>NC_088684.1:45448998-50248998 GCF_028017835.1 Emys orbicularis | reverse complement strand
AACCATTAAATCTAACCGCTTCGTAAAATCCTTAGAATGTGGTTGATCAGCCAGGAAGATACGTAGCAATCTCTTCAGACTCTCTAAATATATTTATAATTTGTTATTGTTTTACATTAGCCCTTGAGACTCTAATCAATATCAGGGCCCCATTGTGCTAGGTGCTGTATAAACATAGAATGACACAATCCCTATGCCAAAGAATTTATAGTCTAAAGCCCTGAAACTGCAGGTTGTACTGCATAGATACAGGAGCCTCCGGGGAGTAACTTGCAGGATGAGGACCTACCTTAAAACACAGTGTAACTGGCATTACAGCAACAAGAAAAAGGAGGAGGCAAGGAGGAGGAGGAAAATGACAATAAGAACTCTTGTAATATAGACCAGCTATATGCACATAAGAGGGAAAGTCCTCTCATGGATCAGTAACTGGTTAAAAGATACGAAACAAAGGGAAGGAATAAATGGTCATTTTTCACAGTGGAGAGAGGTAAATAGCAGAGTCCCCCAGGGATCTGCCCTGGGACCAGTGCTGTTCAATATATTTATAAGTGATCTGGAAAAAGGGGTGAATAGTGAGGTGGCAAAGTTTGCAGATGATACAAATTTACTCAAGATAGTTAAGTCCAAAGCAGACTGTGATGAGTTACAAAGGGATCTCACAAAACTGGGTGACTGGGCAGCAAAATGGCAGGTGAAATTCAGTGCTGATACATGCAAAGTAATGTTTATTGTAAATTATAATCCCAACTACACATACAAAAAATGATGGAGTCTGAATTAGCTGTTACCACTCAAGAAAGAGATCTTGGGGTCATTGTGGATAGTTCTCTGAAAACATCTGTTCAATGTGCATTGGCAGTCAAAAAAGCTAACTGTTAGGAACCGTTAGGAAAGTGATAGCTAATAAGACAAAATATCATGAAGCCACTGTATAAATCCATGGTACGGTCACACCTTGAATACTGCTTTCAATTCAGGTTGCCCCATCTCAAAAAAGGTATGTTAGAATTGGAAAAGTTACAGAGAAGGACAACAAAAATGATTAAGAGTATAGAACAGCTTTCGTATGTGGAGAGATTAAAGAGACTGGGATTGTTCAGCTAAAAAAAGATGACTAAAGGGGGGAAAAGGTAGAAGTCTATAAAGTCATGAATGATGTAGAGGAAGTGAATAGGGAAGTGTTATTTATAACACAAGAACTAGGGGTCACCTGATGAAATTGATAGGGAGAAGGTTTAAAACAAACAAAAGGAAGTATTTCTTCACCCAATACACAGTCAACCTCTGGAATTCATTATCAGGGGATGTTGTGAAGGCCAAAAATATAACTAGGTTCAACAAAGAATTAGATAAATTCATGGAGGATAGGTACACCAATGGCTATTAGACAGGATGGTTTGGGATGTAACCCCATGCTCTGGGTTCTCCTAAGCCTCTGACTCTCAGCTGCTGGGCTTGTATGATGGGGTTGGATTACTTGATAATTGCCCTGTTCTGTTCATTCCTTCTGAAGCATCTGGCATTGGCCACCACCAGAAGATAGGATACCGGGCTAGATGGACCAACCCAGTATGGCCATTCTTATGTTATGCTCACAGCTAGATAGTGCTGGGTTTCTTTTCTTTCACGTTAACCTATGAATAACACATAAATGACGGGACTATGAGTAGCCTCTGAAAAGTGATGAAACAGCGTGATCTCAATTTTGGACTCTGTTCTTTACATTAATTGTCACTGGCTAGTACACTAATATGCCCAGACAGAGACCACTATTAGCAGTTAAATTTTATCTGAGAAATAAAGATGTGAATCTTAAAATCCATCTCACATTTTTTCATTTGAAAATCATTAGCCCAGGTATGTCAGTCATTGTTATTTCGTCAACCATGCATGCTAATTTGGTGCTAAATTATGTTAATCAGTTTCTGAGACAATGGGACAAATTATGTTTCAAATACTGACCCTTGTTCCTCCACAAAGCCAGGTAACTAATCTATGTGCTGGAATGTCTTTGTTCCACAGGGGAAATGTTTAGCAGACCTACATACTTGCATTTTCCCCTGTCCCTCCAACTCCCTTGCAAATTTCTTCCTATCAGCATGCAAGCAGCTTAACATTCCATGGCACCTGTTCATGCAATTTCATACATCCTTTATTCTTTCCATAATGCCCATGTGGTCATGCTATGTGCTATATGTTATTTAGCCCTCTTTTTGGGAGAGACCATCCACACTGACAATCTTTGTACCACTGCTGTGTGGTGTCATATTGCTGCAAGGTACTGCTCCATCTCAGCAGTTTAGCATTAGTTCAACTCCCTATCCTTTTTTAAACAAGGAAAGAGGTCAGAATCACTGAGAATGGGATAAAATTTCCCCCTATCTAGTTAAAGATGAAAAATAAACGGTATTACCTCATCCAACAGCATTATTGACATTAAAATGACTCATCATTTATTTATTATGAAATGAGAGCATAGGATTCTTTTTATACTGAATCATCACATTGCTCCCTCAAATAAGGAATCATAGAATCATAGACTTTAAGGTCAGAAGGGACCATTATGATCGTCTAGTCTGACCTCCTGCACAACACAGGCCACAGAATCTCACCCACCCACTCCTGTATCAACCCCCTAACCTATGTCTAAGCTATTGAAGTCCTCAAATTGTGGTTTAAAGACTTCAAGGTGCAGAGAATCCTCCAGCAAGTGACCCGTGCCCCATGCTGCAGAGGAAGGCAAAAAAACCCCAGGGCCTCTGCCAATCTGCCTTGGAGGAACATTCCTTCCCGACCCCAAATATGGTGATCAGCTAAACCCTGAGCATGTGGGCAAGACTCACCAGCCAGACACCCAGGAAAGAATTCTCAGATCCCACCCCATCTAACATCCCATCACAGGCCATTGGGTATATTTACCGCTAATAATCAAAGATCAATTAATTGCCAAAATTAGGCTATCCCATCATACCATCCCCTCCATAAAATTATCAAGCTTAGTCTTGAAGCCAGATATGTCTTTCGCCCCCACTGCTCCCCTTGGAAGGCTGTTCCGGAACTTCACTGCTCCGATGGTTAGAAACCTTCATCTAATTTCAAGTCTAAACTTCCTGATGGCCAGTTTATATCTATTTGTTCTTGTGTCCACATTGGTACTGAGTTTAAATAATTCCTCTCCCTCCCTGGTATTTATTCTTCTGATATATTTAGAGAGAGCAATCATATCTCCCCTCAGCCTTCTTTTGGTTAGGCTAAACAAGCCAATATCTTTGAGTCTCCTTTCATAAGACAGGTTTTCCATTCCTCGGATCATCCTAGTAGCCCTTCTCTGTATCTGTTTCAGTTTGAATTCATCCTTCTTAAACATGGGAGACCAGAACTGCACACAGTATTCCAGATGAGGTCTTCACCAGTGCCTTGTATAACAGTACTAACACCTCCTTATCTCTACTGAAATACCTCGCCTGATGCTTCCCAAGACTGCATTAGCTTTTTTCACGGTCATATCACATTGGCGGCTCATAGTCATCCTGTGATCAACCAATACTCCGAGGTCCTTCTCCTCCTCTGTTACTTCCAAGTGATGCGTCCCCAGCTTATAACAAAAATTCTTGTTATTAATCCCTAAATGCATGACCTTGCACTTTTCACTATTAAATTTCATCCTATTACTATTACTCCAGTTTACAAGGCCATCCAGATCTCCCTGTGTGATATCCCAGTCCTTCTCTGTATTGGCAATACCTCCCAGCTTTGTGTCATCTGCAAACTTTATTAGCACATTCCCACTTTTTGTGCCAAGGTCAGTAATAAAAAGATTAAATAAAATTGGTCCCAAAACCGATCCCTGAGGAACTCCACTAGTAACCTCCCTCCAGCCTGACAGTTCACCTTTCAGTACAACCCGTTGTAGTCCCGCCTTTAACCGGTTCCTTATCCACCTTTCAATTTTCATATTGATCCCCATCTTTTCCAATTTAACTAATAATTCCCCATGTGGAACCATATCAACTGCCTTACTGAAATCGAGGTAAATTAGATCCACTGCGTTTCCTTTGTCTAAAAAATCTGTTACCTTCTTAAAGAAGGAGATTAGGTTGGTTTGGCACGATCTACCTTTAATAAAACCATGTTGTATTTTGTCCCAATTACCATTGTCCTCAATGTCCTTAACTACTTTCTCCTTCAAAATTTTTTCCAAGACCTTGCATACTACAGATGTCAAAAGGAATTCTGCTTTTGTCGATAGTCTTCCTGATCCTTGTAGGTGATCATTTTTTGGCCTGGAGCATAAGATTTGATTACTTGTATTTCATCACAAAAGGACAAAGGTATTCATGATACCTGGCCCTTTAAAAATATATATTTTGTTGAACTCCATGATAAAAATAAGGAATATAGAACAGAATGAAGAGTATGCTGGTCATCAGTAATCAGAAATCACAGCAATCTTTAAGAAAAGTGATGGTTGAGAATAAATTAGCTTTTATCACAAGCCTGTATTAAAACAGACCAGAATGGTGACCTGTGAAACCAATAATCAAAAGCTTGGCAGACAAGTTTTCAAAAGCGTGCCGCACCCCATTTTCAGTGGCAGCTGTTGGATGCTGAGCTCTTCAGAAGAATCTGACCCTGCATTTTCATCCGAGTTGCACCTGAGCAACAAACGTTTTCAATTTTGCACATTACTAAGAGCTCAATGTTAATGGTGTAACTCCTCTACATCTAAAGACTGTAGTGAGGAGGGATCTTAGAAATCCGCTTACTATGGAAAAACGCAGAATTTTCATTTTAACAGAGAATCTTTAGTTTTTACATTTTGTGAAAAAACAAAAACCTATACATATACAGTAGAACCCTGTTTATCTGAGCCTCCATTATCCAGCTCTTCTTTTTAACCAAATTGGGACTGTCAGCCCAAGCTCTGGGCAGTGGGATCTCAGACTGTCAGCCCCGAGTGGCGGGCCTCCCTACTGTGGCTAGGGACACGGAAGTTCAGCATTTCATTTTAAGTGCGGAAAAACGTGGATTTTTTTTTTTTTTTTTTTTTAATCACACAGAATTTTGGTTTTTTTATCATGGAAAACTAGATCCTTGGTAGTGAGGTATAGCAGGCACAAAGTTTCATAGTGTATATAATATCAAAAGTGCTATAGAAAACATAAACTGTCTATAACATACAGCATATGTTAATGTCCAGAAATACAATAAAATTAATAAAAGGGCTACGTAATTTGATTATGCTGCAGTTTACATTTACACTGAAAGAAGATTGTTAAGAAGATGTCTGTTTAAAAGGGCCCAGGAGATCTGGGGAAACTTTGACAGGAGAAATCAAAAGTGTGCAGTCCAGTGAAGAATTAAACTACTGGGAGTAATAATATGGGCTGATGCACTCAATATAGCAGTAATGCCCTCCGAGAAGGATAGGAAATAATTCAGTTCCTCTAGGCTGCACGGAAGCTAAATACAGTATGACAAGAAATAGTAGCAGTACTTATTATGTCTGATTGCTAATTACCCCTTTGAATGATTCAGTTATGCCTGCTACTAGATAATTAGTTTAGTAATTTATGGCTGCAGCACAAACTAGTATTTTAATTTTCACTGCACAATTTTCACAACACCTACAGTTCAGATAATACCTCCCTTTTTTATTCAATTTTAAATTGCTTTTTTGATAGCCTATGGAAAAAAACAGCAATTCTTTAAATTTTCTATCGTAGCTTTAATGTTAAATTATGCACTTTTATGGAATTTTATTCAAACCTAAACTATACAAAGGTAGCAAACGTCTTTATGTACCACTATTCCTATGGTTACTTTAGAGAGTTGAGACCTGATCCTGCAAATCTTTACTCGCCTGAGTAATTTTACTCCAGTGAGTATTTGCATTGCCTGTACTGAGACTAGTCACTTGAATAAAGTTAGTCATGTATGTGTTTCCAGATTGGACCGTTGCAGCATATTAATAGTTTGGTTGGGGGGCGGGTCGTTATTTGTATATTTGCATAGATATTTCTCTGTACTCACAGATACTACAATTCCATATGCTCACATAGAGGAGTCTCTAACGATGAGCACAATATTGTGGGTGCTTGCATGCCTTTTGGAAGGTGCTGGTCAGTGGGATTGAGTACTGGTACTTCTCTGGATCAGCCCTTTTATTTGTTAGAAAATCAGCTACCAGGCTTGAGTGAGCTAAGCATTAGATAATTTTGCAAGTTATTCAGAGATGTATATCCAGTAATTTTAGAGCCATATTCTTCTGTAATAAAGTTGCAGCCTGTTAATTTGGGCAATCTGAACAATGCACCTGCCTTGCCAATTTGGTATGATATTCTGAGTTAGTGGTGAGTGAACCTCAAAGGATTTTAATATTTGGTTCTGTTTGTACAAGCATGAAAAAGTCCAGAGGTGTATTGAACCTTATCCAAACTAGCTAAATCTCCTGAGTGTGTAAAACTGGGCTGGATACTTTACCTAGAAACAGCTTCCTTGTAGTATTTCATCTCCTCTGCCACTAGGTCCAGCTTGAACTAGGAGATGCAGAGGTCCACGAATAATGGAAACCTTATTCAAACATTTTTTGATCTGCACTACGGATCAGTGCAGGGCACAGTTTGAGTCCTGGGTAAAGCTTTAGGTCACTTCTTCTTGTAAACAACATTTTTACCCATCCTTATTCTTCATGAGTTAAAGGGTCAGACATTAAAATATTGACGTTAAATGCTCCTTTCTTGCAAGGCTGGACCACCTTAATTTGGTAAATATTGACAATTTTTGTTTAAATCAGCCTTTTGACCCCAAGACAACTTCTGGTGGGGTTTTCTCAGTGGGCCCTTCCCCAAGTAAATAATCCCCATCTCAGTTTTCATTGAAAAAAATAAAGTAAGGACCAAATCCTGCAGTTGACTTTTCCAATAGAGATCTCTGCCCCCATGTGGAGACACACTGTGGAAATGGCACACAGCTGATAGTGGGAGAAGATGCAGGGTCATGCGGCCCCAGAGGCAGCACCAGGAGTTCATACCCCTGCAGTAATCTGCTTTTCTTCATGGCTAGAGAACTCTACTAACTGGTATAAAGTGGTGAGGGGCTAGAGAGTCATGGCTCTGCCACTTCCTGTTCCTTTGTGGTGCTATGTACTCCCGGGGAGAAAGAAGGGAGAAGTCTTGGTGATTTCTTGAGGACAGAGATGGAATTCTACATGCTGTTGTGTGGACATGCGGTATGGAAGAGAGAGGAAATGTATAACAGATGACAGCATACTTACTAATATGGAGTCAGTACTGGAGGCTTCACCGCATTAAATGAATATGGGTAGTACTTAGGTGCTTGTCCATCATGGAGATGATTGCAATATAAGAACCTACACAGGGTGTACTGTGAGATTTAATTCACCAATGTTTGTAAAGTGTTTGAAGATCATTGGATGGAAAGCACTATATAGGCACACAGAAGTATCATGATAGCTATTATTTCAAGTGGATAGTCTTACAAGCTATAGAATAGTTTGAAGTAATCTGTGTAACTAAACTATTGTAACCCTTCTGCAAGGTGGTGTCGACAGCAACAAGGGCCAGGTTCAATAGCTAGGGGTTCTTCTTAACATTACAAAATGGAACCAGCTCAGGCCCCCACCCAGACATCCACACATATGAGTAAATTTGCCAAAATGAAAACTTTCCTAGTCGGATTTATGAGTACATTTTTCTGTTACATGTAAATGTGGGATTTTCTTCAGTCTCGTGTGATTTAACACATACCTGTCCCTCTAAGTCATTATGAGAAATGACTTTCACTTCAGTCTCCAGTTGTTCATTTATCTGCATCCTGTGATGCCATGGGTTAAGTGGAAAGGCTAGATCCATACATTCCTTTTTAAAAAGGAAAAGGAAAAAGGGGGTGGGAAACCTAACTTCTGTTTTGCACAGCTTAGCTTTTCAACCCACTTTCTCCACTGCCTGTGTCCCACAGAGACCTGCTATGCTTCACCTCAGCTTTTCTTAGTGCAAATTGTTAAATCATGAGAAGAATGTGAGATAAATGAATTCATCCCATTTCATTTCAAGCTTCCTCCTCTGCTGTTTTCCTTTTTTGTGTGAGTCTCTCCTTTTCTCTCTCTTCTACAATGGCAAGGTCACTCATCACTGCACAATATTTGGGCCTTGTCAGGCTGAGAATTCTGAAAAAACAACAACCCAACAGTGAAAACAGATGTTCAAGAATTGGGCAGTGTGGATTGCAAGGAGCACTGATAAGAGACAAAACACTTTCAGACTTTGGGTGACTTATGTAAATGAACAAGTAGCCATGAGTCTGTAGGAAGATGGCATTCTCTTGTACTCATATTTACAATTTATCATCCTAAAAGACCCATTTTGAAAGCCTAAAACACTGTAAGCATGAAACAAATTTTGCTTAAAAATACATTGTTTATTTCGTTGGCTATCTCCTGTAGCGTTTAGCATTTCATATTTTATAGTCCAAAGAAAGAAGAGGTCTGCACTGAACATTGGATTATGACAAGCCTCTTTGCAGAAGTAATTATGTAATTTTCTTGTTCGGGGACAGCAACAGAGGTGCTTGGAATATCAAAGTAAGCTCTCAAAATCTTTGCATTACCATTCCTACCACATTAACGCTGTTGCTTACAAATCAGTTGGGACTAGCAGGCAAATATTTAGATTATCTAAATGAGTTTTTCCTTATGGGCAACAGTGCAGATTGTTTGGAGGTACTGTATTATTGTGAAAAATATTTGGTATTATGAGGTTATCAAGCTTGCTTTATTCTTGTTGTTTTGTTTTCACTGCAATCCAATAACATAATGTCCATAGTTTGTGCTTGCAGCAAGCTGTACTGTCCTCTTCCCCAATATTTACCAGCCCTGGATCAATGTTCTAAAGGGCAAACCTGACAGTGTTATTTCTGTGAACATCACGCTTGTGTTTATTACAGAATGAAACTATGCCCTTTATAGCCAACAGTCTTGCTGGAAATATGTGTTCTCTGACCCATTTAATAAATGTTTCCCTACAGGTTGGACGCAGTGACACTTCTCCTTTACTACATACACACGCAAAAACACACTGGTCCCCATAAGGCAGGATAGCTAAGCATCATCTCGATCCTTCCAACTTTGTTCAGAGTGACAGGTTTGGGTATTTTTTACCTGCTAACTGGATTTCTGGCTGAGGTTTATATTTCTGAAGCTGTAACCACCCAGCTGTCCATTCCCCCTGCCTTAATATGAGTTTTGCTACTAGCAATGAATACTATAGAATAATAAACATACACTATACACAAGTGGCACAGATTCTCTCCTATATTTGAGCTGCTCTGCACTGTGCTGCCAGAACAAAAAACAATCCCAAAGCCAGTGTATCCAGCCACAGAAGGATCACTCCAGAGCAGGGGATCTTCCGGTGACCCTGAAATGGCATAACAGCATGTTTGCTAGCCCCCACTCCCTGTTCATGTTGCAGGGGAACATGGTCTGGGAAAAGTGTGTATGGTTGTGTTTTCCTTGTGCCCTTGCAATCCTCAGCTGCTGTAACAATCACTTAGGGACCATTGGCATTCAGTGGGATTTAGCAGGGCCGCCCAGAGGATTCAGGGGGCCTGGGGCAAAGCAATTTCAGGGGCCTCTTCCATAAAAAAAAGTTGCAATACTATAGAATACTGTAGTCTCGTGGGGGCCCCTGTGGGGCCCAGGGCCTGGGGCAAATTGCCCCACTTGCCCCCCCACCCCCGGGCGGCCCTGGGATTTAGCAGCCTTCTGGATGGTCTAAATTATACTAGGGGACCAGATTAGTGCACAGCAAGCCCAAGATAGAATGTTAGAAGGGTTTTTAAAGCCATCTTCATGGTCCTTGGCTATATCCAATGATCTGGCCAGTATGTTTTTAGTACTACACCTGGGGGAATTCAGCACCACTGTGCACATGCAGAATTCATGCCCCCTGCAATTTTTTTCTCTGCAGAATATAGATTCTGCTGGAGAGGCACTGCAGTTCCACCTTTTGCCCACCAGGGGCAGCTGTGGCACAAGAAGAGAGGGCAGCCAATGGGCAGAGAGGGATCGGGAGACTGCATTCCTCACAGTGGGGACAGGTGACGAGGTATGGGATGGACAGAGCTAGGCATATGGAGCTGCTGGGGGTGTCACAGACTGGGGTTCAAAAGGGCTAGTGGGGGGGACTGACTGCGGCAGGGCTCAGGAGCTAATGGGGTGACAGCATCGAGCCAAGGGCTGAAAGGGAGTGGCACTGCAGGGCCACGTGGAGACTGCAGGGCTACATGGGGATGGGTGAGGAGGGTGCAGGGACACACGGTGATGCGGGGTTCAGAGACACATGGGGACAGGGGAAGATGTGCCTGTCTGAATGCGAATGGCTAGGGGTCAGCCAGGGACTGCATGGGGGAGGCTCCCAACTCTAACAATCAACTACCCAAAAAACCCCTTTTCCATACTTCTCCCACCCACATCAAACAACCCTCCAGGTTCACTCCCAGGCTCCTTCCCTCTCCCTCAGCTCCTCAGTTATCCCTGACTCCCTCAAGCCTTTGCACTGCTTCTGAGGGGTGCAGGAAATATGTTTCTGTATCATAGTTTAAATGAATTACTCAAAGTTCTGTATTAATATACCTAGCAAGGAATCTACTTACCAAAAAAACATTTCCTGAATCTTATTTGTTGTCTGTATTGTTACAGACATACTTGCTGACAGATATTTTGAAATAAATTACCAAAATATTTGAAACTGATATAATTATATTGTGTTATTATTTTGACAAATAAAATATGCAAAATTTTACAGAATTTTAAAATACTTTATGAAGAATTTTAATGTTGTGGTGCAGAATTTCCCCAGGAGTATAGTGTACCATGCTGAATAGCAAAAATACTGATTCAACCAATATAAAATGGCCATCATTTGTGGACATTCACAAATTCTTGGTGAGTCATCTGAAAGTGTTGCCACTGATGGTAAACATTTTGTTGACCTGAATCTCTGGGATCTTTCTGCAGCTGAACAGTCTGTGTTCTCCTGAAAATTCTCCTGTGAAAAATCTTGAAAGTCACATTTATTTGGCACAAGATTTTGTGTCTGAAAATTTGTACCAGAAGTTCATTTCTTTTTTTTCTGATTACAAAAGGCTAGGTCATCCAGCCATGGAACTGAAATTATAACATATTACAAATAGCAATGTTAGCAGTTCGCGAGTAACCTATCAGCTGACAATTGTTAAACTATTAAAAAAATGATAAAGGAATAATTAGCAAAAATCAAAGTCTCTTCATGGGCAATTCAAGAACATTAAAAGGGCTAAAATAAGTGGAGGGCAACTTGCGACCCGCTGGCCGCACACGACCCATTAGGGTAATCCGCTGGTGGGCCGCCAGACAGTTTGTTTACATTTGCACGGCCGCCCCCAGCTCCCAGTGGCCGCGGTTCACCGTTCTCAGCCAATGGGAGCTGCAGGAAGTGGCAGTCAGCATGTCCCTGCAGCCTGCGCCGCTTCCTGAAGCTCCCATTGGCCAGGAACGGTGAACCGCGGCCACTGGGAGCTGTGGGCGGCCGTGCAAATGTAAACAAACTGTCCGGTGGCCTGCCAGTGGATTACCCTGACGGGCCATAGGTTGCCTACCACTGGCTAAAATTGTCATATAAATTACTTTTAAATTCTAACAATTACCCAGATTATTAGTATTAGGACTTTCTCTACTAATAGTTTTGAAAGTGTACAAATCTAACATGTCCAGCTCTTTCCTGAAAGGAACACTGAGAATGACCTCACTGCACCTTTAAGCATGTGTGTGTGTGTGTGTGTGTGTGTTTGCAAAAGGGGGAGTGGGTCAGTGTGGTGACTCTGATTCATCCCCAAAGACCAGAAGGGCTGGGAAGCTGAAAAGGGGGAGGCCTGTAGGGAGAAGCCCATTTTCCCCAAACCAGGCAGAGCAGCACCCATCCTCCCTCCCCTTGAGATGGCAAAATACCAAGTTTGGTTAGAACCTGCTATGGGCATCACGCTAGCTGCTCCTTTCTAGGGGGGATGGGAAGGAATTTTTTCATCACCACCAGATTGGCCTGGGTGGAGTGTGTGTGTGTGTGTGTGTGTGTGTGTGTGTGTGTGCGTGCGCGCAGGGAGTGGGGGTTGCCTTCCCCACAGCAGATTCAGGGAGGGCTTTGTTATGGTGAGTAAGAAAAGAAGTTAGACTATGATGTCGCAACTCATTATGCAAGTGTGGGGCGGATGTCCAGTGCAGGTACTCCATAGGGAAGGGATACAGCAGGGCTGGGGAACCTACGGCCCATGGGCCCGATTCGAACCGTTGCTTAATTTCATCCGGCCCGTGGCAAGTTTCAGTGCCTCCCGCGGGGCTGCAGCCACGAGCATCGGCTCACCCTGCCATGTGGGGAAGCCCTGAGTCTTGGCACACCTCCTTGTGGGGCTGGAGCTGTGAGCATCAGCTTGCCCCGCGGCAGAGGGAAGCCCCAAGCCTCCGCGCCCCCCCAGGCAGGCAAGTTGAACATTTTATATTTTTCTCTAAAAAATAACCACCCTAAATTAAGTTGCTTTTTATTTGTGTGTGGCCCGCGATTGATTTTTTCTGTGGGTCAATGGCCCGTGATAGAAAAAAGGTTCCCCATCCCTGGGATACAGTGACTAGATAAATGGCTTGGTAAAGGACTTAAAAAGGAGGTGTTTCTTAAAGGAGCAGAATAGGGTGGAGTTCAGGGCTTCTGTGATTGATACGGCAGGGAGCCAATCCCTGCCTTCTTATAGTCCACGTTAACCCTCGTTCAAGGGAGGAGGAGTAAGGTCCCAGCAATGGGGTTAGTTGGGGGACCTGGATGGAATAAGATGGGGGCTAGCGGAAGCCCCTCGGGTAGATATTGAATGAATATGGAATTACCTGCACTGTACACTTTTATCTGCCGGGTAGTCCCAGACATCTAATTATAAAGTTGTGGCCTGGTTAAAACCCTATCAAGTGTCTCCTGTCCTCCTTTCGGTATAGCCTGACAATGCGTTTTTTTCTCTTTTGTAAACTTAAGCTTTTGATCACTGTCACTTACGCAAACCTTCTCAAGGCTAGGAAGTGAAATGTATTTCATTTCCCTAGTTCTCTGTTCCCTAATATGCACACACTGGTTTGTTAATTGAGAATTGCAGATGAGCATAGGAGTGTGGCATTACTTTTCTTATGGAAAAACACACACACATGCCCAAAAAAAAAAAGTACATTGAAGCATTTGATTTGGAAAAAACAAACATGGATTCTAAAATGACAATATGAACTTAGCAAACCTATAAGGCAAAAGTAGGTCAAAAAGTAGGCCTACTAACTTTTAAGTCTCCAGTGTATAATGAATCAGTGTAGATAAGTGTGTTTTGAGGTCTTTTTGTTACTATCTATTTTTCATAAAGCCACAGTGCCCTAAAGTGGTGCCTGCATATAATATACACATTTCACTAATGAAATAGCATGAACCAGAGTGCAAAATAATGGAGTACACATAGATTTAAAAAATCACTTTATTTTTACCTGACGGTGGCTTGTTTACAGTAGGAGATGGAATAAAACATTTTGTTTTTTAAGGAAACTAAATCGGGTGAATATAATGTTGCATTTTTAGACTGGGTTCTTACCATGTGGGAAAAAGAACAGCCAGATAAATATTGAAAGATTTAATATAGATTGTCCTGATAAGTTAGCTTGTCCATGCTGAATAAATATGTTGAAAATATTTTAAACTGTTATCTTGGAGAAATACTTTGCCCATACCTGATTATCCTTAATTGTAATGCAGCGACTCATACCTGGAGCTAGGAACTTGCTCTTCACCTAATCACCATAGCAGCCAAGTGCCGTGGGAGACTGCAAAACCAGAAAATAGACTGTGTTCCACTCTTTAAAGCAGACAATTTAAGATGT
Organism: Emys orbicularis; assembly: GCF_028017835.1. Lineage (NCBI taxonomy): Eukaryota > Metazoa > Chordata > Testudines > Emydidae > Emys > Emys orbicularis. Next base: position 50,235,044 of record NC_088684.1, on the reverse strand, counting down.
ATATATGGCAAGGTAAATATGCTCAGCCTGTCAAGGGTTAATAGGTCCTGCTTGGTCATGGGGCTGCTCAGGGCCGAGTATAAAAGGAAGGAGAAGCTGGGTCAAAGGGGAAAGGTGTGTTCTCTTCTTCCTGTCTGATTAAAGCTGGGAAAGCCTTTGTGGGGATAATTGCCTTGTGTTTTTCAGTTGACTTTCTTTTGTTTTGGGACTGTTTTGTAGATAATACACAAAGTCAGAGAAAAGAGCTTTAAAAGGACTAATGCGTAGAGCTTTATCTCCCTTTCCTAGGCCATGTAACTGCCTATCAGCATACAGTGACCTGAGCTACAGCTCCTTTAATGGCCCTGCTCAGTACATCTAGAGCATATCAACCCACTACCTGATCACTAAAAGCAGCAGGCCAATTGTTGGACTAGAAAAAGATCAGGGCCTGAGGAGAGAGAAGAGAGAAAATAAAGTTAAAAAAATGGGTGTAAGAGAAAATGGATATATGTCCTGTTTAATTCCAAAAACACGGACCCTTCAGCATCAAAAGCCCATATAAAAAGACCCTTTCTTACATCTCTTCAGTGCTGAATCAATGCATGTTTCCCTCTTTGTTCAAAGAACTAATTCTCTGTGGGGCCTGAAGGACATAGCAAATTTACAGAACCTTTGTTCTACAATATGCTGAAAATAGGAGGAAAAGGACTGATGACAAAAAAGGCTTCTAAGATTAAGGGTTACAAAGGATGGTTAGATTCACCAGTGGATAATAGACTTTTCCATCCCTTTACACTATCCTCTTCAGTTCTTATTATTTCCACTGACCTCGGAATCATGCAAATTCAGCTGAGTCTGTGTCAGAGCAATGCAATAACACAATAAAGAAATATGTGAAATTAATTGATGCTTTTGTTATAGCCAAAACACAATACGCTTTCTGCCTATTATGTAACCCCTGAACAGTTACAACAGGGGTACTTTTAAGAATGATCCAAAGATTTCATTCACTAAGCACAACTCTTAAGGGCATTTGTTTTTCAATGTCAATTACACTGAGAATATAAAACGAAATGATCATTCTTTTTATGCCATGAATATTTCAAACCTGCTTTTGTTCGCCTTACATTATTCTTCATTATATTTTACGTGTAGCACTATCTGTACAATATTCATTTAATTTAGATCAGTGAATACAAGTTATTTATGATGTCAAATAAAATCTCTTAGTAAGTCAGTCTGTCAGCAGACCAGCCTTTTGGAAAAATGAAAGGTGTAGTGGGGAGAGGATTTTACATTTATCTTTATTACATCTTTACTGTGCAGTTTATGGCCAGTAATAGTTTGTGTGTGTGAGAGAGAGAGAGAGACAGACAGACAGACAAGCTATAGTGCAGTGACATTTTGTTAAAGGAGCTTTGCTAGAAAAAACAGAACAACCCAAAATCTGTTTGAAATGAAAAATAGAACTATTTAAAATTAGTAGGAATTATTTACTGGATGAGTGAGTTCAACTAGACGCACGTCTTGATCTGACCTTTGACGGTGTGGATTAATTAGCACATATACCACACAGAAAGGAGCAAAAATGAGGGGGTGTGGGAAGTGAGGAAGATCATAAAACTAGTGTAAAAGGGAAGGAGAAGCTCCACAGGACATAAATCTGCCCCATCCCAGAAGCCTGTGAGCAAAAACTACAGAGTTAAGGGTCATCAGGTTTGGGGAGGGTGCCAGGCCAGACCCAGCGAAGCCAGAGCTCAGCATGCTCCCCTCCAAACCTAATGGATTTCTAGGATGAAATCTGTATGAGCATTAATGCTGCTCAAATAGCACTCTGTTCCTGTCATCAGAGAAGCACAGGGTCAACCAATTGAATCACCGGCGCCACTTACAATAGCATCCTGTGGTTTTATTGGAAGTCTCCTACCCAAGCATTAGCAGTCCAAAACTCTCTTGGCTTATGACATCTGACAAGATCGCAATTCATTGTGACTTTCCTATATGATCAGCCCTTGGCCTCTCTGCTGAGACTCCTACCAGGGTGTCCATTAATATAAATTCTGAGGTGGAAATCTGTTGACTGGGCATTGGACTGAGACCACAAACTCATTTCACATAAAGTATGTCTCTTAACACCCTTTAGATTGTGATGAGCTTGGGGGCTACTGATTCGGGCCACATTCCAGTTAACAACCTGGAAGAAAATGGCTCCATATGTCATTTACAATCTCTGGGGATTTTTTTTTAACACTAAGTCTTCCTGTTTACGTCTTGAAAAAATTGGAATTGCATTAGCAGAAAACGTATCCATTTCAAGTCTCAGTGAGTTCTGCTATCCTGTTCAAAGGTTGTATTCAAAACACATTGACTTGTTTGCCAAATATCTGTGTACAGGAATGCATAGGGTTTTACTTGTGTAGATGCAATTTTGGTCTATTTTATTGCTGAAGCATACAAAAGGGTAAAGTTTAATTTTTGCAAATAAATCCCCAGAGCAAAGATACAAAGAGTGCTTTCTGATTTAAAAAAATATCATGCAGTGTCCTTTTACTGAATTATTGATATGGAAAAATCAAAAATTGAAAAAGGAAGACATAGCTGATTTATAGTGAGAAGGCTACATTGTAAGTTGAACATTGATTACTGGATATTAATAGTCAGCTCCCAAGCCAATAGTAATGGTATAAATTTTAGATACAAATTGGAAAAGTGTTTCTTAAATCTAATTCTCAAGTTTTTAAGGGCAATCACTAGACATTAAATAGATTGTCCAAACACTGAAGCAAATATTAATTGGTCTTTGTCAGTACTATTGAGAATATTTGGGAGTGCCCACTGATGATAAGCCTACAATACAGTTTAATTATAGACCTTTTGTTTCCACATTATCATAACTTTCCAAAATGTTCAGGTTTGGGGCAGGATTTTTTCTGTGCTTATTTACTGCTTAAAGGTTAACTTACTAAAAAAGTTAGAACAAAATATCATCAGGCACAAAGGAGTTCATCAGAGTTGATGTAAGGGTGACATTTCCAGTTAATAAAATACTAGTAGTCTTGCCAACTCTCACAATTTTATTGTGAATCTCACAACATTTGGTGTGTTTCATAAAACACTAGCTACTAGAGTCATGTGAAGACATGAGGATCTCAGCTGCCTTTTTTTTTAAAGACCGTTTCTTGTCTTCAGAGTTGCAGAGAAAAGCTTGAAAATGTGACCTGAGTGCACTCAAAAGGTTAGAAAACTAGTAAATAATCCAAATCCTTTAAAAAAAATCTCATGATTTTTAAGCCAACCTCATGATTTCTGTGTGTTTTGACTCATGATTTTTGAACACTTGTCAGTGATAATACTGTTGAAGCCACATTGCTTTTAGGCAGAGCTATAGCAAAAATAGCTGAAGTGTGAAGCTTGGCATAAAGCTTTCTCATTAAAGACTGGTATCTTTGCAGGTCTTGAAAAATATTGCTGTTGACTGAACAAAGATAACACTTTGAAAATTGCTTTATGAGCATGCTCAGTAGCAAATTTTTAAAGTCTAATGTCTGCTTAGACACAGATACACTGTGCATGATAAGCACGTTGAATGAACAGCTAGTTAGCCCTGTGTGGAGAATTCCAGACGTAGGCGCTGACTCCGTGGGTGCTCTGGGGCTGGAGCACCCATGGAAAAAAAATTCAGCACCCACCGGCAGTCCCAGCGATCAACTCTTCTCCCTCCCACCCAATGCCTCCCGCCAGCCAGTGATCAGTTGTTCAGAGGCGTGCAGGTGCAGGAGGTGCTGGGGGAGGAGCAAGGGTGGGGAGTGCTCAGAGGACGGGGCGGAGCAGGGAAGAGGTGAGGTGGGGGTGGAGGCTTGAAGGAAGGGATGGAGTGCGGGTGGGGCCAGGGGCGGAGCGGGGGTCGAGCACCCCCCGGGAAATCACGAAGTTGGTGCCACTGGTTTCAGAGGCTTGTGGTCACTACTGTTATCCATGGATTGTAGTTTGTTGTCATAGCCTTGGTACACAGGTCCCTGATGCCCTGCCACTGGGATTGAGAATTATTCTTCCCTCCCTGCTCTGGTCCCCTGCACAAAGCCGTTTTACTTGAGCTTTGAGTGGAGAGTTGTCCCTTATTTAATTTGACCCTTTAAATAGTTAAGTCTTTTGTAATGTGACTTTTTTATAATCTGTACATGACCTAAATTGTTCTCATTGTAACCTGACATTTTGTGGTATGCGTCTAAAGAAAGTGAGAGGTAAAGTGTATCAAAGGCTAACTGCAATTCCCTAATGTTTGTGCTAGTGGCTCAGAGACGATGGGGATGGGTATCAAAGAAAAAAAATCTTAAGAAGAAAACAGTGCTGCCTTGTACTTCACACACTTTTATTTTATTCCCATCTTCATGTTTTTTCTTATTTAACATTCCGTAATTTATCTAATTGGTCTAAGGGGATGACCCAAAGCCTATTGAAATCAATGGAAGTCTTTCAATCAAATCTTATGTGTATCTATTTCCAGAGATTCCATAATCCAAGTATATATGCTATAAAATGCTTTATTCCCCTCTCATATTTTGAAACATTTTGTTCTGATGGCTTCCTGTACACCAGTCATTCTGAAACAGTTAAAGGAAAACTGTGCCCATTTTACTCAGCTCAGTAATCTGAAAGTTAAAAAGAACAGCCATGCTCCTTAGTACAAAAAACCATGAAATATACTGTATTTAAAAATAGTTTTGAATGCCAATTGCTATCATAATCTTTATTTTCAAATGCATTTATGCACAGTCTATTCCTACCTATAAATCCTTTTTCTATTTTGGACTTTTAAATCCTGCCTTCCTTTTTCTTAGTTTGGCCCTAATCAGAAACTCAAGTTCAAACACTTGAAGATTTCAGGGAACGGGACTGGCTTTCAGTCTTTGGATCTGAACCCTCCTGGGAAGAAGGCTTATTATCTTCTGCTCTGGTTTGGATGCCCAAAATTTCATGGGAGCAGCTGATTGCATGACCACACGCCATTTTGGATTCGTAGGAGATTTCCATGCTATTAATATTCAAAACTAACTTTACTGCAGCCTCAAACGCAGACCTTAAACTGTAGTTTAAACAGGTCACCACCTTCTTTAACTTTATAGATGAACTATGTCATAGATGAAAATCCTATATTTTGTCTATGCTAATCTGTTCACTGGGTCATAGACTTCAGATCCTCTAGCTTGTGCTAAAAATCAAAATGATGTCCCTGGAAAATTCAATAATAATGAAGCCAGTAGGGGTTCTATAGACATTCACTAGGATTTGTGACTAAGAATCTGAATCCCCATCCCTAATTCATAAATTATATTTTAAAACAGGTGGGTTGGGGTGAAGTGAATCTACTTTAGAAAAGAAGCACCACCATATTGGAGATATGGGACGAGCCTTTCCTCAAACCTAGTGATTCAGGAAAGCTTCTTTACTTAGGAAAATGTGTAAGTATGTTCTTAAGTCCTATTTACTTCAATGGAACTTAAGCATGTACTTAGAATTGAGTATTTTCTTGACTAGAGAGAGGTGCAGGAGCTTTGCTTAACTGAAGCCTCTATTTTTATAGTGCCTCAGAAAATCCTCTTTCTTGAGGAGAAAAAGTTAAGTGGGAAAGATCTTGTAGTTATTAGGGCTGCTCAGTGCTGCAGTATAACAAACCCTAATGTGCCCGTAGCCCTAGGGTACCACAACTCAGAGGCATGCACTGGTGCTTCTGAAGCTAGTCCTGCTGGGTCCCCATAACCAGTAAGACACATGGGTAAATGAAAGGGTATTTTATTGGACAAGCAGGAAACAGAAAGGTTGCAAATACCCTCGGTCCGGAGACTCAAACAGTTCCATTTGAAAGTGAGCAACAATAGTTCTTGTGCGTTCCACTGAGGCAGTCTAGTTGAGGGTTAGGGCTCTTCAGGTCTGGTGCCTCTCCAGTCCAGCCTCTATTAAAGTAAAGAGGGGTTTGCAGATTCCCAGGCCAGGATCACTTAGTAGTATGTCTCTCCCTGGGGCTCCTCTGCAATAGCTACTGTTGATTCCCCATAAGTCTCAGACAGATCTGCATCCACCTGTAGCATCTGGCAGTCATAGCTTGTTCCACATGTTTATGGTGTTGGGGTTTCCTCTCTACATCTCGCTTCTCTGAAGCTTCAGGCTTGCCATGCAGCAGCTGCTTCCCTAAAAGAGCCCAGTCACTTCTTCTTCAGGGTTCTTTCTCCGGCCTGGCCACTGGCCAGGGGAAAGGGAAGTGCAGGGGGAGGAGACTGATGGCAGTTGTAGTTCCCTGCTTGGATTAGTTGTTCTGTCTATCTATGATATATCTATCAAAGGTGAATAATGATGACCCCAGTTGTGCCCCTCAGATATACACATGAAAGGGACTCTCCATGGGGGCATGAGGTACCGATGAGGGGAATGCATGGGCCAGAGGTGGGTGGCAGTAGGAGCGCTATACATGTCCTAAGGACTATGCTCTGCTGTATCATTGCCTTGGGGGATGTTCTTCATGTTGTGGAACCCTCCACCCCCTTTGAGTGGCATTAAGGGGCAGCAGTAGACAGAGGCTTCCCAGGCAGAGTAGCTCCAGTAGAGTGCACTGGCCCAATGTGTTCGGGATATGAATGTGCATACATATTCACAAAGCCAGGTACTGGATTTTGCATGCGAATTTCTGAGTTAGCTAATAGGTATGTAAAAATCACCTGTGGGCAGATAGCCCCTTTATTGACTTTGCATCTCAGTAGGCTTTGGCACTTAAAAAAAAAATCTGGTTACTATGTGTAAACTATTGAGTGAGTGAAATAGGACCCAACCACCAATATGTTTCAGCATGTCTTTAATATAGGACCATTCTGTCTGACCGTGGGATCATCTGTTGCCCTCTGTCCTGTCACAGCCATTACAATTGGCAGAATTGGAATGGCTGGCTATCCCATATCATAAACTTGAAAGGAGGAGTGGTCAGGGGTTTCTCTATCAAGGGGCATGTGGCTATGGAAGAATGAATACATGCCAAGGTACATCCTGGACATCAACGGGGCAAGTCGCAGGACTTTTTGTGGGCATGTTGTGAAACACTGGGTTGTTTTTTGGAGACATGTTCAGAGCTTATCCTCCTCACCCAGGAGGAATGGAGAATTTGAACAGGTGGGTGAACCACAGACCTGCTTTTCTCTTGTTGGCACAGAATAGTGCAAGTCCCTTACTTCCCCCACAGGCTGCTGGAGGAGCAGAAGGCCATAGCGGAGCAGAGGCATTAGGGAGAGTGGGAGCTCAGGAGAAGCATGATACTGGCAGGAGCAGAAGCTGAAGGTTCAGGGAGGAGAAAAGGCTATGGATGAATGGGGACATAGGCAGGTGCTGCTTATTTTGCTGGAGAAGGTTGGAACAGGGATGAGAAGGGGCACATGATTGGCTAGTTCTCCTGCTCCCCTCCTACTGAAGTGAAGAGCAAGCAGGCTGTAAGTAACTGTAGTGCAGTGTGTATCTGGAGATGAGTAGGGTGCATATATCACAGGACTTAGTGTGCACCATCAAGGTAGATTGGGGAAAGAGAATCTGAGAACGCTGAGAAAGGAAGGAGGGAAAAAAGGGAACGTAGAAAGTAGAGTGTAGATGGCTTGGAGGTCGGGAAGCCAAAACAACTCTAAAAAAAAGAATGACTTATTCCCTTACAAATGTGAGGTGTCCATATTTAGTGAGTGTTAGAGGACTCAGGACTCCAAAGAAACCAGTTCCACTCCAATAGTCAGCAATCCACTTTGTCCCTACTTCATGTGAGCATTGAGACTTTCAGTCCATTGTTTGAAAAGTGCTTTAAGATCCTTTAATGGAATGTACTATGTGAGTACAAAGTATTATTCTTACTATGTGTTTCTGGAGCCATGTCACCCCTAAATGATGTTTGCATAATTTTTGTTTTGTGATGGATTTATCCATAATTCTACATGTTTTGTCCTTAATTCAAGTTTTCCCTCAGAGGACAATGAGTTAATAACAGCTATTTAGGTTTATAGTTCAATTTGCTCATTTTTAAAGATTGTTTATGCACAAATTATGATTTAGTTTATCAGTACTTTTGTAAATTGACATGCACCACCCAATATTATCACTTTTTCTGCAGTACCATAGCCCCTTTTTATTTAAGTTTCCTGTGGATTGATATGTAACACACTCTTGCAAAATTCCAAAAATTAAACTCTGGACTATATTGTAACTTCTGACCAAATTGAAAGCAAAGTCAGGAGGTCATCTCCAGCAAAGCTATTGGGAGAAAGGGAAGAGGTATTGGTTTTGTGGTTATCTTCTGTCAGCAAAAGTAACAACAAGAATGATCTGAAATTCAAATAACAACATGGTTCATTTTTCTTTGGCAACATCAAATGTTTGATGTTCCACTGATATTATACCCTGCCTGCCTGATGTGAGGCTCATTAGTGGTGAATGCTGCTTATTTTTCCCAGTGACTCTTCAAATTATCATTTTCTTTGGTCTCTTATGGCATACCAGCAGTATTCCAACCTATTACAATTCTCACCAATCAACTCACCTTTGGCTTGTGTTCAATAGCCTGCTTCTCCAACTCTGAAAGTTATTTCACATTCTTTTTCTTTGCTTCTAATTCAACATTCATTGTGTATAATTGCAGGGTAGAGACATGATTACACTCCAAAGAATTACAATCAAACTTGGCTTGTTAGTGTATAAAGCTCTGGTTGTTAATCACAATCATTTAAATAGTAGCTAACCCTCACTAAAACACAGATGGCATGTTGTTATCATTCGGAGCTACCCAAATCAGACACTGATGCCGTATCCCAAAGAGGACTTTGCTGTTATGTTTTTCAGTACTGCTTCTCTTCTGTAACACTAAATAATATCTGTTGGGTGTGATAGCCTCTCAGACACTTAGGATAAAAATATGAATATTGTACAGCTGTAGTATCTCATTCAAATAAAAATACATTCAGTGGAAATGAAAAGAATCTAACCACCCATCCCAGACAAAAAAGAAATAATTTACAGAAGAACAATTGAGACCACTTCCTGTTTACATTGATTAAAATCAGTAAAAAAGTATGTTACAGATATGTGCATATTTCACTCTACAAAGCCTTTTTCAAGCTTGATTGGTAATGAGAGTTTGAAAAGGTCCCACATCCTCATGCTGAGGTATGGGACCTTTGAGAATGCTAAGGTCTGGTGAGTTTCAGTATGCCATAAAATAAGTAGCTGCCTGTTGTCTTTTTCAATGCTACTGACCTAAATGAAAACCAGCTACTGTACATCAAGCACTAGAACAAATCATAGCAGCAGTGTCAAGCCATTAAGCAAAGGATGTTTAATAAGAATGATGAAATATGTGATACAGCACTACAATCCACTTCAGAACATCCTGCCTTGCTTCAAAAGCATATTGTGGCAAGGATATAAACTGTGTGAATGAAGAAAGGATGAACTGTTACAGTGGAAAGGAAGAGGGATCTTTTGAGAGGCCATGTAGTTCAGTAGTGGCATGAGCAAGAACATCCTGGCCATGTCACTGATTTGCTGTATGGCCTTGGACAGGTTGCTTAGTCTCTGTGCCACAGCTTTTCCATCTGTAAAATGGAGATAAAAATGCTTGCTTGCCTTATGCACAAGATGTTGTGAGGATGAATTAATGTTTTTAAAAATGTAACACAATTCTCAAATTAAGAGGGTGTTGTTCATTAGGGACCAAATTGTGCCAGGCCTTTCAAGAGGGTGCATTTGGAGGAGAATGTAAGGGTCTGGCACATCTGCACTCTAAGGCCTGGTCTACACTAACCCCCAACTTCGAACTAAGGTACGCAACTTCAGCTACGTGAATAACGTAGCTGAAGTCGACATACCTTAGTTCGAACTTACCGCGGTTCAGACGCGGTCCACATGCGGCAGGCAGGCTCCCCGTCGACTCCGCGGTACTCCTCTCGCCGAGCTGGAGTACCGCAGTCGACGGCGAGCGCTTCCGGGATCGATTTATCGCGTCCAGACCAGACGCGATAAATCGAACCCGGAACTTCGATTCCCAGCCGCCGAACTAGCGGCTGGGTGTAGACAAGGCCTAAGTGCTTCGCAAAGCACAAAGGCTGTGCCCTCCATACTCCTCTGAGGATGCTCAGAATCCTACAGGGGCAGGGAAAGGGTAGCCAAGGCAGGACTGGCTCAAGGAAGTAGAATGTTGTACCCCATAACAGTGAAATGGCTTCTGATGCTTGCCCTGAGTTGGTGTATTTCCACAGTGCTCCCAATGTCAGGGTAAGCCTCAATTTGAACTTCAAATTGGTACCATCATCACAAGTAGTTCTGGAAAAGGTGTAGCCAGTGTTAGGCACAAAAGCCTCTCTAACTATGTATGAGAAGGCATTTTCTTTCTCTCATTGTAATCTGGCAATTTTGGTCATCACATCTTCCTTTATCTGGGAAAAGGAGAAATTTTCTCTCTCTGAATTAAACATCTGTAATTCTAGCATTTTACTGCTAACAAGTAGCAAAGGCACATATTGTATAACCTGCTTAATCCTCACTATCAGGGAATTAAAGTTCTGGACTATTTTCTGACCTTTTAACAATATGGGTTTGTACAACCAAACTCTTTGAAATTGAGTTTATGCAAACGGCAGCAAGTATAATGTGAAATGTTCACATGCAAATTAAATTAATTTGTTGCTTTCATTAATCGACCTCCTTTAGATTAATTTTCAGACTTTACATGTTTGTTTAATCTTAGTACCTTCTGATTTATTCATGAAATGTTGATCTCCTGTGCTTTGAAATGGCCTCTGTCTATTCCAGCATTTTCAATAAGAGATTCTCCATCCTACGTTTTTAATAAGGTTTCTTATATATGTATTTGTTTTTAAACAAAAATCATGTCTTTTGGGTGTTCATTAACCGAATATTGCAAAGCATGTCTATTTAGGGAAATCTCATCAATTTAAAGTTCCAGAGGAGGTCACCAAATGTCATTCCAATAAAAATGAAATTTGCATGCAGTGCTTCATTTGCAAGCAATGTTTGTTTGTCTTCTCGGGCATTTATTACAGTGATCAAGCAGCTGAAATAATCTGCATATTATGCAAACCAATCCATTCCCCAGGAAACTTTGTGGGTTTTTTAAAAATATATTAAGCAAAAAAGATTAATGCAAAGGTCGGATGTCAGGCAGAATGAAACAGAATTGGATCTTGTCACAAGAAATTCTTGTTGCTGTCATCATAGGTGACTAACCTATTTCAGGCAATTAAATGTTCTGATATATCAAGGGGTGTATCAGTAAGATATGCTTTATTGTGAATGACTTAAGCAGAATGAAGGATGGCTTTACTTGCTTCCTGGCTAATTGGATTATTGTCCACTCTACCAGTGTAACCACAAGGTTCAGTAATAGAGCTGGAGCTGGAAAAAAATGCTGGTTGTGTAGTGAAATGAGCTTTTAGCTAAAGAGAATTTCAGTGGGGAAATTCTAGCTCAGCTGGGAACTGAATATTAACAGTACATGTAGCTTTCCTACCTCAATAGTGTCATGCTAGTGATTGTAAAAGGTCATGTTGTTGTTTGCAGCAAATTGTCAAAATCCTTGTGCTTCCATAATATCTATAAAGAAAGCCTTTTCCATTTTGATACTTGGTATTTTATTTTGGGGGAAGGAAATAAAGAAATAACAATTGTAGTGAATAAAATGCTTTAATTTGTTACAAACTGTAGTTTTCTGGTAAATAAGTAAAATATTGCTACCAAATTACACTTTGATATGTGAATTTTTAGCTAGTAGAAGGCATTGCAGCAAAATTCTCAAAGGCTAGCCTCCCTTTGTTTTAGTGTGAAATCACCCACATGTTCTTGTAATTTTGCACTCAAACATGTGGAAGCTTGATAGAAAGTTTACATCTGTAATGTTATAAGGGAACAGTTACATTGCAGCAACCTTGAATTCCAGCAGACTGTTACTAAATAAAAATATGTGTAATCGTTGTAGCAAAATGCACCATTCATGACTTTAAATTCATCATGGTCTGTGAAAGAAAAGTGCCCGTTCTATCAGAAAACTTTAAAAGCACTGGAAATTGAATTACTAGGAATGTTCATTCAGAGGAGATGTTTATTTTTCAGGAGGTATCCAAGTCCATTTTGAAATGAGGAACTATATATGGTACATGTTATGCTAATAACATAGTGACTGATCCTGCAAACCATTACTCAGGTGAGGAGTCATATCGTCACTTCGGGTAATAGGATTATTTCTGAAAGTAAGAAGGGTTTGCGGGATTGGGCCATTATTTTTGGAAGGCTTTATGAAAGATGATGATAGCTAGTTTGGAGGCCAGCGGGGACTGTTTATTTCATTAAAAAAAACAAAAACAAAAAACAAAAACCACATACATAATTGTGCTTTAAAAATAACCAACTGTAAACACACAGTCTTGTTGCTGTGACCCTCATGTACCCACTCCATTCTTTTCAATAGTTACACTCACTGGTATCTTGTCTTAAATTAGATTATAAACTCTTTAGAGTAGGGTCTCTCTTAAGTTTGTACAGCTATTAACACAACAGGGTATCTATCCTTATTGGGGGCACTAGATGCTATTGTAATACACAAAATAATAAGTCTACATAGAGATTAGAAAAATCTCAAGTGTAAGAGACTTGAGGAGAGAGTGAACTCTTAATGGGGGTGGAGGAAAGTAGTTTAGATGTTTTTAAAGATAGAAGATAAGATAACACAACTGAAAGTTTACTTTCCTACCCAATAAAACCAAATGGTCGCAAACTGTGTAGATAATTTTGTTTCACTTACATGGCACCCGCTTAGGGTAAAAGATGGCTGCCTGTGCTTTGTGACTATGGAGGATGTTGTGGGCATGGTCTCAAGAGTTTTGGGACTAATGTAGATGTTTCCACTTCATTACTTTCAACGGAATGGAGTCTTATCTGTCTGCATTAATGAATGGATACCCCTCCAGAAGATATGCTACTGGTTATTTTCTAATGATGATATAATTAGAAAGCAGAAATAGCTCTTAGTGAAAGGAATGCCTGTAGCCACAACCCACAAGCTTCTCAGTTTGACTGTGTTCAAAATCAGGATTATTGAAGCGTGGAGAGAGAAAACTGGGCAACGTTAGAGAAGATGTCAAGATCATAATGATGATCTGAATTTTTGGCATATACTATTTTCCTGCAATTGTTGGATAAATGTAAATTTTCAGATGCTGTGTTTCAGCTATATTTTCTGATTCTTATGATGGATCCTGAAATACAGATCAGAGACTGATGCACGGAACTGAAATATGTTATGTTAGCAGCCCTAGCCACAGGAATAATGCCTTGAATTGTTTTTAGAAGCAGGAGGGTTTTTTTGTTTTGTTTTATTGTAATAATGAAGTTATCTTTAATGACAGGGGAATAAACATTATGTCAGGCTAGCAAGCCGACTTGCATTTGGGAGTGAAGGTGTGAATAGGGAGCCACGGTCCTTATCCAGAAAAATCAGAGCAGATATTGAAAGGAAGTATTAACTTAAATGGGGCCTCTCGGTCAGAGAGAGCATGCACAGAATAAAACACATGATAGTAGTAATAATGCATGTTCCATCTCATACCAACATGAAAATACAAAATCAACAAAATACTTTTGTACAAAGAATGCCAAGTTATATGAAGCTATACAATGTTAGTCTCTGATGGGTGTCCTGGCAACTCTTGGAGTTAATATCCCATATAAAACTAAAAGGTACTTTCATATACAGTGTATCGGCATGTGTGTTCTGAATTACCTTTGCAAGCAGTGCAATCTGTATGAATATTCTTGGGGCTGGAAACAAACAAACAAGAATCCTGGATTTGCTATTGAGTCACAGAGGGATTTTGGACAAGTCACTTTGTTTTGCTTTATCTCAGTTTCTTTTTATGGAAGAGTCATATAGAACTTGATAGGAAAGTTATCTTTCCGTAGGTTCTTTTTAAAGTCTTATAGAAGCTTTCATGGATTCCAAGGCCAGACAGGACCATTGTGATCATCTAGTCTGACCTCCTGACACAGGCCATAGAACTTCCCCAAAATAATTTCTAGAGCAGATCTTTAAGAAAAACATCCAATCTGGATTTTAAAATTGCCAGAGAATCCACCATGATTCTTGGTAAATTGTTGTTTACCCTCACTGTTAAAACTGTGCACATTATTTCCAGTCTAAATATGCCTATCTTCAGCTTCCAGCTTTTGGACCATATCATACCTTTCTCTAATGGAGAATTATATCCCTCCTATAGAATTCTATAGGATGGCTTAAAAATACAGAAATGGTATCATCTATTATAACTCTATCAATTTTTTTAGAGTGGCTTCTATAGAACTCTATTAAATTTAAGGTACCTACTGGCTTCATTTCTATTAATCCTGTAGGACTCTTTTATAAGGGTCAATCCTCATCTGTAAACTTCCCTCACAGGATTAATTGGTTAGGACTCTGTTCTGTCTTTCATAGCCAGCTTCCACATTAGGAGGGAGGGTACAGGTGCTATTTGCAAGCAGTTGTCCCAAAAAGGTATTCTGTGTAATTTAGCCAGAATATCTCCACGAGTACAGGGAGGAGCATGCATCAGAGCAAGCACTGAGACAGTCTTTGAAGAACTGCTCTCCTGCACTGGCCCTATTGAGTTGGACAGTGAGTAAGGGGGTTCAGAGCAATAGTGGTTGCCCTATCCCCCTTGTGTTGTCTTATACCATTATTTCTCCTTGCACACATATGCAGAGCTAGTCACATTCTAGCTCTTGATGTTTGAACAGTTCATCAAAGATGTAAAGTGCTGAGTAAGTGCTAAGTGTTAAGACAATAGGACAAGCCACATACTCTCTTTTTACTTACTGGAGTTGCTAGGTGACATGTCATAATATCTTGTTATATGTCATATTGTAACATAACATTTATTTGGATCCTATAGATACTTCTACAATAACATATGATATTCAGAGTTGTTATATGTAGTAACTTGTATGGAAATCAGAATCTTGTAATGAAACTCAGTGAACTTCTGTCAAGCAGCCTTATAATAAAAGCAGGGCAGAACCTGCACACATGCTCAACTGGCAACTCTTTTCAGAGCTGTGTGTTAACTAGATACCTTGTATAGCTCTCTCATTTGGATTGAGGTGGGTGCCTACATGTGTGGCCAACGTTCCCGTTCCCAGAGACGGTGACGACGCTACCGGTTCCGTCTGGCTGAATGGCTCCAGGGAGCTAGCAAAGCCCAGCAATCTTATCAGGAAGAGGTTTCTCCACAGAGATTTAGGTCTGCCAGATCATTCAGTGGGTTCTTAAGGAGCATAAGTGTTCTTAAGTGATAGAGTTCACTACCACATACAACTTTGATCCAATTGGAAGTCTTTTATTTTTCTATAAATTGACTACTGGTAGCTCCAAAAAGTAACTTGAATAAATACCGCAGTTTCATCATAGGATCAGTGTGTGGATTCCAGTGACCTATGGTAACATATGACATAATTAGAGCTGGGCAAATTATTTTCTGTAAATACATTGTTTAATGAATGGTGTTTGTGAACACATTTCAGCCCAAGGATTGCTTCTGAACTGTTTGCTGTTACTGTTGTTTCAAGTGTTGATTATTTGTAATTCACAATGGCCTCTGTGTATTGGTCACCTGAGTTACATTGTCACAGGTTCACAGGAGGTGCTATGCCTCCGACCTTTATGCAGTCTCTCTGGGAGAGAGTGTACCCTTCTTAGTGACAGGCCATGGGCCTCCGCTTTGCTCAAGGTGGAGCCCTGCAACCTCGCTACTCAGAGATTGGGTCCCTGGCTTCCGCACCTGTTTCTCACTGTGGCTCCTTCAACAGGTCCAAATGAGCTTGGACTTCTGTTGGAAACTTACCTTTCTGGGAGCTATGCAAGCAGCAGAAGTTTGCAGTAACACAGGACAGTCTTTTCAAAACAAGGAATCATTTATTACTCAGCTGGAATACAGTGTTAAGCGATATTGGATTAAAAGGGTAACACAAAGCCTAAACACATGTCTCTCATTTAATTTGTCAGCTCTCCTTGTTTAATTAGGCCTCTTTGCCTTGGTCTGGAAGGCAGACAGCATACTTGCATCAAACCTCCCTGGCCTTGCCTAGCTGTCCTGGCTGGACTTACCCTATCCATTGGGAAAGGAAGATTCTTACCTTTCTCTCCTAACACCTTAATCCTTCATCTCAAGGCCCAGTCACACAATTTTGATTTGTACTGCCCAGGTAGGGGAGGGGTTGTCGTCAAAAAGGTAATTGCCCATGCACATCCAACAGGTCCACTTGGCCAGAAGTTATTAAACACTAATGGCCTAGTCTCCATTGTATCTTCAAGGTAGCTCCATTCACATGTTGATTTAAAAAAAATAAAATAAAAATTATATTAATAATGATTAATAATAATCCATTAATGCCAACTCAGATTCATGTAGGTGGCCCACACACTCTCAATTTATCACTTACTCCTTTTTTTGGTAAAGAGATTAACCCCTTTACCAAGTTGGTTGGAATACGATTTTCATAAAATACAGAAATTTCCCATGTTTTCCACACAAATTATTTTTGCTCCTGAATAGATGACCCTCAAACTTATGAATGGCTTTCATGATGGCTGCAGTGCATTTCCAGCACAGATACTCATCCTAATTCATATTCATACATATATTTCATGAAACTATCTCTTTCCGTGATTATCATTGCCAAACAAAACTTGCTCTCATAAATTTCATGAAAAGCAAATAAACAGAGTAGTGAATCCTTATGTTTATTATTAAAACAAATGTTTGCAACTTAATTTTGGTAGACTTCATTAACCACTAGACATAATTTATTCCTTTGAACTTTGTTCTTTTGTGGTGTTGTGTATATCCATCTCTCTAACTTCCATATTTTATACCATATTCTTTACCATGGTATCAGAGCATCTTATAGGTGAATGATATAATTGGGTTTTTTTATTATTCTTTTCCTCTTCACCCTCCCTCCACCTCCCCCTGTTGCTTGGGTTTTAAAATAATCTATGGCCAGATTCTGCTGCCCTTAGTCATGTTAAGTAGTGTCGTCATATTCCACAACCATCCCCTTGAAATAACAGCAATTACTTGTGGAGCAAGGTACAATTCAATGTGAGTAAGGGTGGTGGAACTGAACCCATAGTTCTTTTGGGAAAGCCCAGCTAAACCAAGTGAATGAGTGGCATTTTGGTCTGGGAGCAGTGGGCTTAGTGACTGTCATATATTATTACCTGGTAATACACACTTAAGGAAGCTTCCATTCCAAATAAAACTGACTAGAAAACTTCATCAAAATAAAATGTCAGGAAGTATAGGTGAGTCATAGAATTTTGTTTTCTAACCAACTCTTGTCCCATGTCTGTAACTGTATTACTAACTATTTATTTTCAGTACTCTGATAACTCTGCAAGAATTGCAAGGATCCATTGTGATGAGTTAGAATAATGTCCACAAGCACCTCTCTGTATTACCTCTGTGTGTGTGTGTGTCTGTGTCTGTGTGAATGTACTAAACATTTTAACACATTCATTTAAAAGCAAACTGTTTTTGTATGGCCATTTCCAATATTTATCTATATAAATAATGGAGAAATATTTTACTCTGTAGCTTCTTTTGAATGTGATCTTAGGACCGATGCAATGCAAAAAAACCCACAGTGATGGTAGGGAACAACATACGTTTTGATGCTTGAAAGTGCCTAGGTAGTTTTTATTTTATCATCAAGCTAAATAAATATGAGCTTTGCATAATTTAAACACAAAGGCACAAGTATTATAGCAATAATAAGTGGAATTTGTTCAAATGCCCACACTAGAACCACAGGTCCATAATAAGTAGTGCCCTGAAGTGCTCACGTGTTGTTCTGTTCTAAAACTAACATTGTATTTTATTAATTTTAACAGCATACAGAATAAGCTTCCAGGCAGGAGAGAAGCAAGCCTGGGAAGTGGAACTGCGTAATTTAAAAAAGGTCGAGTTTTGTAGGTAACAAATGAGAAACACATTAAGAAAACAAAACATGTTTGTGCCTGAATTGCAAATTGGATACTAATTTTGGATCTGATTTTTCAACTCTGAATCATGTTGATCATCACCTTTTGACGTCATCTAAAATTAATCACTTGAGTAAGTGCTACATGGCATGAGTAAGGGCTGCAGAACTGGGCCTCAAATGCAATATCCTTATTTTCCATTTTGCTAAAATTAAAAATGCAAACAAAAATGGGGTCTGAACTCTGAAAAGAATGATCTTAATCATCAATTTAGAAGGCGTAGTCTTCCAAAAAGCCACACTCTGATCTAAACCCAATTGTCTGGGCAAAATATCAAAGCAGTCACTACCACACCTAAATTTTGCTCTTTAAAAACTTCTGCTATGAAGTGCTATTCTTTTTCATAGTATTTTGAAATTAAGGTGGGCAAATGACTATGGGCCAGATACCGATTCCATCACTCTCACTGAGTAGCAGCTTACTCAATGAGTAGTCATTTTGATGTCAGTGGGACTATTTTCAGAGAAAGGTTTCAGAATCTGCCACCCCATGGCCCAATTTATTAACACACATTTTAGCCTGGTACATTCTTTTGTATTTGGTTTTGCTCTGTGTTTCAAATTTGTTCTGTTTAACACAAACTGGTATGGGTGTTGGTGAAATGCATTATTATATATATAATTGATTACAGCTGGCAGTTCTACCAATAGGGCAGCCTAGAGCAATGCTCTGCTCAGAAAAGAATAAAATCCTGAATTAAATAAATATACACTAATCCCAATTCTATGCACTATTCCAAACTGTTACTGTTGTTGAACTGTTATGTTCAAACTGTAGCTCTTTCATATGATAGATCCATGAAAATGAATCTTCTATGGTGCTTTAGATTCTAGAACACATATTCCATATTGAGGGCTCCACAGTAAAAATAGCGGAACTCCAGGTAGCAGATACTTCTGTTACTTTAGGGAGTACACACAATCATCTCTTCACAAAACTCCACTCACTGTTAGGGGGTAATGATTTTGAGAAATCTTTTATGAAATATTTTAATTTAATTTGTTTGTTCATTTATGTGACTTGATACAATTCATTTTAAGAAAATTATTCCAAGTAATGCCAATCACTATGATAAACTTAGAAAGATAGGGGCCAGATTCTGCTGTGGTGAAAATTGGAAGAGACTCCAGTGAATAAATAAGATTGGATGTTTATCCAATGAACGGATTTTATCCAGGTGGTTCTGATTTGGAAGTGCAGGTCAGATTTCTAGAAGTTGCTTATGTCAGAACTGCATTATTTCCTGATGGAACAATGAAATGTTAAAATAAAGATTAAAAAAGAAAACAAAAAAAACTTTTTTCAAACCTACAAAAAGATTTGGGTTCAATTTAGATGAAAGTTAAAGCTAATTCTTTACTACAGAAACTGGGTCTCCATACCCAACATTTTGACTGCTGTTCAGCTTGTTTTCATTTTGGTGAAAATTAATATTAATGAATTTTGTAAATATTTGTTGTTCTAAAGCACTTTGCAAATAATTGTAGTGCTCATGAAAGATGCCAGATTGACAAGCCTAGAACTAAAGTTTTCTGCATATCCACCAAACAGAGCTTAGATAAGAGTGCAAACTTCTTCACCAATGTGACTGAACTTTGATCTGGAAGGTTCATTCTCCATGAATCAATCAATACTTAACCTTGGCTAAAACTGCCATTTTGTGGGGGAGCTATGGTGTATTGAGTTTTCTAATATGGTAACTTATTCATTAGGAAATTAAATGAAATCTGCAGCTCCAGTTACATAAACTGCTAAACACTTTTGGTCCCTTCTGACCTAGACCATTTTTCTAGAGGTAAAAAGCTTTGTATTCCATTAGAAGTTTCATGATCAATCCCTCTACTTTGTGTTATTGTTGTATGAAAGATGCTAATGAAATGCATATTGTGAATTATTGATATGTAAGTAGTCAGGACTAACCTTTCTATAGAAAGAGTGAAATATTTCTCTGTGGGCTTTGTCCTAGAGACTCTAGAGAGCTGGCTTCAGTAATTGCACCAGCACAGTGATGAGGCAGATTGTGTGAGTTGAGTAAAATCACTGTTGCCAACTCGTACAATTTTATTGGAGATCTCTCAATATTTTTTCTGAAATCTCCACCTTCTAGAGTCATGTGATTATATGATAATCTCCGCTTTCACGTTCTTTAAAAATAAAACTAAGTCTCTAGCTGTCTTGCATATGGAAAAAAGCTTGAAACATGAACCCTAAAGACTCAAAATCCAGAAGGCAAATACAAATGTATTATTTTAAAAATGTCATGATTTTTTGAAGGCATGCTCAAGATTTCTGGGCTCTTTTGTCTGAATGAGGACTAGATGACTAATCCTGCACCACTGAAGTTGATGGCAATACTTCATTTGACTTCAATGGTGCAGAACCAGTTTCTTGCAGAGGAACTTGCTGCAGTGGATATTGGTCCCATTCTGTTCATTTAATGATACAAACCTATTTTAAACTGGTAGCTCCTTGGAGCTGTGATCTCTAGGCACACCATTCAATTGTATTGCAGAGCAACTACACAAAAGGAAATTATGTTCACT
The DNA here is from genome assembly GCF_028017835.1 of Emys orbicularis. NCBI lineage: Eukaryota > Metazoa > Chordata > Testudines > Emydidae > Emys > Emys orbicularis. Next base: position 50,214,398 of record NC_088684.1, on the reverse strand, counting down.
GCACTATTCCATATGGTCCAGGGCTAGGATCTTTGAGCTGAATGGTTTCACAGGTGAAAATTGAAAGGCAGAGAACAAGGGACTTGTTTCTTGGAAACAGAGCTGATTCAAGGCTTGTCTATATAAACTGTTATCTCACGGCAGGCTGGGGTGTAAGTAAATCTACCCAGCACAAGCCTTCCAGGCACTAAGTGTCCATGCTGACCCCGCTGCCATATACTAAAATTTCCCTAGTGCACTTTGATCTACTCCTGTCTAAACACTCCAATGTGAGCACAACCTTAATTCTGGTATTTCCTAACTTTGAAGAACTTGTTTTTGCAACCTTAATAATGTTCTTTTAACACAGGGGTGAGGAACCTTTTTTCTGTCACAGGCCATTGACCCTCAGAAAAAATCAACCGCGGGCCACTCACTCACCCACCCACCTGGGGGAGGGGGGCGTGGAGGCTTGGGGCTTCCCCCCGCAGTAGGGTAAGCTGGCACGTGTGGCTCCAGCCCCGCAGGCGGGGAGTGCCACAGGCCAGATGAAATTAACCAACAGGCCTGATCCGGCCTTTGGGCCATAGGTTCACCACCCCTGTTTTAACAGATGCAATGCATGCAATGCATGGGGGGCATGCAGGGTAACATGTCCCTCCCCTTTCCCCCCCACCCCACCCCAGATTTGCTGCTTGGCTTTTACTGAGCATACTCACATGGACTGAGCATGCTCAGTAACACTGCTGAAGCTGGCTGCCCTCACTCTGCACCCTCCCCCCACTCTCAGCAAGCACAGGTCATCTCTGTATTTTAACATAGGTTTTCTTGTGCATAAAATGTATATAGACTCTTTGGATTTTCCATTATAAATTTTAAATAAGCCACACTTTTAAAAAAGGCAAAAATCTTTGTTACTGTAACAGAGGGAGCTCAAAATATTAAATGCCAGATGTGACATTTCTTCTCTCTCATTCTTGAGATCAGAATTACCCCTGTCCATGAAGTTTTTTCCTGCATACTACTATTTTTTTTTTACTGTGCTTTCATTGTTCTAATACTCTATGCATGGTAATTTTTTTCCCTTTCAAAGTTAGACTCTTAATGTTTCATAGCTTGTACTCAGTGTATTATGTTTTTGCAGTGACTTGCTTGAGGTGCACAGTTATTACTGCTGGCATTCATAACATGGCAACCAGTGAAGTTGCTGATAGACCTAGTGAGTCTTGCACAGCTTTCATAGGCAGCAGTTCAAATTTGTGCTATTTAGTAAAAACAACCATTGGACTCCAGTAAATTCCTGTAGATGTTGCTCCCCCTCTTGCTAACTACATGATTTCATTGGCTGCCGGAATGATAGTCAACTGCAGAGTTAAATGTATGTAACTATGGAGGTGCTGATATTAGAAACTCTCAGGGTAGAAAGCTAGGGAAAAATGCCATCATCTTTATAATCTAATGTAATCATCTGATATAAAAGGTATTACAAAGGATGGGGCAAGAGGGTTGTGAGAATAAGTGACTGATTTAAAAATTGAAATGTTTCTCTCGAAAACATCACTTCTGAGGATCTTCTAGAGTCAAATATTTAACATATGATTTCTACATGTCCGTGTTCACTCTTTTACTTTTAGACTCTTAGGGTATGTCTACACTACGAGAGTAGTTCGATTTTAGTTAAATCGAATATGTGGAATCGATATTACGAAGTCGAACGTGTGTGTCCACACTAAGGACAGTAATTCGACTTTGTCAGTCCACACTAACGGGGCAAGCGTCGACATTGAAAGCGGTGCACTGTGGGCAGCTATCCCACAGTTCCCGCAGTCCCCGCTGCCCATTGGAATTCTGGGTCGAGCCGCCATTGCCTTCTGGGTAAAAAATTTTGTCGAGGGTGCTTCTGGGTAACTGTCCTCATCCGTCCGTCACTACCGCCCTCCCTTCCTCCCTGAAAGCGCCGGCGGGAAATCAGTTCGCGCACTTTTCTGTTCAGTGACAGCGCGGACGCCACAGCACTGCGAGCATGGATCCCGCTGCGACCATCGCTGCAGTTGTGGCCATTGTCAACGCATCGCAGCTCATCATCGACCTTTCCCAGAGGCAGATAGAGAGAAATGAGGCGAGGAGGCTACGGCAGCGGGGTGAGGACCTGAACTCCAAGAGTAGCACACGCCTGTCTGAAACCACGACACCCAGTGCCGAGGACATCACGGTGGCAATGGGTCTTGTGGATACTGTGGAACGGCGATTCTGGGCCCGTGAAACAAGCACGGACTGGTGGGACCGCATAGTGCTTCAGGTCTGGGATGAATCCCAGTGGCTGCGAAACTTTCGCATGCGGAAGGGGACTTTCCTTGAACTTTGTGAGTTGCTGTCCCCTGCCCTGAAGCGCAATGACACCCGGATGCGAGCAGCCCTGACTGTCCAGAAGCGAGTGGCCATAGTCCTCTGGAAGCTTGCAACGCCGGACAGCTACCGGTCAGTCGCGAACCAGTTTGGCGTGGGCAAATCTACCGTGGGGGTTGTTGTCATGCAAGTAGCCAAGGCAATCGTGAAGGTACTGCTGTCAAAGGTAGTGACCCTGGGAAACGCGCAGGCCATCATAGATGGCTTCGCCGCGATGGGATTCCCAAACTGCGGTGGGGCTATAGATGGGACTCACATCCCTATCCTGGGACCGGACCACCAGGCCAGCCAGTACATCAACCGAAAGGGCTACTTTTCGATGGTGCTGCAAGCACTGGTGGACCATAAGGGACGTTTTACTAACATCAACGTTGGATGGCCGGGCAAGGTTCATGACGCTCGCGTGTTCAGGAACTCTGGTCTGTTTAGATGGCTGCAGGAAGGTATTTACTTCCCGGACCACAAAATAACTCTTGGGAATGTGGAGATGCCTACAGTGATCCTCGGGGACCCAGCATACCCGCTAATGCCCTGGCTCATGAAGCCCTATACTGGCGCCCTGGACACAGAAAAAGAACTGTTCAACTACCGGCTGAGCAAGTGCAGAATGGTGGTGGAGTGTGCTTTTGGCCGTCTCAAGGGGAGATGGAGAAGCTTACTGACTCGCTGTGATCTCAGCGAAACCAATATCCCCATTGTTATAGCAGCTTGCTGTGTGCTCCACAATCTCTGTGAGAGCAAGGGGGAGACCTTTATGGCGGGGTGGGAGGTTGAGGCAAATCGCCTGGCTGCTGATTACTCCCAGCCAGACAGCCGGGAGATTAGAAGAGCCCAGCGGGACGCACTGTGCATCCGGGAGGCTTTGAAAGACAGTTTCCAGACTGAGCAGGGCCACCAGTGAATTTTAAGTTTGTGGACACAGAAGCTGAACTTGCCACCGTTTCTTTACCCAGTTACCGTTGACTATCCTCTCCAGTTACATACCCCCTTCACCCCCTTCCCAAAAAATAAAATCTGTTCTGTTTTGTTAATGAACACCGTTGTCTTTATTACTGTTTTCGCGGGAATGTTTTAAACCTGGGACGCAGACTGTGGCGGGGTGCGGGTTTAGTGTTGTGATGCAAATGATGCTTCTAAACTCCAGGAATGACAGGTTCCGCAGTGGTGGACTGGTTGTTTCAACAGAGCCTGCCAGCCCTCCTGGGCGGGACAGCGTGTATGTGTCGGCTATGTGACTGTCTGGCAGGGGGAGGAGGGTTACAGCTCCCCTGCTGCGCGGCTCTGTGATGCATTTGATCTGTAATTGCCCTCCCCCGCCACAAAGTCACAGAGCAACCCCCCCCCCCCCCCAGAACATGAAAACCACCTCCCAGATTGACCAGGGTCACTAGTCACTGCACTGGGTATGTGTCCTGATGCTGGACCTTACCCCGCCTCTGTACCCTGGTAAAGGTGACTATCCTGTCCAATTACCAAGCCCCTTCCCCTCCTTCAGACAGACTGTCCTCCAAAAGAAAATCATGGAAACAGTAATTAACAGAAACGAATATTTTATTATGAACCACACAGGAAACGTGGGGGTTGAAACTTGCACGGGGGCTTCTGTGAGGTGTGTAGGAAAGGACTTTTGAAATTTTGGGGAATGAGAGCCTTCTAAGTGCTAGAGCAGTCTACAGGGGTTGACTGAAAGTTTTAACGGCCCTTGCCGCCCCTCCTTCTTTGTACTTTGGGTGAGGGGGGTGTGGGACTTGGTGGCGGGGGAGGGCGGTTAGAGATAGACTGCAGCGGGGCTCTGTCCTCCTGCCTCCGGTCTTGCAGAACATCCACAAGGCGCCGGAGCGTGTCCGTTTGCTCCCTCATTAGTCCAAGCAGCTTTTCAGTAGCCTGCTGGTCCTCCTGACGCCACCTCTCCTCCCGTTCCATGACTGCTCGGTGCATTTGTGACAAGTTCTCCCTCCACTGTGTCTGCTGGGCTGCCTGGGCTCGGGAGCAGCTCATTAGTTTTGAGAACATGTCCTCCCGCGTCTTCTTCTTCCTCCTCCTAATCTGCGCTAGCCTCTGGGAGTGTGCTGACAGGCTGGGTTGGGAGACAGTCGCAGATGTGTCTGTGTGAATGGGAAAAATGGAGTGAATTCCTGAGACAGATAAATGAAGTTGTGTACAAAGAACCTAGTCTTTCTCTGTGAACAAGACCATGCACTGCACCTCTCACATGCGCACTCAGGACAAGGTCGAATTTTCGGCCCTCGCCTTCAGTGCCTGGGGTCTTGCAGTGGTCTTGCAGTTATCTGAGAAGCGTGGCAGGACACCTGAACTTCTGTAGCGTGCAATCATGGTAAGCCGTAGACTTCTGGCTGCTTAACACTGTACTAGTAGCACTGGCCTCCTTTCACATTGAAAGCAATGCCAGTCTCTGCTGCCAGCAATCAGGACAGCATGAACTATGCCCCTGTCCCACCCCCTCGCGGCTGTCCCAGGGAAAGATCCCTGTATGCTGCCCCCTCCCTCCACCGCGTGGCTGTAAAGCAGTCCCAATACTAACATTCCCCTCCCTAATTCAAAGCAGGGCGTCATGAGCGACATCACCCTGCTGAGGATCTCGGAGTCCCAGAGGGAAAGGATGCTTCGAGAAAGCCTTCAGAAACCAGGGCCGTTTGCCGCCATGCTCTGCAGGGCAATGATACCAGAGTACCTGATGGTGTCGTGGCGCGGAAACGTGTCCTACCACGGAGGGCCCAATAAGATCGCCCTACCCAGGAACCTGATGAACAGGGTGGAAATGTACCTTCATGAGACCTACGAGGAGTTCTCCTATGAGGATTTCGCCTCTATCCCCGGCCATATTGACCGGATTTTCATGTAGGTGCACTGGGACTAAAGAGTGGAGCGTCTTGGGCAGCAGAATCATGACTTACCGGACATTGTACAAATTTTTTTAAATACTTGGGACTAAATTGTGAAGAGCCTAAGGCAGACAAATCATGAAAAACCCTTTCTTACTATTGTAAATATTCCAGGTTTTTTGCAGATTATTGTTTACATGTTTAAGCACTTTAGGAAAAAGCCATTGTTAATATTATAAATATTTCAGTTCTTGTAAAAATAAATGTTTAGATATTTAAAGCACTTACTGCTTGATCCTTCCCCTGATTCTGTCTCCGGGGTAAGGGATGGGGACGGTTGGTAGGGGATCTCGGTAAGGGTGATGAAGAGCTCCTGGCTGTCGGGGAAATCAGCGGTGCCAGCGCTGTCGACTGCCTCGTCCTCCTCATCTCCTTCTTCATCTTCCCCGTCCGCTAACATGTCCGACGAGGAACCTGCCGCGGACAATATCCCATCCTCAGAGTCCACGGTCAGTGGTGGGGTAGTGGTGGCGGACGCACCTAGGATGGAATGCAGTGCCTCGTAGAAACGGGATCTGTGGGGATGGGATCCGGAGCGTCCGTTTGCCTCTTTGGTTTTTTGGTAGCCTTGTCTCAGCTCCTTGATTTTCACGCGGCACTGCGTTGCATCCCGGCTGTATCCTCTCTCTGCCATGGCTTTAGAGATCTTCTCGTAGATCTTTGCATTCCGTCTTTTGGAGCGCAGCTCTGAAAGCACGGACTCATCGCCCCACACAGCGATAAGATCCAAGACTTCCCTATCAGTCCATGCTGGGGCCCTCCTTCTATTAGATTGCACGGCCATCTCTGCTGTAGAGCTCTGCATCGTTGCCAGTGTTGCTGAGCTCGCCACGCTGTCCAAACAGGAACTGAGATTCAAACTGCCCAGACAGGAAAAGGAATTCAAATTTTCCCGGGGCTTTTCCTGTGTGGCTGGTCAGAGCAGCCGAGCTCGGACTGCTGTCCAGAGCGTCAACAGAGTGGTGCACTTTGGGATAGCTCCCGGAGCTATTACCGTCGATTTCCATCCACACCTAGCCTAATTCGATATGGCCATTTCGAATTTAGCGCTACTCCTCTCATTGGGGAGGAGTACAGAAGTCGAATTTAAGAGAGCTCTATGTCGAACTAAATAGCTTCGTGGTGTGGACGGGTGCAGGGTTAATTCGATGTAACGGCGCTAAATTCGACATAAAAGCCTAGTGTAGACCAGGCCTTAGTTTCCTGGATTCCTTGTAGGCCCCAAACTCTCATGGAAATCATTAGGAGTTTTAGGTGTAAAAGGAATGCCAGTCAGGCTCTCAAAGGGTGAACTTATGTTTTCAGGTGCTCATAGCTGAACTTGACTGATATTTTGCTCTTCAAGAAATGTGAAGAACTCCCACTGACATAAAATGGGAGTACACTGCATGGAAGTAGAGGGAGAGAAAGCAGATTTCAGTTGTGACCTTTGATAGTAGAATGTTGCTGCCTCTTCCTTCTAAATTCCCTTTAAATATACTTTCCATTCGACTCACTTTCACTGTCATTTTCCATATTTTTCATTGCCTACAGATCTATTATCACTCTAATGCTACTGTAAGTTGCAAGTAAATATTCACTGAAAGCATTAGCAGGAAAATTGACTTGTAAATAATTAGATTTAGAACTCAGCATTAGGCTCAACTTATAGAAATAAAATACATGCATACTTTCTTCCTTCTTTGGTAAGATTTTTTTCCTTTAGTCCTTCTTACAATTGTTGATTTTTTTGCTGTACTAAATACCATCATAAGAAAAAAAACATAAATAAGATTTTATGAAAATGAAATAGGAAGCAGTAGATACAATTCATTGCACTATTGCAGTATGAAGCTGCTGCCACATGTACTCGGACTTTCTAATGGGTTTTCACAATCAGCTATCTGTAAGCTTCCACTAGGTATGGATCCTGTAGTCTAGCAATTTATTGTGAAATATTGTATAATGTCAAAATGTCTGAAAATACCCACAGTGAATATTGTGCAGCTATAAACTATATAAATGGCAGGGAGGATAGAATTGACATTACTATAAAATAGTTTATTTGTTGAACCATGCATAAGAGGCAAGAGTAAAATGGAATAAGGTGGACTACATTGTGGTGCATCTTTTTAAAGTAATATCATACGCCCACACACACTCTTTTTTTGTTTTTGTTTTTTTAAAACTGACATGCTCAACTAAATCTCTGCATTAAAGTGAGAGGAAAAGCGAAATGAACAAGAAATGTTGTGGATTATTAACTTAAAAGTGGAATGAAATAAAAACAAAATACACTAAAAGTGTTGCACTAGGAAAACCTCATGGAACAATGGCCATTGCTCCATAGTTAAAGGAGCCACCTCGCTCCATTGTAAGTCTAACTTTTAGCTACCCCATGGCTCTATTGCTAGTATATCTGTTTGACTGAAAATTGTCATACTTACTCCAAAGACAATTTATTTTCTTGCAAAGTTTGAAGAAAATTCATTGAATTATTTTTCAAGATAGTCTTGTATTGAAGGCACCAGATTGGGATGCAGGAGAATCCCAGTTCAGTTCCTGGCTCTGCCACAGACTTTATGTGTGATCTTGAGCAAGTCCCTCAGTTCTCCATGGTTCAGCCCCTCGGTTCTCCATGGTTAAACTGAAGTAAATAGTACTTCTCTCTCTCAAAGGGGTTTTGAGGGCAAATTCAGTATTGTTTGTGAAGCATTTATGTACTGTGTTGAGGAGGGCCTTAGACACATCTCAGATCTTTGACTTTAATGGTTGCTATGGGTACACAGCACTTCCCGGGATCAACCGCTTGACGTATAGTTACAGTTAGTTTAAAAAGTTAGACAGATTTGAAATCTGTCATAGCACTTAATGCTTCTTTTGGTTTGTTCTGTTGAAAAACAGCTTGTTACATTCCCTTTAAACTTTCTGTATTTTTAAATCTCCTTTAAAAGATGTGCATAAACTATATTTGAAATTAGATTGTAATTGAGCAAGCTGTTAACAGTTGTTTTATAACCATTACAATCTGAGAGTGTGAGAGGATGCCAGGCTTTTAGGATCCCATGTTGAGGCATAGAGCTCTTCTGCTGATTTGCCCTGATAGCTGGAATAGGTGCATTAGTCTCATCAGGAAAAAAAAAATTGGCAAGGGAAAGGCTGAGTGGTTTTCTGAGGTGACAGGTAGAAGGAGTCCATGCCTTCAGGGAGACATCCTGGGAAATAAGCCATCTTTGGACAAAGGTTGCAAGTGCAATTATGTAAAACTACTTGAGAGTACAGTCTTGCTTCTTAAAGTGTAGGTTAAAGGCAAATCCCCATCTAAGAGGATATTTGGGAGGAAGACAGAGTGTGGCTGGGTCGGTGATGGTGGTTTCTAAGAGTCTGAAGTTCCTATTTAAAATGTTTATGATACACAGTGGGTGCATATGTGTTGGAATTTTTATGGACTGTAAACCAGAGCTATGCAGAAGTGTTGGGGCAGAGTTAGTTGTTTTTTGGAATGTGTGATGTGATATCTTACACACACACACACACACACACACACACACACACACACACACACACACACACACGTTTTAAATAGATTGTTCATGTACCATCCCTTAATTGTTCATTTCTATGCTTTTATCTATTTAGTTATGTATATCAGGAATATTATAATTAAGATATCTCTCAATTTAGTGTTAATTTAGCAACCTTTACCTTAAAGGAAAATAAGAGTGTTATGCTTGTGTATTAACAATGACCAACAGTGTGATAACACAGCTCAGCTACAGGTCAAGAGTCAAGAATTCATCAGTGGAAGATGTGCAATGATGGTTCATAAATTCAAGGAATAAATTTTGGTATCTGCACATCTGGAATTAATACAAAATACTTCTGATGAATACCTACAGTGTGTTTCTGGCTTGTACAAAAATTCAGTGGTAAAAAGGTAACAGTATAATGCAATTTAAAATGCCTACTGTTTGTAATAAATGTACATTTTAAAAGACTCCCTTTGAATTCTATAAAATGTTTCATAAACTTTGGTTAAATGGACCCTGAATTCTTCATAGTAAATCTCATCTTGCATTATATACATTGTTTCATGCATCAGCCTGATTTTTATCAAGCTAGTTGAACTGTTAGCCTCAAACATAAAAAGATTCATTCAGCAGGTCCACTGCATTTAGACTTGTCCAGAATCAATGGAGAGTATATAACTTCTGTCCAAAATGAGTTTGAGGCATGAGTTAGATGAAAGAGCTGAACAATTCTAACAAATTTAAGAATCAGATGAAAACTATTCTGCTAGAAACTGCTAAAGCACACATTCTGAAAAGTCAGCATCGGACCACACCATAGTTAACTGAGAGGGTGTTTGAACTAGCAGAAAAACACAATAAAAGAGAATGGGTTGGAGACAGAAGAATTTTGGACAATATAAGGAACAGAGCAGACAGATTTAAAGGCAGACTAGATGAGATGAGCAAATATATAGGGACAAAATGTATGGAACTTGAGAATTATAAAGGACCAATAATATAAAAGGTATGTTCACAGTGGTCAGACTTCTTACCAAAAGGTTTTCTCCATAATCAAACATAATAAAAGATTGTGATGGTGAAGTCCTCACTAAGAGATTCATGTATCAATCTGTATGCCCCACCAGAGGCACACATGACACAGGGAAAAACAAACAAAAAAACCAAAGCATGGAGCCAGAGCCATCAATTCTGCGAGAGAAAGTGGTGCATGTTATTATGAAAATGATGTTTGGGAAAGCACTAGAGGTAGATAACATGCCTGCAGAATAGTCAAAAGGAATTGGCAAATGCCGTACTGATCATGTGTGGAAAATTTGTAATGATATGTGGATGACTGGAAATTGACCAGAGGATGAAGGGAATTTTTCTACCATTACCAAAGAAAAGAGAGATAAGGTTGTAGTAACTATCACACCATTTGCCTGATATCACACGAGAGCAAAGTCCAATTCTGCATAATCCAGGATCACATGAAACGAAGGATAGAAGCAGAACTACCAGCACAAAGAGCTGATTTTAAAGAGGACTGAGGCACATATAACCAAATTGCAAATATCCATCACACCATTGACAAAGGCAGAGAGTGCAATCATCCACTGATCGTATGCTTCATTGTCTACTCTGAAGTATTTGATACCATCTGATATGACAGTCTTTGGAGAATACTGGCAGACATGGGGATTCCAAAGCATCTCACTGAACTCATTGCAAGTTTCTACCACCACCAACAGACCACAATGTGAACAGCAGAAGCCCACAGTGAATTGTTTTCTACTGGGTAAGGTGTGAGACAAGTGTGTATTTTGTTCCCAACCCTCTTTAACATGTTCACAGAATTTATTATGAGACAAACCTTGGAAGGTTTTGACAAAGTGGAAGCAGCTGGGATTTCCATTGGTAGACACCTCTTAACAGACCTCAGATGTGCTGACGACATGATGTTCTTTGCTAAAACCAACAATGCAATGCGACAAATGTTGGAGTCTCTAAAAACCGGGAGGAACATGGATTATTCCTGAATGCAGCAAAAACAAAAAACAACTAACAAGAAACAAGATTCAAGTGGCCATCAGCATTAATGGCCAAGCTGAAGAGGCAGTAGATGAATTAAACTATCTAAGATCATATATATATCCAATGTGAAAGCTTCTGAAATTTCTCCCCGCTTCCCAAAACCAATAAGAAAATAGCTAAAATCAGTTTTTTCCCCAAAAATCATTTTCTACTTTGTCTGGACTTTCTAATTACTATCCTGTGTGTGCTCGCACATATTTCAGGTTGAAAATTCAATCTGACATTGTACAGAAACCAAAATATTTCCTGGACTTTAAATCTTGGGCCTGGTTCTTTTAAGAACACACAATTAGGGTCTGCAACCTTTCCAGGGTTAAGAATATATTTTTCCTTCTCTGTTTCTTGAAGCATTTAAGGAAAAAGTAGAATGGCTCCCACTTGCTGCTTCAAATTTTAATGCCAGGTTTTATTCAAAACAATTTTCTAATAATCATTGAACAGATTCATTTGTAAATACTTCATCCTTATGAATAATATGACAAATCTGATTGGGGCTTTATTTGGTAGAAAGTTTCAGCAGGCAGATGTCACTGTATTACAATGAAATGTATATTAAAATATATTTTTAAAGCAAGAAGCCCATTGATCCTGCCTGTTTCTGGCTTATCTTTATCTCATTTTCCTTCATTTTTGTCATATCCGTGGACCATTAATTTTACAGACACAAATGTAGGTTACTTTGGTACACACCCCCATTCTCCTTTCTTCGGTCATTTCTCCAGTAACTTATTCAATATTTTTTTTAAACTTAGCATAAAGTTGTTCTGCCTGAATTTTCTTTTCCTTTAATGTCAAGATTTCTTAATTTCAAAACTATATCTTCTGGTTTTTGAACCATTGGCAGCATAAAATGAATGACTTTGAAGTCTTCTCTTCTCAAATGAAAATAAACTGAATTACCAGAACTGTCCTTCATAACTTGAATACTTGAAACCCAATATCTATCTTGCTTTAGGCCTCACACTCTCCAGTGAGACAGTATCCTCCTTCTGGTACAGTAACCAGCACTGCACATAGTATGTCAGATTTGATGTAAGAGGTGCTTTACACAGTAATACACTACAAAGCAAGATGGTATAGTATGCCTTTTCACTCGCATCTTATTACTGAAGTGGTGTTGCCCTTAGAGGCAAATGATAACTTTTAAAACAATGTTTATATTTTTTATTCGAAAACTGTACCTATCCTATGCTCAAGTTGCATAAATAATATAAACACATACAAAAAATTACAAATGGCACTAATGACAATATAATAACTATGATGAAATACCATGGTTGAGAGTAACACCTTTTTAATTAGTCCTGTGATATTTTAGTTTTGAGGCCCCCTGTTGCAATCATCATACTTTGAAACAAGGAAGATTAGATAGCAGTCCCTTCTGAGTCTGTCAGTGCCCCACCTCCTACTAAGCCACAGCCTTCATTGTTGAGGATTTTCTAGCACTCCCTAACTACCTGTGGCTGAGTGCACTTTATCTGCAGCTCTCAGCTCCTGCTGGCTGAGGAGACGAGAGTATTTGGAGGGTAGTTGGGTGGGAAAACAGGACTAGGAATCGTATTAAAATTTCAGTGAGTGTGTCATAAATACTTCTTTATGAACCACAGCATTTACTCTAAGTGCCTTTTGCATCATACCAACATGAGAACATATTTTTCAGCAGATTATTGTAGAGAGTAAGACAATATTCCATGACCGTGCTAAGTAAAGTGCATTATTGTATCCCCTGTAAAGAATAAAATAAACCTTCCCCCACCACCCCATATCTCCAGCCCAAGCATAATCTTGTCTGGCAAGAATTTGACACAGTCAGAGATATTAATATATCAACATTGTTACATTATATATACATTAGTTATATTCTTGTGGCAGGACTTCTCTTGGGGTGACTATCAGCACTGTCTGTCAGATTGAACTGTGCAGGAACACTGCTAAATGTTTATGCCTTGGAAAGCAATTGTTCTTTTGGACAAGGTTATTTCAAATTCCTGTTTTAGCTATTGTAACTAGACTGCCTGTATTACTCACAACTCTGTGCAGATTAATTGCATCCCTATACATTCACATCCACCAGCCCAAGCTTATAGGATGCACACATGACGATTTATTGGTCAGACAGTAATAACCAAAGGGAGAACAAGATTTTTTCATGCTCTCAGACATTTTTACTCTTCAGATTCTGCAGTCTACACTCTGGTTTCAGTAAGTATCAGTCAGCATTTCATAGTTCTGTGTCTGAAGTACTGTTGCAATGTGGCAGAAAGAATTGGTGCTGGGCTGGAGCCTTCTTGTATCATAGAATATCAGGGTTGGAAGGGACCTCAGGAGGTCATCTAGTCCAACCCCCTGCTCAAAGCAGGACCAATCCCCAGACAGATTTTTGCCCCAGATCCCTAAATGGTCCTCTCAAAGATTGAACTCACAACATAGAATCATAGAATATCAGGGTTGGAAGGGACCTCAGGAGGTCATCTAGTCCAACCCCCTGCTCAAAGCAGGACCAATTCCCAACTAAATCATCCCAGCCAGGGATGTGTTTAGGAGGCCAATGCTCAAACCACTGAGCTATCCTTCCTCCCTAGAATGATTCTGTCTTGCAACAGAACTCTGCACTCCCTCACAAGTCTATAGGGCAACAGTTCCCGAAGAGGAGCACCCAGTGAAGAAGTCCTCAGCACTTTAAATTTGTGTTGTGCTTAAAGCATTTCCTAAGTGCTCAAAAGTGAGGAAAACACATCAAGGAGTAAACCCTCCTTTTCATAGATTCTAAGGCAAAAAGAAACCACTGTAATCAGCTAGTCAGACCTTCATAACACAGGCCATAGAACTGCTCTGAAATAATTCCTGTTTGAATTAGAGTGTATCTCTTAGAAAAAAAACATACACTTTGATTTTAAAATTGCCAGTAATGAGGAGTCCACCATAACCCTTGGTAAATTGTTCCTGTGACAGATATGGCAATTTCCTGCCATATCCTTGGGAGACCATACTGAGTTAAGTTTAAGTATATTTCGTGCCCATTGTATTAAATGAATGGTGTATGTATTATGAGACCTGGGTGTTGAAAGGACTGTATTGAATAATTTGCTAGACAAGAATGAACTTTTGGAACAAAAATTGTAAAGTGATTTTCCTGGGAAATAGCTAGAGGGAGGCGAATGCAAATTCCCCACCTCTGGATATGCAAAAACCCAGTCTTTTAAAGTTATGCCCAGGGGAATGAGCCATTTTCTGCTGCTCACCTGTTCCATGAGGCCAAATCTAAGGCCCGAGCTATATAAAGGAAAGACTGAACTGTTCATGGTGGTTCTGGTTGTGAATCTGAGACAGTTATGAGCTTGCAACCACAGGGATCATCTAGCTGCAGGTTTTGAAAGACTGACACCTCCCTGAGCTCAAGTTTGGAATTGAGGTGAGCTAGGGGAAGCTTTGTAACATGTGTAGATTCTTATATTGTTTTTAATCCATTTTCTATGATTCTTTCACAGAACAAATATGCTTGCTTCTAAAGAGCTCTGTGGTAACTTGTGACTGCTGACACTATTCAAACTATTCATAACCTCTGGAGAGAAAGCAAAATGCAGATGCTGTCCTTTTAGATGGACTGGCTTGCTGGGTCTATCACAGAAGAGGCAGGGAATTGGACAGCCTTGAAAACCTCTAGACAGGTGGGAGGGAGACATGGGTCTCCACCCAAGAAAGGTGATGGTTCAAGAGCCTAGAGTGACTAGCCTCAAGAGACCATGAGGCAGAATACAAGTGCAATTGCCCTGAATTGTGATGGTTCCAATGGTCAATTACCCCCACTATTAAAAATTTACACCTTTTTATGCTTGGCATATCTTTAAAAAATCCCCACCTCTGCTAACACCACTGTAGCTCCTCTAGTAGTATCAAAAGTGGGAGCACTATTGTAGCAAAATTGTCAGTGGCACTTTAACTCCCATGTCATCTAGATCTGTTCCAAGCAGGGTTGCATGACAGAGTTAAATGCCAACAGGAGGTCTGCATTAACACTTTTAACATGCTGGCATACTCCTATCCTCTACTGCTGGTGACTTTATGCTAATTTTTAATCCTGCCCTTCAGCAAAGATGACACACAGGAAAAGAAACAACTCTGTCACACCAGTCCTCAATTACAGTATTACGGAGGCAGGAGGCATTTCTACTGCTGTGGCAATGTTGAGAGTACTAGTGTAATAGCAGTGTGAACATTTCATTTTGTCTTTAACACTTGTCTGTGTTCTGTGTTTGAGCCACTGCCATTTGTACTTTCAGTTTTCTTGGGATGAAATTCACCCCTCTACACAGGGGACCAGCATGAGGGCTATGCACCATTTTAAGTAGGAGTGAATTTCAGCCTTAGCTCCTACTGAATAATGCTAAAACTAGAAGAAATGGGATACTAATAGTCACTTCCTTAGGTCACTCTGTCCTATATTTCACAGGGTCATGGCACTTTGTACTTTGAAACTAGCTTATAAAATTAGAAAGCAATCAATGTATCTTTTTGCTATAGAATTTGAGATGCAGCCTCTTCCATAAATTGAAATCCTGATAACTTAAAAGATCTAATTTATAAAATTCATAAGTGGCTGCATTTCAATTTCTCTTAGTGCTACAGCATCTACATTTGGATCTACCATTCTAGTTTCTTACTGCATGACATCTGGTAAACTTTCCTGATAATCAAGAGTTGAATAATTTACAAGAACATCTGCAATCAGCATGTAATCAAATTCAATGGAAACATTCCGACATGCATCTTGCATTTCCCGGGCAAAAAATATTTACCAGCACTATTTTAAGTACTGCCACTTAATGGTGCTGATATTAGCATTCTTAAGTTACAACCTTGCATCTGTGTTAGTCTTAGAATTAAAAATCATTGCAACAATGCTTTCTCTTAACATAAATTGGTCAGATCTTGCCCATGTTACTCACCCAAGATTCCTGTTGAAATCAGTGGCATTACTGGCATAAGCAGAAGGTGCTCTTTTTATTAGTAATATAGCAGATATAATTTTTTAAAAGAATGAAATACTTTAAATGGAAAGGAAAATATATTTTTTTCAAAGGGGAGATTTAACAAGAATGTAATCACATTACAGCAGTAACTGGTGGTACTAATGGAAATCAAATATTGTATGTTTCATGCGATGTGGTTGGGGAACTGAGACTTGCATGTTAAAAGGACAACGTTGATCCCTGCTGTGTACGTTCAGAAGTATTGAAATAATTAGTTCTGTCAGATAATTATTTGTTGTTGACAAGGCCAAGTTGAGAGCATACAACATCACACATGTATTATAATTAGTTCAGATGATATGATTATATGAAATGAAAATAATCAATTCAGAGTGCCATAGATTGAGATGGGCTGGGTGAATAATGCAAACTTCTTTTTTCATGACTATTTATACAGACTTGTAAAGGAACTAGCTTTGGCCTTGTTTGTGAACTTTGTGAGGTAAAGATTCCTCCCTGAACTAGATTCAGGGGATGGACCACTTGATGATTATCTCTTCTGTTCATTCCCTCTGGGGCACCTGGCACTGGTCACTGTTGGAAGACGGGATACAGGGATAGATGGACCTTTGGTTTGACTCAGTATGGCCACTCTCATATAGTGGCCACACGTGCAGTGATGAGTCATTCCTGTGCTAGGCTCCAGGCATTCCACAAGCCAGGAGCTGGTCTGATGACTCTCAGGGCAGGAATATAAGCCTCACAGGAGAAACAGCAGCTCAGTCTGCTTGAAACTGTTCTCTTCCTGATGGTGTTGACAGCCTCCACAGACCTCAGTTTAATCAATCCCTCCTCTAGCTCCTCCTCCAGCCTTGTTCCCAGTCCTGTTCCAGCTGTGCCCTTGCTCCAGCCTAGCTCCTAGCCCTACTCTTGTTTTGTTCCAAACCCACTCCCAGATCCACTTCGGATTCCAGATCCGACTTCTGACTCCAGTTCCTGGCCTGCTGCCACCAGGGCACTTGGCCTGACCCTCCATGTTTTTGTATCTGACATCTTTTTATGTTTACTGTCTGTGAGGATCCAAGTTTTACTGGGATAAATGTTTCTGGAAACTAAACTTCAAAGATACCTGAAGGAATGTTCACAGAAAACACTTAAAGCACTTGCCTACTCATCCAGTGAGGGAACGAATAGTAATATGTGATGTATAACATCATAAGAACATAAGAATGGCTGTACTGGCTCAGATCAATGGTCCATCTAGCCCAGTATCTTGTCTTCTGACAGTGGCCAATGCCACATGTTTCAAAAGAAATGAACAGAACAAGGCAATTATCAAGTGACTCATCCCCTGTCATCCACTCCCAGCATCTGGCAGGCAGAGGCTTAGGGACACCCAGAGCATGGGGTTGCAGCCCTGACCAATTTGTCTTATAGCCTATCCTCCATGAACTTATTTAATTCTTTTTTTTAACCCAATTATAGTTTTGGCCTTCACAACAATGAATTCCACAGGTTGACTGTGCAATATATGGAGAAGTACTTCCTTGTGCTTGTTTTAAAGCTGATGCCTATTAATTTCATTGGGTGACCCCTGGTTCTTGTGTTATATGAAGGAGTAAATAATGCTTCCTTATTCACCTTCTCCACACCATTCATGATTTTATAGACTTCTATCACATCCTGACACAGTCATCTCTTTTCCAAGCTGAAAAGTCTCAATCTTTTAAATCTCTCTTCATATGCAAGCTGTTCAATACCCTTAATCTTTTTTTTTTTACCTTCTCTGTACCTTTTCCATTTCTAATATATCTTTTTTGAGATGGGGCTACCAGAACTGCTTGCAATATTCAAGGTGTGGGTGAACCATGGATTTATATAGAGACATTATGATATTTTCTGTCTTATTATCTATTCCTTTCCTAATTGTTCCTAACATTCTGTTAGCTTTTTTGACTGCTGCTGCCCATTGAGTGGATGTTTTCAGACGACTATCCACAATGACTCCAAGATCTTTCAAGAGTGGTAACAGCTCATTTCAGCCCCCTCATTGTGTATGTATAGTTAGGATTATATTTTCAAATATGCCTTACTTTGCCTTTATTAGCCTTGAATTTCATCTGCCATTTTGTTGCCCAGTCGCCCAGTTTTGTGAAATCCCTTTGTAACTCTTCACAGTCTGCTTTGGACTTAATTATCTTGGGTAATTTTGTATTATCCACAGACCTTGCCACCTCATTGTCCCCTTTTTCCAGATCATTTATGAACATGTTAAACAGCACTGGTCTCAGTACATAGCCTTGGTAGACCACGCTATTTATCACTCTCCATTCTGAAAACTGACCATGTATTCCTACCCTTTTCCCCCTTCTTAACCAGTTGCTGATCTATGAGAGGACCTTCCCTCTTATTCCATGACTGCTTACTTTACTTAAGAGCCTTTGGTGAGGGATTTGTCAAAGGCTTTCTGAAAGTCCAAGTACACTATATCCACTGGATTACCCTTGTCCACATGTTTGTTGACCCCCCTCAAAGAATTCTAATAGATTGGTGAGGCATGATTTTCCTTTACAAAAGCCATATTTACTCTTCCCCAATATATCGTGCTCATCTAGGTATCTGATAATTCTGTTCATTATTATAGTTTCAACCACTTTGCCTGGTACTGAAATAAGGCTTACTGAGCTGTAATTGCCAGGATCATTTCTGGAGCCTTTTCTAAAAATTGGCATCACATTAGTCATTTGGTACAGAAGCTGATTTAAGTGATAAGTTACATATCACAGTTAGTAGTTCTGCAATTTCATATTTGAGTTACTTCAGAACTCTTGGGTGAATACCATCTGGTACTGGTGACTTATTACTGTTTAATTTGTCAATTTGTTCCAAAACCTTCTCTGCTGACACCTCACTAGATACAAGTAAACAAGCTCCTGAACAGTGAATGCTGAAAATCAAATGCAGGTTTTCATGATTGAGTCATATTGGCAAAAATTCTCAAATGCTCACTGAATAGTTTCAAATAATAAACATTGAGGAAATCGCAGTCGGCTGTTGTATTGTCCACAAACAGAAAAAGATGCTTGCTGGGATTTTTTAAAGGGATTACATAATAGTAGCCCCACTGAAATCAATTAGTTTTATTATGGATTTCAGTGAGAGCAGATTTAGGCCAATAGTGGACCCTTTCAGATACCCCACCCACTAAATCAGAGCTTAGAGATTATGGTAATGGACACTATAGAAAAAAATAAAATAAATAGAAATTAATGGAATATATTATTCATTGAAAATTATTTTCCATTAGCAGTTTCTACTGCACTCTTTTTTAGACATTTAATGTCCCTTCACTGTGATGTACAAGATTCAGAGTAATCAATGAAGTGAATTATATAAAAATAAAATTCATTGAGGGTTTTCTTGACTGTCAGAATTGTCAGATCTACTGCAGCACAGGGAGATCAGATGAATAAGTATCTTCTAAATGCATTAACCTATGAGGACCATAGTGCCATTTTTCAATATCTAATAAATAATTTTAGCTTCAGAAACCTTGCCAGGTGCATGTAAAATGTGCTGGATTTTAATGTTTTGTTTTCTATTGCTGCTTGTAAAATCTTGCTGACAGAGCTTTATTTCTGGGTGTATTTTTATTTCCCTTCAAAATAAATCAAAATCCACTTTGTACTTCAGAATTGCAGTGGAAACACTTTTTTAAAACATTGTTATTCAGGGGAGGAGGGGTGGAGTATAGCACAAGCTACATCAGTATTACAGGTTCAACTTATTTTCCAAGTTTTAAAAATATAATGCAACGTAAGGGCCCGATCCCATTCCCACTGACGCAAATGGGGTGGGGGAGAGAGAAAACCTCCAAGAGTGAAATCCTGATGCTATGAATTCAATGGGACTTTATTTGCCATTTATTTAAGTGGGGCCAGGACTTCACCCCCATTGACTTCACTTGGAGAAGGATCAGACTCTAAATAAAACAAGCCAGATTGTGCCATCTGGTTTTGAACAGAATTCCCCATTGACTTTGATTCTTAAGCAGAGCACCTCATTAATGTCATTATTTATTATGCCTAGTGTGGTAGTGCCTAGAGACCACCCAAGCATGGGACCATTAAGTTATGCACTGTATAGACACAGAGTAATAAACAGTCCATGCCCCAAAGAGTTTAGTCTAAATAGTCAAGGCAGATACTGGATAGGGGCAAAACATACAAGGAGAGTGAACAGTGAAATGACAACAAACCTTATGTTAGTGCCACAGATTTTTGGGTGTGTGTATGGGGGGCGGGGTTGGGTGTAGTTAGGAGAGGATTAGCTAAACAGATAAAAGACAGAGGAGACATGGAAGGGAAGGAAACAGGGAAGTGGAGAAGAGGGAGGGGATGAAGGACGAGGGATGAAGATCAAGTGGCTGAGGTGAAAGCTAGGCAAAACAGACATTTAGCACAGGTGAGAGAATGACCAGCATGTTACAGCTTATTAACATTAGTGGGAGATACAAATGAGGGACCAAATACTGCTTAGACTTAGGGCATGTCTACACTAGGAGCATGTTACTGGTATGGGAATACTGGTATACTGTACTACACTAGCAAAGTGGCCCTAGTGTGGACACAGTTATATGGGCAAAGCTGCACTTTGTACTGGTATAGTAAAACTGTGCCCCTCAAACAAAACAAACTCCAGTAAAAGTGCAATTGTACCGACATTGCACTTCTGCCAGCACAGCTCAGCACACTTCTTCACTTCACACTCCTGACCAACATAGCTCTGCTGGCAGAAGTCTGCAGGGTAGACCTGGCTGGCCTTACTCAGCTGAATTGATCATTTCCACTTCAGTGGGGCTGCTTGTCTGTGTAAGATGAGTAGAATCTTGTCCTCAGAGACAACTGTGCTCTTAGATGCCTAGATGCACTTCTAATGGAATTAGTATCCACTTTGAACCTTATCCATTAACTCCAGTACAGACATTTCCCCCCTATTTTAATAGATGTTTTGCCTGCATTAGAACTGCAAGATCAGAATCTTTAATATTCATCAGGAAAAATGTGTGTCTCTTTCAAAGGTAGAATGTGAGATGCTGCATCTTTCTCCTTTTTGTCCAGCATGTTTTATCTGCATTAAATATGGATTCAGACAAAAAACCCTGAATCCAGACTGACAACACTGTTTCAATAAAATCTCAACCAAAGGTTTTTATTAATGTTTATAAGTAATGCTGTGTTTATTAACTTGGATATTCTACCATGACTGAATAGCTTTAGGAAAGTCAGTTTCTAGCTGCTTTGTTTCTGACAAGTAGCTGAAATGATTACAAAAGCATTTAATTAGAGAAGCGACTTCAGTCATTATGCTGTGGCATGAGAGATGCATCACATAGTTAGGAGAATCTAAAATCTGTGTGAGATTCCAGCTTCATTGAACCTCATGATAGAGATTTCATAAAGGCATACTCTTAAATTAAAAATAATACCTGTGTGGAAATTTTTTTACCTGCTATAGGCAGAAGTAATAGCTAAGATTATGGAGACTGAAATAAAATTGTGCAAAATAAATCTTTTTTCAGTTTGCGTGCTTTTTGTATTTGGCAACAGCACTTTGTCTATGGTCAGTTTTCACTCTTTTCTTGTCTTTCTAGATAGTTTTTACTTTTTTGCTTGTGTAGATCTTTCTTTTACAAGGTAACAGGGGAACGAAAATTTTTTTTTAAAGTATGAAAATTATTATAAAACCATACATATTTCAGGGGGTTTAGGGCACATGTAATACCTGAAACTGCTTTTAACAGCTTGTTTTAAGTTAACCTAGTTATCTTGGGTCCTTATGTGGCCTCTATTACTGTAAGTTCTGAATCTCTCGCAGTCTTTAATGTATTTATCCTCTCAACATCCCTGTGAGGTAGGGAAGTGCTATTATCTCCATTTTACAGGTGGGAAATTGAGAGATTAAGGGCCACATTTGCAAAAGGCATTTAGATGCCTAATGGTGCAGATAAGTGCCTAGTGGGATTTTCAAAAGCACCTAACTGCTTTGAAATCAATGGGAGTTAGGCACATAAGGGCCTACTGGGATTTTCAAAATTGCCTATCTGAATCTTTAAGCACCAAAATACCTTTACAAATCTGTTACTAAAATCACACAGGAAATCTGTGAGGGTGCTTCAGAACTGAAATGAGTTCTTCTGAAGTTCATGCTAGAACCCTACCACTAGATCATCCTTCCTCTCTAACATTCATTGGATTTCAGCTTCCTGAAGTCCATTTACTTCTTTTAGACTCCTGTCAGATCCATCCTCCAGCTTACATTTCTTGCCTCTTTTTTTCTGTCACCAGCAGGCTGCATGTTACATTTGTAGGTAATAATGGTTATTTTGTGTGACCAAGCAGCAAATTCTCTATGAATGGGTAAGGTAGGCCCAATGAAATGTGCAATTTGCAATAGTTTCTGCAGGTGAAGTAATTGCAGATGGCTACTGTATATAATTATTGGTGAGGAAATGCCATTCAAAGAAATTTTTGGTGAACAATTTACTTATTCCTTCAGCAGCAGTTGAACTGGGTTCTAGTCTCAAACACTCAGGGTATGTCTACATTACAAAATTAGGTCAATTTTATAGAAATCGATTTTTAGAAATCGATTTTATACAGTCGATTGCGTATGTCCACACTAAGAGCATTAAGTCGGCGGAGTGCGTCCTCACTACCGTGGCTAGCATCAACTTACAGAGCAGTACACTGTGGGTAGCTATCCCACAGTTCCTGCAGTCTCTGCCGCCCATTGGAATTCTGGGTTAAGCTCCCAATGCCCGATGGGGCAAAAACATTGTCACGGGTGGTTTTCGGTACGTGTCATCAGTCGCCCCTCCCTCCGTGAAAGCAACAGCAGACAATAATTTTGCACCAGACACCAGGGTGATTAGAAAAGCACAGCAAGGTGCGCTGCTCATGAGAAGAGGCTTTGAAAACTAGTTTCATGACTGGCCAGGCTTTGGTGTGACAGTTGTGTGTGTTTCTCCATGATGCAAACCCGTCCCCTTTGTTGATTTTATTTCCCTGTAAGCCAACCACCCTCCCCGCTTCAAAATAAAGTAACTATTGTTTTGAAACCATGCATTCTTTCTTTATTAATTAAAAAAAATGAGATAACGGACAACGTAGCCCGGGTGCAGTGGAGGAGGAGGGAAGGACAAGGCCACATTGCTTATAGTAGCCACACTAAAAATCAAACTGTTTGAATGACAGCCTTCTGTTGCTTGGGCCATCCTCTGGAGTGGAGTGGCTGGGTGCCTGGAGCCTCTCCCGCCGTGTTCTTGGGCGTCTGGGTGAGGAGGCTATGGAACATGGGGAGAAAGGTAGGCGGTTATACAGTGGATGCAGCGGGGGTCTGTGCTCTTGTTGGCTTTCCTGCAGCTCCAACAGATGCTTCATCATGTTCGTTTGCTCCCCTAACAGATGCTTCATCATGTCCGTTTGCTCCCCCATTAGCCTCAGCATCGCGTCCTGCCTCCGCTCTTCACACTCACTTAATTCTTTCCTGGCCTCTGCCACTGAATGCCTCCATGCATTAAGCTGTGCCCTATCAGTGCGGGAGGACTGCATGAGCTCGGAAAACATGCCATCGCGAGTGCGTTTTTTTCACCTTCTAATCTGCAATAACCTCAGGGACGGAGATGATAGGGAGAGCGTAGAAACATTCTACGCTCTACGATTCTGGGGGAACTGCATGGTCACCTGTGCTGCTGAGTTCGCCACGCTGAACAAACAGGACATGAAATTCAAAAGTTCCCGGGGCTTTTCCTGTGTACATGGCTAGTGCATCGGAGTTCAAAGTGCTGTTTAGAGCAGTCACAATGGAGGCCAGTACCTGGAGGCCAATACTGTCGATTTGCGTCTGCACTACCCCAAATTCGACCCAGCAAAGTCAATTTTAGCACTACTCCCCTCGCTGGGAAGGAGTACAGAAGTCGATTTTAAGAGCCTTTTAGGTTGACGGAATGGGGTTGGTTGTGTGGACGCATTCATTTTGGCTAAATTCGACCAAACCCCATAGTGTAGACCAGGCCTCAGATACCATAGGGATGTGGTATAAGATACGGAATAGAACAGGAGCTAAATTTTGCAATTGGTACTCTTTTTTTCTCCCTTCTTGCTCTGGGGTGGAAGTAAGTTACTACAGCTCTCAAAAGGGTGTAACTTGCTTTCCTCCTCATATTTGGCTGTCTCCTCTGACCAGTTAGTAGGGGGTGGAGCCAAAACTCTGCCCCTTTGTGGCCATTCCTACCCTGTTGCTCACAAAGAATGTTCCAAAGTGTAAAGGACTGCAGTCCACATGAGAACTGTACACTGTTGTGTTCACAGCATGTATACCTTAGATGGAAAACAAATACTGTTGCTGGAAGGTTGTAGCGTAACAATACTTTAATTTTCTTTAGAATTCAGAATGATAACACACAAGAACCTCAAAACACACAGAGAGAAAACAGTCTGCTCCTATGGCAGACAAACACAGCTCACCTAGTTTGCTTCAAGCTGTCTCCAGCCTGGTGAGACAACCCAGATCACATGGCTTCCCTCAGAGTCTCCTAGCCTACAAACATGACCAGAAAATTCCTCACATTTAAAGTGATAGCTTGTCATTTTTTACCTGTTTCCAATATACTATAGACCCAAGATCCAGGTAGGTTTAATAAGGAGTTAGGGGAGAGGGCTTACTTCTCAGCTCAGCTGAGTAAAACCATCACACAATCCCACATTTAGCAACTTTTCCAAAATTATGCAGTAAATAGGTGGTTGAGCTGGGATTAGAAATCAGACATGCTTGGCTCCCAGCACTGTCCTTTGTCTTTTAGACTATATCTTGTGTCTAGGGGTTATTAGCCAAAGGAATTGAGGGAACCAAGAATAGTTCCAAATATATGAGGGAAAACAAAATACTGGAGAGAAAGTAGGACCATGGGAAAGAGGGTAAACAAGGAGGGGAATGACGTTATGGTTGATTCTAAACTGTCTATGATACTGAAGTACTTTTAAGTATCTGTATTTAACATGAACAGTAAAATAACAAGTTGGGACAATGAATCTATGAGGAAGACTTTGTAAATACAGTTATAGATTTACAAAGCATGTAAAATACTTGGAACAATTGTACATACATAAATCCTGGGGTGGGTAGCTGATATGCAGGCTAATATATTAAAGGAGTTAATGACAATTATTTCTGAAGAGTTGTGAAGAACTGAAGATAAGAGTGGATAAGAGGAAAATAAATATAGCACTAAGTATAATGGACCAGAAGCAGGTGGTCTGGCCTAGCAGTTACAGCTGGGCTGGGTCCACACATCAGCGACGGTAGTTAGTGAGCAGGGATCAGAGGAATCACTAGAGTCGGGTTCAATAAACAAGAGTTGGGGTCAAAATCAGACCGGGGTCAGAGAGTGGAAACCAGAGGTAGTACCAGGCTGGAATCAGGAGGCAGGAATCAGGATCAGGCTGGGATCAGAGACCAGAGATCAGGAGATGAGATGAGGTCTGGAGTTGCAGCAAGCCCAAAATCTGTGGTGTTGCCCAGACAACTTCCTGGGGAACCCTTTAGGGTTAAATAGGGTAGTTGGCCAATCAGAGGGTTGCAGGATACTGATACTCTGGGTCCCTGGGTCCCTAGGTCCCAGACCTATTCCTGCAGCACCTATTCTCCACAGTGCTCCCTGTCTGTGGCTTTGCATGGCCTTCTGGTGACACTGTGGGAACATCAGCTGTCCCAGGCATGGGATCTAGTCCCTGCATCCTTATGCTAAGCTTCAAAAAGGAACCCTGGCTATTCATTTTCCATCAACCTAGTAGTGCCAGAGCATTTTGTTTTACAAGCCACTAGTTAATCTTCACAATAGCCTTGTTAGGTAAGTGATTGTGAGTATTATTACTCCCACTTTACAGATGGAGAGGCTGAGGTAGAGATATTAAATGAGCTGTCTAAGGCCATGCAACTAGTCAATGCTGATTAGAACTCGGAAGCGCCTAACTTCCTGCTTGGCACCATTGACCACGATGACTCTCAAATCTAACTTCAATCCCTAGTAAAATAACATAGCAAATATTAAGGGCCAAATTCTACCCCAATTATAATTACTAGAAGTTTTGCCTTTGACTTCAGTGGGATGAAATTGGCCTAATTAGATGCTCTGTAAACAGCTAATACATAACTGAGCCATGAGCAATTAAAAAAACAAACAAACAGGTTCTTATAAGAAACAAACTGTGGTTTCAATGAAGCATTTGATGCAGTGTCTTAGAAAATGTTAGTTGAAGAATAAATTCAAATTGGCTTGGGTATGAACATTGTCACATAAACTGACAACCAGCTGTAGGACATGACAAATGAAAGCAACGAGGAATGACAAGCTATTGAATTGTGGGAGAGTTGTCTATTGGGATGCCACAGGGATCATCATTAGATCTGTTTTTATTTAATATCCTTAATTATTTGGAAGAGTTAAATTTGCATATGATACTAAACTTAGGGGTTACAAACTAAGGTCTTTGAAAGTTAGAAATATGAAAACAGAATGAGATTGAGCCTTGACCTGTTCAAGCTAATATATATGAGGACAATTAACACTAAATACAGATATTTAACAGAAGGGAAAGCAGTAATGTCAAAAGAGACCAAAAATTAGAACAGCAAATTTGCCATGAATTTGCCATGTGGTATGATAACAAAAAAGCTAATGACATATTGGATGCAATTTGTAGAAGCAACAAGTTGCTAAAAAGGGAGTGATGCAGTTGTCCCCCCTCTATACTTTCTGGTATCATTGCACCTACAGCCAGAAACTGCATTCAGTTTTAAGCACCTCAGTATCAAAGATTTTATTAAATTGGAGGAAATTCAGAGAAATGCAACAAAAGTGATAAAGAGGCTAGAAGGAATGATTGATGAGGAAGTATTAAAATAGCAAACTAGACATCATCTTACTAAATGATAACTAAGAGGAGACAAGATAACTGGCTACAAATATAATGGCTGCCACTACAAAAGTGCCTCTCTTTCTCCCCAGCCCATGTGGCTGGGGAAAGAGGAGCCTGCTGATATCTGGGCCCAGGGATATGTGGAGCAGGAGGGCACTTCCCCCTATCCTGCTGGCCCTTTGCAGCTCCCTGTTCCTGCTTGGTGTACTCTCTGGCCCTTAGGGGCTGACTCTTTCATTGTCCTCCTTCATTTTTTGGAGCGTTTAAATTATTTTAAAATAAATTTATTCACAGAAATAGCCTAGAATATTTTTCTGTGTGATATGGCAAATCAGCTTGTATTACATAAAAGCCAGATTTATTAGAATTGATGTTTTTATTCACCTTATCCAGAGAATGATAAACTGCTTATCTCCTTGAGAAGAACAGCAGCTGCAGCAGACCAAGAAGTGCAATCTACTAAGTCTTTTAAACCCCTTCATTTTCTTCCAGGCTTGGCAAGAGTTGATATATTTTTTATTGGTATGATTCTCAGAACTGTCAGCATGAAGGGAGCTTTGTCCATGTTATAGACACAATGTGTCAAGCACTTCTTAAAAATAATTGAAAGAAAAAGCTGTAAAACCAAAACGAACAACCTGTACTAAAAAGGTCTGATCCAAAGATCATTGAACTCATTGGGAGGCTTTTCACTGATTTTAATAAGCATTATATCAGACCCAAAATGTTTTGACACTAAGGGTATGTCTGCACAGCAAAGAATAACCCGCAGCTGGCCTTGTGCCAGCCGACTCGGGCTTGCAGGGCTCAAGCTGCGGGGCTGTTTCATTGCTGGGTAGACTTCTGGGCTTGAGCTGGAGCCCAGGCTATGTGACCAAGCCCATGTTTTTCTCCCCTGTGTAGACAAAACATTGACCAACTATTAGCAAAATGCTAGCATGGCAGGATTTATGGAACCACGAATTTCTGTCTTGAAAGCAGAATAGATTCTGGAGAATATTCAGATAAAGATGTTGTCTGGCCCTCATACTAGTGATTTATGTTTGGAAACTAAGAACATGTGGGGAAGTGCTACATTTTCCCATTTAAGGATGGATAGGACAAGAGGTCACAAAAATGTTGTCTAGTTTCCACACAAGTCCTAAAAAAGAAAAATTTTAAGTGATTGTGTTTTTTAGTATTTTTAATATTGTGTAGTAGTCAAAATTTTAATGAAATTGGCAACCAGAAATTAAGTAGATCTTTGTTCAGGTAATTTTATTCCTATGGTTTTTGTGCATTGAATAAGCCATGAAATGGCATGTCTGAAAAATCTGATGGCTTGACCCAAATAGGAAAGAGATGTTTGGAAAACTCACAAATCTTATTGACCACATTTCCTGTCTGAAGGCTGTTGGGATAGTCAGTTTGTTTTGCTGAGGCTAGGTCCACACTTAAAATGCTACAGCAACACATTTGCAGTACTGTAGCTGTGCAGCTGTAGTGCTTCAGTGTAGACGCACTACAGCAATGGGAAGGGTTCTCCCATTGCTGTAATTAATCCACCTCCTGAAGAGGCAATAGCTAGATTGATGGAAGAATTCTTCCATTGACCTAGCACTGTCTACATCAGGAGTTAGGTCTGCATAGCTACATCTCTCAAGGGTGTGAATTTTTCACCCCATTTTAGGACCTGGTCCTTCAAAGACTGACTTACATGCTTAACTTTGAGCAGGTGAGTAGCTCATATACACAAGGTTAAGCACGTAAGTAAGTCTTTACAGGATTGGAACCTTATATTGTAATTTCGTTGGGACAAAGACAGTGGGTAAAATCCTGACCCCACTAAAAGCAATGGCAAACTTCCACTGATTTCAGTGGGGCCAGGGTTTCACACAATGTCTTATTTGCCATGCATACCTGTTCTCCCTGTTTAAATAATAGCATATGTATATTATTCAAATATACTGTTCTAAAAACATTCACTTATGTTCTTGAGCTTGTTAACTATGTATTTTAGGCACATCAGAGGCCATGGATTTACACAGATTTAAAAAATCAACCTCTTCTCCACTTAGCTACCAAGACCTGACATTAAGGTTTTGTGTTGCGTATGCAAATACTGGTGTCATCATCCCATAGACCTACTGAAGAGCATTTCATGCATCCTTGCTAATAGATATTTGACCTCAGATTGTTCTCAGGGCTTTGGTAAGTGAAGGGGAACTTATTTTCAACTACTTTCTTCTAAAAGCAGAAATGCATGATGCATCCGACGAAGTGGGTATTCACCCATGAAAGCTCATATTCCAATACGTCTGTTAGTCTATAAGGTGCCACAGGACTCTTTGCTGCTTTTACAGATCCAGACTAACACAGCTATCCCTCTGATACTTTCTTCTATTTTATAATCACAATTATACATGGAAGCAGTTTTATTAATTTATTTTGGATTTTAAAGTTTTTAACTTATTTTCAAAAAGCTTTTCAGTTTATATCTAAATTCTAAATTGTACTTCCTTCCTTCCTGAATTTCTTCAATGAGCATAATCCTGTTCCCATTCAAGTGGGAGTTTTGCCTGCGATTTACAACAAGCAAGCCTTAACAAGCTTTTCTTACAAAGAAAATAGGTCAAAGATATAACAAGCCAGAGGGTGGAAGCTTGTGGAAATGTGTGTTAAAAATATTAAAGACAAGATGAGAAAATTGTTTGTGAAACTAGAAACTTCATTACTTATAAAAAGATCTGGGGCATGATGCAGCTTCAGTGGAAAACTTTCCACAGACTTCCAATGGTGTTTGATTGAGCCCGTAATTAGGTGTAACAGGATTGTTACTGATTGGTGGCAGTGGCCTAGTCTGCATAGCTTAGTGAATCAGGGCAACTTCGGCTTCAGAAGACAGACGTGTTTTATTTTTCATCAACATTTTGTAGAACTTTAAAAGCTGATCTGGCAGAGCCCCACACACTCTTTTACAGCAGACAGCAATTACACCATGACAAAGCTAAAGTGAACTGCTACCACTATCTTTCAAACTTAACACTATACATAGATTGTAGCTGTTGCCAGGAAAGGCCATATTTATCCAGAGTGTAACTCCAGCAAAGTCAAAATGATTATTTCCATGGAGTTAAACCAAAGATAACTTTGGCCCCAGTTGACAAAATATGTATTCTAATTGGCTGACTGGGTCTTTTTGGTGATGTGACATCCATGCACCAAATCTAAACAGTCAACAAATAGCATTTAAGTTTAGTTTTCTGATTGCTATCACCAAAATAAAATATTACTACACAGAAATTGAAGGTGGCCCTTTAAGAAACACCAAGGCATGTTAATAAGATGTGCAGATTTATGCGCTGCTACAGTTTGTGCAGCGCACATGTAGAGAACTTCAGTTTCAGTCCTATAAATCAAATGTCTTTCATGTTTCTTTTTTATATACAAAGAAAGTTGTTATGAAAGTTCAGGTGCCAAAATCCAGAAGAAGTGAACTTGAATTCCCTAGGGAATCTATACATTAGAAACTTTGTCAAACTGTTCTGAATCGCCATTCAACTGAATAATAGATGACAGAAAAGTTCTATAAAGTCAGAAAGTTGTGTGCATTTATACTACCCTATGAATAACAAGGCAGAGCTTTTTTAAAAAATATGGTATTACAGTTACTAAAGAGAGAACAGAAGATAAAACAAAGGAGATTGCATTCATATCTACATAAAAATAAAATTATGGTAGTCTTTTAGAAGCAAGGTTGAAAACTACTAAATTAGAGAGGGTTGTAATTTCAAGCATTAGTAATTCGCATGGTGAGGAATGATTTTAGTTCTTAAGTCAAGTAAGACAGTTTAGGGGTTTGTTATTACTGGTGAAATTCTGAGTCAGGTTCAACATAAAACAAATCAATGCATTTCATAAAAAGTTGCATACTTATTGTGAAATAGTCCTTTTGAATATATATTTCTTATATGCCAGACATATTTATAACCTCAGCTGGTATGCACAGTAGATATTTGTAAAACTGATATGGTAAGAAATTAACAAGATGATTGAGTTATATCTTATTAAAGGCTGCAAGGAAATTAGATCAATTCAAATACTATCTTAGGTTCCGCAATAATTGCAAAAAGTAAATGGTTTTCTTTTTCTGTCAGTGTCAAAGCTTAGGCATATCATATTTGCAATTCTATAGATAAGAATACAGATGTGCTGAGTACAATTCAGTGTTCACAAATGGATATTGTTAGTAGGATGCAAAACTTACCATAAGTTCTTTATCATTGTAATGGAGAATCTTGTGTGTCTTTGATTTTGTGAAATATGCACAGTTTTATTATACATAGCCCAACAAGGCAATCCAATCTCAATTACACAAATGTTAATATTATTCTTACTCTTTGAATTTCAGTAACACATTTTACTGACTGTTTGTTTGAATATGAGAGAACCCACCAGACAAACACTTTTCTTTTTGACACAAAACCATGTACTTTGCAATGCAAATTCTGGTTACAGGACAGAAAGATACAATGTCCTATTCAAACTCTATTTAAACTATTGCAGAGCAAAATTGGGTGTAAAAATGAAAACGGATTTTTTTTCTCCAATAACAAATGAATGCTCCAAAACTCACATGTCAAATGGCAAAACAACAGGGGGGAGTTAGAACATAATCTATTTTTAATGGCTATAGCCATAATATAACTTCTGTTTTCTTTTTAATTTTTATCCTTTTTACTGCCAGTTTATTTTATTTACATGATGGAAGTGCCTAGAGACCTCAACCCAGATCATACACCATTGTGCTAGGTGCTGTATAAACATAATGAGAAACAGGTCCTGCTCTGAAAAGCTTATAATCTAAACAAAGTATGAAAGGGAAACCTGAGTCACAGAGAGATTAAGTGACTGTCCAAGTTCATACAGTAAGTTAGGAGAGGAGGCAGGCCGTTACCCTATCCACTGGGCCACACTCTTCTCCAAGTGGCTTTACCAAAATCATTGTTGTTAGTTACTGCAAACTTAATGGGGTTATCACAGATCTCTTAGCTGATCCTACATAGCCACCATTCCACACCACCACTCCAACTTGGATTGCTGGGTTTGGATGCTGCAGTGTGGAGGGAAGGGTGGTTACTTTGATACTAATCTTGCCATACAATGAAGCGAAGGCTTCTTTGGTGAAGGCTACTTCATTGGCTTTTGTAGGCTGAAAGTTGTGTGTTCTGTTTCTGTGCCTTCAGGCAAGGATCCATTTGGAATTGAGGTAGTTATAATAAATAATAGTCTTTTGTCTAATTATAAATTCTTTGAATGTTGTATTATTAAATACGTTTATTGCTTGTGAAAGTTGCCTGACTGATTATCTATATTGTGTGTGTGTGTTCTTTTGATAAATCAAGTACTTTGTTTTCCTTGGCTTTGAAAGCTCAAGCTTGCTAGCTTGCCTCAACCATGATCACACCATGAAGGTAATTAACAATTTACCAAGGGTTGCGGTAGATTCTCCATGACTGGCAATTTTAAAATCAAGATTGGATGTTCTTCTAAAAGATATGCTTTAGGGATTTTTTTGGGAGGGGGTGGGGAATTCTGTGGCATCTGTAATGCAAGATGTCAGACTAGATAATCACAATGGTCCCTTCTGGCCTTAGAATCTTTAAAACAACATCTGGTGAATGGGACTGAATCAGTTCCTGCTAAGAGTGCCAAAAATAGTGCTAGTCGTGGTAATGGTTCTTTTGATGAGGATGTTTTTGTGCCCTAGGAATTGTACTGAGTTCAATAACAATGGTTTCCTTTCTTCTAGCTGTAACTTAATATATGATAGCTATTGATTAAAAAAAATTATACTTGTGCTAGTTACTGTCAGTCTTTAGCAGTCCAGAATGGAGGTCAGTATTCCTTTTAATCTTGAGAAACGAACAGTGCTTTAACTGTAAGCAGTTTTTAGCTGGAATCAGGGCCGGCTCCAGGGTTTTTGCCGCCCCAAGAGGTGGAAGAAAAAAAAAGAAGCCGCAATTGCGATCGGCGGCACTTCGGCGGTAGCTCCACCGCGCCGCTTTCTTCTTCGGTGGCACTTTGGCAGCAGGTCCTCCGAGAGAGACCGAGGAACCCGCTGCTGAATTGCCGCCGAAGAGCCCGACGTGCCACCCCTTCCCCTTGGCCGCCCCAAACACCTGCTTGCTGAGCTGGTGCCTGGAGCCGGCCCTGGCTGGAGTACCTTCTCACATTATGCCTTGCTTGAGCTGCTATTGTGATACGATCTGAACTAAAATATGACTAAATTAAAGCAGAGCAATAACAAAGTAGTTGCAAGAGATGGTATATACTTAATTACTATATGGATGACCTCATATTTATTAAAATCAGTGTTTAATGTATATGGATGTTTTTGACCATGTATTGCTTAGTGTAGCTGGAGAAATTCCAGCAGCCATATGGAATACTTATTCTACCTCCACTTAAGTGATAGCAGGTGTAAATGCAAGGAAAGGAAGCTTCAGGCATGTATGATTTGCATATCATACTTATTAGCCTCTTGGTTATGAAATATTATTAAAGTTAGGTGGATCTTATTTATAAGCATAGGGCTGCATAAGCACAGGAAGTCACAGCTGCTGTTTTGATGGGACCGAGCATGCAATATATTGATGCTGCCCCACGAAGCTATGTGATTTGTAAAAATAAAGGCATAAAGCTACAATCTGAAGCCAAATCCTTTCCTAGTGTAACTCTACTGATTCCAGTAACATTACACCAAGGCTGAATTTGGTTTATTGCCTCTTCAGAAAAAAAAACACTGTTTTTTTCCATAAAGATGGTCTGTTTTCATACTTTGTCATTCTAGGTGAATTAGCCATTTGTACTTTCTCTGCATTAGAAAATTGTTAGTTTCTAATAAAACATATTGATTATGATAAGAAACTGCATGAAATGTACATAGCCTGCTCTGTGCTCCTCACAATGGTCAATGGTATTCAATGGGATATTTAATGGTCAATGCCTGACACTTACAAAACAAAGGCAGAGAAGTCTTTCATTGTTAGAGTTTGTTCTCTACCTAGCCTGGAATGTTCATTTCATTAAGACAAGATAATGGTTCATTCTCTTTCTTTGCAGCTCTAGATAGCTAGGTATTTAGTAAGTCAATGCTGAATTTCAAAGCCCAAATCCACATACCATTACAGTAGAGCTCCACTGATGAACATCAGAGCATTAGATTACCAGATTTACGGTTATATTTAAATCCATAAAAATGAAAGATTTAAAATTGACTTCTTGATAATATTTAAAAACTCACAGTGCCAGTTTTATTGCTAATCATTTTTAGAAAATAGAATACTGATGAATTTTGATTTAACCTAAGTGAGATATTATCACTGAAAAACTCTTTGAAGCCAGTGGTAACTGTGTTTTCTTTCTCTTCTTTGTTTAAGGGTTAAAGCGAAGTGAGCCAATCATGACCGGCAAAACACAGACCAGCAATGTTACCAATAAGAATGACCCCAAGTCAATCAACTCCAGAGTCTTCATTGGCAATCTGAACACAGCCATTGTCAAAAAAGGTGACATAGAGGCAATCTTTGCAAAGTACGGAAAAATAGTTGGCTGCTCAGTGCACAAAGGTTATGCATTTGTACAGTATATGAGTGAGAGGCATGCGAGGGCTGCGGTGGCAGGAGAGAATGCTAGGATCATTGCAGGACAACCACTCGGTAAGTGTTTATAGACTATTTTTAATGGGAGAAATTGTTTGGTTGTGTTAATTTCTCTTCTCTTTCCCCTGTTTATTAACTATCTTCAGTGCTGAATGCTGGTTTTGGTTGCGTTTCATTTGTTTCTTTGTTTGTTTCAGTCATAGCTCTAGGAAACTGAACTGGGGAAAGTGTTTTTAAATATCAGCTAGGTTTAATAAGATGGCTGTTGAATGCTATTAAGTACTGTGTGGTTAAATACTTTTTTTCTGAATATTTATAGTCATTAAATCTCAGTTAATAAGTAAATAATGAAAACAGGCCCCACTCTTACCAACTGTTATGCACATGCTTAACTTGACTCACAGTCATCCTGTTGAAGTTAGTGGATTATGCATGCAAGCAAAATTAATACGTGTTTGCAGGATCAGGCCTTAGTTCATAAATATAACGTTATACAGTATTATAATTTGCAGAACAATATGTGTGTAGGGGATGCAGTGTGTGAGCTAATAACCAGATATACAAGTGGTTCAGTGGGATATCCTGTCCCCAATCCAGCAGATCAGATGTATCTGCCTGGACAACCAATTCCTCCATAAGGTCCCTTTGAAATGATTTCCAGCTCACTTTCACCCCCACATGGATGGACAACATGGTGGCTATGCACTCCTTGCCTGCAGCCAAGCCCCAAAACAATAGCTTTCACAGGTCAGAACTTAATGCTGCATGAAAGAAGGTGAGACTTCCTAGGGAAGCAGGCTGTACAGAGCAGCTTTTCCCCATCTGTCCTTCCCAACTTTTCACATGGCGATGCCTCTTGAAATTGCCAGGAGCCCCACCCACGCATTATATCTGTGGAAGGTCTTCCTTTTTTTCAGGAACCAGGTTGGAAACATGCCACACTGAACCCCAGGACCAGAATCATGCCATCTGTGTATATTTGCTGCTTCTATGCTGGCAATAGCCACACAGGATACATTTTGGGCTGTTAAATATCAACAAATGGTTTTAATATTTGACTTTCACAACTAAGTCTTAGCACATGCTTAGAAACTGCATTTATCAGACTGATTCTAAAGCTGTGCCCAGTTCATACTTCAGTAGCATATCAGATCTTAGATAGCAGAAGCAAGAGGATGAACTACATTAATTGTTTAAATGGTGCCAAGTCACATGTCTAGAGAGATGCTATATTGAAAACTTAGGCTAAAGTTGTTCCCTCATGCAGAGGTGCGCAATTCCACTTAACATCAGTCAGTACTGCATTTGCTTATCTGGGGGTAAAAAAGAATTTGGCTCCTTTGAAATGAATCTAAACAGATATGGATTTTTATTTGCTTGTGTTTTTACACATTCTTATATAGAGTCTTGATATTTCTCATGGAAGCTGTTCTCCATCCATCAAAGTTAACTGCTTTAGGTAAAATGCCTCTCAATAAAAATCACTTGGAGCATTCAGCCATGCAGTTTGTGAGAAGTTTGGGAAAACTGGAAAATATTACAGGATATTTTGGCTGGATCTGGAGAGCTTTAATTAGAACTTCATAGTTGTTTTGCTGAATCTATAGTGAGTATATCTAGGCTAGGAAAAATGTCAAGGGTAGCTACAGTGATCACTGGCTAACTTTGACTTAACTTTGCCTACTTTTAGTAGTCTACATATATCCTTTGTGCATTCCTGCTAATTTGGTTTGAAATCTCAGTGCTTCTTAGCTGTTGACACAAAACATAAGACATTCCTCTTAGCACTTGAAAGACATTTTAAAAGCTATAAACTACTTTAAAAGAGTGACAATTAAATAACACCCAAGTAAATGAAACCACCAATGGCCTGATTCAGCAGAAATTACCTATAGCCTGCTGCAACACATAAACTTGAAGGAGTTGTAAGATACTCTGGAGAATGGTTAGTTGGCAGGATGAGTAATTCATCACAAATTTCTTAAGCCTTTGGTAGCTACTTTGCTGAATATTTGTAGAACTGACCTTTTATGATATGATCATTGGCAGCTATTGTATAGACCAACTGGTTTGCAGCAACTTTATACTGTATGATTGATATACGTAGTCTCCAAAAGAAGTAGGGGAAACAGCTGATATAAAATCCAATTTGATTTTTTTGTTTATTTTATATGAAAAAGATGAGAGAAAAGCAGAGAAGAAAGAGAATCAGATGGTTGTATGTAAATAAAGCATGACAAAAAGCCATGGGCTTGTGGTGAGCAGAAGTTTGTTGTCATGAGTGCTTAGCTATGAAACCTGTTTGGGCTACAGTGAGGTGGCAGCTTTAGAGCCTGGACCCTGAATCTGTAATATTTGTGCAGTAAGTACACTGCATGCAGCTCCTTACCTATCTACCCATACACAGATTTTTTTGAAATGGTACCTAAGTCAATGGTCCAATATCACTGCCATCATTGCTGCTTCTCTTTTTTGTCTGTTTCTGGTAATGTCCCTTATGTGCTGGGCACTCTCATAAGAAGGTAAATTTCCTGTCCTGAAGAGCGCACAGTCTGGAAGATGGACAAAGGGCAGGTGAAAGGGATGTAGGAAAAATAAATTGGTCAAACTCCATTCTATATAATAAAATGTATTAATAGCATGATGGGTTTTTTAGATTGTAGATAGTTTCAATCATCACAGTCTAACCATAATTTGACAGTCAATTTATTTTATGTGTCTGCAGAAGTGGGTCTCTTGGAGCCATTTGAATATGGAGGCAGTAGTAGCCTTGAGGACCATGTCAGGAAAGATATTCCATGAATAGGAGGTGCCATAGGTTATAGGAGTGGAAAGGACCTTCTGAGTCATTGCCTCCAGCTTCCTGCAATAGCAGGAACCCCAATCATTTAATCATGTTCCTCAACATGCAAGATAGCGGGGAAATGTTTGTGGGACAAGTGGATAAACAGAGCAACAAAGTTGACATCATTGGTGTAGTGGAGAGGACAGGAACAGAGTGGGAATGTAAGCTATGAGTTTGGCTAAGTTGCGTAGGGAAAAGATATGTAGGGTTTTCTAGGCCATCACATGAAGCTTAAATTTGATATGATAGAGAAGGTGGAATCAATGGAGGGATTCAAAGAGAGGGTGATGTGGTGAGGTTGATAGGGGAGGAAGATAATTTGGGGGGACAATATTTTTCATTGACTGGAGGGAGCAAAATTGGTGGCAAAGAGGGGGTTACAATAATTAAGATTAGAGATAGTGGTCTAAATGAAATTCTAGAAGGGTGGAAAGAAACACATACTACCCAGAAATTTTTACAGGAAGAAGCATAGGATTTGAATTCAGAGGAGGAGGATACACCCAAAGAGATGCTATATAAGCATCCAGAAGGGTGGCAGGAGAAAAAGGAAGATGTTATCATGAAAGCCAACGTGGATAAGATGGGAAGAAAAAGGATTAATTGATTTATAGATTCCAAGGCCAGAAGGGATCATTGTGGCCATCTAGTCTGGCTACCTATATAACACAGGCCATAGAAGTTCCCCAGTATAATTCCTAGAGCATATTTTATAGAAAAACATCCAATCTCAATTTAAAAATTGCCAGTGATGGAGAATCCACCATAACTCTTGGTAAATTGTTCCAATGGTTAATTACCCTCACTGTCAAAAAAGATACAACTTATTTCCAATCTGAATTTGTGTAGCTTCAATTTCTAGCCACTGGATCATGTTATACCTTTCTCTGCTAGATTGAAGACCTGTTATTAAATATTTGTTCCCCATGTAGATCCTTATAGAGTGCAGTCAAGTCACCCCGTAGCCTTCTTTTGTTAAGCTAAAAAGATTGAGCTCCTTGAGTCTGTCACTATAAGGCAAGTTTTCTAATCGTTCTTGTGGCTTTTTTCTGAACCATCTCTAATTTATCAACATTCTTCTTGAATTGTGGGTACCAGAACTGATCAGAGTATTCCAGCAGTAGTCACACCAGTGCCAAATACAAAAAATAACCTCTCTGCTCCTACTCAAGATTCCCCTATTTTTGCATCCTAGGATCGCAGTAGCTCTTTTGGCCACAGCATCATATATGGAGCTCTGGTCAGCTGATTATCCACCACAACCACAAAATCTTTTTCAGAGTCTCTGCTTCCCAGCATAGCCCCCCATCCTACAAGCATGGCTTTCTTTCTATACATTTACATTTAGACATATTAAAACACACATTAAAACATTGTTTGCTTGTACCCATTTTACCAAGCAATCCACATCACTCTAAATCAGTGCCCTGTACTCTTCATTCTTTATCACTGCCCTAATGTTTGTGTCATCTGCAGACTTCATCAATGATGACTTTATGATTTGTTCCAGGTCACTAATAAAAATTGCACATGGGATAGCACAGGAACTCCTCCATTTGCTCCACAGGGAATGTGAAGGAGTTGGAGCATGTACCTGGCCCTCCTTGAGCTAGTGGGCTCAAGAGTGAGGAGCACACTGCCCTGACATGTGAGCTCTCCTCATGTGCTAGAGCAGTGGTCCTCAACCTATTTACCATTGTGGGTCGCATATGTGTTATGTGGGCTGCATCCAATACTACCTGAGGATGTCATATGGGCCACAGCTGTGTGCTGATTCCAATTCTTTCCTTACTTCTTTCTCCCACACTTGCACACCCATGCAAGGACAGAGGCAATCTATTCCTCTATCTTTTAACTGGTGATATATTCATCCCAGTGCAGAGGGCCAGTGCAAAGCTTGCTACCTTATGTAAAGGCCACTTCAGCCCCACAGTCAGGCCTTAAATGGGGTGTGTGGAGGGGTAAATTTCATTTTTAAGGCAGGTAGAGTTATCATGGCAGTTCCTACATCATAGTGTATTTTGGGGGTGGTGGAAGGAGGTTTGAATGATAAGGTCTGATTTTTCACTGCATCACATTATTCCTACACTGCCAGTAACTCTGCCAGTAGTTACTCCTGATTTACAGGATCAGACTCAGAGAACACCTCCTTATTGGTATGGAGAGCAAAAATGCTACGTACATGAATGGGCTTGGCAGAGTTCAGATTTTATAGTTTTGACAGATAATATCTATATTAATCTTCAAGCTTTTTATTGATTTAAATTTTCACAGTGGCAGAAAATTGGGGCGGGGAGGGTCAGACAATTATGTAATGACAGTCAAAGTGGAGACTCAAAAAACTTAACAAGCTGTTAACACACATTTTTAACATCATGTCAAAATATACAAAGTAAATATCCTTAAAGCAACAAATCATACCTGTTTTTACTATTAATTCACTAGTCCATTTGTAAACAAGCCATATTCAAAAATCTAAATCACTGCATTTGGACTCCTTAAGTTCACAAGCAGCATTTTTCTTTCTTTGCCTATCTGTAAATTTTCATTATTGCTGGAAATATATATTTTTGTTGGTTTGTGTGTGTACAGTGAAATCAATGTTTACCGACATTTCCCAATAAATTGATAATAATTTCCAAGCTTATATATGACTAAAATAATGTTTTTCAAATGTCTTTGTGAACATTCATTACTGGATGCTACAACAAAAAAATTGCTAAGACATATGATATGAAAAGCTTATATTT
This sequence comes from Emys orbicularis, assembly GCF_028017835.1. Lineage (NCBI taxonomy): Eukaryota > Metazoa > Chordata > Testudines > Emydidae > Emys > Emys orbicularis. The sequence goes on along the minus strand of NC_088684.1, from coordinate 50,174,338 downwards.
GTTAAGAGTAAGAGCTACAGCTTCTTCGATTGATTTCCTCTTCAACTAATAAATTAGTTCCATTATGGCTTCAATCCTGCTTCGGTTCTGTAAGTATTATTCACGTGCATCTGCCTTTAGGTCCAAATTAGATGCAGTCTCTGAGTACCTAGTGAGCACAGACTGACATATAGCCTCAGGTAAGGTGGTGGTTACAGATAATTATTTTGGACAACATACTCTATTGCACACCCTCTTCAGAAGTACAGAAGCCCTTCAGGGGCTTTCTAAATCATGGCAACGCAGTAGAAAACATCCAAAGAGTAGAGCAGATAATAAAGAGTACCTTTAGAGAGCCTTTGACATACACCTTTGTTGTAAATTGAATTGATGTGACAATAGAACTGTTTATCCGTTCTCTTCTTGTGTCTCTGCTCAAAATAGATCTTTGGTATCTTGTGTTTTTTAATGCCTCACAAAAGTGAGAGACTCTTAACCATGCTCGTAGAGCCAGTAATCTTCCAAGTGAATCAATTATCTACTGCTGCCTGTGTGTCCTATACAACATTAGTAATGTCACAAGTGTTTATAAAAGTTACTTCTCCACTTCTGCAGCAGAGACGAGACATTAACTCTCCTTTATGCAAAATGGGTTGCATGGCCTTAGAAACTTACAAGTAATGCAATGGATAACGCTTTTTTTTTTTTTTTTTTTAATCAGAAAGGCATTTAGCTCAGTGGTAGATTCAGAAAGGAAATCCAGAAGTGAATTACTGGTCAATCAATGTCCTACTTTTGGCCTCAGTTCTGCAACTGATAACATTCAGTGAAGCAGTTTGCATGTGCACTATCAAATTCAGCACCAGAGTTTATGATTCTACTGTGGTCCTGATCCTGCTACTCTTACCCATCTATCTCCCATTTAATTCAATAGTTTTGCGGGTGTATAAGATTGGGCCCTAAATTAGGAAATCTGCATGATCATGTTATAAACACTGGCAGTAATTTGTGAGGAAGGCATTAACTAGGAGATATTTTCTCACATTTTGGTTCAGTTTAAATCAGTGAAGCCTTTTTTCTTCTTCTTCTTTTTTTTTTTTTGACCCATGATAAAATCAGTCTAAACTATGGAGAGTGACAGCCTCAGTGAAACCTCAGAGATTGCTTGTGTCTAATGAATATCTGGGAACATTTTAGAATTTCAATATATATTTTAATGAGGCATATTAATAAACTATTTAATTTCCATATATTCCAGCACAGGTTCCTGCTTCCATTTGGGTGCGGGGGGGCTGGAGGGGGGAGATTGCTGAACATCACCCACTGCCCCCAGCCAAACAGATTTTTAAAGCTGCTAGTCAGCATCAGCAGAGCTCAACTGCTAAGTAAAACTACCAATGCTTAAGGGCCCGAAACAAGAGAATTATTCATAGCTTGCTGGACCACATAAACCATGAGAACTGTGAGATGTCAAGGATATTGACTCATTGTGTGGCTAGCTACTTTGTTGAAAATTTCCTGAATCAAGCCCAATTTGTTGTTGTTGCTAGTATTAGCAGTTACCTAGCAACTGGCTTACAGAAACTTTATTTGATACAGTATGCATTCTCTCTCTCTCTCTCTCTCTCTCTCTCTAAATACTAATACAGAAACTTGGAAAACCACATGATCTTTTTAAAAAGAAAAACATAAACAGGATTTACCTTACTACCTTCTAGCCAGCTCCACATGGGTTTTCTATTTGATGGCCTTTATCCACTGAAGGGAGAGTATCCAATACAACTGCAAATTTCATACAAATTTCATCTCAAAACACTGTATGTATTTAATAGTTTAAAGAGTTAAATAACATCAGAGCAGAAGAGAAATTAAAAGATATAGGGAAGGATGAAAATATATTTCTAGAAATGGTTATTGGTTTGTCTTTGTTTTTAAATCTCATGTGTTTTATATGGCTGCCATCACCATAGTAGCTGAGTGCCTTCCATGTAAAATCAATAGCAAAGTCCTTAGTGGACTTCATGGAGTCTCTAGAACTTCATCCTCTTTTAGGACAGAATTCTGTTTGGAGTAGGGTGCTATTTTTTTTTTTAATTTTGAACCTTAATTTTAGGGTTTATTTTCCTGCCCCCCGTTTTTTTGTTGGCAGGATTTGGGGGAAGAAGTGGGTATGATGTCAGTGTTGTGAGCTGACACCCCATGAACTGACACATCATTCTTACGTAGAAAGGCTTTTTTGAAGAGGAAGTAATGTAAATTATGAAAAAGTGAATGGTGGAGAGTTGATGAGGTGGAGGGACACAGGAAACTGTTCCAGATGGCAGCTATAGCATCAAAGGTTCTCCCACCAACAGGGGTGAATATGTGTGAGGTGATAGGCAGAACTTGTTGAGAGGAGAATACCATCAGAGGCTGTAACGCTGGAGCTTTCCAGGCCTTAGAATTCAATAGACAGAGGCAATTTTATTTGTACATGTTTTTTAAAGGCTCAGTTGTCTTGCCTTAAATTTCAGTCAAGGGGTCTGTTCTGTGTTTCAAGGAGCAGCACTTTTGGCACTCAAAATATAGAAGAAAAAAATGTTCTTCACACTCAAGTTGTATGAAATGGAATGTTACTTTTCCTGATCATAAAGCTTAGCAAGTGAGGAATTGGACTGAAGGAAGCAGACCCATTATATTCCAAAAGCAGTAACTCTTGGCTGAAGGAATTACAATGTGGTTTGGGGGAAAATATTTATGGAAACTGAAAGTTTCTCTGAAATGAAAAATGTACAATTTTGGTGTATTTTCTGCATAAAACAATGGTTATGGGTTTTCTGTTTTGGGAATTCAACCTGTCTTTTAATAGGAAATAGGGAGATTGGAATGGATTCAGCAGTAATGGAAGTCCCCCTCCCAGCCAAAATCTTTAAGAATAACTTGGACTCATCAGTTTACACCAGTTGAAGATCTGGCCCATAAAATCAACATAGTAAAGAGAGCTCATTGAGATAGTGATGGACTACAGTAATTTATTAGGTTGAGACTTGGAAACATATTTAGTAAGAATATAGCAAGGACTGTGATTGTCTTTGGAGTGCAAATGTTGAGGGCTTTTTGTGCCTTTAGCCCCTTCCCTCTCCTGCACACCTTTTAGGGATCAGGGATGATGTGGTTCTTTTGGAATTTATGTGGTGTTTTAAAATCTGTGGGCCTGATTCTTCTCTCACTTACACTGGTTTAAGTCAGGAGTAAATTCATTGAAGTCCATGGAATTAAACTGGTGTAAAATAGGTATGAGAGCAGAATCAGGTCTTATGTTTGAGGAGAAAGGGTACCAGGAGGTTGAACTTCTGACGTATATTTAAAGAGACTTTTCAAAGCATTTATGGAGTTTTGTGCTATATTTTTCTGTCTTTCTTATTTCTGGAGTCTGTTCCAATAGCCCATGAAACTAATTTATAGCATTGGAGGTAAAGAGCCACAAATGAAGCCAATAATCAAAGGGTCTATTCCAGAGCTATGCAAGGTAATGGGATGGGATTAACCTTTCACATCCTATTAATGATCTCAGAAATTGTTTGAAAATTCCTTTAGTATTAAAAATGCTGATCCCACTTAAAGTGAGAGTCCATTATGGGGCAGCTTTTTAAAGCTTTTAATTAGCTAATAACTGAACATGCCCAACTTACTCAAATACTTGCTGGGGACATGGAAATCATCTGTTTGTGTTGGCACATAGCTAGATAAATAGCACACCTCGTTAGCTAAATGTGCAAATAAAGTGACAAGAAATGCACATCAAATAATTCCATGCCTAGAGTACATGCAATTATATGCCTGTGCCTGAATATGAAAATGAGGCTGGGCAAAGATTCTAGGGCCATGGCTTTAAACATAAGGGCAATTTATAAATGGGTCCTAAAGTGAATGAGTTGCTAGAATGATATTTTTTGAAGGTGGGAATGATTTGTCGTGTTATCTAGAGGTGAGCATCAGCATTCTGAGCAGGCAAGAATCTGGAGATCTGGGGAAGTTGTATAAAAGGAAGCTACAATAGTCCAATCAAGGGGGAATGGATGAGGTATTCATCAGAAGTAGAATCAACACAATGATGTATACAGAAAATATTGATAAGCAGATTTGTATGTATAGAATGAGGAGAGACATTCATGGCCAAAGATGATGCCAAAGGTTTTTGTTTTTTTTTTGTTTTAAACACAACTGGAGGCAAACAAAGGGTATAAGATGAGGAAAGAAATAGAGAAGCAACTGTTTTAAGAGATGCACCTGTTGTGCAAGGGAAACATTCAACTGAACCAAGCTGAGATAAAGCCATGCATTTGTGTGGGTAAAACACAAAGAGGAGGAAAAGTGATGATGAGGTATTGTTCAATAGATCAGAATTTATGTAATAAACTAAGTTTAAATGAGGAGGGGACTGAAAATTCCACTCTGTTGAACTCTAAAGATGAAGAGTAAGGGCTGAGGAGAAGCCACAAGAAGAGAGACAGAGTGAGTGACTAGATAGGGAGGAGTCAACCTTAAATGCTAGCATTGATAGAGTGTATGAAGTCAGGCCTGGAGCATGTAATGCTGAGGGTTACATTGTGATGCAAAAGCATGAGACCTGAGAAGAAGGTCCTAGTGGAAGAGGATACACTGTATGGCTAAATATACATATGCCAAATTGCTCAGAAGAAATTGTTTAAAACTCTTGTAATCAAAACAGAGTACTTTTTTTTAAAAAGCCTGACTTTTGGGGGCATAGTTTTAAAGAACTCTGTGCATTTTTAGATGAGCGACTCCTGTTGATTTTTAACTGGAACCACATTTAAGGACCATATGCATTATTTTGGAAATGTGGGGCTGTGTATTCCAGCATTTTGATAACCCATTAACTAAAGATGAAATGCATTCGTCAGTGTCACTTGCCCTGATTCATTCACAGTGTCAGAAGGGGCTTTACAGAATTTTCTTAGGCTCTTTACTATTCTGATGTTGTACTGTAGTAGCCCCAGTGAATGACATGATTATTATTCTCTCTTAAGAGTGCTGCAAATCAAATGCTATGGAAATGTGATATTATACAATTCTGAATGTATCGTTAGAGCTTGATTGGAGAAAAGTTATGTCATGTACTATTCCAAGTAGCCAGTTTATTCCTTGACTACTTTGAATTGTTTCCTTCTTTGAACAGAGCTTACAGTATCTGAATGCCAAATTCTTCCCTGACTTACATCCTGATCAGCCCCATAGACTTCATTAAGGTTGCACAGGGTGTAAATTGGGGAGAATTTACCCTTAAATGATTAACGAACTCCAAACATTTTTTCATGCTATCCCCTAATGAGGTAGGGAGCAGCATTTCATTGTGCAGAATTTTGAGTTTTATTTTACCTACTTAAATTTTGAATATACCCAAACTGGATGGGCCTGATTCTAACTTCACTTAAACCAGTGTAAACTCATTGCCTGCAGAGGAGTTATTCTTGATTTACACCAGTGTGAGTAAGACCAGAACCAGGTCTTTCTCAGACATGCGAGCTGGAGGAGTGAATTATTATTATTATATTATTATTATTATTTTTGGTAAATGGTTTATTCAAATCTGAAATGCCATTTTTCATACAAATCCAAAATTTTTATTGAAATTTGTGAAGTAAGTGCTTTTCTGGAGCTTCTCAACACAAATGACACACGCAATATATTAAAGTTCTAACAATCTATTGAATGCTCTCTTGATATTTAAAACAATATATATGATGAAACTAAACGGTGACTCTTACACTGAAATTTTATTAGGTATGAAGGACGTGACTCCAGCCCAAAGAATGCCTTTGAGTGATGAAGAAATGGAGGCAGGGAAACACATGTAGTGTTTATTTTGGTATAGATCTGAGTATTTCTTGTGTGATTAAAGAGCAATACATTATGCAGAGTGTCTGTATGTTTTATATGCTACACCTACACACAGCCCCTTGAAGAGGGGAACAAGAAGCTCACACCTTTGGGTAGTGTTCAGGGAGAGGGTATTTTAAGATACTGGGGAATCTTGAGGATCAGTGCTGAACCTGGAGGTCTAAGGCAGGCGGTCTGCAGGTCTCCATTTCCATAAAGGTGATAACAGACTGAGAATCTGAGTGTCCAGGAAATGTTCCAGAGAGGCTACAAAAGAAAACCATGCTGCAGGCTGCTGAGACTCAGGGAAGTTTAGAGCACATGGGGGTTTCAAGATCTGCATCCCCTGACAGCAGTCTGGTGAGCTGCCAGCAGGGGCAGCCTGACCAGGTCTGTGACAGAGGAATTGCTGCTGCCCCACACTGCAGGGAGGGATGAGGACTGCCTGCCTGATCTCAGGTGCTGGTGCTTTGATCTAGGCTCCCCTTGCACTCTCTGCTATGAGACTACAGTGACCACTCATCCCTTATTTGAAGGGACCATCCCTTATTTCATTGATTTGTACCTTAGGGTGACCACCTGTCCCTTATTTTAAAATGTATTAAAACTGATAATAAGTACCATTTGAACATTAAATTGAAGTTTATGATAATTGGATTGTATGCTTGGGGACTGTAGAAATGTACACTTGAGAGAAAAATACATGTTATGCTAAGGGAAATGGTGTTTCCCTAAAATGTCACTTAAAAGAAAGCATTATCCCTCATTTTTATATGGATTCCCCTTATTTATATTTAACAATGATGGTCACCCTAAGTGAATCGGGCAAGCAGAATAAGGGCTTGCAGTCCCTTACGTTCACTGGCACCAATATTCCCCTCAACTATGACAAAAGAAAAAATAATTGAAAATTTCTTGGAGTATTTTTAGAAACTACATAATAAGTGCTGTAGTCTTATGATAAAATGTTAAATCAATGAATCACTACAGGATGGTGTGGGAAGTAGACTAAAACCTGATACGCTTGTAGGCAGGAATGTTTTGTTAGAAGCTTAACTATGAAGGGTACATCTCAGCAATGATTCACGTTCAGTTAATTGGCATAGTGCACAGTTCAGAAATTGAAACGTCATAATTTATTGTAATTTCATGGCTGTTCCCTCTGAAATTGTACACCATGTGGGAAAGAATACAAATAGAGAGAGACATATTCAGGGCCTGATTCAAAGCCCATTAGAAGCCAATTGGAATCTGTTTATAGTTTGTTGCACAAAGTCTCTTTGATGTCAGTGATCACAAGAGTAAATTGCCTTACAAATTTATAAGAGCTTATAAAATTCATCAGCTGAGATAGTAAAAATCTCAGACAAAATAAAATTATGGCTACCACCTATTTCATAATGCCCTTGTTAATGTTCTGTTTTCAGTGCCTAAAAGAGTGAAAGCTGGTTACCCTAGCTTCCTTCTCAGTCAACATTTCAGGGATTTGGATACTGTTGATTAACGGTAGTTTGACACCATCCTTAGAACATTTAAAATTAGATGAGAGAGGAAAGGGGAGCAAGACAAATGTGAAATGGACCAGACAGAGTCCAATAGGGTGTTCAGATCATGGTATATTCACTTGGATAAAACCTTCCTGCAGAATGTATGCACTAGAGGCAGTGTAATGAGCAAAATATCCTTTTGTCCTTGTTTAATTTTGTCTAGATGCTACACTGATCGCTTTCTTTTTTATATAGCAAGTAAGTTAAGCAGTGGCGTAGCTAGGAGTGGAAATTTGGGTGGGCCCCGACTTTCAGGTGGATGGGCAATGACAGACTGTGCTAGCTCAGCTTCTCCCCTAACGCCTCCAGACTCAGGGTTTCACCTGCCAAGCTGGGCACGTGCACAAGGCGGCTCAGAAAATGGCAAGGCAGAGCTGCCGGAGCATAGCTTTCTGAAGGGCGGGCACATAGCTCCGTCCTGGATTTCAAATGCCCAAGTGCAGTGACGCTCCAGGTGGCTGTGGCAGCACTACATCCCTGCTCAGATTTGGGTGGACCTGGATGCTAAGGGGTGGGTTGCGGCCCACCCAGCCAACCCCGTGACTACACCCCTGAAGTGAAGTAGATGTGGAATGACAAGGTGACAAGAAAGGGAGGAGTAAAAAAGTGAATAGAGAAAGCTAGAGAATACATGAAACTTAACTGCTTTACTTAATTCTTCTGCTGTTTATGTAACCTTAACTGTAATCTAATATCAATTGTTGATGACAAAAGAATTATGCAAGAATTTTGGAGGTGGAAAGATAATCTGGAGAATGAGGATGTCACCAATTTGGTTGGATTTCCCTTGCTGGTGGCTCACCAGATTCCTGTGAGGAGATTCAGCTGCTGGATGCCATGTGTTTTAAGTTCCCAGAGTCTGAACAGAGCCCAAGCCATGTCCCTGTCTTGGGGTTCCTAGGCACACTCTTGGGGGTGCAGATCCTCTATCTGGGCCCCCTTCTGAGAGTTTAAAACATGTAGTCCACTGCCCAGTCCCTAGAACTAGTGCTGCCCCTCAGGTTCTCTGGTAGCTTAAACACACCATCTCTCAGAACTCCACCCAAAGGTGTGAGCTTTCTGGTTTACTTCTTCAAGGGGCATGTGGTGAGTGTAATATATGTATGACACAGACACCTTGCATAATGTTCTACAATACTATTTCTTTTTAGTTAATCATGAGATATACAAGAAGAACAAACATTCTAAACACAATGCCCCTCAATTAAGCTCACTCTTCCCTTGGGAGGCCTTGGGGGAACATCTGTGTTAAGGTAGGTAGGGTCCCCCCCCCCACACACACACAATACACACACCTCATCCAACTTCCCTCTGTTTGATCTTTTGAAAACAGCTGATGACTCTGACTGGATTATCATCAGAGGCCGTTCAGCATCCTTTTTTTGTAGTGCATCGCTTGTGTCCTGGAACTTGGAACCTTCTCCCTGGCTCAGCTACTCTGGACTTCCTTCCTCCTGCCCAAACTCTTTGTGGGTCTCCCCCCTGCAAGTCCTCTCATAACTTTTTGCTTTGACTACCTGTCTCTTTGTTCTGCTTTGGTAACTTTCTACTTCCCCACTCCCTCAAGACTGGTGGAGGCAGAATCTCCCCCGAGCTTGAGCAAACTCATTGTCCAGGGTACTTTCCCCTGAATAGGTGAGCACTGAGGTCCAAAGACCCACCATTGTCTAGTCTGTCAGGGATGTGACACAATCCAGTCAGTCCATGGTGGATACGTATGAACAGAGGGTCATTCATGATACAGCAGTTTTCATAGCAACAGATTCATAATATCTATTGTACAGACTGATCCCCAAAATCATCACAGAAGAATAAAAAAGCTTGATATTTTACTAATGTAGCCAAAGTAATACAAGCACAATGGAGGAAAAAATTCTGATCTTGAAATTTGAGTTTACTTTGAGCATGTGTCAGTGCTCTGCCCGCCACAGTTTTAAACTCCAATCTCCGTCAGTGAGACAAACACAGGAGTCTGCCATATGGATCCAATTGCAGAATCGGCCTGTGAAATAAGAATTAGTTCTCCCTTTTTTCTTAAGCTGTTGGTAGTATTTGAGGTTGCTTACTTGACAGATACGTATGCTAACACAGTAGATACTGGTAATAACTGTCTCTTTGCTGATACCTTATGATGTATCCAGATAACTAAATTCTGCTTCCAGTTCACACAGATAAATTCAAAATAACTCCATTAAAATCAGTGGAGGTGCTCAATTTACACCAGTGTATTTGAGAATGTTCACATCAGTCTGTGCATAGCTGTACTGTTTTTAAAAAGATATAATCTAACAAATTAATATTATTTTTGTGACAGATATTTAATTTCTTTTTGTAATAAGGTCATGAGCATTAAGAGGAAGTATCAGAATACGAAATGACCTGTGTATGGTGTTATAGAAAATTGGCTTTTTTAGAAAATCCTGATTGGTTTTCTTTTCACTAAGTTGTTGCAGAAGCAATATAACAAATTAAGAACAAAATAAAGGTCATTAATCCCATTAAGGCGACAAGTGACTTCAGCATTATATTGATAACAATTAAATCTGCAAATTTTATATAAGTGTCTTATGTCAGCACCTTTAAAAATTATATTATAAATATCCACATGGGGGCAAACCTGGCCTAATTCAGCCCTCTACTGTATATGTTGTTTCAGTGGAATTTAGAGTGAAGTGAAAGAGTGGGGATGCAGAAGCCAATATACTGGCTTGTTACAGCTCATAACAGTAAACCCCTTCTGGCTGTGATTTCAGTTCACCATGAAAGATTCACATAGATACTAACAAGATTTATAAGAATTTGAAATCAGGCAAAAATGTCAGTTAAATCACTCTCTTGCATGTTTTTCATAGATTTTTTCTTAAGATATGAAGGGACCATTATGATCACCTAGTTTGATGACCTGCATAACTGACAAAAGAACAGGTTTCAGAGTAGCAGCTGTGTTAGTCTGTATCCGCAAAAAGAACAGGAGTACTTGTGGCACCTTAGAGACTAACAAATTTATTTGCGCATAAGCTCTATGCATCCGAAGAAGTGGGCTGTAACCCATGAACGCTTATGCGCAAATAAATTTGTTAGTCTCTAAGGTGCCACAAGTCCTCCTGTTCTTTTTGACAAAAGAACCTCACCCAATTATTTCCGCCCATGATGTCTCTTTAATTATATACTCTTTTATCTCGGACCCAGAGATCCATAGTTATGCCAGGTTTCTGGCTTAGCTTTGCCTTTTTAAAAATAGTACAATATTGTCATTAATTCAATGCCATCTTAATGCCATGAACATTCGCTCTTTGGTGAAATAAATCCTGGTGCAAAGGGCCAGAATGAATTTCTTTATAGAAAATACAGTGTTCTAGTTCAGATCACTGTTTATTGGTGTCTCAGATAGTCACTTCTGTACCTATTCTCTACTTTAAGTTTTCTGAGTATATTAGTAGCAGATTCCACATCCAGTTTTCCTCCAAATGTATTGCCTTTATAAAAGCCTGCACAACATGCCAGATTAAAGAATAGTTGCTCTACAATTTCCTGTATAAATGACTGTTTAATTCCCACCAGTTCTTCACTATGTGTCTGGGCTTAGGTCAGGTCAGGTTAGAAAATATTAGGATTTTATTACCCTCATATTTAGTAGTTGCAGCCAGGATTCTTTCTCTGTCTCTTATATCAGAGTGTAGCAATTATGGTCCTTCTCATGTTACCTTGATATGCTATTTCCCACATGGGCACCGTGTAATTTCTTTTCACATATGATGGACATCCCAGAATATCAGAATGGGAGTTTAGTTAAACAATATTAATCAAATAATTTATCTGACAAATTTCACTGTATTTTTCAACTAATTCTTTAATGTGTGTTATCTCAGTCTAGCTAAATGATTTGCCCAGTTTATAAAGCTGGGTAAATATCATTTTAAGACACGCAACTTTTCCATTGTTCACCCAGTTCTAGTCAGGACATAGCAGGGAGGTGAATTTGTTTTTCAGAACAAGCAAATACCTGCCAATATCTTGTGACCAAAAAATCCCTTTAGACTTTGAATTTGCATAACACTCTTGCACCATAGCTGTTTTGCAGCCCCCCCCCCATCAATTTATTATGCACCTTTAATTTCCCAACACCAATTAATTATGCACCTACCAGCCTCATGTCAATTCATGCTGGCCCTATCAGCCCCAGATCAATTGACGTTCCTCGTGCTCACATATCAATACTGCATCCCTGTCTCAAATCCATTCTGCACCCACAACCCCAAACCATTATTTTCTGCTTCCCCCAGTTCTGATATCTGCCCCTGTCCCCACATCCACTCTGCACCCATCCCAGCCCCACATCTTGTCCCTGGCATATCTGTGCTTCTCCTACAGCTGTGGAGGTTTTTAAATTGTCTCTGTCAGTGGGCAGCTCCATGGATTTTCACCTTCCCACCCCTCCCCCCTTGACAGGCCTGGAGTTGCTAGGAGGAGAGGGTAGAGAGCAGCTGAACCAGTGATGGAGGAGATAATAGATCCTCGCTGAACTTCTGGGCTCTTTCTGCTCTCTCCTTCCTGTTCCCTACAGACACACAGGAGCATTTGAAAACCTGTAGCTGGTAGAGCTGTGCAGATCTGCAAGTGATTTATATTAGGTATTCTCTAGTAGGTATTCTCAGAATCAGGATGTGCCTGCTCTGAGATGGATTTCCAGCAGGTCAGCCTTTTGATAATGGCTAAATTATGCACTAAACCATAGGGCCACCCTGACTCACCTTGAGGAATAATTTGTGCTATGACTAGTTCCATTGACTTTACCACGAGTTAGATTTAGCATGGTCTTGTCTTTTTTGTATTCCAGGAGTCTGGTTATGTGGATTGCTTACTCACATTTGAGACTAAGGGTTCTACTATCAGCTCCCAAATGATCAAGTATTCCAAGCATGACTCAGGTCGTCCAAACAATCTAATGTTTTTCTCCCTTTTGATTAATGAACAGAGATGCTATATCTGTTTCTGTAAAGAAAGGAAATAAAATGGAAAAATATTCATGAGACATTGCAGTTGGTGCATGTGGTAGAGACAAATAGGACCCAATTAAGAGCTGATTGTGTCTAAATAGAATGCATTTCTTGAATTACGTGAAACTGTACCCTCTGTTTCAATTAAGTGGAACCTGGTGGAAACAGATGTTCAGCTCAGACACATTCTCTTAGACTCATAGATTTTAAGGTCAAAAGGGACCATCGTGATCGTCTAGTCTGACCTCCTGCACATTGCAGGCCACAGAACTTCACCCACACACTCCTGTAATAGACCCCTAACCTTTGGTTGAGTTACTGAAATCCTCAAATCATGATTTAAAGACTTAAAGTTACAGAGAAGTCACCATTTACATTAGTTTAAACCTGCAAGTGACCTGTGCCCCATGCTGCAGAGGAAGGCAAAAAAAAACAAACCCAGGGTCTCTGCCAGTCTGACCTGAGATAAAATTCCTTCCTGACCCCAAATATGGTGATCGGTTAGACTCTGAGCATGTGGGTAAGACCCACCGGCCAGATACCTGGGAAAGAATTCTCTGTTATAACTCAAAGCCCTCCCCACTATCATTTGTCTGGAGTAGAAATTTGTGGAGATACAGACCAGTCCTTGAGCAGGCATGCAGGGAAGATGGAGTATGCAAAGATCCTGCCCTTTCCTGTACAGCCTACATTAGAAGTCTGGGTAAGAAGGGAGCATTCTGCCTCTGGGGAAAAAGTAAGAAGAGAAGTGAAAGACTATTGTGCCATCCCATTCACACCAACCTTCTAGGGGAAGAAATCTGACCTGATTTAATATTTAAGATTCCCTCTTTTCCACCCTCTTTACTTTCCTTCTGGAAGGTCTTAAATCCTTACGGTGCATTACACAAATGGCACTTATGTGGCCCTTTAGGTATACAGTACATCATCCTTCAGTCCTCTTCATTAAATGTAAAATATACATGGTAAAAAGTAGTAATTGATTTTAAATGTTCATTGGGGGAATACGTGTAGTTTTGGGTCTTTTTGGATCTCTGCTGCGCAAAGCATATTCAGCAGACCTTTTTGCCATACTACTTAATGTTCACTATCTCTTGTATTGCTTATTAATGCTTGTTCTCACATATAAAGGGCAGTTCTATTGAGGGTCCCCTTATGACTATAAACTCGCTCAGATTTTTTTTTTATCTAATCCGGTTTAGCCATGTTTTTATTAGCCACCAACTATCGTCATTGCATTGCCCTTATGCCTCCATGGCTGAATCACCACCTTCAAAGCACTCCCCAATCAACCAGAGAGAAAAGACATATTTCTTCCATGGGCACTGATGCAGAACAGCAGAAACAGGGCCATGTATGCTTGTAGCATGCACTGCTGGGACAGATGACAGAAATAGTTATTTTGAAGAGGGATAAAAGAACATATTAAAAATTGTAGCTCAGATAAACCTTGAAAAATAGAGATTGTTCTACCTCAATCTGTCTCTTCACCTCTTCTTCACCCCTACTTACTTCCTGGTATAACAGTTTGTACAACACACAGCTAAAAGGCATAACATACAATGACATGTAAATATGAATATTGAGGAATTTCATCGTCAATAATGTTACTCAGTGCAGCAACTGAGTTTGCGAAAGATGTACTTTTCACAGAAAATCAATAATAATAAAGAAGGGAAAAGAAAACCTGTCCCTCTCTTGCAATTCATGAAGTAGTATTTTATGGTTTTGCTTCTGGATATCATTCATCAAGAGCCATCATAAAGAATCTTTCCTTCCTCCTCCTCATTGGTAATGGTTTCTTATTTTAAGGGGAGAAAATCATTCAGGAGATTTCAGATGCCTATGACAGCCTCAAATATTTAAGCTGTTCCTCAGATTTCTTTTTGTAAACTGAGTATCAACAAATACTTTGACTTAAAAGTGTTTTCTGTAATTGATGCTTTATGGCAGTAGTTACAATAAAAAAAAAAGGTGGGATTCAGTGATGTGAATCTTAGCTTCACAAATCCTGTCAAACTACCATCTGCCCTGCCAACTGGGGAAAAGATTCACAAGCATCTGGGTCACCTGCTAGCAGATAATCAACAGCCATACTTAAAGCATCTGTGTAACTGACCTGCATAACTACTACCTGGTATGTAACCTCCCATTCCTGAGAAAACTAATTGAAAAGCTTTCCAGGAGTTTCCTCTAACTGTATCTAGATAGTGTCGTTATCCTTGTCCCTTCTCTGCTGGGTTTCAGGCAAGTGTAGGGTCAAAGACAGCACTGGAATCATCAAATGATGATGTCTTATTGACCCCATATCCACACTTGTTGGACACGTCTACACCATTTGATCCTTTTGTACCAGGAATACTGCTGTCCCTCCTGAAGAATGTGCCAGTATTTAGTGAGATTGCTGAGGGCTGGTCTTCACTACAGGGAGATCGACGCTGCTGCAATTGATGCAGCAGGGATTGATTTAGCAGGTCTAGTGAAGACTCTCTAAATCAATGGCAGAACACTCTCTGGTTAACCCCAGTCCTCCAGCTCTCCAAGAAGAGTAAGGGAAGTCAACTGGAGAGTGTCTCCCATCGACACTACGTTAATCAAGTAACTGGAGTAGCGTAATTTAGGTCGACTTACCCCCCTCGTGAAGACAAGCCCTGAGATTCCTTCAACCAGTCCTCTTCCACTGCACCAAAAGAACTATGATGAGCATCTGTTTGCCTTCAAAACCCCCACTTAACTTTTTTTGAACATGGATCTGTCCTCTTACCCACCCACCCTGCCACCACTCCACTCAAAATCTGTGTGAAAATTCTAAGGGAAATTCGGAGACAGGGTGGATTAAAATGTCAGCTACACACTTAACAGCACTCAATCAAATGCAAACAGAACCATATTTCAGTGAATCAAGGCCAAGATCAGCAACTGGATGAAGAGAAACTTTCTGGGCCTGAATATAGGAAAGACAAAGGTGAGATTGGCAGGGAGAGAGGACTCTTGGAGGAAAAAATCACCATCTCTATAATTTGACTCTCCACTGACAGCATCTGCCTTCACAACGACCCAGGCTTGCTGTTCTGCTGGTCTCCTTGCTGTTTGTGGCTACTCAAATAGTAAGGACTCCAAAAACCATTTATTTCTAACTGTGTTTGGAAAGATACTGCCCCAATATATCAGATTTATACTTGTCCACAGTGATTCACACATTTTTGACCTGCAGGCATAATTATTATAGCGTACTGCAGAATGATACCACCATGCTAAAATATATGTTCCAGCTCATTCAGAACACAGCAGGGCATCTTCTGAACAAGAGAGAACACCAAGGGCACAGCACTGCTCTGCTCTCTCCACTTGCTTTCTGTTGAAAGTAAGTGAAAGTCAACATTTCATTCTTCATCTGTTTGAAGTCTCTGAGTGGTTAATCGCTCCCTGATGGTGAGGGCAGAGCTGAGCTGAGCAAAGCAGCAAAACTTGGTATAGAAAATCACTTGCTAGGTGAGCTCAAGAGCTATGAACAGAGGCAGCTAACAGGAGATTCTTGGAGGGAGTTTAGACAGGGAGTGTGAGCAGCTTTCCTTCCAGATTTAGCTCTATGGGTCATTTCAAGACAGCCAGTGATGGAATAGTTATGGTGACCTGCAGTGGATGTGCCATGTTTTCTTTCCTCTGTGAAACCAGAAGGCATATCCTGTGCATGAAGTGCAGGTTGGTGGCTGTGCTGGAGGAGACGATTGTTGGATTGGATGGGCAAGTAGAGATGCTTCTGAGAATCAGAGAAGCTGAGGTGTTTCTAGACTGCCAGGTTCAGGAAACATCAGTACTCTAGCTTCAAGAAAGAAAGGAGCTGGCCACCAAGGAGATGTAGAGATAGGAAGTCAGAGGGGAGATCAGGCCGTTCATAACCTCCAAATGCAAGAAGTCATAGTGGCATTGTACATGGCTGTAGCTAGATGAGGATAGACAGACTGTGCCCACCAGAGAGAAGAGGACCAGGAAGAATTCATCACAGTTAGAAATTTCCAATCGATACCAGGTACTCAGTGTGGAAACTGTGGAAGACATCTCTCATGATCTAGATGGTCCAAGGGAATAGAGGGTTGTATGGGACACATAAGAATGGCCATATTGGGTCAGATCAGTGGTCCATCTACCCCACTATCCTATCTTCCAACAGTGGTCAGTGCCAGATGATTCAGAGGGAATGAACAGAACAGGACAATTATCAAGTTATCCATCCCCTGTAATCCAGTCCTAGCTTCTGGTAGTCACAGGGTATGTCTACACTGCCGCGCTAGTTCGGCGGCTGGGGATCGAAGTTCCGGGTTCGATTTATCGCGTCTGGTGTGGACGCGATAAATCGAACCAGGAAGCGCTCGCCGTCGACTGCGGTACTCCAGCTAGACGAGAGGAGTACCGCGGAGTCGACGGGGGAGCCTGCCTGCCGCGTGTGGACCGCGTCTGAACCGCGGTAAGTTCGAAGTAAGGTATGTCGAATTCAGCTACGTGAATAACGTAGCTGAATTTGCGTACCTTATTTCGACTTGGGGGGTAAGTGTAGACCAAGCCACAGGTTACAGAACAACCAAAACATGGGATTTCATCCCTGACCATCTTGGCTAATAGTCATTTGATGCACCTATCCTCCATGAACTTATATCATTCTTTTTTTAACCTAGTTATACTTTTGATGTCCACAACATTCCCTGGCAATGAGTTCCACAGGTTGACTGTGTGTTGTTAGAAGAATGATTGTTTCAAACCTGCTGCCATCTGTGGATGGCAGCTCAGCCCAACCTGTAAGAATCAAGCTTGTCCACAAAGAGTTTTCCAATCATCCAAAGAAGACAGACGATACTTGCTGGGATTCAATACTCAAAAGAATTAAAAGATCATTCTTCAAGGGACCGGCCCACAACAGGCTGCCTTTCTGGAGCTGAGATATGAGACATCACTCGAAGGGGGAGGGATAGCTCAGTTGTTTGAGCATTGG
The DNA here is from genome assembly GCF_028017835.1 of Emys orbicularis. Classification (NCBI taxonomy): domain Eukaryota; kingdom Metazoa; phylum Chordata; order Testudines; family Emydidae; genus Emys; species Emys orbicularis. The sequence continues at coordinate 50,156,948 of NC_088684.1, read as the reverse complement.
CCTACTAAACCCAGGGTTGTGAGTTCAATCCTTGAGCGGGCCACTTAGGGATCTGGGGCAAAATCAGTACTTGGTCCTGCTAGTGAAGGCAGGGGGCTGGACTCGATGACCTTTTGGGGTTCCTTCCAGTTCTAGGAGATAGGATAGGATATCTCCATATATTAAAATTAAATATTAAAATTAAAAAAGATCAGATAGGCGTTTGAAGTCAATTGGTAAGGATCCATTGATGATGGTTCATATCAGCATTAAAGACACAGCTCATCAGATACCTCACAGCTAATAAATGACTTCAGGGAACTGCTGAAGAAGAAGAATGTTCAAGCAATCTTCTATGAGCTTCTTCCTGTTCCACAAGCAAAGGAAGACAGAAGGCAAAAGATTCTGGAAGTGAACCAATGTCTAGGTAAGTGGTGTAGGGTTTTGGTTTTGTGGACATTGGTCCACTGTCTCAAGGGAGAAGAGACTATATAGTTGGATGGCCTCCATCTCAGTAGAAGGGAGACCAATCTTCTGAGGGACAGGCTGGCTAGAGTAATCAGGAGTGTATTAGACTAATAACAAGAGAGGATAGTTTAAAAGAGGGATGTTGAGAATAAAATAAATCAAGGAACCAAAGGATGTGAACAAAAGAAATTCCTTAATTGCTTATACACAAAAGCTAGGAGCCTGGGTAACAAACAAGAGTAACTGGAATTGCTCACTTATGAATGTAAATCTCATCTAGTTGGTATAACTGAGCTCTGATGGGATGATTCCCATGACTGGAATGTTAAAATCAGTGGTTATAACCTATTTAGGAAGGATCAAGTGGGCAAAAGGGGAGGGGCAGTGACACTCTGTCAAAAATGACATTACCTGTTTCTGAGTCACTGATAACTCGGAAAACAATGATCTTGAGTGCTTATGGATCAATGTCCTAACACATAAAGCACAAAATGGGTTTCAGTTGGTGTCTTCTACAGACCACAGAATCACACTAGGGAACAGAATGACTGTCTATTTATGCACCTATCTGCAGTGCGTAGGGGGGAAAAATAGCTTCATGAACATGGGGAACTTCAATTTGCAAAACATATATCCTGGAGATTTCCTGCTGCCAGTACGAAAAGCAGATCCTTGGAATTTCTAAATATTATGGTTGATAATTTCATAAGGCAAAGTGTTGCATACAACATGGTGGAATTCTACATTAGACCTCATCTTAACAAATAAAGAGAATGGATCACAGAACTAAAGATTAATGGTAACTTAGGTACAAGTGATAATGACTTGATCATACTTATAATGTGCAAGCAAAATAAAGTACAAACTAGTGAGATATATATGCATACACACACACACACACACACACAGTGCTTTAAAAGGCCCAATTTCACAAATCTGAAAACAATTATGAGCCAGATCAGCAGGGAGGAAGAATTTAATCAGAAAAATTTTGAATAAGTAGGAATTTTTAATAACACTTTACTAGATGCTCCAAAAGCCACATTTGAGGAAGAAGCCCATATTGGTTAAAACTTGGTTTGGAGGAAGCTATAAATATAAAACAAATGGAAGAAAGGGGAAATTGATGATAATGAATATGAACCAGAAGCTAGGAATTGTAGAAAATTAATAAGGGAAGCAAAGGGGCACAATGAAAAATATATGGCCAGCAGTGTGAAGAACAATAAGAAGTATTTTTTCATATATTAGGAGCAAAAGGAATCCTAACAATTGTATTAGTTTATTACTTGATGGAAAGGGTAGAATTATCAATAGTAATGCAGAAAGAGCAGAAGTATTCAATAAATATTTCTATTCTATATTTGGGAAAAATAGATGATATAGTCATATGATATCACACTTTTCATTCCCCTAGTATCTTCCTGAGGCAGGAGACTGCCAGGACAAGGAGGAAGTCCAGTAGGAGAGTAAGCCCTTGGATTGCCATGGAGTGAGGAGTCTGGCAAGAGGTTAGGAGGGGTGAAGTAGCCCTGGAGAAGTAGAGAGAGCTCCCGTGGTAAACTGAAAACAAGGAAAGAGTAGGAGGGAGGGTTGATAGTTGAAAAAGACTGTTATCTGGGGTTTTGCTGAACCCAAACCTCTTGGCAACTTTTTACTCTTTGCGAGGTGGTGGTAGGAAATGAATTAATGAAGACACTGCTGTCTGACCACTAGATAGTTGATGCAAGCAGGCAAACAAAAGTGTTTTCGCTCAAAACTTCTACCGTATTTAGTCTCCAGCACTTACAAATGTCTGCAACAGGTTAGTAGAGCACCCCCACATTATCCCCAGATTCATATTTACCCAGGGTCTTGAGAAGGTCTTGAGTGAATAACTGTAGATGTAGTCAGCCTTCCATCTGCAGGGGAACTTGAGAGGTGTCCAGCGAGCCCTGATTTCTTTCTCTTTTTATAGTTAGTTAGTGTTATATAGCTTGTTTGTCAAAAAAATGGCTGAGCAGAAGCTAAGTTCAGTGTGGCATTTCCCAGCCTGTAGTTTTCCATCAGTTTACCAGTTGTAGTTCACATAGCAATAGTTAACTGTTGTCAGGCTTTCCATCATGCAAAATCGCATGCTTCAGCCAAAATCTCGAGTCAGGAAGGCACAGAGTCATATTTATTCCTTGTGGTCACTCATTTCCGCCCCCCCTCCTTCTGGTCTCTTAGTTGTGCTAAGGTTTCAGAAAGGCCTTTCTAGCTGCTTTCAGCAATAAGCTTAACAATGGGTTTCCAGCTGCAGGCAGTGGTTTAGACATGTAACTGGGTTAACAAAATTTCCTCCTTACAAGCCCAGGGAAACAGTAGGAGGGATGGATTGCGGGTTATAGAGTTCTGGGGCTGGAACCCGGTTGTAACCGTGTCTCAGTAGGTCACAACAGGGAATACCAAATTCAGGACAAACTACTGAGAAATAGGGCAGACATCCCCCCCAAAGAGGTGGTTATTCTCCCATAAGATATATCAAACCAGCAACAAAAGTAAGAGAGGGGAGGGATAGCTCAGTGGTTTGAGCATTGGCCTATTAAACCCAGGGTTGTGAGTTCAATCCTTGAGAGGACCATCTGGGGATTTAGTTGGGGATTGGTCCTCCTTTGAGCAGCAGGTTGGACTAGATAACCTCCTGAGGTCCCTTCCAACCCTGATATTCTATGAAACTTTCTATTACCACACTGGCTAACAAGAAGTCAGGTAAGCAGTTTTCATAGATATTCCAGTCCTTGTATCACCACCAAAAAACACTGGATTTAAAGATGAGTGGTTCTTTAAAACCAGGTTCATCAAACATAAGGTTCTTCTGATCCCAAAGGACCAGCCACATACCCAGGTCAATATGAGTCAGATCTTACCCAATAATCATGCTGTTGCAAATCCTTTAGTATCTAAAGGTTTATTTATAAGAAAGAACGGTGAGAGTTAAATTTGGTTAAAGGAATCAAATACATACAATAAATGAGAGGTGACCAGCTTGAGTCTGAGAAGGAGCCAGAATTTACCAATGTACATTGCCAAAGAGCCAAAGTAATACATCAGCAGGCCCCCATCAGCTCCCCACTCCCAGCGCCTCCCACCCACTCCCAGCCCCACTGATCAGTGCCTCCCCTCACCTCCCAATCAGCTGTTTCGTGGCATGCAGGAGGATCTTGGGGGAGGGAGCGGGAAGGGGTAGAGTGGGGGGCCTGTGGCAGAGCCAGGGGTTGAGCAGTGAGCCCCCCCCGGCACATTGGAAAGTTGGCGCCTGTAGCTCCAGCCCCAGAGTCGGTGCCTATACAAGGAGCCACATATTAACTTCTGAAGAGTCGCATGTGGCTCTGGAGCCACAGGTTGGCTACCCCTGCAATAAATGCAGAGTTCTTGGTTCAGGCTTGTAGCAGTGATGGAATAAACTGCTGGCTTAAGTTAAGTCTCTGGTTGCTTCCAAATCATTGGAAGGTCCTCAGTCCATTGGTTAGAATGCTCCTATTAGCATAAGTCCATAGTCCAGAGGTTTGAGCAGGAAAGAGGCAAAATAGAGGTGTTTATAGCTTCTGCCATGTGGAGGGAAACCCATTGTTTCAAACAAAGCCCTCAGCACGGCTAGTGGAAAATAACAGGTAAAAGATGGGAACTTGGAGTCCCATGGGCAAGTCATATGTCCTTGTACAATTGTGCTTAGTCACAGCAGGAAAGTCCATTATCTATAAATAGGCATCTCCCACGATCCACTGTGGGTTAAGTGTCCTTTTGATGGGCCACTCAATTTGAATAGTCCCTCCAAGATGTGCTGGCTAACTACCTTGTGGGCGTTACCCCAGGAGCAAACATTTGAAATCCAGGTATAGAGCCAATATTCATAACTTCAAATACAAAAATGATATAGGCATACAGATAGCATAATCATAACCAGCAAAGCATATACTTTTCATAGACATCTTACATGCCACATTTTGTACAAGATTTATTGCAAATATATAACACTGGTTGCAACGATGATCTATATGGTCATATATTAATCAGATAACACACCGGTGTAGCCAGCAGGCCCAGGTTCCCCTGCCAGCCACTGATATAGTAGCTCAGAGCCTGACCTGGGACTGAACACCATCTGGAGACAATATTTGGATAGTTATTGTACTGCACTTTGTACCCCTGGAAGGGATGGACTAAATGGTGATCTGGCCAAGTTACCAGAAGACAGCCTATCACAGTGTAAGCAGCAGTGAGCACCCAATTCAAGGAGAGCTATATTCCTAGACCTAGATGCAAGGAGGCGCACTAGCGGTGAGTGGCACCTCCATTACAGAATGACTGAATTACAAGCTATAAGCACCTACATGGGGAACAAATATTTAATAATGGGTTCTTTTATCTAGCAAAGAAAGGTATGTCCAATCTAACAACTGGAAATTGAAGCTGACAAAGTAAGGCATAACTTTTCAACAGTGAGAGTAACTATTGGAACAACTTACCAATGGTAGTGGTGGAGTCTCCATCGCTTGCAATTTTAAAATCAAGATTGGATGTTTTTCTAAAAGGTCTGCTCTAGGAATTATTTTGGGGAAATTCTATAGCCTGTGTTATACAGGAGGTCAGAGTAGATGATCACAGTGGTTCCTTCTGGTCTTGGAATGTATGACTCTCCAGAATCCTCCATGGGACTGGCCTGAGTTTTATCTCTGGAACTATCACAGTTTATGTAATCATGATATCCCATGACAGTTACATTCTGCTGAAATAATGGAACTGCCAGCATCAAGAGCCAGACATGTATATTTTGGGGACAGTGTTCTCAGCGATTGTGGAACTCACTTTAAAGAGGAGATGAGAATGACCACAATTCTCAACACCCTCAGAGCAAAATGTAAAACCCTTGTGTGAAATTTAAGTCAAAGAATAGCAAACACTTTTATGAATTGAGGGGTGGAGAGAGAGAGAGCAACAGAAATGTGTGTTCCCTCTCAGAACTGTGTAAGCTGCTTAGAAACCTAGATAAATAGAAAAGCTTTAATAGAAATCAGAGATAACGTGGCAGGAAAGACCATCTAGGTCCTCCACTCTGACTCTTGGCTTTTGGCAAGCGTGTCACTACATCAAGGGTTCCCAACCTTTTTCTTTCTGAGCCTACCCATGCTATAAAAACTCCACAGCCCACCTGTTCCACAACAACTGTTTTCTACATATAAAAGCCAGGGCTGGCGTTAAGGGGTAGCAAGCAGGGCAATTGCCCAGAGCCCCATGTCACAGGGTGCCTCACAAAGCTAAGTTGCTCAGGTTTCTGCTTCATCCCCAGGTGGCGGGCTCAGGGCCATGGGCTTTAGCTCTGCACAGCAGGGCTTAGGCTTTCTGCCCTGGGCCCCTGCAAGTCTAACACTGGTCCTGCTTGGGTGACCCCCTGAAACCTGCTGGCATCCCCCCAGGGGGGCCCTAGACCCCTGGTTGAGAGCCACTGAACTACATCATTCCCTCTAAGTCTTAGCTAACCTGCTTTTCAATATCTACAGTGATGCTTCCAACACTCTTTAATTTACTTGTTTAAAAAATTTGACCATGGACTCTACTTGCTCTCCAACTACTTTCCTACTCCACTCCTCCTACTTCTCCTTAAATCTCCTTGAGCATGCTGTGTACAACCACTATAATATCTCCACTTTCTCCCCTCTGTCCTTCCTATGGCCATCCAGACTGACTTTCAACTGCTTCACTCCACCACAAATGCCCTCACAATAACCTCCACTTACTTAATCCTGGCCAAATCCAGGGCAGCACCTTCTTGATCTTTTTGAAAATATCAATCACTTACTCTTCCTGTGCTGTGTCTGTGTTCCACCGCTCCCTATGGCTTAAAGGGCTCCCAAAGCTATGGGAAGTCAGTGTTATCAATGGAATTTCATCTTCTGATGGGATTTTTTTCATCAGAAAATGCCAATTCATTGACACTGAAATGCTCGGTGGGAACGAGTTGGCTTTGACAAAATTTTATTTAAAAAAAAAAGAAAGAAAGAAAGAAATGAAGCATTTTGATATGGTCCAAAAATATTGTAATGGAATATTTTGACTTTTTGATTTGAAATGTATTGTATTATATGTATTTTTCTTATTTTATTGTAATATTAGCTTTATTATTTACATTATTTTTGATGTTATAACAATACCAATACCAATTGTCAATCCAATTAGATTATGACATTAAAATGACCGATTATAATACCAATTATTGAATGAATTGCCAATTAGCATATGAATTTCCAGACAATTTAGAATACCAATTACAATACCACTTGCCACTTAGAAAGCCAGTTACTGATTATTATATATTAGATTAGATTTCAGAGTAGCAGCCGTGTTAGTCTGTATCCGCAAAAATAACAGGAGTACTTGTGGCACCTTAGAGACTAACAAATTTATTAGAGCATAAGCTAAGTGGGTTGTAGCCCACGAAAGCTTATGCTCTAATAAATTTGTTAGTCTCTAAGGTGCCACAAGTACTCCTGTTATTTTTTTAGATTAGATTGTATTTTTAAATTATACTCCAATTTTTAAAATAATTTTAAGAAATGAAAAGTAAAATAAAAATAAAGTTTGAAATTGACCCAAACCTTTTTTAAATATCATTTCTTTTTGTTCCAATTCAGAACATTTTTTTTAAATGTCAGAATTTCCTGTTGGACCAAAATTATAAGGTTTCTTTGACCAACTCTAAATTTTACCAGCTTGTAACAAAACTTTTATCCTCAGCTGGGTTACACTTAAATGTATCTTCCCCAGAAACTGAACCAGCTCAAACCCATCAGAGGACCCTAAATATCTGCCTAGGTCTGCAACCCAGTGTGCTTTAAGTTTTGGTAACCTCATATTATCCTGGCTTCATTCCTTTGCTCCCTGACCATTCCTTCAGCATTTCCATGGAATGTTTCCTTTCTATGGTGGTCTCTCTTCAGAATCTGTTTTCAGTGATCTTCTCTCCCTGCCCCCCATTCCCTAATGGTCAAATGCCATACCCATCATCTGCTTGTAACATTTCCATTGTCATAAATCAACTGCTGATCTCTCTCCTGTTGTCCAGTCTACCATGTCTGACTGTCTTTCTGACATACTATGGATGTCCCACTGGCAGTCAAGCAGAACCTAACAAAAACTTAGCTCCTCCTGTTTCCTCTGAAACATTTTTTCTACCTTCCCCATTACTGTTGCCAGCATGTCCCAGCTAATAGAATAATGATATATTAATAACTAAGATATTTCTCTATCATGCCAGAGATCAGTTTCCACTGATTCCAGTGGATAGTGTTAGCTCTTCCCCTTTAAAAATAAATGCAAATAAAACATTACACCAATAAAAACTAACAGTGTGTGTATGTGCCTAAATAGCCTAAGACCATTGTTAGGGAATTTTGACTTGAGTTAGTATTTCTACTGTACTAATGTTCATACAGTGGGGTAATACTACCCCTAGTCTGTACACATCTGTGAATCTTGTTGAAATTGTTCTTGTCCTGACATTAATCTATTATTTTAAATAGTGATATCATATTAAATAAGTTTTTCTTCTTCCATTGGGGTCTATAGTAACTAGTCTGAAAAGCTTTTCTTAAATATTGGAGTACTTATGTCATACCCCAGAGTCTGCGTAGCTCAGCTAGAATGTTAGATAAAGGAGAGAGCTAATTCTACACTGGACATGCATGTGGTTATAATAGCTGTGATATTGGAACAATATTTTAAAATGTGGCTCTGCTACAAAATTTTGCTACAGCCTTTAATTACTTTTTTATTCTCTCATTTGGAATTTTGATGAAATACTGATCTTTGGCCTGTGTTTAGATTTTTTGTTTATGCATAACAGTTTTAAGTAAGATGTGATTAATGAGCCCATATGTCCCACATTTACTCTACAAACCCTGGTTTTGGCTGGAGGAAGATGCCCCACTGCAGGCATTGCTGAAGACAGCTCAAGCCTTTCCTTCTGATGACCCCTCCTCATAAACTCTGGCATAGGGGTCATGTTGGGTGTGTAGTGCATAGGGCGGCCTGCTGAGACTAAGTAACACTGGGACCTCTCCAGCCCCTAGAACAGCTCAGCGCTAGGAGGGAGCAAGGCTGCCACCCCCTCACTCTGTGCTGCAACTAGTAGAAAGACAGCGCAAAATTTCATTCCATATACTTACTATTGAGTATCAGTTCTGATCCAATATGCATTGGACATAATAAAAAGATTTCAATGTACATCAGTGAGCACTGCATTGGACCCACAGTGGTTACTCTGGTGAAGATGTCTGTTGGGTTTATTGAAGCTATTGATGGTAAGCACTACACCTGGAAGAAAACATTTTTTTCACATCAGGCCCCTGGTTAGTCTAATAGAAAAAAAATAAAACACTTATTTTGAATACCATTTAAATTTCTTTTGTCTTACCAACTACTGTAGTTGCAGTTTAATTATGGTTTTAAAATCCATTGTAAAACCCATATTGACATACTCAACAATGTCTTTTTAGAAACTATGGATTGGATTGATTCCAATTTCTTACTGAGTTGGGTGGGATTTTTTTTTTTTTCTCATTCTTGAAAAATTGGATCGGGCAGGTTGGGAATTGATTTCCTGATGTTTTGAAACTTTTCAATAGCCCATTTATCAGTGTTATCTTTGTGAGATTTCATAAGCCCCATCAGACAACCTGCATACAGATATTGCAATCTCTTTTTCTGCTATTGAAGTGATGGGAAATAGTGTAGAAAATAACATGAAATATGTTTTCTAGATGTTTTTGCAGCCTGCACAAATAAACTAAAGTTAATGCACCTCTAACTCTCATTGGAAGTACCAGGTACAAGAAGCCAGATGAGGAGCTTTTGCACCACCATTTGACTACCTACTGCCCAGTTAACTTTTTGCTTTCCTCTTATAACATATCTGTGGGGTGACCAGATGTCCCGATTTTATAGGGTCAGTCCAGATTTATGGGACTTTTTCTTATATAGGCACCTATTACCCCCCACCCCGTCCCGATTTTTCACATTTGCTATCTGGTCACCCTACATATCTGCTACTTGTAACAGAGAACCAGTTTTGGTTTTGCAAATATGGCTACAAATAATGATTAAAATTAATTTGTCTATCTTTTAATTTAGGGTCTAAACCTACAAAAATCTTATTCATGCAACTCATACTCGAGCTCCACTGATGACAGTAGAATTCCTCATGTGAGTAAGAGTTACTCTCATGAGTAAGGGTTTACTGGTTCAGTCCCCCTTGTCATCTTGTATACTTGCAAAATGCCATGGATACTTCTAGGAGTATGAACCTGAAGTCTGTGGCAAAACTCCAGTTGACTTCAGTGGGTGCAAGGACAGACCTGATTCAGCAAAGCATGTAACCAGATGCTTTAACCAATGATCAACTGGAGCTGGGGGGAAAAAGTTTAAAATCACACAGTAACAATAACTGTTATGCTTCTAAAAAAGAGACAAATGTATGTACCTCATAGGCTAGCTGTTTCTTAAAGTAAGTGTTAACAATATTAATACAGAAATATATTTCTTAAGCTTCAGCCACATAATTTTTGTAGCCAACAGCTAGCAGCAGCTCAATTATTATGCACAGTCTGGTCATTTCTTAGTGTGTGGTATACAAAATTATGCCACAACTGAGTTGAAGCTAGGTTTCAATGTGTTATTACAGTTAAATGGAGATACAGACTTGAATCTTTTTTGGACATGATTAGGCCAAAATAATGACAGTCTTTAGAGTTAAAGCAAATACTTGCTAAAGTAATTCTTTGAGAAACAGCTTAATGCACCTATACAGCTGAACAATACGTCATTTGATTACAATTGATTCAGATCTTTATTTAGATAAAAGCAGCTTTACATTTTTCATTCCTCATGACCTTTATGTCTCATTTAGTCTGAAATTGACTGCTGCTGCTCAGCATTTTCCGTCCATAATAAAAGCCACTACTCTGCAGGGCTCATATTTAAAGGGTGCCAAGCAGCTATTTGCTAGGATGCAGGGAAAATCAGTTGCCAGTTAGACTACTTATGTTTTTTTTTTATTGTAGCAGTTGATTGGGAAATTGCCAAATATTGTAATAGTCAAGTTGTTCACAAGTTAATAGGACTGGAAAAGAGAGAACTTTCAAGGTGGATTTCTTTCTCTAGACCTAAACTTTTGTTGCTTAAATATTAAAAGATTTGATCTTTTGATCTTGTTGCTCGTTCCTTATGTAGTTTCGGACTGACTTATATTTACCATAAGTGTTTTTTAAATGTGCAGGAACAGTGGCTGACAATCCCAAGCAGAAAATAATTAGGGGGGAAGGGCTGCAAATGCTCAGCATGTGTTATAAAGCAAAGTCTCTTCTCTCATTTCTTGTAGCATTTACTCGTTTACTTCTAATAGCCATTAGCCCAGGGGTTAGGTTGTAGTTACAATGCTATCTGAGGAAGTGGTGTAGGCAAATAGCAGCATGTCTGAAGGAGCAGACTTGGCAGTATTACACTGCTTGGGCCAGAATCCAGAGCATACGGTGGGCCTGGGTTCCCCTACCAGCCACAGTGAGGAGGGGGGGTTGGTACGTGCTCAACATGAGGACTGAAGACAAAGCCTCAACAATGGGCTGATGAATAGCGCAAGAGAGGGTAGAAGAATCTTTTGCGTTGGGACGTTTTTGGACTTTAATTAAACTTTTGTTACCCTGGAAGGGGTGGAACTAAATCATGACCTGGCTGGAGGACTAAGTCACAATAAGAAGCAGGCACCCATGAACCCAGAATAGCCAAGGGCAGGCATTAGAGAGGAGAAAGCCTGCTATGTCACACCCAGCCACCGGGGGAACTCCAGCAATGAGTCTACTGCACAGGGCCACATTCAATATTCTTTTAGGCATCTGTAAGAATTTTACCTGAGAGAGGCCTAAGTAAGGACTACTGGGTTTGGATGAAGATCAATTAAATTTAAGCAACAACTCATTCTCCTACAATACAGAATATAAGGGGGGAAGAAGAAGATAATCTTGTGGTTAGAGCATGAGTCAAGAAGTCTGGGTTCTTTTTTCAGCTCTGTATGAACTTGGGCAATTTACTGATATCTCAACCTCCTTTGCAATAAATTAGAGTTTTGTCATGACATTGGTTACAGCAGCATTGGGCCATTAATATTTAAATAGTGCCCATTAGCCATCAAACTAGAGCTTAAGTGAGACTTAAGTGGTCCATAAGACCTTGAATTGGCCTTCTGCATAAGGATGAATTTCCTCCTTGGTGAACATAAACAAACCATGTGATATATGACCAAAATCTAAACAAAAAGTCTTGAATTTTAAATGTTTGTAATAAAATCCATACAGTGAACAATTGCATTAACACTTATCGGTTGTCAAAAAGCACGATCTGTCCATGAATATTCCACAAGCAGAAAAAGAGATTCAATTATTTGAATAAATTATGTGTTGGGAATAACTCTCAGCTTGATGAAAAGCGTATCCTCTAATATTTTAATGAGTAATCATAGATGCAAAAATATTTGCTATTTTGTTGCATAGCTAATTTAGCTACAGATGTACAGTGAGACACTCAGCAGTTTTTGGGGGGTGCCTATTTCCTGTAGAGTTTTGCATCCCATTGTTATCTTTCATATAAATGATGAAAATAGTTTCTAAGTCTGAGTGAATTACTATAATTTCCTGGAGAGTTTAGAGTTCTGCTGAAAGCAGAAATTACGGAACCAAACTGATAATCTATTAACAGCTGAGAAGATGAATTCCATGGGTTTTTTTTTTAGATTCATAGATGAATAGATTTTTAAGGCCAGAAGCAACAACAGGATTGTAGAGTCTGGTCTGCTACAAAACACATATCTTAGGCCTTCCCTGGATTAATTCCTTCTGCAAGAACAATAGTCGTAGTTCAGTTAAATCATTTTTTTTTAAAAAAAATCCAATCTTGCTTTAAAAATGTCCAGTGATTGAGAATCCACCAAAATTCTTGGAAAGTTGTTATCCTCACTCATACTGACCAACATTTTCAAATTATTTTCAGGGACCCATAGTCCCACCAATGCTCCCTTTCTAATACTCTTAATGCCATCTCCTTGCCTTGCCCACTAATACCCTTTTTCAGTCTCCTTGCAGCCTTCACCAGGTCCTTTATACTCTGTAAAACACACAGCGAGGTGAGCGGACTTGCAGTCCTTCTTGCCCCCTGGACACACGGCCCTGGCAGGGCTATAACAAGCTGAGTCATAGGTGCTGTTCAGGGAGGCAGGGTTGCAGTTACACTCGGGGAAGCGAACACTGTATGTTTGCTCTCAGCAGGGTATTTGCAACAGAGCAGAACCACATGGGTCTTCCCCCTGCCTGCTGCATCAGGTCCTGGGAGGGGGCATTACATCCTCCGTGATCCTCCTCTTGCTGCACCTAAAGGCCCTAGGGAAAAAATGGGGCATGACCCCCCCCACACACTGATCCCTGGACTCCCGCTGCTGTGCTGATCAGGGTTGCTTCCTGCCTCCCTGAACCCACCATCTGGTCCCTCCTTGCTGCAGCCACGGCCTGGGGAAGAATGGGGTTTGACCTGACATGAATTTGCACCTGACATACTGACCGTCCCAGTACCTGCCTCCACTTCACGCTACCCAAGCTCGGCACCACCACTACAGCCCCAAGCTCCAAATGTATCCCTTACCCTGCCATTGATTGCCACTGACCCTGCCCCTCCTGCACCCCCATTGGCAAGAGCAGAGCAGAGGTTAACCACATTATCCAGAGACTTGTGCATCAGCCACACATGCACACACATGGCTGACACACATCATTCTTGGGAATGTCATTGTCAGAGCCAGCACTAGGCATAAGCAAACTAAGCAATTGCTTAGGGCCCCGAGCAGCTCAAGGGGCCCCCCATTTCCTTATTACTGTGTGTTGTAGGGTCCCCAAGGGGCTAGCACTGGCATTGGTCATTTTTATGCAGGAGATAATATTATTAAATCGAGAGTTGGAGTTTTTTGGCTGCAAACAGGAGTCTCCCTGGCATGCTGATAGAATTGGTCTGTCTGCCTTCATTGTTGTTTTTAGTCTGAATTAGTCTAGCTTCAACTATCCGCCATTGGATATAGTTTTACCTTTGTCTGCTATGTTCATTTGCTTTATTTATTTACTTCACATGGAATGAAAAGGGAAGTGTGCCATATGCAAGCTAGAAGGGGAGCAAACCTGTCATCCAATCACTGAAGATGTCATAGAAGGAAGTGGGGCCTACTGGCACTGCAGCATGCCCCCGTCATAGCCCTTCTCCACCATGCTTCCAGTGATCTTGCCAGAGATATCAAAGTTCCTGCAGCTGGAGCGGATCTGTGACTGCACAGCATCCTCACCCCACAGACCCAGCAGATTCACCACCTCCCATGTACTCTAGGCAGGAACACGTTTGCTGTGTGGAGCCGGTATGGTCAGCTAGGCTGTTGCTCTCCATGCTGACCAAACAGGAAGAGCAATTTTAAATGGGGAGGGGCGTTCACCTGTGTACCTGGCTGCAGGGCAGTGGAGTTGAAAGCAGTGACCAGAGCAGTCATGGTGACCTGCATCCCTGTGGCCCGCACCTCTTCCCGCGAGTCCCATTGGCTGGGAACGGCAAACTGCAGACACTAGGAGCTGCGGGCAATACCGGATTTACAATGGTGCCACTGGCGCCAGGCCCACAGTCGAAAGGGGCCCAGGCCGGCTCTTCTCCGCCCCCACTCTCTCCTGTGGGGTCAGAGAAGCTTAACGCTGCGGGCTGCTGGGGCTCCGTGGCAGCCTCTGCTGGCAGCCTGGCTCCTGCCCCGCCTCTTTCCCCAGCGTGCTACGTTTCCCCTCCCCCCCGCCATCGATCAGCTGATCCAGCTGCTTGCCGGCAGGAGGGGGAGGAGGAGTGAGCCACAGCACGCTTGCAGCTCTGGGGAGGAGGAGGAGAAGAGGTGGGGGTGAGGCCTTGGGGAAGGGGCTGGAATTGGGGCATACCCCCTCCAGCCCCCTGCGTGAGCACCCCCACAACCCCAGCACACACCCTCAGCCCCCTGCCCACCCTGACCGCTGCACCCCCTCAGATACCCCCAGCCCCGTCCCCCACACACCCCGAGCCCCCTGCCCTGACTCCTGCACCCCCTCATACACATCCATCCCCCTGTCCTGACCCCTGCACTCCCCTCACACCTCCCCAGCCCTGACCCCTGCACCTCCCACACCTCCCCAGCCCCCAGTCCTGACTCCTGCATCCCCCCTCATGCCCACCAGCCCCTGCCCTGAAACCTGCACCCCCCACAACCCCCAATCCCCTGCCCTGACTCCTGCACCCCCCCACATCCCCACCCCCATCCTGAGAACCAAACAGGAGCTGCCCCAGATAAGCGCTCCACACCCCAACCTCCTGCCCCAACCATGAGCCCCCTCCCGCACCCTAGCTCCTGGCCAGACCCCGTACCCGAACATTTTTTTACAATATTTGGAAAGATCATTAAGTGGTCCGTCGAGACCCTCCGTGATTTTCAAGTGGTCTGTGGAAAAATAAGTTAGACTACAAGAACAATCAAGGTACCTCACTTTATTTTCATTTACTTGCTATTACTTATAGGAGGAGGATGAAGGAAAAAAAGAATGAAAAACGGAGGCAGGGGGAGATAAGAGAGAATGTTCTTTTTCTTGGCCGGGTCCCAAGGAGGATCCCCAAAAATGAAGCTGAGCATAGGGCTGGGGGGCCCCACTAATTCTAAATCCACCACTGGCTGTCACATTACCTGGGCTGCGGATACTGTCACGGCCAGTGTAACCACTAGGCGAACTAGGCGACCGCCTAGGGCACCAAGATTTGGGGGTGCCAAAAAGCGGTGCCCAAAATATTTTCTTTACACTACCCTGGAGTCACATCTTACACAGGGGTTAGGTTCTAAAGTCACCACGTAAGAGGAAAATCGCATATAGTGAAAATTACCATAAAGTACAGTATACACAGTATACACTAGAACAGGGGTCCTTAACCTATGGCACGCATGCAGATTTTTTTTTTAATGGCAGGCTGCGGGTCCCGGCCACCGCTGAGCCTGCTGCCGACCTGGGGTTCTGTTCACTCAGCCGACAGCGGGCTGAACAGGGCCGGCAGTGGGCTGGCTCCTGCCAACTGGGGTCCCAGCCGCCAGCCCCGCTCAGCCTGCTGGGGTCCCAGCCAGCTCTGCTCAGCCTCCTGCCGGCCTGGGTGAATGGTCTGGGGTTCCATTCACCCAGGCCGGCACGAAGCTGAGCGGAGCCAGCAGCTGGGACCCCGGCTGGCAGCGGGCTGATGTCCCAGCTGCCGGCTCCGCTCAGCCCACTGCCGGTCTGGGGTTCTGGCCGCTGGCCCTGCTCAGCCGGCTGACGATCTGGGGTTCCGGCTGCTGGCCCCTTGACAGCCAGGGTCTCAGCCATTGGCCCCGCTCAGCCTCCTGCCGGCCTGGGTGAACGGCAGGAGGCTGAGCGGAGCCACCGGCTGGGACTCCAGCTGGCAGCTGAGTGAACGGAACCCCAGGCTGGCAGCAGGCTCAGCGGTGGTCGGGACCCGCAGCCTGCCATTAAAAAAAAAATCAGCTCGCGTGCCACCTTAGGCATGCGTTCTGTAGGTTGAGGACCCCTGTTCTAGTGTATACTGTGTGTACTGTACTTTATGGTAATTTTCACTATACACGATTTTCCTCTTACGCACTGACCTTAGAACCTAACCCCTGCATAAGATGTGACTCCACTGTATTCATTTTTGAAAATTTATAATAAGCGATGCTCGGGGGGGGGGGGGGGGGGGGGCCGCAAGGTGAAAGTTTCGCCTAGGGTGCAAAATATTCTTGCACCGGCCCTGGATACTGTGTCAGCTGATCCCCACAGTCTCCAACCTATCTGGGCAGTACAGCAGACATGGCCCTGCCCACTAGCTCCTCTCCACTCCCTAGCCCACCCACCACTTGCCCCTCCCTTAAGGTTTAGCCCTCTTACTTTTAAAAATGATTGCTTGCCCCTCTCCCCCCCTCAGGCTTTTCTGGCAGCCCTGTTGCCAGGTATCCAGTTTTAGACTGGAAACTCCAGTAGAAAACGGGACCTGAGTGTCCGGTTAGCAGTGCTGACTGGAAACTAAATGTCCGGTTATAGGAGTAACTACATTAGCCTCCGCTCCTCCCACTCCCAACACCCACTCCAAAGGGCTGGAAGAGAACCTGCCCTGCTGCTGTGGGAGGAGGGGCAGCTCAGTGCAGCTCTATGTGGGCAGGGGCGGGGGGGATCCTGTTTATCCCCTCCCCAGCCCTGCTGCGCTTGCAGTTTACCCCTAACCCCTCCCTTGCTCCAGGTTCGTTTCGCTTCGTTTGACCCTTTGACCTCACTCCTGTCCCTGTTCTTTTATTAGTTGTCCCCCGTAATTTTTTGGTCTCCAGGTCCTGTGGACCCCCCCTTAGGCTGGGGGGGATCCTTTAGCAGTGGGTGGGCTTTGCCCGCCCACTTCCTGGATCCCAATAGGTCCAGAGACTAACCCTAGCTCCTGTCCCACTGTGCTTTTACCCCCGGCCCCTTTTACAATCATTCCCCAGGGGGGCCCACAAATATGTTTGGCGCTGGGCCCACAAAAAGTTAATCCGGCCCTGGCTGCGGGGGGCCGTGCCTGCGGACGGTCAACGTAAACAAAATGTCTCTCAGCCTGCCAGCGGATTACCCTGACGGACTGCGTGCCAAAGGTTGCCGACCCCTGATCTACACTGACACTATGTCACTCTAACTAAATAGTAAAAATCACTATGCCTCTCGTCCAGGTGGTTTTATTAGGTCAGTGTAGCAGGCACGTTTAAGTGGAGGGAGAAGAGTTGCAGTGTGTATACCTCCATAGTTAGGTCGGGGTAAGCTACTTTACGTCAATTTAACTTTGTAGTGCAGACATGCCCTAAGAGTTAGGGGATTTTTTTATGTAATCCTCTGGTTATTGAGGGGCCTAGTGGCTTCTAGGCTCACTGCTGAATTGGAGTATGTTCCTGGAAAAAAACAGGTCAGATGATGCCACTTGGATACTTGCAAATTGTTTGTACAGCACTAAGGCAAATATTTCCAATGTGGGTGTTACGGAATTTGGAGGTGTTCAGCACCTCTGAAAAAGAGGTCAACAAGGCACCAATTCATCAGTCCATTGCTGCTTAGGATGAGAATACATATTTAAGTCTGATTTACCTTATAGAAACTTGAGAACTTATTTAAGTGCCTTTCTGAATGGGAATGGACTCAAGCACGTGCTTAAATAACTCACTTAATCAGAGACTGACTCATGCCTTGTTATGGATTTATGTGCCTAAATGTAGCCACTCATATGTGAAAATGTTGTCCTTTGGTGGGGTTGTTTTGTTTTATTTTGTGTGTGTGTGTTTGTGGGTTACTTTCGGATTTCAAAGATTTGTTTCTTTGAATGAAGGGAGAATTAAGCTGTTAGAAGCAGGGCCGGCTCTAGGTTTTTTGCTGCCCCAAGCAAAAAAAATTTTTGGCTGCCCCCCCACCCCAGCCCTGGGCTCTCCCCTCCCTCCCCCTCCCTCCCCTGCTGCCCCAGCCCTGGGTTCTCCCCCCACCCACACCCCCTGCCGCCCCAGCCCTGGGCTCTCCCCTTTCCTCCCCACCAGTGCCCTCCCCCCATCCCCCTGCCGCCCCAACCCTGGGCTCTCCCCCCAACCTGCACCCTCCTGCTGTCCCAGCCCTAGGTCACTGGTAACTCACTCCCAGGGCAGGTCATTCAGCAGGAATTTTGGATGTGCACAGAACACAGACAGGCTTGGTTCCGATATGGTTACAGAACTGCAGTAAAGTGGAACAATTTTCAGTTTGTGTGATTGGAGGATATCTGGATGCATATTATAAGACTGTCCTACATAAATGAGGAAAAGTTGAGATGCCTTTATTATTCTTTTGTTCCACTCTTTCTTTCTATGGGGAATTTGCCAATGCAATATCACTGTCTTCTTCAAATAAAACTAAAAAAAAAAAAAAGGCAATGGCTGTTGAAAATAGCAATTCCAGTCCTAAAAACCACTGGGGAGCATTTCTTGCTCAATTTTATCCTACTTTTTCTACAGCAAGTTACAGTGGATCAGTATATTTGATTTGGGAGAAATGAAGTAACAGCTTCCCAAATTGAGCTTGAGCACTCCTGAATTTTGAGGGTGTTCAAATCTGGGAGGCAGGTGCTAGATTCCCTTTCTGAATATTAGCTATATCTGGAAAGGAAAAGTCAATTTCTGCTTCCATGGCTCAGAAGTGGAAATCCTCCTAAGTGCCTGGTACTGTATCTAAAGCTGCCCAGGTCCAGAGCCTCCCCTCCCTTACTTTTCATTTTAAATTCTAGTGGGATCCACGTACCTCCCTTGCTAGGCTTCAGATAGAGAGGGGCACTGTCCATTTAGTCCACCCAATTCCTTCTTTGGGGGCTGCAAGGTGAGGTCACACCAGTATCCCTAATCCAGTCTGGGGAAGTCTTCTGAGGGTGATATCTGGGGCAAAGCCATCCTTGGGCACACTTGTTCCCCATTCAAAGTGCCACCCCTTTCGACTCACAGCAAGCTGCAGCATGGCTCAGCTACCTCACTCCCTACCGCTCCCTTTCCTGTTGATAGCTGCCAAGGGATTGCTGGGAAATGTAGTTCTTTCCCTGCTCCAGGGCTGGCTCTATAGGCAGGGAGCTAGGCAAGGAACTACAGCTCCCAGGATCCCATGGGTTCTCAGCTCCCATGCTGGATACCCAGCTGCTCCGTGGCTCTGCTTCTGCAGGGTTGTGAGAGGGGAGGAAGTGAGTGAAAAAAAAAAAGGATGGCCCGACTGCCGCCCCCTGCAAATGTGCCGCCTCAAGCACCAGCTTGTTTTGCTGGTGCCTAAAGCCGGCCCTCGTTAGAAGCTATTTTTCCCCAACTGCTTTTCTTTTTTAACCTGATATTCTGGGCTTAATTCTGTTAATACTAAGTGGGTGAAATTCACCTTTGTATAGAGGCAGAGCTGTCCCTTGGGTACAGCAAATCAGGGCGACCGCTCCAGGCCCTGCGATTGGCCAGCGTGGTCGGTCGCGGAAGTGACGGGTTGGTCCCGGAAGTGACACATTCGTCACTTCCGCCCCACACTCCCTTAGGGACGGCCCTGTGTAGAGGGCCAGTACAAGCCTATGTCCCTCTTAAATTTCTCTTAAGTAAAGTGATAGCTTAAATAGGACCCAGATGATGCATAAGGCTTGTATGAGCCCTCTACACAAGAGAGAATTTCACTTACCAGGAAGAACACAAAGGAATTTCTGCATGCAGAGCAACCTAGAGCATCAAGCTTTCTCAGTGCTCAATATTAAGTGTAAAGATGAGTAAGAAATCACTTCTTTCCATTTTCTATGTATATGCACACACAATTTTGCCTTTCAGTAGACATTAACCATTGTCTTCACAGCCCTGATAAAAGATGATAATCTTTCTGATGTTAGTGACAATGATGACAAGAGCTGTCAGTCTGAGACAGAACAATGCAAGTTTCTCTGTTTGTTTCACATTTGTCTACACTTTATTCCCTTCATACAATGAACAACAATTGTTTGGTGTGTTTCCTTTGTTGCTTTATGTGGGAGTACATTGCTTCAGTTGAAAAGAACTTTTTTCTTTAAAGACTTGAACAGAATTGCTCTTTTTTGAGTCAGAGGGAGAATGTCTCTCTCTGGTTTGCTCTTGAAGCTGATTGTGTTAGTATTCAGTCTTGTCACTTTATGATTCTGTGTATGCATGAAGATTTACAATCTCTCCATATGTAGACAGGTAAAATACACATACAAACAGATATATACGTATAGGACATGAAATTGTGTTCTAATTCTTTTTCTTTTTTACTGTTTTCATGTTGTGTTACTGTGCTACGGTTGATATGCATAGATTATATGCATTGGAGGAGGCAGTACAAATGTCCACACCAAATGCTGGTACTATTCAGGGTAGACCCAGGACTAACTTTGACTTATTACATTTTACTGTTCTTAATATACTCATTTTATTAAGATAAAGGATTTTGTGGAAAGGTGACCATGGGACTGATCTGAAGTCAAGGGAATGACTTTCACTGACTTCAATAGGTTTTGGATGAGGTCTGGAATCTTAGTTGAAATATTTTGCAAGAAACATTTTGGTACAATCGGGATTGTATTCTTTTTTCTTCCTAACAGAAGTCTGCAATGTACAAACATGCACTAGTGAGAGGTAGTGATGGAGTAATTTCCTTTAAATGCTCTTATACTTGCATTAATACTGAAGCCCCTTTACCAGGGTTTCTTTGGGCAGCTGCTCTGGGGACTTGATTAGCATTCCATTGTACCAGTACTTCTGCTTACGTGGTGTTTTTCTACTAAGAATTTTGCTGATCTCTCTAACTTATGCTAAAAATGTAATAAATAAGGCAAAAAACTCTAGAAACTAGATGGTAGGTAACATTTTAAGATAATAGTACTTTAATTGCAAAATTACTTAGCAATTCTTGTAGATTAAATTACATATCACATCCACCTAACTGAAAGTGAATTAATTCATCATGATTAATGTTAGTGACAGCCATGTGAATTAATGAGTACTGGTCACTTATTTTAAAGTGTTTCCAAACTAAGATAACACCTAAGTGCCTGTTATCTAATTCTGAATTACATTGGAACTTCTAAAGGGGCATAGACACATTAGCAAATGATTGAAAACTAATTGAATTAAATATCTGTATATGATCAATGAACAGCAGATCAATGAACAGCAAATCAATTAATTGAGAAAGGTCACTTTAAAGAGTTCAGCCATTTTGCTTTCAAGATCTGTCAACAACATAATGTATTCAGGGCCGCCAAGATCGGGTTCGGGCCCCGGTGAAAAAATTTTTTCGGGCCCCCCAGCAAGGGCGGACTGGCTAAACAGAGCCGACGAGGGTGGGGGGAAACCGGGCCCAGAATTTTTTCGGGCCCCCCAGCAAGGGCAGACTGGCTAAACAGGGCCGACGAGGGGGTGGGGGGAAGCCGGGCCCCGGGCCCCCTTCCGGACCACCAGCCCCCCCCCCCCCCCCCCCTTGTCGGCCCTGAATGTAGTAGCAGAGGTGTCCGATAAATTTAATTGTATTGTATATGTTACATAGTTTTTGCATTGTGGGACTGGAATTACTCCTTTTTATCCTGAAGGGGGAGGGATCCCCTTACTCTTCCTGTGCTGAGGATATTCTTCAGGGTCTTCTAATGCCACTGAGTCTTCTCCTGAAGTGCTTCTTGTAATCACTGCTCTGTTCCCTGCACTGTAGCGCAGACAGAGCATGTAGTGTAAGCCATGCTACAAATACTGTAGTGGAATAAAAGGAACAGTACTTTTCAACACTGGAGAAGGGACTATTTCACTTCTGGTGTCAGCCAGAGTTTCCACCATATTGTTGCTTGCACTCAGCCAATTTGGGGCTAGAAATAGCTTTTTTGGGCAGCAAGGGGGAGCAAGTAGTATTGGCATTTTGAACATTAGCAAACCAAGCCAAGTCTTGGCTTGACCTTAATTAAGATGTTGAAGAAACCATTCTGATGAAATCGATAGTTTGAAAACCCATCCCCAAACACATTACGAATTAATTTATGGATTAAATTAGTGTAATCGTGTACATTCCATAATTAGAAAAAAGAAATAAGCCATCTATCATTGGTAGGGACTTTCCAAGGATCATGGACCTATTGTTTTGGAGCCGATAAGTGGCGTTTGAACTCTTAAGCAAATGATCACATTTAACTTGGGTAATGTAAACCAGCTCCTGGGGTGGGGCTACATTCCACAGAGTGCAAAGCTCACTGCTGAACATCTCTGGCTGAAGGGCTGTGCAGGCTGGACCCCCTACATCATGTTAGAGCTATGCCAGACTGCAGTGGCCTCGTGCCCAAAAATGCAGCCAAGGATCACTATAGCACAGGGGTCTCCTGGTGACACCCCTTTCCTCTCTGACTGTGCTCTCTTTCCCCTACTACCGTAGCAGCACTGGATGGAGGGTGAGTAGAGTAAGAGCTCTTGTGTCACTATGTGTCCACCAAAGGATCCCATTGACACTAGAATGGTCCTCTCTCCACTGGTTTAGACAGGCTTTTGGCCACTGCACAGGAGAATCTTACAATATCTACAGAATGCACTAAAGATTGGGTCTATCTCACTGGGTTTTAGTAGGGATGGAAAAATTCTGAAAACTTGCTTATACTGATGTAAGAATTAAATATAATCAGACTTCAAAGAATAAGTATGCAGAACTCAAACCTATGATTTTAATAACGCAGTTTTTCAGAATTCTTTTGAGATTTATTTTACCTACCAATGTCAGAGAGGGTTCCCTCTTAGGAACTGTAAAT
This sequence comes from Emys orbicularis, assembly GCF_028017835.1. Classification (NCBI taxonomy): domain Eukaryota; kingdom Metazoa; phylum Chordata; order Testudines; family Emydidae; genus Emys; species Emys orbicularis. The sequence continues at coordinate 50,134,103 of NC_088684.1, read as the reverse complement.
GTGACTAGCCAACTTTTCTTTTACTATATGATCAAAAAAATGGTAACTAACCGTAATTGGCAAACAGAAAATCTGAATAGGTAGTGTTTGCTACACCTCATGTGACCAAGCTGCAGCAACAAGAGCTGATCTCTTCTCTACAACTTCTTTTCTCTTTGACCATTCACCACTGTCAAGCATGAATTCAGCCCATAATCTGTGAAGAGGCAACAACATAAAGAACAGTCATTTGTTGATGAATCCTGGGACTGCTATTTCTTGGATTCAAAAAAGACTGCAAAGAGCCCTATACCCTAGGTGATAACCTGGGGGTGAGGGGGAACAGTGAGGTAGATTGCTGCTTTTCATGCTCACAGCTCTGACAGCTAACAAAGCTGTAAAACTCACCAGCTTGAAAATAACTGAGAAGCTGCCAAATGTATGCAAAACTGTTTCCTTTCACTCGTGGATTAACCAACAACATTCTCAATTCTCATCAGCAGTAGGGAAGCAGAGGTGTTCTGCCAGCATTGCTCCCTCCTACACACACACATTGTTCACCTGTCTAAGGAGCAGGAATGTATTGGCCTATATTAGGAGTGGGTTGTTCATACTCAAACTATTCGCTTTCACAGACAGAGCTAAATTATATAAAACTCAGCAAGTTCACACAGTGGTATTGGCAATCATCAGTTATGCTGCTTTAGCCAGAAGAATGGATAGTTTCAGTAGCAGCTTGCTTATGAGCCAACCAATCATCTCCATTCTAAGCCCAAGAATAAATAATCATACCACATCCATCATACCAGGTTTGTAATGTTAGAATACTTACAGAATGGATGTTGTAAAAACCTATTCTCTGTGTGTGTTTATCTCAATTAAAAATATTTATAAATGCAAAATGTTATTAGTAATATATTATAATAAAGTAATTTTAAAGTAAGTCTAGTAAAACTGTCATTGTTAACTGCTATGAAGTATAATTGATCATTAAAAAAAATTCACTACTTTGACTTATATAGTAACAGTTCTAAATATACATACTAGAGACAGTAGTTGTTACACCTCCTATTTTAAGTGCACCTCTAGCATTTATTAATCTAAATTAAATACACATTTGGGAACCTAGAAGTAAACATTACCCACAATAGTTTCTAAATCTAAATAGTGAACATAATACTAGAGCTGACGGGAGGATGACAATACTGTTTCGTGGCAACTTTGATATTTTTAAAAACATTTCCTTCTGCATTGGAACAAAAACAAAAATGTTTGTGTGTTCATTATATAGCATGGTAGTTAGGACACTCACTTGTTATGTAGGATATCAAGGAATTGGTATTGATTTGGTTTTTCATCCCAGATTGCTTCAAATTAAGCAGAGCAAGGATTCAAACCTGGGTCTCTTACATTTCAGGCCAATATCCTAACCACCAAACTATTCACCAACTTACTTTTGGGGGCAGGGGTAGAGCTTGGAACCAAAAATCTTTTAGTTTAAGTCTTTATCAAAAACTGAAGTGGCTTTGATAAAACAAGAGATTGTTGTAATATTGAACCATGAAGGAAGGATGGAGATCCCATTGTATGGAACATTCCCAGGCTGTGCTTAACCAGCCAGAACAGCTAGCACACAATGAGAAATGTAAAGAAATAGCAGACTTACTACATCGCTAGAAATAATCATGTTTGAGGAGGAAACTAAGGCTATAAGGCAACTGAAGAGTGGTAATGCCCTAAGCTATGATAAGAATGATGCTAGAATGTTAAAATCTGGGAAGGAAGTGATGGTGAATTACATATGGAGGTTGTTACTGGTGTAAGGCAAGGTTGCATACTATCCCACTTCTCTTCTGCATTGGCATGGACTTGTGATGACATGAGCGATGGCGGCTGCCGAGGACACTTGTATAGTTTGGGCAAGAAATAAGTTGAGAGACTTGCTTTTGTAGACGATATAATCATACTGGATACCAACTTGGATGGAATTAAAAAGACCCTGTATGACCATAAAAGGGGAAATGGCCAAAGTGGGACTTCGTATCAGTAAGCAGAAGACCAAGATAATGGAGATAAAAGAGCATGCTGTCAGCACTGGCAGATGTGTGATTGATGGTGAAGAGTGTGCAAGAGGTGATGATTTTGTCTGTCTTGGAAGTACAATATCTGCTAATGGCCTGCTCATTAAACAAGTGAAAGCAAACATTAGTAAAGTCAGTGGACTGTTTTACCATTTGTCAAACTCTGGAAGAGGCAAGGAGATTATTCGACTCTATTGATCTTCCAACACAACTGTATGTCTCAGAAGCGTGGCCAATGAGGGAATTACACAACAAGAAGCTGAATGCACTCCCTCAGCATTGGTTAAGAAGTATCTTGGAAATTCACTGATAAAATCATGTAACCAATGTGGAAGTGTTGTGCTGCATGAGTCAGCAGTCTGCTGACTCAATATTTAGACAGAGATGATTATGGTGGTTTGGTCTGCCATCAGGCTACCCCATGGCAGAAGCACAAGGTATGTTTTAGACTGGATCCCACCTGGAGGAAAGAAAAGGCATGGAGGATAAAGAATGACCTATCACATGATCAAAAAAGATGCTTCCATCATAGTGACAACTTATGATGGAGCCAAACAGACAGTAGTGGGAAAGAAAATGGGTAGCCTCATGTGCCACTAGACAGCAGATGCTAAAGCAGTTCTGGGGGCTTCTGTGAGAGGGATGGGATGGATATCTCTCATGGTTCACCTGTTTTCATACTGGTGGAAATCAATGGCCGTATTTGGATAATGTAAAACTAAACATCTTAAAAACTAAATCTCTGCAGATATATTTTGCTATTGGAACAAACAGAGAAATGTAATTATTCTCTGACCATTGCTTGTCCAACAAGGGGAGCTATGCCAGGAATATCTGGCCTTTAATATCTCTTGGATTCCATTGGCACAGAGCAATAAAGAAGTAAAAGGTAATGGAATGGCCTATTCCTGCTCACAGTGACATCACAGGGAGTAGAGTCAGGATTGCCTCTCCTTTCACTTGATCCCACTCCCTTCATTTTCTTTTTGCTTCTCCACCCCGTTTTACTTGGCTACTTCTGTCTGCCCCTCTCCTCACTCACCTATTTCCACTTTCCTCTCCAATTTGCCATAAATTCCCAACTACATATTTAATAGACAGGAAACGAAGTGCCGGCACACACTGATTACCGCTTGTTTTACATTGAAACATGCACACACACTAAATGTATTGTTTCTCTTCCTTTTCAACAATACCTAAATCTCTTCCGAGAGAAAAACTGAAACCTCTCACCCTTTATCATGATGATGGCAGTTGCTCTGTGCATTTTCAGACACTAGTGCTAGTCTATAATTAGTCACTACATCACAACTGCAGCACTGAATGTGTGCTTTCAATACCCAGATGGAGGTGGACAGCTCAGTCAATAAAAGGCTATCCTTTCTAGTGCTGGTCTCTTCAGTACAAGGAAGGGTCATTCTTGACACTTAAGTAAATCACAAAGAAAACTGTCTGGCATGATAGATAAAGACTTGGACATCTGCTCCTTCCCATTAATCAGGTTCAGGAATTGACAGGGAAATTTGTGACAAGACTGTCCACAGGTTTACATTTGAGGAAAGGTGAAATGAGCTCTGCAGCCTGAAATATGCCGGCGCGCGCTTTCTCAGGCTGAGAAAATACTGAGTTCTTGAATGGACAAGGGGAAAGGAGCTACGTTGTGATACTCTGTTTGAATGCTGCTTGGTAAATTTGACAGCCTCCTTGCTCTGAGGCATACCCTAAAGGGATTGTCAGCAGTTGTCTGGGGGAAGACCGGGTCAAAAGCTTATTCCACTTCTTTGTCTCCACGCTCAAGTTGATATGGGTTTCCTCAGCCACTTGTAAATGGGCCTTCTCCGATGCCAGAAACATCTCTCAAAGCACGGTGCCGATTCCATTGAACACACAATGTAAAGGATTGCTTGGTGTATCTGAAAAAAACAGTTGTAAGGGGATGAACATGATGTCATTGTATCAATTCCTGTTTATAAGCTAACCAGAAATCAAGCATTTGATTGAGAGAATTTGTTGCTTTCCCACTCTCCTCATCTACAGATGTGCCAAAGATTTCCACTGAGAATTTCACCTGTACTAGTTTTTCATAAAAATAAGCACCCTCTCAGTAGAGACAGGAAGCTGCTCAGCACAAAATAATCCTGGGCCTGGAAGATGTATCCTTTTTTTGCCTTTTGGTGCAAGCTGTTTTATACACATTGCTGCTGGGCAAAACAAATCAAAACCATGCACAGACAGCTGGTCACAGGGATAGATAAATACATCACTCTTCTATACACATGGTTAAAGTGCCTAAATTCTAAGACACCTAACCTGTGTTTTAAAACCTCAAATGTAATATTTATACAAATGATGATTATAGCTATTCTACTATGTCTTTAAAATGATCCAAAATATGTGTGGGAGGTGCTGTTTTTTATCAACTAAATCTCTATGTAGTGTTATGGAAATGTGTCCCCGAGCCCTCAAATGGGTGGGATAATTGGACTCCAATACGTTCTACTTCTAGTCTGATCCCTAAGAATATGGCAAACTTACTTTAAAACACTTTTCCTGGGGATCACAAATGTCACACTGTGTCTCTGATGTATATAAACACCCTTCACTGTAATATGTAGGCACTGCAAAAGATTTAAATCAAGAGTAAATCTCTGATCGCACATTTCTGGAGATTGGTCACTTATAATCTTTTAAAATTTGTTTAGTTTTTGGTATCCAAGTATTAAAAGAAATTATACAAGGACTGCTAACAGAGAGCTACTTAGTACCATTTGACTGATATTGCACACAGTCTTCTTGCTAGCCAATCAAGCTATAGGACTTGCTTCTTTCAGTTTACTTTCCCTTACTGGCTTGCCATACATAGGCCTTGGCTACACTGGCGCTGTACAGCGCTGCAACTTGCTGCGCTCAGGGGTGTGAAAACGCCCCCCCCCGAGCGCAGCGAGTACAGCGCTGTAAAGTACCAGTGTAATTAGAGCCTACAGCGCTGCACGCTCGCTCGCAGCGCTGCAAGCTATTCCCCGCAGAGAGGTGGAGTACATACAGCGCTGCGAGAGAGCTCTTGCAGCGCTGGCGGCGCGACTACACTTGCGCTTCACAGCGCTGCCGCGGCAGCGCTGGGAAGTCCCGAGTGTAGCCAAGGCCTCAGCTGCCCTATTAGCAGCTCATCACTATTCTCACAACCATCATCCACTTTCCTGTAAGATCAAGCCCTAAGTGGTCTGCTTCAAAGCAGTGGATCTTTTAGGGGGCATTGTGGTCAATTGGGATCAGGCTTTGGCCTGGGAATCAGATGATCTGAGTTTTAATCTTCGCTCTGCCCCTAATCTGCTGGGTGATTTTGGGCAGTCACTTCACTTCTCTCTGCCTCTGTTTCCTCTTCCACCCTTTGTCTATCTAGATTGTAAGATCTTCAGTGCAGGGACCACCTCACACTATGTGTTTGTACGGTGTCTAACATGATTTCGTGTCTAATTGTGGTCTCTAGGCACAGCTGCAATATTAATAATAATTAATCAGTGACATAGTTTCTCTTTTCTTAATTGGCCTATGTATGAAAGCAGTTTTTTAATGTGGGGTCCTAGATTTGCAGTGAACTGGAAGGTTTGGTTCCTCCGTGTGTAGCCTTCACACACATACCAGGATGGAGCCCATGAGAGAACAATTAAAATGGTGTGACCCGACATACCCCTGTTTACACACCCTGCACACTACTGCAATGATATCTGTACAAAATATGCCTTGTGAGGTGTCATTTGAAACTAATAACACATTGGTCAACACTATCGTGAAATTTATGTGACAATTCTGTCTGTGGGATTATGGGTGCTCACTGATATTATGCTTTAAAGTCTGTGACAAAAAGGTGTTTAAACCAGGCACATTAGGAGGAGTTGATAAACTGGTTTTCTCAAGACAAAGGAAAGAGGCCAACACCAGAAACCAGGTGTGGCCAAATTTGATGGGTTATTCATTTGTATCAGAGGTTGTAGGAAGAGATTATTTACATTCTAAAACTGCAGCAGGAGGCATTGCATTGGAATACACCAAGGGACACCTTGATCAAGATGGAGTTGGCCCCCTGGAGGAAGCAGGAGACTGAACCCCAGGGGGTCAATTTGACCCTTAACACAAAGGAAGACTGTCATAACTATAAAGGGAAGGGTAACAGCTCTCCTGTGTACAGTACTAAAATCCCTCCTGGCCAGAGACTCCAAAATCCTTTTACCTGTAAAGGGTTAAGAAGCTCGGGTAACCTGGCTGACACCTGACCAAAAGGACCAATAAGGGGACAAGATACTTTCAAATCTTGGGGGGGGAAAGGCTTTTGTGTGTGTTCTTTGTTTTAAGGGGTTGTTCGCTCTTGGGACTGAGAGGGACCAGACATCAATCCAGGTTCTCCCCATCTTTCTAAACAAGTCTCTCATATTTCAAACTTGTAAGTAAAAAAGCCAGGCAAGGCGTCTTAGTTTTACTTTGTTTTCTCAACTTGTAAATGTACCTTTTACTAGAGTGTTTATCTTTGTTTGCTGTACTTTGAACCTAAGACAGAGGGGGGTCCTCTGAGCTCTTTAAGTTTGATTACCCTGTAAAGTTATTTTCCATACTGATTTTACAGAGATGATTTTTACCTTTTTCTTTAATTAAAGCCTTCTTTTTAAGAACCTGATTGATTTCTCCTTGTTTTAAGATCCAAGGGGGTTTGGATCTGTATTCACCAGGAGTTGGTGAAAGGAAGGAGGGGGGAAGGGTCAATTTCTCCTTGTTTTAAGATCCAAGGGGGTTTGGATCTGTATTCACCAGGAGTTGATGAAAGGAAGGAGGGGGGAAGGGTCAATTTCTCCTTGTTTAAGATCCAAGGAGTTTGGATCTGTATTCACCAGGGAATTGGTGAGAGGTTTCTAAAAGCTTCCCAGGGTAGGGAGTGGTGGCAGCGGACCAGAACTAAGCTGGTAGTTAAGCTTAGAAGTCCTCATGCAGGCCCCCACTCTTGTACCCTAAAGTTCAAAGTGGGGATACAGCCTTGACAAAGACTGTGAGATATAAGGACACACAGAGAGACTTTGGATTCTCCTTCACTTGAGGAGACAAGGAAAATAAGCACCTTGGACTCTGTGGGGATCCTGGCTAAGAGCTAGTCATCTATTTCTGGAAAGGGAAGATTGGTGAGGAAATTACCTTGAAAAAAGTGTGTAGTTTAAGTTAGGTCTTAGCCATGAGAACTCATATTTTTACTTGTATTTGTTTGTAATCATTTCTATCTTTATTCCTTCTGCTTGGTATCACCTAAACTGTTATTTTTACTATAAAGCAGCTCAGTGCTGTGTCTGAAGGGAGGCGTGTGTTTACCCCAGTTAAGTTAATAAGCTGTAATGTAATGACTCTTTTAAAGAGCAGGGAACTTAATATCTTCTGTGAATGTACACTCATAGGGGTTGTGCACTGCAAAGAAACTCTGAGGTGCTCGAGGGCTGGAGTTCACTGATTGTTACTTGCTAGGCATGGTTTGGGCTGGGAGAGCCTGGAGGAGTTGTCTGGTGAGGAAGAGAGACTGGTGCAGCAGGGAGTTGACACACAATCTAATCTCCAGGAAAGCTCAGTCTTGCCGAGGCAGAGAGTAAGGGTATGTCTACACTATGAAATTAGGTCGATTTAATAGAAGTCGATTTTTTAGAAATCGATTTGATACAGTCGATTGTGTGTGTCCCCACTAAGCGCATTAAGTCGGCGAAGTGCGTCCACAGTACCGAGGCTTCGTTGTGTGGATGGGTGCAGGGTTAAATCAATCTAACGCTGCTAAATTCGACCTAAACTCGTAGTGTAGACCAGGGCTAACAGTGACTAACAGTTCTGGTGTACCCCCCAGTAGAATGTTAGTGTGAAAAGATGCCAGAAAGTCTTCTGTATAGCTGTGCCAAAGCCAGAAAGTTTGTCCCAGTTCCAAACTTTCCCAGAGTCTGAGGTATTCAGTTCCAGACTGTGGCTTTGGGCCCATCTTTACTTTTTCTTAAACTATAGAAGAGGATATTTGAAAGGAACTGCCTATAAATGCAGTGTGGAATTTTTCTTTCCAGAAAACAATATTCTCTGGTGCCTTTTGAGTACTGTGAATAAAAAGCCTGTATTATTATTGTTTAGAAAAAATAATCATGCCATATATTATAGTCCAAGGTATTGTCTCCTCACTTTTGCAAACAAACTGAGCACTCAGATGTGCAGATAATAAAACACCCATCTGCTCATCAGTATTTCCAAATTGCCCAGCAATGCATTGTCATTTCTCAACATGCCACCTTAGGAAACAGTATTTCTGCAAATGACAGTTCAGTAGTAGAAATGTGATTGAAGTCAATCTAGCTGCAAAACATATCCCAGTCTATCAACAACATTCATCTGAACAATCCAAACACTAAACAACTTCCAATTGCGACACTGATTGGCATATATAGTGATGATTTCTGGCCAATCAGCTTTCCGGCAGTCACATACTAGTTTCCTTCCCTTGATTCTACTGTCTTAGTTGTCTTCTTGCTTATTGAACTTGGGGCTGTACATAGTAGCTGACAGGTGTTTTTCCAGAGGTGATACAAACTCACTCGCTCAGCCATTATCTGACAGTTTTCAGGTCTCCCCATACCAAGCAAATGAAAGCTAGGCTATCAGACAAGCAGGCAAACAGTTGCACTTGGCACAATTGCACATTTCCTGAAGGGAAAGAAACAGTCAATCTCACAGTTTCAGTCTGCCTGACACTATCCAACTATTTAGCAAAGTGCATTCAGAAAGTTCAGACAGGGAATGCTGTTGATTGACTAAAGCTAAGGAGAAAAGGCTAAATGTCAGGCTTTTAACACTAAACTTGTGGCAGCTCTCTAACAGCCTGGCAGGTGGAGTGAAGTGTAGAAGGAAGAGTGACAGAAAAATGGCAGGTAGTAAAGAGAGGAATTGTGTTAGTCCTTAAACAATGATTCTGTGGTGTGGGTTATTTTTTAAGCTTTTAATATTGATATCAAAGAGCACAATCATCTCAACATTGAAAAGACAAAAATACTGACGTTTTTTATTAGAATAACCACTTTTACCAGTTTAAACTGTTGAACGTCTTTCATTTTAATTAACTGTGTGCTGTGTCAGGAATTGTGCATTGTTGCCGAGAGTGGGATCTGTATAATCTGTTCTTGTTTATTATCGTCTCCCACTGAAGTTTCTCTCTTAAAGTTTGAAGCAGGAAGGTTAGTTTCCGTGACCATCTCTGCAGTATCAGGAAACTGGTCAGAAGAAAAGTGTGACAACATTTTCAGAACTGACCCTAGGAAAACTAATGAAGATGGAGAGTAGCATTAAAAGAATTAAAATGAAAGGAAGAAATATATTCAAGCCAATTGATAGAAGTACACAGGCAAGAAAAGTAAAATAAGAATATACTCTAAATAGGAGAACAGAACAAGTCCTTTTAAAAAGATAAAGGAAATGTTTCTGTGTTGTATTATCTCCCCTAAAACAAACAAGACTTACATTTTAGAACTTTGTGCTATTTCGAGAGGGACAGGGTCACTGCTGTCTAAACAGGTTTTTTTAAACAGGAGATTCAAATTGCACTAGCAGAAGGTGACTGCATTCTGAGGTGCAAAAACCATTAGACAAAATAAACAGAAGCCTAGGGCTTTGATTTTTCCAAATGGGAGAAAGTTGGAGAAGTGAAAAGAGGAGCTGCTGAACAGATGTACTCCTTTCTAGTGCAGAGCACACATTTCATGCAGGTTTTTACCGTTGAATGGCAGGTGTCTAGGAATTTGCCTAGGGTGCACTACACATCCCTCAGCATTCTGTCCTGCTGTGAAGCATGTATTGGAAGAAAAGATGTCCTGTCAAATTCTCAGTTGTAAGAAGAAAACTGCCAACCATATTACATTGATTTTCTCATTGACATGATCAACTTTGGAAGCAGTATCTGTTTGTTTTTATAGGATGATAAATTGGATTGCATTTGCCAGTTAGCAAGCAAGAGATTTTCCCTAGGTGGTTCATAATAGGCATGTATTTCAGTATACTAAATATACATACTTGATTTTAAGAGACCGCAGTGTTTTATCCAATGAGTTCTGATGGTGATAATGTAAGTAGCTTGGTTTTCAAGTTTCTGAGCACCCAGAGCTCCTTTTTACTTCATTGACAATTCTGAGTGCTCAGCACCTCTGGAAATTAGTCCATGTATATGCATTATCCTTGATTCCAGTTTCATTCTTCTATTTGTTTCCATGCTCATTCCTGCTGCTACTGTGCTTGACTTTAAAAGATTTGCATATGTTTTAGTGACCCAGTCTTGAAAGTACTATGTATAGCATACAGAAAACATTAGTATAAGGGGGCGGGGGGGGGTTGAAACTACAGTAGTAATTTGATTATCTCTGATGCAACAATTTAGGGGGCTGATCTTGCAACCCTTCCTTACAACAGTAATCCCTACTCATGTCAGTAATCCCATTGACTTCAGTGAATTTATATAATGGTGGCTCATGTAAGTAAGGGTTGCAGCATCTCAGTCTAGGAGAGAATGTATATTTCCTTAACTTGAGATAACAGAGACAGCCTGAAGAGGAATAATTCACTGTAAAGATGTAAGTGGGATTTCAGATGTACAATTTAAAACAGGGGTGAAGAGTAGAAATTAGAATACCTAACATTATGGAGTCACTTTTCATGACTTCATATTTACATTTGAGCTGAGTTTTGCACTTAGGAGCAGGGATTTGACAGCATATACTCCCCATACACATTGTATTTACTCTCTGAGTACACAATGAATGTTCTGAGAACATAGTTATATCTGATAATTAGTTTGAATTCAAATTAATTTTAACATGGGTTCTTTAAGAAATTTAGACTTGTTCTCAGACATATCATCCCAGATGATCTTAATAATGGATTAATTCAAACTCTTCAACTTTTCCATGTAGTTAAAACTCATTGAAACCTCATGCATGTGTTACATGCTACAGCATATGCTGTATCTAAGTGTTATGATCATAGCCTAAAAATAGGACTAGGTCAATAGTTCAGGTCACTCTTAAGTGGTACTATTATGTCATCAGAGATAATTCAACCAATCATGACTCTCCTTCCCAAGCTAGTTTTGCATGCTACAATTATATTGGTTGTCCAGTCATTGGAGGCTATATATATATAAAAATGTGTCAAAAATTCTTTTTGGAAGATAATGTGACCTTCACTGTCACTGCTCTTTAAAGTTTCCATGACCACTGGATAGCTCCTGTTTTGTCAGAGGGGAGTCCTGTTTTGATGGACTTAAATTCATTGGAGCAGTAGTCCTGCTGGGAAAAGTGAACATGGTTAGCATCAGTGGTGTCAGAGGGATAAGACTATAGATATGGAAGCTCTATTCCATTTCCTTCTCAGAACATACTGCTGAATTTGGCCCTAAAAGTTACAATTAAAATAAAGTGTTATGATTTATACCAGGGGTCTCAAACATGCGGCGGGTGATTTTCTGCGGCCCGCGAGCCCCTCGCAGCCCCCCCCCCACCCTCCCCCAGTGTTTACCAGAGCGGCGGCCGGACGTGCACCGGGAGCAGGGCAGGCTCCTTGCCTGCCTGCCTGGCCTGCCCTGCACAGCTCCGGGAAGAGGCTGGAACGTGGGGAAGGGGGGGGCGGAGGGGCTGTGTGTGGCTGTTACTTCAGGCAGCGCCCCCAGCAGCTCCCATTGGCTGGGAACAGGGCTCCGCGGCCAATGGGAGCTGCTGGAGGCGCTGCCTCAAGCAACAGAAACACACAGCCCCTCCGCCCCCCCTTCCCCACGTTTCAGCCACTTGCGGGGGCAGGGCAGGCAGGGAGCCTGCCCTGCCCCCGGTACGCGCCGGGCCAGATCCTGCCCCCCGAACCCTTTCTGCAGCCGAACCCCCTGCCCTGAGCCCCCTGCCGCACCCTGCACCCTGACCCCGTGCCTCACCCTTCCTGCATCCCAACCCACTGCCCTGAGCCCCCTGCCGCACCCTGCACCCTGACCCCCTGCCATACCCTGCACCCCTCGTGCACCCCGACCCCCTGCCTCACCCCACTCCCCTCCTGCATCCCAACCCACTGCCCTGAGCCCCATGCCGCACCCCTCCTGTGCCCCGACCCCCTGCCGTACCCTGCACCCCTCCTGCACCCTGACCCCTGCCCTGAGCCCCCTGCCGCACCCTGCACCCTGACCCCTTGCTGTACCCCTCACCCCTCCTGCACTCCACACCCCAACTCCCTGCCCTGAGCCCCCACCACACCCCACACCCCTCCTGCACCCCCTGGGGGCAGGGAGGGGGCAAGTTGGGGTGGAGATTTTGGGGAAGGGGTTGGAATGGGGACAGGGAAGGGGTGGGAAGAGGCAGGGCAGGGGCAGGGCCTCATGGAAGGGGTGGAGCGGGGGCAGGGGGGTGGAGAGGTGTCAGTAATGCGCCCCTCAGGCCAAGGTACTAGTCCTCATGTGGCCCTCATGGTCATTTGAGTTTGAGACCCCTGATTTATACTTCATATCTTCAACTCATTAGAGATACTGTATGGTAGTATTCTCTTTTGATTTCTTGATTAATGTTGGGGCATGAAATTTAATACAAACTTCAGCTAAAAGTATATTGCTAAAAGTAATTTAAATGTTCAACACAGACTGAAAACCTCTTTCCTAGACCCATTCTGTGGCACATCAGCAGGTGATATGATTGAAGGAAGGGATTAAAATTTCCCTGAGAGCTTGACGCTGATTTGTGCTGTCTTGCATCTTGTGTAGTTATTTACGTCTGTGCAACCTGGGTGTGAAACACAACCAGTTCAGAACTTGTCACTCACATTGATGTGCACACAATAACATTTTAAACCCAGTTTGCACATCTGTTAAAAAAAATGAAAAAAGATTCAAATGATGCAAAACAATGGAACATCAAGCCCTCTGCTTTTTCCAAATCCCCTCACTGCATCAGCACTCCTTTTTGTTTGTTATTTAAAAATATTCAAGGACTGAAAACCAGTTATTGATTCCTGAATCATTTACCTTGGAGAAAGGGGTGCTTTTGCTCTGCCAATATTGATTATTTGTAGTTTGTTTTATAGTATTATTTTTCTATTTTTTCTCTTTCCCTGAATGTCTAATATCAACAAGTTATAGTAATAACTGAATTGTATTGTGAATGGAGATAAAGTTAAATGCAGGTCCTTGTTCCCTTTGATTTGTTTCTCTATGGTGGAGTTTGGACACGAATTCTGGAATGAAGAGGGAATATACACTAAAATATGGTATCTGTTTCATCTTTTTTCCCCTCTGGAGTTTGATTATCTTCTCTGTTCCAGGCTGTTGTGATTTTAGATTTCTCTCGTATACTCCAAGCTGGTATGGAGAGAAAACACACATCCACACACATAAACACATACACACACGTTATCAGGTAAGCCTCAGAGACTATTACACATCTGCTTGACATCTGGAGTTTCTACACAGAGCAGACTACATAGAAGCATTTATCCACTGGGGTCATGCAATCCTTTTCTTCTGTAGCTCCTCAATCCATTAAGGAAAGGTTCTTCACAATTCATAATTTGCAGACAATAGCTTCATCACAGGAATAAATGTATGAAAAAGGAGAAGTAATCAGGACTTAATCTGTGCCAGGCCTTACCAAATTCTGAGCCCTGGTACCTCTAGGCTTGGCAGTTCATAGCCCTGGCACCTCCGGTCTTGCAGCATCAGTTCTGAAAGTTTTTTAAAAAAATTGCTTGAGACCCAGCACCTCTTTCATTACAAATTAAGCACTGGGAGGAAGAACCAGAAACTTATGATATCCATACTAAAAGCTTTTAGAGAGGAAGATAGCTGAATTAGAGGAATCTCGTCAATCATCAGATAATAAATGTGGAGTTCTAATTGGAGATAATGTTACATTATATTGTATTATTGAGCAGTTAGAGAATCAATCAAGAAATAAAAAGTTCAGGATATTAGGTAATAAATATCAAATTTCTGGAGTACATGTAACATAGCTATCACAGGGTGACTTGCCCCTGTGAAAAAAGTAAGTCCAGCTCCCCCATGCCAGAACAGCTGTTCCTAATTTGGTCAATTAAGAGGGTGGGACACCACCTGGGGTCTATGTAGAACAAGGGGAAGCTGAGAGGGGGAGAGTTCTGGTGACAGTCAGCCAGAAAAAGTCAGGAGACTGAGGGAGGTCTCTAGGGAAAGCTATGGAGGGCAGGAAGCTCTCTGCAGGCCCTCTCTGGAAAGAGGGAAGGATTATCAGGAAGCCAGTGGAGAGGTTAGTGTGTTGACTTTCAAGAGCCAAAGCCAGTGCTGGGAGCTAGGAAGCCAATGGAGGGATTAGCCTGCTGACCTTCCTGAGCCAGAGAGCCAAGGCTGGAGAGAGCTGAAGCCTGAGAGCAGCAGAGGAAGGAGATACTCACTGGCTCTCAGAGCTGGAGAAAACATAAGAACGGCCATACTGGGTGAGACCAATGGTCCATCTAGCCCAGTATCCTGTCTTCCAACAGTGGCCAATGCCAGGGGCTTCAGAGGGAATGTACAGAAACAGGCAATTATCAAGTGATCATCCATCGTTTGTCATCCACTCCCAGCTTCTGACAGTTAATGGCTTAGGCACACCTAGAGCATGGGGTTGCATCTCTGATCATGTCGGCTAATAGTCATTGATGGACTTATCCTCCAGGAACTTGTCTAATTCTTTTTTGAATCCAGTTATACTTTTGGCCTTCAAACCATCTCCTGGGAATGAGTTCCACAGTGTGTTGTGTGAAGCAGTACTTCCTTTTCTGTGTGTTAAACCTGCTGCCTATTAATTTCATTGGGTAACTGCTGGTTCTTGTGTTATATGAAAGAGTAAATAACACTACCTTATTAATTTCTTTCCACACCATTCATGATTTTATAGACTTCTATCATATCTCCCCTTAGTCATCTCATTTCCAAGCTGAAAAGTCATAGTCTTTCCTCATATGGAAGCTGTTCTATGCCCCTAATCATTTTTGTTGCCTTTCTCTGTACTTTTTCCAATTCTAATATATATTTTTTGAGATGGGGCGACCAGAGCTGCATGCAGTATTCAAAGTGTGGGCATACCATGGGATTTATATAGTGGCATTATGATATTTACTGTGTCTGAGGAAGTGGGTATTCACCCACGAAAGCTTATGCTCCAATACATCTGTTAGTCTTAAAGGTGCCACAGGACTCTGTTGATATTTACTGTGTTATCAATCTCTTTCCTAATAGTTTCTAATATTCTGTTAGCTTTTTTGACTGCCACTGCATATTGAGTGGATGTTTTCAGAGAACTATCCACAATGACTCCAAGATCTCTTTCTTGAGTGGTAACAGTTAATTTGCATCCCATCATTTTGTATGTATAGTTGGGATTATGTTTTCCAATGTGCCTTATTTTGCATTTATCAACATTACATTTCATCTGTCATTTTGTTACCCAGTCACCCAGTTTTGTGAGAGCCCTTTGTAATGCCTCGCAGTCTCTTTTGACTTAACTATCTTGAGTAATATTGTATCAATTTTTGCCCCTTTTTCCAGATCATTTATGAATAGGTTGAACACCTCTAAGAGCTGAATCCAGAGGGCCAGAGAGGTCTAGGCTGGAGAGCCAGGGCATGTGAGAGATGTGCAGGCAGGATAAGGGACACCAGAGTAGCGCTGGAGGGCTGGGGCCTGGTGAGGGACATCGGGGCAGTATTTGGTATATTGCCTGGATTATGGTGTTGGGATTTGTGATGCTCATGGGGTTTTCTTCTGTATTTAACTTCACAAGTGCCATTTGCACTACTATTTGGACTGTCGGTGAACTCTGAAAGGAGAAACTGAGGCAGTTGCACCAGTTATGCTGAGAACTACTGGCGGAGGTTGCTCCAGTCAGGGCTGTCCTGTGATAATCACTTAGATTTATTGCAACTATCTTGGAATTGAAAAAGTATTCTTGTCTGAAGATAGCTGATGTATATTGACTAGTGCATAAAACTAATGTATCTCAGACACTGGCTACAGGTGAAATATGTAATTCTTTAATGTCACTTCTCCACTATCAACTGAGACTTTTTTTTAATACAAATGTTAGAAAAGCAAATATTTAATCTGAGTCATAGAATGTATGTATTTTTTATTTAGCTTATCTAGGTTTATAGACCAAAATGAACATTTTAAAATCAGAATTTACTGAGATTGCTGCATATATCACATATATATTCTACCTGGAAAAACTAAAGGCTACCTGTAAGTAGTTATGACCAAGTAAAAAAAAAAAATTCTTATGCATTAGTTTGTAACCTAAATGATTTAGAAAATCAGACACCATCCTTCTCTGTTCAGAAAATCAGATAAATTTTACCTGATTTAAAATGGTTATGGTCTCAGAAATATGCCATACATTTTAATTTAGTTGAATTATAATGAGGCTATATTAAATTATAGAGTTGCCTCTTTGTTAATCAATAACACTTTGAGGGGTTGAAGTAGGTCAGGTTTTTGTTGTTGGAATCAAAGTTTATGACAAATTTAGGATATTTTCTATCTGATTGTTTTACAGTAGCAAGACTTACATACACGTAGTTGCACTTGGAGATACCCCAGCTACAACAGTGTTTTGTCTAGCTCTGTAGCCAAAAACTGGCTCCCTCTCTGACCTTGGATGTCTTTGTCACAAGCTCTCAGCACACTGTCCATTCTGGTGTCGTATCTCACACCAGGGAAAGTCTTTGGTCCTAAGTCACATGCAGCAAGTCAGCATGGAAAACATTGGTCTGAACGCTGACCAGGAGCTTATTCAAATGGGTTTAGGTGTTAATCCACCCTTCTCTGACCAGTTATGTTCACCTGTTCTGCAACACAAAGGAACTCCTCAGACAGGTTCAGAACAATGTCCACTGAAGCACTTTTCTCAGCAAGTCTTCATCCAGACATAAGGGAGCACTTAACCCCCACAATCACTTTAACAACTGTCTGGGTGTGCTTTTTCTTTTAACACAGTCCTTGCAGTGTCCTTTAGGCAAGATTCTCTATATTTAACCCTGTAACATACTTTTATCAATAATTCATAAAACCTACATTATGCTTCTACCTTTACCATAATCATGATATTTCTACATATACAGGGTTGGTGGCTTTTTTCATTGTTATGCCAGTTAATGCATAATATTTACAGACTCTGAGAGGTAAATATGAAGTCTTTTTTATCTTGTAAAATGTACTCTGGCTTTATTAGAGAGACAAGTTGGGAGAGGTACTATCTTTATTGGACCAACTTCTGTTGGTGAAAGGGACAAGCTTTCGAGATATTACCTCACCCACTTTGTCTTACTAATATCCTGAGACCAACACAACAATGTACTACAACAACAATGTACTCTGGCTCTATATCTCTTCCCGTCAACTGAGGATTGTTGTGATGGGAATAAGTGTTGTATTGTAGTGGTATTTATATGTAGATCCTCAGTAGATCTCAAAACATTTTACCAAGGAGGACAATATCATAATCCCCATTTTATAGATGAGGAAATCAAGGCACAGAGAAGTAACATGATAGACCCAAAGACACCTAGCAGGCCAGGAGCAGAACCAAGAATAGGACGTGGGTTTCTTGAGTCCTAGTCCAGCGCTCTATCAATTAGGCAGAACACCCTCAGTTACTATGTAAACTGCAGTTATTAATACTTCAGATGCCGGGGTCAGAGAAATACCACTGCATCTTTTCACAACAAGCTATTATGGTTAGGGCCATACCAAATTCACAGCCATGAAAAATATGTCACGGACCATGAAATCTAATCTCCCCCCATGAAATCTGGTCTGCCTTCAGAGCTGGGTGGCTGGAGAGCAGCGGCTGCTGACTGAGGGCCCATCTCTGCAGGCAACAGCACAGAAGTAAGGGTGGGAATACCATATCATGCCATCCTTACTTCTGCGCTGCTGCTAGCAGTAGTTCTGCCTTCAGAGTTGGGCTCCCAGCCAGCAGCCGCCGCTCTCCAGCTGCCCAGCCCTGAAGGCAGCGCTGCCGTCAGCAGCTGTGCAGAAGTAAAGGTAGCAGTACTGCTAACCCCCCTACAATAACCTTATGATCCCCCCCACACACACACACAACTCCTTTTTGGGTCAGGACCCCTACAATTACAACACCATGAAATTTCAGATTAAAATAGCTAAAACCATGAAATTTACTATTTTTTAAATCCCATGGCTGTGAAATTGACCAAAATGGACCACGAATTTGGTAGGGCCCTAATTATGGTGTTACCAACCACAAGCATTCAAAAACCATAAGTCAGACCCCCAAAATCAAGATATTTTCTTAAAAATAATGAGATTTCCTTTTTTCATTGTTAATATAATTTGCCTTCAGATATGAGTTTTCAGGATGCAGTGAGATAACATTTTCCCTCAATTATGAGGGCGAGAAACTCACTTTAAAGAGAAAAAGAAAAAAAAATTGTTCTCACAGAATCACTTGACTCAAGAAGCTATAGCTTTAAATAAAACACCAAATATTTTATTCACATTATAAATGACTACCATTAAGGCAGGAACATGGTTGGGGGGCAGTTAATTTAGAGGGGAGTGTAAGAAGTTGCTGACACTTTAATGGAGGTTGTAGACTAAATATGGGTCTGGTCCCCATTTAGTCTGAAACAACGGAATTCTGGGAGGTGTAGGTTCCAGTGAGATTCTAAGAACTGTACGATAAAGCCAGGCATGTTGGGAAGGAGTGCCAAGGAATTAAAAGGAATAGTCCTTCCTCAGAGTGGAAAGAGGCTAGAATGGTTGTGGGGAGGAATGACTAGGGAAAATGTAAGATCGGAAGTAGTTCACCCAGTTGAAGAGGGCTAGGAAGAGGCCTGTGAAGAACCAGGGAGAAGGACACCCAAAGAGGCACAAGAAGGAACTAGGTTCAGTACATTAGAAAATTGTGAGCCCTGTACTGATGAGTGAAAATTTAGACCCATAGCAGAAACAGAAGAACACAGCTTGCATTAGAGAAGAAGTGTGGGTTTGAGACATGGTACATGCACTTGCTCTCGTTTAGTGCTTCCAGGCTGAATCTTCCAAAGAGCGTGGGAGAAAGATTCCCTTCACTCCCACATCAAGAGAAAAGATCAAGGTGGACCTAGGACAAAAGACTGTTTGGCCTGGGGTGGAAAAGGACTATTTTCTTTGTTAGGACTTTTAATTATGCCAGCAGTGGTAGACTCAGCCAAATGCAGTTCGGTGGACTGATGAGTGTCAAAAGGTCTTTAACCAGCTTAAGGCGACACTCATGTCTGACCCTGTGCTAAGGGCCCCAGACTTTGACAAACCGTTCCTAGTAACCACCGATGCGTCCGAGCGGGGCGTGGGAGCAGTTTTAATGCAGGAAGGACCGGATCAAGAATTCCATCCTGTTGTGTTTCTCAGCAAGAAACTGTCTGAGAGGGAAAGCCACTGGTCAATCAGCGAAAAGGAATGCTACGCCATTGTGTACGCGCTGGAAAAGCTACGCCCATACGTTTGGGGACGGCGTTTCCAACTACAAACAGACCATGCTGCGCTACAGTGGCTTCATACCGCCAAGGGGAATAACAAAAAACTTCTTCGGTGGAGTTTAGCTCTCCAAGATTTCGATTTTGAAATACAACACATTTCAGGAGCTTCTAACAAAGTGGCTGATGCACTCTCCTGGGAAAGTTTCCCAGAATCAACTGGTTAAACATTGTTCTTGGAATGTGGACCATATTGTTAGTTTTTATATAATCAGTAGTATGTCTAAAGGTGCATGTGTCTTATTAACTCTGTTTTCTCCTAGAGCTCCAGGAAGAAATCACAGCCAGTGTGGGACCGGCTGTCCAACACTATCTGTGATTTGGGGGGCATGTCATAACTATAAAGGGAAGGGTAACAGCCCTCCTGTGTACAGTATTATAAAATCCCTCCTGGCCAGAGACTCCAAAATCCTTTTACCTATAAAGGGTTAAGAAGCTCAGGTAACCTGGCTGACACCTGACCCAAAGGACCACTAAGAGGACAAGATACTTTCAAATCTTGGTGGGAGGAAGGCTTTTGTTTGTGCTCTTTGTTTTGGGGGTTGTTCGCTCTTGGGACTAAGAGGGACCAGACATCAATCCAGGCTCTCCAAATCTTTCTGAACAAGTCTCTCATATTTCAAACTTGTAAGTAAACAGCCAGGCAAGGCGTGTTAGTTTTTATCTTTGTTTTCTCAACTTGTAAATGTACCTTTTTGCTAGAGTGTTTATCTCTGTTTGCTGTAACTTTGAACCTAAGGCTAGAGGGGGGTCCTCTGGGCTCTTTAAGTTTGATTACCCTGTAAAGTTATTTTCCATCCTGATTTTACAGAGATGATTTTTACCTTTTTCTTTAATTAAAAGCCTTCTTTTTAAGAACCTGATTGATTTTCCTTGTTTTAAGATCCAAGGGGTTTGGATCTTGATCCACCAGGAGTTGGTGGGAGAAAGGAGGGGGATGGTTAATTTCTCCTTGTTTTAAGATCCAAGGGGTTTGGATCTGTATTCACAGGGAATTGGTGAAGAGTCTCTCAAGGCTACCCAGGGAAGGGAATTAGCACTTTGGGAATGGTGGCAGCGGACCAGATCTAAGCTGGTAGTTAAGCTTAGAAGTTTTCATGCAGGCCCCCACATTTGTACCCTAAAGTTCAGAGTGGGGAAGCAGCCTTGACACCTTGTATGCCATCAAATTATATGCATGATTTATAGTTTTCTTGGTCCTGACTGCGCATAATCATTCTGAGGTTGAGAGAGCGCTTATCCACATTGGTCAAATCATTAGTTTTTAGAACTAATAGAATATTATCAGTCCTTTAAAACTTCTGCCTGCTTTTTATAACACCTGTACTTCTATAAAAACATTGAAATAGAGGGCTAATTCTCTTTCAAATAGCGTGTCTAAGATTTATAGCTCTATGCCATTAAACAGTGGGTGGAGAAAGAGAAAAGCACTCCTTTGATATCTCTGGCTCTGATATTTACACTTCAGATAGGATTTCTTATATTCCTCCCTTTATATTGTTTTTCTCTTCTCCCCTTCCTTTTTTCCTTCCTTTCATCTTTCCTCCTCTCCATGATTTAAATTAGGGAGGGACTGAGACACCGGGGCAGGGAGACAAGGCTGATCAATCATTTCACACACACATACTCACAGTTCTTGAACAATCTCTGCAAGGTATTCAGTATGAATAGGCATTTCTTCAATGTTAAGCTTTCTAGCCATCAGGGAAATGCTTGCATGAAGATATGCGTCTTGCTGTGCCTAAAAGGTGATAAGATTGGTCTCAGCCCAACCTCTGGGGAAACCGGTTCAACACCTACAGGTCCTTCACTGAGAGAATTCTGCTGCTAGCTCCTACCAGGGCACTGTCAGCTGAAGTGATGTGTATGGGCACAGCTGCCCAGCCACTGGGTAGAACAAGAGAGTGAAGGGGTCTGATTAGCCATATCTAGGAATGAGATAATTGAAAGTGTATCCCTTTCCTGTATCACCAGTGCATGTTCTGGCTGCAGCAGAGTGTACAGAGGCTGTTCCATTTCTGTCAGAGTAATTGGCAGTGTTTTGAAAATCATATTTACACTGCATTGACGGAATTGAAGCTCTTGTGCATTATATACATTTGTGGAAGAATATCATTTCACGTGTACATTGTTTGGGCTAGGTCAGTGGGCCTGATGGCAGTGTTCTGTCATGCAGAAGACTCTTTCCTGGCCTCATCTATTCTCTTTAATTGCCAGCCTATTGGTTTCCTATGCTGTCAAGGATTGGGTGTGCTATAAGAAATAAAACTGGATAGGGAATCCATAGTGCTCTGTGAGGCATGTAGAAAATCACCCAGGTAAAATCAGTCTGGGTCATTTTGCCATTCTCAGAAAAGGAAATTGCCATTCCCATATTTGAAATCCACATGAAAATATTCCCTTGGTCAAATTCTGTCCAATTTGATTTGAAATAATTTAGTTTATCCATCAGCTGCCATGTTCACTTGTGTCAATATGAATTAGCCTCTCCTTGTACTATTTTCATCTTTATTGAATTTTGTCCTTGAAATATTTGTGCAATCTTGTTCCTAGAGAAGGGTTGAGAAATGAAGGATCTGAGTAGCGCAGATGTTTCCTGGACTGCAAAGGCATATATTTTTGCTTGTTATGTCAGAGATGGCTCAGCCAATCAGACTACAAATGACTTCAGTCTATTGACATATTGGATTTCTATCAGCCCATATATGATGAAAGATATCTGAGGCATTTCCTTTACTTTCCAAAAGTACATTTCATGACTCTAATGTTATGTACCCAGTTGAGAGATACACTGCCCATGTGGCCCAATCTTGTAAACACTTACCGCTAGGCATAGGGCTTACTACTGTGAGTCGGCCCAATGAAGTCAGCAGTACATATAGGCAGGAAATAAGGAGGAAATATTTTCCCTTTCCCTAAGGAGGAAATATGTCTCCCTCACTAGCTGGTAAGACAATTTTACTAATATCTAGAAAATGTAAATATGTAGAGTGCTAATAACATGGGACATTTTAATGAGTCAGCTCTTAGTAAAGACAATGTCTTGCATCAGATAGGGTTGGAGAGGAGAAATGACTGCATTTCAAAACCTGATACCCATGTGTACTATGATAATACCACAAATCTGCAAGCCTGATTGCTATTTAAATTGTGTCCATTCTGATGAGAGGGTCCAGTGGTCCTGCTGTGATTGTATTACATGACATGCTTATAATATGAGTGTTAAGGGGATTAAAACAAGCACACGGGCATGCTGTTTTGTAAAAATATTAAAAAGTCATATATTTGCATATTATGCAGCTGGTTGCAAAGCCATCAATCATCATATTATCTGTACGGTGAGGATGATAAATGGGTTTCATTCTAATGAGAGAATCTAATCACATGCAGAAATGAAGAGGGCACACAGTACAAATGCTTCAGCTCCAGCAGCTATACGTTATTATTAATAATATACAGCTCTGTGTGCCTTTAAAATCTCTGCTTCACTGTTCATTTGTTCACATGCCTTTCTACCTTCATAGCTTTGGGAAAAGGTCAGGTCACTAATTTCTCATCCGTAGCATAATGGCAGCTCAAAAATAGGAAAAAGTTAAAAAGGTAGAATATATGAAGCCTGTCAGAAAATACATGTATTAATATTTTGGGGTGGATTATAGTTGCAGTCACAAAACACTTTGTAAGTTATTATGCATAACTTGCCTAGAGGCCCAGACAGGGATCACGTCTCGATACTATTAAGTACTGTAGACACATGGAATAAAAAGAGAGGCTGTCTGAAAGACCTTAAATTTAAATATCTGATGAGAGACAATAGATAGATACCACACCCAACCAAGAGAAAGGAGGAAGAGAACATAGCAGTGAAACAATCGTTGTTAGTATATAAGCAGCGTCACGAGCAAGCAAGCAAACCATAAAAACAGCGGATAACATCATACAAATGTACTTTGCTCTTTTATTTTTCCGATGGTAGTTGAGTTGTAGTAATTTGTGATTATATGCCAGGGATCGATAACCTTTGACACGCGGCCCACCAGGGCAAGCACCCTGGTGGGCTGGGCCGGTTTGTTTACCTGCCACATCCGCAGGTTCGGCCAATCGCGGCTCCCACTGGCCGCGGTTCGCCGTCCCAGGCCAATGGGGGCTGTGGGAAGCGGTGGCCAGCACATTCCTCGGCCCACGCCACTTCCCGCAGCCCCCATTGACCTGGCAAATCATGGCCAGTGGGAGCTGCAATAGGCCAAACCTGAGGATGCGGCAGGTAAACAAACCGGCCCGGCCCACCAGGGTGCTTACCCTGGCGAGCCGCGTGCCAAAGGTTGCCGATCCCTGTTATATACCATAGTACAGTATTACTTGTACCTAGGTATGTTTTGTTAAAATAAAATACATCTTAGCAATACAAGGCCATACTAGAGAATCTACTATTAAATCTTTACTTACAGCTGAAAAGAAGCCACTTGTTCTCTGCGCAGGAGGAATATGTGTTTCAGCATAGACTGGACTGGTGAGATTCTGCAGCAGTGGCTTTGTGAATTCAATCAAATATCTATGCTTCAGCATGTTCTAACTGGGGAAATTCTTGCCGTCCATAGTTAAGGTCATTAGGAGCTATGCCTGGGAAAAGACTGCAGGGTTTGGTTATTGATTGACCAGTGCCAGGTGACTATATGCTGAACAAACACAGAGGAAGATGTCATCTCTGCTCTGAATGTTTTAAAATCTAAAATCAGATACAGATAGAACAATTCAGGCACTGGAAGCTTGAGAGGAGGATACAGTCTTGATCCAGTGCTGAGTTTTGTTTTGTTTTATAAATTACCCTATGTTTAGTGGAATGGGTTCAAAAATCCTATTGGCAGTGTGTGTTAATGTTGAGAGGGGAGGCAGTTTCAAGCAGAGAAGAAGTGGGAGGGGAGAAAAGTATAAAGTATAAAGAAGATGTGTGGCATGTAGGGAGCTGGAAGGGAAGTAGTCTTTGTTATGGTCTCATCTGCGCAAATGTATCTCCCTCAGCTCTGGACGTGGTACTTGACCACAGCAGCCCATGCCATGCTCTAAGGTCACCACAAAGGGCATAAACTGGGTTGCCCTCTCCCCTCCCTATAAACAACACCTGGATACAACAGCTGGATACAGTACCTGGACCCACTGGCCAATTGCTCCCAAAGGCATAAAGGGGAGGGAAGGTTAGTGTCTAGGCTCCACACAACCTCCCCAGCACCCAGCACCTATACCCAGAGGTCCATCCCCCCCACTGGGATAACAGCCTTCTCCTGTTGCCAGTTATTATGCGCAAGTGGTAGCAGTCTGTGCTGCAGTGCTGAAGGTTCAGATTTTAGATTCCATTGATGATGATGCATGTTAAGGGATTTGTTACAATTGCACATAATGGAATTTGTTTTTTCCCTTGTTCTCTAAAACAAAAAAAATCCAAAAATAAAACTAGGAAATTACATCTAATAAAATTGTTAAAAGAAAGTTAAGGTTGCAAAGTCAAGCACTTAAAAGTTGTGAAATTCCAGAAATAAGGTTGCCTGTACAACACAAGGTGTTTCTCACTGAGTTTTGTTTCTAATCATTGTTTTGTCAAGGAGGCAGGATTTGCTCCCCCATTTAGTTGAACAGGACGCAGGGCCCAACCACATCCCCTGCAGAAGAGCAGCGATCTCAGGGCGGTGTATGGAGGGGGTGGATGAAGCTTCTCACATCATTGTGCCTTGTATTGGGAGTGCTATATGTTTATGTATATAGAGGTGTGGGAGCCATTAACAGGAAACTGAAGTAGGGGCATGCTGGCCAGCTGCTCTTCAGTAGAATTTTAAGAAAACTTACTATGACAAATTTTCAATCCTGGCAGTTGGTTTAGAATTTCAAGGCTTTTTCATACCCAACCCCCAGTTAAATGGCAATTTAGATTCGTAGTATCATCAGTGATTAACCATTTGAACTTTATAGATTTACCGGCGCCTTACAGAATTTTCAAAGGTTCAGTTGTATTCTATATGGGTTCTTAAACCACACTCATAAGTCTAGCATCTGAATAAAATGGTAGTTAATCCCCCAACTTTCCTTAGATTTTTTTTTTAAGTCATTGATTCTCCTAGAAGACAATAGAATGTTACAAATGTGAAGTTTCTAGACCAAGGCATTTCTGAGTGATGACATTGAGGGAGGGGGAAAGACCTTTCCAAAAACAAATAAAGAACTCTCATTTTTCATACTCTCGTCTCCAAGACACCTTGTCTGACTAGCCAAAAACTTTGCTGAGGGAGGGAATAAAAAAGGCAAAATGTTATCTGGCCTAAAAACATGCAACAAAAATTTCAGGTGAAAACTTTTTTTAGGAGGTTGGATGTGTGTTTGCGGGGGTGAGGGGCAACGACAAACTTACTATATTAACTCTAGTGCCACTACCATAGCTTCCCATAATAAACTCTGCAGACTATATAGAAAGTTTCAGAATAGGGGAGTTGGATCCACATATGGCTAAAACGGATATCTGTAGTGATACAGAGACATCCCATTCATCCATGTATTGCTGATCTATTTCTTCCCTCTTCTGTTGTAACATTGCAGCCATGAAATATGTATTAGTACATTGATGTATTGCCGATGTGTTACTTTCAATAAACATAAGATGCTGCAGCTTATCCACAGTATTTTTTCCCACCAGACAGATCAGCAGTGTTTTGTCCAAATATGCGCATTTATCTCTGATTTTCATGCTTCTAAATAGAATTGTGTATCCTATTTATTTAAGGCCCATTGTTTCAAGGTTTTCAGTAGAGAATGCAAGTTTAAGAATTAAAGTGTTAACTGTCTGCAAGTGTAGAAATTTTATAGTAGGATATAGTTGGTGGCTAACTATGATATGATGCTTGTTTTAGAAGAACATACATTTTCAGATATGGGTATTTTTATGAGGGTCAAACAGGAGATCAAGAAAGCATACTATAAAGGGGAGAGCACAACTATACAGCTTTCTTAATTAAAGAAGCAAACGCTGCTGGTCATGATGGAGCCTATTGATTGCAATAGAATGCACGTTAAAATAGCATGACATCTCAGCACTGAGAAGTTGATTTGATCTATTACTTTTCACATTTAAAAGCAGAGATGTTTTTTGCTGATACAAGTCTTATGGGGAAGCCAGGTGTATAATGGTGTACTTTGTCTCCAAGGGAGATGGGGGAAGGAAAAAAACCTGCCCTGCCCTTTAAACACTTCTTGTTTGCAGAGCCTCAGCACAGAAGATAGAATCTGGCCTGTGTTGCCCGACTCAGGAAAGACGTGGAACTGTGTGATAAAAACGAGAGAGAGATAAAGAGGTTGGGAAAGGGGGAGAAGAGTCCTAAAAATAAGTGAAAAATATGCCTGTGTGGGAGGAGAAATCAAAGATGACACTATATTTTTTTTGGCTCTTTAATCTAGGCTAATAATAAAGGTATTGTGTCACCCAACAGTAGCTCTGTGGGTCATACCCTAGCATCACAATAGCATGGGCTGAATGGTCCTTGAATTTTTGAACTTAGTATTTCCACCATTGACTTATAAA
The DNA here is from genome assembly GCF_028017835.1 of Emys orbicularis. Lineage (NCBI taxonomy): Eukaryota > Metazoa > Chordata > Testudines > Emydidae > Emys > Emys orbicularis. The sequence goes on along the minus strand of NC_088684.1, from coordinate 50,106,917 downwards.
ATAATAATTTTTTTAAAGTTTCCTTCACGTCATGTACGCGCACTATTTGGGACTGAGGTGAGACATCCTCTGTGAGATGTAGGCACACTTAAAATAGTTTGTCTCATTCAAAGTTTAATAACCCTGGCTATTTAGAGTTCTCATCCTGCTCCCATTGAAATTACTGAGAATTTTTGAACGGTGTCCACTCAGCATGTGCATACATGCTCTGCCTGCAATACTAACCCAAAATAGTCTTCTCTGGGCTGGACGGTACCTTTTCAAACTTTGCACGGTTTACTAATTGCATTAGGCCATAACAGGAATTCTGCTTTAAAACAAAAATGGCAAGATATGGCCACTTGATCATAACCATTTGGCTTTGGCTATCTATTTTACCTGTTAGTTACACAACAGGGAACTTTTTTCATTTTAAAAATCTAGGAAATTAAATGCCAAAAATACAATAATGCAAAGCAGACATTGCACGATCAATGCTCAAAACCCCTTATATCTAATATTAAGGTACAATATATAAGTTTTATTCTGCTTCTTTGGGAGTATGCTTTAGGATGCAGACTTTCAATTTGTGCTCATGGTCCTTTTGGTGTGGCTGCATATCTAAGCTTGTAGGAAACCATTGTATTATATAATAGTATCTTGTGTTTGAGAAATGCTATGTACTTGCATAATATGCATGTGTAGGCAGACTAATTGGGATTATAGGCATTTTAAAAATGACATATCTGGACTGCTAAGGTTTCACATTCAGCCTTAACTCTCAATATGAAACCCTGACTTCATATGAATGTAGTTTTTACATTTAATATTGAAGTACACATTCTACTTTTCTGTCTATTTACAGGCTCTATAAGTTAGCAGCCAAAACCAATCTGTCAATGGGAGTATAGTTTGAAAGTGAAGATAACACTGTCACCAAAACCACACATCTCCAGGCCTGTCATAGATATCAATTTAATCAAGGGACTGACACACCAATAGGACTTCCAGGTCACACTGAAGAATTAACTATATGTCTTTATTGGTTGCTCCTGTAATCTTTTTATATGAATGTTTCCAGCCTATTTGACTCCAAATCCTAAACTTTGGACTGAAACTGATATGTAGTTCATTGAAATGTGAGCCAGCTAAATCATTAAACTAGTCTTTCAAATAGAACGAACCCTCTCTGGTTTGGAAAAGTCAGCCTTCATGCACACTTCTTTTTATTGCACTTGATGTTTACAGATGGAGGACAGTTGTATGACTAGAATATTGAGTGACATCTTTATATCATCAGCTTCTTGTATGCTGGTAAGTTTAGCAACGGGAAAGAAGTTGTGAATACTTGATCAGCCTCTGTGTGTTTGAAAAGCACTAGACTAAAATGAATACAAACAAAGAACATGGTTTATGAAGAACAAAATAATTGAAATAATGTTCACTTACAACTTCACAGTGATTTGGAGGGTAAATAAATAACAAGACCATTTTAATTTTCTTCCAGTGTCAAAACCGGTCAAATGAAGTTATGTTGTGCTCGAGGCAATAACATATTGATGATGAGGTTGTGTTAACTAGTGTATGAAACAAACCTCACAATCTGTAACTACATTTTTCCTAATTGTTCTTGTAGATTCCAGAGTCCAATGTATCAAGGGTGTCATTATTTTGTCAGTGATTTGGCTTTGAGGTTCAGGTTCCTATTCGGATGGGCAGTTTCTTTCAAAATAAGAACCATCCTCCAAACTTGGCTTCCTCGTTTAACTAAATGAAGTCAATCCTAAAACGTGCTGAGTATCTACAAGTCTGATTGAAATCAATGGGAATTGATTGGGAGATGTCAATATGTGTCACTTTAAAGATTTGGATAATTCTGTTCTAGAGGCTCTTATATTGCCTTCAGGACTGCAGTATCTCACCGCCTTCCAGTAGTATGTTAAGTGACGTGACTAATAGAACAAGCCATGCATAATAGATTTCTCTCATCATTTCTCCAGAGACAGAATTGTGTGTGCAGTAGAAAGTTCTTGGGTGGGGGGGGGCGGGAGGGGGAGAGTGGACTTATTTAGTTGTATACACGTTGCTGTGGGTTTATGTTATAGAAGGCAAGGGTGTAGTGGAAAGTGGTGAAGTTTGTGACAGGCCTTAGTTCCTGTGGGAGTTCATTCCTCTGTCTTGGATTGACCCCTGAGAAAGCTCTGTTTCTTGTGCAGGCAAACTTTACTCTTCTGGTTGAATGTTCCATTGTGCCTGAAAAGAGCAGAGTTATCAACTGTAAATCTGGCATTTTAGGCAATGTTTTATAAATCCTGGGCCCATTCCATTGGGACCTTGAAGATAAAGACTGAGACCATTCCTTCTGTGTTGCCCAGTAAGAAGGACCCTACTGTGGTACCTCCATACAACACTTGGCTTCTTCTGTGCTTCCTCACAATCCCAATATGTCACTGTACCTTTGAGGAACTGATCATGGGGTCCATTGGGTCTGATATTTTCACTGCTAGACCTACAGTGAAAAGGCTGACTTTTCCAAACCAGAGAAGGTTCGTTCTATTTGAAAAACTATTTTAATGATTTAGCTGGCTCACATTTCAATGAACTACATATCAGTTTCATTCCAAAGTTTAGGATTTGGAGTCAAATAGGCTGGAAACATTCATATAAAAAGGTTACAGGAGCAACCAATAAAGACATATAGTTAATTCTTCAGTGTGACCTGGAAGTCCTATTGGTGTGTCAGTCCCTTGATTAAATTGATATCTATGACAGGCCTGGAGATGTGTGGTTTTGGTGACAGTGTTATCTTCACTTTCAAAGTATACTCCCATTGACAGATTGGTTTTGGCTGCTAATTTATAGAGCCTGTAAATAGACAGAAAAGTAGAATGTGTACTTCAATATTAAATGTAAAAACTACATTCATATGAAGTCAGGGTTTCATATTGAGAGTTAAGGCTGAATGTGAAACCTTAGCAGTCCAGATATGTCATTTTTAAAATGCCTATAATCCCAGTTAGTCTGCCAACACATGCATATTATGCAAGTACATAGCATTTCTCAAACACAAGATACTATTATATAATACAATGGTGTAGTGAGTCGGTGTGGCTCCCCTCCTGCCCAGAAGAGGGAGCACCCTTGCAGGCCCCCGAGTGGGCGGAGCCATCGCCGCCTGTTCCTGCCCCCCGGAAGTCAAGGGGCGGGACAGGAAGTATAAAGGCCGGCCGCCGGAGCTCAGTCTGGGCCCAGCCACCGCAGGGAGCAGACGTGCGGCAGGGAGCTCCTGGCCGGGAGACCTCCAAGGCCCGAGGCCATTGCCCTAACTGGCCGGAGTTACCCCGGGCCCACTACGAGGAGGAGCCGCCGGAGCCCATCCCCTCCCGTCGTTGGGAGGAGCCCGTGGAACTCCCCCACACAAACCCCGAAGATGAGACCGTGCCGGAGCCCCTCCGCCCCTGCTGTTACCCGGAGGAGCCGCCCGAGTGCAATTGGCCGGATTTCCCGACGGAGCTGCCGGACCTGCCACCAAGCCCCGGCCGAGAGGAGCCCATGCTGGTGAACTGGACCGGGCCCGGTGCCACGGACGAGGTAGGCCCTGAGGGGGATCTTGGAAGTAGCCCGGGGGTAGCCGACCCCGGTCAGGCTGCAGACGCATGTGAGCCAATGTCAGTGTGTTTCGGTCAGGATACCCCACTGACCGGCAGCGGCAGTAACCGCTGCTAGGGCCCCGGGCTGGGACGCAGTGGAGTGGGTGGGCCTGCGTCCCCCCCTGCCACCTCCACTCACGGGTGGCAGGCTTCCCCCTCACCCAACGCTCAGGTAGGAACCTGGGCCTGATTAACTGCTTGTTTGCTCAACCCCTGCCCCAAAGGGCTTGAGCTGTGACTGTTTGTGCCCCGCCCTGACCCAGGGCCTGGGCCCCTTAACTGCTTGTTTGCTCAACCCCTGCCCCAAAAGGGTTTGAGCTGTGACTGTGTGTGCCCTGCCCTGATCCAGGCCCTGGGCCTTCCTGAACTGTTTGCCTGCCCAGCCCCTGTACCAGAGGGCCTGGGCTCCTGAACTGTTTGCCTGCCCAGCCCCTGTACCAGAGGGCCTGGGCTCCTGAACTGTTTGCCTGCCCAGCCCCTGCACCAGAGGGCCTGGGCTCCTGAACTGTTTGCCTGCCCAGCCCCTGCACCAGAGGGCCTGGGCTCCTGAACTGTTTGTTTGCCCAGCCCCTGCACCAGAGGGCCTGGGCTCCTGAACTGCTTGTTTGCCCAGCCCCTGCACAAGAGGGCCTGGGCCCCTTAACTGTTGTTTGCTCAGCCCCTGCACCAGAGGGCCTGAGTCCTGAGCTAACTGGTTGCTTGTTCTGTCAGTAGGGAGTCGGTGTGGCTCCCCTCCTGCCCAGGAGGGTCGAGCCCCGGCACGAACCCTTTACAAATGGTTTCCTACAAGCTTAGATATGCAGCCACACCAAAAGGACCATGAGCACAGATTGAAAGTCTGCATCCTAAAGCATACTCCCAAAGAAGCAGAATAAAACTTATATATTTTACCTTAATATTAGATATAAGGGGTTTTGAGCATTGATTGTGTAATGTCTACTTTGCATTATTGTATTTTTGGCATTTAATTTCCTAGATTTTTAAAATGAAAAAAGTTTCCAGAAGAGTTGAGGGTTGTAGTGGAATGGAACAGAGCCAGGTGACTATGTGTTCAGGAGTTTGAGAAGGTAGTCTTAAAAGTTTTGAAAAAGCACTGATGTTCAACTCATTCAAAAGAATTAACTTTATATCTAATATTTAAAGGCACAAAATTGGGTTTGGTTTGAAACGTGCTTCAATAGGTTTCTCACTCCATAAGATTCGGAATTACGGTATACTCCCCCACAAATGCAATGTGATTGGTGCCTTCCACTATGAGTAGTTTAGGAGTGAAAAATTCAACTTCTCAGAGAGAAGCTGTTTTCCAATTTATCTTTTAGTGGTAACTGCTAAATAGCTTGATGTGTTCTGTAGATTCTGAATCGAGTAACTGCATGGAACAATGTATTATAAGGCAAATTTCCTTTATTCCATATGTACCATTCTGCAAGGGAGATTCATTTTTCAGTTGTATCTAGTGTTAACACTTCTTATTGGCCATCCAAGGATTGGCATTTGTCATAGCTGCAAAAAGGTTATGGTAGTTGGCCCAGAGAAATTTGCATCCTTTCAGAAGAGCCATGTTGATGCTTTCTATTAAGCAATCTCAAAAATACGATCTCACATTTTCTGCCCACTCTCTTCTCCACAAGGATAACAGCTACAATGGTGATGTTTAATTAATTAGAAAAGGGATCGGCAACCTTTGGCACGTGGCCCGCCAGGGTAAGCACCCTGTTTGTTCTGCAGGTTCGGCCGATCGCGGCTCCCACTGGCCGCGGTTCACCATCACAGGCCAGTGGGGGCGGTGGGAAGTGGCGCGGGCTGAGGGATGTGCTGGCCGCCAGTTCCCGCTGCCCCCATTGGCCTGGAGCGGCAAACTGCGGCCAGTGGGAGCTGCGATTGGCCGAACCTGCAGACGCAGCAGGTAAACAAACCAACCTCGTGCCAAAGGTTGCCGATCCCTGAATTAGAATATTGGCAATATGCTTAACCCAGCTAATGGTGCCAAAAATAGAAACATAGCCTGATAAATTCATAACCGGATATTTTAGCTAACTCACTCTGATGAAACACTTTGTCACTTTATATCAGGATGACCTCTTTCATTATTAATTATTATTATTAATGTAGGCTTCTATTATGACTTACAGCCATGGCCTTGCATTTCAGGCAGTGCAGAGCCACACCAACTCAACAGGAATTCTGGGAGGAATTGTGTCTGAGGAAGCTCCCTGGCACATGGGGGTATGCTGCCCCTTTTTAGAAGGGTCAGCATATTGCACTGTCCTCTGTATCCAGCCACCTCCTCCCCAAACCTACGTGCCCCTTTGGAGTAGCTAGTATTCTTAGTATCATGCAGTTCTTACACTCAGGTAGTGCAAAGACTAATTGTGCCAAGCATTAGTGTCTTGTAAGAGGTTCCCTTTGTCCCTGATCCATTGTGAACCCCTGTATAGGGGCTGGATGCAAAACCTCACAAGCTAGTAAGAGGGACACTGTATGTTCACACACAAACAAGTTCAAATATGTATAATGAAAACGAGTAACAATTCACAGAATATACTTTGCCAGCACTGTAATATATTGACAGCTGGGAAATATAGTCTAGTGTGATAAAGTTCGCAGGCAGCTAATATGCAGAACCAACACGTTACATAATACTGTGAGATGCAGTGGCATAGCTTAGTTTCTTTGTACCAGTACAAAATAGCACATAGCTCTTTTTAAAAACAATGCAATGCTTTTTGTGCTTATAATCAGAGGGAGGTTTAAAATTGTGATTAACATTGTCTTGGAGACTGGAGGAGCTGTGACATTTCTCATGCATGTGTTTAATGTCTAGAAGAAAACAGATTTACAAGACTGGCACCTAGATACCATGGTGATAGGGACCTTATAAATCTGTGGATGAATACAGTGAGCTTTACTGATTCTGTACCACTAACATGCCCCTGTGTATATCAGTGTGTACATGTGTGCGTGCAGTCTGTGGATGTACCTGGTACTGCATAGTGATTATATAAAGACACACGGTGGGAATACAATCCATTTGATATAATGTGCTTACCAATGTCCTAGAAAGTACTGATAGACCCAATAACTGATTCCAATTGGAGAAAGTAAGGAAATATGTTTGTGATCATTCTGACTCCCTGAGCAGAGAATTAGCAGTGCAATTCACATTAACCAGAGGGGGGTATGCAAAGCATCAATATATACCTTTTTCAATTATAAGAATTTATTATTTCAGATTTTTGTAAGGATCCTGTTGAGATGATGTACTATTGAAACAATGGGCATGTTTCCATTGACTTCTGTAGGAGCAGGATCAACTCTAAATTAGTGGCCTGTCTCAGGCAGAACATTGTATTAATGATTGTTCCTTTCCCAAGTACTTTCCCATTGAAATGTCAATATATATGTATATCACCAAACATCCCTGGAGCACACTGTTTCCTTCCTCCTTTCTATCTAAGGAACTTGTATGGCCTTCATTACTTAAATATCTGAGTGCCTCACAATCTATAATGTATTTAGCATCAGAACACTCCTGTAAGATAGGGAAATACTATTATCCTCATTTTACAGATGGGGAAACTAAGAGATTAGGTTACTTGCCCAAGGTCGTACAAGAAATCTCTGGTGGAACAGGGACTCTGAAGCCTAAGTTACTGTCCTAAGCACCAGGACCGGCTCCAGGGTTTTTGCCGCCCCAAGCATTGGGGAGGGGGGGGAAATGTGATCGCAATTGCGATCGGTAGCGCTCTGGCGGCAGCTCCACCGCGCCGCTTTCTTCTTCAGCGGTAATTCGGTGGCAGGTGCTTCCCTCCGAGAGGGACCCGCCTCCGAATTGCCACCGAACAGCCCGACATGCCGCCCCTTCCCCTTGGCCGCCCCAAGCACCTGCTTGCTTTGCTGGTGCCTGGAGCTGGCCCTGCCAAGCACTACACCAAGCTTCCTCTGTCCAAGAGAAGCATGGTTTCTCCCAGATCAGCCTGGAGGGCAGGGGCCTGCTTTGGCAATACCAGAGGTGGGCAAACTACGGCCCACGGGCCACATCCAGCTCGTGGGACCGTGCTGCCCGGCCCCCGACCCCTCCCCTGCTGTCCCCCCACCCCCGCAGCCTCAGCTTGCTCTCTCCGCTGCCGGCACAATGCTCTGGGCGGCGGGGCTGTGAGCTCCTGGGGCAGTGCAGCTGCAGAGCCCAGCCTGACCCGGTGCTCTGTGCTGCACAGTAGCGGTGGCGGCGAGGCTGTAGCGCTGCCAGCCACCAGTGCTCCAGGCAGCGCGGTAAGGGGGCAGGGAACGGGGGGGTTGGATAGAGGGCAGGGGAGTTCGGGGTGGTGGTCAGGGGGGAAATAGGTGGTTGAATGGGGGCAGGGGTCCCGGGGGGGAGTCAGGAAGGATGGGCAGGTTGGATGGGGCAGCAGGGGGCAGTCAGGGGCAGGGGTTCTGGGGGCAGTCAGGGGACAGGGAGAAGGGGTGGTTGTTGGATGGGGCAGGGGTTCTGGGGGGTCCATCAGGAATGAGAGGAGGGGTTGGATGGGGCAGCAGGGGTCCGGGAGTGGTCAGGGGACAGGAGCGGGGGTGTGTGGATGGGGCAGGGGTGCCAGAGGAGCTGTCAGGAAACAGGTGGGGTTGGATGGGGCAGGAGTCCTGGGGCGGGGGAGTGGGTAGGATGATTAAAAAGGAGTGGCTTTGTAAAGTGGAAGGTGGTGGGGCAGAGATAGAGGTGAAGACGCTGAAGAGAATAATGTACACTCATTTCATCCCCTCAGCAAAGAGAACTAGACAGGTATCTTACTGCACCAAATTTTAATCATTCTGCCCAATGATCCTGACCTCCTTTGAAAAGTTCTTTGAGATCTGCTGATAACAAGTGTTATATAGGAGCTGGTTGGTATTATTTATGAAGACATAGATACAACTGAGTATATGAATTCTACTACCTTGCATATGCTAATATTGTGTCGGACTCATAATAGAAGATGTGGCTAAAATCAGATGGCCTGGGAGCCCTGGGCAGAATTTGGTAGGTAACACTGAAGAGCCATGTGAGCGTATCCCATATACGCCAGTGGGAAATCTGCCATGGACCTATGACAACAGTCAATATTGATCTTTAAACCTTCTACAGTGGTGTGACCAGATTTTATTCATGAGACACCATTGAATGATTGGACTTTCCCCAGAGCAAATAAATCTTTGTTATTTGAAGAAAACCATTTTTGAATTGACTTGGCAGTAATATTCAGTAGACGTTAGAAATAAGGCTCATTCAGACCCCAGAAAGAAAGTTGTTTCCTGAGACCATAAGAGCATTCAAAAAATGAAGCTGTTCCTTTGTTCCTCTCTCTCTTGTCATGTGCTGCTTGAAAGAATCATAGATTTTTGCAGAGTTATTCTCCCCCCTCCCCCTCCATCAGTCACCACCTTCAAAGGTTCTCAGCAGTCTGCAAGGTTGTAGAGTTTAGTGATTTGCAGGTCATTCTCGGGTTGGAATTTAATTATTACCTTGCAAATCTTTGCCAATTTCTGTTGAGAATTCTTAGTGACACACAGAGACTTGTCTGTTTCCTATGGTGGTTTATGACACCATTTGACCTAATTATTTCTAAAGCCATATGGCCTAATTTAAAGACTCTACATTAGCTCTATATTTAGATTTCTATTAGCTTCAAAACGTCATTTTCCCCCTACGATAAATACAAATGCTAGTGTAGTAATGGGTCACACTGCCTCCTCCAGTGTGAGTGTGAGACTTCAGTGATCCCTAAAGGTGACATTTTTTCTGAACCATGTGAAATTGCACCATTGGGCCCCATTAACTGGGACTGTGTTCTGGGGATTTCTTCAGAGGCTGCGAAGTATTTCAGCGGTAGCCATCTGAATCACTCTGGTTCTTTTCTGTCTGAGCTGTTCAACATATGTGCTGTGCCCCCTCTCCTTCCATTTTTGGTTTCTCTGTATTACATGCTGTTGTGTCTTTCTGTCTGATTTAGATATTTTTTCGATATTATTGCTATGAAGATTCGCTTTTGCCCCATATAGTGAATTTGAACTTTGATTTTGCATTATATGGAGTAAATAGGCAAAAACTGCATGGTTTCTAACATAAACTGACCAAACCCAGCATTCAAAGTGAAAGATGTTCTGGATTCTCCCATTTCATTGTGTTCAGCTGAGTTTAAAAACAAAATATCAGCAGTTACTTGGTATTTCCTTGGTTTCATAAGTTAACATCAAGATTATGATGCAATTTAATGGTATTTAATATTTGCTATTTAACTTTCTTAACTTCCAAAAAATCTTTATTTATTAATTATTGGTAATATTTATTATATAGGGATGGAGGCAGCTTTCTTTAGAGTCTCTCAAGACCCTGGGTTAAATCCGTACATTAGAAGTTTATTTTTAAAAAGTCGCACTCAAACATATGCATCATTGTAATGAAGGAAGAGCTGCCCCATCACATAACCATGGCCCTGATTCCACCACTCTTGCTCACCCTGAACTCCATGATGAGGTCTGTTGATTTCAGTGGGACTGCTCACAAATGTTTGGTTATGAGCCGGCCTCTGCACGCCTGCATAATACATGGAGAGAGCAGCTGTCACCAGGTCGCTGCTACTCTACCTGTGCAAGTGGGAGCAAGTGGGTGAAGAGGGACAGGGAAGTGGATGGAACCCATCTCCAACCACTGGCCAGTGCAACTGAGTCATTGTGGAGAAGTTAATAAGCTACATCAGGGAAAAGGGCTTGTACAGCCTACTTCCCAATAGTCCCAATGTTCTTGGGTACCACAACTACACACCGCCCCATTACTTGGGATGCTCTGCATGGTGCTAATCCAGCCCAAAGTAATGGACTAAGATAGTGATGGAATCTGTCCCTCTTCAATTATATATATAATACACACACACACACACACACACACACATATGCTAGGGTTGTGTCACTGGCCAAATGAAACAAGGTCCTACACTCCACTTGATGGCATGCCTCCGTTTGGAAATCATGCGGTAACACTGCTCTACAGCCAAAATGCTTCTGAAATAAATGTAGTCAAATTTAACTAATTCTGGGTCACTGAGATCGAAAATGATGCTTAAAATTGTTGATTGGCTCTAGTTTTCAAGATATGCTATTGGGTCAGTATATATGACCCTTGACTTGGGAATGGCGGAGGATAAGTGAGTTATAAAGGGAAGGGATCTCAATTTAAACCAGAAATGACTAAAATACATCTTTGACTGGATCTATGAATAAATCTATGACTGGGTTTGGACAGTACTTGCTTTTTAGGCAAAACAATGAATGATGCAATCTGAAGCTGGTATTGCATCATACATGATATGAATTGCATCATGTTATTCCTAGAAGTCATGGATGATGCAATCATAACGAAGCTTACATCACTCTGCTGAACAAATTGCCCTAGATCAGCTCTAGAAATCATACAGTGTCGTGCTCTCTTATTTGTCAGTGTTTGATTTTGCAAAGGGACACATTTCTGTTTAGCCAAAGTGAGCAGAGATGCCTCATACTTGTGTGACCAGTGCAGATAACTTCTGCTATGTTTGTGGTGAAGTGACTTTTGCATCACAAAAGCGCAGTATAACCACTATGGTTAAGAAAGCCTATCACCTTTATTTTGGCTGCAAAATTGGAGATCAGGACAAGAGGTGGGCCCACACATATGCTGCAACACTTGTGCAACAAATCTTCGCCAGTGGTTGAACAGGAAAAGGAAATCTATGCCTTTTGCAGTGCCAATGATTTGGAGAGAGCCAACAGATCATACCAGCAATTGTTACTTCTGCATGGTGCCTCCAGTTGGGAAAGGTGTGACAAAGAAGAAAAAGTGGACTGTGCATTATCCAAACATTACATCAGCTATACGCCCAGTACCCCACGGAGAAGGACTGCCCGTTCCTGATGCACCAGAATCATTCTCACTTGAGTCAGACGAGAAAGAGGATGAAACTTCTGGTCCTGAACCATCAATGTCACAGGACCCACATTTTCTCCCATCCTCCTCCTCTGAACCACACCTCATAACACAAGGTGAACTGAATGACCTTGTCAGGGATTTGGAACTACCCAAGAGTAAGGCAGAGCTGTTGGGCTCCAGACTACAGCAGTGGAATCTCCTGGCAGTGATGTTAGGGTTTCCATGTTCCGTGACCGTCAAAAGGATCTTGTCCCATTCTTCTTCATGGAAGGTGATCTTGTAGCCTGCAACAACATCGATGGTGTGATGGCAGCCCTCAACATCATTCACGATCCAGATGAGTGGAGACTGTTCATTGATTCATCGAAGACAAGTCTTAAAGCTGTTTTACTGCATAATGGCAATGTTTTGCCATCAATTCCAGTTGGTCATGCAGTCCATATGAAGGAAACCTATGACAACATGAAACAACTTTTGAGGTGCATAAACTATGACCAACATCAGTGGCAGCTTTGTGGCGATTTGAAGGTTGTTGCTCTCTTGCTTGGTCTGCAGACTGGATACACAAAGTACTGCTGTTTTTCTCTGCGAATGGGATAGTCGTGCAAGAGATTCCCACTACATCAAGAAAGATTGGCCACTCTGACAGTCATTGGAGCCTGGGAGGAAAAGTGTTCAGCATCCACCACTTGTTGAATCAAGGAAGATTTTGTTACCACCCTTACACATCAAGCTGGGTCTGATGAAGAACTTTGTCAAGGCCATTGACAAAACACAAGCAGCTTTCAAGTACCTCCGTGGAAAATTTCCAAGGTTAAGTGAAGCTAAGATAAAGGAAGGTGTCTTTGTTGGTCCTCAGATTCGTGAACTTCTTCGAGATGATGCATTTGACCATGCACTGCGTGGCAAGGAAAAGACGGCATGGAAAGCCTTCCAGTTAGTGGCAATAAATTTTCTCGGAAACAACAAGGCAGACAATTACAGGTTGTTGGTGGAAAACCTCCTCAAGGCATACAAAAGCCTTGGTTGCAACATGTCACTAAAGATACATTTTTTGCACTCTCATCTAGATTTTTTTTCCACCGAACTGCGGAGCAGTGAGCGATGAGCACGGCGAGCGATTTCACCAGGACATTGCAACAATGGAGAAACGCTATCAGGGCAAATGGAGCCCATCAATGCTTGCAGACTATTGCTGGACAGTGACAAGAGATGCTCCATTTAATGAATACAAGAGACAAGCCAAGAAGCGCCGAGTAGACACTGAATAGGACTAAACTATGTACAGAATAGTTTTTTGCCTTTTGTTTCATAATACATTTTATTTATATAACCCTTTTGCTGATTTTTAAAGTGTTCCATAAACAGGACAGGTGAAATATTATCATGTAAAGCAACCATAAACACATGAAAAGACCTAGGTTTACAATTTATGATTAAAACTCTACTATCTACACAATATACATAGACATAAAATGTAAAAACGTAAATATCTTAGAAACAGTAGCCAATCAGTTGTTTTAATTGTCATATTTGAATTCAGCACATCAAAATACATAATAAATAGCACATTTTATCTCTGAAGCAGACGACTTCTCAAAAATTGTAGACCAGTGTAATTTTTGAACATCTCATCTGATCAATTTCAAATCTTCAGGGAATGTTCTAGGCCTCATTTATCAGAACCTTATTGATTTGTGGTGAAAATCAGTAAACTAGAAAGGGAAAATGTGGGGGTGGGTATGCAGAACATCTTGCATCTGGTTAGCAGACCCAGCAGCTTCCTCTGTAACTGTCTAGAGATCAAAGAAGCAGTTAACAGAAGCCATTAACATCTTCTAGCGTAACAGCCCACCCCCTCAGCTCTGCCCATCCTCCCAATACAATGTTAAGTGTTGACACCCTGGGTGACAGAAAGAAAAACGAATACAACTAGTGAAGGTAAGAAGGGAATTAGGCAGGTGCACAGAAACCTAGGCACAGGGAGGCCTAATGGGGGACCCTGGCATTGGGGAAAGGCTAGAATGGAGGGGAACACTGAGCCTCTGGTGTGTGATGGAGAGGGGAATGGGGTTGCCTACAGAGTCCCTAACATGGAGAGAAGGAGCAGTGGGGCAGGGGGTAACAGGATGGCACACAGAGTCCCTGCATCGAGGGGAGAATGGAGGACACTGGTGTATTGGGGCTCCCAGAGGACCTGGCTTGAGGGAGGAGGTTGGGGGGTTTGCAAGAAGCCCCTGAAGTAGAAGGGGATGAGAGAGAGACACAGGGATATTGGGGTGGGGTGAAGGAATGCAAGTGTAAGCGGGGGAATGGTCCCACTATTGTGGGGAACTTTCCTGGCTTCTGCACTACCCCGGTGAAGTGGGCTAGCGAAAGGATCTGAGTCCTCGCTCCCACTTCCTTTACCCAGAGCTTCCCTGCCCTCGAGGACTCCCCTTCCACTCTCCTGTCTGGCAGAGTCCTCGTAACCCCAACAAGACTGGGCCCAGGATTCCTGGGGGGCTCAACTCCCAACCCTGCTGTGGTCACCTAGGACAGGGGCTAGGGTGTCCCCACTCCAGGGTGCTCTCTCTGCACTGGGCACCTCCCTGACCCACTGATCATTTCATACAATTTAAAGCAAATACAAGTTGTTTAATTAACAATTAATTTTAAAAAAAGAATAAGGAAAAATGGGAAAGGTTAAAGGAAAACACATCACACCGCTCTGTGGCAGGGAACATTACAAACAGTGTCTCTGGACATCAGGGCACTTCACAGTCTGTTCCTTGTAGGTCCCAGGTCTCCTTCTCAGGCCCTGGCAGTGCTGCAGGGATGCTGCGGGTTGGACACTTGCAATGGTGGTGGCCACACACCTCCAGGCTTTGGGTGGTGGGACCCTTCTTCCCAGCGTCAGCCCCCCATCAGGTTAAGATCCCTCTCCCAGTCTGACCTGCAAGGACCTTGGCTAGGGGTGTCTTTTTGCACTTGGCCCTTTGCCCAAGGTCCCCCCTTGGCTGGCCCCAGTTGCTCACCACACTTGGCTCTGTGTCTGCAGCTCTGCTCCCAGCACAGGATCTGCTCTCCCTGGGCTGTGTCTCTGGCTCTGTAGCTGCTTTTCTGGAACAGCTCTGCTCCCCAGTTCAGCTTGGTCCCCTGCTTTCTCCTTAGTTCGGCCCCACTCTGTCTGACCCAGGCAATTCCAGCTCATATGGAGGACGGGACACCCCTGGCCTCCTGACTCCCTGATTAGCCTACCCACCCTGTCAATCAGGCTCAGAGGCTGAGGCTGACCTGGAGCATTGGCCTCTCCCCAATCTTTAGTGCTGGGAGCTAGCCAACCAAAACACCCCCACTGAATGTTAGTAAGGGGGTAACAGTCCCCTTACACAAGGAGCCATTGGGATGTGCAATGTGCTCAGCCAACCGAACCAATAGAGCGTGTGACTCTCTAGTATAAACAAGAGCAGAATTTGACTGAGTACATAGGCACATCCCATCTAACTAGGAAGGATGGATATAAACAGTGGGCTTTGTGGCATGGTAAGCCTTTATCCTGCAACTTCATGTGTGCGGGCAGATTGCTGCACTCACACAATGTCTCAATGAAGTCAGCAGGGCTTCATGCTGGCGCATCTGTCTACCCACAGGCAAGAAGTTTTCAGGAACAGGGCTTCAATTTGGCTTTACAAACCTTTTCCTCTGAAGTTTAAACCCAGGTTTCACCCACACCCCCAGTGGAGAGTCAATGAAAAACAGGTTATTTTTTCAGCTGTAGGGAAACCAGTGATCTGTGTTAGCAATTGGAAAAACACAACTCAAATCTAGTTTGGCACAAGTGGGGTGCACTGTCATGTATAGTCTTTTTATTTTTCCATTTAACTCTTTTTCTATCCCCCATTTTCTCCCCCTTTTTTATTGTCTGTCTGCCCTTTTCTCTTTCTACCCTTTCTAGCCTCTATTTTAACCCTATATTTCATTAGCTTTCTTTTTCTCATCCCCCCTGTGTTTTGGTTTTTCCCAGTTTGTCAGAAGTGGAATGTGACCCAAATACATTCTGAGCTCAACATTTCAACCCATAATGTTCTGGTAGGTTTGAAATCAGGAAGTGAATTTTCTCATCTTTAATTATTCAGGTTATGCTGATACAGCTATACCACAGTGAAGAACAATGCTATTGTATGGGGCAGTCCATCTTCAACCTTTTAAAATCTGAAGGCATGCTTATGAATAATGAAAATCTTTCATGCCTTACAAGTTCTTGATTTCTAAGTTGCAGTGGAAACCTGACAAGGGCATCGAGAGAGACCAAAAGCTTATTGTGTCAATCAAACCTCATATTTCCATTCTCTCTAGTTTCCCCCCCCCCCCTTTACAACAGCAACTTCAGTAACTCTAAAACAGCATATAGAGACACAGGAGCTTTAGCACTGAGGGCAAGAGTCAGCCATGAATGGAAAGAGTGTGGCTGATTGACACACTGTAATACTCATCAGGCCTCTCTTCTAGTGGTGTTTAGATTTGCACTGCTATAAACTAAGCCAGCTTGAACTAACAACAAATATCTCGCTGCAATTGTCGGATGGGCACAGCCTGCTGGTGAAGGCTCTTTTCTCAGGAGGCACACCCTTCCTGTTCGGTATAGCGTGCTCACTTGATGTATGATTCCTAGGCAAACACATCAAAGAGAGGTATCATTGGATTTCTGATGTCCTTTATTCATGATTTTTTTCAGGTCGGGTTTTTTTTCAACATTTATTTTGACCATGTCATGAAGGATCCATCCATTTTCAGCACCTTTTGCCAGAAACAACCTGTAAACCTTGTGCTCACAATTTCCTCCTTTAGGAGTAAACAGTACACTGCATTTTGTTCTGATCGTATTTGATGCTCTAAAGGAAAACATACTGTGAGCAGTAAACATACTGTGTGGAGGTTGTGGAATGCAAGAGCTCTGACAGAGCCTTTGCTGCCACCACGTGGTATAAGCCCAAAGTACATTTACTCACCCTTCATTTTACCCTGACCAATGTAGGACTGTATTATTACTTTGCATTTGAGATCTTGCGTGAAACCCATTCTAAAAAAATCCAGCACTCAGATTAAGCCTATAGGCTGTGACATTCAAAGTAGGCTCCTAAACGTATATTAGATACTAAATAAATGATCTACTTTTCAAAATTAGTGAGCACCCAAGAGCTCACATTGAGGTTACTGGGAACAGTTGAGTGCTTAGGACTTATTTAGGTATCTAAATATGGATTTAGGAGCCTGACTAGGCCTTGATACATTAAAGTCTTGATGTTTGTGGTTCACTGATGTGTCTAGCTCCACTTATGGAAAATATTTATGGCTAACTCTGTTCTCATTTAAGTCAGTGATAACACTGAGTACTTTTGAAAATCTCACCTTAGTTTTGATTTTACCCAGAATTCCAGTTTTCAAAGCTGGGAATTAGCTTGATGTGTGTGTATTAGTAGCAGCTGCTGACTACATTGTTCCGTGTGGATTGTGTAAAAGAGTGGACTGTAATACCCATAGTGGATATCATTATTGCCCACCAAAGGTTACTTTTTCAGTTCAAATGGCAATAGTTTTCTGTGTAAATGTAAAAATTCCAGTAAATGTATATTCTATTACAACCAGGACCCCGTATAGCCCACAGCACAATAGGATCAGGGCCTGTGACAGTATCGCCTTCCCGTGCTTTGTGCATAGGGTTGCCAACTTTCTGCTCACAGAAAACTGAACACCCTTGCCCTATCCCCTGCCCCTTCTCGGAGGCCCCGTGCCCTGCTCACTCCATCCCGCCCCCCTGCCCCTGTCATTCTCTCTCTCCCTACCTTCACTCACTCGCTCATTTTCACTGGGCTGGCTCAGGGGGTTGGGATGCGAGAGGGCGGGCTCCAGCTGGGGGTGCGGGTTCTGGTGTGGGGCCGGGGCTGAGGGATTTGGGGTGCAGGAGGGGGCTCCAGGCTGGGGCTGAGGGGTTCAGAGTGTGAGAAATGGCCCTGGACTGGGGCAGGGGGTTTGGGTGTGGGGAGTAAGGGCTCTGGCTGGGGGTGCGGATGGGGTGGGGCTGGGGATAAGGGGTTTGGAGTGTTATTGAGTGTGGAAGGTTTTTTGTTGAAGAATTGCCACTTTTAAGTCTGTTATTGAGTGTGGGACTGGGGATGAGGGGTTTGGGGTGTAGGAAGCTGCTCTGGGCTGGGGCTAAGGGGTTTGGAGGGCGGAACGGCGATCAGGGCTGGGCAGGGTAGGGTGACCAGATGTCCCGATTTTATAGGGACAGTCCTGATTTTGGGTCTTTATCTTATATAGACTCCTATTACTCCCCACCCCCGTCCCGATTTTTCACATTTGCTGTCTGGTCACCCTAGGGCAGGGGGTTGGGGCGTGGGAGGGGGTCAGGGATGCAGGCTCCAGATGGCAGTTACCTCAAGAAGTTCCAGAAGCAGTGGCATGTCCCCCCTCTGGCTCCTACTCAGAGGTGCAGCTAGGCAGCTCTGCACACTCAGTGGTTTGAGCATTGACCTGCTAAACCCAGGGTTGTGAGTTTAATCCTTGAGGGGGCCATTTAGGGATCTGGGGGGAAAATCTGTCTGGGGATTGGTCCTGCTTTGAGCAGGGGGTTGGACTAGATGACCTCCTGAGGTCCCTTCTAACCCTGATATTCTATGATTATCATGACCCCACACTGCCTTGTCTGTAGGTGCCACCCCCACAGCTCCCAATGGCCATGGTTCCCAGCCAGTGGGAGCTGCAGAGCTGGAGCTTGGGGTGGGCGCAGCGTTCGGCGCCCCCTGGCTGCCCTTAAGTGTAGGGGGAACATGCTGCTTTTTCTGGGAGCTGCGCGGAGCCATGGCAGGCAAGGAGCCTGCCTTAGCCCCGTTGCGCCCTGTTCAATGACCCGGTCAGCGGTGCTGACTGGAGCCATCAGTGTCCCTTTTAAACCGGGTGTTCTGGTCGAAAACCGGACACCTGTGCATCCCAGAGAAACAGAGAAAATATAGTAATCTTTAGGAGTTTATTTTCTCAGCTCCCCAGGCCTTGGCAGCTGCTCTATTCCCTAGGCATCCTAACTGCCCAGCCCACAATTCTGGCTCCTCCTGCTCCTTGGTTGTAAGCTGGATCCTAACTCTTGCTCCCTGCCCTCACACTTTTGCCTGGTTCTATAGAAGAGTGAAGGGAGAGCGAACTGTTACTCCTGGGGGAATTCTGCGCCACTGCGGTGCAGCAGAAAAATGCTCCCCGCCCTCCCCCCCCCCCTGCAGATTCTCTTTACTTTCTGCATAAAATGGTTTCTGTGGGAAAGCAAAGAGAATCTCTGCCAATGCTCACTCACCCCTCATGGGCAGCTCAGGTGCGTCTGTTCAGGCAGCTAGAGGATAGGTAAATCACTGAGGGGAGGGAGGTCTGGCCTTCAGCTACCTGAAGGGGGCTTCCAAAGAGGATGGAGCTTGGCTGTTCTCAGTGGTGGCAGATGACAGAACAAGGAGCAATGGTCTCCAGTTGCAATGGGGGAGATCTAGGTTGGATATTAGGAAACACTGTTTCACTAGGAGGGTGAAGCACTGTAATGGGTTACTTAGGGAAGTGGTGGAATCTCCATCCTTAGAGGTTTTTAAAGCCCGGCTTGACAAAGCCCTGGCTGGGATGATTTAGTTGGGGTTGATCCTGCTTTGAGCAGGTGGTTGGACTAGATGATTTCCTGAGGTCTCTTCCAACTCTAACCTTCTATGATTCTATATGACTGCTCTGGCCACCCAGGGACTTTAGTCCCGGCTGGGCAGGGTGAGTGAGAAGCAGGAGGAGGAGGATGGAGACTGTTCCCCACCCCTCCACTCCCCCTTCCCTTCCCTTCCCTTCCCAGAGCAGCCGGGGATGGGTCAGATCAACCCCCAGAAACTCTCCCTGACTACAGGAAGCTCTGTTCTGTGGGGGGAAGGCTTGGCGGGGGGGGGGGGCGGGTCTGGGTGTAGAGGAGTGAGGCTTAGTGGGGTGGGAGTTCCAGATGCAGAGGGGGGGTGAGGCTAAGCAGGGAAGGTTGGGTGCAGGAGGGTCCAGATGCACGGGGTTGGGTGAATGGGAGAGCAGCTCCCTGTACAGTGACCCCTCCCCCACCCATGCACCTGGAATACCCCCCTTAACACCCCCTCTGCATTGGGAGTTCCCTGAACCCAAGCCCCCACCCCCTGAGCCTCACCCCCTGCATCGGGAGCCCCACATACCCGGAACCCCCCACTGACCCCCCAACCCTCCACCCTGCTGAGCCTCACCCCCTGCATCAGGAGCCCCCAGACCCCCACCCCACTGAGCCCCAACCAGCTGCACCATGACCCCCCCACACCCTACCAAGCCCCACTCCCCCAGTCCCCACCACTGAGCCCTAACCCACCTTCACCTGGAATTCCCTGCAGAATCCCATTCCCCCTGCACCCAGAACCCCACACAGAGCCCCTGTGCATCCAGATTCCTCCCCGCACTGGGACCTCCCACTGAGCTGCCCGCACCCAGATTGTACCACTGGTACTCTTGAGGGAATTCTGCACCAAAAAATTAAAGTTCTGCATATTTTATTTCTCAAAATAACACAGTAACACAATAGCAATATAATCACACCATTTTCAGTTATTTGCTGATAATTATGGTAAATTGTTTAAAAATACTTGAAATGGTGTGATTATATTGCTATTGTGTATATGCAGAACTTTAATTTTTTGGTGCAGAATTCCCTCAAGAGTAAACTGTAATTCAATGAATTGCCCCTTGTGCAGAGCATGCAGCAGCTGCAGACAGATTCCAGCAGGGAATGTTGGGCACCAGGCTGCAGCAAAATAATGAATATGTGTTATCTTGGAAAAATACCAAACTCCAAAGCTGTAGAATGCTGGGGTCCATGGAGCCCTGTGTAAGGTGACTGAGGCAATTCGTGTCTCTTGGACCCATTGTTTCAAGCTCCTTGCAGACTCAGGTGGGCATGAGTTAGACTCAGTTCACACTTTCAAGGTTTTCTTTACAACTATAATGCTAGAAACTTTTTTTTTTTCTTGTTTTAATAAAATGAGATTCTGGAGCTCAGTTCTGTGGCAAAGGGTGAATTGTATGGAAGGTCCTAGGCCATCCCTAGGGGGGTTGTGGGGCCTGGGCCAAATCAGCCTCCCTGCTAGTCTCCTCACCGTCCGCCTGGTGCACCCACCCACCTGGCCGCCGCTCTCCTCCTCGCTGTCTATCTGCCCACCTGCTGCTCACCTCCTCACCACCCCACCCGCCCGCCGCTCTCCTCCTTGCCATCCATCCCCCCACCCGCTGCTCGCCTCCTCATCCCCCCCACCTGCCCACCACTCTCCTCCTTGCCGTCCATCCGCCCGTCTGTCGCTCACCTCCTCACCCGCCAGCCCGCTGCTCGCCTCCCCGCTAGTCTCCTCGCCATCCGTCTAGCATGACCCCACCCTACACAATCACTGCTTTCCTCCTCACCCTCCGCCCGCCCCCCTGCCTCCTCACCCGCCCACCCGCCACTCGCCTCCCTGCTAGTCTCCTCTCTGTCCATCTGGTGCACTCCCCCTGACCGCATGCCTCCTCACCCCCCTGCCACTTGCCTCCCCATTCGCCTCCTCACCCTGCTCACCCACCCACCTCCTGCCTTACTTCCCCTGAATATCAGGACAAATGGCATCCCGATCGTACATCGGTCAGGACACGGGAAAAAGGGCTAAATAACGGGACAGTCCCGATTTTATCGAAGCGCGGAGCCCCCCCAAAGTGCGGGGTCTGGGGTGATCACCCCGATTCACCCTACCCAAGGGACAGCTCTGTCCATAGGCGACCCTGACTACAGCCTTCAACAAATGGAGAAGAGAGAAAATTAATCTTTTCCTCATCAATTCTCTCTTCAACCCCCATCAACAACCCTTTTCCCCGCTATTCATGTTTATTAAATAAAAACTTCAAAACAAGAACCAAAAATTACAATCACAATAGGGACAGTCACAGGTACAACAAGAAAACATCCAAACCCTCCATAATCTAAACTTTGTCCTGAGAACTAAAAGGTCAATGTGCTATTTTAGGCTCCCAAGCCAACTGCCATTTTGCTGAACTCATCTGTTTTTCCTTCTTGTCAGTTGCCTCTGACATACAATTTAACATGAAATATCCCTCTTGTCTCTCCATTCTATGATTAGTTTGGCCTTCTGTCTTTACTTCATCTTTTACCGATCACTCCCTTGTGGTGGATTTACTGAGTCAGACTAGCCTCAGCCAACCAATGCATTTTGTGCTGAGATTATTTTTTTATTCCTTTAAAGTTATAAAATGCACCTATTGCATCGCCTATGAGAAGGAACAAATGATTTAATACAAATAATACCTTCCAGTGGGATAGACTGGGCCAGTATCAGTCACAAAATTCCTATGTCATTTCCACCCGATCTCCCAGACAGAATTTGACATCATTTTATCTACTCTTAATCCGTTCACACACTCTTACAAAGTCTGCAAAAATAGATTGGTTGCTCTCTTTGTCCTGAGGGTTAACAGACTTAATTCTACCTGACAGGGGGAAGCACATTTCAGAATGAAGGACCCTTCAGAGAGAGGCATCCCAGGGGAAGCCACACATAGAATCATAAATCGTAGGACTGGAAGGGACCTCGAGAGGTGATCTAGTCCAGTCCCCTGCACTCAGGCAGGACTAAGTATTATCTAGACCAACCCTGACAGGTGTTTCTCTAACCTGCTCTTAAATGGCCAGTGATGGAGATTCCACAACCTCCCTAGCCAATTTATTCCAGTGCTTAACTACCCTGATAGTTAGGAAGTTTTTCCTAATGTTCAAACTAAACAGCCCTTGATGCAATTTAGGCCCATTCATTCTTTTCCTATCCTCAGAGGTTAAGGAGAACATTTTTTCTCCCTCCTCCTTGTAACAACCTTTTATGTACTTGAAAACTGATATGTCCCCTCTCAGTCTTCTCTTCTCCAGGCTAAACAAGCCCAATTTTTTTCAGTCTTCCCTCATAGATCATGTTTTCTAAACCTTTAATTGTTTTTGTTGCTCTTCTCTGGACTTTCTCCAATTTGTCCACATCTTTCCTGAAATGTGGCACCCAGAACTTGACACAATACTCTCTAGATGAGGCCTAATCAGCATAGAGTACAGCAAAGAATTACTTTTCATGTCTTACTTACCACACTCCTGCTAATACATCCCAGAATGATGTTTGCTTTTTTTGCAACAGTGTTACACTGACTCATATTTAGCTTGTGACATCCACAAACTTTATAAGTATACTCTCTGCCATTATCTAAATAATTGATGAGGATATTGAACAGAATCAGATCCAGAACTGATTCACTCGATATGCCCTTCCAGCTTGACTGCAAACTGTTGATAACTACTCTCTGGGAATGGTTTTCCAACCCATTGTGCACCCACCTTCCAGTAGCTCCATCTAGGTTGTATGTCTCTAGTTTGTTTATGAGAAGGTCATGCAAGACATTATCAAATACCTACTAAAGTCAAGATATACCACATCTACCATTTCTCCCCTAACCACAAGGCTTGTTACCCTGTAAAAGAAAGCTATTAGGTTGGTTTGACACAATTTGTTCTTGAGAAATGCAAATGTCAAATCCAAATGACATCTACCAGTACTTTGGGGATTAAACTTGTTTGATGACTTTTTGTGTTGGTGACCATGCTATCTCCTTTGAAATACTGTGATAACCATCCCTGAGCCCTCCTATAATACCTACCCTGTCCATGTTTGAATCCCTGTGTACTTTCCTGCCAGCAGTGATTCTATAATTTTGTATAAAAATCCTCAATTTTAGTTTTCCCTTCCATAACTTCTGTCAGCTTGTCTGTATTTCCTTAAACTGTGAGCTCCTCAGGGCAGGGACCATCTCTTAAATGTCTGGGAAGCACCTATCACATAGTGCACACTACCATAAACAAATAATTATAATCAATACACGTGGTGTTTTCTTTGAAGCATTGCAGTGAAGGTCCCAGAGAAGATTCTGGGGACATGGCATATATGACCCTGAAATACATGTACTGAACATGGGGGGGGGTGAGGGGGAACATTTTAATGGGCGTCCTAAAGGAATAAAGGAACAAGTTGGGGAGGATATGGCATATGTTAAAACCAATGGGTAAAGAATGGAATGGTCCCTCATTTAAAATGGACAAACACAATCCATGTGGCTGGGAGAGGATTGTGTAAACTTGGAGAGTTAATGACTAGCTTAGTCAATAACTCTTTGGTCCATTGACTGGCTAGTCATGTAGCAGCCAACTATATTTTAGCTTGTATGATTATGTCTTAACTGATTGATTTCTGTTCTGTAGTCTAATGGTTTGATAATTGCATCATATTCTGCATATCTGATGAGGAGACATACATGGTCCAAATCGAAATCAGCCATTCCTGTAATCATTGTATACTTCAGGAGGAGTTCATGTATATGAGGTGAGATTAAAAAGACTGGGACTGTTCAGCTTAGAAAAGAGGCAGCTAAGGGGGTATAAGATAGATGTTTGTAAAATCATGGATGGTGTAGAGCAAGTGAACAGGGAAGTGTTATTTACACCTTCACATAATGAAGAGGTTACCCGAGGAAATTAAAACAAACATAAGGAAGTACTTCTTCACACAGTGCAGTCAACCTGTGGAATTCATTATCTGGGGATGTTGTGAGGGCAAAAAGCATAACAGGGTTCAAAAAAGAATTAGATAAGTTCATGGAGGATAGGTCCATCAATGGCTGTTAGCTAAGATAGTCAGGGATGCAACCCCATGCATGCTCTGGGTGTGCCTAAACCTCTAGATGACAGAAGCTAGGACTGGATGACAGGGGATCAATCACTTGATAATTTCCCTGCTCTGTTCTATTTCTCTGAAGTGTTTGGCACTGTCCACTGTCGGAAGATGGGATACTGGGCTAGATGGACCATTAATCTGACCCATAATGGCCATTCTTATGTTCAATTTTCTTGGTTTGCTACAAAACTCATGAACATGGAGAAAATGTTGACTTCTTTATAAGAGCTCTGTATGCATTGGCTGAAAACTGTCAGTTTTGGGAACTGTGAAACGTGAAAATATAAGACAGGCAGGGTTTGGGGCCTTTCACAACAGCTCCAATTAAAGACAAATTTAACCCTAGCCACCTCTATGTAAACAGCAAAGCAGTCTGAACTTGTGAAATACTTAAACAAATGACAAACCTGAAAAACCAGAAACTGGTTTAGAAGCTGTAAAGGGATACAACTTCAGTGCTAAAAGTCATTACCTTAAAAGCCCTGTGGCTAAAAGTGACAAATTCCATGCAAACTATAACGATTTTCAGAATAATTGTACAAGATGTGGGAAAATTCATAGTACAACAGGTGTATCTCCAGCCAAGGGCACAAAGTGTTATGAATGCACAAAATATGGATATTTGGTAGCTGTTTGCCATACCAAAGCAATCAGAGAGTTGACTAATATTACAATCGAAAGCCATTGTTTCTGGGATCTTTCACATGGGATAACACAGACCCTGTCTGGAGAATGAAACTGAATATTCATGGAAAGATTATTGATTTTAAAATTTGACTCAGTAGCAGTTGTGATTGTCATCTCAGAAGGGACTTAAAATCACCTTCAACCCCTCCCTGAAATGAAATTACCTGACACAAGTCTGATTTAGCCCTAGGAGTATTCTGAACTGCATGGACCAATTCATCACAGAAACAACTTACACCCTGAATGCAAAGCTTTTGTCTTAGTATATAATTGAAGGATCAGAGACAAACAGCTTTTTCAGCTGCAGCATGGCAGCCATGATGGGGGGGCGGGGTTAGTGAGACAGGTGGAAGAACTTGAGAATTTGGTGATACTAAATTTTTTGAAAGGAGACCCAGTACTAATAACCTCAAGACAACATTGAACTGTATACTGTACAAACACTCTACCAGACAGACCTTGGAAGACACTAGCTGCAGTTTTATGCAAATTCAGAGGATGCCATTACCTGATCACCATGGACTATATTTCCAGGGATATAGAAATAATGTACTTGAAAGATATAACATGAGGCAGTGTTACTGAGAAACTGAAATGCACTTTTGTTCATTTTAGTATTCCTGAACAACTATTGACACGCCGACTGAAATTCACTGCAGCAGAATTTGTTATTCCAAATGAAATATGATCTTGATTATATTACCAGCAGCCCACATTACCCACAAGTGAATGGAGATGCTGAGAGAGCTGTACAGGCAGCCAAGAAAATCCTACAGCATGAAGATCCATCCCCTGCTCTTCTGAGCTACAGATCAACATCTATAACTGCTACTGGATATAGTCCAGCTACTGGATATAGTCCAACATCTATAACTGCTACTGGATATAATCCGGGAAGACAACTCAGAACTACTGCTCCAATTTTAGAAAATAATCTATCTCTAAAGTGGTCAGACATAAAATTGGATAAGAAGGCAAAAAAAGCTTATGAACACGTATATTACAGATGTCACTCAGGTAGAGAACTGCTATGTCTAAAACCTGATGACTATGTTAGTGTCAAACTGGATGGAGAAAAAGGATGGACAACTCCAGTTGTCATAAAGAAAAGGAATTTATCACCCAGATCATATTAATCAAGACCAACAGTGGAGAGTTCAACAGAAACCATCAATATCTACAGAAGATGCAGAACAGAAAGAAGATTCAAAGATTCTAAACCAACCACAGCCAGTCGTTGCAAACAATGGACAATCAGAGGATGAAGTTGCTATGCATTCAGTTTACGGAATTAGAAAACCAGTATGATTCAGATACTTAGACAGATATGTACTGAGCTTTAAAGAGTGTGATAGTGTAAACTTTATAAATTGAAAGAATATAAAACTTAAAGAAGGAGACGTAATGGAATTCTAAACTAATATGGTTCAGCCACTAGGTGATGTCATGTGTAACATACCTTACTTAAGCTCATAACAGCCATTCTGGGCAATGCATTATAGCAGTGGTTCCCAAACTTGTTCCGCTGCTTGCGCAGGGAAAGCCCCTGGCGGGCCGGGCCGGTTTGTTTACCTGCTGCGTCCACAGGTTTGGCTGATCGCGGTTCCCAGTGGCCGCAGTTCGCTGCTCCGGGCCAATGGGAGCTGCTGGAAGCAGCGGCCAGTACGTCCCTCGGCCCGCACCAGCTCCCATTGGCCTGGAGCAGTGAACTGCAGCCACTGGGAGCCGTGATCGGCCGAACCTGCGGACGCGTCCGGTAAACAAACCGGCCCGGCCCGCCAGGGGCTTTCCCAGCACAAGTAGCGGAACATGTTTGGGAACCACTGCATTATAGGATCTTATAGTGAATACATCCGGGGTATCCCTGTCTACAAAGAAAGCTCTATAGCCAGTCCATATCCGGTACAAGAGCCTGACCTGCAATCTACTGTGTACAAAGTGTACATGACAGAACCAAAGACATAAAAGCATCTGAGTATTGAAACAAATGCTGACCATGGGCCATGAATGAGTGTAATGTTTGGTGACCGAGGCAGGCTTGGGGACAGTAGAGAGCAGTAGTCAGGTGTGTGTGGGTAGCTGGCAGGTTAATCCATATCAGAGGCAGTTGGCGGCAATGGTCTGAATTCTTACAGGATCCAGAAGATCCTACCCAAGGAGCCGGGTCAGTGATTTAGAAAGGTAAGGCAGGGTCAAGTGAGCCAGCAGGGCAACAAGGCAGAGTCAGGGAGGCAGCAAGGCAAGGTGGTGTAAGGAGCAATCAGCAGGCAATGGTTTATTGCTCAGACAGCTTCCTCTTCCTGTTGGAGCCTTTATATAGTCCAGGCATCTAATGAGAATGCTGTTTGTCCATCCAGTCAGGGGCCTGGAGTGTCGTTGTTGGTTGGGGAGCTGTTTCAGTGCATCTCAGTGGTACAGCAATTAAGGATGCCAACTAAAGACTTGGCAGGCCTGAGTTCAATAGCGGGGTCCTGACAATGAGCCAGCAGAACCCAGACTTGAGGATCTGTGACGTGGGCCGCTCGCCTCCTACAGCTGTGTCTGGTACTGCAGGCCTTTTCCTGCCCTTGGTGCCCCCTGTAGGTTGTCGATCTTACTTGGTGAGTCTTTAGTGGCTCAGCCCTCCAGCCAAGTCACACACTCAACTTGGCTGGAGGGCTGAGCCACTAAAGACTCACCAGGCCAATGGGAGCTGCGGGAAGTGGCGCGGGCCGAGGGACGTACTGGCTGCCGCTTCCAGCAGCTCCCATTGGCCTGGAGCAGCGAACCGCGGCCACTGGGAGCCGCGATCGACCGAACCTGCGGACACGGCAGGTAAACAAACCAGCCCGACCCGCCAGGGGATTTCCCTGCACAAGCGGCGGAACAAGTTTGGGAACCACTGCGTTAGATGATCTTTTAGATATCCTGGTCCCAGGTCAAAAAGCACTTTGAAGATAAGAATTGAGACCTTGAACTCTATTTGGAATTCTGTGGGAAACCAGCATAGGGAGTAGAGGGCAGATATGATTTGCTCACAGTATCTATGTTGCTGAGGAGATGCACTGCAGCATTCTGAATTTCTTGGAGTTTCCTAAGTATATAAGGTTTCATACCCGGGTATATTGCACTGCTGTAATCCAGCCAAGAGGTGACAAAGATATGAATAACTGAGATCAGATCTTTGTCTGCCAGAATGGGACAGTTTCCTAGCTAAGCAGAGATGGTAGTAAGCATTACTTGTGGATGCTGCTATGTGAGAAATCAGCATCCATGAGAAATCTAAGAGTATTCCTGGAATATGACTGAATTGACCCAATTGTGTGTGTGTCTGTGTGTGTCTGTGTGTGTGTGTCTTCAACCAATGGAGTCTGCACTGTAGCTGCAAGCTCTTCAAAATACTTTCCTTTGCCCACCAGTATCACCTCTGTCTTGCTTGGCTTCAGCTAACTGTTTTTCTTCCATGAGCTGATATAATTTTATCATCCAAACACTGAGCCATCTCACTGGTAGTGATGTCGGTATGTAGTGAAGATAGATAGAACTGTGTATAATCAGCATGTTGCTGGCACTTGAGTCCATGTTGTGTGACCACCTCATGTAGTAGTTGGATGTAGATGTCAAAAAGGACAGGAGAGAAAATTGGTCTTTGTGGAACTCCACAAGTGAGGAGTCCACTGGCCTCCATTAGTGGAAAAGTTGAGGAAAAGTGGTCATGGGAGAAGCCCCCACAAGCCTGCAGGGTGTAAATTGGCATTGGGAGTATATTTAATATCCAAGGTGGTAAAGAACAAACATAAACATTTAAAGGTGTGATAGAGCAAAGAGCAGAACCCAGAAAGCTTTCTCTGAAAACTGGACAATGTTCATCATTGTCTCTCTTGCCTTCTAAAAAAAGTGAGCAGTTGTGATCTTCAAAACACATCACCATATTCTTAATATGATCGATAGATACATTTGTTTAACAACTAGCAAAACATAGCACTGGAGCTTGCCCTAGAATAAGTAGCCAAAACAATGACTCAGGGAGTGAGTGGGATGAAATAAGAAGAAAGATTTAAAGGAAAGAGAGATAAAGATAAAACACATTAAACAAGTCATGGTCTAAACATGAAAAAGACCAGAAATTCTATAGAAGAAATGAGAACCAAAGTACAATCTTAATGGAAATGTACAGAATGTGAAACAGATTAACAGAGAAAACAGAATCGCAAATCCTGAACCTCCAAAACCAAACCAGTCAATATTTGGAGTCCATAGCAAATCCCATACAAGACTGTTCCGCCATTAAGATCCAGAGAGTTGAACTCCTTATTTAGTATAAAATACTGAATTTCAGCCAGACTTTCAAAGCAGAAAAAGGCAGGTAGGCCCTGAAATTCCTGAAAAAGTTTACTGGTGTTGGGAACACAACTCCCTTTTGTGCCTTTTGAAAATCTCTCCTTAGGTATATCAAAAGAAGTTATTTCCAATATAGCAGAAGGTTTCAGCAAAAAGAAATTACTTGGTTCATGATACGTTTTAGCTCCAGTGGTCAGTGGGTTAGTTTGTTTGGAAAGAGACAGAAAAGTATGAAACCAACAAAAATATTTTTTCCTTTAGATTTTAATCAAGAATTCAGTCCAAACAATTTCAGTAATAACTAAAAATACTCATCCTCTCTGATAACTTCTGGATGTGTAGTAACTTTCCTAACTTATGGAAATAGGAATTTACAAATTTATCATAGTAATAGTAAATTATTTTACTATTTTCCATATGAGATCTGGTCAGTCTGTTTTAAAACAGACCATGAATAGATAAGGGTGGCTGTGATGATATATATTTTTGATTGTTAAAAGTTTTGTAAAACTTCTGTGTGGACATGCTGATTTATCTACAGCAAAATGGTTATTCCCCAGGCACATCTGGGAAAAGTAACAGTTTGTAAATACTTGGTAATCCATCATGCCAAAAAAGGTCCATGGAACCAGAGATATTCAAAAGGTCTTAATGATGTGCAGACTAATCTTGCTGTCTTTATTCAGCTGATACAACAAAATACCCAATTTCAGTTAGCAAGTCCTGCAGGATCAACACCAATGTATGGAGGTAATTGTTCAAAAAATATTGTGGTACAGTGGGTGCCTTTAGATTACAAATCAGGCTAAATTGTGAAATAGTAATGTATTCTGAGTAAAAGGTCAGTGCGTTGTGCTGCACTTGCAGCAGCCTCGGAGGGAGATTATAATTGCTCTAGGGAGGGAATCAACTGAACTGGGTATATACCAGCTGCAGTGTGTGCTGCCAGATGCACCACTGCAGCTAGGCTGCCCGGCAAGGTGAGGGAGCAGCTCAGAATCAGGCTCTGCACAGACCCTGGCCCGTTCCACCTCCTCTCACCTAGCTGAAACAGGAGTAGGGGAGTAGTAGCAGGTTTGTGGAAACTTCTCCTTGCTCACTGTTACCTCTGGTGCAGGAAGCTTCTGTGCTGCCATGTTATGTGGGCCACAGATTGGCCCGCAGGATGCAGTAATAGCAAAATATATATTTTACAGGATGAATATATACATACGCAGCAGTATATCAAATTAATAAAAAGACCTTAACTGGAAGTATACTTGTAAATTTATTAGGGTTTCTTTTTAGAGCAACCCTGCATGACTTGCTGATGAAATCTGCTGATATGTTGTTAAATGGATCTCAGCTGGAACTGGTTTTTGAGCTCAAACATTAGTGGGTGGGTGTGATGTTTTGGGGTTCAACCCAGACCAGTGAGAGGTTGTGTCACTGCTTTCCCTGTAATCCTCGGTGCCTTAAATGCTCTGCTGATGCAGCAGCTCACAGCCCAGACACCAACAACCAGCAGACAAGCATGCAATTCTTTGAGTGTCTGTGTGCTGTGCAGCCCTGGTTCGGTCAGCACTCTGACCCCAGCAGCCTGCCTACAACAAAACAGTCCCACTCTGGTCTTCATCAGCCTTAGTTACTACTTGCAGTGGTGACCCTAATTCACTCCCACTCCTGAATTCCCCCAAAGCTGTCTGTCTTGTAGTGCCCAGCCCTCTTCTGGAACACTCAGAGAAGTAATAAAGTTCATTGTGCTCCTTTAAAGAGACAAAAGCCCAGTTTATTACCTCAATTCAAACACAGCACTGGGTTGGTTTAGGTTAAAAATAAAACAAGTTCATTAACAAAAAGAGAGATTTTAAGTAAGCTCAAGCAAAAGCGGTAAAGACAAAAATGGTTACAAGCAACGAAAAGGAAAATACGTCTTCTAGTAGCCAACACTTTACTCAACAAGCTAAAGCCTTTGTTCAAGGTAGATTTTTTTCCATTCAGGGCTGAGAGCTTCTTAACGAGGTGTTGATCCCTAAGCCCTTTAGCACCCATCAACTCTTAACCAGGTGCCGGGGCTACTCAGGAAGACTAAGGCTTTAAAAAGCGCGCTCCTAAGCAACCAGAGGAGCTAGCGAATTTTTGCGAGGGAGTTTAGCGGGAGAGTGTGAGGGGGGGCTAGATACACTTAACATTCTTTAAACTTCTTTAAACTTAAGGTGAAAAACACCCCCTGATAAAAACAAAACTTCAACAAAGGAATGAGCTGCAGGATTGAAAAGACAATGCAGACAGAGGTCCAGCAACTGAGTGGGGGCTATCCAGTTTATTTCACTCAATGCAGCATGTATGATTACCTGTCCTATGGGCAGGTGGCATATCTGTGCAAGGTGCAAGGAATTCCTGGCCCTCAGAGACTGTTTACAGGCTTTGGAGACCACAGTGGCTGAACTGGAGGAGCTAAGGGAGACAGAGAGTTACATGGATGAGACTTTCCGTGACACAGTAGAATGGTCCCATCTCTGGTCTGACAGCCTCTATGCTGTTGAGGAGGATGAAAGTCTCAGGGAAGGAGAACATCCAACTGGAGCAGAGGGAAATGAACCCAAAGTTGGGACCTCCTTCCAGATGATGATGTGGTATCTTCTCGCACTGAGGATACCTCTCTGGGGGAGGGAACTCCAGTTATTAGGAAGACACAGGTATTAGTAATGGGTGATTTGATCATTAGAAACATAGATAGCTGCGTTTATGATGACCAAGAGAACCACATGGTGACTTGCCTGCCCGGTGTGAAGGTTGCGGATCTCTCGAGACATCTAGATAGACTTATGTGTAGTTCTAGGGAGGAGCCGGTGGTTGTGGTACATGTAGATACCAATGACATAGGGAAGGATAGGAGAGATTCTGGAGGCCAAATTTAGGTTTTTAGGCAAGAGACTGAAGTCCAGGACCTCCATAGTAGCATTCTCTGAAATGCTTCCAGTTCCATGCGCAGGGCCAATTAGACAGGCAGAACTTCAGGGTCTCAATGCATGGATGAAACGATGGTGTAGGGAGGAGGGGTTTAGATTTATTAGGAACAGGGGAAACTTTTGGGAAAGGGGGAGCCTATACAGGAAAGATGGGCTTCACCTAAACCAAAATGGAAGCAGATTGCTGGTGCTTAAAATTAAAAAGTTTGAAGAGCAGTTTTTAAACTAAGGGCTGGGGGAAAGCTGACAGGTGCGCAGGAGCACATGGTTCACAGAGAGACATCCCTTAAGGGAGAATCTACTAATGGAGATTTTCTGTGTCCTAGTAAGGAGGAGAGGATGGAAGATGATAAAGTATGGCTAGGCTCTGATCAAAAACCATCAAATGAAAAAGAGTCCCATTCAATTACATCATGTAATGGCAGACAGCTAAAAAGTGACAAGTTTTTAAAGTGCTTATATACAAATGCTAGAAGTCTAAATAATAAGATTGGTGAACAAGAGTGCCTTGTATTAAATGAGGATATTGATATAGTAGGCATCACAGAAACTTGGTGGAATGAGGATAATCAGTGGGACACAGTAATACCAGGGTACAAAATATACTGGAAGGATAGAACAGGTCGTGCTGGTGGGGGAGTGTCACTATATGTGAAAGAAAGCATAGAATCAAATGAAGTACAAATCTTAAATGAACCAAATTGTACCCTAGAATCTATATGGATAGTAATTCCATGCTCTAATAATAAGAATATAGCAATAGGGATATACTACCGACTACCTGACTAGGATGGTGATAGTGACTGCGAAATGCTCAGGGACATTAGAGAGGCTATAAAAATAAAAACTCAATAATGGGGATTTCCGCTATCCCCATATTGACTGGGTACATGTCACCTCAGTACGGGATACAGAGATAAAGTTTCTTGACACCTTAAATGACTGGTTCTTGGAGCAGCTAGTCCTGGAGCCCACAATAGGAGAGGCAATTCTTGATTTAGTCCTAAGTGGAGCACAGGATCTGGTACAAGTCATCAATATAGCTGGATCGATTGGTAATAGTGATCATAATATAATTAAATTTAACATCCCCATGGCAGGGAAAACACCACAGCAGACCAACTCAGTACCATTTAATTTCAGAAAGGGGGACTACACAAAAATGCGGAAGTTAGTTAAACAGAAATTAAAAGGTATATTGCCAAAAGTGAAATCCCTGCAAGCTGCATGGAAACTTTTTAAAGACACCATAATAGAGGCTCAACTTAAATGTATACTCCACATTAAAAAACATAGTAAGAGAACAAAAAAGTGCCACTGTGGCTAAACAGCAAAGTAAAAGAAGCAGTGAGAGGCAAAAAGGCATCCTTTAAAAAGTGGAAATTAAATCCTAGTGAGGAAAATAGAAAGGGCATAAACTCTGGCAAATGAAGTGTAAAAATATAATTAGGAAGACTGAAAAAGAATTTGAAGAACAGCTAGCTAAATACTCAAAAAGTAATAGCAAAAAATAAAATAAAAATTGAAGTACATCAGAAGCAGGAAGCCTGCTAAACAACCAGTGGGGCCACTGGACAATTGAGATGCTAAAGGAGCACTCAAGGATGATAAAGCCATTGCAGAGAAACTAAATGAATTCTTTGCATCAGTGTTCATGGCTGAGGATGTGAGGGAGATTCCCAAACCTGAGCCATTCTTTTTAGGTGATAAATCTGAGGAACTGGCCCAGATTGAGGTGTCATTAGAGGAGGTTTTAGAATAAATTGATAAATTAAACAGTAATAAGTCACCAGGACCAGATGGTATTCACCCAAGGGTTATGAAGGAGCTGTGAAATTGCAGAACTACTAACTGTGGTTTGTAACCTATCATTTAAATCAGCTTCTGTACCAAATGACTGGAGGATAGCTAATGTGATGCCAGTTTTTAAAAAGGGCTCAAAAGGTGATCCCGGCAATTACAGGCCGGTAAGCCTGACTTTGTTACCTGGAGTTTTCAGAACCCCCAACAGGGGCAACTTAACTATTTCACTGCAGGAGGTGTAAGGAATAAATCAACAGGAACACAGCACTTCTGTCTGATAAGATTCATGCAAGTAAGCATGCTCTAGCTAAAACTGCACTTTATTAGATTTAAGCACACACAAACATAAGCAATAGGCTTAGAACATCCCAGATATTTATCTAACATCTGGAATGGTATTGAGTAATTAACAGCAGGTTTGCAGTGGCCAGTTGCTAACCCACTGGGAAGAAAGGATGTCAGGAAAAATGTGTCTCAAGATGGCTTCAGAGGATTGCTCCAAAGTACACTCTATTAGCTAATCTTTTACAACTAACTTCTACAAAACACATAGGTCATAATGACCCTACTATATCATCACTTTTCTAATTTTCAATAAACTTTTAATATCAGAGGCATCTAGACTCAAGGTTTTCCAACCACCAAGGTTTTTAGTCTCAATTGTTTACTTGTTTGTCCTCTCCTCCCATTTTGATTAGCAGAAATGGTAGCTAGTTTTGACCTTACTTCTGAAAGCCTGTCTCCAAATTAAAACTTAACTATGTGGTGTTCTATTTCATTACTTCAGGGTGGCTGAATGCACATAACATGGTTGCAATTAGCTTCATCACATTCTGAGTTAGAAACAGGGCCGGCTCTAGTCACCAGCAAAACAAGCTGGTGCTTGGGGCAGCACATTTTTAGGGGCGGCATCGCCGGCGCCAGAATGCCGCCCCTAAAAATGTGCCCCGGCCGCCCTAGCTCACCTCCGCTGCTGCTGCCTGGGAGGGAGGGGGAGATCCCGAGCAGCCGTTTCGCGCGCCGCTGCTCCCCCTCTTGAGAGCCTGGGAGGGAGGGGGAGAAGTGGCGCCCGCGCCATGGCCACTCGGAGTCTCCCCCTCCCTCCCAGGCTCTCAAACCTGGGAGGG
Source organism: Emys orbicularis (assembly GCF_028017835.1). Taxonomy (NCBI): domain Eukaryota; kingdom Metazoa; phylum Chordata; order Testudines; family Emydidae; genus Emys; species Emys orbicularis. The sequence continues at coordinate 50,071,652 of NC_088684.1, read as the reverse complement.
AGGGGGAGACTCCGAGTGGCCGCGGCGCAGGCGCCGCTTCTCCTCCTCCCTCCTAGGCTTGAGAGCCTGGGGGGAGGAGGCAGGGCTGGGGATTTGGGGAAGGGGCGGAGTTGAGGCGGGGCCGGGGGTGGGGTAATTAAAAAACGGGGGGGGGCGGCCAAAATTGTTTTTGCTTTGGGCGGCAAAAATCCTAGAGCCGGCCCTGGTTAGAAACACCCCTCAAATACAGGGCAACAACTTCAGTACTGGGAAAACTTGTTGAAACTATAGTAAAGAACATAATTGTCAGAATCATAGATGAACATAATTTGTTGGGGAAGAGTCAACATGGTTTTTGTAAAGGGAAATCATGCCTCATCAATCTACTAGAATTCTTCAAGGGGGTCAACAAGCATGTGGACAAGAGGGATCCAGTGTACTTAGATTTTCAAAAACCCTTTGACAAGGCCCCTCACCAAAGGCTCTTAAGCAAAGTAAGCTGTCATGGGATAAGAGAGAAGGTCTTCTCATGAATTGGTAACTGATTAAAAGATAGGAAACAAAGGGTAGGAATAAATGGTCAGTTTTCAGAATGGAGAGAGGTAAATAGTGGTGTCCCCCAGGGGTCTGTACTGGGACCAGTACTGTTCAACATATTCATCAATGATCTGGAAAACGGGTGTGATGTTGCAGTCTATATGATTTTATAAAAATATGCTAACGAGGGAATATAATGTAACTGGAATATGCTTCATGCAAAAGGTCTCTTGTAAGGTATCATTACAAAGCTTATAATCTACTGAGTGTGATCATCCTATTTGTATAAATGTACCACTCTTGTATCTGAAACTAGAAATATGAAATATAACTCTGAGGGCCTATTGTAATTATGCAAAGTGTGGGCCACTAATGGTGGTTTGGAATCTTGATGACTCCCATTAACCAGGACAATTGACTGCAGATGGCTCTGTTTTACCTGTAAGTCTTCCTGTATACGTGTGTGCTGGCAAGGGGGTAATGAAGTCTTACAGTGACATGTGATCATGTCACCTGAACTGAAATCCATCTTTAACCTAGTGCTTTTCCATTGAGAAGGGGAGGGGGAGACCCAGAGAGACAAAGGATTTCCGCCTTATGCAAAAGATATATAAATGGGTGGAACAAAACAAAGGAGGAGCCATCATGAAGAATCCCCTAGCTACCACCTGAGCTGGAACAAGAGCTGTACCAGGGAAAAGAATTGTGCCCAGGCCTGGAAGGTGTCCAGTCTGAGGAAAAAACTTACTTGAAGCATCTCTAAGGGTGAGATTATCTGTATTCAGTTTGATTAGACATAGATTTCCGTGTTTTATTTTATTTTTCTTGGTGACTTTGTTCTGTCTGTTACTACTTGGAACCACTTAAATCCTACTTTCTGTATTTAATAAAATCACTTTTTACTTATTAACTAACTCAGGGTATGTATTAATACCTGGGGGAGGCAAACAGCTGTGCATATCTCTCTATCAGTGTTATAGAGGGCAAACAGTTTATGAGTTTTCTCTGTATAAGCTTTATACAGGGTAAAACGGATTTATTTAGGGTTTGGACCCCATTGGGAGTTGGGCATCTGAGTGTTAAAGGCAGGAACACTTCTGTAAGCTGCTTTCAGGTAAGCCTACAGCTGTTAGGGGACATGATTCAGACCTGGGTCTGGGTTTGCAGCAGGCTAGCGAGTCTGGCTCAAAGCAGGGGCAGAAGTAGTCTGGGCACATCAGGTGGCAACTCCCAGGGGTCACAATGGGATAAACAGTGAGGTGGCAAAATTTACAGATGGTACAAAACTACTCAAGATAGTTTAGTCCAAAGCAGACTGCCAAGAGCTACAAAGGGATCTCACAATATTGGGTGACTGGGCAACAAAATGGCAGATGGAATTCAATGTTGATAAATGCAAAGTAATGGACATCGGAAAACATAATCCCAACTATACATATAAAATGATGGGGTCTAAATTAGGTGTTACCACTCAAAAAAGAGATCTTGGAGTCATTGTGGATAGTTCTCTGAAAACATCCACTCAATGTGCAGCGGCAGTCAAAAAAGCGAACAGAATATTGGGAATAATTAAGAAAGGGATAGATAATAAGACAGAAAATTTCATATTGCCTCTCTATAAATCCATGGTACACCAACATACATGCAGATCTGGTCACCCCATCTCCAAAAAGTTATATTGGACTTGGAAAAGGTTCAGAAAAGGGCAACAAAATGATTAGGGGTATGGAACAATTTCCGTATGAGGAGAGATTAATAAGATTGGGACTTTTCAACTTGAAAAAGAGACTACTATGGGGGAATACGATAGAGATCTATAAAATCATGACATAAGGAAGTGTTATTTATTCCTTCTCATAACACAAGAACTAGGGTCACCAAATGAAATTAATAGGCAGCAGGTTTAAAACAAACAAAAGGAAGTATTTCTTTACACAACGCACAGTCAACCTGTGGAACTCTTTGCCAGAGGATGTTGTGAAGGTCAAGAATATAACAGGGTTCAAAAAAAGAACTAGATACATTCATGGAGGATGGTCCATCAATGACTACTAGACAGGATGGGCAGGGATGGTGTTCCTAGCCTCTGTTTGCCAGAAGCTGGGAATAAGCAACAGGGGATGGATCACTTGATGATTACCTGTTCTGTTCATTCCCTCTGGGGCACCTGACATTGGCCACTGTCCAAGGACAGGATAATGGGCTAGATGGACCTTTGGTCTGACCCAGTGTGGCCGTTCTTATGTTCTTATGACTTTCTCCCAAGCAGGATCTTCCACAAAAGTACCAGGTGCTGGTGCATTTTGTCTTCCTAGGTGAAAGATGCAAAAATGGCTCTTTCCCCTTATATCTTTGAATGCATTGACCCTGCTTCAAGAGGCAGGATGACCTTCTGCTGTTCCTTCCTTCCTGTGGACTTCCCTTACCCCTGCTGATCGATATGTATATGGGGCTTCCATTGTTTTGATTCTACCATGCTACCTTCCCTCCATCTGAAAGAAAGCCTGTTTCTCCCTTTGTTTGGTCACAGGATTTAAAGCATAATATTAATGAGTATACTTTCTTATATAGCGTTAATATGTACATTTTACAAAGATATTAATCACCAGTGTGTTATAGGCTTTCATAAAATACAATACTCAGTACACTTTTATAATCCTGTAATATTATCTACAATCATATTCTTTGAGGTTCCGTCTTTATAAACCAATAAACCTTTGAAATGTACTCTTAAATAGAGTTCCTTTTCTACTGCACGGGGGAGATGTCATGAGGTCTCATGAAGACTTCACGCTGGTTCCTCCCCCACTGGTAATAGTTGAGTCATTTCCTCTTCCCCTTATTAGGTTGATGGCTTTGTTTACCTTTTATGTAAATATACCTTCTTGTCTCTGCCTGATGACCAGGCTGGTCAGACAAACAAATACATATTCCTTTGTCTAAGGCAGACTGGGCTTATGCATTGCTTCCCCAACACATCTTAAGGACATAATTCTAGTACATATCCATAACTCTTGTACACAATACATACATCGCTCAATAATATTAATGATCAGTGAGGTATTAGTTTTCCAAGGATATGATATATGCCACTTTTTGGGTATGGCAACAGTGTATTGGGTGTAGTGAGCATATCAGGCCTGACAAGAGTTGCTGACACAGAATAGTAAACCACAAATGGACCACTATGTCACAGAGAGTTGAGACCACCTACTTGTATTTAATACTCTCATAAATAAGCTGAATTCTAGGGTAGAAATTAAATTAGACGTACAGTACAGAGACAAAAAAGCATTCTTCTTATGTGTATAGCATATGCATTGTAACTGATTTTGCCTTTGATTGGTGATGGAATTATTGGTTACACTTCAGCCTTGTCAGTTGTTTGTCTAACTTGTTCTTTAAAAACCTCCAATGACAGAGATTCCACAACCTCTCTAGGTAATTTGTTCCAGTGCTTAACTACCCTTACAGTTAGGAATTTTTTCCTAATGTTTAACCTGAAATCTCCCTTGCTGCAATTTACTTCTTGTCCTGTTCTCAGTGGATAAGAACACTTTATCACCCTACTCTACATAACAACCTTTTACGTACTTGAAGACGGTTATCATGTCCCCACTCAGTCTTCTCTTTTCCAGACTAAATAAACCCATTTTTTCAATCTTTCCTTGTAGGTCATGTTTTGTAGACCATTTTTTGTTGCACTCCACAGGACTTTCTCCAATTTGTCCACATCTTTCCCAAAGTGTGGTGCTCAGACGTGTACTCCAGTTGAGGCATTATCACAGTACTGAGGAAAGTGGAAGAATTACATTGTTAACTCATATTTAGCTTGTGCTCCACTGTAACTCCCAGATCCTTTCTGCAGTGCTCCTTCCTAGACAGTCATTTCCTTTCATGTATTTGTGCAATTCATTATTCCTTCCCAAGTGTTGTACGTCGAATTTGTCCTTATTGAATTTCATCCTATTTATTTCAGACCATTTCTCCATTTGTCAAGATCATATTGAATTCTAATCCTGTCCTTTAAAACTTTTGCAATCCCCCAGCTTGGTATTGTCCACAAACTTTCTAAGTGTGCTCTCTATGCCATTATCTGAATCATTTATGAAGATATTGAATAGAACCAGATCCAGGACAGATCCCTGCGGGATCCCACTTCATATGCCCTTCCAGCTTGAATGTGAACCATTGAAAACTACTCTCTGAGTACTGTTTTCCAACCAGTTGTGCATCCATCTTGTAGTAGGTTTGTCTAGGTTATATTTTTCTACGTTCATTTATGAGACGGTCATATGAGATAGTATCAAAAATCTTATTTAAGTGTGTGTCTATACAATATACAAATATAAAATTTGAAGTGTTCCCTTTCTATTCTTATTTGGGCATTGTAAGATTTGTGGTGGCCTTAACTCTTCATTTGTTTGCTTGTAAATGTTTGGGATTGCAAATGATATGATAAGTAAATACATTGTTGTTGCTTAGCAACCTTAACTAGTTTATCTCAGCTGGTATTGGTCCAAATTTGGGAGGAGGAGGTCCGGCTTGGTTTTGAAATAACTATAAGAATACCCTTGAAATCATACAATTGTCACCCTTTAAAATTTGTAAATTTTCCTGCGTAACTAAATAATTACCTCCTTCTTTGCAGTATTCCATATAATTGTTTTAATAAACATAGGGAAATTACAGATTGAGGAAATGTAATCTAAGGTAAAAAACAAATTTTCAGGTGTTAATACTCAACCAAAAAAATAAGCATTTTTGTATATGTTATATCTATTTTTCTTAATATCATCTGAGCTACATCTCCAACAGCAGTGTTTATCTGCAATTTCTGCAATGCAGACATTCTACTTACCAGACTTCTGTCTTTCAGTGTCATGCCTGCATCTGACCACAAGATGGTGGGGTTTCTTCACATTAGAATCAAATGAGTCTTATTTTAGGGAAAAACAGGTCCAACCATGTAGAAACAGAGAGAATTAAAGAAGGGAAGATATTTACAAAAGAGATTCTGAAATTTCTCTTTTACACCTTGGCTTCCAGTCTCACTCATCAGTGAGTATATGGAGATGAACAAAACAAATTTACATAATTAAATGTCACCGATCTGTTAGAGATTAAATATATTTTACTTGTAAGCAATTGTGATTAAATCATCAGGGAGCCCTAACCTTTTACTGCTCTTAATGCTGATGAACATTTATAAACATGTAACCAGTTTCTAGATAAAGAGATGTTAAGACACACGATAACAAATGGTTTGGGGCACAATATATTTTAGTGTCTCCTTGTAATATATTGCATCTCAGTAGCAAGAGTCCTGTTGATTTGCATGAAAACAGATAATCCAATGTTTGTAGAACTAATCAGAGAAAGAAATACGCTATCAAGGCTGTGTTACAGATATGTGGTTTTCTGATAGTTTCTATATTTCTGCTTTTCTCCTTAAAACATTGTAGTTTTATAACTGCACCAGAATCATATGCTGCAGAATCAATTGTAGACTCATGAAATATGAATTTTCATCTGTTATTTATTTATGCCAGGTTTAAATGCCTGCACAAAATGCATCCACTTCTAAGCCAATTTTCTTACAAAGAAAGTCAAAAGGAACTGGAGAAAGCTTATTGACATAAAAAGGAATTTGATGTGGGTTTCATAAAGAGAACAGTGAACAATTGTTGTGTATATATAAATATACATGAAAATATCTAATTGGATAAAAATTAGTCTGATGATGTTAACATTCCCTGTCATGATCATTCTTCACACTATTATTGTTAGTTTCTATCCCAAACTTCCAAACTAGAGTCTGTCTTGACTGGCATTCTTCAGTTAAATAAAAATGTTGTGCCTCTCTTACATTTCACTGTTGATTCTAATGCTTTACTTCTCAAATGTCTCTCATCCTCCTAGGCTCTTACCACCTCTAGTCTTTTCTCTGTGCAACCTATTGATTAACTATTTTCATTCCAATTAAAAAAAAATCTTAACTGTCTGAAGGATGTTTCATTGGAAAAACATCTTTAAACTCATTCTCTGTTCTTGTGTGATTTACTTTGGAGCAGAGGATGTAGCAAGTGGTTATTACAGCCCAATTTGTGCTGCAGTTGTGCGTTCAAACATCCTTCCCTATTTTGCCATGCATTACTTTTCAGAGTTCTTTCAATAAGAATCCCATTATGTCCCTATAATACATTATCTTTATTGATTTCCATTTTTCAAATCCTATTGCATACTTGTCAGCATGTTCCCGTGTCCATCCTATAAAGATTTAATTTAAACCCATTGGTATTGGACTTCTTTCAGAGCTCACTGAACTTGATGGAAAGATTCCCACTAATTTGAGTGGGCTGTGGATTTGAACTATAGTCCATAAAACTGGTGTTCTGTCTCCTTAGAGTTTTAAGTTAATATAAGTCTCCTTTGTTATGTGCTCTCCTGTAGCCACCAAGGCAGTATCCCTGGGAGAAAGCTATTACCTAAATCAGGCACTTCTCTGGTTTACTGTGATCCCTGACTGTTCCCAAAGAGAGCTTGATGAATTTTTCCAGCTGAAGCTTTTTTCAGCCAAAAAATACACATTCAGTGACACCAAAAGGTTTTGCAAAACCTTGTCAGTTTTGCCAAATTGTTTTGGTCTCCCCCAAAAAATCAGAAAAAGTTGAAACACTTCACGTTGACATTTTCATAACAAATATTTTGTGGGTTTGGGTTTGAAATGACTTTTCATTTCAAAATTTCCTTTGATTTTATTTTATTAATAAAAATGTTTTAAAATGGTCAAAACTGAAATTAAATATTTTGATTTGTTGAAACAAAACTTTTCATTTGACCCAGAATGATTTTTTTTCAACTTTTCAAAACTCAAAAAAAAAAAAAATTACATTCATTTTCTGTTCAACTGGAGATATATTTTTCTCTGATGTGGGTACAGCAGTAGGTATCTTTAAAAATCAGCAGCAGTGTGCAATATTCCAAGACTTAGTGTTCTTAAAGAAGTGCCAGGATTGTCATTGCTTAGCAATAACATTTCATTTGTTTATAACAAAACTATAGGACTCTGACAACTTATTTAAACACATTTACAAAACTTTTGCTTTGTTGGGACGTTTTACTCACGAATGTGCCTTGCATATCAGCAAACAAAATCCAGCTTAAAGAATTAATGGAAAATTATAACTGGGTCCTCTGTACAGGAGGAAAACAGGCAATAAAGGGGAAAAAATCGAAAACAACGCAAATACTTGTCTGGCTTTGAATGGTTGATAGTGACAATATGGTATAATGACCAAAATCAAAACCTTTTCTTATTACAATTACTAACAAGTCAATGAGACTAGTCACATGCTTACTCATGCAGATGTGTAAGTGATTTGCTGGCTAAGGGTCAATAATAGCAAGACTCTGTCAATGGCTGTATCACAACTGAAGTTATTTCTTGTAAAGGTTTGACAAAGAGCTGATTTTAGCACACTCTTGGCAAAAATAAATACAAATAAAATATTATGGGGCTGTTTTCATTAAGTGGATACGTTGGGGACCAATTTTCTGTTCAACAAACTTGACAACATATAATACAATATAGATACAGCCTGGAATAAATAACTGACAAAGATGGAACTATTTCACGAATACTGTTTTTGCATGATTCGTTGTGAAACATATCACATTTCTCATTCATAGTGAACACATTTAAACAAGTAGTTTCACAAATGTATATGAGATAGACCAAGTTGACTGCAGTTATTTTAGACCACACACTTGATTTAGATTTAGATTTTAAATGCCTTAATTCCTAAGTTCATTGCTGATGTGCCATTCTTCTGGTTTAAAATAGCCTCATCGTATTTTAGAGATCTGGGGACTCATTCTTGGATTCTTCTACTTTCTTATCATTTGCATTGTCAGAGGATATTTCCTTGCAGTCAGGGTTATTGTATGCAGCTGAAATGTGTGTTTTCTATGATAAAGTTTTGACAAACAAGATCAACTGCTATTAGGAACCAGATGGATTTTTGGACATGGGAAGATAAACTTGTGCTGCTCATCATAGCTACATAATCAGAAATGACAAAAGAGTGAGAGAAATTACAACATAATTTTTCTACTGAACTGACACTAGCTTTTACCATACTTGCTAGTGATAAAGGATTTGGGGAGGCAAGAATGGGTCCTAAGCTTAGGTAGCAGCTCTTCTAGGGCCATATCCTCCATCCATAAGGTTCAATGGGAGTTACATGTGTCCTGGGGTGAGAGTACAGGGCTTTGGGGTGGATCCATTCCTGGTTATACTGATATCTGCCTCACTGTTTTTACTAAGAAATTTGGCTGAATTCTGGGGCAGTAGGGTTTGATTATACCGTCAGTTGTTCGTGTGCAATTTCCATTGAAATCAATATTGGAGACCTTGGTGCACAGGATTTTGAAAATGCTGTTAGTTTTAGATCTTACTGAAAAGATACTATGTACATACTTATTGATCTGGGACAGGAGAGTGGTAATTATTTTTAGGAGTATCCTAGGAAGTTTTGTGAGAGGCCTTTGCAACACAGGAGCACTGCCCTGTGCACTATAAATTTCCTCTAAGTCTCTCTTAGATATTTATATTCACAGATCAATGCAGAAACTGAATAATCTGTGTATATTTAATCATCTCCCTATTTTTCCATTATTGGCCTGATGTTCATAATCTTAGATTGTCAGCTCTTCAGCTCAGTGACCATACCTACCTTTACTTCTGTACAATGCCTAGCACAACACAGCCCTATTTTAGCTCAGTGCCTCTAGAAATAGCCATAATATAAATAATGGAAATCCTGCCTGTTTTTCACATGGGAGGAAAAGAATGCTTGTGTCAACTTCAGATATACCCCAAAATACTGATGATTGCCTCTTAAGCTTCTGATGACAAAGCCCTTTTAAAATTATTTAAAATACCAAACTCTCTGATGGAATTTCATTCTTTAAATACATCACAGTTTATCTTTTTTTCTAACAATTCCCTCTTATTATTCATTTGTACTATGATGAACTAGGGCAATCTCTTCCACATGTGTTTTAAGGGCATCACACAAACCTAACCCTTTGCAGACAAGCACCATAAATCCCTTTAGAGCTTGAATTCAATAATACCAGAAAAGACCTAGCAGCTTTTGACCCCAGCTTTCTCCCTTCCCCCTCTTCAGATTGTCAGAAGGGCACTTACTGCCTACATTTGTTCCTCCCACCACACACTTGCTCCCTCCTGGGTCTTGGTGGCTTTCATCTTGTTCTTCAGAAGGAACTGGATGGTTGTCCATTGTATCTTTCCGTTTCAGACTGCCATTTGTTATGAGGAAGACCCACTGCTCCCTAGCAGCAATAGGTGTTCAGGCAAACAGGAAGTTCCTCACCCCAGCGGCTAGCAGGACTAGGAAAACATTACTATCCCCCTCCTGTGCTGCTGAACTCAGCCAGTTCAGCTATCAGTTAGCTAAAACTGCTAACTTTGAATCCATAGCTGACTATTGTATGAATGGAGCTTTTAAAAAAATGCCCTTACAGTAAATTAAATATATAGCTGTGTTTACCTCTATACCTTAATTCCAGCATGTGTGTGTAGAAACATTTGAACTTTTTATTTAACATAGCTTGTCTCTTCATTTGTTTTCCTGTTCAAATGCACTGAGTTAAATGAGAGAACTATAAATAGATAAAGAAACACAAACTCTTTGATAAGGTGTGAAAAAGGCAATATAACTTAAGCAATTCCAGTGAAATGCTGCACACAGAGAAGGAAAAAGAGAAATTAATAAATAGATACAGTAACCAGGATAGTATTCCACTGAGAGGTTTTGGTGAAATCACCAGCTACAGATACAGAGCTCAAGAGGACTGTCTTGTCATCAGAAACTAAAGACACTTATTTCTTTAGTTTCATATGTGGCTTTGAAATTGAAGCAGTGCTGTCAGTAGGTGGCACTAGAGAGAGAGCTGTCACAACATATGATGCTTTAGACATAGCTGTTCAATTATAGGCTATGTTCATAGAAACAGATTATTTTCTATTTTTCTTCCAGATAAAACAGAACAGGTGTTATTTCTTGTAATATTTTTAATGATGAATGTGAATATTCCACTAACCACATCAAGTCATCCCACCTAACATGAAATCTGTCTCTGTGATATTAGATCAGCACCGTTATAGGTATAACTGATCAGTTCTATGATTTTATTTTATTATTTTGTCATACGTGAAATTCAATGTACTGGTAGCCCATGGTTAGACTCCTGTCATATGATAGGGGTATTAGCTTATTATAAACCTATCCTACATCAAGTGCTTGGAACTCAGAAGTAATAACCATTCTCCAGCCAGCACTCAAGTGTGCTTCATCTTTTTATGTGCAGTTAGAATTAAAGTAAATCTATTGCAAAAAGTAACCAAATGAAGACATCTGAATCCCTCCATTTGGAAGGAGGCCTGGAAGAGAACTGCAGAAGTGATTACATTCTGTCCATGTTTTCCTGGAAGTAAGAGGGCAAAATCTTCCATGGTGCTATTAATAACCAGTCCAGAGACACTGGAGGTCTACATTACATTCCAGTGGGATCATAAGACAGTCCTTTTAAAACTTCTAGAATACTTTGATCTATTCAAGTTTGATGCTTGGGAAAGGCACACATGCTTTCTAACAAGTAGCTGCCATATAAGACTATTGACCATTACGTAACAAAGCCAAGTCATGTGAATTTGATTAGTTAACAGACGGATTGATTAGAGACTGAATTATTTTTGGCATAACTGATAATTAGGTCCAAATAAGTTTATTGTGAGAAATGGACTTGACAGTTTATATGTGCAGGACTACTGACAGCTGCTTCCTAGATGAAAGTGTTAATAAGTCATGAAAGACATGAAATACATTTTAAAGCATCGTGATAGAATACAAGAGTAAACAAATGGTAGACACCAGATTTGTTTGCAATAAATATGACAATAGCAATATGGCACAAAGGTGCCTAGCACAAAGAATACATTATCCTTTATACTATAATAAAAGCATGCAATCATTTTGCAGAAATATCATTTGTAATACAAATTGCAAAGATACACAAAAGCTAAATGTACTTAAGAATATCCAGCTGGTGAACAATTCCTTGAAAATGTAGAAGCACTTTGTTTGGGTTTCTTTATAAATTTACAAAACAAGATTCTGCAACAAATTTGTTTTTTTAATATTAGAAATAAATGAACAAAAAGTGAATTTAAAAATCTTTATTCAAGCTGAATAAAACCTAATCTTGCAACCCTACAAAAAGATCAGTGACCGCCCAACATTAAAACCAAAAAGTAAAATTGTTTCATAAAGTGGGCACAAATGAACTCATGTGGCTAACCCATATTGGCATGTCAGTGTAATGGATATCAATGAGCGTCTGAAATAATGGAAAAGGAAGTCCCTTGTGTACTAAGATTGAAGTGCAGCCTGCAAATGCAGATGATTAAACAGGTGTATAACTTCTCTACTGAATAGGATGCAAAAGGTGTAATGATCTGCAATCTGCCAAAAGAAAATAAACTTTAAATTGAACAGGAGAAATGCCAGATTGGAGTTAATTGGTATCATAGCTGTAATCTTCTGAAGCATGAGGTTCATATTCCTTCTTTAAAAAAAAAAATCCTATCTACTATAATTGTGGCTGTTCTTATTATTCATATATAAATGTCTAATCCTTTTTTGAATCCTACCTCTGTGAAAAGGTGTGGCTCAAGTAAGGGATTTTATCCCTCCATCTCACCTTGGCTCCTTCCCATCATGGGACTTAACTTCCTCAACTGGAGGATTAGGGCAGTCAGTGCTGAGGTGGGACCATTCCATATTATATTCTGTCTATGAATAATTGTCTACTTATGGGTAAACATTATTGGCCAGATTCTGCATAGAATTACTCCCTGTGCAGCCCACTGAAATCAGAGTTAGGCTGGATTTATACTTGGGAAGCCAAGATTAGAGCCAGGTCGACTGAATGGTAGCAGATTCTTCTTGTTATTGGATAGCATGTAATTCAGACACTACTCTGATAATGTATGTAATACAAATGGAGAATATTCTTAACTGATGAAGTTTCATTTGTTTAAATTACTAAGATTTAACATTTACTGTCCGGAAGCTGAATACAACTATATCTGTTATTTTGTATAGCATCTTTGTAGGCTAATTTAGATATTTATGTTTTAAATTGCTGTATCTTAAAACAGGATTATAATGAAATGGTAGAAGCTTTTAGAGTGGTGAGACATTAAAATGCAAGTACATAGTTTACGTGGAATGAAACAGTCTAATGCACAATAAGCGCTATAATGCTGATGTTTCAATTGGCATTATTTCCTCTAAAATGCTAAAAATCCTTCTTTTATTTTAAATTATCTATAATTTTACAAAATGAGAGTGTTTGCATTTTCAAAGGCATTATAAAGCTCTGAATTAGTCATTATGCTAAACTGATTCCACTTCCCTTGTGAATATTTTAAAGTATTTTTCATATTTTTCTCTTGTTTAACTAATCATGCTCCATATTTGTCAACATTGCTAGTATCTTAATCCACTGTCCACCTTTATTTTAGGGATATTTGTCTTGTAGTTACAGTAACTAAGGAGATTCACACAAGCTTTACCTACTTGGGCATACCAACCCCCATGGATCAATACAGGGCATTACTTTCAGGAGTGGTGCCAATTGATCATCATCCAATATAATCATTCTTTCAAGTACTGATGTAATGTATATTTTCAGGAATGGCTATTGCCAGCATAGTGCCAATCACTACCTAAGAAAATGATTGGGTAGTAGGTAGTCAGAGATCATGTATTTAACCAGTGGTACCATCTCCAGATCAGAGTTATCTATCTTGTCTTTAGTTCAGAGATTGAGTTGTTATATCTACTAACCTGAAAAGTTAGAAATTGAGGGCCAAATATTCAACTAGTTCAAATTAGAATAGTTCCATTGAACTTCCATGGATTTATGCTGATTTATACCAGCTGAAAATCTGGACCTGTAATTTCTTAACCTCAGAACCCATGACTAGCGTGACCAGATAGCAACTGTGAAAAACTATGACGGGGGTGGGGGGTAATAGGCGCCTATGTAAGAAAAAGTCCCAAAAAACGGGTCTGTCCCTTTAAAAACGGTCATCCTACCCTACATGATCAATGCAATAGTTAGGTTCCTGAATGTCAAGACATTTTTTCCATGGATCAGTTAATAAGAAGGAAGCACACACACACACACACAAATAAATAAATAAAAATCCTCTTTCTCTTGAACTTGGGTATTTTAAAAGTTTATTTAAACAAAATGTTAAAGCAATATTTTGGTTAATATTTAGAAAAACAAATTGTAATTTCCTGGTCTGATGGAGGGATATTCAATAGGCCTATGTCCTCCTAATGTACTGTAAGTTACGATTCATATTACATATTGTATCATTATAAGGAATTTGAATACTCAAAGCACTCATCATAGAGTTGTAGCATTGTTCTGCAGGTGATACTGTGCCTGCATAGAAGAAAGCTTATCTAAATTACAAAGTCCAATTGATAGCATCACATTTCCACATTGGACTGTGGTGAGAAGATTGAGTTTCTTGATTTTCCTATCAGAGGGGTAGCCATTTAGTCTGGAACTGTAAAAAGCTACAAAGAGTCCTGTGGCACCTTATAGACTAACAGATGTATTGGAGCATAAGCTTTCGTGGGTGAATACCCACTTCGTGAGACGCATGATTTTCCTAGCTGAGTACATATATTATTAGAATTTTGATTTTTATTCAGAAAAAAATAGAGATGATTGTATGACGGGATTGCTTGTGATAGCAAAGGGCAGGGCTCAGCAGACCTAGACTTCCAGTTTGTCTTATGTTCTTAAAAACTCAGACCTTAGGGTTCCAGCTGGCCACCTGAAGGGGTCAGGAAGAGATTCTCCCCCAAAGTATTCTGTGTGGTGTTTGTTTGTGTTTTTTGTTTTTATCTTCTTCCTTTGAAGCATCAGTGATGGCCACGGCTAGAGACAGGTAGGGTGGGCCAGGACTCTGAGGTGGTACCAAGCATTCTCTCTCTCAGATGCTTGGCTGGCTGGTTCTTGCTCACAAGCTCAGGGTCTAACTGATTGCTGTATGTAGGGCAGGGAATGAATTTTCCCTCAAATTGGATTGGCAGTGTCCTTTTCATCTTCCTCTGCAGTGTGTGAGTGTGGGTCACTTGTCAGGGTTATCTTGGTATATTTCACCTAATCATTTCCCTGCCATTACAGGGATCTTGAACACTGGTGCACCTCGGTCCCTCCTATTCTCGGCTTGTGGCACGTAATAATCTGTTGTGGGCTGTAATACTTAGGTCTAATTTCAGTTGACGGATTTATTGCGAGGGTCCTGGGTGGTGGTGGTGGCCTGTGGTGTACGGGAGGTCAGACTAGATGATCTGGTAGTCCCTTCTGGCCTTAAACTGTATGGCTGTATGCTTATGACTAGAGTTGTGCCAAAAAATTGATTCAGAATTAGAAGTACTTCAGATTTGCCTCTTCATATTTTCAGGGCATTTCAGTGAAAATGCAAAATTACTATAACAATTTTCACCTCAAAGTTCACCTCAATTTTCACCTGTGCAAATTAGAAGAGCCCTGCATGGATACAAAATTTGTATCTGCAGCCGATCCACAATCTGCAAAAATGGTCCGCAGATATAAAGCTGATATGCACAGATTTGCAGGGCTTTACAAATTAGCACACAGTTCTATTTTTCTTTTACTGGAAGTCACTAATTTGAATGCCACCTTTCACTGTGCATGTTTGAGTTTCAAGCTGGGTCAATTGGATTTTATCACATGGTTGAAACTGCCTGGCATTTCTTCTGGTTCTCTGCTTCCATGTACCCAGGTAGATCAGCAGAGACTTATTTTGTCTCATTAACTCAGTGGGGAAAGTCTGAGGGATTGATTTTGCTCTCACTTAGCCCTGTGTAAATCTGAGATGAATCCATTAAAGTCAGAGTGAAAGTGAAAAACCAATGTGAGAGCAGAATTAGACCCTAAGTCTCTGAGCCAGTCAGGAAAAAAAACATCCTGCTGTGTTCCTTATTTTTCCTGGAATTGAAATTCTAAATACAGAAGAACCTTGATTAGCCAAACCTCACTTGCTCAAATCTCTGGGTTACCAGTGATAGCTGATAACAGTATCAGAGCCCCATGGGGTTTTCTGGAAAGTAAAGGTCAGGTTTCCATTCTCCCCTGCTTGAGCAGAGGAAAGGTTCCTTTAAAATGAGTTCATTTCCTCCATAGGAATTACAGTACATGTCACCCCAGAGAGGCAGGGGCTGAGGTTAGATTTAAAATGGAGAATTCTTCTGATGTGTCACTCCCAAAAAGAGCTGACCCCTGCAGCCCCCCCACTGATGAAAACAGGGAGGACATAAGGCAGGAGATTACTGATGAGTGGCAGTGAACAAATGTTAGTGATGAG
Organism: Emys orbicularis; assembly: GCF_028017835.1. NCBI lineage: Eukaryota > Metazoa > Chordata > Testudines > Emydidae > Emys > Emys orbicularis. The sequence continues at coordinate 50,055,628 of NC_088684.1, read as the reverse complement.
GACTAATGAAAACCCACCTCATTCCAGTGCACTGAGTAAGGGCAAGTGCTCCCTTTGCTCGGAAAGCAAAGCAGGGGCTGTATCCATGCTCACAGTGAGGCAATAGTAAGCAAGGACAGGACAACCACTGGTAGCAGCAGACTATTTGCTGCTAGTTCATTTGAATAACTGATGTCATGACACCAGTGAACCAAAGCATGGAGAGGGAGGCATCCTCATCTTCCGTCCTCTGGCTTTACATTGCACAGGTCAGATTCATTTAATGTGCAGTTAATATTAGCAGGATCAGGAGTGTGATCAAGGCTTGAGTTAAATATGCTGCTGCAGGTGTTCTGTGCATGGATTTGTGCATCTCCCATCCCATCTCTTGAGGCTACTACAGCTGTTTTCTGCAGAGTGGTGACATTGCTTCTCGCCTATCTAAACTCCAGCATACCCACCCTGCAGCCATCTTATTTAACTCAGGAGAGCTATTCATCTGTCAGAAATGCTGGCATTTCAGTTACTGGTATTCTCATTTGTGTGGGAAAGATAAATCACCTCATAATCAACACAGAATAGAGAACAAATGTCAAACCAGTGAAAAATTATATATATGAGTTCCCAGTGGGTCAGCTGTGGGAGAGAAGGATGATCAGAACTGCAGCAGCAGCCAGCATGAAGCCATCAAAGAGGAGAGGCTCACCTGTTCTTCCCCTTCCTGTGGATTTGTGGCTACAGACAACAGAACCAATGTTGTTCCTGCAGTGCAGGACACTCTGTTCATCCACGAGCCCTATTAAAATCAGCAAACTGACTCTTTTGACATCTGCTAAGTATATTCCAAACACAAACTTTTGAGCAACATTGGATTTTTCTAATTCTTTATGCTTCAGTCTCAGAATTTTCACAATAAAGCAAACATTCCAAAGACTTATCTAGTTTAGTTTAATTTGACATGGGGAGAGGAGGCTGGATTTTGGTTTTGTAAAACAGTGTCTATCTGCTTTTGCAAAAGGAAATGTGGGTTGCTTTGGATCTGAGTTCTTTTCTTCAGTACCGGGCAAATTGGTTGAAACTATAGTAAAAAACAAAATTGTCAGAAACATAGATGAACATAATTTGTTGGGGAACAGTCAATATGGTTTTTTTAAAGGGAAATCATGCCTCACCAATCTACTAGAATTCTTTGAGGGGTTCAACAGGCATGTGGACAAGGGAGATCCATTGAATATAGTGTATTTAGATTTTCAGAAAGCCTTTGACAAGGTCCCTCACCAAAGGCTCTTACGCAAAGTAAGCTGCCACAGGATAAGAGGGAAGGTGCTCTCATGGATTGGTAACTGGTTAAAAGATAGGAAACAAAGGGTAGGTATAAATGGTCAGTTTTCAGAATGGACAGAGGTAAATAGTGGTGTCGCCCAGGGGTCTGTACTGGGACCAGTCCTATTCAACATATTCATAAATGATCTGGAAAAAGGGGTAAACAGTGAGGTGGCAAACTTTGCAGACGATACAAAACTACTTAAGATAGTTAAGTCCCAGGGAGACTGTGAGGAGCTACAAAAGAATCTCTCAAAACTGGGTGACTGGGTAACAAAATGTCAGATGAAATTCAATGTTGATAAATGCAAAGTAATGCACATTGGAAAACATAATCCCAACTATACATATAAAATGATGGGGTCTAAATTTGCTGTTACCACTCAAGAAAGTCATTGTGGAGTCATTGTGGATAGTTCTCTGAAAACATCCACTGCAGCGGCAGTCAAAAAAGTGAACATAATGCTGGGAATAATTAAGAAAGGGATAGATAATAGGACAGAAAATATCATGTTGCCTCTATATAAATCCATGGTACACCCACATCTTAAATTCTGTGTGCAGATGTGGTCGCCCCATCTCTAAAAAGATATATTGGACTTGGAAAAGGTTCAGAAAAGGGCACCAAAAATGATTAGAGGTATGGAACAACTGCCATATAAGGAGAGATTAATAAGACTGAGACTTTTCAGCTTGGAAAAGTGACGAAAAAGGGGGGATGTGATAGAGGTCTATAAAATCATGACTGGTGTGGAGAAAGTAAATAGGAAGTGTTATTTACTCCTTCTCATAACACAAGAACTAGGGTCACCAAATGAAATTAATAGGCAGCAGGTTTAAAACAAACAAAAGGAAGTATTTCTTTACACAACGCACAGTCAACCTGTGGAACTCCTTGCCAAAGGATGTTGTGAAGACCAAGACTATAACAGGGTTCAAAAAAAGAACTAGATAAATTCATGGAGGATGGTCCATCAATGGCTATTAGCCAGGATGGGCAGGGATGGTGTCCCTAGCCTCTGTTTGCCAGAAGCTGGGAATGGGTGACGGGCTGGATCAATCACTTGATGATTACCTGTTCTGTTCATTCCCTCTGGAGCACCTGGCATGGGCCACTGTTGGAAGACAGGATACTGGGCTAGATGGACCTTTGGTCTGACCCAGTATGGCCATTCTTATGTACTTTGTATGGCCCCTGCCATCTGGCCAAGAGCTTGCTTTCTGCTGTGGGCACCAACACCATTGCCTGATCACCAGCCTGGAATTTCCAAACCCTTGCTTGTGGATTATAATAGGCTTGTAAGGCCTTTTGTGCTTTTTCCGTGTGTTCATGCACTATTGGGATAACTTGGGATATTCTGTCCCGCATCTGCATCACAAGTTCGATGACGTTCATTCCTTGATTAGGCTGTTCACCCCCAGTCTTCCTTGGCAATATCCAATATGCCAGGGGTGGTGACCATATAACAGTTCAAAGGAGGAAAACCCCAGGGAAGCCTGGATTTTTCCCAATATCAGCCAACATCAGGCAGGGTAGTAAGGTATCACAATTTTTCCCATCTTGACTCACTGCTTTCTCTATCATGCTCTTCAGCATTCTGTTGAAGCATTCAACCAGGCCACCAGTCTGTGGGCAGTAACCTGAGATGCATATTCAAAGCATCACACAGAGGTCCTTCATCAACTTTGACACAAGTGGAGCCCCTGATCTTGTCAATCTCCTTGGGCATTTGTACCTAAGGGAAAATCTGGAATATTTCCTTCACTATAGTCTTGGACACTCTTTCACAGGGATATGGCTTCCAGACACCAGGTAGAATAATTCAGTACAACAAGCACACACTGTTGACCTCGGACTGACTTCTCCAGTGGTCCTATCAAGTCCATCGCTATCTTGTCAAATGGGTCTTTGATAATGGTTATTAAAGGGGCCATTAACTGAGGTTGTGGACTGTGCAATTGACAGTCAGGGCAGGAGTTGCAATAGCATCCAGTCTCCATGCAAAGGTTCCCAGCTAAAAGAACCTTTGTAAGATTCTATCTAGTGTATTGATAGGGGACACCCCAAAGGTGCCCCAAACAAATGATTATGGGCCAGATCTAATGCTGTCTTTCTGTGTCCATGGAATACTAGAAGCTGCTCCAGTTCTTGCTCCTGAGCTGGAATAGTCTATATAAGGGTCCTTTTTTATAACAAAGTAAAGCCCTGGAGCTTTGGTTTTCCCCTCTACTGGGATCCCATTTATCTTAACTACTACTTTTCTAATATTTGGGTATAGAGAATCATTGGCCTGGTCTTGCATAAAATTCTTAAGAGGGTCCAATATATCCAGACTCGAGGGGATTTATTTCAGTTTTACCCCCAGGATTTTTCTCTGTGGAACTGTGCCCCACCTCAGGTTTGGTAACTATCTGAGTTGCCTCCCTGCCTGCTGGATGAGACCATTAACACACCTTTTGATTTTGGGCCAAGATTTTGGTCCCCAATCTTTTGTCTGCCCTCCTTTCTCATGTAGTTTTCTGAGATTTACCAGCCATGGTTCGAGTGATCATGAGCTAATTTAGTTTAAACTAAATGGAAGGATAAACAAAGCTAGGTCTGTAACTAGGGTCCTTGATTTCAAAAGGGCAAACTTCTCTAACTAATTCCCTTATTTTTGTTAAGTGGACTGGACTGAAGAATTCAAGGATCTGAATGTGGAGGAGGCTTGGAATTACTTTTAGTCCAAGTTGACAAGCAATTTGAAGCCTGCATCCCAAGCAACAGGAAACAAAATCGTGGGGAAGGAATGCAGAACAAACTGGATGAGCAGAATAAGCATCTCAAACAGGCTACTAAGGGAAATCAGAAGTCCTACAAGGAATGGAAGATGGGAAGGATCAGCAAGGAAAGCTACCTCTTGGAGGTCAAACAGCATAGGGAAAAATTGAAAACTGCCAAAAGCCAAGCAGAGTTGGACCTTTCAAAGGAAATTTAAACCAGTAGTAAAAAGTTCTATTGCCATATAAATAAAAAGAAAACAAGGAAAGAAGAAGTGGGATCACTAAGCACTGAGGATGGAGTGGAGTTTAAAGATAATCTAGGCATGGCCCAACACCTAAACAAATACTTTCCCTCATTTTTTAATAAGGGTAATGAGGAGCTTTGGGGGTAGTGGTAGGATGGTTAATGGAAATGAGGATATGGAAGTAGAAATTGCCACATCTGAGGTGGAAGTCAAACGCAAACAGCTTAATGGAACCAAATCCTGGGGACAGAGATAACCAATAATATTAAAGAAACAGGCACATGAAATTAAGCCCAATAGCAAGGATTTTTACTGAATCTGTAAATTTGGGGGTTGTACCCTATAACTGGAGAATTGCTAATAATGTACATATTTTTACAAAAGGGGAAAAAAGTGATCCAGGAAACTACAGGCCCATTAGTTTGACCTCAATTGCATGCAAGGTTGTGGACAAATTTTGAAAGAAGTAGTAGTTAAGGTCATAATGGTAAACAACAAGTGGGATAAAATACAACATAGTTTTAGAAAAGGTAGATCATGCCAGACCAACCTGATCTCTTTCTTTGAGAAGATAACTGATTTTTTTAGACAAAGTAAATGCAGTAGATCTAATTATTAGTTAAATTGGAGAAGATGGGGATTAATATGAGAATCAAAAGGTGGGTAAGGGACTGGTTAAAGGGGAGACTATAGTGGGTCATACTGAAAGGTGAACTGTCAGGCTGGAGGGAGGTTACTAGTGGAGTTCCTCAGAGATCAGTCTTGGGAACAGTCCTATTTAATATATTTTCATTCATTACCTTGGCTCAAAAAGTGAGTGTGTGCTAATAAAATTTGCAGATGACACAATATTGGGAGGTATTGTCAATACAGAGAAGGACTGGAATATCATACAAGAAGATCTGGAGGACCTTGAAATCTGGTATAATAGAAATGGGATGAAATTTAATAGTGCAGAGTGCAAGGTCATCCACTTAAGGACTTACAACAAGAATTTTTATTATACATATCAGTTGGAAGCAACAGAGGAGGAGAAAGACCTGTGTGTATTGTTTGATCACACAATGACTATGTGGCGGCTGTGAAAAGGTTAATGCAATCCTGGGATGCATCAGGCAAGTTATTTCCAGTAGAGATAGGGAAGTGTTAGTACCATTATACAAGGCACTGGTGCAACTTCATCTAGAATACTGTGAGCATGTGGTCTCCCATGTTTACGAAAGATGAATTCAAACTGAAGCAGGTGCAGAGAAGGGCTTCTAGGATGGTCAGAGAAATGGAAAACCTACCCTACTAGAGGAGACGCAAGGAGCTTAGCTTGTTTAGCCTAACCAAATGAAGGTTCAGGGGAGATATGATTGTGCTCTATAAATACATCATAGGGATAAATACCAGGGAAGGAGAGGAGTTATTTAAGTTAAGCACCAATGCTGACACAAGAACAAATGGCTATAAACTGGCCATTAACACATTTAGGCTTGAAATTAGATGTAAGTTTCTAACCACCAGAGAGGAGTGAAGTTCTGGAACAGCCTTCCAGTGGGGGGCAAAAAAACCTAACTGGCTTCAAGACTGAGCTTGATAAGTTTATGTGGGGGATGGTATGATGAAACTGCCTACAATGGCATGTAGCCGATCTGTGACTGCTAGCAGCAAATATTTCCAGTGGCCAGAGATGGGGCACTAGATAGGGAAGGCTCTGGGTCACTACAGAGAATTCTTTTCCAGGTGTCTGACTGGTGGCTCTTGTCGACATGCTCAGGGTCCAACTGTTCACCAGGAATTTTCCCGCAGGTCAGATTGTCAGAGACCCTGGGGGTTTTTCATCTTCCTCTCCAGCATAGGGCACAGGTCACTTGCTGGTTTAAGCTAAAGTAAATGGTGGGTCAACTGTAACTTGAAGTCTTTAAATCAATAACTCAGCCAGCAGTTATGGGTGTATTACAGGAGGGGATGAGTGAGGTTCTGTGGTCTGCAATGTGCAGGAGGTCAGAGTAGATGATCATGATGGTCCCTTCTGGCCTTAAAGTCTATGAGTCTATAAGAAAATAATTCAGAAATAAATACCCAAAGCAAGATGGGATTTTAAGTGTCTGATCATATCTATTTAGTTAGCATAGTAACTCTTACAAAACTTATTTGTATTCATGAAGGGCCCAGTTTTGTAGTCCATATTCCTTAAGCAAAAATTCTGTTAATTTAGCCTAATGGTAGTTTTGCTGAGTCAACAACTGATGTTTGGGTGTATAATATTTCTAATGCCTTTACATGCATATTTTGCAGCCTCTCAATGAAAAGTTAGTTTTTAATTATGCATACAGGTACTTATGCAAGATATTTTCCATGTACCTCTGCTATTTCATGGAATCTTTGTTGTCAAACTATTAAATCATAAATTACTGCATTCTTAATGCAGCACTGCTTAGTATGACACCTTATCCTGTATGGATTGTATTTGAGGTTCTCCAATGTTAGGGAAGAAATTCATTTGCTCTCTAGGGTTCGTATTAGAGAAAATAGTTAGAGCCAGTAGCATCTCCCCTGGATTTTACAAAAATGGTATTACCCTGGCTTTCACTGAGACATTGCTGGTTACCTTCTGTCAGTGAGCAACTGTCTCACTGTAAAGCAGAAGCACAATCTCCTTTCTTTTGTGTCTGTGTTCAAGGCAGTTACTTCTTAGAAAGTGGGATTTCTTCACAATGACTATGTACAAGAGCAAACGCAGAAACCAAAGATGTAAGTAAAACCTGAACTCTTTTTTTATATCGGACCATTGAGGGGAGAGAAAAAAAATCTCCAATTTTATTGAAAACTATGTATTACTTTTTCCCACAGTAGTTAAATAACACCAGAACAGCAAGAGTGGTATTTGCTACTCTTTATGCTACAGTATCTATGTGTTAAGTGGATGAAGAATCTTAGAAATTAAAAATTAGCTCTCTTGTTACTATGGAAACCCTCCGTAAGGGACTGCTTTATAAAATCAACAAAGAGAGGTTAAATGTAAGTTCAGTCTATCCCCAGTGTCCTTTATTCAGGGCATAATGATAGTTATATCTTTCACCTTGACAGGGTTAGCACATTTTCACCTTGTAAAAATTCTTTTTGTAGATTGACATTGAAAGCTTTGGGAGGTTAGAAGTGCTAAACTTCAAAAGTGGTCATTTTCCACAATTACAATTTTTTTGTGGAAAGAAGCTAGTGTAGCTTAAACAACACATACTGTGGAGGGAGTCATAAGTATAATATTTTAAAAAGTAAAAACATCCTGAATTCTCATCAGCATGCTAAAGACCAAATTTTCCACTTAAGAGACTGTTCGGTTTCTTAAAATATGGCCTTAGCTAAGCAATTTTAGTAACAATATTAGACACCTTTGCATAATGTTCTGGAGGAGCTGAGCCAAATCAAAATGTGATGTCATGGGTCAAGCTATAAAGTATGTACTACTGAAAGTACGAGTAAAGTGAGATTAAAAAAATAGGTGGGGAGGTAGTTTGGGGCTGAGAGGGGGAGATATTCTATTTAGAAAACCTGTGTGGATGGAGTGTGGGAAAAGCAGCAACCTAAAATAAGGCAAATAAGGAGGCTATTCTAACAGAAGCATTATTACTGTTAAGCATTCAGGGCTGTTTCCAGTTTTTCCACTGAATCAGTGGGACCAGTTTTTGGGTCTCAGAGCGTAAGCTCTGTACGGACCTTGTGTAGTTTTTCTTCTATCCCATAGCCAAAGTGACATACTGCATGTAAAAAGTTTCAGTGAGACACCTGTCTGTGGCTTCTAAAACCTCTGACATAGAGCTCCATCTCCCCCTTTTCACATTCACATGAAAAGACCCACCTTAAACTTTGTCCTGGTAACTTCACAAGCAACAAAATAGATAACCCACCTGTATATAACTGAGTTTGGTTTACTGCAACCATAACATAGTTTCCAGATTCTTTTCTTTCTTGTTTAGTGTGCCAGTTAAACACAAATATGTTTATCACAAGATCAGAAGCGCTTTCATGCAAATGCAAAGCCTCCAAATATGTCAGATGAACGGCATTTTACAACACTGTACGAATTGCAACATAGGATTATTTTTTAACAAAATGAATCTCTTCATTCATTCACTTCTCCCTTCTTCGTAGCTTGAACAGGTATATGTTTTATGACAGAAATATTTAAAAGTAGATGATTACATTAAAGGAAGAAAAAAGTAATGGATGCAAGGAACAGACTGAGTGTCTTTGACAAATCTCTTTTCCTTGACGTTGTTTAATTTTTGCTGTGGAACAGCAATGATGGTTTCAGTTTACTTATTATGTAAAGACTGGTGCAAACTCCAACAGTAACAGCTGAGAAGTCCTTCTGTTGCCAAAGTTATTGTCTTGTGTTCCCTTGTGCTCCTGTTTAATTTCAGTGCCCATGTGAATGTGTCTGTGGCCAGGTTTTCATTTTTCTATGGGCACAGTCAAAAATTGGGAGGTAGTTTAGGGACGGGAAGGAAGATATTCCAAGGTACTCATGGAAACATTGTATGAGATACAAGAAAGGATATTTTTATAAAGTGTAGTCACATTTCTTTTTGGTGAAGGAAAGTCTGATTTACCAATAGGAGGAAATTGTGAATTGCAAATGAGAGGAATCAGAAGTATAATTAAAACAGTGGCTGTTGGAATGATTTTGCTGAAAAACTAAAGTAATAGTTGGTTTGTAATTTTAATAAATGCTAATAAACTGCTGTTATAACTGTTTCCATTATGCCAAACATCTGTTGTAATATAGTAGGCACTTTTTAATACCTTAGATTTAATTAGAATCTGGAAAATGTCAATATAAAATCTTAGCAGAGATTGTGTGTATGTAATTTGGGAGATTTTCTGATACTTTCCCTAATCTTACAACTCAAAAGCTATTTGAAGGTTACAATGCATATAAATGATTGTTGTTTTGAAATATCACAGAGGGATATCAGTACTAACTAGGTTACATAGGAGAAGTCAAGGATTAAATTTCCTATCAGTTTTTCTTGGAGAACACTTTCAAGCAAGCAAAATACAGATGTTATTCTTGAAGCCAATTTGGTAGCACTAAAAAGACAATAATGAGATGTATTAGAGAGTCTATTCTGAGTATAAGTTGGAAAAAAAACAGTTGGTATTTTCTTATGAAAATGTTTTGAACATCTGGCACAAAAGGCAAGTGAGCTTTTGGGCTTTCTTATTCATTAATTCCGGCTTCTCTGTCTGCTAAATGGTGCACATAATTTTCAGCGTTGCTTTGTCAAAAGCTTCTGAAAGTACGAAAAAGAGTGCAATCATACAAAAATTGTTTCCTACAAACAATTTGAAAGCACTCTTGTTCAGAAAGGGAGACAGAAAAATGTAGCCATTTGCAAGGTGCAGCTGTTTTACCTCTCTGGCACTTGTATATAACTCTACTTTTAAGCTTATTTATACTTCATTTTGGATGCAGCATTTGTTTACTTAATTCTAATCCACACAATAGTATGACATTCTGTATCAGGGTAGCTTTTGTTGTTGAATTTTGTTACATCAGACTTTTGGAAACAACCCTGTTGAGATTCAAATGAAAATTACAGTACATTATCTTAATTCTGGATTTTACTCTGACTGCATAAAATGGCATAGTGTATAGATTGTCAGAGTGAATGTCTGAGACACAACGTAACAGAATGAAACAGTTTATTTATAATTTTGTGAATTATACATTTTGTTCATTTCATAAGTAGATTACAACTAATGGGAATTAATTAGACACAATACTACAGTAAACTGGTACCATAATTTCACTAAATATCAAATTAGTTGGTAATATGTGCATGTTTGTGTATGTATGATATATATGTATACATGTTTAGTGTGCATTATCTGCACCACACTAAGGATACTGAATAACTATTGGGTTAGATTCACACTCTCTCACTTGTGTTGTCTCAGAGACTGAGTATATTGATGTATCTGGCCCATTATACACATACTCCTGCAGGAATTCTGCACCACTGCACAATGCAGAATTTAATGCAGAAATTAACGTGCGTGCAGAATTTCCTTTCCCCCACAGAAATGGGCTGCAGTGGTGGTAGCCGCCACTAGGGGCCACTGGACTCTGGAGAGCCCTGCTCGCACATAGAAGACACTTCTGAGGGAGGGAAAGGGAGCTACAGGGTTCCTGGCAGCTGCAGTTCCCAGCATGCCCTGAGAGAATGAGAAGGTGGTGCACAGGAAACTCCATGCAAGCCTGGGACCGAGCATTAGACTGTTTCTTCCTCTGGATCCCTGGGCTCAGGGGTGTGGGAAGAGGATGTGAGTATCTGGTCCAGGGGGGGCCCCATGGCTGGGCTCCAGGGAGGAGGGGGTGTGGGTATCTGGGCTGGGAGCCCCATGGCTGGGCTCGGGGGGGGGAGGGATGGGGTGCAGGTATCTCGCTGGGGGGGTGCGGTTAGGCTCTGGGGAGGAGGGGGTTTGCTGGGGGGGGGGTGTCCACAAGTGGGCTCTGGGGGAGAGGGGTTGTGGGTGTCTGGTCCCCGGCTGGGCTCTGGGGGGAGGGAAGGGGGCAGAGAAACAAAAACTGGGTTGTCATAGGGGTTTCTTTGACTCTCTACTCCCAGGGGAATTTTTGTGTGTGTCTGTATTGTTACAGATTATACTAGCTGACAGGTATTTAGAAATAAATTACCAAAATAATTGAAACTGGCATGACTATGTAGTGTTATTTTGACAAATATAATTTGCATATTTTAAAAATATTATGCACAGAATTTTTAATTTTTTTGGCGCAGAATGCCCCCAGGAGTAACTACAAACACTGAAATTTTGGTAAACATTTCTCCATCTAAGATAAGTGCTTTGGAGGACAGAGTTTAAATCTTAGACTGGCCTCCGCTGAAGCTGCTGTTAATGATGGGAATGGCCTTTATGGACCTACTCTCATACTGCTTGGGGAGATGCAGGGTTTCTTCATGAAGACTCTGATGCTCTGAGTCTGTGGACAGTGGTCAGACTTGACTGTTGCAGGGATCAAGACGGGCTGCCTCCTTCTAGACAATGCTGTTCATCGGGAGTTAAAATAGCCTTAGCTATAACCTACCCAAACTTTAAGGATTGTGCAGTTTGAGGTCAGGGACTTATCTGTTGCCTTCTTCAGCTTTATTTTCTTTGTCCTTGGAATGTTCTCATCTCCATCACAAATGACGATGTCAACAGGAGAGTCTAAAGCAGGCTGTGACGGGGCGCCTGCCCAGCATTGGCGCTGGGAGGGTTAAAAACAGCCTAGGGAGGCTGAGCAGCAGGCAGCCAAAGGAGTGGCTGCAGGGCAAACAGCCAATTAGGGTGGCAGCTGCAGATAATTAGGGCGGCAACTGGATCAGCCAATCAGGGCCAAGCCAGCCCATATAAAAGGAAGCTGCAGACCAGAGCAAGTAAGTCTGCTGTAGGGAGCCCTAGGGAGAAGACTGGCTTCCTAGACGGCTCCTGGTGGATCAAAGTAAGTTTGATATAACGCGGTTTCATCTATAATGCGGTAAGATTTTTTGGCTCCCGAGGACAGCGTTATATCGAGGTAGAGGTGTATTAGAAAATATATCCACTTATTCGGTTCATAACAGCAACCTTGGATACCAGGCAGGGGATTAATGACCAAAGCTCACCAAATTCAGTAAGAGTCATCTGATTGATTTAAATGAGCTTGGAATTGGGCCCCATTATTATTATAAATAGAGTTATATGTGTTATAGGCAGTAATGAATATTCATGATTAATACTAATAATAATATCATCTCTGTGTTTTGTGTTTTCATGAGGCCACTGTACATATCACCTGTGTTAGTGCCAAAAGCTTTGTTCAAGATTCAAACAATTTCCCAGACTCTCTTGTTCTTGTTCAGGGTCCTTGTTCTTTGACAGTTGCAGAGTGAGAGGTCTTCCCTTCCTAAATATTATCTATGTACTGTTATCCACAATGATAAAATCAGAATGATTTGCTGATGTGAGAAGATTGCTGACAGGGTGACAGGCAGTACCCGTGATACCAGTTGACGTTATTGGGAAACAAACAGTGTCCTACCTTATGCATGTCTCCATTTTAACTGAAGGCCTTTCCAGGTGGCCTGATCCTGTAGGGGAATAATTGAACAAGTGACAGGCAAAGAAAAGATTATCTATTTTATGTGTCCTTACCTTTCAGTGTCATACCTGATTAGTAGGGCTGTCCATTAATTGCAGTTAACTCATGCGATTAACTCAAAAAAATTAATCGCAATTAATCACAGTTTTAATTGCACTGTTAAACAATAAAATACCAACTGAAATGTATTAAATATTTTTGGATGTTTTTCTACCTGTTCAAATACATTGATTTCAATTACAACACAGAATACAAAGTGTACAATACTCACTTTATATTTGGTTACAGACATTTGCACTGTAAAAATGACAAACAAAAGAAACAGTATTTTTCAATTCACCTCATACTAGTGCTGTAGTGCAATCTCTTTATCGTGAAAGTGCAACTTACAAATGTAGATTTTTTTTGTTACATAACTTTACTCCATAACAAAACAATATAAAAATTTAGCGCCTACAAGTCCACTCAGTCCTACTTCTTGTTCAGCCAATCGCTAAGACAAACAAATTTCTTTATATTTACAGGAGATAATGCGTCCCGCTTCTTATTTACAATGTCACCTGAAAGTGAGAACAGGCGTTCAGCTGGCACTTTTGTAACTGGCATTGCAAGGTATTTACATGCCAGATGTGCTAAAGATTCATATGCCTCTTCATGCTTCGACCACCATTCCAGAGGACATGATTCCATGCTGATGATGCTTGTTAAAAAATATGTTAATTAAATTTGTGGCTGTACTCCTTGGAGAAGGATTGTATGTCTCCTGCTCCATGGTTTTACCTGCATTCTGCCATATATTTCATGTTATAGCGGTCTCGGATGATGACCCAGCACATGTTGTTCATTTTAAGAAAACTTTCACTGCAGATTTGACAAAACACAAAGAAGGTTCGAATATCAGATTTCTAAAGATAGCTACAGCACTCGGCCCAAGGTTTAAGAATCTGAAGTGCCTTCCAAAATCTGAGAGGGATGAGGTGTGGAGCATGTTTTCAGAAGTCTTAAAAGAGCAACACTCTGATGTGGAAACTACAGAACCTGAACCACCAAAAAAGAAAATCAACCTTCTGTTGGTGGCATCTGACTCACATGATGAAAATGAACATGCGTCGGTCCACACTGCATTGGATCGCTGTCGAACAGAATCCATCAGCATGGACGCATGTCCTCTAGAATGGTGGTTGAAGCATGAAGAGGCATATGAATCTTTAGCGCATCTGGCACGTAAATACCTTGCAATGCCGGCTACAACAATGCCATGAGAATGCCTATTCTCACTTTCAGGTGACATTGTAAACATGATGCGGGCAGAATTATCTCCTGCAAATATAAAAAAAACTTGTTTGTCTGAGTGATTGGCTGAACAAGAAGTAATACTGATGGACTCTAGGCTCTAAAGTTTTACATCATTTTATTTTTGAATGCAGTTCTTTTGTACATGATTCTATATTTGTAAGTTCAACTTTCATGATAAAGAGATTACACTACAGTACTTGTATTAGGTGAATTAAAAAATCCTTTCTTAATACATCATTAAGAGTTGTCATTGGGAAATTAAACATATAAAAAGGGTAATATTAAAGACATGGTCTAATAAATCCCATAAATATGACCTGTATCAAGCCATAACTAAAGAGAGGACTATGCACAGTCCTTGCACACAGGAGCGGCGCCAGGGTTTTTGCCGCAGCTCCTCCTCTGAAGCTGCGTTCTCGGCGGCGGGGGTCCTTCCATTACGGGTCTTCGGGGCACTTCGGCAGCGGGTCCCGGAGCAAGTGAAGGACCCGCCGCCGAATTTCCACCGAAGACATGGAGCGGAAGAAGCCCCTCTGGGCGGCCCTGGTTCTCGGCGGCGTTTCCGTGGCCGCTTTTCTTCCCACCCAGAGGAATCACCGCCGAAATTCCGCCGAGGGCGGCGAAATGCCACCCCCCACATCCTGCCGCCCTAGGCGACCGCCTAGGGTCACCTAGTGGAAGCACCGGCCCTGCTTGCACACTAACAACTTCATAAAAAAGGAATCATAAAGAGTTCAAAAATACATTCCAAATCTCTTGGTTTTACCTAAAATCTGATAAACGATTAAGCATGCATTTACTGCTTTTAAAGCATCAGTCATGATCCAAATGCTACATAGAATGAGGCCAGTGTTCCTGTACTGCAACGGTGTAATTCTGTCTTATTCTTTGAGAGCAGAATCCAGAAATTATTTCTCAGTCATTTCCAGGCAAAACTCCCACTGAAGGACTGAGTAAGAGCAGGATCTGGCCCTAAGAGAACCTCATTTTTGGCAACAATTACAATTTGGCAATAATTATAAAACAAATTGTCAACATTTTGCTCCTAGCTTCAGTTACTAAAATCACTTTTCCTATTTCACCTTTTCCTTTTGAAATCTTGCATGTTTTTGGTCCTATTATTCACCTAAACTTCTGCTTCCCTGTGTTCCATCTTAGTCCCTGTAGTTATTAGTATATTAAGTGCACTCATAGATTGTTTGCTTATGTTAATTGTGGCTCAAGGTCATGGGATTTTTTGCCCTTGCTTAATACTGAAAATATGTCTATTTTTTTCTCCAAGCCTCAAGTGATCTCTGCAAATTATTCTTTATTTTGTGCTTTTCTTCATTTTTCTAGAGAGTGCCTAGGGCTGCTTATCACATGAAGCACTTTATAAATACATATTGTATTGTAAGGTTTGTTTTGACCCCTGGTGAGTTAGAAACTGCCTTAGAAAAACACCCAAACATAATTCTTTAAATAAAATACATGTTCTTCAAATTCCTGGGCATCTGTCTTATTAATAAGTTTCAAAGGCAATAGTATTGCTGACTGAGGAATCACTTATGGTTCCATCATATAGCTAGGTCTGTGTGTGGCCTTGATGCTTGGATGATATTTTGTGCTTGGATTATATTTTCTTGGTAATCACTTCCATTCCTTAAGATTTTGCTTACTTATTTTTAAAAACAACATTTTGTTTTGTTGTGCTATTGCAGGGAAACATGTTATTTCAGGACAAAACTGGAGCCTGTGTAGCAGTCCTCTTACAAACAGCAATCCTGTTTGATGCTCTAAAAGCAGCTTTTCTTCATTTTATGTGCTATTCTTTATTTATCGGGGGGAGGGGGGGAAGCATAACAACTTTCAATCCATTATCAAAAACAGCCTGAAAGGGCGGGAGGAGGAGAGAAAAATCTTTCTTCATTTGGCCTCCATGATTGGACTAAGATCAAAGAAAATAGCAGCATATTAGCATTGTGTGCTAGTAAAATGTGACCTCTACCCCATGCAGCAGAGAGACATTATGACTAAAACTCCAGTGACATTGCCCCGATAAGCCTTCTAGTGGGGGTCATTTTATGTATCTGCCTTTCACTGTTCTTCCTCTGTACTGAGTCTTTATAAAGTGGGCACAGATTCATCCAGAATAAAGATGAGCCAGGGCTGGTCTTAGACCAAATGGAGCCCCAGGCGACAGGGCCGGCTCCAGGCACCAGGCACCCAAGCTGGTGCTTGGGGCGGCACCTGGAGGGGGGCGGCGCGGCGCTCGGGCCGCCGGGGAGAGCGGGGCCACAGCCGGGCTCGCCGCCCTCCCCCCGGCTGCCGGGGGGAGAGCCGAGCCCCAGGCGGGGCTCGCCGCCCTCTCGCCGCCCTGCCCCCGGCGCTCTGGCCGCCGGGGGGAGAGCTGAGCCCCCGCCGGGGCTCGCCGCCCTGCCCCCGGCGCTCTGGCGGGGGAGAGCCGAGCCCCCGCCGGGACTCGCCGCCCTCCTCCCAGGGCTCCGGCCGCCCTGCCCCCGCTGGGGCTCGCCGCCCTGCCCCCGGCGCTCTGGCCCGGGGGGGAAGAGCCGAGCCCCCGCCGGGACTCGCCGCCTTCCTCCCAGGGCTCCGGCCGCCCTCCCCTCCTGCCCCCGGCCGCCGGGGGGAGAGCGGAGTCCCCGCCGGGGCTCGCCGCCCCCCCCGGCTCCGCCCCCCCCCCCCCGCGGGGGGGGCCCGGGGGGCGGCCGGAGGCTTTTTTGCCTGGGGCGGCAAAAAAGCCAGAGCCGGCCCTGCCAGGCGAGGAGCATCTATTCTCCTCCCCGCCCCCCCAATTTGTTAAACTTTTGAATAAGTTATTTTTGTGGTATTTGTAGCCCATTTCATGATTTTGCATGATTTGCATGCATGATTTATTCCTGTCATATAAGACGATAAATTTTCACGCTTGAATCCATAAATCTGTATTTATTCATGTCATATATAAGCAAATTTTTTTTAAAAAGTTTCCTCTAAACTTATAGCAACTTTTTAATTTTAAGAATAACTGAAATGTACAAACATCAAGATATTGAACTGCGCATTAATATTGGATGGACCAGTATTAAATAGTGTTACAGTAGGTGACAGGCTTAGAAAGTTAACCCTAGTCCTTTAGTTCAAAAGGCTGCTTTTCTCGCCTTTGCCCTCGTGAACTGAAACACAGCATCAGAGAGATCCAAAGACTGGCCAATAGCATTTTCAAGCAATAAAATAGCAAGCGATGTCAGTCTCTCATCAGCCATCATCGATCAAAGATGATGTTTTAATGAGCCTAAGATTCGTAAAGCTATGCTCACCACTTGCGACTGTGAGCAGCAGCATGAACAGAATCTTCAAAGCTATCCACACATTAGGAAAAGTGTCCTTTAGCTCTACATCATGAATGAATTGGAGAACTTGGAGTGAAGAGTCCTTCCTGTGCAAAATGTGATAGATGTTGTCCAATTCGACATAGAGGTTTTTATCATTGACTTCCAAACATTCCCCATGTGTCAGCATCTGGTGAAGGTCTGTACAATTGTTCGAGTATTTTCCTCTCCGCTGGCAGCTTATTAAGGTCATGGAGAAAAACCCAGATGTTTTCATGATGCTTCTTTTGTCTGAATCTTTCTTTGATGACACTTGAGCAGTGTCAATGAATGAGCAGAAAAACTCCCTCTTGAATTTTTCTTCCGAGTTTCCCATCATCTTATCGCTGCCCTCGTAACCAGACTGTTTCTTCTTCCAAGGAATACGAGTTTCCTTGAAGATAGGCTATGCTCCTAAGTTTTCTGCTATTTCTTTGGCAGCAGTGATGGCATCTTCAAATCTGTTGTCTCTGTAGGCCACAACTAAATCAAGGCAGCTTCTCATCAAAGTAGTAGCGGTCACGATGTCCATCGACTGAGTTTGTAATGCCCTGTTTGCAATGTGTACTTGGAACAGGATATCGTGCTAAACCACATGGAGACCAGAAATTTGAAGTCAGTGATCTGGTTTGCCAGGCTTTGTGCCTTGGCTTTGCTTAACTGTGCCAGTACCATAAGGGCATCATAAACCTCAGTCACTTAGTACCTCACTGGCCTTATGCTGTCAATGTGGCTCTCCCAGTGCATGTCACTTAGCAGCTTCATGGTCAGATTTGTAACATTATCCGTAAGGATTTTCCACACGATAGTTGATGCTGAAAACATCACATTACACGTTAAGCATAGCAAAAGAATTTTTTTTTTATATTGTTGCTTAGATAGGGGTTCAATAGATATCTCTGGCATCTCATCAAATATGTTCTTTATCAGTCGCTGTAACGATGCTGGCACTGGTGGGACCCAACTGAGAGTGCCAATTCAGGACAAATTGCTTAGAGCAGGGCAGTTACAGCCCAAGGTTGGAGTTACTTTACTGTTAAGGCAAACCAAACCAGCCAGACAGAGAAGACTTCGGTTTTACCCCACTGGCTAACCACAGGTCACACAAGCAATTCCCTTAGACACTCCAGTTTCCCAGTATCACCACCAGTGCCACTTGTTATGGTGACAAATGGTTATGAAAACCAATACCCCGGTAAAAGAAAAAAGGGTCTCTCGATCCCAAAGGACCAAGCCCCAGACCCAGGTCAAATCAGATTTTACCCACAAATCACGCTGTTGCCGATCCTTTAGAATCTAAAATCTAAAGGTTTATTCATAAAAGGAAAAAGATATAGATGAGAACTAGAATTGGTTAAATGGAATCAATTACATACAGTAATGGCAAAGTTCTTGGTTCAGGCTTGTAGCAGTGATGTAATAAACTGCAGGTTCAAATCAAGTCTCTGGAGTACATCCACAGCTGGGATGGTTCATCAGTCCTTTGTGTAGAGCTTCAGTCTGTAGCAAAGTCCCTCCAGAGATAAGAAGCAGGATTGAAGACAAGATGGAGGAGCTGCAGCAGCTTTTTATAGTCTCTTGCCATGTGGTTTCTTTTTTGTCCCAAAGACAAGCTGTCCATCACATGGCATGGAAAAACCTCAGAGTTCTGTCCACAGGCATGTCCCTGCATGCCTTGCTGAGTCACAAGGTGTATCCGCCTTCTCTCAATGGGTCAATTGTATGGCTGATGGTCCTTAATGGGCCATCAAGCAGGTTAGGCAGAGCTGACACCAACTTGTCTGGGGTGTCACCAGAAGCATAGCATAAGTTTGAAATACAGACAGTATAGAGCCAATATTCATAACTTCAACTACAAAAATGACACACACATACAGATAGCATAATTATAACCAGCAAACCATAACCTTGACTTAGACACCTTGTTTGACCCCCTTTATACAAGATTTGGTGCCACTACAGGACCTTGCAACATGGTTGCAACAATGATCTGTATTGTCCCAGTTCATGTCAATAACGTCACAGTCTCTACTTACACTCTTCAAGTCTTAAAACAAAGTACACTTTCACAATTACACAATAAAACAAGGTTCACAATATCGCAGTTGGGTTCACACATCATTTCAGTTTGTTCTTATATCTCACTGACTGGCGACACCCTGCCCTTTGTATAACCATGGCTGACAACATTCTAGGAGGTTTGAGGAAAATGTAGTTCTCAGAAAGTCTGGAATGTTCCACAAGATTCTACAAAGAACCAGAATATTCTAGGAGGTTAGTGAAAAATGAATCCATATATGGGATACCTGAAACATATTACTTCAAACATTCTATTTTCCCTTTTGTCACTAAGAACAAAAACAGCACCCCAAGTCCCACTCCCCCCATGCCCAGCACCCCAGGCATTTGCCTGGGTCACCTGACCCTTAATACGTCTCTGACTGGATCTAAAGCAGTGCTGGGCAAATAATCTGACTTCTCAGTTTGCTGGCAGTTTAAAAAAATTGATTGGGTTGAACCAAAACTGAAAATTCTGAAAAAACTACTGGCAAATTGAAAAAGTCAACATATTTAATTTCAGACAAATGAAACATTTTGTTCAACCTAAGGTAGATTCATAAAATGGCTGGAGGTGGTATTTCCCTAATAACCTTTTGCCTAGTGATTAGAGCACTCATCCAGGACAGGGGAGACCCAGGTTCCAGTCCCCTGCTCCAATTACTGTTTAATTATTTATACACAGTGGAACTGCTTCAGCATGAGAGAGTGAGAGACACCCATCTCCACATATAGGGCATTCTCCTGAGAAGTAGGAGACCAGGTTCAAATCTCTTCCCCACATCAGGCAAAGGGAGGAATTGAACCCTAGGTAAGTTCCCTAACCACTGGTATAAAGTGATGGCAGTGTCACCACCTAAGTTCCAGAAAAATAATTTGTGTTAAATTTGTAAATAGCTTTGGGTAGAACAAAATTGCATTTTTTAGTGGATCAAATATTTGTCTGAAAATTTCACCTAGCTCTATGGTAGAAACTTCTTTTGACTCTTTTCCTGGAATTCAGATTGCTTTTAAGCATTAAGAGCATATTTTTCCATAAATTCGTATCACTGAATTAGTAGGTCTGTCTGTCTATTGAGGTTCATATTTTGTCACTCACCATCAACATGATATCTAAACATCATATTCCTACTGGTCCCAATCATCAACTCTTTAGAAAGGACAGACTGTTCAAAGACTCCTCAGTAACCTCCCCCTGGACATCCAAGCTATTTGATATATGCTGCACACTTGAGCTTGAGCAGTTAATGCAGATAAAACTGTCTGGACAGAAACCTCTCTCCTGTTCTGAAAAAGGACTTATTTAACTTGCATGATGAAGTAGAAGTGCACAACAAACAATTCTCTACATGATCATCTCTCATATAAGGGCATGCATGTGCAGTGATGTGTACTCATGAAAATAATCTGCCATTTTATGCTTTTTCCTCATATTCTGAGCTGAAGAATGCATTGATTGCAAAAAGAAATACAATATATACTGTAAATATTTCATATTTATTTTTATCTTGATTATCACAGATGAACAGCTGTGAATTTGTGATTTTTATAATGAGCATATTAAGGCTTATTTCAGAGTTAAATTTCTAGGGAGCAGCTCAAGTCAGCTATACTCTACTTTGGACATAAACAGAATATTTTATTGATAATCATATAAATATTCTGCGTGTATCTGACCTACAAATTTCCTCCTGGTATGCGGAGGTGAGAATCTGGAGGAAAAACTGGGCACAAGAAAATTAGCTGTCTTCATAGTGTACTATAAATTTTTTCAGTGAGATTTACAAATAAACCCTGTTAGTTTAATTACAACTTCCTTCCTCAAAATTAATGCTAGCCTAATAATGCAATTAAGATTTCACAAATATTCATTGGTGTAAAGACTACTTACACACCCTAATGACATTCACAATCTTATATTTGTTTTCTGAGACTATTTATGCAAATGATTTAAGTTGTTAGCAATATTTTTTTGTTAGAGGGCTCTGGGGTTTATTTTAAGAGATTGAGGAAAGAGCATCATCTCATGAATACTAGTGTGACTAAATGTCTATAAATACTAGATGTGAACTTCCATGTTAGAAATGTTCCTATGTCCATCTCAAAATCTTTGATTTCTCTCCTCTTGTGTATAAAGTTTGTCATCCACTCAGGGAAGAAAATAGATAAATAACTTAGGTGAACAGTCACTAATAGTTGAAGACACAAGTTTAATCAGCATAGTCAGAGTGAATAGGCTGAAAAGTGTTTATTGACCAATTTTGAACAACGAACAAATTCATATAAACTCAGTCTCTTTAAACCATTGTGAAGAGAGGAAAAATGGGTGAGGGGTACAGCCCTTTAAAATGTGAATTTGCTATGAATATTTCCCCAAGTTCCACTCAAAATTCATTCACATTCTTGTCCAAGCTCAGAATTGCATGTAATATTTAGTAAGAAAAATATTTATACAGAAAAAATGCCATTATTACAGTTGAAAAACAAAGTGGCATCAGCATTTGAGGCGTATTTCTGTAGGCTGTACAGTATGTATTCAAACAAATAGAGAGATCCACCAAGGATTTATCTATATTCAGCCATCTGTCCAACTAGTGTCCAAAACGCATGGAAGCTCGAATTGAAAGTTGGGTGTACTAGAGTCTAAACGTTGCTAGATATTCTCTAATGGTCAAATGGGGACACAGGTATGTAAAGAGAAACACAATTGGAAGAAAAAGGAAAAATACCAAATTGACCTTATAGGAGGGCTGAAAGTTCCTTCAGTAGCATCACAGTAGTTCCCATTTCCATCACATAATATTCCTCCTGCCAGGAATTTGCACCTTAGGTTCACAAAAGCCATCTGTTTTACAGTGAGTATTTAAAATCCCTAGGAAGTGGTTGATATATAATTGTTCCCGTTATCATTTGATTCTTGATGCACACAAAGCAATTGAAACCAATTGGTTTTCATGCATATATTTAATTATATGCAAGTAATATCCACTTGAGAACATGCAATCTTGTGTATGTGTATAGTTAAGGGGAGTTGGGGTTTCAAAGGCCCAAATGAAAGGCTTTTAATGAGAGTTAGGCTCCTAATTATGATTTGTGCCTTTGAATCACCCCCCCCCACACACACACACACTACCCTTGTTGTTTAATTAATTAATGTTATATGAATCTAGTGCTTGATCATGCACCTAGGTGTCATGGCTGGGTCGTGGGCAGCCAGACCTAGTAGTCAGAGCTAGAATCCACAGTCACAAGACAGGAGTCAGGATGCCAGGAGATCAGAAGCAGGAGACAAACTGGAGATCAGAACCACAAGTTAGGAACCAGAGTCAGGCCGAGGCAGGATACCAGAGAGTGAGAGTCAGGAGACAAACTGAAGGTCAGAACCATGAATCAGATTCCAGGAGTCGCTCTGGGTCAGCATGCCAGGACACCAAGCTGCGGGAGCAGGAAGCACAAGGCACACGGTCCAGAGTCCACTGGAGTCCAATTATTCAGACAGCTTCCTGTTCCTACTGCTGGCTTAAGTAGAGCCAGCAGGCCAATCAGCTGTTTTGGGACTCTGGGAATAGGACTGCAGGGGTAGAGCCTCAAACAGGGGCTGGGCTTCCTGTGTCTCAGGTAAGCATCAACAGGCTGCCAGATGGAGGGTTGCATGGCTGCTCCTATAAATCCTGCAGACCCAGGTTTGACATGTTTGGGTCATGACACTAGGCCATAAAATTAATGGCAAAACTCACATTGACTTAAGTGGCACGGAATCAAGCCCTTAATGCTCAGGAAAGACGGACTATCTTGCAGCCCACACATCAGGTGCAGCAAGAACAGCAGTATAAGATATCCCCTACTGCCTTGATAATGTGCCTTAACCATGAGGTGACCAGATCGGCCTGTTTGTCTGACACTGTCATAAAGGGTGTCAGCCATTTGTGAGGGAACTTAATGGAGAATATTAAACTTATTTCATATGGGCCCATCAAACAGCTATTACAGCTATAGGTAGTAAAACTTTTCAAGTCATTATTGGCTTGGGTTTGCATAAGCAATCTAAGGAAGATTACTCTGGATGATCTCATTTCCCCTCTTTGTGCCTTTTCAAGTGGAAAAATAAGATACAAGAAGTGTTGGATGGAGGCTTGTTAAAAACTGATCAGAGTAACCTCATTCAGCATTATTGCCTGCCATTCTAGAATGTCATTTGGACCAGATGTCAATATAGTGACAGCAGGCAGCTCTTGCTTAACATAGGATGTTATCCCATACCACTTGTGATGGTGGTGGGCCATGACAGCAGAGCCTGGAACTGAAAGTTGCACTTCGATGGTGGAGTGTGTCCCCTGGAGCAAGACTGCATGTGCTCCAAGATTTGTAACTAGCTGGAGGAGGATATCCCTTTTTGCCACCAATAGCCCCTCGATATTGAAATGCAGCATATTGAGAACTGGCCCCAGACAGAGCTAGAGTTTGTGTCATTGGCCCTAAAAGGGACCCCAATGGAGGACGACTCTTTTGAGCTGATTGTTGCTTAGAATGCAAGTCTATGTCCCACATTTTGTCTACTTTCATTTTGCTTTATGCTACTCCCAGAAGTGCTGAGTCCATATTACACATTAACACTTCTCCAGTATATCATTGTTTTAAAAAAAAAAAAAAACTATGTACTGAACATAGTCCCATTGAAGTCAATAGATGTTTTGCTGCTGACTTCAGCAGGTACGAGGTTGGGTTTTATAATGATCACCCTTAAAAACTTGCCAATTGCCTTGGACAATTCCCTGGGTAATCAAATAACTTTATCTCATGGTTTGCAGTATTTTAGGTATTCCCTCTAGTAAGGATAAGGAAAATCAGCTACTACTGACAGTGGGAGATTTTTTAAAAGGTTGTTAGGCACCTAACTACCATTTCTGTCTGACAATCTGCCCCACTTCCTTTTCTATTGATGTAAGGCAAAACTGGCAAGTCCCTACTGTATGTCCTTTATTAGAGGAGCATTAAAAAGCAACATAAATCTTTTATTCTGTTTCTAATTCTCTCTGATCAGAAAGGAACCTTCAGCCAGACCAATTTAAATTACACTTTGTAAAATAAATGCTTTTTGACGAACCACATATTTGGCCATGCTTCAACCAAATGCAAATTAAGCAGCCAATTTATAATCCCTGCAATAATAGGCTTTGTAAGTGAAGCCATCACCATTCTTGAATATACTCATACTGCTCAGTGTTAGTATAATCTTCCAAATTTAAATAATTCAAAACCTCTGGAACATGAATGTAATTTAACATTTCATATGACTTGCTAGTGTGAATGTGCTGCTACACATTTTGGGAAACACATGACAGGTATGTTAAGAGTTCTCTGATGAGTTTGTCTGTGTTGAGGAAGACCAAAAGATTTGTTACAATCATATCAAGATTCGGGTTTTTTAAAGGAAGATTTAGTAGCCTTTTATTGGGACTTCTAGAGTCGAATTGTGATAATGACTTTGTCTTCCATTTAGTGCTTTCATCATTGAGTTAGTATGATGTACTGAAGCATCTGTGAAGTATTAGTGGAAATTTTAAGTGTTATAGGGTTCTCATCATGTGTTTTATTAACCAGTTAAAGGTAAGCTGTTTTATGAGTATCTTTAGATTATTAACTTTCAGTTTGATTTTCCAGATAACCACAAGGAGGTACTATCCTGTGATCTCTGGGCTTGGATTTATTCCTCTTTTTTGTCATTGATGATGATAGTACAAGAATTAATTAAAAATAATCAGAGGAAACATGGTACTATGCTATTTGAATTGAATTATTCTCAGCATTTCCATAACATTAGTTTGAAAAATTTCACAATCTCACAGGCATACATTCTTTTAGAATAACCTTTCTCAATTGTATTATTTTAACCACACATCTCCTATGTCACTCACATTTCTTCAGAAACTATTCTGCATAGTTAAATTCTGCTTCAACTTGTATTGCTTATTTTACATTGTGTTGTTGTTTGTTTTACAAGAAATAGGACACAGCCCTAGGTAAAAGGGGATGTAGACAAAAATGATACATGGGAATGGGGTTCTGTTCATTCATAGACTACACTTAAAGCATTTCCATGTGGTGTTTTGTTTTGGACCTGCTTTAGAAATACCAAACATTCCTCCTCTTCACTTTATCAGTATGTAAAAATTCAGAATGAGAATGAGCCCACTCATGGTAGGATACCCAGTAATCATAACCTTATTTTGAAAGAAGTCTTTCACACTCAGAGCCATCTAAATTTCACCTGTCTGGGGATTTTGGAGCAACTCATTCATCCCTTGTTTAAAAGCTGTTACTGTCCCATTCTATTAGTTCTCTTTATACCAGAACAACCTGACAGATTACTTAATGAAAGATGCTAAACCAGTAGTACAAATGGATCCTTCCCTTTTAGCACCATAACTTTACTGGCAAGGACCAGAAATTCTGTCTGAACTGAAATTCACTTCTCAAGCAGCTGGAAGCTCAACAGGTTACCACGAGGCCAAAAATACTGGATATAGTCATAGCTCCCCAATGTATTTCATTAAGTTTAATTAATTTCCCTAGTGAAACCATTTCAAAGCTATTTCAGTAACTCAGGTGATATTATAAACCCTAAGAATGTTGTATTCTGAAGGCATCCATTAATTATGGAGCATAACTTTGTTAATGTTTCCGGATGTGCAATAAACAAGCTGTGTATCAGCCCTTTAATTTTATGGCATGTTAGGCTGCTACAGTCTTAAATAGTGTATGTCTAATTAACACTCCCTGATTTCATTACTGCACATGAGTTATTCCTTCTGGTACCTTCCTCTCATTGTCTGTGTGCTGCTGCTGTTCAGGTATGATGCATCACAGGCATCATTTGGCATGCATAGTTTAGCTTTGTTTTATGATGTATAACTACTGGCAAGGTCCTTAAATAAAAAATGAGACTGCACTCTCTTGACAAAAGACCAGCCAAGAATGCATGCAGGTCACACCTGTTTCATTTCCACAACTGTGCAAATTTGATTTGCAACAATGCTAGTTAATTATTTTGATCAATGAATCTTCTCAGCCTAGTCAGTTCACCAAGGAAAATGGAGAGTGTTAAACAAGGATGTTGATAAGGTTGGAATGCGTCTGTGTGGAAGAGTAATTAGTTTGATGCATGTTTTAATCAGAGCTGTATGCATGTGGCCTTTGGCAGATATTACTTCTGCTCATGCACAAAAGAAATATGCTGCTTCAACAGTTTTAATTTCAAACTCTTCTAAGACGTGTAATTTTGATGCTTACCATAATCCTGATGAGTGTGGCCATTAAGTTCTCACTGAAATATAACTGTGAGCCCCCTAGATTTAAGGAAGGCAAGTCACTGTGAAGGATCATAAAACTGTCAGACCCTGGATACGAGAAACTCATAACGAATGTTGCTGAAGCTTGTGTGTTGGGCCTATAAACATTAACTGTGAGGAAAAGCCTAATCTGCTTGATAAACAGCCCAAATAAACACTATTTAAGCCTTTCCTGGTTGTAAAAATGATCATAGGTAACATTCTTAAACTTTAACAACAAAGGCATGACATTGCTGCAGCTCAGTGTAAATTGGAAGAGAGTTCTGAAATCTGTATTCAATGCTTAAAGTAATTGGTTCACACTAAACTATGCTCTTCAACTAACTGAAACCTGGATGACTAAAAGCAACTGAGATAAATGTCTAAAACCTCTTGAGGTTGCTGAAGGAATTCTTTGTTCTAACTTCTAAATCATTTCATGCACCTTAAAACAGTTCAAAATCAAATTTCAAAACCAACAGTCCCGCTTGTTGGTTAATACAAAAGAAAATATTCAGTATTTTGTTTGTTTTTTATATCTTCAAATGAACTGAACTGTGAATATATTAAAAAATCAATGTTTAATGGCTGATTTATAAAGTTACCTAAATTAGTGTCATCTATAGTTACAGCAGCTGATATAAAATCCTCCGGTATTAGGATAAAAGATGGTCACTATCTGGGGAGGCAGAAAGATATTTCTATCACACAAGTCTCGTGTTGCCAGTATCTTCAAAAGTGGCTCCCACAAAATTTCCTTCTTTCCTCTTTGGTACAAAATATTTGTCAACCAGAGGGATTGGGGATCGTTTTATTTCCCTTTATAAATACAGCTACCTTCTCATAAACATAACCAAGACAACTTCATCTGGCAAACATCTACGTTAAGTGCATTGACTGGAAATCTTGAGACATTATTCCTGAAAACATATACTACATATGTGGCATAGCAAAGTGTTCCACCTGCATAATTAGAAGTGAAGGCTTTGTAAAGGGGGGAGGCTGACACCTTGAGGATCCTCCCAGGTAATTTCTTTTAAAATACTTGTTTTTTGTTGTAGTCTTTTCCATTCCAAAAACAACAAATGTGTCCTTTAGAAGATTTTTATGAACTTTAGGGATATGTTCTCTGCAACAGGCATGAATTTAGGCAAGGAAGGGATGTTCTTCAATAGAGGCAAAAAAAAAATTATCCCACGCCCTTCATTTAGTTTGATGACAGAATTTTAACAAGGGACTTCTGGGAGTTTCCAGCATATCACTGTCCCATGGCATAGCATTACAAATTTTGGACTCATGAGAATTTATACCTTCATTTGCTATATCGTGCAATAGCCACTTCTGCAATCAGGACACTGGATTAGATGGATTATCGGTCTATTTCTGAATAGTAATTTTATGTACATAGTAATAAGATACAATTTTTATAATTAACCACTATGTCTGAAATTCAAGCTCAGTAATAAGTAGCTTGCATATGTTTTCAAAAATGTTATATGTTTTTAATATGTAAACATAATTAAAGGGTATATTGTTAGGACCAGATTTCTTTTCATACTATAGTCCTTGGCTATATACCAATGCAACAACACTAGTAGTAGCTACAGCAATAGCTGTAGTGTAGACAAGACAGGTGTTTTATCATCGTATGACGCTACAGCTTCCACCATTGATAGTGAAATATGCTGGGGTCTGTGCCATTTTATCTTTTTAAACGATAGCAATAATTGTCATTTTGGTCCTTTTAAACTTGATGTGTAGTCACAGTCATTAGTTGTTATTTGCCTATTTCCTTGCTCAAAACCTAGCATTTCAAATTCCACTTTGGTCTTGCCTGCGTCTTAGTATCTTATTTACAAATACCATCCCCCATTCTAATAGAGTTCTGATCTTTTCTTCTGTGCTAATGACCATGTTTTACTATTTTAATGGTGCTGTTTGGAGACCTATTTTAAGCCAGTATTTTAAAGAGACTGGATCAATGATTTTCTTACAGTTCCCTCTTCACTTTATTCTACTCTTTATTTAAAAATGAATCATTGACAGATGAACAGCAGTCTGTGTCACTAATGCTTAATGGAACATTCACACGTACAACTGCCACTTGTGTGAGAAAATTAACCTGTAAAGATTCTTCAAGCAAAATTACAAACACATGCTAATATGAAACAATTGCAGAAAACAGTTGATACAAACAGGTCTGAAATATGCTTAATCGTTATGTGTATAGTACAATATGTAATTACTTTGCATATTTATGCAGCTATATTGAGTTTCTTACTAACGTCAATGGCCATACATGCAAGAGTGAAGTAACTAATTATCCATTTACTACCAGAATATTACTGGCCAATATAAAATTGAGTGAAATCTCATTCATGAGAACATAATTCATGTTTATTTTGTGGCTGAATCCTGAAGGCTGCTGAAAAAAGAATAGCTAGTGAAAGCACTAGAGTTCAGCACCGATCATTTGCTCAGTACCTGCACACAGAGAGACTTCTGTGTGGTGAGGAGGAATGTGCGCGGAGCAAAGCAACGAGAGCAAACCTGTGAACAGAGCGCTGAGGGAAGTGAGCATGACAGGAGCAGAGACAGTGCCCAGGTACAGACAGTTCCCAAACAGAAAAAGGTGATATTGGTGTCTGTATTATTTGTTTTAAATTGTTCACCGAGCTCTATATTATTGACTATGCATATGAAGAATACTTGTTTACAAATGAAAGTGCTTCATTTTTGCAATTACTATACTTTTATTATATAAAATAACAGCTATTTTAGCAACAGCTAGAGAATATGTATGTACGTATACAGGATCAGCTCCTGGGCCTTCCTATGACTGTTTTGCATTGGTATTGCAAAGGAGATACAATACTAGATTACCCAGCTACCTGAGGAGTCTACCACCAAGGAGTAGGGTCACATATCTGGCTTTATGCACTCTCTCCTGCCTCCCCTTGGTGTAGGGGTTATGTCAAGGGAAGAGATGGTATGGCTGAGAGCAGCATTGAGGCTCCAGAGTGAGATGTGGCATGAAAGTGGTTCACAGTTTTTCTCCCCTCTTTCTCTCTCTCTCTGGGCTCTCCACAAAGTATAGCTCAGCCAGAGTTGCTAGGCTGAACTACTCTGTGGATCATGTGTCCCCTTTAATTCTCTCCAATGCACACTGTAACCTGTTATAACTTTTATGTTGAAATGTCCCCAATTCATATTAAGTTGTTAAAAATAAGGGTGCAATAAAACCCAACTTACTTTTCAGGTTCAAGTCTCTAGGTCAGTTACAGAAAATATATTTAGTAGAGGACCACTAGGAGACATTTAGAATGATAAAACCAAACTTTATTCAAAAGAAAAATGATTAGTTAAGCAAACAGGCATGCAATTACCACTTACACAATAATACAACTATACTTACACTCAAAGATGAAATAGTGTATCACACATACAGCATGACGTACAGCCTTATAATCCTGGAACCTAACAGTACCCTTTTGAGGTTAATTGGAGCTCTCCCCAAATCAACAAAATTACTCCTTTTATATTCCAGTATAATACTAATTAACATTAAATTTCCCGTACCATAATTATATTTCTGCCACATCCTTATTGGCTTTTTACATTACACATTTCAATTAACATCTACACCAGTGTCTTTCCCATACTATCACTATAGATAGCATTTTAATAAAACATTTACAATTCCCCAAAACACTCATTAAAAACCTTGCTTAAACCAATTATAACCAAAACATAGCAGTAACATAGCCCTGGGTCATGTCCTTGCTAACTCCTACTTTCCCATCACTCTCTATCTCCAACTTATAGCTAACTTTCCTCATACTAACTACTTCAAATTCCCATACTCCTCTACACTTAGGCTAATTTAGGCACAAAACCTAATTTCTACTTATTTCTTAACCGTAATCCTATAGGGTCCATCACACATGCACACACGTGCATGCGCGCACACAGACACACACACATGACAGTGGGAGAGGCCCAGAGGCTTGGAAGGGGGTCAGAGTAATGGACTCTGTTCCCAAAAGAGAGATTAGAGACGAGATACCAAATAGATGCTACACAGCATCCCTGTGGGGAATTCTTCCTTTCAGGATTCCAATGGCATGGAGCTCGGTAGAGCACTGTTAATGCATTTTTACACTTTGAATTTAAATATCATCAATTAAATAATGAAAAGTTAGGATGTAACACAGACTGGATAACACGGGGAATTCTTTATAAGGTGCAGAATCTTTCATCATTGCTCACTAAGACAATTCTGGTCCGGGTCAAGAGGAACTTAGAGTCATCATTTCATGGTCTATAAGAAATGAGTTTGTGGTGTTGGTCCAGTGGACAGGTGTCATCAGCATAAATGACTCCAGTTGGAACCCTGTTTGACAGCTGTAATACACTGATTGTGTCTGAACAGCGAATTATCCAGTAATCCCTGAAGGTGGTTCCTAGTGCTCAAGGTTTGAGGCATGTTGTCAGGGAATGTGCGGTAGCTGATCTGTTGTTAGATAAATGACTGGATTTTTCAAGACACCCCAAAGTACTTTTTTAAATACTTGTCTAAGTCAAGCCTCTGCCCACTCATTTAGAGAAGAAATAGCTGTGCATTTTTGCTGGATACAACAGGAGGCATCATTTAGAGGTACCGGTGATTTGGTGAAAAATGCAATGAGTAGCTATGAGGAAAAGTTGATTCTTTAGAGTATTATCATCCGCTATGATGATATGGTTATGAAACAGAAACTTTGTTGGAAGGCAAAACATTTTCTATTTACAAAAAGACTGTCTTTCTTTTCTTTTGTTGTGCCTCAGATCGTTACTGTGCTAATTAGAGGTATTACAGGTTTTTGTATGGTAATTGCAATAATATATAATTGCATAATCGTATACAACTACAGTATATGTTGATGGGTGGGGCAGGGAGGGTCAATGCTATTATTTCTTAGCTCTTTTGACAATTCAGAATTGTAGCCTGACTGTCGTAACCTTGGATAAGTCCAACTGCAGGATTAATGGGATCCATTTTCTTCAGTGAGTATCCCAAAGGCTCATATGGCCAGAGTTTGAAATGAGCTTCACATCACAAAGAAGAATGGAGAAGTATTACCTGTTTCTTACACAACTTCTTTGTTTCTTTTTCTGTGCTCCCTGAATTTACCTTCATCTTATTCAGCAATCTCCTCAACACTCAAAGCTTCCATTTGGTCTGCAACAAATTGGCAAACTAATAATTCAAAGGTTGAGGGTCAGTTGAGGATATAGTTTGTGTATTTAATAAAAATTGTACATATTTTGATCATATCCCTTCCCCCCACACACACACTCTTTGTAAGTTGCTTGTCATCTTCAGTTTTTTTGCACTTTTTTCCTGTTTTCTGGACAGCACCTAGCAAGTTATGGGGACTTCCAGAACACAAATTATAACTCACTGTCTTCTGTTTTTCTCCTGAGACAGAGATCACCTTCATCCATTACATGAAATATCTGTATTTTTGAAGCATATAGTCACTATGGTACTTAGGAGCGATTACAGATTTACTTCATTGTTTGCCCAATAATACTTAGTTCTGTGTTCATCTCTTTTGAGAAAAAAGTTAACATTCAAAACATACTGGTTTCAGAAAATGGAAATGTGCCGCATACTCAATTATTTGGGACAGGAATAAAGGCATATAAGGCATCCATGGGTGTGGCCTCTGAACTGCAAAGAGCCTAGGGAATATGCCCCAAACACACACATATAATTAGGGCATCAGTGTGTAGTATCAACCTCTCCCCATTTCCCATCCCCTCGCACTTTGCAGCTAGAGGTAGGCATGAGTCAGAAACTCAAATTTGAATACATACCTTTTGTAGGAGTGAGTGGGGAGGAAGGATTAAATAGTTTTGTGTTAGATCCAGAACAGGCCTATTTTCCAGATCCAGTTCAGATGCAATCCACTATGACAGCAGTGACTTCTTGCAAGATCTTGTGAAGTTTTCCTATTTGGTGCAAACATCTTGCAAAAAATGGTTCACAAAATTTCATCACTATCAAATCCAAACCTGCTTTGGTGGCTAATGTTGGCTTCTGGGGATGCTTCTCTTCCCCTACACCGCCACCTGGCCTGCCACAGACATGGTACTCATCTCTAGAATTGTGCTGCTTCAAGAGGTTGTAACGCTGGCTCCCCAGAACTGAGAACAGTGTGGGTTTAGGCAGGAGGGAATTGTGATGGGTTCGGTCACAGAGATCCCCTTGGACTGTCACCTAATGTGCTGAAATTACCTCTGAGGCCAGCTTGGGACTCCAGAACCCTGCCTTATTGAGCCAGACACACTACTCCACTGCAACACAGACTCAGGGTCTGGGTCATGCCCCCAAAACTGCAGACTTTAACCAAAAACAGCTCAGCAGGTTACCTCTCCAGCACCCAGACACCCAGTTCCCAATGGGATCTAAACCCCAAATAAATCCATTTTACTCTGTATAAAGCTTATACAGTGTAAACTCATAAATTGTCCGCACTCTATAACACAGATAGAGAGATATGCACAGCTGTTTGCTCCCCCAGCTATTAATCACTTAGTCTGGGTTCATTAATAAACAAAAGTGATTTTATTAAGTATAAAAAGTAGGATTTAAGTGGTTTCAAGTAATAACAGACAGAACAAAGTAAGTCACCAAGCAAAATAAAGCAAAAACATGCAAGTCTAAGCCTAATACATTAAGAAACTGATTACAGGTAATATCTCACCATCAGAGATGTTTCAATAAGTGTCTTTCACAGATTAGACTCCTTCCTAGTATGGGCCCAATCCTTTCCCCTGGTACAGTCCTTGTTAGTTCCAGCAGACATCTCAGGTGGTAAGCAGGAGTTTTCTCATGACTGCCAGCCTCCTTTGTCCTGCTTCACCCCCTTTTATAGCTTTGGCACAAGGCAGGAATCTTTTGTCTCTCTGGGTCCCCACCCCTCCTTCTAAATGGAAAAATACCAGATTTAAGATGGATTCCAGTATCATGTGACATGATCACATGTCCTGTGAGACCACAGCCTCCATTCATCCTGGGCTGGCCCACACCCACACAGGAAGGTTTTCAAGTAAACAGAGCCATTTACAGTTCATTGATTCTGAAGCACCCTTAATGGCTTCCATTTAATATGTTTATATCAGTAATACAAGTTTATATCTTATTCTCCTAACTCCAGACATAGAAATATTACATGCAAACAAACATGATGAATACACTCAGTAGATTATAAGCTTTGTAATGATACCTTACAAGAGACCTTTTGCATAAAGCATATTCCAGTTACATCATATTCACATTCATAAGCATATTTTCATAAAGCATATGGAGTGCAACATCACAGGAATTATTTTTACCAAGTTCAGGAACAAAAGGAAAAGGGACAGAGTAATTGATCCAGTATGGCCAGTTTTAAGCATTCAATAATCCAGCCCCAAGAGATCATGAGATTTTTGAAAACAATTTCTTTTAGTGGGTTATTTTTATTTGCCTTCTGGTGTTTGTGTCTTTGGTTTCACATTTTCAAGCTTTTTTTACATATACGATGGCTAGTAATGACAGCTGAAATTCACATTTACACACATGGTTCCAAAAGCTGTGGCTTGAATAAAAAAACCTTCAAATATTGTAAAATTCTCAATAAAATCACAAGAGCTGGCAACACTAATTCCTTGCCCTCTCCTGATTTCTGCTGAGTATCAGTGACCAGGAGATTCTTCCAATTGTTTTCTCAGCCATTCAGGTGACTTTCCAACTGTCCCATCATGATCCACCTGAGGGCTATGCCTCTCCAGGTAGGAACCACTGTGTCAGACCACAGTGATTCTAGATTTGAGTGTTACTAGGGAGGAAGGTTAGTGCTGTGGTGTTAAGACACGAGGCTGGGACTCAGGAAAACTGGATTCTATTCTAGCTCTACCACAGATTCCTGAGTGATCTTGGGTGATTCATTTCATCTCTCTGTGCCTCAGTTCTCCATCTGTGAAATGGGGACAATACTACTTCCTTTCTCTTACCCTTTGTCTACATTATCTGTTTAGGCTCTGCCTTAGGAACACATCCCTATTCAGGAAAGCACTAAAGCAAGTCCATCCCGATTCAGAATGTGCTTAAATTCTGAATTAGGATGGACTTGCTGAAGTGCTTTCCTAAACTGGGGCCTCAGATTACAAACTCTGTGGGGCCAGGATTGTTTCTTACTATGTGTTTGGTACAGAGCTTAGCACAGGTGACATAATACAAATAATAAACAATACTGATAAATAATGTGAAAATGAGAGGGGACGTGTGTAAGATGCTGCATAGGTGCATAACTAAGGGTAATGGGATGAAAATGAGTATGGAACAGGTAGCCTGAAAAATTCCTCATGCAAATACAATTTTAAAAATTCAGCTGTTTGTTAAAGGATTGAACATCCCTTGCATACTTTTGTGAATAAGCAACTAGATTTCAATAACCAGATTTAAATCCCAGAATTTACTGATATGTATACCTGAACCATGACCCATTTCCCCCATATGTCTCTCCTACTGTGGAATCTTGCAGTCCCAACCATTTTATCTTCCTTACAAAGAAAATCTTGTTATAATCTTATACCATTTTTATTGACTGCATTTGTAATCTACTTAATGTAATCACTTGCTCTGAAAAGAATGATGTATGACAGGACAACAAATATTCCATTTATGGGGAATTCAAAGAATTAAAAGGACCGCTATTTTCAGCTGCATGACATTTTGCAGTCCATTAAGCAAAATGTATGTAAGAAGCATCTTAAAATTGTGTAAAGCTGTAGTTAAACTGATTTTTGAGTAACATTTATCAAAATGATTGTTGCTCTCCTACTTATTTTCTTGGGCAATCAGTAGTGTAGATGTGTCTGCTTCACTGCAGATTTTGAATCCTGGATCAGTCAGCTTTTTCCTTGATGCTAAAGATACCTTCATTCTTGGTCACATGAGTGAGAGAAGATGAATGAGGTAATATCTTTTATTGTATCAACTTCTGCTGGTGAAAGGGACACGCTCTTTGTGGAGAGTGGAGTTCGAAAGCTTGTCTCTTTCACCAGCAGAAGTTGGTCCCATAAAAGATATTATGTCGCCCACCTTGTCTCTTTCATATCCTGGAACCAACACAGTGATAACAAAACTGCATACAACCAGGGCCGGCTCCAGGCACCAGCCGACCAAGCACGTGCTTGGGGCGGCACCTTGGGGCAGGGCGGCGCTCGATTTTTTATTTTATTTTATTTTATTTATTTTTTTGATTCGGCGGCGTGGGGCTCGTAGGGGGGGCGGGGCTTTTGGGCAGCGTGGTGCTCGGAGGGGGGGCGGGGGCTTCGGGCGGTGTGGTGCTCGGGGGGCGGGGCTTCGGGCGGCGTGGTGCTTGGGGGATGGGGCTTCGGATGGCGCGGCGCTCGGAGGGGGGGCGGGGGCTTCGGGCGGTGCGGCGCTCGGAGGGGGGGTGGGGGCTTCGAGCGGCGCAGCGCTTGGAAGGGGGCGGGGCTTCGGGCAGCGCGGCACTGGGGGGCGGGGCTTCGGGTGGCGTGGTGCTGGGGGTGCAGGGATTTTGGCGGCGCTCGCGGGGGCGGGTACGGCAGGGCGGCGCTCTTCTTTTTTGCCTGGGGCGGCAAAAAAGTTAGAGCCGGCTCTGCATACAACAGTGAAATTCTTAGTTATATGTCAGTTATATAGCACAGTAATGTCACCACAAATTGTCATGCAACTACCCCTGTTTTAAACTAAAGTACTGGTATCATTAAAACAGGAACAAATGCAAATGTCTAGATTTGATTAACTAAAGCAACAGCATGCTTCCCAGTGGTAGAATCTCTGTTTTATAAATACTAACACTTTAGATACAATGGGTAGGCTAGGCATGGACATGTTCTTTAATCCAACTGAATTCCAACCCAAAATACAAGCTTCCAATCTTAAATGTATTTTCCCCCTTAGTTAATATAGTACTAATACCTAGATTTTTCAGATTCACACCTATAATTTGTGACTCCTGTTGTGCTTAGTAAGCAGTTTCAGACGCTACTGTCCTACCACCCACCAACAGTGCTAGCCACAGTTATCTAGTATTACAGGTAAAGTGAAAATGCAAAGTAGAGACCATTGTAATCAAGAGAGTAAAAATATCTCAGTAACAAAACTGCTGTGAATAGACTTGAGAGCAAGTCAGTGCAACGTTGATAAATCAGATCCACTATACTTTGGGCATGTCTGCTCAGGTCAGTCATTTTAACTGTATTTGTACATCTTTATTCCATTCCTGGAAAGCCCTTTGCCTTTGGGTTTGTTTCTAGTGCATTTCTAATACAGGTCTATTTCTGGATCTGCCTCAGAGTCTTAACATCATGAATGTGAAATTCTGGGCCCAACTGGGCCCTCTTTGAGGTGAGTCTTTGTCAGTCCCTTACCTGATGGAGGGTCTCTCACTCAAGAACCTTACTAGAACTAGGTGAATAATGGAAAATGATTTGCTGAATGTATATCTATGTATACCTTTCATAAAATTCATAAATTTAATTATCTGATTAATGTTTCATCACTGGGCTCCCATACTCTGTTTACCTTCTAGACCTTTATTCTTAAATCCATTTATGGTTCAATCATAATCCCAAAGAAATTCAAGGAGTTGTTGCAATCTCTCTTCTTCGAGAGACGTCAGGGTAAAAGGAAGGGAAATGTGGTTACTGATGATCTTTATTAAACTAAAGGACTGGTATAATTGAAACAGGAACAAATGCAAATGTCTAGATTTGATAAGAAGAGAAACTCACAAATCTAAATCTGTGTCTGAGTGTGGAAAATTAAATACATTAATAAAAATCAAGGGAAATATTTTGCAATTTACTTTATGTAAGAAATTTAGAAATTGTCACTCTGTTTTTATAATTATTGCTGGGACTCTAACAATATGGACAGCAATAAACGGGATGTACATGGGGCAAACATTTCATAATAGAGCTCAGTAATAACAATTAATAACAGCAGCAAATGCACTTGTATTTTTACATTCAGTAAAATGTTGTCCTTCATCGTTTTCATTTCCTTTGTTTTATTGTGCAAGAATTAGTCTTGCAAGCATAATTCTAGTCCACTTGTAAACATGGCGAAGGAGGACCACTAGTGTGAAGCCAAAATCTTTTCAACTGCCTGTTAGTGACTATATTATAATTCTATTTCCCTTCCATCACCTAAAATAATTCTAGCATGAGGGAGGATTATGGTTCTGCATAACTGACTTTATTTTTATTTTTAGTATTCACATTTCTGCAGTTGTCTTTTGTCATGGTTTATTATTCCTGCTTCACATCAAGCCATAAAACAGAAGTGAGTGATAGGTGTTCTTTTATCAGAACTAATTAATTCAGAGGTAACTTCAATTGTGCTTAAAAAAGATGCTTATTTTTGATTGCTCTGTGAATGAAGCCATAATTATTGTCTTCATTTAGAAAGTGTGCACCAGCAAAATTATTTTTATCAGGCAGGTTTATAACTGTCTTGTTGTGGAGAGAGAGAGAGAGAGAGAGAGAGAGAGAGAGAGAGAGCTATGATATAGTATTTAATTGTAACAGCCTACAGTTCATTTCCCATTCTCCTTACTGTAACTCAGGAATAGGCTAATTATAATGCAGATATGGCCATTTCAGCAAAACAAATTAGTAACTGTAACTGATCTATTAAAAAAAAATGCTACTTTTACTACAGAACAATATCATGTGCCTTTTTAAGACAATGTTCAGTTCATACTGGAGAAACCTATCTCTGTGATCTTTCTGAACTCTTGGATGACAGGGTTCTACTTGGCTGCTCCATGGTATGATACGGTGCCATGATGTAAGTCCTTAGTGTCACAGTGAAATATTAGAATCATAGAGATTAAAGCTGGAAGGAATAGCTAGATCATCTAGTCTGATCTCATGTCTATAACAGACCACCTAGCACCTGCACACTAAACTCAACAACCAAAATGAAACCAAAGTGTTCCAGCCCACAGGAGATTAGACTATTATGTTCCACAGGCAGAGGATAGGAGGGACTGTGGGGCACCAGGGCCTGAGGCCATCACAACAGCAGGGAAATGGTTCAGTAAGAGAGATCCAGATTATCCTGGCAAGTGACCTGCACCTACACACTACAGAGGAAGGCAAAAAACAAAAACAAAAAAAGCCCAGGGTCACTGCCAATGTGACCTTGGGGAAAATACCTTCCCCATCCCACATAGGTCAATCAGGTAGACCCTGAGCATGTAAGCAAGAAATAGCCATCCAAGCACCTGAGAGAGAGAATGCTTGGTACCACCTCAGAGAGAGAATGCTTGGTGCTACCATCATGGCCCTCCCCATCCAATATCCCATCTCCAGCCATGGCCATCCCTGATACTTCAGAGGAAGGAGACAAACAAAAAACTTAAAAAAACAGAATACATTTTGGGGGAGGAGGGGATCCTTCCTGATCCCTGCAAGCAGCCAGCTGAAACCCTGAAGCATGAGCTTTTAGAAACATGAAACATAAACTGGAAGTGAGCCCCAGGACTGCTGAGTCCTGCCCTCGACCATCACAAGCAACCCTGCAATACAATCACACTCATAAATTTGTCCAGATCACTCTTAAACTTAATTAAATTATTTGCCCCCACAACTCTTACTGGGAGGTATTCCAGAACCTCAACCCTCCGATGCTTACAAATCTTTTTCTAATTTCCAGCCTGAATTTGTTCATGGCCTGTTTATATCCATTTTTTCTGGTGCCAGCATTGTCCTTGAGCTTAAATAGTTCTTTACTATCTCTGGTATATAACCCGCTGATGTAATTATGGAAAGCAATGTTGTTCATGGTGAATTAATATCAAAATACCGTAGCACAAATACTTCGTCTGATTAACCAACTCATATTGTTTAGGTGTGGTTCAGAATACCTGACCACAACTGGTTTAGATATAGACACTTACAGGCCAGATTGTTAAAAGTGTTCAGCACCCACAACTGGGGCCAGATTGTCAAGAGGCCACCGCTTTTATTTAAGCAATTAAAGTAAGTTGACAGAGCCCCAAAAGAGCTCAGCTTCAATTATTTTCAGTGTTCTTGAGAACAGTGTTGGTCAACAAGCATTTTTTTTAAAACTGGCCACTTCATTTAGGCCCCTAAGTAAAAGCTGAGGTCTTTTGAAAATCTGGCCCAGTCTGTTTATATTTTAATGCTGTGGTGTAAATTATTGTTAACCAAGTTATACAAGGAATGAATGAAATGGAGAAAATAACTCAGTGACAATCTTTTTTTTAGTGTATGTCACCCACTGGTTCATGTATGGTACATATATCAGGTCCCTCAGTTGGCCTGATCCACAAAGGACAAGGTCTGTTTCAGCTGTCAGCTCTGGAGCCTGGCTCTTTAGTTCAAGCTATA
Organism: Emys orbicularis; assembly: GCF_028017835.1. NCBI lineage: Eukaryota > Metazoa > Chordata > Testudines > Emydidae > Emys > Emys orbicularis. The sequence goes on along the minus strand of NC_088684.1, from coordinate 50,015,712 downwards.
GAGACACCAATACTTTCATCTCTAGTCGTCCCCAGCCCTTAATGTCAGTCAAGATGGTGACTGTGACATATTACAAAACAAGATACATATATGTAAGTTTAATAATCCGGATTGTAAATTGTTTAGTTGTTAGTTGCCCATATGTGCTTCAGATATCAAATAGAGTAAAATCTTTCGCGTATTTACCCTGTATTTAGTGTTAACTAAAGAATCTTGACTAAGGAATATGTGAGATTATCCAGGGTACAATCTGCACTAATGGACAGCTGTGTCCCCGTAATTTTCCAACCTGGGGTGCCTTTTACCTTGCTTCGCTGTGACAGCTACCACTCCTGGTCACTCACAAACAGTCGCCAACATGTAAATCACTCCCAGCTATACTGCATGAGTGCTATAGCCAGCCACTCGTGAATTACACAGCAGAGCAACAACAGCAAATTTCCAGCCCCAGACTTTTCCCCAGAAATGCGTGTCTTATACTGCCCAGCTCTCTCCTGGACAATACAAGCTCATATAAAGTCCGTCATTTATTAATAGAAAATGATATGCACAAATCTAATTATGCCAAATGGAGTTTCCCAAACACTTCAATCCAAACACATACTGGTTTAGATAGAACAACAAAACAAGTTTATTAACTACAGAAGAAAGATTTTAGGTGACTAAAAGTAATGAGACATATGCATTGGTTACAAAGAAGTAAAAGGCAACTAACACCTAACTTAACAAGCTAAGTGACTACAAAGCCAAGGTTTCTCTCACCACATGTTCCAGCAGCCTTACTGGCTGAACCTCTTTCAGTCAGGATCTCCCCTCCCACCCCCCACCTCTCGTCCAATGCTGCTTCCTTTGTTGATGATGCTGTGGGTAGAGATGCAAGGGGGAGATAATTTGAGGCATCTGCTTTCCCCTTTTATAGCCCTTTCTCTTGTGCAATAATTATCTCCAGCTGATGTTCAGGAGACAGAAAGTTGGTGTGGCCAGGAACCTTAAACTACTTCTTTGTCAAAATGTAGATCTTTTGCCCACACCCTCTCTCCTGCTGAAGAGTGGCCACTTAATCAGGTGATGGTCCCTTTGATCTCATTGACACCTGGCTAAGGCATTGGCTGGCCTTTTGTTTGTGACTGTCCTCCAGAACATGTTGGAAATACAGCTGTTGATTAGTTGCAGTTAACTCCTGCAATTAACTAAAAAAAATTAATCGCGATCAAAAAAATTCATCAGAATTCATCGCAGTTTTAATCGCACCGTTAAACAAAAGAATAACAATTGAAATTTATTAAATATTGTTCATGTTTTTCTACATTTACAAATATATTGATTTCAGTTACAGTACAGTATACAAAGTGTACACTGCTCACTTTATATTATTATTTTTATTACAAATATTTGCACTGTAAAAATAAACAAAAGAAATAATATTTTTCAATTCACGTCATACAAGTACTGTAGTGAAATCTCTTTATCATGAAAGTGCAACTTACAAATGTAGATTTTTTTTGTTAAATAAGTGCACTCAAAAACAAAACAATGTAAAACTGTACAGCCTACAAGTCCACTCAGTCCTACTTCTTGTTCAGCCAATCGCTAAGACAAACCAGTTTGTTTACATTTACGGGAGATAATGCTGCTGGCTTCTTATTTAAAATGTCACCTGAAAGTGAGAACAGGCGTTCGCATGGCACTTTTGTAGCCGGCATTGCAAATTATTTATTTGCCAGATATGCTAAACATTTGTATGCCCCTTCATGCTTCGGCCATGATTCCAGAGGACGAGCCTCCATGCTAATGATGTTTGTTAAAAAAATAATGCATTAATTACATTTGTGACTGAACTCCTTGAGAATTGTATGTCTCCTGCTCTGTTTTACCCGAATTCTGCCATATATTTCATGTTATAACAGTATTGGATGATGACCCAGCACATGTTGTTCATTATAAGAACACTTTCACAGCAAATTTGACAAAACGCAAACAGGGTACCAATGTGAAATTTCTAAAGATAGCTACAGCACTCGACCCAAGGTTTAAGAATCTGAAATGCCTTCCAAAATCTGAGAGGGACAAGGTGTGGAGCATGCTTTCAGAAGTCTTAAAAGAGCAACACTTGAATGCAGCAATTACAGAACCTGTACCACCAAAAAAGAAAATCAACTTTCTGATGCTGGCATCTGACTCACATGATGAAAAGGAACATGTGTCGGGCTGCACTGCTTTGGATCGTTATTGAGCAGAACCCATTATCAGCACTGGACGCATGTCCTCTGGTGGTTGAAGCATGAAGGGACATATGAATCTTTAGTGCATGTAGCACGTAAATATCTTGCAATGCCGGCTACAACAGAGCCATGCAAATGCTGCTTCTCACTGTCAGGTGACATAGTAAACAAGAAGCAGGCAGTATTATCTCCTGCAAATTTAAAAAAACGTCTTGTCTGAGCGATTGGCTGAACAAGAAGTAGGACTGATGGATGTCTAGGCTCTAAAGTTTGATATAGTTTTATTTTTGAATGCAGTTTATTTTTTGTATATAATTCTACATTTGTAAGTTGCACTTTCATGATAAAGAGATTGCACTACAGTACTTGTATGAGGTGAATTGAAATATACTATTTCTTTTGTTTTTTACAGTGCAAATATTTGTAATCAAAAATAAATATAAAGTGAGCACTGTACACTTTGTATTCTGGGTTGTAATTGAAATGAATTTATTTGAAAATGTAGAAAACATCCAAAATATTTAAATAAATAGTATTCTATTATTGTTTAACAGCGCAATTAATCACGATTAATTTTTTTAATCTCTTGACAGCCCTAGTTGGAACATGTCTTGGTAATATTATATAGTGGAATCATATCTTTACATACAATGTTGCCACATATATTTTAGGAGGACAATAATAATCAGCAAATCATGAGTTTTCAAATGATACCTTACACTGTATGCTTCGTATAAAATTTTACATAGTCTTGTACATTGCTTAATTTGTAATGGAAGAGGTGTCAGGGCTCGGACCAGTCAAGCCCCTGCACAGGGCCATCCCTAGCTATTTTGGTGCCCTACGCAGCCCCTTCATGGGGGGGCTCTGTGGGGCCCCAGGCCTCCGCAGCAGGGAGTGGGGGGGCTGGCCCCAGGCCTCCGTGGAGGACAGGGGGGAGGGGGGCTGGCCACTTCCTGCAGGAAGTGGAGTGACCCGGCCTCAGCCTGCTCTGCTCCCCTGGCTCCCAGGCTTGGGGGGAGTGGGGAACCGCCCCCCAGCACTCGCCGGTGGTGTGGCTGGGAGCCAGGGGTGTGGAGCAGGCTGGGGCCGGGTCGCTCTACTTACCAGTGAGTGCACGCCCAACCGCTTCTGGAGTCCTCAGGGGAGTGGGGGCGGGCTGGGGTGGGAAGAGGCGGAGGCCCAGGGGAAGAGCCAGAGCAGGGGCTGGCGCAGCACGCTGCTGCACAGGGCACCAGGAAATTTGCTGCCCCAAATTTCCTGGTGCCCTATGCAGTTGCATACTTTGCATATGGGTAAGGACGGCCCTGCCCCTACACAAATTAAGCACTGATGCACCCCGTATCCCACATCCCCCATGCACCCTACCCTGCCTATCCTCATGCACCCCCCATCCCACCCCCCATCACAAATACTCACCCCAAACATCAAACATGCCCCATACACCCTGTGTGATTGTCCGGGTAGGGGTGGGATGAGTATACACCATTGGTTTCCAAATGGGGCAGGAGATGCAGGAGAGCAGTGCTGCCACCCCAACCACCCTCATCCCCATTGCGCTCTCAATGCCAGGGGTGGGTATTAATTTTCCATCACTCCTGTCAAAGGGGCTGTGGGACCCACCACCTGTGCCCGGATCGCTCTGCCCAGCTGGAATCTCCTTGGGGGAAGAGAGCCCCACCTCTCACGCAAGTGGGTGCAGGATTGGCCCTAGTTCCGACCTCATCTCGGTGTGGTCCCCTGCGGGAGGGAGGGGAGGGTGCCGAGCCCACTGAACATGGCTGCTGCTAGGGGCTGTGGCAGCTGGGATCATAGATACTGTGGGGGTCAGCACCCCCGGCTGGAGCGCAGAGCTGCCTCTCTCCCTGGTGCATCATGTGCACCCCGCTCTGACTGCTCCATGCTCCTGCTCCAGCTCCCCCGTCAGGACCCTGCCCACAGCTCTGAGGCTACCTCCTGGAGCTTTCTTCCGGCCCTGGTGCCCAGCTCCCCTTGCCCCGCACTGTGCCCCAGCTGCATTGTCACCTCCCCCCAGTCCCTGACACCTCACCTCCCTCCTTGCTGCCTGCACTGGGGAGTCTTTGTCTCTCCTGGGCTTCCCAGGGGGCAGCAGCTTCCTCATGGGAACCCCCGCAGGAAGGCAAGAGGCCAATGGCAACCCCGGCCTTAAAGGTCTCACAGCCCAGGATGCGGGAGTTCAGCTTACACCAATTTAGTTGCAGCCGCTGGGCATCTGGCAGGCTCAGCACGCTGCTGGCTTTACAAAGGGGTGTGGGTGAGATGGCAGTTCTGGAACCTGTTGGCAAAGCAGCAGCAGCATGAGCCTCCTGCTGCCCATGCCAAGACCAGCAACTGACGTGACAAGCCCAGAGGTGCCAGGGCTCAGCCCCAGCAAGCCCCAGCACAAATTAAGCACTGCCCAGAGCTGCCAGGGCTATGACCTGCCAAGCCTAAAGGTTCCAGGGCTCAGCACAATTTAAGCACTGGTTTTGTACGCACCCAGCACAAATTAAGCCCAATAATAATAATTCCTCAGAATATACTCTGTGTGTGTTTATTTTATTCATTTTAGAAAAGGATTTACACACTTTTCACAGGGTTTGGTGAGATATTTTCATGTCATGTAAGCGCAGAAGGTTAGATTAACATTTCCATTTAGGATAAGTTTTCAGACAAATTCATTTGTCATCTGAATATAAGCATAAAACAGAAATGAAGCCATCTGGGCTACATGCCACATATGGGATTGCAGTTAGTATCTAATTTTTGCCAGACAGACCTGGATAAATAATGGAAACAAAACAAAACACCCTCAAAATGGAGCGACTGATTCCTCCAAGATTAAAGCTTGTAAATATTCTGAAGTAAACATTTGTTTCCACTAGTTTACTCATGTTTGGTCTTGGCAACTGGCCATTTTTGTCAACTTGAAAATGAGAAAATGTTTGGGTGGTGCAGTTTCTGATCTCTCTTTATTAACCTCAGGCTTTGGAACACTTTATACTGCTAAAGAAAAGCTTCTAAGGAGCAACAAAAAAGAAAGGCAGAGAAAAAGGCACAGGAAAAATGAGAAGTTAATTGCTATTGTTGATCCTGTAGTAGTTACGGAGGTTGCTCCTAATGACTGTACGTGGAATAAGAAGATAAAGCGAATGAATATGTTTACTAATATCTACGGTTTGGTGTAACTGTAGTCTTATTTTTATTCCTTCGTGGAACACCGTATGCAGTGGCAATGGGAAGTTTCTTACAACAAATACAGTATGTGAAGCAATGTAGTCCAGTGAGTAAGGGCAGGTCTTCACTGGTGACGTTAAAGTGCTACCGTGGCTCCCAGTGCTCTAAAAAAACCACCTCCACAACCAGCGTAGCTACCAGCGCTGGGAGCCCTGAAACTTGCTACATCAGGGGTGTGTTTTTTGACACCCCTGAGCGAGACAGTTGCAGCACTATAAAGTGCCAGTGTAGACAAGCCCTAAGTGTGACCAGAGTCCCAGGGGAGCCACACTGAGGTTACTCAATTAGGGTAAACTGCAAAGAATGGGGCAGACAATCCCCAAAGCTGGTAGATATTACAATACTTACATGTAACAAGCCAGCACATAATACCTTACTCATTACCCAGAAGCCAACAACACAGTTCCCTTAAAGCAACCCAGCTTTAGGCCTCCACCCCAACACCCAAGTCAAATATGATGAGGATAAGTGAAAATCTTATTATTCATATAATAAATTTCTACCAATCCCAAAGGATCAGACACATTAATGGTTAATGAATATTTCAGATCTTATCCAAATACATGCTTACAGCCAATCCTTATTAACTAAGCTAATATTTATTAATAAAGAAAAGAGAGAGAGAGTATTGGTTAAAAGATCAGCATACATACAGACATGAGTACAGTTTCAGAGTAGAGATGGTGAGCTTTGCAGTTGCAAAGAGTTATTTCAGAATTAGTCCATAGGTTATAGTTCAATGTTCATATTGAGGATGATCCAGATGGGACTGGAGATCTCAATCTTATGACCCAAGCTTCCCCTGGATAAAGCATCAAGCAGATCTGAGATAAAAAGGATCAGGACCCAAGAGACTATTATACAGTTCCAGGTCTTCTCTTGACAGCTCAGAGTCCTTAGGCGAACAGTAGGCAATCATGAAGACTTTGAAGTAGACCTGTTTTCTAAGCATCACTGGTAATTAGCTACAGGGATTAACATAAGGCAATCGCCTGTTTTCCACCATTCGCAAGTGATTTGCTATACATTTCAAACAGAGATGAATACAGTGATATCACTATTTTTATATTTCATTTAAATGTCCTTGTTAAGATGTCCTTTTGATCTCTGAATTAACAAAATACAGCATAGCCAGGAACTCTTTGGTTACATTGTTAACCTCCAACAATATATATGTAAACACAAAACCCCACAAATATTATCTAATAATATGTCCCTAGAAGTTGAATTTGGGTCATTTATCTTGAAGGATGCGTAACCCTTTCTGGCCCTGTGTCACAGTAAGGCACTAGATTTGCAGTCAGGAGATCTGGGTCAATGCCCAGCTCAGCTACAGACACTACACACTAAAATAAAGGGCCATGCTCTATATATCACATATTCTATGAGCATGCACAGCTGAGAACATGCAAACCTAGCTGTAATTTCTCATTATTATTTGGATCACTTTTGCAGGGGCTTACATGTATCTTCTTTATAATAGGCAATGGCAGCTATATAACCAGGAACAAAACCACTCAGGGATAGTGGGCTCCTTTGGATTCATTGTTTATTCCTTTTTCTTAAAGAAAGCCTGCATGCTCAAGTTGACAGTGACCGTGACGTGATGTTTGAGGTAGGCAGAAGTATGCAAGGCTTCACCTATTTTAGCTTCTTATTGTATGTTCACAAATTTCATCTCAGCACTTTCCAAAAAAGTTAAGACCTTTTTCTGCAGCCTCTTATTCAAGATCTTTAAACCAGATGGAATTTATCATACTATGTGATATAAGTATACATGGGACTTTCCAAAGCCATTGGCACTGACCTAAATCTGCTCTCATTGAAGTCAGTTTTGCCATTGACTTCAGTGAGAACAGAGTTATGCTAACATTGGGCACATCTGAAAATGTCACTCTCAGAATTCTTCATCAGAAAATAACAACCACTACTTTTGCCACCTAAGAGTAATTGCTAATGAAACAATAGCACAAATATTTGTATCCACAGCATTATTATATATAGAGAGTTTGGTAAAGCAGCAGTATGGGCTATTAAAGAAAAGGATTGTAAATTTATGTCACAACAGAATATAAGTGTGGGCATTGAGCTTCTAAGATTCACACTAATAATACTATGGCTATCAGTCCAGAATAAATATATTTAAAATTTAGCAGTATCCAAGACCACACTTAAGAGTACAAAAGGTTTTCTGAGGTTAAAATGTTGCCGAACGGAGAACTATACATTAACTGTCCAAACATTAGGAGTTAACATGCTGTTCTGACATTGTGAGAGCTTTATCCCCTTATATTTAATGGGACCACTCAGTCCTAAAACTTAAAACTGACTGTAAAAAAAAAAATTATAAAAACAGACAATCTTTTTTTTGCTTTTACTAAAAACATACTTTAAAATAACAGAACTTGAAGGCTTTAAAACTTTTATTTCTGTAAAAATGACAGACATTAAATTAGCAGTTGATTCAGTGTGTCCAAAAGATTTATGCTTCCAGGTGAGCTCAGGGAACTGTTTCATTTGGTCAGCCACTGGGAGTTTTTCATTGCACTGCAGAAAATCTGACAGTTCTGAAAGCTGCAGGTAGAAGTTCCAGATAGGATTTATGTCACCACTGGTCCCTTTAAAAATTATGATAAATAGCAGTTTTCAGAAAGAAAATTTCCATGATTTATGAATGTTTTATTTGCTGTATATTCAATTCATTCCTACATCAATTTCAATAATATTAGTTTAACTCCGGGTTTAGAGATTGGTGTCTAGGATATCTCTAATTCAAGATTTCTCAGTGTTTGCATTATAAATCTGTATTTTCAGATGATTAGGAGTCAGTAGTAAAAATTAGTTCCAGGATTTGGCAAAAATGGTTCCAGTCTATGATGCCTGTACTTTCAGTTTACTGTAGCTCCTGCTTGTTATGGTTTAAGTATCAGTATGAATTGAATCCACCCAGGGAAGTGTGTGCATTGGAAGTGACAGAGAATTAGTAACTGGCAATGAACATAAGTGTTAATTGTACTGAAATTTGGCACGTTGTTTATTTGAAAATTAGCTCCTGAATAATGCTGTCTCCCTTGTGTCACTCTTTCGTGGAATTATGCCTCCCTGTGCTGTTATTTTGTTCAATGTTGAAGTGTTCAAGAAAATGGCAAACAGGTCAGTGAATGCCATGGGATAGTCCACTCTGAAATACTTACATATGCTAGAGAAAATGGGTATTTTAAAATTGTATGTAAAAAATATGGGCCCCTCTAATATTGTGTCAGTGCTTCATAAATATTTTACAGCAATCAGATTACAGACAAAATTTCCACAACAGCTACCATATAGTATCTGGAATAGTGCAATATTTCCATATACTTGTGTCATAAATAGACAGTTTACGTATCTGTAATAGACATATCTATGATATGATGATAACAAGCAAAGGGAAGTGATACAGGAAGGAGTAAGAAGGGTTACATTACAAGAAGGGAAATAACATTAATCCTATTGTGCGGTGAACAAATATTACACATTCTGATTTTTCTTATTTTAATTTTTTTAAGGAAATAAGGTGGGATCAAAATGGAGGAGTAGCTCACTCTAGGCAAAGGTGGATAACTGGAACATAAGAACCAGGCAAAAGAAGTGGTTGTCAAGGAGGAATTTGACAGCTAAGAGTGAGAATGACTGATCCAAAATAAGAACAATCTGGTTGAGAATAATGGTCTTGTGGTTAAGGCACTAGAATAGGGATCTGGGTTCACTTCCCTGCCACAGGCTTCCTGCATGATCTGTGCACTGCAGTCCTTGGTTTCCTGTCTACAAAATCAGGATGACAATTCCTTTGTCTCTGTTGGCTGTCTAGTTAAGCAGGACGCTCCTGGAGGCAGGGATTCTCTTACTAGGTGTTTGTACAGCATCAAGAACAGTGGGACCACAATTGAATGTGCCATCCGTAAATGCTACTGAAATACAAATCATTGATTTAAAATTGGGAAAACAATTTTGTGAAAACAATTGAAGTTGTTTCTGTTGTGCAGGGATCAAAACAGACCCTTTTTGTTTTTGTCTTTTGTTTTATGAAATTATCTGAGACTTTTTTAACCAAAAACCTAGTTTTCAGTAAAATAGTCCAGAAAATGAAAAATGTCAATAATGTTGAAAATTTAGATTACAATTTTGATTGAAATATCAATTTAAAATGTCACAGGAACAGTTTGCAAAAAAATGGGAAAGGCCGGAATGTCAACAGGGTTTTTTTTGCAACTTGTTTTGTGAAGAACTTTTTGCATGAATAATGTTGACTGTCTCTAATAATAACAAGAAATGCCAGGCCAGATGCGTGGGACAGCATGAGACAAGGAAACCCTAAGACTCCACAGAACCCTCTTGCATCAAGTCTCAGTACTGGAGCTTGGCATGGAGAGTTAAGCCTCACACAATGGGGAGTTAAAGGTCATGATGTGGGGCAGACAAGATATCTAGATCAGTGTTGAAAAGAGAGAAAAAGATTTTGGAGGAATAGGAAAAAATGGCTGAAGTTCGTAGCCATGTTGTTTAATATGTGTCACATTGGCAGGTCTGAAGGAGTTAATATGAGAGTCTCCTCCTGCATCCCAGCTGCAATGTTGAAAGTCACTGCTTGAGGCTAAGTGCAGTGCTGAGGCACTTAAACATCTACTCAACATTAAGATTTACCAGAGGCTTGTGAAAATAACTATCTTTGGTTACCAAAGAGGAACACCAAATAATTTGATAGCTGCTGCCCTGTAGCAATTGTTCTTGATCTGAAAGACAGGCACTCTATCTTCTTTTTGTAAACAGCATCTTTATTGCTGTCAAGAGAAGGCAAAGGAATAAAGGAGTTCATTCAGCTCCTCACTATATGAAAAAGCTGCAAGCTTAACTTGCATCTTCTGTGAGATAGAAGATAATGCCCACAGCTATTACACAAACTCCTTGTTTAAGACAGACCATGTAGTCACTATTGTGGCACATCACTCACTTGTGGACTGTTGCTACCTCACTAAAACCAACTACGTGCTTCCTATTAATCATAGCAATGTAAAGTAACAATGCAAAGGATACAATAATAGTATGTGACAATCCTCGCATGAACTATTTTAGGACTGGCTATCCTGACATCCAAGGCAATTTTCAGAGGGGTAGCCGTGTTAGTCTGAATCTGTAAAAAGCAACAGAGGGTCCTGTGGCACCTTTAAGACTAACAGAAGTATTGGGAGCATAAGCTTTCGTGGGTAAGAACCTCACTTCTTCAGATGCAAGTAATGGAAATCTCCAGAGGCAGGTATAAATCAGTATGGAGATAACGAGGTTAGTTCAATCAGGGAGGGTGAGGTGCTCTGCTAGTAGTTGAGGTGTGAACACCAAGGGAGGAGAAACTGCTTCTGTAGTTGGATAGCCATTCACAGTCTTTGTTTAATCCTGATCTGATGGTGTCAAATTTGCAAATGAACTGGAGCTCAGCAGTTTCTCTTTGGAGTCTGGTCCTGAAGTTTTTTTGCTGTAAGATGGCTACCTTTACATCTGCTATTGTGTGGCCAGGGAGGTTGAAGTGTTCTCCTACAGGTTTTTCTATATTGCCATTCCTGATATCTGACTTGTGTCCATTTATCCTCTTGCGTAGTGACTGTCCAGTTTGGCCAATGTACATAGCAGAGGGGCATTGCTGGCATATGATGGCATATATAACATTGGTGGACGTGCAGGTGAATGAGCCGGTGATGTTGTAGCTGATCTGGTTAGGTCCTGTGATGGTGTTGCTGGTGTAGATATGTGGGCAGAGTTGGCATCGAGGTTTGTTGCATGAGTTGGTTCCTGAGTTAGAGTTCTTATGGTGCGGTGCGTGGTTGCTGGTGAGAATATGCTTAAGATTGGTGGGTTGTCTGTGGGTGAGGACTGGCCTGCCTCCCAAGGTCTGTGAAAGTGAGGGATCATTGTCCAGGATGGGTTGTAGATCACTGATGATGCGTTGGAGAGGTTTACGCTGAGGACTGTAGGTGATGGCCAGTGGAGTTCTGTTGGTTTCTTTTTTGGGCCTGTCTTGTAGCAGGAGGCTTCTGGGTACACGTCTGGCTCTGTTGATTTGTTTCTTTATTTCCTTGTGTGGGTATCGTAGTTTTGAGAATGCTTGGTGAAGATCTTGTAGGTGTTGGTCTCTGTCTGAGGGGTTGGAGCAGATGCGATTGTACCTCAGTGCTTGGCTGTAGACGATGGATCGTGTGGTGTGTCCGGGGTGGAAGCTGGAGGCATGAAGGTAGGCGTAGCGGTCGGTGGGTTTTCGGTATAGGGTGGTGTTAACGTGGCCATCGCTTATTTGTACGGTGGTGTCTAGGAAGTGGACCTCCCGTGTAGATTGGTCCAGGCTGAGGTTGATGGTGGGGTGGAAGCTGTTGAAATTATGGTGGAATTCTTCCAGGGTCTCCTTCCCTTGGGTCCAGATGATGAAGATGTCATCAATGTAGCGTAGGTAGAGAAGGGTCGTGAGTGGACGAGAGCTGAGGAAGCGTTGTTCCAGGTCAGCCATAAAAATGTTGGCATATTGTGGGGCCATGCGGGTGCCCATAGTGGTGCCACTGGTCTAGAGGTATATATTGTCACCAAATTTGAAATAATTGTGCGTGAGCATAAAGTCACAGAGCTCAGCAATAAGTTGTGCTGTGTCATCATCAGGGATACTGTTCCTGATAGCTTGTATTCCATCTGTGTGTGGGATGTTTGTGTAGAGAGCCTCTACATCCATGGTGGCTAGGATGGTGTTTCCTGGGAAGTCACCAATGCATTGTAGTTTTCTCAGGAAATCTGTGGTGTCACGGAGATAGCTGGGAGTGCTGGTGGCGTAGGGTCTGAGTAGGGAGTCCACATATCCAGACAGTCCTTCAGTGAGAGTGCCAATGCCCGAGATGATGGGGTGTCTAGGATTTCCAGGTTTGTGGATCTTGGGTAGTAGATAGAATAACCCCAGTCGGGGCTCTAAGGGTATGTTGATTTGTTCCTATGTTAGTGTAGGGAGTGTCCTGAGTAGATGGTGCAGTTTCTTAGTGTATTCCTCAGTGGGATCTGAGGAAAGTGGCCTGTAGAATTTGGTATTGGAGAGTTGTCTGGCAGCCTCCTTCTGTTAGTCAGACCTGTTCATGATGACAACAGCACCTCCTTTATCAGCCTCTTTGATGATAATGTCAGGGTGGTTTCTGAGGCTGTGGATGGCATTGCGTTCTGCACGACTTAGGTTATGAGGCAAGGGATGTTGTTTTCCCACAATTTCTGCCTGTGCACGTCGGCGGAAGCATTCTATGTATAGGTCCAGACTGTCATTTCGACCCTCAGGAGGAGTCCATGTGGAGTTCTTCTTCCTGTGTTGTTGGTGGGAGGGTATCTGTGTATCAGTGCGCTGTTCAGTGTTATCTTGAAAGTATTCTTTGAGTCGGAGGTGGCGAAAGTAGGCTTCCAGATCACCGCAGAACTGTATCATGTTTGTGGGGGTGCTGGGGCAAAAAGAGAGTCCCCGAGATCGGACAGACTCTTCTGCTGGGTTGAGTGTGTAGCTGGATAAATTGACGATATTGCTGGGTGAGTTAGGGGTACCCCTGTTGTGACCCCATGTGGCAGGTAGGATTTTAGACAGCTTATGGTCCTTTTTCCTTTGTAGAGAGGTGAAGTGTGTAATGTAGATCTCCTGTCTTATTTTAGTAAAGTCCATTTGTGTGGAGGGTTGGTTATTTATGAAAGTCTACAGGTTGGAGAGCTCTTTCTTGATGTTTTTCTGTTTGCTGTATAGGATGCTGATCAGGTGGTTCCTCAGTTTCTTTGATAGTGTATGGCATAATCTCTCACTGTGGTCTGTGCAGTATGTAGATAGCAATGGATTTTTCACCTTCAGTCCATTTGGTATGATGTCCATCCATTTGCATTTGGAAAGGAAGATGATATCTGTCTGTATTTGTGCAAGTTTCTTCATGAGGTTGATAGATTTCCATTCCATACGGCTAAATGCAGTGCCTTGCATGGTGTCAAGTATCAGAGGGGTAGCCGTGTTAGTCTGAATCTGTAAAAAGCAACAGAGGGTCCTGTGGCACCTAGAGAAGCTTTTGAAGCTCTCCAAAAGGCGTAAATAAATAAATAAATAAATACATGTAATGTAATGTGACATTTTACTCCCCCCCACCAATCTCTGTTGCCTTATTAGACTTTATATACATATATATTTAGGGGTAGGCAGGGAAGGCCCTACACAGATGCATGTGGGATGGAAATCCTGCTCTCTGGGTGATGAGCAGCTCCAGAATCACTACACCAAAGGCTACTCCAGCCCAATCGCAGATCCCTGTGTGACAGATCCATGTAGTAGTGGATCTTCCATCCCTAGCTTCTATGCCCCGACTTCTACTATCCTTGAGCACTGCTGTGTGGAGAACTTGGTTGGGCTCATACCATGCCAGGGAGGGACAATTCCAACACATCTTCAAATGCAAAGAAGCCCACTAGAGGGGAGGCGATTATACTTGCCCCATACTGTAGTTTGGCAAGTTGAGGTGCAGCCCTTGGTAACTGTAGAAGTTCTTCACTCTGGACTAAATCTCAAAGGCAATGATCCAGTGCTCTTCCCTTTTGGGGTGAGAAGAAGGAGGTCTCCGCCTCTGCACACTGCAGTCAACTGTTGCACAGTGGCTGTCTGAGTCCCACTACATGGAGCGTTTCAGGAGAGTCACCTCAGACATGGCCAGGGAATGTGCTTCCACACAGGTAAAGGGTAGCACAGGGGATATGAAAATCATAGAAGCCCCAAGGCTGTAGTATCTGCCACAAAGCAGCTCTGCTCTTGCTCTGCAACCTAAGTAGAGAATTCCATTTCCCTCCTGCATCCCCAGAGAGCCAACTTGGTGCAAGATCTGTTTGCTAAATTTGTTTATAAGGGTCAGGATTTTCTGTAGAACTGAATAAGGTTTTGGGGGCTTTGGGGTGGGGAAAGGATTTCAAACAACAGCATGCCTGACACTTTAGTTAATCAATGGTGTTAAGAAGAGATAGTTGAACAAAGCACTTTCTTAAACTATTCAAAAAGGCAGCTCTTTCTGGTCGAAGCATTTACAATAGCTGTCATCTTAGTTAGTATAAAGAAAATTTCCAGCTACTTGCATGCTCAGAGAAAATGCAAATGCAGCGGATACATGTGAGCAAATTATTTTTAGCACCATAGGTGAGTAGTATGTCACACACCTTTGTTTTATACTTTACAAACAATGTTTATTTGAGTTTGTAATTAATTTTCTGGGAAATTTCTTCCTTCACAGCTCCAAAAATTTGGCACAGAGTAGAACAAAGCCTAGACCCACTCATGGCAGTTGGCATTTCCCACATTTTAAAATAACTTAATTGCTTTCTTATTCAAGCCACAAAAATGGTTTACTCTTATTGCTAAGGGAGACAAGCAGTTGATGTACTGTCTAAATTTTGTAAGGTAGATAACGACCAAGTATAACATGACTTGGTTACAATTCCCTTTGATATAGTATATGCATTGTTTGAAATTCCCCACGTGTGGAGCGTTCTGGTTTTTATGACACATCATTGATTTCAAGCACTGTAATTAAATATTGTTTTGAAGTGGACATGCTGTGCAGATATCATTGTGTAGGTCCACGTATGTTGTCTCTCAATGATTTACATATCAAATTTACTTAGTTTATATGTAATTTGCTAGCCCTGCAACCTCAGGGATCTGGACAATATTATTAACAAAAAGATTCCATATTCAAAATTAGTTATCAATTCTGCTGATGGTGCATAAGACAGAAAATAATCTAGGTCCTCGTCTCATAGTTTTATTGGCTCTGCTGTTCTAACAATAGAAAGTAGTAAACAACTATTTGATGCAGAAAAGTGATCAAATATGACTTTGAATTCACAGAGATTTTGTTGAGTAATAATGTTCCTTTTTGCATAGTCATTTTTCTAAATATAGTAGTACCTTAGTAATATTGTGGTGATAATGTTAAATACTACTGCTACTACTATATACTACATGATGAGTCATAACAATTCAGGAGCCTCTGGGCTTGATCATTCCCTCTGAGAAGCAAACATGCATCACTATGTCTCTTGTCAAATTACAAATGTATCAGTTAATTTTACAGTGATGTTTATCTGTAGAGCCCTGCGTGGATACAAAATTTGTGTCCACATCTGACCCGCAATCTGCAAACATGGTCCACGGATATCTGCGGATTTCAAGAGCTCTATTTATTTGCATTCCGGTGGGGAGAATCATTGACAGTAGGTATATCTTCACACTGTTGCCAACAACTTTATTTGACACAAAGTTTATGACCTAATAAATGTAAATGTCTACTATGAAATTAATCATGGATGAACCATGTTATCTCACAAGATTTCCAGTTGGTCTAGAAACAGTATGAAATCATCTTTCCTGAGAAATGTTAACAAATTCACTGCTAAGCTTAGACAGAACTGGAAAATAATGGGATGTGAAAAGGCAGCGCTAGCTTTCTCTGACCTTTGGCCACATTCCATTCTCCACCCATAGTGAGGTACTCAGGGTGCTGCGCAGCTTTCAATTAGAATGTATTTAAAGACATCATAAAACAACTTAAAGACAGTTTATAAGCCTATTGGGTAGAAGGGGAGTCTTCCTGTATGTGTAGACAGTACCTGACCTATTGTGGATCCTAACAGTATACAAATGATTGACAGTTGGCTTGAAATTTTCTTGCTAGCTTTATGCTTTGAAAAAGTGGGTATTTACAAGAACAGGGAAGTTTAATTTTATGCCCATTGGACTTTGATTTTTGGATGGTCTGTAGTGGAAGCATCAGTTCTCAGAGAATAAGATGGTTTTATTTTTCTTCATAAGCATACCCCTATACAGTGTTCTAATTCAAACACCGTTGAAGGGGCATGGGACCTCTGAGTATTCAATAAAAAAAAAATGATCTCCCCCGCCCTTTAACCTGCTTAGTTATTCATGTGCTGCTGAGCAGTGATGGAAACCATAGAATGCTAGAAATGTAGGCCTGCAAGGGACCTCGAGGCCATGAAGTCCAGCTCCTTGTGCTGATGAAGGACCAAATAAAACTAGACCATCCCTGACAGGTGTTTGTCGATCTTGTTCTTAAAAACCTTCCATGAAACCTTCCATGATGGGGATTCCACAGCATCCCTTGGTAACCTATTGCAGAGTTTAATTACTCTTACAGTTAGAAAGACTTTCCTTTATCTAACCTAACTCTCCCTTGCTGCAAATTAAGACCATTACTTTCTTATCTTCAGTGGACATGGCAAACAATCACAGTTCTCTTTATAACAGCTCTTAACATATTTGAAGACTATTATTGGGGCCCTTTCAGTCTTCATTCCCAGTTTTTTTAAACCTTTCCTCATAAGGTCTTGTTTGTTTCTTCTCAGGATTCCTTCCAATTTGTCCACATCCTTCCTAAAGTGTGATGCCCAGAACTGGACATAGCATTTCAGCTGAGGCCTCACCCGTGCCAAGTAGAGTGGGATAATAAATACGACAATCCTACTAATATAACAAATAATTATATTAGCCTTTTTCGCAACTGCATCACATTGTTGACTCATTCAATTTGTGATCCATTATAACCACCACATCCTTTTCAGCAGTACTACCACCTAGTCAGTTATTCCCCATTTTGTAGTTGTGCATTTGATTTTTTCTTTCTAAGTGTAGTACTTTGCACCTATCTTTATTGAATTCAGCTTGTTAATTTCAGATCAATTCTCCAATTTGTCAAGGCCATTTTCAATTCTAATCCTATCTTCCAAAGTGCTTGCAACTCCTCCCAGCTTAGTGTCATCTGCAAATTTTATAAACATACTTTCCACTCCATTATCCAAGTCATTAATGAGATGATTGACTAGTACCAGGACTGACTCCTGCAGGACCCCAGTAGATATACCCTCCCAGTTTGATAGCAAGCCATTTATAACTACTATTTGATTGCAGTTTTTCAAGCAGTTGTGCACCCACCTTATAGTAATTTTATTTAGACTACATTTCCCTAATTTGCTTATGAGAATGTCATGTGGGACTGTCAAAAGCCTGACTAAAATCAAGATATAACACATTTACTGGTTCCCCCTATCCACTAGATCAGTTATCTTGTCAAAGAAGGAAATTAGGTTGGTTTGACCTAATATGTTCATGACAAAGCCATGCTGGCTGTTTGTTGTAACCCTATTATCTTCTAGATGCTTACAAACTGATTGTTTAATAATTTGCTTCAGTATTATTTCAGGTGTCAAAGTTAGGCTGACCAGTCCCTGGCTCCTCTCTGTTCCCCTATTTAAAGATAAGTACTATGCTTGCCCTTCTCCAGTACTCTGGGACCTCCCATCCTCCAAGGGTTCTCAAAGATAATTGCTAATGGTTCTGAGGCTGTTTCAGCTAGTTCCTTAAGTACCCTAGGCTGAATTTCACTAGGCCCTGATGACTTGAATTTCTCTAACTTATCTAATTATACTTAAACCTGTCCTTTCCATATTTTAGCTTGTTTCCTTCCCCCTTGTTGAAATATTGTGGTAAGTACCTGATCACCATTAACTTTCTTAGTGAAGATTGAAGCAGAACAGGCATTAAGCATCTCAACTTTCTTGTTGTCATCAATTACTAGCTCTTCTTCCCCCCTAAGTAGAGAGCCTACACTTTCCTTTCTCTTGTTCCTAATGTATTTTAAGAATGTCTTCTTAATGCCTTTTATGTCCCTGGCTAGGGACTCATTTTGTGCCTTAGCCTCTCATTTTGTCCCTACATGTTTGTGCTATTCTTTTGTACTCATCCCTAGCAATTTGTCCATGTTTCCACTTTTTGTAGGATTCCCTTTTGATTTTCAGGTCATTAAAGGGCTCCTGGTGGAGCTATAATGGCTTCTTACTCGTCTTCCTATCTTAGCTTCACATCAGGATAGTGTGCAGTTGTGCCTTTAATATTGTATTCTTGAGAAACTGCCAGCTCTCCAGATCTCCTTTTTCTCTTAGTTTTTCTTCCCATGGGACCTTGCCTACCATTCTGAGTCTGTTAAAGTCTGCTTTTTTGAAGTTCATTGTCCTTCTGCTTCTCACACTCTTTCCTTTCTTTAGAATCATGAAATCTGTCACTTTCATTTTAACCCGAATTGCTTTCTACCTTCAGGTTGACTACCAGTTCCTCTCTGTTGGTCAGAATTGAGTCTAAAATGGCTGTCCCCCTCAATATTTCCTCCACTTTCTGAAACAAAAAGTTGCATGGATATGTTTCAAGAACTTATTGGAAAATTTGTGTTTTGTTGTACTACTTTTCCAACAGATGTCTGGGTAGTTAAAATTCTCCATTACTATCAGGTCTTGTGTTTTGGATGTTTCTGTGTTCTACAAATGCCTCATCCACCTCCTTTTCCTAATCTGGTGGTCTATAATAGAGCCCTAGCATGAGATCATCCTTATTTTTTACCTCTTTTATCTTAACCCAGAGACTTTCAACTGGTCTGCCTTTCACCTCCTTCTGGATTTCAGAACAAGTGTATCTCTTCTTGATGTATAATGCAACACCTCTTCCCCTTTTATCCTGCCTGTCCTGAACAAGTGATATCCCTCTATACCAATATTTCAGTCATGAAAGTTATCCCACTAAGTCTTTGTGACTCCAATTAAGTCATAATTTAATGTATGTACTAATACTTCCAGTTCTTCCTGTTTTTCCCCAGGCTCCTTGCCTTTGTGTATAGATATCTAAGATGTTGAGCAGTTTCCCCCCACGGATTTCCCTCTTGTTAGTCCTATGATCCTATTGCAATTTCATGGTTATCCTCCTCCCCCCAAATCTAGCCCTTTGTTAAAGTCACCTTTTTAGGCTTATCTGTGGGTTTTTGTCACATAAAAACATAAGAATGGCCATACTGGGTCAGACCAAAGATCCATCTAGCCCAGTATCCTGTATTCCGACAATGGCCAATGCCAGGTGCTTCAGGGGGAATGAACAGAACAGGTAATCATCGAGTAATCCATCCCCTGTCACCCATTCCCAGCTTCTGTCACCTGTCCTCTTTGATCCTAGTGTAAATCCCTCCTCATTAGGTTGGTGAGTTAGTGCTCAAAGATGCTCTTCCCCTTATTGGTCAGGTGGACCCCATCTCTTCCCAGCAGACTCTCTACCCAAAACAGCATCCCATGGTTGAGGAAGCCAAACCCCTCCCATCGACACTATCTGTGCATCTATGCATTCATCTCCAGGATGCATGTCACCCTGCCTGGGCCATTGTCCTCAACCGGGAGCCTGGACAAGAACACAACCTGTGCCCCTTACTCCTCTTTCCCTGCTTCCAGAGCCCTGTAGTCACTGCTGATCTGCTGAGAGTCATACTTCGGTATCATTAGTGCCCACATGGATGTGCAGCATGGGATAGTGGTCTGAGGGATGGATGCTCCTCAGCAACCTTTCTGTAATGTCTCAGCTGCAGGCTTCAGGTAGACAGCACGCCTCCCAGGCATCCTGTCAGGTCAGCAGATTTTTCAGTTGCGGTCAGACACCAGACACCAGTCAGCCCATCATATGTGTATTGATGACATACTTTATTTCATCGAATTCAAGATGTTTCATAGATTTTACTGTCCTTTGCATGTGGCCTGCCCTTACAATTTTCAATAAAAATGTTTTTTTAAACTGACATTAGCTGAGAATACTAATATAGATGTGCATATGTGTATGTGTATATATATTATTTGTTTAGATTGTCAACTCTGTGGGGCAGAGAGCATTGTTTTGTTCTGTGTTTGTACAGCACCTAACACAATAGGGTCCTGGTCCATGACTGAGGCTTTTAGGCACTATCTTAATAAAAATAAGAATATGTGAAAAGAATTAGTGAATTTCAAATGTCAGTTTTCTTTTGAGACACAAGGTGAGTGAGATGATATCTTTGGTTGGATCGTTTTCTGTTTGGTGAGAGAGGAAATCTTTCAAGCTTACACAGAGCTCTTCTTCAGGTCAGGGAAATATACTCAGTGTCACAGCTAAATACAGGGTGGAACAGGTTGTTTAGCATAAGGAGTTAACACACATTTCAAGGGACGTTAAAGGTGGATAGTTAAACTGATTGATAGAAAAGAAAACCGATAGAAATATTAAATGGAAAAGCCCCATGGATGTGCCTTTTCTTCAAAATATTCCCTGTATTAAAGAGCAATTCTCACTATTGATATTGATACAATAATGCAATTCAGTTTTTCCAGGTACTGCCTTTAGGGATTTATTTGCACCTGATGGTATCTTAACCGAGTCTGAACAGCTTTCCTGCTTTGTTTTCTGATAATGTTATTTTTCTGACAGTATTGGCTAAAACAAAAACATCCATCTGCATTGGATGAATTTGTACAACTTTACGAATGTAGGTCTACAATTAAATCACAAAGATAACACTGCTCTGTACCCAAAGGACATGGAAAAAAGATCTGAGAATTCTTTAGTGTTCAAAGTGACCTTGGTCAAAGTTCTGGAAAAATAAATACATAAACCAATGAAGAAGAGTGGATGATAGACATGAGAAATATATGGAGATTAATGCTACAACCTTAGATGTTTTTCAAAAGCAGATTATAAATATTGCATTTTTTCCACAAAATTTTAGGAAGTTTTAGGAAGGGATGGTGAAAGTCAGCAAAGTCAATGACCTAAAGCTGTCATATTAAAATAGCATGAAAGGGTTTAATTATAGTAAAGGTCACAGGATGAAATTTCCATTCCAATTCTAATACTCAGTTGTCCAGGAGGTAAATGGAAGTCCAGCCCAGGTAACAATGGTTCTCAATCACTTCCTGCAAATGTCTGAAGTTGAAACTGACAGGCCAATATCAGTATAAATGATATACCCTTTTTAAAATATGCATATTTGAAAAAATACATGATTTATTTTTTAAAAAACACAAATTTGCATGAAAATTAAATGAAGTAAAGCAATTAGCAGGGAATATGAAAACTGGCTCCAATATTCACCCAACTTTCAGACACCAGTAAGAAAAAAATGTTTGTCACTTAACAGAAAATGATTTAGTGCGCGGTTCTCAAATGGGGTGAGCATCCTAAGGGAGGCATGAGAATGCATCAAGGGAGGCGTGAGCTGTGTCCTTTTTTTTTTTTTTAAGAGTTCTCGCTGTCAGCCCCGCTGGCTGGGGCTCATGCAGAAGGGCCATGCATACCTAGGAGGTGGGGATAAAGAGGGCAGCCGGAGCCCGGCCACCCAAGCTTGGGTTCTCCTTCTCCCCTCCCAATGCTTCACCAGGAAGCACCCCAGACTCAGGCTCTTCTCCCTCCCACCCAATCTCTCACCTTGAGGTGGCAGGTCTCCTGCTGTCAGCCCCAGGGTGGCAGCAACAGCACAGAAGTAAGAGTGGCAATGGGGTACTAAGTCTGCTATGAAAAGTGATGACAAATATCACTTTTCACATTGCCTCCCGTCTGTGCTGCTGCTGGCGCGGTGCTGCCTTCAGAGCTGAGTGGCAGTATATGTACTTGTGGGGGGGAGGGTGCACGTAAATGACTACTGACACAAAGAAGAGGGGCCTGATCAAATAAGTATGAGAACCACTGATTTAGTGCAATGCCAATTCCAACACAGCAACATTGTTTGAAACTAGATCAGGTTGAAATTTTTCATGTAGAAATTTTTTCCAACTGAACTGATTTTTTTTTTCCTTTCTGGGAAGCTGTCAGTTCCAGACAAAAAAAATGTCAGTTTTTCTATTGCAGATTTTGAAATGACATTTTTCATTTTAAATCAATATTTTAAAATGAAACAGTATTTAAAGGGAAAATTAATTAAAAACATTCATTTTGATAAGAAATGATTAAAATGGTATGAAACATCCAGTGGAAAATCCAATATTTTTCAACTAAACATTTTCAAATAAAGATTTTTCATTCACAATTTCTATTGGGGGAAAAATCAGTTTTCTGGGCAGCTTACTCTGAAACTAAACAAATTTCTGTGGGGGAAGCGGTCAAAGACATAAAAAGTTTTATTTTAACGTTTGAATTTACCAAGGAAAGTTTGATGCCTGACACTTTCTAGGCTATGTGCCAGAGACCACGTCTGCTCACTCTACGGGTGGTCTTTCCACACTACTGCTTTCCACTCTGCTGTCCTGTAATCTGAAGCAAAGTCCTTACCAGGACAATGTGAGTCCTTGAAAGCTTTGTCACTTCAGTGTAAAACTGCCATAACTCCACTGACTTCGTTGGCATTATTCCTGATTTATATTGGCATAAATACCAGGTGAATTCGTCCCAGTGTCTATAAGGTGTCACAGATTTGTTTTGCTCAGGTGAAAGGGTTACTTCTCCACATGGCTTCCACTGTATAGGCACTATGATGTCCAATTTCCTGCAAAAATACCTTATTTATATAAGATAGCCCAAACTGCTTTCTGTTTAAAGCAGAGTTAAAGGCTCTGTGCATGAAATTGCAGTAGCCCTCTATTTCCACAACTATTTTGTAAGTATGTGTATAACCACTTTAGTCAAGGCATTCCCAACAGAATAGGCTGTGATTTTTTCTTCATTGGTAACTGTCACTAGAACTAAAAATGGATTTATGAACATTTTCTATTGTGCCCTCATCAGATTAGCTCTGTCCTTGTGTACGACTCCAAGGAAGGGCAAAGAGAGTACAGTAAATAGATCCAGGGTGGGTAATGACTGCTCACATGTCAGATGTTAGAATATTTTCAGGATCACTATACACTCTTGGGGTAAGGGAATGGAGATACACTATGAAGTATACACGGCTTCTAGCATTTCACTGAAATGCACAGAGGATGTCTGAGAAAGTGACTGTTTAGGATAAAATTATATGTGGAAATTACAATGTATTTCCTCCTTTGTCAGTTAAACATATTTAAAACAATAAAGTACATTTTATGAATATAACTTGCCCCCTGAACTTTCTCTACTTCCTCTAAAGGGTTGTGTTTGGGGAAAGTCATTTTACATTGCAGTTCAATTTATTTTTTGAGGAAGGCAGAGATGATGGCAATCTATGGACCAGATTGTGGTGGCATAGGGACTAGTCAGAATCACACACCTTGTGCTCCCTGAGTATAAGATCCACTTCAAGCTAGCACCACAAATGTATTTCTTTAACTCTAAAAGGGACACCAGGAGGTGGGGGACATGGACCTATTATCTGTCTGGGTATTACCATATTTAAACGCTGAGAGCTGTGGTGGCTGGTATATAGTGGGGCTGCTGATGCTGCACTCCTTCAAACATTGGTTTGATCTCAAGGAGGAATTCTGGCTGAGTCACCATGGGCTTTCACAACAACACGTGACAGCTACTTTTCTGAACAATGGTGAAGTGACTTAAAAGCACTATCTATCTCTTTTTCTAATCTCTATTCAGATCATTTCTAGACCAGAGATACATTATTAGCCCAAACTTACCAATATCTCCATAAACCACACAATTAAATTATAAAAAATATGAATTCTGTATATTAACCTTGACTGGTGTGATGCTTAAACCCATATGCAAGGTAGCAAGATATATTTTTAAAGGACACTTTTATAGCATCAGCTTAAAAGTAGTTCAAACTTGATCAGAATGTTAGGTATACTTTCCTCTTCTATTTTTTATTATTTATTTTCACAGCATCTTGTGTGCACGCAGACTCACTCTTAGCTGCTAAGCTTTGGCTTATGTGTATCAAATGTTTGCTTTCAGATATCAACATGGCAGGAGAACCAAAACCATACAGACCAAAACCTGGAAACAAGCGGCCACTTTCAGCCCTTTACAGGTAGGTTGTTTATTACAATAGCTGGGAACTAGTTGCAATTTTATTGGGAAAATTACACCAGCCTGAGGGCCTTGTTCCTATTTTAAGAATATAACCAACTAGATGGCAGGATATAGCCCATATGAGTTAAATGAAGTCGGTATTTTTCTCTATGTAACTAGAGTGTTTGGTGTTACACTACATCAAGAGGATGTTGAGTGGCAGAAATGTAAAGTCTTGTGGGAACCAAAAGTTTTAGAACATGAGAAAAGGGTGAGAACTGTGCTGTTAGATTTTATACTTCTTAAGAGATTCACTCCAGAACAATTACCTTTGACTTCATTGGCTAAAGCTGCCCATTTAGTGTTTTTATTGAGCACTTAATTGACACAAACACAAGAAGCAGGTTGAAAAAGCAGAATTTCTGCCTTATATGCACTGGCAAAAAAAAAAAGTACAAATAATAGCACGGGTTTGATAGGATAACAAAAACCAAATGGTTTTTCTAATAAATAATCCCAGGAGGTGTTCAAATGCCTTCTCAGATCATCAGTGATGATTGTGCACAGATACAGAAAAGAAATAAAAAACCAAAATCAGCATATTGGGTGAAATCCTGGCCCCACTGATGTCATTGGGAAAACTATCATTGACTTCACTGGGGCCAGGATGCCACCCACAGCCCATAACCTTTGTATGCCAAGTAGAACAGGAAAAACATCTGCAGAGAAAATAAAATTATCTTAAAATTTGTATGAGTGCATTACATACCCAGAGAGCATTAAAATATTAACAAGCTATTTAACAAGTCATTTGTCAGTGTCAAATCTGCCCTGACCCCCTGGGTATGTACTTGGATGGCTAGCGTGATCCACCAGCCATGGTACCCCCAACTATACTGCTATTTTTAACATACCAGATGCAGCAGAGCTAGCATGTGTCTGTCTACCCAAGCTGGGAAGCACACTCCCAGTTGCTCTATACATGAGCACTTATTGTATGCCAGTGTAAATGACATGAAACTCAGATCCTCAGTCTGGAATTTGACCTTTCCCCCTAGATTGCTTTACTTTTAATACATTTAAACCATATCCTTAAATTTGATTTATTTGGTAAGAGGTTTTTGTTTTGTTTTGTTTTTTGAGCGGGCAGGGGTATTTTGTTTGGTTGGGATATTTTGGGGTAGTATTAGCAGTAATGGAAATGGCGGTGCTTGACAGAAAATCATTTTAAACGTATTTTAAAACACATTATTTAACAAAATTGAGTGCGTGCCTGTGCGTGAGAAAGATAAAATTATATATTGATAGTTTAACAAACATGCTGGCCAACATGTTCAAAAGAGACTATTGATTTTGGATGCTTCCATTTCAGAATGCTCAGTTTGAAGGCACCTTGAAGGGGTGTGACTTTCAGAAAATGCAAAGCACTTTCCTCCAAAACCAGGCTGCTTTAATGTGTTTCAAGTTGGACACCCACCAACTGAGGCAACCAAAATCAGTAGTTATTTTTAAAGCTTGGCTGCTGCTTTTATTTCAAATCTTTATGCTCCATTGTATGAATATGCTCTGAATTATTGTGACTACTAAAGTTAGGGCCTTGTGAACATAAAAAGTATCACCCAGTTTAAGTGCTAAGCATTATAAATTCTGCTTTACATCAAGTGGTGGAGGATTCTATGTTTAGAGTAGAAGGTCCTGAGTTTTTAATCACTACTGACAACTGAGTTCTGAAACTAGGGTTTGGTGGTATACTCCTGTGTAGCCATGGAATTGTTATATCTCTGTGTTACTGTTTCAAAAAGAGGCTAACCTGAAGAACCTGTGTATCTAAATGCAACAAGGCATTCTGGCTTCTAGCATTTTATTTTGAAGGCTAAGACCTTTACTTTGGAATTTATGGCTGTTGTGTTTAAAAGGTTAAAATGAATTTTTCACTGACGTGACAACCAGCATTTTGAATGCATTATGAAACATTTGTAATGATGGTCATCATTTTATCAAACTATTATGATGATATATTGTGTCTATGGACAACGGTATCTCATTGGCTTTATTTTTTCCACTCAAGGATTCATATGCAAAGTTTGAGAAACCAGAGCCCCACATCTTAGTACATAAAAAGCAAACTGTATGTAGATGTTTCTGTAATTGTACAGTACATATTTTTATTTTTTTGCTAACATGCTGTTATTCACTTTCAGACAAATTTTCCACTTAATTAACTTTAGGTAATAGAGACAGGAGATAATAACCAGCAACCATAATAGTAGGGCTGTCAAGTGATTAAAAAAATTAATCGTGATTAATTGCACTGTTAAACAATAATAGAACACCATTTTATTAAATATTTTTGGATGTTTTCTACATTTTCAAATATATTGATTTCAATTACAACACAGAATACAAAGTGTACAGTGCTCACTTTATATTTATTTTTATTACAAGTATTTGCAGTGTAAAAAAACCAAAAGAAATAGTATTTTTCAATTCACCTAATATAAGTACTTTAGTGCAATCTCTTTATTATGAAAGTTGAACTTACAAATGTAGAATTATGTATAAAAAAGCTGCATTCAAAAATAAAACAATGTAAAATTTTAGAGCCTGCAAGTCCACTCAGTCCTACTTCTTGTTCAGCCAATCACTCAGACAAAGGAGTTTGTTTACATTTGCAGGAGATAATGCTGCCTGCTTCTTGTTTATAATGGCACCTGAAAGTGAGAACAGGCATTCTAATGGTACTATTGCAGCCGGTGTCACAAGATATTTGCGTGCTAGATGCACTAAAGATTCATATGTCCCTTCATGCTTCAACCACCATTCCAGAGGACATGCATACAGGCTGATGATGGGTTCTGCTCGATAACAATCCAAAACAGTGTGGACCGACGAATGTTCATTTTTGTTATCTGAGTCAGATGCCACCAGCAGAAGGTTGATTTTCTGTTTTGGTGATTCGGGTTCTGTAGTTTCTGCATTGGAGTGTTGCTCTTCTAAGGCTTCTGAAAGCATGCTCCACACCTCATCCCTCTCAGATTTTGTAAGGCTCTTCAGATTCTTAAACCCTGAGTCAAGTGCTGTAGCTATCTTTAGAAATCTCACATTGGTACCTTCTTTGCATTTTGTCAAATCTGCAGTGAAAGTGTACATAAAATGAACAACATGTGCTGGGTCATCATCGGAGACTGCTATAACATGAAATATATGGCAGAAGTAGGTAAAATAGAGCAGAGGACTTACAATTCTCCCCCAAGGAGTTCAGTCACAAATTTAATTAACACATTATTTTTTAACAAGTGTCATCAGCGTGGAAGCATGTCCTCTGGAATGTTGGCTGAAGCATGAAGAGGCATACGAATGTTTAGCATATGTGGCACGTAAATACCTTGCAATGCTGGCTACAAAAGTGCCATGCAAATGCCTGTTCTCACTTTCTGGTGCCATTTTAAATAAGAAGAGGACATCATTATCTCCAGTAAATGTAAACAAACTTGTTCGTCATAGCAATTGGCTGAACAGGAAGTAGGATTGAGTGGACTTGTAGACTCTGAAGTTTTACATTGTTTTGTTTTTGAGTGCAGTTATGTAACAAAAAAAAATCTACATTTGTAAATTGCACTTTCACGACAAAGAGATTGCACTATGGTACTTGTATGAGGTGAATTGAAAAATGCTATTTCTTTTGTTTATCATTTTTACAGTTCAAATATTTGTAATGAAAAATAATATACACTTTGATTTCAATTACAACACAGAATGCAATATATATGAAAATGTAGAAAAAACATCCAAAATATTTAATACATTTTAATTGGTATTCTATTGTTTAATTGCGATTAATTGTGATTAATTTATTTAATCGTGGTTAATTTTTGTGAGTTAATCACATGAGTTAAATGCGATTAATTGACAGTCTTACATAATAGTGATCATAAAGTCTTCCCAGTCAAGGAAATAACTAAATGGAAGGTTCCTATACAATGGGTATGTTGTCACCTTCTCTCTCTCACACACTCATCTCTGTATTTCTATATTTTGCCACACTTCTGCTGCACTGAGTTGCCCATTTTTACACACTAACTATCTGGAACTATTGTCTGAGGAGGCCAATGTTTAGAGACCCTTGGTGAAATCCTGGCCCCAGTGAAGTCAATAGGAGTTTTGCCATGGACTTCAGTGGTGCCAGTATTTCATCCTCTCTCTTCAAGAATACTTTATTTTCCTTCTCTGTAAGCAGCTTCCTTACAGGATGGCTGATTGGAACAGGGAGCTTATCTGTTCATCCATCTTCAGAAACAGCAATAACTGAACTCTGATCAGCCAGCAAATATTTTTAAGTAACACGAACTGCCTTCCTCTAAGAGCTGAGATACAATCTCTTCAATGATTCTAACTACTGCCAGCTCAGGATATTGTTTAGCACTATTGAACCACTAGCTCATTCCCTATTTCTCTCTTCTCTGCTTCTGCTGCTCCCAGTACCTTATTTACTTTTTACTACCTCTTTTTCTTTCTCAATCCTCTTTACATGCAATGTGTAATAATTTATCAAAAGTTTCCATTTTATGATACTCCTCTTCATATGTATGCAGCAGCTCTTGTTGGTATTTTGAGAAGTGCTGTTTCCATTTGTGCTGAGTAAGTTGCAAGGGACAGACAGACTGCCCACCTAGAAAGGCATTTGCTCTGGTAATCAAATCAGCTTTGAACTCTGGAACTAGACATCTGAGTTATATAGACTCGATGCTGCTCGCTTCAAATGTGTCTAGTCAAAATTTGCTGACAATGAAAAGCTCACACGTTGGCTTGGTGAAGGACAAGTGATGAATGCAAATAACAGACTGAGCAAGTCCTGTGGCTTTTTTGAAGAGCACTTTCACAATGAGTTATGTATTCTCTCTGCTGCTGTTTCCTTTAGCTCTGCACTGTGGCTCATGATACCAGTTACAATTTATGAATTCACAGTATATCTAAAGGGGAGAGATGAGATGATAAATACTGTATGTTGCTGTTCAATGTAGAACACACATCAATAAATAGACTCTAATAAATCTCAGCTTCCCACACTATATTGGACCTGGTCCTGAAGCCACTGGAGTTAATGGGAGTTTTGCCATGTACTTTAATGGGAGCAGAAATTAGCTCTTAATTTCTAAGGGCCAGATCCTGCCTGCCTGTGGATGCACAGTGAGCTGGAGGAGGGAGTCTCCCCACATTGCTTGCACAGTCCATGTAAAAAACAGGCCGAACTGTAGTCCCTTTTCCATGGGGCACACAGCACTCTAAAGAGGGCAATGAGGGAGGTGAGGTCATGACTCCACCCCAGACACACATTCCAGTTGTGCATGAGGAAGTACATTTCACCTTACCTAGGAGTGGCTGCCCTAGCTCCAGGAGGCATTCTATTGTCCTGAGAAAAGAATGTCTGCACAGGTTCCTCCTAGGTGGGGCAGGCATGCACCGCTCCTTAGTATGAGCTGTGCTTAATTCTATTTCTAATTTAGAGTCCAATCCTATGAGGTGCTGAGCATTCTCCATGCCCATTGATAAGAGTAGGGATTTAGGGTGCTCAACATGGCCCAGGTCAGTGAATTGTAGAAGACGAGTGAAAAACATTCATATGAAAATGTATTTTGTTACAAGCCAACTAAATACTTTTTTACAAGGTGTGAAAAACAGAGACATTTAACTGTCCAAAATGTACATTAGTGACTAATCACTTTCCTAATATCTTATTCCAAACTAAGTGCCTGATCACAGCCCTGCAAACATGAAACTCCCTGTTGAAAGAACTTCCTTGTGTTGCTTGGGCTCTAAAACCATTGTGAGAACGATAGAGGGCTTAGGCCTTGATTTAGGAAGATATTAAACACATACCTAATTTTAAACATGTAAGTTGTCCCATATATTAGAAGCACTTTTGCTTAAAACTAAGCACATGCTTAAGTACCTTCGTGACTCGAGTTTTATGCCTAGTGTAACTACTGGAGCCAATGACAGAGGTGTTCAGTGAGAGGGAGGAACATAAATCCCAGAGTGCCCAGAATTGGTGTAAACTTCCATATTTTAGTACAGTATGTCTACAGAAAACAAAATTAGACAAATCTATTTTAAATAGCTTTTTACCTGGCTCTAGCCTGAAGCAAATTTTAATTTTAATGACTAACTTATAGATCTTTGAACTACAAGGTACAGAATAGAAGACCTGACACAACTATACAAATGCTGCTTTTGGGAGCACTGGCTTGGCAAAATAGTCACATGCTGTATTTTCAGTATTACCAGTATTTCAATTTGTATTTCATTAAATCAACTGCTCAGAAGCATCTGAAAATGCATTTGTGAATTGCTTTAAGATCAGCAACATGCACTGGCATAAGAAAGTAGAATCAACCCCAAAGAATTTTGATGGGGTTGAAATCTGTTTTCTGTTCATTATAAAGGAATTTTTAAATAGTATGCATGTTCTTTTCAATTTCCTGGAACTTGCTAAACTAGGCAGTGAATTTAAGAACTAAAAGGTTCCCATCAGCTGTGGACCTTTTATGTAGTTGTTTTTTGTTTTGTTTTGGTTTTTAAGAACAAATAAGGCCAGGTTCTCTAGTGATGTTATTTTTGAATTCTGCAAGTTGCTTATTGCCATTCCTTGCCGTATACACATTACTATTCATTGGCCTTTAAAGTAAGTGTGTCAAACAAGAATTTAATGAGAGACATATTGCATATTACATGTTCTCCCACATGTATTTTCCTTCATCCCTGGCAGAACCCAGAGGAGCTCACCATTTTACATCCTAACTTATCTTCAGAGCTCCTCATGATGCCAGGGTAGGCAGGATGGACTCACTTCACTGTCACTCCTTAATTGCCTAATGCTGAGTTGTGCAGCCCATACTTCTCCTACTCTTTCCACCCAGTGGCTAACATGATGCCAGCATATTTTATCTAACCTTTGTCATGCTGAGAACGAGAGATTGGGATTTAGAGTGAGACAAATAACAAATTGACTAGATTATGAGGAAACGGGGCCTTGAACTACTCAGTAAGATCCAGAGTAGCAGCCGTGTTAGTCTGTATCCGCAAAAAGAACAGGAGTACTTGTGGCACCTTAGAGACTAACAAATTTATTAGAGCATAAGCTTTCGTGGGCTACAACCCACTTGTAGTGGGTTGTAGCCCATGAAAGCTTATGCTCTAATAAATTTGTTAGTCTCTAAGGTGCCACAAGTACTCCTGTTCTTTCAGTAAGATCCATCACTGTGAGGCCATAAACTTGCTCTACCTCCTTAGCTGGCCTGACTGCCACACCACACTATTATGGTGCTTACAGGATTGCCTGTCTGGACTAATGTAATAACAGACTGCACTCATATCAAAGGTTCCTCTCAGAGTCAGACTAACAGATTTTCCATTCTCCAAGACATTTTTAAAACTTGCAAATCTACATATTGGCACCATTTGACTATCACAATATTCCATAGCAATTTCCTATAAAGTTCCTAAATATACAATAGGTAATCCAATTGATTTGTGTTGTGAGGCATATTTAGGACACTTGATTTATCATGCTATCAATTATCCACATTAAATAGCAAGTGCATTGCAACGTATTAAAACCCATAACTGTTAAACAGATATTCTCAAGAACAAGATTAAATCATTCTATTTCAAATGCCCACATTTAGCTATGTTACTGGTGGGGTGTCCTTTATTATACAGTGTAGAGATGTTTTCTCACATGGTTATATTTTTATATTGAAGTTTTATTTATTTTTCTTTGACAAAAAACTTTGTTGATCTGAGTATCTTTTTTTGTAATCTCCATCCCAGGGTTGATTGAATTATGTTTCCCATCATGTTTCCTTTTGGTTACGTAGCTTTATGTTATAGATCAGGCTTAAACCACTGCTTATGCTCTTTCTGTACTTGGCATCTGCTCTTCAGATTTATTTTCAGATAGCTGTCATGGAGTTTGTTTTGTTGTGTTTTGACTTCCAATTGTCAGAGCCATCCATTGTTGTTCTGAGCAGTCTGGGGATTCTTGTTCATTTCAGGCGACAGCATGGAAAGCATAGTGATCATTTCTTTTACTGTAAAAAAAAAAAGATTCTTGAAGTCGCTCCACTGTATAGAAAGAATAATGGGGAGCTCTACCAGTTCAACTCACAAATAGCATTTCTATTCCATTTGAAAGTTGCAACATTCAGGATAATTCCTTCTTTAGTGTATCATTGGCTGTATACTAACAGTATGCTATAACCCTGCTGGCATTTAGTGGAAATAATTTCAGGCCAGAAGGGGACCTCCAGAAGTGGTAGGGAGCTTACCTTGGAGAAGAAAAATTCCGGATGAAACCCTCTTGAGGTGGGAGAAAACTTAGAGTACTGGGCAACTCTGAAGAGACAAGCAGAAGCTGCATATATCAAACTGGATGAACTAGTACACCTGTGACACCCTGTAGCCCATGTTCACCACTTTTATATGGTTATATTTTGTATTAAGTATGCCATGTGAGGTATCGTTTAAAAACTCATAATCTACTGAATATCATTGTCCTGTTAAAATGTGTGTATCAGCATTGTATATGGAGCTATGAAATTTTACTTATGACTGTTACTGAAATATACTGTAGTTCTGGGTAATGCCTTCAGACCATTTTTTCAAGAGATAAAGGCACACTGGCTAGGTGCTAAAAGGCCATTATCTATTTAATCAGAGATTCACCAGGAGGGGAGTTGTAAATGAGAAATTTACAATTAACCTGAAGAACAGCTCACATTTGCCATGTAACTGCCTGACCCCATGACCCAGCAAGGACTTTAGTAAAAAGGGTCAGGATATAAGAAGGGCGGGAAAAGAGGCCTCTGACCACTTTTCCTCTCTTCACCTTATATCGGTCTGCTCGTAAGATCAATGAGTACCTGAAGAACACTGAACTAAGGGGAGTGGTCCCAGGCGGAAAAGAAATCCAGCCTGTGAACTGAGAACTGTCTATAGCATCTAGTGGGGGTGAGAAAGCTATTTGCTGCAAATTTTATTTAGCTTGGTAAAGTTTAGGAATGAGGTTGCAGTTTTATCTTTTTATTTCTTTTGTAGCCAGTTCTGACTTTTATGCCTTATCACTTATAATCACGTAAAATCTATCCCTCTTTAGTTTGCTTTATTTAAACCAGTGTGTTTTGATTGAAGTGTTTGGGGAATCTCTGCTCAAGTTAACAAAGGCTGGTGCATAATAATTTCTTTTGGTGAAATTACAGACTATTAATGAGCTTGCATTGTTCATGAATGTGTTTCCCCAATCTCTCAAAATACACCCAGTTTTCCATGTTTCCCTTCTAAGGCCCTACAATGAGAACCCCTTCCTTGACTGAACCATGATGCCTCCTCCACCAGTCGAAATCCAGGGTCACAAGGAATACTACGTTCATACCATCCTTGACTTCGCTATTCAATTGCTGTCTGTAGCATGGTGCCTGATCCCAGCCTCCTGGTAATCTGATCCTACCTGCCTCCTGATGCCTGACTCTCAGTTCACTTGTCTCACACTCTGACCTACAAGTAACCTGACCCTACCTGAAGCCTGACTCTTGGTTTGCCCTCTGGCCCATCTCTGATTCTTATCTCCTGGTACCTGACTCAGCCTGACTCCTGCTGTGACCACTAAGTCTGACCACCTGTGTCTTGGTCATGACAAGGTGATTGCCAACACTTGCTTTAAGAAAAGAGAAAGTCATTGTACACATACTGAAGTAGCATAGTAACAACACAAATAGAGTTCTTGCTAAACCTAGTAAACTAGAGGAAGATGATTAAGGATTGTAAGGTTATCCCAAGTGAAGTAGTCGCACCCCAACACAAGCCATTGGTGGTAATGATCGTGACTGATCCCAGAAGCTGGGAATGGGCAACAGGGGATGGATCACTTGATGATTACCTGTTCTGTTTATTCCCTCTGGGGCACCTGGCATTGGCCCATGCTGGAAGACAGGATACTGGGCTAATGGACCTTTGGTCTGACCCCGTGTGGCCGTTCTTATGACTGGCAAATGGACCTGGTGTGAGCTTTTCTCCAACAAGACATGCATCATGATATGGGGAGTGCACAGTGTGAATGCAGACAAGTTTAGGGAGACAGTCACAAGCTTTGAGCTGAGAGATACGCAGATTAGAACAGCAGAAAAGGAATGGTGTATCTTCAAGAATGCATTCATCCAAAAAGCTGAGGTGCTATGTGAATGCATTAAGCTGGATAGACCACAATCTCATGAAGAATGGTGGTGGAACAAGAAGTTCAGAAAACCATAAGAAATGAGAGAAGCCACAAAGCTGATGGAAAAATAAGGCTTTGAAAGAAGCAGCTGCCACCTATAGAGTCTCCAAGTGGCCAGCAAAAGAAGTCAGAAAGGCAAGAAACCTAGTCTTAGATGAGCTGTATAATGAGCTGAACAACTACCCTCAACATGCCAAAAATATATATATATATATATATGCAATTGTGCAGACAAATTAAAAGAAGGAAGGCAGACAAAGTGAGCGCACCATTTTTATAGGATCCTGGGGCAGTCTGCTTGTGACAGGAGACACGGTATATAGCCAATGGTGAGAATACTCTGAGAGTCTACATAATGAGAAAAACCCTTTATATGCTATGCTACCATTGTGTGAACCAATAATTACAGATGTCAATGACCTGTCAGAGGCAGACTTCAAGGCTGCACTGATGAAGATGGCACCTGGAAAAGTAGCATGTCTGGACAAAGTCACAGCAGAAATTATCAAAGCCTTGAGATAGGTCATGTGCACTGGCTTAAATGAGTCCTGTGCGCAGTTTGGAAAACACAGAAAACCTCAAGAGAATGAAGAAGTCCATATTATTACCGATATACAAATAAAAAGGTGACATACATGACAGTTCAATGACTGAGGAATTAAGCTGCTGTCCCACAGCATGAGACTGTTAGAATCATAGCTGCATTTCACCAAGTAGTAAAGCCCATTTTAGGAAAGAAGCAGTTTAGTCTTATAAAAGGAAAAAGGATGATGGTGGAAAAGAAGCTTGAGGGAAACAATGAGCATGTTTCAGCTTTCCTCAATTTGAAGAAAACATTCAACAAAGTAACTAGGGGATGGTTGATGCCTCTGCTATGATTCTATAGGGTGCCAGATAGGGTGACCAGATAGCAAGTGTGAAAAATCAGGATGGGGGTAGGGGGGTAATAGGTGCCTATGTAAGAAAAATCCCCCAAAATTGGGACTGTCCCTATAAAATTGGGACATCTGGTCACCCTAGTACCAGAGGACCTTCTCCAGATGGTGATGGATTTGTATGATGGTTCCATGACAAAAGTGTGGACTCCTTTCAGTGCAATGGAGGGTTTTGCAGTGAAGACTGGGCTCCACCAGGGATCAGTGCTAAGTCTATTCCATCACAATCATGGATAGTACTTCATAAACACATCCAAATGGAAGGTGGTATGAAGTTGATCTGTTCAGACAATACTGTGTTAATGGCAGATAATGAGGATGATTTGGTCCTGGTGATGGATGCCTGGATCAGGTAACTAAAACTGTTGCCTCAAAATGAGTAAAGAGAAGACTGAAGTTATTGGGTGATTCACATGGAACCAAGATAGATGAATATCAAAATTGAATGCCAGCACATAAATTAGGTTTCTGTGTTTAATGACCTTTGGCACTGGTCAGCGGCAAATGGAGAAATTGACAGAGAACTGCAAACAATGCTGCAAACAAGGTTGGTGCAAGATAAGTGGTGTGATTTTGATAAACAGATGCCCAGACTACTTAAGGGACAACTATACAAAGCCAAGATAAGACCAGATTTTCTGTATTGATCAGAGACATGGGCGACTAAAGAGAGAACTTGAGAAGAATTGAAGTCATTGACATGAAATGTTTGAGGCAATGAGAGGGGTGACAGTGCTGGTCCACATGCAGAATGATGTCTTTAGGGAGTGAGACTAGGATATGCAGTATCAGAGAGAAGCTGCAAGAGAGGAGGCTGAGGTGCTATAGACATGGATGATGGATGGATGAAGGGAATCCTGTTAGAAAGCCATTGCAGATGAGAGTTAGTGGGCATAAAACAAGTGAATGGCCAAGAAAATAGTGGGGGGACTGTGTATTGGAGGATGGAGTGAATGTGGAGACAGTGTTGGACTGGCAAGCCTGGAAAAGATTGATTTGGCAACTCAACCCCTGCTAGCCAGGGAAAAGGAGAAGAATTTTAGGTTTGTCTCTCTTAGTTGAATATCTCAAAATATCTGAGTACTTTCTTCTCTTTTCATTCCTCTTTTTTCCATTATGCATGTGTTTCTCTTTGTTCTTGATTTTCAAGAGACTCTAGATATGAACTTAGCAAAATATAAATTAAATCTGTTTGCTCACTTTTTTCCAAATATCTTAAATTGCCATGACTTTAGAAAAAAACATTAGACAGTGCCATATTCTTCCCATTCATATACAGAACTGTTTTTTTCCATTTAGTCCTTTGAACATTTTCTTATCAAAGACTATGCTATATTATTTTAAGCTCACTGTAAGCATGTGACTCACTAGCCAGGGCACCTCTGGTAACTGGGTGTGGCATAGTAAGTTCCTCTCCTACAACACCCCCTGCTGGCAATGGTTCCAGCCCTACGGTGTCTGCTGCTTCTTGCAATTTGGTCATCTGGTTGAGTTGCATTTAGGCCCACCCCTTATGGGGTAAACTAGCAGTCCAACAACTAGTCCTTTCACCTTGATGTTGGACCCTCGGTCCAAGTCTGGGCTCACTAATCCTGGTATCAGTGGGGTTCTTACACCTTGTCAGGAGGGGGCTCTGCTCCACTTTTCTTGGTGGGCTGATAGGAGAACCCAGGTCCTCCCTCTCGGTGGGTTCCATTCCAGGGACCCTTGGATAGGCAGCCAAGATATGACTACACCATTTCCTTGCTGCTTCCATGGACCACATCCTGCCTTCTCCTGTCTTGCGCCTTTGGTTCAGCCTCTTCCTGGGCTCCAAGTATATCAGCTCCACTTCTGCTCTTCCACTGGCTCACTACAGAGGTTCTTAGCCCTTTCTGCTCTCCAGCTGGTTCTGATGGAGAGTTTTCTCCACTCCTTTCACAGGGCAGTCCTCCTCCCTACAAGCCTCTCCACCACCATCAAGAGTTTTGGATGGGCTTCCTTCTTGACTCTCCTTCTTAACTGCTGTAGGCTCCCTGTTGCAGGCTACCTTCCTATCTACCAGCAAGACCACTCAACTACCTGACTCCAGCCCGGCTTCTCTCACTGAATGACCGGCAGAGATCTGCTCTCCTTCCTGGTCAAGCCTTAAGTGAGTCAGGTTCAGCCCTTTTAACTCCTTCCTTCAGGTTTGATGCCTACTGCAGCTGTAGCAGGATGAGGCTGATTGTGTCCACCGGCTCACATTAACCCTTGCAGGCCCAGTGCAGGGTTGGTACACCCCAACACAGACAGGCAGCGTGATGCTCCTCCTGACTCAGATTAACATCTTACATTTTACAGAAACATATTCTGTTGGTGCCTTTGATTATATTTCACCATGAAATGAGCTATTTGATTTCCAACATTATTGATGTTACTCTAAGAAGGACACTGCTTTTATAATCTCATTGTGATGAGAAATCTATTGTCACATTGAAAGTGGTCAGAAAACAACATTCTTAAAAAATGTTTAGATGGGGCATATTGTGAGTGCGGTGAGCAGGGATTTAATCCCTTTTTTTCATGAGCATTAATGGGAATTGTTGAACCTTGCACTCAAAAATTGTCATCAATCTTGTAATTGTTATGCAGGCAAAATTCACATTGGATGCAATGGGAGTTTTGCCTGTATCAGGAAGTGCTGTCTCCACAGTGACAAAAATGGTACAGCCATAAAGATGTCATGGAGACCAGGTCTATGGTATATTGAGTTAGAAAATGTTCATATATAAACCATTCTTCAATAGTAACTATTTGCTGTTGGCTCTATTTGGCCTTTAAGGCAGAGCCCCTTGTGAAATGCCTGTCAATTAACAAATCAGTGCTCCTGAACTACTTATTCTTTAAAGCTTGCAGAATCTTGTCCCACTCTATTTTTCACCTTCCAGGTGGGAAAGTCTCAGCCTTTTAGTTCTGCTGAATGAGCGCTATAGAGACCCTCCTACCTGAGTCAGCAGAATAGCTCTGCTCCTCCATACAGATGTTGATGCTTTTTCCCCCTTGTAGAAGAAGGCTTGTGGTATTGCATGATTGAGAATTTTTCTCCCACAAGATCCTAGAGCCTGGACTCCATGTCACAGATATGCTGAGAGATTAGGTACTTTATAAGCATGTTTTATGAAAGCATACATCCTGTTTCCTTGCTTCCTTATAATCTTTCCTTCTCCAGCTGCTTTCTTTAATTTATAATCTGATCGTTCTCCCTTTTTTGTCTCCTGCAGATTCTAAAACAGAATACAGCATCTGTTTAAAAACAGCTGAGAAATTACAACTAATGACTTTTTGATATCTCTGGTTGTTTGTATCTAAATGGGACAGAAAAAATACCTTCTGACTCCTTTCTTTTTCAAATCTGAGCTAATAATGAGAATGAAGGAAGTTTCCAAGGAGTCTTCTTTGGCTTCTAATCCAAAACTTCTGGAAAGGTCTGAAGTATTTGGAGAAGTGAGTTAAACATAATTGATGTCCTTAGATTTCCACCCATATACAGTAGTCATATAGCTAGACAGGAAAACAATCTTTTCCTTACAAGACAGTAAGAGGGCCCAATGCTATACGTCCTGTATACATGGAATTTCCATTGATTACAATTGCAGTTCTGCATGTGAATTTTTTGCAGAATCAGGGCCAAAAATTGAGCTAGTATTTTATATAAATGATCTCATTTAGTGATATTAGAGAAGGAGGAGTATGAGAGAGTATATCTTCCCAATAAAAATGCCAATTATCTTTACTTCCTGATTTCTCACTACCCTCTCAAGAAATAAAAAATAAAATAAAAAAGAGAAACTGGAACTTACTCATCAAATCCTAGCAGTAAAGTTGACTCATTCAGTAGTTTTTCAGCTGTGCTTTTACTAGGTGAAATGAAAGAGTAGAAGCTACTATACATATATAAAGCAAAATTACAAGCAGGTATTCTGTCATGCATTTATATTAGAGTCATAGCAAGGTTGCACTACTAGAAACTGTATTTACAGTAGATTAGTAATACTCATGTTGTAGGAACCTTAAAAAAAAGGGGGTATACAGGAGACCTTTGGAATAAAACAATGAATGCTTGTGCTAATGGGAAACATACAATGACTCCTTGTCTTAAAATCAGAAAAGTTAAAATTTATGAGGCCTTCAGTGGTGCATTTAAATAGGCAATCAGGGATGCCAGGGAGTGCTGTGCTTCTGAGCACAGATTTGTGGTCCATAATTAGGCACTGGATCCCCCATAACAATAATCTTCCTAATTGTATGTCAGGCTGTAATTTTGCCTCGGAGTTGCTGATGTGGCACTGTAAGGGCACAGTTCAAGGGCACTGCAAAAGGCAGCAGAAATATGAGATTGGATTATAGCTTTGGTATTTTGTGACTAAACAAAGGTTAAAAAAATAGGGAGGTTGAATACGTGTGAGATTGCTAGTTTTCAACCAGCAGTTGGATAGTAACTGAGGAGAAGATTTAAAATACACAGAGTTAAAGAGGAAATGGGCTATAGAATATGATTGAAAATAGATGTATAGAAGGAGAGACTGGACTCTGATGCAGGAGGACTTATAAAAAAGACTATTCACAGTTCAGTATTAGTTGTGAAATACTCCTATAGTGTATTATCTGATGAATGTTTTTGGATACTGTCTGGACCATTCTCAGATGCACTAACTATCCAGATATGATTTAGTACTGATGTTAGTTTATTCAATAAATACTTTAGGGTTTTTTTAATTAATTATGCTTCTTATGGAATTGCCTAAGGGCCAACCAAGAATGGGGCCCCATTGTGCTAGGCACTGTACACACATAGATTAAGTAGACAGTCCCTGCCCTGAAGAGCTTACTATCTAAATAGACACAGGGCTGGGGAAAAGGCATACCACACAAACAGAGTGATCAGTGGGATACAGCAAATATAATGTTAGTGCCACAATTTCTTTCGGTGAGTGAAGGCAGGGAACACAATGAAAGTTTACTGAAAGAATAGGGAAGGGAAGGGGTGAGGGGTAAAGCACAGGGGATGAGGGGATAAGAGGAGGAGGCATAGCGTGAGGGGACTGTGAGGGAAGGGAAAGGAGGAGAGTTGGAGCAAACAGCCAATCAGCACAAGACAAAGTCAGTCCAGTTACATTGCTGATTCATATTGAGGTTGTGATCCGCAACTCCCAGATCCTTCTCAGCAGTTGTGCTGCCAAGCCAGTTTTCCCCATTCTGTATTTGTGCATTTGGCTTTAATTCCCTAAGGGTACGTCTACACTTACCGGAGGGTCCGGCGGCAGGCAATCGATGTTCTGGGATCGATCCCGGAAGTGCTCGCCGTCGACGCCGATACTCCAGCTCGGCGAGAGGAGTACGCGGCATCGACGGGGGAGCCTGCCTGCCGCGTCTGGACCCGCGGTAAGTTCGGACTAAGGTACTTCGAATTCAGCTACGTTATTAACGTAGCTGAACTTGCGTACCTTAGTCCGAAGTGGGGGCTTAGTGGGGACCAGGCCTAAGTGTGTAGCACCCTACATTTTTCTTTGTTGAATTTCATTTTGTTGTCTATAACCCAGTTCTCCAATTTATCAAGATCCCTCTGAATTTTTAGCTTTATCTTCCCAAGTATTGGCAGCCCCCTCCCAGCTTTGTGTCATCTGCAAACTTGATCAGTATGCTATCTATACCTACATCCAGGTCATTAATAAAGATGACACCGGACCCCAAACAGATCCCTGTGGAACCTCACTTGAGACCTTCCTCCAATCCGACATCATTCCATTAATAATTATTCTTTATTTGTGGTTATTTAACCAATTATGTGTCCACTTAATGGTAGTTCTGTAGAGCCTGCATTTCTCCAGTTTACTTATCAGAATGTCATGTGGGACGGTGTCCAATGCCATGCTGAAGTCCCCCTATATTATGTCCACTGCAGTCCCCCTGTCCACCAAATCAGTTACTCTGCCAAAGAAGGAAATCAAGGTAGTTTGGCGTAATTTGTTCTTGGTAAATCCATGCTGATTGCTCGCGAATACCCCTTCATCCTCCAGGTATTCACAAACTGAATGTTTTATACAGACTTCTTTTCCTGGTGACTAAAGACTACTTTATCAATTCAAGGATATCTAAAACTGAGTCATTATGATAGAAAGCATCTGTTAGATTAATTCCTGATAAGCTAAAAGCATTCTTCAGAGATTATTTTATTAATTACAGAAAACATCTTCCCCGTATGGGTTACAAGTGGGTCCTTTTGGACATTTCCCTAAAGGTCAAGAGTTTAGAGTAAAAAGGTATGACATTCCGGGGTGCAATCCAGATAGGGTGACCAGATCGCAAGAGTGAAATATCAGGACACATTGGGCGAGCGGGGCGGGGGGAGGGGAGAGGACGACAATGACAGACACAGGTGCACAGAGCCATGAGAGGGGGCCCTAGGAAGCTGCGAGAGGGGGCCCTAGGAAGCTGCGAGAGGGGGCCCTAGGAAGCTGCGAGAGGGGTTGTACGGCCCCTGCTGCAGCCCGCACCACAAGCCACAGGGCAAGGACACCTATTGAATTCAATGAGAATTTTGCATGTGAATTGATGTACCTAGTTCTGAGATTATAAAGCCAGAAGGGATCCGGTGATCACCTGGTCTCACCGCCTGTATAGCACAGACATAGAACTTTCCCAAAATAATTCCTAGAGGATAGCTTTTAGAAAAAGCTTTTAGAAAAACACCATAGCCCTTAGTATATTGTTAATCGTTAATTACTCTCACCATTGAAAAGGTATGCCTTATATCCAGTCTGAATTTGTCTAGCTGCAACTTCCAACCATTGGCTCATGCTCTACCTTTCTCTGCTAGACTGAAGTGCCCATTATTAACTATTTGTTCCCCATGTAGACACTTACAGTCTATAACCAAGTCACTTCTTAACCTTCTTTTTGTTAAGCTAAATAGATTGAGGTCCTTGAGTCGATCACTATAAGGCATGTTTTATAATCCTTTAATCAGTCTTGTGACTCTTCTCTGAACACTCTCCA
Source organism: Emys orbicularis (assembly GCF_028017835.1). NCBI lineage: Eukaryota > Metazoa > Chordata > Testudines > Emydidae > Emys > Emys orbicularis. The sequence continues at coordinate 49,973,241 of NC_088684.1, read as the reverse complement.
ATTTATCAATATCCTTCTTAAATTGTGCACACCAGAACTGGACATAGTATTCCAGCAGTGGTTGCACCAGTGCCAAATACAGAGATAAAATAACCTCTCTACTCCTGCTTGAGATTCCCCTATTTAGGCATCTGGTCACCCTATTTCTGTATGCATTTCCCCAGGTTTTTTTGTAAAAATCAAAACTGAACTGCCCCAGAAATTCTGGCATGTGGAATCATCGTGAAACTCGCATGGCTCCAACCCTGCCGATGACCCTTTAGATCCACTGCACAGACTTCTGCCACTTGAGCTAATGGAGTAAGTGATGGCAGAGGCAGTAGGTTGTCATCCTATATGTGATAGATCAGCTCTATAGGGGGATGAGACACTTTTTTTGCCACTGGGTTTCACAGATATCTGCTGACAGAAGAGGAACTGTGAAACTCAGGAATCCTGGGTCTATTCCAGGCTCCTGAATGGACTGGTCTCTAGTAGTCAAAGACCCTTCTTCCCCGTCCCCTCCAGTCTATGTCTATCCTATTGCTGTCTAACCCGCCCCAGCTCCTCATCTGATTTCAACTGCCCCCCACTACCGCTCTGGATTCCTTGTCCCAGTTTCCTGGTCCTGTCTCAGGGCTGGTCCACACTAACCCCCCACTTCGAACTAAGATACGCAACTTCAGCTACATTATTCACATAGCTGAAGTCGAACTATCTTAGTTTGAACTTACCGCGGGTCCACACGCGGCAGGCAGGCTCCCCCGTCGACTCCGCGTACTCCTCTCGCCAAGCAGGAATACCGGCGTCGACAGCGAGCACTTCCGGGATCGATTTATCGTGTCTAGACAAGACACGATAAATCGACCCCAGAAGATCGATTGCTTACCGCCGGACCCAGAGGTAAGTATAGACATACCCTCACTCTCCTCTCTCCCCGCCCCCATCCCTCAGATGGGATGTTCGTTCCAGACTGGCAAAATTATAAGGCTTCCCAACATTTCAACACTTCCCATTCTAAATTTTCGGTTGCTTAACTATAGGCTAGCTCTGCCTACAACAAAGCATATTCAGAACCTCTGATTAAAGGGATTATAAGTGTAGCAACCTCCATCATAGCTAGTCACCAAAGATTGAACCCGAGCCATCCAGACTTAAAAGCATGAGCTTCTACTACTTGAGTTCAAGATATAACTCCCTTAGCTGGTAGCTATACAGTTATCCTCTAAAAATCCACCAGAGGAGGGCACAAAACACATGTTGGACAGTGAATTACAAAAGTGCCAAATGTTATTATTAGACCTGCAATACTTTTCACAATGAACATCAGCGGGGGATAAACTGGGAGATTAAGAATATTTGGAAAACAATTTTAGAATAACATTCAGTACTGTGGTTTAAAAGAAAAAAAAACTGTTAAAACTCATAACTTAGCAGTATTCAGTGTTTGAAAAAAAACAACTTTTAGGAGCTATGGGATACAAGTTAAGAATGTTGAAACAGGAAGATGTTATGCTTAGTTACCACTTGGGCAAGGCGGCGTGCTATGTAATACTTGCAAGATTTCACTGTAATGTTTTACAATATATAGCAGCGCAATGCTGATTCCATTGATATTGTTGAGCAATTCATGCTGATTTTATTTCAGCCCACATCTTAATAGTTTTGAATACTATAGATCACAATTTTCAGCTCAGTTGGTCTGAACATGCAGAGCTTTAAAACTGCTATGCTCTAAACTGTATATTAACTACAATTTTATAAACGTGCATGTCAGAGAACTGTGTGCCACTACTACTAGACAGTGGCACAAGGCAATTCAGTGTGAATCACAGAAATGTAGGACTGGAAGGGACATCAACAGGTCATCTAGTCAAACCCCTGCACTGAGGCAGGACTGAGTAATAACAACACTAGACCATCCTTGACAGGTGTTTGTCTAACCTCTTAAAAAACTCCAATGACTGCTATTCCATAACCTCTCTAGGTAATTTGTCCAGTGCTTAACTACCTTTACAGTTAGGAAGTTTTTCCTGATGTCTAACCTAAATCTCCCTTGCTACAATTTAAGCCCATTGCTTCTTTTTCCTGCATGTCCTGAGTGGGACGGGGGTGAGTCCAGGCAGTGGGATTGGGTGGAGGGAGGTCGAGGAAGTCGGTGGGTGTGTGGGGATGGACCAGGGGAAGCAGGGTGGAGAAACCGAGGGGGACAGGACTGGGACTGGGGGAGTCAGGGGGGCTGAGGGGGATGGGACAGGACTGGGATGGGGGGAGCAGGGTAGGGGCTGAGGGGAGCATGAATGGGACAGGGTAGAGAGTTGTGTAGAGTGGGGCGGGGCGGGGGAGACAATGGGGCTGGGCTGGGGAGGGTTGGGGAGAGGGACAGGGTCTGGAGGGGATGAGACAGAGGGGAGCAGGACTGGAATGGGGGGAAGTTGAGGGGGTGGGACAGCAGGGGGAGCGATGGGGGTGGGATGACTGGAGAGGCTGAAGAAGAGATTTGGGGTAGGGCAGGGACTGAGGGCAGTGGGTTCGGGGTGGGAGGTACAGGGGGGACTGCGGGGGAGGCTGAGGGAACAGGGTGGGGGCTGAGGGCAGTGGGTTGGGTCTACACTGGCACCTCTCAGCATTGCTGTGCCGGGCGGCAGACCTGCACCAGCGCTACCCTGGCGATGGAAGAGCCCTCAGTGGAAATGCAGACTTCATGACACAGACCCTCCTCCTCACTTCAAACCTGATGCTGCTCTGGTCAGTCGCTAGGCTCTTGTCACTTTCAAACCCATGCAGGGTATCTGGCTCTTTTTCAGTTCTCAGGTTAAGAAAAGCCTCTGCATTTTGTGAGGGCTTCAGCATTCACATTCCTACTTCACAAACTGTCTGCCTGACACATTGCTCCCAGGGCATTCATCTTTATTCATTATCGGCAGGTCCATCAGATTAACGAGCAACACAGGGGGAAGCAACACAATGGTGTCAAGGATTTTTAATTTTTCAAACCACTTTGGCCTCAATAGGGATAACAGCAAATCTGGACAGAGCAGATGGGTGTCAGGATGGGTTTGGGTATTTATTTATTTATTTTTTTAAGTGAAAATGTTTGGGTCTGAGCAAAGGCTGCAAACTTCCCTTTGGAAACCTCTGCTGATCTTTTGCCCCAGGGGCTAACGACAGCCTGGAATCCGGGACAGATTTCCACATCCATGCAGGGTGAGATGATCGGGGGGAGGGGAGGGGAGGGACTGTGGGGGAGGCTGTTGGAACAGGGGCAGGGACTGAGGGCAGTGGATTGAGGGTGGGGGGCACAAGGGGGACACTGCGGGGGAGGCTGAGGGAACAGGGTCAGGGTGGGGGCTGAGGGCAGTGAGTCGGGTGAGATGATCGGGGGGAGGGGAGGGACTGTGGGGGAGGCAGAGGGAACAGGGTCGGGGGCTGAGGGCAGTGGATTGAGGGTGGGAGGCACAGGGGGGACTGTGGGGGAGGCAGAGGGAACAGGGTCAGGGGGACTGAGGGCAGTGGATTGAGGGTGGGGGGGCACAGGGGGAACACTGCGGGGGAGGCTGAGGGAACAGGGTCAGGGTGGGGGCTGAGGGCAGTGAGTCGGGTGAGATGATCGGGGGGAGGGGAGGGACTGTGGGGGAGGCAGAGGGAACAGGGTCGGGGGGCTGAGGGCAGTGGATTGAGGGTGGGGGGCACAAGGGGGACACTGCGGGGGAGGCTGAGGGAACAGGGTCAGGGTGGGGGCTGAGGGCAGTGAGTTGGGTGAGATGATCGGGGGGAGGGGAGGGACTGTGGGGGAGGCAGAGGGAACAGGGTCGGGGGGCTGAGGGCAGTGGATTGAGGGTGGGGGGCACAGGGGGGACTGTGGGGGAGGCTGAGAGAACAGGGTCAGGGTGGGGGCTGAGGGCAGTGGGTAGGGTGAGATGATGTGGGGGAGGGGAGGGACTGTGGGGGAGGCTGAGGGAACAGGGTCAGGGTGGGGGCTGAGGGCAGTGGGTCTGAGGGGAGCCCCCCCCAGAGGGACCTGCCAGGGGGCCAGGTGAGCCCAGCAGTGCTTACCTGGAGCAGCTCCCAGGAAGCATCCAGCAGGCAGGTCCCACTCTGGCTCCTAGCCTAGGGGGGTCGCGTCACTGGCGGGTCGGGTTGGGTCACGTCGAGGGGGGCGGGGGGGACTCAGTCTCTCTGCCCACTGCCGGCGTCTACAAGCCACGCCCCCCCCAGCATGCAGCCGAGCTGCGGAGAATTCCTCACTGCCTGCCTCACCTCTGTGTGTGCCTCGGGCTGCTGCTGCATTCTGCAGGTTCCTACCGGCCAGCAGGCAGACGCCAGCTGGGAGCTCAGCTGTGCAGTGCTGCCCCAGGGGCCCCGGAAGAATAAGTGAGTGGCGCCGGCTTGCCGCGGTCCCCCGGATATCGGGACAAAGTGCGTCCCGACCAATGTAAGGTCGGGATGCGGGACAAGTCCCCTAAAATCGGGACTGTCCCATCAAAATCGGGACGTCTGGTCACCCTAAATCCAGACCAGTGAGGGGCTGGGTCACCACTACCCTGCAAACTGGGGTGCCTCCCATGCTTTGCTGCCGTAGCTCCCACCTGGGCTGCTCACACATAGTTTTTCAGCATGCAGTTCACACCCTGAGTGTCTGTGTATAGCTGCAGCCTGCCAGCTACACATCAGTCACACTCTGGCTTCCACCAGCCTGGGTTACACTTACAGGGTGACCCCAACACACTCTCAGTCCTAGATTTTCCCCCAAAATGTGTGTTCTGCACTCCTCAATCCTCTCCTGGACAATCCAGATTTGTTAGTGGATCAATATACAACAGTTGGCTACCATAAATGGTGTTAGCCACACAGTCTAGTTTAACCACAACACTGGATTAGTTTTGATTAAAGAATACAACAAGTTTATTTAACTACAAAGAGAGATTTTAAGTGAGTACAAGTATAAGGCATTAAAGTTAGAAATAGTTAAAGAGAAATAAAAAGAAAACATTTTCTAGTCCTAAACTTAGCAACTAGATGTTTCAAGATAAAATTCTTACTACATGCTCCCAGCAACAGGGCTGACCAAATTTCAGGCCAGGATCACTCCCAAAGTCAAATGGGCTGGTTTCTTTTGTCGTCTTAGTTGAAAGAGCGAGACGTGAATGGGTTGTTTTTGCCCCTCACTTTATAGTCCAATCCCCCCTTTGGAACTGCATTTTCCTGAAGGTTACCCCCTAGATCAGTGGTTCTCAACCAGGGTACGTGTACCCCTTGGGTATGCAGAGGTATTCCAGTGGGTACATCAACTCATCTAGGTATTTGCCTAGTTTTACAATAGTCTACATAAAAAGCAATAGCAAAGTCAGTACAAACTAAAATTTTATACAATGACTTGTTTATACTGCTCTATATACTACTATACACAAATGTAAGTACAATATTTATATTCCAATCAATTTATTTTATAATTATATGGTAAAATGAGAAAGTAAGCAATTTTTCACTAATGGTGTGCTGTGACACGTTTGTATTTTTAGGTCTGATTTTGTAAGCAAGTAGTTTTTAAGTGAGGTGAAACTTGGAGGTATACAAAACAAATCAGACTCCTGAAAGGGGTACGGTAGTCTGGAAAGGTTGAGAGCCACTGCCCTAGATAAAGTTCATTCCCGCTCTGGGGGTGGAGTCGTGGAGTCTCATGGTGAAAGAGCTTTCATGCTATTGTTTGCTAAGATGCAGATCTCTTTGTTCCCACCCCCCTCCCTTGCCAAAGAATGGCCATTTGATAGGTGATTGTCCATCATCGGTGATGACATCTGGCTAGAGCTGTCAGCTTGTCCTTTGCCTTTGGGAAACTAGTTTACCCATACTTGTCTGGTAAACATATTTCAGACCTAATTTCACTTAATGTTTATAACTTTACATATAATGTTGCTCTACACATTTCACCATGATATTATTGACTAGTCATTATTAGTTTTCAAATGATACCTCACAAGGCACATTTTGTAGAAAGATTATTACAACAGTGTGTAGGGTTTGAATACAGGGGTTCAGTCGATCACAAAATCCATTATTTAATAACACACTACGGTCCAACTAAAATTCAGTTTATTGATAACACACTAGGTTCAGCTAAAGTTCAGAGTAAAATAGGGTGGATAATAAAGTACAGGCCTACTAGGACAAAGACATTAATTTCTCCAGAATAAAATCATCTTTAACGTTAGAGTTTAGCCAGCATCTCTGGCTAACACAGAAAAGACTCAGGGATGTCTGGTCAAGAAATCCTGAGAGTTTAATATAAAAAGAATTATAAACTATTAATATTTACTAACAGATGTAAGAAATGGATTCATAAAGATGAGTGATGTGGTTATAGGGCTTCTGGGAAATGAACAGTTTAAAAATATCTACTGGTGTCAAAATGTATGTATTATTTAATCCAGTCCTACAAAGTGAGATTATTCAAGGGCATAGCATGAAAACATGAATCATATTTTGACAGTGTAGCACGTCACCAGTTATTTTACTGGTAGTGTCTGTCACAGTTGCTGAGGTAACTACACCTTGTAGCCTGATTTGGGGTGTGTTAGTAATGTTGGTTTAATGTATCCACTTAATTTAATTTTATTTAATTAATTTTAATTAATAATATTAATAATTATTATTATGGATATTAGTTAGTATGGATTTAGGCTTGGCAATTTGTTTGATCAGAAGATAAAATTCGTCCTGAATCAGGCTTCACAGAGTTTATAAAAGGACCTTTGGGGGTATGACAGGAAGCTTACACTGAAACAGATATAGTCATAAAGACCTTTTATTAAAATCAATGAAATAGTAAGCAAATGGTAAAACAGTTTGTTACAGAGTTACACTTGTATTACTGTTATTCAAGAGATACATATGATAATACAATATTATGAGCTGCAAACGTGGTTAATACTCACACTCTGTTTTAATAACCTGGTGTTATAAGATAAGGGACAATGCCTTTGGCGGTTCCATTTTCACACCTCTGGCAGAGGAAGCCAAATGCATAGTTGTTTACTATCTAACTTAACTTAATAAACCTTGAACTGAAATAAACGCAAGCTTAGCCTAGTTACCTTAAAACTTAAAGTTTGAAAAGAAATAAAGTACGGCCTATTAATAGTTAATAGCCATCATAGATGAGTAGCATTGATACGTTGTTGAAGGTGGAGGCAATGAAGAGTACAGAGGAGTAGGTAGGTTGCCTTACTAATGGTGAGATGCCTCACCTTTTTATAGGGCATTGGTCAGAAATCCTTCCTCTTATGCCCAAATTTCATCCTTCCCCCACAGAAATGTTCGGGTACACTTACCCCATAGGCTAATATGTATGTGCGTGCGGATGACAGGTAAGTACGCATTTGTGGTGTACTTGTTACATTTGTCATACCACTTTGAAAAATCCCCTTTTGCCATCCTCCATTGTTCATTGGTTTAGGCAAAAAGTCTCTAGACACCTGTGTGGGTGTTTTGTCTATTATTACTTTTCTGGGTAAGGGTCCCAAAATGTGCTAACTTTGCCTTAGCTTAAAATACAGGGTTTTGGCCTGTAGGTCTCTTGCATTACAGCCAAACTTATTTTTAATATAAATCTATAAGCCTATTACATCAAATACTCAAATTTGTAAGAAAAGATATATTTATACAAACAAGCAGATTAATCCTCAGGGCTACAACCTTCTGACCCCTTCATGCCTGCTTGAGGGCACCCCACTTAGGTTTCAGGTCTCTAGCCATCACCTTTCTAGGGGCAGGATCCTGCAATCCTCTGCAGACCAGGAATTTAGGCCACAGATGCCTGTAATTCAGGGGTGGGCAAACTTTTTGGCCTGAGGGCCACATCAGGGAATAGAAATTGCATGGCGGGCCATGAATGCTCACAAAATTGGGGTTGGGGAGAGGGCTCTGGTTGGGGTGTGGGTTCTGGGGTGGGGCTGGGGACGAGGAGTTTGGGGTGTAGGAGGATGCTCTGGGCTGGGACTGAGGGGTTCAGAGGGAGGAACAGGGCTGGGGCAGGGGTGTGGGAAGGTGTGCAGGTTCCGGATGGAGGTGCAGGCTTTGGGGTGGGGCTGGGGATGAGAGGTTTAGGGTGCAGGAGGGTGCTCCATGCTGGGATCGAGGGGTTCGGCGGGTGGGAGGGGAATCAGGGCTGGGGAAGGGAGTTGGGGCATGGGGAGAGGCTCAGGGGTGCAGACTCTGAGCAGCGCTTACCTCAAGCGGCTCCCGGAAGCAGTGGCATGTCCCTTCTCTGGCTTCTATGCGTGGAGCAGCCCCCGACTATCGGAGCGGGGCCATGCCACAGCTTCCGGGAGTGGTGTGGTCAGGGGCTTTTTTGCCACCCCAAGCAAAAAAAAACCTGCAGGGCGGCCGGAGCGGCGAAGCAAAAAAAAAAAAAAAAACCCATGTGGGGCGGCTGGAGCCAGGGTGCAGGGGGACTCCCTGTGCTGCAGACGTGCCCTGGGCAGCGGAGTGTGCGCCCCGGCTAGCGGGGGGGGGAGGCTGAGGGAGCGGGGGAGAGAGAGAAGGGGGGTGGCTATGGCTTCCTTCAGCGGGGCGCTCGCCATGCGACTCCTCCCACAACGCGGCCCCTTCCACCGCGCCGCCTGTCGGGAGGGCTCTGCACTGCTCCAGTTGGTGGGGAGGGAAGGACGTGGGCTGCCCTGCCGGGCTTGCTGCAGACCTGGCACCGGCTGGGGCAGACGGCGTGCGCAGCCCGCTCCCAGCAGGGCGCTCCCAGCAGGGTGCTCCCCTCCTCCGCGCTGCCGCTGCCTACAGGGCAGCTGGAGCAGCAAACCAAAAAGAAAAAAAACCTGCGGTGCGGCCAGAGCAGCAAAACGCAAAAAAAAAAAAAAGCATTGGAGGGAATGCCGCCCCTTAGAATCTGCCGCCCCAAGCACGAGCTTGCTCAGCTGGTGCCTGGAGCCGGCCCTGGGCGTGGTGCAGCCCCCGCCCCAGAGCCACAGCTGCACCACACGGCTCGGTCCTGCTCCGGCGCTCCAGAGCCACAGCTGGAGCGCCGGAGCAGGACCGAGCCGTGTGGTGCGGCCCACGACCCATCGCCCCAGCGGGACCTCATGGGCTAGCTTAAAACAGCTTGCAGGCCGGATCCGACCAACAGGCTGTAGTTTGCCCACCCTTGCTGTAAGTCATTATGTTTATCTCAGCAGGTTTGACTTTAGTTCAGCAGCAGCAGTCCTGTTCTCTCAGGAGCAATGGCAGGGTTAACTAGTGACTAGCCAGCTCACATGAAGCAAAATACCACTTATTCAGAACAAAAGCATTACAGAGAAAGCATGTCTTGAAAACCATCAATAGCTTATACATGTGTCTAGCTTACCAGGAGTGTCCGATCTTCCACGTGGAACCTTGGCAGGTTCTCAAGTACTGCAGGCTCTATCCATAAGGTCTAACTCTCTTGGTCATAGTTCCATGAGAGTTTAATATAAAACTCTCAGGGGAGAGTGACCTCTCTCCAAACATCACAATGGTCAGTATATACAATTTTCAATTCTTTATTTGCTGGGTTTCTTCAATCAGACCAAACTAGTATATGCCATTTCCCCCAGGTTATGAGACTTCTCCACACTTGTTAGCTGCCTTGGGATTTGCAGTGATTTTAGTTCCAGCAGGAAACCCTGTGACCCCTAAACCCCCAGTGAATCAGGAATACAGCCACTAACCCATAAGGATACATATAACATTTATAAAATGGATAAAAAATAGTGTTTGAATATTCCATGGGTCCATAGCATCTGTCACAGTATCACTGAGGGAAAGAAAGATTAACCCTCTACCCTGGGGATTCTCAAAAGGCATGTAGGCATTAACCTTTATCAATCTGTGACTATAAACAGGCATGCAACAAGGTAGTACTGATTGTTTGCATTAGCTCAGACACCACTATTTTCTTCAGCCTACTCTGATTAACTCATTCCAGAATTTTTTAGACAAGTGCTTGTTGACTTTGTCATACTCTGATTCAGGTGGTCAATGGATGTCCACTTTCTTCAAAAAATGATTGAAGTGGTCAAGAGACAGAATCCTAAGAAAGATGGCTGAGTATATTTATTCCCACACTGATACTGTTGATGGGGAGCTAATTTTTTGCAGGATTTAGCAACTATTAGAAGACAAGATAAGCAGATTGAAAATGACAGCAGTGGCACGGGATTGCCTTTTTTCCTCTAGAGTTTGCTTCCTTTCACTACAAGAATGAGAACACTGAAATGAACCAATTTTCTATTTACAGAAAGGTGATTAGAATTGAAGTTGAGGGTGTCATCTTCAGAAAGAAAAGAATGCCCTAAGGGGAAATGAATGCCTTTTGTAATAGAGCTTGGGACAAGTTTTGCCATGGGTAGCAGAATACTATACATTTGTGGTATGCAGAGCAAATTCAGTTTAGGCTCTTTGTGTCTCCCCAGTGACACTGACTTTATTAATACTCCTTTCTGTCAGTTTAAGGTGGATGGCTCGCAATCCTCCTTCAACCATGCCCATGCAACCAGACCATCACCCATAAAATCTGAGCTTGCCTTCCCTGAGTGCAGAGCTCTGTTTTTCTCTGAGGCACTTGTCAATGCTCATCTTCACCTAAAAGAATCCATCTCCTAGTTCAGGTTGTCTTAAATAAAAGCAAATGTTACTGATAATGTATAGGTATATAAAGGAAATAACATTAAAGGCCAGGTACAAAATATACTCCCCTAGTCTAATAGTACAAAAAGCTCTGCTAGGTAACTTTTGAGCATAAGTTATGTTTTGTTCTACCTATCCAAAAATGTTACATTTTTGTTAAAATGTTACCCAGATCTTTTTTGTTTTTAGCCTTTCTACATGCCAAATATTCAGGTCAAGGAGACACAAGGGTTAGCTAATCCCCTTCTTCCTTTACAGAAAATGCCTTCCTTTTGTTATACCAAAAGCCCACCCTTCTGTCCAACAAGACAAGTTATACATTGTTGATTTGTCAAAACCATGATATAACGCTGTGCTCGGGAGCCAAAAAATCTTACCGTGTTATAGGTGAAACCACGTTATATCGAATTTGCTTTGATCCACTGGAGTGCGTAGCCTCGCCCCCCTGGAGCACTGCTTTACCACGTTATATCCGAATTCGTGTTATATCGGGTCGCGTTATATCGGGGTAGAGGTGTATCTGTCACAAACGTACATTTATACAAAGTGACAGGAGATGCTAAAAAGGACACATAACAGGCTTTATCCTGTGCTGACCTCTAAAACCCAGTACACTACATCCAGTTCAAAACGTTGCCTGACAAGGTACATTAAATGAATACTGCGCACTCTACACTGTGTCCAATATGTAATATCTGTTTTAGAAACTTGGTCCTGCTTTAAGTGCTTAGTTACCACAAAAAGGAGTCCTATAGAAAACCCTCAGATAGGCAGCCAGACAGACCTGGTCAAAAAACATTTGTTGAATAATTTAGTCAGTGAATGTTGTGATATTTTTTCAATTATTCACCCAGCTGTATAGGTTGGCTTATCATAGGCATGTATGTTCACCAGGAGTGTTTTTCAGAGAATGACCTGTCCTTTTCATAATGGATTATTTGAAGAATGTTATGTATTCACCCATCTCTCTGCCTTTTATCTTCAAAACTCTAAAGTGGGAAGGGCCTACCTACATCTTCTCATTTGTCTCTTAGCATGGTGGCTGCAACAAATGGGGATTTTTTAATAGAGAAAATTAGGATGTTGTTTGCTTTCCCCTGTAGGACATAACTAGGCCATTATCAATCTCTAGTGCTCTCTATCACTGTATTCACCATCACTGAAAAGTCAGTCTGAGCTTGAGACTTGACAATGTAAGATATAATGTAAGATTATTCTCTTGTTGGCAAGATTTCTCCTAAGAACTGAGGTAAAAAATTGATCCCAGCTTGTGCTCTAGGAAGAAAACAACCTACGTATTATTTCTTTTAAATAATTTATTTTTATATGTCAGGAATCAGATGATATGGGTAAAAATATAATTTATTACTCCTCATCAGTCAAAGACTAGATGGCAATTTACCATAATCACATCCTGGAAATACTAATAATCTGTGTAAAAAGAATCTGGCAGTGAAAGGATAATTTTATTATTTTAAAATTTATCTAGAAATAAACAGGTTTATTTTTTTTTTAAATCAATAAATAGTTCACAACTAAAATGTGCCAGGTTGGTTGTGAACATTATTTAATATACTGAATCAATTATGATTTTTTAGACAGAAAGGCTCTAAAAAATTATCAAAGTGCATCTTTCATTGTCGATATAGTTCAACAGGGCAGAAGATTTAAAAAAAAAATCACAGTGAACAAGTGGCAGAACCTAAGACAACAACTCATTTCCATGTAAGATGAAGCATCTGCCATCTTGTGTTATCTAAAGTGCAATAACACATGTGACCTCAAGTTCAGCGTTCCTCACATAATTACTCCTGTCCCACCCATCCCTATCCCAAAATCCTTCTTTGGAACACATTAGTTGCACTTCATAGTTAAAGTAGGTTGAAACAGGAAGTGGAGCCCTCACTGAAGTGGCCAAAGAGGAAGGGGAGATGTAGGGCCAGAACTGCTCTTCCAAGCCCAAAACAGAAGGAAGAACTGTACGTCCCCTCCATTTTAAGGTCAAAAAGGACCACTATGATCATCTTTCCTGATCTCCTGTATAACACAGGCCATAGAACCTCACCCAGTAATTTCTGCATCAAGCCCATAACTTCTGTTTGATTTATAACATATCTTGTAGAAAGATTTAAAGACCTCAAGTGATGGAGAATCCACTACACCCCTAGGTAAGTTATTCCCTTGTGGTGCATTACCCTCACTGTTAAAAATGTGCACTTTTAACCCTTGGTTGTACTGACAAATGGAAGGTCGCAATGGCACTGGCCATTAGAAGGACAACCACTTCCTTTAGGTGACAGTTCATTACCAGCCTATGGGTCAAATGCTTCCATTATCTAATTCCACTGGCATCAATGAGAATTAAACTTTGGATAAAAGTAGCCCTGTGTATGCAAAATATATACATTTGCCTTTGCTGAATATATGTAGGGTTGGAAGGATTAAGTTTTTAATCACTAAATGTTGGTAAACATCTGTTTGCAGGTGTGGCAGGGCAAGGCAACTTGGGCCTAGAGCTTTAATCTGTTGTTCTCCGGTGTGGCCTTTGTTACCCATCACACACATACTCCAACATTTTCATGCAACTGTTAAAATTTAAATTGATTGAAAATTTTAAAAAAATAAACAGAGATACTATCTGTCAAAATTGTAAAAAATAAAAATAGAATTCTGCCAAGCCTAAATATATTGGTCCTAATATGTGCCCCTTCATCTCAAACTACGATAGATGTAAAACTTCTGGCCTCTGATGGACTCATTGCTCCTATCTTGCTTTAATAATTCACAACACACATACTTAACCTGTGGAACTCAAACTACAAGTTACGATTGAGTCCAAAAGTCTTAGCAGGCTTCAGTAACAAAAAAGACATTAATATGGACAATAAGAGCATCCAGAGTTATATTATTAGATAGGACCTTTGGTCTGAAATATCCCCAGGGTAAACTTTTGAAAAGCACCCAAGAGACGTAGCATCCACTTTCAATGGGACTTTGACTCCTAAGTGCCTATGTTACTTTTGAAAATGGAATTAGGCTCCTAAACCACTCAGGTGCTTTTTTAAAAAAGCAACCCCAGATCTATTGCAAAGCACTTTTCATTTGGAGAAGGAGGAGTTGCATTGAGGGATGGTATTTGGGGGCTGGAAGGTTTTGGTTTCTGTTTTCTTTCATGTTTTAGGGAAGCTGTTTGGCTTACTTTAGTTTGCATTAGCATTTGTATTTTCAGTATATGGCAAAGTTGCCCAGATCCCCGAAAAGGTGCTTTTTTATGTTTGATTTGTGTAAATTCAAATAAAATATTTGTTCTATTATGCTAATGAGGAAAAGAATATTATGCTTCATTTCTTTGTTGTTTTAAAACAGCTGTCACCACCTAATGGCACAAAGCACAGAGAAAAATGAACAGAGATAAAATGCTGCACTTATTTAATTCTTTAATTCTTCAAGAGTTTTACCCATAGCACCAAGGGAAAGATTTTAAAATTATTTAACATGTTGGTAAAAAATGTTGTGACTGCCAAACATTCCATGTACCCCTTTCATCTTCATCCTGAAAACTTAAATAGCCATGCTAGATCACAACTTGAATGCAGTTAGTCCAGTATTCTGCTTATGGTACAGACCAGTAGTTAATGCTTCAAGGAATATGAAAATGCTCTATAATACAAATTGCCAACATTATAATGCTGTTTATGGGAACCACGGGAGAATGTAAAACCTTCCAGAATAGGGCTGGTCAGGAATTTTTCAATTAAGATTTTTTATCAGAAAATGCTGATTTGTCAAAAATAAAACTTTTTGAAGAAAAGTATCAGATTTCACAAAACTTTCATTGGGAAGATTTCTCAGGTCCAGAATCCAGTAACCATGAATGGTGCACTAATTCAAAATATATTCTGAGTGGTCATTTGAGGGGTAACTAGAGCTGGTTGAAAATTGGAATTTCCATTTTGTAGGAAATATTGACTTTTTGAAATTTGTTTTTGTTCCAAATAGAAATAAGGGGAAAGAAAAAAAATACTGTTTTCAAAGTGTCCTGTGAAACAGAACTTCTGAAATATTTCCATTTCAGAAAATTTTCATTTTGGAAAATTTCAGAATTTCAGTTTAGAATTCTAGTTTTTCAGTTTGAAATTTAATTTCTGTTTTTAAAATCTTTTTATATTATTTTACATTATGACATGTCACTACTAGTAGTGCAATATCCACATGAAATAATGTAAAATAATAAAAATAATTTTAAAATGATAATAAAATTCAAATTGAAATGATTACCTGTTCTGTTCATTCCCTCTGGGGCACCTGGCATTGATCACTGTCAGAAGACAGGATACTGGGCTAGATGGACCTTTGGTCTGATCCAGTATGGCCATTCTTATGTTCTTATGCTTGTGGTATCTTGTCCTTGGCCATCAACCATCAACTTAATGGGACATCGATGATCAAACAACAATAGTTGCAAAGCTCAATTTTCTGTGATTTAACATGTATTTTTGTTAAATCTCTGCTTCTAAAACAGACTCGGTGCAAAGGAAGATCTGTTTGACATGTAAATAAGTCAACCAAATCGATCATAAGAAATATACCATAAAACTACACAGCCAATCCATGAAGTGACTGAACTTCAAAATGCTTTTCAACTTGCAAAACTTTCTTACATTACTAGCATATAAAGTTGAACTGTTAGATTCCTATCAGAGGAATTAACTATTCAGATCCTCCAGATCATAGTACTGTTGAAATTGCCCTAAAGCAAAAGGAAGAGGAGGAGGAAGAACTAAGTTCAAACCCTATATTGCATATCACTGACCTAAGAGCCATTTGCCTGGTTTTGCACATCAATAGCCACCCTATATCAGCAAGTGACATACATTTTTAGCAAAAACAATGAGGAGTCCTTGTGGCACCTTAGAGACTAACACATTTATTTGGGCATAAGCTTTTGTGGGCTAGAACCCACTTCATCAGATGCATGGAGTGGAAAATACAGTAGCAGGTATATATACATAGTACATGGAAAGATGGGAGTTGCCTTACCAAGTGAGGGGGTCAGTCAAACAAGATAATTCAATTAACAGTAGAATACCAAGGGAGGAAAAATCACTTTTGTAGTGGTAATGAGGGTCGCCCATTTCAAAGAGTTTTTAGCCTTCTCTTGGCCAATTTGCATATCATTATTTGCAAAGTCAGGGTCCCAGTTGGAATATGATGTAAGTGTAAGTATGCTCTTCTGAATGATGTCTTTTAGAGTATCCTCCATGGTTTTGGAAGAAGCTCTTGTATAGTTTTATGTTCTCTTTGTGCTATACTACTTCCTGTATTGCTAGACGTTCTATAGCAGTAGCATGAAAAGTCTTTTAGAAGCCTTTTGGCCACCTCAAGGACATAACAGACTCTACTAAAGCAGCAGAAAGCTGTGTATGCCAATGTAGCTGTTGGTGCTAGATATAATGGAATCAGTATGTTCAGGCTGTAAATCCAGACAAGCTGACATCAACAATACAGTCAAACTCCATTTCCTGAGACAGTACACCTGAAGGGAGCCTTATTTTCAGAAAGTGCTCAGTTACCTACCCTCTGAAATTTATTCTCAAGTTTGACGTACAAAATCAGGAGTAATTTTTGGAAATCTTGGTCTTAGTTTCTGAACTTTGCTTTGTTTGGTCCAGAGTAGACTGTTTTGTCACACTTGAGGTAACAGAATAAGGTAGCAAACAGAAATACAACATTAGTGTTTTTTGTCCACTCCTTAGCTATGAATGTTGAATCATCAGCAGTAAGCATATATTGATTCCAAATGAGTTATCTTAGAGGACCACTTAGCTGAAATCGATTTGCCTATGTACAATAATGATGTTGTCAATGATGTATCCAAATTTCCTGTAAATAGATTTTGGGAAGGAGAGAGGGGATGGTTTAGCCTGAAATGAAATTGATTTATGTATGTTGGGTTGTGTCCCAGATATAAAAAGGCATCTTTGCCTGTAATCTTAACTAGAACAATTATGCTAAGGTTAAAGGTTTAGAGTATACCTCAGGCTTTTCCAGTCCCCTATGTATGATTTGTTGACAGGTTGTAGAGATAGTTGTTGTAGAGACTGTTGACATATATTGCATTATTCTAGTTTTTATAGTATAATGTGTATGATTTTTTTAGAAATTTTGGAGAAATAGTACATCTACTGCATGACAAAGGTATCATTGGATGCACATGGGATCAAGTTAGTTGTGTCACTAGGCCAACTGAAAATAGGCCAAGAATCATGCAAAGTGTTAAAAAAGTGTATATGTGCTGTTGAGATTCCCATTCATAATATTTTTTTCCCCCATGAGCACTGCAAGTTATGGGTGATAAAAACATTGCAAATCAGAACGGTTCTAGCACCCAGATTTTATAAATAGCAACATATCATAGGTTATAAAATATATCATTTCACTGTGTCATTACTATTACTGCATTATTTTTAAAATATTATTTATTTATTTATTTCAGATCTAGTATTCCTGCATTCTTTTAGGTTTTGATCCTTTTTTTTCTTCTTAAGAGCAAACATTCCTCTTCTAATAGTTTGTCTGCTGAAGAAATATCCCAACTTCTTCTGCAACCACATAGGATTACCTTTTAGGATGTGTCACTCTTAGTTATATAAGAATGCTTTAAAACTCTGAGGAATTTTGGGTACTGAGTCGCTGGGAAGGAAGTAATAATTGATAACATGGCTAGATAAATACTGCCACTAAAGGAGATGTAGTATATTCTTTTACATGGTGTTTCAGTTTTAGATCCTTTATATTAATTTGGTATGCATTGAATTACCATTTAAAATAAAAGGCCAATGGATGATTGTATTCCCTTATTACCTGGAACACTTGAACTAATTTAAAATAATGCTGCATATTATCTAAAAGCATTTAGTCAAATATATAGAGGGGGTCAAACTTAGGCCAGCACAGTTAAAGCAAATTGAATTCCATCTTGAGAATGAATTTCAAATAGATTTTTAATTGCAGTATTTTATCCAGAAAGTGTTACCTCAAACATTTCCTTTATGTATTATACCCACCAGATTATGTCCTTCATCAGAACACCAGAGCTCTCCTCATGACAAAATTGTTGCTGTAAGACTGCACAAAACCACAGATGTGCTTTCTCTTTCATCTTACTGTTATGAAGAAAGTATCAGAAGCCAAATTGTATGAGATTCTTATGAGGGCTGGATCACCCCCTTGTGTGGTAAAACCCACTGGAGGGATGATAAGGGATAAGGAAACTCTGTAAGGATCATCACAGAGTTTCTATCTGTTTTATTCATAATGGGAACAGGACTTGCACCTTACAGATAGAGCCACAGGGCACACCCCCAAAATATGGATCATCTGGGAGGAAGCCATGGCCATCTATATGGAGGCCCGCAGTGACCATCCTGTTTCCAGTCAGCTTGGCATGGAACTTGACAGGTACTAGTGACTGTCCAGGGAGTTTTGCAGTAAAGGTAATGCAGTCTTAGGCTGTAGTATCTTTCCAGGGGTATGATATATATCCACTCACAAACACATCAACACAGGGCCACCCAGTCCCTTCCTCCTCCCTCTACAATGGATCCCAACCCCACTGGGACTTGAAAAGGGCAGACGCTGCCATGGAGACAGATGTCTCTATTCTTAAGTGCTAGAGAGAAGGGAGAAACATGCACAGAAAATATATTGTGGTGGGTTTCTGGCATTTACTTAAAGCAAATGGGTAAAAATTACATTAAAATCTCAGGTTTCAGTCCCAGGAAACTATATTTCAAGTATATTGCATCCAACAGTCAAAAGCAAGACAGGCACTTAAGCATTCCCCCCTGTAATCTTAGAAACCTCTTCCTGAGAATTAAATGCTTTGCAAAAGTTGATGAACATTATTAAAAGTAAACGTAATACTTGAAGTTGACTGTCTTTTAGAATGCACTATGATGAGTACATCTTTGAAAACAAACTTCTGGCTAGATTATTATAAACGTTTGTACTAAACCTAATTTTGTTTTGAATAAATCTTTACTATATCATCTACATAATAAATTTGTGGGGTGGGGAGAGAGTAGATTTTTAGAAATACATTATTTTGTAGTATTTTTGTTTAGTGTGGTTAGATTTGTATGGGGTTTTGTAGTAGTTTAGGTGTTCAATTCCAGAGGCATGCCACCATTTCTCTTTGGCTATCATTGTTATTAAAAAGACACTGACAAATATTTTAGTAGAGGGTTTTTTTTTATATTTTATTGTTTGTAGTACTCTCTTACAAATGAAATTCACCCATGTACAGAGGGCCTACATGTAGTTTATGTACCACTTATATTTCACCTAAGTTCTCAAAATAGGTCTGTAGAGTTTTTCTTTTAACCTCTCTACACAGGGCCCTTCACTCACGTTCTAATGGTCCTCACACCCGGTTAATGTTATGGACACCAAAACTATCATGCGGGTGATGACATTCTACAAAATGGATGATACGTGGCATAACAGGAAGGCAAGGGAGATAGCATGCAATGCCTCGATTCAGGAAGATATTGAAACATATGCTTAATTTTAAGCTTAAAATTCAGAACTTACTTTAGTAGTAAAGTATCTTCCTGAACTGGAACATAGGAGAAAAAGAATTTGACTTCACATGGAAGTAGGCAGCATGGAGGGGGAACATCTGACCCGGATGAAAATGCTCCTGTTACACTGCTTATCAAGTCAAGTGGCCTTCCTGTGAAATGCACCCTGAAGTGAGTTTAGTTTGGATCAGGCCTGAGGTTTGCTGCTTTTTAAACATTCTGCCAATTGAAGTCATTGGGAGTTTTGTAACTGATTTCAGTGGGAGTTGGATCAGACCCTTGATGCTCTGCTATTACTGCCAAATTGTGCATTATCACCATATAAAGTGCAATAGATCCATTAGAGCCTTTTAAATCCATAATTTAAATGCTATAAAATGTAATATGTGTGTGTATATATATATATTTTAAATATCTGTTATTTACTTAACAGACTTGATTCAAAGGAACCTTTCCTGTCTGTTGGGTGAGTATGTTTATTTATGTATCTATATCTATATGTTTTTAACAATTATACAATATTGTTGACCCCATTTGACCCAATAAAATATAAAATGTTGAAATGTTAAGTTCTCTCATGTAAATAGTCATTCATTACTATACCTAAGCTTGGAAAGCATAGATTTTAATCAGTAAATGTCAGCAGACATTGATTTCTCCTTCTACCCAAACATGACAAAAATATTTTGTTTTTCTGATTAACTGAAATGAACAGAGGAAATTTTACATATATGTTAGATGATGCTCTTGTAGACAACTGTTGTACTAGTTGTCTTGATGTTGTTCTACCAGTTAATATGAATTTCATGTTATCAAATAGTTCTTTATTAATTTTAGTATGAATTTTGACAGTATTTTTAATACAATTAACATGCTGTTTTTAAAATGTCCCTACTAGTGCAAAAATAAATTGATAAAACTATTTGTAAATATTGCTGTTTTTCATTCAAATTTGTGAAATATAAAATCAGATCTTTTCAAGCTTATGAACCATGTCTATATTGGTATGTGTATTAAAAACATTTATAAAACTTGTAACCTCACATGCACTGTCACCAATTTTCATACTTTGTCAATTCAAGCAATTGATTCATCTGTTTTAAAACATTATTTTTAAATATGTTGTATTCTGGAAAACAGTACTCACTTGGTAAATGCACCTACGTTTGTAAGGTAAGTATTAGTATTGTATGTTTGAGTCACAGCTACACTCTTCTTCATCTGTCTTCCCTGTATCAGTATCACTTTTCTCTAAATCTACTCTAACGCACTGTTTTCTCTCTTTCTTCTTTCCACTTCACTGTCCTTGTTTTTTTTCTATCCAATTCTGTCTTCTTGGTCTCTTCTCATTCCCTCATGCTTTCTCCTTGTTTCTCAGTCCTCAAAACTGTAGTATTGTATACTGCTAAGAATATATACAATAGGCAAAGGGTCCTGATGCAAAGTAGTCAGGTAAGAGCTAATCTGAGCACATAAATGATCTGTAACTTCCAAACCATAGTATAAAACCAAGGAGTCAAGAAATGCTCCATAACCTGTATATATAAAATAAAAGCAAACAAAAGAAGCATGTTAGTTATGGAGTGAAAAATGTAGTGAAAATAGGGACCAGATTCTGCAAACATTTCTGTCCACAAATAACCGAACGCATATGAGTCGTCTCAATGATGAAAATGGGATTGTTGCATGAATAAAATTACACACATCAGTGTATGCCAGGTTATGCCTAATCTTTCTTTGTTTCTGCCGTATAAAATAACTAAGATTTGTTTGGTCATATCTTGAATCAATTGCACACTTTTTTTAACTTTTTTTACTTTTGACATATAATTTAATTATTATATAGAAGGCTGAGGAGAGATATAATTGCTCTCTATAAATATATCAGAGGAATAAATACCAGGGAGGGAGAGGAATTATTTAAGCTCAGTACCAATGTGGACACAAGAACAAATGGATATAAACTATAAACTATAAAATATAAAATCAGGAAGTTTAGACTTGAAATTAGACGAAGGTTTCTAACCATCAGAGGAGTGAAGTTCTGGAACAGCCTTCCAAGGGGAGCAGTGGGGGCAAAAGACATATTTGGCTTCAAGACTAAGCTTGATATGTTTATGGAGGGGATGGTATGATGGGATAGCCTAATTTTGGCAGTTAATTGATCTTTGACTATTAACAGTAAATATGCCCGATGGGATGTTAGATGGGGTGGGATTTGAGTTACTACAGAGAATTCTTTCCTGGATGTCTGGCTGGTGAGTCTTGCCCACATGCTCAGGGTTTAGCTGATCGCCGTATTTGGGGTCGGGAAGGAATTTTCCTCCAGGGCAGATTGGCAGAGGCCCTGGGGGTTTTTCGCCTTCCTCTACAGCATGGGGCCCGGGTCACTTGCTGGAGGATTCTCTGCACCTTGAAGTCTTTAAACCATGATTTGAGGACTTCAGTAGCTCAGACATAGGTTAGGGGTTTGGTACAGGAGTGGGTGGGTGAGATTCTGTGGCCTGTGTTGTGCAGGAGGTCAGACTAGATGATCATAATGGTCCCTTCTGACCCTAAAGTCTATGATTCTATGATTCTAAAGCACCGTAAGCCCCTGTGAGGACACTCTTAGGGCTTGTCTACAGTTAAAACGCTGCAGCTGTGCTGTTTTAGTGTTTCAGTGAAGACACTTCCTACACTGACAGGAGGGCTTCTCCCGTCAGCATAGGTAATCCACCTCCCCAAGAGACGGTAGCTATGTCAACGGGGGAATTCCCCAACAACCTATCGCTGTCTACACCAGGGGTTAGGTCAGTTCACACCCCTGAGTGAAAAGTTATTCTGACCTAATTTCCTAGTGTAGATCAGGCCTTATTCAGAATAACAGTAGCTGTAGGACTTGTTACATAGTGAAGCAATGTGCACTACAGAGTGCAACTTCTAAAACACGCTAATGTGTTGTGCACTAATTGGTCTGTGTAGACCTTACTGGCATGCACTAGAAGTTCACTGGTGGACTTTCACACCACTGTTTCAAGCACTAGGTCCACGTTGACCAATTAGCGCACAATACATTAGTGTGCTTTAGAAATCATACACCTGTAGTGCACATTAGCACACTATGTAGACAAACCCTTTATTCTGTTTACCTTAATCCACTTTGAAAATTAATTTGGATTAACTTTCCTGAGTGTCTCCATGCAGACAAGTCCTTAGAATGGTGTGGCATTTATTCTCCTTTCCAAGGGTGGCCATTTCCACAGGCAAAGGTGGAGGAGAATGATGCCCATTTCCTCTTTGCCCCTCACCACCCTCCTAGGGCAATTTGCACACCTGGAGTACATGTGGTCATAGTCCCTACATCTCCTGAACAAAGAAGATGTGGTTATCGCTAGCCAGAAGGGACCACTTGATCATCTAGCCTGACCTGCTTTATT
This sequence comes from Emys orbicularis, assembly GCF_028017835.1. Lineage (NCBI taxonomy): Eukaryota > Metazoa > Chordata > Testudines > Emydidae > Emys > Emys orbicularis. The sequence goes on along the minus strand of NC_088684.1, from coordinate 49,950,602 downwards.
ACGCAGGCCATAGAACTTCCCAGAATTAATTCCTGCTTGAACTAGAGTATTTTTGGTTGTTGTTTTTTTAGAAAAACATCCAGTTTTGATTTAAAAATTTCTACCACAATCCTGGGTAAATTGTTACAATGATTGATTACCCTCACTGCTAAAAAATTGTGCCTTATTTGCTGCCTTTTAATATGTCACATTTGGGTTCCATTCAGAAGGGGCATAAAAGGAAGAGAGAGAAATACAGCTGATTTTTTTATGGCTTTCAGCCCCTGCCAGCTGCACAGAATAGGTTTACTTGATAAACAGGCAGTAGCTCTTCACAGTGATTGGCTTTGAAAATCCATTTGTTTCGAACATCTTGTCAGCTGAGAGTCAAGCTATTTCTCCTCCTTTTGTGTAGATGTTTAAAAAAATCAAATCCAAACTGCTGATTTTTCAGATCTTTTTTCAAGCATAGTCATTTGCAATAAACGTTACACATTTGGAAGAGGGATGATCTGGGGATGGGGAAAGTGGGCTAGGGGTGGGATGGAGTGGGATGTAAAATGAGTTGGTGGTCAGAGTTTATTAGGGGTTGTCTACACATGAGAGTTAATTCGGATTAAGATATGTGTCTGAGTTTAATGCACAATAGTTATTCTTGAATAACTCCATGTGTGGACACTCGTATTCCAGAAAAAGAGGGCCTTGTTCTGCTTTAGCATAATCCCCTTTGAAAGTTATTCTGGAACAACTCCATGTACAGATGAGAATTTATACAGTGAATAATTGTCCTTTTATGAAAAATCACAAAATTGGCACTGACACATTTTTTGACAGAGACCCCATCACCTGAATGAGCTACCCTATCCTCAGAAGGATCCCAGTTCAGGAAAGCATGTGGTTAGGTGTTGTCCTGAAAAGAGGTGCTTTCTTGAATCATGGGCCAGGAGAGGTCCCACTAGAACTAAGTGGGGAAACTTTGATTGAATGGGATGATGAAGCTTGCAGTGCTGTCCTGCAGTGTATGTAACTAAATTCTGGAAAATTTCATGCTACAAAAATTTGAATTATTTTCAGATACTTTTAAACCAGCAATGCCAATTCCTGCTGTAAACTTGCTCCCTCACATATCTATATTTCCTTACAGTACTGTCAAACTACATAAAATCCTTGTTCTCGCTACTGGCAAAGCTATTTCTGTAAGTTTTATTTTATGCTTGCTTAATATAAAATCTTTCAACATTATTTATAATGCAAGCTTCTGGATTAAATAAACACACAACAAATCTTGCATATATAGCATAATTTGAAACAAAACCTTTGCAATTTTTGCACATTTCTAAGACGTAGGTATTGCATCCCGAGTCTGTAGTTTAGATATAGGACACAGCTCAGAAATGGAATTATACCTCCAGCTCATTTGCCTTAGAGGGATATATAATAATCTGTGCTGAAACTTAAGTAGCATGTTTAGTGTTGGCTAATGTAACCTGTTTATTCATTTATTGTATCAAGGGCCAGTCCTCCTAAATAATCTTTATTTTAATTTTGCATTCCCTTCTCTAGTGACTTTTGCAAATATCCCTCATGACTGCTAATAAAAAAAACTAGTAGGGAATGTCTCTCTAGTATTTTGGTGCAGATTTGCTCCTGGCTTCATGGTGCAGGGATTTAGTTTTCTCTCCTGCACCATTCCTTTGGTCCAAGGCCACGGAGGAAGCTCTGGGAGTCCAGGGAACTACACCTGGGTAGGGAACAGGAAAAGGGAAGGCTGGAGGAATATGTGAATTATCCTCACCTTCTCAGACCCGCACCCCATTTGAGTCGCACTGGGAATTCAGATAAGAATTAATGCAGTCTGAGCCTGAGGCTGTGTTAACTTTCTGCTGCTTGCCTCTATGTTATGGACCACCAGCCGAGGAAGCCCTGGCTGCATTGCAGGCCAAATGGAGACATTTTACCTAGGAGCTAAAAAGGGAGGGTCCCAAAGCCATTTCTGAGGTACAGGGTCTCCTGTAGATCATCTAGGTGCTCCATGGATTTTCGAGTTCTAGGGGAAAAGCCTCCTGTTGATTTCAAAGTTGGAGGGCAATGCAAATGTCACCCCTCAGAACTATTTGGAGAAAGCTCTTCCAGAGGAAGCTTTGCAGATTTTTAATTCCCATCAGAAGGAGCAATCAGGCCCTATATGAATTAGCTATTTCCTTTGATTAATATTCTAACCAGATCTTTCTATTTTCTAAGGTGCTCAGTAGAGGTTCTTTCGTTCAAGTTCATTAATTCTTTGAACAATTTAGTTTAATACATACAGCATGAAGCAGAATAAGAATGCCATGGCAGCACAGCAAGATTATTTCGATAACAATGTCACAAAACCTTAACCCCTGACTGGCTGATGGGAAGGGGGAGTCCACTATCCCTGATGCTCCACTTCAGCTTTTAACTGTCAATGGGGAAAAATACTTTCCTTGAGAAGAGAAAAGTGGAGGATAACCAGAGTGAGGGAGAGGGCAGCTTTAAAAATTAATAGTTAAAAACGTAGCAAATTCTGCAGCCCTTCCTCGCATTCTTACGTGTGGGCCAGCTGCTCAGTGTCAGTAATGTTCTCAGGGCATGTGGGTGGTGAGAGGAGGGAGCACACACTTGAATATAATAATTCTAACTTATATAGAGCTCCCTGTTTGCAAGGTAGCAACTGTATCTCAGGCTCTGTGCTTGGAGTTTATTCTGCCTAGGAGACAACAGTTACCTTAAATACAGGGCATATCCTAAAAAAAGTGGGAGAGATTGAGTTTTGCATTTTGTATAGCAGCAACGTGGGGGGGAGGGAGGTTCACATGCAAATGTCACAATGACCCTGCATTTCACTTATTACTAACTGTGAAGGAGGTGTAGCTAGATCCCAGATAACTAGGCGGGAGGCTAACACAGAATGAGGGTCCTCGTATGGAAAAGTTTGCAAACCACTGTGCTATACTTTAAAAGAGCTTTACTGGATACACAACTTTCCCAGTAGCTTTCCACAAGATTTAAGATTTAATATTCTCTGTTTCCTATCAGGCTAATTAAGATTCTTAAATAATCACCTCATCCACCCACAGCACTAGCTGTCATACTGGTTCATACAGAGCTCTTTGCTCGAGGATCTTCCTGAAAATCTGAGATTAGTGAGAGTTGGATAGAATGTGTGCAGCTCCTTTTCCAATTACTACCTCTCTCAGTCTGCTGGTATTCTCATCTTGTCTCTGTCTGCGTAGAGACTCCAGCTTTTTTATTGTTACACTCAGCTGCAGTGTAAATAACAGTAATATTGTCCCAATGTTTCCCTGATTATTTCCATTACACACACGTGTGTGCATATATAAATATACAAAATGACTAATACTTTGGGCAAGGAAAGCTTTTTCTAATTCCATTAACTTTTATTAACGACAAACACACTGAATGAACACCATAAGAAATCCCTCTTCAGCTCTCTGACCTTAAAATCATTAGTTATGTTGCACTTCATAATTGAGAGAGGCAATAGAGCATGAGATCACTTTTCCTTCTCCTGGTTATTCCATTTGCCCTTCTCTTTTTCTATGTCTCCTTCACTTCTGTTACCCAAGACTACCTTTCCATTACTGTTTCTCTGGAAGCAGTATGTAAGTAGCATTTTTATGCTCTGGGTTAATATCAAATCAGTAGCATAGTAACCCTCTGCAGATAAGGATCCTGGTCCCATCTATACAAGAGGGCCTCTTGCTCCAGCTTTGCTGCTCACTGGCCTTGATAAAAAGCCTATTTTGTTGCGGTCATTGGAAAACATGTTGAATTTCTCCTGCTACCTATCAAGCTTCTTGGGCTTCACAAGAAGTAAAGTGTTTTCAGGGCTCTGACACCTTTTTGGCCTCCCCATCCAGAGCCTCTCCTGAAAACAGTAGCAGGCAATGCTAGAGAGGAGAATTCCTTCCTCTAGCAGCAACTGGATGGCAAAGCAGAGCAAGTAGTGGTACCTTGCAAAAAGAGGGCTTACTCAATTCAAAACAAAAACGAGTTGTAGTTTGGGACCTGGAGTGTGGTGACGAAGACACTGTTTTCTTCAGTGTTCTCTGCTGTTTTAGAAGCAGTTTCCTTTCAACATACATGATACAGAATTGGCAAACACTCCCTTACACAGGGTTCACCAGATGTACAAACAGACAGATACCATAAATGCAGTAGCTGAGGAAACACAGTTGCACAGGACCTATTCTGTTACTAATTTCTAAACGTGTACCATAAGATGAGTGCTAGTGGTGGGACGGGGGAGCTGAAGCAGGGAAAGAACTCTAGGGAGAGGAAACTGCTATGTGTGAGGAGTTCTTGAAGGAAAACTCAGGGGAGGAGAGAACTCAGGAGCACTGTGGCACCCACAACAATACACACGCTGTGCAGACATACCAAACCCGCAGAAATTGGGCTTGGTTTTGGCTTAACTGGCTTGTGTGTTGCTTGTTGGCTAGTTTTTGGCTTGTTGCTTCTTCTTTTTTTTTGATTGGCTCCCGGCAAGCAGAGGCAAGGGGATCAAGCGGGGGCAAGCAGGGGCAAAGGGGAGGAGAGAGTCAGGGGTGCACAGTGGGCCCACCACAGTCCCAGACTGCATGCCGGGAGGATCTAGTCACATAAAGTGTTGGAGTCCTTCGGGATTGGCTTGTTTTGGCCTTGTTTTGAAATGGGATTAGCTTGATTTTTGGCTTATTGTGAAAGTCAAGGTGCTTATTTACCGCGTGAAAGTTGGCAACAGTGGCAAGGGTAACAGTTAGGGGCCAGGGCAGTTTGCCCCAGGCCTCCATTTGAGAGGGCTCCAAACCAAGTGGTGTTGCAAGCTGGCACATGAGGTCACAGTGCCACTCACTGAAAATAGGTCTGGCAACCCTTTGGTCACAACAGAGGGACCACCAAGCCAAACCTGAGTAGTGCTGTGACCCCATGCACCTGGACTTGGGAACTGGACCCAGCCCTGTGAGACAGGAGCCAGTGCTGCTCTTCCAGGTTTGGACACAGTAAATACACATTTAAAGTTTCATTTGTATGTTCATTTTGTCAGTATCTAGTACTGTATTAACATTTACAGTATATTTTCTGATCATTAATATTGAATTACAAATTGTGTTGTTATTATCATCAGCATCCATCTAGGCAGCAGATACCATGCGTGTGAACAGTACAAATATCCTTTTAGCTTTTCAGGTTCACTGACATCCATGCTTCAACAGCAATGCCAGATAGTTACAAATAATTGTAAACTCTTTAAATAAAGAGGGTGCTCAGAGGGTCAGATTGTCTAGTGGTTGGCACAGCTGACTTCCCGCCCGTTACTTCTCTGACAGAGGTACCTCAGTTCTTAAGGAGGTATGGTAGATGGACCTGTACCCTCCCTCCCCACAAGGGCCCCCTGTGAAGCAATGCCTGAACAGGGACCTCCCAGTAGAGAGTCTAAGTCCACTGCCCTGGGCTACCTCCTACTGCTGTCATTCTGTTTGGGGCATGGCCACTACAGACTGTTTGGACTATAATGGCTCAGTTCAAGTAGTGGCCACTTGTGGACTTTTTGCAGCATTCCAACATGCCTCAGCTCCCTCTGGGCAGGGCAGCAATAAGATTGATGGGGCCTAACCCCACAGTGTCTCAGTCACACAGTTCACTCGGATCCTGGGTGCACCTCCATCTCCGTAGCAGTCTCCCTCGGTTAGGGACTCAGTGCTTCTTCCCCAGAGGCTGTCCCTGGCCATCAGGCTCCTAGTGATGCTCTCTTCATATAGGAAAGCAGCTAACTCCTGCCTTTTGGCCAGTCAGCCCAGAATTGAGACAAGTTCTCTCCTTTTCTCCTCCCTCCAGTCCTGGCATTGTCTGTAGGTACAGATGGGTGTCTCTCTTTTACCCGTTTTTTTCATCACAGGGATCCTACAGCCCTTACTCACATGGGTAATTAAGGGATGCAGGATCAATCCTTGAGAGGACAGGCAGAATGCAGAAAACAGATCATTTTTCCAGCCCCTCTGCCTTTTATCTCTAATATCACCAGCAGATACTATTTAGTGACTACAGACCATTAAGCCCATCCTTAGTCATTACATTATTTAAATTGAAAGTTAAAGTTAGCCAAGGCCTAGTTCTAGAGAAGTTGAGTTTTAGAACTAGTTAAAACTTTCTGAAAAGAGGTGAAGATATTTTAAGAACTAAATGGGGCAAGTTCATTCCAAGGCTACTCAAGGCATCATATTATTCAGACAAGCACCAGCTAATTTCTGAAAGTGTTGGTGAATCCCAACATTTTCATGAGTTTTAGGGTGAGTAATTATGTGTCAAAGTCTTCCTACTGGAGTAGTGCCAGTTGCTCTTCATTATGCTCCTATCATCTAATCAGGGAGCACAAACCACAGTTAGATTTCCAAACCACGGACACCCTATGAATAACAAATACCAACAATCAGAAGTGCACAAACAACCCAGAGGCTGAAATGTGTTCACATTAACTATTTGTCAAGTATCTAGGAATCGTGAATACATTCACAGAAACAAGGATCGAATCACAGACAGAAAAAAAGGGCTAAATTAGTTGGATAAAAACGAATAATTTGACCAGTGCTATTGAACTTTGTGTTACTGGAGGATTCTAGAGCAGGAGAAATGAAACTGCAACTTTTGGGATGCTGAAGTCAATGCAGCAGAAAGAATGAAACTTCATTAACACAGATCCTTCGCATCATACTGAATCAAACTGTTCCCGTCTCTACTGTACTGATAAAAGTAGTTGCTGGGTCTGTGTAAAGCTTTGTTTCCTTGCAAAATGAAGTCCTCCTGTATAGTCAATAGAAAATATTAAACACAATCATACTTTATATCTGTGCTCAAATGCCATTTGGTTTGAAGCAGACCTTATCTAGGCATCAATAGGTAGACACATTTCATGTTCTGGCTGATACATTATAGGCTATAAAACTATCCTGCTGTGTAAAGCATTCATAGAAAAATAACTTCACAACCATGTAAATCCAATATTGATGAGTAATGGTAATGTGTTTTTCTGGGGAGAAAACAGAAAATACTAGAGGTAAGATCAGCAAGCATATATAAAGAAAGAGAGAGACGTTAACAGTTTCAGTTCCTTCACAGAGTCTTGTGGATTATAGGACAGTATGCTGTAGGCAAAACTGAGAAGTAAATTGTTATAATACAAAAGCAAATTTACTCTAAGATGTTTTTGTACTGCTGAAGTATAGTGTGGTTTACCTGTAGTGATATAAACATTGTAAATGAAACTTTCTCTAAATATTTACTTATGGTGTCATATACATATTAGTACATTAATTTTCTCAAGCAATAGTTTGCAGTGTTATAAATGTAATGTAATTTTATGTTTCACAGGCAAGGAAGGGCTGATTGTCTTAGAAACATGATGACTAATGTATCTCAGTTAACAACAGTGACAAATGTGTCTTTCCAATTGTGGGATTGAATTTATTAGCATTTAACAATCATGGACATCTCTTCACTTTTTCTGGAGTAGGAAACACTGTATACTCAGACACCATTTATGAATGCTATATGAAAATGGAAGAAAATATTTATTAAAATATTACTAGATATAACAGCTGTTGCATAAAGCACATTATAAAAATGCATTAGTATTATGTTCTTAAGGGATAAGAACTATAAGAAAATATAATGAAATATTTTCTCCCATGAGTATTTTGCTAAAACAACACGTGTGTCTGTTTTACTGCTTCATTGGAGCTTAATGTACTGGGTATGTTGCTTAGCAGTGCTCCCACATATATCTGCTAGTGTATGTATAGACTAGCAAAAAGGCCAGTATCCCAATGGAATGTTTCATTTCACAGAATGTTGTTGCATTCTAGTGCCACATGTCCCCTCCATGGGCCAAAATCTGCTCTTAGTTATACCAGAGTAGAATTGGAGTAAATCCATTGAAGGAATTGGAGATAATTCCAATTTACACTCAGGTAAATAACAGGATCTGGGCCATTGACTTCAACTAGTTATTCTGGATTTACACAGAGGTAGCTCGGAATGGAATGTGGCTACTATTATTTATTATTCATTACTTATTAAGCACCCTCAATTTCTTCATTGTTGTACAAATCATAGATACGTTTAGTCCCTACCACAAGCAGTTTACATGGGAATTAGACAATATAGATTTACAATACATTGAGGACAACACAAAGATTATTAATGTGAAAAAAATATGGGCAGATAAGTAAGATAGGAGAAGCTTAATGCAGGGATTTGAATGGAGTGACAAGAAGGTTTGATGGGATAGAAGAGGGGGATCCAGTGGAAGTTTTCAGAGGGAGGGATGACATTGTAACACTGATAGACAAGGAAGATCTCATATGCAGTGGTAATGTAGCCATGTTGGTCTCAGGATATTAGAAGGACAAGGTGGGTGAGGCAATATTTTCATTGGACCAACTTCTGCTGCCGAGGAAGAGAAACTTCCAAACTTGCACAGAGCTCTTCTTCAGGTCTGGGAAAGGTACTCAGAGCGTCACAGCTAAATACAAGGTGGAACAGATTGTTTAGCGTAAGTAGTTAACACAGGACAAGCTTATTATAAGTGCAGAAGCGTGCCTCTCTCACCAACAGAATTTGGTCCAATAAAAAATATTACCTCACCCACCTGTAATATCCTGGGACCAGCATGGCTACAACAACACTGCGTACATATTCCAAGGAACCATTCAAGGTGTGTTACACTAATAAAATAATACCAACAGGATCTTATAAGGTGGGCAAGGCAAAATGCCACATTTATTGTAAATACAGAGAGAGAGAGAGAAATTACCACAATAGTTAGCATATGCTTTTTAGACACACACACATACACACATAGTCCTGCAGTGATGTTTATAGTTACCAGGCCAGAGTCTGGATCAATCTAGTTGCCAGCCAGATTGGTCGCAGAGGGGAGCGGGGCTCTATCGGTCACGATCTGATGCTCCTGGAGTGTGGCAAGACGAACCCAAAGACCCATGGCCAAGCACCCTGTTCTTATAGGTTTTTTTCTCTGTTGAAGCCTATGGATTTTGCTGTGTCAGTTTGTGACCGGTTACTTCTTAATTGGTGTAAACATTCCAATTCACCTTGAGAGGGTCATCCTGTCCTTTGTTCCGATTTAATCAATTGTCCTTTGGGGTGCCAGCCTTCACCTCAGGGTCGTCAATCTGCCCTTCATTATGGATGCGCATTGATGATTCTTTGATGTCCTTTAAGTCTCTTCACGCCTTCTTCCTTGACTCTGCTATAACAATGGCCTTCACACCTTATCTTTTCCTGATGCATACAATCCTCGATTCACACAAACAGATTGAGAATACAAACAGTAGTATTTTATAGCGAGCAAAAAGGCATTGCAAATTAAACCTTGCTAAGTTTTACAATCAATAACCAAGACAATTTACATTGAGACCCAAGCCTTCAATGTTCCTCTAATCTACTTAACTTAGGGTATGTCTACACTACGAGAGTAGTTCGATTTTACTTAAATCGAATATGTGGAATCGATATTACAAAGTCGAACGTGTGTATCCACACTAAGGACAGTAATTCGACTTTGTGAGTCCACACTAACGGGGCAAGCGTCGACATTGGAAGCGGTGCACTGTGGGCAGCTATCCCACAGTTCCCGCAGTCCCCGCTGCCCATTGGAATTCTGGGTCGAGCCCACAATGCCTTCTGGGGAAAAAAATGTGTCGAGGGTGGTTTTGGGTAACTGTCGTCATCCAACCGTCACTCCCGCCATCCCTCCCTGAAAGCGCCGGCGGGCAATCAGTTCGCGCACTTTTCTGGTCAGTGACAGCGCGGACGCCACAGCACTGTGAGCATGGAGCCCGCTGCGACCATCGCTGCAGTTATGGCCGTTGTCAACACCTCGCACCTTATCATCCACCTTTTCCAGAGGCAGATGCTGAGAAATCGGGCGAGGAGGCTACGGCAGCGCGGTGAGGACATGAAGTCTGAGAGTGGCACAGACCTGTCACAAAGCACGGGACCCCACGCCGTGGACATCATGGTGGCAATGGGTCATGTTGATGCTGTGGAACGGCGATTCTGGGCCCGGGAAACAAGCACGGACTGGTGGGACCGCATAGTGCTGCAGGTCTGGGATGAATCACAGTGGCTGCGAAACTTTCGGATGCGGAAGGGAACTTTCCTGGAACTTTGTGAGTTGCTGTCCCCTGCCCTGAAGCGCAAGGACACCCGGATGCGAGCAGCTCTGGGTGTCCAGAAGCGAGTGGCCATAGCCCTCTGGAAGCTTGCAACGCCAGATAGCTACCGGTCAGTCACAAACCACTTTGGCGTGGGCAAATCTACCGTGGGGGTTGTTGTGATGCAAGTAGCCAACGCAATCGTTGAGGTACTGCTGTCAAAGGTAGTGACCCTGGGAAACGTGCAGGTCATCATAGATGGCTTCGCCGCGATGGGATTCCCAAACTGCGGTGGGGCTATAGATGGAACTCACATCCCTATCCTGGGACCGGACCACCAGGCCAGCCAGTACATTAACCGAAAGGGCTACTTTTCAATGGTGCTGCAAGCACTGGTGGACCATAGGGGACGTTTTACAAACATCAACGTCAGATGGCCGGGCAAGGTTCATGACGCTCGTGTTTTCAGGAACTCGGGTCTGTTTAGACGGCTGCAGGAAGGTATTTACTTCCCGGACCACAAAATAACTGTTGGGGATGTGGAGATGCCTATAGTGATCCTCAGGGACCCAGCCTACCCGCCAATGCCCTGGCTCATGAAGCCCTATACAGGCGCCCTGGACACTGAAAAAGAACTCTTCAACTACTGTCTGAGCAAGTGCAGAATGGTGGTGGAGTGTGCTTTTGGACGTCTCAAGGGGAGATGGAGAAGCTTACTGACTCGCTCTGATCTCAGCGAAACCAGTATCCCCATTGTTATTGCAGCTTGCTGTGTGCTCCACAATCTCTGTGAGAGCAAGGGGGAGACCTTTATGGCGGGGTGGGAGGTTGAGGCAAATAGCCTGGCTGCTGATTACGCCGTGCGATTAGAAGAGCCCAGCGGGACGCGCTGTGCATCCGGGAGGCTTTGAAAGCTAGGTTCCACAGTGAGCAGGGTAACCTGTGACTATTAAGTTTGTTTACAGAGAAGCTGAACCTGCCTCCGTTTCTTTACCCAGTGAATGTTCACTATCCTCTCCAGTTACATACCCCGTTCACCCCGTTCACCCCCTTCCAACACACGTTTAAAAATAAAATCACTGGAAATTTGTTAATGAACACAGTTGTCTTTATTACGGTTTTTGCGGTAAAGTGTTGAAAGTGGGACGCAGACTGTGGTGGGGAACGGGTGTAGTGTAGTGATGCAAAGGACGCTTCTAAACTCGAGGAATGACAGGCTCCGCACTGGTGGACTGGTTGTTTCAACGGAGCCTGCCACCCCTCCTGTTCGGGACTCTGTGTGTGGGGGCTATGTGACTTTGTGGCAGGGGGAGGACGGTTACAGATCCCCTGCTGCGTGGCTCTGTGATCCAGGATAAGGACCGCTGCATAAGCTCTCTAACCGCCCTCCCCCGCCACAAAGTCACATAGCCTACCCCCACACAGAACATGAAAACCACCTCCCAGACTGACCAGGGTGCCTAGTGACTGCAATGTCTGTGTGTGACCTGCTGCTGAACCTGCCCCCGCGTCTGTACCCTGGTAAAGGTGACTGTCCTGTCCAATTACCAACCCCTTTCCCCCCTTCAAACAGACTTTCCCCAAAAAGAACATGATGGAAACAGTAATTAACAGGAACGTATTTTTTATTAGCAACTACACAGTTAGGGGATGAAACTGGGCCGGGGGCTTGGGTGAGGCGGGAAGGAAATGACTTATCAAATTTTGGGGAATGACAGCCTTCTGCTCCTTGAGCAGTCTGCAGGGGTGGAGTGACAGTTTTCACGGACTCTGCCGCCCCTCCTTCTTGGTACTTTTGGTGAGGGGGGTATGGGACTTTGTGGCGGGGGAGGGCGGTTAGACAGAGACTGCAGCGGGGCTCTGTCCTCCTGCCTCCGGTCCTGCAGAACATCCACAAGGCGCCGGAGCGTGTCCGTTTGCTCCCTCATTAGTCCAAGCAGCGTTTGAGTCGCCTGCTGGTCTTCCTGCCGCCACCTCTCCTCCCGTTCAATGTGTGCTCGATGGATTTGGGACATGTTCTCCCTCCACTGGGTCTGCTGGGCTGCCTCGGCTCGGGAGCAGCCCATAAGTTCTGAGAACATGTCGTCCCGTGTCCTTTTCTTTCTACGCCTAATCTGCGCCAGCCTCTGGGAGTGTGATGCCAGGGTAGGTCGGGAGACTGTCGCAGCTGTGGGATGGGAAAAAGGGAGTGAATTCCTCAGAAAGATAAATTTTGTTGTGAACAAAGAACATAGTCTTTCTCTGTGAACAAGACCATGCACAGCACCTATCACATGTGCACTCAGGACAAGGTCGAATTATCGGCCTTCGCATTCAGTGCCTGGGGTCTTGCAGTGCAGATCAGAGAAGCGGGGCAGGACAGCGGAATTTGGGTAGCAGGCTGACATGGTAAGCCATAGACTTGTGGCTGCTTAAAACTTTAATAATAGCACTGGCCTCCTTTCACAGTCAAAGCAATGCTCCTAGCGTTGGCCAGTTCCTGCTGCCAGCAATCCGGCAAGCATGAACTCTGCCCCTGTCCCACCCCCTCGCGGCTGTCCCAGGGAAAGATCCCTGTATGCTGCCCCTCTCCCGCCTCCACCGCGTGGCTGTAAACCGCCGGTTACAGTTCTGTAAAGGAACAGGCAAGCAGTCCCAATACTAACATTCCCCTACCTAATTCAAAGCAGGTCACCATGAGCGACATCACTCTGATGAGGATTTCAGAGACCGAGAAAGAACGGATGCTTCGGGAAAGCCTGCAAAGACCAGGGCCGTATGCCGCCCTGCTCTGCAAGGCAATGATCCCGGAGTACTTGATGATCTCCTGGCGCGGAAACATTTCCTACTACGGAGGACACAATAAGGCCGCTCTCCCAAGGAACCTCATGCAAAGGCTTTCCAATTACCTCCAGGAGAGCTTCATGGAGATGTCCCATGAGGATTTCAGCTCTATCCCCGGACATATAGACCGTATTTTACTGTAGCTGCACTGGCAAGGACTAAACAGTAGAGCGCCTAGGGCAAACCAATCATGATAAACCGGACATTGTTAGATTTTTTTGCAGTAGTTGCACTGCCAAGGACTGAAACGTTAAGCGCCTAGGGCAAACAAATCATAAAAAACCCACTGTTAATATGAATGTTTTGTTCAAAATAAATGTTTACATGTTTAAAACACTTACCGACTGATCCTTCCCCTGATTCTGGGTCCGGGTTAACGCCTGGGGACGGTTGGTAGGGGATCTCTGTGAGGGTGATGAAGAGATCCTGGCTGTCTGGGAAATCAGCGTTGTAAGCGCTGTCGACTGCCTCGTCCTCCTCATCTTCTTCCTCATTTTCCCCATCTGCTAACATCTCCGAGGAAGCGGCCGTCTACAATATCCCATCCTCAGAGTCCACGGTCAGTGGTGGGGTAGTGGTGGCGGCCGCACCTAGGATGGAATGCAGTGCCTCGTAGAAACGGCATGTCTGGGGCTGGGATCCGGAGTGTCCGTTTGCCTCTTTGGTCTTCTGGTATCCTTGTCTCAGCTCCTTGATTTTCACGCGGCACTGCGTTGCATCCCGGCTGTATCCTCTCTCTTTCATGGCTTTTGAGATCTTCTCGTAGATCTTTGCATTCCGTCTTTTCGATCGCAGCTCGGAAAGCACTGACTCATCGCCCCACACAGCGATCAGATCCAAGACTTCCCGATCAGTCCATGCTGGGGCCCTCTTTCTATTCTGAGATTGCATGGCCATCTCTGCTGGAGAGCTCTGCATCGTTGCCAGTGCTGCTCAGCTTGCCACGATGTCCAAACAGGAAATGAGATTCAAACTGCCCAGACAGGAAAAGGAATTCAAATTTTCCCGGGGCTTTTCCTGTGTGGCTGGTCAGAGCATCCGAGCTCGGACTGCTGTCCAGAGCGTCAACAGAGTGGTGCACTGTGGGATAGCTCCCGGAGCTATTACCGTCGATTTCCATCCACACCTAGCCTAATTCGACATGGCCATGTTGAATTTAGCGCTACTCCCCTCGTTGGGGAGGAGTACAGAAGTCGAATTTAAGAGACCTCTATGTCGAACTAAATAGCTTTGTTGTGTGGACGGGTGCAGGGTTAATTCGATTTAACGCTGCTAAATTCGACATAAACTCCTAGTGTAGACCAGGCCATAGACACAATAGAGAATCCTGTCTCTTACTTACTAAAACTTTAAAACAAAGAAATGTATATTTAACTAGAGTGGCTAATAATACATATAGGAAACCATAGTAGACATTATAACTTATCCTAAAACAAAAGGGTGACCATAATCACTCATAAGGATTGTTCTGGTCTGTCATTCCTTTCTGCTATTCAAAAAGGGTGGCTGACAGGATGAAATCAAATCAGACATTAATTCTCATAGAACTTTATAAAATCCAGCTCCTACAGGTGAAGTGCCCCATAAATACCTCTCCAGTCATAGAGGGGAAGGAGAGGCTGGGGAGCAGGATGTAAATATACCTACCTCATAGAATGGAAGGGACCCTGAAAGGTCATCAAGTCCAGCCCCCTGCCTTGACTAGCAGAACCAAGTACTGATTTTGCCCCAGATCTCTAAGTGACCCCCTCAAGGATTGAACTCACAACCTGGGTTTAGCAGGCCAATGCTCAAACCACTGAGCTATCCCTCCCTCCCTCCCTCCCCCTGAGGTATGGGGGATTATATATTGTTGGGGTTATAAATGGTTATAGATTGTTGTAATAAGCCATAGATCCAGTGTCATTCCTATTCAGTCCATGATTTTTAGTATCTAGCTAAGTTATGAATTTAAGCTCCAGCGCTCAACTTTTGAAGGTGTTAAACAAGTTTCCTTTGAGGATGAGGACTGAGAAGTCAGATATAGAGTCATCGCTTTGTGAAAAGTGTTCACCTACAGGTGATGTGGCATTTTTGTCTTTTATCATTTTTCTGAGATCATTCAAGAGTGTAGTGACTGTATTTTTTCACCCACGTAGTTGTTATTCGAGCATAAAGGGTGGCTGGTGGTTGTTGAAGTTGTAGTGGAAATCTATGAGGGAGTTTAGGTCATCTGTCCAGATGATAAAAACCAACAGAGGGTCCTGTGGCACCTTTAAGACTAACAGAAGTATTGGGAGCATAAGCTTTCGTGGGTAAGAACCTCACTTCTTCAGATGCAAGAAGTGAGGTTCTTACCCACGAAAGCTTATGCTCCCAATACTTCTGTTAGTCTTAAAGGTCCCACAGGACCCTCTGTTGCTTTTTACAGATTCAGACTAACATGGTTACCCCTCTGATACTTGTCCAGATGATGAAATTATAATTGATATATCTCAGGTATATCATTGGATTTGTAATACATTTGTTCAGAAATTCTTCTTCCAGGTAACCCATGAAGAGGTTGGCGTAGTGGGGAGCCATCATAGTAACCATGGCTGTTCCCATGGTTTTGGACAGTGTTTGTTGTTGAATGTAAAATTGTTATGGGTGAGGATGAAGTGGATGAGTTTGGTGATGTGTTTGGGGTGCAATGAGACAAACACTATGCTCTCAAAAGAACTCACACAGAAAAATTATAAAAGACAAAAACGCCATATCACCCATAGGTGAACACTTTTCACAAAGCGATCACTCTATATCTGACCTCTCAGTCCTCAAAGGAAACCCGTACAACACCTTCAGTTATGAATTTTAAGTTCCCACAAGTCTGGGAACTTAAATTAATAATTATGCTAGATACTAAAAACCCTGGGCTGAACAGAGAGACTGGATTTATGGCTTATTACAGCAAACTATAACCCACTAACCCCCACCCCAGCTTTTTTTCCCCCTTTCTCTCTATGACTGGAGAGGTGTTAACTGGCCTCTTCACCTTGAATGGTCCCTTCAAATATTTCTTAACTACTTAAGCTAAACATTCTGTTCCACCTTGTATTTAGCTGTGACACTCTGACTATATTTCCCAGATCTGAAGAAGAGCTCTGTGTAAGTTTGAAAGTTTGTCTCTCTCACCAACAGAAGTTGGTCCTAAGGAAGATCTTGACAGCTGCATTTTGTATGGACAAGATTGGGGCAACTTGCATGTCAGAGAGGCCTAAAAGAAGGTTGTTACAATAATCAGGACAGGAGATTGATGAAGGCCTGGATGACAGACTTAGCAATAGGGTTGGAGACAGATCATTTTTCTGATGCTTTCTTTTGATATGTCTGACACCACTACCGTGAATGATCATTTTCACTCACTCATAGACAGCGTGGGCAATCCATGTTGGCTTCTCTTTCTGTTTCCATGCCCACTTTTTAACTGGTCTCTTTGTAGAAGGGATAATTCATGAAGTCCTTAAATGATTTGAAGAATGGAAACAAAGTGCTCAGTACCTTGGAGTCTCAAGCCTTATCTGAGCAACCATACCGGGTAGAAAATGTTGACTATATCAGTTACCCAGTGCAAGTGGTGAGCAGATAACCTATCTTTACAAAAAAGTGTGAGTGCTCAAGAATATAAGGTAATTGGACAAAGCATGCATGCATGTATGCTGAGAATGGAAAAGAAGAGAGGCTACTGAGCGGGGGTAAAGGTAAGTAATTTCCCTCTTTTTTTCCTTTTTTTTTTCTGTTTGCCTCCTGTCTTCTTTCTCTCATACCACTTCTTGTTTTCTTTTTTGTGAAAAAAGTGAAGCAGCACATCCTTCTCCAGAATCTGGAAGCATTCTTTTATAGGGGAGACTCTTCTCCCACTTCCTATACCAATTTGGCTTTCTGAGAAGTTGACCGGTACAGTGGTTGCCATTAAAATGTCAGCATTTTCCAACATTTACTATACAGTGGGTCAGAGATAAAATAGTGTTTCCTTATATTTAGACTAGGACATAGATATAGTATTTCAATTATCGCCCAGAGTTATCTGTTGATAAATATTGATATTTTGTATGCTGCTTGCCAACTGCACTTTTGAAAAAAACAAGTGCTGTAGAATAGGATAAAATATTGGGCAACCAAATATTGTCTTTTGATTGTCCAGCAATAATAGGTTTGTTTCCACTCTCCATTATGCTGGTTTAAATCAGAAGTAACTCCATCAAAGTCAACAGATTTACACTGGTGTAAATACTGTGTAACAGATCAAAATCGAGCCCACTTAATTTCAATGGTTTAGCGTCAGCATTTTATAACTCTGTGTAAAGGGAGAAAGAGCCAGCCCTTGAATTTGTTGTTGTTGTTTTGTTTTTATAAACTCTGAAATTGTCACCGTGTAATTAATGAATCCTTTATATACTGTGCTTTTGTTGTTGTTGTTGCATTCATTGCTTCTCAGGCTACCGCTCTTGAGAGTATATAAAGTTTCCAGAGCTCTATTTTTGTAATCTAAAGTGGTCATTCTTTCAGGTCTGATGCTGCAACTGTAATTTTAATTTATCAATCTGCCATTCAGTGAAATGCTGTAGCAACATTTGAAAAGCTTAAACCCGTCATTTATCCCTATACCTGTCAATGACACTCTTCTGCACTTGTCAAACCAAGTTAAATGGCACTCCTGTGACATGTACAATATTACCAATAAATTGGATAATAAATCATGTAGGTGAACAGTTTGACAGGAGTATCCTGAATACATTGAATTCCAGAACAAATTTTTAAGGGGCAGAAGCTCATTACTCTTGAGCTAAAAATATACTGTAGTGGCATCAAGGCTGGCCTCACTTGCTCTATACAATTAAAGGACACCTTGGGAAATGGTAAGGTAGAAAACTTTTTCATTTCTTTGGTCTAATGTTCTCCTGGGGAAAATGTAAGAAATTGGAGATTACATCAGATGACCGAAAAAATAGTTTACCGGGGGGGGGGGGGGCAGAAAGACATGGAAACGTTAAGTAGATTTATTTAGGATTCTTGAACTAGAAAAGTAATAATGCAGCATTTGGTTTCTAAAAGCATTGAACCCGCCACAGTTGCATGCATTGTGCACACACACACACAACAGGCATTTTTGAGCAGGAACAATAATAATACTTAGCACTTATACCGTATGTGACATTCTCTGGGCTACATTTCCATTAGAGATCCACCCCTTTTGCTCCTCTCATGCACCCTATGCTGCTCTGACAACGGGGCCAGTTGTTTCTCAGAATCAGAGATCCTTATCCCTGATGTCCTTGATATCCCCTGTTGCTCTGAGTGGAGTTCCTCTGCTGGGGAGAATCTGTCCCTCAGTGTGCTTTACAAGCTTAGACTAATCCTCACAAATTCCAGGGAAGGGCCTAACGTTGCATACACCACTTTGAAAAATGGGGCCTAAGTGGCTTGTTCAATATTCATGCTGGTCACCAGGCTCAGGATTTTCCCCAATCACATTTTAGAGGCAAACTGCTTTCATCTTGTGAATGTGTTTTTGAATATGGAGTACAAATATTTCCTAATGGTACATACAACCAATGGATCCAAACCAGCTCCCACAAAGTTAATGGGGAAACTCTCTTTCACTTTTCTGAGTGCCAGAATAGGGCCCTTATTAAATTTATACAGGCTTGTTATAGCAGCTGTTTATTTAAAAGGTAGAATTGACTGAATTGTGCCTACAAATACGAAGGCAATAGAGAAACTAGCTTTATTATTACAGACAGGGCGCAGTTCCTGTGTGTTGGCTTTCAAGAAATCCTTTTGATTTTCCCACAGAAATCAGAAATAGTCTATGTAAATGACTCTATCTCAAGAATGTGTGTTCCTTTGTGATCTCCAAACAAACCATGCTGATCTTGTCAATTTCCTTTGTAAGAATTTGCCTTCCAGTCCTTCTGATTATTCCCTTCCTTCTTTTCCTAATCCAGACCTACAGAGAAATCTTAGAACCTTTGAAATGATGACATGTGTCTTTCCAGCCTTAATTTTATACCCATAGATCAGTATTTACATATTGGACTCTTTGATTTGTCTAAATGTGCACAAACACAATTAATTGACCAATAATTGAAATTTCCAGGCAATCAGCTAATTTGAAACTTTACCATCTCCAAGCATTTTGACTGGGGGGGAAAAAGTGGGGGGGGCCTTGCCTACTTGAAAAGGTGAACTGCACCACAGAAATAAGTTAAAACTT
The DNA here is from genome assembly GCF_028017835.1 of Emys orbicularis. Classification (NCBI taxonomy): domain Eukaryota; kingdom Metazoa; phylum Chordata; order Testudines; family Emydidae; genus Emys; species Emys orbicularis. Next base: position 49,931,369 of record NC_088684.1, on the reverse strand, counting down.
ACATTTTCTATAATTCCTTTTTGTCCTCTGGCACTTTCTGGTTTCCTAGAAACCTTCCATAATGTGTTAGTCTGAGAAATCACTAATGACATTTGTCCCTTGACAGTAAGTATGTCAGCAAAAAACAGACTCTAAAGACTGTTTTCTGTTTATCCCCAGAACAGATGTAGCATGGACTGCAAAATAAGTTTCTCCCAATGTGTCTCAACCCTGACAAATGGGAGGATCTCTATTGTAGAGATGGTAGTTGAGTCCCCCTGCTCCCTCAGTCTTTGGCCTCAGTGGTGAGCTTGTCAATTAATATGCTAATTAGTGCCAATTGTATTGTTGTTTTTGTGGGATGCGGACTCCTGTCCATTAAGAACTGGACTGAGATCTCCAATTTATTTCAAATAGACCACAGAAAATCAATCAGGTGACACTGGCTTTTAGTAACTACCAGCCTAAGATGGATTCAGCTTGACAGTTTAGAGGTGAAAGGCTGCATATCACATTGTTAATTCCCTACATAGGTCAAACAGTTCCCCAACTTTAAATTTTTGACTGCAGTTTTTAATATTTAGATGTCAGTTTAACTTAGACTCAATCCCTTTTGTTTTGAAAAGGATACTGGTTTTTGCAATCATTCTGTGTGAGAGGAGAAATGATTTTACAAATGACTGGATTACTAGTTTAAATCATTGTGTTGACAAGTACCTCCTAAAGAGAGTTGGATTGAAAGAATATTGTTTTAGTATTGAATATTTTTATCAAGCGATGACAACAAAGGAGCAATTGATGGTCTTAGTGGTAATAGTGCTGTCAATTGTATTAAGATGCATTGTGCCTGGTTTATAAACATTTACTCAATTTACAAATAAATCTCTGTACTGAAGAAAGCAAAAGAGATATTAGCTACAGGGTAAATCACATGCAAGATTCAATCTCTTACTGCAATAAAAATACTGAAAACAAATTCTGCTCTCCATTACTCCACTGAAGTCAATTGAGTTGCCTATGTTTTAAAGTAAATGAGAGCAGAATTTGATCCTTGGTTTATAAAAGTTTATAAAATATTTTGCTGCCACAGAATGTTGATCACAAAAAGAACAATATCCTAACATAAATAAAAGCTTAATAATTAATAAATCTAATCTTATTTCAAAGGCACATAGAAAGGCACAATTTTGCATTTTCTTGACTGAAACCCATAGAACTCCTGATACTCAACTTTCATGTGCCTGTGTTCAAAATTATACCTGTGAAAATCTGGCCCTAAGGGAATCCTTTATTCTTAAAGACTACAGAATTTAAAGTGAAATGCGGTTTAAAAATACAGCATCTCCAGCAGCAGCCAACCAATTCCAGCAGGATTTTTTTTTTTTTTTTGGTGATGTTGAGCTTAACAGGAATTCATCTTACTTTTTCATTGATGAGTTTTCTTTGGGCTCAGAGTGAGCATTACATTGTGTTTTACTTGTCTTTCATTTTGTTAGTAGCATCATGTACACAGTGCTGTTGTTAATGCTGCAGAGATGGCATATATTTGTGGGTAGGTTATCAGCCAGTTTTCAATGCCATTATGAAACTGCTGATTCCTGCAGTCCACAGGATTGTTTAAACCTCTCTCTGCTTCCAGCTTGCTGTATATTTGGTAAGCTAGACAGTACAAGTGGATGCCTGCAGCATCTGTAACACAGCTTCGTTGGTTGCTAAGGAATAACTCTCAAGAGGTTAAGAGCCCTGCCGTCACCTTGATCTTTGGGCCAATGATCATCTGCTAATTTGCAGCTTCATGTTCTGTAGTGTAGCACTGACTAAATCATTGTGACTGCCTGTTGGCACGGAAAAGTGTGAGCAATTAAGGCTATAGCTGGGGAGAATATATGGGTCTCTCACAGTGTCATCTCATTATTACAGTATTGTCAAGCATTGAAAAATCATGAATCAGCTCCCCCAAAAATCATGAAATTGACTTGGAAATCATGAGGGTGTTTAAATAACACATTTTGGATTCTTTATTTTTGAGCCTTTTCAGGTACACATGGTTCATATTTTCAGTCTCTTATCGACAACCACAAGGGCTAGAAACTTACTGTGATGAACTGGGGCTATGTCAGTACAACTTATAAATTCTGATTGATAGCGTGAAGTGGTATTATGAAAAACTTCTGTATAATGAGTGCCTATATGTATGTGGATCCATCATCACTGACAGATGCAATAGCAGGAGCACACCAGGCAGACATACAATGGGGTGGTGCTTCGGTCTCAAGAACCCTATTCAGGTGCAAACACCTAAAGGATGGTGAGCAGCATCCTTGGAAAACCAGTGTGCTGACTCCTCTGAAGTGATGGAGGAAGGAAGGAGCTGTGGAAAGTTATCCAAAAGACAGAACAACGGCGGCCAGGAGGAGTTTAACTAGCAAGCTATGCAGGAATGGAGGAAGCCAGACAGAAAGAACAAGCATGGGGCAGGAGAGAGCAAGGTCTCACAAACTGGGGAAGGGACTTCATGAGGGAGAGAGGTCACCCCACATGTAACACTCTGCCTGCCTGCCTTCTTTGCACCAAGATGGTCCCCAAGGACTCACAAAAGAAGGGCAAGCTGATGAGGACATAGCAGTTTATGACGTTTATTCTTTTGTCTGATCCGTACTCTCCTGAGCAATATGTGATTAAGGAAAAGAGCATTAATGTGTTAGACTGTGGACAAAGTGTGTGTTTTATGCTTCACAGTTTCTGTGTGCCCCTGAGAGTAGCTTTACACTGTATATCAGAAGCTTCACATGTTTGGGGCAGAGTTCTGTGACAGGGGTGTGTTTAAGTAGCTGAATATTTTGGGGGGTCAGTGCTAGTCCTTGGGCTAAGGGCAGGTGAGCTGAGGAGCCCCATTTCTGAGATGGGATAGCAGACTAAGTCTGTGCCCAGAAATGTCCCACAAAGAACAGAGGATGATAGCACATAGATGTCACTCCTAAAGTGCCATAGACATTTTTGGGTAACTGTATTGCTACTATACGTTTTTAATACATGGGATTTAATAATATGGCATTCATAGTTTCCTGTAGAAAGACTCAGTTAAACAAGCTTTCTGCAGGAAACTAATCACAGGTTGGTGTGTGTGTGTGTGTGTGTGTGTGTGTGTGTGTGTGTGTGTGTGTGTGTGTGTGTGTGTGTGTGTGTGTGTGTGTGTGTGTGTGTGTGTGTGTGTGTAAAACACAATTCATTCCTCCTTCTGGGGATTGCCCAAAGAGCTGCATTGTAGCCTCTCCATCTCTACTGTTCCAGCCTATGGAGTGAAGGAGCATCTGCAATTGCCTATACCCGGGATGCCAGTGATTGCAGCTATTCAGTTGCCAGATGTGTGGATCAAATGGCCTCCTTTGCTCCATCCCAATGGCCCTTCTCTGCTTATCTGCTGCTACCAGTGTAGAACCTCCTTCAGCAACATGCAGGGTGTGCAGAGACTTCCTGTACAGATGCTGCACTTGGGCCCTTCTCCATACACCATTGCTGTAGGATTTAGTTAGCATGAAGGGCCTTGAATGAGCCTTCTATTTTAGGGTGAATTTCACTCACAATACACAAAACAGTCTTGACATGGAAATAGGTAACCCTGGGTAGCCTATCAAATGGAATGTACAGGGGAGTTGATCCTGCAAGAGGTAGGGCTTCCTTCTTACCTCACTCTTACTTCAGGAGGAATTGAGGAGACTTGGTCACTTGTAAGAATGCAGGGCAGGCACCTCAGTAGGACTGAGCCTTAAAGAAACTATTGTCAGTAACCGATATCTTTCCAGATGCATTTATCTACCCTCATTTTAGAGATATTTTTGAGAACGCATCGACTTCTTAAGTCACCTGCTGGTGTTTCTCAGGATGAAGATTAAAACTAGAGAAAAAATTTTACTCCCTCTTTCTCTCTGATTTTACTGCAGTTGTTGAAATTTTGGACCCAATAAAAGATTATTACAACCAACGTGGTATTTGGGGCAGTAAGACCAGAGTGTGACAGTATAAAAATCTTTTGATATAATTAAACAAGTTTAAAAAAAAAAACAGCAAAACTAAGAGCTCAGGCAATCACCAACAAAAATTAGCAATTTAATTATTTTTATATAATTTTGAAATTCCAAAATAGTTGCTCTATACATCTGCAGATTTGGGGCACTGTGTAAAGAATGGAATATTGAGCTCTCTGTTTACAAACCCAGAGACATGGGGATTAAGATTTCATTTCAAGCCCAATGGTCATCTGACTATGGAACAGAGCAAAGGAATGGAATTTTCAGATTGTTGATTTGTTGCGTAAAACCAGTTTTCCGAAAGGCACAGACATGAATGATCATCTCAGATTACTCACTAAATTGAAATAAACCATATCTTTAGATGCCAACATTTAAAGAGTATTTAAAACAATATGAGGAATTCTGTCTGGCTGAAATTCACATAGGTGTGAAGTGCCAGCTCAAGGTACCCTCTACACCAATCCAGCAAAGCTCTTAAGCCTATCCTTAACTTTAAGCATATGAAGTAGCCCACTGAAGTCTTGCATGCTTAAAGTAAAGGATAGGCTTAAGTGCTGTGCTAGATCAGGGCCTTAGTCACATGATAGGGCAATGCAAAGGTGCGTCACTGGCAGTGAGCCCATGCAGGTTTCTCTATGCTAGAGTGGATGGTGGTGATGGATGTAGGAAAAGAAGAACCAGGCAGAGCCCATACCATCTAGGTCAGAACCTGGAATTCCCATTCCAATGGAAATTCCAAAATTTCAAAACAATTTGTTCCACATCAGAATGAAAACTCACAATTTTGAAATTTCCCATGGAATGGGAGGAGTCTGCAATTTTCATTTAAAAAAAACAGAACAACATTCCCCTTTTGGCATCTTCCAAATGAAATTGATGAGGATCCCAGCCCTGCCTGGCAGGTTACCAAGAAACCAGAAGCTCTGACAGTCTTGGCTTGACCTGGGGCTCCCAGGGCTTTTAGGGCTCTGCAGCAGCCCATGAGGTAAGGAAGTTGGTAAGAAACCAGGCAGGTCCCTTTGCCTGGTTTCCAGTAGAAGATTCAATAAAATCAAGACGTTCTTGCAAAATGTTTTGATTTTGACAAATCAATATTTTCCAATAGACGAGACATGTCACTGGAAATTTTCTGACCAGGTCCAAAAACTGTCTATATTTCTGAGAAGTCAGTACCCATCACATCCCACACAAGTAGTATGGAGGGACTGCAGCCACTAGTCCATCCCCATAGTCTAGAGCAACAACTGCCTCAGGGGAGCAGAAATGCAAATCTTTGCCTTAGCCTTGGTTTGTGGGAGTGGATTTTGCCACATCAGCTCCACTGCACTTCATCCATGTAAAACCCAGTTATCTGGTCTTTATGCAGGTAAAGTAAATTTCCCCCCAAGTGACAGGTTTTCTTGATGTTTTGGACAGGCCTTTTAAATTAAATTTATACTCCCTCCCCCACCCCTTCTCTCTCTCATATTAAATTATCTTCTGTCCTCCACATAAAACCACAATGCAATTAAATATTAATTTCAGACTTATTTTAGCTGCTAATCATGTAGTCAATTAAAATGTTATGCTAGAGAATGGCTGTAAATAAAACAATAGCTTTGCTACCTCTGATTTCCATGTGCTCTTAATCGTGTAGAATGGCTAGAGACTGAAAGACAAAATAAAAGATGGTGGTTCCATTTAGAAAAGCTATTCCAAGGCCTTACAAGGTAGTTTGCTTTAATTGCAAAGGAGAGCTTAAACAATATGATCCCTACCCACAGCAAAGTACTTGAAAAACATATTAAAAGTATATGCATTAGCTGTATTGTAAATAATGATGACATCTTGGCGTTCAGTAGCAAAACCAACAGCTGCTGTTTTGCCTAACAATGGGTAAAAGGTGGGGCCTGGGTCTCTGTACAAAGCCTGAATAAATTTGCACAGAAATCTGTCACAAGAGCTAGGGAGAAGAAAATCTACCCTCAACCCATATTCAGGTTGTGGGGTGCTTTTACAGTTAGATTATGGCCCCTGCTGTGGCTTGCTGAGCTCTCCTTTTTATGTGGCTTTTGGCCAGTGCACAAGTTCTGCTCATGGAGCCTCTGTCTTCATCACACACCCTCTTTCGCCTGGCCTGTAGCTGCCTCACAGAGGGACACTCCTTGGAACTTGGCCCTGTATTGCACAGGGGAACTGTGGAGTCCTCATGTATGGTCTTTCCTTTGGGTTGAGTGAATAATTCATGGCATGAGCTCCTGGCATGTTTTGGGTTTCGGTTTTCATTGTTTCAGGCTTTCATTTTATTTCCCCCCTTTGTTTCCTCCTCCTCCTCCTTCTCCTGCCATTATCCCCCTTTTCAGTGGCAAAATGAAAGAAGAGGGAGGAGGGGAGGATGGAGTCTAGCCCTTTGCTAGGTGTCATTAGCAGCAACGAGGACCAGGTACAATAATATGTCCAAAACACATCCTACCATGGGGAAGAGCCATCCCTTATAAAACACCTACTGTTGTGTGTTTCCATTGTTGTTTTTTTCTGCACACATTTTCTTCTGTTTCTTCATCATTTCTAAATCCTGCCATCTCTCCTTTTTCTTTTCTAGTTTCTTGTCTAAATCTTCTATTTTTTTCCTTTAATAATTTCTGTTTCTTCTTCCCTTTTATTCCTGCTCTCCTGGCTCATTTTATAATGAGATTCACCCCTACTTACTTGCAATAGTTTATCCTCTCAGGCGGCTGAAGCAATGTATGTTTTGTTTTCCCTGACCTTGACCGACTACCTGCAGTAGCTGGGAGAGTAAAAAATCCTCTGCAGCTCATTTTGTTGTGTGCAGACCTTTTACCAGCTCCTCGGTCTTCTTTTTTCTGGCCACTGTGATAGACTTCATTACTGACACTCGCTACAGTGGCAAGAGGTGATTATTGTGACTGGGATACTCAGGAATGACCATGCTAAATTGACTTTGCACTTCTCGTATCAAACATGGTTGTTCTCTAGGCCTTTCCAGTTCCCACCTGCATTTATTTCCCTTGATGTCTCCTTACTCAGTATGCCTCCAGACAGTTTCTTCCCATCTCTCTCAAAGTGGCTTGTATTTCCCTTTCAAAACCTAAAGGAATGGCATGAAAACAAACCTCAGGGAGAAGTTAGTGTTTGTAAGATACATCATCTGTTTTCCTAGAATCGCTTTTCTTTCTCCTTGTATATGTTTAGGGTTTTTTCAGTTAGAAGGGTCAGGCAGCAACAGTCCCACCATCTCATATTCTCATGGGTCAAATGTTTTCATCCCCTGCCTGTTCTTAATTACAGGACTTTTTGACTCTCCTACTTGTTTTCTGACCTTCCCAGGACACTGGATAACCTAGATCAGTGGTCCCCAACCTTTTTGTGGCCAGTAGCACATTCATGTTTTCAGAAGAGTGTGGTGGGCGCCAACAATTTTTCAAGGCTTATTTTGTATTTGTACATTAAATAATAAGAAAAACATCATATTTAATATTACATAATATATTAATCCAGAGAGAAGAGAGAAGCCGGAGAGAAGCCGCGAGGACAGAGAACACTGGCGCCTGAAGCCTGCAGCCCCAGAGTTCTCTGTCCCCGGCAGGCGCGGGGCCGCGGCTTCTCTCCCCTGCTGGGCACCGCGTTGGGGACCACTGACCTAGATGGACACAGAAAGAGGGAAGAGGAAGGCCACAGATTTGGAGTCCTTGCCTCATTTGAGCCCTAAGAATTATTCTAATAGTCATCTAATCACGGAGCTGTTATGCTGTATTAATTTCTTTCCATATGTGCTGCCAGCTTCTTTCATTGCTATGTGTAGGGGCTGTTAATAATAATTCACATTCCCAAATCTACAACAGCATAGTAGTATGCAAAATGGCATCATATCAGATTTAGAAATAACCTTGCTAAATCCTTTTCATGCATAAACAATTATATAAATGTGGGAGGCTGGAAACAGTCTTCAAATGTTTTTGACTGTGAAAATAAATTAGTATTACAATAATACCACAAATATTTTAATGAAAGTAATTTTTCTATATGCCAGTTCATTATTGCTTTTTGTGTTCTTTCCACAGAGGTTATGTCTTTGATTATGATTACTACAGAGATGATTTCTACAATCGGTACGTGTGGTTTTATTTCTACAGATCCTACACAGTTTTCACTATTTATTTATAATGCTGTCACATAATTAACTTAGAGAGGGTTTTGGTTTTAATTTTACACAATATTCATATTTAATTATCTTTATTGCATATTCGAGAAAAAACTCTCTAGGAATAGACTCAATTTAGGATGAGATTTACAGAAAACCTTGAAGATTCATCCCCCCACTCCCCGTGTCCTCCCATTTCTTCACGTTAAGCAGTTCTGTTGGTGTCCTGACTCTCTGAAGGCCCTTTTTTGAGCTTTTCCTTTACAGAAAAATTAAAGGATATAAAAAGAAAAGTCTGTGGTTTCTTATCCCTGCAGAGTTCTTCGCCAGTGTGATTTCACTGGGATACATTGTAGATGTGGAAGTTCTTTAAGTATGAGGGTTTGAGAAAGTGTTTGTCTTGATGTTTATATTTGTGAAATGTCTCCTGAGAAATATGTTCTTTCAGGCCTCTCTTTAGAAAGCTGAATAGATTTGCTATCATGTAATCATTTGCATACACTATTTTGCGGCAATTGCAGCAGTATAGATTCAGATAGGATATGCAGAACAGAGGAGGGCCATTTTTTTACAGCACCTTGCACGAAGAACAGACCAACAGTGAGTGGGGAGGGCTTAATGCCACCTTTGTTCCCTCCAAATTCTTTCTTGATTCAGGGTCTTCCCATCCCTTGGTGTGAGTCAGAGCAGCACCAAGTGTTACTCCAAGTGCTACCTAGAATAGCTGCCCGTTGGACACTCTGGGGCCCACAATAGCCAGAGCACAGTGCTCTTTCACCACACCTCTTCCCTCCTATTTATAAGCCTGCCTCCAGCACACGCCTACACTGGGGCTGCAGAGGAGGGTAGCGTGGGGCTGCTCTGCCAGCACTACGCCAGCAGGGGAACCCCTTTATCCAGGGCAAAGGGAAAATAGCAGGGACAGAATTGGGCCCTGAAATTTTAGGGAGAAAACAAATGAAGGGATAATGTGTCCTGTAAATCTACACTTGGAAGCATTTTAGAAACAAAGAAATTTTCATCCAATAGGCCACCTGTGCTGGTTCCTTTGTGGCCATTTGTTTTGCATCCCTTACTCCAGTATTTCCCAAACTTGGGACGCCGCTTGTGTAGGGAAAGCCCCTGGCGGGCCGGGCCGGTTTGTTTACCTGCCGCGTCCGCAGGTCCGGCCAATCATGGCTCCCATTGACCATGTTTCGCCGCTTCAGGCCAATGGGAGCTGCTGGAAGCAGTGGCCAGTACGTCCCCCAGCCCACACCACTTCCAGCAGCTCCCATTGGCCTGGAGCAGCGAAACATGGCCAATGGGAGCCGTGATCGGCCGGACCTGCGGACGCGGCAGGTAAACAAACCGGTCCAGCCCGCCAGGGGCTTTCCCTACATAAGCGGCGTCCCAAGTTTGGGAAACACTGCCTTACTCAATGACCCTAACGTCTCAGACAGCACTGAAGATGGTGGACACCTGGAACTGCGAGCCAGCACCTCATCATACTCCCAGTTTATCAGACCCTGGTAATAGTATAGTGACCTTGTCCTAAGAGAGGTTAATTCGTGGTGTTTTCACATTCCCTGGTTTCTTGCTCTGAATTTCTTGATCAGAGTTGCTATGATGGTACAAGCATTTCAAAAAGTACTTTTTTGTGACTGATTCTCCCCAAGCATGAAAGTTATGTGAGTTCTGCAACTCTACAACCTACCTTAGGATTCAGTAATCTAGGTGTAATAAAAGGGCAACAAGAATGATTGGAGATAAGAAATAAATTACATATGAAGACAGATTGAAAAGATTGGGAGTGTGTAATTTAGAGAAAAGATGAATGAGAGGGAATTTGATAGAGGTATACAAAATAGCGAGTAGTAGAGAGAGAAAGCATGGTGTAGAACTGGGCACTCCTATTTACTATTTCTCTTAATACAAGAGCAAGAAGACAGTCTATGGTCTTGCCTGTGGTGGCTGGAGTTAGCTTCCTAACACAACCAGGCTATTAGCCACTAAAGTGCTCTCCTCTGGGCTATTCCAATCCTGTCTTTGCCTTGCAGGTTAACAACAGGTGTACCTAAATCCCTTTGATTCATTCCCCTATGGTATCCAGTCCCTGACACTGGTTACTCACAGAAATCCCAGATCCTTTGCCCCCAGAGGAGCTGTGTACTCCAGTTTAAACTTAAATCCCACTCCTGTATAACAATCACCACTTTTAATAAAAGGCATATTTAAAAAAGAATGGAGAGCTAACTAGAAACGAGAGAGTGGTGGAAACAAATGGTCATGATACAAAACAAAATCATAAAAAGCAAAGCTGGGTCTACTCTTATTAGGAGTTGCCTTTCTTATCTAATAATAGCTTTTCCACTCCAAAGTTCAGTCTGTTACAGAGCTGGCCAGCTTCACAGGAGCCAGGATCCAATTTTTCATGAGAACATCTCTGCTCCCCAAGATGTGTCCTCAGTGAAAGGATACAGGGTGCCTTTCTCCACCCTATGTGATACCAAAAGAGTCTTTTATCTTTATTCATAGGGTGATTATATGTTGTAATGTTCCTTCATTTACCTTCAAGGGGTTTCAGTTGTTTGTGGTTGTCTCTGATGGTTTTCCATTCATAGTCTTGGGATTGAGCAAGGCTAGACAACTGAGCCTTGCATTACATCACCGGCTAACCAGGGCAGGGCAACTCCCTTGAATGGGCCATCAGCTAGACATATGATCTTCTGGTGACTATCTTTTACTCCAAGTCCATAAAGCATATGTTCAATATAATTACATTCTTCCTTAAATATTACCCATACATACCTGTCACAATGATTATGAATCTTGACAAGTTAGCTTTCTGTAGACCTTAATCTTTATGGATAAATGTCCTGCAAGACATGTTTGATGTAGTGAGTTTGTCAGGTCTGAGGTGAGAGTTGTTTGCAAAGAACAGGGGGATCCTTTGCCAAAGAGCCTCTGTGTCACATCCAAATACTAACTGTCGGAGGTTAGGTAGAAAATTCCAATGTGGACAGGTAATTCTAGAATGGCCCACTACAGGATATCTTACACCTCTGTTGAAACTTTGTGTACTGGTCACCATCTGTCAGGATAGTGGCGCACTGGTTGGATCCAATATGGCAAATCATATGATTTATAATTAGGGCCCTACCAATTTCATGGCGGTGAAAATTGTGTCACAGACCATGAAATAAGCCCTTCCCCGTGAAATCTGATCTCTTCCTTGCTGCTGGGAGTGCCCCAGCCAGGGGGCTCCTAGCTGCAAGTCCTAGCTGGGCTGAGAAGGGAGAGGACTTGTCCTCCCCCTGCCCTTGCACGGCCGCTCTCACTTTCTGGGGGAGATCAGACCCACCTTGGAGTGCCTCTCCCTGCTGCAGGAAGCTCCAGCCCTGGAGGTTCTGCAGCTGGAGGAGACTTGTGGAGGTGAGTCCGATATCCCCCTGCTGCTGGGAGCACCCCGGTCAGGGGGCTCCTAGCTGTGAGTCTCTGCTGGGCTGGGGAGGGACAGGACTTGTCCTTCCTTTGCATAGCAGTTTTGGGGAGGGAGATAAGACCCACCTCTGAGTGCCTCCCCCTGCTGCAGGAAGCTCCCTGCCCAGCCCTGGAGGTTCCTGCAGCTGGAGGAGGTTTGTGGAAGTGGGTCTGATATCCCCCGGCTCCTTGGAGCACCCCAACCAGGGGCTCCTAGCTGTGAGTCCCTGCTGGGCTGGGAAGGGACAGGGCTTGTCCTTCCTTTTCATGGCAGCTCTAGGGGAGTGCGACGGGGGGAGATCAGACCCACTTCTGCGTATCTTTTGGGTTAGGACCCCCATGGTTACAACACCATGAAATTTCAGATGTAAACAGCTGAAAACATTAAATTGACCAATTTTAAAACTGTCTGGCCATGAAACTGATCTAAATGGACTGTGAATTTGGTAGGGCCCTATTGATAATAAAGCATACCATATGTACAGTAGAAAATAGTGTTGAACTGTGATGAACTGAATACACAGTTAGTTAACTGTGTTGGGAATTGAATATTCACCTTAAGTTGAAGGACTCCAGCCATGGAACCATTGTAATGCATGTGGCACAGGGTTGTAATAAGAGAATATGACACAGCAGGATTAAATGACTGTGGAATTAAGACTTAGACAAGTAAAGGCACTCTGGTCCTGTGGATTAGGCATGTATCAGGCAGAACATACATTAGGAGACCTAAGTTCTAATTCTGGGTCTGGTTCTGATTTGATATTTGACCCTGAGCAAGTCCTTATTCTGTCTGTGCCTCTATTTCCACATATTTACCTAGCTCAGTCACAGGAGATGTGTCAGGGTTGCTCTGAAAATAAAGCAATATATAAATATTATTGTTAGATATCACTAAAGTTTGAAGGGACTATAGAGCAGCACTGCACACAGAGAGCAAATTTCTTTCCCTGCTATTTCTGCACAGAGGACTGGAAACTGAGTTTTTATTAGCATATTTTCCTCCTCAATGTTCCGTCGGATTTGGTGTTCACCTCCCGGAGGAACAGGAAGGAAGTTCAGCACAAAGAACCTATATATATGCTGAAATCCACCAGAGACCAGCACTATTTGTAAATTATGCCTCCATTCCACCTCCTGACCACTCCCTTTGTCTCCCTCTAGGCCCTTGGCAGCCTGGCTCCCCTAGCAGCATCAGCAGCTAGCCCCAAAACCCTGCCCGGGGCATTACAGTGCTCAGGAAACCTCAGACCTTCTGTGGTTTGGTGTCCACTCATCACCATCCCTTGCTGCCCCTTCCCACCCACAGAAACTGATCACCATAAAACTGCAAGGGTACTTGCAAGAAGGGGCAAGTTAATATAAATGAGATGGTGAAATCTCCTTACCCAGATCTTCCAGGTTTTTATCCCCTCCCAAGCCCACAGCTTTTATGTTCTATATGCGTTTCCTAGGCTTTCTGTCACCTTTTTATCTCTTTCCCCTTGTTCCCTGACTTGTGCACAGATTAGTGAATTGGTATTGATCCACTGTATTTAGGATTCAAGGAATTTAGTTGTGGAACACTCCATTGTGGGGACTTAGGGAGTATTTTCATTTACTTAAATGGGAGTTTTTTGAATTCATAGTTGCCATAATGCAGAGGGCCCACACCAGGGGCATCCGTTAAAGTAGTCCTAGGAGTTTTGGTGGTTCCAAAGTGTTCCATCTTTTATTAAAAAGAATACAATTACATGTCACTCTGTCTTGGACAAGTTCCACTTTTTTAATGCCTTCCTCTGAAGGATGCACACCTCTCTCAGTGAAATGTCCCTTACGCAATTGCATGGGTGGTGAAATCCATCATTTGGCAGCATGACACTGTTGCACTATATTTCTTTATGGCAATGTTTGGTCTTAGGACTGTTCATCCTCTTTAATGTATGTGCAGTCTGGAGTTGGAAAACTAAAATCCAAACCCATTCATGTAATAAAGTAGCCAAAATGTCATCACGACAAAATGTGCAGCAGTTATTTGTGCGCAATGAAATGCTGTGGATCTGCAGAGAGCAGGAGATGGATTTTCCATGATGCAAATAACAGAGCTCCATAAAGCATCCCTCATTTAAATTACACAAAATCTGAGAGCTATGCACAGTGGGCTGTGACTGAAATCCAAATATGGCACTTAATGTGCAGAGGTCCTTGAAATCTAATTTGACTGTGATATGAAGTGATTGATTTCAAAGAGAAATTTTCTCTAAAATAACATGAAAATTTAGTTGACAGGATCACCAGGACATGAAACCACATCTCAGCATTTGTAAAACTGTTCTCATTTTTTCTCAGATTGTTTGATTACCATGGTCGTGTCCCACCACCACCTCGTGCAGTGATACCATTGAAGCGCCCTCGTGTGGCCATGACAGCAACTCGTAGAGGGAAAGGGGTTTTTTCCATGAAAGGGGGATCGCGATCAACGTCTAGTGGGGCATCTTCTTCAGGATCCAAATGTAAGTTGCTTATATCAGTTTGCTTATCTTGGAACTGGCTTTAATAAGGGGAAACTCTTTGTAACTATTATCATGATGGTTACTCTGGTTGAGGTTGTTACCATCTTCCATTGCAGCTCCTTGTTTTAGTCCCTTTATTACTTTGGCTTGGAAAATTGCTTTGGCTTTGAAAATTGCCAGACTTACTCTGAAAGTCAAGGAAAACATTTCTCCAAAGTTTGGAGGAAATCTATTCAATGGCATTTCAGTTACAGATCATTTAAAAATTACCCTGATTTGTAATGTTGACACTTGTCTAATGTTCATCTTCCTTTACCTCAAAAGTGGCTTGTTTGAACTTTCAATGCCATGAGATCTCCTTGGCATCTCATAGAATCATAGAAATGTAGGGACTGGAAAGGACCTCAAGAGGTCACCCCACAATGAGGCAGGATTAAGTATGCCTAGACCATCCCTGACAGGTGTTTGTCTAGCCTGTTCTTAAAAACCTCCATTGACGGGAAGCTCATGCACCTGCTATACATGAAGGAAATAGGCTGTAATTAAGCAACATTATCAAGTATTTTGTTGTAGACAGTTTGAGGCCCAATCCATCTCCCACGGATTTCAGTGGGAATTACAAGCCCAGTCCTGTTCTCATTGATATCATTAGTGTCTTGTTAGTGTTCAAGAGGGTGCACAAAGCAGGGCTGGGCATTCAGAGAATATTCAAAGTAGTCTGTTAGTTGCACTTAGATCAGGGACTTAACTAAGAAAAATAGACTTGACCCACTTCCCTCATCATCATCCCCTCCCAAAACATGACCTGGGAAATTCCCTTACCTCCACATGTCTCTTCAGCACCCATCTATCTCTCCCTACCCCTCCTGTGGAGTGATAAATCCCCCTGTAATTTCAATGGAAGAAGAGGAAAAAGGGGATGAGAGTCAGGCACTAGGCGGCATGGAGGGGCCTAGAGAAAGATCCTCTTAGCAGATCTGGACACCACTTAACAGCGCCCCTAGAGAGGAAAAAAACATGAATTCAGCAACAGTACACATGACTGGAAAGTAAAACAGGAAAAGGCTTACAAACATGACATCATAATAATGAGATAACATACTGGGTTTTCCCTGCTTGAACAGCCCCATCCCGGTGTGGTGGAGTTTGCAAAAATACATTCCCGGGTGCTAGACACAGAGGCTTACAAAGAAATACCCGTTTTGCCACTATGGTGTCCTTGTGTGTAAAAGCATAAACAGGACAGGGCAGGGCACACTCACTGTCTCTCACAGAACAGGTGTAGTTCCTTGTACAGGACAGAACCACTGGAGACAGGTAATGGTAGAAACCAGTCATGTTAACAGGAAAATGTATGTTCTACAGATTCTGGGCCTTCTGTAATAAAACCAGAGAGAAGTGCTGGGCAATGATGGGGTACAGCAACAAGCCACAGGCATTGCCCCAGCCTGAGATGGGCGTGCAGAGTAATTGGAGTGATTGTGCAAGGACAGCATGAGGTGGTGGATAGGAAGAGCAGAACTTCTCAATTTCTGTCTCCAAACTGTTCATCCTTGATTGCTCAAATACCATGACCCATCCATGTCAACCACTGTGAGACTGCCCTCCTTCTTCTGCTCCTTCCTGGGGTTCTACTCCCCACTACCACTACAGTGTCCAGAACAATTCCTGTATGCAACCAGCACCTCGTGTATCCAGCATTGTGAGGAGGGTCAGGCTAGGGGCATCTCCTAGTTGTTAAGTCCACTTTCCCCCACTGAGATCCAGAAGGAGGTGGGAGGTGAAAAGGGTAAAAAATAGGCATGATATCATAATACGGGTCTACTATAAATCACCAAATCAGGAAGAGGCTATAGATGAGGCATTTCTAGAACAAATAAAAGAAATATCCAAAACACAAGATCTGATTCTAATGGGGGACTTTAACTATCCAGACATCTGTCAGAAAAGTAATATGGCAAAACACAAAATTTCCAGTAAGTTCTTGGAATGTATTGGGGACATCAGTTTGTTCCAGAAACTTGAAGAAGTCACCAAATGGACAGCCATTTTAGATTTGATTCTGACCAACAGGGAGGAATTGGTACTGAATCTGAAGATGGCAATTTGTGTTAAAGTGATCATGAAATGATGATTTCATTATTCTAAAGAAAAGGAGTGAGCAGAATAATCACAATGAACTTCAAAAAAACAGACTTTCACAAATTTAGAGAACTGGTAAGTAAGGTCCCATAAAAGAAAATCTAAGGGGAAAAGGAGTTCAGGAGTGTTAGCAGTTTCTTAAGGACAATATTAAAGGCACAACTGAAAGTATCCCGATGTGAAGGAAAGATAGGAAGAACAGTAAGACACCAATATGGCTCCATCAGGAGTTCTTTAATGACCTGAAAATCAAAAAGGAATCCTACAAAAAGTGGAAACATGGACAAATGGCTAAGGAGGAGTATAAAAGAATAGCTTCTAGCTTCATGTAGGGACAAAACCAGAGAGGCTGAGGCACAAAATGAGGTACACCTAGCAAGGGACATAAAAGGCAATAAGGAGAGATTCTTTAAATACATCAGAAGCAAGAGAAAGATGAAGGAACGTGTAGGTCCTCCACTTAGTGGGGAAGGATAGCTAATAACTAATGACACCAAGAAAACTGAGGTGTTTGATGCCTATTTTGTTTCAGTCTTCACTTAAAAGTTTAATGGTGACCAGATACTCAACCTAATTAATATTAACAACAAGGGGGAAGGAATGCAAGCCAAAGTAGGGAAAGAACAGGTTAAAGAACATTTAGATAAGTTAGATGTATTCAAGTTGGCAAGGCCTGATGAAATTCATGCTAGGGTACTTAAGGAAGAAGCTGAAGCAATCTTGGAACCATTAACAATTATCTTTAACAACTCATGGAGGTCAGGTGAGGTCCCAGAAGAATGCAGAAGGACAAAGATAATATCGATATTTTTAAAAGGGGAACATAGAAGACAAGGGGAATTATAGACCAGTCAGCCTAACTTCAATACCTTGAAAGATACTGGAACAAATTATTAAACAATCAGTTTACAAGCACCTGAAGGATAATAGGGTTATAAAGAACAGCCAACATGGATTTGTGAAGAACAAATCATGCCAAACCAAACTAATTTCCTTCTTTGACAGGGTTACTGGCCTAGAGGATGGGGGGAAGCAGTGAATGTGATATATCTTGATTTTAGCAAGGCTTTTGACACAGTCCCATATGACACTCTCATAAGCAAACTGTGGAAATGTGGTCTGTTATGAAATTACTATAAGGTAGGTGCTCAGCTGGTTGAAAGACCATACTGAAAAAGTAGTTATCAATGGTTCGCTGTCAAACTGGGAGAGTATATCTAGTGGGGTCCCACAGAGGACAGTTCTGGGTGTGGTACTATTCAATATTTTCATTAATGACTTGGATAATGGAGTGGAGAGGATGCTTATAAAATTTCCAGATGACACCAAACTGGGAGGAGTTGCAAGCACTTTAGAAAACAAGATAAGAATTCAAAAAAACCTTGACAAATTGGAGAATTGATCTGACTTCAATGAAATTCAATAACAAAAAATGCAAAGTATTTCACTTAGGAAGGAAAAAATCACATGCACAACTACAAAATAGGGAATAAATGGCTAGGTGATAGTACTGCTAGAAAGAGTCTGGAGGTTATCATGGATCACAAATTGAATTTGAGTCAACAGGTGATGTAGCTGCAAAAAAATCTAATATCATTCTGGGGTATATTAACAGGAGTGTTGTATGTAAGACATGGGAGGAAATTGTCCCGCTCTACTTGGCACTGGTGAGGCCTCTGCTGGTTTACTGGGTTTAGTTCTGAGTGAAAACGGGAGAAAAAGATGTAGACAAACTGGAGTGAGTCCTGAGGAGAGCAACAAAAATAAAAAAAAGGTTTAGAAAACCTGATTTATGAGGAAAGTAAAAAAACTGGGAATGTTTAATCTTGAGAAAAGAAGTGTTTTCTGAGTGTATCTCTGGAGGTGTCCCGCTTTGTCTCTGGGTTCCCCTGAAGATGGACACAAACAGGACTGCACATCTTGTTCACTTGTATATCCTCCTTTAAATATTCCCCCGCTCCCTGACCGTTCTATTTTTATTTGCTCAGTCCACTCAATAATGTACCAAGACTCCTAGTATCATTTTTGAAAAACAGCATATACCTCACGATTTTCTTTTTCACTTAGCATTGTTTAGAATCTATGTATTTATTAAGATTTAGCAGAGGAGGGAAGCTCCCAATTAAGTGTGATTGGGTTTTGTTTGTTTGTTTTGTAGTCTCTTTTCCAGCCCTTGAATCTATAAGGATATTCTGTAAGGAATCAAAGTGCAGATAGAGCAGATCTCTTCTAGTGTTGCCCTCATTTTTCATTGCTGTAGTGTACATTATGAGAGGTTAGTATAGGAGCACGCAATTCCTTACTTGTCTGCATTGATCATCTAATATGAATTGGCTTCTTGGGTTTGCTTTGCCTCAGGAGGATAAATTATTTTAGTTGAGGCTTTTTTTCTACACCACAACATTGCCGTATTACCCATTCCAAGAAATTCTGTTCCAGGAAATAGTGCACTGTTGCAAAAATCAAGATTTTAATAGCTCCCAATATAGATCAGGGCACCTAAACTTTGTCCAATTATGGGCCACATTGGCAACTTGCTATGAGCCCCGAGGGCCATGCCACATGTGTATAAAATGGAGCAAACTGCAGCACCCCTATATTTTTAATACGGAGCGCAGCTCAAGGACTCTAGATCCCAATATGCAGTGCTCCATCTTGATTCAAGTGGCCTTCAGAAGCCTACACTTGTGTATTAGGGCATGATCCAAATCCCACAAAAGTCAATGAAAGGGCTCCTAGTGATTTTAATGAGCTTTGGATTGGACCCTTAAAATTGAAGAGACCAGTAGGCTGCCTTATTAAAAGTACTAAGGCCACATTTTTGCAACCCCTGAATTAGATTTTCAAACTCTCTCACAGTTGCATATGAGTTAAAGTTGTAAAATCCCTTTCACATGCTTGAATAAATTACAGAAAAATATTCTTTTTGCATGCAGCACACGTTAAAATAAACAGGGGAAATCAAAAGTTTTTTAAAAGGAGACAGGCGTACAGTATATAGACTTTCACGCTTGATTTCTCCTTAGAATTACTTCCCTTTTTTTCAGGTCCAACCAATACATCATAAAGGTGGAGACATGATTTTGTTGACTTGGACAGGAATGTAATCAGCTTATTGTAAGGTGTTTATCAGGAAAATATCCTGGCAGTTTCCTCAGGGTCTGCAAGTTTGAAAGCAGAGAATGTGTTTGTTCTGTTGCTTTTTTTCACAGTACAGAAAAATGTTGTTATATTGACATGTAGGATAAAGCAATTCATTGTCATTTAATTCACACTTTTTGAATTAATTATAAATATATATTACAATTAGAAATAATAAATATTATTATTTAAGTGGCAAATCTCTCTACTAGTGAGCAACATCATTTTTTTTGCTTGATTTTTTTTAATTCAAAGTCAAGTCAGGGCTAAGGTGCAGAATCAATTATGTCAAAATCATATTGGCTGTTTTTGCGAGGGTTCATCACATAATGTCAGAAATCTCATGAAATCAGCTGCTCTAGTAGACTTTTACCATCTTGGGCAGAAATCTCACAGGAAAAACAGTTTCTGCAAGATTTCATCCATACTAGAACTGGAACCAAAAATTAGGTTCTTTCAGGGGCTGGGCTTACTGGTAGTATAATCTAGCGGTTAGGTCGCTGGGCTTCTACTTTTCCCTGACTCCAGTGCCTCTTGCCAGCAACCACTCCAACACTGTGATGGCCTGCATCTTGGAAGGCGGTGACTCAGCCTTCCAGCCAGGTCACCAATTCAGAATGCCCTCTTCCGGGGTAACAGAGTTCAAAAAAACATATAAAGTCCCACATCCTCCCAACAAGGAGAGTCTTAAGTTCATCTCCTGACCCCTGTATGTAGCTTGTCCTCACCTCAGGGCTTTCAGGGTCTCTACCATCTCCTTACTCGTGAGGGGGGATTGTGGAAGGGTGGTTTATGTACCCTCAGTGGGTGGTAGGGCAGCCTAGGCCCTCCCGCTCCACCAGGCTCCCAATCAAGGCCCTATGAGAGGCAACGGTATCAAGCACCCTGGAGTGTCTCAAGGCTGCTTCCCTGGGACAATTCCTACCGTTTCCCTCCCAACAAAGTCTCAAAGGCCAACATAAGAAAGCAAAAGATATCCTCTTCCTGACAGCGAAGGCTTCTGCAGTACGCCTGTTCAGATGCTGTCAGGATAGGTCTGTCCTCCTTCCCTGCCTGTTCCCTTCTGAGCTGTCTGGCTCCCTTTGAAGCTCCTCCTCCAGCTAAAGCAGAGTCACCTGCACCCAGAACTGCTCCTTAACCCTTTCAGTTCCAATGCGTGGTTTATATGCCCCATCACACAGATCCATACCAATAACTGTAGGGGTGGGTTTACATTAAGGCTTCAAAGGACCCCTCTCTGGAATTTAGAGAGGTTTGGATTAGGTCTGGTTTAGGGCTGTTTCTGAATACAGTGAACCCTATAGAGAAACTTATTGTGGACTCATGAAATGCAGTAGTAACATTATAAATAAATGATGTATTAGTCATAAACACAAATTCCTATACTCACCACAAGGGGCTGTCTTGCCCATTAGTCATGGTATGTGAAAAAATAATGGAAACAGCCATTGTAACTGCAGTGAATTCTTCTCTAGGAAGTATTAGAAGTCTGAGCTCCCAGATTGCTCTTTTAACATAAAATAAGCTGGGTGAATTTGCATCCTTTTCTGAATATATTTGACCTAAATTTAGTTGACCATATTTTTCTCTTTTCTTTTTCTAGCCTTTTGATTTAAAATTGTTCTATGTTAGCAAGAAGGTGCTCATAAAATGGACCACATAACTGGTAATGTTGCATGTATGTTAACAGTATGAAGCAGCAGATGGAAATTGTTCTATTGATGCTAAATGTCAAACTTTTTTTTCTGATGGAAAAATAGATGCAAAAGCACCAAGTATGGTATTTCTTTTTTCTAAAATTCCAAACAGGAAGAAAATACTAAACAGATTTCTCTCTACTGTGTTTATGAATGGATAGCAGGTATTTAAGAAGAGACCTCATATATCAAGCTGTACCTTTAAATGGATGAATTCATTTGGACTATATAGTTTATGTTTGGCTTCATCAGCTAACCCATTTTTGCACTGAAGTCTAAAGTACTGTAATAAGATAAAATGTTTTATACTAACCTGGAGAGGGTTATATAAAAATATATGACATATTTCTATACAAAGAAATCTGAATCATATTTTGCAGGTGAATCAATTTGTAGTTATGGTAGATAATGTTTTCCAAATATTGGGCAATTCAACAATAGCAATTCCATTTCAAATATGTAATTGACATCCACCTTAATTCTTTGTTTTGAGCAGAGTGCAGGCTGTCATTATACCTCCACATTTTTATAAGGAAAAATAAATACCAGAAGACACTTTTCCTCATTGCAGAGGAAAGGAACTGTTTTAATAGTGTTTTGCACAAGCACAAACTAATATAAAAACCAAGTAATCTATTCCATTATTTTTATCCTAGTATTTGAAAGCAGATAAATATGTTTGAAAATATGTAATCGTAACCACAGTCTCTTATGTTTGTAAAAAACTTTGTTGCTTGGATGAGATCTTATTAGAAAAAAATCAGAAAGACGGGACGTTTTATTGGAGAGTTTAAAAAAAGTAGGGGCTAGCTGTCTATGACAGCTGTAACACACAAATCTTAATTGTAGTGCTTTAATGCATTACATTTTCTTCTATATATGAACACTTGGCCTGTTCTTCTCTCACACCAGTTTTTATAACACTGTAATTCCATCAGTTCTAGGGAATTATTACAGGTAGACACTAGTGAAATGTAACTGAAAGCAGAATTTGATCATGAGGGTCAGACAATCAAAGGCCTGCACAAATCCCTGCAAATCAGAAGTCATGCAAATCAAATACCTGTCTCCCTTTTCCCCTACCCACACACCCATGAGTGGTTGTATAGCAAATGTTGCTTTTGTTGTGTGTTTGAAAAATGCGGCCTTTGTCTTTTTCTATTATCTTACCCTTTTTTGTTCAATATTGACCTGAAATGAACTGTTGTAATGGAACATTTAGATTCAGCCCCATTGCCTCAGGCAAAGTTTGAGAAAATGGGTTTGGAACTAGGGAGTCCTGTAAGGCTGAGGGGAAGGAGTTCTCCCACTGCAGGCAACAAGTAGCAGTAGGGCTAATCCATGGCTGCTATTGCAACTTCAGAGTTTTACTGCTAGATTCACAGAGTTATCCGGACCTGCCTCCCACCGCATTCTTTCTCCCAAACCTTGGCCCCTATGGTAGTACACAGGGAGCCCCTGTGGAGCTGAGTTTTGTGGCATGGGTTGAGTGGTGGCCCCATGTGCATGCCCTTTCATCCTGCACCAACCTCTCCCCTGCACAATGGGGATGGATTCTGTGCATCTTTTAGGTTGAAACTAAATATCATGGGTTTCTTGTGATGTCTATTCTGACTTTTTCATTCTTAGGTTTGTCAAGCCTGCCACTTCCCAATGAGGGAACACCTCAAAACTGCTGCTTGGCCATGTTAGGTGCAACCCCAGCAGGCTTCTAAGCAGGCTGCAGCAGACACACAGCATTCCCTGTTGGGAAAATTCACATCATATCACCTTGGAATACACGCTGCTTCTTCAGTCCACTATTAATAGAAACATGCCCCTTCTCCCTCAAGGGAAGCAATAGCATTTGCTTATACAAGTTGTCAGAACCTTAACGTTTTGTTACAACATTTGGGTATTGGGCAATGACAAACCCAAGACCCATTTTTCTTTGAGAATGTTTTAAGCCCCGTGAAAAATGCTGCAGAGTAATGGGAAGGACCACTCTTGGGGTAACTGCTGCATTTTCAGGTGGCTGAATAGCATGGCCTGAAAACTGCTAGATTAAAACAAGGTCACAGAGGCTGCTGAAGCCTCTATCATAATAGTAATATGCTATTTTCTATCCTTGTTATCGGGATTTAATTGATTGATGAACAAAGCTCAGAAGGCTCAGAGGTTTAGATCAGATAAGTACCCAATAGTAATATGGCTTGATTGTTCTCCCAAGAGGTAAGGGTTTGCACAGAAGGGAGACCTCCTCTTCCATGACAGTATTCCCCCCTTCTCCAGACCCACAACAAGCTCTCCAGTGGTCCAGAATCTATGTGTGGAGAAGGGGCAGAGTCAGGCAGATTCACATCATGTTCCCTCCAGTCCCATGGAGCTAAGGGTGGAAGGGTAATACAGCCCAATTATAACGATATTACGACTATAACTGCTCTGCACTACCATCCCCTCACTCTTTGGGATAAGGGCGCCTTTTTGCCTTCAGAAGCCTCAACAATATGACTCCTTTGGAGCTATGTGGCAAAGGTGGGGAGAGGTCACCCGAGATCCAGTGCTGGCATGGAAGAATGAGACCTTTGTAGAGATCCCATATAATTTCTTCCTACAGGACGGGGACAACTGAACCCATAGTTTGTCCTCAGTCTACAAAACTGGGCTGGAAATTCCATGGGAATAGACTTGTTTATGAGGTCTCCAATACTTCCTGTTTCTGATCAATCCAGAATACCTCCATGAACAGTCCTTCCTGTTAGATCAGTACTTCTTCTTACAAGCCCAGCTGGAAGAAGAGAGTGCAAGGGTGCACATAAATGAAAAATAAAGTACAGCAAACACTTTGGAATTTCACTTGAGATCTTAATTTATTGAAATTGGCTTGCCAGTCCCTATACATGATGATCAAAATAGTATTTTTGTATTTTATCTGCAGCTGGGAAAAGTACAAGACGTTACTATGAATTGAAAGCTTTAACAAGCAATAATACTCAACACCTTCTTTTGCGATAAAGTTGTTGACTGAGACAAAACATTATGTTCATGGCTGCTCCAGCGTTTGTTACTGTTTAGTCTTGTTGAAAAATACCTACTGCTGTGGAGGGACTCTTTATAATAATTATTATTATTTTATAATATTAGAAAATTGCACTGCAAAATACCATTATTAAACTGCAAATTGCCTGTCATGTTTGAATCATTCCCTGCATTTGAATCTACGTCACATCATAGGTTTACTGTCACTGAACATTACTTGCATTTGCCAAGATTGAATCTGATATAGACTTAACTGTTTTGTCGCAAACATTTATTACTGAGCTACACACCCCACATGACCTGCTGTCACTCAAGATTTAGTACCATGCATTCTACTGGGATTCCGCATTTGTAACCGACAAAATTGGTTTTAAATGCTCATTCACCAAAAGAACTGAAAAAAATCAGAGTGTAGTGATATTAAGAAGTGTACTTTGAGCTATATTTACCAGGGAAAGGGACAGAATATATTCAGATGTGTCTTTGGGGTGACATGGTTGTTTCTTTCATGTTTTCTGCCTTTATTGTTCTCCTTCCTCAGTGAAATCAGATGAGTTGCAAACAATCAAGAAGGAATTAACCCAAATCAAAACAAAAATTGACTCCTTGCTAGGGAGACTGGAGAAGATTGAAAAACAGCAGAAGGCTGAAGCAGGTAGGTGAAAATGATTTTTAGCCACAGACAGCTCATTAAGAGATTAGTTAAACCAGGGCATAGTTATCACTCAAACTGACAAAACAGAGAAAATAAAAGCTTTACAGACATTTTGCTACATAATGTAGGGTCAGAATGAAGGTAAATGAAACCACAATTTGGACTGATGGAATAAGATTTTAATATCTTTCACGGTCCTTACAACAAAATAATTTCAAGAATATGTGTTCTATAGTATAGTAGCAAAAAAAAAAAAAAGATTTTCCAACTAGCTCTTCAGGAACCAAAAATGCATTATAGAAAAGAATTTTTAGAGTGACAAATACATTCTTGAACATACAAAAGTAATTTACCTATTGTCTATGTTAGAAAATATTGCCTCAGTATAGCTACGCTGAGGTAGTTAGGCCATGCTAATCCTCAACATAGACCTGCTGCACCAGTATAAAGCAGGGAATGTTCTAGTTCTGAATCAGCTTACCCCCAGTTTGAGACAAGCCTTTAGATTTACAAAAGTTCATTCTGTTCCATTATCAATATAACCAAAATGCTCATTCATATAATTTCAATGGTCAAGCTTGCAGTTTAATGATCTATGTATTACCCTGTTAGTGCAGTAATGAAATGTCATAAGAAAGTTAGTCATATTTTCATGATGCTGCATTAGGGTGACCAGATGTCCCGATTTTATAGGGACAGTCCTGATATTTGGGCCTTTTTTTATATGGGCTCCTGTGACTCCTCACCCCCTGGCCCAATTTTTCATACTTGCTATCTGGTCACCCTATGCTGCACTGAAAATTAGCCACATAATTCCTATCAACGCCAATGGTACTTTCTTAGCTAATTCTTTACACATCACAGCAACCAGCTGTATATTGTGTGTACATCACAGGCTTTGTTACTTAGAAGCTAGTTATAATCAGTCACAAACAACCCTACATATAGGGTTAGTTCCTTAGCTGGTGTAGATCCATAATTTGGCCCATAAAAATAAGGTTATTTTTCAAATCTATGACAGATAGTAAATATAGAGCTTGATATATCTTTATAGGAGAAGTGTGCACAACATGCATTCATTATGTTTTACATTAAAATTTAAAGTATGCAGTGGTGCTGTAGCCATGTTGGTCCCAGGATAGTAGAGAGTCAAGGTGAGTGAGGTAATATCTTTTATTGAACCTACTTCTTTGGGTGAAAGACACAAGCTTTCAAAGCTCTCCTTCAGGTCTGGGAATGTATTCAAAGTGTCATGGTGTTAAATATAAAGTAGAACAGATTGTTTAGCATAAGTATATAACACATATTTACAGGAAAAATTCAAGGTGAAATGAC
The DNA here is from genome assembly GCF_028017835.1 of Emys orbicularis. Lineage (NCBI taxonomy): Eukaryota > Metazoa > Chordata > Testudines > Emydidae > Emys > Emys orbicularis. The sequence continues at coordinate 49,905,276 of NC_088684.1, read as the reverse complement.
CGGTTAACACCTCTACAGTCATAGAGGAATAAGGGGAGGGGAGGACATTTGGAGAGAGGGGTATTAAGTGGGTTATAGATTGTTGTAATAAGCCATAAATCCAGTGTCTCTATTCAGTCCATGATTTTTAGTATCTCGCAAAGTTATGAATTTATGTTCCCAGGGTCGTCTTTTGAAGGTGTTTCACAGGTTTCCTTTGAGAATGAGGACTGAGAGGTCAGATATAGAGTCATCATTTTGTCAAAAGTGTTCACCCAAAGGTGATATGGTTTTTGTCTTTTATCATTGTTCTGTGTAAGTTCATTCAAGAGCATAGTGATTGTCTCATTTCACCTACATACTTATAATTGGGGCATTTAATGTTCTGGATGAGGTACCTCACATGTTGTGATAGACATGTGTAGGACTCATGGATCTTGAAAGATGTGTCATAGGGATGATCATTGTAACAGTGGAGATATGTCTACAGGTCTTGCATCTGTTGTTCTGGCAGTGTCTGGTGCCACTTTGAGTTGGTGTGTCCTGGTTTGTGGGGAGCTTGCTTCTGATGATGAGCTTGGCGAGGTTGGGGGGTTAGTTGAAGGCCAGAAGAGGGGGTTCAGGAAAGATTTCTTTCAGGATGTGGTCTCCATCTAGTATGGACTGTAATTGTTGGATGATACCATGCATGGAATCAACAACCACCATACATCCATGAAACTCTCTCTAGAACATTCCCCATCCCCATCCCACACTCCATGACTAGAGAGGTGTTAACATATGACTTCACCTTGAATGGTCCCTTGAAATATGTGTTAACTACTTACGCTAAACAATCTGTTCCACCCTGTATTTAGCTGTGACATTCTGAGTTCATTTCCCAGACCCGATAAAGAGCTCTGTGTAAGTTCACAAGCTTGTCTCTCTCACCAACAGAAATTGATCCAATAAAAGATATTAACTCACCCACCTTGTCTCATTAAAATTTTAAGCAAATTAGATAAAAGTTGGTGATATATTCAGAGAATATGTAATTGTACAGCACCCAAATGAATCAGTGGCCTACGGAAATGAGTTGAGATGGCATATCTCCACTTCAGGGAGCTTTTATATAAAACCCATTACTATGCAAAACAAGCCACATGTCATTGGACTTTGAGAACCAATTTGCACTTTTGCTAAAAGGATTGTAATGTACTCATTTAAATATAAATCAGCTCAAAGAGAAAATGTTGATTCATATTGAATCATACTATTATATCTCCCAAAGTACTGCAATGAATACCCTTCACAGAGTTCTCTTGATAAGAGGGTAGGAAATGGATACAGCGGTCCAGATTTTCCATTAAATTCAGTGGAATTATTCTGGATTCACATGGATATAACTAATATCACAATCTGGCCCAATCATTTTTAAATGTTTTAAAACACTGAGATGCAGATCCTGTCCCCTTGCTCTCCATTACTTCCACCAGGAAGGTGGGAGGGGAGAAAGATTCTTGGAGCCTACACAAAGGATCTGCAGAATGGTTCCATTGCTGTTCTATGGTCTGATGTGAGAATTCCTTCCCTTCATAGAATCATAGAAGATTAGGATTGGAAGAGACCTCAGAAGGTCATCTAGTCCAACCCCCTACTCAAAGCAGGACCAACACCATCTAAATCATCCCAGCCAGGGCTTTGTCAAGCCAGGCCTTAAAAACCTCTAAGGATTGAGATTCCACCACCTCCCTAGGTAGCCCATTCCAGTGCTTCACCACCCTCCTAGTGAAATCGTGTTGCCTAATATCCAACCTAGACCTCCTCCACTGCAACTTGAGACCATTGCTCCTTGTTCTGTCATCTGCCACCACTGAGAACAGCCGAGCTCCATCCTCTTTGGAATCTCCCTTCAGATAGTTGAAGGCTGATATCAAATTCCCCCCTCACTCTTCTCTTCTGCGGACTAAACAATCCCAGTTCCCTCGGCCTCTCCTCATGTGCCCCAGCCCCCTGATCATTTTTGTTACCCTCCGCTGGTCTCTTTGTCCACATCCTTTCTGTAGTGGGGGGCCCAAAACTGGATGCAATACTCCAGATGTGGCCTCACAAGTGCCAAATAGAGGGAAATAATCACTTCCCTCAACCTGCTGGCAATATTCCTACTATTGCAGCCCAATATGCCGCTAGCTTTCTTGGCAGCAAGGGCACACTGCTGACTCAATCCAGCTTCTCATCCACTGTAATCCCCAGGTCCTTTTCCTCAGAACTGCTGCGTAGCCAGTCGGGCCCCAGCCTGTAGCGGTGCATGGGATTCTTCCGTCCTAAGTGTAGGATTCTGCACTTGTCCTTGTTGAACCTCATCAGATTTCTTTTGGCCCAATCCTCCAATTTGTCTAGGTCACTCTGAACCCTATCCCTATCCTCCAGTGTATCTGCCTCTTCCCCCAGCTTAGTGTCATCCACGAACTTGCTGAGGGTGCAATCCATCCTGTCATTCAGATAATTAATAAAGATGTTGAATAAAACCAGCCCCACGACCGATCCCTGGGGTACTCCACTTGAAACCGGCTGCCAACTAGACATCGCACCGTTGATCACTACCCGTTGAGCCAGCTTTCTATCCACCTTATAGTCCATTCATCCACTCCATACTTTTTTAACTTGCTGGCAAGAATGCTGTGGGAGACCGTATCAAAAGCTTTGCTAATGTCCAGATATATCATGTCCACTGCTTTCCCCATATCCACAGGGCCAGTTATCTCATCATATAATGCAATCAGGTTGGTCAGGCATGACTTGCCCTTGGTGAATCCATGTTGACTGTTCCTGATTACCTTCCTCTCCTCCAAGCACTTCAAAAAGTGCTTGTCCCCTGCAGAACTGTCCGATACAAAGATGGTGTCTCCTGGCTGCGTGCTGGGATGAGGATTAGGGCATAACTTTGTTATTAAGAAAAGAAAGGGGAGAGAGGGAGAGCATGTACATTTGGTTGCAATTTTTTAATTTTAATTTTTTTCATGACCTTACATTGCCATTCAGAAGGATATTCTAAGGACTCGGAGTTATTCCTTTAGGGGAATGATACATGTTAGAATCTGAACTCAGTGTTTTTACTGAACTTATTCACTGACTAACCAGTAAAAGCTCAGGGGATAAACTCAGCTTGCAAATTTCGCTAGTGTTCTTTTCTTAGTGCTACCAATACCCTGAAATTTTTAGTAGGATGAAAACAGAAAAGATAAATTGAGGGTAAAAGATTGCCTTGTGGTTTTATATCCCTAATGGCTGGGCACAGTTTACGTTCCCTTTTGCCTAAGTTCTTTAGATTCACTTTAAATACAAATAGTGTAAGAGAGAAGGGAGGTATTTTTACATTAGTCTTTCAACCAAGAATCGATGTCACGCTTATCAATCTCAGTTATGGGCTCAGGTTGGAAACTCAAACTCTATAAGTGATAAATGTTGTGTTTTAATATTGTGGATAACTGCAAATTGTGTCCCTAATAACTAATACTTATTTGGAAGTTTTTATAAAGCTGGATCTATTTGGTAGAGCAAATAACTCCTCAAGCTCAATAGCTAGAGTTTATAGAGAGGAAAACTGGATTTTTAGGATGTTTTGTGTGTCTAATTTGTTGGTGGAAATTTGGAGCAGGAAGCCACAACAGAGCAGTAGCTGGCTGCTCTGATTCAGTAAGATGGCAGCAGTAGAGTATTTTTTTCTGTATATACAAAGACCAAGATTTTCAACAATGACTGCCTAAAGTTAGGTTCTGAGGTGTGGATTTTCAAAAGATCCTAAAAGTTTTGGGTATCCAATATAATGGGAGTTGGACACTTAAATCCTTAGGCATCTTTGAAAATCCTATCCCTAAGTTCTTACTTAGACACTTTAAAAAGTGGCCTGATTTTCAGAAGTGCTAAGCCCCCAACAACTCTCATCAAGATATATCAGGAACATAACTTTAGCACCCATTTTTGAAAGTCTTGACCAATGTGTGGTTTTCCTGTCTCTTTTGTTACGTATATACAGTAGTTCAACTCCTTATTTTATAATGTCCTGTCCTTCTTTTACATACATATCCAATAGATTTTGTTAGATTTAAGAATACTTTTATCCTATTTCCCTCACCTTGTATTTGCTGTTTATAATTTTAAGACACTAAATTAAGTAAGCAGGGGAAAAGTTCGATATGACTTTCATAAAGGCAATGAGACAAAATGCAGTGCTGCATATAAAAAGGATTAAAATGTCCACTGCTTCTTATCTGCTGTTTGTCTTTACGATTCCCATTGTTCATTCTGAGCAGGAGCTCATGTTGCCTGTTCATGCTGTTTAATATTTTATGCAAAAAGTTTGTCTTCTGAAATTTCCAGCCTTTCAAGTCATTCTCCTCCTTAGCGCAGATCTTGAAATGAGGAAGAGCAGAAGCAATGCTTAAGCAAATGAAAAAGGGTTTAGGTGGTTACCATTTGTTGGTAGCACTAACAAGTGTGTACCAAAAGACTGTTGAATCAAATGCCGTAGCAGAAATTGGGTTGATACTATAGTTTATGCTAACATCACTGGTTATAACTATGAAGCTGTTATACTGATAAACGTCAAATATTTTATAAGGCTCCATGGGCTGAATTTTGCACTAGCAATCTGTACAACCACATTGATTTCAAAGAGGGATGCCTATGATGGTCCTTAATTCTTTGAGTCCAAGATTCTTTCTGTAAAGATGTTAGGTCTAAGGAAACAAAGCCTTATTTATTCTGAAGCTTTAGCAAGCACAATTTGAGAGGGAGACGGGTCAAAGGCTAACAAGACTGAAGAGATGAAAACAAATGTTTTCAGAGGGAGAAACTAGTGCTGTCTTTGCTTAAGATTATGAGATACATAACAGTGTCACGAGTTTTGAGTATTAGCTATGGCATGTAATAATTTAAAGTAGAAACCATAATGTATTCATAAAGCTGAAAGATATATAACTTCACAGCCAATTTCAGATTCATTCACTGTGTAACAAGATATGAGATGAGCTTGCTGGTAATATAAAACAGTCAGTTTAGAAAAGAAAGAAGTATTTCTTTTGTTTTGTAAGTTACATCCCTGGTAGGTATTGTCACTTTCAGACTGAAATGACATTGCTATCCCAGCTACAGGCAAATAGTCCCCTAACCTGCTGTCATTTTGGGTGCATAAAGGTTTCCATCATGAGCTAAAGTGAATAGCCAAAAGAACGAGGAGTACTTGTGGCACCTTAGAGACTAACAAATTTATTTGGGCATAAGCTTTCATGGACTAAAACCCACTTCATCAGAAGCATGCAGTGGAAAATACAGTAGGAAGATATATATACACAGAAAACATGAAAAAATGGGTGTTGCCATACCAACTCTAATGAGACTAATCAATTAAGATGGGCTATTATCAGCAGGAGAGAAAAAAACTTTTGTAGTGATAATCAGGATGGCCCATTTCAATCAGTTGACAAGAAGGTGTGAGTAACAGTAGGGGGGGAAATTAGCATGGGGAAATAGTTTTTACTTTGTGTAATGACCCATCCACTCCCAGTCTTTATTCAAGCCTAATTTAATGGTGTCCAGTTTGCAAATTAGTTCTAGTTCTGCAGTTTCTCGTTGGAGTCTGTTTTTGAAGTTTTTTTGTTGAAGAATTGTGACTTTTAGGTCTGTAATTGAGTTTCCAGGGAGGTTGAAGTGTTCTCCAACTGGTTTTTGAATGTTATAATTCTTGATGTCTGATTTGTGTCCATTAATTCTTTTGCATAGAGACTGTCCGGTTTGGCCAATGTACATGGGAGAGGGACATTGCTGACACGTGATGGCATATATCACATTGGTAGATGTGCAGGTGAACGAGCCTCTGATGGTATGGCTGATGTGATTAGGTCCTATAATGGTGTCCCTGAATAGATATGTGGACAGAGTTGGCAATGGGCTTTGTTGCAAGGATAGGTTCCTGGGTTAGTGTTTTTGTTGTATGGTGTGTGGTTCTGATGAGTATTTGCTTCAGGTTGGGGGGCAAAAAGTACACAAAGTAAAAACTATTTCCCCATGCTTTCCCCCCCTACTGTTACTCACACCTTCTTGTCAACTGTTTGAAATGGGCCATCCTGATTATCACTACAAAAGTTTTTTTCTCTCCTGCTGATAATAGCCCACCTTAATTGATTAGTCTTGTTAGAGTAGGTATGGCAACACCTATTTTTTCATGTTCTCTGTGTATATATATCTTCCTACTGTATTTTCCACTGCATGCATCCAATTAAGTGGGTTTTAGCCCATGAAAGCTTATGCCCAAATAATTTTGTTAGTCTCTAAGGTGCACAAGTACTCCTCATTCTTTTTGCTGATACAGACTAACCACTCTAAAGTGAATAGGAGTGAGTCTGTGGTCCCTCCAAGCCCCCTGCTCTGCTGCTCCTCCAACTACTCTATAAGTCAGTCTGTTAGTCGTCTCCCATCCCTGCTGTGGACTTCTGCTGCCTGGGTGAAATTCTTCAAGGTATGGAGGACAAATTGCAAGGCCATCTGCATCACTTAAGTCCCACACTAGAGCTGAGCAGGGTGGACCAGGCAGGGGAGCTTCCATGAGCTCTGAGTCCCTTGAAAACGTTCTTTATGTTGACCCCACTTTGGCAGGAATGGAAAGCAGCAATGAGCAAACGTAGGCCATAAATGGATCCAGTTGTCCCAGCACACGGTGCAAACAGAGAGGCTGAGGAGGTGCTGCAACTGCTACTCCAGCCCTTAGGAATGGGACCAGTTTGACTAGTAGGATTTATTAACTGTATACTTATTGAGAAATAATCACACCATGATTATGCAAATCCCTGCACACTTATTGGCCATTATCGTCTGTCATCCAGTGAGAGCACAGGGATTTCCATTGATACATTACTGCACAATGATTATGCAAACTGGGTTCCCACAACATAGCAGAGTCCAGAGAATTGCATGACTGGGGTAAAACTGTGTATTTTTGCACCAGTAACTGTATTCGGTTCCTTCACTTTGATTGGCTGAGTGCACCGGTGTTGCAGATTATTTATTCGGTAACTTTAGGAGTCAGGGAATTTGATAATATTTACCTGATGGATATTAACATACCATATTTCATAAACCTAGCTCCATCTGGAGAATGGAGGCATGAAGTCTGCCTGAGAGCATTGTTCATTCCGAGCAACAGAAAAGGTTACTGAATCTCTACAGGGTATGCTTTCCTTACAGAAGCTCAAAAGAAGCAAATGGAAGATAATGCTGATTTGATCCAAGAGGAATGCATATCAGAGAATGCAGATAACTCTACAGAAGAGCCTATTGAAGTAGGGCCAGATGCAGATGGGGATGGAGAAGAGATGACTGATGGAATAGAGGAGGATTTTGATGAGGATTGCAGCAATGAGCTGGTAAGAAATTAACATGCCATGGCTATGTATACAGTTATTATGAATAACCATGGAAGTCCAATCATAATTTTTTAGGATCAGGATTAACAAAAATGTTAATAACGACACTTTGATGCTGCCTCCACCTCCAAGGGACTCCCCAGGCTTCCCCTGAATCCCCGGGAGCCTGGGAAGACCCTCCACTGAAGAGTGAGGAACCTAGAAGCCTTGAGAGCCCTGTTTCCAGCCATGTCTCTCCAGGCTCCCAGCTCTGCATGGCAGGGCTGCACCAGAGCTGCAGACCTGGGAAACCCAGGCTCCCCTGCAGCCCACCAAGCAAGCTTGGCGAAAGTTCATCAAAACCAAAACATTTCTGCAAAACATTTTGGTTTTGACTAAACTGAATTTTCTGATGAAAACCTGTTTCATTGGAAAATTGCTGACCAGCTCTAGTGCTAATACTTGTTCAAGGGAATTGGTTTTAATACCAGTGAGAGCCATTGTATAGACAAGAGTGGTGGTTTCTGGTGTTTTTACCACTGTATTGATTAAACCAGGTTTCAGATTCCCTAATATAGACATGTCCTGAATAGCTGAGTGTTGTACATCTTGGAAACCAGACCCAATATTTGCTGTGGTTATGAAATCCTTGTATTTTCATGCCTGCTTGTTAATTACATCATTATTTGGAGCAAGACTCTTCCCCTCTCTGAGCCTCTGTTTTCCCATCTGTTATATGGGAATAATGATACTTGTTCTCTTTTATGAAGTGTTGTGAGATCAATGGATGTAAAGCTGCTATACAAGTTCTAAGTAGTAGTAGTATATATTTTACCTACTGGATACACTGTAATTCTCTTTGGATACCTTTGCATTTGGTGACTTTACCTCTCTCTATTTCCCCTATACAATATGTGATATACAAATATAAAGCAATTCAGCCAGCTCCACAAGGCAAGCAGATTGCTTAGTATAGTGTAGTTTAGGTTGTGAGGCAGAGAGACCATGAAAAGCCCACTAAAGACATTACTTCCATGATTTAGTTCATCTCCTATTCATACTGTATAAACAGTGCACAACTGTGTTCATTTTACGTATTTAGAAGTAATTTTAGAGCTTGCTGGGAAACTGATGACTGTGTTGCAGTCAGTGAGACCACTCTGTTTGCAAGAACAGTGCAACTTCAAGTTATGAAAGCTATTAGTTTTCTTTATTTACTGCTTCTCCACCAATGATAAATGAGTGCCCTTAAATTCACTATGAGATCTGAGGATTCAGGGGGTTGGTAGAGTAGATTCCTCTACTGGTGCTCTTTGCCTTCCTATTGGCAGCATGTTGTTTTTCTTCTTCATTAGTTCCTGTCCAGTGGTAACTTAAAGCATTACTGACTTTAGTTATGTGAGGAAGTGAAAGAGCCATGCAATTAGAAAGAAGCGAGGGAGAAGGAATTGCTATGAAAGATTGCTGGAGAGCATACCTAAGCAATGGGTAGTTCTCTTAGGGTGGCTGTTTTGGTTTAATTGACCTATGTGTCTTTCTTCAGCAGTTCTCATTCAGATACTCAGCTCCTTGGGCAAGAGTTATTATGATATGCTATGGGCAGTTCATTATGTACCGTATGTTGTGAATTTCACCTATTCTAATATATATTTAATTTTGTTAAGATGCCTTCAGAAACTGACATAAAATTAAATGGAAGATGAGATATATAAATATTATGGTCAAGTCTTATGAAGTCTTGTGCATCCTCTCAACTCCCACTTAAGTCAATGATACTTCAATGACTGAAAAGTCAATTTGCATCTTGCAAATGTGGGTCTTCAGTGTGTTTGTCTATGTATTTGTTCCTTATCTTTTTTTTTCCTGGTATAACTTAGCTTTGTGGGGCTTGCTAATTCAAGTTCCTTCTTGTTCATTTGCACACTCATCCTCTAGCTATCAGACTCAAATTGACTCACATATCAGTTGATTGCTGCTCAAGTGAAAGACAGTGATTGTTCCCCTTAAGAGCAGGGTGACTGAATAAACTGCTTTTTAGTAAGATCTGTTCTATTCCTCAGCAAGATAAACTATTTTTTCTGAAGTAGAAGAACCTACTTCTTGACACACAGGTTCTACTTTGTGAAAACAAGACAGATAAGCTTATTACAAAGCAAGAAAACTTAACCATTGTTTTTTGTTATCCAAGTTTCTTAGACCTTGTTGAAGGCATTAGAACTCAAAGAACACTATTTGCACAGCAAATTTATAATTTTAAAATGAAGCTGTTTGTGAGATAGTCAAGCAAAAATACCCATCTAGCCAGTTTTTAATATAATAAAAGAAATTTCACACAAACACAATTTCATCAAACTTTCCACACACAAAAATTTATCCTGAGGCTAGAAACAAGCATGAAAAATGTCAGCCTATAGGGCAAATTTTCTGAAATTTATAATCTCCTAAAAATAGGGATTTAGAATCAAGTTGGGGAAAGTGTCTTTTCTACTGCTACACATATATCAGAATGACTGAGAGCATATACAAAAATATTTGTAAAGGTGCAGTGTTAATGTTATGACTTGCAAGCAATCAAGAAGATTTGAATTCAGGGATTAGGTTATTTCCTTGTGGAGAGAGAATAAGAAGAATCAAATAATTGATGATTTATCCTAGTCTAATTTATTTACAATACACACATTTTGAAAAGAAATGTTAGCGAGCAAAATCAATGCAGATTAAGTTTAGATTATAGAATCACAGAAACGTAAGGCTGGAAGGGACATCATGTGATCTGCAAGTCCATCTCCCCATGCTGAGGCAGAACAAAGTATACCTAGACCATCCTTGACAGGTGTTTGTCCAACCTAGTCTTAAAAACCTCCAATGATGAGGATTCCACAACCTCCCTTGGAAGTCTATTCCAGAGCTGAACTACCCTTATAGTTAGAAACTTTTGCCTAATATATAACCTAAATCTCCCTTGCTGAACCTTAAACCCATTACTTCTTGTCCTACCTTCAGTGTCAACTTTTGGTTGTCCCGACTTTTGGGTGCCCAGTTTCAGGAGCCTTAAAGGGGCTTAATTTTCAGGAGCACTGAGCACTTGCCTTTGGCATATTGGAAATTTCTTTAAATGATTATTCCAGTAACAGGGAGCTTGATCGGGACATGTAGGTGAAAGAAAGACAGACATGGGCATGGATTTAACCAGCATGCTACAACTTTATTAACTGAACATAAGGAGGGACACTATCTGCCCACTTCTCTCAGATACCAGACACATACCAACTGGGTCCAGTGCAGGATTACAGAGCTCCCACCTCTCTGGACCTCTGCAATTTGGCCCAATAAGTGAAAATTCCTTCCTGATCCCCAAAACAGGCAATCAATCAGACCCACAGCATTATGGAAACACAGTTTATTATGTCTCAACTATAGGGATGGAGAGCAGGGCAGCAATGGTGACAAGATGGCCCCTGGCTGCCTGTGAGGTTTTTGATTGAGGAGGGCCCAGGAGAGCCAATCAGCCCCCCATTCTTTCCCTGGCTGGCCAATGGAAGGCAGAGAAGCCCCTTCCCCAGAACACTCGCACATGCACTTGGAGGCACAAGGAGGAGCTTGGCTCCAGCATGTCTGGGCATGAGAGCTTCTCTCTCCCTGCCAGGACTTAGCCCTGCAGATCTGACCAAACACCCTCCCAGCTAAAATGGGGTGAGGCATCTTAATTTTGCTCCATAGGACAGTGCATTTTTTACAGATTTACAGATTTAGGCCCCAAATCAGCAAAGCATTTAAACCCATCTATATTACATTGTCCGAGGAGAATAGCATCCATCAAGTTGGATGCCATTAATAATAAATAATCATAACAAACTAACAGTAGTTACTAATAATACAATGATGATTCAGTAGTTATGCAGTCACTAGACCAGATTTTTATCTCAATTATACTACTGTAGATCTACAGTAACTCCACTGACTTAAAGTACTACAGATTTACATTGGTATAACTGAGATCTGTATCTAGCCTAGTATCTCCTCAGAATTTCCGGAATGGTCTAACCATTGCTTCATGCTGGTATGAATCCATGGACATAAGTGGAGTTATATTGGCATAAGATGTGAGTAATGCAGTTGTGAGTCAGACCTTTAGTGTGATGTCTTTGAGATGTATTTTTATTGAACTATAGAACTATAAGAAATAGAGAAAATGTTTTGGGCCTGATTCTGATCTCACACTGATTTTACACTATGTAACTGCATAGATCAAGGGTCGGAAACCTTCAGCATGGGGCCCATCAGGGTAATCCGCTAGCGGGCCATGAGACATTTTCTTTACGTTGACCATCCACAGGCATGGCCCCCCACAGCTCCCTATGGCCGCGATTCGCCATTCCCAGCCCAAGGGAGCTGCAGGAAGCAGCGGCCAGCACATGTCTGCAGCCCGCGCTGCTTCCCGCAGCTCCCATTGGCTGTGAACGGCGAACTGCGGCCGCCGGGAATGGCGAACTGTGGCCACAGGGAGCTGCGTGGGGCCGAACCAGCGGGCAGTCAATGTCAGCAAAATGTCTCATGGTCCGCAATCAGATTACCCTCATGGGCTGCATGCCGAAGGTTGCCAACCCCAGCATAGATTCAATGCCGTTATTCCCCATGTACACTGGTGCAGCCGAGATCAGAATTTATTCCCTATCTATTAACTACATTTCTGTTACATTTGCATCACAGAAATATTTCATTTCTCTATATTGTCCATTTTATAGCCCTCTGTATTGTATGTATCCAGCCTAGTCTATTTTCTTGTCATTTTTCATGCTTTTACTGTCTTTAGATGGAGAATCATGTGTCAGATATAAAGGACACCAGTAACTGAAACATACAGAGCTCAGGGTTACTTTTCTTGCTGCATTCAGTTTTGTCATGCAAAAATTAAACCATTATCATATGATTTGATAATATCAACGTATCTTCTCTACCTTCATCACAGAACACTAGAACACACCACATATCTTGGACTATACAGACAAGACCACATTTCGACCACTGAATTTCAACTTTCTGACAAATTAGTATCTACAAATACAAATTCCCTTTCAAAAAGTACATATTCCAAACATTTCCTAGCACTACAGAGCGTAATCCAAAGCGTATAGAAGGCCTGCAGTTAACTTTGGATCAGGCCCATTGTGATAATTTTTGTCCCTACTAGTAAGTAACAAGGAATTACTTTCGGTAAAATAGCAAATCTGCATGAAACAAGAAGATTTAAATTTACTTGCATTTTTTACAAGAATGCCAATATTCAACAAATGCAAAGTAATTCACATTGAAATACATAATCCCAACTATACATATAAAATGTCTAAATTAACTGTTAGCACTCACAAAAGAGATCTTGGAGTCATTGTGGATAGTTCTCTGAAAACATCTACTCAATGTGCAGAGAGACAAAACAGAGAACAGAATGTTGGGAACCATTAAGAAAGGGATAGATAATCATAATCATAGAATATTCAGGGTTGGAAGGTACCTCAGGAGGTCATCTAGTCCAACCCCCTGCTCAAAGCAGGACCAATTCCCAACTAAATCTTCCCAGCCAGGGTTTTGTCAAGCCTGAACTTAAAAACCTCTAAGGAAGGAGATTCCACCACCTCCCTAGGTAACCCATTCCAGTGCTTCACCACCCTCCTAATTAAAAAGTTTTTCCTAATATCCAACCTAAACCTCCCCCACTGAAAACTTGAGACCATTACTCCTTGTTCTGTCATCTGTTACCACTGAGAACAGTCTAAATCCATCCTCTTTGGAATCCCCTTTCAGGTAGTTGAAAGCAGCTATCAAATCCCCCCTCATGCAGATGAAACAATCCCAGTTCCCTCAGCCTCTCCTCATAAGTCATGTTCTCCAGCTCCCTAATCATTTTTGTTGCCCTCCGCTGGACTCTTTCCAATTTTTCCACATCCTTCTTGTAGTGTGGGGTCCAAAACTGGACACAGTACTCCAGATGAGGCCTCACCAATGTCAAATAGAGGGGAATGATCACATCCCTTGATCTGCTGGCAATGCCCCTACTTATACAGCACAAAATGCCATTAGTCTTCTTGGCAACAAGGGCACACTGTTGACTCATATCCAGCTTCTCATCCACTGTAACTCCTAGGTCCTTTTCTGCAGAACTGCTGCCTAGCCATTCGGTCCCTAGTCTGTAGCAGTGCATTGGATTCTTCCATCCTAAGTGCAGGACTCTGCACTTGTCCTTGTTGAACCTCATCAGGTTTATTTTGGCCCAATCCTATAATTTGTCTAGGTCCCTCTGTTTCCTATCCCTACCCTCCAGTGTATCTACCACTCCTCCCAGTTTAGTGTCATCTGCAAACTTGCTGAGAGTGCAGTCCACGCCATCCTCCAGATCATTAATGAGACAGAAATATCATATTGCCTCTATATAAATCCCTGGTACGCCCACATCTTGAATACTGCATGAAGATGTGGTTGCCTCATCTCAAAAAAGATATATTGGAATTGGAAAAGGTTCAGAAAAGGGCAACAAACATGATTAGGGAAATGGAATGGCTGCCGTATGAGGAGAGATTAATAAGACTGGGACTTTTCAGCTTGGAAAAGAGACGACTAAGGGGGGATATGATAGAGGTCTATAAAATCATGACTGGTGTGGAGAAAGTAAATAAGGAAGTGTTATTTACTCCTTCTCATAACACAAGAACTAGGGGTCACCAAATGAAATTAATAGGCAGCAAACAAAAGGAAATATTTTTTCACACAACACACAGTCAACCTGTGGAACTCCTTGCCAGAGGATGCTGTGAAGGCCAAGACTATAACAGGGTTCAAAAAACATGGAGGATAGGCCCATCAATGGCTATTTGCCAGGATGGGCAGAGATGGTGTCACTAGCCTCTGTTTGCCAGAAGCTGGGCTGGATCAGCTGATGGATCAGCTGGGATGGGCAACAGGGGATGGATCACTTGATGATTACCTGTTCTGTTCATTCCCTCTGGGGCACCTGGCATTGGCCACTGTCAGAAGACAGGATATGGGGCTAGATGGACCTTTGGTCTGACCCAGTATGGCAGTTTTTATGTTCTTATGTTTAGGTAGTAAAATAAACTGTACTGAAAAGAAATAAAAGGATCATTCTACTGAACCAAACACATCTTACACAAGCAAGTATTGCTGTAGTAAGTCCTGTATTTACATATCTCAAGCAAAGCATGATGAATGTTATCTAATGTATTTCACATTTCAGTCATCTAAGTTGGATTTCTAATACCAGATTTGCTTTAAAGATTATGAGCCAAATTCTGCTCTGAGTTGCATCAAAATAAGCCAGAGTAATTCCACTCTAATCAATAGAGTTAACTGGATTTGGCTCTCCAAGATTAGTAGCTTGCAATATGTTTTGTACATTGCACATTTTCCCATTGTACTAGTTTCCACAGAAGAAACTATACCATCAAGTCGAAGGTTCAACTATTGTATCTGCTGAAGTGATGCTGGGCCAAAATCTTGTTTTGATGAGTCTGAATGTTTTAATATCAACAGAAACACAGTTGGACAATTTCCCTGGTGTACTGAACACTTTGGACTTCAGTGAGCTTTTTCTCAATAGCAGTGAAAACATGGAGTTCTTCATTCCTAAGACAAATGAATAGGTAAAAGGTTGCATTCACTTGATGAATATCAGTGCACGACACTTATATTTGAGCAAGCTAAAAAAGTCATTAGCAGAAGCATACCTGACAGATACTAATGTGTTGTACCTTCTAAAGCTGCAGTGAATCTAATAACCTGTGACTGAAGAAATGGAAAAAGTAATAAAAGCATGTCATGAAATCAGAAATTGCAAGAAACTTTCTGACATGCCCTTTTTTATATTTAATATATGCAGTATCACAGTAGACTTGTTTATTGTTCACATTGTTGTATAAATGAGTCATTGGAAAGGCCTTGCCATCCCATATTTCTCTGGCAGTTACTCAGAGGTAGACTTCCTAAGCATAGTGCAGGGTTTTAAGCATGTTACTCTCACTGATTGTAACGTGATTTTTTTTTAACACCTAAATCCACTATAGCTTTAGGAATTTGTACAACAAGATTTCCATCACTTACTTCATGTCTATTAAACCCTTTATCAATTCAGTTATTTTTCTGGATACCTAAAATTGCACATTTGAAAAAATACTAAACAGGCAGAAGAACTTGCC
This sequence comes from Emys orbicularis, assembly GCF_028017835.1. Taxonomy (NCBI): domain Eukaryota; kingdom Metazoa; phylum Chordata; order Testudines; family Emydidae; genus Emys; species Emys orbicularis. The sequence goes on along the minus strand of NC_088684.1, from coordinate 49,889,711 downwards.
CATCATCTTTCACATATTTACCGCTCTTTACCTGCTCTGCTATTTAGTATTCAACAACAAAACTCTTTCCCAACATCAATTTTTAAAACAATATGCATAACTTATATGGCTAAACTACATGCTTCTAGAGACTTAAAAGGTTGAGTATATGAGTGTGGGCTATTCTATTGTTCAGATCTAGTGATTCAAGCAGGGAGCTGGGAGTCAGGAATAGAAGTGGGCAAAACTTTTCAGATGAATAATATATTAGCTGAAAAGTGATTTTGGGTTGACCAAAATTATCCACAAATTTGGGTCAAACTCAGCAAATAGTTTTGGCCAAGAAAAAAAAATTAAAAATTATTTTGAAAGGTCAAAATATTGTGTTTCAAAATTTTCTAAACAAAACTGTTCAACTTCTCATTTCAAAACAAGGATTTATTTAGAAATTTAGCTAGATTTATTGTTTTACTGGTAAACACAAAAATGAAGCAAAACCAAAAAAAAAATAATTCCTGGGTGAATGATGCATTTAGTTCGACCCAGACCAATTTGGAGTTGTTGTTTTGTTTTTGTTTTCCTTTCAGTGAGAAAAACTGGAGAATTCTATTTTGGATCAGCCTGAAACAAATTTCTGGGGATTTTTCAGTTGAGCCACCAAACATAAATCAATTATTCACTCAGTTCTAGTCAGGGTTCTGTTTGATTCTATTCCCAACTGTGCTGCTGATTCAATGTGTATGCATATTATTTTCAGTTCATAGTCTTCACTGGTGCACATTGTGATGGGGCAAGGCCAGATGGCTACAGTAAAGTAGTGAGGAACAGGTATGTTAGCCCCAGGCTAAACAAATCCCTGGTACCATGGTAACCAAATGGCAGTTGCTCCAGGTTAATCAAGACACCTGGGGCCAATTAAGATCCTTCTAGAAGGCAGTGGAGATAGCTACATTGATTGGGACACCTGAAGCCAATCAAGGGCTGGCTGGAACTAGTTAAAAGCCTCCCAGTGTGAGGAGCTGGGAGCAAGAGGTGCAAAGAGCTGAGAGGGAGTGGGTGTGCTGCTGGAGGACTGAGGAGTACAAGCATTATTAGACACCAGGAGGAAGGTCCTGTGGTGAGGATAAAGAAGGTGTTTGGAGGAGGCCATGGGGAAGTAGCCCAGGGAGTTGTAGCTGTCATGCAGCTGTTACAGGAGGCACTATAGACAGCTTTCAGAGTAGCAGCCGTGTTAGTCTGTATCCGCAAAAATAACAGGAGTACTTGTGGCACCTTAGAGACTAACAAATTTATTAGAGTGGGTTGTAGCCCACGAAAGCTTATGCTCTAATAAATTTGTTAGTCTCTAAGGTGCCACAAGTACTCCTGTTATTTTTATAGACAGCTGCAATCCACAGGGCCCTGGGCTGGAACCCGGAGTAGAGGGTGGGCCTGGGTTCCCCCCAAACCTCCCAACTCCTGATCAGACACAGGAGGAGTTGACCCAGACTGTGGGTTCCACCAGAGGGGAAGATCACTGAGGTGAGCAAATCCGCCAATAAGCGCAGGACCCACCAAGGAACTTTGGAGGAACTTTGCCACAACATGCAAAACTGTGCACGTGTATACTTGCTTCCAGCATGCACATATGAAAAACACACCTTTACCAAGTAATGTATGCTGGAAAATTACAAACTTTGTCAGGAGGACCCCCAAGATGTCATAAAACTAAATTTTTCTGGGTTGGAGGAAAAAATGTTAAGAAGTCTTTACCAGTGGAACTAACAGGTATACCCTTCAAGAAGACAGAAAAAATTGTCCTTGCCTTTTAATTTCTTTTCTCAGAAATACTATACCAACAATCCTGGCCCTCCTGAATTTTCAACGATCATTTACATTATAGCATGGTCTGCAAAGAGATAATTAGGTATGAGCTAGTCTGAGTTCTCAGAACCTGATTCTCCACTCACTTATACTTCTCTTGACAACACTAAAGTTACTCCTCTTTTAAATCTGTGTGGGCCAGATTCTCAGCAGTCAAGCGGTGTAATCTGTTGAAGTCATTGAAGCTATGCTGATTTACACCAGTGCGGCATCAGGCCCTGAGTTTATAAAATTAATGCCAGAAATTCAATGAGGGGAAAAAATCAGACCCTTTAGCATCTAATCTCTTTTTGAAGTATGTTCCTCTGAAATGAAATCGTCACTAGTGGCTTCCAGTGAAGAGCCCACCCATGTGTAACAGAATCAGGAGATATACTGGGCCCTATTCTCCCACTGCAGGATACGAGTCCCATTGAAGTCACAAGTCATGTGTGTTCTGCGGTGGTTAAATCGGACACACCATTTCTGAGAAAAGACATTTACAGTTAAGGTTGAATTAGAGTTTTTCCAGAGAAGAGTAATAAAAGAACTTGGTACAACCTACTAGTATTTAGACCATTTCTGAAAAGTATGAATAAACTGCTAAAACCCAACACCATGCTATGGCAATCCAAAATAAAAATACTCTTAATTACTAGATATATTGTCAATAAATAAAGCCTGCTTTGGGGAAAACTCTTGTATACCAAATGTTAACAGGAACTGTAGCCTGACAGTGTTTTAGCTATGAGCCTTTTTTGAAATATTAGCATGGATGATAGTTTGACAATATATTTGATAAGTAAAACCATTTCTGACGACTGCTGTGCTGTGCTGAGTTGTCTAAATAGCTTGTGCCTAGCTCTTTTTTGGCTCTTCAGTGGATTGTGATTGAGAAGGATAATTCAGTTATCATCTTATGCTGTTTGTTAGCTTGCCAGGTAGTCACCAGCAGATTCATCATTGCCGAGTAAGTTTCTTCAGACACTTTGTTTTGGCTTTTTGACGGGTCTCTATTTTTACCTTAAGTTTTTTAAAAAATAACAAATGGTTTCTAACCTTCATGGTATTCAGTATTTTAAGAGATGAAAATATTTATTTTTAATTGCCCATTTTTAAAACTACCAAAAACATGATTTTAAAAAAGATCATCTCTTACTATTACACCCACAATTGTTACTGTGGCAGATTGATTCAGACACATAATAGTCTCATGACATAGGCCAACTATTGCACGCAGTATAGTTGTAGCCATGTTGGTCCCAGGATATGAGAGACAAGGTGGGTGAGGTAATATCTTTTATTGGACCAACTTCTTAAAAGCTTGTCTCTCTCACCAGCAGAAGTTGGTCCAATAAAAGATATTACCTCACCCACCTTGTCTCTTTCATAGCATAGACCAACTGTCAGGTCAGGTCAAATATTTTTCTTGGATACACACACTCAAAATACTACACTGAATAGGCAAAATACATTTCTGATGTAACTTGACTTTAATGTCTGATACTACTGGCCTGATTTTGCTGATTCTTCTCCTGATATAAATCAGGAGTAACTTCATAGGAGTCAGTGGAAATACACCGGTGTGCAACTAACGAGAGCAGAATCAAATCCTAAGTGTTGTACAGAACTAGGCAGTTAACACTTTTTAACTGCAAAAATCCAACATAAATTCCAAACTAGATTTTTGTGTGCTCATGAAAAATAGGTTCTGAGTTTGTAACTTTAAATCAGAAAGATTACAGAAACTTTAAATAATTTGCTAATATTAGGAAAAAATTATTTTAAATAGACCCAATTCTGTACTCACTACGTTCACACTGGTGTAACTTCTTTGATTTCAGTGGAGTTATTCTTGATTTACAGCATTGTAAGTATTTCAGTTGACTTCATTAGGCATTGGATCAGACCCAAAGATGTTTTTGAATTTTTCCACTGCCTATCTGTGGACGTTCTTCCCCACCCTCATGTAGAGGGGGATTGGTATAACAAAAGTATCTCCAGCCCTGACATGGACAAGCAGTGTCAGGGGACCATGCAATTGCTCTGCAGTCTCAGTAGAAGTTTCTGCCTAACACTGAGAAGTTCCTAAGGACACAGCCAAGCCACTTGGGCTGTGCATTGAACTAAGGATTAAACCTATCAACCCAATCCTGCAATTCTTTGATTTAACTGCAGCTGAGCAGCCACCATACAGCATACATTTTTCCTGGTGTGCCAGACTTTGGAAGTAAATAGCTTTAGTTCCCTTGGAAAACATTTATTTCACAGTCTTTATCAGAATGCTTCAGAGTCAAGAATGGTAAATAATAAAACCATCAGAGGGAACATTTTCCTTCAAACCATGTCTGTAAGTCAAAGAGCATCTTTGTGGAAGTAAAGTGGGGCAAATGCTGAAAAGTCAAAAGGTAGCTGTTCTTTTTTCTGTATAAATTGACAAAAAATATAAATGTTATTTTATTCCTTTCTATAGCCGTCCCAAAGACACTGCAGTTACTGACCCATTTTTACCAAAAGGTCTTATTTTCTGAGAAAATATAAATGTTGTTTAAATGTTTTTATGACTGGCTAACACCATAATGTGAAAGTCAGATTGGATGCATCAGTGTGCAGCCACTTATGGACCTCAGAAAAGGGAAATAATAATTATTAAAATGGTAGCAATCTAATTCCTTTAAATACAAACCAAGTAACCTTGTTCTGGCCAGTAAAGTTCTCTATAGAAATTATTAGTTATGAGGGAAAGATGGGTCAGTTCCTGAAAGACGTGTGTTTGAAGGAGAGAGGTATTGCCAGGCAATAAATGGAAGTCTATTCCAAGTACTGAAGGCAGTATAAATTTATCTTAGAACCCAACCCTGCTCCCACTGAATTCAATGGGATTTTTTTACCATTAACTTCAATGAGAGCAAGTTTGGGTTCTTAGAGTATAAGTATGTTTGGGTGGGTAAAGATCTGGTTCAGGATAATAAAGTCAACTCCCATGTCACATGACAAAGGTCAGGATACACTGACTCCAGTAGCTACTGTTACAAAGATCAAGTTTTATTCTAAATTCTGAAAAATATCTAGCACATTGCCAGAGCTAATCAAATTATCATTAATAAGATACAAAAGCTGAAAACTGAGTAGAAGAGGAAGAAGGCTGCATTTGTAATAAGGAGAGAGGAATGGAGGCACACACACTGTGAAGGGGGGAGCTGAAGAAGGTGAGAACAGAGAGTTAAGTGAGTGCACCCAGTGATTCTACATTTACATAGCACAATAAATCCTTAATCCAGCATTTCAGATTTTGTCATTTATTTTTAAAAGAAAAATCTCTTGAAAATCTCATAGAATAAAATTGATAGATGCTATTATGCACTGTCATGTACAGGTAAAATAAGTATTAATGGGGAAAGAGCCTAAGAGAAGCTATTTAAAACGTACTATTACAATTATGTCCTGCTTCTATTCTCATTTCCAAATGTTCTGGTAAGCCTTGATTGCTCTTTCGTGCCATTCATTCTCTTCTCTGTCCACCAGGATCACACTCTCAAACCCACCCTTTTCCAAGACAAGTGTCAAAACAATCTACTTCCCTCTCTTTTTTTTTTTTCATTGCCCTCATTCAGGACCATATCACTACCACTTGCAATACCTTCCTATTACTCATTACTGTTACTGTCCCGTCCCTCTTCCTCCCCGTTCATTCCTTCTCCTTTCCCCTGGGCCGATCATGGACTCTGTAACATCATTCCAGACTCTTTCAACTACTTGTTCCCATTAACACCCCTTTTCTTCTCCTACCATTTGGTTTTGCCTTGCTCTTTACATTACCTACAATGTCTACTATTGGCTACATTTCCTTTTCTTCCTCGATTTTGGCAACAAAACTAGGCAAGTTTAACAGATGTTTCCTTAATTAAAATGAGTTCTCTCAGTCTTTCACTTTCCTAAAACCATACATTAGTCAAACATTAAAAAATAAAATTAAAAGTTTAGTCATGTTGAGTGGCCTTAGAGTAGGATTTTCAGCAATTCTTTAAAGTTTAAACCCTCCATTCAGTCCTGCTCCCTTGGCACTGGTAGGGCAGGAATTCTTGCCTTTAGCATTAATGCTAATTGGATTACCGGTTCACACTGGGGAATCCTCACTCCACATATCAAGCAGAGGTTATAGCAGCTAAAATTTTCTTTTATAACTTTTTGACAGCACTCTGAATCCCCAAAACATCTCATCTGCACCATTAGCATTATCAGGGCTCATGCTTAAAAGTGAGCTGGTTGGGCCAGATCCTGAGAGGTGCTGAAATGGGATTACCATTGCCTTCAGCGCAAGTCGCAGCACCTCTCAGCATTTGGCATGATATTTGCTCATGTTTGGGGTTCAAGAAACACAGGGGCATCTGCACAGTTACTGCTCCATAGAGCTGGATCCTGGCATGTGCAGAGCATTCTTCACTTCAACTTGTTTCAGAGGGAGTTGAGGGCACTTAGTTAGCACATTGCAGAATTGAGCCCATACTGCACTGATTTTGGTCTGTGCCAGATGAACTCTTATGTCTCCTGCTTCTTGACTTCACTCTTCTCAAGGGAAAAAAACCTCTGAATTAAAAAAAATTAATAGAAAAATGTAAAAAGCAACAGAGGGTCCTGTGGCACCTTTAAGACTAACAGAAGTATTGGGAGCATAAGCTTTCGTGGGTAAGAACCTCACTTCTTCAGATGCAAGTCTGAGGTTCTTACCCACGAAAGCTTATGCTCCCAATACTTCTGTTAGTCTTAAAGGTGCCACAGGACCCTCTGTTGCTTTTTACAGATTCAGACTAACACGGCTACCCCTCTGATACTAGAAAAATGTAGTAATTTATGTACATTATATTGATATATCACAAGTAGTAAAACACAAACCCATGTTTTCTAGACTGTGGGCCAGATCCTCAGCTAGTGTAGCTGCTCTGAAGTCAATAGAGATATGTCAATTTATACTAGCCAAGGATCTGGCCCATAATTAGTGCATTCAGACATAAAGAAAGAGGTGACTCAAAAATAACTATAGAAACTATTTAGACATCATAACTAAATGAAATGCAGGCCTAAATCTCATGTGTATTGCCAAAGATATTTACTAGATACCAGAAAAATTGGCCAAAGACAATGGGGTAAACCCCTTTATCGATATAAAGAACCACAGGATCTGTACAAAACAGACCAAGCCTCAGTTATTAAGGTATTATGCAAAAGAGCCACAGGCAGCAAATTTCATGGTAGATAGCTGGGAAAGATGAAGGACTGAGCTGACCATGAATCTGTTTTCCCAGGGAACTGGATACGCTATTTCAAACCTGAGGTTTAGATCACCAAGCTACTGCTTAGGGTTTTATAAGTGGGGAAGTTTTCATAGGACTCTTTTCAGCAAAGATGTTAAGGTACCATTTGCTAAAATATTTCTGTGTGCAAATGGATGGAAAATAATATCCCTATTGCTAAACCAGATGCCAAGAGGATAGCTAAAAAAATGCCATTTTTTTAAAAAGGCCCCAGGAACGATCCTGACAATTCCAGGTCAGTAAGCCTAACTTCAGTTCCAAGCAAATTGGTTGAAAGTATAGTAAAGAACAGAATTATCAGACACATAGATGAACATGATTTGGTGGGGAAGAGTCAACACGGCTTTTGTGAAGGGAAATGATGCCTCACCAATCTATTAGAATTCTCTGAGGGGATCAACAAACATGGGCAAGGGTGATCCAGTGGATATAGTGTACTTGGACTTTCAGAAAGTCTTTGACAAGGTTCCTCACCAAAGGCTCCTAAGCAAAGTAAGCTACCATGAGATAAAAGGGAAGGTTCTCTCGTGGATCAGTAACTACTTAAAAATCAGGAAACAAATGGCAGGAATAAATGGTCAGCTTTTTAGAATGGAGAGTGGTAAATAGCAGTGTCCCCAAAGGATCAGAACTGGGACCAGTGCTATTCAACATATTCCTAAGGGATCTGGAAAAAGGGGTAAACAGTGGCCCAGTTTTCAGATGATACAAAAATTACTCAAGATAGTTAAGTCCAAAGCAGACTGCGAAGAGTTACAAAGGGATCTCACAAAACTGGGTGACTGGGCAACAAAATGGCAGATGAAATTCAGTGTTGATAAATGCAAAGCAATGCACATTGGAAAACATAATCCCAACTATACATACAAAATTATGGGGTCTAAATTTGCTGTTACCACACAAGAAAGAGATCTTGGAGTCATTGTGGATAGTTGTCTGAAAACATATGCTCAATGTGCAGTGGCAGTCAAAAAAGCTAGATAAGAAGACAGTAAATATCATAATGCTACTATATAAATCCATGGTATGCCCACACCTTGAATACTGCATGCAGTTCTGGTTGCCCCCATCTCAAAAAAGATAGATTGGAAAAAGTACAGAGAAGGGCAACAAAAATGATTAGGGGTATGGAACAGCTTCCATATGAGGAGAGATTAAAAAGACTGGGACTGTTCAGCTTGGAAAAGAGATGACTAAGAGGTAATAAGATAGAGGAGTATAAAATCATGAATGGTGTAGTGAAAGTGAATTAGGAAGTGTTATTTACCCCTTCAAATAACACAGGACTCATGGGTCACCTGATGAAATTAATTGCAGGTTTAAAACAAACAAAAGGAAGTACTACTTCTTCACCCAATGCACAGTCAACCTTTGGAACTCATTGCCAGGGAATGTTGTGAAGGCCAAAAGTATAACAGGTTTCAAAAAAGATTTACATAAGTTCATGGAGGACAAGTCCATCACTGGCTATTATCCAAGATGTTCAAGGATGCAACCCCATGCTCTGAGTATCTCTAAGCCACTGACTGCCAGATGCTGGGACTGGATGAAAGGTGATGGATCACTTGATAATGGCCCTATTCTGTTCATACCCTCTGAAGCATCTGGCACTGGTCACAGTCAGCAGACAGGATACTGGGATAGATGGCCCATTGGTCTGACCCAGTATTGCCATTCTCATGATAAAGATGGTGATGGGTCTCACACTATCTCATTTTTACTCGTGACTGGTGATAGAACAACCACGTGCAAGTAAAATGAACACAACATTTCAATATAAAAAGTAGATTTGAAAAGACAAATATTTGCTTTCCTCAGGGAGTAAAACACCCATTTTGTGTGTACTGACACTTAGCAGCAATGATGCTCGTGTTCACTGAACAGATAAAGGGGTGTTTTCAGCACTACTTACTGTATGATTGACAGAGTGTACACTGTGTTCATTGGTAATTTGTTAGTCTCTAAGGTGCCACAAGTACTCCTGTTCTTTTTGTGTTCATTGGGTTTCATCATATCAGGGCCGGCTCCAGGCACCAGCTTGCCAAGCAGGTGCTTGAGGCGGCCACTCTGGAGAGGGGTGGCACGTCCAGCTATTCGGCGGACGGTCCCTCACTCCCACTTGGAGCGAAGGACCTTCCACCGAATTGCCGCCGCAGATCGCGATCGCGGCTTTTTTTTTCTTTTTTTTTCGCTTGGGGCGGCAAAAACCCTGGAGCCGGCCCTGCATCATATGAGGGTAAATGTAAAGAAAATACATATTCTTCATTTAATTTTCCTTTATCAATATTTAACAAACTGCATAATCCTTCCTATTCAGTATATGCAGTCAATATTCTCTCACAACCTTGCTATAAATGATTTTACGTTAGAAACTTCCATCAATTTGTCACTTTCTACATACTGTGTTACATATGACAATACTGAGCCTGTAATTGAGTCCTTTCACATTCTCTTACTCACAGCAACTGAGCTGGGCTTTTGAAGTTCATGGTATCCATAGAAAACCCCCATTAAATCACCAATAAAACTTGGTAACTTCATTTGTGACTTTGTATTTTTTAAATACCTGGGCAAGATGCTGTTTAGCCCGTTGGTAATCATTATAATCATGAGGTGCCTTTTGATGCATCTGGCAAAGCAAGATTCTGTGACTCTATATAAATCATAAGGCTGCGAGTTTGTCTCGGAGGTCACGGAAGGCATGGATGCTGTGAATTTCCGTGACCTCCGTGACTTCTGCAGCAGCCAGTGTGCCTGTAGGCACTGCCCCCACAGCTCCCATTGGCCACGGTTCCCAGGTAAGTGCCACCCAGAACCTGCCTCACCCCCTCCTGTGCCCCTGCTCCCTCCCACACCCAAACTCTGCTGCTGCTTTGGAGGGGGGAGGCACGGAGCCAGGTAGGGAGCGTGCCGGTCTTGCCAGCCCCCCACCCCCAGCACCAGTGGGGGTCCCGGGCCATGCGCCACCGCCCGCCTCTCCTTCCTAACACCCGGGACACACACACCCCCAGCATCTGCGCGCCCCTCCCCCCCCAAGTTTTAGTCAGGAATATATAGTAAAAGTCATGGACAGGTCACGGGCCATGAATTTTTGTTTACTGCCTGTGACCCGTCCATGACTTTTACTAAAAATACTGTGACTAAAAAGTAGCCTTAATCATAAACAATGATAATTAGTAATGCCCAAATGTGTTTTGCCTAATTTCAAATTCACTTTAACTTTGAAGAAAATTATAGATTGAAGATTATTACTAGAATGAGATATGTTTGAGATGTTTGTTCTATTGCATGCCTGCCCCACAACATGAGCAGCACTGTCCACCACTCCACCAGGTCTTAGCTGCCTTCCTGAGCTGCCCAGAGCCCTGCAGCCCCGCAGGGCTCCCAGAGACTCCCCAGATTCCCCGCAGCAACCAGGCGAGTCACAGCTGCTCAGTGAGGACGGTGGCTTCACACCCTGGGACCTGCTGCTGGGAAGACCAGAGCGAGCCCCAGGGATTGGGCAGGTGGATCTGTGGGCTGGAGAGAGGGGGCCCGGGAACGTGAGAGAGAGGCAGGGAGCTGAACTGAGCTGGCCTGCCCCTTCTCCTCCCCTCCCGTCCCCCAGGACTCACCTGCTGCCTGCAAAACCAGGCTGGGAGATGATCACAGCACTCTGCCCCCTGGCTCACTCAGCAGCAAAGTGCTGCACTGCGGTGGGCGACACCTGCTTGGCCCCCACTGTTCCAGCACCCCTACAGGTGGTAACCAGACTTTGGGCATCCGGTCAGTGTTTCTGACCCGACACTGTCAGATGCCCTTTTCGACTGGAAACTGGACACCTGGCAACCCTACCCTCTATTCACTTTCTGAATGCGCCCATTGTGCCTGACTAGATGGTGGAAGACATGTCCCATATTAGCTTAATTGTGAACATCTTTGCAGTCTTTTTCTCATGTCACACTTTTAACACTCTCTAAAGAAAGTCATATGCTCAGCGATTATGAATTCACAGAGAAGCTTGCACTTACAGGTCGAGGCTTGAAGGATGGGCACAGAAGAGGGAGTGCAGCTTCTGCACCATGCCTTTCCCTCGGGCCTGTGGGACAAGCACCAGAGAGGAACTCCACACTTTTGGAGGGAACTAGGGAGGTCGTGCTGACTGGTCTCCCCCCACTGTATTCTCCCGCCCCCTAAGCCTGTGGGATACAACACAGTAAGTTAGTGCAGAAAGAGTGCAGGATTTGTTCACAGTTCTGCCAGCAGAAACCAAGACTCCAGACCTCCATCAGCAGAAAGTCAAACCAAAAAGGAGCTGGGGGAGCAGGAGATAAAGCAGTGCAAAATGACCGCAAACACCTGCTCTGCTACAGAAACAAAGAGATGACCAGTACAGCCCCAAACGGTGCTGGGGATGGGGGGTGGCCACTACACCCAACAGATTCACTGATTCAGTGCAGCTCTTAGACAGGCTCTGCAATCAATGCTGCTATAAAGCATATTTTAATGCTGCCTGCTTCCAAAAAAGCCCCTTGGAAGACAGTTTTGCAGCATAGCTCTTAATGTTCAAGGGTAGCAGAGAACCAGGAGCAGAAGGAGGACAAGTGACAGTGTGAAGGTAAAGTTCCACACAAATGTGTCTAGCTTCTGACAAATTCACAGAGATCCATGGATTTAGGGCGTGGAATCTGTATCTTTTCTGGAAGGTCAGGGGCTAACTCACTAAATGCTATCCCCAGAAGAATCAGAGTGAAGCTCGTGGAGTCTCAACTCCCTATGATTGATTCCATAGTTTTTAGCTGAGTATAGTTTGGGAAACTTTGGAGCCAGTATATCCTGCCATGCAAATCAGCTCTGACATGCATTTTTGCTTTAACATTTAATTTAGGTCTTGCAAATCTGTACATGATATTATAGCAATGTAAAGTTTAAATTAATTGGATATGGTTTGGGATAGGTCATGTACAAAAGCCAGAGGGCTCATATTGGAACTGTAGGAGCAACAATAGTTCTGGAAAACTAAGATACAGTACATGACTGACCAGAGTCCCTCCAGTATCCAATGCTCAAAAAGTCAACAATATATAAAAAGAATAGCAAATTATTTCAGGTGGAAAATGAATGAATAAATAGTCCATAACAACTTTTCATTTTCCCAAGTGATGTTATCACAACTAGGACAGTATTTACTGTTTGTCTGATATTATTTATGACTGCAGCTGCTATATGTTCAGTTGGGTTATCCAATTTTTAATGCAATATGTTTGAACCTTGCTTTTTGGGTTGATATGTTCCCTTATAACCACACCAAATGAAAGCCATATTGCTTGCTTGAATGTAATTCATTTTCCTCTCTATTGTGTCAGGGTGTTTTTTTTATACATAACTGGAAGGAAATGAAAAGATTTAAAAAAAACATTAATCATCATGAGTGTTTTTAATATCATCAGAGCTACCATAAAGCCAGTAGATAAATTACACACTATTCAGCAGAAAGAAGTAGAATAAAATTAGTATTATATTACACTAGATTAATCATAGCCCTGGGTGACTGTCATTCTGGAGAAAATAGAAGCTTGAATATCTAACATTTTAACCTTTCTTCCCAGCCTTTTAAAACAAGAGACAAATAACAAGTCCATGTACTGAAAGAAAACACAAGATTTTTTGCTTGTGGGACTGGTGAATTTTTACCATTGTTTCTAACTGACAGCAAAGCAACATTCATAATTTGGATCCAGATGGTTAGCAGCACTGCTTCATAATAGTAACCTAATGAAGCTTTTTATTACTAGCGACAGGTAAATGCCTGGAAGGTTTATGGCAAGGAAAAAGCTTCAATAAATAATTTGAAAATCTGTCTCTCTTCTTCCTTGGATAATTATTGTCTTTTGCATATACAATGTAGCAGCGACGCAAAGGTGAAGAAAAGGCTAGAAAAAGAGAACTGTCTCTGGAGCTAATGGGGTGCACAGTGGAACCGCAGGCTTTTTTCCTCTCACAAGATGAATACCTACTTAACAACCATTAGGCCTCTCTCTGACTTAAGGGGAGGATTGAAAATCCTTTTCATGTAGTTAAGTCTGTCCAGGGATACAGTGCTAAAAATAGGGAGATATGAAAAACTTCTCTATGCGTGTGGAGAATAATATTTTTAAATATCATTTTAACCTAAAACAGAGCAGCAGATGGTAGGTGCTCTTGTACAAGGATGGGAGGGCATGGGGACCCTCCACCATAGCCCTGTGTATCTGTGCTGGGTACAGCCAGAATGCTGGTGCTCCCTGAGAGTAAGGAGGGAGTGAAAATGTATAATGTCTCCGGAGTGCTCGACAGCTCTAAGAAGACTTGGGCCAGTGCTGTTGGGAGTGGGACTGGTCAAAAAAATTCCATCTGATCTTTTCAACAGAAAATTGTGTTTTTTCAATACAACATAAAATGTTTGCAGGAAGCACCTTCTTTTCTTTAAAATTTTTGATTTTTCAATAGAAAACCCAAAACCCTGAAACTTTTCTGCTGTAAACCTGAGTTGGCTGAAAAATATTCAGTTTTTGTCTGAAATTTTTCAGGTTTTGGTCAAAATGTTTCAGTTTTCTTTGACAAAAACTTTAAAAAATGGTTTTCAGATTTTTGGTTTTTCAATGAATATTCAAAAATTTCTGCTGAAAATTTCAATACAAATGAAAAATTATTGGTTTTTATCAAAATTTTCTGCACAGTTGAGGGAACTTCTATCGTCCAACCCTTGTAGATGGGAGCACTTGCTGTGCTCTTTTAATGGGTGTTGCAGCTGTTTAATGGCTCAGTGCTCCCATAGGGCCTGATCCAATGACCATTTGAAGTCAATGAAAAGCTTCCCATGACCTTCAGTGGGTATTTATACCAGGACCCTAGTGTCTGCAGAGGCAGGTATCTGCAGGTATAATGCCTTTAGGAAGTTCCACTACATTCCCACTCTAAAACAGTGATGCTGAAAAAGCCACAATAGAAGCCAAAAAGTGATGGTATTTAATTAAAACAAATAAGATCTAATCCTTAATAAAGAGGACAGGCCTAATGCATGCACACAATAATAATATTAAAACTATTAGAAAGCAACTGGGAAAAGACTCATGAACCAGATAATAAGAACTCCCTCCCCTCCCCCCCTCCCCAGTGTTAAAGCACATGATCAACATAAATGGCATGGGGAAAAGTTGGAGAATGAAACCCAAAACATAGAGAGCCATATGCAGTGTATTTAGAATAAATGTAAGTATGCAGGTCAATGCATTCTACATTATCTCACAAAGTAGCTGGGATACATTCTTCCTTTCCCTGTTATTACAAATATAAAGTCCTGATGAGAGGTATACTTCACCAAGGAGTTGGGTTGTGACTTGAATCAGTGTAGCTAATTCTGGGTAGTGCATTCTAATTTAGGAGTATTTATGGTACAGGCTTTCCATTGTAGCAGTTACATGACATTCCTTTTAGCCTAAAAACTTAATCAATTAAGTGTCAACGTCAGATTTGACCATGAAATGCAAATAACGCTGTCCTGGTCCCTTTCCCCTACAGTTTATCCTGACGCCTTTTCCATGTGCTGCTGAAACAAAGCCCAAGTTTTCATATTAAAGCAAACGTTTCATTTTTCAGTTTCTACAGATCAAGTGATGAGGTGTCATGTGTGAGCCCTTTGGAGGCTGAGAAGAGAAACTGTGACTTCCCCTTTCCACTCCCCCACAGAAATGTGAACTGCGGTTTCTTACTGGCTAGCAACACCTTTGATTCAATTTGTATGAAAACTCACTTTACTTATTAAAATGGACATTATTGTTCAAACCTTAGAAATTTCATTTCTTATATGTTCTAAGCTGTACAACTGTCAGATTTTTATGGTTTAGATTGTAAATGTGTTTTTCTCTGGCTAATTATTGGTATTATTTGTTTTTAATTTTGATGTCTTAAAGGCCAAGGTACTGTATGATAATAATATGAAGGACATATTTAGCAGGCGTGAGAGACACTGTATACAAATGTATATTTGTAAAAGCTATTTTTATGATTAGCATGTTTTACTGTTTATCATATTTAAAGTCAGTTGATATTGCATTTCTATGTTTATAGCTTAACTCAGACACAGTCATGTTATGATCAAAGACTTATTATCAATCATGTTGTATGGTATTTTTCATTACTTTTCATTATATTCATAGTTTAAGATAATTATGTTTACTAGTAGGGATAATATTGAAAGGCAAAGTAATAGTTCTGTTCATGCACTATTTCACCGTAATTGCTAAAAAGTGCAAATATGTCAAATATCAGATCAATTGATAAACTGTAAATTAGACCCACTTGTTTATCCCTTTTTTCAAACAAGCACTCTCTGTGATGCCATAGATTAGCACAGTTATTTCATCTGTATCTGTTACTATCTCAAAGCAGTTTGTTGTTACCTTATGGAAAAGTTTACATGCCAGTGAATGTCCTATCCAAACTGTATTCCAGACAGGTGAATGTTTTATATATTGCCAATATTTGAAACCTTACATTAGATTATCAATTGTTTTGTTTCACTTTCAGTCAATAGGATCGTTCCATTCCTCAATCTCTCAAGCATTCTCCACATGCTTGAAGTTGGAATAATCCATTCTCACAGAGGCTGTAGGGGAATTCAGTATATAATTTCTTAATAAATCATGTTTCTTTTCAAACAAATTGGATTCATTATTTCTCTTATGTGATACTCAAATGTGTTTTAATACACTTAAATTATATTAGCCATTGGTGTGACTGCTACTTCTCGAAAGAAAGTGCCAACTTGTTCTCAGTTCTCATGATAGGACTGTTCACAGTTCCAGAGAACAAGTTCAGATGACACTCATAACAGGGAAGAGGTATCCACATCTTTATATGAGATATACTCAGAAAACATTTTATGCAAGAGAGACATGTCTTGTAGCTAAGTCATAAGGCACATCTAGAGTTAAAAAGGAAAGTCTTACTGGCTGGATTGCTTAGAAGTAGCCACATTTAGAACATGTTGCCAGGAGAAAGATCTCATCCAAGTAAGTGGAGCTCTGACGCAGTATGTTTCAAAATACTGAACGACAGAGATGTGACTTGCACTACCATGCTTGTCCTACAGTACTTGATGTTTCATTGAACAAAACTGACAGCATTTCTAACGATGACTTTATGTCCTGTCCTTTCAACCATTGTCCATGGGACCTGATCCAAAGCATACTGAAGTAAATGGAAAGACTTCCATTATAGTTCAATGAGCTTTGGACTAGACCTGATGATACTGGCTGCATGTGATGGAGAGGTGGAGAGTAATTGATGGAGACCTCACAATGAAGAAAATGGGAGAAGACCCAAAGACTGTATCCAGACTGGCTTCAGGTAAGGGTCAGTTATAAAAAGGGAGAGATACCCTTTAAATATATGTGAGGGAGAGTGTGCACCAGGCTCCGCTTGTCTGTGTGGGAACTAAGTCAATAGGAGAATAGAGAAAATGAC
Source organism: Emys orbicularis (assembly GCF_028017835.1). Classification (NCBI taxonomy): domain Eukaryota; kingdom Metazoa; phylum Chordata; order Testudines; family Emydidae; genus Emys; species Emys orbicularis. The sequence goes on along the minus strand of NC_088684.1, from coordinate 49,873,092 downwards.
ATTTTGGCTCCCAGTTACACTGGTGTAAATTCAGGATAATTCCACTGAAATCAGTGGAGTTATACCAGTTTAACTGAAAGCAGAGTTTTGCCTATTTACTTTAATGAGAACAATACTATGAGTCACTATTGCTCAACATAAGGGATGCAGACTGGGCCCCATTTTGTGTTACAATCACAGCAAACCCAAACAAAATGTTACAATCAGTAATATTAACTCAAATAATACCAATAGTCTGGTAATCACTGAAATACCTCAGGGAAGTATTTTAAAGATATAATTGTCCTTTTTGTTGTTTTTCTCTAAACTTGCTAAAAACTGGAGAGAAATATTCCATCATATGCCCATTTTATAGCTGCAAAAATTAATAACAATGCTCACCATTCCCATGGTTCTTATTTGATTTACAGTAAAAATAAATAATAAATCCAAATTCTCTCTCTTCAGTGGGAGTTTTGCCTCAGTAAGGAGTGAATAAGGGCTTAAAAGATTTGAGCTGATGACTTTTTGAAATCATGGAGAATGTCCTCTTAGTAGATTAATTATGGGAACTGTGCTAGTAGTTAAAATAATTTCATAATTCTGTATTACAGATGGTTTGAATGAGCAATCCCTGAACCAGCTCAGCACCATAAGCCATGATTAAGTGGGTACTATGAACTGTAAAGTACCACAGCAGGTTTTTACATTATTCCTTAATGTGCCATCATCTGCATTTGGTGTTTACAGGAATGATTTCACAGTCTCAACAGTCAACACTGTTCCACACAGTGATGTTATTCCTGAAAGTATTTTTTTCTGGCACAAAAACATCTAAGATGGGGTCTATTGATACTATTACATTTGAAAGCTATGGGCTTGCTGTGCGGTATAATATATTCTCCTAACTTTCTTAATGACACATTAGATTCAAATCATTGAAGAGATGCTGGTATTTTAAATAGGACTTGATGCTTTATTGCCTGTCACACGTACCGTATGCAATTGCTTGCCATTGTCACATACACTTGGTTTACTAACTTTTTTGTGTTACGTATTCTTTGCAGCACAGAGGAACCAGTACGTGTTTAGGACCTAATTTCCATTTGCACTAATGCCCCTTTATACCATTCTGGCAGTGTAAATGTAATTTACAAACATTTTATGGAACCTTTACACTGTCAGCTGCCCAGGGACCTCAGTGTAAATTAGAATCAGAGCTATAATATTCAGCCTAAGCATCACTTTACCCTAGGAATGAACTGAGTACCAGAAACCATCCTTTTTAAACATTTAAAATTATATTATAGCCATAAAAAGAGACATTTGTAGCTGTAGTTCTCTAGAGCTACCGTAACATCCAGTGATCATTTATGGTAACTGGGGGTGAGTGAAGTTGCAGTACCTACTTCTGTTGTATAACGCTGTGAGTCAAAATCAATTTGGTTAGAGAATATTCAGCATTCTCAACTTATTTATATACCATCCTGGATTAGGATATTAAAATCATTTTCTACATAGGCTTCCACCCTCAATTTGTCTCTTAAGATTGCTATTTCAACCTGTGCAGTTGGCATGAATGGAAAAGATTTGCTGAATGTTAGTTTTACAGCTTGATCCCGAGGAAAAGATTTTAACTTTTGTAAATTCTTGTCTTAAGTACCATTGCTGGGGGGTTTTGTGTAGAATCATAGTATATTACTTAATTCTGAAAAAATAATCATATTAAAACTATGTAGATAGCGCCAACCTTGTAAGCAGTAGTATTTTTAATAGACAGTATTAAGGTAACTAAAGTTAAAAGTGTTCAACATTTTGCCCATTTACACCTGTGTAATGGTTCATGACAGTTTTCTTTAAAATGCTGTCACATATTTCTACATGTCTGTAAATAAATATTTTCTTTGATTTATGCACTAATTCAGTTTTGTAATTTCTGCTGCTAAATTGTAGGTCTAGAAAAAACATTTATAGACACTAATATATTTTATTTCTTAAAGGGAAACACCATATAATTTTGTGAAATAGTGCTATGTTTTTCAATTTGCTAAAAACAGGAACAAACATCAACAGTAAGAAGGATTATAGTTATAGATAAACTGGAGGCAGAAGATTAGTGCTAACCACACCCAATTCCTTTACATCACATATCTGCTTCAGTAGTTTAAAGTGCAGTTCTATGCTGAAAAGTGACTGTGAAAAAAGTCACTATCTTATTCAAGCCATCTGATCCCTCTGTGTCTTGGGCTATGTCTACACTACTGTCAGATCAATGCGCCTGTGATTGATGTAGACCTAAGCTACATCAACTCCAGCAACATTATTCACCAAATATGTGTAGACATAGCCTTAATAGTCCTACCTGCCAGTATTTGCATCAGCAAAAATGAGAAGCCTGATTATGAAAAGTCCCACCGAATTTATAGGGATGAAAGCAATGGGTTTTGACAGAAATGGCTGAAAAAATCTAACAACTTCATTGGAAATACTAACCTTTCAAATTTTTGATCATGTTACAGATTTTTAAGCGCTGTCTAAGAACTACATATTATTAATAATATTTATTATAATAGCAAGGCTATAGTTTACTTTAAATTCTATAGAATGATGGTCAAAAAATACTGATAAGAAAAGTTATTTTTTTCTATTCAATATTCACAGACATTTTTCTATTCATAGGGCCTTATTCTATTCTTAGGATATTTCCATGAGGGCAAGATGAAAATTTGGTGCCAGGAGTCTGTGAGAATATTGTTAAAATTATACTGGAATTTAGGGGAAAGAGATAGGGAGGACAAGTTAGGAAGCAAGACTGTAATCAGAATGATGTTGTTTGTTTATGACATCCAATTTACTATTATTTTCAAAATTGTCATTCTTATAACCATGTAAAATTTCCCAGTAGTTTCACAAAATGTACAAAAATGTTAATATTTGTATCTACACTTTCATTCCCCCCCACACCAAAGTCAAAAAGGCTCTTTGAGTCCCATTCTCCTACAAATAACATAGGTTAAATAATAGCCTTTAAATTTAACTTTTGACTTCAGTGAGGTCAGAATTTCACCCCACAAAAATTTCCTGTTTCCCTGTTCAAGAGAACCTACAATGGTCTACTGAATTTAAACAGAGAAAATAGACTGCGGGGGGAAGGAGGGACAGGATAATAAAGTCATAAAGTTTCTCTGTCTATTATGTTCTAATACTGCATGTATGACCAAGGAGCATACTGTGATATCATTGTACACTATATTGAATACTGACTGACACTGTGTGTACACTCCCACTGAAAGAAAGGTATCAATGGACCATTGCAACTCAATATTAATTTTAAGATGTGTGAAATGATTGAATTTTTATATAAGGAACATTTAATAACAAAAATATTGAAGACAATATTTAAAAAATGAAGACCAGGCTTTAAAGTCCAATCTTTTGTCATGTGCTTGGGAAAAGAAACATTTTGGGCCTGAGCAAATACCCTTTGATTTTAATGGAAAAAAACATTTTGGATCCCTGGTCTTTGTGGAAATGTCCTATAGCAGTTGATAGAAAATGATAATCTTTCTGAGCTCTCCTACAGAATGTCATAGAAGCATTAAACCTGGCTGTAGAATTCTATGAAGTTGCCCCAAAAAAAATATTGAAAGGATTTCAATCTCTCTTAAATTCTATGGTGGTTTAAAGTCATTTCTGATATGATTACGTTTCTATAGATTGAACCTTATTGGTTTCATCCCTGCTGAATTCTATGGGACTTGTCCATAGGAGAGACCCAGCAATGTTCCCCGCATACACACAGCAGCCATAACTAGCAGCTCTATGCACCATAAACATCACTTGATGTGGTTGTCTTCCAGCATTGGGGAGGAGGGTGACTGTCTTGCTGCCTATGGGTTAGATAAGAGAAAGTTGGCTGCCTTCAGCTTCGGGGATGTATGTCTGCTTTGCCCTGCATTTACAGCACAGCATCTGGTGTACATCTCAGCCAGTCCGCCCGATGGTCAAGGATATCATTAGTTGCTGTGAGAAAAGGTTTCACACACAAAGTAAAACTGGCCCCTTTTGACTATTTCTGAGCGCTGTACAAAATAGTGCAATTCTGAGCATTTCTTCTCCAGGAGTATATGACTTCCATGGACAGGAGGGAAACTGAAAAATGCAGAATGCCTGCAGCAATACACTTAAAGCTGCTGATTCTTGTGTTCATACTGAGCAGTTCTGGGAAATTGTTATGCAAACCCCTTGAGAAAATGCTCAAAAAATCACCCAGAGCATCAGAAAATAAACATTTGTGGATTTTTGACTGTGATCAACCCTGGTGGAGCTGGACCAGAGAAATTTGGCTGAGAGCAGGGTGATAAGCCTGCCACGATGAGCATCAGAATTACCCACCAAAAATATCTGGCTTACAGTGATGACATTAAAAACATTCCAATATTGTCTTGAATAGTATTACTTAAGCATCGTCTAAGATAAATATACTATGTATGTATGATTGCGCATGAGTGTATATGTATGTTCTGTGTGTATTTATAACCACATGATTATTCCTCCATAGCCTTTATACATTGGATGGTTATGGACTTTTTCTCCTCAGTAAGAGGCAATTAATGTTGCAGAAACAATTAACAAAACTCTTCCCTGGGATAACTCCACTGATGTCAATACAGAGATGAAGTGACTTCTATATCTACACTACCAGCATTTTTAGCATAAACTGGAGTCTTTGCTAACCCTGTTTGTGAGATCCAGCAGCAGACACCATGCCAACTGAAAAGTATTAGTATTATGAAATTGTTGTTGCTATTCCTCTTGTTGCCACAGTGCTACGTTGTTATGGAGTGGTGTTCAGATGTATGCCCAGACATCACTTTTAATTGTGTTTCCACTAGGATCAGAGAATATCAGGTGAAGAGGAACTCACCAGAAGCATCAGATTAAGGAGCAGTAGCACTCCCTCCTGCTATGCCTTTATTGGAGTGTAGGTGAAGAAGCAACCCATTATGTATTGTGATCATGCTTGTGACTGAGTGACCCAGAGCAAGTAGCTGAACTTGCATTAACCTGAGAAACAAGAAGAGCCCACACTTAATGGGATGTGCAATAGCTGTACTCCTTTCACATCCAGTACTTTTGAAGCTCCTCTAAGCAGTTTGATCCACATTTTGAAAAGCGTCCATTAACGTTGATGTCTCCATTTTAGATGCTTAGTTTGTGACATCTAGAGCCTGATTTTCAGAGGTGCTGAGCATCCACAGCTCCAACTCACTTTCACTACACTTGTTGAGTACTCAACAGCTCTGAAAATCAGGCCCTAAGCATCACAAGTTCAGCTCTCCAAATGAGTGGACCCTTGAAAATTTTGGCTTTAATATTTAATTCCAAATGTTTTCTGTATTAGTCAGCAATTACAACTACTGTATGTGAAGCTAATATATGTGCACATCAGTTTATTATGCTTCTTTTTTCTAGGTCATGTCCTTGTACACAAACATCTGAGAAACCCACAAGAAGGAAAGCTCCATAGTGATCCCCAAAAGAGTGAATTCTTCCCTAGTTGTTCCATACAGGGGTGAGATACGTTCCTCTGTGAATAGGCTGCCAGGACAATTCAGAAACCCAGTGGATTAGCTGGGATATGCCAGACCCCTTTCCCAATGATGTGAACCTATGCTGGCAAGGATCTACTGGCTGTGACTACCTTCCCTTCTCAGACTCCCTTACAGGGGAATCTCTATTGCAGAAACAAGCCATAGAAAATGGCTGATGATGTATTCTCTTTGCCTCACAAAGTTCATGAGGCCAGTGATGTATGTTCTCTCCACTCAATATGAGGCTACTCACATCCCTCCCAATCCCCTTCCCATGTACAAACTCCAGCTCTGCAGAGTGGTTCTCTTTGGGGTCCTGAGAAAAGAGAGATAGTTGATGCCCCTTCATCAGCACATAAGTGTCACCTCCATGACCAGACCTTGGTGGGATGTTCACCTTCATGTTTATTTTTTTATTACTTTGGTCTCTACCTTAAGTAACTGTTATGGCCCCCAGTGCCATAGTGTCTAATCTCCTCACATTCTTTAACATATTTATCCTCACAACCAGGGTGACCAGATGTCCCGATTTTATAGGGACAGTGCCGTTATTCAGGGCTTTTTCTTATATAGGTGCCTATTACCCCTCACCCCCCCATCCCAATTTTTCACACTTTCAATCTGGTCACCCTACTCACAACACCCCTGCAGCAGGGAAAGACTTCAGCAGCAGGAGGCAGCGGGACACCGCAGTACACTAAAAATAGCAGTGTAGTACTGTTTGGGCAGGTAGAGAAATGTGTAGGATATATACCCTAAAGGCTCAGGCATGTCGTTAATCGCCTAAGTAGTGCCTCACTGTCTACACTGCTGTCTTATACCCATAGGGAGTGTGCAGTATAAAGGTACCTTAAGTGACTTGCTCAAGGCCACACAAGAAGTCTGTGACAGACTAGGGAACTGACTCTGGGTCTTCTAAGTCCTAGGCGCGTAGGCTCCTAACCAGTGGGCCCTCACTAGGTAGGTATTGCCTAACTTCCTTCGTTTATTTTATTTTTCCTAGAGAATTTTTAAAATTATTATTAGGTAAAAGAAGCACAATGAGCAAAATATATATCTAAGCTTGGAAAGATTTGATTTTTATCAGTAAATATCAGCAAATGTTGTTTTCACTGTACACACACACAAACCGATGAGAAATTATTTCCATCAATAATAATCTAAATGTACAGATGGTCAAAGAATGAACAATGATGCCTGAGAACCTATTAGTGTTTGATTTGAGGAGATTTATTTTGTATATTTTGACCTGTGATATGTTTTAATGGTTATAAAGCTTTAATTTTTTGAATCTCACTGTCTGCCATTAAATAATTATTGTCTCACCCGTCCCCCATAATTTCCCACAACTGTGAACATTTCAATTGATAAAAAATGAAATAATGATTATAACCCATAATTTTGCACAGCTGTGAACATTTAAATCAATGAACATGAAAAAATGTTTAAAAATAAACACTGATATTATACATCAAAATATATATTTTTTTAAATATCAAATTCTGCCAAGCCTATATATCTCAGTTAAAGTCCAGGGCCAAAATTTCTGGTTGTGTAAATGAATGAAACTCCATTGAAGTCAGTGGAGTGGTATCTATTTAGATCAGCAAAGAAGGTGCTCCATTGTTATGTAGAAGCATGAATTATTGTACTCTTTCCTCTAAAGGCCTAATGTGTTCTCTGTCGTTGATTGGGAGAGCTGGGGGGAATACTATAAACATTTCTCTGTAAACATACTTTTGACTTGAAAACAAACTGATTGTGCTTGCACCTCATCTGTGTCCACTTTTCCTCTCACAAATGGGTTAAACTGGCACCAAAAGAGTGAGTTTGAAGCAGATAAATATTTGGGGAGTATTTACAGAAGGAGAATTTTTAACTCATGAAGACAGATATTCACTTGAAAACCAAATTCTAAGAGTTATGCTCTCCCCATTCAAGGGATGGATTCAATCAGTAAAAACTCTGATTTCTGTAATAGTTAGACTAACATGACTACATAAAACATAGATAACAGTATGTGTCTGAAAGGAAGTGTGGAATTTTTTCACCAACAGTTATAATATGCATATGTGACAGTATGACATGTTACAATAAGATCTTCCATTCTGTTCTTCATCAGTATTCTCTTAACATACAAGAGATTAAAATCCTATAGCCTGGGATATCAGACAAACAAGACAAATGTATACCCAAACACTACTGTCTTCTTGGTCCTGTGTATGGCAGCATCAGTTGCATTTGTAGGAAATCATCATTGAAGTCTCTGTTCTTTGGTTCACTTCTAATGCCAGATTACATTGATTTTAAGTATTGTAATATCAATCATTTTATGCAATGCTGTTTTACATATCTATTTAATCAAGCACTGTTATCACTGCTCTACAGCCAAAATGCTTCTGAAATAAATGTAGTCAAACTTTACTAATTCTGGGTCACTGAGAACGAAAATGATGCTTAAAATTGTTGATTGGCTCTAGTTTTCAAGATATGCTATTGGGTCAGTTTATACGGCCCTTGACTTGGGAATGGCGGAGGATAAGTGAGTTATAAAGGGAAGGGATCTCAATTTAAACCAGAAATGACTAAAATACATCTTTGACTGGATCTATGAATAAATCTATGACTGGGTTTGGACAGTACTTGCTTTTTAGGCAAAACAATGAATGATGCAATCGGAAGCTGGTATTGCGTCATACATGATATGAATTGCATCATGTTATTCCTAGAAGTCATGGATGATGCAATCATAACGAAGCTTACATCACTCTGCTGAACAAATTGCCCTATATCAGCTCTAGAAATCATACAGTGTCGTGCTCTCTTATTTGTCAGTGTTTGATTTTGCAAAGGGACACACTTCTGTTTAGCCAAAGTGAGCAGAGATGCCTCGTACTTGTGTGAACAGTGCAGATAACTTCTGCTATGTTTGTGGTGAAGTGACTTTTGCATCACAAAAGCGCAGTATAACCACTATGGTTAAGAAAGCCTATCACCTTTATTTTGGCTGCAAAATTGGAGATCAGGACAAGAGGTGGGCCCCACACATATGCTGCAACACTTGTGCAACAAATCTTCGCCAGTGGTTGAACAGGAAAGGGAAATCTATGCCTTTTGCAGTGCCAATGATTTGGAGAGAGCCAACAGATCATACCAGCGATTGTTACTTCTGCATGGTGCCTCCAGTTGGGAAAGGTGTGTCAACGAAGAAAAAGTGGACTGTGCATTATCCAAACATTCCATCAGCTATACGCCCAGTACCCCACGGAGAAGGACTGCCGGTTTCTGATGCACCAGAATCATTCTCACTTGAGTCAGAAGAGGAAGAGGATGAAACTTCTGGTCCTGAACCATCAATGTCACAGGACCCACATTTTCTCCCATCCTCCTCCTCTGAACCACACATAACACAAGGTGAACTGAATGACCTTGTCAGGGATTTGGAACTACCCAAGAGTAAGGCAGAGCTGTTGGGCTCCAGACTACAGCAGTGGAATCTCGTGGCAGGGGATGTTAGGGTTTCCATGTTCCGTGACCGTCAAAAGGATCCCATTCTTCTTCATGGAAGGTGATCTTGTAGCCTGCAACAACATCGTTCACGATCCAGATGAGTGGAGACTGTTCATTGATTCATCGAAGACGAGTCTTAAAGCTGTTTTACTGCATAATGGCAATGTTTTGCCATCAATTCCAGTTGGTCATGCAGTCCATGTGAAGGAAACCTATGACAACATGAAACAACTTTTGAGGTGCATAAAGTATGACCAACATCAGTGGCAGCTTTGTGGTGATTTGAAGGTTGTTGCTCTCTTGCTTGGTCTGCAGACTGGATACACAAAGTACTGCTGTTTTCTCTGCGAATGGGATAGTCGTGCAAGAGATTCCCACTACATCAAGAAAGACTGGCCACTCCGACAGTCATTGGAGCCTGGGAGGAAAAGTGTTCAGCATCCACCACTTGTTGAATCAAGGAAGATTTTGTTACCACCCTTACACATCAAGCTGGGTCTGATGAAGAACTTTGTCAAGGCTATTGACAAAACACAAGCAGCTTTCAAGTACCTCCGTGGAAAATTTCCAAGGTTAAGTGAAGCTAAGATAAAGGAAGGTGTCGTTGTTGGTCCTCAGATTCGTGAACTTCTTCGAGGTGATGCATTTCACCATGCACTGCGTGGCAAGGAAAAGACGGCATGGAAAGCCTTCCAGTTAGTGGCAATAAATTTTCTCGGAAACAACAAGGCAGACAACTACAGGTTGTTGGTGGAAAACCTCCTCAAGGCATACAAAAGCCTTGGTTGCAACATGTCACTAAAGATACATTTTTTGCACTCTCATCTAGATTTTTTTTCCACCGAACTGCGGAGCAGTGAGCGACGAGCACGGCGAGCGATTTCACCAGGACATTGCAACAATGGAGAAACGCTATCAGGGCAAATGGAGCCCATCAATGCTTGCAGACTATTGCTGGACAGTGGCAAGAGATGCTCCATTTAATGAATACAAGAGACAAGCCAAGAAGCGCCGATTAGACACGGAATAGGACTAAACTATGTACATAATAGTTTTTTGCCTTTTGTTTCATAATAAATTTTATTTATATAACCCTTTTGCTGATTTTTAAAGTGTTACATAAACAGGACAGGTGAAATATTATCATGTAAAGCAACCATAAACACATGAAAAGACCTAGGTTTACAATTTATGATTAAAACTCTACTATCTACACAATATACATAGACATAAAATGTAAAAACTTAAATATCTTAAAAACAGTAGCCAATCAGTTGTTTTAATTGTCATATTTGAATTCAGCACATCAAAATACATAATAAATAGCACATTTTATCTCTGAAGCAGACGACTTCTCAAAAATTGTAGACCAGTGTATTTAAAAGACAAGGCTTCAGCGAGCAACTGTATCAGATCATGTCTTGGGAACACAAAAGCAGTTTTTGACAGAAAGCTACATAAAATCAATTGTGGCGATTTCAAGGTTGACTGGGCTTTTAGATTTGGATACCTCTCCATTTACTTGAAGATCATTTGTAAGTGAATTGTGCATTCTCAGGGCTTTTTTGTGCTAGACTGACAAGGTGGAAAAATAATAATGCAGCATTGCTACCAGTTAAAATGATGCTCATTCTGAACAATTTGCTCAAAGTTGGTTTCGGAGATGTCACAATGTAACATGATGAGAAGGACAATCAATAATAGCAAGAAGAAATGTTAAAATCACTATCCATGTAATTATACATGGGCAGCCATGTAGGCAAATCACAATGCTGACTGCTCTAGAAAATATAGAATTTAAGTGCAGCACTGCTGTGAAAAAACACAGTATATGAACCAAAGGAGAATACTTCTCCTGGCTTCTAAGTGGAACAAGGAGCTTGAATAGATGTAAGATTTCCAGCTGCTTTCTCAGAAAGTACTTTTCAAAGATGTTTTGTTCAAAGGGGACAAACTAAACCATTTTTTTTTTCATCTTCATCCCCATTTGGTTGGTGGTTTGTCTCATCTGTTAAGTATGAGCTTTTTCAGAGCACAGAAATACAGTAACATTTCCTATTAAGAAAATGTATTTCTCAAACTGCTGGTACCAGGGTATATAGCCTTTCACCTCTTTTTACCAGGGCCAAATTCAGATCTTGAGGGTGAACCTTCATTGATTTCAGTTGGGTTGCACCAGAGCTGAATTTGGGTTAATACTAGCTCCTTCTGAATAATAAAAATAATGAATACTTAGCTTTTATATAGTGCTTTCATCTGTAGATCTCAAAGCACTTTAGAAAGGAGAATATCATTATCCTTTGTTTATAGATGGAGAAACTGAGGCACATAGAGGCAAAGTAACTGTCAGTTGGTACTGAGCAAAACTCCCATTTGACTTCAGCTGATGTAAGGCTAGTGATTTAGACCAGGAAAGAGTTACTCTCTAATGGACATATGTCCACATCACATATTCTGCCATTTTGTTGGGTATAAATTCCCCCCCTCCCCCCCCACACACACACGCACAGGTAGTCTCCTTTTTGCGCCACTGATATTTTTTTTAAAGCAAAACTTCTCATTGGAATAAAACAGTTTCATCTGGGTTTCAGGCTGATAAATTGTTTCCAGGTTTTGACCAAATGTGGTTTACAATGGCAAAATAATTTAATCCCCCAAACTGAGAGTGATAATATACAATAGCAACCTTGCCAGCCAAAATCAAATTTTAATGATCTCTGCAGAGAGGCAGATAAAATTTTAAAAAGTCACAAAGGCATCCAAGAGCAAACATATAACATATATTATTTATAAATGTATCCCACTGAGGCTTGATTTTCAGGAAAGCTAAGACCAGTAAAGTAAATATTTGTTTAGTACTGAAAAGAATAAGACATAGTGCTTGTAAATCATATAGCTATAATTTAATAAGAATCAACTAGTATATTGCAGGTAGCCTCAGTGAAGAAATACCAATGTCATTTTTGTTTTTTGCAACATGATGCATACAAAAAATACAACCACCACTCTATCAATATTAAAAAATATTTCACTATTATATTCACTATTCTAGTCACCACTGGTATATATATATATATATATATAAATGATGTAAGCCAACTCATATGGGGGCAAAACTTGGGAAACAAGTTGTTATCCTGGAGCCCAGATGAAATTGTTTTATTTTATATTTTAAAAAATACAACAATTTACAGATTCAGAGAGTCTAAGGCCAGACGATCACACTATGATAATTTAATCTGACCTTCTGCATAACAGAGGACATAGAATTTCATGTACTAATTCCTGTAATGGAGGGAATTATTGTACCCTCTTGTTATAGAATGTTAAGATTATTTTTATAATATATCTTTTAGATACTATATTGCTAAGCTGTAACCGCAACAGACTTTATTTTGTTTTTTAATGAATTATTGGAGAATGTCTTTAGTGTGAACTAAGCAATATGGGTGTTTCAAAATTATTTAGGTTTGAGAAATACTTACTTTAAGTCTGATCCCGCTGCTCTTACTAAATGGAGCAGTTGCATTGGCTCCAGTATGGCTTCTTGTGTGAGTAAGGGCTACGGGATACGACCCTAAGTGTTGTGCAGTATAACAGTGCACCTACATCCAAAAATGTTAATGTTTCAAAGTCAAATTGTGACAAGCATACCAGGACCTCTGAGGCTCCATGCTGGAGGCTTTGCGGTCCTACCACACCTGCCCCAGAAAAGGAGCAGTGAGGGTGGCTCCTCCAGATCTGCCTAGAAAAGCTTCAGGGAAGCAATCAGAGCTGCTGGAGTAGGCTCAATTAAAAGGAACTGCAGGTGTTGCCCTGGATTTGAGGGGTGTGTACACCAAAACATGATCAAACTAATTGTAACCATATTGTGTGCATTCAGCCACCATGAATTAATAACATAGAATACTGCATAGTACAGGGTTAATATGAAAGCAGGATTTTAGAGGCAAAGTCAAAACTAGCTGGTAGTTTCTGCTAATCAGAATGGGAGGAGGGGAAAGAAACGTCAACAACTGAGACTGAAAACCTTGGTGGACAAGAAACTTGAATTTGGGCACTTTGGACATAGAAGTATTATAATTAAGATTGTTAAGAATGTTTGTTGATAAGTAGTTAATTGAAAGTTAGGAAAAGTGATGATTTAGTAGGGTCATTATGACCTATGTGTTTTATAGAAGTTAGTTATAAAAGACTAGCTAATACAGTCTATTTTGGAGCAGTCCTCTGAAGCCATCTTGAGGGATGTTTTTCTGACACCTGTTCTCCCCAGAGGGTGAGCAACTGGCCACTGCGTACCCACTGTTAATTACTCAATACCATTCCAGATTTTAGGTAAATATGTGGGGTGTTCTAACCCTATTGCTTATGTCTGTCTGTGCTTAAATCTAATAAACTGTAGTTTTAGATTGAGCATGCTTACTTGCATTAATCTTTTATCATATGGAAATTGCTGTGTTCCCATTGATTTATTCCTGAGACCACCTGGAGTGAAATTTTTAAGTTACCACTGCTGTGGGTTCTGAAAACCCTGGGCAACCCTGAGCAGGTCAGTTTCTGGCTGGGACCCAGAAGGGTGCAGAAAGGCTGGAATATTGGGAAACTCTCTGGGCAAGGAGGTCTGGGAGAGATCCTGCTAAAACAGGGATAGGGCAGAGAAACTCTCCAGGTCAGGAGGCTAGGAGCAGATGGAGAGAACCCAAGGACTGGTAAAAGGTGAGGGAGATGGGACTACGTAGGAAGCAGGGAATAACAGCAGCAACTATTAAGAGAAGCAGTACGTGGCAGCTGTTTACAGAGTCGGGTTGGGACCCGAAGTAATGGGTGGGCCTCGATCCCCACACTGGCCACTGGGGAAGTGGCCTAAGCTCCAACAAGAAGATAAGACTCTTTATAAAAGCCTGAGAAAGGGGCTGGAGTTTAAACAGTCCCAGAGATGGGGCTGAAGACCCTGGAGAGGGCCAACCATTTGTTGAACTATGCTACTCTGGAAAGGGACTGAACTTAAGGGGTGACCTGGCTAGAGAGCTGGGGCAGTGAGAACAGGTGAAGACAAAGTCTCAAGCGAGAAAGCCCTGGGGGCACTGCTCTATAACAAGGCAGGGATGGACTTAAAGCTAGCACAGAAGGGGCTGGGAACTGAGCCCAGAGACAGGGCTAAAGACACTAACAAGGGCACAATGATAGGCCCCGTTGGACCTTTGTTACCCTGGAAGGAGTTCAGCCATTGTTGGCTGTGTTTCTTAGCTGGGGACTGAGCTACTGAAGACCTGCCAGATGAGGTCAACAGCCTACAGGAGGCACCAGGTGGAAGAGAAAATTGCATCACCACACCCAGCCGACAGGAGGTGCTCATAAGAGGTGAGTGCACTCTATCTCACAAACCCTCAAAAGTTAGGAAATGCCAGAATTAAGGTTACTTGTACAATCTTGATTTGTCCCCTGGTGCATATGCACTATGACACAGTCTTCAATTACATAATCACAGGATCCCTACCTCATTCAGAACATGCCTCTAATTTCTGACCTTCTCATAAACATTAAAAAATATATCTTTACAATACCCCTCTACACTAGGGAAGTATCCAAGTATAGCTCATGCCATCACAACATTTTAACATTATGTGAGAATAAGTTTATGACAACAATGTAGGGTATACAATTATATCCATCCTTGCAGCATATCCCCTTTGAGGGAATGAATGGTACAGAAAGCAGAGCCAGAGGACTAATAAATACTATAGGATGTACACAGAAGGAAGTAAGCCATGGTTGAATATATGAGTGCATATATACATACATACAGGTGTAGGGTATATCAGAAACTTAGTGCATTTGTTTGAAGTAAGAAGATATCATTAATAAGTATATGATTTCTTGGTCATGAAGGTTATGCAGGACATGAGACATTTTGCTGATGTTGACCATCCACAGGCATGGCCCCCCGCAGCTCCCAGTGGCTGTGGTTCACCATTCCCGGCCAATGGGAGCTGCGGAAAGCGGCAGGCCACAGGGAAATGCTGGCCGCTGCTTCCTGCAGCTCCTATTGGCTGGGAACGGTGAACCGCAGCCACTGGGAGCTGTGGGGGGCCGTGCCTGCGGACAGTCAACGTCAGCAAAATGTCTCCTGGCCCACAATCAGATTACCCTGATGAGCTGCATGTGGCCCATGGGCTGCAGGTTGCCCAACACTGCTTTAACAGATGTCTGCAATTTCTTTGGCTCGGGCTTTGGTCCCAGGTGGCGGGGCTCAGGTTTCAGCCTCAGGCAGTGGGGCTTGGATTTTGGCTTCATCCCCACCATGACCATATCCTGATTTTGTACTATTTACCATGACTGTTCTGTGAATTTTGCTTAATTTTACCATAATCCATATCTATAATAATTAATTATCCATAAGTATCCATAATCATTAATAATGAAAGTGTTAAAGTTTTCTGTAAGAACCAAATCTTGGCCCCACTGAAGTTAATGGGTCCAGGATGGTGCTCTAGAAGAAATGCATGTTGACATTGATATCGGTCCTAATGCTGGGTGTAAAATGCCTCTTGGCACAAGTGCACCTTCCTTGTTCCTTACGGAATAAGCCCTTAGAAGCATAATTTACACATAAACATGTTAGCTTTGATGCATAAAATCTGTGGTAATTTTAGCTACACAATTAGGCACAAATTATCAAGTGTCCACTACCTTGCAGTGTTTCAATCTGATGTTCTATATAGACATTCAGGGCCTGGTTTGCAGAAGTGCTAAGCACCCACAAATCCAGCTGAAATCAAAGGAAGCTGAGGGTGCTTAACACCTCTGAACATCAGATTGTAGGTGTCTCAAACTACTCATCAAAAATGGAGATAATAAAATTAGTGGAGACTTGTGAAAGTTTTGGCTTTAACCCTTTTGGCATGGCAACCATAATAATGGACCACACGACAGGGTAGGAATGCACAAGGCCAAACCCTTATTCCAGGGCATAAATTTTCAAAATGTAGCATGAGGCTTTAGCTATGTGACTCCTACAGTCTGACTCAGTAACTGAGCACTTTCCTAAAGAAATTCATAGCAAACTGGAAAAAGCAGATTGAGACAAAGCAGGTGTGAAAACAAGTTAGCAACAACAGGAATCTAAGCTCTGAGAGTCCTCTAACAGTGAACAAAAATGGGAACTTGTTAATAGAACTTTTGAAGGGCTGATCTAATGTTACCTACTGATATAAAAAATACATATAGCATGTGCTAAATTATTCTTTTATCGCCTAAGAAAAGAATCAGACTTTGGCACCTATTATTGCCATTAGATGCCTATTCTTTAGTCACACCTAGACTCAATAATTGCAACAGTGATATCTGCAGCAGGCTATTTCAAAATACATCCCAGGGTCTCCTATCTTTGCACTGTAGGACTCCCAATTAAAAGAAAATTACTAATACCCATTTTCTCAGCCTAATAGTCTCTCTCCCCAGTTTCCCCCTCCATCCCCAGTCCCTTTATACATGCCTGCTCAGGTCACCTACTTCTTCTGTTCTCCATTACCTCCAAATCAGTGATTTCCCTACACCCCCCCTGAATTTCCCCAACACCCCCCCCCCAGTTTTGTGAACTAGTTACATGCCAATTTAGTGACTGTTTGGAAATTTGAATTGAAATTGAAACATTAATAAACACTTTAAAAGCATATACAGTGTATGATAAAATACATGTATCTGAAAAAGTATAATAGATTTGAAAAGTATGAACATAGACTAGCTTCCTTATACAGCTGTTGTTTTCTATGACAATGTCAGTGCATTCATTTTGGTGATGTTGGCCAACCTAATACACCTCTACCCCGATATAACGCGACCCGATATAACATGAATTCGGATATAACGTGGTAAAGCAGAGCTCCGGGGGGTGGAGGGGGGACTGTGCACTCTGGCGGATCAAAGCAATTTCAATATAATGCGATTTCACCTATAACGCAGTAAGATTTTTTGGCTCCCGAGGACAGCGTTATATCGGCATAGAGGTGTAATTTCAAATGATGATTTGTAAGCAAAGTCTAAATGAGCTATCCCTGACAGCTAGTGATGAGCTGGGGCTGGGGGGAAAGGCTTCAGGACCAGACTGTATTTACAGTCATACCTAATCTACCTAGGTATCCAGCAAACAGAGCTGTGTTGCCCAAGTGATAGATTTTGGTTGGGGTTGGGTTACAAATCACTTGAATGCGGGGGCGGGAATGAAATGTTGTTGTTCTTATTGTATGAGTAAAGGGCAGTAGACCTGTACTTAGCCTGTGCTGATTGAGGGCATCAAGAGAGAGGGTGGGGACCTGTCCCTTTCCACTGGTTAAAGACAGAGCTGATTAGGCGCCATAGATAGTCTTTTGTTCTGTCAAGTGACCACTGCAGCTGAAATCACTGATAATCAGGTCTAAGTGCTTAGTCGTGCTGTGGGGACAGTGTTTCTGTGGAAGAGACAGCCCAGACCTCACTAGCAGCAAGGTTCCCCCCCCGAGAGCTCAGCTGAAATCACTGAGAGCTGGTGGAACCTCAAGAGACCAACTCGCAGAGGTCACAGTGGCAGGTGGCAGCAAAAGGTGACAGCGCAGGGCCATTGGCAACAGAGCAATGGAGTGAACGGTGGCACAACGAACAGCTGTGGCCAGAGCGAACAGTGAGCAGCTGGAGGAACAAGCAAGGTGCCTTCTTGCCCCCCACCTGGGAGGTGTACTCACGTGAAAGCACCTCTGAACTCTGAGTCTCCACTAACCAAGGACAACACCGGTGAGGGGGGTGCGGTGGAGGGAAAAGTGAGGGGCACGTTAAATAAACATTTGTTTGTTGGACTATATTTTAGTGACTTTGCTCCAGGATACTAGATTTGTGACTGGAAATGGAAACTTATATAAATATGTTTCCTAGTAGGCCAAGATTTTTAAAATGCATTATTTGCCAAGGTTATTATCTCACATCGTTGCTATCTTGAGAGGTCATTATGTTGGGGAGTTTCTGTACTAAACATTTTTATTATTATAATTAATTTTTACATAAGAATGGTCATACTGGGTCAGACCAATGGTCCATATAGCCCAGTATCCTGTCTTCCGACAATGGTCAAGGTCAGGTGCTTCAGAGGGAATGAACAGAACAGGTAATCATCAAGTGATCCATCCCCTGTTGCCCATTCCCAGCCAGGTAAGCAAGCTGGCTAACCTAGTGAGGAGGGCTTTAAACTAGGTTCACCGGGGGAAGGAGACCAAAGCTCTGAGGTAAGTGGGGAAATGGGATACCGGGAGGAATCACGAGCTGGAGAGTGCAAGAGGGGAGGACTCCTGTCTCAAACTGAGAAAGCGGGACAATCAGCGAGTTATCTTAAGTGCCTATACACAAATGCAAGAAGCCTGGGAAACAAGTAGGGAGAACTGGAAGTCCTGGCACAGACAAGGAACTATGATGTGATTGGAATAACAGAGACTTGGTGGGATAACTCACATTACTGGAGTACTGTCATGGATGGATATAAACTGTTCAGGAAGGACAGGCAGGGCAGAAAAGGTGGGGGAGTTGCATTGTATGTAAGAGAGGAGTATGACTGCTCAGAGCTCCGGTATGAAACTGCAGAAAAACCTGAGAGTCTCTGGATTAAGTTTAGAAGTGTGAGCAACAAGGGTGATGTCGTGGAGGGAGTCTGCTATAGACCACCAGACCAGGGGGATGAGGTGGACGAGGCTTTCTTCCGGCAACTAGCACAAGTTACTAGATCGCAGGCCCTGGTTCTCATGGGAGACATCAATCACCCTGATATCTGCTGGGAGAGCAATACAGCAGTGCACAGACAATCCAGGAAGTTTTTGGAAAGTGTAGGGGACAATTTCCTGTGCAAGTGCTGGACGAACCAACTAGGGGCAGAGCTCTTCTAGACCTGTGCTCACAAACCGGGAAGAATTAGTAGGGGAAGCAAAAGTGGATGGGAACCTGGGAGGCAGTGACCATGAGATGGTCGAGTTGAGGATCCTGACCCAAGGAAGAAAGAAGAGCAGCAGAATATGGACCCTGGACTTCAGAAAAGCAGACTTTGACTCCCTCAGGGAACTGATGGACAGGATCCCCTGGGAGAATAACATGAGGGGGAAAGGAGTCCAGGAGAGCTGGCTGTATTTTAAAGAATCCTTATTGAGGTTGCAGGAAAAAAACATCTCAATGTGTAGAAAGAACAGTAAATATGGCAGGCGACCAGCTTGGCTTAACAGTGAAATCCTTGCTGATCTTAAACACAAAAAAGAAGCTTACGAGAAGTGGAAGATTGGACAAATGACCTGGAAGGAGTATAAAAATATTGCTCAGGCATGCAGGAGTGAAATCAGGAAGGCCAAATCACACTTGGAGTTGCAGCTAACAAGAGATGTTAAGAGTAACAAGAAGGGTTTCTTCAGAGATGTTAGCAACAAGAAGAAAGTCAAGGAAAGTGTGGGCCCCTTACTTAATGAGGGAGGCAACCTAGTGACAGAGGATGTGGATCAACTAGTGGATCAACTAGTCCTGTCCATTCTCTGGTACCGTCTCAACACCCTGGTCCCGGCCCTGGGCTTCCTGGCCGACCTCCGGAGGGCGATTCTGGAGTTATTTTGGCCAGGACTGCACTGGGTCTCTGTGGGGGTCCTCCATCTGCCCCCTGGAGGAGGGAGGGGAGGGCCTGAAGTGCCTCCGCACTCAGGTCCATGTCTTCCACCTCCAGGCCCTGCAGAGGCTCCTTTATGGTGCAGGTAGTCCGGCGTGGAGAGTACTGGCGCACACCTTCCTGCACCGCTTCCGAGGGCTCCGATACGACCGGCAGCTCTTTTATCTCGATCCGAGAGATCTTCCGCGAGACCTCTCCGGGCTGCCGGTCTTCTACCAGGACCTCCTCCGGACCTGGAAACTGTTCTCAGCGACCAGGTCCATGGCGGCCACCAGGGGGGCAGATCTCCTCGCGGAGCCCCTGCTACACAACCCCCAGCTTCGTGTGCAGGTGGCGGAGTCCCCCGCGGTGCGCCAGAGGTTGGTCCTGGCAGACGTCACTAGAGTCGGAGACCTCCTGGACTACGACCGGGGAGTCTGGCTGGATCCCCTGACGCTCGCTCGGCGCATGGGGCTCTCCAGGCCTTGTACTCCCCGGCGCATACTTCAGGAGGTGAGGGCCGCTTTGCCGCCCGCTGCTCGGGTCTACCTCGACCAGGTCCTGCGCGAGGGCACGCCCCGCCCACCCTCCACCCCTGGTCCTCCGGACCTTTTTATCGGGCCCCTGCCCCGTGGACCCAACCGGCCCCCCCGCCCCTTCTCCGTGAGCCGGCTGCACGACTTGCAGCCGGTTCGTTTCCTGACCACGCCAAGGAAACATCTATACACGCTCGTGCTCCACACTCTTCACTTCCTCACCCTCGTGTCCCGCCCTGATACGAAGTGGCGGGACCTCCTGCCACCTGTTGAGGGTGAGAAGCCCCGGTGGGCCAGCCACTATTCCACCCTGGTCCCGAGGCCCGCCGGGGATATCAGCTGGCGGCTCCTTCATGGGGCCGTGAGCACGGGCGTGTACTTGGCGCGGTTTACCCCTGTCCCAGACACCTGTCCTTTCTGCGGCGTGAGGGAGACCCTGGCTCACGTTTACTTAGAGTGTGCCAGGTTGCAGCCCCTACACCGGCTCCTCACTGACATTATGTTGCGTTTTTGGTTACACTTTTCCCCTCACCTTCTCATTTATGCACTCCCTATCCGTGGCCCCACAAAGTCACGGGACCTCCTGGTCAACTTCCTCTTGGCCCTGGCTAAACAGGCCATCTATAAAACCAGGGAGAGGAGGTTGGCCAATGGAGGTTCCTGTGACTGTGGGGCCTGTTTCCGATCCTCTGTCCGTTCACGTATCCGGGCAGAGTTCCTCTGGGCGGCGTCCACTGGCTCCCTTGACACCTTTGAGGAGCAGTGGGTGCTGTCCGGGGTTCTCTGCTCGGTGTCCCCGTCAGGTTCCCTTCTTTTGACCCTTTGACCGCACTCCTGTCCCTGTTTTTACATTAGTTGTCCCCCGTAATCATTTGGGTTTTAGGCCCTGTGGGTCCTCCCCTTAGGCTGGGGGGGGGATCCTTTAGTAGTGGGCGGGCTTTGCCCGCCCACTTCCCGGAACCCAATATGGATAGAGGATGTGGAAAAAGCTAATGTACTCAATGATTTTTTTGCCTCTGTCTTCACGAACAAGGTCAGATCCCAGACTACTGCACTGGGCAGCACAGCATGGGGAAGAGGTGACCAGCCCTCTGTGGAGAAAGAAATGGTTCGGGACTATTTAAAAAAACTGGACGTGCACAAGTCCATGGGGCCGGATGCGCTGCATCCAAGGGTGCTAAAGGAGTTGGCGGATGTGATTGCAGAGCCATTGGCCATTATCTTTGAAAACTCATGGCGATCGGGGGAGGTCCCGGATGACTGGAAAAAGGCTAAAGTAGTGCCCATCTTTAAAAAAGGGAAGAAGGAGGATCCGGGGAACTACAGGCCAGTCAGCCTCACCTCAGTCCCTGGAAAAACCATGGAGCAGGTCCTCAAGGAATCAATTCTGAAGCACTCAGAGGAGAGGAAAGTGTTCAGGAACAGTCAGCATGGATTCACCAAGAGCAAGTCATGCCTGACTAACCTAATTGCCTTCTATGATGAGATAACTGGGTCTGTGGATGAGAGGAAAGCAGTGGATGTGTTATTCCTTGACTTTAGCAAAGCTTTTGATACAGTCTCCCACAGTATTCTTACCAGCAAGTTAAAGAAGTATGGGCTGGATGAATGGACTATAAGGTGGCTAGAAAGCCGGCTAGATCATCGGGCTCAACGGGTAGTGATCAATGGCTCCATGTCCCCTCTATTCGACATTGGTGAGGCCTCACCTGGAGTACTGTGTCCAGTTTTGGGCCCCACACTACAAGAAGGATGTGGAAAAATTGGAAAGAGTCCAGTGGAGGGCAACAAAAATGATTAGGGGGCTGGGGCACATAACTTATGAGGAGAGGCTGTGGGAACTGGGATTGTTTAGTCTGCAGAAGAGAAGAATGAGGGGGGATTTGATAGCTGCTTTCAACTACCTGAAAGGGGGTTCCAAAGAGGATGGATCTAGACTGTTCTCAGTGGTACCAGATGACAGAACAAGGAGTAATGGTGTCAAGTTGCAGTGGGGGAGGTTTAGGTTGGATATTAGGAAAAACTTTTTCACTAGGAGGGTGGTGAAGCACTGGAATGCGTTACCTAGGGAGGTGGTGGAATCTCCTTCCTTAGAGGTTTTTAAGGCCTGGCTTGACAAAGCCTTGGCTGGGATGATTTAGTTGGGAATTGGCCCTGCTTTGAGCAGGGGGTTGGACTAGATACCTCCTGAGGTCGCTTCCAACCCTGATATTCTATGATTCTATTCTATGATTCTTCTGGCAAACAGGCTAGGAACACTAAGAGCATGGTGTTGCATCCCTCCCCATTCTGGCTAATAGCCACTGATGGAGCTATTCTCCAGGAATGTATCTAGTTCTTTTTTAATCCTGTATAGTTTTGGTCTTCACAGCATCCCCTGGCAAAGAGTTCCACAGGTTGACTTTATGTTGTGTGAAGAAGTACTTCCTTTTTTCTTTTTTTTTAAATCTGCTGCCTATTAATTTCATTGGGTGACTGCTAGTTCTTGTGTTATGTGAAGGATTAAATAACATTTCCTTATTCACTTTCTTCACACCAGTCAAGATTTCATAGACCTCTATCATATCCCCCCTTAGTCATCCCTTTTTTAAGCTGAAAATTCCCAGTCATTTTAATTTCTCCTCCTGTTTCATACCCCTAATCATTTTAGTTTCCCATCTCTGTACCTTTTCCAATTCCAACATATCTTTTTTGGGATGGGGTGACCAGATCTGCACACAATATTCAAGGTGTGCACGTACCATGGATTTATATACAGGCAATATGATATTTTCGGTCTTATTATCTATCCCTTTCTTAATGATTCCCAACATTCTGTTCGCTTTTTTGACTGCCGCTGCACATTGAGTGGATGTTTTCAGAGAACTATCCACAATGACTCCAAGATCTCTTTCTTGAGTGTTAACAGCTAATTCAGACTCTTTCATTTTGTATGTATAGTTGAGATTGTTTTCCAATGTGCATTACTTTGCATTTATCAACATTGAATTTCATCTGCCATTTTGTTGCCCAGTCACCCAGTTTTGTGAGATCCCTTTGTAACTCTTCACAGTCTGCTTCGGACTTAACTATCTTCAATAGTGGTTTGAGCTTTGGCCTGCTAAACCCATGGTTGTGAGTTCAATCCTTGAAGGGGCTATTTGGGGATTTAGTTGGGGATTGGTCTAGGGGTTGGACTAGATGACCTCCTGAGGTCCCTTCCAACTCTGATATTCTATGAAACAGTTCTATCTGCAAATTTTGCCACCTCACTGTCTACCCATTTTTCCAGATCATTTATGAATATGTTGAACAGTAATGGTCCGAGTCGACCCCTCAGGGATACCACTATTTCTCTCTCTCCATTCTGAAAACTGATAATTTATTCCTACCCTTTGTTTCCCATCTTTTAACCAGTTACAGATCCATGAGAGGACTTCCCTCTTATCCCATGATGGCTTACTTTTCAAAAGTCAATTTAAATTAAATACATTTAAAAAATATATATATATTTTTTAGAAATCTAGACCTGTTATGTGTTTTGGTGTAACTTGCATTATCCTTATGTTAAATTTGCATTATCCTAACAAAACATTTACTTTATTCATATCTCTTTTATATATCTCATCGGCCCTGACACCCTCCTGTAAATTCGAACACCCCCCCTAATTTCAATTCCTGGGGAAACCACTGCTCCAAATCCGCCTCCCTTCAGGCAAGAGGAGAAAGTGTCTTCCCCCAACTAGAACAAATTCATTGTCCCAAGGTGTTTTACTTTGAATAGTGCTGATCACTCACTATTGTCTGTGGCCTGGCAGAGACATGACACAACCCTTCACTTTGAATGGTCCTTTGAAATATGTGTTAACTCCTTATGCTATACAAGCTGATCAACCTTGTATTTGGCTGTGACCCTCTGAGTATGTTTCCCAGAACCTGAAGATGAGCTCTGTGTAAGCTGGAAACCTTGTGTCTCTCACCAACAGAATTTGGTCCAATAAAAGATATTACCTCACCCACCTCGTTCTACAATGCTGCTAACTCATGGTGGACCCACATACATAGAGGCTTCCCATGACACAGTAAGTTTATATGCAATTTTATAAAATCATCCACAATTCAGAAGTGGTACAGACAACCCACCCCTCTCCCCTTCCCTTCCCCCCCCCCCCACACCAAATCATCACAGTGGCTATTATGACGTAATGAACCAAGCTCACCCCTTTTTTCTGGCTGCTATACTTGGCAAATTGGGCTTTTCCCCCCTTAAACTAATGGTTCTTAACATTGTTTTTAGTAATATAACTAGACCATGCCTCCCAACCACCATATACAGGCCTGGTTTCAAAATATTATGCCTGACCTGTGAGAAGTGGGTGTGTGTCTAATTAATTTTCCTGAAATAAATTCTCCATGTAGTGCAGGCAACAGAAATATGCATTTCAGCCAGTCACCACGTAATGGATCTGTTGATTCCAATTAGTTCAGACTTGCCCGGGGGGCCTGAACATGTATTATAGGCACTGATGCTGTATCCTCACATCAGAGCAGAAGCAATAACTAACTGTGACATACCAGGATACAGTCCAGACCAGTGATGGGCTGTGTCACCCCTTTCCTGCAACCTTGGGTGCCTTATAATGCCATGTTGAAGTAGCTCCTACCTAGACTGCTCACAAACAGCTTTCCATCCTGAGTGTCTGTGTGTAACTGAAGCCTGCCAGCCCCACTTGGGTCATACTCGCTGGCTCTCTTCAGCCTTGGTTATATGGATGACTTCAACATACCTCTGGTCCCAGATTTCCCCCAGAAATGTATGCCCTCTCTAGACAGTAGAAATATTTTGTCTGTTATCCCTTTAAGGGAATAATAGGCCAGTCTATAATCTCAAATATAATTTAAACACACTGGATTAGCTAATGCAGTAAACAAGTTTATTAGCTAAATGAGAGATTTTAAGTGAGTAGATATAACGAGGCATGAAAGTCAGAAATAGTTACAAATAAAGGTAAGACATTTATTAATGCCTAACTTAACAAACTATATTAGACTCAAGCAAAGCTTCTCATCTCTTGCTCCAGCAGACTACTACCCAAACTCTCAGGTTAGGGCCCCTCCCCCAGAGTCCAACAAATACTTCCTTTTTCTCTGTAGATGCAGTGAATCGGATGGGCAGCAGGGGAGAGATGGGTTCCTGGAGCTGGGCACTAGGAGACAGAGTCTATGTGGAAAGATGTTCCCTGCTGTTTTTTTTCTCACCTGTTTGGGCTTTCTTTGTTTCCCTCCCTGCATGATGACTCTGTTTACTGCTTAAATAGAAATTAAGTAGAGCACACATTCCTTTCTTTAAGACAGACTTGTTTGTCCACTTATGTTTGGGCAAGGCTGTGGGATTTGGAATTTGTGTTAATAACACCATACAGGGAAATCTTATAACTTGTTGCCTGTGACGGGGCGCACTTACCATTGGGTCCCACAGCCCTGTGGGAAGGGGCCGTCACCTTGACTCTGGCCTTGGGCCACACAACCTTGAGAGAGAGAGTGGCCATATTGACTTTCACCGTTAGTCCACACAACCCCAAGACAAGGGGTAGTCATGAGGACGCAACCGCGGGGAAGTAATTACCCCGCCCAGGCCCAAGAGGGGACGGGGCACACTTGCCCCACGACATTGCCGCACATTTTATCAGGATAATACTGGCCAGCAAATTATGAGTTTTCAAATGATATTTTCCAAGGCATACTTTGTACAAAGACTATTACGATGGTGTGTAGGGTGTGAATACAGGGGTGTATTCTGTCACACTAATCAACAGGATGCTGGGGCTTTGTCAATCAATTTCTGGATTTGGCAGCCAGCTATCTAAGTGGGCAAAGTACAGAGGATGTGAAAGCCACAAAAAAAGTCACTTTTGGCATTTCTAATGAATGCTGCATGTCTTTTATATTCTGTACAACTATTAAACAACTTTACATCGTGAGGTCTAATTCCCTCCATGTTTCAGTGAACACTTGGAAGAAACTTTATTTAGGAGAGCCCCCCACACAACAGGCTGCTATGGAAACCTTTTCCCATCTATCCATGGCACGCCCTGTCACTGAAGGAAAGGGAATGCATGACCACAAAGGTGAATTGTTCCCAGTTGCTCAGTAACCATAACATAATTGGAAAACTTCATAAGCATTAAGTGAAGTCCTTTCCTCCTTGCATTTTATTGATTCCACTTCACCTGATCTGCCAAAGATAATCATTTATTTACTAGTGGCTCTGCTCCATTTGGTTTGTAAATTTTTGTTCCATCCTAATCATCACATGTACAATGAAGTTTAAGAAAAGGCATTTGACTCACCATAATGAACCCATCCATCCCATAAGACATATATTTCACCAGTCATGTGGGTTCTCATAATTATTGCTGTATGGTTGTTTGCTGACCCATTGGATATTTAATACATACCATACTCCCTGTCCCAATACACAATCCAGTACTTTAAAACTGCAGAGTCCTCCAATGGCAGAGTAACACCTGGTATTGCCTGCCATAACTGGCCTGTAGTTGTCTTTGACTGCGTTCTTCTTTGGGGCATCGCATGGCCACTGTGCTCTTGGTGGAACCTAGTTCCTTCAAGGCTCTGCCAATATTATAAAGGTTGGATCCTTGCTCATTCATACTCTGCAGATGTCCTGGATATATTCAGGTAGCAACCCTCTCACTTCCACAGCACGTTCATTTTGCTTTTGCCCTTCAAGTGCAACACTGATAGCTTTGATACAGTTGAGGACATGTCCACTGCAGACAAGACAGGATGTCTTCCTTTGCATCTACCATTGGAAAATTCCAATTTTTTTCACCTGTAAGATATTGTTGCTTTTCCCTGGGTCATTGTACTGGCTGAATAGCACTATTTATTAGGTAGCACATCAAACCTATATTCTGTGGCAGATGCACTGAATTACTCTGTCATAGGTTCACCACAGGCATCTATTCGATGTGTATGTGAAAGTGATGGAGGAGATAGTGAGGCAGTTT
Organism: Emys orbicularis; assembly: GCF_028017835.1. Lineage (NCBI taxonomy): Eukaryota > Metazoa > Chordata > Testudines > Emydidae > Emys > Emys orbicularis. The sequence goes on along the minus strand of NC_088684.1, from coordinate 49,845,824 downwards.
GGGCTGCATTGCTATCCATGTACAGATGATGTGCAGTTCTACACATCTCCCTTTTAATCTCATAGACTCATAGACTTTAAGGTCAGAAGGGACCAATATGGTCATCTAGTCTGACCTCCCGCATGATGCAGGCCACAAAAGCTGACTCACCCACAACAGAATCTACCAGCCTGCGACCCCTGCCCTATGCTGCGGAGGAAGGCGAAAAACCTCCAGGGCCTCTGCCAATCTACCCTGGAGGAAAATTCCTTCCCGACCCCAAATATGGCGATCAGCAGAACCCCGAGCATACAGGCAAGATTCTACAGCCGGACTCTCATTTTACCCGCGATGGCCCGTTAATGCCTATTTGACTAAAATCACATTATCCCATCAAACCATTCCCTCCATAAACTTATCAAGCCTAATCTTGAAGCCAGAGAGGTCCTTTGCCCCCACCGTTTCCCTCGGAAGGCTGTTCCAAAATTTTACCCCTCTGACGGTCAGAAACCTTCGTCTAATTTCAAGCCTAAACTTCCCCACGGCCAGTTTATAGCCATTCGTTCTCGTATCCACATTACTACTAAGCTGAAATAATTCCTCTCCCTCCTTGGTATTAATCCCTTTGATATATTTAAAGAGAGCAATCATATCCCCCCTCAGCCTTCTTTTGGTTAGGCTAAACAAACCGAGCTCCTCGAGTCTCCTTTCATAGGAAAGGTTTTCCATTCCTCGGATCATCCTAGTGGCCCTTCTCTGTACCCGTTCCAGTTTGAGTTCATCCTTTTTAAACATAGGAGACCAGAACTGCACACAGTACTCCAAATGAGGTCTCACCAGCGCCTTGTATAACGGAAGCAGCACCTCCCTGTCCCTACTAGAAATACCTCGCCTAACGCATCCCAAGATCGCATTAGCTTTTTTCACAGCCACGTCACATTGCCGACTCATAGTCATCCTGCGATCAACCAGGACTCCGAGGTCCTTCTCCTCCTCCGTCACTTCCAACCTATGCGTCCCTAACTTATAACTAAAATTCTTGTTAGTCATCCCTAAATGCATCACCTTACACTTCCCACTATTGAATCTCATCCTATTATTGTTACTCCAATTTACAAGGTCATCCAAGTCTCCCTGCAAAATATCCCGATCCTTCTCCGAATTGGCAATACCTCCCAACTTTGTGTCATCCGCAAACTTTATCAGCCCACTCCTACATTCGGTTCCGAGGTCAGTAACGAATAGATTAAATAAAATCGGACCCAAAACCGAACCTTGAGGAACCCCACTGGTGACCTCCCTCCAACCCGACAGTTCCCCTTTCAGTACTACCCGCTGCAGTCTCCCCTTTAACCAGTTCTTTATCCACCTCTGGATTTTCATATCGATCCCCATCTTTTCTAATTTAACCAGTAATTCCTCGTGCGGCACAGTATCAAACGCTTTACTAAAATCTAGGTAAATTAGATCCACCGCATTTCCTTTATCTAGAAGGTCTGTTACTTTCTCAAAAAAGGAGATCAAGTTGGTTTGGCACGATCTTCCTTTCGTAAACCCATGTTGTAATTTGTCCCAATTGCCATTCACCTCAAGGTCCTTAACTACTTTTTCCTTCAAGATTTTTTCCAAGACCTTGCATACTACAGAAGTTAAACTAACAGGCCTGTAGTTACCCGGGTCACTTTTTATCCCCTTCTTGAAAATAGGAACCACATTAGCTATTTTCCAGTCCATCGGTACCTCCCCCGAGTTTACAGATTTATTAAAAATTATCGCCAAGGGGCTTGCAATTTCTCGCGCCAGCTCCTTCAATATTCTAGGATGAAGATCATCCGGTCCACCCGATTTAGTCCCATTTAGCTGGTCAAGTTTGGCTTCCACCTCTGATACGTTAATGTCAATTGCCCCTCCTTTATTCCCCTCTGTCCCGCTCCCTCTATTCCTAAGCCCTTCATTAGCCTTATTAAACACCGATGCAAAATATTCATTTAGATATTGTGCCATGCTTAGATTGTCCTTAATCTCCACTCCATCTGCAAGCTTCAGTGGCCCCACTTCCTCTTTCTTTGTTTTCTTCCTATTTATATGGCTATAAAACCTCTTACTATTGGATTTAATTCCCCTCGCGAGGTCCAACTCTACACGGCTTTTGGCCTTTCTCACCGCATCCCTACATGCTCTGACCTCAATAAGGTAGGTTTCTTTGCCGATCTCTCCTCTCTTCCATTCTTTGTACGCTTTCTGTTTTTTCTTAATCGCCCCTTTGAGACGCCCGCTCATCCAGCTGGGTCTAATTCCCCTGCCTACTGACCGTTTCCCCTTTCTCGGGATACAGGCCTCGGACAGCTCGTGCAACTTCAGCTTGAAATAATCCCAGGCCTCATCTGCCTTTAGCTCTCTAAGTATGTTAGCCCAATCCACTTCCCTAAGTAGTTGCCTTAATTTATTAAAGTTGGCCTTTTTGAAATCGTAAACCTTAGTCACAGTCATAGTTTTATTTCTGTTAACCCTTCCATTTAGTTTAAACCAAATTAGCTCATGGTCACTCGAGCCAAGGTTGTCCCCTACAACCATTTCCTCAACGAGGTCCTCACTACTCACCAGCACCAAATCTAAAATGGCATCCCCCCTCGTCGGTTCAGCTACTACTTGATGAAGGAATTCATCTGCTAGCATGTCTAGAAACATCTGAGCCCTATTATTGTTACTAGCATTTGTTCCCCAATCTATGTCTGGGAAGTTAAAGTCCCCCATGATCACACAGCTCTTATTAGTTTTTACTTCCTTAAAAACATTAAATAGTTCTCTGTCCGCATCCAGGCTAGATCCCGGCGGTCTATAGCACACCCCAAGCAGTATCTCAGGGGAGGCTCTAGTAGTTCTTTTACCCAGTGTAATTGTTGCCCAGACAGACTCCGTCTTATCCATTCCATCACTTATTATTTCTTTACATTTTAGCTCATTATTGACATACAATGCCACACCCCCACCTTTACCTTTTTTCCGGTCATTCCTAAACAGCACATACCCTTCCATACCTGTACTCTAATCTAACTCTCTTGGTATTGTCTTTGCTTTCCCTGTGCCTAGTCAAGATTATGGCTTGGGTGATGCTGAATCCAGGCGAAATTGTGCTGACACTTAAGAGCTGAGAAAGCATTTAGAGAGCATGGCAAGTATGGTACCTTCTCCCATTACTGAAGGTATTAATTAGGGCTAGTCAAAAAAGGAAATAATTTTGAAAAAATATTTTGTGAGAACTTTGTCACTTTCATGCCAAAATTAGGGTTGTCGATTAATCGCAGTTAACTCATGTGATTAACTCAAAAAAATTAACTGTGATTAAAAAATTAATCGTGATTAATCGCACTGTTAAACAATAGAATACCAACTGAAATTTATTAAATGTTTTTGGATGTTTTTCTACTTTTTCAAATATATTGATTTCTGTTACAACACAGAATACAAAGTGTACAGTGCTCACTTTATATTATTATTTTTATTACAAATATTTGCACTGTAAAAATGATAAACAAAAAGAAATAGTAGTTTTCAATTCACCTCACGTAAGTACTATAGTGCAATCTCTTTATCTTGAAAGTGTAACTTACAAATGTAGACATTTTTTGTTACATAACTGCACTCAAAAAACAATGCAAAGCTTTAGAGCCTACAAGTCCTCTCAGTCCTATTTCTTGTTCAACCAATTGCTAAGACAAACAAGTTTGTTTACATTTACGGGAGATACTGCTGACTGCTTCTTATTTACAATGGCACTTTTGTAACCAGTGTTGCCTGTTTTTTTCTCTTTTCCACTGAATGCAGCATATAATAAGTGATGTCCAGGTTAGGCGGGTGGGTTGGTTGGCTCTTTTCCCCCTCCTTTTGTCACCCAATAACGTCTCAGCTTCCACAAATTTGAAGGTTCTTGTAGTGAGTGGATGTGGTCTCCCACCCTGATGGATGGGGAGAGAGTAATGACCGCCCCCTGGTGGGCATAACAGGGACACCCATGGCCGCCCTGCTTGAAGCAGAGAGGTGGGACAGGAACCAGAAATATAAAGGGCCATCCCTCCATCTCCCCCTCACTGCTGAAGAGAGAGAGAGCTGCCAGAGGAGCAGGACATCCCCTCACTGCTGAAGCCTGGACCTGACGGAGGCTGCTACAGTGCCTGAGACCTGGAGGGACTGCCGGAGCTGCCACTTGGTGGGGACACCAAGGAGCTGTTGGGGCTGCCACTAGACGTTTACCCCAGAGAGACGAACGACAACCCTAGAACCCAGGTACCCCCTGACTGGGAGTGTAGGAAGGAGCCCAGGGAAGCCAAATAGGGTTTGGCTGTGTTACTGATTGCAAGCCGGCCAGCGTGTTGCGGCCAGATTTCCCCGCTGATCCAGTGGCGGACCACTCCGCCACTGTTAGGGCCCTGGGCTGGGACACAGTGGAGTCGGGTGGGCCTGCATCCCCTACCCCCCTGCCACCCCACCCCTGGGGATGGCAGCCTCCCCACCTTTAGGCCAGGAGGCCTGCACTGGTCTGTTGCCCACCCAAGCTAGGATGCCAGGCGGTTTTGCTGTCTGCTCTGCCAAAGAACTGATCCCCCTAGACTGCTGTGTTGCTCTGCCTGACTGCAGGCCAGAGCCCTTAACTGGCTGCTGCCCCACCCTGATTGAGGGCCTCAGACATATAGACTCCTTACTGCTCTGCCTGACTGCAAGATGGAGCCATTAACGATTATGGTCCCGCGCTGATTGAGGGCTCTGGGCCTATAGACTTACTGCTCTCCTGCCTGACTGTGGGCCAGAACCATTAACTGTGTGCTTCCCTGAGGGCTGGGGCTCACAGACCCAATTGCTGCCTGGTCTGGCCTGCAGGCTTTGGCCTATTAACAGTTGACTAATTCCCCCGGAACGGAGTCGCTCTAGGAACATCGCAGCGAGGGGGCGTGGTCTCCCTCCCTGACAGACAGGGAGAGAGTCACAACTGCCCTACAGTTTTAAAATGGCAAAAGTGGCAAGGAAAAACCTGAAGATATCACTCACTCTATGACAAAAAGGAAGAGAAGGAAACAACAAAAAACAAACCCTGAAATGTTTGGTTACAGTGGAAAACTGGAAAATTACTAAACTAGAACCTTTTCTCAGAAGTTTCAGGTTTAGAGTGAGACATTATTTTTTTTACTTTTTGTCCAACAGCTTGGAACAGCTTTGTTAATGCACCTTCCCCCCACCCACCCCAAAAAAAGAGCTCAGAGCTCAGGTGTGCTTTTGAATCTCCAGTTGTTCTTGGATTCTTTGGAAGAATTAGTGTCTGAATGTATCTTTACTAGTGACACCTTACCAGGTAAGGGGAAATTTCTCTCAAATCTTGAATTTGCCTCCGATATCTATGCCTTTATGATTTCTAGACTCAGGGCTTGTCTACACTTAAAATGCTATAGTGGCACAACTGCATCGCTGGAGCTTCAGCATAGATACTGCCTATGCCAACAGAAGTTCTCCCTCTAGCATAGGTAATCCACCTCCCCGAGAGGCAGTAGCTAGGCAGACAGAAGAATCCTTCAATTGACCTAGAGCTGTCTATACAGCGATTTAGATTGTCTTAACTAGGCTGATCAGGGGCGTGGATTTTTCTTTCCTCCTTGTGGGCTGCCATGGCAGCTGAGGTTGGCTTGTGTGTATTTTGCTGCCATTCTGTGCATTTGAACATCTATACACTGGAGGCAAGCCTTTCTCAGTGGAGAGCTGTCAGCTCTGGAACTTTTCCTCTTAAATTCTGTTAGAGCTTTAGGCTATGGAAACACTACAGCTTACATTGATATAAGTTATGTTGCTCAGGGGTTTGAATAAGCTGGGGCACATGATTTACGAGGAGAGGCTGAGGGAATTGGGCTTATTTAGTCTGCAGAAGAGAAGAGTGAGAGGGGACTTGATAGCAGTCTTCAACTACCTGAAGGGGGGTTCCAAAGCGGATGGATCTAGACTGTTCTCAGTGGTAGAAGATGACAGAACAAGGAGCAATGGTCTCAAGTTGCAGTGGGGGAGGTCTAGGTTGGATATTTTGAAAAACTATTTCACTAGAAGGGTGGTGAAGCACTGGAATGGGTTACCTAGGGAGGTGGTGGAATCTCCATCCTTAGAGGTTTTTAAGGCCCGGCTTGACAAAGCCCCGGCTGGGATGATTTAGTTGGGCTTGGTCCTGCTTTGAGCAGGGGTTGGATAGATAACCTCCTGAGGTCTCTTCCAACCCTAATCTTCTATGATTCTATGAACGTAAGTTTCAACGACCTAAGCAGCGGTGTAAACAGTGTTATGTCAACAGGAGAAGTGCTCCCACCAACATAGCTTCCGCCTCTCATGGAGGCTGGAGTAATTAAGTTGACAAGAGAGCTCTTTCCCGTCAGCTTAGAGTATCTGCACTAACAGCGCTACAGCAGTTCAGCTGCATTGCTGTAAGCTCTGTAGTGTAGCCACAGCCTTAGACTGTTGACCTTCAGAGTTCAACATAAGGTCTTTGCCTCATGGGGCTGATAGTAGCTGTGGAATAAAGGCCAATGGTGACCCAGTCTTCAAAGGGGAAGCAGATCAATTTTCCACATTTGCTGAGCCAAATTCTTTGGTGGTGTAGATTGACACAAATCCAGAGATTTCAGTGGAGCTGCACCAATTAACGTGAGCACAGGCTATGGCTTGTTTTAAACACTATACGTTCTCCAGAGCCTATGTGGTGAGTGTTTTCATATAAATACAAACCTATAAAACTGTGGCTTTTTGGGGTGCAAAATTGACTGTCTCAGCACTTTCAGTAAAGAGTTAATTTAGAAAGTTTGGAGCTTTCTCAGTAAGATGGCTGCACAAGCCATTTGCTCTAGAGTTCCCATTCAGACAAACACTCCAGGGTTCCTTTTCCTTTGGTATACTTACTCCTCCACAACCTGCATCAATTGTAAAAATTGAACTTCAACTAGGAGATTGTGGAAACTGACACACCCTGTATTTATGCCTGTGTTGGATGAGAGATGTCTCCATTACTGAGTTTTTAGAGAACCTTTAGAAGAAGTTAAAATACTCCTGTAATCTACTGGATGGTAAGAAGCAGATGTTAAGACAGCCTGATTCTGTTTTTATATCTAAGGAAGTGAACTTTTCCAAGGCCCTGTCCTTATGCAATCAATTTTAAGAATAGATTTCCCAAAGTACTTTATTAAAACTAGTGTGATTTACCTTAATTGAGATTAATGAAACTGTTCAGAAAAAAATAAGAACCTGTGATCCTTTACCTATCCGTGGCACAGCGAAGTCCGGAAGTTGCAATTGCTATACCAAGTCAGACCAGTGGTCCCTCTAATTTGGCATCCTGTCTTTGATAGACCAGTGCCAGATGCTTCAGGTGAAGGTGTGTGGAGATTGCACTTTAGTGGTTGGTTGGATTGGTTGTGGTCAATTACCCATAATGATTTAATCAGATATTTGAGTAGTCTTAATAGTTAATCATGAGGTGCTATTGATCCATCTGTAGGACCTGTCATGGGGAGCTAGGGTTGCTTTCCTGTATCTCCAGTTGTGCCTTTCAGAGAGAATCTAACGAGCTAAGATATGTAATTGCTCATTCTTTCTGAGTTCTGCCACATGCAAATTCCTTCATGTTTCCATCTTCTCACTCCTGTTCAATGTGTAGATGAGCTAAGGCTGAGTAATCCAAAGTGAATAATTTATCCAGGGAATTTAGCCTTCTCTTTTGCTTGCAGAATACCTGTGGGCAGACTTCCTTCAACTTGTTCATTATTCAATTATTCGCACTTGCTTGTGAACTTATTTTAGTTCTGTGGGTGATATTATTTTTGCTCCTTTTTCTATACACACAGTCCCTGTAGCTCTCTCAGATGGCTGGCTCCTTCTGTTTATGCAAATTTTCTCTTCTTTTCTTTGGAGTTTCTGCCCCATATAGGGCTGGGAGGCCATGTGGACCCTGAGTTTCTTCAGCTCTCTCTGCTGTGCATTAGGTCCCTGTGGGAGTCCGGTGCAAGAGAGCAGAACTGGATCAGTTATAGACCACATACTTTGATGTCAATGCAGCCCAAGGTTCAAGGAGCCACCATGGTTTTTGCATTACCTGTCCCCTGCTGTGTCACCTCACCCCTTCCTATATCACCATTTTCCAATCCAATTAACCAGTTCAGTGACTGGGAAGGCTGGTCTCACCAAGCCTTTTGAGGCTGGTATTGTTGGCCAGCCTCAGTCTTGGGAAGTCACCACACCCATGTTCCCACAAAGCTCTGGATTTGAGGGTGAACATTTGGGAGCTTTGAGGTAAATGAGAAAAAGTATTCAAATGTACCTGAAAGTTTCACAGTGACTTATGGTAACAAATGTATTCTAAACAATGTCTGATACAGTCGGATGAAAAAAATCTCAGAAAATAATAAAGTTGTCAAAAATGCAGTCTGGGCGGGCACTGATACTATTTGCAAGTTCAGGTTGAATTCAGTCAATAATTTCAGCCAAAAAGAAAAAATTGAAGAAAAAAATTGAACAAGTCAAAACAGTTTTGTCTTGGCCTTTTTGAAAAGCATTGTTTCAAAATGGTGCTTTATTTTGAAATTTAATCTTTACAAAAATACAGAAGGGTGAAAAATACCCCCAAACAACATGAAACTAAATTAAAGAAACGTGGAATAAGGGGAGTGCATGGGCTTGAACTGAACCAATTTTTTCCCCAGATTTTTTGTTTTGGCTCCTAAACCGAATAATTATTCACTCAGCTGTAATCTGAAATGTAAAAATTTAAAATAGCAACTCCAGTCCTCTGTGTCAGGTGTTATGGGGGGAAAGGTTTGGGGATTTTTTATGTTTTGTTTTCCTTTTTCAATTTCTTTAAAATGCTGCATTCCTTGCAGCTCATGAAACTCCAAACAGAACACACAGGAAAGGTAAATGCCTGACTATAAAATACATAATAAAATGTATGTCAAAGTCTAATACATTCTGATTCCTTCAGCTTAGTAAATAACTTCTTCCATAATATGACTAATTAGTTTTTAAATAAATTCATAGTGCAGAGGAGGGAAATGAAACAAGTCTATCTAAACAAAATAGTTAATTTTCAAAGATGTTATGACAGAAATAAGTTTTGACCTTCAGAAGATGCTCAGCATCAAAGTTCAAGTAATCCAATTCCCCTTGCTAGTACTGGATTGGATTTGACTATTTTTAAAAGGATGAAACTTTCTTATTAAAATTCTTGGCTCTGCAGGTACATGTTCTTGTCTGGAAGAGATATTTATAGCATACTTTCAAGTATATATGAATTTATTCATTTTTGAGTTATTTCGTCATGGTATCTACTTTTCTTTGAGCCAGGTTAACCATAAATTATGCAAACAATCTTCTCTTGAGGACCATCAACCCCAAATTGCTCTGAATGATAGATATGTTGTGCAGCGGATTGGATATAATGCTTAACCATTTTGCTGGTCGTGGTTTGTATTGTACTGAAACTAAGTGGCTAATTTGGGAGTCAGAGTTAGTTAATGGTATATATTCAATTCAAAAGTGAAATCTGTTTGGCAGACACTTTTTTCCCCCCACTAATTTTTCCCCATGGGTGCTGGAGCACCCACGGAGTCCAGCATCCAGCTCCAGCCCACGGTGCCTATGGTTTGGCCTCAGCCAAACATCTTGTCTATCGCAAAACACACCCCTTCAATTGTGCTCAGTTGACAACCTCTGTCCAAGAGAGGCTAAGTGTTGGAATAGCAGAGGTTGCAAGAACTGAAGTGCAGTGGTGGAACTATCTTGGGAAGCTTGTACTGTACTATATTTTGCAATATATGCTCCTGTCATGGAAATGTGTGTGCAGATATCTCACCATGTAGCAAATCACTGCACACCAATAGGGTTAGATAAGCAATGATCCTCCTCCTGCATGCCAGGCAGGCCTGGGTTTTACAAACTAGCAAGCACCTTGTCTAGTAATAGGTTTATGCATTTGGTGTTGATTCAAAGTGCCATATATAAAGGGTTTTGTTGGAACCATGTTTAACCCTGGCTGTGGTCCAGGCTCTAAGACACCAGCTCTTCTATTGCTTTAAACCCTCCTCAGAGATCTCATGGGAGGAAATAGGCCTTTCTATTCAGTGCTAGGACAGTCCAAATCTCTCATCCAAATCTCACCATGGCAGACACAAAATATTAATTTTGCATTGAATGGCTTTCCTTGAACCAATGTCTATTAAAAACAAAAAAACAAAACAAAGGCGGACAAAAAGACACATGCTTGAAAGTATTTGAAGGGAAATAGCCTTCTCCTTGATATTTTAACTTTGTAAGGCTACATTGGCACTTACAATCTTTCCTGTGCAGAGGGCAGTGCTTAGCTGAACTAACCACAGGGGCAGTGCAAGAAGGGAATTGTCTCATGGTTCTGTTTCTTGCTCCCAAGAAGTAGTAGTGTGCTGCTGGCCTCTAGTAGTAACAGATCATACCTCCACACCCATACTAGTGGAGCCCAAATTCCACCCCACTCATCCACCCACTCAGGGGAGATGGGGAGGGAATAGCGGGTGCATGGAGCTTGCTTACTCCTACCTGGTCAGACCCCAGGTCCAGAGAGGCAGTGCATGGGGGGAGGAAGGATGGTATAGGATGGGGGCTGGAGGGGGAGGTTTACTTGCCTTGACCCTGTGCAGCCTAGGCCCTGAACTGTATACATAATGTTAAGTTAGAAAATAAAATACTAAGAAATAGGAGAACATTAGAAACATAATTCTACCTTGACTTTTTTCTTGTAAAACAAACATTTGATGGTTATGATCAATTGCAAGAGATTTGAAACAAAGTGACAAGAGACATATCAAGGTGGCCAAGTTTCACAGGCATGTCAGTGAATTTCTTTCATTGTACTGAAATCCACTCATTACATTGTACCTTTGTATTAAGGCACTTTATGAGAAATGATAAAACCTGTTATTCCTTCTCCCAGTAAATATATCCAATGCACAGCTATTAATGTTCTAATTATACTACAGGGTCTCATTTTATATAGGAGATATTTGGGTTATTTATATGTTTTTCTGCATGGCTGACACTATATTGTGAATTTATCCTTGTGTACTACAGATACTTCCATAGCTCAGAAATTTGCTAGAGCGTAGAAATCTAATATTGTAGAATAAAATAAGGTCTTGCGTGAAATAAAGTAGTGTTGGTGATTCTGAAAATTCAAAACTTTCCAGCTTTTTTTTCCTATTAAAATGAACTTCATCAAAGTTTTCCAACCTGTTCTATTTAATAGTGAGTATAAACCAAGCAGCATGGTCATACCTGGGCTACTTATTATGTTGTGTCCAATTAATTTGAAGTAATGAATGTCTATCAAGCATATCTCCCAGGTGGTGGATGGGGGAATGTCCACATATGAACAGGTCCAAATAATGAGTAAGGAGCCTTGGACCTAAGGTTGTGCACAGGGCTGGTAAACCCATCATGTAAAACAAACTGACTCTAGAAATGAAGACCAGAGGTCATATTGGTGTGCAGCAGGCTTGAACAAGAGATCAACTTCATGTGAAGAATATGATGGGCATTGGTCAAACCCATCAGAAAGTCCATGTCCCAAAAAGTCCCTTGCTCAAGGCCAAATCAGTAATGAAAACTGGAATTTTGGAATGTGAGAACAATGTATGAAACCACTAAAACCTCTCAAATTAAAGAAATGGGCCATCTTGATGTCCTTGTGTAGACAGTGAGTGTGGATGGACAGGTTCGAACAAACTACACTTTGGAGAAACAAATAAGACCATCTATTCTGGGAATGTGGATGATACACATGAAGCTGGCATAGCATTTCTAATGTCAAATGGCACACAGCAGGCACTGACTGGGAATCAGTCAATGAAAGAATTATTAGAGCTCTCTTTCAGACTAGATACTTCAGTCTAACACTCATACAATTCTGTGCACTACCCAATGAAAGCCAGATGGGGTAAAAGGTGCTTTTTATGAGTTGTTACAAGCCGTGCTAACCAAGGTCCCAAAACATGATATCATAGTGACAGTCGGGAAGTCAAACACAAAGGTTGGAAGTAACAACTATGGGTTGGATAAAGTTATGGACAAGTGCAGCAGGGGTTTGGACATGAATCAGAATGGTAAACAATTAGTAGAAATTTGCAATGTGAACAATCTAGTGCTAGGTGGAACAATATTCCCTCTTATAGAAATCCATCAAGTGACATGGAACTCCCCAGATGATACTACAAAGTACTAGCTAGATCACTTCTGTATTTCAAAAAAGATTTAAAGCCATTGGCAGAGGTACATATATACAGGGGAGCAAACATGGCCATAACCTTTCTATCGCGAAATTGAAGATCAAATTAAAGAGGATGAATAAGGTTAAAAATAGACTGTGCATCAACACCACACAATTAAAAGATCAAGACACAAAAAGTGCTTTTCAACTTGAATTGAAGAAGAGGTTCAGTGGTCTGATTGCGACAACTGAAGAACACCAAGACATTAACACTCTGTAGGAAAACATCAGAGTGCTAACTAGAAAGTGGGAAGACCGTCATACTAATGAAATCTAAGAGGGAATAATGGATTAGCAATGCTAGTTGGGTAACTGTGGGAAAAAGAATTGTAAAGCAAAATCTCATTAATGCTAAGACATGAAGAGACAAGCAAGTGGCAAGAAGAATACAGAGCTCTACATTAAGAGGTTAAAATGAATGCTAGAAGAGATAAAAGGGAATATATTGATAAAATGCTGAGCGGCTGAAGATACTAGCCAAAGATGTGACCTTATAATCTTATATAAGGCAATCAAACAGCTAATAGGAAATTTTAACTTAGAGGGCCTTATTAAAGATGCAAATAGAAAGACTCTTAGTACAGAAGAAAAACAAATGAAAAGATGGGCAGAACCTTTTCAGTCTGTTTTTTAAATAGACCAAGCCCAAGCGAACTACTAGAAATACATGGCTTGATATTGATTTAGGAAATATTACAGTGGAAGAAGATAGAAAAGTCATCAGCAAACTTAAAAATGGGACTGCAGCTGGAGAGGATAACATTACCAGAGAAATGCTTAACATAAGTGACAAAACAGCCCTCCACACTTTCTTTGAGTTTTTGGATAGAATATGGAGTGAAGAAAACAACCAACCCAATGGAAGAGACGCCTTATAGTAAAATTGCCAAAGAAGGGTGACCTTACCAATTGCAATAAGTGGAGAGGAATCGCCTAGGAAAATCATGTGCAACATCAACATGGAACATATCAAGAAAGAAATCTCCAATTTAGAAAGGAACAAGCAGGTTTCAGTCCATTGAGAGAACGTACAAAATATTGTTGTTCTCAGACAATCTAGAACAATCTATAGCCTGATCTATAGATTATGAATACAAATTTCCAGTTATCACTTTGAGGATTGACAGGTTCTTGTCCCAAGATCAGGCCCAGTATTATTAAAATTATTATATAGTTGGGAACCCCGATGTACACACGTGCAACACTCACACTATAGGAACTCTTTTATATTTACAAATAAATAATGTATTAATACATTTAGCAAAGTCACACACACTCTAACTCAGTAAGGTACATAGCGATAATACAGAAAGTACATCTGAACATCCATACTCTCACCATCCCTTGCAGAACAACCTGAAATGTTAGCCATTATTTTCCTCATCACCGTCACCCTCCTCATCTTCACCAGTGGCCATCATTCTGCCCCCTCCCAGGGGCTACATCTCTTTCTACTACTGCCCCCAGTCTGGGATGTCACTTTTGGGCCCTTAATAGTGTCCCTTTGAAAAACTGCCAACTCTCCTCAGTTGTTTTTCCCCTCAGTCTTGATTCCCAAGGGACCTTACCTATCAGCTCTCTGAGCTTACCAAAATCTGCCTTCCTGATGGTCCTGCAGAAGAAGGTTTTCAATAGTGTGTAATCTTCTGCACTGTATTACCATTTCTTAGGCCTCAATGCTTTTCCTTCTTATCTTGGAATACACAGTAACTCTCCTTCATAGAGCTTGCACATATCCTAAGACCAGGAGCATCCACAAATGTGTTAGTACACCAAGTCAGATCCAAAAGAAGAGTATTTTGTTGTGTATTATACCCACTAGCAAAGGCTACCACTCTTTGTAAAAAGCACAGTAAGGGAGACATGCAAGTAGATTGTGCCTCTGCTTTGGGTGCAAATGCTGTTGTTTCAATCACCCAGTTATAATGACTTTACATTTGTCCTGAATGAAAGGCAGCAGTTATTCTCAACCCATAACAATAAGGTTTAACCCAACCAAAAACAATAGTTACCAAGTCCCTGATCCTGCAAACACTTAACACATGCTCAGCTTTACTACCCTGAGTAGTCCCATTGATGTAAAAAGGATTACTCAAGGTACTAACATAGAGCATGTGTATAAATGTTTGCAAGATCATGGCCCATGATATCACAAAGGTATAAAATGGGTGTAGTCTATTAGAATAATCTGTCAGGGAATAAATTCCACAATCATTGAATGTAAGAAGCAGTAAAATTCTAAGATGAATTTATCAATTATATGGTATCAAGTAAGAGAACATCTATAGTTAGGTCTCCCAATTTGGATAACCAATAATGCAAATCCGGACCTTAATCAGACTTATGAAATGTAAAATCAGCATGGAGTGAATACAACTTCCTACAATTGCAGATATGCAGTGTTGTAACCATGTTGGTCCCAGGATATTAGAGACAGGAAGGAGACAGATTGGTGTGGCAGGGAGCTGACATACAGTCTAATCTCCAGCAAAGCAGTCTTGCTAAGGCAGAGAAGTAACACAATGGCATACAGTTCTGGGCTGCCCTGAGGAGAGTGTTGTAGTGGGCAGGATTTACACACAGTGGGTTAGCAGACTGAGGTTTGCACTGTAAACTAGATTTTTAAGTGATTCAGAGTGAGAAGGCTGGGAACAGTCAGAAAGGGTCACAGTTTGTTGTTTTCTGTTTGTTTATTTTGGGTAAAGGAAAGAGAACTGAAGAACCATAAAGTAAATAGAACAGCAGCAAGGGTAGGATGAACAAAGAAACATGCTAAACAAACATGAAAGCAGTTAGAAGAGTTGTGCGCAGAGCGCTGCATGTTCTTTGCAGGAAAAAAAGATGGTCGAGTTGAAAACTTCCTCATGGAGCGTGACAGGCTCCATGGAATGCAGCTGGCTTCCCAGAGTATATATGAGGTCCCAGATGCTACAATGACTGGAGGAGACAAACCTCCTGATTCCAGATGAGCCCAGAATAGATGCAGCTGGAGAGCGAGCAGCTGAAAACCCTTCAGATCAAACTATAATAAGAAGAGAAAGAGAAGCAATGCCACCTTGAACTCAAGCTATGGGAACTTTAAAAATAGAAAATCCTCCAGCAGTAATTGCTCCTTCCCAAAAGACACCCAGTTGTGTTAAGCTATGCCCTGCATACAAGGAAATGGATTGTACTGAAGAATATTTTACTACTTTTGGAATAGTCTGTGACTGCATAAAATCCCAGAAGACAGGGAGTCCCCCACTCCACCCTGGTTGCAAAGATCTCATGTAAAGCATTAAATATATTGAATGAATTGGAAATTGAACAAGCTTTGATATATGGCGAATTTAAAATCACACCTGAAGTGTGGGCTAAGGTTTAGAAACCTCAAAAAATGATAATATGAGTCATAGAGACTATATATGTAAAATGTGTTTTTATGAGAAAATGGGGAAAGAGGAAAGGAGCTGAGAATTATGACCAGTTATTTGATCTCTTTGCACAGGAACATTTCATGCCTGTATGCTCTGAGGAGCTCAGAGAAGCCATTTGGGGTAAATCCCTGGGTTCTGTACAGGAAGCAGCAGATCTGCCTGATTCCTATGTATAAAACAGAGTGTCTAGTGAGTGCAAGCCACAAAGAGAAGGGCAGAAGCCCAATGTAAAAAAGGGAACTCATTTTACCCCTGAGAAAAGGGAGGGCAGTTGGGAGCCTAGACACTCACCTCCCCAGAACTAACTCCCTTCTGGTAATCACATTTGCAGTCTCTCTTCACAGGACTATGGTCCCAAAAGGTGTTTCATCTGTAACTCCACTAAGCACCTAAGGGACAATTTCCCTAATCAAAAGGAATCTAAGTGAACACCCCATGCAGGCCAGCTTAATGTGGCTGTCATAACCACAGGAACAGAGGTGCCCGAGGGGCTCCTGATGAATTTTGTAAGGACTGACCCACTGGAGGTTGCTACTGAATTTATTAAAGTTGCCAAAGTGAATGGCAAAGAATGCCCAAGGTGAAGGGACACTGGCACCCAGAACTCTCAAGGTCGGGAAAACTTGACATGTTACCTGGGGGAAATGTAGAACTCCTAGCATTGGGAAAATATAAAATCACTGTGCCTTTGGCTAAAGTGCTCTTGGAATGGGAAGGCCGCATGTTGGTGTGTTGGATTATGTTCCAGGAGAAATGATCATGGGTAATGACGTATTAACTATGTCTCAGGCTGTTAATATAGTAACCTGTAGTAAAAGGAATATTGCCGTGTGATCCTAGGAAGGAGGATCCTGGGAGAAAGCACGAGCAGTAGAGCGCAAGAGGCGAGGACTCCTGCCTCATATTGAGAAAGCAGGATGATCAGCGAGTTATCTTAAGTGCCTATACACAAATGCAAGAAGCCTGGGAAACAAACGGGGAGAACTGGAAGTCCTGGCACAGTCAAGGAATTATGATGTGATTGGAATAACAGAGACTTGGTAGGATTCACATGACTGGAGTACTGTCATGGAT
This sequence comes from Emys orbicularis, assembly GCF_028017835.1. Taxonomy (NCBI): domain Eukaryota; kingdom Metazoa; phylum Chordata; order Testudines; family Emydidae; genus Emys; species Emys orbicularis. The sequence continues at coordinate 49,829,042 of NC_088684.1, read as the reverse complement.
GGATATAAACTGTTCAGGAAGGACAGGCAGGGCAGAAAAGGTGGAGGAGTTGCATTGTATGTAAGAGAGCAGTATGACTGCTCAGAGCTCCAGTATGAAACTGCAGAAAAACCTGAGAGTCTCTGGATTGAGTTTAGAAGTGTGAGCAACAAGGGTGATGTCGTGGTGGGAGTCTACTATAGACCATCAGACCAGGAGGATGAGGTGAACGAGGCTCTCTTCTGGCAATTAACAGAAGTTATTAGATCACAGGCCCTGGTTCTCATGGGGGACTTCAATCACCTGGATATCTGCTGGGAGAGCAATACAACAGTGCACAGACAATCCAAGAAGTTTTTGGAAAGTGTAGGGGACAATTTCCTGGAGCAAGTGCTGGAGGAACCAACTAGGGGCAGAGCTCTTCTTGATCTGCTGCTCACAAACAGGGAAGAATTAGCAGGGGAAGCAAAAATGGGTGGGAACCTGGGAGGCAGTGACCATGAGATGGTCGAGTTCAGGATCCTGACACAAGGAAGAAAGGAGAGCACTGCATCCGAGGGCGCTAATGGAGTTGGCGGATGTGATTGCAGAGCCATTGGCCATTATCTTTGAAAACTCAAAGCAATCAGGGGAGGTCCCGGATGACTGGAAAAAGGTTAATGTAGTGCCCATCTTTTAAAGAGGGAAGAAGGAGGATCTGGGGAACTACAGGCCAGTCAGCCTCACCTCAGTCCCTGGAAAAATCATGGAGGAGGTCCTCAAGGAATCAGTTCTGAAACACTTAGAGGAGAGGAAAGTGATCAGGAACAATCAGCATGGATTCACCAAGGGCAAGTGGGGAGGGATAGCTCAGTGGTTTGAGCATTGGCCTGCTAAACCCAGGGTTGTGAGCTCAGTCCTTGAGGGGGCCACTTAGGGATCTGGGGCAAAATCAGTACTTGGTCCTGCTAGTGAAGGTAGGGGGCTGGACTCAATGACCTCTCAAGGTCCCTTCCAGTTCTAGGGGATAGGATATCTCTATGTATTTATTTAAGTCATGCCTGACTAACCTAATTGCCTTCTATGAAGAGATAACTGGCTCTGTGGATGAGGGGAAAGCAGTTATTCCTTGACTTTAGCAAAGCTTTTGATATGGTCTCCCACAGTATTCTTGCCAGCAAGTTAAAGAAGTATGGGCTGGATGAATGGACTATAAGGTGGATAGAAAGCTGGTTAAATCATCGGACTCAACGGGTAGTGATCAATGGCTCCATGTCTAGTTGGCAGCCGGTATCAAGTGGAGTGCCCCAAGGGTTGGTCCTCGGGCTGGTTTTGTTCAATATCTTCATTAATGATCTGGAGGATGGCATGGACTGCACCTTCAGCAAGTTTGTAGATGGCACTAAACTGGGAGGAGTGGTAGATACACTGGAGGGTAGAGATAGGATAAAGAGGGACCTAGACAAATTAGAGGATTGGGCCAAAAGAAATCTGATGAGGTTCAACAAGGACAAGTGCAGAGTCCTGCACTTAGGACAGAAGAATCCCATGCACTGCTATAGACTAGGGACCGAATGGCTAGGCAGCAGTTCTGCAGAAAAGGACCTAGGGGTTACAGTGGACGAGAAGCTGGATATGAGTCAACAGTGTGCGCTTGTTGCCAAGAAGGCTAACGGCATTTTGGGCTGTATAAGTAGGAGCATTGCCAGCAGATCGAGGGACATGATCGTTCCCCCTCTATTCTGCATTGGTGAGGCCTCATCTGGAGTACTGTGTCCAGTTTTGGGCCTCACTCTACAAGAAGGATGTGGAAAAATTGGGAAGAGTCCAGTGGAGGACAACAAAAATGATTAGGGGGCTGGAGCACATGACTTCTGAGGAGAGGCTGACGGAACTGGGATTGTTTAGTCTGCAGAAGAGAAGAATGAGGGGGGATTTGATAGCTGCTTTCAACTACCTAAAAGGGGGTTCCAAAGAGGATGGATCTAGACTGTTCTCAGTGGTAGCAGATGACAGAACAAGGAGTAATGGTCTCAAGTTGCAGTGGGGGAGGTGTAGGTTGGATATTAGGAAAAACTTTTTCACTAGGAGGGTGGTGAAGCACTGGAATGGGTTACTTAGGGAGGTGGTGGAATCTCCTTCCTTAGAGGTTTTTAAGGTCAGGCTTGACAAAGCCCTGGCTGGGATGATTTAGTTGGGGATTGGTCCTGCTTTGAGCAGGGGGTTGGACTAGATGACCTCCTGAGGTCCCTTCCAACCCTGATATTCTATGATTCTATGATTAAGGAATTTTGAAGAAAGAGAAATGGCAAAGGGGGCAAGAAACAGTTCCAGCCCTGTCCTGGCAGTGGGAGACCATATGTCTCCAGGGATGAGAAGGGAGGAGTTGGATGAGGCAGCTTGAGAGTTGACAACAGGCAGGAATTTGCAGCAATACAGAGATTGGAGCCATCCCTAGAAAGCATAAGGGGAATCAGCTCTGGGGGTTCCCCACTTAGGGAAATAAGGGAAAAGTTTTTCTGAAGAGGAGGGAAGATTGTACAGAGAAGCTGCTGTGGGAAATATGGGGCATCTTACAACTGGTGGTGCCTGTTAAGCATCATAATGAGTTAATGATGTTAGCCCACAACTGTTCTTTAGTGGGTCACTTGGGGACTAAGAGTACACATGAAAGGCTATTGATTGGCTATTCAGAGTGAGGTGAGAGACTGCCGCAGGTCTTGTGATTTACTTCAGAAGTGGAAGAGGCCTATAGGGTCTCACAAAGCTCCCCTGAAACCACTATTTATAATCAAGGAAGTATTTTTTAGGGTGGCAATGGATATTGTGGACCCTATGTTCTGGCCAACAGAAAGGGCAGAGAAATATATTTTGGTGGTAGTGGATTATGCCACTAGATATCCAGAAGCAGCCCCTATATTCGAGCAACTAACAGTGGCAAAAGCCTTTTCACTATATTCAGCCAAGTAGGTTTTCCTAAGGAGATTTTTTCAGATTGTGGGACAAATTTCCTGTGCTAGCAATTCAGTGAATTATGGAGAATGGGTGGTGTAAAATAGCTGAAGGCTGCCCCATATCAGCCAGAGATAAATGGTTTCATGGAAAGGTGATGACAGTGATGACAAATGATGACAGTGAAATCTATCCTGGGAATGTATGCAAACAAAAGGGCAAGTGACTGGGATGAAATATTACCTTAGCTGTTGTTTGCTTATAGGGAAGTTCCCCAAGAGTCCACAGGGTTTGCTCCATATGATCTCCTGTATGGAGAAAGATGAAGGGACCCCTGGATCTTATCAGGGACTCCTGGGATGCAAACACTGAATCAGAAGGGGAACCAGTGACTGAATATGTACAAAGGTTCAGAAAGGAGTTAAGGGACATGATGGAAGTGGTTCAAACTAACCTTACTGAAAGCCAGACCACACAAAAGGCATTGTATGATAGGAATGTTTGTGAACACTCTTTTGAGCTCGGGGATTTATTACACTGGTCTACAATTTTTGAGAAGTCGTCTACTTCAGAGATAAAATGTGCTATTTATTATGTATTTTGATGTGCTGAATTCAAATATGACAATTAAAACAACTGGCTACTGTTTCTAAGATATTTAAGTTTTTACATTTTATGTCTATGTATATTGTGTAGATAGTAGAGTTTTAATCATAAATTGTAAACCTAGGTCTTTTCATGTGTTTATGGTTGCTTTACATGATAATATTTCACCTGTCCTGTTTAGGTAACACTTTAAAAATCAGCAAAAGGGTTATATAAATAAAATTTATTATGAAACAAAAGGCAAAAAACTATTCTGTACATAGTTTAGTCCTATTCAGTGTCTACTCGGCGCTTCTTGGCTTGTCTCTTGTATTCATTAAATGGAGCATCTCTTGTCACTGTCCAGCAATAGTCTGCAAGCACTGATGGGCTCCATTTGCCCTGATAGCGTTTCTCCATTGTTGCAATGTCCTGGTGAAATCACTCGCCGTGCTCGTCGCTCACTGCTCCGCAGTTCGGTGGAAAAAAATCTAGATGAGAGTGCAAAAAATGTATCTTTAGTGACATGTTGCAACCAAGGCTTTTGTATGCCTTGAGGAGGTTTTCCACCAACAACCTGTAGTTGTCTGCCTTGTTGTTTCTGATAAAATTTATTGCCACTAACTGGAAGGCTTTCCATGCCGTCTTTTCCTTGCCACGCAGTGCATGGTCAAATGCATCATCTCGAAGAAGTTCATGAATCTGAGGACCAACAAAGACACCTTCCTTTATCTTAGCTTCACTTAACCTTGGAAATTTTCCACGGAGGTACTTGAAAGCTGCTTGTGTTTTGTCAATGGCCTTGACAAAGTTCTTCATCAGACCCAGCTTGATGTGTAAGGGTGGTAACAAAATCTTCCTTGATTCAACAAGTGGTGTATGCTGAACACTTTTCCTCCCAGGCTCCAATGACTGTCGGAGTGGCCAATCTTTCTTGATGTAGTGGGAATCTCTTGCACGACTATCCCATTCGCAGAGAAAACAGCAGTACTTTGTGTATCCAGTCTGCAGACCAAGCAAGAGAGCAACAACCTTCAAATCGCCACAAAGCTGCCACTGATGTTGGTCACAGTTTATGCACCTCAAAAGTTGTTTCATGTTGTCATAGGTTTCCTTCATATGGACTGCATGACCAACTGGAATTGATGGCAAAACATTGCCATTATGCAGTAAAACAGCTTTAAGACTCGTCTTTGATGAATCAATGAACAGTCTCCACTCATCTGGATCGTGAACGATGTTGAGGGCTGCCATCACACCATCGATGTTGTTGCAGGCTACAAGATCACCTTCCATGAAGAAGAATGGGACAAGATCCTTTTGACGGTCACGGAACATGGAAACCCTAACATCACCTGCCAGGAGATTCCACTGCTGTAGTCTGGAGCCCAACAGCTCTGCCTTACTCTTGGGTAGTTCCAAATCCCTGACAAGGTCATTCAGTTCACCTTGTGTTATGAGGTGTGGTTCAGAGGAGGAGGATGGGAGAAAATGTGGGTCCTGTGACATTAATGGTTCAGGACCAGAAGTTTCATCCTCTTCCTCTTCCTCGTCTGACTCAAGTGAGAATGATTCTGGTGCATCAGGAACCGGCAGTCCTTCTCCGTGGGGTACTGGGCGTATAGCTGATGGAATGTTTGGATAATGCACAGTCCACTTTTTCTTCTTTGACACACCTTTCCCAACTGGAGGCACCATGCAGAAGTAACAATTGCTGGTATGATCTGTTGGCTCTCTCTAAATCATTGGCACTGCAAAAGGCATAGATTTCCTTTTCCTGTTCAACCACTGGCGAAGATTTGTTGCACAAGTGTTGCAGCATATGTGTGGGGCCCACCTCTTGTCCTGATCTCCAATTTTGCAGCCAAAATAAAGGTGATAGGCTTTCTTAACCAGAGTGGTTATACTGCGCTTTTGTGATGCAAAAGTCACTTCACCACAAACATAGCAGAAGTTATCTGCACTGTTCACACAAGTACGAGGCATCTCTGCTCACTTTGGCTAAACAGAAATGTGTCCCTTTGCAAAATCAGACACTGACAAATAAGAGAGCACGACACTGTATGATTTCTAGAGCTGATATAGGGCAATTTGTTCAGCAGAGTGATGTAAGCTTCGTTATGATTGCATCATCCATAACTTCTAGGAATAACATGATGCAATTCATATCGTGTATGATGCAATACCAGCTTCAGATTGCATCATTCATTGTTTTGCCTAAAAAGCAAGTACTGTCCAAACCCAGTCATAGATTTATTCATAGATCCAGTCAAAGATGTATTTTAGTCATTTCTGGTTTAAATTGAGATCCCTTCCCTTTAGAACTCACTTATCCTCCGCCATTCCCAAGTCAAGGGTCGTATATACTGACCCAATAGCATATCTTGAAAACTAGAGCCAATCAACAATTTTAAGCATCATTTTTGTTCTCAGTGACCCAGAATTAGTAAAGTTTGACTACATTTATTTCAGAAGCATTTTGGCTGTAGAGCAGTGTTATTAGTGCTATTCCCTGTAAAATGGCACAAAATGCAACACTCATGGGATGCACCTTACGAGGTTATGGAAAGAGAGTATGGTGTAAAAGGACCCCACAGCAAAGTTGCCCCACTGACAGTACATGTAAATAGGCTTAAAGCCTATCACAACAGCGAAGCCTTTGTGAATATGATTTGTAGAGCTGAAGGTGAGTATAAGACATCACAACTCATTGAATTAATAGCTGAATGCTATTATAATTCATCACTCGAGAGCACTGAGTTATGTAAAGAGCTAATACAGACTGAGAGGGCAGAACTTCTGGCTGTGTTGCAAAGTCCCAAGCAGGTATTTTCTAACATGCCAGAGATGACTCATAAAATGTTTCATAGGATCGATACCTTGGGCCCCCAGCCTGCACCTAGCAGGGCATACCTAACCACTGACAAAGTGCAGGAGCAAATGCATAAAGAAATGCAAACTATGCAGGGAGTGGGGACAATCACAGAGTCTGACAGCTACTGGGCCTCACCTGTTGCATTGGTTCCTAAGAAAGATATGAGTGTCAGGTTTTGTGTTGATTATACAAAACATAATGCTGTTACAGTTCCTGATGCTTATTCTGTGCCCAGAATTAATAATATGCTGCCACTTTGGACAAAGCTAGATATGTGAGCTCAATTGACCTGGTGGATGGTCATTGGCCGATTCCTTTAGACCAGTGGTTCTCAAAGCCGGTCCGCCGCTTGTTCAGGGAATGCCCCTGGTGGGCCGGGCTGGTTTGTTTACCGGCCACGTCCACAGGTTCGGCCAATCGCGGCTCCCACTGGCCGCGGTTCGCCGCTCCAGGCCAATAGGGGCTGCGGGAAGCGACACTGGCCGAGGGATGTGCTGGCTGCCACTTCCTGGAGCCCCCATTGGCCTGCAGCGGTGAACAGTGGCCGGTGGGAGCCACGAACGGCCGAACCTGCAGACACAGCAGGTAAACAAACCGGCCCGGACCGCCAGGGGCTTTCCCTGAACAAGCGGCGGACCGGCTTTGAGAACCACTGCTTTAGACAATGATGCGCAGAAAAAATCTGTAATTATTACTGATATGGGACTTTGAGTTCAAAATGTTACTTTTTGGATTAATGCAGCAGCCACTTTTCAGAGGCTTGTCAACCAGGCGTTAAAAGGTTTACAAGACTTTGCACAAGCTTATATCTACGATATAGCAATATTCAGCAACTCGTGGTCAGATCATGAGAGACACTTGGGGGTTGTATTATCAAAATTCAGAGATGCAGGTCTTACTGTAGAGGAATCTAAATGTAAAATAGGAGCAGCAAAGGTTCCATTGGGTGGGGGCAGCCAAATCTCTCCTGATCCCTTGAAAGTAGAAGCTATTGTTAACTGGCCAGTACACCGGACTAAAAAGCAAGTCCAATCTTTCGTAGGCTTGGTTAACTATTACTGCCGATTGGTGAAGTGACATTGTGTCTGCTATCACAGACTTGTGCAAGAAGACAAAGCCAAGCAGAGTGGTGTGGACAAAGGCTTGTCAAGATGGTTTTGATAAGATAAAGAAAAGCTTGTCAGCAAAGCCTGTTCTGGACAGTCCAGATTTTCACAAAACTTTCGAATTGTGCACAGATGCATCAAACAACAGTTCGGGTGCAGTTTTACTGCCCCCCATTGCTTTCTTGAACTAGAAACTGACACCCACTGAACAGAATTACTCTATCAAAGGTTTTATGCTACTGTATGGGCAATCAAGCAGCCAAGGCCCTATCTCAGAAAATTCAGGGTTCTAACTGACCATTCTCCATTGGTTTGGTTATGCACAACCAAAGGCACTGCTTCCAAACAGCTGCAGTGGAGCATGATGCAGAAATATGACTTGGAAATTGTGCATGTTAAAGGGAAAGAAAATCTAGTGGCAGATGTCCTGTCCAGGAAAGACTTTTTTGACCCTCTGCCTACAGTTCAGCCAGGGTTTGACTCTCCTGCAGCATTGTAAGAGGGGAAGTGTGACCCTGAGAGCCCCTCAGTGCCTACTGGCAGAGAACCCACTATACTGTAACTCATAGCAGGCCTGACAACACACTGTTGTCATAATATGTATGCAAAAGGTTTCTTGTAAGGTATTGAATGTAAACTGGTGATGCACTGGTCAGGAATATCATTGTGTGATGTAAGTACGGATTGTGCATAAAGAGTCATGTGTGTGTTCTGCTCTTAAGATGTGTTTTGTTTTGGAGGCAGTGCCTAAATCAAGCCTGCCCTAGACCAATGAATGTGTCTTTCCCTGTTGAACTGGCTTGTTTACAGATAGAGGACAATGAAAGAACATTTACATATTAGGTAAACAAAGTAATCAAGCTAACAAGTGGTGGAGGAAACAATTTAGTGAGCACACTGGGGGACAGACTGCACCACCAGGAAGACTTTCTGTCTCTTGAGACAAAGAGAATGGACTTTGGAAAATATAAAGAGGACAAAAAGCCATTCTAGCTCTCAAACTCTTAGGGAACAAAGGGGACAGCACCCTCTGATTTCATGAATGTTGGATCCTCTTGCCAAAAGACTGGAGATACTAGTGGCTTGATAGAAGTGAGAAATCTGGTTAGGCAAAGATTGTAACTTGCTAAAGTTAAGTCTTAGACACCGGAAAGTGTGTTTTATTTTGTTTGTAACTACTTTCTGTTTACGTTATCTCCACTTAGTATCACTTACATTTCTGTTCTTTGTTAATAAACTTATTTTTCATTTTACTATAAACCATCTGAGTGCTGTTATATTGAAATAAGTGTGATTCTTCAGTTAAACCAATGGACTGGTGTGTGTACTGTCGCATTAGAGGCAGAAAACGTAATAAATTCTGTGAGTGCCCAGTGAGAGGGACTAGACACTACAGAGAGACATCTCTGGGGAACTCGGGAACTGGGGTTCACTGATTGGTACCTGCAAGGCAAAGTAAAGGCTGACAGAGTCTTGAGAAGTTTGCTGGGGAAGCAGACAGACTGGTGTAGCAGGGAGCTGACACACAGTCTAATCTCCAGCAAAGCTCAGTCTTGCGAAGGCAGGCGGGAAACACAGTGGCTTACAGTTCTAGGCTGCCCTGAGGAGTGGTCACACCTTCTTTCAGTTTCCATTAAAACCAAGATTCTGATTATATGTGTTATTGAAGAGCTGAAGGCACTTTTCACAAGAGTACATGTTTTAGTCCTACTGTCCTGGGAAACTTCCAACTGAGGGCAAGATTCTAATACCCTTTACGTGGATTTTAGAGCACCTTACTCCATGAGTAGTACCATTGATTTAAAGAGGTCTTTTGCAGAGCAAGCAGCTACTTGGTATCAGTACGTTTATCTTAATCTAGTCCTAAAATTACCCAATATCTACATCAGATTCAGTTTCATTGACTTTCAATGGGACTTACACTCTTAAGTCACTTAGCTGCTTTTGAAAAGCCCACACTATATTATATAGACTGAAATCTCTTCCCCAATTTCTAGAGTACTTTGGGATCCTCCAGACTGAAAGGACATATTATTAAATAAATAGAACATATTAGTAAATAATAAAGATGTACTACATATATGGCTAAGGTAAAACAAAACCCCTGATTCCAAAAGATATTCAATCAGGGAATAATATACAAGCTAAATGACTTATAGATAAAGCAAGATATTAACTACTGTCACTTGGATGACGTAAAACACAAGCACTGAAAATGGAGATGCAGAAAAGAGAGGATTTAATTGCAGACAAATCCCAAGGCAACCCTTTGATAGTTTTAAAGGTGTTCAAAATATTTTATACCACCATAAAAAGCTGCTTCAGAGAATAAAGTATTTCTTACGCTACAGTGAATCATGAACAATATTGCAGAAATGCTTAATTTAATTTAATAGCATTGAGATGTGTGTTTCATATATGAGGTGATCTGACTGCTTGGAAAAAATTATTCACAGCAGTAGACATCAGAGCTGGTCAAATAATCCATTGTGAATAAAATTTATTGCAAACTTTGGCAATTTCTCATACAATAATTATCCATGAATAACTTTCATTATTCAATTAGCTCCAGGCCAAAGTATATCTATTTCTGAGGGGAGAACTAGATGACTCCGAGTTTTTTGCATTGAGAGGTAAGCTGCTTTACTTGGACTTCATTACGTTCACTGAAGTAGGTTCACATGCCTACCTATTGAATTGTATCATGTATAGTACATAAATATAAACTGAATAATCCTACAACTTTGCTCAAACTTTCAAAACAAAAAAGTATTCAGGCAAAGACCAATTTGGGAAAATTTCAGCCTGAAAGGTGAAAATTTCAGAAGGCTATGAGTGAATGGAAACTCTTAGGCAGCCTTAGCAATAACTGTTGATAGGTCTCCAACTACAGTAATGTCTATTCTGATATGGCAAAGAAATGACAAGCCAGCCATTACCTGTACTACCAGGCTCTCCCTCTGGTTAGTGCTGCCATTTTTCAAGTTTCATAAGTATTAGATGGGTGTAAGCAAGGTGTACCCTGTCAGATGTCCTAGGGAACTTAATCCTGTCAGAGTCTTAACAGGCGGGATTATGGGTACGTGATAGTATTAATCATTGGTCCCAAGGCAGCAGCACCTAGAAAGCAGATGAAGACAGTAAGGTTGACTGTTACTGTGCAGTCACAGAGATCAGTTGGTATCAAGAATGTCTTGGGCACTGAGAAAGTTGGTGCTGGAAACATCTGCACCATGGAGGCCAACCTTGGCCACCATGTTATCAGTACAAAGTGGGCTGGTGTCAGTACCAGAGGAAGCGCAAACCAGTTTCAGGTGGTAACATGACTACTTGGTGACCAGCCAGTGTCAAAGTGTCAGAGGGACCCAATCTGGGCCATGAACTGTCTTTTGGCTGAGGGGCATGAGCTGGTACTGTACTGAGATACGATAGGTCTTCTGTTTCATCTTACTAGGCACTGAGGAGGGGGACCTTTGAACAGCTCGCCTGAGGAACAATACTCATTTCTATCTCTTTCTGATGATGGCTGGTGTGCCTGATTCACTTGTCGAGGACTTTGGTGAAGAACAAGCTCAAGAGCCCAGCATAGAGCCGTGGTTCACTGGAGTGCTAGTGGAAAGTAATTGAGCCATCTTGGCAGGATTTTGAACCTCAGGCTCTGAAGCTCTCACTGAGCAATCCAGAAGGAAGAGTTTGAGATGAGCTTCCCTGCCTTTATGTATCCTTTTGGAAAAGAAGCAGCAGATTAACCATTTATCAGGAATCTGTCCATTGCGAAGGTAGAAGAGGCACATAGAATGTCCATTACTCAGCAACACAGCAGCATCAGAAGAGAGACACGTTTTAAATCTTCATGTTTCGCTGTCCCTGCTTAGGTCAGAAACTATAATATGATTAAAAATAGCACATGGACAGGGACTTTCAGGCAACTGCTGTGGAGTTGTCTGAATTGTGCACAGCTCTCTGTTATGCACGGTACTTCATATTTCTCTTTTAACCACTTCCCTGATACACCTGTCTTACCCCTGGAAGCAGTCTTCAAAATGTATGTAACTTCATAAAAACGATGCTGAAAAATAAAGCAAATATGTTTTGTTGCTTATAGCTTCCTTTCAAAGCAAATCAAAGACAAAAGGCTGGATTTTTTTCCCTACTAAATCCATGTCTCATCGTCTAGTCTGTTTTAGCTCTGCCAGGTGTGTCAATGGCTGGAAAAAAACATTGATATAAAAAAGCCCATTTAGTGAGATCCTTACTTAATCTCAGTTAAGCTTCAGTATCATAAAACCTGGAGATAAATTACATCATTTGATACATAAGAAAAATTAAAATGAATTTCACATTATATTAGACTAGCTTCTCCCTTGGGTGGGTTTCATATAAAATCAGGAAAGTTGGGAATTCAAATCTTTTACATTGAATGTTTTCAATATAACAAGGAACAAGCCAATAAATGTATAAATTGATGATATTTTTGCTTCTGAATGGTGAAAAAAGTCAATTCTTGCCTTTTGATGACCAATGTATTTTGCTCAAGGTGGTTAGCAATGCTACAGAATTTTCTTCTGTAAGGCATGTTTTATATTCCACAAATAATGTAATACATCTATGAAGCACAGGGGAGAAAAATGAATTGGAGAACAATGATTTTCCTCCTGCGTTATGGACTCCTTGTTGATAATTTATTTTCTGTAGAATGCTGTAGAATAGTACAGTGAAACAAGAGATCATTTGAACAAGGAATATGAGATGAACTGACAAATGATGTAAAAAGCAACAGAGGGTCCTGTGGCACCTTTAAGACTAACAGAAGTATTGGGAGCATAAGCTTTCGTGGGTAAGAACCTCACTTCTTCAGATGCAAGAAGAAGTGAGGTTCTTACCCACGAAAGCTTATGCTCCCAATACTTCTGTTTGTCTTAAAGGTGCCACAGGACCCTCTGTTGCTTTTTACAGATTCAGACTAACACGGCTACCCCTCTGATACTTGACAAATGATGGTAAATTAGCTGTACTTTTTATTGAATGATGCCTAAAACAATTTGCAAAACTCACTGATGCTGTCAGATTATCCGCTGTCAGATTATCCACTGTTTTCTATGAGACCATATTGCATTTTGGACACTGAAAAAGATCCATTGTTCACTGGTTTAAAAATACTGGAGCTGTACAATTAATAATAAATGTGTAATTCCTTTTTTCTAAAATCAAGTGTTCAATTATAAAGCACTTGAGGCACGTGGGTAAAAGGAAAATCATTCATATATTAAGGAATTTTGAGTCAAGGAATTTGTTTGTTAATCTAGCAATTGTTTCAACTCCCTGAAGCCTCAGTATATTTCAACATACACAATAACTTGGATCCAATCCTGAAGTACTTTCTCAGGGCCTGATCCTGTGATGAGCATTCTCACCCCCCATTAGAGGGAGTTGAAGGGACTTGTGACCTTCCAGGATTGGACACAGAATGAATTAACCTCTCAACCACAGAAGTGATTCCTTCCAAATATATATAAATAGTGTCACATATCAGGAGGACACACTCAAGCAGCATCATGCTATTGTACTTGCTCTTTTCTCAAGAGAAGATTTGTCTCCAAAACTGATATTCAGTCATATTTCACAATTGCTCCATTAAAGTTTTTAAAAGCTCTCTTTATCTGAAGCCTTCTCCCAAACAGTGACAAAGGAACAGATCACTTATTTTCCATTATAGTGGATGATAGCTTCTTCCTTTTCCAACATGCAGTATCCAACATTATATTTAGCCAACAGAGTGCTGCACTTGATTGTAAAGGAGGTTATAAAATAAAGAAATATACAATAGCGCTGGTTTAAATATTAATTAAATATTAATTGTGAGTAAACTGACAAATGTAACCCTTTTTCTATTCAGGTATCATACATAAATAGATGTTGATCTTGGTGAAAGTATTAATTATTTGTATTTGCTAAATAGTTTGGACAAACAATGTTATGGCAAACTAATGCTCTATCTAAATTGACTATTTATGGTGTGCGATGAATCACCAAAATCACCTGATACTATTTCTAGCTTCCTGATTGGAAGACAAACTTTTAAAACAGATGAATGAGGACTATTGACAACTCTTATTCATAAAAAATACAATTTTAAAATATATTTTACTTTAAAAATATATTTCCTCTTTCAGACATACCTATCATTTTATCTATTATTTCTTTTAGTACTTCCCACATTACTTAATACAGTATGCTGTCTTTAAATCATGAAATAACTATAAATTAGGGCTGTCAAGCAATTAAGAAAATTAATCATGATTAATCACATGATAAAAAAATTAATCATGATTAATTTAATCGCATTGTTAAACAATAATAGAATACCATTTATTTAAATATTTTGGATGTTTTTACATTTTCAAATATATTGATTTCAACTATAAAACAGAATACAAAACGTACAGTGAGCACTTTATATTTATTTTTTATTACAAATAGTTGCACTGTAAAAAACAAAAGAAATAGTATTTTTCAATTCACCTAATACAAGTTCTGTAGTGCAATCTCTTTATCATGAAAGTTGAACTTACAAATGTAGAATTATGTACAAAAAAACCTGCATTCAAAAATAAAACAATGTACATCTTTAGAGACTACAAGTCCTCTCTTATATCTTGTTCAGCCAATCGCTCAGACAAACAAATTTGTAGGGGAAAGCTTGTACAAACATTTGCAGAAGATAATGCTGCCTGCTTCTTGTTCACAATGTCACCTGAAAGTAAGAACAGGTGTTCGCATGGCACTATTGTAGCCAGTGTCGCAAGATATTTACATGCCAGATGCGCTAAAGATTCATATGTCCCTTCATGCTTCAACCACCATTCCAGACAACATGCGTCCATGTTGATGACGTGTTCTGCTCAATAACATCCAAAGCAGTGCAGACTGATGCATGTTCATTTTCATCATCTGAGTCAGATGCCACCAGCAGAAGATTGGTTTTCTTTTTTGGTGGTTTAGGTTCTGTAGTTTCTGCATCGGAGTATTGCTCTTCTAAAACTTCTGAAAGCAGGCTTCTCACCTCTCAGATTTTGGATGGCACTTCAGATTCTTAAACTTTGGGTCGAGTGCTGTAGCTATCTTTAGAAATCTCACATTGGTACCTTCTTTGTGTTTTGTCAAATCTGCAGTGAAAGTGTTCTTAAAATGAACAACACGTGCTGGGTTATCATCCGAGACTGCTATAACATGAAATATATGGCAGAATGTGGTTAAAATAGAGCTGGAGACATACAATTCGCCCCCAAGGAGTTCAGTCACAAATTTAATTAATGCATTTTTTTTAATGAGCGTCATCTGCATGGAAGCATGTCCTCTGCAATGGTGGTCACAGCATGAAGAGGCTACAAATGTTTAGCATATCTGGAATGTAAATATCTTGCAATGCTGGCTACAAATGTCCCATACAAACATCTGTTCTCACTCTCTGGTGACATTGTAAATAAGAAATGAGCAGCATTAGCTCCCGTAAATGTAAACAAACTTGTTCATCTTAGCAATTGGCTGAACGAGAAGTAGGACTGAGTGGACTTGTAGGGCTCTAAAGTTTTGCATTGTTTTGTTTTTGAGTGAAGTTATGTAATAAAAAAAATCTACATTTGTAAGTTGCACTTTCACGATAAAGAGATTGCACTAAAGTGAATTGAGGTGAATTGAAATATGCTATTTCTTTTATTTATCCTTTTTTCAGTGTAAATATTTGTAATAAAAAAAATATAAAGTGAGCACTGTACACTTTGTATTCTATGTTGTAATTGAAATTAATATATTTGAAAATGTAAAACACAGCCTAAAATATTTAATACATTTCAATTGGTATTCATTGTTTAACAGTGCAATTAAAATGCAATTAATCGTGATTAATTTTTTTAATCATGTTTAATTTTTTTAGTTAATTGTGTGAGTTAACTGTGATTAATCGACAGCCCTACTATAAATTAAAAATAACATAATCCAGAAATCATGCTGGAACTCTTCGTACCTTTCATGAAAGCACTTTATAGACATTAAGCATCAACAACCATGGGAGGCACAGATGTTAAATATTATTCCTATTCTAAAGATGGGTAAATGGAGGCAGAATTTAAATGACTTCATTGTATGGTACCATGAGTCAGTCAAAGAGCTGGGAATAGAGCTCTGGAGTCCTGACTCCCAGTCCTCTATAGAACCCCCTGTTTCCTAATACAATTGGCCAATTTCAAATCTTCTTCAGTGTGCTTGATAATTATTTGTTTTTAGTATTTCAAAACACTGCATTTGACAGGAAGTTATTTGCTCAAATAGTTACAACAAAGTAAAAACTAAACGCTGGCATTTAAGAAAGCATTTATTTGAGCATTAATTCCATGTGTGATAATGCATCCATGTCCAATTCAGAGAAATTATACTACTGGTCCAAATTAGCTAACCTAAGTGGATGGCAAAATGATATAAAGTAGTCTTACCCTGTATATGCCCTCAGGTTCTAATGTGTCCAAAGTTCTTTGCAATGCCTGAGTCAATCATTATTCATGACGTCTGTGTCACAACTTGCCTTCTATTTTATACCAAGGCTACTTCTGCTTGTTAATAAAAGTACTGTATTGAAATGCAATATGAAAAGAGGCTGCAAAATGTTTGCAAGTTGTAAATATGGATGAAGCACTTGCAGTCTGGCAGACTGATTTTTCTCTCAAGCTGGATGCCCAGCCTCATCGAGAAGCTATCTATTTAAATTGTCATGGACCTCCACACATTGGACTTCTGTTTCTGAAAGTACTGGTTTCTAAATCCTTAAAAATGATTAAGGATTAATTGATTATGGTCAATAGAAAATTTGAGCAGAGTGGAATCAGCTGATTTTGACAACTTCCATTTTGATCATTACATCTTAATAATTGCTATGTACAAATCCATAAAAGAATGAACTGCTCATATCACACAAGAGTATGCAAAATTCTCCACCTAGCAAAATTCTTCTAGTCATTTTAATGCTAAGGCAGGTCAATCATAATTAAGCTCTAGATACAATTCCTACAAACTATAAAAGTATTTATTTACAGTTGAGTGGCACTCAAGAGAGAGATTATTTTCTGCCTTTGAAGTTAAATGAGAAATGACAGAGTGGCCTGATCCAAAGCCAGCTGAAGTTAGGGTGACCAGACAGCAAGTATGAAAAATCGGGACGGGGGTGGGGGGAAATAGGCGCCTATAGAAGAAAAAGCCCCAAATATCGGAACTGTCCCTATAAAATCGGGACATCTGGTCACCCTAGCTGAAGTCAATAGAAAGGTTCCTATTAAGCCCATAGAACAGGACTTTTCAAGACAGGAGAAAAACACGGAGCCAGATTCAACAGTACACACTGGTAACTCTGCTTTTTTTAAAAATAACTTCAGATCCCAGGGTTAACAGGGTCCCTGGCTTTGGGGCAGCCCATGGAGCAAAACCCAGTGCCCGAGTAGCTCACTTGGTGGCCTGCCACAGAACTGTATATGCAAATATACTTAATGGGTATAAACCTAAGTGTTTTGTATGTACAAATCAAATGCTCTGTACCTATCAAACTGAAAAGTTCTTTGTAATTAGGTTGAAAGTTAGAGAGCGACCAAATGAAGAATTGTATGTAATCCATAATGGACTGGGTATAAGCTTTTACTTTGATTTCATTGACCTGTGGAGAATTAAGCAACAGAGAGTCCTGTGGCACCTTTAAGACTAACAGATGTATTGGAGCATAAGCTTTTGTGGGTGAATATCCATTTCGTAAGACGCATGTGACATGCGTCTGACGAAGTGGGTATTCACCCACGAAAGCTTATGCTCCAATACATCTGTTAGTCTTAAAGGTGCCACAGGACTCTCTGTTGCTTTTTACAGATCCAGACTAACAGGGCTACCCCTCTGATATTGTGGAGAATTGTGTCCAGAGAGAGACCACTGGTAGGTGAGGGTGACCCAGTGTATGGAGTCAAAGAGGAGTGATGTAATTCAAGCTCTGCACAGTATTGCCAGCCCCAAATGTTTAGAAATCATGAGTCAGGTCCCCAAAAATCATAAGCTTGGCTTGAAAATTAAAATAATAATTTTTTTGGGGGGGGTAATTTGTTTACTTTTTTCCTGAGCCTTCAGAGTGCACTCAGGCCCATTTTCATGCTTTCCTCTGTAACTCTGTGGGCTAGAAACTTAAAGAAAGCAAACTGAGATTATCACATAATCTCTTTTTCCCCCGCAGGACTTGGATCGTTAAGTAAAACATTAAACAATAGACTCTCAACAAAATCACACTTGTTGTCAACACTTAATGAATGAGAGAGATAATAGAATAATAACATATGACATATGACAAAAGATTTGTTTCAGTATTCCTGACTCAAGTACTGCAATATTAATTGTAATTATAGTGCATAATATAGCTGGTAGATTAAGACCCTGCAAGAATGATCTCTGTTTGTTTCTAAAAAATGATTGACTGATTTCTCGTATGAAAACTAAGGGGAAGTTTGCTTCTTAGGGCTTAGAAACGTGGTTTAAATAGTTTATGTTTCAGCAATTTGTTTCAAAAGTGCCCGTCAGCTGTCAAGTGATTCTGTTTAATTGACATTCTCTACTCCATAATTTAGCTCTGGATAGAGCATCATTCACATATTTTAATGAGGACTTTTGAAAGTGTTGCTCAAACAAACATGAACTCTATTAAAACTGGAATATAATAAACCAGTCTATAAAAAAGCTAGCAACAGCAAACAAATAATTTATGTTAAAATGGTCTCTTAAAAATAAAAAGAAAACAGTTGTGAATAATAACAAAGGCCTGTATCACTACATTGCCTCTATTGCCTGTTTGCTGAGCAGTAGAGTTATGGCGGTTTGGAGTGGGCCAGTTCCTTTCTGGAAAAGAAGTTAGTGAAACAAAGACTCAGGATATTTCTAGTATGCTTTATTCACATGTAAACACACTTTGTTTGCCTGGAGCAGTGATGGCAAAAACAAGAAGGTTACGCAGAAGGGATTACATCTTGGAACCATTCATGTCAATGGGAGTTCTGGCAATGATTTCAATGGGAACAAGTTCCATTGACTTCCGTGTGTCTAGGACTTCACCCAAGGTGGCTGCCATTTATGGAAACCTCTGTGAATACATCATTGTGTCTGTATCGAGAACTCATCTCCCCCCATAGGCTTGATGCTGCTGTCTCTCTTTCCCGGCAACTGGGAGGAACACCCATGAACTACGTGAGCCTATCCTTCTGACTCCCTCTGCCTCATTCACGTCACCTCAGGGGCATAGGATAAAATATGTGACAATGGAAAATAAAACACATGGGTTTAAAAACAGACTAAAGAACAGACAAAGCCCTGGCTGGGATGATTTAGTTGGTGTTGGTCCTGCTTTGAGCAGGGGTTGGACCAGATGACCTCCTGAGGTCTCTTCCAACCCTAATCTTCTATGATTCTATGATAACAGATGGAAAACAAAGAATTCTCATTGTAAGGGGGGAGGACCCACAAACCTTGGTAAAACAGTGAAGGCTGGAGATCCTGAGAGAACCACTTAAAGGAGGGAAGAGGGAACACAAGTCAGTAAAGGACAGGGGAAGGTAGAATGTGTGACAAGAGAAGGCTGCACCCAAGATAGCTCTTTTGGGGATGAAATGGCATTTCCATGTAAGGGTGCCATCTGTCCAGGTTTTCCCAGGATTATCCCCTTTTTGAGGTGGCTGCCCCAGAAAATCTGTAAGGGTGCTTAGTACACACTGCCAGCTGTCCAGTTTTATGGGCTCAGGGTCATCATGGATGCCCTGGTTTTTTGTACCTCAGAAGTGGCAACCCTACTTCTATATCTTGTCCCTGCTCCTATAAATTCTGCCTACTTCTTCTTCTTCTTCTTTTGTATGGCTTGGGTAGGTAGCAATGACTACACATTTGTATCTAGTATCAGAGGGGTAGCCATGTTAGTCTGGATCTGTAAAAAGCAACAGAGAGTCCTGTGGCACCTTTAAGACTAACAGATGTGTTGGAGCATAAGCTTTCATGGGTAAATACCCACTTCGTCAGACGCATGTAATGGAAATTTCCAGAGGCAGGTATAAATA
The DNA here is from genome assembly GCF_028017835.1 of Emys orbicularis. Lineage (NCBI taxonomy): Eukaryota > Metazoa > Chordata > Testudines > Emydidae > Emys > Emys orbicularis. The sequence continues at coordinate 49,809,447 of NC_088684.1, read as the reverse complement.
TGCAGGTAAGAATCAGTCTGGAGATAACGAGATTAGTTCAATCAGGGAGGGTGAGGTCCTCTGCTAGCAGTTGAGGTGTGAACACCAAGGGAGGAGAAACTTTCACAGACCTTGGGAGGCAGGCCAGTCCTTGCCCACAGACAACCCACCAACCTTAAGCTTATTCTCACCAGCAACCACACACCACACCATAACAACTCTAACTCAGGAACCAATCCAGGCAACAAACCTCGATGCCAACTCTGCCCACATATCTACACCAGCAACACCATCAAGGACCTAACCAGATCAGCTACAACATCACCGGTTCATTCACCTGCACGTCCACCAATGTTATATATGCCATCATGTGCCAGCAATGCCCCTCTGCTATGTACATTGGCCAAACTGGACAGTTACTACGTAAAAGGATAAATGGACACAAGTCAGATATCAGGAATGGCAATATACAAAAACCTGTAGGAGAACACTTCAACCTCCCTGGACACACAATAGCAGATGTAAAGGTAGCCATCTTACAGCAAAAAAAATTCAGGACCAGACTCCAAAGAGAAACTGCTGAGCTTCAGTTCGTTTGCAAATTTGACACCATCAGATCAGGATTAAACAAAGACTGTGAATGGCTAGCCAACTACAAAAGCAGTTTCTCCTCCCTTGGTGGCATGCGTCTGACGAAGTGGGTACTCACCCACGAAAGCTTATGCTCCAACACATCTGTTAGTCTTAAAGGTACCACAGGACTCTCTGTTACATTTGTATCTATATTTGATAGCCAGCACATTGCTTCAGTAGTGAGCTGGTGAATGTCCTTCAGGCCCACAGCAAAAGAACGAAGGAAACACTCAGATATGATGTGCTCCATCATTTGTGCCTGGTGACCACAGTCACATACAGGTGTTTGCCTCATTCTGTATTTAAAGAGGGTTTGTCCACCTCTCCCATGAGATGTCCTGATGAGATTCAATCTGCACCAGTCTTTCCGACATAAATCAAAACTCGGCGGTTCCTCAGTTGGGTTAATGATGAGCTGTTTGTTCTGAGCAGTCAAAATGCTGCATGTGGCTCTCCATTGAGCCTCAGCATCAAAGATGAATGTAAGGGTCTTGATGCGGTTCCACAGAGGATTGCAGGATTTTAATCTTGTCTTTTGTGAGTTCTCATGTTCGCATTGACATGGCTGAGAAAGCGAGATGTCTGGGCAGCTCTTATAATCTGTGTGATAGGACCTACAGCTCTGGATCTTAGAACAGTTGGGTGAATGGGAGGTGGCCTTATGACTTGGATGGCTCCTTCATATTTTGAGATTTCTCAGAGAGACATGGCAGCCCCTAAATGTGGTATCCTCGGTCCACTGTGACTCTAAAACTGCCCCTACTTACTAGTTCTGAGGCAGATCAAATGAGTTCCATGAAGGTCTCTGTATAGATCCTTTGGATGAGATTTTAAAAGCCATTGTCCAGTTTGCTCCGTGTAGCCATCACTGTTCAAAAGAGTTGGAATTTGTGCTCTTAACCAATTGTCTTGTTCCCCTTACCGCTATGCAATATGCTGTGGGGCAGACGGCAATCTAGCTGCTCCCCTCTCAGAAGCATTTTCACCCAGGAAAGGTGCTATACACAGTAAATATAAGATGCTGGCAGTGAAAGCCAAGTTTCTAAAATATGTAGCACTTATATCCAATACAAGCTGCACCCTGTCGTCTTAATAAAGGTTCTGCTTCTTCTCTTACTTCACATACTATGCTTTGCCTGACTGATGATGCTTTCATATTTTTAAAGGGAAAAGTCCCTTTCCCAAAATTCAGAAAAACATAAAAATAAATAAAAATGGTTTTAATTCAAAAAGTATCATCTTTTTAAATAAGGTAATGAAAGATGTCAAAGCCTAAGTGCTGGAGACTGGAATAAATGCTTAGCTCCACTACAGTGACAGCAAGGCCATCTGAAGATGGGTTATGAAGTTAGCTGTTGTCTGCAATTAAGGTAAATGTACAGAGAAATACCACAATATATTGCTAGTTCATGATAGCTTTTAAACCATGCTTTATTATTTAATAATGGATTTCATGTACTATCTCCTGTAAGTTGTATACTGTAGTTTGTAACAATGATTTCTTACACATTTCTGGTTTCCACTGGAGTGGTTTCTCTGCAAAAGATCAAGAATCACCATAAACAAAATTTGTTCTTTTATAAAATGATTCTTAATAACATATGGAGAGACAGAGAATAAACTTGCCATTAATTGCTCACTATAGTGCTGGCAACTCTGTCATAAGACACACTACTTACTGAAGAAGCACTTACTGTTTTTGGCAAGAGGCAGCAACTTTATTAAAGGGCAAATGATTTATATCCTACATCATTACAACAAAGTCACTAGTAGAGAACTTAAGGGACAGCAAGCTGAATCCCTCTCTATTAAATACATATAGGCCAGTGGTTCTCAAACTTTGGGTTGCAACCCCAAAGTGCATCGCAACTCCATTTTGATGGGGTCACAAGGGCAGAAACCCACAGGCAGAAGCTCCGGCGGTGGCAGGGGGCTGATGACCAACTCCCGCCTGGGCAATTTAGCTTGGTAGTGCCCCCTGTGGCGTGAGGCCCTTGCAACTGCCCTGCTTCCCACCCCTGCGGCCCTGTGTATCACTTCATGTACTGAGGCACTTCCTGTACTCATGCACGTCCTGTATACATGCACTCACTCATGTTTACCTACCAGCCCACTCAGCACATGTTGTGTTGAAACCAGTTTGAAAAGTTGCTGTAGAAATAATTTTAGCAATGGACCGTTTTCTGAAGAAAAGTGGAGGAAAAGGGGGTAATAAAGAGGAGTCAATTGCCACTTGCAGCAAAAGAAGGGCTGACAACCAGGATCCAAACAGCAGTAAAAATAGGGCTGTCAAGTGATTAAAAAAACTAATCACAATTAATTGCATGATGAAAACAATTAATCGCAACTAATCACACAATTAATTGTGCTGTTCAACAATGATAGAATACCATTTATTTAAATATTTTTAGGGCTCTCAAGTGATTAAAAAAATTAATCGCGATTAATTTTTTTAATCGTGATTAATTGAACGATTAATCGCGCTGTTAAACAATAACAGAACACCATTTATTTAAATATTTTTGGAATATATTCATTTTCAAATATATTCATTTCAATTACAACACAGAATACAAAGTGTACAGTGCTCACTTTATATTTATTTTTTATTACAAATAGTTGCACTGTAAAAACAAAAGAAATAGTATTTTTCAATTCACCTCATACAAGTACTGTAGTGCAATCTCTTTATCATGAAAGTTGAACTTACAAATGTAGAAATATGTACAAAAAAAACCTGCATTCAAAAATAAAACAATGTAAAACTTTAGAGCCTACAAGTCCAATCATTCCAACTTCTTGTTCAGCCAATCACTCAGACAAACAAGTTTGTTTACATTTGCAGAAGTTAATGCTGCCTCCTTCTTATTTACAATGTCACCTGAAAGTGAGAACAGGCATTTGCATGGCACTGTTGTAGCTGGTGTTGCAATATGTTTATATGCCAGATGCTCTAAAGATTCATATGTCTCTTCATGCTTCAACCACCATTCCAGAGGACATGCATCCATGCTGATGACGGGTTCTGCTTGATAATGATCTAAAGCAGCATGGACCGACGCATGTTCATTTTAATCATCTGAGTCAGATGCCACCAGCAGAAGGTTGATTTTCTTTTTTGGTAGTTCGGGTTCTGTAGTTTCCACATCAGAGTGTTGCTCTTTTAAGACTTCTGAAAGCATGCTCCACACCTCATCCCTCTCAGATTTTGGAAGGCACTTCAGGTTCTTAATCATTGGGTTGAATGCTGTAGTTATCTTTAGAAATCTCACATCAGTATCTTCTTTGCGTTTTTGTCAAATCTGCAGTGAAAGTGTTCTTAAAATGAACAACATGTGCTTGGTCATCATCCAAGACTGCTATAACATGAAATATATGGTAGAATGTGGGTAAAACAGCAGGAGACATACAATTCTCCCCAAGGAGTTCAATCACAAATTTAATTAACACATTATTTTTTTAACGAGCGTCATCAGCATAGAAGCATGTCCTCTGGAATGGTATCTGAAGCATGGAGGGGCATACAAATGTTTAGCATATCTGGCACATAAATACTTTTCAATGCCAAGTACAAAAGTGCCATGTGAACACCTTTTCTCACTTTCAGATGACATTGTAAATAAGAAGTGGGCAGCATTATCTCCCATAAATGTAAACAAAATTGTTTGTCTTAGTGATTGGCTGAACAAGAAGTAGGACTGAGTGGACTTGTAGGCTTTAAAGCTTTACATTGTTTTGTTTTTGAGTGCAGTTATGGAACAAAAAAAATCTACATTTGTAAGTTGCACTTTCACGATAAAGAGATTGCACTACAGTGCTTGTATGAGGTGAATTGAAAAATGCTATTTCTTTTTTATCATTATTACAGTACAAATATGTGTAATAAAAAATAATAACAAAGTGAACACTGTGCACTTTGTATTCTGTGTTGTAATTGAAATCAATATATTTGAAAATGTAAAACACAGCCAAAACTATTTAATACATTTCAATTGGTATTCTATTGCTTAACATTGCAATTAAAACTGTGATTAGTCGCAGTTAATTTTTTTAATCGGAATTAATTTTTTTTAGTTAATCGCATGAGTTAACTGCAATTAATCAACACCCTTAGTAAAAAAACACAAATACAATCCAAAATATTTGGAATATGGATTTATGTGGACTGGTTTTCAGGAGGACCCATGGTCACAGTGTGTGGTGTGTGTCAAAGTTCTGGCAAAGGAAAGCTTAAAACTATCTAAAACGTTGCGCCACTTGCAGACATAGCACGGCTCTCTTCAAATAAAACCACTCCATTTTTTCAGTGAAAGCTGGGAGAGCTAAAGGGCCAGAAAACTGTACTGAGAATGGCAGCTATAGCAAATGAGAAAGACCTTGAGGCGTCTTTTGCTGTGTCACACTGGATAGCTAAAACTGGGAAATCACACACTACTGGGAAAAAAAATTTCTGCCATATGACAAGAAAATGTCGATTATGTTGGGGCAAGGTGCAGTGACTCAATTTGATTAGTTTCCCCTGTTTAACAACACTGTTACTAGGTGTATTCACAGTATGGCAAATGATGTGACTGAACACCTGATTGCTAAAATTCAGCCAAGTCCCTTTTTTTCCATTTAACTTGATGAAACAACAGATGTGTCGGGTGCTGCTCAGGTGCTGACATACGTAAAATTTGAGAACGACGAAAAATTGCAAGAGGAATTTCTGTTCTGCCTGCCATTACCACCACATGCAACGGGGGACAGCTCGTCACACTTTTGGATGCTTTTGTCTCTGATTCTGGCTTGGAATGACAGTGCTATGTAGGAATTTGTGGTGATAGTGGTCATGCAATGACTGGAAAAAACAGCAAGCTAGTCACCAGAGTGCAGGCTTTTGCACCACAAGCAGTTTGGACTCACTGTATTATACACAGGCAAGCCCTAGTGGCAAAAAAAATATGCCACCCGTTCTCAAACAATTTCTCGATGAAGCTGTTCGCACAGTTAACTTCATCAAGAGTAGCTCAACAAGTGTACATCTGTTTGGAGTTTTGTATGATGAGATGGGAGCTGAGCACCATCACTTACTTTACCACACAGATGGTTGTCATGGGGAAAGGTTCTCAATTGTTTGTTTGACCTCAGAAAGAAAGTGAGAATTTTTTTTCTTTCAGACAAAGGTTCCCTGCTGGCCAAAAAGTTGCAGATACCATGTGGCTTGCTTTGCTAGCTTACCTGGCAGACATTTTTGAATGCCTAAAATACCTCACTTCAAGAGCAAGATGCTTCCGTAGAATTATAAATGTACAAATCCTTAGTAATTTGAGAAAAGGCTTGTGCAGAAGTCAACATGTGTAGCATTTGTATTTACATTTGAATCATGGAGCTATACTGTCTGCCTTACACTTCAGTTGTTTGTTACCTACTGGAAAGTAAAATATAGATGAATATTTTCAAAGTTGTGAAATTCTAATGGAAACTAGAAATAACAGGGCAAAATTCTTCTTGGCTGCTTGAACTGCAGCCAGTTAGTCAGCAATCAATCAACAGGCTCAAACAGCCTCTGGAGTGAGATAACAGTCTGCATGTTGAAGACAGCTAACTTGCGGTATGGTTATTTTATTTGTCTCCTTTAAAAGATTGCTGTGGCAGAAACCCAATGAAATAACCTGTCAATGTCTATTATTGATAACTTCAGCTCCTACATCACTCTCCCTACAGTCTGAAGCCTAGGGGGCCCTTTGGGGGCAGGAAGATAAGAGGAAGGAGAGGGGGAGTTGCCAGGTTGCACTGTGCTTTGGCTATGCTCAGCTGATTGACAGTCCTTTGGGCACCATTGTCAGTGATGCAGGTTACAGCAGTGGGTTGTAGCCCACGAAAGCTTATGCTCTAATAAATTTGTTAGTCTCTAAGGTGCCACAAGTACTCCTGTTATTTTTGCGGATACAGACTAACACGGCTGCTACTCTGAAACCAAAGGTTACAGCAGTCTTTCAGCTGGTCTAACCTGCATCAAGCCCAAAAGCAAGCTATTCCGCTGGGTAGGAAAGATAGAAAATGTGGCAAAAGACCACCTTGGCTTAACCACGAGATCTTGCATGATCTAAAAAATAAAAAGGAGTCATATAAAAAATGGAAGCTAGGACAAATTACAAAGGATGAATATAGGCAAACAACACAGGAATGTAGGGGCAAGATTAGAAAGGCAAAGGCACAAAATGAGCTATGAGAATAAAGGGAAACAAGAAGACTTTTTATCAATACATTAGAAGCAAGAGGAAGACCAAAGACAGGGTAGGCCCACTGCTCAGTGAGGAGGGAGAAACAGTAACAGGAAACTTGGAAATGGCAGAGATGCTTAATGACTTCTTTGTTTCGGTCTTCACCGAGAAGTCTGAACGAATGCCTAACATAGTGAATGCTAATGGGAAGGGGGTAGGTTTAGAAGATAAAATAAAAAAAAGAACAAGTTAAAAATCTCTTAGAAAAGTTAGATGCCTGCAAGTCACCAGGGCCTGATGAAATGCATCCTAGAATACTCAAGGACCTAACAGAGGAGGTGTCTGAGCCTCTAGCTATTACCTTTCGAGGTCCCTTCCAGTCCTAGAGTCTATGAATCTATAAGCCTGGGCAGGTAATTTCAGCGTAGCAGAGAATCTAGGTACTGTATCTCTAAAGACCACCAAAGTTTTTGGTAACTCAATTTAATTAAGTGTCCAGTCCCATCAAAATCAATACAAGTTAATTGCAGAACCAAACACTTAAGAGGAAAACTTGAAAGTTTGTTTCATGCAATGTCTGTAAGAAGTACAATTATAACACAACAACATTGCATAAACAGCTTCTGGTCACCAATAAGGCATAGTTTACACACTATATTTTTGGAAGAACTCTCAAATTCTACTTTGCAGAGGTCGCTGTTTAGTGTGAACGAGCAGATCAAGCTTCAGCAACGAGGAGACCTAAAAAACAGCATATTTGTGGCTGTGAGGTTGATTTCTCCTTCCGCCTTCCCACCCCGTGCCTCCCACCAAAAAAAGGGGCATGTAATTTAAATCACTGAAGTGGACAGCTAATGCTGACTGTATTACACAATGATGCCCAGAGGCCTCGTCTTGCCTTGCTAGAGGCATTGCACACCAAATAGGCTTAAAGCTGAGGCTGTATGATGCTTTTGCAATCCATAAATTCATGGGAAAATATTACAGTACTGTATATAAATCCTGCCAGTCACCAGGATCTTTGTCTCATATTGTGAAAGCTGATTAGGCTTCATTATCTACCATTTACAAAATGATCTGGCAGTACCTTTCTGCTGTTAACACAAAACTCATTGACAGCCTGTCCTAGTAATGCATAGAAAAAAACAAGTTTTCAGGTACTGTGACCCAAAGACCTCTTGGTGCCAACTAGCAGAGGACACGGGGTCATTAAGTTTACAGGATGTGTCATGTAAGGTTTCTAATGAAAGCCTGTATCACACTGGTTATCATAATCATTGTGAAATGTATGTGTGGACAACAGGGCCGGCTCTAGGCACCAGCAAAGCAAGCAGTTGCTTGGGGCGGCAGATTTGCAAGGGGTGCAAGAATCCAGCATGAGAGCTGAGAACCAACAGGGGGCCCTGGGAGCTGTAGTTCCTTGGTTAGCTCCCTGCCTATAGAGCCAGCCCTGGAGAAGGGAAAGAACTACATTTCCCAGCATTCCCTCGGCCACTAGCAACAGGAAAGGGTGGGGGAAGGAGTATGGAACTTTAATCTGCAGCTTGCTGTGAATGGTAGGAACAGAGCCAGCTCTAGGTTTTTTGCCGCCTCCCCCCCCGCCCTGGGCTCCCCCCGCACCCCTGGACTCTCCCCCGCTCACACCCCCTGCTGCCCCAGCTCTGGCCCCCACCTGCACTCCCCTGCTGCCCCAGCCCTGGGCTCTTCCTCCCCCCGCACCCCCTTCCGCCCCAGCTCTGGCCCCCACCTGCACTCCCCTGCTGCCCCAGCCCTGGGCTCTCCCCCCACCCGCACCTCCTGCTGCCCCAGCCCTGGGCTCTTCCCCCTCTCCCCCGCACCTCCTGCCGCCCCAGCTCTGGCCCCCACCTGCACCCTCCTGCTGCCCCAGCCCTGGGCTCTCCCCCGCCCACACCCCCTGCAGCCCCAGCTCTGGCCCCCACCTGCACTCCCCTGCTCCCCCAGCCCTGGGCTCTCCCCCCACCCGCACCTCCTGCTGCCCCAGCCCTGGGCTCTTCCCCCTCTCCCCCGCACCCCCTGCCGCCCCAGCTCTGGCCCCCACCTGCACCCTCCTGCTGCCCCAGCCCTGGGCTCTTCCCCCCCACCCGCACCTCCTGCCGCCCCAGCCCTGGGCTCTCCCCCAAAGAAGGAATTGGGTGGACTAAATGGATGGTGCACCTCTCTATCTGAAGTCTAGCAAGGGAGGTATGTGGATCCCACTAGAATTTAAAATGAAAAGTAAGGGAGGGGAGGCTCTGGACCTGGGCAGCTTTAGATACAGTACCAGGAACTTAGGAGGATTTCCACTTCTGAGCCATGGAAGCAGAAATTGACTTTTCCTTTCCAGATGTAGCTAATATTCAGAAAGGGAATCTAGCACCTGCCTTCCAGATTTGAACACCCTCAAAATTCAGGAGTGCTCAAGCTCAATTTGGGCAGCTGTTACTTCATTTCCCCCAAATCAAATATACTGATCCACTGTAACTTGCTGTAGAAAAAGTAGAATAAATTGAGCAAGAAATGCTTCCCAGTGGTTATTAGGACTGGAATTGCTATTTTCAACAGCCATTGCTTTTTTTTTTTTTTTTAAGTTTTAGTTTTATTTGTGTAAGCAGAGTCAGGATGAGCTCTACCCTGACATCTGGTGGTGAATTATGGCGAGTGTGGAAAAGAACTCCAGGGGCTGATCTTGTTTGCATAGGCACACCCACTCGCCTGGCATGTAACAACAGCAACTGAAAGTGGTTACTTTGGCTGGTGTGGGATCCCCAGTTTCTCTGTTATTGGGGCAGGAAGAATAAAGTTTTGTTACCCTGATTCTGTGAATCAAGGCCAGTGGAACTGTTGTATGACAGAAGGACTGAGTGAGTCCTTCACCATTACCTAAGTAGCATTTGCTTGTCAAGGGGCATGGGTTACAAAACCCAGTGAATTAAGAGAGGTTGGGGGCAGGTATTGGTACCTGGTGGTGTGGGTCCGAAACACCAATTGCACCTTCTCCTCTCTCCACTGTTGAATGTCAGAGCTAACTTTGATTCCCTTAGGAGTCTAGTTACAGGCTGCTGAGCTGAGTTCACTTTGGGCCACTAGTGCACCAGCACTGGGGCTCCCCTACTATGAGCTGAAATCACTAAGAGCTGAAATCACTGAGGCGGTGTTAACTAGTGGGGAAGCCTGAAGCTCTATTGCTAAGCGGCTGGCGGAGCAGTTTGCGGGGACGGCTGGAGGAGCAGCTAGCCGCGTGGAGCCTCACGGGGACGGTTAGAGCAGAGCGGAGCCTTGTGGGGACGGTTGGAGCGGCCCAAGGGACGGTTGAAGTGGAGCGGAGCCGAGCGGCTCACAGGTCGGTGAGCGGAGCAGAGCAGAGCGGAGCAGCTGGCAGAGCAGAGCAGTTCGTGGGACAGCAGGAGCGGCTCGTGGTGAAGGCTGCGGCGGAACCCCACGGACAGGTGGCCGGTTGGTCCCGGATCACGTAAGGTGCCCCTTAACACCCTGCGCACACACACCCCTGAACTCTGGGGCTGCACTGACCAGGGACAGAGACTTTGGGGGGTTGTTGGACTTTTGGGACTTTGGTGATTCTTGGGTTGCTGGACCCAAGAGACTTTGGGGTTGTTGGACTTTTGGGACTTTGGTGATTCTTGGGTTGCTGGTTTCAAGAACCAACGGGAAAGGACACGGCCCAATTTGCTGGGGTGGGTCTTCGCTCATGGTTGGGTCTATGAACTCTAGTTGTGGTGTTTTCCCAATTTAATGCTATGTCGTTTACCTCATGTTATTAAACATTTTCCGCTACACCGAGGCTCTGTGCTTGCGAGAGGGGAAGTATTGCCTCTTCGAGGCGCCCAGGGGTGTGTGTAAGATTTTCCCAGGTCACTGGGTGGGGGCTCGAGCTGGTTCTGTGTCACGCTGTTGGGAAGGGACCCCTATGTACTGAACCCGGCCCTTGCTGCTATCAACTTGGCCTGGCAGAAGGGTTACATTTGTTTAAAAGGAAGACCGTGATAGTGCATTCCCCACAGAAACAAAGAATGGAACAAAAGAATAATAAAGGCACCTCAACTTTTCCTCATTTATGTAGGACAGTCTTATAATATGCATCCAGATATCCTCCAGTCACACAAGCTGAAAATTGTTCCACTTTACTGCAGTTCTGTAACCATATGGGAACCAATCCTGTCTGTGTTCTGTGCACATCCAAAATTCCTGCTGAATGACCCGCCCTGGGAGCGGGTTACCAGTGACCTGGGGCGGCAGGAGGGTGCAGTTGGGGGGGGGGGGGGAGGGGGAGAGCCCAGGGCTGGGGTGGAGGGCAGCCAAAAAATTTTTTGCTTGGGGCAGCAAAAAACCTAGAGCCAGCCCTGGTGGACAATCTGTAAGGAGATATGTATGTATATACTGGAAATTATGTTCTTAAAACCATGAAGTTAAAGGTAGGTCACACAGACATAACATGCCCTAAGACAGGTTCCACCAGACAGAAGGTGGGAGATACATATCTCCCTGGCTGACCATTGTGTATTCTACCATGGGAGTTTATTTGAATACTGAGTCAAATGCTAATGCAGAGATTGTGGAGACTTCAGAAGCAGAAATTAACAGGAAGAAGTAATCAGCAGGGGACAACGCTGTTCACAGGCGAAGAACAAAGGACCAGTCAAATATAGCTAGGGTTGCAGAAAGACACCCTGACATCCTTCATCTAGGGGAGACAAGCTGCCAGTGGGCTTGGTCTCATGAAAGGAGAGTCTCAACCATCTTAGTTGCAAAACACTGTGCAAAGGACTTTGGGTAATCAGTACCTTAGTAATCAACAGGGCATCTTGTTAGTCAGTTTAGGCACTCAAATGCATGTTACGATTTCTTTTATATGTAACCCTTTGTTTCCAATATTTCTGTTTGCCAGCATTTGAATCTCTGTTCTTTGTTAAATAAACTAATACTTGCTTTCTTTATAAACAAATCTAAGTGTGCTAAGCAGAGCTGGGGTCTAAGGTCTGACTAGTAAGCTGTGATGTACTGTTCCTATGGGAACAACAAGTCTGGTAATTCTGTGAGTATCCAGTAGATAAGGGATTGGACACCACAGGGGGATGCCAGGAGGACTTAGGGTTGGAGTGTGACTATTGCTAGTCTGCATGAGGGACAGTGGAGCCCATGTGGTCTGAGAAGGGAATGCTTGTGTTATCTGTGGCTGGTGGAGTCAGGGAGCTGACTCCTGGCAGGAACAGACAAGGTTTCCTCATGCTAAGGGCAGATGATAAGTGAATTACAATCTTGGGTATCCCCAGGAAGAGTCACGGGTACCAAAACCACAGACGCAGAAGAGTCTTTGACCAATGTCAGAGATAATAAATGTAATCTTCCCTCTGTGTTCATTGATAACATACAAGGAAGAAAATAGTAAGAGGTTACAGAAGTTTGTGCAAAGGAAGTGCTTGTTGTTAAAATATATCATCGAACTTATCTTCTTACAGCTAGCTTTTTCAGACATGGAGATAGCCCACTGTAAAAAATGCCAAATCTCTTACTAGATTTCAGAGCACTTTAGGTATTAGTAGCAAAGAATTGTGATCAGTAGCACAAGGACACAATTTCATAGTATACCGGTTTCTCCATCTCATGGATACACTTCTGTGAATATTTTCATGCACTGATGGAAGCTGTTCTACACAACTGTTCAACTATGCTGATATATCTATTACTGACTACAGAGAGTATCTTATAAAATATGAACTAGGAAGACCATATTTAGGTGATACGTTTTGGCAGACATCTTAGTTGTTTTTCAGTAGCTTTCAGCAATCAGCTCAGAAGGATGCAATCACTATGTTCAGTTGAGAAAGAGAAGAGGGCATAATATGAACTAATTACAAAAATTTTAATAAGATTCCAGGGGAGTGTGAGGCAGAACTAAAAAAATGTAATAAAAAAAAAGGCTCAAGAACAACGCTTATTTAGGCTACTGACAGAACGGTTGACTACCGTGTGCTTCACGTTTGTGACTAACCCCAAAATATCTAGAAACAACAAGGACAAAGAAATAATTCTCTTTCTCTGAAAGATACTTTTCAAGAGAGAATTAATCATGGTCTGTCCAATCGAACTCTGCTCTGGACTCAAACATTCTAGGGGAGACGCCGCAGATGAAGGAATTCTTCAATCACTATACAGTTTGTGTAGTCTTGCAAGGAAGCCATCCTGGTTTAAGCATAAAAGTAAACCTAACATCCTGAAGACTGTTTTTTCTGTGGGGAAAGTGAAAGTTTATGGCTATAGCATTAGTAAGGGTTTTAGCTGTGAAATCATATTCCTATATGTGTGCCTGTAGCGGGGTGGTTACCCGCTCCTGCCCTGAGGCGTTTAAAACAGCCCTGGAAGGGCAAGATGCCTGGGCTGAAGGCTCAGCTGGGGCCATGCCCCAATCAGGGCCCAGCTGGCCCTATAAAGGCTTGAGCCAGGCACTCAAGCAGACAGTCTCTCTTTGCATTCAGAGAGAGAAGGGCCTGGCTGCAGGGAACTTAACTAAGTACCTAGAGTGGAGCAGGGCTGGGGAAAGGTCAAGGGAGCTGGGGAGCTCTGGCCTAGGAAAGCCCCAGGCTGCAGGCCTGGTAAGGCCTATTAGGTACTGGGTTGCAGGGGGCAGCCCCTGGGTAGGCAAAGGCAGCAGGTCTGAACCCTTTGCCTGTGATGAGTGGCTGATACTGCAGTCTGCCCCAGTGAATGGGGGCTAGATGGAGACTGGGCAGTAGCCAAAACTGAGGCAAAGTGGGGATACTGGGTGGGGTTTCCCCTGGGAGGGGGTGACTCTAAAACTGTGGGGGTACTGCCAGGGGGCAGCACCCCAGGTAAAAGGGCAGCAGGGGCAGAGGACAGGCAGATCACTGGCCTGCAGAGGGTGCTCTGGATGCTGGAAGAGCTAATTCCTGGAAGTAACCAGCAGGAGGTGCTGCAGGGGTGAGTCTGCGCTTTGCTACAGTGCCTGAATTTACTTTTCACTTTACAGTGCAACTGCTGATAAGAATATTGAGCCTCTGCTGAGAAACACAGTAAGACAAAGCAGAAGTAAAATGAAAATCCTGATTCTAAAAAGCCACACACTGGAACAATTCAAAACAGTCCTATCAAGGCCAAGGATCTGGCTTTACTTGACTAAGTTTAGAGACTGAAGCAGAAGACTTGAGACACACACACTCCCAGCAAAGAACAAATACCTACCAAGTAGAGCTTGAGGAATAGTGAAGGGAAAACTGAATATTTTATCTGGAAAAAAATCACAAAATTTGTATAATCTTAATTCATTAAAATGATTCACCCTTAGCTACTATCAAGCGAGCTGCACAACAGAGAATACAAGTGTCCAGTTAGTATTGTAGAATTGTCATGTTATGAGAGCTGCTGAACTCAATCTTAAGTCCTCATAAACAAAAAGGAACATCACAGTACAGAGAAGCAATACAGTGCTACAGTCCCTGCACTGAATAACCATTTTGAAGTATCCTATATATCTTATTGATTAAATGTTAACAAGGTTAAGTGTTTAATTGGTATTTTAGCAGGGATAGAGATAAATTCTACAGCTGGGAATTAAATGGATCTTGAACACAAGATTGTTAAACACAATAATGGAAGCCATTGTATAGAATCTAATTAAACTGCTAATTCAAATTAAATTGTGGCAATGGATTCTGTTTGATTGCTGAGGCATTTTTAAAAAAAGATGTTGATGCCTTATCCTTTGCTACGGTCACATGTATTTCTGCTTCTGTTCAGCAAATCAACTACTCAAAATATGATAACGTTTAACTATTTGTCAAGAGGTTATTTATTTGAATATCTAGAAATTAGCAATGTTCCTGTTTGAATTTAGATTTGTTAGCTGGTTTCCAAAACCTTAGAACAATAAGAACCCATTTTATCTCTAAATAGGGAGCTGTAGCTAGAGATCAGATGAGATGTAATATCGGATGAATTGCTTTTTATCTATAACAGAAGGTGGGGAAAGCTGTGGAAATGTTTGCATGTTTTCACATTATAAAAAACATTTGTGTTAATGCAACTCTTTTTTGTTTAACAAAAGTTAATTCATAGGAGACTAGTAAGAAAGAAAGACCAGGGCCAGACTTTTCTATTGCAGCAAGTTTGAGAGATGAAAGCCTCACAATATGTACCAGAGTGAGCTTGGAGTCAGATAATCTGTTGCGTTCAAACAGGGAGAGCCAGGAGGAGCTCACAGGCGACAGTGAGGACTTTTTCTTTAACATGAATATTTGCAGAGTCTCAACATCAGGTGATCTGTCTAAATAACCAGAGAATGGAATACAGTTTGGCATCCATACTTCTCTGCCGCTCCCACAATGTGGGCATGGCAGCCCTGATTCTAAGGGCGACATGGCTCACTTTGGATGATCAGAAGCTGGAGGGATAACTGCCACATCAATAGTTATCATATTGTGTCCGGGGTCCCAGTGGAGGCCAGCTGAGGACACTCAATTACAGTGAACTGCAAAGAAAGGAGCGGACAATCCCCAAAGCATGGCCCTTTTGTGGTTAGGTATCTGTAGATGTAGCTCATGTACCTGTTACATACGTCAATTCATTGCCATGACACTTATGTGGTTGGACTCTTGGACACTCTTATGGTTGGTTGTTCCTGTAGTCAAATTCCCCTTAAACACTCTATTTTCAGCTCCCCAATACTTGGGGTTTTCTGTTGGACTGTTTATCAGTTCAACGTTCATAGGCCTCAGCCTTATGCTAACTTGCTGAAACTAATGTCTTACAGGATTGTAGGTTCCTTGCATTACTGCTGAACATAATGCAAAGCAGTGAATATAATAAAGGCAAGCTAGCCCTATGGGCTACAATGTGAAATCAACAGGGAGGCAACACACCAGCGAATAAGCCCTGGGGGATTATCCTGACTCTGCATAGAGACAATGAACTTTGGGTGAGATAAGGAGAAGGCAAGAAGATACCCCTTTATCCTGCACCTAGGGAGTAAATGGACAGTTTCTTTATATTCATGAAAACAGGATCTCTGCCTACCTTGGTGGAAGATGCTCCAAAAGACTCTGGGTGAGACAAGACTTCTTTAATCAGGTTAGCCAGTTAAATTAAGTTTAGTCTCTAGAAAGTGTGTTATGATTTTGTTTTCTATGTAACCCTTTTGCTTCCATTATATTTACTTACTAGCTCTTGAATCTTTCTTGTAACTTATTGTTTCCACAATAAATAAATCTCAGTGCTGGGGTATTCAGCAAGAAGCTGATCCTGAGTTGAATCATAGCTGGTGTATATGCTGTTCCCTTGGGGACAGCACACCTTGTATTTCTGTGAGTATTCAGTGGATAAGGGCCTAGACACTACAGGGAAATGCTTTAATGGAGCTTGGGGATTGTGGTACATCTATTGTTAATCTGCAAGGCAAAGTAAGGGCTGGCAGAGCCCAGGGGAGATTTCTTGGGTAGCTAGCAGGCTGGTGGTGTCAGGGAGCTGACACCGAGTTAAGCTCAAGCAAGTCTCCCTCTCATTGGAGGCAGGGGTTAAAAAGGTGCCTCAGAACCCTGGGTACCCCAAGAACCATCACAACCATACATACAGCATAACATATACATGCCTCCTTTTGTATGTAATTTCCAAGCCCTGGGTTGGATGTCAGGAGCCATTGTAGTCAGAGGCTCAGTCAGGTGATCTTATCCTGTAACTGAGATTGCTTTATCACAGGCCACCAAGTGTAGACGAGTTGACTAACGCAGTTCTTGTTACTGCAGTCATACGACCAGGTGTAGCAAATGAGCAGGCCTTAACGAGAAGGCTGTCTTTAAACCTACAATGGCCATAAGCAGCTATTAAAGGTGTTTGCACTGGCAGGTTGGCCGGAGCTAAACTGCACCACTCCAACAGCATTCCTGAATATTGGAACCACAGAGAATATTTCCTGCAGAAGATGTCAATCTAAGAGGGAAAGTTAATGCTTTCATATGCCCTGCACTAGGAAATGCTGTCACGTGACCACACCAGTCATAAGTAATTGGATACTATGGTGAAGAATGTGATAGAAAATCAAAAGACAGATAAATAGGCTTTAACTTTTTTAAGGAAAGAGCCTCTCACATTCTGCTTTTATCTATCCTGAGTAAATAAGTTCAGCAGCTGGTAGGATAATTCTCATGCCTCAAAAGGTTCTGGCAAATGGCAAGGAGCTGGTAACTTTACATGAGATTCAACCATAAAAATCTGTAGGGGCTCTTTAGACTGTGTACAATTAACCAGGTCTGCATTTCACTGACCAGCTATTTAGCAGATTCGTTGAGGCAAAGAGAAACCACACACTGCTATAAATGCATCTATGATTACTAAGCTTAAAAGCACTATTCACAAGTCATGGCATTAAGAAAGATTATGAAACCAGCATGTATCACATGAATTTGCCATCTTTGGAGAACAAATTGTACATAAACTGTTTGCAAGCCTGCTGAATGGGAGAGACTCTCTGGGCCTCCCCTTTCCCTCAGAGAGCCCTAAGAATGGACTCGAGGGAAGAATGGCACTAGTCAGTACCTGGGTTGGGGTGCTGACTTCTCCTTAATGCCTAGAGTCTTGGGGTGGGAGTACTAGGATTTTGTTTTTGTTCAAAGATGACTTTTTTCATACCTCATCCTCTATGGCTTCTGCTGTAGCCTGGTGTGTCGATACCCCATTAGCAGGGGCTGAAGTTCGCCCACATGACTTTGTTTAGATTTACAGAACTGCCTTATCAACCTCTCCAGACATCGAATAAAACATAACATCCTAGTCCATTGTTTTACAGAGGAAAAAAGTACACGCCCAACTAACAAATGCTCAGCCCTCCCCTTCCACAAACTTCAACCCATAAACACTTGAGATATTTTCATTTCCTTTTTGCAAAGCACAAGGAACTACTTTTGTATTTTGTATTAAGTCTAGATTTTTCTTTGTATTTAGGATTTCAAATAATGAGCAGGAAGCATTTTAATGCATCTTCTCAGGTGTATGATGTGGGTGCACATACAGCCACAAATGATCTCATTGGCTCTCTTTGCCACTATATTGCATTCCAAGCTTGGACATCAGGAGCATCACTTGCTATGGGGTGGAGGGGGGGAGAGTTGATCCCCCACCCTGACCTTGCTTTTCCCCAGCTTTTTTTTTTTTTTTTTTACCCAGATCTCACACTGATCCATGGTCATTTGTCTCCAGGCTCATTTTAGGAATTCCTTTTCAACAGACTGAAACCTTACAAAGCCAGTGTTTTACATGCACTCTTGAGTAGTTCCATCTTTTCTGCACTTTCCATGTTACTAATAAAACCCAGTTCTTATATAGCACTTTTCATCTGTAGATCACTTTACAAAGGAGGTCAGTATTATTATGCCTATTGTAAAGATGGCGAACTGAGGCGTAGGGAAGTGAAGTGACTTGTAAAAAGTCACCCAGCAGACCAGTGGCAGAGCCAGTATGTGTCAGGAATTGATTTGATACTCATTCCCAGCTGTCAGCGCCTCTAAAATATATTGACAAGGACCAGCTACCCAAGTGACTGAAGTAAGCTGTTTATTCTCCAACAACAGAATAGAGAAAACAAATCATTATTTTAATTTGATTTTCTCCAGCTTGTGCTTTCACCAGCCAACCATAAATACTAGCGATGGGGCCCAAGCCACAAAATTCAGATCTGGATCATAATACCCCAGATCCAGTTTGGGGATGTTCAGGTGTAGGATTTTTTATATAATAAAGATAAGGTGCATTTGCAAAATTCAGATGTGTTCAGATTCCAACCTCCCCTAAACATTTAGGTGGCCAGATCTGGTGTTTTAATATGAGCCCAGCCATAGTGAATATACTTTTAGACTAGCAGTGCAAGAAAAGTTAACCTACGGTGCTTGACACATTTGGTTCATAAAGATGAAATCTTTGAGCTATTGGGTAAAATATTTTCCCACTTGCCTCAGGTTTCTCCATGGAAAAAAAATCTCTTTAAATCTAACCTCCACTCTGAGACCTAGGGTATACAACACATTGCAGCAGCCACCAGAATTTTAAATAGTGAAAAGAATATTTAGCTCCGTATTCTATAAAAATCTGATTCCTATTTTAAGTCATGCTTCACTGAGGTTAATTATGGCTATTTCCATTTTTCAGTGAAAGGGCACTGATATGAAAAGCAAAATAGGGCAGAACTCATTTAATCAGCATTTTGGCAAAGGAAAAGGCCATTCTATAGTGCAATGGAGTGCTGGCTCTTTGCCTTCTGATATCAATCTTTTCAAACATGGGAATCCAGGCTGAAGCAAAAGAATATGAACTCCCAATCCTCCTTTTTTTGGAATGTAGAAATGGCCACATTAGTCAGAAAAAAAATCACACAAAGTGAATAGGAAAATGAATCTTTCTAAGTGCTGATGTGTGAAGTCCGCTAGAAGCTGTTTCAATGGCCTCCAAAATCTCACCCACCTCTTTGAATATTTTGAAGGTGATTGGTTTTTAATTTTAAATATACTTGTGCTCTAGTCTCATATTAGCCATTGATATTCTCAAGTGTGTATCCTAACTATACAAGCTCTCAAACACAGTTATAGCATAGAATCCTAGAACTGGAAGGGACCTCAAGAGGTCTTCTAGTCCAGTCCCCTGCACTCAAGGCAGGACTAAGTATTATCTAGACCATCCCTGACAGGTGTTTGTCCAACCTGCTCTTAAAAATCCCCAATGATGGAGATTCCACAACCTCCCTAGGCAATTTATTCCAGTGCTTAACCACCCTGACAGTTAGGAAGTTTTTCCTAATGTCCAACCTAAACCACCCTTGCTGCAATTTAAGCCCGTTGCTTCTTGTCCTGTCCTCCGAGGTTAAGAAGAACAATTTTTCTCCCTCCTCCTTGTAACAACCTTTTATGTACTTGAAAACTGTTATCATGTCCCCTCTGAGTCTTCTCTTCTCCAGACTAAACAAACCCAATTTTTTTCAATCTTCCCTCATAGGTCATGTTTTCTAGACCTTTAATCATTTTTGTTGCTCTTCTCTGGACTTTCTCCAATTTGTCCACATCTTTCCTGAAATGTGGTGCCCAGAACTGGACACAATACTCCAGTTGAGGCCTAATCAGCGCTGAGTAGAGCGGAAGAATTACTTCTTGTTTCTTGCTTACAGTACTCCTGCTAATACATCCCAGAATGATGTTTGCTTTTTTGGAACAGCGTTACACTGGTGACTCATATTTAGCTTGCGATCCACTGTGACCCCCAGATCCCTTTCCACAGTACTCCTTCCTAGGCAGTCATTTCCCATTTTGGTTGTATGCAACTGATTGTTCCTTCCTAAGTGGAGTACTTTGCATTTGTCCTTATTGAATTTCATCCTATTTACTTCAGACCATTTCTCCAGTTTGTCCAGATCATTTTGAATTATAATCCTATCCTCCAAAGCACTTGCAACCCCTCCCAGCTTGGTATTGTCCGCAAACTTTGTGTACTTGTTTTTGTTTTGTCTAAAACCAGTGTGGAAATCATACTTGGGGCAGAAAGATGTTGTATATCTTCCTTCACATTGAGGGAGGGGGCGAATTGCATGAGCTTATGCTATACAGTTCTCTGTACAGCGCAAGATGGTACAATCTGGGGTTTACACTCCAGAGGGGGGGTGCATGCCTTCACAACTGGGAGGTGCCTTAGCTGAGCCTTCCCACGCAGAGTTGATCTCAGCGTGTGTGTGTGTGTGTGAGGCTGCAGCGGGGTGTGTCCCTATCTGTGTGTAGGATGGTGACAGAGCAAGCGTGGAGAGCTTGGCAACTTATCACAGCACCACAGGGTGAAAGGGAGCCCAGGCTGGTGGGTCAGGCGAGCTCAGTGGTACCCCACTTCCAAGTGGCACCCTAGGGGGAACCCGTCACAATTTCCCTTTACAAAAACCATGTTGACTCTTCCCCAACAAACCATCTTCATCTATGTGTCTAATTCTGTTCCTTACTTTCAACCAATCTGCTTGATACTGAAGTTAGACTTACCGGCCTGTAATGTTTTTAAAAATTGGTGTCACATTAGCTATCCTCCTAGTTATCTGGTATAGAAGCTGATTTAAATGATATGTTACATGCCAAAGTTAGTATTTCTGCAATTTCATATTTGAGTTCCTTCAGAACTCTTCGGTGAATACCGTCTGATCCTGGTGACTTATTAGTTTTTAATTTATCAATTTATTCCAAAACCTCCTCTAATAATACCTCAATCTGGGGCCTGGTCTACACTATACAGTTAGGTTGATGTAAGGCAGCTTACATTGACCTAATTATGTCAGTGTCTACACTACAGCCTTGCTCCTGCCGATGTAAGGGTATGTCTACACTACGAAATTAGGTCGAATTTATAGAAGCCGGTTTTATAGAAATCGGTTTTATACAGTCGATTGTGTGTGTCCCCACATAAAATGCTCTAAGTGCATTAAGTCGGCGGACCGCGTCCACAGTACCGAGGCTAGCGTCGACTTCTGGAGCGTTGCACTGTGGGTAGCTATCCCACAATTCCCACAGTCTCCGCTGCCCATTGGAATTCTGGGTTGAGATCTCAATGCCTGATGATGCAAAAACAGTGTCGCGGGGGTTCTGGGTACATGTCATCAGAGCAACGGCTGACAATCGATTCATGCCTTTTTACCTAGGTTACCTGTGCAGACAACATACCACGGCAAGCATGGAGCCCGCTCAGCTCAGCTCACCGTCACCATATGTCATCTGGGTGCCGGCAGACATGGTACTGCATTGCTACACAGCAGCAGCTCCTTGCCTTTTGGCAGTGGATGGTGTATTACGACTGGTATCTGTCGTCGTCGTACTCCTCAGTGAGTTCGGTCAGAGGCACCTGGGCAGACATGTTTTGTCTCCTGGAGACTCAGTCCTGCCGGCAGTCCTATTGAACCATCTTGACGATGATGGCTAGCAGTCATAATACAGCATCTTCTGCCAAGCACCCAGAAGATGCCAATGGCTATCAGTCATGCTGCACCATCTGCTGCCAGCCTAAGATGTAAAAAATAGATGGACCAGATTTGTTCTGTATTCAGTTGCTTTCCCCTCCCTCCGTGAAATCAACGGCCTGCTAAACCCAGGGTTTTGAATTCAATCTTTGGGGAGGCCATTCTGTGTGACAGTTGTTTGTGTTTCTCCCTGATGCACAGCCACCTTTGTTGATTTTAATTCCCTGTAAGCCATGTCGTCACTTGCCCCTCCCTCGGTCATAAAATAGTTTCGCGCCTTTTTTCAGCCCAGACGCCATAGCACTGGGATCATGGAGCCCGCTTGGATCACCACGGCAATTATGAGCACTATGAACACCACGCGCATTGTCCTGGAGTATATGCAGAGCCAGAACATGCCAAAGCAAAACCAGGCTAGGAGGCGATTGCAGCGATTGCAGCGCGGCGACGAGAGTGATGAGGAAATTGACATGGACATAGACCTCTCACAAAGTACAGGCCCCAGCAATGTGCAAATCATGGTGTTTCTGGGGCAGGTTCATGCCGTGGAACGCCGATTCTGGGCCCGGGAAACAAGCACAGACTGGTGGGACCGCATCGTGTTGCAGGTGTGGGACGATTCCCAGGGGCTGCGAAACTTTCGCATGCGTAAGGGCAATTTCATGGAACTTTGTGACTTGCTTTCCCCTGCCCTGAAGCGCCAGAATACCAGGATGAGAGCAGCCCTCACAGTTGAGAAGCGAGTGGCGATAGCCCTCTGGAAGCTTGCAACACCAGACCGCTACCAGTCAGTCGGAAATCAATTTGGAGTGGGCAAATCTATTGTGGGGGCTGCTGTGATCCAAGTAGCCAACGCAATCAAAGACCTGCTGATATCAAGGGTAGTGACTCTTGGAAATGTGCAGGTCATAGTGGATGGCTTTGCTGCAATGGGATTCCCAAACTGGTGGGGCAATAGACGGAACCCATATCCCTATCTTGTCACCGGAGCACCAAGCCACCGAGTACATAAACCGCAAGGGGTACTTTTCAATGCTGCTGCAAGCCCTGGTGGATCACAAGGGACGTTTCACTAATATCAACGTAGGATGGCCAGGAAAGGTACATGATGCTCGCGTCTTCAGGAACTCTGGTCTGTTTCAAAAGCTGGAGGAAGGGACTTTCTTCCCGGACCAGAAAATAACCGTTGGGGATGTTGAAATGCCTATCGTTATCCTTGGTGACCCAGCCTACCCCTTAATGCCATGTCTCATGAAGCCGTACACAGGCAGCCTGGACAGTAGTCAGGAGTTGTTCAACTACAGGCTGAGCAAGTGCCGAATGGTGGTAGAATGTGCATTTGGACGTTTAAAAGCGCGCTGGCGCAGTTTACTGACTCAGATAGACCTCAGCGAAGCCAATATTCCAATTGTTATTGCTGCTTGCTGTGCGCTCCACAATATCTGTGAGAGTAAGGGGGAGACATTTATGGCAGGGTGGGAGGTTGAGGCAAATCGCCTGGCCGCTGATTACGCGCAGCCAGACACCAGGGCGGTTAGAAGAGTACAGCAGGGCATGGTGCGCATCAGAGAAGCTTTGAAAACCAGTTTTGTGACTGGCCAGGCTATGGTGTGAAACTTCTGTTTGTTTCTCCTTGATGAACCCTTCCCCCTCCCTCGGTTCACTCTACTTCCCTGTAAACTAACCACCCTCCCCTCCCCCCCTTCGAGCACCGCTTGCAGAGGCAATAAAGTCATTGTTACTTCACATTCATGCATTCTTTATTAATTCATTACACAACTAGGGGGATAACTGCCAAGGTAGCCCAGGAGGGGTGGGGGAGGAGGGAAGGAAAAGGACACACTGCAGTTTAAAACTTTCAAACTTTAACACTTATTGAAGGCCAGCCTTCTGATGCTTGGGCAATCATCTGGGGTGGAGTGGCTGGGTGGCCGGAGGCCCCCCCCCCACCGCGTTCTTGGGCATCTGGGTGAGGAGGCAATGTAACTTGGGGAGGAGGGCTGTTGGTTACACAGGGGCTGTAGCGGTGGTCTCTGCTCCTACTGCCTTTCCTGCAGCTCAACCATACGCTGGAGCATTTCAGTTTGATGCTCCAGCAGCCGGAGCATCGACTCTTGCCTTCTGTCAGCAAGCTGACACCACCTATCCTCTTCAGCCCGCCACTTGCTCTCTTCAGCCCGCGATTCAGCCCGCCACCTCTCCTCTCGTTCATATTGTGCTTTTTTGCACTCTGACATTGACTGCCTCCACGCATTCTGCTGTGCTCTGTCAGCGTGGGAGGACATCTGGAGCTCCGAGAACATATCATCCCAAGTCCGCCGTTTTCTCCTTCTAATCTTCACTAGCCTCTGTGAAGGAGAAACATTTGCAGCTGGTAGAGGAGAAGGGAGAGGTGGTTAAAAAAGACACATTTTAGAGAACAATGGGTACACTCTTTCACGTTAAATTTTGCTGTTCACATTACACAGCACATATGCTTTCATTACAAAGTCGCATTTTTCCTCTTATATTGAGGGCCTGCCGGTTTGGTGTGAGAGATCACTCACGCAGTGCCAGGCAACAGAATTTGGCTTGCAGGCAGCCATGGTAAGCCACAGTCTTTTGGCTTTTTTAACCTTCATAACATGTGGGAATGGTTTCAAACAGTAGCGCCCTCATTTCCCATACCAAGCACCCGTTGGGTTGGCCATTTAAAATGGGTTTGCAATGTAAAAGGAGGGGCTTCGGTTTCCGGGTTAACATGCAGCACAAACCCAACTACCCTCCCCCCACACCCAATTCTCTGGGATGATCACTTCACCCCTCCCCCCCACCTCATGGTTAACAGGGGGGAACATTTCTGTTCAGCCGAGCAGGAACGGGCACCTCTGAATGTCCCCTTAATAAAATCACCCCATTTCAACCAGGTGATCGTGAATGATATCACTCTCCTGAGGATAACAAAGAGAGATAAGGAATGGATGTTGTCTGCATGCCAGCAAACACCGGGACCATATGCTGTCATGCTTTGTTATGCAATGATTCCAGACTACATGCTACTGGCCTGGCGTGGTAAAGTGTCCTACCATGGTGGACGGGATAAGGCAGCCCTCCCCAGAAACCTTTTGCAAAGGCTTTGGGAGTACATGAAGGAGAGCTTTCTGGAGATGTCCCTGGAGGATTTCCGCTCCATCCCCATACACGTTAACAGACTCTTCCAGTAGCTGTACTGGCCGCGATTGCCAGGGCAAATTAATCATTAATCATTAAACACACTTGCTTTTAAACCATGTGTAATATTTACAAAGGTACACTCACCAGAGGTCCCTTGTGTGCCCTCAGGGTCTGGGAGCACGCCTTGGGTGAGTTCGGGGGTTACTGGTTCCAGGTCCAGGGTGATAAACATATCCTGGCTATTGGGGAAACCGGTTTCTCCACTTCCTTGCTGTGAGCTATCTTCATTGTCTTCATCATCATCTTCCTCGTACCCCGAACCCGCTTCCCTGTTGAGTGATTCTCCATTGATGGAGTCAAAGCACACGGTTGGGGTAGTGGTGGCTGCACCCCCTAGCATGGCATGCAGCTCGATGTAGAAGCGGCACGTTTGCAGCTCTGCCCCGGACCTTCCGTTTGCCTCTCTGGCTTTGTGGTAGGCTTGCCTTAGCTCCTTAATTTTCACGCGGCACTGCTGTGCGTCCCTGTTATGGCCTCTGTCCTTCATGGCCTTTGAGACTTTTTCTAATATTTTGCCATTTCGTTTACTGCTACGGAGTTCAGCTAGCACTGATTCGTCTCCCCATATGGGGAGCAGATCCCGTACCTCCCGTTCGGACCATGCTGGAGCTCTTTTGCGATCCTGGGACTCCATCATGGTTACCTGTGCTGATGAGCTCTGCGTGGTCACCTGTGCTCTCCATGCTGGGCAAACAGGAAATGAAATTCAAAAGTTCGCAGGGCTTTTCCTGTCTACCTGGTCAGTGCATCTGAGTTGAGAGTGCTATCCAGAGCGGTCACAATGAAGCACTGTGGGATAGCTCCCTGAGGCCAATAACGTTGAATTCCGTCCACACTACCCCAAATCCGACCCGCAAAGGCCGATTTCAGCGCTGATCCCCTCGTCGGAGGTGGAGTAAAGAAACCGGTTTAAAGGGCCCTTTAAGTCGAAAAAAAGGGCTTCGTCGTGTGGACGTGTCCAGGCTTAATTCGATTTAACGCTGCTAAATTCGACCTAAACTCATAGTGTAGACCAGGCCTAAGTGCCCTACTACACCAACAAAATAACTCCACCTCCACGAGAAGCGTAGGGTTTGTCGGTGTAGTTAGGGTGAGGTAGTGTCTGTGTAGACATTGTGTTATTTACATCAGCTGTTGGCTGTCTTGTCAATTTCATGGCAGGAGCTGTGAAATTGACAAGAAAGCCGGGCAGCTAGAGCCCAGCTGCTACCCGCTCCCTCAAGAGCTGGGGGGCTGGACCCCACTCCCAGCTGGGAGTCAGGGCAAGAAGCCCGGGCAGCCCCCCCACACACACACCATCCGCTCTCCACTGGGAGTCGGCAGCCTTGTCAGTTTCACGGCTTCCTGAGCTGTGAAGTTGACAAGGCTGTCCTGCTCCCAGAGAGGAGCGGGTGGGAGGGGGAGAAGCTGGGGCACCTGGACCCTGCTCCCTGGGGTAAGAAGCTACTAGCGGGGAATGGGAGAGGGGGGGCAGCCTGCTGGGAGCCTGGGAGTCTGTGGGGTAGCCAGGCTCCCACCAGGGAGCTGCCAGTGGAGCTGAGACTGGGCTCTCAGCTCCCCACGCTGCCCCTCTTAGGTTGGTGGAAGCGCTCCTGGTGAGGATGCGCACCACCGACCCAAACAGGGTAGTGTGGACATGCACCACTGCAGTAATTACTGTGGTAACTGTAAGTCGGTCCAATATAGGTTGTCTTACGTTTCTAGTCTAGAGGTACCTTGGGACAGTTCCTCAGATTTTTCACCTAAAAAGAATGGCTCAGGTGTGGGTTTCTCCCTCATATCCTCTGCAGTGAAGACTGATGCAAAGAATTCATTAAGTTTCTCTGCAATGGCCTTATTTTCCCTGAGTGCTCCTTTAGCACCTTGGTCGTCCAGTGGCCCCACTAATTGTTTAACGGGCTTCCAGCTTCTGATGTACATTTAAAAAAAAAAAAAATTGCTGTTTAGTTTTTGAGTCTTTGGCTAGTTGCTGTTCAGATTCTTTTTTGGGCCTGCCTAATTATACTTTTACACTTGACTTGCCTGTTTATGCTCCTTTCTATTTTCCTCAATAGGATTTAGCTTCCAACTTTTCAAGGATGACTTTTTGCCACAGTGGCACTTTTTTGGTCCTCTTACTATGTGTTTTTTAATTTGGGGTATACATTTAATTTGAGCTTCTATTATGTTTTTTAAAAGTTTCCATGCAGCTTGCAGGGATTTCACTTTTGGCAATGTACCTTTTAATTTCTGTTTAACTAACTTCCTCATTTTTTGTAGTTCCCCTTTCTGAAATTAAATGCTACTGTGGTGGGCTTCTTTGGTGTTATCCGCCCAAAAGTGATGTTAAATTTAATTATATTATGGTCACTATTACCAAGTGGTTCAGCTATATTGACCTCTTAGACGAGATCCTGTGCTCCACTTAGGACTAAATCAAGAATTGCCTCTCTTCTTGTAGCTTCATAAGTAAAGAATACTGGATTCACATCAAACAGGAAGACTTAGATAGGCCTGCTACCTAGAGAAAAATAGTGGATAAGTTAAAAGGATGCTGTCAACCTGTTTTAAGCACCAAATGTAGTGGTTTTCATAAAGATGGTTAAATATCTGTAGGTTTTTTATTATTTTCAAATTTTACTTCACAATGTTTTAAATTAAAATTATTCTCAGCTGGTGTGTGCAACCCAAAACTGCTGTTCTGAGCAACTGTTAGCTTACAAGGGAGACCTGTGTTTTGAGGGGCAAAAGGTTCAGTATTTAACACTGATGCTGCATACACAATAAACAGAAGAATGAAACAGAGGATGACTTTTAAAGGGGAAGGCTGCAGCTTTATTAACTTTAGGGGTTTTCTCGCAGCATGAGATATGTAAGGGAAATGTAAGTGTATGTGTGTGAATGTAAAGCACAGTACTTTGTTGACTAAGTGATCTCTTCACAGAATCCAATATCTTTGCTCTCCTGGCTTGCCTAATAAATGTTCCAGATATAATTGCCTTTAGCCAGTAGAATTTCTGGAGAGTTTCAGGCTGAACACCGTGTACTACTTCTTTCTCCTGTGACATTTCTACTTTTTTTTTTTTTTTTTTTAAATCTCCTTTTTTCAGGTATCATTCTGCTAAGCTAAATTCTGAGCTCATTTATAATCAGGAAATTGAAAATAATGAACTAGCCTGGTTGTAAATGAGTGGGCCTATTCATGAAACAAAAAAGAAATAATCAACTCCCTAAAAGAAAAGATTATGTTCCTTCTTTCATTTTCATGTGGACTCGTTCTGTTCATCAACCCAGCCTCAGAATCTGTTTCAGCTTTAATGTTTGCTGCACATCTAACCAGACTTTCTTCCTTGGAAAAAGCTGCTCCTGAAGCAGTCAAGAAAAGCATTGCAATTACAATTATTCTTGTAAAAGGGATTAGAACTGCTTACGTGTGAAATAGATCACTGGAGTGCAGAGTGTCTTTATAGTGATAAAGCCAGCTCTTGGAGTTAAAGCAGCTTTTAGCATCATTGTGTCTAGTGGCTTGGGTCAGCTTCAAATGGTGGAAACGAAAGTCCTTCCTTGTCTGTTTTGAATTATCCATCATTTAATTGTAATGAATGTCCCCCGCTGTTCACTTCTTTAGCACGGATGTCCTTTTTAAGTAAGAAATCGTAGGCATTTCACAGAATCTCCAGCTTGAAATTCAACAGCTTTTTACTGAAGTTGAAATACAAACCACAATGTAATGTAAAGCTGGACCAGAAAATAAAGTCTTGAGTATGAACCTGAGCAAGTAGGCAGATGGGATGACCTAATGTATCTTTTCCTTCCCCAACTGCTGTGAGTGTCCAACAACGTTAACAAATGTGTATCTGAATAGCACCCTTCTACTTGGGGACACTCCACAGAACTGCCCATTCAAAAAAAAAAGTTGGGAAAGCAAAATATTGTAGCAACAGAATTCAGTCTTGTGCTTCTCAAGACGGAATTGTCTGATTATTAAAAACAAGTTTACATTTTATAATGACTGGCCTACTGAATACACTTGCATTATGCTGATAAGTGATGTCAGTTTTATTTCCCCTCACTCTTAAGTGGGCTAAACAGGGATTCTTGCTTCCTACTCATTCTTCTTATTCCCCCCTTCATCTCCCAGATTCATTAAGTTTTGTGGTCTTGGTTACGTTATTTTTTTTGCAGAAATGTAGGACTGAACAAGGGTGCTTGGAAAGGGTAAAAGTATAAGAGGTTGAAAATAAAGCTCCTAGGAGTAATCCAATTAAATCAGATATACTATGGGCTAAGTCCTAGGAAAGAGAGCAAGGGCCAAGTAAACAAGCTATCTGTAAAATCAGACCAACAAGTGCAGGGCTGAGGAACAGATCCATTAGTTTCACCCTTGCAGTAGCCACCATACAATCAGGCTGAGTCTGCTAATACAGGCTAGAGAGTGGTAGAGTGAACATAGCTTGCTGCTCCCCTCTATGTACACTCTGGGCCAGTGGATCCACATTATGTATTGAGCTACAGTTCAGCATCCCTCCAGCCCACCCACAGTTTTCACTTCTCCCCGCTCTTCCTCCAGCACTCCTATGCAGGGAGCTGGGCTCTACAACATGCAGGGACATATAGCTTTCCACTGCAAAAGCTGTCCAGTGCCTGGTCCCGTTCCCCCCACCATGTGCAGCAGAAATGTGGTCTGGAGGGCATGATTTCCTCCTCAGAAACTGGGTAATGATTGCACAAGATTCCAAAAGCTCTAATCCTACCTGACCTATAAACTTACATTTGAAAGTGTATAAAGATGTTTTAATTGGACCTAGTAATATGAGTTCAATATATTTTTGAGCTTTCCACTTTCCTTTAGAATCTCTTATAAAGGTTCTCCCAGATTGTGACAGGGCACTATTAGTAGTAACCTGGTCATTGGTGCACAGTGGGGCCCAGGCCAGCCCCCACTGGGGTGGAAAGGGAGTGCCACGCTTCCAGCTGCACCCCTAGCCTCACTCTACCCCCCCCCCCATCCCTGTTAAGCCCCCAGTCTCTCCTAGTCAGGGTCCTAATGGAGCCACATCCATAAACTAAAGCTTCTCACTTTGGCAAAATGCTTGGAGAGGATAGTAGCAGTACCTCGAGAAGAAGACAGGATGCTTGAATCATGCATTAACTGCCACTGTGGAAGAGGGTTGAAATTTCACCTACTTGTTCCTGTGAGTATTAAACTGGTCCCTCAAATATAAAGTCCTAATGCAAAGCCCTGGGAAGTCAACTGGAAAGGGAAAATGGATATCTGACTGTGTACATGCTGATTTTCATTTGTTTTTAATGGTATATTCTAAATATATGCTTAAGTTTAAGTAAATTAAACTGCAATATTTGTTAAAATGTCTAAAATTCCTAACTGGAAACTTGTTCTCCAAGCTCCAATCCACATGCACTGGTGTTCAGTCGTTTTCATTGCAAATCAAAGGAATACTTGTTTCTCACTAACAGTCACGGTACAGGGCTAATACCTCAATAGTATTAAGATGATTAAGGTTGAAGCAAAGTATTAAATGTTAACTGATCTTAAAGAGAACGCTTCCATGCTGTTTGTCAGTATCAGAAATGGAACATCCCTTCTAGATTCCTCTGGTCTGAGAAAGGCCTTTGTCACTGGCTGTTGGACCGCTTCTAAAGTCTCAGCTGAAAGTAAATATGGGTCACAAACCAAGTCCAGCCATAGAAGGGAAATCTTCACTGACTATGCAGAACCAACACTGGTGATGCAGCAGGAAGAGTTAGTGAGCTTTCTCTTTTACTTTCCTATTCGTGATTATAGGGCAAGGGCATGATGATACATGCATGGCAGTCTAGTCAGTCCTCTTTTGAAATGCCTATCCTCCACTTAGCTTGTCCCCATTGGACTGTTTCATAACAGGTAATGGATCAAATCCAAAGACCATTCAAGTCCATTGGAGTCTTCCTACTGACTCCAATAGGCTTTGGGTGGGATAAATTTGAATAGGGGGGAAAAGTATCCTTTCTATGGGAGGAAACTGGCTCTGATTTCTGCATCAGTGCCTGCAAGGTTTGTTATCTAACATTTTAAAGTCAACAAGATCTATTTGCGGGTCTTCTGCTTCCTGAATTAATGGTGTCCCAAGCAATATGCCCTGGTATCAAAGTTACTGGGAATATTTGGCCTGTGTTATGCAGACAGTCAGACTAGATGATCTAATGGTCTTTTATGGCCTTAGCCCACGTTACAGAGAGATTTGTAGATGTTATGTCTAGACTAGCACTTTTGTCTGTAAAACTTTTGTTGGTCAGGGGTGTGAAAAAACACACCCGTGACCAACATAAGTTTGACAGCACTGTGCACAGCGGCACTTCTGTTGATCTCAGCAGGAGACGCTCTCCTGCCAACATACCTACTGCCACGCATTGGGGGTGGGCTAATTATGCAAACAGGTGAGCAGCTACATTGGAGACCTTACAGAGGCACAGCTGATGCAGTACAGCTGTGCCACTGTAAGATCTACAGTGTAGACCTAGCCTTGGAAGGAATGTACATGAATGATTTGACTCTTTGTACTGCTCCATACAGCTTATCCAGTTACTGATTATGACCTATTTATTCATAGGACATGGCCCTCTTTTCTGTGTAGAAACTGTCCATGAATCAATTTTCTCTTTAAACAAATTTGTTCTTTGTGAAAATGATTCATGTAGCAGTTATGGATACGTCTGGGATCTTTGGGTTTTCATGAACTCTTGAGAGTGTGCCTAAAATATTCAATCTGTGTGATTGATCAGCTAAATCAATATCAAGTAATTGAAGAATCACACCAAATTTCTGTGCCCTAACTGGCTGACTTAACCTTCATAAGCATGAGGAGTGTCTAAAGGATTTACTGAGGTTCTTGAATCTTAGGAAAAGGCTGGAGGGTGAGAGAAAAAGGCATTCAAAATTTTGGGGGCATTTGGAATGGTTTCCTGCTTTCTCTTGATTAGGAGTGAGCATTATATTTGGCTTTGTTCAATTTTAAAATAGCCCTATTCCTTCCTGACTGAGGAAAAGAGAATGTGAAGTCAGGTTTTTGGCTGTGCACCATCTTTACATTACATTCTATCTGTCACATTCAAAACATGGAACTCGCTCTTCTGTTCTCTTCCTGACTCCTACCACTCTCTCCCGCAACACACACAGGGACCAGGAGGCTAGGAAAGCATTTACAATGTAAATCCACTTGTTTTGTTCACGGTACATTTGGGCACACCAATGTGTGCACACGTGCAGGTAAAATCTCCACCCAAAACACTCACGTGAAAAGAATCTAGTCATCCAAATTGTCACAGAAAACATAGGCTATGAATGTGGCTAGATCAAGCCTCAAGCCACATTTTAAATTGTAGATAAGTCCACAGATGGATGCTGGAAACTCACCATTTGTGAAGAATAGGTGGGCAAAGAGAGATGAAAATGAAGGTTATTGTACCTTCAGAATGCACTGTTCATCTGAAATGTCTACAATATTGAGCAGTATGTTTGTTTTCCTTTTAACAGATTTTTTGACTAGAACTAGGAGAATAATTCCTACTATATCAGTTCTTAGATTAACATTATTCAGATAATAATTTTCAACAAATAATTCTTGGTCTGTAGCTTGTTCTTCAGGAAGTGCAAATAGTTGATCATTTAAATTCTTCTTTGGCTGGGCACATAGTATGGTTCCATTCCCTGATTTGATTATGAAAAATCTTTAGAATTTGGTCTCTGGTTTGAATACCCACATTGCTTGGAAAGTGAATTTTGAGCTTGTCAATCTGAAATATTAGCTTAAAAAAACTAGCTCTTTCAGAAACCATTGTAGCCAGTAAATTCACTTGTGAGGTATTTGTAGAAACACATAAGGGATGTGAAAACTGTCAAAGCAAAATTATATAAAAAGTCAAATTAATACTCACGTTAAATATTTTGCAGTATTCACCCAGCTCCCATTTTGACCTTAGGCTCAATGAATAGTTGAAGTGTGCAAATACTCCAGGAAGTCATTAACAAACATTAACATTTAACAGTTAAGTAGATTGAAACATTATGGGCTTATACTTGCTGCAGCTGAAGATGGGGGGGGGGGGGGGGTAGTTCTAAATCATGTTCTTAGTCTCCTAGGGCAGTTTTGGCAGAAATGGCCCCCACTATAATTCAGAGCAGTTTAAGGGTTGCTCTAATTGTGTTATGGCAGGGAGAGCATTCTAATAGGGACCACAGTGAGAACTGTCTGGAGCACTTTGTGTTCCATACTCTCCCCAACACACTCTCTACAATAGGCTGGGAGCAGATGGTGCAGCACCACTTATGTTGACTTTATGACACCTGAAGAGTCCCAAGTTATTGGATTTGCTGGCTGCCTCTATAGGACAAATTTCCAGCTACTTTACAGAATTAGATAGTGCAAAGCAACTGGAATGAGGGCTTAGGGTCTGTGCTCAAGGGACACAAGCCTACATAATACAGGAAATCCAAGATGAAGTTGCAGCTCTGTCTATGGTTCTAGCTGCTGTAAAAGCAACTGAGGGCATACCAGTGTGTGTAACAAGGAAAAGATGCTCATTCTAATGCGGAATGTTGGTTTATCTGTTTGCTCACAGACTTTCCATTTAAATTGTTTGTCCTTCTGAATTTCATATTTTTGATTACAGTCCAGTTGTTTTTCAAATGAATGCAAAATGTTCTAAAATTCTCATTATTTACTCCAGAGAGAAGACTGCAGCTGCCACTGAGCCACTAAGCACATGCAAAAGCTGTGATGGAATGCTAAGTACCGCAGCAGTTAACATAGTTCTTCAATGCATTAATGGACTGAAACAAAAGAAAGCTACAAGCAAGTATAGTAACAAAGGCAGAGGAAAAAGCCTCATGAATAAAACTTGAACAATTGTACCAAAGAGAAGTAAAAATATCCTATGAAGTAAATGTTTAAGGCAGAAATACTGAAAATCAGGGTGCTGGATTATTGTAATGTGAAGGTACAAATGCTGCTTTGTGTTATGAGGAAACAATCTATTTTTAAGATATATATTTTAATGAATATGCTTTAACAACTTGCAAAAACTACACCCAAGAGGCAACCAAGAAGTAGTATACTGCTGGGGTGGCCATTAGTGCATTAACAGATCTGCAAAGTGAAATTTCAGATAGTATTTGTACATCCTATGCAGACTCAAGTCAATATTATTAGGGCCTGAAATAAACCCAAAGGCAGTCATTTCACTGACTTCATCAGGGTTTGACTCAAGCCCCTGATTAAAACTTAAAAATAATCCTAGAAAGAAATTTCTAATTGTGCTCCACACCCTATAAACAAAAACAATTTATCCCCCATCACTGGTTTCTCACTTACTACTTATGTGTTTCAGAACACCTCACAGACAGTTTCCAATTGATTATCAGACTTCAATTACCAGCAGTTAATTTCCACCTGTTCCTCCTGTAAAGCTGTGGGGTCTCTAGTTTGTACTGATAGTAAGTACTGAACTCCCTGCTCCTTAACCCTGGCTTAGAGTGGAAAAGCTTTTGGTCTCCTAGAGAATTATCCCTTTATCTGTCAACCTTTCTATCTTGCCCATCAGTCCTCATCCTGAAAGGAAACCTGCATAGCAGTTTCAAAAGACAAGCCTGGGAGCTTACATTCATAACGTTGCTAGACCCTAAAAATCATGGACTTAGTAAAGACACTAGATTCAGGGGCCCTGACTTTCTAATGTGCTGGGGGGGGGGGTGCTCCCCCAGGCCCCACCCCCACCAGGCCATGCTCTGCCCCACTCCACCTCTTCCGCACCCTCCCCAACCACACCCTGCCCATGCTCCTTCCCCCTCCCCCCGAGCCTCCTGCATGACACAGAACAGCTGATCGTGGTGGGCAGGAGGTGCTGGAGGGAGGGGGAGGCAGAGGTGCTGATTGGGGGGCTGCTGGTGGGTACTGAGAACCCACCTTTTATTTCCATGGGTGCTCCAGCCCTGGGTTTATAGCTTATTACAACAATCTCAACGAAGAGTCCGGTGGCACCTTAAAGACTAACAGAAATAAATCTGTTAGTCTTTAAGGTGCCACCGGACTCCTTGTTGTTTTTGTGGATACAGACTAACACGGCTACCCCTCTGATATTTACAACAATCTGTAACCCACTAACCCCCCTTTTTGTCCTATGTGTTAATGGGCCACTTCACCTTGCATGGTTGCTTAGAATATGTGCTAATTTCTTTATGCTAAGCTATCTCTTCGACCTCATATTTAGCTGTGACGCTCCAAGACCTTTCCCAGACCTGCAGAAGAGCTCCTTGTAGCTGAGAAGCTTATCTCTCTCACCAACTGAAGTTGGTCTAATAAAAGATATTACCTCACCCACCTTGTCTCTGGCATTTCTAACTGCCTCAGCTGGTGTTGGATCACAGCTAGAAAAATTACATTTAATATTATAAACCACCAGAGCACAAGGTCAGGTAACTGAGGTCAGCTGTCTTGGACAGCTGGTTCCTTACCCCTCTCTCCAGAGGCCTCCCTGAACAAAGCTGCTCTGTAGTCCTGGTGGAGGGTAAACCTACCTGCCCCTGAAAGAAATCCCAAAGAAGGGCAGATGGAAGTACTGCCACCTGCCTCCCTTACGACAATCCCCTTTAGAATGCAGTAGGCTGGACTAGCAGAAGGAGGTGCTGTTTATACCTCCCTGGGCCTGCTGGATTTAATCTGGCCCTTAACTTTTAAATTGCTGAAACAATGAGACATTAAAGAGATAGGGCTCCAATTCAGCAAAACATTTAAGACCACGCTCACCTTTAAGTACATGCTTGAAGGTTTTACTGAATCAGGGCCTAGATGACTTGACCAGTGGTGCACAGGAAGGCTGTGGCAAAGCCACATCACTTGAGTTCCAATTCACTGCCTCAACCAAAAACCTTCCTCTCCACATGGCTCTGCAATTAATTTAAGCCATGGATATCCTGGTATGTATATATCAGAAGCCCTGAACTCATGGGTAGAGTAGGAAGGGACACTGGGGGGCATTAACCCCACAAACTGCAGTGCGTTAACCAGAGCATGGCAACCCCAGAGGCAGCACCAAACACCCCTTCTCTCCCTCCCTGAGGCCCTGCCCCTGGCCAGGTTGGAGGCAGGAAGCCAGAGCTGGGCAGCACGGGGCGGCTTCTGCTCTGGCTGGTGCCATGGAGCAGGCAGCTGTGGTGCTCTCATGTCTAATTAAAAAAGGGATAGAGAATAAGATGGAGAATATCTTATTGCCCTTATATAAATCCATGGTATGCCCACATCTTGAATACTGGGTACAGATGTGGTCTTCTCATCTCAAAAAAGATATACTGGCATTAGAAAAGGTTCAGAGAAAGGCAACTAAAATGATTAGGGGTTTGGAACGGGTCCCATATGAGGAGAGATTAAAGAGGCTAGGACTTTTCAGCTTGGAAAAGAGGAGACTAAGGGGGGATATGATAGAGGTATATAAAATCATGAGTGGTGTGGAGAAAGTGAATATGGAAAAGTTATTTACTTGTTCCCATAATAGAAGATCTAGGGGCCACCAAATGAAATTAATGGGCAGCAGGTTTAAAACAAATAAAAGGAAGTTCTTCACACAGCGCACAGTCAACCTGTGGAACTCCTTGCCTGAGGAGGTTGTGAAGGCTAGGACTATAACAGGGTTTGAAAGAGAACTAGATAAATTCATGGAGGTTAAGTCCATTAATGGCTATTAGCCAGGATGGGTAAGGAATGGTGTCCCTAGCCTCTGTTTGTCAGAGGGTGGAGATGGATGGCAGGAGAGAGATCACTTGATCATTACCTGGTAGGCTCACTCCCTCTGGGGCACCTGGCATTGGCCACTGTCGGTAGACAGGCTACTGGGCTGGATGCACCTTTGGTGTGACCCAGTATGGCCGTTCTTATGTCTCCTATTCCTGTTGCCTGGGGCTGCGGCTGTTCCTCAGCTCCCAGCCCCCTTTGACTGCGCACAGCCAGTAAGAGCAGCTGGGGCCCCCGGACAGCTGGGGCCAGTGCTCACTCCAGACAGTGCTTGCGCTGTCCGGCGCTGGGGGTGCTGGTGGCCACACATCCCACTCGCCGAGCACTCCAGGGCTAGGGACACTGGGGGCCATGCTGCCTGCCCACCCGGCGCTCCGGGGCTGGGGACTGTGACGCCCACCAGCTCAGCGCTCTAGGACTGGCAGTGCTCAGGCAGCCTGGGGCTGGGGTGGGGGGGGCTGGTGGTCACAGTGAGGAGTCTCTGGGCTCTGGCAGGGGAGAGGATTGGGAGGGCCGGGGTCTCAGGCAGAATGGCCAGGGCCAGGGCCTAGCCGCCCTGAGCCGGCGGTTTACATACCACCCATGACCACGCCTATGCCCGAGGGCCTCACCCAGCAGCTGGAGCCCCAGAGCCCTGCAGGGCAAAAGCCCTGAGCCCCTTCATGGCTGAAGCCCCAAGGCCACCGAGGCTTATTTTCCCCCACACACACACACACACTGGGCCCCAGAGTTTTTATAGCATGGGGAGGGACTCAAAGAAAAAGTAGAGAACCCCTGATCTACATTACATACTAACATGTGACATTGTATTTTGAGCTGTACTATTCTGCAAACTAGTCTTCAGTGAAAATATAAGCAATCGTCACATTTTTGTGATTTGCGTAGGGCGATATATTTGCAGTGGTACTTTATTTTGTTTGACTTCATGTCCTAGCTATGTTAGAAGTTGGGTGGAGGGGAGGGAAGAAGGTGTG
Source organism: Emys orbicularis (assembly GCF_028017835.1). Lineage (NCBI taxonomy): Eukaryota > Metazoa > Chordata > Testudines > Emydidae > Emys > Emys orbicularis. The sequence continues at coordinate 49,771,688 of NC_088684.1, read as the reverse complement.
TGTTTGGAGTTCTCATTGTTTTCTTTTTTTTTTAGTCTGTGTTTTAATGTGCCTTTTATAGAAAGTTCTGAAAAGGATACCTGCGATATGTGATGACATTGAATAGTTATTTCTGGATGTAGAAGATCTTGAAATTTACAGTGTCTGATTTTTGTCTTCCTTGATTTATTGCACACTTGAAGAAATTAAAGTCGGGGCTAATTATTTTGTATGTAAATTCTCTAAACTGTTAGTTTACTTAAAATTATTGTTGAAGTGGCTGAACTTGTTGATCTATAATACAGACAGACTAAGATTTAAAACAAACAAACAAGAAAAATAGTACCTAAAATTAGGCCCTTATGTGCATATTTAGGCACCCAAACACCTGATCTTTCTGAAGTGACTTCAGTGCGAGCAGCTGGGTGCCCACCACATTAGAAAATAAGGCCACACAGACTGAGACACTGAAATATGGACTTACAAACTTACTAAGTACCTTTTTTAAAAGAGTGCCAAGTTTTTCTTTGTGGGTTGATGGATGAATTGATCGTCCATGTGCTAACAAAGATAGATTACAATCATGGTGACTGTTACTGAAAATCATCTTCTTCCAGTTAGTATGTCACAGCATTTAAAAGGCTGTGGTAAAGTTACTATTATGCAGTGGAAGAAATCTACTCTTTCCTTCACTTGAAAACAAATAGGGACAACTTTGATATAAGAAAAGTCCTAAAGAAGTCAGTCTGCATGGAAATACCTTGATTATATTAGAAAAACAAGTGAAAGTAGAGTCCCTCTCACTAACCCTATGAAGCCAAATTGTTCCTTGCAATAGTTATTACAAGGAGGTAAATGGAAACTCAGCAAGTTCCCACCTTCTACTGGGGAGCATAATAGGGTTTGCCTCCACCAACCTATGGAATCCCCAGGATCAGTATAGATCTTAGAGAATAGGTAGGAGACCAGATCCACATACACAATGGTTACTTGCCTCTATGCTGGCCCCTTTGTCCTCCTGTTTGCATAGCAGCATGTCTCCTGCAGATGTCATGTCCCTTCCTGCTTCTGCCCTGAAGCCTTCATTGTGGGGATGTTTCAGTGTGTACAGTGCTGGGATTGGAACAAGTTAATGAGGCCCAATTGGCATTAACTTCTATCAGTATGGCTCTTGGACCTATGGGGAGGAAATTAATTCTTCTGAGAGTGGCCCTACTCCAGCCCCACTCCTAGTTTTCCCCTGCCCAGTCCCTACAGAGCATCCATGGTGGAACTTCTGGGGGAGCGAGCCTGCACCATCTCAGCCCAGCCCAGCTGCTAAAACTGTGCTCCTCTCCATTCTCTGAAGTGGAGGGGACCATTTAAATTGTGGTGTGTAGCCCAGCTGCAGCAAATTGGAAAACATGACAGTAAACAGGAGCGACAATTAGTACATACCACAAGATGCAGCTTCGGATGACAGATTATATGGAAACTTCTGGTGTTGTGAATAAGGAACTCTGAGAAAAAGCCCAAGACCACAATTTGATTATGCCTCTTTGCATGTTACTGTTTCCAATGAATATTTACAAGCACTAGTGTAGGCTGTTCTGCCAAACTAATCCAACCATTGACATTGCAACGAGGATAAACTGCAGATAAGGAAGGCAGAATTTACAAGGCATGGAACAAATATGATAAAATTTAACTGACATGTTTTGGCAGATGTCTTGTTTATCTTCAGTAGCTTTCAGAAGTAAATTCAGAATGAGCCCATAACAATTTTGGGCTTAGAAAGGGCTCGAGACTACAGTGTGAAATGATTAGATGATTTTGAAAAGGGAGAACTCACAAAAAGAGCTAGAAGGGAAACTTTGTGACACTGATAGGAATTAATTTTACAGCGAATTCTGCTAGAATGTGTGGAAAATACCACAGCTTTGTTACTACACAAAGGGCTTCAGAAGCAATAGCAGTAGGAATGGAAGTTATGCATTCTTCACTTGGGAGGGGAAATATATTTATTCGAAAGGCTGAAATTAAGTAGTTCAATTAATTTTTAAGTTTTGCCTAGCAAAATAACCTACCAGAAATTCAGCCACTCTCACAATTTTTTCATGGCTGTACAAGAACTAAATATTCAGGAGAATCTCAGACTCTTTTGTGAAGGAGGAAAATTGAAATTTTCATACAAACTAAATCAATTAGGTCCAAAGAGTGACCCCAAGCCGTCTGAGGGCAGTTCCAAACCCAGAGAAGAAGGTGATCATGTTGCATTTATATAGTGCCTTTTTCCCCAAGGATCTTGAAGAGCTTGAGAACATTAATACATTAAGCCTCACAACCACTCTACGAGGTGGATAATTACTGAAATAAATCCACAGCAACCCAAGACATGTCAATTACACCTCTACCCCGATATAACGCGACCCGATATAACACTAATTCAGAAATAACGCGGTAACGCAGTGCTCCGGGGGGGCAGGGCTGTGCACTCCGGCGGATCAAAGCAAGTTTGATATAACACGGTTTCACCTATAATGCGGTAAGGTTTTTTGGCTCCCGAGGACAGCATTATATCAGGGTAGAGGTGTACTATGATACATGTCGTGGTCACTCTGAAATTCTGAGGAAGCAAGGCTAGAATTCAAAGCTTCCTACTCCAAATGTACAGCGGACTTGACTTTCAGAGATGCTGGGCCACTTGCAACTCCAAATGAAGGCAATGGAAACTGTGGGGCCCAGATTCTCAAAGGTTTGTAGCCACGTAGCTCCTAATGATTTCAGTGAGAGTAAGACACCTACATACCTTTTGAGGATCTGGGCCTATGGGCTCAGCACCTCTCAAAATTGAATTAGATGTTCCTACTACTTAAAATAGAGGATAATCTCGATTAGCTTTCAGAAGTATAGATCTAGTACAAAAAGACCAAGTAATTTACATCTGGGCCAAGGCCAGGAGAGGGGGGTGGGTGGGTGGGTGGGTGCGTGGGTGGGTGTGTGTGTGTGTGTGTGTGTGTGTGTGTGTGTGTGTGTGTGTGTGCCAAACTGTGGCTCGTGAGCAGCATGTGGCTCTTTTACAGTTAAAGTGCAGCTCATGGAGCCCCCCACTGCGCCCCCCCATCTCCACCTACCAGACTGGAGTGAGGAGCTCAGGCCTTCTTCCCAGCAGGGAGGGGGGTCTAGGGGCTTCAGCCCCACGGGAGGCACCTGCTGGGGCTGGTGGCTTCAGCAGAAGTGGGGCTGAAGCCCCGAGCCCCCGCAGGTGCCTCCCACGGGGCAGAAACCCGAGACCTCCCTCCCTGCGGGGCTGAAGCCCCAAGCCTCATCACCCTGCTGCAGGGCTGAAGCCCCGAGCCCCAGCAGGTGCACCTGGCTCTTGAACTTCTGAAGATTGTCGTATGTGGCTCGTAAGGTCATTATGTTTGGCCACCCCTGATATATATAAGTACAGAAAGACTGGATGATTTCCCTAAGGTCACACACAGAGTCCGTGTCAGAGCCAGGAACAGAAACCAGATTTTCTGGGATGCAGTCCCATAGCTAACCCACAAAACTGCTGCCTTATACTTCCTCCCCAGCATACAAAGGAAGCTCATGTATGCAAATAAAAATCCCCACACCTGCTTAAAAGTGCAAAGATGCACTGGAATATCGTATTAGTTGGTTAACGTCTTACAGGCATCACAACTAACAATAGCCAGGTAGACAGCTAGTTGGGGGATAATTGATATTTATCTAAAGACAAATTGGTTGTATGTTTTAACCCTCTTACTCACCCTATGATTCTTGCTTTTCCGCTTAGATTGTGTGTTATTGATTGGACAGCACCTAGCACAGATTGGGTACTATTGTCTTTTTAAAAAAAACTTTGCTTACAGTTTTGTTAGCCTTTATTTGCTAATGGTGACGTTTGCAGAAAATAAGCAATGCAGCCACAGATACAAATACAAGGGGGGAAATTGCATATTGCAAAACCAAAAAGTGACCTTGTATAAGATTAGAAATCAAGCACCAACATTTGAGCCCATTGGGCTGAAGATTTTTCACTGAAGCATGTGTGGGTTTCAGAATGTTTGCCAAGTCAAAGTTAAATACAAAGGTGTGAATTTTATTAAATAAGCAGCTAAACTCTTATGTGGTGATACTCATGCTTTCTTGATGTGGGAACAATTGTTTCAGTGGAATGCTGGAAGCTCACGGCCAGAGCTTTTGCAAAGGTGATTACTGCAAAGCTATGTTCCATAGATATGCAGTACAGGCTACAAGTAAACAGACAAAAAGGAAGTACAAGTAGCTGTTTTGCTATTTTAGGCTGGCTGTGTCCAGAGTGCTGAACCAGTTGTACTTCTGGGGAGTAAACTGAGGTATGAAAGTGTTCATTGAGCCCAGTTAATGTCACTGAACAAATGCTATAACATAAAAAGAGGAAATATTTCATAGCCACAGTAGTTAATAAAAAGTTTTCAATTTTAATTCTATATTTTTTGTTGAGTACTGGGAAACATAAAATGAGCCTAGGAGAATAAGACTTCTACAGTATTTGTTTCCTTGTATTTTAGCATAATAGACACTTCCCTGTATACGCAATAGATATATATATATTACTCACAAAAGCTACATGAAAAGTACATTATTAAGGTTGCAAAGTCAAGCACTCAAAAGTTAGGAAATGCCAGAACTAAGGTGGCCTGTGCAACCCTAATTCAACTCCCTTGTGCGTGTACAGTGTGATAGTCTTCAATTACATGATCACACACTATTTTTCCTCACAGGATCCTTGCCTTGTTCAGAACACAGAATGGACAATGCTCTGGGGAATGAATCAGGGCTGTGTTGTAAAGGAGATTGTAGTCTAAGCAGTGCTTCTCAAAGCCGGTCCGCCGCTTGTGCAGGGAAAGCCCCTGGCGGTCTGGGCCGGTTTGTTTACCTGCCGCATCCACAGGTTCAGCCGATCGCGGCTCCAATTGGCCGCGGTTCACTGCTCCAGGCCAATCGGGGCTGCGGGAAGGGCGGCCAGTACATCCCTCGGCCCACGCCACTTCACGCAGCCCGCATTGGCCTGGGATAGCGAACTGCGGCCAGTGGGAGCGCGATCGGACGAACCTGCAGACATGGCCGGTAAACAAACCAGCCCGGACCACCAGGGGCTTTCCCGACTTTGAGAAGCACTGATCTATAGGACCCCTGCTTCATTTGTTGGAGGAGGTGAAAGGTGTACAGTGAATGAAGCAGGGGATTGCAGGAACATAAAGGATAGTTGAGAGCTGGCACCAGGCATACTAAGCAATTGCTTAGGCCCCTGAGCAGCTCAAGGGGGGCTCCTATTTGTGTTTTATTATGTGTTGGGGGTGGGCAAAAATATTCTTGCTGAGGGCCCACAATGGGCTAGCACCACCTCTGGGATAGTCTCATGGTTAAGGCAATTGAATGCTGCCCTGGAGAATTGGATTCCCTCCCTCCCTTTGCCATAGAGTTCCTATGTTCTCCACCTGCCCCAACTCCATGTCCTCAGTCTCCTTGCCCAGTCAGTCCCAGTCCCTCCCTCCCAGCTCCTCGTCCAATATGTCTCTCTATTCCTCTGCAGTTGTCCGTCCCTACCCCTATTACCTATTCACCCTCAACTGACTCCTAGTCCTGTCACCAGGCTTCTCATCCAGTCTCAGTCTCCTCAGTTCCCACTGGTTTCCTGTCCCAAACTCTTTGCTCAGCCAGTTTCAACTTCTCCCCACCACCACTGGCTCTGAGTCACAGTCACCCACCACCACCACTGGTCTGGTCCCAGGCTCACAAGGCTCTTTTTCCCAATCGACTCCTTTCCTTCCTCTACTCCTGGGGAATTTCTGTGCCAAAACATTTAAATTCTGCATATTTTATTTGTCAAAATAACACAATATAATCATGCCAGTTTCAATTATTTTAGTAAGTTATTTCAAAATACCTGTCAGCAAGTATGTCTGTAACCATACAGGCAACAAAAAAAGATTCCCAAACGAGTACAGTATTAAAGAACACCCTACAACAACCCATAGGCGCCGACTTCTTCTGACATCAGTGGGTGCTCGACCCCCCTTTACCCCGCCCCGACTCCACCCCTTCCCTGCCCCCTCCCGCCCCCATTCCAATCCCTTCCCCAAAGTTCCTGCCCCAACTCCGCCCCCCCCCACACCCCCATTCCAACCCCTTCCCCAAAGTCCCCACCCCAACTTCACCCCCTCCCTGCCCCGATTCGACTCCTTCCCCAAATCCCCGCCCCGGCCCTGCCTCTTCCCCACCTCCTTTGCGGGGAGGGATAGCTCAGTGTTTTGAGTATTGGCCTGCTAAACTCAGGGTTGTGAGTTCAATCCTTGAGGGGGCCATTTAGGGATATGCGGCAAAAATCTAATTGGGGATTGGTCCTGCTTTGAGCAGCAGGTTGGACTACATGATCTCCTGAGGTCCCTTCCAACCCTGATATTCTATGATTCCTTCCCTGAGCATGCCACATTCCCGCTCCTCCCCCCTCCCTCCCAGTGCTTGCTACAGCTGTTTGGCGGTGGCAAGTGCTGGGAGGGAGGGAGGAGTAGAGATGCGGCACGCTGGGAGGAGGCGGCGGTGATAGGGGAGGAGGAGGTGAGGTGAGGTGATGGGGCAGGGCAGGGAGCTTGGCTGCCGGTGGGTGCAGAGCACCCACTAATTTTTCCCAGTGTGTGCTCCAGCCCCAGAGCACCCACGGAGTCAGCGCCTATGCGACAACCCGGTTCCTGTTTCTCTGTTATGCTTTTGTCAGGTACCTCAGTCTGGGTGTGACACACATGCCAGCTGGGCACATCTTGGGGGAAAACTGCCCCTCCAGTCGTTTAGTGGATTCCTGTTTTTTCACCCTGCCCCTATAGGGTTCCCATATTTCAAGTTCCCACTGCCGGGAGGAGAGAGAGTTGGAGGGGGGCACAGTTGGGAGGTTCTGGAGGGAGTATTTGGGGGATGCTGGAGGGGGTCTGTGTGTACTGGGAGAGAGTATTTGGGGGGAGCTAGAGGGAGTGTGTTTACTAGGAGGGGTATTTGGAGGGTGCTGGAAGGGGTCTTTGGGGGGTGTTTGAGGGGGGGGCTGGGAGGGGGTATTGGGGGTGCTGAAGGGGCATGTGTGTACTGGGAGGAGGTATTTCAGGAGTGTTGCAGGGGGTTGCACAGGCTCCCCTCCACAACCCAGACACCCGTGCCCACTCCACAATATAAAGATTTAACCGCCCCAGAAACAGTTTGAGTCATGCCTCCTCAGGCAGGCCCCCGCCCTTAATTTCCATCTCCCTCCTGGAAAGCAGCAGTCCCTCCTTGCAGCTCTCAGCTGTTGCTCCTGCCTCTCCCCACAGGGTGCAGTTTGGAGGCTCCAGCAGCTGCCGCTCAGGGAGAGGGCATGACAGCACCATGTGACTGAGCAGGGCTGGCAAACCCTGGCAGAAATCTGGGGGGGCATGTGAATCCCAAAATGCCCCCCATGCATTGCCTCTGCCACAGGGGAACCCGCTACAGCCCCACCCTTCCTCACACTTTGCGAAAGCCAGGTCTCCCCGGCCTGCTCTCATCCCAGGGCAGATGAGGTTCAGGCCAGGCAGCCAGAGCATGCAGAGCCAGAAGGAATCCATCCCCACCAGGCCAGGCACTCCGCTCACTACAGGGCAGCAGTCCACACTGCCTCCTTTTTTCAGGGCATTCCGGGAACCACAGCCAGCCCAGGCCTCCCGCACAGGTGCACTATGATCTGGGGAGCCAGGGTCTGATGGGTCCAGCAGTCCCTAGCAGTGGGCAGCAGCTCTGCAGCACCAATTCTGTGGGAAAAAATGAAATTCTGTGCAGAACATTAATTCTGCAAAATTCTGTGTTGCGCAGTGGTGCAGAATTCCCCCAGGAGTATTCCTCTTGAGCCAGCTCTTTCCCCATCTGTATTTGAGGTATGGGGCAACACAGAGAACATAGGAGATACTGTCTTCCTGCTCTCAGTTCTAGTACCTGGTCCCAGCACAGGGATGGTTCATGTGGAGTCTGGTCAACACTAGAGCTGTGAAAATAATATATTTTTCAGTTCACTCACAATTCCAAAAAGTTGCGGGGATGTTGTTGCTGTGTTTTTACATGTTTCTGAACTTTGAAAATAAAATTGAAGGCAATTTCAGGGGGAAAAAAGTCATTTTGAACTGAAAAATCGAAATCTTACATTTCAAAAATGTCTAAATGAAATATTTCAACTTTTTCTGAATTTTTACATGAACATTTCTGCAAAATTGACATGAATTCACAAAATGTTTGTGTCACTGGATCTGCATTTTTGACAAAGCAAATGTTTCAGCTGAAAAATTTTGCCCAGCTTTAGTCAGCAGTAGTGAGGGGATGGAGCGTGCGCAGTGAGCAGAGACTTTTGAGATTTTAGCTAATGAATTCTAAGATGTCTCTACTCAGCATGTGCACGTTGAGATTATTCAAAGGCTTATAACTTGGCCAAATTTAGGTGGATTTTTACAGAAACAGCATTAGACACATCCTTGACACAAAGGACACCCAGCTGCCAATTTTCAAGTTCCTGCTCCAAAACAAGGGGAAGCTAGAGCATCTCAAAGAAAAGGTCACCAGAAGTTTTTAACATTGCAAAGCAATGTATTTTTCACCTAGCATCATCTTTGGAAACAACTGAACCATTTTGGCTGATGCGTTTAAAAAAAAAATCAGCCTGAGGCAGACAGCTGGCATGGAAAATTTTCTCACAAACAGTTCAAGTTTGGCAAAGTTATAAGCAGTTGACACCAGAATCTTATAATGGGAAGTGCTGAGCAATCTTATGGGAGATCTTGAAAGAGGCAAAGGTGTGAGTGATAAATTCAGCTCTTCTTCTTAGGTCTCTGGTTAGACCCTTCAGAGACAGATCAGTTGGCTGCAGTTTGCTGCAGTCTTAATGAGGAGAAGTATTACTGGTCCCATTAGACATATGTGAATGAAAATCTATTTTTATTAGTATTACAGTACCATGAATGTGAATGGTGCTGTAAAGAGAAATTAAATACAACATCCATCTCAGAAAGAATTTACAGTTTAAGGCTCTGACTTTGCAACTACAACAGACCCCCATTAAGGTCATAGGTATCCACCTACATAGAGTCAGTGTCCAGATCAGTATGTAAGACAACATACAATAAGGGATGGTAACAAACACAAAGATTGGGTTAGGAGGACCTGGTGTGCAGTGACTACAAACACAGTTATGTGGATGCTGAGGTTAGTGATGAGTGTCACACATAGCTCTATCAATAAATAACATTCAGAATGGTGCAGTCTTTATATTTATGTCTGCTTTCTATTTCATACTAGCAACAATGAACTGCAGGCACAGCATTTCAGAATGAGTCTTGTACTTCTAGGTGGTTGAAATCATTCAGCCTCCAGGCTCATGCTTTGTAATGCTAATTGATACATGATATTGTCACCCAGAAATGGACTGGATAGCATATCTACATGCTTAGTTCTCCGTTCATTACGGTTCTTAAATATGTATATAAGAGAAGTAAAAGTAAGCCGGTCCAGTACGGCGTACTGGTAAGAAAGTGGCCGCCGGTACACAGCCGACCATACTGGCAGGGTCGCTGATGGGCTGGGAGGGCAAAAGGGGCAGCTGTCCCGGGGCCCGGTGATTTAAAGGGCCCAGGGCTCCCAGCAGCCGCTGCCACTACTGCACCAGTGGCCGGAGGCCCGGGCCCTTTAAATCACCGCCAGAGCACCAGGCAGCACAGGCCGGGCAGCGCTGAAGGTCTGGCTGGGGGAGTCTGGCTCCAGCCCCGCCCCTTCTGCCCAAGGCCCCGCCCCTTCCAGGGGCCCAGAGACACCCCCACACAGGACCCCAGCCGCCCTGCGTACTGGTAAGTCCTTTAAGTTACTTTCACCCCTGTATATAACTTCTAAGCACAGGAATATCTCCATTGACTAAGAAGGGTCTGTTTATATGCTTAAAATTATACATTTGCTTGAGTATCTTGATGAACCGTGGCCTTAACCTCTATTTTTGAACTTATATGGTTCCCATTGACATAGCCTCAAAGCACCTCATAAACATTATTTTTCTTTCCTCTCACAACACCCCAATTTACAGATTGGGAATTGAGGCACAGAGTTAAAAAAGTAACATGCACAAAGACACACTGGACATCTGTAACTCAGCCAAGCACCAAATCCACATTTTTTAAACTGCCAAGTCAGTGCTTTGACCACAAGGCCATCCATGCTTTCCTTTAATATTCACCTGTGTTCAATCCTTAAAATAAAAATTACCCCAACTAAAATTTAGCTGAGTCTGTGAAATACATTTTCTTATTAAATAATAAGAAAGAAAATACTGTTCTGATGGCTCCACTGAATTAAATTGTTTGTTCCTGTCTCATTTTTAAGAAGCAGCAGGTTTCACTATCCTCAAACAGATTTACCTCACCCCTTGTTTGCATGAGATTTTTCTTCCTACAGTGTTTGAAAATCTTTTACCCATGCCTCATGCCCCCTTCCTATGTACACCTTGGGCTTTACATAAGGAAACTGAGGGGGCTTTCAGTGTATATTTTCATTTTTGGCCTCTTTCAATATACAATTAAATTATTCAAAAACCACTTACAATGGTTTCTAGAGTAAGCAAACAGTTTCTTGTATTTTAAGTAGCTTTGCACACAGTCAATTCTATCTCATTCTAGCTTCAAAAAATTTTATCTGCTGGAGAACTGAATTTCTTATACCAGTGTAAGTTCTGTAATAGGATACTATGTAAAACTATTTATTTTAGGTAACATTCTGTAATCCAGCAGTTCCTGTAATGACAGATACGTTAGCATGAAGCCATCTAGTGGATGCACTGGTGAGCACTATCTAAGGAAAGAATAAAATAAAAATTTATTAAAAACACAGCTATATTGCGTGTGTGTGCACACACAAAATCTATTCACTTAAATATGTTCTGAAATGCTTTTCAAAAGGTTTGAAATCCCAAATTATTACTAGAATGTGTATGGACTGTATATACCTAATTACAAACCATGTATAATATGGTTGAAAATAATCCTTTTCCCCCTATTCAGACCCTGTACTGGCTTCAGTATTTCCTTTGCAAAAGATGATGTGACCTGACGCAAAGTAAGGAACACTGCCAAAGGAGTTGTTAGTTACAGCCATATGAGTCAGCAAAGACTCCCAGAGAAGTCTTTGGTTTTACTGGTTTGACTAGGAGGAGAATTCTGACTACGCATGTCAAACACCCTGTTTTGTTTTGTTTTTTATAACAAGGAAAAATGGAAGACATTGCAAAGGCAAAGTTTATAATAATGAGAGTAAATTTATTATCTAGCTTCTATGTAGTAGTCAGTAAATTTATTGCCACTATTAAAAAGTATGGCCAAGATTTTTTTTAAATGTATACCTAAGTTTAGACTCCTAAATCCATATTTGGGTGCCTAAAAGAATGTCCTGATTTTCAAAACTGCTGAGCACCCATTTGTTCCCATTGTTTCAGTGGATTTAGCTACAAAAATGATATGCTGTTATCATTATATTGGCCCACTAGGGTGTCAGAACTGGGTATCTTAATTAACCAATTAATTGAAGACAAAAACTTTGTCTTAAAAGATACAAATCACTCCATTCTGGAAGAACCAAAATTCATTTAGATCATATACTCTTATCATGCTCCATTGTATCTTGACACACACAAGAAAAATCCAGGAACCATAGTTACCTGAAGTATTCAGGAACATGATGAGAGCCCTTCTAATAGAAAGGTTGATATTGAGACCCTCTTTGTTTCAAGCAGTAGATCCAAGCAGACCTGTCATACCCAAGTAAATGGAATTTTGCTTAAATGGAAAAGTAAGCTCACTTATTTCTATGAGGCAAGAATCATGTCTCTTATATAGATATAAAACTCTATGCACATGTATGATACTGTAGAAGTAATGCTTAATAATTAAGTGTCTAATTACAGGGCCTGTTCATTTAGAGGAGTAGCTGGACCTGAAGCATTCAGGAGGAGATGTGACATCTCTGCAATGTCATCTGAAGCCTAGTGGTCTGCGGTAGTGTCTTTGTGCAAAGTGGTGGACAAGGACAACATGGCTGTTTGTTTGTGTCCTTCTTATTAGATCTGCTAGATTTTCTAGGCACACATTTTATCTCTTTGAAAAAAGTGAACATCCTTAGCGAGATCAGGTATCAGGACAGAGGTCCAAAGAAGACGGTGATCTCAGCTTCTTTCAGAAAATGCTGACAGGTGTCTCTTTAATGTGGGGACTTGAATTTGAATAATTAAAGTAAATTTTACTTTGCTTTCTCTAGTCTATTGGAATACTTTTATTGACTTTTCAGTGTAAGAAAGAAAAGTATTGTGATAACAGGTGCTAGTGTCATGCATGTTATGAGTCATTCATGTATAAGCACTCAGGATTAAACTCTCCATAGAAAGAATTAAAGGAACCTCGTGCAGTAATCAAACCCAGATGGTCATGATAGGGATTGTGTGGGTTTAAATCACTCTCAGGATAGGCAAATAAATGTTTTCTGAGGTTCCCTTGTGTTGCAGAGGTGCTGCACAAAAGAAAGATTTGTAGCCATGTCACCCTAGGTCAGGAGCCTTGGATTAGGGGTTTTTTCTAGGTGTAAAACCAGCAGCTGAGGCAGGAAAGGGGAACAGTGTATTTAAGCAATCAGATTCCAATAAAGTTCATGAGAGACAGAAACCCAAGGCAGCTGCTCCTTAGTGATTGGTAGTGGTGCCTGAGCTGAGGTTTCTGCAAGAAGGCATTGCCTCTGTGTCGTTTGTGAACACCTCTGTTCCAGAAAACAGGAGGCGTGAACATTCTGCAAATGAACAAGCTACACTAAGAAAATACACTGATTCTGTGCCACTGATTTCTCCTCCAATGGGAAACTAACAGACAAGGACCCCAAATCTGCTACCACTCAGCAAAGGTCAATAGTCTCTTTTTCATATTGCTTTCTCAGTAGTTACATTAATATTTAAGCTGTCTTATACCATGTTATTGGAATTTTTTCTCCTTTTTTGATGTTAAACCAGGGTTTTACAGATGCTGTGGTGTGTATTTTGCATAGCAAAACTGTTTTTAATAGAATATTTTTGACAAAAAAATGTTTTTGTGAAGGGTCTGCTTTTGATGGAAAATATTGAGGGGGGGAGCATCATCAAAACTCCCAAAACCTGAAATATTTTGATTTGGATATCCTCCTGCAGTGACTCATGGGAACTGTATTTTGGTCCTCATGTCCCCATGTTCCCATATGGGCAAGGTTCCCCAGCTGGACTATATCACCCAAGATGATTCATCCACATCACCCTGAGCCTGGGACTCTCATGATGCAAGCACCTCACTTCACCAGGAGGGGAGACTGTGATACATCATGGCCCGTTTATGAGAATAAAGTAATTCATTGGCTCCTACGCTTGGGCCCTAAGTAATAATCATGGAAAATTGTTCCTTTTTCCCCCATGAAATATGACTTGGTATGGTACACCAAAAACATATTAATTGAACAGTACAATTCTCTTATGCCTTATCTAATATTTAATAAGATATCGTTTGTACATTTGTGTGTATTGTTTTGAGACAGCCAAGTGCTCCCTGTAGGTTCTTTCTGGGATTAAAAACATAGTGTCAGGCAAGAAGGTTAGGTTCTTCAAAGTTTTTAATCAATTCAAGGAAGCACAGATGAAAAAAAAATTACAAAGTATTCAAACCCCAAAGCCCTAGAATACAAGCTACTTAATACTAAAAATAAGCAAAACATCAATTTACTCTACAATTTACTTGACACTGGATCCCTAATGTATATATGATCATATTGACATGTATTCAGTTAATAGTATAGTTTAGATTTGCTACTGTTCAAGTGGGCAAACACAAACACTTTTTTCTGCGTTTACAGATTTTATCACTTTGAAAGAGATTCTCTATACATAAAGGACTTTATCATGCGAGGTGCTGAATGCTCTGACACCAGTCTAGCAAAGCCCTTAGGCACGTGTTTAACTTTAAAACTATGAGAAGTCCACAGAGACTATTTCTTGCCTGAGATTATAATTTTTAATCCCAACGGGACTCTTCACAGTCTTAAATGTAAGCATATGCTTAACGCTCAGATTTTTAAGGTAGTTAGGTGTTGCTGCACTCTGCATTGCAAATTATGCCAAACTGATTTAGGAGTCTAAGGGCTTGTCTAGACTCTGAGTTAACCCACAGTACAGAGATGTAAATTCCATTTCTACGGGGACTATGATAACAAACACTAGGGAACTTTTAATGCATGCTAGCAGGTCCACATGGGCCAGTTAGCGCACATCACACTAGTGCACACTAGAATTTACATCCCTCTAGTGTGAACTAATGCACCATGTAGACAAACCCTAAAACTTATTTTCAAAAGGGATTTAGGCACTTAGGAACCTAAATCTCATTGATAGTCAGTATTGCCCAAATACCTTTAAAAATCTGGGCCTAAGTGTTTTCCTGAATCAGAGTCTTAAGTACATGCTTAACTCCATGACTGTGACCACTTGAGTTAAAAAAGAACTTCTATTGGCTGTTAGCAATACAGTATAGGGTTTAAACATTTGCTATTACTCATATTTACCATCAGCAAATACATCAGCAGGAGAAACTTCCAACAGTAGCTGTAAGTAACAAGTAATTTTGTCAACAAAATCAAAATGTAATTTAAAATGTACAAAAGGCAGGTACACCAGAAGGCCCCCCAACATAAAGAGAAGGGCATAGATATACTGCATCTTGGGAGACCAGACTATAGGAGCCAAGACTAAGAACAAAGAAACTGCCACCATCGCAAATGCAACTGGTAAAAACACCTGCAAAAGAAACAAACAGTTAGAAGAATCAAAAATAGACATTTGTCATTTTATGCATTAAATGCAAGAGAACTAAGCACTCTTTGCCATATTGCAAGCACAATTAATTGCCCTGCCACCCCTTTGCCTGGGTTTATGTCAGCAAAAAGAGTAACTCAAAGCTTAATCTAAAAATGAATTGCGAACTATCCATTTACAATTGCTATTCACAAACTAGGTGTTCAGGAATTTTTTCCCAGTGTTAAACATAACCCAAGATAAAATCAACAAAGAGTCCTGTGGCACCTTATAGACTAACAGACGTATTGGAGCATGAGCTTTCGTGGGTGAAACTGCTTTTGTAGTTGGCTAGCCATTCACAGTCTTTGTTTAATCCTGAACAGTTTCTCCTCCCTTGGTGTTCACACCTCAACTGCTAGAAGAGGGCCTCATCCTCCCTGATTGAACAAACCTCATTATCTGTAGCCTGACTCACTCTTGCTTGCATATTTATACCTGCCTCTGGAAATTTCCACTACATGCATCCAAAGAAGTGGGTATTCACCCACGAAAGCTCATGCTCCAATACGTCTGTTAGTCTATAAGGTGCCACAGGACTCTTTGCTGCTTTTACAGATCCAGACTAACACGGCTACCCCTTTGATCCAAGATAAAATGTTACAACTTTTAACTCTTTTTCCATTTACCTTGTATGGTCGCTGTAGATTAGGTTCCCGGTATCGGAGTACAATCAGGCTGGCACAAGTCAGTCCAATCATAAGCCATACAGAAAATCCAAAGTAATTTGTTAAAGTAATTAGATCAGCGGGGATAATAAAAATGGATGCAATGATGGTTGAAAAAATCATGGCCGGTGCCGGAGTCCAATAGTGGACGTTAAGCATGGATATTAAAACAGGCAAGTGTCCTGACTGACTTCCAGCATAACTTAATCGTCCTAATGTAAACATGCTGCTGTTGAGGGCACCAAATATTGAGGCAGCAACGGAGAGAGGAATGACCCAAGCAACGGAGGGAATCACTCTGTCAGCCCAAGTGACTGCCACAGCAGCTGCAAGGAAACAAAATGTCATTAAACAGTGGGTGTGGTGTCCCAACAGTCTTACTGAACTGATGACAACTCAGTGGAACCACGTTGTGAGTAAGAACTAGGGGGTACAGAGGGTTCCCTGGCCGTGTATAGTGAAACCACACTATTTACAAGTAGGCAGAAGCAGGATCAGGGCACGGCGGGGAGAACAAATGTGTTAGCCCCCTATATGACGTGGACTGCTACTGAAGGAGTTTCCTGTGTGGCAGTATACAGGGGGCGGGGACAGGCCAGATGATTCATCAGTGCACAGATTATCTAATCCTTTATCCCTGCAGTTCTCAACCAGGAGCCCGTGGCCCCCCGGGGAGCTGCAAGCAGGTTTCAGGGGGTCTGCATTGCAAGGCCAATGTTAGACTTGCTGGGGCCCAAGGCGGGGAGCTAAAGCCATGTGGCACGGTGCTGAAGCCTGGGGCTCCAAGACCTGCCACCTGGGGCTGAAGCCAAAGCCTGAGCAACTTAGCTTTGCAGGGCCCCCTATGGAATTGGACCCCAGGTAATTGCCCTGCTTGTTACCCCCTAACGCTGGCTCTGGCTTTTATATGCAGAAAACAGTTGTTGTGGCACAGGTGGGTCGTGGAGTTTTTATAGCATGTTGGGGGGGGCCTCACTAAGAAAAAGGTTGAGAACCCCATATCTATCCCATTGTGGGACTCCACAAAGAAATGTGAAGGGCTACTTCCTAGCACCTCTTGAAAATTCGCTATTGCCCATGCTTGTGCAAAGGGACTGCTATTTACTGGGCCAACAGCCAAAGGGCATAAGGTACTCAGATACTATAGTGATGTACACAGTATAAGAAGCTGATTAGAACAGAAAAGGGACTATCACAATGAGGAATACAATTCTTCCAGGACTTGCTATAGCAGCTACAATCCAATGGAAGATGAGAGACTCTAGGTTCATGGCACTTTTAGTATAGAGCCTCCTACAGAACGAGGACATTTGTTCTGAAAATTAACCCCTAAAAAAGGCCTGTAATAAGACCATTCTGTTTTATTTATTTGTAGGCTTTTTCTTTGGTGCTCATTGCTCAAACATTAATGAGTTTTTCCTTATAACGCACCTGTGAGGTAGGGAGTATAGTCCTAATATTACACGTAGTGAGCTAAAGCACAGAGAGCCAAAGGCCTGGTCTTCTTGCTGAAGAAGAGCTCTGTGTAAGCTCAAAAGCTTGTCTCTCTCACCACCAGAAGTTGGTCCAATAAGAGATATTATCTCTCCCACCTTGACTCCCTAATATCCTGGGACCGACATAGCTACAACAACTCCAGTTTTACTAAAGAGATTTAAATTAAACTGTGGCAACTTCTATGTGTACACAAGCCCCCAAGGAGTTTCCTCAAAGCCCCATAGGAAGTCTATGTTAAAGTATGTCTAAATAATAGCTGGAAGCAAGTCTCCCAGCCCATGCAGACAGACTCACACTAGAGTGACTAGAGCTAGCGCACTAAAAATAGCAGTATGGACATTGCAGCTCAGGCTCTCAAGCCCACCCAAGACCCTAGGCTTGAGAGCCCAAGCTCCAGCCCAAGCCACAACATCTGTACTGCTATATTTAGCATGCTAGCTTGAACCCCACTAGCACAAGTCTGTCTTCCCAGGCTGAAGGTTCACATCCAGCTACAGTGTAGACCAGGGGTAGGCAACCTCTGGCACGCGTGCCGAAGGCGGCACACGAGCTGATTTTCAGTGGCACTCACACTGCCGGGTCCTGGCCACTGGTCCGGGGGGGCTCTGCATTTTAATTTAATTTTAAATGAAGCTTCTTAAACATTTTTAAAACCTTATTTACTTTACATACAACAATAGTTTAGTTATATGTTATAGACTTCTAGAAAGAGACCTTCTAAAAACATTAAAATGTATTACTGGCACACGAAACCTTAAATTAGAGTGAATAAATGAAGACTCGGCACACCGCTTCTGAAAGGTTGCCGACCCCTGGTGTAGACATACCCTTAGGGCTCAGAACAGAAGCCAGATCTCCTGACTCAAAGTCCAGTGCCTTGCTATATGTAAACCCTGAATTCAGCTGGACCCAAGTGACCCCAACAGGGTGGACACAGATAAATAGTTGTAATGATTAGCTCTCCTTTTGATTCATCAGCCTTATATCCTTACCTGAGGAGACAATTTCCTTAGGTGTCAGAACTGTCAGATACGAGATGTTTACAAGTAAATAAAACAAAGTCACTGCAGGAAGTGCAGTCATCACAGTCAAGGGGATATTTCTACTAGGATTTACCATCTCTTCTGAAAAAATATAATTTAGAAAATTATTTAATAAAACAAATATACTCACAATATTGCTTTCAAAAGAGTGCTTCCCTGACAAACTTGATAGGAGTAAGGAGTAAATTTGTGGCAATGTTTCATAAGGTAACAGGGGAGAGAGAAACATTGACTGTGAAACCATGAAAATTGGCAGAGATACTTGGTGACACCTATCGGGGGTAGCCGTGTTAGTCTGTATCTACAAAAACAACAAGGAGTCTGGTGGCACCTTAAAGACTAACAGATTTATTTGGGCATAAGCTTTCGTGGGTAAAAACCTCACTTCTTCAGATGCACTTCTTCAGAGGTTTTTACTCACGAAAGCTTATGCCCAAATAAATCTGTTAGTCTTTAAGGTGCCACCAGACTCCTTGTTGTTTTGGTGACACCTGTAACTACTTTTAAATAGAGCTGGTCAGAAATACAGTATATACAAAGTGCTGTCCAACAAAGTAAACAAACTGAAAAGCCTTACCAAGCCCTAACCAAGTGTAAATCTGGGTATGTTGAGACAACCGTTTATTTTTATTAATCTTGTTTTATTGAAAGACCTGCTCTCTGTGTGCAAATTTCACCCTGTCCCATCTCTGAAACAACCACCACCCAGGCATCTTTGTCAAGAGGGGCTTAAAGAGTAAAGACTTACTGAAACCTCTAGACAGCTCATTTTCATCTGTCAAAAGGGCATGGACAGAAGGGTCCACTCCCACTGAAGTGAGCTGCAAAAAAGCATATAAGCAGGCAACTCTAAAGGACCAAACAGGGTGAGAGAGGTGGAGGTGGCCTCTTATTGATAGTGGCGGGAGAAGGGTAAGCTGTCTTTTATTTTCCTCAAATCTTCTCTGTTTGTTGTTTAAAATCTTCTAAAATGTAGCAAATTGTCTTTGGTATTTTAAACTGTTGAAGGGCAGGATGCCTAGAACCCCCACTTTTAATTTTTATCTCCCAACTTTTGTTTCATTAGCGATAGGCCTGGCATTCATCTCAGATCGAATTCATTGGCTCCTGGCAGACAGGGTAGAAATCTTTGTTTAAAAAGAAGAGAATTCGGTGTCAAAAAGTATTGAGATGTAGGTCCACCGCATTTGCAGCTTCTGACTGTTGGGTAATATGTTGTATTGTAGTAGTAGTAGTTGAATCCAAACAAATTAGTACAGTATGAAAAAAATTGCATTGTATTGTGTTAAAAAGTATAGTTTTATGTAATGCTAAAAAATGTCCGAATGTGATTTAAAAATTAAAATTCTACTGACTTTTTTTTTTACCAAAAGGGGAGAAAAAAAGGCTTTTGCCTATAGCATATTCTCAAGCTAGAAATAAGTTTTTCTACACTGTCATTTTTTAAAACATTAACTCATTTTAAATGTTCTTCTTCTTTCCACTAACTTTTGTTACTTTTAGTTTGTTTAATGTTTGACACATAAGAAAGGATAAAACTGGAAGGGAATGTTAAAGACTAAAGGACAAAAACTGAAGTACAGAGTTTGATTCTGCAAAACTCTTATTCATACAAGTAGTCCCAGTGTTCATGATAGTCTATGTTATCATGAACACCTATCATGGAAGCTTGCAATAATTGCTCATATTATTAAATATCACATGCAAAGTGGAATAACCAAATGACTAACCAAAGACTAGGAGGGCTTCTTTAATGTTTTAAAATGAATATATTAAAAAGGGCACAGAAAAGATGTTTATAACATTTGCCTTACTCTTTTCCTTTACTCTTTCCTTTATTCTCTACTAAGAATTATTTTCCCAGTGAAATGATTACCTCTTATGCAAATCAAAATTGATATTGTTAAAAATATTGTTTCTGAATGCAATGCAAAATGAAATAGTTCATGCACTTGTCAAAATAAGCAATTCAAGGGTGTGCATTAGTAGGCTTCTGGTATGTGCCCTGGGTGGCTGAAGGCACTCAGTCTTGATATCCGCACTCTGCTCTGCATACCCTCTTGCAAATAATTGCAATAGCATTGAGGAAGGGGGAAATCACTGTTTTAGGTCCGCACATTCTATTTGCATATAGCTTTAAACTAAACCTTTTGTTTTCCACATTAGTCTTCTTTAAATATGCAGTTGGTTCTGGAGACAGTAAATGCACATTATGCAAACAAGCTGCATGAAAGAAGACAATGCACCTTTACAACACAACCAGACACAAACCTTGAATACAACCAGTGTTTTAATATAAATGTCTTTACAGGCTAAATTGTTCTCACTGTGAGACAAGCTCTAATAACATTATCTGAGGAATGTAAGAATGCTGGCCACAACATTAAATGTAAAAAACAAGATATACCTGCCATGTAATTGAGGGACCACCAACCGCCATATGCATATAATCCCTGGAAAAAAGCTTCAGCAATCTGTGAGGCATCAGGAATCTCTGAGCTGAATGCATTCTCAAACCTTACTAAATTCTCCTTTCTTCCTCTAATCAGCAGAACAATGCCTCCTATGCCAATTACAGATAGTGCCATCATCTTCAGAACTGTGAAAATAGTTTGAACCCAAGTAGCCATTTTGACACTTCGGCCATTCAGAATCCCCAGAGACCAAATAACTGCCAAAGCCAAGCATTTCTTTAGCAGCTCCGGTGCAGGGCATACACCATAGAAAGGTTGGGTAGCATATTCGGCAAACAACAAGGCTCGAGTAGCATTTGATGCTGTTTTGGTAAACATCGCCGTCCAGATAAAGATGAAAGCAGGTAGGGATCCAAGCGCTCTTTTTATGTGACTGTATTCTCCTCCAGATAATGGTAGGGCAGTCCCCAGCTCTGCATAACAGAGGGCTCCCATCAGCGATATTACTCCACAAGCAGTCCAGATGCTTAGCGCAACACCCACATTAAGTAAGGAGTATTTTAGCACTCCTGTGGGAGACACAAAGATCCCTGCACCTACTATGGCGCCTATAATAAAATTTACCCCATTAAAATACCCTATAGTTCTTTTGAGCTGCATCCTGTCATTTTCATTACTTCTCACTTCTTCTCTGAGATAGTCATGCTTCCCTTTCCCCATTTTCTCTATCTGTTCTCAGATAAGGTCAATAGGGGCTTCAGAAGCATTTATTTCCCTTATTCCATGGCTGTGTTGTTATGAAGTTGACCTGACCTTACTCGCTAGTGAAACGCTTCAGAAATATTGGATTAGTCAGTCAGAAGACAAAGCCTTCTTTGGTTTTTTGATGTTTAATGTGTGAAGATGATTAATCAAGTACTGCAAGAACAACTCGTATCAAATGTCAGTATAACCTGTACTTCACAGATTATTAGGTTTTTTTAAAGAAACAGGCATTATAATACATTAACAATAAATGCTTTCTACTTCTATAGAGACTTCCATCAAAGGGGCTCAAAACATTTAACAGTTATTAAAACTACCCTGTGTGGTAGGTAAATATCTGTTTTTTACAGATGGGAAAACTGAAACATAGAGGGGTTAAATAAATTACCCAGTGTCAAATGTGAAAGTGTTTCTGTGACAGAATATGAAAGTCTGTCCTTCATTCATAAAATCTATTACATATCAACTACATTTAAAAATCAGTATCACAGTTGCAAAGTCAAGCACTCAAAAGCTAGGAAATTCCAGAATTAATGTTACCTGTGGAACCTTAATTCAGTCATCTTGTGCATATGCATTATGATAGTCTTTACTTACATCATCACTTACTTATTTCCCCCACAGGATACCTGCTTCATTTAGTGCATCGTCTCTACTTGGGATGGGCGAACTTCAATTTTTATAATTTGACTACATTTGTGCTGATTTTTCAAGGGGATTTCAAAAGGACACATCCCTGACCCAAAAGCTACCCCTCTGACAATTTCAAGTCCCTGCTCCAAAGCAGGGGGAGGAGCGAAAGCTTGGCAAAGAAAAGATTACCAGAATATCTTAACATGCACACAAAAACATATTTTTCCCTAGCCTGGTTCTCAGAAATGGCTGAAACATCTTAGGTGATATTTTCCCAAAAGATTCAGCATGGGGCAGACACCCAGCATGAAAAATTTCAACACAAACAGTTTAAATTTAACAAAGTTATGGGGTCTTATAATGGGAAGTGTCAGGCAACCTTTATAATAGGTAGTGCTGTCAGCCCCACCAAAATGATAGTTAATGGAGGGAAGTTTGTTTTAGAAAGCAACTAAACCCAGACAGACTAGACCCCATGGGGTAAACACATTTCCCAAACACACTGAATAGGGCCATTAAAACGAAATGGCCCAGTCATCATCAAAACCAGTACATCCATAGCTGAGCCTGAATTTTACAAGCCGTGTTTGAAATTGCAGTTGTGAGCCCCATGGAACTGGGCTGGTTTAGGGGAGGGAGCTATCCACTGGGGATATCTATCCACAGACAGATAAATCCTTTGTGAGTATGTTAAGAAATATTTGCTTGTATAGTAATATCAGTTAGCGGTGTGAATTCTTTAATGACATTTTATACTGGCAAAAGCCCTAAAATAGACACCTTTATACCAGTGTTGAGTCTGAACTTTTGATGAGCTTAAACTTAACCCAGACTTGATGTCTCTGTCTGAAAGTTTTAATCAAAGCTCTGACCTGCTAACTACTCATGACACCCCCCCTCCCCTTAAGTAGCCATCTCCCCTTTTGTCTTTTTAAGTTTACATTTTAACCTGTTTTATCCTGTAGAATCTTGATTGATTATGCATGACCATTATGATCTGTTAATCACTTTGTTTACTTCTGTGTATAAATATTGATGCTCACCCCTAATAAACTCGCCACACTTACTCCGAAGCCTTTTAAGCTAAGGATAGTGTGAGCCCGTTGATCAACGAATTGGTGTCTGGTCTCTGACAGATTGTGAGCCCCATACCAACTCCGCACGAACTCGGGTGCTGGAGAGGTGAGTAAGGACTTGCTTTTTACCTAACAATTTGGGGGCTCGTCCGGGATTTCCTTCTGGTGCGGTGCCTCTGTCCAGTGGTCGGACCACTCATATATGAATTGGCAGGCGCCACGGGAGATTTCTCCCAGCCAATTCAATATTAAGGGGTCGTGTACTGGACAGCAGGATAAACGCCAGTTGGAGGGCTCCTGTCAGACACCATGGGTCAAGGGACTAGCGTGCCTCTTGAGAGTCCGCTGGGGATTGTAAATAAGTTATGGAACGAAGGGAAACTCCCAGTACAGACAGGAATGTCTAGGAGGAAGTTGTACACACTGTGTGTAAGGAATTGGACTGGGTATACCGCAGTATTGGCCGACCCGGAGATGAGGTGGCCTTCGTATGGCTCTTTCGAACAGGCTGCCTTAAGAGGAGTAAGGAGCCAGATCGAAAAAGACCATCCGGGACAGTTATGTTACTGGTTTTGTTGGGACACAGCAGCAGAGCTGTGGAAATCTTTAAAAATTATGGCAGTCAGTTATTCTCCCGAGAGTGAATCCCCTCCATGTTATTTCGATGAAGGGTGTAAACCACGGCGTGTTTTGACTCGTCAGTTGGTCCCCACTGCGCCTGCCCCTATTCCTCCGCAGGGGGACTCTCTCCAGAGTGCAGAGGGGAATCTGCAGGACTCCAGATCGGAATCTCTGCAGAGGGATAAGGGGGAAATGGAAGGGCACACCTCGGGAGGAGTAATTACTAGGCAAAAGATCAAGCAAATGCAGCAGGATGCATATCCCTCCCCTGAGGATAGCCCAGAGGCTGCCTCCGCCAAACCTTTTGTGAGTAATAAAGGTGTAAGTAGAGAAATGCCTTTACAGGTGCACGACCAACCTTTTGTGGACAATAATGGCCAGTTACAACATACTAATATTGTGGAATATAAAGGATGGCTAGAATGGGACTTGAAAGAGTGGGGACGGTTGTCAGGGTCCTTTGGGGAAAATCCCCGAAAGATCACAGAACTTTTAGGAAGATTGTTTTCAAGTCATAATCCTACTTATACGGATGTAGATCAGTTATTAAGTAGAGTTTTGACCGGAGAGGAACGTAGTAGATTGTGGATGGCAGAAAGGACATGGGGGGATAGCGATGCGGTTAATACCACTTGGATGGATAGGCGGGATCAAGCCGCTGGCTGGAATCCCCTAGACTGGAGTCAGCCAAGGCTGACTCAGCTGCGAACAGATCGAGAGCGATTGTTAGAGAGACTCAAAGAAATGGCTCGTCGCTCGCCTAATCAGGCTAAGTTCATGCAGATTCGGCAGGAATCTGATGAGCCACCCAGAAAGTTCTGGTCGAGGCTATTGGAGGGGGCCCAAATGTTCACTCAGATGGATCCTGAGAGAGAAGCAGACCACCCTACTCTTATTTCGTTTTTTGTGAATCAGTCAGTGCCCCCTGTAAGGGATTATTTCTTAAAGTTTCGCCCTGGTTGGGGAGGTGAGTCAGTCACTTCAGTGTTGGACGTAGCTGATTTTGCATGGGAGAAAGAAAGGGAAAGTAGTAAAAAGAAAGAGAAAAAGGAAGAATATAAGTTGATGGCTTTAGCTTTTCGCGGCGGTATTCGAGGCAGAGGCCGTGGCCGTGGCAGGGGATTTCAGGGTGCTCGGGGAAGAGGGTCCTGGCAACCCCAGCCACCAGGAAATTGTTTTCAGTGCGGACAGCCCGGTCACTTTAAATGTGAATGCCCCTGGGGACGCCCAGAGGGTCCGGTCGCATCCGCAGATACTTACACCAGGGACGAATACGCCCCTGCACCACCAGCCCAGCCCGTTCCTCAGGCCTGGATCAACTACGGGCAACAGCAGCAGCTGCAGCAAACTCAGCCTCCTCAATGACGGTACCCCGGGGGTGAAGGCAAACAATGTGATGGTCTTATTTCCTTAATGTCTTTAGCCGGCTCCTTCCTCACTTTCTCCCCTCCCAGCAAAGAGCCTCGTCTAACCCTTTCAGTCCAAGGACTGCCTCTTTCCTCATTGATACTGGAGCTACTTTCTCTCTTTTAAATCATGCCCCCTCTCCCTGGCTATCCTCTGAGGTTAAAACTGCAACTGGGGTGGAGGGCAACCCACAGTCTCTGGGACTCACTTTGCCTCTAAATGTTATTTATGCTGATAAATGTTTTTCTCACCGTTTTCTTTTTTCCCCAGCTTGTCCGATCCCTTTGATGGGCCGGGATTTACTCTGTAAGCTTGAGGCTACTTTAACCTGCACTCCTGAAGGGGTAGGATTATTGATGACAGTGTTAGGAGATTCGGCCCCAACTCAGGGTAATTGGGAAAAACCCCCCTCTCTCTCCCCTGACCTCACTGACTTGCCTTTAACCCTCTGGGGAATTTCTGACACTGATGTTGGCCTGCTCCTTTCGGCAGAGCCAGTAAGGATTCAAGTGAAGCCCTCCTTAACCCCCCCGTCAGTCCCTCAATACCCCCTGTCGCTGGAAGCCCGGGAGGGCATCCGCCCCATTATCGAGGGATTCATTGCACAAAAGCTAGTCCGCCCTCAGCGCACTCCCTGTAACACCCCTATACTGCCTGTCAAAAAGCCTCCTAAAAAGGATGGAGACCCTATTCGTTGGCGCTTTGTACAGGATCTACGGGTTGTTAATCAGTATGTGGTCCCTCTTCATGCAGTAGTTCCTGATCCAGCTACTATCATCAGCCAAATCCCCTGGGATGCTGAGTGGTTCACTGTTATTGACTTAAAATCAGCCTTTTTCAGCATTCCTGTGCACCCAGACTCTCAGTATCTCTTTGGTTTCACCTGGGAGGGACAAAGTTATGTCTGGCAACGACTTCCTCAAGGATACAGAGACAGCCCCACGATTTTCAGCCAATGCCTCCGCCACGACTTGGAAGGCTTCACCAGTCCGCAGGGATCCACGTTAGTCCTATATGTAGATGACATCCTATTAGGTAACCGCGAAGAAGCTGCCCTCCGCATCGATGGTAAGGCACTTTTATTATACCTACACACCAGAGGCCACAAGGTAGACCCTAACAAGATTCAGTGGGTCTCACAGAAGGTCCGATATCTGGGCTTCCTGTTAACCCCAGAGGGGAGACAAATGGACCCAGTCCGCATAAAGACTATCCAAAACTGCCCTCTGCCAAACACCAAGAAACAACTTCGAGGTTTCTTAGGATTAATTGGCTTCTGTCGCCCCTGGTTGCCGTCCTGCGGGGAGTTAAGCAAACCGTTCCACCGACTCACTGCTAACCTTGCTCCTGACCCTCTGCAGTGGTCCCCAGACACGATCCAAGCCTTTCAGTTACTCAAGGACAGTGTGGCCTCCTCCATGTCTCTCTGCCCCCCCCAATTACAGCAAACCCTTTCACCTTTTTGTCCACGAGAGGGGCGGAATTGCTAGTGGCGTCCTTACCCAGCTGAGCGGGCCCCACCATTTCCCGCTTGCTTTTTACTCTCAGCAGATCGACCCTGTCGCTCAGGGAACCCCATCCTGCACCCGGACTCTGGCAGCAGCTGCCCTGCTGATCACAAAGGCAAAGAGCCTGACCCTGGGTCATTTTACAACGGTTTGGACCTCTCATGCCTTGTCAGCCCTTCTGCGTAGGGGCACAACCCAAGTCTTTTCGGCCCATCGTCAGCAACAGCTAGAGGCCGAACTCTTAGAAGACACTAACCTAATTTTTGAAAGGTGTGGGCCCCTTAATCCAGCTACCTTGCTTCCTGACCTGCCAGTCCTCCAGGATCAGCACGACTGTGTGGAAGTAGTTCATAGCATCTTACAGATAAGGAACAACCTGTTTGACGTGCCACTGGACAACCCTGATTGCATCCTCTTCTCGGATGGAAGCTCCTTCTATGTTGATGGCAAGCGTTTCACCGGTTATGCAGTCACCTCTGAATGGGACATTCAAGAGGCCGCCTCACTGCCAGGCAACTGGGGAGCCCAAGCCGCCGAACTCTATGCCCTGGCCCGAGCTTGCCAGTTGGCCGCTGGTAAGACCATTACCATTTTTACTGATAGCAAGTATGCTTTTGGAGTTTAGCATTGTCACATCCACCTCTGGAAGTTTCGAGGTTTCCAGACAGCTGCCGGTAAACCCATTCAGCACCTCCCCCTCATCCACAAGCTTTTGGACGCCCTCCAAGAACCCTCGGTCCTGGCTGTAGTTCACTGCCGGGCCCATACTAAAGATGATAGCCCCGTCACCCATGGGAATGCCCTGGCTGACGCCTCCGCCAAGACGGCTGCCGTCTTACCCTTAGCCATGCCCACGTTGGCTATTGTAACCTCCTCCTTTACTCCACCGCACCCCGTACCAGTACCCGCTGCTGAACTACAGTCGTGGGAGAGCCTCGGAGCCACTCTGGTCAAAGGGACCTGGCTTACGCCGGATGGCCGAGCCTGCCTCCCTCGCTCCACATACCCCGTGGCAGTTCGCTGGCACCATGATAAGGGGGGTCACTACGGCACGCACGCCCTTGTGGACACCATCGCTCGCTTTTGGTATGCTCCAGGCATTCAACCCTACTGCCTGTCAATAGTGAAAGCATGCAGCACATGTCAGCGTAATGGACCTGCTCCGCCTCTTAACAAAATTAAGGGTGGAAGACCTCCGCCTGCTGCTCCATTTCAACATCTTCAAATTGACTTTGCAGATATGCCAAAGGCTTTTGGGAAAAAGCACCTCCTTGTTTTGGTTTGCCCTCTGACTTCATGGGTCGAAGCTTTTCCTACTGCTAATTGTACTGCTGCCACAGTGGCGAAGATTCTCCTTAGAGACATTGTACCCCGTTTTGGCATCCCTCTCGTGCTTGACTCAGATCGCGGACCCCACTTTACTGATCATGTCCTTGGCCGTTTAGAACAAGGACTGGGCATTTCACACTCCTTTCATACACCCTACCACCCCCAGTCTAGCGGGAAAGTTGAGCGTATGAATAGGGAGCTTAAGCTTACATTGGCTAAATACTGTCAGGAAACAGGGTTAAAGTGGCCTCAGGTACTTCCCTTGGTCCTGTTTCACCTTCGTACTCGCCCAACCCGTGTATTGGGATTATCCCCCTTTGAACTGCTCTATGGACACCCCCCTTTCAAAGGCGGGGCGCTACCACGTGCTGATGTTTCACTATTGGGAGGGGATCATATGACCACGTGCCAGCTTCTCTCCCTACAGGCTCGCCTCCGTACCCTTTGGAAAGCCTCGCAGTTTTCCCAGACCGTGCCGCTGGAAGAACAGATCCACCCGTTCCAACCAGGGGACTTCGTCTGGGCCAAAAAGTTCGTTCGTGGCGACACCCTCCAGCCGAGGTTTACTGGACCCCACCAGGTTCTTTTAACAACCCAGACTTCAGTGTTCCTGGAAGGACGCAAATCCTGGATCCACCACTCCCACGTCAAGGCAGCCGTAGTGGACCACAGTGACGGACCAGCAGCTCTTGCCACCACTGAGGACACTGCCTCTGACCAGTGGACCAGCTTACCTCTTTCAGACATCAGACTTAAATTGACTCGGAAAAAATGAGAGGACCTTTTATTCTGACAACTGTATGTTTTTTATTATGCCTTTTTAGTTTATTTTCTGCTTATGAAGATAATGCTTTTATTAGATATTCCCACGAGGTTAAAACTCGTATTTTAGGAAATAGAAGTAATTGCTGGGTATGTACTCAATTTCCAGTAAATGCAGAACAGGGACTCCCCTTCACACCCATTCCTCTGACCACTGCTAATATGACTTGGATGCCACCGGCTAGAGTAAAAGATCCAGTCCAACACAATCTTACATGGGACAAAACAGGAGTGCCAATTAACAGATATCTCAGGGTAACCAATCAGACAGGATCACTGTGTTTTGTTAAAGAAAAGGGGTCAACTTTTGTGGGAACAAGTAAATGCAACATGTATTTTAATGGCACCACCTTTAGTAAAAATCTTGGCTTCAAGCCTTGCGCATCCCACTTATCCCATATGTGGATCCCTCACCCCGATCCAACTTTTTCATGGGTGGGCAAGCCTTCAGAGTCAGCTTTTAAGAAGCCCTGCTCAGATCACGAGGGTGTCCAACTAATTGTTAAGGGATATACGATTGCCTTCTACAACTGCTCAAGCAGTACTACACTGCACTTTGAAAACACCACTACCAAATTGTGCCTCTGCAGTTCGCACAACGACCCCTCTGCGTTACCAGGGGAACAGTGGTCCAACGGGTGGTGGGTTACCTCCTACTTTGAGAAATGGAATACCCGAAACACACTGTATGGAACATACTGGGTGTGCGGGCCCAAAGCTTATTACTTTCTCTCCCCTGATTGGGCAGGGTCATGTTATTTAGCGTGGCTAACACCGCCTTCTCGCATCTCCCTCACTCCCCCTCATTTTCCCCACGTTCGTAACATCCGTGAAACCTTCAGAGATATTAATATCCGTGATGGTTTGTCGTGGCAGCGGTGGGCTGGTCTCATTAGCTTGAGGGGTGGTGTCATCCATCTACAGGGACTACTAGAATCTTTAACCAATGAAACTGCGACCCTATTTGAGAATCAGGCCGGGGAAATGTCCCAGCTGCGCCAGTTAGCTTTGCAAAACCGAATGGCTTTAGACATAATGTTAGCAGCCCAGGGAGGAACTTGCGCCCTCATAAATGAAGAATGTTGTGTTTTTGTAAATGACACCTACCCTGACACTTTTCAACGTACCAAACATCTAAGGGAAATGGCTAAGAACTACTCCTCTGGCCAGCCACCTTATGATTGGTGGGGAGCCTTATGGAATTGGCTGCCTGGATTTGGGTGGGTTAAAAAACTCTTGGTGGGTATTGTTGGGGCCATAGTAATCCTTATAATACTGTGTTGCTGTATTCAGTGTGTCACCTCCCTCATAGACTCATGTGGGTCAGTTTATTCTTTTCCTACTTCAGCCAAAGGCCTTACTCTCTTCGAGTTGGCCCAGGCTGAAATTGCCAAGCGGCCCTTGGCTCCTTAAAATGAGGTGTAGCTTTTGGTAAATAGTTATCCCAAAGCTACAAATGGAGGAATGTTGAGTCTGAACTTTTGATGAGCTTAAACTTAACCCAGACTTGATGTCTCTGTCTGAAAGTTTTAATCAAAGCTCTGACCTGCTAACTACTCATGACACCCCCCCTCCCCTTAAGTAGCCATCTCCCCTTTTGTCTTTTTAAGTTTACATTTTAACCTGTTTTATCCTGTAGAATCTTGATTGATTATGCATGACCATTATGATCTGTTAATCACTTTGTTTACTTCTGTGTATAAATATTGATGCTCACCCCTAATAAACTCGCCACACTTACTCCGAAGCCTTTTAAGCTAAGGATAGTGTGAGCCCGTTGATCAACGAATTGGTGTCTGGTCTCTGACAGATTGTGAGCCCCATACCAACTCCGCACGAACTCGAGTGCTGGAGAGGTGAGTAAGGACTTGCTTTTTACCTAACACCAGCATAAAATGTGCTGGTATAGCTTATTTCATTCAGGGAACCAGTATAAACCATATTGGCAAAAACATTTTTTCATATGTAACCCACACACCTCCTGGGTGTGGTGTTCTGTCCCATCTAGTGGCAGAGAGAGAGAGATTAATGAGTTTGTTCTACAGCCTTAGCTAAGAGCCATGTGGCTTTTAGCTCATGCAGTAGAGTTTCATGCATTAAGCTCCACCAGTCCCAGATTCGATCCCCCCGACGACGACTGGAGTCTGTCGGTGTTGGCTCTTAGCTAAAGCTGTAGAGCAAACTCATTAATCTCTCTCTAAGTGGTCTCAGTGCCACTAAATGGGACAGAACACCATACCCAGGAAGTGTGTGGGTTACACACAGATTCCAAGGGACCACTGTAATCATCTAATCTTACCTCCTGCATAACACAGGCCCCTGAAATAATTCCTGTTTGAACTAGAGCATATGTATTGAAAATAACATCCAATCTTGATTTAAAAATTGCCAGTGGTGGAGGATCCATTGCAACCCTTAATAAGTTGTTCCAATTGTTAATCACCCTGACTGCTAAGAAATTATGGCTTGTTTCCAGTCTGAAATGTCTAGCTTCAATTTCCAGCCATTGGCTTTTCCCATTGCATCTGCTAGATTGAGGAGCCCATTATCAATTTGTTGCCCATGCAGATACTTGTAGACTGTGATCAAGTCACCAGTTAGCCTTCTCTTTTTTAGACTGAATAGATTGCGCTCCTTGAGTCTTACACTAGAAGGCATATTTTCCAGTCCTTTCATCATTCTTGTGGCTCTTCTCTGAACTCTCTTCAATTTATCAACATCCTTCTTGAATTATGGACATCAAAACTGGATACAGTATTCCAGCAGCAGTCTTACCAGTGCCAAATACAGAGATAATATAATCTACTTTCTCCTACTCAAGATTCCCCTGATATAGGCTGTGTCTATACTAGGATGGTTTGTGGTATAGTTGTTCTTGAAAACAAGACCTAGGACTAACAGCTGAGAGACACTGTGACAGCAGGACAAGCTGGTCTCCATATATAGGCATTATCCCAGAAGGGGGAATGAGAATGATGATAAGACGGTCATAACCTAGAGCTTGCTATCTGGATCATATAAACTTTTTGTTTTTTTCTGTAATGGAAGCTGAGAAAGACTCACATCTTAAAGCACGTTAAACCCCTGTGCTTTCATTCTAAAGAGGCCTTAGTTCACTGTAGCTTAATACCTTTAACTTAGTCACGTTAACTTCACATCTTTTGTTGATTCATCTTTGCTTGCCTGAGTATTCCTGTATAGACATGGCCTTAACTAGTTTAGCTCTCACCGAAGATAAATCTGGGTATGTTGAGACAACTATTTATTTTGTGTTAAATTATTTTCTGTCTGGTTTTTAATAAATCTCATTTTAGGGAAAGGATGCCGTGTGTGTCTAAATTTCACACAGTCCCATCTCTGAGGAGAAAACACACAGGTAACCTCTTAGGGTACGTCTATACTTACTTCCTGGTCCGGATGTAAGCGATCGATCTTCTGGGATCGATTTATCGCGTCTTGTCTAGACGCGATAAATCGATCCCGGATCGATCCCAGAAGTGCTTGCCGTCGACGCCGGTACTCCAGCTCAGCGAGAGGAGTACGCGGCATCGACGGGGGAGCCTGCCTGCAGCGTCTGGACCCGCGGTAAATTCGAACTAAGGTACTTTGAATTCAGCTACGTTATTAACGTAGCTGAATTTGCGTACCTTAGTTCGAAGTGGGGGGTTAGTGTGGACCAGGCCTTAGAGAGAGGAGTACATCTAAAACCCAAACACCCCACTGTAATCTTGATCAAAAGGGCATGAACAGAAGGATCCACTCCCAGTAAAGTACATTGCAGACTTTAAGACAGGTAATCCAGATAATCCATAAATGGGAGACACCGAGAGACCAAACAGGAGACGGAGATGGCATTGGCCTTTTGGTGACAATACGATAGAGACAGGGTCCAGGAATAGAACCAGGCCTGTAGTCAGTGCAGTAAGAGTGGACAGGACATAGGGAGCTGTTTGGAGGCTATTAACAAACAAGTAGATGGGTCAGCGTTAGACACTGTCTCAGTATGCTGCAATCTCAAGGACTGAGATTGTTGCTGCCTTTCTTTCCATCACATGCCTTCCCAGGAATAGCTGTAATCCATCTCAAATTTCTCAAATCATCTAATTTATTTTACAGTATTTACTGAAAATTGTCTAATTATTACTCTGCAGAAAGTGTGATGATTTTTCTCTCTCCTCATCTTGAGTTTCTGCTACAAACCTGAGCAGACCTCTATCTGTAATATTGTGCATGCATTTTTAAGACTTGGTATTAGAATATTTCATCATTTGTTTTATTCTTCTTGTGAATTACAATGTTCAATGTGTATTGATGTTCACACCTAGATATATTGTGTGTTAAAAATGGCTACAAGTATATTGTTCTATTTGATTTTAGTGATTTTTTTTTTTCTGTGAACAGTTCTCTCTTACAATATTTAGTTTTTGCTCCTCTCAGGCCTTGTGATTATTTTTATTTGGTTTGTCTTGGCATGTACCTGCTGTATTTGGTTTATTGTATTAAATACAAAGAAATATTAAACTAAAGAGGAGCTTAAAAGTCAGATACTACTGAGTTTGTTTTGCTGTTCATCTTAAAATATATTAATTTCCAGTACAGAATTGGCATTTCTAAAATTTACAGAGAAACCAACTAATTTAGATTTTATTTATTAACATATCCTCCTAACTGGCTTCAAAAAAACCCACTGAGATTATATTGTTATATGTTTGTTTATTTGTTTTCTGTTTAACTCAGATAAATGCTTGTTACTAAACTTTTAATTAAACTTTTTCAAGTTTTATGGAAAGTATGTGTTTTTCTTTAGTGTGTTGTCATAGTCAGAGTTGGAGAGTAAGGGGTGAAATAATGAAAATGTGTCTACAAAACCCATGAAAATTAAAGTTCTGGAAACTGCTGACTTCAGAAGCCACAAACCAGAACTAATGGTGGAGCTCAGTGAGTGTACAATTGATTATAAAATAAAATTCTTTTTAAAAGAATCAAGCAACCAAATTGCCTTTTTCTCAGTTTATGAAAGCAGAATCATTACCTATTAAAGAGAGTAGTTATTTATGCCAAGAGTCCAGTTTCTACAGCATGTTGTGACTATGCAACATCTTGTCCTGGCTGAGAAAATAACCCTAACTGCCAAACATGGCTGTAACATTAACCCAAGGTCTCACGTTACCCTTCCCAGACGATACACACAAGATCCTGTCTACCACGAGCTATGCACTGGATACCCAGCTCTGTCATATTCACCTTCCCAGCATTGTCTAGAGACTTGACGCTCCAGATACAGGACAAAGATAAATAACTATAATAACCTAGTGCATGTTTGTAAAACAAGGCTGAGTATCCCCTAGTACTTTGTGTAGTCTGAAAGGTTATATCATCATTGAAACAAAGTGCCAGATTGTTGCAATTTTTATACTCAACAGGGAACAACTACATTTTTGTGTGCCACCTAGTAAGCTGCTTCTGCCAGCAAAACGAGGTCATGGGAGGTTTATGAAGTAGAGTTAAGATTTATGTTGGAACCTTATCTGAGCAATTTCAGTTTTTCTGGCTTTTAAGGTTTTTGAACTACAGCCTTCTAATTTCCTGACCTTCAAATATATTTTAAGCTTAAATTTGAAATTTGTCACTATCAAATTCTGGTTTCTCGTTATAACT
Organism: Emys orbicularis; assembly: GCF_028017835.1. NCBI lineage: Eukaryota > Metazoa > Chordata > Testudines > Emydidae > Emys > Emys orbicularis. Next base: position 49,737,360 of record NC_088684.1, on the reverse strand, counting down.
GTACCATTCTAATAGTATAGTTTTAATTAATGTAATATACAGACCTTACGCTATCTTAAAGATTTTGGGGGGAATAACTATTTCTGTCACACAAAGAGAAGGATAGGTACTATGCCCTAGTTTTAAGTACTTTCTTTCAATCTACTTAGACCAACAGTTTTCTCTACCACTTTATAATTTTTCATACGCATTTTTGGCATGTATTGAATGGGACATTCCTGTGTTCCAATCTATACTTAATGTGGTTAGATAGAAAGGAGTCTGGAAAACGCAGGTTGTTGCTTGTACAAAATATATACTTTTTAATCTACATATTCATATTCAGCAATCTATACTGTGGGCCAAATTTTGTGATAACTTATCTCCCGAGCAATCCCACTGATTATACTGGAAGTGGCTGGGATGCAGTGCAGAATCCAGCTTTAAAGCTGTAATGAATATTTCTCTTTCTGCAGTGGTTCCAAAGAAGTTTGCTGCTGTTGTAATTCAGTGAGGATACAAGAGCACAAGGAATGAGGAAGGGCTGAAGAGAATATTTAGTAGAAAATATTCAGTCTTCAATGCAGAGTCATGGGCAGTTATTTTTCTCTAGCAACCTGTCAGAAAGGAATACATATTTACATCCCTCCCATTTTCCCACACTGTGTAAAGCCAGTAGAAAAATGAGGCACCTTCTTGCGGTACCATACACATAACAGATGGCTTGTGAACCTGTCCACAAGTCTGTTAGGACTTGCATACTTACTGTAACGGATATTTCTTTGTTTGGGCTGTCCCCCAAAGCGGACGCCAGTGGGGATGCTGCTCCCTGCCAAGAGAAGCCATGGCGGAAGGCTTAATAGTCGACCTGCGGGAGACCACGAGAGGCTCAATAGTTAGCCTCTGGAGGCTAACTTGTGGCCCACGGAGCTGCAGGTCCCGGGACCCCACCCTCCCAACTAGTGGGTCATAGGCAGTCCCCCAAGCTCGGAACGCTGCTATGAGCACAGGAGCAGGAGCACTTTTCCACAGGCCCAGCGGCACTCTATGCCTTTGCTTTGGATTTGGAGATTTTTCCCAAATTCTGAACTAGGGGGGTCCAGTTTCACCTCCCCTGGACTCCAAGCCCCCGGTCGGGCACTCCGCAGCTAGGCAAGCGCACCCAGAGAGACAACTTCCTAAGCAAGCGTAGCATTTTCTGAACCCTGATGAGACACTGTTAGGTGGGTAGTTATCCAAAGCGAGAGCGCCAGAGCACGCCCAAGACTTTTTGGGTGTAGAGGTTGGGTAAATGTTATATGGCTGAGTGGTTAAGGTATTGGACTCAAATTCTAATGGGCATGATGGGGTCCTCCAGGACTGATGGTGGTTTCACTTGATGGTGGGTTTTTGGTCTGGTGGGCAGAGGGAGTAAGTTAGCCTCCAGACGCTAACTATCAAGTCTCTCGGCTTGGCTCCATAGCTCAGGGGTTAGAGCATGTGTTCAACATACTGCTGGGGAGGGTCGCATGACCGCTCTTCTGGCTTCCCTTTGCTTCCCCGTCACTAAGTCATTCTTCGGCGGGGAAGTAAAGAAATCTGCAGGGAACCTAAATTCTGCGCCTGCGCAGTGGTGCAGAATTCTCCCAGGAGTAAAATCAGCATCTTCTGGGGTGAGATGGGGTCCTCCAGGAGTGATGGTGGCTTTGCTTGATGGTGGGGTTTTGGTTTGGTGTTTTGGTGGGCGGGGGGAGAAGCGGGAGGCGGGCAGGTTAAAGGGAAGCAGCAGCTCCTTGAAGGTTTCTACCAACTAGTCAAAAGGAAGCAGCAAAGGCCAGCCAGAAGCAGGATTCAAATGGGTAGACGGACAGGCCTCTCAGCTGTGGAGGTCAAGACCGTAATCGCTCGGCCACCCTGGCCAGCAGCAAGGAGAAGCTTCTTCACTCCAGGAGAAAAGCCTTGGACGTCCTCCGGCCCTCTGACTCTGGGCGATTCCACATCGGCCCAGACTCTGCGGCCACCATCTGATGCGTTAGGTCACGCCACAGGCTTCTGACAGACAGCTTGCACTTCTGCGGGGCGCGAGAGCCAAAAGAAGAAACGGCACCCAGCTAGAGCTCGCAGAGCAGCACGCTGGCCACAGTGAGATTCCGAGCCACGAGCCTAGTGGAAGGCGAGCCCAACGCCTTCACTGCTCGGACATCCCGGGGCTCCACGAAGGCTCTCGCATGGAAACAGAAACACGTTGGGACGTCTCCGAGGATCCAGCTCTGTTTGGGCTGGCATCCATCCCGGCAGGTGCAGTTTCACCAAGGTGGGTGGACTTGGGCCTGGCTCCGTAGCTCAGGATTTAGGGTCTTGTAAACCAGGGTTGGTGAATTTAAATCTTGCTGGAGCATTGCTGCAGAGGCAGATTTTCAGACTCGTTCGCCTTGTCCGGCGGTGAGTAGTTGGAGGGAGCTTCCCTTATAGCAAAGGACTAAAAGACAGCCCCTGAGAGGTCCCAGGTGGGGAAGAGCAGCACCTTACCAGAAGTGGGGATGGAACCCACGCAGACACACATCCATTGGAACTTAAGTCCAATGCCTTAACCTCGCAGCCATTCTGGTGAGGGCCCAAAGCCTGGCCCAGCGGAACAAGGACTTCTTGGGACGTCGTCAATGCGCCCGCTGCCTTGAGCGCGTGACCATGGCAGGCGCAGCATCACTTAGGTAGGCGTGGGCGGTGAGGGAGGATGCCATGGGGCCTGGCTCCATAACTCAGGGGTTAAAGCATTGGTCTTGTAAACCAGGGGTCATGAGTTCAACTCTCACTGGAGCCTGGGTAGCAGTTTTTGGCTGGGCCTGATGTCCCCCGGTGGTGAGGTGTGTGACCTTGCACTCCATATGTTTATGGAAATATGCTTATGAGTATGAATATAATGTAACTGAAATATGCCTTATGCAAAAAGTCTCTTCTAAGGTATAATTGCAAAGCTTATAATCTACTGAGTGTGTTCATCTTAGTTGTATGAATCTATCATTCTTGTATCTGAAGCCAGAAATATGAAGTATTACTCTGAAGTCCTAGTGTAGTTAAGCAAAGCATTAATGGTGGTTTAGAATCTTGATGGCTCCCATTGACCAGGACAATTGGTTGTAAATGGCTCTCTTTACTTGTAAGCCTTCCTGTATACGTGGGTGCCAGCCAATGAGTAATGAAGTCTCACAGGACATGTGAACATGTCACATGATACCGGAAGCCATCTTAAACCCGGTGCCCTTCCATTTAGAAGGAAGGGTGGAAACCCAGAGAGAGACAAAGGATTCCCGCCATGTGCCAAAGATATAAAAGGGGGTGGAACAGAACAAAGGGGGCGGCAGTCATGAGAAAACCCCTTGTGACCGCCTGAGCTGGAACTAACAAGAACTGTACCAGGGGAAAGGATTGGGCCCAGACTAAGAAGGAGTCTTGTCTGTGAAAGAAGCTTATTGGACCATCTCTGAGGGTGAGATTTACCTGGATTCAGTTTCTTAAACGTATTAGGCTGAGACTTGCGTGTTTTGCTCTATTTTGCTTGGTAACTTACTTTGTTCTGTCTGTTATTACTTGAAACCACTTAAATCCTACTTTTTATACTTAATAAAATCACTTTTTATTATTATTAAACCCAGAGTAAGTGATTAATACTTGGGGGAGCAAACAGCTGCGCATATCTCTCTATCAGTATTATAGAGGGCGGACCATTTATGAGTTTACCCTGCATAAGCTTTAGACAGAGTAAAACAGATTTATTTGGGGTTTGGATCCCATTGGGAGCTGCGTGTCTGGGTGCTGGAGATAGGTAAAGCGGCTGAGCGGTTTTGGTTAAAGTCTGCAGCTTTGGGGGCGTGGGTCAGACCCTGGGTCTGTGTTGTAGCGGAGTAGCATGTCTGGCTCAACAAGACAGGGTTCTGGGGTCCCAAGCTGGCTGGGGAAACAGGCTCAGAGGTAGTTTCAGCACGTGGGGTGACAGTCCCCAGGGGGTCTCTGTGACCGAACCCATCGCAAGGCGCTTGGCTTTTCTTAGGTACTTGTTAATTTGGGGGAGGGGCACAGGAGGGCGGGACGCCAGAGGGCTTTGTTAAAGAGAAGCAGCAGCCTGAATTTGTGTACCAGTCGGTCAAAGGGTAGCAGCAACAGGGGCCTACCAGAAGTGGGAGTCGAACCCACGCAGGCTCACGCCCATTAAAACTCGAGTCTAACGCCTTAACCACTTGGCCATTCTGGTGAGCGGGTAACTCTAGCCCAACCGCTACACCCAAAAAGTCTTGGCCATGCTCCGGCGCTCTCGCTTTGGATAACTACCCAGCTAACAGCGTCTCAACAGGGTTCAGAAAATGCTACGCTTGCTTAGGAAGTTGTCTCTCTGGGTGCGCTTGCCTAGCTGTGGAGTGCCCGGCCGGCGGCTTGGAGTCCAGGGGAGGTGAAACAGGACCCCCCTGGGTCAGAATTTGGGAAAAATCTCCAAATCCAAAGCAAAGGCGTAGAGTGCCGCTGGTCCTGTGGAAGAGTGCTCCTGCTCCTGTGCTCATAGCAGCGTTCCGGGCTTGGGGGACTGCCTATGACCCACTAGTTGGGAGGGTGGGGTCCCGGGACCTGCAGCTCCGAGGGCCGCAAGTTAGCCTCCAGAGGCCGACTATCGAGCCTCTCGGGGTCTCCCGCAGCTTGACTATTAAGCCTTCCGCCATGGCTTCTCTTGGCAGGGAGCAGCATCCCCACTGGCGTCCGCTTTGGGGGATAGCCCGGCTGGAAAGCATTGGGGCCACCAGGTCAACCCATTGGACGTAATGGGCCCGGTTCTCTCAACCCTGCGCTGAGGGTACCTTGGGCATCCCGCTGAAGGGCCGCCCGGAGCACAGCTCTTGGGGAAAGGGAGAGAGTCTTGGGTCAAGGGCCCACTTTCCATAGGTGGCAGCGAGGCTGCTGCTCTGCTACGCACAAAACCCTGAGCCAGGTCTTCTACGAAGGCTTTAGATAAGCTCACGCCCACTGGAAGTCCCATCCTCCCCAGCCCAGCCAGGACTAGCAGCTGAGCCCAGCGCAGGGTAGGATCCACCAGCCGGGTCTTCCCGAGTCCCGCCCCCTCCCCTTTCTGGCGAGCGCCCAAAGGCTGGCCCAGCAGAACATGGACTTCTTGGGATATCGTCAATGCGACCGCTGCCTTGAGCGTGTGACCGTTGCAGGTGCAGCATCACTTAGGTAGGCATGGTCGGGGAGGGGAGACGGGAGACCAAGAGAAGCTCGATAGTCGGCCTGTGGAGGGTCCTACCCTGCGCTGGGCTCAGCTGCTAGGCCTGGCTGGGCTCTTCCCCTGCAGAGCCTCCTGGGCCGAGTTACAGCCACCCCTATATTTCTCTCCCAGCTGCAGGAAGCTCTGCAAACACCCACCACCACTACCACATCCCTCCCCCACTTCCTGTACCCGTGTCCGGGAGCTAGGGGGAGCTGCACAGTCATCTCCCACCTCTGTGGAGCTAGTGGCCTGTTCTCCCAAATGCCATGCTGAAACCTCCACTTTTATTTGATAAATAAAATTTGCAGAATTTTAAAATATTGTGTGCAGAATTTTTAATTTTTTGGTGCAGAATGCCCTCAGGGGTATGATTTACCTCGGCCGCCTACCTCATGACCCCCGCCTTCCAAGTCCACTGGCATGGAAGAAGGCCCGTGCTGCACCGCAACACACAGGGCCGGGCTGGGTGCACAGAGCCCTTCGTATCGGGAGCAGAGAGTGGCCGGTATGGAGCCGCCACTCAAGCGGAGCACACCTCATGTTCGCTGGGAATCTGTCTCTAAAGACTTTGTATAAGACCTGGCTCAGGGTTTTGTGCGTAGCAGAACAGCAGCCTCGTTGCCACCTATGGAAAGTGGGCCCTTGACCCAAGACTCTCTCCCTTTTCCCAACAGCTCTGCTCTGGGTGGCCCTTCAGTGGAATGATCAATGTGTCCTCAGCGCAGGTGTGATGAATGAAGTGCGGGGGAGCTCCTTTTGATGGACAGCCAGCTAGTTAGCTGTAAAATCCCTCTTGGTAGCTGTTCTCTGCTTGCTTTATCTGTCCGTCCTGGGGTGGCTGAAAACATTGGCGTGAAACTGGTGCACAGCTTCTGGATTTGCTGTCGCTGCTTACGCCCAAGGGTCATGGAGAGGCTCACCTCTTCCACACCACCATTGCTTTTCCCATCATAATAGACTCTTTCAGGCCACTCAGCTTTGTCTCTCTCATGGGCTGTAAGCTGGAGAACCTTGATGTCTCGGGAATAAAAGGGCTTTAGAGAATTAACATGGTATACTTTAGGTATACTGAAAGCAAATGAAAAATTCCCCAGTCACTATGACAAATCTCCTGAGTTTGGGAGTCTGACTCCTGATTGTTGAACACTAAGGGTTAGCAATGCAGAGGTTCTCCGTGATTACAGGGCTGCAACAGGGGATATAGCGGTCACGTCTACACTAGGGGCGCTCGGGGTTAAGGCTCCCAGTCATGCTACAGCCCACAGGTCAGCGGCCCCAGCAGCGCGACCAACACAAGGGCAGACAGAGCCACGTTCCCTTCGTTAATGCGCATGCTCAGAAACTACAAGGTCTCGGAAGGAACTTGTTCCGGAGGCGGCGCAACCGGCCTCTCTCTGGGAGGGGAGGAGGAATCGCGACGGCCTGCGGTGGGGGGTTGCTTTACCGCTCTATGTCGTAACGGCCTCTGACCCAGCCGTAAAGCCCCACTCCCAGCGATGTCGTTGGATCTGGGGAGATTTAAAGTGAAAGGCGCCAGAATCCGCTGCTGGCTGCCTGGCCGCCTCCTGTAGCGCGGCGGAGCCGCCGGCAACATGGCGAGAGCTGGCGCCGTGCTTGGGGAGCTCAGCCTCATGGACAAAGGCATTGGGAGGTGAGGGAGCCCCGCCGGGGGCGGGGGGTTGTGGGCTTTCCCCCGCTGGCCGGGCGGAGGGGCTCCCAGGGACCTAGCCGGCGGGAGTCCGAGGAGTGGTCGCTAGTGAGGTGCGGAGTGCGCCCGGGAGCGGGGGGTCTTAGGAGGAGAGGGAGCGATGATGTCGATGTTTCGATAACGGTGGGGCTCGGAAACAGGAGCGGGGAGACGTGCTCCTGCTGGATAGTGTCAGCTTTGGCGTCCCCCCAGGAGCGGGGCATGCGTGAGAAGGGCGTCCCGGGCCCCGGTATTACCAGTGCACTTTCAGAGCTCACCTACACGCCTGTTCCTCTCCGGGCAGACTCGCAGGAAGGGGCAGAGCTGTGACGAGCCCTATTGGATTTGCCTTTTGTGTTCTTCGTGCATCCATTTCACATCCCCTTGCCATTTATTGCAGCTACATGTGGTCTGTCATTTATAGCGTTTATGTGATCCATTTTCCTGGACTGTATTTTAAAGAGTTTTCCATTGTACTAATTGTGTGACCTACACTGCCTGAGTTTCTGGATTAGAAATGCTGCACTTTCTGTTTAACACTTCAGCTCCAGTTAATATGTGCTCACGCTTAGATACTGTTGTCAACGTTACTTGTGCTACTCCATAATCTTTTATAGTGGGGTGTTAACGTAAATCCGCTTCTAAAAGTAAGCAGAGTAGCAAATCTTAAATCACTTTGCCTGCAAAGATTGGTATCAAGTGCATATTAAATATTGAAGTGCCTAAACAATAGCACATTTCTTTGCTTCACAGACTTGATGGTCTTTTAAAAACTTTTAAAAATAGAACCTCAGTATAAAAAGACCTAAGTCCTTCTACAAAAACAACAAGGAGTCTGGTGGCACCTTAAAGACTAACAGATTTATTTGGGCATAAGCTTTCGTGGGTAAAAAACCTCACTTCTTCGGATGCAGAAGTGAGGTTTTTACCCACGAAAGCTTATGCCCAAATAAATCTGTTAGTCTTTAAGGTGCCACCAGAGACTCCTTGTTGTTTTTGTAGATACAGACTAACACGGCTACCCCCTGATACCTAAGTCCTTCTACTTGAGCCTGGGCAATAACCTAGCTGTAGTCAAACAAACACTTTTGAACAGAGACAGAAATTTGCTCATTGAGGACAAAAACCAAGATGGCAAGTTCTTTAGTACCCTAACTAAACTCTACAGTTTTTCCTAATTGTCCACCACATTTAAGATGAGAGCATTGTAATTAATGTAGGTGGCTAGAACAGAATTTTTGTTTTAAGCATGTTTTTTATGAGAGACAGTGTGAGCAGTAGGCTTGGTCTACATGAAAAAATTAGGTTGATTTAACTACGAGAGTTGGTTGTGAAAAATTCCCACCCTATAGCAGAGTAGTTAAGTTGATCTGAGGCTATGTCTACACTAGAAACTTCAAACCGCTGCTCCCGCAGCAGCACTTTGAAGTGCAAGTGAGCGCTGGGAGAGAGGTCTCCCAGTGCTCCTGGTAATCCACCTCCACAAGGGGAATAACACCCCCCTGAGCGCAGCAAGTTTCAGTGCTGTAAAGTGGCAGTGTAGATAGTGCACCAGCGCTGGGAGCTGCGCTCCTTGTGCAGGTGTTTGTTTTTGGTTTTGTTTAGAGAGAGAGCTCTCCCAGCACTGCGCCACAACCACACAAGCCATGTTAAAGCACTGCCGCAGCAGCACTTTAGCGTTGTCGGTGTAGACTAGCCCTCAGATACAGAAAAGGTCTACTAACTTTTAGCTTTTTGTGGGAAGGAGGGCTAAAGATACTGGTAAGTATAGTGGATTATTTTCAAGTTTAAATATTGAGAACCTTAAATGTAAGGCAGATTATTTTGATTTGCTATAGTACACTATTCTACTTGAATAAAATATTATTTTTTTAAATAGTGATGTGTAAAATTTGTGATTTGCACCCCTTAAAATGTTGGTTAATTTGAGATTTAGACATGTTTTATAAGTTAATTATCTTAAGACATCTTAATTAATACTGGGTATTTTCATTTATAGCTTGTTGGAGATAACTCTAAGTTCAGAACTTCACACAATCAACCTACATTGTAACCAAATCTCGAAGATTGAAGGGCTTGGCCATATCCAGAATTTGCAGCATTTAGACTTGTCATCTAATCAAATAAATCAAATCGAAGGACTAAGTACCCTAACTAATCTTCGCACTTTAAATTTATCCTGTAACTTGATAACAAAAGTAGAGGGTTAGTATATTTTTTGTTTTCTTTCCCTTTAACATTTTATGAGCCTCTTCTGAAATAATTGTGTTGAGGTTTGATTCAAGAAAGATCTTAAGCCTGTGATTGAAGTTAAGCATGTGCTTAAACCCCATTGAAGTCAAAATCCCATATTACATATTGGATTAAATTGAAGAAATAATAAACAAGTCATTCTAAAGGACATCATGGCAATATTTCCCAGTTGACTATTTAAAGTAGGTTAAAAAGTTGATTTTAAAATGTTGATCTTCATTCTTGTTAAATAATACCAACCACAGTGCATCATAATAAACATAGTTTATATTTGTCATTTATAGTGTCTAGTCTGTCTTCCTTATTTTACCAGTCAGGCATGTTTATCTCCTGAGTATTTTTTTTTTAAAGCTCTTGCACTAACGTTTTCCCCCCACTTTGTTTAGGACTGGAAAAGCTACATAATTTAACTAAACTGAATTTGTCATACAACCGCATACATGATCTTACTGGTAAGTGGATCTGGCAGTGATGTTTTCACAATTAATATAAAATATCTGACCAAATGTAGTCGCAAAGAACTAAAGGATAAGAAATGTAGGACATTGGATGTCTCAGGAATTTACTACCATTGGAATATGAAGCTTTTAATCTTTAGATCATAGGTTCAAATCCTGACCAGGTCACTACTGGCTGAAATTAATTACCATTTAACAGTTAGGTGGCTAATGTGAAATGTATTAATAATTTTAAAAGAGAGGTGCACAGTCACTTGAACCACCATTGGCAATAGACCTATGTTCCTCTTGTTGGTAGTATCATCAGAGAGACCAAAGATTGTAGACATGTTTAAATACTTTTGCTGAAGCAGAGTGGGAATCTTGAGTTGCTTGGTGCTGTAACTGTGCTGTCAATCTTTCATGTACAATGAGCACTATATTCACTTTTAGAAAAACAAATACAAAATGTTTTAAACAAGGGAGAGTTCAGAAATAGTACAGCAGGAAGGAGGCCTGGGTTTTATTTTCATTTCTGCCACTGTCTTGCTGTGGTAACTTCATGTGTAAAATGCAAATTCTTCCCAACTTGATAAAGCACTTCAAGATATTCTGTATCTGGGTATCACAATTCAGAGTATTATTACCAGGAGAGTACTATCGTAATAGTTCTGTTATGTAAAACCTTTCATCTGAGGTTCCCAAATAACTTTTTTAATCACTTGCCCTCACAATACCCCTGTGAGGTAGGCATCCGACATTTTGCGTATTTTAGGTACTTTTTGAACACAGAAGAGAACAGCCTCTCTGAAAATGAATTTTTAGGCTAGCTTCCTGGAGTAGACATCATATCTTATTTTTGGTCACAGCATGTAGGCAGCAAATTCAAAGTATATGCTGTTAACAGTAATATACAATGATAATGAGTCATATCAAGCTGTCTTGGCACTAAATAGAGAAAATGTTCCCAGTGGTGCTTGCAATATTTATCATCTACAAAACATATAAGCCTGACATCAACACACAAATGTATTTACACATGGTATGTGTGTTGCCACTACTGTTGTGAGAGCACCATCATGAAATCTTTGCACTTAATTTTGTCTGCAGTGATGCACTCTTTGCTGGTGCAATGCCATTGTGTATGGAAATTGCAGACATAGCAGCCCTGTCAGTTGAACTGACCTTCCCATCACAATGCCATAGTGATTTTCGATAAAACTGCTGGGGGGGCAGAGCTGGACTTGGGGGGGCAGCTGGGGGGGGTTGGGCAGAGCCGGGCATGGGACCACTGGGTGGCAGAGCAGGGATGGGGGTGACGGGCGGGGGGCAGAGAAGGGAAGGAGCCAAGCTGGGCACAGGACCACTGGGGGGCAGACTCGAGATCAGACTTGGGTTTCAGCAGCTGCTGGTCCAACATCTGCAGCAAAGGCACTGGTAGCCCCCCGCTGGGCACCAGCCGGGCTTTGTCTGGGCGGGGGGCAGAGAAGGGAAGGAGCCAAGCTGGGCACAGGACCACTGGGGGGCAGACTCGAGATCAGACTTGGGTTTCAGCAGCTGCTGGTCCAACATCTGCAGCAAAGGCACTGGTAGCCCCGCGCTGGGCACCAGCTGGGCTTTGTCTGGGGTCCGCCAGGGAGGAGAAGGGCAGGGTGGGTCTGGGGAGGGGAGGGTGTTGCGGTGACAGCACTGGGACCGGAGGAGGGGTGTGTGTTTTTAAAGCTATTTTGATTTGGGGCTGGTGGCTGTTCTTTGGGGTCATGTGGCTGATCTCATTAGGGGATTGTTGCTGGTATTTGGAGACAGGATGGGGGTGATGGGATGATTGGAGATCAGGGCTTTGGAGATGAGTTGGGGGTCAGGATGTGTTGCTGTTGGGACCCTTGTAGAGGGAACAGCGATGGAGTCTCACCAGAGGATTTATGTATGTTCAGTAATAATCCTGATGGATGCTCCATAACTGACCATTTTTAAATCAAGATTTAAAAGATCTGCTGTGGGAATTATTTTGGGGAAGTTCCATGGCCTGTGTTATGCAGGAGGTCAGACTCACTAGGTGATCACAATGGTCCCTTCTGGCCTTAGAATCTATGAATTACATATGTTCAACTAGGGATCACTTCGTCCTCTTTCAGCAGGTCAGCAGCAACTGAGGTATTACTAGGCAGGAACCATAAGCACAGTAGCTGATTATCTATGATGTGTTCTTGTACTAATGGGCAGTATTTAGACCTTGAGAATCAAAGACAAAATTTACATAAGTGCAGTATTTTAGCATGCTTACTTCATTAGCTACCTTCACTTGTATTATGTTTGCAAATCTATATCCCACTGAAGAATATTTCACATTATTGTGAAATTTACCAGTATAGCAAATAACTATAGAAATAGCTTTGTGGTCTTCTGTCAGATGCTTGACATTCTTTTAATGAACTTCTTGTCAGTTTTTTTGCTGTCTCTTTTTAATTAAACCCGTAGATTTGTAATCCTCACGCTTAATTTGGCCATGAATACTAAAATATATAATCCAGTGATGGAAACATGATTTAATATGTAGTCAGGTGACACAGGGCTTACTCTTACAAGCAACTTGCAGGATCATGACCCAAGTTTCACAACTGTGAGGCAAATACAGACTACTACTTAGGGTACGTCTACACTAGAAACTTAATTTACAACCACGCAGTAATTACTGTGTTGGTGCATGTCTATACTACCCTTCTTGGGTCAGTGGTGGGTGTCCTCACCAGGAGCGCTTCCACCGACCTACAAGGGGCAGTGTGGGGAGCTGAGAGCCTGGTCTCTCAGTCCGCTCTCAGCTCCCTCCTGGGAGCCTGGCTGCCCAACAGGCTCCTAGTGGGCTCACGCCCCCCCCCTCCCTGTTCCCCACCTTAGTGGCTTCAGATAGTACACATGCAGCAGAATTGGAGGTAGTTGGCAACTAGACATGAGGGAGCACTGTTTTCACAGTGCTGAGCCTTGTCTTAGTAAGTTTCCTGTGCGATAGTGCTTGTGGGGGAGAGAAGAGGACGAGTTGGTTGGGGTGGAATAGGGGGAGCTATTGCTGTGTAAATTCCCATGAAGGATTTCATCCACTAAAGTAGCCTTCCTGGAGCTGCTCTATTATTGTACTATTTACAATGTCCATAGAAGTACAGTAATCTTTTTAAAATTAAAACCTTTTCAGTGAACTATTTCCAAAATAAGAAGTGTGATTAGACTTATTTTTAGTCACATTTTTAATCCTACATATCTCTTTAAGGATTCATTTACACAATAAATATAACTTTTATTCTAAGTGCTAGCCCTAACTAAGCTGAATAGAGTGTAAACTGCAATCTTAGTAATGCACTTTGCATTTACTAAAATAGATCTTCAAGCAGAATATTCTCTATTTTTAAACAACTGATTTTTTTTTAAACTGACAATATAATCCCTTTTAAAAGTTACTTCTCAAAATTAACATTAATGCAATATTGTCTTATAATGGATAAATCTTGGGAGGGAAGTGGGGCAAATGTTGGATAATTTCAGGGTGTAAAATATTTTAAAGTATTTTTTTTTTGTTGATAGCTTTCCTGTAAAATGCCATATACCAACTTAGGAAATGTTTGTTCTTAAATACTTATTTGTAATAGAAGTCACTGCTTTGTATTTTTCTAAATTTTACAGGATTTCTAGACCTTCGTGGAACCTGTCATAAAATTAGTCACATTGATCTCCACAGCAACTGCATAAATAGTATTAACCATTTACTCCAATGTATGATGGGACTGCACTACTTGACCAATCTTACTTTAGAAAAAAATGGAAAGGGCAATCCAGTCTGTGACACAACAGGTATGAATAATATACTAGATAATTACTTTGAACTCTAGTTACTGTCCAAACATCAGTGGCTTCTGTGTCTTGTAAACCTGTGATGTAGTTTCTGCAACTAGTAGCTTGATTCATAAATTATGGCCAGCCATCAAAAACCTAAATTCTGTCATACTGTGGTGACCTTTGTGATCAAATCTCTCTACTCCCTGATTCATTCTGTCAAAACCATTGAAGTTTTTCTTCCTTTCTACCTATACAATATACCATGCATGCTGAAAGTAGTCTTTTTTTTGTTACTATTATTTTTTGCTACATTCAGAGAATGATCAGAGAAACTGTTTATTTTCAAGAGCAGTGGTTGTCAAAGGTCAGCTGAGAACTGGCTGGTCATCTGGTGCTGCCTGTTTTTGTTTCCAGCTGCGAAATAGCATTAAGACATCTAAACACATTAATTGCTGTAGCAGGGATTTTAGTCAGTTGCAAATGGGCATAGAGGAGTTCTATGAAACAGTCTGTATTAAAATGTGGATCACACTGTGGACAAAATTTGAGAACTAAAAAATTTTTATCTTCAAGTCCTTAATAGAATTGTACCGGGGTTCTCTCAACATGTTCAGAGAAATGTCATGATATAACTAAAATATGACTCTGTTCTGCATGCTGGTGATGAGAGTGATAATACTTATTGTGCACACATCTCATAAGGAATCAATTATGATCCTCCAAGAACTAAGTTTGTCCCAATGTATTCAGTATTAGGGGGTAGCCGTGTTAGTCTGTATCTACAAAAACAACAAGGAGTCTGGTGGCACCTTAAAGACTAACAGATTTATTTGGGCATAAGCTTTCGTGGGTAAAAACCTCACTTCTTCAGATGCCCACGAAAGCTTATGCCCAAATAAATGTATTCAGTGGTACCATTCCAGGACACGGTGAGCCTGAACTGAAATTGTGAATTAAAAGAAATAATTAAACTTAATATGTAGTAGACTGATTAGGAAAAAGCATTTTTAAATATGACAGGTTTAAACTGAAAATATTAGTACAGAAAGAATGCCTTGGATAAATGTTATGCTGATAATTTTGAGTCAAACTTCAATTATCTTTAGCATGAAGGTGTTTATAACAGTTGCCAGTAGTGAATACTATAGTTAAGGTTGAAAAAACAGTTTCTGTAGTATACATCTGGAATTGCAGGTTCATACTGTCCAAAATCTTACCTTCAGTCCAAACAGTGATCCATGTTTGGTTTCTGCACAGAGATGACATTTTTGGAAAGCTTGTGCAAAATCTGTGCCCTTGTTGCATTTAAAAAAAAAAAAGTGATTTAAAAACAAAAACAAAAATTGAAAAAAATTGGATTTTTTTTTTTTGTTTTTTTTATAAACCATTTGAAAATAAGACAAGCTATGTTAAAATCATTTAAATAAAAATGTAATATTAAACCAGTACATGTTTGTTGCTGAAGTTGTAAAGAAAGAAAATCAAACTGCTGGCTAAGCACTGAAGTCGCTGGAACCAGTTTGTTAAAGTGCTACATCAGCCTTTGACAGCAGTAGCTTCTTTGGCAGCTGCTAAGTGTCACCGTTTCAAGGAGTTACTCCACCTTCTGTGGTCTGCTCCAGGAATGCCCCTCAGGTTCCTCTCTCTGTCACTTCTCTCTGGGCAGGGACCCACGTCCCACTCCTTTCTGAGCAGTGGTTTTAGGCTGCAGTACTCTTTCACTTCACTGTGTTTATTCCACGCAGGCTTGACAAACATCCAGCCCCTGGACAGTGACAGGTTACTGGTAAAATATCTCTTTCAAAGTAGAGTATATTTATTTAAGTACAAAAGCATACAGAGAAAATGTACAAAACAGTAAGAGATGTAGATGAATACTAAACATATCACACATCAGTCTTATGGGGACCATGGCAGGTTTAATTCTTCCAGCTCTTCAGCAGGGCTAGGTCACTCGTGGACCACAGATCAGGTCTGTTTGTTGAATCCAAAAGGAAAGCCCCTCTGTCAGGTTAAATGAAGCCTTTATGCTCCAAAAGCCTTTTGTTTTCTTGGGCCTCTGGTACCTGTTTGAACAGTGTATATATATATAAATCACCCCAAGGGTGATCGTTCTCTGGAGTTGTGTACCATCCCAGGGACTGCAGTAATCACCCCACGCTGTTTTTAGTTCCTGGAAGAGCTGTGGTAAAGCTCCCCTGTGGAGTGAAATAATTCCTAACCCATAATGATTCACAAAATAGTCATATATTTAATATAAACTTAATACAAAGATAATATATCTGGTTGCAGTATCTGTTACACAGAGAATATTTTCTTCATTTCAGTTTATTTAACTAGTTCAAGTTAATGACTAGTTTATTGAAAGTTAAGAAATTTATTGGGAGTTGAAAAAAGCAGGAAAACTTGTTTTCCTCTTCCAATCTGTGAATAAAAACTAGATGTGAGAGGATGAGATTCACTAGGTCTGAAATCTTAAAGGAGATTGTTTCTAGTCACCTTCACTTCAGCTCCCCAACAACAGATAATACTTCCTTTTGCTTAATAAATTCAATTGGTTTATCAAAACACATCTTGTATTTTTTCTTACATATCCAGGACATACAAGGTAGTTTTATTCAAACCTCATGCAAACATTGGTGTAGCATGCGTACACTGGGGTTTGCCCAGTGCAACTACATCACTGTAGCTACAACAATGCAAAAAAAAAGCCCAATGTGGTTAAGGCTTCAATTATCAATCTCCTGGAGGATTTTGTTCTATAATGTTTCCTGTTGACTGGCTGCTTTATATTGGGGGAAGGCATTTGTGGCTCTTGCTTTTAATGTTGTATATTTTACTTCTAATAGAAGGTTTGGTGCCTAGAATCTGGCAGGCATCTTTTATATTTAAATTGAAATAAATTTATGAATAATTCATCCCTAAAGGTTACAGAGAGATCATCCTTCAGACTTTGCCTCAACTAACAGTCCTTGATGGAAGGAATGTATTTGGTGAACCAGTAAACTTGAAAGAAGAGAATTCATCAGATTTGCAATGTTTAGAAGGTCTCTTGGATTGTTTGGTTTCATCCAGTCCTCCCTGCCATGAAGAACAGGTGCTCTCACTGCTATTTTTCAAGTGTAAAAACTGTACTAACTTAATTATTGCTATGTTGGATATGATTATTGAATGTCTTTTTTTATTTATTTAAGAGTTGTGTTAACTTGCGAGTGATCACCCCTCATATTGATAAGGTGTTAGCTCAGTTTCGACAACGTGCAAGTATACCAACACAAAGTACCTTCAGTTCTTCTTCAGAACCAGTCTCCTCTTCAGAACCAGAAAGGGCTAAAATTGATAATGACTTATACAGTGAGATGAGGATCAGAAAACTAGAGGATCAAATTTCACAGCTCTTGCAGAAGGTAACTAGTCTTAAGGTACATCACATTTACACAAAAAGACCTTTCTTATGTTTCAGATGTGCATCTGTGATAAAAATCCAGGCCTTGCTGGCTGATGTCGGTGTGGCAGAGTGAGGAGAGAAATGTGTATATTAATGTGTGCATACTAATCTTGGAGGTAATCAGATGCCATAAGTGATGAGGGGACAATATAAGAACATTCGTAAACTTGAAAAACTGTAGACAATACTTACAACTGATCATAGGAATTTGCATATTGGATCAAATGTGTGGTCCATTTAGTCCATTATGCTGTCTGTTATCTGATCATGTTGGGTATGAAGTTAATATTTTTCTTTAATCCTTTGACACATGCCACAAACCAGTCAGAAATATGAAAAGTGATAAAATCCTAGCACTGTGAAAGTTAATGATACAAAATAATAGCCCAATCAGTTTGAATTTACCTTTGGGGGAGGGCGGGATATTTTCCAGTGTATAGTGGTGTTTTTTTGTTTTTGTTTTATAATGGTAGTACATGGTGTCCCTGGCATATTTATAAGATCTTGACTAAATGCACACAAGCAATAGATGCAGTTGTTTTCCATGTCCACCAAGGGTAGGACTAGAACTAATTTGCAGCAAGGGAGATTTCCAGTAGATGTTAGGACCGCTTTCCTAACTATAAGGATAGTTTAGCAATGGAGCAGGCTGTCATTGGTGGCTTTTAAGAATAAGTTAGCCCATCACAGACAAAATGTTTGTCTAGGTATATTTAATTCTGCCTCAGTGCGGAGGGGATGGAGTAGATTACCTCTAGGGGTTCCTTCCAGCCTTACATTTCTATGATCTCTGGTTATGAACAAACTTGGTAAAATAAATTAATACATAAGGTGCTGTCTGACACCTACATCTGTAGAGAGTTGAACCAGTATAATTTCACAGGGCATGATTTGGGGGCACATACCTTTGTTCAATGCTGGGCCCCAATCCTCAGAAGATGGGATAAACTAAAATAGAGGGTCTTCAGTTTTGTAGATCCTCCATCCTGATGTGGGAGCAAATTATTAGTGTACTTTATTCCCATGTTTATGTTTATAACTTTGTTGTCAGATAACTTTATATTGGGGAATATTTTTTTTTCCTTCCATGTGAACTGAAAATAGTTAAGAGTTTTAACTCTTCCTTATGAGAAACAACTTTTTAACAACCTTCCTTGGTAACTGCAAAAGTTTCAAAGAGTAATGAGTAAGCAATTACACATGATCTGGCACACTGTTCTGCCAGCATAGCTAGATTTCCTGCATGGAAAGGAAAGGCTGAAATGGTTGGCTGACAAAGGGGGAGAAATGTAGCTAATTAGCTAGAGTCTGTGGAATCTTCATTAGTTAATCTACTTCTATCAAAGCCATTTCATAAACCCTAATCCTTCAAAGTAGATTTGAAAAAAATCACTTTAGAAACTGCTTAAGTAACTTTTATTTTATTTTATTTTATTTATTTTTTAGACTAAACTTTTTTCTTGTTTTTGTTCTTAGGTGTCTAATTGTTCAAGAACAGGCACTCCTTTGAAAGTTCTCAAAGCAAAGAGAGACACTGATCTGACTTCTGAGAGTGAGTGTGAAAGTGGAAAAGAGAACAACAGAAAGGTGGCTAAAAGAAGCAAGATCCCTAATTATTGTAAATCTACTTTGTCTACTAAGCACCATGCTAATCATCTGAAAGGCAAAATAACTGACAGGTACTTTCAGATCGGACACAAAAATATCCAAAAGGTTTTAAAAGGTTGAGTACTTCCTGAATTAATTTAGCTCTAACTTGAAATTTTGTATTTGAGATGATAAAGGTGCTTGATGCCTGTAGTGATGATTTTCATAGCATTAATGAAGTTCCTAGTTTTTAGAAATTTCATTCATGTTCTCTTCATTGGTTAGTGCAACGTTTCCTAAACTTCTGAAAGCTTTTCCTCTTCAGGAAAATATAATCAATTAACCAGCTGTTGTGTTCTTCCTGTAACCCCGTGGGGTTTTTTGTTTGTTTGTTTTTTAACTCCCTATTCTGCCTCTTTTTTTCCCTAATATTAGTCTTTCATGCCCTCCACTTTGAGAAATGATGGGGTAGATTGGTGCAGATTTTAATTTGTTTACTTTTTTTTTTTTTTTTTTTTTCTTGCATGCTTTGCATAGTGAATGGTTAATTAACAAAGTTGACACCTGAAATATCCTCACTGGCATCTGAGTTCAGTTCATACCACATATTGCTTTAGGCTCCATGAAAACTCAAGCAGACATTGCTGCACTGATGTACTTGTCATGTTTTTGAAGGTTCTCTCCATAACCATGACAACTAAAGACTTTTTTTAATGAAAGCTCAGACTCTGATGAAACGAACATAGTCTGTCCATACATCCCTGGGTAGTCCTTTGTGCTTCCCACAGTATTGGACATGACCCTCTGTGGGAAGTATTGAATTAGTAGATGGCTGTGATGACAGATTGTATTGAACTCTGTTTTTCCTTCAATACATGCAGTACTTCCCTTTAAAAGTAAAACCCTGTGGACAGAGTGATACTTAATTGCTATAACAAATGTGCTGATGAACCAAAATACTATAACTTCTAAAGTGACCCCGCATGAAGGCAAAGAATCTTCCTTTCAGTGCTGCCTTTGATCATTGGAACTTTCAGTTATGCTTGTAAGAAAATGTCAGTGTAGGTCAGACTTCATACTTTAGAACCTACTTGATTTTTACAGGAGGGCAATTTCTAAGTATGCTAGGACATTCTCAAGATACTTGAAAATCACAAAGTGAAAATATGATACATTTAATAAATGGATACAGAACACTTGGAAGGTTCAAGAGCAGTGGTGCTCAGCCTATGGGCTGCTTGCAGCCCAGTCAGCACATAGCTGCGGCCCATGTGACAACCTCAGGGTCATACAGGTAGTATATATATTTTGTGGTTGCAGCTCACATAACACATCGAGAGCTGCATATGTGGCCCACCATGGTAAATAGGTTGAGAACCACTGTTCAAGAGCATAAATATTCATTTACCCAAATACTGTAACGGTGTGATAGGTCTTGCATGTGTATAGTGTATTTCATCGAAGGATCCCAAAGCATTTTACAAACTAGGTCCTGATCCTGCAACTGTGTCCTCAGAGCCTCATTGAAATGACTGGGCCTCCATGTAGATGGAATTGTAGATTCAACACCAGTATTGTTTCACCGACGACTTAAGTGCTGTCACATCTGGGGTAAAATACAACATTTCACAAAACCATTTTAGCAAAGGAAACAAGAATATTTTATCCAGTTGAAACTAGGAGCTGCAGATGGTCATAATTAGTCAAAATGTTCTGCTTACTTGGGCTGCTGTTAAAGATCCTATGGCATACTAACTTCCTAGAAAGTAGGCTTGTAGAAAAAGAACCAAACATCACGGGTGTTCTTACTTTAGCTTTTTTCTAGTTCTTAAAACCAAGTAATGTACATATATTTAGAAAGGTTAAACGGAGTGACCCATATAACTTTAGGTTTGTTAGTCTGATGCTGATCCTAAACAAAATCATAGAAAGATTGGTATAGGTTGCAGTCAATTTAAAAAAAAGCAAAACATTGCAATTAATGTTAGTTGATATGGCCTTATGGAGAATAGGTCTTGTCTAACTTGACAGCATTTTTGATGAGTTTACAAGTTTGATAAAGGTAACTGCTGACAAACTATGTGAAAGATTTAACTTTGTATTGTGCAACATTCTGATTTGGGGAGGAATTAATACTATACAAAAATCAAACTGGCCTAACTGAAAGCTCAAAAAGAAACTAAGGCCATGTCTTCACTACGGAGCTAAATCAGCACTGCTGCAATTGATGCAGTGGCATCAATTTAGCAGGTCTGGTGAAGACCCATTAAGTCGACGGGAGAACACTCTCCCATCAATTTCTGTACTCCACCTCCCCTAAAAGACTAAGGTAAGTCGGCAGGAGCGCGTCTCCAGCCAACACCGCACGGTATGGCCTAAGGGGGGGAGGAAGCACGAAGTTTCTTGTTTCTTGGCCCAGTGTTATTTATTATCTTTTTCAATTATATGAAAGAAAATTTAAAATCACTGCTGGTTAAATTTGTAGATGATACAAAAATTGGTGCTTATCATTTACTACTCACTAATTAGTTATACAGAGCTACCTATCGCCTGGTAAGCTGGTTCATTTGGACAACATGGTTTAACTTAGCCAATTGTAAGGTCATTCATTTAGAAACAAAGAATATAACAAAGGTCAAACTTTTGGGACTTTATTCTGGAAAGCGGAGACTTTGCTAAGGACTGCAAGTTCAGGACAGTTAACCATTTTCTGTAATAACTCCACTTACAGTAAAAGGTTAAATAGCACTAGTTTATGACTTCACATGGAAATAGTTGGCTGTTAGTATTTGTTTCTCTTGTATTTACCCCTTTCTAAGATTCATACATATATTTTTTTTAAAACAGTATTCTTTTCTTATGTTAAGGTATTTGTAACCCACATCTTGGAATCAAATTGGTTATTGATTCATCTGTGGCTTGTGAATAATATAACTTCCACAGTTAGTAATTCTTTGGATTTCACTAAGGATGAGTAAATTTTGATTTTTTTGGAGCCCAAGAATAGATTATTTCAAAACTGTTTCCAGAATCTTGACTAATCAAAAGGTCACAGAAAACCTAGTCAGTATTCTGCAATAACTCAATTGCTGACATTTTATCTATGTACCAAGCATCCAGGTAGACTGCTTATATACCTTAATATATGTGTACTTACATTTATTTATACTTTGTGGTCCTTAGTTTTTCTTTATCATCACACATTTAAATCCTATGTTCTTGCTTTTTCTCTCCTACCCAAGGAAGGGGATGTGTGTGTGTGTGTGTGTGTGTGTGTGTGTGTTTTTAAACAAACCAAAGAAACCCACACTGCTGCTGTGTCAAAACCTTTCCTTGGGTCACTGTACAAACTAAAAATGTGGATTTCCCCCCCCCCCCCAAACTTGACCTCCTCCTTATTTTTGTGAACGAAGAAACAAATGATTAGACTCATTCATGTGATTCTTTTATGTAGGCCACCATTCACTTTTTCTGTCTCTGTCCTTGCCAAATACTTGTTTCTCTTCCTTGCCTATTGAGCATCCCCATTTAGGACTAGGACCAGGACCACTGTGAATCCCAAAAGATACTTGTATCCACTACTTGAACTGGAATTGACCCAAACATCCTCCTCTACACCTTTATGGAATGGAAGGCTACTGTGCTGCTGCAGTGGTCCTAGCCCAGTTGTTAGATCTTCAACCATGAGTGAATACTCCTTCCGCTTTTAGTGGCTGTACTGAAGCACCTGTCTGAGAGTATGTCCACACTTCAAGCTCGGGGGTGTAATTCCCAGCCTGAGGAGACTCGCTCATGCTAGCTCTGATCGACCTAGCACATTAAAAGTAGAATGTAGTAGGAGCAGCGGGAGGGGCCAGCTGCCCTGAGTATGTGCCTGTCATCTTGGATAATAACTACCTTTCATGTCTGATGATCACTATACTTGATGGTTGTACTTGCCAGCTTTTTAATTATGTCTTAGTGTCATTTTCATGCTAACTGCGAGATATAAAAAGTGAAATTTAGAATGTAGTTAATACCAATGGTCTGACCTTAAAATCAAACCCCTGAAATTCTCTTACTACATTTAGATTGACAGAGTTTCTGTAGACCACCATTAAATGGCTTTCAAAATAACATATCCATGAGTACTGCATATTTTTACAGTTAACCTTCTAATTATAATTGGCATTTCCCATTCTGTTTAGAACTTGTTCCCCTAAATTTAGATGTGCAGTTCAGTATAGTTGACTCTTCCAGCTTCTAATATCAGCAGATGTTGTTTTCTGATATAGGAGCTTCTGACACTTGATGTTATTAGTGTGTAAAAAGACATTTAACTTTGTACACTTCTTAAGTACATTAACTTTTCTACCACTTCAGGGGAGAGGAGCAGAATTCCTTTAAGCTGAAGTGTCTGCATTCTCAAATGAAAGAGAACTCTTCTTGTGTAAATTCAGCTTCAGAAACGCCAGACTTGGAAGTGGTGGGAAAATCAGCCAAGAAATTGATGGGAAGACCAAAGAGTCAAATAAGAAAAACAGAAGACGTGAATTCAAGTACTGCAGAGGAATCCACTTACAGGGTATGTTTTTACTTGCAATAAAGTAAATAGAAAAATGTAATTTTCACCTGTAGTAGAGCAAGTGTGAATACAAATGTTGCCCAAGGAAAATTCTAAAATGAGTTATGAGTAGGATCATTTTGCTAAATTGTTTTGTAAAAGTAATGAAGTTTTTTAATAATAATAATAAAAATTAAAACAAACTTTTTAACAACATATTACTACGCATTTTGTGTTGTAATAAATTGTTAATGGTCACCTCTGCCAGAAAAGACTTCTTCTACAAATTTATGCTCTGCCAGGATAAATCCTTCTACTAATAAGTAGAAGACAATAAAAAGCAAAGCCATAATGATATAACCCTCCTCTACAAGTCAGCTGGCTGGGCCGGTGATTCTGTTAAGCTTTCCTACCTCAAGCAGATGAATGCAACTCCTCTGGCTGGCTGGACTAGATGTCTTACTGTGTTCTATTTACTCAATATTCTTTTGCTTACTCTGGTCTTCCATCAGCTTCCTGAAAGTACAAAAAAGTTTATAAGCACTATTAACATAATTAAGCAGAAGAGCCAATCATTTTGTTAAACTTGAAGGTTTCAGAATGTGGGTTTTTAATATATTTTTGTTCAGGCATTAGTTCAAGAACTGGATCAGGAGAAAGAGAAGAGGTGGAAAGCTGAACAAGCTGAAAAGAAACTGAGAGACTATATCAAAGAACTGCAGAAACAGTCAAAAGAAGAAAAGGATATTCAGAGTATGGCTGTGTACACTACAGACAGGTAAAGGAAAAAGATGTTTAATCCAAGGCACACTGCTTATGTGGCTTAGAGAAATGAGGAAGAGTTAAGCAGTAAACTTTCAAAATAATATATATAGAGAATAATACCAGGACTTCAGTTGATTGGTTTACAGTGAAATCCCCTCTTTGAAAGTGTGTTCCTCGGTCTTTTCTGTCCTCCAAATGGACAAAGTGGCTCTCGAATGGGTTATATACATTCAGTTCTCTTTCCTCCCTGTGCCAGTCCTGAATGAAAGAAAACACCCAGCCATTTCAAAGTAAACAGTTTTTAACATCTAGACTAGCATAGGTCATCTCATCCAAAAGCCTCAGGGGGCCGCAGGCGCATGTTGGTCCCTTCCGGGAGCAGTGTGGGGCCGGGGTAGGCAGGGAGCCTGTCTTTAGCCTCGCTGCGCCTGCCACCGACCGGGAGCCACTGGAGTTAAGTACCCCCTCCAGGAGCCAGCACCCCATACCCCCTCCTGCACCCCAACACTCTGTCCCAGCCCGGAGCTCCCTCCTGCACCCAAACTCCCTCCTAGAGCTTGCACCCCTTACCCCTCCTGCACCCCAACCCCCTGCCCCAGGCTCAGCCCAGAGCCCCCTCCCACACTGCGAACCCCTCACAAACCCCAACACCCTGCCCCAGCCGGTGAAAGTTAGTGAGGGTGTAGGGGAGCAAGCGACAGAGGCGGGGGGGGGGGGTAAATGGGAGTGAGCGGGGCTTTGGGGAAGGGGCAGGGTAGATCCTGGGTTGCCCTTAGTTTCTTGGTGATCTTGGGTGTAAAAAGGTTGGAGACCACTGTTTTAGTAAATATAATTAAGAGGGGAATGTACTTGTTATTGCACTAATGTTTAGGTTAAAGGAACTGATTTTGAGAGAGAGAAATACAAAAACAGGACTGCAAGCTGATATCCAGCAATTGAAGGATGAAACTGAAAGACTTACCAATGAGTTAAATCAAGCAAGAAATAAAGAGGAAGATCAACGAAAGGCTCTACAAACTTTAGAAGAAACATTATCCAAGATGGAGACACAAAGAGTCAAGCAACAAGCAACAGAGGTATATATTTAGCATTGGTTGCCTATAATAATGGGATGGCATCTAATAAGCAGATAGAAATACTAAAGAGCCCTTTTAAAAAAAAAAAGTCACAAGCCTCAATTTCTGTGTTTTAATTTTAGTCTTTACTGTGAAAATAAATCTTTGATTAAATATGCAATTTTAATTAGTGTTCTTTCAAATTTAAAGAATGGGCAGGCAATAAAGTATTAAACTTGTATTATAAGATACATGGGGAAGGGTCAATAGCTTCTTGACTCAATGGTGGGGGTGTTTTTTTTTTTTTTTGTTTTTTTTCCCCCAACAGTATATATTCATGAAAAGAGGCTTGTAAATAAGCTAAAAATATGAATTCTTTAAATTGATAAAACAGGCCTTAACAGTCATACTGCAGAACTTAGACACAGGATAACTGCAAAAATTGTTTATTTGACAGAAAAAATGAATTGTATGCCTGTAAGTTTATGCAGAACAAAATAACAAGCAATAGTGTATACAGATGCTTTTTGATTATTAAAGTGGAAAAGCATGGTGATACTATGACCAAAAGAGGCATTGGATCTTTTTGGCTTTCATATGGCACAAAGAGCAGATACTAGACTTGTATTGTTCATCAAATTATTTTACAAGTAGTCTAGGATTACTGAGAGTCTGGAATTGACTTCCAAATCCAAAGCATGTATCCTGCCTTTCACTTAGGAAGGGAAAGAACTAAATCCAGTACTACTCTTCCATATGTACAGGTTTGGGGTGGTTCTTGTTTTAGAAAGGTAATTATTTAGTGGTGCATAAAGCCCCTGATTTCTTTAGTGGTGGGAAGATCCTGGAATAAATCCTTACCATCTGGTAGCAGGGACACCTTATTACCTACAAAAAGAACAGTTTATTAGGTGAATACCTATCTACTGTTTGGTTCTTTAGAGTTTTATAGACCTGCATTGTTGAATAATTCTAGATTTTCAGATAATGGACAGGATTACTTTGAAACTAAATTTTCTTAACAGTTCAGCTGTATTATTACTTTGCCTTGTCTTTCAGTTCAAATAATAGATATTTTCTAGCATATTTATAGAGTTCTTTTCCTCAATGCAGTGTTCATGCAGGAAATTATGTGCCATTGAAAATGCAGGGCTTTTATATATAGACACAGGGCATCTGGTATTGAGATTACCTTCCCCAAAACTGTACCATCTCAAATTGCTTAATTGCAATATCACAAATGTCCTTTGACCTTCTGATTGATTGATATGATCCAATATCAATTGGGAAGATGGTGAAATAACACCAGAGAAAACTGCTCTCTAGTTTGCTTTTCTGAGAGCAGGAAACTAAACGGCTTGTTTTTGTTTCCCTTCCATCTCTACCCTTTAAATCAATAATGCTTTAATTATTATTCCTTTAGAATGATAGTCAGAAAAAGTGCTTTGTTTAGGTGGCTCCCTGCCTAAACTATCCAATAGGAAATGCTATGGGGGCAGATGGTCCTAAGACCTGCCCCCTCACCAAAAGAAGTCCCTAAATCCAGGCTGCAGGGAAGCACCTCTCTCTGCTTCGGATTTTCAGCTGCAAACCTTCACTTAAGAGTTAGGCACCTATTTTGTCTTTGTGGGTGGGAGCTCATAACTTCTAGCCTAGTGGATCCTGGGTCTCCGAAGTCCCGAGTGAGTGGTCCAACCATCAGAGTACAGTTGTTCTCATGCTTGTTCTCTGGCCTAATGACTCTTGACTTACTCATCCACAGTGGAATATAGTTGATTTTGGGTGACGATAACTTTAACTCAAAATCAGTAAGCTACAGACATTACTGGTCCACAGTATAGACTGCACCAAGTATTCTAAAGATTAAGTGGCATTGCTTCTCCAAAGTTCTGTCTGAAATTGTGACTTTATAATTGAAGTAAGTCTTTCAAGCTACTCTTTTTTTTTTTTTTTTTTTTTTTTTTTTTTTTAAATCCTTCTGAATCCTTGCTCTGTAAATTGGCAAATAAATATCCTTTGGCTTTTATAAAGTGCCAAAAACCCTTTGAAGATTTTCAGTTAACACTGTTACATTTGATTTGGGGTACACTACAGTGTTGCAAATTTGGCTCTATTCAATATTTCATGGAAAAGTCTTGCTCTGTATTAGACTGGTGGGGTGACACAAACCATGGCCTTTTATGAAAATACCTTAACGGTCACTGTGTTTGCCACAGAAATAATAGCCCTGATAAACACAGTGCTTTAATAAGACTGTTATATATTTTTTTATCCTAATTGAAAGCTTTAGGAAGAAGCAGCAATTTTAAGACTTGTTCCTCTGATTTTATACAGATGAAGCGGATTCAAGAGGCAGAACTTAAAGCTTCAGCGACTGAGAGAGAAGTACAGTTACTTCGAGTATCTCTTCGACAACAGAAAGAGAAGGTGCATCAACTCCATGAGCTTCTCATGTTAAAAGAGCAAGAGCACAGGTTTGTTTCTTTACCACAATCCAGAGAGGGTATGTTAATACTGCAGAATCTAGAAAAGCTTTGCTTGTTTGAGGATGTTCTGCTATGGTTAGAATCTAAGCCAATTTATTTGAAAATATATATTTTGAGAATTCCTATCCTGTTAGTCTGCCCTTTTGTTAAAATGGTGGATTTAGAGGTTTTGGGGAGGATAGCAGAGGGGGTTACTTCCATTCTCATCAGCTCCATAGTAAGTGCTGAGAAGGAAATATCAGGCAGCAACTTTCCCTCATCTGAGACTTCCATGCAGATAAACTTATTCCTCAAATCTTTCTTTGATTTGTTTGTTTCATCAATGACTTACATTGTTCAAAACTGTCAAAGACTTGAATGAAAGATACCTTATATTCTTTCCTGGATAAAAGCATATCAAAACTTAAATTGCTTTTATACAAAAAAATTTTGCATTATCTTTCATACTGTAAAATATTGAAAGTTAGACAAGTCCTACAGCATCTCTTCAAGATGAATCCTAGCAGATTAGTCCTTTTGTCAGTGATCACAGTTGTGCTGACCTTTGGGGAAAACAGGTTTTAATACATGTTGTTGGTTGGTTGGTGGTGGTTGTTGTGCAATTTGGATAGCTCAGCACAGCAAACAAGACAAAGTAGTTCTGATTTTTATACTGGTCTTGATTTGTATTTGTTTAAACTTTTGCTGAATAGCATAGTCTTATAAAATGGCTTTCAGAGGGATAGGCATAAAATCTTATTCCAGCATACTTCAGTAAAATACAAACAATATAGTGCAGGACTCTCATTGGAAATGAGTTTAATGTTGTCATATACTATCAAAGTTTCAATTTGTTCTATCTTGGCAGAGTTTCTTAAAATAAGAAATGAACATTTTCTTAGCCTTAGAACATTCAAGTAGTGGACTAATATTCCTAATTTTTGTCTTCCTAAAAATGTTTTATTTACATCCTGTTTGCATACTTTACACACACTTTTCTTCTCCCTTCTATTGCTATTTTTTAACAGAATTATGGGTTATATGTATTAGAGGACAAATTCAGAGGTTCTGTACGTTTTCTGCAGTAACTCCTTACTTAACGTCGTCCCAGTTAACATTGTTTCATTGTTACATCGCTGATCTATTAGAGAATACACTCATTTAGAGTTGTGCAATGTTTGCTTATAACGTTGTTTGGCTGTGGGGCTTGGAACCAGGGGTGGGCCAGCAGCTGCCCTATCAGCTCCCCTCCACTACCACCCAGCACCTCCCGCCCGCCAGCAGCCCCACAAGTGAGCAACTCCCCCATCCCTTCCTGCACTTCCCACCCACAGCAATCAGCTGTTTCATGGTGTTCAGGAGGCTCCGGGAGGGAAGGGGGAGGAGCGAGGATGCGGCACGCAGCCTCCTCCCTCCCCTCCAGAGCCTCCTGAATGCCCTGAAACAGCTGATTTCTGCAGGCAGGAGGAGAGGGTGAGGCTGTACACCACATCCTCGCTCCTCTCCCCTACCCTCCTAGAGCCTCCTGAATGCCATGAAACAGCTGTTCCGTGGCATTCAGGAGGCTGGGGGGAGGGGAGAGGAGCAAGGACGTGGTGCACTCGAGGGGTGGGGTGGAGCAGGGGCAGGAAGAGGTGGGGCCTTGGGGGAAGGGGTGGAGTGGGGGTGGGCCTGGAGCAGAGCCAGGGGTTGAACACCCCCGTGGCACTTTGGAAAGAACAGCAAGAGGAGCAGCCGATCTACCCTCTTTCACCCTCTGACTCCACCACCTCAACCAAGCTTCACAATCATCATTGCTGAGTACAGTATTAAATTTTGTTTTAAATTGTTTAAAACTTATACTGTATATGTATATATGTCTTTTGTCTGGTGAAAAAAATTTCCCTGGAACCTAACTTCCCCTATTTACATGAATTCTTATGGGGAAATTGGATTCACTTAACATCGTTTCACTTAAAGTTGCATTTTTCAAGAACATTACTATGACGTTAAGTGAGGAGTTACTGTACTTGTGTAAGTTGCAGATGAGGGTGTGGGTTTGTAGTGGGAAAAGCAACCCACAGAACTGTGTAAATATGAGAGGTCTGAATTTTTGAGGATATTTTGACCATTTATTTATTTGCCAGTAACCAAAAGTCTCTTCTGAAATTTTTTGCAAAGTGATTCTTCTCCAAATTTTTGGACCCTTTTTTGCATAAAACTGTAGAACCCACAAATTTCTAAATTCAGGTATGTAAATATCCCCCTCATTCGAACTACAATAGATTTTCTTAAATCTATTAGTCTTAATAGATTTCCACTCAACTAAAAATAAAAACACCAAAACAGGGCTGTTGGTTTTCAGCAATGTCAACATAATGTTCTTTGAAGGTGAGGGAGAGAGAGAATATACAATAATTTATTTCTTGCCACTGCACTGTAGTGCAAAACCTTAACATTGGCCCCAGCAACCTCAAGAAGCACATCTGGTAGGTATCCTTGCACTGGTGAAATCTGTGATGTGATGTTTTCCCACAAAAAAAGACAAGGTCAGAGTTAAGATTTTTGCACATTAATGTGATGGTGAGGAGTCTGGGGTATGTTTTTGTGTTACTATAGGAGAAGTGTGACTTGTTTATAATTGGATGAATGTCTGTTAGTGAATATGTAATGTGAGAATGGAGGTATGTTAACTGATGCTTGCTGCTAAGAGTTCTGATGGGTGTTTCCCTTTAGCAAGCATAACTGGGTTTTCACTAAATAGTTTGTATTTTCCTTCTTTGTTGGAATTATACAGTTAATCCATGTTTTATACTTCAGTATATCTACCCACTGTTCTTCTTGACCCTCACAAAGGTATCTCTTGAAGAGCAATGATGTAAATACATGGTTCCTATCTTGCTCTTATTACATTGTTTTTAATTTTTTTTAAATAAACCTAGTGATATAGTATTGAAAGATACTGCAATTCTGAATTTAATGTACGTGATTGGTAACTCCAGGAGAGAACTTGAAACCCGAGTTGCTTTGAATGGATCTGAATTCCAAGATGCCTTGTCAAAAGAAATTGCTAAAGAACAACAGCGGCATGAAGAACGCATTAAAGAATTTCAGGAGAAAATTAGTATGTTAAACCAGCAGTATATGGAGTTGGAAAATGAATTTCGTATTGCTTTAACTATTGAAGCCAAAAGGTTTAAAGAGGTAAGATTAAGACAGTATCTTGAAAAATGTGTGGAGTCGAGGAGGTTGTCAAATTCTGTGCTTTAAAAAAAAAAACACACACACACTTTTTTTCTCTCTCCTTCATTGTTAATCAAAAATGACAATTGTAGTGTTAAAGTAACAGTTCACTTTAAATTAAATTTTTTTTTTTGAGATCCAGTTTAATCTTTTGAGATACTATTTGAAACGTTTTTCATTTGGTTTGACTGAGTAGGTTCTATGCATTCATAACTTAACAAATAACTTCAGGTGATATGAAATACCTTTGGAATGGATGGAATTAATCTCACTTCCATTATTTCAAATTACCATATTGTATTTTCATGTACGCACACACACACACGCGCGCACACACTTGGAAAGCTAATCTTTTTATTAACCTGTCTTTATCGTACAGGTTAAGGACGGTTTTGAAAATGTTACTGCTGAGTTAGCAGAACATAAGTGTTCCCTTTTTCAATCTCAGCAAAAGGAAAAGCAGTCAGCAGCTCTGATTCAAGAGCTGACATCCATGGTGAAAGAACAGAAAGCAAGGATTACAGAGGTAGTAAAGTCAAAACAAGAAACAACAGCAAATCTAAAGGTATATGTTTTGAAGCCTTTTTTTTTAATTATACAGTACTTTAGACAAGAAGTTTTAGCATTAACAATACTCCGTATATTTCATCTTAAAGTTAACATTGGCTAAAAATGGGATAAGGAAATACACCATGTTAATATTCACAGTAATCTCAATTTTCGTGTCTTACCACTCTCGCATTCTGACTTCTCAGATGCACAATATAGCCAAATACACACGCATACAGTTCCTCACGATTGCACTCCTATTTTGTGGTGATAGCAAGTTGTACATAATAGTAAGTACTTGAAACTGAGATTCAGAGAATATTTAATACTGTGAACTTTTGTAAACTCAGAAATGACAATATTTTAGCTGCAGAAGAGTTATTTTCAAATGATTGTACATGAATTAATTAAGTTAGAGTACTTAGCAAGTACTGTACAAAGTATTGTTACTGGGATTTATATAATTAGCATTATTACAGTAATTTAGATAATGATATAATAGTGACTACCTATCATTTACATTAGTTATGTAGCACACTTTCTGATGATATTATCTACAATATTATAATACACCTCTACCCCAATATAATGCGACCCGATATAACATGAATTCGGATATAACGCGGTAAAGCAGTGCTCGGGGGGGGGGGGGGGGGCTGTGCACTCCGGCAGATCAAAGCAAGTTCGATATAACGCGGTTTCGCCTATAACGTGGTAAGATTTTTTTTGGCTCCCGAGGACAGCGTTATATCGGGGTGGAGGTATTCACAAATGGCCATTAAAATATTAGGAACATCATCACATTTAAAAAAAATTCTAGCTGTTAAATATAAGTTCAGCTATCATGGACTTGTAGCTTTTTCCAAGAGGCCAGGGGAAAGGTATGTGTAGCATTTAGAGATTGCAAGTTACTTTTTTAATGTCCGGTCAGCTTTCAAAAAGAAAATAAATTCTCAAGAGCAGAACGTTTAATGTATTATGCCAAATGGAATCTCTGTCAGAGAATAACTGTTGGAAATGTTGATTTATTCCTTGAAACTATTTTTAAAAGTAAAATATAGGCTTTTTTAAAAAAGAATATTTATAAGGTATGGAAAAAATGAATTTTGCATGTTTCAGGTTAGATCTGTCTTGTGGGGTGGAAGCCCACCCCAGTACAGCCTCCATTTGTTTCCTTTGGATTAACTTCTGCTGTGCAACCTAAATTCTCTGTTTCCTCTTTTCAGACTTTTTTGCACTTCTTTTAATTACAAAGTTATTTCCTCTCAAATTTATTCATATATATTTTCAAGCAAACTTTATTAGACGCATAGACTTCAAGGTCAGAAGGGACCATTATGATCATCTAGTCTGACCTCCTGCACAACGCAGGCCACAGAATCTCACCCACCCACTCCTGTAACAAACCCCTAACCTATGCCTAGGTTTATCCGTGAATAAAATGCATACACTGTGTTGACTGATGAAACAAATGCCTGTGCTTTGTTACAGGTAAAAGATGCCAATTTTTATCAGAGAAAACCTTGTGTGTAAGCAGAATATCTGCTTAAATAGTTAGTTAGTATTAACTGTCATAGTTAAATTGGTATTAATTATATTGAATTCTTGAATATTTGTCTTACAAAATCTTACTGTTTTTTTGTTTTTTGTCCCCCCTCTCCCCCCCCCTATTCATTCATGTATACAGAGTCGAATCAGAGCACTTGAAACTTTGGTTGAGGAGGACAAACAAAAGACTATTCAAACTGAACTCCTGAAACAGGAAAAATCAAAACTTATTTCTCAGCTGACAGCCCAAGAATCTGTAATTGATGGATTAAAAGTGGAAAGAAAAATATGGGGACAAGAGTTGGCACAACAGGGTAAAAATACAACAGTTTTGTGGTAGAATATGATAGCATAAATTAAATAGATATTTCACTTACATTTCTTCCCTGGCCAGTTGTATTACCACAATGCACTGTAGCACCACCTGAGACAAATAATCTCCAACCTTACTTTCTTTTATTTGACACAGAAAGGACTATTTTTCATAGGAGTGGCATTATTAAAAATTATTAGCCTCCACTACTTGCTATACATTTAAGTAGTTGGAAAAAGTAGTGTTCTGGTACATGACCCTCTTCATAGCACTTACTTTTTTTTTTTTTTTTAATTTATTTTATTTATTAATTAATTGAGAGTCATGTCACTGAGCAGTTATCCAGTGGATGGAAACTCACATTAAAGCTAAAATATTTCTGTCCAACCCCCACTTAAAAAGTACTGTCATCCTGTCATAAAGGAATAAATATTTACTATATTTTTGTTAAGAGGGATAGGTTGAAGATCTACAAAAATGAGTAATAAAATCCCAAGGAGAGAAATCTTGTAGAAAAACCACACACAGTTTTAACTTCTTGAGCTCATAATTTTCACTAAACACAATGTTGCTTATTCTGTTAATTAAGTGAAAAATAGGCTTATTGTTTCAGGATACCATAGTTAAATGTTAAAATTAATCAGAATGTGAGCGAGCTGAAGATCAGGAATAAAAAAAAAATAAGCTGTTACTGATTATAATTTTGTGTGGTATTCTGTTAACTCAGTGAATTGACTTATTTTTTTAAACTTCACTTGATTATTTATGGGAGGAAAATATTTCTTAGTGTGTGGGCTCAATAAGAGACACCTCAGAACACCTGATCTTGTGATTTTTATTTTGATTTTTACTTATACATAA
This sequence comes from Emys orbicularis, assembly GCF_028017835.1. Taxonomy (NCBI): domain Eukaryota; kingdom Metazoa; phylum Chordata; order Testudines; family Emydidae; genus Emys; species Emys orbicularis. The sequence goes on along the minus strand of NC_088684.1, from coordinate 49,703,590 downwards.
CTGGTAAGGAGGGACACTGCTGTTTACTGTCATCCCCTTTTTATACAGTTTTTCCATACATATTGATATGAATTGCAAAAAAAAGTGTCACATTCTATTCCACTTTGTTTTACCCAGTGGTGGTGATGATTTGCTTCGATGTGGCCATTACTTTGTGCAAGCAACTACTTGGAGTCATAGTGAATAGTGCCTAGAAAAATGGTGTAAAGCTATTCATAAAACAAATAGTAGTATCACAGCATATTCGAAGGTGGTAATCTCAAAGAATGTTCTGTATGTGTACCCTGTTCTCACTCCTTTTTCATTCAGGTGTTTTTATATATTTGGCAAAATGTTATGCTTGCCATATTAAAATTGAGGCTTTTTAAAATTTATTTATTTGAGTTTTAAACACAAGGCCAGAAGCATTGTTGTGGAACTGGTGAGGTGGACCCTAATTGGTCCTCTAGTACTGTATACATCTCTCCTTGCGTGGTCGTTAAGTCAAATTATAGAGAACAAATGTGCAATCATCTACTTTCATTGACTCTTATAGCTCATTCAGGGAGGAGGATAGCACATAAAATATTGCAGGGAGGTTCAAGTTTGAGAGAATTCCCTCAGTACTAAATAGCATTACTTACTCTGCATTTCATAGTGGTATTGATACCTGTGTCACTTGTTCACTTTCATCCCCCAAAGTGAAAATCAAATTGCAGGTGTCCTTGAAGACGACTAATTTAAATGTTGGAGCAATAAGTGATGTTGTGGCTTTCATCCTCTTTCTTGTTCTTCTGCACTATAACTAGCAGTACAGATTTAGCTCCATCTGGTGGTCTCTTTGAAACTGCTTAGCTTAGATCTGTAAGCATTATTACTGATCATTTTTAATAGAAGTGCCCAAAGGAGGTCTAAACAGCAAGTGTTTAATACCATTAAGATGCCACTGTTGAACATTTTCAAAAAAAATTGTGTAGTTACAAACTAAGGTTCCAGTCCAGCAGTTTGCTCCATGCAGGAGATACAAGCATGTCCACACTTGCATAAAATGTTCACTTTTTTTGAAATGTGCTTGGAAAATGCCTTCAAGATCTGCAGTGCTGTAATGTTGTGTTTATCCAGGAGCTTCTCTTGCTCAAGACCGTGGAAAACTAGAAGCAAAAATTGAGGTTCTGACCAATGAAAGTGAGATTCTAAAAAAACAAAATGAACGCTACAATGATGCGCTAAGAATTAAGACCAAAATAGTGGAAGATCAAACAGAAACAATTAGGAAATTAAAAGAAGTAAGTGGTGTGTGAGTGTGTGTGCATGTACGGTATGCTTAAATTAAACAGAGTTCAAGTGAAAATTGTGGCAGTGACTTGAATAAAATTAGGAAAGCAGTGCCATGACTGTCTGAGAGTGCGCTTCCATTGACTTCATTGTGTGCAGGACCAGGCCATATATGATTGTATTTATGTACAGACTTACTCCCAGATAAAAATCATTATCAGAAATGTAGAAGAAAAATGTAGGACAGGTCTCACTTAATTTATTGTTTTTTGCTTCATTAAAATAATCAGTTGAATTTGAAATTTTATATTCAAGTATAAAATATTTTCTCTTTTATTCTGTTCCTTTTGCATTCAGGGAGCAATAGGGTAACATACTTACAGTTAAACTAGCATTATAAATTCCAGTGGGACTCAAACCTTTGCCTCATTTATCATAGCAAAACTCCAAGTAGATTAATATAGACAAATTATCCGCTAGTTATATACAGTATATTTTTAAAAGTAGCAGAGTTTGAACTCTTCAATGTTCTTTTATTACAATTTTTCCATCAGAAATTATTGCTTTTGTTTTTGTTTTGCAACCAGTATATCCTGTAAGTTAACATAATTGCAAGAAAGTTTTATGTTAATAAAAACGAGGACCATACATAGGACTAGAAGGGACCTTGTGGGTGCTTGAGTCTAGTACCCTGCTGTCATAGGCAACTCTGTCACATCCTGCTCATAAACGTATCAGGCTTCATCTTAAAACGAGTTGAGTGGTTTGCCCCCACTACTTGTATTTGAAGTCTGTTCAAGAACTTCACTGCTCTGATGGCTAGAAACTTTCATCTAATTTTCAACCTAAATTTATTTATGGCTAGTCTATACCCATTTATACCAAAACAAATGTTGTTGTGTTTATAGGGTTTACAGGAGAGAGATGAGCAGATGAGAAAGCAGCGTGAAGAAAATGTTGAAATCCAAAAGACTTTTCAGGTACAATTGGATGAAAAAACTGCACAGTTGGAAGAGCTAATGGAAAAGTTAGAAAGGCAAAATGAAAGAAAAGAGGAATTAAAACAACTGCTAGAAGAGAGAGAAGCAGAACTGGAAGATATTGGGAAAGCATATAGGTGATGTATACTATTATAAGCATAATGAAACGTTATGGCCCACACTGAAATTTCAAGTGAAATCTTGTGTTCAGATTGGTTGGGAGAAGAGTACGTGGGTAGGCCAGAGCCTCACTTTTGACGGTTAGAACTTGAAAATTGGGAAATGTAAAAGTATCACTTTTTTTTCCCTCCCCTCCCCCCCCAGTTTTAAAAGATGATAGAATCTGTATGCACTCTGAACGTTGGTGTTTTATTTTCAGTGCAATGAATAAGAAGTGGCAAGATAAAGGAGAACTACTAAGCCACCTTGAGACACAAGTTAAACAAATGAAAGAAAACTTTGATATCAAGGAAAAGAAGCTGATCGAAGAGAGAAACAAAAGCCTTCAAACTCAGAAGTAAAAACAAAAATACTAATAATGGTTGTCTTGTTAAACTTGTACATAGTCCACCATGCAAGACAGGTGACATTTTGGTACACAATATTAGCGTTCATAATGAAGTTGCAAGTACTTTCTATAGGTCCAATCACAAACACTCTTATACTCACATAAGAAATACGTGTGTGTGTGTGTGTGTGTGTGTGTGTGTAAGGACTACTTCTGTGAAGTAGGTATCTGCAGGATCTTCCCCTCAGTTTTTAACTGCACTTTCAATGTATTAGAAGATTTTTAGATTCCCAAATGTTTAGTACTCAGATAAAGTTACTTCCTATTGGAGATCCTAGTTCTATGGCCCCATTGAGATTAAACAAGGGTTAATAAAATTTATATAAAACATAAATTTGTAATCCACAGAGAGGAGGCCCATTTGGCATAAATTTATTGAGAGGGTAAATGTGTATTCCTGTTTGTGTGACTTTGCATTTGTGTTGCTGCGGCACCAAACAAGTGGCTATAATTAATAGTGAGTACTTAGGTTTTCATTTAATGCCTTTGAGGGGAAAAAGAATAAGTAAGACAGTATCTGAATTTCCTTCTCCCTTCTCTCCTTCCTCCCACCCCCAGATTATTACTGAAAAGTTGGAGGTTTTTTTTTATTTATTTGTTTTTTTGTTTTGCATTTGGATCCATTGCATATTTTAATATGACTTTATTTATCTATCATCAGTGCTTTCAGGGGAAGTGTTAGTTGAAGCAATTAACAGTGGATTAGGAGTTGATAGTAAACAAAGCCTAAGGAAATGAGACTTTCAAAAAAAAAAAAAAAAAAATCATGTAGACATATTCTGAAGATGAAGGTAGTCTCCAGTAAACACGTGTACAAATGGCACTGCCTACCATGACAGCCAAATAAATACTGAATGACATGTCAATATAACTAGTCTCATAAATCTTGTCTATGCTAGGAAAACTTTTTCTTCTTCGAGTGCTTGTTCACGTCCATTCCACATTAGGTGTACGCGCGCCGCGTGCACGAACGTCGGAAACTTTTCCCTCAGCGGCTCCCGTCGGGCCCGCAGGGTCTCCCTTCCCGCCAGAGCGGCGCCCCGCCCTAGCGTATATATATCCCTGCTGGCCCGACCCTCCCTCAGTTCCTTCTTACCGCCCGTGGCGACGTTGGAACAACTCTATCTCTCGCTTGAGAGTGTCCCTTAGCATAGCCATTAGCAATAGTTATCAGTTCATTGTTTAGTTAAGTGTTAGTGTTAAGTAGTTATTTAGTTTTTTCACAAAGACAAAAAAAAAAAAAAAGTCTTGGTGATAGGGGTTTGGTCAACCCCGGCACCGGCCCTGGGCGGCGGGGCATGCCGCACGCCCAAGGCTTCAAGGCTTGTGCCGCGTGCCGCAGGCCTATGCCAGTGAGCGACCCGCACGAGTCGTGTCTCCGTTGCCTGGGGGAAGCACACCAGAAGGAGCGCTGTAAAATTTGTATGGCTTTCAAGCCCAGAACACAAAAGGAGAGAGACTTTTGTCTGAAACAGCTCCTCATGGAGATGGCGTTACAGCCCTCCGCTTCCACGGTACCGTCGGCTTCGGTGCGGAGTGCCCCGGCATCGGTCCGCGACCCGACACCGGCGGTGCAGACTAAGTCTACGGTGCCGCCTCGGCGAGATCACGCCCGGCACCAGTCTGCTTCGCCGGCCAAGCCCAAGAGCCAGCCCAAGGCCCGGGGTCGCTCCCCGTACAAGAAGGTGGCACCAGCAAAGACCGCTAGTGCGACCAAGGCCGTGCCGGCCCCGATACAGGTCCCGGTACCAGTGGCTCCGGCGCCGAAAGGCCCGTCGAGCCCCGGGACAAGCGCGTCGAGTGAGGAGGAAGGGCTGGAGGAACTGTTGGAACAGCCCTCCACCCCGGACACATTTGAGGCGGCAAAGGACCTCATTGAATTGTCCTCCGTCAACACACTCCGCGCCAAAGACATTCCGCCGCGACTGCCTTCCAAGGGCAAGCCGGCGATGATGCACCCATCGCGGTCGCCATCTCGGCACCGCTCACGGCGCCAGTCCCGGTCGAGCTCCGCCTCGGTGGACTCCCGGCTTCCCGCCGCGCAACGGGCCTCCAAACAGACAGGCCCCGACGCGAGCGAGGCACCGTCCCAGCAGCCCGGCTCGAGCAGGCACCGGGACGCTTCGATGGCGAGGGCCCCCAGACCATCCTCCCGCAGCCGTTCCCGGTCCCGCGGTCAACGGTACCGTTCTAGGTCCAGATCGGCACGGCGCTACTCATGGTCCCGGTCCCGACGGCACCACTCCCCGACACCGGACCGGCACCGCCCCACGGCACCGCCGTGGCCCTCTAGGTCACCGTCGCTTGCGTCGGAAGAGAGCTCGGGGTTTTCGAGATATGGCCGCAGAGGGCACGCCACTAAAGGGCACGAGGCCTCTTGGCAACCGCATTGGAGCCATCCGGGACAGTGGCCGTTCTGGACCCCGTGGGCCTATCATCAGCAAGGCCCTCCGTCCAGAACCTTGAGATCGGGCCCTTCAGGAGACCGGTCCCGCTCCCCACGGTGCCGCCCCACCTCCCGTGCGGAGGCCACGGTCTCCAGACCACCTGATGCAGAAAGGGCGGACTCGGCACCGAGCCCGGCACCGTCCCTGACTCAGGGCAGGGGACGCACCCCGGAGGGCCACCCCGCTGAGGAGGAGTTACAGGAGGATGAGGACGCTCAAAAGGCCATGACCTCCTCACCAGATGAAGCCGTGGCGGGCACAACAGTGTCCGGCCCTCCCCCGATTGACCACCGGGCACACCAGGACTTGCTCCGCCGGGTGGCCCTCAATTTGGGGTTGCAGGCGGAGGAGACGGTTGAGCAGGAGGACCCCATGGTAGACATTCTCAGCCCGGAGGGTCCCTCCAGGATTGCACTTCCACTAATAAAGACTGTACAGTCGAATTATAAGACTGTGTGGCAGACGCCAGCCTCCTCTGCGCCGACAGCAAGGGGCGTCGAGAGGAAGTACTTCGCCCCATCCAAAGGGTTTGACTTCCTCTTCTCCCATCCAGCCCCATGTTCGCTGGTCGTTTCGGCGGTCAACGAGAGGGAGCGGCATGGCCAGCAGGCCCCAGCCCCCAAGGCCAAGGAGGCGAAACGATTAGACTTGTTCGGCAGAAAGGTCTACTCGTCGGGAGGCCTCCAGTTGCGGATCGCGAACCAGCAGGCGATCCTCAACAGACATAATTTTAACTCCTGGGCGTCGGTGTCTAAATTTAAGGATGCCTTGCCTCAGGGATCGCAACCCGAGTTTGCGGCCATTGTGGACGAGGGAAAGGCGGTGGCCAAGACCTCGTTGCAGGCCTCGCTCGACTCGGCTGATGCGGCCGCTAGGACTATCGCGTCCGGCGTGGTGATGAGACGCTCAGCGTGGTTGCAGGCGTCTGGTCTTCCCCCCGAGGTGCAAAACACCCTCCAAGACCTTCCGTTTGAAGGAACAGGGTTGTTTTCGGAGCAGACGGACGCCAGGCTCCATGGCCTCAAGGACTCGCGGGCTACCCTCAAGTCCTTGGGGATGCATACCCCTGTGACACAGAGGAAGCCCTTCAAACCGCAGCCTCCACAGAGGCAGTACCAGCCTCGCCCTCGACACGAACCATACCGTAGGCAGGGCAGAGACAATAGGCGTAGGTGCAACAATACGCCTAACCAGGGCCAAAACCAGGGCAACAATAAGCCGCAGCCGGGAAATAAGCAGGGATTTTGAAGATGCGATCGAGGACAGCGTACCTATCTCTTCCCCGGATCCTCCCCTGTGTTTCAGGGACCGCCTATCCCGTTTTTTCCGTGCCTGGTCCCATATAACATCAGACCATTGGGTCCTGCGCACGGTAGAGTCAGGATATGCCCTCCAGTTCTCCTCGCCCCCTCCCTCCCACCCACCTCCCCCGTCCCTCTTCAGGGACCCCTCTCACGAGCAACTTCTCATGCAGGAGGTACGGACCCTCCTCGCTGTAGGGGCGGTGGAAGAGGTTCCTCCAGACCTCAGAGGAAAAGGGTTCTATTCCAGATACTTCCTCATTCCCAAGGCGAAAGGGGGCCTCCGTCCTATCCTGGACCTTCGCAAGCTGAACAAGTTCTTGCAAAAACCACGTTTCCGTATGGTCTCCCTTGGTACCATCATTCCTTCCCTGGATCCGGGGGATTGGTACGCTGCCCTCGATATGAAAGACGCTTACTTTCACATCGCTATCCGCCCGGCCCACCGGCGGTTCCTGCGCTTCACTATTCAGCAGCACCATTTTCAGTTTGCGGTCTTGCCCTTCGGCCTGGCAACGGCCCCACGCGTCTTCACGAAATGCATGTCCGTGGTGGCGGCCTTCCTTCGGAAAAGACGGATGCGCGTCTACCCGTACCTAGACGATTGGCTCCTGGCGGGCCGGTCAGAGGCAGAGGTTCACACTCACGTGACATTGGCGCTGCAAGTGTTCCGCGAACTCGGCCTGTTGGTCAATGTGCCCAAGTCCTCACTAGTCCCCACACAGAGACTGGAGTTCATAGGGGCAGTCCTGGACTCGGTGGCGGCACGGGCGAGTCTTCCCGTATCGCGTTTCCTGGCAATCCAGGAGGCCGTGACCTCCATTCAGAGATTCCCCACAACCACGGCCAGACGTTGCTTACAGCTCTTGGGGCACATGGCGGCATGCACCCACGTGGTCGCACACGCCCGCCTCAGACTCCGGCCTCTGCAGCTGTGGTTGGCCCAAGTATATCGCCCCAACAACGACCCATTGGACATGGTAGTCACGATCCCTGCTCAGGTATCGAGCGCCCTCTGTTGGTGGCTCGACCAACAGCAGGTCTGTGCGGGGGTCCCGTTCGCCACCCCACAACCAGTTCTGACGCTAGTGACAGACGCGTCGGACCTTGGTTGGGGGGCGCACCTGGGGGACCTGCGCACTCAGGGCTTGTGGTCCAGGGAGGAACAGTTGCTTCACATCAACCTGAAGGAGCTGAGGGCGGTTCGCCTCGCCTGCCAGACCTTTCACGCCACCATAAGAGGGCACGGCGTGTCAGTTCTGACGGACAACACTACCGCTATATTTTACATAAACAAGCAGGGCGGGTCCCGGTCCTCTCCTCTCTGTCGCGAGGCGCTCCTCCTCTGGGACTTCTGCATAGCCCATTCAGTACACCTCCAGGCTGCATATCTCCCCGGGGTCCAGAACGGATTGGCGGACCGTCTCAGCCAGTCCTATCTCACACACGAGTGGAGGCTGAGACGGGACATCCTCCGTTCAATCTTCCTGAGGTGGGGGTTTCCCCAGGTGGATCTGTTTGCCACCATGGACAACAGCCAGTGCCCACAGTTTTGCTCCTTCCAGAACCGCAGTCCGGGCTCTCTGGCGGACGCCTTTGCAATCCCGTGGGGCGGGAGCCTGCGGTATGCCTTCCCCCCGTTCCCACTCATCCACAGGGTCCTTCTAAAGACCCGCAGGGACAGGGCGACGGTCATTCTCATCGCCCCGGCATGGCCACGTCAACACTGGTTTACAACTCTCTTAGAGCTGTCCGTGGCCTCTCTGATAGCCCTCCCCCTCCATCACGACCTCATAACACAAGACCGAGGTCGCCTACTCCACCCGAACCTGCCATCGCTGCATCTCACGGCATGGCTTCTCTCTGGCTAAGTGAGGTGGAGCACAGGTGCTCTCAGGAGGTCCAGCAAATCCTCCTGGGTAGTAGGAAGCCCTCCACAAGGGCAACCTACCTTGCCAAGTGGAAGTGCTTCTCCCTATGGTGTGAGCCTCAGCACGTCCAGCCCTTGCAGGCCTCGATACCACTGATTCTGGACTACTTGCTGCACCTCAAGCGCCAAGGCCTTGCCCCCGCTTCTATTAAGGTGCATCTAGCCGCCATATCGGCGTTCCACCCGGGGGAATTGGGGCTGTCCGTATTCTCCAACCCCACTGTGGTCCGATTCCTCAAGGGGCTGGAAAGGATGTTCCCCTACACTCGCCCACCTATACCCCCGTGGGACCTCAATCTGGTCCTCACTAAGCTCATGGGGCCCCCCTTTGAACCCCTGGCCTCTTGCTCCCTCATGCACCTTTCATGGAAGGTCACGTTCCTCGTGGCCGTCACCTCGGCTAGGAGGGTGTCGGAGCTGAGGGCCCTCACCTCGGAGCCTCCTTATACTGTTTTTCATAAGGATAAGGTGCAGCTTAGACCTCACCCTAAATTCCTCCCTAAGGTGGTCACGAGTTTTCACATGGGGCAGGACATCTGTTTGCCGGTGTTCTTCCCCAAGCCCCATACGGACCCGCGCCATCGTAGCCTGCATACCCTCTATGTTCGGCGGGCGTTGGCTTTCTATCTGGACCGTACCAGGCTTTTCCGCAAGTCGACTCAACTATTCGTGGCCATTGCGGAACGGATGAAGGGCCAGCCTATTTCGACGCAGCGCCTGTCGGCGTGGATCGTGCTTTGCATACGCACGTGCTACGAGCTCGCCAACGTGCCTGCACCTCCGATCCGGGCTCACTCTACTAGGGCCCAAGCGTCCTCGACGGCCTTCTTGGCGCAGGTCCCACTTCAGGAGATCTGCAAGGCAGCCACCTGGTCATCGGTTCATACTTTCACAGCCCACTACGCGATCCACCATCAGACCAGAGATGACGCGATGGTCGGCAGGGCGGTGCTTCAATCAGTTATTCCTTGACTCCTACCCTCCTCCAATGGTAAGCTTGTGAGTCACCTAATGTGTAATGGACGTGAACAATCACTCGAAGAAGAAAAGACGGTTACTTACCTTCTGTAACTGTTGTTCTTCGAGATGTGTTGTTCACGTCCATTACACTTCCCACCCTCCTTCCCCTCTGTCGGAGTCACCGGCAAGAAGGAACTGAGGGAGGGTCGGGCCAGCAGGGATATATATACGCTAGGGCGGGGCGCCGCTCTGGCGGGAAGGGAGACCCTGCGGGCCCGACGGGAGCCGCTGAGGGAAAAGTTTCCGACGTTCGTGCACGCGGCGCGCGTACACCTAATGTGGAATGGATGTGAACAACACATCTCGAAGAACAACAGTTACAGAAGGTAAGTAACCGTCTTTTTTTAAAGACTTCCCACTATTGTTAACGATGCTGTGGCTATCACAACCATTTTTTAAGCACTGTTCTTTTCTCTTTAGGCATAGGTAGTCTAACAGTGGACTTTGTGTAGTTAGGCCACACACGCGACAGCAATAAGCAGAGACATGGCAAGTTATGCTAGACCCAACGATGCAAAAGAATCAATGACTAATGAGATTAGGTAGTCAAAGACATTATTTTGATTTTTCCATGAAACTTCCTTGAGAAAAGGACTGCTCATTGCTACAACTATTCTGTTAGTGTGCCTCACTAAAATATAACTACTGATGAAGTACCTCTTTCTGCTAAGGATTTAGTTTACATATCCCCCACTAAAACCGGTAACATGTTTTTTTCCTTTGGTGAGAATTTCCTCTGTTGTTTTAATAGAGGTGGTACATAATCGTCATCTGGTCAGCAGGGCAAAGGAATATCTTAATGATCTAAATTTAGTTTCTCCAGAACAAAATGAAATAGTTGTTAGGGCTAAGCATTGGGAGCAGTGCTGGAAGCTCAATGCTACTGAAATGTATCCTAGAAAAAGAATGTTGTGTGTGAAATTTCATAGGGCTGTGTATTCATAGTGTCTGAATACAGTACAGACCTGTTTACGCGCGGATGTCGGGAGTCAAGCCGTCACACCCGCGTGTTAATGGACCGCGGGTTAAGAGGGCCAAGCTGAAATATCTTTATATATAAAAATGTATGTATAATCTAAGATGACATACGTATTCACAGCATCCCAAATACTGCAGGCCTATCTGCTAATGGCACTTTGCAAGAATATAAATTCAAATGGGTAATCTAATAAAAACATTATTACTACTACTACTACTACAACTACAAGTACACAGGGGTGAAAGTAACTCAGGACACTTACCGGTACGGGGCGGGGGCAGCTCTGGCCCCCAGAAGGGGCGGGCCCTCGGGCGGACCGGACGGGGCAGGGCTAGGGGTCAGCATCCCCCAGCCAGCCCTTCCAGGCCACCTGGTCCATGCCGCCCGGGGTTCCTGTGGCGATGTAAAGGGCCCGGGGCTCCGGACACCGCTGCTGCAGTAGTGGCATCCAGAACCCGGGCCCTTATAAATCACCAGCCCCGGGGCAGCTGCTCCCTTTGCGCGCTCCCATGCCCGTCGACTGCCAAGGGAGGGCAAAAGGGGCAGGGACCTTAAAGCACTGCAGGGTCCTTTGCCGCGGCAGCACTTTACCGCCGACGGGGAAGGGACAGCAACGTTAAAGACGCACAACACGTTTCTGCTCTGCACTTCCTGTTGATTTCTATGTCAGTGAGTTAGTGAGCAAATCTGTAGCACTACTATAGCAAGTTCCTGTACTGCATGTTAACGAGTCTCGTGTGTTAAATAGGTAGCACTGGGAGGCATGGCGCTACCGCGCGTTAAGCGGATTCGCATGTAAATAGGTCTGTACTATAGTGTTGCTCTATGTAGCTGCATATTCTAGTTTTATATTGAAACATCCTCTCGGGAGCTCCTGATTCCGTATACAAGATTTACCCTTTTAATTCTCAGAAAATGTGTTATAATAGACCCATTCTCGCCCAACCTGTTTAGAAGAAATGGAGGAAATAATACTTAGACCATTTAAGCGAGAATAATATGTATATCTTTTGCTAGTATAAGTAGATGGTTGAAAGCCTTAGGGGTCGTTAGCACCCTTAACAAGAGTAAGTGTGAATCTTCTAGCTCAGTGGTCACCAACAAGTCGATCGCAATTAACTGGTTAATCCTAGAGGGATCTCCCAGTCGATTGCAATCTCTGGCGGTGCAGGAACGGTGATCCGCAGCCTCTGGGAGCTGCGGGCAGCCGTGCAACTGTAAGCAAACTGGCAGCCCACCAACGGATTACCCTGAAGGGCTGTGTGCGGCCCATGGTCCGCAGGTTGCCCACCACTGACCTACAGTCTTAAAATGTAATGATGATAATACAGTTATTTCTGGCTTTCTTAAGGATTAACGTTTCATCCTATTGTAGGGTTGCAATGGAAAAACTTCATTCAATGGATGATGCTTTTAGAAGACAGCTTGAGTCAACGCTAGCAGCTCATCAGGCAGAATTACTGCAGCTGGCAAATGAAAAACAAAGACAAATTGAAGCAGCAAATGAAAAGGTAATGTATTTTAATACAATATCAGACCTTAAAATATGCATTTTCAGTCCCAACATTGTTATATGCAGACAGCTGTAGTCTTTTTGGTGTCTATGTTGGCTAATCGCCATTAATGAAAGCATTGATGACATTGAACTTTTAATCTTTGCCCAATAATGGATTCACTAAAAGTGCATAGACAGTAGGTAGACTCTGCATGTTTCTTGAACAAAGAATATTCTATCACTTGCCAATGCATGAACATCCCTTAATTATTAGAGAGGCAAGAAAAATGGTGATAACACTGTACCTTTTCATGTAACACTGTACCTTTTTTTGGCTTTTATAATTTTTGTAACAGATGTGATACCTTGGAAGCATGCAAACTTCAAAGACTGTTCCATTGAGATGTGCCAATGGATTAGTTGTAAACTTTGTTTTTTACAAATGTTACATGTATCATCATGAGCTAGGGATTGCATTCTGGCGCCATTGTGGAGGGATACTGAGCTTCCCCCAAGAACAAAAGTCATTTGGGAGCTGCATGGATTGATTTAAATCTCTGACTTTGATAATGACTTAAATCAGGAAGCAGGAAATCTTGGTGCAAATTATTCATTTTCATCTTGTTTTGCATTTGTACTTTTTAGTTATTTTCCTAAAGATGGGTTGATTCTCCTGGTTGGTAACCATTAAAACATGTTAACTTGCAACTAAATGTAGCCTTTAGCAAAAAGAAGCACCAAATTTAGTGTAAACAGGAGGAGGATGATATGCTATATCGATACACATTTAAGCAGTTGTATAGTTCAACTTACATTTATTCAGAGTCTTTATTTTCATTTTTATGTTAAAAATGGTGACTGATGCAGTACATGCTTACTAGATCGTTCATTTTTTTACTTGTGATTTGTGTCAAGACATTTGGAGCCTCTTTTTGGCACCTGCATCAGGTTAAATTCTGGAAGCTAGGGAATGCTCACCAGTCTGCACTCCTTTCCCCCTCCCACAACCCCAACTGCATGCCAGAGACTCCTGGGGGGGGGAAATAAGACGGGGCAGGAGCTATCTGATGTCCCTCAGCAAGTGTCTCCTTCCCTCTCCGCTGTGGCTGTCCCCCTTTCACCACCAGCCCCATCATGTTTCCCCCACCCATTGAGGTATGTAGGTGTCATTTTGGATGGAAATCCAAATTCAATTACAACTGCACAAAAATAGCACTTTTTTTTTTTTACGAAATAAAACTACCTTAAAGTGCTGTATACACAAACTTCTTCAGATTTTAAACTTTTTGCATTTAAAATTAACTGATTTGTTAAATAAAGGAAGTATTATCTCAAGTTAATGAACTGAACTTATTGTTCCTGGTCACTGTGTTCTTCAAGGTTTTTAGAACTAGTAAATCTCCTAGATTGGAAAAGGGAAAAACGCTTTCGTGCTTTTTCAACTCCCAATTGGTTTTGTAACTTTGAATGAACTAGTAATTGAACTGAACTAGTTGAATAAACTGAAATGAAGAAACTATTCTCTTTTTATTCAGAAGAGGCTACTTTTTGTCAAAAGCTGATTTATCATTTCAATGAACTCTGGGTTCAAGTACTTATCCAGTGACTTTGACCAGTGGTTTGGGGGTTGTTTTTTGTTTGTTTTTTTGTTTTGTTTTGTTTTTAAACTGGGCAGTAAACATTCTTTTTTTTGGGGGGGGGGATTTAATGTATATGATTTTAATAGATTATAATGTGTAAATAGATTTACTAGGTTATATGTTTCTTAACATAGATTTTAATTTCAAATTTAATACTAAATTGGTTTATTTAAAAAAAAATCAGCTTTTTTATTTAAATTAAATAGATTTTTTTTTTAACTTTTTTTTGTTTTAAATACTGGGACAGGTGAACAACTCCAGAGAAGTACGACCCCTTTGGTTGAATTGCATATACTGGTTCAGACAGGGTTCAAGAGGAATAGGAGACCTAGAAAGAGCTTTTGGTATGAAGGGTCAGGATGAACTGAACCACCTGGTTCATTTGGATCCAAAAACTGACATGAGATTGTAACTCAGGGTATGTCTACACTACGAGAGTAGTTCGATTTTACTTAAATCGAATATGTGGAATCGATATTACAAAGTCGAACGTGTGTATCCACACTAAGGGCAGTAATTCGACTTTGTGAGTCCACAGTAATGGGGCAAGCGTCGACATTGGAAGCGGTGCATTGTGGGCAGCTATCCCACAGTTCCCGCAGTCCCCGCTGCCCATTGGAATTCTGGGTCGAGCCCCCAATGCCTGCTGGGGAAAAAAATGTGTCGAGGGTGGTTTTGGGTAACTGTCGTCATCCGACCGTCACTCCCGCCCTCCCTCCCTGAAAGCGCCGGCGGGCAATCATTTCATTTCGCGTGCTTTTCTGGTGAGTGACAGCGCGGACGCCACAGCACTGCGAGCATGGAGCCCGCTGCGACCATCGCTGCAGTTATGGCCGTTGTCAACACCTCGCACCTCATCGTCCACCTTTTCCAGAGGCAGATGCTGAGAAATCGGGCGAGGAGGTTACGGCATCGCGGTGAGGACATGAAGTCTGAGAGTGGCACAGACCTCTCGCAAAGCACGGGACCCCGCGCCGTGAACATCATGGTGGCAATGGGTCATGTTGATGCTGTGGAACGGCGATTCTGGGCCCGGGAAACAAGCACGGACTGGTGGGACCGCATAGTGCTGCAGGTCTGAGATGAATCACAGTGGCTGCGAAACTTTCGGATGCGGAAGGGAACTTTCCTGGAACTTTGTGAGCTGCTGTCCCCTGCCCTGAAGCGCAAGGACACCCGGATGCGAGCAGCCCTGACTGTCCAGAAGCGAGTGGCCATAGCCCTCTGGAAGCTTGCAACGCCAGACAGCTACCGGTCATTCGCGAACCACTTTGGCGTGGGCAAATCTACCGTGGGGGTTGCTGTGATGCAAGTAGCCAACGCAATCGTTGAGCTACTGCTGTCAAAGGTAGTGACCCTTGGAAACGTGCAGGTCATCATAGATGGCTTCGCCGCGATGGGATTCCCAAACTGCGGTAGGGCTATAGATGGAACTCACATCCCTATCCTGGGACCGGACCACCAGGCCAGCCAGTACATTAACCGAAAGGGCTACTTTTCAATGGTGCTGTAAGCACTGGTGAACCATAGGGGACGTTTTACAAACATCAACGTCGGATGGCCGGGCAAGGTTCATGACGCTCGTGTTTTCAGGAACTCTGGTCTGTTTAGACGGCTGCAGGAAGGTATTTACTTCCCGGACCACAAAATAACTGTTGGGGATGTGGAGATGCCTATAGTGATCCTCGGGGACCCAGCCTACCCGCTAATGCCCTGGCTTATGAAGCCCTATACAGGCGCCCTGGACACTGAAAAAGAACTCTTCAACTACCGTCTCAGCAAGTGCAGAATGGTGATGGAGTGTGCTTTTGGACGTCTCAAGGGGAGATGGAGAAGCTTACTGACTCGCTCTTATCTCAGCGAAACCAATATCCCCATTGTTATTGCAGCTTGCTGTGTGCTCCACAATCTCTGTGAGAGCAAGGGGGGAGACCTTTATGGCAGGGTGGGAGGTTGAGGCAAATAGCCTGGCTGCTGATTACGCCCAGCCAGACAGCCGTGCGATTAGAAGAGCCCAGCGGGACGCGCTGTGCATCCGGGAGGCTTTGAAAGCTAGGTTCCTCAGTGAGCAGGGTAACCTGTGACTATTAACTTTGTTTAAAGAGAAGCTGAACCTGCCCCCGTTTCTTTACCCAGTTTATGTTGACTATCCTCTGCAGCTACATACCCCGTTCACCCCGTCACCCCCCTTCCAACACACTTTAAAAATAAAATACATGGAACTTTGTTAATGAACACCGTTGTCTTTATTACAGGTTTTGCGGTAAAGGGTTGAAACTGGGACGCAGACTGTGGTGGGGAGCGGGCGTAGTGATGGAAAGAACGCTTATAAACTCGAGGAATGACAGGCTCCTGCTCCTAGAGCGATCCGCAGTGCTGGACTGGTTGTTTCAACGGAGCCTGCCACCCCTCCTTTTCGGGACTCTGTGTGTGGGAGCTATGTCACTTTGTGGCGGGGGAGGACGCTGCTGCATGGCTCTGTGATCCAGGATAAGGACCGCTGCATAAGATCTGTAACTGCCCTCCCCCGCCACAAACTCACATAGCCCCCCCCCCCCCCCCCCAAAACATAAAAACCACCTCCCAGACTGACCAGGGTGCCTAGTGACTGCAATGTGTGTGTGACCTGCTGCTGAACATGCCCCCCGTCTATACCCTGGTAAAGGTGACTGTCCTGTCCAATTACCAATCCCCTTCCCCCCCCTTCAAACACACTGTCCTCTAAAAGAACATGATGGAAACAGTAATTAAAAGAAACGTATTTTTTATTAGCAACTAAACAGTTAGGGGATGAAACTGGGCCGGGGGCTTGGGTGAGGTGGGAAGGAAAGGTCTTATCAAATTTTGGGGAATGAGAGCCTTCTGTTACTTGAGCAGTCTGCAGGGGTGGAGTGACAGTGTTCACGGCCCCTGCCGCCCCTCCTTCTTGGGTTTTTGGGTGAGGGGGGTATTTGACTTTGTGGCGGGGGAGGGCGGTTAGAGAGAGACTGCAGCGGGGCTCTGTCCTCCTGCCTCCGGTCCTGCAGAACATCCACAAGGCGCCGGAGCGTGTCCGTTTGCTCCCTCATTAGTCCAAGCAGCGTTTGAGTCGCCTGCTGGTCTTCCTGATGCCACCTCTCCTCCCGTTCATGTGTGATCGATGGATTTGGGACATGTTCTCCCTCCACTGGGTCTGCTGGGCCGCCTCGACTCGGGAGCAGCCCATAAGTTCTGAGAACATGTTGTCCCGTGTCCTTTTCTTTCTCCGCCTAATCTGCGCCAGCCTCTGGGAGGGGGATGCCAAGGTAGGTCGGGAGACAGTCACAGCTGTGGGATGTGAAAAAGGGAGTGAATTCCTCACAAAGATAATTTTTTGTGAACAATGAACATAGTGTTTCTCTGTGAAGAAGACCATGCACAGCACCTATCACATGCGCACTCAGGACAAGGTCGAATTTTCGGCCTTCGCATTCAGTGCCTGGGATCTTGCACTGGAGATCAGAGAAGCGGGGCAGGAAACGGAATTCGGGTAGCAGGCTGACATGGTAAGCCATAGACTTTTGGCTGCTTAAAACTTAAATTATAGCAGTGCCCTCCTTTCACGTTCAAAGCAATGCTCCTAGCGTTGGCCAGTTCCTGCTGTCGGCAATCCGGCAAGCATGAGCTCTGCCCCTGTCCCACCCCCCTCGCGGCTGTCCCAGGGAAAGATCCCTGTACGCTGCCCCTCTCCCGCCTCCACCGCGTGGCTGTAAACCGCCGGTTACAGTTCTGTAAAGGAACAGGCAAGCAGTCCCAACAGTAACATTCCCCTAATTCAAAGCAGGTCACCATGAGCGACATCACTCTGCTGAGGATTTCTGGGACAGAGAAAGACCGCATGCTGTGTGAAAGCCAGCAAAAACCAGGGCCGTATGCCGCCATGCTCTGCAAAGCAATGATCCCGGAGTACTTGATGATAGCCTGGAGTGGAAAAGTTTCCTACCACTGAGGACCCAATAAGGCCGCTCTCCCCAGGAACCTCATGCAAAGGCTTTCCAATTACCTCCAGGAGAGCTTCGTGGAGATGTCCCATGAGGATTTTAGCTCTATCCCCGGACATATAGACCACCTTTTCCAGTAGCTGCACTGGCAAGGACTAAAAAGTAGAGCGCCTAGGGCAAACTAATCATCATAAACCGGACATTGTTTGATTCTTTTGCAGTAGTTGCACTGCCAAGGACTAAAACGTTAAGCGCCTAGGGCAAACGAATCATGAAAAACCCATTGTTAATATTGTTAATATTCCTGTTCTGTTCAAAATAAATGTTTACATGTTTTAAACACTTACCGACTGATCCTTCCCCTGATTCTGGCTCCGGGTTAATGCCTGGGGACGGTTGGTAGGGGATCTCTGTGAGGGTGATGAAGAGATCCTGGCTGTCGGGGAAATCAGCGTTGTAAGCGCTGTCGACTGCCTCGTCCTCCTCATCTCCTTTCTCATCTTCCCCGTCCGCTAACATCTCCGAGGAAGCGGCCCTCGACAATATCCCATCCTCAGAGTCCACGGTCAGTGGTGGGGTAGTGGTGGCGGCTGCACCTAAAATGGAATGCAGTGCCTCGTAGAAACGGCATGTGTGGGGCTGGGATCCGGAGCGTCCGTTTGCCTCTGGTCTTCTGGTAGCCTTGTCTCAGCTCCTTGATTTTCACGCGGCACTGCGTTGCATCCCGGCTGTATCCTCTCTCTGTCATGGCTTTTGAGATCTTCTCGTAGATCTTTGCGTTCCGTCTTTTCGAGCGCAGCTCCGAAAGCACGGACTCATCGCCCCACACAGCGATCAGATCCAAGACTTCCCGATCAGTCCATGCTGGGGCCCTCTTTCTATTCTGGGATTGCATGGTCACCTCTGCTGGAGAGCTCTGCATCGTTGCCAGTGCTGATGAGCTCGCCACGATGTCCAAATAGGAAATGAGATTCAAACTGCCCAGACAGGAAAAGGAATTCAAATTTTCCCGGGGCTTTTCCTGTGTGGCTGGTCAGAGCATCCGAGCTCGGTCTGCTGTCCAGAGCGTCAACAGAGTGGTGCACTGTGGGATAGCTCCCGGAGCTATTAGCGTCGATTTCCATCCACACCTACCCTAATTCGACATGGCCATGTCGAATTTAGCGCTACTCCCCTCGTTGGGGAGGAGTACAGAAATCGAATTTAAGAGACCTCTTTGTCGAACTAAATAGCTTTGTTGTGTGGACGGGTGCAGGGTTAATTCGATTTAACGCTGCTAAATTCGACATAACCTCCTAGTGTAGACCAGGCCTAAGAGGGCAGAACCTAGCTGTAAGGGTTTGAAGGACTAGAACTTGCCAGGGTCACTTTGTGTAAGATGGGTGACACCTGGTAAACTTATCAGGTGTCTGAATTGTTTGTTTGTGTGTTTTGATGTTTTCTCTAATGCTTTTTGTCCTAAAATAAATGTGTTGGGCTTTGTGAAAGCTGGCTGGTCACTGGTAACCATGTCATTGTCCCTGAAAGAGAGTGAACCACAGGGGCTGGACTAAGGTCAGACCTGCTGGGATAATCACAATGAATTGCAGGGGGACTGCAAGCCTAAATCCCCAGTCTGAGGGGAGAGAGACACTAGGTCCCCTCCCATAGAGAGGTGATAGCTGGAGGAGACTACAGAGGGGGGGGATAGAGATGCAGGTAACCATGGAACTGTGACAATTCCCACCAATATTCTTCTGAGCTATGGAAACTCCATGCTTTCTATCAATGCTGTTCTTAATTTTGGAATCCTCTTTTCCCCCAAAGAACTAAATAACTAGCTATAGAATCATTATTGTTTAGCAAAACTTGCTGCGATTACAGATTGTAACAGGGTCACTGCCTCCAGATTTCACCCTAATTGCACAGTGTGGCCATGCAGCATTCCTGCCTCAGTTTCCCCTCAGTGACTTGGCCCTCCAGCTAAGCCATTAATAAACAGTCCACCCATTCCAGGGTATACAAGTTGAAAAACAAACACAAAACACAGAATTCACATACCAGTTTCTAACTGGACCCAGCCCATCCTTTCTGAGGGCCACGTCTCATCCGTGTTTAATAACTTAGACACTCTTTTGCCTTTTTATTTAATGAAAAAATTAAAATGCTGTTATTGTGCAATTATAATTTAATTTGAATGTCACCCTTTCCCATTAGCCCCTGGGGTTGTTCACTTGCTCCATCCCAAGCAGCTCTCCCACACCTTTGTGCCTGGAGTCGCTCCCTTCTTTTGCAAGCCAAGCCCAGTCCTTCCTAGCTGGGGTGTTTTCTCTTCTGGTGTCTCAGGGTCTGCTGCAGGAGCCCTCCTCCTCCTCTCTGTAGTCCTCAGCAGTCTTCTCAAGGCTTCTGCTGAAGTCTCTCTCCTTTCCACACTGCCCAGAACTCTCAGGCCTCTGGGATAGGTAAAGGATTGAAACACACAACCCATTTTCCCCACCTGGGCAGATGAGTTGGCTGTGTCACAAGTTGGGCTGAGACTTCATCTCCCTTTAAAGAGGCAGTCACCCTATGACTCTAATACTGACACATCTAGTGTCCCTTTTACAAACATTTGATGTGAAAGACTTTCTAGTTTGCTGTTCTCCTAGCAACTTTGTTTATCCCGTCTTGTCTTCCTTTATCACTTGTTTTCACATTGCACAGTTCTTTATGAAAGTTTTTACCTTGTACTACTCCTGTTGCCATATCTGTCATACATTGTATGAAGCAAGTTGTACTCAAATGTACTCTTTATAAGAATAGCAATATATTGTGTAATTACTCTGGGATTCTCAATCAGTAATAAAAAATAAGCAAGATTACTCTTCCTATAATATACTAACATACATAAAAAATTCAACATGTATCTTTTTATAATTTCAGGTTTACCAGGTTGAAGAAGAAATGCGTCAGCTTCTGCAAGAAACAGCAAACAGTAAAAAGGCCATGGAAGAGAAAATAAGGCGACTTACAAGTGCATTAAGTGACATTCAGCAAGATCTCTGACGAAACATGTAATGCATTAAATCTGACCACCCTGCTCCTCTTTTTAATAAAAGGAGTTGGTGAAGAAATGTAAAATATATACATTAACAAAGATACTGTATATTTGTTTATATAATTCGTTACACTTGTTGCTGTGATTTTTAGTTTCCTTTAAAACACTTATTTCCAGAGTAATTTTTATTTCAGTGTGATATTATTTTGAGAGTTCAAGAATCAAATATGTATTAAAACTATGTACAGTATTTTCATACAAGTTATCTGATGGTGTGTCTGGTAATATTTGTGTCCAAGCTGCCTAAGAAATAGGTCAAAACAAATCAACAGATGAAAATCACTGTATGAGTTAAGAATTATCCGTAAAGGAAGAGAAGGTGGAGGCATGGCAGATGGAGTCAGGTATGAAGTAAGGACACAAAAAGGGTTGGGCATGTCTGTTGTGTGCTTGGGTTCTTTCAGTTAAGAAATCATAGAGTTCATGTCATATTATCAAAAAATAAATTGCACCCATAATCAGTGGAGAGACTTTTTTTAATAGCACATATTGTACATGACCGTTTTGCATATCTGGAATTAACACTGTTTTGAGATAGCATTCAGTGACTTTTCAGAGTTAATACTGTTATCCCAGAGAAAAGAGAGATCTTGCTGACTTCAGCAACTGCTGAATGTGTTCAATAATCTCTTCTAGACATTACCATTCAAACCTGATGCTTTTCCTTGATGTCTTTCATACACTACGCTGTTTGTTTCAAAGGATGCGCTCCTGTTCCCATGCAGGGGTCCACCTTCATGGAACAGCTTGCAGGATCAAGGGCTAAATAAGAAACTTCCTGATCTCAGGAATTTACTGCTGTAAATGTGAGGTTGATTACACAAAGGCTTAACAAACAAGTGGTACTGAAAACGTACTTCATTCTGAATGACATGCTTCAGTTATGACTTGATTTATACTGTTGCATTTCTTTACAAATCCAATGTTTTAATTGTTTTATTAATAGCTATGCAATTGCTCCCTAAAATCCCAGTGAGAGTTGGGGGTTTGGTGTTCCGGTCACTATACGGCCTTTTAGTAATAAATCTGTTCTTGACTACCATTCCTGCATGCTCAGATGATTCCATTTCTCTATCTGAAAGGGCCTCTAAAATCTGGTTCCTGGAGAAGGAAATGGCAACTTTTGACAGACTTTAAATCTTTATATGGAAATAACTTCCATCTCCTTTAAAATGGTTTCATCCAGGATGGCAGTTTTTTAGGGTCTCTATTGTATCGCTACATTTCCTTCATTTAGTTACTTACAATGCTGCCCGGTGCTGTGCTATAAAATGATCTGAAATGTTCAGTTGCGCATGAATAAAATATTCAGCAGATTTGGAGTTGGAGCTGCCCTTCTAATGGGGGATCTTGCAAACATTGTCATCTCTCTACTAATAATCGAAGAAAATGTTTCTTCTCCCAGCCGTACCTTTTCATTTCCTCTGCAGTGCTTGAGCCTCACTGTTTGAGGAAACACTCTTCTAGAAAACTTTCTGTAGTTCTCAACTCGCAGGCAGACTAGTGACACTGACTTAAGGCTTGAGCAATCTCAGACTGTGACGAAGCACACATGCATGCTGGGACCTGAAGCACCAAGGTGTTTGCACTCTACACCCTATTGTGTTGATCTTTGTACCAAATGTGCCTTTAAAAACTAATAACTTGCAGGTCAACACTACCATGGTGAAATATGTAGCAACATTATATGTAAAGTTATGAATTCCCCCTGTATGATGTTACTAGAGCATGTTCAAGACCAGGTGGCCTTGCCTAGGTAAAGGTGTTAAATGGTTCAATCCTAAACAAAGGAATGGGGGTTTGCCTTAATTTAAATATAAGCAGTAAACATGATCATCAAGACAGCAGGGGGAGGAGACTGCAGGAACCACAACAATTTGTATTTTAGCAAATACCAGTGTGTGTGGGGAAAACATTCTGGAGCTTCCTTCACTACCAGACTCCTTGTTGCCTTCCTCACAGCTTGAATAAACTTCTTTGAGTAACCTTCAAAAGAATACATTGGAAAGATTTACTGGTCTATAAAGACAAGGGCTGCTGAACCTCAAGTGATTGTATACAATATTACTGTATTATAAAAGTGTATAGAGAGCTCTTTTCTAAAAGCTAATGATTAATATCATTGTGAAATATGTTAACTCTATATGAGGAAATATGGATAGTTAATGATATTATGCATTAAAGTCTGTGGCCAAACCGGGAGAAACACATTCTCTCCCAGCTGAGCAAAGGCAGCTATTTACCCGTCTCCAGTGAGATTAAGCAAGATGTGACCAAAAACAATAGAAGCCCCATTAACATAGTGTCATAAACATACAGCTAAGGGTAGCATAAAATCACTCTTACCTGTAAAGGGCTAAGAAGCTTAGATAATCTGGTTGGCACCTGACCAGAAGGACCAATGGGGAAAGAAGATACTTTCAAATCTGGGGGTGGGGTGGGGGAGGAGGCTTTGTTTTATGCTCTGTGGGTGTTCTCTCGGTGAAACAAAGGGAGAGACCAAGCAAGTAATCCAGCTCCTACTAAAATAATACATCTAATATTACAAAAATAGTAAGTAATAGCAAGAAAATGTGTTAGAGTATCTTTTGTTTTAGCTTGTAACTTTTCCCTATGCTAAAAGGGAGGTTTATTCCTGGTTTTTTGTAACTTTAACGTTTTGACTAGAAGCACAGGAAGGGAAGAACAGCGTTAGGTCATCCTACCTCTTGAAACAAAAGTCATTGAACTTTGGAAGATAAAGCAAAGACAGAAGCCATCTTTGGCATTCGTCAGTGGACAACGCACAAGGGAACAGAGCTCTTGCAAGCTGAGAAAGATGGGCCCTTCAACCAAGTGTGGGGTGGAGTTAAGGCTCTGGGAACTAAAAATAGGTTAGAAACCTGCTTAGGCCAAGATCTTTCACTTAGGAAGACAAGGGAATCCAGCATCTTGTACTTCTGTGGAAGATCCAGAATGAGGGGAAGTCAGTCACGGGTGGTAAGAAGATTGAGAGAAACCACCTTGATCAAAGCCTGCACCTTGCTAGATTAAGTTTTAGACTTTTAGATGCATGTTTTCACTTTTATTTGCTTGTAACTGTTTCTAACTATTCCTTTTACTTGGCATCACTTAGTCCTATTAATAAATTTGTTTTATTTTAAACCAACTCAATGCTGTGTTTAAATGGAAGGGTGTAGTTACCCCCAATTAAGTTGATACGCTGTGATGTGCTTTTGTGTCTTTTAGAGGAACAAATGAACATTATTTCTCTGAACTGTCCAGGACAGGGCTGGATATTACAGATCACATGGTATGGGAAAATTCAGAATTGGGATTATCTTGCAAATAGTAATCAAGGCTGGCGGAAGCCAGAGTGGGGCTGAGTGTGAACAGGCTGCTGGGGTCAGAGCTGCTGAACCAGAGCTGTCTAGCATACAGACACTCAGGATGTGATGTGCATGCTTGTAGACTGGTTCTGAGTGTCCCAGGATAGGAGCTACAGCAGTGAAGCATTGTGAGGCACCCAGGGTTGCAGGGAAAGTAGTGGCCAATCCCTTATTGGTCTGGATTGCACCCTTAGCCGTGTAACACATGCACACCAAATTTGGTGTTTAAAATCTCTAGCCAATTCTATTTCTCTTGGCATATTTCTAAGGCATTTCATTTTCAGTTTGTACTGGTTTTTTAGCTGAAAAAATTTTGAGTTTTACAAAAACTGTTCACTTTTTATTGAGTTGTTTTTTACCTCAACATTGGACCACTCAAGTACCTGAAAATACTTATGTTAAGAAAATCTGATGCATTCCATTAGGTAGATGAGTTTGTTAATAAGTTAGTCTAAGTGTAAATGCAAGGTTGTCTGTTTAAATAATATAATGGAAGATATGTGTGTGTGTGTGTGTGTGTGTTTATGTACTGTTAATGTACAGTTCATGAAATAAGCCATACCATTAAACTACATTTACTTTTCTTTAATAGTTACTTTGTTCTGTATTCCCATCCCAAATATTAACCCAGAAAACTTCAAAGTTCATTCTTTACACCAATTTTTCACCCATTTTTAATTTTTGTTAATAAACATTGACAAATTCCTGGGAAATTTTAAACAGTAAAAATCAGAAATGAAGAGTCTTGCTTCTTTATCTCCATTTCACTTTATCTGAGTCAACTGCAGCCCTGGTGAATTCTTGCAGCAGCATACAAGAGTTCAGTCCTTGGACCATATTAAGGGAACTAAGCAACTTAACAATGTCACCCTGTGTTCAGTTTATTTACATGGGCAGGCTTCAAGCTCCTGTGCTTCCATAATTCCCACTCTACCCTTGCCTTCCAACTTTCAACTGTATGTATTTACTGCCATTTTTCTCACCAATTTTCCTTGTTACTCTTGGGTTTTGGCCCAACAACCTTGTCCTGTGAAACCTACAAATTGTTCCATTTAGCTAGCTCTGCTCTTCTGTTTTTTGTATTTTGTTTTCCTTTGTATATTGGCTGATTGTTTTTAATACAATATTTTTTTAAAATGTAATTACTTAGGCCATTCCTGCCTTAGATACGACAGCACTGGGTACCATAAATAACCTCACAAATTTATTTATGTAATTGGTGTATGTAGTAACATGCCTGTTTCTTCTTATTATGGTGACTACAGGAAACAGGAGGGAAAGAAATCTGTTGTGTGTTCAAACTGAAAATAGCTAACTACCTTCCTGTTAAACAAGCCTCCTTATGCAGCCTTGTTACTGCATCTCAGTATCACGCAGTAACTGCTCCTCCATGACAGTCTTTCCTTTTGAGTACAACCTAGCAATTGTGCCAAATTTTACAGGGCCCCATTAGTGTGACTGTTCTCAAGGTACCCAGGACTGTGAATCATTGTTACCCCATGTCTCCAGCAAGAGGGAGTCTTTCTTGTGGTAGCTGGGTGTTAGGGAGTTAACACCACCACTCTTTCAGCCACTCACCTGCACACTTCTAGCTATGCTCTCTTTAACTAAACATTGCAAGTTAACAGTAAGCACACCCAGTCCCTGAGTCCCTCAGAAGCATTCCCCTGCAATATCCAGCCCCTGACACTGGCTGCTCACAGAAATTCCAGATCCTTTACACCCAAAGGTGCAGAGTACCCCAGTTTACCTTAAACCAGTGGTTTTCAAACTGCAGGTCACAACCGAGTACTGGGATGCGGAATGTAAGGCTCTGGGCTGCAGCGCTGACCAGGCCGTTAAATGTCCCGTCAGCGGTGCTGCCTGGCTAAGGCAGGCTAGCCCCTACCTGTTCTGAAACCGAGCTGCACGCCGGAAGTGGCCAGCAGCACGTCTGGCTCCTAGCCGGGGGGGGGGGGGGGGGACACGGCTCCGCGTGCTGCCCCCGTCCTTAGCACTGGCTGCACTCCTATTGTCCAGGAACCAGCCAATGGGAGCTGGGGGAGGGTGGTGCCTGTGGGCGAGAGCTGCGTGGAGTTGCTTGCGTGCCTCCGCCTAGGAGCCGGACCTGCTGGCTGTTTCCGTGGTGCAGCGCGGTCCGCGGTGCCAGGACAGGTAGGAAGCCTGCCTTAGCACCCTTGCTGTGCCACTGACTGGGAGCCACCCAAGGTAAGCCTGCGCCCCAACTCCATGCCCTACACCCCTGCCCCAGCCCCCCAAACCTGGAGCCCCTTACACCCCAAACACTTCATCCCCAGCCCCACCCCAGAGCCTGCACCCACAGCCCACATCCCTGATCCCCTCCCAAACCCCTCATCCCCAGCTCTGTTGGATTGCAGACATCAACAATTTTCTTCAATTGGGTCACCAGAAAAAAAGTGAAAAACACTGCCTTAAACCACCACTCCTGTAAACCACACAGAACTTAAATAGAACTACTTTTGTTTTATAAGAAAGAATAAAGATTTAAATAGAAATGAGGGTGGTGAAAACAGTTACAATACAAAACAAAAACATCAAACGTGAACTTGGGGACCTTTTGCCAAGGAGCCTCTGCATCACAGTAAGTTTCTACCAAAGGTTACTGGTGTGACCAGGTCCCTGGGATGGACCATATTGAGAATGCCACACTCAGGGCAGACTGCAAGAAACAGGGCAGGCAATCCCCCAGAACTGGTAGTTTATTTTATAATTAGATTCACCAAACCAGTAACAAAAGAGCTTCTGCAGTAGCACATTGTTTAACCAGAAACTAAACACAGTCCCCCTATGCATCTGAAGAAGTGAGGTTTTTACCCACGAAAGCTTATGCCCAAATAAATCTGTTAGTCTTTAAGAATAACAGGAGTACAGACTAACACGGCTGCTACTCTGAAATTAGTCTTTAAGGTGCCACCAGACTCCTTGTTGTTTTTGTAGATACAGACTAACACGGCTACCCCCTGATATTAGTCCCCCTTAGGCATTCCAGTCCTTGGCTCCCATCCAGACAAATAGGTCTAATATATGTGAGGTTCTACTAATCCCAAAGGACAGACTCTTGCCCCCAGGTCAATATGTATGTCAGATCTTACCCAAATATACTGTCAGCCAATCCTTAGTAAACTAACTAAAGATTTTATTAATAAAAGAAAAGAAGAGATTGAATGGTTAAGGAATCATATACATACAAGTGATTGCAAAGTCCTTCTATTATGTTTGTAGCAACAATGGAATAGACTGCTCGCTTGCAAAAGTCTCTGTGGTAATTTCCAAAAGATTGGAAGGTACTCAGTCCATAGTTCAAAACACTCCTTTTAGTTGTAAATCCACAGTCCAGATTTGCCTCATTCCGGAATTGGAACAGGAATGAGGCAAAATGGAGATGTCTCAGGTATCCTTTATAGCCTTTGCCATGTGCATAGAAATTTGTCTCAAAGGAAGCCTACAGCCCCTGTGTATGGAAAGTTGCTAGCCCAAGATGGAGTCCAGGGTTACATGAGCATAGCACATGCCCCTACTTGTTTTGCTGAATCACAGGAGGTGGCCACGGGCTCCCCGCTGTCTGAGGCTTCCACAGGAAAGGCCTACTAGGTGGGATGAGATTCTTCAATGGCCCATTGTGAGAGTGGAGTGTCCTTAATGGGCCATTAACAGATAGATTTATATCAGGGCTATAGAGAGCTATCTGGCCGAAAGGGGTGTCACCTAAGAACAAAACACATGTTTGTGATTCAGATACATAGCCAATATTCATAACTTCAGATACAAAGATGATACCTGAATGTAAACAGGATAATCATACTTAGCAATTCATAACTTTTCTATCGATACCTTACATGACATACTTTGTACAAGACTTATGGAAATTATGTAACAGTGGTAAGAACAGTAATAACAACAGTGATATAAATGGTCACCTTTCTTATACATCATCACAACTGGAAACCATCAAGAACACTTCATTGAGAACGTAAGCCAAATGTGAACTCTGGTCTTCACAGATGCAAGGTAAGTACACTTTACTACTGCATCTGTATCCCCTCCCAAAAGATCACTTCTGTTAGCTGGACTCAGCACTAGATTTCTCTGTTCTTAGTTTTCATTTCAAACAGCAAGCACTTCAGTAGCAGGAGGGCTGGGGGGTTGGATATAGCAACCTCCTACATCAGCGGGTGAGACCAGTGGAAAGTTGGAGTTCTGGAGTTAGAGGATTTTTAGGTTAAGGATACCGATTGAGATTGTAGGGGGAGGGAAGGCCCAAGGGTGAAGAAGGCTTTCTCAATTCATTCTGAAATACATTTATGATAGAGATTTGTGGTTTAGATTGCGGCAACAAGTCAAAGGCCATCTAAGGTCATTACTTGGACAGTGCAATCCCCAAAGCAACGTAGGTGCCTAAACTCCATTTAGGTGCCAAAGTCCCCGAGCATGGCTACTGCCTAATTCTGTAGGTACCTACACTCACTTGGAGCTTAACCTTCTGGAGCAAAATTCCCTAGTCGCCATGGGCAGTGGGTGAACCACCGGCTAAGGGAGTCTAGCCCCCCTGGCCTGGCCCACCCCTTCCGCCTGAGGTCCTGTCCCTCCTGCCCCATTCCCCCCAACCCCAGATCCCCCCCTCAAAGCTGCCAGCCCCCCCCCAAAGTGGCAGGTGGTAAGCGGCCCTCCCTCCCCCAACCCCGGAGTTCTGGGCAGCGCAGCACCCCAGCTACCCCAAGTCCCAGCTACCCCAGCAGGCTTCCCTTCCCAGAAGAGGAGCAGCCTGCCTGGGCTGGGGCCAACTAGCAGCAGGAGGGGGCCTCCTGGGCTGAGCATGGGCAGGGCCACGCGGGGCTGTTTGGGGAGGCAGAGCCTTCCCCTGTCTATTAGATGCACCGCCCATGCTAGGTGCCTACGTTTTAGACCCTGGGGCACGTTCACTGCTGCCCCACTCTAGGTGTTTGGACCTTCTGCCTAAGCTCCAGAGAGATTCACGAACTGAGGGAATATAGGCATTGAGCTGCCTAAGTCACACGTGGGGACAAGTCTGGTAGGTGGCCTGTGAGCACATCTACCAGTTCAGGTCCCATTCAAAATGGAGGAGGAGGTGCCATGACCTACCTACCTTATAACTTTTAGGCCTGTGGTTAGTGTGCTCACGTGGGACGTGGGCAACCAAAATTTAATTCCCCCTCTGGGGACCGTGTTGTCACCACTGAGCAATGGGATATTCTGATGTGCGTGTGGTGGTAGGGGCTTTCTCAATCTCTACTGTTAAAGCTATTCCACTGTGGATAAATACTTACTCACTAGGCCAGAGAGTGAGAATGATTCTGAAGTCCAGTGGTCAGGGCACCCACCGGAGAGGTGGGAGACCCCAGAGTGTAATTGAGAGGAACTGGATATGTACATTATGATGGGTCTGCTCTCTACAGTGTTGTTGCCATAGTGTACCAGACAGCAATGCAGCGGGAAACCCAGTCTCTGACTGCACTCCCAAGGCATTGCTCCCTGGTGTGATGAGGTAATAAAGGTAGAAGTGCTGTATGGGACAGACCCAAACCCTATCTAATTCCTCATAATGTTACTCAAGCACAACCTTAATTCTGATCTTACCAGTAAGTAACTGTGGGCTAATAATTAGCATTTTTGATCCACGGATCTCAGTGCTTTACAAAAGGGGGTGAGCACTATCATCACCAAATTACACTGAGCCAATTGAAGAAGTTGAAAAGAAAGCACAAATTTCACTCCCAGAACTTGGTCTTGGCAGGTAGGTTAAAGAGAATTTGATTTTTCACACTATTATAAATATATTTAGGGTTTTAATTCAATAAATCTAACTCTCAATGATTTAGGATAATTAAAAGAGTTTGTCTCTGATTAAGAAGTATTTCATATCACTTTTAAATCCACAAGGAAAGGCTCTACTTTTTTAAAAAGTTACACTCTCTCTCAAGCAAAAGGCAATGGTCAGATCAGAGGACTAACAGCATGGTAACAGTGACCTGATTTGTTGGAGACATAGTCCATGCCTCCTTTTGATTTGGACTTTAAACTTTGTAACTGAAAGAGAAGTGGTTGCCGTGAACAACCTTGAGAGGGAGTCTGTATTTCCTCTTAGTTTTTTGTTTGTTTGTTTGTTTGTTTTAAATATTGTGGTGCAATATTTTATATTAATCCTAAATGCATGTCTTTGTATATAGCTTCTTAGCCTATTGGAAACTTTGACCCAGATCCTGCAAACACTTAATAACATGCATAGTGTTCAATAAGGCTAGTCACATGGGTAAAGATACACATGTGCTTAAGTTCTGACATGATTGGCAGTCCTAAGAAAAAAATGGACAGAAAAAGGGGTGGCCAAAGTGAAACCCACAGCATTCTATAACATGGTCTGTGGCTGCCTTTGTTTTTTATGCAGGGATGCAGCTGTGAAGATTCCAATTCCCAGTGAACAATGCTTTATCTTGATCCTATTGGAGGCTGCATCATTCATAAATGGGACCTGCTGTACATAAAATCTGCTTCATTTAAAGCTAATTTGCTGTGGTCTCCATGCCCTCCCTCCCCTTAATTTACCCTGTGGTTGGGCAAAGTTTTGGGAAACCCTGAGTGAGAAGGAAAGGTTCTATACATCTGGTGCTAGTTATGGGTAAAGTGTTTTCTGTGAAAGGCAGGTTTACTTTGTCTTCTCTTGGAGAATTTTCTTTGTTTAACATCTGATCACCCATCAGCTGACCCCTGACCAGGGCTGGCTCCAGGCACCAGCTGAGCAAGTGCCCCCTGGCAATGGACCGGTTCAGTCAGTGGCGGGACTTTCCACTGCCCCCTAGGCCAGACAAAGATGTGCACTCCGGGACCTACTTTCATACAGTTACAGAACAAATTACTCATCCCTACTGATGTATTGAGGTACAGCCCCTTGGATCATTAGGGTACTGTCTCCCCCTTTGATCATGTTGTTTCAAACAAACAGATCTATCCATCATGCTGTCCTTTTGACCCTGTCTTTAAGATGCACCTGCCTGTTCCTTATTATGTCTGTGGAGTGTCCTTGTATCGGGATGTCCAGGTGCCATCTTGGCACAAGTTCCTCTTATTAGCACTTATGTGTGGATGCACTTGCTTCTAAGAACACCCTTCTCACCAACTTCTGTGAGTGAGGCCTGCCTCTGGCTAACAGCCCAGCTTTTGCTTAGCAATGCCTGGAAGTACTTTGGTTCAGGCTTCAGGCCTCAGGCCTCAGACTGGGCCTCTGACACAAGAGGTTATGTTTCAGGGCCTCATCTTACTACAGATGCAAGTTATATTGGTGTACAGCAACCAAAGTTAGTATATCGCTTGTTTGCATGCATACATGGCTGCTTTCATCAGCACTGCACATGTTCACCAGGATTTCTTGTGTTGATGCAAATGCGGTGCACCATGAATAGGTATCCCAGGGTGCCACATGCTGCCATCTGGCACAATGCCTTTTGGGAAATTTTCACAATGCATTGCAGTGCATAGAAATGAGTCACCTAGGGAGCTAGGGGTCAAATTCCCAGCACACAACATTCTCCATCTCATAGTGACATCCACATCCCATAATTTTTGTCCTACGGGACTCAGCCTACCCCTTACTCTCCTGGCTCATGAAGCCATACACTGGCCATCTTGACAGCACCAAGGAAAGATTAAACTATTGGATCAGTAGGTGCAGAATGACAATTGAATGTGTTTTTGATAGATTGATGGGATGCTGGCAGTGTTGACTCACAATATTGGATCTCAGTGAGAAAAATATTCCAGTGGTTATAGCTGCCTGTTGTATCCTGCATAATATCTGTGGCTATGTCCACAGTGCACACCATTTGCAGTGGCATGGTGGGTATGTTTACCTACACGCCACAGTAAAAAGAAAGCTGCGTCCTCACTGTGGCACGAAGCTACAAGTGTCAGTGAAAGTCTGTGTCAGGAGGGAGCTGCTGGAGCCCTTCCCCACTGCCAGAGTCTTTCCCTGTAGCATGGAAATACTCCAGCAGTTTTCTGTGGTGGGGAAAGTCTCTGGCAGCCGGGAGCTGCTGGAAACTTTCCCCCCTGCCGGAGTCTCTCCCTGCAGTGGGGAAAGACACCAGCAACAGGACACTATCCTGCTAAAAACAGCAGTGTACAAAGGGGAAGCACTAGTTGGGCAAGTAGAGAGTCATGTATGGTATATATCTGAGTAGATACCCACAGGGTTCAGGCATGTCTTTACTCACCTAAGCAGTGCCTGCCCCACCATCTACTCTGTGCAAGGGGGACATGTACTCTACACACCACAGAAAGAAGTGTGCAGGGTAGACATATCTTGTGAGGCAAAGGGGGAAAAGCTGCCACCAAGATGGAGGGCAGAGGTGGAGCAGCTGTCTGCTGACTTTGAACAGACAGACACAAGAGCCATTACAAGCACTAATGTGGAGCTATGCAGTTGAGGGACACTTTGAAAAGAACACTTTAATGGTCAGCCACAGTGTGCTGTGTGCTGGACTGCTCTCTGGTCCTGACACTCTGGGTACTGTTAGGAATTGCATAGTGCTTGCTACACATTTATAACTACTGAAGCTATGCATTATGCAGTGCTTGCTTTACTGTTATACATACGACTGGGTGTTTTCTTGAACCTATGAGTTAGGTGGTGCTGTACATTTGAATGATCTGAGTACTGCAATGCATTCTGCAATATGTGTTGTGAACTAATAAAGAAGTGGCTCAGCACCAGATTGATTATGGTATGCCTGGCACAATTCCTTTGTTTCACGTGGCACTGCTACTCATCCCCGTTGTACCCCTTTGCCTGCATCCCCTGTGCAATCTGTTTGTAGATGTCCATATTTCTATGGCTTGTCTATAGCTGTGCCTGCACAGCCTCTTCTCCACACAGGCCCAGGAGATCTAATACCACCTGTCTACTCCATGCAGGAGTGCATTCTGTGGATGGAGCCGGCATGGTCAATTACACCAACAAGGGAGAGCTGCTAAGCATTCTTGCAAAGCTGGACAAACAGAAAGAAGCATTTAAAAAAATACACCGAGTGTTTTTAAGGGGGAGGCAGGCATGGCTTTGGTCTGTGTGACCCTTGGTACTGCAGTCCACAATTATGACCAGAGGGGTAATCTGCTAGATGACTGTTAGGGTCGACACAAGTCACGCAGTATCTACATTTGTAGTGTTAACCTCAGCAGGTCAACCACGGCTCCATGCCATTTGGGAGGTGGTTTCACTGCACGCTTACCTGGGCTGGAGACAAATCTAAATGTTTTGGGCAGTAGATATCGTAGGCAGGGGTAGGTTGTGCCTTCCCAAACACCCTAGCGTGGCCCCGCCCACAGCACTCTGCCTTGGCTGGCCCAGGCTGGCTGACCTGCCTCCCACAGGGAGTCAGGGCGGCTGGTGCTAGGGCCGTGCCGTCCGGAGCACCGGGGTTGGCCACCCCGCCTGGCTGCCCAAAGCACTGGGTCTGGGAGTGGGCTGGCCATGCTGCCATGTTGTCTGGAGCACCGGGGCTGGGAGTGCTGCCGTATGGCGGATCAGGGCTGGCCGCGCCGCCCTGCCGTCCAGAGCACTGGGGCTGGGACCTTGCCTCCTGGCTGTCCGGTGCTGGGGCCAGGGGCCGTGGTGGGGATGCTCTGGGCTCCTGTGGAGGAGGGAGGGGGCAGATAGGGTGGGGTGGGGCATTGGGCACAAGTGGAGGGGCCACGGGCTAGCCTCCCCCAATGGCCGGATCACAGGCAGCCCATGTATTGCAAGTAGGGTGACCAGACAGCAAGTGTGAAAAGTCGGGACAGGGGGTGGTGGGTAATAGGAGCCTATATAAGAAAAAGACCTAAAAATCAGGACTGTTCCTATAAAATCGGGACATCTGGTCACCCTAATTGCAAGGCAACCTCCAGCCATGTAACTACACAGCGTAGAGCAGGCCTAAACCAGAGGTTACCACTTTAACTCTCCCAGGCTCACCAACACTGCTCCAGGTAGGCTGACCATATTTCCTTATGCTGAATATGGGACACCTGGTAAAATTACTCATATTCATGCGAGTTCAATGGCAATCAATCGTACAAACATTCAAATTAACATCAAGTTGACTGAGCCTGTTAAAAAGAAATACTGCGCAGTTGGATCCTTTTTATTTACCTTCTTATCTTTAAGGCTTTAGGGTTCACACAGAGAGAGGTGACACACACACCCTAACCTAGGGTTACCATACGTCCGGATTTTCCCGGACATGTCTGGCTTTTTGGTCCTCAAATCCCCGTCCGGGAGGAATTTCCAAAAAGCCGGACATGTCTGGGAAAATAGGGAGGCATGGTAAGGGGACCGCCTCCTCCCCGGGCTCCAACTTTCCCGGCTCCCGCCGCTCTCCACCGCGCGCCGGGGCTGAAGCAACTTCCCCAGCGCAGCAGCAGCCGGAGCCCGGGGAGGAGGCAGCTGCGCGCTCGGATGCCGCCCGCCGCCTCTGTGCCCCTGCAGATCAGGGGAGTTGTTAGTTTTGCTGCAGCCACTCCACTCGCACTCGGGCAAAAGACGCTCGGGGGACCCTGAGTGCGAGTGGAGTGGCTGCAACAAAACTAACAACTCCCCCAATCTGCAGGGGCACAGAGGTGGCGGGCGGCATCCGAGCGCGCAGCTGCCTCCTCCCCGGGCTCCAACTTTCCCAGCTCCCGCCGCTCTCCACCACGGCGAGGGCTGAAGCAACTTCCCCAGCGCAGCAACAGCCGGGGGGCAGGAGGGAGGAGGGGGAATGCGGGGTGCTCAGGGGAGGGGGCGGAGTTGGGGCGGGGTGCTCAGGGGAGGGGGCGGAGTTGGGGCAGGGCCGGGGAAGGGGTGGATTTGGGGCGGGGCCGGGGCCGGGGAAGGGGCGGAGTTGGGGCGGGGCCGGGCCCCCGTGGAGTGTCCTCTTTTTGCAGTATTGAAATATGGTAACCCTACCCTAACCCCCCCGCCCCACACACACACGGGGAGGGATGACACACACACACTCCTGTACACCTCTCTCATGGGGGCGGGGGTGTGTATGTAACCAACTGACCTGACCCTCCCTGCCCGGCGCTCTCCGCCCTCCATGCCTGGCTGGACCCCGGGATGAACCCGCCTCTCCTGGTGCCTGCCACCGTGTCTTGCCGAGGCAACACATGGGATGGAGGATGCAGGGTCACATGCCCCCCCCCCAATTTCTGCCAGTGTTCACACCAGAACGTGGCCAGCAACAGCCTTTCAGTACTGTGCAGGAGGGAAGAGAAGGGAGCTGCTTCCAGCTGCAGGGGATGACCTGGCCTGTGTCTTTGCAGAGCTCAACTCTTCCCTACCCCCCACCACTCCCATATGGCTGGAAGCAGCTTGTCTGTTTCTGCCCGCACAGTGTCGAAAGGCAGCTAACACTTCTATGCTGCTGCTGGCCACTGACATAAACCAGCCACCTCCTGTCCCTGGCTACAGTGCGGGCAGGAAGGGGTTAAGCCCTAAGGATGCATTGTGCACCAGGGTCCAGGGAACCTGACTGCGGGGAGCTTCAGCGAACCCAGCCAGAGAGGTGGCTCAGCAGAGGAGGGTGCCTAGGGGACGGAGCAGCCTGTGCTCCTTGAGGGGTGTGTGTGTGTGTGTGTCACGCCCTGCCCCAGGGGCTGTTGTGGAGCCTGCAGTTTTGGGCACTGAACAGGCTGGAAATCGCTTCCCCTTCCCACCCACTCCAGAGCTTGGCTGAGGGGCAGAGAAGCTTCCCCATGCCAGTACTGTGTGTGGCTTTGGCACATGCAGGGCTTGGGTTGGGAGGGTGGTGAAGAGGCAAAGCAGGGAGAGGCCAGTGAGAGGTGAAGCACATAAAGAGCCAATAGGTGGGCAGCAGCGGTGACACATAACCGGCTGCCGCCTAGCGCCTGCCCACTCACCAGCCACTGCAGCTCACAAAACGCAGCCAGTGCCAGCCAGAAAAAGGACAGGGGGGCAGGGCCCTGCTGGCCGAGAGCCAGCACACAGTCACAGGGGGGGCTGCGCTGACAGACCAGCAGGGGGAGCAGCCGGCCCTGCACACTGCATCTCCCCCCACACACACCAGCCTTGCACACTCACCCCTATCGTCGGCCATGGGACCCCCCCCCACACACACACTCACTACTTGTGGGTGGGCGGCTGGCGAGAAAGGATTCAGCCAGCAGCAGGACCCGCCGGTACTGATGGGGGGGAAGCAGAAAATACGGGACAATTTGCCTGTTTTTAAGAAAAAGTTGGTACACATGCAGATCTTAAATATGGGATTGTCTCTTTAAAAACGGGAAATCTGGTCCCCCTAGCCCAGGAGTTCTCAAACTGGGGGTCAAGATCCCTCAGGGAGTCACGAGGTTATTACATGGGGGGTCCGTGAGCTGTCAGCCTCCATCCTAAACCCCGCTTTGCCTCCAGCATTTATAATGGTGTTAAATATATAAAAAAGTGTTTTTAATTTTTAAGGGGGGGGTCGCACTCAGAGACTTGCTATGTGAAAAGGGTCACCAGTAAAAAAGTTTGAGAGCCACTGCCCTAGCCTAGCTCCAGGGTGGAGGCCGTCCTATCAGTATGAAGTTGCTTTATGAGGGTGTAGCTTTCCGGGAGGGGACAGTGCTGGTGTCCCTGCTACCACACCACGGCTTTCACTCACTGACTGGGATGAAAAAAATCACACCCAACAGAGGGCCACCTGGTGCAGGTCCCTGGGCTCCCCCTCACTGGGAGGGGCTAAGGAACAACCCCTGGCAGAGGAAGGGGAGAGGGTGGCTGGGTGAGTTCAAACGAGACATTCACACTCTCGCTCCCCACTAGCGGTGCGGCTTGAAGTAAGAATAACAAACACCAAATACACGGTTTCCATCAGCAGCACCCGCCCTGTAAACATTGTTCCAGCAGCAGCAGCAGCCCTGGTGAGCACTGCGTGATACGCGCCCGCCCGGAGCCCTGCCTACGCCGGAGGAGCGCCTGTGGCAGCAGCACAGCCCTCCCGTCGCCTTGCTCCACGGCCCCGTCCCTGCCCGCTGGTGGGCCGGGGGCTGCTCGCTCACACTCCGCGACCGGCGCAGACAGCGCGCTCCCGGCGGCTGCCTTCCCTCCCCACCCTCCCTGCCGTGGGGCAGCCGAGCGCCCGAAGCCCCTCCCCCAACAGCCCGTCTCCAGGCAACAGTGGTGGGTAGCGTCACTTCCTCCTTCCTTGCACGGCCTCCCCCGCGGCCCTAGGGCTCCTGCGGGGCTCGGATTGTTGTGGCCGGGGCCGCCCGTGACACGTGGTGCCGCAGCCGCTGCTGCCGCCGGGGAAGCCCCGCTCGCTGGAGTGCGGGTAGCAGCATGGCCGCTCTGGCCGAGGCGGTGAGCAGCAGCAGCAGCGCGGGTTGCCCGGCGGCAGGCGGCGGCAGCAGCAGCAGCCGGCACGAGAAGAGCCTGGGGCTCCTCACCACCAAGTTCGTGTCGCTGCTGCAGGAGGCCAAGGACGGCGTGCTGGACCTGAAAGCGGTGCGTGCGCGGGGCGGGGCGGGGCAGGGCCGGGTCTGCCTGGGCGGGGGGTGGTCGGGTCTGGAGGAAAGCCCCTGCGGGGATGGGGGTTGCATGGGGGTTCGGATCAGTAGGGGGTTCCTGGGCTAGGCTGGGATCTGGGAGGGGGTGGTCGGACCTGTGTAGTATGCGGGTTGTGTGTGACTGTGAATGTGAAGGAATGGTTGCTTGTGCCTGCGTGGGTGGGCCCACCTGTAAATTGGAGTGTCTCTGGGGGAGGACCCGGTTTGTGAGAGGGGGTCTCCCTGTGTGTGGTGGATCTGGGTGGTCTTTGCAGTGGAGATAGCCCAGGGTTGGGGTGGATGTGGAGCTGAACATCATTGGAGGGCGTAATATGTTTTGGGGTGGGGAGTCTGGAGCTGGTCTCTGTATAGGGGGCTTAACATGGGAAAAGACATGGGGGGGGGCTCTGGAGCTGAAAGTGGCGTATGTGTGTGTGTGTGAGAGAGAGAATAGACAGGCTTCTTTCTCTTTCTCATGCTCTATTTCCCATAGTCCTATACAAACAATAACTTCCCCCCCCCCCCCGCCCCCATTCACTTTCCAGAGAGAAACTAAAAGGTGTATTATGACTGAGAAAGGAGTCTTGGAGGGAAAGGGTTGCAGTTGGCATGGCCTGGAACATGAGTAGGATCCTCTCCCAAGGGAGAGTGGAGTCCTGTCAGAGCATGAGTTTTCTTCCTTTCCAGTTCCCCTGCAGTGTAATGGGGCTGGCTTGTAAGTTGCCAAAGTCTGTGGAGCCCCAACCAGTGTCATGAATTACTTGTGACCAAGGCCAGCACAGGTTGCAAAAGAGAACCTTTTCTGCCTGAGAACCAAGCAGAGAGTAAAAGCGCCTATAATAGTGTATCTGTGTCTGGAGGCAGAGAGGACTGGGGGCTGAAGGGGGTTGGAGAGGAGCGAGGCTAGGAGCAGAGGTGGTCTGGGGTAGGGTGACCAGACAGCAAGTGTGAAAAATCGGGACAGTGGGTGGGTGGGTGGGGTAATAGGAGGCTATGTAAGAAAAAGACCCCAAAACCAGGACTGTCCCTATAAAATCGGGACATCTGGTCACCCTAGTCTGGGGGCAGACGGGGTTGGAAGCGTGGTGTTCCATCCCTGATTCCAGTGGGGGCCCCCCCCGAACATTCCTCAGTGCCCTGCTAGGGGTGCGGCCGTGCCCCACAGTTTGGGGACCACTGGTATAAGGCTTGTGCTGGTCTGTACTTGTAAGGCTTTCTCTGTTGCACTGTTTATTTCAGGGATTGGATGGTCATTTTTTGACCAGCCAAGAGGTTTCAACTTCCCAAGAGACCAAAAGGCTCTCTTAATAGGTATGGAATGGAACAGATTGTAGGCACCTTACCCTTGGGTGAGCACTCAGAGAGACAGATCTCTGCATAAGGTGTAGTCCCAACTTAGCTCAAGAGGGCATGGTGAGGTCTCCTGCCAGATCATGATGAACTGGATCTCTAGTCTCCATAGTTTGGGTCATGTTGTAGAGCACTGGCCACTCTGGGTTTATGTTTATGCATTACTAGTGCTTCTAAC
Source organism: Emys orbicularis (assembly GCF_028017835.1). Lineage (NCBI taxonomy): Eukaryota > Metazoa > Chordata > Testudines > Emydidae > Emys > Emys orbicularis. The sequence continues at coordinate 49,664,503 of NC_088684.1, read as the reverse complement.
TTCCATTTTTAGAAAAAAGGCAGTTTGTGTATCTCATTTGTTTTGGAGTTATTTTAATGGAAGCACTTGTGGGATGGCTGAAATTTAATCAGCAAGTACAGATATAGCATTCAGAACTTGTGTGACTTAAACATATGTTCACAGAAACCTCAGAAAAGCAGTTATTGGCATCCTTTCTTCAGGAACTGAAGAAGGACTAAAGTTTCCTTGCCTGTTTTCTACCTATGACAGACAGAGACACTGGAAAGTTTTGTGTAAAAGGAAGAGCCTATTCTGTACTTTACATCCTCCATTGGAAATTGGGGAATGTAGTGTGATACATTTTAATATTATGTTGTACTTGCAAACTCTGATTTTGCTGATAGAAAATGACTAGCTTTTGTTTTTTGCATTTGCACAGAAGAAAATCAGATGGCTTCCAGCTAATTCATTTAAAAATGTATTAAGTTTTTAAAGTAATATCCAAGATTACCTTAACTGAAACAGTTTAGTGAACATTTTTTCCTTTTGGTTTGCTCACATTGTGCATTTGACAGCAATGTGTATTGTCACTTTCACTATCTCCCTATATAAACAGTTTTTTCCTTGTTGAAAAGATCCTTAAATGTCAATAGGGGAGCAGAAAAACAGGTAATTTTAATAAACAAAAGGACTTTTAAACAAAACAAAACTTTTCAGGACATACTATTTCAATGGAGCTCAATCAGAAATGTAAAAATATTCAGTTTCAAAGTTGATAGTATCCTTTTAACTCATTTCAGCACTTGTTCAGGCTATAAATTATGAGCATCCCAAATTGAAGTGATTTTGAAATGGTGTGACATAAAGTAGTTGTCTTGATACCCAATCAGATGTATCCAACTAGCGACAGAGATCTCATATTTGGAGTTTGTCAGATATCCTTGATTTAACTGTACCACAAAGAAGTTGTCTGTTGCGTGATGCTTTGGTGGCCAAGAGGTTGTATTTGGTGAGGTCTTTTAAACTGTTTAGTGTTTGAAGTAGCCTGGAGACTACTTGCTGAAGAAAATGTTCACAGAAGGAAGAAGCAGGGTGTTCAGACATCAAATCTTGATTCCACTGAAGTCAGTAACAGAATTTTAGTGGAAGCAGGATTTATCCCTACAGCCAGGTGGGCACCCAAGAACTGTTGATGATAGAAAATTCATATTACCTACAGATTAATCTCTTGAAAAAGGATGAATAATTTTGCCCAAACTGTCCTAATTACATAATTTATTTGCAATGTTGTTGTAGCCGTGTTGGCTCCAGGATATTAGAGAGACAAGGTCAGTGAGATAATATTTTTTTATTGGACCAACTTCTGTTGGTGAAAGAGATAAGCTTTCGAGCTATGCAGAGTTCTTCTTCAGGATCTTTCACCAACAGAAATTGGTCCAATGAAAATATATTACCTTAGCCACTTTTTCTCTAATTAGGAAATTACATGTACAGTGAAAATGAATTTTGGCCAATTGACTGAGATCTCGTATACTGTTTTTAGTGCAAAATACAATAGAGGTTAGCTTGAAAATTTTGTGCTCCCATACAATTAATAATAAACACCAACTGTTCTTATTGGAGGAGAAAATATACTTTTTCTTAGTGTTTAGTATTGTGCATCAGCATTGGTATAGATTAGAAATGCTAATGACTAAAGTTGTGGGTCTGACATGAAAATGAAACTTTTCAAAGGAAGCTTGGAGGGAAGCCAGAATATATTAGGACTGTCCCAGATTGTACCACAGACTTCCTATGTGATCCTGGACAAGTCAGTAAGCCTTTTTGTGCTTTAACTTTTTCATCTGTAAAATGAGCATAGAACATCCCTGCCTCAAGGGCTGCTGTGAAGTTTACTTTATTATCTGTCATGAACTTTGGTATCCTCTGAGACAGTTTGAGAAGTAGAAATTACAGTCAGTAATGATGGTTCCAGAGATGATGGAGCAAATGGAGATTTGTTTTGAACACTGCAATATATTTCCATTATGGCCCATAATGGCTCCCCAAAACTATTAGGGTTAATTTATTTAGTATTTATGATTCTCATCACCATAGTATCTAAGAGTTTGTCTACATATTAAAGTTATTGTAGAATAAAGTAGATTAGGAATTTAAAGCAGAATAACTATTTTGGCATAACTCCATGTGTGGACACTCTTATTCCTGAATAAGTGTGTCCACACATAGAGTTCTTCCACAGTAGATATCCTGAATAACTCCATGTGTAGACAAGTCCTGAGTTGTCTGTATGTTGTCCACTTTTTCATGGGTATGTAGGATCTCTCAGTGGCATGGTAGTATAGTAGTAGTGATGATTGATATTTAAAACTTTGTCTGTTTTTATCCAGAAAAGCAAAGAAAATTTGAGTGAAGAATGAAAATTAAGGCTCAGGTTTAAATCTTTCTACTTCCTTCACTCCATCCTGGCAGGTTCTCTAGGTTTAAATCAGAAACTGTTTTCTTACATATTTTGTTTGCTGAGCTGTTAAGTATGAGTAGAAGATGGTGGTAAACTTTATTAAAGCACAGTCTGTACGGAATAAATGTTTAGTACTTTCATGACCAATCAAACTGAACAACTGTTTAGCCCAATATCTACTGTAAAGCAGTTACACATGTCTCAATTAAGAAAGGTAGAAACCAAGTTGCATACCTTAGCTACATTTTCAGGGAGTTACAGAATTTCTGTAGGCAGGTGACTCATCAATTTTAGTTCCAGTAGCAGGCATCTTTATAAGGCCAGGGGTTCCACATCTTAGAGAGACATTGCCTTGTGAACCGCCTATCCTCCCATTCAAAATCACTTACCATTTCTGTAACACTTCTGTGACACCTACAGCAGTTGTTTACATGGAAAATAATACTTAGAAGGCATTAAATAAATGTGTTTTTAGCTTCCTGATTTAGCAGTAGAATATGAAGAGGAAGAGGAGCTGGCCATCTACCCGTAGTCCACTAGCAAGTGCCCTTGTGCTCCACGGACTAAAGCTTGAAAATCACTGTTAAAACAGGCTGTGGGATTATGATTTGGGCATGTGATACTGCACAGTTGTTGTCTTGTCATTCTTTTTCCTTCTTCCACCCCCATTAGGTTCTGGTGCACTGTCCCATAAGTGGTCACTAGCAGCAGTTCTCTCTTTAGATGGCTCTGGATGCCTGTCATTGGCAATGGTTCTAGCATTAGACACATACCTTGTTAACATTTAGAGGTAGATGGACTGTGGGAGGAGAACTGGGAGCTTGTCTACACTTCAAAATTAATTTGGATTAAAGGAGGGTGTGAATTTAAAATGCAACAGTTATTTTTCAGTCGTTGCATGTGTGGACATTCTTATTCCAGAATAATGTCCATCCCCATCCATGAAGTTATTCTGGAATAACTGTGTGGGTAGACAAGCCTGGTCAAGGAGATGAAATAAAATTATCAGTGAAGAAGTGAGAAGGGAAGAGATCAGAAAGATGAGGAGGGAAAGGAGGCTCCAAAACAAAAAAAAAATCCCACTGGAAAAGTAGAAACAAGAAAAGAGAGACTAAATTAATCACATCAGAAATGGTGCCGCATGTCAGTTAGGTAAAAAGCAGTGCTTGCAGAAATGCAAGTGTACACATTGTGTGCTACAGCGAGCAAGAAGAGCAGAGCTGAGTTGTCTGAGACAAGGTTTATATTTTTTTAAGGGACAGGGAAGCAGCATACTCCTTATTTCGCGTAACTAGTGGCATGCTGATGCTGCCCCTGCTTTGATAAATGTGCCTGGATTCTAATTTCAACCAAATAACCAATGAACTACTTTTTAAAACTTCCTTGGAAGCATAAAATGGGTCACAGTCTAAATATTCACAGAATCTACGCATCCTGCTGTGTATTTGTCTGCCAGTCATGAGCCGCCTTAAGGGAAAGTCTCAAGTAATATTTGCCTGGGTTACATACTTATTTCAAATGGGAGGAGTTACTAGAAATGGTGACTACTGTGCAGCTATTTTCCACTAAAAATATTTTATTGAGCAATTCCAAATATGAAAAATTTGGAGGGAGAGAAAGGAGAGGTGATCTCAACTGAAGTGAAATGTCCTTTTCTCTTGTAGACCGGGCCTGTTGTGAGCCACCTTGGCACATCTTATTGGAAACAAGTCCCTTTAAAAGAGTTCTATCTACCAACAGTGAGAGAATTGTTGAGACGTCTTAGGTAAAATTTTCAAAACCACCAATTTTGAAAGTGACCTAGGTGTTTAACAGCCTAAGTCTTATTGAAAGTTAATAGGACTTAGACTCTTAAGATGCTTTTGAAAGTTTTACCTCCCAGTCATTAAAACTTAGCGGAACATGGCATTTTTCATGACTTCTGTAATTGTGTTGAAACCAGTTTTGTCCTGTCTGTAGTAGCAACTAAAGGGTTTCCACACATTTGTGGGTTGGAATATGTTGGGGACAGCATCAACCCATTGCTGAAAACTTTTGTCAGAAATGGGTTACTTTCCTCTTGTAGCTGGGCCCTTTCTATATCGTCTGCCATATATAATTTTCAAACCCCTTTTATTTTAGAAGGGTGTATTTTTGGATGGGGGATGGGGCAATGCATTTGAGACCAGTCTGCTAGCTCAGACTAACGGTATAAAATGGATAGTTTTTTTTTTTTTTTTTACCAGCGGTGGTAATAAAGACAACCATTAACTCTTCTTCTGCAAGTACGGGGATGGGTTTTAATTTCAGCTATGAAGCAGAATTCTTTGTTACATAAAAATGAAATTTTGTGATGCATAAATATATAAATGATTAAGTATAAATCTGGAATAGACTGTTCCAGCACAGCTGTTATATTAAAAAATATGCCCTGTGTGATTTTCATAGCACTGCCTACTATTAAAGTTGACCAGCACTTCCCACTGAAAGGCCCTGTTTACAATTGTAACCATTTGGGCTGAGATGTTCCATGCTGGGTGTCTGGCTCAGGATGAATTTCTTTTTGAAAATCTCAGCCAAAACTGTTCCTCTATTTCCAAGAACAAAACTAGAAAAAAATATATTTTGTCCATGTTATAGAACTGTGGTGCCCTAGTACCCCCCACTGCTTTGGAATAGGGACTTGAAATTTGGCATGGGGTAGCCTTTACATCAAGAATGTCTTTTGATGTCCCCCTGAAAATCCACCCAAATTTGGCCACGCTATAAGCCTTTGAAAAATTGCAGCTCATGCATGGCCAGTAGACATCTTACATTTTAGCAGCTAAATTCCCTGAAGATTGTGTCCACACAGGGCATCCTCCAGCCAGGGCCTGAATAGGACTTTCCCTGCAGTTACAGATCTGGGCTGCTGTGGGCCAGGTCTGGGCACTGGAACTAAAAGCAGGAAATTGGTCTCCTGCCCAGACAGTGAGCAGGAGGAATCTATCTGATGCAAACATAAAGAGAAGAGCTGGGCTTGAAGGGATATACTGGGACAAGGAGTCTGGGAGATAGAGGCGGGAACTGGACCTGTGAGCAACAGTGGGAAGGACATTGGAACTGGCTGGGCAAGGAGATTGGGTCTGGAGCCAGTAGGTGTGTGTGGGAAGAGACAGGGATTAAGAATCAAGGCCGAGGGGGGAGAGAGACAGATCTGATGAGGAGCCAGGGTGTAAGGTAAAACTGGTACTGGTTGGGTAAAGAAACTGGGGCAAGAAGCCAGGAGGATGACACTAGGACTGGGAGCCAGTGGGGACAGAGAACGTGGGTGGGTGCGGGGTCTTGGTGACTGGAAACCAGGAGAGGGGAGAGAAACGTCGGCTAAGGAGATGTGCGGAGTAGAAGTGGTATTGGATGGAGAAGGAGACTGGGACGGGGAGTACAGAGGGGTAAGAGTAGGACTGACTGGACAAGGAGATTGGAACTGGAATGAGAATCCTGAGGAATGGAGATTGACTTTGGGTAGGCTAGAAGAATGGGACTGGATAAGGAGCCTGGGGTAGGGAAGAGACAGAACTAGGACAAGGATAGGTTGAAGGGGACAGAGTAGAAGGGCTCACACATGGGGAGGAATGGGCAAAAGAGTCTGTGCTCACACTCCCCTCCAGAGCCTGGAACAAAACCTAGGTTTCCTGAGTTCATCATTCCTCTGCTGTCAGCAAATAGGAGTGAAACCCACTGGCAAAGTGTCTCCTCCCCCTCTAGCATAGAAGATGACAACCTGCTACTTCTGTCAGTTACTCTGTCAGCTCAAGTGGCAAAGGTCTAAAGGTTCCAACCCAGTTGATGACCTATGTGGGTATCAATAAGATGCCACATGTTAGAACTGTTTTTTTTTTCCAGTTTGCTTATTTAAAAGTCTTAGGAAATTACACAAAAACTAAATTAAAGGAATATTATTGAGTTTGCCTGTTTAACCTTAACTCACCCTCTTGTGGCTATGCATTGTGAAAAGTCTTTGATTATATGATCATGTGCTGTTCTGTCCACAGGGACGCCTGCCTCCATCAGTGCACAGGCTGGACCTCCTCTGGGGATCATTCAGAACTGTGTAGTGAAGGAAGCTGTTGTCCATAGGACCCCTGCTTTATTTGTTGCGGAAGTTGGAAGGTGTGTTGTGAATGAGGCAGGGGATTTCAGGAGACATAGGACGGTCTCATGGTTAAGGCAGCTGAACACTGCCTTGGAGAATGGATTCTAGCCCTGCCTCTGAATTCATATGTGATGCTAGCTGAGTCACCTAAACCATACTTTTCACAGGTGGTTACTAATTGTGTGTTCCTCATTTTCTGGGTGCCTGACATGAGACCCTGGGGTCTGATTTGCAGAAGTGCTGATCACACACAACTGCAACTGAAGTCAAAGGGAACTGTGCTTTGAACCTAGAAAGTGCTATATAATGCTAAGTACTGTACTCTGAAAAATCAGTCCTAGATGTATTAAATTTGGCACCCAAAATTAGTGGCTACTTTTGACCTTAATCTCATTAGGTATGTTTACACTGCAATTGAGAGGTATAATTGCAGGATATGTGTACATACCTGAGCTAACTTTCATTTAGCTACATCAAAGCTAGCTTGAGTAACTATAGCAGTGGAGACTCAGCAGTGGTCACTAGAGTATGCCAGGGTCCTGGCTGGGCAGATCCAGTGGGTGCAACTGCCTGTGCTTTGGTATGTCTGCAGGTGCTGCAATCACACCTCCTGTAGACATCCCTTCTGTGCCTCAGATCTTCATCTGTAAATAGAGATAATACCCCCTTCCCCCATGTACCAACACCCCCACTTTATAAGGGGTTGTAAACATTAATTAAATAATATTGATACATTGGAGAGGGTTCAGAGAAGAGCCGTGAGATGCTTCAAGGATTAAAAAATGTCTTATAGTGATAGACTCAAGGAGCTCAATCAGTTTAGCTTAACGGAGAAAGAAGCTTAAGAGGTGACTTGATTACAGTCTATTAAGTACTTACATGGGGAACATATTTAATTTTGGGCTCTTCAGTTTAGCAGAGAAAGGTATAACAGGATCCAATGGTTGGAAGCTGAAGCTCAACAAATTCAGACTGTAAATAAGTCTGAAATCTTTAACAGTGAGAGTGATTAACTATTGGGACAATTTACCAAAGAGTTGTGGTGGATCCTCCATCGCTGACAACTTTTAAATCAAGAGTGGATGTTTTTCTAAAAGATCTGCTCTAGGAATGTTGTGGGGAAGTTCTCTGGCCTCTGTTACACAGGAGTTCAGACTAGATGGTCACAATGGTCCCTTCTGGCCTTGGAATCTATGAAGCAGTCAGATATTATAGGTTTCAGAGTATGATGAATGCCATAGAAAAACCTATGAGGAAATTAATTCTGGCTTTAGAGCAGGGTTTGACTATTGTGCAGTAAATAAGGCATAGGGCACACATTGAACAACGAGGAGAAAACAGAATATTGAATAGCTGCTCATTAAGTGAACACAGACCATCCTTTGCACTGAATGAGGCAGGGGTCCTGTGAAAAAATAGTGTATGATCATATAAGGAAGGATTGTAAGACAATCCATATGCACAGGGTGACAAAATTAAGGTTGCATATTTGTTTAATAAACCAGGAAAGTACAACATGCTGTTACTAATTTAATATCTTTTTGATATGGGCTGTAGTAATTCCTTCTTACCATTAATAATCTCGTTTGATAGGTATTGCATGTGAAGTGGAAGTAGCATTCCTTTACTTATAATGCAAGACTGTGAAAATTGTCTTCCCCATTTTCCTTTTATACTGTATCTTATTAATTAAAACGCCAATCAGGACAGTTTGGTCTATTGAAATTCCTTACAACTTGTTTTCTGCTGGGAGGACATAATTGCTTTGGCAGGTCAGTGAGTTGGTTATGTTTTAGAAAAGATGGAAGTGTATGGCCTTTGCTGTATAATAGGTTTATTTTTTATTCTGGTTTTTGGCATTTTTAATGTATGATTACACAGACTGATGTACGGAGTGTATTCATTAGTAGATTTTGACCATAATGTACAAGTGAGTTTCATGATTAGAAAAGCAAAGAGTTACTGTCACATTCTTCTTCAATAAAATGACTCATTTGCATCATTATCTATCTCTCCTGCTTTCCAAAATCCTTGTTTTTAATCTCGCATGTATTTTATTTATTTAAATAGTTTCATGTCTTCTGCACCATTACTAAATAGTTTGAAGACTGAGTACTTTATTTAAAAATAAAACTTTTCACACACCTGTTCCAGTTTAGTATCCTTCCCTATTTTTAGAGGTGACTTAAAAAGCGGGACATGTAATACTTGCAGTATCACTTGAAGTAAAACAATAGTAGAATGGGTGCCCTTTGCTTTTGTCCACTACTTCATTCCTTTTTAGGGATAAACTAATCTGTCTCAGGCCTTGTTTATCTGCTGGGTAATAGGTTATTACCTTGATTCACATATTAATCCATCTGTACTTCGTATGTATTCTTAATTCCTCAGTCTCATAGGAGAAGAGTCGTGTGTTGGTTTGAATCTTAGTTGGCAGTTATGTCTTCTGGAGCTGAAATAGTGGAGCGTTAATCAAGTGCTGGATGTTGTTGGGTTTAATTATGATAAATGGCTTTTAAAATAAGATTCTTTCTACCTATCTTTGCTGGATTTCTAGGTAGAAGTTATGCTTACTAAGCCTTTTTCAAAAGGTAGGGGATAATTCTGGAGACATTTCAATTGTCCAAAGCTGTGAGCTATTGCTAAGTGTGTAATGACTTCCACATTTGTCCATTAAATTGCTATGCTATGCTGGGTTTCTATCTCATTTCTTTTTATGTGTTTCAATAGCTTTAGTATGGAACATGCTATATAAAAGCAAAATCAGTCCTACTCCCAATTCTAATTGTGTATTATGTTCTTAATACAAGGGTCTGTATTAAAGGCTTTCCTAATTATAAAGTTGCTACACTCTGTTATGTCTTATGATTTCTACATTTCTCATGGAACACATGAAGAATCAATCTGCTTTGTTGCTCTATAAGTGTTTCCTCAATGATTTGGAGAGAAGGTCCAATGGTGGGATCCAGAAATATATTAACAAAAGATAGCTGCTCCGTTTTATATCACACAAGACACACCGACATTTTTTTGGCTAGACTACCCCCGGTTATTGAGGCTTTAACTATTCTGTGATGTGTGGTTCTAAGGCGAACATGAGTTAATCCAGCATAGATCTGGATTAGCTTTTCAGAGTCACCAGAGGAGGTAGACTCCCTTCTAGCCTCCTCTACTCTTTGGGTTTATTTGTTTATTGTTGCAGAGAGATACTGCCCTCCTTCTTCCATATTCTCATTCTCCACCTTCCAAAAAGAAAAATTCAGACTTTTTTTATGGGGTTGGGAGGAAGGAGAGGGATTGGTTATTTAATATTTGGGACATTCACAGCACCTTTGTACTCTTTCCTGCCTGGCGTATACCCAGCTGGCTATGGAAGAACTGGCCCCTATGTTGAGGTAATGGGCGGATTCTCTGAGCATGGTTTGTAGAGCTCTGCATGCCATTTTTATATGGAGTTTGGTTGGATTCTGATCTTGAAGGAGAGTGGTGCAGAATGTGCAAGGCCTTTTGTTTGTGGTTTGTATTTTGTTTGATAAATTCCTGAGAAATTTTAGTGTTTGTTACAAAACTTAAAAAAATGGGTGAAAACTGATACAAAAAAATCAATGTCAGTTTTTTGGGGTAAATATTAGCAGTTAATATTGGGGGATGGAAGGAAAGAAAAAGCAACAAATAGAAAGGTAAGAGTGTTGAAAGTAAAAGCAGTTTAATGCTGGTTCATTTCATTAGCTGTACATTAACTGTACATACACGCATGCATGTACATGTGTGTATCTTCCACTACATTGCCTTACTTTAACAGACAGCCTTGCATTTACACTCAGACTAATTTATTATTAACATAAGAAAATCCAGTCCATTAGGTAGATTTGTTTAACGTACTCAGTACTTTTCATGTACTTAAATGGTCCAAAATTTGGGTTAAAATCCAAAACTCAATCTTTTGGAGTTCAGGACCATTTGTAAACCTTAATGATATGTTGCAACCCAAAGGCCCCCCCTCCAGGGTTCAGGGGTGCGGGGCAGGAGACAGGGGGGCTCAGAGCTAAGATTCCAGGTGCTCTAGCCAGACGTGAATAGCTGGAAACCCCCCCAACCAGCAACTGGGGGGGGGGAGCCAAGATAATCCCCCCAAAACACACCCTCCCTCCATATGGCCCATGTCAGAGGTGGAGGGGAACCTGGGGAAGGAATTGGGGGCGGGCAGAGGGATGCGGGGGACTGGGGGGGTAAGGATATGGGAGCAAAGCAGTCTGGGGGAGGGGCGATGAGCCTATAGTGCCCCCAAAAATATAGCCCCCCACACTGCCATAGGCAGTAGAGGGGTGGGGGGAATTTGAGGTCCTGGAGATAAAGTGGGGGGAATGGAGGAAGAAATTAGTTGGGGTATAGGTAGCATGACAGAGGGGAAGTCATCTGGCTGAGTGAGAGGGGTACATTGGGCAGGGGCAAGCTTGGTGGGGAGGACAGGAGTGGAAGGGGGGTGCTGCTCAGTTGCAGGGCAGGATACACTTTGGGAGGCCAGTACTTTACTGAGAACATGACACCGTTTCCCTCTCGGCTCCTGACCTTGTAGCCGGCTGGGCTTGGCTCCCCACTCTGGGTGTTACATACACCAGCGTCACAGTACTGCTCCGGTTTAGCCTGGCCACCCTGCTGGGGAGGGGTGGGAGGGGGGGAATTTGTGTGAGTAACATTGTGACCTGGCGCATGGGGTCGTAGCGCCTCTCACTCAAATTTGGCCCAGCTTGCCCCCCGTCATCATGACGGAGGGGTTGCTAGGCCAACCCTAGGCGGCGCTGCAACCCTGTGCACTGGGTCACAACACAGGGAGCAAGGAGCCAAGCCTAGCCAGCCCTGCAACTCTTTGACGTGTTCTGGCGACCCAGTTTTGGGTCGTGACCTGCAGGTTGAGAAACCATGGACCTGGAATCAGCACCCAGGAAGCTTGCTGAGCTTCAGGTGAGCAGCCTAATGGGCCAGTTTTTTGCCTTGGTGTGCAGATTGCTGACACTTATCTCTGTTCTTTTAACAGGCTGCTGATACTCTTGCTGTGAGACAAAAAAGAAGAATCTATGACATCACCAATGTTTTGGAAGGCATAGATTTAATTGAGAAAAAGTCAAAAAACAGCATCCAATGGAAGTAAGAAGTGTCAATTCTGCATATTTTCACATTCTCAAGCGAGGAAAAAGTTGTTCCTTTTTCCTTGGCTATATTCAACAATAATTAAAATTCATTTTGTAATCAGTGGTAGCCTATGTAGAATATGTCAGTGGTCTCAATCCAGTTCCTAATGACCGGGTGTCCTCACTGCAATTGTCGTCCTTGTTTTCAGAGAGGCCAAAAATTGAATGGTGCTGGAGACTGAAGTACTCTGAGCAGTGAAGTCTGAAGTTTTCAGCATATCTGAGGGGCAATTTATCATTGTTGTTTTTCATACTGTACCATGTTTAGATTAAAGTGACAATCCTGAAAAGTGAAAATCTGGCAATTTTCATGGGCACTAAAATTTATATAACATAACTTTATAACTTGCTACTTAAAAGAAATAAATCTTTGAACTTCAAGATGAGTTTGGGCAGGGATTGGGGATGTGGCTGTGATGTGTGTTGTAGAGTTGAACAGAGCAGTGTCAAGGACCAGGCAGGCAGTGTGCTAGCCTAAGATTCTGTCTATGCGAAAACATGTTCCATTCTCCCATTGCCCCAGTGAGGAGCTAACTAGGGGGAATTGAGCTGGGTACACAGCCCTGACACAGAAAACGCCACCCGCCATGAAAATGGAAAACAGTGACTGGAATCCCAACGTTGGCCCCAAATTTAAGACATTTTTCAATATTTTTCTACTTAAAAAATAAAAGCAGGAATTTTACTACTTCTTAGTATTTCATAATATAATTAATATGGTGGGTTTAAAAAAAAAAAGCAAGACCTATGCTTCAAACTCTCTCTCTCTCTCTCTGTAGTTTTGTACATTATCATTACACATATTGTGACTGCATAAAATATTGTACCTTTTTTTAAAGAGGTGTAGGTGCTGGCTGCAATACAAAAGAAGTCATAGACAGACTGAGGTATCTTGAAACAGAAATTGAAGATTTGGAACTAAAAGAAAAAGAGCTGGATCAGCAAAAATTGTGGCTGCAGCAAAGCATCAAAAATGTTATGGATGACTCCACAAACAACCAATATCCTTTGGGACGTACATTGTGTCCATTCATGAAATAGAATTAAAGAAGCACCAGTCATATGTTAAAAGGTTGGTCACATAATATGACCTGCTCTAGAAGTGAGAAGATATTTGAACTAGGTGACCAAGGGGGGGTTACTAACTCTAGAAGAAATAGAATTGGTCTCAAGCATTTTTCTGTTAAAATGTGATTTCAATTTTCTTTTGCACTGGTAGTGAAATTAACTCACCTTGTGAAGCAAGTGCTATGAGACGATAGCAAGACCCATTAGGCTGTGGAATACACAGTGAGATCTAAAGGAGTAGAAGAAACTTTGCTTGTGGCATTTTAAAACCAAGCTAGACAAAGCGCTGGAAAATATACTGTAGGGAACAATCTTGTATTGGCAGAAAGAGGCACTGGATGGTCTAATACAGTGGTTTTCAACTTGTGGTCCATGGACCCTTAGGGGTCTGCAGTCTAGGATTTCCAAAGGGATCCCACCTCCATTCAAATTTTTTTAGGGGTCTGCACATGAAAAAAAGGTGGAAAACCACTGCTTTAATAGGTCTTTTCAAGTTTTAACCTCTGTGATTGTATCAATGGTAATCTGGAAATAATCCATCAGAAATTTACACAGTGGTAATTTTTTAATGTAGAAAATCCAGACTTTTAGCATTAACTGAAATTAACTGCTTTCGTGGTTTAAATTAGATTTAGGATACTCCAGAATATTCTTCTTTGGTTGTTCATAGGATAGGTTATCTAAAGCTTTTGAAAAGATATGTGAGTTGACAAACTCCTGAGGCTTTTTGAAACTGGAACTGAAAATATCCGGTGTGTAAACAGGTAATAAGTCTATTGTTTAAACTATATTTGCTCATTACTTTGTAACCACATGTTTAGCATTCTTAGGGCTAGTCTACACTGCCCATGGTAAAGCGCTGCCGTGGCAGCGCTTTAACGTGGCTTGTGTAGTCACGGCAGAGTGCTGGGAGAGAGCTCTCTCAGCGCTTTAAAATAACCTACTTCCACGGGCATGGCTGCACTCGAAACTCCAAAGCGCTGCCGCGGGAGCGCTGCTGGTACTCCACCTCCATGAGGGGATTAGTTTACAGCACTGGCTCCCAGCGCTGGGCCACTGTTTACACTGGCGCTTTACAGCGCTGTAACTTGCTGTGCTCAGGGGGGTGTTTTTTCACACCCCTGAGCGAGAAAGTTGCAGTGCTGTAAAGTGCCAGTATAGACAAGCCCTTAGAGGATATTGAACAAAATAGGTCATTAGAGATTTTGGAGAGGGAAAAGTGCACTCTTATCTATAAGTAGCTCTAAAGCACTTAACACTATATTATGATTGTTCAGTACAAACTACTCCAGTCAAATCAGTGATTTTTATCACGTCAGAGCCTGCTTAAATTCACAGATCATTAACCTGATAGACTGCAGCTGTTCTAAAGTGAATCCAGTCAATACAGATAACATAACAGGTAAGGTCTCTAATCAGCAAAGCAATTAAATGTGTTTAAGTGCTATGCTGAATTGAGGCCCGAATGAGCTGTGAAATTATTTCCCATTGAATAAAGAGATTACTCTGCATGTGCAACAATCCATTTTTAAATGAATTATTGATTGTGAAGGCACAGTTTGGTCCACTTTCACAAAGCTCTGAGTGGAGTCAGTTTGCTGAGAGTGCTGGGAATGGAGTGGGATTGGGCACCCCAAGCCACCAGAGAAGGTCTAATAGTGAATAGTGTACCAAACCTTGTTAACAAAATAATTGAGTAATTGGAATGTAATTAAATATCTAAAGTAATGCAGGGCTAAGTTTTGTCTTGTGTGATACTGCAAGCTGAATACCTAGTAAGCAAAACAAAACCCTAAGTGCCTGGCCTCTACTTCTAAACACTACAGATAAAATGACTTTCAGAAATCAGCTTTTACATTTGAAAAAGGGTAGATTTGAAATGGAAACTACAGTGATTAGTTATAACCTAGTTGAAACATTGACTAAGAACGTATTGCATGAAACTTCAAAATAGTTTATACAAATATATGGCACTGTCTCTCTAGCTGCAAATGGTTTCTCAGGGAAGTCCAGTCCTAAAAAACCGCCATGTGCAGTACTCAGTTTGAAATACTTATTAATTGTATGTGGTGGGATTACAGGATTAAACCAAAAATGTTGTTTTTCAGGATGCGTTTTGACTAGGACCAATTTGAAAGTGAAAGGGAAAGCAGGTGCTTTCAAAGTTGTTGTAAGTGTATGAGGATATGGGTGTACACACAAATTTTTAAAATAGAACTTGTTTTACACCTTTGGAAGCCCTGCCATGCCCTTGCATTAAGATATATTCAGAGCTCTCTGTCCTACTTCTGAACATCAACAGGTTCCTATTTGGTGGTGGTTTTTTAAATTACATTTTAGTGGCTTGCAATTATTACAAAATAATTTATATGTTAATGGTGGCAGAGTTAGCAAAATTCATTTGACTGCACCAAATTCCATGAGACAAAATCATTAAAACTAAATCATTTTGGTTCTAAATTATTTAGAAGAAAAACGTACATAACATGGATCTGGGAACCAGTTTTCTCTCTCTTGATAATGACAATGTCTTGATTTTGCTGTAGTTTTTACACAGAAACAGTAAAACATCTCATAGCTTTCTGTGCTGTTGACTTATTTCTTAACTATACTTACCGCAGCCAACGTTGTTTTGTTTTTTTGTTTTTCCAGTAAAGCAATTCTTTTTCCAAGCTCCAGTGCTGACCTGTGTATTTTTATGGTTGACAGGTAAAACCTTGAACTTAAGGATTTTTCATAGAGCAATTCCCATAGACTATGAATTAAACACAGGATGTTGTTTCTTTTCAAAGCTGCTTGCCTCACCTATTCTGTAGGCTGCATCTAGTTCTTTGATGGGTATGTCGTCACTGGCAGAATTCATCCTGGATTCATCCGGAATTCATGCTGATCCATGATGGCTTTGGACATACTGTATCATAGTGATATGATATTAACCAGACTTATCAGTAAAAAGGAGATGGTGGTAGTATGTGTGAAATACATTTAAATAACATTTTGGAAACTTTCTAATGGTAGTCTAAAGCCAAGGCTTTGCTTGAAAGGCTTTGCTGGTCTAGTTATACTGGTATGCTATATTGACAAAGCATTTATAATGTGGACATAGCTAATATTGACAAAATTCTGCATTTGTATAGCTGCATCCTTTTGCCACTGTTATGTCAGTCACAGATCCCACTCTTGACCAACATTAGCTATAACAGTAAAAATGTAAAGTGTAGACCTTCCCCTAAACAACACACTGTAGGAACACAAACTTCTTTTGTAAACTGCACTAAATATCAACTTCACATTGCTTAGGGAAAAATCTCAGCTTCTTACTTCTTGAAAATTTCCTTGACATAAATCACATTTTCATATGTCACTCATGAAGACATCTGTAATTGCTTCAATGGTAAGTTGCTGCTGCTAGACTGTATTTTTGTAAGATGTTTGGAGCAGGTGTTTTAACCAGGGAAGACAAGGTCATAGTGGAGAAGCTAAATGAATTCTTTGCATTTGTCTTCACTGCAAAGGATGTGAGGGAGATTCTGATATTTGAGCCATTCTTTTTAGGTGACAGATCTGAATAACTGTCCCAGATTGAGGTGTCAATAGAGGAGGTTTTGGAACAAAGTGATACATTAAGCAGTAATAAGTCACCAGGACCAGATGGTATTCACCCAAGAGTTCTGAAGGAACTCAGAAATGAAATTGCAGAACTACTAACTGTGGTATGTAACCTGTCGCTGAAATCAACTTCTATACCGGATGACTGGTGGATATCTAATGTAACACCAATTTTTAAAAAAGGCTCCAGAGGTGATCCTGGCAATTACAGGCCAGTAAACCTAACTTTAGTACTAGGCAAATTGGTTGAAACT
Source organism: Emys orbicularis (assembly GCF_028017835.1). NCBI lineage: Eukaryota > Metazoa > Chordata > Testudines > Emydidae > Emys > Emys orbicularis. Next base: position 49,647,847 of record NC_088684.1, on the reverse strand, counting down.
ATAGTAAAGAACAGAATTATCAGACACATAGGATGAACATGATATGTTGGGCAAGAGTCAACATGTTTTTTTGTAAAGGGAAATCATGCCTCATCAATCTATTAGAATTTGTTGAGGGGGTCAACAAGCACATGGACAAGGATGATCCAGTGAATATAGCGTACTTGGACTTTCAGAAAGTTTCTGACAATGTCCTTCACCAAAGGCAAAGCAAGAAGTCATGGGATAAGACGGAAGGTCCTTTTGTGGATCAGTAACTGGTTAACAGGTAGGGTAGGAATAAATAGTCAGTTTTCACAGTGAAGAAAGATAAACAGCCGGGTCTCCAGGATCTGTCCTGGAACCGGCGCTGTTCAACATATTCAGAAATGATCTGGAAAAAGGGGTAAACAGTGAGGTGGCAAAGTTTGCAGATTTAAAAAAAAAAAAAAAATTCAAGATAGTTAAGTCCAAAGCTGACTGCAAAACGTTACAAAGGGATCTCACTAAAAGTAGATGACTGGGCAACAAAATGGCAAATGAAATTCAAAGTAATGCACATTGGAAAACATAATCCCAACTATACATACAAAATGATAGGGTATAAATTAGCTGTTACCACTCAAGAAAAAGATCTTGGAGTCACTGTGGGCAGTTCTCTGAAATCCTCCACTCAATGTGCAGTGGCAGTCAAAAAAAGCTGACTGAATATTAGGAAAGGGATAGAAAATATCATAATGCTGCTATATAAATCCATGGTATGCCCACACTGTGAATATTGTGTGCAGTTCTGGTTGCTCTATCTCTAAAAAAGATATATTAGAATTGGAAAAGGTACAGAGAAGGGCAACAAAAACGATTAAGGGTATGGAATAGCTTCCATAGGAGGAGAGATTAAAAAGTCTGGGACTGTTCAGTTTAGAAAAGTGACAACTAAGGGGGGATGTGATAGAGGGCTATAAAATCATGAATGGTGTGGAAAAAGTGAAGAAAAGTGTTATTTACTCCTTCACATAATACACTAATCAGAAGTAACACAATAATCAGAAGTCCCCAATGAAATTAATAGACAGCATGTTTGAAAGAAACATAAGGAAGTACTTCTTTACACCACGGACAAACAACCTCTGGAACTCATTGCCAGGGGATGTTGTGAAGGTAAAAATTATAAATGGGTTAAAAAAACAATTGGGTAAATTTATGGAGGATAGGTCCCTCAATGGTTATTAGCCAAGATGATCAGAGACTCAACCCCATGCTCTGAGTGTCCCTAAGCCTCAGACTGCCAGAAGCTGGGACCGGACGACAGGATGAAGCACTCAGTAATTGCATTGTTCTGGTCATTCCCTCAAGCATCTGGCACCAGCCACTGGTGGAAGACAGGATAGTGGTCTGACTCAGTATTACCATTCTTATGTTCTTGTGCATTAACCATCAGACTTGAAAAAAAGCTGTTTGAAACCTCTAGAAATGGGATTTTTTCAAATACCTCTCCCCCTCACCCCAGCCCCTCCCCAAAAACACATCCTACAATACAAAATGGCTATTTAATGAAGATCTAGAGCCAAGGATTCCATATTCCCACTATTGAGCAAAGTTCTTACAACATGAGGATCATTATTTGTATTTATTATATTGTTACATAAACCTCACTATAACATAGTGGTTTTTTTCCATAATTACTTTGAATTTAGAAAATGTTTGCAAGTGTAATTATGTTTATAAGAAATGGAACTTACAATACATAGCTACTTGATACTTTGAAACTACATACTTCGACAGAAGCGACATGAGCTATTAGATGTCTTTTCCATCTGCAGTCATGGATGTATGGAAGGGGGGCTTGGTTGCCCCCAGGGCATTGTTTTTCCTAATGCGGGCTCTGCAGGACCTGTCCAAGTTCTGGGGGGGGGGAGGGGAGCAGGTCAGGACATGTTGGTCTGACCCACCAGAGGTTCCCCAGAAAAGACAACTCAGGCCCAGGCTTCCATATATTTTGTGGGGACAGCTGCAGCCAGGGGGAATCCCTGACAGTACAGTTCCAGTGGAGCCATGCTACTGGGGATAGCTGAAGCCAAGAGCTGGGGGATAAACACAAAACATCTGCACAGATGGCTCCTGTCTTTCCCTGGATTCCTCATATTCCACCCAGTTTGGGAGTGGTGAAAAACTGGGACCTCTCCCCCACAGGAAGATGTGGGAGACTCTCTGCAAAGACCTCTAGCAGAGATTTCCCTCCCAGGTTCCCCTCCTGGTTTTTCCACAAGAGGGGACAATGTGGTCCAAAGTTTAGAAAACAATTCTAGGTTACATAAAATGCCTTTTCTCTAGTTTTGCCTGAAGAAGAACTTCAAGATAATGTTCTCTGTAGCCATGTACTTATATGTACTATAGAGTTTAACCCAAAACATAAAAAAGGTTATTACAAGAGTTCACTAATTACAAAATATGGAAACACTTAGAATGAGGTTTACAGTGAGAGAAGTGCTATCTCGCAATACACTGTGAGAGAAAAAAGCATTATCCTAATTTTATAGGTGAGAAACTGAGGCACGGAGAAGTGAAGTGACTTTCCCCAGGTATTTCAAACAGTCAGTAAGCTACAGAAAGAAAGGTGGTGTCCAAGTGCGCTGTGCAAGGCAACTACACCCAGATTGTACATGCTACAGAGACTGGAGTTCTGGGGACATATAAAGCTAAGTCCTTGGATATTCTGGTTATGAATACATAGATGGACAGGTTTTTTTCAAACATTGCTCTCATTCATTGTTCCTGAAGTACATCAAAATGTGCAGGATTTGTATCAAACTAATGCTGAAGTGGCATTAGAGAACTATATTCCATTTGAGTGTACACAACCCAAGAATGTGTAAAATTACATATGGTTAACATTTTCTTAAATTACTACTTCACTAGGAGACACACTTCTAGCAATTCAAGCACCTTGTGGTACACAATTAGAAGTACCTATACCTGAAATGGTATGTACAAACTGTTTGCTTACATATGTGTGGTGAGGGAGGGGTAAGGATGCCTGTGTTGCAGCTAGCAAGGTTTGTCTCTTCGTCTGTGTGGGAGAAAAAATTAGGATTCACCTAATTGGATGTGGACTGATATTGGGTAAACAGCATTTTTTGCGCATCTAGACAGACTAAAAGTGATTATACCTTTCAGTTAAAACAAGATACTTTGGGTTTTCCCCTTCCTTCTTCTCTCTTCCGCTTGCAAAAGCCCAATAGCTGCCGTTTCTCTTCAGGCAAAAAGCAGTGGTGCTTCCTTCAGTCTGTCAATGCTGGTCTTTCAGTGGCAAGCTCCTTTCCTCCCAACCCCTGCTGGGCCAAGGAATTTGGAAACCCAGATCAGATCCCCACAGAACAACAGAGGAAGCGGTAGAAAAACAGATTGTCATTTAGGACTAGACCAGATAGAGCATCAGAGAATAATAGAGAGAACAATCTTGCTTTGGCCAAGAAAGATGGATGGGCAAGACAATCTACTTTGCTTCATGTTTTTACCTTCTGCCATCTTCAATTTCTGTGATACAGTGCTTTTCAGTTTTTCATGCTGCCTACACAGGTGGGGAAAGAGTGGCAAACATTTTTTGTGCAGTTGTAGGAGGATAGTGATTCAATTTGATGTGTTTCATATTTTAACTTGAGCAAAGAATGAGTAAAAGCACAGTAATTAAACAATGAGGTTATAAAAAATGCCACAAGGTGAACTGCAATGCTAATCTAATGAGACTGTCCTTTGTACTGCTGGACACAGATAACTTGTATTGGTTGTCTTCATGACTGAAATATCTCACCTGTTCCCAAAATAGAAAGATAATGACTTAATCTCATGAACTGGCCAATGGTAGCACCACTGCACACGCCAGATTGAATCACAAGAACTAGCTCTTTAACATGAAGGCTTCATGTTGACTATTCTGCAGGGAAATTGTCCTGTGTTCACTGAATCAGGGAGGAAAGGATTTGGCTATGGTGGGACAGTTAGTTCCAATTAAGTCAATTTTGCAGATGAGAAAATTATTTTAAAGAGGCTACTATATGTCCCGGGGTCAGGTTTTAGTGGGAACCCTGCTGTGACTCGCAGCTAAGCTTGAATTCAATTACATGAGCATTGCACAGAATTCTGTACTTGAGTGCCATGTGTCAGTTGTTAATTATGTGAGAATGTAGAAGGGTTGGAATCTTATTGGTTATGGGGTGTGTTGTATTGGTTTTAAGTCTCTTTTTCTGTCTGATGTGATGTTAGTTAACTTTGTATAAAACTGTCTTAATGTGGTCTTATGACTAGAAAATTGTATGTCACCTTGCAATGGCATCTTGAGAATTTTATTCTTAAATAAAAGTTTTCTACCTAGGCAACTATGCATTTCCATTACTTTCTATGGCAATCACTGCATGCAGTTATTTGGCTTAATTGTCAGTGACAAGGAATTGTAACTGTTTTATTTCAATGTGCCACCTTTAAAGGGACAAAATGGACAAAAGAAATACCAGATCAGTCTAAAGAGTAGTTCAGGACCTATCCACGTGCTGCTTATTAATAAAGACTCAAGTTCCCCCACGCCTGTGGTGTTTCCAGTTCCTCCTCCTGATGACCTTGCACAGCCCCCATCTCAGCCTGCAATTCCAGTGACTCCCCCAAAACCTACTGCATCTACTGAGAATCCATCAGAGCAGCATGACATTAACCAGGAGCAGCATTTACCACATACCCCAGTTACAGATACACCATCAGGTGGGTCCATGGTTTGTTTCCCCCCACCCCCAAAAGAGATTTTAGAGATGGGGTAGAGAAAGGGAATCAACTGTTAGCATAATGTAGCAGCTGCCGGCCTGAGACCTGACACCAATGGAGTTACTGTCAGCTGGCTGGAGGTTGCTGGGGGAGGTCACCATCCTCTTCCTGTTCTATGTTCAGACTTCTGTTGAAATGGATTGTTCCACTTGCAATTTATCATCCTATACCAGAAACACCTCAGAAGTGATCCAGAAACCAGCCCACAACAGGGTTCTGGGCTGTTCCTCAAGGTGATTGTATGTGGTGTATGAAAGACTACAAACCTCTACTGGAATGTAAAGCTTGAATATTTACCTTTGACAAGCTTGTACTAGGACAGTCCCTGCTGTTGTTGCAAAAGGCAGTTTTATGTGAAAAGCAGGCTTAGTGAGGGAGATTACCTGAACTTGTTTTTATCACTAATAGATAATCAAATGCCGTTTAGCAACATACTACAGAAATTGTGAACCAAATCTCTGAAGGGCCTTGAGACCTGTGCCTGGTTTTTGAAAGGAGATGACATCTCAAATACTGGCCATGTTCTACCAGTAAGACTTAGCCAGATACAGGTGTGTCTGCATATAGTTTACCATAATAGACTTTGTAATATGTATTTTTCTGCCATTGTAGACAACAGTGTGCAAGAGAACAATACAACTCCAGCAACTCCTTACTCTAGCCTTCCGGACTCCTTGCTGTACACGAGCCTTGCAACAGATGCAACACAAACTACTGCTAGCTCAAATGACTATCAGGCCTTGCTTCCCTTGGATGTTAATTGTATTCTCAAGCCAAACTCATTTGATATAGCAAAGATGGATGAGCCCACAGGTAGGCAGACTCTCGTTAGTTTAACCCTTCCTGACAAAGCTAGCAGCAGATTTCCCAGGGGAGAAGAGGCCAGCAGTTTGTCTTGTCTGCAGCCTTTCCCTTCTCCTTCCTGGAGCTCTTTTCTTTTCACCATTTTGGCTGTGGTTGCTATCTGGTTTTGGGTGAAGTGCATCCCTCATAAAGATGCTCCATTCTGGTACATTGCTTACATTCCCTTTGTAGTTATAAGTGTTTGTGTAACCTAAGAATAGCACCAGAAACTGTCCAAAAGGAAAAGTTAAGGGGTTTTATTATTTTAAGCCCAGTAGGATACTGGTCTGGTTGACTATCTCTATTGCTCTTGAAAGCATTACGTTATAAATGTAGTAGCCTAACAGCTAACATTCTCCATTTCAATAGCTGTTTAATGCACAGAACCTGGGCTGACTTTCACAAATAAGTGCTTTTGTGTTTAACAGGAACTATTAGTAGTGATATCATTGACGAATTGATGTCTTCAGATGGTAAGCATTTAGCATTCCTATTTTTTTTAAATAAGCAGAGTTATATTTTAAGAATGTGATCCATTCATAGGAACGTAGGACTGGAAGGGATCTCCTGACTCATTGAGTCTAGTCCTCTGTTATTGCAGGCAAATGTCATTCATATCTGAATTCATCACTTCCCTAGGTTTTTGTTCAAATCTGATTCCAAAATTCATTACTAATATCTGATATTAAAATAGCTGCCACACAGGCCCCAGCTTCCTCATTTCCCCTGAGGTGCTCAACCCCTGCTCTGCCCCAGGCCCCACCCCCACTCCACCCCTTCCCCCAAGTCCCCACCTCTTCCCATCTCCTTCCCTGAACGTGCCCTGCCCTCATTCTGCCTCCTACATGCTGCTGAACAGCTGATCCTCAGCGGGCAGGAGTTGATCGGCAGAGCCGAAGGTGGGCAGAAGGTGCTGGTGGGGGTGAGCTGATCGGCAGGGCTGTCAGTGGGTGCTAAGCACCCACTAATTTTTTTTCCACGGGTGCTCCAGCCCCGGAGCACCCATGGAGTCGGTGCCTATGAGCTGCCAGCACCATTTTAAACATGACCTATTTCACTCCCACCTTTCCTGTTGCAACTCTCCCTTTCCACCTTTATTCTAGTTTCCATCACTTACCTGTTTTCCCTTCCATATTGACTGTCACGATATTAAGGCCCAAATCCTGCGAACACTTACATGTGTGAGTAATGTTATACATGCATAATACCTTTAGATTCATTGATACTACTCATTTGCATTAAATGATGCCAGTGTTCAATTTTTTGCAGGCTCAGGGCCTAATTGAGTATCCAGTTGATGAGAGAGAATGACTCAGTGGTCAGGGTACTACATGGAGAGACCTGGGTTTAATTTCCTGCTCTGCTGCAGGCTTCCTGTGAGAGTTTGGGCAAGTCATCTAGGGCTTGTCTACACTTACTGGAGGATTGATGCTGCGGCGATTGATGGATGGGCAGTCGATAATTGACTGCTGATCGCTCTCCCGTTGACTCCTGTACTCCACCGGATTGAGAAGAGTAAGGGGAGTCGATGGGAGAACGTCTCCAGTCGACACTACGTAGTGTGGACCCTGCGGTAAGTAGATCTAAGCTACGTCAACTTGAGTTACGCTATTAACGTAACTCAAATTGTGTAGCTTAGATCGACTTTCATGCATAGTGTAGACATGGCCTCAGTCTCTTCATGCCTTAGTTTCCAGTCTGTAAAGGGGGATAATAGCATGACACTACCTCACAGGAAAAATACATTTTAAGACTGTGAGGCACACAGGTACTACAATAATGAAGGCTATATAATACAATAGATCCACTGCTAGGTACCAACCACAAAGGCTGCTTAAGTGTTGCTTTGCTGCAGCAGAAGAGACTAATCTCTGTTACACTTCACTGGCTTTGCTGCAGGTAAGATTGCAAAGGAAATTTTTTCTCCTCTAAAGAAAATTCGTTTAAAGCATAGTAAATAAATGGTGTCTACACATTTAAATTATTTTTAACCTTATTTTGGTGGAGTTGCACCAGGATCCCCAATGCACACGAATACTGCCAAAGCAAAGCAAGTTGTAACATTTTGGACTACTGACACTGGACACCAAAGTTTTTGAAATTTACTGGATGTTGCAAGGCAGAATTTTAATTATAATAGATTTCTGTGATTCTATGACTAACTAAACTGTTCTTGTTTTACAGTTTTTCCTCTCTTACGACTCTCTCCTACTCCCGGAGATGACTACAACTTTAACCTGGATGATAATGAAGGAGTCTGTGATCTTTTTGATGTGCAGATACTAAATTATTAGATTCGGTGGGAACCAGACTGTCATATCTACCTCTAACTTTATAACATTCTAGACTTCTTCATAACCTAAGTATTTTAAATAATGAATGTATAACCTCTTAGTTCACTGACTCTGGGAGTGCATTTCCTTTTGCTTCCTTACCTACTTCACAAAACACCTTAAATTCAAAACCAGAAGAAAGGGCTTTTATCAAAATGTTCTCTGGTATTTTTTCACAAGTTACATTAATGTAACTCAGCTTTGAAATCCCAAGTTCTCCCCCCCCCCCCCTCCTTTTTCTTGCAGCCTTCTGGTTACTTAAAAAAAAACCCCAAGGCTTGTCACTTAGCAGAATTTTCTTTCTGCAGCTTTACTGTCAAGAAGCTTTCTGTATGTTTTTAACCTTTCACTACAATTTTTAAAAAGCGTTCACTGCCAAATTTTGAAGTGAAGGACATTAAATGAGTTAAGTTAAATTGTTTCAGTGAACCAATTTTGTGAAGTGCCTTCTGTTTTAGCACTTTAAGTTTCTCACATTTTGACTTCTGACATTCCACTTTCCTAGATTATAGGAAAGGTCTGTTTGTAGTTTGTATTAAAGTGTGCCAATGCTTGTATATTAACAAGATTTTTTTAATAAAACTGTACAAACAGAGTATTCATTATGTGCCATCCACTGATTTTTGCCAGTAAATTTTGCTTTTGAAATTCATAGATATTTCATTATGCATTACAACTGAGATAATAAGCTTGCAGTTGCATCCACATCAGCTGGTTCACTTTCCAGGTGCTTGGAAACCTGAAAATAATTAAAAAAAAAAATTACATGAAGTAGGAAGCTGAGGTTGTATAAAAAATTTCATTGATGGAAGATATAAAGCTAACAAATACTTGCTGTCTGAAAGATTGATTAGCTTGGTGTATTGGACTGCAAGACATCCTAAGTTTTTTATAACTTACTCACTTTTATGGGAATATATGATTTGCTAGACTAGACGGACCAGTGGTCAATACTTAAAGCTTCAGAGGAAAGCCAAAAAAATCTGTGCCCGTAACACACATAGCCAAAATGGAGATAAACTTGAATGCTCTAGTCAACAAAATCTAAAATTGTGAAGGAGATTATTACTGCACAGAGACTAACACACTGTCTAACTTGTTCCAGGGAGAATTATTAATAGGACCCCACTAGTGCTCCAGAAAGAGAGAAATTGTTTCAAAATGTTATATTTTGATGAGGAAGCTGCAATTGGAGCAGAGGTGGGGCTGATGTTTTTACAAAAAAATTAATTTTTTCATATTGACACTGTCATCAAATGGTTAGCCAGGAGATCCAGGATGTCTTGCAAAAGCAACCACCTTTATTTTCTATGCCTATTCGTGTTAAGGGTTAACTCGATGAATCAAGGTGTCCAGTTGAAAAATTATTTTACTAATTTTTAAAGCTCACGAGTAAAAATCAACTAAAACATCCAGATATTAAATGAAAAATCCATTCTGGCATCTAGTGATGCTCAACTATTTCCTCTCTTCTGACTAAGAACGGAGTTTGTGCCCTCAGAAGAACTGCTAAGGTTGCTTGCAGACTTGACATCTCTTCATGATGGGGTCACAACTGTGTTTTTTTTTTTTTCCAGTCAAGACCTAAAAACTTATTAAAATTAAACCTTAATTTTGGAATCTTTCTAACCTGAGGTTGCAGCTACCCTCCCAACCAAAGATGCATTAAATAGGACTCAATTATTACCCAACGCCTCTTTTGAGATTTTGATGAAATGCCTTTTGATAGTTGTTTGACTTCTTTCTGTACTTCAGTAAATGCTTTATTTACCGTTCTAACTTTTTCATCATTCACAATGTTTATCTTTAGAGGAGAAAAAATTGCACAAGTTAGTCAAAGGCAGCAAGCGATCTTAATATGATGCTAAGGCTTATTCATAGCCTATTTGTTATACATACACCTCTACTCCGATATAACGCTGTCCTCGGGAGCCAAAAAAATCTTACTGCATTATAGGTGAAACTGCGTTATATTGAACTTGCTTTGATCCGCCGGACTGTGCAAACCCAACAACGCCCCCCCCCCCCCCCCCCTCCGAGCGCTGCTTTACTGCGTTATATCCGAATTCATGTTATATCGGACCGTGTTATATCGGGGTAGAGGTGTATTTACAATGGTTCTATCTTTAAAATTGCTTGGAGTGGGGCACATTCTTTAAAATATATTTTAATTGTACTACTGTTTGAATGTGTAAATATTAAAGATAGTGAATTTTTAATAGAACTTTCATATAAATGGATCACTAGCAAAGAAATCTAACAAATAGGTCAAAGCTAACTTGTTTATATTGGAGATAAAAGGGGAAGAAAGATTTCCTTCTGGAAACGGAACACGTAACAGAAAACTAGTTCAGACAAACTGTCACACCTTCAGTTTATTTTAGCCAATATGAAGAAGCACCCAGTCCAGGCAGGTTCTTTATTTCTATCAGCAGGTAGGTAGGTAGATATCTGTAATTTGTAACTGCTCATCTCATTTTAACTTGATCTAATGGGCCACTTTTTGGTAACAACAGCATTCTCAAATCTGTTTTACTGTTATATACGAAATACTATATAAAATGGAGATTTGGCTCCACCTCTAGATATTCCTGAATATAAGCTTGCTGCTATTGTTTGTCACTGAAAGTTATCTTTGTATCTGAATAACATCCTCAGGTGCCAGTGACACAAAATATTTTCCCTTTGAGTCATTGTTAATTCCATAGCTTTGGTAACATTCCAACTTTCTACTAAGTGATTTGTTCTCTTTTGTCTATAACTTGCAGCAGGAAAGTTAAGAGGTCTTTCCTTAAACACCTTCCTCAGAAAAAATGTGATTACCATTGGCTTAGCTATACATTTTCCAACAGTTTGAAAATATATACTGGAAAAACGTCTTCGCTGTTGCTTTATTAGATTCCTAACAGTTTAATTCTGTGGCAGATTATGCAGTTCAGGAGTGACACAAGCTTTGGGAAAACAAAGCCAAGTCGTGGTGGCTAACAAGTCTAGTGCATCACCTGAACAGTACAGTTTTGTCTAATTTTAGAATGAAAGCTCATTAAGCCAGGGATCACATCTTAAGTCTTGTTCAGTGTCATGTTCCCCAGTAATCAATAACATGCTGCAAAACCACTTTCCAAGATAAAGCAGTATGAAATCATTGTATTGGGTGTATATAGAACAGTATTGTGGACAACCGTCAAGCTTTCAGCACTCATTAAGGTAATACCATTAAATTTAGAAATCATACTCCCACCTAGAAACTTCAGCAAGAGCTGGTTTAAAAAAAATGGGTTGTTCTAAAAAAAAATTCTGCAAAAATTGTCATTTACACAGATGCAATTTTCTAGTTTTTTAAATAAATTTCCAACCAGCTCTAGTAACAAATATTCCAGTAACCTAGATTATTTCTGTCAGGTTTTCTGTTTCTGACAGTGCTTGGTATGTAATCAGTTTTACTGTTTACCCAGTAACTCTTCCCCTTTTTGGTTTTGTAGGTCTTGCAGCAATAAAGGCAAGGTTTTTTTGTTTTTTTTTTAAGAAAACAAAATGGCAAAAGCACAAAAATGGGCAGTAAGACTTAGAGGCAAAGGGTAGTCCCCAAAGTTCTTAAAAACCCAACAACCCACCCTAGATTTCAAGTTGATTGTTTAGTGTAAACGTCTACTTCTTGTGATGTTTTCTTCTCATTTGTTTCAAGTAGCTGTGTCAATGGAGTTCCTATCAACCAGTATTAGTTCAGGATATCCACATATAATCCTGTCTTCTGTTCTAGCCCAATTGGTGAATCAATGCATCTGACGAAGTGGGTATTCACCCACGAAAGCTTATGCTCCAATACATCTGTTAGTCTTAAAGGTGCCACAGGACTCTCTGTTGCTTTTTACAGATCCAGACTAACACGGCTACCCCTCTGATGTTTGCTTTTAGTCATCTCTCTCCATGCTCATTAATGTTTTATATAGTGGGAAACTGAAGGCTTTTTGCCCCTGTTCTGTGGGTGATGGCCCTACAAGTTCACTGTCCATTTTAGTCAATTTCACGGGTCATATGATTTTAAAAAATTGTAAATTTCATGATTTCAGCTATTTAAATCTGCAATTTCATGGTGGTGTAATTGTAGGGGTCCTGACCCAAAAAGGAGTTGTGTGTGTGGGGAGGATGTCGCAAGATTATTGTAAGGGGGTTAGCAGTACTGCTATGCTTACTTCTGCACTGCTGCTGGCAGCGACACTGCCTTCAGAGCTGGGCAGCTGGAGAGCAGCAGCTGCTGGCCAGGAGCCCAGCTGTGAAGGCGAAGTCACCACCAGCAGCAGCGTAGAAGTAAGGATGGCAATGATATGGTATTGCCACCCTTAGTTCTGTGCTGCTGCCTTCAGAGCTAGGCCCTCAGTCAGCAGCTGCCACACTCTGGCCACCCAGCTCTGAAGGCACCGCAGAAGTAAGGATGGCAAGAGTGTGACATCCTTAAAATAACCTTGAGATTCCCCTACAACTCCCTTTTGGATCAGGACCCCCAATTTGAAAAACACTGGTCTCACCCGTGAAATCTGTATAGTATAGGATAAAAGCGCACACAAGACCGGATTTCACAGTCCACGAAGCATTTGTTGTCGCTGTGAATTTGATAGGGCCCTACCCATGGTACAGGTCCTGTGTACCATGGGTCTTTTTTTGTTTTTACTAAAGATGCTTGGTGGAGATCTCAAAAACAACATGTGAAGAAAAAAATGTTTGCACAGGGTTATTACTGTGGCCCTACTAACCTTCTTCAGATTTGTTGTGACCGGTTTAGCTTTATTCTTGGCCTTCAGGGATTTGGTGTTGGCCACATGGAAGACACTCTTCGGCTTTGACCCTTTGGCTTTGTTCTTGCCCATGGCCTAGAAGGTGGTAAGACAACGAGGTTCGCCTTGTAAGTATGTGGCGGTGTCGGCTGGAGGCCGTGCCAGCTTTTTCACCAATAACATCGGTTTCTGGGACTGGTACCCCACTAAGAAAGAGCAGGGCTGGGGTTTGTTTAAAATCGAATCACTTCGGCCATAAGGAGGCTTGCCGGAGCGGAAGGGCAGCTCAGACTAAAAGAGGCTGCGGGTCCCCAGGCCAAGCGGCGGGGTAGCCTGGCGACAGCTGAGCGGCGCTGCGAGCCCGGCTGCCAGGTCTCTGGGCCCAGCTCGTGCAGGTCCTGCCCCACCGGTAACTCTTTCGGGAAAGGGCGGAGGCTTCGTTTCCGTGTCCACCCCCCGAGACGTGAGTAACGGGCGGGGTCGAGCCAGAATCCCCCCCTCGCAGCCAGAGTGCGCTGCCGGGCGCGGGCAAACACTCGCCTCCAGCCTCATGGCAGCTCCCCGCTTCCACAGTAAAACCAACCGGCCCCGCTGCCCGCCCCGGCCCGCGGACCCGCGCTCCCCCGCCCCGGGCCGAGCCTCGGCAGGCGGCCACAGCGGGCGCACGAGGGGCTCCCCCCGCCACGTGCCCGCGTCCCCCCAGCGCACTCACCGCAGCGGCTGCCGTCCGATCTCACAGGCTGCGGCTGCGCGAGCGCCCTGCGTCATCATAGAAGCGCTCCTGGAATTTCCCCCGTCCCGGAGGAGGGAAACCCCGATCCTGAGGCCCCGCCCCCAGAGCAGCCCTGGCGTCCCCATGCAGCGGCTGGATGATGGGGACCAGCTGCCGAGGGGGAGCCTGGGGATCATGCGGGGACTCCGTCACTGCGTGCTGCGCATTTCCATGTGCCCGGGGCGGCCTTACCAGCCAGGGACGCGTCCTGCTCTTTCCCCCGGGCGGGCTCCAATGTCCCGCTCCCGCGGGGGCTGGGAGATTGGAAAGAAAACAATGAGACTGCCCTGTCAACAGCAGCACGGTGCCCACCGGCCAAAAGGCAGGCGTGGGGCGAGAGGCAGGACAAGCTAGTGAGGGCTAATGGAGGCTAGACAACGCGGCAGAAGGAAATCAATGGCTCCCTAGGGCCCTGTCCCGAGATTAACAATGCTCCCACCCGACATACCGGGAGCAAGCGCCAGGGAGCGGCGTTCCCCCGCGTGTGTTTGAACTTGGGTGTGCTATTGCCATGCTGCTGTTAACGCCTTGCTTGAATTACACACCAAGAGCCAGGGGCAGCCCCTGAGATCAATCAGCCACCTGGCTGTGCCCGGCACTTGGCAAGCACAGGGTAACAGACAGTGCTTGCCTAGTGACTCGATCCGGCATCCAGGTGATAAATTCAACAGAGGGTCCTGTGGCACCTTTAAGACTAACAGAGGTATTGGAGCATAAGCTTTCGTGGGTGAATGGCGTCTGATGAAGTGGGCATTCACCCACGAAAGCTTATGCTCCAATACCTCTGTTAGTCTTAAAGGTGCCACAGGACCCTCTGTTGCTTTTTACAGATTCAGACTAACACGGCTACCCCTCTGACAGGTGATAAATGTTACTTCTGTGGTGCCATCTGCCTGCCTGCCAATTCTAACCACACTTGCTTTTAGAAATACTTGAATGGAAATGCAGGACACCTCCTTGCCTAACCGGTGCAATTCTCATGCCTTTTGCTACTTCCTAGATGAAAGGTTTTATATTTAAAAATGTTATTAACCAAAGTGAGGGGGGGGGAAGGCTTTTGGGTGTTTTACAAAGGTACATGTCTGTTTTGAAATGAAACCTCACAAAGGGCTAAAAAAGAGGCTGAGATTGTGGGATGCTGAGCTCTCTCAAATCTCAGGGGGCAGGCAATCAGGGCTTGGTGTTTTGCAGCCTCAGGCCCTCATTTTTGGTGTATGTTTTTCAAAAATGAATGTCTTTCTTTTGAAGACTTAAAAACATTATCAGCAATACCCACATGTCATGCCTGATCTGATTTTATTCTCTGTTCCCATTTCCCATCCTGTATTTATCACCTGTTCTAGCTATGTGTGCGACTAAGTGCATGGACAGGAATTTTCAGCTTGTTTAAAACATTAAACTTACTTCAGCAGTGTGAACATAAGGCCAATTTTACAGGGTGCTCCGCACTCAGCTCCCATTGATCACAGCAGAAGTTGTGTGTTTACATCACCTTCAGGATTGGGCCATATTTCTGGGCCTAACCTAAGCCCATTTATGCAGCTATGGTGGCTGTAAAATCTCTAGGCAAAGATGATGTGCAATGCTTCTAATAGCAAATCAGCTGTGTTGTGTGGTGTAAAAAGCAATTCTATATTCAGTAATAGCCTGCAGAACCACATGTATACACACTTAA
The DNA here is from genome assembly GCF_028017835.1 of Emys orbicularis. NCBI lineage: Eukaryota > Metazoa > Chordata > Testudines > Emydidae > Emys > Emys orbicularis. The sequence continues at coordinate 49,632,664 of NC_088684.1, read as the reverse complement.
TAAAGGGAGTGGTGAGGGTTGGAAAAGCTACAAAATGGCAGGACCTGGGTAGAGAGTGGGCATATCTCTGCTCTTTCCTCCTTATTCTCCACCTGTAGCTGTGCTTAGCAACTGAGCAGTTACTCCAGCAGGCCCTTGAAAAGATTTGTGGTAAAGGAAGCAGAATGTTCTGCAATGACACCTACCACAGAGTGCCACCTCCTTCACAGACAGCATTTGGCAGAGAGGTGCAATACAGCAATAGGATTTCTGTTGTAATGTAAGTTCTTCAAGGCTGAGATCTTCTAATTTTTATGTTATTGTAAAGTTCCTAGCACACTTTTAGGTGCTGTAAAACAGATGGTCTCTGGAAAAAACAGCTTAGCACAGGCACATCCGTGCTATTACAAACCATAGTGGATGTCCACTACCATTGCTGGTGAAGCCTCTCTCAGTCTTCATATCATAATAGTAGTCCTACTGTGCTGATAATGGGGCCAGAGCTCAGGCTAATGCCTCTGCTAATGGTCCTGGGCTTGATTCTGCAATCCTCACTCAAAACTCCCACTGACTTCTATTAATGGGAATTTTATGTGAGAATAGCTGGGGTTCATAGTACATATAGCTTGGAGAGGTGGATTGAAAGGTGGATAAGGAACTGGTTAAAGGGGAGACTACAATGGGTCATACTGAAAGGTGAATTGTCAGGCTGGAGGGAGGTTACTAGTTTTGGGACCAATCTTATTTAATCTTGTTATTACTGACCTTGGCACAAAAAGTGGGAATGTGCTAATAAAGTTTGCAGATGACACAAAGCTGGGAGGTATTGCCAATACAGAGAAGGACTGGGATATCATACAGGAAGATCTGGATGACCTTGTAAACTGGAGTAATAGTAATAAGATGAAATTTAACAGTGAAAAGTGCAAGGTCATGCATTTAGGGATTAATAACAAGAACTATTGTTATAAGCTGGGGAGACATCAGTTGGAAGTAACAGAAAAGGAGAAGGACCTCGGAGTATTGGTTGATCACAGGATGACTATGAGCCGCCAATGTGATATGGCCGTGAAAAAAGCTAATGCGGTCTTGGGATGCATCAGGCGAGGTATTTCCAGTAGAGATAAGGAGATGTTAGTACCATTCGTTATACAAGGCACTGTTGAGACCTTATCTGGAATACTGTGTGCAGTTCTGGTCTCCCATGTTTAAGAAGGATGAATTCAAACTGGAACAGGTTTGATCCGAGGAATGGAAAACTTGTCATATGAAAGGAGAGGGGGGGAGGGATAGCTCAGTGGTTTGAGCATTGGCCTGCTAAACCCAGGGTTGTGAGTTCAATCCTTGAGGGGGCCACTTGGGGATCTGGGGCAAAATCAGTACTTGGTCCTGCTAGTGAAGGCAGGGGGCTGGACTCGATGACCTTTCAAGGTCCCTTCCAGTTCTAGGAGATGGGATATCTCCATTAAAAAAAAAAAAAAAAAAAGAGACTCAAAGAGCTTGGCTTGTTTAGCCTAACCAAAAGAAGGCTGAGGGGAGATATGATTGCTCTTTATAAATATATCAGAGGAATAAATACCAGGGAGGGAGAGGAATTATTTAAGCTCAGTACCAGTGTGGACACAAGAACAAATGGATATAAACTGGACATTAGGAAGTTTAGACTTGAAATTAAATGAAGGTTTCTAACCATCAGAAGAGTGAAGTTCTGGAACAGCCTTCCAAGGGGAGTAGTGGGGGCAAAAGATATATCTGGTTTCAAGTCCTAGCTTGATAAGTTTATGGAGGGGATGGTATAATGGGATAGCCTAATTTTGGCAATTAATTCGTCTTTGACTACTAGCGGTAAATATGCCCAATGGCTTGTGATGGGATGTTAGATGTGGTGGGATCTGAGTTACTACAGAGAATTCTTTCCTGGATGTCTGGCTGGTGAGTTTTGCCCACATGCTCAGGGTTTAGCTGATCGCCATATTGGGGTCGGAAAGGAATTTTCCTCCAGGGCAGATTGGCAGAAGCCCTGGGGGTTTTTCGCCTTCCTCTGCAGCGTGGGGCACGGGTCACTTGCTGGAAGATTCTCTGCACCTTGAAGTCTTTAAACCATGATTTGAGGACTTCAATGGCTCAGACACAGGTTTGATACAGGAGTGGGTGGGTGAGATTCTGTGCCCTGCATTGTGCAGGAGGTCAGACTAGATGATCATAATGGTCCCTTCTGACCTTAAAGTCTATGATTCTATTTGTTCTCCAGCACTGTGGAAAAACAACAGAGACTTCACAAATCATTTAGAAATATCAAATAAGAAAATGATGAACAAATATTTTGTAGAGTAAACAAAATGATAGCATTATAGATGCATTTAATTAAAAAAATGTAATATCAAACAGTGTTTTGTTCTGCTTGCCATAGGTACAAAAAGCAAGTCTTTTTCAGTGTCACCAACTCTTTGTTCATTAGAAAAGAACTACAGCTTTTCCTCCCATAGAAAGCAGTAGAAGGTTGTTTTTTAAACACAAGGCAATCCTGCAAAGACACGCGTGCTTAACTTTGTACACTGTGAGCAGTCAAATGGTCTAACTGTGTAAAGTTTACCAGCACACATGAACATTTTTGCAGGATATAGGCCCAAATGAGTAACTTAAAGGGATACCATCAACTTGGAAATCTCACTTCCATCTGAAAAATTTGTATCTGTCATTGTTACAAATAACCCCTTGAGTTATTATAACTGAAAGATTAAAAAAAAAAACCCACAAAACATTTTCTCTATTCCATTTGCATTTGGCAGCACTTTGTTTTACTCAGGACATCAGCCTGAGGGTTTTCTGGTTATGCTACACATCAGAGAATCAAGTGGTTCTTTTAAATTGCAATAATCTGTGGCTGTTATTTTTCAGTCTATACTTATGTAAATATTGGATAATTCAGCTTTCTACTTGAATCATGGCTAACTATGGAATGTAATGTGCTTAAGTACGAGGTAAAACTAATTTATAAAAATACTTTCTTGGTTTCCTTTGGGTTGCTTGTTTGGAACCACATTCCTTCTTGAATCTAGTTAAAAATATTCATCTTTAGTACTTATCCTTACAAGATCATCTTCAAGGGATCTCCTTGCAGTAAACCAGGTAAACAAGCAAAACCAGCAAGAGAAAGGAAATGGAGTAGCATATAAATAAATGGTATGCATAATTCATTAACTAACTAGAGCAAATGTAGAACTCAGAGTCATTAGCAAAATATGTGCACTTTGTTGTACATTGGAAAGAAGTCATTTAATCTTCAGGAGTAGGTTTAGGCTTCATTTTGTTTTCTATTTTTTTGTACTATATGTGAAATGTTCCCATAAAACTTTGTCTAGACAATAATTGTATTTTGTTTTAAAAAATTATTACAACGAAGACAGGAAACAAAATATAAAAAACGCTTACTTTTAGGGCCAGATTTTCAGTACTGTACATGTACTGTTGCAGGGACTGTTTGTGCAAATGACATTTAGCCACGGAATTGGTAATTTGTGCATATCATTACCACAGTTATGTGCTCGTATGTGTGTGCACAGCCAAGTGTACCCTCAGAAAACAAAGAAAAATAACCCCTATTTAAAAACAAACAAAACCACAGTTCAGGCCTTTTAAGCCAATTTCATTGTATTTAAGCCTAACTCATGATTTTTAATGCTTTGTTTGGCAATACCAAGACAGAGACAGCTTCACACACACACAAAATAGATAATGTGTTAAAAGCAAACAAACACCTTACCTCCTCCCCTATAAAACAATCAGTTTTTTCCCCCCACAGGCCTGGAAAGGAAGAAAGAAAGAGAGAGATTATTTTTATTGTTAAATACTTGGGACATACTCAGCTACTCTGATGATGAGGGTCATAAAATGCATAGACATTTACAAGGCCTTTTCCTGGTATAACTTAGGTGTTATAACTTAGGTGGTATAACTTAGGTGTTTTCTTGATTCTTTCTCTTGCTTTTGAGGGGAGAGGCTTTGAATCCTTTAACTGACATGAAGTCAGTTTGCTGCACATCCTGTACTATTTAAAGCCCACTCCTGCAATTGGAGCTGTGCAGGCAGACCCCTGCACCTGCCTGGATCCAGTTGCAGGACTGGGGCTTATCTAGATGCATGGGTGAGGAGCCTAATCCTGCAGGATGCTGAGCACCATCAGGTGCCACTTACCCCCGTGCAACATTGGACAGCAAGCAAACATCCTCTGTTAAAAATGTCACTATTAATAAACAACTCAGATGGGAACAGCAAAGTTTGGGTCCAGATCTGAACTCTTCACAGTCTTGGCCTTTTTCAGGTCCAAGGTTTGTGTTCAGGCCCATCCCTGATGAATAGGAACACAAATGATCCCATCAGCGGTTGGAATCACAGTCCTGGCTGTTGCTACTCGAGCAATGTTACCTGCTCTAGGTGACTCCGCGCTGGAGGGGGCCAGGTCCCCCTGCTGGCGGAAGGTGGGAATTACAAGCGGCGCCCTGCCGCTCTCGGCGCTCAACCAGACTTTATCAGCCTCTGGGCGCCGCCTGCCTCCTTCAGAGCGCCCTGTGTCTTGCTCCGACCAGCCAGACGTTCTGCTCCTCTCGCCAGCAAGCAGGGACGTGGGTGGCCATGCTGCACTGGGGATACGACGAGCACAACGGTGAGGGAGGACAGCTCCTGGGGGGCAGGGGGGCGAGCCCAGGTGAGAGAAGCCAACCTTGGCTCGGCAGCAGCAGGGGTTGCCCCAGAGTTTGCTCCAACTTTTCGCCCTCTACAGTGAGGGGGCTGCCCGCAGGAGGTTGAGCGCGGGCGCTGGGAGCTGTAGGGGACGAGGCTGCTGTTGAGAGCAGGGGAAATTTGGTGCCTGAGCTGAGTTGTCAGGTTGAACAGCTTTTCCCCGCTGGAGCTGGTACTGCCCCAGTAATGGTCCTTGGGTCGTTCTCTCTTCTGGTTATTAGCATCGACTTGAGCAAGCAGGTGTCACGCTAGGGAGCCCCTGCAGGAGGCGACTCAACATGGGAGAGTTTCTTTCACTCCAGGTGAGTGAGGTGGATCCTGCCCATTTCCCCAGAGGGGGCATCCTGGTGCCAGGCAGTGTCAACACTGCAGCACGACCTTTGGGTCAAAGATTAGGTTTTGAAGTGGGACTTAGGCAGGTTATTCTTTTTCTTAGCACAGCCAAATAGTTCCCCATTAGAACATTTTTGCTTTTGAGAGATAAGGGTTTTATCCTCGGATAAGAAATATTGTCCTATTATCAAGCTCTGTAATAGCTGTTAGTGGAAATAGACCAACCGGCTTTAATTAGAATAGTTCTTCATGCTAATGGCAATGTGTTTGCACTTGGAAGTATATATTTATCAGCTAAATGGTAAACAATTTAATAACTATTCTATAGGAATTTGATTCCCCTTCCTTTTATTTTTGCAGTATTAATTTTTATTTTCTCCTATTTAGCACTGCTAAGAGAGTGTTTGTAAAAGAAATGTTAGTTCCTCACAGCCTGCTTTTTGCTTCTTCATCTGTCTATCAACCAGTCAATCAATCATATTTGTAATGAGCGTGGTATCAAAGCACCAAAATTCTAAGAGCCAGAATCTGCCATCTTTACTGGAGTTAAGTGATGCCTTACTCTCTGAATATCTCCACTAAAATCAATGGGGCTACTTGTGGAGGAGGCCCTATATTATAAAAAGAAAAAACTACCTTGTACACTGATTCAGTGACAGTAACTGTTTCTTTCATATAAGAAGAGTTACCCAGATGATGCACTGCCAGATTGTGAGTGGCTGCTGGTCATCAAAAGTAGATACACAGACAGTGAAAATGTATTTGCGCTCTTAGAAGATTTAAAACTTTAAAAATGACTTTGGCAGCTATCGTGTTTGTAAGAGAGTTTAGCTGGACTGAGTATAACTCAAAGGAATATGCAGCAGGTTGAGCTGCATCTGTAGATAAATTACAGAACATTGAAAGTTGAAGAGCTGTGTTTTAGTGTATACTCTGATCCATGAGAACGGTGTATTGGTTAATGGGTAAGTAATATAATTGTTCCTACAAAACTATTCAAGCACGTTCCTGTTAGAATGATGCTTGTTTAATTTGCATATGGACAGTCAACATCAGCTGTATTTTTAAATGGTTGAGTTAATTGTAGCTATTGTATTAAGGAATTTCTTACTGACTTCAGCTAAGTTCTGCTCTGTTACACAGATGTAAATCCCAAATACTTCCATTGAAGTCAGAGTTACTCAGGATTTACACCTTTGTAAGTAAGAGCAGAATGTGACCTATTTCTGCTCACCACTGGTGAGTTGGCAAGTGATTTTTTTTTCAAACGTTTTCAGATTTCCCTCAATCTTCTCATTCTTTTTTGAACTCTCAGGATTGATTTATTTGTTCTTAGTGTTGGGGGATGATTTTCCTCTCATCTATAATGGCAAATGACTTCAGTGGAGTTGTGCCTGATTGACACAAGTGTGAGTGAAAGGAGAATTCAAGATTTTGTTTTCAGTGAGTTCATGAAGAGAGGCAGCCCTAATAAAATAAATAAAACTTAAAAAACCTGAAATTGTTTCATTGCTACACAAGTAACCAAATGAGAAATGTGAACGTGTAGCTATATGGTGACTATGTCTTTTATAGATTGGGAGTCAGGAGGAATAGCTATGCAAGTCTCTGCCTTCTTTCTCTACCTCTCTCTGTTTTCACTGTACTTGTGGGGATATACTTTTCAGAATGGTTGGGTGATGTTGAAATGTGGCAATGCTGAAATGATTAGATTTGTTCTCTATTGTTATACAGTCCCTCTCCCCTCCCCCAAATTGAATAATGTATGACAACCCCTCCTTGATGGAGCATGAAACCTGAAAAACAAGGATTCTGGGCTCCACCTGCAAGGTCCCGATAAGATATCCTTCCTCTCCTTCTTCTCCACCCTCCCAGCTTCTGGGAAAGGGGAGGGTGTTGGAATGTCTATCAGTTTTCTGTCCCTGGACCCTGTGGAGGCCCCAATCTCTCATATCAGGCTCTGCTTGGTGACTGATAAACTTGAAACTCCACACACCCCTTAACCCCACCAATATTCTCTCTCTTCTCCCGCTTGAGAGCCCCCAGCTGTTGCTAGACAGGCAGATCTTCATTAGTCAATCCATTCAGCCTCTGTGGAAGTGGTATCTGCTCTCTACTCCTCCCTAGCAACATTTCTGTTTAGTTCCTCATCTTTTTGATTCTCCATTGCTCTTGCTCAGAGCTTTGCCGAGCAGCAGAAGTATGAAATTGATGTGATTCTTGACAGTTTCACTGCTCTACATGATTCCGAGTATGTTCTATAAACTGAGTAGTTTTAATTTCATTCTGCCAATGCAGTTGTGTCTTCCTGATTCTGCAGGGAGACAGCTTTTTAGTGTCTTTGCTGCTCTTCAAATAGCAGTGTGCTGCTGCTTGGCAAAGCGGCTATTTGAAGAGCAGCAAAGATACTAAAGCTGTCTCCCTGCAGATTCAGGAAGGTAAAACTGCAGTGCTTTACATTCAGTTCACATTTTGAATGTTATCTTTGCATCCATAAAGATTAAAGCTTTTTTTTTAAAAAAATGAAAGTTTATGTTTGCACAAATTGATGGTTTAGGTGCCACCTGCCAGGGAAAGCTTTCTGCTTATCACTGTTAAGAGAGCAAGTGAATTTTTTCAAGCATTACACTGTATTTGTGTGTGTATGTCCCTGTGTATAAATAGATAGATAGATATAGAGATGCACTATACTCACTGGTATGCTATATAGCTATAGATATACACTATATTCCCTGGTTCCAACTGGATGAAATGGTCAGCGCAGATTGTCCAATGCATTTATGTCACCAATACTAAGAGTGTTACTTTGTCACCACACTAATCTTTGCTTTGTTCTTGTAAGTGCTCCTATTTCACATGATGTAGGCATCTGATATTAATATAGGGAGGCACAGTAGTGGCACTTGGAGAACTGGCTGCCATGTGGAATAGGGCTCAGTCCTGTAAGGTGCTTAGCACCTCCTATGAAGAGCTGGGTGCTCTCAGCACTTGACAGGATTGGCCCCTTAATGACAAATGGGGAATGGTTACCTTTACCATGCTATTTCTCTAATAAGGAATTTGAAAAATGCATGTATGTGTACTGTGTATGACTGTAAAGAAAGTTATAAAGCTGTTGCAGCTATTTTAGGATTAAAGTCTTTTTGTGGACACTGATAAAAATTAAACTGTTGTGGATAAAGTAATAAGAGTGTTTGAGTTTCTCAGGGCATACCTCTGCCCCCATAGGTAGGTTAATTTCAGTGTCTTGTTTGAGAAGTACACGCTGAACTCTGCATTTCCTGCATTTCTAACTTTTATTTTATTTAGCGCTAGCATTCTTGTGAAACAATATTTTCTTAGAGCACTGTGATGTGCTAGTGACCTTAACTTCAATTTAAGTTTTTTGTGTGGGATAAATCCATGCTATAGTTGCTCTTTACAAATAATCAAAGATGTAATCCAACAACAAACCAACAACCTTACTCTGTATAAAAGAAGCCAGTCCACAAACTGAATATCCTCAACTCAGCTCCTGCAAAACACCAATTCATGTTTACAAATATAAATCTACACCCTCACCTGAATCCTGCCCCCCAAATGCATATAGTATCTCTGATAGTCAGGTCCCAAGATATTTAGGGTTTTATAGGTGAACGCCACTACTTTTAACGCCACCTGAAAATCAGCAGGCAGCCAGAGGAGATTTTGGAGCACTGGTATCATGTGCTCATCATGACAAGCTGCATCTCTTAACACAGGCATGGCTGCCCTCTTCATGTGCTTCAGTTTCCAAGTTGATACAGGGTGTATCCCTATGTGGAGCGGATTGCAATAGCCTAATCTTGAAGTGACAAACACATGGGTGACGTAAAGTGAGCTTTGCAAGCAAGATAAAGAAATGCAATCTTCAGATGGAGGGAAAAACATCCTGGTCACTGTTGCTATATAATCATTTAACAGTCCCTGGGATTCTTAACAAAATACTTTTGGGATCTCTCTGGCAGGGCTTGTCTACACTTACAGCGCTGCACCGGTGCAGCTGCACTGCTGTAGCACTTAGAGAAGATGCTAGCTACGCCAACGTGAGAGCGTCTCCCATTGCTGTAGTTAATCCACCTCCTCGAGAGGCAGTAGCTATGTCAATGGGAGAAGCCCACCTGTCGACATAGCACTGTCTACACTGGGGATTAGGTTGGTATAACTGTGTCACTTGGGGTGCAGATTTTCCACACCCCTGAGCGACATAGTTATACCGACATAAGTTCCTTGTGTAGACCAAGACCAAGCCTCAGAAAATAATGAAATAACTGCAAGGCAGACCCATCTACTTGCACTCAGGTCTGCATGGTTTTGAAGGTATCTGATAGATCCAGTAACATCATCATGGACACCTGCGATGAATTCCTGGCCCCAGTGAAATCAATGGGAGTTTGACACTTACTTCAATAGAGACAGGATATAACCTCATATTTTTTTACATTGATAAGAGATCAGTGACCAATGCTAGTAGTGCAGTCCCATTACAGTAACAAGGTCTGAAGTCAGATTGACAAGAGTCAAGAAAATCTGAGTCCTCCTCGTGTACTCTGAGAATTGTCTCATTACAACCTTATCCATAATCTTAATCAAAAATGGAAAATTAGATACTGTGCAATATCTGGCTAGACTGTCAGTGTCAAGTGATAGTTTCTTGAGCCACTGTTACACATTTTTCCTTTAGAGCACTCAACATTTGGCCGTTCCTTAAGTATAGACGATTTCCACTAGTAAAGGATACAGTATTTTCCTGATAACCGTCACCAGAAAGAAAAGGCATGAGTCCAAAGAACAGGTTTTGGAGCAAAGTTCTCTCAGTATATCCAGAAATGTAAGGAAATAAATTAGTATATCAGTTACAGATTACTTTGAGTTTCTTAGGCAAGTCGTGGGCATATTGTGAAAGTGTGTATCAACTTTCCTTTAAGGAAGTGCATTCAACATTAGAATGGGGGAAGCAAGCAACATCTTCCCGGCACAATGGAGGCATATAGGTCACAGATCAAATTCTGCAGTGATTAACAACCCATTAAATCCCATTGATTTTAAATAGGGTTTCACAGAATGTAGGTCAGCACTGAATTTGGCCATAATGTATAAATAAGAAAAGTTAAAGACTAAAACATTTTGACCTTCTGGCCAGATTCACTGAAAAGCCAAAGTTTATGGTTGCTTTGTGTCACTAGAGTGATACAAAGCAGCTGAAGCAAACAAGTGAATCTGACCCTCTTGACTTATGAAAAGTAGAAAAGCAGATGCACATCTCTGTTACATATTTCTGCAATTTCTTTTTTAAACCAAAGTAAACTTTTGGGTGCACAGCTAGCTAATGCCTTGTACTGGTCCATGTATTTTATGTACCAAAACAGTTTCCAACCAGACTTGCAGAATCAGGCCTTTTCATTAATTCTAAAGCCAAAAGGGACCACTGTGACATCTGTTTGGGCCTCCTGCAAAGTCCAGGCCATAGGATTTACCTGAAATAATTCCTTTTTGAACTACAGCCTATCTTTTAGAAAAGCATCCAATCTTGATTGCCAGTGATGGAGAGTCCACCACAATCTTTGGTGAGTTGTTCCAAAAATGTATGCCTTATTTCCAATCTGAATTTGTCTAGCATCAACTTTCAGCCATTGGATTTTGTTTTATATTTGTCTGCTAGATTAAAGAGCCAATTATCAAATTTCTGTTCCCCATAATGTACCTACAGATTGTGAACTAGTCACCCCTTAACCTTTCTTTGTTAAGCTAAATAGATTGCGCTCCTGTCACTACAGGACATGGTTTTCCAATCTCTCAAACATTTACATGGCTCTTCTCTGAACCCTCTTTAATTTATCAACATCGTTCTTGAATTGTGGACACCAGAACTGGACACAGTTTTCCAGTAGTGCTTGCACAGTGCCAAATACAGAGGTAATATGACCTCCCTACACCTACTTTATCTGTCACAAGTCCAGAGAAGATAAAATTGTCTTTGTTACAATAATTCACAAGAAAATTCTCTCCCACTTAAGGATGAAGTAGTTGTCAGTAAGAATTTCAAAATAAATTATTAATCTGGTTTTGTTGTGTTTTAGGCATTCGATTACAAACTATTTAGTGGTGGTTACAAATTGTTAACATTAGCTTGGTAACATTAGGTTTTTTGGCTGTCAATTTATGACTTTAAAATAGTTGCGTTTGAAGTAAAAAGCTATGATGACTTCTTGATCTGCCATTTCAAGCTAGTAAGATGTGTATTGTAAATTCTGCTATTTAGTTAATAGATTTTGAGATTCCATCTTAGTGACTAAAAATTACCCTTGGACAAATCCCAGACCGAAAGTCTCTACCTCTATGCTGTGTGCAGTCGGCCTCTTATCTGACATGTAAATTATTGCTCTTCTCTGAGACCTATTCTGTGCATTTTCCCTCTGTTGTTTAGGAGAGCTGTACTCTCTTTATGGAAGTGATTAGAGGAGAAAGAGCTTTCTAAAACTGCTTTCCTAAAACTCAAGTAAGCTTTCTTGGACACACTGAGGGCTTGTCTACCCTGGCAATTAACAGCGCTGCAACTTTCTTGCTCAGGAGTGTGAAAAAACACCCCCCCTAAGCGCAGCAAGTTGCAGCACTGTAAAGCGCCAGTGTAAACAGTGCCCCAGCGCTGGGAGCTACGTCCCTCATTGAGGTGGGTTTTTTAGAGCGACCACACAAGGCATGTTAAAGTGCTGCCGCGGCAGCGCTTTAGCGCTGCCATTGTAGACTTGCCCTGACACATTGATGCTATTTTAGGGCCTGTGAGGTGTTGAGTACCAAGCACTCCATTTGAAATCAATGAATGTGAAAGGTACTCAACACCTCTCAGATTTAGGCCATTAGTTGTAAAGCACTGAATGTGCTAGGGGAAGATGGAGCCAAAATGGATGAGGAAAGGGCACAGCTAGTTTGAATGATGGAGACAAGCAAGCCTGGTGTGAATGAAGCTGACGTTTCAAGAGTATTTAATAGCATCCCTAGAATGAATTTAGCAGTGGAATAGTGGGCTAACATTGTGATACGGGTACATTTCTAGTACTGAGGAGACAAGTCAATTGCACTTTTATTAGAGGATAATAGTAGTGCCAACACAAGTTAGCATGGGCTAGGTTCTCATACTTCCTTACTCCTTGAGTAATCCCATTGAAATCAATGGGACTATTTGCACAGTGAGACACTACTCAGCATCTGATTTACCATTGCTTCTAATATTGTTCCTGCTTTTAATTTATACCCTGAAATCTATATAGCCAGATTCTGATACTCTTACTCATACTAAGTACTAATGGGGCTACTCAAAAAACCAAATATCAGAAGCTGGCCTACATAGCTAACTCTTCACCAATAAATTTTGCTCAATATCAAGAATATCTCTTTTGTGTCTCCTTAAAAGTGATAACCCTACACTCAGTTCAGTATATCTCTTGTACTATTGTTTCCTGATTATCACAGATTTATACCAAAATTCTTTATTTTGCCTGTCATTATTTTCTAACCTTTTATGAACAAAATAAAATGGAAATTCATTCAGTCTTACAAAGAAAGCACAAATTATTGCTGTTATTATTATTATACATATGGAAAGCCAGGGAATATGTAGACCAGATAGCCAAGGTTATTGAGACAAATCAGTAGAACTTGTTTAAATACATCAAAAGTCAAATGCCCATATCTGAGTCCACCAGATCAACAAGAGCTAGAAGAATCATTCAAAGCAGCATTTGTTTCTAGTCTGTAAGAGAAATAGTTTTGTTTGTTTTTTATCGGGATGCATGAAGATGTTACTAAAGGAAAGACAATTCAGAACGATGAGCTTGACATTTAGTTATGAATATGTGAGAATCATGGTTAGTCTTATTATACACAGGAATGAACTCCGTGGTCCAGACCCAGCTCCTGGGAACATACTGTCTCCTGCATGCATGAATCTGCCCCTACTGATAAACCATTTTGTTGTCTTAATGGAATGTTGCTGCCATCGCAGGTCTTGATGACTGAAGGAAGGAGGGTGTTTTTAGTAGTTAGGGCCAGTCTTGAAGAGAACGTTGATTATTGGGACAAAGATCTCATACTGGACTCTGTATTCAATAGGCAACCAGTGCAGAGAGTGTATCGTAACCTGTGTTATTAAATAGACGGGCTGCTGCATTTTATACCAGGTGGAACTTGTTCAGTGTGTGTGGCTTTATTCCTGAATGTAATTAGTTTGGGAAGAATTATATTTTTATCACTGAATGTCAGTAAATGTCACACACACACACTGATGAAAAAATATTTTTATCCATAATAATTGAAATTTACAGATAGGCACAGTAAGAAAAATGCTGATTGAGAATTTATTTGATTTAAGGATGTTTACTTTGTATATTTTTACATGTGATGTTAACCCCTTCCTCACCCCACAGTTTTATGCAACTGTGAAAATTTAAATAAATAAAAACGGAAAAAGCTTAAAAATAAACATTGATAGTATCCATCAAAATTATATTACATCAAATTCTGTTAAGCCTATGTATAACAAATTGTAATAATCAAAAGGTTATAAATGACTGGATTATTGTGCCCTAATTCTGAGAGTGACAGGATGGGATATAAACTTCTGGTCCTTATTCTTCATTTGTGTGGGTTCCCCCCAACCCACCGGCCCCCCCTCAATCTCTGTTTGGGTTTATGGTAGCACTGAGGAGACCTAAAGGACCCCAAGCACAGACAGGCTTAACAATTTTGAAAGCAGATGCCCTTAATAATGGGAGGAGGAGGAGGTTATAGAGGAAACAAATTCCTCAAAATTATTTCCTCTTCTTAGTAGCATCACCTTAGTCTTGCCTGGATTCATTTTTAGCCATTTGCACTCCTTCCATATGCGGATTTTGGCTAAACACTGAGCATGCTGAGAGATGATGCTGTTTACATTTGTCATAAAGGAGATATAGAGCGAGGTGTCATCTGTATACTGTTGACACCTCAACCTATTTGGCCTCACCATCTCATCCACTGGCTCCTTCCTGAATAAAATGGAGGCTGGGGGGAGAAGGGGGAAAGGACTGAACTTTATGGAACTCCACTGGTGCGGGCTCTAAAGATGGAGATACAGTTGTCCAGAATGCCCCTGAACACAGAAGTATGAGTTGAGCCATTTCAAGGAACCTCCATCCACCTCTGCGGCTAGTGGGACAGGAGAATTTGATCAGTGATAACAAATGCTGGAGAAGGGTCCTGCAGGATGAGAATGGAAGTACTTAACTTGTCTATGCACAAACCCCAGCATCCCTGTGACGGGTTGGGTCACAGAGACCCCCTTGGGACTGCCACCTGATGTGCTGATACTACCTCTGAGCCCGTTTCCCCTGCCAGCTGGGGACCCCAGAACCCTGTCTTGTTGAGCCAGACATGCTACTCCGTTGCAACACAGACCCAGGGTCTGAATCACGCCCCCAAAGCTGCAGACTTAACTGAAAACGGCTTAAGAAGTGCTCCTGTCTCTAGCACCCAGACACCCAGCTCCCAGTGGGATCCAAACCCCAAATAAATCTGTTTTACTCTGTATAAAGCTTATACAGTGTAAACTCATAAATGGTCCGCCCTCTATAATACTGATAGAGAGATATGCACAGCTGTAGCATATTTTTTATAAAATTATATGGAGTGCAATGTCACAATCCCCACATGAAAATTCTGTGCAGAAGCCCTATGCCTCTCTTGGCCCCCTATTTTATGACCGTGTAGATCCATTGGGGCCACACTGTCAGAGCTTCTGCCTCCAGGGATACCATGAAGGAACCCCTTAAAGACAGGGCCTTGGGGAAAGATAATGTACTGAGGTCTAGATGAGACACTGTGTTGGATTAAAGCAAGGTCTTTGATGGCCTGAAAATTCAGTTGAAGCTCACAGTACGCCGGAGGCAAGACACTGGACTGGAAGGAAAACTTGTTAGATATTGGTGTTGCTCAGATGAAGAGTTAAGTATCTCTGACCTTACTGAATGTACGGGTGCCTGCTGCATTCCGATTGGCTAGAAGTACCTGGGAAGAGGCAAAAAGTGCCAAACTAATGTTCTAATTTGTGTTTGATCAATTAGACTGGAGAAGGATCTGTGATGAGACCAAAGAGCTGTCTGATGACCCAGCAGAGACAGCTGTATGATATATTGAATTCCATTCTTTGGTGAATCTTTCTGTTTTTAATTTAAAATAAATAGATACAATTAATTAAGATAATCCAGGTGAGTTCTTGTGATTGATTTTCTCATTTGTCAATTCCTTTTTTCTATGAAAAGAGCAAACACAGTATAATTAATTAATTAATTTTAAACACCTTCTCTCCCCTTCTTCCTCACTTCCTTCTAATGAATTTTAGGGCCTGCTCGCTGGAAAGAGGTTTTCCCTGTTGCTAATGGAGACCGTCAGTCCCCCATTGACATCCAAACTGAAGAAACCAAATATGACCCTGCTCTACCTCCTATTAGCCCTAACTATGATCCAACTTCTGCTAAAGTCATCCTCAACAATGGACACTCCACAAGTGTAGAATTTGATGACACAGAAAATAAATCAGGTTTGTTTCTGTTCATATTTAATTGTACTTTCTTTCTTACCCAGACTGTACTCCATTCATGAGACAGGGAATGTTGCACTGGAGATTATATCATGTCATATGAACAGTAACACTAGTTTTCTGAGTCCAAAAGCGATACTTTTTCCTGCTTTTCAGTATGTTGCAATTTTGAGATGATTTCTTAAAGAAATTCTAAATCACAGTTCTCAGAAAATGCCTAGGATCACATTCTGTTAATTTTCCCCCACATGTTATGGTCTCATCCATACAATGTCCAACACCCAGTTTGAATTGTTTTATAACACATTTTTCAAACACTGCTCCACAGCATGGATGGAGCTTTTGTGTCTTATTGCAGGTCCATTCAAGTGAATAAGGTCCACTCAAGTCTCTTATCTGCATTTAAATGCAGGTATTGCATGATTTATGTCCTAGCTCTGAACTCATGTCAAGAGTTGATCAATAAAGAACAAAGAAATTATATGCCAAAGGATCCTTTTTCTTTCTAAGAAATGTCATTGTCCCATTCTTTTTTTTTTTTTTTAAACACCCATTGACTCCCCTTTTGCAAACAACTATGGAGGCTCGGAGGTTGTCCTGTCCAAAAAACATTCTGTTATATTTACTGACTTCATATGGGTTTTCAGAATGCTTCCTTTGCATAGCAGAGAGGCAAGCTTGCATCTACAGAAAGCTCTTTTTCAAACAATAAAAGTGTAGCCCTTCAGAAGCGAGAGAAGCCTCTTGTGGTTGATCTGTTAATTTCAGATACTGCCTCACTACTTGGAGAAGGTTGGTGAGAGAAGCCTTTGTTATAAAGGCAAGTGAGAAAATAAACCCAATTTAGTAAGGAACTGTTTTGATTTTTCTGTTTGCTGTTTGACATTTGCAGGATGTCAGGATGTATGAGTAATATTCTCAAACCCTTCTTTGTAACTCAGTTTCTTTAGCAGGTGCTGTAAGATCAAAGGTTGTTTGTATGTATTACCAAGTTTAGGATAGTTAGGAAAGTGAGCATGGACCAAAATAAGATTTACAAAGAAAGCTGAGCAGGAGAATCCTTCCTTCCTATGTTACAGAGGAATGAGGAACTGCTTTAGGCAACAGTTTCATTTCCTTGCATTTACTATATCTTCCCAATTGTTGAAACTTGTAAACTTCCGGTAACATTGTTACACTTTACCCTATTGCGCAATATATTCACAAGGCAGTACATGCCACATTACTTATGCAGAAGCTGTAATCATATGAAGATTCCAGCACAGCAGACATTATTTTAGGGTTACCATATTTCAACAATCAAAAAAAGAGGACGGGAGGAGCCCCGCCCCCGTCCTGCCCTAGCCCTGCCCCTGCCCCTTCCATTCCCTCCCACTTCCTGCCCCCCTCAGAACCCCCAACCCTCCCCCCCACTCCTTGTCCCCTGACTGCCCCCTCCTGAGACCCTCCCCCCAAACCTAACTGGCCCCCTAGGACCCTACCCCCTACCTGTCCAAACTGCCCCAACCCTTATCCACACCCCCACCCCCAAACAGACACCAGGGACTCCCACGCCCCATCCAACCACTCCCCACCCCCTGACAGCCCCCCCCAGAACTCCCGACCCATCTAAACCCCTCTGCTCCCTGTCTCTTGACTGCCCCCTCCAGAACCTCCCTGCCCCTTCTCCGACCCCCTGGCCCCCTTACCGTGCCACTCAGAACAGAGTGCTGTGGAGCGGCGCACTGGGCAGCAGGGGAGGGGGAGCAGGGGGAGGAGCTCCAGACTGCCGGAGGCCTGATGCGAACCGCCGGCCGGTGATCTGCGAATGCAGGGAGGGGGAGGGAGGGAGAGAGAGGAGGGGAGTGATCTCAAGTTGCAGGGGAGAGGAGGGGGAAGCGGAGGAGGGGCTCTGGCTGCCAGAGCCCCGTGTGAGTGGCATGATCCGGCCGGCAGCCCTGTCAGCGCGCGCGCTCTGCATGGGGGGGAAATCCGGACATTTACAAATTCCCCCCGGACGCTATTTTTAACTCAAAAAAGCCAGACATGTCCGGCAGAATCCGGACGAATGGTAACCCTAATTATTTTGAATGAAAATGTTTGTAAACAGAAAATGGAACAGTGATATGCTATGAAAAAGGGTTACAGATAATTTTATTGGGAACTTTTTGATGAATTATTGAATATTTCCTTGAACAAAGCATATTTTTCAGTTTGCTTATTTGTAGGGCTGTCGATTAATCACAGTTAACTCATGCAACTAACTAAAATAAATTAATCACGATTAATCCCAGTTTTAATCACACTGTTAAACAATAGAATACCAAGTAAAATTTATTAAATATTTTTGGAAGTTTTTCTACATTTTCAAATATATTGATTTCAATTACAACATAGAACACAAAGTGCACAGTGCTCACTTTATATTATTTTTATTACAAATATTTGCACTGTAAAAATGATAAAAGAAATAGTATTTTTCAATTCACCTCATATAAGTACTGTAGTGTATTCTCTTTATCATGAAAGTGCAACTTACAAATGTTAATTTTTTTTGTTACATAACTGCACTCAAAAACAAAACAATGTAAAACTTTAGAGTCTATAAGTCCACTGAGTCCTACTTCTTGTTCAGCCAATCACTAAGACAAACAAATTTGTTTACATTTATGGAAGATAATGCTGCCCACTTCTTATTTAAAATGTCACCTGAAAGTGAGAACAGGCGTACTTTTGTAGAACTTTTCTAGCTGGCATTGCAAGGTATTTACATGCCAGATATGCTAAAGATTTGTATTCCCCTTCATGCTTCGGCCACCATTCCAGAGGACATGCTTCCATGCTGATGATGCTCATTTAAAAAAAAATGTGTTAATTAAATTTGTGACTGAACTCCTTGGGGGAGAATTGTATGTCTCCTGCTCTGTTTTACCCGCATTCTGCCAAATATTTCATGTTATAGCAATCTCAGATGATGACCCAGCACATGTTGCTCGTTTAAGAACATTTTCACTGCAGATTTGACAAAACACAAAGAAGTTACTAATGTGAAATTTATAAAAATAGCTACAGCACTTGACCCAAGAATCTAAAGTGCCTTCCAAAATCTGAGAGGGACAAGGTGTAGAGCATGGTTTAAGAAGTCTTAAAAGAGCAACACTCTGATGCGGAAACTACAGAACCCGAACCACCAAAAAAGAAAATCAACCATCTGCTGGTGGCATCTGACTCAGATGATGAAAATGATCTGCTTTGGATCATTATCAAGCAGAACCCATCATCAGCATGGACACGTCCTCTGGAATGGTGGTTGAAGCATGAAGGGATATATGAATCTTTAGTGCATCTGGCACGTAAATACCTTGTGATGCCGGCTACAACAGTGCCATGCAAATGCCTGTTCTGACTTTCAGGTGACATTGTAAACAAGAAGCGGGCAGCATTATCTCTCACAAGTGCGAACATGCTTGTTTGTCTGAGCGGTTGGCTGAACAAGAAGTAGGACTGAGTGGACTTGCAGGCTCTACAGTTTACATTGTTTTGTTTTTGAATCAATTATTTTTGTACATAATTCTACATTTTTAAGTTCAACTTTCATGATAAAGAGGTTGCACTACAGTACATGTAATGCGGGAATTTAAAAATACTATTTCTTTTATTATTTTCACATTGCAAATATTTGTAATAAAAAATAAATATAAAGAGAGCACTGTACACTTTGTATTCTATGTTGTAAATCAATATATTTGAAAATGTAGAAAACATCCAAAAATATTTAAATAAATGGTATTCTATTATTGTTTAACAGTGCAATTAAACGCACGAATAATTGCGATTAATTTTTTTAATCACTTGACAGCCCTACTTATTTGGTTTAAATACTGTGGTTTTTTAGCTGACAAGTGTGTGTTCAAACAATACTCAAACAAGTGTGTATTCAGAGAGATAAAAATCATCCAAAGCACAGGACTTGGTGATGGGGGACTTCAGTTACTCAGACATCTGTTGGGAAAATACCACAGCAGGGCACAGATTATGCAACAAGTTCTTGGAATGTATTGGAGATAATTTTTTATTTCAGAAGGTGGAGAAAGCTACTAGGGGAGAGGCTGTTCTAGATTTGATTTTGACAAATAGGGAGGAACTGGTTGAGAATTTGAAAGTGGAAGGCAGCTTGGGTGAAAGTGATCATGAAATGATAGAGTTCATGTTTCTAAGGAATGGTAGGAGGGAGAACAGCAAAATAAAGACAATGGATTTCCAGAAGGCAGACTTTAGCAAACTCAGGGAATTGATAGGTAAGATCCCATGAGAAGCAAGTCTAAGGGGAAAAACAATTGAAGACAATTGGCAGTTTTTCAAAGAGAAATTATGAAGGGCACAAGAGCAAACTATCCCACTGCATAGGAAAGATAGGAAGTATAGCAAGAGACCACCCTGGCTTAACCAGGAGATCTTCAATGATCTAAAAATAAAAAAAAAGTCCTACAAAAAGTGGAAACTAGGTCAAATTACAAAGGATGAATATAAACAAATAACAGGTATGTAGGGACAAAATTAGAAAGGCCAAGGCACAAAACGAGATCAAACTAGCTAGACACATAAAGGATAACAAGAAAACATTCTACAAATGTATTAGAAGCAAGAGGAAGACCAAGGACAGGGTAGGCCTGTTACTCAATGAGTGGGGAAAGAACAAGTTAAAAATTACTTAGACAAGTTAGATGTCTTCAAGTCACCAGGGCCTGATGAAATATATCCTAGAATATTCAAGGAGCTGACTGAGGAGATATCTGAGCCATTAGCCATTATCTTTGAAAAGTCATGGAGGACTGGAGTAGGGCAAATATAGTGCCCGTCTATAAAATAGGAAATAAGGACAACCAGGGGAATTACAGATCAGTCAGCTTAACTTCTGTAACTGGAAAGATAAGGGAGCAAATAATTAAGCAATCAATTTGCAAACATCTAGAACATCATAAAGTGATAATTAACAGTCAGCATGGATTTGTCAAGAACAAATTGTGTCAAACCAACCCGATAGCTTTCTTTGATAGGATAACAAACCTTGTGGAGGAAGCAGTAGATGTGGTATATCTTGACTTTAGTATGGCTTTTGATACTGTCTCGCATGACCTCATAAACAAACTAGGGAAATACAACCTAGATGGAGCTACTATAAGGTGGGTGCACAACTGGTTGGAAAATTGTTCCCAGAGTGTAATTATCAGTGGTTCACAGTCATGCTGGAAGGGCATAATGAGTGGGGTACTGCAGGGATCAATTCTGGGTCCAGTTCTGTTCAATATCTTCATCAATGATTTAGATGATGCCATAGAGAGTACACTTATAATGTTTGTGGACGATACCAAGCTGGGAGGGGTTGCAAGTGCTTTGGAGGATAAGGATTATAATTCAAAACGATCTGGACAAACTGGAGAAATGGTCTGAAGTAAATAGGATGAAATTCAATAAGGACCAATGCAAAGTACTCCACTTAGGAAGGAACAATCAGTTGCACACATACAAAATGGGAAATGACTGCCTAGGAAGGAGTACTGTGGAAAGGGATCTGGGGATCATAGTGGACCACAAGCTAAATATGAGTCAACAGTGTAATACTGTTGCAAAAAAAGTGAACATCATTTTGGGATGTATTAGCAGGAGTGTTGTAAGCAAGACATGAGAAGTAATTCTTCAGCTCTACTCCTCGCTGATTAGGCCTCAACTGGAGTATTGTGTCCAGTTCTGGGCGTTACATTTCAGGAAAGATGTGGACAAATTGGAAAAAGTCCAGAGAAAGAGCAACAAAAATTATTAAAGGTCTAGAAAACATAATCCAAGAGGGAAGATTGAAAACATTGGATTTGTTTAGTCTGGAAAAGAGAAGACTGAGAGGGGACATGATAACAGTTTTCAAGTACATAAAAGATTGTTACAAAGAGGAGGGAGAAAAGTTGTTCTTCTTAACCTCTGAGGATAGGCTAAGAAGCAATGCGCTTAAATTTCAGCACAGGAGGTTTAGGTTGGACATTAGGAAAAAAATCCTAACTGTCAGGGTGGTTAACCACTGGAATAAATTGCCTAGGGAGGTTGTGGAATCTCCATCATTGGAGATTTTTAAGAGCAGGTTAGACAAACACCTATCGGGGATGGTCTAGATAATACTTAGTCCTGCCATAAGTGCAGGGGACTGGACTAGATGACCTCTCAAGGTCCCTTCCAGTCCTATGATTCTATGATACCTCAGCATGTTCAGTGTTGGCTGTACTTCTGTAAGGAATACTTCTGCTGGACTCTCTTGACCCAACTTATTTATATAAATAATATGTTTCATATTTAAAGTGCCAGTGTCATGACAAAAAATTAGAAATGGGCCCAACTCTAACTTCAGATCTGAACCTATATTCAGACTTCATGGGCTAGGTTTTCTCCCATGTTCTGGCCTCAAAGTCAGCTAATCCAACCAGCTGGGAATTCCCTCAGTGTGGGAATCCTAGAAGTGGAGCTGATATAGCCTATTAGAAAGGGTCATGGCTGAAGTACCACTGTGCTTTGGTGATCCCCTCCACCTGGCATACCAGCCCCTTGGGTCCACAGCCACTTGGCATAGTTTAGATCAGCCCTGAGGCTATTTCAAGTTAGGTCAGGGACTGAACTGGCATAGAAACAGCCCTGGGTCTGGAAGCTGCAAATGGCTTCTTTGGACCTTCTCCTTTGACTCCCCCACCCTCAACATATATGCAGCACAGCTGAGGATCAAGGCCCATATTCATAGATTCATAGATCTTAAGGCCAGATGATACAGTTGTGATCATCTAGTCAGACCTCCTGCATAACACAGGCGATAGAACTTCCCTGAATTAATTCCTGACTCAAGCATAATAGTTGTGTTTGAACAAGAGCATATATTTAAAAAAAAAATCCAATCTTGATTTAAAAAATTCCAGTAAGGTAGAATCCAGCCCAACCCTTGGTAAATTGTTCCAATGGTTAATTATCCTCACTGTTTTAAAAAAAAAAGTGCTTTATTTCTAGTCTGAATTTGTCTAATCTGTTTTTTCTAGTCTGAATAGCTTCAACTTCCAGCCATTGGATCTTTGTTTACCTTTGTCTGCTAGATTGAAGAGCCTTTTATTATCAAATTTCTGTTCCCCAATAGGTACTTGCAGACGGTGATCAAATCACCCCTTAACCTTCTCTTTGTTAAGCTAAATAATTGAGCTCCATGATTCTCTCACTATCAGACATGTTTTCCAATCCTTTAGTCATTCTTGTGGCTCTTCTCTGAACCCTCTCCAGTTTTTCAACATCCTTCTTGAACTGTGGCCACAAGAACTGGACGCAGCATCCAACAGTGGTCGCACCAGTGCCAAATGCAGAGGTAATATACCCTCATGACTCCTACTTGACATTCCTGTTTGTGCGTCCAAGGATTAGCCCTTTTAGCCATGTTGCACTGGGAGCTCATGTTCAGCTGATTATTCATCACAATCTCCACAACTTTTTCCTGCGTCCCAGGATAGAGTCCCCCATTCCGTAAGAATGACTTACATTCCCTGTTTCTAGATGTATGACCTTACATTTCACTGCATTGAAATGCATATTGTTTGATTACAAACAGCTCACCAAGTAGTCCAGATTGCTCTGTATCAGTGACTTGTCCTCTTCGTTATTTACCCTTCCCCAATCTTTGTGTCGTCTGCAAATTTATCAGTGATGATTTTATGTTTTCTTTCAGATCATTGATTGTTTTAAACTTTGTGACACTGGCTCTTTTAAAGCAGTGTGTAATTGGCTGGGATTTTATTCTCTTTGAACATACCAGTAAATATAATCAAATCATGATCAATTGCATCTAAGTAACTTTTTGTTCTGTCATCAGTTCCTCTTTATATATCAAGATGAGGGTCTAATATAGAATTCCACCATGTTGGATGCAACACTTCTTGAGTTAAGAAATTGTCATCTATATTTTTTTCCTATTTAAGAAGCCAGTCATCCTGTTCTCCACTCTGATTTGGTGTGGGTGTTTTAGATTACACCAACTAGTATCCTATCGTGTACTTTATCTGTTAGAACATCGATCCATAAGCATTCAAGGTCATTTACTTCTGAGTTGTCAGTGACTCGGAAACAAGTAATGCCATTTTTGACAGTGCCACTCCCGCTCCTCCTTTGTCCACTCAATCCTTCCTAAATAGGTTATAGCCAGTGATTTTAACATTCCAGTAATGCAATTTTTCCCACCAGGTTTCAGTAATACCAACTAGGTTGAACGTATGCTCATAAATGTGCAATTTTAGATCCTTTTGTTTGTTACCCAGACTCCTAGCATTAGGGTATAGGCAAATACAGAAATTCTTCTCTTTTCATCCTTTGGTGGATTTTTGTACTTGATATCTTCATTTTGTGCTAAATGAATGCTCATTTGTTCCTCCTTTTTACCCTCCACTTTTGTTGTTGGTGTACGCCCTACCAGCCTGTGCCTTAGATGACTGGATCCTCTTTTCTATATCTCTATAATGGGTCTAGCTAGAACCCCAGAGCACAACAGTCCTTTTTCGGGGGGGTGTGGAGGGGTAGGGGAGAGCTGAAATCAAGATGAAGCTTTTTCTAAGAGGCGGGGGATTCAGCGTCAGGGCATTACAGAGAGAGACTGCAGATGAGATCGGATCTAAAATTCTGATCTTGGATTTTGGTTTGGATCCATCTCTAGTTGGTTTGTTTTTTTTAAAGAGACAAATATTTACACAAATAACACACACACATGCCTTTACATATGTTGTTAATGTGCCATTTATTTACATTTTACATGTCATTAATTTTGAACTGGACAAAACAGATGCATTATTAGCTTCACTTTGTTTATAGTCATTTTCACTGCCTGGTTTTCATGCTTTGGTACAGTACGGTTTCATCTGGGTTTCAAACAGTGCCAAGGAATGTTGAAATAAATTTTAAACCAACTGACCTATTTTCCTCCAATTTTATTAAAGAATCTACCTTTTATGGCACCTAATCTTTAGGCCTAATTTGGTTGTCAGTGTCACTTTGAAATGTGTTGATAAGAATGTAGCCGCCAAGTAGGTAGCATAATAATAATTCAATTTCTCAGAAGAATTAAAAAAAAAAAAAGGTACTGCTTCCTGCCTATAGTAAGACACATTGGGTTATCTCAGTTCATCCCCTAATAGTAGTAATTAGCTAATTTACATATATAACTTAAATTTTGAAGGGCATATTCTCTTCTTTCTCTTGTTGTTGTGCAGTAGTGGTATCCTATTAATATATATGCTTCGAGAATCTATTTGAGAGCCTGGATCCTGAAATGGTGCTGTATGCATGAAAGTGTAGGTCGGAAGCTTTTATTATAATGCATGTCCCCTTGGCTAAAAATCTCTTATTATCTGGTTTATAGTGCTGAGAGGGGGACCACTCACTGGAAGCTATAGGCTGCGCCAAATTCACTTTCATTGGGGGGCCAGCGATGACATTGGCTCTGAGCATGCAGTGGATGGAAAGAAGTATGCAGCCGAGGTAAGGCATTGCATTGAATTATATAGAGGCCATAGTCTCTCTGTAGTTAAGGCTGTGACTAGCGTTCCATTATAAGACAGATTTTGACTCCCTAACTTTTCAAAAGATAAGCAATATGCCTGAAATTTTTCATGTGTGATCCTATGCCAAAGGAGAATATATTTGGAGACTTTGGCAAAGGATAAGACAAGAAGTACATGAGATATTATAAGTGGAAAATTTAGAGGATTTTTATTGTTTGAGAATTGTTTTAATCTTTTTTTGTTTTTATTTTTTAACTTTTCCTTTGGGATCGTTATATCTCAAAATAAGCCTGACATAGAAACTGCAGATTTGGTTTTTTAATCGGCCTTACTGAGGATATGTGCATTTTACTATTTGCAGAAGAGCTGGGTGGTTATTTTTGTGGTGTATGTAGCAATGTGACAGTTATGCCTTTGTTTTCTGTGTACTGCACCTTTAAATCTCTAAGGACTATGCTGCCTACAGAGACAGGCAGCCATTATGAGTGTTCCATTTAGTGCAGAATGTCACAGAGGAGAAACGCACAGTGTGCTCTCTTGTGGAGTCTTTACTTTTGCTCTTTCTTGTTCCTTGCTTTTGATTATTCAACAATAAAAGTAATTCAGACTGAAAGTATCGGTTTCCTCTTTGCGTATGGGAAAAATAAAACAAGTATTTTAGTTAGGAAAATGGGATCTCAAACAACAAATAGCTCAGAGAAAGTGAGAGTTTTCCTGGGTAGAAAAGGAAAATAGAAAAGGTAAAAATCAATTTTTATGGAAATATGGAAGATTTTCACTATAATGCAAAAGAGGAACAATTTGAAATATATGTACAAAGTCCTGATCAGTATTTTATTGGAAATGCTATAGAGGACAGTGGTAAGAAAAAAAATCAATTTTTCTACCACTGGTGGGGAAAGTGACATTTGCAGTGTTTAAAGGCTTATGTTTTCCACAGGAACCAGGTGAGATGGAGTATAAAGAATTAATAGAGGTGCTTAAAAACATTATGTACCAAAACCAAATTTCTAGCTGAAAAAAAAAAATAAGTTCCATCTCAGAAACCAAATGGAAGGAGAAAATATCTCTGAATTTCTAGCCAGTCTAAAAAGCTTCCCACTACTTGTCATTTTGGTAACTTTCTACAAGAAGCGCTTTAGACATCGTTTTGGTTTTGGGATAAGGAAACCAGAATTAAGATCGAGGCTGCTGAGCACTGGTCATGCAGAAGAAATACCCCAGGAGATGAGAATGCAGTTTCAGTGCTGAACTCCCTGAAGAAAATGCTCTAACAAATCAAGAAAGCACCTCTGCCAAATTGGCACATGCTAGAAGAAAGAGAGAGTTCACAAGCAAAGAAGACTACGTGGCTTGCCCCATGTCAGAGGACATCAGGAAACAAGAGGGCTCCCCGGTCCTGTTGTGTTGTGACATCGCATTGGCCAGACCAAGTTCTCTTCAACAAGCTGCAGTGCAGGAGCGGTGGTAAGATGAGATACATCCCTTAAAAGAGAAGTCACAAGCCATTGAGAATGGGGCTCTACCCCAAAATGTTTCACAGCTCTTGTTTTTTTGTTTTGTTTTGTTTTGGTTTTTTGCAAAATTACAGGGAGTAGTGTGGTTTATTTAGCTGTGGGGATTTTACTTTTTGTCCTTTCTTGTTTGTTGTTTTTTAATTCACAATAAAAGTCATTCCGACTGAAAGTATCTGTTTCCTCTTTGTGTATGCAAAATATAACATTTTAAAAGTTATTCAATCTAGCTTTTGTGAATCTAAAATCGTGAATGGTCCGATGGTGACATTGTAAACTCCAGAATACTAACATGCATACATGTGCACACAGAATGGTCTATTGGACTGAGAAGTGAGGTATGAATTCCTATATTCTATTTCTGGTCTTAATAATACTACTTTGGACTTCTGTGATAGCTTTCCTACAAGGATATCTAAGGGCTTGTCTATGCAGGGAAGCTATTGCTAAATAAGCTAGGGTATGAATTTAAAGATTAATAGTTATTCTGTACTAACTCCCCAACGGGACACTCTTCCTCTGCAGTGAGAGCACCTGGGTGCAATTTAGCTTCACTTCCAAAATGTATTAAGCTACGGCACACTCAGACACCCTTCATGTGGAATAAGATTGTCCACACAGGAGCTATTCTGCGCTAGTTATTCTGGGCTATTTCCTCATGTAGACTAGTCATAAGGCCACAATCCAGGGACACACTTAAGCATGTGTTTAACTGTAAGCATGAGGGTATTTCCATTGACTTGAATGGGACTTTTCACGTGCTTAAAGGTAAACATATGCTTATGTACTTTGCTGGTTTGGGCCTAAGAGCTTAACAAACATTAATTATGCCTCACAACACCAAGTATTATTATACCCATTTTACAGATAGGGAAACCTTAAAGCCATAGAGATTAAGCAGCTTACCAAAGCCAAGTCCATGTCTGAGGCAGGATCTAGAACCAAGATCTCTGAGACCCCTGTTTTATCCACAAGACCACACAGCCTCCCATGCAGTTCATTCAGGCAAGCCATTAAGACCCATGTTTTCTAAAGAGGCCTTTACTTTTGGTGGCCCCAGTTTTTGTGTGTCCGCCTGGAGCTCAACAAGCATGGCTCCAAGTGAAGTCACTGGGAGCAACAGATTCTCAGCACCTCTGAAAATCAGGTTCTGAAAATCTAAAGATGGACCCAAAATTAAAAGCCTCTTTTGAAAAATTTGATCTTCAACTACTCTGGGTGAGTTAGTAAATCTTATGAGATTAATTAGATAATGTTTGTACAGTACTTTGAAAATAATAAGTGCTATATAAGAATTACTTTGTCTACACTCAACAGCATGGTAGTGCAGAGAACAGCAGTACTCTGAATAAGGGGGAAGAGACATCTGACTCTGTGACTTAGCTCCTTCCGTAGAGACTTGAGGACTCCTGACAGGGGAATACGAACATTATTTTAGGGAGCATGGCTTGGTGGGAGGGGTTGGAGGGCACCGGGGCAAAGATCACTTTGTTGTTTACCTGGCCAAATCATGGCAATCCTAGGACTGGCCAGAGTGGATCTTCCAAACTTTGGACCAGTCTGCGTGGAGCTTCCAAGCAATTACACATCAAACAAGCGAGGAGTTGCTCATTACAAATCTACCACAAAACATTCCCAGTCAGAAATCAATTGGAAATGCAGGTGCTCAGCACCTCTGAAGATCAGGCCACTTTTATTTAGATGCCTAAATACAAAAGCTGGTAATTTTTTCCCCAAACTTCAAGTTTTCTTTGAAAAATTTTCATAAAAAAATTTAAATTTGAGAAAAAAGAGGGGAGGAGGGAGATTTTTTTTGTGAAAATTTCATTTCCCGTCCCTCTCCTCATTTCATGATCAGCTGTAAAGCTGATCAATGTTTTGCTGAAATTTTGACTGAGGAAATGGGGCAGGGGAGGGGAAAATGCTGATGAAATTTGCATAATTTTATTCCACCACTTATTTTTACCAGCTCTACTAAATGTGGATTTAAGAGCCTAATTTTAGCCTTCAATGTTTGAAAATTTTGGCCTATGAAATTGCAGTGCTTTCCAATATTTAGAACAGTGAGTATCCACAGTATTTCAGATGGTGGTAACTGTTGCTAAATTTTGACTTTTAATAGTAACTGCTGTACCTGGAATGTAAAAACATTGTTAATTGTGCCATTCTCATATCTGTTCAAATCCCAGCCACATCAGTGCTTGTTGTTGCCCTTTGTATGATTATATATTTCCAGATTTCAATAAACATAAATATTTGCAGCTGGAAAATTGAATGCGTCTGAATATAAACAGGTGAAGTAGAAACCTCAACACTAGTACAATTGCATGTTAATTGTAATTGCACCAGTTCAGTGGGAATTGACACTATTTGTGCTTTTGCCTTTCAGCTTCATGTGGTTCACTGGAACTCGGACAAATATTCCACTTTTGTTGAGGCTGCTCGGCAGCGGGATGGATTAGCTGTCATGGCAGTATTTCTAAAGGTAAGCAACGATTGCTTTATCCCTTTTAATAAATCTGTGTTATAAGCTTAAACAACAAAACTGTTATTCTGTAGCAAATATCCCTTTACCCATAATTCTGCAGCAGCAAAAATATGAAGGCAAAACCCACATGCCTAATTTTTAATATGTTTGTAATAGTAGATTGCTGCACCACCTGGAAGACACCAAAATTCATAGCGTTTAAGACCAGAAGGGACCATTAGATCATCTAGTCTGACCTCCTGTATATCGCAGGCCATTAAATTCACCCAGGCACTTCTGTATGACCCAATAACATGTGTTTTTTCTAAAGCATATCTTCCAGAAAGCACTGGTCTTGATTTGAAGATATCAAGAGATGGAGAATTCACCACTTCCCTTAGCTGTTTGTTCCAATGGTGAATTGCTTCTTTTCTGTCTAAAGAGGAAAACACACATGAGAGGATTTCCTTAAAATCTCTGAACAAGATTGTGCCTTATACATTTGATAACCTGCTCATTCTAGGATAAAAGAAATCACCCCTTCCCACAGCCTCACTGACTTTGTGCAAGGAGCCACATAGAGGACACAAAAAACTTAACCTGTGATTAGAGGACAGGGTGCCGGGCAGCTCGGTAGCCCCTACTTCAGTGTCAAGTTAATACGGTGATGGCCACTGCCACTTTTGGAAATGTTATTGCCCTGGTTTGGAGCAGTGCTTATGACCCTTGCTGTTGACAGGATTTTGTGGCCTTTGCATCCACATAATTGCAGGACCCCTGGCTACACAACAGGCACACACCCTGTCTTTGCCAAGCAAATGCAAATCAAGCTTTGCTTGATATCAGGGATCTGGAGGGCTGCTGCACAGCTGCCTTCTCCCCACTTTCCTCCCACACTGTGTAACTACAATGGTTCTGCTTCCTCTGGAGCCTTTGGTCCCTGTGCTGACTGGTGAATTTCACTTCTGTGGCTATATTACAGCTGTCATGCTGCGGAGATCAGTGTCAGCAGGGATCCTTGACATGTTTTGTGCTGCTTGTTCATGTTGAACCTATCCCACTCTTGCCAACTAATTACAAAGTACTCTTTTCATGAGCCACTCCTTTATATGTGTTGTCACCTTCCCAGTGTACACCTTCCTGACCCAATGAACATGGCTGAGAAACCTGATTCTGCACGAGTCACACAGAAGAGTCATGTTCGTGAATTTTCCAGTGTGCTTTAAGGAACTTAAGCTTAAAAAGGCTGTAGACTAATTTATTCACATCATGTATACAGCCTGAGGTTCTTACAGTTCCTCTGTAAAACATTGTTAAGAAAACTAGCTTTTATTCTACTGCTACAAAAAGTGAACTAAAAATAAAATCAACTCCCCAGACTGATGCAGCTAACGAAAAAATAGTCTCATCAAAGTGAATGACATCCTCATTCTGAATAATCAGCATTTGTTCCAGGTTGTTTTAATTAACAATGGCCTGATACTGCATCCATTGATGTTTATCAGAGTTTTACCATTAACTTCACTGGGTGAAGGATCAGGCCCTATGTGAAAAACTTTAAAATTAAACATTAATAAGTGGAAAGTGAATGCATATTCTTCCCTCGAGAGTATGATCTTTGACTATTTGCCTTTATAGATTGGTGAATGTAACTCTCAGCTGAAGAAAATTACTGACCGTTTGGATGCCATTAGAGCCAAGGTAAAGTAATTCTCCTAAAATTCTCCAGTACTTCTGCTGCTGTTCTTTTTCTTCCATGCTTCACATTCACATTCCTTAGGTATTTACAGCTGGTAAACAAGGATTAGCTCTGATTTGGGGCAGTTTAGGGGCACTTTTGCTGGATAAAGTCAGACGCAAACCAGCACATTGTAATTATTTTGTTGTACAATGTGGGGGGAGGAGGGAAGATCATTAATTAGCTGTAATAATTTAATCCCTGACAAATAACATTATCATCAAGATCACTGACATTGGATAATTGCACATTTTATTTTAGTGGAGTTTCCCCCCCCCCCAAGAATATGGGGAATCGAGACATATTTTCTCACTTGTTTTATGGGGGGAGAAGAGGATCGTGTCCCCTTCGATCAGAACATGGAGTGGCCTTGCATGCATTAATTGGCCCTCCATATGTGAGGGGGGCAGTTATCTCTGTGACACCAAACCCTGCAGAGGCCTCTCTCTCGGTCCAAAAATCCACATGGGGTGGGAGGGCATGGATCAGTGGGCCAGGGAGGCGTGAGTGGGCTGGTGTCAGGCTGGAGAAGACACAGATTGCCATCCCACCAGCTCTCCAGACATTCCAAGCAAAGGAGAATACATCCAGATGTTGTATTATTTTTACGTCAGAGCCCCCATCACTGGGCTATTCGTAGTCAACAGGAGTGCCTGGTAGCATGGCTTCAGTGGAACCCTGCTGTCACCAGAAGGAACACTAGGGGTAGATCTGCTATAGAGGCACAGGACCTCCACATGGGTGGCTCTGGCCCATTCCCCTCCCTAGGTTTCAGAGCCTAAGCTGCAACATCTACACAGCTATTTTTAGCACGGTAGTGCAAGCCCAAGTCTGTGGACCCAGGCTGGGAGGCTCACTGCCATGAGCTGTGTAGATGTACCTCTGTGATCCTGCAGAGCCATGCAAACCTTGCCCCCACCAATGGAACAATCTCTTACAGTTTTTTCTCTCCATAATTCTCCTTTGGTATGATTAGTGGGGGAGATCCTGCTTGACACTTTTAAATAAACAAAATGTTCTGACACTATAAAGAAATTAACTAGACTGCATAATAAGTGGTTGCTAAATGTGGTGGTTCTGGGTTAGAATGTGCATGCTTCTTTTTCCAGGGTAAACAAGCACTGTTCACAAACTTTGACCCTTCCTGTTTGCTTCCTCACTCTCTGGACTACTGGACTTATCTTGGCTCTCTTACTGTTCCACCTCTTCTTGAAAGTGTCATCTGGATAATTCTCAGAGAGCCTATAAGTGTTTCCTCTGAGCAGGTACACTTTGATCCCCCCCAACCCTTCAAGTATAATGTTTTTAAAACTGAATTGTGGTTTATAATGATACTCCCAAGACTATTTTATTTATAGCTTTAGATATTTAATTAATTATGAAATTTCTTATCCTACCAAATTTTGTGTGTTACATTTTTGTCTTGAGTTTCTAGAGAAATGTGAAATTAACATGAATTTTTGTTGACTTCCGTTGGCCATCAGAATGATCAAGTATTATTAAAATGTTTTGAAATTTTAAAAAAATGGTTTGGGAGCTACAAATTGGGAAAAATGCAAGAAAGAAACTGATAGTTAATTTCATTTGAGGGTTCTGGTGATGATAAGAACCACTTGAATTTCATTCCATAGATTTTACCATCTCCAAAATGCTGCTATTCATTTATTTCTTTGCATTTAACTCATTCATTATAGAATTCCAGTTCAGCAAATGGCCAAATAAATACAGAGCGTTTCCTAGATACTAAGAGTATGAAATTTGGTCAATCTGAATACTATAGTTACTACTAATAACTAGTTCCTAACAATCAGGCTAAATGAATGTAGGAGAGGGATGAGCACACCACTTGGAACTGCCCTTTATATTTCTCATGTTACTTACAGCTGTAAAATTGACCTTCTGGCTGTATATTTGTAGACCAACAGTGACATCCAATGGTTACTGAGGTTAATACTCTTAGGCAGTGGAGATACTAAAGGGAATATGATTTTCCAGTTTCTACTATTAGAAATTGGTAACCAGTGCTGCTGTTGGTGGGTATCATTACTCCAGTTGGCATATTAAAAACTTGTGACTTATCACACCTCGATATTTACCTGTTCCATGTTATAGATAACTCACTCAGTAAAATTAATTGTTCTGGGCCAAATAATGCCACCCTTCCAACCTTGCCAATGAATAGCCTCGCTGAGCCATCCTGTAGTTCAGACTAATCCCTTAGCAAGACTATAATTAAGAGGAGTATGATTGTCCCACTGAGCGATGCTACTCAGTGTGATTAAGATGGGTAGAATTTGGCGTGGCCCACTAGTTGCTAAGTTTTAAATGGTGTGGTTTGATTGGTATCTCTTTGCTGGTGGATTCTAAAGGTGAAATCCTGGCCCCGCTGAAATCAGAAGCAAAGCTCCCATTGACTTTAGTGGGCCAGGATCTCAACCTAGAAGCATTATCTCTCAAGAGAGTTCAAGTACTCAAAAGAAGAGCTGGGAAGTTTAAAGGTCACATGAAGGGTAGACTTCTTTTTATGTGTAGTGTTTTCTTTGATTAGCATTTTACTAAGAATGAAAGAACCAGTTCAGAAGAAATAAGAACTGGCCTGAATCTTTGATCAAAATGCAAACCAGGTGTTTCAGTGGATAGGACACCTGTGAAGGAATCAAGAGACGTTGAGCTCTGGGAACAGCTGGCCTTGAACAAGTCACTTACCCACTCAGTGCTCACCTTCCCCATCTGTAAAATAGGCATAATGCTTACTGGGCTTGGTAAAGCTCTTTAAGATGAAAAGGTGCTATATAAGTATTCAGTATGATGATTATTACTGCTGTCCAAAGTTCAGATCCAGACCTGAACTTCCCAAATCCAAAGTTTTGATTTGGCATAATCTCTAGTTAAAATACTTTAAAAGTGAAATGTTGCATGGAACAGGGAATGTGTATACCATTTTTAGGGAATGAAATATCAGTATCTGATGCAACACACTTACTCTGTATTATTTCAAATTCGATCTATCCTGTTCAGTGTGTGATATTTTATATGTTCTATAATTAAATACAAAAAAATTGTTTGTTATTACCTATTATTTGTTTCCAGTAGTGCCCACAACGTGCCATGTGCTGTACAAACATAAAGGAAGTCACAGTTCATGCTTTGACTGGTACTACTTTGCAATTTGATTGTTAACTCTTCATTTTTATATTTTTTTCTTAGAAGCTTAAAATACAATTTCTTCCTTTATTGATTTTATTCTTTTCCACTCGGGAAATGTTTTAAAAATAAAGAAACAAAGGTCAGTTTCAAGCTTCCAGTGAGTTACCAGAAACATCATTATGGAAAAAATGCCTTAATTTTTTGAATACTGTAGTAACTTCAAAGGGAGAGTTGTTTTGTTTTTTACTTTTTTTGTTAATTAATTGCTTTATGAAAATTAATTTATTCACAGAAACGTTTTTCTTAATTGAGCGGGCCGTGTTATTAGCATAGTGGTGCAGGTTCTTAACTTTGGGTTTTGTCAGTGAAGTGTCCTGCCTATTAAACCGCGATTAAAGAAGTATGAGTCAGTAGTTTCTGTTTTTATTCTGTGGACTGAAACACTGACATATGTGGTAAGGCTGTGAGTTTGGAAATCTGGATGTATTATGCAAATTATACTGTTTTGCATAAGTAGTACATAAGCATCACCACCCCGTTTACATACTTTTCCCTCTCTTGCCACCATCATTTCCATCTACTCCGGTTCAAGTTTTTCCCTAGCTTTCCATCCCCACCCCCACCTCCTGAGCTAGCTTCCCTCTTGAGTTCCTCCACCATCTCTTCCTTCCCCCTCCCAAGTTCCCCGTCTGCCCCTAGCCCCACTTTGAGTATCCCCAATGTAACCCTCTGGTTCTCCCCTGTACCAGGAGCTTCCCCCGCCCCCCAGAGTATGGTCTGTGCCTAGTGTGTGGCCTAAAGGTGTGGGTAGAGTGACCCTCACTCTATGTATCCTCTCCCAGTGCTCTGTTCTAGCCATATTTCTAGGATCACAGACAAGCAGCCTAATTCTAGGAAGCTCTGTGGTGAGGGCGCACCTGCAGCTGGATCTTTATGCTTAGAATCCAGACTGTAACTATAGAGAAACAGCCTAGTGTGCCTCTCTCTCTTTCCTACTTGGGAGCGTGGAGCTCAGGAACCTAAGAGGGGACACTAAGGCCTGGTCCACACTAAAAATTTAGGTGGACATAGCTATGGCATTCATGGGTTTGGAAATAAAACCTTAGCTATGCCCTCTTACCCCCCAGTGTAGACATATCTGTGTTGACAGAAGAATATTTCCATCAACCTTGCTCCCATCATTCGAGGAGGTGGGGTTCCTACAGCAATGGAAAAATCTCTTCCTTTGGTGTAGGCTGCGTCTACGCTAAGGGATTATGCCAACATAGCTTTGAAAACATGGCTATGCTGGTATAGTCTCTGAAGTGTAGAAATACCTTAAGAATGGGACTCTCCTGGCCAGTCCTGAAGCCTTATGGGCTCTGACTGTGGGCTTGATTCTCTACTCTCTTAGGGCTAAATTGTACTTCTGAGGCACAACCCAAAGCAAAAGGCAGTGACTTACTGAAATCAATGGGAGTACTAGGAGTAAGGTTCTACTCAATGTGAGGAAGTGACAGAATCTGGTCATCAGTGATTTTCTACCCTCTGCTGCTTCTCCCAGATAACTATCTTAATAACCACTTTATTTTGGATGCTCGTTTTCTGAAGGAAGTTTGTTTTCCCACCCGGACAGTGACCCTGCCGTAACATACTATATATCCACTATCAGAATCATGACTTTTGTGCTGCCCTACTAATGTTAACTAAATAAAGGAAATCAGTCTGAAGCAAGCTAGTGTATAAAACTAATAACTATTCACAATAGGTCAGATTAGGAAGGTTCAGATCTGGAATCAAATCCAGATCTAAATGCCCTCACAGCTCATAATTATTTGTGCTGGGTGTTCCAGTTTGCCTTATTGTTGAGATAAATCCAAATTGTGAAGTTTGGATAGAGATTTAAACATTTCCTAATTGTAAGTGTGTGTGTGAGAGAGAAAGTTTGGATCAGATATTTTGGTTTGGGCTCACCTCTAGTAATTATTATTTGCTTTGTATTGTGTGCCAGGTAGATGATGTAAAAAATGGTAACTAGAGAAGTGTTTTGTAGCACAGCATCCATCATTCTTCACTGATGGTGATATTTCTGCACCATGAGGGCATACAATCAGATTTTGTTTGCCTGCTCATGTTGGCTCCCAGGCAATCCGTATGCAAAAAAAAAAAAACCTTAGTGGGAATGATGCTGGCCTTCAGACTGCAAAATAGGGTGCAGAAATCTTAAAAGAGAATTCTTTTTAGGCTTCAGGTTAGGAAAGATCAAGTGTGAATACCATGCTATACCCAGACAATGCCTGAAACAACACTCACAAAATGTAAATGAAAAACAATAGCTAACAGGAATAAGGGCTGAAATGCCCAAATGGCCATTCCATGTGTGCTCTAGACAATACGATCCCCACACTTCTTGGCGAAATAAAGGTGACAAGTATGTTCATGTTTATTACTTAGAATTCTTCGTTTAGCTTTAGCATGACAATTCTCTGCTGAACTCTATACCTCTTTTCATCTGCAGCTAGCCAAATTCCGCAGCCTTCTGTGTACTGCTGAGGGAGAGGCAGCCTGCTGCATGCTGAGAAACTACCGGCCACCGCAGCCTTTAAAGGGACGGGAAGTCAGAAGGAATTAAGGAGTAAAGCAAGAATCAGCCACTGCTGAGACCACTTAGGAGGCTGAATTATTTTTTAATAATAATATATTTTGTGCCTAATGAATAGGTATTTTATTATTCAGTTACAATGCAGTCATTTCAGCAAGACAAAGATGTCCTGACTTGTAGCATTTGGGCCGATTTTAACTGGTTTGAATGGGTTTTGTCTCTATTGGTACGTGTGCATTGTGGTGTTAGTGTTTGCAGCAGAGCTTACTGAACAACTTTGTTTCAGTCTGTGCATGTGAATGCAATCCTACATATTGAGTCTGATCCTACAAAGTGCTGAGCAACTCCTGCAAGGTACTGGACACCCTCAACTCCCTTTCATGTCAGTTGCAGTTGAGGATACATAGCCCCCTGAAGGGCTAAGCCCATTTTTTTAACACCATAAATCTTTCTTTAGGGACTAGACTGGCCTCTTCCTTTAATTTTCAAGGAGAAATTAATATTTAAAGCTGGTAGGATTTCATTACTGATCATAAGCAAAGTGATCCTGTTTAAGCTGGGACGCCATGATAGATTTACTAAAAAATATAGTATCCACTAATGACATTTAACCCACAAAGTATACAAATGTATTTACAGGCATTAACTTCCTCCGGGCCCCAGGGGTGCTCAACCCCCCGCTCTGCCCCAGGCCCCACTCCCACACGACCCTTTCCCCCAAACTCCTGCTCCGCCTCTTCCCACCCACACCCCAGGCACTGCCCCATCTCACCCCTTCCCCCAAACCCTGTTCTGCCTCTTCCCGCCCCCACTGCACCCCCGTCCCACCTCTTCCCACTCAGTTCTGCCCCCTCCCTCGAGTGTGCCCCATCCCCGCTCCTCCCCTCTCCCCCAGGGCCTCCTGCATGCTGCAAAACAGCTGATTGTGGCAGGTGGGAGGCACTGGGAGGAAGGGGGAGAAGTTGATCAGTGGGGCACCGGCAGACGGGAGGTGCTGAGGGGACGAAGGGAGCTGGCTGCCGGTGGGTGTAGTGCACCCACTAATTTTTTCCATGGGTGTTCCAGCCCTGGAATACTCACGGAGTCAGTGCCTATGAATGTATTACCATCCCTTTGTTTTGTCTGCATCATAGGAATGCTGGTACATTGCACCATGGTTTAGCAATACAATGCTAGTAAGCAATATGCGATCATATCATATGGATTCTGTATGCCCAAATTCCACCTCATGTAAGCCAGACAGTTCCTCGCACCTACAGGGGTGTTCAATGGGGAAGGATGCATGAAGCCTCCCTCCCTTGCATCTCTCATCCAGCAGGTGAGCATGGTCTGGAACATGGGTCTGTAGAATGTATTTGACATGATCCCATATTGCTTAAAGTGCATTCCTAACACTCAAACGTGCACTAGCCACTTCAGAAGATGGCTCTGCCTCCTCTTGCCCCATCCTGCTTCCTACCAGCCAGCTCTCCTGGCCAGGGATGCAGAGCATGCTGTACACCCTTGCCAGAAAAGAGAACACCCCACGCTGAAGATATTGTGCTTCTCTGATGTGTAATGCTTCCATGTACATGCTGGAGCATTGCCCCATGCTCAGGGCTCTCTGTCAGACACAGCTGAGGCCGATAAAGTTACATTTAATTCACATGACAAAAACCCCCTACGTTTATCAGAGGGGTAGCCGTGTTAGTCTGTATCCACAAAAACAACGAGGAGTCCGGTGGCACCTTAAAGACTAACAGATTTATTTGGGCATAAGCTTTTGTGGGCAAAACCCCCACTTCCTCAGATGCAAGTGGGGTTTTTACCCACGAAAGCTTATGCCCAAATAAATCTGTTAGTCTTTAAGGTGCCACCGGACTCCTCTTCGTTTCCCCTACATTTAGATAAAGTTAAGGATCTGACATATTCACAATTCACAGTTAACAGGGCACATTAGGGTGATGTCTCACGGTGCCCATGGATTGGAAGCTTAGGCTTTACCTGTGAATCACCTTGAGTTTGTGTTTCTCTCAGATGCTTTTCGTTATTGGAATGTAATTTTTATTAAGGCAATTTTCTTCTTTTGTTTTTAGTGAACTAGCTGTAGCTCTCAAAATAGGAAAATTATGGCCTAAACTGTTCCTTCTGCTTCTGTAAGCAAAGGGAACTGAAATCTCAGTAGCTCTTTCCTCTCAATCCTTTTCCTTCAGCACTTCTCCACTGGTCTTCTGGGGAGTTGGTGCCATGCCTTGTTTTGAGAACAAAGCTGGATGTTGATGGGAGTGGAGCAAAGGACCAGCCACTCTCTACAGCAATGTCCCTGTTGAGTCTGTGGATTTCTGCTCAAAAATCCAATCAGGATTTAATGCCGCATGAAGTGGTGGTAACTCCCCCTGACTCCCTCCAGGGCTGTAACCGTGAAGCCAAGGGAGAATCAGCCAGTGGCCACACAACTCCTGCAGGATTGGGAGGAAGTGTCAGAGCAGCCACATGGAGGGAAAGCCACCCTTCCATGCGACTATTTCTTTCTCCAAGATGCCTAGGACTGTAGGTTTTGTAGGCTGCACCTGTTGCCTCCTCCACTGGTACTGTGACCCATCCTCCAGGAGGGGAAAATTGAGGGGATACCATACAAGCATGGCCAAGCTTGCAGAGATTCCTGAATCCCTCGTATTCCTCTATAAATAAATAGGTTGTTTAGCTTAGTTTAGATAGATAGATAGATAAGTCAGTCTTATTGTTCTCTCCTCCACTCCAGTAGAGTGCCTCCTCTAAAGGGGAGCTTAAGTTGCTTCTGTTACTGCAGGTCCTCTCACTGCAATACAGTATTTTGAGCAGTGAGAAAAAGAAAACTGGCTATGGGAGAAGCAATAGAGCCAATGCAGCAGCAGGAGCTGTGGACAAGAATGGCCAAATGTAAAACCTGCAGGCACTTTTTTTTCAGTCTCCGCTAACCAGGAT
This sequence comes from Emys orbicularis, assembly GCF_028017835.1. Taxonomy (NCBI): domain Eukaryota; kingdom Metazoa; phylum Chordata; order Testudines; family Emydidae; genus Emys; species Emys orbicularis. Next base: position 49,593,089 of record NC_088684.1, on the reverse strand, counting down.
AGGCAGGAGGACCCAGGTAGATATAAAAAGACTTGAGTGTGGTCTCATTCAAATGACAATTATATGTGTAGAGTATAATTGCTGGCGTGTGTGTTTTTTCACTTTCTTTTTTGATCTGATGTTGCATCTGGTATGTTTCCCTGTCGTGTGAGTAGCTGCGGAACATCATGAATGAAGTTTACACATTGTGTAAAGGGCGTGAAGAACTGATTTGCCTGAGGACAGGAATAATGAGGCTACTGCTGTGTGTGTTCATATTAGAAATAAAATAAGTTTTAGCTGTTTTTCCTGCATTGAAAATAAATAGTGGAGGGGATACAGTGGTTTGATATTTGTAAGGATTTTATCAAATAAAAACAGATGTTGTCAATGTTTCTTGTACTTCCCACTGAATAAACTGGAGTTTGTCGACAGCCTACAGATTTGCCTAGATGCCTACAGCCAAGCTTGTGGTTCAGTTTCAGCATTTGCTTTTCAACTCTAGTTTGTGATCAATCCGAAGACGAAGTAGTTGAAAATAAGTCTGGAGTAGATATTGTTAACTGGATCTAAGTGAAGTGTCTTGGGCAATATTAGGTCATCCAATAGTTGGCACTCTTTATTTTAGTACAATGCGTCTAAAATATTGTGGTGCCCTATTAGTTGCTGAGACATACTGCAACTGAGCAGGCAATGCTAAAATATGGACCTCCTCTGCCTCTTAGCAGTGGCTTTGTTAGCTATATTGATGGTGTTGGCCTCCTTCTGTGTTTGGGACTTGATACCGAGAAGTATGAAATGTGCAGTCACCCAAAAGATGAAGAGCATTTGCTGAGAACTGGAGCTGTTAGGAACGACATGTAGCTGGGTGGCTGGTTGACACAAGACTTCTATTTTCAGAATTAAACAGACCCTTGGCTCAGGACCTGAGTGAGGCAGGGGAGCTTTATGATTCTCAGGGCTGTCAAAGGCCATTTCGCCGGCACAATTTAGAGCAGCCTCAAGACTGTTGTTACTTGTGCCTGGCTGCGCCAACCTCCAAGGAGCTGTTTCAGCAGCTGGAGATACTGGATCAAGAATGCAGTCCAGCCTCCTTCCTTTTCCACCAGTCCTTCCCCTAACATGCCTCCATGTTGGGGCCTGTGAGAGTATTGGTGTGGAGTTAGCTGTGCCAATGCTTCAGCAGTTGGGGATTTCATTACACTGAGGGAATCCCCAGAAGCTGATTAAACGGGCTTTAAAGCCCCTTTAACCTCTCTTTACCACACTGGTGGTGCATAGTGGGAGCCAGAATCTAGCCCACGTTTTTTATTTAACAGAACGGTAAAAAAGCACTTGGAGCTCAACTGTGCCACTACTGCACCCTTTTGTGGGTTGCGTCCTGTTACCCATCTTGCATCCAGTCAGCTCTGCTGCCTGCTGATGTGGGGGCGGGGGGAGTTCCACTGCCTCCCAGCCCCTGTGGGGCACTGTGCTCCTGCAGGGGAGGTAGGTGGGGGAGCAGTTCCTGTGCTCTGGGGAGCATAGGGTCTGCAGTTTGGTTTGGTACCTATGTGGACTGCACAAAGTGGTGAAGACCCCTAGAACCTTCCCTTCCTCAGGCTCTGCAGCTGCAACAGTGCCAGGCAGAATCTGGCCTTTAAATCTCATGTTTTTGTAGGGCTGTTGCTTTTCTGTGGATGTGCGGAGGCGAGGGAGAGGGTAGAGTCACAATGTCTCTCTCCCTTTGTATGGACCATGCAGAATTCAAGTCCCTGAGCTCATAGTAATACAGGTTCTGCTTTCTTCTATTCTCGTGGGTGCATGGTGCCCAATTGAGGGTGGGAAGGAGGCATGGCCATGGTTCCACCCCCAATGCAGCAGTCAGTAGAGCTGCCCAGCTGTGCAGGAACATGGGGGAAAGAAAGCTGCACCCTATTAGATGGCAGCCCAGGAGCATGCCCACTCCAGCAGAATGTTTCTCAGTGCTCCTCCAGGGGTAATGCATCTTCCCACAGCCCTTTAAGAGGCTCTGTCTAAATGACCCAATCAAGCAGATCACTTTCTCTGGGTCAGATCCTGCAGCCTTTACCCACAGAGAAAGCAGGCATTAACCAATGGAACAATGTATGAAGAGCGAGGTGGATTCTCCATCATTGGCAAGTTTTAAACCAAGAGTAGATGTTTTTCTAATAGATCTGCTCTATGAATTATTTTGGAGAAGTTCTGTGGCCTGTGTTGTAGAGGAGGACAGGCTAGATGATCAAAATTGTCCCTTCTGGCCTTGGAATCTATGAATCTACGAAAAGTGCAGGATGAAGTTCTAAAATAGAACCGTAATTTGGTAAAGCGGCAGAGGGATGAGCAGAGGCTGCTCTAGCTATAGGCAGACTAGGCAGTTGCCCAGAGTGGCAGTGGCAGTGGCAAGGGATAATGCTGGCAGTACTGCCTGGGGGAGAGATCAGTCACCAGCCAGTGCTCCAAGGAGCAGGAAGCAGCCCTCACCTGGGCTGCTGGGGAAACGCTACTACTCCCCACCCCCAGCAAAGGTAAGTTCACTGCCATGGCCATGACTCATCACTGAGCAACTTAGAGCTACTCCTAGTGGCACTGCGAGTGCTGCAGGGTTTTTGGCCACAAATGCAGCAACCCACCCAGCTCCACGTCGGCCCTGGCTGCCACTTCAACTCCACTATGTCCAGGCTCTGAAGGTGCTACCACTGCAAATGCTGCAAGTCCGACAGTGAAGAGTGCATCCAGAAAGGTGCAGGGGTTACAGAGGGCCAGGTGGGGGGTGCAGGCTGGAGGTGTGGAATGTGGGGATGTGGGCTGAGCAGCGAGTGAGGGGTCCACACTGGGGATGCAGAGTGTGTGTGGGGGCTGGTGGGAGGATACAAGCGGAGCTAGGGGTGTGGAGTGCGGGTGGCTGGGCAAGTGGTACAGGCTGGGAGGGATTGGGGGTGCGAGTGGCTGGGCAGAGTGTGCAATCTGGGATGGACTGGGGATGTGGAATACAGGAAGCCATGCTGGGAACTGGCAGTGGGGGGGGTGGGCATGGTGTGAGGCAGGGCCAGGCTGGGGGTTCAGGGGCCAAGGTGAGGAGACTCCCATTCTGTCCGGTAGAAAGGAACCCACTGCCCCCTGTGTGATGGGGATCAGCGGTTGCAGCCCAGGTGGCTTCGTGCAGGGCAGGGGTTCTGTGCTTTCCATTAACTGGGGCCCCACAGGCTGGGAGCTGCCCCCTGCCAGTGCCTGGGTGTTGGACTGTTCCTATACCATGGGGTCTGTCACCAGGACCCAGCAACCTCTGCAGCCCCAGTCCATCCCCCAACCTCCTCCCCCCACATCTCCTTTCTCTATCACTGAAGACAACACCACCATCCTGCCTGTAAATCAGGCCCATACCCTGAGCATCATCTTCAACTTGGACATCTCTCTAGATCCTCACCTCCAGACTAGGTCTAAATCTTGTCGATTCTTTCTGCATAATGTCTCCAGCCTTCCTTATCCATCCACTCAGCTAAAACACTCATCCAAGCTCTGATCATCTTGCGTCTCTATTGTGGTAAAATCCTTCTCTCTGGCCTTGACAAATGCAGTCTTGCCCCATTCATATCCATTTGCAATGCTGCTGCAAAGATCATGTTCTTAGCCATCACTTTGGCCATGTCACCTCTGCCTTTGTATGCTTCCATTGTCTTCCCCTTCTCCAGCTCATCAAACATAAGCTGCCCTTTCATGGCCTATTCCCACCCTGCCTATCATCTCTCACTTGCTCCAATTGGCTCAATGCCAGCCTCTGTTGTCTACTCATTAATTTTCAAACAAGCACCTTTGTGATTTCTCCGATGCTGCCCTCACGTGTGGGAGGAGCTCACCACAAACATACATGAAACTAACTCATTATCCCCCTGCAAAATGCTCCTCAAAACTCACCTTTGCTCTGATCCCTACAAAAAAAACTTGACAACGGTTGGGCTACTGGTGCACTGATACCACTGCCTATCATGCTGGCCAATATTGTCTCATTGTTTCCTTGTAATTCTCTGTCTGTCTGTCTCTATCTGTTGTCTGTTTCCTTATACTTCGATTGTAAGCTGTTTGGGGGCAGAGACCATCTTTTTGTTCTGTGTTTGTACAGCACCTAGCACAGAGAAGTCTCTATGTATTCTATGATTCCATGACCACATAATGTGCTCTGGATCCATCCCTTGCCTCAGTATGTAAGCGTTCATTTTAAAAAATGCTTCTAGGCCTCATGACTGTGAAGAAAACCTTAAAAACAGGAAACACATGTAAACCAATGGAGTGCTGTGTTCCTGACTCTGCAGACAGATTGAGACAATAGCTCTGGGAGATGTGAACTGCCTTATTCCTCTCAGTGGGTGTTGACTCTGAAACCTAAAGATGATAATGTAAATGACAACTCAATTAACTATTTCACTGCTGATCATTTTAGCAGAAATAGCCAACAAATATACTGCTGCATCCCACAATCCTAAACTGCCTCCCCAGTTGGATAGTTAAATGTCAAAGTAATACCAGGGTTATTGAAGTAAGTTGATTTATTCAGTATCATATTTAATTAATCAAAACACTCCATTAAAAATATTTAAATAAAGCTACTGTAGAATTTCCAGTATATTGCACCAGTTCCCTGCAGAAACCCAGGATCTTCCTGCATAATTTAGATCCAGCTTGCCACAGAATACATGGGGCCTTGGTAAGAATAGAGCCAAAGGCTAGGGTAGTCTGCATGGATGCCTGCTGTCGGATATTGAGTCCTTGTTTGAATACTACTCTATTGCAGTTAGACTGAATGGATAGATGAATAAATAAACCTTTAGGCTGGAATGATGTAGGTGCACTCGGACATGGGATCAAAGTCATCCTCTCTCACTGCTGGATCAAAGCCAATGCAAAGAGGAGGCAGCCAACTTACTGGTAACACTGATTGTTGAAGCAGAGACATTTGTTTTCAAAGTGAGAGATATTTATTCCCTGATAGCATTATATACCTGTGACTTCCTTTCCACTTTACCTGTTGATTAAAATACCAATAGAAGAAACAGATAATTCAAGAACATGTTTGTTTTTCTGATCTGCAGTAATACACTACAGTCACAATTACTCATTTTACTGGGATTGGTTGGATTGTGGAACAAATTTGTTTTGTGGTTAAGCCAGTCAGAAAACACCTTATTTATGAAAATGATACTGTTTTAAATTGCTGTACTTTGACCAAAAGGCTCATTTCTGGTTGTCCAGTTATTTTGATTTGATTAGTAGGCAATGGTTGCAAGTTGTGTAATTGATACTTAATAATTATTGTTAGTCTTTGAATAGTAGATAGTAAAAATAATACACAGTATTCTCATTAGCAAGGCAAAGCAAATAATTGAACTTTTCTGTTTGGTATTCATACACTGACAACATTTGTATAGTTTGTCAGGCCAATAAAGTACTATAAAATTGAACTGAAATTGTATCCCATTGCCTGACCTCTGATGGCATGGGCCTCAGTCCCAGGGTAGGTTTTGGTTCCTGGATACTATAATGATGGTTGTGTTAGAATTCATAAGATTTATTAGCCAGGCAGTGTGGAGAATGTTGGGGTATGTGTTGTGTTTATATTATTTTAGGTGTGAGCTATGTGGGAGGTAAAATATATGAGTAGAGGTCAGATAGTGGTTTGAAACCTATAGACTCTGTGAGGCCCATTGGGTTGCTATGAGCCACTCCGGAATGTTGGTTCAAAAGCCACCAGTGGGAAGCGTGTGGAGAATTGCCAGCTGTAGGTGGTTTGGTCTGGGCTTATGGAAGTTGCCAAGAAAGGTCTCTCAGACTCCTGAGACTGGTCCATCAGGGATGATGATGGCCTGGGCTGCTGAGAGGGTGGTGTGGAGACCAGATTAAGAGAACACTGGACTCTGTGGCTTATGGAAAGGAAGCATGAACTGGGGTATGAAATAAGACCTTTGGGGGCACTTTCAGATCAGTACCGGAATTAATTCATAGATTTTAATGGAAAATAACAAATTACAAGTTTGTTAATTTAATCTGCAGTGGAGCTGTTGTGAAGGGTGATTTCTGCAGCGGCCTTTGAAAAACACTGACCATACAGATCAGGGAGCTCTGCTCCTAAGGCCAGGATCCTTGTAAGAGGGAACAGAGGGAAAAGGGCCCTGAGGTAAAATTTCCAAGTGAGAAGCTTGGTGTGGTGGCTGCAGGTATCCGAGACTGGCTTGTAGGAAACCCAAGGTTATGACAATGGAGATTGTAAATTCTACAGGGGAGGGACCATGTCTACTTGTTTGTGAGAAGTGCCTAGCATACTTTCAGGTATTCAAAATTATTATTACCAATAGAACAAGATTTTGTGATCACTCCATGCATATTCTTGTAGTGGCAGGGATCATCATGCTTTTCCATGATAAGGAGCGTAATGAATCTGCAAAAAAGCGTAATGAATAGCTTTATATTAACTCAGTGAATGAGAGACTTCAACTGGGCACAAATGCTTGACAGGAGTTGCCATGGAGAAGGAAGAAAAACAATAGGTAATGTGGTGAATAGAACTGGCAGCTCTTAGTCTTTGCAGCCTGTTTCTACCAGTAGGTGTCACTGCAAACAAGCGGTGGTCAGTGTGTCAGACTCTTAACTTAATAGCTGGGGAAACATATGTACTACATTAAGTTTAAGCCATGGGGGTGGTGGTGGTGGTGGTGGGGAGTGTAAAATGATCTAAGGATGTGCCAGTGTTTATGGCTTATTTCCTTTCTTAAAAGTGAACTGCAAGACCTTTTAAAAAGAAAGGAATGAATGAGATCTCAGATTATTAGAAGAATATATGTGCAGGTTTGATGGGCTGCATTTTGGGTGATTCTTTGTGCAGAATGCACATGCAACTGCTCACTTACTTTGCATGAGCAATTAGTATCAACAGTTTCCCAACACAATTGCCCATTTAGACCCGACTAGCCCTTTGCAAGTGCAAATTCCCAATTTGCAGTTGCAATAAATGTGTGCACACACACAAACACACAAAGTTAGGCAAACAATTGCACACACTTTTTGTGTAAATGAACCTCCAATCTCTCATTCACAGAATTTGACCAACATTCCAATATATCCTGCCAAACCCTAGATAAATGATTCAGACACATCTGGGGGGGCCCTACAAAGTCATTCAGCTGGGGCGCACGTCTGCAAGACCCTAGATTCAGCGTGCACACGTCTTCTCCACCTGCCACATGCTTATGCCACGCATTTTGCTTGAGCTTGGATATCATTGCAGCTGAAGGTGGAAGAGAGTAAGTAATGCATCCAGGGTGATGCATGTGTTTGTGGAGAGAATTAGCGAAATTGAGGATGGAGGTTTCATTTAAATAAACCTACCATCTGCCTCTGTCTCATGATAAAAGAGGTGCAATCCTACTTCATCAGGAGTCACAAGTTGTTATCATCTCAGCCAGTAGGAAGCAGTGTATATCCAACACCATAAAACACTGGAATATGATTAGTAAACTTAACAATAACATTTGTGTGTGTTCTTGACTTGCAGTTGCAGGTTTGACAGCATTAACTGCAATCCTGAACTCAGGGTTTCATGTTTCCTCTGCAACAGTTGCAAAACCTCAAACAACAAAATCAGAGCACAAAAGGAGACATAAAATCCTGAACTCCAGTATTGACAAGTAAGTGAAAGAAATGTTTTCAGATTCTGGATCTGGTTCTCCTCTTACAAAAGTGTAGCTCCATTGGCTACAGTGGGACTTCTCAAGGAGTAAGGTAATGTTCAAAATAAGGAAGGGTGGCAGAATCAGGCCCTTTGAAAGCATACAAAGGACCCCATTCTCCTCTCAGTTACATCAGTGTGTAAGTCAGAAATAACTCAATGGAAATCCATGAATTTCAAATGATGTAAAACTTGTTTATTGTGCTCAAAGTGTGTTGTTTTCTTAGACCCAAATGAGCCATGTTCTCCACATTTAACCATGCAACTTCATGCCCTGACACCTTGCTTATGTAACACTGTCAGACTCTGGTCATTGTCGGGCGGGATCGAACCTGGGATATTTGGAGTTTAGTGCATGAACCTCTACTGCATGAGCTAAAAGCCAACTGGCTCTTAGCTAAGCTGTAGAGCAGACTCATTTAACTCTCTCTCTCTCTAAGTGGTCTCGGTGCCACTAAATGGTACAGAACACCAAACCCAGGAGGTGTGTGGGTTACACTTACATCTGTGCAGACCTCTTCAATCAGGTTTCACAGTTAGAAGTGGCAAGACGAGGATCTTTCAGGAGCTAATTGAGCAGGAGAAGGAGGAGGAGATTTTGTTTAAAATTTTATCCAGGTTAGCAGAGGCATGATACAACACACCCTTTGCAATCAGCAGAGAACACCGAGACGTCTCTCTGTACTGTTTACGGTATCAAATATGTGTGGTGTACATCCTGGAGCACTGCTCAGTCCTGATATCATGAGCGCTCCCGCCCTGTAATTAGATGTCCATGTTGTAAAGCTGGATTATTTCCTGGTTATTGTAGTGTAGAAAATTTTGGAAAGTAGGCGATGGGCCATATTGCGCTTCCAATACCCACATGCAGCTGACACAAGGGACCATATCTTCAGCTGCTGTAAATCCATGTAGCTCCATTGACGTCAACAGAACACCCATGTACACTGACTGAGGATCTGGCCCAAAGAATCTGATGGAGATATTCAGGTCTCCAACTCCTGATCCAAACAGGATGTTCTGTGTAAGTGAGACTGTCAGATGTAAATTGCTGAAAAGAAAAATCTTCACCAGTTCACACGACTCCTTTTTTGAAAGCAAACTGTCCACCTCTATTAACTGAAATGTGAACTGAATGCTTATGAAAGATAGGCAAATGTATTTGTACACAGCATAGCACCTCACTCTATTTGTCATGCTTCCCTCCCCACCCCCCGCTCCCCCGGGTAAATAGAGAAATACAGGCATTTAAGCCTGGGATCTTTTCAGAGCATTACACTCTCATTACAATTAAAAAACTGCAGCTCACTTTTAAACCAGTAGTCAAATATGACTGGTGAAGGTTTTTCCTCTCAACATGGACCTGATAGGGCTGATTATATAAACACCTGTGTGTCTGAATAGTAAAGAGCTAAGTTTGAGACCTGAATGTCTAAAATTCAGACCCAACTGAAGTCAGTGGGAGTTTTACCATTGACTTTAGTGGGGCCAGGATTTCACTTTTTGTGTCAGCTGCATGTGAGTATTGAGGGCATAATATGGCCAGTAGCCTACATTCAACAAAGCTCTACACTATAATAATTAGGAACCAATCTGGCTTTGCAACATGGACGTCTAATTGCAGGGCAGGAGCAATTGTGATATCAGGACTGAGAAGCACTCCAGTATGTATATTTCACTCCAATATGTGCACTCCACATATCTGATATTGTTTAAAAAAATACAGAAGTCTCATGAGCGTGCCTCAGTGTTCTCTGTTGCCTGATGGGGGGGTGTTGCATCAGAATGATGTATGCATTGTGATGGCTTCTATTGCAGGGATATCTATAACAGATGATGAACAAACTCCCCTGACACAAGGAAGAAAGGAGAGCAGCAGAATACGGACCCTGGACTTCAGAAAAGCAGACTTTGACTCCCTCAGGGAACAGATGGGCAGGATCCCCTGGGAGAATAACATGAAGGGCAAAGGGGTCCAGAAGAGCAGGCTGTATTTTAAAGAATCCTTATTGCGGTTGCAGGAACAAACCATCCCGATGTGTAGAAAGAATAGTAAATATGGCAGGCGACCAGCTTGGCTAAACTGTGAAATCCTTGCTGATCTTAAACGCAAAGAAGAAGCTTACAAGAAGTGGAAGATTGGACAAATGACCAGGGAGGAGTATAAAAATATTGCTCAGGCATGCAGGAGTGAAATCAGGAAGGCCAAATCACACTTGGAGTTGCAGCTAGCAAGAGATGTTAAGAGTAACAAGAAGGGTTTCTTCAGGTATGTTAGCAACAAGAAGAAAGTCAAGGAAAGTGTGGGCCCCTTACTGAATGAGGGAGGCAACCTAGTGACCGAGGATGTGGAAAAAGCTAATGTACTCAATGATTTTTTTGCCTCTGTCTTCACGAACAAGGTCAGCTCCCAGACTACTGCACTGGGCAGCACAATATGGGGAGAAGGTGACCAGCCCTCTGTGGAGAAAGAAGTGGTTCGGGACTATTTAGAAAAACTGGACGTGCACAAGTCCATGGGGCCGGATGCGCTGCATCCGAGGGTGCTAAAAGAGTTGGCGGATGTGATTGCAGAGCCATTGGCCATTATCTTTGAAAACTCATGGCGATCGGGGGAGGTCCCGGATGACTGGAAAAAGGCTAATGTAGTGCCCATCTTTAAAAAAGGGAAGAAGGAGGATCCGGGGAACTACAGGCCAGTCAGCCTCACCTCAGTCCCTGGAAAAATCATGGAGCAGGTCCTCAAGGAATCAATTCTGAAGCACTCAGAGGAGAGGAAAGTGTTCAGGAACAGTCAGCATGGATTCACCAAGAGCAAGTCATGCCTGACTAACCTAATTGCCTTCTATGATGGGTCTGTGGATGAGAGGAAAGCAGTGGATGTGTTATTCCTTGACTTTAGCAAAGCTTTTGATACGGTCTCCCACAGTATTCTTGCTGCCAAGTTAAAGAAGTATGGGCTGGATGAATGGACTGTAAGGTGGATAGAAAGCTGGCTAGATCGTCGGGCTCAACGGGTAGTGATCAATGGCTCCATGTCTAGTTGGCAGCCAGTTTCAAGCGGAGTGCCCCAAGGGTCGGTCCTGGGGCCGGTTTTGTTTAATATCTTTATTAATGATCTGGAGGATGGTGTGGACTGCACTCTCAGCAAGTTTGCCGATGACACTAAACTAGGAGGTGTGGTAGATACACTAGAGGGTAGGGATCGGATACAGAGGGACCTAGACAAATTAGAGGATTGGGCCAAAAGAAACCTGATGAGGTTCAACAAGGACAAGTGCAGAGTCCTGCACTTAGGACGGAAGAATTCCATGCACAGCTACAGACTAGGGACCGAATGGCTAGGTAGCAGTTCTGCAGAAAAGGACCTAGGGGTCACAGTGGACGAGAAGCTGGATATGAGTCAACAGTGTGCTCTTGTTGCCAAGAAGGCTAACGGCATTTTGGGCTGTATAAGTAGGGGCATTGCCAGCAGATCGAGGGACGTGATCGTTCCCCTTTATTCGACATTGGTGAGGCCTCATCTGGAGTACTGTGTCCAGTTTTGGGCCCCACACTACAAGAAGGATGTGGAAAAATTGGAAAGAGTCCAGCGGAGGGCAACAAAAATGATTAGGGGTCTGGAGCGCATGACTTATGAGGAGAGGCTGAGGGAAACTGGGATTGTTTAGTCTCCAGAAGAGAAGAATGAGGGGGGATTTGATAGCAGCCTTCAACTACCTGAAGGGGGGTTCCAAAGAGGATGGAACTCGGCTGTTCTCAATGGTGGCAGATGACAGAACAAGGAGCAATGGTCTCAAGTTGCAGTGGGGGAGGTCTAGGTTGGATATTAGGAAACACTATTTCACTAGGAGGGTGGTGAAGCACTGGAATGCCTTACCTAGGGAGGTGGTGGAGTCTCCTTCCTTGGAGGTTTTTAAGGCAAGGCTTGACAAAGCCCTGGCTGGGATGATTTAGTTGGGAATTGGTCCTGCTTTGAGCAGGGGGTTGGACTAGATGATCTCCTGAGGTCCCTTCCAACCCTGATATTCTATGATTCTATGATTCTAAGACTGAAAATGCGTCAGTATTAAGTCTCTGCTAAACTGACTACTGTTAAAAACAGAATCTTTCTCTCCAGTGTTATTTATGGATGGGCTTATGGAAGAAGGAAAATGTAATTGCCTCAAATTCTTTTGATTGAAATAGCGATGGCCCACGCTCCTATTTATTTATACATGTGTACTGGATTTGGTCTCTTTGTTATAACTTATTCAGTGCTCTTTGGAGTCGGTGGTAATCTTTCCATCACTTTCAGTGGGCATTGGATCAGGTCTTTAATGCACAGCTGTTCGAGTGTCAGGAAGATTTTCTGTACTCATTACAAGTATTTAACACTCTTATAGTGCTCTAGTTTATAAAGCACTGTCCAAACATTAACTAAATAACATTTGTTATCGACAGAGAGATTATGCCTTTCTCCTTTGGCAGAGGCAGGGTGGGCACCAGCCAAACCTATTCAGCCAAAACACAAAAGCCGCTAAAATAAAATAAAATAAAATAAAATTTTACATGATTAAAAAAATTCCTCAGTTTTATATCCTTGTTGGTGCCATTTTCTATTGCATTTTCAGAGGTTACACAAAGCCACAGCCTACCATCCATTTTTTAGTGGAAGTGCCCAGAGAAACTAGTGGAGAGTTCTTGTTAAAAACTGATGGTCCAGTATAGCCCCTAGAAAGGGATTTTATTCATAATAACACAAAGTTAGAATTCAAGAAAGAAAAATTCGGAGAAATTAGAAATCTAGGGCCAAATTCTGCATACAGTTACAATGATGTAAAATCACAGCAGTTCCATGGACTTCAGGGGAATTACTTCAGAGTTACACTTGTAACTTCTGTCCATGCTCCAACCCTTGCAGAAGAGTTGGAAGAACTTTGGCCAACTAGGGCCTCATAAGACTAATGGGTGACTTCAGGTATGTTTAATGTGTGTTTTAAATCTGTTTATTGTTTTTTAATATGCATTCTCTGTAATGCTTAGGAATAAATGTGCTTGCTTAGAAAGAGCTGTGGGGGAATACGTAACTTCTGGCAATACACTGTTCATAGCCTTCAGCGGGAAAGCAAAGTACAGGTGCTGGCCAATAGGCAGACTGGCTTGTTGGGGACATCACAGTGTGTGGCAGGGGGCTGTGCAGATTTAAGACCACCTGGTCAGTACGGAGTGAGACAAGGGTCCCTGCCCAGAGACAGGTGATGGCTGAAGACCTGACTGTGAGCTCCTGGAGCAGACCATGGAGGTGGGGAATATAAGTGCAGTTATCCTGAAACTGTGACACTGCCAACCTTAATAGTACCTGAATTCAGTTAAATTGAAATCAGTGGGACTATTGAGGAGTAAGATATTACACATTGTGAGTAAAAAATGACAGAAAGTGATGCTAAATATTGAATTCATTACTTAAATCTGTCTTTAACAAGAAATAACAAAGGTGCGGCCCTTAGTGTGGATTTCACCATACATTGCTATGAACAAGTCTGCATTAACAGGTAGATAGGAAAAAGTCCATCTCTAACTAGTATGATTTTATAAGTTGGCCCAGGACAATGTGATAGCTGATGCCAATGAGCTGGCAGCTATGGTCTGAGTGAAATGAACACAGAGCTGCGAGACTAGGCTCTCTTCCAAGCTTTGCAACTGACTTTGTGGCCTTGGCCAAGTCACTTAGAGCCAACATTTTCAAACCTAGGTGCCCAAAGTTAAGCTCCTGAATCTGTATTTAGGCATATAAATAGAAGAGGTCTGACTTCCATAAGAGCTCAGCTCTATATTTTTCATTGAAATCACTAGTAGCTGCAGGTGCTCACCACTTCTGGGATCAAGGCCATTTCTCTATAAATGACTAAATATAGATTTAGGAGCCTACTGCTAGGCACCCAAGTTTGAGAATGTTAGCTTAGCCTCTCATGCCTTAGTTTTCCCATCTGTAAAGTTAGACTAATGATACATACCCACCTTTGTGCTTTAAGACCTACAAATTAAAAGAGCCATATAGATGCTAAGTGTGTGACGCCTGTGGCCATGGTATAAATAATAATCTGTATTATATAATATAACTATGTTGACCCATCTCTTCCAATCTAAGCCATATTGCTTTGGCAACTGGCCCCGCCCTGCTGCAGGCTCTTGGGACTGGAGTTCCAGGGACCCTTCTAGAACTAGATCTTCAGGGATTGTGACTTCCTGAGCCAGACATCTGATCTCCCTTCTCCTTTTATAAATCAGATATGCCCAAATGAGTTAAAATGTCACCTGAAGAGAGAATGTGCTTGTAGCAAATGCATGGGGGCAGGACCATCACAAAGGGATGGGAGCATAGGTCTGGCAGCAGTCCTACCAGTAAAACTAGGAGGCCAGGCAGGATACAATGAGAGAAATAGGAAACAATTTGTGCGGGTTGGCAAGCCTTTCTGTCACAATAAATATCTAAAGCGGGCTGGAGCCCCTCCCCTTAGCCTTTCTTTCCCTTGGCCAAGTGACACAGGAATCCAAGTTGCAAGCTTTGCCCTGGGTGATGTAATGGAAACTGACCCAATTTGACATTATCTGGCAGCCTTGTAAAGATCATAAGGTAATAGTAACCACAAAGGGGAAGCCGTCACCCTTAATAATATAAGGAGAGCGACTCTGTTCCAGGTGTGATGGAATTTCTCCTGCATGCTTTTCCTTCAAATAGAAGATATAATTGAGCCATCAAATCTGATCCTCTTGCAGAAGAAGTAGATAATTCAGCCCAATATGGCTCCTTAAGTTAATTAGGAAATAAACTCTATTCCCTGCCTGATGGTGTAAAGTTAGGCTACTTGTCAAAGCAAATAGAATCAGAGACAGGGAGCATGCTCCCATCAATCAGCCTGGCCAGGGCAGTCGGGGAATGAGCTGATTCATTTTCCATGAGAAGGATGCCAGTGGAGCCTGATTATTATGGAAAGCTTTTCTCTCTCTCAGCTGAAAATTCAGAGGAAGGACAGCAGTGGTCACACTGTCTGCTCTTTCTCAGGATGAATCCCTCCTTAAGGTGTAAGCGGCTTTGCTGGCCCACAGAGGTGTAATTTATTGCTCCTTGTGCCGCCGCTAGTGAAACTCACCTTAGACATTTTTCAGGAATCAACTCTAAAAAGTTCCAGCCCAGGACACTGAACAAAGTCTTGTTTGCCATGTTGTGTTGCCTCCTTATGATTTTAAAAAAGCATTATTGTTTTAAAGGGAAATCTCCAGCCCTGCCGCCCTCTCCTCTGGAAGCAAACTTGACTGTAGTGAAAGGGTCTTCTCACAAGCCAAGGGAGGACATTGTTGTAGGTGTTGTTTGTTAAAATATTGGCAGCCTGTCATTGTGCCTTTTGTAGTATTTTTTTATTATTTATTTTATACTTGTTATACTATTAGTGAAGACAGCAATGCTTTCCAGACAGAATAGGAAGTGAGTCTAATAGGCGTAAAAAGAGTCAGGTGTAGATAGTTTAGCAGTGATGAAAGCTTTTGTTTCAGGATACAAGACCAGAAAGTGCTGCTGCTGTCACTGATCTCCAGCCGTCATTAGCATTCTGAAATGTTGTTAGGTTATGGATTGTCTAGACATGCTTGCAATGTGAGACCCAGTCGCTGGGTTGAGAGCTTGTTCTCTTTAGGCCCAATCCTGCCAGGTATTGAGTATCCTCAACTTTCACTGAAGTCAGTGGGAACTCAGGGCACTAAGCACCTTGCAGGATCAGGCCTTTTGTTGCCAGTGGGGTGATCTCTTTAACACTTTGCTGAACAGGAACCGTATTCCTTTGGCAGATTGAGAGTTGTAACTGATAGTCTCTAAAAAAGACAGTCATCGTATATTGTGGTGACATAAACTAAAGCATGTAGATTTATTTGTCCAGTGGATTTATTCTTTTAATACATTTGACTACAGTTACCCCAGTGAACCTTGTGGTACTATCTAGTTTGTGCTTTAAAGTGTTTGCCATTATCTGGTACTCATTTAAAGGACTGCAAAAGGACCATGGGGGCGGAGGGAGAGAGGGCAGAGAGGCTGGTCACAAAGCAGTGAATGATACTGTTTTTTGAGTGGTAATAGTCAGGCAGAAAGAATTGAATAATGTGTAAAGTGACACCTCTTTCTGAATCATTCTCCTTAAGATCAGCTGTACCATGCCACACAGTCCTGTGTTAGGAGCTCTTCTCTGCAGGGTCCAAACATGGCTCACTGAGTCTCTTTTGCATCAGTGTTATCTAGGTTCTTAATGTGAAAAAAATATTAAATACAGGGGGTTAGAATACTGGTCTTGTAAACTGGGGTTGTGAGTTCAAACCTCACTGGTTTTGATTTAACCATTGGAAAAAAACTACCAAGGGAAGTGGTGGAATCTGTTAAAGTCTTCAGATCAAGCCTGGTGCCTTTCAGGAAGATGTCCTTAGTCAAACACTATTTACTGGGCTCAATACAAGAATATCTGGATGAAATTCTAAGTCCCGTGTTATATAGGAGCTCATACTAGATGATCTAATGGTCTCTTCTGGTTTAAAAATCTAGGAATAATAATAATTAGCCCTGCCTCGTGATTTTTGCTTCACATCAAAATGCAGACTGTATCCTGCATCCAAGATGTCTAACCTCAGAAATCACATAATTTTATTAAATTTAATTTGATCCAAACAGAGGTGCTGAATAAAAATATGGATTTTATGAATTATTATTACTTATATCACATTAACATCCACAGTGTGTGAGGCACAGTACAGATGTATTAGAAGAAACAGTCTTTGGATTGTAAGATCTTTGGGGCAAAAAGACAGACAAAGAGATTGTGTCAGAAAAAGGGTGCAACATACAAGTAAAGTGGTGAAGGAGATGACTGGCATATGTCTTGATCATTTCATGTCTTTTAATACAGGGGATGGATCACTTGATGATTCCTGTTCTGTTCATTCCCTCTGGGGCACCTGGCATTGGCCACTGTCAGAAGACAGGATACTGGGCTAGATGACCTTTGGCCGTTCTTATGTAATAATACACGTTGTTTATGCATACTCTCCCCAACCACCTCTTTACCTAATCTTGATTAGCTAATAATGTGTAGACAGCACAGTAGAAGTAAATCTTATGTTGGGATTCAAATGAGGAGAGGTTGAATAATGATACCTACCTTGTAATCCATGCTTAATGTGTTTTTACTCTCCTTCAAGTATCAGCAGTCTTGGGGTTGTATATTATATGATTGTAAAATATATCTTTATACATCTTACTATGTTAATTTTATGTCTCAGAATATGATCCCTGGTTTCTATACATTGCTTTCTTCCTTTACTGTAAAGATAACAGATTGCTATGTCACTGGTGATTAAGGTATTGAGAAAGAGTGGTTTGCCAATTGCCAGGTGGATTACATTATCCAGCTGATTTAGTCTGCTTTACATTTTATGAGACCATGTGCTATAAGAATTTTTCTGTGTCATTTTTGGTTGTCATCACTAGTTCCTTTGGTTTTCATATGTAGTCCCATTTGGTATTTTCCATCAGTTTTCTTTTGGAAGAATTCACCGGAAGAATCTTCTTCTTAGTGTATGCACAGTGTGCCTCAGGCAGCACATGACCAGGATTCATCACTGAATTTGGTCCACTGGTTGGATCATTAGCTTTCCTGGCTCAGGCCAGTTACTGACTGGGAGTGTGATGCGAACACTTATTCATGTCCCCCTCCAGAAGAATAAAAACAAGAAAAGACAGTATACTGTGATTTATGTTAGAAATGGGTCTGAAGTGAACAGTGGCTTGAATTTGTCCCCTGCTTATCACCACATATAGACACACACAGGTCCCCAGACTGTAACTGGATCCCTCTGAGTGGACCTTTGCACTTATGTAGAGCATCTGTGACTTCCATAGAACTCTATATTGATGTAAAGGTTCACCCACATGGATCCAGTTGCAGGATCAGAGCCAAACTTTAGGATCTAGATATATATCCAAACTTTACAGCTTGGGCATATCTCTACCACGAGCCAGAATTACAAATCCAAATACACCCACATTTTGGGAAAGTTTAAATTGTGATCCAAATCCAGGTCCAAACTCCATGGCTCTGATCCACATTGAGTTTCTAAGAAGGTAGTCATGTTTATTTCAGGAAAATGGATGGTAATTAGGGTTATTTACTGGATTTTTGGTTTTCTAAAATGTACACCCAGCACAATCCCTGTATGCATTTATAAAATATAATAAACACCACAAAGTTGTTTTACGATCATGAGTACAATCCCTTCCCAAAAGGATCAGGTAGGTAATACAGTTAATATAATGGCCTTTCCAGTCTCATTTATTCTGTTAAACAAGCAGATTTATTTTGGGAGAATTGAAGAGGGGTAAGCTAAAATGACCTTTGATTGAAAAAAAATGTAGATAGAAATGGAGGGCATTATATGCTATAGTGTTTGACATGCAGGTTGAGAACAGAGCTAGCAGTGCTTTCTTTTTCTCAGAAGACATAGAATTCATATGACACAAGAAAGCTTAGAGGAAGAGCCTTTCTGGTCTTA
The DNA here is from genome assembly GCF_028017835.1 of Emys orbicularis. Lineage (NCBI taxonomy): Eukaryota > Metazoa > Chordata > Testudines > Emydidae > Emys > Emys orbicularis. The sequence continues at coordinate 49,574,824 of NC_088684.1, read as the reverse complement.
AGGTCAAGTGAACACTGTTCTTGGAGGTCAGGTCTAGCTAGGGTGATGTTGAAGTTGTTGGTGAATGACAAAGTAACCGAACAGCAGAGCTACTGCCTTAGTTCAGGCAGGAACAGTCAATGGAAGATCTCTTACTGCAGCACCCATGCTGAAAATAAAATAAGAATTTTACCTTCATCTCTGATCTATGTGCAGTTCACAGCTGTTTATTGAATTAAATAGTTATTTCTCTGAGGCAGTGACACATCGTGTGGTTTCAGTAACACTCACTAAGCCACTTTGTTGTTGTTTATTCAGGTTTGTAGCCAGAAACCTAAGCTCCATAATCTCTTTGTTTCATTTACAGCAGTTAATGAAAAGTTAGTAGCATTTGGTGCTGCTAATGAAGGCCATAGAACAATCTGACTGCATGCCAGTTAATCATGTGTTTTCTTGCAGGACAAAAGCATGAAGAATGTTGCTGATGAGTATAAACATCTACGTCTCAAGAGGATTATTGATTTTAGATATGTTTTCTGTATCAGGCAACTGATATTATTAGGTTTGTTGGAAAAGGGGTTGTTATGGGGAGGCAGACATGCTTTTTGTTTTATGACTGTTGGAAAAGGGCAGTTCTTATCTCCTAAGGTCTAAGTTGAAGGGTAACATTTTTGTAGCTAGGTGCCTGTCCACAGGCAATGCTCCTTCTTGTTGTTTTGAGCATCAGGCTGAGCTCCATGTTTCACTAGATTTAAGTTAAGAAGCTAAGGGCTGAAAAGACTCTCTAGCCAGGAATGTGGAGCCCCTGTTGGATGGAATAACAAAGTGCCTTGGCATGGTTATTGCACTTCCAGGAATTGAGATGGGAATCCTGCCTCCTGCCAGACAAGTTCTAAAATCTTAGGAGCAGTATTGAAGTAGTGCTTAGAACCCCATCACAGACCTGGACCTCACTCTACCAGCCATTGGTATCTGGGTGCCCAGTGGTTAAGATACACACTTGCTAACCAAAAGAGAACAGATGGACCAAGGAATGTGGACAGTTTGCTAACTTCATCATTTTGTCCAATATATACTCCTGGAGGAATTCTGCATTACTGCGCATATGCAGAATTCATGTCCCCTGCAGATTTCTTTGCTTCCCCGCAAAAAATGACTTTCTGATGGGGAAGCAAAGGGAAGCGGCAAAAGCAGCCACGTACCCCTCCCCAGCAGCGCAGGAACATCGTTTTGGGCACATGGAGCAGCCAATGGAGAGGTAATTCACTGGGGGGGGAGGGCAGGGCTGGGGACACCCTGGCTGGTGGCTCCTACCCTGCACCGGGCTCAGCTGCTAGCCTTGGCTGGGCTGGGGGAGGGAGGACATAACTTCCTCTTCTCCTGCAAGGAGTGGCTGGGGCTGGGTCAGATTCATCCCTAGAAACCTTCCTCAGCTGCAGGAAACTCTGCACCCCTCAGGTCCCCACTTCCTTCCTCCATTGCTCCTTAGCCACAGGGGGAGGGGTCACTGTACGGGGAGCTGCTCCCACATCTGCCCAACCCCTGTGCATCCAGAACCCTCCTGCACCCAGATGCCCCTGCCAAACCCCACATCCCAGCATCCGGACCCCCCACCCCTGCACCCAGACCACCCCCTGCTGAGCCCCCCCCCACAATGAGCCCCATCCCTCCTGCACCTGGACTACCCTGATGAGACTCTGCACCCAGACCTCCACCCCTCTGAGCCCTAACCAGCTGCACCCGGACCCCACCAAGCCCCATCCCCCCACACCCTGGCCCCCCTGCTGAGCCCCAACCATATTCACCTGGACCCCCCGAAGAGTCCCATTGCCCTGCACCCAGAACCCCACAACAAGCCCCTGTGCATCCAAATCCCCCCCGCACCCAGACCCCCCACTGAGCCGCCCACTAGTCCCACACAGAACCCTCTCACCCCACACCTGGATCCCACCCACACTAAGCCCCTCCACACTTGGATCCTGCCAGTCCACACCTGGTGTGCCTGGTGCAGCGGGGCTAGGGTTGCCAACCCTCTCAGTTTCGCTGGAAGTCTCCTGGATCTGGCTCTGTATCTTGGAGGCTGCTGCAGCCAATCTGGGAGATTTCAAACCGCTAAAAGTCTGGCAGTGCAGCGGGGCTAAGGCAGGCTCCCTGCCTGCCCTGGCCCTGCGCTGCTCCCAGGAGCAGCCCAGACATCCCTGCGGCTCTTGGGGGGGGGCAGGGGGTCTCCATGCACTGCCCTCCCCCAGAGCGTCTACTCCACAGCTCCCATTGGCCGGGAACTGTGGGGGCTGTGCCTGTGGGCAGGGGCAGCGTGCGGAGACCCCTCTGGTCCCCCCACCTAGGAGCCGCTGTCAGAGGGATGTGCTGGTTGCTTTCAGGAGCTGCCCAAGGTAAGCGCCGCCTGGCCAGAGCCTGCACCCCTCACCCCTTCCCGCACCCCAACCCCCAGCCTAGAGCCCGCACCCAAACTCCCTCCCAGAGCCCTCATCCCGCACCCCCCCTACATCCCAACACCCTGCCCCAGCCTAGAGCCCGCACCCCGCAACCAAACTCCCTTCCAGAGCCCTCATCCCGCACCCCCTCCTACATCCCAACACCCTGCCCCAGCCTAGAGCCCGCACCCCGCAACCAAACTCCCTTCCAGAGCCTACACCCCTCACCCCCTCCCACATCCCAACTCTCTGCCCCAGCCCAGAGCCCACTCCCCGCACCCAAATTCCCTCCCAGAGTCCTCACCCCACACTGCCTCCTGCACCCCAACACCCTGCCCCAGCCTAGAGCCCACACCCCACAACCAAACTCCCTCCCAGAGCCCACACCCCGAACCCCCTCCTGCACCCAAACTTCCTCCCAGAGCCTGCACCCCCTCCCACACTCCAACCCCCTGCCCCAGCCCAGAGCCTGCACCCGGCACCCAAACTCCCTTCCGGAACCTGCACCCCTCACCCACTCCCGCACCCCAACCTCTGTCCCAGCCCCCAGAGCCCTCACCCAAACTCCCTCCCAGAACCCCCACCCCCTCCCACACGCCAACCTCCTGCCCCAGCCTAAAGCCCGCACCCTGCACTCAAACTCCCTCCCAGAGCCCGCACCCCGAACCCCCCCATACCCCAACCCCCTGCCCCAGCCCAGAGCCCACAGCTAGCAACCAAACTCCCTGCTAGAGCCCACACCCTGAGCCCCCTCCTCCACCCAAACTCCCTCCCAGAGTCCAACCCCCCGCCCCGGCCTGAGCAATGGAGGGAGGGGGGATGGAGTGAGTGGGGGACGTGGCCTTTGAAAAGGAGTGGGGCAGGGGTGTGGCCTTGAGGGCCGGGAGCGGGGCAAGAGTGTTTGGGTTTGTGCCATTAGACAGTTGGCAACCTTAAGAGGGGCAGGGCCCCAGAGTGTTTCTGGGGCAGGGCCAGCCCTTGTGCTGTGTCAGGGTCAGGTGCAGCCTCACTGCTGAGTCCGTGTCCTGGGGCAGGGAGAGGGCTGCAGGGTGATCTCCCACCTCTGTGCACCAGTGGCCTGTGCTCCCCACTGCCATGCTTGAGCCTCCACATATATTTATTGACAAATAAAATGTGCAGAATTTTAAAATATTGTGCATAGATTTTTTATTTTTTGGCACAGAAATTCCCTCAGGAGTAAATATAGATGTATCTAGCAATTGTATTTAAAGTGATACTGCATTTGAATATGTTTTGAGAAAGTTGTTGAAGAAGACAAGACTATGAAACAGATTCCTGTTAGCAGTTACAACTGTTTTTTATTGGTTTTGCTGTGTAATGAAACAAAGGAATACAAATGTTAAAGTAGTAGCGATACATACATTGATGTCTGCTTTAAATATTCTAAAAGATAATGGCTGACATTATGTGAGTCTTTAGCCAATTGTTTGTTATGGCTTAGCAAAACCTATTTATTCAGTACAGTCCTGTTCCATATATGCTCCAAGGTGGATGGTTCTATTACACAATTACCAGTCAAAAGAAATGAGATTCTTGATGGGGAAAGTTCAAAATGTAACCTATCCATGATTAAATTGAATTCTCTGGCTATTTTTAGCACTAGCAAGATTTTCTTTAATACATATTTTTCTAGATTGGCCATTTATGAATATTATGGCAAGCAAGATTCACAGTTGGTGTAAGTTGACAAAACTCCACTGAATTTAATGAAGCTATGCCTATTCACACCAGCTGGATATCTGGCATCTGTTCCTAAGCATCACCCCCTGTTCCTTCTACAGTCCCATCCTGTCCTGTTTGGGCCATATGTTGCTACCTTTACTATCGCGGAGCAGTATCTTACTGCAGTAGTTTTACTGACTCCACTGGGGCTGTTTGCAGGGTAAAGTACTTGTGTAAAAGTAGCAAAATCTGGCCTTTGTGATGAATTTAGTCTCAACTAGCCTGAGAAGCATGTGACTTAAATCTACACTTAAATTTAGATATTTACAGTATGAAGGAGAGCTCTTTATCTCACTGACTACCTTTCTGTTTCAATGTTGTGCTAATAAGACAAGTGAAAGTAAATGAAATAAACAAATGACATATTTTCCCTTGAAAATAGCAATATTTAGCACTTTTATGGTACTATTCAGTTTCAAAATACTTTTATAATATCAATTAATAAAATAAAGCACCTACCAGGCAAAAAGGACAAATATATTAATTTTTATTGTGCAAACACCTGATAGCTAAAGTTAGCATTAACAGAAGTGATTCCTTTGCAAAAATTAACACATATATTTACTATAGTTAAATGAAATCTTTGATTAGTTAGCTAAGCATGAACACTGACTTATTTTATTATTTTATTCAAAGGATTTATTTTGCTATTTATCATCACAATATCTAGGTTATTTAATAAATTTAGTAAAAAGATTATTCCAAAAATATTTTACAATACTTAAGGTAAAAGCCACACATTAAAATGCATTGTTTCACAATGCACAAAAAACATAGATTCATTTCAGTAAATACATTACAATCAATGGCAATAGCATATGGCAGGATATGAGCATTGTATCTTAACCAGAGATTCACTTTTTAAAATAATTTTTGTGAATTGTTATTGGCCTTTTGTTTAGATATATTGGTTTTGAGAAAATATTTTCACTTCTGACTAATTCTTAATTACCTGGAATTAGGTTCTCACTTGTCTGCCCTTCAATGGCTGGGGAAGCCGATGATTGGTCAATATGAGGCTGCGGAATTGGGCCAGCTAAATGAGGGGAAAAGGGACACAGTTAGCATCCAACTTAAATACCATATATTAAAAAGCAGAAGCAATCTTTCTTAGGCTGGTTCTATAGTTAGTATTTTTTGTTCATGCTCTTAATCCAAAATCTCATCATTAAAACAACCCTCGACAAATGGAAATAAAGAGTCCACTGCAATCAGTGGAATTGTGACAGCATTAAATCGGAGTAACACAGTGATGAATCCGGAGCTATACTTTTAGATGACTATTTGAATGATCTGACCACTTATTGCATTTTATCACCTTTGTCACTGGCAAGTACAAAAATCTATCAAATATTCAGTGATGACATTGATGCATCTGTGTAATAAATCAGTTTGATAAAGAAAACAACTTTCTGTGAGTTCCCCTACTGCCCCCCCCCCCCAATGTGGCAAGCATCCTTTAAAGTTTTAGTTTTAAAATGTTGGTAATTATTATTTAAAACACAGAAGAGTGCCTTTAAGATCAACTTCCTTGTTTAATTCAAATTTGGTTTACAAAACTGCTTTTTAGCCAAAATTGTTTGTACCAAGCTTCTATCAAGTGTACATTAAAATGGCCTAGGTGTCAAGATCCCTTACCATTTATTAAGGGATTATTAATAAATGATCTCACAGTGCTTTTTATCTCAAAAGATCCAAAAGGTCTTTACAAAAAGGACTTCATTCATACTGACATGCAGCCACCTCTAGAATGATAGGTGGCAACAGTTTCATGGCATAAAATTATTTAAAAATGTAAGACAAAGTGAAAAATACCTTATAAGGTTTTTTCTTATCTTATATGTTGAAAATGAGAAAAATAAAAACAAACATAAAATAAATAAATCATAGTGCACAATAAGATTATACTATTCTCCAGTTTCTCTGTGACGAAAAGTCTTGGTTTTTTTGTGGTACTATACCTGCTCTGAACTGATAGTAATTGGCTCCTTACAGATAATCCAGGTGACACTCTCAAAAAGGGGAGGATGAGTCAGAGAGCCAGGATAGGTCCAGTAATCCAAGGATCCAGGAAGTAAAGTTGATGGGTCAAAATTAGTAAATGGAGCTTTTTTACCCTGTGGAAAATGTGTTTCATTTAATGAGACTGATAGTGAGAGTATACATCAGTCAGATATTGTTTATATAAAAGATGAGAATAAGAGTGGAGATTTTATGCACTGGAATGAAGTAGGGTTCGTTTTAAAATACAGGTGTTTTCCTATGGGCTCAAACCTGTAAGGTGCTGAACACTGTGATCCTGATCCAGCACTTAAGCACATATTTAATGTTTTATTCTTGTTGAATTTAACAGGACTACTCGTATGCTTAAGTGCTTTGCTTGGGACCTGACTGCTGAATTCCTCCCAGGATAAACCCATAACCCTTTGTAAATACTGTGTGGGAAATGCATCCTATATCTTAAATACATCATATGAAATTCATAACCTGTTTTACTTGAACATTTGAACAGCATGTATATATGTGGTAGAGTGTAGAGATGAGGCAAAACTAAGTCCAGTCAGTAGTTGGATATATGGTGAAAAGTGCTAAAGATAAACTGTAGATGGATGGATAGATACTTAAAATAACTTAAATTAATGGGAATTGAGAGCTCTTATCATTTTACAGGAGGTCCTTGGCAGCTTAAGTGCTGAGCATTAAGACTATAAATTATTCGTTTGCACTTTTATAAAGGTCATATGTGTATATCTACTTCTAGACTCAGAAAGGCAATTTAAGCTGGATGTTCAATATTGCCCCTACATGAGCAGCTTGAACCCTGGATTTCTATAACAAGTATACAGATGGAACTGCTATGCAATGCAATCTCATCACATTTCAAACTGGCATAAGGTAAGGAGCACAACTGAGAATTTCAAGAGTGAACTCACTAGATTCTAAATCAATTCCCTACTCTAAAGTATTGTGAGCATGCAGTGATGTTTACCTTAGTCTTTATCGAACCTAATGCCTTCACGATGTCCTGCACATGTTCATTAGGGGGACCAACCTGCAAATAGAAACATAGTGAGAAAACTGTTGAATCATAAACATATAACAATTAATTTATATTAACATTGAACCTTCTACTCCAAGATCTGAATATGGTTTAGAAATATAAATTAGTTTGGCCTCACAACCCCACTATAAAGTAGCTAAGATTTAGAGCTAAGCAAATCATTCATAAAATCAGATTGACACCTTTATTTGTGTGGAGTAAGTAATACTTTACTCCCCAAGTAGTGCCAATGAAATGAGTGGAGCTACTTGGTAGAATAAGCTACTACTCAACGTGAGTAACGGTGTCAGAATCTAGACTGTAATTAATAATGTATCTGACAAGCATAACCTCTTGTTATTGTGATTGCCTCAAATTTATTCTTTCTTTGAAAGTATTCAATAAAATGTTTTTGCTAATTTATTTTTTTGCGAACTGTTCTTTATTGGGTATTCAGTATTTAAGCTGTGTTAATTGGTTGTAAGTGACCAGATAAGTCACATGGTATTGCTTCTGCACTTCAGGCATGGATGCCTATGCATGTGAGTTTAATGTTTGTTTTCCAGTAATACTTGCACATGTGACTTTGAAAGTTACTTTCCATGAAAGTTCATGTCGTAAAAGTTGATCACACAAGTCTGTGTGGAAAGGAAACACAAAAGGGCGAGAATTTGACCAAAGTAAATCCTGTTAGCTCTACTAAGTAGGATTGTATCCCTTTTCACAGACAAGGAAACTGAGGCAGGGCATAATTTAGAGATTTTTTTCAAGGTGACATAAAAAGTTTGTGGTAGATCTGGGAACAGAACCTTGGTTTTCTGATGCCTTCTCCCATATAAGCTGAATACAACGTTGGCTCAGTTATTTTTTTAGATTAACTGTGTGAATTAGTTCCGTTCAATTTGAGCCACACACTTCAATACAACAATGTCTTCCCATGCTCTGGAAGAGAACATTTTGGAAAACAACAACAACATATACTGCAATAATTTAGGTGTGTCTTGTGTAACTTTACAATAACAACTATTGTCAGATATTTATAACTAAAGTAAAACAATAGTAATTAATTGGGAGTAGGCCAAACATTTTGACATATAAAACCAGAGACAATCCATTCAAAGATTCAGCAATATAAAATTGTTTTGTATCCTACAGAGGTAGAATGATAAAAATGAGTTTAATAATGACTTGACCATTTCACTATTTGAGGTTGAAAAAATAATTAGACTACTGAAATCTAAGACAAGTCAACAGAGATGTGTATCTCTAAATACAGATAATGTTGCTTTGTCTAGTCTCCTTTACTGAATGGATTCTGGTTTGTGGATAGGATAATAAATAAAACAATTTGTAAAAGGGGAAACAAAAGAGGTAAAAAAGGGGTTTCACTATGTTGTGTAACTGACCTTCAGAAAAACAGCAATGATTGACAAACCATCAGGCTTATCTGAAGCCTCAGCAAAACTTGAATATTTGTCTGAATTCCAGTGAACCAGGTGAAGCTAAAAAGCAATTGACAGAGAAACAGTTACTAAAGCCAACAACATTAGAGACAAATCAAAGCTACATTCTTAGGGCTTGATCCTGCAATTGGCAGTGTGCACATGAACTACTGCTCCATCATGGAGCACCACTGACTTCACTTTGCACTTTGTTCATATGCTTTTAACTAAAGGCTTGTGACCTTAAATGGAAGGATGCAGAGCTACAGGCTTTTCCTGTAAAATATAGGGGGTATATAAATATATGTACCCCCCAAATAGAAAGAGTAGTTTTCTAACCCAGCCTCTAGCTGTCTGCTGAGGATGCCATTATTACTATTTTTCTTTAAATTTTATTCTTGGAAATACTACTTTCTGGGATGCAACCCTTAGTCATACAGGAGGTTCTTACTCAGAGGAGTATCCTATTGATTGCAATAGAGCTAGTGGTGTGATTAACAGTTACAGGCCCTATGCCTGTGATATGAGCAGGCATATCTAGAGGACAGTACATACTAGAAGTAGATATTTCAGTGGCTTTTCCTTTACATATCAGCTGTAAAAGGGCATGGTACTTTTGTTTAACACTAATGGTTTTGCCTATTATATCTTATTATTGAGTGTTACACCTTACACATGATGACAATATATTTAGAAATCTGGAAGTCCTGGAAATCATATGCTGAGGTTCTTAATTCACCTGAAATTATTTTAGAAATTATTAATATTTAGAAACATTTAGAAGTTCCTCAAGTTAGCAGCTATGTAATTTTAGCAGTCTAATCTAGTTTTATTGGTATAGAATTTTCCATCAATAGATCACCAAAAGCGGTACAGCTTATTAAAATGGCAATGGAAGATCACTAAAAGCAGGGGCACATTGCAGAAATTATCATGCAATGCACACAATTTTTAAAGACGGTGGTTTAAAGAAGTAAAAACGGGAAAGATTTTCCCAGCTATGTTTTTTAAGCTAAATTGAAGTCTTTTTTCAACTGCAACAGCTTCATTTTTTAAAACTATTTTAAATGGCTGATGCAAACTGATCTGTAATACATTTTTTTTTCAGTGTTGTTCAAACGCAGTCCAAGTTCACTATCTAATTATAGCAGGAAGCAGTTCTAAAGGGAGGCCCCTTTCATGTCTTGGCTGCATAAATTAGATAGCTCTAGCACCATCAACGGTGGAAAATTTCCTAATAGGAAGAGCCTGTTGGTTGTGAGAGGCACTGCCTAAATTACAGACAAATACGCCAGTCCATCTCATTAGATTCACATGCAATAATGGTCTAAAATCTAAAAGATTAGCCAAAGATAACATCGACTAAATTGTTCTTGGTATGTTGATAATGAAAAGCAAACAAAAGCAGTCAGTTCAGGAGTGGCTTTCATTTCTTGAAAAGTGGGTCTCAGTTAACAACCTTTCCTTCCATTATTTTCTTCTAGCTTTGCCCTCTCATTGCTATTCTCCTTAAGAAGCAACAGAAAGCTACATTCCAGCAACAAGCATTGGGCTTGATACTACAAGGTGCTGAGCACCTTCAACTTCCACTGCCTTCAATGGTGGCTAGGGGTGATCAGGCCCTCTGCAAAGCAGCAAGCTTCTGTTTCTGTAAAGAGTTACGCATGTGAGTAGTTAGCTCCATTAATGCCAATAGGACTACTCACAAGAGTGCACACACACATGTTTGAAGCATTGGGCCCTCTTTTGGTGCTTAAATATGGATTTAGGTAAAGTAAATTCAGGCAACCAAGTTTGAAAATGTTGGCTTCAAGTCCTAACTTTCTCCTGCAAAATCCCCTTTGCACAGGCAGAGCAGGTTGTTGCTTGTGCAAACAGATGTAACTATCCAAGCAGTAAACACAGATACAGATGTTGCATGAGAATTTACATGTGCATATCCATTTTTGAGGGTGACATTTATGACTCAAGCTTTGAAAATGGGACCTTTACTTTTGTTTCATTGACTCTACCTCTGAGGCATATTTTGCTCCATCCACAGTGTGTTCAGAGCCATGATCATCAGCCTGGCCCCAGTGAAAGTGAAACTGATGCAGCCTGTAGTTTCCAGTCAGAGGTCCACCGGTCACCACTGCACAGAAATGAAATAATTTGTTAAAATCAAGTTCAGAGACCAGCACAGGCATCATAACATCCCCAAACTTCCCTACCTACATGTAGACAATTATAATATTAGATCTATTATTAGTCTATTTTAACATGTAATTTTCATTTGTAAATTAAAAAAAATAAGTTTGTGCATAGAAGCTCTTAGAAATAAAAATCTTGATATGTACGTATTATGGCTTAGTTACAGTAAATCAGCATGCCTGTCAAATTCAGCCCTAAAATTTATGTCAACTCAACATGAACAGAGACTATTAGTTACTTAAACGAGGAAACAAAAGACAGGAAAACATACAGTAGCAGCAGTTTATTAGATACAGGATTAGGATTCCAAGAGTGACAGATGGAAACTACCTGTTAGATCACTGAGTTCATTCCCTTCCTAGGGCAGGAGAGAATCCACCACTAGAGGACACAATACTAGATCTTAAAATTGCCTTTCTGCGCAAGAAGAAAAACCAGTAATGCGTATAAGATATTCTGAGTCTAGTATATTAGTTTTTCCCATAATATTTTACAGCTAAGCTTAGATGTTCTTGTTAGTGATGTTGTAGGTCACCATCAATGATACATAAATTTCTAACATTGAAAGGTGTATTCAGTCCTACTGGCAGATAGGGTCTGCATTTGCTTAACCATCACACTAAGAATGACTTGTCTGAAGATTCATGCAGGGGATGGTAGTAGTATTTGCAAATCAGAACAAGCAAACAGTGCCTCACAGTCCCTTTTTAAAGCAAAGCTAAATCCGTAACTCCTATCTGAGTAGAGAATTGTTGGTAGGAAACCCACCAGAAAACAGTCACGATTGTGGATATTTTACTACCTGGAAATGTCCAGTAAATATGGCCAATTTTAAATTTGCTTGTAACAATGGAACACTTGCCAACAAATCCTAATTTTAAAATGACGTATTTCAGATCTTGCATGGAGTGTAAAGTTATATCATCACATGGTATAGCATGCTAAATCAGTGAGCACATTTGAATTGGTATTTATGCTGCTGAAAGTCCATTTGCCTTTGTTTCTAGTCAAGGGTCAGAAAAAAAAGAATGTTTAAAATCAAACAAAAAAACTCTGCTCACTAACCTGATCGGTTATCCTTGTCCTCAAAGTTCACATGGAAGGAGTGTCCAACGTTGACAATCTCTTTGCAGGTGCTCAAATTCCAGGAGATCTTGAGATGCCCCAGAGCTGGATCTTTTTTGACTTCCTTGGTTTTAATGTCAATAGGGGACTGATGGTTTCCATTGGCAATAGGGTATAATTTGTGCCACTGGTCGGGTCCTAGACAGACATAAATTTATGTCTCATTTAATTCTTAATTGCTACTTTAGGTTTTATATTTTAATATTGAATTGTGGTGTTTTCTTCTTGTATAGCTATAAAAATAATAGATTAGACCTCTTTAAAATAGCAAGAAATATATCATTCTATATGGTTTGATCACTGATTTATGTCGCCTTTTATCAAAAAAAGAAAAGAAAGATCCCATCTTGGTCAGTTCAATTAGTTTGCTATTAAGGAAAGTTATTCTTACCATTGTTGCCTTGATAACACCAGTTCAGACTTGCCATGTTCTTCTAATTGCAGGATCTTGTCTTCAAAAATAAATTGGTGGTGCCTGTAGTAGCTAATTCTGGGATGAGGTCTGCGCTTTACTTCACCACAGAATTTCTGCCTTACACTCGGGAGTTTATATGCATCATCAAGTAAGGGATTTCGTAATACTTTATAATCAGATTTTAGTGAGTCACCTGATCTCATGACATGAGAAATGGTTAAAAAAAAGAGAGAGAGAGAGAGAGGGAGAAGGTTGGAAGAAAAAGAAAAGAGGTTTTCAGTTTATTTACCCTTACTGTTTTGATTCAGTGAATATGTTAAGTTTATGTACTGTAAGAGTCAGATAAGATTTTAAAAGCCAGACCCTTTTATTTGTAAAAATGTTGGCAAAAGGTGTCTCCCACATTAAACCTCCTCAGCCAAACTCTGCCTTTGAATTCAATGGGAGCAGTGGGGTGCTCTTCACTTTTGAAAATCCAGGCCACTTTTCAGGTGCCTAAATATGGATTAGGAACCCAACTTCAGGCATTCATTTTTAAAATGTTGGTCTTGGTACTTTTGGGTGATGTAAAATAAATAATACAAGCAGTTCTAATATTTTGATGTGTTAATTATAATGTTAAATACTGGCTTAATATTATTCACAACAATAGTCTTCTTAATAATTATTCAGGTCCAGACCATCCCTGATGGATCCAAATGTGGCTGGGATGGTGCCAGACTCCAGCAGATCTGGGGGGATCTGCTAGTTTTGGGGATAGGGTCTGTAGTGTTTTCCAGGGAGGGAAGATCCTCACTGAGGTATCCTTCCCTAGACCCACTTTTGCATGGATTTTCTGAAAGAAAATCTGTGCCATAAATGTTTATTAATAACAACAGAGATATTTCTCTAAAGCTTTAATGTAGTCATTATGGTCCCAATTCAGCATCATATCCCTATTCAGGACAGCATTTAATCAAATGTTGGCTTGAATCAGGATGGATTTTAACTGCTTTCCTGAATAGGGGCCTATAGTGTCAACCCACCATTTATCAAGTGGTTTCAGATCCAATAAGAGTGATGCTCTTTTTTCAATAATAAAATATTTGGGCCTGATCCTGCTTTCCTTACTCAGGCTAAAGCAGTTGGATTTTGCTTGAATAAAATTTGCAGGATCTGGCTCTTAAATGCCTAGCAATAGAATTTCATGTATAAAAACTTGAATTTCATAATACAATATAATTAAATAGTTGTGCAGTTTTTTGCCAGCTTTTATTAAGGATAGAAAATCAAGGTAACTATTTCTACATAAAAAAAGGTTCAACATAACATATTTAAGCATTGCCCCGTCATCCTGAGTTGCATAAATATGAACCTGTTTACATTTTTCTGTTACTGCTGCAAACCGTTCTTGGTAGTAAACTGCTGATATCAGAATCATGCAGATGTCCACAGCTGAGGTCAGGCACATAAGAGACTGCTGTGTTATTTTCATTTCATAGCCTGCAGAACTTGTCACATTGATTCCAAGATTGACTATGTTGTATATTCTAATGTGAAAATCAATATACTTCTCTGAGAATAATGGAAGAAATGAAAAAATTCACTTGTACGATAGCCATAGCATATGATCTGAAAATTGTATACCACAGTCAGTCAGAATCAGGGTGCAATGACTTCCATTTCACACTCACTCTTCCTCTGTTGCATATCACCTGTATGCCAATGAGAATTAGGTATATGGAGAGATCTGTAGAATCATAGAAGATTAGGGTTGGAATAGACCTCAGGAGGTCATCTAGTCCAACCCCCTGCTCAAAGTAGGACCAACTCCAACTAAATCATCCCAGCCAGGGCTTTGTCAAGCCAGGCCTTAAAAACCTCTAAAAATGGAGATTTCACCACCTTCCTAGGCAGGGCCATCCCTAGGGTGATGCAGGGCCTGGGATGGCTGGCCAATCGCACTGGCCCGTGGGGCCCCCCAAAGCGTGGGGCCCAGAGCAGTCGCCCCTATTCGCCCTACCCAAGGGACAGCTCTGTCCCTAAGTAACCCATTCCAGTGCTTCAGCACTCTCCTAGTGAAATATTTTTTCCTAATATCCAACCTTGACCTCCCCCACTGCAACTTGAGACCATTGCTCCTTGTTCTGTCATCTGCCACCACTGAGAACAGCCGAGCTGCATCCTCCTTGGAAACCCCCTTCAGGTAGTTGAAGGCTGCTATCAAATCCCCCCTCACTCTTCTCTTCTGCAGCCTAAATAAGCCCCGTTCCCTCAGCCTCTCCTCATAAGTCATGTGCCCCAGCCCCCTAATAATTTTCGTTGCCCTCCGCTGGACTCTCTCTCCAATTTGTCCACATCCTTTCTGTAGTGGGGGGGGGGGGGGGGGCGCAAAACTGGACACAGTACTCCAGATGTGGCCTCACCAGTGCTGAATAGAGGGGAGTAATAACTTCCCTTGATCTGCTGGCTATGCTCCTACTAATGCAGCCCAATATGCCGTTAGCCTTCTTGGCAACAAGGGCACACTGTTGACTCATATCCAGCTTCTTGTCCACTGTAATCCCCAGATCCTTTTCTGCAGAACTGCCACTTAGTCAGTCGGTCCCCAACCTGTAGCAGTGCATATAGCAAAGCCACTGTACTAAAGGCTGAAAACAAGAGCCTCGCTAATAACCTGCTAGGCCATTGAAAAAGCAGACAACCAATTGTATAGTATTCTCCCATAGGGAGTTCTGAAACCCATTTTGATCTATCGGTTTCTATGGATGTATCAATGGAATAGTTCCTCTGCTCCAACAGGACATCAGGACAATAAGATAGTAAGAAATGAAATAATTAAGAACAGAAGAGATTTGAGTGAAATTATTTGTAATTCTTTAATAGATAAAGAAAAAAATTATTAGGAATAAGAGCAAACAGAAACATAAATCTTACCCTAATTGGCAGATACAGGGGAAATACAACCTGGAAAAGCATGTTAAGGTATCTTTTACTATATCAAATAATTAACGACAATTTTCTGGCTATGAAAAATATTCTTTCTGTGCGAGGTGAACATGGCAGAGACTCGGTAAAAAGATCTCCTTAGTGGAGCAGCCAATTTTCAGAGGTATGATCTTTCCATGTCTCATCTGCCAACCTTTGAAGTAATCCTAGAACACCCATTTAATACCATTGGCCATTCATGACTGACAGGACAACTGGTTTGTTTGTTGAAATCCAAAACAACTGGTTCATATTCCTCCAATTGGTTCATACCCTTTTACACCCTCTCAGTGAACTTCAAAACTTAACTCTAACTCTAGCAGTGTTGTCAACCCTTGCGATTTTATCACGAATCTTGTGATATTTGGTGTTCATATTAGCTTCCTCCCGACCACCTAGTTGTTGGGAATCTCAGCTTTTATTAAAAAAAAAAAAGTAAGTTTCTAGCCCTTATGGCTACAGAAAGAACCTTTAAAATTTGAAGCAAGTGCACACTAAAGTCTCAGAAACCAGAAAGCAAACAATCCTCCCCTCCTTCATTAGTTTAAAAGAAACTCATGATTTTTAAGCCAACCTCATGATTTTGGGGAGATCTCATTTATGATTTTTAAACTCTTGAAGTTGGCGATACTGACCTGCAGCCAAAATGTCTACAAACTGTATTTGATTTAAATCAAAGCCCCGGTAATTGTGGAGATGTTGTTAAAGAATTGTTTAAAGACAGTGACTGGTAACAAATTATTGCTTTTAATTTTATCAGGTTTTCCTGTTTGTGTATTTGTTGGTGATTTTTCCTTATTAGGTAGCTAAAGTACACATAAAAATGCCTGATAACAAACAATGGAGGATACTTTCTGATAGGTTATTCACACCACCATGTTCCCTTAGGATAATCTATGGCAAAGGATCTACAAAAAGTAATGACAAATGAAGCTTTTTTGCAAACAGATGCACCACCTCGGAACACAGATAACTAAGGGCTAGAGTGTGGCTCTGCCACAAGCTATGTGTATGTGATGCACCAGGAACAGCGCAGGGAAAGAACTGCCTGAAAGGCACATTTCCCTCCCTGCTTCCACCTTGCTCTGGGCAGAGGGTAGTAATTTTCTCCTGGCCTATACAAGCATTTAATGATGACAGTGTCCCAACTCAGCCTGTGTTAGCCCATATGTCAGGGAGGCAGAACCAAAGTTCTACTCTTTCCCTTGCGCTTTTCACCCACCTGGTCCAGGGAGAGAAAGTAGCAGACACAGTTTCTGCTTACCCCTGCGCATGTGGACCCATGGTCCACTTAACTTACACAGGAGTACAAGGGGAGTTCTGATTCTCTGTGAAGCCCTGAGTAGGTGCACAGTCTAACTCACAATCTAAGCCAAAGACTATTTATAATAATGATGACAGTGATGTGAGTAATAAGACTTGAATTAAAGGGACAGTACCATATACTTTACCCCAAATTAAAAAGGTTTTACCAAACTTAATATTTATTAAAATAATAATTTTGTAAAAATTACATAATTTAAACAATATACCTTTAAACATATTTTTTTAAAGAGGCTGTTTTGTGTTTTCACATGTTATCCTGCAGTGTTCACTGTCCAAACATTGCAGTATTGTACTATTACATGAAAATCAGGAAAAGAAATTGAGAAGAAACTGGCTACAAATAAACCAAGAAATACAAAGAGTACAAGCAACATAAATAGTGAAAAGTGCATTCAATTTTGAAACTTCTTTCAAAGTATAGAATCTATGGCAACTTAAATGAGGACTGGGTCAGATCTGCAGGATATTTTCCATTATTTTTATAAGCTGATGATAATGATAATTTATGGAGCAAATGAGAGCCACTTACAATTCCACTAGGAAAAATAGCCAGCAGTAGGGCAAGAAGAAAAAATAATAGAAAAAATAGCATTTATGAAAATGGTTCTCTCTCTTAATGCAGACAAGACATCAGGTGTTTAAAGGCAATCTTTGAAAAAGGTATGGGGCACAAAAAGATAAGAACCACTATTCCTAGGGAGCTTTCTAGAACACAAGCTTAGATTCCCACCACAGAAATTAATACCTCAACATTTGGGCCTATTTCTTCTGTCCAGGGAACCTAGCACTTTTCCAACAAACTATGATTTAAGAAACATGACATCTTAGGGCACGTCTTCACTACCCGCCGGATCGGCGGGTAGCAATCGATCTATTGGGGATCGACTTATCGCGTCTAGTGAAGACGCAATAAAATCGATCCCCGATGGCTCTGCCGTCGACTCCGGAAATCCAACATGGCAAGAGGCGGAAGCGGAGTTGACGGTGGCGCGGCAGCGGTCGACTCGCCGCCGTCCTCACAGCCAGGTAAGTCGACCTAAAATACGGCACTTCAGCTACACTATTCACGTAGCTGAAGTTGCGTATCTTAGGTCGACTCCCCCCCCCCCCCCCGCAGTGTAGACCTAGCCTTGGCAAAAAACCCATTGACAACAGCAGAAGCAGACCCATGCTACCCAGACCAGTGTGGACAAGGCTAAGACCTTGATCCTGCAAACAATTATGTATGTGTTTAACTATATCTGTATGAGTACACCTATTGACTTTGACGGGACATTCACATGCATAAAATTAGACGTGCATATGTTCTTGTAGGGCTGGGACATAGTAGCATCAAAATTAGTTTAAAATAGCATAGTACTAAGTAGAGTGGCCCCTTCATGTACTGGTAAAAAAATACATGAACTATTTTTTGTGAGAAATTGCCACAAAAATCTTCATCAAAATTACAAAAAGTCTTGACCAGCTCTGGTATTAAGTTTAATTTTAGTTTATATTTACAATATGATAACACTTTATTATTATTTGTAGTGTTCTGATCAAAATACATAGGTGATGTCAGATGATCCTTCCTTTAGAGCAACTCTAGAATGGCCAGGTGGCAGAAACTGTAGATCCCCTTCTATATGTGGCACATGCTCCTGCCCCATTACTGTCAATGGAAGTTAACTTTCACTGAAGCAGGATCAGGCCCTGTTAAAGCATCTGACACTATCGGATCCTGCAAAGCACTAAGTGCCCCCTGCAAAGTTCTGCATATCCTCACCTTTCACTGACTCTCTGGGCCGGACTTCAGAGGGAGTTAAGGGAACTCAGCATATTTCACTGTTGAACCCAATGCTGTGGGGAAAGAGAGGCATCCTGTTAAAAAATAAAATTTCTGTGAATAATAAAACAAAGCCACAATGAAAATGTGAATAGAGTCAAATCCTGCACCTCTTTCTGAAAGGAAACCTATTGACTTCACTAGGGAGATTTGCTTGTGTAAGGACAGCAGCATTAGACCCTTATTATCTGGGCATTTAACTGCAAGAGCTCAGTAAGTTATTGAATCTCTTCATTTTTATTTAGTGGGACACATAGAGACTATTGAACCACCAATGATTCCCTGTTCTATTGGTATGTCCCTCACTGGACAGCCAGAATTTGAAGCAAAGAAAAATAAATCATGTGTAAAAATAGTAAGCTTTCATTCATTTGTCTGACTAGATCTTTTACTGACCACATGGTATTCCATTTATTTTCTAGCAAACAGCAACATGATATATCTAATGTTATTGTGCACCTCTTATCTATTTCATGGAATTTATTGAATTTAACCTAAACATATTTAAATGCAACAGCAGGTTTCATATAGAAGAAAACAACCTAATATGGCACACATGGCATAGGAGTCAATACATATGTTTTATTTCATTCAGTGCAAGTAACTACACTGATGTGACATTAAAGCATGCACACTAGAATGCATAGGTTAATTCTTCCTTTTCAGTGTCCCTTAATATGAGAGCATGGGGTCTTTCTATAGAATTAATGGGTGTTAAATTTATAACAAGTAAAAAGGAAATACTGACTCACACCAGGCCAAATATTATTTGCATGTCTTCATGAGACTTCAGTGAGGGGTAACATGCGTGGTAAGTTAAGCATGATTTGGCCAACAGAATATATACAACCTATATGAAAGTCAGTGCTAAAGGAGTTTATATAAATAATTACTTTTATGACTAAGGATAACACTTGTAATTATGGAAGCTTTAATGTGTAAGCAGATTGCTGCATGTGCCAAGAAGAATATTGTCCTTTATATACAGTGCCAGATAATTAGTCAGGTCACAGGTGTTTTAATCTTCTTTGGAAGCCTCGGGCATTGACCACAGCTGGATGCAGGACATCGGTCTTGAAGGACAAATGGAAATATCCAGTATGGCAAATCCTATGTTAGTTTGCCATATTATGAGGCAGATTCTGAAAATTGGTGCTTTAAAGTTTTTCAGCAGCAAACTCTGCCCCCTGCTGCTTGCTTGAATTGGGTGAAATATTGGCAATAAAATGTTGTTTCATTGGTATGTATCTGTTTTCAAGTCCCTGAAACATCTGTGAAATGGAAGCAATCCTATGACATTTCTAATATTGTTTTTTGGGTATAATTTTGCATGGAAAAATATTAATATTATGATGTCAGCAAAAATTTCAGAGCACATTTTCATGTTTCCTTTTCACATTTTAAGCTATATCTGTTTGTTGTGACTGGTCACCGAAGTCGTATGACTTTTTTCTTGGGGGGGGGAGGGGGGACCTTTTTGTTGGAGCCTACTCCATGTAGTCAGAAAGATCAGCAGGAGCAATTTTGAAAGTTTTTTTGTCAGTGAGAAGACTGGAAATTGTGTGCTGTCTGTGAGATAATCCCAAAAAACTAATCCATATCATCAAAACAGTGGGAACAAAAATATATATCTATAGTATTTAGAGGGAAATCTGTGTGTATGTGTGCTTTTCTGGGCCGTTATTTCATGAATGCCTGCTTAAGCCTTGTCTCAAGCTAGACCTAGAAATACCATTTCAGTCAGGTCCCTCTGCCTTTAATATTTATTTGCTCTACCTTTTAATTCCATTGCCCATATCAGTTTCATTCACCAAGTACAGTGTCTGTTTGTGTGTTAGAGACAGAGCAATAGAGATTCCTATTGCAAATGGTCTTAAATGTTTCAAACTTCTACAAAAAAGCCCCCAAAAGTATTTCCCCACAGAAAGATCTATTGAAAATGAGGTTTAAAATGAGAGTGTTATTTCAACCTTAATTATAGCATTGCTATGTTAGAGGTCAATTTTTCTTTTTATACTAGTGTGGTACTGAAAAAATAAAACAACAGAATGTGTATGTTTTGTGTTACAACTGCACAGTGCAAGTGTCTGCATGTACACATGAACATATGTGTATGCATTGGGCAGATTAAATTCATACCATCTGTAGAGAGATTATCAATCCTAGTGATGTTCTCTGTTTCAAATACAGGAATCTGAAACTTGTAATATCTCTATAGACATAATGAACTATTAAAGTGCATCCAGTGTACACATCTGATTGTATGTATGAAGAGTGTGTTGGTGGAGGGCACAAACCAGGCGATCTGTCAGTACTGTTCTTCTTTCGCTGGGGCTCATTCAAAATCCATTAATTTGGAACATGGCAACAGTAATCTAAGAATCACCATTAGTTAACAAACAAAAATAGCTGCTGGAATCCGAAGCAATTCATGAGGACAGCACCAGCACTAAATCACCTCTGCCATTTAAAGATGATACCCCATCCAGATCTATTTGCGTCTGACCAAAACTTGTAGTAGTTCTATTTACTGTTTTTGCAAATATGGCACTGATAGACAGCTTACTACTGTGCATACCAATACACAGGAATGCGATGAGCTATTAGGAATTAATGCAATACAAATAGTTGGAAGCAAATGAAGGCATTCATTGGTTCTCTCTCAGTTTAAGAAGAGTCTCCACCATTGGAGGTAGATAATGGAAGGCCCTGTAATTAATGCATAGCAAACCAAGGGCTAAACATTGCATATAAGAGATACAGCAATTTTTAATATTTTAAATCACTACATCTATTCCTTTCTCATGGCAACAGTAGGCCTGGTGGAGTTCTGACAATCTGATCATGTCAGCCAGATCATGCCAGAAATGAAGACTACTTGTCTTCCCCAGAGTGTTGCAGTTACCAGAAATTGAAAATGGTATGGACTCTTCCCATCTTGAAATCACATTTTGTGCCACCAAGTTACACTGCTTTGCTCACAGACTTAAAAGAAATCAACTCAGATGAGCTGGAAGGGGATCACAGAATCTTGCATGAGTCCCTTGTTAAGAGGGCAGACTGCCGGTCTCATCTCAATTGTCATTTAAAAAAATTAAGTTTTCAGCCCTTTTCCTTGTGTAGATAGCCTTGAAATGATGTAAAGGGATGAAAGGAGCAAACTATTGAGTTGGTCTCCACTTCAGCAGCAGGAGCCAGGGTGTATGTATTGGCAAGGGGAGAGATGAAAGATTCTACCCTCTCTCCCTTTTAGTGTAAAATAAGTCAGTTAACTTTGAGGTGTGTCTGGAAATATCATCTCTTTAGGCCTCCCCAAAACCTCAGACTACCCTTGTGCCTAATGGGGTAATGATGCTGGACAGGAATCAGTGCAGTTTGTGGTAGGGTGGGATTATTTTGAAGGCCAACTCCAAAATGCCAACTCTGCTAACATTTTCAGACCTCTCTAAGGCTGGGCCTGAATCAGCTGCCTCACACTCACACAGCTACTAAGCTGCAGGTTTGTGCCCACTATTGTTGTGGCCACAGCAGTGGCTACAAGAGGAACATCCTTCCTGCGTTGCCCACCTGTAGCCACCACTGGTAACACAACAGGAATGCAGTGGGCAGTCTCTCGCTGCACCTGACCACCGAGCCAGTGGGGCACAGAAATGAGGACCAGAGGTGCTGCCAAGCTGCTGTTGCACTGAAGAGGAGCCAGGCAGTTGTTCTTGCTGTGCTTGCCTCTCTCCCTGCCCAGCCCCAGCTAGAAGCTGAAGAGCTTTTATGGAAGGGAGATTGAAGCCCAGTTTCTACCCTTATCCTATCATCCCAGGGAGATCCCTTTCCCCTGCCCAACCTCCTCCTCCAGCTAGGGAGACCTCCTCACTTTCAGAACCAAAGGGACCTTCCAGCAAGGGACACACTCCCCAACCACCCCACAGCAAATTGCACACAACAGCAGACCTGCAGCTGTGAGGAGAAGCTGCCCGATGCAGGAGCCTGACACAACAGAACTATCAGGTCTCACAAGACTCCAGATGTTGGGTGTGTCTGTGCAGCTTATCCCAATTTCACATTGTCTGTGCAGTCTCTCTCATACAACCAGTGAAATAGTTGCATGCAATTAGCAGTAGAGTAAGAGTGGTGATTAGTTGAGTTACTTTTGATATCACAGTGGTCTCGAACACTTGGCATGGCATGGATACATGCCTTCCTTACTGCAGCTGTACTCTGCACAGGTGTAATTCATAAAGTCAAAATGGCTGAGAATTTAAAAATTGGATGGTAACAGACTGTGAATCCCAGTGATGATTCACCCTGGTGATATTCTGACAAAAAGAGCCCTCTGCCATGCTTGTAGCTGTCTCCATTGCTTCACAATGACCCTGCAGGCATAATAAGCTTCACAGAGTGATATTCCTGGAATTTTGTTAGATAGAGCGCTCCTACTTCCCATTACTCCCAAAGGGATAGAAGCCACACAATGCCCTCAGTAAAGATCTCAACCTCCTGTGCTATGTGGTTTGGTAATTGAACAGGAGACTATGAGGTGGTAGGGAGATGCAGGATACAGAAAGGAGAATGGAGGAGGTGTGGGTGAACTTGGGGTGTTGGAGGAAACTGAGAAGTGCAGAGGGCTGTATAGTGAAGGAAGTTGAGGGGAAGTGGAGGGATACATGAGGGCAAGTGAATGTAGTGGGATAGGAGTCCTTTTTCTTTTTAAAAATAAGTGCAAATTATGTACAGGCCTCAGGGTCTTGACAAACTGCTAATGTGGCCCTCAGTGTTGCACAGTTTATGTATCTCTGTTATAGATATACATAGAAATATTTTTTTACTATTGTTTGCAATTAGCAATTTCATTTCTTAGTAGTAGTAAAGGAACACACCTGTCTGTAGGTAATTTGTAGTAACACAGAATAATTGCTAGAAATCAAATACTAACGGAGAGAGTGTGGGGCCCTAGTTCTTCCTTATCTCTGTACTTATCCAGTAGTGCCTGCTACCTCTCAGCTCACCACAGCAGTCCGCAAGTTTCTGCTCTCCCTTTTCTGCACGAGCTGGACTATTTAGGAGTCTGCAGGATTGAGGTGTTCAGCTGTTGCATTTGTGCTAAAGTCTGATCTGGCTTTGTGAATTCCTGTCAGAGATGCTGGTTTCGTCCAGCCTGGTGCTCCCAGTTTCAGAGGTTTTCTTTTCCCCCAACCTTTTCTCTGTTACATCAGATTGATTTTGTTTTAAGGTCATGAACTGGAGCTGGTCACTTCCTGGACCTCAGTATATTGGAAGGCTTTCTATATTGTCATTGCCCTATGGACAATAGGCATTTAATCTTCAGAATCTGCAGGAATAGTCTATTTAGCCTGTATATTCTCTCTTTAAGTGGCCAAATATATAGAGAATGAATTTATTTATTCCAACAAGTGCTTCTCAAGTCACAACTCCTCTGATTCTCTGGAAATGTGTACCAAAAACTGGGGAGAAGCCAGAATGGATTCATTCATGAAGACCTTGCTAATTGAACACTTCAATTTATTTTGTGCTTGTGTTCAATACAATTTACAGACAAAAAACCATTTTTATGTGTTAATCACAGGGAAATAGAGGCTGGGTTGAAATGACTTTGAAAATATGACCTCAGATGCCCTCACGGGGGCATCCAAGGGCCTGTTTTGAGGATGAGCCCAATGAAGATGAAGAGATTGAGGACGATCAGGTATGAGGAGGGAGACCTGCTGACTTCTTGGCTAGTTCCCTGATATAGGAAATTATCCCTTTTGCAGAGAACACTGAACTACATGCTCAGCATTCATGGACTTCAGTGGGACTTAAGCATGTACTTAAATGTTGTCCTAAATTGGGATGGACTTAAACATGTACATATGTGCTTTCCTGAATTGGGGCCTATATGAATAACCTCCACCTCTGTTCATTGACATTTCATGGGCATGGACTAAGATACATAAAAGTACTGAATCTAAAACCCAAGTTAATTTTGGAAGGACTGAAGTTAGATGTGTCTTGTTCTCACACCTCTAATACCTGCTTCAGCATCAGTGAACCACAATTCCTTTGAAAGCAAGAGGAGAAATTTCACCAGACACACAAGTTAGGCTAAGAACAGAAAGATGATCCTCCGATAGAAGCAAGATTTTCAGCCCCATATTGAAGACACTGATTACATCACTTCCCTTATCTCTGACTCTCTAGCACTCAGTGCTAAGAATTATATTTTGGGAACAGCTTCTAAGAAAAGAATCTCTCACTTTTCCCCTTTGCTCTTCCCATTTGTCATTAATTCAGCTCCCTTTACTGTGTGTGTCATGTTATAGATCTGGTTCATAGATTGGAAGTTGTGTCTAAAATTTTACTATTCCTTTCTTTGTCATCAAGAAAAATTAATTCTAGGTAAGAATTATATTGGGATCCCAAAAGTATCTAGATTTCAGTGCACCTGTATCCCATAGTTGTTTATTTCCTGTACTTCTTATTTGCATTTGTTTTTTGTAACCAGGCATAAAAAATGACAAATTCAGATATATGATTCAAAGCCATAGGCACCATCTGTGGAGCTTTGGACATTGTTGCAGGATAGCTAGCAGATTTTGCAAGATTTTAATTAAAGCAGACATGCACAGATTGTGAGGATGGATGCATTTTCTAAGGCTACTCTCTGAACAACTGTCCATGGTAGAGTCAATAGATAAAATAAAACAGCAAGTGGTCCAGCTTTGCTTTTTAAGAAGAATGAGTGGTATTGAAGACTATAGATGTAGCCAAAACAGTGAATCCAAGAAGTAAATATATTAGATTTCACAGAATAAAGGGAAATCTCAAATATTTACAAAATAGGGCTAATTTTGAATTGAGAGGGACTTTGTGGGCTGTAATTAGCTGATGCTTCCTACAAAGCACAATCATATTGTTACTTTATTCCATTCCTCATTCCAACACCAGAGTGAGCTCTAACGTCATGTAATTTATATTAGTACAAATAAGGATATTAAACTTAAAAGCAAACAATGTGCTCTGGTGTTATTTTAGGTTGGCATTTGTATTGGTTGACTGAAACAGAGACTCTTTTAATGATGCCTTGATTTATGCAGGATTGTTTACCTCTACACTTGGAATAGAATAATGACTTGGCACTGAAATGTTTATCTGTTTATATTATTTTTATATACATGTTTGCAGATGATACTTTTTTATTAAATATTTCAGCCTGTATGGCAAGTTACTAAAAAAAGCTTAATCTGAAAGTAGAGTGATTGCTCAAAAAGACAGTTCTCTGACTCTTTTATTTAAAAAAAAAAGATTTCTCACTTCTCTCAGAGATGGTCTCTTTCTGTTTCATTATTATTTATCATAATTATTATTTTCTATTTGATGGAGACCGGCAGTGTACTTGGCACTGCAGAGATCATTGGAGAGACATCTTCCCTGCCCCCAAGGAGCTTCCAATCTAAACAAACAACCGCCATTGTGAACAAAGGGTGGGTTGGATTCATCACATAAAGGTCCAGCAGGCTTGTGGTGTGGCATCTGACAGGCATTTCTTTGAATGGTGGATTGACCCTGAGAGGTCTCACAGAAGAAGTATTAATATTAATAATGAAGTATTACAGAAGATCAGATAGATGCCTGCCAAACAAGGATAGGGAGCTTGTTCCAGCTGTCAAGGACAGCATGAAAGAATTCACCGAAATGAAAGTGGGAGAAGAATACAGAGGGAGCACTTAGCTATGAGCTGGGATCCTAGAAATCCTTTTGCAATGGAAAAAAGTGGAATTTACATTTTTATAGAGAATCTTTAGTTTTTCCATTTTGTGAAAAAAAAAAACAAATATTAGCTAAATTTTACTGAAAGTAACGGTGACACTTATTCAATGCAACCTCCCCCTCTTGTGGTTAATTTTTGAATGCACTTTAAATGTACATAGCTAAACATACTCCTATAAACTGTTTCTGGCATATAAAGGTTATTAAATGGCATATAGGGATTTGTGTTTTAATGCATCTCAAAATTCACTTCAGTCTCCAGACATGAGCAATTAAAGTTATGAAAAGATGCAGACAACTTTAAAAATCACCCCTAAAGACTGTGTCACTGATTTTGGTAAAGACAAATTTTCACATTGATGTACTGTATGCAGCAAGGCAGTCGATTACATTTGAAGACAGACAATTGTAGGATACATGAAAAGCGCTAAACGCTGGTAGGCTTTGAACTTGCTTAAAAATTGTAAATTTATCAATAAAACATTGTGTTCAACTGATTACTATATATATATATGATGGCTAGGGAAACTAAAGTTCAGTGTTTCATTTTAATCACAGAAAAATGCAGATTTTTATCCTTTTTTTTCTGACAATTTGGGTTTTTTTATCACAGAAAACTAGGATCACTGGTCATGAGGTATGTATGGAGTGAAGAGTGTTAGCTTAGTATGGACCAGGATGGGTTCTCAGGAAATAATTTTTTGCACCAAATGATTTTCTTCATAATCTTGTAATTTATCTTTCTATTCAGTAAACAAAGCAAAAATATGGTACAGTATATTGCGGGACATGATTACATAGGAATCATTAACACAGTGATTGATCCAGCCATTTACAACTAGCTTAGTACTGTTTAAATATTTTCAATCTTTCTTCTTTTAAAGAAGAAGCTGGGAAACATTAAATAGAACTGAAAAGGGGAGCTGAAAAAGCAGGACTTTGATGAGAGAGAAAATTATATAGTATTTGTAGACCACTGAGTATGACAATAAGAACTAAGGATTAAATTCTCCTTTCAGATTCTGATGGCTGATATGAACTCCAATGTTCTGCACTTCCTTCATGTGCAGAACAGAGTCTATCAGAGTCAGGATCTCCTTTGTAGTTCAGAGAGGAGATTTTACCTTATGGGAGGTTGAGTACAGCTAGAAGAATTGTCTGGAGGGTCTGGGTGAGATGTTCTTTATCCTGTAGGGCTCTAGTAGATGAATAAAGGGCCTCAATACCGTATTTGAGAGGGATACACTGTTTCAAGGGTTGTAAAGGATTCTGGGACTTTTTTTTGGCTAACAGTGTATTTTGAGGCCCTGTATAAGCTGCAAATACAATAATGGCCAGGGATTTGTCTAGAACTCAGTTACCCTCTAACCTGATTACAGACATGATTCTTATTTGTAGTGTAGACTGGACCTTAATTGTGTTTCGTAAAAAGGCTAAAGCTTTGAACTGACATGACTTGAAATTAGTACAATAACTGACTTGCCCTAGAAGTAGCTTTCCAGGCATCCTGTGATTAGGCAGCGTTGGAATTTTCTCCTGTGTTTATATGTGCTTTATATTTACACATATTTCACCCTTTCCTTTCCATTTGATGGCTACTCACTTCTACAACAGAAGCCAAGTGGCCTTCTCTAGAGCTGTGGAATCTCATTTCTGATTCCTGTGTATGTGTTTGGATGGGGCTAATTTTCCCAAAATCAGACAGACTACTTCCTTAATATGCTCACTTTGGGATAAGTTTGGGAAACAACATTCAGAGTTCTCTCCCAAACTAGACCTTTCTGCATGGTTGGAGAATTTAGATATTAATAATGAAATTCCAAATCTCGATTGCTATAAATTCTTGTATTACAGTTGGTCCAGAACTACATCTCCAACCCAGCAAAGCACTTCAGCATGCATGTAACGTTAAGTATATGAATAGTCCCATTGGAGTCACAGGGACTACTCATATGCTTAAAGTTACACATATATTTAAGTGCTTCACTGCATCGGCGTATATGATCCAGGTGAGATCAGCCTCGCTAAGAGACTTTCCCTCTGCCTCTAAAGAGAACACTGATGGCAGGGCTGTTCTGTGAATGATCCTAGAGCACCCTGCACATCCTTTTTCTCAGTATGTCAGTTCTGCCATGCAACTGTGATCCATCCACCTCATGTCATCTTTGTGAGCAAGTTAATTTATTGAAAGCTGTAATTATTTGGGATGAAGATGAAATTGCTCAGAGAGTCAATTTCTGTTGACAGCAATCCTAGCCCTTCTGGTTCATTGCCAAGTCAGGATGAATTCTTTGTTTGGATAAATGTCAATAAATATGCTAGAACAGTATGATTTAACTGAAGTATTTACATACTGTGTTTTAGCGCCAACATTAAGTATGCTAGGGCAGGCGGCCACTCAAATAACTATGCAATGTTCCATTATAATCCCAGTTTCCAATATCTTCACTGAGGATAACTGTTTTAAAGCACATTTTACTGTTCACATTAGAAGAGGAACAAAGTAGTTAGAGGGTTACAATCTAAGCTGATTTATTAGAAGGAAATTTATTTAATGTAGTTAGTTTTCTAATTCTCCTTGAAGGTTGCCTGTTAACGTTTCCAGTGTTTAATGCCCACGTACCACAGGAGGGAGCCAATTCTTTAATATGCAAATATTTTATGTTACTTGTAAATAACAGAAAAGGACCTGAGAAGCACAAATGAGAAATATTCAGAGCTGTGGTTTTAATTCTAGCCCTTCACTAATAAAGACATTTTAAAGGAATTTGGTTTGATAGTTTATGAGGTTGGTTCTCTGAGTAATGAATAAATGAAACCCAGTCTCTAGTATCTGTTGCCTGGTGTATGTTCATTTGTCGATCACCACTACTGTACCAGACCAGTACAAGAGCCTATTGTCTACTAATCAAATGTCATAAACACTCCCAATGGTTTACATTAAAACCATTATTAGAGATGTTTTGGTGTCACTCTCCCAATACTCCGTGGTTCAGCCCCTATTTACTTTGTTTCTGTTGCCATCTTCAGCAACTGTGAAAGACCAGTGCTCCAGGAGTCTCCAAGTACCAAAATAAAGTACCCCGAGGACTTTATTAAAAACAAATTCACATTTTTTTGAAGGAAATTCCCTGCAAATTTCTCTCTCCGCATGGCTTTCTGTTATACATACATGCCACAAGACAAGAAAATGGCAGCATGGACTTCCAAGCCTTTGGGTTCTATTCCATCTCTAATTAGCTGTCTGTGATTGCTCAGCATCAGCCCAGTAGGCCAAGTCCTGCACTCCTTTTGGAGGAGCTGATCCTGCAAGGTGCTGAGCAACCGCTACTCCTGTTGACTTCAGTAAGAGTAGAGGATGCTCAGAATGTCACAGGAAGCAATCAGCACCTTGCAGGATCATAAGAACATAAGAATGGCCAAACTGGGTCAGACCAAAGGTCCATCTAGCCCAGTATCCTGTCCTCTGACAGTGGCCAATGCCAGGTGCCCCAGAGGGAATGGACAGAACAGGTAATCATCAAGTGATCCATTCCTTGTCACTCATTCCCAGCTTTTGGCAAACAGAGGCTAGGGACACCATTTCTGCCCATCCTGGCTAATAGCCATTGATGGACCTATCTTCCATTAATTTATCTAGTTCTTTTTTGAATCCTGTTATAGTCTTGGCCTTCACAACATCCTCTGGCAAAGAGTTCCACAGGTTGACTGTGCGTTGTGTGAAGAAATACTTCCTTTTGTTTGTTTTAAACCCGCTGCCTATTAATTTCATTTGGTGACCCCTAATTCTTGTGTTATGAGAAGGAGAAAATAACACTTCCTTATTTGCTTTCTCCACACTAGTCATGATTTTATAGACCTCAATCATATCCCCCCTTAGTCACCTCTTTTCCAAGCTGAAAAGTCCCAGTCTTATTAATCTCTCCTCATACAGAAGCCATTCCATACCCCTTGTAACAATGCTGCCTCTGGTGGGACACAACTGAGAGTACCAATTCAGGACAAATTGCTTAGAGCAGGGCATTTACAGCCCAAGGCTGGGGTTTCTCCACTCTAAGGCACACCAAACCAGCCAGAGAGGACTTTGGTTTTACCCCACTGGCTAACCATAAGTCATGCAAACAATTTCCTTAGACGCTCCAGTTTTCCAGTATCACCACCAGTGCCACTCGTTATGGGGACGAATGGTTGTGAAAACCAATACCCCAGTAAAAGAAAAACAGTTCTCCCAATCCCAAAGGACCAAGCCTCAGACCCAGGTCAATATACAAATCAGATCTTACCCACAAATCATGCTGTTGCCAATCCTTTAGAATCTAAAATTAAAAGGGTTATTCATAAAAGGAAAACGATATAGATGAGAGCTAAAATTGGTTAAATGGAATCAATAACATACAGTAATGGCAACGTTCTTGGTTCAGGCTTGTAGTAGTGGTGGAATAAACTGCAGGTTCAAATCAAGTCTTTGGAGTACATCCACAGCTGGGATGGGTCATTCAGTCCTTTGTTTAGAGCTTTAGTTTGTAGCAAGGTTTCTCCAGAGGTCAGAAGCAAGACTGAAGACAAGATGGAGGGGTTTTCAGGGCCTTTTATATTCTCTGCCCGTGGAAGGACCCCTCTTTGTTCTTACTGTGGAAAATCACAGCAGCAAGATGGAGCTTGGAGTCACATGGGCAAGTCACATGTCCATGCATGACTGAGTTTGCAAGCCGACACCATTGTTTACATGTTAGTTTGAACGTTCCCAGGAAAGCTCAGATGTGGATTGGCATCTCCCAAAGTTCATTGTCAGTTAAGTGTTTCTTGACTGGGCACTTACTGACAATAGTCCTTTCTTAAGAAGCTGACCAAATGCTTCACTGAGGCTACTTAGAATTAAAACACATTGAGATACAAGTACATAGCCAATATTCATAACTTCAGCTACAAAATGATACACACGTACAGATAGCATAATCATAACCAGCAAATAATAACCTCTTTATAGACACCTCACACGACAACCTTTGTACAATATTTGCTGCAAATATATAACAGTGGTCGCAACAATGGCCTATATGGTTACAGTTTATGTCAATAACGTCACACCCCTAATCATTTTTGTTGCCCTTTTCTGAACCTTTTCCAATTCCAATATATCTTTTTTGAGATGGGGTGACCACATCTGCATGCAGTATTCAAGATGTGGGCATACCATAGATATATAGAGAGGCAATATGATATTTTCTGTCTTATTATTTATCCCTTTCTTAATGATGCCCAACATTCTGTTCCCTTTTTTGACTGCCACTGCACATCGAATGGATGTTTTCAGAGAACTATCCACAATGACTCCAAGATCTCTTTCTTGCGTGGTAACAGCTAATTTAGACCCCATCACGCTGCCAGCTTTTATTTAGTCCTAATTCAGGCAGACTTCCAGGCCATGCCTACACTGCAGCTGGGAGCATGCCTCCCAGCTTGGGTAGATAGACTTGGGCTAGTTCCCCTTCAGCTAGCAAGCTAGAAATAGCAGGTGGATGTTGCGGCACAGGTGGTAGCTTGGGCTAGCCATCCAAGCTCAGACCCTGCATGTCGGGCTGCTTGGCATCACTGCCCATGCTCCATGATCCACACTGTTATTTGAATCTCACTAGCTCAATCAGAGCTAGCTCATGTCTGTCTACCAAGCCTGGGAGATATGCTCCCTGCTGCAGTGTAGACATACCTGCATTGACTTCAACAGCAGTCCACTTGCATTAGCACTGAATGAAAGCTGAGTAAGGACCTCAGGATTTGCCCCTGTCAATCAGACTCTTTTGCTTCCTTCCTCTGACTGTGCATAATCACCTTAGTTCAAGCCTATTAAATCTTAGCCATCATGGACTTTCTTTCCACCACATCTTCATTTGACTTCATTCAGATTAATCCTTTTCTGTGTACTTAGGTAACTGACAATTTTATATCCTGAATTTCAGTTTCCAGAATAGAGTTCCATATATCATGTTATTCACACTGCTTTTGTGTTCATTAGTATCTGTAGTGCTGGATGCCTTTAGCTTGGAAAAAGTATTAGTCAGGTGGATGGGGTAAGCTAATCAACTCAAGGCAGGAGACTTCCTTTAGAGTAATAGCACAGAAAAGGACATGGAGACTATCATTATTGGTATAGGGCTAGAAGAGGAATTTTTGGCTTTAAATACACAGGAACCTTTTTAAATATCTTGCGTGGGGGTTCAGTCTCTCTATGGAGTCTGTTTTTGAAGTTTTTTTTATTGCTGAACTTGAATTAATATGCAAATTAGATACAATTAACTTAGGTTTGAACAGAGACTGGGAATGGTTGGGTCATTACACTAATTGAATCTATTTCCCCATGTTAAAATATCCTCACATCTTCTATGGATCATCTCGATTATCACTTCAAAGGTTTTTTTCTCTCTCCTGCTGATGATAGCTCATCTCAATTGATTGGCCTCTTACAGTTGGTATGGCTACTCCCACCTTTTCATGTTCTCTGTATGTATAAATATCTTCTTTCTGTGTGTTCCATTCTATGCATCCAATGAAGTGGGTTTTAGCCCACAAAAGCTTATGCTCAAATAAATGTGTTAGTCTCTAAGGTGCCACAAGTACTCCTGTTCTTTTTGCGGATACAGACTAACACGGCTGCTACTCTGAAACCTGATTCAGGTTAATGACTCTCCATTGTCCCTGGACTGGGGGAGAGATGTGATACCAATCTTGATGAGTTATGGCTGACTTCACTCCCTGAGGAATTCATTGATATAGCAATTTCATAAAATCAACTTGAATTCATAAGTTGTACAGCAGGCCACAGAGTTATCCTTCTCTGTGACTGTATGATGCCAAACTGTAGTAGTCTTATGCAGGTATTGCAATATAGTTTTATTTTGTATATGCTTTTTTATACAAGCTGCATCCCAACATGATAAAGAGATATTGTTCATCTCAAAGTATGTTGTAAATAAACAAGTTCTTTACATTACTAATAACTATATGTTGTTAAAAATGAAAGAATTTCAAATATCCCATTTACTGTTCATTACTTATGATCTTCGTTTCGTTTTTACATTCGTCTCAGTTTCTGCAAGGTGTGAGGCTCTGTGGGACCTGAATCTAGGATGCTCCCGCATCCACAACTCCACCTGATGGCTCTGCTAGTGACTGGAGAACTGAGTGCCCTAAGGCCTTATGCTCCACTGAAGGTACCACCCACAAGAACCTAACTGAAGGAACTCCAGAGTCCCTGACTGGGTTAGGTACACTATTGTTGACTAATATACACTGGCTAGCAAACATATATATTATGCTGATAATACTACCTGCAATATATATTCCAAGCATTTAAGTATCTGTACCTTTGTTATAATCCTATATGCTTATGCTAAAGTTTCCCATAACACCTTGCATTAGATGAAGTAAGACTTGGCTTGAGTAGAGAGGAAAACTGTCAGTATCAGGATATATGATTATTTCTTCATGGCAACAGGAAAGAAGTTACCCACACAAACCTAGGAGGTGTCTTCATGCCTCTTAGTACCTGGAATGTGTGTGCTCAGAACACATATAAGGGTTCAGCATGACCAGGAATGTATAGGTTCAGAGCAAAAGATAACTGGGAAACAAACAAGTTAAAAAGCTGATACATTGAATCCAATTTCAGGTGCTGTATATAGCACCTTTTACTGGTAAATAAGTAGGGTATAAAAAGATGGCTTTAGAAGTGTAACTTCGGGAAGCACACCTTCTGCATAAGGTGCTGGTAACATCGCTCCATGGGACAGCTCTTCAGAGACTTTTATCATATAGCACCTTTTTCCCATATCATATTAACAAACCTGATTGACATTGGTTATTTGGTCTCTTGAGTATATTTCATAGTGAACAAAAGTGTGGTCAAGCAATTGACTCTACAATTTATCAACACTATTTAAACCAGAAAGAGACACAGGAAGTTGTCCATGCAATTGGGTGAATTCCTGGCTGGCTGCTACATTGGACCCTGCCCGCTTGCCTGACTCCTGAGCCCTGCCTTCCTGATTTGTTCCTGTTTCCCTGCCTTGCTCCTGGTTTCTGCTTTACTGACCCACTCCTGCTTCTTGCCTTCTGGTCTTGTCCCTGCCCCTGTTCTCTGACTCTGACTCCGACTCTGACCCTTGGCTTGGCTCCCAACTCCAGTTCTGGCTCCTGTTCCAACCACTAAGTCATGACCACCAAGCCCTGATCATGACACAATGTGGCCTTGACAGAGGAATGGATTGGGACTCAAGAGACCTGAATTCTATTGCTGTTAAAAAAAACCTAGCAAAGGTTGAGAGAGGGGAGGTAGTGTGAGCAAGGAATGGAAGGTATGTTCTTAGATTAGTTCTTCAAGTGGCTCTGCATATTCCCTCTTATGAGTATCGTGCCGACCCGTGCTGCCTAACAGCGAAACCTTCTCCTAGCAGTGCCTGTTGAAACACAAACCCTTTCCTGCCCCTCCCTTCAGCGTTCATGAACATTCTGAGGTCGAGCCTATGAGCGGGTGCTGCGCTTCCTACCATCTCATTTCCTTATAGCTGCAAGTGCCCTACAGAGGTGAACTGCTTCAAGCCTTCAGACCTGGGGTTTTCTCTGAGATCATCAGACAGAGCCTTCTTAGCCTTTCATTTCTCTTCACTTTCTGGTGCCATTGTTATCCCTGCTAAGATCCATTGTGAATCTGAGGCTGGATCCAGAATTAGAAGAGAATCAAGATGGATTTAGAAGAATTGTGCCTTCTAGGTTTGTTCCATCTAGAATTGGTTTCCTGCAGTTCTTATGGATGATTTGTACTTCCCCATCCTATGGGTATGTTTCCAAATCCAAACTGTTGGAGACATTGGCAGTCCTGGGCTCCATGGCCTTATTGGGCCCTGTCTTGACAGTTTTGTGATTGTCCACAGTATGGATGGGGTAGTGTGGCTCCAGGTGAGAAGGCTCTGGTCTCAGTGGTCTCTTCAGAGACGATTGCCCCAGATCTCTCTGCAGCCCAGACAATAGTACGTAATACATTGTCTGAGGAAGAAGAGTTGGTTCATCTCCTGGAACAACAACAGGTGGCTTCAGAACTGGAGACAGAGTAGTCTCCTGATGGAAAAAGTGGGCATTGTTTCTGCTTCATCTACTTCAGATGATACATCACAATTACATGAGTTGGTGGATAGAATAGCATCTAAGTTGAACTTACCTTCTGTTGCTACAGAAGAGACACTGCATCCAGCATTTGACATCTTAGGAGCACCTTTGAGAGATAGGATCCCTTTAACTATTTTGGATGGACTCGTGCAACCTGCTAAAGTAGTTTGGGCTTCTCCTGCTTCCCACCAGCCCATCGCTAAGATGGCACACTAACTGTATCAGCTCCCACACGAGGGGTTTTTGTGTTTTCATACTTACCCTATGCCAAATTCTTTGCACCGGCATGAAACAGATCTAGGTCTGGTCATGACAACGGCCCTCATGGTGGATTTCCTGACTCCAGATTGATTTTCAACTCCAGATAGTAGTCTGGCATTGCAAGTTTCCACAGTATGATCACCACTTGCTTCTCTACTATTAGTACAGCTCTCATTTTGGTTTCCCTGAACTGGAGACCTAGGGTGAAGTTAGCGCTCAGATCCAGGAATGAGGCCTCGTGCATCGAAAAGTTCTGCAGCTTGTGTTTGTCATCCCAAGATAATGTGATCCCACCGGTCAGTGCTTGTTTCTCTAGCCCAGAAGTGGCTCTCCATCATCTGCAGCTGCTCCGTGAATGCCACCAAAAACCTTGATTTGGTTCTCACTATGTCCCACAGCAATCTGTCCTCCGAGGAATCATCATGTTTCCCACTCATTCGGTTCTTCTTGCAGCTCTACAAATACTCCAGGATTGCGTGCCCTGTGCTTGCAATGCTCATGACAATAGTGCAGAGCTGTGCAGGTTCTGTCAGAGACAGCAGACAGTGAGGAAGGCTGAGCAGGTTTGTGGGATTTTGAAAAAAGGCATGAAAATTGTGCGCTACAGATACAATTATGGGATGGTGATAGTTGCAAACTGGGAAGTTGACCCCATGCTCCTAGTCACCCTGGTGTGACCCATTTTGGCCCCATCATGCATTGCCAAACTCCCCAAAAGTCAATGTGCTGAATGGTGGCGAGTTGCACAGTGGGATGCCTACACATGGTGCATTGCACTCTGCATGAACACAAGCACTCCTGGTGAGTACTTGCACCGCTGACACAAAGAGCCAAGTATGCCTGTGCTCAAGTGATGTACTAATTGCAGCAGCTGTATGCTGACATATCTTGAGTCGACATAAGTTTGTAGTGTAGGCATGGCCTGATAGTAGTTGTCAATGGTTCACATTCTGGAAGGGCATATCAGGTGGGGTCCTGCAGGGATCCTTTCTGGGTCTGTTTCTATTCAATGTGTTCATAAATTATTTGCATAGTGGCATAGAGAGTACACTTATAAAGTTAGCAGATGATATCAAACTGGGAGGGATAGCAAGTGCTTTGCAGGATAGAATTAAAATTCAAAATGATCTGGACAAACTGGAGAAATGGTCTGAAATAAAAAGAATGAAATTCAACAAGGATAAATGCAAAGTACTCCACTCAGGAAGGAATAATCAATTGCCCAATGTAGTGAGGCGGTATGACCTCCCTCTGAACATGGCAGGGAGGAACCACTGTGCTCCCCCTGGTGAGTAGAGCTAAACCAGCTCGACCCCTGCTGGAAGTGCAGGGGCAGGACAGGAAGTATAAAGAGAGGGTTCCATAGCTCAATTGAGACCAAGCCAGGGAAGGAAGCAGACATCTCAAGCCCTCTGCAGGACTCTGGACCAGGTCTAGAGCCGCTCCATGCCATGCCACCAGAGGGAACCATGGATGAAGAGGAGTTACTGGGACTACTGTTGGCTGTCTAGCCGCTGAGGATATGTGGCCAACCGTGCCATGACAACAGACTGTGGTAGGAAGTAGCCCAGGGGAACCAGACATTAGTCCAGTTGTGCTGCCAGGAAGTGAGTCAGCATGTTTCAGTGGGATCTCCGCTGACCTGGTGGTGGAATCACCCGCCACTGTTAGGGCCCTGGACTGGGGTGGAGTAGGCTGGGCCTGGGTCCTCCTACCTCATGCTGCCAATCCCACCCCTAAGATGGTGGCCTACTCACCCCTAGGCCAGAAGGCCTGTGTCTTTTTTGTGGCTTGCCCCAGCCAGGAGGTTATGGGCTCCGACTGTGTTTGCTGTCTGCACCAGCCTGAAGGCTGAAGCTAGAAACTACTTGTTACTCTGCCTCCCCCCCCCCCCCCCCCCCCGACTGTAATTGCTGTCTGCCTTAGCTAGGAGGCTTAGGCTAAAGTCTGCTCCCTGCTCTGCCCTGCCCAGAGGGCCAGGGCTCTAGACTGTAATTGCTGTCTGCTCCAGACCGAAGGCTGAAGTTAAAGACTGCTTACTGGAGGCTGCCCGACACAGAGGGTGAGGGCCTGTAGACTGCTAATTGCCATCTGCCTGTCCAAGTGGCTGGGGTTATAGACTGTAGGTTACTCTGCCCACCTAGGGGGCAAGAATGAGAGACTGGTGACTGACTGTTATGGTGGCCTGCCACAGTGACGCAGAAGGGCCTCCCTCTGAACCTCACAGGGAGGAACAACTACACACAAATACAAAATGGGAAATGACTGCCTAGGAAGGAGCACTGCAGAAAAGGATCTGGGGGTTATAGTGGATCACAAACTAAATATGAGTCAACAGTGTAATATTTTTCTCAGAAAAAGCAAATATCATTTTGGGATGCATTAGCAGTAGTATTGTAAGCAAGATATGAGATGTAATTCTTCCACTCTACTCAGCACTAATAAGGCATCAACTGGAGGACTCTGTCCAGTTCTGGGCACCACACTTTGGGAAAGATGTGGAAAAATTGGAGAAAGTCCAGAGGAGAGCAACAAAAATGATTAAAGGTCTAGAAAACATGACCTCCAAGGAAAGATTGAGAAAACTGGGTTTGTCTAATCTTGAGAAGAGAAGACCGAGGGAGGGTGGGGGCGTAACAGTCTTCAAATACGTAAAAGGTTGTTATAAAGAGGAGGGTGATAAATTGTTTTCCTTATCACTGAAGACAGGAGAAGAAATAGTGGGCTTAAATTGCAGAAATGGAGATTTAGATTAGACGTTAGGAAAAACTTCCTAACTGTCAGAGTCATTAAGCACTGGTACAAATTACCTAGGGAGGTTGTAAAAGCTTCATCACTGGAGATTTTTAAGAACATGTTAGACAAACACCTGTCAGGGATGGTCTAGATAATATTTAAACCTGCTTAAATGCAGGGGACTGGACTAGATGACCTATATTGAGGTCCCTTCCAGTTCTACATTTCTGTGATTCTATGATCAGAAAAGACTTACCAATGTTATCGTCACAGAAGGTCAGAATGTGGCAAAATATGCTGTCAGGACTTCTTTAGATGTTTCTGATACATCAGCTGGGGCTTTAGTGTCTGCTGTCACTCTTAGAAGGCATGGTTGGTTAAGATCTTCTTCATTGGCTATGGGCACTAGATTTAAAGTTGAGGACCTCCCTTTTGAGGGTGATGGTCTGTTTAGTAATAAACAGACAAACTTTTGGAGAAATGAAAAGGGACCAGATCTACTGCTTGATTATTTGGTTTATATTCTATTGCTAAAAGGAGACCACCTACTTCTTTTTTTTTCACTTACAAGAGGCAATTTTCTCCACAATCATCTTCAGATTTCTTAACTCAAAGGCAGCAGCAACTGCTAAATCAACAACACCCTTCTTTTCCATCTCAATAATAAAGGAAGACTTGTAGATCAAAGTCAAAGCAAACTGCTCCATCACCTTCTTCATTGAATATGCAGCCACAGATTTGATGTGAGGGTCAAGAGTTGTGGACCAAATGGCAAAATTCCTTTCTACCCTTTGTTTGGATACAGACTTGTCCATTTTGTCAGCAATTGGAGGCTTGTTACATTGGACAAATCAATCCTAGAAATAATATAAGGATTATGCAATACAGTTCAAAATACTACCTCCTTTTAATTTCCTCTACACTTCCCTTTTCAGATAACCATCTCATGAAGTTGTTCTTCTGCCAGAAGTTCAGAAATTGCTTCTGATGGGAGATGTAGAGGAAGTTCCCAAAAATCTAAGGGGTCAAGGCTTTTATTTATGATATTTCCTGGTGCAGAAAAAAGATGTGGGTTTCCATTCAATTTTAGATTTAAGAACATTTAACACATTCATCCAGAAGTTTTGGTTTTGAATGTTAAACCTATCCTCCATCATTCTCTCAATCTCAAGCATAGATTGGTTTGTAACTCTCTATTTAACGGATGTATATTTCTATTTGGCCAAGTCATTTGAAGTACTTCCATTTTGTGGGGGACAGAGACATTTTCAGTACAAGGTCCTACCATTCGATCTTTCTGCAGTGCCAAGAGTCTTTACAAAGGGCCTTTTGAGGTAGTGGCACATCTCAGAAAACTGGGTATCTTTTTTTACCCATACTTAGATGATTGGCTGCTATAGTCAGTTCGTGAGGATCTCTTGATACACATTCAGTTTCCAACTTCCCTTCTTACAGATTTAGGACTGCTTCTAAATGTGAAGTTGTCAAATCTCTGTGCAACTCAGAGAATTCTCTTTATAGGATTGGTACTGGACTCAGTAGCAGGAAGAGCTTCCCTTGCAGAGAAAAGATTTCTGAAGATAGTGTAATCTATTTCAGAGATTCATCATTATCAAACCCAGAAATATATATTTTCTTTTTTGGTCTGATGTGTCTCATGACAGTGACTGGTGCTCTGAAGAGAGTTCTGGTCTGTCCTCCCTTGGAGTTGGTCATGATAACCTCAGATGCATCAGACAGTAGATGGGGAACTCACTTGGGCTCTCTGACAGTTCAAGATTAGGACAGTCAGTCCATCTTGGACACTATCTAATGCATTAGTGAGAGGGCCTTCTGTATGCTTTCCCTCCTTTCCCATTAATTCGAAGGTGGTGAGGAAGATAAGACAGGGCAAGGTGAGGCTGATCCTGGTTGCACCAGTGTGGTGAGACAGCAATGGTATATGGACCTGCTTCAGGTGTTGGAGGGGATGTACAAACTGCTTCCCTTGTCTCTGGACCTGTTGCCTCAGCAACATGACAGAATTCTTCATCCAGATCCCCACTCTCTTCATCCGACAGCCTGGGCTATTGGACTCTGACTAACACTGAATGGTTCTGTTCTTTGTTGGTTCAGAATGTACTGCTTAACTTTAGAAAACATTACAAGGAAATGTTAACAATGACTAGATTTTTGGACTCAGGGAAAATTTGAGTCACAAGATACAGCTTCTATTCCTGGTGTTTTGGAATATTTGATGTATCTAAAGTCTGAGGGGTTATCTAATTCCTCTCTGACAACTCTCTCAGCTTATCTCGTTTTGACTGATGGCAGATCGTTATTTGTGCATCACGTGGTTAAAAGCTTTCTGAAGGGTGTAATGGGGGTGTGCCTTTGCTCCTTTTTTCTTTTCCTGCAGAAACTGCACAGATTCCACTAGTTGTGCATTCACAATGGCATTTATTTTGAGTTCTCTCCACCAATATCACTGCAGTCCCCATGCAACAGTCTATTTACAATATCTTCTGTGCTTTTGGCCCTCTCAGGACCTGAGGGGAACAGAGGTCTCCCTTCCCTGTGTGACTAGATTCAACTAGCCCTGTTTCTTTTTTTCTGTCTGTCTCTCTCTCCCATGACTCTTCTTTCCTGTGCCCCCATATCAGATTTGGGTTGATGGCTAATTGGCTCTTTATTCCACCAAACCCAACAGCCTGATTATCTAATTACCTCAATCAGCTTTCTTTGGGGAACTAATTGGCCTCTAAGTGATCGCCGTGCATGCTTACCTGTTCACTCCTTGCACTGTCACAAAGGGGTTATCTAACACAGGGGTCCTCAACCTTTTTCATTCTGAGCTTCCCCGCCCCCCACAATAAAAATTCCACTGCCCACCTGTGCCACAACAACTGCTTTTCTGCATACAAAAGCCAGGGCCAGTGTTAGGGGGTAGCAAGCAGGGAAGTTGCCTGGGGCCCCATGTCACAGGGTCCCCCACAAAGCTACATTGCTCAGGCTTTGGCTTCAGCCCCAGGTGGTGGGCTTTGGCTTTCTGCCCTGGGCCCCAGCAAGTCTAATTCTGGCCCTGCTTGACAGACCCCCTGAAACCTGCTCGCGGCCCCCTAGGGGGCCCTGGACCCCTGGTTGAGAACTACTGATCTAACATACATTCTCCCCTCCTCCCCCCTTAAGAGACCTAGTTCCAGTGGGTGGTCTTAATTTGGTTTTATCTATGTTTATGAAGCCACCTTTTGAATTGTTGGCATAGCATACTTTATTTTAATAATCTATGAAGACTGTGATTATTGTAGTTATAACATAGCCAGAAGAATGAGTGATTTGTATGCATTTATGGAAGACCTGCCTTTTGCTATTTTTTCAAAAAATA
Organism: Emys orbicularis; assembly: GCF_028017835.1. NCBI lineage: Eukaryota > Metazoa > Chordata > Testudines > Emydidae > Emys > Emys orbicularis. The sequence goes on along the minus strand of NC_088684.1, from coordinate 49,533,056 downwards.
AGTGGGTTCTCAAACCTAATCCCAGTTTTTTACCCAAAATAGTATCTGTGTTTCACTTCAGTCAAACAATAAATTTACCAGTGTTCTTTCCAAAGTCACATGCTAATAAAGAGGAATCTGCTTTCCATACTTTATTTGCTAGAAGGGTTCTAGCATATTATTCAAATCAAACTAAAGATTTTAGGAAGTCTCCAAGGTTATTTGTTTCTTATACTAAGAATCATATGGGGTATAATGTACCTGCTCATGTTATTTACAGATGGGTAAAACAATGTATCCTTGAATGTTATAAATTAGCAGCAGTCCCTGTACCTAATGGCTTAAGATCTCATTCTTTTAGTGCGGTGTCAGTGTCTTTTACTCAGGGCTGCCCAGAGGATTCAGGGGGCCTGGGGCAAAGCAATTTCGGGGGCCCCTTCCATAAAAAAAAAGTTGCAATACTATAGAATACTATATTCTCGTGGGGGCCCCTGTGGGGCCCGGGGCCTGGGGCAAATTGCCCCACTTGCCCCTGCCTCTGGGCGGCCCTGCTTTTACTTGTCTTAAACATGTTCTTACTGGGGAAATCTGTAAGGCTGCTGCTTGGAAGTCACTTTATGTTTACTAAACATATGCTTTGGATTTGGCTTCTAGAGTGGATGCTAGGTTTGATAGAGCTGTGTTTAAGTCACTATTTGATTAGGAGCCCATTCCCACCTCCTGAGTTTTTCAGAACTGCTTGCCGAACTAGCCATATATGGGAATATGCAAAACCACTTGAAGACAAAATGAAGGTTACTTACTTATAACTGGAGTTCTTCAAGGTGGCGCTGCATATTCATGCCCACCCTCTCCCCCCTCTTTCTCAGAGACCTATCTTAGTTTTCTTTGAGTCAGCTTTGAAAGGAACTGAGGCAGCAGAAGGCACAGCACCTCCTTATATTACCTTGCCGTCAGAACATTTATGAATGCTGAGGGGTTCTTTTGTGCTCTGCAATAGGCACTGCTTGGAGAAAGTTCCTCTGTTAGTCAGCACTGGTCGGTGCATTACCCATAAGTGTGACTATGCAGAGTCATCTGGAAGAACTCAAGTCACAGGTAAATAGCACTTGCAATAAGCAGAACTGTGGGTAGGCAGCTGCACCAACTTCTCCTAGCCACCAGAAGCCACGTGGGGCCAGACTAAAAGTGGCCTCAGCTTCCCTTGCTACCAGAAAAGCTCAACTGTAATGCAACATTTGTTTGTAGGGGTTATATCTAATTTTACACTTGATATCTAAGATCCTCAGATTTAATGTTTTGTTTGAACAGAAGTCTCATATCCATTTGTATGCAAAAAGAACCTATATTTTCCTCACACACTTGTCTGCAGATCTTGTGTGCAAATTTATGTTGCTAGAGCCTGAAGGATGGTCCAGCTGGGGTCCTGGTTGCTGTTCTTACAGATGCATAGAATCATAGTATAAAGTGATAGAAGCTAGAAATGGAAAAGTCATCTAGTTCATCTCTCTGCCAACGCAGGATTATTCCCTGTTGTATTTCTACTAGTGCTTTGTTCAGCCTAACATTAAATGATCAAAGGGAGAAGGGACACACATTACTTGACCACCATTTTATTCCTATATATCTCTCTTCTCCATTCAGGTGGCATTTTTTTGGCTAGCATCATAAGACTGAAGTTAATGCCCCTGTGCAATTTGTAGACAAGGCAAGATATTAAAGTACCATGTACCTCTCATCTTTCATAGCCCAAGTGTTTTGTCTTTTTAATGGTCCTGGCTTCCACATGTAAATCCCAAATGTTATGAGCTTTTATTCTGTGAAGTTTCCTGTCTCTCGAATGAGAAAGTATCAACAAAGCACATATTTTCCTCAGTCTCAGTGGAGCTCAGCATGGCTATCAGCATCTACAGCATCTCTAAATTTATAGCTAAACAAATGCTACTGGCCCTGGAAAAAACAAGGGAAAGTTGCTGACTTGTTGCCCAACAATGTGTGTAAGATCTATAATTGAAACACTGATTTCATGGCAGCTGTAGTAAAAGGTACAGTGGTGTAAGATTAAAAAGTATTCCTTCTATGCCTAATGTTATGGAGTACTTTGCTGTACTTTCTGCTAAGTAGCTATAAAAAAAAGACGTGCAGCTAAAGCCTATTGTATATGAAATTGAGGGTTTAGAAAATGGCCAGTTAGAAGTGCACAGATGAAAAATTATTAGTGAAGATGGCTGTGCAAAATGAAAGACAGAGACTTGTCAACACAGAAGTACCAGTATATATTTCAGGTTGCTGCCAATGTAATGAAATATCTACCTTTAACTGCAACCCAGCACATGCTCTGAGGACCATTGCACCACAAGAAAACAATGAGATATTTGAGAGCTACTGAACCTTGTAGATTTTTATAGTGGATCAACTTTAAATCCTGCAATATGGGTGTTCCAGTAATAAATAATTGATACTTAGCACTTATGTATCTCCTGTCATGTGTAAAGCAGTTTACAGCTGTTATCTAATTAATTCACAATGGTCCTGTGAAATAGGTGAAACATTATTATCTTCCTTCTACAGATAGAGGATCTGAGGCACAAAGAGATTGAGTGATTTGCCCAAATCCTCAGAGGATGTCAGTGTTAGAACTGGGATTAGAAGTGAGGGGTGCTGGTTTTCTGTTCATGCTCAAATCACTAACTTGTTCCTTTCTGTATAATTATGATGTACTGGGGGAAAATCACAGACATCTGCATGGGGTGTTGCTGAAGCGTGAGTAATATATTCTGCAGTAGTCTAAAGGTTTTAGCTTTGATTGCTTTAAGATTTTTTACCGTGTTTTCCTCCTTCAGGATTCTTAATTTATTTTGATGTGTTTTTTTATTTCTCCATTCCAATTTAGCATATTTTTAAAGTAGTGAAACAAGAATCAGTAAGGTCTTGTCTAGATTACAACATTTTATTCAGTTTCTAACTAGTTTTAAAACTCAACTCAACTCAATGCATGGCTCATGTCCTCAAAACTGTACATTTCCCATCTATAACAGTGTAGCTGATCTTTCTGTAGGGCAGGGCATGATTGTCAGAATCAGTCTAGAATGAGTATTTTACTGTGTAGAAAGCAGTGTCTAGCCATGTTCAAGTAACTGTGTGAGCCAGTCCGCCTGCTTCCCAGATCTCTCTGGCAGGTCATCACAAAGTGTATTGTGTCATCAGCTGTACAAAGTGATCTGTATTCAGGTCCTTCTAAAACTCTAATTCCTCCCAACTATCCCACAGGATAATACTGCCTATGTAACAAGGAAGCGGGGGATTGATTCAAAATGCCAACAACTTGATTTTGACAGCCATAGCAAGGCACAGCAAGCACCTCAGCATCCATTTTTGCTGGTAGATGAACTGTTGTGCTAGCAACTATCTGGAACCACCTGTCTAAAAATGGCTAAGTCATCAATGTGCACCAAATCTGATAGTATGATGAGCACCTTGCTTGCTTTCCAGATGAAGGAGAGTAACAAGCAGATCTGAGCTCAGCAAAGTGAAATCAGCAGCAGATTTCTGTCACCAACTGTGACTTTAACTGAAGTATCAACCAATGTCTCATAAAAATCAATGTAATTCAAGTTCAGTATCACTGAGTGAAAGACCACAGGCAAGGGTCCAGCAAGGAACCATTTGCCCCTTTTATGAAGAACTGAGCAGGATCCTCTGCACCAGACTTACCTCTGACACTGTTTATATTGTCAAGGGTTTTGTTCCCCTTCTCCTCTGATAAGGGGGATGATGATGATGATGATTGGGAGGAAGAAAAGGTGTCCGCAGCCATTAAAGATATCATGATGTTTATTATAGCTGTGGGTGGGGAGGTATAGGAACTGGGGTGTGGAGTGCTGAAGTTTGGGGTTCGTGATAGCTCTGGGGACTATCGATAGTGGCACTCACAGAACAACAACATAAGTACCTAGACTGACATATTCATTGCTCATTAATATTGCACTACCACATCCAAACTCTAAGTCTGGTCACTGTTGCCATTGCACTAGTAGAAGCATCAACTAATAACAAAGGGAGTGTGTTGATGTCATTCCTTGGCATGCTGCTGCCTATTCAAATTTTCCTGTTCCTGTAACTCTGTACAAATGCAGCACAAAGAGTAACGCCAGTCCCTGCCTCCAACTACAGTGTCTAGCCCAAATCCTAGCTCCACATTGGTTCAGCACATCAAGGCCACCCATACTGTTTGTTCTTACAGTGAAGCAACCTGCAATTAGGAAGTGGCGTGGTGTACTCAGAAAATACTCCCTTCCCGTTGACTGGAACAACCATGATGGCATCCAAATCTGACAAATTTAAAACCACTAAAGTGTCAAAAAGTTAATCAGTATGCTTATGCTTTCAGGGCTCAATCCTGTAAGGTTCTGAGTACTTTGGTCCACTCCCCAAAGTACTTCACACGTTTCACTTTAAGCATGTGGGTAGTCCCATTGAAATTGCAATATTTACAGTGACAGACTGTGTTTGAATGACAGGTGTCCACTGAAACTTGCTGCTCACAGAGGTCACAGGGAAATAAATATATATGAAAATAATTGAATGTAGGTGTCTGCCTCTTGGGTCTGATATATCAGGGTCACATCTGAGATTAGATAAAGTTCAAAGACAATGTTGATAGACATTTCCCCTTCTCAGCCAAATTTGTAGGGCTGCCAGTTTTCGGTGTTGTTGCAAACTTACATTGAACATGTGTTGCATATTGTTATCTTGCTCCACCCAAAGCTCTGCAACCTTCACACAAAGAGAAATGCACTGATAGGCTGGTAGGTATCTAAGACAAACCTGCGCTGGCAGCCGGCAGCCAGAAGCAAGTGCCAAGCCCCAATCCTTTGTGTGTTTGTGTGTATAATGCTCTAAATAATCTCTAGGGAAAGAAAAATTTTAGATGGAAGGAGTTTTTCCAGGATAATCTATATAAAATGAGGGGCTGGGAAGATGACAAAATGGTGTCCTTCACAGAAAAAATGTGCAGAAAGGAGAAGGAAGCTGAGGAAATGTTGATAGAAGAAAAAAAATAGGAGGCTAGAGATGAGGGAGAGAACAGGCAGTAAAAACGGCTGTGCTAGACATGTCAAACCATGTTAATTGTTATTCCAATGACATGTAATAAGACAGTTACATTAAACATGGTTACATATGTAGTGCAGATATGCCCTAAAATCCACAACCTAATCCTGCTCTCAGTTACATAGGAATACATTGATAGTAACTCCTTTGACATCAGTGTATTTACACAAATGTAAACTCTGGAGAAACTAGCAGAATGATCTTTGCAACAGCATTATGAATGGATATCAGAGGAACAAGATTGCATTTAGACATTGCTTCATACTTTTCTCTAGATCCTCACATTCAGGCTAAAATGATGCCCAGATTATGGGGCTGGGTGAGCAGCAGGATTGGAGATTTTATCCACAGTAATCAAGAAAGGAGGCTGGGAGGATGCTTTGAGGGGAGAGGAGGGAGATTAAGAACTCTGTGTTAGCCATGTTGAGATTGAGACATCCATAGGTCATCCATGGGAATGTGTCAGAGATAAGCAGAGATTTTAGTCTGGACAGAAAGAGACACGTCTGGAGGAGAGCAAGAGAGAGAGAGGGAGAGATGTAAGTTGTCAGCATAGAGTTGAATTTGTGTTTGCGGATGAGATTACCCATAGATAAAGTGTAGAAGGGGAAGAAAATGTGATCAAGGACAGAGCCATGTGCAGCCCCCACAGAAAGTTAGAGGGGGAATGAGGAGTATCTTCTAAAGGACATGGTGAAGAAGTGATTAGAGTTGCACTGGTCTCCTGCTGAATCTGGAGACAGATGTTTGTGGATACCGGTTAAGGGCAAATATCTCAGGTGCATATGTGGGGTGTCAGGCATTTCATGGGAAAGGGGTGTCCCATTAAGTGGGAGCATGTATGGAGTGTGAATCTCTTAAAGGTTACTTATTGAGGAGCATTTGTCTCCCAGGGAGAATGTACAGGAAGTGTGTCTCCTAGAAGGACAGTTTAGGGGACCACAACTGACCTTTCCATCATAATATTGTTCTCTCTAGAGAGCATGGGTCAGCCAGCCACCAGCCGCCTCCCCATATATATTTTAGCTAGAGCAGAAGCTGGTGGTTTGCTTCACCTCACATGTATCTCATTTGGATTTTGTTGTGATACACTTTGTACAACCTTCCCTTTATTGAGGTACTCCTTTTTCATTTACCATGCCCTTATTGAGGTGGTTGGCAAAGGCAAAAGTTTCTAATCTGCTGTATCAGTAGATATACTGCAAACTAAGATTTTTTTTTCTATATTTCCACATGGATAATGTCATCAGTGTGGTTTGACAGCTCTGTCTCCATATTTTATTAGTCTTTCTGGCCTTAGGTGAATGTTTCTGTGGTTTGATTTGAACTATTCTCACCTATTTGAATGTTCTTGTCAGACTGTAGTGTTCAAGGTCAATAAGAGACGTAAAGCTGTACCTTGCTAGAGAAGAGTTGCCAGTCTGCTGGAATTTCAGAGCAGATGCCTGGAGCTTATAAAAGGTCAGATTTTCATTCTTGGATTATTTGGAGTTAGACTGTGCCAGAGTGTATAAAAGTAGATAGCTCAGCTCGGATTTTCATTCTTGAATAGAGATTTGGATTTCAGTGTGCATGTCATGCAAGCAAATTCCAATGACAAATGTATAATAGTCACTTACTTACAGTGATTATGATGTTCACTGAATCAAATCTGGAAGCTGTACCTTAAATGGATAAAAATGTTATGCTGTAGAAGTCCCATATGTATGTATTGATTCATTGATTAGATGTATACATTGATTCTGATCTTCTCTTTATTATATGCTCATTTGATCAGATTTCATAGGGAAAACTCTCTTATTTTGCCTCTTAGTTGCTGATGCTAAATAAACTCTGCTGTTTATTTTTTTCATGCTAGTTTACCTTTCATTGAGTAAAAATGAATGTAGGTGATGGACCGGTTACTGAATTGTAGCATAACTGTGCTGGGATTTGGCATGTCCGCTGCTATGTACTGTGCTGACAGTATATCACTATATGCCTACTGAAATAAAAAGGGATAGAAAAGGTCTGTCTAATCTTTGTCTATGTGTGGTAGATTCTGCTGTTTGTCCAAAAAGAAAATGTAAATAAACTGGCAAATCTCCGTGTGTTATGAAGGCAGCAGAACCTATCCCCATATACTGCCCTTTTTGGTTTGGCAGCTCTTCCTACAAAGATCTGACTGTTAATGGGATTTCCATCCACGCCTACCATGCTTTCCATATCCAGGCATGCATCTCAGTGAAGTGAAAGACAGTGACAATCTGGCTCTTTGGCTGTGACATGCCTCCTAACTATGGCATTCCTCAATCAAAAGCACAGTGTGACATGCCTTTCTCAAACTGCCAGGCATGCCATGTGCAACATGCCACCAACCGCCGCAGTCCCACTCCTACTTTGCGTAATCATTTTCCATTCTGTTGTATTCTTTTCTCTCACAAAAGCTGTTACATAAAAAGGATATTTTATTTTTGCAGTGTGTTTTGAATAATTATGCCTGGATTATTTTATAAGATTATTGGGCCATCTTCCACACTGCAGTACAGTCACTTTGCACCACTTTATGGTGCAAAATAGCCTTAAAACAAGTATAGCTGATCATGTAAGGCAAGCTCACACCAGTATCAAATGGTATACAGACAGTGTAGTAACTCTTATGCCTCCCCTCTTCTTGCTGCTACCAGGGCCTTAGCCAGGACTTCTCTGTAAATCAACCATCCTCAGCTGCCATGTTGGCACCTAGAAGCTGTTGGCAATTGACATAAATTTCATCAGAGCAGCCTTTCTTCTGTTTTAATTTATGCCCAGGGACTGGCCCAGCCCAGCATACAATTGACCCATGATTAGTGGAGTGCTAAAGCCACCTTTGCACATCCCCTCCCCTCTAATTGCACTGTGTTCTATGGGTTCAGCCAAGAATCAGGGCCCATATCCATATTGTTTCAAATCCTGTTCACCTTACTCAAGTGAAAAAGCCCCACTGTCCTCAGTTGGGCTACTTGCATAAGAAAACTGAGCCAGATTTTGCCTATTGTATCTCTCCCAGGGGAGAAGTTGCATATTGATTCAAAATCCACCAGCAAGTGTTTCACATCCATGCACTGTTAACTAGTGCTGGCTCTTCTGTTTGGATTTTTCACGTAGATGACAGCTGTGCGAAATCCCCTTTGGATGGACAGTTTCTTATTGACTAGGAGTGAGAGGAAGCTACCAGATGTTATTTATTCCAATAATCTCTTGAAATATATTGCAGTCCTGAAATAGATTCCTCATATTCAGACATAAGTGTATATATAACTGGAATGTAGCTAAAACCTCTCCGCTTTGGCCAAACTACATCCCATCTTGTTTTTCCTGAAACACAGGAGTGGATGATGTGTGTATTCGTCTGACCTACTGTAACATACTTTATGGGTGACTGTAGTATTGTAGCAGAGAAGCAGTTTAGCACGAAGGCTTGTGTTAGCCTCTAATAATGTACCTGGATTATTCTCCCTATTTATGCTTTACATGTACAGATATGAGAGCAGAATGGAGCCATCTGTCAATAATCTTCTCAGAGACAGTACATAATTAGCATTCTTTTAAAAAAAAATCCGTTTCCATGTCATGTCACCTGTATTTGGAATATTTTATTGAATTAAGTCTTTCAACTAAAAATGGAGAGCAGATTTATCGACTTGTTAACTCATATTTACAGTTTATCATCATTGTACTGACTGTGTTTTGCAGTAATTATGCAAAGATTGGTTATAAGAAGCTATATATTCTATATTTAGCATTTATTCAAACTACAGTTTATCTGGTACCCTGTTTGTTTCTTGTTTTAAAAACAAAATAGGAATAAGTAGAGCATTCTCCTCTCTGCAAGTAAATCATAGATAACAACCTTGCCAACATTCTTTAAACCTAATCAGTAGTAATACTCCTGAAATGGGTGGTAGTCTTGGCTCTATTTCATTACTTCCACAGTTTTCCTCTCCTACTTCCACTTTCCTGCTTCCTATTCCATTTTGTCATTGTAGCAAATTTGATCTTTCTGGTGAAACAGAAGTTTATCTGTGACCAAAGTCCATCTGTTACAGTGCTATCATTCAGCATTACTGTATGCAGATATGCTCTCTGGGAGTAAACATGGCCTTCTAATTAAGGCACTGGACTGGGACTCAGGAGATCTGTGTTTGGTATCCTGCTCTTCCACAGACTTCCTGTGTAACCATGGGCAAATTGGTATTTTCATAAGCACCTAAGTGATATAGGAGCACAAATCTCATTAAGCATTTTTAAAAATCCCACCTTTAAACTTTCTGTGTCTTATTTCCCCATCTGTAAAATGGTCCATTTACTAATGGTTGTGACATGCCCAGATACTTCAGTGATTTAGGAGTGTGAGGTGGTTTTTATATACCGACATACTTACAAGTTCTTAAGTCACTTGGCAGTGATTTAAACTGAGCTTGTTTTGCTGACCTTTGATATTTTATTTCTTCTGGAAACTGCTCTGTTGGATAGTGCATTGACCGTAAGCACTGGAGAGGTTTAACAGAATAAATATTTGCTGCACACAGTTGTAAATTCATTAGGTATTTATCTTCTGCTTAAGCTTTCAAGGCTGGTCATTTCTTAACCAAATAATGATGGCTGCTGGAATATCTTAATTTCACGACTTGCAGAAAATATTTGCCTGCAAGAAAAAGGGGAAGGGGACAAGATGGATCTTGGGTTGACAAATAATTCATGACAAGCTTATGAACCAAAAAGGTCCTTTGTTGCCAATATCTGAAGAAGGGATATTTGGGGAGAGGGCCAAAAACATTTTAGTATGACTATTTGTTGAGCCAACTAAAGGTATCACATTCTCTACTTTGTCTAATTCATTTCATGATGAAATGCAAAGGCAAAAGAGTGACAAATATAAGTCAAAACCATACAATGTGAGATGTGACTGATTCCACATAACTTTTTTTTACTGATTCTACATTTGTCACTTACCTGTGAACCTGTGCTGAAAGATTACAGATTTCTGTAGTTCACAGTGAGCTTATTTTGATTGTACAATGGAATCAAGTAAAGTTCACTGGAAAGCTATAATCGTAAAGGTTTTCCTGTGGTTTGTAGGAATTCTTAATGGAAGTGATTGCTCTTTTAAAAAAAAATGAAATGGAAGAAAACAATTCAGAAAAAGAGTTGGCATGACTCTTCTTTTTGTAGTAAAAAATGTATCCTTTATTTCCATAAATGGCTCTATTATGTGTTCTTTTTCTGTGTGAAGTAGATTAAATGTGCCTCTCAGCAAGACTGCTAAAGCCACCTGTTTATAATGACCAAACAACTATGAGCTGCTCCAAATGGAATTTGATGATCTCATAAATGTTTCTGTCTCTCAGTAGGTGAGGAAGAAACCATTTCTGAGGGATTAAAGCCTGTGCTAAGATTTATGAATTAAAATTGCAGTAGGGGTCAGTTTTATATGCATGTGCTAAAAACAAAAGTGAGATAATACATTAACTGATGGCATGTAATAAAGGGTAAGATTATACCAGCGATTCCTTTGTGAAACTGAAAACATGTATTTATCTTTTTCAATACTGAGTTTTCAAATCATTGCCATATATTTTGCTGAATCTAGTACCGTTAAAGGAACACACGAGGAATGAGATTCTTTACAGGCCACTCCTACAAATGACCTGATCTTTCTAGCTCAATAGTACCAGGAGTTGATGCTTCTCCTGTGACATTTTCATAATAGGAATCACCAAAGCAGTATAAATTGTCAGCAGAGGACCAAATCCCAGCAATGTGAAATGTATGAAGTGAAGGTAATAATGCATTTATATCAGAAGGACAACTATTCTTTACTAATTCATAAAAGTAATATGAGGACTCCTAGGTTAATGTTCATGCATAGTCTGAGTAAGGTATTGGGATGAATTTATAGAGCCACATGATCCCACGTTAAAAATCTTTACAGGCTGCAATTTGACCCTCTAACCTGGCTGAACAATGCTTTAATAGCCTCTTACTCATATTCTCAATCAAACAGTAGTGGGAAAATTCTGAGGCCAGAGATGAAAGGGTCTGAGCAGCTGTTTTGTTGGGCTCATTTCTGATCTCTCTTGAAAAAGAAGTGAGTAACTTGGAATATTAAGGGTGTCTTTGTACTCTATAAGGGCAACATAACTTACACATACTCCTTTGTTTGTTTTGGCAGGCATGTGGGTGCAGATCTGGCTGTGAACAGGGTTTCCATGTCTTTGTTACTGCCAAATATAACCCTCATATACCTAGGAAAATATATGGCCTTCTACTTAGGCATTTTTGGGCTTGCTTCACTAAAGGACTTAGGTGCCTAATTGATACTTTATGTGCCTAAATCCCAGAAATGAGGCCCCACTGGGATTCACAAGACCCCTACTTAGCTGTTGCCATACCTTGTTGGTGCTTAAACTCACTCAGTACCTATATTTTTGCAATAAAAGTTCCCTAGGCACCTATGTTTCTGCTTCCGCTCATGCACGCTTTAGCCTTAGTCTACATGTCTGGAAGCCGCAACCCCAAGGCGATGTGCAAACCAGGGGAAGATAGGCTGAGAGCTCACCTACTGGATTGGGCCCCCATAGGCAAGCTCACACAAAACAGCTGGGGAGGGGGCCCCCCATCATAACTTTTAGCCCAGTAGTTTTGGTAGTCACCTGGGATGTGGGAGATCATTGGTTCAAATCCCCCCCTCTATCTGAAGGGGAGAAGGGATTTGAACAGTGATCTGCCATCACTCAGGTGAGTGCCCTAACCAGTAGGCTATGGGATAGTCTGATAGCAGGCATTTCTGTTAAAGCTCTTCCCCTGTGACTAAATAATGAAAGAGTCATTGGGGCAGGGGGACTGGATCCTAGGTCTCCCACACACATGCTCCAATGAATAGTCATTCTCATGCTTGCTCACTCTGGCCTCCTCCTCATTTCCCCAGCTTCTTTCAGAAACAGTGTAGTTACCTACTGCCAAGAGAGGGTTTGCAGCTGAGAATCTCAAGCAGAGAAAGGTGCCTCCCTGCAGCCCAGACTTGGGCACCGAAGTGCCTGAGATGGGCAGGTTTTAGGACACACCCCTGGCTTTGGCATAGCCCACTGGCTAACTTAGGCAGGAAGCCACTTGGCTTGCTGGTTTTTGAGAGTCTCTCCCCATTCATTGCACAGAGGCCTAGGCGCCTAACTCAGCCTTTGTGAATCTAGCCATTTGTGCCTACTGTGTGTCTTTTTCTCACTGGCCAATCTGGTATGAGCTTTCTGGCTCTTCTTCACTATTCTGTCACAGTCCTCATTCTAACAGTGATTAGCATCACTGAGAAAAATATCTATCCACCATTGTAGAGTCTAAACAGCATATGTGTGAGAAGGAAATACACCCTTCCAACTTTGATCTCTTAGCCAGCAATACCTCTTGGTCACTTGCATTGGAATTGTTAATGTACTTGTCCAAATTAGACTGCTGGCTCCTGGATTAGGGATCTTGTTTTTCATGTGTCTGTACAGGGAGGTGTATATTTATGGTGTACTTTAAATAATGAAGAAGAGAGGTAAAATATAGAAGTGATATTCTGCTAATCAATCAATGACAGTGCTAATTTTGGGTCCCCTGAGCAAAGTGCAAGTAAAAGGACTTTTGCAGAGGAGCTATGTAAGGGCTGATATGAACGGAATCCTCCTCTGCTGTCTGGTGGTGGTCTGTGAAACATAAGCACACCCGCTCCAGGCTCTATAGCTTATAGCAGTCTCTGTACCCACTGATCTCATCACCACTAACCCAACAGGGGCTTTGGTCAGTGGATCCTCCTAGCTGCAAATCCAGTCTCCTGCCATTCCCCCATACTCAGACTGTCCTGTGCACTGCCATGGAGGGTGCCTCTGTTGAGCACTTTTCATGGACATGTAAGGGCTGTAAATTCCTTCTGTGAAGCCTCTTCACAGCCTGCCCCATCACTCCCCATGGCAGTCAGTTCTAATACTTTGTGGTCCTTGTGCAGCTGCGCAAGATAGGAGCAGGATATGTCTTACAGTGCTGAAAGCACGCAGATTAACAATATATTTGCACATAAGCATCTATCCCCAAAGTACCTTCTAATAAAGATCATGCCTAACATGATCAAGTGAGCTCACCTCAAAAGGAAGTGTGAACGTTGTAAGAGATACAAATAGATTGGGAGTTGGGACCATTGTTATGGTTTATGTGGGGATTAGTTTCAGCTTTTGTGTATGTGTATTTTGGTACTCACCTTAATATTTCTGGCACGGCAATTAGGGTTGATGGCTAGGGAAAAATACTGGCTTTCCCTGTAGTCATCTGCACTTTTTTCCAAACTGTTCTGATACCCTTCAGTTTTATCTGTTCCCAGTTGACTGAATATTCACCTTAAACTGTACAATTCAAGGTCAACGTGAGACACAAAGCTCTACCTTTGCAGAGAAGAGCCACCAATCTGCTGGAATTTAAGAGCAGACACGTCCGAAGTTTATAAAAGCAAACAGCTTAGATCAGATTTTCATTCTTGGATTACTCTGAGTCAGACTGTGCCAGAGTGTATAAAAGCAGAGAGCTCAGCTCACATTTTCATTCTTGTATTGAGACTTGGATTTCAGTGTGCGTGCCATGTATGTGAATGTCTCTTGCAAAAATATAGCAGTCAACTAGTTAGAGAAATTATGGGGTGCTATGTGTTGAATTCCTATGTTGTTGTTTTAAAGGGCAGAAATTCACCTGTAACTTTTTTTAACTTCACCTTTGATATAGGGATCCAGACTCCACAGGAAAGATACACAGCTGAACATTTGTCTCACTGAAATTGCAACAAAATTGCAACACTCAGGGGAAAATAGCTATGTAGCAACTTGTGTTGAGCTCAATGCCAAAAACTTCGTTATGTGTACCTAGACTGATAGATTAGATTAGATGGCTGCATCCCTTCTGGCCTTTAAGTCTATCAATATTTATAAAGCCCCTATTGCCATATTATTTATGGACTTGATCCAAAACTCATGAAATCAAAGGGAATCTTTCTATTGACTTCAATGGGTGTTGTATTGTGTCCTAGGTGTTACATGTGGCAGAATCTGGTCCTTAGTAACTATTGATATCCATAAGATACCGGGGGGGGGGGGGGGGGGGGTTATTTCTGATGTGTGTTTCTTTCCAGTCTGGTTTTCCTTTTACCTTTGTACTTATTTTTTTCAAAAATAACCCTTTTCAAACATTGTGTAATATATAGCAATGAACAGGTGTAATTGACTCTCCATGGGCTTTTTAACACTATTGATACCCTAGTATTATCCCAAGCAATCGTTAAAGGGTCAGTTTTTATGAACATTTGCCTAGGTATGTGCCATCACTATAACAGCCCGCCTCAACCACTATATTCTCCAGCTTCATGCTCTCTCTCATCTGTCTTTCTTCTGAGTCATTTATGCTTCTGGCAAGCTTATATTAGTCTCCTATTGTTCTATGTCTTCTTCCTTCTTCTTAACTTTCAAAGCACTCTATAACGTAGGCCCTGCCTACTTTTCCCCTCTTGTTTTCTTCTAAACCACTTTCCACTCCATGTGGTCCATCCCACCTTCTCTCCTGATTGTTCCCTTTGGGTGACATTTTCAAAAATACTTAAAGGCCAGATATTCAAAGATATTTAGGCGCTTTAAAATGCAGATCGGCACTTCGTGAGATATTCAAAAGCACCTAAGCAGGTTAGGCACCTAAATCCCATTAATTTCAATAGTTAGGTGCTTTTTCAATATCTCACAAGATGCCTACCTGCATCTTTAGGAGCCTAGATACATTTGATCTGTCCCTAAGTGATTTAGGTGCCTGTGACCTGATTTCAAAAGTGACTTAGGAAGCTAAGTCCCATTGACTTTGACTTTCAGTGAGACTTAGGGCATATGCAGCACATGACTCTTTTATGTGGGGAGGCTTGTGTGAGTGCTGGGAGCTCCCTAGAAGTGGGTGGGGGCACGGTACCATGGCCCCATCCCCACCCTGCCTCTTCCCCTGAGGCCCTGCTCCGCCTCTTCCCACAAGGCCCCACCCTCCATCTGCCTCTTCCCCCGAGGCCCCCTGCCTGCCGCTCACTCCTCTCCATCCCCTATCTCCCGGTCACTCAACCTTAAGACAGGAAAAAAGGGGGAGGGCATAGTCCTCCCACTTTTAAAAGAGATGGGGTCTTGCCTACCCCCTCCCCCTCCACCCCCTGTTCTGGCACCCCTTACCAGAGTTGCTCTAGCATCAGCACGCGCAGCCTCTCACTGGCTGGCCCAACTGTAGAACTCCTTTCTCCTGCTGTGTGTGCTGATGCTGGAGAAACTCAGCTAAGGGGTGCCAGAATGGGAAGGGGACATGGCCCCATCACTTTTAAATGCTATCCCATTTTTTTCCTGCCTTAAGAGCGAGCGACAGGAGGGGGAGTGGGTGGAGAGGAGGGAAGAGGAGGAAGAGGCGGAGCACGGGAAGGGCCTCGGGGTGGAGCACAGGCAGGGCCACAGACCAGGCACCAGTGGCCTCCCCACTTCTAGGGAGCTTCCAGTGGCAGGGTTCCAAAGGCAGCGGGCTGGCATGCCTCCAAAAGGAGATGACCCATGCCCATATCTGGCATTTCTTGCCCCCTGCATGGCCAGCCTTTTATGGGGAGGCTAAGCCTCCCCAAGTCTCTTATACATGCCGCCCATGACTTAGGGTATGTTTACACACAGGTAAACAATCTGTGGTTGTCCAAAGTCAGCTGACTTGGGCTCACACGGCTCAGGCTCTAGGGCTGAAAAATTGCTATGTAGACATTCAGACTTGTCTGAAGCCTGAGCTCTGAGACCCTGCATGAGTGGAGGGTCCCAGAGGTCAGGATCCAGCCCAAGCCCGAACATCTAAACAGCCATTTTTAGCCCCACAGTCTGAGCCCAGTGACCCTGAGTCAGCTGACCCACGCCAGCCAGTGTAGATGTACCCTTAGAACCTGAGTGCCCAAGTCACTTTTAAAAATGGGACTTAAGCTTCTAAGCCACTTAAATGCTTTTGAAAATATAGCCTTTGTCTCTTTTTGTTATTCCTAATTCTGTATATTATTTCTTACTACTCTTATGCTTGGGGCAGCTTTCTAAGTAGTGCATGTCAAGTTCTCTGCCTCTCCTTCAACAAATTTGGGAAAATGAACCTGTACTGTGAAGCATTGTGGCTGTAAAGACCATCCACCTCTTTCTGTTTTTCCACTGTTGCATTTGTACCTTTAGACTGGAAAATCTTTGGGGAAAGGTTCTGTCATTGTGTAGCATCAGTAAGTAGTTGTAAAGCATTGTGGACATACACACAGCTGTATATGTACTATTAATAAATTCTCTATTAGGCATGTTTTCTTTTTGAAAAAAATGCTTAATCTTACCAATTCTGAGAGGTACAAGGAGAGTATACTTTCTCCAAAAGAAAAATCATGCATAAATGAAGAGCATATGTGCAGTACCATTTTTGAGACACCTTTCCAATCCCCACTACCAGAACATATTACCTTTTATGGTGATCCACTGCTAATGAGTTCATTATATAAAAACAATATGGCCCTTGAAAGTAAGAGGCAACACACTGAAACCAGAAGGGAACCCTTTTAAATATAAGGTATATATAAATTGTGAAATTTGCTTCTACACAATGTTATTGAGCCAAATAGCTTAGTAGGGTTTTCAAAAGGACACGTATGAATAAACAGCATCTGCTGTAATGCTATCTGGGTTTTTTTTAAGTATTTGTTTTTATTTGTCAGTACCAATAAAGAGCACCTGCCAAATAGCAGTAGGTATCACACCATATAAAATATATTTCAAATGCAAAACATACAAGAAGCCAGTACAATCAGCAAAGCCTCAGTAAGAAATAAATCAGCCAGTTGAAGCAACTGAACAAACAAATCCACTCATCCCACATCAGAGTCTCTTCTTCGTTTGTCCACCCGTTCTCCAAATGCCTGAGAAAACAGATAGGTTTTGCAATGTGCCCTCAAGGCCAACAGATTGGGGCTCTTTTAGGCTGTGAATGGTGGAGGAAATTAATTCCAAAGTCAAGGGCCCCTCTAGGAGAATAAATTAATATCTTAAAGACAGAAGGGATTATTGTGCTTATGTAGTCTGACCTCCTGTATATCACAGGCTTTCGTGAATTAATTCCTGTTTAAATTCAAACATCCAATCTTGATTTAAAATTTTTCAGAGATAGAGAATCCACCACAATTCCTGGTAAATTGTTCCAGTAGTAAATTACTCTGACTCTTAAAAATTTACATCTTATTTCTAGTCTGAATTTGTGTAGCTTCAACTTCCAGCCACTGGGTCTTGTTATTCCTTTGTCTGCTAGACTAAAGATCCCTCTATTATTAAATTTCTGCTCCACATATAAACACTTTTAGATTGTGATCAGATAGCCCCTTAATCTTCCTTTGGTTAAACTAAACAGATTGAGCTCCTTGAATCTCTCACTATAAGGCATGTTCATAGAATCATAGAAGATTAGGGTTGGAAGGGACCTCAGGAGGTCATCTAGTCCAACCCCCTGCTCAAAGCAGGACCAACATCAACTAAATTATCCCATCCAGGGCTTTGTCAAGCCGGGCCTTAAAAACCTCTAAGGATGGAGATTCCACTACCTCCCTAGGTAACCCATTCCAGTGCTTCACCACCCTCCTAGTGAAATAGTGTTGCCTAATATCCAACCTAGACCTCCCCCACTGCAACTTGAGACCATTGCTCCTTGTTCTGTCATCTGACACCACTGAGAACAGCCTAGCTCCATCCTCTTTGGAACCCCCCTTCAGATAGCTGAAGTCTACTATCAAATCCCCCCTCACTCTTCTCTTCTGCAGACTAAACAAGCCCAGTTCCCTCAGCCTCTCCTTGTAAGTCATATGCCCCAGCCCTGTCCTTTCCAGTCCTTTCATCATTCTCATGACTCTTCTCTGAACCCTCTCCAATTTATCAACATCTTCCTTGAACTGTGGACAACAGTACTGGACACAGTATTCTGGTAGCGGTCGGACCAGTGCCAAATACAGAGTTCATATAACCTCCCTACTCCTATTCAATATTTCCCTGTTTACACATCCAAAGATTGCATTAGTCCTTTTGGCCACAGTGTCACACTGAGAGCTCATGTTCAGTTGATTATCCTCCATGACCAGTTTTTAATCCATTTAATGCTTACCATAGTGATTTTTATATTGTTCTAGTTGCTTAATCAAAATGTTGTGCAGTGCCAAATCAAATGCCTTACAGAAGTCTATGTACATCACATCAACACTAATTGTAATCAAACTTGTAATCGCATCAAAAATGATATCAAGTTAATTTGACAAGATCTAGTTTCTATAAACCCAAGTTAATTGACATTAATCATATTACCTTCCTTTAATTCTTTATTAATTAAGTCCCTCATTCAGCCATTCCATTATTTTTCCCAGGATCAATTTCATGCTAACAGACCCATAATTAGCCAAGTCATGTTGTTTACCCTTTTTAAATATTGGCACAACACTTGTTTTCCTCTAGTCTTCTGGAACTTCCATTGTGTTCTAAGACTTATGGGAAATCAACATTAACAGTCTAGAGAGCTCCTCAGTCAGCTCTATTAAAGAATGACCTGTCAGCAACCCTCCCTCCCCCATTTAAGTTGGAGAGACTCTGAACTTAGGCATCTCTGCTGATCATAGCTGTAGTAGTAGTATTGCAGTAGGAAACAAGGGTCTCCCCAGTAGGCAGATATCAGACCATTTGAGCTTTATAGGTCCAAAATAACACATTAAACTTCACCTTGAAGCCAGTAAGTAACCAGTGCAGATCATGGACTGCAAAATTGCAAACTTGATTATCAAATAGCAAATGCACACCTTTAATCAAGGGGGATGACGTAATCACTGCCATTGCTTCCAGTTGATTCCCCTACCTACCAATATAATGTCTTGTATGGATTGAGCTTCAACCAGTCAGCCCTCACTCATGCCGCACTTCAGTACTATGCTGGAGAAAAGTTAATTGGTTATTCTTGTAGTGGAGCCTTGAAAATCAACTTCCGACTGGGAGCTCTGGGTCAGGCTGCGTGTTCCCCACATATGTAACTCACCTGCAGGCTGCGTGCAAGTCAACAAGTATGATTAGAGTTTTGCATGCAATTTGGTGTATAACTCCCTACTTAGTGAAGTCAAAATGGAAGGAAGGAAGTTCTTGGAGACTACCTTCATATAGCATAATGATTTTGCAGCTTAATAGGATTCCTCTTTATAGAAAGTAGCTCCTTTAAAAAGGCTAGGAAAGTGGATATTCACTCCTAATGTTGCCTTGGTGCAGTTAGGCTATTTGTGAAGCCAATGGGACACTATAGAGTTTATGCAGGGATTAAAGCAAACTCATCCCTGGTGGAACTCTAACCCCAGAATTAAATTCAACACAATGTGGGGAAAAAATGTTGCTGAAACTTTGTCTCCTTGAGGTACTATTTCCATCTGGGCCCTCCTACTGTTGCAAACTGGCTCTCCCGGAGCCATCTCCATACTGTATATAGCCATTTTTCTCCTGCTACCAGAACCCAGAGAGGAATGGGAGCAGCTGTCAAATATGATAAAACATGAACAGTGGCACCATAAGTTTTATGCTATGGAGAAGTTATTAGCATGGAGCAGCTTCTATATGTCAGCCTGCACAGTCAGACAGCTGCAGTGATGCGACAGTGTCTACTCAATGTGACATATCAATACTCTGCATTTTTTCAACCTGGCCAAAGAATTTGACCAATTCACATTGACAGCAGGTGTAAGGGTGGGAAGCAAGATTTTTTTTTCAAGAATGGAAACCTATCAGTTTATGCTTCCCATATATATTTTTAAATCCTTCAGTAATGAAAATGATTTCTACCATGTCACATGCATGCAGAGACAGCAGCAGGAGGAGACAGTAGCTTTGTTAAGAAGTCTGTTTCCTTTCTCAAATTCTCTCCAGAATTTTTCCCACAAGTTCACTATAAGGAACAAATTTAGATTGTCCCTGACTCTAACAGACTATTCTCACCTGGAAATTGATTGCTTTTTAAAAAAATGAGCACAAAATTTAATAATTAATGGTGAACCATGAAATAGACTGTATCGGTTAAAACCAGTCTGAGTCAGCCAAGGGCAGCATCTTAATGACATAACTCATCTAATGAATTATATGGTCTCTGCACTGCCACTGATGCATTTACTGAGATTTTAATTTATTTGTAGTACTGGTTTAAATTGATTGGAATCACTAGAGTACAAAGGAGAAGAGCTGTACTTTTGAAACTTAAATTTAAATATGCCACAGAGATTCCAGCCCAGTCCCCGTTTGCAATGCACTTCACATTTAAATAACTTGAAAAAACAAAAACCGCCACTATGGACATTTTTGTGAACACCTTCTGCGGCAAGGGAGTGGTATAAGACATATGGTTAAGTAGTTAGTCTCTCTTCCCACGCACGGCGATGTGCAATGATTTGTGTAACGCCCCGAAGTAACAAGCCATGAAGATAAATCTTGTTCCCAGGCACTAACCCAGCCAGGGGTGCACACTGAGCCGCCATTCATGCCCAGGGTTATCAGCCCACTCTTTGTGGGGCATATGGACAATTCCAAGTAAAAAAACGACCACACGAGTATGCTCAGCGGGGTTCTTTGATGTCTCAGCACAGGGCAGCACGAAGAGTGTCTGGTTAAAATGTGGACCGCTGCTGAGCATCAGTTGTACCTGCCGCCCGCTTCCCCAGACCCACCTCCCGAGAGGGAAAAGGATCAACCCCCTCGTTCAATTAAAAATACAAACTAACGATCCCGTGGGGCTGCAGCCCCGAGCCGGGGCAGATGCAGCAGCAAGCGGCGCAGGCGGGAACTAGCTCTGCGGGAGCCGAGCCTGCCAGGTGCGAGCCAGACGGGCAGGGAAGCGGGGCAGAGCGAGCTGCCCCGGGCTGGCGAGCAGGGCCCTTGCTGCGCACAGACACGCGCCCGGCTGTTCTGATTGCCCGGCTGCTGCCTGGGCCGGTCCCGGGAGCCCCCGGGGAAGAGGCGGCGCGTGGGGGCCAGAGGGGAGTCCAGGGGATCGCTCTCTCCGCCCCCTGCGCTCCGGCCAGACACACCCGCCCCCTCTGTCCCTCTCCACCCCGACCGGGGGCACGGAGTTGGCGGGAGCCTATAAAAGCCCCTGGCGGAGCCGGCGCCACCGTCCTGCAGGAGCGGCCAGAGCAGCCCAGGCACAAAGTGCTGAGACCCCGCGCCGAGAGCATGGCCCAGCAATCGTGTCAGTGGGGCTATGACAGTGACAACGGTGAGTGAGGGGCAGGGCGACCCCGCTGCGCCCCGCAGATCCCCTGGGGCGGGAGCCTGCAGCGCTAGCGGCCAGCCCGGTCTCCGCTTGTCCGGCAGACGCTGTAAGGAGTGAGACTGGGCTGGGCTGGGTGGGGGCTGGCTCCTGCAGCTTCTGCTTCCATTGTAATAAATCTGGGCACAACTTTACAGCCAGATCAGCCCACGTTCCCAGTCCGATCTCCACCCTCACCCGGAAAGTGGATACTGGACAGCTCCGGGAGCGCTGCAATCCAGGCGGCCAACCCCAGCTCCCCGGCTGTAAGGGGCAGTGCAGTCCTGTGGCTAAGCAAAATATTCATCTGTAAAACAGTTTCTTAAAAGGAGTCACGGCTAATGCTTCAAATGCCTCTGTCTGGAAACCAAAAGGAGGAAAAATATCCGCAGTGAATGGCACAGCTGTGAGGCGATGTATGAATAATGTGTAACATTGATTGTATTTGTATTAAACAGATGTCAACTTTATGCCTAAGTGGAAGAGAGTTTCATGACATTCCTTTGCATTTCTTCCTAGGACCTGAGCACTGGCACAAATATTACCCTATTGCCAAAGGAGACCATCAGTCACCTATTGAAATCAATTCCAAAGAGGTCCAGCATGACCCCTCTTTACCGCCTTGGTTTGTTGGTTATGATCCCGGTGCAGCGAAGACCATACTGAACAATGGGAGAACCTGCAGAGTTGTGTTTGATGACACTTTTGATAGATCAGGTTAGTTTTAGTTTTATCTTAAGAAGTTATTCTGAATTAGTTAATGGTTGCAAAGTGCTTGGAAGACAACCTATGCTCTGCTTTATTCATTACTGCTGAAGGGTCTCTGTACTGGCCCTGAACAGACCAGCACAGAAGGCCACATTAGGGATGGAATGTGGATAGACCATAATCTGCATTTGAGAGGGTCCAGTTGCCCCAATTCTCAACACAACTGGGGGAGGGAGACTGTGACTGCTATAGCAGCCCCTAGGTTCAGTCTCAGGTAGTGGTGGGGGTGATGGAGGGAGGGGCTGCAGCAGACATCGTATCTTGGCCCTGGGCTGGAGGTTGGATTTCACCTCCCCAGCCACACTGCACTCCACCTACATGGAGCCCAAATCCTCAGGCTTTCTGTGAGAGGAGTGAATTTTACCCAAAAGGCTTTGAGGTACACAGCTGGAATGCCAATGTAAAAGCAAAGCATCATTTCTGAAAAGTGTAATCATACTATTTTTTGATAAAGCAATGTAGCTATATAGATAAACCCCAAATCCTGCTGTCCTTGCTCAAACAATGACATTAATGAGATTTTTGCCTGTTAGGACTGCAGGATTAGGCCTATAATATTTCTGCTAAATGAGACCTCAGGTACAAAAGTCTGAGAAATTTCAGCTTAAAATGAGCTTCTTTAAAGCAAACATTAACACTGTTATCATTACTCTTATTAACCTGTCCACCCACAAATACTTTACAACTGCATGCAATATGCCGCATATTTACTATGTGGCTCTTAAGGGTTAGAGTGGCCATACATTTTTACTAGATATACCGATGCTGCTTAGCAAGTGCTAGAAGTATTTATAATCTGTTGATTTAACCACTGAAATTTCATATTGATACTGTTGGCTGCACTTCATAGAAAAAAGTAACTGGCAAGAAGCTGTGAAATTTCTTCCCTACTGCATTAAAAAGGAAATCAAATGAATAATATTGCAACTCTAATTCTTGCATCTCTAGAAATCAAATGATTCTAAACTTGCTTCCATCTTTGCAAAGCTTTTAGTGCATAATCCTGAATGCAGACTAGCAATAATTGCAAAGACGCCTCAAGCAGCTTTTGAAAAGTTATACAATATTTGGACCCAAGGATACAATCTTTGTACTTGTGTGTAAGGTCTGCAGGATTTTGCCATATATTTGTAATATGTGTAGTGCCAAGCTACAGCAAGGAAAAACAAATGTGTACATTCTATGTAGTGACAGACCACCCAAAAAAACACAACATATGGTGTTATTTCTAAACTACACAGTAAACTTCAACTACTATTGCTGCATTGTTAGTAGGGATAGTCATAATTTGTAAGAGGAATTTTGCTAATAGACTCAATGTTCTTAAATATTTAAGTGTGTGTGCATCTTAATTTTGATTTTCTTTCATTTTTTGATGGGTTAATAAAAATAAATCCAAAGTCAAAATATGTACAAGCTGAGTTATCCAATAAAATAAAAAAAAACAGAAACACACAAAAGACTGGGAATAGTTGCAGGATTTTGATTAGTTCTCTAGCAAAATAAAAAACAAATCTACTTCCCTAAGATCACTTAGCATTACTTTCTAATATGTTATTTATTTATTTTCATTAGATTAATGTTGTTGGCATTTGCATTAGAATTCTTTTCTTGATAAACCACATCAAGTTATATCATTAAAGCTGGAGTATATTGAAAGATCACCATAACCACTGCTGATCATGTTTGTCTCATTTTTCCTTTTGCTCCCCATCCGTATGTTGCATCAACTTGTTATTGTCTCTCATCTTATATTTGGATTATAAACTCTTCAGGGCTCTTTATTTATGTATTTGTACAGTGTCTAGTACTGCCAGGCCTTGATCCATTAACTATCCTCACTGTTACAATTTACACCTTATTTCCAATCTGAATTTGTTTAGCTTCAACTCCCAGCCATTGGATCATGTTATATCTTTCTCTGCTAGATTGAAGAGCCCATTATCAAGTATTTGTTTCCCATGTAGGTACATACAGACCTGTGATCAAGTCACCCCTTAACCTTCTGTTTGTTAATCTTAATAAATTTAGCTCCTGGAGTCTATCATTGTAAGGCATGTTTGCTAATGCTTTAATCATTCTCTGAGTACTCTTCTCTGATCCCTCTCCAATTTAACAACATCCTTCTTGAACTGTGGACACCAGAACTGGACATGGTATTCCAGCAGCGGTTATATATATTTTCTTGGAAATAGACCCTGATTCTTCCAAGGTTGGAACTACCCCAGGAAGGCACCAGTGTCTCTCCTCATGTGCAAATTCTCTGGCCATCTGCACTCCCACCCTCCTGCTGTTGACTTTCTGTCAGCTGCAGGAAAGGAGCGTGGTGTTGCACAGTTCAGACACACTTTCCTGCAAGCCTCCTCTGTGTTCATGCAGGACCTTCCACTGCCGCACTGCAGCCTTTCATAGGCATGTTTCTCTTTGGAAGTAGTCCATGCATAAACCTGATAACTGAATTTTAAAGTAAAAATTGTATATGCAGACATTTCACAAAGAACATTTTATTTATCAACTTTTGATGAATGAATGTTCATTTGTTGGCTTCTGAGATAGAAACAATGAGGACAAATAATAATTAAAAACTCTATTTTTAACTGGAAAAATCTAGCCTAAGCATGGCTTTTATTTTGGTCTAATCCTACTTAAATTTAGTGCGTTAAACAAAGCCATCTGTAAGTCAGAGAGAACCAAAAACCCAAAGATATTATTTTTAAGTGCTGCAATCTATTCTAGACCCACACCTCACATTACAGGAAGACAGCATTGTCTAGCTGTTAACTAGGAAACTGTGCCAGAAAACTTTCCAGCTCTGCAACTGATTTGCTGTCTGACTTTAGGTAAGTAACTTAGCCTTTGTCTCAGTTTCCCCATAGGTAAAAGTGAAATAGGGGTTCTTCAGAGGATCCTTCTCATCTGCTTTCCAATTTTCTGTGGGTGTTCCACTGGGCTATGTCCTTGGTCCTCTTCTCTTCTCCCTCTACATCTTATCCATAGTTAATCTCATCCATAAACACCAATTCAACTACCATCTGTATGCTGATGACTCACAGATCTTCCTCTCTTCTCCTGACCAGACTAAAATCTTGGCCTGTCTGTCTAACATCTCATGGATTCATAGCCATTAGCTCAAACTCAACATGGCTAAAACAGAGCTACTAATCTTCATCTCCCACCCTCCCTATTACCTCCTTTCTCAATCAGTATGGACAACATGCCAATCATTTAGACACGTAACCTGAGCTCCTTCTTTGATTCAGACATCTGTCTAGGTCCTCATATCCAGGCTTGGTCTAAATCTTGCCAGTTCTTCCTGCATAACATCTCTAACATAGTCTTTCTTATCCATCCACACAGCTAAAACACTCGTCCAAGCTCTCATCTCACGTCTCGATTACTGCAAAATCATGATTTCCTTGTATTCCCCCTTCTGTCTGCATATATCTGTTGTCTCTTGTCATACTTAGATTGAAAGCTCCTTGGGGCAGGGTCTGTCTTTTTGTAATGTGTTTGTACAGTGCTTAGCCAGGTCCATGACTAAGGCTCCTAGTAATTACAGGTAAATACTTATTTATCTTTGCATAGCACTTCAAGATTCTTTTATAAAAGGCTTTATATAACTGCAAATTATTTATGATGATTTATTTATGTATTACTGAAGTCAATAAGACTTACAAGAATTACACAGCTAAAGCCCAATACAATGCTTTCCTTATGTAAGCCAGTGGATATGGCACATGCCAACTAAAGACAAACAGCAAAGTTAAGCCTTTCACTTTGTGTTTAGCACATCTTTTATCCCTTGATATGCCAGCATGTCTGGTATTTAGCATTAATTTGAGACCAGCAGTGCTTATGCACAAGAGGATTTAAGAATTGTATTAATGTTAACTTTGAACCTCCATGATATTGTTGGAGGTCAGAACTTCAGTGCTTTTCAGACCCGGTCTTCTGGAACTGCAATAGATGTTTGGGTTATCAGTTTTCTGCCTCCGGAGTCATGGGCTGCATTCTTGCTTTAGGTCAAACATGAAAATGAATTTGGGAGCTTATTTTATACCAGTGTCTGCTCAAAACAGGCCCAGAATTGAAAGACTAGGGTGTTTTGTGTAGTAAGTCAGGATTGATGTGTGCTGGAAAATGGTGTGAGAAACCCACTCTTTATTCTTCTGCATAGACAGTGCCATTTGTTCCTAAAGAACACCAAATTCACATACAAATAAACCCCTTATTTCTTTTGAATGTTATTTTCCCTTTTTAACAGTTACTTAGAGAATTCCATTTAAAAATGTCAATGATGTAAGTATGTATTGAAGACCTTTCAGAAAAGTGCTTACCTGACTTAATTAGCCACAATGACTGTGGGTGTACTGATATCTTCTGTTGAGCAATTGCTTATTTATTTATGGATTTTATAATGTATCATTGACATAATGAGCTGTAACATTTGCTCACGATATTGTGTCTTTGTTTTCTTGTAAAGCAACATTTTCTATCTCAGGGAATAATGCCCCATTATGTTCCCTTGTGGGTTATCACCTGGCCTTGTAGATCAGGCAACAGGTGAGTGTTTTAAAACATGTTTACAAGGACAAACCCTCCTCATGTCTATAATAAACAGGGCTGACCTTCTGTGCCAAACTGATTTTTGTCACCTGACCCTCAGTGAGACAAGCCACACAGAGGAGTCTCTGCTCACCTTAGTTGCATCCGCCTGCGCAGCATTGACCTTCACTGGCTATGCCTGCCTCACTGACTTCACTGACGACTGAAAAACTGCACTGTTTGATCCAAACTCTACCTCTTGCTCGTCAGAAAACAGCTCCATGATGGATAACCATGAGGAGCGCAGGAAATGGAGAGTCTCCACTCTATCAGGCGTCTGTCTCTGCACACCGAGTTACAGGCCCTGCATTGTGACAGAGGCCTCTTTTAAATAGGTGCTGGGAACACTAAATTTCAGGAAGCATCTTGGACTGACTTCTCTTATTCATTGAATATTTATTACTGTGGTGCCCAAAGGTCATATCCAAGATCAGGGCCCTACTGTGCTAGGCAATGTACAAATACACAGAGTACGAACCAGTCACTGACCAATGGGATGAGAGCTTGTTTTCACAAGGGTCCTCTCAGAACCAAAATGCTGCAAGTACTTTCTCCACTGAACCCTCCTGGGCTGTTTCACTCCTAGAGAAATGCACCCAAATGGCTTAGTCCATGTTGCTTGAGCCCAGCAACAGCAAACTTGAGGGAGTCACTTTTTGACTGCTGTAGATCCCGCAATGTGGCTACAATGTTACTTCCTGAAGAATGGACTGTGGGAAATTCCCAGAATCCAGAACTGATACATCAGGCCAAACACTCAGCTAAATGCTTAAAGAGGGTAATGCACTCTTGAAGTGGACATCTCCGCCAACAAAAATGCTGGATGCCCAAACACCATAAGAAAGCCTGTGAGCTACATTATTAAGCCTTTGCTTGCTATTTTCTGCAATCCCAGCTCAGAGACCATTAAAAGAAGCTGAGAGATATTGTTGGGATTTCAATCTAGACTGTTCGGAGACCCTCAGTTTAGCTGAGGTGTTTGTCCAATTTTAATTTTCCAGAAAAGTGTTTCTCATTAGGACAAAATAAATTCAAAGCTTAGGGACAAAGGAATTATGTGGATTATGTGCACCGAGCTGCAGAGGAACATTGTGGGTTCCCAGCTGTCCTTGCATTGAATATGACATTGCCCAGAGCTAGTACAGAAGATGGGAAAGTGGGACGTTCTCTTGGAAGAGGAGGCTCCATTATAGCAGGCCAGACTCACTGCTGGGTTAATAGTGCCCATGTAGAGCAAATATTAGAGAACTCATGCAGGGGCGGCTCTAGCTTTTCTGCCGCCCCAAGCACGGCAGGCAGGCTGACCGTGGACCTCCCGCAGGCATGCCGCCGAAGGCTGCCTGACTGCCGCCCTCGCAGGGACCGGCAGGGCACCACCCGCGGCTTGCCGCCCCAGGCACGCGCTTGGAGCGCTGGTGCCTGGAGCCACCGCTGACTCATGGGTAGGAAAAGTCCTGCCCAAACCACTTGTGGTCCCTAATTGGACAATTCAGTGTTCCTAAGGCATAGTAATAGTGAAGTTTAAGAACAGAGGAGACATCTTCAGCTCTTTGGCTGGGATAGCAAACCTCAAGACAAGCAGGAAGAAGACCAAGAGGATGCAGTATCCAGCCTGTAAAAGAATTTTCAACCTTCACTTATCCGCTCCATCTCAAGGCAAGACTATTCACCAGCCAGGCGATGTGAGATCTGGGAAAGGTAAGCACAGTTTTCTTACTGACTTACAGGATAAAAGGTTGAAACTGGCAGAGTCCTTTAAATGCAGCCACTCTACATTCACTTGCAGAGATTCTTTTCAACAGTCAAAGCAGACATTTTCAAAGGCAGGAATGCTAGGGTTTTGTGTTTGAACTTGGAAAAGGTTCAATCTTCTCCTATTAATGCTGTGATAGACACCAGACAGGTTAAAATTATAGTTCAGCTCTAATCCAGTGCAGGGGGACCATTTTATATATAAACTTAGAGCTATTACTCTAGTGTGGTGGGGCGTACTTGCCCTGCTCTGAACAAGAAGGGGTTAACCCCACACTCTGGGCAGAGGAAGCCATGCATCCTCGCCCCTGCTGGGCATGCTCCAACTGCTGCTTCAGTATAAAAGGGAGCAGCCCAGCTCGTTGTAGGCTGACCGCCAGAGAGTAAGGACACACCTCACAGGCTCCAGCCCAGGAACAGATGGAACCCCAAACCGCGGGAGCCAGAGGTGCTGATACCCAGGCAGATGCTCAGATATCTGTGGATGCCCATGGGAAGTTGGAGCTGCCAGGAGAAGTGCAGGGTGAGGAACACAAAGATCTTGAAGACATCCAGACCACAGAATTGGGGAGAACAGTAGGAAGTAGCCTGGGGAACTTGACCGTGGACAGTGAACTGGATTTTGAGTCAGCGTGTTTCGGCCGGATCCCATCTGACTCAGTGGCATGCACACTTGCCACTACCAAGGCCCTGGGCCAGGACCTGGTGGAGAGGGAGGGCCCAGGTCCCCCTACCCTGGCCGCCAACCCCCTCCCCCCCAGGTGGCGGGCCACTTCCCCGACTCTGCCCATTAGGCCACATAGCCCTGCTAAGGAGGGCAACCTTATTGACTCTGACCACTAGGCCACACAACTGTGCTGAGAAGGTCATCCATACAGCCCGAGTGAGAGGATGATTGTATTGATTCTGACCAGTAGGCCATACAGCCCGAGCGAGAGGGTGATTGTATTGACTCTTGCCACTAGGCTGCACAACCATGCCAAGGAGGTCAGCCATACTGGCTGTGGCCACTAGGCTATATGGCCCGAGTGAGAGGGCGATTATATTGACTCCAGCCATTAGGCCGCACCCTGACAGCAAGGGTGATCATATTGACTCTGGAACATTAGGTTGCACTACCCCGATGACAAAGGCAACCACATTGACTCTGGCCATTGAGATGTTCTGCCCTGAGGCTAAGGGCAGGCAGGCGGACTTAACTGCAGAGCTGTGACACCCTTGCCCTGCCCCAAAGAGGGACAGGGCATACTTGCCCCGTGACACCTAGTCTTAGTAGAAAAAATAATAGAAAGCCCAGTGTCTCAGGGCTTAGAAGTACTGCCAAAGGAAAACTCTCATGGTGGCTGGGTAAACTCTATTTTCATGGTTCCTATGTCAGCTAGGAGATATAATTCAATCTTACATTCAAAGTCCTTGCAGTTTTTTATGAGTGCCCATCCATTTCTCATGGTCAACCGGAAAGACTTTAAATTCATGGTTTAAAAATGGTATTTTTGATGAAATAACAGATTTAAACATAATCCTTGTCTTCATTCCTATGCATCCAAACTACTGGGAAATCTCAAGGCTCTGCTGGCAATTTGTATCAGTGAAGGTAATGGTGTTTGGTCTACGTGTTGCTATGAGCATGTTTACCATGGGATCAGGATTAGTTATTCATCTTTCAAGGCCTCTGGGAGTGAAGAAATATATATGTGTGTGTGTATATATATGTGTGTGTGTATATATATATTTATGTATATATGTGTGTGCGTGTGTGTATATATATATATATATGTATACATATTTATATGGCTAGATTGTGCAAACCTTATTCAGGGATAATTTCCCCCACACAAATAGTTCCATTGATGTCATAGGGTCTATTCACAGTCTGGTCCTTAGACAATATGTTGAATGTGGCAAGTCAGAGGAGTTCTTAATATGGCATATTTTGCCCACACTATATCTGTTAAGGCCCCTTAAAGGTCTTTCTAGCTAAGAGATGGGAAACAACTATAGGAACAAATGGTCAATTTTTCAAAATGGCAAAAGGTTACCAGTGAGGTGTCCCAAGGTTCTGTACTAGGACCAGGGTTGTTTAATCCAAAAGAGGGAGTGAACAGTGAGGTGACAAAATTTGCTGAAAACTATTTCAATTAGAAGAGACTAGAGAAGACTGTGAGAAACTTCAGAGAGACCTAACAAAGCTAGTAGAATAAAAAGCATGATGGCAGTTGAAATTTACTTGGAAAAAGCAATATGACTAGATGATCATGATGGTTCTTTCTGACTTTAAAGTCTGAGTCTATTGATTCATATAATTGGGTTCTAAATTAAAACCTAGGCATCATTGTGGACAGCTCAATGAAAACCTCTGTTCAGTATGTAGAGCAGGCAAAATCAGCATGCAAAATATGAGGATGCAACATGAACTGTTTGGAAAGTAATATTGGCAATATTATGATTGGTCTATTACTTAGAACTAGTAGAAACCGGATCAGCATGGATGACCACTATCCATAAAATCTGGACATAAAATTTGGAAACTTTAACTGCTCAACATATTCCAGGGTCAGAGAATGTGGTGGTAAATCTTCTCTTTGGAAGGAAGTGCTGTTGGACCCTGAAACATTCCTCGTCTATGGGAGACACAAAACTTTGAGATTCTGAAGATTCCCATGCAAAAATACGGGAAGGATGCATTCTCCATTCCTTGGACAGGCACGAACTTCTCCACCTGTTTCCCCCAACTCCAGTACTCCAAAAAGTTAAGGATTCTCCATGATCAGATTCCTGCTGCCAGGGAATCTTTGCATTCTGGAGGATTTCAGGTGCATGCCATCACATTCTTGCTTTCAGGTGGGAAAAGTGCAACCAACATATCCTACAATAGGGATTTTGTTTTGTGGGCAAAATCAAACACAGAAGGTAAAAACACCCTTGTGATATTGTCTCTTTAGCTAGAAATAGTCAAAAGGGACCTTTACTAGCATTGTCAAAATATGCCTCTGTTTTCCCTGAAGTAAATAGGATCAGAGAATTCGGAATGCTGACCACCCAAGCCGAATCAATACAGCTTAAATATAAATATTGTGGGGATGTGAATGTTTTACTAAATCGCTTAGCCTCTATGGACAAATTCTAATGGAATATCAGAAACGCATCTGCAAAACTGGCTTATCTCCTACTGTTGTATTTGTCCATCAGAGGGGTAGAATTGCATTTCCTAAAAATGAAAGAACCATGGAAGAAGAAATATCTCAAAGGTTGTGAATTTCTTCAGTCTTGGAGAACTACGACCCAAAAAGCTTGTCCTCCTGTCCTGCTTCATCTGATCATGGATGATAGAATTCAGAAGTGTCTGTCTCATCCTGCTTAAAGAAATATATTGGACAGTCTCTGGGGATCGAGTAGACAACTTTTTTTGTTACAGTTGCAGACCCTGAAAGCCAGTTTGGTCTAATGCAATCAAAGCTAGTCAAGAAAACAGCAGACTTAGCTGTGTCTCCTTTTGGGCCTACTCACAGAGAGAAACATCAGCAGCAGGGGGGATGTGACATCTCCAGAAAATTGTCCATAGCTCACTGGCTTGATGACAGGACCTTTATAAAACGATCTTCATATGTGAAATGTTAGGCTTGGCAGTTTTGAATCTCAAGTACCAGAAGATGGTACTTTCCACAAGTGAAAATAATGTGGTATTATTCCATGATGTATAAAAACAAGTTGCCTTTGATTTTAACAACAGGTAATTCTGTTTGAGGGGAATAGTAGCATATCGTTTCCCCCTCATCCCCAAATACTATATCAAGGGAGATGTGTATATGCTTCTTTCACAACCTTTGGTCACATGCATTGTACTTAATCCTTTCATCCTTTCTGACTGAAAGTAAGCCTCACCCCTTTCATTTCTCCCTCTTCAAGAAGAGGGCAGCTTCAAAGAATTTGGTACCAGTCCATAAGCTGAAACAAAATAAAGATTTTTTTTATTATTACTTTTGAGCCATATCTCCTCTGTGGAGTTCATCTTTATTTTTTAGCCATTGGAATTTGGGCCAAGTTTTTGGGAAAGGTATATCTTATAGATTTCATCAATTTTTACCTGATTAGAATATGGAAGAGAGGTATTTACATCAGAGACTGTCTATAAATAAAGAGTCTATTTATACTCTCATTATGTGCTTTTGTGTGTTTGTACCATATTTCTAAACAAATAGAAAAGAAAAAGACTTCCCCCCATTGAGAATATAGTCTTTCTGGTTCAAAATCAGTTACGCTTAAGTTAAGCCCTATTTACAGTTGAGAGAAGCAATGAGTTTTTTGGCATGAGGTCTTACAGCCTCATCTGATGCAAGGATTAACAATGACTGGTGATCACTCACAAGTGAAAACAACGTAAGGTAGTGGGGCAGAAAAGTGTGTGAACAGTGTTCCTGCACTTTTGATCTCACACACACTGTATATGCGAAGTCACACCACATGGAGGACGCCATTTTATACAGAAATGTGCTGAGATGGGGGGTTGATACTGGTGGGGCAGGATACACTGGTGGAGGCGGAGTACCTGCACTTAAAAAATCAAGGTTGCACCCCATTGACCTTCAAACAGGATAACTGGTTTTATAAATCTGTTTTAGTGGAGAATTGATAACCTTGACAGCTGCTACTGATCCCACTGACAAACTGCCTACAGTATTACATGTCTGAGAGACCACCTGAAAAGAAGATGGCCTCCTTCTGTATCCTTCAGATACTTTCTTTCTAGGACATTTCAGAAAAGAGCTGGGCATGGACTTACTCCTTGTCTTTTCAGATCCAGGGACGTAATTGTCTTTACCTGGTATGTCTTTACCATACGGACCCAATCCTGTGATGTACAGATCCCTTGTAGAAGCTGTTTGAGCACCTTTAACTTCCATGAAAGTCAATGGGTATTGAGGATGCTCAAAGCCTGCAAGGATCAGACCTAAGCTAATAGTTGGAAAGTATGTAATTCATGATGATATCATAAAATACACTTACCTTGTTCTTTGTGGTCTACAAAGTAAAACCTTCCTATTGCTTGAAATAATGGTGGTAATGTTGCCATGGTTATTACACATACTGAACTTTTTCAGAGAATAAGGTTTGTCTGAATGCTCAGTAACCACTTTTTAGCTCATCTGTTTTTACCTTTTTCTTCTGCTCTTTCCTCAGGAAATAGACCTCTCCCTAGAGATAACAGACTACACTGTAAACATTGCTTGCAACATAGGTTAAAAAGCCATTACTGGTCTGGATCATAGGCAGGGCTTGTATGGCACCTCTAGGCCAGCAGCAGTACTATGTGGCTCCTCTAGGCCAGTTTCACAGAGATTCCCATCAAATCCTCAGCATAAAATTGTGAATTCCATAACAGGACATTCACTGGCGAATGGTGAGCCATCCGGAGCACCCATCCTCCCCAAACTATAATACATTCTGCCATGAGGGGAATGGGATATGTGCTACAATTGGCATCCCATTCTGTGGTTTTACCCTGATTCATGGTAATTTCAATAGCTACGAAATCAAATAGTGGTGTATAGCCCAGTGATAGGTAGATACAGGCCCAATCATGCAAGGTGCTGAGTGCCCTCAACTCCCACTGAAATCAGCTGGAATTGCTGTAGGTGCTCAACACCTTCAAAATTTTGGACTCCTCTGTGGTAACTGTATACACCTCTATTTTGAATCAAAGCTTCTTTGAAAAGGTCTGTACCTAATGTTAATGTGGATTGTCAATTGCAGTGCTGCGAGGTGGACCACTCCCAGGAACCTACAGGCTGCGGCAGTTCCACTTTCATTGGGGTTCGTCTGATGACCATGGCTCTGAGCACATTGTAGATGGAGTGAAATATGCAGCAGAGGTGGGACCTGTTTTTGTATATACTAGCATATTGGGCAACACTAACCGCTTTCCTTTTCAAGTATTTATTTGTATTTATTGATTTTGTATGAAATATGTTATTGCTGTGACTATTCATAAATGTGCCCTGGGGTGAATCATTTCTGCCAACAAACACAACTTATCATAACAAAAATACACGCCCCACCCCCCCACGCCCCCTACCAAAACTGTAAATTTTTGTAAATATGCCCCAACCTTAAATTCACCATTTTCAGTGAGATCTTTTTGCAGCAAACACAACTTTGGTGGCCGTATTTTATTTTTACTCAAACTTATTATATCATTTTTTGCTGGTTTTATTGGTCAGTAGGAGTTTTTGGTATACATTTAATTATTTATAAGAATAAAGTCCCAGGATTTATTTTTTCAGATGCATTACCAGTGGGGGGGGGGGGGGGGAAACTTTATTACAAGGACATGTCAATTAGTTTAAAACTGGTGTGGTGAAGAATATCCTCTAGAGTCTAACTATCTGTTTTTAAAAATCTATCAGTGTATTGTCAAGAATTGTTTTAAATAAATATTTGCTGCTATTTTGGCATGAACACACGAACTACTAAGGTCTAAACTCACTGTAGTTAATGGCTGAGTTTGACTCAGTGTGTGTTCGGTGTGGGCTTAAGCTCTGATAGCAATAAATTAATAACAAATTCTGCCTTCTTTCCACATCCTACATGGGAGGAAGTGTAAGTCTCAAACTACCATGGAAACACCATGTTTTCTCTCTGTGAGGAGCCATGCAGCAGCCTGCTAGTGTTCTTTCCAACTCTGAAAACCCGTACATGTCACATGTACATACTGTGCAGATATATACTGTGGCTCTGCACCAGCTCCCATCAGGAAGAAATGGTGGCAGACAAGCTGCATATCATAGATCCCCTGGCCCAAAACTTTGTGTGGACACTTTGGGTGATTTTCCTCTTTCCTCCCTTTGCCTAGTAGCATCAGCCATGGTCCAGCTCCACGGGTATCCCAGTTACTACTAGTGGATTGAGTGGGAGCATTCTGTCCCCCCAAACTTCTGTTTTTAGTTCCATCAAGAAAAGCCTTTTTACTTTGCCTTTGTTTGTGGGACTAAGATTTAACCCCTAGGCCTTTACACAGAGGAGAAACAATATATAGAGTGAACAGTGCTTTGCTAGAATACAAGTGGAGCCTGTGGGCCATGTTGCTTTTATCCTCAACAATGATGAGAGTAACAACAGAGGAGTAAATAAAGAGCAATATGTTACATGCCACATTCAGGGAGGGTGCTATTTTTTAAAATATGAGTGTACATTAGCTAAATTTAATGAAACTGCTGGATAATCTCATTGTGAATGAAGTCATACCATATTTGTATAATACGAAGATATGTCCAGATTCTGCATATATTCAGATACCACGGTGATGGCCATGTTATTAGAAGCTAAATAAATAGATAGCAGTCCTCTGGAAGAATAAATAAAACATGAAAAATTTCCTTAACATTTAGTATTGTAGACAGTAGAGATGAGAAAGAACTACAGGGTCACCTGGTCCATTCACTACGAGTGCAGGGGAGTGGGATGGAAAGTAGAGCAAGATCTGCAGAGCCATGGTTTATAAAGCACAAATACATTTCAATTTTTTTAAAGAATTTCTTTAACCGGAAAATACAATTGAGATTAAACACATCAATGGATAACTTCTCCATTGCATGTGTGCATGTTACATGCATTTGTAAGCATCTCCTCTATTACATTATTTGATTAATTTCAAGCAAGTTTTATATTATTTTGTGCAATCTCTCTATTCTAATTTTTATGCTTCATTTAAAACTAAAGTAGTTGACAAGTAATTGTTGCAAAAAACACAAGCATGTGGAAGAGCTGTAGAAGCAATAGGACATATTTATACATATTTTCTTTTGGGGGCCCAATTCTGCATTCCCTGTGCATTCAAAACTCTTTCAGCAGGATGCACAAGGAATGCAGGACTTGCCCTGTGATGGCTTTTTATTGCATAACAGTATTTCTAACATTTACATTTCTTTGGTTCAAGCTTCATATGGTACACTGGAATCCGAAATATAGTAATTTTGCTGAAGCTTTGAAACAAGCTGATGGCGTGGCTGTTGTGGGCATTTTTCTGAAAGTAAGTTTGGAAGTGTTCATTCTTTATACTGTTGCATACCTGTATTCATATGCTAATTGCAGGAAAAAAAAGTTCCTGTTGTACTTACTTCTCAGCAATATATCTCATTAGAGGATAATATTCAGAATGATGCACACATTGGGATTATGTTGGGCCTGGATCCATAGAAATTTAGTGCACCCATAAAACAGACTTTTAGCACCACCCCTAACATTCAGTAGTGCGTGTCATACCTGTACCTGAATAAGAGTAATTTTATCTGCAGTCTGTACCTGTTGCTACATCTACAACACTGAGACTATGTTTTGATGGGGAGTGAGGGAACCCAGGGTGCATTTTCTCCTCCTCTCTGGGTGCAGTATCAATAGTATGTATCTGCTCAGTAGCAATCAGCTGTGCAGTGTTACTCACTGAATGATTTCCATGACAGAGATCTCTCTTAAAGAATCTGCCTTAATCTTACCCTGACAAAAACATGCTAAAAACCAGGGTCACTTCTTCCACTATTCATGGCAACCTGTCCCACAGCCACCCCCATCAACAGAGCTTTTCATCCGACCTCAGCAATATACGCAATGATTTCTCATTAAGTTTATATAGGGATCATGATAAAAACCTTCTCACTGTTCAGGTCCAAAGTTTTATTCATAGATTCTAAGCCCAGAAGGGACCACTGTGATCATGTAGTCTCACCCCCTTTGTAACATAGGCCAGAGAACTTCCCTGAAATAATTCCTGTTTGAACTAGAACATATATTTTAGGGAAAAAATCTAATCATGATTTTAAAATTGCCTGTGATGGAGAATCTGCCACAACCTTTGCTAAGTTGTTTCAATGGTTAATCACCCTCACTATTAAAAATGTATGCCTTATTATTTCTAGTCTGATTTTCTCTAGCTTCAACTTCCAACCATTGGAACTTGTTGTGCCTGTGTCTGCTAGACTGAGGAGCCCATTCTCAAATATTTGTTCCCCATGTAGGTACTTATAGCCTGTAATCAAGTCACCCCTTCATTTTCTGTTTGTTAAACTAAACAGAATAAATAGATTGAGCTCCTTGAATCTATCACTATAAAGCAAGTTTTCCAATCCTTTAATCATTCTTGTGGCTCTTCTCTGAACCCTCTTCAATTCATCGACAACCTTCTTGAATTGTGAAAACCAGAACTGGACACAGTATTCTAGCTGCAGTCTCACGAGTGCTAAATACAGAGGTAATATAACCTCCCTTTGACTACATGAGATTGCCCTGTTTATGCATTTAAGGATTGCATTAGCCCTTTTGGTCAGAGAGTCACCCTCTTGTTTAGCTGATTATCAACCATGCCCCCCAAATATTTTTCAGAGTCTCCGCTTCCCAGGATAGAGGTCTGCAAACATGGCCTACATTCTTTGTTTCTAGATGTATGACGTTACATTTGGATATTGTTTGCTTGTGCCCAATTTAGCAAGCCATCCAGATTATGCTTTATCAGTGACCTGTCCTCTTCATTATTTTCCACTTTCCCTGTGTTTGTGCAAGCGGTAAATTTTATCAATGATGATTTTATGTTTTCTTCCAGGTCATTGATACAAATTTTAAATAGTGTGGGGCCAAGAACTAATCCCTGCAGGACCCCACTAGAAATACACCTGCTTGATGATTTTCTGTTTATAGTTACATTTTGAAACCTGTCAGTTAGCCAGCTTTTAATCCATTTATTATGTGTTATGTTGATTTTGTATATTTTAGTATCTTAATCAAATTATCATGGGGAACGATGTCAAATGCCTTGCAGAAGTCTAAGTATGTTACATCAACACTATTACTTTTACCAACCAAACTTGTAATATTATCAAAAAAGATATCAAGTTAGTTTTCCATAAACCCATGTTGATGGTCTTAATTATATTAACCTCCTTTAAGTCTTTATTAATCAAGTCCCATATCAGCTGTTCCATTATTTTGCTCGGGATCAATGCCAGCCTAACAGGCCTATAATCACCTGGGTTGTCCTGTTTATCCTTTTTAAATATTGGCACAACATTAGTACAACACTGGTTTCGCCCATTGCAGAAATGGGACCCCACCATGAAGGTTGGATTTGGTCCTGATTCAAACTATCTTCAAATTCTGGAATTAGATCCAGCATTTTGGTTGAGGCACTAATAGACACAAACTCAAAGTCCTTACTGAAGTCTGTCTTTAAGCAGGCAAAACTCAGTTGGTATGTTTACATTGCAATATAAACCCAGAGTCTGAACTAATGCTCAATCCTAATCCCCCTACACACAAATTGCACCAACCTAGGGCTCAGACCCAGGATCCCTGGATGGAGGGTCTGAGCCTGATTCAAGGTGGGACCCAAGTTCAAGCCCTATTGTTTTTCAGTGTAGATGCAGCCCCACTGGACTTGTGCTCTGGGAGTCTGACAAAAGTATTCCACAATTACAATGGCTGACTTTCTTTGTCCTCGGGACAGTCAAGTTTGGTGGACAGTCAAGTTTTCCCACACTGCGCCACAAACAAAGGGCAAAAGGGGCCACATTTTGGGAAGGCACTGAAAAGTCTGGAATATGTGTGGTTGGATTTGTACCCACATAATGCAGTGTAAACACTGGAGCCCTAGGTTGGGACCCAGAGTTCAACAATTCCTATCCTGGGGTTACAAATGAGTGTAGATGCTCAAGACCCACGTTAACAATCCCAGGGTCTGCTAACTCGAATTCTACTAACACTAGGCTTACATCGCAGTGTAGAAATAACTAGTGGGTTGAATAGTAGTTGAGTAGTGAAAATTCCTCAGATATTTTACATCTGTAATGATTTTTCTTTCTCATTTGGTTTTTAGTGTCCATGATGAGAATGAGCATTGGTTATTAGCAGATGTAGTAGTAGCAGGTGCAGTGTGCAGTTCTCCACACATCTCTGGAAATGCACGTTGAGTCTGATCATCAGGAATGCTCACATATTAGAGGGCTGAGACACTTTTCCGTATTTCATTTTGATGCTATCGAAACGTTTTGAGTTTTTCAGTTCAGTCAAAACTATTCAGTAAATGTGACACAAAATCACAAATACTTGTGGGTCACCAAAACTGCATTTTCAGCAAATAAATTATTCACTGAAGATATTTCATCCAGTTCTAGGTGATCCTAGACTGAGTCATGGTGTCTTCTCTGATGCCTTACTTCAATGGATGTTTGGTTTATGCGAAGCCTGCAGAACAAGGCCCAAGAGGAGGTAGTTTAGGAAGGGCAAATGTACATTACTGGTGACATGAACCATGTTGTAACCCATTCTTTCAGAGATGAGAAGCTACATTAGTGTTAGACTGTGCTGCTATCCTCTTCTGAAGTATCAAAAGGCATAATGTAGTATTTCTTTACACTTCTTTACGTGAGATCAGATCCTTTGCAAAGATATCAGCTTTCCACTTCTATTTTCCCTGCGTACTCAGTTTAGCATGTAGTTTTATTCTTTAATAAAGTCAGGCTACTGTATAAGGGCTAAAGCATGCATTTAGTAGGAAAATCACCACCAAATTGTATATATATATATATGCTAAAGAAACTATACATTTTCTATTTGTTATGAGTAAAAATTGTGTGAGATGTGAAACTAATTTACTTCTAATCATCAGAATGTCTTCTTTTGCATCCCACCCTGTCCCCACTCAAACCAGTGGGAATTATACTAGCCACTTCAATTGGAGCATGACTGAGCTTTGTAGCTAGTTTTAGCAAACACTACTGTAATGAAAAATCAAGCAATTTATTCTTATATTATTCTGGATGTTTTTTCCCTCCATCAGGAATAATGTTTTGTTGTTTTTCAGTACAAAATGGTCAGAGAATGTTAATTGACAGAGGGATGGGTCAAGTAGCATTTTTCATGCAGTCGTGAGATATGAAGGAAAACAAATTCAGCTGGCATATCTACTGTTCAATTTATGCTTTCTGCATTACAGGTAGGAAAAACTCCCAAACCAGAGATGAAGAGAATTCTTGAAGAAATAGATAATATTAAGACAAAGGTAACAAAATAGTTTTTATTTTATTAGATTAACTCAGTAGCTAGAACCAGAAGGCCAGATTTGCTAGTCTGCCTGGCTGCTTTGCATTGTTCCAGCAACACATAGCAGCCAGAGCTTTCTGGTGACTATGGCCCAGAATATCTTCTCTTCTTTAAGGAGAAATGTATTTAAATAAATTAATGGGGATATCCTATCTCCTAGAACTGGAAGGGACCTTGAAAGGTCATCGAGTCCAGCCCCCTGCCTTCACTAGCAGGACCAAGTACTGATTTTGCCCCTGATCCCTAAGTGACCCCCTCAAGGATTAAACTCATAACCCTGGGTTTAGGAGACCAATGCTCAAACCACTGAGTTATCCCTCCCTCCTCTTCTCACTTCTTTAAGGTCCCCCATTGACTTCAATGGGCTTTCGATCAGCCCCTAAATGCACAGTTGCCAGGCAGCCCTCACTGATATCAGCTCAATTATCACTGAAAATCCTATCCTAAACTGTTTTTCAAATTAATTAATTACCTAAGGGCCTTATATAGGCAGAACTCCCACAGAAGGGAGCTTAGTTGCATAAGAATTACAGTATCAGGCCACTTACTTAACACTGGAAGTAACTGCAACCACTAGATGTTTCCTAAAAATATTAGTCTGTGACCAACATTGGGGTCCATTCTAATTCTGTTAAAAGAAAATTCACTCTTCAATGTACATCCAACATTGACATGTCACCCACCTATTTGAGAGAGCTCAGTTCTGCAAGTTGCTGAGTGCTCTGGCCCCAATTCAGCAAAGCACTTAAATCTGTACTTAACTTTAAGTGCATGAGTAGTGCAATTGACTTGAGGGGTGAAGTCCTGAATCCCTCCACTGGCTCCCCCCTCTCCATCACCTCAACTTTAAATTTCTTTCTCTTCTCCTCTAATCCCTACATAATTCTACCTCTTCCTAATTAAACTGAGTCATTTATTACCCTCTCTTTCCCTCTCTGCTCTGCCAAAGACAACAGCCTTAACACTCCATTCATCTCTTTCTCCTATACGCACCTCTATGTGGGACACCTCACTACTGTAACCAAAAGTTCTTGAGAAAGTTAACAGACAATTGAACACAGTGAGCTAATATGGTAAAAAGACAGAATTGAAGCTAGCCCCATTACATGGCATCTGAGATTCCCTAACTTTGTCAGATTTTACACCTTGTTTTAGTAACAATGGACACATAGATGTTCAGTTTTGGATAGTGAAATCTAGTCACTGTGCATACATCAAAGCAATGCAGAAGTGGGGTGTAGCTATTTAAATGGTTCAGGAAAAGCAGAGAAAGAAAAGAGCATGGGCTAGGGAATTAAATAAAAATAAATACATGGTACCTTGAATTACATTCGTTACACTTATTTTTTCTTGGCAAAGTATAAATCTCAACAAGGCTACTTATTTATGTATAGGACAAGTTAGTGCAAAAATATTTCGGGCATAAATATTTCATGCACAATTATAATTGCTAGGTAAACATACATTATGGTGATAAGAGTTTGTCAGATATTTCAACCTTTATTTACAGCAGTGGACACTTTGATAAAGCGCATCTTATTTTATTTACATGGAAAATCTCAGACTTGGGCTAGTGGTCATTTCTAGAAAAGTAAATTGTAGGGCAAATGTTTGAAAGGAGGAGAAAGTTGATCTGTTACATCATGCTGGATGGTCCATTAATTATTCCATGGAAACTTGGGTCTCTCTCTTTAAGAAAGATTTGTGTCTCCACTAGTGTTATTAAAGAGATTTCTCTTTTATTTATTTAAGGGGAAAGAGGCTCCTTTTTCAAACTTTGATCCATCAATTCTTTTCCCTAAATCTCGGGACTATTGGACCTACCATGGCTCCTTCACTACACCTCCTTGTGAAGAGTGCATTACCTGGATTCTTCTGAGGGAGCCTATTGAAGTCAGCCCAGACCAGGTAAACTTCAGCTGGACATTAACCTCCCTATTGTCATGGTTCTTTCACAATTTGAGATTATTTATTTACACGCCATCCTGACGTTACTCTTTCAATAAGGAAAACTCCCACTGGAGTCAGTGGGAAATTTCATGAATAAAGACTGAGTTAAAACAGAGTGAAAGCTGAATTTCAGGATTGGGCCCTTCTATTAGAAACTACTCAGTTGGCTTCATTAGGAACACCATTGGGACTCTGAAAAGAGCTGCATAGGACTCCAGCTTTCCCTGGGCCTGCCACCACATATAGCCACCCAACCCATGAGCTCCACTTCCCAGTCTATATAATTCCAGTGCCAGCAGGTGGCAGCAGAGACTGAAATCCCTAGCTATCTTCTTCATTTGGAAAATTGTTGGTTCCTCCTCTTGGCTTCCTATGCCATGTCCGTGGGAGGAGTCAAGTCACCAGACACCATGGAGTTTCATAAATCAATGAAGTTGTAACAGGCTGGGGTATGGGGGTGCTCACAGGGGGGAGGCAGGAGGTGACTAGGAACTGAATGTGAGAGTTTGGGGCTATGTGAAGGGGACTGATTGTAGGCAGGGTACAGTAGATTGAAAGAGAAGAGGGAGTTCTCACCACATCGGCCAAGGAGGAGTGGTAGCTCTCCCTTTCCTCTCTGTCTGCTCTCTCCTTACTTTAACCCCTGATTGTAGTAGATGGAGCTGGATGTGACTCACAAGACATGTTACTTCACATAGGAACTTGCAAAATCTAAAGCCTGCACTGCTCATACACCAAGCTTATCAAAATTTAAGCAACTAATCTAGATACTTCTGCAGTGTGATAAATCAGTAGAACATTTGATGCATGTAACAAAAGTTATAGTTATGTATGTTTAAACCATTTAAATCAGTGGTTCTCAAACTTTTGTAGTGGTGACCCCTTTCACACAGCAAGCCTCTGAGTGTGACTCCTCTTATAAATTAAAAACACTTTTTAAATATTTAACACTATTATAAATGCTGGAGGTGAAGGAGGGCTTGGGGTGGAGACTGACAGCTTGCGACCCCCAGTAATAACCTCACGACCCCCTGAGGGGTCCTGACCCCCAGTTTGAGAACCCCTGATTTAAATTCTAAAGGGTTCTTCAGTTAAAGCTGGTTGGAAAAAATGCAATGAAACGTTTTATTGGAATTTGCCATTTTGTTGAAATCTAAACAAATGGCAGAGATGGTTTAATTTTGATGCAGTTTTGACAGAACCCAGGCAGGGTTCCAATGGAATCCTGCCTGTCACAGATTTCAAACCCTGCTTGGTTTTCAGCCAGATTGCCTGCCTGGCTTCTTGGCAGCCTGCCTGGCCACCTGCTGGAGAGCCCAGTTCCTCAGCAGCCTGCCTAGAGGGCTGACTGGGAACTGAGAGCCTGGGATAATGGGAGACCTGGCTTGCAGGCTCACAGCTCCTCAAAAGCCCATGGTCCTCTGCTCCGGGACAGCCCAACAAATAGATCACCTCAGAATCTGTGGCCCCGGGGCAGCATCCCAAAGAGACTGCCCCGAGCCTGTGCTCCATTCCCTTTCTCAGAGAATTTTTAAATGTTTGGTTTTCATTTCCGAACTAAACCAAATTTCAAAATATCTCCATGAAATGCCCACCACTATAACGCCCTCCAACTTCCATCTTTCAGGAAGAAAATTTCCCAGGTCTGATGTCTATTCACGTTGATTTTTTTTTCTTTTTGAAAATTTGAGTAAAATCACCAATTATTCTTGAATGAAGACTGAGTAAAAAAATACACTTTTACTATGGAGTGCAATGCATGAGGCAGGATGAGCGAGACTAATAATAAATAGTCAACCGATGTCTCATACACTACGCACTGAATGAAGCAGGGGTTCCTATGATCATCTAATTGAAAACTGTATCATAATGCGACCTTACATTTGGCATTTCTTAGGGATTTATTTTATAGCTATAATGTTCTTTTAATTTAGTTTTTATTTAATATTTCAAAAGATTCTTCCCTAAAATCCATTTTATTTGAAATACTAATTTCAAAAGAACAGTGACCTTAAAGTGACCTGCCCCACACATTCTAGCTGGCAATGTGTAACAAAGGCGATTGCAAAACTTGCATTAATTTCTATGTAAAAAGTACCTTTCTGGAAATTTTCTTGGCTAAATTCTAGTAGACAGAAGTGGTAACTTCGGGTGACCTTCATTTCTCTGAGCTGAAGGCTTCATACCCAAGATGATGGTCTTTGAGGAGAAATAAATATATTTGTACATTTCTACCCCCACTTCCCCAGCACTTAAATGGTAGAAATCTGATCAAATTGACCATGATCCTTTTGGTGATCTCACGTGTAAAGATCAGTTTTCTAATCTAGGATTGTTCCTATACTCAGCAGTCCA
This sequence comes from Emys orbicularis, assembly GCF_028017835.1. Lineage (NCBI taxonomy): Eukaryota > Metazoa > Chordata > Testudines > Emydidae > Emys > Emys orbicularis. Next base: position 49,488,092 of record NC_088684.1, on the reverse strand, counting down.
CAATGTATGAGTGTCCCAAATTTCAAGACTCTAGCTCAATAGGAAAATGAAAATTAGGAGTCTGTGAGTGACATATTACACAGATATGTATTAGATTATACATATGTATAACTTCTCATCCTAGAATCTCAAGGTGCTTTTTTTATATGGTACAAAAGCCAGTGCAGGCATCTTTGACACTGCATATAGATTCTGGTTGGTATTAGCATATCACACAACAATTTAATTTCCAAATTCTGACCTGATACTTTTGTGGCTGCTTATTATATGAAAAATGTACTAAGCGGAGTACAGTGAGATCACTAGAACTGAGGGCTGACTTGAACCTTACTCCCAAAGGTTAAAGCTAACACACGCTCCTGCATGACTATATTTACATAGCTCATCGCTGAATTTACATAGCTCTTTCAAATACAGAGCTGGTCTGGAGGTCACTTCCCTATTTATACCAAAATATAAAGGTATTAGATATTTGAAAGCTTCTCCTTGCATGCAAAATGCAAATTGGCTCTGATCAGCTTTCCTGGCTCAACAACTCAAGTCTCGTTAGAGCCTCATTACTGACTCAGCTATTTACATTATGGGGGATCATGTTCGGGTTTATTTGGAACTCCGATGAAGGCATAGCTATTAGTGAACAGCTCTGTGTTGCATCAGCAATAAAAATATCAACTTCCTCTTCTTCCCCCACTTTAAGGATTGAGCTTAGTGTGAAATTCATTTAGAATATAACAGCTACGTGCTGAATCATTGATCCAACCCCATCTGATGTGTTTCTGATCACTGCTATATTCAGACAGCGCTCTTCTTTCTAAATACTGCCAGTAGCAGGTTTTAGGCAAGGCATTAATTGTTCTCCCAGTAGCCAGCAGGGCCTGTGTGTAACCTGCAAGGGAGCACCTTGATCAGTTCATCCGGAGAGCCTGATCATTTCAAAAAGTGGATAATTAGTACTTGTAGCTGGTGCTTTGTTGTTTATTTGGGGTTATGCTGCTTTACGGACAGAATTATTAGTAGTAATATTTGTAGTAGTGCCAAGGAGCCCCAGTCATGGACCAAGGCCCCACTGTGCTGGGAGCAGCACAAACACTGACAGTCCCTGCTCCAAAGAGCTGACAGTGTAAGTGACCATCACCTGAGAGAAGTTCGCAGGATCAGACCCTTAACAATCTCTAATCCTAGAAACCTGCTAACATTCAGACTTGCTGACAGTAATTGTTGTAAGTGCTAATTCCTTTGCCAAAGAGGCCAAGTTTGTTCTCCTTCTGTATGGCCGGGACACTGAGGGCCGAATTGTCCAGTGTGTAATTGGTGCACCTGGAAAGAAGTGCTCACCCCATACGCATTAGGCTCTGAGCCATTACCCAATCCACTCTTTGTTATTATCTTATTTCTACAACACCCTTGGCATGCATGGAACTTTACAGCAAATGCATATACAAACACCCATTGGTGCACTCCAATGTGCGGGGGATACAGCAGGAGTGGGTTCCTTTGAAAATAGGGCCCTTTGGGTGCAGAGCCAGAGAACGTTATCAAGTCCTGAAGAGTACTTGGAAAATGCTGCTTGTGGCATCACACAAAGAGAGGTTAACCCTGGATTTTTAATTTTTTCAGCAAAAAAGAAACAAACTGAAGGTCCTGCTTCTAACCCATCCAAAGCATTGCAGGAGGCAGCATCCTAATTAATAATATTGCTGTCACTAGTACTGGGTCTTCCTACTATACCACAGCAGGATATAGTCTGTGGCTCAGCTTGCTACCGAAGCAAAGGATTTGTTGAAAAATCCAGCCCTAAGGGCTTCTCACAAAGGACCAAATCCTGACACCTCCCCTGCAACCTCTGAGGACTCTATTGCTAGGACCAAATGGTGCAGTTCTTGTGCTGAAAGGGAGGGGACAGGATTTGGGGCCCCAGCATAAGTGGTCCACTTCCCTTGCATGTCACAGAACTCTGCAAACCAGTGCTCCCTGCACCTCATCACATTGAGCCTTGGGGCAAGACTGAGCTGGAGAATACAGGCGTGGAACTGGATCTGTCTGTCTGTTCATCTATCTCCTGTCGATATTTATAGAGTGTTGCTGTAATATCTAGGCAATGGATCCCCAGGCTATTTTATCCCATAGATGGTAGCACACTGGCCACGAGGGTTACTGCAGCCGTTGTGGCTCTGTGGGTTTAGGGGGGAAATTTCTTCTCCCCCAGCCCTAGTGAGAGCCTCAGTGCATAACCCAATCACTCCGGCGACGTTCTGGTTAAAGTATTGTCATCAAAGGTCAGAATTCACCAGTCCAATTTCAAACTGAGCTTCTCATTTTGGTGCAGCTACTCACTGTGTATTTTCCTTTTATACTGCACCGGGCAGATTTCTCACGGAATGGAAAACACATGCCTCTGTTCTCTAAAATAGAATTACATTCCTTCATTGGAACAAAAGCTTGTTAAACCACTCGTGCTTTTTCACCAACCTAATAAGACAGCCTTAACATTCTGAACACAAGATACAGTGAGCCATGAGGTCCATGATGGGATTTGTTATTATGTTTCAGATTAAAAATCCAGCTGATGAACTTTTCACTGCCTTTTGAAAATATTAACTAAGTACTCTGCAGGCAAGCTGTCGCCATGATTTCTGTCATCCTTTATACTCTGACCCTGCCTTTCTGATCATGAAGGGTAATTTCCATTGCAGTTCCACAGCACAAGGGCTGCCTATCCCTTGCGCATCACAGAGCTCCTCAGTGCAAGGATGTGAGGAGATGGGTCATGAAGAGGCCAGGCATGTTCAGAGGATCCACTGCTATAGAGATTTACTGTGTAAGGATCCCTAGAGGCTATTCCCGCCATTAGGCTGCAGTAGTCTCCATGCAGTTGCTCCTGTGACTTTGTAGGGAGATTCCCCCCCAACACAGAGTGGTTGGCACAGCTAGTTGGTCTAGGCATTACGTCCTAGATTTGCCCCTAAGTGAATTCCATATTGACATTTTAATTTTGCTTCCTTGCAGATGGCAAAGCTCCGTAGCCTTTCCATCAATGCTGAGACAGAACCTGCTCGCCCCATGGTGGATAACTGGCGCCCTCCTCAGCCTGTGAAGGGAAGGGTGGTGAAAGCCTCTTTCCAATAAAATCTGTACTAAAATTGGGTGTCTTCAAGTGAGGAAATTCCTACATCCCAAAGCCTAGTTAGCTTTGTGCTCTCTACTGCTCTTCCTCTGGAGGCAGATCTGTGTTTCTGATTCTGAAATGCTGAGTAATGAAATGTCATGGATCAATTAATCTGATGTTGAGAGGTCAAAAATTACTTGAGGCAAACTCTAACCTTAACATGAAAATGTGGAATCTGTGTTTGGATCTCAATAACAACTGTGTTAGCTTTAGCAGTAGTATTTTTATGGATATTTCTAAGGAAGAAAAAATGTATAATTACTAATGGCTAGAAAAGGCATTTTCCCACTATCCTTATGTTCTTCAGTGCTCACCTTTTTCAAGATGATAGAGGTTTCCAAGTAACAGAAACAATGTCATCTGAATTTAAAATGGGCAATATGGGTCAAAATCTATTATTAGTTGTACTAATGTAATCCAGTGGGAACTCCTGTGTGTAACTGAGGGCAGAGTTTTGGCCTTTGTATTCGTATAGAACTGTGGAGAGTACAAAGACTCACTAAATTCCCATAGATAATTAAAGCAAGTTAAGATTTTAATCAACTGAAAGGTTAATATTGTACAGTTTTATTTTGAAAATTGAAATCAAGATGTTAGATCAAACTAAGAGTATAGAATTTGTAGGCCTTCTTGATGGATGAAGGTGGATAGATTCCGTAGAAAGCCCTTTAGCATCCTGAGAGTTATTTCACTTCCATTTTTAATACTATAACATTTTCCTTACATGTCTCAAGGCCAAATTTTGCCCTCATGCACATATGTATTTCCTGAGGTCACTGACATTTGTGTGCAAGTATCCAAGACCAGAATTTAATTCAATATCTAAAAGCAATTGACTGCTATGTTCTCTTCCTTTACTGTTGGACTTATCTTAAGGTAGCAAAAGCAATGAAACAGGACTGCATGACTGCACTTGAAGTAACAGCACCACTTCTGTCTTAGGACAACCAACACTAATAAATGCTCTTAAATAAGAGATGCTGGTTTTGGTTTTATTTCTAATGTTGGGTGACAGGGAAAATAACAGACACAAATTTAACAGGAAGACTTGTCAATGTCTTCCATAATACATCTGTTATGGGTTCACCTGAGCCAGTGGAGCATCTCACAAACAAACTCCTTGTAATTTTACAACAGTCAAATTGATATTCAACTCAAGGTGGCCACCTGGGTTTTACATTCCACAAAGTAAACAAAACAGGCTTTGGCTGAACAAGCTGGCTTTTGGAGTTAAGATAGGAAAAATACTTCCTCCAGCTTCAGACAGAATTGCCTTTTGGATGAAGTAGCCAGGCCAGTTTACAGTGCCATCAGGCCTGATTGGCTTTTGTCCTCTCCCAGTCCTTCCAGTTGATGGAGGATCAGTTCTCATGGGTTCCCTCCATGGCTGATGCTGGAAGGCCTCCCTAAGCAGTTCCTGGAGGTCTAACTTCTCTGCCATTATTTTCCCCAAAAGGATACTTTCTCCTTTGGGCAGGGCCTCCAGCAGAGGGTAGCAAAAGCCCAGTACAACCCCTCACAACATTTCTGTATAACTTAGAAATGGATGAAGAATGTAGTACCCAACCCATTTAGCTATTTGCTTGAACTGAAAGATACAGTCATGGTTTTTTGTGACGCCCAATAGCATCTCAAAGATGTGGTACTTCATCATGGCATCACCAATTGGCACTTGCCCACCACTGATATCATTTGGGGGCCTCTGCTTCCAAGAAAATCCTCATTCCTAATAACATTTACTTCTCATTTGGACATGTACTATCCTTGATCCTACCTAACCATATATTCAGAAGTATTCTGCTTGAACTTTTCTGAACTGATCTGGATCATTTCTAATAATGCCATTGTACATTAACTATAGTTTCCTGCAAGGAAACACAGTTAGGTCACTTTGAAATTTCCTCTTAACCATTACTTCGCCTCTGTACTTTGCAACACACAAACCTGAAAGTTTAAGAATGGAATTAGCAGCTTCATTGCCCTGAGGACATAGAATGATACTCAGTAATCCTGTGAGGTGGAAGTCAAGTCAGGTAATAGAGTCCAATGAGCCTGAAGAAAAGCTGGTTATTTTGTGCTAATTAAGTCTCTTGGAACCAATAGGTCCAGAACTTCCTCATTAGTGCTAATGCAAAATGCCTTTTTCTGTCCTCATACCCCATACCTGCAGGGGTAATAGAATAGTGCAGGATATATTTTCACATTGTTAGCATCTATTTAGATGCACTATTATGCATCTGTGTAGTTGTGCAAGTCAATATAACAAGCAAACATTCAACAATGCTAGGGTGGAACAAGCCAGCATGAGCCAAGAAAGTCTCATAGGAATAACATGAATCTGTCTTTAATTAGTGATATTGTGAAGAAAGGATCATTTTGGGCAGAACAGGTCAACTTGGCAGTGACCTTAATGTCAGGGTCCAAAGAAAGTTGGGGTACCGTTAGCAGTTGGCTGAAATGTTCACTCCAGTGCACCATGCACTTTGCTTCTATATTGATTATCTGACCAGAACTGGAGTAGACCATTCTACTTCTCATCGGCAGTGAGGTTGTGCGAATGTTTATATAAGTAGAGTATGTCATTCCTGGCAGAAGCTTCCCCAGCAGCTCTGCAGTGGGCATGTATTGCTATATTATGAGCAACATCCAGCTTATAATTCATGACCATATAATCTCTCAAATGAGCCATGCGACCCTCCTTCCTTTCTTGTATCCCGACCACTTTGACAATTCTAACATTTTGATTCAACTGAATTTGGCTCAGTCATGCATTTCGCTGTGGCTTTCTGAATGCTGTCACATAACTTGTACGCAGTGTTCAATGGATCTCTGAATACACTTAATGTTTATTCATTTGCTGAAAGTAACACCCATGACTTAGTAAGATTGTACTTCCTGCCTTTACATGCAGTGGCCTTGTGGGGAAGGGCATCAAAATTGAAACTCTTAACCCCTATCAATAAAAAGGGTTAACCCATCACTGTATAAGGCCAATATGTTTTCTGTTGCAAAGGCAGAAATGCCAAATAAACATAGCCTTTCAGTGGTCTATACAAGGACGCCGTATACCCAGCTATGCTGATCTTCCATTAAAAGATGGATCTGTGGTGCACAGTGCATTCTCTTGTATTTTGACACTTTTTTAAACAAATGTAAAGGAACAGCTGTACCCTTGTCAAATTCACTTGCATTCCTCTCCATGTGCAGAGGCTTACATGTGGGATAAGGAACCAAGACACAGCTTGAAATGATGTAGGATTACTTCTTTAAGACAAATAATATATACTATAACCTCAGTGTCATTTATCAGTAATAAAAGCCAATCAAACATCCAGTTTGTATGTGATGGACTGGTCAAAATTTGGTCCAGACTGAAAGAACTGAGTAGAATAGTAAAGCAATGAATAGTAAATTTGCCAAAAAATGCATTTTTCAGAGCACTGAAACTGTTCATGAATTCAGGTAACAAAACTGGGAAAAAGATTGGGAAATGTCTTAATGTTTTGTTTTGGTTCAGTATTCAGTTTTGAACTGACATTTTTCAATGAAAAGTCATTTCAGATGGATATTTCTGAAATGAAATGTTGTTTCAAATTAGCATTCTAAATGTTCTGTTTGATCTGCATGAAAAATTTTTGGGTTTTGCATTTTGGTAAGAAAAGACTGAAAATATTCAGTTTCAGTTCAAATGAAGTAATTTTTCCCCCAGAGTGTTCAGTTCAGCCACCAAACAAAAAAAATAAATTATTAGTTCAACTCTAGTTTAGATCCCTCCCATGCACCCTCTTCATCTGCACTCCAAACCCTCAGAGCCTCAGCACTGGGATTAAATACAACTAACATACAGTTGGCCCTATAAAAAAATGAACTGTGGGAAGCCACTTTTGTGTGCCATTTGGCTGAATTTCACCCTCAGTGCCTGTGTTTTTCAGCATTCAGGGACATAGCAGAGTTGGTTACTAGTTTTGATATTAGCAACGTCTGATCTTATTGAATTTTGTAGTTCATGGACATGAAAAACTGTATTCAAAGAGTAGTTATCAATGGTTTGCTGTCAGACTGGGAGGATGTAACTTGTGGGGTCCTGCCAGGGTGTACTCTGGGTCTGATGCTACTTAGTATTTTTATTAATGGCTTGGATGACGGAGTAGAGAGTACACTTATAAAATGTGTGGATGACACCAAGATGGGAGGGATTTCAAGGACAGAATTAGAATTCAAAATGATGGTGATAAATTGGAAACTTAGTCTGAAAACATGATAAAATTGATAAAACAGAATTGGTCTGAATTCAGTAAGATGAAATTCAATAAAGACAAGTGCAAGGTACCATGCTTAGGAAGGAAAAAGCAAATGCAGAAATTAAAAAACAGGGAACAACTGGCTGTGCACTGGTACTGCAGAAAAGGACTTTGGGGTTATGGTGGATCACAAGTTGAAAATGAGTCAAAAATGTAATGCGCTTGCAAAAAAAGACAAATATCATTCTGGAGTGTATTAAGAGAAGTGTTGTATGTAAGACCTGGACAGTAATTGTCCCAGTATACTTGACACTGGTGAGGCTTCAGCTGTAGTCCAGTGTTTAGCTATGGGTATCTGTAACAGGGTTCACAACCCACCCCTCTTCCTGGGGCCCACTTGCTGCCCCAATAAGGCTCAGAGAGGCTTCAGGGTTGTATAACACCTGTGTCTTTATTTACGTAAGGTTCTCCCACCACAAATGTCTATCTATATACAAGCCTTACAGGATTAGTCACCTCCTTTACAGGCAAAGTCAGCCTTCAGCTAGGAAGCCTCCAGTTCCCTCCCTGATTGACTTCTCTCTGACTGCCCCCTGCCTTCTGGCCCCCTCCCAGCCTTTATAGCCCTTGGCTTGTCAGGCCAGCAGGTGTTGCCAATCCTCAGACTGGCATCAGGCCTTTTCCATCAGCCCCAGTCTGTTTTCCCTGATTGGAGCTGACTGGGCAGGGGCTAATTAGATGCTTTTGCACTAGCACCCTGCTACAATATCACATTTTTAGAAAGATGTGAACTGTGATAAGGTGTGTACCCCACAAAGTCTCTGAAAGTGTTAATGTGGTCCTGAGAGTCAATTATGCTACCTGGCTGCACCTGAAGAGTGGGTCAGGCTTAATTAAAGATGAGTCCCAGCTGGGAGAGGAGCTGGGCCGTTAATTTAAACTGAAGAAGTTTGGCACAGAAGGGGATTGCAGAGAAGAGAGAAAGTGGTATAGTCACTCTCTTGGACTAGAGACTGGGAAGGTCAAGGAAGAAGCTTGGGGGAGAGTAAACCCTGAGTAGTCAAGACTGGCAAACAGATAGGAGAGACACAGAACATTCACTGGGGTGAAGTATAATCTGGGGGTGTGCCCTGGAAAAGACCTATTGGGAGGCATTTAACTGATGAGTAGAGTAGGAGAAACTAGAGTGAGATGAAAGGTCAAGCCCCAAGAGGGCAGAAGTTTATACTTGTTGGTTTGGGATTTTGTTGGGGGATTACAGGAGAAGGCCCTGAGAGTCCTGGTGTTAAAAGAAGGGTGAACCTAGAGAGGTTGTGGGGGAGAAGGCCTGGGAAAGGGAAGAAGACCTGGGATGTGGCAACAAGAAGTCTGGTGGAGTAAACCTCAGTTGCCTGTACTGGCATCCCTGGACAGGAGCCCAGTCGAGTGGGAGGGCCTGGGTTCCCCTAGCAACCCCTGGTATGAGGTGTGAGGCCCTGAGTAGGGAACAAGGGTGAAAAAGTCCTGAGAGAAGGGAGTGAGGATCCTGGTGCCCTGAGTTAGGGCTGAAGACCTTTTTTATAAGGATTTTGGACTCATTTATTGGCCTTTGTGACCCCAAAAGTGGTGGTATTGAACTGTGACCTGGATGGAGGCTGAGTTACAGGAAAAAAGACAACCACTGGGTCAGAGTAGCAGTCAGCAGGGTGTGTCATATGGGAAAAGAGCCTGCCATGCCACACTAAGCCACAAGGGAGCACATCAGAGGTGAGTGCACTTTTTTACATGGACAAATTGGAGAGAGTTCAGAGGAGAAGAACAAAAATGATAAAAGGTTTAGAGAACCTATGATGAAATGTAAAAAAAATCAGGCATCTTTAGTCCTGAGATACGAAGACTGCGTGGGGAACCTGATAAGAGTCTTCAAATATGTTAAGGACTGTTATAAAGATGGTGGTCCCGCAAACATAGGACAAGAAGTAATGGTCTTAATGTGCAGCAAGGAGATTTAGGTTAGATATTAAGAAAAAAGTTGCTAACTATAAGGATAGTTAAGCTCTGGAATAGGTTTCCAAGGGAGGTTGTGGATATTCCTGTCATCAGAAGTTTTAAGAACAGGTTAGACAAACATCTGTCATATATAGTCTAGATTTACTTGGTCCTGTCTCAGTGTGGGAGGATGACCTGTCAAGGTCCCTTCCAGCCCTACATCTTTATGATTCTTTGTGCCTAAAGACAGGGAGGAAGCTCCCTGCAAATGGGGAGGTGCATGGATAGGAGGGGGAGTGAGGGGAGGTACCTTAGACTCAGTGGGGGATGAGGGTGGACAGGAGGGTCCTGGGGAATTCCTTCCTGCTCCTGGGCCTGTTCCAGCACCTCCAGGTCCAGTCATCTACTCCCTGGCGTAATTGTGGGCCCTAAGGCAGCCACTCCAGCCCCTCTATGTCCTGCGTGCGCGCACACACACACACACTGTGTGTGGGAGTTTGTCGGGGGGTGGAGCCAACAAAAATTTTCTATTGTGGGGGTGGTAGCCCTCCTCCCAAAAAAGTTCCATCTGGTTCTGCTGCCCCTGCTCAAAGGTGCATTTTATAAACTGGAAGAATAAACAAATCCTCACTAGTTGATAGTTCTAGTCTATTACCAAAACTCAATCTTAAGCCAGTTTGTGCCAAAAGAAGTTTGACTGGTACTAGTTGCATACATCTTAAGAAAAGGGATAAACTTTGTTTTGCTGAATTGCAAATGATGTTAATTTACTCTGAGCACAGCAGATGGCATGAATACACTGTCCATTGAATTCAATGGGGCTATTCATGTGCATAAAGTCACTCATGTGCAGGAACATTTGCATAATTAGGGTTCATAACCAGGAATAAGCTTGCACTTTTCAAGCTGTCTTTTCTATACTTTCATTCTGCTGTTCTGTACCACAGAGTTAAGATTAGATTTCCTTTTTTCCATTTTTATCCCTAACACTTCTTAAAATGCACAGGTCTCTTTTTTTTGGTTATCATGTTTCTCACATGATGTTGGGTGCATGAACTGATTCTACCACTTCCCGTTAAAAAGGATAAGATTCAGACCTTCTTTTGGATATTTGTGCAGATATGTCTTGTAGCCATTGTAGAGCTCATTGTAAGTTATTGCTTTAAGTGCAGTTGAAACTTTAAGGCTTTAACTCCTGCATCCATATTTAATGATGCCCCTATCTTTGCCAGCTGTTAGTATCTGCAACATAAATCAAAGGTGGAAACCTGTAAATCCAGGGGACTGACTATTTGTATCATCACAAACACATTAGATGTGAGAACTGAGATGTGAGCAGGATAGGTTGATTAAAATCACTGACTTTAAACACAATTTTAATCAGCAAATAGGAAACCATTGATTGAAATATTCTGTTTTGTTTTGTTTAACTTTTTTAGTTATTTTCTTAAAGAAAAGTGGATTTCCATTGGTTGGTAACCTTTAAAGCATGTTGATTTGTAACCTTTAAATTTGGTACTTCGTGCTGACCAGGACAATGTGCTATGTAGCAGAGAAACCACATCTATACACCTTTATTTAAGCAATTATATAGCTTTACATATATTTATTTAGATTCTTAATTCATTTTAGTATGTTAGAAAACGGTGAATGATGCATTTCTTATTATATGATTAATATTAATTTGATTTGTGTCAAGCTCTATGTGGATAGAATTTAGAATTCAATTAAAAATCCACAAACAGTATTTTTAATTTTTTAGTTAAATAAAACTACCATAAGTATGCTGGATACAGAAGAAAAATGTTTATAAAACATCTCTTGCAATTAAAAGTAACCAATTTATTAAACAAAAGTATTATCTGGAGTTAGTGAATTTAACTGTTTCTGGTCACCAGATCCGTCAAGATTTTAGAACTTGTAGATCTCATCCTCTCACATGTAGTTTTATTTTATTCATAGACTGGAAGGTGAAAACACACTTTCCTGAATTTTTCAACTCTCACTTATTTTTTATATTTTGAATTAACTTGTCATTGAACTGAACTAGCTGAATAAATTGAAATGAGAAAAATTCTCTATGCACTTGCAGAAGAGGCTACTGCCATCAAAAGCTGGCTCTGCACTTCAACAACCTCTGGTTCCAGAGGCTTAGCTAGTGACTTCCACCAGTTCAGTGATTTGACTTTGTTTAAAACATCAGAAACATGTACTGCTTAATACTTTTTTTTAAATGTTATTTAAATTATTTTAGATTATAATATGTTTAGGCCTTAACAGAGTTGTCATAATTTCAAAATTAATTTTAAGTAGGTTTATTTTTAAAACCAAATGTATTTAATTTAAGTTTAAAACTTATTTTAAAAAAATCAAGCGTTATCCATTCTGGACCTGATGCCATGTATAGACAGGAATCAGTGCTTACACACTAGGGCCTGACACTGCACTTTTTGCCCAACCTACTTCTCACTACTTTTAATGGGGATTGGCATGATCAGGCAATAGGGGATCTGATTCCCCATCTGGTTTGAACTGCTACACAATTGTTACAAAACTCATGGAAACAAAGTAGAAACTAGAAGATGCTCCTGTCTCTCCCTGTCTAGCCTAAATGTCAGATTTCAGAGTGGTAGCTGTGTTAGTCTGTATCAGCAAAAACAATGAGGAGTCCTTGTGGCACCTTAGAGACTAACAACTTTATTTGGGCATTAGCTTTCATGGGCTAAAACCCACTTCTAGGCAGGTATAAATGCAACTCCCATCTTTTCATGTGCTGTGTCTTACCAAGTGGGGGTCAGAGCTAATGAGCCAATTCAATTAAGGTTGAAGTGGCCTATTCTCAACAGTTCACAAGAAGGGGTGAATACCAAGCCCCCATTACAGACAGCCCCAACCTGAAGCAAATACGCACCAGCAACTATACACCACACAACAAAAACACTAACCCAGGAACCAATCCCTGCAACAAACCCCGTTGCCAACTCTGTCCTCATATCTATTCAAAGGACACCATCATAGGACCTAACCACATCAGCCACACCATCAGGGGCTCGTTCACCTGCACATCTACCAATGTGATACATGCCATCATGTGCCATTAATGCCCTTCAGCCATGTACATTGGCCAAACCGGTCAGTCTCTACGCAAAAGAATAAATGGACACAAATCAGACAGACATCAAGAATTATAACATTCAAAAACCAGTAGGAGAACACTTCACTTTCCCTGGACACTCAATAACAGACTTAAAAGTGGCAATTCTTCAACAAAAAAACTTCAAAAACAGACTCCAAAGAGAAACTGCAGAACTGGAATTAATTTGCAAACTGGACACCATCAAATTAGGCCTGAATAAATACTGGGAGTGGATGGGTCACTGCAAAAACTAATTTCCCTCTGCTGATACTCACACATTCTTGTCAACTGTTTGAAATGGGCCACCTTGATTGCATTCCTCATTAGCACTACAAAAGTGATTTTCCCTCCCTTGGTATTCACCCGTTCTTGTCAATTGTTGAGAATAGGCCACTTCCACCTTAATTGAATTGGCTCATTAGTACTGACCCCCCCCCCACTTGGTAAGGCAACTCCCATCTTTTCATGTGCTGTGTATTTATACCTGCTTACTGTATTTTCCACTCCATGCATCTGATGAAGTGGGTTTTAGCCCACGAAAGCTTATGCCCAAATACATTTGTTAGTCTCTAAGGTGCCACAAGGACTCCTCATTGTTCTTGCTAAATGTTAGAGACACTTAATTGCAAATGACTGAGACAATCTAGGCTGAATTCTGCAATGGTTTGGGAAAATAACTCATAGTTCTGCTCAGCAGAACTTTTTAATTATAATTTTGATGGATAATATTTTTAAGCAATTATTTATTTTTGTCACTTATGGTGGGGTCAGACAATAATTATTTAATGGTAGACATTGAGAATCAAAAAGTTAAAGCTTTATAACCGTTAAAACACAAATTGTCAACATCATATGTCAAAAATATATGAAGTAAACATCCTTAAATCAAACTAAGTTCTTGAGCAGCATTTTTTTTGCCTATCTGTACACTTCAATTATTATCAATGGAAATAATTCTTTGTCAGTTTGTGTATACAGTGAGATCAATTGTTAAGTTGCTGCTGCTCCCCGTTGGAAGCTGAAGGAAAGTGCTGCAATCAGAGCATTTATTTCCGGAGGAGACATTTAATTTTAAGGACATTGAGGTCAATGGTAATTGGGACAAAATACAACATGGTTTTACAAAAGATAGATCATGCCAAACCAAACTGATCTCCTTCTTTGAGAAGGTAACAGATTTTTTTTAGACAAAGGAAACGCAATGGATCTAATTTACCTCGATTTCAGTAAGGCATTTGATACGGTTCCACATGGGGAATTATTAGTTAAATTGGAAAAGATGGGGATCAATATGAAAATTGAAAGGTGAATAAGGAACTGGTTAAAGGGGAGACTACAACAGATCACACTGAAAGGTGAACATCAGGCTGGAGGGAGGTTACTAGTGGAGTTCCTCAGGGATCGGCTTTGGGACCAATCTTATTTAATCTTTTTCTTACTGACTTTGGCACAAAAAGTGGGAGTGTGCTAATAACATTTGCGGATGACACAAAGCTGGGAGGTATTGCCAATACAGAGAAGGACTGGGATTTGGATGGCCTTGTAAACTGGAGTAATAGTAATAGGATGAAATTGAATAGTGAAAAGTGCAAGGTCATGCATTTAGGGATTAATAACAAGAATTTTTGTTATAAGCTGGGGACGCATCACTTGGAAGTAACAGGAGGAGAAAGACCTCAGAGTATTGGTTGATCACAGGATGGCCATGAGCTGCCAATGTGATATGGCCATGAAAAAAGCTAATGCGGTCTTGGGATGCATCAGGTGAGGTATTTCCAGTAGAGATAAGGAGGTGATAGTATGGTTATACAAGGCACTGGTGAGACCTCATCTGGAATACTGTGTGCAGTTCTGGTCTCCCTTGTTTAAGAAGGATGAATTCAAACTGGAACAGGTACAGAGAAGGGCTACTAGGATGATCCGAGGAATGGAAATCCTGTCTTATGAAAGGAGACTCAAAGAGCTTGGCTTGTTTAGCCTAACCAAAAGAAGGCTGAGGGGAGATTGCTCTCTATAAATATATCAGAGGGATAAATACCAGGGAGGAGAGGAATTATTTAAGCTCAGTACCAATGTGGACACAAGAACAAATGGATATAAACTGGCCATCAGGAAGTTTAGACTTGAAATTAGATGACGGTTTCTAACCATCAGAGGAGTGAAGTTCTGGAACAGCCTTCCAAGGGGAGCAGTGGGGGCAAAAGACACATCTGGCTTCAAGACTAAGCTTGATAAGTTTATGGAGGGGATGGTATGATGGAATAGCCTAATTTTGGCAATTAATTGATCTTTGACTATTAGCGGTAAATATGCCCAATGGCCTGTGATGGGATGTTAGATGGGGTGGGATCTGAGTTACTACAGAGAATTCTTTCCTGGGTGTCTGGCTGGTAAGTCTTGCCCACATGCTCAGGGTTTAGCTGATCGCCATATCTGGGGTCGGGAAGGAATTTTCCTCCAGGGTAGATTGGCAGAGGCCCTGGGGGTTTTTCACCTTCCTCTGCAGCGTGTAGCACTCGTCACTTGCTGGAGGATTCTCTGCACCTTGAAGTCTTTAAACCATGATTTGAGAACTTCAATAGCTCAGACATAGGTTAGGGGTTTATTACAGGAGCGGGTGGGTGAGATTCTGTGGCCTGCATGGTGCAGGTGGTCAGACTAGATGCTCATAATGGTCCCTTCTGACCTTAAAGTCTATGAATCTATAATCCTCTCAGGCTGAGAGTTTTCCAGAGGTGCCAACATTTGAAAGAAATTACTGGGGATTTGGAGAGCAGTGATTGTAGAGATATGTTTATGAAAGACTGATTTGGAGACTCTCCCTCATAAGGGACAGTGCTGTGAGTGTGGGAATTTGCACCAGTGGTGGGTCACTGTGCCTCCCCAAACAGCCAGGTGTGGCCCTGCCCTCTGTTTACCACCACTGCCTGCATGCGGCTCCAGTCCTCCAGCCCCCAGTGCTCCAGCTGGGGCTGCATGCCACCTGCCTTCCCGGAACGCTAGGAGGCTGCGTCCGTGCACTGCCCACCTTCCCAGCACTCTGGGGCTGGGGGGCCTGCAGCCACCTGCTCTCCTGCGCTCCGGAGCTGAGGAGGCTGGGGCTGCGCGCCACTCACCCTCCTGGCACTCCTTTGGGGCTGGGGGCCTAACCTGAGGCGGGACTGGGCTGGTGGCCTAACCTGGGGGGATCTGGGCTCCAGCGGGGGGTTGGAAGGGGCGGAGCCTTGGGCAGAAGGGTGGGGGTTGGGGCTAGCCTCCCCCAGCCGTCGGTTCATGCGCTGCCCATGGGAATTTGGAGATGTGCCCTGGAGGCAGGGACTGGGAAAACTGCATCGCTGTGTGCAGCAGTTCACTACAGAAACTCAGCCCTCTGGCCCCCTCCTTCAGTTGGCTGGGGCTGGCCAGTTTGTTGCAGGGACTTGGGGTGGTGGCGCTGGGGCCGTGCTGCCTGGCTGTCCAGCGCACCAGGGCTGGGGGGGCTACTGCCATGCTGCCCAGTTGCCCGGCACTGGTGCTGGCAGCTGCAGGGGGGTGGGGGAAGGCTGCTCTGGGCTCCTGCGGGGGATGGGGACAGAAAAGGAGGGGGAGGTGAGGGAAGAAGCCTTGGGCAGAAGGGGAGAGGTCAGGGGCTAGCCTCCCCCAAGGGCCAGGTTAACTGCAGCCCTTGGACCCATACTTAAATCTGTCTCCTCAGACACAACCATTCTCCACCCACATTCCACCCCTGGAAGGTGAAAACTGACTGCAATGCTGCTCTGCAAATTAGAGAGCTGTGAATCCTAGAGCACCCTGCACATCCTTTCTCTCAGCATGAGTATGTCGCTTCTGCCGTGCAGCTGTGATCCATCCATCGCATGTCATCTTTGTGAGCAAGTTAATTTATTGAAAGCTTTAATTATTTGGGATAAAGATGAAATTGTATAGTGAGTGGACTTCTGCTGACAGCAACCTCAGTCCTTCTGGATCATTGTTAAGCCAGCATGAATTGTTTGTTTTGGTGAATGTCAGTGAATATACTAGAACAGTATTTACATACTGCATTTTAGCTCGAACTTTAACTATGCTAGGGCGAGTAACTACTCAGTAACCATGCAATTTTCTATTATAATCCCAGTTGCTATTTTCTCAAAAAAAATTCTTAGTTGAGGATAACTGTTTTAAAGCACATTTTACTGCTCACATTAGTAGAGGGACAAAGTGGTTAGAGGGTTGCAATAAGGGATGATTTTATTAGAAGGAAATATAGCAATGTCTTTACTTAATGATGTTAGTTTCTCCTTGAAAGTTGCTTGCTATTTTTTCCAGTGTTGCATGCCCATAATCCACTAGGGGGAGCCAATTCTTCAATATTCAAATTTTCGATGTCACTTGTAAATAACAGATGGTCTTGAGATGCAAAAATGAGAGATTCAGAGCTGTGGGGGAGGGTTAATTCTAGCCCTTCTCTAGTAAGTAAAGACACGCTAAGGAAACTGGTTTGATAGTTGAAGTTTGTTTCTCTGAGTAACGAACAAATGAAACCCAGACTTTGTAAAATGTTTCCTGTTTCTGTTGTCTGCTATATGTTCATTTGTTGATCATCACTACTAAAAAGACTGTTATTTTCCTCCATTGAGTCACTACTTCTAATCTAGCATTTGTCAGATGAGATGTTACAATACACTAGAATGTCCTTTTTATCAGAAGACAAGACTATTACCACAAGATCTAGTGCATCATCTTTTCTGCACCACCCATATAGTGGGCTGTGTCTAAATGGCATAATCAACACCTAGGCATAAGAGTTATTTCCTTAAGCTGTAACTGAGAAATGTAGATCCTCCTAGAGTCTACTTGTCTGAAATGTGATGATGTATTTCCCCAACTTAGATGAGTTATAGTTAAAAATCAATACAAGAGCCTATTGTCAATCAAATGCCATAAACACTTTCCATGGTTCACATTAAAATCGGCACTGGCGAGATTTTGGTCTCTCTCTCCCAATACTCTGTGGTTCAGTTCCCATTTACATTTTTTTCCCCATGTCCGTTCCAGCAACTGGCAACTGCTCAGGGAGTCAGGCAATCTCAGAGAACCAGGTAAAGGTAGCTGCAAGATTTTAGCAAGAAGAAATAAATTGTTTCTCTGCACACACCTTTCTGTTGCACATGTGCAGCACCAGACAAGGAAATGGCAGCTTGGACTTCTACTCCATTTCTGACCAGTTGAAGTCCTGAACTGAGGAGCTCATTGTGCAAGACGCTGAGCAACCTCTACTCCTATTGACTTCAGTCTGAGCAGAGAATGCTCAAATATAAAGGCACTCATCACCTTGCACCAGGCCCTCTGCTTTTATTAGTCTTAATTCAGGCTGACTCCAATTGACTTCAACACCAGTCCGCTTACATGAGGAGTGGGTGAAAGCTGAGTAAGGACCTCAAGATTTGCCACAGTACATTCATCCTTTGGGCCCTTTCTCCGACTGTGCATAATGACCTTAGTTCAGTCCTATTCAGTCTTAGCCTTCACAGACTGTGTCTCCATCACATCTTCATTCAGATTCATCCTTTGCTGTGTATCTAGGGTAACTGACCATATTATATCCTGAATTTCAGCTTTCAAAATAAAGTTCTAAATACCGTTATTCATGCTGCATTTGTATTCATTAGAATCTGTAGTGCTGGATACCCTTAGCTGGAAAAAGTATTACCCAGGTGGATGGAATAGGCTAGTCAACTCAGGGTAAACACTTCCTTTAGAGCAATGGCACATAAAAGGTCTTTGAGACCAGTGTTACCCTACAGAGCTAGAAGAGGAATTTGGGGCTATACAAGAATCCTTTTAGGTATCCTGGAAGGGGTTCAAGGAAGCAAGTTGTTTCAATCTACTTGCATATTAATCCTGGTTAAAAGAAACCGCCAGGATAGCTTGGAGTACTCCCGTGTATTATGTTTTAGAGACTTTGTGAATTTTCCTTGGGAAGTGAGGCGAGAAAGCTACCAAACTTGGAAAGTGTTCATCTTCACTGCATGTAGGCTGTTGCCAAGGATTGCACCTACTGATAAAGTCACTGGGAATAATCATTTTAGGATCACTCATAAAGGGAGTGGTTGCAGAGAGTTGCAGAGGTTTCAACTAAACAGATGTTGGCGCAAAGGTGGTACAGCGAAGCTCGGAGTTCTCCTGACCCTGAAAGAATCTGCATAGTGCAAGAGGGAGCATGCTAGATAAAAGTCTCTGCAGCACTATACAAACCTGTAGATTTGTTTTCAACAGTTACAACACAGGAAGGAAGTTAGTCATCTTAATGTCCTGTCTGGGATGCAAGTGATGCTTCCAAATGCTTTCTGACATGGTCAATTGTGGTATGGAGCAGAAGGGGGGGGGGGGGGGGAGAGGAGAGACAAATCTGAAATTCAGATAGTGAGATCAGGTTCAAACTAATATGATTGTTAAACTAGAGATGCTGTTTGTTAGGAATTAAGATGTATTGCTGCCATAGTTGTATAATTGTGGTTTGGGGCTGTGTTCACTTATCACCTCATCTCTGCCAGCTGCTAGGTAAGGAAGTCATTTCAAAGCTTCCTGCAAATGCGGGATTTTTCTATCATAGCAAGCACATCAAATGGTAGACATCCTTATGGTTCCATGCGTTTGAACTTCTATTTCTGAAATAAACTGCCATCTGTGCTACCACAAAGTGTTGCCTGTTACTCACAGAATTTCCCAGTCAAAAGGTTAGAAGGGGATGTTAGTCTCTTGAAAAGACAACTGTGAAACATTGCCTATTATAAGAAACAAGACGATAATATAGAAGTACCTCTGTGCACTAGTTGCATGCTGCTACATTATTGGCTAAGACACTGAGAGCTAGTGCACAGGTAAGTCTTTGCATATTTGAAATCCTTTATTCCAGAATTTTGCTGTCACCATGGAGAGAGTATTTATTACATACTAAGGCTATGGATTCTTTGGGTTCTCAGATATTCCTTGACTTCTTATGCTTAGGGTGATAATCCCATTTGGAAGCTCAAAGTTTACTGGATTTTCTGTCTCAAAACAAGCATAGAAGAACTTAAGTCTTCCACCCTGAGTGCCACTAAATAGTAGCACCAAAGAGACCTGCAATCATTTTTACTATTCAGGATATGACATTACTTGAAAAAATTTTAATAAAAGAACTAATTCAGTATGAGGCTTTCCAGAGTTTTACACTCCTGTAGAAAGTCACTAAAATGTCTGTCTTGTTTGTTCAAGTACTGTGCTAGTTTATACTAGTTTTAAGCAATTGCAGTGAATGATCTTCATAGAGAATCAGATTCAGACAGGAAGACAGTGACATTATAGCAGTGTGTGAAAATATTTTGTATATTGTTTGCATGTATTCTTGAAATAACACTTACAATAGACAAATATTTGTATATCTGTTGCAATGATAGGATTCAATTACATTGCCAGTGATACACTGGGAGGTGTTTCATTTTAATATTGGTGAATATTATCACTCCCACTGTCCCAAGAGGATTGTTATTTGTATTTGTAACCCTTCTGCCAGGTGGAGCCAGCAGCAACAAGGTTCAGTATCTAAAGGTTCCTTTCCAACAATACAACACAAAACCATCTCGAGCCCCCACCCAGTGACCTGGGACAATTACATACCACCCCCTGGGCGCCTTTAAAAGGCAATACTTCCCCTCTCGCAAGCACAAAGCCTGAGTGTAGCAAAAACTTTTAATAAAAGGAGGGAATTAACTCAGCATTAATTTGGGAAAACACCACAATTAGGGTACATAAACACAAACCATGAGCAAAAGTAAGTTGGGCAGTGTCCTTTTCCCCTCAGGGTCCAAGTCCAGCAACCCAAAAGTCCCTTTGACGTGCCCATCCCTTCTCTGTACCCCACTCACAGTTGCTGTCCTTGGCCAGTGCAGCCCCAGAGTTCAGAGGTTCATCGGCAGAGTTCACCTCCCACCCTGTGTGGAAGGCAGGGGGGTTAAAGAGAACACAGAACACTGCACTGGCACTCGCTTGTTGCCCCAACGGCCGATTGCCACACTTCTGCGGGGCTCTGCCCTGGCCCTCTGCTGGCCCAGCTTCTCTGCTGGCCGCTTGCCATGCCTCCCTGCTGGCCACTTGCCACACCACTCCGCCAACCACCCTGCTGGTCACACATCTCCACCAGCCACCCTGCTAGCCACTCGCAATGCCTCTCCACCAGCTGCCTACTCACCAAGACATCTTCAGGGCTCCCCCCCCCACACACACCACACTTAACATGGCTCTCAGTGATTTCAGCTGCTAGTGGGGCAGTCTCTTGCAACAGAGACACTGTTCCAAAGTAGGCCTAATACTTAGACCCAAGCATCAGTGATTTCAGCTCTGCCACATGTAACAAGACTTTCAATTGAGTCTGAATTAGCTTTTTTATTATACCATGGAGAGAGGATGGGTCAAATGGTGTCTAGGACCCTTAAACAGGACCAGTATGCCACCCAGTACAAATACACATCACCGCCCTCTCTCTCAACTCAGTGGGCTTTGGAACCTATGTCCCTGCCTAGTGAGTGCTGTTCAGTTGAAGGTGAATCCCTCCATTGGGGTATGCCAGGTACAGTTCTGCTGCCCTCGGTTCACACAACAAGGATAACAACGCTTTATTACTTCTACCCCAATAACAAGGAGACTGGGGATCCAACATCAGCGACAAGTGATCATTTGTGCAAGAAATCCCATCATGCTGAGCACCTAGGCATGGTGAGAGTGTCCATGCAAACGAGATCAGCATCTGAAGTTTTTTTTCCACAGCTCACCACTAGATGTCAGGGGAAAACTCATACAAACTGCTTACATATTCAATGTGGGAGTTATAAAGAGGCTTGTGGTCATTCTGAGTCACATATCATTAGCGAACCATCTATTTTACTGGCACTCAACATTTTGTGTGAATAAATTTCATGTTAACTTTCTGAGCACCTACATCAGAGATGATTGACAGCTTTAATTTGTATTTGGATTTAATCAGATAGAGCTAGTTGGTGTAACATAGGGATAAAATACATTTTCAAACTTGGGGTGCCAAAAGTCAGGTTCCCAAATAAGTAGGCTTGGAAGGATTAGATTTGTATTGGTAAACTTCAATTTTACTGTACATACAAATCAACAAAAAATTTCCATCAATAATCTAAATTTATGGATAGGCAAAGTAAGAAAAATGCTGCTTGAGAATATTAGTCCAAATCCAAGGATTTACACTCTTAAATTAGGCTTGTTACAAATGGGCTAGCGAATGAATAGTAAAAACAGGTCTGTGATTTGTTGATTAAAGGATATTTACTTTGTATATTTTTGACATGTGATGTTGACAATTTGTGTTTTTAACAGTTTATAAAGGTTTAACTTTTTGAATCTCAGTATCTACTGTCATTAAGTAATTGTCCACCCTCCCCTCCAACATAACTTCCCACAACTGTGAAAATTTAAATAGATAAAAATCTAAAATAATGCTTAAAAATAAACATTGATACTTGTTGAAATTGTAAAAAAATTCAAATTCTGCCAAACCTATAAATAAGTGAGCTAATATTCATTCAGAGGTGCTGAGTGTCTTAATCTCTTATTAGCAGCTTCTAGATACCCGGAGTTATATACACTTAGAAGCTTTGAAAATTGGACCACTTATTCAGGAACATAACATAGGAGGCTAATTTAGGCACTTCAATTTGAAAATTTTGGATTAGGCTTTTTTAAAATCCAATTCAACAGGGATCTTGGATTCAAAATGCGAGGAGAAAACATCACATTCTGATTGTTGGCTTTTTAAGTGTGAACAAGAATTTCAGAGGCCACAGAATTATCCTTCTTTGTGACTGTATGATGCCAAACTATAGTAGTCTTATGTATGTATTGCAACGTAATTTTATTTTGTATACTGTCTTTCATACAACCTGTATCCCAGAATGATAGATATGGATCATTTTAAAAACTTATAAGTTAACAAGCGTCTTTCCATTATCAATAACAGCTATGTTAGAAATGAAAGAATTTCAAGTATCTGATTTACTGTTCACTATTTATGTTTTTTTTTTACTTTTTACATTTGTTTCTGCAATACGGCCTAGTGGATAGTGTACTGAACTGGGACTCAGGAAACCTGGTTTATATTTCTGGCTCTGAAACTGGTCTGGTGGGTGATCTTGGGCAAGTTTCTTCATCTCTCCATGCTTCAGTTTCCCCCATCTGTAAAATGTGCTTTTTAAAATGTTTTTAGATCTACAGATGAAAGTGTTATATAAAAATTAGATATTATTATTTAGTATGTTTATCGTTAGTTTCACTTTAAGCTTCTTAGAGCTGCAATGTTTGGGGAACAAACATGGCGGGGGAATGTATATTTGTTAAGAAAACAACTTTTTCTGTTGGAATCATGGAAAAAGTGTTATGGTCATAGGTTTTGTATATGCCCGCTTTTAAAAGAGTCTAAACTGCAAATTTGGGCCCAAATTCAGTTGGCAGTGTTCCTTGAAATGCAATAGTTACAGAGTTAAAAAGCATAGCAGAGCTTGAGAAGTAGAGGTGGGGTGAACAACTTTGGGGTCCTGATCCATGATCAGGGTTTCTAGGTGCTACTGTAATACAAATAATAAGTAACAATAATAACAGTATGTTAGATTAGATTTGAAAGATGCAGTGTTGAGGCTGAGATAGACACAAATGTTTTTCAGATGGCAAATGATGCAGAGGAGAAGGTTTACCAGCAGGGGCAAAATTGTCTGGAGGCCTGGCAAGTGTCAAGCATCTGGTGTGAGACATAAACATTTAGCAGCCCTGTCACAACTATCCACAACTCAACTGCAAGCACTTGCATTCAGCAGTTGTCGGAAGGTAGCTGCACCAGCTCCTCGTGGCCACCAGAGGCTATTGTTATGCCAAACATCAGGCAGCCAGGTGGCCTCTGCTTCCCTTGCTGGCTCAAAGACATGGCAGGTGGGAGGAGGGGCAGTGTGAAAGGCTGGTGAGAAGGTGAAGGGAGTAATGAGGGAACTGGCCGGGGGGGGGGGGGGGTTTCGGGACAGAGAGGAACAGAATGTGGGGGCGGTGAGGGGGGAGCAAGGGGGAAATTTGGGAGGCTACTGGGAGATGGACAGATGAGAGACTGTTCGAGCCCCTCCCCCAGGTGCTCTCCTCCCCCGTTGCATGCACAACACCTCTTCCAGACTCTCCCATGCACCCTCACAGGTCTAGATTAATGACATTGGAGATCTAGGACTAATGGTTTTTGGAGGCCCCCTTTCCATGAACATGGTATTAGTGAAAGCAAAAAAGTACCCAGCTTATGTCAATCAATAAATCATTTATAGTACTGGAAAGAACATGAAAAGAAAATTGAAGGCAATGAACAATTTATGTACTGCCTGAATAAACATGCAGCATTTCATTTGACTCAATGTTTTATGTTTAAACTGACATCTTGCCAGCTTTAAATGCCACAATTTCTATTATTGTTTCCTCAAATGGCTGCGTCTGCTGTAAATTCCATTCAACTGACGTGGTAGCAAGAGCAGTAAAGTTAGTTTCTATCATAGTAGATTGAAGACTATGTAAGGCAAGCTTAGAGAAAGATTACTCTGCTTCACAGTTGGCAATGGGTACACTCAAGTACAGTCTCAACACATTGAAAATATTCTGGAAGACATTACTCCGATCTTTGTCATGCAAAAATTAGATGATCCCAGTCCTACTTTTGTCCTGCGGGTCCCAATACCTTATAAATGATGAAGACTGATAAATTTCGGCGAACAACTCAGGTTCTAGATCATTTGGGTAAACCTTGAGTAACACCTCAATGAATATTTTCATCTCCTGTTCGCTTTGTAATTAATCAAGAGACCTAAGGAAGCCAAACTTTGTGGGTAGTTAAACATACCAGTCACTTCTTTATAGTTCCAAACTTCATTTGTTGAGGATAATATAAAAGCACTCAACCTAGAATTTCTTTCTTCCCTGAAGTATAGTGTCACTTTTGACACTTGGAAAGCTTTGCTTTACAGTATGTTTTGTGATGTTCACAGTAGGACTTACCAACATCAATTGCCAATTGTTTTGCTCGCACCTCAAAATCGTCAAACTGAGACTGTAAACTTGTGACAAACTCTTGCAAGGAAGTCACCAATTTGACAGAAATGATGCGATCCAGATCTGGCTTTTGAAGCTTTACACTAGTTTTGTCAAACTTTTCTAGTATCAAATTCCAGAAGATATTCATCAGTGTAGTTTCCAGTCAGCACGTTTGAACAACAATTATAACCATCTCTGTGTGTGCCAAGAAGAAAAGCCTACACACCATTTAAAATATATTCAATGTAGAGGATGACGGGGAAAATAGTTCACTTTAAGTATAGATTCCTCTTAAACATATTAGCTAAATAATTTTGGGTAACAAGTCATCATCAACAAAAGTGCACTTTTTCCCCTAAGTCACAATGAACCTAGGAATAGCCATCAGTAAGCACAGCATCTGAGTTTATAGCTAAGCAAATGCTTCTGGCTCTGGAATAAATGGAGTACAGTTGTTGACTTGTTGCCCAACAATGTGTGTAAGATCTATAATTGAAACACTGACTTCATGGCAACTGTAGGAAAAGGTATAGTGGTGCAAATTCAGAAAGAATACTTTCCATACCTAATGTACTTTGCTATAATTTCTGCTGAGTAGCTATAAAAAGGACATGCAGTTAAAGCCTATTATATATGAAATGGAGGATATAGAAAATGCCCAATTAGAAGTGCCCAGATTAAAAATTAGTTGTGAAGACAGCTATTCAAAATCAAAGGCAGAGAATAGCTAAGAAAGAAGTACCAGCATATATTTCAGGTTGCTGTAACATAAGATCTGCTTTTATGTACCACCCCAAACACTACCTGTAGAACATTGCACCACAAGAAAACAATGAGATATCAGAGAGCTATTTTTATAATAGAGCAACTTCATATCCTGAAAAATGGTGTTCCGAAACTAAATACGTATGTTGCTTCAGTCATGTGTAAAGCAGTTTAGATGTTATCTAACTAGTTTTGACAATGATCCTGTAAAATAAAATATTATTAATTTCCTTCTATAGATAAAGGAACTAAGGATAAGGCACGAGCCTTGCCCTGCCACTAGCTGATTATAGACAACATCAGAACCTTTTGAGGAAAATTGTGGAAACTTTCTCCAGATTCCCCTGGAGGATGTCCAAGATCCTACCCATAAACTTCTGGATATCCTCCAAACTATAGGCCCTAACAAGGTAATGCTGCCTATTAATGAAACCATGTTGGAGACTGCTAAGATGGTTTGGCACACCCCCGCTACCTGCACTTCCCACCCAAAAAGTGTGGAGAAAAAGTACTTTGCTCAATACAAAGGGACAGAACACTTGTTTTTTCATCTTAATCTGAATTCTCTAGTGGACCAGATTTTCACAGAACATAACAGGCTGCACCAGCTTAGGTCCATCCTTCAGGCAAAGATGCCAAGAGACTAGATCTTTGTCAGAAAGATTTTTTTCATCAGCAATTCTCTTTTCAAATATTGAATTACCATGCATTAATATCCAAGTATGACTTTATTCATTATAGCAAACTATTGGAATTCACTAATAAACTGCCGCAGGAGCTTAGGCCCAGTTCCACACCATCCTTGATGAAGGGAAATTGGTTACCAGATCATACCTTCAAGCATTACTTGATGCATCAGATACAGCTTCCCACTCCATGGTGACTTCTGTCATCAGGAGACAGACATCATCATTGTAATCCTCGGGAACCCCAAGGAGGTCCAGGCAATAGTAGAAGATCTCTCCTTTCAGGTAACAATCTATTTAGTGAGAAAACAGTCACTTCATTCCCTGAAGGACTCTTATGCAACTCTCCACTCCTTGGGGATATATACCCTGGCTCCCTGGAGGAAATATTCCAAACTACCTCTCATCTCAGAAGCCTGTAGAGTGGTGACTTAGGGCTCCATTCACACCTTCACTAGGCATTATGCCCTTGTTGAAGCTTCATCTGCAAATGCCTCCTTTATCTGTGGATGAGATCTGTGGTGCAGCATGCTTCCTTGCACCCTCCTCCTCAATGAGTGTTGCTTCACCCAAAGTGAATACCCATAGAGACCAGTGCACAAAGAAGAAATGGAGATTACTTACCTTTAGTAACTGGAGTTCTTCCAGGTGTGTCATCCCTATGGGTATCCCATGACCCCATCCGCCTTCCTCTCTACTAAAATCCTCATTTGATTCATGGTTGAGAGGGACCTGGAGAGGCAGTTGTTCACACTTTCCCACATACCCTTTGTTCAGAGCACAAGGAGGCATAGTTCACAGGCACAGACCAACGGACACTGGTACTGAAAAGCCTTCCCAGGGGAGCAGTGAGGCCAATAAATGTAACTGGCTTCAAGACTGAGCTTGATGAGTTTATGGAGGGGATGGGGATGATGAGACTGCCAACAACGGCTTGCAGCCAATCTCTGACTGCTAGCAGCAAATATCTCCAGTGGCCGGTGATGGGACACTAGACAGGGAAGGCTCTGAGTTACTACAGAGAATTCTTTCCCAGCTGTCTGGCTGGTGGGTCTTGCTGTATTTGGGGTCAGGAAGGAATTATCCCCCAGGTCAGATTGGCAGAGACCCTGGGGGG
This sequence comes from Emys orbicularis, assembly GCF_028017835.1. Classification (NCBI taxonomy): domain Eukaryota; kingdom Metazoa; phylum Chordata; order Testudines; family Emydidae; genus Emys; species Emys orbicularis. Next base: position 49,460,920 of record NC_088684.1, on the reverse strand, counting down.
TTTCACCTTTCTTGGCAGCATGGAACATGGGTCACTTGCAGGTTTAAACTAGAGTAAATGGTGGATTCTCTGTAACTTGAAGTCGTTAAAGCATAACTTGAAGATGTTAGTAACTCATCCAAAGGTTAGGGGTCTGTTATAGGAGTGGGTGGGTGAAGTTCTGTGGCCTGCAAGGTGCAGGAGGTCAGGCTAGATGATCATGATGGTCCCTTCTGACCTTAAAGTCTATGAGGTGCACATGCACATCGACAATGAATTCCCACGGGGACCACACATCTTGAAGAACTCCAGTTATTAAAGATAAGTAACTGTTTCCATTTACATGTCTAGTGCAGATATGTCCTAAAATTCACTTAATCCTGCTCTTGGTTACATTTTGGGAAGCCTAGAGTAACTCCACTGCCATCAGTACATGTACATCAGTAAAAAGTCAGTGTAAATGAGAGGAGAATTGGCCCTAAGTATTTACCCCTTATGATTGTAGAGTTAATTTTCCAGATGTAAAATTATGACTTAGTATTTATTTGCACCTTGAAGTCTTTAAACCATGATTTGAGGACTTCAATGGCTCAGACACAGGTTTGATACAGGAGTGGGTGAGTGAGATTCTGTGGCCTGCAGTGTGCAGGAGGTCAGACTAGATGATCATAATGGTCCCTTCTGACCTTAAAATCTATGATTTGCGGGTATGCAGTGAGCTCCTCCCAACAATGAGGAGCAGCATAGGAAAAAACACAATGGTGCTGTTTTGAAAATTTAACAGGGGGGCAATGGAGGCTGGCATTATTGGCTGATTGGAAGTGGGAGCTGAAAGCTCAGTAATGAATGAAAGCTGATAGGTAGGGTGGCTAGGCCATGAAGGGCCTTGAAAGTGAAGACGTGCAGCTAATGTTTAATATAATAGACAAGGAGAAGCCAGTGATGGGGTTTGAAGAGGGGAGACAAGAGCCCATGCGATAGATTAGGAGAATGGTTTTTGCAATAGCATTCTGAATGGATATCAGTGGGGCAAGATTGCCTTTGTCAAAGTTGGAGAGGACTTTGCAGAAACTGAGACAGGAGATTAAAAGAGCTTGGACAAGAGTTTTAGCTGTGTGGTTGGATAGGAAATGCCATATGGCATAAGAACATAAGAACGGCCTTACCGGGTCAGACCAAAGGTCCATCTAGCCCAGTATCCTGTCTACCGACTGTGGCCAATGCCAGGTGCCCCAGAGGGAGTGGACCAACAGGCAATTATCAAGTGATCTCTCTCCTGCCATCCATCTCCATCCTCTGACAAACAGAGGCTAGGGACACCATTCCTTACCCATCCTGGCTAATAGCCATTAATGCACTTAACCACCATGAATTTATCCAGTTCTCTTTTAAACGCTGTTATAGTCCTAGCCTTTACAACCTCCTCAGGTAAGGAGTTCCACAAGTTGACTGTGCGCTGCGTGAAGAAGAACTTCCTTGTATTTGTTTTAAATCTGCTGCCTATTAATCTGATTTGGTGACCCCTAGTTCTTGTATTATGGGAATAAGTAAATAACTTTTCCTTATCCACTTTCTCCACATCACTCATGATTTTATATACCTCTATCATATCCCCCCTTAGTCTCCTCTTTTCCAAGCTGAAGAGTCCTAGCCTCTTTAATCTCTCTTCATATGGGACCCGTTCCAAACCCGAGATAGTATGCAGAAAGAATCAACAAGTTTAGACATATCCTGGATGTGAGGACCTAAAGAGCGGTCTGAGTCAAAGAGGATGCCCAGGTTATAGGTCTGAGTGACTGGCAGGAGGGTGGTGTTGTCCACAGTGAGCAAGAAAAGATGTGGCTAGAGGGTTTGGGGGAAAGATTCAGAGCTCTGTTTTAGCTGTGTTGAGCTTGAGTTGACTGCTAGACATCCATGAGATGTCAGAGAGACAGGCTGAGATTTTAGTTTGGACAGCAGGAGACAGGTCTGGTGTAGAAAGATGCATATGCAAGTCGTCAGCACAGACATAGTAGTTGAATTTGCATTTGCGGATAAGATTACCCAGAGATAAAATATAGAAGGAAAAGAGAAGGGGACCTAGGACAGAGCCATGTGGAACCCTCACAGAAAGTTGGAGGGGGGTGAGGAGCCTCTAAAGCAGTTTTTTTTTTTCAACGACCAGTCTGTGGACTGGTGCTGATCCCTGAGATCTCCCTTACACAGTTTAGGAAGGCAGCAAGCCAGTCCCTGGTATCACAAAGGTTGCAAAACAGTGGTCTAAAGGACATGCTGAAAGAGTAATTAGAGATGTATTGGTCTCCTGAATCTGGAGATAGACACTTACAAGCTACATCTTAGGGTCACTTGTGCAATATACTTTTTATTTGTTTGTTTTCGGTTTTGCAAAGAAAGACATTTTGGTTTATGGTTATTTTCCTAAATCACACTCTGAGAAGAACACTTAGTTGTTTTTGCTTGAAGACCTGATAGTCTGACATTTTCCAATGTTTACCAGTGCTTTATTAATGACACATCCAAATGATGTCTGTTTGCAAGCTAGACATAGTGAGAAAATGTGCTTAATATGAGCATAGGAAATGGTGCCCTCAGTAATAATAATTGTTGTAAAGGCTTTTGAACTACATATGCCTCATTTCTACTTACGCAATGCAAAGATTTCTACTGAATACTATAGAAAGAAAAGTGATCATTATTACAGTGTCCATGTTCTCCAGGATAATAGCACTTTCATCATTTAGCTTTATTTTCATCCAGTGTTCCACACTGCTTGATAAGGTTATACAGTTACTTGGTGTTAAGTGCTGAAGGTTGAAATGTCATTGCCTTGGTAATGCTGTTCAGGCTGCTCAGTCCTTCTGTCCTTGGAGCTCCAATGTTATCAGTACTAGCAGATAATGCAGTTTGCTAATTCAGCAGACCTTGATGTTACTCCTAAAGAAAGACCACAGGCACCGTTCAGTGACAAAGGCACACGGCTAGGTTTATTGTCCTCAAGGCACAGTACTAGAATCCCATAGGAGCTACAGGTACACTAACACATGAGTGCCCAGTGGCAAGGAATGGCTCAGTCAGCAATGGGAGTTTCTGATGTCCCTTGGCCGCACAAAGGAATAAGGGGAGGTACCCTGATATTTATAGACTGAAACACACAACTTGTATATCACCTTGTGTGTTTCATAACGTCTATTTGTTATTTCCCCTTGTTCCTGATATCTCAGACACAACATCCCTATTCATGGTTCTGTCAAACCATCTTATCTTGAACTAGATATCTGTTCCAGCCTTCTGGAATGTATTTACGTAATTATCTAGTGTGTTATTATTTTGCCAAGGCCAGGCTTATTCTGGTTCATAGACTTTAGTTCAGGCCTCAAGTCTTGCAAGAGGTCCAGTGCTCCAGGATTTCTCTCTCTATTACGCTCGGATATAGTGAGGTGTAATGAATTGAGGTTATATCTGTACAACTTATGAATTCTGACTGATATTGTGAAGCTGTATTATGAACACTTGCTGTATCATGAGTGCCTATATGTATGTGGATCCACCATTATTGACCAGTCCTGCAGGAGATGTCAACCAGACAGGGACAATGAAAAATACTTAAGGTTAGCAATGACACTTAAACCTCACAAAGTTATGCAAAACAAACAGCCACATCCTTAAAAAAAAAAAAAAACAGTTGAGCTTATTCTTCTGAAGAGAGTAGGGAAAGTAGGAACAGTGGAAAATTACCAGGAGAACAAAGGAGGTCAGGTAACCAGGCAGCATTTAAATAAGGAAACCCACAGGAAGAAGAAGCATGAGGCAAGAGGGAGTAAATCACAGAAGCTAGGAAAAGGGCTTTGTCATGGGGTACACTTACCGCTAGGGCACTGCCTCCTGGTTGCTCTGGGGATTAGCTCAATGCCCCCTTCTGTTGATCATTCTTGCACCCTCCCATCTCTCTCTCTCTCCAAGTCTTCCCATTCACTGCCCAGATTCTGCCACTTGCCCAGTGGCTGGTAGGGGAATCCAGGTCTGCCCTCTACTCGAGGTTCTAGCTCTGGGATCCTCTCATCAGCAGCCAAGATCTGCAGTGTCCCACCTTGCTGCAATTTCCCCGAGCCTTTTCCTACTCTGCCTTTCTCAGTCTTTCACTCCACCCCACCCTTCTGGATAAACCCTTCCTTCAGGGCCTGGATTTCCTGAGGTTTCTATTCTCTCTCTCTGGGTTCCCTTTCTAACACCCAGAAAGTGGCTTCAGGGTCCCTCATTCCAGCCTTCTGTTGACAGCTTCCTGGGTTTATACTAGCCTCATCTGTTCCTTCTCAGCAGGGCTCCATCATAATTCAGGGGGTTACTTAGGCCACCTAATTCCCCTCAGCTTTGGCCTATCAGGTTAATTGGCCCCTTCTCAACCTCATTAACCCCTTCTAGGCTAGTGTGGGGTGAACACCCCATCACAGGCTCCAGAAGGGAGCGGTCACCCAGCATGTAGCCCCCTTTCCTAAGCGCAGATGACCCCAAGGATTGTGGACAACCCAAGGGAATCAAACGCCAGCCCATTGAATGCCCTGGAATGGTGAGGAAACTAAGGCAGAAATATGTATGTAATGTTTATTGTTTTATATGATCTGTAGTGTCCCGTGCTTTACATGACTAAGTATAAAAGATCATAAAGGTATTAGACTGTCCAAAGTGTTTGTGTTGACTGCTTTACAACTACTGTGTGCCGCTGAGAGAGTGAAACTGTAAACCAAAAGCTTCAGACCTTTTGGGTGGAGTTCTGGGAAAGGGGACCGGAGTTAAACAACTGGGGTAATCTCAGGGGTCAGAACTGGTCCTAGAACTAAGGGCAGGTAGGCTGAGGAGCCCCATTTCCAAGAAGGGATAACAGATTGAGAACCAATGCCCAAGAAATGTGCCAGAAAGACCTGTGCTGCAACTGCTGAGGATGTAGAAATGTAACACACCCCAGGGATCCAGAGCACAGAGGCGTGGCTTCCCCTCCCAGCAGTCATAGTGGGTGGACAGGACAGGGCGCTTGCTAGGATCTGTGACATGAGGATTTGAAGATTATTTCATTTAATTCTTTGTTTTCTCTCTCCTCATACTAATTCTCGGTATTTTATGCACAGCTGATGGTTGTGCTATTGAGAAGGCATGGGCTGTGCAGCCAATTTCCTTATACTGCTGAAGTTTGCTTCCAAACTTCAGGTTATCTTTTTGGTACCAGAGACACCTATTTTCTCAGCTACAGTTTGATACTGGGTGTTATCCTAGCCTCATTAAAGTCAATGGCAAAACTTCCAGAGACTTCAATGGAGCCAAGATTTTACCCTCTGACACTTAGTACTCTCTGGGTGATCTTCCAGCCATTCTCAAGTAGTCTGCCTTTTAAAAAAAGAAGTGTCTGGTTGCACTCTATATCCTGAACGTCGAAACAGGAAGCAGAACTAACGTTCATACTATTCCCTCCTAATTTAGGGTCCCCCCCTTGTATTTACATTATTTCAGTTCAGTTGATGCTTTACCTTCCTTTTGAGGGAACAAATGCCCATTTTACAATGGAGGAAACCTAGGGGAGCTCTCTGGTTCCCTATGAAATAAACAGTAGAGAATTGAGAGATGAAGGCAGGTGATTCATAATGGGAGCACATGGAAGGGCTAGATGTCCCAAAATGTAATGTTCTTGGAAAGGGGCATAATTTCTCACAACATTAACTCATGATGGCATGTCTCAAAGGTGGCGTGTTTATAGGGGATGGCTTTCTCAAAGCGGGAGTTAGAAGCTGTCTGGATAACTCAAAGGAGGAGGATTTCTGGAGATCAGTTAAGGGCAAATATCTCATGTGCATGCCTGGGGTGTCAGATGTTACATGTGGGAGGGGCTGTCTTATGGACTGGAGGAATGTGTGGCGTGGGGGACTCTTATGGGGTGTTCATTAAGGGACACTCGCCTCAGAGGGAGAATGTACAGGGAGTGTGTCTCCTAGAAGGAGAGTTTAGGGGATCATCACTGACTTGTCTCTAGAGAGAGTGGGAAGAGCCAGCCACCAGCAGCCTCCCCCTAAATATCTTAGGTAGAGCAGAACCTTGTGGTTTGCATCACTTTACATTTATCTTGTTTGATTTTTGTTGTGATACTGTCTGACTTACTTGGAGTTCATTTGCCTTCCATTTACTAAAGTGTTTGGAAAAGGTAAAGGTTTCTAAACTCCTGTATTAGTAGATATGCTGCAAAGTAAGACTTTTCCCATATTTCCATGTGGATAATGTCATCATTGGTGTGTTTTGATAGAAGCTCTGGTTCCATATCTTATTACCTGAATATGGGTATTTCGGCCCTTACCTGAATGTTTCTATTGTTTGGTTTGAACTGTTCTCAGATATTAGTATATTAATGTCAGACTGTAATATTCAAGGTCAATATATGACATAAAGTTTTTCTTTAGTAGAAAAGAGATGCCAATCTGCTGGAATTTCAGAAGAGACACGTTAGGAGTTTATTAAAGCAACCGGCTTAAGTCAGATTTTCATTCTTGGATTATTTGGAGTCAGGCTGTGCCAGAGTGCATAAGTAGATAGCTCATCTTGGATTTTCATTCTTGAATTGAGATTTGGATTTCAGCTTGCATATCATTCACACAAATTCCTATGCAAAAACTATAGTAACGTACTAGAGATTATGCAGTTCAAGGCATCAAATCTGGAAGCTGTACTTTAAATGGAGAGAAAGCTTTCACTGTAGAAGTCTCATATGTATTAATTGATTCATTGATTCAATATATGCATTAATATGGATTTATTTATTATATGTTCATCTTATCAGGTTTCCACAGGAGAAACTGTTTTATTTTTCCTCTTGGGTACACTCTGCAGTGTAGATATACCCTATGTCCAGCTCCCGTGCATGTGAATCTGTGCTTGTTAGCCTGCCTGAGACTGTCCATATGGTAGAGCCGCACATGTCCCATACCTGTGTAGCTGCATCCACAATGGCACTATGTTGACACGTTTAGTGCTAGGATTTCTGGGGGCATATCCCAAGGTTCATAGCACCTCACTTACTGGAGCTGCTCTAGGGCTTGGTTCGTGGTGCATTGTAGGAGAATGTGTTTGTAATTCCCAAGTCCTTGTGTAGCAGGATTCTTAGCCCACAAACACACCTACCAGAGTCTGTTCCAGCTAGATCCAAGCCATGTATTCAGCACCAGTGGACGAGCTTTTCTAGCTTGCAACTGCATTGTTAATGCAGGATATAAACAGGATCTGTGAGGCAGAGCTGTGTGAGGAGCTTGCCCCAACCCTCCAGTCCCAGGACATGCACATGAGAGATGCCAAACCGGTCCAGAAGCAGGTTGCTGTTGCCATGTGGAAGATGGCTACCACAGACTGCTACAGGTCTGTGGCTGACCAGTTTGGTGTTGGCAAGTCAACTGTCAGAGTTGTGGTAGTAGAGATTCGAGGCATGGTTTACCCCTGGGTGGTGGCCATCTGAAATAATAGCTGGCTTTGGGAGGATGGGCTTCCTAAATTGCATTGGGGCCATTGATGGCATTCCTTTAAATAGTTTGCCCACCACAAAGAGCACGTGAGTGTATCAACCACAGAGGGTACTACTATAACATTGTGCAGGTCTAGGTCAATTGCTGAAGCCAGGTCATAAATACTAACATGGGATATAGAGGAAAGGTGCACATTACCAGGGTTCTGAGGAGATCTGGCACTTACCTTTTTGGACAAACACTTTCCCTCCAAATGACATGGTTATCAATGGGATATCAGGGCCCACTGCTATTTTAAAGAACCCTCTTTACCCTCTCCTGCCCTGGCTCGTGAAACCATACCATAACCTCAAAGGGCCTAGCAAAAGAAGGTTTGTTTACATGCTTAGCAGTTGCAGGATGGCAGTGGAGTGCATTTGGCACGCTTAAGACAAGATGATGAAGCCTACAGAACCATTGTATGCCAGTGAGGCCAATGCGGTCCAAATTATTGTGTGCCCTGTACAATGTCTGTGATGCTAAAGACAAGTAATTTTGCATGGAGTGGTCTCAAGACACTGCTGGTTTGCAGGCTGGTATAGGCAACCAGAAAGTCCGCCTGGTATCACTGGGGCTCAGTCCAGGCAGACAAGGGAAATCAGAGATGCCTCGTGTGATCACAGCCTAGTTTTGAAGAGTGATGTAGGTGAGGGGTGTGATGCTGTATATTCCTGTGGTATACATAGCAGTTTATTTGTTCCTCGCTTCCTGGCCATCCTGCCAGCCGCTGTTCCTGGCCGCCCTGCCAGCCACTGTTCCTCGCTGCCTCTCGCCATCCAACTGCTTGCCACTTTTGCCGGCCGTTCCTGCCGGCCACCCATCAGTCACCTCCTGCTGCCACCTGCCTCGCTGCTGTGACCCCTCTAAGCCAGTCTCTTAGTGATCTTTTTTAGCTCTCAGCAGGCTGGGCAGAAACACTACCCCACCACAAGTGATTTCAGCTCTCATTGAGTACTTAACATAACAAAAGGCTCCTAATAAAGCCTATTTAGCTCTATCTTTGAACAGTGGGGAGGAACAGGTTAAACCAGACTGGGAACCCTTAGGCAGAGTCCACACCTCCTGGCTGGGATGCCTGTCCCACCCCTCTTACTTTCACAGAGGTCTGGCATTCAAGCCCCTGGCTTAACGAGGTCTTTCAGCTGAGGGTGACCCCCTCACTGGGGACAGGTTAAGCACAGTTTTGCTCCCCTTTAGTCATACAATAAAGATGACAACACTGATAACAGCATTTGACTACCTCTACATTCAGTACTAAAGTGATTTGTAACCCAACACCAGCCAAAGCTGATCACTTTGAGCAACACTGCTCTATCTGCTGGATATCTAAGCAGAGTAGATATATTCATGTAAATACAGTTTGCTCCTGAAGTCTCTCCCCCTCCCAGCTAGCTGTCAGGGGAGAATTCATTCAGACCTTGCTTAAACAAGCAAAAAAAAAGAGAGCATATTATTTTACAACATAGAAAAAAATAAAATAATTCCCCCTTTTATATTCTGCATCATGGCAAGCCACCGCTTGATACTTTTATCCTCTTGGAATGCTTTATTACATTTTTCTTCACCATCCTGTTCAGAAGCTCCTGCTAACATTGGCAGCCCACAGACACACCATGGTAAGAATTATATATTGAACGAATTAAAAAAAGTAATTAATAAACAACATTTTGGCCCTGACCAAGAGTGGGGGTGGCACCTCATAAGGGTCCTGTTACAAGTACTGGTTTTAACATTATTTAAGACTGGGGAAGCCTTGGAGGATGTTAGTCTTTTGGAGTTTTCAGAATGGAAAGAGCGGTTTTTTTCTCCAGGCCAGTGGAGGAATTCCCTCTATCTGTGCAAAAGGAGATTTTTCAGCATTTGCAGACTGAACAGCATATCAATGAGTGGAGATGACTAGTGAGCTACAGATGCAGCATTGTTAGTTTGCCCTGCCCAGGAATCTGACCAACCGTCTAGAGTTTCTCCTTCATGAAAAGTTTTAAAGCATCACCACTCAGAAGGGGAAAATTTGAGGGAACATTAACAAGACGCTGAACTAGGATGCAGAGGCTTGCTAGAAGTAGAACAGAGTGCCCCTCCCCCACCCCCCGCCATCACCTTCATCCCCTCCAGATTGGATAACGTGAATAGACAGGGGGCCAGGACACTGCTGTCCCTAAGAAGCTTTTCCATTCTATTACAGGAACTTATAATCCAGACTCTCTTGGACACTGCTGCAATTCTAACACCAGCACACTGGGAGTAGAATATGATGAAAGATGCACTCATGCTTGCTAATCTTATAATTCTGGTTCATTTTTTTTATCAGTAAGAGTACAATTAGTAAAAATTACTTGTTTCTTTAAATCCCCCTCTACGCACACTCCTATACCCACATCCACACCCATGGATCCATCTTGGATCCACATAGTGGTGGTGAAGCAATGGCAGGGCTTCTGTCCTCAACAGAAGCTAGATCCAACCCCCTGCATATAATATCCTTCATAACAAAAATTGTATTGGTTATAGCCTCAAAATCCCTCCCACTTATGCTGCAATTTCCAACATAATAATAAAGATGGCAGATGCCATTCACCAGGCTCTAAATTCTGCTGTGGTACTGCTTCCTTTTCTGGATGCTCCAAGTGCCCACCCCTAAACAGATATTTGGATCCCCTAGCTGATCCAGCCACATGGCTTGGTGTGAGGCCAATTCCAGCACGATGCTCTATTCCAGCTTCTAGTCTTGCAACTCTGGCCTCTCTGCGTTCAGGCTGTCCACTGGAACTGTCCCCATCCCCTCAGCCTCCTGTCTGAAAAATATATTGACACCGCTCAAGAGATGGTCATGGAGAACTGTGGGCTTTGTTTTGGGGGTAGTGGAGAGTGCCCAGCTGAATTCTTCATAGTACAGTCATATAGTGGGGAGTTGCCAGACTAGCCAGTCCCAACCTTTGCCTTGCAGTAGGCAGACTGGAGGTAGGACTGCACTGCACGGTATTCGATTTTTCCCCAGCACCACGAGTCTTTTGAAGATCTTTTCATATAAGTGCAGGTGTATGGTGCTTCTTCCAAAATCAGCCCCTGCAGTTGTCACTAGAGGTTAATCAGAACCCTGGTGTGTTCCTCTGGCTAGCTGGCAGAATGCAGGGTGGATATTTTTTGTTTGGCTGAGCTGGGTTTAGCTGTGTTGAAAATGGAGTAGGCCATGTGCAATGAAGGGTTAAATGCTGACCAGCTGTACATAAATCAACAGGTAGTTTGCAGTGCATAGGAGGCCAGTGGGAAGTTAGTACATAGAAGGCAGGAAGATATAGGTTGTGGAAATTGTGGGATAGCAGCGACGGGCTATCCAAACACTCTCAGCTTTAGCTGAATCCTCGCTGCAAAATGGAAGGGCTGGAATGCATGCTGAAGAACCATGCACATTTTATCCTGAACTCTAGCTGAGCACACCAGTCCATTTTCCTCTTGTGCCTAGGCATACATTTTAGTACTCTTTTTGTGTGGGAGGTTGGGCTAAAAACCCATGTCAGGACATACAGCAAACTTGCAGTGTAGACATAACCAAAGTTACTGATATTAAATAAACTCTGCAGTGTATTTTTTCATGTTAGTTTGCCTTTCACTGAGTAAATATTAAGTCATGTAGGTGGTAGGCTGGTTACTGAGCGATAGCGTAACTGTTATGGGGTTTTGCAGGTCAGCTGCTGTGTACAATACCGACAATACATCACTATACTGTACACCTACTGAAATACAGAGGGAAGTGAAAAGTATTTCTACTCTTTGTGTGTGGTAGATTCTTATGTTTGTCAAAAATGTGGCTCAAAAGGCAGATCTGAGTGTTGTAAAGGCTGTAAAACTTGCCCCCTTATACTGCTCTTTCTACTTTGGCAGATCTTCCTATGAAGATCTGGCTGCTAATGGGGTTTCCATCCATGCCTACCATGTTTTCCATATCATTGCATGCATCTCAGTGAAAGGCATATGCCAATCTTGCTCTTTAGCTGTGACATGCCACCTAGGCTATGGCATTCCTCAATCAAAGCACAGAGTGACATGCCTTTCTCTCGCTGCCAGGCATGCTATGTGCTACATACCACAAACTGTTGCAGTCCCTCTCATATTTTATATAATCAATTTCCATGCAGTTCTCTTTTCTCTTTTCTCACAGGCTATTAAATAAAATGAAGATTATTTGATATTTATATTTGCAATTATATCGAAAAGAATTATGTTTTGATTATTTATAAGGATATTGGGTGGTTTTCTGCACTGTGGTGAAGCCACTTTGCACCACGTTTCCAGTGCCATCACCAGCCTTATGCTGGAACCTTGCTTACCAGGCTTCAAGTCATGCCCATTGTGTAAGAAAGTTGTTCTCCTCATGGTTGGACACGATATTAATCAGTTTTGTTCAAGGAAGACTCACATTCCCTCAAGAGCCAAGCAGTATAGATTTTGACTAGCAGTTCTACAGCAATGTATTACATAAACAGGCAAGGGGGAGCAAGATCAGACCTCCTTTGTCAAGAGACCATTTTACTGTGGGAATAGCATATTCTTCACCATATAAACTCAATTGATTTATATCTTCCAAGGGAATCAAACACCCTTGTTGAGCAATTAAGCAGAAGGAATTCAACTTCTCACAAATGGTCTCTAAAGGATGCAGTACTAATAGGTATTCAGAACATGGGTCTTTCCAACAGAAAGCTCTCCCACTTCTCCAGACATAATCTCTCAGGATTCCAGGCCATGCTCCATCCAGACCCAATGCCTCTTCAGCATGGAGACTCTCTGGTTAATGTCAATAGATAGTGTTCTGTTGAGGTCCAGAGGATCCTTGTGGAACATAGAAAACCTTTGGCCAGGAGAACATACACAGCTAATTGGAAGTGTGTAGTTGTGACTCTCACCTCCAGAGTGCCTCCTTGTGTCCTGGTGTGATGTGGAAAAGGTTCCCTCAGTTTAGAGCCCCCTTTAGTTGTTCTGGTGCCACAATGATCTGTTGTACATGGCTTAGTCCTCTGGCCAGGTCCCTGCAAAGTCTATTCCCCTTCTAGGGGTTAACAGAAAAGTACAGAAACTAGGAATCTCAAAATCTAAGGCCCTTCAAACCCATCTCCTGGTGTTTCTCCGGCACTTGCTGTTTTTGGCTGCAAGACTTTTGCCATCTCCCTTCAGCTGAACACTGTTCCCAATTACCTTCCAGTCTGGAGGGTTCAGCAGACCAGGCCTGCCTGGCTTTGAGGGAGGATGCAGCTTTTAGGCTGTTCCCCTTCTCCCAACTCCTTCCTAATTGGTTGCCCCACCCTCTCTGCAAGGCTCCTGATCCCCAGGTCCTTAAAGATACAGTAACAAGATTCCCTCTCCCAGCACTATTCTTTCTTGGAGCCGCTTCCTCCCTATCCTTATCCCCTTTAAAGTCTCTATATATCTTCTTATTGGACCCTTTGAACCTTTAAAGGACCAAATCAGGTGCTGGGGTGGGCTGACCACTAGGTGCTACTGCCCTTGATGGCAGACTATCCTGTCACAAAGCTTTTCTTATGGACAAAGGAGTGGCAAATTGATCCTCTCCAGTCATCTTTTCCATTAATTCCAGACTATCTACTTTCATTAAAACAACTGGTCCTGTCACTTAGATCAATTAAAGGTCACCTACCTACAATCCTGGCCTTTTAGCCTCCTGTTCAGGGTTCCTCAGTGTTTTTCCCCTTGAACGTCAAAAAGTTTCTCAAGGGGCTATTGCAGATGTTTCCACTGGTAAGAGAAATACCACCTTTGTGGAATTTGAACTTAGGCCCTGGTTTTACAGTGTTGCAATGCCTAACTGATTTAGGAGACTAAATTTCATTTTCAAAAGGCGTGCCTAAATCCCATTGACTGTCATCACAAACCAAGTCCAAATCAAACTTGTGGAAAGGTCTATGCAGACAGTAAAGAACCTTATGAAAAAGACTTTTGACAGTGGGGGGTGATTTGTATAAGGCGTTACTGGTTTACCAAAGTATGCCCCTGGAGAATGGCTTTTCTCCTGCTCAGCTGTCAATGGGAAGAAGGATCATATCTAATTTACCAATTACTGATAACCTGTTGAAATCTCATAAAACCTTATGGAAGTTGAAAGAAAAGCAGAAATAGAAGCAGAAATATTATTTTTGACAAAGGGGTCCATGGTCTCCCATCTCTTAAGCCAGGTGATAGTGTGCCTGAGGAATCATACCTCTAATACTTGGGGATAAAGGAGTACCATTAAAGAACAGCTGCATCCATGGTTTCATGTCGTCCAGACAGACCAGGGGGGATCTACAAGTAATCTCAAAGTCCCAACACATTGACAGTAGATGTGGATTCTGGCATTTCCCACCTGACCCTTTATCATCAATGCATAAAGGAGAAACTGTCAAGGAACAAGAGAACAACTCAGACTCTAATGAAAGAGTGATACCAAGAAGATCAGAACGGGAGATTAAATGTCCTGAAAGACTTCTAGAGACTTGCTAACCTGCCTGGAGAAGGGATATTTGAGGTAAGTGAGTGGTAAAGACTTACTCGAGAGTGATGTGCTGGTAACTTCTCCTCTCTAGGTAGCTGACACATTGGGTTTATGGAAATCTACTATATGGGTTGAGAATTTAATGTGTGTGTTGTTAGATAGTTGTTAGCTGTTTATATATGTATGTATATAAGAGTTAATTTGTTTTTCTTTAAGAGGGAAGATGTAGAGCTATATTTGTAGAAGATTATAATTCAGAGACACTCCCTCATAAGGGACAGTATTATGAACATAGGAATGTGCCCTGGAGGCAGGGGTTGGGAACATTGTGTGCAGCAACTCACTACAGAAGCTCTCCAGTTTGTTTTATTAAAGTTTTATTCCTTTCTCATTCACTGGTTTGTTATTTAATGAACCCCAAGATGGTTACAGATTCCACGACCTACCCTCCATCCCCGCAGCTCAGAAACTCTTCATGGGACTCTAGGCAATGAAGGAACTGAGCAGTGGGTAGAGTCACTCTGCTGTTTATGACTTTGGAAGGAAATGAGAGGGCCTGAAAGGCTCGTGTGCAACTTTTACTGGACTCTGCTGATAAAACTTCCAAATTCCTGTACAGGGGGTGTGAGTGCACCATGAGTGGGATCCACATGCACAGAACTTCTTGAAGAACAGTTACTATAAGGTAAGCAACTGCTTTCCCCCTATGTCATGTCACCTGTATTTGGAATATTTTACTGAATTAAGACTTTTAACTAAAAATTGGGGTGCAAATTTATTGACTTGTTAACTTGTTTTCATTTTATCATCAATATACTGACTATTCTGCAGTAATTATGCAAAGATGGGTTATAAGTGTAACCCTTCTGCCCATCTAAGTTGGCAGCAACAAGGGCCGGGTTCTGTATCTAGGGGTTCCGTTTCAATAACGCAATGCAAAACCGGCTCGAGCCCCCACCCAGTGACCTGGGACAATTACATACCACCCCCTGGGCAATACTTCCCCTCTCGCAAGCATGGAGTCTGAGTGTAGCAGAAAATGTTTAATAACATGAGGTAAACGACATCAGCATAAAATTGGAAAAACACCACAAACAGGATTCATAACACAAACCATGAGCAAAACCCACCCCAGCAAATTGGGCTGTGTCCTTTCCCTTTGGTTCTTGAATCCAGCAACCCAAAAATCACCCAGAGTCCCCAAAGTCCAACACCCCCAAAGTCTCTTGGGTCCAGCAACCACCCAAAGTCCCAAAAGTCCAACAACCCCCAAAGTCTCTGTCCCTGGTCAGTGCAGCCCCAGAGTAAAAGGGGGGGCACGCAGGGTGTTAAGGGGCACCTTACGTGATCCGAGGCTGGCCAGCCGTCTGTTTCCCCGTGGGGGTTCCACCGCAGCCTTTACCATGAGCCAGTCCACTTTCCTGCCATCCCACAAACTGCTCCGCTCTACAAGCTGCTCCGCTCCGCTCCCCGACCTGTGAGCCGTTCCAGCCGTCCCCGCAAACAGCTCCGCTCGCCGTTCCTTGGGCCACTCCAACCGGCCCCGCAAGGCTCCGCGCTGCTCACTGCTCCTCCAGTCGTCCCCACAAATTGCTCCGCCAGCTGCTGAGCAATATAGCTTCAGGCTCCCCCACTAGTTAACACAGCACTCAGTGATCTCAGCTCTTAATAACATCAGCTCTTTTGTGATTTCAGCTCTTAGCGATTTCAGCTCATAGTATAGTAGGGGAGCCCCAGTGCTGGTGCACCATTGGCCCAAAGTGAATTCAGCTCAGCAGCCTGTAACTAGACTCCTAATGGAATCAAAGTTAGCTCTGACATTCAACAGTGCAGAGAGGAGATGGTGCCATTGGTGTTTCAAACCCTCAGAGGGGGCCCATACCATCAGGTACAAACACCTGTCCCCTTCCTCTCTCAATTCACTGGGTTTTGTAACCCATGCCCCTTGTCAAGCAAGTGCTACTTAGGTAATGGTGAAGGACTCACTCAGTCCTTCTGTCATACAACAGTTCCACTGGCCTTGATTCACAGAATCAGGGTAACAAAACTTTATTCTTCCTGCCCCAATAACAGAGAAACTGGGGATCCCACACCAGCCAAAGTAACCACTTTCTGTTGCTGTTGTTTCATGCCAGGCGAGTGGGTGTGCCTGTGCAAACAAGATTAGCCCCTGGAGTTCTTTTTCACACTTGCCATAATTCACCACCAGATGTCAGGGTAGAGCTCATCCTGACTCTGCTTACATCCTCCCCCCAGCCGAGAATTTGTCGTCCCGACAAATCACACTCCCTATTATACCAACTCACTGGTTCCCTCCAAAGGGCCTCAGATAGCCCACTTTAGCTTCCACAAGCCTATGGGCTAAACATATTGGTTCCTCACTAGTCACCCCAGGTGCATCATAAGTCAACCGTTTTACGGGCCTGATTACCCTGTCTCGTCTATTGAGAATCTCTGTTGCCGTGGTAGGGGGGACAGCCTCTTGAACGACAGATGGAGAGGTTTCCTTTGAGGGCCCCTCGGCTACTGGCATAGGCCCCTGCATTTCTAGTTCTAACAGTGGAGGGTCCAAGGTGCCCAGGACATCCTCCACCTGTATGTCTCCACTGTCCAATAACCTGTGTGTGTCATCACATGGGGGTCCCACCATTGGCTCAGGGGTGTCAGGAATGGGCCTAAATACTTCTGCCATGGGGTTTAGGGCAGAAGAGGAGGAGCTCTCTTTTGATTCAGCTGATCGAGACTGAAATCTTGTCTCCATCCCAGGATACACCATGGTTGTGTCTTCCTCCTCAGACTCACTCTCGGATGTGCTGCATAGGGGTAGGTTAGCTGCAGGGGGCTGGCTGTCCAAGTTGGAGGGCAGCTTTGGTCCAGCACCTTCGTTCTGCCCGGTTGCCCTGTTGTGGCCCATCTCATAAGGGGTGCCTACCAATTCCCCCACAGGGAGCAAAAGGTTTCTATGCACTGTCTTTGTCTGCCCTGGACCCTCTTCAGGTTTGATCTTGTAGACCGGCAGGTCTCCTAGCTTTTCCATCACCAAATAAGGTATTGCCTTCCATCTGTCAGCTATCTTATGTTTGCCAGCAATACCCAAATTTCGCAGCAGGACTCTGTCCCCCGGCTGGAGCTCTTGCAGACGTACCCTAGCATCATATCGATGTTTGTTGCAGTCTGCGTTCTTCCGAGCCGCAGATGCAGCTAAGTGATAAGCATCTCGCAGCTTTTCTCTTAGTCGGGATACATATTGCTGGTGAGTTTCATAGCTATCTCCATCCTCTGATACACCAAAGCACAGGTCTATGGGTAATCTTGGTTCTCGCCCAAACATTAAGAGATATGGGGTGACTCCTGTAGCATCATTCTTTGTGGCATTGTAGGCGTGCACCAGAAATGCGACATGTTGGCTCCAGGTTGCCTTCTGCTCTGGCCGCAAAGTCCCCAACATATCTAACAGGGTTCGGTTGAACCTCTCTGGCTGAGGATCACCTTGCGGGTGATAAGGCGTTGTCCTAGACTTTTTAATTCCCGCTATCCTCAGCACCTCCTTCAGAAGGTGACTCTCAAAGTCCCGCCCCTGATCCGAGTGTATCCGGGCTGGAAATCCATAAACTGAGAAATATTTCTCCCACAGTACTCGAGCAACAGTGGTGGCCCTCTGATCACGTGTGGGATATGCCTGCGCATATCGCGTATAATGGTCAGTCACTACTAGAATGTTCCCAATATTTCTCTTGTCTACTTCTAAAGACAAGAAATCAATGCATACCAGCTCCAGAGGTTTGTTGCTGGTGATGTTCTTCAGATATGCAGCCCTCGTGGGCAGAGTTTTCCTCTGAACACATCGAGCGCAGGTCTCACATTTCCTGCGAACATCTTCAGCCATCCGAGGCCAATAGAACCTACTACGAATAAGTTCCAGGGTCCTCTCCATCCCTAAATGTCCAAAGTCATCATGCAGGGCCCTCATGGCCAGGGCTCTGTACTCTTTTGGCAGCACTAGCTGTGCTCGTTGCTTTTGTAAAGGGTCTGTGGTCACTCGGTGTAGCACTCCCTGAATCAGTTTTAGTTTGGTCCATTCTCTCAATAGTAGTTTACCCTCCGGGTTAGGTGGGACAACCACAGCTGGGCTTCGCCCCTCCCTTTTGGCAAGTAGTGTATCACGAATGTCAATATCTTGCAGCTGGGCTTCCTGCCAGTCAGCCACATTGAGCATGGGCAAAGGAGATTGGTCCAATGCAATATAGTTCACTGAAGCAGAAGGCACGCATTCAGGGGGCAGGCCCAAAGCTTCTGCAGCACATCCATGAAGACTCTCATGGGACTCTGGCTCACGGCGACTCACACTGCAAATAGCCCTCACTCCATCTGTGGGTATCACAGCAACTCCTGGTGCCTGTGGATGCCTGGACAGTGCATCTGCATCTACATTGCTTCTCCCTGATCGGTATTGAATGCTGAAGTCATAGCTAGCCAAAGCGGCCACCCATCTTTGCCCTGTAGCATCCAGCTTAGCACTTGTTAACACATAGGTCAGTGGGTTGTTGTCTGTCCACACCTGGAACTGAGCACCATATAAGTAGTCTCGAAATTTCTCAGTGATGGCCCATTTCAAGGCCAAGAACTCCAGCTTGTGGCTGGGATAGCGAGTTTCACTATCAGACAGTCCTCGGCTGGCAAAGGCTACAGGTTTACGTTTTCCTTCCACTTCCTGGTACAGTACTGCTCCCAGACCCTCCAAACTGGCATCAGTATGCAGGATAAATGGTTTGCTTGGGTCAGCAAAGACTAGGACTGGAGCATGAGTTAGGCAAGTAATGATTTCTCGAAAAGCCCTTTCACATCTCTCATCCCACCATGGCCCAAATGGTTTGAAGGGGCCATAGTGTCTCTGCACAGGAGGCTTTGGGGACCTCCCCTTATTCTTGGTCTTAGATTTGTTCCTGCTGGACTGGTATCCCCTGGTAAGATCATTCAGAGGTTTTACAATCGTAGCATAGTTTTTCACAAATCTGCAGTAGTAGCCACTAAACCCAAGAAAGGTCTTGAGTTCTCTGTAGTTACTTGGACATGGCCATGTAGTGAGTGCTTCTATTTTATCGGGATCAGTACTCACACCCTCTTGGGACACGATGTGACCCACATACTTCACTGAGGTCCTGCAGAACTGGCATTTGTCAATTGAAAGCTTCAAACCATAGTCCTCTAACCTATCAAGCACTTTAAGAAGTCTTTCTTCATGCTCCTCCAAGGTTCTTCCAAACACAATCAGGTCATCCAAATAAACTAACACTTGCAGTAAATTCATGTCTCCCACAACTTTCTCCATAAGACGTTGAAATGTGGCAGGTGCTCCAGAAATCCCTTGGGGCATGCGTTCAAACTGATAAAACCCTAATGGGCAGATGAAGGCTGTCTTCTCCTTATCTTCTTCACCCAGAGGGATCTGGTAGTATCCACTCCGAAGATCCAACACAGAGAACCACTGGCTTCCTAGCAAACAGTCTAAGGCATCTTGGACTCGGGGCATTGTGTACTGGTCAACCACAGTACGGCGGTTTAGGGTGCGGTAGTCAATACACATCCGGATTTTCCCATTCTTTTTACGGACCACCACAATGGGTGAGGCGTATGGGCTACGGGACTCTGTAATGATGCCATTCGCAGCCAGCTCCTGAAGATGTTGTCGCACATCTTCCATCTCGGAGAGGGCGATCCTCCTAGATCTCTCCCTGAAAGGTCGAGAGTCATGTAGTCTGATGTTGTGCTCTACTCCTTTTGCACATCCCACATCCCACTCATGCAATGAGAACACCTTGGATCTTTCACAAAGTTTCCTCCTCAGGCGATCTTTCCAGTCCTTGGACAACGGTGAATCTCCAAAGTCAAACTTTGCTGGGTCTATTGTCGGAACTTGAGTCTCACACTGGGGTTTTACAATTGATTCAGGCTCGAAGAGGTCTGCTATCTTTTGTCTTTGCTTCACAACAACATCTCGACTTGTTTCATTAGCAATCAGTATAGTCACCTTTTCCTGGGCTTCAGCAGGTAGGGTTATGACTCCACTGGGGACCAGCACTCCTTCAGGGAGCTCTCCTTCAACTGGCTGCTCTACCATTGCTAATGCCCCTTTACTGCCTTTCAGCCGGGTACTCATGACAAGCACTTCTTGCTCCGTCCTTGCAGGCACTACTAAGGGGGTTGTGCCCATGTACTTCAGTGCCCCAATCGGTAGCTCAGATGTCTCCTTTTTAGCACCCTCAATCTTCCTATAGGCTTCAGCACAAAGCGTATGGATCATCAGGGTATTCAGGTACTGGTCCCCAGCCCGTCGTCTGCAGTAATCCGCGAGCACCTTGAAGAGACTGGAGTTGGTCCCTATCAGCACAGACACATCAGAGGTCCCTTTAGGGTCAGGGCATATTAATGCAGCTGTGTCCACCTCTTCTCTTACCCCAGCAACCTCCTCTGGGAATTCCAGGTGCACTATGACATACCCTTGGTAGGGATATTCATCCATGCTGAGGCCACACAGACCAACGCCAGTCAGTGGCTGTATAGGCAGGTGCCTAAGCATCTGTTGGTAGAATGACTGAAATATAATAGTCACTTGAGATCCAGTGTCAAGCACGGCTTTACACTCCGCCCCTTCAATCTTCACCATGACCTCTGCTCGAGGCCCTATCAGTCCTGCGGGGATTCCAGCTGGACGGTCTTTTCTGGGGGAATCTTCAAATCCTGCAGGCCTGGGTGGTCCCTGTCCCCGGACTCTCTGGCAGCTACCGGATCTCTCCCAACTGATCCTCAGCTTTCCATACACTAAGGAGGGGTTTTCTTCATTATGGCACTTGGCAGCACTGTGTCCATCCTGACCACATCGGTAGCAGAAGAATTGTCCTTTCCCCCTTCGCCCAGGTGGGATGGTGGCTCTAAATGCTGACTTCTCCATCGCCACAGTCAGAGGCTCCTTATTCCTGGAAGTCTTAGCTCGGTCAATGGTGCTTTGCAGTTCAGCTATCCGTTCTGTCAGGACCTGCATTTGTTGGGCAAGTTCCTCTGTGGTGCTCACCATCAGTACACTGGCCATTTGCAGTGGTGTTGTGCCGGCTGGCTCCAATGTTTGGGCTTCCCAAAACTCGCTGGCAGCCTGCCTTTCTTCCTCTTCTCTGACCTCCTTTATCAGCTGGGAATAACTTGGGGGATGTTCCCGTCGTTCTCTTAGCCGGAGATGGAGTAGAATCGAGTTCTGATACTGAGCTCCTCTTACAATTTGAGCCAGTCTGGTCCGATCCATCTGTTCAGCAGTCACTGCTCCCCTCATGACAGCTCTCTGAAGCAGTCTCTCCAGCCTCTGTATATAGGCTGAAATCTTCTCGCCAATTTGCTGTCAGGAATTAAGGAACTTACAGTAACTGTCTTCAGGGCTTTCTACGCTCCGAAAGGTATGATCAAGGGCCTCTAGGCAGTCCTTCACACTGACCCCAGGGTCAATGAGCTTCAGGGTGCGAATCACATCTAATGCTGGGCCACTAAGGCTCTCTATTAGACATCTTCGCTTTTCTGCATCAGGTACGGCCCACTCCTGCAGCATTTCGGTGGTATGCTCCAACCAGGGTTCGAACTCCTCTGCCCCAGCAAATAATCTTAACTCACGACAAGAGTTTAACATAGCCTGGGACAGCACAACCTTTTCCAATATTTGCCCCAGTGCTTTTGCCCAATCATTGGCTGAGGCTGCAGCCCCTGAGCTAGAGGCTGCAGGGCCGGGGCCCAACAAACCTGACATATTAGCCATTATACAAACAGTAATTTCCTCAAAATATAACCACAATTGTTTCCCAATGCAGTGGAACACTCAACAGGTGCTTGCGAGGGGTACTGACCCAGGGGATCCTGGACGAGCCCCCAAAAATGTAACCCTTCTGCCCATCTAAGTTGGCAGCAACAAGGGCCGGGTTCTGTATCTAGGGGTTCCGTTTCAATAACGCAATGCAAAACCGGCTCGAGCCCCCACCCAGTGACCTGGGACAATTACATACCACCCCCTGGGCAATACTTCCCCTCTCGCAAGCATGGAGTCTGAGTGTAGCAGAAAATGTTTAATAACATGAGGTAAACGACATCAGCATAAAATTGGAAAAACACCACAAACAGGATTCATAACACAAACCATGAGCAAAACCCACCCCAGCAAATTGGGCTGTGTCCTTTCCCTTTGGTTCTTGAATCCAGCAACCCAAAAATCACCCAGAGTCCCCAAAGTCCAACACCCCCAAAGTCTCTTGGGTCCAGCAACCACCCAAAGTCCCAAAAGTCCAACAACCCCCAAAGTCTCTGTCCCTGGTCAGTGCAGCCCCAGAGTAGAAGGAGGGGGCACGCAGGGTGTTAAGGGGCACCTTACGTGATCCGAGGCTGGCCAGCCGTCTGTTTCTCCGTGGGGGTTCCGCCGCAGCCTTCACCACAAGCCAGTCCTCTTTCCTGCCATCCCACGAACTGCTCCGCTCTACAAGCTGCTCCGCTCCACTCCGCTCACCGACCTGTGAGCCATTCCAGCCGTCCCCGCAAACAGCTCCGCTCGCCATTCCTTGGGCCACTCCAACCGGCCCCGCAAGGCTCCGCGCTGCTCACTGCTCCTCCAGTCGTCCCCACAAATTGCTCCGCCAGCTGCGGAGCAATATAGCTTCAGGCTCCCCCACTAGTTAACACAGCAATCTCAGCTCTTAATAACTTTAGCTCTTTTGTGATTTCAGCTCTTAGCGATTTCAGCTCATAGTATAGTAGGGGAGCCCCAGTGCTGGTGCACCATTGGCCCAAAGTGAATTCAGCTCAGCAGCCTGTAACTAGACTCCTAATGGAATCAAAGTTAGCTCTGACATTCAACAGTGCAGAGAGGAGGTGGTGCCATTGGTGTTTCAAACCCTCAGCGGGGGCCCATACCATCAGGTACAAACACCTGTCCCCATCCTCTCTCAATTCACTGGGTTTTGTAACTCATGCCCCTTGTCAAGCAAGTGCTACTTAGGTAATGGTGAAGGACTCACTCAGTCCTTCTTCTGTCATACAACAGTTCCACTGGCCTTGATTCACAGAATCAGGGTAACAAAACTTTATTCTTCCTGCCCCAATAACAGAGAAACTGGGGATCCCACACCAGCCAAAGTAACCACTTTCAATTGCTGTTGTTTCATGCCAGGCGAGTGGGTGTGCCCATGCAAACAAGATTAGCCCCTGGAGTTCTTTTCCACACTCGCCATAATTCACCACCAGATGTCAGGGTAGAGCTCATCCTGACTCTGCTTACATAAGAAATGAAATATTCCATTTATTCAGCATACACTTTATCTGGCTGTGGTCAGCTGACACTGTTCTTGTTTGTTTTGTTTCTTTGTTTTGTTAACCTCACCGGCATTCTTTAGACATAATCAGTAACAATGCTGCTGAAATTTGTTCTTTGCTCTATTTGATTACTTCGAGCATTTCCTCTCCTAGTTCCACTTTCCTGCTTCCTGTCCAATTTTGTCATCTTAGCAAATTTGCTCTTTCTAATGAAACAGATGTTTATCTGTTATCAGTGTACCTACATTCCCACCCACCTCCAGACTCACTAATAGAACACTGTTATCAACATCCATCTGTTACAATGCTATCACTCAGTATTGCCGCAGAGTTCTAATTTAGCTACAACTAATCAGGAAAGAGATCTTGGAGTCATCGTGGAGAGTTCTCTGAAGACATCCACGCAGTGTGCAGCGACAGTCAAAAAAGCGAACAGGATGTTAGGAATAATTTAAAAAGGGATTAGAGAATAAGACGGAGAATATTTTATTGCCCTTATATAAATCCATGGTATGCCCACATCTGGAAGACTGCATACAGATGTGGTCTCCTCATCTCAAAAAAGATATACTGGCATTAGAAAAGGTTCAGAGAAGGGCAACTAAAATGATTAGGGGTTTGGAATGGGTCCCATATGAGGAGAAATTAAAGAGACTAAGACTTTTCAGCTTTGAAAAGAGGAGACTAATGGGGGATATGATAGAGGTATATAAAATCATGAGTGGTGTGGAGAAAGTGAATAAGGAAAAGTTATTTACTTGTTCCCATAATATAAGAACTAGGGGCCACCAAATGAAATTAATGGGCAGCAGGTTTAAAACAAATAAAAGGAAGTTCTTCTTCACACAACGCACAGGCAACCTGTGGAACTCCTTGCCTGAGCTAGCAGCGAGCAGCGGCCGGAAAACAGGGCGGCTAACAGGGGAGTTTAAGTGGGAGTGAGTGTCATTGGAGGAGAAGGTATCTGTACTTGCGTCTGTCTTTGTAGTGCTTGTATGTGTAGAGGCCTGTAGGGGCAGTGTGCTGAGCCCCGAGCCCTGATTAGGGGGCGGAGCTTGGCTGATTAGGGGGCCTATAAAAGAGGCCTCCCAGCCTAGCAGCGAGCAGCGGCCGGCAAACAGGGCGGCTAACAGGGGAGTTTAAGTGGGAGTTTACAGGGGGAGGTGGAAGGGGAGGCAGGAGGGCGCGGCGTTCGGTGTGCTCTGTTTCCCCAGAGGCTGCAGGCAGAGACCATGGCAGCCATGAGCCAAGCAGCAGGGGACACAATGCAGATGAAAGCTTGTAGCAGCTGCGGTATGTATATGGTCCTAGCAGGTGCACCAGATCAGAGGTATGTCTGTATGAAATGCCGCCTAATTGCCCTGTTAGAGGAAAAGGTTCGGGGGTTGGAGATGCAGGTAGAAACCCTGGTGGAGTTTAGAAGGGGGTTTGAGCAGCTAATGGAGCAAAGGCAAGAGGTAGCTGCAGGGGAATGCTCAGGGGTGCAGATGGAAGCAGGGGCTATAGTCTGTGAGGGGGGAATGTCGGGGGGAGAACAAGAGCAGTGGAAGCATGTGACCGTGAGAAGCAGGCCAAGGAAAAGGAGAGCTAGTGAGGGGGAAATAGAACTCAGGAACAGGTTTGGGTGTTTGGCTAACGAGGAGGGGACGCAGCAGGTGGTAACTGATGGTGGGAGGCAGAGGAAGAAAAGAAGGGCAGCTAGTCCAATAGACAGGGGGGAGGAGTTGATGGAAGCAGCATCAATACTCAGCCCCGGGAGGATACAGAATGGCAATAGGGGGACTATAAGGGAAAATAGAGACAGACAGGAGTTACGGCCACAGGGAACAGGGGATAGATTGGTAGATTGCACTGCCCCCAGGCAAAGGCAGGTTTATGTGATTGGGGACTCCTTACTGAGGAGGTTAGACAGGCCTGTGACCAGGGCAGACCCAGAGAACAGAAGGGTGTGCTGTCTGCCGGGCGCTAAGATACGGGATGTGGACCTGTGGTTGAAAAGGATCCTAAAAGGAGCAGGTAAGAACCCCTTGATCGTCCTTCACGTAGGAACGAATGACACGGCTAGGTTCTCGCTAGAGAGAATCAAGGGAGATTATGCCAGGCTGGGGAAGACGCTTAAGGAAGTCGAGGCTCAGATTATCTTCAGTGGGATTCTGCCTGTTCCTAGAGAAGGACAGCAAAGGGCAGACAGGATTGTGAGGATAAATAGCTGGCTAAGGGAGTGGTGCTATAAGGAGGGCTTTGGGATGTATGGCCACTGGGAGGCTTTCGGGGACAGACAGCTGTTCTCGCGGGATGGACTTCACCTGAGTAGGGAAGGAAATAGACTTCTGGGAGGGAGGCTGGCTCATCTCATCAAAAGGGCTTTAAACTAGGAACTTGGGGGAGACGGTTGGGAGATGTCCAGTTAATCTCCACGCCAGATTCCAACACTGAAAAAGAGGGCAAAGAGATAAGCGCAGATATAGGTAGGGGTAGGGAATTGGACATAAGAAGGAGGGGGCGGATGGACACTACGGGGTCCGTACCAAAGTGCATAACTAATGGGAGAAAGGATAGACAGCATACGGTAAGATGTTTATACACAAATGCGAGAAGCCTAGGTAACAAAATGGAGGAATTGGAGCTCCTGGTCCAAGAAATGAAACCTGATATCGTAGGAATAACCGAAACATGGTGGAATGGTAGTCATGACTGGAGTACAGGTATGGAAGGGTATGTGCTGTTTAGGAATGACCGGAAAAAAGGTAAAGGTGGGGGTGTGGCATTGTATGTCAATAATGAGCTAAAATGTAAAGAAATAATAAGTGATGGAATGGATAAGACGGAGTCTGTCTGGGCAATAATTACACTGGGTAAAAGAACTACTAGAGCCTCCCCTGAGATACTGCTTGGGGTGTGCTATAGACCGCCAGGATCTAGCCTGGATGCGGACAGAGAACTGTTTAATGTTTTTAAGGAAGTAAAAACTAATAAGAGCTGTGTTATCATGGGGGACTTTAACTTCCCAGACATAGATTGGGGAACAAATGCTAGTAACAATAATAGGGCTCAGATGTTCCTAGACGTGCTAGCAGATGAATTCCTTCATCAAGTAGTAGCTGAACCGATGAGGGGGGATGCCATTTTAGATTTGGTGCTGGTGAGTAGTGAGGACCTCGTTGAGGAAATGGTTGTAGGGGACAACCTTGGCTCGAGTGACCATGAGCTAATTCAGTTTAAACTAAATGGAAGGATTAACAGAAATAAAACTGTGACTAAGGTTTACGATTTCAAAAAGGCCAACTTTAATAAATTAAGGCAACTACTTAGGGAAGTGGATTGGGCTAACATACTTAGAGAGCTAAAGGCAGATGAGGCCCGGGATTATTTCAAGCTGAAGTTGCACGAGCTGTCCGAGGCCTGTATCCCGAGAAAGGGGAAACGGTTAGTGGGCAGGAGAATTAGACCTAGCTGGATGAGCGGGCGTCTCAAAGGGGCGATTAAGAAAAAACAGAAAGCGTACAAAGAATGGAAGAGGGGAGAGATCGGCAAGGAAACCTACCTTATTGAGGTCAGAGCATGTAGGGATGTGGTGAGAAAGGCCAAAAGCCGTGTAGAGTTGGACCTCGTGAGGGGAATTAAATCCAATAGTAAGAGGTTTTATAGCCATATAAATAGGAAGAAAACAAAGAAAGAGGAAGTGGGGCCGCTGAAGCATGCAGATGGAGTGGAGATTAAGGATAATCTAGGCATGGCACAATATCTAAATGAATATTTTGCGTCGGTCTTTAATAAGGCTAATGAAGGGCTTAGGAATAGAGGGAGCGGGACAGAGGGGAATAAAGGAGGGGCGATTGACATTACAGTATCAGAGGTAGAAGCCAAACTTGACCAGCTAAATGGGACTAAATCGGGCGGACCGGATGATCTTCATCCTAGAATATTGAAGGAGCTGGCGCGAGAAATTGCAAGCCCCTTGGCGATAATTTTTAATGAATCTGTAAACTCGGGGGTGGTACCAATGGACTGGAAAATAGCTAATGTGGTTCCTATTTTCAAGAAAGGGAAAAAAAGTGACCCGGGTAACTACAGGCCTGTTAGTTTAACTTCTGTAGTATGCAAGGTCTTGGAAAAAATTTTGAAGGAAAAAGTAGTTAAGGACCTTGAGGTGAATGGCAATTGGGACAAGTTACAACATGGGTTTACGAAAGGAAGATCGTGCCAAACCAACTTGATCTCCTTCTTTGAGAAAGTAACAGACCTTCTAGATAAAGGAAATGCGGTGGATCTAATTTACCTAGATTTTAGTAAAGCGTTTGATACTGTGCCGCACGTGGAATTATTGGTTAAATTAGAAAAGATGGGGATGGATATGAAAATCCAGAGGTGGATAAAGAACTGGTTAAAGGGGAGACTGCAGCGGGTAGTACTGAAAGGTGAACTGTCGGGTTGGACGGAGGTCACCAGTGGGGTTCCTCAAGGTTCGGTTTTGGGTCCGATTTTATTTAATCTATTCGTTACTGACCTCGGAACCGAATGTAGGAGTGGGCTGATAAAGTTTGCGGATGACACAAAGTTGGGAGGTATTGCCAATTCGGAGAAGGATAGGGATATTCTGCAGGGAGACTTGAATGACCTTGTAAATTGGAGTAACAAAAATAGGATGAGATTTAATAGTGAGAAGTGTAAGGTGATGCATTTAGGGATGACTAATAAGAATTTTAGTTATAAGTTAGGGACGCACAGGTTGGAAGTGACGGAGGAGGAGAAGGACCTCGGAGTCCTGGTTGATCGCAGGATGACTATGAGTCGGCAATGTGACGTGGCTGTGAAAAAAGCTAATGCGATCTTGGGATGCGTTAGGCAAAGTATTTCTAGTAGGGACAGGGAGGTGCTGCTTCCGTTATACAAGGTGCTGGTGAGACCTCATTTGGAGTACTGTGTGCAGTTCTGGTCTCCTATGTTTAAAAAGGATGAACTCAAACTGGAACGGGTACAGAGAAGGGCCACTAGGATGATCCGAGGAATGGAAAACCTTTCCTATGAAAGGAGACTCGAGGAGCTCGGTTTGTTTAGCCTAACCAAAAGAAGGCTGAGGGGGGATATGATTGCTCTCTTTAAATATATCAAAGGGATTAATACCAAGGAGGGAGAGGAATTATTTAAGCTCAGTAGTAATGTGGACACGAGAACGAATGGATATAAACTGGCCGTGGGGAAGTTTAGGCTTGAAATTAGACGAAGGTTTCTAACTGTCAGAGGGGTGAAATTTTGGAACAGCCTTCCGAGGGAAACGGTGGGGGCGAAAGACCTCTCTGGCTTCAAGATTAGTCTTGATAAATTTATGGAGGGAATGGTTTGATGGGATAACGTGATTTTAGTCAATTAGGCATTAACATGCCATCGCGGGTAAAATGAGGGTCCGGCTGTAGAATCTTGCCTGTATGCTCGGGGTTCTGCTGATCGCCATATTTGGGGTCGGGAAGGAATTTTCCTCCAGGGATGATTGGCAAAGGCCCTGGAGGTTTTTCGCCTTCCTCCGCAGCATAGGGCAGGAGTCGCAGGCTGGAAGATTCTGTTGTGGGTGGGTCAGCTTTTGTGGCCTGCATCATGCGGGAGGTCAGACTAGATGACCATATTGGTCCCTTCTGACCTTAAAGTCTATGAGTCTATGAGTCTATGAGGTTGTGAAGGCTAGGACTATAACAGGGTTTAAAAGAGAACTAGATAAATTCATGGAGGTTAAGTCCATAAATGGCTATCAGCCAGGATGGGTAAGGAATGGTGTCCCTAGCCTCTGTTTGTCAGAGGGTGGAGATGGATGGCAGGAGAGAGATCACTTGATCATTATCTGTTAGGTTCACTCCCTCTGGGGCACCTGGCATTGGCCACTGTCGGAGGACAGGATACTGGGGTGGATGGACCTTTGGTCTGACCCAGTATGGCCATTCTTATGTTCTTATGAATGCAGATATGCTCCTAGGGGACTGAGCATAGCTTTCTGATTCAGGCACTGGCCCTAGACTCAGGAGATCTGGGATTGACTGGGGTGCTAGAACAATTTGTATAGTGGGAGTGCTGAGAGCCATTGAACCAAACTGTAAACCCGGTATTTAATGGAAACCACTTCAAGCCAGGGGTGCAGCAGCACCCCCCACACTCCTAGTCCCAGCATCTATGGGGAATGGTTCCCATTCTCACACAGACTTCCTGTGTAACCATGGGTAAATCATGGAGAGTGGGATTTTTGAAAGCACGTAAATCCCATTAGGCACTTCTGAAAATCCCATCCTTAAACTTTCTGGGATAGATTCCCAAAGACCTCAGGTGTGGCGATGCTCAGCATTATCATGCCTAACTTTTTAGTGCCGATAACATCACTGGGATTCACAAAACTGGAGTTAGGCACTTAGGCTCCCTATACAGTGAATTGGAAGAGATAGACATTGATGGTTGGGATGGGCTCAGATATTGCAATATAGTGTGGGGGGAGAGGTTCATATATGCAAATACTTAGAAGTTCTTAAGTCACTGGACAATGAACAAAACTGAGTTTGTTATGCTCTGATTTTTGCAATTTTATCTTTTCTGGGAACTGCCCTGTTGGATAGTGCATTGAATTAAACATTGGAGAGATTTAACACAATAAATAAATTGCTTCAACACAGCTGTAAATTGTTAGGTATTTATCTTCTGCTTAAGCTTTCAAGTTTGGTCATTTCTTAAGTTACTCCAGCAGCTATTACTGATTGTTTAATTTCAAGACTTGCAGCAAATGTTTGCCCCAAGAAAAAGTGGAAGTAGACATGTTAGGTCTTGGGTCAACAAATCAGCATTTACAAGTTTCTGGATTGAGAAGGTCTTTTACTGACAACATTTGAAGAAGGGATTTTAGGAATACAGCCAAAAATATTTTAGGACTATTTGTCAGTCTAATTAAAGGTATTGAATCCTTTACTTTTCCCATGTAATTTCATGATGAAAGGGAAAGGCAACGGACTATTAAAAAGAAGAGCCATGCAGTGTAAGACAACTTGCTGATTGTGACTGATTCCACATAATATTTTTACTGATCCAACATTTGTCACTTAGCTGTGAACCTATTTTATTTGTGCAATAGAATCGGGTAAAGTTCACTGAAAAGTTAAAATCTCAAAGGTTTTCCTGTGGTTTGTAGAAATTCTTAATGGAATAGATTGCTCAAACCTTAATTTAAAAAAATGTAATGAAAGAAAACAAATCAATAAAAGAGAATTTTTTCCTTGCAGTAAAAAAAAGTATCTTTTTTTCCATAAATGGCTTTAGTAAGTGTTCTTTTTCTGTATGAAGTAAATTATATGTACCTTTGAGCTTCTGCTAAGCAAGACTGCTAGAGCTGTCTGTTTATAATGATTAAAAAACTATGAGCTGCTCCAAATGGAATTTGATGATCTCATAAATGTTGCTGTCTCTCAGTACATGAGGAAGAAACTATTTCTGAGAGATTAATGTCTGTGCTAAGATTTATGAATTAAAATTGCAATGGGTCAATTTTATATGCAAGTGCTAAAAACAAAAGATGGCATGTAATAAAGGGTAAGATGATACGAGTGATTCCTCTTTGAAACCTCTGTTTTAGTGCTGAGTTTTCTAAATCATTGCCTAATTTTTTTTTAATCTTATTCTGCTAAAGGAACACAGGGGGACTGAGATTCTTTAGAAGACACTCCGACAGTGAGTGGATCTTTCTAGCTCAATGGTGACAGGAGCTGAGGCTTCCTAATGTCCCTAAATCATGTGACATTTTCATAATAGGAACCACCAAAGCAATATGAATTCTCAGCAAACAACCAAACCCCAGTAATGTGAAATGTACGAAGTCATGGTAACAATTCATTTATATCAGAAAGGCACCTATCCCTTACTTTTCAATAAAAGATTATATGAGGACCCCAAGATTTTTGCTTGTGCATAATCTGAGTGAGATATTGGGATGAATTTATTCAGCCATACTATCTCATGTTAAAAATCTTTTACAGGCTGCAATCTGACCCTCAAACCTGGCTGAACAATGTTTTTATAGCCTCTTACTCATGGTCTCAGTCAAACATTTGGTGTGGGAAGCTTCTGAGGCCAGAGATGAAAGGGTCTGAACAACTGTTCTGCTAGGGCTCATTTCTGATCCCCCATGAAGAAGAGTGAGTAACTTGGACTATTAAACAGATCTTTGTGCTCTATAAGTTCAACATAACTTACATATGCTCCTTTGTTTGTTTTGGCAGATGTGTGCACAGATCTGAATATGAATAGGGCTTCCGTGTCTGTGCTACTGCCAAATACAATCATTATTAAACCCATACCTCTGAACATACATGGGTTTCTAAGTAAGCATTTTTATATCTACCCTGTATCTTGCTCTGGCTGACAAATCCAGGATGAGCTTCCTGGCTCTTTTCTTCACTGGCTCTAGCACAGTCCTCAGACTAACAGTAATTAGCATTACATGAGAAAGATATCTGTCCAGAGTCTAAACAACATATGTGTGAGAGGGAAATACACCCTTCCAACGTTGATTTCCTAGATGACAATATGCCTTGCCCTCTTGCATTGTAATTGTTATTGTACTTGTCCAAATTAGACTGCTGGCTCTTGGGTTAGGGACCTTGTCTTTCATGTGTCTGTAAAGTGGGGTGTTATTTATGATAATGATGTTAGGATATTTACATTATGAAGGAGAGAGAGAAAATATAGAAGTGATAGTCTGCTAATCAATCAATAACTTAGTGCTAATTCCTGGTTCCCAGAACAAACTCTGAGTTAAGGGATTTATCCAGAGGAGCTATGTAAGGGCTGATAGGAATGGAATCCTCCTCCACTGTCTGGTTGTGGGCTGTGAAACATGAGCACACCCACTAGAGGCCATATGGATTATAGCAGTCCCCAGACCCACTGATCATCACCAATAACAACAACACAGAAGTTCTGGCCAGTGGATGTGGATTCCCTCTGGGTATGTCTACACTACGAGGGTAGTTCGATTTCACTTAAATCGAATATGTGTAATCGATATTGCAAAGTCGAACGTGTGTGTCCACACTAAGGACAGTAATTCGACTTTGTGAGTCCACACTAACGGGGAAAGCGTCGACATTGGAAGCGGTGCACTGTGGGCAGCTATCCCACAGTTCCCGCAGTCCCCGCTGCCCATTGGAATTCTGGGTCGAGCTGCCAATGCCTTCTGGGTAAAAAAAATGTGTCTAGGGTGCTTTTGGGTAATTGTCGTCATCCGTCCGTCACTACTGCCCTCCCTCCCTCCCTCCCTGAAAGCGCCGGCGGGAAATCAGTTCGCGCACTTTTCTGGTCAGTGACAGCGCGGACGCCACAGCACTGCGAGCATGGATCCTGCTGCGACCATCGCTGCAGTTATGGCAGTTGTCAACGCCTCGCAGCTTATCATCCACCTTTACCAGAGGCAGATGCAGATAAACCAGGCGAGGAGGCTACGGCACCGCGGTGAGGGCCTGAAGTCTGAGAGTAGCACAGGCCTGTCAGAAAGCACGGGATCCAGCGCCGAGGACATCACGGTGACAATGGGTCATGTGGATGTTGTGGAACGGCGATTCTGGGCACGGGAAACAAGCACGGACTGGTGGGACCGCATAGTGCTGCAGGTCTGGGATGAATCCCAGTGGCTGCGAAACTTTCGCATGCGGAAGGGGACTTTCCTTGAACTTTGTGAGTTGCTGTCCCCTGCCCTGAAGCGCAATGACACCCGGATGCGAGCAGCCCTGACTGTCCAGAAGCGAGTGGCCATAGCCCTCTGGAAGCTTGCAACGCCAGACAGCTACCGGTCAGTCGCGAACCACTTTGGCGTGGGCAAATCTACCGTGGGGGTTGTTGTCATGCAAGTAGCCAACGCAATCGTTAAGGTACTTCTCTCAAAGGTAGTGACCCTGGGAAACGTGGAGGTCATCATAGATGGCTTCGCCGCGATGGGATTCCCAAACTGCGGTGGGGCTATAGATGGAACTCACATCCCTATCCTGGGACCGGACCACCAGGCCAGCCAGTACATCAACCGAAAGGGCTACTTTTCAATGGTGCTGCAAGCACTGGTGGACCACAGGGGACGTTTTACCAACATCAGCGTCGGATGGCCGGGCAAGGTTCATGACGCTCGCGTCTTCAGGAACTCTGGTCTGTTTAGACGGCTGCAGGAAGGTATTTACTTCCTGGACCACAAAATAACTCTTGGGGATGTGGAGATGCCTACAGTGATCCTCGGGGACCCAGCCTACCCGCTAATGCCCTGGCTCATGAAGCCCTATACTGGCGCCCTGGACAATGAAAAAGAACTGTTCAACTACCGGCTGAGCAAGTGCAGAATGGTGGTGGAGTGTGCTTTTGGCCGTCTCAAGGGGAGATGGAGAAGCTTACTGACTCGCTGTGATCTCAGCGAAACCAATATCCCCATTGTTATAGCAGCTTGCTGTGTGCTCCACAATCTCTGTGAGAGCAAGGGGGAGACCTTTATGGCGGGGTGGGAGGTTGAGGCAAATAGCCTGGCTTCTGATTACGCCCAGCCAGACAGCCGGGCGATTAAAAGATCCCAGCGGGACGCGCTGTGCATCCGGGAGGCTTTGAAAGCTAGGTTCCTCAGTGAGCAGGGTAACCAGTGACTTTTAAGTTTGTTTAAAGAGAAGCTGAACCTGCCCCCGTTTCTTTACCCGGTTAATGTTGTCTATCCTATCCAGCTACATACCCCCTTCACCTCCTTCCAAAAAAATAAAATCAGTTTTATTTTGTTAATGAACACCGTTGTCTTTATTACTGTTTTCGCGGGAATGTTTTAAACCTGGGACGCAGACTGTGGTGGGGAGCGGGTGTAGTGTACTGATGCAAATGATGCTTCTAAACTCCAGGAATGACAGGATTCGCAGTGCTGGACTGGTTGTTTCAACGGAGCCTGCCAGCCCTCCTGAGCGGGACTGCGTGTATGTGGGGGCTATGTGACTGTATGGCAGGGGGAGGAGGGTTACAGATCCCCTGCTGCGTGGCTCTGTGATCCAGGAAAAGGACCGCTGCATAAGATCTGTAACTGCCCTCCCCCGCCATAAAGTCACAGAGCAACCAACCCCCCCCCCACCCCCCACAGAACATGAAAACCACCTCCCAGACTGACCAGGGTAACTAGTCACTGCACTGTGTATGTGCCCTGCTGCTGGACCTGCCCCCGCCTCTGTACCCTGCTAAAGGTGACTGTCCTGTCCAATTACCAAGCCCCTTCCCCCCCTTCAGACAGACTCTCCTCCAAAAGAACATGATGGAAACAGTAATGAACAGAAACATATTTTTTATTAACAACCACACATGAAACTGGGGGGTGAAACTTGGGGGCTTGGGTGAGGTGGGAAGGAAAGGACTTTTCAAATTTTGGGGAATGACAGCCTTCTGGTGCTTGAGCAGTCTGCAGGGGTGGAGTGAGAGTTTTCACGGACTCTGCCACCCCTCCTTCTTTGGACTTTGGGCGAGGGGGGTATGGGACTTGGTGGCAGGGGAGGGCGGTTACTGATAGACTGGAGCGGGGCTCTGTCCTCCTGCCTCCGTTCCTGCAGAACATCAACAAGGCGCCGGAGCGTGTCCGTTTGCTCCCTCATAAGTCCAAGCAGCGTTTGAGTCGCCTGCTGTTCTTCCTGCCGCCACCTCTCCTCACGTTCCATGTGTGTTTGGTGCATTTGGGACAAATTCTCCCTCCACTGGTTCTGCTGTGCTGCCTGGGCTCGGGAGCAGCCCATTAGTTCTGAGAACATGTCCTCTCGCGTCTTCTTCTTCCTCCGCCTAATGTGCGCTAGCCTCTGGGAGTGTGATGCCAGGCTGGGTTGGGAGACAGTCGCAGATGTGGCTGTGGGAAAGAGAAAAAGGTAGTGAATTCCTCCGAAAGATAAATGTAGTTGTGAACAAAGAACATAGTCTTTCTCTGTGAACAAGACCATGCACTGCACCTATCACATGCGCACTCAGGACAAGGTCGAATTTTCGGACCTCGCTTTCAGTGCCTGGGGTCTTGCACTGCCGATCTGGGAAGTGGGGCAGGACACCGGAATTTCTGTAGCAGGCAGACATGGTAAGCCGTAGACTTGTGGCTGCTTAAAACTTTAATAGTAGCACTGGCCTCCTTTCACATTGAAAGCAATGCCAGTCTCTGCTGCCAGCAATCCGGCAAGCATGAACTCTGCCCCTGTCCCACCCCCTCGCGGCTGTCCCAGGGAAAGATCCCTGTATGCTGCCCCTCTCCCGCCTCCACCGCATGGCTGTAAACCGGCGGTTACAGTTCTGTAAAGGAACGGGCAAGCAGTCCCAATACTAACAGTCCCCTACCTAATTCAAAGCAGGTCATCATGAGCGACATCACAATAATGAGGATCTCAGACAGCGATAAAGAGCGAATGCTTCGGGAAAGCCTGCAAAGACCAGGGCCGTATGCCGCCATGCTATGCAAGGCAATGATACCGGAGTACTTGCTTGTCTCCTGGCGCGGGAACGTCTCGTACTTCGGAGGACCCAGTAAGGCCACTCTCCCCAGGAACCTGATGAACAGGCTTTCCCATTACCTGCAGGAGAGCTTTGTGGAGATGTCCGTGGAGGATTACTGCTGTATCCCCGGACATATAGACAGGATTCTAATATAGCTGCAGTAGCAGGGACTAAAGAGTGGAACAGCTTGGGCAGCAGAATCATGCACAACCGGACACTGTTTGATTTTTTTTAAATAGTTGGAACTGATTACTTAAGCGCCCAGGGGGAAGAAATCATGAATCACACATTGTTCTTAGTCTTAATATTCCAGTTCTGTTAAAAATAAATGTTTAGATATTTAAAACACTTACTGCTTGATCCTTCCCCTGAATCTGTGTCCGGGTTAAATGCTGGGGACGGTTGGTAGGGGATCTCTGTAAGGGTGATGAAGAGCTCCTGGCTGTCGGGGAAATCAGCTTGGTAAGCGCTGTCGACTGCCTCGTCCTCCTCATCTCCTTCCTCATCTTCCCCGTCTGCTAACATGTCCGAGGAACCGGCCGTGGACAATATCCCATCCTCAGAGTCCACGGTCAGTGGTGGGGTAGTGGTGGCGGCCGCACCTAGGATGGAATGCAGTGCCTCGTAGAAATGGGATGTGTGGGGCTGGGATCCGGATCGTCCATTTGCCTCTTTGGTCTTCTGGTAGCCTTGTCTCAGCTCCTTGATTTTCACGCGGCACTGCGTTGCATCCCGGCTGTATCCTCTCTCTGCCATGGCTTTAGAGATCTTCTCATAGATCTTTGCATTCCGTCTTTTGGAGCACAGCTCGGAAAGCACGGACTCATCGCCCCACACAGCGATCAGATCCAAGACTTCCCTATCAGTCCATGCTGGGGCCCTCTTTCTATTCTGGGATTGCACGGCCATCTCTGCTGGAGAGCTCTGCATCGTTGCCAGTGCTGCTGAGCTCGCCACGATGACCAAACAGGAAATGAGATTCAAACTGCCCAGACAGGAAAAGGAATTCAAATTTTCCCGGGGCTTTTCCTGTGTGGCTGGTCAGAGCATCCGAGCTCGGACTGCTGTCCAGAGCGTCAACAGAGTGGTGCACTGTGGGATAGCTCCCGGAGCTATTAGCGTCGATTTCCATCCACACCAAGCCTAATTCGATATGGCCATGTCGAATTTAGCGCTACTCCCCTCGTTGGGGAGGAGTACAGAAGTCGAATTTAAGAGACCTCTATGTCGAACTAAATAGCCTCGTGGTGTGGACGGGTGCAGGGTTAATTCGATGTAACGGCGCTAAATTCGACATAAACGCCTAGTGTAGACCAGGCCTCTGAGTAGCTTCTTCACAGCTTGTCCCTTCACTCCCTATTCAGCAGAACCATGGCAGTTCTCATACTTTTTGGTCACTGTGCACCGGCAAAAGATAGGGACGGAGCAGGATTTGGTCCGTAGAACTGAAAGTACATGGATTAAAATATATATTTGCATATAAACATCTATTTCCCACAATCCGTTCTAATAAAGAGGTGCCATACCTAGGATGATCAGGCACGCTCACCATGACCAAAGTGAGTATTTTAAGAGAGATCAAAATAGATTGTGAGTTGGGACATTTATTAAGATTTGTGAAGGGAGATTTTTTTCATTAGTTTCAGCTTTTGCATATGTTTGTTTTGTACTCAACCTTAGTATTTGGTGCTAATGAGTAGTAAAAAATATTGGTCTTTACTACATCATCTGAAGTTTTTTCCAAACTGTTCAGGTCCCTTGTAGTTTTCTGTCCCCAGATGAGTGAATATTCACCTTACACTGTACAATTCAAGGTCAGCATGAGACTTAAAGCTGTACCTTAGTAGAGAAGAGGCGCCAATCTGTTGGAATTTCAGAGCAGACACGTCCAGAGTTTATAAAAGCAAACAGCTTATGTCAGATTTTCATTCTTGGATTATGCTAAATCAGTCTGTGCCAAAGTGAAAATCTGAGCTATCTGCTTTTATACATTCTTGAATTGAGATTTGGATTTCAGAGTGCGTGTCATGTGATGGAATCCCAATGACAAAACTGTAACAGTCATCTAGTTAGATTAGGGGGTTGTCTGTGTTAAATTTCCATGTTGTTGTTTTTAAGGACCAAAATTGGCCTGTAATGTTTTTTGAACTGCTCCTATGATTGCTTGAACTTTATACCTTAATTCTGCTAAATGAAATACTTTAAATTAAACTTCAAATACCTAACCCAATGTTTTGTATTTGTCTCCCACTCCTCAATTTTTGCTACTACCTATAGTAGAAAGACAGAGCAGAGGAGAGTGTTTATAGCAAAAGGCTAGGAACGACCAAACAAGACTGGAACAATTCTCCTAACCTATCTATCCCATCAGGAAATTGAGATAATAATACGTACCTACTTTTGTAATGCTCTTTGGAGAGGCAGTTTGGTCCAGTGGTACCGGGGTGGTAAACAGGAGACCTGGATTGTATTCCCAGCTGTATCAATGAATATCTAACCTTGGGCAAGTCTTGTGCCTTTGTTTCTCCTCCCATTCTTTGTCAATCTTGTCTTTAGAATGTGAAGTCTTTGAGGAAGGACCGTCTCTTAGTATGTGTTTGTGTCTAGCATAACGGGGTCTGGTTTTATTTGGAGCCTTTAGGTTAGGGGTGACTAAACTGCAGCTCACGAGCCGCATGCGGCTCTTTTACAGTTAAAGTGCGGTTCACGGAGCCCCCCCCCCGCCCCCATTCTCTACCAGATTGGGGAGGGGTAGTTCTGGGCTTCTGCCCTGTGTCAGGGTGGCCGACTGGTGCCTGCTGAGAGTGGGGAAGCACAATTTAAAGGTCCAACCCCCGCAACAGCTTGAGTCACGCCCCCCACAAGCACCCCTCCCTGTTACCCTCAGTGGCCCCTCCCTGCAGCTCCCAGGCATTAGTTCTGCATGGAGAAGCAGCGGCAAACAGCTGAGAGCTGCAGAGAGGGGCTGCTGCTTTAGCTCCATGGGGAGAGGCAGCAACAAAAGCAGGGGCTCTCCCTGCAGCAATCAGCTGTTTGCCACTGCCTCTCCCCATTGCTGCAGATCCCAGCTTGCTAGCTCCAGCAGCTGCTGTGCAAGGAAGAGGCCCGGCCAGCAAACCCTGGCAAAAATCGGGAGTGGGGGGGCGGTACATGACTCTATGTGCCCCACCATGCGTTACCTCTGGTCTGTCCAGTGGGGAGGGGGGGTCTCAGGGCTTCAGCCCCACAGGATGCACCTGCTGGGGCTTGGGGCTTCAGTAGGAGTGGGGCTGAAGCCCTGAACCCCAGCAGGCATGCCCCAGCTCTCAAACTTCTGAAGATTGTCATATGCGGCTCGGAGGGCCAGTAAGTTTGCTGCTTTAGGTCCTACAGCAATACACAAAATAAATAATTCTGGAATGAAACATGCCATGTAAGTATAAGATGTTGATATTTTGTTTTATAAAAATAAATAATTCTTTAATCAAATGTATTCTCAAACAATAGGGCCCTTAGATGTGATCCATATTGTGTAGCTCATTGAGCTAAGATGAATTGATTTAAATCAAGGCAATTTAAATCAGCGATTTAAAATCAACTTTTCCATTTGTACTTCGGTTGTTTTCTAAAGAAAGGTGCCTTCTCATTGGTTGATATAGCTATTAAAACATGCGTCCAAATTTGAAGGGGAGCAAAATCATAGGCCAGCATCCTTGTCCGCCACCTCCTCCTTGCCTTACCCAGAGGCATCAACCCCTCGCAGCAGCACTCTGCAGCCCAGAACCACAACCCTAATCCTGGCCTGGTGTCGAAGAGAGGCCCTGGGGGCCAAATCTGAGTGGCACTATGACTGCTTGCACCAGATTGCCACAGGAGTGGGGATCCAGGCCCATTCCCATGGGGCAGGAGCTGCCACTATGGGGTGAATGTGGGTTCGGCTCACTCTTCTACCATACTCCAGGGGCCTCCCCACTGCACTGGGCCCATGACCCATCTAGAACCTTCCCACAACCTGTGGATGGGTCATAACCCACCGTTTGGAAAACACTGTTCTAGGTCACTTAGATGATCTTGAAAAATGTACCTGTTGTCTCTTTCTGTTCTCAGCTCTGTACCTTATTTCTTGCTACACCTTATGCTTGGGGCAGCTTCCTAATTATTGCATGTCAAGTTCCCTGCCTCTCCCTTGACAAATGGGAAACCTCACCTGTGCTGTGAAGCATTCTGGCTGTAAAGACCATCCACCACTTTCTATTTTTTCCCCTTTTGTGTTAGTGTGTTTAGATTGGAAAATCTTTGAGGAAGGGTTCTGATCACTGAGTAGCATCATTCACCTGTTATAAAGCATTGTGGACATGCACACTATTGTATAAATATGCTCTCCATTAGGCATCTTTTTTGAAAAATATGCATAACTCTTACTAATTCTCAGACATACACATGTATTCGATGGAAAGTATACTTTGCCCAATATGTAACTATATGCAAAATAAAAATCATGCACAGATAAAGAATAGATGTGCAATACTATTGATAAGGCATTTTTCCAATGACCATTGTCAGGACATGTTATCTTTTTGGCAACACACTGTTAATGATTCCATCATATAAGAACAACCTGGCCCTTGGAAGTAGGAGGTAAAATATTTAAAGTAGAAGGGAATACTTTTAATGCAAGGTATCATTAAATAATGTGGAACGCTCTTCCCCACAATATAACTGAGCCAAATAGCTTAGTAAGATTTTCAAAAAGACTAGACTCGTATGAATGATTATAGTTTCTGCTGTTATGCTATCTGAGTTTAGAAAGAATTGTATTTATTTTTATTTGTAAGTACCATAGAGAGCACCTGTCAAACAACACTACGTATCACTTAAATATCACCATATAAAGCATATTTCAAATGCAAACATAAAAAGCCAGTACAATCAGCAGAGCCTCAAAGAAATAAATCATCCACATAGAGCAACTGACAAAACAAATCTACCCATCTGCCCTCAGAGCCCTCGTTCCTCTGCCTTCCCACTCTTTAAAAGCTTGAGAAAAGAGGTTTTGCTAGGTGCTCTGAAGCTTAACACATTTGAACTATTATGAACCATGAATAGTGAAGAAAATTAATTCCAAAGTTAAGGAACCCAGCTGGAGAATGCCCTGCTAACAGATCTTTCCCATCTAAACTAAGGAGACCCCAAACTCAGGCACGTCTATTGATCATAGTTTGGGCAGTATGACACAGGGAAAGAAAGTTCTCCTAGGTAGGCAGATCCCAGGCCATTAGGGATTTAAAGGTTAACACTGACAGCTTAAATTACACCTTGAAGCCAATGGGATCTTGATGCTCCAGTGTAATATGTCAAGATGTGGACAGATGCAGTCTGCACCAATCAAAGTCTCCAGATGGACTTATTTAACTCTATGTGGAGCTGGATGCTCTAGTCTCTTCTTGTAGTGACAAATGCATGGGTGATGGTAAGGAAGTCTGCATCTGAAGAGAAGGCTAAAGCCTTCTGTCTAGATGCAGATGGGAAAAAAAGCTGTCCTGGCCACAGCTGCTTCCAGTACTTGACCATCTAAATGCATGCTTTCAATCTAGGGCTTGATGTGATCTCTGCCATTTCTTGCAGTTGTTTCTCCTAGCTGCCACTATTGTTTTTGCCATGGTGTGAAGTGGTTTCCGTTATATGCAGGGTTTGCAGTTATGTTCAACACCCCTACAAATTGTTCCAGCACCACTGCCCCTCTGAGTCACCTGCAGGATGATGCAAGCTAACAAGTATGCTTGGAGTTTACATGCAATTTGGTGCATGACTCCCTGCTTATTAACTTAGAATGAGCAAAACAAAACCTGCACTTGAGTGTGGATAAAAATCAATATTTTTTAAAAGATTAAGGGTGTTTGGTGTAATAAAATAAATATTATATGCTGTTTGTGTTTAATTGAATTCCAGTTACCATCCTAATACAACTTGACACTAATCATGAGCAAAAAGTAAATTGTCTAGTAAATAAGCAATATATCATTCCCCTTTTTCTAACATACTAAAATATACAATTAATAAGAATCTAAAAATATTAATCTATATAATTGCTCAAATAAATGTATATAATTATAGTGTGCCTTGCCAGGTAGCAAAAAGATGTACCATATCTAGTGTAAAGGCTCTATATAGTTGTAAATCAACATGTTGTAATGGTTCTATCCACCAATGTGAATGCATCTTTTTTTAGAAAATAACTGAATTACAAATGGAAAAGCTGATTAAATTCCACGATTTCAATGGAGGCTTTCTACTGATGATTTAAATCAATCCACCCTGGCTGATAGCAAGGGTTTTCTTACTGGGAGCTGTCAGATTTTGCAGTTTAATAAGAATGTCCTAAACAGTAAGTAGCATCTTTAAAAGATCCAGGAATTTGGAAATTCACCACCCTCTGCTGACTTTGTGCTGTCAGGCTCTTTGTGAAGCCAGTAGGAGTGCACCTGCTGAAATTAAGCTGTACATGTGGGAAATTGATGTGATAGGGAACAATGTGAATTTATGATGTACAGTCACATAACTAAAGTCAATGAGCCAAACTATCCTTGACAGAACTCCAAACCCAAAGTTATACTGAACATAAGGTGGAAAAAGGTATTGCTGAATCCATGCCTCCTTGAGGTATTGTGCCAGTCTGACTCACTCCTACTGTTTCCCATGAAATCTGGCTCTCCAGGAGCCATCATCATACTCTATCTAGCTATCTGTCTTAGAATCATAGAAGATTAGGGTTGGAAGAGACCTCAGGAGCAGGGCCGGCTCCAGGCACCAGCTTAACAAGCAGGTGCTTGGGGCGGCCAAGGGAGAGGGGCGGCACCTGCGGCAATTCGGGGGCAGCAGGTCCCTCACTCCCTCTAGGAGCGAAGGACCTGCCGCCGCTGATCGCGGCTTTTTTTTTTTTTTTTTTTTTTGGCTTAGGGCGGCAGAAATGCTGGAGCCGGCCCTGCTCAGGAGGTCATCTAGTCCAACCCCTGCTCAAAGCAGGACCAACCCCAATCTTCTGCTACTAGAATCCAGAGAGCAGCTGTCAAATATGTTAAAACAGGAGCAGTGGCACCCTAATTTTTGTGCTAGCAAGAAGAGTTGCTGTTTGCTTATGTAACCCACAGACCTTCCAGGTGTGGTGTTCTGTCCCAT
This sequence comes from Emys orbicularis, assembly GCF_028017835.1. NCBI lineage: Eukaryota > Metazoa > Chordata > Testudines > Emydidae > Emys > Emys orbicularis. Next base: position 49,417,939 of record NC_088684.1, on the reverse strand, counting down.
CTAGTGGCAAGGAGACCACGGAGAGAGATTAATGAGTCTGCTTTACAGTCTTATCTAACCGGCAGCTGGCTTTTAGTTCATGGGGTAGAGGCTCATGCACTAAGCTCTAGAGGTCTCAGGTTCAATCCCGCCCGTCAACAACCCAGGGTCTGTTAGCGTTACACTAACATAGAGCAGCTTCAGGTAACTGCACCTTCAGAATAAGCTCAACCAACAGTCAGTCAGATGATATCGTCAGCATAATATGATGAATTCAGATGCGGTGTGTTGTTTCAGCCTGGTCAAAGACAATTTATTATTTTATTTTATTTACGAATGGAAACCCGTCAATTTACGCTCCGAGAACATCAAATTAAAAACAAATTCTTTAATAATGAAAAATTTCCTCCATGTCTTCATTTTAGTGCAAAGGCTTTGAGGTGTCTGCACTCTCCTGCTGGTAATTCCCGGCTTTATGCACTCAGAAACAGGGGCAGAAGGAGGCACTAGCTCTGGTAAGATGTCTGTTTCCCCTCTCAAATTCCCTCCAGCATTCCCCCCCTCAAAGTCACTAGCAGGGACACATTTAGATCCCCCCTAACTAGTCTCATTTGGTGTACGCAGTGTTGAAGAAGAGCTCTGTGTCCGCATCCTTCTCACCAACAGAAGTTGGTCCAAATAAAAGATATTTCCTCACTAACCTTGTCTCTCCATTCCTATTTGATGAATTTTTAAAGCCTCAAGTTGGAAATTGATTTTAAAAAATTACTACATCCTTTAATAATTAGTGATGACCCATGTAATACTCAGTAATAATAAATAGTGTTTAGGAAGAGCCACGGGATAGAGAGCTAGAACAGGTCTAAGGGTATGTCTACACTACAGGATTAATCCGAATTTATATAATTCGAATTTAGGAAACCGATTTTATAAATTCGAATGTATTTGGCCACACTAGGCTCCATTAATTCGGTGGTGTGCGTCCAAGCTACCGTAGTAGCATCGATTTCCAGAGCGTTGCATTGTGGGTAGCTTTTCCATAGCTATCCCATAGTTCCCGCAGTCTCCACCCCCCTTGGAATTCTGGGTTGAGACCCCAGTGCATGATGGGGCAAAAAACATTGTCGCAGGTAGTTCTGGGTACAGCCTCCCCCTCCCTCCCTGAAAGCAACGGCAGACAACCATTTCGCGCCTTTTTTCCTGAGTGAACTCTGCAGACTCCATTCCGCAGCAAGCATGGATCCCGTTGTGCTCCAGAACGCAGTCTTGAACATTATAAACACCTCGCGCGTTCTCGTGGAGTTTATGCTTACCCAGGACCAGAAAAAAGAGGCGAGGAGGAGGAGGCGGCGATTGCAGCGCAGCGACCAGCGTGATGAGGACATGGACACGGACACAGAATTCTCTGAGACCGCGGGCCCCGGTGCTTTGGAGATTATGATGTTAATGGGCCAGGTTATAGGCTTGGAACGCCGATTCTGGGCCCGGGAAACAAGCACAGACTGGTGGGACCGCATAGTGTTGCAGGTGTGGGACGATTCCCAGTGGCTGAGAAACTTTCGCATGCGTAAGGGCACTTTCATGGAACTTTGTGACTTGCTTTCCCCTGCCCTGAAGCGCCAGAATACCAAGATGAGAGCAGCCCTCACAGTTGAGAAGCGAGTGGCGATAGCCCTGTGGAAGCTTGCAACGCCAGACAGCTACCGGTCAGTCGGGAATCAATTTGGAGTGGGCAAATCTACTGTGGGGGCTGCTGTGATGCAAGTAGCCAAAGCAATCACGGAGGTGCTGCTACGAAAGGTAGTGACTCCGGGAAATGTGCAGGTCATAGTGGATGGCTTTGCTGCAATGGGATTCCCTAACTGTGGTGGGGCGATAGATGGAACCCATATTCCTATCTTGGCACCGGAGCACCAGGGTACCCAGTACATAAACCGCAAGGGGTACTTCTCAATGGTGCTGCAAGCACTTGTGGATCACAAGGGACGTTTCACCAACATCCATGTCGGCTGGCCGGGAAGGGTTCATGACGCTCGCGTCTTCAGGAACACCAATCTGTTTAAACGGCTGCAGCAAGGGACTTACTTTCCGGACCAGAAAATAACCGTGGGGGATGTTGAAATGCCAATTGTTATTCTTGGGGACCCAGCCTACCCCTTAATGCCATGGCTCATGAAGCCATACACAGGCAGCCTGGACAGGAGTCAGGAGCTGTTTAACTACAGGCTGAGCAAGTGCAGAATGGTGGTAGAATGTGCATTTGGCCGTTTAAAAGGTCGCTGGCGATCCTTACTGACTCGCTCAGACCTCAGCCAAACCAATATCCCCATTGTTATTACTGCTTGCTGTGTGCTTCACAATCTCTGTGAGAGCAAGGGGGAGACCTTTATGGCAGGGTGGGAGGCTGAGGCAAATCACCTGGCTGCTGATTACTCGCAGCCAGACACCAGGGCGATTAGAAGAGCACACGATGAAGCGCTGCGCATTAGGGAAGCTTTGAAAACCAGTTTCATGACTGGCCAGGCTACAGTGTGAAATTTATGTTTGTTTATCCTTCCTGAAAACCCGCCCCCTTTATTGACTCATTCTCTGTAAGGAACCCACCCTCCCCCTTCCCCCAGCTTGCTTTCAAAGGAAATAAAGTCACCATTGTTTAAAAATCATTTATTCTTTATTAATTGATTATAAAAAGAGGGAGAGAACCTGAGTGGGGTTTGGGAGGAGGATCAGCGGGAAGGAAAAGCCCAGTAAAAAAAGGTTAAAAAAATGGCAGCCTTTTGCTTGGGCTGTCCACTGGGGTGGAATGGGAGGGTGTACGGAGCCTCCCCCCCCCCGTGTTCTTAAACGTCTGGGTGAGGAGGCTATGGAACATGGTGAGGAGGTAGGGGGGTTATACAGGGGCTGTAGCGGCACAGAACCTGAGTGGGGTTTGGGAGGAGGATCTGCGGGAAGGAAAAGCCCAGTAAAAAAAGGTTTAAAAAATGGCAGCCTTTTGCTTGGGCTGTCCACTGGGGTGGAATGGGAGGGTGTACGGAGCCTCCCCCCCCCCCGTGTTCTTAAACGTCTGGATGAGGAGGCTATGGAACATGGTGAGGCGGTAGGGGGGTTATACAGGGGCTGTAGCGGCACTCTGTTCTCCAGCAGCCGTTCCTGAAGCTCCACCAGACGCCGGAGCATGTCTGTTTGCTCACGCAGCAGCCCCAGTGTTGCTTCCCGACTCCTCTGATCTTCCTGCCGCCACCTCTCATCTCGAGCGTCTCTCCTCTCCTCACGTTGGTCCCTTCTGTCCTCACGTTGGTCCCTCATGTCCTCACGTTGGTCCCTCCTGTCCTCACGGTCACTGGCTTCTTTCCTATACTTGCAAACCGTCTCCTTCCACTCATTCAGATGAGCTCTTTCACTCCTGGTGGATTGCATGATTTCGGCAAACATCTCTTCTCTCGTCTTTTTTTTACGACGCCTTATCTGGGATAGCCTTCGGGAAGGAGGAGGGAGGCTTGAAACATTTGCACCTGCTGGAGGGAGTGAAAAAAGGAGAGAATTTTTTTAAAAGATACATTTTTCAGAACAATGCTTATACTCTTTCACGGTGTATACTATTCACATTACATAGCACATGTGATTTCTGTGCAAGGTCGCATTTTGCCTCTTAATATTGAGTGCCTGTGGCTTTGCTGCTAGAGATCACAGACGCAGGTCGGGGCAACAGAATTCACCTTGCATGCTGCCATGGTAAGCCACTGTCTTTAGGCTTCTGCGCCCTGCTTTCCCACATACCAAGCAAAGCCCGTTGTGCTGCAGTTTTCCTGTTAGCTTGTTTTCTGCTGCTGAAGGTTAACACACCCCCCCCCATCCAATTCTATGGGATGAGTGCTTTCTCCCTCCCCCCACCGCGTGGCTGGTATCAGGGAAGATCCCTGCAGGAACCAAACTAACAACACCCCCCCCCACCCGCCATGAATTCTCTGGGATGAGTGCTTTCTCCCTCCCCCCACCGCCTGGCTGGTATCAGGGAAGATCCCTGCAGGAACCAAACTAACAACAACACCCCCCCACCCGCCATGAATTCTCTGGGATGAGTGCTTTCTCCCTCCCCTCACCGCGTGGCTGGTATCAGGGAAGATCCCTGCAGGAACCAAACTAACACCCCCCCCCCCCACCTGCCATGAATTCTCTGGGATGAGTGCTTTCTCCCTCTCCCCACCGCCTGGCTGGTATCAGGGAAGATCCCTGCAGGAACCAAACTAACAACAACACCCCCCCACCCGCCATGAATTCTCTGGGATGAGTGCTTTCTCCCTCCCCTCACCGCGTGGCTGGTATCAGGGAAGATCCCTGCAGGAACCAAACTAACAACAACACCCCCCCACCCGCCATGAATTCTCTGGGATGAGTGCTTTCTCCCTCCCCTCACCGCGTGGCTGGTATCAGGGAAGATCCCTGCAGGAACCAAACTAACACCCCCCCCCCCACCCGCCATGAATTCTCTGGGATGAGTGCTTTCTCCCTCTCCCCACCGCCTGGCTGGTATCAGGGAAGATCCCTGCAGGAACCAAACTAACAACAACACCCCCCCACCCGCCATGAATTCTCTGGGATGAGTGCTTTCTCCCTCCCCTCACCGCGTGGCTGGTATCAGGGAAGATCCCTGCAGGAACCAAACTAACACCCCCCCCCCCCCACCCGCCATGAATTCTCTGGGATGAGTGCTTTCTCCCTCTCCCCACCGCCTGGCTGGTATCAGGGAAGATCCCTGCAGGAACCAAACTAACAACACCCCCCCCCACCCGCCATGAATTCTCTGGGATGAGTGCTTTCTCCCTCCCCCCACCGCCTGGCTGGTATCAGGGAAGATCCCTGCAGGAACCAAACTAACAACAACACCCCCCCACCCGCCATGAATTCTCTGGGATGAGTGCTTTCTCCCTCCCCTCACCGCGTGGCTGGTATCAGGGAAGATCCCTGCAGGAACCAAACTAACACCCCCCCCCCCCCACCCGCCATGAATTCTCTGGGATGAGTGCTTTCTCCCTCCCCCCACCGCGTGGCTGGTATCAGGGAAGATCCCTGCTAGCAAAACGCGAAAAGCTCTGGGCCAATCCTCCCCACCCCCCTTTGCACTTGGCTAAATGCAGGGAAGGATTTCTTTTCAGCTACAGGCAAACAGCCCAGTAGGAACGGCCACCTCTGTCCCCTTAATTAAATTCCCTTATTTCAACCAGGTTACCCTAAGCGATATCACTCTCCTGAGGATTACACAGCAAGATAAAGAACGGATGTTGCTTGAATGCCAGCAAACACCGGGACCATACGCTGCCAGGCTCTGTCAGGCAATGATACCAGATTACTTGCTACTAGCATGGCGTGGTCAAGTGTCCTACCATGGAGGACGGAATAAGGCTGCACTGCCCAGAAACCTTGTGGCAAGGCTTTTGGAGTACCTCCAGGAGAGCTTCATGGAGATGTCCCTGGAGGATTTCCGCTCCATCCCCAGACATGTTAACAGACTTTTCCAGTAGCTGTACTGGCTGCGAATGCATCCCAAGTGCTCAGGGCAAATTAATCATTAAAAATGCTTGCTTTTAAAACATGTTTTATATTTTAAAAGGTAAACTCACCTGAGGTCCCTTCCATGGGGTCATGGTCTTGGGTGCTGGCTTGGGAGGCTTGAGAGGGTACTTCAGTCAGGGTGAGAAACAGATCCTGGCTGTTGGGGAGAACGGAGAGCTGGGTGCTCTCTGCCAGCTCGTCCTCCTCCTCCTCCTCTTCCCCTTCCACGGAATCATCAGGTGTACCTGATGAGATTATCCCCATCTCGGAATCCACAGTCAGAGGTGGGGTAGTGGTGGCGGCCCCCCCTAGAAATGCATTTAGCTCAGCGTAGAAGCGGCATGTCCGCGGCTCTGACCCGGAGCGACCGTTTGCCTCCTTTGCTTTTTGATAGGCTTGTCTGAGCTCCTTGACTTTCACGCGGCACTGATCTGAGTCCCTATTGTGGCCTCTCTCCATCATGCCCTTGGAAATTTTTTCAAAAGTTTTGGCATTTCGTCTTTTCGAACGCAGTTCTGCTAGCACTGAATCCTCTCCCCATATAGAGATCAAATCCAGTACCTCCTGTACGGTCCATGCTGGTGCTCTTTTTCGATTATCAGCCTGCATGGTTACCTGTGCTGATGAGCTCTCTGTGGTCATCTGTGCTCTCCACGCTGTGCAAACAGGAAATGAAATTCAAATGTTCCCGGGGCTTTTCCTGTCCACCTGGCCAGTGCATGCGAGTTCAGATTGCTGGCCAGAGCGGTCACAGTGGTGCACTGTGGGATAGCTCCTGGAGGCCAATAACATCGAATTGCGGCCACACTAACCTTAATTCGGATTAACAATACCGATTTTGACGCTACTCCTCTCGTCGAGGAGGAGTACAGAAATCGAATTAAAGGGCCCTTTAATTCGAATTAAATGGCTTCGTTGTGTGGACGGGTCAAGCGTTAATTCGAATTAAGGCAGCTAAATCCGAATTAAAGTCGTAGTGTAGACCAGGCCTAAGAACTAAGGACAGCACCTTAACGACACAACTCATCTAAAGAATGATGTGGGCTCTGTACTGCCACAGATGCATTTACTCATTTTATTTGTGGTATGTGTTTAAATTGATTGGAATCACTGAAGTGCAAAGGAGAAGAGTTATCCTTTGAGTTTGAAATATAAACCACAGCCCAACCCCACTGTCAGCTATTTATTCCTGTTTGCAATGCACATCACATGTATTTGTTTTTAATCCTACTATGCAAACCGGCATTGTTGTGACCACCTTCTACTGCAAAGGAGAGATAAATGGTTAAATATAAGTTAGTCTCTCTTCCCACACACGGCGATGTGCAATGATTTGTGTAACGCCCCGAAATAACAAGCCATGAAGATAAATCTTGTTCCCAGGCACTAACCAAGCCAGGGGTGCACACTGAGCCGCCATTCATGCCCAGGGTTATCAGCCCACTCTTTGTGGGGCATATGGACAATTCCAAGTAAAAAAACGACCACGCGAGTATGCTCAGCGGGGTTCTTTGATGTCTCAGCACAGGGCAGCACGAAGAGTGTCTGGTTAAAATGTGGACCGCTGCTGAGCATCAGTTGTACCTGCCGCCCGCTTCCCCAGACCCACCTCCCGAGAGGGAAAAGGATCAACCCCCTCGTTCAATTAAAAATACAAACTAACGATCCCGTGGGGCTGCAGCCCCGAGCCGGGGCAGATGCAGCAGCAAGCGGCGCAGGCGGGAACTAGCTCTGCGGGGGCCGAGCCTGCCAGGTGCGAGCCAGACGGGCAGGGAAGCGGGGCAGAGCGAGCTGCCCCGGGCTGGCGAGCAGGGCCCTTGCTGCGCACAGACACGCGCCCGGCTGTTCTGATTGCCCGGCTGCTGCCTGGGCCGGTCCCGGGAGCCCCCGGGGAAGAGGCGGCGCGTGGGGGCCAGAGGGGAGTCCAGGGGATCGCTCTCTCCGCCCCCTGCGCTCCGGCCAGACACACCCGCCCCCTCTGTCCCTCTCCACCCCGACCGGGGGCACGGAGTTGGCGGGAGCCTATAAAAGCCCCTGGCGGAGCCGGCGCCACCGTCCTGCAGGAGCGGCCAGAGCAGCCCAGGCACAAAGTGCTGAGACCCCGCGCCGAGAGCATGGCCCAGCAATCGTGTCAGTGGGGCTATGACAGTGACAACGGTGAGTGAGGGGCAGGGCGACCCCGCTGCGCCCCGCAGATCCCCTGGGGCGGGAGCCTGCAGCGCTCGCGGCCAGCCCGGTCTCCGCTTGTCCGGCAGACGCTGTAAGGAGTGAGACTGGGCTGGGCTGGGTGGGGGCTGGCTCCTGCAGCTTCTGCTTCCATTGTAATAAATCTGGGCACAACTTTACAGCCAGATCAGCCCACGTTCCCAGTCCGATCTCCACCCTCACCCGGAGAGTGGATACTGGACAGCTCCGGGAGCGCTGCAATCCAGGCGGCCAACCCCAGCTCCCCGGCTGTAAGGGGCAGTGCAGTCCTGTGGCTAAGCAAAATATTCATCTGTAAAACAGTTTCTTAAAAGGAGTCACGGCTAATGCTTCAAATGCCTCCGTCTGGAAACCAAAAGGAGGAAAAATATCCGCAGTGAATGGCACAGCTGTGAGGCGATGTATGAATAATGTGTAACATTGATTGTATTTGTATTAAACAGATGTCAACTTTATGCCTAAGTGGAAGAGAGTTTCATGACATTCCTTTGCATTTCTTCCTAGGACCTGAGCACTGGCACAAATATTACCCTATTGCCAAAGGAGACAATCAGTCACCTATTGAAATCAATATCAAAGATGTCCATTATGAACCCTCTCTTCTGCCTTGGTTTGTTGGATATGATCCTGTCGGAGCTAGGGCCATAGTGAACAATGGGAGAACCTGCAAAGTTGTGTTTGATGACACTTTCGATAGATCAGGTTAGTCTGGGTTTTACCTGAATAAATTTTACAAATGAATGTTTGCAAAGTTCTTGGAAGACAACATGTGCTCTATATGCTAATATGCTATATGCACTGGCCCTATACATACCAACACAGATGGCCACATTGGGGGTGGTCCAATATCTGCATTTTTGTGGATCCAGTGCCCCCAATACTCAACACAGCTGGGACAGGGAGGTTGTGATTGCTATAGCAGCCCCTGGGTATAGTCTCAGGTGAGGATGAGGGGAAAGGGAGGGGCTGCACAGCAGCCACAGAATGTTGCTCTCGGCTGTAGGGTGGATTTTACTTCCCCAGCCACTCTGCACTCCACCTACATGGAGCCCAAATCCTCAGGCTTTCTGTGAGAGGTGTGAAATTCACCGGAAAGGCTTTGAGGTCCACAGCTGGAATGCCTATGTAAATGCAAAATATCATTTTTGAAAAGTGTGATCATACTATTTTGACAAAGAAAAATAGCTAATGATAGACCCCAAATCCTGCTGTCTTTGCTCTGGCAAGAGTCCCATTGACGTCAGTGAGTTTTTTTGCCTGAGTAAGGACTGCAAGATTAGGCCTGTAGTATTTCTGCTAAATGAGTCCTCAAGTACAAAAGGAAAGGGCTGAGAAACTTCAGTTTAAAATGAACTCCTTAAAGCAAACATTAACACTCTAAAAGTATCATCATTCTTATAAACCTGTTTAGCCACAAATTCTTTACAACCACATGCAAAGTGCTGCACATATCATATGTGGCTCTTCAGGCTTAGAGCAGCCATACATATTTAAGAGACATGCCAATATCTTTTAACAAGTGCCAGCAGCATTTAGCATCTCTGAACAAATGGAATTTCATACTGATACCGTTGGCTATACTTCATAGAAAAGTTGCTGTCAATAAGCTATGAAGTTGCTTCACTATTGAGTTAAAAAGGAAATCAAGTGAATAGTATTGCAGCTCTAATTCTTACAGCTCTAGAAATCAAAGCTTGCTTTCATCTTTGCAGAGCATTTTAGTGAATATTTCTGTATGCAGACTAGCAACAAGAGCCATCATTTCTGTTCACAAAGTACCTTGCCAGGTGAACACATCTCAGAAGCTTTATAATAATAATATATGGAGATATACCTATCTCCTAGAACTGGAAGGGACCTTGGTCATTGAGTCCAGCTCCCTGCCTTCACTAGCAGGACCAAGTACTGATTTTTAGCGTAGATCTCTAAGCAGCCCCCTCAAGGATTGAACTCACAACCCAGGGTTTAGCAGACCAATGCTCAAACCACTGAACTATCCCTCCCCCTGTAGAAATTGTTGTCAAAAGAGTTTGTTGTCAGAAAAGGCTGTTTTGTTGAAAGAAACCAATTTTTTTTTCATGAAATAGTATCTGACATATCATGAAATAATGTAAAAATAATATTAAAATGAAAAACTTCATAAATTAAAATTTGAAACAAAGCTACACAATTCCAACACAAAATTTTGATGTTCTGAAATGACAAATTTTCAAAACTGATTTTTTTCTAAGACTACGTCCACACTACAAGCTAAGGATGTGATTCCCCAGCTTGTGTACACATACTCACACTTATGTGTACACATATTCACACTAGCTCTCATCGAGCTAGCACAAGTATAAATACCGGTGTAGCTGCGGTACCATGGGTAGCCGCAGAGTCAAGGCTTAGCCATGCCAAGTAAGTGCCCAGTGGTTTCAGGTGGGTTTGTATTTGTCATGGATAGGCCATGCCGCTGCTGCTGCTATCCATGCTACCGTGGCTTCATTGCCATTTATACTCATGCTTGCTCAATGAGAGTTAGAGTTAGCACAAGCATGTGTATGCGAGGAGGGGAATCACACCCCTAACTTGTAAAGATGTAGCCTTGATAACCATTTCATTCAATTTGGAAAGAAAACAACATTTCAAAAGGAAAACAAATTTTAAAATGTTGACATTTCCCGCAAATCTGATTTTTGGCCAGCTCCAATTTGGACCCTATGCAGCAGTCCTTATGCCTGAGTGTAAGGTCTGCAGGATTGTGAGGGAAAACAAATGATTGTCCATTTATATTGTAGAGTGAAAGACCCGCTCTTTTGGCACAAAATATGAAGTTATTTTTAAACTGCATTGTAAGCTTCAACTACTATTGCTGTATTGCTAGTAGTGACAATAATAATCAGTATGAGAGAATTTGCTAAAAGACTCAATGCTCTTAAATATTTAAGTGTGTATACATCTTAACTTTTTTTTTATTACTTTGATGGGTTCATGAAAACAAATCTATAGTCAAAATGAATATAAAATGAATTATCCAATAAAATAAAAAACAGAAGCACACAATAGACTGGGAATAGTTATGGGATTTTGATTAGTTCTCTAGCAAAGACAAAAACAAATCTCCTTCATGGCAATCACTTAGCATTTCTTCCTAATGTGTTATTTTTTCCTTTATTAGATTCATTTTAGTGGCATTTGCTTTGGAATTCTATCATTGATGAGCTACATCGGGGTCGGCAACCTTTGGCACACAGCTCGCCAGGGTAAGTACCCTGGCGGGCTGGGACAGTTTGTTTACCTGCCACTTCCGCAGGTTCAGCCGATCGTGGCTCCCACTGGCCGCAGTTCGCCGCTGCAGGCCAATGGGGGCTGCGGGAAGCGGCGCGGGCCGAGGGATGTGCTGGCCGCCGCTTCCCACAGCCCCCATTGGCCTGGGCTGGCGAACTGCAGCCAGTGCAATTGGCCGAACCTGCGGACGCGGCAGGTAAATAAACCGGCCCGGCCTGCCAGGGTGCTTACCCTGGCGAGCCGCATGCCGACCCCTGAGCTACACTATTAAGGAAATGTAGCTGCACTATACTAAAGACCTCCATAATCACTGCTGATTATGCTCACCAGGACTGTCTCATTGTTTCCTTGTGGTCCCATCTGTTTCTTGCATCCACCTGTTGTCTCTCATCGCATATTTAGATTGTAAACTCTTCAGGGCGGCTCAATATAGAGTCTAATGTAATGGGGCCCTGATCATGACTACAGCCCCTAGGGCAGGGATTGGCAACCTTTGGCACGCGGGCCGGGACAGTTTGTTTACCTGCGGCATCTGCAGGTTCGGCCGATCGCAGCTCCCACTGGCTGCGGTTCGCCACTCCACGCCAATGGGGGCTGTGAGAAGCAGCGGCCAGCACATCCCTCGGCCCACGCCGCTTCCCGCAGCCCCCATTGGTCTGGAACGGTGAACCGCGTCCAGTGGGAGCTGCGATCGGCCGAACCTGTGAATGCTGCAGGTAAACAAACCGGCCAGCGGATTTCCCTGACGGGCCACGGGCCACAGGTTGCCGATCCCTGCCCTAGGGACTACTGTCAAGCAAATAAATAATAATCATAAATAATCTTAGGTAAATTATGAAATGCTTATACATAAATAATATATGACATTGATTCCACACTGCTGTCCCAAAGTGCAGAAAAGTTTGCACTTGTCTAAATTTATTTCAGTCTAGGTGCTCTCATTAAGTGTTTGATTCTGAGAGAAAAAGTGACCAAGAGTGGTGGGTTTTTTTAGAAATCTATCTGCAAAATCTATGTCTGTTTGCTTCAACTATCATGTGTCCCTGAAGTGTTAAACTGTAAACCAGAGTCCCCAAAATGTGGAGCTCTGCAAATGGGAGTGCCTAAGGTATTGGGTGTGTTAGAGGGAGTTAGGACTGGTCCTGGGGGTCTAGGGCAGCTGGATCATGAGGTCCCACTTCTGTGAAGGGGGCAACAGACTGAGCAACTGTACTCAGAAAATATGCTAGGGAGGCTGGAGCCGGAGTCAGTGTCTGAGGCCTGCTGAGGCCCAGGGAAGTTTAAAGGCACATAAATCCACTGTTGGGATCCAACCACAGCACCTTGCTGAGTGTCCAGCATGGGGAGCTTGACCAGGGTAGGCTCCTTCTTCTAGCTCTGTCACTCCACCAGATACCTCTGGCATCTCCCCTGATGCTTCATGCACAAATTCTCCGGCCATCTGTACTTCCCCCCCTCCTGCTACTGATTTTCTGATGGCTGCAGGACAGGAGACTGGAGATGCAGTGTTCAGACACTTTCCTGCAAGTCTCCCCCTTGTCTTCCTGCCAGCTCTTCCACTGCCTCATTACAGCCTTTCATAGAAATGTTTCTCTTTGGACGTAGCTCATTCATAAAACCTTTACCAACAGAATTTTAATGTGAAGAATTGTATATGCTGGTATTTCATAAAGAATGTTATATTTATCAACTTTCTATGAACATATGTTCATTTTTTGGCTTCTGCAATCATAGAAATAGTGAGGACAAATAACAGTAATAACTCTTTTTAGTTTGGAGAAATCTAACCTAAGCTTGGACTTGTGTTTTGGTTTAATCTTACAAAAAATTATGAGATTGAAGTTGCTTCCTTATTCCCAGTTCCTTATTCATGGTAGCAGCTCCTTGCCTTGTCATAAAGTTTTGAGTGTTAAAACGAAGCCATTTGTAATTTAGAGAGCTCCAAAAACCATTAAAGAATACCCTTTTAAGGTGCTGCTATCTCTTCTAGTCCCACAATTCACATTACAGGGAGTCAGCATTGTCTGGTCATTAGCCGGAAACTCTGCTAGCTGACTTTCCAACTCTGCCGCTGATTTGCTGTGCGAGTTTGGGTAAGTTACTTAGCCTCTGTCCCTCAGTTTCCCCATATGTAAAAGTGAAATGAAGATAGCAATGCTTGTCTACTTTTGAATGGCACTTTGAGATCCTTGGGTGAAAGACTTTATATAACTGCAAATTATTTATGATGATTTATTTAAGTATTACTAAAGTCAATAAGAGTTAGAAGAATTTGCACAGCTAAAACCTAGCATAAGGCTTTGCTTATGTACCCCAATGGATCGCACATATGCCAACTAAAGACAAACAACAAAGCTAAACCTTTTACTCTGTGCTTAGCACATCTTTTAACACTAAGCATTTCAGTATGTCTGATAGCTAGCATTAAATTGAGACCGGCAATGCTTAGGCATAACAGGATTTAAGAATTGTATTGATGTTAACTTTGATCTTCCATGCCCATGCTGTTGTTGGAGATCAAACCTTGAGTGCTCTTCAAACAAGGTCTTCTGGGGCTGCAGTAGTGGAGTGGGTTACATGTTTTCTGCCTCTAGAGACACAGGTTGCATTAGGTCACAAAAGACAATGAATTTGGGAGCTAATTTTAAAGCAGTCTCTACTCAAAAGAGGCCCTGAACTGAAAGAGCAGGATGTATTGTGTTGTAGGTTATCATTGATGTGTACTGTAAAACTGTGTGAGAAAACTGTACTTTTTTCCTTTGTATATTAAGTGTACTCATCCTTCAATAATATCAAATTTACATACAAATAAACCCAGTATTTCTTTTGGTGTTATCTTCCCTTTTTAACAGTTGCTTAGAGTGAAAATTCCATTTAAAAATGTGAATGATGTAACTATGTACTGAAGGCCTTTTGGAAACATGCTTAACTGACTTTATTAGCCATAATGAGGATGAGGGTACTGATAGCTTCTGCTCAGCAAATGTTTATTTATGTATGGGTTTTTTCTACTGCATCGTTGATGTAATGAACTGTAACATTTCTTAACTATATTGTTCCTTTGTTTTACTGTAAAGCAACATTTTCTATCTTGGGGAATAATGCCTCATTATTTTCCCTTGTGGGTTACCACCTGGCCCTGTAGATCTGGCCATAGCTAAGGGTTTTAAGACTTGTTTGCAAGGTCAAGAACTCCTCATGCCTATAAACAGGGCTGACCTTCTGTGCCAAACTGATTTTTGTCACCTGACCTCAAACAGATGAGCCACATGGAAGAGTCTCTGCTCCCCTCAGCTGCATCCTCCTGTACAGCATTGACCTTCACTGGCTATGCCAGCCTCACTGAAAACTAAAAAACTGCACTGTTTTGATGCAAATGCAGTCTCTTGCTGGTCATAAAACAGCTCCATGATGGATAACCATGGGGCGCTGCAGGAAATGGAGAGTCCCCACTCCACCAGACCTCTGTCTCTGCACACCCAGTTACAGGCCCCACACTGTGACAGAGGCCTCTTTTAAATAGGTGCTGGGATCTCTACATTTCAGCAAGTACTTTAGACTGTCCTCTCCTATTTATGGAACATGTATTATAGTGACAAGGGCCCCATCCAAGATCAGTGTACAAACACACATAGTAAGGATCAGTCACTGACCAAGAACCCTCTGGGAACCAAAATGTTGTGAGTACTTCCCTAACACCACTCTCTTGGGTTGTTTCACCACTGGAGAGGTGCATCCCAATGGCTTAAGCCAAGTTACTTGAGCCCAACAACAGCAATCCTAAGGGAGTCACATCTGAATTCCCTACTGTGGCCACAATGTTTCTCCTTAAGAAATAAACTGTGGGAAATTCCCAGATCCCAAAGCCCACACATAAAGCCAAACACTCAGCTAAATGCCTAAAGGAGGGTCAACACCATTTTGAAGGAGCCACCTCTCACCCACCAGAAATGCTGCGTACATAAACGTCATTAGAGAGAGCCTCTGAGCTCCACTAGGAGCCTCTTGTCTGCCCTTTTCTGCAATCCCATGCTTGGACACCATGAAAAGACGCTGAGAGGTGTGACTGGGATTTCAGAGTAGGCTGTCCAGACACTCTCAATGTAGAGGAAGCTTTTGTCCACTTTTAGTTTTCCATAAAGTGTTTCCAAATAGGATAGAAATAGCTGAGGGAGTAAGACATGATAAACATTATATGCATTGGAACACTGTGGGTTCCCAGGTGGCCTTGCTGTGTATGTGAGGTTGCCTAGAGCTAGAACAGAAGAAGGGAATGTGGGACATTCTCTTTGAAGAGGCTACAGAAATGCCTAGCCTGCACACCAGACTCACTGCTGGGTTACCAATGCCAGGGTGGACTCAGTATTGCAGATATCATGGATAGGAAAAGTTTTGCTTAAACTATTTGGGGTCCCTAATCCAAACAGTTCAGTCCTCCAGAGGCATAGTTATATTGATGAAGTTAAGGAAGAAAGAGGGCATCTCCAGTGCTGTGGCTTGTATAATTATCCTCAAGCCAAGAAGGAAGGAGAACAAGAGGCTGCAATATCCAGCCTGTAAGAGAATTTTCAACCTTCACTTGTGTGCTGCATCTCAAAGCAGACCACCTCACCAACTGGGAGATGCAGGTTCTGGAATATGTAAGCAGAGTTTTCTTACTGACTTACAAGACAAGGACATTCAAACTATCAGAGTCTTTTATGTGCAGCACTCTATATTCACTTGCAGAGATTCTTTTCCAATCCACAGCCAAAGCGGTCATCAGCAAAGGCTGGAATGCTTTAGGTTTTGTGTTCAGACTTGGAAAAGGTTCAATATTATCTTATCAGCCCTGTGATAGGAATCAGACAAGTACACCTTAGCACCAAACCAGTGCAAGGGGTCTCACTTTGTGAATCAATATAGACAGCTTTCTCACCCTAGACTTAGAGGAAAAGATAATAGAAAATCCATCAGGACCTAGAAGTACTGCCAAAGGAAAACTCTCATGGTTGGCTGAACAAACTCTACTTTCATGATGCCTATGTCCACTACAGGATATAATCCAATCTTACATGCAAATCCATGCAGCTCTTTATGAGTGTCCACCCATTTCTCATGGTCAACCTTTAAATTCAAGGTTTAAAAAGGGGGGTTTCAATGAAAAACAGATTTACACTCAACCATTTTCTTCATTCCTATGCATCCAAACTATGGGGAAATTTTCAGGCATTCCTGGCAACTGTGTATCATTGAAAGGTAATTGTGTTTGTCCTATGGGATGCATTTTTATCCTGGGTACAGGATAAGTTATTCATCTTATCCTAAACACCTCTGCTCAATAAGCAGCATTCAAAAACAGAAAGCAAAATGTTAGACTGCAAAAGGAATGGGATGGAAAATAATACTGGAAATATGATTGTTCTATTCCTTAGAACTAGGAAACCAGGTCAGCATAGATGACCACTGTCCATAACATCTGGAAACTTAAACTGCTCAACATATTCCAGGGACAGACAATTTGGTGGTAAATAGACCCTTTGGGAGGAAGCATCCCCAGACCCTGAAACATTCCTCATCCATGGGAGATTCTAGTGATGGAATTTTGCCAACCAAATTTGCCAATAATTGAGATTCTGTAGGTCCCCAAGCAAAGCTGCAGGAAGGATGCATTCTCCATTCCTTGGACAGGACCACATCTTCTCCACCTCCTGTAAAGAGAGCAGCAAGATAATTCTGCAGTTAAGGATTTCTCATGGACAGATAGCAGTTGTCAAGGAATCTCACAGGATTTAAGGGGATGCTGTTACAGTTATGCTTTCAGGACTTTTGCTTTCAGGTTGGAAGAATGCAGCCGACACATCTTACAATAGGAATTTTGTTCTGTGGGAAAAATCAAACAGAATATAAAAACACCCTTTTGAGATTCTCTTTATCTATAAAATGTCAGAGGGGACCTCTACAGCCATTGTCAAATTATGTATTTGTGTCCTTACCTCTCTTTTTTCTGAGGTAACAGAGGAATTGGACATGCAAATCTCCCTACCCAAATCAATACAATTCATAAAATAAATATTTGGGGGATGTGACTGTTTTACGCAATCTCTTAGCATCTACTGCTAATCTACTCATGGAATATCAGAAACTCACCTGCAAAACTGGCATATCTCCTAGTGTTGTGTTAGTCCATCAGAGTGTTAAAATTGGATTTCCTGAAAATGAAGGAACCATGGAAGAAAAAAATACCCCAAAGCATGTGAATTTCTTTTGTCTAGGAGAACTACAACCCAAATAGCTTGTCCTCTTGTTCTGCTTCCTCTGATCATGGATGGTAGAACTCAAAAATCTGCATCCCCACCTGCTTAAAGAAATACATTGAAAAGTCTCTGGATAGAAGGGATGGAGTAGACATCTTCTTTGTTACAGCTGCAGTACCCTGAAAGCTAGTTTGATCCAGTACAGTCAGAGTCAGGATAAAACCACAAGAAAACTACAGACTTCACTGTGTCTCCTTTTGGGCCCACTCACACAGGGAGTGTCAGCAGCAGGAAGGTTGTGACATCTCTACAGTATTGTCCACAGCTCACTGGTTTAATGACAGCACCTTTATAAAACATTACTGGAGACCTTCATATGTGGACAAGTTCAGCTTGGCATCTGTGAATCTCAAGACCTAGAAAATAATATTTTCCACAAGTGAAAATAATGTGCCATTATTCCATGATGTATACAAACAGATTGCCTTTGATTTTAACAATAGGTAATTCTATGTAAGCGGTATAATGACACATTATGTTCCCTTCATCCCTAAGTACAATTTCAAGGGAGATATGTATGTTTCTTACCCAAACCCTGTTCCCATGTACCATCCCATGTTTTTTTAAAGTGGAAGTGAGCTTCCATCCTTTCATTTCTTGCAGCACAGGAACAGAACAGTTTCAAAGAATTTGGTTCCAGGCCACAAGCTGAAACAAAATAAAGGTCCCTCTTACTAATTTTTAAGCCATGCAGAAGTCTCCACTGTAGACTTGGTCTTTGGATTCTTTATGTTTAGTCCTTGTGATCTGGACTCCCAAATTTTTGTGAAATGTATATTTGATAGATTTCATCTACCAGATTAAAGGTTACCTTCAGACTTTTTCATTATACTTTAATAAAGTGTATTACACAAAACAAAAGAAGAGAAACTCTTTCCTACCATTGGACATGTTTCTAAAAGATAGTCTCCATGAATTTTTTTGGCCTGTGTTATACTGTAGGGTCACACTAGATGATCACAGTGGTCCCTTCTGGCCTTGGAATCTATGCATCTATGAATTAAAGTTAAGCCATAGTCTTTTGTCATTATATCTGGATCAAAATCAGTTAGGCACAAATTAAGCCCTATTTATAGAAGAGAAAAGTGCTTTTTTTTTTGGCATAATGTCTTACAGCTTCACCTGGTGCCAGACTTAAAATGACTGGTGATAGCCCACAAGGGGGAGGGATAGCTCAGTGGTTTGAGCATTGGCTTGCTAAACCCAGGGTTGTGAGTTCAATCCTGGAGGAGGCTATTTAGGGAACTGGGGTAAAAATCTGTCTGGGGATTGGTCCTGCTTTGAGCAGGGGGTTGGACTAGATGATCTCCTGAGGTCCCTTCCAACCCTGATAGTGTGTGTGTGATTCTGTGACAAGTGAAAATACTGTGTCATTATTTCCCCTCAAACAGGATTACTTGCTTTTACAAGTCTGTTTTAATGGACAATTGATGGCCTTGACAGCTGCTACTGATCCTGCTGACAAACTGCCTACATACAGTATTATGTGTCTGAGAGAACACATGAAAGGCCTCCTTTAGATGCTTTAGTTCTAGGATATTTCAGAAAGGAGCTGAGCATGGACTTACTCCCTGTCTTTTCAGATCCAGGGATGTAATTGTCCTTACCTAATGTATACGGACCCAATCCTGTGAGGTGCTGGACCCCTTGTAGTATAGTAGGCCATCCTTAGCATGCTTCATCCCCAAACTGCAGTACATGCTGCTGTTAGAGGAAGGGGACCTGTTCGGTAACTGGCATCACATTCTGTGATTTGACCCTGATTCAGGCAGTTTCTACAGCTATGTAATCAAATAAGGCTATGTACCCTAGTTATAGGAAGATATAGGCCCAATTCTGCAAGGTGCTGAGTTCCCTCAACTCCCACTGAAATAATTTGAATTTGCAGGAGGTGCTCAAAACTTTCAAGGTTTGGACTCCTCTCTGGTAAATATATGAACCTCTCTTGTGAAGCAAAGTTTCCTGAAAAAGTTCTGAGCCAAATATTGATGTGGGTTATCAATTGCAGTGCTGAGAAGTGGACCACTCCCAGGTATCTACAGACTGCGTCAACTTCACTTTCATTGGGGTTCTTCTAATGACCATGGCTCTGAGCACATTGTGGATGGAATGAAATATGCGGGAGAGGTAGGACCCATTTTTTATATACTAGCATATGGTGCAAACTGAAATTTGGAATTATTGTGCAGCTGGG
The DNA here is from genome assembly GCF_028017835.1 of Emys orbicularis. Classification (NCBI taxonomy): domain Eukaryota; kingdom Metazoa; phylum Chordata; order Testudines; family Emydidae; genus Emys; species Emys orbicularis. The sequence goes on along the minus strand of NC_088684.1, from coordinate 49,398,445 downwards.
CAACATGAACTGTTTTCACTTTCAAGTATTTATTTGTTTTTATTGGTTTGTGTATGAAACCTGTTATTTTAATTAATATTCAAAAATGTGAACTAGGGTGAATCATTTCTGCCAACAAACACAACTTTTCACAACTAAAATACAAACCCCGTCCCTTGGAAAAATTGTAATTTTTTGTAAATATGCCCCAGCCTGATATCCACCATTTTCAGTAAGATTTTTTGCTGTTTTTGCAGCAAACACAGCTTTTGTGGCAAAGTGTTTTGTTTTTCTCAAACTTGTGAAAATATCATGTTTTGCTAGTTTTACTTGTTTATTATCATTAATACATCTTGGTATTGTCCTAACTATTTGCAAAATTATAGTCCCATAATATAGTTTCACAGATGAGGGAAACAGCTTGTTAAAGGGACATTTAAATTATCTGAGGTCCAAAATTGGATGTACCTTAAAACGGATGCAGTGTGGTGGAGAATATCCTCCACATTCTAAATATCTGTGCTTTTAAATCTCTCAGTCTATTGTCAAGAATTGTTTTAAACAAATATTTGCTGCTATTTTGGTGTAAAAGCACCAAACTACTATGTGCTGAACTCACTGAAGTTAATGGGTGGATTTGTCCTGGTATGTACCCACTGTGGGCCTAAATTCTCCCTAATACTCAAATACCAATTAATTAATAACAAATTCTAGTTTCTATCCACATCCCACATGGGAGTTCAAGGCCCAAACTACCATGGAAATACCATGGTTTCTCTATATGAGAAGCCATGCTGCAGCCTCTTAGTGTTCCCACTCTGAAACCCGCGTACATGCCATGGTGCCGAGTTTTATGGTGGTTCTGAACTGCTTGCCATAAGGAGAAATGATGGCAGACCAGATGCATAGCATAGATTCACTGCCCCAAAACTTGTGGTAGGGGCCATGGATGATTTTTTTCTATCCTCTCTATGCCTACTAGCATCAGCCATGGTCAAACTGCATGGCTCTGCTAGTTCCTAGTTGCAGGCTGAATTGGAGGACTTCTGCTTGGTTCCATCAAGCAAAGGGCTTTTACTTTGCTTTTAGTTTTCAGGACTAAGATTTGACCTCTAGGTCTTTGTATAGAGGAGAATGAATTTATGGAGTGAATTGTGCTTTACTAGAGTGTAATTGGAGGCCTTAGGCTATGCTGCTTTTATCCTTCATAATAACATGTTGCACCAACAGACAAGTAAATTAAGTAGGGCTGTCAAGCGATTAAAAAATTAATCGCGATTAATCATGTGATTAAAAATTAATCACAATTAATCACGCTGTTAAACAATAGTAGAATACTATTTATATAAATATTCTGGATGTTTTCCACATTTTCAAAGATATTGATTTCATTTACAACACAGAATATAAAGTGTACAGTGCTTAGTTTATATTATTTTTTATTACAAATATTTGCACTGTAAAAATAAAGAAATAGTATTTTCAATTCACTTAATACAAGTACTGTAATACAATCTGTTTATCATGAAAATTGAACTTACAAATGTAGAATTATGTACAAAAATAACTTCATTCAAAACAAAACAATGTAAAACTTTACAGTGTAAAACTTTAGAGCCTACAAGTCCACTCAGTCCTACTTCTTGTTCAGCCAATCACTCAGACAAACAAGTTTGTTTACATTTGCAGGAGATAATGCTGCCTGCTTCTTGTTTACAATATTACCTGAAAGTTCTCATGGCATTGTTGTAGCCAGCATCCCAAAATATTTATATGCCCGATGAGCTAAAGATTCATATGTCCCTTCATGCTTCAACCACCATTCCAGAGGAAATGCTTCCATGCTGATGACGCTCATTAAAAAAAAATGCGTTAATTAAATTTGTGACTGAATTCCTTGGGGGAGAATTGTATGTCTCCTACTCTGTGTTTTATCCGCATTCTGCCATATATTTCATGTTATAGCAGTCTCGGATGATGACTCAACATGCTGTTCGTTTTAAGAATACTTTCACTGCAGATTTGACAAAACGCAAAGAAGGTACCAATGTGAGATTTCTAAAGATAGCTATATCACTGGACCCAAGATTTAAGAATCAGACGTGCCTTCCAAAATCTGATCGGGACAGGGTGTGGAGCAGCTTTCAGAAGTCTTAAAAAAGCAACACTCCAATGGAGAAACTACAGAACCCGAACCACCAAAAAAGAAAATCAACCTTCTGTTGGTGACATCTGTCTGAGATGATGAAAATGAACATATGTTGGTCTGCAATGCTTTGGATCATTATCAAGCAGAACCCATCATCAGCATGGATGCATGTCCTCTGGAATGGTGGTTGAAGCATGAAGGGACATATGAATCTTGGGACGCTGGCTACAACAGTGCCATGAGAACTTTCAGGTAACATTGTAAACAAGATGCGGGCAGCATTATCTCCTGCAAATGTACACAAACTTGTTTGTCTGAGCGATTGGCTGAACAAGAAGTAGGACTGAGTGGACTTGTAGGCTCTAAAGTTTTACATTGTTTTGTTTTTGAGTGTAGTTATGTAACAAAAAAAATCTACATTTGTAAGTTGCACTTTCACGATAAAGAGATTGTACTACAGTACTTGTATGTGGTGAATTGAAAAATACTATTTCTTTTGTTTATCATTTTTACAGTGCAAATATTTGTAAATAAAATAATATAAAATGAGCACTGTACCCCACATATTCTGTGTTGTAATTGAAATCAATATATTTTAAAATGTAGAAAAATATTTAATAAATTTAAATTGGTATTCTATTGTTTAACAGTGCAATTAAAGCTGTGATTAATCGTGATTCATTTTTTAAATTGCGATTAATTTTTTTTAGTTAATTGCGTGAGTTAACTGCAATTAATCAACAGCCCTAAAATTAAGCAATCTACTATATTCCACTTTCAGGGACAGTGATTCAGTGATTCATAGATTCCAAGGTCAGAAAGGACCATTGTGATCATTTAGTCTGTGCTCCCATATAACAGAAGTCATAGAATTTCCAAAAATAATGCCTGTGTGAACTAGAGCATAGCTTTCAGAAAAAAATCCAATCTTAATTTTAAAATTGCCAGTGACAGAGAATCCACCATGTCCCTTGGTAAATTGAGTGTTTTGTTGGTGTGTTTTTTGTTAATATAAGGGTCACCTTGCTAAATTTAATCAAATTATTGGATTGCAATCAGGGCCGGCTCTGGCTTTTTTGCTGCCCCAGGCAAAAAAGCCTCCGGCCGCCGCCCCCCGCGGGGGGGGGGGCGGAACCAGGGGGGGGGGGCGGCGAGCCCCGGCGGGGGCTCCGCTCTCCCCCCGGCGGCCGGGGGGAGGGCGCCGGAGGGGAGGGCGGCCGGAGCCCTGGGAGGAGGGCGGCGAGCCCCAGCGGGGGCTCGGCACTTCCCCCCCCCCCCGGCGGCCAGAGCGCCGGGGGCAGGGCGGCGAGCCCAGGCGGGGGCAGGGCGGTGAGCCCCGGCGGGGGCTTGGCTCTCCCCCCGGCGGCCAGAGCGCAGGGCGGCGAGCCCCAGCAGGGGCTCGCCGCTCTCCCCCCGGCGGCCGGGGGGAGGGCGCCGGAGGGGAGGGCGGCCGGAGCCCTGGGAGGAGGGCTCTCCCCCCCCCCCCCGCGGCCAGAGCGCCGGGGGCAGGGCGGCGAGCCCCGGCGGGGGCAGGGCGGCGAGCCCCTGCGGGGGCTCGGCTCTCCTCCCGGCGGCCAGAGCGAGAGGGCGGCGAGAGGGCTGCGAGCCCCAGCTGGGGCTCGGCTCTCCCCCTGGCGGCCAGAGCGCAGGGCAGCCGGGGGGAGGGCGCGGGGGGGGAGGGCGGCCAGACCGCCGCGGGGAGGGCGGCGAGCCCGGCTGTGGCCCCGCTCTCCCCGGCGGCCCGAGCGCCGCGCCGCCCCCCTCCAGGTGCCGCCCCAAGCACCAGCTTGGTTGCCTGGTGCCTGGAGCCGGCCCTGATTGCAATGATACCATATTTATTTTATATAAAAGGTTAAAGCTGGGTGAATTTTTTTTTTTGGCTGAATAATTTCATTTGACCAAAAATGAAGTTTCAGTTGACCTAAAATTATTCACAAATTTAACACAAATCCTTTTGGTCAGTCACAGAATAGCAAGAAGAAAATGGGTGGGGAGGAGGTTCTGCTGCTGCTGCTGTGGGTTTACTCCCTTTTATAACCTTTAGCTCAGCAGTTAGGGCACTTTCTTGGATTGTGGAAGACCTGGGTTCAAATCCTTGCTCTGGAAAGGACCTAAAACAGACCTTCTCAATTCACCTAAAATTCACATTTGGTTTGAATCAAACCAATTTTTAAAAAATATTTTTTGGAACTGCTACTGAACTGCAAAATCAGTTATTTGTCCAGCTCTCATGAAAATATGTGTTCACATACCATAGTGCTATTAGAAGCTATATAAGTCCTCTGGAAGAATAAATAAATGTTGAAATTTTTCCCGAAAACATAGTATTGCAGAAAGTAGAAGTGGAAAAGGGTCACCTTGTCCATTCCCTACCAGTGCCAGGTTGGGAGTAGAGTGGACAACTACAGAATAATAATTTATAAAGCACACATGAATTAGGATTCTTCTTTTAGAATTTCATTAACCTGAAAATTCAGTTGAGATTTAACACATCAATGGATAACTCATATATTGTACATGTGCAATTACATGCATGGGTAAGCATCTCCTCTATTACATGATCTGATTAATTTTAAGCAAGTTTTACAATATTTTGTGCAGTCTCCCTATTCTAATTTTTACACTTTATTTAAAACCAAAATAGTTGACAAGTGATTGCTACAAAAGCACAAGCACCTGGAAGAGCTTTAGAAGGTATAGGACATATTTATACATATTTTCTTTTTATGCAGTGATACATTTGGAGCCCAATTCTGCATTCCCTGTTCACCCCATTGAAAGAGGTTTGGGTGCACAGCGAATGCAAGATTGGGCTCTTGGTGGCTTGTTATTGCAGAATAGTATTTATTAATGTTTAATTTTATTTGGTTGCAGCTTCATTTGGTACATTGGTATTCAAAATACAGTAATTACGCTGAAGCTTTGAGAAATTATGATGGTGTGGCTATTTTGGGCATTTTTCTGCAAGTAAGTAGAAGTGCTCATTCTTTCTTTGTACTATTGCATACATTTGTTCTTTGCAGGAGAAAGGTTCCTGCTCTACTTTCCAGTATTGTATCACATTAGATGACATGTTCAGAATGGTGCTTAAGGGTCCCATTATTCCCATCCTGTACCTGTTGCTACATCCACATGTCCCTGGGTTTATGTTCTGATGTGAATAGAGGGACTGAGGAAGATGCCATAACCACAGGGTGCACTCCTCCTGCTCGGGGGGTGCAGCGTCAATAGCAGGTGGCTGTCCAATAGCAATCAGCGGTGCACTGTATTACTCACCGACTGATTTCCATGTCCGGGATCTCTCCAAAAGATTGTGCTTTAATCGTCCCCTGAGAAAAACATGCCCAAAACTAGCATGTATCACTTGCACCAGTTTTACCCTGGTGGGTGTATAGTTTTAGTTTCAAATGGTTGGTTTTAGCCACTCATTTCTCATCAATGTTAATTAGAGATAGACCCAAGCTCAAACTCTATATTGAGATCCTGATCAAAATCTTCTCAGTCTTCAAATCCAAGGTTTTGGTTCAGCCCATTGCAGAAATGGGATCCAGCCAGGAAGTTTAGATTTGGTCCAGATTCAAACTTCCTCCTACTTGTGGAATTTGTTCCAAGATTTGGTTTGGGCCCATTTCTAATATTAGTAGACCAAAATCTGAGGTCCTTCCTGAGTTCTTTAGCTCTATTCAGGCAAAACTCAGTGTGTTTAGTAGAAGTTGTGTAGTGAAAGACCCTCAGATGTTGAAATTCTGTAGTCATTTTTCTTTTACATTGCGATTTCTGTTTCCATTATGAGAATGAGGAATGAGAGCACTGGCTAGTAGCAGATGTAATAGGAGCCGGTGCTGTGTGAGCTTCTCCACACATCTCTGAAAATATATGCTGAGCCTTTCTAGTATATTAGAGTGCTGAGACCGATTTGAATATTTACCAGTCAAATTATGTGCTGGTCAGGTGAGAAGAGACCTATTTCTGAAGTTTTCTCTGATGCCAAACTTCAGTGGGTGTTTGGTTTATATGGGACTCACAATGACACCCAAGAGAATAAGGACAAATTTGCATTACTGGTGACATGACCCATGTTTTAAGCCATTCTTTCAGTGATGAGAAGTTACATTAGTTTTAGATTGTGCTACCTGGGACCTTCCCATAAACAGTTATCCTCTTCTGATATATAGTCATATTATAGTATTTCTTTGCTCTTCTCTTCTCTTCTTTACATGAGATCAGATCCTTTGCAGAGATATCAGCTTTCTGCTCAGATTTTCCCTGGATGCTCAGCTTAGCATATAGTTGTTTTTTTAATAAAGACAGGCTACTGCATAAGCGCTAAAGCACGCATTTGGTAGGAAAATTACCATCAAATGGTACATATGCATGCTAAAGAAACTATACATTTTCTATTTGTTATAAGTAAAAATTGTGTGAGCTGTGAAACTAATTTGCTGCTAATCCTCAGAAATTCTTCTTTTGCATCAAGTTTATATTCAATACTATGAGCCCACCATGCCTCCACTTAAGTCAATGGTAGTCATACTAGTCACTTCAACTGGAGCATGATTGAGCCTTGTATGTTGTTTTAGCAAATACTACTATAATGAAAAATCAAGCAATTACTTGATTCTTATATTATTCAGGGTGTTTTCCCCTCTATCAGGTGTAACATTTTGTTATTGTTCAATACAAGACGATCTGAGAATGATGCTAATTAAACTGACTGATGGGACGGATCAAGTTCAGATTTTCATGCAGTCGTGACCTATAATGATGAAGGGAAAAAAGGCAGCTGGCATAACTACTGTTCAACTCTTGCTTCCTGCATTGCAGGTAGGAAAAACTCCCAAACCAGAGATGAAGAGAATTCTTGAAGAAATAAATGGTATTAAAACAAAGGTAACAGAACAGTTTTTATTATATTAGGTTAACTGAGTAGCTGCAGTAGGGAAAATCAGAAGGCCAGATTCACTAGTCTGCTCTGGCTGCTTTGCACTGTTCCAACAACACATAGCAGCCAGAGCTTTCTGGCTTGGAATATATTTTTTTCTTTAAGGAGAAATGTAATTCCTCCTCTCACTTCTCTAAGGTCCCCATTGACTTCAATGGGCTTTGGATCAGTTGCCAGCAGGGCCGGCTCTAGGCACCAGTGTCCCAAGCATGTGCTTGGGGCAGCACTTTTCAAGGGGCGGCATTCCGGCCCTTTGGGGCAGCACTCCGGCCCTTTTTTTGTTTTGTTTTGTTTCGGCGGCGGCACTCCGCTTTTTTTGTTGTTGTTGTTGCTTGGGGCGGCAAAAAACCTGGAGGCGGCCCTGGTTGCCAGGCAGCTCTCGTTGATAATTAGCACCTCTATCATTGCAAACTCTATCCTAAACTGTTTTTCAAATTCATTAATGATCTAAGGGCCTTATCCCATACTTGTCCCATTATATAGGCAGAACTCCCACAGAAGGGAGCTCAGTTTGCATAAGAATTATAGTATCAGGCCTACGTTTAACACTGGAAGTAAATGCAACTACTGGGTGTTTCCTAAAAATATTAGTCTGTGACCAACATTGGTGGGGTCCATTCTAATTCTACTAAAATAAAATTCACTCTTCACAATACATCTGACATTGATTATGTCGCTCACCTTTTTAAGAGTTTGCTTCTGCAAGGTGATGAGTACTGTGTACCCGATCCAGCAAATCACTTAAACCTGTGGTTAACTTTAAGCACATAAGTAGTGCCATTGATTTTCAGGGTCGAGTCCTGAATCTCTCCACCGGCTCCCCACTCTCCATCACTTCAGCTGTAAACTTCTTTGTCTTATCTTCAGTCCCTAAATAACTCCATCTCTCCCTACTTAACCAACTGTGAATCATTTATTACTCTGTCCCTTGCCCTCTTTGCTCTGCCCATAATGTCAGACCCACCATTTCTCTCTTTCTCCCATAAGCATCTCGATGCCCTTTTCATGCCACTATCTACATGTGGAACAGCCTCACCACTGTAACCAAAGGTTCCTGAATACATGAAGACATCAAACACTGTCAGATACTATGTTAAAAAGACAACAGTGATACCAGCCCCATTACATGGCAACTGAGACTGACAGATTTTACACCATGTTTTAGTAACAATGGAAACCTAGATGTTCAGTTTTGGATAGTGGAATCCAGTCACGATGCATATATATCACAGAAATCCAAAACTGGACTGTAGCTATTCTGAAAAAGAAACAGTTCAAGAAAAGCAGAGAAAGATAAGAGCATGAGCTAAGGAATTAAAATAAATGCACAGCATCTTGAATTTTATTTGTTATACCTTTTTTTCCTTGGGCAAAGTATAAATCTGAACAAGGCTACATATTTATATAATTATAGGATGGGTTAGTGAAAATATGTCCTGGACATAAATATTTCATGCACAGTCACAATTGTTAGGTAACAGTACATTATGGTGACAAGAGTTTCTGAGAAGTTACAATACTTAATTACATCAGTGGACACTTTGATAAATGCATCTTATTTTATTTCTTTGGGAAATCTCAGCCTTGGACTAGTGATGATTTCTAGAAAAGTAAGTTACAGGGCAAATGTTTGAAAGGAGGAGGTCAACTTCTTACATGATATTGGATATTTCATTAATTCTTCCATGGAAACTTGACTCTCTTTTTAAGCAAGCTCGGTGTCACCATTAGTGTTATTAAAGATATTTCTGTTTTATTTATTTAAGGGAAAAGAGGCTCCTTTTTCAAACTTTGATCCATCAATTCTTTTTCCTAAATCTTGGGACTATTGGACCTACCATGGCTCCCTCACTGAACCTCCTTGTGATGAGTGTGTTACCTGGATTCTTTTGAGGGAACCTATTATTGTCAGCCCAGACCAGGTAAACTTCAGCTGGACATTAACCTTTGTCATGGTTCTCTCACAGTTTCAGCTTATTTATTTATATGCCATATTCCAGAATTACTCTTTCAATAAGAAAAACTCCCCTTGGAGTCAATGGGAAATTGCATGAGTAAAGACTGAGTTAAAATAGAGTAAAAACTGAACTTCAGGATTGGGCCCTTCTGTTAGTAACCTCCTCAGTTGGCTTCAGTAGAAGCACCATTGGGACCCCTAAAAGAGCTGCACGGGATTCCAGACTTCTATGGGTATGTCTACATTTCAGCGGGGAGCGAGTCTCCCAGCTCTGATAGCCAGACTTGTGCTAACGGGGCTCACGCCAGCGTGCTAACAATAGCTGTGCAGATGCTGTGGCACTGGAGGAGCCTCAGGCTTGGACCCAAGGGTTAGGGTGGGTCTGAGCTCGGGTGGCTAGCTCAAGCCTCCGCCAGTGCCACACAGCTATGAGTCTACCTATCCAGGCTGGGAGGCACACTTTGGGCTGCGGTGTAGACATACCCTATGAGACTATCCACCCACCTCAGCTCCTTGTCCGTCTCTCCACATTTGGAAAATTGTTGGTTCCAGCTCCTAACTTCCTAGACTATGTTGCTGGAAAGGGTCAGCTTCACAAATCAGTGAGATTGTAACAGACTGGAGGAGAATAGGAGGGGTCACGGGGAAGCAGGAGGTGATCAGAGAGACACTTTTGAATGAAAAGAGACTGAAACAATACACTTTTGTCATGGAGTGCAGTGATTGAGGCTAATAATAAATAGTCAACTATCTCATTCATTACACATTACATGTGCTCATCTAATTAAAAACTGTAATGCATCCTCAGTTTTGGCATTTCCACATTTCTGAGGGATTCATTTTGCAGCCACAAGGTTCTTTCAATATAGTCTTTTTATTTACTATTTCAAAAGATTCCTTCCTAAAATCCATAAGAAGCACATTTTAACAGGTGAAATAATATTTTTTTTAAATGGTACCCATAAAATAACTTGCCCCACATTCTAAGTGGCAGCATGTAACAAAGAAATTAATGCAAATTTTGTAATCCTTTTAAACACATTTCTGGAAATGTTCATGGCCAAATTTGAATAAACAAAAGCAACAACTTCAGGGAACCTCCATTTCTCCAATCTGAAGGCCTCATGTTAAACATGACAGTCTCATAGCAGAAATAAATATTTTTTGTAAATTTCCACACACCCCAGTACACTCATAAGGGTGCTTAAATGATTGAAATTGGATAAAAATGACCCTAATGACCCCTTTGGTGATCTCAGATGTAAAGGTCAGTTTTATAATCTAGGATTGTTCCTGTGCTCAGCAGTCCACAATGAATGAGTCCTAAATTTCAAGACTCAATGGGAACATGAAAATTCTTTGAGTCAGATAGTGAGTGAGTGACATGTTACACGTGTACATATTAGATACATGTAGACATATTTTCTTATCCTAGTATCTCGAGGTGTTTTATGACTACAGTACACATAAGCCAATGCAGGCATCTCTGACGCTTCATACTGGCTGGCATCAGTGTATCACACAGCACTTTATTTCCAAATTATTATGTCCTGATACATTTGTGGCTGCTTAGTTTATAAAAAATTGAACAAGTGGAATACAGTGAAATCACCAGAACTCAGGTCTGATTTGAACCTTAGTTCTAAAGATGAAAGCTAACACAAGCTCCTGCATGACTGTTTTACATAACTCATTCAAATACAGAGGTGGTCTGGAGGTAACTTCCTTATTTTTCCTTGTTTGTACCAAAATATAAAGCTATTAGATATTTGGAAGCTTCTCCTTGCATGCAAAATGCAAATTGGCTCTGGTCAGCTTTCCTGACTTAACAACATGTCTGCTTAGTGCCTCATTACCAACTCAGCTGTTTACATCACAGGGGATCATGTACGGGTTTATTTGAAACTCCAGTGTAGGTGTAGCTATTAGTGAACAGCTCTGTGTTGCATCAACAATAAAAATGTCAACTTCCTCTCCTCCCCTACTTTAATGGGTTGATCTTAGTGTGACATTCTTTTAGAATGCAACAGCTATGTGCTGAATCATTCATCCAACTTCATCTGATGTGTTTCTGATCACTGCTATATTCAGACAACACTCTTCTTTCTAAATACGGTCAGTAACAAGTTTTGGGAATTCATTGTTCTCCAAGCAGCCTTCAGGACCTGTGTGTAATCTGCAGGGAAGCACCTTGATCTGCTCATCAGAAGACATTGATCATTTCTACAAAGTGGATAATTAGTACTTGTAGATGGTGCTTTGTCATTCTGCTTTACAGACAGAATTATTATTAGAGATGTGATTTGTATTGCAACAGTGCCAAAGAACCACAGTCAAGAACCAGGGCCCCACTGTGTTTGGCACTGTATAAACACACAACAAAACAACAGTTCCTGCCCCAAAGAGTTGCAGTGTAAGGCTATGTCTACATTGCGGGCACTATAGCAGCATAACTATGGCCCACGACTGATGCCTGCAATAACCCCAAAGTGGAAATGCAGCCTAAAGTGATGGGAGGGGTTTTCCCATCACTGTAGGAACTCCACCTCCCCAAGCAGCAGTAGTTAGGTCAATGCATTGCGTCGGCACCTGGCATTAAGTCAGCACCCTTGAGCACTGTAGCTATGTCTACCTACATTTTAAATATAGACCAGGTTTAAGTAATCTTCACCTGAGAGAGGTTCACAGGCTCAGGCCCTTAAAGATCTCTAATCCTAGAAGCCTGCTAACATTGCAGACTTGCTGGCAATAATTGTTTTAAGTCCTAATCCCTCTGCCACAGAGACGAAGATGGTGTTCCTGTATGGCTGAGATACCGAGGGCAAATTTTCCAGTGTGCAATATGAGCACCTGGAAAGATATACTCATCCCATATGCGTTAAGCCATGCAAACAGGTAGATATGTGCATCGTTACCCAATCCACATACTATTACTATATTATTTCTATAACACCCTTGGCATGCCTGGCACTTTTCAGCAAATGTATATACTAGCCCCCATAGGTGCACCCCAATGTGGTGGCATGGGTCCAGCAGGAGTGGGTTGCATGGAAATAGGAATCACTGGGTGCAAAAACAGGAAAGAACATTATCAAGTCTTGAGAAGTATCTGGAAAATGTTACCTTTGGCATCACACAAAGAGAAGTTAACCCTGGATTTTTAATTTTTTCACCAAAAAAGAAACAAACTGAAGGCCCAGCTCCTAATCCATCTGAAGCATTGCAGGAGGCAGCATCCTGCTATCTTAATATTGTTGACACTAATACTGAGTCTTCCTACTGTTCCACAGCAGAATACAGTCTTGTGCCTCAGCTCACTACTGAAGCAAAGGATTTGTTGGAAAATCCAGCCCCAAGGGCTTCTCACAAAGGACTAAATCCTGAAACCTCCCCCGCAACCTCTGAGGACTCTATTGCTAGGACCAAATGGTACAGTTCTTGTGCTGAAAGGGAGGGGAGAGGATTTGGGGCCCCTGCATAGGTGGTCCACACCCCTTGCATGTCACAGAACTCTGCAAACCAGTGTTCCCTGCACCTCATCACATTGAGCCTGGGGGCAAGACTGAGCTGGAGAAAGCAGGGATGGAACCAGTGGATCTCTGACTCTGTGGATCTATTTACTGTATCTCTCTGTTCGCCTATCTACTGTAAATATTTATGTAGTGCCACTGTAGTATCTAGGCAATGGGTCCCCTGGCTATTCTAATCCTCCAAGGGTAGCATGCTGGCCATGAGGGTTACTGCAGCCAATGTAGCTCTGTGGTCTTCTAGGAAGAATTTCTTCAAACCCTGCCCCTGTGGCAGCTCCAGTTTATAGCCCAGTCACTCCGACGATGTTTTGGTTAAAGCACTGGGATCAAAGGTCAGAATTCTCAAGTCTGATTTGAAACTGAGCTTTTCATTTTGGTGCAATTACTCACTGTGTATTTACCTTTTATACTTAACTGACCAGATTTCTCATGGAACGGAAAACACATCCCTCTGTTCTCTAAAATAGAATTCTTCTTCAAGTGATTGCTCATGTCGATTCCAAGTAGGTGTGTGCGTGCCATGTGCACAATCGTCAGAAGGTTTTCCCTCTACCGGGTCCTGCCTGAAGCCTGTGCCTAAGGGAGACCCACAAGACTCCTCCCTGAAGTGCCTTGGAGAGGCACACCAGTCGGACAAGTGTAAAATCTGCAGCGGCTTCAAGCCCAGAACAAAAAAGGAACAGGACTTTTGGCTAAAACTCCTCCTGATGGAATCAGCCTTTCACCCCCAGCTGACCCAGGTGGCATCCAACCCCAAGCCCGACACTTCACTGTGCAGCGCACCGGCCTTGGTGCGTGAAGCTTTGGCGCCGAGAAAAGACTCAGCTAAGGACTCTCGGCACCATCATTCCCCAGTACCGAAGACCGCCCCTAATGCAAGCACCAGGCACCTTCCATTTGCTGGTGCCGCACAAGAAAAAGAGAGCAGACAGGGGGCATTCCCCCACTGAAGTAGGGGAGTGAGCAGGCACCAGTGGGGTGCATCCACGTCGGGACACCCAGCCTCGGCCCCACCTATACCGGCACCGTCGACTCCAGTCCTGGTGACTCCCCGGTGCAGGAGGATGACATAGACCTCCCATCCACGCTGGATACATTTGAAGCAGCCAGGGACCTGATCGTGATGACAGCACAGTCCCCTCCACTCGTGTCACTTATCTGGCTAAGTGAAAGAGATTCTCTATTTGGTCTCTACAGAAGGGCACTCCTCCATTACAGTCATCGGTTCCCTTCATCCTAGACTATCGACTTCGCCTGCAACAGCAAGGTCTGGTGGTGTCATCAATCAAGGTGCACCTAGCCGCTATTTCAGCTTTCCATCCCGGCTCAGCTGGGCAGTCAGTATTTGCTAACCCCATCGTTGGCCACTTCCTCAAGGGGCTAGACAGGCTGTACCCTCAGGTACAGCAGCCAATTCCTCCATGGGATCTTAACCTGGTGCTCTCAAGGCTGATGGACCCCTCCTTTTGAGCCCCTAGCAATGTGCTCTCTACTTTACCTTTCTTGGAATGTGGCGTTTGTAATGGTTATAACATCAGCCAGGAGGGTGTCGGAGCTCAAGGCCCCAACATCCGAGCCCCCTTACATTGTGTTTTATAAGGATAAGGTGCAGTTGCCGCTGCACCCAGCATTCCTCCCGAAGGTAGTTTCAGGACATCTTTCTTCCAATGTTCTTCCCTAAGCTGCATGCTAATGATAGGGAACGCATGCTCCATTCCCTGGATGTCAGACGGGTGTTAGCTTTTTACATTGTGCGGACAAAGCCGTTTAGAAAGTCTACACAGCTCTTCGTCCCCATTGCTGAGTGAATGAAAGGTCTTCCAGTTTCCCAAAGGATCTCTTCATGGATCATGGCCTGTATCAAGGCGTGCTACGACCTAGCAAAGATACCAGCCCCAGTGCTAACAGCGTACTCCACAAGAGCGCAAGCTTCATCTGCAGCATTCCTGGCGCAGGTCCTTATTCAGGATATCTACAGGGCGGCGACGTGGTCATCTATTCACACCTTTACATCACACTATGCCATTACACAGCAGGCTAGAGAAGATGCCGCATTTAGCAGAGTGGCCCTGCAGTCTGCGACTCTGTGAACTCCGACCCCTCCTCCAGGGGGCTGCTTGGGAGTCACCTATTTGGAATCGACATGAGCAATCACTTGAAGAAGAAAAAACGGTTACCCAGATTTTGTATCTATTGTTCTTCGAGACGTGTTGCTCATGTCCATTCCAAGACCCACCCACCTTCTCCTCTGTCAGAGTATCCAGCAAGAAGGAACTGAAGAGGCGGTGGGTCGGCAGGGACCTATATACATGGCAATGAAGACGCAATTCCAGGGGGCTCCACAGCCGATCCAATGGGTACTGCTAGGGGAAAAAACCTTCCGACTGTGCATGTGGCACGCACACACCTACTTGGAATGGACAAGAGCAACACATCTCGAAGAACAACAGTTAGGAAAGGTAGGTAACCAGTTTTTACATTCCTTCACTAGAAGTTCTAGCAACAAAACCTTGCTAAACCACTCTTACTTCCTCTCCAGCCAAATAAGCGGTTCTTATATTCTGATTGATCCTGGGGCTGGAAAACAAGGCTTAGGTTGTGAGGCTTAAGGAGCTGAAATTATTCAGCTTGTTGAAGCTGTAAGCATAGTGGACCAGTGCTCTGAGATGGTACAGGGAGTACTTTTTCTAGATGTCTGGCTGGTGTGCCTAGCTCACATGCCCAGGATCATATGAACACCACATTTGTGACTGGGAAATTTCCTCCAAATCAGATTGGCAGGGACTTTGGGAAATGGGGGGCAAAGTTTTCCTTCTTTTGCAGCATGCAATATGATTTTCCTGATGGGATCATCTGTGCATATCTCACCTAATCAACTCCCTGCCATTGCAGCAGCATTGGTGACATCTTGATCTCTTCTGATGTCTGCTGGTGGCACACGGTTTAGTCTCTAGAAGACTGAAATGCTTTTGTCTAACTAGAGTCTTTGGGCTTTTATAGTGGGATCTGGATAAAATTTAATAGCCTGTATATACAGGAAGTCAGACAAGATGTTCTAGTGTTCCCTTCTGGCCTTAAGCTCTATGAAACTGTGAATGCAATATACAGTGAGCCTTCTAGTTCATGATGGATTTGTTATTGTGTTTCAGATTCATAATACAGTTGATGCACTTTTCATTGGCCTTTGAAGATATAAAGTAGCTATTCTGAAGATCAGGTGTCATCATGGCTCATGTCACCCTATATACTCTTTCCCTTGCCTCCTTGATCATGGAAAGTAATGTCACAGCAAATAAATGTTATTGATGTTCCACAGTGCAAGGGGCAGGCAAGGGCTGCTACCACTTGCACATAACCAAGCTCCTTAGGTTGAGGGTTTGTGGGGACAGGTCATGAGTAGGCCAGAGAAGAAGCCAGGCAGAGTTGGAGAATCCACTGTTACACAGATCTACTATGTAAGGATCTCCAGAGTCTATTCCAGTCATTAGGCTGCAGTAGACTCCATGCAGTGGCTCCTGTGACTTTGTAGGAAGATTCCTCCCCAGCCCCCAGTGCTTGACCCAGCCACAGTAGTTGGTCTAGACATTAGAACCTGGATTTGCCCCAAGTGAATTCCATATTGACATTGTTATTTTGCTTCTTTGCAGATGGCAAAGCTCCGTAGCCTTTCCATCAATGCTGAGACAGAACCTGTTCGCCCCATGGTGGATAACTGGCGCCCTCCTCAGCCTCGGCATTTCAGGATGGTGAGAGCCTCGTTCCAATAAAATCTATGCTGAATCTGGGTGTCTTTGCATGAGGAAATGCCTACATCCCAAAGCCTAGTTAGCTTTGTGCCCTCTACTGCTCTTTCTCTGGATGCAGATCTGCATTTCACAGTCCAAAACTCTGCATAATGAAATGTGATGGGTCCCCAACTCTAATTTTGAGATGTCAAAAATTACTTGAGGCAAATTCTAATTTTAACATGAAAATATGGAATCTGTGTTTGGATCTCAATAATAACTGTGTTAGCTTTAACAGTAGCATTTATATGGCTATTTCTAAGGAAGAAAAATGGAATAGTTAGTAATGACTAAAAAAGGCATTTCTCCATTAACCTTATGGTCTTCAGTGCTTGCCTTTTTCCAGATCGAAGAGGTTTCCAATTAATAGAAACAATGAGTCATTTGAATTTAAAATGGACAACATGTGTCAAATTCTGCTGTCAATTGTACTAGCATAATCCAATAGGGAATACCAGGTGTAATGGAGGGCAGAGTTTTCTCCTTTGTATTCATATAGAAATATGGAAAGTACAAAGACTCATTAAATTTCCAATGATAATTAAGCAAGTTAAGATTTTAATGAACTGAGAAGTTAATATTGTAAAATTTCATTTTGAAAACTGAAATCAAGGTGTCAAATCAAATTAAGAGTATTAAATTGTGGGGGGGAAGAGTTCCTACTTTAATTATTGTAACAACTGACTTATTCTTGTTAGAAGGTCAACATTAATTTTAATGTTAAAGCAACTGAAATGAAATGAATTTCAAGAAATCCCAGGATTTTCTTTAATTTCCTGCAATTGTAGGTCTTATCAGTGGATGAAAGTGAATAGATTCTGTCAAAAACCCTTTAGCATCCTAAGAGTTATTTAGTCCCCATTTTTTCTACTGTACCATTGTCCTTACATGTCTGAAGGCCAAATTCTGCCCTCATAAACCTATGCAATTGATCCTGATGTCAATGAGATTTGTGTGCAGGTATCTCTGTTGGACTTATGGTAGCAAGAGCAATAAAAGAGTATTGTATGACTGCACTTGAAGCAATAGCATTTCTGCTTTAAGAGAACCAACACTAATAAAAACTTTTTTGTAAAAAATGGTGTTTGTGGTTTTATTTCTAATTCTGGGTGACAGCAAAAAGCAACAGACAAAAATACTCTGTATAAATTAGGGATAGATAAGACTGTAGTACCTAACCCTGGCTGTTTGTACTGCAACATACTGGCATGTTTTGTGTGTGTGTGTGACTCCAAGGAAATAGCATCTTTAAAATATGGTACTTCATCACAGCATCTGCTAATTGACACTTTCCCCCACTATGATGTCACTTGTGTGTCTCTGCTTCAAGAAATTCCTCATTCCTAATAGCATTTATTTCTTGTTTGATCATGTACTATCCTTGATCCTACCAAAACCCATATATTCAGAAGTATTCTGCTTGAACTTTTCTGAACTGATCTGGCTCATGTCTAATGATGCCATTTCACCCTAAATTGCACATGAACTCTAGTTTCCTACAACGAAACGCATGAAAGAACTAGATGAGCTGTTGGGTGACTCTGAATTTTCCTTTTAACCTCTGCTTCACCTCCACACTTTACAGCACACAAGCCTGACTTTTTAAGACTGGAATGCTCAGTGGTTTGAGCATTGGCCTACTAAACCCAGGGTGCTTGGATTGGCATGGAGCAAGGGTGTGGTACCTCTATCAGCCCTGAGGAAAGGCAGTTTGATTTTTTACAGAGGGGGAATTAGCTCAAATGGTAGAGTGCTTGCTTAGCATGTGTGAGGTAGTGGGATCAATACCTGCATCCTCCACTAAAATTTTTGGGGAGGGGGGATAGCTCAGTGAAGAAAAAAATAATAATATATGGAGATATACCTATCTCATAGAACTGGAAGGGACCTTAAAAGGTTATTAAGTCCAGCCCCCTGCCTTCACTAGCAGGACCAAGTACTGATTTTGCCCCAGATGGCCCCCTCAAGGATTGAGCGCCCAACCCTGGATTTAACAGGCCAATGCTCAAACCACTGAGCTATCCCTCCCCCCGAAAGAACATCGCTACCAGAAGTGGGGTTTGAACCCACGCACGTCCATGGGATCTTAAGTCTAACATCTTAACCACTTGGCCATTCTGGTAAGTATAAAATATTTGGAGATATACCTATCTCATAGATCTGGAAGAAACCCTGAAAGGTCATCATGTCCAGCCCCCTGCCTTCACTAGCAGGACCAAGTACTGATTTTGCCCTAGATCCCTAAGTGGCCCCCCTCAAGGATAGAGCTTGCAATGCTGGATTTAGTAAGCCAATGCTTAAACCACTGAGCTATCCCTCCCCACTAAAACATTAGCCCACTAAACCCAGGGTTGTGAGTTCAATCCTTGAGGGGGCCATCTAGGAGTCCGTGGCAAAAAAAAAAAAAGTTGGGGATTGGCCCTGCTTTGAGCAGGGGGTTGGAGTAGATGACCTCCTAAGGTCCCTTCCAACCCTAATATTCTATGATCAATAGCTTCTTTCCCCTGAAGACATAGAATGATATTCAGTCAGTCAAAACAAGTCCTGTTGAGGTTAAAAAAAAATCAGGTAATAAATGATAAGGAGGCAATAGTAAAGTCACATAACTGATTCTTGTGAGCCTGGAGAAAAGCCAATTGGGCCAGTTCCAAGTAAGTCGCCAATAGGTCTGGCACTTCCCTCATTAGTGCTAATGCAAAATTCATTTTTCTGTCCTGACACCCCGCATCTGGAGAGGTAATAGATTAATGCAGGATATTTTGTCGCATTATTAGCCCAGAATACATCTGTGTATGTGAATAATTCAATATAAAAGCAATCATTTAACAATGTTAGGGTGGGACACAAGCCAAGAAAGTATTTTAAGAATAACATGAGTCTGTTCTTACTTCATTCATGATATTGGGAAAAAAGCCCAGTTCTTTAACTCTGAATTTCCTAGTAGCTTGTACAACAACCTTAATAGTATATTTTAAATGTGTTATTACATTTGATACATATCATTCTTTTCTTTCAGGAAGTAATGCTTACGAAGGTTATAAAATGTGTACTATGCATACAGAGTAGGCATGTTTCCAAGTGTAATGTCTGAGGACCAGATCACTTCTTTCCTTATTAAAGTCAGTAAAAGAGGGAATCTTCCTTGTTATTTACCATGAGTTTGAGTGCAGTGTCTGTTCCTCACATCATCGCCTTAATTACAAGGCTGCACCGGTGGCAGAACAGACAGAAATGAGCCCTCTAATACCATTGTAGTCATGGATCTGGTCCCAAACATGAATCATTTGCCATCACAAATCAAGTCTCTCTGTGCATTTTGTGGTACTGCCAACTCACAAACCATGAGCCAGACCCCCAAAAATCACAAGAATTGTTTTAAAAGATTATATTGGGGGGAGGGTTGGCTTGTCTTTATTTTTGAACTCCCCCTGCCCATCCCCAGTGAGCGTCAGTAGCAATTTGTGTTGCCCACTCTCCCAAATTTTTTGGGTAAGGTGATTTTGCTGCCCTCTGGTTCAAAGCCTCCCCCCCCCCCCCCCACTTCAGCTTGTCCCTGAATCCCCATCAGTTTATCCCATTCCGGCAAGGCCCCCTCAATTCAGCCTGTCTCCTACTCCTCCAGTTCAGCCCATTCCCCACCTCCCTCAAAAGGTGGCTCCTATCTCCAGTCAAAACTGGCAACTTGTCCCATGCATCAAAAAGTGAGGCTTCAAATCTACAAATGCCCTTCCACCAAATCTTGTTTGGCTTTCTCTTGAAATATGTGTTAACTACTGATGTTAAACAATCTGTTCCACCTTGTATTTAGCTGTGACACTCTCAGTACGTTTCCCAGACCTGAAGACGAGCTCTGTGTAAGCTGGAAAGCTTGTCTCTCTCACCAGCAAAAGTTGGTCCAATAAAAGATATTACCTCACACACCTTGTCTCTCTAATATCCTGGGACCAACGCAGCTACAACAACACTGGATTCTATACATGTACATGTGAGAATTGTTTGACTTAGTACAAGTTTTAAAAGAGCACCCTTTTCGGTGTTGTTCAGCTGTGCAGTTTAATATGATATGCAAAACACGTATGTAACAGAATCAAATAGAATAGAGCCCAAAGTCTGATGGCTGGTGCCAAAGTGGTTGCACAGGGGGAGAGAGAGAGATTATGAAATTGTGTCCCCAACCGTGTTGTTTTCCCATATTGGCCTATAGATGGCAGCAAAAGTACAAGAACAGGAACTAATGAGCTGCACCTGCCTTCACTGAAGTCAATAGGCAAACTCTCATTGATGTAAGTGATGCAGGATCAATCACTAAATTATCCTGGCGGCAGAGAGAACCCTGTATATGAGATAAAATTATAATATAATTCTCTCTGTGCCCCTTGTTTAACAGCAGTGGTGTTTTATTTCAGGCTGGCATTGTCACAAAGGCAGGATAGACATCCACAAAAGGGAGGTGAGGACCTGACTTTAGAAGATCAAATAGTTAACTTGACATTGACAATAGTATTTTCCTTCCATACTCTGCATAGTAGCACATGTCGGTTACTATAATGCATTTTAATTTAAGATACAGTTATTCTTAGCAATGATGCTTGCAAATAGGAAATGTGGACGTTTCATGTAGAAATATATTGTATATTCTACAGTTTGTTTGGTGTTTTTATTATATTACCCAAACAGCACCATCCTGTAAGATGTGCATGATGCCTAACAAAACTCATAGCTCCTGAGTTTGATATCAGTTACCCCAGCGTAAATCAGGAGTGAATCCACTGACCTCAGAAGGTGAAATGGGACTTTTGTCACTGACCTCATTACATGGGGCCACAATGTCACCCAGAAATTGGAATCAGCTCCATAGTTTAGAGAAATTAAAATCTAAATTGCATTGGCAGAACTGAGCCATGAAATGCTGTGAGATGAGGGATGTGGGGCAGCAGGAGATTTAAATTTGACGTCTCAACCCTGGTCAACAGAGAGTTAACCCATAACTGTACGAGGCCAGTATATTTTATGTTGCAAAGGCTGAAAAGCCAAATAAAAATAACCATTCAGAAGTCTATAGAAGGGGTGTGCACAGCCAGCTATGCTGAGCTTACACAGCTTGGTGGATATATGGTGCACAGTACATTTTGCTGTATTTTGATGCTTTAAAAAATGCAAAGGAATCAGGTCCACCTGTGTCAAATTCATCTGTATTCCTCTAAAGCTGCATAGGCCCAAATGTGGCCTAAGGAATCAAGATGAAGCCTGAAATGGTGTAGGAATCACTTCTTTAAGACACATAATATTTACTATAACCTCGGGGTCCTGACTAAGTTTATCAGCCCTCAGTAATAAAAGTGAATCCACACCCAATTTGCACGTAATGGATTAACCTAAATTTGGTCTAAACTGAAGGAAGTCCCTGCTAACGAGATGAGAAGTGCATTCACCCCACATTGCTCATTGGGAATCTCTTCATTAATATTCACAATGATCAGAGAGCTTGTCCTCATGTTACCTCAGTGCAGCCAGTGGGAAAATGTTCCACTGCTCGTTTCATTCTGTGGTGTCTCTCAGGCAGAAAGAATATGAGTGAAGGGTATATTGCAGCCTAAGGTTGTTTGAGTGGCTGTTGTTTTCATGTCATGAGAAAAAAATTGCTGCATGGCTATAAAACTTCAGGGTGGGGGCTATGTACATATTCTCCTTCATTGTATATCTTTGTATAATATGATGATTTATTTGATCAGTTTTGCAGCCCCACTCTCTCTTACTCTCCCCCCATACATACATTTTTTCTGCTTCACTATGATAGGTTGACCTTCCTCTATCATTGATTTTTCCTGTCCTTGTCTAAGCAGGAGCCAAACTCTTCACTGATTTACACCAGTCACTTCTTTGGGTCAGATTCTGATTAGATCATTGTAAATCCAGGGTGACCCAGTTTAATTCAGAGCAACACAATTGATTTGATTGTGCTCTCACTAGTAGTGGATTAATCCATGGATTCAGACCCTGACCTGGGAAGAGGCACATGGATCATGATGATTAGGTCCAAGGATAAATGTTGGGGTCAATGTTCATCAGAGAGGAGAGCAGATGGTTGCATTGTCAGAGCAATGAGTCAGGAGCACCAAGAGCATTTTAAGAAGGGGGATGAGGTTCTTTGGTTAGCTGAGGAGACAATTGACTGGATTGGATCCAAGGCCCACCCATCACAGCTCTCACTTATACTGGTATTACACCAGAGTATTTCCATTGGGTTTGAGTCCATCTTCCTTACACTAGTTTTACACCAGTATACTTCCACTTATTTTTTGTCAGTTACTCCTGATTTACACCGATATAAAGGAGAAAAGAATAAGGTTCATTATTTAAAAACTATAATTTTAAAGGGTTTGTTTGCCTGACTGGGGATGTCTAAACTTGGGCATAATGGAATTGAAAGCATGATTGGCTCTTGGGAAGAGTGAATTTATTTGCTTTTCCTGCCTTATGAAAGAGCATCTCACTTTAAAGGAGGGAGTTTAGAAGCCAGCAGGTGTTTGTGCCTCATTTCTCCCTTTACATTTTAAAAATCCCTTCCCAGCTTCAAAAATGCTTCTAGTAACAAGGATGTAAAACATCTGGGAAGTTATGATGAGAAGCAAAGTCAAGAGTATTAAAAGAAAAAAGCACAAGCTGATGTTAATCAGGTATTTATCAAATCCTAGGAGAGAGCAGCTGAGAAATCTTAAATACAAAAAATTTGTGATTAGAAGGAGAATATTGAGACAAAGGGGCTGTAGGGATTATTCACTCCTTGGGGTGGAGGGATTTCCTAAGGGAGGAAGACAATAATTGGCTTCAGGGAGAATTCAGAGAAGTGACTTGATTCCTGCAGGAAGAGCTATGTCTGCTAGATTGTAGCATGAAGAGGGCAGGAAATCCAGAAAGCCTGGGCTGATAAACTGATAGACCTGGAAATGACAATGGGACCTAGACAGAAACCAACAGGCTGCAGGAAAGTCTTTGTTACTTTGAGGAAACTTGGCTTCAAAGAGACTTGATTTAGGATAACTAAAGCATAGGAGCAGGAGACCTAGAGAGAGAGACATGATTTGGGAGAGCATGTGATTGGGAACTGTGAGAGAACTTGAAGCTAGTTTATGGTTAGTAGGATAAATCCTCAAAAGTGCTGGTCACTCAGAAATGAACAGGATTATAGTTTGGAGCTAGAAATAAGATGTAAAATCTAATGTGTGAATGTTGCTACCTTAATCATCTGTACCTATTTTGTTAATGATTATATCTAATTGACCTAGCTGAGTCCAAAGGAATAGAAATGCCCTCCCCCCCCCCATACAAATAGTAATATAAAAGAAGTGTTGACAGATAGAGCTGGATTTTTAACCAGTGCCCTAGAGGGGATAGGGAAAAATATCTCATTACTGGGCTAACTGATCTCACTGCTTTAGCTCCTGCCAAGACACGGCCATAGTCCTGGGGTAGAAAGGGGATTAAATAAGATGCTACCTGGTGTTGTCCTAAAAGAGGAGACAGATGATACTTTAATAGAAGCTTTTGCTAAGGTAAGCAGAGAAGACCATCTTTCAAAGAGTTTGTTAGTAAAAGGCACAACGAAATAGTTAAAGTGACACGGTAATCTAACAGAAAGTTCAAAGTTTTAGTCTTGAATCTCATTTTAGATTTAGATCTACAACTTTACAGTTAGTTTTAGATCTAGATTTAAATGTATACAGCACTATTCAGGTCTTGGAATGTGGCAATCTCAATGAATCTCAACATGTAGATTCATTATTATTTATTTTTATTTGTTAAACACTGGTAATGTATTCATTGTTGAACCAAAGTGAACATAATCTCTAGCCAGAGTAGTTTGGGATTTCAATAGTAACCTAGAAAGAAGTAGTTCTGAAGTAAGTTTTGGAATTGCGCAGTGAGCCCTGGATGACATACAACTTATTCCCAAGAATATTGTCAGTTACATTTCCTTGTTACTGTTATTGTTATTATTATTGTTAATAATTATTATTAATAATAATGATGTTTATTATGGTAGTGCCTAAGGGGCAACTATCAATGTGTGCTAGTTATGGTACAAACATAGGGTAGCAGACAGTCTCTACCCTGAAGAGTTTACAGTCTTAACAGACAAAACAGACCCAGGGTGGGGGAAAGGGTAGAACATATAAGCAGCATGAACAAAGTGCTGGTGGCAAACATAATGTTAGTGCTGTGATAGTTTATTTATTGTATTTATTTATTGTTGGGTTGGTTGGTCTAGTTAGGTGGGGGTAAGCTAAATGGAAAGAGAAGGGAGACAGGGCGGGGGAAAGAAGGTAACAGGGAGAGGTATAGAAGGAAGCTGAGATGAAAAGACTGTAGTGAACCCACCTTTTTAAGTAGCATATTAATATTATAGTGACTCAGTCTGCACAGAGGACTGCAGCTATCTGACATTCTGAATTCAATATGAGTTCAATTCACATAAGCAGTGCAGGACTCAAGATTGGCTGTGGGAAGCAGTTTGTATCCTGAACAGTCCATTATAGAAAAAAAGAACGTAAAGAACAAAGTAATTTTCTGAATGGTCTGATCCAGAATGGGTGGCAGCTGCACATGATTTAGCTGCATTTGTTATCTAGCATTGCAAACAATTTGGTGCACAATGTACAGCTATTGGTACATTTTGCAGGACTTTTTGCAATGATCTGTGTTCTCAGATCAGTTACATATATAAATCCTGAGATAATAGTAATCCTTTCAGAATCTTTAAGAGGATTGACGGCTATTAATACTTACTAAATAGCAACTCTTCGAGCTCCACATGTGAGAAATGTCGTAGAACACCACATAATAGATGAAAATAATAGTTGTGTCTGAACAAAAAATCTGGATCAAAAAAGCTCTGGACGATATTGGGGGAATGCCAAAATCTGGCATCTAGATACTACAGTGATGGGTGTATTAGAAGTATGCAGATTAGATCAGGTTATCTTTAGATTTAGACTTAGATTTAGATTAAATTCAATTAGATCAAATCAGATCAACCCAGCCCTAGTGCTATCTATCTATGAAGTGCCAAATCCTCAACCCCACTCTGTTCATATTGCATAGGATACTGTTTTCCAAAGAGTGGGGCATGCCCCCCTGATGTGAGGATCACAGATGGATTTCTCACTTGTTCTTTAGAGTTCAAGCTTTCATTTTTTAAAAGTTAAGTCTCTATCTGTTATTGTTGTGAAGAAAACCTTGAAAACATAGAACATATGTAACAAATGCTGTGTGATGTCTGCCTGAGTTTGCAGAGAGCCCGAAACAATAGCAAACTATCCCATTCATTTAAATGTGTGATATTGACTTAGGTGCCAATGATGCTATTTTAATAATGTTGATGGCTAGTTGTTTCACTGTTCATCAAAGCATATGAGCAAGTAGAAAGTATATTTTCTGCAGTTTTCTGCAGTGGAAGAGGATGTGAAGGACTGGGATAGAGAGGAGTGGAGTGGGGCAGTAGGCCTTTAATATCATATGATAAGACTGTAAAGGAGGCAGCACTTGATTGGTTTAATTTTCCTTAAAGGGGATTCAGCTTTCAAAAGTATAGGAGAAACTGGCATAGGGAAAAGGCAGAAAGCTGACATAGATAGCTCTAAACCTTGTCTCCTGTTACCCCACCAGCAGCCTCCCAGTGTAGAGGACATTCTGGAGATATATTAAGGCACAAAATGGGAGTTACTGGAGCAACTTGTGCTCCAGAAATCCTGGGCTGACAGAATGGCCCCTAGGGAGCCATTGCAGATGGCATAGGTTAGAGCAACCCTGAGACTGCTCTAATTTATGTCAGGACTTGAACAAGAAATCAGCTGCCCCCAGGGTTAGGGAATCACAAAGGTGGCATAAATCACCTTTGTCTCCATCCATCAGGGTCTGCACTGAGAAGTATTAGACCAGATCTAAAGATCTGGTCCTATAGTTTTCTTAGACTCTAGATAGTGAGGAAAACGTTTGTGGGCTGGATAGCAGTTGTGGAGCTAAACTATTTGAAAGTGTTTGTGTTCTGAGACTTAAAGGGGCATCACCAATTTAGGTTTAAAACTTTGGCTATGTAAATATAAATTGTTAACCAAATCAAACATCAGTAGACAAGCTTCCTTTTAAAAATGTCAGTAGACTGAATTTATTTTTTAAACAACACTTCCATGCAGTGCCACCCAAATACTGAAACTGAAACATCCTACTCGGCAGGAGACTGAGAAAGTGACACTGATGAGCCTATTTTCATTGTCTGTGCTGAATGCAGCACAAAAAGGGAAACCAACAGTGTAAAATGGAAAATTAAATTCACTTGGCAAATTAAAAAGTGATATGTGGGGAGTGGGTAGGGGGGGCAGAATCTAAACAAAAATAGGAAATTAACCTGATGTGCTTAACTCCACCATTCAGGCACACTGATTATTGTTGCCTTCCATCCCCTTATATGTACTGTATTCTCTTTGGGGCAGGCACCTTGTATTCTTTTCTGTGTATAATGCACCTAATGCAATGTTGACACTAGGCAAATAATAATGATACTATGTTGCCTAGGAATGAGAGACAGCAAACAGCAAAAATAGAGGAGAGAGAGAGTGACAGAGACAGATTAGTCCCTAAAGAGTGACTGAAGATCACTTCATTATCTGTTGTTATGGCCTGTGCCTATATTATTTTTCTTGAAAAGCTGAGGTGGCTAGTCCAATAATTCAGCCTTTTAAAGGATTTGCTGGGAATGAGGAAGCTGTCATGCAGTAGCAATCCAACAGCAAATATAAGAAAACAGACCTCACAATTCCTATAATAATTATATTACTAGGCAGGAGGCTAAACAGACTGATCAATAGGGTTTCTGTGAGAAGGCTGCTTAGATTACTTGCCTGGGGGAACATGAAATGCAGAACAGATTGCATTAGCTGGAGACTGCAATTCTTTTGCCAAGCTATGTAGGGACGTGAGTAGAGCTTTATGAAATGTTTGTAAAAATCACCTGAGTTTGGGCCTCCTTACAGACTCAAAACCCAGCCCAGGTTTAGTAAAAAAGTTCACAAACCTTTCACGTGAACCTGGACTAATTTATAGATAGGCCTGATGTGATGCTGTATGATTGAATATGACCATTTACCACTGTTACACAATTACCACTGTTACACAATTGCAACAATTCTTATACAAAGTATATCATGTACGGTAGCAATAGAAAAGTTATGAATTGCTAAGTATGATTATTCTGTTTATATGCATGTATCCTCTTTGTATCTGAAGTTATGAATATTGGCTGTGTTCTGGTATCTTACACACGTGTTGTAGTCCTGAGTAACACCCTCCCCCTCAATAGAATTTACATTAGGGCCAGAGAGCTATGTATTGATGGCCTATTAAGGACATTCAGATCACAATGGACCATTGAAGAAATTCATCCCGCCCAGTAAGCCTTTCCTGTGGACACCTCAGAAAGAATATGGGCATAGACTGCCTCTGTGAGTCAGCAAACCATGTAAGGACATGTGATATGCTCATGGGACCCCAGACTCCATCTTGGGCCACTAATTTTCCATGCACCTGGCCTGTGGGCTTTGTCTGAGACAGTAACATTCCATGCACATGACAGAGGCTATAAAAAGGCACCTGAGACATCTCTGATTTTTCTTCATTTCTCTGAAGTAGATTTCTAACAAGGAAGCTTTGAACAAGGACCGATGGCCCCCAATCTCTTTGGGTAATTCCAGAGAGACTTTTGCAGGCTAGCAGTTTATTCCATCACTGCTTCAAACCTAATATAAGGACTTTACAATCACTTGTATGTCCATGATCTATTAACCATTTATAAATCTCTTCTTCTTTTCTTTTATTAGTAAACCTTTAGTTTTTAGTTACTAAAGGATTGGTATCAGCATGATTATTGGGTAAAATCTGAATTATATATTGACCTGGCTAAGTGGCAGGTCCCTTGGGATTAGACGGACCCTATAACTGATGAAACTGGTTTTCAGTAACCGCTCATCAGAAAGTCCAGTGTCAGGGTGGAGAACCAAGGGCTGGAATGCCTTTTTGACTTCTTGTTAACCAGTGTGGTGATACAGTTCACTTTTGTTACTGGCTTGGTATAATCTAATGATAGAATAATCACCAGTTTGGGGTGAGTCTTCCCTATTTCTCAGCAGTCTGTCTTGAATTTGGCATCCTCAGCTGTCACCTGCTGAGACCTGGTGGCACCGAGTTGTAAAGCTTGGACCCACATCTGTTTCCAATGTTCCCCAAAGTTTATGGTTCAGATCAGGCATTGTGGTCTGAATGAAAATGATATGATAAGTGTGGGTAGTTTCCAATGGGTTTGATGCAAAGCCAAATGAAACTTGGCCATTTGGACTGAATTTTGCCTTGAGATTTTGAACTCACAACTCAGAGTGAAACTTAGGTGGGAAACAAACAGTGAGTTAAAGATTTATAGCCTCATGATGTGACACTATCAAGGTTTTCACACCCAGTCATTAGTGCTCCTAAGAGTGAAATTCACCCCCTCCACTGCATGAGGTTTTATGCATGGAACACCAGAGGAGTAGTTGGGAATAGAAATCAACTCCTAACCTATGGGCAAGTCCTGGAGCTGCAATGGCACTATGGAACCATGACACTATGTCAGCCTGTGCTCATTGCAAGCCCCTCTGAACCTGGAGGCTCTGCTCTGCTTTCTAGAACTCATGCTTCTGGTCTTGACTTACTCCAACAGCCTCTTCTATGCTAGTCTATTCAAAGCTGTTACAGACTCCATCTACATGATGGCAAATAAGGGGCATAGATCCCCCCCATGCACCCTCTCCATCTGCACTCCCTCCCCTTACTGCCTCATCTCTTGAATTAAATATCTCATATACTGTTGGCCGTATATATTGAATTTCACCCTCAATGCCTATATTTTAAGCATTCAGGAAGCAAAGCAGAGTTTACCACTATTCTTCTTATTAGCAATGTCTGATCATATTGAATTTTGTAATTCATGGACATGTGCCTCAAGGTGCATTTTATAAACTGGAAGGATAAACAACCTTACTGCTTTGATACTTCCAGTCTGTTTAGCAAAACTTAATCTTAGCTAGCTAGTGGCAAAACAAGTTTGACTGTTGTTAGTTGTAAATGGGGCTAAGGAAAAGAATAAATATTGTTTTACTGAAGTGCAGGTGATGTAGTTAATTTACTCCAAGCACAGCAGGTGGCATGAATAAACTGTTCTTTGAACTCGATGGGGATATTCACCTGCAGACATTTACGCATGTGGAGGAAACATTTGCTTGATTAGGGTTAATAATAAGGAATATGCTCTCACTTCTCAAGTTGTCTTTTCTAGACCTTCATTCTGCTGTTCTGTACCATAGCATTCAGATTAGCTCTCCCCATTTTCCCTATTTTTTTTATTCTGAACACTTTTAAAAAATGTATTGGTCTCTTTTTTGGCTATTGTGTTTCTTGCATGATGTTGGTTGCATGAATTGATTCTACCATGTTATGTTTTTAAGGATAAGATTCAAACCTTCTTTGGATTTTTGTGCAGGTATGTCTTGCAGTCATTTTTACCTGTGCTGTTATCATTCCAGAGCTCTTAAATTAAGCAGGATGGGTGGGGTCCATAGTTGGATTGCAAACCTCAAAGGAACATTTAGGCACTGCTTGAAATGTTATTGGTTGGTGAAGACATTGGTGCTCTATCTTCTGGACCAGTGCTGAACCAATGTCCTAGGAAGGGACAGTTTTCAGCTGGAATGTAACTCGTAGGTCCAGATCATTTATGGCATTAAAGATCTTATGATGTTCCTTATAAGAGTATGGGCATTAACCCCATTTTCCTAACCAAATTTCAACTCAGATAATTACATTCTATCTACCTAAATTCCCCCTGCAATTTTAGCTAGGAAAAGACAGTGTTATTATTATTGGTTGCATTCAGTACATAATGTCCAGGTGATGTCGTTAATTATTTTTAATGTAAGAGATGACTTAAATAATACTTTGCTTCATTTTTGTCCTAAAAATATCCCAGAGACAGCCAAAACACAGCCAGGATGGAGATGATCCTTACTTATTCCTTTCCCACCTCACTTAGTTTGTCAATGCTTGTAAGTACTCTAGCACTGCACGTTATTAGTAATACTAAAAGGTTTTGTTGTTGTTCTTTTTACAGTCCAGGTCTCCAGCCTGCTCCCACTGAAACCAATGGCAAAAATTCTCTTGACTTTGATAGGAGTAGGCGCAAACACTAAACGCAGAGGGAAAAACACTGGATGTTATCAGATTGGCTTGGTGGATATACACTCAGAACCAGCCTGACTCAAATGCAGTCATTATGAATACACCCAAATGAAAGCATATCTAATTGAACTCCCCAAGTTCCTTCAAAGCTTTGTTTTTAAACTTCTGGATCCTTCTGTCACATCTGGGCATGAAATATGAGGAAATACTCAGCTCCCTTTGGAGTTGGAGACAGACAGTAAGCAAATAGCTAGACTTTTTAAAAAGCCTGGGTTGTCAGCTGTCCAGTGGAGAATTTCCCTGACATAGGTTGTATGCCACTCTACCTGCTCCTCTACACCACAGGATAAAGGAGAGGCTTGGGGCATGGTTAATGGCAGGAGTAAGTATAGCCAGAATGGATCATTCCTGCTGATATAGTTTAAAACAGCCATTAGGCAGCTCTAACTTGCTCCAGGGTTGGTCCCAGGATCAGAGGAGCAGTAAGGTGACACAGAGCACAGCTGGCCTGGATTATATTGCAAATCAGGTTTCTGCATGCTGGGTCAGATCCACAAGTCTGCTTGGGGATCTGGTCCACAATTCAGAAGCTTGATTTGCACCATTATATGAATTATAGTGTCTTACCTTTGTTCACCTGGGTTTGTATTTGTGTTTGTCTCATGTAAGGCACTGTTTTTACTCCCAGTGAAGTCAGTGGGAATTTTGAAATTGACTACAATGGGAGTTGGATGGGGTCCTAGTTTGAAAGTACTTCTGTAAACTGCCATGCACAATTATGATACTACTGGAGTATTCAACATTTATAATAAAGCGAAAACAACTGGACACTTGTGAAACTACAGATATGCAAAGTAAAAGTCATCCCCATGCAGAGGACCAGCAGCAAAGCCTATGCTGCCTGTAAATCTTCAAAATAGGGCTTAAATGAGAAGTAAGGGACGCAGAAGCCTTGTGCTGGCTCTTGGCACAGGAGTGAATTTCACCTGCTGTGGGAGACCAGTTTGCTCCTACTGTAACCATGTGAGGTTGATGAGGCTTTATCTGTATTTGTATTGATGCAATCAAACTCAGCAACACTTACTGGCAAAATCCTTAGGCCCAATATAATCCAAAGAAATGGAGAGAAAAACATGCATAGACAAACACATCTAGTTACATAACTCACCTATGACCTTCATTACAATAGCTGGGGGCTGCCCTACTAAAAAGAACAAATGTATGTTATAATTTTTGTACACTTTTGCCAGCAATGACAAAAATGGAGAAATCTGCTCACACTGATGCTATTTTAATTCCAATTTTTATTGCACTTTCTATTGGAATCATTAAGGTAGGAGCTGTGAGTAATCACATGGCTACATTCCTTTACTATCTCATCTACTGACTTATATTGCCTCCATCCCCACAGTATTTGAGAACCTACTGCACATTCTACAGATGTAAGTAGGCCTTATGCATGGGTATCTCTCTACTGACTTCAATAGAATTACTGATGAGTGAAATTCACTGGACCCACATAGAGCCTAAGAATTCAAGCTTTATGCAGCTGGAGTACAGGTCAATTGGGGATATAGAATCCACACCCATGTCCCTCAAAGGCAGAGCCAGTGGGCTATTCATGATCTGGAGTAGCCACTGCACGAGGGGGGCACAATCGTGCAAGATGATGTAGAGCACTCTGATGCTTTACTTTGTAAGGAATGTGGATCCTGTGTGTGTGTGTGCACATACATGATATAAGATAGCAATAACCATCTGATAAATTGCAGAACCAGATGATAAAGGAAATAATAAATCCTAGTCCCCTAGTACTGCTACTGACTGACTCATTTCATTTGCCCTGGTAGGACTGCCAAGCAGATCCTTGAGGAAGCCTGCCTGCCATGCCCAACATTATAGTGCCTGAGCTGGTACTTGTTCTGGATGTGGAACTCCCTTTGAAATCAATGGAAGCTTTCATGTGAAAAGATGGCAGGATCAGGCTCCAGTTTCTTTTTTCAACTCTGAGTAACGAAAGAAGTCATATGAAATATCTAGACATCCTAGTCCTGCCTTGTACAGCAAGACCACAACATAAAGCGAATGCCTTTCTGTTATTTTTTGAATGGTCGGTGCATGCGTGCACATGGCTGTGTGTGTCTGTATATGTGGTGTCTGTGTCTAAATATGTATGTTTGTGTGAGAGAGTGTCAATATTCATGGAGAGAAAAAATACTAGATCCCAAAAAGTGATTACTAAAAAAAAGGGGGGGGGGCTGTAATGAACAAGTGTGGGATTTCCCAGTGGATTTCTGCCCTGCAAATTTCCAATTGTATTGCACATAACATACATTACAGCCACTTCCAAATTACCACTATGAGTATTGCTTTGCTTTCCCATTTCTGCTTTGGGGGTCTCTACTTCTACTTAAATGGAATCAGACAAGCGTGAAAGAACATGCATACTTTGTTAATCAGAAATAATCTTTCAAGTATTTTCTGATAATCCTCCAAGAAGCCTAAGAAATGTCTTTATTTCTTCCAAACAATTTCGTAGCTGGTTCATTTTCCTGTTAGTAACAGTAAATACATTATATGCACACACTCTTCCCCTTTTACACAGAAAGACTTCATGGGACACATTTTATTAGGTTCAATATAAATCATATAATTTCCGTGTTGTTGTTATTCCACAGTGGAATAATGTAATGTTGCTACAACTGAGTAACTCAGGGGTTCTCAAACAAACCCTGCTTCACCTCCAGCATTTATAAAATGCTAAATATAAAAAAGTGTTTTTAATTTATAAGGGGGTTACACTCAGAGGCTTGCTGTGTGAAAGGGGTCACCAATACAAATGTTTGAGAACCACTGGAGTAACTAACGAATTTGGCCCCCTATTGCTAAATCAGATTAAGAACAAAACTGATACACTTCATTGCATGTTGGTTTATAACTTGTTTGATGATGAAAATGGGATAGCAGAGCCCTTCTGATGCAAAACTGACCAAACCAACAGGACATTAAAAATGTTCCTATTGTGTCCTGTCTTGCAAACCCATATGAAAATAGTTACTTTACACACACAAGTAGTATCACAGCCTTCGGGTACAATGGGACCACTCATGTGAAGTTAACTGCTTCATTTCTGTAAGGGTTTGCAGGATTGGGTCCTTCATGCCCAGCAATTAACCACTGTGGTGCTTGGCAATGTAGAAAAACCCAAGCCATGTATTATTTTCTACTGCTTTAGGTTTATTTCCACATGCTCATCGGATTGGTTTACCAGTCCTATGCTGTTATTTTAGGCTGGTAATTTATTCAACCCGAGTATATACCAAATGTTAATTGTCAAATGTGAAAATAGAAATAGGAGATGTTGTAAATGTAAACAGTGTAGACCCACTTCAGGGGAAGTCACACAGTCCACCATTCTCTGGGTGTGATCATAGAAACACACCATGAAATAATAGTGAATAATGTCCCTACTCAGGAGGGCCCATCCCCCTTCCTTCTTCAATGTTACAATTGTTTCCCTCTAATAAATTGGTTGAGACTATTATAAATCCCCCCTCCAAATCCCCAGTAATTGCTTTCAAATGTTGGCACCTCTGGAAAACTCTGAGCCTGAGCGGATTAAATGACTCTCTCCAGAAATAAATGCCCTGATTGCAGCACCTTTTCCTTCAGCTCCCGACAGGGAGCAGCAGCAACTTAACTATCCCTCCCCCCAGCCCAGCAGCTTTCCTCAGGCAGCGGCTCCAGCTCCAGCTCCAGCTCCAGCTCCACACCCGCCCTGCTGCAGCGGAGCTCGCCCCGCGCTCACGTCCCAAGGTCACCGCGGGGCCCGCGGGGCCCGGCGCTCAGGGCTGACTGAGCCGAGGGAAGCAGGCAGGGCCGCGTGCGCACCCGCGCTGCAGGTGAGGGGCCGGCCCGGTGCTCTCGGGGAGGGCGGGCGCGGTGGGAGTCGCTCCGGTTCGCATCCCCAGGGCGGGTGAGGACAGCGGTCGCTCGCGCATCCCGGCCGCCCTGCCGGGGTCCCGGCCAGCAGGGGGATGGGCTCTGCCGGTCCCGGGCTGCGCTGCAGCGGCGGCGGGAGGGAGGATGGCGACAGCAGGTTATAAAGGGCTCGCTGCCTCTCCCCGCCCCCTGCGCGGGCTGAGCCGGAGCAGGAGTCGCCCTCCTCCCCCCGCCGGCCTCAGACGGGGGCATGGAGTTGGCAGGAGCCTATAAAAGCCCCTGACGGCGAGCCGGGGCCACCGTCCTGCAGGAGCCGGCCGGGCCAGGAGAGCGAGACCATGTCCCATCACTGGGGTTACGCCAGCCACAACGGTGAGCGAGCCAGGCTGCAGCGCGCCGGGCTCCATCCCGCGGGGGTCCCCGCTGGGCTTCCCCGGCCGGCTCCTCGCTGCTCCGCCGGCACCTGCCGCAGCCACCCGCGGGCGGGGCGGCTCAGGCTGCCCCGCTGCTCTTTGCCCCTTGGCAGCGCCGGCTCCGCTCAGCGCGGGGCTGTCCGGGGCATGCCCTGCCGTGGAGCCGGGCGGTGCTGCGGCTGGCACAGGGATCGCATTGCCTCTGGCGCCAGCGGGGAGCCGGCTAGGGGCGCTGCAGAGGTGGAGGGACCGGCCCCAGCGCGATCTACCTCGCTGAAGCCCATGCAAGCGCCTCCGGATTTACCCCGGGTTACGAGTGGGGAAGGCGAGATCGGAAGCCGGCCCTTAGGAGCCCCGATTGCTCTAGCTGGGGGGGGGGGTCTGATGACGTGCAATCACTGTCCCCCTGGAAATGCAGTTCCTGGCAGAGGCATTGCCACGCAGGTGCGCGGTCCCGGGGCGATCTTCCTTTTTCCAGCCCCACGAGCTATTTCCCCGAACCGCTGGACAGTTCAGCCGAGGGTGGCTCTGTCATTTGTGATTAAGTTTCTCTAACAGATCTGGGCTAGTGGAGGAGGCTGGAGCATCTTCTGGTTTCTACGCTGTTACAAAACTCGTGACAGCAATATACTGTAGCTCTTCAAACCAGATGTTGGGGTGGGGAGAGGTCCGACCTCTGTCCCCTGCACGTCCCAACCCCTGCTAAATGCAGTGAGGGGCTGGGCGGGCAGTCAGTGCAGGATCGGGCCCGCCTGCGTCCACGCCGCATCCGCGTCTCGTGAGTTCTCTCATTTAATGCGCTTGAGACCAGCGCCTCCCTAACGCGAATGGCCAGTTCTCAGGATCTATGAGTTTATGTGGCAAGGACCGGAGCTGGCGAAGA
The DNA here is from genome assembly GCF_028017835.1 of Emys orbicularis. Taxonomy (NCBI): domain Eukaryota; kingdom Metazoa; phylum Chordata; order Testudines; family Emydidae; genus Emys; species Emys orbicularis. The sequence continues at coordinate 49,362,603 of NC_088684.1, read as the reverse complement.
CAGGTGCATCGTTAAATATTGACGCAAGAGTTAAAGCCTCAAATGCACTTATAGCATCAACTTCTCTATTGCGTTTGTTATAAATTATTTCCACCCTCTGTGCCTTGCCTGCATCTTTTTCACACTGGATCTGTGTGTGTTTTCTCTTGTAGGACCTGCTCATTGGCATGAGAATTTCCCCATTGCCAACGGAGAGCATCAGTCCCCTATTGATATTAACACCGAGTCCGCTGAGTACGACCCTTCTCTGAAGCCTTTGCATTTCAGTTATGACCCCTCCACAGCTAGAAACATCGTCAACAATGGGCACTCTTTCAATGTGGAGTTTGACGACTCTGCTGACAAATCAGGTGAGTCCTCACTTCCCGGGGCTCCTGTAAGGGACTGAAATTGGACAGATTGGGAAGGGGAGAGAGGATTTTAACACTTCTACTAAAACTTCTACTAAAACTATGTGGTGAAATCCTGCTCCCACTGAAGTCAATGGGAGTTTTTATCTCATGGGGTCAGGATTGAACCCATGAAGATTCATTCAGTTCATTTAGGCATCCTTTGCTCTAATTAAAAGAAAGTTGATGTTTTCTGACTTGTCTTGACCTAACCTGATCCAAAGGCCACTGAAGTCAAAGGGAATTTCAGTGAATTCAGTAGGATTTGGATCATGCCTCAAATGCACAATAGACAGAAGTAAGATAATTGATCAGGGATGACAAAGTGTATTTCTCCACCTGAAAAATACTAGCTTTGAGTGATACCTGCCAAATGGTTACAGTAAACGGCAGGATGCACTGCAGGAAGAAAAGGACAACAGAATAGCAAAACAACTAAAATTAGCAACTTGAAATGATTTGGAAATAGCTTCTTCAGTTTTATATTTTTGCTGCCAACAATTGTAAAGCAGAAATATGGGGCATCTCTCCAGGTCAGTACTGGAACTGTCAGGAAATGAGTTTGATATTCTCTAATTTAAATCAGCATCAGCCCTGGCATTCCCTGACTCTGGGCTTTCTAGATAAAGATAGCAATACATGTAGCATGTTCCCACACAGTTCACTGAGAGCTAGCTATTCTGCGGTATTTCAGGAGCCTGTTCATTATACTGTACTGACAAGGGCCTGATCCTGCAAACCTCTATCCACATGATCAGTCCTTACTCACAGAAGTAGTCCCATTGAAGTGGATGAGAGTATTTGCATGAGTCTGGGCTACTTATCTGAGCAAGGGTTTTGCAGGCTTGCTCCCTAACTATAATTTCTCAGCTGGCAGGATTTGCAGAAATCACCACCCTTCTACAATGAATGTGCCTCTATTTTTAATTTAGAAAGGGGAAAACAATCCCTCTGTAGAGACAGTAGCTGCCTTCTCTAGACACTGCCTGATTTAACTTGCTTGAGCAAGTGCCCTATTTTTCCTAAGCAGTTCCTTGGCAATGTCATTTAGGGGATGGTGCTGAAAACAAATTATTAGTGCCTACAACGTCTTTTTTATGTGTGTGAGAGAGAAGCTAGGCAGTATAGTAGCTGTTCAAAACTGTAATGAAAACTCAACAACATATTTTCCTACCTGCCTTTAGAGTAAATGGGACTAAATGGATAGCTAAATGTTTCACAAATGTATAGGCAAGAATATACAGTTCAGTCAGAACATCCCCTGTAGCATGAATATCTGTTTTGCTTCAAAAGGTGATTCTGACTCACAGTTTTCTAGTGCCCAATTCTGTGCTGAGAACTCTTAAGTCCTGTTAAAGTTGATTGGAATTGACAGTGCTCAGCACCATGCAGGTTCAAATCTTTAGTGAATTTTAACTATGTCATGAGAAGTGGGAAACATGATGATAAATTGCAAAAAGCAGATTTGCTTTCAGATGGTTTACTAGGGCCCCATCCTTCTCCCTTTGCGCACGCATGTGTGTGTGTGTGTGTGTGAAGATGTTGTGAAACTTCATTTAAATTCAGTAACTCAGAAACAGAAAACTGCCAGGATATATAAAAGTTTTCATAAATATCCTTTGGAAGAACAGCTCCTAATGAAAAAAAAAAATAGCACAGAAATTGAACATCTCTATTCTGTGAGAATGATTCACGCACAGCTACAGCTTGCAGAGTGGGAGGAGGAGGGGATGAGAGTGAAAATACAGTAGCTCTACAACTCATCAAGCACTGGACTGGAAAAAAAAAGAAAACATTATACAGATCACTATATAAATTCACCTGAGTGTAGATTCTGCAATCTCTGATAGTCTTTTGAAAATCACCGTACATAAAATCTAGCTGGGTGCACACTTAGTTGATTCATTTGTATGCATTTAACTAGTTAGCCTAGTTTTACTAGCCTAGTTTTACAACACAACAAAAGCTGCTTATGACTTGGTTACATTTCATGCAGTTCCTATATACAACATTCTGATGCTGAGCAGGATTATTTCTTTACCAAGTTCCTGGTTAAACATAATGTAGCAAGCACAAGGAGAAATTTTAAGAATTTATTTTATCTGCTATCCCTTTTCACATTAAAAATTAAGGACCTGATCCTGCAAATACTTACTAAAGGGCGTAGTGCTCACTCCCACGAGACGTCCCATTTATGCTTGTGGGACTATTTAATGTAGTAAACACACCATGAAGTAATAAGTAAGGCCATGATTTGTGACTCATTTTACACACAAGTAATTTTATGCAAATAAGTAGTCTCATTGGTCTAGATCCTACAAACACTTAAGCATGTGCATAGCTTTACTCGTGTGACTAATCCCATTGAAGTCAACAGCGCTACTCTTGTGACTAAAGTTATGCATGTACTTAAGTGTTTACAGAATCAGGCCGTGTCCCAGAAATTATAGGCACAGGTTCTAATGTCTTAGTAAAAATAGGTGCAAGAGCAAAAAGCATGTTTTTGGATAAAATCTTTTGGAATTGCATCATTGTGACCATTATACATTTCTCTGATTCAGACAATATTTAATGTGGTCATTATTAATAAAATCATTAAAATAAATAGAAATTAGAGATCAGAATATCCAGATACTTGATATAAAACATAGCCCCTAGAAAAGAAAAGGTTCCATATATATTTGTTATATAATGCATTGCATGTGTCTTCTGCATGACTTGTCGAGTGCCTAAATACTAATACCAAAAAAAATTACTTAAAAATCATCCCTCTCTCTTGCTGAGGCACCCAGGTATTGGTCAGTGTAATAAAAGTGCAAAATAAATGTTTAAATCTCTTTAAAATAAAAACAATTCCATGTGTCTTTTACGAATACTCTATTGTCATAGGGGGGAAAAGTCTTTAATCTGCTCTTTTAGAAAATTTGCTCTTTACTAATAACAGGAGCTTATAATTCTTGATTCCATTTCTATTTTCATTATTTCGATATCCCAAGCATGTTAAATATTCTTAAAAACTCCTTTGTATAGTAATGTTTTAAGACGTCTAAACTAATCATGATAGAAAAAGGTTTGTGATAGCTTTAGAAATTTAAATTTTTAGAAACCACTAAGTATTGAGAGTAACCTTTTTTGAAAAATGTTTTATAAAAGCTTTCAGCCCAATCCTGCAGCTCTTACTCACGAGTGTAGTTCTTCTGAAGTTCTTGGGACTACTGGTATGAATTAGATGGGCAGGATTAGACTCTGGGCTTTTAAAAGTGTGTCCTTAATATTTTACGGTTACTAGTTCAGCCTTAGAAATGCTGTAAGTAATGAAATGCCCACAAATCAATAATGACATTTATTTTACTCAAGCATTTTTCTATTTTGAAAGGCCACGATTTTCCCTTAGTATGGGCATTTTATGTATTTTGTTTTGTTTGCAATTTTACGGAAAGCTTTCTGAGACTGTTTGTACCAAGCAGGATACAAACTCCTCCTTCAATTATTTTTATCTTCTCTTCATCCACTTTAATTCTTGTGGTTGAACTTTTCATTTGGCTTCTCCATGTCTGCACATCATTTTGGAGGAAGCAGGAGTGAAGCTTCCCAGCCTGGGTCAACAGACTTCTGTCAGCAGGGCTCATGCTAGCACGCTAAAAATAGCTGTGTAGACACTGTTTGAAGTTGCGGCTTGGGCTAGGAGCTCAGGCTCTGAAGCTCAACCCACCCTTCCCTAGGCTTCAAACCTCGGGTTGCAACTTCAAAGCGCTGTCCATACAGCTATATAGAGAGTGCTAACGTGAGCCCTGTTAACCCGAGTACATTGACCCGGGCTGGGAGGCTTGCTTTCACTCGCTCCAAAGTCCTGTATAGACATACTCTGTGGTCTTTTAGTAATAATGAAAGTGTATTTCCTAGCAATGGCATTTAAAATGTCTGACACTTTAAATAAGGGCAAATAGTCTCTTTGCTACAAATACCGTAGGGACTAAATCAAAGACTACAGTGTATCCATTCTGATATCTCAGAAATGCAACTACATCAATGGAACTGCTCATGGTAGTAAGCATTACAATCAATATTTAGTGTTTGCAGGATCAGGCCCAACAATATCATAATAAATGCACCTTATTCTTGGGATTTGTCCCTACTGCATTTGTAGCAAAGAAGATATTTTCACCTATTTAAAGTTACAGGCACTTTAAATCCTGTTGTGAGGAAATAGTTACACTTTCACTATTGCTAAATGACAGCAAGAAACAGCGACGAGCCAAAGTTGACAACTGACTTGCCTCAGGACAGCTAAAAGTGTCAAGAAAACCTGTAACCTGCTTATAACCTGATTTATATAAATGTTTCTCAGAAATGTTTTCACAATACGCATAGGGCCTTAATTTCAATGGCACTACTCACAGTAGTGAGCACTATGCCCTATAGCAGATCTCATGCTTACAGAAGCAAAGAATCCTGTCAATAATGAATTTGTTTTCTAATCATAATATAAACTGATCTATTTTTTAGATATAAAGATAATACAATATAATTGGAAAGTTTGATTTAAAGCTCTACAGCTAATGGTAAATAGCCTGATAATTTCTCCTTATGGCCAACTCTTTGTTAGTTGTTTCTTTTCTTCTTTTTTTATTCTAAGTCAAGCTACAAACTCATGTAAATTAGACATTTTTATGGAAATACAATCACAATAAAACCTTAAAGTTACTCTGCCATCCCTGGGAGGTCAAAATATAGGGCCAACTTTGACACTAGTACTGCGTGGGAGACTCTCCTCAATAATTTTAAGCAAGTATATTTTTTTCAGGTGATTCTTTCTATAATGGAAAAGAATGGAGGTGCCTAGGGGATCATTCACACACATTTCTTTAATTATGACTCAGTGTAAACAGACCAAGGAATATTTGTTATCCTAGGAGAGATTGTGTGGGCACTGCTTGGTTTGCAGTGAGTTACACTGAAAGTTGTGTCGCTGTTGGATTTTTCCATTTCCCACTGAAGCAATGATCAGTTTAGGGAGGAAACATATAGGTCTGCAGTCTTCAAGATAAGACGTTCTGAACACAGCCTTTGACACAGGAGGTCTATTTTTAGGCCTGACAGTATAACATTACTGTATGTCTAAACCAATATTTTGAATCTTGAGGGGAACTGACTGTATAGAACTCCTGTGGCTAAAGAAATGGAGAGGCTAACCTCTGTGCTTCAGGACATACCTGTCTGAGTCAGAACTTTCTCACTGTTATCATAGTCCAAGGCAGCCATTGTGTTATGCCTTTCAGTTATGTTTTAAACTATAAATCTTCTGGCCAGAAATCAATTTTGGAATGGGCACATAGAGTGCGAGGAAACTCTCCTCACTTCATTCAACTCCCTCCTCAAGAGTAGCTTCTACTGTGACAACAGAAGAAATTAGTCAACTAATCACAGCTAAGTTGGGCAGCACTTATTTTTAAAATATACAGCTAACGAGATGTGCCAATCATCCCCATATTCTGTTGGTGAAAGAGACAAGCTTTTGAACGTATGCAGAGCTCTTCTTCTTCTTCTTTGTGTAAGCTTGAAAGCTTGTCTCTCTCACCAGCAGAAGTTGGTCCTGTAAAAGATATTACCTCACCCACCTTGTCTATCTAATATCCTGGGACCAACGCAGCTACAACAACACTGCATACAGTCATCTCTGTCTTTTCTGTTTGTCTGATGTATCACTTTCCTCAGCCTCTTTCATTTGTTCATTTACTGGCAGGTGTAAAAGACTTGTAAACTCTTTGGGGCAAGGGACCCTGCCTTCCTATGTCTCAGTTCATCATTCATCAGATGTCAAGGAAAATGAGCACCTGTTGGCACTATTGTAATATTTTGCAATACACAATACACTTTTTTAGTAACAGTTGCTAGGATTGTTCCATAGATACAGCTGCCAGGAGACAAGGCGACATATTGTTACCACAATATAATTTAAAATCATCTTCATTCTTATAATATGGCAATTATCAATCCAAGGACAGCTCATACAGGATGAAATTCACCCCAGTGCAGAGGGTGCACACAGGGTCTGACCATTTAAAACCCATATAAATCCCTTGCTAAGGGATAATGTAGGACTTAAATCTGCAGTGGTCCTTGTGCCCTGGTGAATTTCACCCATAGAGGTTTGGTGTTCTTGATCTGTTTGTTCCCCTCCTATGTTAACAGCAATGTACTTTACTCACATTTTTATTCATGATTCATAGGGATTTCTGACATACATTATGTTTAATATGCATAAGTTGTATCTGCAAATGGTTTCACTATAGGGAAATTTGTTTAACTGTACCCATTGAAAACAACCTTTTCTGACTCTGTTAGAAGTAGGGTTGCCAATTTTGGTTGGACGTATTCCTGGAGGTTTCATCACATGATATAATCTTTAATGAAATTTTACTTTTTAATTCCTGGAGACTCCAGGGCAATCCTGGAGGGCTGGCAACCCTAGTTAGAAGCTGTTTGGGGAGCCTGATAGAGTAGAAAGTGTGTTTTTGGGAGATAAGATAAAAGAAATGAAACACCTCTCGTTATGTGCCATATTTGCACATACTATATATATATTGGCAGCTTGACAGTGACTGTGACTCACCCGGACTGAACTTTTCGGTATGGCCTGTGTGTCAACTAGGGACAGCCCACCCCTACTTAAGGACTCAAGACTATTGGGTGAAAATGTTCTTCAGATTTTTCCTTATGCCATGAGTCCATTGTGCATCTGTAGGGAGGTGTGTGTGTACCTGTATAAGCATGGGTGTGCGTATGTACTTATGTATGCCTGTCTACGCACACATATACATTATATATATATAATGCCATTAAGTAGTTAATGCAATTATATTTTTATATTATATATAGAGAGTGCTCAGGGAGTAGCCTTATATCCTTAAACAGGGCGAGCTATCCTTAGCTGACACTCAGGCCGTATCTAAAAGTTCAGTCAGGGTGAGTCACGGTCACTGTCACGCTGCCAATATACAGTTTGTGCAAATATGGCACATATTGGGAGTGTTTAATTCTTTTATGTTATCTCCTCAAAACACCTTCTACCCTCTCGGGCTTCCCAAATGGCTTCTATTAGAGTCAGATGAGGTTGTTTATCAGCAGTAACTGTCACACAGTTTTCTTTTGGTGAAACTTACTGCGGAGGTTTCCCACAACTTACTGCATCACAAGGTGAACCCGTCCATTCAGAACCATTGGTCCTGCCTTACTGTCTTACTCTCTGCTTATTTTGATATATTCTCCTAGGAGGGATGCTTGGGAGAGATAAAATAAAAGGGGAACATCTCCCCAAAAGTGACATTCTGTCCTGTGTATTGGTAGCCTTACAGAAAGTATGACTCACCCTGGCTGAACTCTTCAGTATATCAGCTGGGGAAGCCCACCCCCTACATAAGTACTCAGAATCCCTGAGCATGCTCTTTAGTGTACTCCCCATCCATTAACAGTACAGTGTGTTCAAGCATGGCATGTTTTGAGTAATATTTCATTTATTTTATCTCCTCAGCCTTTTTTCTATCATATATACATTTGTCTATATGGCAGTGTTTATCATACATATATACTGTGCATATATTTACATATTATACACACACACACACAATGTATATCTCTTCTATATCCACATTCTATAAAATCATTGCTTTCAAAAGGGAAAGGCAGGTTGTGTAGGGAAAGGTTATCTTGAAAGGCTAAAACTTGGTGTTCTGTGAATGCTGGGGTTTTTATTTGAGAGGACTCTGAATTAGCACTAAATTCCATAGATTTTGAGCAGTGGACTTCCATCTTGCTTGGATGACTCTACTTTTTGAGCTATAGGAAAATGTTCCATTTTTACTCATTTCCATTTGAGTATTTCCTTATTCTGCATTTATTCAGATTAACAAGCCTTAGAATAGTTTATTTCCTACCATTTGTGTAAGTGGAGGATTTCATTCAATGTCTGAATTATTTCATGAAGGAATCTTGCAGTTTAGCCATTTGGATTCTTTCCAAGAAAAGCGTTTCCCTGAATACGATAAATTAGGGCTTGCTCTTTATAGTGAGTACATCCCATCAGAGTTTGGAATCCCAGCAGTAATGCCACAGTACTCCTGCAAAGCTTAACATAAAGGACCCGACTCGTCTCTAAATAACATCCATGCTACCCACACAGTTTAGGTCAAAATTGCTAATGCTCTGAAATAAATGGGAGAGGTAACTGCTCAGTAAAACTTCTTTTACAGTGGAATGGCCTGGCCCATGTAACCAGATAGATACCTTTGACTGTGTAGATATCTCTTAATCAACAAAATGTCCTTTTAGTTCTACACACTCTACGATCTCACCAGGAAATGTTAGGGCCAAATCCAGTTTAATCTATTCATGCAAGGGATCCCAGTGACATCAATGGGATTTTTCGCATGGGTAAGGCGAGTAGGAATTGATCATTAAACTTTCCTAAGAGTCAAAGCACTTTTACCTCCTTTGTAAAGTGCTTTGAGATCTTCTGATGCTAACTTCTATGTAACTGCTCGGGGTATTCATCATCATCATCATCATCATTATTACTATCTCTCAAATCTGCTCAACATTGTCTCAATACAGAAAAAATACAGTGCCCACTTCTAAATTGAAATGAAGTGCTCCAAAACGTATTGTACCTTAACATCTCTCATGTTGTCATTGAATAGAAAAAAAATCACATTTGTAGCCCATCATCTGTCACATGAGCCTTAGCCACAGAATAAGAGTTACTGCTGTATAGAGTTACTGCTGTATAGAACATGCTGCTTTGAGAAAGGAACATGTGACTGAGATTGGCTGTTTCCTTTTTCATCCCACACTCAGCTAGCAATTTTCTCCTGCTCACATTTACTTGTGCTTGTGTTGTGCACCCATGGAAGGGCTGCAGGTTGGTATGCAGTGGGGAGGTACTGTTCCTGCACAGTCACTCTTCCCTTCTGTGTGCCACAGCTACTTCTTGTAATTTTGCCACAGGGCAGAAGGAAACATATATGCCTGGATCTTTTGCAGATAGATTTAAAATAAAATCAGTTTCAAGAAGAAATGGGTTAAAGCCAGGAAATTCAGAACTGGATTTAAACTTCCCTAGCATTCAGGAAAGGAGTCAAGAAGGTTGGACTTGACCGTGTTTTTAGTTGCAAGTGAAATAGATGAAGCAAGTAAGAAGGAAAGTTCACAGTGTAAATGCTCTTGAGGTTCTTCAGGCAGCTATTAAATTGTGGGAATGTTGACAGCTGATAACATTTATTAAAGGTTAAAAAAGGTCTTGCTGGATAAAAATGAATTTCTAAAGTATGTTTTGCATGTCAGATTTATTTTAAACTTCAGTTCTTTGGCATCATTGATAAGTTTTTTTTAATTAAGCCTGCTGAATTGATGTTTGTTCACACTAATCTAATTATTATTTTTGTTGAATGATCTGCTCCTGTCTTTTGAATCCTGTGACTCAAAATAAGCTAGCACTGGATTTGAGAACCACAGAACAAGAAAAAGTAAATAAAAACTTTCAGGAGATTTTTGTCCACCTTGTGAATTTTATAAAATCCTAACAAGATTCCTAAAGAACCCACGCTGCAGGTGGATTTAAGAATAATGTATGGTTCTGCTTCTCAGCACACCTTCCATTGATTAATAGCAGCAGGTCAACCTGCCACAACTGTGTAAAATGTTATATGGGATTCAAGAATGGAGGAAATATTAGTCCTTTTATATCTGTAATGAGCAGCTACTCTGTTAGCCAAAGAAAAAGCAAGTATGGTATTGAGACGTGTTTCTATAACTTAGAGCAGTTCCCTCTTTCTTAAAATGAATCTTGGCATAATATAGACTAATTGGTTTTAGCAATATTTTTTAAAAAGCAAATAGTTATTTCATTTAGAAAAGAAACACATTCACAATAACTATTTTTACTTAAAATGTCCTAACTTATAGTGCTCTGCTTGAAACAATCATCCTTCATAATTTGATGGCTTTTAAAAATGTCTATTTAGTATAAAATCTATACATGTCTAGCTACCATAGGCAGAGATCCACTTTTCTTCACACATTATATACACTCACCTTGTAGTTTGGCAATAGGTAGAAAGATGCATGATCTGTTCAGCATTGACTAATATGTTTGAAAATACAATGACCAAAATAGACTATTGAGTCACAAAGAGAAATGTGTGACGGGAGTTCTGTGGTTTGAATTTAGTTGCCAAAGAAGGAATATCAGGCTAGATTCCTAAAGCAACTTAGTCGTGGTGATGCTCAGTGTTTCCTTGTCTAATTTCAGGTGCCTAGAAAATCACTGGGAATCACAAAGCCTGAGTTAGGTCTCCCTATACAACGAATGAAGGGAGACAGATGCCTAAAAATGGAATTCACAAAAGCCAGCTCCCTGCCTAAGCTAGCCAGTGGGAAATGGCCAAGCAAGGATAGTATCATAAGCCCAGTTTCTCTCAGGGAATTTGGCACATAAGACCAGGCTGCAGGGTAGCACCACCCTCGGCTTGGGGTTCTCAGCTGTAAACCCTTTCCCGGAGTTAGACAGCTATGCTTTTTGGCAAGGATCTCGGGGGGCGGGAGAGGAAGGAAGGGAAAGATGAAAAGGGCTCCCTCATCACTCACATAGGATGTAGAAGACTCCTCAGTTCATGTCTCCCCTCTCCACTATGGGGGAAAGAAAGGATGTGAACAGGAATCTACCACCTCTCAGATGAGTTCCCTAGCCACTGGGCTATGGGATATTCAGATATGGGGTACCTTAAGTCTCTCCTGTTGAAGCTGTTCCACAGTGGCTAAATAATTAAATATTCATTGGGCCAGAGAGAGAGAGCATGAGCAAGTGTGAGAATGACTCTATATCGTGGTGGTTAGAGCACTCACGTTGGACACCCAGGTGCCAATGCCCCTTTAATTATTTAGCCGCAGTGGAACAGCTATCACAGGAGAGAATGCGGGTGCCTCCCCATCTCAGAATGTCCCATAGCCTAGTGGTTAGGCCGTGTGCCTAAGAAGTAATAGATCCCTCTTCTAATCCTGTCTCCTCCTAGTTCAAAGGGGGCTTGAACTGGCTGTCTCCTACAGCCCAGGTGAGTACCCTAAGCTAAAAGTTCTGAAGGATCTCCCACAGCTGTTTTGTGTGAGCTCGCATCTGGGGCCCAATCCAGTAAGTAGCCTCTGAGCACACTTACTAGATTGGGCCCCGCAGGTGAGTTAGGCCGAGGAATGCCTATCGTCCCCTAGTTTGTGCATCACATGGGGGCTTAGGCATCCGGACTCCTAGAGTAGAGCAGTAGTGTATTTGTCTAGAGGCAGAAACTTTGGTACCAAGCAAGTTTAATCACCTACAGGTTCAATGGCAGTGGAGTGGGGCTTTTGCGATTGCCAATGGGGCCTGATTTTGGGATGTAGGCACCTAACTGCCACTGTAGGTACCTAACTCCTTTTGTGACTCTAGCCCAAAGGGTATATTTTGCATATTGCACTTAAGTTTTTCAAATCTTATATTATACCTACAAAGCTGTAGACTTGACAGTGGAAGCTAAGGTTGTTGTGTATTTCTTAAATTGCATTTTCTTGTGACTAAAGTCTTGAGTCATTCCCTTCACACCACTGTAATTTCCCCTGTCCCCAGTTGTCAATGGCTATTTTAGTCTGTGCTTGCATATAGTCAAAGTTAGCCAAAACTGAACAGGTAGTGGACTATTGTAATCGGCACTCAATTTACATACTCTCACACATACACACACTGGAACAGTTGTATGTATGGACTGTTTGCAAACAGAGAAAAGCATCTTTATTCCATTGACCTATTTTGTTCGTGATGCATAATCCAGGCACTTTTACGGTAACATATAGCATTTTTCTGTCACTTTGCAAGTACAAAATTAGGTTTTTAGGGTCTATATCATCTTAAATTTTCTTCCTAAAATACCTTTGCTTTTCAGATAATACCAGCTTAAACAAACAATTAGATTGTGAGGCCTAAATGCTCTGCAGAAGAACAATTTGGCCTAAACCTTTCTCTGTTTACCCACACGATTTGCTCCATTGACTTCAGTAGGATTACTTATTACCTGTTCTGGGCTTGGTGCTGCACATGAAGACATAGTTTACCTGCCCTGAGCATTTTCCAGGCTCAGGGCTTGATCCTGCATCTCACAAGGGTGGGCTGTTCGGAATATAAAACACAAACTAAAAATTAATGAGCAGGATAGGAAATTCAAGGAGCCCAATCCTGCATAATTGAGAGTGCTACTGAGTGCTCTGGTTACACTAGGAGCTAGTTACTGTAGTAGCAAGAGTAATACCAAATAGGTGCCTCACTTCCAAACCTGTGTACCCTATTTTGCCAGTATTTTGGGGGGATTAAGGGAGAGGCTTGAGATTTACCTCACTTTAGTGAGGAAGGCTATGCCTAGCGTTTAACCTCACGTGTGCCTGTGGCTGACCTTTACTCATACTTACACTGAAGCACAGCAACATTGGGCTCCCTGCTGTGCACCGTGAGGTTTGCAGGATTAAGGCCTAAATAGGTGACATAAAATGAAAGGGCAATTTGCATGAATAAGGCAAACAGGTTTAGGCCTTTAAGAGCATGTTGGTGGAACATTTTTATATGGCCCTAGAATTCTGGCTATTCGTCTTTCTATAATTTTTTATTTATATCGTGACAGAAAAGTTTCTCACAAACTTTTCCTAAATCCAATCACCTTGTATTATTAGCATGGCTGGTAAATTGCTGATGAATCTCATACATTAAAGGCATTTAAGTTTTTAGATGTCTGGTATAGACTAGGGCTAGTAATAGCATTGTATTGTAAAAAGTAATCCAGAGTAGCTTGGTAGCATGCAGAGCAACAAAATGCCGTCTCACTTAGGCTAGGTCTACAGTACACACTTACTTCATAATAACTATGTTGCTCAGGGGTTTGAAAAATCAACATAGCTACTCTCCCATCGGCTTAGAGCATCTTCATCAGAAGCACTACAGCGGCGCAGCTGCATTGTTGCAGCTGTGCCAATACAAGTTTGTAGTGTAGACCTGCCCTTAGAAGCCCTGAGTTTAGTGTTCTGTTTTAGAGTAAGGCTCCATAACAAAGGAGGTGAGGCAAATACTAATGGAGGCTGTTTGGTTTGCAGTGCTGAGAGGCGGAGCACTTGAGGGAACCTACAGACTGATTCAGTTTCACATTCACTGGGGCTCCTGTGAAGGCCAAGGTTCTGAGCACACTGTGGATGGAGTGCAATATGATGCCGAGGTAGGACTGGCTTTTTTTCTTATAGGGGACTGTACACATCAGGCATTTTTTCTTAAAATTTCCCATCAGTGCAACTCCCCCAGTGGCAGCAATCCTGGGAGTTCTAGCTGGGTAAGAAAACATGGTGGTTCAAATGTCGGCTGCTAGTCTAAGTTAGTGCTCCCAACACCGGAGCAGCTCCATATTATAGAATGGTGGGAAATGTTAAGCAAAATCTTGTGTAGATACAGTCCAAAAGTGCTGGATGGTGTCAAGCGAGATGTGGTATTCACTGTAAAAGATTTTCTTTGCAGCCACTTCATTTCACAGACGTGACAGAAGCAAAAAAACCAAACAAATTAGGTATACATGGCTGTTCCCTGCACTCCCAATGGCTCATGGGAAGCGTTGGAAAAAATTCTATTCCCTGTGTATCTGTATATCATAGGTTCCCCGTTTTCTTGTCTCTAGTGTTAAAAACGAAAGTGTTCGCTCTGACATGACAAGACTTTTGGTTCCTTAAAGGCTTTATTGTGGTTTTCAAGTCATGGTCTGTGGAAGTGAGTGAGCAAGAGGAGCTGTGATGGGGACCTGCAGCAGTGGGACCTCAAGCAGACATGTTGGTTGACCCAGCCAGGATGCCTCCAGGGACCCTATAGGACTGTATGCTAGAGCAGTAGCTGTACCACCCTTTGCTACACTCCCCTGGACCCAGGCTCACCTCTACTCCGCTCCCTGGGGTGGAAGGAGGACAAAGCCCTATATTAACTATCATCTCACCCCTCTCTGTCCACTTTGGAAGTCTAGCAGTGGGAGCAGAGGTGGAGTTTCTCAATTCTTGCACTAAGGTAGCACAAGAATTGAAATTGTGGCTAGCTCTTTCACTGGCGTATAAGAGAAGTAGCTCTTTACACCTTTTCTTTTCCTATCCCTTGTGCACCCAGGCAGGGCCAGTGACAATCTGGCCTGAGAGTTCACCTGCCCTGCTTCTGCTTCTTTTTAACGAGGTACTGAGCATCTTTCAACTTTCTGAAGGCTCTGAGTACCTTGTAGGATTATACAATGTATAACCCTGAGATTATAAAATTCTGCTTGTGGCACCATAATTATGTGCTAAACTTCCTGTGCAGATAGTTATGATGGCACAGATTGTTATGATTTCAAATGAGGAATAAGCATCAGGAGCAGATGAGCTTCTGAAGAATCAAAATCCTCTCTTCATCTTAATAGCCCTAAAAACAACTAAGAAAACAAAAACAAAGAAGGAGAGCAAACCAGCTAGATTGACGTGGAGATACATTTATTTCCAAACAGAATGTCCTCCAAAGTTTTCCAGGAGCTGTCATTTTTTAAGGCATTCCCTTAAAATTTGCAGGCCAAACTCAGCCATAGTGTAAGCAAGTATAACTCCCCTAAGTCAACGGAGTTGTATTTAGAGCATGTTTATTTAGAGCATCCTTTTAAAAAACCAGAATACTTAGATTTAAAATAATTAGGCCAAACCCTGCAGTCGCTGCTTCAGCAAAATTCACACTGAAGTCAACTGGAGTTTTACCAGAATAAGGACTGCAAGATGTGGCCCATACTTGGCATTTAGAAATGTTTTTGAAAATAAGTATGAGAAGCACTTCTTATAATTATAAATATCTATTGCACAAATTTCTACAAGAGACATAAAAGCAAATCAATGATGCAACAATTTCATAGCTGTATGCAAAACTTTGCAAGTTTCAGCAGTAAAACACCATCTGTGTTAATGTTTAGTAAATGGTCATCTATTAGTTGAGATGCTCTGGTAGATGGAAGGTGCTGTTTATAAATATTTCTTGTCTCCTTGATTCTAGCTTCACTTGGTTCACTGGAACACAAAATATGGTAGATTTGGTGAAGCTGTGAAGCATCCTGATGGCTTGACTGTTGTAGGTGTTTTTCTGCAGGTTAGTTGAACAATCACCTTATTATTATTGTAATGTATTGTTTGTATTGTAATAGTGCCTAGGTGCTCCATCATGGTAGGTGCTGTACAAACACAGAACTAAAATATTCCCCCACCCCAGCAAGCTTACAATCTAAGGCCTTGTCTACACCCGGAAGTTGTACTGCTTTAGAAATACCGTAGAGTTAAAGAGGTACATCTCCCAGAGTTATATTGGTATAAAGGTGCTTATACTCAATAAGTCCTTCTGTATGGGAAGAGCAGTAAGATATATTGGTGTATGGCCTTTTATACCAATATAACTGTGTCCACACTAGGGTTGGTATTAGTATAACTATGCCATTAAAAAAAAATCACACGGTATAAAAACTATGTGTAAACCAGGCATAAATAACCTCTAATTTCCCTTTCCTTTGTCACTCCTCAATGGCAGGATGTTTTGTGCTAGATTAATTTGCTTTGCTTTGCTTAATATAAAGGTTGAGAAATACACAACCAGCTAAAGAAGATGATTTGTCTCTACTGTGCTCCCTCTATTCTGGTCATGTTGGTTTTGTTGGGAGTTTAAATTTGACTTCTGAGAAATGAACAGTTAAAGTTCAATAATACATCCACATACCTTAAAAGAAAATCATTTTATTCTGTCCCACAATCCTTGACTTCTGCAGATTAGTCAGCACAAGTCATTTGTGCTGACTGGCAAACTTCATATGCTTTACAATGTGAGGGCACAGCCACTTTCATCATTCAGCATTATGAGAAATCTCTATGAAACTAATTGGTGCTGTGATGATGTAATTTAAAATGTGTCTTCAGTCAACTATAGTGGTAAATCTAAGCCAACACATATACACCTACTTACATTCTTTTCATATGGTTTGCATTACAGGTGGGAAGTGACAGGCCTGGGATACAGAAAATTATTGATGCACTGGACTCCATTCAAACTAAGGTAGTATATGATCTCTATGCCAACTGACAACAAGCACAGCTGTTTTCTATAGTCTTCTTCTTCAAAAGTGCAAAATTGAAGTTCCTTACTTCTGCTTTCTATATGCAAGTACTACAGTAGAACAGCTCTCCATGTCATCAGCACTGACGCCTTTGTAATCCCTACCCTGATGATAGCTCAAATATTTTTTTAAAATTAGGCTAATAGAAGATATTCAGCATTGTAGGTCATCCAGCAATTGAAAAGAATTTCTGTAAATAATGATTTCATACCATTATGATTGTGTGCTTCTGGCTTTCAGTTGCAGTGGAGTCCATAGTTGTTATACTGGGCCAGGTTCATCCCTGGTGTAAATCAGATGAGTTACACTAATGACTGAAGTCAATAAGAGTTTGGCCATTAATGTCACATAGCAGAACCAGACCCACACATTTTTATATTTGCTGTGTCTCTTTTGCCATCTGTGCATGGGATGTAGATTGTGGATGTTTGTAGAGGAAGAGGCAGTAACTTTAGACATTTGAAACAAGGATTGAGGGCTTGATCCTGGAAGGTGCTGAGCAACTTTAACCCCAACAGACTTCAGCAAATTGTAGGAGGGTCTCAGTACTGTGCAATATTAGCATCCATCTCTTTTTCTCTTTCTCTCTCTCTCTCTCTCTCTCTCTCTCTCTTTCTAAAGCAGGGGACACACTTGGCAAGAAATATCAAACCTTCCTTAACTAGCTCCACTAATGCAAGCAAGGTGTATTTTCCAGCTAGTCTTACACCACAGTTTTAACAGGCTGTTCTATCTTTTTAGGGCAAGCAAGCTTCCTTCACAAACTTTGATCCCAAGAATCTGCTTCCTGCATCCCTGGATTACTGGACTTACCAAGGTTCGCTGACCACTCCCCCTCTACTTGAATGCGTTATCTGGCATGTTCTGAGAGAACCCATCAGTGTCAGTCCAGAACAGGTAAATCTTCAGTAGCTAAAGGTCATTTTTCTATATGAAAATGCTCTCATTCACCTTGATTTAGACTTCAGTGGGATCTTCTGCTGATGCTGCAGTTTACATTACTGGAACAGAATAGAGTCCGATTGCAAAGCTTTGTGAAAGAGAAGATAGCATCATGAATCATTGGTTCAATACACATATCTGAAATGGTTATTTTCTCCCTCTCTGGTAACTGTGTTCATATGTATGTTGAAGTGGACTTTGCTGCTACTCAGGACAGGAGTCAAGTAGAAATGCCATTGCTTGGAATGCAGAAAATTTGCAGCTTCCAGAAGTTTGCATTTTATCTCAAGAAACTCTTATATTGTGCAGCTTGATGACACTGGCAAATGCTCTAGCAGAGTAGAGCACTGACAAGTTGAGTGTCTCTGAGCATTAGTTCTGTGCACCATTCCTTAATGAAATTATGTAGATTCAAGTTTCATCCTCAGGTCTGCAGTGGTTTAGCTAAGAAGATAAAAATAGGACCTTTGAGTCTATAAATATAAGCCATATCTGAAGGGCTTTAGTTTACCCTCAAAGGCTTAAATCAATTTTACCAATGGCTATTGCTCTAACAATAATAAAATAATTGTGTTTCTTTATTGAGTTGAGATGAAAAGAAGCTGTGATCTGGTGCTGGGCATAATTTAATAAAAGTGCAGGGGAAAGGAAGAGGATGAACTATTGGAAATGTTCATTAAACTACAGTATCTATTACTACTAATAAGATATTTTGGAGTGAGTCTTAAGCTCGACATCTTTGTTTTTTTTACTATTACTGATGATCAAGGGGACATGAATGTAGCCTTACAACACGGGAGAGAGGGGAAGGGAAATACTCAAAATAAATGAGTGTTTTTCCCTTAGGAAAGCCATCCTTCATCTCTTCCTATCGCAAATCCGTTTATCACATTGCACCTTTCTAAACCAACTACTCAAGACCAAAGCTGCACATATCATGTATTTTGTCGTTCCTAAATGCTGAACAAATCAAGAAACCATAAAACAGTTTGGGGAAAAAGGAAATCCTAAAATTTAGCATCTGTTGGGAATGTTTTCACTGGACTTCAATTCACAGTTGGCAACTGCTTTTCTAAAGATAGGTAGTTTTTGAATATTTGTCAGGAGGGGAGGAGGAAGTTTAGGATAGCAAATCCATAAGAATTGCTATACTGAATTACTGATTATTGGAACACGTAGGGTTGCAGCATTCTGAGCCATGGACCATGTCTCTCACTGAAGTAAAAGGCCTCTTGTAAGGCAGCTGTTTGCCAGTCAGAGTGTAGCATGATTTTGTGTCACAGAACCATTCTGCATGTTACAAAATGCTGCAGCCCCCTTGTATACTTCTGTCAGCAATTTCTATTGCTGTGTGTTCTCAGACATGGTATCCCGAATCAGTTAACTAAAATGAGGACTATTTCTAACCTGCTGGTCACTTGCATTGAATTATATTTGTCTGACCTGTGTCACACATGAGAAAGCAGCATGAATAGCTGAGTGCCTGTGACAAATCCACATGGTGTCCTGGAGTGCTGGGTTTTGCAATTAGTTCTGAATTAGCTGAAGTATGTGTAAAAATCACACATAAGCAGATAGCTCCCTATGGACCACATCTAAAGAGTCTCCTGTGTGTTGATTATTCTGGCAGGTACCTCAAAGGTGGCACAGCGAGACTTGTTTTTAATGGAAGTACATGACTAAACATTGTATAGGGTAAATGTCCTACTGCTTGGGAAACCGCACATTTACTTCAGCTATTTCAGTGCCTGGCTGTCCCAAGGCAGCTTTGGAACAGAAGAGTATTATGGTACAATTAAACACAGAGATGGTTCTATTTTAGAGCGCTATGGAATTGCAGATCATGCTTTAGGATAAATCTTCACATTCTTACTGTACATTCCAATGGAAACTGAGACCGATTCTTCTTCACACCAGTTTAACCTCAGGATAGCTTCACTGACTTCTGTTGAAGTAATTGCTGAATTACACCAGTATGAGAAAGGGATCAAGTATATGTTATTTAAAAATCAAACTGTCAAAAGAGTTTCAGCTTTCAAAATAGCCAAGTGTTCAATTAATCTACAGACCTGGAACAAATATAGAGCCAACTCTGGCCCCTTTGTGCGGTTCCTGTGATTCAAAAGGTCCAGAAAACTGCCCCTAGATGGTTCTATACCACTCTTTCCAGCTCTACCAGCACAGGGGGCATGTCGAGGGCCAAAAAGGATGTGTCAGGGGCAGGAGAGGTTTTGGGTGAAACACCTTGCACTGAGTTCCTTGGCCAGCAAAACAACAATGAGGGTGATCATTTAGAGATGTCTTTAAGCCACCTTTCCCCATACCCTAAGACTTGCACTGTCTCTGGCTCATAGTATATACCGTAAATAGATTTCTGGAGGCATGAGGATGCATCTGAAGGTTAATGTTGATCCTTTCTTTTTTTTTCCAGCTGTGCAAACTCCGTGGCCTTTGCTTCAGTGCTGAGAATGAGACCCCGTACCATATGATGGACAACTGGCGTCCATGCCAGCCTCTGAAGGGCAGAGAAGTTAGAGCTTCATTCCAATAAGCTAAGCACTGAGCTCATAAGAAATTGCTGTGTTTGTGAGGGAGGAGTCCCTTCTGCTAAGCACAAATCAAACCTTTGCTAGCTGTGCACTGGCAACATTTCTTCTCCTAGATCTCTCACTTCTTCCATTCAGCATCTGAAGTTCTGGCTAATGAAATGTGAAAGACCCTAGACCAAGAGAAAAAGGGTCTTAATGTGTGGGGAGGGGGAAAATCTGTGTGATGTTTGATGATAATTGCTGTGACTGACACTTTGGCTGTTTGGCAAAGCATACAATGACAGCAAAATAAGCCATTTTAAGTAACCTCATCTACAGGTGATAGTACATATAACTAACTGTACTTAGAAATGTGAAGCTTTTTTGGAAGCACAGGAATACAGAATAATTTGGAGATTTTAAATGTGATTTAAGAGATTAAGTTATGTCAACATAGACAGTGAAAAGCAAATTAATATTGATGATTAAATGTCTTAGATTTTAAGAAACTGAAATGTAAATATTTTTTTTAATTGTTTTACATTGTTAGCCATGGTATCATCAACCTCCATTATGTCTTAATGTTAGTGTGTTGGTTTTTTAAAATTACAAAATGTCTTAAATTAAATATCTATAAAACTTATTACCATAGATATAATACAGAGTATCTTTCCATTAAAATAATATATGTCATAATTTAAAAAAGAAATGAATATTGTATTTTAGATAAATTCTCTAATAAAAAAACCTCTATAATTATAGTTCTGTTTCCAGACTCTTATTTAATCCAGGAAAATGGGACAGGGAGTTTTCTGCATTCATGTGTGTGTGTATATATATATATATATAATTAGACACATAGTACATTAATAAATATTCATTAGAAACATATAATACACAGGGACCAGTCTCACAGGTTTTGTGGCAGAGTTTAAGGAAACAGAAGCTGAAATGTGGACCAGTTTTGGTAAGAGGGTGATTGCCTTATATAGTCCCTGGTAGCAAAAAGAAGGCAACTATCTTTAACATACAGTATTAGCCTTAAGCAACTGCCCCTGAGGATCAGCAAAACCATTCGCATAATAGAGCTGCTTCTCAACAGAAAGGAGAACAACATCATACTGAAGACCAAGTTAGGTTCCTAGGGCCATAGGAAGGCCTCTGTCTAAAGGGCTTCATTTTCAAGCATGCTGAGCACCCAGCAGCTTCCAATGACTGCCCTGAACCTACATCAGCTGACCCCGGGTGTTGTCATTAAAACACGTGCAACAGATTCAAAGATAATGATGCTGAAGCCGGGAGTGCTGTAACAATGTACATAGTGGGGGTACTGAGAGCCACTGAACCAAACTGTAAACCCTGTCTCTGATGGAAACCACTTCAAGCCAGAGGTTGCGGCAGCACCCCTAGTTCCAGCACCTGTGGCTGAAGCTGAATGTGAAGACAACACACAGGCTCCATCAGGTACAGAAGCTGACTGCCTGCCTTCTCCATGGCTCAGGCTGCCTGTGCTCAAGTCCTTCTCCTGGCTCCCAGTCAGCTTCTGATACCAGCTTAAATCTCTGGTGCTAATTTTTAAAGTCCCAGCTATATTAGACACCAAATTTTGATCACTGAATCGCTGAGGCAGTTGTGGTCCTATGGGTCAATGCAAAGCTGAAAGCCCAGGGTGAAGTGTGTGCAAGCTGTGGATAACACACCCTCAGGTGAGAGGATCCAGCTATGGAAGGGACTTTCAGAGGAGATTAGGAGAATTCAGAATATGGCCATTTTAGGAAACCCTGCAAAACCTTCCTTTTCAAAAAGGCCTTGCCAGCATATGAATGACAATCTCTTCTTCCCAAATTATTGGGAATTAGGCGTCTAATCTGTTTAGAAGCTTTTTTGAAAATCCAACTAGGTGCCTAGCTGCATCTTTAGGCACCTAAATACCTTTGAAAATCTGGCTCTTAGGCCCTTTGGAGCCTAATCCCCTAAATGGAATTTACGTTCCTAAATCACTGGCACTTGTAAAAATTTTACCCAACATATAAGAAAATACAAACTCTATCCCAAGTAGAACACTTACCTCAAAAAGAGAAGTGCCATAGATACCATGAAATCCTCTAGGGACTCCTCTATTACTATGGATTTTATAGAACCATAGAAATGTAGGGCTTGGAAGGGACCTTGAGAGGTCATCAAGTCCGTCCATCCCCCCTCCCCCCCCCCGGCATGCAGGCAGGGTCAAGTAAACAGAGACCAGCCCTGATGGATGTTTTCCCATCCTGTTCTGAAACTGCAGTGAAGAGGAATCCAGAAGCTCCAGTGGAAGCCTATTCCAGAGCTTAGCTACCTTTACAGTGAGAAAGCTTTTCCTAATATGTAACCTAAATCTCCCTTGATGCACATCAAGCCCATTACTTCTGGTCCTACCGTCAGTGGAAACAGAGAACAATTGATCGCCATCCTCATCGTAACATATTTGGAAACTCTTATCAGGTCCCCCTTCAGCCTTCTTTTCTCAAGACTAAACATGCCCATTTTTTTAACCTTTCCACATAGGGTCAGGTTTTCTAAACCTTTTTATATTTTTTGTTGCTCTCCTCTATATTCTCTCCAATTTGTCCAAGGTTTTCTTAAAGTGTGGTGCCCATTATTGGACACAGTACTCCAGATGAGGCCTCCCCAGTGTCGAGTAGACTGGGACAATTACCTCCCGTTTCTTATATACAACACTTCTGTTAATACACCCAGAAAGATATTAGCCTTTAGTTTTTCCTACCTATGAGTAGTACTTTGCACTTATCTGTATTAAATTTCATCTAGTTGCATTGAAACCAATTCTCTAATTTGTCAAGATAGGATTAGAATTCAAAACAATCCTCCAAAATGCTTGCAACCCCTCCCAGACTGTTGTCATCTGTAAATTTTATAAAGCATACTCTCCACTCCATTAGCCAACTCATTAATGAAAATATTGACTTGTACTGGACCCAGGACTGACCCCTGCCAAATTCCACTAGATGCCCTCACAGTTTGACAGCAAGCCATTGATAACTGCTCTGAGTATGGTCTGTCAACCAGCTCTGCACCTGGAGCTGTCCCTTGGGGACGGCGAATCTGGGCAACCGCCCCGGGCCCCGCACTTTGGGGGGCCCAGTGGGCGGGGAGGTGAGGCGGGAGGTGGGCGGGTGAGTGGGGTGAGGAGGTGAACGGGGAGGCGAGTGGCAGGCAGGCAGGCAGGTGAGCGGGGAGGTGAGGAGGAGCCCCCCCTACCAGAACCTCTCCCTCCTCCCAGCACCTCTTGCCCACTGGCAGGCCCCACCGATCAGCACCTCCCTCTCCTTCCCAGTTCCTACCGCGTGTTGTGGATCCGATGTTTCGTGGTGTCAGGAGGCGCTGGGGGGAAAGGGAAGGAGCGAGGACACAGTGCATGCAGGGGAGGGGGCGGAACTGGGTGGGGAAGAGGCGGGGCAGGAAGAGGCAGGGCGGGGGTAGGGCCTTGGGGGAAGGGGTGGAGTGGGAGCAAGGCCTGGGCGATGCTGGTGGGGAGCACCCCCCGGCAGATAGGCTCCAAGTTTCTAATGTCCCTGGGCCCGCACCCACCTAGGGACTGCCCTGTCTGCACCCACCTCTATAGACATTTCATCAAGACCACATTTCCCTTGTTTGCGCATGACAATGTCATGGGAAACTGCCAAAAACCTTACTAAAATCAAGATATATCACATCTACTGCTTCCCCTTTATTCACTAGGCCAATAACCACGTTAAAGATAAAGACGGGTGCTCAGAAACTACAGTGATGGGTGGCGGTATAAAGTCCTAAGATAGACCGAAACTTACATTTCTGGCTTAAACTATCCAGCAAAGCACACACTGTATTAATCATATTCAGGACATGTGTGGTTGGGGTGAGCCATATGAAACTCTGATGAGGTGATGGGGAATATAAGAGGATGTAACAGCCAGAAAAACAAGACAATAACTGAAATGTGCCACTGGTGTAAACTGGCCAGGTGACATGCCTGAATGAGGTATGGCTGATGCCACGAGGAATAGCTGATGCAAAGTCTGCTTTAAGGATTGTAATGCAGGCACTAAGGTTTGAGGTGGAGCCTCATTCTCTGAGAGTGTGTTAATAATAATCATTTAAAAAGTTGCATTGAGCCATCAGGATGTACACATGCTTGTACAGAGTAACTGCATGGCCTCAGTGCTGTCACCCTCATCCTAACCCTTCCCTATTGTTTGTTACTCTCACACATTGCATTATTTCTAAAATTGGGGTAGGGACTATGTCTTTCTACTTACTCTATAGAACACCTAGTGCATTTTTGGATACTCAATAAACAATAAACCCCAATTAGCAAAGAAATCCAACATCACCCATATATTTACATTTCTGTTTGTGTGGGCTTGTACATTGCCAATGCCACATATTTGCCCTCATCAAATGTACAGAGGATTGGCTACACAGCCTGGCAGTGAGAGAGAATACAGTGATGGTTGGTATTAACAGACTGGCAACAGTTTCCAGTATGGAACTGTTGTAGCCCACCCAGGAGCATTGCCACTGGTTGGTTATTTACAGTCATAGTTCTTCAGGCTTTCTTGCTTTCTCATAACTGAGAACAAACTAAAAAAGAAACAAGAATTCACAGCATAAACCAACATGCCGTTTCCCCCTACATGTGTACTGTATAGCTTAACTATTGCACAACTACAGCCATTTCAAGGAAGATATTTGTGCTGAGGCCAACTGAAAAAGATAAACATAAAATAAATTATTTTCCTAGTATTCATGGGCTGTATCTGCAATGGTAATTTTGTTGGCAATGAATGTGAGTGGAACAGTAGGGCTCTGCTTCATGACCTATGTTCTCCTTCCTTGTTGATTTATGTGAAGAGGCTATAATTATATTTCACAAGTGTCTTCCAGCAGAGGGAAAAGCAATGCCTACATGTATCACAACATGACTCAATATGACCAGGACAATTGGTTTCTGGTATCTATTAGAACCGGGGTTCTCAAATTTCTTTGTACCGCAACACCCTTCTGACAACAAAAATTACTACACGACCCCATGATGGGGGACCAAAGCCTGAACCTGCCCAAGCCTCACCACTCTGGCGGGGGGGCAAAGCCCAAGGGCTTCAGCCCCAAGCAGGGGGCCTGTAACCCGAGCCCCGCCACCCAGGGCTGAAGCCCTCAGGCTTCGGCTTTGGCCCCCGTGAAGTGGGACTCAGGCTTTGGACCCTGGATTCAACAAGTCTAATGCCAGCCCTGGTGACCCCTTTAAAATGGGGTCAGGGTCATGACCCATTTTGGGGTCCCAACCCACAGTTTGAGAACTGTTGTATTAGACTAAAGATATCTGGCTGCTCAAAAGATAACATTTCATGCAGTGTAAAACGTGTGCGTCATTACTGCCAAGTATGCAACTTCAGTACTAGTGAAATGAATTAGCTGTTGCTGATAGATAAATATTCATCTGTGATCTGTCCTTTTTGCACAGCTTGATATCCTGTCTCACACTGGCCCTTCAGCCCCAGGTATTAGAACATTTTGTGATTCCTCCTTCGTTTCCAAGCACCAGATTTGTACTGAAATGCTATGAATGGGTAGAATGTGATCAGAGATAGTCCTCATCAGACTGGATTATGTATTAGTGCCCCACATGAAGTCAGAGATGGGAGACTTTGTAGCAGGGGATTGACCCTCATGAAATTGAGAGGAGTAGAATTTTCTGTCACTTCAAAGAAAAGCAGCTAACAAGCAGCAGCCATTTTAAATTTAGGAGCACAGAAGCAACTAGTTGGTGACTCAAAATGTGACCAACATCGTCACAGAGATATTTTCCTGGATTATCGTCCCATCCACTCACAATCACATCGATCACTTTCTCTCCCAAAAATACAACCAGTCAGACAATCAGACAACATTTCCTGGCAATTGCTGTAATGAAAAACTAACATTAGGAAAGCGTTTGGATGGCAGCATGCTCCAGTCATGTCTCCTTCCTCTCTCAGCACGCGGAGGGTGGCTGGGAGTGCAGTTATACTGGCTCCCTCATGCTAGGAGAATCCCCAGATGCCACTTTAAGAAAGCTTTATGACTCCTTTGTTCTACCAAAATGGGGCAAAGGCAGCATAATGGGAGTCAGGAGCTCCATGGTGATAAATTCTTGCCTGGGTTTCCAGATTACACTATTATTACTTATTTGTATTACAGTGGTACTGGGGGAGGGGCCATCTCTACATTTCAGGGACTATAGCAGTATAGCTATGGTGCCATAACAATGCCAGCATAACCCTATAATGTAGACACGGCCTAAACAAACGGAAGGGTGTATTTTTTCATTGCTGTTGGAACATCCCCTCCCCGAACGACAGTAGCAAGGTCAACAGAAGTATTCCTCCATCGACCAAGCAGCATCTACACCACAGTTGGTCAACATAGCTACGGCTCTGAGGGGTGTGTAAAATCCACACCCCCTCCACCCTGAGTGCT
Organism: Emys orbicularis; assembly: GCF_028017835.1. Classification (NCBI taxonomy): domain Eukaryota; kingdom Metazoa; phylum Chordata; order Testudines; family Emydidae; genus Emys; species Emys orbicularis. Next base: position 49,336,044 of record NC_088684.1, on the reverse strand, counting down.
TTACTATGTTGACCTAAATTTTAAGTGTAGACCAGGTCTATTTGCTTTGAGAGAAGCAGTCCCATTGATTTTCAATGGGACTTGTGTTTCTGAGTCAATTAAGCACTTTTGAAAATCCCATCCTAGAAGCTTGAACTGGGACTAGAGTAGCACCCCCATTGTACTAAGCGATGTAAGAGACAGTCACCTTATCATCTCAATAGAGAAGGAAGGGCTACAATACACAAACACAGTGATCAGAACAGATGGCTGGCAAAAGTCATGTTGATTCCATGCTTTGCTTGTTTGAGATGGGGCTTTAATGAGTCTGATGACATCACCAGTATCCAGGGCCTGTAAAACTCTACTTTGGGGGTAAATCCACTTGGGTTGGTGCATGGGGAAGGATTTGGTCCTTGTGATGGGATCATAATCAAATGTTGCCTGCATTTGCTAAGCTCTAGTGAATGTTGTGATTTGGATGACGCTTCTCGTCACCACCTTGGTAATAGTATTCAATCGAAATAACATTTTAAACAATACGTGTGATTTCCTCTTAGAACAGCTAGGTACCTCCTCCTGAAAATCAGAGAGAAAAGGTGAGTGAGGTAGTACTGGACCAACTTCTGTTGGTGAAAGAAACAAGTTTGAGCTACTGTGTTGGCCCAGTAAAAGATATTACCTCACCCTCCTTGTGTCTCTAATATCCTGGGACCAACACAGCTATAACACTGCACACAACAGTGGAAGATACTGAATTTTTCCTCCTGCAAATGCCTCATTTTACCATGGCCAGTAAGCACCATGCCCACAGGAGGAATAAGAAAACAAGGAAACCAGAGCAGCATTGTGCAGACAACAGAAAAATGAGGCGTGAATGAAGACCATATAAACATGGTTTTTGTGATCCTGGAACAGATTTGAAAGCACAGCATCTTGAGGTTCAACCTTAAGGAGCATGAAATACGTCATTTCCTTCTACTCTTTCTGGAACTATAATGCATTAAGTGCTGAACAACTGGGAACGGAAATCATTGCAAACTACGTATTTGAATTCAAAGCACTGTAAATGGTTTTCAAAAAACACAGTAAAATAAGACAATCATTCAGCAAATTATAAAACCAACAGATGTAACTAACTGATGCTATAATCCCAGAATGAATACAACTGCCCCCGCTGTGCCTCCTTCTTAAATATCATGTTCTACTTGCTGCATTTCCTAATCTAACCAAACCTTATGTCTGTCTCTGGAGACAGCGTTGTGGGGGAAGGAATATATAAAATTGGGGCCTGATCCTGCAAACATTTATGGCTGTGAGTAATCACTCATATGAGTAATCCCATTAATTTAAATGGGCTGGATTTTCCACCCCCCCCTAGATCTTCCCTTTAATCTACACATGGATCTGTCCACTTCCATGCAGGGTGGAATGGGAAGATAATCACCATTGTAGCACTGTCCCCACCACCCTCAAACACACACAGATCCCATAAGGGAGCTGCACAGGTTTACGGATTCAGCTAGGAGGAAGGCGCAGTGATGTACTGGGGCAGTAAGCAGAGGAAGGACAAATCATTTCCTGCCTACGACAGAAGCAGCACAGCCCCACCCAGCCTATCTTTATCATGAAGCCAGTGCAGAGGCACAGAGTCTCCATGGGGAAGATCCCAACTGCTAAAAGATCCTCCATGTTTGGGGCCCAGCCCCACAGCCTATGCAGAGGCATAGGGGCTAAGGTTAGCCCTATCTCCAATAGAAAAATCAGGGAGAAACTGCATCAAGGGCTCTCCACAGATAATTTTCTCTCCAGAGTCTGCTCCTGTGGGTGACATCACAGGAGGGAATGATCTAAGCTGATGGAGCTACACATTTGAATAAAGTTACTCATGCTTGTTAAATGTCTGAGGGATCCAGCCCTTAATTTCCATGTATTTCACCTTATTTCCATACAGTTACCCAGTCCATGGAAAATCCCCAGAGAACTAGGAAGGACAACTCATTCCCACTTGAAAATTCATTCCTATTTCACTAGGGATTGCCCTAGGACCAAGTAATTATTTACATTACAGCCAGGAAGAAAGTAGTCTATGAAAAGTTCTTTGCCTTTAAGAGAAATAGCATAGTGGGAAAAATTCCTAAAACTGTGAGATGTAAGGGTGATTTTTATACTAAGGAATTATCATCTCTATGTAATAATTCCCTGCCCTGTAAAGCACCTAAAGTAATAAAATAATATAATAAATTAATAATGTTTGACTAGATTTTTGTCTCACACCTGTCTGCCTGGACTAATATCTGTCAGCCTTGATCCAGCAGGCCTGTTCTGCCACTTCCTATTCGTCTGACTTACTCAAATGTGATTTATTAGCTTGTCTGTTTTTTAACCCTGTCCTTCTACATGCTATGCTTTCCGATACAATCATTGTGTCTTAAACATCTTGATGTTCTTATCATGTAACTGTATTATTTAGCCTAGACATAGAGGAAAAAGCCAATATACCTTAAGACCGTAAACATTAATAATCCATATGAAGTCGAGAGATATGTAACATTTTCATCAAGCAGTAAGTAGTTGTGCTTATTATAACTTCGTAGTAGACATTTTGCACTTTGACCAAAAAATGCCCTCCACAATTTTAATTTTTAATAACAAAGACAAAATATGAATGTAAATCACAATTCTGAGTGCTCCAGCAAAATATTGTGCATTTCAGAAAATATACACTTGTCTCTGGTTCTTTACAGGAAACATAGCTTCTTACCATGGTACAAAAACCTTATTCTGAGGGCTCAGCTGAAGCTGTTTGCACAGGAAAGATAGTGGGCTAAGTCAGAAGTAGTGCTGTAGTTGACAGCCGTCACTCCTACTCACTGCATTACCAGTGATTGCAGATCTAATGAAACAAGACCCTCAGAAAATTCACAGACTGAAAATTTGATTAGGTAAGACAGCAAGTCTCAGCTGAAGTCTATGAAGGAGGCAGGCTGTCTGTGTCTGAATTTAAGATAGCAGTGCATAGGTGGAAAATGGCACATATATTTAGGATTTTATAAAAACAAGGCTTTATAAGGTATGAGATCGCAAAAGAGAAAACAGTTAGGAACTGATTAGACACAAAGTGAAACTCACCTAGGCTCCAGTTCTACAATGTGATGTACACAGGCAGACCCTTAGGCCTGCATGGAGTCAAGCTGACTTCAAAGGGTCTCCAGAGAGACACTGGGGTCTGCCTACACATACCACATTGCAGGATCGGGGCCTAAGTTGTTTACAGTGTCTAAACTGAGTGAAGAGGGGGAAAAAGTAATACACCAATAAAATGAAATAAAAATCCAGCACAAATAATGGAAAGTGAATTAGATGTTTAAAATTCTTTCAGCTTTAGTAATTCATGGTGTTACTACTAACATCTGTGAGGAAATGTAAGGATTTCTTTTTAATGTGTGATGTTGCCCAAATATATAACCTTTCTGGCAGGTTGTGTCAGCAGCAAGAAGAGCAGGGTTCAATACATGGGGGTTCCTCTTAACATTACAAAACATATCCGGCTCTAGCCCCCAGCCAAATACTCCTCTGAGTGCCTCTGACAGGCAATACTTCCCCACTCACAAACACTGAGTCTGGTATAACTAAAATAAAAGTTTTATTAACAGGAGGGGTAACAACGTTAATTTGAGAAAACACCACCACAATGATTCAAAGGTATGCAAACAATAAATAAAATACCCACCCCACAGTATCTTGGACAGTGTCCTTTGCCTCAATTTCCCTTGCAGAGTGAAATTCCAATGACCCTTTCATACACCACTGGCTATTTCCCTCTGCTGCAGTCCATTCATGGTTTATAGTCCAAAATCAGTGAAATTCCATAATCCAGGGATGTGTTCAGGTGAGTTCAACTCCAGCCCCGACGGATAGAGGTAGTGATGCCTCCACCACCTCTTACTACTGCCATCTCTGCCAGCGCATTGTGGCATCTCACCTCAGTTGCTCTTTACCACTTTTCTGCTGTGTTAATTCGGTCCACTGCACCACAACTACCTAACCCAGCCAGCAGTAATCTCAGCTCTAAGATTTGTTGGATAGGGAGCACCTTAGCAGCTCTCAGCTTGCTGCCTTTGGCTATGATGCCATGTTTTGGGTTACACCATCTAGCCCAGATGATTTCAGCTCTTGTGGTTTCACTGAGTAGTGGGGAACCTTACTGTTTCTGGTTTCAGAGTAGCAGCCGTTTCTGCTCTCTCTGCACTGTCCTTCAAGGCAACGCTATTACCATAAGAGATCTAAAGCTCAGCCCCCCCAGACCAGCTTATCAGTGATTTCAGCTCTTGTGATCACTGAAAAGAGACAAGCACGCTCAATTGAAAGTATTTAGCTCTGGCTTTAAACAGTGGAAGGGGGATGGGTCAAACAGCGTTTAGGGCTCACCACCAGGTCACCCACCCTCCTCTGATTTTCACTTGGATTTGGCATCACAACCTCCCACTTAGCAAGTGAGGTTTAAGTCATGGCGACCCATCAGTTAGGGCATATTAAATACATATTAAGTGCATTTTAGTCCTACAATAATGATAACATTTCATTACCCCTGCATCCAAGGCTTAAGCAAAATTCAATCCAAAATAGCCAAAATTGATTACCTTGGCAAAGTCTGTGCAAATAAGGTCTGCTCATGAGGTCTTTTTCTTCAGTTCATCAGTAGATAGCAGGAAACAGCTCATTCTGACCACTGGCTACGATTTTTCAACTGAAATTTACTCCTGAATGTTTGCAGGCTGTAGAACAGCATTTGAGAGGCTACATTGACAGCTACAACCTATAATCCACAATAATGCTGCCAAAGCATGGGTTATTCCTGAACTTTAATAAGCGTCCTGTATCTTCCTTGCTATTTGGTGAGTGAACTGGCCTAGTTAATGCTGACTGATGTCTAGATTCTCCATGGAGGAAAGGAGGTTTGGTGAGATGGACAGTTGCCACCCACTTCATCCTGGCCTCTCTCAATACCCTGGCCTGTCCCCCCGATGCAAAATTCACACAAGCAGCACCAATAGCCAAAGAAAGTTACGTTTGGACAGCTGAGCTGTGGTCCCTAGGGGAGACACAACGGCTGCTTGTTTATTGTATGCATCGGCTTTTCTCTAGTTAGTATTACAGTAGTATCTGATCCCCTCACAAATATTAATTTAACTAATCAACACTCTCGTAGAAGGTAAGTATTAGCCCCATTTTACAGATGGGGAAACTGAAGCAGAGACATATTAGTGACTTGCCCAAAGTCACACAGGAATGTCTGTGGCAGAGCCAATAATAAAATCCAGATTTCTGGAGGCCAAGTCCTATGTGCTAGCCACGAGACCAACCTTAGTCCCAGACTAAAGGATGAGCCACTGATTGAAAGAGGAATAGAGGCTCCTAATAGAACGCTGACTCTTGGTCTCTTTAAACAGGGTCAGGGGAGTCAGGATTACAGCCAGTCAGTGGCACATCTTGTCCAGCCTCACAGCTAAGCAGTCAGTTTTACAGTGTAGGGTCTTTCACCATGTGTGCGTAAAGCTGTATACATCATCAAGTATATGAGTCAATGTCTCCACAGACTTAAGGGGCTGAAAATATCAGCAGCCTCGACACCTTAAAATGTCTTGGAATAGCTGAAGATGGAAGTGAAACCTGATACAGCAAGCCCAGCCAAGAGAAGGGCATGCAGAGGAAGCACAGTGAGCTAGGGTTAAGTGTCTGCCAATGTTTCCATTATCAACCCTTAATTCCAGGGGTTTGTAACTCCTCCATAAATACTTAGTCCCAAGGGAAGCTAAGCAGATAAAACCCCGGCCTGCTGGCAGTTCTCTTTATTTATTTACTTCCTTTTGCCTTTTAGCAAATCTGAAAATATGACACAGCTTGAGAATGTGAAATATCTAAGATTTCGGTGCCTTGAGATTTTTTCATTTCAAAGTTTAATAAAAAGATATTAAAAGAAAGAAGAATGAAAGAAGAGATTTCTAGTATTGTGCTTAGAACAAATAAAGAAGCCTAATGCCCTTCATAGCACAAACACTTACTCACATGTGACAATGGGACAACTGCTGTGCAGAAAGTAACTCACAGGTGTTTGTGGGATCAGGGCCTACATCAGTACTTTAAAGATGCCTTTTTAAATGATGTTTCTGCTGTATATCTGCTGAAGAAGGCTGGCAGGTGGATTTGTTGCTACACATACCCTTCAGCCCCACATCATCCCTCCTCTGAATGCTCTGCCCCATCAAACCCCACTCTGCACCCCAGGACAGAGACTGCACTCTACCATATATAGCAATGCGCACACCCACAATCAATGTTTCTGCATTCAGCACCTTACCCCCTTAGGGTTCTCTGCGCAGGGCCAACCTTATCATAAATATGATACAAAACCTCTTATGGCCCTCTTATGATTCAAAACCACAGGAGGAAGGCTCTGAGGAGACCAAACAATCCCCTCATGGAGATCCCCTTATACTGTCTTGTCAGTGGGCATGGTTTGAAAAGGCTGTCAGAGGCACCCCCAGATCTTGCAGATACCCAGAGAGCCACAAGAGGCCTGTGCCTCTGTGGCAGTTCTAACTCCTGGTAGAAGTTGTGCTGTCAAGGATGATTCCAAACTATGAATGTCCCAAGACTGCTCCTACTCTGTATTCCACCTCAGCTCCACAGATTCAGAGGAGGAACTGTGAGTACTTCATCCACAGTCCCACTCACCCCATATGACCTACCTCTCCATTCCTCTACTCAGCCCACCTAGTCTACAATCCCTCTCCAGTGTAGATGCCTGACCAACACAGCCCTCTTCATCTGGAGCTGGGGTGATACTGCAGAGACATCTGAACCTCTCTTCCCAAGTGGGAGGCAAGGAAATCCAGTCACAGAGAGCCTCCTCTATGTGCAGAGATCATGGAGTGATTGTGTGTGGATTGATCCAGGCTTCTGCTCTTAGTTATTCTAGTTAGAGTAAATTTGAAATAACTTCACTGAAGTCAATATAGTTACTACAGATTTACTCTGACTGGTGTAAATGCAAAAAGAATTTGGTCCATTGTATGGCACTTAGACCTGCTGCTCGAGGAGCAAGAAGAAAGTAGACTTTATCGTCATTTATTACAAGTAAAGTAGATTTTGTTGCTGAAATAAAATTGGGGTTTATTTGTCTTAGATAACAATTCACATTTTTTGCAAAGATACCCATTGCTCTGGTGACTGGACAAAAAATGTTATGCCACAGACAGGAAAGTATTTCTTCACTGTGCATATATTTTTGATATAGATTGCTATACACTGGTACGTTACATGTGAAATGGCTCCCTGTATATTGAGAAAGTTAAGTACAGGCGGCTAAAGTAAAGTGTTCATTTTTTTCAGCAACACTGTAACTCCTAATTAACAGAATTGTCTGTGATTTATCACTTCACATTGGTTAATGAATTTAGCAGGAATATGTTTAAACAAATGAGATTCTTTTAAAATTTTTGTCCTATTAGTTCTGTCTTATGCTAAAATATTATAAATGTTTCTTTAAGCAGTTTGTATAACAGGGTGGAAAATGTTATAAATTTTAGGGGAGATTGTCAAGTATTTGTATCCTAATTTTAAACTTCACTTTCTGTTATAAATATCACCTTATAATAAAGGATTTGCCATGCTATGTAAGACCATGTTAACTTGTCTCTGCTTGTGGCTGTGGCCAGGTTCATCAATAAGAAGCAAATAGAGAACATTTTCAGTTATATTGAACTAATAAATATACCAGAAAGCTGATTTGAAAAATCACAGTCAGATAGCTCAGTGGTTTGAGCATTGGCCTGCTTAAACTCAGGGTTGTGAGTTCAATCCTTGAGGAGGCTCCCAGGGATCTGGGGCAAAGAATCAGTACTTGGTCCTACTAGTGAAGGCAGGGGGTTGGACTTGATGACATTTTTGGGGTCCCTTCCAGTTCTATGAGATAGGTATATCTCCATATATTATTATTATAACAAAAATAATAGCATGTGTGTGACCCAGGGAGTCCCTCACTGCCAACTGGCAGAGGTAACATTATATCATAACTCACATCAGGCCTGACACACTCGTCCCAACACTGCCATACTCTAAAATGTGTCATGTAAAGTATCATATGCAAACCAGTAACTAGCTGGTCATTAAGATTATTGTGGGAAGTACGTATGGGTGGTGGATAAAGAATTATAGAGGTGTGCTGGAAATCTGTTCTTAAAAAGGAGTTTTGCAAGCAGTGCATAAGCTCAGCCTATCCTAAACAAAGGAATGTTATTTTGCCTATTTTCCTGTATCTCCAATGTAAATTGAGCCAGGTAATACCTCTGATGACAATAACAGTACATTTACCTATAAGGTAAACAAAGCCATCAAGCTAAATGTGTGAGGGAAGACTGTTTAATGATCATGACAGGGGATGGAGCCTACATCCCCAGGAAGACTTCCTGGCTTTTGAAACAGAGACAATAGACCTTAAGAAATATAAGCAGAAACAGAAAGCCATTTTGGCATCCATCCCCTAGGGGACAAAGAGGGAGCAGTGCCCTTTAGGATCATGAAAAGTGGATCCTTTTGGCCTGAAAACCAAGTGGGACTGTAGGTGGGAAACCTGCTTAGACAAAGACTGTAATTTGCTGAAGTTAAGTGAGTCACTAGAAAATGTGTTTTGTTTTACAAGTCACCATATCTGTCTTCTATGCTTACTTATTATCACTTAAATATCTTTTCTTTGTTAATAAACTTATTTTTGTTTTATTACAAAACCATTTCAGTGCAGTGTATTAAACTGAAGGGTGAAGTCCTCAGCTAAACTAACAGGCTGGTGTGTGCTCTGTCTCTTTGGAGGCATTGAACTTAATAACTTGTGAGTATTCAGTGAGAGGGACTGGACACCACAGGTGAAATGGTTTTGGGGGAAGGGCTGTCGCCTTGCAAGGAGTAAACCAGGCTGGTGGAATCCAGGGTGAGACCATTGTGCTGTGAGTAGGTGGCTGGTGTCACGGGTCTGAGTCAAAGTAGCACAGCACCTAATTACCCAAGGTTACAGAGCAGGCAGTGACAGAACCCCTTACTGGTCTAGGTAAAACCTCAAAGCATCACATTGGCGTAGTCAAATAAGATTTACACATAGCTTGCTATTTGACTTTGGTTCACACCACAAAGCATCATAATGGGAGCTATCATAGAAATGTAGGCTTGGAAGGGACCTCAAGAAGTCATCAAGTGTAGCCCCCTGTGCTGAGGCAGGGCCAAATAAACCTAGACCATCTCTGACAGGTGTTTGTCCACACTGTTCTTAAAAAACTCCAGTGATGGGAATTCCACAACTTCCCCTGGAAAACTATTCCAGAGGTTAACTGCAGTTACAATTGGAAAGTTTACCCTAATATCTAACCTAAATCTTCTTTGCTGCATAGTAAGCCCATTATTTCTTGTCCTACTTTCAGTGGGCATGCAGAAAAATTGATCACCATCCTCTTAACTGGCTTTAATATATTTGAAGACTTATCAGGTCCCCCCCAAATATTCTTTTCTGAAGACTAAACAGGTTCAGTTTTTTTAATCTTTTCTCATAGGTCAGGTTTTCTAAACCTTTTGTCGTGTTTGCTGCTCTTCTCTGGAGTCTCTCCAGTTTGTTCACATTTTTCCTAAAGTGTTGTGCCCAGAAATGGACACAGTATCCAAGTTGAAACCTCACCAGTGCCAAGTAGAGCAGGACAACTACCTCCAGTGTCTTATATACACAACACTGCTGTTAATACACCCCAGAATGATGATAATCTTTTTTGCAACTGCATCACATTGTGGACACATGTTCAATTTGTGATCTACTATAACCGATCCTTTTCAGCAGTACTAACACTTAGCCAGTTATTCCTCATTTTGTAGCTGTGCATTTGATTTTTCCTTCCTAAGTGTAGTACTCTGCACTTATCTTTATTGAACTTCATCTTGCTGAATTCAGACAAACCGGAGAATTGATCAAGGTCATTTGGAATTCTAATGCTATCCTCCAAAGTGCTTGCAATCCCTCCTAGCTCTGAAAATTTTTTAAGCATACTCTCCACACCATTATTCAAATCTTTAATTAAACTATTGATCAGTGCTAGACCCTGGACTGACACCTTCCGGACCCCACAAGATACACCTTTCCAGTCTGACAGCAAACCGTTGATAACTACTCTGAGTACAGTCTTTCAACCAGTTGTGCACCCACCTTATAGTAATTTCATCAAGATCACATTCCCCTAGCTCAGAAACCTTACTAAAATCAATATACATCATATCTACTGTTTCCCCCCTATTCACTAGGCCAGTAATCCTGTTGAAGAAAAAATTAGGTTGGTTGGGCAGGATTTGTTTTTAACAAATCCATTCAGGCTATTCCATATTACCCTGTTATCCTCTAGTTGCTTACAAATTTATTGTTTAATAACTTGTTCCAGTATCTTTCCAGGTATTGAAGTTACACTGACTAGTCTATAAGACCTTGGGTCCTCTTTGTTCCATTTTTTAAAGATAGGTACTATGTTTGCCCTTCTCCAGTTCTCTGGGGCCTCACCCATTCTCCATGAGTTCTCAAAGATAATTGGAAACAGTTCCAAGTTTGCTTCAGCTAGTTCCTTAATTCTATGATGAATTTCTTCAGGCCCTGCCTGCTGCCCTGTGTGTCCAATCAGAATTAACCCACAACATTTGAATTTCAGATACTGAATCTTTACATGATGAATACACAGCTTGAGAATTACTTGCAGAAATTGTGCTGCAGATAATTTCAGAGGTAACCTTTGTGCCAGGTGGAGCCAGCAGCAATCAGGGCCAGGTTCAATATCTAGGGGTTCCTTTCCATTGATCAACACAGAACCGGTTCGAGCCCCCACTCAGTAACCTGGGAAATTTACACACCACCCCTGAGTGCCTCTGAGAGGCAATACTTCCCCACTCACAAGCACAGAGTCTGAGTGTAGAAAATAAACTTTTCATTAAAGGAGGGAAGTAACTCAGCGCTAATTTGGGAAACCACTGCAAACAGGGTTCATAAACATAAACCATGAGTAAAAGACTCACCCCCAAGTAAGTTGGGCAGTGTTCTTTTCCCCTCAGGTTCTTAAGTCCAGCAACCAAAAGTCCCTTTCACGTGCCCGACCCTCCTCTGCACCCCACTCACAGTTGCTGTCCTTGGTCAGTGCAGACCCAGAGTTCAGAAGTGCATCTGCAGAGTTCCCCTCCCCCCCGAGGTGGGGTAAAGAGGTACCTTACTTGCGCCACTCGCTTGCCGCCCCTCTCTGCCAGCCACACTGCTGGCTGCTCACCGGCCGCTCCTGCTGGCCACATGCTCGCTGCTTCCGCCGGCTGCCTCCTCATCGCTCTTGCTGCACCTCTCCACCAACCACCCTGCTAGCCGCTCATCACGCCTCTCTGCCGCACCAGCCACTCGTTCAACAGCTGACTGTCAGTATCCTTCTGCTGTCACCTGCCTCTCTGCTGTGACTTCTGCACATCAGTCTCTTCATAATTTTCAGCTCTTTGCAGGCTGGGCAGAAACACTGCCCCATCTCAAGTGATTTCAGTTCTTAGAGATTTTTAGCTCTTAGCAAGCAAGGCAGAAACACAGTCCTACCACAACTGATTTCAGCTCTTTGATTAGGCTTTTAACATAACAAAAAGGCTCCTAATGAAGCCTATTTAGCTCTATTCTTTAAGCACTGGGGAGGACCCTTAGGGGTCTGCAGTGTCCAGGATGGGGATACCCATCTTCTCCCTCCACCCCCTTACTTTCACAGGGCTCTGACATTCAAGCCCCTGCTTAGTGAGGTTCTTTCAATTGAGGGTGGCCTCCCTCATTTCGGACAGGTTAAGCACAGTCCTGCTTTCCTGTTATCCTACAATAATTACAACACTGGTAACCATATTTCACCACCCCTGCATTCAATACTATGGTCATTTGTACCCAACACCAGCCAAAGTTGATCCTTTGACACAGCTGTAAATGATGAATATGTAAACAGAGCAGGAACAAACTGTATTTACATAAACACACCCATAGTCTCTTCCCATCCCAGTTAGCTATCAGGGAAGCATTAATACAGACCCTGCTTACACACATATAAAAATATTTGTGAAAATCATAAGTGGTTTTCAGATACCCCAGTAATTCACAAATCAAAAAAGAGACTACATTCATCAGATAAATTATTTCCTTTGAATTATTTGCTGAGGTCTATGCAAGACCGACTATACATCCCAGGTGGAAAATGTAATTTATATGCAAATAGTCTACATTAGCCAGAATTCTATTCACCACATGGTTCTTTGGGGGCCTACGTGAAATGAAGTAGTGAACTTAATCCTAGTGAACAAGCAGGGCTGGCTTTATGGAAAATAGCACCTTGGGCAAACTTGTATTTTGGCGCTCCTGGCCCCAGCAGCCTTCCAAGGCTTCCCACCTCACCCCTGTTGTCCCGGCCCCTGCTGCCTCTCCCCCCTCCCTCCATTGCCCCAAACTCCTGTCCATGACTTCACACTCCAGGCCCACTCTGCTTCTTGCCTCTTAACCACAGCACCCCTCTGACCACATCACCCACCCGTAGGGCTGGTCTTGCCCTGCAGTGACTCACATCTGGATGTCACGGTGGTGGGCATCATAGGGAACCCCACAGCAGTCACTTTGACTCCCCCATCCAGTGCTACTGGGAACCCTCATCTGCTCATTGAGCAGGACAGCCAAGATAATGTAGCAAGCAGTCTGCTTCAATCTGACAGGGTGAGTAGGCACTGGGGCAGAGGTACCTCTCCTGCACCTCCCCACTCAGCACAACATCCAGATCCTCTGTCAGAGCCCCAGAGGGTCAGCAGCCCAAGGGGAGGCACAATGACAGGAGGGCACCAGAGGGCTGTGGTGGCAGGGGTGCATGGTGATCTGAGAGCCCCAGAAAGGGGGGAGGAAACCAGAGGTATATAGATAGAATCATATTGGTGTGGGGATACCAGGGGAGGAAGAGGGAGGATGGTGATATGGGGGCTCCAGAAGGGCAGATCTCTCCCCACCCTAATACTGAGCATCCCCAGTATTCAAGTGCCCCCCCTGTCCCAGGGAAGGTGGGTTATTGGGGGTGGAAGAGGTTAAAATGCTCCAACGCACTGAAGGTAGCTAGGGTGGGTGGTGATGGTGGAAGGTTCACTTCCAAAATATCCCCAACCTCCTGCACTAACACCTCCCTTTGGGATGACTAAAAAAAGAGGGAGCCCCTGAGAGCTGGGGAGCATGGGGAACTGTGGGGTTAGAGTGTGGCATGCAGGAGGGGGACCTTGAAGAACTGAGGAAAATGGGAACTGAGAACTGGGACCCGTGGGGCAGATGGAGGGATCCCCTGGGAGCTGGGGGGGGGGGCTGGCATTTGGGGCATGGGGTCAGAACCCCCTCAGACTTACTGGTCTCTTCTTTGCCCTGCAGTTTTAGTTTTCAGTCCCTTCCCTTCCCCCTCCTAACCTGGTCTTGGAGGAGGCTGGCAACTTCCAGCTCCCACTGGCTGGCTGAGATGCCACACTCACCTTCCATGGGTGGCATGGCTTTCATTCAGGCCTCCCATGGAAACAGCAGGTCTGGGACAGTCGGGGGCGGGGGGAAGGAGGAGAGCCGGTTTGCAGTTGCAGAGTGCGGAGGCAGAACTAGGAGCCAAGTTGAGAGTGGTGAGCAGGGAGCCTCTGCTCTCAGGAGCAGGGAAGTAGGTGTTCCTGCCACACCAGGCTGCACCCTGCAGGCAGAGAGGGGAAGCCCGGGGTGCCCCCCTGGCTACAGCGCCCTGGGCAAGGGCCCAGTTTGCCCTGCCCTAAGGCCGGCCCTGTGGACAAGTTTCCACCATCCCATTTAGCAGTGACTGATAACTTTGCTGGCAACTCCACAGACAAGGAAAAAGCAGAGGTTCTTATCCAAAGTCCATTGAAGTCAAAGATGTCTTTCATTGACTTCAATGGACTTTGGACCAGGCCCTGAATGAGTATGGAGGCCGAACTATACCTTCGCTTCCAGAGGTAGCCAACCAGGACAGAACTGAGGTACAATGACCTTTTCCCTGAGACTTGCATTGCTAGTGGAACCTTCCTGGAGATATCCAGAAGACTTCATTTTGGTATCTTTTCACTAGCCCTACACTGGCTTAACATTAACGTTCAAATTTTGTTTTAAATGTGTCAGCAGGCTGTGGTGGAGAGTAAGTTACTTTCTGTGCAATTGAGCATGGTTGGGGAGTTTGTGAAGAAAGCTCTTTTATGGGAGCCTTGCATCCTTTCAGTCATCTTCACACTTACCCCACTGTTTGATTAAGGGTACAAGAAATCTTTTTTTTTAAAAGGTCTTTTACAAACTGCCTGATATTGTAACTGATTCAGCCAGTTGTTTGCAGAGCCAGTTTTACTGTATACATACCACATAAGCTCTGAAAAAGTTTTAATTCAATAAACCCAAGTCCTGAGCTGGAATTCCAAGTCTTAGAACTACACTGATGCAGAGGTTATCAAAAGTGTCTATTGTGTACCGGTAGGCACAGATTGGTTTAACTGTGATACTTTGTTGCAAAAGGACAAAAATAGGCACCTAAAGTTCTGTACTTGCCACTAATGAGGTAATTATGATGAGAACGAACTGCTAGAACCAGTTCTTCTACCTTTTACAAAATACTCTACCATTAGGTTAAGATCACACCACCACTAGCACAGGTGCTAGTGCAATTATTTTAGATTACTTGCTATATTGACTGATCTATAGCCAGCAGATTTCAAAAGAAATAAACTTGGAGGTAGCACTTCTGCATTTCTTCTCAGTCACAAGAACAATAATAGTCCCACTGTTTTGATTGGGCTTCAGCTCCAGATTTGCACCTTGTGCCTCTTTTGCTTTAATGTGAGATATCCGTTAGATGGATTAGGACACCTAGACATGGGTACAATATAGATGCTTAAGACCCAGCTAGAAACAGGTGATTTGGGACATATGGAGCCAATTTGTGGCATAAACAAATTTGCCCCCCTGTGATTTCAATGCGAGTTTCACCTTCTTATACCAGAGCTGCATTTTATCCATGGAGAGAATTTTGTAAAGCATGAGACTATTCTTGCAGTGATTACTGGTCAGATAATGCTAATGTTTTGTTCTTCTTGCCCATTAAAGAGCCCAGGCCTGCAGTATATTCTCAGGCAAAACTGTCACTGAAGCCACTAGGCCTGAGTTGGGTCTGGAGATTAGGCACTGAATTATTTGTTCAAAACTGCATCAGAACAAGCAAACTTCTGCCAGCCAGGAGAGAGAGAGAGAGAGGACCCCTGTTTTTAATGATACCGTTCTTATCTGAGTTTAAAATGAAACAGGGATGCTTTTGTAATTTCAAGGCGAATCATGCCTACAGAATTGTATCAATTTCGAAACTGACAATTATTAGACAGCTACATTTCCCCACTATTTAAGTCTACTTCATATATATATTGTCAATGCAATTCTTCTTCTGTGAGTTGGCACATAATAGAAAGTTATTCATGCACATGCTGCCTACAGTACCTTAACATATAATTACAGGCACTAAGTAAATCTGCATGCAATATGTACTCCTAGAAATGGAATAAGCATAGAATGAAAGCAAGTACAGTGCACCTTTCAGCTTTGAAAAATAAAGGGTGGGTGAAATGATTGCAAATCTTTATAATGTAATCAGAGGCAGATTACCATTTTGTGGGCCCTGGGCCAGAGCAAGTGGGGGCCCCTCCCCACCCCTTCCACCTGCAGTTTCCTCCTCCCCCACTCTCCTGCCGGGGAAATGGGGTCAGGGTGTGGGCACTTGCCCTGCTCCGCTCACCCGGTGATCCTGCCCAGTGGCTTCCTCTGCTTCCTGGCAGGAGCACTGGGCAGGCGGAGCGGGGCAAGCCCCTGCACCCTGACCCCACTCCCCGGCAGGAGTGCCGGGCAGGCAAAGCAGGGCAGGGTGGGGGATGTCCATTTTTCCAGGGTCCCCCAATTGGCCGGGAACCCTAGGAATGGGCCCCGTTGGCCAAGTGGCTAATCCGCGGCTGAATATAGTTCATTTTATTTTGCCGTGGAATTTCTAGTATGCTGGCATTCCCATAAATAGGCCCTAGATGTTTTAAAACAGTCTTCTGTCCCCTTTACAGTTTGACTTGTACTTTCAGACCCCTGGAGCGTCAATACACTTGTTGATTGTCACCAGTTTATGAAGTGTGTTTTCAAAATGAAGCAACTTCTTTACAAGGGTCATCTTCACATTAAATCAGCTTAACATCTTTTTCACATATTGCAATCTAGAGCAATCATGCACAAGAGACAGAGTTATATCACTCTAACGTGATGTCATCTGGCAGAATGTAGACCCTGTAAATCCATTGTCTTTGGAAGGTGCGAGTGGGGGCGAGGAGAGAAACCTTTCTATTCTGTAGGAATTCCTCTTATCTGTCTTGTCCTGAGCTTTCCACATCCATACTATGGGCCATATCCTGCCATGGATTTTAAAGCACAATGCCCCACATACACAAAACAAAACAAACAATGACATAGGGTGTTCTGCTTCAACACTGATAGCACAATATGACAAAGTAATTTCTAGTCCTGACCTTGGACTAATTTTGAATTCACTACTAAGTTCTTATGCAGGCAAAACTAACTGACATTGGCTCTTATCCATGGGTCCAAACTATATTTGACACAGATCCAAAAGGGCTAGGAGTGTTCAGGTTGGCTACTTACCACATTTGTACTCCCCTAACACCAGGTTTCATCCACAGCATAAGTTAGAGCAGCCTGAGAGCTGCTCTAATGTCCATCAGTTGATAACCCCCTCAGGGACCATTATGACAAAGACCAGGAGAGCACAGCAGTGTTTCAACCATGCTCCCTTCCCTGGGCATGACCCAATGTGTCTGCTACCTCGGGGTAGGCTCGGACTGGATGGCATATAGATGACTATGCTGGCTCAATGCCAGCCAGGGATTACCCATGCCATCTAGTTCGTGTGCTGGCTGTCTCCTTAAAAATCTGTGATTGCCTAATACCTTATATAAGAGACAAAGAAAGCTTCTTCCCATCTCTTTGAGGACATAAAAGATTTATAGAAATCTTCATTAATTAGATCTTTTTATTATGCCACCCACAGGGTGACACATATTGCAGATCTTAGTGCAGGGTTGACCTTGACTACCTAATGAGATATGTAATGATGACACTGCTGCAGAAGCAGGGCTGGCAGAACAAATGCAAGCAGGCACTGCACAAAGATCAGATCTCTTGCTTTCTGCAAATTAAGCTGTGGGGAAAAGGAAAAGCCGGATGTGGGAAACACACTGATTAAAGGCTGGTGGCACCATACACTGAAGACTAAAAGAGGGGCTAATAGTATTTGCTGACCTACATTCCATTAGAATTCTTTTGATAGTGTAGATCTGCCCTGGAATGTAACCTAGACTAGAACCCACACACATTAAGATAATACACTCTGATTGCAACTATTGACACGAATTTCAGCATTGGCCAAAATAAACGTACTGGGCTGGATTTTGCAGAGTGAGTGTAACATACACAACCATTCTGATCTGGGGGTGTTTTACAACCATTTTACTGAGATATAAGTGACTATACTAGGAACAAAGCAGTGAAGAAGAGGGCCCATTATATTATTTATACTACAGTAGGGTTCCATTTTGCCAGGGTCCCTCCACCAAAGAGCTTAAGTTTAAGAGCTAGACTGTACCTTTATGCACAGCCCTGAGTAACGGGCAATGTATCGGAATGCTGCTCTAGGGGAGCTACTGTGCCCCAGAGACACCTGACAGAAGTATAGTTCCTCTCAGCGCTCCTGTATTGTACTGGGGGCCTAATTTGCAGTGTGCCTGTGATGGGTGAGAGGATGGGCGCGTGGGTCTTTAGCCCCTGCCACATCCTGTCCACTTGCCCCCTAGGAGAAGCATCTGGCACAGCCCCTGCACTCCCCTCAGCACTCAGAGCTAGACCGTGCATAGCTTTAACACAGCCACACATGGGGGGAATTCTTGCTCCCTTCCCCACGCCCTCATATGGCTGCATTTGAGCTAGTCACAGTCTAAGCCCAGGAGGACAAGCAGCATAAGCCAGGTGGGGGAGTGTCTATAGCCCAAACCTGTATCATTTTTATATGCATTGCAGATCTTGTTTTTAGTATCATCAAAATAAGCACAAATTGTCCTGTAGTAGCTGGCGTGTGTCATACAGGTGTCATGGAAGGAGGGGTGTGAAGGAAGAGAGGGTAGTGACTTTATGGGTCAGCTCAGAGAAAGCAGTTATGGCTGGGGGAGGGAGGAGCAGTGTTGAAGAAGGCTCAGAGAGTGCTGTGAGAGAAGGAAACAACTCCCCACACTCCCCCGAACATCCCCCTCCCCCGTCCAGTGGTCAACTAGTTACATGCAGTGTTGTCAATCTCCTCCACCCCTTAAATTCGAACACACCCCTCTAATTTCAGTTCCTGGTGAAATCATTAAGCACGCTGACAGAGCAGTGGAGGTGGGGAGGGGGGCGCAGAGGAGTGGTAAGATTTCTAAGACCAAAGCTAACACTCATTTTCCAAGTGAAAAGCTCAGTTACCGTTTTTTAAAAAAACATTGATTTATTCATCCATCTAGAATGTTATGGTTCAGGGCTGCACCACACCTTTGGCCACTCTCTCGGTCTCTCCCATCGGCACCCTTTCCAAGTGACAGATCTAGAGCTGCACGCCTTTCAGGGCAGAACCTTGGGGTCACCCTACTTTTAGACTGGATCCCAACCATGTTACCTCAGCCTTCCCTGCTCCATGGAGGGAATCAATACCTGACCAAGTGCAGAAACTATGCTCACAAGTGCGTTGGAGGGGGTATTTTTGGAGATCCACTTCCTAACTCTCCCCACCCTCCTGGTCAGGTAGGGGATATAGCAATCCTGCAGAGGCTGATTTCCTACACGAGGTACTACCCGTGACCCGAGTAGTCAGCACAAAGGAATAAGAGGGTGCTTTATACCTTCTTACTCCTTTGTGCAGCCATGCCAGCCAAAGCCCCTATCATTGGACAGTAGCTCCCCTGCTCCAGAATCAGAAATAAAATTACTCCCTGAAATACAATTAGCAACCTGAGTTGATTTTCTCATGGGAATAACACTGCATTGCAATCACATCTGTGACGCTGGCAGACCAGATGCCAGCTCATGCCAAAGCCCCTAGACCTCACTGAACACTGACAAATGCATAGCTGGAAACCTGTCTGGCTTTCCTGTGTGTTAGTACTATTAAACTAAACAAAACTGGAGTCATAAGATTATGTTTAGACTTTCTGGAATGCTGGTAGGATGCTGCATGTATTAATCCTACTTCTAATATCTGTATCTCATGTTATAAGGTAACGTTTGATTGCCTTGTAACTATAAAAATATTTGTTAAGTCTCGTAAATTCCCTACAATCGGGGAGAAACATTACCAAGTGTGAAATGCTAGTTTACTACAAGAGGTGTTGTTATCTTTTCCCCAACAAGAGAAGGTCTATAGCAGGGGTTCTCAAACTGGGGGTCGGAAGCCCTCCGGGGGTTGTAAGGTTATTACATGGGGGGGGGGTCACAAGCTGTCAAACTCCACCCCAAACCCCGCTTTGCCTCCAGCATTTATAATGGTGTTAAATATATAAAAAAGTATTTTTAATTTATAAGGGGAGGGTCGCACTCAGAGGCTTGCTATGTGAAAGGGGTCACCAGTAAAAAGGTTTGAAAGCCACTGGTCTACAGACATCAGACAAGCCATTGTGGATAAATAACTTTGTTGATTGCTTCCCCCATGCCTCTGAAGAGAGTACATGCACAAGCCTGTGTCCCATCATAGCTTGAATGCTACGGGAAGGGAATAAAAATGCCTGTTAAAGACAAATTGGTATCTCTATGCTGTCTGGCCTCTGAGGGGCAAAGATAAACATAAGCAAGAGATCCCCAAGCTGCTTGTCTTGGGTTATCCCTAAAGCACATAAAAGCTTGCTTATTATAGAACTTCTATTACCTTTTGAAGCTAAGATTGTACCTCATTTGTGTGTGTATGATCATCTGCTTTAGCCATGTAAATAGCTCATTTCTTTTTCCTAGTTAATAAGCCTTTAGTTACTTGTTACAGGATTGGCTACAAGCATTGTCTTTGGTTTGAGATCCAAGTACAACTGACCTGGGGTAAGTGACTGGTCCTTTGGGACTGGGAGTAATCTGAATATTGTAGGGATTTTTGCTGTAAAGTGACCATCTATCACAAAGTCCAGCTTGCTGGGTGGCCAGGTAGACTAGAATGCTGAAGGGGACTGTCTATGACTCCCTATCAAGGCTGTTATAGTGTTTTAGGAGCTCACACTTGTTACTGGGTTGGTGAAATCTAAGTATAGAACACACAATCAGTTTGGGGTTTGTGCCCTGTTTCTTGACAGTCTGCCCTGTGGTTGCACTCACAGTTGTGAGCTACTCCAGCCAGCATGACAACATCTTCATGTAATTTTCAATATTTTGATCCACAAAAGATCTATTTGTCCCCACTTTGTACCTCTCCAGAGGCATTTTTAAAACATTTGTGGTACTTCTTTATTTAATGGCCCTTGAGTATTTAAAGTTTGGCTTTTAGTTAGCTTCAATGTGTTACAAAGTAGGTTTTAGCTCTGTGTTTTTCTCAGAATAAAATCTAGGGAATCAAGCAGTAAACTAGGGTAAAGCCAAGTGGACTTGAACTCCAGTGTAGATCTCTTTCAGGAAGCAGTTGAGAAATGGGAGGATTTATTGAATGACTCTTTTCAATGCAAGTGCCAGGAGCTAAATGCACAACTGCATTAAAATGAACTTCTCTAGGTTAAAGTGCCTTCTCCCCAGCCTACGTGAGAATTCCCAGACCACTGTTTGTTGGCAGCACTGGAATATTTTGCCTGATTATTTAATGCCACATGAGGGCAATGCTTATCATCCTCCCGGGAAATTTTTCTCTATCACTGAGTAAATACTCAGTAAGGCACAGTGATCTCCCTGGGTAAGACCACTAATTAAAAAACAATGATTTGCCTACTGTATTACCAGCTGGAAGACTCAAATTTTAGACATGGAACAGTACATTTATTTATCTAGGCCAAAATTTTCAAAACTGAGTCTGAGTATCTTCATGTTTGGATGCTTCACTCTGAGAGACTTTGGGTTTGACTTGAAGTGCTGATCACCTTCCTCCCAGTGTATTCAGTGGGAGCTATGGGTGCCTCACTCCTAGATAAAATCAGGCCAGTTTAAGGTGCCTCAAAGGGGGCATGGAAAAATGGAGACATTGAAAAGTTGTAGCAACGTTTGGAAACTTTGGCCTCTCTCAAACCATGTAATGTTCCAAAGGAGAAAAATAGTTCACTGGTAAAACTGGATTAAAAGCGGATTTCGCGTCTTCACACTGCTTTGAAAACGTTACAACAGATAAAGAGTAGTGAAACTTTCGAATGGATAATGGAGGAGCTACAACCCCACCTTTCAGCTCTGCCAGTGTAGGAGGGAGGGCTCAAGGGATTTCCCTGTTCCCTATGCATGCACCATGTGCAAGAGTCAGGAATATTTCCTGTCCCTGTGTTTGAGGGAGCATGAGAATTGCTAACTCCATGCATCCCCAAGAGTGCAAGTCACTACAAAGAGGAATGTGGTGTGGTGAAGGTCAGACAATGGCTCTCATAGCAGAATGCAGGGACATATATATCCGCCCCAGAAGCAGTGCACTGTTATAGCCCTACATCCATTCTGCACCAGATTGTAAAGCTGGTGAGCTGCAGGGAGTGGGTCAATGATACAGTGGGCGTACTCTCCCCTATCCCCCCCCCACACACACACCCATGTACAGCACAGTGCTGGGGAGACTGTCTCTCCAAAGGCAGCAATACCTGGAATGGTTTGGCTTCACTCAGGACTGTGGCTACCAGTAAATGCCATGATCTAGCCCTTGCAGTGTAGTTTACACCCACTTGCTGATGCACAGCTTCTTACATCACCCCTGAATTTGACCTCAATTGCCCACACCCTTTGCACTTCTTCCAACAGATGTGCTAGACCAGTGGTTCTCAAACTTTTGTACTGGTGACCCCTTTCACATAGCAAGCCTCTGAGTGTGACCCCCCCTTATAAATTGAAAACACTTTTTTATATATTTAACACCATTATAAATGCTGGCGGCAAAGCAGGGTTTGGGGTGGAGGCTGACAACTCGCGACCCCCCATGTAATAACCTCGCGACCCCCTGAGAGGTCCTGACCCCCAGTTTGAGAACCCCTGTGCTAGACCCTCCCATAAAACGTAGGAAGGAAGGCTATTGGCTGACTCTTTCCCAGGCACACGAGAATCCTGTAACTCTCCCACATAGTATTAAATGTATATTCAGACACCAGCCTGGGAATCATCCCTTTCTAACGTAGCCAGCACACTTTTTGCAAAAGAGCCAGATCCATCAGCTGTGAGCAGAAAGAAGCAACCTGTTCTGGGAAGTAGCAGTATGTATCATTTCATACAGTCATTGGGGGGAAAGCAGTACATAAACCAGCATGTTTCATGGACTCCAGACCTTTACCAGAGTCTTTGAGGAGAAATGTTCAGTGTCTGATGCCTTATATCACCTTTGGTCTGAAGACTCTTTTGCTTCAGCAAGGTTAAAGCCAGTCATATAGAAATTCACCTGAGGTTGGCACATATCAGTACACAGTATTTAACCCATTTCACATTGTCCGAACAGTAATAAAGTGCACCAGTTTCCACAATTACTGTTAACTTGTGCACCCCCTCCTCTTCCCACTTTCCCCCCTATTTCACCATTAATTCCCAATACTTCATGCTTCCTAAAATCATGTAAACAGTTTGTTATAAACCTCTGTTGATCCATCCTACATCTCCTAGTAGTGGCCACTGGCCTGCCTTTGTCTGTCTGTGTCACTGTTAAACCAGCACTAGAGCAGGTCAGAAAAAGGGTGTTTTTCTGTGAAAAATATAATTTCTGGCTAAAATTTCTCAAACAAAACAGACTTTTTGGCCAAAGCTTTTTTATTTTATTTTTTTAATTTTTTTGACAAGACATCAAAATTTTCCTCAGAAACGAGGAAAACCCAAATTTTCCATTAAAAAAAATAGGTGCTGGGTCATTGAGTAGAAGAGACAGCCAGATGGAGGGCAGTCAAAAACAGCAGAATGGAACTTTGGGGGCTTTATAATGTCAGCATCATAAAGACAATGGTTACATAATACTTGGTCCTGGCATGAGTACAGAGGACTGGACTAGATGACATCTTGAGGTCCTTTCCAGTCCTGTGATTCCATGATTTAGCAAGTAAAAAACAAGGGGCCAAATCACACCCCTGGCTAAGGTCACGTCACATCAGCAGAGCAGCACATAGGGCAGGTTTGAGATCCCTAAATGAAAAGCTGAGTATTCTCCCGCTGTAAGAGATTCCTCAGCTGGCATAGCTGGCTCTAAGACAGCCCCTCCTTGGTCCCCAGCGGGGTGTGGTCTGGGGGTGAGACCAGAGTGCAGTGTGCTCCAGTGATCCTCATTGGTGAAATGGCCTCAATGAGGTAATTACAAACTGGCATAAATTAGACAAGCCACAGCAGCAGGAGAGACAGAAAGATGGCTTAGAGCTAACTTTGGCTCTGGCCATGAGCTGTGATTAGGTTCAGCTGAGGACTGAGCCCAATATATATTACCGTATATACTCGATCATAAGCCGGTTCGTTTATAAGCTGACCCCCCCACCCCAAGATTGATAAGTAAAAATGGAAAATTTTTATGACCCATCCATAAGCCAACCCTATAATTCAGGGGTCAGCAAACTTTGGCTCCTGGCCCATCAGGATAAGCTGCTGGCGGGCCGAGATGGTTTGTTTACCTCGAGCGTCCACAGGCACAGAGGTAAACCTAAGTAAACAAAATGTCCTGGCCCACTAGTGGCTTACCCTGACGGGCCGGGACAGCAACTGGTGGGGAAATTTTGGGGTGGGGGGGGAAACTGGGGGTCAGGGGAGTAATCCCTGTGACAACCCCCCACATGCCCCCACCACTAACCCGGGACTTCCCCAAATGACCACTCTCCATGTAACCCCATCCCTCCCGGGACCCCCACACTCTCCCCATCCCATCCCTTCCCAACTTACCTGGGGTAGGCCAGGGGAGGATGTCTCTGGCCTGGACGGAGTTTCAGCAGCGTCACCAGAAGCGGAGAGACTCTGGCCCCGCCTCTTCCCTTCTGGCTGTGCTGGCTGTGCTGTCCCCTCTGTTGGGGGGGGGGCTGTGTCTCACCTCTCCCCCTCTTTATACCCGTTCATAAGCCGACCCCCTTCTCTGATGCTTCCCTTTTTAACTAAAAAAATCTGGCTTATGAACGAGTATATATGGTATTTTCTGTAGGCTCATTTTGGTGTTGAACAGGCAACCGGCTTAAATTTCTGTAACACAATGTGGCAGCTGAAGAAAAATGTAAAGTGCCAGAAATAGCATTTTTCCCTTCTCCCTGCCCCATCTCCCATATACACATGAACTTCATGATTGAATTAGGGTCACTAAGGAAACAAAGACAGATCTGAGGCAATAAAGGACATTTTGAACACATTTCAAGATGGCTTCCATTGACTGTGAACCGCTGTCCGCTGGTGCACTATGTGGTATTTCAGGCTCTGGCTGAGCCTCTTGGGTAGGGTTATCTGCTGCTTCCACCAGTTTAGGCTCGCTGGTGCCCTCTGGCATTGGAGTTGTAGACGGGTTTGCAAGCGCTGGACTCAGTGCTGGCAATGGTTCTGGTGCTGGTTGCGTTGCCAGTTCCGGTTCTGGGCCTGGCTTTGGCTGGGTCTCTGGGATTCGATCCACTATGGCTGTTGCAGTCGTTGGCAGGGGATCCGGTTCCACCACCTGTGTTTGGGTCTCCGGTAACACAGACGGGGCCCTGGTGGACGGCTCAGGAACAGGGATGGGGGTGAAAGCTTGCTTAGCCTGGCTGCGGGTGACTATTCCCACCCTCTTGGCTAGCTTCACATGGTTGGTCAAGTCTTCCCCCAGCAGCATGGGGATGGGATAATTGTCATAGACTGCAAAAGTCCACATTCCTGACCAGCCCTTGTACTGGACATGCAACTTGGCTGTAGGCAAGGTTACAGACTGTGACACGAAGGGTTGAATTGCCACTGTAGCCTCCGGGTTGATGAGTTTGGGGTCCACTAGGGATTGGTGGATAGTTGACACTTGTGCCCCAGTGTCCCTCCAAGCGATAACCTTCTTTCCGCCCACTCTCAAGGTTTCCCTTCGCTCCGAGGGTATGAGAGAGGCATCTGGGTCTGGGGATCTTTGGTGTGATTGGGGTGTAATGAACTGTAATCGGTTGGGGTTCTTGGGGCAGTGAGCTTTTATATGCCCCAGTTCATTACATTTAAAACATCGCCCTGCTAAGGTATCACCGGGGCGATGTTGTTTGATGGAGACTGGTGTGGTGGGGTGAGAAGGCATCTGGGGTTTCCCTTGGGATGTGGGTGGGGCCTTGGGTTGTCCCCGGTGGTAAGGTTTTGTTTCGGCTTGCCCTTTCTGATATTCGCTCCAACTGCTACTAGTTTTTTTCTTTTCTGCCACCTCCACCCATTTGGCTCCAATCTCCCCTGCCTCGGTTACAGTTTTGGGCTTCCCATCTAGGATGTACCTTTCTATTTCCTCAGGAACACCCTCTAAAAACTGCTCCATTTGCATTAGGAAGGGCAACTCTTCCGTAGATTTAACATTTGCTCCTGATATCCAGGCATCCCAATTTTTCCCAATGTGGTAGGCATGTCGGGTAAATGACACATCGGGTTTCCACCTTAGGGCTCTGAACCGCCGACGGGCATGCTCAGGTGTTAGCCCCATTCTGATTCTGGCCTTGTTTTTAAAAAGTTCATAACTGTTCATGTGTTCCTTAGGCATTTCAGCCGCCACCTCTGCTAAGGGTCCACTGAGCTGCGGCATCAGCTCTACCATGTACTGGGTTGGAGTGATGCTGTATCCAAGGCAGGCCCTTTCAAAATTTTCTAAGAAGGCCTCAGTATCATCGCCTGCCTTGTAGGTGGGGAATTTCCTGGGATGGGAAGTGGTACCTGGAGAGGAGTTGCTAGGATGGTCTGATGCATCCTGCTTAGCCCTTGCTACTTCCAGTTCATGCGTCCTCTCTTTTTCTCTCTCCTCTGCCTCGATTTTTTTTAATTGAAGCAGTCTCTGATGTTTTTTTTCATTTTCTTCTGCTTCTAGTCTGGCCAGTTCTAGTTTGTTAGCTGCTTCACTGGTAGTCATTTTCCTGCTTTCCTGTGCTGGGCCACACCCCTCTGCAGTTGACTGAAACTGGGATGTACTCAGCTCAGGCTGCTGCTGAGTTAACAGAGACTTTCTAACTAGCTATTTCCGAGGAGGTAGAAAGAAAAAAAAACAATTCAGCTTGTAAATTCCTTTTACCAGTCGTTTGCTCATTAATTGAACCCTTCTCTTAACAAAGGCCCTTGTTAAAAAAAACTTAACACCTCTGCCTTCAGGCAAGGAGAGATAAGATATGCATCTACCTTCAGCTCTGCTTTCCAAGCAGCTAGAAGGGAAAAAAAATCTCTTACTGGCTTTTGGGTTTAACACGATCTCCACCGCTCTGCCACCATGTCAAGGCTGTATCCCCACTTTGAACTTTAGGGTACAAGTGTGGGGGCCTGCATGAGGACTTCTAAGCTTAACTACCAGCTTAGCTCTGGTCCGCTGCCACCATTCCCTTCCCTGGGAAGCTTTTAGAAACTTTTCACCAATTCCCTGGTGAGTACAGATCCAAACTCCTTGGATCTTAAACAAGGAGAAATTGACCCTTCCCCCCTCCTTCCTTTCACCAACTCCTGGTGAATACAGATCCAAACCCCCTTGGATCTTAAAACAAGGAGAATTTGACCCTTCCCCCCCCTCCTTCCTTTCACCAACTCCTGGTGAATACAGATCCAAACCCCCTTGGATCTTAAAACAAGGAGAAATCATTCAGGTTCTTAAAAAGAAGGCTTTTAATTAAAGAAAAAGGTAAAAATCATCTCTGTAAAATCAGGATGGAAAATAACTTTACAGGGTAATCAAACTTAAAGAGCTCAGAGGACCCCCCTCTGTCTTAGGTTCAATGTACAGCAAACAAAGATAAACACTCTAGTAAAAGGTACATTTACAAGTTGAGAAAACAAAGTAAAACTAAGATGCCTTGCCTGGCTTTTTACTTACAAGTTTGAAATATGAGAGACTTGTTTAGAAAGATGGGGAGAACCTGGATTGATGTCTGGTCCCTCTCAGTCCCAAGAGCGAACAACAACCTTAAACAAAGAGCACACCAAAGCCTTCCCCCCCCCCCCCCCAGATTTGAAAGTATCTTGTCCCCTTATTGGTCCTTTGGGTCAGGTGTCAGCCAGGTTACCCGAGCTTCTTAACCCTTTACAGGTAAAAGGATTTTGGAGTCTCTGGCCAGGAGGGATTTTATAGTACTGTACACAGGAGAGCTGTTACCCTTCCCTTTATAGTTATGACAAACCCTAAAATGATCAAGTCTCTTAGGAATCCATGCTAGACTCACTTTTACCAGAATTAATTTATTTGTCTTAATAGATGGTATATTTCATACTTCAAATCCCCTAGTATGTTAATTTTTAGGATTGAAGAAGGTGCAATAGATTTAAAATGAAACAATGACAGAATAGTGCCCCTACAAGTATATTAAGCTGTCTGTCTTTACAACACTCGTTATAATACACATATTTAGTCTGTGTATCTTGCCAGGAAACCAAAAGAAAGTTCTACATAAACTCTTCTGTTGACTAAAGTTTCTGCCTCAGATACATTGTTGACCTACTGGTATTTTTAAAGACTCTTCCCTGCATGTCCTCATTCACTGCACCTCCCACATCCCATCCCCAAAGGTTTTCTATATTTATCCAGTCTTATTTTGGAGGACTGCAGAATAAATGTATATGTTGCAGATGTGGCGTTCCTTATTTTAGCTAAGGCTCTCAATAGGGGTAAGAATAGTGACTGCTTTGGGACAGAGCCCCAGGAGATAGTCATTTGCTGTTTTATAGCCAAAAAGAGCTGTAAATAATGCAAGTGATTCACTCTAGTGAGGCTGAATAATTCACAAAGTCTAGCGATGAGTCTGAAAATGTCATTATAGAACAGCTGATTTAAAATAATATCACCCTCAGACACCACATTTTCAAAACCAAATTAGTTCTGGTACATTGCATGAGGAATTTAAGCATTGCATTTCAGTTTAGAGCTAGATGTTTTTTGTTTAAACTTTAACTAAAAAATAGTCTTTTTTTAAACATTTTCTTTTCTTTGAAATTCCACTGTTTCTTGACAACCATGTCCTATTCCCCCCTCCCCCCGAAAACATCAATAAACAATAAAAATGACTAGTTAATAGAGCCATGAAAAATCCCCTTTTACATCTATGGCTCTGCCCTCTCCTCTCCAATTCATGAGTTCCAGGCTTGATTACCGAAATTCTCTGTACCTCGGTATGAAACCAGAACCCTAACAAGGTATAGTTGGTTGGTTCAGAACTGAGCAGTCCATATGGTCATCAATACAAACAGCTGAGAGCACATCACCCCAGTGTTTAACTAGCACTTAAATGTTAACTGGCTCCACACTGAATACCAGCTTACATTCAAGGTTTCATTCTGCATCTTCAGAGTACTCCATGGGATTGAAGGGCTGCATAACCCTGCTTCACCATAATCACTCGTGACAGATATGTTCCACTGAAATAATGACACTCTCAAGCACAAGAATAAAACTCATTTGTACAGGACGCAGAGCTTTCTTGGCATCCACTAAACCAGCACTCACTTGTGGAACACATCAGGATGTCCAGGAACATCAGCATCTCCTCAGCAAAAGAAACCCCTTCGGTCTTCTACCTACCCTTTCCATAACAACGCTACTCCAGTGGGAAATGGCTGGGACTTTGGAATCTTAGGTCTTTCTCCAGAGATGGGATCCACCCCATGCTCCCCCACTGTGGCCCTTGCATGTTTGCTGCTCTAGTGGCATACACGGCTGTAAATACCCTGCAGCTGTCCAGGGAGAATTTCCCAAATGCAGGCACTGTATACTGCTGCCATAAGTGGCCCCGTGCTGCCACCACCACCAGTTCCAACTCAGTGGGCATGCTGGGGGTACAGAGGCATATCAGGGGAGTGCTGTGTGCTACAGATCTTCCATGATGCCCCAGGTTGCAGAACAGCTCATAGGCAGCAATCAGAAGGCTGCTGCAAATTAAAGCCCCTGGCTGCTCTAATTTAGATCAGGAGCCACAATGGCAGCCCAGAATCCCAATGGCACAATGGTGGCCTAAAGCTACCTTTGCACCTCTGGCCTGCATGTTCCAAGAATCTCTCCCCACATGCCTGGCATAATTTAGCTGGCAAGTTTGTGGCTTGTGCCTATGATTGTGTTACAGGGGAGTCCCCTAAATCAGAGCCTCTCTTTTTGATCCCAAGGGAAGAGGTAGAGTGTCTGGCAGCAGCAATCTCTCTCATTCTGACAACAGGAGTAGAGGGAACAGAGGCTGCACCTGAGCTTCAGAGCTGGTACTGGACATCAAGGCTCCATGTGGCTGCTGGCTTTGCTTGTGCCTTACCCCAGCACTGCATGCAAAAACACCTACTTTTTCAGCCAGCCTGTTGGTCTGCACCCACAAGATTTACAAGTACCTCCATTTTCCAGTTGCCTGGATTACTTAGGTGATTACCAGTTATCTGCTTTGCACTTGGACCTGTGAGTTTTGTAGGTGCACCTATCTGTTCTGTGCATCGAACCAGAGATGCTCCTGATTTTGCAAGTGCAATTAAAGAGAGGCAGTGAAAATTTGTCCCTAAAAATTCAATAGTGGGAAAATTCTTTTAACAGGAAGGAAGTTCAAGGAGACCCTCTGTACCCATATTATTATAAACAAGAAGTTTATACAGCAGGGAAAAAGTTTATACAACAAGAAGTGTAACAGAAGTTCAGCTGCTTATAAATCCATGTAAATGCTATTCTTCAAGATAACTGAAGAACAGTGTTTCTGAACCCGGTCTTGTCTGAAAGCACTGATTGGCTCCTATTTAAGTGGCGCAATAAATAGCCTATAAACACAACTGTAAGTCATTGAACTTTTCTGTTTTATTTACACAACGCAAAGAGGTTGCTTGACCTGGCTTGTACCTGCCAGCTGCAGTATAAGGACAATCAAAGGGGTTAACATTGTAAATCATGTATGCGTACATGGGAACTTTGTGAGGCCATGACCCACTGGAAAAGCTTCCAGCAGCTAACCAATAAATAAGAAATCACTCAAAGAATGGCATCACTGTTTGGGGGCTGAGCAGCCTGAGCACAAAAGCCTGCAGCCCATGCTACAGCCCTATGACTGGAGCAGCAGAAATACCAAACACACTGATGTATACACTCAAAACTATGTCCAAAAAAGTGGGGGCAGCTTATATAGGATCCAGTTTTTTAGGTTTCCTTTTTTTCTAATAATTGCAAGTGTGCACATGAATATACAAAATGGAAATGTTTGGTCACATCCCTACCTTCATGCCCTTCAGATGGCACTTTGTTCTTACAGTGTAAGCCTTTTGAGGCAGAGACTATGTCTTCATGGGTGTTTGTACAGCACCTAGCACAATTGGGAATGGATCCCGACTGGGGCACTTCTGAAACATAAATAATAATGATAGTCATAAAATGGAAATGCTTCTCAGGGAATGGCAACTTGAACACCTAGGTCTGAATGGGCATCTGCAGAATCTGCCTATATTGCTCTACAGCCAAAATGCTTCTGAAATAAATGTAGTCAAACTTTACTAATTCTGGGTCACTGAGAATGAAAATGATGCTTAAAATTGTTGATTGGCTCTAGTTTTCAAGATATGCTATTGGGTCAGTATATACGACCCTTGACTTGGGAATGGCAGAGGATAAGTGAGTTATAAAGGGAAGGGATCTCAATTTAAACCAGAAATGACTAAAATACAACTTTGACTGGATCTATGAATAAATCTATGACTGGGTTTGGACAGTACTTGCTTTTTAGGCAAAACAATGAATGGTGCAATCTGAAGCTGGTATTGCGTCATACATGATATGAATTGCATCATGTTATTCCTAGAAGTCATGGATGATGAAATCATAACGAAGCTTACATCACTCTGCTGAACAAATTGCCCTATATCAGCTCTAGAAATCATACAGTGTCGTGCTCTCTTATTTGTCAGTGTTTGATTTTGCAAAGGGACACATTTCTGTTTAGCCAAAGTGAGCAGAGATGCCTCGTACTTGTGTGAACAGTGCAGATAAATTCTGCTATGTTTGTGGTGAAGTGACTTTTGCATCACAAAACCGCAGTATAACCACTATGGTTAAGAAAGCCTATCACCTTTATTTTGGCTGCAAAATTGGAGATCAGGACAAGAGGTGGGCCCCACATATGCTGCAACACTTGTGCAACAAATCTTCGCCAGTGGTTGAACAGGAAAAGGAAATCTATGCCTTTTGCAGTGCCAATGATTTGGAGAGAGCCAACAGATCATACCAGCAATTGTTACTTCTGCATGGTGCCTCCAGTTGGGAAAGGTGTGTCAAAGAAAAAAAAGTGGACTGTGCATTATCCAAATATTCCATCAGCTATACACCCAGTACCCCACGGAGAAGGACTGCCGGTTCCTGATGCACCAGAATCATTCTCACTTGAGTCAGACAAGGAAGAGGAAGAGGATGAAACTTCTGGTCCTGAACTATCAATGTCACAGGACCCACATTTTCTCCCATCCTCCTCCTCTGAACCACACCTCCTAACACAAGGTGAACTGAATGACCTTGTCAGGGATTTGGAACTACCCAAGAGTAAGGCAGAGCTGTTGGGCTCCAGACTACAGCAGTGGAATCTCCTGGCAGGTGATGTTAGGGTTTCCATGTTCCGTGACCGTCAAAAGGATCTTGTCATATTCTTCTTCATGGAAGGTGATCTTGTAGCCTGCAACAACATCGATGGTGTGATGGCAGCCCTCAACATCGTTCACGATCCAGATGAGTGGAGACTGTTCATTGATTCATCGAAGACGAGTCTTAAAGCTGTTTTACTGCATAATGGCAATGTTTTGCCATCAATTCCAGTTGGTCATGCAGTCCATATGAAGGAAACCTATGACAACATGAAACAACTTTTGAGGTGCATAAACTATGACCAACATCAGTGGCAGCTTTGTGGCGATTTGAAGGTTGTTGCTCTCTTGCTTGGTCTGCAGACTGGATACACAAAGTACTGCTGTTTTCTCTGCGAATGGGATAGTCATGCAAGAGATTCCCACTACATCAAGAAAGATTGGCCACTCTGACAGTCATTGGAGCCTGGGAGGAAAAGTGTTCAGCATCCACCACTTGTTGAATCAAGGAAGATTTTGTTACCACCCTTACACATCAAGCTGGGTCTGATGAAGAACTTTGTCAAGGCCATTGACAAAACACAAGCAGCTTTCAAGTACCTCCGTGGAAAATTTCCAAGGTTAAGTGAAGCTAAGATAAAGGAAGGTGTCTTTGTTGGCCCTCAGATTCGTGAACTTCTTCGAGATGATGCATTTGACCATGCACTGCGTGGCAAGGAAAAGACGGCATGGAAAGCCTTCCAGTTAGTGGCAATACATTTTCTCGGAAACAACAAGGCAGACAACTACAGGTTGTTGGTGGAAAACCTCCTCAAGGCATACAAAAGCCTTGGTTGCAACATGTCACTAAAGATACATTTTTTGCACTCTCATCTAGATTTTTTTCCACCGAACTGCGGAGCAGTGAGCGACGAGCACGGCGAGCGATTTCACCAGGACATTGCAACAATGGAGAAACGCTATCAGGGCAAATGGAGCCCATCAATGCTTGCAGACTATTGCTGGACAGTGACAAGAGATGCTCCATTTAATGAATACAAGAGACAAGCCAAGAAGCGCCGAGTAGACACTGAATAGGACTAAACTATGTACAGAATAGTTTTTTGCCTTTTGTTTCATAATCAATTTTATTTATATATCCCTTTTGCTGGTTTTTAAAGTGTTACATAAACAGGACAGGTGAAATATTATCATGTAAAGCAACCATAAACACATGAAAAGACCTAGGTTTACAATTTATGATTAAAACTCTACTATCTACACAATATACATAGACATAAAATGTAAAAACTTAAATATCTTAGAAACAGTAGCCAATCAGTTGTTTTAGTTGTCATATTTGAATTCAGCACATCAAAATACATAATAAATAGCACATTTTATCTCTGAAGCAGATGACTTCTCAAAAATTGTAGACCAGTGTATCATGCCTACAAACTCAGCATCCAGAGAAGATCCAGGAAAGAAACCCAAGTCTTAAAATCTATTTCACAAAGTAAAACGGCACTCCAACAATGCAGTTGGCTTTGTTTCAGCTCCCTGATGGAGACAACATTGTACACAGGATAACTAAATCAAAAAAATATTGCTTGCCACTGTTGCTTCAAGTATTCTCTGTTCATAATTCGCTATTCATACTCCGACAGGTCACCTAGGTCACATGGTATTGGTTTTGCTCTCTGACTGGATAATTTCCAAAGGCACAAAGAGCTTTCAAAATGGCCATACAAACATTTCCAGGACGAATACTAAGGCAAATACAGATTTCCAAAAGCATTCATGACTTGTTTCCAAATGTGCTTGACAAAATGTAAGTCTCAATCAAGGGCAAGCAGAAAACAAATAAAAGAAATTTCAGATACCATGGATACAAATTCAGATTTCGATAAAAGGAATGTTTAGATCTTTTATTAGAAGTCACCCAGTATGGAAGCTGTGTAGCTGGCAAACTCACATGAACACAAGAGGGCTGGAAGCTCAATAGACTGTAACTGTCAGCCTCTCCCACTTGTCTACAGTGACAATAGGGAAAAAGCCAGCAAACAACTTAGCCAATGGATATTATCATTCAAAGTGTGTGCAGAATACATGAAATGTTTCTGTATAATATATACAGAGGGTCTGGACCTTTACCTTTTTAATATCACACACTATTGTCATGTGTACGTAACAAGTAAAATAAGGTCCAGTATTATGTGACACAAAAGAACTAGAAACAGTATACAGCCTTTGTTTCCATCCCTAAACAAATATTATAGATACATAGATTCTAAGGCCAGAAGGGACCACTGTGATAATCTAGTCTGACCTGATGTGTAACACAGGCCATAGAACTAACCCATAGAGCATATCTTTTAGAAAGAAATCCAATCTTGATTTAAACATTGTCAGTGATGGAAAATCCACCATAATCCCCGGTAAATTGTTCCAGTGGTTAATTACTCTCACCATTAAACATTTCCACTCTGAATTTGTCTACATTCAGTTTCCTGCCACTGGATCATGTATATCTTTCTCAGATAGATTAAACAGACCATTATTTAATATTTGTTCCCCATGTAGCTACTTACATAGACTGTAATCAAGTCACCTCTTAATTTTCTCTTTGTTAAGCTAAATAGATTGATCTATTTTAGTCTATCACAATAAGGCATGTTTTCTAATCCTTTAATTGTTCTTGTGACTCTTCTCTGAATCCTCTCAAATTTATCAACATCCTTCTTGAACTACTGACACCAGAACTGGACACATTATTACAGCAATAATCATACCAGTGCCAATACAAAAGTAAAATAACTTCTCTTCTCCTACTCGAGATTCCCAGACTTTAAAACTGCAACATCACGTGTAGAAAAGCTACTGTAGGTTGTTTTTAGAGATTTTGAAAATGTAAAATATTCCTAAAATGATTTTCTGCAGAGTACGTGGCATGTATTGAATACACAATATGTGATGTGGCATAAAGATTTTATTGGAGTTCATTTGAAATATCCTTCTGAAATTATTTCCCCACGCAAAAGTAACGCAGCCATTCCAACTCATGCCAACAAAACCTTTATGCTGCACAAAGTGCATCACTGGTACCTACATACTACAGTGTTTGGTGCCCTATAAATACCTTAAGCTAGATTGATAAAATAAAGGTAAAAGATAAGCTCGATAGACTGACTCAAAATAAAACTATGGATCCAAACACCTGCAACCTTTGGTGATATTCCAGTCTGGATCATTATATATATATATATATATATATAAACAGATTATGTATTCTTGCTTTCTCATATATATATATATATATATATATATATATATATATATATATATATATACACACACACACATATATGAGAGAGCAAGAATACATAATCTGTTTTTATTAGACAAAATGCACCCACAGACTAGACATCAGAGTGCATATTTCTCGCTCATGTAGGGGCTGCTAGCTGTAGAGAAACTATGTAGCTGCCTAGGGCAGCAAGTTCTGCTTAGCAGCAGCAGCACAGGGGTGGCTGGCACAAACCTGAGTGGAGCTGCAACCTCATGTGTCCATGACCAGGATGTGGGCAGTCATGCCTAGAGCAGGAGTCAGGCCTAATTGTTAGAGCAGACATCAGTAGCCAGGAATTGGAGCCGAGGGTCAGAGCCAGAGTCAGGACGTGGAGCCCAGGGTCAGAGCTGGAGCCAAAGACCAGATGCTGGAGACAAGGGACAGAGCCAAAGTTAGAAGTCAGGAATTGGAGCAGAGGGTCAGAGCTGGGTTACCTGGAGCAAGGCAAGGCAGGAGCAGGGCTGGGAACAAGCAGACACAGGAGCTAACACACCCATGAGCAAATGCTTTGAGCAGCTGCTGGGTTTAAGAGCCAGTCTGCTGATTCTTTCAACCAATCAGGCGATGTAGTCAATCAGACAGGCCAGCTGTGCTCCTTAGGTTGCCCAGAGACTGGCTTTGCAGGAGGCCCTGCTTCCAAACAGTGTGTACCAGGTCACAATGTCACTCACTCAAATTTAGCACAGCTGCCCCTCGTCATGATGGAGAGGCAGCCGTGCCAAAACTGAGTAAGTGGCACTGCAATCTAATGCTCCCCCTCCCACACACACTTCTACCATAACCAACGAACCAGCAGAAGGCTCGCCATACCCCTACCACCACATCCCTCCCCATGGCTGAGAACCTCGGGGAGGAGAGAGGGGGCACACTGAAGTTTTGCCTCCGGTGGCAGACTGCCTTGAGCTGCCTCTGTACTCATGCTCTCAATTGCAACCAAAGGAATGCAAGACCGGGAAATAAGGATATTAGGCTTCGATTTTCCTGAGGATCTTTGATTTTTCACTATTCCCCTTCTGTTCTGGGCTGGCATCTCTCCTCTCTTTTTTAAAAACCATAATTCTTCCTATTCCTTGTGATATGGGGGCTTAATCTGCATGCAGCTCACCAGCACAGTCCCTCCCCATAATCTTTCCCATTCCCTTCTCAATAGGCAACACACAGAGTGTCACATTCTCCATCATGTAGGCATCCCCAGCTGCCCAGAGATTGGAGAACTGTGCGGTGTCTCTTTAAATAAAAGACTTATCTCTGAAATTCTTAATATACACAGAACTTCCTTTTACATTAATGGGATTCCTGTGCATGTGAGAACTGCAGGATTAGGGCCTAACTCCTCCCACCGTAGCAAGTCTTACTACTGGGACAGCTTTTATGTGATAATTCTTAAGTGTGTGACATCACTTAAATAGGATCGGCTGAATAAAGACTGTCCAGGGTGGAAAACAGAAGTTGATTTAGCTATGCAGATCTTTAATCTTTTTTTCTAAAGGCCTTTCTGTTTTCCTTTCCACAACTCCCCTGGGTGCTGGAAATGACCCAAGATAGAATGTTCTCAAGATTAGAGAGAGTAACGTTATATAACCATGAAATTTCTGTTATGTCCATCAAACACTTGGATACTTGTGTTTTAAATACATCTGACTCTATTTAAAATAGAGATTTAATTTGCTGGTATCAAAGGCATCAACCATGTCCTTATACTTTGGATAAGTTTAGGAAAATTGCTGTAATGCTCAGGAGATCATTAGCCACCTTCTCAAATGAAAACTTCTTAAGGAAAGAGGATCATCTTAAACCAGCTTAAGAGTTCATTGAGGCTCCACTCCTGCTCCCATTGAAGTGCATAACAGAATTTCCACTGACCTCAGTGGTGCAGGATCAAGCCTTGAATCACCATGAAAAGCTATGCACTAGACAATGATTGCATGGAAAACACCCAATAAATAAACTAATAAAAGTAAAGCATTTAGAAATAATGGAATATAATACTCATAAGCAGATATAAGATTTGTTACCCCTCTTGGGTGAAGTAAAACTTGGTGTCCTATGCTACTTATGCACATAGTTTTGAGAAGAATGAATCATGATGATTATCGCTATTTTAGACCCATGAAACAGTAACACGGAAGTGTGGGAAAATGTTTCCTCACTGTTCCATCCTGAGGGAAAGCATTGTAGGGCCTGATCCAACTCCTGTTGAAGTCAGTATGAGTCACCAGCGTTCCAAGCATGTGCTTCGGGTGGCACTTTTCAAGGGGCGGCATTCCGGTCCTTTGGGGGCGGCACTTTTCAAGTGGCGGCACTCCAGTTTTTTGTTTTTGTTTTTTGCTTCGGCGGCAGCACTCCGTTTTTTTTGTTTTTTGTTTTTGTTTTTTGCTTGGGGCGGCTGTCATAACTATAAAGGGAAGGGTAACAGCTCTCCTGTGTACAGTACTAAAATCCCTCCTGGCCAGAGACTCCAAAATCCTTTTACCTGTAAAGGGTTAAGAAGCTCGGGTAACCTGGCTGACACCTGACCCAAAGGACCAATAAGGGGACAAGATACTTTCAAATCTTGGGGGGGGGGAAGGCTTTTGTGTGTGCTCTTTGTTTTAAGGGGTTGTTCGCTCTTGGGACTGAGAGGGACCAGACATCAATCCAGGTTCTCCCCATCTTTCTAAACAAGTCTCTCTTATTTCAAACTTGTAAGTAAAAAAGCCAGGCAAGGCGTCTTAGTTTTACTTTGTTTTCTCAACTTGTAAATGTACCTTTTACTAGAGTGTTTATCTTTGTTTGCTGTACTTTGAACCTAAGACAGAGGGGGGTCCTCTGAACTCTTTAAGTTTGATTACCCTGTAAAGTTATTTTCCATACTGATTTTACAGAGATGATTTTTACCTTTTTCTTTAATTAAAAACCTTCTTTTTAAGAACCTGATTGATTTCTCCTTGTTTTAAGATCCAAGGGGGTTTGGATCTGTATTCACCAGGAGTTGGTGAAAGGAAGGAGGGGGGAAGGGTCAATTTCTCCTTGTTTTAAGATCCAAGGGGGTTTGGATCTGTATTCACCAGGAGTTGGTGAAAGGAAGGAGGGGGGAAGGGTCAATTTCTCCTTGTTTAAGATCCAAGGAGTTTGGATCTGTACTCACCAGGGAATTGGTGAGAGGTTTCTAAAAGCTTCCCAGGGTAGGGAATGGTGGCAGCGGACCAGAACTAAGCTGGTAGTTAAGCTTAAAAGTCCTCATGCAGGCCCCTACATTTGTACCCTAAAGTTCAAAGTGGGGATACAGCCTTGACAGCGGCAAAAGACCTGGAGCCGGCCCTGACTAGATCAGACCCACAAAGAAAAAGTTGCTAGTGGCAAAAGATAGAAGCTACTCTAAAAAAGCAAGGAATTCTGAAGCATCTTCACTGGTGCTGTAAATTTGACAATTATATATTAGTCATCATGAGTACAGGCAAAAGAGAAGAAACTGCATGTCCTGGCAAAAGGAAGACAAAAAAAAAGAGGTAAATATTATTAAAGTGTGTTGCTGTAACATAAAAAGTTGTAAATCAGTGAAAATGTAACGTTACCCTTTGATCTCAATACATTATTTTCAATATGTGAAAGTTCCTAGTACAAATCCTTCACTCTTCCGTTTGTGTTGGTTATAGCTTTGCTTTTGCAATCACACCCAGCACACACAAAGGAATCCTGAGAATTAGAATGGTAAAATAGCACTAAATTTCTATCTAATGCAAAAATCCCTGTTACATCAATGGCCTCATTTCTGATTTAGAAGACAAAAAGATATGAAATAAATGAGGTAGCCAATTTTCAAAACAGGTTACTTTCATTGTGAATTACCTATATTTTCTATTAGGAGGCCAAAAAATAAAGGAGGTGGGGGAGAGAGAAGGAGGGAGAGAGAGAGAGAACAAAAGTAAAGCCGCCTTGAGAGAGCACAGCGCGTGTGTGTGTCTTCTCTAATATTTTGCCCTGAAACAACATAAGATGGTTGCCTGTGCCTGCAGAAAGCAGAGTCCTTAGAGAGTTAGAGGTACAGTACATAAAAATCCAAAGAATAAGAGTGGCATAGCAACCCCGATCAGCAACCACATTCCAAAGGATGAGACCATCTTATAGACTAATCAGTTCACATATTGTATTTTTAAAATCAAAGCCGCTATTTAAATCTAAAGCAGCACAGAAAGCTGACTCATTGTCATAGGTATTGCAAGATTCCCTAATATTAGTAGTTCTTACATTCTGTACTGGGCCTACCACAGCTCACCTAGACGCTATTATCCCAACATACTACTGTGTAGGTTTAGAATAAGATTTCATCCCAGCATTTTGTTTTCTTTGTGGATCTAATGTATTTTGTTATGATTTGATAAAAGTCACCTTGATATAATTTTGATGCAATTCCCCACTCCACAGTAACCATGTTATTACAATATCTCATCAGAACACAGAAATGGCAAATGTGTTTCTGTTGCCAGTGCGATTTGCCATTTGAGGCTGCTTGGTATAACCCTATAAATCCTGTACACATGTATGAGCAACCCTTTAATTTTAATGTGCCAAACTCAAAATGAATAGGACTTGTTTGCTGATAAACTTAATCCAGCATAAAAATGAAGCAGAATCTTAATGAAAAAAAGAGTGATGTGTGAATTGTGCAGGGTTTGGTTCATGAGGTATTAGCCACTTGAGTTTACAGTCTCAAACTTCCAAGGGAACATCCCTTCTTCACCTGCTGAGTCTTCAGGGACTCAGACTACCTTCTCACTCCACCTTCAGAGGGACTTCCAAGCATAGTCATTGTCCCCTGCAAACTTCATCATTTTCTGGCAGTTGGGCAGGAAGCCATCAAAACCTCCTGCAGGGCAGAGACAGAAGAAAACTCCTCTCTTGTTTCAGCCAGCTGTGCAAAAAGCCTTTAGGGCAGATGGCCCCAATAAAGCCTGTCATGATAGCTAGGGAACTCTCAAGGATTCCTCGACAATTGCATTTTAAAAACTATGGGGCTTCTCTCCCTTCTATATGATAGTTAGGGAAGCCCCAAAGGTTCCCCAGCTACTATACTAGGCCTTATGGTCTGTCCCTGGGATTAGTGCAGAGCCCACTACAACATGAGAGTGAAGATTTGCCCCTCCTGCTATCTGGACTGTGGGGAAAATAGGCCTCTTCCTGATCTCTTCAGGACCATTTTAGTTCAGGCATTGGCCCTGCCTCGTAATCCACTGCCTCTCCAAAAGTTAGAAGATGGGGCACATGAACTGATGGCACTTTTCTATAAGGCAGCAAAAATGGGGATGAGGCAATTGAGCCACCTAATGATGGCAACAGCAAAAAAGGGGTGCTGTGATTTGATGTTAAAGTGGAAGATGCAGACCAGCTAGAGGAAGAAGGAAAGTTGGCCATAGGTCAAGGAGAATGTTTCCTGGCTGTACAAGTTTTCCCTTGTGAGAGTCGCAAAATATTGCAAACCTTAAATCCAAGCTCAATTTGAACAAAATTATGGCTCACTGCAAACATTTCCCATGTCTCACACAATGTGTGTTTTGTATAAGCAAAAGGAATTATGCAACATCTTACAAGGCTAAGAATTGTAAGTATTATCTTCCTTGTTAAAAATTATAACAATAATAAGGAACATCTAATAGAAATTTGTGCAGTTTGTCTAGAGAATATCCTGGCAATTACAGGCCAGTAAGCCTAAATTCATTAACAGGCAAATTGGTTGAAATTATAGTAAAGAACAGAATTATCAGACACATAGATGAACACAATATGTTGGGTAAGGGTCAACACAGCTTTTGTAAAGGGAAATCATGCCTCACCAATCTATTAGAATTCTTTGAGGGGTTCAACAAACACGTGGACAAGGGTGGATCCTGTAGATATTGTGTACTTTGATTTTCAGAAAGCCGTGGACAAGATCTCAACAAAAGCTGTTAAGCAAAGAAAGGTGGTATGGGATAAGAGGCAAGATCCTCTCATGGATCAGTACCTGGTTAAAAGATAGAAAACAAAGGATAGGAATAAATGGTCAGTGTTCACAGTGAAAAGAGGCAAATAGCAGGATCCTCCAAGGATCTGTCCTGAGACCAGTGCTGTTCAACATATTCATAAATGATCTGGAAAAATGGGTGAACAGTGAGGTGGCAAAGTTTGCAGATGATACAAAATTACTCAAGACCATGCCAAAGCAGACTGCGAAGAGTTACAAAGGGATCACACAAAACTGGGTGAATGGGCAACAAAATGGCAGATTAAATTCAATGTTGATACGTGCAAAGTAATGCACATTGGAAAATATAATCACAATAATACATACAAAATGATGAGGTCTAAATTAGCTGTTATCACTCAAGAAAAAGATCTTGGCGTCATTGTGGATAGTTCTCTGAAAATATCTGCTCAATATGCAGTGGCAGTCAGAAAAGCTAACAGAATGTCAGTAATCATTAGGAAAGGGATAGATAAAGTAAATATCATAATACCACTATATAAATCTATGGTATTCCCACACCTTGAATACTGCATGCAGTTCTGGTTGACCCATTCAAAAAAGATATATTAGAAATGGAAAAGGTACAGAAAAGAGCAATAAAATGATTAAGGGTATGGAACAGCTTTCATAAGGAGAGAGAAAAAAGTCTGGGACTGTTCAGCTTGGAAAAATACAACTGAAGGGGGATATGATAGAGGTCTATAAAATCATGAATAGTGTGGAGAAAGTGAATATGGAAGTGTTATTTACCCCTTCACATAACACACAAACCAGGAGTCACCCAATGAAATTAGTAGGCGGCAGTTTTAAAATAAACATAAGGAAGTATTTCACACAATGTACAGTCAACTTGTGGAACTCATTGCCAGGGAATGTTGTGAAGGCCAAAGTAAAATTGGGTTTAAAAATAATTAGATATGTTCATGGAGGCTATTAGCTAGAATGGTCAGAGATGCAGCTGCATGCTCCGGGTGCCCCTAAGTCTCTGACTGCTAGAAGCTGGGACTGGACAGCAGGTGATGGATCTCCTGATAAATTGCCCTGTTCTGTTCATTTCCTCCGAAGCATCTAGCCCTGGCCACTGTCAGATCACAGGCTACTGAGCTAGCTGCACCATTGGTCTGACTAAGTGTGATGGGATTTCCTCATTGCTTGCAGTGCCTCCTCAGGGCTGTCCTGGGGATCAGCTTTCCCAGGTGCTTTGCCCTCCTCAGCATTCTCTCTACCCATCTTCTCTGTCTGCAGCCTCTCTCCCCCTCTCAGAGTGGTAGCTTCTGGTTTATGGCTTGTCCCTCCAGCCAGGTCACTAAGTTCCTCCCCTTCCAGGGAAATCACAGTCCTTCTGGATCAACTTCCAACTGACTCGGTGCCACTACCCAGTGGTGGTAGAGAAACCCAGGCCCACCCTCTACAGTGGGTTCCACCCCAGGGACCCTATAACATGCAGCCAAGGCCTGTACTGTCTTAGTCCTTGATGCTGTTTCCTTGGGCTTCTTCCTACATAGCTGACTTCCCCCTCTCTTTGGGTTTGCCAGCCACTCTCCCTCCCCTCAGGGAGTAACTGCAGACTCCTTCCCTGCAGCCCTTCTTGCAGCTCTTGGGATTTTTACAGGCTCCTCCTGTTTCTGCCCAGCTACACCCACCTCCAATTAGTGACCTCCTTGTAGCTTCTCTCTCCCCCCTACTGGCTGCTTCATTGGTCAATTAGGCTCGCCTGGCCTAATTTTCCCTCAGGGGCCAGTGTGGGGAATACACCCCCATCACAACAAGTATGGCCATTCTCATGTTCAGTACATTGGTTAATAATTATGGATCAAAACCTCAGTTGGCATATATCAATGTAAGTCCATCAACATCAGCGGAGGTGTGTTGACTTACGTCAGCTAAGGATCTGGCCCCGTGTCTCTTTATTAATAAAATATCCAATATGGCAATAAAACAAAACAGGCCTTTTGATTCCATTTCCCCTATAGACGCTAGAGTAGTAAATCCCAGCTTTATAATAACACTAGCTGTCCCTGACAGACCAGCACTCGTCTGGTCTGATGGAATTTTATTGGTAGACTTTATATATATTTACTGACGGTGCTATAGCCATAGCAATCATAATAAAAACAATAGACTCATAAGGCAACATTTTGAAAAAGTGGGCATTAATAGGAAGTTTTGCCTGCAAAAATATGCAGGCACCTTTTTTATGGGCAAAACCTGCATTGGGGCAAACAAGCCGTTATTTGCCTGCCTAGGTACCCATTTTTCAATAATGGCCATTTTGTGCAAAAATGGCATGCAGAGGTCCACATGCATTTTGTAGGTACATATTAGACAGCTGCGCCTGTGAATCTGAGCCACAATGACTGTTGTAATAAATGTGAAAAATAATACCCTCTCCAATGTTTTCTTTGGGAACGTGAGGTTATGGTTGTATTCTTTAGTCGAAAACGAAATGTGAACACTCCTAACACATTGGCTTTTTAATTCCAGTTAATCTTTCTCAGCAACTATTAAAAGCACATTAATTCAATTTGAAGTTTGTACCACACTGTACTGTCATTTTTGGCTATGGCCCAAACAAAGAGGAAAGACAAAGAGAGATGTATAAGGGTGTAAGTGTTAAATCTACTTTGCTACTCCAGAACCATCATATATGGTACCTGGTAATGTATACCAGTATCCACTTAACAATCTATATAAATCCTCGATACCAGGATTGGTACAGTGAGGGAGTCAAACTTGGGCAGGGAATGAGCAGGACTGAGGTTAGTCATTGGAGATCTGGAAGGGGTAGAGGAAGTGAGTCCACCACCAGAAGAAAGGAGATGAAGATGGAGTCTCTCAGGCTGAAGATAGGCAGGAGCTGTAGTGGGATGAAGTAAAGGGAGTTCCAGTTCTTGGATGGGAAATGAACTGGATAGAAAGAATGAACTGGGCCATTCTTAAAAACACTATAACCGCTTGATATTAGCCCTTTGCAGTATCAGATCTTTGAAGTGATTTGTAGAATCAGATTACCTTATTTGAACTGTATGAAGCCACTAAACAGCCTACTAGTTTCTGCCAAGCATACCAGGGGAGCAAGGCTTTCTTGAGGCCAGTGGGAGTTCCCCAGAAAGCACGCTTGCATGATCATATATTTAATTAGAGCTGGTCAAAAAGTCCATTTTCCCCCCACAAAAAATTTCAAGCCAAAAAATTTTTTTCAAAACTTTTTGATTTTTCATGGGAAATTTTTACAACAAAACAAATGGAAATTTCTCATTTAGATTTGAATTGAAATTTTCTTTTTGTTTCATTTGGAATTGAAATTTTGCTTTCACTTCTGGTTTTGAAAACTAAAACATTTAGGAGATATGAAAAAAGGAAGCAGGGAAGCAAAGAAAACTCTCAACATCATTCATTTTGTTGCATTCAGTGGCAAAAAACAAAAAAAAACGGGAGGGAAAGCAATGACAGAAAGGGGGGAAAGTAAAATCCAAAGTATTGAAATTGAAAAGTTTTAAAAAACTGGAATTATTTTTTTGTTTTGTTTTATTTCAATTTTCCCATAAACCCCTTTTTTTTTCTTCTTAAAAATGACATTTTTCCCAGGAAAATTTTCATTTTTGATAAATTTTTTAGTGAG
Organism: Emys orbicularis; assembly: GCF_028017835.1. NCBI lineage: Eukaryota > Metazoa > Chordata > Testudines > Emydidae > Emys > Emys orbicularis. Next base: position 49,291,127 of record NC_088684.1, on the reverse strand, counting down.
GAAGTTTTTCAACCAGCACTATGTTTAATCAAAACCATCAAAATCCAGTGCTGCTGCCTAAAAGCACCATCAGCACTATTTTCATTTGCAAACTGCTGCTCTCAGCTGCAGCCTGCTGTATGATGTAGGGTTTTCATTTAATCGCTGGTCTGCTTCAGTATTTCTGAGGGTCATCCCCAAGGCATTATTATGACTAGCACAGAAAATTTGTACTGTAGAAAAGGGCTGCACAGCTCTAGAAAGAAAAATGTTTAGAAAACCATTTGCATTAGGCACCAAGGAATCCCCAAGCCCTACAAGTTACTGTACAGCAGAACATTACAAAACACTAAACAGAAAATTCCATATGAAAGGATCTTCTCTTCATGATCCAGTTGCCTTTATTTTTTCTACTGAGTAAGCCATTGGGAAGTGAATTAGAATCTGTTTTAAAAGGAGTAGGAAGTGAGCAAAGTTTATTGGTGAATTCTGTGGACCCACTGTTTGACTCAAGACTCCTTCTGGAATTATATACTATGGTGTATTTCCTTTGTAAAATGATAGATAGGAAATAAAATATTCTTCTGGCTGATTCCTTCCAGCTTTCCACTAGATTTATTCTGATTTCTTCTAATGTCATTTTCCAGAAAAACAAATTTTCTGAGGGAAGTTTGTGAGCTCACATTCCCTCTTCCTATTTTTATCTGTAAGAACCAAACATCAGGAAGTCATATCTTATAATTTAGTGATGATTCAACCCAGGACTGTGTGCAGCCAATCAGAGGAGCTACTGACTGTATACATTATTTAATGGGAGGACAAAGTGCCATAATGCAGGGTTGTGCCTGAGAATGCAAACACTGGGAGTTCAAGTAATGCCTCCTACAGGAACAGGAACCAGTTATCAGCAAGCATTATCAGACACAGCACATTAAGGAGTAAGCATTCCACTTCACCTGCTCAGAATTTTAAGAACAATGCCCATTATCGACTGGGTGGAGGAGAGTTGTCAATGAGATCATATGTATTATGGGTCAAGAGGAGGGTGGTCTTCTGGATAAAGCATAAAACTGGGATTCAATAGGTCTTGGTTTGTCTCCTAGTTCTGCCACACAATTGCTGTGTGACTTTGGAAAAGTTACTTAGGGCCAAATTCACAAAGCAGTTAAATGTCCCATTAGGTGCCTAAGTCCAGCATTTAGGTGCCACTGACAGTCTCATAACCACCACTCAGCTGCTGCCTAACCCTATCTGAGTCTAAGGGCAAATCTACACTACCGTTTAAATCAATCTAACCTACATCGCTCAGGGGTGTGAAAAAGACATCCCCAGAGCAACGCAAGTTACAGCGACCTAAGCGCTGTCCACACGGGCGCTATGTTGTCAGGAGAGCATCTCCCACTGACATAGCTTCCACCTCTCGCAGAGGTGGAGTAATTATGCCAACGGGAGAGTGCTCTCCCATCATCATAAAGCGTCTTCACCAGACGCGCTACAGCGGCGCAGCTGCATCGGTACAGCTGCACCAATGTAGCACTTCGAGTGTAGACCTGCCCTAAGTTTCTGCTGGTTGCTATTTGCAAAGCCACCTAAATCCGGATAGCATCCCTCAGCTAATGAGCAGATTGGGATTCTCAAACTAGTTATTATCCCACCTATTTTGCCAGTGAGACCTGCTCCTGTAGGTGTCCTCACCGCATGCCTATAGTGGGCACGTGTGGAGAATACCTAATAGCCCACTGGTTAGAGCACTCACCTGGGAGACCCAGATTTGAATCCCCACTGTGCCTGATTTGGAACACAGACTTTGAACCCAGTTCTCATGCATCTGAAATGAGTCACCTAGGCACCAGATCTATTGGCTAGTCTTTGTGTGTGCATGTTTGTGAGTAAAGGGCTGACTCTAAGAGAAGGTTCATGACTGAGAATCCCAGATGGAGGGAGGTCCCTATCTCTGGTGCCTAATGGGATCTAAGTATCAAGTGCCTAATGGGACCTAAGTACCTAAACCAGGCACCTAAAGTACCTTTGTGAATCTAGGCCCTAAGCCCAACTCCTTTACTCTGCATCTCACTCCTGCCTAGCTTAGGTGGCTCCCGACTCAGCTTGCAGGCTTCCTTAGGCACCTAACTCTTCCCATGCCTTGTACGGGGAACCTAACTTGGGCGGAGAATTCCACTAGGTAACAGGGCACCTAGGAGTTAGACAGGCTTATAAGGCCTAAGAGTGAATCTGGCCCTTAGCCGTGTCATGCTTAAATTTTCCCTATATCAGATGCAAAATTGGGAGAATATTTCCGTGCCTCCTAGAGGTGCTGTGAATTGTAATTCACTGTTTGTCAAACACTTTAAAAGCCTTAGACGGAAGGCATTATAGCTGTGCCAAGACTTAGAAGTCCTCCCTCACCAAAGACATTCTTCTCTTCACCCTAGGAGTGGTGGCAGGAACTCGCTTCAGATCTATCACATGAAGGAGACTCTGGCAGCTAAGAAAAATGGGGTAGGGCCTCTTTGAAGGCCACATCTTCCCTCCTAGTGTGGAGCACCTATAGCAAATCTGGGCCCCTTTTCACACACACACACACACACACACACACACACACACACACAGGTCTGGTAGCAGGATGATAGAGATCATCTCATCAGCTACCACATATATCTTTAAGCTCCTAATTTACAGTATAACTTGAGAGCCAACAAAAATTCACTTTATGGGAAATTCTGCTGAAGTTTTCACTTTCGGATCTGCAAAATCTTGCAAATCATCAGTTTTATATATTGCTCTAAAAACGGTTCGCCAACACATTGCTAATGCTTAGTCACACTCTGCAGCACTGCCTAGCTGGAGGTGAATTTCTTTACTCCAGGCAAACAATAAAATATCTGCCCCTCCCATCCCCAGAACATAAGGTAGGGAGGGGCAGATAACCATTCACAAAAACAGTTACTAAATATTTTGCCGCTCCAGGAAACCATCTGATCTTACCTTACCTTAAACAAACTTTAAAACCAGAACTGAACCTTTCCAATCTTTAGCCTCCAGAATCACTTTGCAGTTAATGAAAACTTTTGAAATCTTTTTGTTCAAGAAACAAAAAAAAATCTGGCCCATTCATCTTAAACAGACAAGTCTCTGTTCTCACTGTTAACTCTGTGTTGTTTCAACATGTACAGTAGGAATAAGTCAGTTCTGGTTTTAAAGTTTCTTTAAGGTAAGCTACAGTACCTCCCTTACCTATCACTTTTGTTCTGCAGGGGTAAAATGAGTCATGGTTTTTCCCTAGTCTTGGAAAGGTTCAAAGCTCATTAGATTTCTTAGTCAATTTAAATTCCTAAAAATTGAGAAGTTGACCATGAGGGTGGGGCCGTCTCTACTACACAGGCAGATCAGCAATATATAAAACTGATGATCTGCAAGATTTTGCAGATCCGAAAGTGAAAACTTCAGCAGAATTTCCCATAAAGTGAATTTTTGTTGGCCCTCAAGTTATACTGTAAATTAGGAGCTTAAAGATATATGTGGTAGCTGATGAGATGATCTCTATCATCCTGCTACCAGACGTGTGTGTGTGTGTGTGTGTGTGTGTGTGTGTGTGTGTGTGTGTGTGTGTGTGTGTGTGTGTGTGTGTGAAAAGGGGCCCAGATTTGCTATAGGTGCTCCACACTAGGAGGGAAGATGTGGCCTTCAAAGAGGCCCTACCCCATTTTTCTTAGCTGCCAGAGTCTCCTTCATGTGATAGATCTGAAGCGAGTTCCTGCCACCACTCCTAGGGTGAAGAGAAGAATGTCTTTGGTGAGGGAGGACTTCTAAGTCTTGGCACAGCTATAATGCCTTCCGTCTAAGGCTTTTAAAGTGTTTGACAAACAGTGAATTACAATTCACAGCACCTCTAGGAGGCACGGAAATATTCTCCCAATTTTGCATCTGATATAGGGAAAATTTAAGCATGACACGGCTAAGGGCCAGATTCACTCTTAGGCCTTATAAGCCTGTCTAACTCCTAGGTGCCCTGTTACCTAGTGGAATTCTCCGCCCAAGTTAGGTTCCCCGTACAAGGCATGGGAAGAGTTAGGTGCCTAAGGAAGCCTGCAAGCTGAGTTGGGAGCCATAAGAGGATCTTGCTTCTTATCCTATGACTGCTTTCTTTGCCTGAGAGCCTTTGGAGAGGGATCTTGTCCAAGGCTTTCTGAAAATCCAAGTACACAAGATCTACTGGATCACCCTTGCCCACATGTTTGTTGAACCCCTCAAAGAATTCCAAAAGATTGTTGAAGCATGATTTCCCTTTTCAAAATCTGTGTTGAGCCTTCCCCAACAAATCATGTTTATGTATTGTATGTACTTTATTGTACTTTCAACCAATTTGCCTGGTACCAAAATTAAGCTTACTACCCTGTAACTGCTAGGATCGTCTCTGAAGCCTTTTAAAAAAAATCAGGATCACATCAGCTATCCTCCAGTCATCTGGTGCACTGGCTGATTTAAGCAATGAATTTAACCTTCTGTCTACAAACAAGACTACAGTACTCTGAATAATCAGATCACTTTTCTTTTGCGCCATCTTGAGAGATAATTGCACCTGTCTTTATTTGATAAATACGGGGTGAAGTCCTGGTCCCACAGAAGTCAGAGGGAATTTTGCCATTACATTCAATAGGGCCAGGATTTCATCCATGCTGGGTTTTTTCCATACATATTCTATCCTATCTAGGCATATATAAGGTACCAGTCACTGTGGTATCTAGCTTTGTTGCTATGGATTAAATGTATTATTCTTTTTGCTAAATAAAAATACATAGAAAGTTGTAGAAAGCCAATCAGAATACAATTTTTAAAATGCTTAGGGTGTTGCCTTTGCACTGTGATGAATTGCAGCAAAGGGCAAAAGCCAAGAAAAGTGTTAATCTTTGATACTGGGTATCAAGCTTACTTCTTAAATAAAGTTGTATTTAAATATACAGTAGAACCTCGGAGTTCTGAACACTTTGGGAATAGAGGTTGTTCATACCTCTGAAATGTTTGTAACGATGAAAAAAATGTTATGGTTGTTCTTTCAAAAGTTTACAACCATAGGCGCTGGCTTCCTCCTGGCCTAGGGGGTGCTCAACCCCCCCACTCTTCCCCAAGCCCTGCCCCACCCGACCCTTTCCCCCAAGGCCCCACCCCTGCCCTGCCTCTTCCCGCCCCACCACTTCCCCACCCAGTCCCGCCCTTGAGCATGCCGTCCCTGCTCCACCGCCTCCTCCCCAGCACCTCCTGCACACTGCAAAACAGCTGATCACGGCAGGTGGTAGGCGCTGGGAGGGAGGGGGAGGAGTTGATCGGTGGGGCTGCCGGCATGTGGGAGGCACTGGTGGGGAGCTGGCTGCTGGTGGGTGCTAAGCACCAGCTAATTTGGAGCACCCATGGAGTCAGCACCTATGTTTACAACTGAACATTGACTTAATACTTTACAATGCAGAAGAAAAATAATTTAAATGAAATGAGCACAGAAATAGTTTATTTTTGTCAGATTTTTTTTTTTTTAACTTTCCCTTTATTTTTTTAATAGTTTACGTATAACCCAGTACTGTACTTGCCTTTTTTTTTTTTGGTCCCTGCTGCTGCCTGGTTGCATGCTTCCGGTTCCAAATGAGATGTGCGGTTGACCAGTCAGTTCATAACTCTGGTGTTTGTAACTCTGAGGTTCTACTGTATTCAGCAAACAGAACACTTTTAGTATGAGAAAGTTAATTAAGCATAGAAATTGATTCTATGAACAATATTGTTACACAACTACTGTCTGGCAGACCTTCCAGTGGTATTATTAATGCAATGTTCCAGGCTATTTTCAAAGCTTTACTGCTCAGCTCTACTGCTTAAAGCCCTACACTCAGTACAACAGGCAACTTGGCCAGATTCTGGAGCAGTAATGATGTGTTCCTCCTCGGTTCAGAAATGAAATTAGGTCTCCACATCCTCTGAGAGATGTGATGCGCGATGCAAAAATGACACTTTCACAAGGCAGCCACATACTTATTCAGAGAAAAAAATATTCAAATTATACAGTGCACAAGGCAAGGAAAATAAGCTTTCAGACTACAAGAAACACAGGAAGTCTGCTCAAACAGGTGCAGAAACTGACCCAAACATAGGGCAGCCTATAGCAAGTCTATATGTAGGTTAAGTACTTTGCCCTTATAATAAAGGACCATGTTTGAGAGACCAGACGAGCAGGGACGTGAGCAAAAGTGTGGTATAGGGCAGACAACTCAGAAAGGCCTAGGCAGAATACTTGGTGGGGCACCTTCTTGCTGATGCAAATAGAAGTAGCATATGCCACCTCCTAGCAGGTACTGCTGATCACAGAATATACACAGCCGATGGTATACCAGCCATGTCCCTTTGGGGCCCCTGACCACAGTGGGGGTCCTAGTCAACCCCCTTTCCTGGTGTTTTCAAGAGAGTGCTAGGAGTATTTCTGTCCTTGCAAGGGTCCCTGCTGGATCTTCTTCCTCCACAACTCACCTGTGCAATACAAGGCTGGATTTTACCTGAAGTGATCAATGGATTTGCTGAGAAAAGAAACCTGCCCCATGTTTCCCCACTTCAAGGCAGAGACTGTGGAGTGCATAGGTAGCAGGAGCATGGTCTGTCCATGTCCTGGTACCCAGAGATCTCTTTGTGGGAAAATGTCTGTGGATCCTGACCTGTGGTCTTGGGACATCCATAATTATCCTGCTCACCCAACAGTGCAGATGGAATGTTGATGGCTACATGGTGAAGGAACACCTGCCTTTTTTTCTTTGGCAGCTAACTAAAGGCTAGCTGTCCCCAACCCCTGACACAAGGACGGTGTTTCTATAGCTAACACAGGCATGGGAGGCAGAAAAACTAAAAATCAGAAGAGAGAACCAGAAAAAGAAATATATGGAAAGGTTTTTGTAAGACTATCTTTATTGTCATGGCATTTTGAAAGTTGCAAAGAGCATTCACCATAACAGCAACTGGAGGTTAATGTAATAATCATGGACAAAGTAAAGGGGCCATCTACCAGAGGTTCTGTGATAAAGCGAAACCTACAATGAAAGTGAAGTTTGGCTGTTTTTGTCATTGCATTCCCTTCCCAATGTTTCTGAAACCTAGACTGTTAAAAGTTAGCTTTTTTCATTTAAGCTGTTTTGTACTGTAGGGTCAAATATCCCAATGCTGTCACTTGAAAGCCAAATGCTTTTGCCAACTGTAAAATGTGCGTTCGCGCTGCATGTTCAAATAGGCATAAACATGTAAAACGTGTGTCCAAGTGCTGCAAAGTTGCCTGTTTTATCAAAGTTTCTGAGCTTGCACATGCATATTTTGAGGGCCAGTTACTGTGAGTGCCATCTTTGTTATGTTTGCCAGTTAAAAGTCAGGAAGAATCTCAGGGACAAAAAAAGTTCTTTCAACTCATGTCAGAAAACAATTCTGCAAAAAAAGCCACATTTAACACAAGCTCAAATAAAGCTGCCATCATACTCGTTCTAAGTGTTTATAATGCATTCCTCACTAAAGTATACCAGTCTGAGCACCTTAGAATGAATATTAGAAATGTAGTAGTTCAGGTTTTCTCCCTATTACTCTGAAAGCAGTTGTGACCTTTTTTTCCCCTTTCTTTTCTCTCTCTCAGTTCTGTCCCTTTCTCTGTCCCCCTCCTCCTTCTGCCTTCTACACACTTTGTAGTGGTATGTTTATACTTGTGCCTGTGGGAACACTCAAATGCAGAAGTGAGGTTGACATTTTGCTCTTGAAGCAGGCAGGGCTGTGGTCATTTCTATTTTCCTCTGGTGGTGTGCAGTGGGCTTGACAGCATGGGCCAGATGCTGAGAAAGTTCTGTCTCCTACTTTCACATGTTATATTCTCAACGTCCACAGTTTCTCAACTATAGCTGTCGAGAAAGAACATCATTGGAGGGGAGGTGTTTTCTTAGGTAGCAGGGGCCAATTTATTAAAGACTTTGAAGATTAAGACCAAGACTTTGAGTAGCAGGAATCAAGCAGCAAAGAAGCTTCCTCTCCTGTTGGTACATGCTGTGACACTCATCAAAGTTAATGGGAGTTGCCTACGTGCATTATGGGGAAAATAAACCTCTGTGTTATGGAATCTACATGTTTTCAGTGCAACAAGACGTTTTTCCAGCCATTTTGTAGCTCCCACAATTGATGCTACTTAGAGGGAGACTGTTGCAATGGTTAGACCAGCAATCTCACCAAACTTATTTCCTTACATGTCTGACTTTTCATGTAGCTACAAGATTACTTTAAACAAAATAAAGGGTGATGGACATAGAGGTAAATACAGATACAGATTCCAGTTTCAAGGCATTATTAGAAACAAAAAAGTGAGAAAAATATAATTAGGGGGCATATCATCTAAGCCTGGTTTGTTCCTTTCTCAGGCAAAACACCATTTGACTCTGGCTCACTGAGAGCCTTGCCTGAAGAATGAAGGAGTTTTCAAACATGAAAAATATCATTATCTGGTGCTGCAATGCCATCCAAGAGGACTATGGTCTATTCAAAGCCCATTGAAGAAATGGAAAGACTTCCAATAACTCCAGTGGGCTTTGGATCAGGCTCTGTATTTCTGAAATACTTCATTGGCAACATAGCAGCACAGGAGGCAGAGTCATGGACTGCATTTCTGGGGGTAAAATATAATAATATATGGAGATATACCTATCTCATAGAGCTGGAAGGGACCCTGAAAGGTTATTGAGTCCAGCCCCCTGCCTTCGCTAGCAGGACCAAGTACTGATTTTGCCCTAGATCCCTAAGTGGCCCCCCCTCAAGGATTGAACTCACAACCCTGGGTTTAGCAGGCTAATGCACAAACTACTGAGCTATCCCTCCCCCCAGGGAGAATAAGGTGGGGGGTGGGGATGTAGCTTCAGAACAGTTCAGTGATCTCCGTGTATGAGTTCCTCTTCCCTCTTGAGCCACTTACCGCTTCATGGGGACAGAGCCAGACAGGCCAAGGGGCTGTGGTCTCATACTACATCCATGTATTGGCATGGTCAGGATGTGGCCCATAAAAAATAAATCAGGCTGGTGTAAATCGTCATAGCTCCCTTGACTTTGCCAGCTGAGGATCTGCCCCAGGGTGTATTGTCCAAGTCTCTGTATTATCATAAGAATTAGATTTGCAATAGGCCTCTCAGGAAGTTTTACAGCTAACCAAAATATTGTAGGCTAAAGCACCTTCAACGTTGGTTCAGACCCTCGGCTGCTGTAAATTGGTATAGCTCCATTGAAGTCAGTAGAACTAAGTGTATATACACCAGTTGAGGATGTGTCCCTTAAAGTTTATTTTTGCTTTAAAACCTGAACTGATGGGCGGGGAGGGGGGACAGTGCATTTTGTATTATCTTACACATGATTGCTATTTTCTTTCTTTTAAAATACTTCCAACAATTAGGACTTGAGCAATGTAAAAGGATTGGAACTCTTCTGTACTGTAATGCCCCTTTGATCATAATATATTCTGTATTTATGGGAGAAGGTAAAGGTTTTTTCCAATGGGCAAAGTCATAAGAAACCAACAGTTACAGTAGAGATACTGTATAGTACACCACACATCTACCCTAGTCACGTAAACAGTCAACTATTGTATTAAGTGCTAAGCATGCAGAGTTCCAGTATACTGATGTGCTCTACCTATGAGTCAGGACTTGCTAAAAGAATAAGAGCTATACTAATGTTTTAATGGATTGGGTTATATTAGAATCAGAGTACAATTAATGCACATGGCTCATCTAATCATAGGAACATTGTGGTCTGAAAGGAGGCTCAGGAGCTCATTAAGTTCTGCCGAGACAAATGCTGAACAGAAGCTAATGTTTCATGCAAAAAAAGTACTTTGTCACTGCGTGATTTTTTTTTTAACACTCCTAAAAGAATATTTCATAGGTGTCTTTTTCAACTTGTACCCTTTCCAGCATTCAGTATTACAGCATACTGGCAACTTTCCTTTGTCAGTCAGGAAGAATACAGAACTTCTCATGTTACTGCATTTACAAAACAGAGAAATTTATGGGAAAGCTGATTGATTGTTAGATTAATGCTTCAATCCACATTGTTAGTTCTGCCTGAAAATCTAGGGCTCTTTTCAATAATAATTTCTCAGTCTGCTGGATTCCCTGACTCTACAGCAAAAAGATCTCAGTGCAAATTAGTAGCTAACAAAATGGAATTTAGTGGGCTACAAAATAAATATTTAGGCGTTTTGTGCCACACACCTACTTTCCTCTTCTCTCAACAGCACTCCCAAATATATGCCAAAGCCAACTGCCGGTTCTACCCTGATGACTTTTCCGGGCTTCTGATCATCAATGCTGACTTCTTTTAAGAGCCTGATATCATTTAGGATGTAATTTACCTTCCCTAAATCTATTCTAAAACCACTTATTCCTTAAAGCCTGTACAAGCTCCTCACTAATGTATGCACAGAGTCCCATCCTGGGGCAGTGTGTGTACTAGTCATACTGAGATGTTGTATCAGCCCCTGTGCCAGGGACTCCTCTGACTGCTGCTGTTCCCAGGCCTCCCCTCTGCAGAGTTCGATAGCACAAACGTTGGGCAGCACAAGTTAAGTGCCAACCGCCTGCAGTACTTATGTTCTAGGTTTAGGAGAGGAAGAATCCAGCAGATCCCACCTTGCCCTCAGCCCTCCCCACACATAAAACTGAAATCTTGCACCATACCTGCTGTTGCACAGATGGGTCTTCCTTGCCATGGAGGTGACACTCCTCTTCTGAGCCCCCAGCCACAATCATCAGCACAGGCTGCCCTCTGCTTGTGGTGAACTGAGATCCTGCACTGAGTCCTCTCAGACTATGATTGGCCATTGCAAAGCATTTAGGAGAACATTTTCAGAGTAGGCCGGGGTTCCCCCCATCAACATAACCAATTTGCAGGGAGAGGGGAACTTTAGACAGAAAACTTGTGATCTAGGGTATTTATAGTCTATGCATTTGCCCTCTGATCCCATTACTGATGGAAAGCAGCAGGGGACTCTCCAAAAAGAAGAACTTTAGGAGAAGATCTTTCCTCATTCTGCTTTCCTTTATCAGTTTGAGGAAATGACTCAGATTTCCCCTGATGCCACAGACATCGCTCCATTGACTTCCGTGGAGCCATGCTGAGCTACAACAGTTGAGGATCTGTCCCCAAATTTCCAAACCTTTCAAGTGGCTAGTAACTGGGTCGTTTCATAAAGCATGTCCATCACTGGTGTCCAAGAGCTCCAACGTGGTTACCTGGGCTTTCCAGTGGCACTTTTAGCATTGTTATACTTTGTTGCATCAATGAACTAGGGCTAAGAATGGTTGGCCGCCTGTCTAGGTATTTATATCTTGCTCATCACCATGTCACCTGAGCACCTCCAGGCAGCCATATGGGTCCCAGATAGTTGTTCTTTCAAAACAATAATCCTTCTCTGTGCTTCACAGCTTTTATATGGACTCTAGCTCTAACGGCTATGTCTGCTGGCAAGGATGAAACTGCAGATCCTCATATTCCTCTCTGTTCCTGAAGCTCTCTGCTTGTCACTGGGAAAGTGGATGCAGCTCGTGTTCTTCTTCCAGCCACGCATTTTCTGGCTTTCAACAGGGCTGCAACTCATTTTGTTCCTTTCACACTGAGCCCAATCTCTCTGGGGAGGGGCCTGTAGCATCTCTGGCACCTGCTGTCAGTGTTGAGGTAGCTGCTAAGTAGGGCTGATCAGAATCTGGAATTCCTGTTCTGCAGGAAATTCCATTTTTATTCTTTTGTTTGTTTGATTTTGTTCCACATTAGAACAAAACCACGAATTTTCACACAGAGAAGGAATTCTGAAAATTCATTTTAAAAAAATCACAATGACATTTCATTTTGATTTTTTGAATTGAAAAATGATGAGGCTCTCCAAGCTGCCCAGAAACCTGGCAGCCCTGCTTCCAGGCTTCCTGCCATGTAGTCTGGAACTTGGCAGCCCTGGGAGCCTACCACGGAATGGGAAGCAAAGAAGCCCTGAGAGTCCTGGCTTGAGCCAATGGTCCAAGACTCCCAGGCTCCCAGCTCTGCATAGAAAACCTACATGGTATCCCTGTGAAACCTGCCTGGTTTCCATTGGTAGAGATGATGAAATTGACAGATTCATGCAGAACATGTCGATTTAATTGAATTGGCATTTTCCAACCAGCTCAACTGCTGAGTCAATAGTCTCTAGCAGACACTTTTTAACCAGTTGGAAATTCCTGGGCTATTTCATAGCTGCAGAGAGGGTTCCTACAGCCCAGTGCTTCTATATTTTTCTGCACAATGAAGAACCATGGAACTTAAGACACAAACTTTTAACCCTCTCCTCCTTTACCCACCAACCCAAACAAGCAATGATAGGAAGCTGTTGGGACAGAGCTAAGAGGAATCTCAGTGTCCTGCTTCACTAGCTGCAGCTTGGTGGCACTTGCACAGATTGTTAATGGATTCCTTGCTGTGGAAGCCCTATTTTTTTTTATACACACATCACTAAATGTCTGCCATATCCTACAATAATCACTCATTTTTATTGTTCACTGAAAATTAAATTAGTCTCAGTGCAGACAGCCCTGCCAAGCCCTCTGCTCCACTCAAACCCTATCTAAGTCTTTAACATGAGACTTCAGTCATTCATAGGCCCTTCAGAGATGTTTGCACAGAAATGAATTTCTCCCTGGCTGCTGGTGGCTACTCTTTTGGATTCGAACATCAAATTAAAAAAAATAAAAAAAATAGAAAAAGTTTTCCTCACATCCCTAGTGGATACACACAGTTACAAATACCAAGCAAACAAACAACCCAATGGCATTGGATTAGAAATAAATGGGAAAATATAGCCCATTTTACTCTCAACACAAAGAGCCAGAGTGTGTTCCTAGCCCTCACATACTTGTGCATGGAAGGCAAGAACTACAGGGAGCTCTCTCTCCCCCTATTAAACCTGTAGAATGGCTGAGCACAATACAAGTTCCTGTGCTAAAGGGAGTCCAGGGTCCACTTCCTCCTAGTGCCCCCAAGGGTGCAAAGAGGTGGGAGACTGTGATGGTTCTCAGGGTATCCAGGACTATGAGTCACCATATTACCCCTTGTTGCCTCCAGCATGAGGAAGACTTGCTTGTGCTTGGCTGGATGTCAGTCCCCTAACATCACCGACCTATTAGCTACTCAAGCACTCGTCTCTGGGCTATGCCAGCCTTTACTTTGCCTTGCAGGTTAACAACAGGTGCACCTCAGTCCCTGAGTCCCTTTGAAGCATTCCCCTTTGATATCCAGCCCCTGACACTGCCTACACACAGAAATTCCAGGTCTGCTGTCCCCAAAGGAACAGTGTACACACCAGCTTGTACAATTCAGCTCAGGAGCAGCACTTTGCTTACCATCATAGCACTGGGACATAATTATAGGGAAAACAAGAATAAGTTTATTATCAAAGACTAGAGATTCAGGAGATAGTGAATACGGATACTGAAAACAAAGGGTTACATACAAAACAAAATCATAACATGCTTTCTAGAGACTAACTAACACATTAACTGCCTGTCTAACAAAGCTTATGTCACCCCAACATCCATTTCACTGTTTTCATACAAGGTTGACTGAGATCCCATTTTCATGAATGTAAATTCACTGTCCATTTACTTCCTAGGCGTAGGAGGGTGGGGTGTCTTCTTTGTCTCCTACATATACCCCCAAAGTTCACTGTCTTTGCGCACGGACAGGATAATGATGCAAATGATGCTTGTTTTTTCCTGTGTGCTACTTCCCCGTTGACTTCACATCTCTTCATTGACTTTGTATGTGAATGGGCATCCAGTGTGTTAGCTTACAGTGCTTAATTTACATCCTGACAGAGAGACGGGTGAATAAACATCTCTTGTCTGACAGAAAACCTCTTTTTCACCTCAGCTGGTGACGAAATACCTTGATACAGACTCTAAGAACATATTTTTCAGTATGAACACATAACTCCTACGTAGTATCTGTACGTGCATTTCACAATGCTATTAATAACCAGTGTGACACCAGCTTTCATTTGAGAACTCACATGACATTCTTTGTTGAACTAGGATGTATACACCAGACTCACAGGGTTTCTGTGACTCCTTGCCACTTGGCATTAAGAGGTCCTTGGGTCACAGAGATGCAGGGAGAGAGGCTGTCTCAGAAGTGGCTTGTAGGGCTGTCCTGCTGTACAGGTGGGAACAAGGTGGCACAGCATGCATACTTCCTCTCTGTGCCAGCAAGCTGAAGGGGATTTTGCCTTCTGTGAAAGGGCAACTCTGTGCCACCCCAATGGGAATCAGTACCATAATGGCACAATCTACCCCAAAGAGCCTATTAGCTTGAAACACTTGCACAACATGAATGCCTATCAGACACTTTAGAGATCAGACTGGTGTAATCACAGTCACTGATTGCATCTACGCTGGAAGTGGAATGCCACTATGGAAACTAAGGTAACCACTCTTAGTGAAACCTAGCTTGCTGTAAAAGCCTTTTAATTGAGCTGGAAACAATTTGTTAAAAAAATAACAAAGCTATTGAAACTTTTTCTTTTCTTTCCTGTAAATAAATATTGTAACAAATCCAGTCGCCCCTAGGAACTTCACTGTACAAGCTCCCTGGGAGGATGGCGTGGGGCACAGATGGGCTAGAAGTTCCACTGCTATGCAGATGCTCCCATCCTCCAACCCAGGTGGAAGGGCCCTTAGAGCCATTCCCTTTTGGAAAAGCTCCATCACGTTTAATAAGGATGAGACCAATAGGGTTCTACTGAAAGTACTTTCAAATTTGCTAGGCTTGAATTCTCATTTATGACAAAGGCATAACAAGATCTAATGGCTGAACCTAGACAAATTCAGACTAAAAATAAAGTACAAAATATCTGTGAAGATGAGTAACTAATGGAACAACTTACTCATGTGAAGTATTTAAATCCAGTTTAGATATCTTTGTAAAAAAGAGAGATTCAAGCTCAACCAGAAGTTATGGCTTGATGCAGGAATCACTTGGTGAAGTTCTTTGCCCTGTGTTATGTAGGAGGTCTAGAGGATACTAGACCCTGTACACTGCCCCAGCAGGAAATCAAACTAAATGTAAATTACACTTTAAGGTCCTTTTGCACTGCCAGAGTGGTGTAACAGAACCTTAATGTAAATGGGAATCTGGTCCTAAAGAATTTAACAGAATGATTTACTTTCTTTCCCTTCTTTTTCTTTCCTGTCTATACAGTTTTTGAATCATCCAACAGAATTCTGTAGCAAGGACATAATTATCTATTACATTCCATAAAATGGTTCAAATAGCTATAGAGAGGAATTCATTCTCTATTAAATTCCATAGGGCATTTCTGTAAGAGTTGACTGAGTTAGATTCTGAAAAGCTGCTTTCTAGCCATTCTGGGGCAAGGGCCATCTCACCCATACATCTTCCCAGTGCCTCACCTGGGTATTTGGGTTGGGTGCTGTATTGAGGATTTGGGCTTTAAGGACCATATTTCTGTAACAAGGTATAGACCGCATCCTGCTGGAACAGGATTGCTAGTGACGATGCACCAAAGAGTGAAGTATTTCAGGGGATCTCATATCTCACCTACTGAATGGCTGTAGCCAGGCTCAGGGGAATCAGTGGGCAGCTCAGAAGGTTTGAAAGGCAAAAGATATTCCCCTGCTTTAAGGAAATATTATTTAAAAGTCCTTTCTCTTATAACCTCCATGGCTACTGGAGGCCTGGGCCTAATTATATTTCAGAATGATTCAACACATAGGATCGTGAGACTGGGCCAAATTTTTCTCTCAGTCCACTGCAGCCACACTGAAATCAATGAGCAAATTGAAACCTTGTGCAACTGACTGCATTCCCACTGAATTTGAGTTGTCTCCTGCTTAGACCGTGGTGGTATTTGGCCTAACAGAGGTAGACGGATATAAAAGAGGGCAGAATTTTCTGCCTGCTGTCTCTACATAGTCTGCAGAATTTCTCCTACAAGAATCATCAACATTCACTCACCCACTCTGTCTCTTTATGTATGTAAACCATGTATAGACAAATAGACAGGCTACTGTTTGAAAAGGCTGTGAAATATTGCCTGAGGGATAGAAAAGTTACAGCAACTATGTTATTTGACTTGTAGCTCAAGTAGGTAACTTTTGCTATTCCTCAGCTAAAATTTCACACAGCTAGTGCTTATCAAGGCAGGCTCTATTTGTTTTATTGTGGTATTCTTCTTTTCCCGAGGCTGGATCAGATTTCTACCCAGGGCCGGCTCCAGGCACCAGCTTGTCAAGCAGGTGCTTGGGGCAGCCGTTCGGGAGAGGGGCGGCACATCCAGCTCTTCGGCGGCAATTCTGCAGACGGTCCCTCACTCCGCCTCGGAGCGAAGAACCTCCCGCCGAATTGCCGCCGCAGATCGTGATCGCGGCTTTTTTTTTTTTTTTTTTGGCTGCTTGGGGCGGCCAAAACCCTGGAGCCGGCCCTGTTTCTACCTGACATATTATCACAGCCCTAGTAACTTTTATATTAGCGGCAGCAGTATGTCACAGTCTTATAGTAGCTATCTGATGTAGAAGAAGATGAGCGTTTGGAGCTAAGCAATATGAAGCAGGCCCTGCGTAGGTTAGCTGGGTATGGGATGGAAGAATGGTGAGGGAACACCCTTAATAGACTGCCCTGATGCCTCTTCACCATAAACAAGAGTCAAGAAATACTGAGAATCCCTCTAAGCATCTGTAGGAAGCAGATAGTGTCTGGGCAGTGTGTTTTCCCCATGTAGCCCGAGTGCTGAAACACTGAAAATCCAGCTAAGAAAACAGATCATGTAAGGACAATGTCAATTCTCCAGGACAGCTATTAGTGGTTTTGAGGTATGAGACTTTGCTGGCCCATTCCAATAGTGTATCCAACAGGCTAACTTCCTTGGAATTCAATCCAAACTGTTACAAGTTACCTGCTATCAGAATGCAGAGAGGAAGGAAACCAACCAACAAATGCACTAGAATTCCAGAACGCTGTTTTCCCCCTTGACCGTATGTGCCAAGATATTTTCAATCTGCGCGAAATAGTTATCTGACCATGAATACCTTGGTAATTTTGAATAAAGTGTCCTTTAAAAGGTAAATGTCAGTTTGACTGGAAAAAATGAGACAGCAGCCACTAAAGGGTCTCCTATTAAAATTATAATACTCTTTCTGAGGTTGAATAACTTGACAGTATACTCAAGGGACAGAGACGGGGGATGTAGGAAGTTTCAAGGGCAGAACTGAAATATGACTTAGCAATATATTTCTCTGTGTAACATCTTTCAATGCATGAGCAATCTCACATTATAAGCATTACTGATACTTCCTTTCTGATCTTTCAGACACCAGTGTAATAGTTACTACTGAGCGGTTGTGTGGAATGGAAATAAGCCACACACTGTGCCTTGACATCAAGGGCCATTATTCAGCTTAAAAAAAATAGTTCAATTGATCATTGAAAATTTGCCACTTTAAGTTGTGGCCCTCTTTATTTAATCAGACCCACAAATGTTTATGCATTCATAACAAATAAAATTAACTTATAAAAAACTATAAAACATAACTTCTTGTTCTAATGCCTACTCAGCGATCCATACTTATTCCTTACTTAGGCAAAACTGCTGTTCACTTTGTTTTGCCTCAATGGCAACTTCATTACTAGCAGTGCATGTAACTTAAAACAAAGCCTTATGTTCAGCAAATTAATCTTTAATGCTGAATGGGAACAGTTTGGAATGCTGTAACAATGCAAAGGAGAATTCTACATTAATGACTTCTGTGATGGGTTGGATCACAGAAACCCCCTGGGGCTGCCAACTGATGTGCCAAGACTACTTCTGCCCCTGGTTTCCCTGCCCTCCCAGCTTGGGACTTCAGTGCCCTGCCTGGTTTGAGCCAGACCCGCTAGCCTGCTACAAACCCAGACCCAGGTCTGAACCACGTCCCCCAACAGATGTAGGCTTAATTGTAAGCAGGTTAAGAAGTGTTCCTGTCTTTAACAGTCAGATGCTCAACTCCCAAACGGGTCCAAACCCCAAATAAATCCATTTTACCCTGTATAAAGCTTATACAGGGTAAACTCAAATTGTTCGCCCTCTATAACATTGATAGAGAGGTATGCACAGAAGTTTTCCCTCCCCCCTCCCCAGGTATTAATACATACTCTGGGTTAATTAATAAGTAAAAAGTGATTTTATTCAATACAGAAAGTAGGATTTAAGTGGTTCCAAGTAATAGCAGACAGAACAAAGTGAATTACCAAGCAAAATAAAATAGACTTGCATGTTCTATGTCTAATACAGTAAGAAAACTGAATACAGTCCTCACCCTCAGAGGAATTCCAGTAAGCTTCCTTTTACAGACTAGTCTCCTTCTAGTCTGGGTCCAGCAATCACTCACACCCCCAGTAATTACTGTCCTTTGTTTCAGTTTCTTTCAGGTATCCTTGGGGGTGGAAAGGCTCTCTCTTGAGCCAGCTGAAGACAAAATGGAGGGGTCTCCCAGGGGTTTAAATAGACTCTCTCTTGTAGGTGGAGACCCCCTCCTCTCTCCTATGCAAAGTCCAGCTCCAAGATGGAGTTTTGGAGTCACATGGGCAAGTCACATGTCCATGCATGACTCAGTTTTTACAGGCAGCAGCCATTGTTTACATGCTACCCTGAACGTCCTCAGGTAGACTTCTTATGTGGATTGGAGCCTTCCAAGATTCATTGTCCTTTAAGTGTTTCTTGATTGGGCACTTAATTTGCACATTCCTTTCTCAAGAAGCTGACCAAATGCTTTACTAAAGCTACTTAGAAATCAAGCAAGTACACAATATTCATAACTTCAAATACAGCAAGGACACATGCATACAAATAGGATGAATAGATTCAATAGATCATAACCTTTACAGAGATATGTTACATGGCATATGTATCATAAAACATATTCCAGTTATGTCATATATATACATTCATAAGCATATTTCCATAAAGCTTTATGGGGTGCACGGTCACAACTTCATCTTTGCAAAGCACTTTGAAGATAAAAAGCATTTTATATCTAGGGCCAGATGGGAGCTAGCCTTGTTTGGGTACTAAAGAAGGGTACAAGACTCTCCCACCCCCATCCTTCCATCCCCAAGCCTATAGGGAACCAGCCACAATTGCAGTCTCCATGCTTCCCTGAGCACATGGACTGCTCCCGGCTAGTGCTCCATGGGATATCAGTCACCCTAAATGGGATGCGGAAGTGGTAGGGCAGGCTCCTTGTGGTGGGGATTCCAGATTGTACTTTTCCAAGGTCCACCTCTTCCCTGCCATGTTTGGCGTGACAAGTATCTCAAGGGGCACAGCAGGGAGCAGCCCCTGTGGTCATCAGAGCACAAGGACATCAATTGTGGCTGGCCCATGCACAGAGGGAGTGTGCAGGTGGGGTTCCCACCTTGAGTCCCTGCATAGAGACCAGCCAAAGCTTGGCCTTTTATGTCAAGATTTTGATAATACTTTAAGCAATGGGAATGGGATGTCAATAATTGACACTATTTATTTGCATTTCCCTTTGCCCCCTGTAAGGCTATCATCTTAAAAATAAACATCAAAATCGTATAATAAATAAAATTGCTCAGAAAAATATAATCCCCAACAACCAACCAGCATTATGTGCTGTCATTGTTCAATGGGTCCTATAAGGCTAAGTGCGTTATCTGGAAAACCAGCTGCCTGCACTTGTTCCTCCCTGTTCTTAACAACTAATACCATGAAATGGAGAACAGGTTGAAGAGTATCTGCACTGAGTTTCAGGAAAGTCAATCCGTATCTCCTCTGCCATGTGCATTATGTGCTCAGAGCCCCCAACATCAGCATGTTAGAAGCAAAATTATTTTTAAAAAATAATTAATTTCTTGCACCTGTAAAAACCATTCACCACAATCAGGTGACCTGAATGCCAGCAACTGAGCTCAGTCCAGAATTTAAAAGCAGCACGCCCAATGTATCACAGTGGCCTTCCTCCAGAAGGAAGGGAGAACCTGTTTCTCTTGCATCTTCCTCCATGTACCACACAGCAGAATGTGTTCTGTGATCACCGGTATCAGGCTCCAATCAGAAGTTCCAGAGCTCCAATAAGTTGTTATTATTAAATTATTACAGTATCATCTGGAATCCCCAATTAAGATTTGGGCTCTATTGTGCTAGGCATTGTACAGACAGCGAGAGGCAGCCTCTGCCCTGCAGAGTTCCGAATCTAAATAAATAACACAGACACAGGGTCAGATAGAAGATGGACGCACAGAGAAGGGAAGTGACTTGACTAGGTCACCGCCAAATTTGGCCCTCACTACATGTTTACAACCATGGCAGGACATTCTCCGTGAGAGGCCTTTACCTTTGGAACTCATGATGAAAAACAGCCCAAATCTGGTGTGTTTTAGAGTACACTGCAAAGCACATTTCTTTGTTTAATCTGCAGCAAGGAAGATTTAGGTTAGATATTAGGGAAAACTTCCTAACTCTAAGGGTAGTTCAGCACTGGAATAGGCTTCCAAGGAAGGTTGTGGAATCCCGTCACTGGAAGTTTTTAAGAATAGATCAGGCAAATACCTGAGAAGGATGGTGTCAAGGCTGTATCCCTACTTTGAACTTTAGGGTACAAATGTAGGGGCCTGCATGAAAACTGCTAAGCTTATCTACCAGCTTAGCTCTGGTCCCGCTGCCACCATTCTCGATGGATTCCCTCCCTGGGAAGCCTTGAGAAACCTTTCACCAATTCCCTGGTGAATACAGATCCAAACTGCTTGGATCTTAACAAGGAGAGATTGACCCTTCCCCCCTCCTTCCTTTCACCAACTCCTGGTGAATACAGATCCAAACCCCCTTTGGATCTTAAAACAAGGAGAAATCAATCAGGTTCTTAAAAAGAAGGCTTTTAATTAAAGCAAAAGGTAAAAATCATCTCTGCAAAATCAGTATGGAAAATAACTTTACAGGGTAATCAAACTTAAAGAGCTCAGAGGAATCCCCTCTGTCTTAGGTTCAAAGTATAGCAAAACAAGATAAGCACTCTGGTAAAAGGTACATTTACAAGCTGAGAAAAACAAAATAAATCTAAGACGCCTTGCCTGGCTTTTACTTACAATTTTGAAATAAGAGAGACTTGTTTAGAAAGATGGGGAGAACCTGGATTGATGTCTGGTCCCTCTCAGTCCCAAGAGCGAACAACCCCTTAAACAAAGGACACACACAAAAGCCTTTCCCCCCCCAAGATTTGAAAGTATCTTGTCCCCTTATTGGTCCTCTGGGTCAGGTGTCAGCCAGGTTACCCGAGCTTCTTAACCCTTTACAGGTAAAAGGATTTTAGAGTCTCTGACCAGGAGGGACTTTAGTACTGTACACAGTATGGCTGTCACCCTTCCCTTTATAGTTATGACAGATGGTCAAGGCTTACTTGGACCTGCCTCAGCGCAGGGGGATGGACCTGATGACTCCTCGAGGTCCCTCCCAGCCCTACATTGCTATGATTTTCACAGGGTTCGGAAAAGGTTAGGAAGCACAGTGTAATTTGGTGTTCCTGGGGCAGATGGGGTATTTTTGACTGCTTGGGTGGCTGAACTTCAGTTATGAGAGTGAGGAGAGGCTGCTGAATTTGTGACTATTTCTACAGGTCAATCACGGATTGTTCATTCTTGTCAAAACTGCACAAAGCATTGGTTAGGCTTTATTTGATTGGGATTTTCAAATAGAAATAAAGTAACTTTTTGGCCCTGGCTGTAGAAAGTTTTAGTGATTAACTGTTTGGGATGGTTATCCTTTATGATGATCTGAAATCAACTGCACAGTGGATACTAGTATAAAATACATGAAACTACATCCATATAAAAGATAAGTGTTATTCAAAGTATAATAACTGCATTTACTGTTATCAGTGAACATTACAACTGAATGGGAAACCTATTGTCAAGTTTCTAATGCACAGCATGGGGCACAATGTTCTGTTAAGCACAGTATCACCTAACTATAGCATGTGATAAAACTTGAATTGTTATTGTTGAAACAGCTGCATCACACTATTTCCAAGTATGCTGGAGGCAGCATCATTAGTTGCCGGGCAGAGTCAGCCATGGAGGCAGCATCTAGGGTGACCAGACATCCCGATAAAATCAGGACTGTCCCGATACTTAGTTGTTTGTCCCGCGTTCCAACCAATATATTTTGCACTCCGGCTTTTTTTTTTTTTTTTGCTTTGACGCCCTGCCCCCCCCCCCCCCCATGTGTCCCGATATTTTGTTCTTGTCATCTGGTCACCCTAGCAGCATCACTTTTTTCCACAATGAATATAAACAAGTCAAAATACCGACTACAATTATCTGATGCACACCTTGCTGCAATCCTGAAGGTTTCAACTGCTCAGTCACTGAGGCCAAACATCAACAAACCGACTGAACTGAAGCATTGCCAGGTGTCTGGCAAACACTAAAAACTCTCTGGCAGGCGAAGAATTGTATAAAGTTGTATGACAGTTTTATTATTTCTAAGAAATTCAAAATAAAAAATAAAATATAAATGTTTTCTTTTCTGAACACCATCTTCAGTGACATTATTGGCCTGCTGGGAGGATTTGAGGACTGGCACTGGCCCTAAGGTAAATTGAGTTTGAGACCTCTGGTCTAAGAAATACCGAACAAAAAGAATGGGGAAGGAGTCCTCATGGATGGAATGTTTTACAGAATGATAGGGCGTGAGAAGGAGCATCACGCATACTGTATTTATATCTACAGATTATTCTATGTTTTCCTTAAGTCTAGAGTTGATGGGCTAAGGTGTCACTTTTAGAGGTGCACAGTACACCATCCAGAATTAAATCGTATTCTTACACACATGTCCTACCACTGATACTCAGAAATAGAATATCTTCTGATTCTAAATGTGCCTGAAGCAAGCCAAAGACACAAACCATTATGAATATTAGTGTATCTGTGGTAAAATGCACTTGGTAGGAAATTAATGATTCAGTTCAATCATCCCTAGTATAGTTAGCATACTAAGTTCCATAACTAAAGTTTGTTATTGTTTATCTAGACTTGAAAGGAACATTCAAAAATGTTTAACTTTGCTCTGTGTAAATAGTGAATTTTCTTTAGGGAAAATATATGAAGATTTGTAAATCGCTCCAGTCTAGAGTGCAATCTCACCATTTTTACTGGAAGAGAAAAGTATGCTAACTAATGGAAATGATGAAATCTCAATCTTGATCAAATTTTTGAATTCTTAAGGAATCCCTAGAGATGAGTTCCAGGGGCAATACTGAAAACCCAAAGTTCAAAGGGAGATCAGACACTGGGTTTAGGTTTTAGCCCATTTGCAAAATTCAGATCCAGGTTTAGATACTAAGATCTTTGAAATCAAAGGTTTAGTTCAGATCCATCTCCAGAAAAAAACATATATAAACAATCTCATTTCCTCAGGAGAATGTTTATGGTGTGGAAACTGATCGTTTTGCCCTCCAGTGTTTGTGATCCATCCTTAGCTACAAGATCATAGCTGTGGTAGCAGATTCTAGCTCCATACAGGCAGTGAAAGGAGTTACAAAGTTGGTGACATCTTCTTGGGCAATGTTAATCATTAGAAACACTGTAACTAGAGCGGAGAATATTCTTTTAAAAAATGTCATTATGTTTTTGTGATTCAAGAGTTGCTATGCAGCTTAAGCTGTTGTTGCAAGTGCTCTAAAGCTGAATATTTGAAGTACATACTGTAAATTGAATTCCATGCCCTGCACTATTTAGCACACATGCATGTACATGTCCCTTTTATCCCAACATTAGACAGTATATAATAATGTTCTGCAGTATCCTGCATGTGTTTCTGACTCACACCAGTAGCAGTTTACTGCTGTATCACACTTTGCGTAGCATGTCTTAATGGCAAGATGCCCACATTCAAGACTTGCAAAACGCAGGCGGATGTGACACAGGATTCCTTTAAACTTCAGTTCAAAAATCTACACACAGAGGAGAATGGTGTTAGCATTAAAAAATAAAGAGGAATCTGCTCATTCTAAAGCTTCTCTCCATAGATAGACATCATTATATATGAATGTATTCAGATTAAGTCTGACTGATGGAAATTCTGAGAGCAAGAGGCAGCATGGGGAACAACAGTATATTATCCATTCTGCTTCATCAATTACACTGAACAGTGGGTGGTCTATTATGTGGTTTATTACTGCTTTTGAGAAGTGTAGTTGGATTTTTAAAGCATTGTACTTATCTTTAATTAAAGTAAAATTAACAACAACAAAAAATCCTCATATCCTTACCCTTTAGCAGAGGTCTTCCATTTACAAGAGGTTCAAGAAAACAGCACTTGGCTTGGAAAAAACAAGATATCCTTTGAGCCCACTCCTTTTCTTCTGCTTTCAAGAGTTAACCTGTTATGTGGCACTTCCAGCAATATGCTGCTTGGGATGCTTGATGTGGTAACCACCTGCATGTTGCATACAAAATGAGGCACATTGTTAATAGCATTATGGTAGTATCCACAATGTGTTAAGTACTGTCCACACACAAAGAGATATATAACCCCTACCTGGAAGTGTTACAATTGACAGTCTGCGGCTGATGTTGACATCTGATCCATTCTTAAAGCGGTGTGGACTCCCATTAAAGAGGACAGAGATGCATGGGTGCCAGGTTCCACCCACATGTATTCAGTTGCAGGGCTGGGATCTAAGAATGGAGTTGAAATAAAGAATGTCAGTACCACATGGGTATCAGGAAGTCTACACAACTGCTCCGCTCCTCGGCTCTGTAGAAGCATCAAATGCATATTTCACTCTAAGGCCACATAATATCCTAGAGCCACAAACAAGCGTTTTATTTGTAGGTCTGTTAGATAAGAGCCTTGTCCTTACCTTATTTATCTCATATAATAGACCCCATAATGCAATATCAGCTATTGTACAGAATTTGTGTTAATTCTGGCCCCACGGGACCTATGGTGGGACTGTTCCAAAACAAAACTAGAGCAGAACCACATACTGGAACCACGTGACTTAGTAACGGGGGAACAAAACTCTGCAACCAACTTTGGCATTGTTGAGAACAGGAACGTAGCTCCCACTACCCCAGCAAATCATGAATTGCCAGGATGACTGTCATGGCTTGTCATTGTCATTTTCAGCTGGCAGGACTGTGCAGCCCAAATGTCCCAATGCTTGACAGTGGCCTATAAAAGTCTTGGATAGCGTCATGGTGAACCAAATGAAAAGTATCAGGGACCCAAGAAAGACCACATGGCTCTCGTTTATCATTTAGGCAGAAAAACAACAACAATACAGCCAAGAACCAGCAATTTATGTTAATTTTATACCAAGATACTGGCTGTATTACCAATGTACAGGCTTGATTCTACCCTCCTCATCTTCTGCTAGCGTGTTTCAGCACACAGAGCTATAGACAGTGGAAATCTGGTTCATGGAGATGTGAGTACAGCGGTGCAAAGCACTCACAAACAGTGCTCCCTCTAATTTTTCCCACACATGTGCGGAAATAATTTTGTTATGTGCACCAATATGGAGGTGATGTGTGCCACATCACCTCCATATTGGTGCATATAACAAAATTCATGTGGTGGGGGATGGGCCGAGGGGTTTGGAGTGTGGGAGGGGGCTCAGAGCTAGGGCAGAGGGCTGGGGTGTGAGGGCTCCGGTTTGGGGTGCAGGCTCTGGGGTGGGGTCAGGGGTGAGGGATTTGGGATGCAGGCTGCCCCGGGGCTACAGCAGGGAGAGAGGACCCCCCCCCCAGCTCTTTCTCCCCACAGCAGCACCTGGTCTGGGGGGGAGAGGCGCCTCTCCCTGCCACGGCAGCTCTGGGGCTGGGGCTGCGGGATAGGTGCCCCTCCCCTAGGCACGGCAGGTCCAGGCTGGGGCTGGGTTCAGGCCGGGGCAACCCCCTTTTTCCCCCATTGGGGAGACCCAGTACTGATTGGTGTATAGCCCCAAAACTGGGCCGCCCTGGCCAGGGAAGAAGCATTCCTGGATGTGCTGATGTAGGGCCTGAGCTGATGCCCACTGAAATGAATGGAAAGTCCCCCATGGATTTCAGTGGTCTTTGGATCAGGCCCTTATTGCATTTCTAGGCAACCTCTAATGGAGCCCCAGCCCCAGTTAAAACTGCCTTCCAGTGACAGAACCACTGCCTACGCTCTCTTATGGGTGAATGCTCTGGGACCCAAGCAACACACATCCCTGCATGAGCAGAGGTGAATGGAGCCCCAAAATGCTATCATTTATAATCTGTACTCCTGCATCAGATGTATCAATTATTATTATTTAAAATGTATATTGTGATATCACCTAGACACCTTAACCAGGTTGGGTCCCATTGAGCTAGGCCCTACACAAACACAGTGGAGAAAATCCTCGAATTTTTTTTTAAAAAAAAAGCCTCTATCCCACCCAATGGGCAAGCTAGAAAGTCAGATCAATCCCAGATAACCAGGACTACAAACGGGTCAACATGTAATTTAAAATGGCATGTTCTCTCTTGCTCCCTTTCAACAGCTAATAACACAATTTCAGCTTGGCAGAAGCACCTATGTAGTTAAAACAGCCAAATCATGCCCTTGCCTGCCAAAATGAGCATTTCAGCCTTTAATGACCTTTGGCCTTGTTTTAAAGCGATGGTTAAAATTGACAGTCAGCTTTCTGACTATGCATGGCTGTGCTACAGATCCTTTACAGGGGGTGCGGAAAAGGTAATGAGAGTTTTAAGGGCCTTGCTCAGGACTAGAGAAATCAATTTTTAAAAGAGAAAATTTTCAAAGCTCTTTCAGTTGCACAGGACTTGAAATGGACTCACTTCTGCTTTTCATGAAAACACTGGCGGAGTGCTTATAGAAATTTTGCCGTTTAAGTTTTCGCCGTCTGGATTTAGTCGATATTCGGGGCCCTGTTTTGCAAGTCACAATTGTTATGTTCCAACTGCAGATTCAGTATCTTACACCTATGTATCATAGACATTCTATATGAGGATATATGGCATCTTCACATATCCTCACAAGCACAGAAATGGACAACTCTCTTGAGAATCTCCTTTCCTCCATCCCATGCCCCAGGAGAAGGGGACCAGAGTTTCAGATGGCAAGTTAGTCCACAGAATCTGCCTTTTTAACACATAAAATATCACTGCCCCTGTAAATGCAGAGCGATGGGTGCATGTGAGCTGGTCTAATACATGCACCACTAGAAAGAGACAGGAACTGGGAGGGTTCCCAGCCAATTACTTTGGAGTGACTATCAACTGGATAAGAAAACTTAAGGAGAAGGGAACATGCCTTCCCATCCACCCCAGCAATTACGTCTACTCCGTGGAATAAAATCTCGTATTTCTCATGATTAGGCATCTGAGAGACAGCCACAGTTCCATGCCACCATAAACAAGAAACAATTAAATTTTCAAAATGACCATAGTTGTGTTCATCTTTCAATTAATAAACAGATACATTTAGTCTGCTGATGTTGCTTACACAACTTTGGAAATATTTAATTTTAAATTATTTCTGCATATATATAATATAATGTGTATTCTATATTTCTGTCACTATTTATTCTTTTCTTTAGTCTTTCATTATTCCATATCCAAAGAGCAAGTATTTCTTTTCAGTCTAAAGTGGCTTTTAGACTATAGAAAACAATAAGAAAACAAAGGTAAAGTCTCCATGAGAGAGCCGTGTATGTGTATCTCCTCCTCTGTGACAGGTTGCAACAACTCTGAGAACTAAACGCCTGGTGTCACTGCACACAGAAGGCCTGATTAATTGTTACCCTGCTCTTGCAAAATGAGTCCAAAGTGATGTAAAATCCTACCAGTCAGAATGGTAGAGTTCTGCACTCACTGTAAGTGACTGTACAAGGAGCAGGGCAATGAGGAATTGGACTCAAGGGGTTTAGAAATGTAAAGGCAATACACAGAAAACGTAGCCACGTATAATCAAGTAAGGGTATTTGAATCCTCACAGTTTTAACAGCTCATGCCACTCCTTCCTTACTTGAAGCTAGAATCCTGTTTTTGACATCAAATTGGCTTCTGCTAAAATGACTGCAATGTCACAAACAGATTATGACCTCCAGGGATCTCTATTAGTAAAAGAGCATTATGACCTCAGCTGACCCCAGTCAGAACCAGAGGATTATGACCTCAACTGAACCAAGTCAGATCCAGAGGATTATGACCTCAACTGAACCAAGTCAGAACCAGAGGATTATGACCTGAACTGACCCCAATCAGAACCACAGGATTATGACAGAAATAAGCAGCAAGAGCAGATGAACTATTTAAACACAAAAATTCTGTTTGCCTATATGTGCCCTTAGCAATAAAATAACAAGCAGGAAAAAAAATAGGGAAAATATGTGACATGTGGGCCAAGCTGTTTATAAACAGAATGTTTCTTTCAGGCAACAGAATCTCCTTAAACATTTCATTAAAAATTAAGAAAATGCATAATAAACATACTCTATGTATGAGAAACTATTGTGAATACTGCATAACAGAACTGCCATACACATCATCAGAGGCAGTGGGCCTGATTCTGCTTTAACTTGCAACATCCTTTTTGGAGCGACTAGTGCTGGAAAGAGCAAATGTGCCTTCAGAGCAGTTAGCCAAATTACAGCTGCCTGTCTGTATGTGTGCACTGGAAGAGAAGGTGGAGATCCCTGAGCCTTCTCTGTAATTGGGCCCTAAGTGACTTGTCTAAGAACAATAGGAAAAAGAATCCTTGTCCAAGATTTTCAAAAGTGACTATTGATTTTGGGTGCATGAATTTTTGAGTGCTCAATTCAAGGCACTTTAAAGGGACTTGACTTTCAGAGGGTGGATGTTCAGCAACCAAAACCTGATGCACCCATAAGTACTTTTTAAAATGTTGGCCCACATCTCCTGACTCCTTTTTCTCTGTCTTCTGTTCAAGACCATCCTTCCTAAGCTAATAAAAAAAGAGAAATGAGGAATGAAACACAAAAATTCTTAATTAACCACCCCTATATTTTCCATTTCATGTACAGTGTTACTGGTTACATCAGGTATAACACAGTAAATCAGGACAGGCCTCTATCGGTCAGCATGCTGTAAACAAAGGTTACAAAAAAGTCTCATTTTACTGATGTTTTACCCTCTCTACAGATTTATTAACCAATTAAAAGCACCTGTGTCAAGACTCAGATCACATATTGATGGCTTAGCTCTTGGATGATTCAACCTTTCGGATGCTTTCTCCACAAGGACGTAACATGCAACTCTTTTATAATTCACATGCAGCACCAAATATAGTTTGCTGTGTTGTGGATGTAGGAGAAGTGTGTCTGGGCAATGGAATCAGAGAGGAAGAAAGAGAAGTACATTTAAAATAAAGGCTATTTGCCTGTCCCTGATTAAAAACATGATTAAAATTCAAAGAGACAAGAAAGAACTAACCTCCTCTTTTTAGGACAATCGGGAGCTGTCAGTGATAACATCTACAGAAAAGGCATCTTCTATATAAAAGGAGACGCGATCCATGGAGAAAAATAAGAAATCTAAAATATTACTTAATTTTTCTATGAGCCTCCTTGTCCGTCCCACCCATATTAAGGGCCTGAAACAGCTTCAATTGAAGTCAATGGTAAAACTCCCATTAACTGCAGTAGGAGCTAGAACCTAAGGGATCAATTCTGTGCTAATTCACCCCAACCAATCTGATTGACTTCAGTGAGATTTCATTGGGTTTAAGAACTTGGTCAGAAACAATGGGTTGTCAGTTTAATTTGCCATCAGATCAGGTCTTGCTAGCTGGCTAGAAAGATTTGTAATAGTTGTTACACAGAAAGACAGATGGCCAAATTCTACCATGAGCTGCACTAAGTCATTGCAGAATTTGTCAGAGTGGTAGTTAGAGAGAGAAGCCTAAGAGCAGTGGTCTATAGGATTACTTTGGATTTACACAGGTCTAACTTTGAGAGTGTAGTGCACAGTTTTGTCCACAAACCTATTTGTAACAATTAACAGGTGTGAAATGAATAGTTGTTGGCTAGTACAGATACCCTAATGTGAGCGCCACTGTTCATGTTGTGGCTGCTTCCCACACAAGTGAATCGTACTGTAATTTTCAAGAGACAAGGTGTGGGAGGTAATATCTTTTATTGGACCAACTTCTGTTGGTGAGAGAGACAAGCTTTTAAGCTACACAAAGCTCTTCTTCAGGTCAGGATCCGACCCAGACTTGAAGAAGAGCTCCACCTAAGCTCAAAAGCTTAGGTGGAGCTCTTCTTCAAGTCTGGGCCGGATCCTGACCTGAAGAACAACTTTGTGTAGCTTAAAAGCTTGTATCTCTCACCAACAGAAGTTGGTCCAATAAAAGATATTACCGCACCCATCTTGACTCTCTAATATCCTCGGATCAACACAGCTACCCCAACACTGCATACACTAATGTAATTTTAAAAGTATGTTTACAAATTAGCAGTGTAAGAACCTCAAAGTAATTAATAAAATAAATATGACTCTACCCCAGCATAGTGCATTCCTATGAGCCCCTGAATATCAGCAGAGTCACATCAGCATGTGCTAATTAAGATTTGACTCTGCTGTAAAACAGAGGCTGTAATAGTCCTACCTATTTAATTGTTCCCCCCCCCCAATATATTGATTTCTGAGGGCTTTTGCTAATAGATCAGTGGTGCTCACAAATACCCCCTAAGGGTACGTCTACACAGCACCTGGGAGGTGCGATTCCCTGCTTGGGTAGATGTAGATGTTAGAGCTAGTGCCTAAAAACAGATATCTGCCCAAATATAACGCCACCCAACCCCCTGGGTACATACTCAGGCAGTCAGCCCAAGCCCCCATCCATGCCACAATAGCCATACAGCCATTTTTAGTCACTAGCCAAAGCAGAGTTAGCGTGTATATGTCTACCCAAGGTGGGAATCACACCTCCCAGCAGCTGTGTCATCTCAGGTGAAACTTTTGCTTTATATCCTGCTGTGTAGTATTGATAATAGACCCTTGGTGGTGTTTCTCAGACTGACATTAACCCTTCAGACCTATCTCTTCTTCAGGAGGGCTTCGGCCATGGAGTACAATTTGCTTAATCTTCAGTATATTATTGCTGACCATCCCAGCCATACCCATGGGGGAAACTGAAACCTGCCTACCATCTTAGGGATTTCTATGGCAACTGTTATCTAACCACTGATAGCTCTACGTTAGTTCAGTAAACCTAGGGCCCATTATTGCAATGGAACTATAAGTAGGCAAAAAACAATGTGATCAGAAGAGACTGAAGGCAGCAGTTTAACAAGACCTAAGCTTCCTGGCTACAAACACGCTAGCCAGGCAACGAACCCTGTTCTTGGCTCAAACCTTAACAACTGATCCAGCTACCCCGCATGGGCGGGAGGGAGGGTTGTGAAATTTGGTTGTTGTATCTAGGACTAGAAGCACATGACGGTTTCTAATGTTATCAGAGAGAGATGACTACTGTTAGATACATAATATACAACCACAAGGCTTTGGTTCCCAGTTCTGAGAATCCTGCTTTAATCTTCCCCTGAATAAACAAAACAGAATAATGTTTTCAATGAACACATACTTAGAGCTTCCGCCTTGTATTTAAAAGAACAAACACTGACCTTGTGCCAGCTCCTGTTTTCTGTGACCTCTGCTCGCTTTCCCATGTGCTCTGCTTCTCTTTCTAATTGCTGAAGCTATCTTTGGCCCCTCCATGCCCAAAATTCTTCTCTAAATTGTGTCTACTACCTCCTGCCCTTTACAGGTGGTGGATCCACAGAAAGAGGCTGTAGTGCCACTATTTGGGGATCTGGGCCAGAACTTCTGTAACCTTTGGAGAAGGCTTCTGTAACAGCATCAGAGACCTATTTGACTAAGGTGTCTTCTGTGTTAGACTCCCGCACTTGAACTTTCTGCCTTATCCCTGGCACCAAGCAGTTCCCCCCATATTCCGGCATATCTCCATATCTCTAGACTGTAGATTTGTTTTGCTATATTCTGCTGCTGGAATGCTTTGGCAGAAACCCTTGCCCCTCCCCGGATCTGTTTTCTTCCGGCATATCCCCAGGAAAGGTTCAGTTCAGCCCTAAACTGGATCATAATATGAGGGGCAAGAACTGGAAAATATGCTCTACATAATCCAGGCACTCTAATGCCCCTAGTCTCAGACATTAGTCACAAAACTATTTTCCAGGAAAAAAAAACACTTATGAATGTTGTTTTGCATTTGTTTTAGTTCACAGATGCTCTCCGTCTCCTCTCAGTCAGAATATCATTCACATACAGTGCAAAATAAATATCCAAAAAACCACACTGAGACTCAGTTCTGCTTTGAAGCTAATTCTGACTGTCTCTTTTCCATAGCATCATGAAGGAACACAGTCCATGTCTCTCTTTTCCATTCTCTTTCTCATAGTTGGACCTTCACCTCACCACACCTCACTTAAAACCAAATCACCAATTATTCTATGACTTAGTTACAGGTCAGTGATGTTCTGATGAATGTTAAACAATCCAGGCGTCATGCAGGAGAAAATGACTTGTTAGTGATAACTGATGATGAGATTAGGAGAGCATTTACAAAGGGAAATGGGTGACTTCTGTGCATGGACAAAGCAAGTAATGTCTGAGAATGCATAGCTGAAAACAAGCACTACAAATCTTTGAAAATCGTAAAGTAGACAGCATTGCAGTGGATGTGTAACTGTATACGCAGATGAGTCAGAAGACCTGTATATCCAAAGTTGTATCAGTATATCCAAAAGCCACCTCTGGTTTGTACCACTAACTGAACTATTTAATGAGAATAAACTGTGATTTTATATCCGGTTATGTAATGTTTCCGATGCAGAATGCCTCCTGTTTTGCACCCCAGAATTGGTCGCATTTCAGCAAGGACTGAAGTACTGTAATCACTATAGAACAGGGGCGGGCAAACTTTTTGGCCTGAGGGCCGCATCGGGTTTCATAAATTGTATGGAGGGCCAGTTAGGGGAGGGGGTTGTGGCCTGGCCCCCACCTCCTATCTGCCCTCCCAGGACTCCTGACCCATCCAACTCCCCCATTCCCTGACGCTCCCCCGCCCCCAGGACCCCTGCCCCATCCACACACACCCGCTCCCTGTCCCCTAACCGCCCCCGGACCTCCGCCATCCCATCCAACCCCTCCTCTCATTCCTGACGGCCCCCCTGCACCATCCACACACCCCTGCTCCCTGTCCCCTGACCGCCCCTGGGCCCCTGCCATCCGATCCAAACCCTCCTCTCCTTCCTGACCACCACCCACCTTCCCCCGGGATGCCTGCCCCATCCAACCACCCCTTCTCCCTGTCCCCTGACTGCCCCCTGCCACCCCATCCAACTCCCCCTCCTTCCTGACTGCCCCCCCCCTGGGACCCCTGCCCCCATTCAACCCCCTTTCCCCCCCGACTGCCCCAACCCCTATCCACACCCCCGCCCCCTGACCACCCCCCGAACTCCCCTGCCCTCTATCCAACCCCCCCTGCTCCCTGCCTCCTTACCACGCTGCCTGGAGCACCGGTGGCTGGCGGTGCTACAGCTGTGCCGCCCAGCTCGAGCCGGGCCACGCTGCTGCTGCAGCCACCACGCAGCACAGAGACCGGGTCAGGCCGGACTCTGCAGCTGTGCTGCCCCAGGAGCTCACAGCCTCACCACCCAGAGCATTGTGCCAGCGGCAGAGCGAGCGAGCTAGCTGAGGCTGCGGGGGAGGAGGGACAGCAGGGGAGGGGCCGGGGGCTAGCCTCCCCCTGGGCCAGGAGCTCGGGGGCCGGGCAGGACGGTCCTGCGGGCCGGGCAGGACGGTCCTGCGGGCCGGATGTGGCCCACGGGCCATAGTTTGCCCACCTCTGCTATAGAACATAAAACGCTTTGGGACCTACTGGATTAGACATGCTCTATAAATGTAAGGTGATATTATATGTTTATACTACAGTAACACCTCAGAACCCCAATCAAAGATCAGGGTCCCATTGTGCAAGGCACTGTACAGACAAGGTAACAAAAATAGCCTCACCATAAGAACTTACACTCTGAGTACTAGACAGAACCCAACAGGGGAACAAAATACATACATTGGGTGGAGGAAGGTTGAGAGGATGAGGTAACAATAAAACCACAAAGTAGAGCAGAAAAACAGGAGGCACAGCTGCCCCCCACTTGCCAATCCCAGGCACTGGTGTTTTGTAGGTGTCACAGCAAAGGCAGCATCTATCTGGCCTGATTATGTCAAGAGGAAGTTGTTTGTTTTTATCCTTATGCCTTATGACAAGAGTTTCTCTTTTTGTACTTATAGAAAAACAGCATTGTTGGCAGCAGAACCTGCACTGAGCCCTGCATACTGTGGGGGTTTCAGTTATTTATGCTGTCTTTAAGCCTAAGAAAACAGTATTTGATTAAGAAATCTCTATTTAAATCTGGACCTATACTTAGTGCTCTACAGGATTGATCCAAAGCCTATTGAAATCAATGGAAAGACTCCCATTTACTTCAGTGGCTTTGGTTTTGGATCATGGCCTAACTGAGTTATTACATTAGCATGAACAACTGATACTTAATGCAAGGTCATCCACTAGCTGCACATCTGACCCATGGCAATCTATGGAGAGACCACGGTAAAAATGCCATCAAGGTTCTTAATCTGGCAGACCATTTCTGATTTTTCCCCCTTTAGTAAGTGGAACACCAAGAAATAGAGATTCTCCTCCTGATAATGGCTATTACCCACCAGCAAAACGTCTATCTTCCTTGGGTTAAAAGCATAATTTCATCATGAACAACTACAATATACATCATATACAATTGCAATACCATCATATGCATGTCCTGTATTTACCTGTCTAAGGAAGAGACTAAACTGGAATAATTTAGGGGGAAGAGAGGTCCAGTTGTGTGATATCAGAATATTGATAATAGCCAATCCCCTGATTAGAGATGATTTCAGCAAAAGGACTCACATGTTGACTGAATAAGCCTGGCCCCACCCACACTCCACCCTGAGCCCCCACTCCTGGCTCCTGTTTCCTATTCTGCGTGCGGCTCCAATCCCTCAGTGCTGGCCCTGGCTGGGGCCATACCACCCGCCCTCCCAGCGCTCTGGGACTGGGGAGGCTGTGGCCGCGCCACCTGCCCTCCCAGCGCTCTGGGACTGGGGAGGCTGTGGCCGCGCCACCTGCCCTCCCAGCACTCTGGGACTGGGGAGGCTGTGGCCACGCCACCTGCCCTCCCAGCACTCTGGGACTGGGGAGGCTAGCCTGGGGCAGGGGCAGTGGCTGTGGGGGGCCTCTGGGCTCCAGCAGGGGGGGCACAGAAGGGGTGGGGCCTCAGGCAGAAGGGACGGGCTGGGGGCTAGCCGCCCGTGGCCGGAGAGCTTCTTCCGCTGACATAGCTACTGCCACTTGCTGGGGCTGGAGTAGTTAAGCTGACAAGAGAGGTCTCTCCCATCGCCTTAGAGCCGCTCCATTAGAGAGCTTACAGCAGCACAGCTGCATCTGTGCAGCTACACTGCTGTAAACTCTCTAGTGCAGCCGTGCCCTTAGTGTCCCAGACCCGAAGAAGAGCTCTGTCTGAGGAAAGCTTGTCTCTCTCACCAACAGAAGTTAGTCCAATAAAAGATATTACCTCATCCACCTTGTCTCATTAAAGTCTGAAATTTCTTTCTAAAGGTGCTGTTATTAACCCCATTTTGCACAACTGAAAGGTTGAAGTAAAGGAAATAACTAGGCAGCACACTTATGTCAAGAGACAGCTTCTTCAGGAGGGGCACATTTTGGCTTGTATGAGAATTGTGTGCAGCCTCCTCTGACGAAGAAAGGCATTGACAGTGTTTGTTAATAACAACATCCAGCCACACTAATAGCAGCCAGAATAAGCAGGGGTCCATACCACAGCATCTTGGTCTCAGGGAACGTAGATTGCTACCAACACCCTTGCTAGAAAACATTATCAAACCCAGCCAAGGGGAGACAGTCTGTAGGATCTTTCTGAGCTTCTCATACACAAAAAACAGGGAAACACGACTCCTGAGCTGGTCAGTCTTATCCACAAAAAAATGAAGGGAGACAATCTGCGGGAATCGGACTCAGCAGAGCCTGGAAATAATTCAGCTGAATGGTTCCACCTAATGTGTTTGACTGAAGGTAAAACTTGTTTTAAAATCTCCTAGGTATTACAGGTGTTTCAACTCTCAGTGGTCATTGCTGAATTAAGGTAGCCTTCAAGCACCAGAAACAAGCAGGGTGAGAGAGAGGCTCCCAGGTTACAGAGAGGTCGTGGAGGGCCCCCTCTCAGCTGATAATGCTTGTCAGTTAGAGGCATCACATCCTGACTGAAAGCAGAAACCAAATATTACTCCATCAAAACTCACCAGGAAACCACAGAAATCTGCAAGATGCATTAGTCTCCAAGAAAACTTATTTTTTTCAGGGTGGGGAGCTAAATATGAGAGCTGTTTGTTTTCAACAGCCCCAACAGGGAGAATTAGAGTTCCTGTTGCCTGACCACCCGAACAACCCTGCATTTCTTCATAGCAAAGGTTGCCACCTGTCATGCTTTGATGGGCCAGTCCCAGTTTTGGCTGCATCCTTAGCTATTTCCTCTGCTGGCCCTGTACCCAGCAAAGTCTAATCTGAAGTGAGATGAGTTTACTTCCTGTGATTCCTGTCCCACCCATCCACTTAGCTGTCATCATCCAATTGGCAAACTGAAATAAAATAATAACTAATAAGTCAGGGCTTGACAGGGGCCTTTGTAATTCTCACTGGTTAATACAATAATTAATATTAACTTCAACTATCCGGATATATGTTGGGAAAATAACACAGCGGGGCACAGACTATCCAACAAATTCTTGGACTGCATTGCAGACAACTTTTTATTTCAGAAGGTTGAAAAAGCTACTAGGGGGGAAGCTGTTCTAGACTTGATTTTAACAAATAGGGAGGAACTCGTTGAGAATTTGAAAGTAGAAGGCAGCTTGGGTGAAAGTGATCATGAAATCATAGAGTTTGCAATTCTAAGGAAGGGTAGAAGGGAGAACAGCAAAATAGAGACAATGGATTTCAGGAAGGCGG
Organism: Emys orbicularis; assembly: GCF_028017835.1. Taxonomy (NCBI): domain Eukaryota; kingdom Metazoa; phylum Chordata; order Testudines; family Emydidae; genus Emys; species Emys orbicularis. The sequence goes on along the minus strand of NC_088684.1, from coordinate 49,253,983 downwards.
ATTTTGGTAAGCTCAGAGAGCTGATAGGTAAGGTCCCATGGGAATCAAGACTGAGGGGAAAAACAACTGAGGAGAGTTGGCAGTTTTTCAAAGGGACACTATTAAGGGCCCAAAAGCAAGCTATTCCGCTGGTTAGGAAAGATAGAAAATGTTAAGCCACCTTGGCTTAACCACGAGATCTTGCATGATCTAAAAAATAAAAAGGAGTCATACAAAAAATGGAAACTAGGACAGATTACAAAGGATGAATATAGGCAAACAACACAGGAATGCAGGGGCAAGATTAGAAAGGCAAAGGCACAAAATGAGCTCAAACTAGCTACGGGAATAAAGGGAAACAAGAAGACTTTTTATCGATACATTAGAAGCAAGAGGAAGACCAAAGACAGGGTAGGCCCACTGCTTAGTGAAGAGGGAGAAACAGTAACAGGAAACTTGGAAATGGCAGAGATGCTTAATGACTTCTTTGTTTCGGTCTTCACCGAGAAGTCTGAAGGAATGCCTAACATAGTGAATGCTAATGGGAAGGGGGTAGGTTTAGCAGATAAAATAAAAAAAGAACAAGTTAAAAATCACTTAGAAAAGTTAGATGCCTGCAAGTCACCAGGGCCTGATGAAATGCATCCTAGAATACTCAAGGAGCTAATAGAGGAGGTATCTGAGCCTCTAGCTATTATCTTTGGAAAATCATGGGAGACGGGAGAGATTCCAGAAGACTGGAAAAGGGCAAATATAGTGCCCATCTATAAAAAGGGAAATAAAAACAACCCAGGAAACTACAGACCAGTTAGTTTAACTTCTGTGCCAGGGAAGATAATGGAGCAAGTAATTAAGGAAATCATCTGCAAACACTTGGAAGGTGGTAAGGTGATAGGGAACAGCCAGCATGGATTTGTAAAGAACAAATCATGTCAAACCAATCTGATAGCTTTCTTCGATAGGATAACGAGTCTTGTGGATAAGGGAGAAGCTGTGGATGTGGTATACCTAGACTTTAGTAAGGCATTTGATACGGTCTCGCATGATATTCTTATCGATAAACTAGGCAAATACAATTTAGATGGGGCTACTATAAGGTGGGTGCATAACTGGCTGGATAACCGTACTCAGAGAGTTGTTATTAATGGTTCCCAATCCTGCTGGAAAGGCATAACGAGTGTGGTTCCGCAGGGGTCTGTTTTGGGACCGGCTCTGTTCAATATCTTCATTAACGACTTAGATATTGGCATAGAAAGTACGCTTATTAAGTTTGCGGATGATACCAAACTGGGAGGGATTGCAACTGCTTTGGAGGACAGGGTCATAATTCAAAATGATCTGGACAAATTGGAGAAATGGTCTGAGTTAAACAGGATGAAGTTTAACAAAGACAAATGCAAAGTGCTCCACTTAGGAAGAAAAAATCAGTTTCACACATACAGAATGGGAAGAGACTGTCTAGGAAGGAGTACGGCAGAAAGGGATCTAGGGGTTATAGTGGACCACAAGCTAAATATGAGTCAACAGTGTGATGCTGTTGCAAAAAAAGCAAACATGATTCTGGGATGTATTAACAGGTGTGTTGTGAGCAAGACACGAGAAGTCATTCTTCCGCTCTACTCTGCTCTGGTTAGGCCTCAGCTGGAGTATTGTGTCCAGTTCTGGGCACCGCATTTCAAGAAAGATGTGGAGAAATTGGAAAGGGTCCAGAGAAGAGCAACAAGAATGATTAAAGGTCTTGAGAACATGACCTATGAAGGAAGGCTGAAAGAATTGGGTTTGTTTAGTTTGGAAAAGAGAAGACTGAGAGGGGACATGATAGCAGTTTTCAGGTATCTAAAAGGGTGTCATAAGGAGGAGGGAGAAAACTTGTTCACCTTAGCCTCTGAGGATAGAACAAGAAGCAATGGGCTTAAACTGTAGCAAGGAAGGTCTAGGTTGGACATTAGGAAAAAGTTCCTAACTGTCAGGGTGGTTAAACACTGGCATAAATTGCCTAGGGAGGTTGTGGAATCTCCATCTCTGGAGATATTTAAGAGTAGGTTAGATAAATGTCTATCAGGGATGGTCTAGACAGTATTTGGTCCTGCCATGCGGGCAGGGGACTGGACTCGATGACCTCTCGAGGTCCCTTCCAGTACTAGAATCTATGAATCTATGAATATAAGATTGGCAATGACACCTCCCCCATTGAGTCCCTCTATTAGCTCCCTGTTTTCCCCCATATCCAGTTCATACTTCTAATCATCACTGTCAAGGCTCTACATAACTCTACTCCTTCCTAATTATTCAACTTGGTCTCCTATTGTGTTGCTCTACTTCCACTCACTCCACTCTGCGACTGATGCCAGGCTCCATGTTTTTTGTCCATTTCCCCCACAACCATCTCACACTTTTTTCCAAAGTAACTGCTACAATAAGCAGCAAATCATCTCATCCCTTTTATGTCATGTCCCTTATTCCTGACCCCCTGTTTGGTTTTCACTCAGCTGAGCTGGAGTAAAAGTGGAATGGCAGAGACCTTCTAGGGAGGGGAGATGCCAACATAATGGACACGCCCTAGCACTGAGATATAGCTCCTATTTGTCTATTCATCAATTAATGGACAATAAATGTGGGTGGGAAAAGAAATGAGGCTTATTCATGGCACTGACTCACTGTGACTGCCCACTAGAAATAAGATTACTTAGTTGTACATTTCCATCAGACATCATGGTAATGACTCACTATTTACAAATGGGACTTAACTCCTTATAACTATCTGGCAGTAAAGATTGTGTAGGGCAGGGGGCATCCAAACTTTGCTCAAGTGAAGGACCCCACACAGGCAATTTGCATAGGATTCTAAGAGTTGTACCTAAATTGCATAAAATGGAGCAGAATATGGTTGCAGTTGCTTTGAAGTTGGTGATGCTGCCTCAGAAATTACAATCCCAGGGTTAAATGCTCAGTCTTAGTCTGACTGGCCTGGACTCTATTAAAGATTGAGAATTGGTGGCTGCACTGTTGGCCTTTGTAATGCCTTGTTTGTCCTTCAGGCCTTACTTTGGGCATGAGTAATGCTGTCTCCAGATCATTCAGACGCTCTGAGGACAGAACTTGCTCCAACAGAGCTAGTTATAGAAATTCTACTTAGCAAATGAGCTGAATATTTCACAATTTCAATACCAGCCTCCTTCTGAGACAATTTGATCCATGTACTTTAACTGGATCATTGTCACTTTTAGAAGAAATATATCATTTCATCTGATTATATGACAAAATATTTGTCTACTGTCAGAACATGTGGCTGGCTAAATAACACCCTATAAATGTGTATATACAACTCCATATGAGTTCTCTGTATAAGTAAGTGACTGCTTGCATGTACAGTGATCCAGATTGCCTGTACATATGTCTATTTGTAAGCACTAATGCAGGACTTGCTTCCAAATGACTGCTTATGCAAATCTTGAAGGCAAAGTTTAGGGGGTCACAAAGGAGTTGCACTGATGTATCACAGATGAGGAAATAGGTGTTTGTACCCAGTTTTGAAAATGTACTTGAACATGTTAGAGGCAATTAGGTGAAATAGTTCAGAAGTTTAGGACTGTTGAAATTTATATCTGCTACCTAATAAAATCACAAGTCTTGTGATATATAACCAAGGAAACGTTGAGGACATTTACATATAAATCAGTCCCTTCCTATTGAGAAATCTCTGCCTAGGGCATTTCCTTGTATATCTGGGAGAGACTCTTATATTCCTTCTGTGAAGGCTCCCTACAGATATCAACATGTAAATAGCCCAAATATTTACGTAACTGTGGAATCATATATTTCATAAGGAGGCTCCTCACTTTAGTTGCAAGCTTGAAACTGGCAATCTATTACAACAGCCTCTGTGACTGGAATGAGTATGACAATGCTTCTGGATTGCAAAAAATGACAGTGATCCTGCAAAACATGTACACACATTGGTTGTGTTTATATATGTGAGTAATTCTATTTAGCCCAATAGGGCTACTCATGTGTGGAAAGTTCCCCATGTGAATTACTGTTTTGCAGGATTAGGGTCAATAACAGTAAATGATAGGTGCAACTTTCATTTAAAAGTTGAGAAGAACCCCACGTATTTCCAAGATATATATATATACACATATATTTATTTTTATTTTTTCTTTATTTTTCTGTGCCTCTGCACTTCTTAGTTTCAGACAGACAGAAAATGAAATTTTCCTTCTTCTAGATACTTATCCACACTAAACCTCTGCACCATCTGAAAGTCTACCAACACCAGTAATTGCACTGCTGTTGCAGGAATCATCATAAGACTTTAAAAGAATTACCTTGACATTTCATGATATCTTGCAAAGATTCCCTTTTACTCAGAGTGACACTGTCATCACAAGATTTCATAGGAAATATCAAGAGACTTCATGCAATAACTTATTTGTGCCACCACCACTGCCTCATAGAATTTATGCAAGGTGGGGATGTACAGTACTGAGGCATCAATCCAGCAAAGCAAATGAGTAGCCCCACTAACTTCAATAGCATAACTTGTGCTTAAATTAAGCCTATATTTACGTGTTTTGCTGGATCAAGGGCCAAGTTCTTATTTATTTACATTTGAGGTGATAATCAGACTTTTCTTGCTCTTAACTTTCTTACGTTTAGTAAGTTTGGTTAATCAGCTTCACCTCCCGCAGCCCAAATAACTGAAGCATGCTGATGTGAGTGAAACACAAACCCACAGCAGCATACAAAGCCTGGGTGAAGGCTCTCCAATTTAAAAGTTACTTGTTGTGGCAGCTCTGAATATAGGAATCCTGAAGCAGAATGGGATGTTTGGTTTGTTTATTGGTATGTCAGTTCCCAGAATGCTCTTCCAGCTCAGCCCTATTATAGCACTTTCAGTGTGTGAGCTCTGGGAGCAGCCTAAAAGATTTGGGTGGATTTGTGGTTGCACTTCCTTTGCTTGTGCATGTATGTGAGGTTTGTTTTACTTTGTTTACTTTTTAATCAGAAGCACTGATCTTTGATCATTTCTGGCACAGTAAGGGTAAGTTTGAAGGCCTGAGATTGAAAAATATCCCATGCTATCTGGGAATCTAAAACTAAAACTGCGTATGTTGTCACAGAAACATTATTTTAAATGATGGCTTTTTGCAGGGTAAGTTAATGAATAGCTGTTGCCTGACAGAAAAGAGGTTTGGTCAGTTAACAAAAAAATCCCCACTTTGCCTCAGGTTCCATTTTATAAGGTAATAAAGTAAACTTTTTTATTTTTTAATGAAAAGGCCATAATGCCTTTGGATTCACTGAAAGATGTTTAAAGCCTTTTGAAAGTTCTTTATCTGCCAAGCTGTGAAGTAACACCTCCCTCCCCCAGACACGTACACACACTTCTCCTTTCAACATCTATTCCAGAGTGAAAGATCAAGGAGTCCTATGCTTACTCTGCAGATAGACATATACACAAAAGAATAAAAGCTGAGGAAAATTACAGTCACACAAATGGCCTTGCATAAAATGAGAGTCATTGCCTCACACTTGTAGTCATATTCTAGTCATACTTTTAAAAAATTACCTTAAGTGATGATGTAACATTATAAAAGGCATAGTGTAATGGCTTTAGAGCCATTGTAAACAGTGTAAACAGGCCTTAAAGGTAAACTGCTTTTTCAGAAAGAGGGCTATTTTTAATTACTTCAATAATAATGATTACTTCACTGTAGATGGAAACCGAGGGATGAATGGGCCAAATCTGAGTGAGTGGTGTTGCAACCCTGTGTGCTAGATTGCAATGCCCCTCTCTCAAATTTTGGCACATATTCCCCTCCACAGATGGAGACAGAGAAGTGGATGGGCCAAACCTGAGTGCCAGGGTCTGGGTTGCGACACCAAGAGTGGGGAGCCACTCCCAGCCAGCCCTGTGGGACGGGAGCCTCTTCAACTGGAACTGGAGGCTTTGGGGGGGTCAAAGCAGGACACCCTGTGAAACCCAGGACTGTTGGCAGATCTGTGTTTGTGTGTATGTAACAGCTGTGATGCCTTAGCTTTATACAATTATATTAAATCAGGGTTTCTTACACGTTCTCATAGTATAGTACTGCTGTCGGGTAGAGAGAACTTCTCTAGGCCTACTTCCTAAGAGGAAAGTGCAGGGTTGAGGGGACAGTCTCTGGAAGAATGTGGGGAACAACAGTGGCTTTCTGAAGGCTGGACGCCATTCTGGCAGATATAACTTTAGCCAAACACAATGCAGGGATAACTGGGTGAAGTTTTATGTCCTGTTATACAGGAGGTCAGACTAGATAATCTAATGTCCCTTTTGACCTTAAAACATATGCATCCATGTAAGGCCTCTTGCCTTAAATCGAGTTTAAACTTTATGGCCATATACATGGCCGGAGTGGAAATGAGAATCAGGCATACTGTGTACCAAGGCCCCAGGATTTGTAAATGAGAGGTGCCTAGTCACACAGTGTCTATTTAGATATGTTACGTTCTGACCCCATTCATTTAAAGGAACGCTGTGAAGATAAAAATCAAATAGGACTAGATTGTGCCTTTTAGACACAGGCTCTTGGTAAGAGTTGATGTGGAGCTGAATTGCTCCAGGGGGCAGGTGGGAGGCATTTTGCACCAAGAATGTCTCTTGACGCTCCTGGGCATACAGAGGCTGCACACAGCCCCTTGCACTGCAGCTTACTCCCCATTGTGCATCCAGTTGGCTCTACCTTCCACTTAACTTTCCCTGATCATTTTGGAACTTGCAGTTCCCCAGAGGACTAGAGAGAGAACAGTCCCTGCGCTTCCCTGAGTGTAGCCAGGGTGGCAAATCTGCCTGGCCCTTACATGGGCCATGCAAGGGGATAGGAAGGCTCCTTGCACACTCCCCATCTCCCAAGACCAGACAGAATCTGGCCCATAGAGAGTTACTACCAATACCTTACGGGCCACAATCCAGAGAGATGATGAGCACCTGCAACTCCCATTGGTTTCAATGGGAGATGAGAAGTACTGAATGCCTCTCAGGATTTGACCCTAAATTACTAAAGCAAAGAATTATATGATGAGAATTTGCTTGATGGCATTTATGCTTTTGTGTTTAATTTCACTGAGCTTGGACTGTGAGACAAGACTGGTGTGATCTGCTAACGCACTAGTTCAGTACTGTTGTGCTCCAGTTCCCAAAGATGTTGCAGATCTGATGATTTTTAAAAGTTTAATTGAATTTCTGTGCATATTGGGCTTTATCAAACTTTTATTTTGTTTACAAAATCTAAATTTGGGGTTAAGTGAATGGAGAGTGTCCCTTTCATACCATAACAAAGCTGTCGTCAGATATCATTACTAGTCCACTACAGGGCAGGGTTTCCAGAGGAATAGCATACTCCTGGGGGAATTCTGCACCAAAAAATTAAAAATGCTGCCCACAATATTTTAAAATTCTGCATATTTTATTTGTCAAAATCACACAAAATAATCACACCAGTTTCAATTATTTTGGTAATTTATTTCAAAATACCAGTTAGCAAGTATGTCTGAAACAATACAGACAACAAAAAAGATTCCCCCAGGAGTAGAGAGTTAAACAATAACCCAGTTCCTGTTTCTCTGTTATGCTTTCATTGGGTGCCTCAGTCACATGTGCCAGCGGGGCACATCTTGGGGGAAAACTCTGCTCCTCCTGTCTCAGACACCCACACCCTCTCCCCCTTAGAGCCCAGCCATGGGGTGCCACCCCAGCCCAGACACCCACATCCCGCTCCACCCCCCCGAGCCCAGCCATGGGGTGCCTTCCCAGCCCAGACACACACACCCGCTTCCCCCCAGAGCCCAGCCGCAGGGCACCGCCTCCCAGAGCCCAGCGGTGGGGTGCCTCCCCAGCCCAGAGACCCGCACTCCCTACCCCCAGAGCCCAGGAATCCAGAGAGAGAAACAGCCTGATGCTGGGTCCCGGGGTTGTCTGGAGTTGTTAAAATATCTGTTTACTGTTTCTATTTCAGTCTTTATTCAGAACTGATTTCGTATTCTGCCCATGAAACAAAAATCCTCCAATGCCAACAGCGCTCATGAGCAACACTTTAATAACATAAGTGCGTGAGTGCGCCCGTAAAAGAAAAGAAATCCATTAAAAAACGATATTTAAAATCAAGCTTCCAAATATAATGTATATTTGGAATCAATAATATGATTTGACAATAAAGCACAAAAATAAAATATATATTACAAATCTGATAGATTACCTAAAAACCTATCTTTGTTTAAAAGCCAATCTAAGCTTACACTGTATGTAAGCAGGAAATCCCTGCTGGAAAAGAAGCATATTTAACAGAAATATATTTATACTTTACCATGTGTAAACTATAGGTCATGTGATCCATAGGGTAGCTCTGATATCCATGGCAGGAATGATGATTTACCTCAAGTTTCTTTGTGGAAATAGTCTTACTTCAGATTCTTCCATGCTCCCATCTAACAGGGGATTTCTATCAGTGGCATACAACATTCAGACTGCAGCCCTAGCCTTTGAAAAAGGGGGGCATGCTTTGACCATAGAAGCTGTGGTATGCGTTTAACTTACTTTTTATTCTGAATCCTACAATCTGACTGAGAGTAAGATCCAATCAGATGCAAAATGTATTCCATCTCTGAAATGGAATAACTCATCCATAATAGCTGCCCAAGACATACAGTCTCAAGGGAACTAAATGGACATGCATGTAGAAACATTCATTCTGCCAATTTAGCTTTACAAAGCAACTTTCAATAATACAGAATACACGCAAAAAAGTTGTAACCAGTTTGCCTTTTTGGCTATTTATCAACATTTTTCCTTCTTTCTGAAGAGCTGAAAAGTGCTGGAGTTCAGAATGTAGCTTTTGGAACCTATTGGTGACTTTGTACTTTGGATGTTGTTTTGCTGACATTTGGAATTCTTTTTCACATCCCCTGTGGCAGGGTGTGAGGCAGGCACAGCCCTAGAAACAAAAGAAGCCTTTTTCAAAAAAAGAGAGCAGAGAAACCGGAGCATTGATCGAGCAGCTTAGTCTTCGGTTCAAGCATGCTGAGACATCCTTAAATCAAAAGACTAGGAACTCTCAGGAGTTAGACCTTCAGCCTGCATACATTACCTTTTCTGTAAAAATAATTAATAGATTCATAGATTTTAAGGCCAAATGGCCCATTATGATCATCTCGTCTCTCCCTCTCACTTGATACAGGCCATAGAATTTCACTCAGCAACTCCTGCACTAGCCGAAAACTTGTGACTGAACTAGGGCATACATGTTAGAAACATATCCAGTCCTAATTTAAAGGAGAACTGACCACAATCCTTGGTAACCTGTTCCAATGATTAATTGCCCTCACTGCTAAACATTTGCATTTTATTTCCAGTTCTAATATTTCTTAACGTCCGCTTCCAGCCACTGGATCTTGTTATGCCTCTGGCTGCTAGGTTAAACAGCCGCATGCAATATCTAGCATCAGATATTTTCTCCCATTGTAGATAGATATACATTGTGATCCAGATACCTGCTAACCTTCTCTTTGACAAGCTAAATAAACTGATTTCCTTAAGTCTGTCATTGTATGGTGTGTTCTCTAAATCACAAATCATTTCTTGTACTGTTCTCTGAATATTTCTTTTGCCCTCAAGAGTTTTATACAGAAGGCATTCACTGCTATCCATTAAAATGCCAACATTTACCCAATTACTACCCAGTGGTATTTCAGATAACACAATATTTCCCTACACTCAGGATAAGAAATAAGGTCTGGATTCCACAGGGTGCTGAGAACTTGCAACTTTCACTAATGTCAGTGGGAGTTGTGGGGACTCAGTACCTCTCAGGCTTTTGGGGGATGGCTACTGCACATAATGCTGTTGCTTTTAGCGCTTTACAAACACGCACAAATTAAATCTCACCGTTCCCCTGCAGAGTGGGGCACAGAAAGGTGGAGTGACTTTCCCAAAGTCAAGCAGCAAGTCAGGGACAAAGCCAGGAATTGAACCAAGATTCTCTCAGGTCCAGTATCCTACTCGAATTACCAGACAACCCTCTAGTGGTTCCAGTATGGTATGAGGCAAGACTGTTATTGAGTGCAGTGCATCATTTGGAATACTTTTAAAGATTAAGGTCCAGATTGTTGTTTTTGCCTCTACAGCAGTGGTTCCCAAACTTTAACAACTCACGAACCCCTTTCACTAAAATGTCAAGTCTCGTGAACCCCCTCCTAAAAACGAATATTTCCATGGATTTTCTCCCTTACCTCAGCATAAATTATAAAAGCATTGATCTTGGAAATATAAAATTTGTTTTTATGACATGCTTATTACACACTATTTATTAATTATTATTTATCATTACAGTATTTTTATTACATTATGAAAATGGCAACACTTTTCCAAGATCTCAATTTGTAGCTTGTATCACTTTTGATTAAGCCTGTTATAAGACAAGGCTCCTATCAGAAGTGCCAGTAGAAAAAAGGGGTGCGGGGTCAAAGCCAGAAAAGTGGGGAGCCCACGGGGGGCCACTGGAAAAAAAGGGCAGGGACCCATAGGGCGCCACGCTGATGTGGGGGCGCCACGTGACCCTCGTCGCCCCCCCATACTGGCGCCTCTGGCTCCTATGTTTCATCAAGGAGTATCTGATGTGAAAAAGCATGAAGGTATTTAAGAAGCCAACTGAAAGAGTTCCTCCTACACAAGCATTCAGGTCTTGAGCAGTCCAGGCAAACAATGCACGTTACAACAAAGCTTAAACTTGTTCTTCATAATAATTTAAAAACAAACAACCGTAGCAGCCTATTTAATTTTAAAAACAGCAAAAAATATCTACCTCCCTTTCTATTTCGTAAAAGGAGACTTGAAGTTTAAATCTCCTCAGTGTGATAGATATGCTTGCTTTGATCTGCTTAGCTCTTGGAAGTCCCCAAGGCTCCGGGCTGCTGGCCCGTGCTGCCCAGGGTCCCTACGGACAGTTCTGTCCACCATTAGGGAATTTTTTCCTGAGAACCCCCTGTAACATTTCGTGAACCCCCAGGGGTTCACGAACCCCAGTTTGGGAACCACTGCTCTACAGCCACCCGAGGGAGTGTTTTCAAAGGTGTAGTGCCTGAGCAGCCATTGCTGGAAGAGTTCTGCATTGAGAGGGATTATAAAGAAAGCAGGAAGCTGGCCTTAGTGGTGGGGGAACCTGCTTATAAGTGGCAAACACAACATTTATTAACAGGATGGATTGTGTGTCTCCCCCCTGCGACAAACACAGCAATTTCCTGCAATGTCTTTGGGAGATCTTAATGTATTAAGTCTATGTATCAGAAATCTGCCCCTTAGAATTCATTTTCCAGAAGCTTTTTTATTCTTGAAGAACTCAACTTTATGTTCATCAAAAGCCAGTACACAAGGGGTATGAACATGCAAAGCAAATCACTTTAAAAATGCAAATGAATGTTCAGAGTAAGGTTTTTTGCATTATTTGCTCTGCTGCAGTTACCTTGTATGTTTTGTCTAACTCCTAAGATCAGCTGTCCATCTCTTCAGGCTATGCGTATTGGAGCAGAATCTCATCTGGGGTAAATTGGCATAGCTCCTTTGGCTTCAATCCTTGAACCCAATGGAGCCATATCATTGATGCCAGCTGAGGATCTGTCCCAGTATTGAATATAGTACATCCATACTAGCCTAAAACTTCCATTCTTTTACATATAACAACTAACCAACATTTTGACACAGAATAGACATGTTAAACAAAGTAGACTAGTTAAAAGAACGCATAAAAGAGAGAGAAAAAAAATCTAGTTAAAAAGAGAATTAAAGAATACAAATAGAAAATAGGGAAGCTGGTCTCCATACATCACACAAATCCTGGCTTTATTTCACTCCTGTCCTTATGTCTTTTCTCATTTCTTTCATTATGTCTGTTCTGTTATTAATGAGCTCTAGGAGGGTGACACAGCTGTTATAAATCAATGTTTCTACAACAAAGTGTTAGTGTATACCACTGTTTTACAATATATAGCATCCTAAAGGATACCAAAGTGTTCTATCAATTGATACACAAATTATACACAGGAATAACTTCAACTACTGAAATGCAGCTATCTCTTGGGAGGAAACACGGCAACAGTTAAACAGCACCCCATAACACCACACAGAAGCTTAGGATATGACATGAAGGACATCTTATCCAATAAAAACAACAAGGAGTCTGGTGGCACCTTAAAGACTAACAGATTTATTTGGGCATAAGCTTTCATGGGTAAAAACCTCACTTCTTCGGATGCAGACTAACACGGCTACCCCCTGATCTTATCCAATAGAAATTGCAAGGGAAATTTAATTACCCAAGGGGATATTTGACAGGACAGCAATTCTAAAACACCTTATACTTGCACAAAGACCCATTAAATTATTAACATGCACAGTTTTATATCTCATCAGAATCGGAGCACTCACAGCAACAATGTGCCCTGGCATTAGTTCGGTACTGACTCAGAATGAACATCACCTTCTGAATCACCAAGGCCATTTCCTGCAGCATATGGGAGTTCCTTAGAGGTGTACTAATCAAGTACTGCAACCTCCTCAGCTTGGGAAATCAGACAGGATTGTAACATAAGGCAATATGTTCCTTTCCTCTGTGTGCTGTTCTAAAAGAGAATTGCAGGAAGCTTTCTCACTCTTAATCTCCTATCATTTTTGTGTGTGGCTTAGCAAATTCAGATGTTCATATTCAAATCTTTATACATTTAAAATGAACCATGGTCAGGTGTAGCGCTTCCGGTTTTTGCAGGCCTCTCATAAGTTGTATAGTGCTAAATAGAACCAGTGTGAATGCAACCAGGTATCTGCAAGCTGGGAGATCCTGAGACAGCTGACACATCAAGACACCTTATGGGAGTGGAGAGACCACCCAAGCAAGCATTCTGGGAAGTAAAAGAGATGATTGGGAAAGCTCCCATTTTGAATATTTCAATGCCGCGGAACCCCTGATGTTGCAATGTGACACACCTGAGCCAGGTCTAGGGGCTACCATGCTTCAAGGGTGATCCTGTTGCATTCGCAACAGAAGATTGTCTGTGACAGAGAAGGGCTATGCTCAAATTCAAAGAAAGTTGTTAGCAATACTCTTTGGAATGGAAAAATGTCACCGATTATACTTATGGTAGCACCGTGGACATACAATCTGACCATAAACATCTCAAAAGCATTTGAAGAAAGCCATTACTCAGTGCACCAAAGTGCTAACAGCAGGTGATGATCCGACTGCAGAGGTATGATGTACAGATCGAGGATTACCCAGGGAAAGATTTGGTGCTTGCGGACACCTTGAGCCATGCATACCTACCAGAACCCAGCAAGGCGGGATCTGTACAGGCTGAGGTGAAGACAATAAATATGGTAAAATACATACTTCTCCCAGAAGAAAGGCTGAGAGAGATACAGAGAGGTACATAGCAAGACAGAGTACAGAAGGCATTGAAACTCAATCCAGCAAGGATGGCTAGCAACAAAAGATCAAATACCTAAAGAGATTACACCATTCCTCCAGATAAGAGATGAGTTGTATGTACAGAATGGCATTATATGTTGGGGAGAAAGAGCAGTTATTCCAGCAGCTTTTGGGAATGAGATTATGCACAAAGTTCATTTGTCACAACTGGGAATTGAAGATTGTTTCAGACGAGCCAGAGAGATTATATACTGACTAGGAATGAATGAGCAACTATGGACATTCATGGAAAAGTGTGATGTATGCAGTTCCTGGGAGGACAGTCAAATGAAAGAGACCATGTGGTAACACAAAGTTCCAGAAAGACCATAGGCAAAGGTGGGAGTGGATTTGATTATGTTTGGAGACAAAGAATTTGTGATCATTGTAGACAATTTTTCCAATTTCTGGGAGACAGACTATTTACCAGACACAGGATCCAGAACAGTCATACAGAAGATAAAAGTACATTTTGCATGGTATGGGATACTGGATATCATGTGTTCTGGTAACAGACCACAGTTTGTTTCAGGAGATTCCCAGAAGTTCAGAAGGACTGGTATTTTAATCACATAACCTCTTCACTGGGGTATCCTCAAAGCAACAGCAAAGTGGAATCACAATAAAAACTGCTAAGAAAATGTTGAAACAAGCAAAAACTGCAGATGCTGATCCATACTTAGCATTACTAGATCACAGGACTACTCCCTCTCAAGGCCTAAATTCTAGTCCATCCCAAAGGCTGATGAGCTGGAGAATGAAGTCACACTCTTGCCTTCCCTTGGAAAACTGCAGAGAGACCAACAAAAGAGACAACCTTTTTAGTACAATAGATCGGCAAGAGATCTGCCGGATCTGGAGCCAGGTGACAAAGTGCATATGTAAACCTTAATAAAACAGGATAGGTTCTAGCACAAAGCTACAGTGGGGCAACCAGGAAACCAAAGATCATATCAAATGCAAATGGACAATGGACAGATAGTAAGGCAAAACTGTAGGCACCTCAGGAAAATAAAAGAAACCTCTAAGGATAGTACGGACAGCACACGTCTGAGGATTCTACAGCAGGAGGAAAAGGGTGTTTGGACAGAGATTCCACCAACACCAAGCCCAGAGACTGGTTGACCAGACTGGAGGAAGACAGCACCAGGGAGGCACCAGTGAACCATACCATACTAGAGGAGGGTAGATTGTTAAAAGCCCTGCTCATCTGAGGGACTTTGTGTGATGGACTTCCAAGTAGTATGGGTATATAGCTAGACAAACTGATAAGGTGATGAACACAGTAACTGCAAGAACAGTTAGCATCTGAACGAAATACGTTAGATTATGTTATCAGTTATTGCAGGGGTGTTTGACAGTTTTCTTTAAAAGAGGAAGAATGTAACAATATGAAAGTGATAGACACTTGCAGGCAGCACACTGTTTTCTGGGGGAACTTTAGGAAGTGATGCCCCCAGGAGAACTGTCTGAGGAGCCGTAAAGCTGGAGAATCCATGTTGTAAGCAGTCCCAATAAAGGTGGAGTGTGTTAATTAACCCGGTGTCAGAGTGAGATCTTATATGCAGAAGATCCAGACACAACGAAGCATAAAACGCCTAGAACATGAATACTGGCAACACAGTGACACAGCTGGGTAAAGCTTTCTGAGTTGTAGCTTGCCTTGCTCCTAGGATTACTGCATCTATAGTTCCACAATATGTAGCTTCTTAAACTGGTGCATAGTCTTAATAGGCCAGGTACACAGCCATGGTGACCTTCCACAAACATAACTGACTTCTAGGAACAAACCCAAACTGGCCTGAATAAAGGCTGGAAGTGGATGGGTCATTACAAAAACTAATTTCCCCATACTAATTTCCCCCTACTGTTACTCACACCTTCTTGTCAACTGTTTGAAATGGGCCACCCTCATTACGACAAAAAAAGTGATTTTTCCTTCCTTGATATTCTACTGTCTCGTTAGACTGACCCCCCACTTGGTAAGGCAACTCCCATCTTTTCATGTACTATGTATATATACCAGCTACTGTATTTTCCACCTCATGCATCTGATGAAGTGGGTTCTAGCCCATGAAAGCTTATGCCCAAATAAATTTGTTAGTCTCTAAAGTGCCACAAGGACTCCTCGTTGTTTTGGCTGATACAGACTAACATGGTTACTACTCTGAAACCTGTCAGGATATCTTGACTCTCTAGGCGGGCCCCTTTAGCCTCTTACACTGAGAAGGTTTCTACACACAATTCATGCAATCTAGTTTTGCATAGCTCAGAGGTTCTCTAATCTTTTCACAGTGTGGACCACATCCTGACAGACAGTCTTGCAGATCACCTTATCTCTCATTTTCAATTGTGAATACCAGCGCCACTCTCACTGGCAATCAACTTCTCCTTCAACGAAAGCAATTGTTCACATGAAAAAATAGGCAATAGATTTTTAGCTTCTTTTTATGTGATTTAGCAAGTAGGAACAAGGAGCAGCAGCTAGCATCATGAGACCAAGAAGTCACCTCTCCGTGGAACACCAGTGAATGCTCTGTGAACTGCTCATGGTCCATGGATCATAGGCTGGGAATCACTGATATAGCATCATTCATACAAAAATATCCTAGAATTCTTAATATCCAATTAGAGTCTATATATGCAAAGTAGTCTATATATGCAAATACAAATGTAGTACAATATGCAACTATGGGAGGGTAAGAAGGAAAAGGGACACATACTAAGTTTCAGGAAGAATGACTGAGGTCAGGGAAACTTGGTGACTCAGGGAGTAGGATGTGATTGTTTTACCCAAGAGAATGGTAAGAGTCATAGGCCAAGAGGAAGAATGGATTTTCACATAGGATATGAAAATAAATTATGAGCCATTTAGGTTCAGAGAGTTCATCGGTGAGGCCCACGTGGGAATGATCCCTTGTGGGGAAGAAGGAAACAGAAATACGTCTAGTACTTGAGAAACATAAGGAAACCAAGAGAACATAAAAAGGGGGGGATGAAAAAATAGGGTGGGGTAGAATCCATGGAGTATGACTACAGCAGGGAGGGTTTTGAACTGGATGCTGAAGCAATAACTTCCAGGGACAAGGCCTCCTCCCCCCTCCTTAGATCACTCTGGCAGTTCAACGGGGATGGAAAGCGGTCTTACACAGCCAGCTGGCACTGGAAAAAAATCACTGGATGACTGAGTGGTAAAGTTTCAGTAGCCAGCTCTACACCACCTGCTCTTGGATGCTCAGCATTCGGGTATGTCCGCCCTGGAAGGGAGTGTGGCTGCAGTGCAATATGCATTAGCAATCCTAGGCCATGGGCTCTGAAGCTGCTCTAACTTGTGTTGAGTGCTGAATTGGCTCCCAGCGGCCCCATGATAGGGTGGAGGGGAGCCGATGTAGCTCACATGCACCTGAGGATATGGCTTCTGCTACCAAATGAGAAGATGAGCAAAATACTTTTGAATTTGAAACAAATTAATGTTTGGAACACCGAAATATAGGAAGACCAGTAATATTTGTATTGTGTGAATAGCGTTTTGTTTTGTTTTATAAATAATGTACAAGTGCCTAGAGGCTGGGAGAGGTGCTTTTAGCAAATCTACATAAATCAATTAACTAAATAAATGAGGGAATTACAATAGTAAAGCTTAAAGGAAAGGCAGCCATGGATGTGAACAGGGCCGGCTTTCGGCCAATTCAACCAATTCCCCTGAATCGGGCCCCGCCCCTAAGAGGGCCCCGCGCCCAAGCCCCGGTACGGCGTACCAGCAAGAGCCGGTGTGCTGTACCCGGGTGGCCCGGCTTCCCCAGGGGGCAATTTAAAGGGCCTGGGGCTCCCAGCAGGGGCTGGAGCCCCAGGCCCTTTAAATTGCCACCATAGCCCCACTGCTGGAGCCCTGGGGTAGGGCTGCGGGGCTCTGGGGGCTATTTAAAAAGTCCAGGGCTCCCGTTGCTTCTACTGCCCCGGCCCTTTAAATAGCCGCTGGAGCCCCACCGCTTCCCCAGGGCTCCCGCGGCTATTTAAAGGGCCGGGGCAGTGGAAGCAGGGGAGCCCCGGGCCCTTTAAATAGCCCCCGAGCCCTGGGCTGCTGCTGCTGCTACCCCAGTGGGGGGCGGGGGAGGGGGGGAGGAGGGGGCGGGGGAGGGGGCATTTACCGTACAGGGTGGGCTGTACCCGCACCCTCTGCCCGCACCAGCCCCGCACCCCCTGCCCTGCCCGCACCAGCCCCTGTCTCCAGCCAGCCCCGCACCCCCTGCCCTGCCTGCAGCCAGCCTTGCACCCCCTGCCCGCAGCCAGCCCATCTCCAGCCAGCCCCGCACCTCCTGCCCGCAGCCAGCCCCTGCCGCACCCCCTGCCCTGCCTGAAGCCAGCCAGCCCCAGACACCCCCCTGCCCACAGCAGCCCTGCACCCCCTGCCCTGCCCACAGCAGCCCTGCACCCCCTGCCCTGCACCTCCTGCCCTGTCTCCAGCCAACCCCGCCGCACCCCCCTGCCTGAAGCCAGCCAGTCCCGCACTCCTCTGTCTCCAGCCCAGCCAACCCCTGCCGCACCCCCCTGCAGCCCTGCCTGAAGCCAGCCAGCCCACCCCACACCCCCCTGTCTCCAGCCAGCCGCGCACCCCTTGCCCTGCCTGCAGCCAGACCCTACCTCCAGTCAGCCCCTGCCCTGCCTCCAGCCAGCCCCATGTCCAGTGGTGCCCTGCAGTTCCCAGGGCAGTAACCCTGCACACCTGCTTCAATGAGGGGGGCAGGGAGCAGCTTGTACCCACATATGTGCACACCCTAGGGTGACCAGACAGCAAGTGTGAAAAATCGGGACACGGGGTGGGGGTAATAGGATCCTATATAAGAAAAAGACCCCAAAATCCGGACTGTCCCTATAAAATTGGGACATCTGGTCACCCTAGCACACCCCCAGGGAATGGTGGGGACCCACGCATGTGAAACGGAGCTCATTTCTAGTTCAGGCCCATCTTTTTAAAAAGAACTTTAGGTAGGGTTAACATACAGCCGTATTTTCCCGGACATGTCAGGCTTTTTGGTTCTTAAATCGCTGTCCGGGAGGAATTTTTAAAATTTAAATTTTTAAAATTTAAAAATTCCTCCTGGGAAAATACGGACGTATGGTAACCCTATTGGTACAAAAAATACATACTGTGGCACATCCCTTAAATCAGAACTTTTTATAGGGAACCGGTTGCTAAGAAATGAAAGTCTTTTTTTTACGCTTTTTTTTTTTTAGTCATCCCTGCTGGGCCCCGCCGAAAATGTTCGAATTGGGCCCCGCACTTTCTAAAGCCGGCCCTGGATGTGAATTTGAGTACCAGAGCAGTTGAGATTACGACTGATTCAGGTTTCAGATTACAAAAATAACTGAATGCAGATTTAGAGATAGGGGAAATATGGATAGCAAATGAGTAGTACAATGAAAACGATGTTCCAAATCAACAGTGCTGACATACAGGTCCCCTTGACCTTGAGCTTGTTCTTAAAGCCAGTCAAAGGATGGCAGAAGTTTTTATAACACCCACAGGTAGCTAATGTATTTTATGTTGCTTCTGCCTTTTGGAATCCAATATTGTGCAGCCCTAAAAAAGCTAAATCTGCCCAATCAGGAGAATTCAGTTGAGAGCCAATGACAGTGGTTGTTTGGTCTGAGGGCTCTAATTGGCTATCAAAGTTAGTGAGAGGTAACATCACACAGAACATCCACCACTGTTATTTTCAGGTTAGTTTTGAAGCTCCATGAGGCTGTCTGAACTCACCTAGTCTAAGTAGCAGTGCAGATGAAAACTAAGTATTGTAAAAAACTGCATTCATTGTTGGCAGTCTCTGACCATTTGTAAGTACTGTATTCAAATTGCTATTTTGGTTAAGGAGGTTGTGTGTCATTCCAGAACACATTTTTATGGAACACTTAAAAAAAAATGTAACAAGCTGAGCAGTAGATCATGTGATGCGGGGGTAGAAAATTGTGACCTTAGGAAAGAGCAGTTCAAATGAAGTCTCACAGTTAACCATTTCCTCTTTTATATTCCATGGATGAACCAAGATAATGACTAACCATGAATTCCACTACTACCCATGGAAAATTAAAGCAAAGCTAATGGTGAAGGCCTCTCATCTGTACCATGCTTATTCCTTGTTTCCACCATATTTAAAATAAAATTGTTGTATCCGCACATAGGAGCTGAATGAGTCACAAATATTTCAGGATCAGAAAACCCTGAAGTGGACGGGATAGCTTAGAGTTTTGGCAATGAGATTCAAATTGTGCCACTTTTAGAGCACTGTTTCAACTTTGGATCAGGTCTATCAGGGCTAGAAGCTGTGGCTCATTACAATCTGATGGCTGTTTGGTGCCTGTGTGAAATGGGTTGGTAGTGTACTATTTTGTTCCCACTGGATAGATATCTATGTTGCAAAATAAACTTCACAACTGGCAGAATCAGCAAAGAGGCCAAGTACCGAGGGTCTGATCCTTCCATTGAAGTCAACGGGAGTTTTGCCACTGTCTTCAACCACAACAGGATTAGGCCCTGAATGACTATGGGAACTGAACTATCAAGCAAGTGATCCATTTAGATCAGGGTTGAGGAAGACTGGTGGAGTGCGGAATCTGCTCTTGCCCATGTTATTCATGCTCTGTGAAGAGAGGATTTCTGTCTCCAGATCTGCCAATCTAGCTCTCATCAGTAGCACTATTTATTTGGAAAGAAAAACTAATCAATACGACCAGTTTACTGAAACTGGCAGATCAAAAAAAGCATCATTTATATCTGCCTATTTGTCAGCTTTCATGTTGTGCTAAGAATCTGCTTGATAAATAAAACATGGGGATGAATTTTTGGTCTGACATTCGTAGAGGTATTCATCCTTACGTGGGAAGCCCTTTCTGCCTTGCAGGGTAAACACACACAGCATCGCATAGACATAAAGCACTTAGAGCAAAAAAAAGAGTTTAAAAATTTTTCATATAACCTTTCCTGTGAGTGGATGCAGACTGAATGTTCGTTTCTTCATGAGTCTGATTAGTTTGCCATTGTATACTTATACCATAAATATTAAAAATGTAACTGGATCCTCTGCAGGAAAACAAAATAGCCTTACTATAGTACATCAGAGATGATAGATAAGAGGAAGACTGGTCTTGTGGTTAAAGTACTGGATTGGACTCTGGTTCTGGGTTCCAGTCCCATCTTTGCTGTATCCTTCCTGTGCAACACCAGGCTAGTCCTTCAGTGCCAGGTTCTGCCACCCTTAGTTACATTGAGTAGCATGTTACTCTGCGAGTTAGTTGTGCTGATTTCAATGGCAATATTTCCAGAATGTTTCTGAGAAGGGGAGTGGCTTGGGTCTAACACAGTCTGAGCCAATACCATCTTCTCCTGCTGCCATTGAATGACTGGAATCAGAGCAGACCAACTGATTGGTTCCCACCTGTACAGGCAGAAGGATTGTTTCTCCCCACTGATGATGGTCTGTAGCCATTTTGGCTTTGTGAGTAAGGATAGCAGAATACAGCCCTTAATGTCTCCCCATCTCTAAAATGAGGCTCACAGGACTAATCTATCTCAGCAAGGTGTTTGAGGCTAAATCCATTAATATTTGTGAGGTCTGTTGATATGTCAGTGATGGACCAAGTAAAATAGCTAAATGGTCTTTAAGCTTGAGCCAGATAAAATGAATGCCTACTTTCTTCAAAAGCTAGTCACATTAAAACAACTGAAGTATCATGGCCTCGAGTTGAAATGAGATTAACTAAAGATTACATAGAACACTTCTAAGGCTTATCAGCACAACAGGTTTGCCAACTGAGCAATGCAAAGCACAAGCATGTTTATTTTCAAAGCTGTACTTTGCATTTCAATAGCCATAATCTAACAAAACATCTACATAGAATTTACGGTGTGCTTATGTGGTAGTTATGCAGAAAAGTACTGTTGGTGGAGGGCTGACTGTTAAAAAAAAGACTATTGATTATTATGGATAAAACACGGCAGTCAGTGAAGTGAGGAATCAAGTTATGCTAAATTCTAAATGCTTCTATGATAAGATAAAATCAAAATGCAAGCGGTGCTTCAGGCGTGAGCTGATCAATGTAGGGATCAGGAAGGAATTTACTCCTCCATTTATAATATTGCACAATTGGCTAGATTTAACTTTTCTCTGAAGTATGTGGTTTTGGCAACTGCTAGACGCAAAATACTAGGCTATATGCACCAAAGAGCTATGCCAGTTTGACAAACCCCACATCCCAGTGTTCTTGAGAGATATCGGGTGAAATCCTGATGCCACCAAAGTCAATGGCAAAACTCCAGTGGAGCCAAGAGTTCAACTCAGATCTTCAGACAAATATATTGAGTGAAAATCCTGGTCCCATTTAAGTCAATTGAAGTTTTGCCATTGATTTCAGTGGGGTCCTGTTTTCACTTTATTAGTTATTATATCAGACAAATAAGGATGTCCAGGGTTGTGGTTTTAAATACTCACAATAACAAAACTTAGCTCTTATACCGTATTGGCATATAGAGCTTTTCACCTGTAGATTTCAGACGACTTCACAAAGAAGGGTAACTCATTGTCCCCATTTTACACATGGGAAAACTGAGACACAGAGAAGTTAAGCTACAGTCAAACATCAGGAAAACAGCAGAGCTTTGAATAGAGCCCAGCTCTTCTGACCCCACTCCAGGCTATAGCCACTAGCTGATGCTGTCTCTCAATTAGGTGCTTTCATCATTTTAGCCATATAAATTTTCATCAAGATAATACTTGGTACTACAAATGTTGTGTCTTGAATTACCAAGAAAACCAATTATGACTCTTAAATCACAATGTATGGTTCATAATGAAGGCCCTACTTAACTTGTGATATTGCGGAAATTGCGGATTTCCAATATTAGGCTTCTGCCGCAATTTAGACAGCGGGAGCCCCACCATGCCTGGGACTGACAGCAGGAGCCCCTGCCGCCCTGGGGCTCAGAGCGGGAGCCTCTGCTGCCAGCCCCGGATGGCCACTGTCAGCCCCTGGCTGCCAACAGCGGAAGCCCCTACTCTCAGCCCTGGTGCCCAACAGCAGGAGCCACCTCTCTCAGCCCCAGGCGGCTGACAGCGGAAAATCGTGGAAAAGTTATAATGGACTTTATTACCACAAATAATAAGGCCCATTATTACTTTTCCGCAATTTTCTATGGCTTGGGGGGTGGGTGATGAGCCCCACTGTTGCATGGCCAGAGCCAGGGCCTGGTCTCTGCTGCCATGCGGGGCTCAGTGCCCACGGCCAGAACCCAGAGCTGGGGACAGGAACTACGTGGTTGGAGCCAAGGATCAGAGCCCAATGCCACAAAGCCAGAGCTGTGGGTCAGCACCCAGGGCTAGTGCCTGCCGCCGCATGGCCAGAATAGGGTGACCATGTGTCTGGTTTTTGACCGGAACACCCGGTCGAAAAGGGACCCTGGCAGCTCCAGTCAGCAACGCCAACCCGGCCATTAAAAGTCCGGCTGGCGGTGCTGCGGGACTAAGGCAGGCTAGTCCCTACCTGTCCTGACACTGCGCTGAGCCCCAGAAGCGGACAGCAGGTCCAGCTCCTAGGTGCTGCCCCCACCCCAAGCACCAGCTCCAAACTCCCATTGACCAGGAACCAGCCAATGGGAGCTGGGATGGCAGTGCCTGCAGACAAGAGCAGCGCGCGGAGCCTCCTGGCCCCCAGTCTAGTAGTGCCATACCTGCTGGCTGCTTCCGGGGCGCGCGCAGTGTGGTGTCAGGACAGGTAGGCAGCCTGCCTTAGCCCTGCCGTGCTGCGCCACTGACCGCATTTGAGAAATTTTGCTCTAAATACTGAAATTACTAGATATTAATTATTAAATTAATTTAGTAAATTAAAAAACAGTTAAATATTTCTGGATTTGCCATTCATCCAAGAGTCTGTACTATAGTTCATTGATCATTACGATAACACTGCTCTACAGCCAAAATGCTTCTGAAATAAATGTAGTCAAACTTTACTAATTCTGGGTCACTGAGAACGAAAATGATGCTTAAAATTGTTGATTGGCTCTAGTTTTCAAGATATGCTATTGGGTCAGTATATACGACCCTTGACTTGGGAAAGGCGGAGGATAAGTGAGTTATAAAGGGAAGGGATCTCAATTTAAACCAGAAATGACTAAAATACATCTTTGACTGGATCTATGAATAAATCTATGACTGGGTTTGGACAGTACTTGCTTTTTAGGCAAAACAATGAATGATGCAATCTGAAGCTGGTATTGCGTCATACATGATATGAATTGCATCATGTTATTCCTAGAAGTCATGGATGATGCAATCATAACGAAGCTTACATCACTCTGCTGAACAAATTGCCCTATATCAGTTCTAGAAATCATACAGTGTCGTGCTCTCTTATTTGTCAGTGTTTGATTTTGCAAAGGGACACATTTCTGTTTAGCCAAAGTGAGCAGATATGCCTCGTACTTGTGTGAACAGTGCAGATAACTTCTGCTATGTTTGTGGTGAAGTGACTTTTGCATCACAAAACCGCAGTATAACCACTATGGTTAAGAAAGCCTATCACCTTTATTTTGGCTGCAAAATTGGAGATCAGGACTAGAGGTTGGCCCCACACATATGCTGCAACACTTGTGCAACAAATCTTCGCCAGTGGTTGAACAGGAAAAGGAAATCTATGTCTTTTGCAGTGCCAATGATTTGGAGAGAGCCAACAGATCATACCAGCAATTGTTACTTCTGCATGGTGCCTCCAGTTGGGAAAGGTGTGTCAAAGAAGAAAAAGTGGACTGTGCATTATCCAAATATTCCATCAGCTATACGCCCAGTACCCCACGGAGAAGGACTGCTGGATCCTGATGCACAAGAATCATTCTCACTTGAGTCAGACGAGGAAGAGGAAGAGGATGAAACTTCTGGTCCTGAACCATCAATGTCACAGGACCCACATTTTCTCCCATCCTCCTCCTCTGAACCACACCTCCTAACACAAGGTGAACTGAATGACCTTGTCAGGGATTTGGAACTATCCCAGAGTAAGGCAGAGCTGTTGGGCTCCAGACTACAGCAGTGGAATCTCCTGGCAGGTGATGTTCCGTGACCGTCCAAAGGATCTTGTCCCATTCTTCTTCATGGAAGGTGATCTTGTAGCCTGCAACAACATCGATGGTGTGATGGCAGCCCTCAACATCATTCACGATCCAGATGAGTGGAGACTGTTCATTGATTCATCGAAGAGGAGTCTTAAAGCTGTTTTACTGCATAATGGCAATGTTTTGCCATCAATTCCAGTTGGTCATGCAGTCCATATGAAGGAAACCTATGACAACATGAAACAACTTTTGAGGTGCATAAACTAGGACCAACATTAGTGGCAACTTTGTGGCGATTTGAAGGTTGTTGCTCTCTTGCTTGGTCTGCAGACTGGATACACAAAGTACTGCTATTTTCTCTGCGAATGGGATAGTCGTGCAAGAGATTCCCACTACATCAAGAAAGATTGGCCACTCCGACAGTCATTGGAGCCTGGGAGGAAAAGTGTTCAGCATCCACCACTTGTTGAATCAAGGAAGATTTTGTTACCACCCTTACACATCAAGCTGGGTCTGATGAAGAACTTTGTCAAGGCCATTGACAAAACACAAGCAGCTTTCAAGTACCTCCATGGAAAATTTCCAAGGTTAAGTGAAGCTAAGATAAAGGAAGGTGTCTTTGTTGGTCCTCAGATTCGTGGACTTCTTTGAGATGATGCATTTGACCATGCACTGCGTGGCAAGGAAAAGACGGCATGGAAAGCCTTCCAGTTAGTGGCAATACATTTTCTCGGAAACAACAAGGCAGACAACTACAGGTTGTTGGTGGAAAACCTCCTCAAGGCATACAAAAGCCTTGCTTGCAACATGTCACTAAAAATACATTTTTTGCACTCTCATCTAGATTTTTTTCCACCGAACTGCGGAGCAGTGAGCGACGAGCACGGCGAGCGATTTCACCAGGACATTGCAACAATGGAAAAACGCTATCAGGGCAAATGGAGCCCATCAATTCTTGCAGACTATTGCTGGACAGTGACAAGAGATGCTCCATTTAATGAATACAAGAGACAAGCCAAGAAGCGCTGAGTAGACACTGAATAGGACTAAACTATGTATAGAATAGTTTTTTGCCTTTTGTTTCATAATCAATTTTATTTATATAACCCTTTTCCTGATTGTTAAAGTGTTACATAAACAGGACAGGTGAAATATTATCATGTAAAGCAACCATAAACACATGAAAAGACCTAGGTTTACAATTTATGATTAAAACTCTACTATCGACACAATATACATAGACATAAAATGTAAAAACTTAAATATCTTAGAAACAGTAGCCAATCAGTTGTTTTAATTGTCATATTTGAATTCAGCACATCAAAATACATAATAAATAGCACATTTTATCTCTGAAGCAGACGACTTCTCAAAAATTGTAGACCAGTGTAATCTGTATTTTGATTTCCAGGCCATTGTATTTGTCTACAAGTTAGCCTTCCAGATCTCTGTGCTCTGTCATTCAAATTCAGATTTATTTATTTTTAACGGCAAATGAAAAGGGAAAAGGCATTAGATCAATGAACTGGGGAAAAGATTGTAAACATAGTGAAAATGGTAAGGCAGCCCGTTTGCATTTCAGTCTTCAGAGAAGCCCAGTCTAATGGCTTCTTCTCATGGCTTTAATCCTGTCATTCACCTCAGCTATAGCAGGGTTGGTACTTGCCCAGCCTAAGGGTCCAAATTTCCTCTCAGTTACACTGTTTTCAGTTTTAGTAAAACCTGCCTTAGGGCAGTGGTTCTCAAAGCCGGTCTGCCGCCGCTTCCCACAGCCCCCATTGGCCTGGAGCAGCAAACCGCGGCCAGCGGGAGCTGCGATCGCCCGAACCTGCGGATGCAGCAGGTAAACAAACTGGCCCGGCCCACCAAGGGCTTTCCCTGAACAAGCGGTGGACCGGTTTTGAGAACCACTGCCTTAGGGAACACCTCTGAAAAAAGACCACCTGTCACGAGCAACTTCTTGCAGAGGCCATGGAACACCTCCGATCGCCAGTGGGCAAACTTTTGAAGAGAGACCACCTCTTACAAGTGACCACTTTTGCTAACTTCCATGAGTGCTCGCTCTTGGTAGGTTTTAGTGTATTTCAATAGTGTTGCAACAGAGGAACTGAGAGGATAGTTTGGTCCTTAACATTAATCCAATTGTAGGACAAAATATATGTAATATAGCAGAAAGACATGCATGCAAAATACTCTAATTTGAGTCAGATTCACTAGGTGCTGAGATAGGACTTGAGGGCCATATAAATATTTGCATAAGCACCTAGATAGAAGGCTCCTTTTGATAATACCACATCACACTGGTTCATAACTTTGTTGAAATCTTCTGTACATTTCCATTTTGTATCACCTTTGCACATACTGCTTTACTTATCTCCAGATTTAATGAGAGGGTTCAGTGCCCAGGTCGCCATTTCAAGGAAGTATTTTCCATTTTAAGTGGCAGAGATAACCATTATTGCAATGTACACTGCATTCTAGTTTTATAAATAACATATTTGTTTTGCCAAAAATAACATAATTAAAGTCCATCTCCTTCCATCTTAAGTCTCTGTGTCATTACAACTGGGCCTGTCGTCCAACCCTACTGTTTATAGTTGCAGCCTAACCTTTATTTTGTAAGCAATTTTTAAAGGAAAATTACAGGAACAACCTGCAAACAGCTCCTTCTGTATCCAAAACCAGAAAACTCAAGGGGGAATTAATTTTGCTCACAGTCAGCAGTTTCATAAAGGAACATGCTCAGAATTCTTTTCTGTATGCTAGAGGGTGGAATCTACATGGTATTTTAAATTAAGTGTAAATGAAAATATAAACTGACTTTTTCAAAAAGACAAATGGAAAATTTGGAGGCTTTGAAAATAGCAAATAATTCTCAGGACACTGATTTCCTCTTTTCACTATTTTGAGAGTAGCATTTCCCCTATAGGGAGATGCAATCAGTACCCAAGTTTCGCCCATTCTGTCTTACTATGGCATGGAGAGGAGGTGTCAATGATCTGGGCTAGATCCAAACTCCCATTAAAGTCAACAGAAGTTGGTCCAATAAAAGATATTATGTCACCCATCTTGTCTGCCTAATATCCTGGGACCAACACAGCTACAACTACACTGCACACGTTAAAGTCAATGGAAAGACTTCCAGTTTCTTCAATGGAATTTGACTTGGGCCCCTAGTAATCTAGCCCTCCAGAATCCTCTATAGGCACCTGGGAAGGTCATCTCTCACCTCAAAGTACTTCTGGGGGTGGCCAGCAAGTCCACACCTCACCAGAGGATGCCAGGACCTTCTCCTATTATTCCAGGTGTGGAGGTTTGGAGGTCCATGGAACCCAAAAATACACTGCCAGGTTTTGTAGCCCCGGGCCTTTAACACTCAAGGACAGATTCACATAGTATTGTCTGTGCAAATGCGGTACTTGTCAGTCCCTGCTCAGACAAGCTGAGGTCTGGTTCAATTCTGTATAGGCCACTGGGGTGGGGAGGGGTGCAGAAAGGGTGTGATGTGATTGGCTGTATAGATCCAGTAGCTACAACCCTTTGCTAGTAAGCTGCAGAAGAGGTTTCTAGAATTATTTGTTTTTGTCCAGTTTCTGGCTTGGTGTGGAGCTGAGGTTGAGAAATGTAAACCTTGTTATCATGGGGATTAATTAAAGAGGAAGCTGGCCTAGTAAGTGTGTGCCTTTAACAAACAGAAAATTATGCACACACATGGAATGCTACCTCCTGTTATCAGTCAGAGGCAAAAACATTCAAATAGTTTCATCAAGTACTCACATGCTGTCATTTTTCACTTTAAGAATAAAGCGTTTTGCATTAATTTCCTTAAAAATGCAGTTTGCAGAGAACTGTGTTTGCAGTTCATTCTTTAGACTGTCATCTCACTACGGGTTCTGTTAAGGAAGCCACAGTCATTCTTCCAGGTAGGCACTGGCAGGTATATCTCTATCTGAAGCACACACCAAGGGAAGGAACATGTGACCATATAACCGAGAGGGGACAGGTCACTCAAAATAACATTGTACACTGACCTGTCTGAGAAAAATGCAGATTTCTGTCATTAAGAGACTGGGATATATTGTAACTTTTAAGCCAGAGCCTGTGGTAGCAGCCACAAGGAGAGGCTCTGTACAAATCTTTCAGACTTTTGGATCAGAGAAGCTAGAACCTTGCACAATTCTACATGCTAGAGCACTTGAGAAAATGTGCATACATTCCTTTTTCACAGAAGACTGATTTTAATGGGGAAGCAGTTCATCTACCAAGGATCTGTCTGCCATATGTCCACATTGAAAACTCCAAGTGGGCCAAATTCTGGCCTCAATGCACACACATAAGTCCCTCTGACTTTAGAGGAAATGCATTCACTTATCTGAGGGTGGGATTTGGTCCATTAATTTCAGTGGAAGTTCCACACTAAAGCCTCATATCAAAAGGACTTAAGCACATGCTTAACTTAAAGCATATACTTTCATGCTTAAAGAGGTGATAAAGTGCTTTGCTGAACAGGGATGGACTTACTCATGTTCTTGAAACCCAACAAATGTTTTGCTGAATTGGGGTCAAAAGTAACAATTGGAAGATATTAGATTTAGGCAGCACCATAAAAAAAAAGTCTTCCTGTATCTATCTGAGCTTCTTCCCTTAACAATACATTTGAATAAATCTCTCTTTTCTCCACTCTGTGACTGAATAGATATTGATCATCAAAATCAAAAGTAGGTGGAGGGAACAGGGCTGAAATCTGGTTTGTAAATGACATTTGCTATCCCAGTGACAAGTGACTGTGCAAACAACTAAGTTACAACTCCTATAGCTGTTGTAAGCAAGCAAACCTTGATACTTTCATTGCTTCTCTTTTAGTGCACATAGGTGAGCTCCATCCATCAACCACCCCTGCTTAGTTTGCACAAGGAGGACTAGTCACATAGCTGATACCAAATCAAGTGATTGCTTTATATCCTTTCAGTCAATGATGTAAAACCAAATGATAAGGCAGTGTAAAAGCAACACAGATAGTGAGCCAACAATGTGACAGCAAGAGAAAGGAGCAGAAATCTATTCAATTTACTGGCTTAGGCAACCCCTGAAGTTTCATATAGTCTATTTTCCAAACCAGGTCACAACAAGCGGTGCAATGAATCAAAGAACCTATAATATCTCAGTTTGAGCTGGGCATGATTTCACTCACAAGAGAAAAAACTGTTTTGTTTCTAACTCCCAACATCTCTGCAAGAAAATGGAAGTGTCAGGGAATCTCACCTGTTTGCTCCGCTTTAATGATGACTTCAAATGCTGACAGTAAACTGGGCTAGTCTCAGATTTACCCCAAATCCAGATTACTTGTCTGGTTCATCACATTAATCTGAGAGAACACAGTGTCCCTTCTTAGTATCCTGCCCCAAGTTTACACCTCTATCCTTTCTTTTTGGGACCCAGAAGTTTCTGATTACCGACAGTGGACCTCTCAGCCCCTTGCAACATCGGGCCCAATATTTCTTTCTTTGCCATGGTTTTGGGTTGGATTAATTTTGTGCTGTTTTGCTTGACTTGCAGGGATTTAAATATTTTCCCTCCCAGAGTCTGATGCACACAAACTAGAATGTTAGTAAAGACTAGGGTGCACTAGATCAGCACTAGCATACGTATATGGTGCAACCTAGAATTTCTCGCCGGAACAGATGTTTTCTCTCTTATCCACTTGCCAGGGGACTGGCACATGCATAAACTCACACACAGTTCCACTTCAATGAAAATAACGCAATGCAGTCATGTAAATATGAACATTAAAAGCTAAGGTCTCAGCTATGTCAGAGGAAACTATTCTAACACAGTTGAACGGTATGTACAGGCTGAGGTAATTTCATTATTAAAAAAAGATAATGAGCTCGGAGAAAGTTCTGTATAGTCAAAGGCATATGCAAAATGTCACAGAGACTTCAGATGCTAAAAGATTTTGAACAATAAGTGTGTGTGTTCTTGTAAGAAAGGAAGTAACTGGCTCCAGGGCGGTTCTTGTGACACCGCCACTCCTTGCTGGTCTCAGGGGACACGGCACATACAGAAGTTCCAGCACTAGAGCTAGTATTTCAGTTACCCCTCCCCGTTACATGCCCCCTCACCTCCTTTGCCCCTCCACGTTAGATTCTATGGGGCTGGAGGTTAGTGCTGCAGCACTTTTCCAGCAGGAAAGCAGTGTCAATCCCTACAAGACTGTGGGCAGGGAGGTTTATTTATTTTTTGTATTACAGTTGCAATAGATAAGAGATATCAGGGGTGGGGTCACCTTTTGGAGTGGAGGTTGCTGTGTGAAAGGGGGAAAAGGGTGTCCCTCCCCATGAATAGAAGGAGTTGGGTGGTGTGGTTTTTTATCCCCCCAGAATGAAAGGAGCTGGGGCGAGGAACAGAGGTATTCCCCCTTAACATAGGCTGAGGGGGAGAGGGGAAGAATCACCCATGCTTATATTAAGAACAGTCTGCCTGACCTCTGACTTCTGATACCAGCACTCATTGCCAGATCATGGAGCATGCCCAGTAGGGATGGCCTGGTGGCTGGGTGACCCCCTTGCATCACACCTCAGTACAATAGGTGCCATCTTTTTTTCTGTCCACCCTATCTCTTGTTCTTTTCTGCCTCTGCTGTTTCTGTTCTTTCCCTGTCCTCTGTATTTTATTCTTACTTGCTTTCAAGATACCTGAATGCTGGTATCAAGATACATTTGTGACGGGATCCCCAGGGTACAACCTGGAACTGTGGGACCACTGTGCACCCTTAACTCTCCAACCTGGGGTGTCTGTCATAAAGCTATGGCAGTGATAAGCAGCAAACCCCTCCAGGTGCTGTGATCACTCAGCCGTCGATATGTGGAGCCCCACACCCAGCTAAATTGCATGAATGCTCCCTGAGCCACTCACAAATAATACTGAGAAAGGCACCAGACAATCACCCCAGTCCCCAGCCTTGCACCCTAGAAATTTACCATCTTACACAGCTCAAGACACCTTGGACAGTGCAAGCCCATTCATTAGTTCTGGGTAATGGACGTGCAACATGTTTGTTAACCTGAGCTGAGATTCCCCAAGCACTTCAACCAAACCCACAGTGTTTTAGGTAAAATATAAAGCGGATTTATTAACTATAGAAAGAGAGATTTTAAGTGGTTAGAAGGAGCAGGCATAGAGATCAAAGTTGGTTACCTAATAAACAAAAATAAATTTGCAGTCTAAATTCTAACTTTAACAAACTGAGGAAGATTTGAATCAAGCAGTCTCTCACCCTAATAGATGTTACAGGCAGTTTGTAGTTCTCAATGCTCAGACTGAACTCCTATCCAGCCTAGGGGACCAATCTCTCTAGTTCAAAGTCTTTGTCTTCCAAACAGTCTTCCAGGTGTTGAGATGGGGGGAGAGGCCAAGTGATGATGTCACTGTCCCTCTTTTCTACTTTCTTCCAGCTGCTAGAAAGATCCTTGCTGTGATGTGGGGGTCAGGCAGCTCCCATTGTGTACATGCCCTCTCTGAAAAGCCTATGGGAGAGTGGATTCTTCTTGGTGGGCCATTAATGCCTGTCTGGCCAGTGATAGCTGCTCCTTTGTCACTAATGAAAGGCCAGCTGTGTGTGTCTCCCAGCCTCACAACATATTTCAGTAACACATATAGCAATACGTCATAACGTCACATACAATGATAGCACATACTATCCAAAAGGATATTAAGGTTCAACAGATCAAGACCTTTAAAATGATACCTCACAAGGCATGCATTGTACAAACATATCTTAATCACATCACAAAGGTGAATGTGGGGATTCCAGGGTGCTACTTTGAGGTACAGAGTGTCACAAAGTTTCTGATCCTCTGGAAAATTATTTAATCTGAACAGGCTGTGATCTTCCATGAAGCTCTTTGAGGCAATTATTCATGAGCTTCTGTATGCCAATGGTTGTGCTTTAGCAGCACATACTCTAGAAGATATTAAAATTGATCATGGACAGATTCACAGAGTCTGCAGAAAGGGATGGGTGGACAATGAGTCTGAAAAAGGCAGCGGTCATATATCAAATTATGTCCCTATATGAAACCAAAAGTCACCATCAGCACCACCAACTGAATGCTATTACAGACGTTCTCTGTCTTGGTAGTAATATTAGCAAATGATGTTACTATAAACAAGGAGAAGACAAGTCATATCAACAAACCCAGTCTGCCAAATGATGAACTATCAGGCAGAGTCTGGCAGCAACATGGTATTGAGCTTCAAACCTAGTCAAAAGTCTATAAAGTGGTTGTGCTGTCCAACTGGTTGTAGGGGTATGAGACCTAGACCTGCTACAAGAATCACATTAAGCTTCTAGACAAGTTCCAATTTTGACATCTGCATGCCATACTCTGCATCAAATGGCAGGATAAAGTTACCAATAATGAGTTCTGGACAGTAGTCACTCCTCAAGGAATGGATTGAAGCCATGCTTATCACATCACAGTTATACTGGGCTGGTCATGTGTTGAGGATGGACAACACCAGAATGCCAAAGTAGTTGCTGTATGATGAACTGAAAATGGGCCACCACATACGAGGTGGCGAGAAGAAACATTTCAAGGTTACACTGAAACACTGAAACAAATTGCCGGAAGCATCCCAGTCAATCTCCAAATAGCCTGCGGGGGGAGCAGCTATCTTGTGCCCCCTTTAGGTTTGGTATGTGAACCATCCAGCCACATGTTCAGCCCACTGGACTCCTTGTGACAATATCAGAAAGATAAGTAGGGGATTCTAAGACTTGCTGAGGCAGTGCTAAAATTGGAGGGAACAACCAGGCTATCTTATCTGCAACACTCAGCCTGTGTCTACAAAACCTTTCACAAAGGTGAGCTGGGGTCTGAGAACCCAACAACCCTAAACACAGGCTGTGATCATGTGGGTCCAGAGTCACTGTTTCACACAATTCTAATTATCACATCAATTATTGGAAATGGTGCCTTCAGAAAATAGTCCCAGAGGATTTTTATTGTCAACAAGTGGCTAGGAAATCTGTTCAGTATCTCAACAAAATGCAACTAACCCTCATCTCTTCCCTGTAATGCCTTACAGGCACACAGGTTCATTACTGACTTGGGAGGATCCCTCAGTCACTAGTACCAGCTGGGCTTTCCTTGGCTGTCCCCATCCAAATACCGATCCCGTCTAATGCTCCTAAGCGTCTGAGATCACAGTTCAGGGTGATACTGCTATAAGCTCTTTTGTTTTGAACACTGCTATGGAATATTAGAATCATTAGAATATTAAGGTTGGAAGAGACCTCAGGAGGTCATCTAGTCCAATCCCATGCTCAAAGCAGGACCAACACCAACTAAAACCGAATATTGTAATATATACAAGGAAGTGTTCACTGGACTGCAATTATCCATCCTGTTAGGTCTTTTGCTGCTTGAGATGTCTGTTTTAACTGTCCACTGGGCATTCACTCGGCTTTGCATTCTTACCAAACAGCAAGTTTTTGCACCTTCATGGTGCTGGCCTGGCATATGTTCCAGCAAAAGGGAAAAAGCATTTCACACAGCTCCCATTAATCTTATACACATGGAGTGGGAGAGTGAGCAGATTCTTGGCTGGGCTCTGGTCCAGAAGAGCCAGTGCATGAACAGAAAGTGGTATTGTAAAAGCAGAATTAGCAACAATCTAATCCAGTGTTCTTACTAAGCACTTTGCTGTAACAGGTAGAACACAATAACACCTCATGATTTAAATCAGAGCTACAGAACCATTGTTCACTGCTTGGTTTATATTTAGCTGAAGCAGATGGACACTCTGTAATTTTATGCCAAAGTGTATTACTCCTATTTTCTCCTAACAGAAATGGGATTTTTGGGTCTGTGCATTTGTTTTGGCTAAGCCTTTTCACAGAGCTGCACTTGAAACACTTTTCATGAACAACTGAAAATTATTGACGTCCCTACTGCCTAAACAAAAAGTCAAGCTCATTTTGCACTTTGTGAATACTTACATGGGCTGTGGGAGGAGCCCAGAACACCAGAGCTCCTTCAAAGGCATCTGCTTCATGCCCTAGAGTTAGGAGAAATCATTAATTCAAATAACCACACCATGGCAGAACTCTGATCTTGCCTGTTTGCATACGTCAGCCCTGCCTTCAAGGTAGATAAATTTAACAAAGCTTTATATTATCATTGCTGCTATCACAGGAACCTCTACATACGATATATAGTCAAATCCAAAGAACAAGAAATGTTCACACCAACTTCTCCCCCTATGGTTCAGAGGCTGCTGTGAAAAACATCAGCCTGCAATTATATTTTCAATTACAGCAATTGCTCATATTTTCCATATCTCCATTTTCTTCAACTTTCCCTTGGGAATGACTTTATGCACCTTTAAATTATTTGATTCTTTATTAAAACCAAGTACTTGACAACCTGGAACTGAGGGAATCTGTCGAGTGTTTTTCTGTAACCTGGTAAGCTGACTCAGGTGGCTAGAGATTTCCAGTAGAAGGCATAACTGTAATTTCACTTTAATGAGCATATGAGTGATTATAACCTCTTAGCATTACATGAAGTAATTGCCTTTAATTCAGATGATCCCAGAGCCATGAAAGCTGGGATTTCTTTATCAGATGGTGTTTTCTTTCTAGCACTGAAGAATACCCATGGCATTTCCACATTTAATTGCATGAACATCTACACAGCTACACAAATAGACCCTACTGTACTTTCCATTAGCAGAGGTTTTGTAACACTGTTGGGAACTAAAGTTTGAGGTGGGCAGGCACAGCTTCATGAAACATCAAGAGAGGTCTAATTGTTTTCTTTCTTCTTCATTTTTCTGTTTACACTGAGGTTTTTCGCTCTATGGAATGTGCCCAGTTGCCACAGCAACAGGTGCACTATATATAAATTATTAAAATAAATAATCTCTCTTTGATTATTCTTCTGATCAAAATGGAAACTGTACAAACAACATTCTAGACATTTTCCATTTTAAATGTACTTTCAATAGTCATAAGAGAAACAAAAATAAAACAGGCAGGGGCCACATCATCAATAATAATTAAATGAATACTAAATACCCTGCTAATAAGACAGTAATTTTGGTTAACATCAATGGAACACACACACACACACACACACACACACACACACACCATGGGGACAGTGGATCTATATAGCAGTGAATTTTGTTAGGTGTTTCAGAGTAAAACATGTTTTACAATGATGGAATCTGATCCTGTGCATTTTACTCAGGCAAAACTCCCAAACTGGCTGCAGTTCGCATCTTACAGAAGGAGGGCAGGTTTGGACCATGAGTTGGATAATAACTAGGGATGGACAAAACTGATGAAAAACTGTATGTGAAAATGCATGAGATTTTGAATTTATTTTGCATGATTAATTTAGCAAATATAATAAAATAATAATAATAAATAATATTACAGCTTAATATGGATGCAGAGAGGCCCAAAATTCAATTCTTTCCTCTGTCACTGACTAACCTTAATAATAACTGATATAAACAGTAATTTAAGACCTGATCCCACAAAGACTTGCACTTGCTTAACTTTAAGCTTAACCTTACATAGCCCAAACTCCCAAAAGCCCCAGCGAGAAATTGCAAACAGCAGAAGAAATAAATAGGCTAGAGTAAAACTTGAAGTAAAAGTGAAAACTCAGCGAGTAGCTTTTTCAATTCTCTCTTCAATTTCATTGCACTCCCTGTAGGCTGGTGAGCTGGCTTGTCTCTCACAGGCTCTCCCAGTGTCCCATTCTTTTAATATCTGTTTAGCTTTTCTAGTTTTCTAGATGCCTCTGAGTTGGGGGAAACATTTAGGATTGTTCCCTGGGTGGATATACAAGGTAGGTAGAGGCCAGCTGTGGGTTTTTTTCTTTACCGTGTAAACATACCCCAAAAGGCTTGATCTCTGCACTCCAGGAATGCAAAGACTGGAGGTCACAGACATGAATGTCAGGCACACCAAAGGAGGCAAGTTGGGCCTGGGCCAGCTCACCCTTCCTACTCCCCCATCACACCAGCTAGTAGAGCTGTCTCTGCGCCTTGTCAAAAGTACTGCACCTCATAAAAGGGTGTTGCATCAGCTGTGCTCCAGTGCTGAACACTAAAAATTAATAATCATTTATGACTCTACAATATTTGATATAAAGCATACCTGGGCAGATGCAGTATATTGTTTTTACACACAATCATACACTTTTCAGGACACCGTAATGCTTCCCCTCAAATAATCCAGATCATGTTTCTCAACACCCTCAAAAAAGGATCCAAATTCAATTTCCTAGTGGACCATTTCTTATAAGGTGGTGTGGTCTCCTCAGAAGACAGGACATATGGGCTGCATGATACAGTTCCTCAGAATACAGAAGGTAATCTGTTTACCAGGCCATATCTGAGCCATGTCTGGGTGTGGAGTGGAGAATGGGTGTGGAGTGGAGACTGTACTGTACTCTGTATTAGAGGCAGATTCACTACCTCAGCCATCAGACCAATAAGCAAAATATTTACAATTAAATCAATGTCAAACGCATGAAACAAACTAACCAATAGCAGTTACATTTTCTTTTGAAAGCTCAGGGGAAGCTAGCAATAGTCAGTGTGTCCAGGTCAGAATGTGAGCCTTACATCTGAATGCTGTGACTTCCTAAGGGTTATGTCATTTGAAGAATGAATTACATCTTTTTTTGTTGGGAAATGTCTTTTTTTTTTTAAATAGGAAATCCAGCTTCGTCGAGTAATATAAATTGCACATACAGGACTGTGTAAATGCCATTTGTACGGACTATTCAGACAGACAACAAGGGAGAGAGTGGTAAACCGATAGTCAAAGGGTAAGTAAAAGTACTCAACAAAAAGAAATGGACAGAAAATGGAAGACTGAAAGGAAAACAAAAGTAAGAAATTGTCAGTGAAAGGCTGAGGGACAAATTCTGCCTGGCCCTGGGTGGGTGTGCAAGACGGGGAGAGAAAGTACAGGGAGCCTGTGTCCCTGGGGTCTGAGCAAAAGCCCCCTGATGCCGAGGGAAGCCTTTCCATGGACTTTGGATCAGACTGTGTGGAGGAAGTGACCATAATTTCAATGTCTGCCCTGGGGAGTGCAAGAGATGGGGCTGCCCAGCTAGTCTATAAGTGGGTTGAATAGGCCACAGTTTTCAAAAATGGCCCTTAATTTGGGGGTCTCCATATCTGTGGGCCAAAGCTGAGACCTCCTAGGGTCCAATCTTCAGAGGTACTGAGAACTTTCATTTCCCATTGACTGTACCTGGAGTTGTGGGTGATCAGTTCCTTTGAAAAATCAATGTTTAGGAGTCTGAAATTGGGTGCCCAAAAACTGAAGCACTTAAAATAAGTGTTCACATTTCTAACAGCTGTAGTCCTGGAGAACCAAGTGAGCATGGGGGTGGTGCTGGGGCCACAGCCAATGTGGAGGAATAGGGCTTCTGCATGGATGGCCCTGATATTCAGATCATTGGGGATCTGCCAAATTTGGGTGTAGGTAGTGCAGCTTAACAATCCCCTGCCTCTAACATACACTGTCCAATGGGACAGTCTCCACAAAAGGATCCTCATGGAGATTTCCTCTCCCTCATCCCCGTCATATGGGTTTGTCCACATGAGGGGATGACCTAGGAAGATCAGTCAGCAATCCAGAAATAGTCAAAGTAAAAGGTTATGGAGGAGCCAAATCCTGATCAATGGAACACTCGATCTGTGAATTGTCTGTACTATTTATAAAACACAAGGAAATTCCATAACACAAAAACTATTAAAATATCTTACTGTTAATTACTGATGTGCAACTCATTATTTCAATGGGGTTGACCAGGTGGAGTTGAAGAAAGAGTTGTCCCTAAAGACAGAGTCTAAGCCAGCTCCCGTTGAAATCAATGGAAGTCTTTCCAGTGACTTCAGGGGGAACTGGACCAGGAAACTCAAAGATAAAAACTGAAAATTGCACCACTTTGAATTTTATGTTTTATTCCAGCTCTCTCCTGGACAAAAACTATCAGAGTCAATGAGAAAGTACAGAGCCAGATGAGGAGCATGTACACTATATTGCCAAGTCTGTGTTTTTCCCACAGCTGCTCCTTCCTGTGTCTATCTGTGCTGTATCATTCCATGTGACACAAAATGAAACAACATAATAAGTCACTTTCACTATACAGCCAATGCTTATTGAAAATATAAAACAGGAGCACAGCAGGGAACTATGCAGAGAGAGGAGGCAACACTGTGTTTAAAAAGTCTGTTTTCATTTTCAGATAATTTTATTAAGAAGGAGCAGTTACTTACCCTGCACAGTAACTGGAGCTCTTCGAGATGTTTGTCCCTTGGGTGCTCCACTTCAGGTCCGAATGTGCCCCATGAGCCTTTGATTGTAGACTTTTGATAGCAGTGCTTGTGCTTTCTGCACCTGTGCCTTAGCTATCCTCATGCCCCATCCTGAGGGCATATAGGGCAGCGTCGGACGAACGTCCCTCAGTTCTTTCTCTATTGCAAAGTCCCGGCAAAACAAGGACCCCAAAGCAGAGGGGAAAGAGGGCAGGTGGTGGAGCACCCTTAGAGACAAACACCTTGAAGAACTCCAGTTACTGTACAAAGGTAAGTAACCTCTCCTTCTTCTTTGACTAATGTCCCTGTGGGAGCTCCACTTCAGATGACTCCTGAACAGCAATACCTACTAGAGGTGGGTTCTTTGGAGCCTGGTCTAAGATTGACTGAAGAACAGCAGGGGTGAGAACTCTGTGCTGTCTGTGACCTGCTAAATTTTCTTCTGTTCTCAGAATGTAAATACCAAACAAGTGGATGGTGGCACTTGAGTCCTTCAAGTAGTGCAAGGATTCATCAGCAGAGTCACTACACAATTTCAGTCCACCGAAGGGGAGATCCTTGATGTTGTGGTGATGTTGTGAGATCCTTGATGTTCTCCAGTTTCCTGAGGATTGCAGCCAGGATGCATGGCACTAACTGACTGCTGTGAACATGAATTGGGCTGCTGTGCTGAATGTGCCCAAAGATGCTTACAGTGCTGTCCTGGTGATCAACTCTCCTTACATAAGAACATAAGAGTTGTCATACTGGGTCAGGCCCTGGCCATCTTACCCAGTATCCTGTCTCCAACCATGATCCTTACCACAGCTTTGTGGGGAGTGTAGAGAACAGGGTAATTATAGAGTGTTTCACTCATTTTCCACTCCCAGCTTCTGGTAGTGTTTGCATCCCTCATCATCTTGGCTAATAGCCATTGATGGACCTATCCTTCATGAACTTATCCAGTTCTTTTTTTTTTTTTTTTTGTCCTAGTTATACTTTTGGCCATCACAACATCCCATGGCAATGAGTTCCACAGCCTAGCTGTGAGCTGTGTGGAAAAGTATTTCCTCTTGTTTGTATTAAACTTGCTGCCTACTAATTTCATCAGGTGACCCCGATTTTGTATTGTGTGAAAGGGTAAACAACACTTCTCAATGCACTTTTTCCACATTATTCATGATTTTATAGACTCTGTCATATTCCCCCTTTGTTGTCTCTTTTCTAAGATGTCCAGCCCTAATTTTTTTAGTCTCACCTCATATGGAAGCCATCTCAGACCCTTGATTATCTTTGTTGCCCTTCTCTGAACCTTTTTTAGTTCCACTATATTTTGAGATGGGATGACCAGAACTGGAAATAGTATACAAGCTGTGGGAGCACCATGGATTTATATAATGGCATTATGATAATTTCTCTCCCTTTCCTAATATTTCCTACCATACTGTTAGCCTTTTTGATCACTGCTGTGCATTGAGTGGAAGTTTTCAGAGAACTATCCATGGCGACTCAAAGATCTCTTTCTTGTGTGGTAAGAGCTAATTTAGAGCTAATTGTGTACATATAGTTAGGATTATTTTTTCCAATGTGCATTATTTTGCACTTATTAATGTTGAATTTCATCTGCCATTTTGTTGCACAGTCATCCAGTTTTGTGAGATCCCTCTATAACTACTCACAGTTAGCTTTGGACTTAACTATGTTGAATAATTTTGTGACATCTGCAAACTATGCCACTTCACTCTTCACCACCTTTTCCAGATCATTAATGAATATGTTGAACAGCACAGGTCCCAGTACAGATCCTTTGGGGAGTCTGCTGTTCACCTCTCTCCATTGTGAACACTGACCCATTTATGCCTACCTTTTTTTCCTATCTTTCAACCAGTTATTGATCCATGAGAGGACCTTCCCTTTTATTCCACAGCTACTTAGTTTCCTTAAGAGCCTTTGGCGAGGGACCTTGTAAACGGTGTTCTGAAAATCTAAGTACACTATATTGACTGACTCACCCTTATCTACATGCTTGTTATGTTCCAGCTAAGTGTTCTGAGTACTAGTTCTTACTTCCAGCCCCCATATCACTGGTGGTCAATGCTGTAAATGAACAAAACAGAGAACACCATTACAGATCTATGCTGCATGATCCAAGCCACTATTTGGCTGCAAAGGGCTAATTATCAGGTTGCAATTGCTAAATATAATTACACAAATTACACCAAATTAAACTCTTTTATTAACCATCTGCCTCAAAAACAGAGTAATTCCAGGCTATCATTTCCTCTAATGAGGAAAATAGGAAGGAGCACCAATTCTGGCAAGTAAATGAAGAAAGGCCAAAAAGAATTGGAGAAGCAATTTTCTAAAGATGTAAAAAACTAACAGTTAGGG
This sequence comes from Emys orbicularis, assembly GCF_028017835.1. Lineage (NCBI taxonomy): Eukaryota > Metazoa > Chordata > Testudines > Emydidae > Emys > Emys orbicularis. The sequence goes on along the minus strand of NC_088684.1, from coordinate 49,212,688 downwards.
AAAGCCTACACTACCAAATTAAGTTGACCTAAGTTACATTGATGTACAGCCACCACAGTAATTAAATTGCTTTTGCATGTCCACACTACGCTCCTGGTGTCAGTGGTGCATGTCCTCACCAGGAGCACTTGCACCGATTTAACTGTCAGTTTGGGGCATTGTGGGACAGCTTCTGAAAAGCAGCAATAGTTGATGTAAGCAACGCAATGTCTACACTGACACTGTGTCGACCTAACTACATCAATCTAAGTGCTACTCCTCTCATGGAGGTGGAGTTATTAAGTCAGTGTACTGGGCAAGTTGCATTGGTGGGAGCTACATTTTAGTGTAGACACTCATAAAATTAGATTGATGTAAGCTGTCTTACGTCGACTTAACTTTGTGGGGTACATCAGGTCTTAGAAACTTTTTAAGTACATCAGAAGCAGGAAGGAGGTCGACAGGGCACTCTGGTTAACAGAGATCGACTGTCCAGCAGGAGTATCTGGACCTGGGTTCAATGAAGGATGCAGGGAGTGCTCCACGATGAGGAGTCTAAGGTTGCATCTTCATAGCATAGTTAGCTCAAGTCAGCACACTCAAGTTAACTGCACTCGAGCTAGCCTCGTTTGGGTGTGGGTGGCCACATTTCACAGAGCAGTTGGATTAACAGCTGTAACTGGAGCTGTTGCATCGCCACTGCATTACTAACTTGAGTGTTGGCAGTACAACCTGAGTATCAACCCACCCTCACTGACAGGCGAGCTAGCTCTCAAAGCACCACTTAACTTGAGCTAGAGCTAGAGATTTTTGTGTGTTATTGGGAGTCAAGTTAAGGGTAACACTCGAGCTAACTCTGCTGTGAAGACATACCCTCAAATTTTATCTCCTTGTTCTTTCTAAACCTATTCCTGAACCCAAAACAGATTTGACACCTAGAAGGGACATGGGTGTCCTCTAGGCAGCAGACAGCTAGAGTGGCCATCAGATTCCCAATAAAATTCCCAGTAAGTTAGACAGCATTTAAACCCTGTCGATCTAGGCATATCCCAAGAAGGAAAAGTATTCTTCAGAGAAGTAGACCCATCAGGAATGAGAGGATGAGAAACAAGAACAAGCTTGCAAAGGCCCCCAAAACTATATACAGAAGTAAATAAGCTAACTAATAAATTAACCAACCTAACAAACACTACCCCCTACAATAAAAATGTACAGGAAGTGAAGCTAATCTAAGAAGTAGGCATGCAAGTCTCAGGCTGAAGAGGTTGAGAAGGAACTGAAGGTTCATCTTGGTACAGGGCATAAAGAGAGTTAGAGTACATGTGAGGACCCAATAGGCATGGCTACCAAAAGCCTCCAATCAAAGGCTTATGGGGTGCATGTGCACATGAAAGTAGAGCATACATAGGGATTTTTACTCGAAGAAGAATTATTATTATTGATCATGGTTAAATTTATCAAAAGTGGGTGCCTAAAGTTAGGCACCTATGTCTATATTTAGGCACCTAAGTGGTCTGATTTGAGGCACTGATTTCAATGGGAGCTGCATTTTTAAATATCATGCCATATATGTAGGCTTTTTATATTAAATCTGTATGTGGGTGCCCACCTTCAACTGGGATCAAATGGGAAAGGATTAATTTCTTAATCCCATATCCATGAACATCTCTAATATTGCAACGAACCACAGACTCAATTTTAAAAGTATTGTTACTTCTTTTACATTTTGTACCTACAAACCTTCCCAACCCCTAATCCTTCAGATGGATTATTCTCAATTTTTTGTCAACCCTGTTTAATATATCCTGCTATTCAAATATCTGTTTTTAAAGAAGTATCAGGATGGGCAGCCAATTAGCTGCAGATGGTTCTTTACAGAACAAAGGTATCCTGCTCAAAAAATTCCTTCCCGTGGGCATTTAATAGGAATTTCAAGCCCTGAACTAGGTCAGCTTTGAAATTCTGAACAGTCTTCTAGTGAGAAGAGCAATGTAAACAACATGGTAAGTAGATTTCCGTGTGATGGTATTCCTATGACATTTTCTCTGACCCCATGTTAAAGGCTATTTTAGTGCGGTTTGCACTATTTTTATAATTTTCACTTTATGAAGATTTGATGTCCAGAGGCCATCAGGCAGGGATAGTGAGAAATTAAAATGGATCGAAAACTGATTGATTGACAGATTTACCTATTCCAGTCAAAATAGAGAGGACCTGAGTAGATTAGTTCACTTGTTCACAGCAGGTGACATTCACTACTGTGCAGAGGGCCAATGCAAGGCATATGTACCATTTAAGTCCCACTTAGGCTCTCAAAATAGCACGTAAGAGTTGCACTGAAGTTGTGGTAACCTAACAGGGGTGAATTTCACCCAGTATGTGATTTCAATCCCTCCCACGCTGCAAGAGAACTAACAGAACAGACATGTGAACCAGAAAATACCAACCACTGTTCAAGAAAATTCTAGGACCCAAAGGAAATGCAAGAAACCCCCTTGAACTCTACAATATACCATGGAGCAGTCTTGAAAGAGACTAAAAATGAATGCTGACATTCACAATAAAATTAGTGCCTAGATTCATAGTTTGATGGAAAATTCTGTAAAACCCTAAACCTAAAGAATTAAAACCACGGGAGTCCATTATTCTTCCTTTCCAAACCGGAGGATTTAATCAACACCATATAATTTGCTGGCTACAGTTTTAAATTGCCATGCACATATGCCCTCTGAGCTTACAGAAATGTCAGCCTGTTTCAAAGCAGATAATGTCTCATTCTGTTCTCAGTTACACGGATGTAAATCAGGAGTAACCCCACTGAAGTCAAAGAAGTTATACCAGTATAAAGCCATTGTTGGATCAGAATCAGACACTGCATCTCTAGCAAATGATCTAGCATGGGATAATTGAAACAGCAGACAAAATACTAAATGAACTAAATTCATACACGGAATGTGGTAAGGAGCACCCAGCATAAATTAGTGACATCATATGTAGCTCTATCAAAAGCAAAGATGGGTGAATAATTTCTAGTGAATACTTTATTTGATTAATTTTACCTTTTACTATTTGTGAATTGTCCACTAACAAATTGCAACATTCATCAGCGTATTCATTATTTGAAATGATTTGGTGACCAGTGTTCACAAATGGTTTCTTGTCTGTAGCTCTTTTGCAAGCAGTTTGTTGTAAGTATATGAGATTTGAAATTTGAACTAGTTTGACTGGACACATAGGGTATGTCTACACCCAGCCGCTAGTTCGGCGGCTGGCAATCGAAGTTCTGGGTTCGACTTATCGCGTCTTGTCTGGACGCGATAAGTCGAACCAGGAAGTGCTCGCCGTCGACTGCGGTACTCCAGCTAGACGAGAGGAGTACCGCGGAGTCGACGGGGGAGCCTGCCTGCTGCGTGTGGACCGAGGTAAGTTCGAACTAAGGTACTTCGAACTTCAGCTACGTTATTCACGTAGCTGAAGTTGCGTACCTTAGTTCGATTTGGGGGTTTAGTGTAGACCAAGCCATAGAAATGTTCCATGTTATCTGTTCCCTTATTGGATGAACATAACTCTTAGAATCAGGTTTTCTATGCAAATACTTATGGTTACAAATTTGAAAGTTGCTTTCCATGATTATTCTACAATATTTATGTATAATTTGCTTTTTCTCTGGATATTCTTGCCAATAAAATTATGTGCTCAAAAATTCATGGAAAGTAAACAAACAAAATGATCACAAACATAGCTGAAGTTGAATTAAGTTTTTAAAAGTCAAACAAATACTCACTGAAAACCTTTTGTGGCATTTGACTACTTTTGGGCAAAAGACAAAAACACTGATTGTTTTTTTAATAGCCTAGTTAATTTTTGGAGCATTTTAAAGTACTAGAAAACAAAGAATAAATTAAATGGTAATTCTTCTCAAACTAAGAAGATGTGGCTTTCTGGATATCTTAGACAGAGGAGCTTTGTTCGTTCAGTCTGAGCTCTAGTTGTGATGACAGTAGTTCATAAATCCAAAAACTATCTTTGCTGCACCAAGAGAAGCTATAATTTGGATAGAAGTTGTTAACGTTTTTATTATAAAATTTGCCTGTTGAGTTTGCAAAAGTTTCACAAAATTGAAGCCATTTTATGAAACTTCATGGGAAATACTTCCTCTTACTGGATGTTCGTGAATAATCAAAAATCCCACATTCTCTTGAAAAGCCAGATTGGTGAATTTTGAAAAAGATGTGGGGAAATCTGGGGTCTCCTAGAGGCCACATATTGTAGAGGATGAAACAGAGAGATGGGACCTCAGATGAGCTTTACTGCCACCTCGGCCACTGAATGGTCTTAATTATGCTTTGCACATACGGCTATCTGATACTTTGCAAACAGATAATGATGTAAAGTGGTTTCCTTTAAAAAAGTCAGTGCTATTATCATGATAGGAATCTATCATGAAATATAGCGACTCATCACCTGCTAGAGAATCAAACAAATACACTTTAGCACAAATTCTCACTCCTGCAAAAAGCACTTATTGATTTCAATCATAGTTTTGCCACAGTAAGAACAAAGGGAAGATTTCTAAAATACTTCTCGTAAGATCTTTACTGAGCTTCTGTAATATGTATTTACTTTCCTCCACCACCCTGCCAGCACCTTAGGCCAAAGCAACCTGAGCCAGGGAGTCTTGTAAGGCTTGTGCAGGGGTTTAGCTGTCTTCCACTGATGAAAGAAAACACACGCCTTGGGTGTAATTCCAGCATCAATGAAGTCAATGGCAAAACCCACATTGACTTCAAATGGGGCAGGATTTAACCCAGGATGTTGGAATCAATAACATTACACAACTGATAAAACTAAAGCCCTGAAAACATAGTAAAAAGCTCAGTTCTTCTACCATTTGAAAAATGACAGTAAAAGGAGAATTTTCCATGTTTTTAGCATATGCTAAATGTATTGCTTAACTCTGCATCATTTTTTTCGCAGGTGTTTTTTTATTCTTGCCGTACCTTGATGACAGAAATGGATGCAGTGTGGGCATATTCTTTTAATATGCTGGGCTTAAATATTATGCTGCACCATTTTGTATAAACTGTAAGTTTTTCATTTTGGAAACCAGAATTTATTTAGGAGTTTCATGCTTGATTTGTGAATAGGTAAGTAGCACAAAGAGAGAATTTCCTGGTTTCCCAGTATATCTCAGGTGTATAACAGGACAAGTTTTACTGTTCAGTGCTTTAGGAATAGGTGTACTCTAAATTGATGTACAGACAGTGGGCCTGATTTCTTCCTATCACCAGCGGCTTCCAGCAAAAGCCTCACCAAACTAGTCAGAAAGAGCTTTAAAACGTAACCTCTGGATCTGAGCAACTTTTTGTGTAACTAGTCATTAAAAAACTGGTGCCTGTGTAGGTCTCCTGCAGTGAACCCAGTTTCATTTGCTAACAGTGTTTGACATTCTCTGTGTCTGAGGCAAAAGGTTCAGAATGTTAATGAGGCCATTGAAAAATGAAACTGGAGGTGAGCCAGAAAGCAAATATGATTATGCTTTCCGCCGCAAGGAGTATCTTAGAGGCACCCATCACCATAGTACTTGGTTGCATTTTATCATTAAAATGCACATTTAACATTACCCCATAACAGCTAATGAATGGATTCTGCCCTAACCCACTTCTATCTATTAGCCAACAAAGCCAGCCAAACTAAAATCCCACATTTCATAGAAAACTAAACAAACTAAAACATAGCAAGACGTGAACTCTGATAAACCACCAGAGGAATCCATGCCATTCAGGATTCAGGAACTCCTGTAACAAGAAGCAATGTCATGAGCCTTCTACTTTATTAGCACATGATCTGACACTGTGGTTTTTGTGCTTACATTGAGGAGAAAGAAGGTTGCATCGATAATACCCATGTGGTGAAGAATAGGACAGGAGATTTGGGAGGGACCTATCACACATCATCCCAGTGTGTGAAATCTTTATATTGTTCTGCATTGCAAATAGAGCAGGACTGGACAAACTGTTCAAATAGAAATCTAAACCAAACCTGGTCAAATCTGCTAAAAAAAACCCTAACCTAGCTGGTTTTCTATGTGTCTTCAGTACCGGTAAGGCCCCTAAGTTGTAGTTTCAGCAAATGAATAATGTGATCACTTCACTATGCAGATCCATTGTAGCCTGAGTCCTAGGAAACATTTCTGGAGCACAGGTGATAGGAAAGGGCCATCCAAAATGGACCCTGCTCCTCAGGAACCTACTTCCAGAGAGCAGGGTGGACAAACTGACCTCATCACCAGGTAAACAATTTGTCCTTGTACAAATAAGCCCTGATTTTTTTAATTGTGTCCAGACAACTACACATCAAATTTGCATGCAAAATTACCACAACTGGAATACAAATAAAGTAATTTAGAACATAAACAGAGTTTTTAACAGCAGCGCTGGAACAATTTGTATAGTGGGGGTGTTGAGAGCCATTGACCCAAACTGTAAACCTTGTATATAATGGAAACCACTTCAAGCCAGGGGCTGCGGCAGCACCCCCATGCCCCTAGTTCCAACACCTATGATTTGTAATTACTCCATTTAAGTGCACTATCATGTTCAACGCATGCACAGATTGGAGAGTATGTGTTTTTGTGCACCAAATTGTAGGTGAGCAATTTTAAAAATAAGGCCCAGAGTGAGCCATTACTGAGAGCTTTTTTTTAAACTAGAGATCCTTCAAATTCCTGAATGTACAAATAAAATTTGCAAAACTAAACAGCTTTGTGCATAATAAGAAAAGCAGCCAAACCTGTTCTCCCTATTACAAGGCACTGTTTCCTTGTTCCACTCTTTTTGTATGGATCCCTAGAAATTCAAATGCATTCACTGAGCAGCACATTTTTGAATAACCTCCAAATGTTTCCCAGAAGGTGGACTGCTGTGAACTAGTATATAATAGCATTAGGCATGTCAGTCTGTATCTCTGTATATATCCTACCACTCAAAAATGAGTTGTTAAAGGGTGGCTTCCCTGTCACATCATATCACAATCCTCACTGCATTACTCAGCAGTATCACTTTCCCAACACTCAGTAAGCTGTTTAGAGGAAAACAGACAGATTATAAAGAGAGGAAGGAAAAAGAAGGAAAATCGAGACGAAGTAAGATAAAGAAAGAGAAGAGGAGGGATGAGTGGAAATTACCACTGATGTCACCATTCCACCAAGCTGTGATTTTTTTTTTTACACGTTCAAATTTTTTCTTTTTAATAGGGAGAAGCAATGAAAGACTTTACTTTAAAATAGAAAGGCAACCTCACATCTTATAGTTCAGTCAGCAGGAAGGCCAGGGATGTGCCATTATTATAAATTATTAGGATTCTAGAAGGCGCTTATTGTGAGATCGGTGAGCGTGTTGAGAGATTATATGGTACTATCCATGCAACCTTCTTTCTCCTCAATGTAAGCACAAAAAACACAGTTTCAGATCATGTGCTAATAAAGTAGAAGGCTCATGAGATTTCTCCTTGTTACAGGAGTTCTAGCAAATATTTCTGATAGCAGATGTCAGATTACATAGTTGGGGTGAAAATTACCTTTAAGATATTTCTTTTTGACAATGATAACAAGGAGATTTTATGGAGAGAAGCAAGGACTGCTCCCAATGGTCAAATAATTTGAATTCAACTCATCAAAAAAAGGGAACTATTACAGAGAAGACAGAGCAGAAAATAGATGAGTTACAGAACTCAGTAAATGGGCAAAAATGGTCCAAACTATGTTTTGAACAGAATACAGACTTATTTTTAGGTGCCCAGGTATAGAAGCTAATTAAGCAAAAACTAAGATCTGAGAAAGTCATTCCTTTGCAATGAGAACAAGATAGATAGCATGCTATTAATTATTATTATTAAAAACTCTTATTCAGAACCAGAAATTTATACCATGTTTTGCAAACATATGGTAGATAAAGAAAAGTTCTCTGCCCTGAGGAGCTTAATACGGAGTAGACCCGACAGCTAAGAAAATGGGTCCAAACAGAGGAAACATAATACAGAGAATTCAAAAGGGACTTGTCTGGACTCCAGAGAGATGTAAACAGTTTTGTTTATTTTATGAACAACTTTGAACATACTAGCCAAGATTTTCAAAACCAACTGGTTATTTTGGGTGCCCAATTTGAGACACTCTAAAAGGCCTGAATTTCAGAGGATCGATGTGCAGTATCTGAAATTCAGAGCCCTTTAAGGAATTTCAGGTTGGGTCACTTTGAAATCTTAGTACCTTAGTGAACCAAAAATTTAGATCTAGATTCATACTACTACAAATTTCTATTTGGATTTGGGGGGCAGTGGTGGTGCTGTACTTTTATGATAGCGAACAAACCATTTATTCCTGTGGTAAAATCATCCAACTAATGAGTTAATACTCATTCGATTAGAAAACTGTTGACCATTAGAAGTGAGGGTCACCAGTTTATATATAAACACACACACACACACACACAACCCCTCTCGGAATTAATATAAAACTAGTTCAAGGCAAAACATTGAAGACACACCTTAGGGAATGCTTGCTCCGTGTGTTTGGCATTTTTTCCTAAAATGACTTTACAATGTTCAACAAAATCCTTTTAAAAGTGGGAGAGGAAATTTGATGAGACTTTGATGACATGTGGCCTAATATAATGTCACTGCAAATCATCTATAATTTCTGTTGTTTTAGGGGAGAGTGAGAACACTACAGTATAAAATTGTGACTAGATTAGACCTGACACTGGATTGGCTATTGCCTATTTTCTCATCACAAATAGCTGGCAAGTATTAAGAGAGGGTGAAATCAAAATGATGTCCTGAAATATATGGGATATAAAGAGATACAGATTTTGCAATTATTTTATGTTGGACCTGAACCCGGCGTTAACTGCCATTTTTCTCTCTCGGACAAAACCCTTTAACAGGAGTTTTGCCTGAATAAAATATTCGCGATGAGGTTATATTCTCCTGGGCCCATTATTCTAAGTAGTAATGGTTATTGTTTATATTTTAGATTTATTTTTCCAAAGGGAATACCTATCCAAGGCTCTAGGAGCTGTGCAATAAATTATTGAAACAAAATTAAATCATCCACAGAACACCAAACTCCCCTCTTCCCACACATCTGTCTTCTCTCAAAGGCCCATCACCACAGCAACTCATGTACATAAATGGCTCTTGCAGAAAGTTATGATGGCCAATAGACTGGGGTATTTTGGTTTGCAGGAGAAGCCTGTTCCACAGCTGAGGGCCCTTCACAGACAGTGCTCTACTGCCAGCACTCTCATTTAATTCAAAGGGATCTAGGCTCCTTTGGGTGCCTACCCTGACTACAATACGGCAGTATGGCACAAGGAAAGAGGAGATCTCTCAGGTAACAAGTTCCAACCCATTTAGGGTTTTTATAGTTCAAAAACAGCACCCTATGTTCAATCAGAAGCCAACAGATTACAGACCATGGAGCACCACCTACAAAAGGAAGGTTCAGGGGTGAATTGATCACAGTCTATTAGTACCTACATAGGGAGCAGAAATTTGATAATAGAGGGTTCGTTAATCTAGCAGAGAAAGCTATAACAAGATCCATGGCTGGAAGTTGAAGCTAGACAAATTTAGACTAGAAATAAGGTGGCTTTCATGTTTTGTCTTGTCTTGTTTTACAGTGAGAGTAGTTAACTATTGAAACAACGTACTAAGAGTTGTGTTGGATTCTCCTCCATCACTGGTCATTTCTAAATCAAGATTGGATGTTTTTCTAAAACATATTCTGTAGTTCAAAAAGGAATTATTTCAAGGAAGTTCTATGGTCTGTGTCATACAGGAGGTCAGACTAGACGATCATAATGGTCCATTCTGGCCTTAGAATCTTTGTGCCGCCACCAAGAAGCACCTCTTAACAGGCAAGTTACTGCATTCTGTACTAGCTGAAGTAGCATTCAAAGAATGGAGGGCCCACCTTGTGCTAGCTGCTGTCCAACAAAGGGAAAAATGCTACCTGCCTTGAAAAGATTACAATCCAAAAAGGCTCGACTGTAGGAGAGGAGTCTGAGAAACTATCACTGTGGGTAATGGGCATGAATATAGTTGCTATGTCAGCAGTTAAAACTATTGCTCTTACAAAGTGGCTGAGCTCATGAGGCCCCTTTCCCTTCTTGATATGCTCTAAGCCTCCTCACATCTACACTGAGAGCAACCAAAGGTGAAATGGCTAACATACATTTGCATTAGTATATTACTTAGATGTAAGATTTCCATTTTTCTCCAATATTTAAGAATAATATTATATGTAATGTAAATTAGAGATATATTCATAAAAAGGGGCAAAAAAGCACTGCTTTATGCTTAAAAGATGAATACTCTTAAGACAGCAAAGGAGGTGAAGAGCTGCCTTTTAGCTATTTTTAAAAAAATCATACAGAAAGCATCACTCTTGCAGCATTCAGATCACATAGTGAATTTCTTTTCTTTAGGAGATCAGGGCTTCTCTGGTGAATAAGCTTTTGACAAACCATAAACCTAGAATCAAATAGATACATCCATGCAATTCCTGACCTCAGTAGGAACTACATGCATGTATCTGAGGAGAGAATTTGGTGTTTATTGTATAAAAACATAAGAACGGCCATACTGGGTCAGACCAAAGGTCCATCTAGCCCAGTATCCTGTTTTTCAACAGTGACCAATGCCAGGTGCTTCAGAGGAAATGAACAGAACAGGTAATCATCAAGTGATCCATCTCCTGTCGCCCATTCCCAGCTTCTGGCAAACAGAGGCTAGGGACACCAGATTGTCCCAAATTGATCCTACACTTGATTTACACACATATATATTTTAAGCTTTTTCTCTTTGTATGTTTGATCTGTAATTATTTTGGGGTCAGTTCTGTCTGGATCTGGAATTGGCCAGCTGAGGAAAGTTACCTTAAAAAAACAAAGTGACCAAACAAACAGGAAACATGTAAGATTCATGTGTGCACTGCCAACATCCACCTACATCCGCTGATATTTAAAGCCACACTGATGAATAATGGCATTGTGGTCAGACTCCTGAAAAGCTACTTCCTGCAAAGAACACATCTAAGAATGACATCCCAGTACTGGGTATATGAGTGGCCATGGCCAGTATCACTTCTAACTCTTTGGAATCAAAATTTTCTTCTACTTACACCCTGTGCAACCCTTGTTAAAGTCGACAGATTTCATGAGGTATAATTTCATGTTGGGGTATAATTTGGTAGTTTGATCTGATACCTAGAAGTGCCTCAAATGGAATGAGGTAAAGTGATGCTAGTAGGTTAACACTTTGGTAGTTTAATGGTGCATGCAAGAAAATATCTTCTCAAGCCACAGGCAGACAGCTAGCTTTTCCACTTGGAGAAAATTGACACTTTCTTATAGCAGACATACTGTAAGTGAACTAGTTTACATAAACTAAGAACTAACATACAACTTTATCCAAAACATAAACTGAACATCTCTTGAGGTTCCAAAAAGTTCAATTAACTGTTTTCATTTATTTAATTTTCAGGTGCCTCATTCCTTTCTGGTTTGAGACACACTTAAAAGCAGAAGTACCCAAAAACCCACAAAAACCTTATATTTGCTGTATTTCCAAGCCTAGTTTCTCAACCAAAAGTAGATCAAATACATTCAAATAAGCTTTTGCTAAGAAACTGAATACTTCTGCATAGAGTTTGAACTTCATCATCTCTAGCATCAGCTTCTGTCTACAAGTACAACAACTGAAAAGCAATTATGTTCTACGTTCGCTTAATGAACCCTGTTAGTGAAGGATAATGATTATTAAAGCTTTATTTCTCTGATTTCTCTTAAGCACATACATTCACTTAAGGACTCACTGTTGCTGCCATTCTTATCACAGGTGCCAAACAGCTGTAGTAACATTGCACTATCCTATTCCACATTGCTCCCCATTGAACTTTAGTTTTAAGTGCAACGATGGTTCATTTCCTGTTCAACAGGAAAATAAATACAGATTTCCAGCCTTTGTGGAAATAGTCTAGTCAAACATCAGGACAGTTGGGAGGGCCTGGAAAACCCTTGATCTCAAACAATTAGAGGAAGGCAGTAGCTGAAAGTATGTAATCAGGCTCTTTGTAGTAAAAGGTTGGAGTTTCACACATAAAAGATGCAGTTTGGCCGTTAGAGTGGTTAGATGTTCTTTGCATTTATAGATATAGACAGTAGAAGGGTGTATTCTGCTTATTTTATGTGAAGCCACATCTTTTGCTTGGGTCCCTATGCCCTTGCAGAGTTCCAGTGACATCAGTGGGACTCCACATGGTCTGTCCATATCGATCTGTTTGCAGGATCAAGGGCTTGGTTTGCAATTGTCTCTGACTTCAAGCAAAAAGGTACCACAGACTAACAAATCATAAATGAGGTTGACTCAGACAGTCTGCACTGAATGGATGTGATGGGCTATACCCCTGTGCTTACCCTTTTCACGGGATTATGACAAGTTCTGTATAAAGTATGCCATTTGAAAACTAATAATCAGCTGTCCTGGTAAGTTATAAGATTCCTCTGTATGGTGTTACTAAGACACGTTCCAAGTCCGGGGAGCAGCCGCAGTTCCCCAGAGACAACAGGCAAGCTGATGCCTCAGCCAGGTGTCAACAAAATCAAATGGCCCATCACCTGGTTAAGTGACCACACTTTGGCAGAAAAGAGGGTGTGGGCAAAATATCTACATCTCGACAAAGAAACAGCTTGGGGTTCCCCGTCCACACAGACTTTCTGTCTCCTGAACCTCGGCTGCAGATACTTCTCAAAGAAAAGAAAGAACTATAAGAAGGGAGAGCAGACGCCCCAAATGATCCCTCCCCATTCCACCGCCTTCCCCCAAGTCACCGCCCCTGCCCCGCCTCTTCTCCACCTCTTCTCTGCCTCCTCCCCTGAGCGCACCGCGTCCCCACTCCTCCCCCTCCCTCATGGAAAGTCCAAAGTGCCGCCAAACAGCTGTTAGGCAGCGGGGCAGCAGGAAGCGCTGGGAGGGAGGGGGAGGAGTGGGGACGCAGTGTGCTCAGGTGAGGAGGAGGCGAGAAGGGGGCGGGGGGAGCTTGGCTGCTGGTGTGTGCTAAGCACCCGCTAATTTTTCCCTGTGAGTGCTCCAGCCCCAGAGTACCCACGGAGTCGGCGCCTATGCCAGACACACATTTCTGGGGAAAGTCTGTGACTGGGAGTTTGCTGGTGTTGCTCTGCAGTGTAATTCAAGGGTGGCTGGCTGCAGCACTCATACAGTATAACTGGGAGTAACTTACATACTGGAGGCTGTGTATGAACAGACCAGGAGTGGTAGCTGTCACAGTGAAGCAGGGTAAAAGGTGGGAACACGGCTGTTCATCAGTCCAGATTGTACCCTGTGTATATCACAGGACAATTTGGGCACAGCTGGCCTGACCACAACTCCTTATTTCTTCCCTCTGTATCTGTTCAAAGTGGGCACTAGCAGTGGTCTGGTAAAAAAAAATTGATTAATAACATAGCCAAGATGGCCACAATTTTCAAAAGTGGCCACTTACGTCATGATCCTCAACTGGAGACATCCTGGCCTGGATTTTTAGCACTGCTGAGCATCCAAAGCTCCCACTGAGTTCATAGTGCTTTGGAAAACCAGGCCCAAAGTGTCTCAAGTTGAACACACAAAAATGGAGTCTAATATAATATATTGCACAAGCATTTCCTATTTCATTTAAATAGGAGAATGAAATTAAGCTGTACTGCATAGTTCTCTATTTCACAGTCAGAATCATCCTGCCTCTGAGGACATCTTCCTTATTGTCCTATAGCCAAACTTGCAAGCAGGAAACACAGTGTAAAAAGTTTATTTGATCTTATACTTTTTGCACATTAATGACAATATTAAAAGAAAAACTTGTATCAGGATGTATCCGATTCCAAACTGGAAAGTATTCAGACTGCAACATTACAGACAAAAGTATCCACTAACACTGTGCTATCATTAACTGAAGAGTTATTGAACTCTGTCAAAAAATTGGCTCAGTGATAGGAAAACTCATGGAATCAGTTAAATATAACTGTTCAAGGATGGGAAAGGTAAAAAAGAAAAGAAAAAAGAGCCATAAAGGTCAGTGTCCTTAGATCCACCTTGTTTACGTTGTTATAAATACTCTGAAAAAGGGTAAAGTGGCTAAAATTAGTTAGGCAATAAAATATGAGGAAACTGACAACTAGGCTGGAATAGAGCAGATTTAAAAATCATATCGAAAGGATCTGGTTTCTCAGAGGTGTCTCTGTGACATCACTCCAGTGACATGCTTCCAAGTTACGCACAAGCAGAAGCTACATCTGCTCTAAGACTAATAAGTTTTTCTTGTTCATCTGTAAAGTGTCATGAAAACCTATGTCACTATATAAATAGGAGTAACAATAACAATAAAAATATGTAAGCTGACTCATAGCAGTAATATGCATGGGAATCAGCTAGCTCAGTGGTGCCCAAACTTTTCCTGTCGGACCCCCCTCCCCTTACCAGTAATGGAATCTGTCCACACACGTCCTCCATTACTGCACAGTTGGCTCAGCAGAGGAGCTTGGGCTGAAGGCAAAGCTAGGGGCTGACCTGGGGATAAGGGAGGAGCTGGGGCTAGAGGCAGAGCGGGACTGGGGGCAGAGAAGGAATGAGGGCAGAACTGGGCTCAGGGTGGAGCAGGGGCCAGAGTGAAGCTGCAGCTGGCAGCGGAGTGGGGCTGGGTGGCACTCCCTCCCTGCCGCCCATGGGGGCTGGCCCCACTGCACGGTCCCTGAACTTTCCTCTGTGCCCCCCCTAAGGGGGCATGCCCCACAGTTTGGGAACCACTGGCTTAGTAGGTGATGTCATCGCAGGACAGACACTTCTAGGCGTTTGGATGCCATCATATGAAGTAGATCCAGAGACAGTGATTCTGATCTTCCTGACACCAGGGTGACCTCGAGGGAGTTTTCTTTGATTTACACCAATGTTGGATCAGAATCAGGCCCAGAAAACCTTGAAAACATACAATGTTATTTTAGTTCTTGAAAGTGCTGTTTAATTTCTTAAGGTGTAATGCAGCCTGTCTACAAGGTCCCCTTTTCTGAGCAGTCTCCTGTGTCAAAAAGACACTCCCATGGTATCCCCAGCATGAAGCTGAACTGAACTCGGAGTTTTACCAATGTATATCTGGGACATCTCCATGAAGGGCAATGTAACTATCCTGGATTTACAGTGAAAGCAGAATTTGGCCCACTGACTACAATTCTGCATCACCTTCCTCAGAAAAAGCCACCACTATTTTTGGTCTCTTGAATAGTCACTTGATATGTTTCACTATACCTGAACAGCAGGTTTTAAATAAAAGAGCTATATAAGGACTTCATATAATTATCTTGCCCATAATACTGCCAAGGAAGTCTTCCCCCTTGTTTTTCTCTCCAAAGATAGGAGATACATTAAAAGCACTTGTATCTAAACTAAAGTGTCACGTAGAGACAAGTACTTTGCAAAAAGGAGCTTCTCTGTAGCATGGAATTGGTTATTTTGGATGTCATCAATTGTTTCCTTAGATGAAGAACAGGATAAAATGTGGAAACTCAATATAGAAAGGAAGGATAGTCCAGTGGTTAGGGTACCAGTCTCAGCAGACCCACATTAAATTCCCTGCTCTGCATGTGACCTTGGGCAAGTCATGTGATCGCTCTGTGCCTCAGTTCCCCACCTATAAAATGAGGATAATAGTATTTCCCTACTCACAAGGGTGTTGTGAGGGACACATTAAAGATTGTGAAGTATTCAGACAGTATGGTAATATAAGTCATATAAGTACCAAAGATAGATAGAATTTACATGACCTCTTCCTTAGTAATGAGATAAGCACCTGAAAAAGTAAAATGCTTATAATGAACTAGCCAAACCTGGTGGATTCTGAATAACTGAGCTGGAAGTCTGAGAACTTGATTTCTTAGGCTACTGCTTGTTTCTGGTCAGACCAGGAAGATCACAAGAGCCTCTCTTGTGGTATTCAAGTATTTCCAGTTCTGTGGAAAAAAAGAGTAGGTGAAAGTCAAAATAAAATTAAAAGGGGGGGGGGATAACTAAACATTTTTGAACTTAATAAAGTTCCATTCAGGGTTTGTTTATGGTGGGGGAAGGATCTTTAACTACTGACACCATCCCTAATCTATCTCCAGCCAATTTAGTCTTTCACAAAGATATAAAGGGCACCATTTGGCCATCTGGATTTGTTTTTGATGAATAACTACGTTAGCATCTAGTGGGATCCAAATGTAATTTCTGGTGAATAGGACCCTTATCCAAAACAAGCAATGAAGAAAGGAAACTATTATAAATTTCATGTTTCTACTCAGACCTCAACAAAGGCATTCAGTAACTCACAGATCAGAGACAGCTCAATGCATGTCTTTTTAGCCTTGTTTTATAAAACTGATGCAACGTCAGTTTCTAGGTTTCTATAACAACAACAACACCTCACTCTATCATTCTCATCACTAGATCTCAAAGCACTTTACAAAGGAGGTGGTATCATTATCCCCATTTTATAGCTGGGGAAACAGACACAGCAGTGAAGTGACTTGCCCATAGTGACTCAGCAGGCCAGCAGCAGAGCTAGGAACAAACCCCAAGTCTTCTGAATTCTAGTCCAGCGCTCCAGCCATTACACCACTGTATGTGTCATGCACGGCCCATCAACTACAGAAACAGTTCTGTGAAATGCAGTATATAAAAGAGGAATATTTTCCTTTACTGTGGTTAAGAATATATCTTTTGGCTAATATCATGTATCTCCTATATGGCTACAGGGTAATCTACTTTGCCTACTAAGTTGTCCTTTTGGCATGTAAGAGGGGCAGCTATAGAATATACGTGAACAGTTTCAAACAGGGTATATTTATCTATCCTTTGCATACCTGAACATGCAATAATTATTTTTCATTCATTTACGGACAAAGCAGAAATCCATGTGTGCAATTTAAATGTGGATTGTAATCCTGCTCCTATGTACTGAATGCAAGTGGAAAAATCAAAACACACTCAGTCAAACAATCAAAACTATTGAAGCCTGCCTAGCCAAGTGGAATCTCATCAACAGCTACTTTGGAAATTAGTTCCTCATGTTGATTTAAAAAAAAAAAAAAAAAAAAAAAAAAAAGGGTTAGCTGATTTGCAGTGAGAGTAGTTGATGATAACAATTGTGAAATCCTGCATTGCAAATGAAATCTAAAACATAGTAACAAAGCATGTTATGTTAATGCTAGATGATGGTAATGAATAGTGATTGACTGGTTTGTTATACTAAAGTGCTTCCATTTGTGATTCATCGCAAAATTACTACTACTTGTCCTCTTACTATAACAATCACAAAAAGCTATCTAAAATGACTGATTAGAATCATATGCTAGTTTTAAAACTCATCTGCTCAAGCAGAACTTTGTACTCACTTGGCTTTTTTCTTATAGTTGTGTCCAATGGTTATTAATGACTATTTGGAGGTGGGAGGGATAGCTCAGTGGTTTGAGCATTGGCCTACCAAACCCAGGGTTGTGAATTCAATCCTTAAAGGGGCCACTTAGGGATCTGGGGCAAAATCAGTACTTGGTCCTGCTAGTGAAGGCAGGGGGCTGGACTCAATGACCTTTCAGGGTCCCTTCCAGTTCTATGAGATAGGTATATCTCCATATATTATTATTATATCTGGGAGTAGTTTGAGGTAATTAAGAGGACTTTATTAAGTGACATTTTATAGGCTGAGAATTATGACACAATCAATCAATCACTGAATAATATATTAAACATTAATGCTAAGGGCTCTCTCTAATGCAGATATTTTGACTTAAGACAATCATCAAGCAATCAAGACAATCGTGGATCTTCTGCAGAGTAGGATGAGTACATTAGCTGCATGATAATAATATTTACCTACCTCAGATGGGTGTTGCCAGGCTTAGTTATGCTGCAATTTTAAGTACATTTGTAGGCATACATATAGATGATTACTTTCTGTGTTTCTACACTAGCAAAATTAGTTCCAGCAACTACCAGTAGTAGTAGTTACAAATTAAACTGGATTTACGTTTTTTAATCACTGTGAGTTTACCAAATAGCAGTCAGGTGCCTTAAAAATGGGAGTTTGATGCCTAATTATTATTTGTGCCTTTAAATAGCCCCATAGTAATGAAAATTTCTTCCTGACAGGGTAGTAAAAAATCCCAGAGGTCTGCACTAGCACTTCCACCATTGCTCCAACAGTACAACTGTACCATTGCTGGCTGCAGCTGAAATATGGATTCTAATTTTGCTCCTGCAAACCAGGCCTTTATGCACACTGCTGGATGTGTGAATGCAAATCCCCAATCTTGCCATGTGCATCTATCTTGCCATGTGCAAGTAAAAATAAGTGACACAGATGCATACCAAAAATTTTACTGAATATCATCTCTTAATGTCTATTGGGGACAGGGAGGAATTACACAAATATTTATTCAAATTTATACGTGAATTTGCTTTGACTGTGTTTTCATCCCAAATTGTTCATGCTCCATGCAGAGTCTAGCTATCAGATTTTACCATACAGAGCAACTGCACATTTGAAGTGGCCATTGGATAATATCTACGGAAAGTGAATTTTTAATTCACATATATGAAGTTTTGCTTTGGAAACCTGAAACCATACAACTGATTTCATATTTGTTTTTCCATTGACTTCAATGGGGCCAACATTTCACCTTTGATTTGTGTCCTATCCTCTCATTCACTGCGGGAACTGAAACATACAATTTGTCCAGTCAAAACAGCTCCAATTCAGATATAGAGGGACCTTCTGGGGGATTGCTAGAGGCATGTTGCTCAACTCTGTGGCATAACTCATGGGGCAGCCTCAGAGTGGCAGCAAACCTGAAATGGACTGGCAACATATTCTACAAAGCCAGGAGTCAGGGTCTGGTAGCTTATCAAAGTAGAATTAAGGGGTTGTTTTAGGGGAGCTGATACACATCTGTAAATAGGTTCAGGTTTGAAGATATAGGTATAGGTTCAATGTTGTGCCCAAACTTTGTTCACTCACTCAGTGTTCTTTGCACCACAATAGTTACTCTTACTAGAGTAGAGAAGACCACCTATTTCACATGACAAGATAAGCACAATTCCCAATCTGCCAAGGGCCAATTTTGTCCGAAACCCCCAAAAGAAGGCTATGAGAAAAATAACAGTGTAATAAAACTAATATGACATTGCTTTCTTCAGTGTAAAGAATCTCTACATCTTCATTTCCATAGTTCAACCTTTTTATAAGATATAGAACAATAGATTTTTAAGACCAGGGTGGACCATGAGATCATCTAGTCCGACTTCCTGTATATCACAGGACATTAAATTTCACCCAGTTACCCCTGTATTGAGCCCAACAACTTGTATTTGACTAAAGCATACCTTCCAAAAAGGCATGATGTCTTCAAATCAAGACTCAAAGAGATGAAGAATCCGCCACTTGGTACTTTGTTCCAATGTTTAATCACCCTCAGTGTTCAAATTAACAATAAGGCAATATTTATAATCTGTCTGGCTTTAGTGTCCAGCCATTGGTTCTTGTTGTGCTCTTCTCTGCTAGGTGAAAAAGCCTTTTGTACCTGTTATTTTCTCCCCATGAAGGTACTTACACACTGCAATTGCTTTCAATTTTCTTTTTGATAAGCTAAACAGATTGAGCTCTGGAAGTCTCTTACTGTGATGTATTTGCTCCAGCTCTCTTAAAATGTGGACACAAGAATTGAATGCAATATTCTACTACTGGTCTCACCAATGCCACATGCAGAAGTAAAAAATCACCTCTCTACTCCTATTCCCTTGTTTATACAGCCAAGAATCATATTGTCCCTTTTTGTCACAGCATCACACTGGAGCTTAGGTTGAGTTACAAAGACCCCCTGGATCCTTTTTGGAGTCGCTGCTTTCCAGGATATAGTCCCCCGTTCTGTAGATATGGCTGCATTCTTTGTTCTTAGATATATGACCTTGCATTTGGCTGTATTATAACACATTTTGTTTGAATGAGCCCTGCTTTTCAAGTGACCCAGATCACTCTATTCTAGTGAAAAGAACAGGAGTACTTGTGGCACCTTAGAGACTAACAAATTTATTAGAGCATAAGCTTTCGTGGGCTACAGCCCACTTCTTCGGATGCATATAGAGTGGAACATATATTGAGGAGATATATATACACACATACAGAGAGCATGAACAAATTTGTTAGTCTCTAAGGTGCCACAAGTACTCCTGTTCTTTTTGCGGATACAGACTAACACGGCTGCTACTCTGAAATCTATTCTAGTGGTACTCAGACCTCAGTGATTCAGAGCCAAATTAGCAATGAACATTACCCAAAAGAGTCACAGTTGTGTGAAAACAATGAGGAGTCCTTGTGACACCTTAGAGACTAACAAATTTGTAGGTTTTAGGCCACGAAAGCTTATGCCCAAATAAATTTGTTAGTCGCTAAGGTGCCACAAGGATTCCACATTGTTTTTGCTGATCCAGACTAACATGGCTACCCCTCTGAAACAGTAATGTGAATTCATCATAAGTATATATTCCTATTTTCCCCAGTATGACAAGGGAAATATTTAGCAAAATGAATGACCAAGTTTTATCATCAACTACATTTGGTTAATAACATAGCAAAAGCATCCTGATTGGTTAATCACAGAGATTGGTTAATAATGAAATCACACAGTGTTTTAATCTCATATGCTGCAAAGAGCCACAAGAGACACAACAAAGAGCCAGTTGCGGCTCACAAGCCTCAGTCTGAGTATCACTGCTCCATATGATTGCCCTGTTCTCATTGTTATTTACCATCTGCTAATCTTGCTGTCATCTGCACATTTTACCAGCAGTGATTTTATATTAACTTCCGGATTCTCGATAAAAAAATGTTGAATAGTATCAGGTGTAGTACTGATTCCTGTGAAACCCCACTAGACATGCCCCCATTTCATGATGATTCCCACTAATTGCTACTTTTTGAGATCTGTCAGATAGCCAATTCTTAATCCATTTAACATGCACTTTATTGATATTGTATAGGCTTAATTTTTTAATCCGAAAGTTGTGTGTTACTAAATCAAATGCCTTACAGAAGTCTAAATAAATTACATCTAGGTAGTTATGTTTATCAGCCAAGCTTGTAATCTCATCAAAAATGAATTGAGGTTTGTTTAATAAGACCAGTTTTTCATAAAACTTGCTGACAGGCATTAATTATATTCTCGTTCTTTAATTCTTTATTAATTAAGCCCATTTTGGATTTTCCATTATTTTGCCTGGGATTGATAACATGCTAGCTGGCCTATAATTACTTGGTTCACCCAGCTTGCCCTTTTTGAATACTGGCACAAGGTTAGCACTCTTCAAATCTTCTGGAATGTCCCCAGTATTCCAAGATTTATTACAAATCCCCTCATATCTCCTCAAACGACTCCTTTAGGGCTTTGGGTGCAAGTTATCCAGGCCTGATGATTTAAAAATGTTGATCGCTAGTAGATGTTGTGTAGCATCCCCCCCCCCAGTTACTGATGGAGAGGAAAGTATTTCATCTTCATGTGATATAAGTACATCATCCTGCTTTTTTCCCAAAGGTAGCAGGTGTGTGAATGGATAAGGTCAAATTTCTATCCAAAACGATCTCCCGAGTACAAAACTAAGGATAATCAATCTCAATCCTTTCAAAAAACACCTACTGCTAGAAAGGTACCACTAAAGAAACCAACACCCAACTCCGCTTCTAGTCAATATGAAGAGATTAGCAAAACTGATCTGATTTGTAGGAGCAATACATCTTTGTTCTGTCCAAAATAAGAAACTCATGCATGGAGAGTATAACAGCATACACTGCATTGAGAACTGTGGACTATGGGCTAAAACCTGCAATTGAGCCAAATAAAAATCAGATCATGGTCTGTTATTTGTTAAATGGATTTCAGGCTCATTATCTTTTGATTTCAGGAATCTTCTTAAAAGTACCAGTAGACAGTATTTTACAATGAGGGTTGCAGCACCGTTCTCAGGCGCATGACTTTCTTTGCATATCACATTCTTATTGATCAAGAAGTGTGTGAAATCAGTGATGAGCTGTAAATTTGGCTCATGAGTCATTACACGTCTATTTGCACCAAAAGGGAGGAATAAACAATGGTCAGTTATTGCTACAGAACCCATTAATTGACCAGGGACCTTGGAATGAGAAATCAGTGATTGCTTAGGAGCGACAAAAAAGCAGCCTTTAATAAGTCAGTTAAGGACAAGCTAGGGATTCTATGAACAGCTGGGCCTCCTGTGACCACTATGTCAATCCTTCACTTACAGTTTTAAAGCCTGTGAGGTTTTTTCCTTCATTTCTCTGCATTCATCTAGGATACATACTGCTAGCAATTGCTAGAAACAAAATCAACAGCAGTGCAACTGGTTCTGTGTAACTGGATTTCATCCCCCAAAAAATTATGAATATTTTGTATTGCACTGTGGTTCAGAAATCACATTTTTGTTGTATCAAGCAGGATTTTCATCTGTGGTTTATATTAAGTGGCTTTCTCCTTTTTTTTATTCTTTCAGGAAGTGATGAAATTCTATGGACAATCTGGTAATCTACAGAATTTTTTTCCCAGATACAAAAAAATATAGAGGGAAGCCACTTAATGTAAGCAATAGTACAAAAGTCAGAGTGGACTGACAAAAGTTTTTTAAGGAAACAAGAAAATTAATAGTAAGGAGCTTTAATTGTGAAGAGTCCTCCATAACCAGGCCTGACTTTCGAAACATCAGCACTTGAATCAGTATGAAACCCCTCCTTTCCGATGTTACAGTAGTGTAGCGGGCAGCGATCGACCCCTGAGTGCTCTCCCGTCGACTCCTTTACTCCACCGAAGTGAGAGGCGCAGGCGGAGTTGATGGGGGAGTGGCAGCAGTCGACTCACCGCAGTGAAGACACCGTGGTGAGTAGGTCTAAGTACGTCGACTTCAGCTACGTGAATAACTGAATAAGTTATTCACGTAGCTGAAGTTGCGTAACTTAGACCGATCCCCCGCCACCCCCCGCCTAGTGTAGACCAAGGCTAAGAGCTGATATAAATATTCAAATTCAAAACTGACCCCCCCCACTCAAGCCCCTTGAAGTTCTTTTGATGTTATCTGTGTTGGTTTGCTTAACATTTATCGTTTAATGTTTTCATTTAGAAAACTACAATATTTTCCTTGCTGCCCTATGGAAAAGCAGTGACAATTCATTTTTTCTGAAACAGAAATCCTTGAAGCTGCTAACTCCTCAAGTAAGGACAAGTACAAGTACTGCACCTGTGATTTCGCCAGGATAATGGCAAGTTTATAAACACAATACGGACCATTAACAACTAAAACATAAAAGCATCACCTGCATAATTTAAACATACACCCAGTCATAGGATCCAGTCCCCGCACTGGGATGCACTAGTGCAGGCCTCTGGAGCCTTTTTAAGACCTATTGGCTCCATGACACCCTGCACACACATAACAGCTATAATCATGGTCCCCAGTGTAATACTGGGGCCCTACTTGGTATCCATTGCAAAGTGACAATGCTCATTATACTCAGATTCTCACCAGTCCAGGTGTACTGGAAACACAGCGTCGAGTTAACTGAGCTATACGGACTATTGTTTGAAACTGTGAACTACTCTGAGTCTCTTTCCATGTTCTCCTGTTCACTGCTCTCTCTGCTGCATTCATTCCTACTCCCCCACACTCCCAGTATTTTGATCTTCTCTGTCTTAGCTGACACTGACACTCTGATTCAGCCTTTCTGCTCCCTGTTTCCAATCCTCAGCTCTTTAAGCAGCTCTCATCCATTTGCTTAGTTTACAAAGGCTATTTGGGGCCTCATTTTCCATTCCTCAGCGTACTTCCATCATTCTGCTCCTTCAAGACACCCAAGTGTTCTGTGTAAGTTCCCCTGAAACTGTATCTTCTTGACATCTTTCAGTTCCACTTGTCACACCACCTACTCATATTCTTATGCATGATTTAGGAATTTAATAAAAAAAAATCCCCCTACAACAACAGTATAGCAACAGCACTATTTACTATTAACTTTCTACAGCAGCTGAAGCACAATACAATCGCTGATACATCAGGAATCCTCCTCCTCCACAGATTAACAATGCCGCCTGTGCAGTTCAGACAGGCAGACAAGTCATGTCTCTTACTTTATTGTGATTTACTTTCTTCTCAGAAGCACAAGCCAAATGTGAGGGTGCTAGAAAGAAATCACTGTGGTCACAAAAGCAGCAAACTGTTATTATTCATCTGTCTGTCCGTCCTTTCCCTGTATTTTGTCCATGTACAATGTAAGCTGTTTGGGGCAGGGATCAGGCCTTTTATGTGCCCGCCAAGTGCCACATGAACACCTATGGCATTGTATAAATAATATGTAACACTGTGATGGGGTGTCCACCCCACACAAGCCTCACTGGGTTAATGTGGACCAGAAAGGGCTAATTAAATCTTAGCTGCTGCACCTGGAAGGGAACCAGAGCTTGATAGGACTTAGTGGCAGATGAAACCTAGCTGAGGGAGAAGCTGTGATACCATTATAAAGCCAGGAAGTGAGAGCAGGAAGAGTAGGGTTGGCAACACTTCAGGATTGTCTTGGAGTCTCCAGGAATTAAAGATTAATCTTTAATTAAAGATAATTTCATGTGATGAAACCTCCAGGAAGTCGTCCAACCAAAGTTGGTAACCCTAAGGAAAAGGCTACAGGGAGGAAGGCTGAAAACACTCCCTTGTGGGAAAGGGAATTGTCTTGGGAGAAGGGGATTGTCTTGGGAGAAGGGGGAGAATAAGCCCTGGGATCCTACCCCCAAAAGAAGGGTCAACCCAGAGGTGATGTGGGGAAGAGACTATGAGTCGGCAATGTGACGTGGCTGTGAAAAAAGCTAATGCGATCTTGGGATGCGTTAGGCGAGGTATTTCTAGTAGGGACAGGGAGGTGCTGCTTCCGTTATACAAGGCGCTGGTGAGACCTCATTTGGAGTACTGTGTGCAGTTCTGGTCTCCTATGTTTAAAAAGGATGAACTCAAACTGGAACGGGTACAGAGAAGGGCCACTAGGATGATCCGAGGAATGGAAAACCTTTCCTATGAAAGGAGACTCGAGGAGCTCGGTTTGTTTAGCCTAACCAAAAGAAGGCTGAGGGGGGATATGATTGCTCTCTTTAAATATATCAAAGGGATTAATACCAAGGAGGGAGAGGAATTATTTCAGCTTAGTAGTAATGTGGATACGAGAACGAATGGATATAAACTGGCCGTGGGGAAGTTTAGGCTTGAAATTAGACGAAGGTTTCTGACCGTCAGAGGGGTAAAATTTTGGAACAGCCTTCCGAGGGAAACGGTGGGGGCGAAGGACCTCTCTGGCTTCAAGATTAGGCTTGATAAGTTTATGGAGGGAATGGTTTGATGGGATAATGTGATTTTAGTCAAACAGGCATTAACGGGCCATCGCGGGTAAAATGAGGGTCCGGCTGTAGAATCTTGCCTGTATGCTCGGGGTTCTGCTGATCGCCATATTTGGGGTCGGGAAGGAATTTTCCTCCAGGGTAGATTGGCAGAGGCCCTGGAGGTTTTTCGCCTTCCTCCGCAGCATAGGGCAGGGGTCGCAGGCTGGAAGATTCTGTTGTGGGTGAGTCAGCTTTTGTGGCCTGCATCATGCGGGAGGTCAGACTAGATGACCATATTGGTCCCTTCTGACCTTAAAGTCTATGAGTCTATGAGTCTATGAAAGGGACTCCAGATGGTGCCTCACACTAGCCACAAGGAGGTGCAGCTGTGATGGGTAGACCCTGTCATGCTGTCTGGAGTGGTTCACAACCATGATTGCCAACCTCAGGGCAAACTGTCAAGAAGCAAGGCAGACACCCCAAAGTGGTGGTATGTCCTGTAACTAGATTTCACCAACCTGGTAATAAATGTGAACACCTGAAGCACTGTAAGTTTTAGCCTAGTGTCACAGATAGTCCCCTTGGTCATTCTTATCTATCTTGCCACCCAGGCTAGCCGGACTTAGTAATAGATGGATGCTATACACCCAAGATCACAAAATATTCAGCTTGCTCCCACGTCCAAGAGATCAATCACTTATCCCAGGCCAATTTGTACCTTAGATCTCACACCAAAGACAACGCTTATAGCCAATTCTATAGTAAACTATCTAAGGATTTATTAACTAAGAAAAGAAATGAGTTATTATAAGGTT
Source organism: Emys orbicularis (assembly GCF_028017835.1). Lineage (NCBI taxonomy): Eukaryota > Metazoa > Chordata > Testudines > Emydidae > Emys > Emys orbicularis. The sequence goes on along the minus strand of NC_088684.1, from coordinate 49,186,395 downwards.
AAAGCAGGCAGACATATATACACACAAATGAGTTACAGTCTATGGTTTTAAAGGGTGACAGAGTTGTAGTAGTCTGTCAGCTCTGAATGTCTGTTAGGACTAACCCAAGTCGACCCAGGGGATCTCTGTTTCTGTTTTGTAGCTCTGGCCCTTATGAGACTCCAAACAGCAAAAGAGATGAAAAAATTTCTTGTCAGTTATTTTTATTTCTTTCTTCCAGTGTTCAAGCTGATGAGAGACGCCCTTTTGCATGTAGCCTCTTCATGGGTGTAAGAGGGCAATTAACAAAGTCTTTGTATTGTGATGTTCCATGATAGCCTCCTTGATGGGCAGAAGAGGATCCCTGACAGGTTCACAGTTTCAGAGCAAACATTTTTTATAGTTATAAAACAGGAACTTAAATATTATCTCCTAGCATATGATAAAGATATAAGTGAGATGAATGCATGCTCAACTTACAAGTATTTCATAATGTCTAACACATTGTTGTAAGTCCAATACCCATCTTAACCACACTAACACAGAGATGAAACAGACTGGTTTCCAAGAACGAATTTGTCAGTGCTTGGCTGAGGCCTAAAGAGCTGGCACCTGGTCGGCCAGCATCACAGACCGCATTCCAATCACTTATAAAGTATTCTAGAAAAACAAAACGTAGTCTAAACCATGTGTTCTCAACCCGGAAGTCATGACCACACCTCCCTTCTCTTAATGCTAAATGGGAGGGCAGTCTGGCTAGGGGGGAATGGGATCTCAGCGGGCTTCTGGTATGGAAAAGGGGGTCCTGCTATGCGAGCCATTGAGAACCACTGGTCTAAATTAAAAAGTAGCTAGCTTTAACTAGCAAACAACCACACTCCCCCAAAAACAGGATATATCTATTTCCAGAGGTCTTCTAGAGATTTCTGATTTCCTCTATTTCATATTCTCTTCCGCTGTGTCTCCCCCTCTTTGCCCTTCATGGTCTTTTAAAATCAGTATTAGACTTCTCTTAATTAAACTGACCATCTCTGCTGTTCTCCCCAGCTGTGTTAAATCACCACTTCCAGGAACAGCACCTGAGTGAGTTAGTATAGGAAAGAAAACAGACTGCAGGTCTCAGTAGAAGGGATCATAGGGGACTGGATAACACAGGGAAGCGTAAACAGGATATAAAATCTTTCACCTCTAGGACACCAGTTAAAATTCCATCTAAGCAATAGCAACCAAAAGTTGTTTACATTTAAAGGCCGTTCGGTGACTTATACAGAGGGAGCTTGGTGGGCGTAGTCCATTTACCAGTGGCAGATATTCATATCATACAAAGCACCCACATTCAGCAGTAACTAGCAGCAATACCAAAGACAGAATGGACATATGAAATTATCCTCTCCCCACTTGCTCTCCCTTCAGGTTAAGGTTGGAGCATTGGGGAGAATTGGGGGAGGAACAGGAAGCTTGTGCTACTGCCCATGCTGTATCTGTTCTGTGGACAGAGGGCTTCAGTCTCTGGGGCTGCTAATACAACACGTTACAATTTCCTTTCTTCTCAGAGGCACAGGCCTCCAAAGTGAGGGTGCTAGAAAGAAATCACTGTGGTCACAAAAGCAGCAAACTGTTATTATTTATCTGTCTGTCCTTTCCCTGTATTTTGTCCATGTACAATGTAAGCTGTTTGGGGCAGGGATCAGGCCTTTTATGTGTCTGTCAAGTGCCACATGAACACCTATGGCGTTGTATAAATAATATATAACACTGTGATGGGGTGTCCACCCCACACAAGCCTCACTGGGTTAACGTGGACCAGAAAAGGCTAATTAAATCTTAGCTGCTGCACCTGGAAGGGAACCAGAGTTTGAAAAAATTCAGTGGCAGATGAGGCCTAGCTGAGGGAGAAATTTGGATAGCATTATAAAGCCAGGAAGTGAGAGCAGAAAGAGGCCACAGGGAGGAAGGCTACAAACACTCCCTGGTGCGAAAGGAAATTGACTTGGGAGAAAGAGGAAACTCAAGGGGGAGAATAAGCCCTGGGATCCTAGCCCCAAAACAAGGGTCAACCCAGAGATGATGAGGGGAAGAAAGCCTGAGGAGGTGCGGTAGGAAGAAGCCCAGAGAAACAGCAGGAAGGAGTAGTGCTGACTGCTGGTTATAGGGGCCATGGGCTGGAACCCAGTGTAGAGGGAGGGCCTGGTTTCCCCTACCAGCCACTGGTAAAGTGGCATAGGACCTGGAGTTCAGACAGAAGAGTACCTGAGATGACATACAGACAACCTGTCCAGTGGGGCTTTGCTACCCTGGAAGGGGGAGGAGGGAGACTATATAGTGACCAGGCTGGAGAGCTGAGTTATGAAGAGGGAGCTCCCTGAGTCATAGAGAGGGGCCACAGTGTGAGAAACCAATGGAAAGGGACTCCAGATGGTGCCTCACACTAGCCACAAGCAGGTGCAGCTGTGACGGGTAGACCCTGTCATGCTGTCTGGAGTGGTTTGCCATGATTGCCAACCTCAGGGCAAACTGTCAAGAAGCAGGGCAGACACCCCAAAGTGGTGGTATGTCCTGTAACTAGATTTCACCAACCTGGTAATAAATGTGAACACCTGAAGCACTAAGTTTTAGCCTGATGTCACAGACAGTCCCCTTGGTCATTCTTATCTATCTTGCCACCTGGGCTAGCCGGACTTAGTAATAGATGGATGCTATACACCCAAGATCACAAAATATTCAGCTTGCTCCCACGTCCAAGAGATCAATCACTTATCCCAGGCCAATTTTTACCTTAGAACTCACACCAAAGACAACATTTATAGCCAATTCTATAGTAAACTATATAAGGCTTTATTAACTAAGGGTATGCCTTCATTGTGCATGTCACAGCGCTGCGGTGGCAGCACTGTGACGTGGGCAGTGTAGACATGCTTTGTCGCCAGAGGAGGGCTCTCCCGGCGATAAAAAACCCCACCCCGAATGAGCGGTGGTAGCAGTTCTCAACCCGGAAGTCATGGCCATACCTCCTTTCTCTTACTGCTAAATGGGAGGGCAGTCTGGCTAGGGGGGAATGGGATCTCAGCGGGCTTCTGGTATGGAAAAGGGGGTCCTGCTATGCGAGCCATTGAGAACCACTGGTCTAAATTAAAAAGTAGCTAGCTTTAACTAGCAAACAACCACACTCCCCCAAAAACAGGATATATCTATTTCCAGAGGTCTTCTAGAGATTTCTGATTTCCTCTATTTCATATTCTCTTCTGCTGTGTCTCCCCCTCTTTGCCCTTCATGGTCTTTTAAAATCAGTATTAGACTTCTCTTAATTAAACTGACCATCTCTGCTGTTCTCCCCAGCTGTGCTAAATCACCACTTCCAGGAACAGCACCTGAGTGAGTTAGTATAGGAAAGAAAACAGACTGCAGGTCTCAGTAGAAGGGATCATAGGGGACTGGATAACACAGGGAAACGTAAACAGGATATACAATCTTTCGCCTCTAGGACGCCAGTTAAAATTCCATCTAAGCAATAGCAACCAAAAGTTGTTTACATTTAAAGGCCGTTCGGTGACTTATACAGAGGGAGCTTGGTGGGCGTAGTCCATTTACCAATGGCAAATATTCATATCATACAAAGCACCCACATTCAGCAGTAACTAGCAGCAATACCAAAGACAGAAAGGACATATGAAATTATCCTCTCCCCACTTGCTCTCCCTTCAGGTTAAGGTTGGAGCATTGGGGAGAACTGGGGGAGGAACAGGAAGCTTGTGCTGCTGCCCATGCTGTATCTGTTCTGTGGACAGAGGGCTTCAGTCTCTGGGGCTGCTAATACAACACGTTACAATTTATTTTCTTCTCAGAGGCACAGCACCTGAGTGAATTAGTATTGGAGAGAAATCAGACTGCAGGTCCCGATAGAATGGATCATAGGGGACTGCATGACTCAGGGAAGTGGTGACAGGATATAAAATCTTTCCCTTCTAGGACACCAGTTAAAATTCCACATAAGCAATAGCAACCAAAAGTTGTTTACGTTTGATGGCCATTCGGTGACTTATACAGAGGAAGCTTGGTGGGCGTAGTCCATTTACCAGTGGCAGATATTCATATCACACAAAGCACCCACATTCAGCAGTAACTAGCAGCAATACCAAAAACAGAATGGACATCATATTAAATTATCCTCTCCCCACTTGCTCTCCCTTCAGGTTAAGGTTGGAGCATATCGGGGAGAGTTGGGGGAGGAAGCTTGTGCTGCTGCCCAGGCTGTATCTGTACTGTGGACAGAGGGCTTCAGTCTCTGGGGCTGTTAATACAACACCTTTCACAAACACTAAATTCATACACAGGTTATTTTAATCCATTATACCAAGATTGACAGACCCAACTGCTGTTTTTAAAAACCAAGGGAACAGTGACAATCCCTATTTCCAGCATGCAGTATGTATAAAAACGTCAACCTCCCAAAAGCCTTTTCTTTCTAAAAAACAGCTTTTCAGGCTAAAATCCAGCGGGGGTGGAAGGCAACTTTACACAAAGACACTGCAGCTATGTCTGTCATTTCCTCAACCCTTGAAGTAGTAAGTATTGCAGCATTCCTCACGCAGACTTACATAAAAACTGATTTATTACTACTTGGAGTTGCTTCCAGGCATAAATTGCTGCCAAGGAAAGTTGTTCAGGAAACCTCTCTACTTTCAACCACAAGAATGAAGAGTCTGCATGACTTGTAATTACTGTGGAGTACAATGGGCAATAGCTTTTATTACTAGAAGCATGAACAAAATGTATCGCCTTAAAGAGATACTACCTACCTGCTGATGCTTCAAAAATTAGCTATATCTGATGCAGCAATTCTTGGAAGCTTTACATTAAGGTCTCCAGTTGAACCAGTTGTTTTGTCTTGATAATTTGGGCATTCTCAATAAAGCTGCTTTATGCCAGGTACTTCTACTGTATGAGTCACACTGCACAGGGGTAAAGTGGGGGGTGGGAGGAGAAAGAGAGGACACAAGAAGCTTCCCCTTGTCTTACGCAGGTGATAGCCACAATTCCAACTCTTACACTCCTAGAGTACAAGGATGTGGAGAGTCTAGCAGCATCGCTAATACTAGATTTCTCCAGGGTGCATGGGGAGGGGCAGGGCCATGGTTCCAACATGTTCAGTACTGGCCTGTGAAGACAGGCCTGAATCTACTAAAAGATGCCATGGCCAGCCCTTGCTTTGGTGCAGCTCTTCCCTCCACCTTGGAGGCCAGAATGCCTGTGAGGATGTCTGTTGTTGTCCATCTTTCTGCACTCTCCCAGTGCAGGTCATGGCTTAATAACCATAGTACAGCCTATATGTGATGGCATTTCGATATACATTATTTTTCTCTCTCAATAACCCAACTACTGGAATTAATTTGGTAAGTGATTGTTTATATCATGATTTCAATAAACTGAGGGATAAAAGTAGGCTCCCTCTCCATGGTTTCTAATGAATGGGACCCTCCAACTTTCACCTGATACCCTAGGCCCCAGCTTTAATAAGTTTGTAGTTTCTTTATTCAGGTTAAGGACTGCTTCTTTGGGTTTACCTCTTGGGCTATGTCTACACTTGGAGCTACAGGAGTGATTCCCACTTGTGAAGACATACTGTCATCTGAGCAGCATGCTCACAATAGTAATGCAGCCATAGTAGCTCGAGCAGCAGCAACACCATACTAGCTGCCCTGAGTACAAACCCACCTGAACCCCATGGGCATGTACTCGGTGTGGCTAGCACATGCTGCTGATGCCGTGCTCCTGCAGCTACACTACTATTTTTAGCATGTTAGCTCACATGAGAGCTAACACAAGTATGTCTTAGCAAGCTGGGACTCACACTCCTCGCCCAATAGCCTATACATAGCCTAATTGTATAGAGCAGTCCTTATGGGACAAATTTTCAACATGTCCTGCCATTTGGCCACCTCCATTTTGGGTGCTCAGCTTTAGACACGTAGGGTTTGATTTTCAGAGGTACAGAGAACCTGTCAATCCCATTCTCATTAGATGGAACTGTGGCTGCTCAGCCCCTCTGAGAATCTGCCCCCGTTTTTCTAAAGTTGGGAACCTAAAAGAGAGGCAACCAAAATCACTTCCAGAGTCACAGTGAATTCAGGCTCAGAGGAGTACTATGACTGTGAAGATGCTGCTGTCCTCTCCTCTTCCTAAGCCTTCTTCAGTTCTGGGATAAAATGGTTTACAAGAGCTAGTACTGGAAAAATCTCAAAAGAATCAGAATATCTGTCGTGGTGAGCACACAGAAAACCAATGATTCACCGTAATGCTTCTTAACACTTATCTGAACATGTTTGGCTTGAGAATTGGATTGGGATCTCCCAAGACAGGCTTGCTCAACACATGTCCTGTACTTCCTGGTGTTAGTGTAATTGGAATTCTCAAGAATAGCTTTTCCTTCTTTTGGGGCTTCTGCTTCCAGCCATCACCAGGAAGCATAGAGACTTGCAAAAATAAAATTAACCAAACTTCTTCAAACGTCAAACATTTGGGGGGTTGGTTTTATTTGTATTTTGAAGGATCATGCCAGTGTCATAATCTACCTAAATTAGCTTGCCAATCTCTATTAAAAATATGACTCAGAATTCAGGGGTGTTGGGTTGAAGTTTTAAGTAGCAATGAGGGAGGTATAGAATACTTTCTGGCAATAGTGAACATCCTGAGGGAATGCCCTATATGGTTTGGTGAATCAGCTTGGATATAATAGGTACCACAGCTGGCCTTAGGGCTACATGACTCCGAGCCCCACTCTTCCATGGCACTTGCAACACATCCCCACACCTGATCCATAGTCAGAGCACCATCCCCATATTTATGTCCCTGGTGCCACTTGACAACACTTTAGCACTCCACAGAGGAGACTGAATGCATCAACTTCTCTTCTCCTTGCTCCACTGGGAAAGTTACATTTTGGTGCCACCTTGTGGCCTCATTGTCCACAGGGTCCCGTAGCAGGGTCATCGTTAAAACAAACTTCTACAGTTCTTGGCCAAATCACTGCATTGTACAGTTTTGATACTGCCATGTTTTGGGCAATTATAGTAAAATATTATCCTTTTTATTTTATAAGGGCAGAGCCTTAAATGAGTTGGGGTGGAGACAGGGTTTAACCCAATCTGAGCAAAGTGCAGGCAGGTGGGAGATGGTTAGGGATAGGGAATCCCTTTATAGATGACCCTACAAGACCTAGCAACAGCCCAAAGGAGACTGACTTGAATGTTCACCCAAAATTGGAACCGACCCAAGACTTTTTAGAATTTCAAAATGTGTGTCACACTTTCCTAGTTCACCTGCATTTACTTCCAGGTTCCAGACAGGATAGGAAGTGACAGTACTAAAATACCTGCAACAAAACCAGGATCCACTGAAAGGTTCACAAAAGATCATGTTCTCAATGGATTTTGGTGAAGGACATTGGAGAGAAGCTCCAGACTTTGAGGTGCTTATCCAAACTAAACCAAACTTCCTACACCATTTAGCCTTTAGCCATTTGCCTTTGTCTAGTGGTGTCATTGGTATTATAACCTGTCTTTTTAACATAAAGACAAAGGGGGAAATGCACACTTTTTTTCAGAAGCACTGTCATTCCTTGAGAGTGCCTGCAGGGAAGATGAATTTGATCAGAGTTGCTGTCACAAGCATTTTTAGGGAATGAATGCCTGTCCCAGAAACCAATCCAAACTCCTGATTTCATTCTATGTGTTCTGTCAAGGTTATAATTAGTCTTAACCTTTAGATGAAGATCTGGGAAGAAGCTGAGGTAAGCGAGTTGTTTGGAAAGTGCAAGTGACCCAGTGCATGCTGTAGTTAAAAGGGTCAGAAGCGTATGTTCATGCCAAGTGGGCCATGTGCTTTTGGGGCCACAGTTTTGTCAGCATCCTCCCCCCACCCCACCCCAAGCCCTCTTCATGACCTTACCCATCCAGTAACTGCAGAAATCTCACATCAAACACACCTCTCTCACTTGCTGAAATACTCCATGTTTCCCCTCCCCTGCTTCAGTTCACAGAACCCTTCTGGCACCCCTGTAGAGACAATCTGATTAGATGTTGTAACTCTCCTCTATCCCGTCGCAGCCATCCCTGACATGCCCAACTGCAAAACATTCCACCCTAGAGGGACTCGGTGGTTTAAAGGAGTCTACCTGAGATCCTGCAACGCTTACTTCACACAATGCCCAGCAAACTCTAGAGAGCCAACCGTACTTAAGGCTGAGGAGAATATTTTTTGCACTGATGTGTGTGTGTGTGTGTGTGTGTGTGTGTGTGTATATATATATATATATATATATATATATATATATATATATATATATATATATATATATATAAAATTAAATTAAAATGTTACCTTATTATATATAAAATGTGTGTGTGTATATATATATATATATATATATACACACACACACACACACACACACACACACACACACACACATCAGTGCAAAAAATATTCTCCACAGCCTTAAGTACGGGCTTAATTAAATAATATATATATATATATAATTAAATTAAATTAAATTTAATATATATATAAAATTAAATTAAAATGTTACCTTATTTGGCAAAAGAATCCAACTCAATTTACCAGTGAATAGCATTGGTGAAGATTAGAGCAGATCCAAACCCAACCACTGTAATGCCAGCTACAACACGGCACAAACGAGCTACAACTCCCACAATACTTGTGACTGAATCCTCTTTTGGAAATGTCATTTCCAGACAGGTTTGGTGTGTGGAAATGATGTCTCTTGTTATACAGCATCAGTACATCTCCCGCTGTACAAGAACTACATTAGCATTTCTCTCACAGTGGGAACCACACTGCGGTGGCACGGCTCACAATACTATTGTTATGGCGGGCTCGCCATTAAAAATCTCATTTCAAGGTTTGGCCATAAAAAAAAAATGCTTGGAGTTAAAAGTGGTCATGCAGGCATGTAATTTTAATTTTCAAAATGTAATTAAATGGATTAAAAGGACATAAATAAATCTGGGTTTGGCTTCCTTTCTCTGCTTGGTTCTTTTTGGCATTTTCAATACTACCCTTATCAAAGATCGATTTTCAGATAACATTAATGGACAGATTTACATACATTCAATAGAACCTTACTCTATGAGTGTCTTGGTAAAGTCAATGGGACTTCTCATGGAGTAGGGTGCTACTAAATAGGAGGAAGACTATCAGAATCCAGCCCTGCGCGCTGACGAATTGACAGAGACTCAGATAAACCTCAAGTTAATACTCTGGCTCTGTCTGTACTTTAACCCTGCTGTTCCTAAAGACTGAAAGAGGGAGAGAGTGGAATCCTGTGTTCCACAGGGTCTTGGCAGAGTTGAGAGACAGGAGATTGGGGAGAACAACCCTGAGTTTGGTATTTGCTTGTGTTTGCCAGTCTGCGCCACAACATTCGGTATTTTAATGAAGGGATGCTACAGTTGATCTCTGAATGATAATTAAACTAAACCAAATGGAAAAAGACACAAGCCAACAACTCCTGGAGCACTTACCTTAATATGGATAATGAGAACATTCTGTTACATCAGATAGGATACAAAGTTTTTGGTTTTAAATATGGAATATAAATCCTCAGGCTTCAAGGTATAAAACCAACCATTAACAGGGCTTAGATAGAAACTTCCCGTATGGGTGGGATATTTTGTAAGGCTTCTTGTACCTTCCCCTCTGAAGCATCTGGTATTGGGCCCTGTCAGAGACAGGATACTGGGTTAGATGGACCACTCATGTGATCCAGTCTGGAGCATCCCATTTTGTTAATATTCATGGCACGGCTGGCATGGAAAAGCTTCAACAGACTGGCTGTAGCGCTAAGGGAAGGAAAAAGCTTCCTCAACTGCATAATACAGCAATGGAGGTTTTCTTCTCCTCTGAATGAAGTCTAAAACCTTGTTGCTTAAGTAGAGAATATTGAGTAATGTCATACAATATGTGTGATGGTGCCTTATACCAGTACATCATTTGGCCCTCCTTTGCCCACAATGGTACCCTCTGGGCCTTCTGTGGCACTGACTGGTAGAAAGACAGCAGCCTTCCCCAGGCCTTTAACCCCAACTTAGGCTGACATAGTCACATCTCTCTGTCTCCTAGGCATGGTGGGAGAGATCTATTTATTTGAAAGCATATAGGGACCAGAAAGGTCCCCAGATAAAACAGTCAAAACCCAATTCATCTACATTAAACAAAAGTAGTATTTACCAACAGTTTTCAGAATAGAGTGAAAATAGAACTACAAAGGTATGCTAAACAACTGAAAGGGAGAGGATGGGCCATTGCTCTAAGATCGTACTTACACTGAATTTATGGGATAAAGATAGATTATCAGATTCATTGCACAGTACTGCAGCCTTTGCTTTGTGACAGCCTAAAGATATGTTTCTCTCTCTCCTATCAAAGCTCTAAGTGTAACATGACCCTGGAAGGGATGTGTTGTCAGACTAAATCCCAACCCTCTTACAGTTCATCTGAAAGTGTTACAAATTACAAAGGACACTAGCATTTAATTAAGGCTTGCTCTTCGAAGTCAGGTATGAGATCCAGAAGTACAGTTTGCTTCCAGTCATATATTGGCCTATGTTTAATTACATCTTTCTTAATAGATTTCTTAGATTTTCAATCGAACCTTTTTTTAATTTAAAGAGGAGTTCCACTCTCCACCTTGGCAAATAAAGTTTCCTGCATAAGTTTTCATTAATGAGACTTTGGTATTGGAGAATGATCTATTCAACACTTTTTAAAGAACTTCATTAGCATGCTAAACTAGGATGCCCTCTTTTTTAAGCTTGATTTGTTTTACATGTTTTCTTTACAAACCCAAACCCTATGTGCTATTTACTTATGGAACAACTGCTAGAGCTTTTAGCATGAACAGGACACATGATTCCTCTCTAATCTCTTTCTTTCTTAATCTTTGACTGTCTCTCTAGGTGCAGATACACCTCTACCCCGATATAACGCGACCCGATATAACACGAATTCGGATATAACGCAGTAAAGCAGTGCTCCGGGGGGGTGGGGCTGCGCACTCCGGTGGATCAAAGCAAGATCGATATAACGCGATTGTGACGGGTTGGATCACAGAAACCCCCTTGGGAGCTGCCACCCAATGTGCAAAGACTACCCCTGCTTCTGTTTTCCCTGCCAGCTCAGGACTCCAGCACCCTGTCTTGCTGAATTAGACACTCCAGTCCACTTCAACACAGGCCCAGGGTCTGAATCACTTGTCCCAAAGCTGCAAGTTTACCTGAAACCAGCTCACAGGAGTGTGCTTGTCTTTAGCACTCAGATGCCCAACTCCCAATGGGGTTTAAACCCAGATAAATCCGTTTTACCCTGCATAAAGCTTATGCAGGGCAAACTCATAAATTGTTCGCCCTCTATAACACTGATAGAGAGATATGCACAGTTGTTTGCTCCCCCAGGTATTAATACATACTCTGAGTAAGTTACTAAATAAAAAATTTTATTAAATACAGACAGTAGGATTTAAGTAGTTCCAAGTAGTAACAGACAGAACAAAGTAAGTCACAAGCAAAATAAAATAAAATGCGCAAATCTATGCCTAATCAAACTAAATACAGATAATCTCACCCTCAGAGATGCTTCAGTAAGTTTTTCTCAGACTGGACACCTTCCAGGCCTGGGCACAATTCTTTCCCCTGGTACAGCTCTTGTTCCAGCTTAGGTGTTAGCTAGGGGATTCTCCATGATGGCTCCTCTCACTCTCTCTTCTGTTCCACCCCTTTATATATCTTTTGCATAAGGCGGGAACCCTTTGTCCCTCTGGGTTTCCACCCCCCCTCACTGGAAAAGCACCAGGTTAAAGATGGATTCCAGTTCAGGTGACATGATCACATGTCACTGCAAGACTTCATTACTCACTTGCCAGCACACACATATACAGGGAGACTCACAGGTAAACAGCCATCTGCAGACAATGGTCCTGGTTAATGGGAGTCATCAAGATTCCAAACCATCATTAATGGCCCACACTTTACATAATTACAATAGGCCCTCAGAGTTACATTTTATATTTCTAGTTTTAGATACAAGAGTGGTACATTTATACAAATCAGATGATCATACTCAGTAGATTATAAGCTTTGTAATGATACCTTACAAGAGACCTTTTGCATGAAGCATATCCCAGTTACGTTACATTCACTTATTACCGTATTTTCTCTAAAACTATCCCAGTTACATTATATTGACTTATTATCAAGTTTTTATAAAACCATATAGACTGCACAATGTAACAGCGATTTCACCTATAACACGGTAAGATTTTTTGGCTCCCGAGGACAGCGTTATATCGGGGGTAGAGGTGTACTAATCTGGCATGAAAGTGCTTATGATGTCTTTGTGTTTTGTATGCCCAAGATAATTAGAACATAATTCTCTTTCCCTCTAATCAGCTTGTCTTTGCTAATATTATTTTTTAAAAGTTGCTTACATCATGATAACTTTTGTTCTGTCTATTCATTCTTCTGTTCTAATGCTAGCTCTACTAAACTGGCCAATCCAGATATCTCTATAAGAAAACATACCATCCCTGTTCTACTTACCCATTTCAAAATAATTTGGGGAAAAGCCTAGGTGCATGTATATGTTTATATGTATATACATACACACACAGTATGATAGCCATGTGATACATTTACATTTAATATACAGCTCTGTAATCTTGTACTTTTCACAGCTTTACCTGCATTTTGCCCATTAATCCTTCTCCTGAGGTCTCACTGCAAGAGTCCAGAACCATGAGTAGGTTCAGTTTTTAAGTTAACCTACCACATAAAGTTTCCTTCTCCCCCATATGTGGAATTCCTCCACACGATGCCCAAGACCCAGGATGGGCAAGATTCACTCCTGTACCATTGATAGGTTTTCTGTACATAAAAACAGCATGACTTTAGAGTCTGATATTTTGCAATCCTGCAAGTCTAGAAAAGAGGGTTTATGCCATGTTCCTGCCTCTGGCATCTCTTCTCATCCACAGGCGCACACACAGCCAAGTGACAAGAAGAGAAGCGATGATTACTCCACACTGCTGCTCCGCCTGGTCAGTGCTGCTTTTCCCTGCTGTAGGCTCTACACACTCAGAGCTGGGGAGCCAGGAAAACAAGGAGCTGGTGGCTTGAGAACACAGGGAGAGGAGGCTCTCACTCAGCAGCAGCACCCCCTTGCAGAGAGTGAGACTGTCGTGCAGAGGGCATCAGCAGGAGCTAAGCTGCCACAATGCTGTTGCGGATTGCTCAATGTGTGCCCTGTGATGCCAGGCCCTGAGCACTAAGTAGGCCGTGGGGCTGAGATTTACCTCCCCATTCAACAAGTGCAGAAATCTGAGAGGAAGGATGGTCTAGTGCTTAGGGTGCTAGCTATAAGCACTGCGTAATATTATTCACATAACATGCATTTACACTCCTCTAGGGCAAAATCTCTCTCCATCTCTGAAGATCAAAGCTCAAGTAGTCTGGCTTGGCAGAAGAGGGTTTTAAATTGTATTAGTGTTTACATCTGAAAAGTGTTAGAATACAGGAATTTACAAAAATGACAGGGCTTTTTTAAACTTCATTCCGGCAGACAAATTGCTTTACCATACACCACAGTTTCATTTCATGTTCACTGCCTGTGACAGGGTCCTATTGGGTTCCAGGGAGGTGAGCGGGCGCAAATTTGCCCATGGCTAAAGGACCCTCCCCCAGCCTGTGGGGAGGATCCACTGAGCCCACGAACTCAAGTAATTATGTCGGACAACAGAAAATATAACAAGGACAGGGAACCTGAAGGGGACACCAAGCAGAGAACCCCGGACAGCGCCCACTGCTCCTTGAAGGTGTCAAGGGAGCCAGTGGACACTGCCCAGGTAGATAGATGCCACTGATAGATAGATACTTTGGTCACAGGGGATGATGGACCCTTATAGCTGAAGCATTTGACAAGTCTCTTGGGGCCACATTCTGCTCTGTTACACCAGTGCAACCCCAGAATTTGACCCTTTAGAAATAGTAAGAAGTCAATTAATTGTGTGTGGCAGGGAAGGGGGTAAACAAAATATACATATGTGAACCCAGTGACAAGAAGTGCCTTAAACAATAATAAAGTGCTCCACAATCCAAACTCAGTACAAGTTAACAAACAGCCTAAGTGATTAAATGTAAAACCAGATTTTAAAAATTCTGTCAGGTGTAATATCTATGATGTTATTAGAAGGAAAAAGTTTGCCATTTGTTACATTGCATGAAACAACTTACAAGTACACACAGAACAGATTGGACATTGGTCACTAGCCTTTTCATTCTTTACTGAAACAACACAAACAGTAACATCTCCTTTCTCAGAGGTTTCAGTGTAGGTTGCCCAGACTCAATTCTGCTGACAACACCATGCCTGTAGTGCATATTTTTATAGCAGGAGGCACTGAAGCTTCCCACCAGCAAAGGAGGTTAGGGTTTCTCCTTTAAACTAGTTAATGTTCTCCAAGAAAACTTCTGCAGCTGCTCACTTTGTCTTTTTAGCCTTAGGAGAGATTCAGCCACAGCGACACTGACCTCCTTTGAGCCCTACTGATGAAAAGAGCTTTATAAGAGCCAGCTATTTATTATTATTAAGGAGCAGTTTTAAATCATTAAACTGATTTGTGCTTTTTAAGTTTAGTTCATTGAGAAAAGTGAATTTTGGGCCAGAACATATTTCATGAGGCTGTTAACGTACTGCAAGCTAAATTTTAATTTGTAGTAAACCTGTGATATGTATCTGTTAAATATGCAGATGCGATCACAACACAGATACACATTTCAAACAAATCTATTTTTCCTGACATGTGACACTCCAATGATATTCCCATTATGACATTTTACTTCTTACCCAAAGTTACTTCTGGGGATCAGGTATGAGCTGGTAATTGGTGGCATGCTGTCCCAAGACTGCTCTGGTAGCCACACCATTTTCTGCAGAAACAACATTTACTTTTTATAAAAGTTTCTACTCTCTTACATGCATAAGACAACCTTTCAAACATTAACCAATGCAGGGCCTGATCTAAACTAGTGAAGTCAGTAAGACCTAAAATGTTATGTCACAAAGGGCTTGTCTACACAGTAGGGCAGTGTGATTTCTAATACTAATGTGCTTGTGCATTAAGTGGTGCCCATTGACCCTGCTGGCATTTACTAAAGGTTGTCTAGTGCGTTTTAACGTAATGTGGTTTGCACTATGTTAAAGTGCACCAGGCAACCTTTAGTGCACACCAGCAGAGTCCACACGGACCAATTAATGAAAAGCAAGTTAATGCGCTTTAGAAATCACACCCCTGTTGAGCACATGTAGACAAGCTCTAAGTCTGCAGAGACAGAAATAACTTTGGTGGTGAGCTGAATCTGCTGCTTACTGTGCAAAACATGCATGTTTTACCAGTACCTTGTCTTCTTCTCCTCCTATTCCCATTTGTTTGTTTCATCCACCTATTACATCTTGTCAGTCTCAAGACTATAAACTCCTTGGGTCAGGGACTGTCTTTTTATTACATATCAGGGCAGCACCTAACAAAATGAGACCCTGACCCCTCATTGGGCTCCCTAGACAAAAGAAAGGATGGTATAAACATTAGGCTGCAAATTAACAAGGCATCCCAGGAACCAAGAGGTCTGCTAACCAGCTGAGAGTTTGAGAAAGAACTAGCTGCTTCTGGAGAGAGTAACTGTTTTACCATCTGCTCTGCCAGGTACATTTCAGGGCACCAAATAACTAATAGGAATTAATTCTGAGGTGATATCTAAATTAAATGATTTGGCTTTCAAACACATAAGGCTGTGCATATGCCGGTGTTTTAATCCAAGCCTGTCTCTATCAGGAATTGTCTGTCCCATCTGTTTTGCTGAAGGTATAGCTTAAAAACACTGTTATATTTGACGTAGGATGACTGATATGAGAGAGTATGCATATAATTACATGTGAAAGAGGGTTGATTTTAACAGCACTGACTTTGGAGTTAAATATATATTTTTTTAAGTTTGCAGAAGATTTGCAACAGAAAAAACAAACTGTATTCTATTGGCAATCTTCTGAAATATGTTTGTAAGAGCTGCTCCCAGCAGCAGAGAATCTGTGGGCTGGTAGAGACGGAGTGTGTACAATGCATTTGGTGTCTGGGAGAAGTGCCAGGTGTCCTGCTATTACCCTCCGTCAGCTGATCCATGCATCAGCAGCACTGACATCAGTTCACCTCCCCTCCAGCTGAAAATAACAGAACATCTCAGCTAAGCCCAGTAGCAGCTGGGGCCCACTCAATCTGGAAAGTCATGGAACAAAGCTGACTGGACTTAAATCCCACTAGGGAAGAATTGGGTTCTTTTTAAGTGGGGAAATAAAGAAAACTTTGTGCATTAAACTGATTTTTTGTAAAAGAAAAAAAGAGAAAAATTGTGAAAGCTAAGAGCATTAAAAGACAGGATATAGGAGATATAGCATAGGTAAGTGTGCAGCATCTAGCCAAACTGAAAAAAATTAATGACTGGGGATTAAAAGTGAGTCACTAGAATCAGTTTTTTCACCTTATGCTGTCTGGAGCTGGTGGAATATTATTAATCACACATCTTGTTGGGAGGATTAACTTGTCATTATATGATCTGATGGACAGAGTGTCTATTATACAAGAATCCTAGAAGAAAGTGTATTAACTGCTAGGTTAAAGCAACGTTAGTATAACTTTCAATTGTAAATTGCTCAGCATAAGGATTATGTTTTCCTGTGAATTTATATAAATCTGGGGCCTCTGGGTGCTACTGCAATATAAATCTGAATCTTTCTCATGCTATTGGACGTCACGACATAGGGTATGAACAAGGCTCCACTGTCCCTGTCTATCCTGGGCTGCTCTTTGCATACTCTCTATGGGTATGTCTACACAGCAAAAAAAAAAAAAAACCTTGCCGCGTGGGAGGGTCCCAGAGCCCGGGCTCCAGCCTGAGTCTTGAAGTCTACACAGTAATGAAACAGCCCCGCAGCCCAAGTCGACTGGCACTGGCCAGCCATGGTTTTTCTTTGCTGTGTATACATACCCTATGCTGTGGTGTTAAGTTCCACAAGTTTTCCCACACTGAGTATTGTTCAACAGAGGGATTCTTTCAGCAGACATGCTGGTTTCATTCTTATTACACAGATATTTCTATCTTCCTTTCCTGGTAATTTTGGAGATAAGAAGTTGTTGAACTCTGATGAATCTCAGCATTTGTGATTCATTCCACTTAATACTTTTTTGCTTTCAAATGCATTTTGAAATCTGTCTATGCCTTTGGTGGCTTTCCAGCTTTCATGTTCATATGTTAAGGTGGGAATAAGAGGTGAGTTGAAGATTTAGTTTCCTCTTTAAATTGTAGATTTCTGATGACTACTAAATCTTGTTTATGCTGCTGAATGCAGTTTCCACCTTGCCAAAAATTGTGACATGATTTTCTTCTGAATATCCCCATTTGTTTGCAAATACTTCCAAGGTAAATGAGTTGACTCACCTCTTGTACTCCCTTGCCTTCTAATGTAATGCATGAGTTGGAAGTTGCTGGGGTTCTCATTAGATAAGTTTTTTTCATACCTAATTTAATCCTGTCTTTTTACAATGCAGAATGGTCTTTCATTCTTTGCTTGCATGTTGGTTGAGCTGTCACTTAGAAGAGCTACGTCATCAGCAAAATCTAAATCTTCTAGTGTAGAAGAACACTGTTCAGCCAGGAATGCTTGTATTCTAGCTATCCACACTTTTTCTCATAAGGAAGTCAGTGACAATGCCAAAGAGGAGAGATGAGAGAATGCATTATTGTTTGACACCAGTGTCTATGTTCAACCATTTGCTCAAGTCTGTTTACTTTAACTGTGCAAGCTGCACCTTCATATAAAGCCTTTGGTAATTACTTTTATTGGCATTCCATAACATTTCAAGATGTTCCAGAGTGAATCATGATGAAGGCTGTCAAATGCTTTTTTAAAACTAATGAAGCTTATGATGATTGGGTTTTGCCACTCAATGCTCTCTTCAATTATTATTCTTAGGGTGAAAATCTGGTTGACACACATGTGAAATACCCAGGGTACAATCCAGACTAATGAGTAGCTGTGTCCCCATTTCTTCTAATTGAGGTGCCCTTTACACTGCTTTGCTGCTGTAGCCTCCAATCGTGGACTGCTCCCAAAACAGCCTCTAGCATGCAAGTCACTCCCAGCTACGTCTGTGTGTGAGCTGCAGCCAGCCATACGTTGGCTCTTACCAACCTTGTTTATACTGCAGGGTGACCCCAAACACACTCCGTCTTATATTTTCCCCCAGACATGTATGTCCTGTACTGCCCAGCCCTCTCCTGTGCCATACAAGCTTATATAAAGTCCATCATTTAATTAATAAAAATGATATGCACTTGTCCTGTTATCCCAAATGGAGTTTCCCATACACTTCAATTCAAACACACTGGATTACATAAAACAATAAAACAAGTTTATTAGCTACAGAGAGATAGCCTTTAAGTGAGTACACATAATTAGGCATAAAGGTCAGAATTGGTTACAAGTAAAATAAAGATAAAATGCAACTAGTGCCTAACAAACTATGTTAAATTCAAAGCAAGGTTTTCGCACCACATGCTTTAACAGATTACTGGCCAAACTCTTAGATCAGGACCCCTCCCCCAATCCAACACTGCTTCCTTTGTCCTTCAGATGCCGTGAATGTGGTGGGCAGAGAGAAAGAGAGGGATGCTCTTGGGTGTCTTCCCTTTATTTTTATAGTCCACTCCCCTCTTTGAGAAGCATCTCCAGCTAGGAGCATGGCGATAGGCAGTCTGTGTGGATGGGAACAGCATGCTGTTCTTTGCTAAGATATCGATTTTTCACCCATGCCACCTTTCCTGCCAAAGAATAGCCATTTAGCAGGTAAAGGTCAATTGGCCTTGTTTACATCTGGCTGAGGCATCAGCTTGCTCTTTGTCTCTGAGGAACTGGTTTGGCCACTCCCCAGACTTGGAACATGAGGAAGTAACAGCACACAGTCGAATCTTATAACATACAATGTTGCCACACATATTTTACCAGGACAATGATGACAAGTAAATTATGAGTTTTCAAATGAAACCTCATAAGGCATACTTTGTACAAAGATTATTACAATAGTGTGCAAGGGGTGAATACTGGGATACAGTCTGTCACAACACGATCTTCCAGGTTGAAATCCAGCCTTCTCTTCCTTTAGCTTTTGCCTCAACTGTTTCCTTTACTCTGCTTAAAATGATACTACCGAAGACTTTGCCAGCCACTGAAAGGACTGTAAAGTCTTGCTAGTAATTGTAGGTGCTTCAATCACCTTTCTTTGGTCTTTTGACTGTAACCCTTCTGCCAGGTGGAGCTGGCAGCAACCAGGGCTGGATTCAATATCTAGGGGTTCTTTTCAATCGATACAACACAGAACCGGCTCGAGTCCCCACCCAGTAACCTGGGGAAATTACACACCACCCAACCACAGAGTCTGAGTGTAGAAAAGAAACATTTAATGAAAGGCGGGAAGTCACATGACATGAATTAGGGAAAATGCCACAAGCAGGATTCATAATCATATAACTGTGAGCAGGACACCCACCCCAGAGCGCATGGGGCAGTGTCTTCTGCCTCATGTTCTTGAGTTCTACAACCAACCGTTCCTTTTCTACACCCCTCTCTGCTCCCTCACCATAACCCACTCACAGTGGTTGTCCTTGGTCAGTGAGGACCCAGGCTTCCAAGGTGAATCTGTGTGAGTTCACCTCCCACCTGTGTGAGTTCACCTCCCACCCGGGGAAGAAAACACCTTGCTTGCTCCACCATCTGAGCACTTACTCTGGCTGGCCACCCACCCACCCAGCCTCTGCTCCTCGTCGCCTGGCTGCTGCTGCTGCTCCTCCTTGTCGCCTGGCCGCCCTGCCAGCCGCTGCTGCTGCTCCTTGCCACCTGGCCGCCCCGCCAGCCGCTGCTGCTGCTGCTCCTTGCCACCTGGCCGCCCCGCCAGCCGCTGCTGCTGCTCCTTGCCACCTGGCCGCCCCGCCAGCCGCTGCTGCTGCTGCTCCTTGCCACCTGGCCGCCCCGCCAGCCGCTGCTGCTGCTCCTTGCCACCTGGCCGCCCCGCCAGCCGCTGCTCCTCACTGCCTTGCCAGCCGCTCATTCTGCTCACTGCCTCACCAGCCACTTGTCCACCAACTGACTGCCAATCACCTTCTGCTGCCACCTGCCTCTCTGCTGTGACCTCTGCACATCAGTCTCTTAGTAATTTTCAGCTCTTTGCAGGCTGGGCAGAAACACTGCCCCATCTCGAGTGATTTCAGCTCTCAGTGATTTTTAGCTCTTAGCAGGCTGGGCAGAAACACAGTCCTACCACAACTGATTTCAGCTCTGATTGAGCATTTAAAATAACAAAGAGGCTCCTAATGAAGCCTATTTAGCTCTTTCTGAACAGTGAGGAGAACAGGTTAAACCAGTCTGGGGACCCCGAGGGAGACTCCACACCTCCTGGCTGGGATAACTGTCCCCATCCCTCTTACTTTCACAGGGCTCTGGCATTCGAGGTCCTGGCTTAATGAGGTCCTTTCACCTGAGGGTGACCCCCTCATTTGGGACCAGTTAAGCACAGTTCTGCTCCCCTTCAGTCATACAATAATGACAACACATTGATAACAGCATTTCACTACCCCTGCATTCAAATTTAAAATTTTTATTACAATGACATAAAAAAAAAGTGAAAAGTATAGAGTTTAAGCATAGAAGTTTCTGATTATCAGGGCATAACATATAGATTATCAAGGGGTGCGAAGTTCGGTTTAAGATTGGATGGCATAAGGAATACATAATCTGCAATATCCCTGATTGGGGTAAAAGGTTAACGGGTCAAAGTACAGACAGTGAGATATGAGGGTATGTTGTTCATATAGTGGCTATGTTCAGGTGTGGAGTATAATGAGTGGATATCATAAGGAGGATTTGTAAGTGATTTGTAACACAACACCAACAAAGTTGATTACTTTGAGCAACACCACTCTATCTGCTGGATATCTAAGCAGAGTAGGTGTGTTCATGTAAATACAGTTTGCTCCTGAAGTCTCTCCCCCGACCCCTCCCCTCCCCTCATCCCCGGCTAGCTGTCAGGGGAGAATTCATTCAGATCCTGCTTACATGACTATAACAACATTTTCCCATTGTTTTGGAGGCTTTTCCTGGTGCCATTCTTTGTTGAATAGTTCAGTGATTTTACTGATGGTCTCATCTCCACAAGCTTTCAACATTTCCCCAGTGACTTGCAGACTTCACCTGCAGCTTTCTCAGATTTTAACTTTTTAATTGCATATTTCAGCTCCTTTGTTTGATGCAAGATGTTATGACTGTCTGTTGCTCTTTTTCTTTTTTAATCTGTTGTTAGGGTCTTTCCTTGTTTATCCTTAACAGTTCCTTCAGAGGGTGTAATTTAGCCAGTTAGAATCTTATCAAGCTGATAAAGTGTTTTATCTCCTTCAGTAGCTGTTTCAGCTTCTTTGGTGATGTTAGCCGAGTATTTCCTCTTGTCTCTTCTCGCTCTGCTTTTTACTGCTTTGTCCTCTAATTTATACAGATTTTTTAATACTTCTTTTTCTAGAGGTGTTTTTGAGGAGTTGATGTTCGCTTGGCTTGTTTCCTTTCTTTCACACAGTTCCACATATTTTACTTATCCAGACTTTAGATTTAATGGAAACACTTATTGTAGCATCTATGAAACGGTCATGCAGAAAGGATCACGACATGTCAATGTTGACTTCTTGTGGCAGATTTAGTCTTGTAGCACCTGAAATTTGTTCTTCAGTTCAATTTGTCTACCCTACAGGGTTATGCCAGCATAACGATGACACCATAGCTATGCCAGTATAGTCCCCGTAGCGTAGACTTACCTTCTGTATGCTCTGACATTCTAAAGAATTGATCTAAATTGCCTTCCTGTACACATATGGTCAGTCTGGTTCCTGCATCTGGGGAATTTAAATTTACTTTATGGACATCTCAGTGTGGGAATTGTGTTCCACCATTTGTGAGTGCTGATACCAAGCACAGTTCTACAAGTCTTTCATCTCTCTGTTTTTGGGAACTAAGGCTATGCTTGCCCATTGCTTTCTACACTCCACTGTTGTTATCCCCAACCTTGGCACCGAAGTCTCCCATTACTAAACAGATGTCATGCTTGGGAATATTGTCAGAGTTTGTAGGTAGTTGTAGAACTGATCTCATCGTCCTAGCTGTCTGCTAGTGCCTAACATTGTATAACTGTCACTTGCATGTATCATGTTTGATACGTAGCTCAGAGCAATTGGCTCTTAATTGACTCCCAGTCTACAAGCAACTTTTTTTGCTTTGGAAATCATACTTAGTGCTACTCCCTCTGAGTGGCAACCATCTTGCCTCCCCAGGTATACCATAATGGCTCCACTGTCATGGGATAGCTCAGTGGTTTGAGCATTGGCCTGCTAAACCCAGGGTTGTGAGTTCAATCCTTGAGGAGGCCACTTAGGGATCTAGGGCAAAATCAGTACTTGGTCCTGCCAGTGAAGGCAGGGGGCTGGACTCTATGACCTTTCAAGGTCCCTTCCAGTTCTAGGAGATAGGATATCTCCATTATGACTTTATTTTTCATTTCTGACTCACTTTTTATCAACTCCTGGCCATTGACATTTACTTGCTCCAACAATTTAAAGGTGATATGCAATACACATAATAACTTCCCTCCCTTTTCCAGCATCTTGAGAGTCCTCACTCTTCTCCCTCAAACTCTTTTTCTTCCCCCTTGCTTTCCACGGTTGACAATCCTGGGCTAAGCACTCAATTTAAAATATGGTCAGTTATATAAAGTAGAATACAAGATCCATTCAACACAGAAAAGGATTCACACTACCTGCATTTGTTTTGCCCCTTGTTCCTCTTTCTCTAACTCTCCCTTTGCCCACCATTTAGAGTTTTAGGCTGCAAATCCAGCAAACAACACTTGCTCACACACTTATCCTGAGCATGAGTCATTCCCTCAAAATCAAGTTCACTTACATCAAATTCACTTAAGGATGCCTCAGTGGATCAAAACTTTGAGGTTATGGGAGTTCCCCATTGGCCATGTGCTGAAAGAACAACCCAAAAGCAGGACTTCGCTGAGATGAACACACTTCTGGAGATCAAATGCATTTTGTGGAACGTTTCCTGTATTCATTCAGACCTTTAGGCATTTGTGGCAGCCAAGGTTCCCCAGTTTATTTAATTAGATATATCCCCTGAGCCCTTGACATTCCTGCTGGGAGATCATGTTACATGACTGACTGCCAGCCTCTTCCAAAGCCAGCATTTATTAACAGAACAGCTATACTCATGTCTTGGATGCAACTTGATCCTCTAGCTGCAGAAGGGTGGTACTGTACTAGGTAGTGCTTATATTCAAGGAAGCAGAACTTGCTGCAGCCTCCTGTCTTTTGGCCAGTAAGCATATGGAGATAGAGAAGCTCTCTAGGAATAGCCTGGGTTCAAGCAGCACAAAATCTAGATGTCTAAATTAGCTCTGGGGATTTTCACTAGCCAAGGACACCGTCCTGTGCTCCCATATGTGAGAGTGCAGGCATACAGGGTTTAGTTCTCTCTCATGTTTTTGTTTAATTATTATTTATATTTCTTCCTTATCCCTTCCTCTCCTCTTTAAAAGATGTAACTTGCACTCACTGTTCTCATCCTTCAGACCGGCACTGGTTTAGGCCCATAGCATGGCTTTTAAGCTGCAGCAACCGCTGGTGCGTGTGCAGAGCGGCCATGCAGCAGTGTAGGCCTCAGAGGCATTCTGCCTGAAGTAAGATGTTCTTTATGCCTAAATTCATTTGGATGCTTAAAGGGGATGAATGTTGTCATAGGAGCTCCACCACGTTAATACAGGGAGAAACATCCTCCTTATCCCTGCTTCCTTCCCCAACCGCTCTACAGTCTGCAACTTCAGTGCTCAATATAGGTGGTGGGGCCATGGCCCTGCCCTGATCCCATTCCCTATGCTATTGAAGAGTTTAGAACAGCCAGTCTTCCAGAATCCTTATGCTCCATACTGGTTCCTTAAAACAAATCAGCCAAATAGAAGTGTCACTCCTGCACTTTGTGGAGCTCAACCTAAGTAAAAAACCTGAATCCCCCAATTCAAAAGGAGAAGAGTAGATCCAAACCTGCTGTAATTCAGGAAAGATTTCAACTCAGCTCCTTGCTACTTGCAAGGTTTCATGATCTTTAGCTAGGCGCCACTGACACAGACTCTTCTATTCATGGGTGTGTCTCTCAGGAAGTAAGTAGTTCCCTGAGTAAACCATCATTGAGAAGAAAACACACAAAGAATCAGGCTGATCCCAAACTTTCAATGGGGTTTGACTTGTAGTTGTATATGCTGAATGTATGCAAAGGAGGAAACAAGAAGGAAAGCCATCATGGCACTGACCCCTTCTTCCTGTTCACTCCTACCCAAAATCACAGCCAGCCAGGGCCAAAACATTAATCTCTGTTTCCACTTTCCTACTC
The DNA here is from genome assembly GCF_028017835.1 of Emys orbicularis. Taxonomy (NCBI): domain Eukaryota; kingdom Metazoa; phylum Chordata; order Testudines; family Emydidae; genus Emys; species Emys orbicularis. Next base: position 49,161,813 of record NC_088684.1, on the reverse strand, counting down.
TGAGATTTTGAAGATACACAAGAGCTGACTGTAATTGTATCTGTTCCCCGCCATGCCCACATTAAGTGCCAGGTATCTGAGTGGGACAGATCTCACAAGTCACCACTTTATTTTGGAGAATCCACCATTCAAAAAACTGCACAAAGCCATTTTAAAAAAAAAAATCAATAAAGTTGTACTCCATGTTTTGTCTTACACACGATTTATAGCAACAGTACTTCACACCTATACATAGAACTTCCCTTCCAAGGTTCTTAACAAACATTAACAAATTGATCCTTGTAGCACTCTTGGTTGGGAGGTAATTAGTTTCTCTATCTCTTCTTTTGCCCCTCCCACGCCATTTTTTTAAATGGATGAGAAACTGGAGACAGAAAGTTATGAATTGATTTGTTTAAATTCACACAGGAAGTCTGCAGCAGAAGTGAAAACAGAACCTTGCATAGATACATTGCTTGATTGATATGTGCAGGAAAAACAAATGAGTCAAGGTTTGTTCTGCAGTGTCAGGTCAGATATATGAGACCAACAAGAATGCAGGAAACTGATATCCGAGTTCCTGATGCATAATATTTGTAGTCCTTTGGCAATTATATATATTTAGATAGTTGGTAAACATTCCACTGGAAAATGTATTTAAAAAATCATGGCAAAATTTGGTCACTGAAAATTTGGAAACAAATGATGTAAAGTGCAGGAAGTGATAAGGACTCTAACTGGCGCTGCATATATTTCTGAATTTAAAAAAAGTAGTTTTGACCTGTTATAAAAAAATTTCAATTGAAAATTTTCAAGAAAAAGGATTATTTGCTCAAAAGGAATGACTATTAGCAATAGAGAAGGAGACCAGAATTTTAGGTATACGGTGCTATAGGTTCTTCTGTTATTTACACTTAGTTCAGCCTGCTGGAATATTTCACCAACTTTGAATCTCACCTTCACTCTCTTTTTCCAGCAAGGTCGATCTGATCATAATTAATCAAAATGAGGATGTTGACTATAACAGAAATACTAAGCATGCAATTCCCAAAATAGGCTTCAACCGGCCAGAGCTGAAAGATGTGAATGAGTATTAGTAAAAGACACAGTTCAAGAAGTTGCATATTTGTTTCTAACTTGTTACAGACACGTCTAAATTTCCTTGACTTTTGCTGTATCTCATCACCAAATGTTTGGCTTCTTTCTGTTTGTTTTTGTACTCTCAGCACTTGACTGAGTAAAATCTATGAAGTTCATGCTAAAATTATTCCATGAACAAGCACTTTGGCCCAGATCCTGGCCTGGAGCCGAGGACCAGTTGTTTATCTCATATACTCCCTTTTTTCACCCCTATTGTTTGCCATCTTTGGTCTAAATGTAGATTGACCATCCTTTAGGGCAGGAGCCATGCTTTCAAATACAAACAATACTTCAAAATGTTGGGTGCTAACACAAACCGTAAATAATAAAGTTGGATTTATGCCACCTTTGCATCCCTCTTATCCTGAGGCCTCTCGTAGCACAAGACGGAGCAGTCTGAAGGTTGCCAGTTGCTCCAAGCAGCTATTCCAACAGATGACAACCATTAGGGCATCAGATAGGCCCTGTGCTGGCTGCAGCAAGAGGGGGTGGTGTAGGAACAGCAGTGACAGCACTACACCACGGAGGGATCCCTCTTTGCAGATGGTGTTGTACAGTGGCCTGATTGAGTGAGCTTTAGGGCAGCTTTGTCCCAACAGACTGGCATAAGATTGTTCCCAACATGCCAGAAGATCTGAACCTTTGCTTTAAACTGTATTGTTCCCACAAGACTTTTCTTCTCTGATCTCATTAGAATTGCAATATTGATGCCATGTAACATGCAAGTGTAAATCAAAAACTTGAGTATTCCCTTTTTTGCAGAATTCAAACCTTGTCTATGTAAAAGTACATACACTGTAGTATGAACCCATCACATAAAGGTAATGTTTATTGCTGTGCCAGCAGTTAGCATTCCTTGGTAAAGGGGATATGACTGTATAATGTACAGCATATTATTGGAAGGAATTCAATGGACAAAAGTAAGGCCCAATTTTGTTTAGTCCAGTCACCAACTGTGAAAGGCTCGGAGTCTCCTCTGTCAGTTTACAGGGATTGTACATTGAGTTTGCTTTCTTATCAGGAAATGTTCCAGATTTCAGCCTTAACACAATTTCAACACTGGTACCTACCCTTTAATAGCTGGAGGAAACTGAGGAGTTCCGGAAGGTAGGCAGTCAGTGGATACGTCTGCACTGCAATTAGATATATGCAGCTGGCTTATGTCACAGCCACGGGTGTTTAATTGCAGCATAGACAAACCCAGTGTTGTTAAAATTAAATCCATGCACTGTATCTGCACTTGTGTCTGCTCTTGATATTGGACAATACAGCAACCTTGTGGTCCTGTATGAGGCTTTACATACAAACAGTGACTTGCAAATTTGCAGAGATATTTGAGATAAACTATCATCTTATTTCACTGGACAACTATGCAGCACAGTGTAACTTGAATGTTACCAAACCAAAACAGTTTTGTATTCTTAATTTGCTCTGATTTCCTGTACTAAATACACTACAGATTTGTCAGGAAAAGGTCATCAGTGGTCACTATATTTTCTTGAGAAAGTGACAAAGAGTCCTGTAGCATCTTATAGACTAACAGACGTATTGGAGCATAAGCTTTCGTGGGTGAATACCCACTTCGTCACCCACGAAAGCTTATGCTCCAATACATCTGTTAGTCTATAAGGTGCCACAGGACTCTTTGTTGCTTTTTACAGATCCAGACTAACACGGCTACCCCTCTGATACTTGAGAAAAGTGATAGATTCTGATCTGCCTGAAGCTTGTTAACTTGCTGGAAGTTCTCTACCTAGGCTTTGAGTTTTCATCTCTCTCAGCTACAGGTCCAATCCTACTCCAATTGAAATCAGTGAGATTGTGGCCATTGACTTCAGCAGGAGCAAGTTAGGCCTCTGTGTCAAGTAGCAACTCAGTAGCCTGTCATTTCAGTTGATGAACAAACATGCCCATTTTGCTCTCAGTTTTCCAAAATGAACTTGATATAGGCATGCAAAAAAATTAATAAATAGAGAAACAAAGATGGCTGATGGGGAAGGGCAGGAGGAGCTCATTTTAATATTGCGGTATTGTTCTGTGATGGGAAAGTAGCTGCTCAGAGCCTGATGTTAAAAAGTGCCTTCCACTTTTGTGCCTGTAATTCAAGTGTTCATTATTGCAGGTGTCAGTCTACTGAATGCACCTATTGATCCACTCTTGTGAAGCAACACTGCAAGCTCTGCCCCATCCTTCCAATTGGTCAGAACCCTGAACGAGAAGGACTAACCTGGAGGAATGAGAGGGTGGATCAGTCTCCCAACCCTTGTAATCCTTGGCTTTTCTTCTGAGACTTTCAACAAGGATGACAGTAAATTCATAGGGTGCTGAGAGTTTCAGTAACTTCATATCTTATATTGCTCCTTGTTCTACCATTACAGTACTTAACTTATTATTATCATCATCAACACATTCATGAAATAAAAACCACTGTCACCCCATTTTAATTGGTAAAAAGATGCCAGTAAGTAATCTGCCCTTGCACATATCTGAGCGCAACATGTTTGCTATGATAGCAAAACAAGGGCATTATTGTACACACTGAATGCCCATGATCAAACAAAATCAACATGATTAATATTTTTACACTGAACACCAACTAAAGAAATAACGATACAGAACATCTTGAAAAGAGTTCTCCAAATCTGTAGTAAGTCTTATTTTAATTTGTCTTGGGTCTAATATTATAACCAATCTGGGTATTAGCTATTTCCTTTCAGGCTATAAAGACACACACACTTTATCTTTGTATGTAAGTAGTGTGATGCTTTAATCCAGAAACTCACTTCTTAATATTGCTAATTGTAAGTAACAGAACTGTACAAAAAAGCAAAGATTTTGGTTACTTTTCAGATTTTAAACTCCTGTAATAAAAAAGAAAAACACTTTACATTTATATGATGTCTTTCATCAGAAGATCTCAAAGCATTTTAAAAAGCATAATGCATCCCATCCTGATCCCATTTAAGTCAGTGGCTAAGGGGGGAGGGATAGCTCAGTGGTTTGAGCATTGGCCTGCTAAACCCAGCATTGTGAGTTTAATCCTTGAGGTGGCCACTTAGGGATCTGGGGCAAAATCAGTCCTGCTAGTGAAGGCAGGGGGCTGGACTCAATGACCTTTTGGGGTCCCTTCCAGTTCTATGAGATAGGTATATCTCCATATATTTAACTCCTACTGATTTCAAGAGAAGCACAGCTGGGCAAAAATAAATTAAGCCTCACAAAAATACTTGAAGACAACATTATTATACACAGATGGGGACATTGAGGCACAGCTTATGTGACCGTGGGCAAGTCAGATAGGAAATCACTGGCTGAACTGGAAACAGGACCCGAGAGCCTTGATGCCAAGTACAATGCTTTAACTAGCAGACCATATTTTCTTCTCTGTGTTTAAAGCACAGCTGTGTTATGTAACCATGAAACAACACAACTACCCCTGTCTTCACAAGATGCATACACATTCTGTCATTCTTTCTCTCACTGTGATATAAGGGAAACACTCTAACTTCTATGTACTTTACATATCATTGTAAGAATAATTTGCTTCCAAGCTCAGCTATATAGGGAAGCTGTAATGCCTGTGTCTATATTTGTATGTCCTTGCACTGCCACTTCCTCCTACTAAAACCCTTCAGGATTATAGTTACGGGTTTTCCTAGCTTGACCTTGAACAGCAGCATAGCTTGGTACCTGCAAATATGATTAGCTTTTTTACCCAATTCTATTTAACCAAATGATCAATTGTCTTTTACACTAGAACCTCAGAGTTACAAACACCGGAGTTACGAACTGACCAGTCAACCACACACCGCATCTGAAGGCAGCAACAGAGACCAAAAACAATAACAACAACAAAAAGGGGGGAATACAGTACTGTGTTATACGTAAATTAGTAAAAATAAATAAATAAAGGGAAAGCAGGATTTTTCTTCTGCATAGTAAAGTTACAAAGCTGTATTAAGTCAATGTTCAGTTGTAAACTTTTGAAAGAACAACCATAATGTTTTTTTCAGAATGACAAACATTTTAGAGTTATGAACAACTTCCATTCCCGAGGTGTTCATAACTGTGAGGTTCTATTGTAGTTAATAGTCTAACTATCTTAATCAAATTTCACACTAGAATTCTCATTGGCTGGAAAGACATGGTGTCATGAATATAGCAAACAAAACTCCGTCAAACCAACTTGTCCTTCTTAAATCCATGCTCTGAGTTGATTATCCAAGCCTGACCTTGCTAAAAACATTAATAATTTTATCAGTTAAGAGTGCCATCACCAAGTAAAGATGACAATTTACCTGCCTATTGATTGGGCAGTTCCCCATAGGTCATTAGAAGGCAACACATGTAAAACTATAACTTAATAGCAACACATTATCTAAATAACTTGGTTTTAAATCAATAAAATAAGAGTTTATATCAGATTTATGGTTTTAAGTGTTTGCTGACTAATTGCAACTTGCATGCACCAGATTACGCATGGAATTTAAATACCTGCTTTAAATTTTGGATTCACTGCAGGCCACACAGGTTTATTTTAAGCTTTAACTTAAGCGAAAAGCTTGGGAATGACTCCTCAGAATTTGAACATATCTTAGACTTGAACATAAGTTAACTTGGTTTCAGTAAAAATGTGCAAATGACCTTAGTGCCTGTGAGAGCCGAGCCTCCAGAGTCAGATACAAGCTTCCCTCACGTGATTTCAAAGTCATAATGTTTTCCATTTCAACAAGACGTTAGGTCAAGTCAGCTGATTCATCTAATTGTTAGCTTAAGTATGCTTGCCCCAAATAAACATTTTAATTTTTAACTTAGCTACAGTTTATTTCTGTCTGTTTGTATTGTTTAGACATGAATAATTGTTGTTATAAGAATCCATTATTTCTGCAGCAGACTACAAAAAGATTAGACTGTCCGGAATATGGAATTCTCTGTGTACTTTTTGTCACTGGATGCTTTTATGTTATTCAATGAACTGTAATCTTTAAATAAACTTGACTTTGATATCATCATGCCATATAAGATTTTGATCAAAGCAGCAGTGACCAAGGCTCCCATTACTGTTCAAGGTAACGAATTATAAACCATGTGAAATTATAATTTCCTTTTTTTCTTTTTGCTGTTCTATGAAAACCTCTTCCTGCTGCTGCCCTCCTACTCCCCAAAAACCTGCCACAGGGGTCTTGTGCTACACCTAGGTCCACCCCTTATATACATCCAAAATGTCACTCTCCCTTTTCTCCAGTCATGTTGCATGTTACAGTATATAGCAGCTGGCTAGCAATGCTACCTGCCTACAAAAATGCATTTTCTACAATTCACCAGCAGCCAACTGGGCAAGTGCTTTCTCAAGCCTGCTTTTGTGGCCGATGGATAGGGTGACCAGATGTCCCAATTTTATAGGGACAGTCCCGACATTTGGGGCTTTTTCTTATATAGGCACCTATTACCCCCCACTCCCAGGCCCGATTTTTCACATTTGCTACCTGGTCACCCTACTGATGGGAAATGTAGTAAACTTTCACACAGCTGCTATTCACTGGACATTGTGGCACTGGATGCTATAAAATTGGAATTGGTGTGATGAAATACCACCACACTGGGAGTGAGGTCCTCACAGAATGTGTTTCAAGGATACAGGGCAGGGTTTACAAAGCGTGAGCCACCAGGGAGTTTGGGGAGCCTCCAGACGCCAAGCAGGATCTGAGCAACTTCTCAAGGTATTTTGATGGGATATTTGTGTTATTTTGGGCAAGAAGGAGAGAAGCTTTCAAGAATTATGAGGTCGGTCTCTCAAAGATCTTTGGCTGTAGAGGAAGACAGGATTTTTTAGTGTTGAAAGTCGGCAGGCCTGATTTATCTTTGTGTTTGGGGCCCAATCCTGTCTGAATAAGAAGTTGGTCTGATTACTGTTCTCCCCAAACTACTGAGTTCATTTGCAACGCAGAGCCCAATAAGGAGCACTGCTCAGCATATATTACCAGCTTTGCATATATTAACTATGGTACTGGGATATTATTCCACTACATACTTTTTACATTCCAAAAGACCAAAGAAACTCTTAAAACATATTCAGACGAGTTGATTGCTAATCTTTAGCAGAAGCAGAAGTTAGCACATGCAGCTATAAATAACTTTCAATGTCATTCCCGTGGGCACCAAACATGACTTGCAGTACATCCCCTGAGGCATTTTGTTCTTGCTAGGACTGGACAAGGGGGGAAATGTGCAAAAACATTTAATGTCTGGAGATTTTTTATATCTTTTTAAATATGTTGGACAGTTTTTCTTTACAATGGCCACATCATCACTATCCAGCAGAGCTGCAAACTCCACCTGGTGCAAGAAGTTAGTCAAAGATTAAGATGTTGATTCACCCTGTCCCTCCTTGCCACAGCTACCATTTTTGCAGGAATTTGAGTTTACTTCAGGTAGGTTTGCTAAACAAAACCATTTCAGATGCAAACTCTATTAGCCTTGGGCACAGCAGGGGAATCCGTACCCTCCTTTAGATTTGTGAGTGAGAAGAGTGAATAGTGAATCCCTTATAACAGGGATTTGGGATAAAAGACAAGCCTGAGCCAAACCCACTTGAAGAAGTTCAGCTAAAACAAAATTACTAGCTTGGCTCCATTGCTGCCACTGCAGGTCACCTTCTAATCTTTTGATCACTTGGCTCAACAGTGCAGCATTCTCTCTCTCCAATTGAATATTAATCTGGTTTAGCTGTAATTAACAATAACAAAGTAATTACTTAAATGAAAAACAATAAAGATAACCCTCAAAAAGCCCTCCATTTGGGCTACTAATTAGGGCAGCTAGCTTGCACAGCTCTCATTAACAGGGGCTATAACTGGTACTTATACAAGATTTTAAGAAAACATTAACAGATTACATACTATTTTACAGTTTTGTATTCCATTAACTCCCAGCCCTCCCTACACATACAGCCTGAAGGTCACTTGGAACAACCAGGTTTGCTTTTCTTTTTCTTTTTTTTTAAATCAATATTATTCTGAGGTACTTGCTTCTCATTGGTTCTCCCATGGGCATGACTAGGAGGGGCTGGACTTTGTTCCCTCATTGCACACTGTGTCTTGTGGGAAAGGACGCAGCTCTGCTTTTCAGTTCAAAGTTATATGCTATCTTTTATGGTTGTTATGATACACCCAAACCTGGTTAGTGTGTGACTATGAATAAATGTATAGTCCATTTCTAAACTACAAGAGACTTCACTCTTTCTCCCTTTGGCATTGTGAGCATACATTTGTATGTCAAAGACTCCCCTAGAGATGGCAAGATTTATCTGGTTCCCATGCTGGTTCTAAACAAGTACGTGCTAATCACTGGAGTTTATCATATGCTGTATCAGAAAACTGTTTAAATGCCCCAAGCCCTCCTCGCCCTTCAGCTACATTATGCCTAAAGTGAACCATTGTCAAATAATAGTGAGCAGTGTACATTCATTCTAGAACTAGAACACATCCCAGAAAATAACCTACATTATCCTTAGTAATGTCCCATGAAATTAATTGCCTGGAGTCCTGCAGTACTGCGAGAGCCATTAGGATTTAGTTTAAAATCAGTTCAATCAATACATGCATCATTTCATTCTGAAGAGTACAGCTTCATGCCAAAGCTTGAAATCTTTGCTGGAATTACCAGCTCCTCCCCCTCCCTGTGTCCTATAAAAGTCATTCGTCATTGTAAATCACCAAACAGGCCTGGAAGATTAAAGATTAGGTCCAGACAGTTTCTTTGTTTTACATGTGTATCTCAGGGCACTCTTTTTTTGTATCCTGTAAGTCTGAAGGTACATACTTTGCCATGTAAAATGGGGTGCAGCTATTTTGATCTTTTAAATACTGGAGAACTATGGCTGTGCAGAGAATTTATTGCTTCCATTGCATGCCCAGAACTCTCAACACACAAAATAAACACAAAGTTTCACTGCCTGCATTTTCAAATCAAAACAACTCTGTTGGCTTTAAAAAAGAAAAACTCAATGTATAGTTTGTCAGAAAAGAATGACTAATGCAAGTAATTTACATATTTAACCCTTCTGAAGTGGGATGTGATATTTTTCACACATAATGAAATTTTCTAGCACCTGGCATCCAGGGATCTCCAAGTACTTTACAAGCATTAATTAAGCCTAATTATGAGATAGGGAAGAATTTTCTTTATTTTAGAGATGGGGAAACTGAGGCACTGAACTTTTTTTTTTTTAAGTGACATATCCTACATCTCACTAAATATGTGGCATATCCTAAATATGTGGCAAAGTCAAGGACAGAATCCAGTTCTCCCTACTCCTAGTCCTGTGCTCCAACCACAATGAAAGACATTTTAAGTATTCAGCATATAGACTGAGGAACTGAGAATGAATATATTTGCCTTGAGTATCTTCCGTCTCACCTCCAACTTGTACTCTGCCCCCTTTTCAACTGCTAGTACCTCCCTCTCCCTCCAATAAACAGGGTAGGACTTTTCACATCCATTAAACCTCCTACCTCTCTCCTCTCCTCCCCCACAGATATCCTGTTCCATCAAGTGGGATTGAAACCTCTTACTCTCCCCACCAATCGCTCGCAGACACTAGCAACTGCTCTGGGCTTTGTATCAATTGTTTCATAAAGCTGCTCTGGGCTTTGGTTCTGTTCTCATCCCTGGTCTGCCCTCCACTCCCAGGGTCAGAGCCTCCCTCTTGTGGATCCTCAGATTGAAGGAGTGGGTTAGAAAACAGCCACAGGTAGAGATGTCTCATGCTGGATTGGGAAGGAGAGAGAGAGAGATTTCTCTAAAATGGGCTAGAATTCACTCTAGGCAAAAACCTGGATCTAATCTCTGTAACTAAAAGCTTTCCCTGCTCCAGCACAGCACTCCTTAGTGGTCCCATGTAACCCCAACAATTATCCAGTGACACCCAGAATTAGGTAGGTACCAATGGCTAATTCTGGGTGTGTCTGGATAATTGTTGTGCCATAGGATTGTTGAGATGACATGTCTGTCTCAGCACTTCTTCACTATAAGCAGACAGTCAGTAACTGGAAATAGATATGCCTGTTGCAATGCATTGAAGCGACAAAGGGATTTTCATTCCAATTCACTATAAAGGAAATTGTACTATATCCAAGCATATGGTTTTATCTATCTCATTAAAACTGCATTTAACAAATATATTGGACCTGATTTTTAGTGACCTCAGCCACACCACCACTTTACAGCCAACCCTATGTACTTCTGTGCACACATCAGTGCATGCTGGTAAATGAATCTAACACTAAGGCCTTGGCTACACTGGCGCTGTACAGCGCTGCAACTTGCTGCGCTCAGGGGTGTGAAAACGCCCCCCCGAGCGCAGCGCTGTGAATTGCCAAGTGTAGCCAAGGCCTAACATGCAGCTGAAACTCCTTTTGCACATGCAAATTCAAATCATCAGCATGTGCAAATTTTAGAATCACTCTCTGAGACACACAGGTGCAAGTGCACTAGAAGTGGGTGCAGAGGGGAAAGCTCAGTCCCAGATCCAAAGTTCACAGTTCAGACACATCTCTAGTAGTAAGGCCAGATCCTATGTGCAAACAAAATCAAATGTAAGTGTACACACCCTATTTTGGTTACAGTGTACTTTGGAAAAGGACAACAGAAGTAACTTGCTAGCTGGACCAAGTTGAACCTACTTATCTACTATCTCCACCCTTTTTCCGAAGATCCTCTACCCCATATATATTCCACTCTGTAGTGTGTTCGTATAAAATGCAATAGCAATTTTTCAGGAGGAAAAGCTATATAAAATATGTGCAATATGAATAAACAGAGTTAGGTACTAAGCCTCTTTTTCATTTAAAAGCAGAGAAAACCTGCAACATGGGGAAGGGGCAAATATTATTTCAAAATGTATACATATTGCCATAGATTTACATGGTGCTTTACATACAGATTATATAGTGTGGCAATATATGTGGCGATGAGGAAAGGGTGAAATGGGCAACTATACAATGAAATGTGGTGACTACTGCTGCTGACATTAGAAAGAGTTCTGTTGACGGAGTTGAATCAGAAAGCCTATAAAAGTTAGGGTGAGCAGACGTCCTGATGTTATTGGGACCGTCCTGATATTAGGGTCTTTGTCTTATATAGGCAATTATATCCCCTACATCCAAAAAAACCCAGAGTGTCCTGATTTATACACTTGCTATCTGGTCACCCTAATAAAAGCACCAAGAAACTTCAGTAGTACAACTATGTGCTAATACCTCTGCTACTTCAAAGACATTTACATTATCTCTCTATATATTAAGGGGGAGTATAGCTAGATCTATGGGAAGGGGCAGCTCAGAATTCATGCAAAACTCTGGGGTTTCATATGAAGATTGTCTTTGATTTTAAAGATAGTGACACCCCTTAATCTATGCAGGTACCCACTGCCCCTGAGTTTCACACTAATGTTCACATATCAAGCAAACCAAAATTTTCAAAGGAGAACTCACCCAAGTCTCATCTGGGTGAGGCTGGTGACATCTGATAGGGAGTAGGCAAAGTTTACACACAAGAGTGTGCTCAGAGTCAGTTTATAGTGGCAGGTAATTATCAATCATCTGACCTAAATCAGACTAGGCAATGCTTCAGGAACCTCCACAGGGATTGCCATCTAAACTATGTGAAATCATACAACTGTCACAGCTTCAAAGCAAAATTGTAAGAGTGCATCTTCAAAAGGAAAAATGTTGTGTTCTTAATTTCAGTTAGCTAACTCAGGTTAACTACTACAAGGTAAAATCCTAGTCAAGACAAGGCAGTCTGTTGTTTTTTTCACATGTGTTGGCAGATTAAGTTTCACAGATTCCAAGGCCAAAAGGGACCACTGTGTCATCTAGTCTGACCTCCTATATAAGCACAGGCCATAGAACTTCCCCACAATAATTCCTAGAGCAGATCTATTAGAAAAACATCCACTCTTGATTTAAAAATTGGAGAATCCACCACAACCCTTGGTAAACTGCTCCAGTGGTTAATTACTTTCAGCTCTTTTAAAACACTTGGCTGCACATTATCTGGACCTGCTAATGTAAAAATGTCCAACTTTAGTAGCAGCTGTTTAACATCCTCCAGAGATACAAGTGGAATAGGGTTATCACCATCATATGATGAGAATACATCATCTGTTTTTCCCCAAATACAAAATATAAGTATTTGTTTCTGCATTGTTATTGATAACACTGGTCTACAATTTTTGAGAAGTCGTCTGCTTCAGAGATAAAATGTGCTATTTATTATATATTTTGATGTGCTGAATTCAAATATGACAATTAAAACAACTGATTGGCTACTGTTTCTAAGATATTTAAGTTTTTACATTTTATGTCTATGTATATTGTGTAGATAGTAGAGTTTTAATCATAAATTGTAAACCTAGGTCTTTTCATGTGTTTATGGTTGCTTTACATGATAATATTTCACCTGTCCTGTTTATGTAACACTTTAAAAATCAGCAAAAGGGTTATATAAATAAAATGTATTATGAAACAAAAGGCAAAAAACTATTATGTACATAGTTTAGTCCTATTCAGGGTCTACTCGGCGCTTCTTGGCTTGTCTCTTGTATTCATTAAATGGAGCATCTGTCACTGTCCAGCAATAGTCTGCAAGCACTGATGGGCTCCATTTGCCCTGATAGCGTTTCTCCATTGTTGCAATGTCCTGGTGAAATCGCTCGCCGTGCTCGTCGCTCACTGCTCCGCAGTTCAGTGGAAAAAAATCTAGATGAGAGTGCAAAAAATGTATCTTTAGTGACATGTTGCAACCAAGGCTTTTGTATGCCTTGAGGAGGTTTTCCACCAACAACCTGTAGTTGTCTGCCTTGTTGTTTCCGAGAAAATTTATTGCCACTAACTGGAAGGCTTTCCATGCCGTCTTTTCCTTGCCACGCAGTGCATGGTCAAATGCATCATCTCGAAGAAGTTCACGAATCTGAGGACCAACAAAGACACCTTCCTTTATCTTAGCTTCACTTAACCTTGGAAATTTTCCACGGAGGTACTTGAAAGCTGCTTGTGTTTTGTCAATGGCCTTGACAAAGTTCTTCATCAGACCCAGCTTGATGTGTAAGGGTGGTAACAAAATCTTACAAGTGGTGGATGCTGAACACTTTTCCTCCCAGGCTCCAATGACTGTTGGAGTGGCCAATCTTTCTTGATGTAGTGGGAATCTCTTGCACGACTATCCCATTTGCAGAGAAAACAGCAGTACTTTGTGTATCCAGTCTGCAGACCAAGCAAGAGAGCAACAACCTTCAAATCGCCACAAAGCTGCCACTGATGTTGGTCATAGTTTATGCACCTCAAAAGTTGTTTCATGTTGTCATAGGTTTCCTTCATATGGACTGCATGACCAACTGGAATTGATGGCAAAACATTGCCATTATGCAGTAAAACAGCTTTAAGACTCGTCTTCGATGAATCAATGAACAGTCTCCACTCATCTGGATGGTGAACGATGTTGAGGGCTGCCATCACACCATCGATGTTGTTACAGGCTACAAGATCACCTTCCATGAAGAAGAATGGGACAAGATCCTTTTGACGGTCACGGAACATGGAAACTCTAACATCACCTGCCAGGAGATTCCACTGCTGTAGTCTGGAGCCCAACAGCTCTGCCTTACTCTTGGGTAGTTCCAAATCCCTGACAAGGTCATTCAGTTCACCTTGTGTTATGAGGTGTGGTTCAGAGGAGGAGGATGGGAGAAAATGTGGGTCCTGTGACATTGATGGTTCAGGACCAGAAGTTTCATCCTCTTCCTCTTCCTCGTCTGACTCAAGTGAGAATGATTCTGGTGCATCAGGAACCAGCAGTCCTTCTCCGTGGGGTACTGGGCGTATAGCTGATGGAATGTTTGGATAATGCACAGCCCACTTTTTCTTCTTTGACACACCTTTCCCAACTGGAGGCACCATGCAGAAGTAACAATTGCTGGTATGATCTGTTGGCTCTCTCCAAATCATTGGCACTGCAAAAGGCATAGATTTCCTTTTCCTGTTCAACCACTGGCGAAGATTTGTTGCACAAGTGTTGCAGCATATGTGTGGGGCCCACCTCTTGTCCTGATCTCCAATTTTGCAGCCAAAATAAAGGTGATAGGCTTTCTTAACCATAGTGGTTATACTGCGCTTTTGTGATGCAAAAGTCACTTCACCACAAACATAGCAGAAGTTATCTGCACTGTTCACACAAGTACGAGGCATCTCTGCTCACTTTGGCTAAACAGAAATGTGTCCCTTTGCAAAATCAAACACTGACAAATAAGAGAGCACGACACTGTATGATTTCTAGAGCTGATATAGGGCAATTTGTTCAGCAGAGTGATGTAAGCTTCGTTATGATTGCATCATCCATGACTTCTAGGAATAACATGATGCAATTCATATCATGGATGACGCAATACCAGCTTCAGATTGCATCATTCATTGTTTTGCCGAAAAAGCAAGTACTGTCCAAACCCAGTCATAGATTTATTCATAGATCCAGTCAAAGATGTATTTTAGTCATTTCTGGTTTAAATTGAGATCCCTTCCCTTTATAACTCACTTATCCTCCGCCATTCCCAAGTCAAGGGTCGTATATACTGACCCAATAGCGTATCTTGAAAACTAGAGCCAATCAACAATTTTAAGCATCATTTTCGTTCTCAGTGACCCAGAATTAGTAAAGTTTGACTACATTTATTTCAGAAGCATTTTGGCTGTAGAGCAGTGTAATTGTACCATTTCCATCTAGTAACAGATCGACACAATTGTCAGGATTCTTTTTGTTCCTATTATACTTTAAAAACTCATTCTTATTGTCCTTAACTCTGCTGGCATTAGATTTCACCTTGTGTCCCTTTGCTCCCTTTATCATTTTTCTATAATTCCTAGCTTCTGATTGATATTAATTACCTTATACTTCCCCTTTCTCCCATACATTAATTATATTTCATAGCTGCTTTCACTTCCCCTCTAAACCAGGTCAGCTTTAAACCAATATGTATTTCTTCCTCGATCGTGGGATTATGGCTTTTTTAGCATCTAGCAAAGGGTTCTTAAACAATTCCCAATCATTCATATTTTTCTGATTAAATTCTTCATTTCAGCTGATTTGGCTCATAATTGTTTTCAGCTTTGGGAAATTGGCCCATTTAAAACACAAAGCACTTTTATTCTGTTTGCACATTATACATGTGATCAAGTCATAATCATTTGTACTTAAGCTACCATTAATTTTTAATTCTGTAATCAGTTCTTCTTTATCTGGTAACATTAGGTATTAAATAGAATTCCCCCATGTGGGTTGCAACGTGTTTTGAGTTAGGAAATCATCATCTATAATATTTAGAAATCCCAAGTTAAAGATTATGGAGGAGTCTAAGGTCTACCTTGACCTGCTAACTCATGCAAAAACTACAAACTGCTTTGTTTTCCCTAGAATATTATCTCGTATTAACTAGCTTGAGTAAAGAACACATCTTTTTCCTAGTGAAGACAAGGCTTAAGATCAGCCCAAGTTTGACCAAAACTATGCCCAGGTTTGCTCAAATAATTGTGAACCTTAGCAATTATTAACTGAGTTTCAAGTCTCTAATGAAACCCATTACCAGGCAAGTTTTGCATGGATTCATGTTTCAATGCAAATATTTCACCCAGTTCCAGATACAAAGTTGCTTTATACTACAGTTAGGGTTCATTTTAGTTTGCTAGGTTGTGAATCTAGCCTGCACTAGCCTGCTGTGCACTAACTGCCCATGTGGAATCTGCTGTACACACTAACAGTTCCCTAGTGTTGTTTGATCCAGTCCCATTTCAAAGTGGGGTAGCTCAAAGGGCTCTAGGGAACTGTTAGTATATGTCAGCAGGGTCCATATGGACAGTTACTGCACAGCAAATTCACATCCCAGCTTGCAGTGAACTAAATATTCGTGTAGGCAAGCTCTTGGTCATACTCTAGTGAAAATCTTGCCAGTTACTTCCCACTGACCCCTGCTGCTTTGGGGTTGTTGTTTTTTTGTTTTGTTTTGTTTTTTAATTAGTTAATAATATGGGACAAGATATTCAAAAGTGATGATTGATTTGGAGTTCCTTGATTTTTGCATGCCCAAACTTTGATGCCTTAAAAGGGCTTGATTTTCTGAAAGTGCTGGGCATGTGCCATCTGATTACAGAGGGTGGAAGTGAGGCATAAATGATGTAAATAATTTGCCCAAGGTCACACAGCAAAATAGTGGCAGATCCAGGAACAGATCTCTAGTTATGTGCTCTACTTACTAGAGACATACTTCTCCCTTTGCTTCAAAACATTCTGCATATCTAGCTAGCAGGTGAATGTGGAACAAGAGAGTATGAGTTACTTCTAGTTCATGGATTCTTGAGCCATGGGATAGACGCAGTGGAAGAGTTACAGTGGTGATGGTCTTAAGTTGCTTAGGAGGTCCATCTCTCTCAACACTGCACTGCAGCTGTCCCCTTGGGAATTACTGCTGTCTCAGATTCATTATCACCCTCTCAGCCACAAAGTTAGTGCAGCAATATAGTTGCTGCTATACTATCAAGTGGGGAAACAGAATCACAAAGGAGGAGTTTGTAATATAGGGAGCAACCACAAAATCAGTCTGCCCTCAGAGTTGATTCTCCCTTTGCAAATATGGCAGTTCAAGGTACATTTCCAGTGAGTTGTGTGGGAGTTATAAGTAATAATGATCTAAGTGAACTGCACACTAGGGAGAATATTTACTCAAGTTGAGCACTAGTGATTTGGGTAAGAGATCTGTTAAAATTATTTTCAATGCAATTAGATTTTTAACAAACATTTATGTTTGTTTTAATTAAAGAGCTCAATGGGGCAGCATTTTCAGCATCACCTTTTCACTTTGCATTTACTTGAAAACAAAATACACCTGACTTCTTAAAAATAAAAGTCATTATTGCCAACCCCAAATGTTCAAAAATTAAGAGTCAGGCTCACCAAAAATCATAAGATTGGCTTTAAAATCATGAGATTAGGTAAAAATAATAGATTTGGTGTTCTTTTTACTTGCCTTCTGCTTTTTGAGTCATGAAGGTGCACTGGGGTCACATTTTGAAGCTGTCTCCACAGCCACAAGGGCTAGAAACTTACTTTTTCTTTAAGAATTAAGGCTGAAATAATCATACATGCACTTGACTCCAGGAGCTATGTCTTTAAGGAAAACACTAATTATCATGAGACTTATGACAAAATCAAAAAAGAGTTGGCAACACTAAAACTCAACGTTTCACTTTAATCAGTGGAGACACCATACCCCTGCAAACTGGTAATTAGAGCTAATGACAAGAAATTTTCTTTCCTTCCTTCTCTGCAAACACATTTCAAATGGGTAAGATAGCATCACTGTCCATGCAGCAAAACTTGATTTTGATTCATGTATATTTTATTTACATTGTTTCCCCAAAGCTATAAAAAAGACCGGATAAACATGTCATGTTTCAACTGCCAGCTTATGATCACTGCTCTATTCCAAATATTAAAATTATTTGACTGGCCAGACTACTGATTGTGAATGGATGTCCAGCAAGTTGTTCTGTATAGTACCATTTGTCAGAGACAGTAAATGGAGTAAAATTAGCAAGAGATAATACTAATTAAAAAACTGGTAGACTGCAGAAAAGACACAACCTATTTAGAGGACACTGGGCTCTGTTACCTAATTAATATTATACTACATTTTTCTATTGATATCCAAAAACTGCATTTGTAGATAGGAAATTGATTATGGCATTTTCTATTAGGACAAACAAACAGAAATACAACTTTCGATTTCTACCCAAATCTCAACACCACATTGCTTTGTTAAACAAAGCGAGTAGCTGCTAACGTCAATTTAAAAATTAAAATCAGAGGAAATTCCAAAACCCAGGCTGTAGCGTATTTTCATTTGTATACTAGTTTGTTTTTGCAAGGAACAGTTTTTCCATAAAATCAATTTTGTGCAATTAGAAGCCTCTGTTTAAAATAGCTGAAATGCACCACCTAGTGGCTACAAAATGAATATTTTGACCACAGAAATGGTAGACAATTCACTTAAACATATATAGAGTAGAACCGCAGAGTTACATAACACGAGTCACGAACTGTCCGGTCAACCACACACCTCATTTGGAACCGGAAGTATGCAATCAGGCAGCAGCAGAGACAAAAAAAGCAAATTCAATACAGTACTGTGTTTAACATAAACTACTAAAAAAATAATGTTTCAAAAAAAGATTTGACAAGGTAAGGAAACTGTTTCTGTGCTTGTTTCATTTAAATTAAGATGGTTAAAAGCAGCATTTTTCTTCTGCATAGTAAAGTTTCAAAGCTGTATTAAGTCAAAGGTCAGTTGCAAACTTTTGAAAGAACCATAATGTTTTGTTCAGAGTTGCGAACATTTCAGAGTTACAAACAACCTCCATTCCTGAAGTCTTCGTAACTCTGAGGTTCTACTGTACCATTTATTTACACCAAAAAACTTTTATTTGAGGATAACAGAACACGTCACAGCATAAACACTGTGAGAAAATGGTTTGGGGAAGGTTCAATGCAGCAGTCTCTAAAATGCAATAAACTTTATCCATACAACAAATTTACAAGTCCCATGTCTTCTTCCTGGACCTGATGTGCTGCTGTGCTGCTGCTGGTGTGGCACTTGCCCAGGATGGGTTTGGCCTCTGAATGACAGAACCCATTCTCCACCTTCAGTTCTGGCCCTCCCCGCTGGCCATGCCCCCTCTGGATCCGGCACTCAGTGCCCTTCCCGGTGGCCATGACCCCCTCTGGGTACATCGCTTCCTCTCTTCCTATACTACTACACATGACTCTGCTGTGACAGCTGGAGACTCACCCCATTATTATTGCTCCGATGCTGCTCTGGCTGCTCAGGCTGCTGCACTCTCCCCAGCTCACCTGGAGGACAGGCTCTTGACTCCCTCGTTGGCCTGCCAGCTCTGTCAGTCTGGATGACTTGAAGCTTTGGCCTCTCCCTGTCGGCCTTGGGGACTTGTCAGTCCCAGGATCCTGACTCCTATTCAGCCCTTACCATTTCTCCTGGTATTGGGAGAAGGCCAACCAAAAAACACCTACGTTTCAGTAAGGGACCAACAGCCCCCATGGGGCCATAACTTGGAGGGATTCAAAATCCAAAGCAGCATCTTGCTTTTCCTGGTGGAATCAATAAAGTCTTTATGGGCACGAGCAATGGATGGCCAAAAAGCTAATGACTGGAAACACCATGATTATGTTTGGCAGGGCATTCCAAACAAAAGCCAAGAACACCTTTATACCATGCATGATCATATATCCTACACATGGCACTTGTTTAATTCCAAGCAGGTTTCTAGAGAATGTTTAAAATTTAAAAACACTGAATTCTGATAAATTCAATCTGCTGAAATTTGCCCATTCCCATTTGGAACTCAATCCAGAATTCATGTCATGTAAACTATGGAGCTGCCAACACACAAATTTGTACCCATTTACGTATGGACACACTTATTTTTGTTTAAGGGTGGCTTATTTCAATTTATTTTAAACTAGCTCCTAATCGACTTTACCTAATCTAAAATAAACCTGGTTTAAACTGAAATAAAATTGCCCACACAACTTTTTGCAACAGTTTAACTAGATCAATTTAAAATCATACCTTTAATTAAACTGGTATAACTCATGTAGCATGTAAACAAGCCCTACAGGACAAGTTCTAGCAGTTTAGACAATCGCTACATTCTAATAACTACATTACAGCATAATGTGCCTGATACCTGTAACACACTGCTGGGGATACTTATTAATGTTGTTGTTATTATTAATTATTATTATTTTTATACCCTGAGCTGTGAGCTACATCTCTGCCCCAGCAAGCATAAGCTTTGCTAGAGATTAGACTGTATGTCAGCTCCCTGCAGTGCCCATCTGTCTTCCTCACCAGCAAACTCCTCAAAGCTCTCCCAGCCAAAATCTTGCTTTCCCAGCCCGATCAGTGAGCTCCAGCCCCCAAGCTCCTCATAGATGTTTCTGTGCAATGCACAGCATCTATCACTGTACTTTCATGAAAGATATGAAGTTTGCTGCTCTGTTAAATTAATAAACTACAATGTACTAACTCCAACTGGGGTAAATACACTCTTCCTTTCAAACAAAGCACTGAATTGGTTTATAGTAAAAGTAAAACAAATTTATTAACAAAAGAGCATGGATTTAGTGATACCAAGTAAGAGATAGAGGTAGAGATGGTTACAAGGAAATAAAAGTGAAAACATGCTTCTAAAAGACTAAAACTTAATCTACAAAGATACAGTCTGTGTTCAAGATAGTTTTTCTCACCCAGGGTCTCCTTTCCAGGTTTTTTCTGTCTGGCCTGGCCAGGACCCATCACAGAGGTCAAATCGCTTGGTTTCTTTGTCTCCTGAGGTGAAGGGTAAAGATGGTCTCTCACTCTCACTCTCTCTCTCTGTGTGTTTCTTATAGCCCCAAAGGGAGTGCCTTTGTCTTACAAGTCAGGAAGGCCTCCTGGGGAGCCAGTCTCCTTTGTCTTTCTCGAGTGCAGGAGTCATGTTAATTCTCTGTCTCTCAAATTCAGGAACTGGAGAACCCCTTTTGGTTTAGCTCAATAGCTTTGTTTACCGCTAATATGTAAATTGAGGTAAACCCACGTGCCTTTGTCTAGGACAGACCTGCTCATCATCTTTACCTAGGCTAGACTGGCTTGTCTTAAACATGTTCTAGTAACATCGTACAGAGGGAATTCACAACTTCCCATAGAAGGTTATCACATGCATTTTACAATAACATTAATAACAGTGTGTTATTAGCTTTCATATGAGGCCTCACAAGGCATATTTTGTACAAATAGCATCACAGTAGTGTGTAGCATGTTGTGAAGGGGTGTTCACCCCACACAAGGCCCTGGGGGATAGAAGTGGCTAGGCAGGCAGATTAACTCCCCAGGCTGCACCTGAGGAAGGAGACAGGGAGCATTAAGAATGTTACCTATTTGCCCTGAGAAAAGCTGCTCAGCTTCACAGTTCTCACACAATAAAAACAAACAACAACAAAAGAGATGCAGAAGAAGGTTCATTAACAAATTTCTGAAAACCGCAAACATTTTAAATTTAAAAAACTGTTTGAATAACATTAAAGATCAAACATATTTATATAAAGTAAGTAAGTAAGTATATGCAAGTAAGGACATTTTGAGTTATAGCTCCCCTATGATGCATAACTCACTCCACTGGTGGCGATTAGAGTGGGATTATGGAATATGCCAAAATACAAAGAGTTTTATGTGAAGCTTCCCTGAAATAAAAAGGGAAACAGTACCATCTACTATTTCATCTTGAATGCAGGTTTTATTGTTCACTGAAGGGTCATCTACGCCTTAAAAGTTCCACTTGATGAGTGCTTCGAAGTCACATGGCCCCAGGGAAGCTTTGGGAAGAATTCTGCCACAGGAAGATTTCTTCCTGGAGCTACCCAATATGCAGAGGGAATAAATTCACTGCTAGGACCCCGCAGGGGATACAGCAAACTCCCTCTGAATGCCTAGTCAACTCTGACTCCTTTTCCCATGCTCTAGGCACCAGCCCACATTAGTTACATTTTTAATTTATGGAAGGCCTGATACTACTCAACTTAAAAATGGGAAAGTAGCTATTTTTGAATTTGGAGAAAAAAACAAAACTACTTTTATTCAAACCCTCTGGCAAAGATCAAATCCCCATAAGTTCTACTCCAGAGGTGATAGCTTAACGCTATAAACTATAAAGGTTTAGAATGAAAACCCTTATTGTAGCCATAGGTGTAGCAATTAGTGTCACTCCCCATGCACAAAATTCCACTACACTTCATATTACCTTTGATCCAAGAATCTCAAAACACTTCACAGACCAAGAGAACGAGATCCCTAAAATACAAAGGCTGAGATTTTCAAAAGGGGCCTACTGGAGACTGTTAAGGCCCAGTCCTACAAAGTGTCAAGCACCTTCACCCAGTAGCTTATAAATTCTGGTCCTTGGTGAGCAAAGGATGTGCTATTACAAACTAAGGATGAGTAGTGGGAAGTTGTTTTAGAGTTGGTCTTGCAAAATAATGTTCCTCTGACAACTTGTCCAAAAAACAGAGAGCCCAAACTGTATAATTCTAATTTGTCAGTCTCACACAGGATGTTTTCCCTTGTCCACTGAGGAAAAGTCCCCCGCCCTGCCCTTTTTTAATAAGAAAAAGCATCTTCTGGTTTTTATAACCTTTTCCCCAGTAAAAACATCTGTTTTTGCCAGTGAAAGTGGGCATAATGATTTGCAAAATCATACCTAAAGTTACCATAAAATAGAACTACCATAAAATGTCAGTGCCTGGAAAGCAATGCAAAGTGTTTGCATTTCCCAGCTCTCCATATACATTTTAGGTTTTGTGTTGAAAATTGTGTCAAGCATACATCAGTAGCTTCACACACTGCTCCAGTCCTTCCTTACTGAGAAAGCAGAGGTAAAAGTGGAATACTTTCAAGCATCTTTGTTTTGTAGCTAAATCAGTTTTATAGAAATACAGCCATTGGGGACAGTCTCCAAAATTTGTCACTAAGGACAGCAATAACATCATGGCAAAGTTCTCTACCTTTATCAGCCAAACAGTATCAGGAAACTCCAAATGCAATTATACAGAGAGCTGAAGAAACACCCATTACCTAATGAACTGTTCAATTCTGAGAGGTGCTGAGCACTCAGTTTTCATTGTAGCCAGCAGGAGTTGAATTGCTCACAGGGCTGCTGCCAGAGTGAGAGTACAGGAGAAGTTTTCCTGGGTCCAGTATTGAAGGGGAAATGGGGATGCTTGGGACCATCAATAAGTCTGTGCTGCTTTAAACCTGTGTCCAGTAATATGGTATCTCACTGAATGCAGCAGCTAGTCTGGTTGGTGTCTGTTGCTTCTGTTGCCAGCAAAGCCAGAAGAGAAGTAGAACCTTGAGAGGTACCACCAGAGCTCACTGAAAGGCGCAATGTTCTCTGAGTAGGCCCTCTGCCACCCTGAGACTTTGCAAGGGGGAAAGGAAGGGGACAAATAATTGAGAAGGGTGGAAGGGCGCAAGAAATGTGGGAGCAAAGAGACAAAGATGTATGAAAGAAAAGTTAAGGGCTGAGGCATCAAGAAGGGGGACAGTAAACTGGGAAAACCTCAAGGATTGGGCCTGCACTTTCCCTTGTGTGTGTGCATGCAAAGGGAAGCTTCCATATGCCCAAATCCTCCTGTACACACACAAGGGAGAGCCACTTTCGCAGAATCAGCACCCTGTGGTTCAAAAAGAGACAGCATCCCTTCCTCACTCTCTGGGGAGCTATACCCTCCACACACACACACACACCTGAGGAGAAAATACACTGGAAACACTTAGGCCTGGTCTACACTAGGAGCTTATATCGAATTTAGCGCCGTTACATCGAATTAACCCTGCACCCGTCCACACCAGGAAGCTACTTAGTTCGAAATAGAGCTCTTTTAAATTCGACTTCTGTAATCCTCGAAAACGAGAGGAGTAGCGCTAAATTCGAAATGGCAATATCGAATTAGGCTAGGTGTGGATGGAAATCGACGGTAATAGCTCCGGGAGCTATCCCACAGTGCACCACTCTGTTGACGCTCTGGACAGCACTTCGAGCTCGGATGCTCTGACCAGCCACACAGGAAAAGCCCCGGGAAAATTTGAATTCCTTTTCCTGTCTGGCCAGTTTGAATCTCATTTTCTGTTTGGACAGCGTGGAGAGCTCAGCAGCACTGGCAACGATGCAGAGCTCTCCAGCAGAGTTGGCCGTGCAATCTAATAGAAAGAGGGCCCCAGCATGGACTGATCGGGAAGTCTTGGATCTCATCGCTGTGTGGGGCGATGAGTCCGTGCTTTCAGAGCTGCGCTCCAAAAGAAGGAATGCAAAGATCTACGAGAAGATCTCTAAAGCCATGGCAGAGAGAGGATACAGCCGGGATGCAACGCAGTGCCGCGTGAAAATCAAGGAGCTGAGACAAGGCTACCAAAAAACCAAAGAGGCAAACCGACGCTCCGGATCCCAGCCCCACACATCACGTTTCTACGAGGCACTGCATTCCATCCTAGGTGCGGCCGCCACCACTACCCCACCAGTGACCGTGGACTCCGAGGATGGGATATTGTCCACGGCCGGTTCCTCCTCGGAAATGTTAGGTGACGGGGAAGATGAGGAAGGAGATGAGGAGGACGAGGCAGTCGACAGCGCTTGCACCGCTGATTTCAACGACAGCCAGGAGCTCTTCATCACCCTTACCGAGATCCCCTACCAACCGTCCACAGCCCTTACCCCGGACACCGAATCAGGGGAAGGATCAAGCAGTGAGTGCTTTAAACATCTAAACATTTCATTTTAACATAAGTGGAATATTTATATTGTTAAGAATGGGCTTTTCAGTCACTCATTTAAACATAGAAACTTTTATTTATAACAAAACAGGAATATTAACTATATTAGTAATTTGTTGTTCATGATTTAGTTGGCTTAGTGAACTATTTACTCCTAACTATGTATAGAAAATCAAGTACTGTCCGGATATTCATGATTAGTCCACCACAGGACGCTCCACTCTGTAGTCCGTAATGCTGAACTTAAATGAAAAGGCGGTCAATGTGCCCGGGAATGGACAGACAGTCCTCCTGGGATAGCTCGGCATAGCTCTCCTGCAGGTACCGCTCCAGCATGCGCACGAGGTTCAACGGCAGGGCGATCTTGTTTGGTCCCCCGTGGTAACACACATTCCCACGCCATGAGTCCATCAGGTAGTCGGGGATCAGTGCGCGGCACAGCATGGCGGCATACGGCCCAGGCCTCTGCATGCTTTCACGCAGCATCCTTCCCCTCTCGGTCTCCGAGATCCTCATGAGTGTTATGTCACACATGACACCCTGCTTTAAATTAGGGAGGGGAATGTTAGTATTGGGACTGCTTTACAGCCACGCTGTGGAGGCGGCAGAGGGGCAGCATACAGGGATCTTTCCCGGGGACAGCCGCGAGGTGGTGGGACAGGGGCAGAGCTCATGCTTCCCTGATTGCTGCCAGCAGAGAGTGGCCTTGCATTCAGTGCGAAAGGAGCCCAGTGCTACTATTACATGTTTAAGCTGCCACCAGTCTACGGCTTACCATGTTTTCCTGCAGCAGAAGTAGAGGTGTCCTGCAACGCTTCTCTGATCGCAACTGCAGGACCCCAGACACATAAGGCGAGGGCCGAAAATTCGACCTTGTCCTGAGTGCGCATGTGAAAGGTGCAGTGCATGGTGTTGTTCACAGAGAAAGACTATGCTCTTTGTTAGCAACTTCATTTATCTGTCTCAGGAATTTACTCCCTTTTTCCCATTCCCACAGACACATCTGCGACTGTCTCCCAACCCAGCCTGGCATCACACTCCCAGAGGCTAGCGCAGATTAGAAGAAGGAAGAGAAAAACTCGTGAAGACATGTTTTATGAACTTATGGAGTGCTCACGAGAGCAGGCAGCCCAGACGACACAGTGGAGGGAGAACTTGTCACAAATGCACAGAGCAGTCATGGAACGGGAGAAGAGGTGGCGCCAGGAGGACCAGCAGGCTACTCAAACCCTGCTTGGACTAATGAGGGAGCAAACGGAGACGCTCCGGCGCCTTGTGGATGTTCTGCAAGACCGGAGGCAGGAGGACAGAGCACTGCTGCTGTCTATCTCTAACCGCCCTCCCCCGCCACCAAGTCCCACACCCCCCTCACCAAAAGTACAAAGAAGGAGGGGCGGCAAGGTCCGTTAAAACTGTCAGTCGGCCACTGCACACTGCTGCAGCAATGGAAGGCTCTCGTTCCAAAGTTTGAAAAGTCCTTTCCTACCCATCTCACACTAGCCCATGTCCAAGTTTCCTCCCCCCCCCCCTTTTCATGTGCGGTTCATAATAAAACATCTGTTTCTGTTAAGTACTGTTTCCGAGAGTGTCTTTTGGAGGGGATTCTGTCTGAAGGGGGGGAAGGGGTTTGTTACTTGGACAGGACAGTCACCTGTAGCAGGCTACAGAGGCGGGGGCAGGTCCAGCATCAGGACACATACACAGCACAGTCACCAGTTACCCTGGTCAGTCTGGGAGGCGGTTTACTTGTTCTGGGGTGCGAGGGGGTTGATCTGTGACTTTGTGTCGGGGGAGGGCAGTTAGAGATCCTATGCCGCGGTCCTTATCCTGGATCACAGAGCCACGCAGCAGGGGATCTGTTACCCTCCGCCCCCTGCCAGAAAGTCACTTGGCCGACACATACATCCAGTCCCGCCCAGGACTGCTGGCAGGCTGCGTTGAAACAACCAATCCAGCACTGCGGAGCCTGTCATTCCCGGACTTTAGAAGCATCATTTGCATCAAAACACTAAGCCCGTCCCCGGTTTAAAACATTCCCGCGAAAACAGTAAAAAAGAGAACCTTGTTCATTAACAGAACAGAACAGATTTTATTTGTTGGGAAGGTGGGGAAGGGGGTATGTAACTTGGAAGGATAGTCAACAGTAACTGGGTAAAGAAACGGGGGCAGGTTCAGCATCTGTGTCCACAAAGTAAAAAGTCACTGGAGACCCTGTTCAGTCAGGAACCTGGCTTTCAAAGCCTCCCTGATGCACAGCGCGTCCCGCTGTGATCTTCTAATCGCCCTGCTGTCTGGCTGGACGTAATCAGAAGCCAGGCTATTTGCCTCAAGCTCCCACCCCGCCATAAAGGTCTCCCCCTTGCTCTCACACAAATTGTGGAGCACACAGCAAGCAGCTATCACAATCGGGATATTGGTCTCGCTGAGATCACAGCGAGTGAGTAGGCTTCTCCATCTCCCCTTGAGACGGCCAAAAGCACACTCCACCACCATTCTGCACTTGCTGAGCCGGTAGTTGAATAGTTCTTTCCCTGAGTCCAGTGCGCCAGTGTAGGGCTTCATGAGCCAGGGCATTAGCGGGTATGCAGGGTCCCCGAGGATGACTGTTGGCATCTCCACATCCCCAACAGTTACTTTGTGGTCCGGGAAGTAAAGACCTTCCTGCAGCCGTCTACACAGACCAGCGTTCCTGAACACCCTAGCGTCATGAACCTTGCCAGGCCATCCAACGTAGATATTGGTAAAACGTCCCCGATGGTCCACCAGTGCTTGCAGCACCATGGAAAAGTAGCCCTTCCGGTTGATGTACTGGCTAGCCTGGTGGTCCGGTGCCAGGATAGGGATGTGAGTCCCATCTATAGCCCCACCGCAGTTTGGGAATCCCATCTCGGCAAAGCCATCTCTGATGAGCTCCACGTTTCCCAGGGTCACTACCTTAGATAGCAGTAGCTTGACGATTGCCCTGGCTACTTGCATAACAGCAACCCCCACGGTAGACTTGCCCACGCCAAACTGGTTAGCGACGGACCGGTAGCTGTCTGGCATTGCGAGCTTCCAGAGGGCTATGGCCACTCGCTTCTGGACAGTCAGGGCTGCCCGCATCCGGGTGTCCTTTCGCTTCAGGGAAGGGGACAGCAACTCACACAGTTCGAGGAAAGTCCCCTTCCGCATGCGAAAGTTGCGCAGCCACTGGGATTCATCCCAGACCTGCAGCACTATGCGGTCCCACCATTCCGTGCTGGTTTCACGGGCCCAGAATCGCCGTTCAACAGTATCAACAAGACCCAGTGACAGCGAGATGTCCTGGGCGCTGGGTCTCATGTTCTCAGAGAGGTCGGAGCTAGTGTCCGACTTCATGCCGTCACGGTAGTGCCGTAGCCTCCTCTCATGATTGATCTGCAGCTGCCTCTGGTACAGGTGGAGGAGAAGCTGCGAGGCGTTGAGAACTGCCACAACTGCAGCGATGGTCGCAGCGGGATCCATGCTCGCACTGCTGTGGCGTCCGCGCTGTCAGTAATCAGAAAAGCGCGCGAACTGATTTCCCGCCGGCGCTTTCAGGGAGGGAGGGAGGGAGGGCTTGAGTGACGGACGGATGACGACAGGCGCCCAAAAGCACCCTCGACACATTTTTTTACCCAGAAGGCATTTGGGGCTCGACCCAGAATTCCAATGGGCAGGGGGGACTGCGGGAACTGTGGGATAGCTGCCCACAGTGCACCGCTTCCAATGTCGACGCTTGCCCCGTTAGTGTGGACTCACAAAGTCTCACAAAGTCGAATTACTGTCCTTAGTGTGGACACACACGTTCGACTTAGTAATATCGATTCCACATAGTCGAATTAACTAAAATCGAAGTACTCTCGTAGTGTAGACAAGGCCGTAGTTTCATCTTGCAGATTTATTCAAGCCCCTTCAGCAGGCTTCTCTGAAGGAAGGGCTAATGTGAACAATAACTCCATGGAGACAAGATGGAGAAATGTGTCCTCTGGTGTGACTGCAGGAATCATAGAATCATAGAACTAGAAGGGACCTCAAGAGGTCATCTAGTCCAGTCCCCTGCACTCATGGCAGGACTAAGTATTATCTACACCATCCCTGACAGGTGTTTGTCCAATCTGCTCTTAAAAATCCCCAATGATGGAGATTCCACAACCTCCCTAGGCAATTTATTCCAGTGCTTAACCACTCTGACAGTTAGGAAGTTTTTCCTAATGTCCAACCTAAACCTCCCTTGCTGCAATTTAAGCCCATTGCTTCTTGTCCCATCCTCAGAGGTTAAGAAGAACAATGTTTCTCCCTCCTCCTTGTAACAACCTTTTATGTACTTGAAAACTGTTATCATGTCCCCTCTCAGTCTTCTCTTCTCCAGACTAAATAAACCCAATTTTTTCAATCTTCACTCATCGGTCATGTTTTCTAGACCTTTAATCATTTTTGTTGCTCTTCTCTGGACTTCCTTCAATTTGTCCACATCTTTCCTGAAATGTGGCACCCAGAACTGGACACAATACTCCAGTTGAGGCCTAATCAGCGCTGAGTAGAACGGAAGAATTACTTCTTGTGCCTTGCTTACAATACTCCTGCTAATACATCCCAGAATGATATTTCCTTTTTTTGCAACAGCATTACATGGTTGACTCATATTTAGCTTGTGATCCACTATGATCCCCAGATCCCTTTCTTCAGTACTCCTTTCTAGGCAGTCATTTCCCATTTTGTATGTGTGCAACTGATTGTTCCTTCGTAAGTGGAGTACTTTGCATCTGTCCTTATTGAATTTCATCCTATTTACTTCAGACCATTTCTCCAGTTTGTCCAGATCATTTTGAATTTTAATCCTATCCTCTAAAGCACTTGCAACCCCTCCCACCTTGGTATCATCCGCAAACTTTATAAGTGTACTCTCTCTGCCATTATCTAAATCATTGATGAAAATATTGAACAGAACCAGACCCAGAACCAATCCCTGTGGGACCCCACTTGTTATGTCCTTCCAGCATGACTGTGAACCACTGATAACTAAAGTCAAGAAATACCACATCTACCGCTTCCCCCTTATTCCCAAGTCCTGTTACCATGTCCAAGAAAGCTATCAGGTTGGTTTGACACAATTTGTTCTTGACAAATCAATGCTGACTGTTATTTATCACCTTATTATCTTGTAGGTGTTTGCAAATTAATTGCTTAATTATTTGCTCCATTATCTTTCCGGGTACAGAAGTTAAGCTGACTGGTCTGTAATTCCCCGGGTTGTCCTTATTTCCCTTTTTACAGATGGGCACTATATTTGCCCTTTTCTAGTCTTCTGGAATGTCTCCCATCTTCCATGACTTTTCAAAGATAATTGCTAATGGCTCAGATATCTCCTCAGTCAGCTCCTTGAGTATTCTAGGATGCATTTCATCAGGCTCTGGTGATTGGAAAACATCTAACTTGTCTAAGTAATTTTTGACTTGTTCTTTCCCTATTTTAGACTCTGATCCTACCTCATTTTCACTGGCATTCACTATGTTAGATGTCCAATCGCCACCAACCTTCTTGGTGAAAACCGAAACAAAGAAGTCATTAAGCACCTCTGCCATTTCCACATTTTCTGTTATTGTTTTCCCCCCCTCATTGAGTAATGGGCCTACTCTCTCCTTGGTCTTCCTCTTGTTTTGTGCCTTGGCCTTTCTAATTTTGTCCCTACATACTTGTGTTATTTGTTTATATTCATCCTTTGTAATTTGACCTAGTTTCCACTTTTTGTAGGACTCTTTTTTGAGTTTTAGATCATTGAAGATCTCCTGGGTAAGCTAGGGCGGTCTCTTGCCATACTTCCTATTTTTCCTACGCGTTGGGATAGTTTGCTCTTGTGCCTTTAATAATGTCTCTTTGAAAAACTGCCAACTGTCTTCAAAAGTAAGCAGGGTTGTCATTTCTGGGAGTTTCAAGAGGCAAAGTCAAAGAGGGAACCTACTTCTACTAAGCAGAGCCAGAGTACACAGCAGAAGTCGACCTAGTGCTTGTTTGGTATTGAGAACACCATTAGCACTCAGATAATTAACACCTGAGCAATTTATCACACACACACACAAAATACGCTACCAGAGAAATACCTCAAATTCTCCTTAAAGATACAATTTAGAGAACAAATATACAGGGCCGGCTCTAGGATTTTTGCCGCCCTAAGCAAAAATAATTTTGGCCGCCCCCCCCCGTTTTTTAATTACCCCACCCCCAGCCCCGCCTCAACTCCGCCCCTTCCCCAAATCCCCAGCCCTGCCTCCTCCCCCCAGACTCTCAAGCCTGGGAGGGAGGGGGAGCAGCAGCGCGCGAAACAGCTGTTTCGCGCGCCGCGGCCGTTCGGGATCTCCCCCTCCCTCCCAGGTTTGAGAGCCTGGGAGGGAGGGGGAGACTCCGAGTGGCTGCGGCGCGGGCGCTGCTTCTCCCCCTCCCTCCCAGGCTCTCAAGTCTGGGAGGGAGGGAGGGAGGGAGGGGGAGCAGCGGCGCGCGAAATGGCCGCTCGGGATCTCCCCCTCCCTCCCAGGTTTGAGAGCCTGGGAGGGAAGGGGAGACTCCGAGTGGCCGCGGCGCGGGCGCCGCTTCTCCCCCTCCCTCCCAGGCTCTCAAACCTGGGAGGGAGGGGGAGCAGCGGCGCGCGAAACGGCTGTTTCACGCGCCGCAGCTGCTCGGGATCTCCCCCTCCCTCCCAGGCAGCAGCAGCGGAGGTGAGCTAGGGCGGCCACGGCACATTTTTAGGGGCGGCATTCTGGCGCCGGCCATGCCGCCCCTAAAAATGTGCCGCCCCAAGCACCAGCTTGTTTTGCTGGTGCCTAGAGCCGGCCCTGCAAATATACCATGTCAATTCCAAGTTAAATCAAGCAATAGTCTATGGTTTTCTCACACCTGGGTCACCATGAGCTCCCTCATTTCTTCATACCCCAGTAGAAAGAAAAATGTGGTCCCTTGAGTAGAAACTGAATTTAAGTTTCATCAATATATTTGTTTCCCTGCTTCACGAATGGTACGCATTTGTTAGTAACCTGCACACAAATGTGGTTTAGATTTAACTTTCCCCTCACTTTTATTCACTTCAACCATGAGTACAAGGAAAAACACATTACAGTACCTGAATGAGTTTGGCTTCTGCCCTGGGAAAATATTTGAGAGAAGAGTACTCTTGAAAGATAAGTAAAGAATTTTACCAGATGTGTTATTCATCAGAAAAACAAACACAATGAGATCAGTAGCTGGAACACAGAAATGGAAGTCAGAGACCTGAGTACTCTTTCAGTTCTGATACTGATTCGCTTTAGCCAGTCACATAACCACTCTGTGCCTCAGTTTACCCAACTGTCAAATGTGATAATGAATGTCCATAGCACATTAATGTCCCTCTGGTCTCAGAGGCCTAGTTAATTAGTGTCTGCAAAGTGGTTTGAGATCTTTGATGAAAGGAACTATACATGTTCACAGTTTTATTATTTTATATGTTAAGATGCAGTGAAACACTGGTCACTGTGAGGATACACATCAGTTATGAAAAATTTATGAGCATAACAACTCCTGAGTTTTCTTTGCTTTAGAGGAAAAGTGCATGGACAATAGCAGGCATCCTCATGAGCATTCCCTTCTTAGTCTTCCATCAGGCTTTCCCAGTGCAACGCCTCATTGGAGGCATCCTCCATTTTGAGAGATCACAAAAGGAATACCTTCCAGTAAACTAGAGTAACTGAACTACACTTGCATGAAGCTAATGTTGTAACAAAACCAACTGAAAACTCAAGACCACCTCTTAGAATATTCTCCCCTAATATTTTGCCTGCACCACTTCTACCTAAAGTTGTTACATTTTGGAAAATTGAACATATTTTAATTTTCTCCACAATGAGGATGAGGCACTGCATTCGTGACAGGAAGTCAAATGGTTGCTGTAGCTTTGGTTTATAACTATAGAGGTGTTTTAAGCCTCTTCTTTTTTTTTAAAGAAAATATATGACCTGAAGTATTACTGAATATCTCCTAGGGTAATTTGTGTATTAGTTTCCACCAGCTTCAGTACTGGGATTCTATTTCTCCCTGGCTTCAATGTTGCATCATAGTATCCTTGGCTACAGGGCAGCTATTGATTCAGAATACAAAGACAGTGTGAGAGAATTTCACTGCACAAAAGGATTACTGTGGGTGTTCTAAGCTGCTACTGTTTCTGAAGCAAAAGCAGAACTCAGATGGAGATGTTTGAACACCTCACTGGATATTTTACACTCCAGTCTGAGTTCTTCCTGTACTCGTCCATGATCCTTTAGTTCAGCTAGGAGGGGATTTTAAGACCAGAGTGGATTTACTACATGGAGTTCTACTATCAATAAATAAAAGCATATTCATTCAGGTCATTCTTCCTTTTGTTTATCTAAATAGCCATCTTGGTGGCACAGCAGTATTTTAGTAGGAAAGTGGGATAGGAAAATGAGTGTCAGACATATTTCTGGACTTGTTGTGTGGCTGAATTAATCACCAGAATGATGATTATAACATTTGTAAAAGAAGAGAATGGTGGAGTGTAAATCCCGGCACTAAGTGAACAAGAAATACAGTAGATGCCACCAGTCAAATTGTTTCCCAGCAGGAGCTTTAATGTATCTTGGAAGCTTGCTGGAAAGTCCAGGTTGTACACTTCCATTGTTATTTTTTTTTAGACTGCACGTGTACCACACTTGCTACTGATATTCAAATATTTTTGGTTTTGTTTTTCCAGGCCGTTCATTAATTCATTTTTATTTCATTTTTGGTCACCAGTGAAACTTGTTAGTCCCTGGTTACATAATGAGCATTAATTTTGAGGCAAATTATTTGTTCTTTAAGAACTGGCAGCTGCCTAGATGCAAAATTATTAGTAGTAATATAAATATGGATTTAAAAGTTATTTTTAAATCTTTCAACAGAATGGCCAAATATAAATAGTCTTTTTGTTTTTTTGCAAGCTTCATCTAGAAATAGAGAGCCTGATTCTCCACTGCCTTGCATCTTATATGGTCGTTAATACCCATGTAAAGAGAAAAATATCATCCACTAAAAATACCCCTAAAGCCTACTCTGTGAGTAAGGGCCATTTATCAGACATACATTATATCTTGCTCTTTGGACATGAATCTTGAGGTATAACAGTTTAGGGACTGATTTTGCAATGTATGAGCACCGCAGTCCCCCTGCACATCATGAAGAGGTCTTCTGGCTTCAGTGCAGTTCCCTGTAGCCATAACAGTCTGCTTGCAAGTTGTAAATTGCAGGATTGGAACCTTAATATATACCTGTTAAATCTCAGTCTACCTGGATAGAGTACATTGTATTCCACCTAATGATTATGGTATGACCCACTGTACCATGGGCTGCATAGTCCAGAAAATTATGACATTCAGCACCTAATGGAAAATTACGTGAGGAGCTTAAGAATTTGCATGTGAGGATTACTGGAAATGGAAATAAACCTGGCAGAAACTTGACATATTAAAAAGTCACCTGAGAGTTTAATTGTCACTCATTGCAATTTTAAAGGTATTTGCACTAGATAACTAATAGAGGATATCATGTTAAATAGTCATTTTGCTTATCTATAGTTCTCACTCCACAAAGCCAGAAGACAAAACTCCTGAAGAAGAGCTTAATTATCATGTTGTAGACAAGTAAAGAATGCAAATACAATATTATTACAGAGGCATTAGTAGTGACACCAACCATACTTAAGAATGAGTCTAGATTTTCATTCTAAATCATGTTTTCAACACCTAATTTCTGGTTGAAGTAACCAATTTGTTTGCAAACCAGGATGCTTACAATAGAGTAAGAGAACATTTTTTGCCCTAAGGAATTTGGAAAATGCAAGATTAAGATATTTACACGTTATTTAGTCAAAAAAAAAATGTTTATTTTTTCCCCCCAGTGTCAGCATGATATTTTGGCTCACAGATTCTGAGCTGATAGATTTTTCAGAGCTCCAGACTTTATACTCAAACTTCTTTAGATCCTTGTGAATAGGGTAGTTTAAAATCATATCAGGAATGCACTGATCCAATATGTTCAGAGTAGGTTGACATTATGTAAAACAGAGCATATGGCATGTTACACAGCAGTATATTTAGTAGTATTTACTTATCTGGTTTTCACCAGAACAGATATATTTATAGTAAATTGCAGTACATCTGTACCATAAAATGTCAAGCAGTCGCTGGAATTCACGAGCCACTAACTGCAATCTGAAGTTCCAAACTCTCATTAAGCTGTTCTGTTTCCTCCACACTCTTCTCCTCTGCCTCAGCCAGTGGGCTGAGTTAATTATTTTTTCAAGTGAAGACAATATACTTGAGAATTTATCAGTCTTGTGTTTATTTGCATTAGTATATCTTCCTAAAATACTTTTAAAATGCACCAACTACACTAAGAATGAAGCATCTTCTTAAAGAGAAGACATTTTACAGTAATGGAAGACAGTCTTCGCCATCATTTTGTTCTTAATTTTTAAAGCAATCATAATTTAGACACCTTGCCCTGCTAGTTAACAATCTTTGTATTATACAGCTGGTGAAATATGATTTTCTGTAGATAATTTCACTTCACAGCAATGAAAAACATGCATTGTGTGTATAATGTCTCAATTGTATAAATGATGGAAAAATAGCTTATCATGCAACAAGTAAAACAATAAATAATTCATTCAAGACTTAGCTAAAGTGATCTTGACCCCTTTGTAATTAGATTTCTACTAAATGTACACTAATTTACACACAAACTTAAGTAGATTTAGTTCTGTGTGTGCACTAGAATAAACATTCCTCTCTCTATTGCAATGAGGAAGAGCAGGCCACTGGGAAATTCTCTCTCTACACAGTATATAGGAACTGGTATGTGATTGGGAGCATGAAGAATTGCCACTAATAAAGCACAAGAGTCAGACCAAGATCTAACACAGCAAAGCTCGGTGTTTAGGTATTTTAACTCAGTTTTCAGAAGGACATTTAAAAGCCACTGTTTTGTTAATGGCTGAATAAAAGCCTTTGGGGCATTCGTCATGATTATTAAAGAAAACAAATTAAATGTCAACTGACCAAATACATTGTTCACAGAAGCCACGTCTAAGAATCCCAGATACTGTTTCTGCATCTCTATGTGAACAATGTCACATATGTTCTCAAATTAGAATTTCCATAGGATTGTTTGCATAATAAAGGAAATTTGATAAGAGTTTTTTAAGCTGTGCCAGGCAATGGAGTAATTCATGTTTTGCACATTGAATTGTGTGTGGCTTACAAGCCTTTGTTTAATAAAATACAAACACTGACTCAATATTCAGATGGTAGAACAAATGGTAAAGGGTACAGGATTGAGTGTGCCTCTTTAATAAGATGGACTGGAAATAAAACCTGCTGTAAGTAAGAATGCATTTGTATAACTATGGACAATGGTTCTGTGATTTATTTCCAGATGAATAGCACTGTCATAATGCCAGACAATCTAAGGTTGGCTAACAAGGTCATATTAAGAGGAAATATCACTCCTGAGGTGGTATTTTTGAGTTACTAGTATATCAGAAATATAGAAGCAACCACTGTCCACTGCTGTTCAAAAATCAGGGACAGAAAGATAGCAAAGTGTGCATACCTGCAGATTTTCCAACATTTTTTTATCTTCTTTCTTGGTATTCTAGTTACCAATTAGACAGAGGGACAGTGATGGACTAAGAGAGAATCCAATAGATCAAATGATCTAATCCAGGGGTAGTCAATAGGCGGACTGTGAGCCAACTCCAGACCGCCAGATGCTTTTGAAGGGATTGCAAAAGCTTTTTATTTAATTATGCATCTACCACCTGTTGCTGCCTTTGACAGCCCAAACTGTCAGCCCCAATGGGCTGATGGCCTGGAGCCCTATCGTCTGGGGCTGACTGTTGGAGCGCCGCTGGGCGGCGGAGCTTCAGGCCATCAGTGCCCCACAATGCCCCACACTGTCATTTAAATTGGTGGAAGCGCTCCTGGTGAGGACGCGTATTGCCAACAAAGGGGATGTAGTGTGAACATGAAAAACTGCAATAATTACTGCAGTGGATGTATGTCAACCTAATTTAGGTTGACTTAATTTTGTAGCGTAGACTTACCCTTATTATTATCATTATTGTTATTGCAGTGTTCATAAATGTTTCTCTGGAGTATGGACCTTGACTATACCTTGACCAAAAAATTTGGACCTTGACAAAAACTAATTGACTATCCCTGATCTAATCCCTTCAGTTACATAAGAACGGCCATACAGGGTCAGACCAAAGGTCCATCTAGCCCAGTATCCTGTCTTCCGACAGTGGCCAATGCCAGGTGCCACACAGGGAATTAACAGAACAGGTAATCATCAAGTGATCCATCCACTGTCACCCATTCCCAGTGTGACGGGTTGGATCACAGAAAACCCCTTGGGAACTGCCAACTGATGTGCCGAGACTACTTCTAACCCAATTTCCCTGCCAGCTTGGGACTCCAGAACCTTGCCTGTTTAAGCCAGACACGCTAGCCTGCTACAAACCCAGACCCAGGTCTGAACAACGTCCCCTAAAAGCTGCAGACTTAACTGAAAACAGCTTAAGAAGTGTTCCTGTCTCCAACACTCAGATGCCCAGCTCCCAATGGGGTCCAAACCCCAAATAAATCCGTTTTACCCTGTATAAAGCTTATACAGGGTAAACTCATAAATTGTTCACCCTCTATAACACTGATAGAGAGGTATGCACAGCTATTTGCCCCCCCCCCGATATTAATACATACTCTGAGTTAATTAATTAGTAAAAAGTGATTTTATTAAATACAAAAGGTAGGATTTAAATGGTTCCAAGTAATAACAGATAGAACAAAGTGAATTACCAAGTAAAATAAAATAAAATACGCAAGTGTAAACCTAATACAGTAAGAAAGTGATTACAGATGAAATCTCACCCTCAGAGATGTTCCAGTAAGCTTCTTTTACAGACTAGTCTCCTTCTAGTCTGGTCCAGCAATCACTCACACCCCTGAGGTTACTGTCCTTTGTTCCAGTTTCTTTCAGGTATCCTTGGGGGTGGAGAGGCTATCTCTTGAGCCAGCTGAAGACAAAATGGAGGGGTCTCCCAGGGGCTTAAATAGACTTTCTCTTGTGGCTGGAGACTCCCTCCTCTCTCCTATTCAAAATCCAGCTCCAAGATAGAGTTTTGGAGTCACATGGGCAAGTCACATGTCCATGCATGACTCAGTTTTTACAGGCAGCAGCCATTGCCCATCTGCTATCTTAAATGTCTCCAGGAAGACTTCTTATGTGGATTGGAGTCTTCCAAGATCCATTGTCAGTTAAGTGTTTCTTGATTGGGCACTTAATTTGCACATTCCTTTCTCAAGAAGCTGACCAAATGCTTTACTAAGGCTACTTAAACTCAAACAAGTACACAGCCAATATTCACAACTTCTAATACAAAAATGATACATGCATACAAATTGGATGAATATATTCAGTATATCATAACCTTTACAGAGATATGTTAGATGGCATATGTAGCATAAAACATATTCCAATTATGTCATATATACATTCATAAGCATATTCCCATAAATCATTATGGGGTGCAACATCACACCCAGCTTCTGGCAAACAGAAGCTAGGGACATCATTCCTGCCCATCCTGGCTAATAGCCATTGATAGACCCATCTTCCATGAATTTATCTAGTTCTTTTTTGAACCCTGTTATAGTCTTGGCCTTCACAACATCTTCTGGCAAGGAGTTCCATAGATTGAGTGTGTGTTGTGTGAAGAAATACTTCCTTTTGTTTGTTTTAAACCTTCTGTCTATTAATTTCATTTGGTGACCCCCTAGTTCTTGTGTTATGAGAAGGAGTAAATAACACTTCCTATTTACTTTCTCCACACCAGTCATGATTTTATAGACCTCTATCATATCCCCCCTTAGTCACCTCTTTTCCAAGCGGAAGAGTCCCAGTCTTATTAATCTCTCCTCATATGTGAGCCGTTCCATACCCCTAAGCATTTTTGTTGCCCTTTTCTGAACCTTTTCCAATTCCAATATATCTTTTTTGAGATGGGGCGACCACATCTGCATGCAGTATTCAAGATGTGGGCGTACCATGGATTTATATAGAGGCAATATGATATTTTCTGTCTTATTATGTATCCCTTTCTTAATGATTCCCAACATTCTGTCCACTTTTTTGATTGCCACTGCACATTGAATGGATGTTTTCAGAGAACTATCCACAATGACTCCAAGATCTCTTTCTTGAGTGGTAACAGCAAATTTAGACCCCATCATTTTATATGTATAGTTGGGATTATGTTTTCCAATGTGCATTACTTTGCATTTATCAATATTGAATTTCATCTGTTCCAGTGGGCCTCCTGATTACGGAGCCTCTGATCAGATACAATAGGTGCAGTGTTTTAGCAATAGAAGTGTGTCTGGAACCCTGATGAATAGTGGGTGCTGATCCAGAAGGCCACGAGCAAAGGTATGGATAGTAGGCATCTTTTTGCAAATTGTGTTTCAACTTTTATAATATTATAATAAAGGGTCAGATTCACCACTGCTGTGCACTTACAGCAGTCATTTATACCAGAGCATAGTGAATGCAAAATGGGGCTATATATAAAGCCCAACCAGAAAAGCAACATTTTACACAGGTGTAAGTTACTACACAGGGTGCAGGGCATTGGTGAATTGCCTCACTATAGACAATTATATTATTGACTAGTGACTGAAAAATGACATTACAAATAGACAGCTTCAATTGAAATCAATGAGAGTTTTGGTGCTCACCACCACTGAAAATCAGGCCTTAAATGTCTGTGATTAAAATGGAAATAATTATAGTAGAGTAAAATGATTATGTAAACTAGAGACTGCTACAATAGGCACACTTTCCATTTTGTGTTAAAATGAATTTTATCTCAACAGTTGTGTAGGAAAGAGGGATTTTAGAATTTTTCTACAAAATACCTTTTTATACCATCTTTGCTAATTTGCGAGGTCATCAATGTATTTACAGAACGTATTTGACTGTAAATAAAGAACATACATTTTGGGCCTGTTATATGGTATTTTTTTAGTCCATAGGCGCTGAAATGTATGTTAATACATTGCTGAAGTGGCAAATACAATCCAAGTGATAATATTTTACTTGTATGCTGTCAGACTATTCCTATAGTTACATATTACATTTTTCTTTTGTCAGAAGTCACAGGGAGAAAATATACGCATGATGGGATTTTTTTTTTTAAAAATCATTAGTGGTAAATCCAAGTGTAAGTAATGCAGGTCATCCTGAGTAAGTACCAAGAAAGCCACTGTCACACCACAGCATCGTGTATTCTGTATATATTACAGAAAGACTATTTTAGAAATGTTTAAAACATTTTAAAAATGTTATTGACACTATTTTATAACCTTTCTCCTGAAAAGCCTTTAGTACCAGGATTCCAAATGTACAAAGATAAGAGGGAGGGGGGAAAAAGAACAAAATTTTTTGGTAACCTTCAAATATTACTTGAAATTTTTCTGTGCAGAAGTGATGTGGTGATTTTAAGGTTTGATATTTCTAGACCTTCCAGTGGTGTGTATCCCCTATAACATGCCCATTTCTAATCACGAACAATCATTAGATATCTAGTCTTGGACTAAATGTTTCCTGTACATTTCCTGTCCTGGACATCATTTTGTTAGGGAAAGAAAAAAACATTTCTCTGACAATTTCCCCCCCCAAAAAATATTAGCTGTTTGAAGCTACTCAGAAGTTTGGGATGTTAGTCGTAGTCCTGGAAGAGAGAGATTAGTGGGCAGAGTACATGTGAGATGATCACAGCTGTATGATAAATGTGATTTATCACGAGTACCACCACCACATATTCACATATTGTATGTGGTATGAGAGCATATATATGATTTTAAAACAATAGAGTTAGTCACAATTTTCCAAAGGTTTATTTTATACACAGAAAACACAGGATGAATTTTTTTTCAAAAGTTTTCCCCACTTCTCAACTAGCTCTAATAAACCACAACTAAAACTATTTAATGGAGTAGGTGTAAAACAGCATTTGATATAATCTGTTCAATTTATTCTCCCTAATTTTTGTAATAAAGGTCATAGAGCGTCCCCACACCCAACCCACATAAAGCATGGGTTTGTGCACAGGACTTAAGGAGGATTGAGGATATCGGTCCTTCATCAATCCAACAATTTGGGGAGGAGGAGTGGCTGAGTAAGCTTCCCACTGCTAATGGCCACAGACTGTGAGAGTTCACAGCTCTGCAGTCCTTCTTTTTCATTTATGTTATGGATCTATAGTGCAGCGGTTACATCAGGGAAATGCACCTTTAAGTTAAACTAGGAGATCTGCAAGAAATGGCTGCTGAACTATTGCATCCCCAAGAGTCCCATCCATCACTACTCTAGCCAGCTGGTTTTGAGGCTTTGCTGGTTACCACAAGGTCCCCCAGCTGAGGAAGGCTGTAGACACCTTGTACTGCTAGTCCCCATCCTGTGCGGGGATAATGTTTTCACAATCAGTTCCCCTCCTTCCTGACTCTGTCCCATTTTCTGACCAGCTTCTGTCCAAACAGACTCTGGAATAAATCCGTCCCAGAAGTACACCAGGGAGGGCACTAGTCGGGGCTGAAAGCGGCCATAAACTTCCTTCTAATGGAGGACCCACAGGCTACCCACACAGCTAGAAAAATGGTTGGGGATAAGCTGCCATCATTAAGGTTCTTGCGAAGCCAGAGGCGACGCATAACTGTTGAAAGCGGGGAGGCACAATTTAGAGGTTGGGGGGGGGGAGATATGACTGCCCCACATGTCGTATCTGGAGCTAACAGAGATTTTCAAACTGTGGGGTGCACCCCGTAGGGGGACACAGAGGAACATTTGGTTCGGCCCCCACAGCAGGCTCAGAGAGGGAGCACCATCTCCACTCCCAGACTCACTGAGCGGTTTTCAAATTTTTTGAGCTGATCCCCACCCCTTTGAGTTACAATTTTTGGTGTCTTCCGCCCCCCCCCTACAACCCAGACAGGCTGGGTGGCCTGCTGAGGTGAGTCAGGAGATGGAGGTGGTGCTCCCTCCCTGAGTCTCACCTCGCAGAGCCGGCTCAAGCTGCCTGGCATCACCACTCACCCTCTCAAACATTCCTCCATGCCACCCTATGGGGGCATGCCCCACAGTTTGAAAACCTCTGGGTAGAAACTGTTGTTAAATAGAAGGCAGAAATCTGGGAGGCAGGTGACCCCGCTTGCCCCCGCCACTCATCGCCTCTGTGTGAAGCCACCATTTAAAGTTTCACTGAGGAAGGCCAAACATTGCCTGTCCTTCCACAAGCATGAATTTTTTCTCTGGTGCCTGGGGCAAGCTGCACCTCCCGGCACCACACAAGTATAGTTCTGGCCAAACCTGTCTCATTTTATTAGCATCAAACTTTCCAAAATGAAATGAACCTTAAATATAATGTCATCTTTGAGCAGACAAATGAGAGCCTGGTTATTGAATTTCAGTTCACTGAGGCTTGTCCTGATAATAACCTTCAGTCTAGCCACTTTCTTATGAACAGTATCATTGAATCTGATTTCAGGAGTAGAAAATTAAATCATTTGCACTGGTTAGACCTTCTAACTGAAAAATAAAATACTTTTATCTCACAGCCACTGGGGCTCTCAATACTTCTATATAATTGGGACCAGAAACTTGTAATAATGCTAAAGCAGCTGAGTAAACAAAAGTAATTATTTAGCACAGACTGCAGTTAAAATATTTAATATGGACTCAAATTGTTTATTGGAAAGGTTCCACCGAGTTACGTGACATCTTGCTTTGCTAAATATTAGTATGAAGAGAGGATGAAGTGAGTTTTATTCTATGACCAGCCACTTCCCCCTGGACTACGGATCCATAGTTATTAATATCCTATGTGCTGAACTCTGGTGGAAGCAACTTTTATCTTCTGGAAGCTTAGGAAATCTAACCATGATAAAGAATATTTAATACAATTCATAAGCCTATCCTAATAGACTTCAGAAA
Source organism: Emys orbicularis (assembly GCF_028017835.1). NCBI lineage: Eukaryota > Metazoa > Chordata > Testudines > Emydidae > Emys > Emys orbicularis. The sequence goes on along the minus strand of NC_088684.1, from coordinate 49,119,194 downwards.
AGGACAGTGTGGGAAGTTTGAGTTTAACAGAACCACTATTTTATTAATGTTAATGAAAGAGTGTGCATGAGAGACAGATATAGTTAGTAAATAAAAAATTAAAAGGCAGGAAATTCAAAGTTAAAACTAAATTTTAACCTGAACCATTCAAAGTTTGGAACTTTAGAGTTAATGTAACCAAACCAACTTATTTTTTCTGCTGTACAGATGCCTGCCTCTCATCTTCTCCTCGTTGTAGATGGAACAACAAAAAGTGGCTTTATATATGTATGATACCAAGTGTGATGCTTTACCACCACACTAACCTTTTCTCTTTTCATGTAAACTTAATTCCACCTAAGACTCATTAAGTATGAATCACTGTATTATCATTTGCCTTAAATCAGCTCCCTTGGTGCTCCCAGTTAAATGTGTCCCATTTAAGTGGAGTGTCTTTTAAACCCATTTTGCAGAATGAATACACTGAAGCACAGAGATAAATGACCTGCCCAGGCCACACAGGAAGCCAGTGGCAGAGCAGGAACTAGGATATATGTAACCCTTCTGCCAGGCAAAGCCAGCAGCAACCAGGGCTAGGTTCAATGTCTAGGGGTTCCTTTCCATCGATACAACACAGAACCGGCTCGAGCTCCCACCCCGTAACCTGAGAACATTACACACCACCCTATGTGCCTCTGAGAGCCAGTACTTTCCCACTCACAAGCACAGAGTCTGAGTGTAGAAAAGAATATTTTAATAAAAGGAGGGAAGTAACTCAGCGTTAATTTGGGAAAACACGACAAATACATAAACATAAACCATGAGCAAAAGACCCACCCCCAAGTAAGTTGGGCAGTGTCCTTTTCCCCTCAGGGTCTTAAGTCCAGCAACCCAAAAGTCCCTTTAATGTGCCTGTCCCTTCTCCACACCCCACTCACAGTTGCTGTCTTTGGTCAGTGCAGATCCAGAGTTCAGAGGTGCATCTGCAGAGTTCACCTCCCATCCTGGCTGGAGGTAAGGAGGCACCTTACTCACTCTGCTGCTCAGGCACTTGCCTGCCGCTCCTCTCTGCCAGCCGCCCTGCTGGCCCCGCTCACTCTGCTCACCGCCTCACCACCAGCCACCCAGTGGCTGCTAGCTCTGCTCACCGCCTCACCACCAGCCGCCCTGCTGAACACTTGTTTGGCTCACCACCTCACCAACCACTCATTCGCCAGCCGACTGTCAGTCACCTTCTGCTGCCACCTGCCTCTTTGCTGTGACCTCTGCACATCAGTCTCTTAGTGATTTTCAGCTCTTTGCAGGGTGGGCAGAGACACTGACCCATCTCAAGTGATTTTAGCTCTCAGTGATTTTTTGGCTCTTATGAGTCTGGGCAGAAACACAGTCCCACCACAACTGATTTCAACTCTCATTGAGCATTTAAAATAACAAAAGAGGCTTCTAATGAAGCCTACTTAATTCTTTCTTTGAACAGTGGGAAGGAACAGGTCAAACCAGTCTAGGGAGGACCCTTGCAGAGGGTTTGCAATCTCCTGGCTGGGATACTCTCTGGCATTCAAGTCCCTGGCTTAACGAGGTCCTTTCAGCTGAGGTCCTTTCAGCTGATGGTGACCCCCCTCATTTGGGACAGGTTAAGCACAGTCCTGCTTCCCTGTATTCCTACAATAATTACAACATTGGTAACCATATTTCACTACCCCTGCATTCAGTACTAAAGTGATTTGTAACCCAACACCAGCCAAAGTTAATTACTTTGAGCAAAACACTGCTCCAGCTGCTGGATATCTAAGCAGAGCAGGAGGAAACTGTATTTACATAAACACACCCAAAGTCTCTTCCCCTCCCAGCTAGCTGTCAGGGAAGCATTCATTCAGACTCTGCTTACACATAGAGGTTCTAAGACTCAGTTCCCAATCTAACTACTAGATAATAGCTAGCACATATAGTAGGCAGTACTTTTTAAAACACCCTGAGTACCCATCAAATGTTCTTTTGAGACAGCGTTCTTATATTCAGTGCTGAAACACCAACAAATTATTTACCTGCTATCACAAATGTGCATGCCATTTCAGCAGATGCAATGTGCCAAATGAATAACAAGACCCTGCCCCAAAATGCTGACAGACTCAGCACCAGGCAGATACAATACCAAATAAAATACAGTATCTGAAAGTGATATTGCCTATAGTATAAAACTCTGTCCTGAAAGTGGCAACATATCTGTCATGCAGGCCTTCATACTGTAATTTGTACAAATTGGTGGGTAAAGTTGACTGTCTGAAGGGTTTTCTGATCTACTTAAATAAAGCGAGATTGACCAGAGATGCCTAAAAAAATCAACTAACAATGAACTATAACTTTCAAACCGCTGCCACTTCCTGTTTCTGTTTTCCTGTCCCATCTCCCAACCAAATTACATCAGCTAACAATAGTCATACATTTCTCACTTCCTGATTCTCCTTTTCTGCCCTCTTTCCCTCTGCATACTATCTTCCATGTAGGAACAATAATGGTTAGCCGATAGTAACAATGGATACAATGCGCAGTAGCAAACTGTGACAAAATGGGTAAAATGTAGCTCTCCTCACCCTCTTGGCTGCTTTGGTGCATAGGTGCTCATAGAAGCCCTTCTCAAGCATTAAGCTCCACAGCTTTGGTGGGAAAAGGTCAGTAAGAAAGCTGGGGAGAGGTAACTCTCTGTGGTACACTCTCCAATATGGAAGTATGCCCTGGAGTTACTGCTGTTGACAACACTGTGCAGCTTCAAAGCCTTTATAAGGGGACTACATGGCAGCCATGGGTAAGACTATGCATCAATTTGTAGGCACCTAGAGGATAATTGGGTTATAAGGAATAGCCAGAATGGACTTGCCAAGAACAAATAATGTCAAACCAACCTAATTTCCTTCTTTGACAGGGTTTCTGGCTTACTAGATAGGGGCAAAGCAGTAGCCATGATATATCTTGATTTTAGTAAGGCTTTTGACACAGTCCTACATGACAGTCCCATAAGCAAACTAGAGAAATGTGATCTAGATGAAATTACTATAAGCGGGCACATAGCTGGTTGAAAGGCCATACTAAAAGAGTAGTTATCAAGGGTTCATTGTAATTGGGAAGGAGTACTTAGTGGGGTTCTGCAGGGAACAGTCCTGGGTCTGGTACTATTCAATATTTTTATCAATGAGTAGCATAATGGAATGGGGAGTATGCGTATAAAATTTGAGGATGACACTAAGCTGGGAGGGGTTGCAAGCACTTTGGAGAAGTAGAATTTAAAAAGTTAAAAAGTTCTTGACCAATTAGAGAATTGGTCTGAAATCAACAAAATGAAATTCAACAACAAGTACTACACTTAGGAAGAAAAAAATCAAACGCACAACTACAAAATGGGAATAGCTGGCTAGGTGATAGTACTGCTGAAAAAGATCCAGGAGGTACAGTGGATCACATACTGAATGAGAGTCAACAATGTGATGCAGTTGCAAAAATGCTAATATTCTGGGGTGTATTAACAGCAGTGTTGTATGTACGACATGGGAGGTAATTGTCCTCCTTTACTCAGCACTGGTGAGGGCTCAGCTGGAGTATTGTGTCCAATTCTGGGTGTCACACTTTAGGAAAGTTGTGGACAAATTGGAGAGACTCCAGAGGAAAGCACAAAAAAAATGATACAAAAGTTTAGAAAACCTGTCCTATGAGGAAAGATTTAAAAACTGGGCATGTTTAGTCTTGAAGTCTTAGAAGACTGAGTGGGACCTGATAACAGTCTTCAAAGATGTTAAGTCCTGTTTGAAAGAGGACAGTGATCAGTTGTTCTCCATGTCCACTGAAGGCAGAACAAGTATTAATGAGTTTAATATGCAGCAAGGGAGATTTAGGTTAGATATTAGGGAAAACTTTCTAATTATAAGGGCAGTTAAGTTCTGGAATAGGCTTTCCAAGGGAGGATGTGGAATCTCCATCACTGGAGGTTTCTACCAACAGGTTGGACAAACACCTGTCAGGATGGTCTAGGTTTACTTGGTCCTGCCTCAGCACAGGGGGCTGGACTTTATGACCTCTCAAGGTCCCTCCCAGCCCTATATTTCTATGTTTCTACCCAGTTGTGCTGAGACTTGGGCCACTGTCCTCTGTAGATGACCCATGATTCATACAGCTCTCAAGTCCTCTGAAGGTTTAGGGAGGTTGAACTCCTGCATCTTCAGGGATGATTGTAAAATCAACAGCAGAGTGTTTGTCACAGAAAGGGGGAATGGCAGTTACAAGCTGAGGCAAGTAGGAGATTAAACCTGGGACTGGGAACTCCTGGGGCCAGATCCTCAGGTGGTGTAAATTGTCATAGCTGCACTGAAGTCAATGGAGCTATAACAATTTAGACCAGGTGAGAATCTACTCCCTGCTCTCTAATCCCAGCTCTACCAGTGATTCACTGTGTGATCGTGGCTAAATTATTTAGCTCTTTACCACTTACTATCTCTGGATGTCAAATGGGAATGCTAATACTTAATTGCCGCAAAGTGGTGTTGTGAAAGCTAATTAGTTAATGCCTGTACAGCATTTTGAAAAAGTAAAGAGTCATATAAGTGCTAAGCACTTTATAAACCTCGGCCCTTCAGACAGCGGTGAGATGAATGCTAACTATATAGTTTACAGGCAAACTGGTCTCACTGTACGACACATCTGTCATCTAACCATAAGGATCACAGCAAGGAATAATTCAATTTTTTCAGCTTGAGTTAATACATAACAATGTGCCAAGCTTACCTCAAAGGAGGACTCAGAAGGCAAGTTACAACAAGCAATACTGCCAAGATTGTGGAAAAAGATGCTTCATTCAAAAAGTCTTACGTCAGACAAAAAATAATGTTATGTCTTACCTCAAAAACCAATTAAAGCAACAAAAACTAAAACATTTTAAAGTAGTATTGTTTTCTACATTATACAGCAGTGCATTGTTCAGAATGTGGCCAGGAATTATGACTGAAATTATCTGAAGAGAGTGAAGGAGACAGACTAATCTGAAATCCATTATTTTAAAACCTTTGGAAACAGAAAGATGGCTTTTCAGAATGTTATTTTTATTCTGTCTAGAATTGTAATTGCCATATTGGATCAGACTCATGGCCCATCTAATCAGTATCTTGTCTCTAACAGTGGCCAGCGTCAGACGCGTCAGAAGAAGATAAAAATTCTATAATACATCATTATGGAATAATCTGCCCATAAGGAAAGTGTGTTCCTAAACCCAGGCAGTTGATGGTTGGCTTGTATTCTGAAACCTGATGTTTCATTAGCCCTGATATATATTTAGCCTATCTATTGTATCTAATTTCCCTGTTATTTTACTCTGTAAATAGCACACAGTCAAAAAATTCCTAATGCTATTGCTTATACTGCTGTACTACGCAAATCTTTAGAATTAACCCAGTTCTCTCAGTTAGAAAGAGCAAGGGAGACACAAACACCATCTTCTAAAAGCCATATGGTCATCATATTTTCCTTTGTTCTCCTGTCTAGGACTACTGTACATGCTACTCTCAACCAACACAAAATAACAATCCAGAGTGTGACATGACTGACAGATCTGACAACTCCTAGACATCTGCCTTGAAGAATCTATTCCCACAGTTGAATGATTTGAGGTATAGAACTCAAAGTAACTGACTGCAGTTCATAGTCCCCACTGCTGGCATATGGCATACCAGAATTGTGTCTCAAAACAATAATGAACAGAGTACATCCATAGTCACATATATCCATCCAGTAGCTGTTATGTGTTGTGAGATAAGTCCAAAGCTAAGGATCTTCAGCCCCTTAGATATGCATGTACCTCATTGCAGTTTTCTACCATGACGTGTGTTATTACACTTAGAATTATTTTAAAATATATAAACACAAAAGTATATCTTTTCACATGACCTTATTAAGCATATAATAAAAACATCAATTTTAAAAGAACTTTAATGTTGCAAAGTCAAGCACTCCAAAGTTAGGAAATGCCAGAATTAAGGTTACCTGTGCAAGCTTAATTTGGCTTCCTGTGCATATGCATTAGGATACAGTCTTTAATTACATGATCACATACTATTTTCCCCCCACAGAGCTCCTGCTCATTCAGGACACAGTGCCATAGAATAGCCTAGAGGTAGAGGTCTTATAGAAATGTACTTCTAACATAGTTTTTGTGTGCTGAATTGTTTTTTTTTAAATGCAGGAAAACAGAATTTCTGATTTTTCAATCATGTGGCATTATATTGACATCCACATGGGTCATAAGCAGGATGCTTTATATTCACCACACAGACCTCTACCACTTGAGCAAATGGAGTAACTGATAGCAGTAGTACATTGTTATCCTCTATTTGCACCAGCATTACAGGACAATGAGACACATTTTTTGTCAGTGGGTTTCACAGATATTTGCTGACAGTTGAGGAATCTTGAGACTAAGGAATCGTGGATTTCACTCCATGATCTGGAGGGGAGTGTGCTCCAATAGGCACAGACTTTTCTGCTTATTCCTCCCAAACTTGACCCCTTCTGCCTCATTCCCTCCAACCTGTCCAATCTCTTCCCCACACCAGACTCCCTAATTCTCATTCTCCTCACCTAGCCAGTCCCAAACTTCACTCTTCAGGCTTCTCATCCCAGTCCCTGTCTGCTTGCCCAGCCAGTCCTAGTCTCCCCCTTCAAACTACCTGTCTTTCTCCCTACTCCAAATCTCAGTCTTCTCCCCCACACCCCAGCTTCCAGTCCTATTCTCCTGCCAGCTATTCTCAGTCCCCTCCCTACCCACACACCTTGTCCCTAGTTTCTTTACCCAGCCAGTCCCAATTCTCCCCCTGCACTGTGTCTCCACATCAGTTCTATCTCCTCTCCCCCATCCATTTCTTTCCTTCCACCCCACTGGTGTATGTGGCATAAAATATTAATTGCTTTGGGTCCCTGTTCTAAGATTCTTATCTTGCTCCTTGAAGTCAATGACAAAACTCCCTTGGAGTTCAGCAGCACTAGGTCCTAAATTAGTGATGTTGTTCCTGAAGCAAAGTCTTAACTTTTCCTTAATTTCCTATAAAAATGACAGTTACCTGCAGTGGAGATTTGTAATCTTTCTACGTATTGCCTAACCAGGTCAGATGAAGGGGAATGGGATAGGGGCAGGTATGGAAGCCTCCAAGGCAAAAGCCTTGAGTGAACTTTGGCCATGTAGGCAACAATCACATTTACAACATGGAGACTATGAAAAGGGAGTAGGTTAAGTTACATTCCTCATGAAATTAATTGGAAATAGACATTTAAGTGATGATGTAATTATTCTTTAGTCTTAATAAAATTCACACCAAACAGGACACATGTGCACCCTCTTTTTCTCTCTCCATTTGCAATGGAAGATTCCAATTGAAATCTCTCACCCCACAATTCAGTCTTCCTTATTCAAGACAGGTCTTAAGCAGATGCTTAACTTTAATCATGTGCTTAAATTCCATAGACTTTGATGGCCTTAAACAGTGGCTTTAAAATTTACTGAATAGGGATGCTTTCCTCAATTGGTGCATTAATAAAGCCAGGACATGATCTCCAATTTTAAAATGTTCCTTATGGACCATTAAACTCAAACATACATAACATTTGCAAGCATATTTTAATTTTTGTTCAGTTTTTCTCTAGAGCATTCCAGGTGCATTGACTCCACAGTATTTAACAACACCTTTGACATTCACTACATTCATTCATTCTACTGAGCATGACAAAATGCATTCTCTTTAATGAAATAAGGAAGGAGAAGCATAAAAAATAAGTATTAGAACGGTTGCACTTATAAGGCATTTCATCCAATGGTCTCAGTTTGTGAACATTAGTTTTACTCATTTAATAATAAAATGGAGAAATATTGATAAGCAAGAACTGTACATAACCTGGATTTACTGCAGGTATTTCCTGAAATAGCTCAAGCTAGAAATTATTGGAAAGTTTGCTGCAAATGTTGCTTGCTTTCTGCATGGTGCAATTAGATGAGGTGTACACAGTGGAACTGGAGTCCCAGGGCTCTGCCCTAGTAACTCATAACCTCTGCCTAAGCCACTGATCCACATAAAAGCCTGATATGTAGCAAGTTGGGGGAGGGGAGAATAGGCAAGCAAAAGAGTCACAGAGCCAGATTCTGGTCTCCATTACATCCAGTAAAACCAGATTAACTTTATTAGCTTTGTTGTGAGAGCTTACGGTATAACAAACATTTCTTTGTCTTCCACTTCAGATTTTTAAATCCTTTAGAATTTTGTTTAGAAATAGATCTGACTGCTTTATTCTGTAAAGACTTTACAAAAGTAATAGTTATCCTTTATACATAAACAGTGTTAAACAGACATTTTGGAAGCATGAAGTACCTTTATAAACTAGGAAGAAAAAAAGTTATATATTTTCTGACATTGCTAAGACAATCCAATCACAGCATCAAAAATTATTCAATTTTAAGATCTGAATGTATTTCACTTGGTAGTAAAGGGCTTTTCTTCACTGGGGATTTGCCTCACTTTCAGCCATCCGTAGTCCTGAATTCCATTGTAATCATACTGATGCAAACCCCTAGTGTATACAGGCTAAATTGCTATAACTTCAATTTGCAACAATGCAGTTTACTCTGGTTTTAAGCAGGGGAGAGTTCCACTGGTGCAAACAGTAACTTTGTCTGTCTACATTAAGGGTTTGCACTGATGTAGCTGTGGCACTGTTCCTATCACTGTAATGGATAAAAATCACCAGTGAAAACAAGATCAAAAGAAAGTAGGATTAACTATAGTATTAACACAAACAAACACAGAGGGCCCATTGTCCATTCATCATCCTATGAATAAACTGATAGAGTATACCAGGGGTCGGCAACGTTGGCACGCGGCTCGCCAGGGTAAGCACCCTGGCGGGCCGGGCCAGTTTTATTTACCTGCTGACGCGGCAGGTTCGGCCGATCGCGGCCCCCACTGGCCGCGGTTCGCGGTCCGGAGCCAATGGGGGAGGCGAGAAGCCGCGGCCAGCACATCGCTCGCCCGCGCCGCTTCTCGCCGCCCCCATTGGCCCGGGACGGCGAACCGCGGCCAGTGGGTGCCGCGATCGGCCGAACCTGCCGCGTCAGCAGGTAAATAAAACTGGCCCGGCCCGCCAGGGTGCTTACCCTGGCGAGCCGCGTGCCAACGCTGCCGACCCCTGGAGTATACCTTGGATAAAGAAAGTGTTGAATTGTTGGAGAGACTGTTAAAAGTTAAGTAGGTACCTTGATCAGCAGTGGATAGTAAATTTTATACATTTAAACTTTTATTCGCCTGCTCCCACTGAAGTCAACTACTCACCATTATCTTCATGGGAACAGAAATGTAAATTACCTATTTTTAAAAAAGGTTAAAACCTTATTTATAACAATAACCAAAATCTCATGCATGTGGAATCAATAAGTATTTTGGCCAGGTCCGTGCAATTTTTTCATTTTCCTATTTTAAGGAAAGGGAGAGACTGTGAAACGCTCTTGATTTTTCACTTTATATGTAATTAGTGCAGGAGGAATTCCCCCTCACCTCCTATCCCCTGCTCTCCTCCATGCCCTCCATAAAATATGGTGGCAGCTGCTGCTTAGCTGGCAGAATCAAACTGAACTAGATATGTGCTCCACACCTGTAAAGTAACTGTGCCATTTAATGAGTAATCAGTAGTTCTGTTTGCAAAGTTCTTGCTTTGCTTAGGCTAGTATCAGGAGGGAATCTATTGAAGAGAAAACATCCATAGCACAGTTAAACACTTATCTTCACATTGTTGTTGTGGTTTTCTTTCCTGAATAGAACCTTTGGAACTAAACATATAATGCTGTCAATTGTGTACAGCTAACTAATTATGGTCTGAATATTTGACTCAATTTTTAGTTGGTTGCACAGATAACCACTGGGGACCAGCAGATGTTTTCAGAGGCCCATATGGCAAACTTCACAGAAATGGCCACAGATTTTAGGTACCCAACTTTCAGTTTCAGCCATGAGAGAGATTTTCAAAGGCACCCAACTGCCATTGAAAGTCAGTGAAATTATGTACCTAACTCCCATTTGTGCTTTTGAGAGTCTCCCCATGAATCTGATTTTCAGAGGCGTTCAAAATTTACAGCTCCCATTGTCTATAATGAAGTAGGGCACATAAAAGCTTTGAGGAATACAAAATCAGTGGCCACTGTGGAAAATGCAGAGATGGAAAGGACCTATTTGATAACCCAGCTCATCTCTCAAGAAGTTTTGATTTTCTATTAAAAATAATTGTAAAGTCATCCATTATGGTTCTCATTCATTCTAAAACATTATGTATTTATAGAGTCTATGCTCCACTCTAAGGAAAACCTAAAGCAAGATCTGTAACCATAAGATCTTATTAGCATCTTTTAAAATAGCCATTTAAAATTTCCAATTTCCAGCTTTATATGTTTAAGTAAATGGGGTCATATTACAAACTATCTTCAATAATTTTCAGCCCATGATGTTCAGAGTAGTCCTATTTAATTAGTAAATTATCAGTCTCAAATGATTTGTTCATCATTTTATCCCATTTGTCAAATAAGGCCCAATCCTGCAAAAACTTACATATATGGAATAACTTTATATATGAGTGAGTACTCCCATTGGGTTCAACAGAACTACTCACAGATGTAAAATTGTTCATATGGATAAATGTTAGCAGGATTAGGCCCTAAAATTTAATATGCTCTGCATTTTAAGTACACAGAAAAATCAAATCACTCATTTAAGAACAAATGTATTCAAGCCAGAATTCCCATTAGTTAAAATTGCCTTCTATTAGTAATGCTGTTCTTCCATTCCTCATAGCCACTAACAATAAGGACTGAGAGCAGAGGAGAGAAAATCTTGACTGTTAAACTGAAGAATCTTTCAGCAGTTGATAGTGATGTAAAATCCCAGAGAGCGAGCAAAATTTGCACAGCATTTAAGACACCACATCAAGAAGTATTACTGTAGTTGAAGAATATTTTGCCACCCTGTCTTCTGAGTCCTACTAAGCAACAGAGGAGATTAAACACTTCAATAGGAACAGGCCTAGGGTCATCCTAGCTAAGAGGGGGCACTGTGGCAAGCAAGCATTGACAGTAATCTAGATTTTCCTCTGCTATTCTTTAAGGACCTATATGATTATAGATCTGCTCAGATGCAGTGATATAATCATTGCAGGAGTAGAACTAGACAGCTCTACAGATTCCTTTAATGCATTAATATAACAACACAAATTAGAAAAATTCAGTGAAACCAAACCTGCAAGAGAGATTATGCCCAGTTACGAAGGAGCTCCCACATACTGTAGAAAAGATATCTACCGTTCTAAAGCAAGACAAAATGCCACAAGATCCATCTGCTTGGGAGAAGCAAGGAAGGAACATAAGAACATAAGAACGGCTGTACTGGGTCAGACCAAAGGTCCATCTAGCCCAGTATCCTGTCTACCGACAGTGGCCAATGCCAGGTGCCCCAGAGGGAGTGAACCTAACATGTAATGATCAAGTGATCTCTCTCCTGTCATCCATCTCCACCCTCTGACAAACAGAGGCTAGGGACACCATTCCTTACCCATCCTGGCTAATAGCCATTAATGGACTTAACCTCCATGAATTTATCCAGTTCTCTTTTAAACGCTGTTATAGTCCTAGCCTTCACAACCTCCTCAGGTAAGGAGTTCCACAAGTTGACTGTGCGCTGTGTGAAGAACTTCTTCCTTTTATTTGTTTTAAACCCTAGTTCTTGTATTATGGGATCAGGTAAATAACTTTTCCTTATTTACTTTCTCCACATCACTCATGATTTTATATACCTCCATCATATCCCCCCTTAGTCTCCTCTTTTCCAAGCTGAAAAGTCCTAGCCTCTTTAATCTCTCCTCATATGGGACCCGTTCCAAACCCCTAATAATTTTAGTTGCCCTTCTTTGAACCTTTTCTAATGCAAGTATACCTTTTTTGAGATGAGGAGACCACATCTGCACGCAGTATTCAAGATGTGGGCATACTAGGGATTTATATAAGGGCAATAAGATACTCTCGGTCTTATTCTCTATCCCCTTTTTAATGATTCCTAACATCCTGATTGCTTTTTTGACTGCCGCTGAATACTGCGTGGATGTCTTCAGAGAACTATCCACGATGACTCCAAGATCTTTTTCCTGATTCGTTGTAGCTAAATTAGCCCCCATCATCTTGTATGTATAGTTGGGGTTATTTTTTCCAATGTGCATTACTTTACATTTATCCACATTAAATTTCATTTGCCATTTTGTTGCCCAATCACTTAGTTTTGTGAGATCTTTTTGAATTTCTTCACAGTCTGCTTTGGTCTTAACTATCTTGAGCAGTTTAGTATCATCTGCAAACTTTGCCACCTCACTTTTTACCTCTTTCTCCAGATCATTTATGAATAAGTTGAATAGGATTGGTCCTAGGACTGACCCTTGGAGAACACCACTAGTTAGAAAAAGGAGAAGTAAATGAAGATTTTTGCAAACTACATATTTCACAGTACTTTGTAAAGTTAGTAGCAATTATCTGTAAGCTTTTCAGAGTGGTGCTTTCCTTCATAGTCCTATGTGTATTAAAGCCCTCCAGAAAGCACCAGTTTGTGAGTGGTACATATAAGTACTGTAAGCCATATCCTTATTTGGTGTAAATTAGTGTGGCTCCATTGACTTTAGTGGAGTTATATTGATTTGCAACAGCTGAGGATCTGGAGCAATATATTTAAAAGCAGTTTTCACTATGGCCAACTTACTGGAGTCTTTTGGTCAGTAAATTATCTGCAATATAGTTAAGAGAAATGTTCTTATCTAAATGTTTGTCCACCACTGTACCGAGCAGATTGAAAAGGCTTTATTTACTGTACCAGCTTAAAATGTCAACATGTTCTTTGCTTTTGATTATATTATGAAAAACTACAATAAGAGTTGGTAAGGAACTGCTACAATTTGTTCAAGATAAAAATATAAAATAGATGTAGATCTCTGAATTAGTTAGGGACTGCATGAAAACATACTCTTAACTTAGTCTTTCATAACTGTTTTGCATAAAAGTAATTAGAGTTTTGCTGTAAGCATTACTAACATGCATTTGATTTTTCTTTTTGAAACAGGAACTGCTTCTTGATTATTAATATTTTGTCTAATAGAGATGTATTACTGACGGCATTTTGGGGACTTGCTGATAAGTTTATATGTGTTTTATTGTACATTGCCTTGACAATTTAAGGTACAAGCTGGTCAATTGTTTTCTGTTCTCACGTCATGAAATTATGATATAAAATAAAAATAAAAACACACAGTAATTAGGTGCCTTACAGGTTAATACTTGATTTCCTTGTACAACAATAAATCAATTCTCATGCTGTCCCATCTACTGACCCTCCCCAAAAGACTGTAAAACATCTGTATCCACGTGCCCCATGCCACCTCTGTTATGGCGTCTGTTGTGCCGTCACAACTTCTCTCCATCTCCAAAGCACCATATAACACCTTTTAGTCTCACCAAGCCAGACCTTAGATATTTTGGCATAGTTCCTCACTGCAGCTCCAACTGTTTTGCTCCAGTCCCTTTGCACTAGTCCACCCTGCAGGAGTGCAAAACTGACAGCTTTGGCCAGCTGGAAATTCTACAGGTGTGTATGGAAAATTCCCAGATGGTGTAGAACTGGCATAGCAGCCCAAAACTATTCCTTCTCCCAGCCCCGTGGCCTAAATGGGATAGCTTTGAGAGGCACAGGTCTATAGAACTTCTCTATACTCTGGCTATTCTTGGTTGCCAGAATAGCCCCTTGGGGGCCGTAGGAAGCCATGTTTATACCATTTAAGGCCAAATCAGCTTCCAACTGGCTCAAGAAATAGGGTCCCAGAAAAGGTGATGTAAATCAACTTAGTTCCTCATCTCTCAGGTCCTGCACTGAGCACAAAAAACCAGGCCCTGGAATTCAAGAGGTATAGATGGTTTTATGGCACCATCATGACAAAAGAGGTGGGGTTGCTCCAAATTATTTATTGTGTTATAATATTATGCCTTCTAGTTCTAATACAGTAGAACCTCAGAGTTACGAACTGTCCAGCCAACCACACACCTCATTTGGAACCGGAAGTATGCAATCAGGCAGCAGCAGAGACCAAAAAAAAAAAAAAAGTGGGGTGGGAAGGCAAATTCAGTACTGTACTGTGTTAAACGTAAACTACTAAAAAATAAAGAGAAAGCAGCATTTTTCTTCTGCATAGTAAAGTTTCAAAGTTGTATTAAGTCAATGTTCAGTTGTAAACTTTTGAAAGAACAACCCTAACATTTTGTTCAGTGTTACGAACATTTCAGAATTGCAAACAACCTCCATTACTGAGATGTTCATAACTCTGAGGTTCTACTGTATTACTATTAAACATTTGTCAATATCCCCATTCATGTGTATGACTTTCTACCAAGAAAAAATAAGCATTCCAGTCCTGAAATGACCGCTTGTGTGATTTTTGCTTCTATTTCTATTCAAAGAATAATGTGGTATTCAAAACTTGTACCCTGAGTGGTATTTGCACTCTTACTTGTATTTGAGTTCTCTTTATGACTGTGAGCTCTGGCACTTCAATCACCCATTATTCTGCAGAATTGCTGATACTCATCAACAGATGGAATTTTTGCATAAGGGATGGGATAAAAGGGAAAACAATTAAAAACTCTGGGTATAGTCTTCTAAAACTACAATGTGAATATTGAAAAATAATATCTGCAATTTGCTGAAGGGAGGCCAGCTTCAAGTTTAATTCAGCAGCCGTGAATGTTCTATTCCTGACATAATGGAATCTAGCAACAAAAAGTATTTATACATTTAGTAAGGCACTTAGGAAAAAAACATCAAAGTGTAGCATCTTTCCGATGAGTAGAGCCCTGCAAATCTGTGGATATTCACTTTATATCCATGGACCATTTTTGCAGATAGCAGATCAAATGCAGATACAAATTTTTTATTGGTGCAGGGCTCTAAATATAGGATCTCAAAAGTGGGGAAGCAGCTGTCTGAAGCTCATAGCCTATGAGGCTGCTTCCCTGCCTTCCAGAGTTTATATTCCCTCTCCTCCACCCCATACAGAGAAAGCAGAGGTGATAGATCAAGACAGGCAGCAAAATCCCCCATGTACTTATCACCACAGTTTAAGCATAAAAGTAATCTAGGAAATCTCTCCTGACTTCATTGCTGTATCATGAAGCAATACTAACTTACTTTGCAGAAGCAGTTGCCTCTCTCTCCAACTGACTTGATATGGCAGAAATTAAACACTGGCTGGGCAACCGGAGCACACCTTCACCCCCTCTGTACCCTTAACCCCAGCACCCCCCTCCAGCATCCCTAACCCTTGCGCCCTCCTCCTGTGCCTCTCACCCCTGCACTGTACCCCCTTGGCCCTAACACTTGCAACCCCCTCCTGTGCCCAGCTGGGGAAACTGATCTGGAGTCACAGAGTGCCTTGCTCCCCTCTCTCAGCCCCTCTAGGAGGATGACCTGCCAAGCCAAGAGGTGCCAGGGCTCAGCTCCTTTTAAGCATGGTAGCCCTGCAATAGTATTCCCCTTGAATGCTTCCACAGGGAGAACAGTGACAGCTGCAAAGAAACTGGGAATGCTGAGCTAAGTGTGATGACTATAAATCACAAGCTAAATAGGCGGCAGACTTTCTTATTTTATAGTTTAGTTTGTGATTTTGAGCATTATTGACTTAAGACATTTGTTTTATTATTTTTAATGTAAAAGGCTATTTGTTCTGATGCCTGTTGTATAAGATTGATGTTTAAAATAAAAACAATAATTGCGTGCACATTTATTAAGCCATATAGCTTTCTTATACAATATACATGCACGCACTCAGACACTCCTCATGAAAGGCACTATGAGTTACCATGCAGCTGCAGGTGCAGTGCCGATGTGGATAAAGATAAGAGACGGAGTGCAGATTGCGGGTTGGATACAAGTTGATTCTTTCAGATGTGGATCCATGTTTTTGTATCCGCACAGGGCTCAACTTATGAGGTTTCCTTTTAAACTCACGACAATATCACACAATCGTCTCAGTTCAGCACCATTTACACTTTTTTCAGAAGAAGTCTATAATTACTCGCTTTATACACAACTCACCACATAAATAATTGGTTGAACACTGTCAATATAAATCTGTTTTAATCCTGCTACAATGGAAGCAACTAAGCAAACCAAAATTATTCCTAATTAAACCCTTGCTTTCATCCACACCAACATCCTATATAACTTTATTATTTTACATTTTATAATTTCATTTTTGTCAATTATCATGACCAGTATAGTCTTGAAATAGAAAATATCTGGAATGAAAACACTGAAAAGCAATACTGCCATTGCATGAGTCAATAAAGTGACAAGCACACTCCTAAATACTACAGTTAGGCCTGATTTTGCTACTATTGAAGTCAAAGGGACTAGGATCACATTCTCTATGATCTACAGACACCAAGAACAAATCCAGCTGCGAGCTGAAGCATAAAAATAATGTAAATAAGTAACAAATTGAATGTTTTACAATTTAGAATGATTTTGATCAGGCTGTTTCCTGTATAATTACTAAGTTGACTCACCAACTCAGTAAGTTGCCAACATGTACAGTAGTATCTTATAGCTCCATCTAGTGAAAAAATCTTAACACATCAGACATTAGATTTAAAGCCAAAGGGGAAAAAAAGTTGATTCATTTTTATGTCATATATTAGATTCATATAATTGCAGACAATATTACATTTATATTTTAACTAAAGTATGAACAGATTAGCAATACACCCATGGTTTTAATAATTCACTCGCAGATGAGTGAGGTAGATGGGAGTCACATGTGGACAACAGAACAGTAGCTAGTGAGGCAAAGGGGCAGTACTTTGAAGGTGCTCCTCAACCCCTGCGTGGTCTCTAAAGCCCCTTTCCTAGACTGGGTCTCTTCTCCATATTCATTTTTCCTCTCTCTCTCAATGGCATTTGGCACTGTCAGTCATCCACTTCCATACAGCCTTTATCTATCAGGGAATGAGAGAATCAAAAAGGATGAACAGATAGAGAGTTGGACGTTTGGTGCAGCTGAAATAAGCACTCAGAAGTTTGGACTACTTTTCTGATCATTAACCAAAACTATCCAACCATCTTTGGACTGCAAAACTGAGCTAGAAGTCTCATGAGACCCAGACTCTTCTGTGAGGTTTTATTAATTATTATTATTCCTTCCTGTTTCCAGTCAGGCCAGAAATTCTTTCAGAATAGCTTTTCCTGTGGTATTCTGGCACATTTAATTCCAATTGCAGCTTGATTTAGGAAGTCCAAAGATTGGCAAAAATGAATAATACTCTCAGTAAAAAAAGTTGACCGAACTTCCTGCAAAAAAAGTTGAACAATTTTTTTCCAAAAAAATCAAGTTCTGTTTAAAGAATGAGTGGAAGTTGCAGGTACTTGTTTTAGCCCAACTGGTCCACCCATCCTTAGTGCAAGCTCAAGGTAGCTTATGGTACAGCATCTGACCACCATAAAATAGTTTTAATGTCAGAGCAGCAATAGTTTTATAAAGAGTGAAAACATGTTTCAATTTGATTCTATTCATGGATGCTAGACACCTCAAAAGATAGAAGAATGTTAGAATATGGATTAATATAATAGAAGTTTAATCTATTTTAGAGATAGCAATATCCTTTTATCAGAGGAAGCATTCATTTGGGACATTAACTATAAGACATCTGCCATAAATAGGCAGGGGATCTATCTCTGGATTTTATATGCTGTAGCATTGCCTCTCTCATTGCTACTGAAGGTTCTGGTCCTAATTCTCCAACTGACTTGCACCTTGTGTATTTGTTTATACTTGTACAAAATAGTTGCAAAATGCTATCAAATCAGGATGGTAGCATTTTACATCTGCTTTTGTAAAGAATAAATGACCTCAAGGCGCAAGGCAGTGGGAAACAATCAGGCACTCTGTGACAGAATGCACCCCCGTATTCAAACTCCCCACACTATTGTAATAATCTTTGTACAAGATATGCTTTGTGAGGTATCATGTGAAAACTAATAACTTATCAGTAAGTAATATCATGGTAAAATGTGTGTAGCAGTATTATGTGTAAAGTTACAAATTTTCCCCTGTATGATGTTAAAAAAATACATGTTCAGACTCACCTAGCACCAAACTGGTCAAATAGACCTGTCTTGAACAAAGGAGTGTATGCTTATTTTAATTTGCATTTAAGCAGAAAGGGGGAAGGGAGAAAAAGGAAGCTCTCCCAGGTGAAAAAATCCAGCAGAAAACATCCTTACACACAGACTTTGAAAAGCATTTCCAGCTGAGAACCAGGGGACAAAGGGAGACAAACTATAAAAAGGAGGGTGAAACACCCCAAGGGACCTCTCCTCTCTCTCCCTGTCCATTTCACTCTTTACAGCTGAGAAGACAAAAGACTCTGGGGGAGAGGTCCTGACCTGAGATTTTGGTCAGTAATGCTGTTGGGAGCATGTGAGTAAGAGCTTTACCTTGAATGAAGTTAAATCTGTCAAGTTTAGCACTAGAAAGCATTTTATCTTTATTTTTCTTGCAACCATTTCTTAAAATGTATCTTTGTGTAGTTAATAAACTTGTTTTATTGTTTTAGCTAATCCCATGTGTTTAAATTGAAGTGTCTGGATAACTCCATTTAAGGTGGCAAATTGATGTATATTATTCCCTTAAATGAATAATGGTCTTAATATATTTGACCTGTCCAGGTGAGGGGTGGGCAGTAGAAGACATACATTTCTGGGGTAAAATCTGGGACTAGGAGTCTGTTGGGGTCACCCTGCAGCATAACCAAGGCTAGTGAGAGCCACAGTGTGACTGGCAGGTGGCTGTTACACAAACACTTCTGGGAGGGACCTGGCAAGCTGTTTGTAAGCAGTCCAGGTTGGGAGCTACAACAGTAAGGCATTGCTAGGCACTCCAGTTGCAGGACGGGGGTGACAGTCTCCCACTGGTCTGGATTGCACCCTGCTATGTCACACTGTTACTCCTATTTCTGAATGCTTTCATTCTGGCTCTGAGCACACAATGTGTTTAATATCTGCTGGGAGAGGGGGGTTAAACCACCATAAGGTTCCAGCTATATCTCAAGATTGCAAGTCTATTTGTCCCCTTTCCTGGAATCTTTCCATAGGCACAAGAACCTATCTTGATGGTGATGGCACCTGTCAGGAAGGCTAAGGTCAATTTATAAGAAGGATGAGAGTGTAGCTAAGTATTAAGTGAAATATCTTACATCAGCCTTTTAGAAATCTAAAAATGTGCAGAGGAGCTAAAGGTCAGTAGGAAGGCATCAAGAGTTCCCCATGCACTTAATATTTAACCCTGAATTAATCTCATGGCATCAGCCAGTCTATCAAAGATGTGGTAGGCAGGGAGCGCATAAGTCTTCTTTGAATGGTATCTAAAAAGGTTACATTTTGTAACGTAGTCTGTTGAAGGAACTGCCACTTCATATTACTGCAATATCTTTTTTCCATACTATCTGCTATCTGAAGCCAGCTAGCAGTCTTCTGGACCAGTACATAGAAAGGCACAACTTAAGTATACACCCAGCCTCCCTATCTGCTAAACAATGTTCAACATTTATCCAGTAAAAAACAAGGATCTCTGAGGGATTTATAATCACAGCCAAAGCAAAATACAGATCAAGTAAGATTATGGCATAATGTTATGCTTGCCTGACTTTTGGAGTAGACAATTGATGGATGGCTAGAAAGAAAGTATGGCTATTTGGCCTATGAGCAACAAAACAATAACAATTCTTATTCGTGTTAGAAATTGTTGTGGGGCTAAGAATGTAGTAAGCAGTACAAGTGATGATCCCCAGGATAGGCTAGCAAAGGACTAATACTTAGGGAAAGCAGTGGATGAGGTTCACTCAGTATTAAGTTCTTACTACAAATGTGTTTTATTCAAAAGCTGTGGCAGCTTTCCTCTGCTTCCCAAATGTATCATGGATTACAGCTTCAAGACTGCTTGAAGAAGTTTGAAAGTGTCAATGTTTCAACATGACAAGATTATGTGGCTGCTCCACCTTGTTAAAAAGTGGACTGGGTAAGGGAGGATGTAGAATCCATGTATATGAGGACACATGGAAAAAGGCCTAGAGATGAAAGTGGGAGAAAGACAATGTCTTGGGGAGCAAGGGGATAAGTAAGAAGGAGAAAGCAGTACAGAGGTAGCTATAGATCTTGCCTTAAAGATCAAGATAAGGAGCTTAAATTGGGAGCAGAAATAAAAAGAATACAATGAAGGGATCTGAAGGAGGGCTGAACAAAGTCCAAATGGCAAGCAAGTTAGATTATTTCTGTGGCCATGAGGACTATCCAGGAGGTGAGAAATAGTCAGGGCCTGAACAAAGAGTTTGGCAGTGGAGACAGAGAAATGAATGGATCGTGGAGATGTTGTTAAACAACCACTAGTAAGATTTTTCAACACTATATGTGTGAAGTGAGAAGAAGAAATGACACTGAGGTTGGGAGCCTGAAGGACAGGAAAGAGTGGCAGTCTCAGCTGTGACCAGGAAGAGGAGGATTTGGAAGTAGAGAAGAGTTCAGTATTGATCATGTTAGTTTGAATCGGCATCGAGACATCCAGGAAGACATCACGGAGGCAGCTGGAAACTGAATGATGTAGGAGAAGACAAGTAGAGAGGTCAGTCTGCAAGTCATCAAGGTAGATTTGATAGCTGAAGCCATCCTGTGACCAGATGAAGTCACATGGTGATAAGATGCAAAAAGAGAGGCCAATGCAATGCCTAGAGGACAGTGAAACTGTAAAAAGAAGTGAGTGACCAGGTAGAAAATGCTGTATCAGACAGCAAAATACGCTTCCTCTAATGTAGTAGTAAGCTATTTAAATCATTAGATTAGGAATTAGAAAACCACAAAATAATCAGGCCGTGACACTGCATTGACATAGGATAATGTTCAACCACGACCTGCAATCACTTCATATTTATGCAGTCAAGATATAATGACAGTGCATCATCATCTGCTCAAACCCATTCGTCCCAGCAGCTGAGGAAGGGAAATATGCTTTTGCTTTTTCAGTGGTAAGATCCATTCTTACCTATGACAGAATCCCAGCATTTTTGTTCCTGCTGCCCCCACCCTCATGTGAGAGGAGAACCTCAACAGCATGCTGCAATGCCAATTTGTTTGCTCACTACTACCTGCCCTTCTGAAAGTATTGATCAAAATCCTAAGAAGCAAGAAGTGTACAAAACACCATAAAGAGTTGTTTGTGTTCTTGAGCCACCTGCTAAGAATCACTGCTCTAGATTTTCATATGTGCTGAGCATCTGCAGCTCCCAGTAAATTCAAGTGGGGTAGTAAGTGCTCAGCACTTCTGAAAAAGAGACCACTGATCTGTTGCCAGACATTCTTGCAACCAGAATTCTTCTACCAATATTTCAGTGACTGAGGCATTCCAACCGTTAGTGTTTAAGAAAGACTCCTAGGGAGGATCACATACTTTCTTCAGATGTTTACAGCAAGATAAATACATCTTAAATTTGGGATATAGCCAAAGCTATGCTTAGCATGTAATTAAAGGACTTTGGTGTAATTGGTTTTCAAAGCCATCACAAGCATGTGTCAGCAGCATATTAGAAACATTGCATTCCAAATTCTCTCTAGATGAGTTAAAATGTTATGAAATTAATATGAATATAATCTGGTTTAGTGCACAACTTCCCAACTAAACTGCCCAGCTTGCTTCAAACAAAATCCACTTCACTTTTTTTGGACTAAGCAGCAGCAAGTTGCTTACCATGAAGAAAAGTCAGAGACCAGAGAAAGGATTATGCTCTTTACATCACAGACAGAGACTGAGTAGATAATGGAGGTGATATTATCTTATTGGCAGGGCAGGAGGGGTAGAGTCAGCCATAGGTCAGAAAAATCTCCCATACAGACCCCTACAGAACTTTACTGTACTTTAGAAAAAGCTATGTATCCTACACATTAGAAAACAACTGTATATCATGACATTAGTGAGACTCTGACATGCACAAAGTTAGTCACATGTTTAAGTGCTTGCAGGAACAGGGCTTTCGCGAATTATTTCATTTCTGGTTTAGCAAAGTACAAGTTTTGCCTGAATGAAGAGTAATAAATAGAGCTCTGTAAAAATTGTATCTTTAATTATTTCCATCTAAATAAAATGTTTTGAATTCATATACTTTAAGATCAGTTTAAGTGAAAGAGAACCAATTACTCAGTGCTCCCTATCAGCTGATTCTTTGTCATCTGTTATTCAGGCTTTGTAATACTAGCTCTTACAGACATTGTAACAAGAGAGGAAAATAAGAGAAAGGAAAATATTTAAAGGAGGACAACATGGGAGGAAGACTAATATGCATGTACAAGGAAAACAGAACTGTTTACTTGAGTAGATATACAGTAGCTTGAACTCATATTTTCATTTTTCACTTTAGTTCAGTTAGTTCTTTAAAAAAAAAAAGAAATTGTCTTCCCTTTGTGCATTTATTTCTGGCTATGGAAGTTGGTAGATTGGAATAAAGGTAGTTTATTGCAATGTTATGATGACCCCTTGTGGTAAAAACTAAATATGCTGTTTCATAAAGAGTTACTCTGAACCTTTTTATGTCAAAGGCTAAATTCTGACCTTAGATCTGCACTATCTTTTCATGTTAATTCTGTTTGGCCTGAACTAACTTACCCTCATAAACATGATCTACATGCTATCTGTATTTGTTTTACCACTAGGAAGCTGTCTGGCTATAAATTCTTTTGAAAAATCTCAACCTTTACCCCTTAACCCCCAACAAAGTTAATAGGCGACAGTGTCATTTTCTTTCATGGAAACTTGTTAATGCTGAATGACATCTGTGTATAAATATCCAGAGTACATACTCGTAGAATTTTACGTATACTTCTAGTCAGCCACAAAATATAAGAGAAATGTACTGTTCTAGCCACTACTACCCAGAAGTTGCAACAGTAGGTATTGAGCAAGGCCATTCTTTTGGGTGTACGAGACCAACAAGACGTTTCTATAAAAAGACAAGTTAACCAAAATGAGGGAACAATCAAGTCACTGTTTTAGCTGACTGCTGCAGTGTTTTGGCAACTTTCATTTAATTAGAAAAAAAGTCTTCGATTTATAAAGGGCATACTAAAAACGTTTGTTAATTAGCTAAATTTTGATATAAATCCATTCTGAGCCATTGCCAAGGCAGTCTCTTTTTATAAATGTTCCTTGTACCAAAAATCAATCAAGTCTTTTGCTGAATGTAATCCATCTACATGTATTGTATGGTCCAATTCAAGATCCTAGCCCTTATCTTTTAAGGCCATTTCGAGCCCAATATGGGACCCATATATATCTCAAGAGACCACTTCTCTCTACACCACAACAAAATCCAAGGTCAGTGAGGACACTTTGGCTGATAGTCCCCCCAGTAGAACTTGTGGGGATAAGGGGTAGAAATTTTTCAGTGGAGGATCCTTGATTGTGGAATTTGCTTCAGTCAAGGATCCATATGAGCCCAAACCTTTCTACCAATAGGACATATTGCAAGAGCCATTTCTGCACAGGTTTTCTCCTAACAGAGTTTTGAAAGAGCCTCAGCAATATAACCTTGAATGGCCACAAGCTAGATTTGTTCCCTGTTCAAGTACTAATGTGGCTGTGACTGGGGTAGACCAGAGTTTACCTGCTCTGAGGTATTACTTGTTGATATAATGCATACCTTAGAGATGTATGCAATAAAAAATACTTGCTTTTGGTGAAAGCAATGGTAATGTTTGTATTTTTTGTCTAAAAAATAGCAGGTTTAAATGGGGGGTTTGTGTGTGTCTTTTAGCAGTAGGGCGGCATCTCAAGGCAATGATTATGTGGATACCAAGAGTATGAGTTCTTTTTTCCTTAACTTATTATGCTCTACACTGCGAATCCCTTAATCACAGTTACACAAATAGACAGATTCATCTATTTCAAAGTGCGACACTTGGAAATAACTGGCCAACAGCAGGAGTAAGGAGTTCACAGTGTGGCCCTATAGAAGCACCAGAGCTGTTAGCATTTTACACTGCAGGAATGAGGATGCCTCGAGGAACTTATTAAATGGCCAAATCCTGCTCATTTACTCACACAAATAGGTCCCTTGGATATAAATCAGTAAGTGTCATCACATGAGTAAGTGACCCTTCAACACTGATAATACGATAATATATTTGCACAGCACTATCAATCACATACATAAGCATACATGATAGAAAGCCAAGCCTTCATGAAGTTTGAGAGTTTTATTTTGTTTTCTGGGGTTAGCATTGAAAGATTTGCCAAGTGATTTCCCACTCCTTCAGACAGATCAAGATGTTCAACCTAAAGGAAGTTTAGGACAGAGTGGAAAAAGACTGACAAAAAGTTACACGCTGTTTCCAGAAACACTAAAGTGATTTGCATCTGTACAGACATTGCCTACAAAATGAAAGGCAGACTCTCCTGTAGTAAGTACTAGAAACTCATTGTATGTGCCTAAGTGAAGAATTATGTTTAGACAGCCACTGCAATACCTGTAAGTGATTAGATACAGTGGTGAGAGTACTACAGAACACCCTGCAATAGATAGGTAGCATCTGAGTTACCCTGCATATCACGTTGCACCTAAAAGTGGCTTTTCTATGACAGCTCTCCTACAAAAGGTTAAATTTAAAGTGCTGTAAGGATGATAGCGGGAAGGAGAAATATGTTCTCTCAGTGACATATCCACTTTTCTCAATTTGTCTGTGGGTGGGTGGGGGACTGGTTTTTTAATATGCACAAGACAGAATAGAATCCATCTCACTCTTCCATAGCTGGATGAGCTCTGCTAACAAACATGACTCAAAACACATTTTGATTTTCAAGAAACAATCTCCAGTTTCCCAGGAACAATTCAGCACTCCCAGTTAGCTGCAGGGCAAATGACTATATTTACATCTCTACCTACCTAGTATGTTTAATGTTTAAATGGTGTGTCATTTCACCTGCAATTGGTTGTAGACACAAAATTGGAGATCAGATTGAGGCCCTTTAGCATCTGGCTCACAGGGAAGAGGTGCTGACAAAGAGTGACATCTTAGATAGTTACTTTTCTGACTACAGCCACATTTCAATGTAATTGATCACAGCCTATGTTCAATTCATATACTACACTGAAGCCATTCAAAGCTCTGAAAATGAAGCTGAGTGTTTAAATGCAGAGGACAGACAGCTGTTGTAGTTTTTGTTGCTGGCTCAACCCTCTCCTTGACACCACAAGGTAGGTGCTATGCACCTGATCTCAGTGTTGCTGAGCACTAATCAAGCATACACACAAGTATCACCTAACAGGCAATAAAGTCCTTTTCCTCCCCTTTTTTAGCTAAAGGGGAAGTGTACAGCCACTTCTGACCCAATAGATTAATCTGATGATAGTTAGCACATACACACTTTAATTTTAGAAAATGCCTTTCAACAGCAGCTGTGAAACACCACAGGAAATGACTAAGTCAGACAGTTGTTATTCTTATATCCATTAAGCTTAACACATTACTGATCAAGTTAACAAAATTTGAAATTTTATTTTGAGTCCAAATCAAAAGGGAGAAGCCTAAAAAGATCATTGAATTTACATCAATGAGATTGTTCTTGTAAGATCTGTATTTTAATAAGGTACTTTGACATTTGAATGACCAGAGCTTGAGTATCCTGACACAGTCTTGGGGAAGTCATAGCTTGGAGGTGACCTCTAGATGCCCACTCCCAGGGCCTATGAAGGTCAGGCACTTCGTTGAGGATCCATTCTTGGCTGGAATGTTTGGGCCTGATCCAATGCCCATTGAAATCAATAGAAAGATTATCATTGAAGTCAATGTTTTCTGTATTAGGCCTGGCACAAAGAGGGATCAGGTACTCCATCTCTTAGTACATACCAGAAGTATTCAGTATTTGTCTCAATTTTTGTGTTCTGTTCTCCTGGACTGTGACAGAATCAGCCAGAGGGAAGGACTGATGGGGGGAAAAAATCAAGAAGTATTGTGAAGTAGCTCACTCCCGGTATCGGGACAAACCACTTACCAAGGCCTTGGGCAGATAGAGTTTATCTGGCTGTCACAGTCTTACCACACATGAACAAGCCAGGCACAGGTAAAAGACAATTTCAATCTCATGCCAGGCCTTACTTCCTTTAGGGAGCCTCTGGAAGGCAGCAGTCTCTCACACATTTCCTGAACCCAGCCAAGCTTCTCTCTCTCAGGCCTGGTCTACACTAGGAGGTTATGTCGAATTTAGCAGCGTTAAATCGAATTAACCCTGCACCCGTCCACACAACGAAGCTATTTAGTTCGACATAGAGGTCTCTTTAAATCGATTTCTGTACTCCTCCCCGACGAGGGGAGTAGCGCTAAATTCGACATGGCCATGTCGAATTAGGATAGGTGTGGATGGAATTCGACGCTAATAGCTCCGGGAGCTATCCCACAGTGCACCACTCTGTTGACGCTCTGGACAGCAGTCCGAGCTCGGATGCTCTGACCAGCCACACAGGAAAAGCCCCGGGAAAATTTGAATTCCTTTTCCTGTCTGGCCAGTTTGAATCTCATTTCCTGTTTGGACATCGTGGCGAGCTCAGCAGCACTGGCAACGATGCAGAGCTCTCCAGCAGAGGTGACCATGCAATCTCAGAATAGAAAGAGGGCCCCAGCATGGACTGATCGGGAAGTCTTGGATCTGATCGCTGTGTGGGGCGATGAGTCCGTGCTTTCGGAGCTGCGATCGAAAAAACGGAATGCGAAGATCTACGAGAAGATCTCCAAAGCCATGACGGAGAGAGGATACAGCCGGGATGCAACACAGTGCTGTGTGAAAATCAAGGACCTGAGACAAGGCTACCAGAAGACCAAAGCGGCAAACGGACGCTCCGGATCCCAGCTCCAGACATGCCGTTTCTACGAGGCACTGCATTCCATTCTAGGTGCGGCCGCCACCACTACCCCGCCACTGACCGTGGACTCTGACGATGGGGTATTGTCGACGGCCGCTTCCTCGGAGATGTTCGTGGACGGGGAAGATGAGGAAGGAGATGAGGAGGACGAGGCAGTCGACAGCGCATACAACGCTGATTTCCCCGACAGCCAGGATCTCTTCATCACCCTCACAGAGATCCCTTACCAACCCTCCCAAGGCGTTAACCCTGACCCTGATCAGGGGAAGGATCAGTCGGTAAGTGTTTTAAACATGTAAACATTTATTTTGATCAGAACAGGAATGGAATATTAACAATGGGTTTTTCATGATTACTTTGCCCTAGGCACTCTACTTTTTAGTCCTCGCCACTGCAGCTACTGGAAAATTCTGTCAATATGTCCGGGGATAGAGCAGAAATCCTCCTGGGACATCTCCATGAAGCTCTCCTGGAGGTAATTTGAAAGTCTTTGCATTAGGTTCCTGGGGAGAGCGGCCTTATTGCGTCCTCCATGGTAGGAAACTTTTCCGCGCCAGGCTAGCAGCAAGTACTCCGGGATCAGTGCCTCGCACAGCATGGCCGCATACGGCCCTGGTTTTTGCTGGCATTCACGCAGCATGCGGTCTTTCTCTGTGTCCGAGATCCTCATCAGAGTGATATCACTCATGGTGACCTGCTTTAAATTAGGGTAATGTTAGTATTGGGACTGATTGCCTGTTCCTTTACATAAGTGTAACCGGCGGTTTACAGCCACGCGGTGGAGGCGGGACGGGACAGCATACAGGGATCTTTCCCGGGGACAGCCGCAAGGGGGGTGGGACAGGGGCAGAGTTCATGCTGGCCAGATTGCCGGCAGCAGGAACTGGCCAACGCTAGGGGCATTGCTTTGAACGTGAAAGGAGGGCACTGCTATAAATTAAGCTTTCAGCAGCCAAAAGTCTACGGCTTACCATGTCCGCCTGCTACCCGAATTCCGCTGTCCTGCCCCGCTTGTGTGATCTGTACTCCAAGACCCCAGGCACTGAATGGGAAGGCCGAAAATTCGACCTTGTCCTGAGTGCGCATGTGATAGGTGCTGTGCATGGGCTTGTTCACAGAGAAAGACTATGTTCATTGTTCACAAAAATGTATCTTTGTGAGGAATTCACTCCCTTTTTCCCATCCCACAGCTGCGAGTGTCTCCCGACCTACCCCGGCATCCCCCTCCCAGAGGCTGGAGCAGATTAGGCGCCGAAAGAGAAGGATACGGGACGAGATGTTCTCCGAACTTATGGGCTGCTCCCGAGCCGAGGCGGCACAGCAGACCCAGTGGAGGGAGAACATGTTGCAATACCAGCGATCACACAGCGAACGAGAGGACAGGTGGCGGCAGGAAGACCAGCAGGCGACTCAAACGCTGCTTGGACTAATGAGGGAGCAAACGGACACGCTCCAGCGCCTTGTAGATGTTCTGTAGGACCGGAGGCAGGAGGACAAAGCCCCGCTTCAGTCTCTGTCTAACCGCCCTCCCCCGCCACAAAGTCCCATCCCCCCCTCACCCAAAGTCCCAAGAAGGAGGGGTGGCAGGGGCCGTGAAAACAGTCACTCCACCCCTGCAGACTGCTCAAGTACCAGATGGCTCTCATTCCCAAAGTTTTGATAAGTCCTTTCCTTCACTCCAAAAGCACCTCACCCAAGCCCCCATCCCAGTGTCATCCCCTAACTGTGTAGTTGTTAATAAAAAATATGTTTCTGTTAATTACTGTTTCCGTCAGGTTCTTTTAGAGGAGAGTGTGTCTGAAGGGGGGAAAAGGGGGTTGGTAATTGGAGAGGACAGTCACCTTTACCAGGGTACAGACACGGGGGCAGGTTCAGCTGCAGGTCACACACACATTGCAGTCACTAGGCACCCTGGTCAGTCTGGGAGGTGGTTTTCATGTTCTGTGTGGGGGGGCTATGTGAGTTTGTGGCAGGGGAGGGCGGTTACAGATCTTATGCACCGGTCCTTAGCCTGGATGACAGAGCCACGCAGCAGGGAATCTGTAACCGTCCTCCCCCGCCACAAAGTCACATAGCCCCCACACACAGAGTCCCGAAAAGGAGGGGTGGCAGGCTCCGTTGAAACAACCAGTCCACCACTGCGGACCGCTCTAGGAGCGGGAGCCTGTCATTCCTCGAGTTTAGAAGCGTCCTTTCCATCACTACACCCGCTCCCCACCACAGTCTGCGTCCCAGTTTCAACCCTTTACCACGAAACCCTTAATAAAGAAAACGGTGTTAATGAACAAAGTTCCATTTATTTTATTTTTAAAGGTGTGTTGGAAGGGGGGCAGAGGGGTGAAGGGGGTATGTAACTGGAGAGGATAGTCAACATTAAGCGGGTAAAGAAATGGGGTCAGGTGCAGCTTCTCTGTAAACAAACTTAATAGTCACAGGTTACCCTGCTCACTGTGGAACCTAGCTTTCAAAGCCTCCCGGATGCACAGCGCGTCCCGCTGGGCTCTTCTAATCGCCCGGCTGTCTGGCTGGGCGTAATCAGCAGCCAGGCGATGTGCCTCAACCTCCCACCCCGCCATAAACGTCTCCCCCTTGCTCTCACAGAGATTGTGGAGCACACAGCAAGCTGCAATAACAATGGGGATATTGGTTTCGCTGAGATCAGAGCGAGTCAGTTAGCTTCTCCATCTCCCCTTGAGACGTCCAAAAGCACACTCCACCACCATTCTGCACTTGCTCAGCCGGTAGTTGAAGAGTTCCTTTTCAGTGTCCAGGGCGCCTGTATAGGGCTTCATGAGCCAGGGCATTAGAGGGGAGGCTGGGTCCCCGAGGATCACTATAGGCATCTCCACATCCCCAACAGTTATTTTGTGGTCTGGGAAGTAAATACCTTCCTGCAGCCGTCTAAACAGACCAGAGTTCCTGAAAACACGAGCGTCATGAACCTTGCCCGGCCATCCGACGTTGATGTTGGTAAAACGTCCCCTATGGTCCACCAGTGCTTGCAGTACCATTGAAAAGTAGCCCTTTCTGTTAATGTACTGGCTGGCCTGGTGCTCTGGTCCCAGGATAGGGATGTGAGTTCCATCTATAGCCCCACCGCAGTTTGGGAATCCCATTGCGGTGAAGCCATCTATGATGACCTGCACGTTTCCCAGGGTCACTACCTTTGAGAGCAGTAGCTCAACGATTGCGTTGGCTACTTGCATCACAGCAACCCCCACGGTAGATTTGCCCACGCCAAAGTGGTTCGCAACTGACCGGTAGCTGTCTGGCGTTGCAAGCTTCCAGAGGGCTATGGCCACTCGCTTCTGGACAGTCAGGGCTGCTCGCATCCGGGTGTCCTTGCGCTTCAGGCAGGGGACAGCAACTCACAAAGTTCAAGGAAAGTTCCCTTACGCATGCGAAAGTTTCGCAGCCACTGTGATTCATCCCAGACCTGCAGCACTATGCGGTCCCACCAGTCCATGCTTGTTTCCCGGGCCCAGAATCACCGTTCCACAGCATCAACATGACCCATTGCCACCATAATGTCCACGGCGCAGGGTCCCGTGCTTTGCGAGAGGTCTGTGCCACTCTCAGACTTAATGTCCTCACCGCGCTGCCGTAGCCTCCTCGCCCGATTTCTCCGCATCTGCTTCTGAAAAAGGTGGATGATAAGGTGCGAGGTGTTGACAACGGCCATAACTGCAGCGATGGTTGCAGCGGGCTCCATGCTCGCAGTGCTGTGGCGTCCGCGCTGTCACTCACCAGAAAAGTGCGTGAACTGATTGCCCGCCGGCGCTTTCAGGGAGGGAGGGCGGGAGTGACGGTTGAATGACGACAGTTACCCAAAACCACCCTCGACACATTTTTTTCCCCAGCAGGCATTGGGGGCTCGACCCAGAATTCCAATGGGCAGCGGGGACTGCGGGAACTGTGGGATAGCTGCCCACAATGCACCGCTTCCAATGTCGATGCTTGCCCCGTTAGTGTGGACTCACAAAGTTGAATTACTGTTCTTAGTGTGGATACACAAGTTCGACTTTGTAATATCGGTTCCACTAATTCGATTTAAGTAAAATCGAACTACTCTCATAGTGTAGACATACCCTCAGAGTGAGAGCTGGAGATCTGATCTTCTTCCCAGTCAGCCCCCAGTTGAGTTGTGTTCTTCCCTTTTAACTACTCTGTCCAAGCCTGACACCCATGGCAGGTGTAGCAGGGCAGGACTGATTAAGCCAAAGGAGGTCATTAACCCTTTCCTCACCAGTGCAGGCTTTGTATACCCCATCACACCTCAGGATGAGGTAGGAAATCAGGATAGTAATCTTGCATTTTTTACACATTGCTCTCTACATTGGAGTGCAAAAGACAATTCTTCCTTTTGTAAAAAGAGACATTTTCAGATTATATGAGTTTCTTGAATGGCAGCATCTGCATTCAGGCAATTTAGTGCAATCATTGTTCAATATGTGATCAGAGATGACCTAAAAAACCCTGGCCCTAATATATTCAAGAAGGATGAAAATCCAATTCAAGTTTGATTGTACATTCTAAGTCCAGCTCCAAATCATTTTATGTAAAAAGTGGTTAAATCCTTTGCCCCCTCTTCTGTCTCTCCTTAGCCCATAGTAGATCCCAGTTCTGATTCTGACAGGAAGGAGTTAGATTTGTTGTCTGGCTGATTAGCTGGTGTTTTGTAAGCATCACGCAAAGTGCAGCCAACTACACTGGGAGCAATAAACAGGAAGAAACAAGTCAGTAAAACCCAACCACGAGCTGACTGGAAATTAGTGACTATTGGTCATCACCTTCAAAAGAGAAGCACAAGACTTAGTACTCAAGGTTGTCACTTCCACAAAACAGCACAGAGATTGAGCGCTCTTTATCTCCATGACGGGGTACTCAGAGTTTTACTTCAATGTGGACCATGGCTACCTGGAGGGGCTGGTCCGAGGTTTTAAAGCTGGGATCTTGACCAATGCAGACTACATCAACCTAGTGCAATGTGAAACACTGGAAGGTGAGTCTGTCTCTCGATAAGGTAAACGAACAAATACTGTTGGCTAGATCACTGATGAAAGTTAAAAAAGAGACAGGTCAGAAAAAGAAAGATGATAAGGGATAATGTTATTGAAAGCAAGTAATAATCCTGTTTTTCCCTTTTGGAAATGTCCTAGAGAATTTAATAGGAGTGAAGTCAATATGGTTCTATAGAATTTACTCAATACATCTATAGGCTGAGATTTTCAAAGAGATTGATACCCTACTTATAAATTTTTCACCATACTATACAGAATTATATATCTGTATAGGATGGTTCACAAAACTTGGAAAAAGCTTATAATTTGGTACTAAATCCATAGATTTCTCCATAGGATGTTACTGTGTTACTGCATGGTTTTTAGATCTTTAAGAGACTTTCCACTTTAAAGGAGAAAAACTGGGTTTTAGGGAGATAAATTTGCATTACTCTTAAATGAAGAAAGGCTTTTGTGAAGGTGACTTTGTTGCAGAGGAGAAGGGAACATGCAGCTGTTTCCAAAGCAGCTTTTCTGCGGGTCAGACTGGCCACAGACTAGATCATGCAGATTTGTGAGAATAGATAAGGAGATGATCCCTCTCCAGGCATTTCTGAAAAAAACAACTTACAAGCAGAAAATTTCTTTTGCAAATAAATGAACACAGGCTTTCTTCTGTATCTGAGAATAATAACTGCAATTATTTAACCAAAATCTTTTACACTTAGGAATTCTATTAGGTCAAATTATCAGCATAATGACTAGAAATGCAAATTCATTGTGTCTGGAAAATTAGCAGCTTTGCTTCTACAGTGATGGTAGCAGAATTGGTAGGAGAGGAGAGGAAGCTGAAACTTGCCCACAACAACGCTCATTCCTCCCTCCTTACACAAGACTGGGCTAGTGGATCTTATAATAGCTTGGAAGTGTGACCAGTTCCTGTAACCTCTTTGTACTAGTAAATATGCCCTAAGGAACTTACCAATTCTACAGATATATTCCTGCTACAGCAGGTAATTTCCATGAGACAAATATCTCCTGCTCAATGAATGTACAAGCTCTACTTCAAAATGCTGAGAGAAATAACTGACAAAATGACTGAGTTATTAAACCCAGTGCTCTTTCTTCCTTATGTCTTCTGTGCTCTCCAGGAGACAAACAGGTGATGTTCCCTGAGTTTCCTTGGAGTATAAATTAGCTCCATAGCTGTTTTCTCAAAGAGTGAAGAAATTCCTCACTTGGAGAAAAATCTTATTTTTCAGACATTTAAAAAAATACCCAATCTTTTCAAAAATTGATCACAGGGCTTATGATTGGGTCATTGGAAGCCTTATGATTGTCGTCACAGTACCTGTGCTGAGGGAAATCCTTTTCCAGCCTCAACTGGGGCTTTTAGGGTCCCCTTATGCCATTCTGGCCCTTTTACCCAAAGTATAGGAGCTGGCACATTGGCGAGGGTCTCACCCTCAATATTTTACCCTCAAAACAACTATATGCAAAGAGGATAGCAATAATTTCTTATTTCATAGGTAGGTAGCTAAGTCACAGAAGGATTAGGGGCCCAATTCTGCTCCCATTAACATCAATGAGAGTAGGCCCTCAAAGTAATTTACCCTGTCCCAATATAGGTTGTGACCTTAGCAGCAGAAAGTCCAACCCAGAGCCAAATGATGTCCCCATCAGTAAAATGGGAATAATAGCACTTTCTGATCTCACAAGGGAGTTGGGACAACAAACACATTCAAGAGTGTGAGGCGCTCAGATGCTACAGTAATGGGGACAATATAAAATACGGAAGATAGACAGATGTGCTGATTCAGAGCTTTTTCGGGGCAGTTCCCAGGGAATCCACTTCGATGGAGTCCCAGCTGCAGCTTAAGGTAGACCTCCATAGGAAGAACATCCTATTGCTTTTGCTCTCCCTACCTATCTTAGAGTTTTATACTGTTAATCAGCACCATAGCATATGAGCACCTTCAGCATAAAAATCAATAGCGATAGCAAAGTCCCTAGTAGACTTCATGTAGTCTGACACTTCTTTCTTTACGGGGACAGAACTCTGCTTGAGGCACAGTTTTTTGGGGGGAGGTGGGAAGTTGCAAGAGGTATGAGAATAAAAACAGGTGTTTGAATTGTGAGCATCACTTATAGTGGAAACTTAAGGGCATGGCATCTTCCTCTCTCTCCCCCAATGGTTTCATGTAGATATTGAAAGGAATAAATGGTGTGGGTTTTTATGGGACCCTGCAAATGAGGGGTTTTAGAGTGAAGGAGCAGTTACTCATCACCACTCTCTGAGTTCTGCTGGAAAGGAATGATTGGAGTCTCTGTAGTGGTGGGCCATATACTCATTATATCATGGAGGTGTATTAGTAATACTTTGGGTCCACTGTGTCAAAGCTGAAGGGATATAGGTCCCTGTATGTAGTGTCCAGCAGTATGGGCACTGAGATCTTATCCTGTGTCCATGGCCATGAGGAGAGAGTCTTTTAATGCTTTGACAGCAGTCTCCTTGCTCTCCCCTGGTCTGAACATTGATTGTGAGGCAACGAAGATGTTGGCCAATGTCACGTGTTGTTGGAGCTTGATGGTTACTACTTGCTCAATTATTTTGCCCAGGAACTGGAGGTTGGAGACTGGACAATAGTGGAGAGCTCCTCCGGGTCAAGTGTTGGCTTCCTGAGGATTGGATGAATTATTGAATTTTTTCAAGTAATTTGGGGTTAATGTGCTTCTCTAAAGGAGTCACTATTTCCATTAGTAGTGGGCATAGCTACTGTTCTCTGGCTTTTACCAGCCAAGAGGAGCAGGGATCCATTTAATAGGTTTGTTACTTTAATAATTTTTCAGAGTTTCTGAAAGGCCAAACTCGTGATGAGGCCAAACTCAGTCAGCAGTGATGGGGCAGATAATACAATCTGGTCACAGGAGGAATTTTCTTTCCCAGTTAGCTCAATACATATTCTACAACTACAACCATTACTTGACAGGGACCCCATCCTGAAAAAAGTGTTTCCTGAACTACTCCTTCTGACCTTCAAACAAGTCCCCCACCTCTCCAAGCTAATTGTCAGAAACAACCTCCCCATAGACCAGGACACACTACCACAATGCAGCACCACACCCCACCAGAACAACAGATGCAAAATTGCAGACATATCTTCACTGCAACACCCTCCCCCCACAACACACCTTTGAAGATCCATGGGTCCTAACCACCCTTGTCACAACCTCTGATGTACCTCATCCAGTGCACTAAATGCCCCAATAGCAACTATGTGGGTGAAACCAGACAATCACTACACTCTTGAATGAACTCTTACAGGAAAATGATAGAAGACAAAGACTATGTCTACACCAGTACTTTTGTCGGTAAAACCTGTTGGTCAGGGTGTGAAAACCCCCCACCCCAGACTGACGTAAGTTTCACCGACAGCAGCGCCAGTGTGGACAGTGCTATGTCTGCAGGAGACACTCTCCCACCAACATAGCTACTGCCACTCATTGGGGTGGTTTAATTATGCTGGCAGGAGCGCTCTCTCCTGTTGGTATAGAGCGGCTACATGGGAGACCTTACAGTGGTGCAGCTGCAGCGATACAGCTGTGCTGCTATTAGGTCTCTAGTGTAGACATAGCCAAAAACACCCTATCACCTGTGGGCAAACACTTGTAGCAAAAGTGATGACTCTGTATCTGACCTATCAGTCCTGCTCCTCAAAGGAAACTTTCACAACACTTTCAAAAGACAAGCCTGGAAGCTTACATTCCTAACTTTTCTAGACACCAAAAATCATGGACTAATTAGAAACATTGGATTTATTGTTTATTGCAGCAATCTGTAACCCACAAACAACTCCCCCAGCAACTTCTCCCCTCCCCTTTCCTCCCTGTGACTGATGGGGTGTTAACAGGCCACTTCACCTTGAAACATGTGTTAATTACTTATGCTAAATAATCTGTTCAAACCTTGTATTTAGCACTGACACTTGTTAGTTTCCCAGACCTGAAGAGCTCTGTGTAAACTCAAAAGCTTGTCTCTCACACCAACAGAAGTTGGTCCAATAAAAGATATTACTTCACCCACCTTGTCTCTTTAATATCCTAGGGTTAACATGGCTACAACAATACTGCATACAATACATATTCTGATAATCTTATCAGTGAAGTATGTTAACAGCTCTTTGCAGAGCTTGATACTTGAGAGTGGTGTCTGGGTTATGCAGTAGGGGTTGACTAGCTACCTCACCCAGAGAGGAAGGCCCCTTAAGAGTGGCTGTATCCCAAGGTGCTAGGAATGCATTTGTGAGGAGTAAATAAAGGCAAATGAGTCAGTGGCAAAGTTGGAAATAGATCACGGGAAGCTTGATTCCTATTCCTCTCTGACACAGTAATGTACTCTAACCCCTACATATTTGTTTGATACATTAAAAAAAACAAAACAAAAAGGAAAGCTAAATTATCACTTTTCATCTTCATAGAAAATGTAGGTATGTGATACAAAATATGGGTGAGTACAAAAAGCTTTTTAATATATTTAGACTTGATTTTAAGCATAATTATATTTATGTCGGATTGTTTTACCATGCTTATATTTTTCCTCGATCTAGAGATTAAACTATAGATTAAGCTGAGTATTTTTTCAGTTAGAAAAGAAACCTGTACTACAGCACTCTGAATACTTCTAGTTATCCGACTCCACTGTCTATGTGCTTGAAAGGACATAACCTTTACAAATGTTTTGTCAACAGAATCTTGTGTTCAACTCTGTAAAGACTTGTTTAACATGATTTCCTTCATAAGGAATTAGTTTATACTGGCCGCATTCAGTCTGGTGCAGGAAGACCTAGAGAAACACTGGCAGATGCACAGGTACTAACCGGACTGAGTTAGTTTGACAAAAGGAGTGTGTTGAATGTGATCACTATAATGAGCCCAGTCTGGTGGTTACTCTCTGTATGGCAGTCTTATTGAGCTCAACAGAAAATTTGTACAGTATTCAGAAAGGCTATGTTATCAGGTACTATAGCAAGTCTACTACTTTTTGCTAACCACCACTTCGGAATTCATTTGTAAATGTAATAATTGTGAATCACAAAAAACACATTATCCCAAACTCTATCACTTAAAGCATATGAAGCTATTATTTTAGAATATGCCAGTGGCGTTTTATTTTTTTATTTTTTAAGGGAATGAATGCTAAACAGATCTGAATACTAAAAATAAATCCAAATTGCTTGTTCTGCCACCGGTAGTGGAAAATGATCATAAAGCCAGGGGACAATAGTTAAGGGAACTCATATTGGGAATCCTTTGGTGGCACAGGGTTGCTGTAGAGACTTCCGCAGACCCTCCCAGTGCAGGAAGCATGGACAGGATTTTCCTATGTCCATGACCTAGCTTCTAGAATAGCCCCTTTGGAGCTGCTAACAGCAGAAGTTAGAAAAGTCCAAAGGTCAGGGCCCAAATGTCAGAAGAGCATAAGAGTGACTTCTCTTGAGCTGTGCTGTACAGAACTTGGCTGGAGCCCGTTTCTGGGCTAAGCAGTACCATTACAAGTATACATCTGAGTTTTGATATATCTTCACATATATAAGAACATAGTCCTCCTTGAGATGTAAATAATCCATCTGAACAACGGAAGAATTCTCTAATAAAGTTATAGGGTCAGATTCACTCCTGGTTTATCTCAGCTTCTACCCACATAAACCAGGAGCTCTGCAGTCAGAAAGTCAACTGGAGGTAGGTTACGGTGGTGCAACAGCACGCTCCGGAAGACAGCACAGCCAAAATAGTGAATAAAGTTGACTGGGGAGGGGGTGAGGTAGAGCAGGTGGGAGAATGTGCTGTTTCAGCCCATCACCACTGCAGCATCACTGGTGTGACTCTATGGAGATTATGGCAGCCCTGCCCTAATACAACTTCTGAGGAGCGACATACGATTTGTCATCTCCTATGGTATGTAAAAAAGCCTGGTTAGGAAAAGGAGGTGCAAATTTGTGCTAGCCCTGCACTTGCTCTAAATGAAGATAATGACAAAATTCCCTTTGACTTCACTGGAAGATAATCAAGTCTTAATATGGAAATATAGGGTAAAAGCACTGAAACATGTAAAGTTATTCCAGTTGGTTCCATTTCTAGTGTTGTGACCGTTTATTCTCAGTCTCTTCTGAATCTATTTGTAGACTTGAAGTTACATCTACAGACCACAGACTATGGCAACTTCTTGGCCAATGAAACTGGCCCTCTCACTGTTTCCACCATCGATGACAAACTGAAAGCCAAATTACTCACAGAATTTCAATACTTTAGAAACCACGCCTTTGAGCCACTTGCCACGTTTCTGAACTTTATCACGTAAGTTAAGTTACCTGTTCATTTCAATTGCCACAGTTATTCAAAGTAAATCAGGGTAAATTTCTTGTTATTGCAATTTACACACAGCTGGCCAATGAGTGAAATTTATTTAATACTGTACCATTTTAAAGAAGTGTAACTCAGTGTTTAGAAACCTAAATAAAAATCTATTCTTATTTGTTACATCATGGACTAACAGTTTCAAAGTTGTATTACTTGTTTGGGGGGGGGAGGTGAGATGGGGAGGAGAGATTTAAATTTTTCAAAATATAATTGTTTTTAAATTAGGGTTTGGATTTTTTGGCAAGATGAAGAAACTCATGATATAGAGGATAGGAGTTCTAATGCAGAGTACATACTCTATATTTCCATACAGATAGCAAACTCTGCATTTTGTTTCAAAGTGGCAGTCTAAATATGAATTTCTGTGGTCTTTAGTGAGATGTTTAGATCCTAGTAGCTTTATTTTTGAAAGATCTAAGTGCTATCTGATCTGTTCTTGACTTTAACAACATATTACTGAGAGAACACAGACCTGATTTATGTTGGTTTGGATGCTTTAGCAAAATCTCCTCTTCTCTTAGTAAGCACTTCAATACACATTCTTACCTTACCTTTTAATACTTGGTGACTGTGACAAACTTGCAAAACTTTACTTCCCAGCTTAGTTTGGGGTAGTAATATTTTTTTCCTGACACAAAAGTAAAGTATCATTAATTTTTTCCTCATTATCATAAAGATGGCTGAGTTAATTTTGTGCATGGACTAATAAACATGGTGATTCTGCAAGACCGCACTAGGACAGTTATGCACTTAGAACTGTGCAAAATTCACAATTCTTGTTTCACAGAATTTCATTCAAAAATTATTGCTGTTTTCATTTCACAGTTTTGCATGCACACGTTTCCCTCCCCTCTCACCATACACTGTGGTGTTTTGCAGTAGGGATAGTACTTTCATAGTACGTGACATGCCTTTCACTTCACTAAGCTACATGTCCAAAATCCTTTAACCTCCTTTCAAACTTTGCATAGGAAATTCCATTAATCTGTTCTGAATCAGTGAAGCAAACCTGAAGAGTAGTATCCATTCTTTAAATGTCACACGTAAAACACTATGGAAATCTATGGCATCCACATGTGTTACAGCCCCAAAGTTCCTCAGGGTCATAGCAACATGATGTCCATGAGTGATAGGTTTTGCATTTCAATTTCAGAGTTACTGAAAAGGTCCAGATCATTCACTCTCATGGTAAAACCCACAGAAGACTGCTAAGAGGGAAGAAATCTCTGAGAGGATCCCTATAGCCATGGGGCTGGTCTCAAGGATCCTGAGGGATCTGCAGGAGGCCAGGGTCATCCACCCGAGCTCTGTAGTTATAGTGTCCACAAATCATGATAGCTCACTTAAAAGAAGAACTCCATCACCAGAGGTGGTTCCAGAGGAACTTTGAATACAGGCACATTAGATACTTGCAGTTATCCTAATGTTCCTCATGGGAAACAGCAGTTTCCCCAAACAGCAACAGCTTCTAGTTCATCAGATGTACTTTTGATGCAATGTATTAGTAGATTTTAAATCAAAATCACATCCTAAGGCTGCAATGCTGCATAAGAAGACTTACCTTACATTCATACTTAGTCCTTTCTTTAGAATAAGTCCAAAAGCACTTATATATCAAAGCAACACCAGCGTTCAAAATTAATGTTATCTAGCAGTCATTTTTCTGTCTGTGAGATGTTGATATCTGAATAGATGAAAACAGAGCAAGTATTTTGGTGGTTTAGGTCTGTAGGGTTTCTTTTATATTTAAGAAATAAATCAAGTTGTTTTGTAACTTTTTTTTCAAACTCAGGTACAGCTATATGATTGACAACGTGATTCTGTTGATAACTGGTACACTGCATCAGCGACCCATAGCTGAACTTGTTCCTAAGTGCCACCCTTTGGGCAGTTTTGAGCAAATGGAAGCAGTAAGCATTGCCCCAAACCCTGCAGAGCTATTCAATGCAATTTTGGTTGACACACCATTAGGTATGAAAATTTAATGATTTGTCTACAGATGCTCCTCTTCACATATTCCTGATAATTTCATTTCAGATCACACCAGCAGTTGTTTCACCAGATATTATATGATTTGATAATTTAACCTATGAGTAATTGGCAACTGCATTGCAGGACAAGATGCAGTTTTGAAGTGGTATTCTGTGCATTTCACAAAACAACTTTAAAATAAGACAGTTGATTAACAATTTTTATTTAACCTGGATAGCAGTCACATATAGAAAACATGCTACACTAGATCAGACTTTTATAGCTTACTTTCAGAAATATCAAGTGACTCTGATAATGGTTGAATTGTTATTTCAAGGTTTACTGTAAACATATGCCAACAGCTTAAGTGAATCATTTAGGACAAAATCCTGCCCATGCCTCTTTAGGCGCCAAGGTCCCTGGTAATGGCACCAGTTGTTATTATTAAATATTTATTTTATGGCAGGGCCCAAAAGCCTCAGTCGGTTGTAGGCACCCATTGTGCTGGGCACAGTACAAACACAGAAAGAGCCAATCCCTGCCTTGAATGGTTTACAATCGAAAGATAAAACAGACCAAGGGATGAGGTTGTGGATACAATATACAAGCAAAGGAATATGGTGAACAATTGGCATAGCTTTGTTAGTTACACTTATTGTAATTTTAAGTTATTCAACTGCACAAAGTGGGATAGGATTTTATGTGCACCCTATGCGCTGTGTTGAGCCCAACTCTGTAGGCATTCCCTGTGTAAAGGAGCTAGAGCAGGGATGGACTGGGGAAAGATTGGGGCTGGAGGATCCTTTGTTATATGGAGCCTCTGGTCCTTCCCCATATACAAAAACACACACAGAAGGAGTATGGCTAGGGAAGGGAGGCTACACCACCAATTGGGCTTGAGTACCCTCTGCAGAGCAGCTCCATGACCTGGAAAGGAAGATTCTTTTCTTCACTCTCCTCTGGAAATCTCCCCAAAGCCCAGCCCAACTACTTGTGCTAAATGCTAGGGAGTACGTTAGGGCCTTAAAAGAATTACTCTGTTAGCCATTCCCATCTGATGCTCTCTGGAGATTTGGGCACTGACAGCTAGATTGATTCCCCTTGCAGCAGAATCCTAGTATAAAGAGAAAAATTAAGAGGATTTCACATATTTACCTTCCTGTTTCTCTTCCCACTTCCCCCTCAAATTACCCTTTCTTGAAACCACAATTCCTTGATCGCTACCACAAAATTGGTAGATTGCTACTGGTCAGGGATGCTCACATATCTCCATATTAATTTATTCTGTAATTTAACATATTCTGCTTTCAGCTCCTTTCTTTCAAGGCTGCTTGTCTGAAAATGACTTGGACGAAATGAACATTGAAATAATGCGAAACAAACTGTACAAGGTAAGTGCTTCTTAGAATACTATACTGCGAACTTCCTACAAAAGTAAAAAAAAAAAAATCACAAGAAAATGATAGAACATCATCAGGTTCTATTTTTTAAAATCTCACTAATGAAAATGCCGTGGGTATAAGTTAGTATCTTAATTAGGGTGACCAGATGTCCCGATTTTATAGGGACAGTCCCAATTGTGGGGTCTTTTTCTTATATAGGCTCCTATTATCCCCCACCCCGTCCTGATTTTTCACATTTGCTGTCTGGCAGGGCCGCCCAGAGGATTCAGGGGGCCTGGGGAATTGCTGCCGAAGACCCAGCGCTTCGGCGGCGGGTCCCGGGGCGGAAGGACCCCCCGCCGCGGGTCTTCGGGGCATTTCGGCGGCGGTCCCGGAGTGGAAGGACCCCCCGCCGCCGAAGACCCGAAGCAGAAGAAGCTCCGGGGGCCCGGGCCCCACGAGAGTTTTCCGGGGCCCCGGAGCAAGTGAAGGACCCCGCTCCACGGGCCCCGAAAAACTCTCGTGGGGGCCCCTGCGGGGCCCGGGGCAAATTGCCCCACTTGCCCCCCCCTCTGGGCGGCCCTGCTGTCTGGTCATCCTAGTCTTAATCTATTAGTTATTCGTAAGCAAAAAGTCATTTTAAGTTGTCAACCAAACATAACAGCATTGTTGGATCTTAAGACATCCATAGTAGGTTTTCTAAACTCCCACAATTTTTGGCATGACTAACATTTCTCTTATTTACAAAAGGTAATTAACTTGAAGATTTCTAATTACTTTGATTCTACCACTTTAAATTCCATTTAGTAGAGTTCATTATTGACATTGTCTATGATCAGTAGAGCTGATTGAATTTTTTCAAATTTTGAAGTTATAGTGTACATTTTTGAATGCTGACAAAAGGGAAAAATTGATGAAGTGTGTGAATTTTATCAACCAGCTCTACATTTAATCTAAGTGTTTTGCTTAATTTTAATCTTGCTTTTTCTAGTCTGTAGCATTGCTACAGCAGCTTGTGAGAACCATTTCTTCTTTGTAGTATCTCATTCTTCACTTATCGTATGTTTACTGTAGCATATATAAGTAATTTACATCTTCTAAGTACTTTACAAATATTAATTAGTACATAGGACAATATCATATTTCCAGACTATACATATTTCATTCCTGTAAATTTTCCTCCTAATCCATTCTCTTCAAACTTTTTAGTATCCTATTTGTTCAGCTATATTCTTTCTTCCTTTTACAGTTGATGACCCAAATTGTATGCAGTATTCCTATAATGGTGCAAAAGGGAAAAATTATTCACTTGGTCTTACAAGTATTATTTATACCTCCCAAATCTGCATTTGCTTTTTAAATATTCAGTGCATTATTACCATTCATATTTACCTTTCCATCAACAATTACACCCAGGGTTTTTATTCTCCCATATTACTACTGTCCAGCCACTCATTTCTCATTTTATAATATATAGCTTTAATTTTTATATCCTATATGCAATACTTTGCATTTATCCTTGTTAAATCTCTTTATATCCCTCTCTTCTCACTCCTCCACATTATTGGGGGATCATTCAATATCTTCTAAATTATTAAAAATTCCCTCCTTCTCTGCCTTCAGTTTAGTGTCAGCTCTGAATTTTATCAATGAATTGTTTAGCCCTTCCTCCAGATGGTATTGTACTGGGTCGATCATGGAACCCCATAGACAGATTCTCAATAGGTCGCCTCCATTTATGATTAGCTGTTTATTATGTGGTGCTGGTGACAGCTTCCTTTAATAAGATTCTGTGATGTTGTAGCAAATGTCTTTCCACAACGTAATAGTAACAATGCCCTTAGAGGGGATCCTAGAAAAAAACCAGCATGTAACTCAGAAAAATATTTACTAACACAAAGTTTACTTCTTG
Source organism: Emys orbicularis (assembly GCF_028017835.1). Classification (NCBI taxonomy): domain Eukaryota; kingdom Metazoa; phylum Chordata; order Testudines; family Emydidae; genus Emys; species Emys orbicularis. The sequence goes on along the minus strand of NC_088684.1, from coordinate 49,075,493 downwards.
GGCACACAGGGGTTTCACTAAACAGGTCATGTGCTGAGAAAGTTCCAAGGCAGTTGGAGTGAGACTCCTCACCAGGTCACAGTTGCAGTGGATGTGCTGTACAGCCCCAAGCTGCAGTAGCTTTGTTGGCTGATGTGACCTAACTCAGGGTTTTGAGAAGTATGGTGCAGAGATTAGCTCATGTATCCTCCTAGTTACAGACCCACAGCTTTAGCACCTGCCCCGAAACCCCTCCTCTGCATTGGACTGCTGAGTTTCCCTCAGCCATCTGCTTCCTGTGCAGTGGAAGCTTACTGGATCTGGAGTCCAAAGGTCTTCAGCACCTTCTTTGGAGAGCAGGGAGAGTGCAGTATTTGCTCCATTACATCCTTTAGATGTTACTAACATTTTAAGAGGAAGACATTTTAATTTTTCAAGCTCAATCTAGTAAAGCATTTAAGCGCATGCTTACCTTTAAGTATGTAAGTAGTCCCATCAATTTCAACTGGGGTACCTACATGCTTATGTGCTTTGCTGGACTGGGGCCTTAATGAAGTTCTATATAAAATGTGTCTTTTTCTCCCCCCTTGTTTAGTCTTATCTCGAGGCTTTTTATAAGTTCTGTGAAAAACAAGGAGGCACCACAGCAGAAATAATGTGCCCTGTTCTTGAGGTAAGACAAGCGCAGACCTTATGCATCTAAGTATTCCATGAGGATTTTCTAGCTCAATTATTTAATGCTTTTCCTGCTCCTTCCTTCTTTCCCCGATTTGTGAAACTGACATTCAACTTTTCTCTGAGTGATAATTGGTTTACTAGGATCTGATGAAAACATTTGTTTCAGGTCCAAATTCAACCATTACTTACAGAAGTAGCCATTCCATTTCAAGAGAGGAGTCAGCCTCAGTTAGTATTTTTCTATAACTGCCACAGTAGAAGAGAGTTACCAACGTGTGCAGTAGTATCAGAGATCGCTTACATTTGTTAATACACTTGGTATAAGGAAGGAAGAAAGCTGATTTCGATTTTTCTAACACCTTTTCCCCTGAAATTAGGTTCTTGATATCGAAGGTCTCAAATCACCAATTTTTAAAGAGTATGAACTGGCAGAAATACAGTGTCGTAGGGGTTTAATTTTCAAAAGTGCTTATTGTTGGTCTAATTCTGCTCCCCTTGAACTTAATGCTTCAAGTCAGAGTTGAGTGACTTTTGAAATTTCCATCCTGCAGGAAATCCAGACATTTCAACACATTTGTTTTCACCCCAAATTGGCACACAAAGTAGACATTTTGAATTTTTCTGTGGAATAGAAATTCCAAAATAACTGATTCAGAAATGTTGAAATGTTTTGTTTTGACAGTTTTCAAATGAAATAGTTTGACATTTACAAAACTGAAATGTTTCATTTTCATTTGTTGAAATGAAGCAAAGTGGTTTGTTTAAAATCATTTTCAACTGCATTTCCCATTATACTACATTACAACTCCAATAAGGCAGCTCAGGTCGATGCCCCCATTTTGATCTATGGTAGGCCAGGCAGGGAAACTGGCCTACATCTCCCATGATGTGCCATACAGAGCTTGGTTAGAGTGAAATCTGTGTTGCACTATGGGAGATGTAGTCCTCCAGGGAGCTCAGACTATAGGAGAGAATGGAGGCCTATGCGTGAATATGGAAATGCAATTCAATATTTTATTGAGCTGATTCAGAATGAAACAACAAAACAAAAAAATGATTTGGTTTCTTATTTGGGTTGGTCTGATCCAAAATAAAATATTTCATTTCCATTTTCTGCACAAATTGAGATTTTCCTATGGAAAGTTTCCATTTTGCAGAAATAGCATTTTCCATGAGAAAATAATTCAGATACAAAATTCCCGACCAACTCTAGTTGAAGTCAATGGGAGTTTTAGCAGTGACTTCAGTGGGAACAAGAGTATGTCAATGCTAAGCATTTTTGAGTAGATCAGTTGGCTATCAGTGTAGAGTTCTTTATAGAAGCATTCCCCCCCCCAACCCCCACCCCATAACATTAAACTGATCTAAGGACGTGTTGAAAAGACTGTCTTTTTATAAAGACAGCTAATAAAGAAGCTTAATTATATGGACGAAGAAGAAGTTGCCATTTATGCCGTATTTTCATACATATGCTCAGGTCTCATCCTGAAAACCTTACTCAAGCATGCAGCCATCCTGCAGTCAATGGGACTACTCCCATAAGAAAGGGTTGCATGATCATTCCCAAAACTAAAAAAGTTACTATATTCAAATATAATTAAAATGTGTATTGTCCTCAAAATACTATAGATATAATGGCTAAAAGTCACCCTATATAGACATTATAGATCAAATCCTCCTGCTCTCTCTACTTATGAAAGTAGACCCTCTGGAGTTGATGTGCCTACTCACATTAGTTAGGCAAGTAGGATTTGGCTCTATTACTTATTAACCAGAAATCTTTTCATGCACACTTATTTTCTAATCATTTCCCCATTGTTTATTTTCTTTCCCTATGCTGAAGCCAGTGCCAGAGTGCAATCAGGTGACTGTTACAACTTGTTCTAGTCCATACGCGCAGGATCTAGGAATGTGAATCTGTTCTTAAATTTGCAATACAGTGTTGCAACTGCTAAAATGTAAACAAATTATATTGCTCAATAGAAAACTGTAATTCTCTGCTCACCAAAGCATTTTGAAAGTTCATATACTCAGAAGCACTTCACACTCTGCCTAAATTCTGCTCATGCTGTATTTTGATCTGGATAATTCTGAAGCAAGTCCCAGTAATTAGTTGATCCATAACTTTTTTTTAAAAAGGTACTTTGCTTTAAAAACAGAAAAAAGAAAAAAAGCTATTTTGGTCCCAAGTCAGTAAAAGAATTGGTAAACTTAAAGATAATTTAAACATTCACTTACCTTTAAAATATGAATTAAATCCCTCAGGATGATAAGTGAAATTTTCTCCTGTGCAGAGGCACAAAACAAGGCCTATACATTGGCATGAATTTTACTGTTTTCCCTGCAGCAGTAGATAGAGCTGACATCTAAAGCTGTGAGAAGAAATATAGCCCTCTACTTTAGGTGTTAGTAATCATTTAGTGCAGAGAAAACACAGAAACCTGAAGGCCTGAACTTGGCAGGCAAAATGTCTCAGTTCACCTCTGCCAGGTCCTTATCTGTTGTTTTAAGTTGTCTGCACATGTAGCAATTATTTTTAAACTTTTCCATTTCACCTTTAATCTCAATAGCAGCTCTCCAGAGATCTGAAGTTACTGAAATAAATGCGGTTTACTTTTGATCTTTTCTTTTTTAATGTTTTGAGCAATGTTATTTAAATCCACAAGGGGGGAGGGAAGAGATTTCCCAGCAGTCTGCAGAATTAAATGGTTTGAGAAGCAAGAAGTACGGAAATGATGGGGTGGGCAGTGGTTGGGATGAGACATCAGTGCAAGAGTCACGGAATGAAAGCTTAACTTTCTTAATTTCTCTTTAGAGAGACAAGGGGGGTCAGGTAATATCTTTTATTGGATGAATTTCTGTTGGGAAAAGAGACAAGCTTTTGAGATGACACAGAGCAGTCATCCAATATGTAGTATCAAAAATCACAGGGTCTACTCCTTGCAAACACTTTCTACCAAGTGTAGCACTTACTAATTTGAGTAGTCCTGTTAGACTTTAATGGGACTATTCATGGCATTAAACACAAGCACTCATTATTATGCTGTTTTTTAGAATCAGGCCGTCTAATTAAGTCTGTTACCTGTTTTGTTTTATGAATTAAGTTTGAAGCAGACAGACGTGCTTTTATCATCACTATTAATTCATTTGGCACGGAGCTGAGTAAAGACGACAGAGAGAAACTATATCCAACTTGTGGAAAACTTTATCCAGAAGGCTTACGCCTGCTGGCCAACGCAGAGGACTACGAGCAAGTGAAGTGTGTGGCAGATTACTATGCAGTATGTAAGATGTTTCAAATGTCTTTCAATGTTCCAGAATGTGGGTTCCAAGAAAAGCCCTGCACTACAAGATTAAAACATTTTAAAAAAAAGTTAAGTACACCTCTACCCCAGGATGCTGTCCTTGGGAGCCAAAAAATCTTACCGCATTATAGGTGAAACTGCGTTATTTCGAACTTGCTTTGATCTGCCGGAGCGCGCAGCCCCGTCCCCCCGAAGCGCTGCTTTACCGCGTTATATCCGAATCCGTGTTATATCGGGACGCGTTATATCGGGGTAGAGGTGTATCCAACATAAGAATCAAATTTAAAGGATCCAAAACAAAAGTGTATTGAATCAAAGGCTTTCAGTACAAGAAATTGTGAACATTGAAGTTATTACATTAGTGTAGTACAAGGTGCCCATCACAGAGACATGAAAGTAGGGCCAAATCATACCTTCCTACAAGCAAAACTGTTCCCATACCACAAAGGTCCCAAGAAACACAGGTTCATTTTTTGGCAGTGAAGACAAGTCTGACATTTCTTGGCAGATTATGGTCCCTCCTCATCCCGAGGTAGTTCTGGTCCCCACTTATCCACCCCCATCCTGTAGGGATCCTGGGTCTCCCTCAGCCAGAGAGTTTTCCCTCTCTTTGACCTGCACAGTGCATGAGCCAGTACCGCCAGCAGTCGATTTCCCAGTGGATTCTCCTGCACTCTGCCGTACAGAAACAAGCTCCCCATGTGCCGGGCTGCAACATCATTTAGCCCAGTCACCCCTCTGTTTTAGGCAGAGCAGTGGTGGGGACAAATTTCACTGGTGTTGTGACCACGCACCTGGAGTGATGCTCCAGACTGCTCCAGCAGTAGCTGTACTGATTTAGCACAGGACCACTGCTTAAAAGTGATTGGGCTATCCCTCTCCAGTTCCACAGCCTACGGTACTTTGAGTAAGTGCAAAAACCTTGGGGTGTGGGGCTGCCTCCGCATCTGAAACCCTCCCCTAATTGGCACCACTGCTTCTCAGTTGTTACCTCAGGGAAGAGGAGTTTAGCTGCAGCATTCCAAACCTACAAATCATAGGGATTTACAGAAAAAGGGTCCAAGCCCACATAGAACCTCCCTGTCCACTGGCAGCTCCTACACAAGTTGCACTGCCACTGGGGAGGCATGTCACCCATGCAAACACAAACGTTCTCTGTGAGGAGAGTGAAGCAACAGAGACTAAGTGAATGCTACTTGCAGCAGTCTTGATCAGTGTCTACACTGTGCTATGTCAGCGGGAGACGCTCTCCCATCGATGTAATGCATCTTATCCAGACGTGCTAAATTGGTGCCACTGCACTGATGTAGCAGCGCCGATTTAGCGTGGTAGTGAAGACAAGCCCTTCTTGAGTACAGGTATCTCACCACTGCCAGAGGTGAGAATGTGGCGAACACATGCACAGAGAAGTGCATGGCTGTTCCCATTCTCATGCTGAGCCCTAGCACCACCAAGCTGCAGTAAGAGAGTTTCCACATGGTCTGAATCTAGAGGGGAAAACTATGTCACAGAGCTTGCATTCTCTCCCTTTTCCTCCCCACTGTCATCCCATGTGAGTGCCATTTGATCAGCATCCCCCTTCTTTATACACACACACACACAGCATGCGGGGCGATAGTCTTCCCCTTTTCTATCAGATCCTTGTAGTGAATTTTGTGGTTCAGCCTCCCTTTTGCAACACAAGTTGCATCACAAATTAATACACACAGATTGCACCCATACTTTGCATCTGCTAAATGAACTGTGAATGCAAGCATAATTTTTGTGCTTCTAGCTGCTTGACCTGCATTCTGAGGCTGCCTTTCTGAAAATGTGTTTTTAAGTCACTGAAGAAGTCCTGAAGTAAATGGGGTAGTTGTACTCACGCAATAGCAAACCCCTTACAGTTCTCTCATTTAAATTGTGAAGTTCGGAGGGAAAGGGGGAGGAAAAACAAGGGCAAATGCCAGTATTTTTCTCTTTCAGTGCATATTTGCATGGTCCATGCATTCCAGACAACCAAGTACAATCTGCATGGGTTCCTATTTACAGAAAGGTTACTTAATACAGAGAAGGTTTGTTTGATTTTGATAAATAGGATGAATGAACATATTATTTCCCATTGGTGATGGTTTGTGCTTCTAGGAATACAAGGCTATGTTTGAAGGGGTAGGAAGTGGTACTGGAGAAAAGACACTGGAAGATGCATTTTTTGAACATGAGGTAAGACATTCCACCTCTAAATGTATTACTATCAAAACAATTTTACTCATCTGTGACAGGAAGTGGTGGTGGTCATTCAGTAGATAGCGCTATTTCTTCTGAGTCTGTACTGACCCAATAACTCAACATTGTGTTAGGACACACTGCACTGCTATAGCTGGCATATTTGGAGGAGTCAAAACAGAGGGTTTCACTTTCTAAGTAAAACAAATGCCAGGGCACCCTTTGAAAGTGTGCGTATGCAGGTGTAAAGCCTCATGGTCTGGCCAAATTCCATCTCAAGCAATTATAAACCATTTACTGAAATTTCCTCTGCAATATCCATAGGAGACGGTATTCATTTTCTGCCCTAAACTCTTGGATGATGTTTCTGTGGTCTGTTAAAGAGTTGCCACAATTAAACCAGACATAGCTGCATTTTGATCATGCTTTTAGTGGGCAGATCCCTAGTTATAGTTAGTTAAGTTTAGGATGACCAGATAGCAAGGGTGAAAAATTGGGACGGGGGTTGGAGGGTAATTGGCACCTATATAAGACAAAGCCCCAAATATCGGGACTGTCCCTATAAAATTGGGACATCTGGTCACCCTAGTTAAGTTTGTAAAGTGCTCTAGAATCCTATTCTTCTTTAATGCATTATTTTAAAGATAGTTCTGATTTAATGTTTTTCCTTAGGTAAAAATGAATGTGCTTGCCTTCAATAATCAGTTCCATTTTGGAGTGTTCTACGCTTATGTCAAGCTGAAGGAACAAGAAAGCAGAAATATTGTCTGGATTGCTGAGTGCATTTCCCAGAGACATAGAACCAAAATTAACAACTACATACCTATTTTCTAATTCAGAGAATTTATAGTTCTAGAGTGCACAAACAAATAATTTGTGAATATTAAAGAAGAAAATTTTTAAAAAGTTTCTCAGATTTTACAAAATGTATTAATGGTCACCTTTATACATAGCACAATGGAAGCAAAACTATACTTGTATCTATGATCTTAATTTCCCCCCCCCTTTATCTAATAATAATTGACTGAATCTTATTTTTAGCTGTCCCCCCCCCGCCCCTGTGCTCGTTTTAATTTAGTTGGTCAATAAAAATTGCCAACAGGTTCCTGTTTGTTTATTCTTTACCTCCTGTGCCAATACAAGTGTCACATCTGTGTTTTGCACTAGTGGTTTTTGGAAATCTCATCAGAAGGTTTAATTTGGAACTAGCAGTTTTCTCAAAGGACATGGTTCAATACATGCCAGTAGAACCACCATTTCAATCCTAGAAGATCATAGTTAAGTGAAAATTAAGGGTTTCTTAATGCTGCTGTTACAAAGGATATGAAGAACTAACTGGGGGAATAGCGAGACAGACAAAACCTGTGAAAGTCCCCTTGCAGCTCTTCCGCCCCTTTCTTCCATCTAGGTAGGGTTGCCAACTTTCTAATAGCACAAAACCAAACAACCTTGCCCTGCCCCTTCTCTGAGGCCCCACCCCCCTCCCTCCAGCCCCCCTCCCTCCATTGCTTGCTCTCCTCCACCCTCACTCACTTTCACTGGGCTGGGGCAGGGGGTTGCGGACTCCAGGGTAGGGCGAGAAATGAGGGGTTCAGGGTGCAGGAGCGGGCTCAGGGCTGGGGCAGGGGGTTGGGGTGCAGGCTCCAGCTGGGGGTGTGGGCTCTGGGGTGGGTTCGCAAATGAGGGATTTGGGGTGCAGGAGGGGCCTCAGGGCTTGGACGGGGGGTCTGGGTGTGAGAGGGGGTGCAGGCTCCAGGAGGGGGCTCAGGGCTGGGGTAGAGGATTGGGGTGCAAGAGGGGGTGTGGGATTTGGGAGGGGATTTGGGTGGGGGTTATGACCTGGGGCAGAGGGTTGGGGTGCAGGGTCTGGAAGGCAGTTTGGGTGCAGGAGGGGGCTCCGACCTAGGCCAGAGGGTTCGGGGTATGGGCTCCGGCTGGGCGGCGCTTGTCTCAGGCGGCTCCTGATCGGCAGCGCAGAGGGGCTAAGGCAGGCTCCCTGCTTGCCCTGGCTCTGCACTGCTCCTGGAAGCGGCCGGCATGTCTGGCCCCTAGGCAGAGGCATGACCAGATGGCTCTGTGCGGTATGTACTGCTTGTGCAAGCATGTGCTGCCCCTGCAGCTCCCATTGATCGTGGTTCCTGGCCTATGGGAGCCGTGGAGCCGGCACTGGGGGCACGGGGCAGTGTGCAGAGCTTCCCTGATTGCCCCTGGACCTACGGGCTGCAGGGACATGCCGGCCACTTCTGGGAGCTGCGCGGAGCCAGAGCAGGCATGGAGCCTGCCTTAGCCCCACTGCGCTGCCAACCGGACCGTTAACGGACTGGTCAGCGGTGCTGACCGGAGCCGCCAGGGTCCCTTTTTGACCAGATGTTCCGGTCAAAAACCAGACGCCTGGCAACCCTACACCTAGGATGTGTGCACTAAACTTCACCAAATCCCACGGGCATGGAGCCAGTGGTGTAGAGGTCAAGAGACTGTAACCATGGGAGGCACTCAGATACCATGTGATAAGTACCATAGAAAAATCAAGATGATTATATAAATTCAAACTTCAGAAAAAAGAAAAATTCCTTGGAAAGCCATAACTTAGATAAACACCTCTTAAATTCCAGATGTAACTGATGAGTTAAATACCAGAACTTCCCATGCTGTTTTGGATACTTATGAATCGAACGGAAAACCAAAGATGTTAATGTACTGCATGAATCATAGTACAGAAGAATACTAATGCTTTACATTATTTTGTAATAACTTGAGTTGACAATTTTCTTTAGGAACATATTACAGTAGTAGGAATTTTTTAAAAAGCTTGTGATTAATGAGGAAATATAAGTCACTATTTAAAAGAAATTCACTATAAGTCTATTTGGTATCTCTGAACCACCTTATCTGGTAACCCTACATTATCAGGAAACAAATTAGTACTATAAAAAGACAATATACTGACATGTTAGGGTTTTGTAGAATTATTATTCTATTTTTGGTATATGTAATTGTTTGCTTGCATTATTTTTACTATCTTGTTTTTGTAAATTTATATTTCCCACATTATGCTATGACCAAAACTTTCTAGTCTTACTAGTCTGCAGCTACATTACAAGTAATATAGGCAAAAAGAAGACTAAAATGTCTCCTATTTATGTCTCTCAATACTCTTTTGCTAATGGGAATTAAGGAGTTTATTTACAGTCTCATAATAAAGGATAAAAAATGCAGAGGACAAAATTAACAGGTTCATCATACTGGAACTAAAAGCAAATGCGTCTGCACTAATACTCAAATCCTCCCTGCTTGTACAAACTGAGTGAACAGGCTTTGTGCCGAGGTTTCTCTGAGGAGGTTGGAGAGGAAAGAATCCCCTCTCTACTTGAAGCCATTGGGTGCCAATGGAGGCAGTACTTTGCTGCTAGAGAGTCTATGGATAGATGCAGGTGCATTAACTCCTGGTTTTTTTAATTTTAGGGTTGGGTGGGGGCTAGAGTTAAAATAATAATAGCTGTTGAATATTGCTTCCATAAGTAGTTTTGTACCTGGACTAAATTTGTCCACTTTTAATTAAGTGAGATTAAACCACCTTCTGTTCCAAGCTCAGTCTTTCTCTCTCTTTTTTTTAATGCAATCTTTAAATGCAAAGCAGGACTGATCCTTATGCAAAGCATATAGACTAACCTATGACTATACTTAAAACTGAAAGGATATTTCCCACTGGACAATTACCCACTAGACAATTAAGCCAGGTAATTCTGCCCTGAGTCTGTCAGTCTCAGAATGCCCAACTTCAAGACCTAAGACACAGAGAAGTTTGCTGAGCTAGCAAATCCATGTTGTTTGAATGGAGGTAGTAACTGGCCACCCATCTGACCTCACAGCAGAATCATGAAGCCTCCAACACTAAAAGTTAGATTCTTCTGCAATGATTTCAGAAGCAAGAGCAGCTGAGATCAAGCACAAGCCAATAACATCCTGTACCACCAGTTCTTCATCTTCAGCACAGGGAGTGGGAAGAAACTGAATAAAAGTAAATCAGAAAAAAAAAAAGATGGCAATAATACTTACAGGAAGCTTGGATCAGGCGACATGACATTGGAACAAACTAATTTCAGAGACAGAAATAGTCATTCAGTAAGACAGAATGAACATTCTCCGATAGCAAGAAGAAAAATCCACACCACAGAACCACAGGAAGAGTAAGAAAAACCTCAGAGAAACCAGCTAAAATTTTTAAATTGAGAGTACACTTTGAGAAATATTCATGACAAATATTATGGGGTTTCATATGTTTTGTGACTTTCAGATCAAATTCGCTCAGTTTACAAATAAAAGTATTTGTTACTATGAGCCACAGAAAGTCAAACTGTTCTGTCAGATTAGAACACATCAAATAACAATTCTGTATTTGGAACTTAATTGATGATTAAGTGTAAGCCAGAACAAAATCCATGTTACTCTCCCATAGTTATAGGAGTTCTGCAGCGCTAACAGGAGTAAAAAGAAGGAAAACTAACTGCCATTTAAGGTAAGTAGTGAGGAATTATAATAAATACAGGGCAAAGACCTGATTAGCAAAATGCCATTTGTATAGTGTCACTAAAAGATTCTTACTCCTGGGGGAATTCTATGCCACTGCATATGTGCAGACTTTATGTCCCTTGCAGATTTCTTTGCTTCCCTGCAGAAAAATGACTTGCTGATGGGGAAGCCAAGGGAAGCCACAAGAGCCGTCATGAGACCCTCCCCAGCAGTACGTTTCCCAGTATGGTGCCCAGGGCAGCTAGCAGAGAGGTAAATCACTGTGGGGCAGGAGGTGGAACTGGGGATGACCTGGCTGGTGGCTCCTACCCTGCGCCGGACTCAGCTGCTAGTCCTGGCTGGGGAGGATAGGACTTCTTCCTCCCCTGCATGGCATCTGGGGCTGGGTCAGACCCACCCCAGATTTCTCCCCTGGCTGCAGGAAGCTCTACAAACTCTCTGTCCCCCGGCTTCCTGCACCCATTGCTCCTCAGCTGCATGGGGAGGGATCCCTGTACAGGGAGCTACACCCCCATCTGCCCAACCCCCATGCATCTAGACCCCCTTATACCCAAGCCCTCCCACAGAGCCTTACCTCCCTGCACCTGGACCACCCCAATGAGCCACCTGCACCCGGATCCCCACCCCACCAAGGCCCACCAAGTTGCACCTGTAACCCCACCCCACTGAGCCCCACTCCCCCAGCATCTGGACCCACCACTAAATCCCCCACATGCAGACCCACCTGCCAAGCTCTATCCCCCACATACCCAGCCCCTCCACTGAGCCCCAACCACCTTCACCTGGACCCCCCTGCAGAGTCCCATTACCATTGCACCCAGAACCCCCCAACAAGCCCCTGTGCATCCAGATTCCCCCTGCACCCAGATCCCCCACTGAGCTGTCTGCACCCAAATTGCCCCACACAGAACCCTCTCAACCCACACTTGGATCCCCCCACATTAAGCCCCTCCAAACTTGGATCCTGCCTTGCTGTGCCTGTCTGCCCACACAGAGGGGCAGGGCCCTGGGGTGTTTCTGGGGCAGGCCCAGTCCTTGCGCTGTGTCAGGATTGGGTGTAGCCTCGCCGCTTAGTTTGTGTCCTGGATGGGGACTAGCTGCACAGTGATCTCCCACCTCTGTGCAGCCAGTGGCCTGCCATGCTGGAGCCTCCACATCTATTTGACAAATAAAATTTGCAGAATTTTAATATATTGTGTGCAGAATTTTTATTTTTTTGGTGCAGAATGCCATCAGAAGAAAAAGATGTAGTTCTTTCAACTGAAACTCCATGACAGTAGTCTACCTATTAACCACCTAGTTAACAGGTAGAGCTTCCAAAAGGGAAGGCCTCCGAAAGTTCTGTTCATGAATTTCTTTGGGCCAAGGCATTGCATTTGTATCTCTTCTCTGCCATCAAATGGAAGTATCACTTTGGGACAAATTCACAAATGTTCTACAATATTTTTGCACTAAAAGACTTGCAAAGCAAAAATGTCTATTTGTAGCTAGTGCGTCTCTATTTCTAGAAAAACAACTTGTCTTTTTTTAGATGCTCTGGAGATTAGAGGATATAGACTCAAGTATGTGGAAATAGAGATTCATGTTAATATCCTTGGCAAAACTAGGTACTACTAGAAAATGAAGGAATGACAATCCATCAATGGCCAATCTCAATATTGCTAATTTGGGGTACAATTTCACCTTGCTTAATAAAATGTCTGCTCTAGATGCTACCAAAATAGGTTTGTGCTTACTTGGCCCCTTTCAATATAAGGTGAGGTAACATGGTGGGGGAACATGAAGATCTTCAGATATTTGTACAATACACTTATAGTTGTACGGAGCTGAGAGGTTTTACCAATCTAGGATTTTACAATTAATTCTCACAATTTTATGGAAATCACAAAATAACAGTACTGCAAATTTTAAATAAACTAAAGCCACCTTTATTATTTGACAAATACATTAAAAAGCCCTCAATTATTTGTATTATGATCAAAACTCTACTTATGATTTAGATTATAGACACCTATAGTACTCTGTTAATTAAAGGCCTGATCCAACACCCACTGAAGGAAAAGATTCCAGTGGAGTGATTTCATAGATTTATAAGGGCAAAAGGCACCATTGTGATAATCTAGTCTGACCTTCTGTATAGAACTTCGCTGGATTAATTCTTGTTTGAACTAGAGCATATCTTTTATTTAAAAACATCCAAATTCAGAGAGCATTGGATTGGGCCTTATATAAGCAAAACTCAAACTATCTGAGTGCAATTAAACAGAAAATATTCAAATGCAATAGAACTTCACTCAAAACTTTGTTAGTCAGACAGACCAAGTAAAAGAAACAAGATGGGCTGCACGTTCTCCTTCCTGTGGATAATGTCATGTGTAGAAGGTTTATTTATTTATTTAAAATCTTCTCCCCGTATGCAGCTAATAACAGAGCTTAAAAGAAATTATTAGAAAGATATAATATAAGAAACTAAGACAGGACTGAACCATTACAATTGCCACAAAACTAAAATACCAGTCATAAAAATTGTAATGTAGGATGAAACATAACAAATGCTTTAACGCTTTAATGAAGCTCAATTAAGAACTATTCTAGATACAATTCTACTCCTACTCCTATTGAAGTAAAGGGCAAAACTCTCATTGGCTTCAATGGGAGCAGGCCTTTGTGAGACCGATGCTGTGTTCCTGCAGGATGTACACAAGAGAGCCCTAAAATCGGAACTGAGCCTCAGGTAGGGCTGCGCAGCAAGGTGTTCTCCTATACATAGTCCAACAGAGTGAAATACATGGAGGGGAACTGCTAGTAGCGGCTGGTGGGCCAGTGAGCTCACTGGACCCAGCATATATCATGAAGCATTGAACGGCTAGCTAAGAGAGAGAATGTTTTCTTATAACCCTTAGACATATTCGTGTCAATGGCTGATGTTATCAATTTCTTCTAATGCAGCTCCTAACAACATTTCTGGTTGTCAGGAGGAGTAAATAAGAATGGCTGCTACCTAGCATTTCCATTCAGGGAACTGCACTTAACCACCTATGTGCTGCCAGCACCCCTTATCACCCACTTGAAATTCGCTATTAGCCTCTAGTTACAAGTGCTCATTTTGGCATGGGTGTAGACGTTTGCTCATACTGCTAAGCAACAAATGTTTCTGCAAGTACAGAGCAAATGCCGAGTTGCTAGCACTTTGGTTTTCTACACTTCTTTCACCATCAGCCTATAGAATCAAGTCTCATTGACTCACAGACTTTAAGGTCAGAAGGGACCATTGTGATCATCTAGTCTGACCTAGGGTAGTCAACCCTCCCAGTTTCACTGGGAGTCTCCTGTAATCAGCCCCTATCTCCGGGTGGCTACTGATGCCAAACCAGGAGATTTTAGGTGCTAAAAGTCTGGCGGCGCAGTGGGGCTAAGGCAGGCTCCCTGCCTGCCTGCCCTGGCCCCAGCGCCGCGCTACTCCCAGAAGCAGCTGGCATGTCTCTGCGACCACTGGGGGGGCTGGGGGGTGGCTCCGCGCGCCAACTCTGCAGCTCCCATTGGCCGTGAACTGCGGGCAATGGGAGCTGTGTTGGGGGGGGGGGGAGGACCTTTGCAGGTGCAGTCAGTGCATGGAGCCTTCCTGGCCGCCAAGGAGTGAGCTGGCCTGTGTCTGCCTGGGCAGAGCTAGGGCTGCCCCTGCACTGGAGGCCTTGGCATTCTCCATAGTAACTCAGAGCCCTCCCCATCTAGTGTCCTATCTCCAGCTGTCAGGGAAGCTTAAGGCATAACAAAGTACAACAGGGTAAGAAACTCATTTTTCATGATTTGATATCTAGGCCTTGTCCACAGAGTTTTTGTACTAATATAGCTATGTCAGTTAGGGATGTTACTTTTTAATGATGTATACCAGTACATACCTTAGTGTGAGCAGTAGTACCAGTCAGGGCCGACTCTTGGTTTTTTGCCGCCTCAAGCAAAAAAAAAAAAAATTTGGCTCCCCCCCTCTTTTTTTTGGCTTTTACACGTTTGCACTTTGCAATGTTTTTGTTTTGTTTTGTTTTAGACTGTTTAAAATTAAAAAAAAAATGAAAACAGAGAATTTGTAGTTAGTGAAATAAAGCAATTTCCTATTGGTGTACTCATTTACTCACTGGGCCGGCCAAGGAGTGAGCTGGGCTGTGTCTGCCTGGGCAGAGTTGGGCTACCCCTGCATCGGAGGCCTTGGCATAGGCAGGACGTCAGCGCCAACCCCAGGGCTCATGTGGTCCATGCGGGTCGGACCAAGTCACACTGCTGGCGGGCTACCCAGCCTGGCTGTCGCTGCCGAGTAGCCAGAGGGGCCTGGAGCTGCATGGGAGACACCAAACAGCTCTGCCTCCTGTCTCTCCTTCCCCGTGAGCACGCCAGGGGGCTTGGCGCTGCCTTCCGGAGCTGGGCGTCGCAGCCCCGTGCCGGCAGGAGCAAGCAACGGGCGTTGGGGGGGAAAAGAGGGGGCTGCCCGGTCCCTCCAGCCAGGGCACAATCACCTACACTCCCCCGGCACCAATCCCAGTCTGAAATGGCTGTAGCAGCCCTGCCCACAGTCCCACGTCTTGCTATGCAGCACGGGGAGGGGAGGAGGCTCTGAGAGCAGGGCTGCGGCCCGGCTCCCACACTGGCCTAGGGCCCCCGTGGCTGGAGGGGCAGCGGACCCCGGCTTGGGGTAGTCTCAGCAATACCCCAGAGTCCCGGGCGGTCACGCCACGGCGTGGCCGGGGACAGAGCCAGCCGGGCAGGGGACACTGTCTGTAGCTCTCACGCGGAGCGAGCTGGGGCAGCTGCGGGGTTTGGCTGCTGGGGCCCGGGGCAGAGCAGCCAGCGGCTGGTGATCGCAGGGCAGCGTGCCCGGGCCTCCTGCTCCCCGGGACCCCCGCAAGCCGGCCGCGGGCTCAGCCCGGGCTGCTGCTCCCCTCCCCTCCCCGGGCAGCAGGCGCCGCGGGGGGAGGAGGAAGAGGAGGAGGAGGAGGAGGCGGAGGCGGGGAGAAGCCGAGGAGGAGCCCACAGCCGGCGCTGGAGGAGCGGCCTGCCTGGCCGCCATGTTCCGCCGCCACCTCCTGCGCTCCGCGACCGGGGCATGGCTGTGCTACTGGCTCCTGCCTGAGGGGGCCTGGCCGCTGCCCGTAGGAGAGCGGCAGGGACATGCTCCCCACTGAGCTGGCTCCCCCTGCCCCACCGCACAGCCCCAGTGGCACCTGGTCAGAGAACAACAGGGCGGTCAGGATCCAGCCCGGGACGCTGCCTCAGGTCAGAGCTAGAGCCCCAGCATTATGCCGCCCCTGGTAATTTGCCACCCCAAGCACCTGCTTGCTTTGCTGGTGCCTAGAGCCGCCCCTGGTACCAGTATTAATTTGCTTCCACTGGTATAGCTTATTTCCCTATGGTGTGTAGGCCATACCTAGATATCAAATAATGAAAAATAGATTTCTTACCCAGTTGAACTTAATGGTGTGCCTTGAGCTCTCAGGACTTGATACTGTAGGTTAATGCTGAAGCCATATTTTGTGTTTATATAAGTAAATATATAAGTAAACAGGAGTAACCTATATACCGACTGATCAGAAAACCTTGCAGTCTGGCTTTCCAATCAGAGAGATTCTTGCTCATTTATACTTGGACTCAATGGTAATAAATGCCAAGTGCCCAAGGGTGAAAGTAACGTAAAGGACTTACTGGTATGCCGGAGTCCTGAGCAGGGGGCAGGGCCTCAACGGGAAGGAGCGGGGACTCAACCGGAAGAGGTGGGGAGATTTAAAGGGCCTGGGGCTCCGGCTGCGGTAGCGGCAGCCCCGGGCCCTTTAAATCACTGCCAGAGCCCCATGGTAGTGGTAGCTGCGCAGGTGGCCGAGAGCCCCGGGGCTCAGATGGCGATATAAAGGGCCCGGGGCTCTGGCCACTGCCGGGAGCCCCGGGCCCTTTAAATTGCCACCCGAGCCGAGGGGCTCCTGGCCACCGCCGCTGCCCCGGGGCTCCAGCAGTGGGGCTCTGGCAGTAATTTAAAGGGCCTGGGGCTCCGGCTGCTGCCTGGAGCCCCGGGTCCTTTAATTCGCCGGCCTGTCAAAGCTGCCCCCTGCCGGTATGGTCGGTGGTGTATCGGCTCTTGCCGGTATGCCGGACTGGACCGGACTGGCTTACTTTCACCTCTGCAAGTGCCTCACAACAAAACAAAATCAAGTATTTTACCGAAGATAGGTGGACACTGGAAGAGCTCTCCCTCTACCTGTTAAGTCTTATCCTTGTTGTAGGCAGCTCCTCTATTACTGAACCCAGCTCAGAGAAAACTAGTTCTTAAAGCATACGAAGAGCTTTGAATATTAACACCATGACCTAGAACTGGATCACTGAGGACGAGTGATGTATTTTTTCCTCTCAGTGTTGCTTAGCAGGCAAATTGCTGCACTTTGGAGCATTTTCAAGGGTTGAATATGCATTTGTGGGTATGGGACACTGCTTTTGTGATCTTGAGGCTTAATTATTGCAGAGATTACCATGGTTAGGTATGTAGGTACAGATGCAGCTGGCAAGCTGCAAGCGGAAGAAAGCCTTTCCAGTGGATATTATTAATTGGATCTATGGTATTCACAAGTAGGCTACAAGCAAATTTGATTATCTGCAGGTGAACTCCCTCATGGTGGGTATGGTATGGTGCTTGCTAGTTCCTTAAATGCCTTCCCCTCATAATGAATCCATATGCTATCGAAGGTTATTATAGCAGTCACCATACAGAGAGCTAGGACTTCAACTCCATAACAAATCTCTAACACTTGAGCTAAAGGAAAATTCCTTTAAATTGTTAGTAGTAGGTCCATGTCCTTTCTGTGAGCCGCCCATTAAAGGCATCATCACCTGTTCTCACACAAAGCTAGAACATTACATACTTCAGCCCCAAGTGGATAAAGCTTGCCCCAAACTTCTGAGGTTTCCGGACACCAGAATGGTCAGTGAACCTCATCTTATGAGAAGAAAGACACTTAAATTGTACAAAGGCAGCTCAGTGCAATAGAGTCTCAGCTTGAGGTTATTGCCAGACAGCCCAGAAAATGTTCTAAACAAGAGATGTTCTCTGAGCTGTTGCTCCTGCTCTCAATCCCACCTCTAGCTGCACATCTTAAGAAAGGTGGTCCCAGACGGAGGGGCAGGGATCTTAAAGTTACAGTATCCATACAAAAACTGATTTACTGCACCAGTGGTCACCAAACTTTGGCGTGTACTCCCCAAGGGAGGTGCAGAGGAATGTTCAGAGGAGGGTATGCCACAGGGCCTAGGCCAAGCCACATGAGGGGCAGGGAGGGAGCTTCACCCAGCCCCGTTCCGCTCCCTGTCCAGCTCCAGCCCCAGCTGCACTCGCCCCCAGGCCAGCTCTGCTCTCATTCCCACTCCGCCTCCAGGTCAGCTCTGCCTCTAGCTCCAGCTCCTCACCCATCTCCAGTTCTTCCTCCAGCTCTATCTTCAGCCCATACTCCTTTGCTGAGCCCACTGGGTGCGGACAGATTCCATTACTGGTAAGGGGTACACAATAGGAAAAGTTTTGGCACCAGTGCACTACACACTTATCACGCGCACCCTGTCAATCTTGCCCAGTTCCATTTCAATCTATTGCTCTTCATCCATGTGCTGATTTCATGTAGGTAATAGGATAATTGCAAGATGGTGTCTGGAGCCTGGTCTACATTACAGGGTTAGGTTGACATTAGTCAGCTTACGTCAACCTAACTGTGTAAGCCTTTACATTACAATGTTCCTCCCCCTGATTTAACTTGCCTGCTATGCTGACCTAATAATTCCACCTCTGCAAGAGGCATAACGCTTAGGTCAATGTAGTTGGGTTGATGCAGTGTCCGTGTAGACACTGCATTGCTTACATCACCCATTGCTGGCTTTGACAGCCCGAGTCCTGCCACCTTGCACGAGGTTGACAGCTTGGGCTGTCAGCCCGGGGTGGTGGGGCTCCGGCTGTCAGTAGCCCACAATGCCCCACTTGAGTTGCTGTAAGCCCTCCTGGTGAGGATGCATACTACCGACAGAAGGAGCATAGTGCGGACAGGAAGAGCCGATTTAATTACTGTGGTGGCTGTAGGTCGGCATAACTTAAGTCAATTAAATTTTGTAGTGTATACAAGGGGTGAGATGCTGAGAGAGGATGAAGTTGGCTCAACTTTCCTCCCTCTAACTGATTTGAGCAACTGAAGTTTGTCTTTTTCTACTTTTGTGCCTCCCTCCCCCTCCCGGCACAAAATCCAAGGTGATAATATGGGCCCAATACTACAGACAAAACACCTTCAAAGTGATACTTGATTAGAACTACAAGTGGTTAATGAGGAGATGTTTAAAATACACACACCCACTAGAGATGTAAATATTGTTTAAAAAGTTAACTGTTTAAATGATTAAAATGATATAGTTTAGTTGGCTAACCAATTAAAGGGAGAGGGGCTGGGGCTGCTCCGTCCGGCTGGCCCAGGGCTGGGGTCGCTCTGTCCGTCCGTCGGCAGGCCATCCCAGGGCTGCTCCGGCCATCCCCGGAGCTGAGGGTTAATGGTTAAGGTGGGTTAACTAGTAAGACTGATGCTTACCGGTTAACCATTTGACTGTTTAATATTTTACATCACACACACACACACACACACACACACACACACATACACACACGAAACCTCTTCTTCTCTCTATCTCTACTTGCAAAATAGGAGAGGCAGGTATAGCACAGTCTTACAGTAGTGTCTACAGCCCTTAACTGAGATCAGGGCCTACTGTGTAAGGTGCTGTGCATTCTCAAAGTAAGAGGTAATCTCTGCCCCCCAAAGAGCTTACAGGCTAAATAAACAAGAAAGGGTGGGAGGAAGGAATTATAATATATATTTTACAGCTGGAGAATCAAGGCATAGAGAGATTAAATGACATGCACAAGGTTACAGCAGAAAAAAAACCAGAGCTAAGAACTGAACACAGATTTCTTTCAGTCCAATGACTTAATCACAAGATTATGCATCTAAGAAAACTATGAGAAATTTAGTCAAATCCCTCTTTCCAAAAGTTTGAATCCAGTGACATTACCCAAATATATAACCAATAGTGCCTAGTTATCCATATTTTCTCAAAGTATTAGGGGAAAATGATTCTCATGTGTAAGAGGATGATGAAAAATGTTTAAAATCCTTTCAAATAACCTGAATCTGCATCTACCAAGTACAGTGCATGAAAGTGGGGGGAAAACCTCTCTGAAGATCAAAGCTTCAAAAGAATACCATTTCATATTTCATATCCTTCTCTAAAAATCAATGAACAAAGCTTGTTGTAACAGTAAAGTAGCATTTGGAGAGGCAAAGCCTTAGAAAGAGCAAATCACTGACAAAACTGTTATTCTGGCAAAGTCAGATATTATTCAGAAAGGAGACAATGATCTCATACTATTGGAAGAAAACAGTCTGTCTGCATGGAATCAAAGAAAAGGTATAGATACACAAATCCGGAAAGCTGTCATAAAGCCTGAAAAATGCCATAGCCTATTGCTACTCTGAATATTCCTACTTAGAATTGTCCAACTTTTTATTTCTGTACGTTATCCTCTTTGTTTCAAATAAGTTGACCATTCAAAAAAAAAAACAACCCCCAAAAAACCCCCACCTCCTTATCAGCAGCTGCATACAAATATGCATAGGACAAACATCCCTAAGATGACAACAATGACCCAGAATTGTTTCCTGATAATTTTTGAGAGGGTAGCCACAGCTTTGGTGATCTGCTTTGCCACCCCATTCATCAGGGATGCCCAAACTGCAGATCAGGGACTCGACAACACAGCAGCCCAAGATTATGACCAAGTGAAGGGAGCCACATTAGACAGGCTAGGCCTAGACAAAGAAGCCTATTGCCAGCGTTTTAGCAATGAGAACTACCCCCCAAGGCACGACCTCGGACAGTCGCTCAAAGGCTTAAGGATTTCTATTGGCATTGCTTAAAACCAGAGAAACAAATGGGACCCCAGATAGCCAAACTCGCGGTCCTAAAACAATTCATACAGATCCTTCCGCCCGACGGCCGAGATTGGGTTTGTAGGCACCAGCCGGTAACCCTAGCTGAGGCCACCTGCCTCATGGAGGACCATATGGTTACTCAAGCCATTAGAGGACCTGCCATGGAGGAAATTATAGCTCTAGATACACCAGGGAAGGAGATGGGCCAGGGATCCAAAAGTGGTGGTACCTCTTGGATAAATCCCAGGAAAGCCCAGGCAACTGGCTGGTCAACGGGTAGCATAAGAGACAGGGGCACACCTCAGGGTAAGATTTCCCTGTGACAAGAAACACATGCCCTTAAATACCCTGCCAACTCCTTGTCCCATACCTGCACAGGTGCAAGGACCCACCGAAACCCTGAAAGAAGGTGACAGAGCCACTAGAAAACAAGGGGCAGAAGTGATAACTTGTTGCTCCTGTGAACAATAGGGGCACCTATTTCGAGACTGCCCTACATGGAGTCTAACTTCGGGCAGATCTGGACTGACAAGAATAGGGCCTGCATGAAAAGTTCAGAGAAACTCACAATCCCAGTTGAAGCAGAGAGCCAACAGACTCCAGCGCTTGTAGACTTGGGATGTTACCAGACATTCGTCTGAAACTGGATAGCTGAGGTGACAAGGAAACCTGAGAAGCATAAAAAACACTATTAAATGTATCCGTAGTGATGTTTTATGGTATCCCACTAGGACAGTAAGACTGACTGTTGATGGGCACCAAAACCAGATGAAGGTGTGTGTCTCTACAGACCTACCCCTACCCCATTATATTAGGTTGAGACTGGCCATATTTCCCCGAGCTCTTTCAGAATCTTCCCCTAGCCCTGGAACTTGAGGAAGACATCCCAGAAGAGGTTTTAAGCGTCCTATTCCCCTTTAAAGCATCCTGACCTTCTTACCTCCTGACCAAAGGAAAGAAAATTCAGAAGGAAAAAATGGGTAGTGAGGAGAGAGTGGAGGGAGATGGCAGAGGCGGTCCCCTCTGTGGCCGTAATAGGGTCCACATACTCTGGAGCGGACACCAGTGATGCTGATGATCCCAGAAAAAGGCTATCCATACCGCCCCCACTGCAACTAGATTCGGAAAAGCTAACTGGATTCTTGGAGTTCCAAGTGGGACAAAGGAACTATGAGACCTTGTGCTGAACCTTCAAGCAGGTAGCCATTGTGATGCTGTATGGAATATGTGAGACACTTTAGGATATTATTGATACCAATATTATAAAATTGCAGTGAATCTTCCTAGTTATGCCATGTAAGGTATCAATGAAAATGTTATGATTTACCAAGTATGATAATCTTGTTTATATGTTTGCATCATCTTTGTATTGCAAGTTATAAATATGTGTGGTATATTTGTATTTCAGACTTGTGCAGTGTGTCTGGGTGACACCCCCAGACAGAAGGGCATCAGCACTAAGCCTGCTTGATGGCCCATCAAGGGAAATCAGCTGTTCAATGAACCCATTGAAAGAAGCCAGGGGCTACACCTTATGAGTCAGCAAGACATGTAGGGGCATGCCTGTGGACAGAGAACTCTAAGGCTTTTCCATGCCATGTTCTGTGAAGCTTGTGTTTGGGACAAAGGAAGTATGTCACCTGACAAAGGATATAAAAAGTGGGCTGTAGCCCACGAAAGCTTATGCTCTAATAAATTTGTTAGTCTCTAAGGTGCCACAAGTACTCCTGTTCTTTTTGCATAAAAAGGTAGCTGCATCATCTCCATTTTGTCTTCAATCTTGCTTCCTACCTCTGGATCAACTTCTCTATAAACTGAAGCATTGAAAAAAGGACTGAATGACCCATTCAAGCTGTGGATATGTTCCAGAGGTTCTTTCAAGACAGCAAACTTACCAATGCTGCTAAGAATCTGATATATGGACTCTGAAGTCTTATGTATGTATCTGATTGCTTTACCATTTAACAATTCTCTTCTTGTTCTTTTATAATAATCCTTTAGTTTTAGATACTAAAGAATTGGTTGTCAGTACGGTATTTTGGGGAAGAGCCAAACTAATATTGATCTGGTAATGTAGTTGGTGCTTTGGGGTCAGAAGAACACTTTGTATAGTGAGCAGAGTTTTTAATAACTTATCACTTTACTGGACCCATGTGCTGATTGGGAGCCAGAGAACTGGAATGCAATAAAGGGAGCCGTGCAATTTCTTTTTTCAGCTTCCCAATAACCAGTGTAGGAAATTAGGAGCACAGTTTGAGACTAGTTGGTGAGTCTAAATTCAGTGTTAACCAACAGTTTTGGGAGAATCTGCTCTCCTTTTTGCATCCTGCTCTGCCCTTGGTATTTTCAGTGTGGGCTCTCCCAGGTAACAGCCAGGGAGGATGAAGAAGATGTAGACCCCCTAAATGCCTGGCACTATCCACACTTTGCCCTCAGACTTATTATACCACATAGACCAAGACAAGCAGACACAAGAGATAAGGACACAACTGCTAATACCTCAGATATAGCGCTGTGAGTTGCTGCACCTGGCAGATGCGACCCCATGCACAGGGCATCTAGGGAAAGAAAAGATGCAGTCTAGGATCCTGGCCTGATCCTTGAAGACTCCTGGCTAAAAGGAAGTTGAGAATTTCTGCAACTCCTGTCCTGAATGCCAACTGACATCCCCAAGGGAATCCCATGGACCCCATTAGTACCTCTCCCCTTGGTGGAGACCCGCTTTGAAAGAGTGGGAATTGACCTTTTATAGGTCCTCTAGAAAAGAGCACCTCGGGGCATCAGCACATAATCATCATTATGGACTATGCAACCAGGTACTCAGAGACCATACCATTACATTCTACGAATGCAAAGACTATCACCAATGAGCTGCTGAAAGTCTTTGCACAAGTCAGGTTTCCCAAAGAGGTCTGGACAGACCAGGGGATGAATTTCACATCCTGGCTGATGAAGGAAGTATGGGAACTATTAAAAGTCAAGGTTCTGCACACATTCATGTACCACCCTCAGACAGATGACCTAGTAGAAAGATTCAACCAGACACTTAAGAGGATGCTCAAGAATTTCATTGCCCAGGACCCCAGACATTGGGACCAACTATTCCCGACCTTACTTTTCACCCTCAGAGTTGCACCCCAAGCTTCTACTGGCTTTTCACCCATCAAACTGCTATAAGAATGACAACTGAGGGACACACTGGACCTGGTATGGGAAACCTGGGAAAGCCAAAACACTGAGAGCTGAAAATGTGGTGCAGTATGTGTTAAAGCTGCATTGCAGACTGGAGGCTGTGAAGGTATATGCTAGAGAAAACCCCAAGGAAGCACTGGAACAACAATGGCAGTATAACGAAGGGGCAAGGATATGTGTCTTTCAACCAAGCGACTGAGTCCTGTTGGTTCTTCCAAGCTTGGCTGGAATCAAAGCTAATGGCCAAATGGCAAGGCCTTTATGAAGTGATAAAGAAAGTGGGGACTGGACTACTTGATCAGACAACCAGGAAAAAGGAACAAAAAAAATCTACCACATAAATTTATTGAAGCCCTAAAAAGCCAGGGAAAACCTTTTTTTCACACCATACCCAGAGGAACCAGAACTAGGACCCCAAGGTAAAGACTCCTTAAAAGAAGGCTCAGTGATCCTTGAGAAGAACTTAAATGATAAGCAAAGGGAACAGGCAATTCAGCTGGTGGCCACTTTCCCACAGGTATTCTCAGCCCTATCTGGGAAGACGTTTCTAACACAACATTGTATTAATACAGAAGGTGGTAAGGTAATACGAGAAGAGCTCTGACTAATCCCCAACAAGTTGAGGGGAGCCATCGAGAAAGAGATCTGGACCATGTTGGAACTCGGGGTGACAAAATCCCAGAGTGAATGGAGGAGTCCTATTGTGCTGGTCCCAAAGCCGAATTGCTCACTACATTTCTGCAGAGATTTCAGGAAGGTGAACACAATTTCTAAATGCGATGCCTATGCCATGCCCCAAGTGGATGAACTCTTAGACCAACTGGGAAAAGCCCAATATATCACCACTTTAGATTTGACAATGGGGTATTGTCCCTTTAACACCAGTTTCAGTAGAAGACAGCCTTTTCTACTACGCTCAGTCTATTCCATTTTGGACTCATAGAATATCAGGATTGGAAGGGACCTCAGGAGGTCATCTAATCCAACCTCCTGCTCAACGCAGGATCAATCCCCAGACAGATTTTTTGCCCCAGATCCCTAAATGGCCCCCTCAAGGATTGAACTCATAACCATGCCCTTCGGGTTGCATGGGGCAACAGCCACCTTTGAACATTTGATGGACCGAGTGCTCCAACACCACAGCCAATATGCAGCGGCATACTTGGATGACATAATTATCTACAGCAAAGATTGGGATTGCCATCTGGACAAGGTATCTGCTATCCTCTGATCACTGAGAGAAGCTGGGTTAACTGCACACCCTACTAAATGTGCAATAGGGAAGGAAGAAGCCTGTTATCTGGGACACAGAGTTGGTGGAGGACAAGTCCGCCCCTTGGTGGACAAGGTTCATGCCTTACATGGATACAATACCACCATGACCAAAAGACAAGTGCGTGCCTTCCTTGGCTTAGCTGGCTACTACCACAGATTCATACCTCATTTTGCAACTATAGCAGCCTCGTTAACAGATTTGACTAAGGATGCTGTCTCAAGACGGGTGTTATGGACATCCACCTGTGAAAGAGCCTTCCAAGAACTCACAACCACACACTGGATACACCCAGTGCTATATAGGCCGAACTTCGAAAGAGTTTATATTACAAATGGAGCATCAGAGGTACGGCTAGGGGCAGTCCTTTCTCAAGATATCAATGGAAAAGAATACCCAATAGTATATGTCATCCGGAAACTCTTTCCCTGGGAGAAAGTGTACTCTGGGATAGAGGAGTGGTTGCTTGCCAAATGGGCAATAGTACCATAGGTTCTCTATCTCCTAGGAAATAAGTTCACGCTAGTTACGGACCATGCACCCCTGGTCTGGCTAAATGTGATGAAGAGGAGAAACCCAAGGATCACGAGGTGGTACCTGTCACTACAGCCTTGTGCCTTTCGGATACAACACCGGTGGGCAGGAAGGTTGCACCGTAACGCCGATTTCCTGTCCAGAGGGGTAGTATATGCCAGCCAAGGTGGGGCCTCGGCCTTGAGGGGGTGGATACGTAATGGGGTCTACAAACACCATACTGAGCAGAGGGAGGGGAGCCATTCCACTCCTGCCTATAGGCAAGCAGCCTGACCACACCCCTATGCTGCTGCTACAGCTCCCAATCATGAAGGCCGACACCCTCAGCTGCAACCAATAGGGGAAACAAGGCCTGCTATAAAATTAGAAAGCTCAGAGAAGGAAGGGAGGCAGAAAGGCCTGAAACAGTGAAGGGGCAATGCCTCTTCAGGCTGCCTCCAGAAACATGGCCCAAAGGGACTTAAACAGACCACTAGGCCTAATTAGAGGCCAGGGCCAAGAGCTGTCCTGACCAGGGGCTAACAACAACAACAAAAAGCCAGTCAGGCAGTAGAGAACCCTCCCGCCCCCAAAAGACCATCTCAAGGACCAGAGACAACAAGGTAAGCAATGTGAACAAAGTCTTTTCAATCCAGTACATTTGCTTGGCCACAATTTTTCATTGTGCAACTGAAGGTCTACTGTTTAATTCGACTGCATTTCTCTAACAGGCATCTGATCAATTCCTTGTGTTGCTGCTCGCACGAGCACTGCCTGCCCCCCTGCGCGAAGCTAGGGCTGGCATCACTGCTAGCTCGAGCCCTGCCTCTTCCCCTGTGTGGGGCTGGCATTGCCACTCGCCCCCCTGCATGTTCCGCCGCATCCCACTTTTTTGACAAAAGTTGGTATTTGTCCCACTTGCTCTTGCCAACTGATCAAGTGGCAGGAGCAAATGGGAGAAAAGCCCACTTTTGCCAAAAATAATCGGGGCAGCCTTGAAAAAGGGACTGTCCCAGCCGAAACGGGATGTATGGCCACTCTATTTAGAAAGCTATAAACTCAAGATTCACCTCACTGTGGTATCATCATCCCAGTCCAACTAACATACAAGTCCTTTGGTAAAAATAGAAAACCAGAACCTAATATTTCTAATACTAAAGACAAGCAATAAATAAATAAATTAATCAAAAGAAGGCCAAACACCATCTTTATACACCCTAACACAGCAATAAAAGGCACTTTTAAAAAAACCTTGTAGCTCACTTTTAAGTGTCAACATTCCAGTCCATTAACTATATTCACAAAGAAATGTGACACAAAGAAGCTATGGCTTGTTTTTGCCACATTTTCTCGTAGTTTCTTCATCACTTACTTTTCCCTCACTGAGGGACTGATCTAGTACCCACTGAAGTCAATTGAAAGACTCCCCTACTATTACTTTCTCTGGTCCACTGCCTCGTATCGCCGACCCTCTTATTAAAAGGTGATTTTCAAATGCTTGTTACAGTACTTGTTTTGTTTTTTGTATTTTAAATTTGGCATATTGGTTCAGGATGCAAATGTTTGCAGAACTGGGGTCCAACATAACAAAAAATTCTGTGTAAATTCAATATCTAGTTCAAGTTCTGTAAGAAGAATGAACATCTTATATAGCAGATTTAAGCAGAAAGTGATCTTTTTCTATGCCAAATTAAATCATGCAGAAATAGATATTTTTAACTGAAATTTGGGTAGATAGAACTTTAACTCAAGCAACACAAAAGGCATGACTATGATTATAGAAATACTGTCAACTTTAAAGCCAGAGGAGATTTTAATAATTTACAATCTTGGGACAAAGGGTCAATTCCCCAAGTAATGATTACAAAATTAAATTAACTCTCTCAAAGAGTATTTGACCTGATCTGTGTGGTGGAAACTATGTAATCTTGTCAACCTTTTTTTTGCTTTTATTAACAAAGTATGTCTTACAACAGAGCCTCTTTATCAATGAGTTCTTTGCATATGTCTTTACTGGTGAAAAGTGCTATAATAAGAAGTAGGTGGTATTATTATTAATAATAAAAAGATGAAATTTAAAGTTTTAAAATCTTGCATTTTATAGAAAAGTTTTTAAAAAAGTTTAGTGAGATGACTAGCTTTCTTTCATAAAATTTTACACGTGAATTGTCTATTTCTGTACTTCACTTTCTTAGAGGGAAATTTAAAAACAAACAGTAAGACTCTAAATCTTTAATAGTGTGGCACTTCTGTTCATCTGTGCTTTACAGCAGGCTGCATAACTATAATATTATGGTTACTAATCCCTTTGAGAATACACTTTAGTTGAATTTAAAGTAATTGGGAGGGCAACATTAAAGGAGAACAAACTATTCTTGTGCATTACAGTGTTTTCTCATATAATAATGTCCACTGTCACAAACAGCAGAAACCTTTTCATCCAGATGTTCTAGGAGATGGTCTCTCATCCTTATTACAGAAAATTTCTATTTAACAGAAGATTCCATTTCAACAGTAAAGTTGTTGTTCAGGGACTGAGTTTGCTGCCTGTACAGCCATAGGGGCAGCTAAGAGATGCCCAGCACGATTAGTTAATGAAAAAGGAGAAAAAGAATACCCAGAAAACAGTGGTAAAGCAACGTGTTCACTTCCTGTATTCATCACATTGTGGAACATGGAAGCTATATAACAAGGAATAGTACCACTATGGCAGTGGTTTTCAATCTATGGTCTGCAGGCTATGCCTAAGATTTCCAAAGGGATTGGCAGCTCCATTTGAAATGTTTTAGGGGTTCACAAATGAAAAAGATTGAAAACCACTGCACTATGGTATAAAATAATTTATGACAGAAAAAAAGAAAGCCATATCAGATTATAACCAAAGGGGTAATTTAGTTGGACTAATTCCCCTACACTGATGTAGAATGCCATGGGATCTTTAAAGATCCCAAGTGGTCAGGTTCCTGGTTTTACAGTCCCTCCAGCAGCACAATGCCCTGTCATATGGTTGCAGGACTGACTCAAAGAAGAATATCACCCATTCCATCCATCAAACGACCACTTACTGCAGGTGTTCTGGAAGGTTTCCCATCCAAATACTGACCTGATTTTGACCTTGTTCAGTATACAAAACCTGATAACTTCTCACCATATGGTGGTATGGACAAAAGCAGATATGTGACATCAGAAAAAGCTGAGGCTTTCTAAAGTGTACAGGAAATGGATGGCAGCGATTTTAGTTTTTCTGAATTCAGCCTTTTTCCTTCACTTCTCTTTTGTTGATTACCACACTCTAACTTCCTTTTTTTTTTTAGCATAGTGTACATTTTACTATAATATGTTATAGTCTAGTGAACAGAATCTTATACCTCAAGAGAGCAACAAAATTGGCCTATAATGTTCCAATTCTGAACACTGGCAAAATCAACATCTCGTTTTCAATAACCATGTGATAGATCTTGGAAAAAGTTACCTAAAGTGAAGGATTTTTCCTTTTGTTAAATGCAAGTTAAAACCCCCCAAACCTAGTTTTCACTCAGCTATAGTCAAATATAATGTTATTGGAAAGAGTAGTGTCACTAGTGAGCATGTCCACATTACAGACATGCAACACAAGTTGGCACATTTCAGCATTTTCAGAATAGGCTAAATTCACTTTCACTTATTTCAATGGAAGCTGATGTCAAGAAAACAGGATTTCAGTGATGTTGGAGATTAATTTTCCAATAGTTGAGAAGAAAGCCAATGAAAGATGAAATATGAATTACACCTCTACCCCGATATAACGCGACCCGATATAACACGAATTCGGATATAACGCGGTAAAGCAGTGCTCCGTGGGGGGGTGGGCAGGGCTGCGCAATCCGGCGGATCAAAGCAAGTTCGATATAACGTGGTTTCACTTATAACACGGTAAGATTTTTTGGCTCCCGAGGACAGCGTTATATTGGGGTAGAGGTGTATATCTAAGACCAAGTATTGTGAATGTCTAATAACGTGTTTCTATAGAAATCTAGATTTTATTTTGAACAGGAATAGGTGCCATGGAGTGACTCCTGCAGGGCCAGCAATTCCCTGCCTGTATAGTATTCAAGTAAGCAACTGGCTCCTGGAATGCTACGGCAGGGTAAATTGGATTTTTTTTCTCATTTGGAAGGGATTGGTGAGGAGGGAGTAGCATAGCACATTGATTTTGAGTTTAATTGTCTTTCACTCCTTCTCACAAAGGCCAACATAACTCTTGCCCCTAGATTCTAGAGAAAAACTGGAAAAAAACCGTGCACCACTCAGTTGTGCTTCCACCTCATGTCATTGCCATATGCTAAATGCTACTCCTCTTTCAAGAGCACCCTGAGCAAAGTGTACAGGAAAAAGACATGTGGAAAATGACTTTGCTGACTCCACTGGTGACCCCCACTGGTCCTTCCTTCTCTCCTTAATCTTGCCTACCTTATTTCCTATCTTCCCTCCCCAAATAAGCTGTACAGACCTATCCCTGAGGCTGTGTTCATAATCAAGTCCCTAGTATACACCACTCAGATCAGCAGTGGTGCAAGCAGAATTCATTTCTTACCGGTACACTGCACTCATAGGAGGGACACAAAGGGGAGGCATGTGACCTCCCCACCCTGCCCCCAACCCGGGGCCCTCATGCTCTCCCCGTCCCCTTCCCATGATCCATCTCACATTACCTAGGGATGGGGTCTGTCTTCCCACTGTGCCGGAGACTTCTGAACCACAGGGCTTTCTGGAACCACAGCAACGAAAGGAGCAGCACGCGGGGTTGCTGGGCAGCCCCAAACTGGCAGCTCCTCCGGCGCGGCTGTACCACCCCCAGCCGTTCCACGCAGCTGCGTCTGCTGAGTCCTGTCTGGAATCTGTACAGCAGCCCTGCCAGAGGACGGCGCGGATGGACCGCCCCCAGCCCTGTCCTCCAGCGGGGCTTCTGTACAGACCCCAGACAGGAGATGCAGCTGTGTGGAAGGGCTGGGGGCGGTACAGCTGTGCCAGAGGAGCTGCCAGCGGCCACACGTTCTGCTCCTCTTGTGTCTTTCTGGTACAAAATACTGGCTATAAATATCTTACTGCTATGGCGTACCGGACTGTACCGCCGTATTTGCACCACTGCAGCTTAGTGACTCACTCAATGCTTTGTGGAGAGCCAATGGAGAGGTCCCCAGAGGGCACACACACACACACACTTTGCATGACTAACCTCACCTTTAAAAAAACAACAACCCTATTCAAGATAATCTGCTATTTGTATCCCTAAAATACATTTACATGTGGGGATTTACTCTTGTGCAAGGTTTCTGAAAATTTGGCAAAGCCACTTGTCTAAAGTATCACATCAAGTCAGTGAAAGAACCATAGAGAAACTCAGATTTTCTGACCACTACTCATGGACTTTAACCTCTAGACAATATTCCCTCGTTATGATCCAAATGGCAGACAGAAGAGCAGACAACTGATTTAATTATGATGTCATCACCATACTAGTGAGGAAGGCACAACCCTAAGTGATATATAGTAGAAGAAGGGAGGAGACAGAAGAGCAGCTCTATTGCAAATGTTATGTCTCGTTTATATATGCAGGTATGCACTGATTGTGAATCTTACATATTTTAAACTGAAAACAGAAATTTTGCAAGGCAAATTTTAAAAATGGACACCTTTAAATAGGTATCAGTTCACTAAAAGATGTAATGAATGTTCAAATATTGTTCCAAGTAAATCTGATTGAAAATATCATCACGATCTAATAGAGACTACCCATAAGATTGCATAGTTGAAGAGAAATATATATGAGTAGTGCCTCTGTAGAAGTCACAGCAAGAAAGTTCTATTTTCACTATTAAAAATATCAAAACATTTTCCTAAGATTGTCTATTTTGCCTAATAAAATATTTTAAAAACTATAACATATAACAAGATTTAAACTTTATATATGCTTTTAAAGTATATGTAAAGTTAACAGTGACCTTCATTAAAACATTTATAAGATAGCTTCCCAAGATTACTAGTAAACATGACACAATAATTAACAAGTCAAAAGTTGCACTCTGATTCCCGAGTCAAACATTGTCTAATCCCTTTTGGTATTAACAGCTTCAGATAACATAGCAAGATCTTTTCACCAAGATTACTATATATTGGCAAAGAAGGGTATTAGTTAAACTTCTAAATTTTAAGAATTACACATATATTTAAATTATACATAAAAATGCATAATCCACACTTTGACAAAATGATATGACCTTATTCACGTTTGATGAATAAGGCCTGTAAAAGGCTATCAAGATCTTGAAGGACCCTGCAGAGAGCTAAAGGTTTATTTTACTGGCTCATCTGGCAGCTACATTAAATTGGTCTCATGAGCTCCAATTCAGAAGGAAAAGAAGTGAAGAGTTATTAATGCAAGAGAGGGGCTAGGGGTTAGGAAAGGAAGTTTTACAGGGAAAACCCCTGTAAATAGCCACCTCAGAAATAAGTTCACACTAAGATTCATACTTATTGTTCTTAAGCATAAAGGGAAATCCTGGTGTGAGTTTTGAACATTCATCTAGTGTGTATGTGTTCAGCATTCAAAGCAGGGCTGGCCCTCAGCTTTTTTACAGTGACCTATCATTAGGATATTTAATACAAAATATGCATTACTGTAATGTTAAGGTAATTTTAAACATTCAAAATACAAAAGTTAAGGGACCAGATCGTCTGTTCGGTACAGGACCACGAAAAGAAGGCAAAAGTGACTTTGACCTTTTTGCAGCTCTCCAGTTCTGGGCTACTCTAATGTATACTCAGCAACCCATAGACCCAAGGGGCCATTCCAGCAACCAGGATCACCAGAGAGGAGAGATTCTCTGACCTTTGCCCCTAATAATACCCCCGTGCTCAAGGAACAGAGGGTGAGAGGTAGCATAGAGTGACTGCCAACCTCCATGCCATCTGGGGAATGCTCTTGTACTGCAATAATATTCGCTGGTTAGATCTGCTCTGTTTTCAGCTGTGTTGCATTGCCGAAACAACTTAAAGCAGGCGAAAGGACAGATAACCTAGCACAGAACAACAGGACTGCGATTCCCTGATTGGAGTCTTTGTTTTTTTTTTGTTTTTTGTTTTAATTGCAGTATCACCTAAAGTGCCATCAGTTTTATAATGGCCTTTTTCAGCCTACACTGACCACTTACTAAAGAGATGGACTCTCTTTGCTATGGCAATTTTACCTCCCAATAATCAGTGCTCCAATCAAAAAGCACGGGGAGGCAAGGTGTGGATGAGAGGAGGGAAACAATATTTGTCTTGGAATAACTGTTTTAAGTGTATTTATAGGAACCTCTTTGCCAATGGAGAGAGGCTGACCAGGCTCACCAACAACGGAGTACTCCTTCCTAAGAGCAGAAGAAAAGGGAGAGTGAGAACTACAGTAAGTAGCAACATCAAGATTTAGGACAGAAAATTAATGTACTTAGCTTTAAAGAGTGTCTCACTGTCTACCTCCCAGAGTTCCAAAGGAGAGCCGATCTATGCTACTTTAAGCGTGAAAACAAGTTATTGGAAGAAGATTCTGTTGGACTTTGTCTGCATTTCAAATACAGCCATGTAAAAGGACCTATCTGTTGAATTTAGAAAGGTCCTTGGACTACTGTATTTAAAAGCAATCAAAGATGTTTGTACCATCTCACACTTTAATGAATATGGACTGGTTTGTGCACGATTTAGTTTGACAAAAACGAAGTGTTATCTCTACTGCTGCCAACGGATATCCTATCAGCTCAAAATCCTGCCTCTAAAGCATAACCACAAGCTGTTTTCACATTGTTTCAGGATCTGGCACACAATCCCTCTAGCCTTACATGGGGAAAAAAAAAACTTGCAAACTCATTGCTGCTTCATTAGTACACCCACCATGAACAGCAAATCTGAAATATTGCACCACTCAGTGGATTTGAATGTGGTGTATTCTCTAAGCATGACACCATTTGAGGGAAGAGATATTTGAAGAAAAGAGACCATAGGTTTTATGTAAACATATGAACAAAATTCAATTCTCACTCACTTACATGTTTGGGTGGAGGGTGGGTATCTTCCCAATTAAGCAGGTTGGGATTTTTAAGGGGGGGTGGGGAGAGAAGAGAAGGAGAAGAAGCGTGTAAGGAAGCTGTTTCTCCTTTGGTTTCCAAACTTTTAGCATGGGAAACCATTATCCCACAACAAATATAACCAAACTCCTCCAGGCAAAACCAGATTAAGGCAATCTCCTTGATTTCTATAGGGCACAATCAGATCTTCATTATTTGTCACAGATGCATTTCTCCACAAAATGCAATCATAGTTATGCACTTTGACTCACTAGGTCACAAATTCTCACTAGGTCACAATTAATATCAAGGAATACCCTTGGGCATTTACTATTGTTTATTATTGAAATTACAGTGGTGCCTAGAAGCCCAAATCAGGAATTGAGGGCATCATTGTGCTAGGCACTGCATGCATAACAAAATCATGGTCCCGGTTTGAAAAACCTTAATGTCCAACCATAGGATGCTCCTGACAGGTGGGTACACTAAACAGATGGCAGAGGGGAAACCCAAGGTAACAAACAATGAAACAGTAAGGATTAGTGTAATATGCAGAAGTCAGTACACCAGCTGCCTAACCACTGTAAAACTAGTAAGATTTTACACTAGATCTGGTAGGAGGAGGATTGAGGGGGGAATTCCACTTCAACTAACACACACAAAAATGCACACAACCAAAAAGCTACCATTTACTTCTAATGTAAGAAAGAAGACATTAGAAGATATTCTGATTTGTAATGCACTTGTATATACTTCTATAGGTCTGATTTCAGCTACAATAGTTGTTAAATCTGGAAGAGATAAATACCAAGTTAATGAAATTCAGATACAATACTGAAAGGTGTTACAATCAACAGTGCAGACGGGGGAAAATACAAGAGCTCTACTGATAGGGAGGTTAGAACTATAGCCAAAACCCAACAAATATACGTTTTCCTGGAAAAATGCAGGATAATATGTCTGAGGAAGAATTATCTGAAGCACAGATTTTCAATGGGAGGGAGCTATTTGGAAAAGTGTAATGTGCAAAAAGGCCCAAGAAGCAATACTGCACAAAACAAATCGGATGAGTCTGCAATGTGATGAGGTGGTAGAAAAGCAATGAATAGAGAAAATGACTGAACTATGTGTTGTATCTTTAATATTCTATGAGCTCTGAGTAACAAGCCTCTGCTGGAAATGAACCTTTATAGAAGTTGGTTGGAGAAATCTTCACTTTAACTTTGTTAAACACTGCTTTTTATAATTAAATTTCACACAACTGGAAAAAGAGGTCAGCATGATATATCAAACAGACAGACAGTAGCTCTTACAACTTAATTATACTGGATCCCAAACCCCAACCAAAAAACAAACATAACACAGACTTGTCTTTATCCGGCAATCCTCAAATCAGGTGAAATGTGTTAGCTTGCATTTTGTTTGATTAAAGACTGAAAGATTTGGCCTGCTGATATATTAACAACAGCACACAATAGGAAGGTTCAGCAGTCATGCTTCCCCTCTTCTTTCTGGAAGAGTCCTACAGAACTGGATAGATGAAATCCCTTGCACAGAATTTTTGAAACATCCTATAGAATGAGAAGATTATAGCTTTACCACAGTATTATATGGGATGGTTCAAAAATTCAAGAAACTGGATTTTATTCTTTATTAAATTCTATAGGTTTCTACGGTAATTTCTGTAGACTCCTACTGGTTTCATCTCTATTAAATTCTAGAAGACATTTCCATAACAGAGTTTCTGATCAATAACACAATCTGAGCTAAAAGAATGTGATCACTCCCTCATCTTGGTGTTCACCGCATGCAGAGAAGAGTTGAGTTGTTCACTGAAGTGAAAAGGAGTGGTTCTGTTCCAAGCAACAGTCACACAATGCCCATTCTAGAGACATTTCAAAATTGCCGGGGGGGGGGGATGGGGATGGATATCAATTTCTTTGCTGATGGGGAAGAGGGCCAGGATCATGGACTTCTGGGTGGTCATTTCAATGTGGTAATCTCGCTTCTTCTCTCTGTGCTCTTGATATGTTATCACGGAGTGTGAAAGCAGAATGTTATTACAGTTTTTTGGAAGGAGATAGAAAAATGTTCATGTGACGGGTTGGGACTGCCACCTAATGTGCTGAGACTACCTCTGAGCCCGTTTTCCCAGCAGCTTGGGACTTCAGTACCCTGTCTTGTTGAGCCAGACACACTAGCCTGCTGCAAACACAGACCCAGGTCTGAACCACGTCCCTCAAAAGCTGCAGACTTAACTGAAAACAGATTAAGAAATGCTCCTGTCTCTAGCACCCAGACACCCAGCTCCCAATGGGATCCAAACCCCAAATAAATCCGTTTTACTCTGTATAAAGCTTATACAGGGTAAACTCATAAACTGTTCACCCTCTATACCACTAATAGAGAGATATGCACAGCTGTTTGCGCCCCCAGGTATTAATTACTGTGGGTTAATTAAAAAACAAAAGTGATTTTATTAAGTATAACAAATAGGATTTAAGTGGTTCCAAGTAATAACAGACAGAACAAAGTAAGTTACCAAGCAAAATAAAACAAAAACACGCAAGTCTAAGCCTAATACATTAAGAAACTGATTACAGATGAACTCTCACCCTCAGAGATATTCCAATAAGCTTCTTTCACAGACTGGACTCCTTCATAGTCTGGGCCCAATCTTCTCCCTTGGTACAATCCTTGTTCCAGCTCAGGTGGTAGCTAGGGGATTTCTCATGACTGGACCCCTTTTGTTCTGTTCCACCCCCTTATATACCTTTGGCACAAGACGGGAATCTTTTGTCTCTTTGGGTCCCCACCCCTCCTTCTAAATGGAAAAGCACCAAGTTTAAGATGGATTCCAGTACCAGGTGACATAGTCACATGTCCTGGGACCCCAAGCCTTCATTCTTCCCGGCCTGACTCACAGGAAGGCTTGCAAGTAAACAGAACCATCTACAGTCAATTGTCCTAGTTGATGGGAGCCATCAAGATTCTAAACCACCATTAATGGCCCACATTTTGCATAACTACAATAGGACCTCAGAGTTATATTTTATGTTCCTCGTTTCAGATACAAGAATGATACATTCATACAAATAGGATGACCACACTCAGTAGATTATAAGCTTTGTAATGATACCTTAACAAGAGACCTTTTGCATGAAGCATATTCCAGTTACATTATATTCACACTCATTAGCATATTTTCATAAAATCATATGGAGTGCAACGTCACAGTTCAATAATTTAATTTTGTTCAATCATTGGCAATCAAGGAGAGAGCTATGAGCCCATAAGAAAAGCAGCACATTAAGTACTTATTTTGTATGTTCCTTGTTTGACTTTGAATTCCCCAAGGTTGTCAAGCCTATCGAGCTTCATACAAAAAGCTAATACACAAAACCAGAGCTTGTTGGATAGGTTTAAATAAGCTTTTGAAGGTCTACCCTGACAACAATATATACTAGAGGCCACTTTTGTAATATATATATTTCACCTGTTTTGGAGTTGTATTTCAAATAAAACTGTGAGACAGCTGTACTGTATTATGAGGCTCTGAAATGTGGGTACATTTATGGTTACATGTCTAAACATGTAAAACTTATTTGAGTTTAGCATTAGCTTTTTGTATATGTTCAACCCCAAAACTCAAAGTGAAACTTTAAAAACATTTGCAAATCAAAACTGAACCTGCAGATCAAAACCAGAGCTTCACCTAGCAATAGTTTTCAAGGTTCACATCCAAGAGAGCTGCATGAAGCAGATTACAGCTGCTCTCATTTTTAATGAGGAAACACAAGCAGCTCAGACTACAGGCAACAGCAGACAGTGTTTCATCTCCCTTCCATAAGCTGGGAGCACTGCATGCTGGAACCGGTAGTCTCTGTAGGCCACAGAACAATATAAAAATTAAAGATAACCTTCAAATGGGGAAAAATGAGGGATATTACATTTTTTACATTGGTATGAAGCATAATGAACTCCTGAATTTTTTTAGCTTGTTTTACACGCAAGGCTCCCAGCCTGCAAAACACTTTGCACACCTAACTTCACTTGCTACACAGAGTCTCAAAAACACATAGAAAAAAAAAAAAGTGGCATTCAGGTTCTTTTTATACATCATATGAAAACAAAATGTCACAAGCCTGCCTTTTAAGAGTTCATTAAACATCACTTTAAAGGCCACGCATGGGCTATACTTTGGCTGTATCTACAAACCAGAGTGCGGCAGATGTCCATGTAACAGGGAAAGGTAAAAGTGGGGAAGGGGTAGACAGGAGAAACCCAGAACTGTGCATAAAGTTTTATTCCAAATCAAAACATTCCCTTGACCTTCTGCTTCCTATTGAAAAATATATTTTTTAAAATTACAACACCACAAACATGAAAAAGGAGCAAAATGTTATTAGCCAAATCCAAAAAGGGGTGGGTCCAATAGACTATAAAGTTAGTCTCCAACTACAAGTCAGTCAGTCAAGTATATGAGGAATGCTGGGAAATAAGTTGAGGAAACATAAATACAAAAAACTCACTCATGCTCTTAGTGTTAAAATGTGGGTAAAAGAGTTAAGAGAAAAGGAAGGACTAGAGGAGATTAAAATCTATAGTTATAGGACACTAAATTATACTCAGAAAATAATGTCTCTGGATGTTGATTTAGAATTATATAATAAAATAAAGGTAAAGAAAGCCATCCTATACATGACAGATAAAGTTTGAGTTTATGTAATGGTAAATGGACTATGAATATGTACTGGTGGATCTAAAGATGAAAAAAACAAGAAGAGTGGTTGTAGCCTTTTGCATCCCTGAGAGTGAAGTTAAGAAATAAGAGAACATCTAATTTTGTAGCCATTATGACAGCAGAATAATGTTAACATTAAACTGGATCTGGAACATAAGGGCTACCTTAGCTTTTATCTTTTTGGATTATTAAGTATACTGGCAATTAAAAGAGTTATCTCAGAAAGCAGGAATGATCTAATAAATGAGATTTTTTTTGACAACAGAATTAGTATGTTCAGGCATGTACATAGTTCTAACAGGGATTCCAGCACAAGCTGGGATATCTGGCAATGAAATGGCCAATAGAGAAGCAAAAAAAACGCTTTAGAGCATGGAGAAATTGATATAAAGATTCCATTGAATAAGCAAGAATTAAAAGTTTAGTTAAAAAGGATTAAACTAAAAAAAAGGAATGGCAAGAATTGTGGACCAAGGGGAAAAGAGGAAGACTATGCTATGAAGTATGCTGCAACATAGAGGATAATGCACTACTCCAGGTATGAAAGAATCAGTGACGTACTCATATTTAGACTGCTAACTGGTCACTGTTGTTTGAATAATAATTTATATTTACTGAATAGACACAAAGATGGGTTATGTAACACAGGTAAAGGCACTATTGATCTCATGATATGGGAATGGAAGCAGTGTTCGCAGAAAGGCTCTTTATGAAGCATTTAGATGCTCTCAGGTGATAGAATATACTATGAGGGGTTTAGTGAGACTATCAGAAAAAAATCTCTACTTTTTTTTAAAGATATAGAGCAGGGTAAGAGAGTGTAGTGGCATGAATGTACAGGGAATATAGCAGCTGGCAGTAATATACTCAGTAGATGAGTCTGCTTTGCTATAAAGATGTGGTTCTCAAAGCCGGTCCACCGCTTGTTCAGGGAAAGCCCCTGGTGGGCCGAGCCGGTTTGTTTACTTGCCGTGTCCGCAGGTTCGGCTGATCGCGGCTCCCACTGGCTGCAATTCGCCACTCCAGGCCAATGGGGGCTGCGGGAAGGGCGGCCAGCACATCCCTTGGCCCGCCAGGGGCTTTCCCTGAACAAACGGCGGACCAGCTTTGAGAACCACTGCTATAAAGCATAAAAAAGAGGAAGAACAAAGAAGTCAGTCAATTCAAAACAGGATTTTATACTTAGACTTAAGATCAGAAGGTTGCCTGGTACTTTCTTTAACTTAAGGCTGTGATTTATAAAAGGATAGCTATAGTTCCTGAACTTTGTAAATCAAATCAATTTATTACGTTTTTAAGTAAAGTTTTCTATTTTTTACTGCCTACAACAGATTTCTGAGTTTGAGTCTACAGCCCACATCTCCCATGCTACAATTACTGTGTAAAAATTCATATAAATACCCACTATTTTTAGTTTACAGAAACTCCTACCACTGTATCTGGTTAAGAGAGACCCTACTTTTCCGTTCTATCTTCTAGAAAAGCTTAGTCAAAAACATTTCTTAAAGGTGAACAGCAAATCATTTTTTTTAACAGTCTGTAGCTTATTTTTCCAATTGAGTCTTCATAATGCCTAAAAAGAATCTTAAAAGTGGTGTGTTGTTTTTTTTGGTGGTAAACTTAGAAATGACAAATGTCTAATGGTAAATGCTGGGGCCGGGGTCTTGTTCCTTAATTTAAAGAGCAGGATGTCAAATCTCTAATGAATGAGTCCAATCCAAAGGCCTTATATAAATACAAAAGTTAAAGTGGTAGAATCTTCTTCACCGCTGCAGGTGCAGTTCTATCAGTACATGTGCTTATACTAGTATAACTGCTTCCCTTAGGGGAAGTGGAATAAGCTGTACTGGTATAAGCACTCTTATGCCATAATAACTGCATCTGCACTAGGGGCTGTACTAGTATAACTATGGGGACTGCCTCTTTATTCTGTGTTTCTACGGTGCCTACATGGCACAATCGTCTGGGGCTCTTAAGTGCCAGTCCCGTAATGCTTGGTAAAAAGTTAAACCCCTCAACCAAAATTGTAAACCTGGTACAAAATCTATGTGCAGATTAGGCCTAAGCTAAATCCAGTCCCTTCCCTTCCCTTGGGCTCAGCTTTCACTCTTCTGTGCTGTCACTAGTATCTTGCAGGGCAGTGAATAACTTTTCCTTTATATATAACCCCCTTAACCCCTACACACTCTAACATACCATAGCTACTGCAGGCCCTCCTACAACAAGCCCTAGAATCACTAAGTGGGTGTGGAAGTGGCGATGGGGTTTAACCTTATCCAAGGGGCACGAAGGCAGAGGCAGGCAGCTATTACCTGGTGAACCCAAGTACTGGGTACCAGGGCCCGCTGGCTTAATGCCTCGCCCAGCACAGAAGCTGCTTCGGTTCATTGCCTCTAAACGGCATCGATGCCCCATGCCACGCTCACCCCTCACCAACTGGACCACGCCAGGGTGATCAGGAGGAAACCCACCGACCTCCAGCTCCCGTCTCTATAGAGGTTGGTTCAGTTCGGGGCACCCAGATGGTTCAAGCCCTTGCAGCGTACGCCCTCGCCCCTTCCTTTCGCTGGAGAGGTTGGGCTAGTCCCCCCCGTAGAGAAGTTGGTTCAGGCCGAGGAGGCAGAAGCTGCTGCTCCTACAAGTTCCTGTTCCCCTGGCGGACGCGCGCAGAAGCGCGAGCTCAGGGTCCGGCTCGGTCGGCGCTGGCAGTTGGGGGCGCGCGACGGCTGGTGTGGGGGAGGGGGTTGTTGTGTGCGAGCCGCCGATGCCTCCGCCGTGAGATGGCATCATTCTGTGCGGCGGAGGGGTGAGGGGCCTCGGCGGAGAGGGGCAGCGGCGGCTTTCGGGCCACGGTAAGGACACAAACAGGCTCTGCCAGAGCCGCTTCCCTGCGGGTCTGGCCTGACAGCCCGGCTGGGCGAGTGGACGGGCGGCTGCGGGGCCCCTTCTCGCCTGCTCTGGGAGAGGGACGCGGAGCGGACACTTTCTCCTCCCACAGCTGTGAGGGGGGAGAGAGGGTGTCTCTGGGCCGACAGGCGCTGCCCCTGTCAGTGGGGACGCTCGGGTCAAAATGGCGAAGGGGAGCTGTACCAGGGCTGCCCTCCTTGGCCCCTGCTGGGAGCGCGGTGGGGGTGGCCGCTGGCCCCTGGGCCCCTGCACCGCTGGGAGTGTAGGGGGAGGGTCTCTGTGGTATCCTGTGCCGGGCGCGTAACCTTGTTTGTTCCTTTCCTGGGCCTGGCCATGGGGGCAGATGGGGCTGAGCCCTGACCCGAGTCCGTGCTGAGCGTATGGGAAGCAGCAGGGCAGTCGCAGAGGCGGCCCTTGTCTCTTTACCTAGAGAGGTGAAAGAGGAGGAGAGGGCGATGGTTACATTTCTGTTGGCCTTCCCTCCGCGCAACCGGGACAGGGGACGCCCCACATCTCCCCTGCGAAGGACTGTGACCCTGTAGCCTGTCTTCCCCGTCCTGCCCCCCATTGACAGTGAAGGTCTAGGGCTCCTGTACAGCGCGTGATGGGGCTGAGGGAGAGTTATTGCTGTTAATGCCCAGGTTAGAAGTGCCTGGGAATCTTTCTGGTGCTGTTTAACGTCTGACTCGTTGAGTGGTTAATATTTTGATTTTAAAATCTCAGTAGTTTAACAGAACGTGCACCAATTAATTGCTTTTATTATAAATGCTATAGTGAGCTACTACAGCGTTCCACTTACTGACTCCTTTCTATATACCTATCTTTATTTTAAAAACAAGTATCTAAGTTGAACTACATTTTCAAGGCATTCATCTTTCTGTGCAACCCATTACACAAGCATTTAATTAAAACTATCTAGCAGAATAAGATATGGACAAAAATAGTACATGAATTTGTTACAGAATGCTTAATTCTTTGACAAAGTTCTACAAATACTGCCAAAAGTTATTTTCATATTTCAGTGGTGATCCTGTATTCATATTGAAAATCACCAGAAGGGTATTCTTGGGTAGCTATCCAGGTTACACAATTATACTACAATTAGCTCACTAGATTTTGCTGTCATATATTTAGTATAGTTAACATATGAATTGATGGATAGCACT
The DNA here is from genome assembly GCF_028017835.1 of Emys orbicularis. NCBI lineage: Eukaryota > Metazoa > Chordata > Testudines > Emydidae > Emys > Emys orbicularis. The sequence continues at coordinate 49,032,928 of NC_088684.1, read as the reverse complement.
TCCAATAAAAATAATTCAACCTTACATTTTGCTTGTGATATTAACACTTTTGTTAGGGAAGGAATAAATTAACTGTTGATGACCTGTTATAATTTTTCACAAACTCCGTGAGATTTTCATTAAATGGAATTTGATAAACTCACTAATGTGAGCCACTCAGATTAATCTACATATGAACTCAGTTCATGTATTTCAGTGTTCTACTAAATTATGATCAAATGAGGGGTGAGGGCTTGCACAGAATGAAAGCTTCTCATGGTTTATTTGTTTATTTTTGGGGAGGAGGTGGCGGGTGCAAACACCTTTCAAAATCACAATAGCTTACTTCAACTCGTTCCTAAGACATGAGTGAAATGAGAGAACCAAAATATGTTATACTCCTGTTGCTTGTAAAACCAGCTGAATTTTTAGCACCCTTATGCCATTACCTCTCTTCCCCATGTGGTGGTGTATACAATACATTAGACTTCATTATAATGGTCTGATCCTGAAAATGCTACTGGATACCATAGTGCTTTGTGAGTCGTTCCTATGCCCGGTAATGTTTTTAGGATTATGCAGTTATACATATGAACATAATGCATATGTGTAGGAGTTTGTAGGATCTAGCGTCTGCCCACTTGGAGCAATCTGCCAGTTGTAGGCCTCAGTTTGTATCTTTGAAGTTTAATGGATATTTTGAGGTAGTAAAAGTAATAGTTTTTAGAGTCTGACACTAAAAATATGTTAACAAAACAAATAAAATGTCAGCAAATTTGCATACCAATTTGAGACTAGACTTAAAATGAACTCTGTTTTGTTGCCTGTGCTAGCAGGGTACTGTGGAAGGATCCCAGATAGAGGTGATCTACTGCTCCCCAGATCCTGGAAGGAGTCATGGAGACATAGTGGTCCTGTTGTTCTCCACTAGCCTTGTCCTTAATTGCTTTCCTGGCTCTGTGGAACACACTGAAAGAGGAGGGAGAAATACCTGCCTGTTTTGTTACCCCTTCCTCCTTCTCAGTGTTCCATGCATGAATGCTGAGTTGGAACACCGTCCCAATCACCTTCCTCCCTCTCTCTTAAAAAGAAAATGGTAGAGGCTGAGAGAGGTCCTCTTAACCTTTCCACTGTTTTTCTTATTGTGGCCAAACTAGGGGGCCAGGAGGTGAGTCTTCCTCCCACTTCTTTGTTCTTTTCTCAAATAAATTAATAAACTTGTTTTAATATTTAGAAATTAATAAATTAAACAGACTTTACAAAATTGATATACATTTAGAACCAAAACTAGGTGTTGAGTGCTCTTTTAAGATATCCATCCTAAAACTAGGATGCAGAAAATGAAGCCAACAGAAAAAGGCAAAAAACTTAAAAAAAAACAAACTGCTTAGTTGTCATTTCAGTACTTTACTTGACCAACTTGGTAAGCAAATATGCCACTTTTCCATTCAAGCTGAAAACAAAACAATGATTACACCAAAATATGAATTCTGTTAATAGGAACACTGCTACAGTTTTTTACTAGTATTACCTTAAAGTATGTAAATTATAAGTTAAATCTCCTTTTAAAACCCAGCTGTACTGGGTGTAACTTTTTGCATGCCTGTCCTTCAAAGTCTCTCTCCCCCTTCCCTTGTTCTCCAGAAGTATCAGTCATGTTACTCAGAGTACTGTTAGCCTCTCCACTCTTTAACAACTGACATTTTCAGAGATTTTCACTGGGTAGTTAAGACAGGGCTTGAAAAATCTAGTTGTCAGTAATAAATTGGAAATTTTCTGGGCCAAGTGGGATCCTAACCTATCAGCTTTTGCAAAATGTAACCTTTTGATTAATAAAAAATAGATTTCTAGCCCTCATGTTTGCTTATGCAACTGATGCAGTGCAGTCTTCCCAAGTTTGCGGACAGGCAGCACCAGTGCTAAGGCTGCTGTTTACAGCTTTTCCAAACAGTGGAATGAAAGTAATAGAGCTGTGGTCAGTTTCACTAGTTTCATTGCTGGTCACAGAGTTCTAAATAGCAGCAATTAAACTAACAAGAATCCTGTCATTTTTACTCTGCTGCATTTTGTGAAAGCCATAAACCAGAGCTGCCAAATTCATTCTATACAGGAGGCTGAATTCCATGTTTAATTATGATTAGTGGATCAGAATATAAATTTAGGACTATATATTATCTTTAATCCACAGCCAAACTCCCACAGATGGCTGTGGGAGATTTTCACAAAGAACCACCATGGAATATGGCCCTGTGTAGTAAATAAATTTTTATTTTTATTTGTTTGGTTTTTTTATTGTCATATTAAGTAAGAATGATTTTATACTCTCCTTTAGGATCACCACTGTTCTTGTTGGTTTTTTTTTCCTGCCTTCATCAGCCTTCTTTCCTTTTCTGTTCCGTATCTTCCCTCATTTTTCTTTCTTTCAAAATCCCACCCCATTTCTCTTCCTATCAGCTCAGCTGATCAGCAGTGGAATAGTTAATGCTGACTTTCAAAGTGCCATGATTATTGTGCATTGGCATTAACTGCTGCGTGTAACAAATGGCAGCAGGGGAATTCACATCTCAGTCATTATTTTGGGCTGTCTGCAGACTCTCAAAGGCAACACTGCATTCGTTACACTCAGGTCACATTTGGAAAGCCACCCCTCCACCCCCACCTCAAAACTTTTTTCTTAAGTGATGCATAATTGTTGGTTTTTTTTATAAATTGTTATGACTTGTAAGCCTGCTATAAAAAGAGGTGGTATTTTCAAGGTAACACTGGCAAAGGTAGTGGACACTCCACCACATCATCTTGAGAAAAGCGGTACTCTAGGACATTGGTTCTCAACCAGGGGCCTGGAGCCGTCTGGGGAGCCACAAGCAGGTTTTAGGGGGGCCATCAAGCAGGGCCAGCATTAGACTCTCTGAGGCCTAGGGCAGAAAGTCAAAGCTCCACCACATGGGGCGGAAGCCCTGAGCCCTGCCAGGGCCCCAGGATTGTAGCTGAAGCCTTCACCTCCCCTCCCCATGCCTTTGTTTGCTATTTAAAAATGGCAACATAGGAATGGGTCAGGCAGTTCAAGAGGTATTGACTTTTCATTGCTTTACTGGTATAATGTTAGAAAATAAAAAGGGTTGTATGGCAGTCTGGTTAAACAGTCCATTTCAGATCTGTGCCCTGTACTCAGGTAGTGGTAGAATAAATGGGGTAGAATCAGGATCTGTTTTTCAGTTTTTTGGCCTGTTGGGCTAGGCAGGGGGGCGTGCAGAATACTGTTGACCAGAGTAGGAATGTCTCTCTTATCCTCTCGAGAGATCTCGATGAAACTTTTCAGAAGAGGTTAACAGACTATTTCCATGAGATTTTCAGCCTTGTTTCTTTCATCACAATAAGACACTTTTCCGTGCCACTCTGTGATGAGTTTGGCAGGCACCATTGTGGTAAACAGCCTATCCGCATTTGGGCCTGGGCGGCTTCGGGATGCCAGTAGAAGCTGGGCTCTTTGTGCCTTTGTCACCCTCAGGAGTGAGAGATCAGGCAAAATCATTGCTTGTGAAAATAGTGCCAATATGTTCACTTCCATTTCCCTATATCATACCTAGGGAGGGTGCCTAACTTAATAATAATGTGCAGAGGTACACTCCTCCTCCTCCTCCTCCTGGTGATGCCATACTCACTGTGGTTTGAGCTGGAGAGCGGTGCTGTAGCGAGGCACTCTAAAGCTAAAGTGTCAATAAGCATTTATTAAAGGTATTTGTTGGAATAATGTAAAGGAAGTTTTGAGACTTACCTTTCCCTTTCTGCGGTGACTAAATCTAATGGGATATCTAGCTGTTTTTATCAGTAACTTTTTGTGTGCTGGCCTAAAGGGGTCACCCCTCCGCATCCCTGAATGTCTGATCCTGAGGAAAAGGAAGAACACTAGGGAGGATATGTTCCACGAGATCCTCCAAACTACAGTTGCCTTGCACAGTGATCAAAGGTGTTGGGGTGCCCTTCACAAGGTGAACGAGGAGAAAGTGAATGGAGAAAGCCGTGACTACAGGACAGGCAAAAGGACCGAGAGGCGCATCAGCAAATGCACCAGGACATAATGGGATTGCTCAGGAAACAAACACAAATGTTGCAGAGTATGATTGATCTACAGTCCCAAAGATCTTTGCAGTCTTTGGAGAATGTCATAGCTGCTGCTTCCTCCAACTCCCAATATTCCATGTGGCACTGTGCTGCACATTCTTACCCCATCACTCTATGCCGGGGGACAACAAGAAGAACTATTTTTCTACACATTACACTAACCTGTTGAAACCACAGATCAATGTGTATGTAGCCACAATGCACTGCACTGAACCATTTACATACATGGATATACATATTTACTGTTTACTTCTATTTTCATTTGGGATTGTTGGCAAAAGTATTTCTTAACATGTTATGTGTGTATTTGCAGTTTAATTTTGTTAACTGCTGTTTTGCGCACAATAAAGTTCTATTTTTGTAAAGCCAGACTATCTTTATTAGTTCACATCAAGCATTGCAGAGTATGTAGTGGAAGGCAGAGTGCCAATCAAATTCATAAATATACACCAAGCATTACAGAATTCATAACAGCAGGCAGAGACCGTACCAATATATAATGTGAAGTACAGAGAACAGACACTATTTCATAAAAGCAGCAGAGAACTCTACTGTGGCTGACCGGTAAAATGCTCTTTTAAAGCCTCCCTCAGCTGCACAGTACCATGGTTGCCTCTTCTAGTAGCCCTTGTGTCATCTGGCTGTTCAGATTTAGCAGACAGATGGTCAACCTAAACTCCTCCACCCTGGCAGTAATTTTTCCACCCTTGCCTCATAGATGTTATGCAGTACACAACATGCAGCTATAACCATTGGGATGATTTTCTCATTGAGATTGAATTAAGTGAGTAAACAACACCAGTGTCTCTTCAGTTTACCAAAGGCACACTCAACAGTCATTCTGCACTAGCAGAGCTGGTAGTGAAACCTTTCCTTGGCTCTTTTGAGGTGGCCAGTGTACAGATGCACGAGCAAGGCATATGCTGGGTCCCCCAGAATCACTTCTGACATCACCAATGGTAATCCGCCAATTGGGAAAGACTGTCCCTGCTTACAGCTTTTTGAAAAGTCCTGTGTTCTTAAAGATGCAAGTGTCCTGTACCTTCCCTGACCAGCCCACATTGATATTAGTGAAGCTCCCCACATGATTCACTAGTGCTTACATTACTAAAGAAATGCAGCCCTTTCTGTTGATGTACTCTGTGGCAAGGTGAGCCAGTGCCAAAATAGGGGTATGTATACCATCTATCTCCCCACCACAGATAACCTCATTGCTGCACGTCCGTCCAGTATTTCCTATACTTTACTGAGTTAATGGCCTTACATACTTGGCCTGCACTGTGGATTTTTCAACTCCCAAATTATTGCCTGCTGACCATTAGCAATTCAGTGTTCCAAGTTTCCAGAGCTTGATTGCCACTCACTTCTCCACTGTCACTGCATCTCCCATTTTGGTACACCTGTGCTGGAGGACTGGGGTGAGCTCAGCACACAACCCCAGGAATGTGGCCTTTTGCATCCGCAAATTCTGCAACCACTGCTTATCATCCCAAATCTGCATTACAGTGCAATCCTACCAGTCAATGCTTATTTGTCAGGCCTAGTAATTGCTCTCCACTATGTGATACTGCTCCATGAACACCAGCTATGATCTTGGATTGTTTTTTCACTATCAGCATTCAGTTATTGTGCTCAAACATCTTCACATGGTAGTCCCTGTTGTAGCAGTACTCCCTTAAGCTGTGCAAATACTGGAGAATTGTATGTCCTGTATTAGCAATGCAGAGGAGAACTCTGTTAAGTGCTGCAGATGCCATGCTTCTAGAGAGATGGCAGACACTGAAAAATGCTGTGTGGGACTGTGGGAGTTCAAGCGGCTTGCACGTTCCCAGACAGGAGTCCCTTCCACACAGCAGTCTGTCTCTCCTGTCTGGGGGCGTGTGAGCCGCTTGAACACAGAAGCATGACCCGCTTGAACACACAAGCATGACCAGGGACAGCCGCTGGTAAGCCTGGTGCCTGCCCCAGTGGGCAGGGCTGTGGGTGGTACAGCCACACTCTGGTGCAGGGCGCTGGCTTCTGGGAGTGGTGGCCTGATGTGCTGCTCCTTTCGTCTCTGTGGTTCCTGGTAGAGCCCTGCACCTCTGCGGATACCGATTTATATCGGCGAATATCCGCATCTCCTGTTATAAATTTGTATCTGTGAAGGGCTCTACCTATTAGCTCCTTGTTTCATTCAATGTACAAATTGAACGGACTAAAATGATGATTTTGTCTGGTTCAGAGCACTCTTGCGGTTTCCTGCATGCCTTAAGCCTTAACTGTCCACCCTACATTAATCTGCCAAGTGTTCCAGCTTCCCCATTAAAACTTATAAGTGCAATTATATATAGTCAGTGCAAATGTTATCATTTAATATTTGAAAACTTGGAGCAGCATAGAATAAATTGATTGTAATATCAAAATATTACTCTGATGGTAGTAGCCATATTTAATTCAATGGAAGCCTCCCTTTGAACTTAGTTGAACCTGACACAATTTGTATGTTGCCATACAAAAATGACACAGATTTTAGGTCCAACTTACTGCAAAGCACACAGGGCCTTCAGTAATGATGGTATATGCAAGTTGCAGTTGTGGAAGAAAAATTAATGCAATTACAGCATGCTTTCGAAATCAATATATGCCATAGCAGAAGTACTGTAGAAGATTTAACTAATACTTATATACAAATGAAACAAGATTTTTTTTTTGGTTAGTATTCTGCAGTTAGAAAGTATGTATGCAATAAACCTGGAAGAGTGTTTTTGAAGTTTGGGATGACAATTATATGCAAGTATATTGCAGATATACTGTAGCTATACTGTAATTTTACAACTGAAATTTTCAAAAGTGACTACTGTTTTGGGGGTGCTTCAATTTTGGGTTGTCAAATTTGAGATACCTTAAACAACTTTTACTTTTTCAGAAAGTGCTTAGCACCCCACCCTCTGCAAAATCAGGCCTCCTTACTCTGACAAGTTGCTCACACTATTGAGACATCCATAATCACTTTGAAAATGTAGCCGTAAATGTTGAAACAAGTGCCTTCCAATAACACAAAGACTGAAGTAGACCGAGAGCATCCTGCTGAAAGAGTTCATCTCTCAATAATGGAGAATTTTAGATATTAAATTTCTCATAACTGAGAGTTACCTTGAAATTTCAAAAATGTAATTCATGATTTGCACAATTTGTTACTTATCACAGACTTCATCTTGCAAACATGCATGTGCTTAACATTACTACTGTGAGTAGTCCCATTCACTAACATGAGCTATCACCAGGCGACCTTTACTGTGTTAACTAAGTATTTTGCCATTTAATTTCTATTCTATATTTGGAAAGAAGGTGGATGTTGTATTCATTTCTTACAGTAATAATGAAATACTTTTTATTCGAACAGTAAATAGAGGTGATGTTTAACAGCATTAATGACAGTTAAATATTTTTTAGTTAGTTAGTCTGGATAACTTTGCTCATTTTAACATTGCTGATAAAGTCAACAGATGGCACACAGGCGTAGTAAATAGAAAGGACATGGATAATGATTGTGGTACATCACTGTTTAGTAGTTATTGTTTTCTTAAACAGTTTTCACTATGCATGTTTAAATAACTCAAGCAAGGGAGATTTAGAGACAACCAATTAGATAAACAAACACCATAAAACAGGTGTATAATGAGGGAAAAACTAGGAATAACGGTGGAAAAAATTGTACTGACTACTGAAAAGAATTTTATGACCGCAAAATCTGTTTTTCTGGTCCCATCTCCCTAGTGATGTGGTGCAAATTCCATCACTTGGGTCCATGGCCGGCTCTGGCTTTTTGGCTGCCCCAAGCGCAAAAAAAAAAAAAAAAAAAAAAAACGGGGCGGCCAGATCGGCAAAGCAAAAAAAAAAAACCTGCGGCGCGGCCGGAGCGCGGGTGCAGGGGGACCGGCTGGGGGAGAGAGAGAGAGAGAAGGGGGCGGCCAGGGCTACAGCAGGGGCGCCGCCACGCGGCCTCTCCTGCCGCGCCGCCACCTGCCGCAAGGGCTCCGCTCCGGTCGGCTGGGGGGGGAAGGAAGAGGACTGCCCTGCAGGGCGCTCTGGTTCTCTGCACCGCTGCCCCCTACAGGGCGGCTGGAGCGGAACAAGAACACACACACACACACACACACACACACACACACACAAAGCGGCCGTGCTGCCCTAGGATTGGGCAGAATGCCGCCTCGAACAGTCTGCCGCCCCAAGCACCAGCTTGCTCAGCTGGTGCCTGGAGCCGGCGCTGCTTGGGTCATAGTAAAACAGAAGAAAAAAGGTACTTGTCTTTAGCAAGGACATAAACTGGATTATCTAAAAAAATTAGAGTTTATGAACTTGAAATAGGGGAAAATATCATTGGAGTATTAATCCACGAGATGTTAGATAATCTGTAGGACTGTATTAAAGTCCCTGACTACATTTTGTGGTGACAGATATTAGAAGTGACAGCCCTGAAGTTGTTATAATCCTGTCTGATAGGAAGATTGTCTAATTACAGTAATAGCAGGCTAGTTACAAAAACTAAAGTAGATTCAGTCACAAAACTGTTAATCTGAATGAACACACATACACATACCAATAGAAGTTTAGCTAACAACTTCACCATCTAGGGCAGAAACTTACCAGGAATCCTAAAACTATTCAATTCAAGAATGTTTTCTTAACTTTTTTTGTACATTTTTGAGACTGAGTATTTTAGCATTGGATAGAGTAGCAATGAGAACAAGTGAGAGTTCCTTCATTCTGAGTTGCAACTCTTCTGCTGTTGAAATCTAGGTCGTTCCCAAGGAGATATGGTCAACTGGCAAAGTGTGGTAAATATGCAATACTGGTACAAAGTTCAACAGAACTGAAATATGTAAAATGAAAACAGTTACCAATGAAAGTCAATATCATTGCATAAATACTTTCATTTCTTCAAAAGCTACGTTTTGTGTATAGCAGATGCACCATATTTCTGAAACACTTGTAAATAAATACAACTATGCAGATGTTTGTAAAAATTTATTTTTTAAATGCTAAATTTCCACTATAAAAAACAAACTCTAGTACAGCTCTGAGATTAGATATGATGATCTCCTACACAGACTGTAGCATTCAGTGCTAGTTCCATAGGTATTTTTCCATCTGATATCAAGGCAGCGGTGAGTTCCAATCTGTTTTCCTCCATAAATACTTGTTTAAATATTTTAATTCATAAAATTAAGGAAGTGAAATAATGACATGAATGTTTTTATTTTTATTTTTTTAGTTTCAAAATTCATATTAATCCCATTGTGGGCTGTAGTGGGTTTATTTGTCTGATACGAACTATGGAAAACAAATTCCTATTTTAGTTCACTGCCATTCACTCCTAAGAAAGACTTACGGCTAGTCTACACTGGCACACAGCAGCGCTTTAACAGGCTTGTGTGGCTGCAGCAGAGCTCTGGGAGAGAGCGCTCTAAAAAAACCCCATCTCTACGAGGGGTGTAGCTATGAGCACTGGAAGCGCGGCTCCCAGTGCTGGTGCACTGTTTACACTGGCGCTTTACAGCGCTGAAACTTGCTGCACTCGGGTGTTTTTTCACACGCCTGAGCGAGAAAGTTGCAGTGCTGTAAAGCACCAGTGTAGACAAGCCCTTAGAAAATCTGATCGGCCACTGACTTGCACATTGTGTAGTGCTTTATCCATGTGCAAAGTGAGTGTAAAATACCACCCTTCTGAAATGTTAGCATTTTTACATTCACTTTGCACAGGTGTAAATTATTATGGCCAATCGGGCCTTTGAAGAGTAGTTCTGCTCGGAAGGGTGACTAAAATGGCATTTCAGGTCAGCACAGCTTTAATTGAGAAGCGTATCTGGCCTGCAGTATCTTTGTTGCTGGTGTTATATGGAGAAAAAGAAACCCTTGTTTAGTCTGCAAGGCAAAAGATTATAAATTGATGAGATTTGATATGGAACCACGTTTACAGACTAACTTTTCAAAATAGAGTAACATTTTACTTGAAACTTTCTAGACTTATGAATTTAAAAGATTAACTCGTTTAAATATTTAAAATGTTGTAAATACAGTCTGTGTAATTTAAATATTTTTTTAAAAAATCTTTTAGTTAAGAGTAAACCTTGTCACAAATACCACAAGTGAAATGGCTGCTGTTAGGTTTGTTTTCCAGAGTAATATTTTGAAATTTTTAAAAATAATACTAAGAAAACATGAAGTTTTAGGAGGTATCTTGGTTTGACTAGGTACGGGGTAGAGGATATATATAGGTACAGAGAATGGATCTGGAAAGTTCAATATACTGATTGGTTTTTCATGAGGTTGCTGAGTAGAAGACTTTTTGCTGGCTTCTTTTATGTCTCACCTGATGGTTTTTGTGGGTTATTTTTGGGAAAGGAGTTGTTAGAAACATTTGTATAGGACATAGGAGTTCTTCCTACTTAAAAGGCTGGACCTTAGCTTAGGGCTGGTCTACATGGGAAAATTAAATCAACCCAGCTACATTGCTCAGCTGTATGAAAAATCCATACCCCTGAGCAATGTACTTAAACTGACCCAAGTCCCTGGGTAAACAATGCTAGTTTGACGGAAGAATTCTTCCATCGATCTAGCTACTGCCTCTTGGGGATGTGCCACTGAAGTGTTCCTAGTGTAGAAAAGCCCTTAAAGTACACAGTAGTTTAGAGAAGTCGACCAAGACATACCTGTGTGGAATATAATTAATTTACCTTCCTCCTCTTATATCATGAATACCATATCCTCCAATGATCATATAAACTCAGCTGAAGAAAGATATTTTTGTACTTAAGAAGGAATTCCACCAGCTCAAGAATGATCATGTTGTAGGTAGTATCACCATTTGGTGAACCCTCAGAATTCTGTCTTTTGGCTGTGTTTTGAGGAGCCCTGATGAATGTCATGGGAAATTGGTGGTATCCAACCTGGGCAACCTGACATTCAAATCAACGCAGTATATCCTGAAATCTGGGTCAGAAAATGGTGATTAGGATTACTTAAATTCAATTCTGGGATGGTCTTTGAGGCCTCCATGGACTTGAAGAGAAAGAGGTGAAAGGCATATTCCTAAAGATCCAGCCTGTGGAGGTCCATGTTTTCCAGGCCTGTGGGTGCTGAGGACAGGAATAAAATTTGGTTTGCTGTTGGACTAAGTTACAAACAGTTACTAAGTTTCTTATGGAACGAATCATCTCGGGTGCAATCTGAAGACTTGCTGGTTTAGCCCCCGTTCTCCCACATTGAGCTGGCAGTGTTTGAGTGAGTTGGCCTGACCGTTTGTCTCGCGGTGGATGCATGTGGCTCTGAGGGACAGACATACAAAAGAATATTTCTGTCCTCCATTCAGGCTTTTGCTCCCTCCCCACCCCACCTTGATATGAGATAAACCACAGGTGATTCTTTCGAGTGGTGTCCCTACGGGTGCTCCACTGGGTGCGGTAGCTCCCCTGCACCTGGGGCTGGAGATCCCAGTGCCTGTTGTGTTGCACATGTGCTCCTCCCTGTCTCATGCTGTGGGCGGTGGCTATATAGTGTTGTGTGGTCCAACCACCCTCAGTTCCTTCTTAACTGCTCTTGGTCTGGGTTGGAATCCCTTGCAGAGCCCTTCATACGCCTGTAGTGCTTTTAGTAATATTAGTACTTCTGTGGCAAGTTCTTAGTTAGTGTCTGTTTCCTTTATTTTTTTCTTCCCTTTACCCCTTTAAAAATGTTTTTTTCCTTTACTCTTTCCTCCGTTACTTTTTAATTTAGCGTAGGTTTACTTTATCTAAGCCCTTCCCTACTCAGGGTTATGCTCAAATCCTCCGGGTTTCCTCTCCTGTTGTGAGGCCATCCTCATGAGCGACAGCCACTGACGGTGCATATGCTGTTTGGGTGAGGGGCTCATATCACAGAAGTGCACTCACTGCCTCAAATTGAAGGCATGGGTTAGAAAGGTTCGTGAATTGAGAATAAAACTTTTACTAATGGAGAACTCATTGTGACCAGCCTCAGATCCTGACCCCGATACCTCTCCTCTGCAGTGGTCACCATCAGCATTGTCATCTGCCGACCCCAACTGGTCGTGCACCATGAAGAGAAAATCTACACTCTTGTCAAGATGACAAGAAATGGGCACCGAGCTCACCCACCAAGTAGCCACCTCAAAAAAAGGGTATCCCCTGAGAGGTTGGTAGCCTCAACATCTTTTCGAGGGGGACTTAACTCCTTTGACCATCCGGGTACTGAGGCTCATGGTTATACCCTTCAGTTTATTTCTGTTTCCCCCTCCCGGTCCCTTTTCAGGGACCCCTCTCACGAGAGCCTGCTCACTCAGGAGGTGCAGGGCCTTCGGCAGGTGGGAGCTGTGGATGAAGTCCTCCTAAATTTCAGGGGCAAGGGGTTTTACGCCTGTTATTTTTTTTTAATCCCAAAGGCCAAGGGGGGTCTAAGACCCATCCTGGACCTGCGAGACCTCAACAAATATCTCAGGAAGTTGAAGTTTTGCATGGTCTCCCTGGCCTCCCTCATCCCTTCCCTGGATCCAGGAGACTGATCTGGCACCGTCGGTTTAAAGGATGCTTACTTCCATGTATCTATATTCCATGAACACAAACATTTCATGTGCTTTATGGTGGAGACCACCCACTACCAGTTTGCGATGCTCCCTTTTGGCCTAGCAACCGTCACAAGGGTGTTTACCAAGTGCATGTCGGTAATGGCAGCTTACTTCAGACGTCATGGTATCAAGATTTACCTATACCTCGACAATTGGCTCATCAAAGGACCCAAGTCCAGCGCAGTGTCACTGTGCTGCAAACCATATGCCGTGCCCTGGGCCTGTTGATAAACAAGCAAAAATCAACGTTAAAGTCTATCAGTTGGACTGGGATTATCAGAGTGGTACTCGACTCTACCCGAGCCAGGGCATTTCTACTACCTGATAGGTTGAAGACAATGTCAAATCTCATTGCCAGCATCTCAACACACTGCTCACCATGGCCCGGGTCTGCCTCAGATTATTGGGTCACATGGCAGCGTGCACATATGTCGTCCGCCATGCAAGGCTCAGGCTGCGGCCCCTTTAGCTGTGGCTAGCCACAGTCTGTTTCCCGTCCAGGGATCATCTGGACAAGGTCGTCACAATCCCGCGGAATTTACCTCTCTGAAGTGGTGGACCGACCCAAGGGTGGTGCTGGATGGAGTGCCATTGCAGAATCCATGGTCTATGGTCTCCTTGATATCGGATGCCTCTGACCTCTGGCATTATATATGTTACAGGAGCTGGCATTACATATAAACGTCAGGGAGCTCAGAGCCATCCGTCTAGCCTGCAGTGTCTTCCTGCCACAGATGTCCGGTCTAGTAGTGCATGTGTTGATGGACAACACAACCTCAATGTTCTGTGTCAACAGGCGGGGGGAGCTCACTCTTGGCCCTCTGTCAGGGAGCACTTTGCCTGTGGGACTTTACATCCAGCACGCAATCTACCTGGAAGCTTTACATCTCCCTGGCGTCCGGAACGTGCTGGCGAATCGCCTCAGCAGGTACTTTTTCTGTCACCATGAGCGGTCGCTCCACTTGGAGGATGTCCGTCCACTCTTCCAGAAGTGAGGGACTCCCTGTTCTGTCTGGTAGTGAACAGGTCGACTCGGGAAGTGTCATCAGTTCTGCTCTCTCCAAGGCCTCGGCAGGGTCACCCTCTCTGATGCCTTTCTCCTGTCATGAGCAGGGGATTTGATGTACGCATTTCTGCTGATTCCGCTGCCAGCACTGGTTCTGCCCACTCATGGATTTGGCCATGGCTGCACCTTGACCACTGCCCAGATACCCGGACCTGCTCTCGCAGGACCACAGTCGGCTCCTGCACCCGAACCTTCCCTCTCTTCACCTCACAGCTTAGCTGCTGTGTGGCTGAACCCAGAGGGAATGGACCTGCTCTAGCCAGGTGCAGCAGGTTCTCTTGGAAAGTAGCCCACCAGAGTGACTTACCCTGGCAGAGTAAAAGCAGTTTTCCTGCTGGGCGTTGGAGCGTAGCATCTCCCCCACTCAAAATAATTAATAATTAATGGAGATATCCCATCTCCTAGAACTGGAAGGGACCTTGAAAGGTCATCGAGTCCAGCCCCCTGCCTTCACTAGCAGGACCAAGTACTGATTTTGCCCCAGATCCCCAAGTGGCCCCCTCAAGGATTGAACTCACAACCCTGGGTTTAGCAGGCCAATGCTCAAACCACTGAGCTATCCCTCCCCCCACTCAGTCGTCTCTGCAGTCTACACTGTGTTACTTGCTCCACCTAAAGCACCACGGCCTCGCACTTTCATCCATCACGGTGCACTTGGTAGCCATATTGGCCTTCCATACACGCATCCTGGGCCAATCGGGTTCTCTCATGAGATGTCGATGGGGTTCCTAAAGGGCATTGAACGGGTCTCCCCAAGGGTCTGGAACACAGTACCCCAATGGGCCCTCAACCTGGTCCTCTAGGCTCACAGGCCTGCCCTTTTGCTCTATGGCTTCATATTCCATCTCCCATCTGTCGTGGAAAGTTGCTTTCTTTGTAGCCATTACTTTGGTGAGCCGCGTATCCAAAATTAAGGCCCTCACTTCAGAGCCTCCGTATATTGTATTCTACAAGAACATGGTCCAGCTGCGACCCCATCCGACTTTCCTGCCAAAGTGCATGACCCTTTTCATGTCAACCAGAATATCTTCCTCCTGGTGTTCTGTCTGAAGCCACACTCCACCAATGAGGAGAGGCAGCTACACACTTTGGATGTCCGGCGTGCCCTAGCGTTCTATCTGGAGCACACCAAAGCCTTCCACGGGTCAACCCTGCTCTTTATCTTGACAGTGGATAGGATGAAGGGCCTCCCAGTGTCCTCACAGACAATCTTGAGTTGGATCACCACCTGCATCCGGACCTGTTATGAGCTGGCTCAGGTTGAGCCACCACCTATAGTGAAGGCCCACTCGATTAGAGCTCAAGCGTCCTCAGCGGCCTTCTTGGCGCATGTCCCTAACCTAGATATCTGCAGGGCCACAACGTGGTCTTCGATACACGCATTCATGATGCACTATTCCATCACCCCGCAGGCAAGAGATGATGGTGGATTTGGCAGAGCTGTGTTACCTTTTCTCGCAACTGGTGTTGACCCACCCTTCTTCCCCACTGTTGGAGCTTCCGGCAAGAAGGACCTGAGGGTGGGGGGAGCCAGCAGCGCCCCTTATACTGCGGCATACATGCGCCACTCCAGAGCCAGTCCCCTTCGGATACCACTGAGGGAAAAAATTCCAGCACTGGTGTATGTGGTGAGCATACACACCACAATGGAATAGACATGAGCAACACTTCTCAAAGAACACCAGTAACGAAAAAAGGTAACTGTCTTTTCTGACACCCAGAATCGCTGCTCCCAATGGTTCACGCCTCTTCCCCAGAGATGCAACTCTCCTTCACCATCCATGACCACACCACCCTTTTCCAGTGAGAGAAAGAGAAGTACTTGGTTGTACCTCGTACTCCCCCATCATATCCAGGGGCGCCACACAGAGAATCGTACTCCTGATCTTTGGATATCGAGGGCAAGAGCAAACCAGGTCCTTGGCACGGGTACCTGTGTATGCAGCCCCATGTTCCTATTCCCCCACATGTGCCCTACTGGGACCCTTGGGCTGCATATAGGCCACACTTACCCAAACCGCCCAACGATCAGAGACAGATACGCATACGCTCTCCATCCTCATTGCTATCTAGGCCTCCTGACCCAGAGCCAGAATTGTTAGAAGAGCAGGAGGAAGAAATTACACCACCAGCCAACGTCTCCTCATCCTCCCCTGATGAAGCCGTCATACCACCACCTCCAACATTAGCTGACAATTTTAAGCCGTTTGAAAAACTTTTCTGTAGGATTGCGGACTCCCCTGATTCCACTGGAGGAAGTTAGAGAGCAACAACACAAGTTTCTTGACACATTGCAGGTCTCCACATCTGCAAAGATGGCACTTCAATCAATGAGGCCTTGTTGGACCAGCTAAGGTGATCTGGCAGACCTCTGCATCGATACCATCTACCAGGAAGCGAGCAGACAAGAAGTGTTATGTGCCTGCCAAGGACATGGAGTTCTTAGTCTCTTCTCCATCGTGGTCAATGTAGTCGACAAGAGATGATGACAACACCACCCTAGGACAACCCCATATGACAAGGACTGGAAGAGACAAGACCTCTTTGGTCTCAAGGCATATTCTTCAGCCATGCACCATTTTCGAATAGATAACTACAAGGTACTTTTATCCAAGTATGATCATATGAACTATTCCAAATTCAATGAATTCACTCAGTCTCTCCCAGATAAAAAAGAGAAGTCCCAAGTACTAGTGACAGGAGGACAACTCCTGGTACTCATGGTGCTGCAAGCCTCTCTGGATGCTGGGGATACGGTGGCCCAGTCCATTGTGACTTCTACGGTAATGAGACGAGTCTCATGGCTTCACCTCTCAAGGTTGCCCAGGAGGTGCAGACAACTGTGGAAGATCTCCCATTTGAAAGGTCTAAACTTTTTGCTGAGCACATTGATGAATCCCTTCATTCATTAAAGGATTCCAGAGTGACTCTCTATTCACTTGCCATCTATACACCAGCACCAAAGAGAAGACAGAGTAGATATCAATCTATCCCGAGATCTTGCCCTCCACATTTCATTCCTTAACAGCATTATGATACACAACGTAGGCGAGAGTGACCCCAAATGCAGACAGACATCAACAAAGGTGGTTCTGCCCCACCCATCTGCCTCCAAACAACAATTTTGAAAATTTGGTTGAGTCCCCGAGATGCCTCCCCCGGTCCAGATGCTGTAGCCACTTGAATTAATCCATCAGTTTGGGGACTCTTTGACTTCATTCTACCCGACGTGGTGGCAGATCACCTCTGACAAGTGGTACTGGAAATCATCAGCAATGGGGATTCGATTTCAATTGGCATTCTATTGCTTAACAGTGCGATTTAAATCATGATTAAGTTTTTTGAGTTAATCTCATGAGTTAACTGATTAATCGACAGCTCTAATAAACCATATTGTGCGACTGGGAGCCGTAGAGCAGGTTCCATTCCAACAAAGAAGGAAATGCTTTTATTCCCACTATTTTCTAATCCAAAAGAGGTCTCCACCCGCCACATTTACCTTACACATGAGGAACCTCAACAAGTTTGTCAAACTAGAACAGTTCAGGGTGGTCACACTATCAACAATAATCCCAGTACTGGAACAGGGGGACAGGTTCTCAGCTCTCAAGCTTCAAGATGTGTACTTTCATATTACCATACACCCTTCCCACAAGAGGTTCCTCAGATTTGTTCTGTAGTTCAGCCATTATCAATGCAAGGTACTACTCTTTGGCCTCTATGGCAACAAAAGTATTTTTCCAAAGTCCTGGCAGTGGTGCTGCAAACAAGGGCTTATAATATTCCCGTATCTAGATGACTGCTTCATCAGGGCTCCATCCAGAGTTGATGCGCTCCAAGCCATAATAAAAATGACAGACCTTTTCTTGAAACTTGTCCTCCAGATAAACATATAAACATCAACACTGACACCGGTACAACAACTTGAGTTTATTGGATCCCAACTAGATGCTATAAAGGCCAGAACCTTCCTCACAGCTCACAGATTTTCCGTAATAGTCAATCTCATTTCCACTGTGAGGACCAGAATTTGCCTACGGTTGTTGCTAGGTCATATGACGGTGACCACATTTTTGGTAAAATTTGCCAGATTACATATGTGCTGCCTCCAAGAATGGCTACGAACAGTGTACGAACCCCACAGACACAGCCTGAATAAACGGCTCTCGATACCAATCAAGTTCAGGGGCTTATTAGACTGGTAGACACAACCCCAGAATATCTTCATGAGGGTTCCCTTCCTCCAACCATCACGATCCTTGATATTTATGACTGATGCTTCCCTATTAGGTTGGGGAGCACATCTACAGACCTACATGGTACAGGGCAAGTGGTCCCCTTTGGAATTCACATTGCACGTCAACCTCCTAGAATTATGTGCAGTCTGCAACACATTCCTATGCTTTCTACCAATAATCAGACAAAATACCATAAGGGTAATGATGGACAACATCGCTTGCATGTTTTATATCAACAGACGGGGGGAGCGAGGTCTCAATTTCTGTGTACAGAAGCACTAAAATTGTGGAACTGGTGCATCCAACATGGTATCAACATCTCGGTGTATACCTACCTTGACACCACAGCGACTCACTGAGCAGGAAGTTCTCAAAGAACATGAGTGGGAGATAGACACAAGAGCCCTACCGCACATGTTTAATCACTGGGGATTCCCCAACATAGATCTGTTTGCCACACCAAAGAACGCCAGATGCCCACAATTCTGCTCAAGCGTGGGTCTAGATCACCAATCGCTGGGGGACGCCTTCTTCATTTCATGGGATGCATCTCTCCTCTATGCCTTTCCACCATTTCCCCTACTATTCAAAGAGCTTCACAGGATACTAGTTGAACAAGCCAGAGTCATTCTCATAGCCCCAACATGGTCACGACAAATATGGTATCCTTATCTCCTACACCTGGTGGTCTGTCCACTAGTCACCCTACAGTTGGTGCCCTACCTCCTCTCACAGGATGCAGGCCAAATTGTCCACTCAGATCTAAAACTCCGCCTGAAGGCATGACTCCTTCATGGTTCCCGGATACGGAGATGACTTGTTACGAAGAGGTAAAGGAGATTCTTTTAAATATCTGGTGTTCAACAACGTGCTATACTTACCTACATAAATGGAAAAGATTCTGGACTTGGTGTGACACAAAACATGTCTTAGCAATGAGAGCTCCTTTGCCACTCATCCTGGATTACACCCTGGAGCTAAAAAGATCAGGACTCCGCAAACTCCATTTGTGTATGTTTGGCCGCCATTACTGCATTCCACTCTAAGATAGATGGTCATTCGGTATTCACCCACCCAATGACAAAAAGTTTCCTTAAGGGCCTTCAGACTCTTTACCCTGAGGTACGAGATCCCACCCCATCTTGGGATCTCAGCCTAATTTTACGCTCTGCCCACTGTTTGAATCTATGGCGACTTGCTCTTACATACATCTATCCATGAAAACAACTTTTCTCATAGTCATCACATCTGCCCAACAGGTAGGAGAAATAGGTGCCCTCATGGTGTACCCTCTGTACAAAATCTTTTACAAAGATAAAGTCAAGTTACGAACACACTCAAAGTTTTTACCCAAGGTACCATCCTCCTCTCCATCTAAACCAACCTATCCACCTTCCCTCCTTTTCTAAATCACATGGCAATCAGTATGAGGCCATGCTACACACCTTAGATGTAAGACGACCACTAGCCTTTTACATTGACAGAACTAAATCATTCAGAGGGTTGCTACACTTATTCCTTTCTATTGCTGAAAGATCAGAGGGATCAGCCGTATCCAAACAATGTTTGTCAAAATGGATCTTGGACTGCATCCATTTTTGCTACCAATAACACAAACTTTGGCCCCTGCCTGGAACTCGTATGCATTCCACTTGCTTGCTGTCTACTTCAATAGCTTTTCTAAATAATGTGTCGATTACTGATATTTGTAAGGTGGCCACCTGGAGGTCCACAGACACCTTTAGTCAACATTATACGATCACACACGACGCAGCATCAGATGCCCTACTGGAATGCACTGTCCTATCCTCCTTAGCAGATGGCATTCCAAAGCCCCAGCCTTCCATCTAGGGGTACTGCTCTACAGTCACCTACAGTGAAGCACTCATGGGGACACTACTTGAAGAGAGGGTTGCTCACCCTGTGCAGTAACTGAGGTACTTTGAGATGTGTGTCCCTATGGGTGCTCCACTACCCCAATGAAAACAACAAGGAGTCTGGTGGCACCTTAAAGACTAACAGATTTATTTGGGCATGAGCTTTCGTGGGTAAAAACCAGTGAGGTTTTTACCCACGAAAGCTCATGCCCAAATAAATCTGTTAGTCTTTAAGGTGCCACCAGACTCCTTGTTGTTTTTGTAGATACAGACTAACACGGCTACCCCCTGATACTTCACTACCCCAATGGGCACTGCTACTGAAGATCTCTGATCCCAGGCGCATGGACGCTACCACACCTACATTGGGACCCTCTCTTCAGTTGTCTTAGCATGAATGGCTGTGACCCCAGGAGGGAGAGGAGGCCAGCTATTTATTACATTCTCCATAGCCCCCAAACTTGATACGAAGCTATGATTTTGTGAGAAACCATTTGCCCTAAGCCATATGAGGTCCCATCTGAGCTCCCTCTCCCAAAAGACTGAAATCAGTCAGGCAGATGAGTAAATCTGCCATCAAAGGTATGCCTTTGAAGAGGTAATGGGTACTCTCAACCACTGAATGGACCACACCTCCACAGGAATTGTTAAATAGGTGGTCCTCATCCTGAGTCTGGTTGTTGTAAATCCTGTTGTGGAAGTTATGAAGAGGCAGAGATGGAGCACTGATTGCTATGGGGACTGTTTCCATACAATTGAAGTCATTGGTATGGTGATGAAGAATTGCTTGATGAAGACAGGACAATTGAGATGCTAAAGGAGCACTTAAGGACAATAAGGCTATTGCGGAGAAACTAAATGAATTCTTTGCATTGGTCTTCATGGCTGAGGTTGTGAGGGAGATTCCCAAACCTGAGCCATCATTTTTAGGTGACAAATCTGAGGAATTGTCCCAGATTGAGGTGTCATTAGAGGAGGTTTTGGAACAAAGTGATAAACTAAACAGTAATAAGGCACCAGGACAAGTTGGTATTCACCCTAGAGTTCTGAAGAAATTCAAATGTGAAATTGCAGAACTACTAACTGTAGTCTGTAACCTATCATTTAAATCAGCTTCTGTACCAAATGACTGGAGGATAGCTAATGTGACGCCAATTTTTTAAAAGGCTCCAGCGGTGATCCCGGCAATTAAAGGCTGGTAAGCCTGACTTCAGTACTGGGCAAGCTGGTTGAAACTATAGTAAAGAACAAGTTTGTCAGACACACAGATGAACATAATTTGTTGGGGAAGAGTCAACATGGTTTTTGTAAAGGGAAATCATGCCTCACCAATCTACTAGAATTCTTTGAGGGGGTCAACAAGCATGTGGACAGGGGGGATCCAGTGGATATAGTGTACTTAGATTTTCAGAAAGCCTTTGACAAGGTCCCTCACCAAAGACTCCTAAGCAAAGTAAGCTGTCATGGGATAAGAGGGAAGGTCCTTTCATGGATTGGTAACTGATTAAAAGATAGGAAACAAAGAGTAGGAATATATGGTCAGTTTTCAGAATGGAGAGAGGTAGACTGCGAAGATCTACAAAAGAATCTCTCAAAACTAGGTGACTGGGCAGCAAAATGGGAGATGAAATTCAATGTTGATAAATACAAAGTAATGCACATTGGAAAACATAATTCCAACTATACATATAAAATGATGGGGTCTAAATTAGCTGTTACCTCTGAAGAAAGAGATCTTGGAGCTATTGTGGATAGTTCTCTGAAAACATCAACTCTATGTGCAGTGGCAGTCAAAAAAGTGAACAGAATGTTGGGAATCATTAGGAAGGGGATAGATCAGACAAGACAGAAAATATCATATTTCCTCTATATAAATCCATGGTACACCCATATTTTATATACTGTGTGCAGATGTGGTCACCCCATCTCAAAAAAGATATATTGGAAAAGGTTCAGAAAAGGGCTTAGGGTATGGAACGGCTTAATAGGGGAGAGATTAATAAAACTGGGACTTTTCAGCTTGGAAAAGAAATGACTAAGGGGGATCTGATTGAGGTCTATAAAATCATGAATGGTCTGGAAAAAGTAAATAAGAAAGTGTTGTTTATTCCTTCTCATAACAGAAGAACTAGGGGTCACCAAATGAAATTAATAGTCAGCAGGTTTAAAACAAACAAAAGGAAGTATTTCTTCACACAACGCACAGTCAACCTGTGGAACTCCTTGCCAGAGGATGTTGTGAAGGCCAAGACTATAACGGGGTTCAAGAAAGAACTAGATAAATTAATGGAGGATAGGTCCATCAATGGCTATTAGCCCGGATGGGCAGGGATGGTGTTCCTGGCCTGTGTTTGCCAGAAGCTGGGAATGCACGACAGGGAATGGATCACTTGATAATTACCTGTTCTGTTCATTCCCTGTGGGGCACCTGGCATTGGCCACTGTCAGAAGACAGGATACTGGGCTAGATGGACCTTTGGTCTGACCCAGTATGACCATTCTTCTATCTTATGTCTTATGAAGTGAATGGTTGTTTTTAACTGCAGCGTATAGGAAATGTTGATGAAAATGAATGTATGGGAAATTGAAAAAAAGCCTCCTTAAGATGTATGGGGTATAAAAAATCTAGGTGGGTAACTTCTTGGATTCTTGCTCCAAATTAGATTCTGAACCCTGCTGCTTGTTGCCATTAGAAGCGTGATGCTTTCTCCCTGGAGCAGGCAAGAGAGTCAGAAGCAGATTTTGCATGACAAAAATTAAAGCGGGAGTCTTTCCTTGAGTCTGAATCCAAAAATAGTCCACTGTAAGTTTATGCAGTGACAGAAATATTCCTGAATCAGTCAACATTCTCCACAGACTCTCCTCCCCCCACCTCCATTTCTATTTTATTTCCAGTGTCTGTTCCAAGAAAATATGAACAACCTGCCTGGAGACACAATAGCTAAAGAGCTCTTTCTTGTCAGAAGCCAAGCTGTTAGAGAGAGGTCTCCCAAGTTGAAACAAAGTACCTGGGTCTAAGTGGTCATCTGAGACCAGATGCTCCTCCTAATAGGATCAGCTTTGACCATTTGCAACAAAATTGAGAACCATATTGTTCTAGGTCAATGTGGAGATTTTTAGGATAAAACCTTTTTCTTCCGAGCTGTACCAGCACTCTTGTTACCAGAAGACTTAGAGGAAAGGCATAAAGAATCCTCCTTCACCAGTAGCTAGAGAAGGCATCCCTTGCTCATATGATCTGTTCTCAGAGCCATAAACAAAAGACCAACAGACCCCTTTGTATGTTGCTGGTGAACTAGGCTAATGGTCACTACTGGAGAAAGATGTGATCTGTGCCTCACTGATCTAAAGATGGCCAACTTATGATATATTTTCATGAGTGCCTAAGTCTTTCTGTCCAGGTACATGGTAAGTAGAAATGTCATGTAGGACAGATGATTCCAGACAGAAAAGGCAGTATCTGGAGCCATCCTGCTTGTTTAAAGAAAACATGGTAGCCTGATGTCTGTCTGAACCACAGTCACTCTTCGGGATGTTAGGGCCCTGAAAGTTTTTGATACGCATAGCACTGCCAGGGAATGGTAATCTGAATTGGGCTAGTTACAAGGATATAGGAAACTTCCTTCGCATGTGCACTGGATTATGTACAGCCGATTCTGGAGAAATCAAATTTGAATCCTTCATTGTTACAGGATGACTGGCCCCTTTAAGTAAAGCAGGTCTAGCATCCCTGTGCCAGAACAGGGGCTCCAAGTTTGGCCAATTAAATGGGTGGGGCAACACTTGGGGCTATAAAGGATGAGGGAGAATTAGAGACGGGAGAGGTCCCTGAAGAAATCTGTAGGAGGTCTCAGGCTGGAGGGGGTGAAAGCAGGAAAATAGCAGAGTTAATTGCCTGCTGATTTTCCAGATAGAGCTGAGGGCCAGAGTGGGCTGAAGGCAGGAGCAGCAAAGGAGCTTACTCACTGATCTCTCCGAGCTGGAACCAGAGGAACATAAGGCTGAGGGCCAGGGAACAGTAGTAGGGCCTACCTGCTGGCCAGTCTGAGATGAGAAGTTAGTGGAACAGGGAGAGTAATGAATATTCCTGTGATGAGAATGAATTTCCAGCAGAGAGGCGGGATGGGGTTATGGCTGGGAAGAGTGGGGTTGCACTCCAGCAGGAAGAGCTGGGGTACCTGTTCTGGGAGAAGGATGGGAGAGGATCAAAGAAAAGACCAGGTGTAGTGAAAGATGCTGGAGTGTGGTATGGTACATCAATGGATTAGATGTCATGGATTTTTAAGGACTATATCCATGGAAGTTATAAATGGACTGTTTTGGGGGACTTTTGTTACTTAATGTTTGCTCTACATTTTTAGTAATAAACCAGCCCCAAGGAGGAGTGTTGTTGAGGGAATAAAGCTTTTTTGTGGAGTCGTTAGGAGCTCGGGGGGGGGGGGGGGGGGAAGTAGGACAGCATCACACTGGGCATTAGGGTGCCTGGGCATTAGGGTGCCCAGCCATGAGGGGGCATTTGGAGATGAGAGGGAATTGTTCTCTCATAAAATATTGGACATGTCCAGTGTCATTAGAAGTTGGATGGAAGAAATTTGAAAGTTCATCACTATCCTGTGCATTGTCCCCTGGATTGTTATGTCCGAGACCACAGGGTGAAAATGACCCATGTGTGATGTGAAAGTCCATGTATTGCTTCCACTGGGTTTCAATCCGAGGTTGTCTCATGTAGAGATGTACTATGAATACAGCTGTGGCCATAGGCCCAAGATTCCTATTCAGTCCAGGAGAAATACTGAAGTGAGACCCCTGGTTACCCCTAGCTGCTGAGAAGGGAGAGTATGTTGAGATTTGAATCAGGATGCTGTTCCTGGACCTTATTTAGAGGCTTAGCTACTATGAAGAGGGCATTGGGGAAAGGGACCTGTGTCTCAGTGTCCTGGCTTCTGTTAGGATGTGGGGTAGGAGGAGGAAAAAGGAGTAGTAAAAACAACTTTACTCAGTCCCGAGCCTCCTCTGTTATCAGTCAAAGCAATAAGCAGCAGGGCCATTTGGACGGTAATGTCTGCAGACTCAGGAAAACGCTATGTTGTTGTATATTGTCTGCATCTATAAAGGCTAGATACTTTAAATTTAAAAGTTTGCACAAATTGATATTTAGGCCCACTTCACCAGCTGAATTCCCACTTACAAGTTGATTCTTCAAGCCATGAATTTCACGACTGATTTTTCTGGCTCTCCTGCTAGTAGTTAACTTACCCCTTTAGATCTGAAAACTTACTTCTAAATCCTCCAGACTTTTTTTTGTGTGGTGTTGATTCCTGGACACCTGTATTCAAGATTATTTTAAATATAATTACCATTTTTATTATTGGTAATTCTCATAGCTAAGGTTCCCCATGTGTTTCTGTTAAGAAGGGACATTTTTGATTGCTTATAAATTTCCCAGTTTTATCCTTGCAGTTGAAAATTGGTATGATTACTTTGGAGTCAAAGTATTTTTTTTTTTTTTCATAAAATGTCATCAAATAGTTGATCCATTATTTTCTAGCATGGAAGGAGTGAAAAAAAGTGCAGTTTTTCTGGTGTGTGCGTGGGTGTGTGCGCGCGAGTGGGTGTGGGTGTGAGAGTGAAGACTTAGCACCTTAGGTGGAGACAGAAAAGTGGCAGCAACTTAGAACCTTACTTGATTTAATTTAATGAAATACGTTTTTTACAACTTCATGGCATGTACACTGACTTATATCTGATAAAATTATCTGTGTTTTATAAGTAATGCACATGCATTCAAATATAAACTGAGATGATGTGCACAGATACATAATGATGAAGAGTAGGTTTCAGAAGGAGTTCTGGCTCTTTGCATGGTATAGATGAAGGTGGATATGGCTTCTTTACATACAGCAGGTGAGCATACATTTGGAGGAAGCAGAGCCTTTCACAACACATCATAGAACAATTGCGGTATATGAGGCAGGTGCACAGTGGGTTTAAAATGTTTTTTATGTAAATTCATTTTTCGTTTTAAAAGTAAACCTGTTTAATTTTACATTGGAAAATTATTTACTATAACAAGATACGCTGAGGCCTAAACTAACTATAATATATGCAAATAATTTAAATTTAAAAAAAGGCATCAATAACTCCTTCCATCAAATTTGAATGAGTTAAAAGGTGCAGCTTTTTTAATTATATAGACAAGAGGTGTGGGGACATTTAATTTGAGATCAATTCAAGCTTTATAAATGTCACAATATATTGTACTAGCTACATTGTTTTCAGTCTTATAGTGGAAAATTTAGTGTCCATGGACTAAAAAGCACTTGCCTATTTTTAAACTTTTAAAATAACTTCATGCTTTTTACATTTTTGATATAAGCTTTTCAGTATGTGTAGATCATATCTGCCCCACAAGCAGTCTGCAGGCATTTAATTTGGTATGTCAGACTTAATTGTGTATACAAAATTGCTTGAGATTTGAGGGACAAAAATAGTGGCTAGGTGTTTGAAGCAGTAATTTCACTCGTTCTCTCTCCCACTCCCCCAGCCTCCCAATGTATGCAGTATCTGTATTTCCAAAGTCCAATGTATTCTTTGCTACAGAATTGTGTCCAGAATCTTGGCATTCATTTTTTTAAAAAGTCTAATCCTTATGGTTGCAAAGATAACCTTGAAAATGTGAACTCTGTGTAACTGAGGGTGGGAGGGATAGTTCAGTGGTTCGAGCATTGGCCTGCTAAACCCAGGGTTGTGAGTTCAATCCTTGAGGGAGCCATTTGGGGATTTAGTTGGGGATTGGTCCTTCTCTGAGCAGGGGGTTGGACTAGATGACCTCCTGAGGTCCCTTCCAACCCAAATAATCTATGATTCTATGATACCCATTTGAGTCTGTAAACAGCCTGAAACAATAGTTCTGAGAAGGGTGAATTGCCTAGGTCACCTCACATGCTTTATGGACTCCATGATTCTGCAGCAATGGTATATTTGGTATTTTTCCCAAGATAACACAGAATTCAGCGTTTTTCTTGCACACTTCATTATTTCATTGCAGCAGTGTGCCCAGCACTTTGTTTTATTTAGGTGCCTGGAGCTGCTGCATACTCTGGACCTTTCTCCACAAGGGGAAATTAATTGAATTGCAGTGAATTCTCTCTTCACTGTTCTGTAGAATAAGGCAAAGGTATGTGCAGAGGGAGTAAGTGCTAGAGTACTGTTTGCAGTCAGGGAGGAGTAGGAACCAGAAGTGCTGGGCAGGTAGGCTGCCTAGGGAATAGAGCAGCAGCTGAGGCTTGAGGCTTGCTTCCCTGGCATGTACGAAGTGGGAGATGGAGATACTAAACTGAAGTGCCAAGTTAAAGTCATAACTTCTGATCCACGCTGAGTTGGGTCATCTGGAGAATGCAGAGGACAAAATACTTAATCAGAAATAGTTGCTGAAAGCCTTTATTGACAAATTGTACGTAAATTAATATTTTAAACTGATCCATAGTATTGTGTGTTTGGGGTTGGGATGGCTAGAATGAATAGTATTTCATGGAACTACAATAAATTAACAGTGCTGGAGAATTTAGGAGTTCTTACCATAGAATATAGAGTTGCTTGCCACAGAATTGGATCTCTCTGTCCTGCAGACTTCACAGGACCCTGTATATATCTTATCTCTTTGCTCCTATGTAAATGTCTTACATGTTGTTGTTGTTGTCATACCTGTTCAGGTTACAAACATAAATTAATTACATATGCACATATCCGAGTTTTGACAGTTACATTTTAAATTATATATTTTTGTGACTAAACCCTAGGACATGGAGTCAGAGCTGTGGTCTTTTTCTGGCTCTTCTGCAGACAAGTTATTTATCTTGTTTCCAGACACTACTGTAACATCTCATCAGAGAGTAGGACCTCATTGTTGTAGGAACTGAACAAACAGGAAGAGACAGTCCCTGCACCAAAGTACTTACCATCTAAATAGAAAGAAACAACCTAATTTGTTTCAACCTAACTTCATTCTTTAAAAGGTCAACTGGCCTAGTGGATTGGGGGAAGAAGTAGACATGTATCTTGACTTCAGAAAGGCTTTTGACATGGTCCTACATGACATTCTCAAACGAGGGAATCTTAGTCTAGTTCAAATTACTGTAAGGTGGGTGCATAACTGGTGAACGAACATACTCAGAATAATTATTAAGAGTTAGCTGTCAAACTGGGCACATATGTCAAGTGGAGTCCAGCAGGGACTACATATTTTCATTAATTACTTGGATGATGGAGTGGAGAGTATGCTTATAACATTTGCAGATATCAGGTTGAGGGGTTGCAAGCACTTTGAGGACAGAATTAGAATTTACAATGATCCTGATAAACTGAATAATTGGTATGAAATCAATATGGTGACATTCAGTAAAGACACCTGCAAAGTAGAAAAAGATGGAAAAATCACAAACACTATGGGAAATGACTGGGCAGTAGTACTGCAGAAAAGGATCTTGGAAATTACTATAATGGATCACAAATTGAAACAGCACAGCGGGGTGCTGTTGTGAAAATAGCAAGTGTCATTCTGGGATGTATTAACAGGATAGTTGTATGTAAGACATGGGATGTAATTGTTCCATTCTACTCAGCACTGGTGAAGCCTCAGCTGGAGTAATGTGTCCAGTTTTGGATACCACACTTAAAGATGTGGACAAATTAGTCAGAGTCCAGAGGAGAGTAACAAAAATGGTAAGAGGTTTAGAAAACTTAACCTCTGAGGAAAGGTTGAAAGAATTGGGCATGTTTCATCTACAGAAAAGAAGGTTGAGTGGGGGTATGGTAAGTCTTCAAATACGTAAAAGGTTGGTATAAAGAGGACAGTGATTAGTTGTTCTCCATGTCCACTGAGGGTTAGAGAAGAAGTAATCGGCTTGGTTTGCCACAGGGAAACTTTAGGATAGAAAGTATTTCCTAATATCGAACTTTAAGGATAGATAAGCATTGCAACAAGTTACTTAGCCCAGGTCTACACTGGGCGGTGGGGATCGATCTAAGTTTCGCAACTTCAGCTACGTGAATAAGGTAGCGTCGACGTACTTAGATCGACTTACCACGGTTAGTTGACTGCTGCCGCTCCCCCATCAACTCTGCCTGCGCCTCTTGCGGCGCTGTACAGGAGTCAATGGGAGAATGCTTGGGGGTTGATTTATCACGTCTAGACTAGACACAATAAATCGATTCCCTGCTGGATCGATGGCTGCCCGCCGATCCGGCGGGTAGTGTAGACATACCCTTGGAGGCTGTGAAATCCCTGTAATTGGAGGTTTTTAATAACACGTTGGATAAACACGTGGCAGGGATGTTTTAGGTGTAGTTAATCCTGCCTTATCTTGGGCAGGATTAGATGACCTCTTTGCAGTCCCTTCCAGCCCTATGTTTTTCTATTATTCTGTGAGTGTTCTACTTCACTTTCTCCATCTATAAAATGGAGGTAATACTTCCCTAATTCAGATGGGTATTCTGAAGCTACTTCATTTAACATTTGTAAAGTGCTTTGAGGTCCTTAACTAGAAGGCACAATAGAAATGTAAAACCATTACTTTAATTTGGTTATAAAATAATATATCCTGTTCTGCTATATCTCAGTGACAGAAAGAAAACTCACTGTTTTAGTTTCTCAGTTTATTTTAGTTTATACTTGTGGACAACATGTGAAGTTGGATATTTTTAAGTAAACTAAATGGGTATGTGTATAGACATATTAATCTTTTTCTTTTTTTATAGGCTAAAGCTTTAGCTTCTGACATGGCCACAGCCTCACCAAGATCTGATACCAGTAACAACCATAATGGAAGATTACAGATGCAAGTAACTAGTAAGTAATAATCTGTGTATTACATATATTAATATGTGGCCATTAGTCCAGAAAGTATTCTTTTTCATGGTAAACAATCCTTTGTAGCATAAAAACTGTGTAACCTTTATTGATATAGACTGAGTTTGAGGGTAGTATCAGAAAATATTATCCCATGTCACTCAAACTTATTTACTTATTACTAATGTATAAATACCTTGGAAATAATACAAATTAGTTTCACAAGACATTTAAAAAGAAAATCGAGGATAAAAAGAAAAGCATAAAGTATTGTAGTATAAATCAGGATATTTTGATTATTTTTAGCAGGGTTTGTTTACACACTTGTAATGTTGAAAATGTGCTGTCTTTTTGTGCGGTCAGCAAAAATGAAATGATCATAGAATATCAGGATTGGAAGGGACCTCAGGAGGTCATCTAGTCCAACCCCCTGCTCAAAGCAGGACCAGTTCCCAGCTAAATCATCCCAGCCAGGGCTTTGTCAAGCCTGACCTTAAAAACCTCTAAGGAAGGAGATTCCACCACCTCCCTAGGTAACCCATTCCAGTGCTTCACCACCCTCCTAGTGAAAAAGTTTTTCCTAATATCCAACCTAAACCTCCCCCACTGCAACTTGACACCATTACTCCTTGTTCTGTCATCTGGTACCACTGAGAACAGTCTAGATCCATCCGCTTTGGAACCCCCTTTCAGGTAGTTGAAAGCAGCTATCAAATCCCCCCTCATTCTTCTCTTCTGCAGACTAAACAATCCCAGTTCCCTCAGCCTCTCCTCATAAGTCATGTGCTCCAGCCCCCTAATCATTTTTGTTGCCCTCCGCTGGACTCTTTCCAATTTTTCCACATCCTTCGTGTAGCGTGGGGCCCAAAACAACACAGTACTCCAGGTGAGGCCTCACCAATGTCGAATAGAGGGGAATGATCACGTCCCTTGATCTGCTGGCAATGCCCCTACTTATACAGCCCAAAATGCCGTTAGCCTTCTTGGCAACAAGGGCACACTGTTGACTCATATCCAGCTTCTCGTCCACTGTAACCCCTAGGTCCTTTTCTGCAGAACTGCTTCCTAGCCATTCGGTCCCCAGTCTGCAACAGTGAATGGGATTCTTCCGTCCTAAGTGCAGGACTCTGCACTTGTCCTTGTTGAACCTCATCCGGTTTCTTTTGGCCCAATCCTCTAATTTGTCTAGGTCCCTCTGTATCCTATACCTACCCTCCAGCGTGTCCATTCCTCCCAGTTTAGTGTCATCTGCAAACTTGCTGAGAGTGCAGTCCATGCCATCCTCCAGATCATTAATGAAGATATTGAACAAAACTGGCCCCAGGACCGACCCTTGGGGCACTCCATTTGCTAACGGCTGCCAACTAGACATGGAGCCATTGATCACTACCCGTTGAGCCCGACAATCTAGCCAGCTTTCTATCCATCTTATAGTCCATTCATCCAGCCCATACTTCTTTAACTTGCTGGCAAGAATACTGTGGGAGACCGTATCAAAAGCTTTGCTAAAGTCAAGGAATAACGCATCCACTGCTTTCCCCTCATCCACAAACCCAGTTATCTCCTCATAGAAGGCAATTAAGTTAGTCAGGCATGACTTGCCCTTGGTGAATCCATGCTGACTGTTCCTGATCACTTTCCTCTCCTCTAAGTGCTTCAGAATTGATTCCTTGAGGACCTGCTCCATGATTTTTCCAGGGACTGAGGTGAGGCTGACTGGCCTGTAGTTCCCCGGATCCTCCTCCTTCCCTTTTTTAAAGATGGGGACTACATTAGCCTTTTTCAAGTCATCCAGGACCTCTCCCGATCGCCATGAGTTTTCAAAGATAATGGCCAATGGCTCTGCAGTCACATCCGCCAACTCCTTTAGCACCCTCGGCTGCAGCGCATCCGGCCCCACGGACTTGTGCTCGTCCAGTTTTTCTAAATAGTCCCAAACCACTTCTTTCTCCACAGAGGGCTGGTCACCTCCTCCCTATACTGTGTTGCCCAGTGCAGCAATCTGGGAGCTGACCTTGTTTGTGAAGACAAAGGCAAAAAAAGCAGTGAGTACATTAGCTTTTTTCACATCCTCTGTCACTAGGTTGCCTCCCTCATTCAGTAAGGGGCCCACACTTTCCTTGACTTTCTTCTTGTTGCTAACATACTTGAAGAAACCCTTCTTGTTACTCTTAACATATCTTGCTAGCTGCAACTCCAAGTGTGATTTGGCCTTCCTGATTTCACTCCTGCATGCCTGAGCAATATTTTTATACTCCTCCCTAGTCATTTGTCCAATCTTCCACTTCTTGTAAGCTTCTTTTTTGCGTTTAAGATCAGCAAGGATTTCACTGTTAAGCCAAGCTGGTCACCTGCCATATTTACTATTCTTTCTACACATCAGGATGGTTTTTTCCTGCAACCTCAATAAGGATTCTTTAAAATACGGCCAGCTCTCCTGGACTCCTTTCCCCTCATGTTATTCTCCCAGGGGATCCTGCCCATCAGTTCCCTGAGGGAGTCAAAGTCGGCTTTTCTGAAGTCCAGGGTCCATATTCTGTTGCTGTCCTTTCTTCCTTGTGTCAGGATCCTGAACTCAACCATCTCATGGTCACTGCCTCCCAGGTTCCTGTCCACTTTTGCTTCCCCTACTAATTCTTCCCGGTTTGTGAGCAGCAGGTCTAGAAGAGCTCTGCCCCTAGTTGGTTCCTTCAGCACTTGCACCAGGAAACTGTCCCCTACACTTTCCAAAAACTTCCTGGATTGTCTGTGCACCGGTGTATTGCTCTCCCAGCAGATATCAGGGTGATTAAAGTCTCCCATGAGAACCAGTGCCTGCGATCTAGTAACTTCTGCTAGTTGCCAGAAGAAAGCCTCATCCACCTCATCCCCCTGG
This sequence comes from Emys orbicularis, assembly GCF_028017835.1. Lineage (NCBI taxonomy): Eukaryota > Metazoa > Chordata > Testudines > Emydidae > Emys > Emys orbicularis. The sequence continues at coordinate 49,000,316 of NC_088684.1, read as the reverse complement.
TCTGGTGGTCTATAGCAGACTCCCACCACGACATCACCCTTGTTGCTTACACTTCTAAACTTAATCCAGAGAGACTCAGGTTTTTCTGCAGTTTCATACCGGAGCTCTGAGCAGTCATACTCCTCTCTTACATCCCATGCAACTCCCCCACCTTTTCTGCCTTGCCTGTCCTTCCTGAACAGTTTATGATATAGAGACTTGCAATTTTGTTGTTTCCTGAGAGAGTGCTTTTTATATGGATTAGCTGTTTTTTCTGAGGTGGGTGAATAGCTATTGTTTGGCTTGTCTTCCTTTATTTTTTTGTTCATGTGAAGCATAATTTTACGCTCATTCCAGGTTTGTGGCCACTCAAAGAAACAATGTGCCATATTTCTGATCCACTCTTAACTAGTTTTAATGGTTCAGGTTTGCTTTAGAAGGGAATGCTTTATGCACATTTTAGAATGAATATTTTTGTGTTGAGTAGGCGTTGGGGAAGAGGCTATGGGGGGCATGGAGTTGGATTATTTGTATTGGGTTCGGAGTGGGGAGAGCAACTGTGAGGAGAAGTGTGGAGGAAGCTGGGTTGTATGCAGAATTATGGTGGGAGAAACTGCAGTGAGGAGGATGAGATGGTGATTATAGCATTGTGATATTTATTTGCAGGATATTGAGGCATAACATAGCAAATAAAAAAAGCTTATTTTACTGGACTGAGGTGTGATCTACTCAGGACCGTAATTTAGTCTAATTTGAAAAGTTGCTAGCTTCTGAATTTGTGACATTGCTATAGAACATCATCTCACAAAACTAAGTGATTGGGTAACAAAATGGCAAATGAAATTTAATGTGGATAAATGTAAAGTAATGCACATTGTATAGTTGGGGTTATTTTTTCCATACAATACGATGGGGGCTAATTTAGCTACAACGAATCAGGAAAAAGATCTTTGAGTCATCGTGGATAGTTCTCTGAAGATGTCCACGCAGTGTGCAGAGGCGGTCAAAAAAGCAATCAGGATGTTAGGAATCATTAAAAAGGGGATAGAGAATAAAACGGAGAATATATTATTGCCCTTGTATAAATCGATGGTACGCCCACATCTTGAATACTGTGTACAGATGTGGTCTCCTCATCTCAAAAAAGGTATACTGGCACTAGAAAAGGTTCAGAGAAGGGCAACTAAAATGATTAGGGGTTTGGAGAGGGTCCCATATGAGGAGAGAGATTAAAGAGGCTAGGACTTTTCAGCTTGGAAAAGAGGAGACTAAGGGGGGATATGATAGAGGTATATAAAATTATGAGTGATGTGGAGAAAGTAGATAAGGAAAAGTTATTTACTTATTCCCATAATACAAGAACTAGGGGTCACCAAATGAAATTAATAGGCAGCAGGTTTAAAACAAATAAAAGGAAGAAGTTCTTCACACAGCGCACAGTCAACTTGTGGAACTCCTTACCTGAGGAGGTTGAAGGCTAGGACTATAACACCGTTTAAGAGAGAACTGGATAAATTCATGGAGGTTAAGTCCATTAATGGCTATTAGCCACGATGGGTAAGGAATGGTGTCCCTAGCCTCTGTTTGTCAGAGGATGGAGATGAATGACAGGAGATTGATCACTTGATCATTACTTGTTAGGTTCACTCCCTCTGGGGCACCTGGCATTGGCCACTGTTGGTAGACAGGATACTGGGCTAGATGGACCTTTGGTCTGATGCACTACGGCCGTTCTTATGTTCTTATGTTATGTTCTCCAATTAATTTAATACATAGAGCATCAGATGAGTTGGAGATCTAAACTTTCTTCTTTGAGTGATTTTTTTTCCGTATAGATTCCATTCTTGGTGCATGAACTTACGATCAGAATATTTTGGCCAGCAGTGTCTGTTGGAACTGTCTCTGTGTCCCAAGTGCCCTCATACTTCCCATGGTGAATAAAAATCAATCTTTTAAAAAAATTGATTTTTTAAAATTTAAATTAAATGCTTTTTTTCTTTTCAAAAAATAAACCTCTTTTAAAATTAAATTTGAATTGACAACCTCTCTTAAGGCCTAAATTTGTAATCTCTTAAAATCATTTGAATTAAATAAAAATAATATTCAAACGGTACATTTTTGCTGACAAAATTTTAAAGAAATTCAAATCACTGAACTGGTGGAAGTCACTAAGGGATAAGCACCTGGAACCAGAAGAAGGCACCCAGTTCTTCTTTGAGAAGTGTCTCTGTGGGTGCTTCACTTGAGGTGAATGTGTGTCCCTGTGCCTTTGATTTGAGAATTTCAGCCGCAGTGGTCGTCTGGGTTGTGCATATACTCTCCCCGTCTCGTGCTGTTGTTGGCGCCTATCTAGGGCCATGTGACCAGACTCCCCTCAGTTCCTTCTCAACCATCCTCAGCCTGAGACCGAGCTCCCCACAGTATTAAAATTGATAGTTATCTTTAGGATTAGAATGGTCTTCAGTACGCTTGTTAGCTTTAGTTAGCCCTTTCTCCCCTTTTCCCTTTCCTTTCCTTCAAGTTTGAATACTCCTTAGGGCTGAACCGCTACAGTTTGGGCCATACCCAGTTCACCAGGCTTTAAGTGTTGTCTTTCCTGCCGGGAGGCGATCCTGGTCTCTGACGGACACTCTTAGTGCATCTGGTGCCTAGTTGAGACACACATCTCACAAAAGTGCTATCATTGCAGCAACTTAAAGGGTCGCGCCAGGAAGGACAGAGCCCTACGTCTTAAACTTATCCTGATGGAGAGGTCCCTGTGCCTGGCATCCGATCCCGGACAGCAGACCCTCTCTGGACAATGGTCTCCTAAGACTCCTTCTGAAAGGCAGTTTTCACCCTCCTCACAGAGGAAGGCTCACTCCCCCAAAAAGGCAGCGAGAAAAAGAGCATCAACCTCCCCTCTTAAAGAGCCACCGAAAAAGAAACAATCTCCGGCTCATTTTATATCCTCGGTACTGACCACACCACAGCTGAGTACATATGAGGCACCGGGATCCTCTGGTACCGCATGTACCGTGAAAGCCAGTGGCCCCAAGCAGGCAGATTCGGAGTGGAGAGGCAAACAGAAGCCTACCTCCTCTGTCATGGCACCGATGGAGCTGCCTAAAGATGCGGCACCGCTCCACTCTTCACAAGCTATGGTGCCACCTTCAGCTCTCATAGCGCAGAGTGCTCCCATGTCAGCCATCCCCTTTTATTTATACTATGTCAAAACATTTAGAAACAGCATTTCAAATTCAAATTTGGCCAATTTTTAACCCCTCTCCCCCCCCCCCAAGATGGAAAACACTTGAAAACGGCCTGAATGAACCAAAATGCTGACAAATTTTGTTTTGGACTGACCTGAAACATCTGGGTAAATTTATTCCACCCCTGCCCCAAATTTTTCAATTTGATGAAAAATTTTGAAAAAATTTGTTTCAATTCGAATTGAACTTGGTTCCCTCCCTCCCCCCCCCCCCTGGATTTTGTGGTTCAGTCCTTCAAGCAAAAAATTATTTTCTCAGTTCTACTTACCACTATTAGTCTTCTGGTTAAAAGGAAAAATATCAAAATTATTCAGCCCCAAAATGTCTTAATAAGTAGGCTCATTGTACATGGTTCTCTAATTATGCAAATATTAGGCCTAGCAAACCCAAATATACCTCAACTTGTGATATTATGGTGTATATATTGTGCTTTCATGACATGGAAGGCTTTTAGCAATCAGACTGGATTCAAGATGCCTCTGAAAAAGTTTCTCACTGAAGCATCTCCAAGACAATGCCGATAAACTACGGAAAAGAGAACAGAACAACAATAAGAGTTAGGGGAAACCGAATTCAAATAGTGGGAGAGAATATGCTCCCTTCCCTCTCTCAGATTAGAAAGGAAAGGTCTTTACATAAAGGTTGGTATGGTGGGGCATTTTCAGACCTTCATCACAGGAATCCTCTACTATAATAGAAGGACCTGGTAAAATTTAAAGATTATTCACTATGCTAGAAGAAGTTTAGAAAATAGTATTTATGCTACTGATGGCAACAGAGTTCTGGTGACATATAAGAAGTTTCCTAAATAAGTAACTATAGTACTTGTGAGCATGCAGACTCTAAATTCCTGTATTTGGGGTGTTTACACATACGGTTGCCAAAATGCAACCTTAGATTCCTAGAAAACAGATTTCGAGTAGGAAGTTTGAATATCTGATAGACGGACAGATCTAGGGGGGAAAAAGGCAAAATATTTTGGTAATTATTCTAAAGAAAAAGTTTATTCCTGGCTGTGGATAAAAAATAATTCTCATTGTGGGAGTTCTACAAGTGCACAAAATTGCTGCCAAAACCTTATTAGGTATACTTGGATATAACCCAAGGATGGATATTAGGTGCCAAAACCAACCCTGCTTCAGATAGCTGAGGTTTTAGAAGTTATATTACAGAGCACAAAAATCATGCTAGTGGACATGCTTTTATACATGAGAGATCAGATTTTATCCCAACAGACTTGAAATTAAATGTCTTCTAAGAATTTTTTTTATAAATATCCAAATTGGTCTCCACCAATTTAAAGACAAACAAATTATAAAAATGAGTTTGCTAGTACTCAGGCAGAGGCTGCTATTGATCAGCTGAACCTTCTGTGAAAAAACTTCCACAGAACGAAGAGTTCTCTTGACTTAAACATATGAGTTTGAAAAACAACTCAAACTTACTTCTGTTAATGCAGGAATTAGAATTCTTATCTATGTGTATGTTCTTCATATAAACCTTTCAGATTGCTCTGCTCTAGACTACAGACTATGCAAACAGGATTATGGACAGCAGCATATGAAAAAGTCTGTGTTTAATGACCAACTGCAGTCACATGAAAATAAGATTGATTGATTGATTGATTTTTCTGCGATTTAAATCCCAACCCCAAACCCTTAATGCCACAGAAATCACAATTCCATCAATAAAGCTGCATTAAGACAGAGATCCCAAGTTTAGACATGGGTCAGGCACAAGCCACTTTTGCAGCTCCTCTACATCCAGCTCTTTTTCTATGGTTGCTAGCAAGGAACCCTTGCTGGACTTCCCTTCTTTTTTCAGGGCATTTTCAAGAGTATGTTACTGACACTCAAGCTATTTTGGCCCCACGGCCACTGGGAGCTGCGAGCGGCCATACCTGCGGACGCTCAGATAAACAAAGCAACTCAGGGCTTTGGAGCAGAGCCCGGAGCTGGAGCGCAGAGCAGCTCTGGAGCAGTGGAGCTGCAGGTTTTTACCTGGAGCTGGAGCGGAGCCAGAGCACAGATCCAAAGCCCTGCAAAGTGTGTCGCGGCCCGCCAGGGGCTTACCCTGAACAAGCCGCGAAGCAAGTTTGGGACCCCCTGCTCTAGAGGGATCTCTAGGGAATCAGCGACTTGTTTTAAACCTGTTGCCTATTAATTTAATTTGGTGACATCTGGTCCTGGTGACTTATTACTGTCAAATATATCAATCTGTTCCAAAACCTCGTCTATTGCTACATCAATCTGGGACTGTTACTCAGAGTTGTCACCTACAAAGAACGTCTCATATGTGGGAATCTCCCACCAGTCATCTACAATGAAGATTGATGTAAAGAATTCTGTGTTCTGTGTAGTACAGGAGGTCAAATTAGATGATCACAATGGTCCCGTCTGGGATTGGAATCTATGAAAGGAGCCTACATTAAAGGAAAGCTTGTTAAAATTCCGATATAGTCATAATATGCCAGTGTTGCAGTTCCCACTTTAAAATGGCAAAAAATACCTGCAAATGTGAAAGGGCTACCAAGGCTCTCTGTACAGGTAAAAATATAATTTTTACAGAATTTTCAGAAGAAAGTATCTTCCCTAGGTGTATTTTTCTAGTGATTCAAGTCTCACAGTTTGTAGGGTCAGGCTACATTTCCCCTTATGATATAAGCAAACATAGGAATAAGGGTAGAATTATCAAAGGAAACTAAAGGGATCAAGTGTACAGCTCTCATTGAAATTCAGTTGAAGCTGGGTGCTTTAGCTCCCTTCAGACTCTTTGGAAAATCCCATCCTGAATATTCAGGTGGTAACTGAAACATGCTTCATAGAAATCTGGCGCGCTTCACGGTTCTGTGATCCAGGAGTATCTCATGACTGGCCTTCTCTTATTTCCCTTTCCATCAGCTCCAGTCCAACTGCCTCTCACCTATTCTAAGAGAAGGACACACCATAGTGAGAGGGAGCAGAGGAGTGTTATACAGTCCAACAGCTAAAAGTCCTCAACCCTTTTAGCTGAGGGTAGGGGTGGTTTGGAGGACCAGCTGAGATACAGGTGGTGGAGGAGGAAGAGATCTGTAAAATACCTAAAATTTGTCTGCAGGTACATGTAACTGTCTGGAACCTATAAGCCTAGTGGACCCCAGGCCATCAGCTTATTTTTAAAATATTGTGTGTGGAAAATAACTTAAAACGTTGGCAGCTTTTGTTGATGGTTATAAGAAAATTAGAGGCAGGGGCGGCTCTATGTGTTTTGCCACCCCAGGCACGGCAGTCAGGCGGCTTTCGGCGGCACGCCTGCGGGCGATCCGCTGGTCACGCCGATTCGGCGACATGCCTGCGGGAGGTCCGCCGGTCCCGTGGCTTCGGCGTACCTGCCGCCGAATCCGCGGGACCGGCGGACCTCCTGCAGACATGCCGCCGAAGGCAGCCTGACTGCCGCCCTCACAGGGACCGGTGGGCCGCCCCCCGCGGCTTGCCGCCCCAGGCACGTGCTTGCTGCGCTGGTGCCTGGAGCTGCCCCTGATTAGAGGAAGGCACACTATTTTGTCTGAGTGAGGAAGTGACAGAGCAGCCTTCTGGAGATGAACTTACACTAATGAACTGGGCATGGAGAGTATCCAGGCCTCTGCTAGGGATACTGGATATTTCCTCTCTACATACAGACTTTTTAGAGCAGCTGCAGAGCTGGTGAAAATTTAAGAGAGAACTTTTGATTTCTGCAGGCTGATTTAGGAGCTTCTCCCCAGTAGGGAGAGGATGAGAAAGCAAACAACTTGTGACAGATGTGTAGTCACGTTGTTTAGTGCATTATTGGAAGGCGTTCAGATATTATGATGAGTAGTGCGGTATAAAAACCTATATAGAATAGAAGATTTCCAGTAGGCCAGGTATTGACCAAGACTTGCTCCATGTAGACGCAGCTGGCCCTGTGATAGAGTAGGATTCTGAAATGTGCATAAGTGGTCTTAAAAATTTGTGATCCCTATGATCACACCTAATTTAAAACCTGTATCGAACTTGCCCAGGTCAATTACTGAGGCATGTCATACTTAATAGTTTGCACTTAAAAGAAGAGTTGGAAGAGAAAGAAGGAAAGTAGAAAGGGTGGGGGAATGAACAAAGAGAAACCGAGAAGACTGATTTTTTTTCTCTCTCATAGTAGCTGCACAGGTTTGCTAATCATGTTGCAGAATGCCTATCTTGAAATTACCTACCTGTGGTTAAGGGAACATGCCTCATCTATCTTAGCTACATCTACGATATCTTTGGAAATGATACTGCTGTTACCTAGCAAAATGAGTTTGCTCTTTGAAATATGATTATTGCTTTGGTAGAGGGGTGGGGTACAATGACTTCAAGTCATTTTTGTACTTCTGTGAAAGTGTCCTGTGGGTAGACTTTAAAGGGTTCATTTGGGGAGCCAGATTTGTTCAGCACTAAGCAGAGGTTGAAAAGATGAGGAGTCAGGTTGTTCTTTCATGCAATTTCTACTGAATCGATCCTTTAGATAGTAATTTTGTTGTTTTTTCAGCAAGAAGTGTGCTCCAGTAATTATAAACAATCTGTTTTTGTTTTATTGTTAGTTTCTAGTGCCAAACTGAAAAGGAAAAAGAACTGGTTTGGAACAGCCATTTATACAGAATTAGCTGCAGATGGAGAAATCAAGAAAACAGCAAAATCAAATAGTTCTTCAAATCCAAAATGGGATGAACAGTTGACTGTGTAAGTAGAAAAGCTTTTTCTAACTTTGTAAAATATAATTTATTAATCAAACATTAGAGACAAATATTTACCAAACTCTGCTGTTGGCTGCATACACACAACTTCCTTTAACTTAATTGAAAGTTGCATTTATCTAATGGCAATATTTGTCCTAAAATAACTGTTGTTGCTCAATGTGTATATGAGGTGTGTTGGCAAGATTATTTCTAAACAGGAGTGGGATATCTTTATATACACTTGATGCACGACTATATGTCTTTTGCACTATGGACTGTGTTCAGCTCAGTCCATGCTGTGTAGGAATGCTTACAGGATGTTGCCAGCTGGATGCATCAGTAATCTTGTTCTCACCCATAGACAAACAGAAATAATGTTGCTGGATAGAGATCTTGTTTTGAAGGATACCTATTCTTGGGATCCCACATTGTCTTTAATTGGCAGGCAATCAAGCAGTTTTTACTTGTGACTTGTGTGAAGCTCTATTTGGATGGAAATTCAAATCAAATTAAAAAAACAAAACTATTTAAATTTTTTTCATACATAAAATTAGTTTAAAAGTGATGGATACATAAGAAAGTTTAATAAAAGCTTATCAAAACATGTTTTGCATTTAAAACTAACTGATTTATTCAACAAAATAAGTATCTGTAGTTAGTCAATTGAACTGATTATTTTGGGTCACTGTGTCCTTTAGGATTTTAAAATTTGTAGTGCTCATCCTCTCACACCTGATTGCCTGCCAATTAAAGACAATGTGGGATCCCAAGAATAGGTATCCTTCAAAACAAGATCTCAATTACAGCATGGGCCAACATTGTTCGAAACCTTAAACTAGCTCTATTGATTTTCTTTAAAGTAATGTAAATAAGTAATGTAAAGTAATTCTTTAATAGATGAACATATTATAGGCAGACAACATAGATCATGGTTACTAAAACGAATGAGCAAATATGCTGCTTCATTCAGAACAAGTTGTAAGTAACACAGATCTACTAAAAACCCAGCTAAAAGAAAATTACGTCAATGTCATCACAATGGTCTACAGTGTTTACGCAAGGTCATTTGCTTCCCCTGATATCTTAGCTAATTTCTCCCAACTCTTAAAAAAACCCAAAACTTTCCCCCAAAAGTGTTTGTAATATAACCACTGTTCCATTTTGGTTACCTTGCCTCTTTCCTCCAATGGTGTATTTTAGTCTCATCACTTGGGGTGGGTTTTTTGTTTTAATTTTCAGAGCATTTTTTAAAATTGTTTTTAATATTGTATATTGTGTGTGTGTTCAATTCATAAATTAATATGTTTGAGGGCATCTGAGCAGTGGTGGCTATTCAGCGTTGTCTCTAATGATACAAGCTGAAAATCAAATCTAGCATTTTTTTCCTATTGACAAATATTGGAAATAAGTTCGTATTTAAAATTATGTATGGGGGGGAAATGAATTTTTTAAAAAACAAAAAACTGTGAAATTGATGCATAACTGAAATCTGAGTTTAATGTAAGTAGTTATGCTCCCAAGTATTTTCACACTATTGTAATAACATACCTTAGTCCTGATCTGTGCTTGAGATATTACGTTGATTTTTCTGTTTCATGGTGCTTTTGTGATATAGCTTTTTAAAAAAAAAACCTTAGTCACTACCAGTAATTACAGTAGTTATGGAAAAACTGATTAAAATAGATAATACATTTATAATAATGAAAGATGAGTACCTACAGCTTAATTTAAAAAATAATATTTTATATACAGGAATGTGACTCCACAGACTACGTTGGAATTTCGAGTGTGGAGCCATCACACTTTAAAAGCTGATGTTTTATTAGGAAGAGCCACTGTAGACTTGAGACAAGCTTTGGAAATACACAACAGAAAATGTAAGTTTTCATGGAGGGCATATTGATTAAGGAAAAAAATTAATTGATTATTTCAGTTACATTAATTTTGGTAGTTTTGATGTAATGACAAAAAATTATCATATAATTAAAACAGACCTTCATGGCCTGTCTCTTTTTGGGTTATAGAGAGAGATTTAAATTTATAGTGCAAGATAAATGTTTTCAAATAATAGTATATGAAATAACTACAGAAAAAAGTGAGAGGAAACTACACCTCTACCCCGATATAACGCGACCCGATATAACACGAATTCGGCTATAACGCAGTAAAGCAGTGCTCCAGGGGGGACGGGGCTGCGCACTCCAGTGGATCAAAGCAAGTTCGATATAACGCGGTTTCACCTATAACACGGTAAGATTTTTTGGCTCCAGAGGACAGCGTTCTATCGAGGTAGAGGTGTATTAAATAAAGATATGGGGATATACATTTTCTCTGATTAGTTACAGAATTTCCATTGTTCAGCAGGATCTATTGCAACCCCCCCAAATGGCCAAACGTTTCATGCAATCCCCAAAATGGAAAAAAGTTTAGCCATGTACAAGGCTTTCTAGTCTTCCCTGAATTCATAACTTAACAGGCCAAATTTCACTCCACTATGATAGATGATATTAGAACCCAATGTTGAACAAAATAATTGACCCTTCCTTCAGGATGGATTGATTATAAATCACTGATTTTAAGCATGATTTAAATCCGCATGCTGGAAATCTTGATTTAAATAATTGATTTTAATCATGTTTTGCATTTGTACTGCTTAGTTATTTTCCTGAAGGAAGGTTATTTCTCATTTGTTGGTAACCATTAAAACATGTAGATTTGTGACTAAATATAGACTTCACACTAAATTCAGTGTCTCTCTTTGCTAATTAGGAGGATTCGCTATATTTATACACATTTATGTAAGCAGTTATATAGCTTATCTTATGTTTATTCAAATTCTTAATTTTTACATTATTTCATTATGTTAGAAAACAGTGAATGATGTATTTCTTATTTACTAGATTGTTTTTACTTGTGACTTGCGTGAAACTCTATTTGGATGGAAATTCAAATCAAATTAAAAAAACAAAACCATCATTTAAATTTTTTTCATACATAAAATGAGTTTAAAAGTCATGGATACATAAGAAAGTTTAACAAAAGCTTATCAAAACATTTTTTGCATTTAAAACTAACTGATTTATTCAACAAAATAAGTATCTGTAGTTAGTCAATTGAACTGATTATTTTGGGTTACTGTGTCCTTTAGGATTTTAAAATTTGTAGCGCTCATCCTCTCACACCTGGTTTTTATTCATTGGATGAGGAAAACAAGTTTTCCTGGTTTTTCAACACCCTCTTGGTGTCTTAGCTTCGAATGAATTAGTCATTAAACTTAACTAGTTGAATAAAGTGTAATGAAGAAATTATTCTCTGTGCACCAGCAGTAGAGGCTACTGGTGTCAAAAGCTGGTTTAGCGCGTCAACAAATTCTGGTTCCAGATGCTTAGCCAGTGACTTGCACCAGTTCAGAGGTTTGACTTTCTTTAAAACTTGGTGGCAAACATAAAAAATATAAATAAATAAATAAACAATATTTTTGTATTTAGTTTAAATGATTTTATTAGATCATAATAGCTTTAGGCTTTAACACAGATTGTCTATTTCAAATTTAATTTTAAATAGGTTTATGTTTTAAAATAATTTAAATGATGATTTTTTGTAAATCAGTTTAATTTTTATTCATCTTTGTTCCTTTGAGTACATTAGTGATTATCACCTACATTTTCTCTTGCATAAGGCAGCCTCCCTGATACCTATTGCCCCTGCCAGAAGAGCTAATGAGCTACAAGATTTTTATGTCTTGTTCTCCTTTCTTAATTTTTTCATTAGAACATGAAATTTCTTTTAAATTTCACCCCAAAATGGCATTGAAATCCCAGCTAAACCAATAGCTCAAATTCATTTTTCCCAATCTATAGATGTCCTACAAAACCTCAGAATTTATAATGAGGGAAAACTGAGTGTAAAAAAGGTTTCTTTACATCTTTCTCACTTATTACAAGACATCCAAAGCGGAACCCACCTCTAAGTGGAATGTCTTCATTAGTATTATGAAGATGTCAGACGTGACTCCATAGTTAAACATGTTTTCTGTTTTGCACTTAGAGCAGAGATTCAACCTTGTTTATGTGTTGAATATACAGAATATCCTCTCCAAAACTTAGTGCTTCCTCTTTGAGCTCAGAAAATTCAAGTATATCCAGAATTGAGTTATAATTAATTTAAAAATGGGTTCTTGAAGTAATTTAACATGTTAGATTTTTTTGTCCCAAATAATCTTAGTAACATAATAGCACAATCTTCAAATTTTCCATATAGAGAAGATACAATTTTTAAAAAAGGCTGATAATACGTATCTTAAAACAATTAGAAATATCTTATGGTAGCATTCGCTTTGGGTTTCTTGTTTAGTGTTTGTGTATGACATTTTTGTAATAAAAAAAGGGAAATTCTAAGACAAAAGGACTACAGCAAGATCTGAAATGTAATTAAGGCACATAAACAACCTTAACTCTGCCCTGTAAGATGGGAGGGGGAACTAATGAAAACTATTTTTAAAGATGCAGCTAATCTGAGACCACAAATACTAAAATCCCTACAACGTAAGTGGTGGTGTTGCATGACCTTGCTACAGATGACTGTTAAGATTGTTTATTTTCATCCTTAATGTGTTTGCATTTCTTTTAAGTCTAACTTAAGTGTAAGTCCAAATTTTCTGGATTTGTAATGCTTGGTTTTTCTTTGAGTGCTTGCTCATGTTCATTCCATTCCGCAACATGCACCGTATCATGGCACAGAAAGTCATCTCCCTCGTGCAGATCCCCAGCCTGACAGTCCTATTGAGTTCAATACAGATGTTTAATTGGAATTATTTTTTAGACTCTGATAAATGGGTTAAAATGTAGGGCAGGGGTTTTTTTGTTTGTTTTTAACTGGTCTAGTAATACTCTTATTATTTAATAATCTTCAGAGTTGGGATCTGTATGTTAGTGACAGAAAATTATCAAGTATCAGAGGGGTAGCCGTGTTAGTCTGGATCTGTAAAAAGCAACAGAGAGTCCTGTGGCACCTTTAAGACTAACAGATGTATTGGAACATCAGATGTATTGGAGCATCGGATGACATGCATCCGACGAAGTGGGCATTCACCCATGAAAGCTGATGCTCCAATACATCTGTTAGTCTTAAAGGTGCCACAGGAGACTCTGTTGCTTTTTACAGAAAATTATCAGTGACTTTATATTTTTTTAATTTATTTATTATTTTGTATTTACTACCTACTTAGATCCACATTTTCCCTCCTTCCTACTGGTCTTTGGAGATACACAAAACTTGTGCTCAATTCTTGACTATCTAATAGTTTTAGCTCCCTGTACCTTGTAAAGCATGTATCAGGGTTCACAGTCCAGAATTTAGTTATAGCTTCTTTAAACATTTTGGGTTTGTGAAACCGGCACAAGATTCCAAAAATGCACCATGGGAACAATAAGCTTGGAGAAATCCAAGTAAATAATCTATCTGAAGCACTAAGCCTGTATGGAGCCAATAGTATATGTGCTAGAAACTACCTAATCTAACCATTTCTTTTGCAGTAGGTATTAGGAGTCTATAACCTCAGTGTAAATTGACATAACTCCATTGACTTGAGTGGGTGCTCTGCTGAATGATAACCAGCTGAGGATCTGGCACTATGTTTCTTCTCCAACAAACTACATAATTGTTCAAAACCTCACACACCCTTAATTGGAATCCCTGATTTTCTGTAAAACCATGCCAATGTTTATGTTTAGCTGTCCACTATCTACTCTGAAGTTGCAGTGACACATGGAGATTCTTGGGGTGAAATCCTGGCTCTACTGAAGTGAATGGGAGTTTTGCCATTGACTCAGTGAGGCCAGGATTTCACCATTTATCTGTCATCAAGTGTCCTGAGGTTTCAACAGCGGAGTTCCATAAATGCTTGCCATATTCCAGATGTCTTTTGCTGACCTATCCCCGTCCTAGAAATTTACAGCGTGGTTTATATCAGCAAAAGTTGTATGTAAAGCTGGACTCCTGTTTATGGACTCTACAGTATACGTAATCAAACATGATGATGTAACCCATGTGATTTTTTTAGGGTTCCCTGCTCTGAGGGAATAGAAAGCAGCAAAATAATAGAAATGCATCTTATTTAAATCAAATCTTAATTAATTACTTTATTCAGCAAGCTAGTTCGTAAAATTACAAATTAGCAAAACCTGAAGACTTAGAAGAAATAGAAGATGTATCCGTAATATATATTAGAATAAATCTATATATAACTTTTTCTTCAAGTAGCAGAGAAAACTGTGTGTGTGTGTGTGTATTATATATATATATATATATATATATATATATAGTGTGTAGAATTTTTATATGTAATATAACTTTGTACAAAATATTTTTAGTATGTTTTTGTGGGGGAAACTATTTAATGCTGAATTTATTCTTTTTCCCTTTGTAGTGGAGGGGGTGAAAGAACAATTGAAACTCTCCTTAGAAAACAAGAGTGGCATGGTGCAAACAGGTGAACTGACAGTTGTGCTTGATGGTTTGGTTGTTGAACAAGAATCTCTTACAAACTGCAGTTCACCAGCAGCCAGTAAGTTAAATTAGTAAAATAAAACCCATATGTTTTTGTTAACATTTTAAAAGAAGAAAAAATCTATTTAATGTATTTCTTATTGTTTAGTAGAAGTCCAGCAAAATGGTGATGCTATACATGAAAACAGAGAAATTTTGGCAAGAACTACATCCAGGTTTGAATTTATTATTATTTTTTACTTTTTGCAGTATTTGAAGTATAATGGCCATTGTTTCATTTTAAATGACATAATTGAATTTTGCACAGGGGTCCAGGTTTTGACCTTCAGGCCTACACTCCCATGGACTCCGTTTGTAGTGTTGCTTGAGTAAGGAAGGATTGCAGCACCAAGGGCCCAGTGCTGTAAATTTGCACATGACTAACTTTATTCATGTGGGTGTTCCATTGAGTTCATGTGGATTACTTAGATTAGGTGAATGTAGCTGTTCAGCTTACATCTCTGTTCTTCTGCTTGTAATAGGGTAGCTTGTGCCTTGTTCTCCAGGTAAGTGGTCAACCTCTTGATGGTTTAGTTTAGTCTTCTGCCAAAACATATAAGTCCATCTGACCAAACATAGAGTCCACCTGGCTTTGAAATCTATGAAGTGCTGCACTGGAGCTTAGTGGATCAGGAACTGTGAATCTGGTATTGAGTGCTGAGCTCCTTGCTACCTCCTGCTGCTGTGTAAGAGCCAGGTGTAGTGCCTTTCTACTACCTTCCTCCTTTAAAATGCTATTGCAAGAGAGGAGGGAAGAAAAGGGCCTGTGTCCCCCATCCGGTCTTCTCCCTCCCCCCTCCCAACTAGCTCTCTTTCAAGGCCTGATCTGGTGCACATTGAAGTCAATGGAAGGACTCCCATTGACTTAAATAGTTATTGAAAAAAGCCTTCAAAGCAAAGAACTTGCCCACCTAAACCTGAAATGGGGAAGAGAGACTTGAGTTTGATGTAGGGAGACCCACAAGCTTCATCTAAGAACAAAGGGCTCCAGGAGAATAATAGAAACAGGCCACACTTGGTCCTCAAACAGCAGTAGAAGGGGAGCAAGGAGTTCATTACTAAAACTAGCTTTATTGT
Organism: Emys orbicularis; assembly: GCF_028017835.1. Lineage (NCBI taxonomy): Eukaryota > Metazoa > Chordata > Testudines > Emydidae > Emys > Emys orbicularis. Next base: position 48,984,749 of record NC_088684.1, on the reverse strand, counting down.
TACTGGACCACCCAGCAACCTTGCAGTGATTTCCTTACCTTGCTACTTTCCTTCCATGTGTGTGGTTTTGCTCCCTCTCAGCTGCTACAGATCTGGGGGATGGACACAAGTTGTTCTTCCCTGCCCATCCCACTACTGTCCTCTTTATATGTGGAGGTTTGTCTCTGGATCCCCTTGGCCACTAAATATTACTGGGATGAGGACTCAAAAGTGTTATTCCCCAGCTTTCTCTAGCATCTTGGGGACTATAATTTTCTTCCTCCTCCTTCCTTTCCACAAGATATTGCCCCAGATTTTTTGAAGATGGATCAGCTATACCTTCACAGTCCTCCGTCCTGATCGCTTTGGATGTTTGATCTTTGAAGCAGCAGTATTCCCTTGTCTTCAGACAATTCGTGTTGCCCCTAATGCTGCTTTTGTACTTGGCCCTACCCTGTTGATGTGTTAACTTACCTTACATTAAAACTGAAAATTGCTAATAACACGAATAGGACACTTCAAAAAAAATTCTAACTTAATTTTAAAAATAATATTCTGATTACAAAGCTCTTTACTGAAAAATAAATACAGCTTAGCTCCACTGATTTGAAAACAAACCAATTCTTTTGACCTCTGGTTTAGATGTATTCTGTAGATGTCAGCAAAATCAAATAAGATTTCTAGGTTAGAATAAAAAATAACCAAAAACAAAAGCTGAGTCTGTTGTTGTTTGATTTATCAGTAACTTAAGTGAATTGATGTTGCTGTTTTATAACAAAGAAATGTTTGTTTTAATTATTCTTCACTAAGCCTACTTTTCTGTGACTTGGTCTGTGACAGCACAGGCACATTGGGTCTTCCTTCCTAACTCTAGTAGGCAGGATGATCAACCACCTCTTCCAGCATTTTTCTGTTCTCAAGGGCTCCCTCATCTGCTTGATTTCTGCTTCAATGCAGCATGCATGAAGGTGACCTCTGTGACTGCCATTTGTCCCCAGAAAAGGCTAAAACAATATTTAGGGGTCAGGAAGAGTGGAACAGCATCTCAAAATATGGTGTTTCCTGTAGGGGGCCTTAAGTATTTATTTCCCTCTCACTAAGAGAAATCTTTGCTACCTCATTTGTTAGACAGTAACTACTCTGAAGTAATTTCTAGAGATGTGACTGACAAAACCAGCTGTCAGCATGCCTAAAGGAGGAAAGAAGCTCATCTGATGGGGTTCTCTCCAGAGAAGCAGCTGGGCCATTTTTGGGAACTGTAGTAGCCAAACTAGCCAGCTCAACTCAGTTGTAATGCCATATTGGGGGGAAAATAAATGGAATTTAAAAATCCGGTTGATAAGTATCTGAGTTAAATTACAAAAATAAGCTCCCTTACCCCCATAATTGGTTTAGTTTTACGTATATGAACTATTATCTACACCCACCAACGGAATAATATTAAAACCTTGCCACTCAGTTTACTTTGGTGTATTTTGTATCAGATCTTTCAGCATGTTTCAGTGTAGGCCTTTGTTTTCTATAGTTATGTTTAACATACTGTTTGTATTAATCAAAATCCTCTTTATTTTGCCAAGATCTACCTGTGACATGTCTAATGGAATAGACAATCAAACTCCTTTAAACTCTGTAATACAGAATGCATTCTGTATACATGCTGTTAATGGAGACAGCACTTCATCTCCTTCTCATGTTGCAGTCAGTCCCAAAATTACACCAGTACCAAAACCACTTTCAACCCAACCTGCCAACAACACTGGTAAGAAATGAGCATGTTATAAAACACTGTTCGGTAAGGCTTTTCTGTTTAGTTAAAATCATGTAGTCCAACTTTTGATTGTTTATCTGCCTTTTGCTACGTATATCTGAGATAAAACCTGTAATCCTATTTTCACTTCTCCATGATAAATATAAATCTTAGAATTTCTCCATTTCCTTGAGTTATTCCAGAACACATCAATTTGGAGCACAATATTTTACCTATTTTGTTTTCCTTAAGAGACATCTTGTCATCAAGGAAGGCCTCTATGCCTGAACCAGACCATTGAATCATAGCACTGATTGTCTAGAGGAAAGAGTCTGACTTCCTTTATTGGCTCATTTCAAAAACGTTTTTCTAGTGGAGGTGAGAGACAGTAAGTGGATTTCCTGACTGCAAAGAAATGGAAGTACGTTTCCCAACAAGAAGTACTTTCCAATAAAAATCTGCAAAGGCAAAGACAGAAACAATGTAACAAATTTATGAGGACTTTAAATTTCTCTAGTAGCAGGACCCGCTTGTGTCACTGTAGTTCAGCATTTCCGTTGCCACTTATATAAACCTGTTTTCCAGTGGTATGCAAATCAGGTAACGCATCTGCTCTGGGATGAAATATATTTTAGAATTCTCAGCCCAGGATCACTTAAGTACCAATTATTTCTAAAGGGACGTTGATAATTTTAAATTTGATTTCCATCTGGAAATTTTGTACTGACTATTGTTGCAAGTAACCTCTAAGAGTAATATAGTAGAAAGATATTAGAGATTTTTTTTTTTCATTTTATTACTTTGTGCATTGGAATGAATTTTACATATAATCAGTGTTGTCATTTTGCCAATGGTGCATGCCCTTCCTCAGGTTCTGTGAAAGAGTGTCTGAGTAACAGGAACAAGTGAAGATGAACAGACTAAAAGCAGGGGTGTTATTCTCTGGCATTCTCAAAAGACCTTTCTAAACATAACAGGGGAACAGAAAAACCCTCAGTTTTTTAAAGTTACTAAAAAAAAAAAATCCTTCAGGACTTGGTATTTAAGGGGTACACTACTTAAAGGGTACTCTATTAGAAAACAGATCTTAAAAAAATAATGAAAGAAAATCCAAGTTGACTCTGTACCTTTAAGCTGAGGTCCAAAAGTCATAGATACTATATAATTTCATTTGCTTTCTTGTGCTATTATTGCTAAATGAGATAAGGAGCCTCCAAAGAGTGCTTAGTTGATACAGGAAGTGGGTTGGTGGAAATCTCTCAAGTCTGTACTGAGTCATATTCTAGCATAGTGATAGAAGATGCAGTTTTGCTGGATGTGACCTTTCCTGAGTGAGACACAAAACTGAGGTCCCTACTGCTTGTGGTATAAAATTAATTACAAGTGTTATTACAATATAAAAGGTAACATTTTGTCAATCTTAGACAGTGTTGGATAATAATTCCATAGAGATGCTGTCAAAATTGTCATTTTTAAACCCATTGAGGCAGATTCTCAGCTGATGTAAACTTTCATAGTTCTTTTGTGGAGCTATGATTACTGACACCAGCTGAGCATCTGCCCCAATTATTTTACTACTTCTAACTCCCTTTTCCCATCCCATTCAACTATTTTTGTGGGGCTCAAAATTCCTCTTTAGTTAATTAGTTGGGCTAGTTTTAACAAAAAGGTAATTTTTTAAAAAAATTGGCAAGTGTGAAGGAAATTGGTGAAATTGTCTGTTGATGTTTTGAAAGATAAACATGCTATCTGAATTCTGCAGATCTAATTCTCTTGTGCAGCATGCACCACAGCAGCTGTGAGCTCATAACCATTAGGATATTTGTGATCATTGCAGCTACATGCTTGTGTCTTTGCAGATACAAATGTTTGATATTAGGGTATATAAATAATTATATCTCATCTGACATCAGTTCCTTTCCTGATTCCTTTTGGCTCAATTGTGGCATTATTACAAGCCCTGTGTTAGGGGCAGCTCATTGTGCTGCCTTTGGAGAAGCCTAAAAGGAAGATTGACTTCCCCAATCACAGTCCCCTTCCCAGTTTTCCCATTGCGCTAAGGAGAAAGTATGCTGTGCCTCGTCTGTACCTTTGCAGGATACAAACCCCAGCACTGCAGTGTAGGTATGCTGCCAGGTGCATCGAGAGGGTTGAAGCCCCCTTCTCACTCTTGCCCAAAGAGGGGAGTGTAGTTATTCTGCAGTGCCTGTGACTCCCTGCATGCTATAAATGGTGGCACAGTGAACTAGCATAAAGGTGTTCCAAAAGCAACCTCTGCCCCTCATTTCTCTACCCATGCTTTACATATGGGCCAGCAATGAGTCCCTCTACACATTAATCTTAACTGTGTTCCCTTGTGCATATGCACTGCTGATAAGTTCTTTGTTACATAATGAAAAACTTCCCACTTTGCTGGCCTGTATTTCTAGCCTTCTTGGGAAGATGGACTGGCATAAGTTAGATATAAGAAGTAGAGGACAGATTCTGACTGGTAATTTAGGAACAGATGTACAGATTAAAGTGAATGTTGGTTTCTTAAAGGGGTGCTGTCACCTTATTTTAGACCCCAGCTTAAAACCCAGTCCTGCACATATGCATGTGAGTAAGGTTATAGATTTGAATTCAAAAGCATACCATTCCCATGCAGTGTTTGTGATCCAGATGTTGCAGAATTATGGTAGAGAACCATAGCGTGAAAATAACTAGAAAGTGACTGTAAGCAAAAGTAAAATTGTCTGGTCTGTTTTTATTGTCTAAGCTTACATATAGTGTAGAAAAGTAACAAACAGCACAAATGGTGAAAAGTAAAGTAAATTCTTTCTTTTAATAATCTAAGGTTTTAGTAGCACAGATGAAGGAATATTTTAAAATATATATGAATTTTAACCTAATAGTGTCCATTAAACTTAGAATTTTCTGAATTGAGTCTTCATAGACTATCCTTTTGCGCTAGTCACTGTACAAATACATAAAAATATACTTTCTGCTCTAGAGAGCTTACAAATTGAAGATCTTAAATTAAAATTCCAGTTGATGTGATAGATTGCTTTAACATGGCAATAATCCAGAAATGATACAATATTTTGATGTTGCATTTTATTATGTATGTGATGCATAATTATTAGATCACTGGATTATTCTTGTGAATAGTAAGTTTCAGTCTCTGTAACAAAGCTACCAAGATGAATAAAAAATATGCCAAAGAAAAAGTTTGTATTGATTTATGAAGTCAATACCTATAATTTCTATTGAGATCCTTTGGCTCAGCTAAAGCAGCATTGCCTTGTACATGAACTTGATAAGATTTTAAATTTTCTGGTTAAAAATGACTTATCCAAATATGACATATTGTAGCAGAATACAATGTCACATTTACGTGTAACTGAACAGACCAAAAAATTACATTAGTCTGAAGGATATAAATTACTATTTTTATTTTATAACACTAAACTGTATAAACCCAACATTTTAAGGTTGTTGATTTTGGGTGGAGGCAGGCAAGGTTAATTTTATTTAAGTTGGGCATAGATGCAGCTCTTAATATTTTACTTTGAAACCACTATAAGAAATCAGCAATTATTTTTGTAGTTTTTTCCTCAGACAAATATTTAATGAACTTCTTATTTGAACTGGAAGTATTCACAGGTAATTTTTAGGCCTGCCATAATTAGGTTTTCTCTTCACAGTTTCCTTTCCTGTTTTCTCACTTGCAGCAAGGGCAGTTTTGAAATAGTTTTTCTACTTAAAAGCTTTACAAGAATGATTGGTGCTATTTGCTTCCACCAAACCACGTTACCTTTTTCCTTTTGGCAATGCTTTCTTTTAGTAATTGACAGGAGGGTCTGTTACCAGAAATGCAGTTTCAGTAAGGTGGAGGTCAGGAAGATCTTATTGCAGTAGTAAGTCTTTGTTTATATATTTTGTGTTTAATGTGCTCTGCTGGGTTAACTAATTGATAAAAGAAAAAGTGATATCTGTAACCCTTATATTAGCTTCTGCTTGTTTACCTGATAGGACATTTCCATGTAGTTTCTACACAGGCAATAATATGTATACTTCTAACAGCAACTGTAAAAAATACATTTCTTGTTCTATGTAGCCTGTGTTTGTCAGGTAAATATACATTTAAATTAATATAATTTTAAAAGGCTTGTTAACTTTAACTTCAAATGTAGTTGTTGTTTTCATTATTAAATCCTTCCAAGAGGTGGATTTTAGTTTAATTACCGAGTTGGTAGTTTTAAAAAAAAATTGTAAATATTTTTTGGCCACAAAGCAAGCGGAATGAGCCCAGAAAGTTATCCAAGTGGACATTAAAGGCTGTTATCAATTGATATCTTTCATACTCCGTCTTCTTTTATTCTTCCTTTAAAATTCTCTTACAGTCTCATAGTGATAAAGATTCTCTTTTAAAACCAATACCACTTGGAAGTTTCAAGAGCAAATTGTGTGTATTTTCGTTTGGGGACTTGAAGCAAGGTGCCCACCCTCTGCTAGCTTACCGAACACATCTTACTATCCCACTAAACAAGCTGCCAGGAAACTGAAAAGTTACTACTACTTCAAGTGGCTCTGCATATTCCCACTTGTGGGCAATAAAGCAACAGTGCAGTCTAACAGAACCTTCTTCAAGCAATGCCTGTTAGAGCGCACATATACCTCATCCTACTCCTCTCCTCAGTGTCTTCAAACATTCTGAGCGAAAGGCTGTATAATGGCACGCTGCATCCCCTACTGCCTCAGTTCTTCCAAAACCTGCACCAGATCGAAGTGAACTGTTCTGGGGGTGCAGGTATAGGATTTTTTTCTCCTGTGCTAGTGCCTTAGATAATTGTTGTTGTAGCTTGTAGTGTAAGTTTAGTTAGTTTAATTTTAAGTTCAGTTCTGAGTGATGGTGGAACTGAAGAAAAAAGTAAAAGCCAGCATTAAGGGATGTGCTTATGCCAGTCATCTTCCTGGCATCAGACGACCTCACATTAGGCATCTTAAGTACCTTGGTGAAGGTCAATCTCTCCTTCTGGGTGTTCTGTTTGTTGGAGTTTCACACCCAGTACGCAAGGAGATGCAGAATAGACTGCAGGTGCTCCTGCTTAAGAAAGTTCTTGCTGCTAAGCCGTCTGGCTTCAGAAGATCATCAGATCCAAACACAAGGGGGTGTGTTTCAGCTCTGAGTGCCTTGTCTTGTAAGGCTAAGGTGCCTAAAGGATCCTGGGGATCTGTGTATTCTTTGGTTTCAGCTCCTGTTCCTGTTTCATCAGCTCCTCCTGCTAGGATGTTGAAGGGACCATCTCTTCAGTTGGCAGCTAAGGACTCTGTGATTAAGCCATCAGTTCTGACTGCCTAGGTTCCAAAGGAAAAAGGCGAGGGAGAAGATGGCCACTGTTTAGAAGTGCCAGATTCTGTGGATCAGATTTAATGCATGTGTCTCATTTGGATATGGCCTCTGCAGACCTTAGTCAGCTCTGCATTAGGCTTCATGTTCAAGAATTATGGAATTGAACCTCTCTCTGGATCCAATGATGCCTAAGCCTGTAAGACTGCCACTATTGCCCATTCCTGTTCCAGTGCTGATGTCTAATCTGAAGACCATTACTGTCATGGCAGATGTTCACCGTTCAGGATCTGATCATCAGACCTGAGTGAGAGATCATTGGGGAAGAGGAAGAAAGAGATTTTATCTGTTCAGAGTTTGAAATCCCCTTCACTTAGAAAGATGAGTAGAATAGAAGATATTGAGTCTTTTTCCAGATCCATCTTTGCCCCCTCCTCCTAAGACTCCAACAGGACCTCCAGGCAAATCCTTCTTATCGTTTGTCTCTGCATCCTCTCGTGAGATCCATAGCAGATCCAAGGTTGTATCCACAGTTAGACGAGGTTAGAGGAGGAGTTGAAAGACCTGAATTGTCCAGATTTATGCTACTGAAGTCTTTTGGACAGTTTGTGCTTCCTCATCCTATAGCAGGGGTGGGCAAACTTTTTGGCCTGAGGACAACATCTGGGTATGGAAATTGTATGGCGGGCCATGAATGCTCATGAAATTAACAATTCATGTTCAATCAGGGACAACATAAGTTTGTTTCAAAATCAACACTACTGCACTACGTAAAAGTCTGGTAGTTTTCATGTTTATTGCTGACTTCTTTACGATCTGTAATTAGCTTTGTTGAATCATCAGTGTTTCTCTATTTGACCGTGTCAATAACCAAAATATATTCAAACTATTTTAGCTTCAAAGTAAACCATAATTAAGCAATGTTGTGGTTAAACAATTTAACTCTGAAGAAGACTTATTCAAATAAACTTTAATAAAGATACATTTTAGTGGGGAAAAAAAACATAAAACCTTACTTACTATTATAAATATACCATCATAAAAACATATTACAATAATTAAACCAAACTTACCCCCTTTCCATGCCCTCTTTGACTAATGTGAACAATACAGCTGCTCACCCTTCTTTATAAAGGTATCAAAGTCTGATGTCATTCTCATTGTGGAAATCCACAATTCCGAGCTGAGATGCTGGTCAGTTAACTGGTATCTGTAGTGAGATTTGTTATAATTCAGTAGGAAAAATGTTTGTTTGCACACATAGGTGGAGCCGAACAAAACAAGGATTTTCTGTGCCACTTGCGGATATTTGGGAACTTTGTTTCACTCAAGGAGACATAAAACTCGTTCAGTTTTTCTGAATTGTACTTTTTCTTCAAGATGGAATCTCACTGGAGATCAATGTAATTGATTAGTGTCTTCTCTGTCTTCTCAAAGTCAGAGAATTGATGAGAAAATTCTCCGTGCAAATTCTTGCTCAAAATGTTGCTGTACTTTTCTGTCTGCTCTGGCGACACTTCCAAGTATTTCAGTGTTGGAAAGTGAACGAACATTTTGTCCTTAATTTGTTTTGAAAACAAAACTAACTTGACTTTGAAAGCTGTCACACTAGAATTCAATTCATGTACAAACACATTCTTTCCTTGCAGCTTCACATTAAGTTCATTTAAATGTGCCAGCATATCCACACTAAAAGCGAGGTCGCACACCCAGTTTGAACTATTTAATTCAGGGAAATCATTTTCTTTCTCCTGCATCTCCAGAAAAGTGTAAATTTCATCTCTGAGCTCCCATACTCATTGCAGTACCTTTCCTAAGCTGAGCCAGCGGACATTTGTATGATAAAGTAAGTCCTGGTGTTCAGCATCCGTGTCTTCAAAAAGAGAAATGAATTGCCAATGATTAAGCTCCTCTCTCTTATGTAGTTCACTACTTTCACTGCTGTGCAAACAACAGGATCAATGTCCAGGACATTTTTGCAGAGGGCCTCCTGATGTATAATACAATGCAGAAAAATCACTCTTTATCAGGGTTGTCTTTTTACTTTGTCCTGAATTCTTTTTAAAAGTCCTACATTTTTCACAGTTAAATTTGGCGATCAATCTTTGGTTACGTTTGCCAGTTTACTCCAGGGGAGCTTCAGCTGTTCAAGGCAGCCAGACACCGTCTTGTATAAATCCGATCCCTTAGTTGTGCATTTCATTGATTCCATTGATAAAAATTCCTCTGTGGTTTCAAATTTGTCATCAATTCCTCTGACAAAAATTAATAACTGTGCTGTGTCCTTAATGTTAGTGCTGTCATCGAGAGCTAATGAAAACAACGTAAAGCCCTGTGCTTTCTTGTTCAACGCAGAAGTCAAATGTTCATCAATCACTTCTACTTGGCGAGTAACAGTTCTTCATGGCAAACTAAAGTTCTCAAATTTGTTTTGGTATTCTGGGCACAGCATGCCAGCAACATCAACCATGCGTTCTTTCAAAAACTCCCCTTCAGCAAAAGGCTTATTTTGTTTAGCGATTTTAAACGCCAGAACATAACTTGCCTTTGTAATGGCTTCCTGAACTGTAGATTGTTGTATATAAATATTTTGTTGAGCTTTTAAGTTTGTGGTGAGTTTCTCAGCATTTCTTGCCCTTTCCTCAGTTGTTAAATTACTGCCATAAATAGGATGTTTCGTTGAAAAATGGCGATTCAAATTTTACTCCTCAAACACTGCAATGCTTTCCTGATAAGTCAGGCATACAGCCTTCGAGTTCAGGTTTGTGAAAAAATATTTTGCATTCCATTCTTTGTTGAAAACCCGACACTCACTGTCCACTTTTTTTTTTTTTTTTTTGCAGCGCTCATTTTTGAAAGGGAAAAGAAAATCCTAACTGCTACCCTTATTTCAAACTGCTGTTTTACAAGATTGCATGCACTTCATGCATGCCCTCATTTTCAAAAGAGGTGCCACAGCAACTGTTTTTTTTAAATCAGAAAAGACGCTGCGCCAGGGGCATAGCCACGGGTGGGCCTGGGCAGGCCGTGGCCCATGCAATTATCCAGGCCCACCCCATCACTTGCCCAACTCCGCCAGCGCTCCAGCCGGGTAGCGGGGTTGGGGGCTTGCCCCACTTCCCCCGTCTGCCTGGCACTCCTGCTGGGGAGTGGTTTGCAAGCTGCCCACCCCACTCCCCAGCAGGAGTGCCGGAGCAGGGCAAGCCACCCACCCTGTTCCCACGTGGGAGTTTTGGAGTTCAAGGGCGGGATTAAAAACTCTGATGGGCTGGACGCGGCCTGCGGACCGTAGTTTGCCCACCCCTGTCCTATAGGTATGTTCCTGGATCCCAACTACTAGAGGGACTGGTAGTCCTGGGCTCTGCGGCTTTATTGGGCTCTGCAGTGAGAGTTCTTAAGTCATCCACCTTATGGATGGAGTAGGGACATTCTGATTGGCAAGGATCTGGCTGTTGAGGAATCTTTGGATCCAGTTCCACCGGATCTGTCTGCAGTTCAGAGAGTGATGCCTGACACTTTGTCTGAGGAAGAGGACGAGGATCTAATGCCTCATTCGATTACAACTTTTGAACACGGTCAGATGGATACTAAATTTGAATCCAGTTTGTCACATGATTAGGATATGAGTGCTGCTTCTGTGTCATCTCCTTCTGAGGATCCATGAAGCAGGGAAATTGTATGAATGTGGAAACTATTGAAGGATAAAACTATTGTTGCAGGGGATGAAGATACTGGATTGTATCCTGGACACTAGGATTAGAAGAATGATGGAACCCTTCCTCAAACAAGAACTGTTCGGCTTTAGGAAGGGACGAGAAACCACAGATGCCATGTTTGTAATTTGGCAAGAGATAGAGAAGGGGCTAGAGTATTAACAGGATAGTTTCTGAGCTTTTGTAGATCTAGAAAAGGCATCTAATAAAGTGGCCAGAAGGATGCTCATATCAGTGCTGAGGAAATATGTTGTGTCTGAGAATTTAATAACTATAGTAATATCAACTAAAACAGTGATCCAAACACGTTTTGAAATGACAAGTCCCTTTGAGGTAAAAGCTGGACTGTACTGGGGGGACAGTCCTTTCCTGCTCCTGAACTGAAGAGAGGACACTTTTTGTTGAATGTGATATTCAGAAGCAATCCTAAATCTACAGTCTAGCAGATCTTCTTGTGAATGAGGCTTCAGCGGCCAGTGTCTAAGTATGGATAAACAAAAGTACTCTGTCTTCTAAGTTGTCTCCCTACCACAGGATGGCACTTCGTAAAAACTCTTGGTTCTGTAGAAAAGCTAAATGTCAAGACCTTGTACTGAAAATATCTTTGTGCTGCCACTATATGGAGGTGCTTCTGATGATTTGGCCAGATAAAAATATGGAAATATGCATCTTTTAAACTAAGGGTTGTGAACCAGTCCATAATTGAAAGAGAGGGAATTGTGGAGGCTAGGCTTACAATGCTGTCCTTTGATTCCTTGGTGAGTGTTCTTTATTTATCTATTAAATCTGTGTTTATTTTTGTTATCACATTAGGTTGAAGAGTGAGCAAGTTACACACCTTGATGGCAAACCCTCCTTTTACTATTTTTCAAAAGGCACGGTGGTCTTAGACCTGATCCAGGTTTTTACCAATAATATTATCAGAGTTTCACAACATACAATTAATTTGCCACTGTTTTTTCCCAAAGCCGTGTTTTAATAAAGGGGAATCTGCTTTATGTACTTCAGATGCTAGAAGGGTATTAGCATGTTGTTTAAATAGAACTAAAGATTTTAGGAGGTCTTCTGGTTATTTGTTTATTCTACTACGAATCATGCGAGTTACAGTTTATCTGCTAAGATACAGATTTCCAGTTGGGTAAAACTGTTTCCTTGAATGCCACAAGTTAGCAGCAGTCACTATGCCTAAAGTTATGACATCTCATTCAACGAGAGCTGTGGCAGGATCTTTTGCTTCTCTTAAACATGTTCCTATTGGGGAAATCTGTAAGGCTGCTTCTTGGAAGTCACTTTATATTTACTAAACATTATGCTTTGGCTTTGGCTTCAAGAGTGGATACTAGATTTGGTGGAGTAGTGCTTCAATTGTTTTTAATAATCAGAGAATCATAGAAGATTAGGATTGGAAGAGACCTCAGGAGGTCATCTAGTCCAACCCCCTGCTCCAGTCTGGTCCCTCCTCCTGAGTTTTTCAGCACTCCTTGCCAAACTGTTCCTAAGTGGGAATATGTAGTCACTCAAAGAAGAAATGAAGGTTACTTGTAACCAGAGTTGTTTGAGTGCTTCCTCATGTCCATTCCAAGTCAGGTGTGCACGCACATCTTACTTGGAATGGACATGAGCAACACATCTTGAAGAACAACAGTTACAAAAGATAGGTAACCGTTATTTCTTTCAGATGACTCTGAACATTCACACTTCCTGCTCACCCTCCCTTCTTCCTCGGTCCTATTTTGGTTTCTCTGGATCAGCAGTTGGAAGGAACTGAGGTGGTAAGGGGCACAATGCTTCCTTATATAGCCTTGCCATCAGAACATTTAAAGACACTTAGGGAAGGAGGAGAGGATACACATGCACTCCAACAGGTACTGCTTGGAGAATGTTCTACCATTAGGCTTCACTGGTCAGTGCTTTACCCATATTGTGAATATACAGAGTCATCTTGAACTCTGGTTGCAAGTAACCAGCCTTAGTTTATTTACATATATAAACTAGAATTTAAGTAAATTATCTTATGCTCACAATGGATTGGGGATTGGCTAAAGGTCTGTAATAGAGGTAGGGGAAGCACAGCCTTAATTGAAGAAGCTGCTTCCTGTGCCATTTTACTTGTAAGTCTTCTGCAACATGGAACATAGCTCATTAGAATCTAGAAGGTATAACCTTAAAATGCATTTCTTCTTTCAGTGGATGAAATTTACTTCATGTTTATCATTTAAAAAATAAATTGTATCAGAAAGCTATCTGCTGTATAAAATGTTCTTACTTTGTACTTCCCAGTTAATGGTGAGTCATCGTCATCTGCACCGGAAGCTGATAATTCTGCCTCTGAGGCTTTTATGGGTTCTGTAGAAACCCCCATGTCTACAGATTGCACTAACACAATTACAGAACCTCCATCAACAACAGAAGCAATTAGTTACTCTGAAAACAGCACATCTTGTACAGTCCCCATTATGTCTGCTGGACTTGAAGCTGTAACTACCACAGACTCTGAATCCTCTAATACCAGAAGCAGCGCCACTGCAGAAGCAGCAAAACCAAGGGAATCTTCAAGTGCATCTGGGGAACCTGTGAGACAGCAGCCTGGTAGTACCAGTACAGAACCTTTGCCACCAGGGTATGTGGGCTTGGTTTTAATTAATAATATGATCTAATCCTATGTGGCCTGAACACCTTTATATATAGACATAGAGATTTTATTACGGCTCTGGATTGCCAAATACAGTCCAGTTGGCTGAGACATAGTTATTTGATCTAAAATAGTTTTGCGGTATTGCAGTCCTAACTGGGGTGGAAGCTTTTGGTGCCATAAACTAATAACAGGCTGCTCGTTTGCTGAGACAGTGATATGACCTATATAGAAGAGCCTCAAGACATTTCTGGGCAAAAAGAATCTTCATTTGAAATATTTAAACTTATTCCACATTAACAGGGGTGTCTGAAGTTGTGTTCCAAAAATGTTCTGAATACAAATAAAATTGTAAAGGAGGTGCACGTGTGTGTAAAAAGGATAGAAATTATGCAATGCCAAGTTAGTCATGGTGCTTGCAACTACTGGATTAACACTGAAGCTGTCCTATTAGCTGTCACATGACTTCGCAAACTAGAATTGAGAGGTGCTTACTGAAGTTAACAGAAACTGAAGCACATTTTAAGGACATACTAAAACATAGGTTGACTGGAATTTTTAACTTTTGTGGAAATATGTTGTCTCCTTGAGTGGAAAATATTACTTCAGTGGCAATGTTTATTTACTGTTGTTGCCCGATCTATTGATTACTGCTTCAGTGGAACTTAGACTTGTACTTACACGTGCACTCTGCCCCTTGCACTTAGCCAGTTTCATTACTTCCTTATCCCCTGCTTCCTGTGTTTGGTGCTTTAATAAGCTATAGGGGGTCTACTTGCTTCTCTCTGCACCATGCTTCCACTAGGACGGGGGTGCCTCCATTGGAAGCCCCATCTCCAGCTGATGCTTTTTCACTTTTACATGAAACACGTGGCACATCAAACCCCATGGGTTTGGGTGCTCAAAGACATCCTGCCTGTACTCCTGAATTGAACCTCCGCCACGCTCCTTAATATATGTTAACATAAAACTTCTCATGCTGTGGCTAAAAAACATGGCCACAGGCTGGTCCTTTGGACTCTTTGTTCAACGTGGAGAAATGAGTTAGTCTAAGTTTGAGTTTCCATTTTCAGAAAATCAATGGGCTAGATTCATAAAATGCCAGGGTGTATGAGGGGGATCTCCCTTTTATAACCTTTAGCTCAGTGGTTAGAGGACTCTGGTGGAATGCTAGAGAGAGGATTTGAACTTGAGTCTCTCACATTGCAGGAGAGTGTCCTAGCTACTGTGCTAAGGGATGGGATGTTCTGTTATTGGTCTTTTTCAGTCTGTCCTGTTGGAGTTGTTCCATTTTTTATAAATAAATAGTCATTGGAGCAGGGACTTGAACTTGCGTTTCCCACACCCTAAGTGAGAACCCTAACCACGAGGCTATAGAGTCATTCTCATGCTCTTTCTCTAGCAGTATGACTACTGCCACAGTTTTGGGGGTGACCCTGTTCAGGGGGATCGAACTCCACTGAAGCTTTGCACACTACCAGTAGGAGGAAGAAGGGTTGTGAGAGCTGGTGGAACAGTAGGGATGTGCCCAGTGGATCAATGCACTGGTCATATCCACTGGCCCCAAAATACTCTGTGTGTGGGGTGGGAGAAAGAGACAGGATAACTGCAGCCACTGCTCTACAAAGTCATTAGTATTGGTTTTGAAGTGGCCTAAATGCTAGTTACTGCTGGTTGGAGGTGAAAATTCCATAAATAGATTTTAAGGCCAGAAGAGACCATGAGATTATCTAATCTGATCTCTTTATACTACAGGCCCTTAAATTTCACCCAGTTACCCCTGTATTGAGTCTAATAATTTGTGTGTTGACTTAAGCATACCTTCCAGAAAAGTATCTAGTATTGATCTGAAGACTCCAAGAGATGAAGAATCCAACACTTGGATTGGTAGTTAGTTGCAGTGGTTAATCAACCTTCACTGTTAAAATGTGTCCCTTATTTATCTGACTTTAGCTTCCAGTCATTGGTTCTTGTTATATCTTTCTCCGCTAACGAGCCTTTTGGTACCTAGTATTTTCTCCCTGTGAATGTACTTATATACTGTAATCAAGTCACCTCTCAGTTTCTTTTTTGATAACCTAAACAGATTTTACTCTTTAGGTCTCTCACTCTAAGGCATTTTAGCCAGCCCTCAAATCACTTTTATGGCTCTTTACATCACCCTCTCCATTTTTTCAATATAATTTTTAAAATGTGCTTACCAGAACTGGATGCAGTATTCTAGTATCAGTCTCACCAATGCCATATACAGAAGTAAAATCATCTCTCTACTCTTACTCGTGCTAAGCCCCTGTTTATACATCCAAGGATCACATTAGTCTTTTTTGCCACAACATCATGATGTTTGTCCACTATGATCCCTTAATCCTTTTCAGAGTCACTGCTTTCTAGGATGCAGTCTCACATTTTGTAAGTATGAACAGTATTCTTTGTTTCAATATGTATGAAAGGCTGTATTAAAATGTATTTTGTTTGAACAGGTCCAGCTTTACCAAGTGCTCCAGATTGTGTTGTATGACTCCCCTCTCCTCATCTTTATTTACCATTTGCAATTCCTCAGATTCCGAGTGCATAGCTTATATACTTGGGCTTTGCAGTCTAAGAAGTTGACCTTTAGAGAATTGAGTACTTACAGGCATTGAACCTGTGCTTCGGGTCCTGATATGTAAACAATCAGTAATAATTTTATTTGGACTTTACCATAATTTAAGTGATGATTTTCCAAGTGCAGCTTTTCATATCTTGTAGGGGTTCAATAGAACTACAAAGACACTTTGCATAAATAATGTTGCGAAATCTTGCAATTAGCATGAGTTTTGCTACATTTTTCAGCTAAGGTAACTTGATGATAATAAGATCAAAGGATATGAACAAGGATGATAATTGGGAACAAATATAGTCTAGTATTGGGGGGAAATTGTTTAGCCTGAATATTTCAAAGCATTATAAGCATATAACTAGAGTGACAGCAAGTGCATCAGTGGAATTTAAGGTATAAAGGATTTTCAAAAAGGTGGCTTTAGTGCATTCAACAGCCTTGGTGCACCTGTGTCGGAACATAACCTTTTTGTGTGCATGTGGGCACTGTGGATGTGGCCAAGTGGTAGGTGTCCCAGCGGCATTTTCAAACTAGGTGGGGGAGTTGCATAACCTGATGTTGGTGCTGAAAAGATACACAAATCCAGAATATGCATATGTAATTACGTACAGGCCCACTTTTCTCCTTGGCTCCTGGTAATTGCTGGAGAAGGAGGTCTGTTGAGAACATCTAAAGGTGCCTGCTGATGAAGGAAAAGTTTAATGCAAGAAAATACAAAGTTGTTGTAAAATTGTTACTTTGCTTTAATAAAGTTTGGGTTACGGCAAGTGGGAAAGGGAATGTGGAGACTAAAGTCAAATCAATAAATATAAAAATGAATGTGGTATGAGTGGTGCTCGCTTTCTCTTCCTCAGCTGCTGTTCAGAAACAGTCTTTCCCAACCAGGTACCCAAATGTGTGCAGGCTCTCCTTAGAGATTTGGTAGGATCATTGGCATGGTCATGGGTGGAATGGGTTTTGTGTGTGTTGTTCTTCTTCGGTGCAGACAGTCAAGAGTAGTTAACACTGAGAAACTCCACATGGACCTAAAAGCTAGTTGAATAAGCACCATCATAAATAAAATTATTAATAAATGCAATGTAGTGCACATTGAAAAGAATAATTTGAACTATTCAAACACTATTTCTTGGGTTCTATATTAACTACAAGTATCAGAGGGGTAGCCCTGTTAGTCTGTATCCACAAAAACAATGAGGAGTCTGGTGGCATCATAAAAGACTAACAGATTTATTTGGGCATAAGCTTTTGTGGGTAAAAAACCCCACCTCTTCAGATGCTTGGAGTGAAAATTACAGATGCAGGCATAAATATACTGACACATGAAGAGAAGGGAGTTACCTTACAAATGGAGAACCAGTGCGGACAAGGCCAATTAAATCAGGGTGGATGTGGTCCACTCCCAATAATTGATGAGGAGGTGTCAATACCAAGAGAGGGAAAATTGCTTTTGTAGTGAGCCAGCCACTCCCAGTCCCTATTCAAGCCCAAATTAATGGTGTTAAATTTGCAAATGAATTGTAGCTCTGCAGTTTCTCTTCCAAGTCTGTTTTTGAAGTTTTTTGTTGTTGAAGGATGGCCACTTTTAAATCTGTTGTTGAATGTCCAGGGAGATTGAACTGTTCTCCTACTGGTTTTTGTATGTTACCATTCCTGATGTCCATTTATTCTTTTGCGGAGGGACTGTCCGGTTTGGCCAATGTACATGGCAGAGGGGCATTGCTGGCACATGATGGCATATATCACGTTAGTAGATGTGCAGGTGAATGAGCCCCTGATGGTGTCGCTCATGTGGTTGGGTCCTCCGGTGGTGTTGCTGGAGTAGATATGGGGACAGAGTAGGCAGTGGGGTTTATTACAGGGATTGGTTCCTGGGTTAGAGTTTCTGTGGTGTGGTGTGTAGTTGCTGGTGAGTATTTGCTTCAGGTTGGGGGCTGTCTGTAAGCGAGGACCGGCCTGCCTCCCGCAGTCTGAGAGAGTGAGGGATCGTTTTCCAGGATAAGTTGTAAATCGTTGATGATGTGCTGGATAGGTTTTAGCTGGGGGCGGTACGTGATGGCCAGTGGTGTACTGTTATTTTCCTTGTTGGGCCTGTCCTGTAGTAGGTGACTTCTGGGTACCCGTCTCACTCCGTCAATCTGTTTCCTCACTTCCCCAGGTGGGTATTGTAGTTTTAAGAATGCTTGATAAAGATCTTGTAGGTGTTTGTCTCTGTCTGAGGGATTGGAGCAAATTCGATTGTATCGTAGGGCTTGTGTGTAAACAATGGATCGTGTGATGTGTCCTGGATGGAAGCTGGAGGGTGAGCGTGCGTGCATGTGGGGGAGACATTGATTACTGTCATGGGGCGAGGCAGGGCTGGGCGTGCATGCCTGCCAACAAGCGAGAGAGACTCTGTCCTTCTTGCTTGCTACCACGGCTTGCTAGGGGTGTGGAGACGTAGGTCTTTTTAATTATGCAGAAGGAAGGCTCTTTCCACGAGGCAGAAATGTAGCAGTCTGCCTGCGTAATAATATGGTTAATGTTCCTATTGTTAGTTAACTGTTCTTATTCTATTAACTGTCCCCATTCTCCATCAATTCCCACAGGAGCATAAAACCTGTAAAAGTTTTAAGGCCCCTACATTGCCAGAGTGATGTGAAGTCTGATAAATGACAGTAGGGTAATCAGCTAGGAAGATCTATGTGCTTTCTCACTTTTTTTCCTGTGTCAAAGTGGCACAGTGGGCTTAGATTACAGCTCAGAATTTATTTTACTTACCCATTAAAAAAAAAAAAAAACTTTGAGGACAAATAAAACAGTTACCAAGCAGTCAATAAAATGTCAGGACAATCAGAAGCAAGCACTTCCCAAAGTACTCAGCCAGATCCAGGACAATACGCCTCTACCCCGATATAGGCCGCTGCGGGGAGCCCAGGCCCTTTAAATCGCCGTCGAGCCCCGCTGCCGCAGCCCCGGAGTAGCAGCGGCAGGGCTCCAGCAGTGATTTAAAGGTCCCGGGGCTCCCCGTAGCAGCCGGAGCCCTGCTGCTACCGCGTTATACGCAAACCCGTGTTATATCGGGTCCCGTTATAGCAGGGTAGAGGTGTAATTAGCAAAACTGTATGATTTTCATGTGTGAAAGTCTGAGCAATTTAAAATGACATTCTACTTTTTTGCTTTTTGGTGTTCTGTAATGTAATTTAAATTAAAATGCAGGATTATAACTGGAATGCAGAGTTTTAGTTATCAAGTGTTTGTAACTGAGCTTTCATGTGTTTAGGAAATGCAGAATAGTTATTGTGACTTTTTTCTGTATTGTAGGTTAAATAAATTATCAAAACAATTGAAACTGGTGCGATTATATTGTATTATTTCCACAAAATATGCAGCATTTTGCAGCATTTTTAATTTTTTGGTGCAAAATCCCCCCAGGAGTAGAGGGTAAAAAGAATTCATGTAAGATAGGACATAATGTGGCAGACAAGCCTTTTCTGAGTGGGCAAATTTGACCTTTAGCCTTTAGAGTAAGGACTAGGATTGGATAACCCATTTGTTCACTAGCAGACATTTTTTTTTTGCTTGTCTGAAAATTTAATCAGAAGGCAACATTTTCGTGTTGTTTTTTGTTTAAAGAGATGTCTTTTGTTTAAGATGGGAACAGAGAAAGGATCCTCATGGTAGAACCTATTATGTTGATCACAACACACGAACTACGACATGGGAAAGACCACAGCCTTTACCGCCAGGGTAATGAGTTTATATACTACTTTGAATGTTTTACTTACATTAGTACTAAAAAGTATTTTTAATACATTTTGATATTACATGAAAAAAAATATAATTATACAACTGGTATTTTTTTGAATCAGAAGTTCATAAAAGCAATACCACACATGTATTGCAATACCCCCCTTCCCCAAAACAAAATAAAACAGCATAAATCTTTACCAGATAATGATCAGGATCATCATAGCTACTTTTATGTGAATGTTGGTGGCACATCTATTGCCTGTGCTGATCTTTTGCTACTAATAATGTTGAATTATTTATCCTTTTATTTAATGTTTAAATTTAAAGAGTGCTTATTTTATGACCTTTTTGGTCTAGCTGTGCAGAAGAATAGTTGAGACTGTTTCCCTTGGAAGGCTAACAGTTGTTTCTAGAAATTTACATAAAGTCTCAGAAACAGAACACCAGTGTGTTATACGCAGAAATTAAAACTTCTGCCTATCTCTCATCTCTATGTTGGAACTGAAACGTTGGCTAAGAATTTAGTGTACCACAGAAAATTAGTTTTGTACTTTTTACTGAAAATTATATAGCTGTTAACATTAGTATTTTTGTTTGTTAGCTGGGAAAGAAGGGTTGATGATCGTGGAAGAGTTTACTATGTGGATCATAACACAAGAACAACAACATGGCAGCGACCAACCATGGAATCGGTCAGAAACTTCGAGCAGTGGCAGTCTCAACGTAACCAACTACAGGGAGCTATGCAACAATTCAACCAACGATACCTCTATTCGGTAACTTTTAGTAAGCTATGAAATGTTAAGAAATATTTTTAACTTTACCGTTCCCAGGGGCTTCAGAATTACACAACTGTATATATTGTGAGATGTTCATCTATAAAGATGGTTATCATCACTAACTTGAATAATGGATTCTATTTTAGAACCTGTACTTCTAAAGCTACTACCTGTGCAGGATTCTCACTGCTGGGTCTCCGCTCTCCAGCTCAAGACCTGTCTACTTCCCAAGCACTTAAGGTTTATAGTCCCTAAGGGCAATAGTAACTGGTACAAGTGTACATCACCTTCTGACCTTAGGGGAAACTTCAGTTCTGCAGCTCAGACTCTTCTTTGAGTATTGACTTTTTTGGCACACTTGTCTTAGGGTGTTTTTTTTGGTACTTAAGTGTTCTTGATTTTCTTTTAATCACTCAGTGATTCTCAGCTTTTCATCAACATTTCGGTAGTTCAGCTTTCTTACTTTGGGGCCTGTTTTGAAGTATCTGCTTTTGTTCAACTGTGAAACTTCTTGCATGGCTTCTGTGTTTTCTCTCAGGTTTTCATTCATTTCCTCAATCCTATAGCTGAGCAGCTTCAAGAAAAGCCTGTTCTTAGGTAGGGAAAGACATTAATGAATGAACAGATTCACTGTATCCTCTGATTGGGAGTCAAGAATAGTGTGCAGGAGTGTTAAACTCTCTACATATACCACCTAAGCAGTCAAATATTATGGGGATCATGTCCAGACTCTCACTGAGGGACCCCTCTCAGAGACCCTTATAAGATTGGTATGAGGCCAGAGGCGGTGTGTGTGGTGGTGGTGGGGACACAGGGTCATGTACCTCCCCAAATTTCTGCCTTGCATTTACCATAGAGGTTTTCAAACTGGGGGGTGCATGGCTGGGCGCTCCCTAGGCAGGGTGGGCGACACAGGTCTGAGCCACGCCCCTGACATGCTCGTGCCCTGTTCCCAAAGGAGCCCGGTGCTGGCTGGTGATATCCCCTAGAGCAGGCCCCTTCCCGTGGGGCCCAGCTGTCATGAGATGCTCCCCGAGGCACTTGATCACTGCTGCCTTGGTGCTCATGGCTCTGCTGCTACTCCTCAGCTCAGATGCAACACGTGAGGCAGTCACATGCCTCCCCCCCAACATTTAAATTGTGCCCCTCTGCCCCCCATCAAGAGTTATGCACTGTCTCTGTATGAGGATGGACTGGATGCTTCAAAGGAGAAATCATTGAAGTGTAAGCCTGAGCCAATTTCAGCCTCTGAGCCCTGGGATTCAGGGCTGGCACTTCCTGCATTAGTACAGCTTTGCTCTGAACTCACTGGGTTAGCTTTCATCACCAAAGCATCCTGTGACATCCTGTCTGAAACAGAGGATTCAACTATGCACTTAAAGTTGACTGTACTCAGCCCCAGTTTGCCTAATGAGGCACCACATAAGAAGCATCAGGAATAGGCATAGAAAGATGTATCTCTGGTGAGGCCGTTGACTCCTGGCTGCTCTTCATCAAACCCTCTGGTTTTATCGCTCTGTTTAGCTTTCAGGAGACAGAGACAGTGTGACTCTCTGCGATGTGCATTCAGGGACCTTGCCAAATTGCCCCAGGTTATCTCCAAGGCTGTCTTGAGGGATGCAGTACCATCTTTGACACTCGTCAGAATTCTCAACACAGTTGGAGTGTGTTTTGCTCTGTTGTACAAAGCATTGGCCCTCGTGCTGGTATTCCTGGTATCTTGTGCCTAAAATCTTAGTGCAACCAGGATTGACACCTTCTGAGACACTGTCTTGAAGCTTCTGGCACTCTAATCAATTGTCACCTGAATGAGTGCAGGGTGATGATCCAGGAGATGGCTGTTACTTGGACTGGGGTGAACTGGGCGAGTCTTCTGATGCCAAATATATTTCTATTCCCCCTAAGTTCTTTAAAAGCTGGCTAAATTGGCAGATTTTGAAATAGTGCCACTCCAGCAATCTACACAGATCACAATTGCTCTCAGAAGGTTCCTGCTCCATTGCACCCTACTTCAGACCATTTCATGAAGCTATATCAGGACACCTTATCTGTCCTGTCTAAGATTTTTCAGAAAAAGTTTTTTTCTTTTCAAGGTCATCAAATATTTTCCAATGGGAGCTTGGTCGTCATGCTAGCTTTGGATGTGGCCAGAGGGAAGACTAAGGAAACACACAGTATTGTGCCCCAGAGCTTGAACTCTGATCCTAGAATTCATTTGTACTAAGAGGTTACCAGTCAGTGGCTGCAGCCATTCATGTCATGGCCTTCCAGGGCTTCATGGTCAAAGAGCAGGTATAACCTTTGGGAAAATAGGCCTTTGGTCTTGTCAGAGTCCTTCCCCATGACAAGTATCATGAACTTAAATGAGTAGAGGAAGGGTGTGTGGGCCTGTCCCAGCATTAGGCGCATGTGGCCTTTGATGCGGGTGAGAGAGTGGTGAGAGCAGAGCTTGTCTGCAGGCCTCTAGCTTCTGACAGAAGGTTAAAAAAGAACTTGAGCACCTACTCTACATAAGGATAACTTTTTTCAGGAACAGATAGAGGCCTCTTTAGAGAAAGTGAAAGATTTGACAGTCATCCTGTGTTCTTTGTACCTGAGTCCCATCCTCTGGGCGCTGCCAGTGGTGTAGGAAAAGGAACACTGTACTTAAAAACCTTGCTTTCACTTTGAAGGTTGGTCCCAAGGGCACTGTGGCATAAGCCCCTTTGTGAGAACCAAATGTCCAGTTTTCCTTTAAGGAACCTATAGTTCTTCTTCGAGTGCTTGCTCATATCCATTCCAGTCAGGTGTGCGCGCGCCGCGTGCACGATCGTCGGAAAACTTTTACCCTAGCAACACCCGGTGGGTCGGCTGTGGAGCCCCCTGGAGTGGCGCCCTCATGGCGCTGGATATATACCCCAGCCGACCCAGCGCCCCCTCAGTTCCTTCTTACCGCCCCTGACGGTCGTTGGAACTGTGGAGCACAGCATAGCTGGTCTCCACACTCCCTAGCTTATAGCTCTCATTTCTGTAGATAGTTGTGTATAGTAGTTAAAGTTCTTTAGATAGTTGTTTATTTAGTTTTGTAGTTGTTGTAAATTGTTAGCGGGGGTTAAGGGGGTTGTTCTCCCCCCTTTTCCCCCCGGAGCATACCGGGCTCATGCCCAAGGCTCCTGGCTTTAAGCCGTGCGCGTCCTGCGCGAAGCCGATGCCAACGAGCGACCCGCACACCTCCTGCTTGAAGTGCCTCGGGGAATCCCATCAAACATAAGTGCCCAATCTGCAAGGCCTTCAAGCCTCGAACAAGGAAGGAGCGGGACTTTCGGCTTCGGCAGCTCCTAATGGAGGCGGCGCTCAGCCCGGATCCTCCCTCGGCGCGCCCAGCCCCGGCACCGAGCGCCTCGGTGCGCAGCGCCCCAGCGGCTCCGACCGGCGCCGCGGACAAGTCCTCTCGGCACCGGCAGACTTCGGCACCGCGCCCGCCTCAGGGGACTCGGCGCCGATCTCTATCTCCGGGCCATAAGAAGGCCCGCAAGGCACAGGACATTGCTGCCCTGAAGACGCCGGCTCCCCCGGTGCCGGGGGTAGAGCTGCGTCCGCCTTTGGACCGCCAAAAGCAGGCGGCCACACCGTCGACTCCGGCACCGAGGCCGTTGAGTCCGGTGCGGACTGTTTCACCACCTAGGCTGGTGGTGGAACCTTGTCTCCCCTCAACTCCGGAGACATTTACGACCGCGAGGGACCTGATTGCCCTCACGGAGCCGGCACCGTCGCAACTCCCGGCACCGGTGGCTCCACGCATAGTGCAGTCCAGAGGCAAGCCTGCACTGGTGCGCCCACCGTCTCCAGACGTAGACTCTCGGCACCGCTCCAGGTCTCGGAGCAGGTCCCGACGCCGCTCGGAGTCCCGGCGCCGACTATCACCTCGGCACCGGTCGTACTTGCGGTCGAGATCCTCTTCGCGATGCCGCTCTACATCTCGGCACCGTCGCGACCGCCGGCGCCGATCGGACTCGAGGCGCACCTCCCGGTACCGGTATGAGCGCCGCTCGAGGGACCGCTCCCGGTACCGGGTATCGTCGCGATCGTCGTCCCGCTCCAGATCCGGATCGCGGCACCGGCAGGGCTACCGGCACCGATCCCGATCCCGGCACCAATCTCCGGCACGCTGGGACAGATCGCCCTACGACCGGCACCGACGGGCACCGCACCAGCCGGGGCCGGATGCATCGCGCTCGGCACCGCCATGGCCGTCGAGATCTGCATCCCATTCCTCTGAGGGGGCCTCTAGATCGGCCTACCCTCCCCAGGGGCAGGCGGCTTCGGCAGACTTCGGCCATTCGCAGGACACTGCAGAGGACCCTACGCAGGGACCTGCGCACTGGTCCTTTTGGACCCCATGGGCCTACCACCAAGCCCAAGGGGCTCCGCCGTCTGCCTCCCGCTCGGCACGCTCTGAGCCCAGAGCCCCGGAGGCCACCATCTCCCGCCCCCCCCCCCCCCCAGGGGGCATGGAGGCTCCAGTGCCCACGCTGGCGCAGGCCATGGACCCTGGGGCGAGCGAGGCCCAGCTCCAGGAGCACCTAGAGCAGGATTTGCCATTGGACCCCTTGCCACCGGGGGCATCCTCCTCCTCCTCCCCCGATGAGGCGGTAGCGGGGACATCCGCCATGGGCCCGCTCCCTATAGACCTTCGGGCCCATCAGGACCTGTTGCGCCGGGTGGCGCGCAATATGGACCTCCAGATGGAGGAGATCGTGGAGGTTCACGACCCGATAGTGAACATCCTCTCAGCGGACGCCCCATCCAGAGTGGCGTTACCGCTGATTCGCTCCATACAGGCTAATGCCACCTCGATCTGGCAAACCCCGGCCTCTATTCCACCCACGGCCAGAGGCGTGGAGAGGAAGTACTTTGTTCCCTCCAAGGACCACGAGTATTTGTACACCCATCCCCAACCGTGCTCACTGGTGGTGTCATCAGTGAATGCACGGGAGCGCCATGGCCAGCAGGCGGCAGCGCCAAAATCGAAGGACGCTAAGCGCTTCGATTTGTTCGGGCGCAAGGTCTATTCGGCGGGGGGGCTTCAGCTTAGGGCGGCCAACCAACAGGCGCTCTTAAGCCGGTACAGCTTTAACATCTGGTCCTCAATGGAGAAGTTTAAGGAACTGGTTCCCCAGGAATCTAGGGAAGAGTTCGGGACTTTGGTAGAGGAGGGTAAGCGGGTGGCACGCACCTCCCTACAGGCCTCCCTGGATATAGCTGACTCGGCCGCTAGAACCCTGGCGTCGGGTATAGCTATGAGGCGAACCTCCTGGCTCCAGGTGTCAGGCTTGCCGCCTGAACTGCAGCAGACCCTCCAGGACTTGCCCTTTGAGGGTCAGGGCCTGTTTTCTGAAAAGACGGACTCGAGGCTCCAAAACCTCAAGGACTCTCGGACAATGATGCGCTCCCTGGGGATGCATGTCCCAGGGCCACAGCGCAGACCCTTCAGGCCCCAGCCTCAGAGGTTCTACCCTCCCCCGCCTCGTCCGAGACAGGACTTTGCCAGGAGGCGGGGTCGAGGCGGTAGGCGAAGGTCGACCGGCCCTCAACCCGGTCAGAACCAGGGCCAGCCTAGACCACCTTCAGGGCCTAGGCAAACCTTTTGAAGGTGCGGTCGAGGACGGCACCATAACCAGCACCCAGGATACAGCTCCCCCCTTTCGGGATCGCCTCTCCCGTTTCCACCGTGCTTGGTCCCTTATAACATCGGACCGTTGAGTCCTTCGCACGGTGGAGAGGGGATACGCCCTCCAGTTTTCCTCGCCCCCCCCCCTCCCACTCCCCCTCCCCGTCCCTCTTCAGGGACCCTTCTCACGAGCAACTCCTTACACAGGAGGTTTTTGGGCTCCTCTCTATGGGGGCCATAGAGGAGGTTCCGCCGGAGTTAAGGGGCAGGGGGTTTTATTCCCGCTACTTCCTGATCCCCAAGTCGAAAGGGGGTCTACGGCCCATCTTAGACTTGCGCGGACTCAACAAATTCATAGTAAAGTTGAAGTTCCGCATGGTATCATTGGGGACCATTATTCCTTCACTGGATCCTGGAGACTGGTTCGCCGCCCTCGACATGAAGGACGCTTATTTCCATATAGCAATTTATCCACCTCACAGGCGCTTCCTGCGGTTTGTAGTAAACAAGGTGCACTACCAATTCGCAGTCCTTCCCTTCGGCTTGTCCTCGGCTCCCAGAGTGTTCACAAAGTGTCTGGCAGTCGTCGCGGCATACCTTCGTCGACAAGGGGTACAGCTGTTCCCGTATTTGGACGACTGGCTGGTGCGCGGCCGCACCAGGGACCAAGTTCAGGCTCACGTCCACATAGTGACACACACTTTCCACGAGCTGGGCATTCTACTCAACAGAGAGAAGTCCACTCTAGTGCCAACCCAGAGGATAGAGTTCATTGGAGCAATCCTGGACTCCAGAAGTGCACGAGCCATTCTGCCAGACGGCCGATTTCAGACCATCGCACGCGCCATTCACGGACTGCGGGCATCTCCGTTTACCATCATAAGGACATGCCTTGCCCTGTTGGGTCACATGGCCTCGTGCACCTACATAACCAGGCATGCCAGACTACGGCTTCGCCCACTACAGGCTTGGGTGTCATCGGTGTACCGTCCTCACCGGGACGACCTGAACATGCTGGTCACGGTTCCGTCCTCGGTCTTGGCCTCCCTCACCTGGTGGTTGGATCGCGTGGCGGTCTGTGCAGGAGTGCCTTTTCACACCCCACAACCCTCCCTCCACCTAGTCACGGACGCTTCATCTCTAGGATGGGGCGCTCACCTCGGGGAGCATCATACCCAGGGCCTGTGGTCCGCGTCCGAACTAGCCCTACACATCAACGTCCGGGAACTGATGGCGGTGCGCCTAGCCTGCCAGGCATTCCTCAATTTCCTACAGGGCCATTGCGTGTTGGTCCTCACCGACAACACGACGGCGATGTTTTACATCAACAAGCAAGGCGGAGCCCATTCATCGCTCCTATGCCAAGAAGCCATTCGCCTGTGGGACTTCTGCATCGCTCACTCGATCCATCTCACGGCATCATTCCTTCCTGGAGTCCAGAATACGCTGGCGGACCGTCTCAGCAGGTCCTTCCAGACGCACGAGTGGTCAATTCGCCCAGACATCATCTATTCCGTCTTCCAGAGGTGGGGATTTCCCCAGGTCGACCTGTTCGCATCTCGGGCCAACAGGAAGTGCCAGGCATTCTGCTCCCTCTACGGGCGAGCTCCAGGCTCTCTGTCGGACGCCTTCCTTCTAACGTGGAAGGGCCACCTGTTCTACGCCTTTTCCCCCATTTCCGCTGGTCCACAGGGTACTGCTCAAGATCCGCACTGACCATGCACGAGTAATTCTAGTCGCTCCCGCTTGGCCGAGGCAGCACTGGTACACCACACTGTTGGAGCTGTCGGTTCAAGCGCCGATCACGCTCCCCTTGAGTCCGGATCTCATCTCTCAGGACCACGGCCGACTGTGTCACCCCGACCTACAATCACTCCACCTCACAGCGTGGATGCTCCATGGCTGAATCAGACAGAGCAGCAATGCTCGCAGTCCGTCCAGCAGATCCTGCTGGGAAGTAGAAAGCCCTCTACACGGTCCACTTACTTAGCCAAGTGGAAGCGGTTCTCCTGTTGGTGTGAGCAACGAGCTACGTCCCCCTTGCAGGCACCTATCCCTCTCATACTGGAATATCTCCTGTCCCTAAGACAGCAGGGCTTGGCGATATCTTCAATCAGGGTTCACATCGCCGCCATTTCGGCATTCCACCCAGGAGAACTCCCGTCCTTGGTCTTCTCTAACCCGATGGTCGTTAGATTCCTCAAGGGCTTAGACCGGCTGTTCCCACAAATATGCCAGCCGGTTCCGACGTGGGACCTCAACCTCGTTCTCTCCAGGCTCACAGGACCTCCGTTTGAACCATTGGCGACCTGTTCGCTCCTGTACTTATCCTGGAAGACGGCCTTCCTCGTAGCCATCACCTCAGCACGGCGTGTTTCTGAACTCAGAGCGCTCACGTCCGAACCCCCTTACACGGTGTTCCACAAGGACAAGGTGCAGCTTCGCCCCCACCCTGCCTTTCTTCCGAAGGTGGTTTCACCCTTCCACGTAAACCAGGATATCTTTCTCCCGGTCTTCCATCCAAAGCCACACGCTACTCGTCAAGACCAGCGTTGGCATTCTTTGGACGTTCGCAGGGCCCTGGCTTTCTACATCGACCGGACAAAGCCATTTAGGAAGACGACGCAACTCTTCGTTGCGGTGGCCGACCGGATGAAAGGCTCACCGGTCTCTTCACAGTGCCTGTCCTCTTGGATCACGTCCTGCATTCGTGCTTGCTACGACCTGGCCGGTGTCCCGACGCCACGCCTCACCGCTCACTCCACGAGGGCCCAGGCCTCCTCGACTGCCTTCCTGGCTCAAGTCCCGATCCAGGACATTTGTAGAGCTGCAGTGTGGTCTTCGGTACACACATTCGCTGCTCACTATGCGTTGGTGCAACAATCCAGAGACGATGCTGCTTTCGGGTCAGCGGTTCTGCACACAGCGATGTCTCACTCCGACCCCGCCACCTAGGTGGGGCTTGGGAGTCACCTGACTGGAATGGATATGAGCAAGCACTTGAAGAAGAAAAGACGGTTACTCACCGTTGTAACTGTTGTTCTTCGAGATGTGTTGCTCATATCCATTCCAAACACGCCCCCCTTCCCCACTGTCGGAGTAGCTGGCAAGAAGGAACTGAGGGGGCGCTGGGTCGGCTGGGGTATATATCCAGCGCCATGAGGGCGCCACTCCAGGGGGCTCCACAGCCGACCCACCGGGTGTTGCTAGGGTAAAAGTTTTCCGACGATCGTGCACGCGGCGCGCGCACACCTGACTGGAATGGATATGAGCAACACATCTCGAAGAACAACAGTTACAACGGTGAGTAACCGTCTTTTTCTGCTACATAAATCCGTCACAACATCCCTCAGAATTGCAATTTTTCTCAGTCGTTAAGAGCAGGGCAAGGAAAAACCAGGTGAGTAAGCTCAAACTCCTGATGATGAAATGATCTCTTTGCCTGGCCTCAGACTCAGGTCAGGAAGCTCTCCCCTCCCAACCCACTACCATATATCAGTCTCTGATTGAGCACAATGCTCGGTCTGCCTTGGCACTGCAGTTGCCCAGACCTTTGGGTAAGAAGTTGGAAGGTTCTGGGAATGCTCTTTAAGAAGAAGAGTTCTAGTTCTCACAAATAACCTACATCTAAAAGTTCTCAATCTCTGGAAAGATTAACAGTGTTTGAGCCCTCAGGTACCAGTCTGGGTAGCGTTAAGACTCTGAGCTCCTCTAGAGGCCATGACCCGAAGCATGCTTCAATACTATCAAAGCATGACTGGAGCAGCAGGGAAAAACAACTTACTTCTAGCAAGTTGGTATCAATGGACCTCCCACCACCTTCTTCGGTACCCAACATTATGATTCCTTCCGTACCTCAAAAATCCAACCATACACCTCAGCCAACAATCGCTTTGAAGCAGTCAGCATTATTAATTCCATCAAATTCCACTGCAGGGGACCTACCTAAGTAGACCTTTACCTGCAGAATCATTAGTTCATCAGATACCATAGGAATTTAGATATTCCAGAGACCTGTTTGTGTTGGATGAGCTGGAGTCTCCTCTCGATGGATACCGAGCACCTCTCGGTACTGAGATCTACACGGTCGCCAGAATTACACCTCTCCCTGGTACCTCCTGTTTCTCCATCGTTTTCTGGTGGAGATGCCCCTTTTGATGTTGAAGAGGACCTTTCATCAGTCTCTCACATCTCAGTATAGGGCACTCCCATCTGCCATTAGGGGAATCCTATTGTATTCCACTGTGGGTTTATGCACATGTCCAGAGCCGGAGAATTTGAAAGTAGTGTCTGCTGGCCTGTGTGTACACCCTGGCTCACCTTGTGCCTCCATCTAGGGATAAAGGGCAGGGTGGACTGACCATCTCTCTAGTTCCTTTTCACTGCCACGCAATTTGGATCGGAACCTCCAGTGTCTGTAGCTTCAGCCTACAAAATAAGATTTAGCTTTAGCTTTGTAAATAGTTTTAACAGTTTGTGTACTCTCTTTGGGGGAAACACCCATACCCTGTTCGGGTACTGAACTATGCCCAGGACTCTGGGCTTCACACATTTTGTTTCCTGCCCGTGATCCTTCTCCGTTAGCAACGACCACAGCTCTGCCTGTACAGATGCTCCCTGGGTTATGCAAGACCAGACTTATGCAAATTCACACTTATGGAAAAAGTTCCATAAGCCAGAAATAGGATTTTTGAGTTGCGAAAATTTTTGCGTAACGTACGGGTATACGTTTCTGACTTATGCAAAATTCAAGTTACGAAAGGCTTTCCGGAATGGAACGATTCCGTAAGTCGGGGGGCGTCTGTACTGCCTTGGGGAAGCCCACATCGTGGTGAGGTGCAGTATCTGCCAATCGTTCCCCAGCTGTATCTGAGAAGGGCAGAAACTTCATCTCCAGAAATACCTCATGGAGAAGGCCATGAGGCCTCAATTAGACCCTGGCCAGGGAAACCCCTTCCCCCTCATACATTAGCCTCATTCAACAACGAGTGCACCTACTGCTGTAAAGTCCACCTCTGGTGCAGGAGAATCTACCCTCACAGATCCCTCGCAGTGGGATCTTGTCGGAAAACCAGGAAGCACTCTCATAAGCATGAGATCAATTCTTCCTCTAAATTCACTTCAGAGAAGTCAGATTCATCTCTGAGCAAGCCCATCAGCTTGGTGTGTGAGGGCTTAGGATGTCCTTAAGTCCTAGAGACATGACAATAAAGCCCAAAAGCATTGGGCTACATCAGTACCCGACCACTATCCATCGGTACCATCATTACCAGCACTTCCTAAGCCCCAGGATCTGCCAGCAGCGACAAAGACTGATCACGGTCAACTTCTCCTATCCATGGCACCATCTTCCTTGGCAGCTACACAATCTCCTCTGATTACAGCGGCTCAGATAAGTAGAACCCTTCTCACTCTGGGGAGATCTGAATCTGTTGCTGCTCCACAGGACATTTTTGCTTTCCTGAATCTGGAATTCCCGCCATCAGGCCCCTCTGTTTCCAGAGAGATGACACCATCAAGGGAGATGAGTTTATTGCCTGACCTGTATGTGTAATATAACTGTCCTCCAGGGGCACCAACAATACTGCCTCTGGAGCTGGAATCAGCCTTCTCTTTATCAGGAGATTCTGAACCAGCTGATGAACCCCATCCTACGTATCCTCCGCCACCCAAAAGGCCTACATCAGTTTGGGATGAATCTCTGTCTCATCTCAGATCCGTTGGTACTCCATGCCTTGGAGGCCTCTACAACCACCTGTTGATCCCTCTTGCTGGCTATATTGGGATCCTGGAGACCAGCACCTCCCTGCAGAGTTGGTCTGATCTGCTAGGGAGTCATCCCTTGCCTCCCCTGTAAGGGGATACTCATATCTGCCCCTGGATCCTACAGAGGAGGAGGTACATTACACACTGGATCTGGCAGTTCTGCCGTAACCAATAAGACTGCCATCTTCATCTCCAAACAAAATGGAGAACCCTATGCCGTCTTCCCCCCTGGATGATTTCAGACAGTTCCAGGACCACCTTCACAGAGTTTCTGGAGAACTACAGATGCATCTTGAAGAGGTTCAGGACTCCCAGCACAAAGTCTTAGACATTGTCCACTTGTCCGGCTCCAACAGAATAGTTCTCCCTATTAATGAAGCCATCCTGGAGACAGCTAGGCAGGGGTGTGCCAAACTGTCCACTTGCATTCCACCCACAAGAGGACGGAGAAGTGTTACTATGTGCCAGCCAAAGGGACAGAATTTTTGTTTTCTCACCCCACTCCCAACTTGGTCCAAACTTGTGGTGGTCCGATTTTCTAGATTGGATGCTGCCCTTAGAAACACAGTCTTGTCTTTAGTCTTGGACTCGGCTCTGAAGATCCTCTTTTTCCAGCTGGGGGTAATGCTCTGTAATTACCTGAAGTGAGTGCCTATTGGAACGCTACTTGAAGAATGAGAGGTTACTCACCTTGTGCAGTAACTGGAGTTCTTTGAGATGTGTGTTCCTATGGCTACTCCATTACCCACTCTCTTTCCCCTCTTCAGAATTTCCTCTCGGGGGTTTTGCGTTGGAGAAGGAGCTGAGGGTGGTTCGCCCATATAGCCCTATATAGTCTCAGTGTGGGGCATAAGGATGTATAGGGCTCCTGTGTGAGCCATATGGACACTGTTGCCAAAAAATCAAATTGAAGGCACATGGGACACGTGCTTCCTTGAAATGGAGCACCCAGAGGGATATACATCTAGAAGAATTCCAGTTCCTGTAAGTAACCTTTCCTTATTTTGTATACTTTTTATCATGTCCTCTTTTGTTCATCCCTCTTTTAAGGAAAAAGACCCCATTCTTTTCCCAGTCTTTCTTGAAGTGCAGCGATGGTGTGCATCTATAAGGGAGTGATTTGGTGCTTTCCTATGCTAAGGTTGTACTTAGGTACCAAAATATCTTAAGAACTTGGGGTGTTCTGCTTGTTTTGTGCTATGAAGAGCTGTGGAGTCTCAGGAATGAGAATCCTGCAAGATATTGGAGAAGTAGAAATATACGGCAAGTAATTTTTCCCTCTCGTGATCCTTAAATAGCAGCTGATGCTTTGAGACACTTTGAAAAAAACAAATGAAGATATTTTCAAACAAATATCTTCATTTATCACTTTTTCTCAGTATTCTCTGCTAAAGATGTCTGCTTATATGCAGAATCCTTAAGAGTTAATAAGTTCTAGGGGTTCATCTGAGGCAAAAATCATTGTTTATAACACCCAAATGTGATAAGCATAATTATGATTTCAAGTAGTATATAATCAGAACTACTGATGCACTCTTAGGAAACAAAGATACTGTTTGGAAGCCATTAATCTTAGTGCTCAAAAAAAGAGAGAGAAGAGAAATGTAGAAAATGTTATGTTGGCAGGATTGCCTTTTTGTAAGTACAATGTATTTCAAATTTTTATAACAGGTGCAATTATTTCTTTAATAAAACAGAAATAGGAAAACAGTATAATGATATGTAATTGCACGTTTCTGTTTACTAATCAAAGTACAATATTTGTGTTCTCTGTTCGGGAATGATACCTTCTTCATCTAAAATATGGTCTGCCTTTGCTTTAATGATATCTTTTACCATTATCACTGATTTTCAGGCCAACTTGAAACATGTTTACTTTCTTCTCTTCAGAATGCTTTAGGCAACTGTTACAATGTGTCCTCTCTGATCTTATATTCACCAGTCCTAATTTGGTGATCTATTTTATGATCTGTCAATCAGACACCAATATTCAAAAAGGAAAGAGAAATTGGGTGTTTGATGGCTTACTTGCTTTTCTTTATAACTGTTTTCCATATATTTGTCATGTTTGGTGGATAGTTCAATTGCATTAGCTACAGTTCCCATTAATAGTAAAACAAAAATGGTCTCAAGTTGCAGTGGGAAAGGTTTAGGTTGGATATTAGGAAAAACTTTTTCACTAGGAGGGTGGTGAAGCACTGGAATGGGTTACCTAGAGAGGTGGTGGAATCTCCTTCCTTAGAGGTTTTTAAGGTCAGGCTTGACAAAGCCCTGGCTGGGATGAATTAGTTGGGAACTGGTCCTGCTTTGAGCAGGGGGTTGGACTAGATGACCTCCTGAGGTCCCTTCCAACCCTGATATTCTATGATTCTATATATTTTTCTATTACAGAGTAGCATACAGATTAGAACAATTTAGTGCTCTGAGTTTGCCCCTGAAAGGAAGAGGAAACTGCAGATAAATTATAGAAAAGCTAAAGTGAGATGTTTGATGGTGGATTTTTGTTACCCAGGAGATTGGATTAGCTCTCCCTTAATGGTAAAAGAACTTGTCTGTTGACCTGAGTGGCCAAAATGAGATCATCTTAAGATAAGAAATGCAGTCAGGGTACCCAAACAATCTTAACTCCTCCCTATAGAGATGCCATGAGAACAAACATTTATTTTTTCATATTTTATCTTCAGAAGAAAAAAAAAAAAATTATACTAGGACCACAAACAAACATGTCTTAATCATAATCATATGGTTATTGCATAACATTAGTATACACCAGCGTTAAGGTGGTTTAGGTGCCTTAACTCTGCATTTCTTAGCTTAGCAGGTTTGGATTCCTTTTAAATGTAACCTTAACTGAATTTGCTGGGTTTGTAATGGTTGGTTTTGGAATTATCACAACATCTCTAACAAAATATATATATAAAAATAATAAAAAAAGGCAACCCAATGCAGCTTCTGTGAAAGAAAATTGTGCCTTCCCAGTCTGTTAATTGTTTGAGACTCAACAAAATAGTAGATAATGGAGAACTATGATAAACATTAATATATACATAATTATATATGTTAATTAGAAGCATGGGCGGGAGATGCACAGTTTTCTTTTACACAAGCTATGTTGATTTGTCTGTGTCATAGATGTTTTAAGGCTCTGTTTATCATTTCACCTATTTTGCCTTGAACTGAAATAAAACTCTCTAATTTGTAACTTCCAGGATCATCTCTAGTGCCTTTTTAAAGTAAGTTACAATATTTGCTCCTCCAGTTTTGTAGCTGATTTTAAGGAGAGATGGTATGTTTTTGTTATCCGCTCAGACGCTTCATTCTTATGTTCCTTCAAAAATCTTGGCTGCATACATGCCATCCAGTCTGGAGATCTGTAGTGGTTTTGTATCATCAGTTTGTTCCAGCAGGTCTTTTTACAAACATCTTAATCTTTATTACCTAAAAAGAGGAGATCTAGGGTAAGTAATCATGTAGGCCCTCATCCTGCAAGGTCATATGCGCTTCCTTAATTTTTTATGCATGTGAGTAATTGCATTAACTTCATTCTTGTTATAAAGTTAAACACACTTCTGCGGGATCAGGGGCTTCACTTCTCTTCAGTGTTCTTTCTTCTCCTTAACTGTTCCCTTCATAACTTTGTAGCCTAAAGGAACCACTGATTTTTTTTTTTTTTTGAAGCTTCCTGCTTCTGACATACTTAAATATAAATATAAATATAAATATATATATATATATATTTGTCTTACTGGTCTTCAAAATACTTCTTAATCCATTTAATTACTGTTTTACAGTTCAACTGCCATAGATTGTTCCTTTCTGTTGAATGTTCTTGGACAATCCAGTTCTTCATTAGCTGTAGTTTGCTCCCTTCGACATTGTGTACTCAAAGATGCAGTCAGAAAATAGAAAAACTATCTCAATCTGTATCTGTGCATCTTGCTCTTTGTCTACACTGGGAAAATGAACCATGTTAAAAATGCAAGTTACACTACTTTGCACCCAATGTAGAGTAGACTGTTGTATTTAAAAATGTGTTAAGTTGACAATGGCCAACTAATGGATTTTTAAACACTATACTTACTCTGTACTGGGTGCCAAGTGGTGTTTAACAATGTGTTTGTTAAAACATGTCACCTAACATGTTTCTAACATGACTCATTGTAAAAAAAACAACAACCCTGGATTAAAATAGCAGCACTTGTCTAGGGGGAAGAGTCACAGTGTCCCTGCAAAGAATATTTCATGTTACCCATGATTTAGACAGTTCAACCCTTGGTATCTGTAGGAACAATTCAGAAAGTCTTATCTAAATATTTGAAAGGATTTAGGCTGGTTGCTAAATCGGATCAAAGTTGTTTATACCTTAATTGGCTCAACGTTTTCATCCATAGAATCACCTGACTCTGTAGATAAAGTATATCCACCATAAATTCTAGATTCTCCTAGGTATCCGTTGATTCAGAAGACTCTGTGAACCTCTCAATCACCTTTTGATGTCTACTTTTTGGCATGTTTTATGTCAGTTACCAACTGTTGTCCTTTACTCTCACCATCATACTGGAATTGTTGTCTGACAGGATGATTGTGATTATATAGTTTCTAAGAGTGGAAAAGGTACATTTCATTTGCTATGGAGTTGACTGGCTTACTTTGTATAGTATCAGGGGGTAGCCGTGTTAGTCTGTATCTACAAAAACAACAAGGAGTCTGGTGGCACCTTAAAGACTAACTGATTAAGCTTTTGTGGGTAAAAACCTAACTTCTTCAGATGCATAGAGTGAAAGACTCTATAGTTACCTCTGTTCAAGACCAGCAGCTGGTGGCCACGGTGGTGGTGTTTTTAAAAAATTCTCAACTTGATTTTGAACTAAAGATTGTCCTTTCTTGGTCACGGAAGTTACATTTATAAGATCTTTTGTGACGCCTTGGTGGCAAATACAGTTTTCACCAGATAATAAATACATTAGCAATGTTTCTCAAAATTCAGAAACTTAAGGTGGTCTTAGCCAAGAAATTGAGGGCTTTTCTCAGCTTATACATCTAGTTCTTAGGACATTGTTTATCCTTTTCAACACTTTTACATTTAGGATATATTGGATCGAGAATTCTAATTCTAGTGATCAGTTCTCTCCAGAGTTAAATTTATTCAGTTTCTGTTAGATTAATGGTTTCTGAAAAACCTTATTTTGGAACTAAAAATGAAGTGCCACTCACGTTTTCTAAATCATAAAGTAATTAAGCAAAGTCTCTTGTTGTTTCAGAGAATTGTTAAATAGTGAAGCAGTTCTTGTCAGGGCATAAATTTACATTTGTTCTCACACCTAAACAGATAAAGGGAAGGCTGTCGTCATAAGGAAGGAGCTGTATTTTTAATGGTCGAGGTGGGAGACGCTTTAAACTCCTCAAGTTATTGTAGGAAAGCTAAACGCTTTAGCTACACAACTACCATTTTATGCATGTCCATCTCAGAAAAAGCAGTGTTTTGTTGTTTGGGAGCCAAATATGTAAGCAGTTAGAGAGGAGGAGTCAGGGTTCACATGTTTTGGTCTTTGTTCTGCTACTGGCTCACTGTGTGAATGTGGGAAAATATTTTTAACTTTTCTGTGTCTTGGTTTCCACATCTGTAAAATAAGTGGATTTGAGATTTTAGTATCAAAAGTTCCATACAAGTGCAAAGTATCAGTAATATGATCCTTTGGAGAGAGAAAGTAGTAGATACTCCTACATTGGTTCCCATCCCTCAAAAATCTCATTGTGTATACAAACAGATTGGAATACAGAATACAGACTGGATTGGTGGATTTTAAGATCTGAAATAGTAATTTTTTTCACTTGTAAATTAGGATTCAGTCTCAGATCCACCAGTCTGGAGACTATTGCCCTCTCTTCACTTTTAGGTCCTGTCTATACTGGAGTTTAATCTTTTTTTTTAAACCCATTCATTAAAGTTTACCACCTAGTACAGATCTAAAACAGTTAGTAACAGTAGCCAGTGCAATTACTAATATGCCTAGTAACAACAGCCAGTGTTGTTGTTACAAATTTTGTTACAACCTTGGTAGGTAGCTCTGCGTAGGTAGCTAGCATAGGTTAAGTGCAACCATTTTAATGAAACTTGGGTGTTTGTCCAGTTCTTCAGGGAAGAAACGTGTTCACAAAATGGTTCCGCTAATGGCCCCAAACCTAGGCAAACCACATTGCTTGTGCAGCAGAAATAATAATAATAATAAAAAATCCTATCTTGAGGCTCCCATGTCAAAATGTGCTCCACACACCCAATCGCATCCAAACTCAACCACATGTATTTTGGATGCTTCAGCTCATTTGTGCTTCACACTGGCTTGCACATGGATCAAACCACAAGAAAGAGAACTGTGCTTAATGACTATTTTAAAAAGGCTGTAGATAGCACGGGTTGGGGCTTGGTATTTAGTTCAGAAACAGGTGCCCATAAGGTGTGTCACTCATTTTTATTTATAGCTGAGTCACATGGGCAAGCAGTTGGAAGGATACGTAAAGATGACCCAAGGTGGCACAAATCCTCCTTTCCCATTAACAGACCATAAAGTGGGTAATTCCATCAATTCAGATTGATATATTTAAGACCTAGTAACCAAATTTAAAGATAAGAAGTTACTTTACTATATTCTTCAAAGGATTCATTTTCCCACAACTTAATTTTGTGTTTCTGTTTAGCAGTAAGCTCATCAAGATACTTCTGTAAAGATTAGACATATTCTGTTAAGAAAGGATTGTGAGAACATTTCCATTATGAGCCTTATGAGGTTTAACACTACTGTACAAACAACTAATTCAGTATTTCTTCTATTTTCTTGTAATGGTTCCATAAGACAAGATGTTAGTTAGTACACAGTAACCTTAAAGCCCTTTTAAGTATGACTGGTATTTGCATGCTGATTAGGGCCTCCATTGACCTTATTAATAATAATATTTTGAAGCACCTAGCATCCCTAGTACAAAGCCTTAAAGGAAGCAGTTGACTATATTAAAGATGGTTTTAATTGCTCTTTCATTTCCTCTCTGACCAGTTGCAAATTGCAATACTTTGAAGTTGTTAAGATGCATGGAACTTCATTTTACTTTGATATAAATCAAAGCAAGATAACTGACAAAATGCCTTGAATCTAAAAGGGTGTGAATGATGTTGAAAACTATAGATGTTGAATGACTAACTGTAAATTTAGTACAAAGAGCTAAGGACACAAAGAAAACTTTAAATTCTCCTTACTTTTTTTAGTTTTTGCCTAAACTACAATATTACTTTAACATAGCTTAATAATTATATACTTTAGTGTTATGTAAATTTTGTGTTGAAATAGTATGTTGCCAAAGAACCATATTCTCAAAATAAAGAATCAGTAACTCAATCAAAAATTCATTTGCCATAAATGTTGCCTGATTTAATGTTTTTAAATGTAAGGTTGACACTAGTTATTTAGAAATTTTAGGATTGACTAACTTTTTAGACATACTAGTGTTTTAGAGTTTATTCATGTGCTAAAGGTCCTTTCAAGTAAGATAAATGGCTTTGAAATCCAAATGGCAATGAAGAGAAAAATATCAAAAGTAATACTTGATAACATACTTTATTCTTCATTTAGTTATTTGGTATTACTTATAAGGGGTAACATACAAAACTAATACTGTATACTTAGTTTTGAATTTTAACTTTCCTTGGGCATCAGGATAATGTATTTTCATGTAGATCCTTCAGATGTTACTTTACCTTACATGTTTTCCAATACTGTTGTTAGCAGAACTATTGTTCAAGGGATGCTGGAGAGGACCGTCTAAGCAATTCATATGTAGATTCTTTGGTGGAGACTATCTTTATAGAAAAAGACATGATCTTGTTTATAAGAATTGACAGAACACATAACTTGTGTATTTTAAAAAGTATCTTAATTAGATAGACTTATTTATCTATATTTATTCTTTAATATAAATTTGTGTCTGGTTTGTTCTTTATAACTAGGCTTCAATGTTGTCAGCAGAAAATGATCCACTTGGGCCTTTACCACCAGGCTGGGGTAAGATGATAAGCTATTAATTTAGTAATGTGACTGTAACCGAAATTTGTTATTTAATAATTTTTATTTTTTTCAGAAAGGAGAGTGGATTCAAATGATAGGGTGTACTTTGTGAATCACAACACCAAGACAACACAGTGGGAAGACCCCCGAACTCAAGGGTTGGTATATATAATGTCTATATTGATGTGTGCAGATCAAATGATCATACTTAAACATTGTTGTAAGTTTCTTCATGTGTACTGTTTTCAATTCCTTTTACAGTTTACAAAATGAGGACCCACTTCCTGAGGGCTGGGAAATCAGATACACTAGAGAAGGTGTCAGATATTTTGTTGATCATAACACAAGGACAACAACCTTCAATGATCCTCGAACTGGAAAATCCTCTGTGTAAGTGAGCCGCTAATAGAGGGTTTTTTTTTTAAGATTATTCACTGTTTAATAGTGAATAGTATTCCGCATATTAATGAACAGTTAATATTTTATATGGGCTCTCAGCATTAAGTGCAGTACAAGTTGCTGCCTTGTAATTATTTTCTATTTTGGAGATTTAACTACCAACATTACCTTTCTCATTGAAATATTCTGTGATATAACTTTGTTCTAGGGCTGTCAATTAATCACAGTTAACTCAAGCAATTAACACAAAACAAACTAGATAAAAAATTAGTCATAATTAATTGTTTTAATCACACTGTTTAATAAAATATCAATTTAAATTTATAAATTTTTTTGGATTTTTGTCTACATTTTCAAATATATTGATTTCAATTACAACACAGAATACAAAGTGTACAGTGCTCATTTTATATTATTTTTATTACAAATATTTGCACTGTAAATATATAAACAAAGAAATCTTATTTTTCAATTCACCTCATACAAGTACTGTAGTGCAATCTCTATCGTGCAGGTGCAACTTACAAATGTAGAATTTTTTTTTTAAGGTAACTGCACTCAAAAATGAAACAATGTAAAACTTTAGAACCTACAAGTCCACTTAGTCGTATTCTTGTTCAGCGAATTGCTAAGACAAACAAGTTTGTTTACATTTACGAGAGATAATGCTGCTCACTTCTTATTTACACTGTCACTTGAAAGTGAGAATGGGTGTTTGCATGGCATGGTTGTAGCTGACATTGCAAGGTATTTACGTGACAGGTATGCTAAACATTCGTAAGCCCTTTCATGCTTCGACCACCATTCCAGAGGACATGCTTGCATGCTGATGACGCTCATTACAAAAATAATGCATTAATTAAATTTGTGACTGAACTCCTTGGGGAGAGAATTGTAAGTCTCCTGCTCTTTTTTACCCCCATTCTGCCATACATTTCATGTTATAGCAGTCTTGGATGGTGACCCATCATCAGGGCCGGCTCCAGGCACCAGCCCACCAAGCTTGTGCTTGGGGCGGCACCTGGAGGGGGGCGGCGCGGCGCTCCGGCCGCCGGGGAGAGCGGGGCCACGGCCGGGCTCGCCGCACTCCCCCCGGCATTCTGGCCGCCCTCCGCCCCGGCGCCCTCCCCCCGGCCGCCGGGGGGAGAGCGGAGCCCCGGCCGGGGCTCGCCGCCCTCCTCCCAGGGCTCCGGCCGCCCTCCCCCCGGCTCCCTCCCCCCAGCCGCCGGGGGGAGAGCGGAGCCCCGGCCGGGGCTCGCCGTCCTCCCCCCGGGGCTCCGGCCGCCCTCCCCCCCCCCCCCCGCTGGGGGGCGGGGGGGGGGGCGGCCGGATGCTTTTTTGCCTGGGGCGGCAAAAAAGCCAGAGCCGGCCCTGCCCATCATATGTTGTTCGATTTAAGAACACTTTCACTTAATATTTGACAAAATGCAAAGAAGGTACCAATAGGAGATTTCTAAAGATCGCTACAGCACTCAAACCAAGGTTTAAGACTCTGAAGTCTCTTTCAAAATCTGAGAGAGATGAGATGTGGACCATGCTGTCTGAAGTCTACATTTGTGAATTGCGCTTTCATGATAAAGTGATTGCACTACAGTACTTGTATGAGGTGAATTGAAAAATACTCTATATTTTGTTTATCTTTTTTACAGTGCAAATATTTGTAATAAAAATAATATAAAGTGAGCACTGTATACTTTGTATTCTGTGTTGTAACTGAAATCAACATATTTGATTTGAAAATGTAGACAAACATCCAAAAAGATTTAAATAAATGGTATCTATTGTTTAACAGTGTGATTAACACTGCAATTAATCACGCCTATTTTTTTAATCTCACAATTAATTGCGATAATTTTTTTTAATTGTTTGACAGCCCTACTTTGTTCATTTGATGTAATTATTGTCAAGTGCTCATATACCATGTTTATAAATGCAGTAGAAATAGATTGAGGAAGAGCAGTAAAATTTGAATATTAGCTAGATCATAATTATTAATACAATATTTGAAGAAAATAAAGAATATTCAAATACTGGTAATAAAGTACTCTTTTAGCTGAAATATTGCTATATCAAATATATTGGTAGCTAACAAAGTAACTCTTGATACCCAGTGTTTCAAAACAATGTACTGATCAATGAATACTTTTTTTTATAGTTCAGTGAATATAGACGCCCACATGTTGATAGTGCTCTGAACAGCATCTTACATATAGAGTTAAGACTGACTTCTGATGACATTGTAGGTGGTCTTTTTAGTTAATTTAAGGAGTTAACAGGTTACAAAAGTTAGGTTACATTTAAAATTTGGCTGTGTGATTTTTGAACCAACACCAGAAAATAAAACTGGAGCATATGTTAGTCTTTTTATGGTGGCCATTTCTTGTGAACTTGAATTGGTGTTTTATTGAAATGCACAAACTGTTGGTCTAGTGGTGAAACTACTGAGAGCTGATTATACTGTTCACTATATGTTGTATTGGTTTAAAACACTTCAAATATATTGTTTTACAGAAATAAAGGCCCACAAATTGCTTATGAACGTAGCTTTAGGTGGAAACTTGCTCATTTCCGTTACTTGTGTCAGGTACTGTAGTAGTAATTAAATCTATCTTTGAGAATTTGAATTTGTGTTTGTGCTGGGGTTTCACTGACTTAGGCGCCCCCTTGTGGCTGGGTGTGGACATAGCATGCTCCTTTTTCCTAGCACCCTTTGTTGACAGTTGCTTCAACCCTCACATAACTTGGCCCTCTGGCCAGGTCATGCATTTATGTCCACCTCTTTTGGGGTATATAAAGAGTCCAGCAACGGGTGGCTCTGGTGGTTAGATGAGGGGGTCTAGGCCTCTCCTGAATAGAGATCTCGGAGTCTTGATCCTTCTGTCTTCAGGGCACTCTCTCGGCTAGATTTCCCATCTCAGGAGTAGGCTTTCTGCCTTCTGTACCCACTAGCAGCTGGTGGGGGAAACAGAGGACCACTCTTTCCACCAGGTTCTGATCCAGGGCCCAGTAATAGGCAGCTACGTCCTGCACACTAAAGTACTGTTTGTTACCTCCCTGGATCATTTCCTACATGTCCCCTCTTTCCCAAAGGATAAAATAAAGACATTAAATAATTGAAATCAAAGGTAATATGTCAGACCGTCTGAGTGTCTTGAGTCTCTTCTCTGTGGGTTTGGCAAAGTGACTACAGCTTGGCCTCAGGCAGCAGGAGCTCCTACAGTGCTCCTTTCCAGGAGCTCTGAGTATAGGTCAGATCACTTCTATTGCTTGCATGCCTAATGAGCTGGCCTTGCCTCCTTTTGAGTGCCTCCTCCAAGCCATGCATGCTTTGTGAGTGTGGCAAGGGTTGGGGCCACCTGGGATCAGCGCAGCTGCTTAACTCTGCCGTTACTGATATGGGGTTTGTATACTCCGTCACAGCGTTCATTTAGCGTATGCTGCCACTTATGTGGTGTTGTTTTATGCTTACAGTCAAATGCATTGCCGAGCCATGTAAAGATTAATGTATCCAGACAGACACTGTTTGAGGATTCCTTCCAACAAGTAAGGCTATGATGTCTGGTGTATTAAATATGTTCATTGAAGTAAGACAGTGTTACAATATGCTGCTCTAGTTTGTGACTGTGCAATCATTAATAGGGAAAACCT
Organism: Emys orbicularis; assembly: GCF_028017835.1. Lineage (NCBI taxonomy): Eukaryota > Metazoa > Chordata > Testudines > Emydidae > Emys > Emys orbicularis. The sequence goes on along the minus strand of NC_088684.1, from coordinate 48,940,722 downwards.
TGATTTTTAAAATCTGTTGTTCTATCATAACTACTACTTCAAAGATTAAACCTGTGTAACTAGGATTTACAATTCTTAACCTATAGCATTCTATACTTCACAGATGAATATGCTGCCTTCTGTTATAAAAAATAGAACATTCCCAGTCTAAAACTGCTCCCTCTCATCCCACCAAAAATACCATGGAATACTTTCAGAGGCATCAGGAAGAATATTATTAAAGGGAAAAATATCAAATAGTTTGGGTCAAAATTATACTTACCCATTAAAGAGGAGTTGCCTAATGTATTGAAATAATTTGTTCAATACTTTCCCTGTTATTCAATACAGAATTTGTAAACTAAAATAATTTAACAAAGCTATTAAATGAATATTCGTACCTCTGTTTAAGGTAAAATGTCCTGCTCCCCAACTGGGTCTTTAGGTGCTACCATAATACATATAATTAATAATAGTCTGAATTTGAAACAATCAGTTTGTTTAATGGGTTGAAAGTAAATTAATTTAATGAGCCTTTGTATTTTTTTAACTTTGTGTTTAAAATTGTTTCATAGATCATGGCTTTAAAACCTTATGATTTAAGGAGGCGATTATATGTTATATTCAGAGGTGAAGAAGGATTGGATTATGGTGGTTTGGCAAGGTAAAGAAAATTCCTTATAAATCTTGTTTCAAATACTTGTAGATTTTATTTTTAAATTAGAAGATTGCACTCTTATCAAAATAGGGTTGTAAATTGTGGAAAGAGGCCCACTCACTTTGCATATTCTATTGTTGTGACCTAGGTAACCTTTTTAGCCACTTTCAGTAAGTCAACCTGGGACCCAAGGGGTGCTTTTTACTCTCTCTCTGAAAATCCACCCAAATAAAGCTGAGTTATAAGCCTCTAAAAATTGCAGTTTGCACATGTTCTGTAGAGGTTTGTTAGAGGCTGGTAGGAAAATTCTTCAAACGTTCTGAGGGGCCAAGCAGGACTACTTCTTTGATTAGTGTCCCTATGGGTGCTCTGTTTTAGGAGCACATGTGCACCTTTGATCGCAGATTTTTGGTAGCAGTGCCTGCACATGTGCCCTACACATCCTCATGCCCTGTATCGAAGCTTTATAGGGCTACGTGAGCAAATCGCCCTCAATTCCTTCTCAACCGCCTTTGGCCAGAGATGGAGTCTACTGCCTGCCTGTTTACTGTGTACCTGTTTCCCCCCTTGTATTAGTGTTTTAGCTTTGTAGTTAGTTCCAAGTAGTAGTAGGTTTAGTACCTTATAATTTAAACATTTGTTCCCCTTTCCTTTTCTAACAGCAACAAAAAAACCCAAAACATATATACATACATGCACACACACACTTGTGGTTTTCTTTTTCCACTAATAAGGGCTTGAAAAACTTTTTCTTGCCAGGGATGATGGGCTTACCAGGATTTAACAGGTACTTCTCTTGTCGAGAAGCAGTCCTTTTTAGTGACTAGCACTCCCACTGAACTTGTTGCATGGAAGACTCTCACGTTCCCAGCAAGTGTAAAATCCATTCTTCTTTTAAGGGATGAGCGCGTAAAAACAAGGATATTGAGTATAGGCTATTAATGATGGAGCAAGCTTTAAAACTGGCTTCGGACCTGGGTATAGCGACACTCCCCCGTATGGGGACCCTTCACGTCTGTCAGTGCCCTGTCGTCCTTGAGATCACAGTCACTGATAGCTTCCAAGGGGAAGACCGTACCAAAACTCCAATTCCCAAAACTCTCCCCTTGACTGACATACCAACAACCGCACTGCCAATAACGAGAGCTTCCCATTCCAGGGATAAGGAAGAGGATAAGAAGAGCAAAACAGAGTTCTTCTTTGAGTGATTGCACATGTCCTTTCTACTGTAGGTGGGTGTGTGGATCTCGTGCACAGTTGTTGGAGATTTTTTCCTTGGCAGTACTTTTCAGGGCAGCGTGAGCATTCTCTTCTGCCTCGTGCCACTTCATGCAGGCATAAAGGGGGCCGCTCTGCCCCTGACCCCACTCAGTTCTTTCCTAGTTCCAGTGATGGTTGTTGTTGGAGCTGCGATCTTTGTTTCTTCATATCTTCCATTCCTTAGTGTAACTTGTACCTGTAGCATTAGTTTTTAGTCTCTTATAGTATATCTGAAGAGTTAGTTATAGGATTAAGTTAAGTATAGTATAGTACACTTTTAGTGTAGGGTTACTGGTGTCCCGGATGGGTACCGGGCTCGTTACCAGACTGATACCCTGTTCTCCTGGCTTCAAGGCCTGTTATTCATGTAACAAGTCTATGCCAGTGAGTGACCCACATCACAGCTTCTTAAGTGTCTGGGAGAGGTGCATGTTAGTGACAGATGTCACATTTGTAGAGGGTTCAACCCTGCTTGAAAAATGACAGGGCTGCCAGACTCAAGTACTTGCTCAAGGTGTCTGTGGTTCTTCTGCCATTGGAACCCTCCTGCTCTGAATGGGTACCAAGCACTTCCGAGTCTGTTAGGAGTGCTCTTCCTGTTCTGACAACATCCTCAGGCTGAACTGCGTTGCTGGTGCCAAAGAGACTGCATAAGTCTCCTAAAGACTTGGTACCAGGACCCTCTAAAAGGAAGGCACTGAGTGCTCACAAGGACTTGGAGGGGCACTCAAAAAAGTCAAATCCTTTGGAGCAATCTGTGAGCTGGGAGGGACTGCTGATTCTGGAACCCAGGAAGGGTCTGTTGGGACTAATCCCTGAAGAATTGGCACACCTTTCACTACTGCAGGCTCAAGGAGCCCTTTCCGGTGTCATTGACACCTGTGGCTTTCAAGGCAGCCAGAGAGTTGCTTAACTTGTTGGTACCAGCTTCTCCTGTGATTTAAGAGCCTTGTACGATAGCAGTATTGGAACCAGGTGCTCCTCTGGGCCTGGCTCCAGCCCCAGAGCACCACTTGGTACCAGCCACTTATACTCTTGCAGCATCTTTTTGTAGGATTGCACCCAGAGGTAAGCCAGCAATGATTTTACAGATGCCCTCTTCACCAGGGCTGGAACCTCTGTCCCTGGTACTGACAGATTCAGCTCCCGTTTGGAGGAAACAGACTCCTCACTGGACTCGGAAGTCAGATCCTTTGTGTCCTGACCTGAGCATGCCCACCAACAGGGATTGGCACCACCATGTTGTGCAACGGATACTTGACAAAATTTCCATACTTAGTGACGGACATGAGGGAAGGGGTGGGGGGTTGTCATTCAGTCATTCGATTTTTTGGAAAAATTACCATGGACCTCAAAAATTTTTACCACAGACACTTGTGTCCTTGTATGGACACGTTGCTGACCCCTGCCCACCTGCCCCAGTGGGGTACCTGCCAGCAGTGGTACCATTCACAGTCTCAGCGTCCTAAGAGCCAGGGGCCTACACAGAACTGGGTCCAACCTCCATACCAGTGATCCTCCTCTACCCTGTAGGGTTTTCCTCCACGTTCCCAAACCTCTGGAGCATGTACAGGAAGGTCACCATCTTCCTTCCTCTGGTACCAGGCTCGGTACTGTGCAGGCAGAGTTGCATGCTTAGGATTCCCCTGTAGAGGCATTGGAGGAGCGAACTTCTCAACAATCTTTGGCCTCTTCTTCTTTGTCATCTGATGAGGCAGTAGTGACTGAATCTACTTCTCCCCTTCATAATGATTTTAGAGCTCATGAAGACTTGTTGAGGAGGGTGGCTGTAGCTCTAGATATCCAGTCAGAAGAGATACAGGAAAGGACACGTAGGCTTGTGGGCATTTTAGTCTCTGCAGGACCCTCTAGGGTAGCTCTCCCTATTAATGAGGCTATGCTGGATCCTGTCAAGATTTTATGGGAGACCTCCTCTTCTCTGCCTCCCACTGCCAAGATAGTGAAGAAGAGATGCAGTCAATCAACGAGGCAGAGAACACCAACCCAGATACACCCCATATGACAGAGTGGAAAAGGTTAGATATTTTTGGCCGCAAGGCCTATTCATCAGCCACTCTGCAATTTTGGATCGCCATGTACGCCTCACTGTTGGTGAAATATGACCACACTAATTACTCCAAATTGACAGACTTTATTGACCACATACCAGAGGACATAAGGAACCAATTTTAAGCCATCATCTCAGAGGGCCATCTCCAAGCTAGAACTGCCTTACAGGTGTCTTTAGATACAGCAGACACAGCAGCATGCTCCACAGCCACAGCCATAGTTATGCGCAGTGCTTCGTGGCTTCACCTGTCCGGCTTCCCTAGGGAGGCGCAATCCGCTATGGGAGGACCTCCCCTTTGATGGCCAGAAGCTGTTTGCAGCAAAGACTGATGAGTCCCTTCAACACACTGAAGGACTCTCGGTGACCCTTCGCTCCCTTGGGATATACACTCCTGCATCAAGAAAAAAAAACAGGGTAAATACTGTCCCACTCAGCATACAAGGTCTGCCCCATATGTCCAACAACAGAGGCAGTATGACACACACAAGCAGACGGAGACTTCCAAGGTGTTTACCTCCTCCGGCTCAATCATCAGCGTCTCAACAGCCACCTGCAAAACAAGAATTTTGAGGGTTCGATCGAGGGCCCAAGAGACCTCCCCCATTCCTCAGTGCTGACACCATCATTGACCATCCCCTTTTTGGACACCGTTTGATCCCTTTCTATTCAGCATGGAAATCCATCACCACAGACAAATGGGTTCTAGAAATAATCCACACAGGCTATTTGATACCATTCACCTCCATCCACCCTCCCTCTCCATCACATTTCAGGGACTCCTCTTATGAACAACTTCTACAGCAAGAAGTAGCCCACCTTCTACGTCTGGGTGTTAAGGAACTGGTACCATCCTAACACAGATGGAAGGGTTTTTATTCCCACTACTTCTTAACCCAGAAAAAGAATGGAGGATGGAGACCTCTTCTAGACCTCAGAAAACTCAACAAATTTGTAAAGGTCCAACAGTTCAGGATGGTCACATTAGCAACAATAATACCAGCACAGGAACAGGGGAACTGATTCTTGGCTCTCTAAGACGCCTATTTTCACCGTACATCCCACTCACAGGAGGTTCCTCAGATTTACTCCGGGGACAGAACATATCAATACAAAGTTCTACCTTTTGAACTTTGACAGCACCATGGGTGTTTCTAAAATTCTCGATGTACTGGCGGCACACCTCCACAAGCAGGGATTGATAATTACCTTCTTGGACAATTTCCTACTAAAAGCATCCACCCGGGCAGATGCCCTAGACATTACTCACAGGAAAATCACCCTCTTTTTGCAACTGGGATTACAACTAAACATACAAAAATCAGCAGTGATACCGGTGCAGAAACTGGACTTCATTGGGGCCCATCTCGATGCTCTGGAGGCCAAAGCATCACTACCGCCGAACAGAGTTGTCACTATAGTCAATCTGATCTCCACAGTACTGAACAGTGCACACATTGGCACGGGCCTGCCTCCAACTATTAGGCCATATGGCAGCAACCACATTCGTGGTACGACATTCATGACTTCACATGCGCTGCATCCAGGGTTGGCTAAGAGCCATCTACATTCCACACAGACACAGCCTGAACAAGCGCCTCACCATGCTGCTCAAAGTTAGACATTCTACACTGGTGGACCCAACCCCACAACGTGTGTGTGGGAGTCCCTTTCACACAGACTCAGCCTTCAATGATTCTCACAACAGACACATCCTTGATAGGTTGGGGGGGAGAAAGGGGCTTACCTACAGCACCACACAGTTCAGGCCTGATGGTCTCCTAACGAGACACGGTTACACATAAATCTTCTGGAACTGCCTGCAGTTCACGATGTGTGCTTGCACATCCTGCCCTTGATCAGGAACAAGACCATAAGGGTAATGACGGACAACATTACCTGCATGTTTTATATAAACTGGCAGGGAGGGGCAAAATCACACTCCCTATGTGCCGAAGCCATGAAACTAAGGAACTGGTATATCTGGCACAATGTCCACATATCAGCCTCATATCTCCCAGGATGTCCGAACACTACAGCGGATATGCTGAGCAGAGAATTCTCTCAGGACCACAAGTGGGACCTAAACAATAAAGGCCTACAGAACATATTCAAACACTGGGGTCACCCATCCATAGGCCTCTTCAGGAAATCCCAGAATTACAAATGCCCATAATTCTGCTTGAGAGGAGAGTGGGTTTCCAATCACTGGGCAATGCCTTCTTCCTCAAATGGGATGCATCTCTGCTATAAGCGTTTCCCCTGATCCCCCTACTGTTGAGGGTTAAATACAAAATAACCCCCAAGGCCAAAGTCATCTTGATAACCCCCACGTGGCCCAGACAAACTTGGTACTCGTACCTGTTGCGGATGACAGTACGTACACTACCCACTCTTCCACTTGTGCCAAACCTTTTCTCACAGGATGCTGGACAGGTCTACCACCTGAACCTGGAGAGATTTCACCTGAGAGGATGGCTGCTACATGGTTCCATCATGACGAACTGACCTGAAGGACATAGTGAAGGTGAAGGACATATTACTAAAGAGCAGAAGGACAACCACACATAGAATCATAGAAGATTAGGGTTGGAAGAGACCTCAGGAGGTCATCTAGTCCAACCCCCTGCTCAAAGCAGGACCAATCCCACTAAATCATCCCAGCCAGGGCTTTGTCAAGCAAGGCCTTAAAACCTCTAAGAATGTAGATTCCGCCACCTCCCTCGGTAACCCATTCCAGTGCTTCACCACCCTCCGAGTGAAATAATTTTTTCCTAATATCTAACCTAGACCTCCCCCCACTGCAACTTGAGACCATTGCTCCTTGTTCGGTCATCTGCCACTACTGAGAACAGCCGAGCTCCATCCTGTTTGGAACCCCCTTTCAGGTAGGTAGTTGAAGGCTGCTATCAAATCCCCCACTCACTCTTCTCTTCTGCAGACTAAATAAGCCCAGTTCCCTCAGCCTCTCCTCATAAGTCTTGTGCCCCAGCCCCCTAATCATTTTTGTTGCCCTCTACTGGACTCTCTCCAATTTGTTCACATCCTGTGAGGGCCCAAAACTGGACGCAATATTCCAGATGTGGCCTCACCAGTGCTGAATAGAGGGGAATAATCACTTCCCTCCATCTGCTGGCAATGCTCCTACTAATGCAGCCCAATATGCCATTAGCCTTCTTGGCAACAAGGGCACACTGTTGACTCATATCCAGCTTCTCGTCCACTGTAATCCCCAGGTCCTTTTCTGCAGAACTGCTGCTTAGCCAGTCGGTCTCCAACCTGTAGCAGTGCATGGGATTCTTCCGTCCTAAGTTCAGGACTCTGCACTTGTCCTTGTTGAACCTCATCAGATTTCTTTTGGCCCAATCCTCCAATTTGTCTAGGTCACTCTGGACCCTATCCCTACCCTCCAGCATATCTACCTCTCCCCCCAGGTTAGTGTCATCCGCGATATACATACATATCTGCATAAATGGAAGAGATCCAAACATATGGTGTCAAAATAAACAAGCCAGGGCTGTTACCGCTCCCTTACCCATGATATTAGAATACATATTGGAGCTAAAGAAATCTGGATTATCCCTTAGTTCAATCAGAGTACATCTCGTGGCACTTACCGCTTTCCACCGCAAGGTGGACGGGATGTCTATTTGCCCACCTGATCACCAAATATTTCCTTAAGGGTATCAGAAATGAATACCCTAAAATATGTGTATCTACCCCACTTTGGGACTTGAACTTGGTACTACGCTGCCTCACTGGGCCACCATTTGAACTCTTCGAAAAATAATCTCTGACACATCTGTCGATGAAGGTGGTGGTGTTAGTAGATATCAGCTTGCCGAATGGGAGAGCTAGAGGCCCTCATGGCACACCCACCATATACCATCTTTTTCAAGTCACCCTAAGACCTTACCCAAAATTTTTACCTGAAGTACTTTCTTCTTTCCACTTAAACCAACCAGTCCATCTTCCCTCATTGTTCCCTAAACCTCATGGTAATAAACAGGACTCAGTACTACATACTCTAGATGTCAGATGTGCCTTAGCATTCTACCTTGAAAGAACTAAGCCCTTCAAAAAGTCACCGAGGCTTTTTATTTCGACTTTGGATCTATCTAAAAGTTCCACTATTTCCAAACAGAGGCTATCTAAATGGATTTCCAGGTACATTCACCTTTGCTACCAATGGAAGGATCTGCAACCTGCAGTGGGGATCCAAACCCACTCCACCAGATCGCTATCAACTTTAGTAGCCTTTCTAAAGAACATACTGATCACGGACATATGTAGAGCAGCCACCTGGGTGTCCGCACACACATTCACAAAACATTATGCAATCAACCAGAGCTCAAGATTGGCTGCATTGTTAAGACTTACTATGTTATCATCACTTACTCATGCAACTACCGAGGGGCACCACTCGACAGTCACCTGAAGTGGGGCACCCACAGAAACGGTCCTCGAAGAAGAAGGTTACTCACCCTGTGCAGTAACTGAGGTGAGATTCTTTGAGATGAATGTCACTGTGGGTGCTCCACTACCCACCCTTCTCCCCCCTACTTCGGAGTTCAATGTCCAGACTCTGTTGTAGAGAAGGAACTGAAGAGCAAGGGTCTGGTCATGCGGTGTTAGTTAGGCGCCAACAACAGTGCGAGACAGGGAGAGGGCATGCACAACCTAGATGAGCACTGCTGCAGAAATTCTCTGATCAAAGGCACAGAGACAACATCACCTGAAGTGGAGCACCCAGAGGGACACCCATCTCGAAGAGCCTCAGTTACTGCACAGGGTGAGTAACCCTCTCTTCAAGACCTCCTGTTTGAAGGCCCCTTGCTGTTTTCTATTAAAACTGATAAGAGGCTTCATAGCCTTAAGGATTCACAGACACCACCATCACTAAGTGACTGAAGTGCTGATCAAAGGGGAGAGCCTGGCTGAAGGTGAGAAGCATCTAAGTTTGTAAGGGCATTGAAAGTGTTAAGATCAGCTTAGAATGCATTTTGCTTTTATTTCATTTGACCAAATCTGACTTGTTGTGCTTTGACTTATAATCACTTAAAATCTATCTTTTATAGTTTATAAATTTGTGTGTTTATTCTACCTGAAGCAGTGTGTTTGGTTTGAAGAGTGTCAGATACTCATAAGCTTGCAGCGTCCAGCAGGCATTACTGGACGCTGCAAGACGGAGGTTCCTAGGGTTGTGTCTAGGACTGGAGATATTGGCTAATATCATTTGGTTGCACAATCCAAGCAGCTTACATGCCAGAGGCTGTGCATGAACAGCCCAGGAGTGGGGGTTCTCACAGCAGAGCAGGGTAAGGCTGACTCCCAAAGTCGAGGATTGGAGTGACCTAGCAGATCACCGGTCCAGATAACACCAGGGGAACGTCACACCCCCGCAGTACTGACATCAGGCACGGATTTTACTGCAGATTAGACCCCCTATGCGGCTTTGGGATCTTAACCTGGTTCTTAACCATCTCATAGAACTGTCTAAGCCATTAGCTATGTGTTCACTGCTACTTCTGTCTATGAAAATGGCCGCCTTGGTGGCCATCACTTCTGCTTAAAGGGCTCTAATGGCAGATCCTCCCTTTACTTTATTCTCCAAGGAGAAAGTGTCTTTACAACTTCATCCTAAGTTCTTACCTAGAGCGTCCTCTGAATTTTACATCAGCCAAACTATTCACCTTTTGTATATTTTTCCTAAACCACATCAGTTTTCACAAAAGTCTGCTTTTCATATACTGGATGTTAAGCGGGCCTTAACCTTTTATGTGGACAGGACAAGACCATTTAGGAAAACCCCTAGACTTTGTTTCTACTGCAGATAAGCGCTCCTTTAAACCTATCTCCCCTCAGACTTTTTAAGTGGATCTCTGAATATATTATTGCCTACTATGGTTTCAATGAGGTTACATATCTAATAAGAGTGACTGGATACTCTACTGCTATGTCTGTATCTATATTCAAAGACGTTCCAGTTACTGAAATTTGCAGGGCAGCAACATGGTCCTTGGTGCACACATTTTCTGACCACTATGCCCTAATTCATGCTGCAAGATCAGATGCAGCAGTAGGCAATGCAGTTCTTTCTTCAGTGATAGACTGTCTTCCAAAACTCCCACCTCCTTAAAGGGTTACCGCTAAGGAGTCACCTAAAGTGGAATATCCACAGGGACGCTACTCGAAGACGGAGCGGTGACTCAACTTGTGCAGTAACTGGAGTTCTTTGAGATGCATATCCCTGTGGGTGCTCTGCAACCCACCCTCCTCCCCTGCTTCAGAGCTGCCTCTGTGGGTTTTGCAATAGAGAAGGAACTGAGGGCAGTTCACCCGTGTAGCCCTATATAGGTTTGGTACAGGGCACAAGGATATGTAGGGTGCATGTGTGGGCAGAACGGGCACTGCTACTAAAAATCTCCAATCAGAGGCCCGGGGCACATGTCCCTAAAGTGGAACATCCAAAGGGACACACATTTTAAAGAACTCCAGTTACTTCACAAGGTGAATAACCTCTCCTTTCCTTGCAATTCCTTGTCCTGACAGCTGTGAGCTACTATGATGCCAGGACCCTTAAATGAGAACAGAAAGTGTTTTTCTTGTGCTCTCAGTACTCCACTTGCTGGTATTCAGGCAGTATGGAGGAGAAGGAGGAAGAGGAAGAAGCAGCGCTACTTAAATGCATAGAGGTTAGGAGCAGAGAAATTAGGGAGACAGGCTGGGAGTTGATAGGAGCAGGGCAGAAAGGAACAGAAGGGGGCAGGATGGTGGCGGTAGCGAAATGCTAGGGGTTGGGAAGGGCAGGCTGGGTAGGGATAGGGCAAAAAGGTCTGTACCCCAAAATGCCCTTCTAAAGCATGGAATACAACTGAAGTTTTTTGAGTCTCAATAGCTATGAAACTCACAGGCAAAGTGTGTGTCTCATTCCTCTTCAGTGGCTGATCCATGTATTCAGCATAGGGTGTGAATGGTGTGCAGTAAATAAGGCATGGGGCCACACATTGAATTATGAGGAAAAATGAAATATTGAATACTTGCTCATTTGATGAACACCGTCTATCCTGTACACTGATTGAGGCACCGGTCCGGTGGGGAAAAAATATAATATGTAGTCATATAATTAAAGATTGTATCATAATGCAGACTCAGAAATGAGCTGAATTAAGGCTGCACAGGAACTTTAATTCTGACATTTCCTAACTTTTGAGAACTTGACTTTCTAATGTTAATTTTTTTTATTGCCTTTTTTGTTTGTAGTACATATACAATGCCAAGCATCATGTTCTTTCCAATACAGCTCTGTGAACAATATTTTTGTTGGTTTACCCATGTTTAAACCATTTTGCTTATCCATTTGTAGGAAGCTGTGATAAAAATCTGTATTTGTTATGGATTATCTCTGTTGTTTTGTTTTATTTTGTTTAGAGAATGGTTTTTCTTACTTTCCCATGAAGTTCTAAACCCTATGTACTGTCTATTTGAGTATGCTGGCAAGAGCAACTACTGTCTGCAGATAAATCCAGCATCAACAATTAATCCAGATCATCTTTCATATTTCTGTTTCATTGGGCGCTTTATTGCTATGGTAAGTTGAATTCTAAAAGTGTTGTTATTTTTTTGTTTTGGTTAATTTTAAATTTGTTACAGAAACAATAAAATATATGTATCTTCTTACATTTCTTCCCTAAGATTATTTCAGCTCTAGCTAAATAGGAGACTTAAGTATGTACGGCTGTTGATCCAGGATCATTCATTAACTATAACTCTCTTACATTCATAAGATTCCTGAGGATGATCATAAAGTTTGTGAGCAGAAAAGAAGTGTCAAAATGTTAGTCTAAGTTTGATGCAGATACTTGATACAGAATGTTGATTTGATTTTTTTTTCATATACCTCATTTGGCTGTCTAAATAAGTATCTTTTTGGAAATCTGTCCAAAATCTTCATAGGAAGACTCTCCAACCTATGTAGGCTACAGCAAAAGTATACATTAATTTAATTTTTACAAAAGACTAGTCAAAAACTACTTATGCACCTAATGTCTGAAAATTTGGCTGTAATGGAGGCTCTCTCTGCCATGCTCCTTCCCTTCCTCTATTGACATGCCCTCCTTTCCACATCACCATCATGCTTTCTGCTGGGAAGGACAGGGTGGATCACATAGGAGGAAGGCTCTATAATACTAGATGCAATGCCTTACAGATCCTTGAACTGAACCAAGAGTCCTGAATCATAAATTTCTCTGCTATTAGCAAATACCCGGGAAACCCTCTGGCAAACTCCTGTGTGTCGGTCCATGTAGTAGTAAGCAGCTGTTTATTCCTTTAGCTCAAGCAGTAGAGGTCTGCTGTTGATCTACAGGTCTGAACCCAACTGATGAACTGACATGGGGTTAAATGATTCCACATGATAGAATTTCTGTTGTGTTTTTTTTAGTTTTAGGTTTTTTTTTCAATTTCCATCCAAAAACACTAGTAAAATGTTATGGTTGCAGAGTCAAGCACTCAAAAAAAATTAGAAAATGTCAAAATTAAGATTGGCTGTGCAACCTTAGTTTTCATGGTTTCATAGATTCCAAGGTGAGATGGGACCATTGTGATCATGTGGTCTGACCTTCTGTGTAGCACAGCCATAGAACTTCCCCAAAATAATATTTAAAGCATATCTTTTAAAAAAAATCAAATCTTGATTTAAAAATTGCCAGGGTTGAGAATCCATCACGACTTGTGATAAATTGTGCCAGTGGTTAATTACCCTCACTATTAAAAAATGTATGCCACATTTCCAGTCTGAATTTGTCTAGCTTCAACTTCCAGCAATTGAATTGTGTTATATCTTCCTCTGCTAGATTGATGAGCCCATAATTAAATATTTATTCCCCATGTAGGTACTCACAGGCTGTAATCAAGTCAACACTTAATCTTCTCGTTGTTGAGCTAAATAATTGAGCTCCTTGTATTTATCACTATAGTGGAGGCTTTCTAATCCTTTAATCACTCTCATGGATCTTCTCTGAACCCTCTTCAATTTATCAACAACCTTCTTGAATTGTGGACATCAGAACTGGACACAGTATTCCAGCAGTGCCAATATAAAGCTAAAATAATCTCTCTACTCCTGATTCCACTGTTTATTCATCCAAGGATCACATTAACCCTTTTAGCCACAGGAGCTCGTGTTCAGCTGATTATCCACCACAGCCCACAAATCTTTTTCAGTTTCCCAGAATAGAGTCCCTCATCCTGTAAGTATTGTCTATATTCTTTGTTCCTAGATGTATACATTTACATTTAGCAGTATTAAAATGCATATTATTTGCTTGCTTCCAGCTTACCAAGTGATCCAGAGCACTCTGTATTAGTGGACTGTCCTCATTCTTTTCCACTCTCCCAATTTTTGTGTCATCTGCAAATTTTATCAGTAGTAATTTTGTTTTCTTCCAGGTCATTGATAAATACGTTAAATAGCATAAGACCAAGAACAGTTGGATCCTACTAGAAACACACCGGTTCAATGATTGCTCATCTACAATTACATTTTGGGATCACTTAGCCAGCTTTTAATCCATTAAATGTGTGCCATATTAATTTTCTATCATTCTAGTTTTTTAATCAAATGGTTGTGTGGTACCAAGTTAGATGCTTTACAGGAATCTAAGTATATTGCATCAACTCTATTATCTTTATCAGCGAAACTTGTAATCTTATTTAAAAAAATCAAGTTAGTTTGACACAATCTTTTCCATAACCCTAGTTTGATGGCATTAATTATATTTGCCCTCCTTGAATTCTTTATTAATCAAGTCAGGTATCAGCTGCTTCATTATCTTACTCAGGTTCGTTGTCAGACTGAGAGGCATATAATTATCCAGGTAATCCCATTTACTCTTTTTAAATACTTGCACAACTTTAGCTTTCTTCCAGTCTTCTGGAACGTACCCTGTGTTCGAAGACTTATTGGAAGCCAGCATTTATGGTCCAGCAAGCTCTTCAGCCGTCTCCTTTAAAACTCTTTGACGCAAATTATCCAGACCTGCTGATTTAAAAATGGCTAATTCAGTACCCTTGTGTGTATGTATTATAATTACATGATCCCCTGCTACTTTTTTTCTACATGATCCTTGCCTCATTCAGGGCAGAGGGTGGGACAGTGCTGTGGGGCTGAATCAGGGTTGTATAGTAAATGAGGCTATTGTCTGTAGGACCCTGATTCATTTGCTGTAGAAGCTTGAAGACATATAGTGAATGAGACAGGGGAGTTCAGGAAAAGAAAAGCTGCTTGTGATGCTTCTTGGGGCTTTTAGGGCTGTGAATTACCTTGTTGGCACCTACCTCCAGCGTGAGGGAGTCCTGCTTGTACCAGCTGGGTGTTAGCTCCCTAACGCAACTAGCCTGTCAGCTACTCAAGCACTCTTCTCTGGGCTATACCAGCCCTGCCTTGCTTAAGCCCAGAGTCCCTTCACAGTGTCACCCTGTGGTATCCAGCCGCTGATTACTGGATACCCAAAAAAATCCCAGATCGTTTGTTCCCAAAGAAAGAAGTGTACCCCAATTTACCAGTTTTGCCTTAGCCCACTGCTCCTGTATTACACACAGCACTTGAGTTCAGTGATAGCAAACAAAATAAAATTGATTTAGGAAAGAATAGCTTCAAATGGAAACAAGTGCGAGTGATGTAAACAGATGATTACATATAAAACAAAATCATGAAACGCGACCTGGATCCAGAGTGTCTTTCTCTCCACCATGTAGTATACTAAATCAGTCTTTTGTCTTTATTCATAGACAGAGCGATTCCCTTACTGTTGTATTTTTCCTTTTCCTTTTTACGTGCTTTCAATGTTATATTTTGTCTTTGATGGTTTTCCATTGCCTTTTTGAGTTGGTCCAAAGGTAGACAATCGAGACAATATGTTAGGCAGAGAGGCGTGACAACTCCCTTCTACGTAAATGGGCCATCACAAGATGCATTATTCCCTGGTGACTCACTTTCACTCCAAGATCATATGGGCATAATTTTCAGTATAGTTACATTATTCCTTAAATATTACCTGTACCCACACCTCCCAATGATTGAGTAAGTTACAAGCTTTCACATGGTACCCTTTATGAAAAAATACATGAAAGCAGTGTATTAGGTGTAGTGAGTTTGTCATGTCTGAGACAGGCTTGTAAATAACAATGAATCCTTTGCCAGTTGGTACCAATGACCTCTATGTCACAGTGGTCTCCTGGTGAAGGCACTTAAATGCCATCCTGGAAAAACAGATTCTACTTCTGACTATGTCATTAAAGTTCTTTTGTAATGGATGGCATGTTGCTTAAAACCAGAATTTTCACAGGTGGTCACTAATAGTGTATTCTTCATGCTTTGAGTGTCCAGTGCAAGACATCTGGGTCCAGATTTGGAGAAATGTTGAGCGCTCACAACAGCAACTAAAGTCAAGTAGAGCTCTGCTTTGAATATTTAAAACGTACTCTTTAAAAAAAATCAGGCTCTAGGTGTCTGAAGTTAAGCACCCAAAATTAGTGGACATGTTTGACAGTTTGGGCTTTAATCTATCTGTCCCTCAATTCTCTAGGCATAAAATGGGGAAATTATCATTTGATTTCACAAGAGTTTTGTGTAGATAAGTTCATTAGTGCCCTGAAGCACTCTGAAACTTTGGGTGAGAGCACCATAAAAATATATTGGAGGAAATAAACAATTTTGTATTCCATACATGGTTTGAATGGTGTTAGATAAATAAGGCTTAGGGCCTTGCAGCACATGTGAAGGGTAAAAAGAATGATTGAATAACTACCCATTCCGTAAATGAGGCAGGGATGCTGTGGAAAAGAATGTGTTTTTTAAAACTCTGTCATAATACATATGGCTGAATTAAGTTTGCACAGGTAGTCTTAACTCTGTCATTTCCTAAATTTTGAGGGCTTGACTTTGCGATCTTAATGTTCTTTCAATATAAGATTTTTTTTTTATTTTTTTTTGCGGGCAGAGGTGGGTTGGTTGTGTAATTTCATAGGTTTTCAAAGAAAGCAAATTCCATCTGGCATCATACCCCATAAAGACCTCTGGTACTTGAGCTAATGGTATAACTGATAGCAATAGTAGGTTATCATTCTCTAAGTGGAAAAGCACTAGAGAGAGAGATGTGTGCCAGTGGAATTCACAAGTATTTGCTAACAGCAGAGGAATGGTGAGACTCAAAAAACTTGGCTTCCGTTCTAGGCTGTGAAGGGGAGTATGTCCTAGTAGTCACAGACCTATGTGTACAGGCCCCCTGTGCTGGAACCCTTCTGTCCCATCTCCTTCAAGTCCCTGTCCCAGTCCTGTCTTTTCCATACCGTTGTCTCCTGGTCCCAGTCCCATTTTCATTTCCCACACCATCTCAGTCTCCACTCTTCAGGATTGGGCTCCCTGTCAGTCTGTCTCCCTCCTCTACATGCCACTATCTGTTCTGAAGTGCACCAGATGTGACCAACTATAGCATACAATGTTCTGATTAGGGTAATGAAAGCAATCCTTGTAATTCCTCATACCTCGGATTCAGAGTGTATTATTTTGTGTGCAAGAATCAAACTAAGTTCAAACCAAAGATAAAGGCTTGGAATCACTGATGACCACAAAGTGGACACTCTTGGTCACCACTGCTACTTGAGAAATCTGAACAATGCATACCTACACAAGGCCAAGTAAGCAACCTGAGAGGTGCTTGCTTGGCAAAGTTAACGCAACTGAAAACAGTGTCTAATAGTGGGAAATGTGAGGCAACCTTAATAATAGGTAGCGCTACCAGTCCCACCTGTAATATATAGATACTAATCCAAGATGGCAGTCTACTTAATTGTTAGGTTTTTCCCCCTGAAATTAAACATTTCTGGCTTGGTAGGTTGTGGTGCAAAAGTACTTTGTTAGAAGTGATTTGAATGAGGTAACGGTAGAGCATACCATTTTTGAAGGCCACTCCAAACGTAAGAGTCACTCTGAAAGAAATGCAGACATTTGTGAGAAGAGATATTAGGGATAATAAGGTGGGGATCATTGGCAGATTGTAGGAGCGGAAAATAAAAAGAAACAAGGTCAAAGGTAAGAGCTGACAGATATTTAAAGGCAAGTAATTTGTAATTAAAATCTATTTGAAGTGAGTAGTGAAATATTCATCAAAACTTAATTTCTCAGGCATGTAATAATAGGATGAATACTTTTTAAAAGTCTGCATAAGTTGAAATGTAGTTTTTAGCCTTCTGGCAGGTCCAGAGAGCATCAGTAATGAAATCCCAACTGCTTTTTTTTTTTTTTTTTTTTTTTTTAAGAGCGTTCTCTCAGTGCCAAGTAAATATAAGCAACTCAATTTAAAATGAATCATCTTAGTGAGTAAAATGTAGTGGATCAGAACTGAGCAAAACTGAGGGTTTCACAGAAGAGAGATTGTGTTCTTTTATGTTTGTAAAGTGCTTAGCACATCGTTATTGCTATGTAAAGAACAAATAGAATTAATAACCAGAGCAGATGCTGTGTGCGTGCAGACGCATATGTGCGCACACACACTCAGAAAATAGGGATGACAGTAAAAAGATTTCAATCAGAGAGTCACATTACCAAAGTCTGTTTAATTGACCTATGAGGAATCTCTTCCAGGAGCATTTCAGTGATTCAGTTTTAAAAATCTTGTTTACGTGCTGTGATATTAATATATATATTTTTTTCTAGATAGAGCAGTAGTACCTTAGGAGCATCAAGTGACAATTGGTTTTAAGCACACATGCCAATACAGCTTATGAAGAAATGACAGATGTTTTCTGTCAGGCTTACTGTTACATAGGAAAATAATATACCTAAGAATTTACAACTTATGTAATTATAAAGAATCATTGCCAAACCAAATATCTATCAAAAAATTTATATTCATTTCTTTATACTTGCCATTTTATGAGTCTTTTTTGAGACATCTAATTGCTACTCTTGGTGGGCAATTTTTTTTCATCTATTTACGTAACTTCTTTTCTGAAAGATTCCTTGAGCCATGCAAAAATGAGTTGAAGCAATTGTCATTTAAACTTTTTTCTTCCTCCCCTCTACAGGCATTGTTTCATGGCAAATTTATTGACACGGGTTTTTCTCTGCCATTCTACAAGCGCATGCTAAGTAAGAAACTTACTATTAAAGATTTGGAATCTATTGATACTGAATTTTATAATTCCCTAATTTGGATAAGGTTTGTAGATTTTTTTTTTTTCAGATGTTATAGTTCAAAAAAATAGTTAAATGTTTATATTTGTTTGATTTTTCTTCTGCTTGTTTCTTTCCACAGGGACAACAACATTGAAGAGTGTAATTTAGAAATGTACTTTTGTGTTGACATGGAACTTTTGGGAAAAGTTACTTCTCATGAACTGAAATCAGGAGGCTCAAATATCTTGGTAACTGAGGACAACAAAGAAGAATACATTGGGTAGGCAATTACAGTAACTCCTCACTTAAAGTTGTCCTGGTTAATGTTGTTTCGTTGTTACATTGCTGATCAATTAGGGAACATGCTTGTTTAAAGTTGTGCAATGCTCCCTTATAACATTGTTTGGCAGCCGCCTGCTTTGTCCACTACTTGCAGAAAAAGCAGCCCGTTGCAGCTAGCTGGTGGCGACTTGGAACCAGGGTGGACTGGCAGCCCCCCTATCAGCTCCCCACTTCCCTAAGTTCCCTGTGCGGCAGCCTCCCAGCAGGCTATCAATTGCCAGCAGTTCAGCTGTCCCTTCCCCCACTGCCATGTGCTGCTCCTGCCTTGGAGCTGCTCCCGGGAGCCTCCTGCTTTCTGTGCTGGGGTGGGAAGAGGGGGGCTAATGTCCGGGTGTCCCCCTCCCCCCTGCTCCTGCCCCCCATTTACCCCATCTCCATAGAGCAAGGGGGACACATGATAGGGCTTAGGACGGAGGAAGCTTGCTGGTAGCAGCTGCTGTCTCAACTTGCTGATCTACTTAAAAAGGCAATGTACTTAGAGTGGGGTCACCGTACTTAAAGGGGCAATGCACATCTCTCTCTCGCCCACACACACAGAGTGTGTGTCTCTGTCTCCCATGCTGTCTCCCCTCCCTCCATTTGTGCTGCCTTGTAGAGTATGAGGCTACATTAACAACAATGTGTTAACCCTTGAGGGCTCAACCGAGTGCTAGGTCATCATTTAGCAGTAAGGCATTCCCTGGGAAATATCCCATCCTCTGACTTTACCACCTCAACCAAGCTTCACAATCATCATTGCTGTGTACAGTATTAAATTGTTTGTTTAAAATTTATAATATAGTCTTTTGTCTGGTGGAAAAACTTTTCCCTGGAACCTAACCCCTCCATTTACATTAATTCTTATGGGGAAATTGAATTTGTTTAACATAGTTTTGCTTAAAGTCGCATTTTTCAGGAACATAACTACAACGTTAAGCGAGGAGTTACTGTATAGGAGTTTAAAAGAATGCCAAATATTTTTTTAATTTTCTTTTGTTGCTTTAGTCAGTGTTTATTTAGCAAATGTATGACTGTTTTTCACTACGTATTTAAGAAGCAGAAGCCAGCCTGTTTGCTTTTTCCCCTTTCTTCTGTATACAGTCTTGGAGAGCTTTACTGAATGGAGAGTTCACACATGATAACTTTGTATATCTTACCAAATAGCATATTTTTTTTTGTTTTGTTTTTTAATTTCCTAGTGACTCATGACCTGAGTAGACTATAGAGTGCCTGGGTATATAATATGAACTGTATACAAGTTACATTAAAATAGTTTAAAAACACTTTAGGGTTTCAAATTCAAGTGTGTGTGTGTGGGGGAGAGACGCATTTTGACAGTGAGTTCACAGCTGTTCTCTGACAGTAAAGAAATGTAAAGACTTGAGCACTCCTGGATTCAAATCCAGGTTTAATAGAGCAATGTGCTCCAGTGGTATAGGTAAGGCTATGGTTTAGTCGTCGGTATTTTTAGTATAAATCATGGACGGGTCACGGGCAATAAACAAAAAATCACAGCCCCGTGACCTGTCCATGACTTGTACTATAAATACCCCTGACTAAATCTTGGGGGGCAGCCAATCTGGGGGAGCCTGTTGCTGGGGGGGCGGGGCAACCCGGGGGGGCCAGCGGGACCAGTTTCCAGGAGCAGCAGCTGCTCCGGCCGCCCAGCGACCGCTGCCTGGGGCCGACTGAGCAGCGGCTGGTGTGGCTGGCCCTGGGGCTGCTCCAATGACTTGCTGTAGAGCCACTCCAGCAATGGCCAGTGTGACTGTCCCTGGGACCACCTGAGCAGCTGGCCTGGGAGCCAGCTGCTTGGGTGGTCCTGGGGTCAGCCACACTGGCTTCTGCAGAAGTCACGGAGGTCACAGAAAGTCACAGAATCCGTGACTTCCACGATCTCTGTGACAAACACAGAGCCCTAGTTATAGGCCCTTCTGCCCCTGTAACCCTTTCCTGTCTCTGTCTCTCTGTTCTTAGCTGCCCACCCAAACTTCTGCCCTTCTCTCCCTCTGATCCTATCCAAGTGGGTGGGGGGAAGGATAGCTCTGTGGTTTGAGCATTGGCCTGCTAAACCCAGGGTTGTGAGTTCAATCCTTGAGGGGGCCATTTAGGGATCTGGGACAAAAATCTGTCTGGGGATTGGTCCTGCTTTGAGCATGGGGTTGGACTAGATGACCTTCCCGAGATCCCTTCCAACCCTGGTATTCTATGATTCTATGAAGCCCTCTTCCCCCTGCTTCTATTAAACCTCCCCTACTTTAACTAACATCCCTCTCCTCCTCTACACCTATTTGCCCCATCTGTTCCCCCCACAGTCTCAAGTTCTCCTTCCTCTGATGCTGTGCCACCCATGTCCTGCAGCTCCTTCTCTCCTTGTCCATCCATCTATACAACCCCCTACTCCCCAAATTGTGCGTTCCAGTGTAGCTGTTGCTTCATTCTCCCTCTCATTACCTGGATGCCAGCACAGGGAGTACTAAGAGCACAGCACAGTGTCACCTGCTCAGTTACTGTGTTCAACTCAACAGCAACCCCCAGCAGCTGGGAGGAGCAGTTGCAGGGAAAACCCTGCTCAGTTCTGCAGTCCTGGGCTGGAGCACGCTAAGTTGCTTTGTGGGGATGACACATGCGTAGTCCAACCAGCACATTGGAGCTTAAAAGTTCTGGAGCACACTCAGGCAGACACTCTTCAGAGATTTTTTTTCTGTCAAACTAACAAGTCTCTGAGCATGTGTGAAATGAGATTTTTAGAGGTTCTTAACTTGGCTTAATTTAGCAAATTTTCATGGGGATAACAAAAGCCACCTCCGAAACCAGAGTGATTCTCCTCCCCCCGCTCCTGCTAGATATAAAATCCCTGCTCCAAAGCTTGAAGTTTCTCAATTAAATGGTTGTATGTTTTTTAATTAACATTGGCTAAACAATGGATTTCCCCCTAATCATTGCATTTGGAAAAGATAGACTATTTCAGCTTCTCCTCCCCTCCACAAAAATAAAACAGCATGAGGCAGACATCCTGAATGGAAGATATCTGCAGTTTGACTAAGTTAAAAGCAACTGAAAACAGGGTCTTGTAATGGGAAGTGTTGGGCAGACTGAACTTCTGGGGAATTATCAGATCTGCCTATAATACTTTTTTTGGGAAAAAAGTATTTTTTCATAATTAATGGAGACCATCTGCACACCAAGATTATAGTAATTTTGAAGTAGCTCAAATGTTGTTTCTAAACAGATGGATAGTGTCCTTTTCTATTAAGAGTTTTCATCCTGAAGGGTGGCAGCACAGCACTTGAAACATTGATAGTTCAGATTGCAGACTAGCAGTAATATAGAGTATAACTTTGGATAGGGAAAGGAACTCAGGATCAAGATACTGCTCTGAAGTTAGTGTTTATAACATTGTGGACCTGATTTTGCTCTATTATACTGGTTTAAATCAGTAGTAACTCCATTGTAGTTTGTGGAGTTACCTCAGTGTCAGAGAGAGTAGAATCAGACCCTAATATGTATAAAAGGGGTAACCCTCCCAACACATTAATTCTTTTCTCTAAAATTTCTTTTTTTCCCCCCAGCCTAATGGCAGAATGGCGTTTTTCTCGGGGAGTAAGAGAACAAACCAAAGCTTTCCTTGATGGTTTTAATGAAGTTGTTCCCCTTCAGTGGCTACAGTATTTTGATGAAAAGGAGTTGGAGGTGAGGATTTATATTGTTTTATGTCTTTATTGTTAACATTTTGATATTCTAAGGAAGAATTGACTATATGGTATATGGATTTATTAATGAAAAGGTCATCATGAATCAGATACCTATAATGTACTGTTAAAATATAAATATATTTTCTATCAAACTGGGTCAGGACCCCCAGCCACTGCCACTAGATAGTGGTCTGATGAGGGAGGTATCATAGCAAATTGCCAAAACTTGGTGGTTGCTAGATCCAGAGGCAGTGAATTAAGAGGATGTAATGAAAAGCTCTGCTCCTTACTGCTAAGTCCCATGTTCAGCTATTCTTTTTTTTAACCTTCTCCCCAGTCTGCACACACTAAGCTCTTCTCCAAAGAAGCAATATTTGAAGATGAGAAGGAGCTGATTACCTGGACCCTGCCAGTCACAGAATTCAGCTAGTTCTTCACCATATTTAAGTGGCATTTTCATGGAGCAGACTGTGATGTCAGGGTAGAGAGTAGGAGATAAAACACCACCCTTAATTCCACTTGGCCAGCAGTCCTCAGCTGCTGCCTCCTCACCCCCTGACTCCTTTACCAGGTGCCACTTCAACCCAGCACCTCCATCATCTCTAGTACCCAGCACCTCCCATCTATCACAGAGCACCCACCCACCACCAGAAACTACTGCCATCCAGCATCTCTCAAACCAGCCATGATTACTTGCCTTGATTCCAGTCAAACAGTCCTCTGCAGACACAAAGGAATTGGGGTTGTGGTATAAAAAGATTGGGAATGGATAACAAGAACCTACCTTGAGAGCTGTTCAGGAGAGGGACTGTTTCTTCATTGTGTATCTGTACAGCACCTAGTATAGTGGGCCCCTGATTCTTGAATAGTGTTCCCAAAAGCTATTGCAGTACAAATAACAAATGGACATGACATTACTAGTCAATAGGCTAATGGTTTTAGACAGGGAGGAAGGAGTGACATGTTCTTCTTTGAGTAGATGCAGCCGTGTATTCCATTTATGTGTGTGTACACCCAGTGCACCGGAGCTGAAGAATTTTGCCGAGCCGTACCCCTAGGAGGTGGTGCTTGCATCTTGTGATCATAGCCCCACCATGGGCTACGTGAAGGAGCGCCGCCTCAACCCTCCTTAGTTCTTCTTCGAGTGGTCGCTCATGTGCATTCCACAGTAGGTGTGCATGCTCGCCACATGCACCGGTGCTGGAAGTTTTTCCCTTAGCAGTACCCGTAGGAGAGCGCTCCTAGCGACCCCTGGAGTGGCGCCACCATGGCGCGGTATAAGGGGTCCTGTGCGCTCCCCCCACCCCCAGTTCCTTCTTGCCGCCAGTGACTGTGCTTCGGAACTGCTGTACTCCAGCTCTTCGCTGTAGCCTTCCCCATTTGGACTGTTGTTTAGTTCTGTAGATAGTTAGTACCTGTAGTTCTAAAAGTAAAAAAATATATAAACCTATAATAATAGTAAAGTAGAAGAGCCTCTAATAACTGCGTCCTGGTCAGGGCATGCCTCGTGCCCTGGGCTTTAAGTTGTGTGGCACTTGTAAACAGCCTATGCCCATAAGTGACCCGCACACCAGTTGCTTACGCGGTCATGGAGAAACCCATGTCAGCGACTGCTGCAAAAAAAGATAGTTTAAGCCCCATACTAAGAAGGAGCGGGATATACAGCTCTAAGCCATATTGATGGAGTTGGCCCTGACCCCGACATTGCTGTGCCGCTCTGAGTCAGCACCGAGCACCGTAGCATCAGTGCGCGGCGACCCAGCGGTGCCTTCCACCAGCCGGCACCGCTCCCCATCCATGGGACGCTCTAAGAAGATGAAGAAGCGATCATCTACGTCAAGACACCGGGACAAGGCTGGGGGCGAGCTTAGACCTGCGCTGGGCAGCTCTCGATCCCCCTCTGCCTCGCGGCCTCCGACTCAGGTAGAACGGAGTAACCCAGCCCACTTTGAGCCGACCTCCCCGGATGCCAGTGGCCACATACAGGTGGCCTCCACGCCGGAGGCCCTGCAGGCGGCTCGAGACGTAATGTCTCTTCCGGTACCGGCTGCACCGATCCCAGCGGCTCCCCGGTCCAGAGGCAAACCGGCGCTTGGACCACCGCAGTCGCCACCTGGGCGGTACCGCTCACGTCACAGGAAGGATCCTGACGCCGCTCTTCGCCGAGTGACCACCCCGCTTGTAGCCAGCACCGGTTTCTGCCGACCCCCATCTGATTGTCTAGCTGGGTGTCGAGCAACAGGGACTCGAGGCACTGCTCCGCATCTAGGGAGCGCAGGCCTCAAAGCTAGAGCACGCCCCACCGGGACTGGGACCGACGGCACCGGAGGTCACCAACTCCGAGAAGCCGCCGTAGCCCCTCGCAGTACTGATGTTGACGCCGCTCACTCTCTTCATCTCGGTCGAGGTCCCAAGCACAGCACAGCACCGCTCCCGCAGCCCCAGGCATAGATTGCCGGCAACCGGCCGCCGCAGATCCTCATGACGGTACTCATGCTTCTCTACACCGGACTCATGGTCTTGGGCCCAGCACCGCTCACGGCACCACTCCTCATCCCTATCCCTGGATAGTGGTCGTTTGTGCACCAGCCCAGCCTCCCCTTGGAGCCAGCAGTCAGTGGACCAGATGAGTCCGATGGGACAGCCCGCTCCGATGGTGCTGCAGCAAATGCAATGGCACCAGGCTCCCTGGCCAGCGCCCTGGTACCAGTGGACCCCATGGGCCCCGACACAAACCCCACAGGTGGCTCGCTTTGTAGCCGGGGCCTCAGACAGACTGTCAGCTTCCCTCTCTCAATCCCCCAGGAGGAGGTCAACGGAGCACTTCTCCCCGGCCCCGCATTCAGAAGCGGACCAGGTGCTGGGGACTGCGTCACCGGTGGGAATGCAAAGCACCGCACCTTCATCCTCATCCTCCCCAGATGAGGCCATCATGGCGCCGCCTCCTCCTGTTCCCCAGGAGGACACAAAAGCCCACCAGGAGCTCCTGAAAAGGGTGGCCTCAAGCCTCAATTTACAGGCTGAAGAGGTGGAGGAGCCATCGGACTCCCTCTTTGATGTCCTCTGAGCCACGGCGCCAGCTAGGGTGGCCCTCCCTCTCCATGAAGGGGTGGTGAAAATCTCCACTTCCCTGTGGCAGACCCCGTCTTCCTTACCCCCCATCTCTAAGAGGGCAGAGCGGAAATATTTTGTGCCTGCCAAGGGGCACAAATATCTCTGAACTCACCCCGCCCCCAACTCCCTGGTGGTTGAGGCAGTCAACCACAAGGAGCGCCAAGGCCAGCCCGCTCCCACTTGTAAGAATAAGGACTCGAGGAGGCTGGACTTGTTTGGTAGAAAGCTTTATTTCCACGCTGGCGGCAATGGACCTCCGCTGTTTTTCCATCCCAACACCTGTTGGTCCAGGATTTTGCGAGGGCTACATCGTTTATAGTGCTGTTGGCTGGGTGGGCTGCTGAACCCTTGTGTCTGTCTGCACCACACCCCACTATTCTCCTTCTGCAGTTTGCAGAAGTGGAGTGGGTGTCGGCCTTGGCATAAGGGATTTCCTTGGGACTGGGAAACTCCGTGGCACCATTGCATTCAGCCCCGCCGATGTTACCGTGGCAGCTCGCTGTTAGCTACTTTGGTACCTGGCTCTGGGAACAGTGGGGGGCATAGTGAATGCCGGCGCTACCATTTCCGCCATTGGCGCCAGTCCCTCCTTCGTTTTGGGCAATGGATAAATCAGATTCATTACTCGTCCCCTCAGGACTAGGTCCACCTTTATCCCTGGAAACCCGAGGCTGCTCAGTATTGAGATCGGGATCTTCCTCCTCCCACTTTCCATCACCTAGCTCACATTTATGGAGCACCCTGGATATCAAGATTGGCACTCAGCTTGCAGTCAGGACGGGGGGCCCTGGCCTGGTGCCTACTGGTCACCAATGCTGTCCTTATGCCCAGGGGCCTCCATGGAATCTGTCACAGAGATTGCACTCTTCATCTTGTTCTAAGGTGAGATCACCAGGCAGGTCTGTGGTGGGGACTGATGATCCACCGCAGGCTAAGGTACCAGTGAGTTTTCTCCCTGTGGGGCCGATGGAGTTGTCCTTTCCACTTCCAACTGTTGAGGAGCAGGATTTGGCTTTGGCCCAATTAACCACCTCTTCATCGTCCCCGGACGATTCAGCAGTGCCTGGTTCTTCCTCTCTTTCAGTGCCTGAGGATTTCAAGGCCTACCAGGACCTGTTGCAGCATGTCTGTGGGCATTCAGACAGAGTTTCTGAAGGAGAATACCCATAAATTGTTGGATATCCTGTAGCTATCAGCTCCTTGGAGAGTGTCCCTTCCTGTGATGCGCTCCTAGAGCCTTCAAAGGTTCCTTGTATCATTTTGGCTTCAGTACTGCATACTGCGAAGCAAGTGGCAGAAACTCTGTTTTGTCCTGGTGCAGGGATTTGAAGGCTTTTCCATCTGGTCCCAAATTCTGTGATTGTAATCATGGTGAATGATAGAGCCCAGTAGGGCAAATTTAAGTCCACACCTAAGGGCAAGGACTCTAAAATGATGGATTTAGTGGTTAGGAAGATCTACACCTTCTCCTCCCTGAAAATGCAGATTACAAATCAGCAGGCATTGTCCAAATACAATCTTGTAAATTGGACGATGGTGTTTTAAGTTTGCCGACCAACTACCTGACACCAGCAGAGAGGAATTTCGGACATCCATCACAGAGGGCAGCTTGGTGGCCAAGACACTGTTGCAATCTGCACAAGACATCGTGGACGCTTCGGTCAGAGTTATGGCCTCTATGGTGACCATGAAGAAGGTGCCCTGATGGCAGAATTCAGGCATTGCTCCTGATGTGCACCATGCTATTGAGGATTTACCGTTTGAATAGCTGGATGCTATTTTTGGACAATGCAGCCGAGACTCTGCATTCCTTCAAGGATTCTAGGCTGCCTTGCGTCCCTTGGGAGAGTATATACTGGCAGTGCAAAGGCACCACATGGTGGCCAATAGCAGCAGCAATACTGTCCGCAATGCATCCTTGGACAGCCTTTTCCTCCCACAAGTCAGCGGGAACCCAGAAAGGTGCATAGGTCCCAGAGTAGGAGGCATTTGGGTCGGGGTTCGGCCAGTCAACACGCCTTCCCACAGTATCTCCTAAGTGCCCATTTTGACTCCTTTTTTCAGAGCAGTGGTCCAGTCGTCACTCCCTTTACCCCACTTCTGTTCAGGGACAGGTTGGCTCGCTTTTATGGGGCTCAATCACAACCAACAGCTGTGTCTTAAGCATTATTAGATCATGCTATGCTATCCAGTTCCTCTCCACTCCTCATTCCCACCCTCCCTCTCCATCCCTCTTCAGGGACCCCTCCCATGAGATACTTCTTGAGCGGGTCCACTCTCTGCTGGCTTTGGTGGAGGAAGTTCCTCCAGAACACTGGCATCAGGACTTCTATTCCCAGTACTTTCTGCTTCCCAAATCCAAAGGAGGGCTAAGACCCATTCTTGACCTTCACAGTCTCAACAAACATATCAGGTACGTGAGGTTCTGAATGGTCACCCTATCAACTGTCCTCCCCACATTGTCTCAGAATGACTGACTGTTTTGCTGCCTTGGACCTTCAGAATGCCTGTTTTCATGTGGCGATTTTGTTGAGCCACAAAACATTCCTCCAATTCATTGTGGTGGAGTGCCATTTTCAGTACATGGTGCTGCCTTTTGGTCACTGACCTCTCCCTGATGGGCTGGGGAGCACATCTGGGGTTGCTGAAAGTTCAGGGTCTATGGTTGGAGCAGGAGGCCTCACTGCATATTAACGTACTGGAGCTTCAGGCCATCTATGAGGCTTGCTGGGCCTTTCTGAACCACACCAGAGACTCAGTGGTTCACATACTTACCAACAATATCACTCTGATATATTATGTGAACAGGCCAGGGGTAACTCACTTCAGGATGCTCTGCCAAGAGGCGATCAGGTTGTGGTAGTTCTGCCTTGAGGAGAGTATCACCCTGATGGCTGATCACTTGCCCGGGGCCCAAAATCATCTCGCAGGAATTTTTCCCTGAATCACGAGTGGTCCCCAAAGATGAGTGTCTTGCGGGTCATCTTTGCAGGTTGGGGCATTCTGAGGATCGACCTGTTTGCTACAAGGGACAATAGGAAATGCTGTCCTTCTCAGTCCAGACTCCCTGACCAACACCTTCCATCTCAGCTGGCAGTCGGTTCTTCTGTACCCTTTTCCTCCAATACTGATTCCAAAAGTCATCCTCAAGCTAAAAGTGGATTGGGACAAAGCTTATCCTCATTCACCAGGCATGGCTGAGGCAGTGTTGGTTCTCTGACCTTCCCACGCTGTCAGTTCAGCCTCCCATATCCCTTCCTCGCCATCCAGACATCATGTAGAATCATGGTTGCATCTTGCATTCAGTTCCCTGCATCTCACTGGGTGGCTGCTTTGTGGTTGAATGAGGAGGAAGTGTGTTATCAGTGGCCATTCAACAGGTACTATTAAAAAGTAGAAAGCCCTTTACCAGAATCACCTATTCTGCAAAATGAATTGGCCTGCAGAGTTAAGCTGATGCTGACCTCTATCCAGGACATCTTGGAGTACTTGCTGCATATTCGGTCATCGAGCCTTGCATTTAGCTCAGTGAGTGTGCTCCTAGTGGCGATTTTCAGCATTTCATCCGTCCATTCATGGAAGATCATTTTTTTTCCAGTGATATGTTAACAAGATTCTTAAAAAGGCTTCTTTGTCTCCATTCTCCCGTCAAAGAGCCAGTTCCTCTGTGTGAGTGGAGTTGTTTTGACCTGGCTCATGGGGATGCAATTTGTCCACATCCTTTCTGTAGTGGACGCAGTATTCCAGATGTGGCCTCACCAGTGCCGAATAGTGGGGAATAATCACTTCCCTCCATCTGCTGGCAGTGCTTCTACTAATGCAGCCAAATATGCTGTTTGCCTTCTTGGCAACAAGGGCACACTGTTGATTCATATCCAGCTTCTCATCCACTGTAATCCCCAGGTCCTCTTCTGCAGAGCTGCCGCTTAGCCGGTCGGTCCCCAGCCTGTAGCAGTGCATGGGATTCTTCCGTCCTAAATTCAGGACTCTGCACTTATCCTTGTTGAACCTCATCAGATTTCTTTTGGCCCAATCCTCCGATTTGTCTAGGTCCCTCTGGATCCTATCCCTATCCTCCAGCGTATCTACCTCTCCCCCCAGCTTAGCGTCATCTGAGAACTTGCTGAGGGTAAAATCCATCCCATCATTCAGATCCTTAATGAAGATGTTGAACAAAACCGGCCCCAGAACAGACCCCTGGGGCACTCCGCTTGATGCTGGCTGCCATCTAGACATGGAGCCATTGTTCACTACCCATTGAGCCTGATGATCTAGCCAGCTTTCTATCCACTTTATAGTCCATTCAGCCAATCCATACTTTTTTAACTTGCTGGCAAGAACACTGTGGGAGACTGTATCGACAGCTTTGCTAAAGTCAAGATATATCACGTCCACCGCTTTCCCCATACCCACAGAGCCAGTTATCTTATTAGAAGGTAATCAGGTTGGTCAGGCATGACTTGCTGTTGGTGAATCCATGTTGACTGTTCCTGATCACCTTCCTCTCCTCCAAGTGCTTCAATATAGATTCCTTGAGGACCTGCTCCATGATTTTTCCAGGGACTGAGGTGAGGCTGACTGATCTGTAGTTCCCCGGATTCTCCTTCTTCCCATTTTTAAAGATGGGCACTATATTTGCCTTTTTCCCATCGTCCGGGACCTCCCCCGATCATCATAAGTTTTCAAAGATAATGGCCAATGGCTCTGCAATCACATCAGCCAACTCCCTCAGCACCCTCAGATGCATTAGATCTGTCCCCATGGACTTGTGCGTGTCCAGCTTTTCTAAATAGTCCTTAACCTGTCATTTCACCACTGAGTGCTGCTCACCTCCTCCCCATACTGTGCTGCCCAGTGCAGCAGTCTGGGAGCTGACCTTGTCTGTCAAGACTGAGGCAAAAAAAGCATTGAGTACTTCAGCTTTTTCCACATCATCTGTCACTAGGTTGCCTCCCCCATTCAGTAAGAGTCCCACACTTTCCCTGACCACCTTGTTGCTAACATACCTGAGCACCATACACTTCCGTTGAATTTAGTGATAGTATTATGTGCTGAACACCTTACAGGATTGGGCCCCCAGTGAGTGTACTCTTCAGAGCATTTAACAAACAAGAACTAATAAAGCCTTATGGTACCCGATGAGGTAAGTAAAGGGTAGAGAAGAGTTGGATAAGAATGCAGGAGGTCTTGGTTTTGTGTTCAGACCAAGCCTTTTGTCTCTTCTTCATTGTGCAGATGTCTTTCATCTAGAGTACATAATCATTAAAAGTCAGTACAGTGCATCTATAATGATATGATGGTTGTTTATTTTCCAGGTTATGCTCTGTGGCATGCAAGAGGTTGATTTAGCAGATTGGCAAAGGAACACCGTTTATCGTCATTATACAAGAACTAGCAAGCAGATCGTATGGTTCTGGCAGGTATGATGCTCATAAAATTTTATTTTCCTGTTCTCTTTTAGCCAAAAGCCATGGAAACACCTATATTCTTGTTCAAACCTGTTCAAAACTCTGACCTTTTTTATTATTGTTAGAAAAGGAATAAATATTTTCAGAGACTTTCTTGGTATGCTATTCTACTGTAATAATCTCCATTTTAGACTACACCTCTATCCCTATAGAACGCGACCCGATATAACACAAATTCGGATATAACGCGGTAAAGCAGCGGGGAGCCCCAGGTCTTTTAAAGTGCCACCCGAGCCCCGCTGCTTTACCGCATTATATCCGAATTCGTGTGGAGCCCCGGGCCCTTTAAATCACCGCCCGAGCCCCGCTGCCGGAGCTCCAGCGGTGATTTAAAGGGCCCGGGGCTCCCCACAGCAGCTGGATCACCGGGCCCTTTAAATCACCGCCGGGGAAGCCGGTCCAGTCTGGCACGGCGTACCGGCTCTTGCCGGCATGCCGGACCGGACCGAACCGGATATAACGCGGTCTCACCTATAAGGCGGTGAGATTTTTTGGCTCCCGAGGACCGCGTTATATTGGGGTAGAGGTGTATTTTACTTCTGGTATGTGCATGAGAGGTTTTTTTTTTTTTAAACCTCTAGTAATTTCTGTCTGATTCTCTACTTTAGATAGTAGTTATATGGCTGGGATGAAGGAACATAAGCTGTGTCCAGGCTTCCAGTTTTCATTTCCTCCCCCTCCCCACCATCTCCCAGTATCGAAAGAGGGACTACTAGTTACTTTTATAAATTGTTTGGGGAGTTATCCACATAGCTTTTTGGGTTTAATAGTTTGTTCTTATTTTGTGTATTATATTTTACTTTTTAGGTTTTATTGTTACACTGTAGTAAAAACTGAAGAGCTTGTATTTTTAGGATTAGTTAACAGTAGTCTTCATTAAATGTCTGCATTTAACAGACCAGTGTATCTGACAGTTACTTCCTATGTTAAGAATAGGATAAACTGTGGTTTCTTTTTAGATTGTGGTAACTGTTGAAAAATATTAACATTTGTTAATGCTGTAAAGTTATGTTCAGGTTTGTGCCTGTCTTAGAATGTGAAGAAAAGAGAAATATCCTATACTCTCCAAAAATTTACCCAGAATTCACCCAGAAGATTAAAAACAGCAGTCACAGCCAGTACATTTTCTATTGTGTTATATATCATGTTGGCTTAGTGATCTGCTGGAGAATGTTATATTAAGCCAGCAGGAAAAGTCAGACATCCCCAATCCTTTAAGACTGATTTGAAATATTTAGAGTGATCCAAGGGCCAGTGATTCATCTGCTACAAATTTGTCAATTTACAAGAAACTAATTATTGAAAGATTCCTAGAAAATGGTGAAATAGCTGAATAGTGTTTCAACATTTACAGAGCACTGATATCTTTCAGTTGCACATGTCTCTAAGAAAGTCAAAATTAAAGTAATACCTGTGCCATCTGACTCGCACAAGAAAAAAGATACTTTTACTTTATCCCCCTCCTAAGTCATAAAGGCTTCTTGGCTTGGAGTCTCCAGTCTACTAAGGCCACTTTGTATCATGTAAGCCTTAAAGTGACCAGAGATGGCCAGCAGAGAATTCTCCTTCTGCCGGGGAACTTTCCATTGGGAGAAAAGGTGGTGGAAGCGCTTCCACCATCTTCTACACCAGCTGTACCCCATCTTTCCTTCTCTGGTCATAATAGGTGATAGGAAGCATGTTGGGGCATTCTGTGGACATGGGAGAGGGGGAAGGGGCATGGTGGAGTGAAGCTCCACTACACCTGATCCTTCACTGTTGTGACAATCCTAAGGGACCGTATGCCAGTAGTGTCAGAGAAAGCTTCTCCTGTGGAGATCTAACTTGTGTCAGAGATTGGTGGCTAAAGATTATGTAGGTGCAACTGCATCATTGCAACCCACCTCTTGACTGCAGTTGAGCTTCATGCAGGCAGAGTGGAGAATTTTCACCATTATGATTTGGACTTTGACAAGTAGCCCAATCTGGGATGGTCTATAAACTACGTTTAGTTAATATGTGGCCTTCAGCACTACAGATGTTCAGTGTTTTCATAGTAGAAACCTTCATAGAGCCAATAAGAATGGGGGAAGATGTATTGAGTTCCCCCTTGGCAAGACAGGTAAGGAATCTTCTGTCTTTTGACCCTGAGGGGAGAGAACTGTTGGCCTGGACTCTACAGGCTAATGTTAGAGAAGGGGAGTACGGGGGCTATATTTCAGTAATGGGGGTAAAGCTGTTTAACAAGAGGAAAAAATGGTCAGTGAAAAAATAAGTTAGGGTAAAAGGAGAGGCAATTCTGAAGGGAAAGTTGATGGGGGCGGAAATAAAAAGCAAGATTAGAAAAGTAAAAATGTCTGGAAAAGAGGGTGAAGATGAGGTAAAAATTGAGGTATAACACTAAAGACAAGGAAGGTTAGATTAAAATACAGAAGGAAAGGAAGAAAAGTGAAATAGAAGAATAGGGAATGAAGGAAAAACAAAACCAAATAGTAAGCTCATTATTTTATTGAACATTTGTAGATAAAAGAGTATGATAAAAGTATTATGTAAAACACATTCTGTTCATGGCTTTCCTAATTTGGAATTAATGGCCCTGTGATCATGGTCCTGTGACTCAGGAGGTACACCCATTAACAATTCAAATTCTCAGCCTCTGCGTTTTACCTTCTCACCCATCAGAGAAGAGGCTCTGGGATCATTTGCTAGACTCAGAAGCTCCCAGGCTTTGCTCAGGATGGTAATTCATGCAAAGGAACCCAGGAGATGAAGACTGTGTCTTAGCTGCAAAGTAGGCATAATGCCTTCTGCAGCAGGATCATCTTCACAGTTGGGAGAGCAGGCAACCATCAAATTTGCAGTCCTCACTGTGTCACCAAGGAGGATGATCAGCTGATGTAGGAAGCAGTGCTGAGGGTGGAGTCCAACCTCCAAAGTCACATGCACGTAAAGGATGCAGGGGGACCCTTCTTTGTACTCTAGCTGGACTCTTGTGGGCAAGGCTGCTGACCTGAGCATGTGAAGATGAATACCACTGGCTTCTGGCCACGCTGTCCCACAACTGCCATTAGCATTACACACACTCTTCCTGTCTTCGAATGATTATTTTCGAAAACTCATGGAAGAGGAGAGAGATTCACGGAAGAGGGAAAATATAGTGCCAATCTATAAAAAAGGGGAGTAAGGACAACTCAAGGAATTACAAACCAGTCAGCTTAACTGCAGTACCTCGAAAGCAAATGGAGCAAATAATCAAGCAATCAATTTGCAAACATCTAGAAGATAATAAAGTAATAATTACCATTAACATCAATTTGTCAGGAACAAATACTGTCAAACCAACCTAATAGCTTTCTTTGACAGGGTAACAAGCCTTGTGGATAGGGGGGAAGCAGTAGATGTGGTATATCTTGACTTTTTAATAAGGCTTTGGTACTATCTCGCATGACCTTCTCATAAACAAACTAGGGAAATAAAGCCTAGAATGAGCTAGGTGGGTGCCTTACTGGTTGGAAAATGGTTCCCAGAGAGTAGTTATTAGTGGTTCACAGTTAAGCTGGAAGGCATATCGATTGGGGTCCTGCAGGGATCAGTTCTGGTTCTGTTCAATATCTTTGTAAATGATTTAGATAATGGCATAGAGAGTACACTTATAAAGTTTGCAGACAATATCAAGTGCTTTTTGAGTTGGGTTAAAATTCAAAATGATCTGGACAAACTGGAGAAATGGTTTGAAGTAAATAGGATGAAATTCAATAAGGACAAATGCAAAATACTCCACTTAGGAAGGAACAATCATTTACACACATACAAAATGGGAAATCACTGTGTAGGACAGAGTATTGCGGAAAGGGTTATAGTGGATCACAAGCTTAAATGAGTCAACAGTGTAACACTATTGCAAAAAAAGTGAATATCATTCTAGGATGTATCACCAAGTGTGTTGTAAGCAAGACACAAGAAATAATTCTTCCACTCTCCTGGACTTCGATAAGACCTCACCTGGAGTACTGTGTCCAGTTTTGGGCACCAAATTTCAGGAAAGGTGTAGAAAAATTGGAGAAAGTCCAGAGGAGAGGAACAAAAATGATTAAAGATCTAGAAAACATTTGTTCGGTCTGGAGAAGAGAAGACTGAGGGAGGACATAAGCTTTCAAGTATGTAAAAGGTTATTACAGGGAGGAG
Organism: Emys orbicularis; assembly: GCF_028017835.1. NCBI lineage: Eukaryota > Metazoa > Chordata > Testudines > Emydidae > Emys > Emys orbicularis. The sequence continues at coordinate 48,905,816 of NC_088684.1, read as the reverse complement.
GGTGAAAAAATGTTCTCCTTAACCTCTAAGGATAGGACAAGAAGCAATGGGCTTAAATTGAAGCAAGGGAAGTTTAGGTCAGACATTAAGAAACATTTTCTAATTGTTTGGGTAGTTAAGCACTGGAACAAATTGTCTAGGGAGGTTGTGGAATCTCCGTCTTTGGGTTTTTTTTAAAAAATGGGTTAGACAAACACCTCTCAGGCAAGGTCTAGTTATTACTTAGTCCTGCGTTGAGTGCAGGGGACTGGACTACTGAGATCCCTTCCAGTCCTACACTTCTATGATTATTTTTCACTGCTGGTGGTCTCCAACATATGCATTCTCTTTATGATCTCAACACAGCTCTTGGGTAGCTCATCAAACCACCAAAAGTCATCCCACTAGGCAGCTGATCTAGAAGAGCCCTCATTCCAAGCTCTTTTAAGAAGTAGTGGAACTTTTGAACTCTGAAAAAGAGCGGGACCTTGAAGGGAGAGTGAGGCTTCTCAGCAATGCTAAGGTGGGAGAATGCCTTGCTGAAAGAGGGTCCCTCTTTCTGCTTCAAGTTAGGCAGTTTTCTATTAAGCACTCTAGCACCCTTCAGTACCAGACTCTTCTGACAACAAAAAGAAAAAGTCTCCAAAGACATGGCTCTTCAAAGCCAAGGAAGAACAAGGCATTCTTTCCTGTCCATCAGGGACATGAATGAAATTTGCTGACAGAAATATTGGGATCAGACAGACACCAAAATCACCCTTCCTTAAGTCATGCACAAGACTATAAATATAAACTTATAAAGGAACACCATGAATCTTGGAGTCTTGCTTCATATTGCCCCGCTATACCTTTGCCTAGCAGCAGTGGGACAGTAGTATCCTTTTGGATCCAAGCAGAAGAAAGCTATAGAAATTATTTAAGAAAATAAATTGTTGTTACTAATTAACTAAATTAATAAATGATTCTCTTAAAAAAGGTAGTCAGGGGAAATAAAGTGTTAGATGTACTGCCTACAGCATTGCCCACTGCATTAGCGTGACCAGGGACAGCTGCCAGTGAGCCTGGTGCTTGCCCCAGTGGGCGGGGCTGGAGGAACTACTGGCATGGGGTGCTGGCTCCTTGGGGTTGCTTTCACCACTGCGGTTCCCGGTAGAGCCTGCAGCTCTGCATATACCAATTTATTTCCGCGGATATAAATTTTGTATCTGCGCAGGGCTCTATTGATCATCACTGTGCACTTAGCAGAGATTTTCACTGAGCTGTCAGTAATGCCCGTGACTTTTTTCTGACTAGTTAGTTAATTTAGAACTCAGCAATGTATACAAGTAGTTCCAATATGCATTATTTTGCATTTATCATGATAGAGTTTCATATGCTGTCATGTTGCAAAGTCCACCTAGCTTTGTCTCTCTAGAATTCTTCTCCTCTATGATTAGTCTTCAGTGACCTATATAATTTTATTTAATCTGCAAATATTGCCACTTCACTGTTCATTAGATCATTAATAAATGTATAAAACATTAGTCCCAGTCTGGATCCTGGGCATCCCCAGTGTTAATCTACTACTATGTTGATAATTAACCATTTTATTCCCACTTTCACTTTCTGTCTCTTGGTCAGTTTCTGGTCCATGATAGTAGTTTCCCACTAATTCCATGTTTACTTAGTTTCTTTAATAGCCCCTTGTGAAGATCATTTCAAAGGCTCTTTGAAAGTCCAAATAAATGTTATATATGTTCTCCTTTAATCTGCTATTGTCAAAAAATTTTAGTAGATGACTTTCCTTTACAGAAGCTGCATTGGCTTATACTTGTTATGTCATGTATATCTAGGTGTTTTTTGTCTTGTTAGGAACTGAAATAAGGTTATCTGCTGTATATTTCTCAAGATCGCCATTTGCATATTTAAAAAAAAAAGATATGCTACATTCCAATCTTCTAGAATAAGAAGCCAATTTTAATGAGGCTATGTATTTGTATTAGTTCAGCTATTTAATTAAGTTCCTTTTGAATTTTTGAAGGAATGCCATTCAGTCCTGGTGTGTTCGCTATTTAATGTATCCATCTTCCTCTTTTTGACACCTCAGTCTCTGATAGTACCTTATTTTTATTATCCCCCTCCCCCCAAAAAAGTGGAGTGAAGACTGATGCAGAGAAATCATTTAGTTTATTTAGGATGTCTTTGTTTTCATCACCTGTTCCCTATATTCCCTTGTAGTCCAGCTTGTTGACTGACTGATTCTCCTATATATTTTTTAACAAAACATGCTTCTGTTAACAAATTTGAACATCTTGAAGGACCAGGCCTCTAAGTAACAAGCCAAAGCTGTCAGGAAAAGAGAGGTTGTGACACTAGAAGTGCAAGTCTGAACCTCCCCAGATAATAGACTACCTAATTTTCATCTTCTGTGAATTAGTGTTACAAATGACTCACTCTGGCATATCTTCAGGGTGCTACCAGAAATTTACTACTTTTCAGACAAGAGATTTTGAATCATCTCCGTTTCCCTCCAAACTTCAAATGCAAGATGTCCTGAAACAGGCAATCCTGACACCTACACATCAAAACAATGAGATTAGTCCCAGACAAGGAGAGTCTTTTAGGGATATACTTTCTGCTGTATGGAAAAGAACAAGGAGCATATATCTCATGCTAAATATCTCATCAAATTGCACATTTTGAACTTTGTCATGAACAGCTATTGCAGATGGAGAACATCTATTACATCTTTGTTGACTTGACGAATGCAGATTTCATTATCTCTGCTGCACCAGCTGATTGGGTGTTTCTGTTATTCACACTGATCTCTGAAAGGGGCCCCCATGGCATTTAATTCCCCTTATTTTGGTGAAAGTGATTCTACTCTTGCTGAATGATTTCCATCCTGTTATACTTGGAAGATTGACTGGTAAAGGGTTTTTAATAGCAGAAAGCTACAGTGGCAGTAGGGGCTGTGTAGAGCTGCTCTGTCATCTGGGATCTGTATTGAACTCTGATATGGGCAAATTTATGAACAGTCCATTTGGAAGATCTGCTCAAAAACCTTCAGATGGTGTGTGCCCATGAGAACAGATCTCCGAAATACTCTAACATATCCACATAAGCTAACCCAACTTCCACAAGCCAAACAAAACAGTTCGTTCAGCTTCTGAAAGTAAAGGCCTCTTTCATCCAACTTGTACCCTAGGTCACAAAGCCCTTCACACTTCTGTGATTCCACTTTTGCTATTGGGATCCCAAGTAACCTCTAAACACAAGTCATATTGCTATGGTGGTAGGAGTCCAAACTGGGCCTTAGGAAGGGTTTTAATAAGAGATCCTGTTTGTAACTACAACATAGTTCTTCATAAACTCTGTATGTCCCCTTGTGAGCCCATTCATTCACTTACTCTTTATTGGCTTTGTATTAAGTTTTCCTCCATTACTTTGACTCAGAGTGGAGGAATTTGGTGCCTTTTCATCTAATTTATCTTTTACCTTCTATAATGAGAATTACCCTCAGTATTGGCTGCCATCTTTTTACCGAAGATAAATGTCATCCACAAGAATCAGACCATTCACTTTTCCTCTTTCTGTCCCAATTTGTTAGAAAAGGAAAAGGTCTGCCTTTCTGTAGATGTGGTCAGAAGTTCTGGGAGGTTCTGACATAGGTTAGAAGAATTCAGGTCCTTTGTTCATTTTGCTTCAGGATTCTAAAAAAGGTCATTAGGCTTTTCAGTCTTAGCTAAGTGGATGTGCACATGAGTCACTTGAGTTTCTTCCCTGTCCCTTGGAAATTAAGTTCTTTTCCACAAGGGTATGCAGAGTTCCTTGGTTCAAAGGGAGTTACAGAACAGGTAACACCAGTTACTTGGCAGTTACTTCACACCTTTACTAGACATTATCATGTAGATTTCAGTGTTACTTGGAAGACTACTTCCTAAGTGTAGTTGTCCAAAACAATTTGACCTTGTTCTTTCATTCTGTATTCCACTCACTTCAGATTGGGGGAGTCCTCTGCAGAAAATAAAATAGTTTTATGAAGGGCTACCCTAATCTGTAGACCCATCCTGTTTTCAGGTTTTTGGTTATTCTGTTTCTGATTACATTAAAATATTGTAGAATTATAAGAAAAAATGACTTATGAGAAGAGGTAGGGCCTGCTGAGGAGAAAGCTGAACAACTAGAGTCTAAGTTATTGGTTGATGGTGATGCTACATGAATCAAAGTGGAGCAGCCCATTCATCTCAGATATGGGTGTCTCCTTCATAGAACTCTTTTCAAGTAAGGAACAAAATGTTATTTAGTTGTATATAGTCTCATTGTATCATACTTCCGGCAGCTAACTCTAGAAGACTCATTCAGATGGCATGTTGTTGCATTTTAGTTAGTTTTTAAACTTACCTAAATATGGTGAAAAAATGAAGAATTTGAAATGTCTGACAAAGCCAGAATAGTTCTGGTGGGACAAATTTGAATCTGCCTGCATAACTTGAGGCAAAAAATGCTCCGAGCTGCTAGTGTTGGTTCCTCCTCAGATTAGCCCCTCAGCTGTAGCTCTACTCAGTTAATTGGTCTTTGTTAGGTCCTACTTAACCTATGTTGGTGGGGATTTGAGTGACAGGGTGCTGAGTCATTAGGATAAAGGTGCAGCCTTTAAAAACTATAACTATTCTGCCTTGATTGGAATTTAAAAGATTATTACCACACTTAATCAAAATAGAAAAAATATTCTGAGGGACATGCCCTAGGCATGTAATGTCCTATGCGTGCTCCACTTCAAATGCACCTTTGATCAGATACTTTTTGTAGCATTGCCCGTTTGATGCACACATGCATCCTCGCTATCCTTGTACACTGAACCAAAGGTATATAGAGCAGTGTTGAACAAATCATCTTCATTTCCTTCTCAACCACCTTGGGTTTGAGATGGAGCATCTGTAAGGAAGCTGGAGCATCAGCAGCCTGGCCTAGCAGTCATAGCTGGGCTGGGGTCTACACATCAGAATGGTAGTCAGTGAGCAGGGATCAGAGGAATTGCTGGAGCCAGGTTCAATGAGCGCGAGTCAGGGTCAAAGTCAGGATGTGGTCAGAGACTAGATCAGAGGTAGTACCGTACTAGGATGGAATCGGGAGGCAGGAGCAGAGTTGGGCAGGGATCAGAGGCCAGAGATCAGGAGATGAAGTGAGGTCTGGAGTTGGAGAAGGTCCAAAGTCTGTCCTGTTGTCCAGACAACTTCCTGGGGCACCCTCCAAGGTTAAATACAGCGCTTAGCCAATCAGAGGACCACAAGGTGCTTTCACTCTGGGTGGCTACTATCCACAGTGTGCTCCCTGGCTGTGGCTCTGTACGTGCTGCGGTGGCACTGTGGGAACATCAGCTGTCCCAGGCTCAGCAGACCCACGCTCTAGTCCCTGGATCCTTAAAATGTCTTGCGCTGGCTACTTCATAGTTAGTTTTTTTTTTTTTCTTTAGGGAATAGCTTCAAGGTTTTACGTTGTTGTTTAGGTATTAGTCCCCTTTTTAATTTTTACTAGTTATAGTAATGTTTTTGAGGGGACTTCTTTGAGCGACTCATTGTTTCCCTCCCCATGATCTCCCAGGGGCCTTTCCTTTTTTGAAAGATTTTATCCTCAAGTTATGCCTAGATCCCCTGGATCTAAACATTGCCTCACTGGCTGGGATTCTGTCCCAGTTAGCAATGGTCATTCTCACTGTATCCACTACTTAGGGGATACCCATGTGCCATCAAAGTGTAAAATTTGTTCAGGGTTTAAGAATAGGTCCAGAAAAAACAGGGAGATTAATCTTAGGATCTTCAGGGTCAACCTGCGTCACACTCAGGCCCTGATACACCCCTCGTCTGCACAGCAGTCTTCCAATGAGCACAGTGCCCCATTGACCTCTGCAGCCAGCCCTCCCCCCCCCCCCCCAGATAGTCGTATGAGATAATCCTGGAGGGTGGCACCAAGACTTGCAGAAAGAGGAGCTCCAGATCCTTTTAAGAAGTCAGTGCCAAGAAACCTAGGTCACCACAGTGACGTGCTGTTTTGGAGAGCTCCTGTCCCAGAAAGAGACTCTAAGCTCTGCCAGTACCGAGGACCCCTCAGCTAAGGCTTCAGGAATTTGAGTCCTGTGGTACTAGCATCACTCGGTCCTGAAACCAGCCTTGGTACCACCCAGTCACGCTATTGGTGCTAAGAATCGTAAGGATTCTGCATCAGAGGTCAGTACTGACTGCAGGTCCTGCATCTCCCAAGTTGACGTCACAATCTGATGAATCAGTGCTATCAAAGCCAAGGCCATCTTCAGTATCACCTCCTCTCACTGCAGTGCCTTGACAGGTTTCTGTACAGATTCATTCAATACTGTGGGAGTCTAGATTCTCCAGATGAACCAGAGTCCCTTCTACTAACAGGTTACGGAAAGACTCTGGGTACTGGAGCCTCATCTGTCACTGGTACTGCACAATTCTCCATTACTGCCTGGCTCCCCAGTACCCACTAATAGAGATAGGCAGCCTCCCTCAACACCACCCTTGTCTGCTCCTCCCTTGTACTATGAGGAAAATAATTCCTCAGACTCTCAGATTTTTGTTAGAAGCTTGCTCAGTTACCTGCCCAGAATTACCTCTCCTGACTCTTTCTGAGAGGGAAGCTCCAAGGCACAGGTAGACTCCTGTCATTCCTCATTCCTCTTGGTGTGATCAACTCTGGATGCCCCCTCCTTTTCCTTATGCCCCCCTCCCCATTGGCCATATTGGGACCCATGGGCCATTTATCTGTAACAATTTTTATAGCCAGAGTACTAGCTACACCTGTGGGGAGCGCTAGAGGCAGAACTCACCTTCTGTTCCTATCCTGCTGCATCAGTTTTCACTGCAGGAGAAATCTTTTGAGGAACATGAGAAAAGGGTGGATGAGAAAGCTACACCACAAAACTAACATCTTATCCTCCTCACCTGATGAAGTGCTGTTGTTTTCCCTCTCCCCCAGTCCATGTGGATGATTTTCTGGAGTTCCAGGAGCTTATGAAGAGGATTGCTGACTCCTTCCAAATCCCCTTAGAGGAGGTTCATGGCACTCATATAAACTTTTGGACATTCTCCATACTGACATCTTGTGATGGGTAGCCTTACCCCTAAATGAAGCTTTCCTTGAACGTGCTGAAGCAATGTGGCAAACCCTATGGCCACCATAACTCTAGCATATAAAAGAGTAAATAAGGGTTCTGAATTTCTGTTCATGTTTTAGTTGTTGATGCTGTGAATGAGCATAGTAGACAATGCTATTCTAAAGCAGCCCTGCGTGATAAAGACCAAAAATGCCTAAATCTTTTTGGTCGTAAGAGCTATTCTTTTGCATCATTGCAATTTACAATCACTATCTGTCAAGCCCTGATTGCAAACTACAATCACAAAAACTACAGCAAGTTTAACTCTTTTATTGACCATCTGCCTCAAAAACATAGAGAGCAATTTCAGACGATCATTGTGGAAAAGATATTTATTAGCCGGTACTTTGTTATAGGCTTCTCTAAACAAGGCCTAGACATGGCCAACATATCAGCTTGTTCTGTTTCTACAGCAACTGTCATGCATCTCATCTCTTTGCTGCAATCCTTGCAAATCCCAGGGAAGGTCCAAAGTACCATTGAGGAACTTCCTTGGGTGCCTCAAGGTCTTCGAAACTACCTGTAATCCTTGCATTCTCTCAAGGATTTGAGGGTTACTATCATCTCCCTCAATATCTACACACCTGCATATAAAGGAGCTTCTTCTTCGAGTGCTTGTTCATGTCAATCAGATGTGTGCGCGCACGGCAGCCAGAAAACTTTTCCCGTAGCAGCATCTGTTGGGTCGGTCTGGGCACCCCCTGGAGTTGCGCCTTCATGGCGCTAAATATCGAGCCCTGCTGACCTGCCACCCCCTCAGTTACTTCTTACCGCCGGTGATGGCTAGCTGGAACAACCTGTTGCTCTCGCTTTGCAAGTGCATTTGGGCAGTATTTATATTTAATTCTCAGTAGTTTACTAGTGTTAGTTTAGTACTAGTAGTTAGGTCATAAGTTTCCTTTAAGGGGTCTTACCCCCCCCCCCCCCCACATACACACACAACCAGTGCTCCCCCAGCACTGGGATATGCCCTGGTCCACAGGGTTCAAACTCTGCGAGGACTGTGGAAAATTTATGCCTAAGAGCGACCCACACTCTTCCTGTCTGCGGTGTCTCGGGGAGAGCCACCAGAAGGAGAGGTGCAGAATTTGCATAAGGTTTTGCCCTAGGACCTTAAGACTGGGAGCAAAGGCTCAAGATACTTCTCACAGAGGCTACACTCCAACCACAATCCAACCCGGTGTCGGCAGAACCCACGCCCAGCACCTCCTCATCGGTGCGCCGTCACCAACAATGTATGAGCCGGTGCTGAGAAAGGACAATTGCCCATAGACAATCTTCTGTGAGACACCGGTCTCAATCCCCAGTGCCCCAGAAAAAGAAAAGGCCAGAGAGGGGTCGCTCTCCCCCTTCCAAGCCCAAGGAGCCTGCGGCAGGGAGCCCTGAACCGGGCCACGTGACCTCAGCCCCTCCGCCTCCCAGGGTCTCGTCGACTCCTGCCCCATTGGCGGTCCAGTTGAGTCTGAACCCTCACCGGTCTCCGGACTGATATGGCGGAGAGCTCTAGCTCCCCTCTATGCTGGAGGCGTTCGAGGCGGCTCAGGACCTTATGCATCTCACGGCGCCGTCCTTCCCACAGAGGAGGAACAAGTCACCGGTGACTGCCTGGCCCCCGATCCCATCAAGGGGCAAGCCAGCGATGATGGTGCACCGATCTCTATCACCAGCACACCTTTCCCCGGCACGGTCCACCCACGTAGGGGAGCCGCACCAGTTCCCACACCACTTGCCGGCACCACGGAGCACCTCTCCTCAGTGGTCGTCCTTTTCTGAGACCTCGGAGTTGGAAGCGGAATCCTACCACTTGAAATAGGACCAAGAACAGAAAGTCTAGGTCCTGGCGTGACCGCCACCCCATCCGGTGCCGTGGCCACCCCAGTGGCAGCCCCCACCTTAGTGGCCCTTCTGGACACCCTCGGCATATCATCAGAGCCAGGGACAGAACCAGGGGTCAAGGTCCAAATCCACATCGGTAATATCAGCTTCCTTCATACCTTCACAGGCATCATTGGTACCACCAGTATTGGGGGCACTGATGCCCCACTGTTCTCCTGCAGTGCCGGCACCAACGTCGGCGACCTCGGCACCAATGATCTCGATTCCGGCGGCCCCAACACCGCATGCTGCTGACGTGGCAGAGCAGCAATACCCGGTGCCACATGACCCCCTGAGCACCATTGGGAGTGAGCAGGGCCTGTTGCCAGGACTTTCCTCCTCGTCCTCCCCAGATGAGATTGTGGCAGGGACATTGACGGCCCTGGCCTTGGGAAAACAACAGGGTCCTACAGCAGCTGCTGCAGCGGGTGGTCCAGAATCTGGGGATCCCGGCAGAGGAGGTGGTAGAGGACTCCGACCCCATGGTAGATATCCTCGCCCCCTCCGGGCCCGCCCACATTGCTCTGCCATTAATTAAGACCATCGCTGAGACCACAAAGACCTTGTGGCAGACCCCGGCCTCTTTGCCCCTTACAGCCAAGAGAAATGAAAGGCGGTACTTTGTTCCCTCAAAAGGATATGAAGCCTTATATACCCCCTCCCCCCCGATTCCCTGGTGGTTGATGCAGCTAATCAGTGTGAGTGCCAGAGCTACCAGGGGCCCTCCCCTAAAAATAGGGATGCTAAACAACTAGACCTATTTGGGAGGAAGGTCTACTCCACTGGAGGATGGTTGCAGCTCCGCATATCAAACCAGCAGGCCATCATGAGCAGATACTCGTATAACGTCTGCAGTGCATCTGCCAAGTTTGCCAAGTTGCTGCCGCAGGACTCCCATGTGGAATTCTCTGCACTGATGGAGGAAGGGAAACTAATTGCACGAGCTTCCCTACAGGCGGCGTTGGACGGGGCAGATGCTGCCTCCTGCGCAATAGCCACAGGGGTGGCAATGAGGAGGAGTTCCTGGTTGCAGGTCTTGGGTCTCCCCTATGAGGTCCAACAGACCATTCAGGACCTCCCCTTTGAAGGTTCGGCCCTCTTTTCAGAGAAAACAGATAAGACTCCACAGTTTAAAGGACTCGAGGGCCACCCTCAAGTCCTTGGGCCTCCATACTCCCACGACTCAGCGCAGGCACTTCTGGCCGCAGCCTCCCTCGCAGTTCTACCAACTGCAGAACCAACAGGATGCTCCTCGGAGGAGGAATAGGAGCAGCAGAAAAAGGCCCTGCCCATCCTCGGGACAGGGCTCTGGCCAGCCCAAACCACCTTCCAGCCCCAAACCAGCCTTTTGAAGGTGTGGTCGAGGACGGCGCACCAGGACAAGAACTGGATCTACACCCCCTTTTCGTCCCGACTATCCCCTTTCCATCGTGCATGGTTCCGTATCACTTCAGAGCGCTGGGTGCTGTGCACAGTAGAGAGGAGATACTCCATCCAATTCTGTGCCCTCCCGCCCTTCCACCTCCCCCTCCTCCCCCCCGTCCGTCTGTCTTCAGGGACCCTTCTCACGAGCAACTCCTTATACAGGAGGTGCTCTCGCTCCTATTGCTAGGGGCAGTGGAAGAGGTTCCTAAGGAGCAGAAGGGCAAGGGCTTCTATTCCTGGTATTTCCTAATACGGAAAGCCAAGGGCGGGCTTAGGCTCATCCTAGATCTGCAAGAACTCAACAGGTTCGTGAAGAAACTCAAGTACCGCATGGTCTCTTTGGCCTCCATCATCCCTTCATTGGATCCAGGAGACTGGTATGCCGCCCTCGACTTGAAGGATGCATACTTTCACATAACAATAATTCTGTCCCACAGAAAATACCTCAGGTTTGTGGTGAACACCCAGTACCAGTTCACAGTCCTCCCATTTGGCCTGTCGGCAGCACCTTGAGTGTTCACCAAGTGCGTGGCAGTCATGGCTGCATTCCTGCAAAGACGGCAGATACAGGTGTTCTCATACTTCAAAGACTGGCTCCTCAAGGGCCGCTCCAGGTCTCAAGTGGAGGCACAAGTCTACTTCATAAGCGACAAGAGCGACGTTTGACAAACTGGGTCACCTTCTGAACGAGGGAAAATCAACGATGTTCAGAGGATAGAGTTTATAGGGGCAGTTCTGGACTCCACACAAGCCAGGGCATACCTCCCGGGAGCAAGGTTTCAGTCTCTTCGCGACATCATACAAGGTCTGAGGCAGTTCCCCACCACTACAGCAAGGAATTGCCTGAAACTTCTAGGACACATGGCTGATTGTACCTATGTAGTACAACATGCCAGACTCAGGCTTCGTCCTCTTCAGTCGTGGCTAGCATTAGTGTATCGGCCAGTCCGAGACAGCTTGGATAGGATTGTAACCCTGACTTGCTCAGTACTCGACTCCCTCCTATGGTGGCTCGACCCACAGTAGTATGTGAAGGTGTCCCCTTCACCAGCCCTCAGCTTTCTCTTTCGCTAGTGACAGACCTGTCAGCTTTGGGCTGGAGAGCACATTTGGGAGACCTCAGGCCACAAGGCCTCTGGTCTCAGGCAGAACTCGCTCTCCATGTGAATGTCAGAGAGCTGAGAGCGGTATGTCTAGCATGACAGACTTTTCGGGCACACTTGACAGGGAGATGTGTATCGGTTATGACAGACAACACCACTGCGATGTTTTATATCAACAAACTGGAGTGCACACTCCTCTCCCCTGTGCCAGGAAGCTCTCATGCTATGGGACTTCTATGTGGAGCACTCGATACATCTGCAAGTGTCGTACCTCCCTGGGGTACTATCTCAGCAGGTTGTTCCACGTCCACGAGTGGTCCCTTTGCCTGGATGTTGCAAACTCAATCTTCCATCAGTGGGGCTTTCCCCAGATAGACCTGTTCGCCACGCGATGAAACAGGAAATGCCAGCAGTTTTGCTCTTTCCTGAATCACAGCCCTGGCTCCATTGCGAATGTGTTCCTCCTCCCAGGGGAAGGCCATCTCCTTTACGTGTATCCACCTATCCCTCTTGTTCACAAGATGCTCCTTAAGGTACGGAGGGAGGAAGCCTCGGTCTATTGATAGCTCCAGCCTGGCCCCACCAGCACTGGTACACGTTACTCCTGGAAATGTCCATGGAAGCTCCAGTCATCTTGCTGCTCTTCCTAGACTTATTAATGCAGGATCACAGCTGTCTCTAAAACCTGAACCTCAGGTTGCTACACCTCACGGTGTGGAAGCTCCATGGCTGAAACTGATGTAGCTCTCCTGCTCGGACTCGGGTAGACAAGTCCTCCTTGGAAGCAGGAAACCTTCCCTGAGGGCCACCTACCTTGCCAAGTGGAAGAGATTTTCAATCTGGTCGACGCAGCACCGTTCGTCCCCGATGCTCGCATGTGTACCACTTATACTGGACTAGCTTTTCCATCTCAAGCAGCAGGGGCTGTCCATGTCGTCAATAAGGGTTCACTTGGCCATCATCTCTGCCTTCCACCCAGGCGCAGAGGGCCGCTTGGTCTTTGCTAAACCTGTGATTAGCTGTTTCCTTAAAGGTGTCGACAGGCTGTACCCGCATGTCCAATGGGAGCTGCGGAGCTAGTGCTCAGGACAGAGGCACTGTGCAGAGCTGCCTGGCCACGCCTCTGCCTAGGAGCTAAGGGATGGGGATGTCGCCAAGTAGGAAGCCTGCCAGCCCTGCCCTCCCCTTACTGCCCCCCCGAGCACCCCCGACACCCCCGGGCTGCCCCCTTCCCCATAAGATTTAGTCAGAGGTATACAGTACAAGTTATGGACAGGTCACAGGCCATGAATTTTTGTTTACTGTACATGACTTTTACTAAAAATACTCGTGACTAAAACGTAGCCTTACTCATGTCCTCTACTCCTATCTTCTGACATTGCTGCGCCTCAGAGTCCTAAACAAAATCCAGCAGAATAGAGCCATGGTCATCGTAATTGCACTGACCTGGGCCAATGCAAATTTGGTTCCCCTATCTGATTTTCCTGCCATCTTGTCCAGCACTGCAGCTGCCAACTATTCCTGATCTGCTAACTCAAAATTCAGGATACATTCTTCATCTGAGCTTCACACTGCAGCCCAAGCCTTGTTTTCTAGATGTCTCTCTGCGGTAGAGATCTCCTGTGTGAGAGGCTCACAAGAGGTTTTGTTGAATAGCAGAAAAGCATCAACTACAGAAACCTACCCATAGAAATGGAAGCGATTCCAACATTGGTATATCCAACAGCACTGTCCTGTCAATTTTTCCGTTTTGGATGTTTTAGATTCTCTGTTGGGTTTAAAGAATTCAGGTCTCTCTCTCTCTCTGAGTTCCATAGATGTTCATTTAGCAGCTATCACAGATTTCCATTCCCCTGCTGAAGGGTGGCTCACCCCACCACTTCCAGATTCATCAAAGGATTAGCTAACTTTTTCCATGTCAGAGAACCCACTCCTGTGTGGGACTTTAATTTGGTCTTCAGCTTTCTGATGAAGCCTCCCTTTGAGCCACTAGCAAAGTGTTCCCTTCTACTTGTCTATGAAGACTGCATTTTAGTGGCTATCACCTCTGCTAGGTGAAATGGTGAGCTAGGTACTTCAATGACCAATCCCCCCTTCCTGTTTTCTTTAAAGAGAAGATCTCTCTGGCTGTGTCACCCATGTTTTTACCCAAGGTGAACTTGGATTTTCATGTAACTTGGGCCAGTTTTTCACCCTTAACTTCATCTGACTAGGGAGGAAGTTGCCCTTCACATCTTAGACTTTAAGAGGGCATTGGCTTTTTGTTTGGAAAGGGGTAAACCCTTTAGGGCCCATCAGGCTTTTTGTTCTTTTTCACAGACAGAATTTCTACCCAAAGACTCTCCAAATGGGTTTCCAGTTGTATCCATTCCCGATATAAGGCTGCTAATATTCAACCCCCTGCTAGGATGATAACCAGGGCTGGCTCCAGGCACCAGCTTAACAAGCAGGTGCTTGGGGTGGCCAAGGGAGAGGGGCGGCACCTGCGGCAATTCGGGGGCGGCAGGTCCCTCACTCCCTCTAGGAGCAAAGGACCTGCTGCTGAACTGCTGCCACGGATTGCGGCTTTTTTTTTTTTTTCCAATTGCCGCTGCCGATCGCGATCGCGGCTTTTTTTTTTTTTTTTGCTTGGGGCGGCAGAAATGCTGGAGCCGGCCCTGATGATAACCCAATCTGTCAGATCTCAGTCTGTTTCCATCACCCTGCTGAAGAATTTACCTATTATGGAAATATGCAAAGCTGCCACATGGGCTTCAGTCCACACCTTCTCAAAACACTGTGCCTTAGTGTACACAGCTCTAGGGCAGACACTGCCTTGGTGGGACTGCAGTTCTGCAAACAGTTTTAGATCAGACTTTGAAGTAGGAGAGGTTACTTATCTTGTACAGTAACTGCAATTCTTCAAGATGTTTGTCCCTGTTGTGTTCCAGTGCCCACCTTTCTTCCCTTCCATTTTGGAGTCTTGATTTGGTGATAGAGAAGGAACTGTTGAGGGTGGTTTGCCCAACACTGTACTATATGCAGGGCATCAGGATAGCTAGGGCATATAAGCGGATCAAACAGGCACTGCTACCAAAAGCCCCCGATCAAAAGCGCACAGGGCGTATATGCACCTGAAGTGGAGCACCCACAGGGACAAACATCTCTAAGAGTCCAGTTACTGTACTCAAATCCTTTGAGATTTTTTTAAAACGTGGTATAAATTGATCTAATGTATTAGCCTGTCTACTCCCAGGTGTTGCCAGCCTTCAGTGCATAGTAGTGATGTGATACCTTTGTGCCTGCAATCCAAAATCAGTGCCTTTATGTTTGCCACCATATCACTGTGCAAGATCATATATAATTCACTATATTATTTTCTTCAGGTTTGTTATGGAATCAGGGCCGGCTCTAGGATTTTTGCCGCCCCAAGCAAAAACAATTTTGCCCCCCTTCCCCCCCGTTTTTTCTTACCCCACCCCCGCCTCAACTCCGCCCCTTCCCCAAATCCCCAGCCCTGCCTCCTCCCCCCAGGCTCTCAAGCCTAGGAGGGAGGGGGAGAAGCGGCGCGTGCGCCGCAGCCGCTCGGAGTCTCCCCCTCCCTCCCAGGTTTGAGAGCCTGGGAGGGAGGGGGAGCAGCGGTGCGCGAATCAGCTGTTTCGCGCGCCGTGGCAGCAGCAGAGGTGAGCTAGGGCGGCCGGGGCGGCATTCTGGCGCCGGCCATGCCGCCCCTAAAAATGTGCCACCCCAAGCACCAGCTTGTTTTGCTGGTGCCTAGAGCCGGCCCTGTATGGAATCACAGCTTTCCAAGTATCTTGTTCCTACATGTTTTGTATTATTTTTCTCTAGCCGTATTAGCATAGTAATATTCAATTTTGTTTTAAAGTAATTCTGAATTTCTGTTGCCTAGTTTGTAAAAGACACAGACAATGAGGTTCGCATGCGACTGCTGCAATTTGTCACTGGTACTTGTCGGTTACCACTGGGAGGTTTTGCTGAGCTCATGGGTAAGTATAATGCCCCTGAAGTATACTATTGCAATCTATACATATTATGTTTATTCTGAACAAGTGGAAATCTTTTGCTCATTTCTTAATCCTACATTTCATCTAGCATTAGCATACATTAATAAATATACTACACTATTACTGGTTTAAAAACAACATTTAATTTAATCTCATGTGTTTTGATTCAGGAAGTAACGGTCCTCAGAAATTCTGCATTGAAAAAGTTGGCAAGGAAACCTGGTTACCGAGAAGTCATACTTGGTAAGTTTTAATATTGAAACAGTGAATAAATGTAAGCTAACTTTGTATTTGTTGTTCTTCTTCATTAATGTAGTTTAAGACCATCTGTCTTGCACCTGTTTTATACAGTAACAGTTGATTCAATTGTAAGCTAATTTGGGTTACTTGCCTCAACCTACAATTTTTGTCCCTGACTCCCATCTGTTGCTTGATTTAGAATGGCTGGGCTAGTGACTTTCCCACTACTGAAAATGTCTCTATTTTCCCTTGTTTTTAATTTCAGTTTTGTATTCTATCTGTATTTTTATATTGTTTTTATTTTGGATAGTTTCAGATACTTTAGAGTTGTAAGATAAAGCCCCTTATTTTACTCACTCTCTCACACGCACGCATGCGCGCACACACACGCACACACTATTTTTGCTTCAAAAGGAAGTCATTGTTTCTGCTACACAGCTAAGTTAGCATTGGAGTCAGTTGTCGTGATATTTCATGACAGTGTAACTTTCTGAAAATATGTGTGCAAAATGCCACCAAGACCCTTATAAAGTGATTGGAACCCCCACAAACATTCAGAACTTCAAATAGCATCCTAGAATCTGAATTCCTATCCAAATGGCTCTCTTCAGTCCCCACTGCCCTACCCCATGTGAACCCAGGCTCCCTGTACCTGTTATACTTCTGTGGTGGAGAGAGTGATTGTGGGCAGCCAGTAGGACTGTTTCTTCTTCTGGCATCTTGGTGGGAGCATATACAGCTTTTTCTGTCACTTGTTGCGAGGCTCCCCCATCCTATTATTTTTCCCTGCGTGGTGTTATTTCTTTGAATGGGTCTTTGTGGAAGTTGAAGATGTTTCCTCCCTGCCTGTGGTAGCCAACAGGGTCCCTGTAGTATAGCAGAAGAAGCAGTCTTAGCATTGCTAGCAACAGTCTCTAATGGTCAGAGGTGAGAATTTCAGGAGAAGAAATGTTTCCAGGTGCAACTATATGGAATAGATGAGGAAAATACGCGGTTTTCCCACTCATGCCAGAATTATTAACAGATATATCAAATGAAGAAGACATCAGCTTTTCATAACAGATGTTTTAAATTGATCTATTAGAGTTCCTCTATAGTCGTCCCTTTTTCTTCTCTAAAGGTTCAAGGAAGGCTGGAAGAGTAAGGCCATGTCTACACTATGAAGACAATAGGGGTATTATCACAGTGCTGTAGCTATGCCATCATAACCCCATAGTGTAGACGCAGCCTACAGCAAAAGAAGGGTTTTATCAGTTACAATAGGAACATCACCTCCCTGAGCAATGGTAGCTAGGCCAACAGAAGCATTCTCCTGTTGATTTAGCTGCATCTACACCAGGGGCTAGGTTGGCATAGCTATGGCACTTGGGATTTTCAGTGTAGACTAGGCCTCGGGCTACGTCCTCACTACGGGGGGGGGGGGTCGATTTAAGATACGCAAATTCAGCTACGCGAATAGTAAGCTAATTTGGGTTACTTATCGTATCGGAGCCGACTTACCCCGCTGTGAGGACGGCGGCAAATCGACCTCCGCGGCTCCCCGGTCGACGGTGCTTACTCCTACCTCCGCTGGTGGAGTAGAAGCGTCGATTCGGGGATCAATTGTCGCGTCCCGACGAGACGCGATAATTCGATCCCCGAGAGATTGATTTCTACTCACCGATTCAGGCAGGTAGTGTAGACCTGCCCTTAGACTCATCCATTTTACTTTTCAGACTTGATTATCTTAAAATCATTCTCTTATCCATTTTTTAGTGAACCTTCTCTAACCAAAAAATGTGAGAATCCTTCACATAGTCTGCACAAGAGTTATGTACATTTCTACTGTACAATAGAAATGGGCATATGGCTGTAATTATACATATTTTCTTATGAGTTTTTCTATATGTTACGCTATATGAAATAGGAAGTATTTGATCAGATTGTAGTTTCTCCATTGAAAGAACATTAGGGTGACATGAAGATTAGTTAACAGTTTAACTTCAGACATGGCAAAAAGATTGAATAAAAGTAGCTTCCAGATAGCTTTATTGTAAAACTAAAAGTATGTGTATAGTTTAGCTTTCAAAGAACCCTCCTGTGTGACTAAATAAATCACCCCTTTCAGGAAGAATGGTTCACATGAGTGTATACTGTGCTCTGAATATACTCAAAGAAACTTCCATTAACCAAACTGGAGTTGTATGCACTTGAACCACATACACTTTATAAAGGTCAAGATAATTTTGGGGGAAATATTATCATTGCATCTGTACGGGATTTCCATCAAGTATCCAAAAGCACTTAAAATGAATAATCCCTAGTAAAGCAGAGTGTGTAAGTGACTTGCCCAATATTACACAGTCAGTGAGAGCCAAACTCCTGATTCCCAATTCCTGTGTTCTGACCCATAGATCAGAGTATGTAAAACTTCTGTCTGTAACCATTTAGTTTTGCAATATTCTTAAAAGCAAAAGTGTAATTACACAAAATATTCTAAATGGGATTTAAACAAATTTATAAAACTTTTCTTTTTCCTCCTTTTCCCCCACCCCCTCTTCTGTTTTGTTCAGTTTTAATCGTTTGGATCTGCCTCCATATAAAAGCTATGAACAGCTGAAAGAGAAGCTGCTCTTCGCAATTGAAGAAACAGAGGGATTTGGTCAAGAGTAGAAGTGGCTTCTTGTCAAAGAGGATATATTGCATTATTAAAATGCCCAGGCATCTAAAATTGCACACTTAGTTGTATATAAGCTGTTTGTTCTGTACAGTTATGTTTCTGGAACTCTAAAGTATAAATTGTTCTCCGTTCTTCCACAGAGATATGCAAAACAGTTTAGCTGTGTCTAGTTTATTTATTGCCCCTTCAAAAGACTGACCAGGAAAAAACAAACAAACCATAAATTCTGAAAGCAGACAAATGACTTTATTTAAATATATATATAAAAAATATATATACACAGACACTCTCTTTCCCTCCCCCACCCCGCCTGTAGTGGGCTCTAGTTTTATAGAGCTATAAGTGTATGAAACATAGCAGTCATTCTAAAGGACCTGGGGATTTGCTTTATCTTGGCTTTATTATACAGAAAAATGTGCAAATTGCTCTGTCTTCTCACCTTATGCAACATCTCCAAGATTGTTTTATTGCATGGCTGTTCTAAAAGGTGTTAAAAGCTTAGGCCAAATGTATCCTAAGTATGTAGAAAAATGCTGCTGGCTTTTTGAGATGACAGAATGCCAAATTCTGTCAGTTCAGGTTTTTTTTTTTTTTTAAATACTTACAATATCCTCACTACTACATTGATGTAGCCAAGGTCACGAATAACACCTTGATTACTTGCACAAGAGTCATGTACAGTAAGATGAATGTGATTAATGTTAAAAGCGATTGGTGCCACTATTCTGACTTATTGTAGGAACTGAACAGAATATTTTAATTCATGAGCAGCATTGAAATTTGTTTACATAATAACTTGGATTATTACCAAGAGGATGTTGGGTAATCTTTAAAGAATAAAAGAGAAACTAACACATTCTCTCTTGGTCTGGTGTCTTACAGTTTTTTTTTTTTTTTTTTTTTACATCTGTGTATTTTAAAATTTCACAAGGTAAACTAATGTAATTTGAGATTTAAGAATACATGAACGGTAATGTGAATTTTTGCTGCTTTTATGTTCATGTTCAGTTTTGGTTATGGATCTAGAGAACCCAAATGGAACGACAGTTACATAAGCTTTGCACATTAAACTAATAATTTTCTATTAGTATTAAATATTTTCATCCCCTTTAAGTTCATGTAAAAATTCAGGTGTACTTGAATTAAATAAGTATACCTAGATCTTGTCATTCTTTTTCATAGGCAGAGTTTTGGGTTTTTTTGTTCTAAATGCACAAGAATATAAAATCTTTTTTTTTCAGTATTGAGGGCATTTTCTGAACTGCAAAGATGTAACAAATTATAGAATCTTATTGATGTGAATTATATTAAATGCTACTTTTAGCAAACTGTGCTTCCTTATTATAGAGTAAGAACATTTTAAAAATTACCATTTGTACCATGCTTTCAGTATTCACTGTAAATTCCATTAAATTTAACTTATACAAAATTTTGTACACACATAAAATTGATTTCTTAGAATGTGATTAAAACATTTCTGTAACATATCTATCGTATTGCACTGTTAAAAGCATAAATGCCGAAAAATATTGCTATATCTGTTCTTGTATGTTATCAATATAGCAATTGAATTCTACCAAAATTTTATTTTTCTATATATTGGATTGTGTTATGCTTTGTTATTCAAAATGCACAATTTACTGGGGAACTGTTAACTTGTAAATGGCTTTGATAAAAGCTGTGATCTGATTGGCTCAATGTACTTCTATCGTATATTATTTACTACTCCTACATGCACCAGGATTTTTCATCACTTAAGTTACTCTGCCACTCTACACAAAGTAACATGAACTATTTTCATTAATTATGTGGTACATTAATAAATCAAAGGTTTGAGTTCACCTAAATTATAAGTGATTTATGCCAATTAAATTGGAGGGAGCTAAAAATTATTTCAGAGGCTGGAGAACTAAGTATGTGTGATTTGCCTAAATGACATCTAAGAGAGTTAAGTATAGTAAAGTTGAACCTTATTAATTTACACTAATGAATGACTGTGTGACCCACTCCAAATTCTGAATCTAATGAATCTGTAAGTAAAGACATTAAAAAGCAAGGACAGCACATCACAAAATGTACCTTGTTCATTATTTTGACAACTGTAGTTGTCTCCCAACCCCACAACAATCTTCATCAAAGAAAAGGATAAGTAATGAAGGGACAAGAGAACAAGCCTCAGCCAAGATTACACATAATAGGGATGATAAGACATCAAGGCCTCCCTTCTCTCATCCTAACATGCTCCATGATAAATTATCATTATAGTGAATAAAGTAAAAAAGGAGTAAATAAAACAAATATTGACCCTCTCCAAGAACAATGGCAATTAAAAAATCCTTTATAATAGGAAAACATTTATCAGTACAGTAGCAGGAACTCAGGTAGCACTGATGCAATACAATCTGCAGGCAGCTTGTAAAGAATAGCTATATCACAAGCACCTTTCATTTTGCTTATAGTTCTTAACTGTACTGCATTATGCAGTACATAACACATTGTATTGGATAGGTGGAGGGAGATGAATTTCTCCTCCCTTTTTTTTCGTTGGGAAAGAGGAAGTGAGTGGAAGAGCCTGTGAGGGAAGAAGATGAGCTGCCAGGAGATTTCAAGCAGAGGAGAAAGGAAACAGAATGGAGCCAATACCACTTTCTCAGGAGCTGGTCCTTAGCTGCTGGTCTCTTTCTGATCCCTTTTTTCCCTTCCTGTGAAAATGTTATCAACTTTGCTCCCACCTTTCCTTATCTACCTGCAGTCTCCTGTTGGTGCCTGGGTAGCTCTCCTCCTCTCACAGGTCTCTCTGCTCCTTGGTGGGGTGAGGAAGAGGTTAGCGGAGCAGGAAGTCAGTCTCTGGGCAGCAGGACCATGACCAGCTGCGAGGGCCCAACCAGCAGTAACTGGGAGGGACTTCGTGTATGGGAGGAATTTTTTGTGTACGTAGTCAGGGAGAGGGAGTGCATGAATAGTATTAGAATGCTGCTTTGATTGAATTGGGGTCATCATCCCTGAAACCTCCAGCATCCTGATCAAGGACTCTCCCACACCTGGGCCCCAAATGACCAACACGTGGAATACTTTGAGTGCTTGCTCATGTCTATTCCATATTTAGGTGTGTGTGCTCGCCACATTCACTGGTGCTGGAAGTTTTTCCCCCAGTGGTATCCGTAGGGGACCGGCTCTGGCACCTTCTGGAGTGGCGCGCACATGCCATGGTATAAAGGGTGTTGCTGACTCCCCCCACCCTCGGTTCCTTCTTGCCGCCAGTGACGGTGCTGGAATTTCTGCTGCTTTGGCTAGCCTTTTTCGTTTTGTTCAGCGTTTTGAACTTTTCTTGTAAAATAGTTGTACATAGTTAACAGTTTCCCTTAGTGTGTTAGTGTTTTACTTGGTTGGTCCCGAATGGAACTTAGCCTAGGGACGGGGCATGCCCTGGTCCCTAGGCTTTAAGCCCTGCAATCGCTGCAAGAAACCGATGCCCATCAGTGATCCGCATAATAGTTGTTTAAGGTGTCTCGATGAGTCACATATAAGTGACAAGTGCCGTATTTGCAAGTCCTTCAAACCGCTGTCTAAGAAGGAGAGAGACTTCCATCTCAAAGCGCTCCTAATGGAGTCGGCTGTAACTCCGGCACCAGAGCAGTCAAGGTCCGACTCTGTCCCGAGCACTGCAGCGTCAGTGTGGAGTGCCCCACCGGTGCCGTTGATGGACCGGCGTCAATCCCCAGCACCTGCCAAGCAGCAAAAGAAAAACTGGGAGAGGAAGATCTCCTGTATTCCACAAGGGGAAGGAGAGGACAGGAGGGGAGCTGAGGCCCAAGGAAGATGGCTCGATACCTCCTACCAGGAGTCGGGTCCCAGCTCAGGTCGAGCGGTCCAGCCTCCCCGACCCATGCCTGCCACACCGGAGGGGGACGGGGGCCTTTGTCAGTTAGAGATCCCGTTGATATCCTGAGGCCCTGCAGGCAGCGCAGGATATCCTGGTGCTACTGGTGCCACCCACACCAGCTACAGCGTAACCTTGGTCTAGGGGTAACCCCACCTTGGGGCTTTCCTATAGGTCCCCGTCTCATCAGCACCGCTCTCCATCAGCGTTGGCCTCCATCATCCCCTTCCTGGATCCGTGAGACTGGTATGCTGCCTTCGATTCAAGGACACGTACTATCCTATAGCGATCTTCCAAGGACACAGACGCTTCCTGCGTTTCATGGTGGGATCAGACCACTACGAGTTAGGGGTCCTCCCTTTCAGCCTAGCGACAGCACCAAGGGTGTTTACCAAGTGCATGTCGGTGGTAGCAGCTTATCTCAGGCGTCAAGGTATTCAAATATATCGGTATCTCAACGACTGGCTGGTCAAAGGCTGCTCCAGGTCTCAAGTCCAATGGGACATCGCAGTGCTACAGGTCACGTGCTGGTCCCTGGGCCTGTTGGTGAAGAACAAGAAGTCAACCTTAATTCCGGTGCAAAGGATAGAGTTAATTGGAGTGGTGCTTGACTTCACCTGCACCAGAGCTTTCCTACCACAGGAGAGGTTCCAGACTATGGTGGACCTCATCGCAGGGGTCTCTGCATTTCCTCTAACCACGGCTCGGGTATGTCTGTGTTTGCTGGGCCACATGGCAGCATGTACCTACATTGTCCGCTATGCAAGGCTCAGAATGTGACCCTTGCAGCACGCTGATGGACCTAGCAGCGACCGCTTCCTGGTCCCTTCCCAATCAACCAAATCTGATCTCGCAAGATCATGGGTGCCTCCTACACCCCAACCTTGCCTCCCTCCACCTCATGGCGTGGATGCTGCATGGTTGAACCCAGAGAAGCGGGTCTGCTCTAACATGGTCCAGCAAGTCCTCCTGGAAAGCAGGAAGCTTTCCACCGGAGCAACCTACCTGGCCAAGTGGACGAGGTTTTCCCACTGAGTGTCTGAGTGTAGCATCTCTCTGTCGCGCTCCTCCTTACAATCTGTCTTAGATTACCTGCTTCATTTTAAGAACCAAGGTCTGGCCCTCTCTTCTATCAGGATGCACCTTGGGGCCATCTCCACTTTCCACCCACCGATCCAAGGTAAGATGGTGTTCTTGCACGACATGTTGATCAGATTCCTGAGAGGCCTCGAGAGGCTCTTCCTGCCGGTCCGGGCTCCTATCCCACAGTGGGACCTTAACTTGGTTCTTTCTAGGCTCATGGGCCTGCCCCCTATGGGCTCCTGCTCCCTTTCCCACCTCTCATGGAAGGTCGCTTTCCTTGTGGCAATAACATCGGCGAGATGAGTGTCGGAGATTAAGGCTCTGACATCGGAGCCAACGTATACAGTGTTCTACAAGGACAAAGTTCAACTGCGACCCCATCCGGCCTTTCTGCCGAAAGTGGTGTCTTCCTTCCATGTCAACCAGGACATCTTCCTCCTGGTGTTTGGTCCCAAGTCGCACACCACTAGTAAAGAAAGGAGGCTGCTCGCCCTGGAGGTCAGACGTGCCCTGGCATTTTACCTGGAGCGTACAAGCCCTTCCGCAGGTCAACCCAGCTCTTAATCATTATAAGCGGACAGGATGAAGGGCCTTCCGGTGTCCTCACAGAGGATTTCCAACTGGATCACCTCCTGCATCTGGACCTGTTTCAAGCTGGTACAGGTCCCATTGCCACTGATCATGAGGGCCCATTCGACCAGGCATCCTCAGTGTCCCTCCTGGCGGACAGTCCCATCCAGGACATTTGCAGAGCCGCGACGTGGTCTTCGGTTCACATGTTCACAGCGCATTATGCCATCACTCAGCATGCCAGAGATGACACTGGGTTCAGCAGAGCTGTGTTGCAATCTACACGTCCATGAACTCCTACCCGCTTCTGTTGCTACGGCTTGGGAGTCACCTAATATGGAATGGATATGAGCAAGCACTCGAAGAAGCAAAGAGTTACCTGTCCCATAACTGATGTTCTTTGAGATGTGTTGCTCATGTCCATTCTATGACCTGCCCTCCTTTCCCACTATCAGAATTTCCAGCAAGAAGGAACTGAGGGTGGGGGCAGCCGGTGGCGCCCCTTATACTGCGGAATGTGCGCGCCACTCCAGAGGGCGCCAGAGCCAGTCCCCTACAGATACCACTGAGAGAAAAACTTCCGGCACTGGTGCATGTGGCGAGCACACACACCTAATATGGAATGGACATGAGCAACACATCTCGAAGAACACCAGTTACGGGACAGGTAACTGTCTTTTTTTGGTGTTTCACTATGACAATTGTTTGACTATAAAACCTGTTTGTATTAGATTCCTACAATGAGAAAACATCCTTTAACCAGCTTTGCAAACTATAACTGTGGATAGAGGAGGTGTGCCTAGTGGATAGAGCACTGGACTGGGACTCAGGAGATCTAGATTCTGTTCCTGGCTCTGCCACTGGGCTGCTGGGTGACCTTGAGCAAGTCACTTTCCCCTTTGTGTTCCTTAATGTCTCCATTTGTAATCTGGGGTAATCATACTAATTTTTCGAGTGTCCTTTGTGTATTCCACTCCTGGGATTCCCCAGCCAGGTGCAGCAAGATGATGGAGACTTCTAGTAGCAGTGCCCGTTAGGTGCGTCTCACCTCTTCCCTGCGCCCACAGCATGAGAGCATGCTTTAGAAGGGGCATTGGCGCCACTGCTTCCTCAGTTTCTTCCAAACTGCAGCTTTAGGATGTGAACCACCTTTGGTCCATTAGAACCGTAATAGAAAAGTGCCTTAGATTAGTTGTATTAAAAAAATTATTTATTAGAGTTGTCGATTAATTGCAGTTAACTGATGCGATTCATTAAAAAAAAATTAATTGCTAATAAAAAAATTAATTGCGATTAATTGCAGTTTTAATCACACTGTTAAACAATAGAATACTAATTGAAATTTATTAAATATTTTGGATGTTTTTCTGCATTTTCATATATACTGTATTCTGTGTTGTAACTGAAACCAAAGTGTATATTATTTTTGATTACAAATACTTCCACTATAAAAAAAATAGTATTTTTCAGTTCACCTCATACAAGGACTGTAGTGCAATCTCTTTGTCGTGAAAGTGCAACTTACAAATGTAGATTTTTTTTTGTTACATAACTGCACTCCAAAACAAAACAATGTAAAACTTTAGAGCCTACAAGTCCACTCAGTCCTACTTCTTGTTCAGCCAATCACTAAGACAAACAAGTTTGTTTACATTTACAGGAGATAATGCTGCCCTCTTCTTATTTACAATGTCACCAGAAAGTAAGAACGGGCATTTGCATGGCACTTTTTGTCGCCAGCATTGCAAGGTATTTACATTGCAGATATGCTAAACATGCATATGCCCTTTCATGCTTCAGCCACCATCCCAGAGGACATAATTCCATGCTGATGAGGCTCATTTAAAAAAAAAAAAAAAAGTGTTAGTTCAATTTGTGACTGAACTCCTTGGGGGAGAATCTGAAGTGCCTTCCAAAATCTGAGAGGGACGAGGTGTGGAGCATGCTTTCAGAAGTCTTAAAAGAGCAACGCTCCAATGCAGAAACTAGACAACCCGAACCACCAAAAAAGAAAATCAACCTTCTGCAGGTGGCATCTGACTCAGATAATGAAAATGAACATGTCGGTCCATACTGCTTTGGATTGTTATCAAGCAGAACCCGTGATCATGGATGCATGTCCCCTGGCACAGTGGTTGAAGCATGAAGGGACATATGAATCTTTAGCGCATCTGACACGTAAATATCTTGCGATGTCAGCTACAACAGTGCTATGAGAACACCTGATCTCACTTTCAGGTGACCTTGTAAACAAGAAGCAGGCAGCATTGTCTCCTGCAAATGAAAACAAACTTGTTTGTCTGAACAATTGGCTGAACAAGAAGTAGGCCTGAGTGAACTTGCAGACTCTAAAATTTTACATTGTTTTATTTTTAATGCAGTTTTTTTGTTCATAATTCTACATTTGTAAGTTCAACTTTCATGATACACGTACTGTGGTGCAATCTCTTTATTAGGTGAAATGAAAAATACTATATTTTATTTTATTACAGTGTAAATACTTGTAATCAAAAATAAATATAAAGTGAGTACTGTCCACTTTGTATTCTGTGTTGTATAAACATCCAAAAATATTTAAATGGTATTCTATTATTTAACAATGTGATTAATCACGATTAATTTTTTAATCGCTTGACAGCCCTATTAATTATGGTTAGTTATAGTTAAGCTACTTAGTATAAGTTTAATACAGTTTGTAATTGGTAGTTGATAAGAATTATTTACTGTCATGGCGGAAGCCACTGTGAAGAAACACAGCTTCAAAAACGGCATCATGTCCAGTGCTCTTCCCATCTTTGGATACACACATCCAATGCCTAAAATACTTGGGCAAAAATCACTCACCAGCATGCAGTCAGATAGGCAGTACATTCACTCCTCTTGCCAGGAAGGAGAGACAAAATAGACTGCAGTGTCTTCTATTACAAGAGGCCTTATCTGATAGCTCTAAAGGATCTGAAGATAAAAGTAGGAGACCAGAATTGGCTCTCACCAGGGTCTAGTTCCAAATCAACTGTAGTCCTGGTATCCAGATTTTCAACTCTGACTTTTGTCACAATACAGTCCTTATCAGCCCTGGATCCAGACAAACATCCTAAGGATCTACAGAAAGTGTCAGGAGCATCTACCCTAGTTCCATGGAAGACCAAACTAAACCATATCTCCAGCGGCTCCTCGGATCACAAGTCCTAGATCCGAAGTTTAAAGACTCAGGACCTCAAGATGGATCCAAGAATATGGATCTGAAGCTGAGGCTTCCAGATCCATTAGGGAAAAGCCAACAACATGCAATAAAGGTTCCAGCTCAAGTTCCTCTTTGGATCTGATAGTATCGCGTTTCCCACTTAACAAAAGACCGAGGCAAGAAGTGCAGCGAGAGAGGTCTCTGGAGTTGTTACCACTACGATCTCAACACCCTACAGGGCCAAAAAGGGAAGACCTTTTCTCCACCTTCTTGGTTTGGCCTACTTACACTGCAGATCTCACCAGTGGCTTTGATATCAGATCGAAATCAGGTTGAACTGGATCCAGTGATTATGCTGAAGAAACAGTCTTGTCCCAAGCAAAGTTTTCATGCATGAGCTAATACCAGATTCCTAGTGTATCCTTCAGGGGATATGATACTAGCTTGAGGAAGCTGAAAGGACTGGCTTATGCCTCCTGTGATGTCCTGGTTGTACTGGCCAACTCCTTCTCTACCCTTACCAGACTAGAAAGTGGAACTCTCTGGTCCCAGTGCACCCTCCATTACATTTTATGGATCTAAGAGGTTCAGACCCTCTGGGCATGGATAGGAGTTGCACAATGCTCCTCCACACACTTAGAACAGGAGGTATTCTCAGAAGAAGATTACCAGGAGAGACCTCCACAGGATGACTTTCAACATGATGTTGCAGAGAGGCAGAGTGGTTCATCCCCTGATGATATCAACATAGCATCGTTTCCCTCTGAGGATGCAGTTCAGGTTCATGAATTGATTGATAGGATGGCATCAATTTTAAAATTTTCCTTTGGAGGAGACCTCACATCCAGTTTTTGATATTCTGGGATCTTCTGCCATGGCTGAAGTTTACTTGCCTGTATAACAAGGGCTTTGGCAACTGGCAAAATCCCTTTAGGCCAAACCATCTTCATGTCAACCAATCTCTTAAAAAGGTGGACAAAGTATATCAAATCTCACAGAATGGATTGTTCTTGTTTTCCTGGGCGCCCTCAGCCAAACTATTTGGTTATAGCAGCAACGCTGCAAAAGTCACTATTAGGTTTTCAACCTTTGGCCCCCACGGATAAAGAGGGGGAAAACTTTAACATGCACATCTTTAAACATGTGCATAGCTAGCTACCAAGCAGTTATGGGTAGATATCAATTTCAATTATGGGAGAAGATGTCTTTCTTTACTAAACACCATTGAAAATTAATATCAGCCCTTACTAAGGAGGGCCAAAAGATGGCCAAGCATGCTCTTAAGGCATCATTTTGATTGTCTCTGACAATCAGTGGCATCTGCAGTAGCTCATAAGAATGGTCATACTGGGTCAGACCAATGATCCATCTAGCCCAGTATCCTGTCTTCTGACAGTGGCTGCTGCCAGATGTTTTGTAGGGAATGAACAGAACAGGGCAATTATCAAGTGATCCATCCCCAACTTCTGGCAGGGACATCCAGAGCATGGGGTTGCATATGTGACTACTTTGGTTAATAGGCATTGATTGATCTATCCTCCATAAACTTACCTTAATTCTTTTTTTAATTATACTTTTGGCCTTCACAACAAGTTCCACAGGTTGAAAGTGCATTATGTGAAGAAATTTATGTTCTCTCTTATGTTTGTTTTAAACCTCCTGCCTATTAATTTCATTGGGTGACTGCTGGCTTTTGTCTTCTGTGAAAGGGTAAGTAACCCTTTTTTTTCTCCACACCATTCATGATTTTATAGACTTCTATCAATCCCCCTTCCCCAAAATTAGTCATCTGTTTTCTAAAATGAACAGTCCCAGACTTTAATCTCTCCTCAAATGGAAGCTGCTCCATACCCCTAATCATTTTTGTTGCCCTTCTCTGTACCCTTTCCTATTCTAATATATCTTTTGTAAGATGAGGTGACCAGAACTGCTTGCAGTATTCAAGGTGTGGGCATACCATGGATTTATCTAGTGGCATGATATTTTCTGTTTGTTTGTTTTTAATCTATCCCCTTTCCAATGGTTCCTAACTTTTTTGACTGCTGCTGCACATTGAGCAAATGGTTTTTCAGAGACTCTCCACAATGACTCCAAGATTTTTCTTGAGTGGTAACAGCTAATTTAGACCCCATCATTGTGTATATGTAGTTGGGATTGTTTTCCAATGTGCATTACTTTGCATTTATCCACATTGAATTTCATCTGCCATTTTGTTGTCTAGTCACCCAGTTTTGTGAGGTCCTTTTGTAACTCTTCACAGTCTGCTTTGGATTTAACTATCTGGAGTAATTTTGTATCATCTGCAAACTTTGCCACCTCACTGTTTACCCTTTTTTCAGATCATTTCTGAATATGTTGAACACCACAGGTCCTAGCGCAGATCCTTGGGGGACCCCGCTATTTACCTCTCTCCATTGTAAAAACTGATCATTTATTTGTACCCTGTATTTCCTATCTTATAACCAGTTACGGATCCATGAGAGAACTTTCCATCTTATCCCATGACTGCTTAGTTTGCTTAAGATCACCCTTGTTCACATGTTTGACACCCTCAAAGAATTCTAATAGATTGGTGTGGCTTGACTTCCCTTTACAAAAGCCATGTTGACTCTTGCCCAGCATACTGTGTTCATCTGTGTGTCAGATAATTCTGTTCTTTCCTATAGTTTCAACCAGTTTGCCTGATACTGAAGTTAGGCTTACCGGCCTGTAATTGCCATGATTGCCTCTGGATCCTTTTTTAAAAATTGGCGTTACATTAGCTATTCTCTAGCTAATGTAATTCTGGTACAGATTCTTATTTAAGTAATAGGTTACATACCACTGTTAGCAGTTCTGCAATTTCATATTTGAGTTACTTCATACTCTTGGGTGAATACCATCTGGTCCTGGTGACTTTTATTACTGTTTAGTTTATAAATCTGTTCCAAAATCTCCTCTATTTCCACTTCAGTCTAGGACCTCAGATTTGTCACTTTAAGCGAGTGGCTGAGGTGTGGGAATCTCCCTCACATCCTCTGCAGAGAAGACTGATGCAAAGAGTTCATTTAGCTTCTCTGCACTGGCCTTGTCTTGATGAAGTGCTCCTTTAGCACCTCTTGTCCAGTGGCCTCACTGATTGTTTGTCAGGCTTCCTCTTTCTGATGTACTTTAAAAAATGCTGTTAGTTTTTTGTCTTTTGCTAGTTGCTCTTCAAATTATTTTTTGGCCTGCCTAATTATACATTTACATTTGAATTGCCAGAGTTTATACTCCTTTCTATTTTCCTCAGTAGGATTTGACTTCTGATTGTTAAATGACGTCTTCCCCCCCCGCCCCCCTTTTACCCTGTTGGTTAGCCATGGTGGCATTTGTTGGTCCTCTTGCTGGTTTTTTTTTTAATTATTATTTGGGAGGTCTACATTTATTTTGAAGATCTATTATGGTATTTTAAAATTTTCAATGCAGTTTGCAGGCATTTCACTCCTGTGACTGCTCCTTTAAATTTCCATTTAACTAGTTTCCTCATTTTTGTGTAGTTCCCCTTTTTGAAGTTAAATGCTTCTGTGGTGGATTTCTTAGGTATTTCCCCCTATAAAGATGTTAAATTTAATTACATTATGGTTGCTATTACCAAGCAGTTCATCTGTATTCACTTGTTGGACCAGATTCTGTGCGCAACTTAGAACTAAATCAAGAATTGCTTCTCCCCTTGTGGATTCCAGGACTAACTGCTCCAAGAAGCAGTCATTAATGGTGTCTAGAAATTTTATCTCAGCATTCCAGCCTTAGGTGACATGTACCCAGTCAATATGGGGATAGTGGAAATCCCCCAGTGTTACTGGGTTTTCTGTTTTTGTAGCCTCTCTAATTTCCCTGATCATTTCACTATTGGTCAGGTGGTCAGTAGTATGTTCCTACTGCTACACTCATTATTCAAGCATGGAATGTCTATCCATAGAGAATCTTTGGTACTTTTCGATTCACTTACGATGTTCACTATATTTCACTCTACGCTTTCTTTCACATATAGTGTCCCACAAGCATGACCTCCCCTGTCATTTTTTTTTTAATATTTTGTACCATGGCCCATTGATTATCATCATTCCACCAAGTTTCTGTGATGTACATTATATCAATATCCTCATTTAACACCAAGTACTCAAGTTCACCCATCTTAGTATTTAGACTACTAGCAATTGTAAAATTTGTCAATATTTAGTTCTCTCTTGATGTGATGTAATTGAATGGGACTCCTTTGTTTGACTGTCTGATTTCCACTCATTCCTGTACTTTATCAAGTTCTATCCTCTTCCCTCTACTAGGATATAGAATATTCCCTTTAATAAATCCTCCCCTAAGAGATGTCTATCCAAACCATGTGCTCCTCTGCCCCTGTTGGCTTTCCCAAGCCTTTAATTTAAAAACTCCTCTGCGATTCTTTTTAATTTTACATGCCAGCAATCTGGTTCCATTTTGGTTTAAGTGGAGCCCATCCTTCCTGTATAGGCTCCTCCTTTCCCAAAAGGTTCTCTGGTTCCTAATAAACCTGAGTCCCTCCTCCCAACACCATCGTCTCATCCATTCATTGAGACCCTGCAGTTCTGCCTGTCTAACTGGCCCTGCACATGGAACTGGAAGCATTTCAGAGACTGCTACCATAGAGGTCCTGGACTTTAATCTCTTACCTAGCAGCCTAAATTTGGCCTCCAGGACCTCTTTTACCTTTCCCTATGTCATTGATACCTACAGGTACCATTACCATTGGCTCCTCCTTAACATTGCACATATGTCTATCTAGAGGTTTCAAAAGGTCCTCAACCTTTGCCCCCAGCAGGCAGTTCACCAGGAGATTCTTCCAGTCATCACAAACCTGACTATCTATATTTCTATTTATCAAATCCCCCCCATTACCATTGCCTGCCTCTTCCTGATAACTGGGGTTTCCTCTCTTGGAAGGTTATGCTCATTGTAAGAGGATAGCATGACTTCCGGAAGGAGGATCCCAAATGTGGGATCGTTTCCCTCCACTCCAGCTTGATGTTCTCCTTCCCCGAGGCTTTCATCCTCCTCAACAGCACAAGGGCTGTGAGACTGGGGGTGGGACTGCTCTACTGTGTCACAGAATGTCTTCTTTATGTACCTCCCTGTCTCCCTTAGCTCCTCCTCTCTGTCTCCCTTAGTTCTAGAAAGACATGCTTGGTTATGTTCATCTTCTCTCCCATTCGATACAGGATCGAAATTGGAAGTCTTACTCTTTGAAGGGGATGGCCTATTAGTGCAAAAACAGATGGCACTGGGGAAACTGAAAGAGACTCAATCAACAGGAAGATCTCTCTACTCGGCCTCCTTATAGAAGATTATATACACCTGCGTTCAGATATCACAGGCAATATATTCCACCTTCTTGATCTTCCTTTTAATATAGTCTGAGGAGATGGTGTTATTATCAACAGCACCCTCAATAGTAAATGTCTTTAGACACAAGACAGGGAGAAATCTTATAAACCTCATATGAAGACAAAGAATTCCTCAGTCACATCATCCTTAATGAATATCAGGCCACAGGGTCAAAGCTATCAACTAACATGTCAAACCTACCTTGGAAAACCCCACCTATGATTTTGGAGGCCATCTGTCCCAGTTTTACAATCCATGGACCACTATCACTTTGAACAGATGGGTTTTAGATACAGTAAAGGAAGAGTCTACCATCCAAATCAAAGTCCTTGCTCCATGCAACACCCCCCCTCCCCCATCCCCTCCCTTTTCAGGAACTCTTCCCACAATAGATTATTGACAAATGAAATACAGATTCTTCTGATCACAGGGGATATGGAACAAGTACCTCTGAACTCCAGAAACAAAGGGTTCTGTTACTTTCTAATATCCAAAAAGAATGGAGGCCTCTGACTGATGTTAGATCTCAGAGCTGTAAACAGATACATCAGGAAATTTCAGTTCAGAATGCTGCCTCTGCCTCTAGTGATTCTCTCCCAGTCTGCTCTAGATTGGTTACACTGCAAATATCTACGTTCAGAGCACTTTCAATAAGCTTCTTCCCTTTCTCCACTCACCCAGGGTTTTTACCAAATGTCTGGCTCTCGTAGCAGCTCATCTAAGGAAGCAGGAGGTTTTGTCTTCCCTTACTTAGATTATTGGTTGCTGAAGTGCCCATCCAAAGAAGAAACAGAAGAAGCCATTCAGCAGAACTGTTCTCTTTTCAAACCCTTGGGTCTTATTATAAACAGGAAAAAGTCCCTACTTGTTCTGTCACAAAGGATTCTCTTCACCGGTGCAGTCTTTGACTCCTCTGAAAAAATGAGATTTTCTTCTGGAAGAGAGGTCTTTGAAAATAACTGTTACCATACAGATACTCATGCTGCAACCGTCTCAAAGGGTAATGTATTTTTGAAGTCACTGGGTCTCATGGCATCCACAACATAGGTAACTCCATATGCCAGACTCAGATTGAGGACACTCCAACACTGGCTTATGAAGAATTTGAAGCCCAGTATGGACAGTATGCGACAAACACTCCCAGTACCAAATGACTTTTGGCTTTTTGTAAAGTGGTGGTTGAATCCACAGAATGTCCTCAAAGGTATATCATTCAACCCATCTCCTCCTACAGATGCATCCAAGATTGGTTGGGGGGGCACACCTTCACAGGCTTGTAGTTTTGTGGTCTTTGCAGTTCCAAAGAATCTCTCTTGCACATGAATGTGCTAGAACTTAGGGCGATCCATTTAGCTCTCAAGGCGCTTATTCAAATGAACAAATAATGGGATGCTCAAATGACTCAACTATGCCACGAAGCAATACAATTTTGAGTCTGGTGCATTCCATTCAACCTTTATCCACAACATATGCACAACGTATTTCAGGTGGCACGTGACCAGGATTCATCACTGAATTTGGTCCGTTGGTTGGATCATTAGCTTCCCTGGCCTTGGCCAGATACTGACAGGGAATGCGACATGAATGCTGAGCCATGCCCCCATTTAATTGCTTTACATGTTGCAAGAGAACACAATGAGGTTGCGTATTGTCTCAGCAGAGTCTCTTCACAGATGCATGAGTGGTCTCTAAAGGATTCAGTAATATAGACTATCTTCAACTATTGGGGGTTTCCAGTTGTAAATCTGTTTGCCACCAGACTCAATGTGAAATGTCCCTGGTTTTGCTCAAGAGCAGGATCAGTCAGTCATTGACAGATGCATTACTCTTAGATTGAGGAAAGGGTCTTGTATGCATTTCCCCAGTTCCCTCTAATTCACAAAGTTCTAAAGAAAATAAAACAAGATTCCATCCGGATTATCTTAATTGCTCCAGCATGGCTGAGACAACAGTGGTACACCGAGCTACTCCATTTATCCAGTGGCAAACACAAGTGGCTGCAGTTGTCAACAGATGTGCTATCACAACAGGAGGGGAAAGTCTCACATGACTACATCTAATAACTTGGATGATAGGACTTTGAGAGAACTAGAAAAGTCATGTTTCACTGAGGTTCAGCGAATTCACATTAATGCTAGAAAACCTTCTACCCTGGAGAAGTTATGATTTTAAATGGAAAAGATTCATAAAATGGGCAGCTAATAGAAATGTGGACCCAGTTTCAGCCCCTACTCAACTGATCTTGGTAAATCTGCTGCACTTAAAAATAGGGCCTGTCTATATCCTCTGTTAAAGCTCATCTAGCGGCTATTCCATCAGGCTGTACTCATACTAAAGGTAAATCCATTTTCTCACAAGCTGGTGAAAAACTCTTTAAAAGGCTTATTGAATCTTTATCCTGTTTGTGACCCAATCACTACATGGAATTTGAATTTAATATTAACTCGTGTCTTTCCCATTTGAGCTGTTATGGGATTGTTCCCTGTTTCATCTTTCTATAAAAACAGCCTTTATAACAGCAATCACTTTTGCTAGAAGAAATACTACTTTGCATAAAGACAAAATGGTTCTTAGGTCACATCCTAAATTCTTTCCAAAGTAGTTTCTGAGTTCCATGTTAATCAGAGTATAAATTTACCTGTGTTTATCCTAAACTTCATAGAAGGGGATCCTAGATTATATTCTTTTGATGCCAAAAGAGTGCTTTCTCATTATTTAGTATGATTTTAGGTCATCTCCTAAGTTATTTGTTTCATATATCAGTGCTTTTTGAAACTATTTTGGCTCAGTCCCTATCAAGGCGGGTCAGGCTTGGGTTTGAAAAGTATTGTAGAGCAGCTTCTTGTTTTTCTCCAGGTCCTCTTGTGACAGATTTTCGTTACCAATCTGCCTGGAGCGTCAGGTGATCAGGCTGACGCCGCAGGATCGTTTGGGGAGGAGATGACATAATACACCAAGTGTTTAAATTTTAAAGCTTTATTAATAAAATAATAAAATACAGCAGAGAGTGCTGGGAATGCTCCCACGTCACTCAGGGGAAGAAAGAAAGCATTAGAGCCCCAAGCCCTAACCCACTTCCATACTCTCACACGCCTGACCCACGGCTGGCCAGGCCTGGGTGTAACGTAAGAAGAAGAGGGGTGGAGGGGAGTTCTTGCCCTGGGCCCAGGTCGTCCGGGGAATCCGCTGTAATCTCCGAGTTGCTCCAGCTCTCAGGAGGGTTTTAAGTCCTGGGGTCTCTTGGGGGCGTCTCCTTCAGGACCTTTGTTCCTCATGCTCTGTGTACCAGTCCAGACAGGCTTGCTGTGGCCTCCTCGGGTTCCCAAAACATCCCAGCTCCGGAGACTGTTTTTTTCCCTTCTATTGGTGCTGTTTCCCTTGCTCGAACTGTTTTTCGCTGCTATTTTTGCAGGTGCAGGTCTGTATAGTTGGATTTTCTTTCTCACGGCCACTTGGGCAACTTTCAAGCCCCCGTCTTTCTCAGCTCACAGCCAAGTCTCGGCTGTGAGCAGTGTCCTTGGGCGGCTGGGCGTCTTAACTCCTGACTAAGCTAGCTAAAATGTTGAGTTAACCCGTTCTCTCTACTCTTCCCCTCTGGCCTTTTGTACCTGTAAAGGAAACTTCCACTCCTCATTCACACACCTTTAACCCTCCCCACAATGCTTTGCGACGCTTGCAACAGCGTTAGCCACGTACAATGCTGATCTGCCTTCCGCGGGGACTCCCTGAGGGAGGGGGCCATTGGGGTGTGACACTCTTAGAGCTTATCCTGCTAGAGGAATGGCTACATCTGCAGCATTCCATATGTATATTCCTCTTATTGAAATTTGCAAGGCTGCTACATGTAATACAATTCATGCTTTTACAAGACATTATGTTTTAAATCTGGAATCTAGACCTGATGCTCAATTTGGTAGAGCAGTACTTCAATCATTGTTCACCTAAGACTCCACAGCCTTCTTCCTTTGTTGATGTCCTGCTTGTCAAACTATTCCAAAACTGGGAATATTCAGAGGACACTCAGAAGAAACAAAGGTTACTTGTAACCAGAGTTCTTTGAGACTGACTCTGCATATTCCCACTCCCCATCCACTTTCCCCACTCCTGCAGAGTCCTACTTTGGTAATTAATTTGTATTGTGCTCTAGTGGTTGGAAGGAACTGAGGTGACAGTGGTGCCGACACCCCTCCTATAGTCACCCCCCTGAGCACACTCAAGAACTGTGGGTGGGAGAGGAAATGGAGGGGTGAGATGCTCCTAACAGGCACTGCTATTAGAAAGTTCCACTGTCTTGCTGCACTGGGTCAGTGCATCCCAAGAGTGTGAATATGCAGAGTCCATTGCAAAGAACTCCGGTTAGTAGTAACCTTCATTTACCTCCTTTGTAAAGCATTAGGTATTTTATAATTATTATGAGCAAGGTATTAACTGCCTCCCACCTACTCCCATGTTACTGATTGTAAAAATTACTATAAGCAGTGCATATCCTGACAGCTATAGTTAAGGTTGCCTGATGCTTTTCATTTGTAAAACCCTGTTTTCAGCGGCTTATAACTTTGTCAAACTTTAGCTGTTCAGGCTGAAATGTTCCATGCTGGGTGTCTGCCTTTGCATTTTTTGGAAAATTTCAGCAAAAGTGTTCATCTGTTTCAGAGAATGAAATTAAGGGTAAAATGTGTTGTTTTGCTCATGTTAATTGGTTGTTAGATTTTTTTTTCTTCTTAAGAAGCTCTAGCATCTACATACTTCAGAGATGGGAGTCGGAATTTGGCTGGGGAGAGGGGGGTCACCCTGGTGTCAGAGAGATGTCTTTTGCCATACCTGTGAGAATCTTCCCTACTTTGGCCAGATTATGAGCCTCTGAAAAATCTGTTTGCACATACTCAGTAGACACTTGTTAAAAACTTGGCGGCTTAACTGCCTGAAAGTTCGGTCTGCACTGAGCGTGTGTGTGTGTGTGTGTACTTTGCATGCTGTATCCTGGGGCTGCAGTGACTGTTTCAGGCCTCTGTGATGCTGGGCGCCAGAAATGAGAGAAGAGACTCTCTTGGGCTCTCAATGCTGCACCTGCTGGTTCCCAAGGAGGAAGGTGCCTGACTTAGAATGCAAAGGAGTGAAATGAGACATGCTGGAACCAGAGACTGGGCAGAAGCAGTTGGAGACAGTGGGGGGAGGTCTGAGGGCATATAGTTGTGGATGCAGAAAATAGGAGCTTGGTTTGGGTGGTGTGGGGAAAAAGACAGGCTTTGGGTTGGAGGATGGGCAGAAGGCTAATCAGTAGAGCACACTCCCTCCCCGGCTCTAGAATCTGGAATGGAACTCGGGAGTCCAAGTCTCTGCATTCCTCTGCTGTTAGCAAATAGCTGTGAAACCCACTGGCCGAGTGTGTTATCCCCTTCTTATGCCTCATCCAAATACTCAACCTGCCATTTACTTTGTTAGCTCAAGTGCTAGAGTTCTGTGCTGTGGATGTAAAGTTTCAAATGTTGATCACCCAAGCTGGGGGTCAATATATTTCCTGTGATGAATTATTTTAAAACATGAAAACATTAAGGTAACAAAGTCAACCACTGGAAGCCTGTGCAGTTTTAATTTGGACCCTCTGGGTGTATTCACTATGAAAGTCTTTAATTACATGATCACATACTATTTTTTTCCACAGGACTTCTGCCTCATTCAATGTTCGTGGTGGTGTAGTGTGAGGCTGTTGGAACCTGATGTCACTTTTGCAGGTGGTGGACTGTGTACTCTTTGTGCTAAGGCCCACTACCTCAACCTAAGGGGAGAAGTCATTGAACCAGGCTGCAAGGAAGTGCTGGACACAATCAATGAAAAAAACAGGGAGAGGAATGAAAATTAAAGGTTTAAAAGTCAGGGACCCAGAGGGGGATACCGCGTGGAGAATCCTGGACAGCACCAACTACTCCTCAAATGTGTCCAAGGAGTCAGGGGCCATCAGCCGGAGGAACTCTACCCAAACGCATGAAGGGACCAGAAATAGGCCCCACGGTTGTTGAGTAGCCCCCCACCATCCAGTTTCCTCTTGCTGGTATGGTGGATAGCCATCTTGGGCAGTGCCTGAAGATGGTTGATGAAGTCCCACAACTGGATGCGGTATGCATGAGGAGGTGCAGGGAGAAGTGCATCCAGAACCTCAGTAAGCGGTTCTGGAGTTGTAGCCTAGTGCACCTTAAGCAGATGTGCACCAGGGTCTCCCTCTCCCTGCAAAAGGCACAGGTTCCAGAAGTGCATGAACCATGCCAGGTGCATGCCTGTGCTTACCGCAACACGGAGGGCAGTGGAACCTTCAGACTGGTGACCAGGGTTCCTTGCTTTCCTTAGGTGGCAGCAAGTCCCACCACTTGGGGTGGGGCACAGGGCTGAGGAAGTGGATGGTGTGATACTTTCCCTCCCCAGGACCAAATGCTTCAACTGCCTGATTCTCAGAAACAAAAACCCTTTTTCACACGTCACTGGGTGCAAAAATGCTAGTGTTTTTTTTTAAAAAAAAATACAATAGGCAGTATCTCAAATTAAACATATGATCCACTGAATTTTGTGTCAAAACCTGGGTTTTTGTACTGAATTGGCATGATGCAGAAAGTTGGAGGAGTATGGTAGGGAACATTATCAAATAGGTTAGATTTAAGGTCCGCCTGAGACGTGTACCAGCTTTTGTAAGTGCTTCTCCAGTTTTTATTCAGTGGTCCATTGTCAAAGGCCTTCACCATTCTGTCCTCTTCATCACAATGCTTCTTCCAATTCCTTCCTCCTCTCCAGCAACAAGGTCATGAGAGGCTCACACTTAATGCTTTCTTCCACACCATGCCTTGAAATGTCCTTCCTGAACTGAAGTATGTAAGGCTATTAGTTTCTTCCTTCCCCTCCCTTTGAGAGGGCTGCATACATGTCAGCTAGTGTATGATGACAGAGCTGTGGGAAAATTAGTATTTACTTAATTTTAAACACATTTTATATCTGTTTCTTTTCCAGACTTCATATACTGTAGATTTTCTTAGGCCTGTGCGCCCACATGCATCAGCTTGCGGGATCAGGGCAGAGATACCATCTACTTCTGTCCATGCAGCACCTAGCCACATATTAAATGAGATTTCTCCACTATATTCTGAGAACATGTGTCAAGTATCAGGGGGTAGCCATGTTAGTCTGTATCCACAAAAACATCTGACAAGGTGGGTTTTTTACCTACGAAAGCTTATGTCCAAATAAATCTGTTAGTCTTTAAGGTGCCACCAAACTCCTCGTTGTTTTTGAGAACAATGTGTCATTCTGCAGAGCACACTTTGAGAACTCTTGCTGTTCAGTATATCTTTCTATAGAAATCACTTTATTCTACAGTTTACATCATGTATATCTAGTAGTTGACAGCAGTTTTTTTACTAAAGATATACAGTGGTAAGGTGACAAGTTTAATTTTAATAACAGCCACAGTAGAACAAGCTCTAGGTATTTTGTCCTGTGCTTTAGTCACAT
The DNA here is from genome assembly GCF_028017835.1 of Emys orbicularis. Taxonomy (NCBI): domain Eukaryota; kingdom Metazoa; phylum Chordata; order Testudines; family Emydidae; genus Emys; species Emys orbicularis. The sequence continues at coordinate 48,865,788 of NC_088684.1, read as the reverse complement.
TTAATGTAGTTTCTTCTTAATAGTTTAGTTCTCTTCATATAGACTTGAGCAGTTCCACAGCTTCTTTCTGTACCTAAAATTAAAAAAAAAAGTGATGAACAAAACTGGTATTATTTACAAGCTTTTCTATAGCACTTATGCCCATACTATCCAAGTGCCTCACAATTCCCTGTAAGACAAGTGTTATCTTAAAGATGTAGAAACCAGGATATAGAAGTTGAGTGATTTACCCAGTATTATACAGGACCCTCATAGCACAACCATGAATGGAACTTCGACCTCTGCTGATTCTCAGCCTCGTCCCTTAACTGCAGTACTTCCTCTCTAAACATTCATTTACTATACACACTAACTCTCTTCATTGTATTTAAGTCAAATATACAATAGCAGAAACAATTAGCACTTACTTATAGGAACTGCCATAATAAAGCAGCACCAGGTGGATCTGTTATCCCATAACTGACAACAACTAAGTCAGATGTTTCAGAGCCAACAAGCAGCTAATGGGCAAGTTTGTGAGGTCAGCAGTGTTTCTGAGACTCGTGGCCTGCCACTCCATCATTCAGTACTTTAGTAATCCTGGCTATAAGAAGCTGGATTTACACTAGTAGTTGCGTGCAGCATACACACGGCCATGTGGCAATTTGTTGCACACTGTGGAATAAACTGTTCACAATTTTTAACTTCTGAGTGTGTGTGAGGTTACACACCCTACAGCCCTCAATGAGAATGAAGGCCACATTGTTGTGTGTGTTTAATTCTCATCTTGATATAGCCACTTGAAACTGATTCATTCAAGTTTTTAACTGGGATCCAGTCCTGACTTTCCTATCCAACATTCCCATTGTTCAGAACTAACAGGGTACATCTTTGTCCTCCTCATGCTAACCCCATACAAGTAGACAGTGATCCCTTTACAATGGAAGTGCATATTTTGCTCCAGGGCCTCTATAGCCCTTAACAATTAAGCAGAACCCATGAAACTCAAAGTAACTTCATGGGCTGGACAGGAATCCACTTCAATGCTGAAAATCTCCCAACATTCCTGGGGTTCAGTCCATACTTTCAAAATGCTACTGAAATGTCAGTGCTTCCTCAGATGATATGCAAAAGCAACAGGTCCTGAGTGCCATGACTCAGGAGAGAGACAAATAAGCTTATCTAGTCACAGTAGGCTCTCCCTGCAGACACCAGGCTAAGTGCTAAACAAGACTCATAATAGATCAGAGACTCTGAGAGCCTCCAGCAGAAAAGGAAGTTTGTTCTTTGCTTGTAAATTAGATTTCTGCAAGAGGCTCCCTGTTCAAAGTGCCCTACTACTAGGTTGTTCTGTGACGAATCCTGTTTGTACAGTTAAGTGAATGTAGCTTTACAGTTCTCAGTAGTTGTGGGGGGCGGGGTGGCAAGGATATGTGTATCTTTAAAGACGAGTTTGCTAGATAAGACACTGCCTGGAGCCCTGAGGAGATAATCCTGTTATCTTTAGCAGCTGAACATACAACTCTTATCTATACCTAGTGGTAGTACATTCTCTGACAGAAACTCTTGAATCTTAGCGTCTCTTTAACTCCAACAAAAACTTGGGTATTTATAATAGGAGCAGTAAGATTAGACAAGAGTTAATACCCTAAAATCTCATTTTTTTGTTTTAATAGATTACTGGTCCGAGAGGCAAAGATTCAGAGAAATTATTAACGCATTACTATTTGTTGGTGCCTGGATGCGATCCAAAAGTAGTTCCAGAAGTACAATTTAGTCAAATTATTTTTACAGATGTTCAGCCACCAAAGTGCCATGCATGTTGGTTTCCACATACTTACATTATGACAGTTCTTATTATTTTTCCTACCTGTTTATCCTCCTCTGTATGTGCCGGATAATCCCTGGTTTTTGTTAGCCACAAGAGGGCCATCTTTTTGTTGTTTAACTTCAAGTACGTCTTCCCCAAAAGCAGCAAGTTTTTGCTGTAGAAGTTTGGATCAGCTATATAAAGTGACAGAAGAGGGAAAGATATTTTTGCCTCATTATACTGATTTTAGACAAAAAGCAATTGTGCACTGGCTTGAAACATTCTTTCTTGCTTTAAATGAGAACTGTAGTGAGCATGGCGTACAATCCAGAGCACTATATATTGTGACTTGCTGAAACATTTACACTTTCAAACTACTTAATGCAGCTATATTTTGGGCTCAAAGAGGAGCGAACCATTGACACTGGAACAAATGTAAAGTTTTCACTTGCTGTGCTGGGCCCTGCGTACTCTGGTGCCCAACAGACCCAAATTCTGCAGCTATCTCAGTTAATTTTCATTGATATGGAAATTAATTTTGCCACCGGAGTACAGGGAAAGGAGGAGTTTACAGCCAGTATCAGTGGCTCCTCTCCCTATGCCTCTATTGCTGCAATGCTCTCCAGGTGGGCCTATCTCAAATTCAGCATGTGCAAGAGAAGAAAGGAGCTTCTCGCTCATTTCAGTAACACTGTCTCCTCTGCTCCAGGAGCCATGTGTGTGAGTTGCACATAGGTAACACTGGTGCAGCTGAGGCCTGAGAAGGAGGGGAGAAAATTTTGACAATATCAAAGAAAGTACTGATGGAAATCTGTATTTTTAGAAAAGGGAAACAAAAAAACCCCTTTCCTCTTGTAAGAGAGGATTTTCATTGGTTCAAACACTCAAGGTCTGTGCTGTCTGCACTGTGTCTATTTGGGCCATAGACTTTACAACATAAGCTTTCCGGGCAGAAAGTGTTTTCTCCAAGTATCCTACAGGGATGAGAATAATGATGACATTCAACAAATTACAGTAGATTCTACTTATTAGTAACCTCTTGGTTCCCAGCAAAAAGTCTCTCTTATCCAAAGGTTGCCAATAAATGGAAGGCAAGTTTGCAGGGCTGCAGCCAGGGCAAGGAGTGCTGGGACTTGCTTCTCTGGCTGGAGCCCCACAAACCTGCTGGCTGGCCTGCAGCCAGGGTCGGAAGCACCAAGACATGCATGCTACCTCTCCCTGCAGCCCTGCACACCTGCCTGTGGCTGGGAGGGGAGGCTGAGGGCAGGGCAGCAACCACAAGGTTTGGGAGGCTCCAGCCTGGGAAGGAATTGCTGAGCCCAGGGTCCCACTGCCATGCCTGGGTGCAGGCTGGAGAGCACAGAGAGGCAGAGTGCAGCCCTGTGGGCCCCTGCTCCTCATGGAAAGCCCCAGCAAGAGGGCTGCACCCCTCCTCCCCACTACCTCCCTGCTTGCAACCTCCCCTCCCAGCTGCAGGCATGTTTGTGGGGCTGCAGCCAGGGAAGGCATGTCAAAAAGTTCTTAATAAGAGGCATCCCTGTGGTCAATAACCAAATCCTATTAACGCCAATGGGACGGGATTGGTTCTCAGCCAAATGTTGCTATTAACCAGAAATTGTTAAGATCTGGATTGCTATTAAGAGGCGGCCACTGTATGCACCTTTCCTCCGAAGGGCAAACATCACTTTATAAAATGGGGAAATAGGTAGAAAGGGTTAGCTTGCCTAAGATCGCACAGCAAGTCAGCAGCAGGCTTGGGAATAGAACCAGGATGTTCTACTCCAGTCCCCTGTTCTAACCACTAGGCCTGCTGCCCGCCTCAGTCTTACTTCCATCAAAAAGTCACTTCATATTTGCCAGGCTTCCTTTTTAAAAGAGTATATAATTCTCCTCATTCTTATTTTTCTTTGATAAGGCCCAAATTTCAAAACTGAACTCCATAGCTGCAAGTACAAATTTGGCTTATTTGATGTCAGTGATGTTTGCTGACTTAACTATAACTTTTTCACATAATGAACCCTTCCATGAGCTTGAATTAATAAAAAGCAACTCAAAGGGAAAAACCTAAGATGCCATGTATCAAACGTGCAGTACTGAATGATATACTTCTTCCTACTGATTATAAACATATGATAGGGACCCCCACACAGTAAGTTACATGGGCATGTAATTTAACTTTGTCAAACTACTACATAAATTCTTGTTTGTCACACCAATCCACAAAAACATGGTCACATTCTGCATTTCAGCTTCTCTACATCCTGTTTTTTGTCTACATCCTGTCTCTCTGTTTGGTTTCTGCACTAAGGGGAATTCAATCAGTTTCCTGTGCTTGGTCTCTTAAATGGACAAGAGCCAGGAGGCAGTAACAGGGAGATTTATCCAGAATGAGGACAGCATAACAACAAGAATGATCACAAGTCTACTCAGCTCTTCTCTCAAAGCTGGAGTGGTGAGGGTGAGAGAGACAACTCAGCAATTGCTAAGTACCTTCTCTCCTGCAGGTCTTAGCATCTGCACACAAAGTTAAACCAAATAGCCAGCTAGGGTATGTGTACACTGCAATATAAATCCAGGGTTCAAACTCAGGCTTAAGCCTAACCCACCTTCTGTCTACACACAAATCGTTCTAACCCAGGGCTTGGTTCTAGGGTCCCAAGAACCCATATGGGTGAGGGTCCAAACCTGTGTCAAGCCAGGACTCAGGGTTCAAGCCAACCGTACTGCTTTGCTACGTGGATGCAGCCACACTGGACTCATGATCTCGGAGTCTGCCACAAGTATCCCGCAATAATCCCATGGGCTGACATTCTTTGTCCTCTGAACAGTCAAGTTTTCCCACAAAGGGCCAGAGTGGCCACATTTTGGGAGGGTGCTAGGAAGGCTGGAATATGGGCAGTGGACTCCAGCCCACACAGGTTGGTACCCAGGGCTCAACAATTCCTAGCCTGGGGTTATAAATCAGTACAGACCCTCAAGCCCTAGGTTAACAAAGCCAAGGTCTGACACCTCAAGTTCTACTAACCCTGGGCTTACAGTGCAGTGCAGACAGACTCCTGGAGGGGGCGACAAGTCACAGGCTAACAGGCTAAAGTGGCAGGTCAAACAGTAGAGAAACAGAAGATACACCTTATCTTTTAAGCATTCTAACAGGCACCAACCGAAACACAGGACAGAGGTTCCCTCAATTACTTAAAAACAACCAAATTCTCTTTATAGCCAGCTCTTGGTATTTTCTTCCTAAAATTGTGCATCCACCATCCCAATCTCCTGCCTGTACTAACTCTCTCACAGACTTCTAATTCAGTGCTTTATCTGTAATCTATTTTAGGGGTTTCTGCTGCTGCCCAGCACTGTAGTATTAATGTGTTCTATGTAAGATAGCAATAGTGGAGTCCCTAGTGGTTCTGACTTGCCTCTCTTCTTGGGGTAAAAAGCCTGTGTGGGATATTTTCATTTGTTGGCTGATTTTTCTCAGGGATATTTTTACTTGGGAGGAGGGGCATATTTTGCGGGTGTCAGTGGTCTGTCTTTCTAGCTGTGGTGGAAAGACCTTTTCAAAGAAGTCTCAGATTAAATAATTAGCTGCAACTGGGCAAGCTACAATTCAGTAGCTGCTAGTCAGGTTGTACTGGGTAAATCATTCCCTCTCTGGGCCCAGCCACTGTTTCTCCACTTCAGGTAACAGGGAGAAAAAATTCAAAAATATTTCCTTTTGTCAGGAGACAGTCTTTGCTCCCAGTTGTATTTAAGCTGACCCATAAGCAAGGAAAGGAAAAGTTTTCATTCAGCTTCTGGTGAGAAGCAATGTAATTCCTAATTCACTTCATGCACAAGTAGAGCTGGTTGAAAAATAAGACTTTTTGCAGATTTTTTCCCCCAACCAGCTCTACTCATGAGTAAGAAAGAAAAATTGTCTGAACTGGTTCTTTGCTTTTTCAAATGTTGCCCACTGGAACTACCATAAATAACTGGAAATATTGCATTGCTACAAGTGGTATGCATACATTTCACTATATAGTGCATTTTTAGAAATATTTCAATCAAACTGAAGGTTCCCCAATAACTATGCAATTGGTTAAAATCATCACATCATAATTCACCACAGCTCTGCTGCATAAAGGGGGGGAAGAGGGAAAAGCTTGCCATATAATTTAGGTCTAATGAGCTGAGTGGTGCAGCCAGGGACCTTGAACCTATGTTTCAACAGTACATATACTACTACGTGTTTAACCCCTGGGTATTTGCTTGCTTGTTTTGAATCACCATGGGCAAGAGACTCATTCTACCTACAAACAAACTACACAAAAATTACCTTCTTCAGCCTTGTGAAAGTAACTTAGGGCCTGGAAAAGATAAGAGTCTAAGTTAGTAATGCAATGCTGAATGACTTTAAGTCCACAGAGTTAATTTGTTCCTGAGAACACCCACCTGTACGAGAAGGCTGTTTTTTTTTTTTTTTTTTTAAATCAAGAGATACTGTTGGTGATCTACCGTCAACAGAACACAGAGACAAACAGCCTTATAATATATATTTAACTACCACAAAGTTGGACTGATCTCAGAACAAGTGAAGAAATATATTCTAGATGTATATTTGTTTTTAAATTCACCACTCAGAATAATGCTTTTAAAAGTACCAAGTTGACAGCATTGAAGACCGAAGTCCTTCTTACCCACACAACAGGATCAGCACTGACAGTGGCCATACAAGCTTCTCCACCCTATCACGTTCCTGTGCTCCAACCCTAATGGTTTGAGAGTATTCCTGTCTATACATCCATTTATTCCTTGGCTTAGCACCTCACTACAACTTTTGTTGGCATTAGTCGTTACTGTGCTAGACTGAACCACTATCTCATTTAATAAACAGCCATCACATACTAAGTATTTTTGCTCAATGTTAATGACCTACAGGGAAAGTATTGTCTAAAAACTATTTTTTGAAAAAGCCGCTAAGCATCCACAAAATGCTCTTTGTGCTGATGTTGCAGCAACATGCTGACATCAGTAAGGGTGGAGTTGACACTGCAACATACTTAATACTCTATTCATTTTTAAAGTACTACAAAACCCAGTGCCTGGTTTTGCAGAATTCAGCAGTACTATAAAATCCTGGTTACCATTTTGGATTTATTCTTCTGAGGAGTGAGATTTAGTGGCTACTTTATAAGCTTCATTTTCAGTTGCAAAAGCCTATTTGCTTTTTCAATCAAAACTCAAGCAACAAAAACTAGCTTTCTGCAAGGCAGCAAATCTCTTGCAGCTGCTTTCCTAGTGTTTTTTTTTGGGGGGGAGGGGGGGAAAAAACATTATTTAGTAGAGGTTATGGACAAAAATTTGCCTGTTCCAACAGAAAACCTGAACACAGCTGCAGGAACTTAGATTTGTTCACTAAGAGCAAGGCCTGATGGGATTTTCAAAACCAAGTTATTCAACTAAAAATGTAACACATTTAGTGTGATTTAATAGTTTTTGGGGGGTCCCTAAGCTAACTCTGACCAAAGTTATATAGTTGAATAGAAAAAAAAAAGCCAGTCACAGATTCTTTATGTCTGGATTAGGCTGAAAACAATTCGGCCACCACTACCCTAAGTATATGAGGGCTTGTCTATATGAATACTTAGTGCACAGCAAACTGGGGAGCAAATCTACCTTGTACTAGCCTGCCACACACTGTCTGTGTGGACACTGTTGCCATGCACAAAAAATTCCCTTTGATCTACCCCACTTTGAAATCAAAGTAGGCAACTTCTAGTGCAGGGCCGCACGCGGCACACGGACACTTACTGCATCTCAGGCAAGTGTCAGGTAGATTTGTATCCCAGCTTGTCGCACACTCTTTGTGTGGGCAAGCCCTTACACAGCAGGCAATGTGCTCTAGTACTTAAAAGCTCCTGGAGTCAGGAGAACTGTGATGTAGTCATGGTTATGACACAGACTTCCTATGTGACCTCAGGCAAGTCACTTAAACTCTCTGGACCTCAGTTTCTTCATACATTACCAACCCCCCCCCCCCCCCCAAAACAAACAAAAAAAACCAACCCAAACCTAGGAGGGAAATAATATTGGCTCCTAGATGTTATTAAGACGGGCACCTTTACATGTATATAATAAAATATGATATAAAAAACAAAAATCACATGACTGTGGAGGACAAAGATACCTCAAGTTCAATCTGGAGGAAAACTCAAGTAGTTAAACAGTCATGAGGATGAAGAGGAAATATTTGCTAATGAAAAATGACAAAATCAGAGGGAAGCATTTTATTTTCATAGAAGGAAACGAAAATAAAAATACTGAGTATCACGTCAAATAATATGTAGGTGCTCAGATATCATGGTGAAGAGAGCTGCATTGGAACCTAGACAGACAATTATCTGTGGTCTGTCCTAATGGTAATCTGTCTCTGAGTATGCACCACTTTATGTGCTATGTGGTGGTTTGGAGATTAATTCTCAGCTGCCCCTTGTGTGTGTATCTCATTAAATCATCCAAATTTGAGAGAAGGTGATTCAATAGGTTCATGAACTAAGATAACTCCTTTTTACTGTATGTCATCAATGGAAAATAAATTGGAGGCTTTCATCCTAGTTTCTGCATGTATTTTTTATGGACCTAATATCAAGCTTTCAGAGCCCCACAGTCCAAAAGGATATTTGCCAAATAATAATGTCATTAGTCACTTTGTGACTGTTCTAGGCAAGGCCTGACTTGAGAAGAAACGAATTAATGTTTGTTGTTTTTACATGGACTCTTGCATATTTCTAACAAGGCAACTTCATTGGCTCCAAATCTATATTTAATCCATAAGTACAATTTTGTATATGACTGCACCTGTATTGTTCACCATTCTGAGCACTTCTGGGAGGTGAGCTTTATTAGTACAATTATTACTAGAACATGTTAGTGGCTTCTTATTTTTGCTAAGAAAAGTCTATGGGGAACAAGTATTTGCATATAGTACCTCTTCATACGTGGAGGTTGGTGGTGTTGCAAATAGCATTGCAGCTATTTTGCTTTGGTACCATGGCATTTCAGCAAATGAGTAACACCTGGAGCAAAGGCAAAAAGGTTTTATATATTTCACATTTCTCCTTTATTTGGAGGTTCATACTTTTTGGGAGTTGAAGGACCCCCAAGTGTCAAAGTTTCTCATCCTGCCAAGAACCCACAATTGTGAATAATTGCAATGATATTACTTGGTCTTTGAATCAGTAGTTACAATAACAATAAGATACTTAAATTAAAAATAAATTGAAACAATTGTTGCAGAAGACATAACCACTCTGCTAAAGAAGTTTAGCGCCTCCATTGCTGCTAATCGCTATTGCATGATAAAGATAAAAATCCAACTTTTAGCACAAAGTTTACAATATAGCCTATAGCTTGATTTTACTGAGAAAAATCAAGGAGTTAAAGCTATCACTCCAACCAGATCCAGCCTTATGACTTGTACTGTAGTGATTTAACCATATACTGTATGCATTTGTGCGTTTGAAAATTTTTGTAATAACCATATAAAACTGAATAATGACAGCCTGACCTAAACATTAGCTTGCTCCTCTTGATTACTTAATTAAAAAACCCCAAAAACAATAGTACTCTTGAGAGCCTGCATGTTCTACAGTCATGAGCACAGGATTGTGAGTCAAACTTCAGAGTTCTAATCCTGGCTCTGCCAGTTGGCTAAGTCCCTGTTCCCTACCTCAGTTTCCCCATTTGCAAAATGGAAATAGTCATTACTTGCTTACGGGGAAACTGTAAGGATTAATATTTGTAGACTTTTAAACAAGTAAAGTGCAGCATGTGTGATACTGATAACGTTTGTAACACCATATTCCAGAAACACATCTGAATTCACGATTAGCCTTGATTTGCTAAGAAAACAATGTTTGAAATTCCTCATATGTATATGCAGCCTGATTTCCGGGGGATGGGGAGGGAACAGATGTGGTGAAGGTCTAGAAACTTATTAAAGCCTGAGTGTTGGAAAGCAGACACCCAAATGGTGTACCGTAGCAAAGCCTTGGTAGAATGCTATTGGCAAACACTCGCGATGCCAGTGCAGGACGAAACAGAGGGGGAGCGAGAGGAAGGAACTGATCCAATAATTAATTGAGATTTTTAATCCCAAATCTGTGATAGGAATGTAGGGACTCCCAATTCTCAGAACATTTCAAAAACACTATACAACTTGGTAGCACTTCACTACCCAAGTAGTGACACACAATTCCCTCTTCTCCGCTTTTCCCTACAGTTTTCCTGGGTCAACTGAGTCGGGTTCATGGGGCTCTAGCTGGGCATTCCCTACCCCTTCTAGACATCGGAACGACAAGAGGCTGCCTCAGAGCTGGCCCGTAGGCTCCCCCAGAGTGCTGGGTGGCAACAGTTGCTGCCTCTGCTCCTAGAAAAATAAGTTCTCAAACTATTCCAGGAAGTCAGGCTACTTTGGAGCTAGTGGTGCAGACAGGCTGTTACTTAGGAAAGGCAAGCAGGGAAAGCTGGAGCTTGCTAGGTTGCCAAGGGAGACCAGAAATAAAGCCATGGCAAGGAGCAGTTGGTGGAACTCGGAACTGATTCTACAAATCCATTCTTATCCTCTTCATTTTCACCATCTCCTGTGGGTACTTCTACACAGAAAAATAAAAAAACAAACCCAGACTCGGCAGTGAGATGTTCCTGCTCAGGCTGGAGCCTGGACTCTGAGACACTGTAACAAGGGTGGATCTCGGATCCCAGGCTCCCACTCCAGCAGAAATGTCTATACTGGTATTTTTAACTCAGTAGCGTGAGCCTAAGTCAGCTGACCCAGGCTGTGACTCACTGCCGCTGGTGGGTTTTTTCAGTGTAGACATACTATGGCATTCTAAAGATTTCTTGTACAGGGCTGAAGTGGCTTTGGGCTCTCTGACAGATCTGCAAAAAGGAGGAGGAAGTGCTGCATCTGGACTCAAAACATGCCACAAGCTTTCAATACCATGTGAGAACATTTCAGAAAAAGCAATGAGACAATGGGAATGGGAAAAGGGAGCCCCCATGTGGTTATACAGGTCACAGCTGGCCCCGATTTTATTGGTAGAACGGATTTTTTCTGTCTCCTGTATTTCCCAGGCTCTCTCTCTCTCTCTCATATGCTTTCCTCTGACTGATTCATCTAGTGCTCACACACTCACTGACAGAGAAAAGGTGCCAGATGTCCAGCCAAGGTGCTTCTGCATAACATGTGGTGTTTGTACTAAAGTTAAATTCCCAGCTCTTCACCTCCCATTCATCAGTGATGGGCAGTGACAATCAGATTGATTCTCATTCCATCTACATTTTCAGACTCACATTAATGCTAAAGTAAATAAAAATTCAGAGAGTTCTTAAAAATGTAATAGCATATTTAGATAGCATGACAGTGTAAGCTTTTTGTTTAAGAATATCAATCTGTCCTATCTGCCCTCACATCAGTCTTCGAAAGCACCTTAATTCATAGTATACATTTAAATTTTAAATTCTGGCTCTTTTGAAGTCAGTGGTAAAAGGCACTACGGGTTTGACTCTCCCAACATCTCTGAGGCAGACACTCAGAAACACTATTAATAGTGTCCTCAATTTCTGGTGCCTGCTGTGAAAATTATCAAACTGTCTGTACTGGGCTATCTTGATTATCACTTCAAAAGTTTTTTTTCTCTTACTTAATTGGCCTCTCAGAGTTGGTAAGACAACTCCCACCTGTTCATGCTCTCTGTATGTGTGTATATATATCTCCTCAATATATGTTTCACTCTATATGCATCCGAAGAAGTGGGTTGTAGCCCACGAAAGCTTATGCTCTAATAAATTTGTTAGTCTCTAAGGTGCCACAAGTACTCCTGTTATTTTTGCTGATACAGACTAACACGGCTGCTACTCTGAAACCTGAAGTCTGCAACTTATTCTTCTGTATTCCAATGAACTAGAACTAAAACAAGGTCATTGAGCAGTTAGTTTCATCTTCTGAGTTATATTAAAACTTGGATAGCCAGAGTCTTTCAAATAACTCAGGACAATTTTCAAAAGATTTTCATGAGTGGATTTCAAGCCATTTAGCTGCTCTACAAATTTCTGCAAGTCATTTAACATTGCTCAAACATTTTCTTTTCTTTTTTGTCACAAGCTAACTCTGGTTTGAAGAAATAATCAGTCTTACCAAATGCCCATAAGGTGAATTGAGGTAGCATCTTTAGGATTGAGTTCAATGGCCTTCTAGCAAGAAAAAGAAAAGATGTAAAAGGCTGTTTCACCAGATCTGGCTTAAGAACACCAAAAAATGCACCCATAGTTGTCCCCTGCTATTTCATCTGTGTGAAATGCAAACAACCGCAGGGACGTACAGTATTTGGTATTCACAATCTAGTCTGAGCTCCTTATCTTTATGTCTAATAAGCCAGCTGGCTTTTTTCAAGTGGTTGATCATGTCAGTATGTTAAGATTTTGATACAGCTTCTGAGAGAAAGTAAAATCACGTGAAGACTCAGCAGGTCTTTACTGAGCTGTATTTTCTCCAATATTTGGCCTTCAGTAGCTGCAATTTGCACTGAAAGAGCCCATGACGACACTCAGCAGCCAAAGACCATTCTAAGATGATATACTCACTTCGCAATAGCAAAGCTCAAGCCTATATATACTCTACTAGTTTCAGAAGCTCATATAGGGTTCAACAGTCCTCACCTTCTATTCAGAGATTTTTTATCTTAATGGAAAGCAACTGAAGAACACAATGCTCACAGCTACACAAAGATATTCTTTTCATTTGACTTGCATGCTTGTGTGCTAACATTCAGGTCATGAACCACAGCAGCAGGGCATCTCAGGCACCCAGAGTTACAGGAAAGGTGGTGACACAACCTCTCACTGGTCTGGACTGCATCCCATAACGTGACAGACACCACTATGTGTTCCTGGAAGATGCACAGTAGGGACTTGCTGTAACTTTTAGAAAGAAGTGGTGTACTAGCACATGCTTCTGACAGCAGCATACATAGTAACTGATTTGAGGGAGCAGGATACAGCCTAGCTGGCAGACTACACTACTTTGGGCGTGGAGGATTTACAACTATCTGAACACAAGGAGTGATCTTAGCCTGCTCCCTGCATACAGGCTGGCATGGAAAGATGCTTCTTACGGCCTTACCTCCTCTCCCACCCGAAGTGCAGCAAGCAGGTAAGACTAGTCTTTAATTAACCAACTGAAAACATTCTCTGTGACAAAGGCTCTGATAAAATACAGCCCTGCAGTAAATTACATCACCTCTCATTCCATGTGCATACGAGCCCACTGAGAAAGTTAGGGTATGTCTACACCCAGCCGCTAGTTCGGCGGCTGGGAATCGAAGTTCTGGGTTCGACTTATCGCGTCTTGTCTGGACGCGATAAGTCGAACCAGGAAGTGATCGCCGTCGACTGCGGTACTCCAGCTAGATGAGAGGAGTACCGCTGCGTCGACGGGGGAACCGCGGCGTCGACGGGGGAGCCTGCCTGCCGCGTGTGGACCGAGGTAAGTTCGAACTAAGGTACTTCGAACTTCAGCTACGTTATTCACGTAGCTGAAGTTGCGTACCTTAGTTCGAATTGGGGGGTAAGTGTAGACCAAGCCTTAGTGAGGGAACGCAGGCAAAAGAGTTGTTGATTAAGTTTCAATTGCTGGGCTAATTTTGCCCTCGTTTATCTATTTTTTTTAACCCACACTGACACTTCTGGTGCCTGAGGATCAGTTTGCAGGTTGCTGAGAAAACTGATATGACTGGGAGATCAGACGCAGAATTGCAATTGTCCACCCCAGAAAACAGCTGGTGACCCACCCTTCAGGGGGCTGTCACCCAGCATGTGAAAACCTGGTGAGGCCACACCTGGAGTATTGCATCCAGTTTTGGTCCCCCCACTACAGAAAGGACGTGGACAAATTGGAGATAGTCCAGTGGAGAGCAACAAAAATTATTAGGGGGCTGGGGCACATGACTTACAAGGAGCGGCTGAGGGAACTGGGGTTATTTAATTTGCAGAAGAGAAGAGTGAGGGGGGAATCAGCCTTCAACTACCTGAAGGGGGGTTCCAAAGAGGATGGAGCTCAGCTGTTCTCAGTGGTGGCAGATGACAGAACAGGAGTAATGGTCTCAAGTTGCAGTGGGGTAGGTCTAGGTTGGATATTAGGAAATACTATTTCACTAGAAGGGTAGTGAAGCACTGGAATGGGTTACCAAGGGAGGTGGTGGAATCTCCATCTTTAGAGGTTTTTAAGGTCCGGCTTGACAAAGCCCTGGCTGGGATGATTTAGTTGGTGTTGGTCCTGCTTTGAGCAGGAGGTTGGACTAGATGACCTCCTGAGGTCTCTTCCAACCCTAATATTCTATGATTCTATGATTCATTGTTCGAAAATGAAATATAGTGATGCTATCATACTAAAAAATGCTTATTTACAATACCTGGAAGTGTTCCTTGATAACATATGCATTTGCAATTTTAGTCTTGATTCCTTCATAATCTCCAACATCACTGATGCAGATTGCATACCACTAAATTCAAAACAAAACAGGTCATTAAAAGAATATGTAATAGCTCTAATTAAAATAAAATTATCATCACCAAGTGATCAGAACAATATTACTCAAATTTTAAAGCAAGTATTTATTAAAGTGTTGATTAATTAACACTATCGTTTGCTTACGAGAACTGTAATTATAATGGATAATTTAAACGGTGCGAGGAACCTTCACTCATCACAGCTGACCGCAGCCATGGGAGGAGCCAGTGCCTCACTAACTTGCATTGGCAGCAACACTGATTGTACTTAGCTACTCCTCTGCTAAGGTCTGGGTCTGGTGCTACTGAGGAGAGAAGAGGAACAGGAGAAGAAAAGGAGGACAGACCCAGGAACCCTAGGAACTTGCAGCAGAGTCACTACCATGGCACAGAGGAAACAGAATGGATCTGTGATGCACTTTCGAGGCTGATAATGGGGAAATAGTTCAGGCACCAAGAACTCTGACCAATCAGCTGCCTCTGTGGTCCTGTAGACAGAGCTGCCTCTCTGGTCCTGTAGACAGTCATTTTCTGCATATGAGAGTTTGATTTAATATGCAAGAATCCAAGTGCTGGTCCTCTTAGAAAGCTGCCATCAAATTCTCCTGGGTCTCAACTAAAAATTAACAAATTGTGCGTTGAAGAAAGCAGCATACAAATTTGCCAGATAACCTTATAGCTGTAAAGGTCACAGCAGAATCACAGTCACTCCTGTTTCTACTGCCAGATGTCAGGATAATGGATAGCAAAATTTCAATTAAATTACTTTGAATGGCTCACCTTGTGTACTGCAAAACTTGATTCATTTTTCTCCAGTGCCTTCTTTGCATATTCAAGAGCTTCATAAACCAGTTGCTTTTTCTCCTCTGCAGAGGTGCTACTAAGTTGGGCTAGATCACGTGAGGCCCGCGCTAGACGCCATAGTATCTCCGCATCCTCACTAGTTATAAACATAACAGAAATATTAATGATTAAGACTTGTATTGTCTACAAAGCAAGTGCAGGTCTTAAATCAATCACTTACTACACAGCTCAGCTTAGCATTAACGTAATATTGTACTATGTGTAATTCTATACCACATGCAACGAAAGGCTGAATCCAACAAATACGAGATCTCAGTCACAGCGGATTTGCTGAAGAAATTTTGGCAACACTCTTTTGATCTGTGAAGCAATACTCCTATTGGCTCCATAGGAAGCAGCTTTTCTTTTTTTTAAATTGATGCAAATTCACATATAGCACCATTTAGCTAAAGCTAAAGAGACAGGAAGGAAAATAAAGAAAGCAACATTTATTTCTGACCCAAACTATATATTTTCCAATATTCAGTTGGTTTCAGCAGCATATCTTATAGGTATTGTAATATAAGCACTTGCAAAAGTTCAAAATAAAAATGTTTCAGTCCTTCGTTAAAAACTTTCAGTGGAAAGATTGTGTCATGTAAACAGTTTCCTACAGTGTTAGAACTCAAAACACTGCAGCACTGTGCAAGTGAAACTGACTAAAGCCAAGAGTGAAAACAACAAATACAAAGAGTGAAAATTAAATTTGGATTTTTAAAAATTTTTTATTCTAAGGGCCTGGTACTTATATGGCCCCATGATCTGCACATACAACCTTTAAAACCTGCTCCCCTCAGAATAGCAGTATTTATCCTTCGTATAACTACTCAGATTCAACGTATGCACTTTATTTACAGTAGTATGCACTTAATGGTTTAAATAAACAAATATACAATCTGTGCAATTATCTTTAAAACCTAACATAACCTGTTTCTTGCTGGCCTTCCCTTTTCCTAACTCAGGCCATCCAAAATGTAGCTGTCAAGATTATCCTCCATTCTGACCACATTACCCCACCTACTTGAGTATCTACTCTAGCCTCCCCTGTTCTTTGTATCAGATTTGCAATTAGATGCTATACTTTCAAAAGCTTCCATAATTCCACTCTGCCTATATATCTTCTTATGCACACCCATCCCCTTCTACTCTCACCGTGCACTTCATTTCAAACTGTTCTCCATCTCCTTTACCCACTGTAGCCTTTGTGCTATCTTTCATGCTGCCTCAAATTCTTATAACAGTCCCCTCACCTCCTTCATACCATTCATCCCTTTATTTAAAAAAATTCTTAAAAACCTGTTCCACAAAGCATTCCAAACTTAGTATCACTCATTACTTTGGATGGCTGTGTTGCATTGTACAGGCTGTGACTTTAAACTATAAATTGCTTGAAGAAGAGAACTCTATTATGTAAGACACCATGCACTTACTGTGAAGTGTCTTGTTCACTGGTGATACTATACAAATAATAGTGCATACTGATTATGTGATTCTTGTTCGCTTTCTAGTGGTGCTTATCATTATGCATATTTCTGACTTCTCTGAAGCCCAGTTTTCCAAAGGTCTAAAGTGCCTCTCCCCGCCCCAATACATAATATGACCATTTTTAAGAAATGAGAAAATTATAGGGAAAAAAACCCTGTTTCAACCCCAGTGACAATTGGTCACTTCACACTTATTTCCTGATGTTAATACCTGCACACGTCAAAGAGACCAAAAAGAAAAGTGAGAGCAAATGTCACATAGATCAGTTTTTATACATATGAGTTATCTTAGTAACTGCTACCACAATTCAACCTCCTGACAACTCCCTAGTAGATAACTACCCAGAAGAAATATTTTAAACACACAAAAAGCACCTACCAGAAACCTTTGAAGTCATATTACATTATAATAAACATGGTAACCTTTCATACCTATTATTGTTCTTATTCAGCTACTCTCCAAATCGATCATTATTTCCCTACAGTTGAACAGCACTGCAGGCAGTGACAGACTCTTCCTAAGCATGTGACCTCACAACAAGCTTGCTCATTTAATAGTGGGTTCCTAGTTAACTTCAGTGAGCACTGGATACAATGGGAGCATGTGATAATATAAAATGTGGGAAACAGCACAGATTGAAAATATAAGAAACCATTTATAAGAGAAGGAATAACACAATAATTTAAGAACAAGACAGATGTCCTGTTCAGCTCATTTAACCAACTCTGATGCAACCTTCATAGTTTACTGGAATGCCAGCCATATCTATGAAACACAAAATTGGGACTATGTAAAAGTATAGTTGATGTCTTTAATGAGAAAAAGATGTGTACTTTTATTTTTGTATATTTCTTAATCACTATCTAAGAACAGAATTCTGGCACCTATGTTGCTCCTCTGAGTATGGAGAGTTATGATTCCCCTTATAGGTGTTATCAATAACTAAATGGGAAAAATACTCTCTAACACAGCAAAATGACAAACATTAGAAAGGCTTTATAAGGCCTGGTCTACACTACAAGTTTAGGTCTAATTTAGCAGAGTTAAATCGAATTAAGCCTGGACACGTCCACACAACGAAGCCCTTTTTTTCGACTTAAAAGGCCCTTTAAACCGGTTTCTTTACTCCACCTCCGACGAGGGGATTAGCGCTAAAATCGGCCTTTGCGGGTCGGATTTGGAGTAGTGTGGACGGAATTCGACATTATTGGCCTCCGGGAGCTATCCCACAGTGCTTCATTGTGACCGCTCTGGACAGCACTCTCAACTCAGATGCACTGACCAGGTAGACAGGAAAAGCCCCGCGAACTTTTGAATTTCATTTCCTGTTTGCCCAGCGTGGAGAGCACAGGTGACCACGCAGAGCTCATCAGCACAGGTAACCATGATGGAGTCCCAGGATCGCAAAAGAGCTCCAGCATGGACAGAACAGGAGGTACGGGATCTGCTCGCCATATGGGGAGACGAATCAGTGCTAGCTGAACTCCGTAGCAGTAAACGAAATGGCAAAATATTAGAAAAAGTCTCAAAAGCCATGAAGGACAGAGGCCATAACAGGGACGCACAGCAGTGCCGCGTGAAAATTAAGGAGCTAAGGCAAGCCTACCACAAAGCCAGAGAGACAAACGGAAGGTCCGGGGCAGAGCCACAAACATGCCGCTTCTACGCGGAGCTGCATGCCATGCTAGGGGGTGCAGCCACCACTACCCCAACCGTGTGCTTTGACTCCATCAATGGAGAATCACGCAACAGGCAAGCGGGTTCGGGGTACGAGGAAGATGATGATAAAGACAATGAAGATAGCTCACAGCAAGGAAGCGGAGAAACCGGTTTCCCCAACAGCCAGGATATGTTTATCACCCTGGACCTGGAACCAGTAACCCCCGAACTCACCCAAGGCGTGCTCCCAGACCCTGAGGGCACACAAGGGACCTCTGGTGAGTGTACCTTTGTAAATATTACACATGGTTTAAAAGCAAGCATGTTTAATGATTAATGATTAATTTGCCCTGGCAATCGCGGCCAGTACAACTACTGGAAAAGTCTGTTAACGTGTATGGGGATGGAGCGGAAATCCCCCAGGGACATCTCCAGAAAGCTCTCCTTCATGTACTCCCAAAGCCTTTGCAAAAGGTTTCTGGGGAGGGCTGCCTTATCCCGTCCGCCATGGTAGGACACTTTACCACGCCAGGCCAGTAGCACGTAGTCTGGAATCATTGCATAACAAAGCATGGCAGCGTATGGTCCCGGTGTTTGCTGGCATGCAGACAACATCCATTCCTTATCTCTCTTTGTTATCCTCAGGAGAGTGATATCATTCACGTTCACCTGGTTGAAATGGGGTGATTTTATTAAGGGGACATTCAGAGGTGCCCGTTCCTGCTCAGCTGAACAGAAATGTTCCCCGCTGTTAGCCATGCGGTGGGGGGGAGGGGTGAAGTGATCATCCCAGAGAATTGGGGGGTGGGGGGGTAGTTGGGTTTGTGCTGCATGTTAACCCGGAAACCGCAGCCCCTCCTTTTACATTGCAAACCCATTTTAAATGGCCAACCCAACGGGTGCTTGGTATGGGAAATGAGAGCACTACTGTTTGAAACCATTCCCACATGCTAAGAAGGTTAAAAAAGCCAAAAGACTGTGGCTTACCATGGCTGCCTGCAAGCCGAAATCTGTTGCCTGGCACTGCGTGAGTGATCTCTCACACCAAACCGGCAGGCCCTCAATATAAGAGGAAAAATGCAACCTTGTAACGAAAGCACATGTGCTGTGTAATGTGAACAGCAAAATTTAACGTGAAAGAGTGTACCCATTGTTCTTTAAAATGTGTCTTTTTTAACCACCTCTCCCTTCTCCTCCACCAGCTGCAAATGTTTCTCCTTCACAGAGGCTAGTGAAGATTAGAAGGAGAAAACGGCGGACTCAGGATGATATGTTCTCGGAGCTCCAGATGTCCTCCCACGCTGACAGAGCACAGCAGAATGCGTGGAGGCAGTCAATGTCAGAGTGCAAAAAAGCACAATATGAACGAGAGGAGAGGTGGTGGGCTGAATCGCGGGCTGAAGAGAGCAAGTGGCGGGCTGAAGAGGATAGGTGGCGTCAGCTTGCTGACAGAAGGCAAGAGTTGATGCTCCGGCTGCTGGAGCATCAAACTGAGATGCTCCAGCGTATGGTTGAGCTGCAGGAAAGGCAGCAGGAGCAGAGACAGCCGCTACAGCCCCTGTGTAACCAACAGCCCTCCTCCCCAAGTTCCATAGCCTCCTCACCCAGACGCCCAAGAACGCGGTGGGGGGGCCTCCGGCCACCCAGTCACTCCACCCCAGATGATTGCCCGAGCATCAGAAGGCTGGCCTTCAATAAGTGTTAAAGTTTTAAACTGCAATGTGTCCTTTTCCTTCCCTCCTCCCCCACCCCTCCCGGGCTACCTTGGCAGTTATCCCCCTAGTTGTGTGATGAATTAATAAAGAATGCATGAATGTGAAGTAACAATGATTTTATTGCCTCTGCAAGCGGTGCTCGAAGGGGGGAGGGGAGGGTGGTTAGTTTACAGGGAAGTAGAGTGAACCGGGGGGGGGGGGGGGGCGTGGAGGGTTCATCAAGGAGAAACAAACAGAAGTTTCACACCGTAGCCTGGCCAGTCACAAAACTGGTTTTCAAAGCTTCTTTGATGCGCACCGCGCCCTGCTGTACTCTTCTAACCGCCCTGGTGTCTGGCTGCGCGTAATCAGCGGCCAGGCGATTTGCCTCAACCTCCCACCCCGCCATAAATGTCTCCCCCTTACTCTCACAGATATTGTGGAGCGCACAGCAAGCAGCAATAACAATTGGAATATTGGCTTCGCTGAGGTCTATCCGAGTCAGTAAACTGCGCCAGCGCGCTTTTAAATGTCCAAATGCACATTCCACCACCATTCGGCACTTGCTCAGCCTATAGTTGAACAGGTCCTGACTACTGTCCAGGCTGCCTGTGTACGGCTTCATGAGCCATGGCATTAAGGAGCAGGCTGGGTCCCCAAGGATAACGATAGGCATTTCAATATCCCCAACGGTTATTTTCTGGTCCGGGAAGAAAGTCCCTTCCTCCAGCTTTTGAAACAGACCAGAGTTCCTGAAGACGCGAGCATCATGTACCTTTCCCGGCCATCCCACGTTGATGTTAGTGAAATGTCCCTTGTGATCCACCAGGGCTTGCAGCACCATTGAAAAGTACCCCTTGCAGTTTATGTACTCGGTGGCTTGGTGCTCCGGTGACACTGCTCTACATCCAAAATGCTTCTGAAATAAATGTAGTCAAACTTTACTAATTCTGGGTCACTGAGAACGAAAATGATGCTTAAAATTGTTGATTGGCTCTAGTTTTCAAGATATGCTATTGGGTCAGTATATACGACCCTTGACTTGGGAATAGCGGAGGATAAGTGCGTTATAAAGGGAAGGGATCTCAATTTAAACCAGAAATGACTAAAATACATCTTTGACTGGATCTATGAATAAATCTATGACTGGGTTTGGACAGTACTTGCTTTTTAGGCAAAACAATGAATGATGCAATCTGAAGCTGGTATTGCGTCATACATGATATGAATTGCATCATGTTATTCCTAGAAGTCATGGATGATGCAATCATAACGAAGCTTACATCACTCTGCTGAACAAATTGCCCTATATCAGCTCTAGAAATCATACAGTGTCGTGCTCTCTTATTTGTCAGTGTTTGATTTTGCAAAGGGACACATTTCTGTTTAGCCAAAGTGAGCAGAGATGCCTCGTACTTGTGTGAACAGTGCAGATAACTTCTGCTATGTTTGTGGTGAAGTGACTTTTGCATCACAAAAGCGCAGTATAACCACTATGGTTAAGAAAGCCTATCACCTTTATTTTGGCTGCAAAATTGGAGATCAGGACAAGAGGTGGGCCCCACACATATGCTGCAACACTTGTGCAACAAATCTTCACCAGTGGTTGAACAGGAAAAGGAAATCTATGCCTTTTGCAGTGCCAATGATTTGGAGAGAGCCAACAGATCATACCAGCAATTGTTACTTCTGCATGGTGCCTCCAGTTGGGAAAGGTATGTCAAAGAAGAAAAAGTGGACTGTGCATTATCCAAACATTCCATCAGCTATACACCCAGTACCCCACGGAGAAGGACTGCCGGTTCCTGATGCACCAGAATCATTCTCACTTGAGTCAGACGAGGAAGAGGATGAGGATGAAACTTCTGGTCCTGAACCATCAATGTCACAGGACCCACATTTTCTCCCATCCACCTCCTCTGAACCACACCTCCTAACACAAGGTGAACTGAATGACCTTGTCAGGGATTTGGAACTACCCAAGAGTAAGGCAGAGCTGTTGGGCTCCAGACTACAGCAGTGGAATCTCCTGGCAGGTGATGTTAGGGTTTCCATGTTCCGTGACCGTCAAAAGGATCTTGTCCCATTCTTCTTCATGGAAGGTGATCTTGTAGCCTGCAACAACATCGATGGTGCCATCAATTCCAGTTGGTCATGCAGTCCATAAGAAGGAAACCTATGACAACATGAAACAACTTTTGAGGTGCATAAACTATGACCAACATCAGTGGCAGCTTTGTGGCGATTTGAAGATTCATAGATTCATAGATTCTAGGACTGGAAGGGACCTCGAGAGGTCATAGAGTCCAGTCCCCTGCCCGCATGGCAGGACCAAATACTGTCTAGACCATCCCTGATAGACATTTATCTAACCTACTCTTAAATATCTCCAGAGATGGAGATTCCACAACCTCCCTAGGCAATTTATTCCAGTGTTTAACCACCCTGACAGTTAGGAACTTTTTCCTAATGTCCAACCTAGACCTCCCTTGCTGCAGTTTAAGCCCATTGCTTCTTGTTCTATCCTCAGAGGCTAAGGTGAACAAGTTTTCTCCCTCCTCCTTATGACACCCTTTTAGATACCTGAAAACTGCTATCATGTCCCCTCTCAGTCTTCTCTTTTCCAAACTAAACAAACCCAATTCTTTCAGCCTTCCTTCATAGGTCATGTTCTCAAGACCTTTAATCATTCTTGTTGCTCTTCTCTGGACCCTTTCCAATTTCTCCACATCTTTCTTGAAATGCGGTGCCCAGAACTGGACACAATACTCCAGCTGAGGCCTAACCAGAGCAGAGTAGAGCGGAAGAATGACTTCTCGTGTCTTGCTCACAACACACCTGTTAATACATCCCAGAATCATGTTTGCTTTTTTTGCAACAGCATCACACTGTTGACTCATATTTAGCTTGTGGTCCACTATAACCCCTAGATCCCTTTCTGCCGTACTCCTTCCTAGACAGTCTCTTCCCATTCTGTATGTGTGAAACTGATTTTTTCTTCCTAAGTGGAGCACTTTGCATTTGTCTTTGTTAAACTTCATCCTGTTTAACTCAGACCATTTCTCCAATTTGTCCAGATCATTTTGAATTATGACCCTGTCCTCCAAAGCAGTTGCAATCCCTCCCAGTTTGGTATCATCCGCAAAATTAATAAGCGTACTTTCTATGCCAATATCTAAGTCGTTAATGAAGATATTGAACAGAGCCGGTCCCAAAACAGACCCCTGCGGAACCCCACTCGTTATGCCTTTCCAGCAGGATTGGGAACCATTAATAACAACTCTCTGAGTACGGTTATCCAGCCAGTTATGCACCCACCTTATAGTAGCCCCATCTAAATTGTATTTGCCTAGTTTGTCGATAAGAATATCATGCGAGACCGTATCAAATGCCTTACTAAAGTCTAGGTATACCACATCCACAGCTTCTCCCTTATCCACAAGACTCGTTATCCTATCAAAGAAAGCTATCAGATTGGTTGTTGCTCTCTTGCTTGGTCTGCAGACTGGATACACAAAGTACTGCTGTTTTCTCTGCGAATGGGATAGTCGTGCAAGAGATTCCCACTACATCAAGAAAGATTGGCCACTCCGACAGTCATTGGAGCCTGGGAGGAAAAGTGTTCAGCATCCACCACTTGTTGAATCAAGGAAGATTTTGTTACCACCCTTACACATCAAGCTGGGTCTGATGAAGAACTTTGTCAAGGCCATTGACAAAACACAAGCAGCTTTCAAGTACCTCCGTGGAAAATTTCCAAGGTTAAGTGAAGCTAAGATAAAGGAAGGTGTCTTTGTTGGTCCTCAGATTCGTGAACTTCTTCGAGATGATGCATTTGACCATGCACTGCGTGGCAAGGAAAAGACGGCATGGAAAGCCTTCCAGTTAGTGGCAATAAATTTTCTTGGAAACAATAAGGCAGACAATTACAGGTTGTTGGTGGAAAACCTCCTTAAGGCATACAAAAGCCTTGGTTGCAACATGTCACTAAAGATACATTTTTTGCACTCTCATCTAGATTTTTTTCCACTGAACTGCGGAGCAGTGAGCGATGAGCACGGCGAGCGATTTCACCAGGACATTGCAACAATGGAGAAACGCTATCAGGGCAAATGGATCCCATCAATGCTTGCAGACTATTGCTGGACAATGACAAGAGATGCTCCATTTAATGAATACAAGAGACAAGCCAAGAAGCGCCGAGTAGACACTGAATAGGACTAAAGTATGTACAGAATAGTTTTTTGCCTTTTGTTTCATAATCAATTTTATTTATATAACCCTTTTGCTGATTTTTAAAGTGTTACATAAACAGGACAGGTGAAATATTATCATGTAAAGCAACCATAAACACATGAAAAGACCTAGGTTTACAATTTATGATTAAAACTCTACTATCTACACAATATACATAGACATAAAATGTAAAAACTTAAATATCTTAGAAACAGTAGCCAATCAGTTGTTTTAATTGTCATATTTGAATTCAGCACATCAAAATACATAATAAATAGCACATTTTATCTCTGAAGCAGACGACTTCTCAAAAATTGTAGACCAGTGTGACAAGATAGGGATATGGGTTCCGTCTATCGCCTCACCACAGTTTGGGAATCCCATTGCAGCAAAGCCATCCACTATGACCTGCACGTTTCCCAGAGTCACTACCCTTGATATCAGCAGGTCTTTCATTGCGTTGGCTACTTCGATGACAGCAGCCCCCACAGTAGATTTGCCCACTCCAAATTGATTCCCGACTGACCGGTAGCTGTCTGGCGTTGCAAGCTTCCACAGAGCTATCGCCACTCGCTTCTCAACTGTGAGGGCTGCTCTCATCCTGGTATTCTGGCACTTCAGGGCAGGGGAAAGCAAGTCACAAAGTTCCATGAAAGTGCCCTTACGCATGCGAAAGTTTCGCAGCCACTGGGAATCATCCCACACCTGCAACACGATGCGGTCCCACCAGTCTGTGCTTGTTTCCCGGGCCCAGAATCGGCGTTCCACGCCATGAACCTGCCCCAGTAACACCATGATTTGCACATTGCTGGGGCCTGTACTTTGTGAGAGGTCTATGTCCATGTCAATTTCCTCATCACTCTCGTCGCAGCGCTGCAATCGCTGCAATCGCCTCCTCGCCTGGTTTTGCTTTGGCATGTTCTGGCTCTGCATATACTCCAGGACAATGCGCGTGGTGTTCATAGTGCTCATAATTGCTGCGGTGATCTGAGCGGGCTCCATGATCCCAGTGCTATGGCGTCTGGGCTGAAAAAAGGCGCGAAACTATTGTCTGACAGAGGGAGGGAGGGGCGAGTGACGACATGGCTTACAGGGAATTAAAATCAACAAAGGTGGCTGTGTATCAGGGAGAAACACAAACAACTGTCACACAGAATTGCCCCCCCAAAGATTGAACTCAAAACCCTGGGTTTAGCAGGCCGTTGATTTCACGGAGGGGGAAGCAAATGAATACAGAACAAAACTGGTCCATCTATTTTTTACATCTTAAGCTGGCAGCAGATGGTGCAGCATGACTGATAGCCATCGGCATCTTCTGGGTGCTTGTCAGAAAATGCTGTATTACGACTGCTAGCCATCAACGTCAAGACCGTTCAATAGGACTGCCGGCAGGACTGAGTCTCCAGGAGACAAAACATGTCTGCCCAGGTGCCTCTGACCGAACTCACTGAGGAATATGATGATGATGGATATCAATCGTAATACACCATCCACTGCCAAAAGGCAAGGAGCTGCTGCTATATAGCAATGCAGCCCCACGTCTGCCAGCACCCAGATGACATATGGTGACGGTGAGCTGAGCTGAGCGGGCTCCATGCTTGCCGTGGTTTGTTGTCTGCACAGGTAACCCAGGTAAAAAGGCGCGAATCGATTGTCTGCTGTTGCTCTGACGGAGGGGGAGGGGCCTGACGACATGTACCCAGAACCCCCCGCGACACAGTTTTTGCATCATCAGGCATTGGGATCTCAACCCAGAATTCCAATGGGCGGCGGAGACTGCGGGAACTGTGGGATAGCTACCCACAGTGCAACGCTCCGGAAGTCGACGCTAGCCTCGGTACTGTGGACGCGGTCCGCCGACTTAATGCACTTAGAGCATTTTATGTGGGGACATACACAATCGACTGTATAAAACCGATTTCTATAAAACCGGCTTCTATAAATTTGACCTAATTTCGTAGTGTAGACATACCCTTAGTTACTATGTCACCTGACTGCATATACACAGATTTTTATTGTGCCATTGGTATTCACTGCATTTTACAAAGATGACAGATCTCAGTATCAATGAGTTAGTTAAATACAATTCCTCTGTTTTCATACGCTGCCTAAAGTTTTCTATTTTGAACTCTAAGATTAAATAACAATTTATGAACGTTTCAAAAGTCAGCGATTATTGTGAGACTGTGGGTAGAGAAGCTGAATCTAGAAATAGGAATGCTGGGTGTCAAAAAACAGGCAGTTTCTAACACATTGTCAAACAAAGGATAGTTAAGTTTAGAACCTCAATACAAAATGTTTTTCGGGCAAGGTATTAAATATGGCACTACTACTCTGTTTACTGGATAGTTCTGCTCTAGGTACTGACCTAGCATAGAACTAAGTGACTCAGTCTCCAAGCTGTTCCTATAATTTTTGTGCCTACGTGCCTCCCCCTAAGAGAATTTTCAGCTTCCTTATGACTTGGTGTTTCTCTGGGACCACTCCTTTCCCCTTCTGATGGGGTGGAAACAACCCAGCCCAGCTCTCAAGGTTCCTCCATAAAGCCCTGGGGTACATCTAATCCACAAGAAAGAGATGGCCAGCCAGCCACCCCTTCCCCTGAAGGAGGGCAATCTAAAGAAAAACCTCAGAGGGTAATCTGCTTTTTCCTTTACACGGTCCTGTCTCAGTCTGCACAATGGTTTTTTTTTGTGTGTCCAACTAAGACATATGGGCAGGAGTAATACTCTCTGTGGTCAAGAACCCCTTCCTTGGCAGAAGCGAAATAAAAGTAAGAAGAAAAGAGCTGGTGAGCAGTACAGTGAAAAACAGCAGGAATGCTCCTAGAGTTGGGAGAATTTTTGCCTCAATACATGAGGTGTGGGCTCTTTCCCTGATTTAATAATACATAAATACTCCTCTACCTTGATATAACGCTGTCCTCAGGAGCCAAAAAATCTTACTGCGTTATAGGTGAAACCATGTTATATTGAACTTGGTTTGATCCGCCAGAGTGCGCAGCCCCACCCCCCAGAGCGCTGCTTTACTGCGTTATATCCGAATTCGTGTTATATCGGGGTAGAGGTGTACTGGTTGTCTTCTCCCACTCCTCTAGCTTCCATTAGTGAATTCTAAGGCTAGGCCTACACTACGGGGGGCGGGAGGGGGTCGACCGAAGATACGCAACTTCAGCTACGTGAATAGCGTAGCTGAAGTTGCGTATTTTAGGTCGACTTACCTGGCTGTGAGGACGGCGGCGAGTCGACCGCTGCCGCTCCGCCGTCGACTCCGCTTCCGCCTCTTGCAGTGGTGGATTTCCAGAGTCGACGGCAGACCAATCAGGGATCGATTTTATCGCGTCTTCACTAGACGCGATAAGTCGATCCCCAATAGATCGATTGCTACCCGCCGATCCGGCGGGTAGTGAAGACGTGCCCTAAGTGTCCCTCTCTCCCCCATTAGCGAAATCTTCTCCCTGCCACCCACCCCTTTTCTTTACATGGCTCCTTTCTTCCTATGGGCCACTCTGCTCCCCCTCCTCTCAGGTCCAAGCCTCTCTGCTCCTCCTTCACCCCAGCACAAAAGAACGGATGGTCCTACCACTCTGCTTTCTATCACCTCCTTCTCTTACTGAAAAAGAGCAAGAGGTTCAAAGGCTGCTCTGTTCCCTGTACTTCTGTTACAGGAGCTGGGACACTTGAACCGCTCTGTTCTCTTCTTTCTCCCTTCCCTCCAGCAAAGGAGTCAGAACCGACTCAGTCCAGTCATGCTGGCAAAATTTCTATTTGCCTATGGCCAGCAGGTGTGTTTTGTACAGTAGCAAACACATTGTCAGCTCTGTAACACAGTGACGCCCCCCGCCTCTTCCAAGCCCACAGAGCTGCCATTCACTTGCTAGGGGATTAGGATGAAGCAATACTACTGCTCTGTCCCACATCTCTACTAGAATACTTGCACACTAGAGTCTTTATTTAACCTTCTAACATATACTAGGGAAAGCAGGAGGAGTGCCCACCAACTTTCTTATAAGAACATTATTCTCAGGGGCCCTGTGCCAATGAAAAAGCTATCAGAGTGCCAATCCTCTGCTGCCCAAACTGAGCCTGACTATGAACCAGGTCCTTCCTTCTACATTGAAAGGGAAGAAAATTCAGGAGATTTTCTCTCTTACTGCAAAAAGGTGCAAGCTGGGTGCTCAGTGCTATCATATTTACTGTATTAGTTAACATGAACTGATAAAGGGGAGCTTCATGTGGGGATATTCAATACAGTGAAATACCTGTTTTTGTGCTGGGTCAGCAACTGATAGAGCTTTTTGGTTTCTCCACTCCCATATAGGTAGTCTGCTTGCTCTATGATTTCCTCAACTTCAAAAGGGGTACGGATGGTGGAAAGAGAAGACAAAAAGATTAATAAATACGATAGCCTACCAGATAAGCAACAATATTTCAAAGTACAACAATCCAACAGGCTGCTAGCCAAAGTACCCTGAAACACAAAAAATCAGCAGACAAAAAATCAGCACTAAGACAGGGTCAAACAACTATTTCCTAACAAATATAAAGTGTTTCCAATTTCAAATTGGCTATCTATACTATACTAACTTTTAGCAGCCATGGGATACAGAATTGTACCAACTTTGTTTATTTTCAATAAACAACTTCTGGGAACAGAAACAACATAAAAAAAAATTACTCTATGAAACTATAAAACAGCCCTTAGCAACAGACAGTGTTAGAAGTGTAACAGATTTTAGAATGTTAGTCTGATGACCTCACAATGGCAGAACAGAAAATGTTTGGTTTAGGTTTTGGTGATGAATAAGGACTTGTCTACAGTGCAATTAAAAACCAACGGCTTGCCTGGGACAGCTGACTTGGGCTCGGGCCAAGGGTCTGCTTAATTGAAGTGTAGACATTCGGCTCGGGCTGGAGCTTGAGCTCTGGAACCCGAACATCTACACCGCAATTAAACAGCCCTTTAGCTCAAGCCTCACAAGCCCAAATCAGTTGACTCAGGCTAGCCAAGGATGTCCAGTCACAGTGTAGACACATCCTAAGTGATCAGAACATGGAGCGTGTGGTAGGCCAGGGACTGAAATATAGCAAGGTAAAGTGGATGAATGCAGTAAGGGTCACTTAGTATCGGACTGATCCTTCCATGTATTTTCTTCATAATTTGTTGCAGGGTGACTTATGTTTTCAGTCTTAAATCATTATTTTGTATATAACCAGCAGCACATATACAAATAATTCAAAAGTATTAAGATACATTAGTGATATAATGCTTTTTAAAATATTGTGGGTTCTGGCAATCAGAGATAAGGGCTCCACAGTTACAGTAGTAATCAAAGTAGTACTGTAACATGCATGAGGCCACAGACAATGAAACTGGAGAAAATTTTATTAAATGAACCAAAATTGGGCTTTTCAGTCCAGCTTGCCATTTTATCAAAGTTTTGCTGAATTAAGCCCTTAGCAGTTGCACAAGCACCTGTTTTTTAAAACTAGAGTGTCATAAATTTTTGTTTTTAATACCACATTTTTCCCCCCACAGAGCTCTTCCGGGTTTACTTTGTAGGTTCCTAAATAGGCTTAGCACACCCTGCATTCCCAGTAACTGCAAGTCCCCCATTCTACATAATAATAATAAATACCTAGGTCTTATTTATGAAGATACAGGTCTTTGTCTGGTCATTCTTATTGTTTATCATCCCGCACCAAGCAAATACATGAAGTTAGTGTTTTTGAAACTGGAACAAAGCGTGTCATGGGTTGGATTTAAGTAAAAAAGATAAATAAGATAACCGTACTCAGAGAGTTATTAATGGTTCCCAATCCTGCTGGAAAGGCATAATGAGTGGGGTTCCGCAGGGGTCTGTTTTGGGACCGGCTCTGTTCAATATCTTCATTAACGACTTAGATATTGGCATAGAAAGTATGCTTATTAAGTTTGCGGATGATACCAAACTGGGAGGGATTGCAACTGCTTTGGAGGACAGGGTCATAATTCAAAATGATCTGGACAAATGGGAGAAATGGTCTGAGTTAAACAGGATGAAGTTTAACAAAGACAAATGCAAAGTGCTCCACTTAGGAAGAAAAAATCAGTTTCACACATACAGAATGGGAAGAGACTGTCTAGGAAGGAGTACGGCAGAAAGGGATCTAGGGGTTATAGTGGACCACAAACTAAATATGAGTCAACAGTGTGATGCTGTTGCAAAAAAAGCAAACATGATTCTGGGATGTATTAACAGGTGTGTTGTGAGCAAGACACGAGAAGTCATTCTTCCGCTCTTCTCTGCTCTGGTTAGGCCTCAGCTGGAGTATTGTGTCCAGTTCCGGGCACCGCATTTTAAGGAAGATGTGGAGAAATTGGAAAGGGTCCAGAGAAGAGCAACAAGAATGATTAAAGGTCTTGAGAACATGACCTATGAAGGAAGGCTGAAAGAATTGGGTTTGTTTAGTTTGGAAAAGAGAAGACTGAGAGGGGACATGATAGCAGTTTTCAGGTATCTAAAAGGGTGTCATAAGGAGGAGGGAGAAAACTTGTTCACCTTAGCCTCTAAGGATAGAACAAGAAGCAATGGGCTTAAACTGCAGCAAGGGAGGTTTAGGTTGGACATTAGGAAAAAGTTCCTAACTGTCAGGGTGGTTAAACACTGGAATAAATTGCCTAGGGAGGTTGTGGAATCTCCATCTCTGGAGATATTTAAGAGTAGGTTAGATAAATGTCTATCAGGGATGGTCTAGACAGTATTTGGTCCTGCCATGCGGGCAGGGGACTGGACTCGATGACCTCTCGAGGTCCCTTCCAGTCCTAGAATCTATGAATCTATGAATCTATATGTTAAAAATGAACATACCTCCACATTTACAACCTGGAAAGTTAGAAGCTGTACTATTCTCTAGTATTTTTTCCATATTTTGGCTACCAGAGTTGTTTAATTTAATTTCACCCACAATATTAAGGAGTTTAATATTTACTAAATATCTTAAAAGGTGACAATTTTAATTTGTGTTTTCTCTTCAATGGTGTTGCTATCCCAAATAATAAGTTTAACATTTTGCTTTTTCCCCATATTAATTCTGTATCATAACCTTCCAAAGTTTAAATTTCAGATAATGGAAATGGTGGGATAAGACTCATTCACACCACACAGTAATTATGTGAATAAAACATAGTTTTGTTCCACAAATTGATATACCAAATATGGTTGAAGGGTTCTACCATGATCATAAATAAAAGACATAAAAGAATGTGAGTATCTTGCTTAGGTTTCTCTTCCCAATTAAAAACAAGGTGTTCCATCTGATAATCCTATTTTTGCCATAGGTTTGTTATATTTTGATTTAATCATTTTTTTAAAGAATGACCACATCCAACCATTGTTGGGTTTTTTAATTGTTGCTAGAAGGAAACTTCACCCTTGTCAAAGGCCTTCCCAGTATCTAGACTACCTAGCTTTCTTCT
This sequence comes from Emys orbicularis, assembly GCF_028017835.1. Lineage (NCBI taxonomy): Eukaryota > Metazoa > Chordata > Testudines > Emydidae > Emys > Emys orbicularis. The sequence goes on along the minus strand of NC_088684.1, from coordinate 48,834,078 downwards.
TCTTCTTAACTCTTCAATTATGCTTATTATTCTACTAAAGTCTTCCATGTGACAAAGCCTCTTCCGATCCAAATATACAAATTTAGGCCCTTTGATTCTAACAAAAACATTTGCATAGATGTATAACTTTAAGATATGAATAATCTATTGAAGTTGATGAAAATACTCAAAGTTAAGCATTTGTGTTTTACAGGAGTAGCCACAATTACTTTCGCAATCCTTAAAACTGCAGTGTTTATGAAAGTTTTATAATCCTGTTTTAACATGAGGCGCGTGATCTACAAGAGTCAAGCCTTTACTGAATCTTGATTTGGTTTGAAAGACAGTCAGCCTGTACCTAAATTAAACTGGAGATTTTTCTTTTTCAATTTTGTAGTTGAATACTTTCATAAGTAAATGCGTCGTTTGGGTCTAGAACGCACAATATTTTGCTGCAAAACCACTCACTCCAGGTGCTTTCCTCGAGTGAAGATGTTATACAGCTTTGGAGACTTCATTTCCCCCAATCCCACCCCAGCTCCAATTTGTCTATGTAAAGTGTAGGTAGGTTTCTTAGTTACATGCTTTTATTTCTGTTATAGGTACCTGGGATTCAGATGGCCATAGCAATTGATAAAATAATTAAGTTTCTTAATCTGGATCCATTATTAATTTTCCAGATTTATCTATCCCATAGCTTCTATTTATAGCTTGAGTGCTGCTCTTAATGTACACACTGAGGCACTTTTCTGTTTTTACCTCTATTCATACATGTGCTTTATGAAATTAATTTTTTGGCTTTTCAAAGGTTAATTGCCTATGTTCTTGTCTAGTACTTAAATGTCCATTTCCTTATTTTCAATTTTTATGTGAATATCCTATTATTTGATCCATTGGTGTTCATCTCTTTAAAGAGTTTTGAATTTTAACTTATACAATTTTTCTAATTTTTTTTTCTGTGAGAGAAAGGCTGTCAAGAGTCTACTCCGTCAAACCTAGCTATGAACTAAATTGTGTGGTGAGCATCCTCTCCAACATCTTTCACTGGCAACATGTGATGGGTAAATCTAAAAGTATTCATTTAAGGAGACACTGTCAAAAACTTCAGGGCTTATTTTCATTCTTCCATTGTTTGCACTGCCCTTATTAGATGCTTAAAAATAACACTTCTTCTGTTTCTTTCTTGACCATTGGTAAATATTGTTTGTAATTTTTATTAATAAAGGAAGGCATAAGCTAACACAGCATATGATTACTGACTTTTGTTCAAGAGTTTTTATAGGGATATCAGCACATTTCTGTGAATAATTTGAGTTAAATTAGTTTCCCCTCTGATAGGAGAAGTCGGATTCTACAGCAGTAATAAAATACTTTACAGAGAATATTTAATAAAATAAAAATGCATTTAAGTGACACAGAAATACTTACTTGGTATTAATAATGTATGCTTGTTTATTTTTCAATCATGTATTAGTTTCTAAAACAGAAAATCAAAGGAGGTAGGCCTTACAATGCTATTTGCTGTTGTGTGGATTTTACAACACACTGATAGCTTGTCATTGCTTTTTTTTGCTATCAAATAATATTTTCAAGTTTATTTCTCTTATTGCATATTAATATTCACATGACAATTTACTGTGCCTAATTTGTAGAGAGATGGAGAATAAAATGGCTAGTCGTGATATAAATACAACATTTTGGCTCCTTAATTTTGACTGTTAGAAGTTCACAGAACAAGATTATTTCTATAAAATATGAATCAGATGCAGCACAGACCTGACAAACTAAAACACAGTTAGGAATTATGACTGAGTTAACTAGATTCTTTACCTATTTCAAAGTACTGAGATGCTCTCAGTATCTCAGAACTTGCCTTACCCTTACAGAAGAGCTAGACCATGACCTATTAAAGTACTGCAGATTTTGCCTTTCTTGGGCAAAAGTTTATTTTTGACAATATTCATTTAATTGTCCTTGGGTAGCCCTGGGTTAACACCTAAGGGAAATGTTTTGATTTCTCTTATAAGAAATGGCTTGGTTCAGCCAGCCTTCTAATTCCTCTTCTAGTAACATGGACCCCTTAATACAGCTATTGTTCCCTTAGTTGTTGCTCTCTTGCCACTGTCTCTTCAGAATTCAATGACATTTTCACCACATATAAAGAATATCTAAGTTCAGTATTTTACGTATAAATATAATAATGAAGAGGGCCTCAAGGCCAAAAGCAATCTTAAGCATGCAAGTTTGCAAATCGACACGTTTTCCATGGTTTCAAGTTGTTTCTCCACAAGCTTCAGGTTTCCATTAGGCCCTCTGACAGTGATGACATTTTTCTCTCAAATTCCACTATTTTCAATATTCACCACTCAGTTCAGTACTACTGAAGTAATTGACTAATTATTTTAGGTTTGCTGGAAACTTTCTATTAATCTCCACAGCTGTCAGTAGATGCTTATCGGATTTAATATGTTGATTGAAATTTCAAAAGCGATGCTGTCAAGTCAAATCTTTTCTAAAACGTTTTTCTTCCCTCTGTTAAACACCATCTTGTATTCCCTCATGAATTTTGAGCAGTTCTAATCTGGCTTGGTGTCTGCTAACTTGCCCTAAGGGCTCTGGTCACTTGATTTTTCCTGCTTTGCTTTATTTGTGTACAGAAAGTTGTCGGTAGGTTCTTTTATGTGCTCAGAGCTATAATAGTCTTTAAAAATGACATCAAGTGGCAAGATTTGTACAGCTACTTTTTTCAGTCCAGTGCTCTGTAATTATTAAAAGAGTGAAGCCTAACTTAAATATAGCTTAAATGGAGGCAAAAATCAAGATATGCCCAATATTTCTAGTTATTTCTAAAACCTTGTGGAAAATGAAGCTCTGAAGAATGGAATCTACCTAATCAACAACCAGTCCGTGGACCAGTGCCGGTCCCTGAGATCTCCCTGACAGTTTAGGAAGGCAGCAAGCCGGTCCCTGATATCAAAAAGGTTGAAAACACTGCACTAAAGGACACAGCACTTAGGCAAAACGCTCACCTCAATACCTGGGAGAAGACAAAGGAGTATGAAGACGGAGGATCATTGTTTCTACTGCAGTGAGTACAATGTTTTTTTCTTCTGCAAGAATCCTCATTTGGAGCTTATTTGGAAAAAAAGATGTATAAAATTTCCAAGAAATTCAGCAGCCTGGGAAGCATTTAGAGAGCTAGCATTGTAGTGATTTAATTTTGATCAGAATAATACATGTAAAGACTACTTAAAACAAGGCTTTAGACTGAATCTTTGATATTTTACTATATTTCCAAAGATTCCAGCACTTACATTTCAGACCAAGACATTTTGCTCCATTTCTAGCTAAAATCATGAGCCCAATGCTGCTATGATGTGGATTTCCACTAGTACCAAACTTCTAATTCTACAGTTGAATCAAAGATTAATAGCTCTATTCTGAATCCCAAATTCAACCTTACCTCCCAACAAAGACTTCAAAGGAACAGCATCTGTGTCACAAGCTTATTTTACCCACACAGCAAAGTTTTGGCTACATTCGTAGTGATATTTCTGAGAAGTGAGCCATGCTAAACAAGAACTTCACTGTTTATTTAGTTCAAAGGTAGCCTACAGTTGAACAGATTATATAAAAATAGCCTATAGTGGAGATATTGGAAAGCCTTACATAAAACGCTTCTCACAAAGTTTTGGTACTGTAAAGAAGTGCCAAGTCTGCATCTGAATGACCTCAGGACATTTGAATTCATAGAGCTTTACCTTTGACACTAGCATGAACCACAGCAGAGTGAGAAATAGAGTTGTAAGCTTCATAACCCAAGTAAGACACTGCTGAGAGTGCAAGCCCTCTTCTGAAAAGAGTTAATTTTCCAAACACCTGAAAAGAAAAATAAAGTAAGTTTATAATCTGCTATAAGATTTGACAAAGCTGCTCTGCAGCTCTCTGGATTACATTCCAATCTTATGTATCCAAGAGGCTCTCAGAAGTTACAGAATAACAATAATAGGAACACTTCAAGGTTTCATTTTTTACTGTGCAAACAGGAAACTGGGCTTTGGGAATTGATTCATTATTATACTTTGGAACATGAACCTAGTACTAGTAACATGAAGAAAGAACTACAAAAGTAACTATGTTTAATTGTGCAAAGAATACAAGACAAAACAATAAGCAAGAATACAGATGTTGTTTGGTAAAAACTGAATTAAAATATGCTCTGATGAGTAAGCAACTTAGAAAAAAAGTCAAAAAGTGTCATGTTTTAATTTCCTAATGATAAAGGCTGAGTCAAACTATGAGTTATTTTCCTCCTGCTTCAAGTGTAATTGCAAACTTTGCAGGTAGCCTAAACTTTTGCCTGAAACCCACAAATATAATTGACTTGGAAGGATCTCTTCATCTCTTAACTGATTTGATGCTCAAATTGTATTCAGACTGTCTTTGCTAATTTTGTCACTTTGCTAAATCAAATACCTGCTCATTAGCAGACTTGTAATTGAGAATGTCATGGTTTGTGTGTTTTAAGACACCAAAACCAGAAATACTGATTTAAGTGTTGAGAACTTGACATGCTATTTATGCTACAACAAGCATACACATCCAAGGCCTGGTCTACACTAGAGTTAGGTCAATGCAAGGCATCTTACGTTAACCTAACCGTGAAAGTGTCTACACCTAAATTTCGCTCCTGCCAACCTAACTGCCCCGCTATACTGTCTTAATAACTCCACCTCCACAAGCATCATAGAGTCAAGGTCGATGTAGTTAGGCCAATGCAGTGTCAGTGTAGACACTGTGTTCCTTATGTCAACTGCTACTGGCTTTCAGGAGCTATCCCACAATGCCCCACATTGACAGTACAATCGATACAAGTGTTCCTGGTTAGGATGCGCACTGTTGATGCAAGGAGCGAAGCGCAGACATGCACAAGCGATGTAATTACAACGGCTGCTGTATGCCAATGTAAATTAGGTTGACTTAATTTTACAGTGTAGACATGGCCTAAGTCATGCAACCCTTAAAACATTATTACTTTTGTAGATCATAAACCCAGCTATTTTAGAAGCCAGAATATCATCCGTCACCAATAATTCCTATTTATTTCTTCATATTCCTTTCTACATGGCTCAATTTAGCATTCAATTGCCACACGTGAAAAAATGACAGAGTCCTGTGGCACCTTATAGACTAACAGACAATAAGCTTTCGTGGGTGAATACCCACTGCATCTGACGAAGTGGGTATTCACCCACAAAAGCTTATGCTCCAATACGTCTGTTAGGGCTGGTCTACACTGGGGGGGGAGGAGGGGGAGGGTCGATCTAGGATACGCAACTTCAGCTACAAGAACAACGTAGCTGAAATTGATGTATCTTAGATCAATTTACCTCGGGTCCTCACGGTGCGGGATCGACGGCCGCGGCTCCCCCGTCAACTCCGCTTCCGCCTCTTGCTCTGGTGGAGTTCTGGAGTCAACGGGGAGCGCGTTCAGGGATCGATTTAGCGCGTCTAGATGAGACGCGATAAATTGATCGCCGATAGATCGATTACTACCCACCGATCCGGTGGGTAGTGAAGACGTACCCTAAGTCTATAAGGTGCCACAGGATTTTGTCACTTTTTACAGATCCGGACTAACACGGCTACCCCTCTGACACATGAAAAAATGAAACCTTAAACAGTGACGAGGAAGCAGATTATTTCCCCCAGTTGCCATGACACTAAAAGTAAAAGCTTCAATCAGTGTAAACGAGGGCATCAAGAAGACAGTCATTGCCGACCCATAGTGGACCAGGAACCAAGTGTAGTACAGCTCAGAAAAGACAAGCAATGTGTAACTTGTTTGGGACTGTCTGTGTGGACAGAAGGCATCTGACTCCTCTAGAAGTAGGTCACATCATGCATTGCTTTAACCATGAGCTCTGCCGCTGTGTTTTGGGCTGATACTAGTAAGGGCAGCGTCTGGGCAGCAGGCGGGCCTGACATGTTGCGGTGCTATAGTTAGCAGTGTTTGAGGAAGGGAATACCTGTTCATGTTTGTCTTGAGCCCTGTGGCTAACTAGGTCTTGACTTGACCTGCACTTTCTAGAAGTGACTGGACAGGGATCAATGGCAGCTCGGCCCGGCCCCCTCCACCCAAGCAGGGAGATGAAAGAGGGTGCGAGGCCCGAGTGCGCCCAGCCCTGCAGACCGCAGGTTTACACCGGGAAGGGGCGTGGGGGGCTCCTGCAAGGGATGGACCGGGGGCGGTGGATAGGAGGCTTCGATCGCAAGGAGAAGAACCCCTGAAAGAATCTCCGCTCCGGCAGGGACGGTCTCTCTCCGGCGGGCCTGACAGGCTGGGGCAGCGGCCTGGCCGGGGCGCTGGCCTGTGACTGTCCCGGCGGAGAGGGGCGGGAAAGGGTCCCCAGAGCGCGTCTCCGACGCGGGGCTCAGTGTCCACTTCTGCCGCCTGCCCACCTGCGCCTGCCGCCACCAGCCGCGTCTCACGCCTCCAGCCTCGGGCAGGAGCCGCTTCCCCACCCAGGCGGCGCCTCGGCCCAGAGGCCTCAGGATAATAACCGCTGCCGCCATGATGCGTCACCCCGTGCTTGGCCCGACCCGCCTGCATCCTGGGGAACCTAGTAAGAGCGCCCGACCGGAAACGGTCCGTGTGCAACAATGTCCGGGTCATACGGGACCGGGCCTCCTGTGTCGACAGGCTGCAGTCAGTGCACGGTAGCGTCCGAGTAGGACACATGACCTCACTCTTTCCGTTCCGCCCGTTGAGTTCTCCGCTCTTCCCCCCATTCCTTAGAGGGAAGTGTTGGGGGCGGGACTAAAGCAGAGTCTCTGCGGGGGCAAAGTAGGAGGAGGGGGAGGGGGGAATTGGGATCACGTGGCCTCAGCCGCCCCTGGACGAAACGAACATCCCCGTGCGAGAATTTCATGGCTGTCAGCGGGGGCGTGTCGCGCGCATGCGCTGTTGCGCCCGTTTGGGGGCGGAGCGGTAGACGGGCGTGCTCGGGGGCGGAGCGTAGGGTGGGGAGCCTGTGGGGGGCCGTGTTATTGCTTCGCTTTCTGGCTCCAGCCGCTTCCTGTCTTGGTCCCGGGGCTTGGACCCTCAGCGGCGACAGGTGAGTGAGGCCGCGGCCGGTGGCGGTGAGTGAGGCTAGGGCAGTGGGCCGCGGGCCGCTGTGGTCTGGCCATGGGGAGGGGGGCGGATAGAGGGAGCGCGGGCAGGGGCATGGCGGATCGGGGGCGCGGCCAGAGCGGGCGGTTGCCTGTAGCGGATGGATTGGGGGGAGCGGAGGAGGAGGCAATTAAGTGGGCGGGGCAGTTGGAGAGTGGGGACGCAGGTGGTGTTAGGGGTTAAGGGAGGGGCGGGGTCTGCCCCTTGCAAACCCCTTTGCTGGATCGGGATCTATTTGTGTAAATAACGGAGTTAACTCCCTGTTTACGTTGCCTGGAGGTTCGTTCCCCGAACCCCCCACGGCATAGGAGGGGCTGTCTGCCTGGCTGTGGGTAAAGTGCACAGGGTGGATGTTTCTGCAGTTTAAATATTTCCCGGAAGTTGCTTTATTAAGTCTTTTCACATCCCTGGTAGGTAAATGCTTTTGCTATTTCACAGTTAGGGAAACTGAGGCACGGAAGTTAAGTGATTTGCACAAAGTCATCACATGATTTACAGTAAGCGAGTTGCAGAGCCAAAAGTAAAGCCTAGGAGTGATGTCTTCCTTGTGTGTTGTAACCACTACCTCATGTTCCAGTTAACAGAATAATCCAGATTAGCGCAGTGGTTTTCAACCATTAGTCATTTGTGGACCCCTAAACATTTTCAAATGGAGGTGCAGACCCCTTTGGAAATTTTATACATAGTCTGCAGACCCCAGCTTGAAAAATCATCATTCTATGGTAACGGCTGCCTTTTGCAGACCTTCAACATAGTCTGCGGACTGTGTGGGATCTGTGGACCACAGTTTGAAAACCACTGGATTAGTTTACCAGTTTGTATGGTAAAATATAGAGTAAGGTTTTTGACCAGCTTCCTGTTTTAAGGGACATTCCTCCAATGTGAAGCTGTGAGGGACTTACTTGAGGCAACTGATGTTATGCTTGTTCCTTGAGTAGTTGCTTAAAACAGGTTTCATTTACTTAAATTATAAGTATTAGCCAATGTAAAAATGTAACACTATCCCTCTGTGTTCTTCCAAAACTGTCACTGTAGAGCTGGTTGAAGGACAAATTATCTTGTGATACCTTCCATGAAAAATTGTATCCCTTTTTGCCAAGAAAACCCCCCTCAAAGTTTGATTGTTTTTAGACCTACTCCATATCTTGGTGCTGTTGAAGGCAGAACTCAGTTCATGCATTTTGTCAGTCTTTAGGTTTCCAACAAAGGGCGTAGAAAAAAGCTGGATATTTGTAATGCCAACCAATTTTTGTCCGTAGACTTCAAAATCATACCATCTAAACTCATCAAATGTAGTCAGTAACAATGATCTGGAAAAATCTAGATGCCAAAATTCCTAAAACATGTTCAAAACTCATTCACCAGCTGCTTTTCAAGCTTCAATTCTGAATCCATAATTTGTACCAGCTGCAAAGACAGTTATGGTCAAAATTTTCAGAGCATCCTTTGACTTCTCAAAATTGAGTCTTTGAGTAGCTGATGCTCCACCTGAAAAATTTAGATCCGGACTTAGCTTGGCACAAAAATCTTTCAAAACCCATATCTGTGGCTCTGAGTAGCTTCTGACAATGATGGATTCAGCATTTTGAGGGCATGTGTCAGGACACATGGGGAGTTCCAGCTTTCTCTGAGGACAGGCACTGGCTACATTTGTCAGTAGGTGACTATTTACGGGGTGGTGTCCAAAAATTTGGCTAGATTTAGTTGAAACAAGTTGAGTTTTTAGACTTCCAGCAGACTCGGGCTGAATCTGACACTGGCTCAGTACTTTGTCAACTAATGGACATTTCAATAAAACAGAATATCATGTTCTTATCTTGCTGTTCAGAACAAAAATTGCTAAAAGTGACAAGTTTTTGGAGAATGAAAATGTAATCTTTCTAGTATTACTGTTGAAATTGCCTGAACTTTGTTTTGATTCAGGTTTTTTTAAACGTAAAATTACGTAAGCTCTCACTAGTTTTGATGTGCTCTATTTCAGCTGAGTAGAAAAATACTTGGAATGTAGCTGTCTAGGTTGAAATGTAATCATAGGCAAGCAACAGACTTATAGAAGTAATGTAGCCTATGTCTTGGTCTTAATAATGCAGCCTTGGTATACACGTCACTTCGTGTTACACTGTTTACGGATCCCAAAATTTTTTGATTGTAGAGTCATTATGAAAGAAATTCAGCTCTCCTTGAATCCTCAGTTAATCTGCCCCCAGGTAAACCATTTTCATACAACAGAACCTTGGAGCAACTGGATGTGTGCATTCACATGCTGCCTAATTGTGTTTATGAGTAATTCTGGGCAAATTGGCCAGTTGTTCCTATGAAGAGTGGCATTAGTAATGCTTGAAGCAATGTATTTGAGGATGCCCATAAATCTTGGAGAGTGACAGAGACGGAGATATGTTGGCTGGTGGGTCTATCTACATAGTAAGATAAGTGTTATGACTAAGGCTACAATTTAATCATGAGTATTTTTCGTAAAAGTCATGGACAGGTCATGGGCAAAAAATCATGGCCCCATAACCTGTCCATGACTTTTACTAAAAATACTCATGATTGAATCTTGGGAGGAGGGGGGAGGGGTGCTGCAGGGAAAAGCTGGGGGCCTGCTGTGGGGGCACAGAGGAGGGAGCCCCGGGGGGCCCATCCCGCTGCTCTGGCCGCTGCAGGTGGGGGGGAAGCCCCAGGGCCAGCCTCATTGGCAGCTGCTTGAGCAGTCCCTGGGGCCACCAGAGCAGTGGCCAGTGCGGTTCGCTGTGAGACCGTCCAAGCGACTGGCTACAGAGCTGCTCTAGCAGCAGCCGGTGTAGCTGTCCCCAGGGCCGTCTGAGCATCTGGCTCAAGGGCCAGCTGCTTTGGTGGCCCTGGGGTCAGCAACACTGACCGCTGTATTAGTCACAGAGGTCGCAGGAAGTCATGGAATCCGTGACTTCCACGACCTCCATGATGGACACAGAGCCCTAGTTATTACCTTTTTCCAGGAAGACAACCATGTGGTATCCTACACTGATGGCAAGGGTGACGTGTGGTTAGCTGCCATGGTTACTAGCCAAGTATGATTTGTGTGTACAGGGTGGATGAAAATCGGAGATTTTAAAAGAAATTAAAATTCAGATTTTTTAATTTAAATTAAATGCAGTTTATTTTTAAATAAACCTATTTGAAATTGACAACTTATGTTAAGACTTGCACTTATAATCAGGGCTTAAATTCTGCCAGAGCTGTCCAGAGCAGAGCTCTGGTAAATATTTTCAACCCCTCTAGAGGTTTTTATAGGATGTTGCGGGGCTGGAAGATACTCTGAGAATTTAAGCCCTGCTTATAATCTAATGAAAACATTTAAATTAAACTCAAAAAGTATTTAGTATATGTTTGCTGCCATGCTTTAAAGAAAGTTAAATCTCTGACCTGGTGGTAGTCACCTGGAACCAAAATTTGTTGAAGTGCTAAATCAGCTTTTGACAGCAATAGCCTCTACTTCAGGTGCAGATGGAATTTCTTTTCAGTTGAGTTTATTAAACTAGTTCAGTTCAATGAGAAGTTCAGACTTAAATTGGGAGTTAGAAAAAGCAGGAAAGCTTGTTGAGAGGATCAGATTTAGAAGTTCTGAAATCTTGGAAGACAATGCCCAGAAACAATCAGTTCATCAACTGCAAATAATACTTTTCTTGTTTTAATAAATCAGTTAGTTTTAAATGGAAAACATGTTTTGATGAGCTTTTTGATAAACTTTTTTTTCTTATGTTTCCAGAACGTTTAAGGTAGTTGTATTTAATTTTTAAAAGTTTGTGCTTGCTGTTTTTGCCCTTTTTTAATTGAATTTGATTTTCCATCCAAGCAGTTTGACTCAAATCACAAGTAAAAATGTATCTATTATAACTTATTAAATAAGAAATATCATTCAACATTTTTAACATAATGTTAAAAATTAAGAATCACAATATGTGTAAATTGAGCTATATAATTACTTAAATAAGCATATAAGTAATTGATTGTAAATACTTTGGTTTTTAAAATTACTTTCCTAAACAAATTGTCACCAATTGGTATGAGAGACTGTGCACAGCAATCAGGTGTCTTGGCTCACTAATTTATATAGTGACACTAGCTCTTGGTGCTTTATGAACGAAGATGATCCTTGCCCCCAAAATCTTAGTTAGACAAAAACACCTCTACCCCGATATAACGCTGTTCTCCGGAGCCAAAAAATCTTACCGCGTTATATCGAACTTGCTTTGATCCGCCGGAGTGCGCAGCCCCCCCTCCCGGAGCACTGCTTTACCGTGTTATATCCAAATTCGTGTTATATTTGGTCGCGTTATATCGGGGTAGAGGTGTATCAAAGATAATACATTTTTCTTGTAATATGAGTAGTTTAAGTTTGGCACACTTTTTGTTAATCCCAGGTTTTTTACGACAGTTTGATATATAACTGGATTTTTAATTGGGGAGATAGGAGTCTTGCTAAAAGAAGCAAATTTTTAGAAAGGGTTTGAAGGAGAGCAAGGAAGCATTGTGCACTGTCCGAGAGAGGGAGGGAGGGGTACAGGAAAAGGCACAGATGCAAGTGAAAGACTAAATTTATTCAGATTTTCATTGATTGGTAACATAAGTGAATATTATGCTTTTTTGACAACATAGTAATCGTTAAGTTATTGTATATGTTAGAACTAAACTACATAAGCCAATTATGAACATTGTTAGAAAAATATTGTTTAAATTGTTGAAAACAAAATTACCTTTGTAAGTTGGGTCAGCATAGGTAGATCAAATGACAGTTAACACATGTCATCATAAAGAATCCAAAAGAACTGTACAAACGGAAGGTCTGATCCCGTGCCATTTTAAGACTCTTGCAGGGATCGCTGAATATCTCTTAAGATTAGGCCCTGTATATGGATGGTTAAAACTTACCATTGATCTGTAGCCATTGGTATGGTGCACTGTAGTAACCATTCTGCACCAGCAACACTCCTCAAAATATATATTTTTAGAAGTGGATGTGGGATTTTTCTCTAAATAAAACTAAAATTGCAGCTTCAGATAGGTGGAATGTCTTCCATGTTGGACTTTGGTTATTATTCCTTTGATTATTTCCCCTGGCTTGTGGAAAGTTCTCCTAACAAGGTAAATGCTGCTGCTCTAACTTGCGTTTTTGTATTGTAGCTGGTCAGAGCTACTATAAAAGAGCAAAACATCTTTTGGAAAAAAACAACATCTTTTGGATGTCTATTCTCCAGTGAAAGCGAGGGTTTTGTTCACTAAGTAGGTATTACATAATGAAGAAGTAGTTCTGAGTAATGGTTTCCATTAAATAAAAAATAGCTATGTTGATAACATGTTAGTGTTGAGACTCTTATCACACAGCTGAGAGGAGGAGCACAACTGCAAATCTGTCTGTGAATTTGTTGCATCTCTTTTGTAGTATCCAGTCTTTGACTGTAAGTGATAATTTTTCCTAGTGTGGCTTGTGAGAAACAGACCTTTGATTTTTCTTGATTGCACGTGTAGTCAAAATTCTCTGTCCTAAACCTTGTTTACATGATGTCATCACTAATGCTACGTTTTGGTCACAGGTATTTTTAGTAAAAGTCCATGGACAGGTCATGGGCAGTAAACAAAAATTCACGGCCTGTGACCTGTCCATGACTTGTACTATATACCCCTGATTAAATTGGGGGGGGGAGGCGGCCCGGGGGGCGCCATGGGTGTTTGGGGGGGGTGGGAAGGAGAGGCGGCAGCAGCGTGTGGCCTGGGACCCCTGCTGGTTCCTGGGGGAGAGGGAGGGATTGGTGGAGCTGGCAGGCTCCCTACCCGGCTCCATGCCTTCCCCTCTCTGTGCGCTGCCTTATCCCTGAGCGCTGGCCCTTCAGTTCCTATTAGCCGGGAACCATGGCCAATAGGAGCTGCCAGGGGCGGTGCCTGCAGGTGGAGGCAGCGCGCAGATCCCCCTAGCCGCACCTCTGTCTAGGAGCCGAGGGATGTCGCTGCTTCCAGGGAGCCCCCCCCCCAAGGTAAGCGCTGCCCAAAGCCCTCACCCCCTCTTGCACCCCAGCGCTTAGCTCCCCACCCAAACTCCTGCTGCTGTTGGGGGAGAGGGGCACAGTGGACCAAGACTGCCCCAGCAGCAACCAGTGTGGTCACCGGTCACTGTAGAAGTCACATAGGTCCCGGAAAGTCACTGAATCTGTGACTTCTGTGACAAACTCGCAGCCTTAGTCATCACCAGTGCCCCAACATAAGCAGAGTTTAGTAGGCAGTCACCATGAAACCACAGGACAAACACCACACCTTGTAGGAGAAGTCTCCTTATTGGAAGCCCTCTTGATTAAGAACTCTTTGGGCTAGGCTCCAGACATAATTTCTTCACTACCTTTTTTCTTAGGGTATTGAGGTTATCTTTTCTCTCTAGGACGGTCTGTGTTAAATTCCCAGACATAAGCTTAAGTCTGAAATCAAATTAAAGTCCAGATTAAAAAAAAAACAAAAAAAACCCCTTGTATTAACATAATAGAAACTGTAGAGCTAACATATTTAGTCTGAAATTGTAAGACTTCGCGTAAATTTGCCTTATTTTTAGTCACAATGAATTTTTTTTAGTCACAATGAATAAAAAAGGTATCTCTACATTTCTAAAAAGCATTTTCTTCTGTCTCTTCTGATTAGCCGTTTTGTCATTGTCAGATCCCTCTCCCTTCAGCTGTTTCTCTTTGCAGTCCTAACTTACCTTTTGGGTACCCCTGTGCCTGACATCATACCACACTCCTTCACATATACCCCAAAGTGGTATTTCTCAGAGTTTGTTCCCAGATTCATTCCAGATTAGTTTGTCCTTCTGTCATTCAACCTTTTTTTTTATCCAAGTAGTTCTTTGAATTTGCAATCTCTTCATTTTCCACATGCCTTTCTGTTGTCCGGGGAGGAACAGGGAGTTCTATTAGGATGCCTCTTGACTCCATTCTAATGTTTACTGTCCATGTCAAAACGATGTTAGCCTTGTGGCGTGCTAACTGTCAGCTATTTCTCTTGAGTTTCCAAAAATGAGCTCCTACAATAGATCCACACCGTCAAATATGATTGTGACAGACTGTACCCCATGTTCACCATTTTTATAAGACTATGATAAATATTGTACAAAGTATGCTTTGTGAGGTATCAATTGAAAACTCATAATCCACTGAACATTATTGTCCTGGTAAAATAGGTTTATCAGAATTGTATGTAAAGTTATAAGATTCTATTGTATAACATTGCTATAATATGTTCCAAGTTTAAGAAAAGCAGGCCCAAACCAGTTTTTCAGAGACAAAGACACTGGAGCTCCAGCCAGATATTGGCATAATCAGATGAACTATAATGGACCATCACCTAGGTAAGCAGCCGTTCTTTGGCAGGAAGGTGGGTGTGAGCAAGAACTTTACATATTGACAATGAAACGGCTGGGAGTTTCCGTGTAAATAGACTGGCTGTTGCCTGAACCTCAGCTGGAGATAATCCTCCAAGAGGGGAGAAGGGGATAAGAAGGAGAAACAATGGCCTTCAAATCACCTCTCTACCCCCATCTTTACTCACTGCAGCTATAGTGCTTGAAAGTCAAAGGAAGCATCATTGAACTGGTGGAGGGGTCCTGGCAGGGAGGCTTTTCATGCAGTACAGATTGCTATCAGCATATGATGGAAAAACCTTTGTTTTGAATCCATTTAGCTTGTTAAGTTAGGTGTTAGTTTTCATATCTTTTATTTTCTTTGTTACCAATTCTGACTTTACTTGTAGTCACTTAAAATCTTTCTTTTTGCAACCTGTTTTATTGTTTTATCTAAACCAGTATGTGTTTAGCTTGACATGTCGGGGAACCTCCACTTCACATAAATTTGTGCATATCATTTTCCATTGATGAAATGGCCAGATACGATGTGTCTGCCTGAGTTCCCTTGTTTGTGTATCTTGAGAAGCATGTAGAAGGTCTATGCGGTGGGTTCATGGGGGGATGAGTTTCTAGAGTTTCTCTAGGTGTTGTTTCGGAAAGGATTTGATGATATCCTTAATTTCCTGGGGAAATTGTGGTACGGGGCTGTCTTTGAGTTCTTTATAGTAGGTGGTATTGGAGAGTTGTCAATTGGCCTTGTTAATGTAGTTGTGACTGTTGAGGACTACTCTGGCATCCCCAGTCTGCTGGTTTAATCACTATCTGGTGGTTAGATTTCAGGGACTGTATGGCTGTCCTCTCGGCAATGGGGAGATTATGATGAATGTGATGTTTAAGGATTTCACAGTCAATTTTTTCCTGAAGCAATCAATGTAATCGAGTGTGGTTTCGTCTGCTATGTGGTGGTCAGTCAGATGATTTTTTTTCTTATGATTGTCAGTGGAGATGTGGTAATTGTGAGTGGTTTTGTCATTAGAGGCAAATGTCCCTACAGACCAAGACACACCGACTCAACATGGCACCAGACTCTACCAGAACAACAGATGCAAAATCTGCAGGCGTATCTTCACTGCTCCAATAATCAACACTCCCCCACAACACACCTTTCAAGATCGATGGATCTTACACATGCTTATCACACCATGTGTTTGTGACATTATCTGATTAGAGTACGACCATGCAAGTCATTGTTGCTAGCACTGTTATATAATTGCAACAAATCTTATACAAAGTGTGACTCATGGCCAGAAACAGTTAAGCAGCTTGCCAGCTAATTGACCCAAACTCAACCCTTAGAGACATTTTGGTAGATAATGTTTGTGGTTTTGTGTGCTTACATATATATTGTTAGAGGTTAACAATGTAATCAAACAGTCCTTGGCCATGCTGTATTCTCTTAATTCAGAGATCAAAAGGAAATATTAACATTTAAATGAACTGTAAACATAGTATTCATCTCTCTTTGAAATGTATAGCAAATTACCTGTGAATGGTGGAAAAACAGCCAATTGCCTTGTGTTAATCTGCGTAGCTAATTATGGGTAATACTTAGGAAATATCATAGAATCATAGAATATCAGGGTTGGAAGGGACCTCAGGAGGTCATCTAGTCCAACCCCCTGCTCAAAGCAGGACCAATTCCCAACTAAATCATCCCAGCCAGGGCTTTGTCAAGCCTGACCTTAAAAACCTCTAAGGAAGGAGATTCCACCATCTCCCTAGGTAACCCATTCCAGTGCTTCACCACCCTCCTAGTGAAAACGTTTTTCCTAATATCCAACCTAAATCTCCCCCACTGCAACTTGAGACCATTACTCCTTGTTCTGTCATCTGGTACCACAATGTCTACTTCAGTCTCCATGATTGTTCGCCTAAGAACTCCAACCTGTCAAGAGAAGCCCTGGAATTGTATAAAAACCCTTTGGGTCCTGATCCTTTTTATCTCAGATCTGCTTGATGCTTCATGTAAGGGCCGCTTAAGTCATAAGGCTGAGAGCTCCAGTCCTAATCTGGATCACCCTGAATATGAACATTGGACTATAACCTATTGACTAATTTTGAAAGAACTCTTTGTAACTACAAAGCTCACTATCTCTTCTATGAATCTGATCTCAGAACTGTACTCCTATCTGTATGTATATTGATCTTTTAACCAATACACTCTTCTTTTTAAATAAGTTTTAGTTTAGTTAATAAGAATTGGTTGTAAGTGTGTATTTGGGTAAGATCCGAAATATTCATTAACCTGGCAGGTAATGTGTCCAGTCCTTTGGGATTGGTAGAACTTTCTTATATGATGAATAAGATTTTCAGTAATCCTCATCATATTTGACTTGGGTATCTGAGTGGAGGCCTAAGCCTGGGTTGCTTTAAGGGAACTGTGTTGTTGGCTTCTGGGTAACTAGTAAGGTATTATAGAAGCTGTTTTGTGCTGGTTTGATAAATCTAAGTATTGGAATATCCACCAGCTTTGGGGATTGTCTGCCCCATTCTTTGCAGTTCACCTTCATTGAGTAACTCCAGTTTGGCCCCCTTGGACTCCTAGTCACATTCAGTGTACCTCATTCAGTGCTGTAAGTGCCTCAACAACTGCCACGTGGGTGAAACGAGACAATCGCTGTGCTCTCAAATGAACTCATGGGAATATCATAAAAGACAAAAACACCCTGTCCCCTGTGGGTGAACACTTTTCACTAAGAAATCACTCTATATCTGACCTATCAGTCCTCATTCTCAAAGGAAACCTGCACAACACTTTCAAAAGAGAAGACTGGGAGCTTAAATTCATAACTCTGCTAGACACTAAAAATCATGGACTGAATAGAGACACTAGATTTATGGCTTATTACAACACTCTGTAACCCACTAACTCCCCTTTTTGTCCTATGGCTGCAAACATGGGCCAGTCTACCTTGAATGGTCCTTTTAGAATATGTGTTAACTACTTACGCTAAACAATCTGTTCCATCTTGCATTTAGTTGTGATGCTCAAAGTGCCTTTTCCAGACCTGAAGAAGCGCTATATGTGGCTGAAAAGCTTGTCTCTCTTAGTAACAGAAGTTGGTCCAATAAAATTCAGGGCTTTGGAGCTGTGCTCCAGCTCCAGGCAAAAACCTGCTGTTCCGCGCTCCAATTCCGCGCTCCGCTCCAAAGCCCTGCAATAAATGATATTCCGTCCCCCACCTTGTCTGCCTAATATCTTAGGGCTGACACGTCTACAACTATATTGCTTACTGAACAAATCCAGTATACTATATTCACTGAACTAAAGCTCAACTAATCTCTTCCAATTTAGCAAAGTGCATATTCTTCTGACTACATGGAATGTTAAACTCCAAACTTGTTGAGTTATCTAAGTGCAAATAGTATCGCCTTTCTTACTTTCATCAGAGAAAGCCTTTATCCAGAAATGACTGCCATAAGCTTTACCAAAGATATTCCTTTGGTTTGAAAATAAACATGGAGACTTTTAGCTCAAAGTAAATTTTTTTCTGCAGAAAGTTGAGTAATTGAAAATAAGACTAATTTTGAGTATCTCATAAATCATTACAGTGCTGCTGTCATGGGGCTGTAATACAAGTGAATTCTTCCTGTGTTAAACTGAATAGTTTATTGAATATTTCTTTTGCCTAAAAGTAGTTAAGGACATTAAGGTCAATTGTAATTGGGACAAAATACAACATGGTTTTACAAAACGTAGGTCATGCCAAACCAACCTGATCTCCTTCTTTGAGAAGGTAACAGATTTTTTAGACAAAGGAAACGCAGTGGATCTAATTTACCTTGATTTCAGTAAGGCATTTGATATGGTTCCACATGGGGAATTATTAGTTAAATTGGAAAAGATGGGGATCAATATGAAAATTGAAAGGTGGATAAGGAACTGGTTAAAGGGGAGACTACAACAGATCACACTGAAAGGTGAACTGTCAGGCTGGAGGGAGGTTACTAGTGGAGTTCCTCAGGGATCGGTTTTGGGACCAATCTTATTTAATCTTTTTATTACTGACCTTGGCACAAAAAGTGGGAGTGTGCTAATAACATTTGCGGATGACACAAAGCTGGGAGGTATTGCCAATACAGAGAAGGACCGGGATATCATACAGGAAGATCTGGATGACCCTGTTAACTGGAGTAATAGTAATAGGATGAAATTTAATAGTGAAAAGTGCAAGGTCATGCATTTAGGGATTAATAACAAGAATTTGTTATAAGCTGGGGACTTATCAGTTGGAAGTAACAGAAGAGGAGAAGGACCTCGGAGTATTGGTTGATCACAGGATGACTATGAGCCGCCAATGTGATATGGCCATGAAAAAAGCTAATGCGGTCTTGGGATGCATCAGGCAAGCTATTTCCAGTAGAGATAAGGAGGTGTTAGTACCGTTATACAAGGCACTGGTGAGACCTCATCTGGAATACTGTGTGCAGTTCTGGTCTCCCATGTTTAAGAAGAATGAATTCAAACTGGAACAGGTACAGAGAAGGGCTACTAGGATGATCCGAGGAACGGAAAAACCTGTCTTATGAAAGGAGACTCAAAGAGCTCGGCTTGTTTAGCCTAACCAAAAGAAGGCTGAGGGGAGATATGATTGCTCTCTATAAATATATCAGAGGGATAAATACCAGGGAGGAAGAGGAATTATTTAAGCTCAGTACTAATGTGGACACAAGAACAAATGGATATAAACTGGCCATCAGGAAGTTTAGACTTGAAATTAGACGATGGTTTCTAACCATCAGAGGAGTGAAGTTCTGGAACAGCCTTCCAAGGGGAGCAGTGGGGGCAAAAGACACATCTGGCTTCAAGACTAAGCTTTAAGTTTATGGAGGGGATGGTATGATGGGATAGCCTAATTTTGGCAATTAATTGATCTTTGACTATTAGCGGTAAATGTGCCCAATGGCCTGTGATGGGATGTTAGATAGGGTGGGATCCGAGTTACTACAGAGAATTCTTTCCTGGGTGTCTGGCTGGTGAGTCTTGCCCACATGCTCAGGGCTTAGCTGATCGCCATATTTGGGGTCGGGAAGGAATTTTCCTCCAGGGCAAATTGGCAGAGGCCCTGGGGTTTTTTTGCCTTCCTCTGCAGTGTGGGGCACGGGTCACTTGCTGGAGGATTCTCTGCAACTTGAAGTCTTTAACCCATGATTTGAGGACTTCAATAGCTCAGACATAGGTTAGGTGTTTATTACAGGAGTGGGCGTGTGAGATTCTGTGGCCTGCGTTTTGCAGGAGGTCAGACTAGACGATCATAATGGTCCCTTCTGACCTTAAAAGTCTGAGTCCTGGAGTTGAATTTGGGAACTTTGATTAGGTAGATGTATAGAAATTATTATTATTGGTTTTGGTTTCTTTTTTAAATTTTAATGCAAAGGTACCACTACTATGACTCTGATTTTTCACCGATAAGCACATAGGTAGACTTCTGAAATCAGTCCCCAGAGAACTGACTTTTAAGAATTGGAGTTTGTAGAGTGAGATTCCGTCACTCCATGCTAATAAACTGAAAAGGAGTGTGCAAAGTATTAATTAGGCTAGAACATGTGATCACTTATATTTCATTCCTGCATGGCAGATAAAAGCAAGTTCTAACTAGAAAATATCCTCCTTTCTTCCACTTTGCATTAATCATACAGCCAGCTACTGACTTTATTTGTAGAAGTTACAGTAAAAATGTTATACACATAAAAAAAGGCATGGCTATGGCATTCGTCAAGTTGCTTAACTGAAATCTTTTTCTAAAGTAATTGACACTAAAAGATATTCTGGTAAAATGTAGATGGATATTATTCTGATAAATATATTCAGAAAAGCTTAGGAAGACGGGTGAGGTGTAGTAATTCACAGGGCCTGGTAGAGCTATGTGTAGACAAACCCAGAAAGTCAAACTGATCGTTTCTTGCCTGCACAAACAGATGTGGCTTTTACTATTTATAGTAAGTATTACTGTTCCTCAGTAAACACTACTTGGCAAAATAATTCAGGGCAGCTTCTTTTATATAAATCTATTTATAGCTAATTAATAGTCTGACCCGTTATACAGGTTATGCCACCAGTATTTTAAGTAAATGTTTGAAGTGCAGGAATGCAATGGTGTTTACCTAAGAAAGTGACCTAAGGTACATTACTCCTGAGGGCATTATGTGCCAAAAATTAAGAATTCTGCGCACAGTATTTTAAAATTCTGCAAATGTTATTTGTTAAATAAATGTGGAATCTCCAGCATGGCATTGAGGAGCACAGGCCATTGGTTGCACAGAAGTGGGAGATCACTGTGCAGCTCCCCCCACAGGACATGGACTCAGTGGTGAAGCTGCACCCAACCCTGATACAGCGCATGGACCAGGTCTGCCCCTTAAACACCCCAGGGCCCTGCCCTTCCATGCCAGGTGCACTACGTATGGGCAGGCAGGCTCAGGAATGCAGGATACAAGTGTGGAGGGGCTTAGTGTGGGGAGACCCAGGTGTGGGTTGAGAGGGCTCTGTGTGGAGCAATCTGGGTGCGGGTGGCTCACTGGGGGATGTGGGTGCGGGGGGGGGGGGATCTGGATGCACGTGGGCTTGTTGGGGGGGTGTCTGGGTGCAATAGTAATGGGACTGTGCAGGGAGGTCCAGGTGAAGGTGGTTGGGGCTCAGCGGGGGGGTGGCAGCTTGGTGTGGGGGGATAGAGCTTGGCAGAGAGGTCTGGGTGTGGGGGATTCAGTGGGGGGTTCCAGATGCTGGGCAAATGGGGCTCAATGGGGTGGGGATCCATGTGAAGCTGGTTGGGGCTTGGTAGGGGGATCTGGGTGCAGTTGGCTTGTCAAGGTGGTTCAGGTGCAGGTAGAGTGGGGCTTGTCAGGGGGTGTTCTGGATGCGGGGAGGGATGAGGCTCAGCAGGAGGGTCTGGGTATGAGGGGGTCTGAATTCACAGGGGTTGGGTGGATAGGGGAGCAGCTCCCTGTACAGTGATCCCTCCCCCTGCAGCTGAGGAGCGATGGGTGCAGGAAGCGCAGGGGGTGGGGGAGAGCTTGCAGAGCTTCTTACAGCTGGGGGAGAAATATGGGGGTAGGTCTGACATGGCCCTGGATGCTGTGCAGAGGAAGTAGTAGTCCCATCCTCCCCAGCCCAGCAAGAACTACCAGCTGAGCCCGGCGCAGGGTAGGAGCCACCAGCCAGGTCTTTCACAGTCCTGCCCCTGCCCCACAATGATTTACCTCTCTGACGACTGCCTTGGCACCCAAAACATACTGTTGGGGACGGTTGCATGACCGCTCTTATGGCTTCCCTGTCAGAAAGTCATTTTTCTGCAGAGAAGCAAAGAAATCTGCAGGGGACATAAATTCTACGCATGCGCAGTGGCGCAGAATTCCCCCAGGAGTAGTACATGGATAACTGCCTTGGTGTGTTAGACAATATCAGATCTGTTTAAGGAACCTCTTTATTTATTTTTTTTATTTTATTTTCTCAGAAGTTTAGACATGACCAAATGTGTGAGATTCTGGCTAACAGTGCATAGGGAACATAATTTATAACCTCAGTTACTCTCTACTACCATTTGGACTGCAGCTATTGATTATTATACAACTTGTCAGCATTGCAGAGTAAAACTACAGAGGAGTTTTAACTGCTAATTTGCATTCACATTAGTACAGTCTGAATATGAAGTGACAATGTTCGGATGATTAAAGGCTGGTACTTGGAGAATTGACCAGATAAGAGCATCTAATATCCAAATGAAATGACACAATTAGTCCTTTATGATCAGAGCGTATCATATAAAATTCTATTTTGATTATTTTTGGTCTTTCTGTTGTAGAATTTGTGCACATTAACACATTTAATAGGAAAAAAGTGAATGCAGTTGCATCAACTATTAGGATGTACCGGTACATGCAAATAAACTAAAGGAGTGTTTCCTGTTGTAGTTACGTTGTGCAATTCTAAACAGCCTTTCTTGGAAGTCATAGAAAGTAAAGCATATAACTCCTGTGTAAATTCACTGTTGCCAAAACCAAAGTCTGTAGTGTACTCAAAATAATACAGTAATTTGTGCACATGGCTCTGTTCAGAGCTCTTATTTTTGGAACCTCTTTCAGATTAGTTTTCAACTAGCAATAATCACGCCTCCGATTAACCTAATTGGCTATGATATATATATATATATATATATATATATATATAAGGGGTTAGGACTTATTTTATAGCAGGGTGGCTAAAAATCAATGATTTAAAAAAAATTTAAAAATCCGATTTTTTTTTTTTTTTGGTGGATAAAAGGTTTTTTCCTCAAAAAGCATATCTAAAGATAGTTTTGATTAAGATACATTATAGCTCAAAGATATCTCATCATGGAATAGGAATGATTCATTCTAGAGTATGAGAATATATTCATGTAATGTTTAAGACAAGTTTTTTGTAAATGAGTTCCAGTAGTTCATGGATTAGGGATGCAATCTTATGGGGTTCCAGGGGCTTCTGTATAGATTATTTAGGTTAATCTTTCTATCTACCCAATGGAACTCAGTGCTCAG
Source organism: Emys orbicularis (assembly GCF_028017835.1). Lineage (NCBI taxonomy): Eukaryota > Metazoa > Chordata > Testudines > Emydidae > Emys > Emys orbicularis. The sequence continues at coordinate 48,810,988 of NC_088684.1, read as the reverse complement.
TCTAGAAGATACCATCAGTGATGCTTAGTTTTGCAGTTCTGAAACTGTGGATTTGTGTCTGCAGAGGCAACATGATTGTTAACAGCAAAAGTGTTGTTAAATAAACAAATAAATAATATATAAAGGTGAGACATAACAGACCTCAACCCTATTGTCCCTCTGCAAATTTGTGTACACAGAGTCAATCCCTGACGGCTCTAAAAGTGCAAAGTTTCAAAAAGTTCAATGAATAGAAGATTGTTGGGGGATCTGGACAAGGAGAAGACATCTGGAGATAAATGTGAGAAGGGAGGGACAGGCAGTAGAAACAGAAGTGAAACTGTTTGAGCAGCATATTCCAGAAGTCTTGAGGTCTTTCTGAGTATAGCCTTCATTGATTTGAGATCTACCATACCATTCTTTCACTAGAAGGGAAAACCTATAATGGCAGCTGGCAGTAAAAGAGAGCCAGTTTGGGAATATTTTAATGAGCTTCCTCTACCTGTGGGTAAGATAGGCATGCGTGCAAAATGCAAACAGTGCAACAAAGAAATGCAAGGCCTGGTTGCCTGAATGAAACAACATCATGAGAAGTGTTCCTTCTCAGGAGGAAGCTGCATTGAAGAAAGGAACATGTCTGAATATGCAGGATCTTTAGGTTGGTTAACTTTTTTATTTCATACTTCTTTCTTAAGGACTGCCTGTCTTCCTTCTGGACTATTCTTGAATTCTCATATTTGAGCAAAAAATATAGTTGTTACTCTATGGTACTAGCATTTTAGATGCAGTTGTGATTAAAAAATAGCTGAAATAGGCAGATCTTCCTTTTCCAATTTCACCTTTAAAGTACTACTGTAGTGTCAGTGAATGCAATGAGTAATACTAAATGAGCAGTATGGTGGTAATAATTAAATAACTGCATTGACATATTTTGTTTAGGAGAATCCATCCTCAACATACAGGATTCTGAATACTATCCACCTTCAAGACCACCATCATTTTCTATCGTTTCAGAGTTGTCTGCCAATGACAGTGTTTCAGTCACATCAGGTGTGTCACATAGCCACAGTATATCACCTCTAGCAAAAAGAAAAAAAATCTCCATCATCCAGAAACAACCATAGATAAGCTTGTGATAAGAACTAGCAGATTACAAAAAGAGGTAATTGATATAAAAATTGCCCGGGTTGTTTATGCAACAAACTCTCCTTTCCATATGATTGAGAACCCACACTTCATTAACATGGTTCAGTCATTAGGACCAGGATACAGTCCACCCAACAGAGCAGATGTTGCAGGCAACTTGCTGGATAAAGTGTATGAAAGAGAAAATGAGCAGTGTGCAAAAGAACTAGAGGGTGAAATTGTTAACCTGAGTTCTGATGGGTGGAGCAATGTCCACAATGATCCTGTTGTATGTGTTTGTGTGATAACAGAAGAAGGGACTGGCTTCCTTACAGAAACAATTGATACATCAGGAAATGCACACACAGCAGAATACTTACAAGAAGTAGCAGTAAAAGCTATAACAAACTGTGTGTGTGGGGGCGGAAATTCAAATGTCTAGTTACGCAGCTTGGTCACAGACATTGCTGCAAATGTATCCAAGATGAGAAGAAATTTAGAAGAGAGTGAAGAGTCCCAAGCTACTAACATACGGTTGCAATGCTCATTTGATGCACATCCTAGCCAGAGACTTCAGTGTTCCAGACATAAAGGGTAATGTTGTTGAAATTGCAAAATACTTCCGTAACAACTATTTTGCAGCAGCTGCTCTGAAAAAGGTGGGAGGAACCACGCTAACTCTTCCACAAGATGTGCGATGGAACTCAGTAGTGGACTGTTTTGAGCACTATATCAAGAACTGGCCTAATCTGATGACAGTTTGTGAACAAAATCATGGAAAAAATAGATGGCACTGTCACAGCCAAAGTTCTTGACATTGGGTTTAAGAGAAATGTTGAACACGTGCTGAGTATCCTGAAGCCTATTTCTGTAGTCTTGAACAAAATGCAGGGAAATAGCTGTTTTATTGCTGATGCTGTTGAAATTTGGAAGGAACTGAGTGATATCTTAAAGAGAGAAATATGCAATGGCAGAATTAAATTACAAGCATTAAAAAAACAAATGGGACAAATGAATGGGGTCGGTCCTGGGGCTGGTATTGTTCAACAGCTTTACTAATGATCTGCACGATGGGATAGAGTGCACCGTCAGCAAGTTCGCGGATGACGTTAAGCTGAGGGGAGAGGGTAAGGATACGGTCCAGAGTGACCTAGACAATTTGGAGGATTGGGCCAAAAGAAATCTGATGAGGTTCAACAAGGACAAGTGCAGAGTCCTATGCTTAGGACGGAAGAATCCCATGCACCGCTGCTGACTAGCTAAGCAGCAGTTCTGCGGAAAAGGACCTGGGGATTACAGTGGATGAAAAGCTGGATATGAGTCAGCAGTGTGCCCTTGTTGCCAAGAAGGCTCATGGCATATTGGGCTGCATTAGTAGGAGCATTGCCAGCAGATCGAGGGAAGTGATTATTCCCCTCTATTCAGCACTGGTGAGGCCACATCTGGAGTATTGCGTCCAGTTTTGGGCCTCCCTCTACAGAAAGGATGTCGACAAATTGGAGAGAGTCCAGCGGAGGGCAATGAAAATGATCAGGGGGCTGGGGCACAAAACTTACGAGGAGAGGCTGAGGGAACTGGGCTTGTTTAGTCTGCAGAAGAGAAGAGTGAAGGGGGGATTTGATAGCAGCCTTCAACTATCTGAAGGGGGGTTCCAAAGAGGATGGAGCTAGGCTGTTCTTAGTGGTGACAGATAGAACAAGGAGCAATGGTCTCAAGTTGCCGTGGGGGAGGTCTAGGTTGGATATTAGGAAACACTATTTCACTAGGAGGGTAGTAAGCACTGGAAAGGGTTTCCTAAGGAGGTGGTGGAATCTCTATCCTTAGAGGTTTTTAAGGCCCAGCTTGACAAAGCCCTGGCTGGGATGATTTAGTTGGTGTTGGTCCTGTTTGGAGCAGGGGCTTGGACTAGATGACTTCCTGAGGTCTCTTCCAACCCTAATCTTCTATGATTCTATCTCCAGCTCACTTTCTTGCAGAATTCTCAATATTCAGTACCAGGGTCAAACCTTCACTGCTGAAGAAGAGGAGTTGGCTAGGACGTGGACGTCCAACAATCATCCCTCCATAATGCCAACTATAATAAACTTCAGAGCTAAGGGTGAACCATTCAAGAAGTGTATGTTTGCTGCTGATGTTTTAAAGAAAGTCACACCACTGAACTGGTGGATGTCACTTAAGCACTTGGATTCAGAGACTGTTGAAATGATAATCATCTCCCTTTTAACAGCACTAGCTTCTTCTGCTGGTGTAGAAAGAATATTTTCTTCCTTTGGACTAATTCATTCCAAATTGAGAAATTGTTTGCGACCTGAAAAAGCAGGAAAGCTTGTTTTTCTCTTCCAGATTATGAAGAAACAGGAAAATGAAGGTGAAGATGACTGATTTAGCTGCAGAAGCCAATATTTTTAGTTTCTCATGTTGACTTGGCTGATATAGCCTATTAATTTTTGGGATTTTTAAAAAATATTTCATTTAACTATTTTAGTTAAAAACAATTTTAACAAAAACAAACCTGATTTTTAAAAAAACAAATGTTTAACTAAATTCAAAAAATCATATGCTTGTTTTGTTAAAATATTATGTTTGCTGTTGAAGAAAAAAAATCCAGAATACATAACGTTGTTGTTTTAGTTAAATAAAACAATTGAAACGTCTGTCTGGTGGTGGTCTCCTCCTAATACAGCATGGTAAGAAAATCCTCCAAATATTAATGATTAACCTGTTGAATTGGAGCTAGTTCACCTCCCAATGACTTCATAAATATCTGCTTCAATTAACTTTGGTAAATGAAATAACCAAACAATCATTCATTTTCTGATATAGCTGTAAAACTAATCTGAAAAGTTTTCAAAATCACTTTAAAAATGTGTAGTGTGTACCTTCTAAAAATGAAACCTACATCTATTTCTGAGTTGTGAAGAATATGTATTAAGGTTATAACAACCAATAAGAATGCACTTTGATGTAGAAATCCATGATTAAATAGTCTTCCTGACTAGTGATTTAAATCAAATCCACGCTGTTTTATAGCGCCCTCCTTCTACCAGAACAGTGTTTGCTTATTTCTGAGCTCACGCCCTGGAGTAATTCAGTCTGAGGTCTTTCAAAGAATCCAGGGAAACTGTATCCCACATGGTTAGTTTTATTTTAAGCATTCTTAACAAAACAAATCAAAACCTCACAGACTCTTCCCTCAAAAGTCTGTGCAGGTCAAGTAGACCTTTTCCCAAGCCTGTCCCCCAAACTAGTAACTTTAGCAGCCCAAAATTTTGTGGCTCTTACCTCAGAGTCACAACAATTAACGACTTCACACAAGTCTCCCTTTTGTCCATTTGGTCTCTAGCGTAATTCCTCTCTGCAGTAGCTCCAGTAGCAGTCCACTGAGAACACAGCCCACCACCCCCTAGCTCCTCCACTTTCTGGAGGGTGTTGCAGCCTTCCTCTGTTTTGTGCTGCCTTCTTTCATAAGGGTCAGCTAATTAAGTTCCAGCTCTTTCTCAGGTGCAGTGAGTGGAGCTAATCAGCCAGTCTGCCTATCAGCCAGCTACTTAGCTGCTGGCTTCTGATCAACAGGAAATGGTATCCCCATATAGTAGAACCTCAAGTTTTGAACACCAGAGTTACCAACTGACCAGTCAACCACACACCTCATTTGGAACCAGAAGTATGCAATCAGGCAGCAGAAGACACCCCCCCCCCCCAAAACCAGTACTGTGTTAAATGTAAACTACTAAAAATAAAGGGAAAGCAGCATGTTTCTTCTGCATAGTAAAGTTTCAAAGCTTTGTTAACTTAATATTCAGTTGTAAACTTTTGCAAGAACAACCATAACGTTTTGTTCAGAGCTACGAACATTTCAGAGTTACAAACAGCCTCCATTCCTGAAGTGCTTGTAACTCTGAGGTTTTACTGTACCTTCATAATATATGATCTATTTAAGTGTTTCTCAGTTTCCCCATTAGGACCCTTCTTTTGACTGTCCAGACACTTCTGACTCCCTTATTTTTTATGATTTAATAATTATCATATGCCTGGGTGTTCCTGGCAGAGTCTGGTTAGCTGAATCTTGCTCACTGTGTTAGAGGGAGATTAACTAATGTGCATGGCATCTTAAATTCCTGGTCTTTTTGTCCTCTGCTCTGATTGGTGCATTTATAATTTACAGGTTTCTTTTGCAATGCTGTGAATTACGTCTTCTGATCTAATAAAGATATATTATTATTACATTTATTTAAACCTCAAATTAAAAATCAATTCAGTTTTAATAGGTCTCATCCTTATGAAACTAGCTAAGTCCTGCCCTTATTTTAGACATAATTTAAAATAACAGTACTCAAGATCAGTAATGACTGACAGACTGACATTATCTGGTAATATCCTGACCGAACCTTAGAGAATTAATTTAAACCTTATTGAATATGAGTTAATATTTTTGGGTTCCATTGTTTTAAAAATGCAATTGTGTATGTGGTGGTGGTACACTGTATGTACCTTCTCTGGTAGGGAGGAGGATGCTAATGTGCTACTTCTGGTTATCAGCCCTTTGAAGCTACCCCCTGGAGAGCTATGCATATACTAGTTCAAACTGGATTCTCCAGGGACCGACAGAGAGGGACAAAAAAGATTTTTTTTGAAGCATCCAGCAAACAGACAGGAACCTTGGTCCACAGACATCCCCAATCCTTTGGATAGGTTTGGAAGGTCTGGGCATACTGAAGCCCCATAAGATTGGGTGCTTGTTCTGAGCCGATGCTGAGATTAATTTGCAGCCACAAGGAATCCCCCTTTGATGGGAATTTGAAGGACTGCTGCTGCCACAATCCATGTTTGGGTTGGGTGGTGCCTGGTAAGCTTATTAGCATATATGTAGGTTCTTTTTTTGTTTTGTTGTTTTCTCTGTAGTGCTTTTTTACCTTAAGAATAAAATAGGCATACATTGAAAGATTTGTGTAGTATTGAAAGATCTGTGTGCTTCTCAAGTGTTGACAATCATTCTGTTTTCAGTCTCTGAAGAGAAAGCAGGCAGGTATGCTTGGGCAGCCTGTCTCTTCTGGAAATAACACACGGAAGGCAGGGAAATACAGTGCAGTCTGGAAATACCCTGGTCAGAAGAAGTGAGACACAGATATCCACCCAAGAAAGGCAATGAATGGGGAGCTGGACGCCTGAAAGTGGATGCCTTTGTTGGACCAGTTAGAGGAAATATAGGTGCAGTTTCCTTGAACTGTGATAATTGCTTCATGGTACATTCCCAATTTGGTTCAATTTTCTACTTGACAGGCAAGCAAGCCTCTCTCTCTCTGTCTCCTGTACCTGCTGTATGACTATAGCTTTTACTTATGCTGAAAGACAAGCAAATGTTGACTTTACTGATTCATCAGTTACCACAGAGGTGGGCAAACTACGGCCCACGGGACCCTCCTACCCAGCCCCTGAGCTCCTGGCCCAGGAGGCTAGCACCCGGCCCCTCCCTTGCAGTCTCAGCTCACTGCGCCGCCGGCACAATGCTCTGGGCGGCGAGCTCTTGCCGGGCAGCGCAGCTGCAGAGCCGTGGCCTGACCCCGGTGCTCTGTGCTGCACGATGGTGTGGCTGGCTCCAGCCGGGCGGCACGGCAGCCTGTCCTGGTGCTCTGAGCGGTGCGGCTGTAGCACCGCTAGCCACCGGTGCTCCAGGCAGCGCAGTAAGGGAGCAGGGGGGTTGGATAGAGGGCAGGGGAGTTCGGGGTGGTGGTCGGGGCGGTCAGAGGGCGGGAACAGGGGGGTTGAATGGGGGCAAGGGTTCTGGGGGAGGGAGGCAGTCAAGAAGGGGAGGCAGAGTTGGATGGGGCGGCGGGGGGCAGTCAGGGGCAGGGGTTCCGGGGGTGGTCAGTGAGAAGGGGTGGTTGGATGGAATAGGGGTCTCGGGGGGGCGGGGCAGTCAGGAAGGAGAGGGGGAGTTGGATGGGGTGGCGGGGGCAGTCGGGACAGGAGTTTTGGGGGTGGTTAGGGGACAAGGAGGGGTGGATGGGGCCAGGGTCCCAGGGGGGCCGTCGGGGGACAGGGAGCAGGGGGGGTCGGATAGGGGGAGGGGGCCAGGCCACGCCATGCCTGCCTGTTTGGGGAGGCACAGTCTCCCCTAACCAGCCCTCCATACATTTTGGAAACCCGATGTGGCCCTGAGACCAAAAAGTTTGCCCGCCCCTGAGTTACCACATAATGGTATTTGAGAGATCATAGTTATTTTCTTGTTTTAGGCCAGGTCTACACTACAAAGTTTTGTCAGCATAGCTATGTCCATTAGAGTGTGGAGGGGGGAGAGGATCAGAATGCATTCCCTAAGGGCTTGTCTACATTACCCTCAGAATCAATCCAGTGGGGGTAGATTTATCATGTCTAGTCTAGATAAATCGACCGCCCAGTGCTCTCCCATTGTCTCCGGTATTCCACCAGAGTGAGAGGCGCAGTTGACAGGGGAGCGTCCGCTGTCGACTCACCGCAGTGAAGACACCATGGTGAGTAGAACTGAGTACGTCGACTTCAGCTACGTTATTCACGTAGCTGAAGTTGCGTAGCTTAGATTGATTTTTCCCCTCCCGCCCCCCTAGTGTAGACCAGACCTAACTGACATAGCTATGCTAACAAATACCCCAGTGTAGACGCAACTGTGCCAACAGAAGTGTGTCAGGAGGCGTCGTTACGCTAAAAGAAAAGCTCCTTCTGTTGGCTTACACAGCATCTGCACTAAGAGGATATGCTGGCAAAATATTTGTAATATAAAAAAAGGCCTTAGTGGGAAAGAAATGCAATATATTGGTAGTAACAGTTGGTAAATACTCATTTAAAAAAAATGTTTGTGACCACTTTCCTTCTGCACAGAACATTTGATTAAGTTTCTATTTTTAAAATGGAAATTCCTTTTAAAATGTTAAGTTAACCTCCTTCACACATACGTGCATAAATATCTGGGGAGTTCATTCTGGCAGTTTCAGAAACATTGATGAATGTTCAGCTAATAATTAAAGCCTGTTACAAAACAGGGTTACAATTTTGTTGGCGTATGGCAGTACTTCTTATTGTTCAGTCTTCTCTTCTGCGTGTCTTTATTTTAAAAATAAACAAAAAACTCTTCCATTAGAGCCTGATCCCAAGCCTGCTGAAGTCAGTGAGTCTTTCTATTTACGTCAGTGAGAATTGGGTTGGACTCTTGCTAAACTGGGCTCTTGCTGTCTACAAAATACATAGTATTTAATGTGCTGCAAGAATGAGCCTACACAATGATACATTAACTTGGTGGAGCTCTGATTTATTACTCTGGCGTGGAGAAGTATCAACCAGCTTGAGCAGGTTGTATAACAAATATGAATTCACAAATGCGTAGTAGACAGAAAGCAAAAAAACTTCATTAAATGTTATTCACAATGAACTATTTGGCGAGTTTTATTGATTGATTAGTTAGTTGCTAAGTTTATGGCTATGACAAAGCAGTTGCTGTCTTGGAATTGCTGTTTATTCTTCTCTTGCCATCTGATTATTTTAGACCATCACTTTATAGGTGTTTTGGGGGGCAGGAATGTATTTGTTTTTTGTGTGTAAACAAAAAAGATGAGACTGAAGAAAAGCCAAGATTTTATAACTTTCAGAAAAATAAATCTTTCCATTACATCTGAATAAAATCATAAGGCACTCTTTGGAGATTCTTTTAAAGTTACTCATCTCATCGAGTTCACCCACCTCTCAGGTTTCTGGCCTCAAATCTGAAATCACACTGTTCTCCCATTCTCAGGTCTGTCCTGGGTGGCAGTCCTGTGGTATCAATTGTGATTTGCCTCAGCAGGCCACCCATATGTGTAGTAGACTTCTGCCGTTTTGTTCCCTCTGAAAGCAATGACAACAGTTGATACAATGACCAAACTATCTCCTTTATGCAAAGTATCATTTATTGAGAACAAAAGCATTTAAAAAATGTTAGGAACAATAAACCAACCTATATGCTTGCCGGATAGCTACCTATTTTCTACCTTGGGACCCTGGAATGACCCTATAGACTCTTCTGTCTCTGCTTGCTTTGCTCCCTCTCAGAACTCATTGAGGTTCTCTGGACTACCCCTGGTGATTCATCCCCCTTCTCAGTAATCCAGTCATCTTTTCACTGTTAACTCAGTTGATCTCTAGCCTTCCGGCCTGGCTAAACAGCTGTCATTTCAGGAGCCTAGAAGTTGTGTGCTTGTGTTTTTATCTGGGAAATCATTGTCTCCTTATATAGACCCTACTGTATTTGAGCATTATAGGTGTATAAATAAATATTTCACTAGCCCTGTGTACAATAATTTCCCGCACTGACTATTCACTTACAGGGCTCATAGACATGTAGGTGATATGTAATAATTTTATCGCAAGACAGTTCTTGGAAATTCTTTTAAAGTTTCCAGAAATGTTCACAAATCTTAGCCAATGTTAATGGAATTTTAATGGAAACCATCAGGGTAGGCAGCTCAAATTAGTGATTCAAAACAAAATCTTTTTATTTTTCCCCATTAATGCTTTTTTATTTATTTATTGGGTAAAGTGGATTTAGTGCAATCAAAAGGTGACAGAAATCTCTGAAGTGCTCTCTCCACAGTAAAGGCACAAATTGACTAGCATCTTTTCCACTCTGTAAAGGCATATTGACAGTATCCACAGCTGTTATTCTGGCACTCTTCAACAGCAATAATAGACTAGATGGAAATCTCAGAATCAATACTCTCTAAGGCATCTAGAGGTATTTTTTTATTAAAAGTTGCTAACAGCTTTTTTTAACATAACTGGAACCTGCGGATTTCAAAAATGGCTATTACCAAGCTGCATTTTGACATTTAGACCCTCAAATTTGCAAAGAAATATGGCTGCCAAAATTCACCAGAAATGTTTGTTATACCAACAGTGTGTGTATGAACTTGTCAGCAAAATCAAACTGTTTAGCATAATTCCTTCTCAGTCTATTCAGAACAGAAATGAGAAGGCATATACCATGGCGTTAACACCTCTTGCACCCTGATAGTCAACTGGCTATTGCATATAGTCATGCATATATCCTAATATTAGGAATAAGTTAATCATAACACAAGTTATATTTCTTGTAATATGTGAAATCATTCTTGCATGTTTACTATGTTTTATAGTACATAATGCTTTGTAGTTAGAGCAGAATTAGCATAGGATAGTAATTTTTTACAGTTAGAGCAACAGTAGTTTAGATGAGGTGGTGGTTTATGACACTCATTGGTTAGTTGTAGGTAAATCATGAAACCAGTAGTAAGTGTCAAGAGATCCATCCAGTTTCCTGCAATCTCTGCATTATTTGCCAAGAATCAATTAAAGATGTGCGTGAAGCAGGTGAACAAAGATTACATAAAACAGGGCAGGCAACAGCCATTAGAAATAGTCTGCAAGATATCAAAGTCAGAGGCCATTAACAAAATTCAGTTCATCTTTCTTTCAGAACAGACAGTATCAGTTGTGTGGCATAGACGTTGATTTTCCTGATACATAGACACAGGCAAAATTCAGAGGATATGGAAAGCAAGAGCATTTGCAACTGATATCATGTGTGGCAAGCTTTAGTGATTTCAGTGAAGACACCAGTGGCCATAATACAAGACAGTCCAGTTCTGTGACACCTGTAGGCTTGAGATGCTGCATGTTTTGTCAAGAAGTGCACTCTAAACAGAGACTCACCTGTTACTACATTCGAGATGAGTGAATGGATAATGAAACTAGCTGTATTTGACCACAAAATGAATGTTCGTTAAGTTGGAGTAAATGACCTCATAGCTGCTGAAGGCAAGTCCCACCTACCTAGTTACATCCCATTTATAAGGTCTGTCTGTGATGGAAAACGAGAGAATGCACTGAAATTACTGACGCAGCCTTGCTTTGGTTTCAAACTGAGCTTCAGCGTATAGTCAGTCACTGCCATGTTTTGGAGCTATCTGATGATTGGCATTGTTACTGTAATCTTGGAAAGGAAACTGACATTGAAATTCTACCCTCCTATATCCGTTGTAGAGCTTCATTCAAGGAAAAACTCCAAGCTGATATTGGGGTTTTATTTCATTTCATTTCATTGCCTGAATGGTCTCCTGCTGAGAGACAACCACTCTTCATTCCAGCCAAGTATAAATAATATATCCATCTGACAAATGATGTATTCTTTTCAAGGTGATGATAGCCATTCCCATTTACCATCCACAAGAGGAAATATTTCTGTCACTGGTGCATGTTGCATTGAAAATTTGGGGAGATACTTTGTCACACCCTGGTCACAAAGTTTTCAGTGTCAGAATGATGCAGCTCCTTGCATTCCACATAGCCTGTACATGTTCCTGCACCTGCTGTATGAAGGCCAATCTCTTGAGGGCTTGTCAAGGCTGTATCCCTACTTTGAACTTTAGGGTACAAATGTAGGGGCCTGCATGAAAACTGCTAAGCTTATCTACCAGCTTAGCTCTGGTCCCGCTGCCACCATTCTCGATGGATTCCCTCCCTGGGAAGCCTTGAGAAACCTTTCACCAATTCCCTGGTGAATACAGATCCAAACTGCTTGGATCTTAAACAAGGAGAGATTGACCCTTCCCCCCTCCTTCCTTTCACCAACTCCTGGTGAATACAGATCCAAACCCCCTTTGGATCTTAAAACAAGGAGAAATCAATCAGGTTCTTAAAAAGAAGGCTTTTAATTAAAGCAAAAGGTAAAAATCATCTCTGCAAAATCAGTATGGAAAATAACTTTACAGGGTAATCAAACTTTAAGAGCTCAGAGGAATCCCCTCTGTCTTAGGTTCAAAGTATAGCAAACAAGATAAGCACTCTGGTAAAAGGTACATTTACAAGTTGAGAAAACAAAGTAAATCGAAGACGCCTTGCCTGGCTTTTACTTACAATTTTGAAATAAGAGAGACTTGTTTAGAAAGATGGGGAGAACCTGGATTGATGTCTGGTCCCTCTCAGTCCCAAGAGCGAACAACCCCTTAAACAAAGGACACACACAAAAGCCTTTCCCCCCCCAAGATTTGAAAGTATCTTGTCCCCTTATTGGTCCTCTGGGTCAGGTGTCAGCCAGGTTACCCGAGCTTCTTAACCCTTTACAGGTAAAAGGATTTTAGAGTCTCTGACCAGGAGGGACTTTAGTACTGTACACAGTATGGCTGTCACCCTTCCCTTTATAGTTATGACAGGGCTATTCTGATGACACTTTTGAGAAACAAGAATCAGTGAAATTCAAGGTGCATAGTATAGCTCAAGATGTTGTATATGGTGGAAAGAAATGGACACAGAACCATATTTGTCTTGAAACAAGGTCAAGACAATTTGTTAATCTTATCCATCAGTCTGGCCACTGTATTAGTTAAGAAGCAATCCTGAAGATGGATACAGCCTTAGCATAGAAAACCCTCCAAGCTAGATGCTGAGAATGTTGCTGCTGGTCCTTCCAATATGGTTCCCAGGAAACTTGTTTGATATACAGCTGACAATGTTGACATAAATTATGCTTCTCTGGATGGCAACAACAACAACAAAATTCCATGCAACCCACATTGCTGCTTGGCAAAGAGGGCCAAGCCTCTAATTTGATCTTGAATGATCTAAGCCCTCAAACAGCACACTTAGTGTTTCTGATGCAATTGATGTGATCATAGCAGCCAATATAAGAAATGGTGAAGCTAAACCAATATTGACAGACTGTGTTTGCAAAGAGTGGTACTCTGAATCTGAAGAAAACTGCAAAGCTGCAGTGCAGGAAAGAGTTTCTAAGGGGCCTTTATCTTTAAACATCAAACAGAGGAGAATGCAAAGTGTGGATGGACACACTTCAACCAGTTGCATATTGCATATGACAACAGAACCAGGAATAACTACTATTGGATACTTGCCAATTATTCAAGACCTTGCCCATAAGCTAGGCACCCTCAATATGGTTGTATGGAGATGCAAACATGTTGTCAGTGTTCAGGCAGCAGTACATGATTCTAATTATTGTTGAAGCTCTCTACTGTAAACTGGTGGTAGTAAAATGGGACACACCAGAGAGTGACTTATTCCATGATTAGGCGGCCTCCATATCTTTCAGGAACTTAGACCAGCACACACAGGCTCCAAAGCTAGCAAGTGCCTGGATTGAAAGTTGAGTTTTTGGAACTAACTCAACAGAACAAGCTATGAATGGCAAGTCATATGTCAGCGATGCTGGTCCACAAAATTACATTTCAAGTATTGTGGTGCCTATTTCATCCACAACTCTTGGACTTAATAGCAATGCATGATCAAGAGATTAAAGGGGATGTTGTTAAAGCATATCAGTCACATTCTTATGGTAAGCTCTTGTCAGTTCGTACTTCACAAAGATTTCAAAATCTCACCTCCACATTTGTGACTGGCAAAGGTGAAGGTAGTGTGAACTTCAGGTTGTGGTGGTAGTACATGGCCATACTGCTCATGTTCAGCAGTGCCCAGAGGGAAGGAAGTTGGGAGCTGCCTCTCTTCACCCTCAAATGAATACTACTTGTGATTATGACCACACAAAATATGCAAGATAGGGTACCACCTACGTCACAGAAATGCATCAACTTCCATCTCAAGTACTCCAGGTTCCCTTGCTGGAACTCCTTGTCAAGAGATCATGACAGAAGGTCAACCAAATGATCTCTGATCAGAGCCAAGAAAGAGAGGTGGAATTGTAGGCATCACCAAGACCTACTCAGCCCTCACTTTCCAGTGATACCATCCATTTCTGACACAGCTTGGATTGAATGACCTGGAGAAGGTGAAAAGTACAGAAGCATTTTCTTGTAAGATGTATGGTCCACAACACAGGCAAAGAAGCATGCACCATTTTGTTCACACACTTGTGGTCATAAGAAACACTACCCCCCACCAAGTAATGCTTTTTTCTTCCGCATGCGCAGAGCTTGCTACCAGGCACTAGTTTGGAGACAAACCCACTGCCCAAATCCAATAGTTTCTCCTCCAAATACAATGGGCTGGAAACAAGAGGACAGAGATCTGGTGCCTCGGTTCATGTCATTGCCACCAGTACCCACAGATTACATGGAGGCAATACTCTGTGGCTGCACAACAGGGTGCAGAAGTCAGCGAAGTGAAGGAGAGCATGAGTTCGTACAGGCACGTGCAGATATAGAGAACTGACACCACCTTGTTCCAGTGTACCTGATACTTAGTGATTCTTCTTATTGTGCCTCAGGTGGGCACATGACCAGGATTCATCATCAAATTTGGTCCACTGGTTGGATTATTAGCTTCCCTTGCTCAGGCCAGGTACTGACTGGGAGTGCAAAGTGAATGCAGAACTGCAGTATTATCAAATAAGTAGATGTGCCAAAATGACCTAATAAGATGTTGATTCAATTTGCCACCATATACCAAAGCTTGAAAAAGTACAACATGAACTTTTGTGTGTTTTAAGATATGTACTTAATGTTTAGTCAGGAAAATATTTTCACTTATTTTAGAAACAGACGTTTTCTGATTGTGTTGTATTTCTGATAGTTAAATCAGCTTGTGTACTTCTGTTTCAAGGTGCTATTGTGCAAGTTATAAGAGCTATGTAAACGTGCTGTCATGGTTGTATAACATTAAAATATTTCTAGTACCTCTTGCAAATAATAAACTGAAGTTCAATAACTTTATGAAAAGGTTGTGCGTGTTATTTGATCACTTTTATTGCATCTTATAGCTCATGAAGATCCAACGGAAGTATGTTAATCCTAAACAAGGAAAATAAAGATTTACACACTAGCTATTACCATGTGTTACTTTGCTCTCGTTGTAAAGGCTTTCATACACAACATACAGCTTGGCAACAACCATATTTGGATTCAGCACACCCTAATTATCTTAGACTTGTTACCAGCTTTTAGCAAGAAAATACTTTTTTGTAGTTAACTCTTCTGAAAACCCAGCTGGTGTATAGGGTCACGCCAGGGGTGTGTTCATTCAGTCCTTGGCCTCTTATCTGAAACTTCAACAAGGGTATCAATTGGTACCACTTTCGGTGATTTGAGACTTGGGCTTTTTGCTAAAACCGGGGATGGAGGGAGACTATTGACTGACTTCACCAAGGTAGGCAGATACTGAACAGTAACCAATTGGGAGAAAGATCGGGGGCGTCACTCAAAATACAATCTTTGCCTGTCCCAACCTACTCCACAACTTTCTTCTCCCTCCACATGTATGTTTCTCAAGGTCACTAATAAATGTTGGCTACATCTTTCAGTGGATGTGGGAAGGGAAAGTGAATTGCCACTCAAATGTGCTCATTTGCTTTTCTCCCCTCTCTATCAGCAAGGTAGCCATTTTTAAAAGAGACTATGACATGCACTCACGAAAGGAACCATGAATAGATGTGGTGTTTCTTAAATTTTACTTTTAATATTTACCGCAGCCTGGTCCATGTGTGGATTATATCACAATTCAAGACCTATGATGTAGCAGTTTTTTAAAATATTGAAAAATATCATTGACCAAATATCACTGAGCTATTGTCTGCTAAAATTTAAAAGTAAACTTAAATTAGAAGTCATGCTTCTTTAGAAGCTTTAAAGAATCAAGGATTATCCAGTTCCTCTCATCAGTTGTGCTAAGTGTTCCTATTAAACTATAGCCCGAAGAGTTCAGATATCAGAAAACATGGAAACCAGAGTGTTTAAGCTGGATAGAAATCTTTTGTATAGCTGCAGGGAGAGCAATCTGTTGAAGGCCTGGAAGAAATTACTTTAACATCTAATTTTGAGGAAATCTAAAGTCATTCCTACTGTGCTGGATCTATCTTGGCTATGTACAGCTGCACTATAAATAGAGTACTGGGTCATTAAACAGCAAAAGAAAAGATCAACCTGGTGTCATTATGGCCAAATATGCTGTTTGGTTAGGTTTTTCAAGTAAAATAAGAAACCTGTTTCTTAACGCTTCATAGTGATATTTAATGATTAAATCTTCAAACCATTGTACGAACATTCACCAGTTAATCTTTCCAACGTCCCTGGGAGGTAGGTGACTTATTATCCACATTTCACATTTGGGACACTGAGGTGGAAGAGGTTAAGGGACCAGGTCAGGCTACAGAAGGTGTTCATGCAAAGAGCTAGGATTCAAATTTAGGAGCCCCATGCTCAGATAAATGGTAGTTTTTACGTGCAGTTCTGTTTTGACTGGGACAGTTTGAACGCTTGGTTTTTGTTCCAGACAAGAGCACTGCTTGTCCCAGGCAATGGAGTTGGAGACCGAGTATTGCATTCACAATGATTCACTGCTATTCTTTTTTTCTACTAAAGTTGCTGTGCAGAGGGCACCTTTTTCCTCTTCTGCTGCATTTAACTGCTCTGTTTCCAGAATTAGGCCGCATCATTGTAATGTAAGCAGTGTAGCTGCTCTTTGTCACCAGGAGAGCTCTCCAGACAACATAATAAAACCAGCCCCAATGAGGGGCCATAGCTTCATCGACGAGAGAGTGTCTCCCGCCGACGAAGCACTGTGCATTTTGTTGTTAAAAGTTTTAACGACATAAGTGCAGTGTAGACATAGCCTTAGCTGTATAGTAGGGGAGGCAGTGGAGCCTGGAAGGCCGAAGAGGGGAGGCAGACAAGTTTCAATTGTTCATATGGGAAAGGGGTTGTCAGGTAAGAGAGGAGGCAGAAGAACTGTGGTGTGAGAATCAAAAACTGCTTGGGGGGGGGAATTGGTTGTGCTTTTAGGTACTCTGGCATGCTAATGTGTTGAGCATTAGCTGGGCCTCAGATCCTGCTGGTGCTCACTAAAGTTTCCCTAATGTGCTTTAATGTAGTATTGTTTCAAACAGCACTATGTTAAAGCACACCAGCAGAGCAATTAGTGCAGAGCAAGTTAGTGCACTTTAGAAATCACACCCATGTAGTGTGCCTTGCCCCACCCTGTATGGGCCTCTTCTGGGAAACTGAAACAGGGCTATCAAGGAATAGCCCTTGTGTGTGGGGTGTGAGAATTAATTTCCGCTCTCAATTTGCCAATTTTCCATTTCATTGAGTTTTAATTAGTTTTTGTATTCTGTGACAGTGAAGACCTTCATATGAGTGTTTTGCAGCTTAATTAATTAATGTTTATTAAGTGCTTTAAGAACTCAGGGTGAAAGGTGTGCCAGAAGTACCTTATTTAATTGATATAGTTTTCTAGTGCTATTTCCAGTTTCTTAATTTGGTACCCAAATAGTTGGTTTGAGAAGCCTGAATCTTTCATCGTATATACAAATTTGTGCGTTAATGATTGGAATGAAGTTTTTATTTAAACGAAGCTAGAAGTTAGTTACACTGGCACATGTCCTTATATTGTAACTTGTCCAGGTAGCATTTAGAGCTCCAAATCTTGCTCTTGAGAGGCTCATACTATGCCCACTTCCTGATGTTTTTAGGTTGCACCTGTTTATTTTTGGAGTCTATATATTATTTATTTATTTTATTTTTAATATTTAGTTCTTCTGCTTATTTCCAGATTAGCAGATGGCGGCACAATGTGTAACAAAGGTGGAGCTGACCATCTCCTGCAACAATCTCCTGGATAAAGATGTTGGTTCAAAGTCAGACCCTCTGTGTGTACTTCTCCATAATACAAGTGGGCAGCAATGGTATGAGGTAGAGTATTACACTTTTTCCTAGAATATTCTTAAAGTACAGTCTGGCTGAATATTTCTAACAATGAAAATAGTGAGGTACTAGAGTTACTTTCAATAGTTCTTATGACTTACCAACTCTACTAGATACTTCGGGCCAGAGAGTGTGTGTGTATCAATCACAGACATGTAACCTGCTACGGAGCTGCACCGTGCGAGTATTAATTTTGTTTTATCTAAGCTCTTATAATATCTGAGGCTATGGCTACACTACAACGTAAGTTGGTATAAGTTATGTTGCTCAGGTGTGAATAAGCCACCCCCTGAGCAACATAAGTTTCACCTACCTAAGCACCGGTGTGGACAGCACTATGTCAGCAGAAGAGCTTCTCCCGCCAACATAGCTACCACTGCTTGTGGGGGCTGAAGTAATTAAGTCGATGGGAGAGCTCTCTCCTGTCGGCATAGAGTGTCTGCACTGATAGAGCAGCTGCATTGGTGCAGCTGTGCTGCTGTAAGCTCTGTGGTGTACCCATAGCTTAAGTGTAATTTCCTGGGGGGCCTGCTCTCTGCAGAGAGTAGATGGGCAGGCAGCAGGCCTTCTGGTGTACTGGAGGACCTAACACAGAAGCAGCAACTGCTCTGTCTTCTAATGGAGTAGTGTGTGCTTGCCCCCAAAACTGCTAGTGTTGCCCTTTCTAATAATTTGATGTCTTCCTATTCTCTCATTGTTTCTTCTTGTCCAAAATGATGATTTCATCAGGACTATTAGGTTTTTCAAATGTTATTTCTGAGTTCATCTCTCCCAGCCTTCACTTTGGACAAAATGTTAAGTTTTATTTATGAAATGTCCAGAAGTGACTACATTTCATTGGTGGGAGAACTGATCCTTAAATATGCCTTGTCTACCACACATGGATTTTGTAAAATTTAGTTTGTAAAGTACTTTGTACTAGGATGAAAGGAGTTCAGAAGTGCATATTATTCTACTTGCACCTAGCAGGGCTCTTGGAAGCCTAGCTTGAGCGATGAATCGATTTGGCCACCTGCATAGTAGTATGAGCCAGTTGATGAACATCTTGGTAATGTGACTTTTCTATCTGCAGGTTGATCGCACAGAAAGGGTTAAGAATTCCTTGAACCCAAAGTTCGCCAAGAGGTTCCTAATTGATTACTACTTTGAACTGGTTCAGAAGTTTAAATTTGGGATTTATGACATTGACAACAAAACCATTGATCTAAGTGATGATGACTTCCTGGGAGAATTTGAATGCACTCTGGGACAAGTGAGTTCAAACCGCACCTGAGCTTGTACTACAGGGGATATGTTTGTGACTGGTTACTCCCTGCCTCCCAGGGTGCCACCTGTACTGGGGTACCATTGAGCCCACCTGTTCCACCAGCCTGGGCTTCCTTACACTGTCCTGCTGAGCCAGGCCTTCAAGCCTCCTCCAGTGCGCACACAGGTAGGGACACACCGAGCTGCAGAAAGACACAGACACTGAAATCAACACTGCATGGGAAGGCTTCAGCTAAGGAATGACCCAGCACTAAAGTGCACACCCCCTCTGGAATGTAAACCCAAAATTGTATCGTATTGCGCTGCACGGAGTATTGTACAGCATAAGCTCATGAAATTTGCTCCCTCCCTCAATATGGAGGAAGATGTGCACAGCTTTTTGCCCCCTCAGTTATGAATTCCACAAACTGATTTTAGAGAGAACAAAAACAAGTTTATTAACTACAAAAGATAGATTTTAAGCGATTATAAGGATTAGCAAACAGATCAAAGCAGATTACTGAGCAAATAAAACAAACTCGCAAACTAAGCTTAATACACTAAAGAATCTGGTTACAAGTAGTAATTTCTCACCCTAAATGTTGCTTTAGTCAGATTGCAGAGGTTCTTGAAGGCAAGCTGCTCTTGCTTGCAGCTTAAAACTCCAGGTATTTCTTTCACAGGCCAGACACCTTTTCCAGCCTGGGCTCAGTCCTTCTCTTCCCCACCCCCGCCTTTGTCCTTGTTTCTTAGAACTAGTCTACACTGGCAACGCTAAAGCACTGCCGCGACAGCGCTTTAACGTAGCGTGTGTGGTCGCGGCAAAGCGCTGGGAGAGAGCTCTCCCAGCACACTCTTAAAAAAAATCCACGAGGGGCATAGCTCCCAGCGCTGGGGGCTCAGGGGTGTGAAGCTTTGCTTCACACCCCTGAGCAAAGAAAGTTGCAGTGATGTAAATTGCCAGTGTAGACAAGCCCTTTGATGTTTCCAGCCATTATCCTGGGCAGGGATTCAGTGAAGAACAAACCCTGATTATGTCCCTCCCCTGCCTTAAATAGATTTTACAAATGGCAGGAATCATTTGTTTTCCAGTGTGGTTCCTTCCTCTTCTCTTCTCTCTCTCTCTCTCTCTTCCTCCTCCCCCCAGTGAAAAAATACTGGTATTCTATCATGGAGTCCAATACCAAGTTACATGATCACATGACCCGGCAGTGTCAAAGCAGCCGTAAGTCAAAGACCTTTGTAGCATCCCAGGAAGGTGGGAGATTAGCATCTTCAAAGACCCATTGTTCTCCCTAATGGTCCATTGACTTGTTCCCTGCTAGCCATCTGTCTTCTGATGGGTGTTCACCAAGTGCTGGAAACACTCTTTTGTAGTACAGATGTATAGTCAGTATTCCTAACTTTAAATACAAAAATGATACCTGCATACAAATAGGGTAATCACATTCAGCAAATCATAACCTTTCTAATGATATCTTACATGCCTTATCTTGCACAAAACATATAGTTATGCTATAATCACATTATAACACTATTTCTATGAAGAATATGAGGTGTAGTGTCACAATGTTATTACCCACTTTGATTTCTACTAAAACTATGTAATAGTAAGCTTACGTTAAGCTGTGCCTCTTTTATACATCTTGACCTATAACCATGCTCATATGAGGGGATAGCACTCTTAGGTGAAGAATAGGCGTCTCTGCTAATTTGTTGACACTTAAAATGCTGCAGCTGCTTACTTATGTCGACTAGAGGAGTTCTCCGGTTTCAGGGAGGTAGATTATCTACTCAGAGGCAGTAGTTAGGTCAATGGGAGAATTCTCCCATCGACCTAGCACTGTTTACACCGGGAGTTAGGTCAGTTTAACCGCATCGCTCAAGTGTGTGGATTTTTCACTAATTTCCTAGTGTAGACCAAGCGTAAGAGTCTCTGCGAGTTTGTTTTTGTCTCCGTTCAGCACATAAGATCAGTCTGTGAGCAGTCGTCTTGAGGTTTTGTCTAATGTATGCTAGTCACTGTAGAATGAGAGAGCATATTCTATCTCTATCACAATAGGGTGAGATAATATCTTTTATCGAACCAACTTCTGTTGGTGAGAGAGACCAGATTTTGAGCTCTTCTTCAGGTCTGGGAAATGTGTCACAGCTAAATACAAGATGGTACAGATTGTTTAGCATGAGTAGTTAACACACATTTCAAGGGATCATTCAAGTGACCTATTAACACTTCTCTAGTCATGGCCGGGGGAGCGGGGGCAGGGCCGCCCAGAGAGTGGGGCAATTTGCCAGGGGCCCCGTGAGCCCTGGCCCGGCGGCGGTCCGGGTCTTCGGCGGCATTTCGGCGGCGGGTCCTTCAGTGCTGCCGAAGACGCGGAGCGACTGAAGGGTCCCCCGCCGCCGAAATGCCACCAAAGACCCGGACCGCCGCCGGGTGAGTACAAGCGCTGCAGCTCCCCTGCTTTGCCCCAGACCCCCTGAATCCTCTGGGCGGCCCGGGGGGGGGGGGAGGGGGGAGAGGCTGAGGGGAAGGGTTTAAGTGAGTTATAGATTGTTCTAAGAAGCCATAAATCCAGGATCTCTATTCAGTCCATGCTTTTTAGTATTTAGCAGAGCTGTGAAATTAAGCTCTCAGGCCGAACTTTAGAAGGTTTTGTTCAGATTTCCCTTGAGAATAAGGACTGAGAGGTCAGATATAGAGTGATCGCTTTGTGAAAAGTGTTCACCCAAAGGTGATAAGGTACTTTTGTTTTTTATCATTTTTCTGCGTAAGTTGATTCAAGAGCATAGTGATTCTCTGGTTTCACCCACATAGTTGTTGTTGGGGCATTTAGTGCTTTTGAGGAGGTGCACACCTCATGTTGTGATAGACATGTGAAGGATCCATGGATCTTAACACCCCCCCACAACACACGGTTTCGATAATGCTAGCAGTGGAGATATGTCTTCAGCTTTTGCATCTGTTGTTGTTGCAGGGTCTGGCGCCACTTTCAGTTGGCGTGTCTTGGTATTTGGGGAGCTTGCTTTTGATAATGAGCTTGGAGGGTGGGGGGGATTGTTTGAAAGCCAGAAGTAGGGGTTCAGAAAAGATTTCTTTTAGAATGTGGTTCGAGTATGTGTTGTGATTCTCTGATGATTACCCATATTGGTACCAATGTGGGGTGATAGGTGACAACTAGAGGTGCGTGGTCAGAGGATGTTTTATTTCTGTATTGAAGCAGGTTCTGCTGTTGGGTTATTTGGGTGGCCCATTCCATAAAGTGATCTAATTCTCTGAGTGTCCTTGTTTGGTGAAGGCAGTTTTAAGTGGGTTTATCCCAGACTTTCTCCTGTGAGCATATTCTGTGGTATCTAAGTGCCTGGCTGTAGATAACATTTCTTGCTATGTTTGGGGTGGTTACTGAACCTCTGAAGGTAGGTGTGGTGATCCGTGAGGTTTTTTTTTATATTGTCTGTCGAAGCTGATCTTGCTGTCCAGGAAGTTGTTGCTAGTGTGGGCATGGTTTAGAGAGACTTTTATGTATTGGTAGTAGTTGCTGAAGTTGTGGTGAAAACCTGAGGTAGTTTAGGTGTCTGTCCAGAGGATGAAAATATCATCTATGTATCTCAGGTATCTCATTGGTTTCATGCTTGTGTTTGTCCAGAAATTCTTCTTCAAGGCAGCCCATGAAAAGGTTGGCATATTGGGGAGCCATACTAGTACCCATGGCTGTAATTATGCAGATTTCTGTATAGAGGTGGACTAGGAATAAATGAGAAATGATAGTTAGTCACTGCCATCCAGAATACCCAAATGTTTGTAGAGTCCAAACTGCTGTTGCCATGACATGCCACTTGAGCTATTAAGTCAGGCTCCATAGAAAATCCTATAATAGCTATAAATCAATACCTTAAAGCATTGTATATTTTCTGAAACTTTTATCGGTGTAACAGCAGCCTGATACTCTTCCTTTCTGCGAGATCAAAAACAAGATCATGTGGCATGATTGCAAAACATTACAAACATCAGTAAATTATATGAATTGCTAATTTTGAAGGGTTTTTAATAAGACATCAGATTCCAGTGCATCTGAGCTAATTTAGCAGATCCGATTCTGGGATTAGAGGGAGGACAATAATCTCAAGTATTTTTAGAAAAACTCAAGTATTTTATCTACCTACAGCAAGAACTCCTTCTCTGTACTTGCTAATTTGCATAGATAACGGGCATCTAATTGGAGAGTGAAACTATGGAATTCAAAGTTGCCGGCTTTTCTACTCAAGCTTCTTCTAGAAGGAAAGTTTAGAGATTACAAGATGGGGAAACTAACAGCTCATTGCTGAAAGTTATTTATGAAGGTTCTTGTTGCTCTCATTACTGTTTGCTTCAGTGAGAGACAAGGAAAAGTAAATTGTCTTCCTAAAAGGCCTTGTCTTCCTGTTAATGTTGTTACTCAATGCAGTTTGTTCTGTGTTTGAGATAAAATTATGAAAGGAATCTTTGAAAGAAGTTTGGTCTCTCTTGTCTCCTCACATTCTTTTAAAAGATCTGTCTCCTCCCCCCTCGACCCCCCCCCCCCCAAAGGGGAACTGAGTTCTAGTAGAAGTTCAACCTGAAATTCTGAATGTAGGTAAAATAACAAAATAAAACATAAACATACACTGTATCTTTTAGGCCTGCATATAAAACAAAAATGTACTTTTTCAGCAATCTGATTGCTTAAATTATTTGCCATATATATAAATCTAAATGCAATGTGTCAAGAACTAAGGGATAGCCTAATCTCTCAATTTCAGGCATCCTCCCTGCCATATATATATGTATCATGTCAGATATAAGCCATCTTTAGCAGCTCTTCAGGAAAAGTCATTATTCTACTATTGAAATTATTGGTATGAAGGATTTCTTGTTTATCTTAACTTATTTACTTCTGCCATTAGTCAAAGTTGCATATAGGTTCATATCTTTAAATATTATCCAAACATATTGAAGGCTATAAGAAATAAAAGTAATGCTGGAGTTCTCATGGTAGAATATTTTCCTAAAATGGAACATGCAACACCACCTGTTTCTTTCAATGTGAAAAACTGTTAATTGTCAAGAGCTATTACTACAATTTAACTTTTTGTTTTGACAGATCGTCTCCAGCAAGACGCTGACAAGACCATTAATGTTTAAAAATGGTAAACCTGCAGGGAAAGGAAGCATTACGGTAGGATGATACTTGGCTTTCTCCTTCTAGCATATAGCCCACAAGTTGTTTCTCTTAGGCCTGGTCTACACTAACCCCCCAAGTCGAAGTAAGGTACGCAACTTCAGCTACGTGAATAACGTAGCTGAAGTCGACATACCTTACTTCGAACTTACCGCGGTTCAGACGCGGTCCACACGGGGCAGGCAGGCTCCCCCGTCGACTCCCCGGTACTCCTCTCGTTGAGATGGAGTACCGCAGTCGACGGCGAGCGCTTCCTGGTTCGATTTATCGCGTCCAGACCAGACGCGATAAATCGAACCCGGAAGTTCGATCCCCAGCCGCCGAACTAGCGGCTAAGTATAGACCAGCCCTTACTGAGTTAAATGTATTCTATCACATCATAATAACGGGAATATTTCTTTCACAGCTGGCTGTTTGCATCTTTCAATGTACAAAACAGTACTTCTGTGTTAATCTAACTTATCAAAATCAAATGGTCTTCAGAGGCTCAAATAATGACTTAATCAATTTCAAATAAACTCAAGTGGTGAACTTTTATTTATTTATTTATTTATTTATTTATTTATTTTTAACAACAAAAATCAAATTGCTTCTTTCAATTTCTTATCCCTCAGGTCCTGAGCAAATGTGGACTCTTGTTCATTTTTATTTTCTTCCCAAATTATTTTACTTTCATCTCAAGCTGCATCCTACATAAACAGAATTAGGATAGAAGTCTAATGAAGTGTCATGATGCCAGTGTGGTAACTAGATAAATGGCTAATATTTAGTGGTATCCAAAGTAGGTGTGTCTAGAGCTTTACAAATAATTAAGGCGGTCTGTGTCCTGAGCAATATATCATCTTTTTGGCAGAGATGGTTACACCAAAAGGGTAACTAGATAATGCTTGTGTCTCAATTCCATTAACATTCCTGATCTTTACTGGTTTTTCTGTAATAATAGGTCTATTTAAAGTTACCTATCTTTAGGGCGACTTTGCAGTTTTATTATTGCTTTAGCTGTTAGGTTAATGAGCAAACACTAGCATATATACAATTACTGGGTTGTCAAGCAGTGAGTGGTAGAACTGTAGATTTGGCAACTAATAATATAAGCAACAACCATGCTGGCATTGACTGGATGGAGAGCACATTAATGATCTTTATTTTTGGGGTCAGTTTTGCAGCATCAGTAGGGGCTGTACTATGGTGGCTAGAGATATTCAGTTAATATAGACTCTAAGGCCAGAAGGGAATCTCATGATCGTTTAGTCTGACTACCTGCACTTCACAGGTCACAGAACCTCTGGCTGAGTTACTGAAATTCTCAAATCTTGAGTTAAAGACTTCAAGTTACAGAGAATCTACCTTTACTGTAGTTCAAACCAGCAAGTTACCCATATCCCATGCTGCAGAAGAAGGCAAAGACCTCCCTCCCCCCCCCCCCCCCCCCCCGGAGCTCTGCTAATCTGACCTAGGGGAAAATTCCTTCTTGACCCCCAATATGATGGTCTGTTAGACCTTGAGCATATGGGCGAGCCCCACCAGCCAGACACCCAGGAAAGAATTTTCTGTAGTTACTCAGAGCCCTCCCTGTCTAGTGTCCTATCTCCAGCCATTGGGGATATTTGCTAATAGCAGCTGCAGTTATGCTGTGTGCCATTGTAGGCAGTCTTATTATACTATCCCCTCTATAAACTTATTAAGCTCAGTCTTGAAACAAGTTTTTGCCCTCACTACTCCCCTTGGAAGGCTGTTCCAGAACTTCACTCCTCTGATGGTTAAGACCTTCATCTAATTTCAAGCCTAACCTTATTGATGGCCAGTTTATATCCATTTGTTCTTGTGCCAGCTTTGGCCCTTAACTTCTCTCCTTCCCCGGTGTTTATCCGTCTAATGTATTTATAGAAAGCAGTCCTCTCCCCATAGCCTTCATTTGGTTAAGCTAAACAAGCCAAGGTCCTTAAATCTCCTCTTGTAAGGTAAGTTCTCCATTCCTCTGATCATCCTAGTAGCTCTTCTTTGCACCTGTTCCAGTTTGAATTAATCTTAAACATGGAAGATCAGAATTTCACACAGTATTCCAGTTGAGATTTCACCAGTGCCTTGTATAATGGTAATAACACTTTCCTGTCTCTACTAAAAATACCTTGGCTGATGCATCCTAGGATTGCATTAGTCTTTTTCACTGCCACATCACATTGGTGGCTCATAGTCGTTCTGCAATTGACCAATACACCCCGGTCATTCTCCTTCTCTGTTACGTCCATCTGATATGTCCCCAGCTTATAGTAAAAATTCATGTATTTAAGGATTAACAACAAGAGCTTTCACTTCGCACTATTAAATTTAATCCCATTTCTATTGCTCCTGTTTTCAAGGTCCTCCAAGTCGTCTTGTATGATATTCAGGTCCTCCTCTATATGAGCAATACCTCCCAACATTGTAATTTTATTCACACACTCCTGCTTTTTTGTGCCAAGGTCGTTAATGAAAATGTTAAATTAGATTGATCACAAGACAGATCCCTGAGGAACTTCACCAGTTACCTCCTTCCAGCCTGACATTTCGCTTTTCAGTATGACCCATTGTAGTCTCCTCTTTAACAAAGTCCTTACCCACATTTCGATTCTCATATTAATCCCCATCTTCTCCAATTTAATTTCCCATGTGGAACTGTATCAAATGCCTTACTAAAATCCAGGTAGATTAGATCTACTGCATTTCCTTTGTCTAGAAAATGAGTTATCGTCTCAAAAAAAAGGCAGGTTGGTCTGGCACAATCTACTTTTTGTAAAACCATGTTGTATTTTTATCCCAATTATTGTTTACCTCTATGTCCTTAACTACTTTCTCTCTCAAAATTTGTTCCAAGACCTTGCATTTATTGAGGTCAAACTAACAGGCCTGTATTTTCCTGGATCACTTGGTTGTCATGACTTATGGCAAGTTGTATCTTTGATTCCCTTACTCAGTCTCTCTGTGGGCACCCTAATCCAAGTGACAGGTCTGCGCCTGTACTTCTTTCAGGCTAGAATCCTGCAACTCTCACCACTTTTAGGCTGGGTCCCCAGGTCACAGCACCCATGTTCATAAACTGTATCCTTGGCAGGTCCACTTGGATTTTGGCTCCTGCTTTGACTTCTCTCCAGGAAGTGACAGAACAGCTTGTTGAAAACAAAGTGTGATTTACTTATATGAACACAACAAAGGGAGAGGGAAAAAATTCAAACAGAAGATAATATGCATATAGATCTTACCTAAACTTTAGCCTTTCCTTGCAATTTAGGTAACCACCATCCCAGTAATCCCCCAGCATTGGGGAGTGCAGCCTCTATGCCTCTGTCTGACCCTTCAGTTAGTGTGGTTCCCTCCATCCATCCCTTTCCCCCCCAAGTTCACAGGTAGTCTTTTATCCATTTCAAAGTCCCTGTGTTTCTTGTGGAGCAACACAACCTGGTTAGTTGGGCTTATGCTTCTTCCCAGGTGGGACAGAAGCAGACTTCCAGCAATGGATTTAGTGTACTGTCCATCTGAGCGCCAGCATTTGGCGCTGTGTATAGCCATTGTCTGGGTTCCTGCAGACCAAAGCTAAGGGCATATCTGCACTTACAGTGCTGCAGCAGTGCAGCTGCACCCTGCACCGCTGTAGCACTTAGTGAAGACGTTACCTACGCTGACTGGAGAGTTCCCGCGTAGGTACTCCGCCTCCCCGGGAGGCAGTAGCTATGTTGACAGGAGAAGCCTTCTCGTCGATATAGTGCTGTCTACAATGGGGAGGTAGCTACGGAATAACTACGTCATTCAGGGATTTGGAAAATTCACACCCTGAGCGACATAGTTTATACCAACATATGTTTGTAGAGTAGACCAGTGCTAACTAACACTGATTTAGCTTTACCTTTTAGCCAGCATCAAAATAACCACCAAACTCACTGGGAGAAAGAAAGATGAATCATAAAATTAATGCAGATCTCTCATATTCTTCACAGTGGTGATGGATGTTAGCAAAATGGATGGACAGATTTGGCAATGCAATTCAAATGGGAATGCTCCATTGAGATCAGCAATTAACAGGCTGAGTCTGTTAATTAAGTATTTTGGGATACTGCCAAGTAGGAAATTAAACATGACTTAGCGACACAAGGATCATATCTTCATGTGTCCTGTACACTATCTTCAGGCTACAGTGTTAGTGCCCTAGTTTCCACCACCTCTCTTCTATACAGTGAAATGTAGAAATCTGGTCTACTTTACTCAGCTAAAATTGGTGACTTTCCAAATTGTGTATTAAAGTGACTTTGTAGCCAGAGAGCATGACCTTTGGCAAACTTGCAGGGGTCAGCTCCAATGTATGAGAGATTTTTTTTCAAGCCAAGATCCATGTACGATTTCTAGCTGCTATTATAGTACTTTCATCAATGATGTCCATAAGTTTGTAGTGATATTGTTTTTCAGAAGACTGGATACAAATGGCATTCTTGTTACTAGCCGCATGTTCTTCCTGTATCAGAATTGGTCGAGTTCATAATGGAACAGAGTATGCTGCATCTGAGGATGGTACCTCCCACAGACTATTTGCTAGTTATAAAGTTGAGACCAACAGACAAACTTTGACTTCAGTCTGTGATCTGCCTATAGAGTTAAAGACCCCACCAAGCACCCCTTTCTTGTCTTTGAAAATGACAGAACAGCAGTAAAATTCCTCTTAGAATGCTGACTGCCTTTTAGCTATAACCACAGTTGAGCATAAGGGAAACCACAGTTTTTTAAAATATGAAAAACGTTTAGAAGTTCGGTCTAAAATTGAACTTGTACTGCATAAAGACAGATCTCACCATCTAGTCTAGTAGATGAGAGAAGCTCTAAAAATGTGCCTCTGTACAGTTAGTTCATCTAGCAAGCTCTTCTATCTCATTGAGCAGGAACATTTGGTGTTGGAACTCATAAGTTCTATACCTGGTTCTGGCACCGAGTCTGTGGCATTTAGCAAATTAAATAATCCAAAATTTTCAAAGTGGTCCCTTTTTGGAGGCTTCAATTTTTGGTGCCCATTTTCAGAGGTATTGAACACTCTCGGCATCTGTTGACTTCAGCTGCATTATGGGTGCATGCCTCTGAAAATCAAGACCTGTATGTCTCAACTTGGGCCATCCAAAATTAGTGGCCACTGTTGAAAATGTGAATCTTAACATCTGTACCTTGGGTTATTCATTTGTAAAATGAGACTATTTACCTACTAACATAGGAGTTGTGTGGCTTGCCTGATGCTTTCAAAACACTTCAGAGCTATGTCCTACCTTTTCATCCAAGTACTTCTATTTTTAAATAAATATTTCACATCTACCCTTTCTAGGTATGTTGTGAATAATATTAGTGAAGTATATAGTATCTGAACACAGAATAAATGTTTCTTTCTTTTATCTACCTAGATTACAGCAGAAGAAGTAAAGGATAACAGAGTGGTCTTATTCGAAATAGAAGCAAGGAAACTAGAGAATAAGGTACTTAATTGATGTATTTGTAATAACAAAGCATTAAAATAATGATGCTCTTATAAATAAGTAATGACAGGGATTGATTCATTCTGGGATTCCTTGCTGGAGAAATTAAGTCTACTAAAATACTGCTTACAGTAGAAGAAAACCATAGAACACAGAACATTTGTAAATTACCATATATACTTGTTCATTTATAAGCCAACCCCCCAAGATGGTTAGGTAAAAATAGCAAAAACTGTATGATCCTTTCATAAGCCGACCCTATATTTCAGGGGTTGGCAAACTTTGGCTACTGGCCTGTTAGGGTAAGCCGATAGCGGGCCTGAATGTTTTGTTTACCTGGAGGATTCACAGGCACGGAGCCCTTCAGCTCCCAGTGTCTGTGGTTTGCCGTTCCCAGCCAATGGGAGCTGCAGGAAGTGGCTGGGAACGGCAAACCGAGGCCACAGGGAGCTGAGGGGCTCCATGCCTGCAGATGCTCCAGGTAAACAAAACGACAACGTATTAGATATTCAATTCAATGATTCCATAGAGTTTTTAAAATCATCGAATTTTGGTGTAGACCCATTTATAAGCCAACCCCCGCTCTTTGATGGGTCACGTTTTTACTAAAAATATTCGGCTTATGAACGAGTATATATGTACATTGAAGTTTTTAGAATGAATCTTGACCTGTTTCTAAAGTGAGACAGGTATATTGCCCAAAATATTCTTTGAACAAGACTTAACTCTGTCCATATAAATTAATCACAGATTTGTATCTTTTCATTAGTGTGAATGCTTTTGCAATTTAATTTTAAGTTTACTTACTAAAATAAATAACTGTAAAAAGTTCACTTTCAGACAGCACTATAAAGTATTTGTTAGAGTGGACAAATCCATTATAATAAAGAAACCACTTCAGGGCTGGCGTTAGAATCTCTAAACACTTTAATTGCTCTATGAAATTCTAAAATAGATGTTAATAGGTGTGGTAGGGAAGAAATGCTTCTATTTTACATTTTGATAATGCTCTAATTAGGCAGATTTGAATTCGGGTCTTGCCCTTCATACGCCTAGTGGCCCCATTGTCCTGAGATGAAACTGTCCGGCAGTATTTACAGAGCCCAGAATCTCACCCTACACTTAAAAATATTTCTAGTCTACTCATAGCTATATAATTCTTTGGCTTGCTAATATAAACGATCCTGTTTTAAAAAGCAATAATGAGAATGATACCTGAAAAGTGATTTGTATTCTTCATCAGAAAGATGTTTAATAGTTTTTAGGAAAGTCTTTTGTTTACCTTCCATTTATCTGACTATGTATATTAATTAGTGTTTGATAACATTCATGCCATGTGATAACTGCCTATTTTTTAAATTCAGGATTTTTTTGGAAAGTCAGACCCTTTCTTGGAGTTCCACAAGCAGACCTCGGAAGGGAACTGGGTGATGGTTCACAGAACTGAGGTAGGGGAGGTTGTTCACAAAAAATTAACTCAATAAAACTCTAATCTGACTTTAAATGTATAACATAGCAGTAAAGGTACAGCACCTTCAGAGCGGGAGAGGTGATCTTGTGGTTAAGGCAATGGACTGGGTCTCAGGAGACCTGAGTTTTCCCAACTCTGTTATTCTTTTTTCTGTGTGACCTTGAAAGTCATTAAATGTCTCTGGCACTCAAATGTGGACAATATGCTTTTTTTCTTACTCTTGTCCATTTAGATTGTAAACCCTTTGGGCTTGTTTAAATTTATGTAATGTCTAGCATAATGGTCTAGTTTTGGTAGGAACATCTAGATGCAATTATAATATTACTATTAATATTGGAGAATGCCAACTTCAGCTAGGTCTGATATTTACTACTTAAAATAAGTGTATAACTTATTACTGAACACTTACAGAAGAGCCTGAGGCCCTAATCAGTATTTAAATAATGAACAAATTTAGAGGAAGACACAGTCCCTTTATAGCACTAAGATTCTTTTTGATTGATAGACATGAGGAGGTTATAAAGTGGCCTTTGCTGACTTGCACTGTACCTTTCCCCCGTGCCCCCCCTCCCCCTTTAACCATCGAATCTCCGGATGAAATACTTCTGGAAATGGTGTTTCAGTATAAACATTTGGTGGAGTGAAATATAACTTCTGGAAATGATAATTTTACCCCCATTGTCTTGCTTCTACTGGTAAGATGTGGGGGTACGTAGCAAAATGCTGCATATGCTTTGGGTCTTCATGTACAGAGGTACTGGAATGTTACATCCTCTCCAGTTTGGGATTTAAATTGTATGATAGATTAAATTTCCCTTTTTGAAAATTTTGACCTAGCAGTGAGCAGCAGCATCCAACTTCCTCCACAGTGTTGGTATTAAACAAAATTTTCTTCTGTTATGATGATCCAGCCATTGGGGCTCTTGTTATATCCTTGTCATGTATACATGTTTTTTTGTGATTGCCTCACAGGTCAACACTTTCCATATTTGTAATAGTTGCCCTGTTTTTATTCCATAACACTCATAGTCCCTCTGCATCTTGCCTTGCTAACAATACTATTTTATCTAATCTTTTTGGCAGGTTATAAAAAACAACTTGAATCCTGTCTGGAAGCCCTTTAAAATACCCCTCAATTCTCTGTGTTACAGTGATATGGATAAAACAATCAAGGTAATATTTAAATAGATACATTAAGGACAAATGCAATGTATCAAAGAAACAGTTGGCAAAGATAATGAATATTCATTTTAACTGGTTTATCCTCTTAGTTTTAAGTTAAATTCAAAATAAAGGTTTTTATTATAAGTAACAGAAAACAGGGATGATGATAATGATGACCTGATAGTTTGTGTTACTGTATCTCCTAAATTTTTTTTGTCAAATTGACTTCCAGAGTTAGGGAAGCTGGTTAACCTAGAGTAAATGTGTATTTCCCTCTTCAATTTTTCATTTGAATTAGTGTTAACACAGCATCAGTTCTCAGACTTGTTAAAAGCGTGGGCTGTCTGCTTGCACATTTACAGTCCGTTAGAATCCTTTTGGCTGTTGCTTTTTCTTGTTCTCCTGCATATGACTGTCTGTCACCTGGTCCTTATACATGTTTCACACTTGTTTAATTCCCTTTCTTTCCTGGATGTGTGTCACAGCCATCAGGTCCTCTTCTCAACCTGCTCAACTGGACTTTGCTGACCAGTTGCTTCATTCTTTCCTCCATTGCTTAGATATTACCTACACAATAATCCCAGTTCCTGCTAGCCTGAGGAGTAGAGTGAATGTTCATGGGGATCCCCATGAATAAAGCACAGTAGCAAAGCATTAGCATTGAGTCGCTGGATCTATCCAGACAAAACCTTCTGATGCCAAGCTGTTTTGAACATTAACTTATTTGTGTATAGAGCTAGTATTTGAAATATTCTAAATTTGGAATCATCTAGTCAGGAGGACATTTTACGAATGTAATTCTTTCACTACTAAATAGTTAGTACTATTTCCCTTCCTCACGCCGCTAGCTCCCAAAGCAGAGGCATTGTGACAACACTGGCAGCATATTTCAAGAAAATGGATGTCTGCTGCCATTGACATCCTTCCCTGCCTTTAGTCATTGGTCCATAAAGGAGCATAAAAATCTGTTAGCTTCAGCTCTGGTTTCCGTTGTCAGATGAGTGAATTCAAATGAACTTGCCTTATCTTAGGCACCACTTTTGGATTTGATGTTTGAAGAGAAGATGAATGCAGGGTTGCCTGCCTGCGTTGTCCTAACTAAGTTTGTGATGGTTCAAGTAGCCTGGGATGATAAGATGGGCTCCACTCACAGGACAAGGAGTCAATCTAGTGAATCCTTACTGAACATTATCTGCAACCATTGACACCCTGACTCCCAAACAGCCCCTTAGTCCTCATCACCCAAAAGTTCTCGTTTTTTTGACACCCTGCATCAACAGGCGGAAACTTGAGAACTAGTGATGGAAAAGCAAAGGCTGAAAGACAGAAGGTGAAACACAACAAATTTCTTCAAGCCTATGCTCCGGCTTACAGCTGGTCAGAAATTTTCTGTTACATGCTTTTTTTTTTCTGATGGAAATTGCTTTTATGTAGAAATTGAAATGCTTCAGAAGTTTTTATTTCAATATTAATTCTTGCAGGGAGAATATTTTGAAACAAAAAAAATCTATTTTGGAAAATTTTGAAACTGTTTTGAATTTAATTTTATTTTATGGATTTTTCATTTTGTTTTGTTTTTACATTACTACTGATCTGTCATGAAATAAAGTATATTATGCAGTAATACCATTGGCATGTCATGAAATAATGTAAAAATGAAAAAATAAATTCAGAAACTGAAATTTTTCAAATTTACATTACATTAAGTGTCAAAATTTCCTACAAAACAAAAATTCCAAGCTACAGAAGCCATCATGTTGGTCGAATTACAAAGCAAGAGAAGCTTCCTATCAAAGAATCGTAAAAATGTAATGCTAGAAGGAACCTCAAGAGATCATCTAGTCCATTTCCCTCTGTCCCCATGCTGAGGCGGAATTAAGTATACCTAGACCATGCCTGTCAGGTGTTTTGTCTAACCAATTCTTAAAAACCTCCAATTATGATGATTTCATAACTTCCCTAGGTAACCTATTCCATAACTTAACTACCCATATAATTAGAAAGTTTTTCCTAATATCTAATCTAAATCTCCCTTGCTGCAAAGTAACCCAAAGAGTTCTTGTCCTACACTCAGTGAACATGGAGAACAATTGATCACCATTCTCTTTGCAACAGCCTCTTACATATTTGAAGACTCATCATGTCCCCCCTTTTTATTCTCTCCTTTTTTTTTTTTTTTTTTTTTTTAGAATAAACATGCTCAATTCTTTCAACCTTTCCTCATGGGCCATGTTTTCTAAATATCTTTCTCTTTTTGTTGCTGTCCTCTGGACTCTCCAATTTGTCCACATCTTACTTAAAGTGCAATGCTCAAAACTGGGCACAGTACTGCAGCTGAGGCCTCACTAGTACTGAACCAGTTACCTGCCAGATCTACATATGACACTCCTGCTCATGTATCTCAGAACGACATTTGCCTTTTTCATGACAGCATCTCATTGTTGACTCGTATTGAATTTGTGATCCTCTGCATCACCCCCAGATCCTTTTCAGTGCTAGAACCACTTAGCCAGTTTTCCCCATTTTGTATTTGTGCATATGATTTTTTCCCTCCTAAGCATAATACTTTAAACTTGTCTTTGTTGAATTTCATCTTGTTGATTTCAGCTTCAACTGAAGCTGCCAAATCCAGGGTGGTAAACCAATTCATCGAGCCTCAGTGTCTACAGCACTGGTTAAATCACGTTAAACCCTTGAATGGATAGTCTCGTTAGGAAGTAAAGTGGCCTTATTGTGAAGGAATGCATTTTAAATTCACATTTTCATTTAATTCAGTTTAACTTTCCTGAGTGTCCCTGGGTAGACATGCATTTAAAGTGGCAGTTGAAGTATAGTATGGCACTCACAAAATCAAAATGGAATTCATAAATTGACAGACCTATTCCCCAATCTGTCACAGCAATGTGTACATTTAGACAAAATCCTACCAAAACAAGATATACCGTAGCACTTATTCCCATCCTGGGGAGAGGATGCAAGAGAGAATAAATCACATGCGACATACATTAGTTGCATTGCTTAATGCACAACTGGAACATATGGTACTTAGCTAATATGGGTATAAACCTGCACAGAATAAAACAGTGATGAAGCAGAATAATAATTATCTTTATAAGTAAGCCCAGAATCTGACAACCTGCAGGGGAAAAAGGAAAGAGCTAGTGACAGTTCTTCTCCACATGTCATGGATGTAATTTTCATTTCCATTTAATGGCCCCACTAAAAGTGTAGTTCCTTGACCAAATAAATCCTTTAAGATAGGGTTGTTTTCAGATCAGCATGATCCAAAATGTAATCTTATCACCCAATAGAATACACTGTATAGGTGTATAATAAAACCTGCTGTGAAGTTTCTGATCTCAGTTACATGGGTGTATATCCAGACCAACTGGGTTTCCATGGAGTTGCTCCAGATTTACACAAAACAGGATAGAATCTAATCCCTGCAGCATTTTATTTTGAAATTGTAGTTTATGGATTTAAAATTACTTTCAGATGAGACAGTAAAATTGTGGTAATGTTGTTTTGAAGAAGAATTAAACAATGCTTTAACACTTTTATACACACAGTGGCATGCATAACAGGCTATCTTATAGTAAGTAAAAATGACTTTTTTAGCTTTCCTCAGTATGAATGCCTCTTCACACACTGAGTCGTTTAGTTTGTGTATTCAGCAGTAATGCACAAACCAACTTGCTACACTATCTCATTAATTTATTTCTAAATTGTGTGTGTGTGTGTGTTGCAGTGAGTCAATGATATCTTTCTGTACCACAAATGTGAGCCTCTCTCATTTGGAGCTAGCATGCCTGAATTCATCAGCTCTGAGGAGGGAAGAGGGAAACATGGATAATGTTTATGTTGCTACAGGGAGCCACCAAGATTGTTGCATGAGCAGTCAACCTTCTGATCTCAAAAGAAACATCGGGCTAGATGTATTTAATATATCAAACTCCCAGAAATGTTTTCTGTCTTTAAATAAAAAAGACAATTATGATAACCCTGGATCAAGCTGCTATTACCGTTGAATGAAAAAATATCTTCAGTATTAAGAATTCCACCAATTGCTTGAGTAGGTGAACATCTGATTGGCTCAACATAAGAAAGCCTAAAGAATCTGCATCACATCTGCCTGTATATGAAATCTGTTTCTCCATCTGTGATACTGTTGTTGCCTGTATGCAGTATGAATTGGTGTTCAATGCATGTGCATGTATTATATATTTTATTACAGTGGTAGCCAAAATGTGTCTAGGAGCTGTGCCAACAGAAGAAGGCACAGTCTCTGCACTGTAGAGCTTGCAATCTAAAAGGCAGTAACGTAGAAATATTAAATGTGTTATGCAGGCAGAAGCCCAAGATTTTATTAAGGTAGTTATTTTATTTTTTTTGGTTTGGTCAGAAATGAAATGTTAAAGAAAACATAACTTTATTAATGTGCTAGTGTACAGTATAATGGGGAGTAGGAAAGAAGGGCATGGAGAACAGCAGTATGGCTTAGATTGAATCTGTTTAGGAAAATTTTTGTCCAGGGTCTGTATATTTATCCTGAATAATGGAAAAGTGCTTCAATGGAAATTTTGGAACTAGGAAGCTGTTATTTTAGTAAGTTGTCTTACCTATAATCAGAGCAAAAAATAATTCATAGACAGAGGTGGTTAGTGCAATGTCTGTTTAAATATACAAACTTAATTCAGAATTCTAATTAGGACATTCTGGAGAACATTCATAGCCTGTTCATTTTATTACTTATATGTATGTAAGCAGGTTCTTCACAAAAGTTAAAATAACAATGGAAAACTAGAGCTGGGCTAAATAAACTGACAGTCTGCCATCCCACCCCATTAAACAAAAAGAATAACCCAAGAAAGGAAGAGCAAGTGAGAAAGGAAATGCATTAAGGTTAAAGTTGAATTGATTTGATCAGTAAAGTCTTACCATTGAGCTATAAATACAGGTAAAAAGGGATTTTAGCCAACATACTATTTCTGAGGAAGTTATGAATTTACAAATAATTAAGACTGCTGGTCTTGAGAGAACTCTCAAGTCTAGCTTCCGTTATCAGCAGTGAAAGGTACTGAACACTGTCTCTGAGCCCCTCTATGGATTAGTAATGCAGTCCACTTGCTTTTGCTCTCCTGCTAACCACCCAGAGCCTGACTTGAAGTACTGATCATCCACATCTCCCACTGAAATCAATAGGAGTTGAATGTCAGTATCTCTGAAAATCAGGCCTCCAGTCTATAATGGCAGAAGGGTGCACAGACTAGGCACCCTGGAGTGACTTTTCCTAAAAATTATCAGAATAAAATAGTAGTATTAGCCCTAACTAATCATATTGGACCTAATCCTGTAAAATGCTGAACTCTTGATGCTCATTGACTTCTGTGGAAGATGAGGATGCTCAGCAGCTTGGAGGATTTGGTCCAGTAGAAGGTAAGACTCACTTATCTTTCTGCAGTTGGTAAAGCCTAGCCTTCAGACACTTGTATATATGCCCCACTAATTTAAATCTATGGCATAGGGCAAACTTCTGCCATGCTTGAAATCCTAACAGGGAAAAAGGCAGGTTTTTTTTATACATGGTTTTAGAAGTGTCATTGCAACATCACTTCGGTAGAGCGTTGGCTATTGCTAATCCTCGATAATGCTTCATTTTAGGTAGAGTGCTATGATTATGACAATGATGGGTCTCATGATCTCATCGGGAGTTTTCTAACCACAATGTCAAAACTGAAGGAAGCTTCTCGATCCTCACCGGTAAGTCCAAAGCCTCTAGGTTTCTTGAGCATTTTTATGAAATTGCTTTATTCATTTTGAGCAAAGACTACAAAGTATCTTTGTGAATATTTAACTGCCTTATGGCAGTCCTTGTAGCATCAATTCCGTTCAGATCGAGTTGGCATTTCCATTATAAATCCACTTTTACAGGCTTTAATATCTTCGTTGTTTTTTGTAACGGCATGTGTCTGAAAATCCAAGTTGTCGGGCCAAATTAATTTCACCAATCCCTAATCCTCAAAATGCAGAATACAGTATAAATTTCACTGCTGTTAAAAGGCCAAAGCCTGAAGTTATTGTGTCAGATTTTACTTTATCCTTAATTTTCAGGTTTGGTTCTTGCTCACTTTATTAAGTAATTGAATAAATCTGAATGAAGACTTTAAGATTTAGCTACTAGTGCACAGAAATCAACCTAGTGGTTTCATTTGTTTGGGTCTTTATTTCCTTTCTTAAAAAAACTCCAAAACCACACTATCCCATATATTTTGCTATGAAACGTTAACAGTGCTGTAAACCTTGTAACATGGCAGATTGCATCCTCATAAATTTCATTAAAGGCCACTCAGCTACCTTAGCTTAGAATCTCTTTATTTTTATTGACTTGTGTCCCAAGCAATATTCTACCATATTTTTTTCTAATTGCACATAAGTTGAGAAATAGTTCAGTGATCAGGTACACTGCATGCAGGTTTGGAACCTAAAAGCATCCTAAAGTATTGTATGTGTACTGAATTCTTCAAAGCTACTAATTATAAATATTTAACTTCTAATGTGTTTATATTTTATAATCACGGCTCCTGCCATGTTGCTCCCTTAATGGTTGTTTCTGAAGACTTCCTGAAACTGAGCAAAGGACAATCTAACACTTCCTTTTACAGCACTGGTAAATAATTTCAGCAAGTGATTGCTCATATGTAATCTGCTTCTTAGAGATTTCTAGTGCTTTTTCTCATCTTGCTAGATTCTCGGAAGTAGGCTGGCATTTATACAGCTTTTCCCCACAAGCAAAGTAGTGTGCATCTTGCTATAGTAATTAAACTACACAAACAAATACTGAAGGGCAAGGATGAAACAGTTTAGTCCACTCCTTTGCTATAGCATATGAAGATTTTTCTGTTTCATAAGTTAATTATTTAAATAAAATACGGTACCATTTTAATGAACCAATTATTGCATTAGGGCCAAAACTGAAACATACTTCTGTGTGGCGTTTATATTAAAAAAAAAAAAAAAAAAAAAAAAAAAAAGTGCGCCCACACTCTGTAAGACCCTAATCCTGTGAGATAGTAGCTCCCTTTGTGCCACCGAAGCACACTGTACGATTGATTTGATGTGAATCAAAATGCTCCATCCTAATCTGTCCTCTGATAACCTAGGCTGCTATCTTCTGCTTTTAAAAAAAGTGTGATGTTAAGATGTAATCTGCATATGCTTCTTTTGAAAATGCTTCAAGAAAGCTCTTCCTTATGTGTATTTTCTTGACCACACATTGGCTGTATCCAGTCAAAGAGAGCCATCCGTGTGCCAGAATGAGACTGGCTGAGAATTAAAGCTACAAGACAACACCGAGGAAATATTAAGCTCCAGAAATCTCTTGCTTAAAAAGAACTGGGACTCAATCCTGCAAAACTTTACTTATTGGCTTCACTAGGACCATGTCTGACATTAAGCATTTCCTGTGTGAATAAAGCTGGGTGGTAGGTCCTGTAAAGTGGAATTTAGTAAGACCCCAATTCTCATTTTAGTTGTGCCCATGTTAATCCTGGAATTACTTCAATGAAATCATTGTATTTACTTGATCTTAACACCAGTGTAACTGAAAAGAATCTGGTGTTAAATAAGATGCAGACTGTGCTCCACAAATTAAGGAAAGGCTGAGAGAATTCTCTGGCGAGAGCCTGCTTGATTAGAATGGTGGGGGGAGGACATGCGAATGAAAATTATAAGATTTAACAAAAATCCACATGGTGGTTGGAGTTAATACATTTTCACAAAAGACTTCTTTTTAATTTTAAGACAGAGTTAAATATGGAAAATTTAATCAGGAAATTACCTGGCTGTTTAGATTAGCCTCTGTGATAAAGTACCACAATTTGTTTCGGTTCTAATTATATCTTACCGTTATGTTCTATCCATGCTGTAAACCAACAACAAACAGGAAATAATCTTATAGAATAAAATATTGCAATATTTAATGTCTTGTTGCATTACAGAAACTGTTTGTAGATTGTTACCCTCAACATATCTCCACTGATTCCAGTGGAGGGAATATTTTTCAGGCAAGCCCTTGGTACGTGCCTGATCCTGAATGATACTGAGCTCCCCTTTTTCTCACTGTGGAAGCTAAGGGCGCTTAGCACTTTGAAGGATTTGGAGCTCAGGTGTTTCCTGACTGACTTGAGAATGTACAAGAGGCTTGTTTTTGCAAAGATTTTTTTTACTCAACAAATTGTTGGGTTTAACCTCACTGGTTGAATGAAAACATTGTCCTGTGGCTTAGGAAGCAATGGAACCCCAAACCACTTAAGAAATCAGTTTGAACGCTTAGAACGTGTGGCAGAAACACACACTTATGACCAGTGCTATTGAATACCCAACTCGGTGTTTGCTAGAGACAAGTAAAGGATGAGGACTAGCTGGCTGAAATCCAATTTCCATAAAATGGAAGTGATGTTGGGAAGACGGAAGCATCAGTGAGCTGCTTTATAGGAGAGTGTGTGCTCCTGCCATTTGTTAATGGAGCTTGCAGTCTTGGGTTACTGTTGAATCCTCAGCTGCTTTTGAGCAACCCTATAGCAGAAGAGAACTGGGTGGTTTTTTCATCTGTTTGGCAAGGAAGATGCAACCATTCTTCTCAGATGCAGATCTTGCTACCTTGTCCCATGCCCCTCTTGCCTTCAAAATAGCTGCAGTGTGCTTTACTTGGGGCTATGCCTTAATCCAGCCTAGTACTTGAAGAGGGACCAGAACTTTTGAATTCACTCCCTCCCTATGATCCCCAAGAGCTGCGCAAAGCCTTTCTCTTCTGAAGCTTTATGGGAGAGAAGGTACAAAGAGGGCTGATACTTGTGCCTGGCCTTTAGGGTTTTTCTTTTCTAGTTCTGAGGAGGATGGGTTTGCTTTTGTTTTACAGCCAATGACTGCACTTTCAATGTAAAGCAAAGGTACTTAAAGCTCTGGATAGGTATTGCATAAATTGTACTGATTGTAATCTTGTTGTTTTTTCCATTCCCTTAGGCTGAATTTGAATGTGTCAATGAGAAGAAGAGACAAAAGAAGAAAAGCTACAAAA
The DNA here is from genome assembly GCF_028017835.1 of Emys orbicularis. Classification (NCBI taxonomy): domain Eukaryota; kingdom Metazoa; phylum Chordata; order Testudines; family Emydidae; genus Emys; species Emys orbicularis. The sequence continues at coordinate 48,769,598 of NC_088684.1, read as the reverse complement.
ATTCTGGTGTCGTGAGTGTGAAACACTGTGAGGTCGGTACTCAAGGTTTTTATTTTTTAACTCTATTGAGTTTTCTTTATTTACAAATGTCCAGGTACAACATCTCTGATCTAACATGCCTCAACCACCCCAAGTGTAAGTAACAGTAAAATGTATGAAAACTGCAGAAAGATTTGAGTCTATAAGATGATAGTATAGATACAAAATGCTTTGAATGTTGTAGAAGCAGTACCGTGACAAAGTAAAACATTATTGCTTTACATAGAATCAGAATACAATTAATATTACTACTGTAATTTTCTATAGAGAGCTTGACTTAGTTTTCTATACAGGAGATTGCAAGCAAGTGAAAGTTACTGTTTTATACAAGGTCTTTTGGTTTAGAAATAGATGTTTAAATATCAAACCTCCATAACCTTATTTTCAGTAGGATGATCTTACTAGTTAAAGTAAAGGAATTCTTCATCTAATATCATCTTGAGTGGGAAGTGGGGGTGTTCAGGTCCTAAATAATAAAACAGCCTTCTGAAATTCTATTTGCATGTATCATGGAATGACAAGGGAAGTGGTGATTTGCATTGTCTTAAACACAAAAAGCACTAAACTTCCTAGCAATTAATTAATAGGTACCATAGTATCAATTTCCTTACTAGCTGAACACTGGCTAATGTAAGAAATAGTTCCCTGATATGAATTTTCTCCATGTACCCAGATCCTGTTTAAATGTAATTATAAGGGGCCCAATACTGGCACACACAGTGCATAGTACCTTATTTATTGAATACTCTCAGTGAAATCTAGAGGCACTACTTGTGGAGTAAAGGTACTGCTTTACATCAGTATGGGAAGCAAAACTAGGCCTTCAGGGAATTAAGAAATTGCCTCAGTCTTTTGGGTTTTACTGAAACCAATGCGTTTCCTTTTAGATTATAGTGGAATGCACATTCCTTGATTACATCATGGGAGGATGTCAGCTGAATTTCACTGTAAGTACTTTATGTGTACAAAATTGCTTTATTTTTCAGCGTAAGCTGTAATGTGTTATGGATTCTCTTAATCGCATGTTTATTTTTGTAGCAGATGAAGCATAAGCCCATATTTCCAGAGGCCCTCTGGCCTGTTTTTTTTAACTGTTACCTGGAAAGTTCTGAAATATGATAGACTCCTAACATCAGACATGAGTTCTGAATCTTCAGATGTGCCCAGTCAGTGCTGGATATAACTGTGTGGGCAGAGACCAAAGGAGTTTACCATTCCCTGTTGCTTGGGTTTGTTTTACACCATCTCATCACAAGTGTAGTTTGCTTGACAGCCATTAAGCTGATCTAATCTGGGAATGTTTGTAGTTCTGTTCACTCCTAACACATCCATTACACCTGGGGGTGGTCATGTAGAGCTTGTTATGGTAGGTCTACATCTGCCAAGGATTTCCCCATGCCAGAATAATCTTCAGCTGCCTATATAGGATGGCTTCAAGGCCCCTATGCACAGCCTGAGCAACATATATAGGCCTTAACATGGGATCAGACCCTTAAATGGTTTAATTCACAAAACTGGTACAACACAGGCAGTAGCAATGTAAGCTTTTTGCACCCTAGCAATGTTCCTCAGCCCTCACCCAGAGAAGATCAGTGTCTGTGGCTGGTCTGTCAGCAAGGATCTGTTAATTTTTAACTGTTGTGGTATTCCTTGAGTAGCTTCCACTTGGAAGGAGGCTGAGACTATTTCACAACCATGGAGAAGATGGTGAATGCTTTTGTTTAAGACCTATATAAGACAGCAGCTGATAGGCGGAAAGCCAACCAGTCCCCATGGGGGAACCACAGCTTCATGATGTTTGAGTAGGGTACATTCCTTAAACAAGGTTCTAATGTTCAATAATATGGTATAAATATGGCAGCTGACAGATGATTACATGTACCAGTTCTTACTGTTTTTGTCAGTTTAATTTTGCCTGAGATTAGGAACCCAGTTTCCCCTCACTGCTAACTGATACAAATGCCTCAAATGCTACATTTGACAGGTGGGGATAGATTTTACTGGCTCCAATGGGGACCCTCGCTCACCAGACTCTCTACATTTCATCAGCCCTAATGGGGTTAACGAATACCTGACAGCCATTTGGTCTGTAGGAATGGTCATTCAGGACTATGATGCGTAAGTTTTAACTTATCTCATTTTCAAATGCGTGTTGTAGAATCTGGGCATGTAAGTATTGCAGACACCCATAAACAGCTCCTAATAAAAGCTGTAGAGCTGAAAGTACAAGAGCATGCATAAAAATCCTTTCACATTTTCCCTTCCATTTTATTCTCTCCTCTTTGAATGAGCTCTCACCCTTTGCTGGGGGGAGACCGGGGAGAAAGGGTACAGTCTATTTTGGCTTGTGTGTAGCTGCATTCCACTTGACTCTGCATAAGGGGGTCTAGGCATACTAGAGATGGACGTACCTGAGTGACATTTTCTCTAAGTGAATGGAGATGCAAATCTGTCAATTTAGCGATCTCTGAGATTCCTTGGCAGAGCCAGGAGGTGGCAGTGCAGAGATTATCTGCTTAAATACCAAGAGTGTGTTCAGGATACAGGACACGGATATGAAGACAGTCTGTTCTCCATGGAGCTTACAGTCTGGGATGCAGTTGAGAGGTCACATTGGGAGACCCAGAGAACAAGTGTAGGGGTTTATGGTTTGTTTTTAATCTTGAATCTCTTTTCTAACGTGACGTGGAGGATTTTCATGAGTACAGTTTGTGGGCATCATGGAAAGTCAGTATTTATTAATAATAGAAGGAATTTGAATGATGAGAGGTGGGGCCTGGGACTGGGACATGTGTCCAATAGTATCTCCTCGTTGATCTAGGATGATATTCCCTTGAGAGGGCCCAGAATTCACCAATTTCAGTACAATCCATTCCTCAGTCAGTATCTTACCCTTAGGGGCATTCTGTGCCAAAATATTAAAAATTCTGCGCACAATATTTTAAAATTCTGCAAAATCCTGCAAATTTTGTTTGTGAAATAAATGTGGGGTCTCCAACATGGCATTGGTGAGCACAGGCCAGTGGCTGCACAAAGTTGGAGATCACTCTGCAGATTCCCCCTTCTCGCCCCTTCACCCCCCCACCTCCCCCCGGACATGGACTCAGCGGTGAGGCTGCACCCAACCCTGACACCATGCAAGGACTGGTCCTGCCCCAAAAACACCCCAGGATCCTACCCTGCCATGCCAAGTGCACCAGGTGTGGGCAGGCAGGCTCAGCCCAGCGGGATCCAAGTGTGGAGGGGCTTAGTGTGGGGGATCCTAGTGTGGGTTGAGAGAATTCTGTGGGAGCAATCTGTGTGTGGATGGCTCAGTGGGGGATCTGGGTGCTGGAGGGATCTGGATGCACAGGGGCTTGTTGGGGAGGTTATGGGTGCAGCGGTAATGGGACTCTACAGGGGGGTCCAGGTGAAGGTGGTTGGGGCTCAGTGGGGGGGGGGTATGGGTGTGTGGGGGATAGAGCTTGGTAGGGGGGTCTGGGTGTGGAGGGTCGGGGGGGGGTCCAGATGCTGGAGGAGTGGGGCTCAGTGGGGTGGGGATCCAGGTGCAGCTGTTCGGGGCTCGGTGGGGTGGGTGGATGCAGTGCAGGGGAAGAGGAAGTCCTGTCCTCCGCAGCCCAGCCGGGACTAACAGCTCAGCCCAGCGCAAGGTGGGAGCCACCAGCCAGGTCTTCCCCAGTCCCGTCCCTTGCCCCACAATGATTTACCTCTCTGACGGCTGCCCTGGCACCCAAAACATACTGCTGGGGACGGTCGCATGACCGCTCTTATGGCTTCCCTTTGCTTCCCTGTCAGAAAGTCATTTTTCTGCAGGGAAGCAAAGAAATCTGGGGGGGACATGAAGTCTGCATATGTGCAGTGGTGCAGAATTCCCCCCAGGAGCAATATCTCCAAACTCAATGGTCTGCGCACTTGACAGTCTGTGGTAGGTAGTAGCTGCTACAGTTTTCGTGGCTCAAATTATCTCATGACAAATGCTAAACAAAAACCAGCAGAGCATTTGCAACCATAACACATTTTCATAGTAAGATTTTAAAATGCTAATTTCCTAGGTGCCCTGCTGACTTGGACATAAAGAAATTCTCCCTGCTGACCTGATCTGGCCTTTACACAGGGGAAATTTCCACTTAACTCTGCCTGTTGATTTCTAATAAACAGCTTTATGATTATGACTAGGATTAGCTAAATTGTTTTGAATTGTGAACAGAGTCTAAAGGGAAACAACTACTTCATTTTCTCTTAAATTGCTTTTTCAGAGATAAAATGTTTCCAGCCTTTGGATTTGGTGCACAGATTCCACCTTCCTTTCAGGTAACCAAATGTGTAAATTTGCTACCTACGCAATCTAAAACAACTTACTCAAGGACATGTGCATGTGTAAATCTGAACATCTCTTCCATGTATTGACAGGTATCTCATGAGTTTCCATTAAACTTTAACCCATCAAACCCATTCTGCGCTGGTAAGTCTTAGTAACTATCACAAGAGTCTTAAAGAATCAAATACCTGGAAAGTCTTGTTTCTACTAGGTACTGCTTAACCGCCCCATGGTACTATGTTTAATCTGGCACCATTAATACAACAGCAGTAAAGGTTGTGGGAGTAGATGTTAATTTGTATAGAAAAGTCTCTGATTAGAAGAAATGTGTGACCTATTCAGAATATGGACTTCAAAATTCATGAAGAGATGGGAAGGAAGGAGATGCTCTTTGCTAATCAGAGCATTTGTGAGGCTTCTGATTAAGCAGGCTGATTTAGTTAAATAGACAAGGAACTTCAATCAGTAACCAGGCTAGAATTTCCTGCTATAGATCCTCACTTGTGTGAAGTAGCCTTTGGTTCTTTTTCTTATTTGAAATTTCACAGCACACCTACCTTGGGGTAGCAGCAGTGTAGGCTTCTCCCATACTGCCAGGCCAAGGTACCTCATTGCTGGTGTGGAAGGGACCGCCCCTAGGAGTGAGAAGGTGGTTCATTCTCTGACCATTTAGTCTTTGCCTCTCTGCTTAGACGGCTAACAAGGACATGTGTTCTAAACTGAGCAGAACTGTTATAAACTAGGTAGCCAGATTTCAGGATCGTGATATTTGACCACTTAGACAACCTTTTTAACCTTGACATAAAGTCAAGATTAGCTCTTGTGAAAGGCTATGGCCTGATAAAAGGCCTCTGTTCACCTAAAACATACAACTTCCTTTATCATTATCTTAATTTTAAATAACTTTGTACTACCCTAGATGTCTGGCACCTAAGGAGGTGTCAGGACAGTTGAGTGCCTCAGAATAGCAATGCAACATTAACATGAAATATTAAGACTTAACCATTTGTTTTCTTAAGGAATCCAAGGCATTATTGATGCATACCGGGCCTGCCTTCCTCAAATAAAATTATATGGGCCAACTAATTTTTCTCCAATAATAAACCATGTGGCTAAATTGGCTGGTGCAGCTGCACAGCAACAGACAGCATCAGTAAGTACTTTATTTTAGTGTACATGTTCCCCTCCTTTATTCTTTCTTTCCATGCAATATACTACTCATATCCCCTCTGTGTGCTTGGAAGCGTGCCAATCTTATTTGTTATCAACTTACCCTGTGAAGTTGCATTTGGTACCATTAAGCTTTATGGATGCCACAGCTTCCTCACAGATAGACATTCAGAGCACTTTACAAACATTAAGAATCTAGTTCTGCCCTGGAATACACACACATTTTAGGGCAACATTTAGCCTCAAGTGAGAGGGGCAAGTGTAATCCTCATTTTACTTAATGTGACCAAGACAGGATTGCACGAGAGTCATGTAAGACTAAAACTGGCCAGTATAAACAAGTCATTGTTTGTATGAAATTTTAGTTTGTACTGACTTCGGCTAGTGCTTTTTATGTAGCCTGTTGTAAAACTAGGCAAATATCTAGATGAGTTGATGACCCCCTTGAAGACCTCTTCATACCCCCAGGGGTATGCATACCCCTGCTTAAGAACCACTGCTCTAAACTTTTCCACTTTGTTCCCAGAGCTCAGACGGCAGCACTGCTGTGAGTTAGCTGGAACCTGGAAAAGAACTGTCAGTATTAATATGCAAATGAGCACACTAACCATGACACTTTACTTTGGACATAGGGTTGCCAGTTCTGGTTGGACGTATTCCTGGAGGTTTCATCACATGACATAATGTTTAATTAAAGTTTTAATCTTTAATTCCTGGAGATTCCAGGACAGTCCTGGAGGGTTGGCAACTCTATAAATTGGACATCTTGTAATAGTAATAGGGCCCCATTGTGTTGGGCATTTTTCTGTCTTAGAAAAGACACTGTCTCTGCTCTGAAGTGCCTCCAATCTAATGAGACAAACAAACAGATAAGTTGAGGATGTGGATACAACATATAGGCAAAAGAGCATGATGAAGAATTGGCCCAGCTTCATTAGTTACATGTATTGTAGAAATGTTTGGTTTGTGTTTTGTTTTTAATTGAGGTTAGAAGGATTAGGAAAAGAGATGGGGAGGAAGAGGAATGAGCACAGCTTATCAACTGTCCAGTCATGATCAGCAGGCTGGGTTTCGTAGACATCATGGCAAATGTGGAGCAAGTAGAGCTGGAGCGAGCTATAGAGGGGGAAGGACAAAGTGGTGGGGAACAAGTAGTAGTCTGAAGAGGGAGAAAGAGCAATGAGACAAGGTAGAGAAGAGATATGGAGGGAGCCAAGGGGGAGCTATTGGAGAGCATATCTTGGTGAAGATTAATTATAGTTTAAGTCCAGGCTGCCTGAAGTTCCTAAAAGAAACTAGATAAAAGTGTGAAAATCGAAGTTTAGCAAATTTATGCAGGTCTCAATTTAGCTGCAGTGGTTTGTCCCTGGAACTGAATCCCTGCCCATAGCAAGCGGGGTGGTGAGATGGTGGCAACCCACCAAAAAGAAACTTGAATGGAGTTTACTTGTAACAATGGAGACGTGCTTTGCAGGGAGGGAGAGTTAGGGTTGGGTTTTTTGGACCAGGCAGAAGAGACCTGAAACAAGTTTAGATGCTTGATTGCAAAGAATAAGCTTCACATATTGAAAAGTTACCATTCTATGCCCTGTAAACCTGTAGCATGCATGTATGCAATATTATCTCTTCTGCTGTTCTCAATTGTAACAAAGTGCATATTGGTTTGACAGCAATATTTTGTGCTCCTTATCATCACGGATGGTGTGATAACAGACCTTGATGCAACCAGATCCGCCATAGTTAATGCCGCAAAGCTTCCCATGTCCATTATAATTGTTGGCGTTGGAGGAGCTGATTTCAGTGCCATGGAGTTTCTTGATGGTGACAATGGAAGTCTCAGGTCCCCAACTGGAGAGCCAGCCATCAGAGACATTGTCCAGTTTGTGCCATTTAGGCAGTTCCAAAGTGTAAGTATCATTCCTTACTGAATATGTACCAGAGAAGTACACTAGATTTCATAGCATGTGAAATAACTTGTGGTCCTATTTCCACTGTGGGTTTATATATGGACTGGCCCTGGAATGAGGTCTGAAGCCTCCTGAAAACACACTCTCAGCTAGCGGTGAGGTATGGCTTTCGTATCAGCTGCTAGGAAGAGATGAAAGCCTACCAGCTCATCCGTGGAACTCCCAGTAAATCATTTTGATCAAAAAAGGTGACCTGTTCCCAGTTTAGCAATCTTCTCTCACCAGTCTTTTCAGGACATGTCATTTATAAATCTACTTCAGAATTGATATGCAGTTCAGCATAATCAAACCAATGCTGGTGTCCTGTCGGAGGAGAAAATGAGCATGTTTCTGACTTCACCTAAGATTATTTCCATTTTAGTCAGTGGAGTTGCCTGGCTGTAAATCTGGATTAAGATTAGAATTGAGCCCTGTGTGCATGCATTGGATCATTTGATAAACAAATTTTTGTGTGTGAAGGTGAGGGAGTCATTTTCTGATATATAGGTGCCCCTGCTGGGGTAGTTTTATTAAAGCAAATAAAACCCTCTTTGCAGAGACACAAACAAAATGGTGGGGAAGCTCTATTTAGTGTGCAACCCCCCAATAGATGGAATCCAGCATAGAAATACTGTTGACATTGGGTCATATAGTCATCTTAAATTTCATATCTTTGCAAAGATATATACAAATAAATAATTTGGGGAAAGTAAAACTGACAGATAAAACAGCTCAGCTTCTAAGGTGCTCACTTCCTAGTTCTTGTTTTTGTATATTTTATGCTCTGTTCTATCCCCCCGGCCCCTCATGGTAAAAAGCTCATATTAAAATAATGCACCAGTTTTCCTTGATTTCCACTATTTGTTCAGGTATATTGATGTGGGGGAAGGTAGTAATCTGCAAAGATTACTTAAAGTGCCATCCTTAGTTGGAGACTGAAAAGTGCGTTAAACTTTGGCAAGCAACGCTCTAACAGCAGGATTTTCAGGAGTATAAAAAGGCTAAAAAGCAAAAAAATGGTGGTAGCTGCTAAGGCTAAAGCCCTGGAAGGGTTATATGCCTGTCTTGAAATGAAGAAAGGCGAGAGAGAAAAATATATAGACTGGAAAAGACCAGTGATAAGAGAACTACAGACATTGGTGAGATCAAAGTACTTAAAGATGAAAGTGGAAATACGTTAACCAATAAGACCAGATTAAGGAATGGTAGAATAATTACTGTTAAAGGTTTATGATTGAAGAGCATCCAAGAGAATCATGCCATATGATAAAACCAAACAAGGTTCTGGTGGTACCAATCCAAGAAGAAGTTGTTGTAGAATCATTGAGCAACATAAAAAATAAGAGAGCTCTCAGCCCCAATGGCATACCAGGAGAAATATGGAAGTGCCTGGGGCAGGTAGGCATGAACATATTGACACAATTGTTTAATTTCATTATGAGGACTCAGCTGATGTCTGGAGAAAGAGCACATTGTTACCACTATTTAAGGGAAAAGGAGACATACAAGACTGTGGTAACTGCAGCATTAAACTCATGAGCCACACCATGAAGGTCTGGGAGACTGTTATTCGTAAGAGACTGAAGAGAAATAAAAGTCAGTGACAATCAGTTTGGATTCATACCAGGCAAGTCAACAATGCTGTCTTTATATTTTTTCCACAAGCAATCTTAATGCAGAGAAGAGGAGAAAGCCTTTACGTAGTGTTCATTGTTCTTGAGAAGGCTTATGACCACCTTCCGAAAGAAGTCATCTGATGGTGTATGAGAATGAAACCGATACGTGAAGACCATATCAGACTCCTCTAGGACATGTACACTGGTGCTGTTACCGCAGTTAGAAGGCCAGTCAAAGAAACTGAAAAATTTCTAATAAAAGTCAAAGTACATCAAGGCCTTTTGTTCACATTGGTGCTTGATGCACTTTAAGAAAATATCCACAGAGTAGCGTGTGCTTTGTGCAGGTCATGTAATGTTCGTAGGGCAGAGCAAAAATGAAGCGGACGAAGATTTAGAGTGATGCATACTTGAAAGAAATTACATGAAAATGAGCAGAAATAAAACAGTATATGGTCTGTAGATTCGCTGATAGTCTCGTCATCTTCCTGAAACGTAAGTCTTGGGGACCAGCCACTACCAAAGGTATAGAAGTTCAGTTACTTAGGCGAGATAGTACAGGATAATGGTAAACTCCATGACTAACTTATAAGCAGAACAGGACAGGCATAGACTAAATGGAAAGAAGTAAGTGGAGTGGCCTGCAATAGGAGGATGCCTATTAACTTGAAAAGCAAGATCTACAAGATGGTAATTAGCCCTGCACTTTTGTATGGCTGTGAATGCTGGGCACTGAGAGAGAGACACGAGCACGTCTTGAATGGAAATGAAAATGTTCAGATAGATGCATGGAGTTATAAGGTTGGACCATATTCAGAATGAGCAAATTATGGGAAATGAGAAGGTGGTCCTAGTTATACAAAAGCTGAAGAATCGAGGCTTGGATGGTTTGGGCATGTGAAAAGAAGATTGGAAGAATATCTAGGAAATGGTGTGTTAAACTTTGGTTAAACTAGAAGTAGAGAGTAAGAGAAGCATTTAGAAGACCCAAACTAGATGGCTGGATGTTATATGAAAGTATTTGATTAGCTGTAGAGTTTCCAAGGAACTGCTTGAAGACAGACTGGAATGGAAAAGAAGGACTCAAAAAGCCAACCCTGTATATATCGGATTGAAACTAGAAGAAAGTTGTAGATTAATTTGCCAGTTAGTGCAGTGCAGTCATGATTACTCAGGTATAGAACTGATGTGCTCAAATCTGGTTTTCAATTACACAAGCTTTCCTTTTTCTAGTATCACAGGTTTGATCTTGAAATACAAACTAACTATACCTTGGAGGAATTGCACTGTAGAACAAGCAATGCATTTACTGCAGATGAGGGTTGGGACAGTAGGATGTGGATGAAAACTCACTTAACCAACCTCAGCTGCTTAACTTCTGTCACTTTAACCTTGCATAGCAGAGATTTTATTGACATGGCTAAAAATTTACTCAGTGTATTTTATCCTGGTGGATCCCAAAAGACTTTATAAACTGCATATGCCACACAAAGGCATCCTCCACTGCAGAGGAGGGAGGCAATCAGCTGCTTCGCAGCATGCTGCTTAATAGTAGCAGTGGAAAGGTAAAGGTGGGCGGGGAAGCTTTTTTCCAAAGGCACTGTAGCAAATTCCTGTGAGAAATGCTGTAGATTCTCTGTTTGGACAAATTAACAGATGACACCTAAACTTTTAAGGTCTCCTCTGACCAATGGTTAAGACTGAAGTTTGATGTTCTTGTTTTAATAAGGCTCCCAAAGAAGCTCTGTCTCAGTGTGTCCTGGCAGAAGTGCCTCAGCAAGTGGTAAACTACTTCAGCACGTACAAACTGCAGCCTCCCAAGAATCCTGCCGCAAAGTGAGAGAGCACTGAGTGGGAGAGGCGAGTGAGGCTAACCCAGTTGGGATTCCTGCAACTTCTGCATGTCAATGGACTTGGATCTTGACTTTTTTTTTTTTTTTTTTTTAATTTGTACATTGATTCATACATGTTAATGTCTGTTTGCTTTTGCATGGAAACATGTACTTTGCCAGTTTTTTTTTTTTTTTTACTTGAGACAAAGATGTGTCCCTGTTTAATACTCATGTTGATTGATAAAGGCCCCAGCTGGGCAAATTTGGTAGAAAATAACATTTCAAGAAGTAAGCTGAATATGAAAATTATGAACAGACTGTGCCAAGTTGTTGGGTGTGGTGCTGCTGGTTTGTGCTGCAGGGCTGATGTAGTAAGGTCATCAAGCTGGCTGAACTGCTCCAGGAAGAATCATCCAATGTGCCGTGGTTCTTCAGTATTGTAGAGCTGATGTAGCAGGGAGTGTTTACAGTGGGGTGGGCAAACTTTTTGGCCCAAGGGCCACATTGGGGTTGCAAAACTATGGAGGGCCGGGTAGGGAAAGCTGTGCCTCTTCAAACAGCCTGGCCCCCACCCCCTATCCGCCCCCTCCCACTTCCTGCCCCCTGACCGCCCCCTCCTGGGACCCCCGCCCCAACTGCCCCCCTGGGACCCCACCCCCGTTCCAACCTCCCTGTCCCCTGACCTCCCTGACCCCTATCCACACCCCCGCCCCCTGACAGGCCCTCTGGGACACCCACACTTATCCAACCCTCCCTGTTCCCCGGCCCCTGACCGCCCCAGAACCTCTGCCCCATCCAACCGCTCCCTGTCCGCCCCCCGGAATCCTCCTCCCCTTATCCAACCCCCCGGCCCCGGCTCCCTTACCATGCTGCTCAGAGCAGCATGTCCGGCAGCTGCGCCGCCCGGCTGGAGCTAGACACGCTGACGCTCTGCTCGGCAGGAGCGTGCCATTCCACTGCCCAGAGCGCTGCCCACGCGGCGGCATGGCTGTGGGGGAGGGGGGACAGCAGGGGAGGGGCCAGGGGCTAGCCTCCCTGGCCGGGAACTCAAGGGCCGGGCAGGACAGTCCCGTGGGCCGGATGTAGCCTGCGGGCTGTAGTTTGCCCACCTCTGGTCTACAGAGAAGGGTATATGGCTGGGATATGTACTTATTTTTTCTAGCCTGGGCTACTTTTCAGGACCCTGTGACTGTTACAGGCTGGCATATGTTACAGCACCCATAACGCACAGTGTTCAGCACCAGAATTGGAGCAATGCAAAAGCAGAGCTTTAAAGACACTTTTGCACACCACCTCCTGACTTGCACCTTTAGTTCCTCTTGGTCATACCTGGGAATCTGGACCATCTCTCAATATTAATAAAATGGATGACACAGTAAACACAAGCTGCATTCAGTTTAAGAAACTGTGTAAGTCTTACAGATGCTGCCAACTGCTTTTAATCAAGGTAGCCATCTAAATTATTCCAAAAAACACTGTTGGCCTTCAGTGCAGATTCTGTAAAGAGTTTTAAGATTTATATGACAATATACTGTGCTGGAAAACTGCAAATGCAAATCACTTTATGCAAAGCTATCACATGTGACTATTAATTGACCTTGGTGGTTAATAGTACACATTCCCTTGCTAAAGAGGAAAACAAAATTTTTCACTCTTTAATTTTTAAGTTGCTTTATATATTTTTTGTAATTGTATCTTCTCATACGGAGAGAGCTTTTGAAAGGACTACAGAATGTGCCATTTTAACCTGTTTTGTGCAGGTCTTTGGATGCCCCCTAGTTCGCTTTATAGTGAGTGATCTTTTATTTTTATGGCAGTACTCTCTTAGCTATGTTGTATTAGTGGTGACCTGCAATTAATTTTTTTTAAAATTTGCTTTGTGCCTTTTTTGTTTGCTGATGGTATACTTAGAAGGCTGAAAAAATCTTAGAAAAAAACTTCTCTGCTTGCCTTTTTTAATCTTTACATCATGGATATCAAGCCTGGTCTTCCTTGGTTTTACTGGAGGACTACTGGGAAGTCTCTGTATATTGTGACCTCTCATCTTAGTAGAAGGGGTGGGGATTTGAATTATTAATATCCTCCCATTCTTTTCAAGCATCAATTAGGCATTGTGTTAACAAGCACTGACGAGTTTTAAACTAACTATAAATCTTGACTCACCCTTACGCAGCTTTCACTGTCTTGTCTCTTGTGATGTGTTAATTTTATTAGTTCTCCAATTGCAATAGGGCAGAGAAAACTAGAATTTCTAAGGTCAGACACTAGAAGGGGAACTTAAAAAACAAAAAAAACCCTTTCAGGCCTGTAGGTACAACTCAGAAGCAAAAAAGGCACAAGGCTCTTTCCTTTGCAGATCATTTTTATGGATGCTGTTCTGCAGCTACTCAAGTGCATCACTCCCATTGACTTCCATAGGAGTCCTATGTGCAAGGTCACTGCAGAATCAGACACTGAATTTGGAATTCTTTCTTTGTTTGTGCTTACTGTATTCACCAGTGCAGATCTATCTCTCACATGCTCAACTCCTGGCTTGCTGAATCCTACTGCACTACAGTGTCACACCTAGGCCAGTGCAGCTGTTGATGGGGGTTTTCCCCCCAAAGAACTTTTATTTTTTTTAAATAATGTACCTTAGGGAAGACTCCCCATCCCAGCACATAATCCTGTTAAGTTTTATTGCTGTTCTTGAGTCCTCTCTCTTTTTTGGTTGGATCTTTCTCACTGGCATTTGCCTTGCAGAATTTAAAGAAACTGGAAATTCTGTCTCTCTAGTGGGCAGCTCAAACTTTCCAGGCTGTAGCTCTTGCACTCGAACTCTTATCTTCCCTTTTTTTCCCACATTCCACTTATGTCCTGGGTCACTGGCACAGCAACTCCTTCTGATCCTACCTGTGTGTATAATACATACTGTAAATAATGCAGATTTTTTTGACCATTTCCTAAATGTGTCTGATGAACATTTTAATTCTGTAATTTTGCATTTGAAGTGGATTAGACTGGGAAACAATCTGATTGGCTGACAAGGATTCTAAGTTGTATAATCATGATAAACTAGAACCATATGGGCTGGAATGACTTTCCAAAGCATTACAGCAGCCATTCTATGCACTCAGTAGAATACTCGGTTGTAGTAGATTAGTGTACATATATGCCTTCATTACATGCTGAAACCTTTAGGTTTTGGCTACATTCTCTGCCATATGCAGATACCATCAAAAATCTGTTTGTATTGCTGACTTAGATAGACTATCGTGATAGCCCTATGATGCTGTTTTATGGGTTGTAGATAGTCAAGTAAAATGTTAGTTAATATAATTGAAGCCATATGACTCTTGTTTTTTCCTCTCGGATGTTCCCAAATAGCTTAAATAATTGAAATAATTCATATCAAGTCAAGTTCTAACTTTCTATTTTAATCTAATTTGATTTTTTTGTTTACAGATGAAGAAATTAGATACAGAATCATTCTTTACATCAGAGAAATGCAAGTGTTCCCACTTTATAAGTACAGTAAAATCATTAATCGCTGTGCTTCAGACACAAAGAATTGAGAGCAGGGAACCCAGGGTGTCACAGCTGCAAATTGATAGCAGACTTATTCACAGCAGTAAACTACTGTAATTCCAAATGTGCCATTTTAAAAAGAGAGAACAAGGTGTGGCATTAATTCATTATCTAGAATAACTGAAACGTATGCTCATGAATGGGATCCTTTGGCGATCCTCTCCACTGTCTACCAGAATGATTATGAAGTGGATTCTTCTGAACTTCAGGGTAGTATGCAGTAGCATTTAAGAATGTTACTGGATACTGTTACATATAGGTAACTGATTTTTAGATAACCTCTGTTATATATGGAATACATCCAATAGACCATATGAACAGTTAAGACTACACATATGCGCTTTCATACTTTCTGCAACAGAGAACGCATAGTATTTTATTTGGCAAGCCCTCCTGCCCTCTGACTTCTTCATGCTAGAGAATGTACCAAGGACACTTAATTGTCAGACTGTATTTGAAAGAGCTATGCTGGATTTGCACACAACCCCAACCTCTTCTTCTCTCAGGACTTCAGTACATATCTCTGCTATGTGTCTTTTTCTCATTGTTGCAAGACAGGCCACCCTCTGGTTCCTGAGCTAACTTAATTGTCTTTTTTTTTTCTTCTTCTTCTTCATATATTTAAAAAAAAAAAAAAATCCAAACATAACTACATGTGGCCTTTTCTGCCTGAAAAAGAAGGTAGTGTAGAACTGAAGGTGTTAAAGTGAAGTAATGTTTCAAGGGGGGAAATACATCATCAGCTTTTCTAATTTTAAATGTAACAAATGACTTGGACTAATGTTGACAAATCTAACTATAGCTGTACTTAATTTTCTGCTTTTCAGTAGGAACATGCTTGCAGCTTGCTAGCACCACCTTGTGGTAAACGTTTTGTATAGCAGTCTTCATAATCTAAGAAGGTAGATATGCTTTTTCCCCTTTGTTTGCTAATACTGTATATGCATGTGTATGGTAGAGAAATATCTTTATGACCAGACTTCAAAAAAATTTCCTTATATATTTGTGATTAATCTAATTGATGGAACAAGTAGATTTTGATGCCATATGACCGAATTCATTAAAACTGCAAACTTCGATATACTACTGTTTTGGTGTATTTTCTTTTCAACTTTTCCTATCAAACACAGAGAGCACTGCCTTTGTAGGTGCTGTAATAGGCTTTCCAGGTTTCCTGCTTCTAGTTTATACATGCAGTTCAAATATGTTGGAAAATAACTTTTTGTTCACTGTTTTATGATCTGCCAAGTATTTTTTTATAAATTAATAACACTCCTTTGTTCATAGAAGCAAAGTGTAAAGAGATTGGCCAAAAACAAGATGTTATGAAGTCAAACAGCCAGGTATAAAGGTTAGCAGTGACTTTCAGTGTCCTTTGGAAATTCAGAATTACACCATTTCTGGTATTCTACAGAGAATTATGATTAATATTTTGCACACTGTTTAAGTTACCTTTTGGAATTTCTATATTGAACAGGTTTTTTGTGTTCAACCATATCAAAAACATTAAAAAACATCCATTTCACTTGTATTTCACATTTTTCTTGCTGCTTTGCAAGAAATGATCAAATATATTTGATACCTCCCAGGGGTTTTGACATTTAGTTAAGTAGCACTGCTTGAACAACATATGCTGCAGAACATCAAAGTACATTACTAATTTAACCTGAGCTTTGTCCTACCAGTCCTAGTTACCATGCCAAACTCCTGTTTTTTATTGTAAAGTCATTTGTAACACACATTCACGTTATGTAGGATATTTGGACCTTCTCTCTGTACATTAAGGGCAGTGTGTAACTACACGCTTTCTATATGATATTAAGCCACTGCATGCTCCTGCTGATAGATTGGGAGCCATACTGTAATCTACACAGACTTTTCCCCATAGAGAGCAGGAAATTGAGCCTGCCCTATAGGAATGTTAGGGTAATGCATGAGAGGTTCATTCCCCAAACCAGAGTCCTGTGTGGAAGTCACAATCCTCATGTAACCTTGCACCTCCTCTCAGCTTTCCTACAAGTAGTCTCCTGTGCTTACAGAGTGAGGAGCTTGAAGCAGCTTTAACACTAGCTCACATTTCCAATGTGAAATCCAATGTGGCTGCTCCTCATCTGCATCGTTCCAGCAAAGAGAGTTCTATGAGGCTACAGCAAGGAGAGAAACATGCTACCCAGCAGAGGTACTCTGCTCCCTACCTGGGTTCTCACTCTTTTGTCTCTGTTCTGAGTAGAAGTGGAATAAGACTTTGGTCCTTACAAACTAAATAAGATATGGAAAAGACTAATTAGCCAGCAAATTGCCCTCTCTTTTCAGCATCCAGAAATAATCACATTGTGACCTTGTGGATATGTGATGATTGTAGGCTACATCTTTTTCATCCTTGGCACTGTATTTTACTATAGATAAGAGTATTCCATAGTACCTAATAAGTATAGCAAATATTTGTAAATCATACAAGGAATGGTTCCACCAGAGACGTTTGCATTTCACTCTCTAATGAATACTTGATTTCTTTGCTCAATTCAACAGTTGCCCTCTTCACTTGGGCAGAATTGTGCACTTTCCACCTGATCTCTCACAACATACTTCAGCCTACTCTTGTTTGTGCTCTAAGAAAGGAGTCCTAGGTGGGTGTCAGACAGGCCCTAAAATCCAGGCCCCAAGCAGGAATTCAGGGAGATCATTTGAACAAGCCCTCCACCTAGCTAAGAGCATCTTAAATTTACTTTCAATTGTCAGCAAACTGACCTCTTCCCTTGGACCCATCTGCATACCACGGAGGCCTCAGTGGGCTAATGTGAACACAGCAATCATTGCCACTCTTGTATTTGAAAGTATAAGCAATTTGAAAGCTGGGCACAAATCAGATCGTCTTCTAGATGGAATCACCAACCAGGCTTTCAACCCGGAACGCTTACAAACGAACATTCCAATGGGGAATGGGGAATGCACAGGTGTTGCAAGAGGCTGCTGCTGCTGCTGCAATTCAGCCCTTACTTTACAATCCATTGCAAAGTGATTGATAAACTTCATTTTGAGGTGCCAACAGCGAAAAGGTTTATTGATGTTACTTTATTTGCAGAAGTGGGTCAGATCTCTGTTGCAATAATGGCTTAGCCTATCACTATCACAATTTTAAAATGTGTGTTTGATATATTTTCCTTCCTTTCCATAATCTATTACACCACCCCGGTGACATTCTTACTTTACCTCAAAGCTGTATGAAACCCAGTATCATGAGTGATTGTATCTTTAGTACACACAGAAGGCTTCATGTGCAAAGCAAGAGTTGTGTGGTGTATTTAAATTTGAAATCATGCTGAGATGCTACTGCAGTGGTCCCCAAACTGTGGAGCGCACTCCCCTAGGGGGGTGTGGAAGAATGTTTGGGGGCAGTGCATGGTGGGGTAGGGAGAAAGCACCACCCAGTTCCGCTCCGGTTCCAGGCACAACTCCGCTCCATGCCAACCCCATCTCTGGTCCCAGCCACAGCTCCATTTGCCCCCAGCGCAGCTCTGCTCTCGTTCCCTCTCCATACCAGGCCAGCTTTGCCTCTAGCCCCAGCTCTACCTTCAGCCCAAGGTCCTCTACTGAATTCACTGTGTATAATGGAGGGGGGACACGGACAGATTACATTACATTACTGGTAAAGGGGCAGCGACAGGAAATGTTTGGACACCAATGTGCTACTGGGTGTGCATTCGTTGAATTACTCTATATCCACTCTCCAGTCTGGCTCTATTCCTCCTGTCTGGGAGGCACTTTTTTCTTATATGGGCTGATTCTTGCCTTGTAGCAAGGGTAGCAGGAATCTTCATCTTAGGTATGAAGACTCCAAGGAACATGTCAGGCAAGTGTCTTAATCTTCCAAGAGAAAGTGTAGAGCTTCTTGACTATATAAGGTTCAGTACTGCAGTCTTTAGTTAAGCAAAGCTTCCATTGATTTCAGTTAGAATCCTAGAAGATTAGGGTTAGAAGACACCTCAGGAGGTCATCTAGTCCAATCCCCTGCTCAAAGCAGGACCACCACCAACTAAATCATCCCAGTCAGGGCTTTGTCAAGCCAGGCCTTAAAAATTTCTAAGGATGGAGATTCCACCACCTCCCTAGGTAACCCATTCCAGTGCTTCACCACCCTCCTAGTGAAATAGTATTTCCTAATATCCAACCTAGACCTCCCCCACTGCAACTTGAGACCATTGCTTCTTGTTCTGTCATCTGCCACCACTGAGAACAGCCGAGCTCCATCCTCTTTGGAACCCCCTTCAGGTAGTTAGAGCTGGTTAGGAATTTTTCAACAAAACCAGTTTTGATGAGCTTCCCTCAGTTTCTCATGGTTGAGGATAGACTATTCCTATCTGGCCAGACACACACCAAGAAGAGCCAATATTCCAGTGGTTAGGGCACTCACCTGAGATATTCGAGGCCGGGTATGAAGTTGTTGTTCTGCCTGATTTGGATCAGGGACTTGAACCCAGGTCTGCCAAGCACATACCCTAATTACCAGACTATTAGCTATTCTCAGGGATGGTGCTCTCATTTTTCATTACTCTTTGAAAGGTCTTGGGTTTGTCCGAATGTAGAATGGCAAAATTATTTCCCACCCAGTTCGAAATTTTGCCTGAGTCATGACTGCAGGAACTGATTGTCTGTGACTGACTGACGAAAAGATCAGCAGTCTTTTTTATAGCAGTAGCTACAAGGTGTAACAGTCCACATTTTTCAAAAACAGCCTTTAATTGTGAGTGTTCAACTTCAGATACTGAGGCCTTCCTTTTTAGAGGTGGTGAGCCACCTGCAGTTCCCATGGACTTCAGGTAGAGTTGGGGTTGCTCAGCACCTATGAAAGTCAGGCTATGATTATATGAAGTAGAGCACCCAAAATTAAAGGCCACTTTTGAAAAACATTGCTTTCGTTTTTTATTCCGTATATTCAGCTACCTTTACTGAACTGAAGGCTCCTACTTTCAACAGTTTCGACGACTTTGTCTTCACTACCCGCCGATCCGGCGGGTAGCAATCGGTTTTTCGGGGATCGACTTACCGCGTCTAGTGAAGACGCGGTAAAATCGATCCCTGATCGCTCTGCCGTCGACTCCGGAAATCCACCTCGGCAGGAGGCGGCAGCGGAGGCGGCGGCAGCGCGGCAGCGGTCGACTTTCCCGCGTCCTCACCGCTAGGTAAGCCGACCTAAAATACGCAACTTCAGCTACGGTATTCACGTAGCTGAAGTTGCGTATCTTAGGTCGGAACCCCGCTGCAGTGTAGACCTAGCCTATGATCTGCAGGATCATTATCCCCTTTGTCTTTTTAGTGATTGCACTGACTTTTATTGATGATGGTTTTGCAGTGAGGTCTTCTGCCCTCTGGAGACCAAAACTGAAAGCACTGAAACCATGAACTGTAGTTGAATTGAGCCCATATTGGTTACAAAAGCAAGTCACTTGTTAGAAATATAAAATGAGGAGAGAGGGTAAATAAGGGCAAATATTAACAACCTCAGCAATATTAATGCAGTAACAAGGTAAAGGATTATGATAGGAAACCAGAATAGAAAAAAGAGACACATGGAAAACAAAGATCAAACCAATCAAGAGGAAAACCCCGAGGAAGAGTAATAAGAAAGAGAGAACTAGGAGGAGAGGGATAAGGAGAAGTAGGAGCGAGGAGTAAGAGATGAGTGAGAGAATAGAGGAAGCAAGAAATAAATAGGCCTAAGGGTGCAATCTGTGCTCTAATTACTTTGCTACACAAAATGTTATACTCCACAGTCAAAGTCTGGAGACCAAGTACATCCTCTCCCTGGGATGAGAGAAGAGAATAGTTCTGCACTCTGATGCAAAGCCACACCGTGCCCTCTCTCCCCTCAGAAAGATTCTAGGTATGACCACAACTCAGTCCACCATCTACTCCTGTCTCTTTTCTTTGACCTCAACAGTTAGAATCTCTCCTTCTTCTGCTATGGGGGAAGGAGCCATGCTGATGATAAGGGACTTGTTAGTGGTTCCTCTGAGCAGAACCGGTTTAGGTGGAGGTTGAGAATTTTCACCTGGCTCTTCCATTTGCACAGATGGTTTAGGTGGGGCTGTGGGTTCTGGTGCTGGCTCAGGTTTCTTTTCCTCTGGCTCAGGTTTCTTTTCTTCATTTTTTTCCTGTAACGAAAAGTTAAACATTTCTTAGTGCTTCAGACAAAATCCAAGAACCCCTATTCTACTCAGTGTGGAGTCATAAGGTATGGGTATGAATATTGGAATGGAGACAGAATTTATTACTGCCACCTACTAGTGGATAAGTAGAACAGAACAGGATTATTATCAATTTGCATATTCCCTAAAGTAGGCTATTGTAATAAAGTAATTCCCATACATTTAATGGCTTGCTACTTGCTCATAAATTTGACTATTATATATAGAAGTTGTTTGGATTTACTCAGTTTTGGCTAAATGTGTTAATCTTAAATTTGTCTCCATGATTTGCAAAGCAGTAGGGAAAAGGTGGGAGTTTGAATAGCCAATAAGTTAAGCAGTGCTTTGCCATCAGCTGGATTCTGTTGCTGATGGTAGGATAATGCTTTCAAGGGGCATCATGATTTTGTTAGGGGGGGAAATGGCTCAGTTCCCCCCCCCCAAGGCCCATATAAAAGCAGTTCTTGCTCCCATTTCCCTTGACCTTTTTTCTCTCTGCTGCCTTTTTGCTTTTGCTCACTCTGTCCTAGGCAGAACAGGAATCCAATAACGTTTGAGTCAAACTTCTGAACCCATGATGTTTGAGATTAGGCACTATGGGTTACATCTTGCCCCGTTGAAGTAAGTAGGAATTTTGTCCCTTTCAGTAGGGCCAGGATTTCATGCAATATGTTTACTCAAACCTGGTAAGTTCCTCTCTTGGGTTTTTCCCCTGCTTATCCCTTGAGCATTCTGAACAGTCTTTTGTATTTGTTGTGGGTTACCTGAACAGCTTGCTGTCTCTTCATCTTGAGCAGCATAGCTAGGCCTCCTTTTCCTGTCCCTCCAAACATTGCTTTGAATAGTTTGGGAGTTTCTGGTTTTGTTGCAAAGAGACTGGACAAGCCTTTTGTTTGCACTTGTGGCCCTTCAGCGGGCTTACCCTTCTCCTTGAGCAGCACCCTGTAGATAAGATGGAAGATAACACACCACAATGAGAACTGACAAGTCTAATGCTAAGATATTACTAAAACTCCAAATCAAAGCATGAAACCCTTGTAACTTTTTTCAGGGTCATTTTTCATTCCAAACTTAGTGGAAAAGAAAAAGGGCAAGAAGGTACCATTCACCAGAGTATGGATCTATGGCAAACTGCTGCTGTTTGTATTTTGAAATCTATTTCTTCCTCTGCAGGATGCAGGTAAAACAAATTCATGCTTCAAACAAGGTCACATCAAAGGAGGATTGTATAGGGTAAGGTCAGAAACCAGCGTAAAAGAGAGCATACTCCATTACTGCCACGGGATGTGCATGTGGGGCAAAATTCTCCTCTCTGGCTGCACTGCAGATGGGTCTTTGCACATTGAGCATTCCCTCTGCTAGTGGATTTTGCACTGAAATGAATAGAAGTGATAGTGCGCTGAAGTGACCTGCAGTGTGAATCACTGGTGCTTAGACTCAGAAAGTTGGCAGGTTGGTGTATCTCTCTGTCAGACTCGTTCAGTAAATCACTGTATAGAACTGAAAGCTTTCTAATGGCCAGCGCTGCTCATACAATGTGACATCTGGAAAACAACCCATGGACTTCCCATTCTGTGCTATGCCTGATTACCACCAACAAAGCTAATGGAATCACATTTTTGTGGGTAGTTTTGTTGATGATGCGCATGGCAAACTAGGCTAGACCCCACTCTTCTAAAACTGTTTTGGTTTTGCAGGCACGAACAAGAGCACGAACTTACTTGTGACAGTAAACTATGCAGATATAGACTAGAAATACAGGACAGCAGGTACGAGCAGCATCAAGAAGCAGATTAGCATGCTTTTATTTCTGTTCAAGGATTACACAGCTTGTGGGCAAACCTCTCTGTGCAAAGCTTTACTGAATTTTTTACCCCAAAATTCAATATGACCTATGCTGCTGTTACCACTTCCCAGTGTTGCACCTTGAAGTTCTGGGGATAGGGATTGAGGAGTGGGACAGTGGTGGCGCTGATGCACCATGGCAGGGTGAATGGGAATTCTCATTTATCTGAATGTTGGAGGGAGCTTATTGTAGTGAATGCAACTGTAAATTGGTATCTTCACTGTAATCTGAAAAAATCACTAATATGCTTCTGTTTTCACTTGCAATGTTCAGGAAGCTGGGAGAAGCTTCTCCAGCTGTTTTAGTGCTTGACACAAACCTCAAGCCACAATCAACCACACAAAGTTAGTGGGTTAAGCATAGTATAAATATTAACCGTTTTACCAGTGCTACATTGTTTGACCTATTTTTTTAAGTCTTTTGGAGAGACTTGTTTTCCTGTTTTTTGTTCATAGTTGGAGTTTTTAATTTGAGTAACTAAGTTGTATTGATTTAAAACAGAGGTTCAGATCATTATTTATAGTATATTCCAGCAGCGCTGAGAGTGGCCGAGTGACACGTTAGCTGATCACAGGTCTAAACAGGACCGGGGCAAAGAGGGGATCTATAGAGATACAGCCAAAGTGGGGAGAAAAGGAAGTTGATACATACAAATCTGTGCACTGACCGCACCCAGCTAAACTCTGTGTATACATAGACCTTGGACATGCTTCTGTTAGGCCTAATTTAAAACCTGCATGTGTACAGCCTTAGGGCTCTTTGAAATCATAGAAAGGTAGGAAGGGACCTCAAGCTCCTATAGCCCATCAACGTGTGGATACAGAAGAGTATGTGCCTACAGGCTCCATTGTATCCGCACAACTGCACTGTTGAAAATGTGGTCCTAAGTTGAGCACTATCTTGCAGTATTCCTGCACAGGAAATGCAGGCCAAGGTGAGGAACTGGTTGGGCACCTGAGGGGTCCTGTTTGCTTCTAAACACTTATGTGTTTGTCATCCTTTATGGAAAGGAGAGTTGAGACTTGGTTCATAACTTCTTTATCTTTACCACCCTTCCCTGACTACTGCCATTCCTGCCATGACATCATGAAATCTACCAAAAGTTACCATGATAATTCCACAACAAGCACCAAGAACTAGTTTTTCTAAGAAACAAATGTAATTATCTATCAATCAAAATTCTTAATTCTGTATCTAAACCAATACTGCAGGGGCCATACTTAGCCTTCTTCATCAGGAGCTTTTCCGAGTCTGGATAATGCACCAAGATTTCATTGAGAGTCTTCTTGTCTAGAATAAAGAGATTGGCAAATCCATGTGCTACCACGTTAGCGGTCCGCCGATTTCCTCCACTTGCCGCTAATAGGCTGCAATGGAAACAATACAAGAAGGTAGGGTTAGAACTTGCATATGTTATGAGTCTCTTTCCAGGTGTTTGGTGTTTTCTTCATTTAATTCAGCGATCGTTAAAAAGTTCACATTTACCCCACCGTTACCTGAGGTACTTCAGTGCTTCTCTATACTTAACACTAAAACTATACTGAACATAACTTAATCTTTCTTTGATGAATCAGAAGGCACTTCAGGATCTTGCAGTGGCTCAAGGTCATCATTATCAACATCAATTATCATTGTAGATGTAGAAGGTGTAGGAGATTGGGCTGAATTTGTAATGACCCTATGACACACCCTGGAAAATGCTTTTTTGAATAAATCCCTGATATTCGCTTGCTTACTTGTCTTCTGCCTCTTTTGCATAAAAGTAGAGTGCAGAATGTGCAATTGCATAACCTCCTGGGCAGTATACAAGTCCCAGTTACTAGATTGAAGATTTGTAGTGGGAGATATCAGAAATGCCGGTTAATAGAGCTTTCTGGTTGATACAGTGCTGGATAACACAGCTTTTACTGTACTAGGAATGTGAGAAATCTTGCTGGATAGAAACATGCCTCTCAGATGAGCCTCACTTCAAGGCTGTCACTCATTTCTAAAAGTTCCCTACGTTCTACATAAATTTGGCATTCCCTCACTGTTCTGGTTGGAAACTAGTGACATCAGAAATAAAGAAGCATGGCACTGACATTATAGAAAAAATTATTTGCTCTAAATGAATGACTCCTGCAGCATTACTGCATGAATCACTATTTTGTGACCCTGATTGTGAGTCTGTCACACATTGCATCCCACACCTGGACCCTGGCAAGTTGAGTGGTATGTATATAGAAGGTCTCTGCCTGACAGCTTGTAAATTGCCTGTCTGAAGGTGAGGGGAGTTTATTTTCAAAGTGATGAAAGAGATTAGCTTCACAAACAGCAGTCTGGCATGAGGAGTATGGTACACAAGTAAAAGTTTAGACACCTGTACAAATACAAATCTGAACTGTTGATCTTGGATTCAACAGACTTCACTTCACTGTCCCATCCAGGGCAACGATCTAAGTAAGCGACACAAGACAGCGTATTCCATGTCTTGATATGAATGCTGAAAATCTCCTATCATGAGTATGAAAGGGTACTGTGACGGGTTGGATCACAGAAATCCCCTTGGGAGCTGCCACCCCATGTGCAAAGACTACCCCTGCTTCTGTTTTCCCTGCCAGCTCAGGACTCCAGCGCCCTGTCTTGCTGAGCGAGACACTCCAGTCTGGCTCCAGACACAGACCCAGGGTCTGAATCACTTGTCCTAAAGCTGCAAGTTTACCTAAAAACAGCTCACAGGAGTGTGCTTGTCTTTAACACTCAGATGCCCAACTCCCAATGGGGTCTAAACCCAGATAAATCCGTTTTACCCTGCATAAAGCTTATGCAGGGCAAACTCATAAATTGTTCGCCCTCTATAACACTGATAGAGAGATATGCACAGTTGTTTGCTCCCCCAGGTATTAATACATACTCTGAGTAAATTACTAAATAAAAAGTGATTTTATTAAATACAGACAGTAGGATTTAAGTGGTTCCAAGTAGTAACAGACAGAACAAAGTAAGTCACCAAGTAAAATAAAATAAAACGCGCAAATCTATGTCTAATCAAACTGAATACAGATAATCTCACCCTCAGAGATGCTTCAGTAAATTTTTTCTCAGACTGGACACCTTCCAGGCCTGGGCACAATTCTTTCCCCTGGTACAGCTCTTGTTCCAGCTTAGGTGATAGCTAGGGGATTCTTCATGATGGCTTCTCTCCCCCTCTCTTCTGTTCCACCCCTTTATATATCTTTTGCATAAGGCGGGAACCCTTTGTCCCTCTGGGTTTCCACCCCCCCTCACTGGAAAAGCACCAGGTTAAAGATGGATTCCAGTTCAGGTGACATGATCACATGTCACTGCAAGACTTCATTACTCACTTGCCAGCACACACATATACAGGGAGACTCACAGGTAAACAGCCATCTGCAGACAATGGGAGTCATCAAGATTCCAAACCATCATTAATGGCCCACACTTTACATAATTACAATAGGCCCTCAGAGTTATGTTTTATATTTCTAGTTTTAGATACAAGAGTGGTACATTTCTACAAATAGGATGATCACACTCAGTAGATTATGAGCTTTGTAATGATACCTTACAAGAGACCTTTTGCACGAAGCATATCCCATTTGCATTATAGTCACTTATTATCAAATTTTTATAAAACTATCCCAGTTACATTATATTCACTTATTATCATGTTTTTATAAAACCATGTAGACTGCACAACGTCACACCCTCCTCCTGAACTTACTGCCAGAGACTTGGACACTGACCATGGCGGAGGCAGTATACCTAAAATTCGTTTTTGGGCTCCCCTATGGGGCAGACACTCCTGTGTCCCCCAAAAGGGAAAGAGACCCTGATCCAGCTGTAGGCTCACAGCTCCAAGCTATGAGAGACCTTTCGCTGGCCAGCAAAATCCCCCCCCTTTCACTCAGGTTGGGTTTGCTTCCAGCTAGAGTCCTTGGGGTTTGTTTCTACCGCAGCAGTCACCAAGACCCCAACTTCCAGCTCCAGGATACATGTCTCTGTGCACCTCTTCCACTCCATTACAGCCAGTTCCTGCTTCTGGGTCTTAATTGCTTTGTCTCTTAAGTCCAGGTTGGTGGGCAGCCTTTTCTTTTTCCAGGCCAGCCTTTTCCCGGGCAAATTATACATCAATTTCCATTTGTCTTCCCTTGAGACCATCACTCAATGAGCTGGGATCCACAGAGAACCCCCTCCTGCCAGAACAGGCACCCCTCCACTCCTGTCTTGCTAGGTTAGACACTCCAGTCAGCTTCAGCACAGACAGAGGTTGGGCCACACCCATCTGCAGTTCACTGAAACTGAGATGCACTCAGCTCAGGGGCTTCTTAGTTAACAGAGACAATTCCCAGCGCCCAGTGTTCAGTCTTTCTGGGCAATTTGCAACTTGTGTAGTTTTAGCTTCTTCTGATCTTCCTTCTTACTTATTTTGCTTCCTTTTCTGTCCCTACTTCCCTTTCCCGAAATAAGCAAACAGAAAATAACAAACCAGTAACCACTTTGTCTGTTCTCCAGCCACCACACTTAAAACTCACTTAAAATCACTACCAGTATCTCAAAGCAATCAGCTGTGCACAGATCCTGCTCGACTATGCCACTGTGACGGGTTGGATCACAGAAACCCCCTTGGGAGCTGCCATCCAATGTACCAAGACTACCCCTGCTCCTGTTTTCCCTGCCAGCTCAGGACTCCAGCACCCTGTCTTGCTGAGCCAGCCACCCAGCCACTCCCGTCTGCAACAGGAGCATTGAGCATCTCATTGAGGAGACACAGTTTTAGTGCCAGTTTCAATCTCCCAGCTCTGCTAGCGGGAGAGAGGTTGCAGGAGGTAAGGTGACTTGTGTCAAGGTCACACAGTCAGCCAGTATCTGACTTCAAATTAGAATCTAGTACTTCCCGGTCTTTTCCTGTAAAGGAAAAATGCAGTGGTTCTGTATGAGGTCTCAGATAGATAAACATGTATTTACTAACTACAAATGGATATCAAATACATTTCCATGGCAGTTCTGAAATCACTGTCTGAGTTTTGGTATCGCTGTTCTGTGAACAGCACTGACTCGGCTGGCACCATCATTCTGACATTTCCCAAGCAGGGGGCTCTGTAATGATGCAAACTAGGGTTGAAGAAATCAGCTTGTCTATTCGCAAGCATGGGAAACCAGATCCTGATGTGCAGCGAGTTTTCTAAATAAGTATATATGGCTTGGTTAGACAGTCCTTGCTCAGACAAATTCAGCTTTGCTTAGGGATGGGAGCACAGAGGGCATGACGGGGCCCCTTTTAGCTAGTGGACCAAGAGTTATCGTAGTGTTGGGTTAACTGAGCTTTTTTAAATGATGCAACTTGCCTTACACCGCTTTAGATGCTCTAACTTCCAATGCTCCCTAATGGGGAACTTATCTTTTCTGCTTTACTTTCCTTACAAAGAAAATCTGCTCTTTCACAGTAATCACCCCAAAATGCTGTAATGTCATTAATGTGAGATGTTGTATTTTGGACACGTAGCAATTTTTATAAGGGTTTAGAAGCTTCAAATTGCCATCCTTGTGCCTCCCCGTTTCTCAATTTGCCTCTTATGCATCCGAAGAAGTGGGTTGTAGCCCACGAAAGCTTATGCTCTAATAAATTTGTTAGTCTCTAAGGTGCCACAAGTACTCCTGTTATTTTTGCGGATACAGACTAACACGGCTGCTACTCTGAAACCTCTTATCATTGACCATCATACAGTGTTACCCTTCCTGGGAATAAGATATCAGATTGATCCTGAAACTGCTGTTGTGTTGCCCAGCAGCATAGTTGCACTCTAGCACAAGTGCACGTAGAGTGACAGAGGGGCCCAAGAAAGGTGGGAGGCCTAGTTCTCAACACTGAGCAGGAAGTCCACCAGCACCATGCATGCTGAAGCTGGTTGAAAAACAGAATTTCCATCCCATGAGATGTGCTGAGATTTGAGATAGTCCTGAATTTGGTCAACAAATCAATCTCTGAATGTGTGGTGCAATGAAATATTTCATTCTGACCATATCAAAACGTTTTGTTAAGGTTGAAACGTTTGGGGTTTTATGTTATAAATAATATAAAAGCCAAAACAATAAAGGTGAAATGAAACATTTAGATATTTTTTCATTGAAAATTTCAATGAAATTGATCTATTCCTGGAACACTTTTTGATTTTGTTAAAGCAGCATTTTCTGATGGAAAACTGGTCCACTGGACACTTTTTTGACTAACTCTTCTGCCCACCCACTCCCTTACTGACATGCACAGGATAAGAAGTGGAGAGAGCATAGGCAGTAAATGGGTGTGTGAGCTGATATAGCTTAATGCATGATCTTCCTTGTGACAATGAGGTCCTTAGCTATGCTCTCCCTTCTTGGAATAACCCCTGCTACTCGGACGGAGTAACTGGATGGCTGTGCAACAAGGCTCCCACTATTGCAGGATCACGTTTGCCTGGACTCCTTAATTTGCTTCTGCTATTGTTCTGTGCAGGATTTAGCCTGTAATGCTTAGACTGTTTTTAGATTAGATTACTTTTTATATTGCATCACAGTTTTCATTTACATTTAAATACATTATTCCTAATTTCTATTTAAAAGCAGAAAAAGGGCTAGGATTTATTGGAATCATTTTATCTAATTATTTCACCTACCCTACAAATATGTGTCTGCTTATTTCTATGCTGCTCTTCTCCCACTGAAGTAATCTGTAAGGCCACTACTACCTTCTCCTCCTCTAAATCCCACATCTACTGATTTTTCCAAGGGGAAAAATTAGTGGGTGCTCTGCACCTACTGGCAGCCAAGCTCCCCTCACCCCGTGCCTCACCTCCTCCTCCCCCCTGAGCATGACAGGTCCCCTCTTCTCTGCCTGCCTCCCAGTGTTTCCTGCCCGGCCGCTGCCAAAGAGCTGTTTAGCAGTGTTAGCACGCTCCGGGGAGGGGGGGAAGGAATGTGGCACGCTCAGGGGATGAGGCAGGAAAGAGGCGGGGCCAGGGCGGGGATTTGGGGAAGGGTTTGGAATGGGGGCAGGGAAGGGGTGGGAAGAGGTGGGGCAAGGGTCGGGCCTTATGAAAGAGGTGGAGTGGGGGCAGAACCTGGGGCGGGGGGGGGAGGTCAAGCACCCACGGGAAAGAGGGGAAGTCGGCACCTATGAGAAAGTAGTGTTGAAAGTACGCAGCTCTGATAAATCTTGAGTTTGGTTTTGGTGGTGTATTTTGATGATTTATCAGAGCTGCATACTTTCAACACTACTTTATAGTGCAGAATGTTGGGGAATGAGAAAGTATGAAAGTGCCTTCATTCCATACAACCTGCCTCAGAAAAATCCTCCGTATCTTTTGGCCCAGAACAATCTCAAACCAAGATCTATTGACAATGACACAGTGCAGCCAAGAGGATCTGAGCACCATCATTGCCAGGAGGCGTTGGAGATGGATCGGTCATGTGCTTCGGATAGAAACTGATTCCATCACCGGAGTAGCAATAAGATAGACACCTGAGGCAAGTGAAAACGAGGCCACCCGAAAACAACATGGTGAAGAGCTGTGGAAGCCAAGATGAAAAACCTGGAGCACAGCTGGGGAACCATTGAAAGACTTGCCAGAAACAGACAGGAGTGGAGGAGCTTTGTCACTGCCCTAAACGCCAAAGGTGTAATAGGAACATGATGCTGATGACCTATGAGATATTACCCACCTGATATCAGCGAGGTACAGGGCAATTGAGGATACTTATCTGTAGTTTAAAAAATCATTGTATATTTGTTCATCTCCCCCCACTTTTTAGACTGGAAGTTCTTTGGGGAAGGGTCTGTCTTTCTATGTATGGGAAGTACGTAGCACATTGTGGATTTTAACACCATCATCATGAAGGGTGAAATTTTCGGAGACAAAGGACAATTATGCACCTAACTCCTCTAGAAAGTCAATAGGCATTGGGTGCCTATTTCCCATTTGTACCTCTAAAAGTTTCTGCCAGCCACCCCCAAAAGTTACATTGCCATTGTAGTGAAACATTAAATTGAAGACAGCTTCCAGTCTCTGTCCCTAGTTTTCTTACAAATGAAACAGGCAGTAAAAGGACCAATTTGAATACAAGACTTAAATAGGGCTCTATGGTACAGTTCAGCAAAAACATGGACACATTTTAAAAGTTTCTAGAGCCTCAAAATGAACCGGAATGTTTGGTTTCCTTCAGTAACTATTTTTTCTTCCCAGTGAGAGATTTTTTTAAAAGATAATTTATATGCAATTTGAACAAAAATATGAATAAACAGCAGGTATCTTGTATACCATTTTATTAAACAAGTTAACGAGAAGGGGAAGGGTTGATATGTTTCTGCAAACAAGTCCTGAGGCAGAGATCACAAGGTGAGCAAGGCACTCTGATACCATGGTGATAAGAGTGTTGTGAATAGCCAGACAAATAGGTAAACACAATTGCTATGCAATAACAGCATTTCAGTTGA
The DNA here is from genome assembly GCF_028017835.1 of Emys orbicularis. Taxonomy (NCBI): domain Eukaryota; kingdom Metazoa; phylum Chordata; order Testudines; family Emydidae; genus Emys; species Emys orbicularis. The sequence continues at coordinate 48,738,609 of NC_088684.1, read as the reverse complement.
TCAGCTCCATGAAGGAGGGTATTTTATTTTTCCTGCTGTAAAGCACTCAGAGCACCTTGACAGAGGGCTCTGTATAAACCCATTATTTCTAACACGCTGCCACACGGATGATGATGATTCCCCAGTGATGCACTGAGTGGTTCAGCTGTTTGCTTTCCTCTAAATTTAGGAACATCTGCCAGCTGCTGAGAATTTCCTCCTTCTCAGGCCCACCCACTGCCTGCTGTTTAAGGCGAGAGTACCTCATGCCTGTATTCATATTCTTCTAAGGATCGTCTGCTGTCTCCAGGAGTATAGTGGTGGGGATTTCATCTACCATAAATGATCATTTCAGAAAGAGTAAATATTTGCTGGGAAAATTACCTTAGTCATTGTATTTGCCTCAAGGGGAAACATCCACTTGCTCAAGACATCTTTATTGGTTCAAAAGTTGGAAAAGCACCCCAAGTTAGTAGACAAATTTAACTGGCCAAATACTTCCCTGGTGTAACTTCACTGAGTTACAGCAGGACTAGATAGGTCTAGAGCAGTGGTTCCCAAACTGGGGTTCATGAACCCTGGGGGTTCACAAAATGTTACAGGGGGTTCTCGGGGGGAAAAAATTCCCTAATGGTGGACAGAACTGTCCCTAGGAACTCCGGACAGCACGGGGCCAGTAGCCCAGAGCCCCTGGACTTCCAAGAGCTAAGCAGATCAAAGCAAGCATATCTATCACACTGAGGAGATTTAAACTTCAAGACTCCTTATAAAAAATGGAAAGGGAGGTGGATATTTTTGGCTGTTTTTAAAATTAAATAGGCAGCTAGTATTGTTTTTAAAATTATTATGAAGAACAAGTTTAAGCTTTCTTGTAACGTCCGTTGTTTCCCTGAATTCGAGACCTGAATGCTTATGTACGAGGAACTCTTTGAGTTGGCTTCTTAAATATCTTCATGCTGTTTCACATCTGATACTCCTGGATGAAACATAGGAGCCTTGTGTTATAACAGGCTTATTCAAAGAGATACAAGCTACGAAAGTGAGATCTTGGAAGAGTGTTGCCATTTTCATAATGTAATAAAAACACTGTAATGATAAATAATAATTAATAATAATAAATAGTGTGTAATAAGCATGTCATAAAAACAAATTATATATTTCCAAGATCAATGCTTTTATAATTTATGCTCAAGTAAAGGAGAAAATCCCTGGAAATATTCATTTTTAGGAGGGGATTTCTGAGACTTGACATTTTAGTGAAAGAGGTTTACAGGCTGTTAAAGATTGAGAACCACTGGTCTTGAGGTTTCCTTAACTCTTAACAATTATTTCTTGTATAGGAATGAATCAGTGTTCATCTGGTGTCTAACTGGCTAATCCAAAAGCTAGTGGCAGGTGAGTGAAGATGTTATTGCTCTGAGGAGAGTTGGCAGTTTTTCAAAGGGACACTATTAAGGGCCCAAAAGCAAGCTATTCCGCTGGGTAGGAAAGATAGAAAATGTGGCAAAAGACCACCTTGGCTTAATCACGAGATCTTGCATGATCTAAAAAATAAAAAGGAGTCCTATAAAAAATGGAAACTAGGACAGATTACAAAGGATGAATATAGGCAAACAACACAGGAATGCAGGGGCAAGATTAGAAAGGCAAAGGCAAAAAATGAGCTCAAACTAGCTACAGGAATATAGGGCAACAAGAAGACTTTTTATCAATACATTAGAAGCAAGAGGAAGTGATGAGGGAGAAACAGTAACAGGAAATTTGGAAATGGCAGAGATGCTTAATGACTTCTTCGTTTCGGTCTTCACCGAGAAGTCCGAAGGAATGCCTAACATAGTGAATGCTAATGGGAAGGGGGTAGTTTTAGAAGATAAAATAAAATAATAAAAAAAAAAAGTTAAAAATCACTTAGAAAAGTTAGATGCCTGCAAGTCACCAGGGCCTGATGAAATGCATCCTAGAATACTCAAGGAGCTAATAGAGGAGGTATCTGAGCCTCTAGCTATTATCTTTGGAAAATCATGGGAGACAGGAGAGATTCCAGAAGACTGGAAAAGGGCAAATATAGTGCCCATCCATAAAAAGGGAAATAAAAACAACCCAGGAAACTACAGACCAGTTAGTTTAACTTCTGTGCCAGGGAAGATAATGGAGCAAGTAATTAAGGAAATCATCTGCAAACACTTGGAAGGTAGTAAGGTGATAGGGAATAGCCAGCATGGATTTGTAAAGAACAAATCATGTCAAACCAATCTGATAGCTTTCTTTGATAGGATGACGAGTCTTTTGGAGAAGGGAGAAGCGGTGGATGTGGTATACCTAGACTTTAGTAAGACATTTGATATGGTCTTGCATGATATTCTTATCAATAAACTAGGCAAATACAACTTAGATGGGGCTACTGTAAGGTGGGTGCATAACTGGCTAGATAACCATACTCAGAGAGTAGTTCTTAATGGTTCCCAATCCTGCTGGAAAGGTATAACAAGTGGGGTTCCGCGGGGGTCTGTTTTGGGACCGGCTCTGTTCAATATCTTCATCAACGACTTAGCTATTGGCATAGAAAGTACACTTATTAAGTTTGCAGATGATACCAAACTGGAAGGGATTGCAACTGCTTTGGAGGACAGGGTCATAATTCAAAATGATCTGGACAAATTGGAGAAATGGTCTGAGGTAAACAGGATGAAGTTTAATAAAGACAAATGCAAAGTACTTCACTTAGGAAGGAACAATCAGTTTCACACATACAAAATGGGAAGAGACTGTCTAGGAAGGAGTACGACAGAAAGGGATCTAGGGGTTATAGTGGACAACAAGATAAATATGAGTCAACAGTGTGATGCTGTTGCAAAAAAAGCAAACATGATTCTGGGATGATTCAGGTGTGTTGTGAGCAAGACACGAGAAGTCATTCTTCCGCTCTACTCTGCGCTGGTTAGGCCTCAATTGGAGTATTGTATCCAGTTCTGGGCACCGCATTTCAAGAAAGATGTGGAGAAATTGGAGAGGGTCCAGAGAAGAGCAACAAGAATGATTAAAGGTCTTGAGAACATGACCTATGAAGGAAGGCTGAAAGAATTGGGTTTGTTTAGTTTGGAAAAGAGAAGACTGAGAGGGGACATGATAGCAGTTTTCAGGTATCTAAAAGGGTGTCATAAGGAGGAGGCAGAAAATTGTTCACCTTAGCCTCTAAGGATAAAACAAGAAGCAATGGGCTTAAACTGCAGCAAGGGAGGTTTAGGTTGGACATTAGGAAAAAGTTCCTAACTGTCAGGGTGGTTAAATATTGGAATAAACTGCCTAGGGAGGTTCTGGAATCTCCATCTCTGGAGATATTTAAGAGTAGGTTAGATAAATGTCTGTCAGGGATGGTCTAGACAGTATTTGGTCCTGCCATGAGGGCAGGGGACTGGACTCTATGACCTCTCGAGGTCCCTTCCAGTCCTAGAATCTATGAATCTATGACATTTTAGATTTTTCCAGCTGAAGAAAAATTCCGCAGTAGAAGCAAGAGTGATGTCCATTCCTGAACACGTTTTTCTAGACTGTGTGTCTAGTTTTGGTTTTTTGGTTTTTTAGTACCCAAGTCTTTCTGAAAAATGTCAGCTTCCCATCTCTCTCTCTCTCTCTCTCTCTCTCTCTCTCTATATATATATATATATATACACACACACACAAACACACACACACATAATGGAGCATTTTGATTTTCGGCTTTGCTCACGTTATATTGTCACAAAGAAGACTCAATTGAAAAAATAGACATCCTTCTCTGAAACAGCTGGTAGGTTTATTTTCCATTTATATAAAAAGGGCCCTGTATCTATGGGAAACTTCCAATCAGGTGTTTGCTATTTGCAGATTTGAGCATTGGCAAGTACTGTATGCACATCATTTAATAAACTGGCATGTTTCCACTACCACAAGAGATAAATTAAGTAGAGGATAAATTTAAACTTGGCACAGAGCTGTTTACCAATTTTTAAAAGCAGATTAAAGTTTCCGGCAAGAGGATTAACAATAACAGGGTGGCAGCTGGAAGAAATCAAGATTCCATTTTATCACATGCAACAGCTCCTATACTACTCTTCATGCAGACCTCAACAGGAGGTACAGCTAGTCTTGGGCTTGGCCAAAAAGTAAACGTGACATAGAAGAGTTCATAGATATTTGCATTGCAACTAATTAGAAAATAGGGATATTGTACATTGGAATCTTAGAAGAATTATCCCTTCTAAAAGGACCATTCAAAAAAATATTTTCTGGTATACTTTACTCTTAAGTAGATATATACTCTTAACTAAATACTGCCTATATTTTCAAACCTCTGTGCCTAGCTTTTAAATCCATGTTTAGGCTCCTAAATAGTTTTTCATTGTAGCTTTTTTTCTCTCGTAAAAAGGATAATTGATTTTCAATATCTGCTGCCTAAACGTGCCTAGTGATATTGTGCAAGCAATAAAACAAATATGGTCACACTGAAACGTAGAAACTGGAGCTGGAGGATGTGTTAAACCCTCTAAACTCGTGAGGAGAATTCCTATATACTTTACAGTATATTCCTAAATACTTTACCCAGTCTAGTTTGAAAATGCTCATTACACATTAGTCACTATTCCACAGGCTCAGAGATCTCACTGCTAGGGAATTTCCCCCTGATGTTGAGATTACATTTTATTTTGTACCCCTTCATCCCCTTACTAGGTATCTTCTCTTGGACTGTCCTAACTCACTAATTGTGAACATGTTTCATATTGTGGATCACTCATTAAGTCAGCCATTCTTTTTGGGGACTTGTCTGCTTCCAACCCCAATGTCACACTTTCCCTGCTTTGTTACATGAAAAAGCCAAATGGAGAAAAATACTATTAATCAGATGTAGTACTTGTTGAAAGATGGGAAATTTCATAAGAATTATTTGTTGGTTGATTTTTGTTGTTGTTGAGTATTTGAGCAGCTCTATAAAACAACATTATAAACAGTTACTGGATTACCTTATCTCTCCAAATACAGCTCCTGCTCTCAGGGTAACCAGGACTTTTGTACCATCTGGGCCTCCAAGAACTTGAACTTCTCCCTGCTTGATGATGTACATCTCTCTGCCAATCTCTCCCTGGATGCAGAAACATCACACTTTGAGTGGAATAGTCTGACAAATGCCTCTTAACAGACCCTGTTTGTCATATGCATGTTTCCCACGGTTATGGGGAATAAGATCTAGATTGTGATACCTTTACTTACAGTGAGTAACACCTGACTCCACAGGCAGTCTCATTGATTTTGAAGGGACTAGTTGTGGTGTAAGTCATTATGATCGTGGGAGTTGGATAAACCCTGCTGAAGCTGGTGGATGCATAACTGCTCACCCTTCATTCGGGATAAATGTAAGACAAGGAAGCACCAGACACAGCCACGAAAGTACTGGTAACGTGACTCTAAGAAAAAGCAGAGAGCATGCTTTTGGGCTTAGTGCTGGCTAGTAAGGGGCTTGGAATTGTGAGCAAATAAAATGTCTCCTGCTGTTTGATTCCTACTGTGTTCAGGGAAACAGGACTTTGGGTAATATTGTTTGTAAATAAACAGGATTGCATTAAAGAATACTTGATTCCATCATCAATTTCTCCTCCTAATGGAAATAACCTACAAGATCCTTGGATAACTGCTCAGGTAAAAAGGGGTAACAGCATGTGTATCACAGCCTAGCCCCAAGTGGATGAGGTAGATCAGTGGTTCCCAAACTTGTTCTGCCGCTTGTGCAGGGAAAGCCCCTGGCGGGCCGGGATGGTTTGTTTACCTGCCGCGTCCGCAGGTTTGGCCGATCGTGGCTCCCAGTAGCCGCGGTTCGCCACTCCAGGCCAATGGGAACACTTCCAGAGCTGCTGGAAGCGGCGCAGGCCGAGGGACGTACTGGCCGCCGCTTCCAGCAGCCCCCATTGGACTGGAGCAGCGAACCACGGCCACTGGGAGCCATGATCGGTCGAACCTGCGGACGAGGCAGGTAAACAAACTGGCCCGGCCCGCCAAGGGCTTTCCCTGCACAAGCGGTGGAACAAGTTTGGGAACCACTGAGGTAGATAATTACCATGGTGTTTTAGTTAGCACTAGCATGAACTAATTCTGAAGGGATCTGATGTGACTTGATATATTAACTTTAATGTATCTAAGAAGAGCCATATACTGTGCATTTAAAAGTACTTCAGCATTTTTAATTTTTTTCTAATGATCATTTCCATAATTTAAAAGGAAAATCAAGAATAAGTAAGCAATCAAAGCTTCTGCTGTCTCTTGCATATTTACCAGTGAATTTGAGCCTTTGCTAGCTGCTTAATTAGCATCCAAAATGAAGTAGATTTTACCTGGATACAAAGGATTGACAGATTGTATATGTAACAAATTCTAGCCATACTGAAGTCATCTAGTGGGCTAAAGTGTAGCATGATAGAATAATATAGGACACTTACATGTTTTATATGTTCAAAGGGCTTTACAAACATTAACTTAACAATCCTCACACAACATCCCTGTAAGCGAGGTGAATAAATATTCCCATTTTACAGATGGGAAACTGAGGAAGAGAAGTGAAGTGACTTCAGTAAACCCATACAACAGCAGTCAGTGGCAGAGCCAGGACTGAAATTTTCAGGGTTTGATTCCTAGCCCTCTGCTCTGCTCATTCCTCCAGCCCACACTGCCATTAGAGCGAACTGAGTAGGGGTGGGCCAGTGTTTCTGTATTTGCGACGCTTATCTACCCAACTATGTCCTTTCTTTACAATTCTATATTCAGTTCCAATTACAGCTGCAGCTTTGAATTAATGTGTCATTATTGGCCATGATATATTTTATTAGAGCAACACAAAAGCCTTGCTCTTTTAGTAAGCCATTTACTAAACATCGTGCTTGGGTAAAGCAATATATTTATTTATAGGGTTTTGTTGCTGAGGAAGATCACCTGAATCTAATTGCAGGATCAAGGCTTTAATCTATTATTATTTTATTATTTGTACTACAGTAGTGCCTAGAAACGTTAGCCATGGATCAGGACCCCATTGTGCTAGCTACTGTACAGACACAGAGCAAAAAGGCAGTCCCCTGCCCCAAAGAGCTTACAATCCACGTAAAGCAATATATGTAAAATTGTACAGATGTGACTGTATCCCTTTCCACCCACCCGACCACCTTACATTACCTGGTGCCTAAGGTCCCAGTCCTGCAGTGAGCACCACATGGGCAGGCCTACTGACCTGAGCCTTCAAAACTTGTACATAAGGTTAAAATTTTGTTATGTTTATTTTTAGTAAAAGTCACAGATAGGTTGCAGGCACTAAACAAAAATTCACAGAAGCCCTGACCTGTCTGTGACTTTTACTAAAAATAATGGCGGGAGGGAGGGCTGGTGGGGGGGAAGGAATGACACCTGGATCCCCATGGGGGGAACTGACAGAACCACGGCCATGGGGGGCACAGCTCCGGCTCCAGATCCTGCCAATGTTGCAGGGCAGGGGCACACAGCCACGACTCCAGCCCCAGCTAAAGCCACAGAGGGAGAAGGCGGGGGTGCACAGCTCTGACTCCAGCCCTGGCAGAAGCTGTGTGGGGAAGGGGACACAGAGCCCCCACCAGCCCTCGCAGAAGCAGCGGGTCAGGGGCACACAGCCCCGGTTCTTGCTGCAACTGCGAGGGGGGTCACACAGCCCCGGCTCTGGACAAAGCTGCGGGTTGGGGATGCACAGCCCTGGCTCTGCTCCCACTGCTGACAGCTGAAGCCAAAGTCACAGAGGTCCAGTAAAGTCACAGAATCCATGACTTCCCTGACCTCTGTGACGAAGTCGTATCCTTACTTATTACTCCTGGGGGAATTCTGTGCCAACAAATTAAATATTCTGCAAAATTCTGCATATTTTATTTGTCAAAATAATGCAATATAACCACACTAGTGTCACGTATTTTGTTAATTTATTTAAACTACCTTAACAGAAAAAAAATCACAATAACTGTTCAGCATTTCCTAAACACATGAAAATTAAGTCACAAATACTTGAAAACTAATACCCTGCATTCCAGTTATAATCCTGCATTTTCATTTAAATTACATTACAGAACACCAAAATAAAAGTGAAGTAGAATGTCGCTCTAAATTGCTCAGACTTTCACACATGAAAGTCATACAGGTTTGCTAATCATTGTCCTGCATTTTTTTTAAATGGGTAAGTAAAATAGATCCTGAGCTGTGATCTAACCCTATTGTGCCACCCTGGCACAGGAAAAAAGCCAGAAAGCACATAGTTCTTCCTAGCTGAGGATTCCCTTACTGTCACAATAAGGGTCCTTTATACCACTCTGGCAATGTAAAGGAGCCTTAAAACTTTTAAACGTTTTTTAGGCTCCTGTGGGAATTGACTAAGAATGGGAACAATTCACTGACAATGGGAACATTAGCAGCCTGCCTGCTTAGTTGTTACATTTCTGTTCTGCCTCAGCAACAGAGCCTGCCTCAACAGAGCCAGCCCTCCAAGCTGGGGACACCCCAACAGCATGGGAGAGAGAGTGAGTATCTCTCGCTGGTTCACACACAGGCAGGTGCCCAGCCCCGCCCCCTTAAGGTCTCTCCACAAACGCTGAATCAACAGGACTGCACACAATGCAGAGAGTTAATCATGACTTTAAGCTCCAGATGCTGCAAAGATGTAAATTGTAAGCTCTTTGGGGCAAGGACTTTGTCTTCCTATGGGTTTGTACAGCACCTAGCACAATGGGGCCTGAGTCTAACTGGAGTTTCAGAGCACTACTGCCATATAAGTGCTAAATAATCACAACTGGTAAAACACATGCAACGTTTAATTTGAGCACTTGCAACATCTCAGATGAAGATCCTTAGTCTGTTTGCGTGTGCATACATGCAAAACTTTTGAACTTCTAACTTCTGCAACACACTATATCCATTTTAAATATTCAAACTTAATGATGTGTGTCAACAGATAACTTGTATTTCTACAAAGCAGTTTCCCAGGCTACCAACATTTTATGTTTGATCATATAAATAATAAAATCCATATTGTCTTGTTCCAGCTTGAAACCTGAGAGCACATTATTATTATTACTCAGTATATCATAATTATTTTTAAAATATGTAATTCACCCAGGATTAATTTTCTTTAAAGTATACCCTTGAACTATAGCTGAACTTTTGTGTTAGTATGTTTATTATTTTTACATTTGAAAAACAAACAGTCAAGCTCACCTTTTTGCAGACAAAGTCACCAGGTAAATACACAATGGATTTCAGTCTCAGCAGCATGTCGTAAATCATTTGAGTATCACACCCCTGTTAAAAATAATTAGAAGTTTGCTATACTTGTGCAGTACTTGAAATGATTACCGAGAGGTTTATACTAGGAAGCAAGAGATAGCAATACAGGAATGTATTGAGCTAATGCTTCAGGTACTGAGTGTGGATTTAAAGCATCATAAAGGTCAATTTCTGGAGGGTAGAGAGAATGCTGGAGGAACTATTTGGGTACCTTTAAGGCCCTTATCATGGTATTAACTGAGTGCCTCAACCTCTATCTTCTCTGTGTTTTGAAAGAATACTCTTTCTACCTGTGAGATGTCTGTATATGTATGTGACTCTCGTGCTGGTCTAATTAAATGTGTTCAATACTATGGTTAAAGCTGTGGGCCAGATTTCTGGTGCATTATTGCTCAGGTGGTATAAAAAGGCGCCACCATATGGTTGTTTTTAAGCAAACATGGCTCCTTGTCCGATACAATAGATTTCAAACGACGAGTACAATGTTACTAAGTGGCTTTAAACAATGTTTATGGGTGAGGGGGAAGCACTGGGTCAGATTCCCCTATTGGTACAAACCTCTAGTGCTGTAGTGTCTTCAGAAGCTACAGGAATGTTCTGACATCAGCTACAGAGATTTGTACCAGCAAAGGATCTGGCCTGATCTATTTAACCTCTCTCATAATTTCCCATGACAAATTAATTAAGACTAAAACTATTGTGTGTTGTGACTTTTCCTTATGATTTTTTATTAATCCCATGGCAAAGACCCAACCTTAACAATCATTTATCACATATGTCCCTGAGACAACTATAACTACTTATATTAATAATCATTAGAAAGTCCATATGCACACAGTTATCAAACAGCAATATCCAGAGTGTCACAGTTATTTACCTATACCTAGAACAGGTAAGAACTGTGACCTCTCACATAGCACTGGGTACAAGTGGGCAAATGACACATCATAGGGAAGATTATTTTTCCTGCTACCTCATCCTTCCGCTCCCTTGGCTTACTTATACCCCCAAACTGACATGCAGACTACACCACCATTTGCCACCTCTGAATCTGGCGGATAATGTCAGTGTAACTGCACTAAAATAACAACACAGTATCACTCAAACTTTTTTGGCTTCTGCATTGGATGAAGAGACAGGCATTTGGCTCAATCCAACCATGAGCTTCCATTCACTTGGCAACCTCTTGACCTTATTTTGCCTTTAATATAACTAATGAAAAAAATGTCCTAAATACTGCAACATGTGCAAAACTAGATTTTATAGCTCACAAGAACAACATATTGCTCCGTTCTCCTTTAAAACTACTTGCTTTGAATAAGTCAACTTTATTGACAATGGCAAAGTTCACATCAATTGCAATGGCTAACTGCATTTTGGTTGGCATCTGCTCCAGTAATTCTGATTCATCTGTAAGAGAGAAAAAAAGACCCCAAAATTCCTAATTACAAAGTGGAAATGCAAAGGAAGAAGGAAAAAGAGCAGCAGCAAGGGAATTTAAAAAAAATCAAAATGAACCTTTCCCTTGTACAGAAGAATAGCCTAATAGAATTAAATCTAACATACATGAGATCTAATAGAGGAATATTCTTTCAGACTAACAAATTGTGCAATAAATTAAACTGCTTCTTCAGAACTCCAAGCAGAACATATTACAGATGGATAAACATATGAAAACCCCTTGGTTATTTTTGGACTCCAATTATTTTATATATAGAAAAGAGAATTCCCAACTGTAGCTATTGTATTACAACAGGTGCTAATCCTGGGTGTAACCTAATTTCCAAATATTCAAGGTAGCCTTGGAACTACATATGAAGACTACCATAAATGAAGACTTGCTGTGCTGCTAGAAGTTCAGGTTAGTGATCTGTCTTTAGACACTACACTTTTACTGCATGAAAGTACAATATGTAATAATTCAAAACCTCTTAGAAAACACTTAAATCCACCAACACCAGTACAGGTTTTTCTCTTAATAATATGTGTGTTTCTGAAGGCCCTACAAAACAGCACATTGGGTTGGCTTTTTTGACGCTAGTTAACTAGTGTGTGTCTCTCTCACCCACCCCTAGACCATTCAGAAGAGATCAAATGAGATCCATGTATTCCTTGGATCTAAATAGAACATTTCTGCTGTGAGTTAGTGTGTGAGTAGATATGGTATAGTTTGAGAGTCATCTTACCCAGCATTCCTTGAGAGTCCCATGTGTATTCGTACCACCTTCGAACACGATTCTGAACTACTTTTGGAATTGTATAGGTGTTCATGTAAGAGACAGTGTTATCCATGTTGGCACGATAGTAATTCTGTCCTGCTGTAGCTGCTCCAATTACATCCCGCATCTGCAAATATCAGTTATTACTACAAACACTTCTTAGCAGTAACAGTCTCAGTTTTTAAGTGATTAGTCATTTTGCAAACACAAACACTTTGCTTTGTTAATACACCTCTACCTCGATATAACGCAACCCGAAATAACACTAATTCGGATATAACACAGTAAAGCAGTGCTCCAGGGGGCGGGGCTGCGCACTCCGGTGGATCAAAGCAAGTTCGATAGAACACGGTTTCACCTATAACGCAGTAAGATTTTTTGGCTCCCAAGGACAGCGTTATATCGAGGTAGAGGTGTATAATTGTATATGGTATAATGTACCATTAGTGGTAATGAATGGATTTAAACTAAGTTGCATTAAATAGTTGTGTTTTCACCTGTTTTTTTTTTTTAGAGGGACTTTGACAACTTAATGTAGCCATGTTAGAAGTAGTTTCACATACCATAGCTACCCCTGAATGCCCCTGCCAGTATTTGTGATTTTTATATTTTCCTATTTTAAACATACTTTTCTCTCTCGTGTTTCAGAGTTAAAGTGAAAAATACAGTCTAATGCATAAATTAAACAAAGTGTAAATCTTCCAGTTATAGGAAACCTGTGCTATTTGTAAGTAAAATATTTTCAGATGGAAGCATGATTTTTAAATTGAAGGTGTTCCTTTAAAATTCAATAATTAAGCCCCACTTTGCTTGGCATGCAATGGCAAATCAGAACTGAAGTTAAAAATGTGTTAATACCAGTTGATGCCACTAGACGTAAGAGTTTGTCAGTGTTTCCCTCGTTAGATATTTTTTGATCAGTCATAAAAATCAACTTTGGGCTGAACATTGATCTTGAAGGTCTTGGCACAAGAGCACAGTTTAACATTTCTACAAAAAAAAGTCACATCTCTTTTTAAAAATTTTAAATGTGTTAATGTTTGAAAACACCCTATTCTCTAGGTACAGTTACATTTTTGATAGAAGGTTCAAATATCATTGTGATGACCAATTACTAATATGATTGTGGGCTAAAGTCTGCTGTCACGCTGGTCGAGGTGGAGGAACTCTACTGAGCTCAATAGGAATTACCGTATATACTTGATCATAAGCCGGTTCGTTTATAAGCCGACCCCCCCAAGATGGATAAGTAAAAATGGAAATTTTTTTATAACCTGTTCATAAGCCAACCCTATAATTCAGGGGTCAGCAAACATTGGCTCCCAGGCCATCAGGATAAGCTGCTGGTGGGCCGAGATGGTTTGTTTACCTCAAGCATCTGCAGGCACGGAGGTAAACCTGAGTAAACAAAATGTCTCGGCATGCCAGCTGCTTACCCTGATGGGCCAGGACAGCAACTGGTGGGGAAATTTTTTGTGGGGGAGAAGCTGGGAGTCAGGGGAGTAACCACATGACCCCACCCCTAGCCCAGGACCCCCACACTCTCCTCATCCCATTCCTTACCACCTTATCTGGAGAGGGCCAGAGGAGGATGTCTCTGGCCTGGCTGGAGCTGCTCCGGCAGGCTGGGCAGCGTGACGCAGCCTGCTCCGGCGGGCCAGGCAGCGCAGCCACAGCCTGCTCTGGGGGGGCGGGACCGAGCGGCACGGCTGCAGCCTGCCAGCCCCGGAGCTGCAGCTGCTTCGGAGACTGGGGGGAGAGCAGCGTGGCCAGAAGCGGAGAGACTCTGGCCCCGCCTCTTCCCTTCTGGCTGTGCTGGCTGTGCTGCCTCTCCTTGCTCCCTCTGTTGGGGGGAGGGGCTATCTCCCACCTCTCCCTCTCTATACCCGTTCATAAGCCGACCCCCTTCTCTCGTGCTTCCCTTTTTTACTAAAAAAATTCGGCTTATGAACAAGTATATACGGTACTCTGGATTTACACCAGTGTAACAAAGAAGAACTTGTCAAGTAACTTTAAACCTCTTTGAAAACACAGAAGTTATCCACTGACTGAATATTCACGTATCTTTTCACTTATCTATATTTAGGCCTTGATCCTTCAATTGACTCTGCACTGGTGGAGCGGTCCGTTTGCACAGAGTCAACTGCAGGACTGGGGCTTTAATAAGGGACCTAGGTTAGATGAAAAAAATATTAGGTTTGCAAACTAGATACCCAAAGATTTGGCTGTTTGGCCAGAATTTCTTCAAGTTTATCTAATCATCAGGCTAGAAATCTTATATGAAGAGGTGCGCTGCTGCTATTTCCAGTGTTTGCTGGATGTATTGCAAATACTACAGGCATAGTCTGTTTCATGATATTTTAGTATTTCTTTTCCCACTCCTTGTGTTACCAGGAAGTTAGAGGTATACACCCTGTTATTTACTTGAGACTTACAGACTTCTTTTACTTGATTTGCTGAACTTTTTCAAATCTTGTGGTCAATAGAAATACAATTAAATGCAACAGTTCCTGTGTTTGCCTTTTCATTTGAACTCCCCATCATACAGGGATTTCTGCAAGAGTCCAGTAGGACTCACTGCCACATGTAGGAACTGTAACTGTTGTTTTTCTGCAGCCAGGAAAGTTCTTTTCAAACCTTTGGATATGAAATGTAACTCCAATAGTTAGGTCGGAAAAAAACTTTTGTTGCTGCCTATTACTTTGGAAATTTTGCAGATTTTTCTTTCAAAACTGGATGCAAATGAATTGAAAACAAGAACACTGATTTAATCTTAACCATAGGTTATCATGTGCCAAATTTGCAGCTGTAACATATGGCAGACAGTAAATCCCTCATTTCACGGAGTTCTTAGGACTTCAACGGGTAGTGATCAACGGCTTCTCAATGGGTAGTGATCAACGACTCAATGTCTAGTTGGCAACCGGTATTAAGCGGAGTGCCCCAGGGGTCTGTCCTGGGACTGGTTTTATTCAACATCTTCATTAATGATCTGGATTATGGGATGGATTGCACCCTCAGCAAGTTTGTGGATGACACTAAACTAGGGGGAGAGGTAGATATGCTGGAGAATAGGGATAGGGTCCAGAGTGACCTAGGATTGGGCTAAAATAAATCTGATGAGGTTCAACAAGGACAAGTGCACAGTCCTGCACTTAGGACAGAAGAATCTCATGCACTGCTATCAGCTAGGGGCCGACTGGCTAGGCGCCAATTTTGCAGAAAAGAACCTGGGGATTACAGTGAATGAGAAGCTGGATATGAGTCAACAGTGTGCCCTTATTCCCCTCTATTTGGCTCTGGTGAGGCCACATCTGGAGTATTGCGTCCAGTTTTGAGCCCCCCACTACAGAAAGGATGTGGACAAATTGTAGAGAGTCCAGCGGAGGGCAACGAAAATGATTAGGGGGCTGAGGCATAAGACTTACGAGGAGAGGCTGAGGGAACTGGGCTTATTTAGTCTGCAGAAGAGAATAGTGAGTGGGGATTTGATAGCTGCTTTCAACTATCTGAAGGGGTGTTCCAAAGAGGATGGACCTAGGCAGATGACCGAACAAGGAGCAATGGTCTCAAGTTGCAGTGGGGGAGGTCTAGGTTGGATATTAGGAAAAACTATTTCACTAGGAGGGTGGTGAAGCACTGGAATGAGTTACCTAGGGAAGTAGTGGACTCTCCATCCTTAGAGGTATTTAAGGCCCTGTCTGGGAAGATTTAGTTGGGGTTGGTCCTGCTTTGAGCAGGGGGTTGGACTAGATGACCTCCTGAGGTCTCTTCCAAACCTTATCTTCTATGATTCTATGAAAACTTTGTAAAATCAGGGGAATACTAAATAACCTGCAGATACATCAGTATTCAGTGCAGTGTTGTACCATTCATGTTTTTAAGAGTGATAACACTTAAATGCAATCAGGGCTGCTCAGGGGGCAAGGAGGATAGGGAAAGGGGCAGTTTGCCCAGGGCCCTCTATTTCAGAGGACTCCCGAACCCGACTGACAGTGTGACCTGGCACATGGGGTCGCAGCGCCACTCATGGAAATTTGGCAGCTGGGCTAAGCCTGAGAAGCGCTGCAGGCCTATCCATCAGGTTGCAATGCCAGGAGTGGGGAGCCCCACGAGACAGGAGCTGAGCCACCACTGCAAACTGTGTGCTGTGTGGTTTTGCTTTCCAATCCACCTCCCGCCCTTCCCCGGGGCCTCCCCTCAGTGGTTCTATTTAGGAAGGGTGGGAGCAATCAGTTCCACATTTTGCCATAGGCTCCCCAAACCCTCTGTGCATCCCTGATTGCAATTAACAGCAAGTGCAATTCATTAATGTCTAAAGATAAATCCAAAAATGGATATTAAAATTATAGTGTAGCAGTGCTGGGTGACCCAACAGAGATTAGTCTCCCAGGCCATGAGTGGACCAAGGCATTTCACGTAAGCCAGTTGCATAAATTTGTGAGCTCTGATACTGTAATCTGAGCCATATGGGCAGGCCTCCCTGTAGAGTTCCACCAGACAGGTCCAACTGCAGGATTGAAAATTGGGATCTACTGTAAATTACGAAGGGCCATATGTGGAACTACAACCATAGATAAATAAATATGTCAGAAAAATATATACAGTGGAGACTCAAAAGAGTCCTTGAACTTCTTTGATCTTCTGCTTCAAAGTTTTCTGTATTATGTATATGAATGGGACCATAAAGAGTACATTGTCTTTACATGGCAGTAATTTACACAACTGTAAATCTAGCGATTAATTCATTTGTTTACCTGACCAATTAAGCTGGAGAACACAAAGACACCCGTGAAAAAATTCAGTAGCTGAAAGATTATCTCAAAGAGGGTTTGCGGTTCTGCAAGGCCACCAATGGTAATTAAAGTGCGCACTGCCCAGTAGTAACATCTCAGATACCTGGGGATACACACAGCAAACATTTTATTGACTTCAATGGGACTATTCACATATTTAAAGTTATGCATGTGTTTTGCTGTCTTAAGTCCAGGGGGCTCAGCACCTTCCAGAAACAAGCCCTATGACGCCTTTCAGCTTAAAAGCTCTCTAAGGCTTTACAAATGATTGCCCAGTCCTGCAAACCCTTAATAATGGGATCAAACCCAATAAATCCCCAAATTAGGTGCATACAGAAAATACAGCAGCTACTTACCAGTGCCCAGTAATTCTATATGACAGTTTAGGACAATAGCTACTTGAAACTGCCAGGGAGGATTTTAGGCAGGCAGAATGCAGTTATCCTTGATGTAAATACCATGGTGATAAGGGCACGATTAAAACCTTGCTAAATAGATTGAAGTCAAGTCTACACTAGCAGCACTTTGCATGTATAACTACACTGGTAAACTAAATTAGCAAAGCACTCCAACTGTGGATGCAGCTTATACCAGCAAAACTGCACTTTTGCTGGCCCAGTTTATTTTAGCTTTCCTCCCTCTGAGTGAAATAAGTTATATCAGTGTCACATTCTGATGTGCAATCCAGACCAGTGGGGAGCTGTGTCACCAACTGCCTTGCAACCTTGGATCTCTCACAAACAGCCAAACAGTATGCAAGTCAGACCCTGAGGGTCTGTGTATTGCTGTAGCCTTCCAGCAGCACTCCAGTCACACTCTGGCTTCCACCAGCCTGGTTACCACTTGCAGGGTGGCCCCAACACACTTCCAGTCCTGAATTTTCTACAAAACATATGTTCTGCATTCCAGCCCTCTCCTGGGCAGTTCTGATATTAAAGGCCCATTGCCCCTGTAAGGGGTCAATATTCAACAGTTTGCTAATTCAACTGGAGTACCCAAACAGTTCAGTTTAAACACAACACTGGATTAGTTTTGATTAAAAAATAAAACAGGTTTATATAACTACAAAGAGAGATTTTAAGTGAGTAGGTATAAGGTATTAAAGTCAGAAATGATTAAAGGTGAACTGAAGATAAAACACTTTCTAGTAGCTACAACTTGACTTGGTTCAAGCTAAAATCCTTACCACATGTTCTCTGCAACATTGCTGACCAAATTCTCAAGTCAGCATGTGCCACCAAATTCAAAGGGCTGGTTCCTTTGTCTTCTTAGGTGAGAGAGGGAGAGAAAGAAAAAGAAATGGGGGAGTTTTTGCCCCTCACTTTTATAGTTCTATCTCCCTTTGAAATGTATTTTTCTGAGGTTACCCCTAGATAAAGTTCCTTCTTCTGTGAGGATGGAGACAAGGAGTCTTGTGAATACAGGAGTGAATTCGGTCACAACCAGCAAAAGTGCAGTTTTGCTAGTATAACTGTGTCTATGTGAGCAGCTTTTTGCCACCACAGCTATGTCAGTGATAAATTGCACCTCATCACAGCCTGGCTGACATAGCTATGTCAGCAAAAGTTTGAAGTATAGACCTGGCCTGAGATTAGAAATTAGCTAAGACACCAGTGCTAACTCCCTCACTTTTGCCAAAAGTGCATGGGGATGTTTAAGAATCACAGCAGAACATTAACTCTGTTTTAAATGACATTTGAAAGATGGCACTGCAAATAGCACTACATCATCCTAATACTAAAATGGGATTAATTAGTTTTTTAAACCAGTTCATCGTTTTAGTGAAAGTGATAGTGTTCCTTGCTCTTATGAGCTAAGGTATTTTTAAAGAGGTAATTGAGTCTTTAAAAAATACTTTTCATCCCTAGTAAAATCACTAATTAATATTTATAATGGAGCATTCTGAATGTCTTGACAATCAAATTTTAGATCCTTTTCAGATTATTAGAGTTGTTCGTTTTCCCTAACTGTACAATAAACTCTTCAATTTTACGTATGATTGCATTTTACATACTTTTTTTTTTAGATTTATTAACATTTTATTAAATTTAGAAAGAAACTTAATAGGCAGTACAAATAACTTGAGGTCTCAATCCTGAAAATAGATGCTCCAGTGCATATCCTTTCTGTCTGCCTTGAGTCCTGAAACCCACTGACCTGTTTGCAGGATTGTGACCTAAGTTTTAATTTACTCTTATCACATATATCCTTAGAGGGGTAATGCCATTAATACACTGTATAGATGACCGTACAATTTGAGACCTATGAAGTGGCAGTTTTATATAAATTCTGTGACAGCTGAATGAAGGGCTACTTCCAACAGGCAATTCCCTGTTTTAAACCACTTGATATACCTAATGTTTTCAGTATGCTTTTATTTGACCTTTTAGTTAAAGGCCAACCTGTGATAAGCAATTGATTTTTTGCTGATCCCTTGGGTGGTCACGTTAGGCTGGCTTCACTATAATGAGATTTAGTAATGATCACTTTTACCACAATTATCCACTTGCAGACTTTAACAGCTAGAATTGTCATTTTTCTTTAACAATTCTGACACTGAAAATGCACTGCAGATCTGTTAAACTAATCCCGTCCCTTGTCCCCTCTCCCCAATATAGAAGTTATAACATGGACATCTAGATTAAACCCCTGTATTGTTCACTGAGTTCCACAAATTCAGCATCCTTCCAGCAAAGTCTGTGTAACCCACATCTAGTGGCACCAAGACCACTTAGAGAGCGATAAAACGAGTTTGCTCTACAGCCTTAGCGAATAGCCAGTTGGCTTTTAGCTCATGCACTAAGCTCCAGAGGTCTCCGGTTCGATTCCCACCGACAACCAGGGTCTGTCAGTGTTATAAATGGGGGCTCGTCCAAGATTTCAACTGGGAAGTCTCTGAAGCTCTGGACGCACTTCCTCAGCTAGAGGAAGTATGTAACCCACACACCTTCTGGGTGTGGTGTTCTGTCCCATCTAGTGGCACTGAAACCACTTAGAGAGAGAGAGATAAAATGAGTCTGCTCTACAGCCTTAGCTAACAGCCAGTTGGCTTTTAGCTCATGCTGTAGAGGCTCATGCACTAAGCTCCAGAGGTCCCCGGTTTGATGCTGGTGACCGGGGTCTGTCGGCGTACATCTGCACAACTAGTAGCTCTGTTTCCCATGGTTCTGTGGTCAGGTAAATGTAAATGGTGAGGAAAGGTTATGTTTCTGTTTTGCAAGTATCACAGCTTTTAGGGTGAAATTACATTCCTAGCTCGTTTGGAACGCCATACGGAGTAGGTTAGTTAATGCCTAAAAAGATATCCTGTATTCACTGGACATAACTGAGAATACTGTGCTGGTCCTGAGCTACAGCCTTAAGAACTTAAAAGTAATAAAGGAAACAGTGCTACTTCTGAACAAGTGGCCTCGGAAATTCAGAGTGAGTAAGATGTAGCATTGGCTTTTGGCGGTAGCCCCAGTGACTTCAGCATGATAGAGATTATAACACTGATTCTGGGCTATGTCTCTGAGGATGTCCGGAAAACAGATGATACAGTGTGAGTGCTACATAGATAGCAGCCTGAGGAACTTCAGGGGTTGGTCTAATACTGTGTATGTATCTACCTGAAAAGCAAGTGTATGTTTTAAAAAAAAATCTGTTCATTACTAGTGATACGTTTAGTGCAGTGCATACAGTACTTCTGTGGTCTCAGTTCACACAGATACTTTTTACAGCATGAGTCATATGCTGCTCACTATATGTCAGACACAGGTTTTATATTTTCCCCATTTATTCAGTTTATTGTTTTTCCTTCAATCTGAACTAAGAGTTCAGAAATATAAGGTCACTCTGCCAAGAAAAGAAAAAAGGAAAAAAGAAAAAAGAAGAAGAAATTGTAAAAACAAGGAGCCAAAAAAGATAGATTCCAAATGCTATGGTATTAGCAGCTCTGCTTCCTGCTAGCTAATTATATCTTGAAATCATCACTGCTTGTCATACAGCAAACTAGATAGCTGAAAAATTAATGTTAAAACAAAGTAGAGACAAGAGTGGGATTTTCCCTTTACATAATATAGACAGTATGTTTAGCCCTCAGGCAATCAAACCATCAGATTTTTCCCTAAAATAAGGAACACATGTAAAAACATTCATAAACAATGCAAACAAGATAACTCTATGCAAATGGGAATATTTCTCTTTCATAAAAATTCATTTCAGAATACAACAAACTGTTTGCATGGCTTTGGTTAAAATAGTCAAACTTTGATGTGTATGAAGGATAGCATAACTGAAAATGGTCTTCAAGTTTTAAGCTGGTACTTGTGTATCCATTTCATTCAAGAAGACTTAGGTCTTCCATATTAGAGTCCTCCAAAAATACAACCCAGACAGAGCAAGGATAGTAAAGTGGTGGGTAAGTTCTGGCCTTCTAATGTCTCCAATCCTGAAGCTTCTTTCCCTTAAATTGCTTATTATCTGTTGACCAATAGCTTGCTGCCCTCAGCCACTAAACAGGTGTGATATATACATTTAAATAAAAAAGGGAAAAGCAGAAAGCCCATGAAAGTCAAGTTCTCAGACTGAAGGACAAAGCTGAACTAGCTAGAGGACATAAGAGTTGCAATAATGCAGCAGGACTATCCTACTACAAGCAGCTCTGAGGGCAACACCCACAAGAAGGAAAAAAACCTGGTCACATTTGACTTAATAGGCTGAAAATCTAAGCTGTGTGCCAAACAACACTCTAACTAATCTGATTGCAAATGCTAACATAGACCATCCACAAACTGTTGTTCTATGACACAAATCTTTGTTCCTTGTCATGGTTTAGCCTAGACCGAGCCCAAGGCTGAACCACAACCAGGAACAAAAGTTTGTGTCCTGGAACAAATCGTTGTGGAGAATTGACATTCACATTTACAGTCACATTAGCCATTAACTTGACTTAGCTCTCTGTTATCTCATGCTACAACATGACAACCCCCCTACCCCAACTTGTCCAGCCAAGCCTACTGAGAAGATTGTGACTGCCACAGCCAGACAGACAATTCAAAATTCATGTAGCTACATTAATTAAGGATGTGCCATAATTTAGTTGCAGACATTAGAGAAAACTGCACTTCAATTGTAATATTTGCTCAGTTAATCTGAGGGCCAGGAACTGAGCTCTTCGGGGCAGGGAATGTGTTGTTTTTATAGTGCTTGGCATGACGGGGCCCTCATCCTGATCAGGATAATCATGTACTATTTCAATACCAATGACAATTTTGAATAAAAAATACATTTTGAGACTTTTGCAATCTCTTTGTGGATAATTTTCAAATAAAAGAAATAAAAGAAAAGGTGAAACACACTGAATACATTTATTGTCAATTATTCACTCAGTCGTACTTAGGAGAGGTTACTGGAGACCCATGCAACATACTAGCATGTTGGGTTAGAGACTGTACATAAGGCACTTGACTTGGCAAATGTCATAGGTTCGAATGGTTCCATATTCTCATGTCAGGAAAGCTTAGATGTAATCTATATACGTTCTTATGCTATGCTCATCACCACAGCTTTTGATTTGATTACCTCTTGTGGGGCTGTGTTGTGGACACTATTGTGAGGGTTACGGGGGAGGGAAATTTTGATTGACACCTGGTCTGTGGCAGTGAGCAAGGACTTTGACTGAAAGCCTCAACCCCGAAGATTTTGATGGGTTTGGGGAGAGGTTAATGGAGACACTGCAAAGTCTTAACACAACTTGGAGAGACAGACAGCAGGCTGGGACTTGAAAAGAGAGCTCTTTGGATTGTTTTGCCGGTGGTCTGAATGTGGTGCTACATGTGTGAGCTTTAAGTTGACATTTGCTTTTACTGTTTAATATACCTGTTCAGAAATGTACGTATCTATTAACTAGACTAAGAAAACTCTTCTCCATGTCTACTTGTTTCTATTCCAACAAAGAAATAACTAACTCCAGGAGTGCCAACTTTATTTGACCACTTAGAAGTGACAATGTTTTATGTACATACCAGGAAGTGTACATAAAACATTCAGGCCATTAAATTAGTGCTAACTCATTTGCTTTGGGTCAGTGTAATGTGAGACCACTAAAAATTGTGCTGTGTCCAGTATTAGTTGAAATGCTGACTGGTGTCTTTTTAACTAACTACGAAACCTTGTTTGGCTTATCTTGACTGTGAGCAAGAGCTCCATTTTAATCAGTCTGTTATCACTCTGTAGGTCTGAGACCACTGAAATATTTTCCTTCTTAAAATGCTGGCAAGTCTGATTGGTACATGAAAGGAAATATATGCATTACTAGGCTCAGAGCCTAATAACACATGCTGTGAGGCTGGCTGTTTTTCTAATTATTTTTCTAGGTTGCTCTTGGTTTCTGCTTTCTAAGGAGGCAAATGTTCCAAGAACTGTCTGACATGTTTAAATTCACAGTAAATCTGCAATAATAACTGATGTTCACACAATGCCTCTGATCAAAAGAGCCCTAAATATTCAACAATCAGCTAACATCACAGGCCCAATCCTGTAAGTTGCCGATTGCTTGTCAGCCCCTTGCAAGAGGCATTCACCCATTTGCAGGATACCTATTTGCAGGTAACCCTCAGCATTTAGTAAGACTGGGTTATATATCGACCCCTAAGTGCTACTGTAATATAAGTGTGAGATAAGAATAAGAAGAATCATTCAATTCAGTACCAAAGTGCATTCACCTATGGGCTGACTTTGAAGTTTATATATCAATATTATATAATTTTATAAACAAAGTGAAGAAAGCCGTATCCCCAGGGGAAATTGTAGGTAAGCAAAATGCAATTACCCAATAGAAATAAGCCAGGCTACTTGGGCTAAATTACCCCTACTCTTTACCAAAAATGACACAGCATTTTTAATGACAGGAGATCAGGACCTTAGCTTTATATGTCCTCCATTAGCATGGTATCCTCTTAATATTGGAGCACTGCTTCAGTATTGACTCAGGTCCAGATCCATAAAGGGACTTAGGTGCCTAAGATTTAGGCACCACTGTATTCCCCCATCCTCGCTCAGCTGCCACCTAACCCTTTTGATGCCTAAATTCTCATTGCAAAAGTTCCCTAGGTGCCTATGTTTCTGCATGAGCACTGCTGCCTCGGGCACAAGCCCAGAGACCTTTATCATGCCTAAGCTCAAGCACGATCCTCAAACCAGGTTGTAACAGGGTGGCTTGCCCTATTGACTGGAAAACCTGAAAGGAATCAGCTGACTTTTGTATAAAAGGAGTCAGATTTAAGTGTTGAGAGGACCAGCTGGAGAAAGGCTGGATGGAAAAGACTGCAGGGAGCCAGAAGGCACCTATAGGTCCTGGAGTCAGCAGGGAGGCATGGGAGATACCCTGAATAACTGGGGATGAGACTGGGAGATTCAGAAGGGAGGAAAGAGCCAGGTAGGCATTGGCCTAGGGAAAACTGCTATGTGGGTAGAGGGTTGTGACTAGCTGTGCATCACAGGACTCTGGGCTGGAACCCAGAGTTGAGGGTGAGGCTGGGTTCCCCCACTGGCCCCATGGAGGGAGTTACAAGCCTTTCAGAAGGGTAGTTGAGCTCAGCACGGGGCCTGGAGACAGAATTGAGGACTCTCTGAAGTAGAGCCCCAGAGAGGGCAGAAACTTTGATCTGTTTCTGTTAAGGACATTTTGGACAATTGGGACCTGGAAGGGGTAGACTAAAGATGGTGACCCCACCGGAGGATCGAGTTACCTGACAGAGAAAACACCACAGTGCTGAAGCAACTGCCAAAAGGGGGCACTATCCTGGCGTGAGAGCTGTGGCACCATGCCTGCCCACGAGAGGGCTCGTAGTGGTGAGTAGACTAGCAGTGAGTTACACTGGTGAAGATAGATGTTGCGCCCACCTCCCACCTGCCGGGCCGGATCCACACTTAGCTCCACACCAAATAGCTGGGGAAGGAGGGTGCAGTGGCTTCCGTTATAACTTTTAGCCAGGGGTTAGGGAACTCACCTGGGATGTGGGAGCCCCCCAGTTCAATTCCCCCCTTTGTCTGATGAGAAGGGATTTGAACAGGGGTTTCCCGCCTCTCCTCCTCATCCCAGCACCCAGCTGCTTGGTCTGGAGTTAGGCATGTGCTGCCTCTGTTCTTGCAAGAAACAGCTTAGGCACATGACTCCAGGAAAGACTCCCTCTGTGGATCCCAAGCAGAGATAGGTATCTTCCTCCAGCCTAGACTTGGGCCACTAACTCTGAGAGGGTGCTGGGGCTTAGAACCCATCCCTCTCCTTGTCATCTGGTATTGTCTCGTTTAGGCAGCTCCCCACCTAGTGTGCTGGCTTTTATAGATCCCATTCTCGGGTGACTCTCTCTCCCCTTGCATTACAGAGGGAGCCTAGGTGTCTAACCCAGCGGTTGTGGCTTCCATTGGTTGGCTAGTCGCCTAGAAGTTAGGTGTTGAAATGTTCAGTGCAGTGCAGTGCAATGTTTTTGAATCAGCTGTATTTGAAAAATACACTTTGGTGCATTCCAAGCACATATGAAATAAATTGCTGATTACATCTGATTCCTTCTTTATAAGTACAATGATACATGGAAATAGCGGTAAGATCATATGTTGGTGTTGTAAAAGGTCATCTTCAGAGGAGAGGGAGGGTGGGTTGTGGAATATACGTCTGCACCCACACTTTGAAGAACAACAGTTACAATACAGTAAGTAACCCTCCTTTCTTCTTCGAGTGGATGCAGATGTGCATTCTGCTCAGGTGACTCACAAGCAGTACTCTCAGGAGGTGGGAGTCAGAGTCCACTTAAACAATGACTGCAGAACTGCCTTCCCAAAGTTTGCATCCAACCTAGATGCCATGGTATATGCATAATGTTTGGCAAAAGTATGTATGGAAGACCATGTAGCAGGTCTGCAGATGACCAGTATTGAAACATCACTAAGGCTATGTCTCCACTACCGTGGTAAGTTGACCTACACTATGCAACTCCAGCTACGTGAATAACATAGTTGGAGTCAATGTACCTTATGTCGAGTTACCATGGGGTCTACACCGCGGGGGGGTCGATGGGAGAAAATCTCCTGTCGACTTACCTTACTCTTCTCATCAGGGGTAGAGTACAGGGATCGACTGGACAACAATCTGCAGTCGATTTGGCAGGTCTTTACTAGACCCGCTAAATTGACTGCCAGTGGATCGATCTCAGAGCATTGATCCCGTAGTGTAGACCTGCCCTAAGAAATGCAATGGATGTCGCTTGGGATCTTGTGAAATGAGCCTATATTGACTGTGGGAATGTAGCCTGAGCTACTTCAAAAGCCATGATAATGCAGGAAGTTATCCACTGGGAAATTGTCTTTGTGGAGAATGGTGGCACATTCATTCAATCCACACAGGAGACAAAAAGCCAAGGTGATGAACAAAATGGTTTAGTCCTTTCCAGATAGGACACCAAGCACTGCTTCACCTCTAACGTATGGAGATGTCACTCATCTTGATCTGAGTGCAATTTACGGAAGAATATAGACCCCATCATTATTGCAGAAGGCCGTGTGGGGACCAAGACATCTTTACAGTCAGCTCTGGATGCAGCGCATGCTTCATCCAGACTTATGGCATACTGAAATGAAGTTGGTACCAGACCCCCAGATGTAGACTGCACTAGAATTGTCATTGGTACTGAAGATAGCATCTGCACTGGCAGTCTCCTCAGTATCAAACTGGAAGCTGACTGAAACCCAGGGCCCTGGGTATGAGGTAGTGTAGATGATAGTGCTGACACTGATAAGTCGGTCACCAATGCTGGGGGTGCCAACAACGCCGAAGGCAAGACCACCATAGTCAAATGCTCTTGAATGAGTGGTGAGTCAGGAACAGGCAAGCCCAGCAAGTCCACTGCTTCCTGATACATTGGCAGTGTGGAGACTGTTGGTGCCGACATCACTGTCATCAGTATCAGACTCAACGGACAACTTTGGAGCAGTACTGGAGTTGATGGTACAGAGTCGGTTGACGACCTGGCTCTTTCCCACTTACTGGGAGACTCACATGCCAGTCTGCATTCCTCCTAGATGGGGAGGAAGAAGAATCTCTTCAGATTCTGGAGCAGCCTCAGGTTCGTTTTATGGGTTCTCTTCTTTGGGGAACCAGAGAAAGGGGAATGATCCCTCTTCCTCCTGGGTGAATGAGTCCGGACATGGACCCCAAGTCCATACTGGCTCAGGAGCTCTCTGAAGGAACCTGAGGATCTGTGGCAGTCCCTGGAGCTGAAGTGGGCCTCAGGGCCTCCTCCATGAGGTGCTTCTTCAAACGCAAGTCCCTTGCCACCTAAGATCTCTTCTTAAAGGACAAGCAAATAGAGCACCTTTCCTTAATGTGCTCTTCCCCAAGGCACAGTAAACATCGAGTGGGGGTCACTAGTAAATATAGCCACCCCACACAGTGCAAAATGTTTGAAACCCAGAGAAGGCATTACCCCGGACTAAACTCTAATACCTACGTGACACTTAAGGTACTACTAAACTAACTATTTACAGAAAAAAAACAACCACTGAAACACTGTGATAACAAATGTGAGGTGAACACCACACTGAATGCTCTGATTCAAGCTGCAGGCAGTGAGAAGAAACTGAGGTAGGTTAGGGCAGCACCAGCCTTATATAGCCACGGAGGGGCTTCTAGGGCCAGAGAACGCAAGCACCGCCCTGATGGGTATTGCTAAGCACAGTTCTCTGGCTTCGGTGTACTAGGCACGCGCATACCTGGGTGAACTACGTATCTGCAACCACTCAAAGAAGAACTAGTAGGTCTTCTAAACGTAAATGTAAAATATTTCTGTCCACAAAAAATGTGAAGACCTTCTGCTTTTGTCTTCTTGTCCGTTCCAGAAGAAACTAGAATTTTAAGGACAAAGTAAGTTCTCTACTGACAGAGCACTCATTATGTTGCCCAGAATCAGTATGAGGCAGGAGCTGGTTGTCTAGGTCCCTCCTTAATTACGAGGCAAGTAAATCAAGAATGACACTGACTTAAACAGCTATACTTGAAATTCACTCTTACTCATTCTTGTCAGAATCCTGGCAATCTGATGCTCTGATTTTATCAATAATTACACGTGTTTAGCTTTCATTTTATGAATAGGCCTAGTGTGTTCAGAAGGACTATCTGTTTGCAGGACCAGAGCCCAGGACTGTAGTGGGATATGGAAACTTAAGGCATATACTGAAGCTTATTTTTTCTTAGAAATAACCTAATTACTATCATTGATTAATAATACTGCCTTCCATATGATCTTCCATCCCCAAATATGCCTACTCCACTTTCTGCAGCATCTGGGTTTCTTTTGCAGATCTCCCATCAAAATACTGATTCCCTGCTTAACATTGCATTGCTCATTAAGTCTGATAAAATCACAAGCTAATGCTCCATGTTTGCACATTATTAAAGATAATGGCTACAGCTGGATTAAGACTTACTTACATTGCCAGTTTCCTGTTCTTTTTCAAAGTATGTAACGAATGGACAAATTTAGGTCTCTGTGGCTTTAAATTTATCACTGTCCTTGAAAGAAATTCAAATGCTTTTATACATCTATACCTACAATATATACTGTATAACTTTGCTATTTTTCCTTCTTTCTTTCCTTCATCTTAATTAACAGCTATTCCTTGGCACCAGTTCCACAGTTGCTGTGAGCAGCCATTGGCAGAGTATGCCAATACCTACGCCTTCCCACTGGAGATTTTTTTTACCACATGCTTAAGCATGACCTTCGTCAAAAATGACAGAAACCCTGTGGGACCTCTTTCAGACCAATAACCATGGAGTCTAGAGGGGGTAAAATGTTATATTAAATTACATGATGCTTCCTTGAAGTATAGTCTGTCCCAATTCCACTCCCCTGACTCTTTCAAATGATTGTAACACTTCCCATGTGCATACCTAAAAGTAAGTTTAATTTATGACCCGCGTTGCATTTTAAATGTTTAATTAAGTTAGTGGTTAGAACTGACTCATAAACCCATAAAAATGGAAAGTGGTAAAATAATTATTCACTGCACCTGCCCTCCAAATAATTAGCACCATTCATTACCCACAATCAGCAGTAATGGTGCTAAAAGTTAGCTATCCAAGCAGTTATAAAAATAAGGGCAGACCTTGCAAGCAAAGCTGGGAAAAAAATCAACAAAAATCTTTTGCAAAAGAAGGACTTACATATTTCCTTTGCCATCATACACCCATCTGGTGCTGCCAATTCCTTCAAAATCTGAAGCCCAGTAATAAATACATGCATTAATGTGCAAGATAAACAGCAGGTATCCAGTTGTTCGAATGACTCTGTAAAGGACAACATATTGCAAATCACAGCTGATATAATTCCTGGAAAACAGCTTGTTTTTATTTTCCCTTTAATATGGAACTCCCTGATTTTGATCAATAGCTGTATTAATACCGGCTATTACTTGCCACAATACAGCACCTTGACTGGTATTTGCTAGCTGTTTTTCCACTGTGCCGTCTCCTGCCTCTGCCTTCCTCCAAAGGCCAAATGAATCACCTTCATAGAATAGTTGATGCAGGGTCATTCCTAAATTATGTTTCTCTTAGGACTTCATAAACCATTGGTTTAACTGGTTATAAATGTTTATAGAAAGGTGAAACTGTATTAATGGGATTGTAGGGTATGAATCAATGTATTGTAGACTCTGCTGAAGACAGGCTCAGGGCTGGAGCAGTAGGTGTTTCAGGTCAGAAATTATGTGTATTGAGAGCTGCATGAGGAAGCTTGCAAAATGCCCGTTCCTACTTTTGGTTCCTCAGTCTCTTGAGCACGTAATTCACCCACTTTTTTAAAAAGGGAAATATGGTGCCCTCATTGAGCATGCAACACAATTTTGATTTGAATATTGTCTTTTATATAAACTATATCCTAAGTCCTTCAGCAAAGAGGTTAATGTAGTTTAGTAGCTACCTCAGGAGATGTCGGTTCTAATTCTAGCTCTCACACTCACTATGTGACCCTGGGCAAGTCTACTTACTTTCTCTGTGCCCCATCTGGAAAATGGGGATAATATTTATCGTACCTCTCTCACAGGAGACTTGTGAGGTATAATCAATTAACGTTTGAGAAGCATCTGTATGGATGGCACCACGTAAGTGTTGACGATTATTATACAATACACCTCATATCATTTATAAATATGGTTACAGAGTTAAAATAGTAAATCCTAAAGAGGAAGAAATTAAAAGGTCTAGGCAAGGCAAGAGAGAATAAATTTTAAGATGAGACTGGAAATGAGATGAAATGTAGAGTCCATATAGAGAGCTGTAGCAAGATTGCTTCATCTGGTAGGTGCTGCACAGGAGAAAGCCCTTGCGCTAACAGAACAGAGAGGAATCTGGTGCTAAATGAGTGAAGAGGGTGGGGAAGAGGGAAAGACAAGGTCTGTGAAATTAGCTACAGCAATTTCTTCAAAGGTTTCAGCTAAGGAAGGTATTTTTGAACTAGATTTTGAAATGCAAGGGAGTCATGCACACTGGTCAAGCGCAGTGAATGGGCCTATGAATTTTAATTTCAAATGGCATCTAGATACCATGATGATAAGCACCTAAGAAATACTTAAGATTAAGCTAAAAACATAAGATGAAGTTCCACGATATCAATCTCTGTTTTGCTTAGCAGATATTAGGTCAGGGGTCAGCAACGTTTGGCACGCGGCTCGCCAGGGTAAGCACCCTAGCGGGCCGGGCCAGTTTATTTACCTGCTGACGCGGCAGGTTCGGCCGATCGCGGCCCCCACTGGCCGTGGTTCATCGTCCCGGGCCAATGGGGGCGGTGGGAAGCCGCGGCCAGCACATCCCTCGCCCGTGCCGCTTCCCGCCGCCCCCATTGGCCCGGGACGGCGAACTGCGGCGAGTGGGGGCCGCGATCAGCCGAACCTGCGACGTCAACAGGTAAATAAACTGGCCCGGCCCGCCAGGGTGCTTACCCTGGTGAGCTGCGTGCCAAACGTTGCCGACCCCTGTATTAGGTTGTAATACATAGATAATATTCTCCCTTCCTTTTGAATGTAACTTCTGTGACTAAATCTCATAAAATATTTGGTTTGTAATGCAAGAATCCCAAGTCTATCATTTAAATCTAATTGTCTGAAATATAACAAGGTGTCATGGAAGGGATTCTTGCTCCCACGGCAGCAGCATACAAGAACCATATAAGCCCCAGAGCTGCGTGGAGGAAATTTTTCCGGCTGCGGGCATTACATACGGCAACCTGTGCTGCTCTACAAGCCACCCTCCACAAGATGTGGTATAAGGCAAATGACATTGCACGACTGGGGGCGAGGGGGCGGGGCTGATTAAGTTGGGAGCAGCATTATGGGCATTCTTAGCCACAGTGCAGCCCATAGGGTAGTGCTGTTATTTAGGAGCTGTTTTGCTTCCTAGAGCAGCCTGTAATAAAGAAGGCACAAAGTCACCACTCTCCAAGGTCTATGCTGCATTGATTCTCACCCCATGTTCAGCTAAGAGAGTGATTGGAGGAAGATTCTGTACATAGCAAAGGCAAGGTGAAAGCAGTGCATAAAGAAAAACATTCAGACAACCTTGGTATCATGACTGCTGCTATGTGCCAGAAAACTACCACACAGAATCTTACTTCAGCCATAAGCAAAGGAAGTCTCCAATAATGATCCCATTAAATAAACCCTTTATGGGTCTTCAGATACTGTCTGGTGTGGTGACATGTGCCCCTGATAATAATAAAAAATAATATATGGAGATATACCTATCTCATAGAACTGGAAGGGACTCCGAAAGGTCATCGAGTCCAGCCCCCTGCCTTCACTAGCAGGACCAAGTACTGATTTTGCCCCAGATCCCTAAGTGGCCCCCTCAAGGATTGAACTCACAACCCTGGGTTTAGCAGGCCAATCAAACTGAATGGAATGGGATAACTCGTATGAATAAGATTACCCATATACATTAGTGTTTGTAGGCCTATAATGAAGAGAGACAGTTAAAAAATAACCGAGAGGAGTCGTTTGGGGTTTAGCATATTCAACACTGTGCTTGACTGACAACCTGGGAGACAGAATGCAACCCCCACAACCAAAAAGGCTTTGTCTGGACTGGTGGGAAAAAGGGCAATGGCTCCTTTAAGGGTCCCCCCACCCTTGGGGTTGGGAGTTGGGGTGACCAGTAGTGGAGAAAAGGTATCATCTGAGCCAGTGGATGGGCTGGTGGGGCTCAAGTAAGCCATTAACCCCTGCATACCTCGGGGAGGGTACCCTGTGCCTCCAACCTGAACCCCCTTTCATGCCTGGATTAACAGCTCTTCTCTCCCCTTTTTGATCTGTTGTAGTCATTGCATTAGTTGCCTTTTTTGGGACTGGGAAAATTCATGCCTGGCATCTTGTCTTTCTTCTCGCATGTTCAGGACAATGATTGAAATTCTGTGCCAACCTTTGCATACTGTAAGTCTACCCCTCACGTACCTGTAGATGTATGCTTTATCCAGGATAGCTTCCAACCGGTCATTGAACTCAAAGAAGGCCATATGCTAGATGGAAACCAAATAAAAGCAATTGAACCATGGTCCTTATAACATATATTTTTCTAATGGGACTGACATTGGTTCACATACATATTTTGAAAATAATGTATTTTTCACTTGTCTGACATTCCTTAAACATCTGGTTTAAAGGTGAACTGTGAAGCTAAAATGAAAAATTGAGCTCAGCATAGATTTTGGTGTTGTTTGTCCCTATTAGCTATGTTATGGATGATGTCTTGTCATTAGGGGAGTCATTTCAGTAAAATTTGGAGCAGGGGAAGGTTATGTTGGCATATAGAATATTACAGGATATAATCACGTATAAAGTTGGTGGAGGCAAAAAGTGGCGCATACAGACCTATGAAAAGTCTGGGGATGGGGGCAAACCAATGTATGGGAGGGGCAACTGACCTCTTTGTCCCATAGCAAATGACATGCCTGCTTGCCATTTACTGTGATGACTGATGATGTTGATGAATGACTTTTTACTCAGTTAAAAATGTACTTGCTTGGGCTGAACATAATTTTGCCAAAGTAAATTAATCATTTAAAAAAATCCTTTCCCCTCTTCTTGAAATCCCTGTCATTTCCTAATTAGTTGAGGGTATCCCAGACTGTAACATCACTTGAGGTCTCATGATGAATTTTTAAAGGTTAGTTAATCTACTCCTGTGTTGAATTCCTCCCACATTAACTCTTTTTACTTTAGTTTTGCTATACGCCTTTAACATTAACAGGTACTTTTTGCTGTTTTCGGTCTAGCACAAATTTACTTGCCTGATATTATATAGCAGGGGTCGGCAACGTTCGGCACGCAGCTTACCAGGGTAAGCACCCTGGCGGGCTGGGCCAGTTTATTTACCTGTTGACGTGGCAGGTTCGGCCGATCGTGGCCCCCACTGGCCGCGGTTCGCCGTCCCGGGCCAATGGGGGCGGCGAGAAGCAGCGCGGGCGAGCGATGTGCTGGCCTCGGCTTCCCGCCGCCCCCATTGGCCCGGGACGGCGAACCGCGGCCAATGGGGGCCGCGATCGGCCGAACCTGCCGCGTCAGCAGGTAAATAAACTGGCCCGGCCCGCCAGGGTGCTTTCCTTGGCGAGCCGCGTGCCGAACGTTGCCGACCCCTGTTATATACCATTTTGCTTTACATTCTTCCTTACTATTTTGGTTCCGTGTTGCCAGTCAGGACATTAAAAATCAATCAAACCAATGACACCCCTTCTCACCAGACCAAATTTCTTAGGCCAGGTCTACACTACCGCGGTAGTTCGACAGCTGGCAATCGAACTTCCGTGTTCGATTTATCGCGTCTGGTCTGGACGCGATAAATCGATCCCGGAAGCGCTCGCCGTCGACTGCGGTACTCCAGCTCGGCGAGAGGAGTACCGCGGAGTTGACGGGGAGCCTGCCTGCCGCGTGTGGACCGCGTCTGAACCGCGGTAAGTTCGAACTAAGGTATGTCGACTTTAGCTACGTTATTCACGTAGCTGAAGTTGCATACCTTAGTTCGAATTTGGGGGTTAGTGTAGACCAGGCCTTAGTCAGTATAGGGCTATTAAATATGATAAGGGAAGCTATTTCCTTAGGTAAATCTTTAGCATACGTTTGCATATAAAATAGACTTCCAGAAAGGGTTTTGCCACTATAACAGATGCCATTCCCATTGTGCAGTGCTTAGATAATGTGAAAAGTGCTTTGTACATGTAACAAAGAGAGAGATTTTGACATTGACTAATTCAGCAGGGAGTTTTTCAAGGGCAGGAATAGTAAAATGCCAGGGCCAAAGGGTAGCAGTTAGCCACTAGCCTGAGTTGGGGTGGGAGATGGGTGGGTATGTGGCGCTCCACTGCCTTATTGGCAGCTCAAAAAAAATTGGGCTGATGCAGGGGGCTGTGCAGGCTGCACCTTCCCATGATACAGCTGACCTGTTCTGCAAGGTGATGTAGAGATGGGGCAGAGTTATAATCTGTCTCTTTCCCACCCCCTCCATACTGGGTGCTGTACATTTCTTGCACTTGATAAGAAAAATATGCTTATGTTTATTAAATGGGCAGTGTAAGATATATGTTGTCCTTAACCATCCACTCCCTTGCTTTTAAGTGGTTGAATTTTGTAAGTAATGTGATAGGTAAGCAGTAAGTACATTATTCTCATTTAGCAATCTTAACTGGTTTTTTACATTTTTTTTGCAAATTAAATAGGGTATTTAAAACAATTTCAATTTAAACTAGTAGAAACAAACTAGTCTAGATCACAGAAATATTGTTTACAAGTCAGAAAGTAAATATAAGTAAAATCAGCTGAAAAATAACCAGAACAATTATCCTATTATTAAAACAACATATTTTACTTATTTATTTGGTGGTAGTTTGATTATGTAGCTTAGTTTCTTAGAAAGAGGAAACATTCACAAAATCAGAAACTAAAGACTCCCAAATATTTATACTAAATCTTCAATAGTTTTTAGACTTTTCATATTTTCCAGTGGACGAGCATTCATAATAAATTCTCTGGTCTTACCTTTAACAGCTTGTTTGCTCTAAACACTGGGTTAAACCCAAAGATGAAGTATAAAACATCAGCTGGTATTACTGATGCCGCATCAAGCTGTTGAAGAGCACAGTTCAATTAAGACTTGACAATGACTATAACTTGTTTACATTCTGTTGTGAACATGGCTAGATTTAATAATCATTGCACATGAAAGCTGAACAGTCAACATACAGTGTCCATCTATCTCTGAGTAACTGACAAGCAACACCATCTCTAGGAAAACACCAGGAGCTTTCTTCTGCCCTTACTTCACACGTCTCAGATCCACACATCTCAGATTTTCATATAGTTACTGAGGATTATTAACAATGTCTTGGATATTTAACTGTAGCATTGCTCTTAATAATTAAATGATGTGGGCTCAGTTATGGTGCCGATGAACCTGAAACATGATGAGGGTTTAGGAGAGGGGGTGATGGCTCACCTCACAATCATTTCTGAGAAGTATTATGATTTTCAAAGCCATAATACCTCCAGGGACCTGTGGGGAGCACGAGGAAGGGCACTCCCTGCTATAACTATACAACAGGTGTAGGCAACGCTTCCCCCAAGGCAACCATTCTCTTCTATCCCATTCAGGATCGTTTATTGCCCACATTATCATAGTTTCGGTGTGCCTTCCAATAAGTGTATTTTTCACATGCGGTTCCCTCTTTTTCTTCCTGATTCTTTCCAAGTGGAAACTCTGCTTTGGGGAGAGAAAGGAAGCTGTACCAACCAGGTCAGGGGTCTCAAACTCAATTTACCTTAGGGCCAGTGCCAGTCCTCAAATCCTCCCAGAGGGCCAATGTCACTCGCCCAGAACCCGCCCCCCCAAAACTCCACCCCCCAAAAAACTCCACCCGCCACCTGCCTAACGCTCTGGGATGGAGTTTGGGTGGAGGAGGAGGTCTGGGGTAGAGGATTGGGGTGCAGGCTCTGGGAGGGAGTTTGGGTGCAGAAGGGGTGAGAGGTTGGGCTCTGGGAGGGAGTTTGGGGGCGGGAGGGGGTCTGGGGTGCAGCTCTGGGATGGAGTTTGGGGGCTGGGGTGTGTGGGGGGAGGGGATGCAGGCTCTGGGAGGGAGTTTGGGGGCTGGGGGTGTGTGGGGATGGGGTGCAGGCTCTGGGAGGGAGTTTGGGGGTGGGAGGAGGTGTGGGGACCGGTTGCAGGCTCTGGGAGGGAGTTTGGGGTCTTGGGGGTTTGGGGAAGGGATGCAGGCTCTGGGAGGGTGTTTGGGGGCTGGGGGTGTGTGGGGATGGGGTGCAGGCTCTGGGAGGGACCTTTGGGGTGGGAGGGGGTGTGTGGGAAGGGGAAGGGGGTCCAGGCTCTGGAAGGGAGTTTGGGGGCGGGAGGGGGTATGGGAGGAGGGGGTTGGGATGCAGGCTCTGGGAGGGGGTTGGGGGTGCGCATACCTGGGGCTCCAAGGCAGGGCGGGCCGCAGGGGCACTCAGGGCGGGGGCAGCGCATGGAGGCACAGCCCTGCCCCGCCCCTATACCGCAGGGAGGGGCCGGCAGCCACTGGAATGAGCAGGCAGATGCTGCTCAGCTCTGCTGCGCTGCCGGGGCCCCTGAGGGGGGAGCACCTGGGGGCTGCAGGTGGGGTCAAGGGAGAGACTCAGCCCCAAAACTGTTGGAGTCCCACACTGGGGAGGCTCGTGGGCCAGAGATGGCCCATGGGCCGGGAGTTTGAGACCCCTGAACCAGGTGCTGTGTCTTAAAAGGAGCCGCTCCTGGAAGTGGCTCCTGGCTTAGACCCTACTCTGCTGCTGCTGTGGTGAGGGAGCAAAAGGGGCTCATGGAGGTCAGAACCCTGCCTTCAACCTCCCCCAAAATGCTTCTACCCTGAGAAATGCCATTAACCACTAGCTATTGACTCCATCCTTTTTCTTCCCAGTGCTGAGAGATGGATTGTACCTGACTCCTGAAAAAAAAAGTACTGACTGGGGAAGGAGTTTCCCCTGGCCACTGTCTCTCCTCTAATG
Source organism: Emys orbicularis (assembly GCF_028017835.1). Classification (NCBI taxonomy): domain Eukaryota; kingdom Metazoa; phylum Chordata; order Testudines; family Emydidae; genus Emys; species Emys orbicularis. The sequence continues at coordinate 48,702,251 of NC_088684.1, read as the reverse complement.
CACCCACAGAAGGAAAGGCAAAATTTAGACACATACATTTTAATATGCAGTGACAGTTAGTCAGTATTTAATTAATGATTAAATTCCAAAATGTAGTGTAGCCCAGGCCTGGGAGCTGAAGAGAACCATCAACTCCCACTAACTTCAGTAAAAATCAAGGGCACTCGTCACCTTGCAGGATCAAACCTAAGACACAGGTCCAATATACCCACTCCATCACTTTGCTTTCAGGTTGAATCCCTTCCCTGCTCCATTGTCTGTATTCGGTCTGTTTGGGTTCTGATCCTGCAAACACTTCTGCATTGCTTAACTTGAGGCATTCAAACCCTGCCTTTAGAATTATGAGACTTCTTGTGTGCTTAAAGTGGAGCATGTACAAAAGTGTTTGCAGGAGCAGAGCCGTAGGTTGTAATTTCAGAGGTGCTTGGGGACCTCTGGCTCAGTAACTTTTAGTACAATGTCTTTTCACTCTTGCTGAGAAAATTACATTTCAGAATAAAATGAAATAACTGCCCTAAAATAAAATGGGTCCTTGATTTTATCTAAGGCACTGAGCTTTAAAAGTTAGAAGGAGTTTTAGATTTACTTGCGTGGAGCCAAGGTGATATCTACTATTTAAGACCATGTGTTATTATCACAAGTACATACTAGTGTTTCTTAATTAAAGTTACCATTTGATTTTAAGCTGGGCACTGGCTTCTTTCTTTAACAAATCTCTACTGAGCCATAGTTTTGGAATCTAATGCATTCACAGAGTTATCTCCCATTGCAGTCAATGGGAGTCATACAGCCAAAGACAATATTTTATTAATGATAAACAATATTTATGAGCATGGCATTTGATTTAATTGGTAAGAAGCTAAAATGACAGTCAGTCACTGACCCTTAGTATTATTCCTTGGTCTACAAGGAATATTGGAGCATGGAACTCCAAGGCTAAAATTTAAAGCATTGAAGCAACTCTAAAGTAGCACACAACCTACTCACCCGAAACCTCAGAGATTTCTGGTAGTGTTTCTTCATTTCTACTTTGTCTGACTAAAATTATAAAGAAAGGGGGGGGAAAAGCATAGTTAAGAAAAATCTGCCAAACCCCTGTCCCTGAGAATGTTCAGGCCAGAGTTTGACCCTGCACCCATTAAAGTCAGTGGCAAAGCTCGGTGGTTCAGGGCACATGCAGGGACTAGTTCTGAGTATCTCTGAGAGGGATCAGGCCTTTGAAAGCTAAATAAATGCACTATCATTAGCATTATAACAATCAACACTGAATTCATTAATAATGATTAGACATTTATTTTCAAATGGCTCACCATGGGAACTGACGGTAATACTTTATTAGGAAAGGCTAATCAGAAGTCTCTAAAGGACTGTATCTATTATTATACTTACTGTATTTATATCAGAGGTGTTTTTTAAAATAACTTTAAAATCATAAGGGTTTTTTCCATACCAAGGCAGAACTATTTTTTATCTTCCCTTATTATCACTTCACACCTTTAAGAGAAATGCAGGAGTTCAGATTAGATTATCATAATGATCCCTTCTGGTTTTAAAATCCATGAATTGTACAAACAGCTTCAAGTAAAAGAAAAGTGGTCTTCATTATGCTACACTTTTAACCTTATTCACAAAACTCAAGTTTACTGGGATTTAAGAAGGGTTGTCAATGACTAACTTGGCATGGAAAAGTATATTTCTTTGCACTACAATTAATATAGACACACATTGTCTATTTGAGACCTGAAAGTAGAGTTTAAGTAATAGCCTATAGCACAGAAGGTGCAGTGTAGTATACAAAAACACTGAGTTAAAACTGGTTCCAAGTTACAGGTAGAAATACCAGTCTGAGTGTATGTCTACATTGCAAATGGAAGTGTGATTGCAACTCATGTGGGCATACACAAGCTAGCTTTAATTTAGTGTGGCTAAAAATAACAGTGATGATGAGACGGGGAGGGTTGTACAAACCAATATACACCCCTCACTATGTACTCATGTTCCTAGTCTGTGCCGAGGTCTGTGCCATTGTGTCTTTTCTGCTATTTTTAGCTGCACTAGCTAGATTAAAACTAGCTTGTGGATGCCTATCCAAGTCGCAATTACATCTCCAGTTGCAATGTAGACATACCCTCGGTTTTGAATTTTCTTGTTGCTGTGCACTTGTGATATCTGATGTCATCTAAGCTCATTTTTGCATGTTAATTTCATTTGTTTATTAAACTTGCTACTGAAACAAAGTAATCATGCAAGGGGGAGAAGGGCCCAACCAAAATCTCAGATCCGAATGCCTTTGTAAAAGGGAAAAGTCCACATTTGGGTCTGAAATTTGCAGGCAGGTCCCATGTTTACTGGAAGGTGATGCTCCAAGACTGGGATTGGGAACATGTGCAGGAAAATCAGCAGTAACTCTTCAGTAGATTCAAAATTTCTAGAGCGGTAGAGCACAGCAAAGTTTGCTTGTGTTCAGTTCGCTTTCAGATATGGTGGATTAGAGTCACCCCTGCTGCCATAAGATGGTGCAAACTACATCTTTTCATGCCAGTGAGCATCACTGCACTCCACAGGGGACTCTCTCTCTCTCTCTCTCTCTCTCTCAATTGAAGGCAGCATTTCCTAACTTTAAGTGTTGCCAGGGTCTCCCCAGGAGTCCCACTAGTGGAGGCTCAGCGAATGTGCTGAGTCCGTGCATCCCCTAGCTGTCTTGGCAGCACTGATATTTTTTGGCTGTGTTAGTCACTTGTGAGCCTACTCACTGGCAGAGAGGTGGCAGGTGCCTTGTACCACTGCAACCCCCCCCCCTCTCTCTGGCAATTTTTCCACCATGGAGAGCCCTACATTCTGCCCTCATAGAACCTCTGGGGAATCTGGCTTGCTGAATTTCAGCTGTGTCAGGAAGTAAGTGAGTGAGTGTGATGGAATCAGTCAGTATTATACTGTTGTACTGAAAATTCTCTTAGGCTGAAATGACACTGGAGGAGAGCCCAGGTAGAATAATGCAACCTGAGCATAGTAGGCCAAATGGTTAGTTTACTCAGAAGCTGACTTTGCAAGATATTCTTTGCCAGCCTTAGCTCAGCAGAGGCTTTATGGATCAGAGGCTTTATGGATCAGCAGAGGCTTTATGGATCAGTGAATTTTCTAGCTCCTCTCAAATAAATTGCCACATCCCAGTCCTTCCTAAGCCACTCTGTTCATGCAGCTCTAGATGAAGTGTGTTTGTCAATATCAGTGCCCTCTCTACTTACTATCAGATGCTTAAAAACAATGAGGAGGCCGGTGGCACCTTAAAGACTAACAGATTTATTTGGGCATAAACTTTCATGGGTAAAAAACCCCACTTCTTCAGATGCATGTTTTTGATAGCTAAGTAGTCTCTACTTGTTTCCTTCTTTTCATCACTGACTTCAGATTTTTTGAGACTTGCTGCCTTTTGATGTCAGTAAAGAGGCTGGAAATTGAATAGTAAATCTCTAACCAAAGGATATTGTAAGGAAAAAGTTTGTCATGTTAAAAGGTGGCCAAAGCTTTTATTTAGGTGACCTCTGTATATGCTTTTGCCATGTTCCCCATATGTAATTGAAGCGTAGAAAATTGGGCTTGTAGAAAAGCCTCTGTTTTCATCTGCAACATCTGTACTATATGAGTGACTCTGTGGAGAGTTGCAAATTTCAGACACATTTCTTTGGCTATATTTCCATGTGGTCTCAGCTGCCAGAGAAGCTGCATCGAGTTGCTCTTTTCCAGCTGTGTAATTTGGGTGAGTAAGAGCTTTAAATCTGACCTTGCTGCTATCATGTGACACTTTTGAATTCACCTTCAACTTTTCAATGGCTGTTGTGTGTAATTAGAATACTGGTGTAGCATGTACAGTATGAAATGTATGTTGCCTCTTTTCCAAAGCAAAAGAGCTGAAGATCAGTGCAGAAGCACATAAATATACTTGGCTAAATAAAGAAGCGCAGGTGTGCCTTGCAAGAAAAAGTCTATTTGAGGTTTAAACAAGTTTCTGCTTCATGTCTAATAATGTAGTTCAAAGTACAACAGCAAATGTGGAAATTCCACTTCCCACTGTTACTTACTATTATATCACCACCTTTTACAAATTGCATTCGGGGCTGGAACACCAACAGATCACACAAGTAGCAAATATCACAAATGGTGTCTATGAGGATCCAATAGAATATGTTGCTTGGTGTTTGTATTGGGAACACACAGCGCAGTGGAATGAACCAGCAGTTCCAGTTATAAGCAATGGTAATAATCAGGAGCCACACTACATAGCGGCGATCTGGAAAAGAAAACAGGAGCTGGTGACTTAATCAGTATGAAATCATCATCTTCTTATTTCTCTCTGTTTGGGAATAAAGGGCCCATCCTCCAAGGAAAGCAGAGAAATTTGCAAATGTACCAGACATTGTGATCTGGAGGAATAAACACTGGCCTGGGAGGTAGGAAATCCTGAGTTCTAATCGTGACTAAGCCATTCCCTTGCTGTGTAACTTTGGGTAAGACACTTCACTTCTCTGCATTTTCCCCATCTGTCAAACAGGGATGCTGATGACAGTAATACTTATTCACCTCACTCATGGAGTGATGTGAGGATGAATCTGTTCATATCAGTTCAGTGCTTTGAACATATGAGGGGCAATATGAACACTATGTAGTATGAGGTGAGATAACATTTCTGAAAACTTATGACATATTGCTAAGGAAGGAGATCTTTAAAAAAAAAGACTCTAATGTTACTGTTTCCTCCCTCGTGGTACCCCAGGTTTCAGCTAGTGTACTATCTACATGCCTACCTAGACAAAACTAGAGAAATAACCCTATAGCATTTTTGTTGTCAGACTCTTATAGATGGAATTATAATTGCTTTCCCCAGATATCCAGAAAGAAATAGGGATTATTCCAGTTCATAGTAACTTTTCATTGTAAAGGTTCCTTATAGTAGTTTACAACAATGCACGCCACGTAAACACAGATCTCTAAGGATCTATCTGCATTGCAGTTAGACACCCGTGGCTGGCCTATGCCAGCTGACTTGGGCTCTCAGGGTTTGGGCTAAGGGGCTGTATAACTGCGGTGTAGACGTTCAGGCTCCGGCTGCAGCCTGAGCTCTGGGATCCTCTGCAGTTAAATAGCCCCTTAGCCTGAGCCCCGCAAGCCCAAGTCAGCTGGCATGGGCCAGCCACGGGTTCTTAATTGCAGTGTAGACATACCCTGAGTCTTCAGAATGTTTCGCAGCATTTTAGACGTGAGAATACCATTGAGTTTAATTGGTGAGTTACAGTCAAAAACCTGTGTAACACTTCAAACTCAGGAGTGGAAGTTCACTCATTTCACTGTTTTGACTTGTGGGTTTCAGAACACTTATACTTTTCTGAAAGATCCCAACCCTTATAGTTAAAAACAGAAACAAACCTGTGAGATGGATTTAAGCTAGAACAGTTTCTGTGGAGCAGAGAAGATCACCCTCTGCCTTTTATAACACAGCATGGTCTGTTAAAAGGAGTCTGGTAAGAGCTAGGAGTCACACATGGAATTTATTAAAGGAAGAGGGCTGGATTCACTTATGTTTAAAATAGGGCTTTAAAATGGGAAAAAGGTAGAGACTGAACAAAAAATACCTGTGCAGGGCTTTTTTTGGGAGTACTTATAAAACTTGTCCAGTTTGGGTAGAGTCGGATTTTCATGACAACTCTTTGTTAGGCTTCCAAGACATTTCAGCACTGCAGGGGCAGTGACCTTAGGGGATCAGGCATTGGACTGGGAATCAGGAGACCTGACTTGTATTCCTGGCTCTGCTGGTGAGCTTGGGCAAGTCACCTTGCCTCTTTGTGCCTCTATTTTCACTCTCACCATTTGGCTATTGACACTGACAGCTCTTCAGGGAGGGACTTGTGCAGTGGGGCTCTGACCTCAGATATGGCATCCAGATGTTACTTTAACACAAGCAATAATTTTTTTTATCCCGCCTTTGACACCTTCCTTTGTGTGACTACATTCGGTTTACCTGTGTATGCATCTATACTGTCTGGTAGCTCCATCTTCTTCAGGTAGTCTTTCAATGGTGGTTTCTTGAATTTACAGCACAGCATGTCACAGTAATGATCCTCTGGCTTGGCATCACCTTCCTCTTTTTTTTTTTCATCTTTTTTCTCTTCTTTTGGTGGGGGTGGAGGCGGAGGCTTCTTTTTAGATGGAGCTAAGCATGTAAATGTCACAGAAGGGAACATTTAACAAGGACATGCACACTGTCACTGTTGTGACAGATCTTGAGAGCCCCAACGTACTAAAGGCCATGCAATCGACTCCTTAGTGTTTACTGCTACAATTTTCAGTTCTGTTTTCAGTTAGAAAACAGATTGGAGAATAAATGCACACTGACATAGGCAGGCACACTCCTGCTAACACCAACAGGATATTTAGTGCTGGGTGTCACAGAGGGAAATGTGATACTACACTGTCTTTCCCTGGACAGTCAATGCTTGTACAATTAAACACTTGCAGAATTGAGATGGGGTAAGGCAGGAGGCACCTAGGCATTTATTCTTGCATGACTGTTGTAAACTTGCCATGGATGGGATAGAATTGCTCTGGGACCAGTTCTGCCACACTTGAGCTGAGTTTCTTACTCTAAAAGTAGTCACTTGATTTCAGTGGGGCAACTTGCAGAGTAAGACAGAACTGAGTATGAGTAGTAAATTGGCAAACTGGACCATCTATAATTTAAAAAATAAAGTAATGTAAGTGCCAGAGAGAGGGGTAATAGGTTAACTGACACAGAAGTAGTTAAAAAAAATCTGACCATTTCTTTCTTAGCTGGCAAAGTTTATAATAGTTTAGACACTCATCCTGACACTCATCCTACATGCTATATTTTCCAACTTATTAGAATTCAGGAGATCAATAAATAGCTTCTGAAAAAAATGTGGAATATGAAGATTACACACTCTTCAAAGTATGCAAAGGAAGAAAACAAGCTTTTTTCTGAAGAGGAATAACATCAGTACTATGTTTAATTATTTTCAGGTGAGATGTATTGCCTTGTGCTGCCGGATCCCATTCTCACCTACATACCTGGCATATTTAATGGTGCTGGAAGATTATCGCCAGATCTTAAACTTTGTTTACTTTTACAAAAGATATCTCATCTCAGTATCACCTATGTGCCCGCATGTAGCATATTGCCACATATGCCTTCCCATAAGGAATATATCTTTGATCCCTAGGAATACAGATAAAATAACTGAGATGAATCTAGAAAGTAGTTTGAAAATGGTGATCCTGAACAGTCGTAGTTGGAGACTTACCTCTATTAAAACTTTTTAATGAGGTGCCTCAATGGGTTTAAATAGGGCCACATTCTCAGCTGCTATAAGCTAACACAGGGGTTCTCAACCAGGAGTATATGTACCCCTGGGGGTATGCAGAGGTACATCAACTCATTTAAATATTTGCTTAGTTTTACAACAGGCTACATAAAAACACTAGCAAAGTCAGTACAAACTAAAATTTCATACAATGACTTGTTTATACTGCTCTATATACCATACACTGAAATGCAAGTACAATATTTACGGTATATTCCAATTGATTTATTTTATAATTACGTGGTAAAAATGAGAAAGTAAGCAATTTTTCAGTAACGTGCTATGACATGTTTGTATTTTTATGTCTGATTTTGTAAGCAAATAGTTTTTAAGTGAGGTGAAACTTGGAGGTACGCAAGACAAATCAGACTCCTGAAAGGGGTACAGTAGTCTGAAAAAGTTGAGAGCCACTGCTAACACAGCTCCATTGATTTCAGTAGAGATATGCTGATTTATCCCAAATGAAGATTTGATCCATGATTCTTGAAATATTATCTTCCAGCATTTTAAACTCTCAGAATAGGACTTTCATCTTTAAACCACCAAATAAATAGTTATCTTTTGAGAACTAAAGCAACTTACAAGTTGTAGGACTGCCCTCAGGAGAGGACTGTAGTGGGTCAGTCAGTTTTTCTTTATAGGCTGATGTCCTTGCCCTCATTTTTTTGACAATCTCTTGCAGCTGGGCTTCAGTATACTCATTTACAACACGGCCTTGAGATGAGCTAATTAAGACAAAAGAAGAACAGTTAAGAATATTGGAAAGGAATGAAAGAAAACAATCAGCATCAATGCTATGATATGAGTAGAATTCAAATGCAAGGGCAAGATGCTGGTTTGTCCTAAGGTCCCTTTGTGCTACTGAAGTTATAATAAATAGGTAGCCAAGAAGTCTCCCAGGGTATGTCTGCACTGCAGTGGAAGCCCAGGGTCAGTGGAAATTGAGTCAGCTAACCTTGAGTTTGAGAAACCAGGGTCTGAGCATCTACACTGATTGCTGACCCTAGATGAAGAATATTTTAACTCAGGCCAAAACCTGGGGCTCCAGCATCCTCACTGGAGTACTGCAGACTTCCTACCACTCTCCCAAAATGTGGCCATTCTGGCCCTTTGTTCATGGCAGTGTGGGAAAACTCGACTGTCCACCCCATATGTTACAGGAGGTTTGAGCAGCCCACCAACACATCCTGCAGAGCCATCCTTTTGATCTGCATGCTCCCAGCAATCAGAGACAGCAACTTGGAGGAGGCACCATGTGAAGAACTTCTCTTACTTGCGCTTTCATTCCTGTTTCTGGAAATTGGCAGAGCTTCCTTCAGATAGTGGTGGACATTTCAGCAGCGTTTTCTGACCCATTGTAGGCATCTGACAGAGCTAATGATAGGATGGGTGTGAGGACACAGACACCTGGCAGACTCCAACTTGCTCAGGCTGCTTGTGACACTCTATGTAGCTGCTGATGCCCCCTATGTAGACGGATGCTTCTGGAGCAGGGCCACAAGCACAGACTGGAGAGGCCACATCGTCCTGCAGATGTGGGTCCAGAACTTTCACATGAAGAAAGCTTCATTTATGGAGCTTTCTAAACAGCTTGCCCCAACCCTCCTGGATCACAACACGTGCAGGAGAGCGCCCATACTGGTTCTGAAGTGAGTTGCTACAACCGTCTGGAAGCTGGCTATCCCAGACTGCTACAAGTCTGTTGCCAGCTGCTTTGGTGTTGGGAAGGTGACTCTGAATAAAGTGGTGACAGAGGTTTCTGAGGCAATCTGGCATGTGGTTCACCTCAATGTGACAGGAATAAAAGATATTCCTGAAGTAATTGCTGGCTTTGAGAGAATGGGGTTTCCACATTGCACTGGGGCCACTGATGGGACTCACGTGCCCATAGATTGCCCTCCTCAAGGAGCACATTAAACCGCCAAGGTTACTACTACTCCATTGTTATGCAGGCCCTCGTAGACTACAGCGGCTGATTAATGAACATCACTGTGGGCTGCACTATTAAAGGTCATGATGCCAGGTTTTCTGACAGTTGGGAATCTACATTCATGGACAGGCTGGGCCACTAGTCCCACCAAATGACATTTTCATAAGTGGAGTTGCTGTCCTCACTGTTATTCTGGGAGACCCCACGTATCCCGTTTTGCCTTGGCTTATGAAATTATATCCTGGTCTCAGAGGCTCTGGCAAAGAAGGTTTAATTACACTTTCAGCAGGTGTAGAATGGTGGTTGAATGTGCATTTGGCAGACTGACAGCCCGGTGGTAATATCTACAGACCTGTTTGGATTCCAGTGTCATCAGCGCTATCTGGATGACTGTGGCTTGCTGTGCTCTTCACAATCTTTGTGAAACCAGAGGTGAGCCATTTCCCCCGAATGGATCTGTCACAGTGATGGACTGCTGAAGCAGTACACCCAGCTTGAGCTGGATGAATCAGGGCAACAGAAGTCAAGGATGCTCTGTGCTCCCACATTATGGACTTGCATGTGCCCATGGAAGAGGGAGAACAGAACCTTTTATGAAGGTATGTGTGTATGGTGGGTTTCATTGCCATGCATTGTATTTATAAATGATATGGCAGCTTATGAGATGGGGGGAGGGTGGACTCACAATATGGATTGATATAAATAACTCATTGATGTAGATAGCTGTATTGAGAATTATTTTTTGCATACAGCTTCCCAGTTGTCCCTGATAATGTGTCGCTTTTATTATTTGAAACACACATTAGATGATGTGATGCAGTGATGGCAATACCATTTTTTAAAATAAAATAAAATCCTTTATTTTTAAATATTTGTTGGAAAGGTACAATATTAACCATTGCTAGACAGGCCAGCTGCCGTTAGCACACTACTGACACCAAAACCTTAAAAACAGAACAAAGTGCATGTACATGTACAAAAAGTGAAACCGTTTACAAGACAGAACCCCCCGACTGTTATGAGTCCCCTGGCCTTCCATTCCCCTTGTCCTTCCTTCCATGTTTGCATCCCACTTGGGGCCAGGGAAGGGGAGTGAAGGTGCCCAGAGGGGAAGGGTGCAGCCTGGAGGACTTCATGGGGACACATTTGCCCTGTGCAGCCACTGACAGGGCCTGGTTGCATGGGCCACGCAATCGTGGAGTTGTCCAAGCTGTTCCTGGACTGCTGGACAGGGTATTGCCCAGGGGATGCTGGCCACGGGACTGATGCAGCAGGAACCTGCAGTCTTGCGGACATTAGAGATGGCATCCGCCCAAACAGTTCTTTCTGCTGAGCTTTCTCATCCTCCCTTAACTACCGTTCCTGTTCCAGGAACTGCAAAGCAAGTGTCTGCTCCAACTCTGAGCTCCAACTGTGAAGCCAGCCTGAGCCTTTCCTTTTGCCTCTCAGCATGATTTCCTCTTGCCGAAAGTCCCTCTGTCTTACGTACTGGACCTGGTTGTTGGTCCTGTCCAGAACTTCAATCACAAATTCAACATGGAAGCGCTTCCTCTTGGAATGATCCAGGAAGGTATGGTGTTTCAGGCTTCTGCTCCAGTGTGGGCGAGCTGAGGAGGTATTGCAGCCAGCCGAGGTTGATGGGCCTGGAATATGACAAGACACAGTGAATTATTGTCTCAAGTTGCTCAGTGCAGGAGCACAGAAAAAAAATCTGTTTTGGAATTTCAAGGAATTAAAATGTTACTTTTTAATACTGAACTACAATATATTGAGAGAGGGATGCCTCAGACCACAGACTCCCTGGACACAGCCTGGTTATCGCAGTGAAAGAGGTGCAGAGAACATGGTAAGTTAAAAAAATCATAACTGCTTTTTTTCCTAACAATTGCAGACCACCTGGGCTTTGGGGGGAGATCAGTGGCTGAGACATGCTACATAAACCTTCTCTGATGTTTCAGACATTCCACATTTTGGAGGACATAACAGATTTTGTGGTGCCTGATTGGCAGAGAGGTGTTATTCCAAGCTGCCAGTGGGAAACCAGCTGTGCATGCCCTTGAAGTATTTAAGCGGATGGTGACCAAACAGCACATTTACAAACTGAATGTGCTGGTCAGCTACTGAGATGGACCTGAAAAATATGCCCTTCCCCAAAATATGACTACCTATCTGGAGTTCCTGCTAAGGGAAAGTTTGCAGCTGTCAGCACCCAGGATTGGGTCACAATTCATGAAGGAATCAACAAGATGCTGCGCTAACATCCACATGGCTTAGTGTCTCCCCACAGCTTCCAATACAGCCTGTTATGACTGCAAGCCAACACACAGAACTCCACTGCCATCCCTCTTCCCCACCCCTGGTCTCCCCCCACCATTCCCCAGCATATTTCTGGACTGAATTCAAAACCTGTCATATTTGGGATGCATGATGTCATCACCCACAGACTGCAAGCATTGCATTTAACAGAAATGGATTACATTTGAAAAAGGGTTACATTTCAACCTTTTCTCGCCAACTCCACCACAATTCACTGTTTTCATTTGGAATGTTGTAGCAAAAAATATGCACCTTCCCAGAAAAAAAAAATCTTTACAATGCTTCTTTTACTGTTTGTGTTTCCCAGTCTCCATTCTTATTTACATGTGGTGGGCAGTGAGGGGACACCAAAACACTGGCATGCCATCCAGATGCATGCTGCTACCCAAGGTTTGTAATAACTTTTGGATTGGTTCATAGAATGCATTTCTATGTTAATAAACATAAAAATGGAGCCATAAACTTACCAGGCTCTGGGGTGCTTCTGTCTCTTCCATCTCTCCTGCAAGTTCTGTGCCAGCTTCTTCTTTATTTTCTGGTATGCATGGTCATTCCTGATACTCTTACTGAAATTAGCTGTTTTGCTGGTTAGGCACCGGAGATTAACCAAAATCTGGCTGTACTCCTATGACTCTTAGGCAGGGCTCTTTGTAAAGGACTACTTCTGATTGGTGGCCATTGCAAATGCAGAAGGTTCTCTGGAAGTGTGTTGCTCAGCAGTCAGAATAAAATTGAAGGGTTAAATGCCAAGCTGCTGTGCTAAAATCGCGGGAAGGGGGGTTGCTTCTGTTTCCTGGAAGTTGACTGGTGACTTGTGGGATAAAGAGGACAAAAAACACTGGACCATGGGATTGTGGGATAGTGAAGATGGACTCCCAGGGTCTAAGTCTGGCATGGCTGCGTGCACATGGCAAAACAATACTGCTTGAACCCTGGGTCCTGGCTGGACTCAGGCTTGGACCCTCCACTCATGTAGGGTTTTGCGACCTTGGGTCCGAGCCCAAGTCCAAGAGATTTGTGTGTAGACAGATGGGGGGTTAAGGCTTGAGCCTGAGTCTGAGCCAGGGCTTTCATTGCAGTGTAGACATATCCCCATTGTTCTTAAAGCCATCATAGCTGGCTCTATGCAAGCCCCCAACATCAAGAGTAGGAGAAGAATATTTCAAGGAGTTGGGATCAGAATATAATGTGGTCTGACTCATGTTGCTTCTATAATAGCCCAGAGGGTGGGGTGGTATAAACTGGTGCTATTCAGAGGAATCCTTAGGGCAGCTCTAATGTGCTCCAGGGGCTGTTTCCTATCCCTCATCTGCACTGAGCTCTACTCTGGCCAGTGGGGATTTAGCCCTGAGTGTGTTTTCACTAGGGAAAAAAGTGTGTTCATGGTAAGTAACATGAGGTAAAATCCTAGTGAAGACAAAGTAGTTTGTTGTTTTCACACCTGTTAGGTTGAAGTAAAGACTGTGGGGGATCCTAGGGTTTACCTTGACTTGCTAACTCATGTTAAAATTGCACACGGTCCTGTCTTCACTAGGATTGTACTTTGTGTTAGTTACCGCATATTAGCCAACATGAAATAAAACCACATATTTTCTTCCTAAGGAAGACAAGGCCATAGCATGGTAGTTACAGTTGCTTCCATATACATAGCAGGGGCTCCCGTACATTTTTATTCAGTGGGAAGATAAGGTTGAGATGTCAGCCTGAAATTCTTCAGAAATCTATTCAACTGAAGAAATAAATTATCTGAATTTTAAATATGCTGGACACACACATCCATTGAAATCAATAGCTTCAGCAAGAGCTGTGACTGCTCAGTACCTTTGAAAATCAGCTCAAAAGATGCTTAAACTGGGACCATTTTGACCTTGGAGAACTTAAAAAGCATTTCTGGATCCTCCATATTTTAATGTAATTCCACTATGGAAATGTGTCAGAGATGAAGTAAAACCTAAGGACTCTGAAAATCAAGCAGCCATGGTTCTTTTATGAAATTTACTTATAAAGTAGAAACCATTAAAATTGATCAAACACTTTAAAACTGAGCTCAGCCTATGTTTTAGATGTATGAAAGCTTCCTCAATACATTGGCATTTCGTCAGCAGTCCAATGAAATAGGACTAAAAAGTTGATATAAAAGAATTGTCCCCACTTCAAAGATAAGATTTAATGTAATTCTAAAATGTTTAATATATTTCAAAAACATCTGGAATACATTCAAAGATGTTTTTGGGTGAACCTCCAAAGGTGAAAATTTGGGGTGGTTTGGATAAATATTCAAATATTCAGGATGTTTATTTTAACTTCTTATGTGCAACTGGGCAACGCAGGCATCTTTAGCCCTTTGCATGATGTGCAGCAGGCATGCCATCTCCCATGCAGCTAGGGCCTGCTCCAGCTCTCTTTGACTGCAGTGAGACTTGGACTGGATCCGTCACCAGTTCATAAGGATGATGCAGGACAACTTCTTCAGCATCATCTGGGAGGGGTAGCATTGTGTACATTTGTGTAAGCCAGTAGTCTAAATGAACTCTTTCTGCCATCTATTGGTAAAGTGGGGAAAAAGACCTCAGGAGCAGACCGTATTTGTTTAGAAACACTTATTTGTCAAGGTGATCAAGAGACACAGGTGCTTTGCCAAAGCGATTTTCTTATTGCATGACTATAGCAGAACTTTACTTAATATGGCCTAATTGAGGGGCCACCCTAACGTGAACCTCAGTCACTAAGACCAGCTCTACACTACACAGTTAGGTTGACACAAGGCAGTTTACATCAACCTATCTGTGGATGTGACTTCACTTAAATTTGGCTCCTGCCGACATAAGTGACCTGCTATGCTGATTTAATAACACCACGTCCCTGAGAGGAATAGTCACAGTCGATGTAGTTAGGAGTGAAGACACTGCGTTATTTACGTTGACTTCCAGCAGCCAGCCCACAATGCCCCAAACTGACTGCTCTGGTCACCATTGTGAACTCCGCTGCCCAAGGGTCAGGTAGAAGGGAAGCCCCCACCCCCTTTTAAAGCTTCACGAATTTTTGAAATTGGTGAGCACATCTAGCAGCTCTCCATTATTGAGTGTAACTGCCCTTCTGATCATGCCAGCTACACAATCCAGACACGGTTCTGCTTGGAGAAGGCAGGAGATATTGGGTCTCCTGAGCCTGTGGGGAGAAGAGGCTGTGCAGGCACAGCTCCGAGTCAGCTGTAGAAATGTGGACATCTAGGAGCAGATTGCTCGGGGCGTGCAGGAGAATGGCTACCACAGGGACCAGCAGCAGTGCTTCATGAAATCCAAGGAGCTGTGGCAGGCATACCAGAAGGCAAGGGAGTCCAATAATCGATCTAGTGCCAAGAAGAAGACCTGCAACTTTTACAAAGAGCTGCATGCCATCCTTGGCAGAGACACTCCTCCCCTCCCCTCCCCTCCCCCCCAAGAGCACCGTGGATACTTCCGAGGAGCCTGAGTCACAGGCCCCTGCCTTGAACAGCGAGGAGGAGGAGGTGGACAAGGAAGAGGAGTAGTAGTATGGGGGACAGGCAACTAGGGGATCCAGCTGTGCAGTGAGCCAGGACTATTTTTGACTCCACCACAGTCCAGCCAGTTCTAACAGTTGAGCAGCCAGCATGGAGAAGGATAGAGTGGAGAGGAGAAAGACAGAGGAAAAGGAGAGGGACATGCAGCTGGACATGCATCTGCTTCTCAGACAACAAACGGATGCTGCAGACTCTGGTGGACCTGCAGGTTCAACAATCCCGTGCTCACCTCCCTCTGCAGCCCATAGAGAACTCAATATTGGGACCTCTTCATACCCCCCTCACCATTCCACGTGGCACCAGCAGCTGCTGCATGGCCCTTACCACCCGGGGGGGACAATAAAGACGATCACAGATTCACATGCCCTGACCTGTGAAAGCCACGGTTGATGTATGTGTAGCTGAAATGGAAATGACTCTTCTTTCCCCTTCATAAGTTCTGTTGTCTTAATTTATTAAGTTATATATATATATTCAATTATCTGGTTCATGTTACAGAATAAAATTCTATTTTTTGGAACAAAATTCATCTTTATTAGTTCACAACATATGCTGGCTGGTGCTGAGTAGGTCTGACAGTGACCAATTTCATGTTACTGCACCGTGTCACAGAACCCATAACATCATTCAGAAACAATATGAATAGCGGCACTGACAACATTATATTCCTACATACACAGCACTCACTACAGGTTTCATACCAGGCCACAGAAGAGCAAGGCCAGGTAGAGCATGCTAGAGCAATGCACATACTCTGGCTCACTATTAAAATGGTCTTTCAAAGCCTCCCTGAGCCATATAGCTCCATGCTGCGCTCTTCTTATAGTCCTTATAACTGGCTGTTCAAATTCAGCAGGCAGCCGTTCCACCTCCACCCCGAAGAAACTTTTCCCCCTTTGCTTCACAGATATTATGCAGGACACAGAAGTCAGTTATAAGCATTGGGATATTTTTCTCACTGAGGACCAATCTTGTAAATAAACAATGCCAGGGACCTTTCAAACAACCAAAGGCACATTCAACTGTCATCCTGCACCTGCTGAGCCTGTAGTTGCAGTGCTCCTTGGTGCTGTCGAGGTGGCCGGTGTACAGCTTCATGAGCTGGCGGACCAAGGGGTAGGCTGGGTCGCCCAGGATCACTATTAGCATTTCAATATTCCCAATGGTAATCTTCTGGTCAGGGAAGTAAGTCTCTGCTTGCAACTTTGTGTTCTTAAAGATATGAGCATCATGCACCTTCCTTGACCAGCCCACATTGATGTCAGTAAAGCATCCCTGATGATCCACCAGCGCTTGCATAACCATAGAAAAGTAGCCCTTTCTGCTGATGTACTCAGTGGCAAGGTGGTCTAGTGCTAAAATAGGGATGTGCATGCCACCTATCACCCCACCACAGTTCAGGAACCCCATAGCTGCAAAACCATCCACTATGTCCTGCATATTTCCCAGAGTCACAGTCCTGTGTAGCAGGAGGTGATTAATGGCTCTGCATACTTGCATGACAATGGCCCCTGTGGTGGATTTTCCAACTCCAAACTGATTCCTGACTGACTCGTAGCAATCTGGTGTTGCAAGTTTCCCCAGTGCAATCACCACTTGCTTCTCAACTGTCACTGCAGTTCTCATTTTGGTGTCCCTGCGCTGGAGGGCTGGGGCCAGTTTGGCTCACAGATCCAGGAGTGTGGCCTTGCACATCTGAAAGTCCTGCAGTGACTGCTCATCATCTCAAACCTGCATTACGATGTGACCCCCTCCAGTCAGTGATTGTTTCTTGGGCCCAGAAGTGGCGCTCCACCATCTGCAGCTGCTCCATGAACGCCACCAACAACCTTGGATTGTTTCTTTTCATGTCCCACAGTAATCTAGCCTCCAAGGAATTGTTATGCTCCCTGCAGCTCCTCTTGCAACTCTGCAAATACTGCAGGATCGCTTGCAACGCTCATGGCAATAGTGCAGAGCTGTGCAGGCTCCATGCTTCTGTCAGAGATGGTGGACAGGAGAAGGGACTGTATGGGTTTGTGGGATTTTGAAAAGAAAGCACAAAAATAATGGCATGCAGATGAGATGGACAACACTGCATTATGGGAAGTTGATCCCATGCTCCCAGACTCATTTCAGCTCCATCAGGCATTGCAAGAACTTCCCAAAAGACCCTGCGCTAGATCATGGCAAGTTGCACAGTGGGATACCTACCCATGGTGCACTGAACTGATGTAACTTAGGTCAGCATCATTTTGTAGTGTAGACATGGTCCACGTGTGAGGTAGTGAAGTAAATCCAAGTAAAAGTCAGATGGGGTGGGGACAGGTGTTCTTACCTAGTGGAGAGAACTTTGTTTAGAATCCTAGCTGCCATTTGATCCTCCCTCTCTAGTGTTTAAAGGCAAAACTAATTAGACTTAATTGAATGTCCTTATCTCTTCTCATTGATCACCAGTAAATTAGTCTAGGGGCTGAGACCTGGTGTGGATACAATAGTCCAGTGAAAGACCACACAGAGGAATGGTGGCAATGAGGTTCCCCACTACCCAGTGAAATCGCTAGAGGTGAACTCACTAAAAACTGGGCTAGGTGGTGGAACTTCAGAACATGGCATTGCGGCTAAAGGCAGTATAGTGAGGGATGCATCAGCATCAGCATCCAAGGCACCTCCTACCCAGAAAATCCTAGAGCTGTGATTGTGGGGCACTGTAAGACCCGACTGGACCCGACCGGACTAAGGACACAGCAGAGCGGCAGAGATGGCAGCAACAGCGGTGGGCAGTGGCAGAGATAACAGTTACAGCAATAAGAAGCAGCGGAAGCATCACTCGCCCACCTCATCCTGGGAGCTGCAGGTGAACCCACCTGAATGCATCCCTGGAATCTGTCACTTTGCTGACCTCGGACAACAAACTGAGACCTGGTGTGGATACAATAGTCCAGTGAAAGACCACACAGAGGAATGGTGGCAATGAGGTTCCCCACTACCCAGTGAAATCGCTAGAGGTGAACTCACTAAAAACTGGGCTAGGTGGTGGAACTTCAGAACATGGCATTGCGGCTAAAGGCAGTATAGTGAGGGATGCATCAGCATCAGCATCCAAGGCACCTCCTACCCAGAAAATCCTAGAGCTGTGATTGTGGGGCACTGTAAGACCCGACTGGACCCGACCGGACTAAGGACACAGCAGAGCGGCAGAGATGGCAGCAACAGCGGTGGGCAGTGGCAGAGATAACAGTTACAGCAATAAGAAGCAGCGGAAGCATCACTCGCCCACCTCATCCTGGGAGCTGCAGGTGAACCCACCTGAATGCATCCCTGGAATCTGTCACTTTGCTGACCTCGGACAACAAACTGTGAGTGGTGTGCAGTGGAGGCATGTTAAAAGGACATCCATCCATAGGGTGTGCACTCCACAGGGTGGGAAACTGAGGTAAAGGTAAAACTGAGCCCAAGCTACTGTGGGGGAAGCTGTTTTACTTATTGTTTGCATACTTCTGAGTTATTGTTGTGGTGTTTTTCCAAATTAATGCTGTGTTCCCTCTCCCCTTCATACAAGTTTTCTTTTTGTTATACATAGACTCAGTGCTTGGGAATGTATTGCACTGTATGGGTGCCCAGGGGAAGTATTTAGTTTTTTCCAGTTTTCTGGAACTGGTTTTGTAGTTTTAAGACGAGTCCCTGGATACTGAAGCTGACCCTTGTTGCTGCTGACACCATCTGGCAGAAGGGTTACGTTGTCAAATTGAAAAACACCTTTAATGAAACAATTTTTCACTTCTCCTGGTCTTCTAATGCATTGCAAATTGCAGCAACCCAGTGGACGGGGTGCTGGAACTATATGTATGGTGGGGGTGCTGAGAGCCATTTAACCAATCTGTGACTCCAGTATATAATAGAAACCACTTCAAGCCTGGGGATGTGGCAGCACCCCCAGCACCCCTAGTTCTAGCACCTGTGCCAGTGGACAGCATAAAACAAGTTGATTTGTTTTACAAACATCATTGCACTTTCAGTTGTTTCCATGGTAGCAATGAACTCTTCCATTGTTTTCCTACCACCTTTATGTTACTGGATTACATTTTATTGACTTGTGAACTCAATATTTTTCATTTGGTGCTTTTCTCTGTTCCCTTCCTACCCCTCTGACTGCATCTGCAGCCACTGTCACCTCTTCCTCGACACTTTGACCAGCATATTGGTTTCTAGCACAGGATGTCACAGCAATACAAGGCAGCAGCTGGGAGAGTCAGCAGGAGCAAGAAACTCATTTTGTAGATGACCACATTTCATAGGAGGTAATTGATATACCTGGGTTAGAAAATCTAAGGGGAAATGAAAATCACCTGGCTGGAGAAGTACTATTTAGCGACAGCAGTAAAGACAGATTTCCCTTTATTAATGTAACTTCTTATTATATGATACCTAAAGTGAGTCCTCTGAGACATATACATCGGTTTTCCAAAGGCAGCTATATAAACCAATATTTGATATGGAATTTCTTGTTGTTCAAAATATTGTTATGGCAGGAGTCACCAGGTGGCACTGTTACACATAGTCTTCCAAGTGCTTTTTCTCAGTATATGAGGAATTTTTTTAGTCTTAGAAAATTGCTTGTGTTGTCGACAGTTTTTGGTTATACATGTCTCTGGGTAGAGGAAGCAAAAGTAGCTGTCCACCACTTTTACACCTCTCTGTTGCTAGGACCAGCTAAGGGCTCATTCAGCCTCCAAAGCAACTTAGGACAGCCTTGAGGTTGCACCCAACTGCATCAATCTGTAAAGGGTTGTTCTGGCAGCTGAGGACAGTAGGAGAACTGCAGTAGCCTGGACATGTCCCTTTCTACTGACTGTTCTACTGACATGCCCCCTTCTCCATGGGCCAAGAATGAGAGGTGGCTGGCTATGCTGGATCTATGTCACTGGAGGATTCTTCTATACAAGGGGAGGCTTCAGCGGGGTATTTAAGACAGCTTTAGGTCTGCTTTGCACCACCATAGCAGTGCAAAGCAAATTTAACTGCTGTTTGGGTTTCCAACCTTAGAGTGCAGTGGACAGATGCAGGGGGAAGAGGGAAGGGTTGTTCTATCTGTCTAAAATATGTGAGAGGCTCTTGGATACACCAGTGATGTGGACCATATAAGAAAAAAGAAATAGAATGAAAGCAAGGCCTGAAATATCAAACTCCTTTGAGGGAGGGGAAGTAACATGGGAGAAGTGAGGGGTTTAGAAGGGAAAAAAATCATAGGTGTCATGTGTTTTGATAAAATATGTGGTTTTAGCAAAATTAGCTGCCATAATGAATCACAGAACACTGTAATTAAGAGAGGAAAGGGCTGAGTGAGGGAAGGTGATTCCAAGAGGTCCATTGCCCAAAGGCCCCTTCTTGAGGGAAGGGAGGCCAAATTCTGATGCACTCCGAGAGGGCATTCACCTCGATTTCCTGTTAAACTCGGTTCATTTGTGTGGATCCCCCTTGCTTTTTGTTCATGGACTACCCTGGAGGGGGAGAGACTTTAAGGTGACCTGGCCAAGTCACAGGAAGAGGCAGGGCACTGCAGAAGCAGAACAGCCATCAGCAGGATACACCTGGCGGGGAGAGAACTGCTACGCCATTCCTGGCCACAAAGAGGCTTGAGCAGTGAGTCAATCCCTTCACAGAGGCGTATATGTTGCTGAGAAGCTTTGTTCTTACAAGACACAAAACTGATCACACTCCCTAAGGAAGAGTAAGGTAAGGATGTGAAAACCCTTCAAAAACAAAACCATTTGATAAAATGGACACAAAATGTTAAGAGCATCTGGAGTTTGTATCAATCACCCCTCCAGGTTAAGTCTGCTATGTTTTCTGTTTCCTAGAAACCCTAGAACAGGAATCCTGAGTGAACTGAACATTTATTGTGTATTTTGTAATCTTGCCACAATTTCTTCCATCACGTATCCCTGGGTTTGCCCTATCCATCTGCAGTGCAATTAAATGATTTTCTTGTTTTAGCCAGTATATCATGATGGATTTTCTGACTTCTGCACAAAGGATTTTAAACACATTTCCTTCTTGTTTTTACATTCTTTTGATGTGTCTGCAAGTTTATAATAAATGGGCTTTATCTCAAATTGTATGTCAAAGGTTCCTCTGGTTTGCTTATGAGTCATAGGCCAGAATGAGTGTATTTTAGGTCACTCCCAATAAACATATGTGTGATTTTTCTCACTAGTTCACAATCTTTCCAACAGCAATCCAAGTTTCCTTTGGTGTTTGTGTGGGGTTTTGTCATGGGTGTATACCTTAGTGGAACCTTGTCACTCTTTGGCAAAGGTTTTCTCTCCCAGATGGAGATGATGCTATTCTGTATCTGTTTTCTGTTATATATTCCATACTTGTTGAGTGATTGATTTTTTCCCCCTCAGTCCTACTTTCCATTTCATTTTTATTGCCTCCTCCTCTCTACTGTCATCTCCTAATAAAATGGCATATGTTAGATTTGGTGTGGTTAGTACATAAGGAAGAGGCTGCTTGTGGAGAGCTGGCAATCTGGAGAGGGTGCATGACCTGCATGGGGCTATGCTTTAAAATCAACTTGTAAAATCAAGCTAGTGCAAATTGCAGTGTCTCTCTTATTGCCACGAATATATGACACTGGGGCTTTTTTAGTTCAGACTGTTTGTTGGTTTCGGGATGGAGTTTAAAGTGTTGGTCTTGATCTATAACATCCTAAGTGGTTTGGCATCTGCCTGTTTGAGAGACTGCATGGGATCTGTGCACTGATGACTGGAGTTTGTGGTTGAGGTGCTTTTCCCTTCCTCCTTCCTTACAGACTTTGAAGAGGCTGCTGGGTTTATTTTTGCTTATACTCCTATGTTTGCCCTTTTAGTATATGGCAAAAACCCCTACTGGCCTGAATAGGCTCTTTAAAAATATGGATCACATAAATATACACAAATAAATAAACAGTAATGGAACTCACACATAATATCCAGCAGGAACAATAGACCATGTTCGGGATCAGAGCCCCATGCTAAGCTCAATCTCCTCTTTGAAAGAACGATATCCAAGAATATTAACTTGTCAGACACTACAGTAGTAATATTTTCTGATTTGGATTTGCTACCTCCTCAGCATTTTAGGGTTATTTGGCTAGCGTATTTTAAAAGTGGTCTATTGAAAAGCTAATCCCTCATTTTGAGATCACCATAACATTCATTTTTATATAACAAACTGTAATTGCAAATTGTATTGATTTTCAAGTTGGGTCGTTCCTTGAATCATTGTAAGTGTGAAAGCTCTCTGGTATCTTCTGGGGAAAAAATGGCTCAGTAAGTGATGTTGAATAGACCTGCAAGACTCAACAGGCAGGAGGTTCAGAGCAGAACAGTTCTGAACCTCCAGCATGTCCTCTGTTGAGCTTTTCTGCACCTCAGTGCTAGTTTCTTCCCCATGAAAGCAGCCACAGAGGAGCCTCTGCTGCTTCTCTCCTGGCCTGTGTGGAAGGATTCCTTGCCCTCAGGCTGAGTGCTGAGCTCTAGGATTTGCCTCTAAGCAGATGCACTTATTCTTTAAGTAGTTATCCCTGACCCTGACCTTTGTGCAACATTATGTACTCATCTACAGAATGGTTATGCTTGCCACTTTGCACTGGTGTAAATGACTACACCAGGGGCAAGGCAGTGGAAAATCAGGCCCACATTTATGTATATGTGTATACACATTTCTTCTTATTTCCTCATCTATACAATTGTCTGCCTGTAGTTTTCCTTATCTTACACTGTGTGTGATGTCTTGTCTGTTCGGTGAGTCGGATTATAATCACTCTTAAGTATTTTAATACTTCCTGTCATTATAGAAAATATGTAGACACCTGCTATATAGTTGGAAAAAAGGTCTAGGGTGAATGAAGTAGAGAAATAATGTCCTGATTGTGTTTATGTATTTAATAGCTATGAAGTAGTCTGGCTCAGACATTTGTTTTTATTAAAATCTCTGACAAAACAGGGATCAGAAAACATATCGCCTATATGTACTACTGCTGCCTGAGAAAATCCACACATGCCACTGTCTGTTGTAGATATTTTGAACCTTGTTTTGGACAGTGCTTTACAAATGTACCCCATGTATCTGAAAATAAAATTCTGGATCTTGCCATAGGGGTAAACTATACTTTTGAGAAGCACTGCCATCGTATTTTATGTTTAAGTATACAATCCATGTCTTGTGCAAATAATTTGTAGTCTTTTATACATTATTTTGAGCATCTAGTCTAAATAACCAATTTTCAGAAGGACATGACAACACATAGCTGTAAAACTACTCATAAAACATTATAACATGGTTGAGGAAGCTTTTTTTGGTGACTGAGAAATTTATTTCTCAGTATCAGTGGAATATCAATAAATGGGTATATTCATGGGCCCTGTTTGGTTCATTTTGTGCCACAGGAAAGCTGCCAAAACCGGTTAGTTGGGGATTCCCCATAGCCATGACTGGGGATCTTGACAGTCAGACATCCCTTTCTTTTTCCCTTTTCCCTTTTCTCTTGAGAGTCCAGAAACCTCGTGCTCTCTTGAGTGTGCCTGACAGGTCTCAAAAAGTAGTTGTTAATGGGAAATCACCACTGAATTGGGATGTTTCTAGTGGGGATCTGCAGGGCTCAGTACTAGGGCCGACACTAGTCAACATTTTCATCAGTGATCTGGAAGTAAATATAAAACCACTGCTGATGACATTTGCAGATGGCACAAAGATTGGCAGAGTGGTAAATAAAAATGAGGACAGAGCGGTCATACAGAGTGATCTGGATCATTTGATAAGCTGAGCCCATTCACACAAAATGTGTTTTAATACAGCCAAAAGCATCTCTCCCATAAGTACATTAGGGATTATGAGGTGCTCAGATATTATGGCAATGGAGGCCATATAAGATAGATAGAGATAGAAAACATAGTTGTGGCATAATCAAATTGCCCATTTCCTACTGTGCAATGCTAAGACTGGCCTGAAGCTCTAGAGATAAAGCATAAAATGGTTTAGCTTTTATTACCAACATCTTAATAGCCTGAGACTTTACAAATGCAAAGGCAAGGTTCCTTCAGAATTTCCAACATATATACACATTTCATTTTCCAGTCTTGGAAACTAATTGGTAACATTTTAGATCCTGTGCCATTACAGAAGAACCTTAACTCAACTATTCTTCTCATTAGAGCTTTTGAAACATATTTATTGTTCATTTTCCCCCAGTGCCATCATCTCTCCCTCTCCTTTTTTGTGGAATAGTATTTGAAATGTAGAAATGGTGATATCTGCAATGACAGAAAGGAACAGGGACTTTTCTTGTATAGTACATGCACTCTGAAGTGATGACAGCATTCTCACTTTTTCCCTTTACAAGGGATGATAGAATTTTTATTTACATTGTATTCTGAAACTTGTTTCATGCTTCACCAGACATTTTGAATTTAGATTGATGTTACTTTCATTCTACTATCCACTTTCTTAGTCATATAACTAATGTAAACATGATGATTAATAACATAATTAATAGATAGTTTAGTTGCTCTGATTATGTACATAATCAACACTATAAAAGCAACTCATGGGCACAATAAGTTTCATGAAGATACCATGCAAACTGAACCATCCATCACAATTTATGGTTTCACTTTATTTCAGAACATTTGTACAAGTAATACAGAGAGATGCTGTTGTCGGCATTAATCAAGTGAGCTTGAAATAAAGTGCACAGATAGTTATCTTCCAGCCCTGTTTGTGTTTTCTTCATCAAGCGAGACAGCTAGGGAGGTGACAGATGTGAAGTAAGCCATTGCCTACATGGAGTTATCCAGTGCCATTGAAATAAAAGCAAGCTTCTAGATAATGTCAAACTCCTAACTAACCATCTGAGTTGCATGAAATTCCTTCTGTTAAAGTCAAAGATTTGCCACAGCAGTTTCTTTGAGAATCCTCTTAATCATTTAATCACAACAGGCTGTGAATCCTCTAATCTTCTTTAGAAAACTCTCTAAGGGGAAGTCAAGCTCAATACTGAGCACACAGAACTCAGGCTCAGGTACCAGATTAAGACGTGAATACGATTTTATTTTAATTACTAATTTTGCAGCATGAACCATGTGAGAGAAAGTCAAAAGAACATATAAAGTATCAATTAACTATTTTTTTTAAAAAACTTCCTTTAATGTCAATGCAAAGAAGTTTAATTGCATTGAATATTTACTCTGATCTCATTTTAAATAAAGACTTAATCATTTTAAAAACTAATTACCAAAGAACAAGTACACCATCTTATGAGAAGCAGCAAGTTACAGGATTATCTCACTTAACTTATTCATACATCTGGTACTGTTGTGTCATGGGGACTTTCCTATTCGTGAGTGATTAAGTCTGCTCTATCTGGGGAATCTTCAACTTACCTCAGGAATTATTAAAGAACATGGCCTGAAACAGCTGAAACACTTATACTCATAACCATTTACTTATACACACAATAATTTATGAGTACAGAATTTCCAGGAAACAGTATTCTCACCAGATTATAATCAGAATGTATGGTTCAGAGCTGGATAGAGTTGACTAGTATAGGAAGACTAATTCTTCTTTTGAATGTACATGTATCATTTTCTATTAACGTTCAGTTTGTGAAAGATGTTCTTGATGAGGCGCCTCATTACTGATGACGCTTCTGCAGTGCAGGCTTCAAGTTCTTTCTCGATGCTGCTCATGCTATTGATAACAGAGCGGAGGTAGGTGAAATACCAGACAAACTTGAGGGGGTGATCACCCACTCACATGCTAGAAGCCACTACATGTTCCAAATTGTCAACCAGAATAATTTTGTTTTTACCCCAATTAATTTTCAGGACAATTTTTGTTGCTGAGCTTTCAAGGGCTTTAAATGCTGCAACAAGTTCATCCATTGAGTTGGTAACTAGCGCTATGTCATTGGCAAAATCGATGTCGATAAGGTTCTTACCATTAAGGCATATGCCTAAAATTCATTTACTTAGTGTCAAGCATGTAGTCTATGATGGCATTGAAGAGCTCGGGGTGGCAACACATTCTTGTTGAACACCCGACCTACTTCAGAAGAAGGTATTTTTTTTCCATTTACAAGAACGCAGCTTGAGGGTCATCATATAAGAGATGGAACACCCTACGGAGCTTGTCAAGGAGGCCTGCAAGTTTCAAGATCAACCAAAGAGATTCACTGGCAACAGAGTCAAATGCGGTCTTGATATCCATGAATGCAAGGTGAATGGGGTGCGTGAATTCTCATGCCTTCTTAATAAAGATGGCACAATGTGAAGATTTACTTTGCCATGGAATGGCTGGGAGTGCGGCCAGCTCGTTGTGGTCTTCTCTTGCTTCTTAAGATATCAGTGATACTGGCATGGGCCAACAAGACAGAAGCCAAAACTTTCCCTTGGATAGATAAACAAGTAATGCTGCGAGAGTCACAACAGTCTTGTTTGCTGCCTTTATGTTTCCAAAGTGGTAAAATAATGTCTTTTTGCCAGTTGGACAGAACCAACTCTGTTCTCCAGATGATATTGAACAGTGTCTGCAGCCACAAAAGAATAGCTGGTCCAGTGCTTTTTAACATTTTCACAGGAATTGCACAGATTCCTGCTGCCTTATTTCTCTTAAGTATCTTTACATCTCTGTGGACTTGGTCTATAGTAAATTTGCCAGGATCATTTTGTGCAGAATGTGTCAACTTAGCAGCGGCCTTAATGTCTGGGTCCAAAGAAATTGGGAGTGGCAGGGGGTGGTTTAGCATCTGGCTGAAATGTTCATTCCAGCATGCCATGCCCTCTGTTTCTATATTGATTAGCTGACCAGAACTAGAGTAGACCACCCAGAGTGAATGACGTCAAGAATACCTTTCATATACCGAACACCCTGATAACTAAAGGGATGAAGCTGAGGAAATAAAATGCTTCGGTGGTCAGTGGGACTTATGGGACTGAATCATGACCCCTCACTGTCAAGATAGAAAAAAAGTTGGACATCATTCAGATAAAGCATCTCTGAATGTCAAAAATGTCAAATGGTACGAATTTAAGTTGAATGCAGAGATCTGCCTTCTGACTAAACCAGTCTCGCTCTCCTAAATGGTTGCCCAGTGCTCTCTAAGGTGGTATAGTTCTCTGCTCCTAATGCCTACCAACTTCCCTGCGAGAATCATCTTTGACTTTGACCAACTGAGAGCAGGATGGAAAAGACCCTCAAGAAGACCTAAAACATGATGGCTGGACAGTGTCAATAGACACATGTCCCTCACATGCATTCTATCCCATAACATGTCAGATTTGGTTAAGGACACAACATCTTGGAGCCACATAACGTGTTTGGTGGCCTCTACGCTCTCCAACCAACAGCATGAGAACTAACCATTTTCTGTTGTCAATTGAATGACAAATTGAAACAGAAATTTCCCATACTGAGGTTCCCAAGTATAAATGAATACGTTCTCAATGAAAGACACTGCCATTTGTTATCTGATTTGGATGTGGATGGTACCATTGGAAAGCCAATAACCTGTACGTGTACAATAAGATTATGGGGATTTTTTAACAGGATGCAATAAAAACTATCACAGATTTGTTTAGGGGTGATTTGCCTCTGATCTCAGAATCTTGCAACTCCCACACTGGGTAGAGCAGAGGATAGGGAGAGTGGAATGTCACCTTTGATGTTAAAATCCCATTGAGGAGGAGAGAGGAAAAGAGAGATAGGAAGGTCTAGCTACTTTTTTTTCATGCCAAACTCTCATTAGGGAGGCAAGAAGGGATGGAAAAGGAAAAGTCCTGAAAAGAGAGAGATGATTGACTGATTCACCTCTGATGATACAATTCTACTAGGGAAGATGTTAGATAATCCTGCCACCCAAAAATGAGCCGTCCTAGAGCAATGACAAGGGGGAGAAAGTATGTGGGAGTGGAGAAGCTTCCTTGAGCTCATGATCCCACTGCTCAACATAAACTTGCATAGACTGGGGTGGAGGAGCAGAGAACAAAAGACGAGAAAGACCAGAGAAGTAGTGAGGGAATAGAAGTAAGGTACTCTGCAGAGTGCATTAATGGTTTGACACTTAGGAATGTTGGTAAGAGATTCGTCCTGGCCCCAGTCACCTGACCTGAGTCACAGCTCCAAAGGTCAAAACTCCTGTCAGATAAGAGAGGTCACTCTTCACTGAGTCCAGGGGTTACAGAGAGTGAGAAGAACATTCATTATGCCTATCATGGAAGGCGCTACCAGACAGAACTGTGAGTATGAATATAAAAACATTTAAACCCAAATATATATTTAACATTACACACACACACAAAACCATGTTAAAAGCAAGTTAAGATTGCAAAGTCAAGCCTCTAATATTAGGAGATGCCAGAATTAACATTGCCTATGCAGCCATGACTCAATCCCCTTGTACGTATACATAATATCATTTTTTCCAAGGAACCCCTGGCTCATTCAGTGCACAGGATGGATGGACATCACTGAATGAGCAGCTATTCAGTATTTTGTTTTCTCCTCGTTGTTCAGTATGTTGGCCTATGCCTTATTTACTGGATACCATTCAAACCCATTTCTGAAGACAGAATTATTAATTTTCTCATGGCCTTTTCTGTGTGTTGGATTTCCCTCTGAGATCTCTTCCACTTGGTTCCCCAGTCTCATCACACAGGTTCCTTTATTTGGCAAACAGCAAAGCAATGCTGGGTTAATCCGACTCAAGCAAAGGGGATGGTTATAGGGTGTACCTGTGACACTAAGCTCCCCTGTATTTACACCCTACACACTACTGTAATAATCTTTGTACAAAATATGAAAACTAATAACTTGCTGGTCAATGATATCATGGTGAAATGTATGTAGCAACATTATATGTAAACTTATGAAATCCCCCATATGGTATTATTAGCACATGTTCAAAACCACACAGTCCTGCCTAGGCAAAAGTTGTTAAACAGGCCTGTCCTAAACAAAGGAATGTGTGTTTACATCAATTTACATATAAGTTGTAAACAGGGTCCTCAAGGCAGCAGGGGGAGGGCATGGCAAGAGACACAGCAAATTTGCATTTCAGCAAACAGATGAGGAGAAAGAGCATGGAGCCTCCTTCACCACCAGACTCCATCACCTTCTTTACTGCTAGAATAAACTTTACTTTGAAGAGTAACTTTCAGAAGAATCCACTTCAAAGGTCCAGTGGGACTATAAAAGAGAGGGGCAGAGAACCCCAAGTTATCTCTTTCCTCAAAGAAGGCAAAGGCAGCAGCACCTTTGGGCCTCTGGGAGAGATACTGGCCAAGGAAAGAGTCAGTCATTATCTTGCTGGAAGACTGGGGATGAGAAAGGCCATTTTCATCAAAGCCTTGAACCAAAACTTGCTAGGTTAAGTTTTAGACTTTAAATGCATGTTTTCACTTTTGTTTGCTGGCAACCATTTCTAACTTTATCTTCTGTTATTAATAAATGTGTTTTATTTTTAATCTATACCAACCCAGTGCTATGCTTAAACTGAACTGTTTAGTAACTCCAGTTAAAGTGGCAAACTGTTGAATATTGAGTCTTTACAGGAGCAATGGATTTTAATATCATTATATGTTTTGGGGATGGCTTGGTCACTTTTTAGGAACCAATCCCTGTACAGCATACTCTGCCCAGGCACGGTTCATGCACAACTTACTCTTTTCCTCATCTTACATTCCAGGCATATATTATTCATTGTTATCTTATCTATTGTAAATGGTTCCTTTGGTGTCCCCCCTTATCTTAGCTAGTACAGACATTCTGTTTCCAGCCTGCTGTTCCATTTACCTCTCTAATTCTATCTCCTAAGAAAAGAGATCTCACCCATGTTACTCCGGTCAAGTCAGGTCTACATTCCATTGCTTTTGTTTTTCTTTTTTATATTAGCATTTGTTTTATTTGCATAATATTTTTGAATTTTTTAATGCTTTTTTTTAAAGTTTGGTACCCAGCAACACATTCCCAAGACCACAGTAGTTGTAATTATTGTAACTACTATGCACACTCTGGCACTCATCACAGTAGCATCTGAGCATTTCACAGACATTAATTGATATTCACAACATCCCTATCAGGTGAGGTGGTATTATAATTCCCATTTTACAGATTGCCAACTGAGGCACAGAAACACTAATATCAAAAGTGTTGGCCCAATTTGTGATGCCTGTGACCTGATTTTTCAGACAATTCATCATTCTATAGCACTTCATATGTTCAGAAAACAGCTCTGATTGACGTTAGTTGCAAGGGGTCTCGCTTTGAGCACCCAGAAAATGAGGAACACACAGTGGCCATCTGTGATGGGGTGTACCTGGCTTTCATGGCTCCCTACAGAAGGCCACACTGTCCTACTATGCCCAGCCCTGGGAAAGGAGCAGTGAAGGCAGGTCCTCCAGGCCGCCTAGAGGCATCACGGAAGCAGCCAATAAGAGCCCAGCAGGCTCAGTTAAAAGAAGCTGCATGGGTTTAGCAGTTCAGTTCCTGGCTTGGAGCAGAGGGGTAAGGAAGGGAGGGCAGGCTGGCTGGCCGTAGGGTAACCAGATAGCAAGTGTGAAAAATCGGGACTGGGGGTGAGGGGGTAATAGGAGCTTATATAAGAAAAAGCTCCAAATATCGGGACTGTCCCTATAAAATCGGGACATCTGGTCACCCTAGCTGGCCAGCCGGCCGGCCCCTCTGGCCAGACGAGCTGAAGGGATCACCAGAGCTTGGTTCTGGCTGCATTTGCTTAAGCTGGGAGAGAGAGGCATTGAGATAAAGGGGCTGGGTGGGAAGAGGGTTGGAACCTGGAATTAGGGGGCAGGCCTGGGTTTCCCTTCCCCCCTGCCCCCAAGCCACCATCAAAGTGGTGTAAACCCTGAGAAGGGGGACAAGGCTTGTTTGGAAGCCCAAGTGAAGGGCTGAATTTAAAGGGCCCAGGGCTTGGGGCTAAAGATCCTGGTGAGGGCAGATAAAGTTTTGTTAGACTCTTTGCTACCCCAGAAGGGGTTCATTTTGATTGTCTGACCCAGCTGGAGGGCCAAGCTACTGAAGACCCACCAAGTGAGGTTGATAAACTACAGGAGGATTCCAGGAGCAGGAAAAGGACTGCAGTACCAGACACAGCAGCATGAGGCTCTCAATAGAAGAGTGCACCCTGTTATGCCATCTGTGAGAAGTCTGGTGTAAGTGACTTTCCCAGCATCACACAGTAACTCTGTGGCAGAGGCAGAGAGATTCCAGGGCAGCATTCAACTGCCTAAACCCCTGCCATGTTCACCACGCACATTCCAAGTTCCACAACAAACGAGGCGGGAATGCTCATTCATTACAGAGCCTTGATTCATCCCTAGAACAGGTGCAGGCTTGGCACTGAATGAGGCAGTTCTCCCTGACCTCCTTGTCTCTCTGTCCCAGTGTCTCCCCATTTCCCCAGCTCCTCCTTCCTAACCCCTCATCTCAGTTCCCTCCCCCAGTCTCCTCAGCCCAGCCTTTCCCATCTCTCTTCCTCCCATCCTGATTCTTCCTCCCAGTCCCCCAGCTGGTTCCTCATCCGTCTCCCTCTTCACATTCCAGTCAGATAGCTTCCTCCTTCTCCTCCTCACTGCCTGAGTGCCAGCATGGGGAGCACTGGAGAATCAGTTTGCCTCTTCTCAGTTCCTGTGTTTGGTCCCATAGCATCCCTGGCTGCCAGGAAGGAACAATTGGAGGGAAAGTTCTGCTCAAGCCCTGCAGCACTGGGCTAGTACATGCTTGGCGCAGATGGAATCTTCAGAGTTTAGCTGCCAAACGCTAGCAACTTTCTTTATTTAAGCATATGTGAACTGAGATTTTTCAGAGGCTCATAACTTGGCCAGATTTGGGCAAGTTTTCATAAGGCTAGCCAAAGGCACTCACACACCTCAACGCAAAGGCCACCCCATCAAATTCCAAGTCCCTACTAAAAAGTATAGAGGAGCTACATCTTCTCAACAAAATACTGAAAAGAATCTTAAAACCAATGTGGGCAAAACAATGTTTTTTTGTGTGTGTTAACTTTGTTCTGAGAAATGGCTCAAATGTTTTGCTGAAATTTTCCAAAATAATTCAGCCTGAGGTAGACAGCTGGCATGGAAACTTTCAGCCCAAATGGCTAAAGTTTGAAGCTATAAGGATCTGAAAACAGTGTCCTATAATGAAAAATGTCAGGTAACCTTAACTATAGGTGTGCTATATGCATTACTTATAATGGAGTCATCAGTTTGCATTTAACTAATTTAAAATGAGCATTGTAAATAGATGTTTCTTGAGATTTAGCAAGATTATTGCATTGTATGAACTGAGTGACTTACATATTTTTAACATAATATCACTAACAAGGTTAAATCTTTTTGTTGGTGAGTTTTTTAAACAAATAACCAGACAGATTAATAGAAGAATTGAATATTTTGGGCAAAGTTCATAATTCTTGTTTCACATAATGGTATCTTTCTTAGTTTTACTGTCCTTTATATTGATATCTTGCAAAATGTTATATCAGTGAAAGACTTTATACAGAATACTTATAATTAAAGAAGTAAATCAGCACCATAGTATGAGGAACTATAGGACTCCAGCTCTCTTACAGAGTCTAAAATAAGAATTATTAACCACTTATTTACCTAGATTATGTTTATGACTAAATCTTAGTATAAAACAATACCAAGAAATGAAAAAAGAATACAGCCTTTCACAGACTGTATAATTAAATGTTTGTGCTTTTACTGCATTTAGAGTCTTTACTGAAAATCTCTCTGTGTTACTCTTTCAATTGTAAGCTTGCTACCATCTTGTCCTGCAGGGTGAAATCCATTAAATAACATAGACTACTGCTTCCTGCAATACAGATGGAATTTTAAGGCTCTAGGTCTGTATGTCTCAGTTCTGACCCTTGCTAGTTTAATCCATTTTGGAACAGATGGTGCATCAGTATTTTTCTATTTAATTTACAACTACACAATTTATCCACTGCAATAAATCAACTTTAGCAACTGAAAGTGACAGTCCCTAAAAGGTCTATGCAGGGAGAATATAAGTGATAAGAAATATGTTTGGAATTTTTCCTTCCTCCTACATAACCGAAAAATATTTGAACAGGAGCTGAAAACATATGAGAGGGCTTTCCTTTGTCTATGGTTGGATTACATCTTCTATGCTGCATCACTGTCTCTCACTGGCTGAGCTGCTGGAGTGGGACCATTTCAACATGGTGTGGGCTTTCCATCTGCTCTGGAGCATTGCTACTTGGTAAGCCCTGCACTGGGATATGTTAGGATTGCTGGAGACAAGGGCTCCAGGCTCCATTTTAGCTTCTCATCAGATACCGTGAGGTAAATACAGTAGTATCTTTAGTTGTGCTGGGTGAGTTTAAAGGTTCTTATACCACATCATCACTATAGTGCAGATATCATACAAGTGCCTCCCAAAGCTAACAATAAACACGGTGACTAATATTGGTCAAGTCAGCTTTTCTCTCATGTTTAGATTTTTAATTATTTTTTAAAATACAATCTGCTGCTGCTACTGTGTTGGGAAGGTGGGAAAGCCCCCTTGGTTACGCAACACAGCAACTGCTCACTGTTGTTTATTGGATAAGACAGAGGAGAAGGAGGAAAGGTTTTGTGGAGGAGCCACACTATGTTTCTCTTCCAGCTTGAGCAATAGATACAGCTGGGAGCCAAGGCTTTAGAAAACCATACTGAAGGGGCCACAGAGCAGAGAAGACTTTAAAATTGCTACAGCCATTTAAATACTGAGGAGACTATGGATATAGGGGTGGGAAGCAGGGTTCTCTCTTCCTTTGGATTCAAACAGGAACTGGAAGAGACACAAGGCCAATCTTCTATATTTTTATTTTTGGTTTTGTTTTTTTAAACAAACCTGGGGGGGGGGGGGGGGAGAGAAGGTTTGGGCTTGGGATGTTCCACATAGCCAGGGAAAGGTGAAGCTGGGTGAAAACACAATTTTTCAATGTGTAAAGCTGCCTCTTGCATTCTGATTGACACACAAATAAGTTCAATATTCACATGAAAATTTGGAGCTAAACTCCCTTTTTCAGGTGTATTCATCAGAGCTGAATTAGGAACTCAGTTATATCAATAATTCATTAGTTCATGATACCTCAACTTTTATATCCAGAATTGGCAACCCCAAGTTGTCACAAATCATGAGTCAAGTCCCAAAAGCTCATGATTGCTTAAAAACCATGAGACTTTAAAATATAATATACTTTGGGTGCTTTTTGCCTGCTGTGTTTTTGAGCCTGTTTAGTGCAGTCGGATCATATTTTACAGCTCTTTTTTTCTGCAACCACAAGGGCTAGATACTTTCTTAAAAAAAAAAGAAAGCTAAGATTCCCTCCTAATCACCTAACATCAGGATCTGGACTAAAATGACCAACTCTTTATACCTAAACCACTGAACAGCTATCAGATGTTAATGACTTTCAGTTGATTTGCTCAATCAGTTAAAGATGAGAGTGCCAATCTCATTACCAACCACTTGAGACCTCAAATCCCTCATAATTAAGTAAACACGTTTTCATAAAGTCTATGTACCTAGGTAATACTGAAATATGTATTAGTAGCTGAGAAGCCATCATATGATTGGGTGCAATCTATAAATCATGTAGACTTGCAGATTTAATTAGTACATTTCAGCAATTGGCTATCAGTGTTTGTTTGGTGTTCTTTTCTGTCTCCTTTTTACTAATGAGTTGTCATTTTCAGCTCAGAGAGCCAGATCCACAAAAGCGTTAAGCATTCCAGTATCTAACTTTTAGGTGCCTATCAACTGAGTGGAAGCCTAGGTTAGGCACATAGAGTCCCTATACAATGCATGGAGAGACACAGGCACTCAAGAATGGGAACCACAAAATCTAGTAGGCTAAGCAGGGAGCCTCCTAAGATAGCCAACAGCAGATGCTGGGGAGAGGAGAGTCCTAGATCCTACTCCCCTTTGGTAGTTGAAGGAAGAGACCTCCCTTATAACCTTTAGCCCAGTGGTTAGGGCACTCCAGTTCAATTCCCCCTTCTACTGAATGAGGAGAAGGGATGTGGACACAAGTTTTCCACCTCCAAGTGATCAGCCAAGCCATTGTTCTTTGGGATACTCTGCTTTGGGTCCCTCTCAGTCTCTGCTGTTGAAGTTGTTCCCCTTTGTATAAATAATTAAATATGCATGGGAGCGAGTGAGAGGGACTCGGTAGTTCAGTGGTTGAGGCACTCATCTGAGTGGTAGGAAAACCCATGTTCAGATTCCTGCTCCTCATCAGGCAGAATGTGGAATTGAATGGGGTCTCCCACACCCCACGTGAGTGCCTAATTACTGGACTAAAGGTTATAAAGGAGTCCTTTTCTCCAGGCTGTTCTGTGTGGAGGGCCCTGCAAATGAGCTGGGTGGACCACTGCCTATCTTCACCTAGTTTGAGGATTGGGCTGGGGCTTGGGCATGAGGTAGAGGCAGCAGTGCTCATGCCCAGAGGCAGAACTTATGTACTTGGAGATCTTTAACAGTGAAAACGTAGGCATCAAGTGAATTTAGGCATCTCCAGGATTAGGCAGCTGCTGAGCAGGGATTTTGAGGATTTCAGTGGTGCCTACATTTTGGATTTAGGCATCTAAGTCCTTTTGTGGACCTAGGTCTTAGTGATTGTGGGGGACAAAAATCAAATTCTCTCAGGAGGAAGCAATGGAATAAGGGAAACTCCTCTTGATAAGTTCCACATCCCTGTAAACTATGCTCAGGTAAGTTGCAAAAAATAAACATATTTTCTTCCTGGTAAGCAATCCACATAACTTCTCAATCATGCAACTGACCAGTTAACTGATTTGAGAAAATCAAAGGGCTCATCTACACCAGAAAGTTGCAGTGGCTTAATTTAAATCTGTTTTAAAATCATTTTAGTTCAAGTGGGGTAAAGTCACATGTACATACTCTTACTTTTGTAAACACATTTTTTAGCTTTAGTTGGTAAAGAATAGACTTCAGCTGAATCAATATAAAGCAAGCCACCCTTAAACCGAACTAAGTATCTACACAGGGTTGTGCATCTGTTTAGCTAAACTGATTTAAAACAACACATCTTTAGTTGAACCTGTGCAAGTTTGCCTGTAGACCATGCAATCACCACTTCTGACATGTATTGATTATTAAAACTATCTCACTAATAGTTCATTATGGGGGGATTTTTCTAATGGATTATCTGATTAAGAAGTATTTGAGTTAATATTTTTCTGCATAACTCTAGATAAGTCGCTTAATTTTGTGCCTCAGTTTCCCCATATGTATAATGAGACATTTGTAAAGTGCTATATGAATTTAAATGTTAAATATAGTCCTTGGCGAAATTGCTAGGACTACATCTCAGGGCTTCCTGGCTTTGGTTCTCTGCCAAATCCTCTAGATTATGTAGTTTTTAAGGGCTCTTGAAATTCAATCTTTTTTTCAAAATTCACTATAACAGCTGTATTTAAAAGCAACTTTTAATGCTTTGGAGTGTTTCAGTGTGAATAATTTTCAGTCCCTGAAACTTCTCAGACAGATTCTTGAGAGGGTGAGAACATGAAAAATAAATGTGTCAAATTTTGTGCGAGTTTTTGCATAAATATTTTCCTGATTTTTTTTCCCTTTTCCCCTCCTCCCCCAGCTGTAGTCACATCCTTAATCAGATTTAAATAACCATAGCCACACACACTTATTAAATGTAACAGATTTTAAAAAACACCATTAAACTGTCATGACATGCTCATGTATTTCTTTTCCATTCATTTCTGCATAGTAGGGTTTCTGTGAACAAACCATGTTTTCTCTTTTAGCCAGCCTCCATAACCTATTGAAATCATTCATTATAGACAAAATCCACTATTGCCAACATACACAAAGACATCAGTCGCTTTGATCAAAAAGTTGTGAAACTAACTAGAGTTGGGCTAAGGAGTGGTGAGGCTTGCATTTGTAAAACCAGCTCTGTTGGGTTTTGGTTTGCCAAGCCAGTGATAGTTTGGAACCAGTTTCCATGTTATCTAAACCATCAAGGTTCTGGTTATGTCACATCTTGGATTAGATAAATCAAGGCCCCTGTCCTGCAAGCTGCTCTGCATGGTCAGATCCTCCACCTGCATGGAGCCCCACTGGTGTCAATGGGGCTGCACATGAGCTAAGGGATCTGCCAGCATGGAATAGCTTGCAGGATTTGAGCCCAAGGTTTTTATAAAATGTTACTAGACAGATTTTGATTTTTGCAAAACCTGAATCATGGAAGGTGTGTTTAAAATTGCATTTCATTTTATCTGAAGATTCTAGATTCAGGGGATGAGCTACCTGATGAGCTCATGTCCCTCTCTAGACATAAATGAACAAAGAGAGCTTCTAAAGTTCTGTTTACACGCGTCTCTTTTTACAGTCCAGCATGTAGATTGTGAGCTCTCTGGGGCAGGGACTATCTTATTTGTGTGTGTAGCACTTATGCCAATGACCCTTGACTGGAGTTTCTAAGTGCTCCTATTAGACAAATAATAAACCTATAACAACTTAGTATACAAGAAAGATGAGAAAGGAAATACACTAACACTTTATCCAGGGTCTCCTTGCATTCTGCCCACACCCCTCCATTTCAGGGACTCCCTGCATCAACTCTCCCAACCCACTCCCTCAGGCTGGGGGCTTTGTGTGTCCTCTGTGACCTGCTCCCTTACAATTCTCCCCACTATGCCAGGGGTATATGTGGCCTCCCATTCCCCAATTTCCTCCATGCCAGGGGCTCTGTCTGACCCCATTTTTAGAGCCTTGCAAATCTGCAGATACCTGATTTATATCTCTGGATGTCTGTGGATTGGATGTGGATACAACTTTGGATTCGTGCAGAGCTCTACCCCCTTTCCCAGATCTGCGTGCCTCCCTCCTCCCATACCAGGATCCTGCATTTTCTCCTTCCCATGGCAGCATCTCTGTGCTCCCTCATTCCCCCTCCACCCCCAGGTCCCTGTTTTTCCTTCCCTGTTTCTTGGTCTTCCCTCATCCCACTCCAGGTCCCTGCTTCCATGCCCACCCATCCAGTTCCCCTCTTAGATCCCTGCTTTTTCTTCCCCACCACCCCCAGGCTCCTGCTTTTTCCCTACTGCCAACTCCAGTCTCTACCCACACTCTTGCCCCCAACCCGGAGAAGCCCTTCCCCCCAGGTCCCCACTCTCCCCCTCTACAAGCCTGAAGGGTTGCCCCCCTGTCCAGATATTTTTTCTAAGTTGGGGTCTCAGGAAATTACTAAATCTTCCCAGGACACTAAAAGTCCTGGTTTTGGTAAATCCATTCCCGTGCCCTCTGCCTGCCTCTCCCTCCAGGTTTCCCTTCCATACAAGGGGCCTCCCATGGTATGATCCCCTGCAGGTAGCACCCCACATGCTCTACTCTGAGGCAGGCTGTGCTTCCTCTGGCCCCCAGGGCACAAACTTCTGGGACCAAACCAAGGGTGGCCCCTTGTACAGAGGGGAAACCCCCAGGGAAAGGCAGGCCGAGGGCAGGGAAATGGGAGGTAGCAAACCCAGGACTTTTAATGTCTTGGAAAGACTTAGTGATTTCCGGGGACACCAACTTAAAAAAAGGACAGTCCTGGAAAAACCTGGACAGGTGGCAAAGGGCTTCTCCTTGGGCCCAGCTCAGGGTGTGAGGGGCTGTGGGGCCCATCGATGGCTTCACGAGGGAAAGCTGGACAAGGTCTGGGTATGTGGGGCCCATAGGGGTGCTGGAACAATTTTTATAGCAGGGGTGCTGATGATGGAAACCATCTTGGTGTTTGTTATTACAACTTCAAGCCAGAGAGTGTGGCAGCTGCCCTAGTTCCAGCACCACAGGGGGCCCATTGATGTTTTAGTGCTTTTCCCTCTTGCTCCCTGGTGTGTCACCATTTTAAATGTTAGAAGGATGTGGAAGGAATGAGTGGCATCAAGCCCCACCCTCCCATGGAGGCCCAGACAGCCCTTCCCCATGCCTTGGTTTTCTGTACCTTGGATTTTCTGGTGTTCCAATTTACTCCAGAGTCAGTAGAGTTGTGCCCATTGGTCCCTAGACCATTCACTAAAATCTTGGCATAGATCAGATGCAGCATTCCAAAGTTAATACATTACAAACAAAAATATCACTGAGTGTTAGACCTTGCTTTGCTCGGCCAATTTTTTTTTTTCTGCAGTGGTTCTGGTTTTTATAAATCATTTTAAGGTCCTTGTCGCACATTTAAAAAGACAAGTTCTAAATTCAAGTTTAAAATTGCTAAAACCAAAATGCAACATTTTTACATAGAAAATATGAAAAAGAGCAAAGATTAGATGCAACCTTTGCTGTGTATGTATGTAATATTTGGCAATTTGATTTTATTACGTACATAGTGTATATTCCATTTTAAAACTTCTCAGTGTGTCTATATACAGTAATCTTTAAATATCATTACAGCTGCAATTGTCTTGTTATTCCAAGACTTAACTGTCTTCTATTAGAATGCTGATAAGATTCTGAATGCTAGACTGTTCTCGCTGTCCCTGCTGTGAAGAGACTGCATACACTTAGCCCCCCAAAAGAGATTGCCATATCTCAGTAAAAAGTTATGTATAGAAATAACCCATTGTTTTGTTATAGGTGGGGTGAGAAACAATATATTAATGGACAAGCCAGACTAGTACCGAATCCTTATCTGAATCATTAGGAAACAGACATTAAAAGTTTCAGTCACTGAGTCATCATTCAGCTACACAGCACATCAGCCATTCAAGTGTATCTCCCCTTTTTAGATATAATGCTTAGATGTTACTAAGGAATCTATGTCTCCCTACTAAGGAAGCTACGTCTGCCTACTCTTTATTAATGCCCATCACCATTTATTTTTTTATATTTCAAAATCAGAGTGCTGACATGCAAAGCCCCAAACAGGTCATTTTTCTTGCTAATGGACAAACAGCATCCATGGAAATTTCCAGGGGTGAATACTGTCATTGCTAGGAGCTAAGTGACTCATCCAACAAGATAATAAATTGATTTGTTCTTTCAGAAGAGATTCACAAAAAAGACAGGAAGTGCTGCATCATGAGTTAAAAGCTAATTTAATATAGATGAATTGGAAGGTGGATACACTCATGGCCCAATCCTGTAAATACTTACACTTGTGAGTAGTTCTGCTGGCTTCAGTGGGATTATGCCCATGATTTATGTTGCTCCTGTGTGTGTTTGCAGGACTGAGCCCTCAGACTGCAAGCTACTTAGGGGAAAAAAATCCTCTGTCCCCTCCCCAATTTTCGTATAGTATTGAATACACTGTCTGTGCTCTAACAATTTAAAAAAAAATTAAACCGTCTCTAATGCAAGCATGTATTGATATGTTATAACCATAACAGTGCAGCTTTTGTGATATGTGGATTGTCTGGGGTCATGTGTGCATCAGCCTTTACATACACAAAATGTAGCATCTGATCCATAATATGTCCATTCAGGGCATTCCAACATGAATACTCACGACTTCTAATCCTCCAGAAGAGCAATCATCTCCTTATTATGCTTTGACTCTTAGTGGGTAATAAATAGATATTCTATGAAAAACAAAATATAGCGGGCAAAACAGGGCATACAGACAGGAGTTAAGAAAAATCTACTTCACAGGTTGACTTTTCTCTCTTGTTAATTAAGCAGCGTATGCTTTTATTGTTTCACAAGCATATTGCAATTATGTTAACCATGGTTACACAACTCAAAATGGAACAGCAGGCCCATAATAACATACAAAGCAATGGCACAATGAAAGCACTTCAGCTGGGTTTTCATTGTTGACCTGCTGATTCACATTTAAATTGCCAAGTTATTTATAAGATTTCCAATCATTCTAGTGGGAGTATTTGTGTCAAATATATTCTTTCTAGAGGAGTGTGCATTACTATTTTGCTCATTTATTCCTGGTCATTGTACTAAGAGCTCTCTTGGTGAAAAACAGGAAATAATCTTCTCTATAAATAGCAGGTCAGGGAATGGCTGTTTCTTTGTATTCTGGATAGTTATAAAGTGTGATGAGTAAATGTAAGCAGGAGGAATTTTCACCCGGCTCTGAGAGCATATGCATAATGGTTATAGTTCAAGCATACTCCTTTTCCAAGATTTGCATTTATTTTTAACTTAAAAATGACAACAAAACATAAGTTGAAACCTGAACTTTCTCCTGAGCTTGGTTGTTCCTAGAGGGCAAAACTCTATCCCTGCCCCTGTTTCTCTCTTCTCAGACAAGCACATCCCAACCCTTTATATGCTGTCAGGAATCAATGTCTATCTGTTAACATGATTCAGGAAAAAAAACACCTTTACATTTCTATACAGGGTTCAAGCACCTGACATAAACAAATAATAACTGAGGAAAAGAGATGTGCATTTGGATTTCCAGACAAGTTATGTTACTGAAATAGGGTAATTCACTGAGGTTTTGTTAGAATTCAAGCAGAGGTACTAAAGCAGGGGTTCTCAAACTGGGGGTTGGGACCCCTCCGGGGGTCATGAGGTTATTACATGGGGGGATCACAAGCTGTCAACCTCCACACCAAACCCCACTTTGCCTCCAGCATTTATAATGGTGTTAAATATATAAAATGTGTTTTTAATTTATAAGGGGGGGTCGCACTCAGAGGCTTGCTATGTGAAAGGGGTCACCAGTAAAACAGTTTGAGAGCCACTGCACTAAAGGAAGGAGGTGAAATTCTATCACCCCAGGAGCTTTACTGTGTGAGGCCTTTGATGGCTGCTTTGATTTCATTGGGTGTTGTTGGTACCTCTTCTATTTCTTAGTATTTCTGTTTCTAACTTAGCAATGCTGCAAATAACGTAACATTGGCATTTCTCTCAAACTTGGGCATGATTGTGTCCTCTGGACAGCTTAATATGGAATAGAAATGTTCTTTCCACAGTCTGGCTTGTTCTTCATGCATTTTCAACATCTGTCCATGAGAGTCCCTGAAGGGCATCACCTGTGACAGTCTAGCTCTTCCTGAGAGGTCTTTCACTAGTCTATGATCTGCCCGCTGTGGTGCTGCTTCTGCCTCTGCAACCTTACCCCGAACCCAAACATTTCTATCTTGCCTCCATCTCTGAAAAGATGGTATCATTGTGGCATTGACAAAAAAGGGTGGTGTTACTCAGGGCGACACTAAGAACACCTGTATTCACGCGCTACTTGCTATTGTAGTAATCTTTGTACAAAATGCGCCTTTGAAAATGAAGGACTCACTGATGATTAATATTCTTGTGTGACATATGTACACAATGGGTATTAAGAATTTATGAATATATTCTGGAATTATAACTAAAGTTTGTCTAAATCAGGTGTGTCTGGGGAGTTGTTAAAGAAAGGAATGTGTTTACATCTGTTTACCTATAAACAGTAAACAGAACCATCAAGCTAACAAAGGGTGGAGGCAAACTTCACAGTAACAAGTGTGTGTGTGTGTGTGTGTGTGTGTGTGTGTGTGTGTGTGTGTAAAAGACAACATGGCATCTACACCCAGCTGGAGACAGAAGCATGGTCTGGGTTTTACTTTTTAAAGAATCCATTTCAAAGGTATATTGATCTATAAATATGGGGGTGGGGGGGAGATGAACATCAAGTGATGATCAACTGATTTTATACAATGTTCCTGTATTATAAGTGTATACAATGAAGCCTTTTCTGAAAGTTAATGACACACTGGTGATTAAATCATTGTGAAATGTACATATTAGAATTATGGATACTCACTGACATGAGGCTGTACAGTTTGTCCAGACAGGAGAAGAATATTACAGCTATCTACCTGTCT
The DNA here is from genome assembly GCF_028017835.1 of Emys orbicularis. NCBI lineage: Eukaryota > Metazoa > Chordata > Testudines > Emydidae > Emys > Emys orbicularis. The sequence goes on along the minus strand of NC_088684.1, from coordinate 48,659,252 downwards.
TCTACGTAAAATAAGCATGGTGGAATCAGAAACCTCATTTACATACAGGGGGATGGGAAGCCCACAGAAAGGGAAGAACAGCATGAGGTCATCCTGCCTCTTGAAGTAAGGTCATTGAACTTTGGGAGATATAAGCAAGGACAGAAGCCATCTTTGGCATCCCATCACTAGACAGACACAAAGAGGCCAGAGCTCTCGCAAACTGAGAAAGATGAGTCCTTCAACCAAGTGTGGGGGGGGGGGCATTTGATGTCTCTGGACCTGAACATAGGTGAGAAACCTGCTTAGGCAAATATCTTTCACCTAAGAAGACAAGGGAAGCCAGCATCTTGTACTTTTGTGGAAGGTCCTGACTGAGGGAAGGTCAGCCGTGGCTGGGAAGATGAGTGACTAAGAGAAATCATCTTGAACAAAGCCTGTATATTGCTAGATTGAGTTTTAGACTTTTAGAAGCATTTTGTTTTTTCTTATTACTTGTAACTCCATCTTCATTCCTTGTACTTGAACTCATGTAATACTATGTGTATTTATTAATAAAACGTATTTCTTTGTTACCATAAAACAACTCAGTGTGTTTAAATGGAAGACTGTATTACTACCTCCTGCCTTGTTAACTTAAACTGTGATGTTTGTGTCTTTAGTGGAACAAATGAACTATGTTATTTCTCTGAACTGTGCAGGAGAGGGCTGGACACTGAAGAACACATGGTTTGGGGAAAATTCGGGACTGGGAGTGTGTTAGGGTCACCTTACAAGAAGTAACCAAGACTAGTGGAGGCCAGAGTGCGGCTGTGGACAGGCTGCTGGGGTCAGAGCTGCTGAACTAGGGCTCTCTAGCCCACAGACACTTGGGGTGTGGCCCGCAGGCTGGCTGTGAGTGGCCCTGATTGGGAGCTACCACAGGCAAGCATTGCGAGGCACAGGCACCCAAGGTTACAGGGCAGGTGGTGACACAACCCATAACTGGTCTGAATTGCACCCCAGAAAGTGACAGTGCATGAACTGGAAAGGTATTGTACTGCTATCAATCCTGGCAAAGTATTGGCTACCATTATGCTGAATAGAATGAAGAAGGCAGTGGTTGAAATATTGTAAGAACAGGCTGGGTTCCATCCACAAAGATCATGTTGTGAACAGATAAGTCAATCTTTGACAGATCATCAAAAAAGCTACTGCTTGGCAAAATACCATCTTTATCAACTTTAAGAAAGTGTTCAATAGCGTCTCCAGAGAGACACAGTGGAGTTTTGCTAGAAGCTCTGGGATACCAGACAAGATGATCAACATGAGAAGGAGTTTATATGATGGACATAGATCAGATACAGGCCTGGATGAGTTGTTTGATATTGTGAGTAGAGTTAGACAAGGGTGTGTGTTATCAACAAGCTTTTTTGCATTAGTAATAAATGGGGTGATGAAGCGAGCAAGTAAAGACATTGTGGACAGTGCAAAATGGATTAGCTGAGATGAGTCACTGGACCTGACTTTGCCAACAACATTGCTCTATAAGTATGCTACAGAATGGAAATACTGTGTTTACAGAGGTAGAACAGAAAGCAGCAAAAACTGGATTGAAAGTAAATGCAGAGAGAACCAACATGAAGGTAGGAGGTTGGGCAACAGATGCAAAGCTGTATGTGGATGGAAAAGAAATCTAACAGAGTTTTGCTATCTGGGGAGTGTGGTGACATTTGAAAGTGGCTGTGATTAAAGATTTTCCTATGAGATTAGGAAAAGCAAACACCACTTTTGGAAGGATGAATAACATCTGGTCAAACAGAGGTCTCCACATCAAACTAAAGGTCAGATTATACCATTTGATTGTAGTGTGCTCAGTACAATACAGCGCAGAGACTAGCCAATGATAGTAGCTAACAAAAAGAGATTGGAGGCTGCTCATCACAGATGGCTCAGGAAGATAATACACACATCATGGAAAGACATAAAAACAAATGTAAGAGTAAGGGAGCTCACAGAGCAGAACATGTTAGAAAATATCATAAAAGAGAATGCTCAGGCATCTGGGACATGTACTCCATGTATCAATGATGGGAGACACGCTAAGGAGTATCTGAGGGAGGAAAGAGAAAGTGAGGAAGGCCAAAGGAAGAACTGGTGGGAGACAGTATTGGAGGATATTGAATGTGCTGGCTTCAACTGGAAAGAAGTACCACAACTAGGGAGTGACTGTAAGCAGTTGGGGAATTGGACTGGCCAATGTGTCAGTGGCACAGGAGGAACTCAGGTCTAAAGTAATTTACTGGGGACAGAAAATTGCTCTTATCAGTGCTTGAATTGAGGGTGAGGTGGGTGGGAATAGCTAGATTAGCATACTGAGTGCAGGTGAAGTTATCAAAAGTGCATGATACATGAGAAATTTCATTTGTGGTGGCATGCTGATGGTTGTCATAGAATTACATGAGATAACAGTAATATATTCAGGTTCTTATATTATGTCATTACCATGGTATCTGAGGGCCTAATAGAGAATTGTAATATAATAGGCTTGGAATGATTAGATTTTAACAGTAAACGTCAATTTCATTGTACACACACAAACCAACAAAAATATTTCCATTGATATTTGGAATTTACAGAGCAAAATAGCTGTTTGAAAGCTTAGTTTGATTTAAGGTTATTTACTTTGTCAACATCACATTTTAAAATATACAATCCATGTTATAAAGCTTTAATTCTTTTGAATCTAAATGTCTACTGTCATTAAATAAATAATGGCTGACCCCCCACATAATTTCCCACAACTGTGAAATATAAATAAAAATAGGAAAAAAAGCTTTAAAACCATACTTTTGTGCAACTGTGACAATTGAAATTGATAAAAATAAAAAATGCTTATAGAAACATCCAATCTATCAAAATTAAAAATTAAATTCTGCCAAGCCTAAATACAGGACACAGCAGTGCAAAGTTATTATCAGATGTCAAGAAGAAAAATCAATGATCTTTTATAGTAATTACTTACTTAGCATCATCATCTTTCCCATTGTTGGGCTGTTGACTCTGTTCCTGTATTGTTCCAGTTGGTTCTGCTGACTTTGACTTTGCCGGAGCTGTGTCTGCATCTGAAACAGACAGTAATATTTAAAGCACTATTTTAGAACAGCTAATGAAAAAGGGCATCTTAGATGCTATTGCTGCTTTTATGGACAACTCCACAAGTTACATTTGGGGGCCTCAGTTTTCTGAACAACTTCCTGCATAGATTTGATTTAATATCAGTGACACCAAAAAGGCTGATGATGAGTGTATGCTGTGGAAGAGGTGTATAATTGGAGTTTATCAGTATAGATTTGTTGGCAGCTGTCAAAACAACAATGATCAGTTCAAACAACTAGAACTTGTGCAGTATTATAGGATGGTTTGTATATATGACCATCAGATCATATAGTTTGAAAAATCCAGGATGGTAAAACAAAGAGAAAATTCCACCTGACTTCTTTGCTTTATGGTTCACATTAGGGAAAATTCATACGAAAGCATTTTGTTCTTAATTTAATCTTCTCTTGCCTTAGTCTGCACAACAGACCGGCCTGTCTCCAAAATGTCTCCTAAAAATGTGTACATGTAGAGCAGGGGTCGGCAACGTTCGGCATGCGGCTCGCCAGGGTAAGCACCCTGGAGGGCCGGGCCAGTTTATTTACCTGCTGATGCGGCAGGTTCGGCCGATTGCGGCCCCCACTGGCTGCAGTTCGCCATCCCGGGCCAATGGGGGCGGCGGGAAACGGCGCGGGCGAGGGATGTGCTGGCCGCGGCTTCCCGCCGCCCCCATTGGCCCGGGACGGCGAACCGCGGACAGTGGGGGCCGCGATCGGCCGAACCTGCCGCGTCAGCAGGTAAATAAACTGGCCTGGCCCGCCAGGGTGCTTACCCTGGCGAGCCGCATGCCGAACGTTGCCGACCCCTGATGTAGAGCTTTTTGGCTTTTAAAGAAAAACGGAACTTACAATTTACTTAGTTTTAAAAGGAAATTGGAGCTAAAATTTGCTTTTATGTATGCATATTGTAAGTCCCCCTGACCTTTATCCTATGTAATTCCTTTCTCTAATTAGTCTTAGTTGATATTTTAATTTTCATACTGAAAAATCATCTGTCAATGGGCACAATCCCAGCCTTAATAAATACTGTAACTGTAATATGATAGGGAAAAAGCCTGGCAGCTAGATCATAACAAATCTGGAGCCTTTCTTGTGTGTATCTACTGTATTTCAATTTTAAGATGCAAGGGAGTTAAGGAGAAAAAAAGTCAATCCACACATAATCTTTAGATAAAATAAGATTAATTTTATGATTAATGTTAATCTCTGTGTACAAGAGTTGATGTTCATCAGTATGGCTTCTCAGAGGTGCACAGCCATTCACTGCAGTGAACTGTTCAGTTGCCAAGTCACAAAGCCATTGTTTGCTATAGTATTTGAAAAGAAGCCCTAATGTAGGAAAGCAGGCCAGTTTGGTGACTATAATAACACAAGCTGAACTAGACCACAGTGTGACATTAATTGATCAGCAAACCTCATCTTAACAGGAGAGGAGACTGGGATACCACAGCTGTACACAAGGCAGCTTAATGTAATAGATAATTTTAAAACCTACATTCACAATTTAACAAGCAGGGAGAAAAACAATGCATCAATTCTAAACAAGGTAAAGGAAGTTACTCTCTGAGCTGCTACCTATGGGTTCTCTTAGGCCCAGATCCACAAAGGGATTTAGGTATCTCAGTCTCAGTTTTATATGCCACTGTGATCCACCCCTCCCTAGCTGCTGCCTCAGCCTGCAGACATTTAAACTCACTTGACACCTAAACTTTTGCTGTAAAAGCTCTGTAGGCACCTCAGTTTTTGCATCAGGGCATGCATGCATGCTGCTGCCTCACTCTAGGCATCCAAATGCCTAAGCCTCAGCGTGATCCCAAACCAGGGGAATATAGGTGTTCCTCTGCCTTTCTTGTCTGCAGGGCCTGATCAGAAGGCATAATCAGAGGCTGCCTAACTCCACACATAATCCCTGGAGAAGAGGACGACCTCCTTTTATAAGCCTATGGTTATTGTACTCACCCAGGCTCTGGAAGACCCTAGTTCAAATCCTGCTGGTATTCCCCACCTCTCAGATAAGTACCCTAACCACTGGGGTACTCTGATATAGGAATCTCTCAGTATCTCTTGTTGAAGCTGTTCCTCTTTAACTGGGCCAGAGAGAGAATCAGTCTATAATCTAGTGGTTAGGGCACTAACTAGAGAGCTGGGAAACCCCTCTTCAAGTCTCTTCTCAGGCAGAGTGAAGAACTGAACTGAGATCTCATGCATTCTGGGTAAGTCCACTAACCTGTGGGCTAAAAGCAGGTCCTGCTCCCTGTGGCTGTTTTGTGTGGAGTTAGGCTGGCACCTAACTTCTCACAAGAAATAAAGTAGTCACCTAAACTGTTCCTCTCCAGGAGAAAGTTCCTGGCTGTGAATTACAAGCTGAAACAGGCACCTCCCTGCAGCCTGAATTTAGGGGCTGAATTCTGTGAACACTCCTTTCCGCAGCGGTTAGCTCAGGCAGCACCCTACCTAGCATGTTTGCTTTTGTGGATGTTTTTAGGGACCAGATTTTTAAAGGTATTTAGGCACCTAGTGGAATTTTCAAAAGCACCTAGATGCCTACAACTCAGGGCCGGCTCCAGGCACCAGCGCAGCAAGCAGGTGCTTGGGGCAGCCAAGGGGAAGGGGTGGCACATCTGGCTCTTCAGCGGCAATTCGGCGGCGGGTCCCTCAGTCCCTCTCGGAGGGAACGACCTGCCGCCGAAGTGCCACCGATCGCGATCACGGCTTCCCCCCCCCCACCGCCGCGTAGGGTGGCAAAAACCCTGGAGCCGGCCCTGCTACAACTCATTAATTTCAAAGGGTGTTAGGTGCCTAGATGCCTTTGAAAATCCTACTCGGTGTCTAAATAATTTTTTAAAAATCTGGCCCTAGATGCCTATTTCTCCCCATGCATTGTATAAGGAGCCTAACTCAGGCTTTGTGGATCCCACTGGTGTCAGTGATTTTTCTAGGCACCTAAACATCCCTTTGTGGATCTAGGCCTTAGTTACAAGTCTTCCTGTGAATGCTGAAGAACTGGCGGGCCAGGGGACTGAAGTGTATCTTCCCCCATCCAGAGGCACAACTTACATGCAACAAAGCTCACAAAAAGTAAGAAACAAATTGGAAAAGCCAAAGCTATCTAACTGAAATTCATAGATTCCAAGGCCAGAAGGGACCATTGTGATCATCTAATCTTACCTCCTGTATAATACAGGTTATAGAATTTCCCCAAAATAATTCCCAGAGCAGATCTTTTAGAAAACATCCAACCAGGATTTAAAATTTGTCAGTGATGGAGAATCCACCATGACCCTTTGTAAATTGTTGTGACTTTGTCCTCACCCACAACTATTTCACATTTGGGGACAATATATACCTTCAAGTCAGCGGCACTGCTATGGGTACCCGCATGGCCCCACAGTATGCCAACATTTTTATGGCTGACTTAGAACAACGCTTCCTTAGCTCTCGTCCCCTAACGCCCCTACTCTACTTGCGCTACATTGATGACATCTTCATCATCTGGACCCATGGAAAAGAAGCCCTTGAGGAATTCCACCATGATTTCAATAATTTCCATCCCACCATCAACCTCAGCCTAGATCAATCCACACAAGCGGTCCATTTCCTGGACACTACTGTGCTAATAAGCGATGGTCACATAAAAACCTACTGACTGCTACACTTACCTACATGCCTCCAGCTTCCATCCAGGACACACCACACGATCCATTGTCTACAGCCAAGCTCTAAGATATAACCGCATTTGCTCCAATCCCTCAGATAGAGACAAGCACCTACAAGATCTCTATCAAGCATTCTTAAAACTACAATACCCACCTGCTGAAGTGAAAAAACAGATTGACAGAGCCAGACGAGTACCCAGAAGTCACCTCCTACAAGACAGGCCCAACAAAGAAAATAACAGAACACCACTAGCTGTCACCTTCAGCCCCCAACTAAAACCTCTCCAGCGCATCATCAGAGATCTACAACCTATCCTGAAAGATGATCCTTTACTCTCACAGATCTTGGGAGACAGACCTGTCCTCGCTTACAGACAACCCCCCAACCTAAAGCAAATACTCACCAGCAACCCACATCACTGAACAAAAACACTGACCCAGGAACCTATCCTTGTAACAAAGCCCGATGCCAACTCTTTCCACATATCTATTCAAGTGACATCATCATAGGGCCTAATCACATCAGCCATACTATCAGGGGCTCGTTCACCTGCACATCTACCTATGTGATATATGCCATCATGTGCCAGCAATGCCCCTCTGCCATGTACATTGGCCAAACCGGACAGTCTCTACGCAAAAGAATTAATGGACACAAATCTGACATCAGGAATCATAATACTCAAAAACCAGTGGGAGAACACTTTAACCTGTCTGGCCATTCTATGACAGACCTACGGGTGGCTATCTTAAAACAGAAAAACTTCAAAAACAGACTCCAACGAGAGACTGCTGAGCTGGAATTGATATGCAAACTAGACACAATCAACTCAGGATTAAATAAAGATTGGGAATGGCTGAGCCATTACAAACATTGAATCTATCTCCCCTTGTAAGTATTTTCACACTTGCTTCTTATCAAACTGTCTGTACTGAGCTATCTTGATTATCACTTCAAAAGTTTTTTTTCTCTTACTTAATTGGCCTCTCAGAGTTGGTAAGACAACTCCCACCTGTTCATGCTCTCTGTATGTGTGTATATATATCTCCTCAATATATGTTTCACTCTGTATGCATCCGAAGAAGTGGGTTGTAGCCCACGAAAGCTTATGCTCTAATAAATGTGTTAGTCTCTAAGGTGCCATAAGTACTCCTGTTCTTTTTGTGGATACAGACTAACACGGCTGCTACTCTGAAACCCATCCAATGGTTAGTTACTCTCACTGTTAAAAACTTACACCTGTTTTCCGGTCTGAATTTCCCTTCCAGCCATTGGATTGTTATATCTTTCTCTGCTAGATTGGAGAGCCTGTTATTAAATATTCATTCCCCAAGAAGGTAATAATAGACTATAACTAAGTCAACCCTTAACATTCTCTTTGTTAAGCTAAATAGATAGATTCAAAGAGCTCAATCACTATAAGGCAGGTTTTCTAACCCTTTAATAATTCTTGTGGCTCTTCCCTGAACCCTCTCCAACTTATCAACATCCTTCTTAAACTGTGGGCACCAGAACTGGATACAGTATTACAGCAGCAGTTAGCCAGTTGTTAATCTCTTTAATGTGAGCATATTCTTGTGGGAACATGACAGACTCCATTGCCAGACTTCTTCAATCACCGTGAGGTTCAAATTTCTGAGAATTTTTCAAAAATAAAACCTGTCATACACAATTCCTTCTGAACATATTAAACACAATCCAAAGGATGTTTGTTTGTTTATTTTTATCATGGAGCACACATGACTTCTGGGGACAACTCCCATTCATGCTAATGATACATATATTAAAATAGACCCAGCTACATGGCTGCTAGGGACTTTTCTGTCCAAGTTTAATTTAATTTAATGGAAAATAGCTAATTTGTCAAAAAGAAAATTGACATTTCCCACAGAAATTTCCCTTAAAAATCAAAAATCTGAAAATTTTAGCCAGTTAACAAAATCCTGAAATTTTGATGAATGCTTCCCATTCCCCCACTTTCACCTAAACTTTGTGTGTGTGTGTGTGGGGGGGGGGGGTAGGTTGAGCCGTGGGGAAATGGACATTTCCAAAACAGCTCTATTGAATAGTTTTGGTTTGGTCTCCTAAAACAAACAGAAAAACTGTTTGTATGGATTAATGTTTAGAACTTTTGCCTCTGGACATGAGGCCAAGTATTTCCAGAGCAAGTGAACTTATGACATTAGGATATAATGTGTATACTGTACTCCGGATCAAGGGTTGGGTCTTGCACTATTAAAGGTGCTGTCATTGGGACAATCTGTTAAACCAAGGTTCTTTCTGCTCATGTCTTGCGGAAATTCCAGACAGATACTAATAACCCCATGATACTTCTTGCAAGGAGGTAGAAATAACCCTAGTCACCATTCCTCCTTCCAATAAAACTTAACAAAACCAGCTGCCAGATAAGCTATTTGTTCATCCCTTTCCCAGCCCCTGGTGCTCAAGGTAGGCCAGGACTGAGTGCACTAGACTCTCTGTATTCCCGGTTCTCTTTCGATAGGGTTGCCAGGTGTCCAGTTTTTGACTGGCACGCCCGGTCAAAAAGGGACCCTGGCAGCTCTGGTCAGCACTGCTGACTGGACCATTAAAAGTCTGGTTGGCGTGTGGCTGGCAGGCTCCCTACCTGGCTCCGCGCGGCTCCCTGGAAGTGGCAACATGTCCCTCAGCTCCTAGGCGGAGGGATGGCCACAGGGTCTCCTTGAGCTGCCCGAGGTGAGTGCCACACAGAGGCTGCACCCTGAAACCCCTCCTGCACCACTGCCCCAGCCATGAGCCCCCTCCCGCACCCAAACTACCTCCCAGAATCCATACCTCCTCCCATGCCCCAACCTCCTGCCCCGAGCCCCCTCCCGCACCCAAACTCTCTCCTGGCACCCACACCCCAAAACCCCTCCTGCACCCCAACCCCCTGACCCAGCTTGGAACCCCTTCCTGCACTCCAAATCCCTCAGACCCAGTCTGGAGCCCCCTCCTGCACCTCAAACCCCTCATGCCCAGCCCCACCCCGGAGCCTGCACCCCCAACCGGAGCCCTCACCCCCCCAACCCAACCCAACCCCCTGACCCAGCCCAGATCTCCTTCCTGCACCCTCAACCCCTCATTTCTGGCCCCATCCAGAGCCCACATTCCCAGTCCAGAGCCCCTACTTCTCCCACACCCCAACCCCCTGCCTCAGCCCGGAGGTGTGCAATTAGAAAGTTGGCAACCCTATCTATTGGCCATGCAAAAAGGGCTACATTAGAGCTGCCACAGGCCTGCTCTCACTTACAGTAGGGGGCCAGATAAATCTGTGACTGCCCCAGAATACAGGAAGCATAAAGGTATCTTAAAAGTGAGCTCCGGAATGGAAGAACTCAGAATCAGACCCTTAATGTCCCTGGTTGAGTGTCAGCTGTTGCTGAGTGAGTTAATAGAAGCTGCATTTGTAGGGCTCTGTGTTTGTCATGGAGGTCACGGATTCCATGACTTTCCACAACCTCCGTGACTTCTGCAGTGGCTAGTGCGGCTGACCCCAGGGATGCCTAAGCAGCTGGCTCCGGGGCAGCCACACTGTGGGTCAGCCACACTGGCCGCTGCTGCAGCGGTCCCCCAGATGCCCCACCAGCAGCGGTCCCCAGGGGTGCCCCCCTCAACAGTGTCCCCCCCCCAGAATTTAGTCAGAGGTATTTAGAGTATAAGTCATGGATAGGTCTCAACCCTTGACTTTTACTAAAAATACCCCTGACTAAATTGTAGCTTTAGTCATTTGCCTCCAAATGTCACTGTACTGCTAATAACTAACATCACTCTGTAAAGGCCTATGAAACACTGTGGCTGTGAAAGGTGTAATATTAAAACCAAACCCTACCCTATGTTTGTGTATCTAAGGTACACACCTGGCAGGATGGAGGTGGAAGTCTAAACTGAGTGCTATGGTCCCCCATGGCAGCTCCCAGAGGGAAGGGTGTGTTAGAAAGGGTCTGATATAAGGTCTCTGGGCTGCATGGGCCCTGAGCCCTATATTGCGCAATGTGGGGGTATGCCTCAATGTTTCTTCTACCTCTGGCATGGATTAGGAGTCTGGCTTCCTGCCAGGGTCCCAGGGCAGGCCTGGGAGCAGAAAGAAGGCATTGCCCTACCTTGTCCTTTCTCCCACCCTTTGGAATGGTGGGTTCCTAGGGATGTGTGGACACTCATAGGATCAACTCTGCCTGATTTACAATTATTCCTGGTCCTTGTGTGAAAGAACACAGTTGCACAGTTTAGACCCCTATAGTCATAGTGCGACATTTCATTTTGAATCAGCTGTATATTACATTTTACTGGCTAATTCTCAAATGTCAACCTGCCTGCTTATATTTTTTTCTTTGGTGGGGAAAAAAAGCTGCATCACAAAAAACAAGTACAATAGGTGTTCCATGTTCATTATAAATGTACAAAAATGTGTTTTACCATCATACTGCTACAGACTTTTTTTTTTTTTTAAATGAGCATTTTTAATCAACTTTGTTCTTATGCTTATGAAATCACATCACCCCCAAGGACATCTTACTAAATATATTAAACTCATGCAGTCTGCAAGTACCAAATTTCTCAACTTTATTACTAACATTAATGTTGGCAGTTTTTAGGTAGGAACATTTGTTCTCTTCCAAACCCTCAGTATAAGAAATCTAATTGGACTGAACTGTCTCTCAACAACTGAGGGAAATATAGAAGAGAATGCGTAAGAGGGAAAAAGTCCCATATAAAATAAGATGCAAAGATATTTTGAATAGTTACTTCTTGGTTCAGTAAAACATAGTTTTAATGGTTGCCTGGAAAACTAGTGTAGATTTATACCTGATAGTAAAGGCTAAATGTGTTTTTAGTTCCTAGAAAGATTAAAATGTTGGCCAACTTAACTATGCATGGTAACACTTTTAAAAGCACAGTTTGAAGTGGAAACTAAATTGCATTGAGGTCAGAGCCTAGCTGCAGGAGGCTGAGTGTCGGCAGATTGCGCAAACTGCTTTCTAAACAACAGCATTTCCTTTAAACTATAGTTCAGAACACTCCAAGCCAGAGAATTTTTAGCATTCCCACTTTGTGCTAACTGCAGCATATTATGCCTAAATAAGATTTTTAAAATCTTGCCTTGGTATATGACATATAGAGCAGGTTCATAGCAGAGAGGGAGGAAGCATGATCTTGTGGTTAGGTACTAGAGTGGGACTCAGGAGATCTGAGTTCAATTTCCTTCTTTGCCATGGACTTCCTGTGTGACCTTAGGCAAGTCACTTAATTGCTTTGTGTCTCAGTTTATGTACCTCACTTAGGTCATGTGAGGATAAATCCATAAATTCTTGGTAGATGTTTAGATAATATGGGGGTCATAAAACTATTTAGATACTCTTATAAGTTTGAGGAAGAGGGAGCTAGCTATTAGAAACATTCTGAAAGAATCCTTTCTGGGCATGGTAACCTACACACTTGTATGACTTCCCTGGAGGGGAACTTTGATTCTATGAATGTTTGAACAAATAACCTAGGTGAAGAAGGCGGGTGGAGAAATTAATGTGGCTGAAGTGGAACAATCAGCAAATCAGACAGTCTTAAATGAAGATACAAATTTAATCCTCATCCTTAGCAGTTATCACTGCTCAGAACAATGTTCCAATTAAAAATGAAGCCTGGTTCCACAACATACACACACAAAAAAGGAATCTACTCTGAAGAGAGAAGGTTTATTTTCTTAGCATTTAGCTTGCCACTGAGGTGAAAAAGAAGAGAGAAATTAAACAACATTTCATAGCAGCAGGAGTGAAAGCAAGTAGATTAAACATAGTCAAGCTCCATGTAATCTTTAATGACAAAACATACATTTTATGGGACCAGAAGGCTGCATTTTAACTGTTGGAAAAATTCAGTGAAGAGTGTAAAGGAAAAGAGGATCAGGAATTAGAATGATATTTAAAAGGCTCTGAGACCTCCTTCTCTGAGTTGTATCACATTAGCACTAAAATACTATACTTGCTAAGTATTCTTAGAACATTATCCATATTTTTTAAAGTCCTGGACTTTGATATTCTTTGGGGATACATTTTTTGGATGTGTCCAATTGAATTCGGAGGAGCTAAGTCCATTGTCAAAAGTGTCTAAGTCACTTCAGAGCCAAGTCCCATTGAATGTTAATGGGACTTAAGATCCTAGGTGACTAAGGAACATAAGTCCCATTTTCAAAAGCATCCAAGTCACTGAGGTGCTTTTAAAAATTTTACCCTGGGATTTGTGAGCAGAAAGTCTGACTAAAACAAAGTTAAATCCTTTCTGTGCAAACACTAGTTATTCTTCCCTTTCCTTTCTCCTTCAGGGAAGTGTAAGTGCTTTCTGAAAAGCAAGATTCTCTTTAGAAACTAATCACTTGTTGCTCAGAAAACATCAAATTACTATGGTGGCAGTAAGGTATATAGATAGGAGAATGGACCTTGATTTTGGAAAAAGAAGTAAAAGAGTCAAGGATGGTGTGCAGAGCAAGGAAGAGGGGAATGAGCATAGCTGAGAAACCACAGACCTAGACCTAGATAGACTGGTTGGAAGGGTGGGGAGAAGGCGATGGAGTGATGTTGGAGACAAGGTGATAGTCACAGACCGGGAACTCAGCAATATAAAGATCAGAAGGGGAGCAGTTCTCAGTGAAGAAAAGATCAAGGGAGTGGTCACTTTGATGAATGGGAGAATTGATCCAAGGCTGAAGGACAAGTAAGGAGGCAAAGGCTGAAGGCAAAGGCTAATGGGTAGGTGGACTGTCATCATGGAAGTTGAGGTCACCAAAGATGAAGGTGGAAGATTGTGATGAGTGGAATATGGAGCGTCATGAGTCAAAATCAAAGACAGTGGAGAGGGCAGAATCAGGTGGATGGTGGATAACAGCATGGGGTGGGGAGAAGACAGGAACTGGGTGGAGTGTTGTTCAAAAATGGAGAAGTGAGGAGGGGCTGGAAAGAGAGGGAAAGGAGAAACCCAATGCCCCCATGGTATTCCTTTAGTGACTATTTGGGGTGGGCATTTGTAAGAGGTACACAATGAGCGACAGCTGGGAAGACAGCATTAGAGATAGGGATCCAGGTTTTAGTGAGTGCCAGGATATGGAAGAAGCAAGATATGATGGTATTGGGTTTATCAAAGGTAGATGACTAATCTGATATTTTTTTGATAAGAACTGGTGTTTTTAGACAGAGGAAATGCAGTACATCTAATCATTCTGGGCTTCAGTAAAGCATTTAACACCATACCACATGGGAAATTATTAGTTAAACTGGAGAAGATGGGGATTAGTACAAGAATTGTAAGGTGGGTAAAGAACTAGCTAAAAGGGAGATGGCATCAGTTGGTGCTGGGAGGAGAATTATCAGGTTGGACGTTGAAGTGGATTTCCTCATGGACTGGATCTTATTTAAAATTTTCTTTAATGACCTTGGCACAAAATGCAGGAGTGTATTAATGAAATTTGCGGATGACATGAACTTTTATCAATGGAGGCATCGTCAATACAGAGGAGAACTGGAATATTACACAGGAAGATGTGCATGACCAACAGGACTGGAGTAATAGAAATGTGTAAGGTGATCACATGTAACAAAAATTTCCCCCCGTAAGTATGGGGCTCATCAGCAGGAAACAACAGAGGAGGAGAAAGAACGCATGCATTAGTTGATCACAGGAATACTATAAGCCACCAGTGTAATGCATCCATAAAAGAACCTCACTTAGAATCACATGGGTATCAGGTGAGATATCAGGCAAGGTATTTCCAGTAGAGATAGGGAAGTAGAAATGCCACTGTACAGGATTGTAGTAAGATCTCATCTGGAATACTATGTACAATTCTAGTCACTCATGTTCAAGAAAGATTAATTCACACTGGAACAGGTACAGAGAAGAGCTACTAGGATGATCAGGGGAATGGAAGTGTCCATCTTACAAGAGGAGACTAAAAGAGCTTGGCATGTTTAGCCTAGCAAAATGAAGCATAAGAGGGGATATGTTGCTCTCTATGAATACATCAGAGGGGAGTAAACACCAGGGAGGGAGAAGAGCTATTTAAGCTAAAGAACAATGTTGGCACAAGAACTGGCCTTGAATAAATTTAGTCTGGAAATTAGAAGGTTCCTAGCCAGGATTTAGGGGCAGGCGACCCAGGCGATTGACTGCAGTGCTGGGTTGGGATGGGGAGGCTGGGCTTGAAGTGCTGTTTTTGTTGTTAGTGACAAAAGGGAAAATACAATGTTTGAAGTAAAATATTTCAGGTATCCCATATGCGGACTCATTTTTCACTAACCTTCTAGAATGTTCTGGACCTTTGTAGAATCTTGTGGAACCTTCCAGACTTTCAGAGAACTACATTTTCTTTGAACCTACTAGAATGTTGTCAGCCATGCCCTCACGGGCAAATAAGGGGCAGGGTGTCACCAGTCAGTCAGTGAGATATCAGAACAAAGTGAAGTGAAGTGAGAGCCCAGTTGCGATATTGTGAATCTTATTTTACGGTGTAATTGTGAAAGTGTTCTTGTGTTTTAAGACTTGAAGAGTGTAAGTAGTGACTAAAAAAGGACAAATGCAATAAAAATAAGGTATTCAAACGTTTAACAAATGGGGCAAGGGGGTGCCAAGGACACTCCTCACCTGGGGTGCCATTTAGTTTAGGGCCAGCCCTGTTCCTAGCCATCAGAAGAGTGAGATTCTGGAACAGCCTGGCAATAGGAGTAGGAGGCAAACAACTAACTAGTTTTAATATGGAGACTAAATTTCTTAATGGGATTATATGATGGGGTAGCCTACAATAGCAGGGGACTGGACCTGATGACCCATAATGAACCGATAAGGTCCCTTCCAGTCTTAAGAAGTCATGGATGGAGGTAATGTTTTAAGATATAGAATAAGTATTCCAATGGGAGGAGAAGGAGGGAAGGTCAGAGCTTGGGAATGGGTATGAGGTGAGAGGGGAGGAAGGGTCAGCAGGATTAAGGTGTTGAAGGAGAAGAGTAGAGCTGGAGGTAGGAACCGGGCTGGGGCAGAGGTCACTGGAAGAAGAGAGGGAGAAGGTGAGTGAGAGGCATACAGGTTTGTAAATAGTTTTGTGGGAGACATGGAGAAGAAGTGTGGGAGGAGGGAAGAAACTGAAACAGAATCTGAGTGGAGAGAATGACCAGCGGATAGAGACTAGTCATCAATTATGCTGTGAAACAATCAAAGGTGCTATTGTATAAAAATTCAAAGAACCAGTGAAGCAGTAGTATGGTCAATCAGTTATGGCAGGCAGTAAATATGCAAAGCAACAGCAACATGAATCAATAATGCAGAGAATCTGCAATTAGGTGACTCGGAATCAGTTAAGCAGATAAACAGATGTAGGGAATCAGTTAAGGAATGAATCAGTTATGGAGCAGATCAGTTATGCAGAGAATTAATTACAAAGCAAGTCAAACAGGAAGAGAATTGGTTATGGATCAAAAATACAGAGAATTAATTACAAATCAAGTGAGTGATATAGAAGGTAATCAAAGGGATTAGGGTATGGTAATGGATAGTCAATGAGGAAGCTGAATATACCAGGTGTTCTTGAGTGAAGTGAGTAGCCAAGTACTAATGAAAAAGGTTATAAATATGTATTCTGCTGAGTACCCAGCTGTGCTGCAACACTGCGCTGCCCCAGAAGGCACCAGAAGGCAGGGAGGAGATGGTGGCTGGTCCTGGCTGCAGGAGGATGTGCCAATAGATGCAGAAGTCCATGTGACTTGCCTGCAGCCATGCTGAGTCTCCAGAGCCCAGTCAAATTTGTGTTTAAAGGCTATTCAGTTGCATAAAGGGAATGTGGCCAGAGACTTTGCTTATCTATTTTATTTTGATTGTACCAGAAACCCTGTGTACAAATCAGAAATCCCAGATACGGTTTTCTCTGCTTAACCTTTAACTTTTAGATCTGTTGAGCTGGGTGTAACCCTAGCCCTATCATGGTAATCATAACTCCCCATGAGTATCTAAATATTCAGTACAGACAACTGTAAAGTGCCAAGCATCTATCCTGTCATTACATGCTTCCCACAGACTTTCTAGACTTTCTACTCTGTCCAACAGCTGTTCCCAGTGACTATGGACCTGTCCCAAATCCTGTTAGAGTTAATAGGAGCCTTTCCATTGATTTCAGTGGGCATTGGATCAGGTCTTATAGCAGTCTACTACTTACAACTAATGGAGCTACTCCTGTACCTTACGTGGTAGGGGCATATGCTTGTGGTACTGAATTGCCCAGGTTTTCTATCTATGTACGGTCATGAGTTCATGACACACACACAATCCCTATTTGCTGTATATATCAAGGATTGCACAACTAGAGTACCTGTCTGGGGTAAAAATATGCATTTGCAAAACTAAAACATGACTTGAGGCTGGCTGAAAATTTGTCCTTAAGCATCCTCCAGAACATTATGGGGGAGTGGGGGGAGGAGGGGAGCAGCTGAATGTGAACACATTGGATGAAGATATAGTTGCACTGCTGAGCTATAGCAACATGGATAAAATGCATTTTATGTTGCAGTTCCCTTCTATGCTATCCCTTTATTTATTTTTGACAGGGAAATGGTAACTCAGTACTGTAATGAATAGGGTCTTGCATAAATTCATCTGCAAAAATAAGATCAGCTTTTGGATGGCAAAAGAGGCATTTGCCTGGATCAATATTTCATTTTTTCATGGAATAGCATCGGTGATTTAATGTTGCTAAAGAGCCACATAACATGTTAGATTTTGTTTTTCAATTGTTGCTTACTGCTACGGTCAATGTATGTCAGATTTTGTTTATTAATTCATGGCTTAGTTCTACAGCTACTTCAGAGCAGAATGAGAGCATGGAATGACTCGATTGTTTTTTCCTTTAAATTAAAAAAAAAAATTGTCATGAAAAGAAGGAATTAGTAACACTGTTTAAAATTACACAAAATGCAAATAGGGGTTTTGCATCGTTCCATATTCTGTTCTTCCAGTGATCCTCAATCCTTTCTGGCTTTATGCTCATACGTTCCAGTCCTGGACATCTTTTGAATAGAGTCTGCCAATAATACCAGACTGTGAGGTGGGTCTGTGATATGGATAAATATCCACTATGCACACCACTAACTTGATTTTTGTGTGAGCTCAACACGTGATTTGAATTCAGAACGGGAAATGATATCTACCTATTGTGCCATTAGATTAGTTTTTAAATGAAACATGACCATAAGTACATTTAAGGGATATGCAGAACTCCTTCTCAAGTTGAGAAACACAAATGCTTTAAAATGAAGCTACATTGTGCATAAAAGAAATGAGGCTGAAGCCAAGGAGAGAGATCTGGAGTGATGAGGTATATGTGAATCATCACTGTAGAGGTATTTATTAAATCCATACGAATAGCGGAGATCATCTAAAGATGGGGCATAAAGGAAGAAAAATGGGGGCTAAGAACACAAGGGGATTGGAGTGGAGGAATAGCTGCCAAAATCTGAAAGGCCAGTGAGATAAAAGGAAAGGAAAGAGAAGACAGTGTCAGTAAAGAATAGAATTTTGTAATGGATTGTTACCAGTTTGAGGTCAATGGGAATTGAAGAGGCTTAACCCCTCACAGGAGGAGATCAGCACCTGGCAGAACTGGGGACCCTGTGGGGAAAACACTCGATTTTTCAGAGGAACTTTGATACTCAAATGCACGTTGTCTGCTGCTCTATACTATCTGAATATTGTTCAGGTACAGTTCTGGTTCAGGTAAATGGAATGTTACTGACCTTGTTGCTTTGGTTCTGGTTGTGCAGTATTAGCAGTCTCGCCTTTCTGTGGCTCATTTTTGTTTTTATTTTCACCCTTAAGGAAGCAAACAGAAGAATTTAAGATGTATTTTAGGAAAAAATGTGGTTCAGGCATAAAGTGTGAAAATTCATTACTTAACTGCATTTGTCTCTTTTAACAATCTTTACTCCTATAATATTTCTTTTCATTGCTGATGTATGCATGATGTATGGGTGTATATATATGTATCTCACACACACACAGCCCCCCCAAATACTAGAACATATATGTATATGCGTACTTGAAGGTATATTATATATATATATATATATAGAGAGAGAGAGAGAGAGAGAGAGAGAGAGAGAGAGAGAGAGAATGGTCACGTGGTTATGGCCCTACTATAGGACTAGGGAGATCCAGGTTTAATTCAGTTCTCTGCCAGAGATTTCTTAGCTGAACTAGAGCAAGTCACTGAGGGTATGTCTGCACTAAAATTGTCAGGGGTGAATTTCAGCTAGAGGAGATGTGTTCTAATCAATCTAACATGATAAATATAGATGTGGTGGGGATGGGGCTAGCCACCCCAAGTACAATCCTATCTGAAACTACAGGTGTGTACTTGGGGCTGCTTGTGCAGCTGCACTTCTATTTCTAGCACAATAGCTCAATCAGAAATTACACCTTCCAGCTCTAGTGTAGACATGTCCACAGTCTGTCTGTCTGCCTCAGTTTCCCCTCTGCAAAATGGGGATACTAGTACTTCCCTACTTCACAGAGGTGTTGTGAGGATAAACACATTAAAGACTGTGAGGCACTCAGATATTTTGGTGACAGGGACCATATAAAATAGATTGTATCCTGGGATAAATATATTTAACACTGAGGTGTTTGTCCAAGGACACAGTTGTTATTCAGTTAACAGGAAGTATCTTCATTAACTATGTTGGGCTATTCTCCTGCAGTAGGGAAAGTTGGTGGCTGCCCAATGATTCCTGCCCTCATCCATTTTTTAAAATATGAATCATTAAGTTTCCTTGCAAGACATCACAAATGTTTACCATCCCAGGCACAAAGCTGACTTGTTCGCTATTTATCACAGTGATTGATGATGAAAAAATTACTGATATTTTACTTGATCATCAAAAAATACTAAATTTGGATGAGCAAGAGAGTAGAACTTAAAATGGCTATAGGTAAGGGCTTGGGCTTTTTTTGGGAGGAGGGAGGCAAGAGGGGGGAACAAAAAGCTAGGCACCACAGGGCATATGAAAATGAAAAGGTTTTGTTTTGTTTTGAAAAAGTTAACAACTTTTTACATTAATTTTGGGTTTGTTTTGAGTTTTCGATGAAAGGTTGGATTGGTTCTTATTTTACTCCGAGTGTTTGTTCTTCCCTAACTTTGATCACAGGATCTTTGTATTCTGAGAGTTTGATTCTGAGATCTTGGGAAACAAACAAACATGTACAATTGCAATTCTAGAGAATCTGTGCATTCTCAGGGTAGTGTGGGTGTATAGCAGAACCTGGGAATATTTTGTTTGCTTCTCAGTTGCTAAGTTTAGCTATACAGTCTTTTGCTGTACAGGTTGTTTATTCTGTTTCAGGCTTTTGCTCATGTGAGCCCCAAATACAGTCATGTTAGTTAATACTCGTGCAATGCTCTGAAGATGTAAAATGTTACACAAATATTATTCACACATTCCATCTTCTTTTACCTTTTACATGGTTTTCCTTTATAGAGTTTGCATGAACAGTATGCTTTGGTCTTTGATTCATCTATCACCTTGCAACCTGGATCACTCAATGCATCTTTCCAGATGGAGTTGGAAGTCCAGGTTATGGATAGTACTAGGCAGAAGTGTGGACACATCAGAAGATACTTGGCCTGTGTGTAGGACTGGTTGTGTGTATAGAGTAATTTTGGGTCATTGGTGATAAGGGCTGTGTCACAGGGTGACACCGGCCCTTTAAGAAGAGGCAGTGAGGTCCAATTCACCTGTGACTCATCATCTGCCTCCCAGTTAGGCTTAAAAGAGGGCACGTGGGCCTGAGAGGGGACAGAGATCTGGAGAGTTAGTTGGCTGAGAGCACAGACTGGAGGAACAAGGAAAATGGCAGTTGAGAGCTGCTGGGGAGAGACAGTCTGTAGAGAGCAGAAAACTTTGCAGGCCCGCCCTGGGAAGAGGGAGGAATTGACGGCTGGTGGAGGGGCTGGCCTGCTGACCTTCCAGAGCTAGGGAGCCAGTGCAGGATAGCTGAAAAGGGCAAGGCTAGGAGGCCAACAGAAGGGCGAGCTTGCTGACCTTCCTAAGCTAGTGAGTCCACTCAGGGTGGCTGAAAAGGGCTGAGTCTTTGGACTGTGTTTTGAGCAGAAGAGTCATGAGACTGGGTACTCTCAGATGGGTGGCTTGGCAAGTGGAGGGTCCCTGGAACAAGGGTGGGAAGGAATTGGGAATTGAGTGCTGGTGGTCTCATGGGTGAGTGACCTGGAAGTGATGTCCCTGGACAGAGGAATTGAAGACTTCTGTACCTTTATTTGTACAGACTATTGTGTGTGTAAATGAATAAACTATGCTCAGAGATGGGCCTTTGTATCGAACAGTGAAAGAGGCTGTGCTCTTTTTATGGTTGGACTCTGGGGAAACTGAGGCAGATGCACATGGTGTGTCTTGTTGAAGGAGGGTGCTCCAGGTGGGTCCTCTTTATGAGAGGCCATTTAAGTGTGTAGATAGAAAAAAAGATTTATAGTAAGAACAGATGTGCCAGTTGTAATATGCCAGATTATGAGGAAACTCAGTTTCTTATATGAAAAGTGATATAATTGATGTGAGTAAACAGAAGAGCAGAAAGTAAAACAAAAAACACATGGGCAATGTTCAAACTCACACATTTGCTATATACACACCTTCATTTTCTGTAGGTAGTCCTAAGTGTAGAAAGGCAGTAACTGGGTGCTTTCCTTCTTAGCACTCACTCTTAGTATGTATAGACTAGTTCTCTCACCATGAGCATTTTACAATTTCTCATTACTTTTTTTTAAAATAACTCCCTCTTTGTTTGGTGTGGACTCTGGAATTTTCCCTCTAGCTCCTCCTCCTATCAACCCCAGAGCAGGGTAAGGCTGCCTGCTCTATCTTTAGAGAAATCAGCCTGACCTGTATTGCTGGAAACAGCATCAGCGTCTTCCTGCAGTGCAAACCTTTCCCCAGGTAAGTATCAGTCAGAAGAAACTTTTCAGACCTGTTTATAAGAAATCTAGTGGCTACCAATATCAGAAATAGAAAAATGAAGGCACAACACAAACAACCTTGTTTGTCCATTCTTCAGGTCAATTAAAGGTACAGTAGCACCGCTCCTGAAAGCAAAATCAGCTTGGGGGTGGGGGGACACAAAAAACAATCCCTCGGGCAAATCTCAGTATAAAATACAGGACATTATTATCCACAGCTGCTGGTAATACATATAACTCGGCATGACCACTATCCCAGCAGGATATAAAATAATTGAGTTATCAGGATAATAATAGTGATGGATGCACCTCTACATTTTTATATAAAATTCCTATAGTGTATTGCCTATCCAAATAGTATATGAATTGGTATGTATTCCTACCAGTTAAGCAGTTCCTGTGGGATCAGAGGAAGGAATATCTAAGAGACTTTGCAATATGTGATACACTCTACAATTTAGGTTCTGTAGGGCCTTTTGTAACTGAACAGTAGAAAATCAGTGGATCAAAGTGGAGAGCTTACGTAATGTGGCACTGGCGGCACATCTGTTGCCAAAAGAGGACTTCCAGAGAGGTGGACTACTACCTACCCCAAGAGGAAACCAAATGCCAGAATAGAGGAGCAGGCTGCCTCATCAATCCTGAAGATGAGACAAGATACTTGAGGGCTGGGGAGTCTAAGGCAGCTGGGCTGCAGAATATCCTGTGTACCAAATCAGAGTGCCACAGAATTCAGGACTCTTGTCTTACAATTTAGACCCCATTTAAGTGGTGTACACATGGCCTTGGCTATGCTGTATCTTGTCACTTTTGATCAAACACATCCCATTTGGGGGATATATGAGCACAAGTGCAGAACATATGCAGAGCTCTCTGAATATGTATTTTTAGCATGTTATATCAATTAGGGCCCAGGTCTGTTGTGCATCCCTGAAAAAGAAAATTATTCCACTTCTTAACATGCTTGTGTTGATTGGAGGTCAAGATAAAATACAGTTTGGGCTGATCAAAATTTGCCACTTACCCAGATGGGTACAATTTCAAGAACTTTAAATAAATGAACCTCATTTTCCGGATATCCTTCCATCTTTGAACATTCCAGTTAGCGTCCATTTTAGTCAAAACTATGAAGTTGTTAGCAGGTGCGTCCCCTATAGCAGTGCTACCAGAAGGGATGTCATAGGGATGGTTAACACTGGCAGAGGTGGTGCTAGCCGATTGGGGGCCCTAAGCCAGAATATTTCCCTCCCCACAACACATACTAAAGAAGTGAATAGGGCCCCCCATGAGCTGCTCAGGGCCCTAAGCAATTGATTAATCCGCTTATGCCTAGTGCTGGCTCTCAACACTCAGGTTGTGACCTTGTGGAGGTGACACTGCACATCCTAGAGTGATAAATAATATTGTGGTTTGCCAGTGTTTGGTATACTTGGGCAGACATTTTTATTTGTGGGAGAAAATGAGTTCCCTGAATAGGATTCTTGATGTTAAACAGTCATTTAATTAAAGTAATAAAGGAAGAATTTCCTTTGCTCCCAAAGCAGCAATTAAGATTAAAGGCACTGGACTGATTGTAAACAATTTGTTTTGCTTTGGTTACCAATATCCCAATGACTTGCCCTGTGAAATTATGAGTTATGGCAGGTTACAGCAAATTCTGGATACTAAAAATCCTCATTTAAAAAAGACAAGTAAATGAATGCTTTTTGGCCTTAGATAGCCTTGAGTTTTTAAATTTTCCGTTAATGTACAGTGCACAAGTGAGTTAATTCTTTAAACCAATATTTATTCTTTATAATAGAACGAAAAGGTAGCTTTTCTATAGATTTCAACTGGAACTATTTTTGTAAGACATAGCCAAATGATATATGAAGAATGTTACTAAGTTACTTTGTCTTTCCAAGACCGTATATGGCCCAGTAATCATTCAGGATAGGCCCGTTTGTAAAGCAACTACACCAGGGTGAGTGACAGTGTGAAGACAATATAAGGAAAACAAGGAGCAAACCAAAAGGCAGCTGTCATTTAGCACAGATGAGGATATTCAATACAGTGAGCTTCTGGGAAAATCTAAGTTTTGGTTATTGCTACATCTAATTAAATCAGTGATTTCCAAGCACAGACATAATATTAATGGATCTGTGTAAGATTAAATACTCTACCTGCCCTGTGGGTGGCGGCTGTTGGGGTGGTGGGTTAGGAGGGGCCTCTTCATCCTTGGACTTTTCCTCCTCTGGTTTTTGCTTCACTTTGGTGAATCTTGCTTTCAGTTTATTAAACATCTTGCCCATGAGACTGTTTTGATACCTCTGCTGCTCTTTTACTGTCAATAGGGACAGCCCATGGCTTTTCTTGCCACTACTGTTCAAGCCAATTAGACATTTAATCAGGGTTTAGTTCTGGTTAATGCCTTGAAGCAACTCCCTACATGGACAGGCTGTTCCAGTGGCTGCTTTTCTTGCCATTATTACTTTTGTTTTATATCCTAGAATAAGTGACTTCTAGCTTAATCGTTAAAAATTATGCAGAGACTTTAAGTTTCTACATAAATGTATATGGAGGAATAGTGCCTGTCTCCTGGCTGGGGCAAAGCAATGTCCTATGTTTTATATTACACCCGGAGTATTTAACATTAATTTATAATTTTGCATTTACAGTCGAGTTTAGTCATAAAGGCATTTAGAGTCTAACTGGGAAATGAAAAAGGTTAATTGGCCAATCATCCTAGTGCTGCACCTTCTACACAGTGGATTACATGAGTTCTCCAGAATTAATTCCCTCTGCAATCCTGATGCATTCATCTAACAAGTGACATTAAACAGTGTAAGGTGTCCTTTGAACTTGGTGCTCATTTTTAGCAAGTTTATGCCTTTCAGCTAAAGAGAGCTGCATATTTCAGATTAATAAAGAAAGGTAAAAATATTTCCAAATGAAATCCCAACCAGTACTATTTTATAGAAAAGCTTTTGGTGATAATTTTGAACAGATCAAGATTTTTGAGACAGTACTACAGATTTTAATAGATGGTGATTTTTAAATTGGTGTTTGGACCTAATAGATTTTAAAAGAAAATTATATCCATATTATAAATTATATAGGATGACTTAAAAAACCCTATAAAAAGGATATCATTCTCTAAAAAATTAAATAAATTCAGCAATTTCCATATAACCATATTAGACACCTTTAGAACCTCATTGATTTAGTCCCTATTAAATTCTTCAAGATGTTTCCATAAAGGAAATATATATTTTTAAGATACTAGATCAAAATATTGAAAAAATAAATTTTATATAGTTGAACACTCATGTAAAGTATTTGGGACAGGGTCTGTCTCCTACTATATGTTTCTACAGTGGCTAGTACAATGGACCATGATCATAGTTGGGGCCTCTAGGTGCAACCATAATACAAATAATAGTAATGTTCATCAATCAATATACAGGCTTTGATCCTGCAGTGAGACCCATCTAGTCAGACCCCTGTGCCCATGTGGAGCCCCATCAGTCATATGTGCTCAGAAGTCCATTTATGTGACTCTCATTGTGGGATGGGAGCCACGGTTCTCAGATTTTCAATGAAGTGGAAATTTAGAAGTGCCCTCTTTATTAACATGCATTTTCTGGTTTAACAAGTCAGATGACTTTCCCTCCCCCTTACTCCAAAAAAAGCCAAATACTTCTAGCAGAGGCTTCCGACCACATTAACTCTTACATGTGGTAAATTGCAACAATTAAATTATAAATATATAAACCATTTTCACTGGATTAATTATACAATCTGGATTATAGCTTTATTTTTTGCATCTGAGATTCTGGCCACATATTCTTTTTTCTATTTGTCTAATAACAGAGAAATTTTAAGGAGGAAAAAAATATAAGAACATGAATCAGCTAAAGAAGACTATTTGTTCTTTTAGTGGATTAAATTGGGGTTTGTACAAATCTTAATGGATTGCTACATCAGAATCACACCTGGAGACTGAACCTCTTGCAGAACTCCTGGTACCTCATTATGAAACTGAAGTCCTCTTATTTTTTTTTTTTTTTTGAACCTTTATAAAGGTCTATTTTGATTTTTTTTTCTTGTAGGTTTTTACCATCTGTAATATAATACAATTAAAACGTGTTACATTCATTAAAGGGAAAAACAGGCACTCTGTGAAGCATTTCTGCAGACTTACATGCTTTTCTTTTTAAAAGGTTTCAGTAAGTAGCAGTGTTTTAGCTCTTTTTGATTATAATATTTGCGCTGCTTTTAATTTATAATTAAAATGCATGAGAAATGAATGAAATAGACACTATGAGGAAAATGCCTTCGGGAACCTGTTAGTAACTATTGACATCTGTGAATAATGAATGTTATATTGGTTTAGGCTGTGACTAATGGAATAAATGTTTGGAAAAAAACTCTATATGTTACCATTTCATAAACAGTAATCGGGTCATCATGAACCTGATACACTGGTACAAATGGGGCTACTTGTTCACCTCCTGCTCTTACATATCACTGACTCTGGATAGGTGATTAACCTGCTCCAATATTTGGTTATTTTTTATGTACTATCGATATTTAGTTATTTTTATCATCTATTGAACAAACTAAAAGCACTTCAGGTAATTGAACACCATGATCTGCTGCTAAGTAAGAAGATTAATGGTGTGGCAAGCAAGGCAGATAAGCTAATTGGATACAGACTCTTAGCTATGTTGGCTTTCACCGATATTTACTATATGTTGTATTTATAGTAAAATCTAAAGGATTTAGGGATTTCTGAGCTGCCTTGTGCTTTCTTTTGATACAGGCGGAGTACTCCTAATGTTTAATAATGTATCATCTACAGTTACAAAGATTATTTCAAGAGCTGACAGCTTTACAATATACACTTTAACTCCTTGAGAAATGCCATTTATTTACCCCTTCATTTATTTCAAAGAACACTTTTTCCTTCTGTTGAAACCTTAGTTTCTTTACTATTTAAGTGAATGGCATAGTTTCAGGGTTTCCATATGTTTGTAACCTTTTTGTAGAAGTGTTCTAACCTTAAAGCAGATTTTAAACTGCATGATCACGCATGTAATAGTATGAATATAATTATGTTCCAGAATTTGTGAAAGGGATTAATCTTTATATGAGGTATTCTTGGATTTTAAACAGGAAGGCCAGTTAAAAATCTCTCAGAATACCAATTTTGTGGCTGAGATTGTGTGCACATACATGTATTTAAATCCTAGCCATCATTCAATCTAACTTTGAATCCCCTGTGTTCCTTAATACAATTGTATACTGTGATGTGGCATTTACATGTTTTAATCTAGGTTACAGAATTAATATTTAATATATGGAAAAAAAGAAAATCCGTTATGGCTAACAAACAAATCCTAAATTGTTTAACAGTTAAATTAAGGGGACTTGGAGATTAGAAACTAGAGTTAGTGATGACCAAATGTTTATAATGGATAAATATTGTCTGATTTTTTTTTCATTATTGCAAGTAATAAGGTACCTAAAATCATCTCTTGGCTGTCTAAGAAATGAGGAGAGACTATGCTGCTATACATTGGATCAAATTTCTATAGCTTGTACCTACTACAAGCATGACAATATATATTTTTCACCCCCATATAATAATTTTTCTCTTTTTAGTAAAGTTAAATGAAGTGCAATAAAACTTGTATAAATGCACGCACATGCTGAGAATGGAAAAAGTGGGAGTTTGAAGCAGGGATGTTACAACTAAGTTTTCCTCTAAGCAACGTGTTTCTGTATTTTTTTTAATGTACACACAAGCCAAAATACATGTATTTAGACTAGACTAGGTGACTTATTAATAAAATATCTATGAAAGAGAAACCAACGACTCACTAAATCAGTGCCTGAACTGAACACAAAATGGCAATCGCTTTCAAACTCCTAGAAATTTTAAGTTGCAGTATGCAGGAAACAAAAGGGTAAATTACAGTGCGACATACATCACATTTGTCCTTCACATTTTGCTAACTGTGATTGTAGATATGACTAGATTGGTGTAGGATGCTCGGTTTGGTTTTGCCAGGCCTGGCACTTACCCCACTGTATGTGTGAGAATGTGAACAAGTCAATACTTTTTCCAAAAGGCATAATGTTCTGGGATTCCTTGGTCAGCTAAAATATATACGGCTGCAATAGTCAGTAGCTTTAGATCAATGGGAAATGTGTGGTACACTTGGGACCCTGGTGCAATGACTGCATGGCTATCAGTATATTTAATGGACAAATCTGTGATAATGTCATTGCTTTGAATTCCAATAGAGGCTTTGTCAATCTGTCTTGTTTGTGAATGTGGGTATATATTTATAGATAACTTTCCCAGTTTTTTTCTGTTTTCCATCAAACCAGATGTAGATTGTGTGGCAATGATCACACCCTGCATTTCCCCTCTATTCTGATCTTCCCACCATGCAAAACTGAACTTGGAAATCCATTACTTCTTAAGCATGCAACTTGAATTTATACAACTTCTCTGTGGTGCAAGGATTTTACTAGATAAAGCAGCACAGCTTTCTTCAGAAGCCTATAACAACAAAAAAAATTCTAAATGCAGTTTCTACTAAGTCTCTCTCTCTCTCTAGTTTTTCTTGAACACAGTTTTACTTTGACAGTTGCTCCTAGTTTAAGAATACATGTTGGTATTTTCTGCTGAAATTAATCTCCCTATCCAATTCACTCCCACTTGGTTTCAACCTCAACTGATTGTAATTCACATGTGGACTCACTGTTTCTCAGCTACAGTAAAGTGGGTATTGGTTTTAGGAAATACCTGACTGATAGATTGCAATGACCAGCCATGTGCAGACCCAGATCTACAAAATGCCTTAGGCACTGAACTCCTCATTTTAGGCCCCACTGAGATCATCAAAACTTCTGCTCATCTGCCACCTAACACTGGAGGGGCCTCTAATATCATGGTGTCTACATTTTTGCTCTAAAAGTCACCTAGGCTCCTACATTTCTGCCCCTGGAAAATGCTTCAGTCTGGGCACCAATCTCAAAACAGGTAAAACTAGGTGTTGTCCCACCTATCTTGTCTGGAGGGCCAAATCTGTCAAGTGTCCTCATAGCATACCTAACTCTACACAAAAAAGTGGGGAGGGAAGGACTTCCTTATATGCTACTGCTTCTATCATTCTCATGAGATGTGGGAGATCCCAGTTCAATTCTCCCCTCTGCCTGATGAGGAGAAAGGATTTAGAAGATGGGTTTCCTACCTTTCAGGCGAGTGGCTTAACCACTAGACTAGAGAGTCATTCTCATGCTCTTGGTGGCCCAATGCATATTTCATTATTTATAGACAGTAGGACAGTTTCAACCGGAGACATTGAGAGACCCCTCTGTCAGAATGTTCAGGGCATGGATCTCAGCCATGGGAAGCCTCTGTTCCAATCCTTGCTCCATATGAGGAAGAGGGGGGGAATTGAACTAGGGTTTCCTACATCTCAAGTCAGGGCCCTAACCATGGGGCTAAAGGTTATGAGGAAGACTGGTGCCACCTCCCTTCCACCAGCTGTTTTGTGTAGAGTTAGGCATGCACTGCATTCCTTCTTGCAGGAAATGTCTTAGGTGCCTGACTCCAAGAGAGGGGTCCTGGCTGTGGATCACAAATGCAGATAGGCACCTCCCTCCAGCCTGGAGTTAAGCACCTGAATCCCTGAGAGGGGCAGGGCTTACAATACACCATCTCCTTGGCATCTGCTGTTGATTAGCTTAGGAGGCTCCCTGGCTGTCTAGCATGTTGGGCATTTGTGGATCCCATTCTTAGGAGCCTCTCTCCCCTGGTGCGTTGTATACAGAGCCTAGGCACCAAACTCAGGGTTTCTGGATTCCACTGGGTGACTAGTCACCTAAAGTTGGACATTGCAATCCTCATTGTTGCAATGTCTAAGTCCTTTTGTGGATTTGGGCGGTTCTCCCTACATAGTATTAATCAGTGACAAAGAATATACATACTGAATTCAGACATGATAGGGATAAGTATGCAGGATTTGGAAACTGAATGTGTCAGTCCATAGTTTAGGAAGTTATAATAACCCTTATAAGTATTCATTTGACTAAGTAGACGCTGCATATTGGTACTGGCATTTGGGACCCACAGATCAGATGGCTGGCCATGGACCCTCTGGTCTGAAGGCTCTAAACAAGTAAAGGAGAATTTCAGCTTTTCTTTTTTAAGAAAGGAGGTTTCTAGCCTTTTTCATTGCAAAGACAGCATTACAGGTAAGCTAGTAGAAACCAATTGCTACAGTTGACAGGAACAAGCAGATGGGAATTATTTCTGCAGCAGTAGACTGGAGTAGGGTGTGGGCTAACATTCATTCCTTCTCTTCCATATATTTTTTTCTGTAAAATGACTCTGTTAGGGTACAGCCCCCATCTTAAAGAATCATTTCTCGGAACCTCCCCCAAATCCTTACACTGGCCTCGTGCATGACGGTCTGATCGCGCTGGGTAGGAATTAGTTGCATTAGGGATGTAGTGGGGGAAGCAACAGAACCTCGCTCCCAGGCCTGCCAATTGCTACGGCTGACACTGCTTATTGACACTGGCATATTTTAAAGACCAGAATATAAGAAATATGAGTCAGAGAGGTGGAGATCATTGAGGAAAAACAACAGAGGAGGGAAACCTGCCTTGCTGCTCTCTATTGGTCTGCAGGATCAGTGGAAGGGATCAATGACCGCTCTAGGCTAAGCCAGTCAGAGTAAGGGGCAGGGGGATTTAACCTGTCCGCCTCACCACCATCAGTTCACTTTTACAACACTGGATAGCTTTGTGGCTCTTTATTATCCTTTATGGTCATAATCAGGGCTGCCTGGGGGGGGGGGGGCAAGTGGGGCAATTTGCCCAGGCCACAGGCCCCACAGGGGCCCCCACGAGAATATAGTATTCTATGGTATTGCAACTTTTTTTAATGGAATGGGCCCCCAAAATTGCTTTGCTCCAGGCCCCCAAATCCTCTGGGCAGCCCTGGTCATAATTGTTCAATACCACAGGGCCTTTCACCTCTGACACTGGCAGAGGTGACTCAGGTCAAATGATCACAAGTCCCTCAGCTTGACTGGTAAATGTACAAGGAGCCTCTCCCTCTTTGTGTGCCTTGTGTACCATTTACAAACTGCAGTCCCTGTACTTAAGGTGATGAAGGAACTGCTGCCCCTCCTACAAGTTGGGCTTCTGCCCCACCACAAAGAGGAGGACATGAGACTTGAGGGAGCAGTCTGCACCATGCAGTGTCCCCTCTGTACACTGGACTGTATGGGCTCTCACTGGAGTCAGACTCATCTCAGATCATGGGCTGGCAGGCACACATTGGCACTTACAACATCTGGGTAGGGTAACAGTATCCATTTACAACGTGCCAGATTGTGTCAGGCATTGAACAATTTCAAGTTAAAGAGTGCATGACTCCAGATCTTCCTAGCATAAGATACTTGGATAGTTAGGCGATACCACCCATTTATTTCTCCAGTTCTAACACATCAGCATGTACTAGACATAGGAACACATTCTTTGTCTTATACTGTAGGCGGGAGAACTGCCCTCACACAGTCTGCTCATTCTGATGCTGTCAATATAGTCCCTTCTGTTGCACTAAAAGCCAGTACAGGCATGTGCTTTTTCAGGAAAATATGTAGGCCAAGTCATTGGAGCTTTGCAAAATGTTCAAGCCAAGCTGCTCATGAACTCAGAATAGCCTGTGTTTTAAGTCTGACCTGTGTTAGCAATCTTCAACCTAGGCTCTTAAAAGCCTGGTGAATGTGGATTGAGGTTGTTAACCCATCAGGGAATATGGCAACCCCCCCCCCCCATGTTCCCCACTTGTGGAACCCCCCGATTGGAGATCAATCAAGTGACAAGAGGGGACGGCTAGAGGGGTAGAAATACATTTCCTGTGGGAAAGTCCTCTTAGACACTTAAGTCTGTTAAACTTGAACTTCAAAGTGAACCTCCATGAGGTGATTTGACTTCCAACCTGTGTCAACCAAATTGACAAATTCAGTATGTGAACTCCTTCACAAATGGCTTGCACTGCTCTGACAGGCATGCACAGTTGAGAACAAATCGTCTTGGTGAAAATATTCTTCCAGGATGCAACCAGGATCAGTGAGATCTTCTCTGAAACACATACTGAAAGAATAGGCTGCGTCATGTAAACCTGGCCAAGTGGCTAAGGATTTGTGGCAAAAACAAAATAAATTTTTTTCTTTGTAAAATGGCAACACCCCAACATTATGCTCCTTCCTCTGTACCCTTTTTAGAATATGAATATTTTTGTTACAAACTTGATTTGATCCTAGCATTCGGCACAATCTTAGTAAATTCTCTGAAGTTGAATACCTGATCAATAACCACCTTAGGCCTATGTGACCTATGCAGCTGCATAAAACTCTGCTTTTCCTGAGGCCCCAGGCCACATTTCATCTAGAGTGCAATCACCAGCTCCTTTCTGCGGTGCTATGTGATCCCAGCACCAGCAAGTCATGAGCAAGATCAAATTTCCTAATTATCCATACCTGCTTCCTGCAAGGAAGACTGTAGTTCCATTCCATCTCCTTGCTGCCTTATTCATGTAGGGAAGTCACCAGAACCCATGCAGCCTCCCAAACTGGTAGGGAGGAAATAGCATCAATGTGAGAAAGCTACAAGAAGCAACTAGAGGGTTTATTATACATAAATGGCAGAAAGCGAGAGAGCGAGCGAGCAAGAGAGAGAGGGTGGGTGGGGTGGAAATTGAACTTCTTTATAAGTGAGGAGGAGAGAGAGGGGTCAGAACCCCTGCAAAGTTTGGAGAAGTTCAGATCTGGACCTATAGTTAGTGATTCTGGGCCAGTTAATGTGGAGCTGGGTCAAAAAAGAAAAACTTTTTTTTTTTCCTGAAATTTTGAAAGTTTTGTTTCTGTACAAAAGTTTTCAACTCAAAACTTCATTTTGATGTGGGAAGGAACTCTTCACTCCTACTCTCCTCCACTGGGAAAAGGGGAAGGGGGAAACAAAAATGTGGGCAAGTTGGAAAGGAAAAATACCTTTTTTTAAAAAATAAATCTTTTTCCAGTTGGAAAAATAAGTGGAGGAGGAAGGAGTAGAAAACGAAGAGCGTGCAATTTTGTCACCAATACAGCAGAGAATATTTTTTAAAGATACCTTACTTTTGGTTTGAATTTGTTGAGAAATAGGAAATTTGCAAAAACATTTTGATTTCTTGAAAAGAGTTTTTTTCAACTTTTTACTTTTGGTCAAAACATTTTGACCATCCTTATTTGAATAATGAAGGAACCCTCACAACACATGGCTGGCAGTGGTGGTGAGAAGAGCTGTGGATAAATTGTTCATGGTGCCTGGTCTTCTGGGATCATTTAAAAAAAAAAAGTAAGAGAGACATGGTGGTGCAGTTAGGGCTTTTCATGCCAATAGCTTTAAAACACATTTATCTGAGGGAGTGGGAAATGAGAAAATAAGTTGTAAGCTGAAACTCTTCTGGAAAACTGAAATGCATTGTGTTATCAAAAGAATGAAAATGCTAAGATGTATGTAATGTATTCCTCCAAACCAGTCACATTTTCTGTGTCCCTCTGCCTGCTGCCGTGACTCTGAGCCTGATGTTCTGTTAATATAAATATTTAAAGCACGTTGCGAACAGAAACAATCTCTGCTAGTCAACAAACAGGAAAACCTAAGAGCAAAGTGCTTCCTCAGCTAAAATAGGGGATGATTTAGAAAGAGAAAATTCTTTAACTGCTCAGAGTCAGTGTGGTACAGTAGATATGGCCTTGCACTGGGAATCAGGTGACTTTGGCTCTATTCCTGACTCTGTTGCTGAACCTCTGTGTTACTCTGTTTTTCCCTCCCACCATTTGTCGGTCTTATCTAATTAGAGCGTAAGCTCTTTAGGGCAGGGACTTGCTCTCATGCCTTTACTTAACACAGTGGGGCCCTAATCTCAGTTGAGGCAGCAAGGCACTATGGTGTAATATGAATAACTCAACTATTATGGGGGAAATTTAATTTCTTACATTACTACAAGGAGTTTTATCCAATTACATGCTACACACTGAAGAGTAGGGTTTTATTTTTAACCAAAACTATAATTCTTGAGGAGTGGTTGAGGAGTGGCTTTTGACTAGAATTCACATGTTTCTTTACTATATAAGGTGAAACTGAAGACTTTAGTTAATATGAATCCATCCTGTCAAAGGCTGTCACTCTAACACTACTTATTATGCTTTTTAGTCTCTGATTCCATTCCACTCAGAGCAACAATGGTTAAGGGCCACGTCTTCCTCTCCTATCCAAAGAGTAAAGTACATCAAATACACCTAGGGTAAAATTCTCTCTCTGTTGAAGTCAATGGAAGTTTTGCCATGGACTTCAATAAGGTCTTGTTTTCACCATTCCTCTTGGTGAGTTGCTGCTTCATTCTTACCTAGGCTCAAAGTGATCATGGATCCATGAGCAAATCTGGTTCCATCCTTTCCTTCTCTCTGGCCTTACTTTTCCTTTGACAGTATGATGCACACATTGTTTCTGCTAATATGTGCACTCAACCTGAAGAGAAGGGAGGCCTATGTGAGGGAGTGGAAGATGTACATAGAAGTTAATATTTCAAGGAGCATCATTAACACCCACATATGCTTCTGCTGGACAAACAGCTAGGTTGTCAGGGAATCAAGTCTCATGGAATGGCTGTCCTCAGGGCTGCCCCAGGACCTACCAACCATTTTGTATTCACATGAAGGGGCTTCAATGGGGGCAGGTGATGAGAATGCTGTGAAGTCTTCATTTCCCCTTAATTACTTTGATTTTCAAGCCATCACAAGCAAATATGGGCCAAATGGTTCCTTTCCACTTGCAAATTTAATTGGAGCAAGTTGTACTTTACTTCAAAATAAGTCTATGAAAATTCCCCCCAAAGTACTAAACTCCAATTCAGGCTAACCTAACTCTACTCCTAAAATCCATTGTCTAGTGGAATGCCATTAATTTCAACCACATTTTCTAAGTTGACCTACAAATTAAATAATATGAAAATTCTTTCTTTTGCCACAGCTCTTTGTCCTCGTCAAGTACTACATTTCCCACTACACCCACTGAGAACAATCATGGTTGAAGATGCTAAGGACCATGCCCAATATGTGATATCAGAACAGGGAGGGTCAGTGTCGATGTGATGTCTAATATGGTAGGAACCTGCTCAACTGAGACTGACTTCATCAAACATGAACAAAACACACCCAAGCCATATTTAATAGGATTACATAACTCTGACAATAGTTTTATTTGAAGTTGTAGAAGAACACATTTTAAGAGGTAGATTATCCTAGCTATATATTGAGCAACTCCTCTTACTGCTAAATGGAAGATACAGTGGACACTAGTGAAAAGCCAGCAGTTACCCACAGTTACCATACAGCAAGGTTCCAGTCCTACAAAGGGTTATGTAAATGATTAACTGTAAACAGGCGACTTATATTACAGAAAAAACAGTTCTAGTCTATTCTAAGGTGCTCCGATAACATGGTACGTAGTGTAGTATACAAGCTTAGCTACAGTCTAATAACAGGAAAGTAGTATGGTATCATAAATATCACTGAATGGTAACTGATGATAAATATTCCATTGTAATGGCAACCAGAGCACAGTCCTTGCGTCTCTAGAGAAAAGAATATTCAACTGTTTCAAATAGTCTGATTAAAATGTGTCCCCCCCACACACCCATAAGACCTTTTAGAAAAGAATTTGAAAGTTTCCCAGTTTAAAGTGGTTTCTGAAACAATGAAAGTTTTAGCAAGGTAGGAGAAAAGATTTCTTTAGTATTTTAAAAACTCAGCCAGGGCTGTAAAAGCTGGAAAGAAGCCATTTTTCTTCTATTGCAGTCTTGACTTGGCTTGGTTATGGCTCTAAATGCTACATAATTGCCTTTTCTGCTTGTGATAAAATGTGATTTTTTTCATAAACTCATTAATCAGGAGCATTACTAAGTTCCTGATTAAGCAGTTTATGAACAAAGTTAAGTATTTATCAAGGAAGAGAAAAGATTTACATACCATTTAACATTGTGGTTGTTCCAGGGTTGTAAAAACTGCAGATAAGCCATTTTCCTTCAGATGCAATCCTGGAAAATTCATTCTTCATTCATGAAGATCCTGTTCTCTCTCTCACCCAGCTCCTAGCATATAGCCCATTAAACCTGAGCCACTGTGAAAGCAACAGCAGGAAGGGGGATATTTTCAAAGCCTTGTTGGGGCTTTAACTGCATGACTTCCATTAATGCCAGTAGGCTAAAACTGTTCTACTATTTGATGAGAACTAAGGGCTTTGGCTCTGTGTACATTGAATTTACAACCAAGCTGGAGTAAGGTATTCAGGACCCTTGGCTGGAGCCCCTCTGGTACTGTGGCAGGCCCCTCTTGGTGGTAACAGGAATCATTCACACAAAAGCTCCCTTCTGGGTTGGTGGCGGTCCTGCCATTGGGTCCAGATGGGTTGGCACCTTGCTCCTTTCTGGCTCACTGGTCCAGTCTTCAGGAAGGCAGGCAGGAAGGGAACCCTAGCCTGCTGGGATCCCTCTCCTTCCCAGCCCACCAGCCTCCTGTCTTTGGGTTGGCTAGAGTCTAGTATGGAAGGATGGAGACCTCAGCTTCAGGTCATTGGTTATGACTCCCTAATTCCCAGCCCTGGCTACAGGCTGCTGTAACTTGCACCAGCTGGTTGTAGTACACCCATGACTATATGCCAGTTGGGGATAGCTGAACTGCAATGTGCTCTGGATGCTCCTCCTCTCTATCCCTGACATATGCCTTGTGCCAGAGATTGGGGGGGAAAAGGCACAGAAGCCAGCAATGCCAGCTCTATCTCCACTGGAGATTCCTCTACTGTGCCAGGGGAATCCCAGTAGGGATCTTGTGCCTGGTTTCCTCTCTTCTTGCCGTGCCTGAGCAACTTGACACAGCAGGTGCAAAGAGGCCCCAGGGCAACAATGAGTCAAGCCCTGATTCAAGCTGGGGCCATTCCTACTTCTGCATCATCATCAATAATAGAAGTATTATGGTACAAACTCTGCCCTCAGTGAGACTTGGGTGGCCCCATTGTCTTCAGTGACTTGCACAGGTGTAAGTAGGGTGACCAGATAGCAAGTGTGAAAAATCAGGACAGGGAGTGGGGGGCTGGGGGAGGTAATAGGCACCCATATAAGAGCCCCAAATATTAGGACTATCCCTATAGAATCGGGACATCTGGTCACCCTAGTCGTGTAAGTATTTGGAAGTTATCAAATAATCCCATTGATGATGTACAAGAAGGACTGGACTCCATTTCACTGTGTCTCAGCTGCGCTGGTTCCGCAGGCCTAATGGGAGTAAAACGGTATAAACATATATTTTTGTTAAGGTGAGCAGATATGTCCCTGAATACACAGATGGAGCAAATCTGTTTAGTAAAATAGTGCCATTTTTCCACAGTTATTTTTAACACTTAAACTACAAATAATAGCTTACTGTTTGTAAATAAAATGGATGGGTCTCACTGAGCACACAAGCATTCTCATGAAAGATTTTTCTCAAAAGGTAGACTGAAGCAGGAGAGTTTGTTGAACTGAATCTCAAGGCAAATACAAGACTAAATGTAGCCTTTAGGATCTAGATTGTTCTCAGTGGTACCAGATGACAGAACAAGGAGTAATGGTCTCAAGGTGCAGTGGGGGAGGTTTAGGTTGATATTAGGAAAAACTTTTTCACTAGAAGGGTATGAAGCTCTGGAATGGGTTACCTAGGGAGGTAGTGGAATCTCCTTCCTTAGAGGTTTTTAAGGTCAGGCTTGACAAAGCCCTGGCTGGGATGATTTAGTTGGGGATTGGTCCTGCTTTGAGCAGGGGGTTGAACTAGATGCCTCCTGAGGTCCCTTCCAACCCTGATATTCTATGATTCTAAGACAGACACAGAAGTTTGTGCATCCCCATCAGATTTAATAGTTTATGCAAACTGCAAACAGCTTTAGAACTATTTGCCTCACTGCCTACAGAATCTGCCAAGAAGCCAGATGCCAATGATAGAACAATGCAATAACCTCAACAGCCTGGCATGTTTGTCCTCTGATAAATGGCAGGATCCAAATCGTTACACACGTTCCTGCAAACTCTCTGGGTCCTATTAATTGTATTTTAATCCTGCTGTGTATTTTATTTGCACTCCTTTGTATGGTGATTTACTTTTGTCACACATCTGTCCACCGAATTTAAGAAGAATAGTTTGAGAAGGGATTTTTCTTAAGAATAAACAGTTCCCGGTGTGCTGCATAGTGAAACCATGGAATAATACAGTATATCTTACTTTTGGAACCCAATGAATTTTGTTCCCGTGTGGTTTGGGAAGTCAGAAAAATTCTTCAAATAAGAAAATTGTTTGCTGTATGCTATGACAGAAATACCCCAGGGAGATATTTTGGCTTGAGAGATTTTTATATTTTTGAAATGAAAGCACGAGGAATGCAAATCACTATTTTCTGACTACTCCATTTGCCTTTAGGAGGAGATATAGCTCTTTAGGATCCCAGTGCTGAAATAACTTTTTGTAATTTACAGGTATTCTCTCTCTTTTGTTGTACCGACAATGCCACTGTTCTGTGGGCAACTTATGCTAGAAAATGATGTTTTGAATGGTAATAGTTAAAGAGCTGCTATATCATCTCATGGAAAAGTATGAAAAACATTTTTGTCTTGGAAGAAAATAAAGCTTATACTGTCTGTCATATTTTCTCACCTGAAGTCATTATCTTCCATTTTTGACTACATAATCACTTCCATGGCAATGAATCACAATGCCACGAGCAAATGAAATCTCAGGAAAAAAAGATTCCTTGTACATGCAAATATTCTTAGTAATAAAGACCAAGGCAAGAGAATTAAATGATATTATATTCCATGTAAATAAAATGGATTATATAGAGAAACTTTTCAAAAGATTTCCATGAAGTGTCATTATTTCTAGCAGATGTATCTATCCATGTCAGGTGCTGATAGTACTTTAGATATACCTTTTACCATAGTAACTGAGCACCTCACAATCTTTATATTTATTCCCACAACATCCCTGTAAGGGAGGGAATTACTGTTATTCCCTTTTACGGAGGGGAACTGAGACACAAAGAAGCTAAGGTCACACAGCCTGTGGTATAGCAAGGAATTAAACGCAGGTATCTCAAGTCTTAGGCTAGTGCTCTAACCACGAGACTAAATTTCCTCTCTAAAATTGTAGATTAGATTATCTATGCAGCAGAGCATAGGACGCCAGGGCAGATACTGCAATATCCATGGATTGCAAAAGTTTCCATACCTATTGCATACCCAATGAGAGGTGGTGGGGGGTGTGGTGTGAAGTGTATTAACCATGTCCTTGAAACCCATTACATGTTGTGGACTGTGACACTGTGGAGCACTGCTCTATAGTGTACATGGCAGTGCAGAATACCCCTTCCAGTCTTTGTGGCCTTTCCCCCTCTTGTGTGCAACCACAGTGATATTGCTGTTGATGGGACTTGTATACCTGTGCAAAAGAAATTCAGAGTGCGAGACTGGCACTTAGTATTTTTTCCCATTAGTTCTACTTTTCCTTGGAAAAGGAGGGGCAACTAGTGTTAAGGACTTGAAGCAAACTATGAATTAATTACACTAACCGATCATTCAAAAACAGCAATAGATTCATAGAGTTTAAGGCCAGAAGGGACAATTACATCATCTAGTCTGACCTCCTGTATACCACAGGACCTTATACCCAGTTATCGCTGTATTGAGCTCAACAACTGGTGTCTAACTACAGCATATCTTCCAGAAAGGCAAACAGTCTCAATCTGAAGACATCAAGAGATGGAGAATCCGTCACTTCCTTTGGTAGTTTGTTCCTAGGACTAATTCCCTCAACGTTAAAACTCTGTGCCTTATTTCTGATTTGAATTTGTCTGGCTTCAGCTTCCAGTCATTGGTTCTTGTTATGCCTTTCTCTGCTAGTTTAGCGAGTCCTTTAGTAATTGGCATCCACTCTCTCAGAAGGTACTTACACACTAATCAAGTCCCCTCTCACCCCTCTTTTTGATAAACTAATCAGATTGAGCTCTTTAGCTCTCTCTCTCTCGCTGGAAGGCATTTTCTGTAGCCCTTGAATCACTTTTGTGACTCTTCTGCACCCTCTCCAATCTTTCAACATCCTTTTTAAAAAATGGACACCAGAAGAGATGAAATATGCTAGTATCAGTCTCACCAGTGCCATATACAAGGTAAAATCACCTCCTTACTCCTATTCCTACTTACTACTCCCCTCCTTATACATCCAAGGATCACATTACCCCTGTTTGCCCCACCATCACATTGGGACCTTGTGTTCAGTTGCTTGTCTACTGTCATGCCTACATCCCTTGGGATAAGAGGGAAGGTCCTCTCATGGATCGGTAACTGGTTAAAAGATAGGAAACAAAGGGTAGGAATAAATGGTCAGTTTTCAGAATGGAGAGAGGTAAATAGTGTTGTCCCCCAAGAGTCTGTACTGGGACCAGTCCTATCCAACATATTCATAAATGATTTGGAAAGAGGGGTAAACAGTGAGGTGGCAAAATTTGCAGATGGTACAAAACTACTCAAGATTGCAGTCTGCCTGGGACTTAACTAAGAGCTACAAAAGGATCTCTCAAAATTGGGTGACTGGGCAACAAAATGGTAGATGAAATTCATTGTTGATAAATGCAAAGTAATGCACATTGGAAAACATAATCCCAACTATACATATAAAATAACGGGGTCTAAATTAGCTGTTACTACTCAAGAAAGAGATCTTGGAGTCATTGTGGATAGTTCTCTGAAAACATCCATCAATATGTAGTGGCAGGCAAAAAAGTGAACAGAATGTTGGGCATCATTAAGAAAGGGATAGATAAGAGAAAATATCATATTGCCTCTATATAAATCCATGGTAAGCCCACATCTTGAATACTGCATGCAGATGTGGTTGCCCCATGTCAAAAAAAGATATATTGGACTTGGAAAAGCTTCAGAAAAGGGCAACAAAAATTATTTGGGGGTATGGAACGACTTCTGTATGAGGAGAGAATAAGACTGGGATTTTTCAGCTTGGAAAAGAGACGACTAAGGGGGCATATGATAGAGGTCTATAAAATCATGACTGGTGTGGAGAAAGTAAATAAGGAAGTGTTATTTATTCCTCATAACACAAGAACTAGGGGTCACCAAATGAAATTAATAGGCAGCAGGTTTAAAAAACAAAAGGAAGTATTTCTTCACACAATGCACAGTCAACCTGTGCAACTCTTTGCCAGAGGATGTTGGGAAGGCCAAGACTATAATAGGGTTCAAAAAAAGAACTAGATAAGTTCATGGAGAATAGGTCCATCAGTGCCTATTAGCCAGGATGGGAAGGGATGGTGTCCCTAGCCTGTTTGCCAGAAGCTGGGAATGGATCACTTGATGATTACTTGTTCTGTTCATTCCCTCTGGGACACCTGGCATTGGCCACTGTTGGAAGACAGGATACTGGGCTAGATGGACCTTTGGTCTGACCCCGTACGGCCATTCTTAGGTTCTTATGTTCAAAGTCACTGCTTTGTGGGACACAGTCCCCCATTCTGTAAGGATAGCCTACATTCCTTGTTCCTAGATGTATAACTTTGCATCTTACTGTATTAAAATAATTTTTGTTTGAATGGGCCCCACAAGTGATCTAGATCCCTCTGTATGACTGCTCTCTCCTCATTATTTACCATTCCACCAATCTTTGTGCCTGCTGCAAATTTTATCAGCAGGGATTTTATATTTAGTTCTGGATCATTGATGAAAATGTTGAATAGCATCAGGCATAGTACTGATCCTTGTGAAACCCTGCCAGCAGCCCCTATTTGATGATACCCCACTGATGACTGCTTTTTGTGATCTGTTAGCTGGTTCTTAATCCGTTTAATATGTGCTTTATTGATATTGTATAGTGTTATTTTTAATTATAATAGCAAGTATTACTAAGTCAAATTCCTTACAAAAGTCTATTTCATCTAAGCAGTTACCTTTATCACCCAAACTTGTAATCTGCTCAACAAATGAAATCAGGTTTGACAAGTCCTATTTTCCATAAAATTAATGTGCTCCCGACAACAAACACAATGACTAGATAAGGCACATATAGAGAGTATAGGGACTAGAAGTCTTTTTCTTCATATCCCCAAATACATCAAGTATGACTTGAGCTAAAGAAGATCTCCATTAATTGGTGGGAGCAGTTATGTCCTTTCTGTGGGACAGGCATTAGAGGGCACTGCACACATCATTGCTTCCTAATATCAAAGATTGATGTAGCTGGTAATGCACTAAATGAAGGTACTGAGTTCTAATATGCAGGAAATCCCTGGGATGCTGAACCCTGGAGTCCAGTTCAGGATTCATATAATCCAAGACATGCTGTGCTCTTTAAGATGCACCAATATTTTCTTAGTGCCAGCAATATGCTTGTAAAGTAGACAGATTTAAAGTTGGTCCCTGTTCTGTTTCACAGCATCCACACAGAGAAGTGAGATAAACATAAAATATTCTTGCTGGAAAGCTGCAATGTAACACTACTTTATTGGTTAGAATTCAGAATGATAACCCACAAGAACCTAAAAACCAAGAGAGAAAAAGCAGGCTGCTCCCTAAAACAGAGGCACAATTCACTCCACCTTACTTTATTCTGTTTGGCTGCAGAACTGACTGATCGCATATTTCCCTACAGAGTCCCCTGACTGCAAGCAGGACCAGGAAAAATCCATAGAATCTAAGGTGATGGTTAACAATCTTAACACAGTTTTCAGTACACCACCGTCACCCTGTCCTGAAGAGTTTACCATCTAAAAGGTAAACACAGAAAAGACAGGACAGACCAGTAAATCCAGAAGTGTGTGAGTGTGTAAGTGTAAGTTTAGTCAGGTGTTTGGTTATACAATCACTTTGAGAGACTCGCAGAAGAAGTGGGGATTTAATTAGGGACTTGAATGAGATGGTTCTGGTTTGGTGAACTGGGATAGGCCGGGTATTCCATGCATAGTGAAACTATAGAAACATGCGTGAGAGGAGGAAATAAACAAGGCATTGAGAATGGCATCACTGGTGGAGCAAAGAGCTTGATTGTGGAGACAATAGAAGACTGAAATTCAACATGTTGGTGGGGAAACATTGCAAAGAGATTTAAAGGCAAAACTATGAAGTTAAAACTTTATTGTATTGCATAGGAGTGTGAATGCAGTGGAATGTTTCGTTTCCATTCAACAAGGGGACACGTTTCTGAAGTACCTGCACCAGGGGACTTTGCAGCCCTCTGCATGGCTGGGTGTTAGCATAAATAGTCAGGCATGGCCCATGGCTACAGACACACTGGATCCACATGATCCAAACCTCCCCTGAGGAAAAAACAGCAGAGCATGTCTCTACCTTTCTTTCCATACCTAGCAGTACCTGGTCACAGGCATATTATAGAAGCATCTTGTTATAGCTGAGAATTGTTCCTTCAATTTCTGTGTTCCAGAGCAGTTTCAAGTCAATGCCACCCCTTACTTGGGCTTTGCTTTTTTATTCAATATATGGATTTTGGGGCATGATATACTTTGTAAATGCTATGCAATCCACAGCATCTGTGAAACCACTATACCTGGAGCCCAACTCCTTTCACATAGCTAACTCCATTCTCTGCAGTTCCTCTGCTGTCTTTCTTCATAGGGAAAAGCATGCATATTTAAGGGATTTTTTTTAAATGCCCAGTAATCCCATAGGAGCTGTGAATCAGGAACCATACTGTCCCTGTGACCAGAGTCTGCATTCTTTATACTCCAATGGGTGCCTAATTCTCAGTCCCCTGATGATAACAATTTGCAAGAGAATTCTTCATACAATTTTATTGATATAAAAGAAGCAGGAGCTAGAAGCTCCGCATCTGTATTCCTTTACATAGATTTGAAGGCTATTCATTAATCAAGGCACACAATTTTCAAGACAAATAAACTGCCAATAACCAGAGGAAAAAATCACTGCATCTTTTAAAGAAAACTAGTGGAGCAGTTACCAAGCTATAAACAAAAAGGCTAAAATATAACAGGTTTCTAACCA
Source organism: Emys orbicularis (assembly GCF_028017835.1). Classification (NCBI taxonomy): domain Eukaryota; kingdom Metazoa; phylum Chordata; order Testudines; family Emydidae; genus Emys; species Emys orbicularis. The sequence continues at coordinate 48,615,313 of NC_088684.1, read as the reverse complement.
AAGCATATTTCAAAAATACTAAATCCAATTTTCAGCCAGCCAATCTATCATTCAAATTGTTTATAGGAAAAGAATTGAGTCCTGGTCTTGAAGAGCATGCAAGGTGAGTGATTTCAAAGAATAAATCCCAAAAGATTCATATCTCTGCAACGTTCATTTCCTATTTCCACTACTCATTGGCTCTGGAACATTTTCAATACCCCTTCGTTTATAAGAAGTTCATAAGAGATTAATGGATGTTTTCACTAGTGAAACCCATTTATGAACGGGTCAATTCTTAGCCTCGATTCTTACACAGGATCATAGAAGTTAAGATAGAAAAGAGCTACCTGATCATTGTCTATCCTTGTCAAATCCTTTATTTATTCTTAAGGCCACTGCCCCATAAATAAGACTTTATATGGCATTCCATTAGATATGCCACATATAGCATTAGTTAATATTTGTGCTGTGCTTTGTACCTGCAAAGCACTATAAATGTAAAGTGATAAATCTTCTATGCCTAATTTAATATCTTTTTAAATATTAAAATCTGGATGTTGAAATATCTCTGCTCTGTTTCACATTGAGCAGTTTCCACTAAGAAAACTCTCTAAAGTGGGTTGTGATTATAAAATGTGTTTATGACTTCCAGACAGGAAGTTTGGGCAGAACGTTTCAGAGATGCACATCCTAACGTGCTTGCTCTTTTTGGCTTGTGTCTGTCTGAAGCATGCAGACATCTTGATGCATGTGAACCAGATGGGGTTGCACAAGCTGGTATAGGTATGAGTTCTTCACTAAACAGGGAGAAGCCTGTGGATTTTGGGAGAGAGTCGTTGAAGAAAACAGACCTGCCTCCTCAGCATGCTGCCCCACTGCCTCACAATCCCATGTGAGTGGGGAGATCAGTGTCAGCTGTGCTCTGCTAGATTTCTCCCCTATATCAGTAGGGGGAACACCAACAAATTAGTGCAGACAGTCAGAGGCAACTGGGCTGTCTAGGGACACCAGGGTTCAGGACAAAAAGGCCTCTATGAAATTGCCCCTTGCTTCAGCAGATCCACTGAATTGATCTGCTCTTTTAGGGGAATGGAAAAAATATTACAGAGCTCTCTATCTGTAGGTTTATATAACTAGCTATTAATAGATAAAGAGCCAGTAGATGACAATCAAGAATATGTTCCTTGGTTTTGCTGGACCAATAAAACTTGTGCATTGATAATGGCTGCCTCTGACTGCCATTTACATCAGCTCTTAACAGAGCACGGCATTTTTAAGGACAGGAGAATGGGGCCTTCAGTTTTGACTCAGCCCTTTACACAAAACACCCATTAGCCAGGAGTAAGTAAGGACCTTAGAAAATACTGTCAGCATAGCACAGTGTTCAGGTTGTGTAGTTTGAAATGAGGGTGAATGTGGGGGTGGAAGAGGAGCAGGCCCACCAACAGCAATTCTGGGCCCCAGGGCAGTACAATCAATGGGCCCCCTAGAAAGGGATGGCTGAGGTTTACAACACTACTTTTTCTCCTATTGATAGCACATTAGAACCCACTATGTGTAAGTTGTGGCATTGCTTGATCTAGTTAACTTTTTCTTCCAGTTACAGCACCAGTATTAAATTGTGAGCCTAAATGGAAGATGTAGAATTTGTTATTTTGAATTATATATTTAAATTAAATAAATCTATTATGGAATGAAATATATAAAACACATTTAAAGAAGCACAAAGAAAGAAAACACCTAAAGTATCAAGTAGGCTAATTAAACACCTAATCATGATTCATGTGTAATTTAAAGACAAGGAAGAAACTGATATACAAGATGTAACTGAATATGACCAAAGTAGTTAAAATATACAATACAGTACTTGCACTGCTGGTGCTGTGGGACATCAACACCCAGAGCAACAAGGAGATGGCAGGCATGGTGAGCTACATCTCCTGGAGGAGATGGCCAGGGGCGAAGGCAGAGGGAAATCCTGTGCCTCGTTCCCTGACTGAGAGGTGGAGGTAGCTCCTCATCCTGCGCTTGTGATAGTGGCTGATCAGCCACTGCTAGCAGCAGCAAAGGGGGACTAGCCCTGGCTGCCTCTCAGCAAACCTAGGGCAGCTCAGTTGGGTGGCTGAACTTGCTAGCTTGTGTTTGGTGAGGAGCTGCAACCCTGAGGGAAGGAAATCTGGTCGTGCAGAGGGAGCTTGTTACTCTTTAGAGTCTCCCTGTCCTCAGCCCTGCAGCTGGAGAGCCAGCACTGCAGGCACAGCGGCTCCGGAGCAGCTAGAGAAGGCAAACTCCGCGGTTCCCAGGCTGCTGTTGCTGATGCTTTGCCAGACAGCAGGGTGCAGCAGCGCCTGGCAAACTATTACTGTCGCAATGAGGGATGGTGCTCTGTACGGAGCGGCAGCAGGAGGAAACTGGATTCTTTTCTTTAAATCTCAATTTTTATTAAAAATACGTATTTATCCCATCCGCCCAGGCCCTTTTAAATCACTGGGCCTCTGGGCAATTGCCTGAAGAGGAGTAAACAACCATTGCAATTATTCAGGTGTATTCTCACCTGGACAACGTTATTTTAAAGTATTTGACTGTTGCTGCCAATGCTTTTTATGCACTCTAGGGGTAAAAACCATCTCTGTCAGGTCTGATTCAACAGTACCACAAAGGGGCGGAAATCCTTAAGAAATAGGGAAATTATCCCTGTTTTGTCAGTTTGGTGGCAAAAGACCCCTATGAGCCCTTTTCACCATATAACAGAATTGATCAGGGGAATTATCATAGAATCATAGAAGGTTAGGTTTGGAAGAGACCTCAGGAGGTCATCTAGTCCAACTCCCTGCTCAAAGCAGGACCAACGCCAACTAAATCATCCCAGCCAGGGCTTTGTCAAGCCGGGCCTGAAAAACCTCTAAGGATGGAGATTCCACCACCTCCCTAGGTAACCCATTCCAGTGCTTCACCACCCTCCTAGTGAAATAGTGTTTCCTAATATCCAATGTAGACCTTCCCCATCCTCTTTGGAACCCCCTTTCAGGTAGTGGAAGGCTGCTATCAAATCCCCCCTCACTCTTCTCCTCTACAGACTAAATAAGCCTAGCTCCCTCAGCCTCTCCTCATAAGTCATGTGACCCAGACCCCTAATCATTTTCATTGCCCTCCCCTGGACTCTCCCCAATTTGTCCACATCCTTTCTGTAGTGGGGGGCCCAAAACTGTATGCAATACTCCAGGTGTGGCCTCACCAGTGCTGAATAGAGGGGAATAATCACTTCCCTCGATTGTCTGGCAATGCTCCTACTAATGCCACCCAATATGCCGTTAGTCTTCTTGGCAACAAGGGCACACTGACTCATATCCAGCTTCTCGTTCACTGTAATCCCAAGCTCATTTTCTGCAGAACTGCCGCTTAGCCAGTTGGTCCCCAGCCCGTAGCAGTGCATGGGATTCTTCCTTCCTAAGTGCAGGACTCTGCACTTGTCCTTGTTGAACCTCATCAGATTTCTTTTGGCCCAATCCTCCAATTTGTCTAGGTCACTCTGGACCCTATCCTTACCCTCTAGTGTATCTACCTCATGCCCCAGCTTAGTGTCATCTGTGAGCTAGCTGAGGGTGCAATCTATCCCATCATCCAGATCATTAATGAAGATGTTGAACAAAACCAGCCCCAGGACCAACCCCTGGGGCACTCTGTTTGATACCGGCTGTCAACTAGACATGGAGTCATTGATCACTATCCACTGAGCCTTACAATCTGGCCAGCTTTCTATCCACTTTATAGTCCATTCAGCCAATCATACTTCTTTAACTTGCTGGCAAGAATACTGTGGAAGACCGTATCAAAAGCTTTGCTAAAGTCAAGGTATATCATGTCCACCACTTTCCTCATATCCACAGAGCCAGTTATCTCATCATAGAAGGCAATCAGGTTGGTCAGGCATTACTTGCCCTTGGTGAATCCATGTTGACTGTTCCTGATCACCTTCCTCTCCTCCAAGTGCTTCAAAATGGATTCCTTGAGGACCTGCTCCATGATTTTTCCGGGGTCTGAGGTGAAGCTGACCGGTCTGTAGTTCCTAGATTCTCCACCTTCTTCCCTTTTTTAAAGATGGGCACTATATTTGCCTTTTTCCCATTGTCCGGGACCTCCCCCAGTCATCAGAAGTTTTCAAAGATAATGGCCAATGGCTCTGCAGTCACATCAGCCAACTCCCTCAGCACCCTCGGATGTATTGCATCCGGCCCCTGGACTTGTGTATGTCCAGCTTTTCTAACTAGTCCTTAACCTGTTCTTTCACCACTGAGGGCTACTCACCTCCTCCTCATATTGTGCTGCCCAGTTCAGCAGTCTGGGATCTGACCTTGTCTGTGAAGACAGAGGCAAAAAAAGTATTGAGTACTTCAGCTTTTTCAACATCTGTCAGTAGGTTGCCTCGCCCATTCAGTAAGGGTAAATGCATACATTTCTGTAATGCATATGGCACAGCTGACAGTCAGAGACCTGAAACTAGATTACATGGACAATTGGTTTATTCTGGTAACACCCTTTGTCCCCTAAGTTTACAATTTCTGGATACTTTTCCCCCCCAGTAAGGAACAATAGTATTTTCTCTGCCAAAGGCTTCACTCACTGTGAAATTTAAATAATAGTCCCACATTCACTTCTTTAAAGATAAAGGCTCCAGCCCTTTCATCCATGAGCCTTGCTAATTTCTTGGAAAGACATTTCTTATTCTGCTTATCATAGGTTCAGTGATAGCCAATGTAAGCACAAAGGAGTCCAAGTTTAAACACACATACAAAAATCAAATAAAAATAAAGCGTATCCACACACCTCAGATGACTTGTCCAAAGAGAGAAAATCTGAATTATTGGGTGCTTCTTCCAGGACTTTATGCTCTCCATGGTTACAATAAATTCCAAATTGTTCATCGTCATAGTCCAAATAAATAAAATAATATTGATTGTGCAGTATTCCTATCATTCTACTTTATTTTAAGGTCAAAGATGCAAGGAGTGGTGCATTAACGTTTAGACTGCAGCATGCAGAAGTAGGAGAAGAGAGAATCTGGAGCCTTAGGCACCAGAGAGACAAATATCCTATGATTGGGATTCATAGAATATTCTTGTTCAGGGGTCCTGTTTGGAAGTGATTCAGACCGTGAAATACAAGTATGATTCAATCTGTGTATCAGGTTACCCCTACCTAGACGAACCCAACAATTTTATCATTTTTAGGCAACCGATGGCCAGCAGTATCCCCCGACTATTGTGATTTTTATTAATAAATATAGTATATTGCCAACATCTGCATACAGTATTATTGTTGCACTGCAAATCGTGGCTTATTTGAAACTTTTGATTACTTTTTTGTGAGAGAGAAATAATTCTTTGAGGGACTCATCCAAAACTCATTGACTTCCTATTAAAGTCACTGGGTTCTGGATCAGACCTGGGTCTCCAAAGCTCAAAATCGCACTCCAGCCACTTACAAAATCAAATTTCAACATTTTGCTTTTACTTGGAAGCCAGAAAGATAGTTGAGTAAGGCTAACAAGTGCATCTAACTTGTACCATATCCCCAATGCTCCAGTTCGTTTTTCATTAATATAATTTGAATAAGCCTCTCCAGTTGTTTTGCAACTTTGCCTTGATTGTTCTGTAATAGCTATTATAGCCCTAAAGAATTTATGCTGAGCATTAAGAGACCTCAAGCCAGGAAAAAACAGGTTTTGGTCTGAGCTAATTTGGTTTCCCTAGAAATAGGCTCAGAAAGCAGGAAAATGAAAGAAATTAGTAAAATTGGAGTAAGTAAAAAAATTCACTCTCAATCTACATAAACCACAGAATTCTGATGGACATACCTTATGACTTTTTCTTCAGGAACCAGTTTTTCTTTTAAAAGAGACAAGAGCCAATAGTTTAAGTCTCAAGATGACCTACTTTAAGTTTTTTTAAATAATTTGCTGTGGATTAAAAGAAAGCCAGTCCATAGATATTCAGGACCTGTTCCTCCTTCTCATACTGGGTCGATATGGAGTAACTCAACTGAAGTACATGAGGTTACACCAGTGTAAATGGGGGATAAGTGAGAGGAGAATCAGCCTCTACAGAGATGATATAATTTTACCTAAGGCAAATAGATATAATTATCTCAGTTTCTATAAGATTTCCCTCAGATATTCCCTCTTCTGGGAATACAATGAATACTGCAAATACTGAGGTTAGCTGACTGCAGGTGTTAGTTACTCAAACCTGCTAACTGTTGGAAATATCTAATTTCCAAAAAATACATGGGCAATAAAAGTAAAGATACATGGGCAATAAAAGTAATTCATACAGAAGTATTCAACAGGTGGCAGGAATTCTTGGCTAGAAGGTTTTGTCTAAATGTGAAGTAAGAGTCTCTTCATACATTAGGTATTGAGCCCTCACAATACTCCTGTGAGGAAGCAGGTAAACGTTGCCATCCTCTGGTGTAAGGCCCTAGTGAAGTCATTTCCTGATGCCCTTTCACCTGAGGTCAATGAAAATACTCTCATGATGGATTGCACCCATAATGATTTGCCCACCATTCTCCAGAAATTAGGGAATATTTGACTATAAATATAATTAGAAAGTGTTTTCATTGCTGTTCTTAAAACTTCATTTTAATTTTATAAAGTTAAAACATGAACTGCAAAGTCCATAAAACAACTGACTAAACAAACCAATTAATTAACCACAAATGGAAAATCTAACAAATCAATGTAAATAACACCTGACAAACACAGAAATGCCTACTCAGATAATAAGTAACTTATTCTTGGAGAGAAAGAGATTCAAATTTGATTGATAATGTATTTCAGTACAAACAAATCCAGAAAAGTTTGTTGTAATGGGGCAGGACTCACTACTGCAGGGCCTCCTGTTGGCCATGCTGAGAATTAGCTCAGGGGTTGCCAGTGTGTCCTCCTCAGGTGGTGTCTCACCCATCGTCTCATTTGTCTCCACCTCCAGGACCCGCATTGCTTCCTCCTTCCGGAGGACCGACAGTCCTTAGTCCAACCACTTGCCTCAGTGGCAAACTGCAGTCCCGATTCTAGCCACTTGTTGCAATGGCAAACTGCAGTCTATGAACTGGCCACTCCACTCAGTGGCAAGCAGGGGTGGGGAAACCTAGGCCCACCCACTACTCCTGGTCCTGACTCAGGAACCCTATAGGTGGCAGCCGCGTACTGTCCCTCCTCCACCTCTGCCATCTCCTTCCCTGGGCCACTTCCCCACAGCCCTAGCACCTTCTCTGCCCTTGTATCGGGGCCTCAGTCTGGCAGCCATCAGCCTGGAGCTTTCTCCTACTCTGCTGACTCTTCTCAGTACTGCTCTATCCATGGTGCTATCTCTCTCAACCATCCCACAGGGCAGCCAGTCCTCCTCCCTTGACCTCCAGGGAGAGAACCTTTGTCCTGCTTAGCAGCCCCTTCTTATATGGGCCAGCCTGGCCCTGATTCACTGTTCCAATAAAGCTTCTCCAGATTGGCTGGCACTATAAGCCTTTTCCTCATTGGCTGACTCTCGCGCAGCCTCTCCAGGGTGACTAACCCCAGACCTACCAGTGAGGGGCAACCGCCCCATCACAGTTGCCAAATCTGGCTATGTAAATCCCAATGATCTCATAAATGTTCATCTTATGTATTGAAAAATAAGAGAGAAAACAGGAAGAGTTTTCATCCTAATACAGAGGACCAGCACAAGACCTATGCACCACTTATATCACAATTGCACTGTATTTTGTGGGTTTAAATGAAACTTAATTGGTGCATAGTCTTTGTGTTGGCCATCTGCACAGGGTTGGGTTAGATTTCAGCATATATGCTCCTGCTCTTGCATCTACTGACGTCAGTGATGATACACCCAGTGACTGCAGTAGGAGCTGCAACCGGCAACAGTCCCTCCCAAAATGAGTCATTCCCGTCCCTGGGCAGAATGCCTGGGAAATTGCTGTGCTGGTCATGCAAGGGTATTTATCCATCCTTCCACGTGTGTGTGTGTGTGTGTGTGTGTGTGTGTGTGTGTGTGTGTGTGTGTGTGTGTGTGTGTGTGTATTTCTTAATTCTGCCTCTGGGATCTTTGATAGATTTTTTTTTTAATACAAAAAGTAAAGTTGGACCCAAATTAAAACCTAAGATCCAGACACTCCTGAACTCTGCAGAAGTTTAGATCTAGGTCTGAATTTTTCATTTTAGCCTCATCTCTTAAAAAATCTTAACAAGTAACCCAGGGATTGAAACAGTATGTGTAGCAGACCAAGACAAAGCTTTCTACTAAAAGTCTAAATGCACATAGGTCTCCACGGGTTCAGCTTTTGCTGCAGCGCTACTAGATATAATTGTGAATACAAATCCACAATGGGAAACAAGCAGGTAAGGAAACTGCAAAATCCTTAAACAGTATTTTTTTTAACAGAGTATGAACCCAAGAAAACCTTACAGCCTGATTTACTGTCTATGCTTTGCTTTCCCTCTTTGATGTGTCAGAAAATAAAACAGTGGAAAAAATGAAATGGAGAGAGGGTTATGAATGGAGAAGAGAAAAGAAGCTATCAAATGAAGGTTTTGAGATGAAATAAATGTTTCATCAACAAGGAAAGATGAACAGTATGCTCAAATCATTTGAGTTGGGATTTCCCTGACCTTGCACAGAGTTTCAGTGAAAATCGTGTTCAGAGATGACATTATGGATTGGTTTCAGTTTGTGACAGGGTGGCCTGAACCTTTAAGGCCCAGGAGGCCTGGGGCTGGCTAGCCCATTTCAATTAGCTGCTCCCTGCCACACATGGGCAGGGAGAGAGGCTTAAAAGGCAGAAAAGATAAATGCCCCTTGTAGAGGGCTGGCTGAGGGAGAGCCCCAGGGGAGGCTCCATTGGAAGCCCTGAGGGAAAACAGGTGTTGCTTCTAGGTCTCTTTTGGCAAGGGTTTTGGCCTTGAGGATTGAGCTTAGGGTCAGTGAGAGGATTAGGGTTTGCCTGGGACTATTGTGGTCCCCTGGAGCTAAGGGGGAGCGAAGAGGACTTTTCACAGAACTTAGTTAGAGGGCTGTAGAAAGCCCCAGGAGTCAAGGAGAGGAAGGAATGTGGTGTGCCTTGCCACCTGTGAGGAAGAAACATTTACAGCTTTGAATGTAAAGCCTGTGGACATGGATACCCTGCAAGGGATGGGACTAAAGGTGATTTAGCTGGAGGGCTAAGCACTGAAGAGGTCGAGAAGGCATTGGTTGCTGGGTGGAGTTGGAGAAGACCAAAGGGAAATTGAGGCAAAGCTGCCTTAAAGCCTCACCCACTATGCTGTGAGGGGATGCTCTGTGACAGTGAGTGTTGAAAAACACAGTTTGTAATAGAGTTAATATATTTACATTTATAAACAAGTAAATACAGTATGATGTAAGTAAAGCCTTAGTCCTGCTCCCATTAAAGTCAATGTCAAAATTCCTATCAACTCCTATGGTGCAGCCTCAAGGTCTAGAGGACCCTACACTAGGAATCCTTCACCAAGCCTGTGGAGCTGCAGTGTAGTTGCTTCCTGCAGCCTTAGCACATGGAAATAGCTACTACATCCCTCTGTTTACTGCAAGTCTGTGAGGAGGAAGGAGGAATGGCCAGTGGATTCACTGGTTTGCACCTCAGTCCTTAAAATTCCCATGAGCAGCAGCATGGAAGGAGTGACTGCGGAGCACAGGATGGGAATTGCTTGTGTGTTTGTCCAGCATCCTGTCTCTCCTGAGTCATGCAATAGTTCTGCTGCCTTCACAGCTAAGAGATTTGCTTCTCAGAGACACAAATAATTTTTTAATTCCCAGACAAAAGCTGCACTAGGACAGAGTTTAGGTTCAGAGTATGTATGAGTAACTGGGGGTAAAATGCACTGCAAGGATGCTGTAATTAGGCACAAACCATTACAAAGCCAGAAAATTAAGAGTCAAGGTTAAATTTAAAAATTCAAATATGTTATGGTATGGAAATGCTCAGTTAGGTCACCCAGACGACCTTAATACTGACCATGTAGTGAACCCACGAGGGGAAAATATTAAAAAAAATTTGATTATGTCTTTAAAAATCAGTTTAGGCTACTGTGGGTCCACAAAGACTAAAGTGCCGTCTTCATAATTGTATGGTTTTTGCATAATGTCACTACAGGAAAGTGTTCAGTTTTCTACAGGAGAAACTTTCAGTTAATATAATGGGGGGAAATTACCATAAATCCTATAAAATATGTATTCACATGTAGCCTGTGCACAAGATTTTAGTGAGTTTTAACTGTGAGCAGTTTGAAGAATCTGTGATGGGACAGAGTTAAGGTTGCCCTGGCTGTTTATTTCTATACCCTTTTTAGCTTATCCTTAACTGATAATTTTCTAGTTTGTGAATAATTACTGTCTAAGTATCAGAGGGGTAGCCGTGTTAGTCTGAATCTGTAAAAAGCAACAGAGGGTCCTGTGGCACCTTTAAGACTAACAGAAGTATTGGGAGCATAAGCTTTCGTGGGTAAGAACCTCACTTCTTCAGATGCAAGTAATGGAAATCTCCAGAGGCAGGTATAAATCAGTAGGGAGATAACAAGGTTAGTTCAATCAGGGAGGGTGAGGTGCTCTGCTAGCAGTTGAGGTGTGAACACCAAGGGAGGAGAAACTGCTTCTGTAGTTGGATAGCCATTCACAGTCTTTGTTTAATCCTGATCTGATGGTGTCAAATTTGCAAATGAACTGGAGCTCAGCAGTTTCTCTTTGGAGTCTGGTCCTGAAGTTTTTTTGCTGTAAGATGGCTACCTTTACATCTGCTATTGTGTGGCCAGGGAGGTTGAAGTGTTCTCCTACAGGTTTTTGTATATTGCCATTCCTGATATCTGACTTGTGTCCATTTATCCTCTTGCGTAGTGACTGTCCAGTTTGGCCAACGTACATAGCAGAGGGGCATTGCTGGCATATGATGGCATATATAACATTGGTGGACGTGCAGGTGAATGAGCCGGTGATGTTGTAGCTGATCTGGTTAGGTCCTGTGATGGTGTTGCTGGTGTAGATATGTGGGCAGAGTTGGCATCGAGGTTTGTTGCATGGGTTGGTTCCTGAGTTAGAGTTGTTATGGTGCGGTGCGTGGTTGCTGGTGAGAATATGCTTAAGGTTGGCGGGTTGTCTGTGGGCGAGGACTGGCCTACCTCCCAAGGTCTGTGAAAGTGAGGGATCATTGTCCAGGATGGGTTGTAGATCACTGATGATGCGTTGGAGAGGTTTAAGCTGAGGACTGTAGGTGATGGCCAGTGGAGTTCTGTTGGTTTCTTTTTGGGGCCTGTCTTGTAGCAGGAGGCTTCTGGGTACACGTCTGGCTCTGTTGATTTGTTTCTTTATTTCCTTGTGTGGGTATCGTAGTTTTGAGAATGCTTGGTGAAGATCTTGTAGATGTTGGTCTCTGTCTGAGGGGTTGGAGCAGATGCGATTGTACCTCAGTGCTTCGCTGTAGACGATGGATCATGTGGTGTGTCTGGGGTGGAAGCTGGAGGCATGAAGGTAGGCGTAGCGGTCGGTGGGTTTTCGGCATAGGGTGGTGTTAACGTGGCCATCGCTTATTTGTACGGTGGTGTCTAGGAAATGGACCTCCCGTGTAGATTGGTCCAGGCTGAGGTTGATGGTGGGGTGGAAGCTGTTGAAATCATGGTGGAATTCTTCCAGGGTCTCCTTCCCATGGGTCCAGATGATGAAGATGTCATCAATGTAGCGTAGGTAGAGAAGGGGCGTGAGTGGACGAGAGCTGAGGAAGCGTTGTTCCAGGTCAGCCATAAAAATGTTGGCATATTGTGGGGCCATGCGGGTGCCCATAGCGGTGCCACTGGTCTGGAGGTATATATTGTCACCAAATTTGAAATAATTGTGCGTGAGGATAAAGTCACAGAGCTCAGCAATATGTTGTGCCGTGTCATCATCAGGGATACTGTTCCTGACAGCTTGTATTCCATCTGTGTGTGGGATGTTTGTGTAGAGAGCCTCTACATCCATGGTGGCTAGGATGGTGTTTTCTGGGAGGTCACCAATGCATTGTAGTTTTCTCAGGAAATCTGTGGTGTCACGGAGATAGCTGGGAGTGCTGGTGGCGTAGGGTCTGAGTAGGGAGTCCACATTTCCAGACAGTCCTTCAGTGAGAGTGCCAATGCCCGAGATGATGGGGCGTCCAGGATTTCCAGGTTTGTGGATCTTGGGTAGTAGATAGAATAACCCCGGTCGGGGCTCTAAGGGTATGTTGATTTGTTCCTGTGTTAGTGTAGGGAGTGTCCTGAGTAGATGGTGCAGTTTCTTAGTGTATTCCTCAGTGGGATCTGAGGAAAGTGGCCTGTAGAATCTGGTATTGGAGAGTTGTCTGGCAGCCTCCTTCTGGTAGTCAGACCTGTTCATGATGACAACAGCACCTCCTTTATCAGCCTCTTTGATGATGATGTCAGGGTGGTTTCTGAGGCTGTGGATGGCATTGCGTTCTGCACGACTTAGGTTATGAGGCAAGCGATGTTGTTTTTCCACAATTTCTGCCTGTGCACGTCGGCGGAAGCATTCTATGTATAGGTCCAGACTGTCATTTCGACCCTCAGGAGGAGTCCATGTGGAGTTCTTCTTCCTGTGTTGTTGGTGGGAGGGTATCTGTGTATCAGTGCGCTGTTCAGTGTTATCTTGAAAGTATTCTTTGAGTCGGAGGCGGTGAAAGTAGGCTTCCAGATCACCGCAGAACTGTATCATGTTCGTGGGGGTGCTGGGGCAAAAAGAGAGTCCCCGAGATAGGACAGACTCTTCTGCTGGGTTGAGTGTGTAGCTGGATAAATTGACGATATTGCTGGGTGAGTTAGGGGTACCCCTGTTGTGGCCCCATGTGGCAGGTAGGATTTTAGACAGCTTACAGTCCTTTTTGCTTTGTAGAGAGGTGAAGTGTGTAATGTAGATCTCCTGTCTTATTTTAGTAAAGTCCATTTGTGTGGAGGGTTGGTTATTTATGAAAGTCTCCAGGTTGGAGAGCTCTTTCTTGATGTTTTTCTGTTTGTTGTATAGGATGCTGATCAGGTGGTTCCTCAGTTTCTTTGATAGTGTATGGCATAATCTCTCACTGTGGTCTGTGCAGTATGTAGATAGCAATGGATTTTTCACCTTCAGTCCATTTGGTATGATGTCCATCCGTTTGCATTTGGAAAGGAAGATGATATCTGTCTGTATTTGTGCAAGTTTCTTCATGAGGTTGATAGATTTCCATTCATACGGCTAAATGCAGTGCCTTGCATGGTGTCAAGTATCAGAGGGGTAGCCGTGTTAGTCTGAATCTGTAAAAAGCAACAGAGGGTCCTGTGGCACCTTTAAGACTAACAGAAGTATTGGGAGCATAAGCTTTCGTGGGTAAGAACCTCACTTCTTCAGATGCAAGTAATGGAAATCTCCAGAGGCAGGTATAAATCAGTAGGGAGATAACAAGGTTAGTTCAATCAGGGAGGGTGAGGTGCTCTGCTAGCAGTTGAGGTGTGAACACCAAGGGAGGAGAAACTGCTTCTGTAGTTGGATAGCCATTCACAGTCTTTGTTTAATCGTGATATGATGGTGTCAAATTTGCAAATGAACTGGAGCTCAGCAGTTTCTCTTTGGAGTCTGGTCCTGAAGTTTTTATGCCATCATATGCCAGCAATGCCCCTCTGCTATGTACGTTGGCCAAACTGGACAGTCACTACGCAAGAGGATAAATGGACACAAGTCAGATATCAGGAATGGCAATATACAAAAACCTGTAGGAGAACACTTCAACCTCCCTGGCCACACAATAGCAGATGTAAAGGTAGCCATCTTACAGCAAAAAAACTTCAGGACCAGACTCCAAAGAGAAACTGCTGAGCTCCAGCTCATTTGCAAATTTGACACCATCAGATCAGGATTAAACAAAGACTGTGAATGGCTATCCAACTACAGAAGCAGTTTCTCCTCCCTTGGTGTTCACACCTCAACTGCTAGCAGAGCACCTCACCCTCCCTGATTGAACTAACCTCGTTATCTCCCTACTGATTTATACCTGCCTCTGGAGATTTCCATTACTTGCATCTGAAGAAGTGAGGTTCTTACCCACGAAAGCTTATGCTCCCAATACTTCTGTTAGTCTTAAAGGTGCCACAGGACCCTCTGTTGCTAATTACTGTCTAAATTACTGATATATAGACTCAGCCATAACTCCATCATACTGTGCATTTTGTGTGTGTAAAATATATGTAATCTTTGTGCAGTGAGGTGGCTTTCCCTGTGGGCTTGAGAGCCTGGGGCTAAGCCAACCCTGATTCCAGGATGGGCCCCACCAGAGAGTAATCACGTGATTCCAGTATAAAAGGAGACTGCAGCGAGGTCTGTGGAGACTGCAAGGAGTAAGAAGACTCCTGAGTCAGCAGGGAAAAGCTCAGAGCAGGAAAGGAAGAGAGTGAGGAAGAAAAACTTTCCAGGCAGGGAGGCCTGGGAGAGACCCTGAATAACCAAGGAAGTGGCTGGGGGTATGTCTACACAGGGGATAAAAAAACCTGTGTCTGACCCAGGTCAGGCTTGGGCTTACGCTGCAGGGCTAAAAATTTGCTGCATAGACATTTGGGCTTGGGCTGGAGCCTGAGCTCCAAGGCCCTCCACCCTCATAGGGTCCCAGAGGTCAGGCTCCAGCCCAAGTCTGAATGTCTACACAGCAATTTTTCAGTCCCAGCACCTGAGCCAGCTGACCTGGGCCTGCTGTGGGTTTTTTATTCCCATCCAGACATACCCAGAGGGGAACTTGAAAATTGAGGTAGGAAGAGGCCCAGGGAAAACTGCAGCACAGATAAAGGAGCAAATCTGGCTCTTTGGTAGAGGGCCCTAGGCTGGAACCCAGAGTAGAGGGTGGGACTGTTCCCCTACCAGCCCAGGGAAGGCAGCGTACAAGTCCATTGTAAGAGCTGTTGAGCCCAGCAAGGGGGCAGCAGGCTGACTTGAAGACTGGCAGTGAGGAAGAGCCCATAGAAGGCGGAAGAATTTTTGTTCAGGACAAATGGGATACTGGAAGGGGTGGACTAAAGACAGTGGCCTGGCTGGAGGGCTGAGTTACCAGCAGAGAAACCACCACAGTACTGGCATGACCATCAGCAGGGGCTGCTAGCCCAGCGAGAGAGCTGCTATGCATGGCCACAAGAGGGAACCTAGCAGTGAGTGGCCATGGTTATACTTTGCAATGACTGGAACTTTTCCTATTAATATTAAACATTTCCCCCTTATTACCAGATTTGCCTGTTTCTTTGGGGTATGCTCATCTATTCGGGTACTCTTCTGGGGGAGGGGAGGAATTCTGTAATTCTATCAGTGTACTCTTGTGTCACTTGTGTTCTCATACAGAGCTCTACTTCTCCCTTCTTCAAGTTCCCTCCCAATGGAGCTATCTTGCAGGACCTAGGATCCACCAGCCCCAGAATCAGATGAACATACACACACACACTCATTAACAGAGCACGTCTGAGCGGACCAGGTCCATCAGCGCTCCCAAGCTGACCCCTTATATGTACCTGGACTCAGCAGGCTGGGTCAAGCAGCATTTCTAAGCTGCCACCCTCATATGCCACGGGCAACACAATGGAACAGAGTACGCCTGAGCAGGCTGGGTCGAGCAGCACTTTCAAGCTGCCACCATTATATGCCCCTGGACTCCGCAGGCTGGGTCGAGCAGCACTTCCAAGCTGCCACCCTCCTATGTCCCAGGTTCAGCACGTCTCTATCCTCACTTTCACGTTGCAATTGTTCTGGTAGTAACCCACTTGATGAGCAAACCCCACAGGATTTTTGGGTGCTGCAGGGATCTTTAGCTTAGGTAAGAGGAGCATTGCTGCAGAGCAAATAGGGAAGCCAAAAAACACCCATGAGGGGGAGAGAGAGAAGCAACCAGCTTAACCATGAAAGTTATTTATTGCCAGGTATTAACCATGCAAAGAGAGCCAAACAAACAAAACAGTTACAATATTAAATCTAGCTTTAAGTTGATTACAAAAGTCAGGCTTAGAAAACTATACCTGATCATACAAGTCAGGGTTAGAAAGCCATACCTAGAGTAGAAAGAAAAAAAAAACAGAGAGAGAGAGAGAGACAGAGAGAGTTGGGTTCTCATCAATCTGTGAATCTTGAACCAGTCGGCATTCCCAGGTGGTGGTGGTAGCTGTGGATATGGAGTGCTGGAGACAGGCAGAGCCTCCAGCATGATCAGTCAGGAGAAGATGAAGTCCCAAAGGAACTGATGCAGATTTTGGATCCAGGCATCAGAACACTTATTTGAGTGTGGGTAGGTTTTTTTGTGTAGGGAAACAACAATGGTTCAAGGAAGAAAACTAGATTTGTTTATGGATAACCTAATGGCTCAAGGGAGTATACCCAAGTTGTTTTGTTCAGGCTAGACAATAGGAACTGATCATTCCTGGCTATGGGCAGTGTTCCTTCGAGGGTGCTCACAATGCAATTAGGCAGCATCAGTATTTTGGATACCGATAAAGGATTTATTATTAGAATTGGTCTGATAACTACTGAGCCGGGTGTGTGCAGGCGTGGGTTCACACATCCCACATCATGCAGTGCTTCCCTGCTTTTCTGGTCCCAGAGTTCAGTGAGGTTCTTGCCTTGGAATCACGGTTCTCCATTCTGTATGCTAATGGAGATGCCACCCTGTTCCATCTTTGATGCAAATGAGACTAGGGGAGTTGCCTTAATCCTGTCACCCTTGTCCGGAGGGGTTTAGGTGCGTCTCCCACCACCTTTTCATTGCTTTTTGTAAGTCTTTCTTTTGATCGGTTTTGGTTCAAGGAGAGACTGCGGGGGGTGGGGTGTCCTTCGTGAGTCAGGCAGGTTGGATATTACACCCTGGTTCCCCAAGAACACAGAGCTGACAGGTAACACCCTGCCACCCTGTATCATTTGCAAAAGACCAGTACACATATTAACAAAATTTCTGTGGCAATCCAGGGAGGTAAGAAGCAGAGTTTGCATGCAGAGAGATCTGTAATCAAATACAGAAAACAAATTAAATGAAGGACCCTTCTCATTTTGTAGAACAGGTTCATAATTGCGACAGCAGGTAAATCTAAAATTGTCTTATTATTACATTGGTAAATCATTTTTCGCCCTCTGGCAGCCTCATTTCTCTTAAAATTGCTAATGTTGCAGGAGTATGCAAAATGTAATCCAAGAGTAATTAAAATTAACTTTTCAGATTTTGAAGCACTGAAGTTGAATGCTAATTAATTGTAGAATGGGTTGTGGGATTAAAACACCTGATGGAAAAGTTAAATGTTTTCAATTTTTAAATCAACTTGTGCGTCATATAGCTCTGGATATATTGGGGAAAGTTTTCAGAAGTGCCTAAGTAACTTAGGCCCCTATATCCCATCATCAAACGCCAGGGTAAATGTAGCCTCTCAATTCGATGGGTGCACTCTACTAAACTGTCGAGGAGGCTATGACCACTTGCAGGATCACCCTCTGCCCTGGCACCGCAACTCTAATCCTGTCTGGTACAGAGGGGAGGCCCTGGGGTGGGGTGAGTGTTGAGAACAAGCCCACCCCATACTCATCCCACAGTGGGAAAGGAGCCACTGCTATGTGGTGAATCCAGGGTGGGCTCAGTCCCACCTCTCTGGCTGCCCACAACACCAGGCCAGGAGAAGTGTGTGTTTGCTTATTTTTGCACCTTTGGTTTCATGGTTTCGGTGGGTGCAATTGAATTCATAAACCCATGCTAAGGCCATCCCTGGTCAAAGCTCTTAAGCCCTATTGACTTTCAATGGGACTGAGACTCATAAGGGCCTAAATTGCTTTTGAATATGGGACTTAGGAGCCTAAGTCTATCAGCTGCTTTTGAAATTTTTACCCGTTATTGATAACACAGTTAGTTGTGGTAAAGCATCCCAATGTGGAAGAATTTCAAAGAAGAAGGTCTTGAAAAATTAAACATAAAAAGTCACTTACACTAATTAATACAGGACATCAGGATATCTCTTGCAGTAGAAGGACCCATTTCGGACCAGACTTTCCCCTATTGTTGCTGGCCAAACAAGGCTCCATGAGCTTTCCAAGAGACACATTGTTGAAGGCTACTATTTATTCTGAAGAGCACGACAGCCACCACCTCCAACTTTCATCTCCTCCTTCATCTTTCTACTTTTCACCAGGTTATTCACCTACTGCTCCATGATGGCAAACTGACTAAATGGGGTAGGACACCTTTGTTCAGGCCACCTGACTAGCTGGAGAGGGAGCAGTAGCTTCCAGAAACTCTATTCCCTTGGTACCTCTGCGGAGTTCTCTTTTCTTTGAGAATGTCTATGTGAAATTGCCCAGACAACAGGATCTCAATAAAAACAGAGATAAAATGGAGTTAAAACAAAATAAATGGTTTTGCTTAACACTTCTCATACCTTAAAGTAGATAAGGCATCCTTAGCTTAGGTATAGAGAGGGTGGGAAAAAGAAAAGTGACTAACTTTGCTTTCAGTGAGTGCAAATTTTACAACCCTGATGAGCTTCTCCTCCTGGTTGCTCATCTGGCTCATGTACTGGACCCAAACCTTGGGTTCTGTGTGCTATTGACTTGCTGGGGCTTGGCAAAGTTAAGCCACTGTTGCTCTGGTTCTCTAGGCACACACTCTGGTTGTGGACCCCCTGTCTGACACTATTCTTGACAGTAAGGACCCCAGAGTCCAATTGCTTGGGCCCTGAAATTAGTGCTGGCTCACCCAACCCTCCCCTGTAGTTCTTGCATGTTCCCAGAGCCCCTCTGTTTTACATTTTAGGGGTTATGTGATAGTGTAAGCAAGTAACACATGGACTCTGCAAAGGAATTTTTAACCATACACTTTTCTCATAAAGAAAGCACAAGAGATATACAGACCTATAGAAAAATAGGAAACACCTGCATACAATCCCCTACCTCAGTTTCCTCACCCCTTTTAAGAGTCCTTTGGATCTTAGTGTCTTAAAAGGGGGTCTAGGCTTGTTCTGTACCCCCTCTTCTGCTGCCCAGTCTTGTCTTCTGGTTCTGGTCTCTTTTGACTTGGGCACACACAGAAGCCCTCCTGCTTATGTGTGGTTTGTCTCATAAGTGCCAGTGTGAGACTTTATGCCCCAGCCATGCTGCAATCATGTACACAACCTCCTGTGCCTCAAAAGGAGCAGTGGAGCTGATAAGAGTAATTAGCCAATCTGTAGTTCTCCATTATCCTGCTTCTTCATCACCATCATGGCAAGCCCCAAAAGGGACGTAGCCTCCTTGAAGCTTGAGTGCCACCCAGCTCAATCTCTAGCTAGGTCCTTAAGATGGTCTGGCTGGATATTGACCTACCTCGGCAAGTTCATTTAATTGTCAATGGACCTTAATGTCTGTCCCATTTATGAGCAGACGCCCAAATGGCAGTGTGCCTCCCCTGAACACAAGAGGTATGATGCAAGGAGACAATGAAAGACAACCATAATGGTGTAAGCATCCAGAGATTTCATAAAAGCAAACTGGAATTCATCAGTTCACATAGATTCCTAAACTGTCACAATAAGTTATTCACTTTTCTTCTCTTCCCCCCTCTTTCTGATCATCCTGGTCAGCTTTCAGCATTGCTTGCTGTCTAGACACCAACATGGGGAGCAATCAATAGCATGGCCTGAGCCACACATGTAAGAGAATGGCAAACCAAAGCAGCGCAGTTCAGAGTCCCACACCACAAACACCTTGATGTGCTTATGCTGCAAGTCGCTCCCCTTGCTGTCATTTTAACATACATTATTTTTTCTTTTCTTCCTCCAGATTTTGTACTCTGGGGTTTTGTTTACTGTTTTAAGGAGAGAATGCTTCACATATTTTCCCCTAACCCACTAATCAATATTTGCCCTGAGCTATGAGAGACGTAGAGAAGGGGTTACTTAATAAAATAATGCCTTGCAATAGGATCTATACAGGCGGACCCTCATGACCACACAGAATCTCTATCAGTCCTTGCAGAACAGTGAAAGAATTTGCATGCATGGATCAGGTTGCATGACTGGGGGCTAAAGGATGTTTTTGAGTGTTGGGGAGGCTAGTTGCCAGCTGACTCAATCCCATCCTCCAAATCTTACTTTAAGATCTACCCCATTGGAGCATCCCTCCTTCTGTCTCATCCTTAATTATTCCCTGGCATTTTTGTTTGCCCTGTCTTATTCAGATTGTGAGTTATTCAGGATAAGAGACATGCTCTTCTGTTTGTCAAATATAAATTTGCAGTACTATATACATTATTATGAAACATTTACATTAAATGTTGAAAAGAGAATTTCCCATCTTATTTTCTTTTCTATTGAGTACAGCATCCAAAGAGGTCCATGCAATGAGATTGCTCTATTGGCTTAACATTCCAATGCTTCTTTTTAATGAAAATACCTTGTTTAA
Source organism: Emys orbicularis (assembly GCF_028017835.1). Taxonomy (NCBI): domain Eukaryota; kingdom Metazoa; phylum Chordata; order Testudines; family Emydidae; genus Emys; species Emys orbicularis. The sequence goes on along the minus strand of NC_088684.1, from coordinate 48,594,896 downwards.
AATATAATCGTAGAATCATAGGACTGGAAGGGACCTCTAGGGGTCATCTAGTCCAGTCTCCTGCACTCATGGCAGGACTAAGTATTATCTAGACCAGTGCTTCTCAAAGCTGGTCTGCCGCTTGTTCAGGGAAAGCCCCGGTGGTCTGGGCCGGTTTGTTTACCTGCCGCGTCCGCAGGTTCAGCCAATGGCGGCTCCCACTGGCCGTGGTTCGCCTCTCCAGGCCAATGGGAGCTGCGGGAAGGGCGCCCAGCACATCCCTCGGCCCGCGCCGCTTCCCGCAGCCCCCATTGGCCTGGAGCAGCCAGTGGGAGCCGCGATCGGCCAAACCTGTGGACGCGGCAGGTAAACAAACTGGCCCGGCTCACCAGGGGCTTTCCCTGAACAAGCGGCGGCCCAACTTTGAGAAGCATTGATCTAGACCATTCCTGACAGGTGTTTGTCTAACCTGCTCTTAGAAATCTCCAAGGATGGAGATTCCACAACCTCCCTAGGCAATTTATTCCAGTGCTTAAGCACCCTGACAATTGGGAAGTTATTCCTAATATTCAATCTAAACTGACCTTGCTGCAATTTAAGCCAGTTGCTTCTTGTCCTATCCTCAGAGGTTAATCATTCCAGTGCCTCTTCTTGTTTACTATAGAATGGGGAGAAGGTTCTGTATTTTTAAATTAGGCACAGGATTAGATGACTCTGTAAAATATCTGATATTAAGAAATATATGGCATTACTATGTCCCTTCAGCAGTGCCTCATTTGATTTCAGTGTGGTGTTGCCCCACCTCTTTGGATGAGACAAAAAGAACTGCAGTGATGAAATTGTGTAGTTCCAGCTTGCCCGCAGTGAGAATGTGGTGATAATCAGATTACACTGCTCTCCATCAGGCTGGCTAATTAATTTGCTTAGTGTCTGACTGCAACAGTTTATCCAAAATCTAAAACAAAAGAAGAAAATGTTAACCGTTCTTGTCTTAAAGACACACTTACTAGTGCCACTAGAGTTAAGTGTCTGGCAGTAGCTCAGTTATAAAGCTGTATTTGTATAATTAAGCAGAAAGCTTGGCAGGCATGTTTGATCTGAAGTTAAATAGAAATGAGAAATTATTATTATTTAGACCCAGTCCTGCAACTTGTTGCATATGGAAGGACTGATGAGCCTGTGTGGAGCTCAGTGATTTCACTCAGGGTGTGTGTGGACAGAGGGCAGTCTGGCCATATACAACAAGTTGCAAGGATTGGGGCCTTATTTGTTTATGGTAGCACTCATAGGGTAATTGGCATTTTCCAGGCATTGAAGAAGGGACAGTGCCTGCCCTGAGGAGCGATCAGTCTATGCACAGATTTAGTTGGGATTGATCCTGCTTTGAGCAGGGGTTGGACTAGATGATCTCCTGAGGTCTCTTCTAATCCTAATCGTCTGTGATTCTATAACAGGTAAACATAGGCTAAGGAAGGACAACAAATACAGATTTTTCTTTTATACAGGTAAATTAGGAATGTGCTGGTTCAGGTGCTTTTTAGTTTTTAAAATCAGTTCCGTCGGCTGCTAATCTGTAATGTAACACTGGCTTTTTAATTGTATTTTAAAAAATATTTTAAGTGGCTGAGTTGAAAATCGGTTGCTCATCCATGGTTAGCTTTGGCCCCAAGCTAGCACAGCACCTAAGCACATGCTAATTTTTTATGGACTTGCATGGGACTACTCACAATCTTACATTAAGCATGTGCTTAAAGTGCTGGATCAGGGCGTTAGTTAGGATAATATAAAATAATCACATCTGTGGACTATATTATGCCATCAGTTTCCCAGCAGAACTCCCCCTGGTTCTCAAGGGCAGTTCTCAAAGGCAGGAAAAATGATGGCACCTTATAGTCCTGTGTTACTATAACAGCTCAATGCCTCTGATTGTCACTGACTTTGTAATATGCATATTGGAAATTGTCTAAATACATAGTTACATGTATTCTTGTTGTTCTTCACTTTGCTTAATGGAGAGGCATGTTCTGACTTGTAATCAGAAACAAAGTCGTATTTATTTTTACTGAAAAGGGGAATGTCTAAGGGGGAGTAATCGTACTGCCTGGCAAGACCTACTGGATGCTGTAAATCAGTATTTCCAGTGTAATAAACTTCAAACCAATTAACGTTTTTAGACAGGGAAGCTGATTTGAATCTCAGCCCTTTCCTCAAACCAGATTGAATTGGAACCTTTTCCAAAAGTGATAAGCTAAGAACCACTCTGTAACTTCATAACAAGCCCTCTGACCACCTTTTCCCTTTTGATGAATCCATTACAGGGCCCAGTGGATTTCTGTTGCCTTTACTGAATCCTGGGTAATTTCTCCTTTCAAATCCCAGAAGCTCTGGGGCTCCCTCATAAGTGGGCTGTAATGTAGTTTGAAGCACTGATATGAACTCAAACAATGAAATATAGGCATCCTAATAGTTAAATGGGGAGTCTGCAACTTTATTTAAAACTATTACCCAATTGGTGTAACCACTCCACGCTCCCTGGCAGGGTTGTGCCAGTGCAGATCTCAACTGCTACAAATAGTCCCAGTGCACTATACATCTGAGGGTGAGTGTGAAGGTCAGGTCCCCTCAATGTCCCATGGACCTTGACTGTAGGCCAGAGTCCTGAGCTACTCCTCTCCTTCATGCTGGGGGTAGGAGAGATGAGGGGAGACACAAGCTATGCAAAATACAGAGGCATAACCCCTCACTATGCACTGCTATGCCCAGGATCAATGCCCAGACAGCCCACTGGGTTACAGAGATCTCAAATCAGATCCTTTCTAGCCCCCCAGCCATCTGGAACCTGCCCAAAGTGTGACATTTGTAACCCAGACTCCACAAAACCTGACCTGACCGGATGCCAGATGGAAGGTGAAAAATTCCACACAGCCATTTGCCAGTTTTGACATATGGGGAAAATCCCTTGCAGATCCCCAAACTGGCAATCAGCCAAGCCCCTGCATTGCCAGGAATCCATCAACTAGGGTGGGGCTAAAATAGGGAGCTGCTCCCAATGGCTACCTCGGTTCGACTATACCTCTAACTGTCCGGGGTTTTGTGGGACTGTCCTGCTTTGACTCCCCAAGTCCCTTGTCCTGATTAAAGGGCAGTTTGCCCTGGGCCCCCTGTTTGAGAGGGTCCCCAAACTAAGTGATGGTGTGACCTAGTGCATGGGTTCTCAGTGCCACCTGTGTTTGGTTTGGCTGCTCCTCCGTCTCCATCTACAGAGGAACAGATAGGCCAAACCTGAGTGGTGCTGCATTCCACTTTAGCCATTTGAAATGTTGGGAGGTATGGCTTAGGCAGCAAATGGTGTCAGCTTCCAAATGGGAGCCAGTCACCTGGCCCCAGCACCCTCCCCCGGCAAAGGCAACAGCCATGTGTAGGACAGGCCCTGGAGAGCAGGGCTAGCTATAGCATGTGGCCTCACCGCATGAGGAAGGAAGGAGGAGTGGGAAGGGAGACGAGAGAAGCCTCTTACACACACTGAAGGCAGGGGTGCAGGAAAGACGGGGGGGTGCATGGATCACCACCTTAGCTGCTCTCAGTTGAAATTCCCTCCCTCCTCCACACTCAGACTCCAAAGGTGAGTCTACTGCACCAAGACACATCAAAGCTGCACCCCAGCTTGTGGGGTGAGCATTGCCCCGTATATTGGAAAAGTGACTAATCATGGTACACAAGGCTCAAAGCCAGATTAAATTAAAGGCACAATGGTTAAAGTCAGTTATGTTCTACTATACCCTTTAATAATCTCTTCCCCCCACTAAATGTGCTATTCCAATACATCCTATTGTGTCCATAATCTGCATATTTAAAATTTTTAGCACACATTAACATGCTAGATAGGAACAGCTCAGAAAAAGAGGGTCTGTTAAGTTAAATCTGTTTTTCTATGTACGAGGTGATAATCCCAGCAAAATTGTGCATGTATGATTACGGTTTCAATGCTCCAGTCATGCAGCTCCAGTCCAGGACTTTGAAGTTTGATATCCTGTCCGACCATTTGATTTTACAGATGAGAAGCGGATAGCACATGCGGAAACACTCTAGTTGCTTCTAGGACCTGCTATAGCGTGTCCATGTTTCACAGCTGTAGAATAGAGTGCTTAACACAATTGCACAATAGATACTAATCTTGATGTGAAGTCGAATGCCTGTCACATTCCAGAGGTAATGAGAAAGTTGACTATCGGCAGAACTGGCTTTAGAAATGCCCTGCATGATTTCATTGTCGATCGTGGCATAATTAGATGAAGTGCTGCCAGGATAGCAAAATTTTTCTACCACACTGAACAGTATGTCGTCAGTAGTGATTTTGGGGCAGAATACATTTTTCCTGGAGCAGGCTAGCAAGGCACTTTGGTTTCCTTGGGGCTGATAAAGAGTTCAAATTTCTTTGCTGATGTAGAAAAGCAGTCGATTAGATGCTGCATGTCTTCGGCGGTATGTGCTATGAGCTCACAGTCAACTGCAATGAGGAACTCCCTGACGAGCAAGTCAATCTCTTTAGTGCGAGCACGAAGATGCTGGAAATTGAAGACGTTGCCATCTGTGCAGAATTGTGTGTAAATCAGCTGGTTGTAGTCTTTGAAAGAATCTAGCACCAAAGAGAATGGTAAGTAGTGTAGATGCGAGCACAAAGCCCTGCTTAATGACAAAAAAAGCTCTGATAAAGCACCATTTTCCAGCACTGTAGCCAGCATGCCGTTGTGGCCCAACCATGTGATGGTGATGAATTTTTACAGGCACCCAACTTTGTGCAAGATTCACCTGAGACCCTTGTGACTAGCAGCATCAAAGGCCTTTGGCAAGTCTACAAATGCCATGTAGAAATTATGGTTTGGTTCCCGGCACTTTTCCTGTATTTGGTGAGCAGCAAAAATCATATCCACTGTTCTGCACTCTAATAATGGCTATTTGGAGCCATTACAGTCTTTGATAAATAAAATCTTATTTAAAAAAAAATCTATAATATTTCATGTAATTCCATGATATACTCTAATTAGTCTTGACTTTAAAGCCTTTAAAATTAATCATGGAAATATACATGTCTGTTTATAATTTATTATTTGTATTGGGGTAATGCCTAGAGGCCCTAGTCCCATTGTGCTAGGCACTGTACAAACATAGAACAGACATCCCTGTTCTGAATAGCTTACAATGTAATTGCAAATTCTTTCAATGAATATTTTACAAATAGTCTATATAGATATTCTCAAGTGAGGTCATTATTAGAGCTGTGTGTATAAATGGGATTTCGGTTTGCTGGCTAAACTGAAGAAAAAAGTTTTTTTTAAATTTTCAGCAAACCAGAAAGTTGCGGGAAAAAACCTTCAGGTTGTCCAAAATGTTTTGTTTGAGTTTTTGAATTTAAAAAAATAAATTGAAGCAAAATTCAAAACAAATTAGTTTTAAATAAAAAAAAAACCTGAAATGTTTTTAAAATGTTGAAATGATTTGCTTTTAATTTTTTTATTGAAACAATTCAGTGAATTTGGCCCAAATTGGCAAAAGATTTTGCTTGACCCAAATCTGTATTTTATGGCAAAAAAAAAAAAAAGTTTCATCTGAAAATTTCCTCCCAGCTCTAGGCATTGTAGCTCTGAATGAACATTCACTATCTAAAAATTAAAGAAATTTAAAAATTGAGTCAATTTGTAAGAATATAAGATCTATTATACTAGACCACACTACTGGTGTCTTCCCTCGACTTCATACATCCCTCCAGAGGGAACTGCTGGATCCTGAGTGCTTTTGCAGTCCTGGCCTTAAATGTTGGTGCTGAACAATGGAAAATCTGGTCCAAGCCTTCTAACAGCTGCAATTTTACAGAGAGCTGGTGAGTGTTTCTCTACCAGCAAGGAATTTGCATACCCCATTTTTAACTTAATCAAACACCTTGTTTATTTTCAGTCAGTGTCACATGTTAGATGTTATTTTCATCAGAAGAAACTTAAAAAAACAACCTGAAGGATTAAAAACCTCTGTCTCCTGAAAATAATAATACAGTACATTTTAACAGATTGCTTCAACAGATGGAAATGTGATGTTCAGTAGCGTAAATTACATTAACATGCTCCGAGACAGAGATGTAACATTTACTGCAGTGATTTACATTAACATGCGCTGAGACAGATTTTATTCCTTAAAAAAAGCCTTTAAAAAAAATCAGAAATAATTATTTGTCATTTCATTTTTGTCTTGTTTGCTTTTCAGATGATTGTCAGTCTTACAAATGTGGCATATTTTGAAAAGCAGCTACCTTGGTGAACAGTGCAAGAATATTATTTAAACCTTGCCATCTGTAGGGAATTTGATTTGTAAGACAATCATCTATTGCTCACACAATCAGTTACATTCTAAAGAAAAGAAATAGTCCCAATTACTGAAATAGAATGGCGGAAGATGTGTTAAATCTGCTTTAATGTAGTAGATTAACGTGGCACCATCTGGCTACACATTAACACCTGTGCTGAGTTCCTGCCATTGCATTATGAGAGCTTGTCTCTCCCTTTAGATAAACTGATCACAAATATTGGAAAGAAATACACATCTTCCTATTATGGGCTAGGCTGTGGATTCAGTTAGAGGGGTGTAGGGGGCGATGCCCACTTGGCAATTGTTTAATGTGTCCTGGCAGCAGAGTGCAGGGGGTCTGGGGAAGCACAGTCAGGAGTGGCATCTACTATACTCTTTTGAAAGAGTGCAATGCCTGCCATCCCTGGCATGCAAAACTATAGAGTATAAATATGGAATGGGGCCCTTGCCGAGCCCATTTTGAGTGTGGAATACAGGTTGCTCAAGTACCAGCATTCTGGCTCTTCCTTGTGTCCTCACCCACCCTGTAGTCATAATCTGCTCCTAAAATTAGAGAAAAGCAGAGCAGACTGTATAACATTTATAAACATCACCACCACCAAAACTAAGTTAGAAGAAAACAAAACATTTGTCTGAAGCTCTGCAGAGCTGTCCTCAAGTTCTTCCAATTACTTGATTTCTGGCTAACAGAGTATGTGAGCATACTAAGGAAATATATTTTATAATGAGGCAATCGTGAGATCAGTCCAGAAACTCCCTAAACACATTGCATAATGATGTCAGTACAAATGATTACAGATGGAGATTAAGGCCAGATTCTAAACTCAGTTACGGTGATGCAAACCCAGAGGGTAACTTATAGGAGGCAAGAAACTTCAAGGTTCTGCTTGTGGAATTTCCTCTACATTTTTCCATCAGGAGGGTTGGGTTCAAAAACTACCCATGAAGAAAGTGAGGCTATGGATTGTAAAGCCTGTCATTCTCTGGTGGTAAAGGGCCATCTATGGGGAAGCTCTGCACCGCTACAGAAGGTGGCTCTCTGGCATTGCTCCCTGATAGTGCAGCCCCACTGGAGTCCATTGCTAGGGCTTCCTAGTTATTAGCTACTTTGTGGATCTCCCCGGTGCAGGATGGATCTGGAAAATTTAATAGAGCCTGAAGCAGTATTGACTTTCTTGGAGTATCTCTGCTGGGGATGACGATTTGTCTTCCACATGGACCCAAGCTATCCATTTCCCACTTGCGAATTCTTGGAAGTGCTGTGTAGCTCCTTCTACACAGAGAGGAAATTCTAGTAGCTAGCTTAAACTTTGGGAGACCTGCTTCAATTCCCTGCTCCACTGCAGACTTCCTGTGTGACCTTGTGCAAGTCATTTAATTTCTCTGAGCCTCAGTTACCCATCTGTAAAATGGGGATAATAGCACTTTCCTGAACTGGGTGAAATTTTTTATGGCAAATAGTTTATTGGATGAAAAACGCCAGTCAACCTGAGACTAATTTTGAAGTCACACCAAGTTTGTTGAACAGTTTTGACGAAACTGAGATATCAAAAAGTTTTGGTAATGTCAAAAGAAAACACTTACATTTCAACGTTATTGAAACCCTTCCATTTTTTGCGCTGGACGAACAAAACAGGAATCGGAAGATGAGGTGGTGGCAGCCCCCTTTATAACTTTTAGCCCAAAGGTTAGCACACTCAACTGAGATGCGGGAGAGCCAGGTTCAATTCTCTCCTCAGCCTGCTACAGAGAAGGCATTTGAGGCGCTAACATTACAGAAGCACACCCTAGCCATTGTGCTTTGGAAGGCTTACTATGAGTCTTTCTCACTATCTCTCCTGTTGAAGCTGTTCTACTGTGTGTAAATAGGGATGTGACTTTGGGTCTCCACATCCCAGGTGAGGGCTCACTCTTTTTTCCTGGCCCAATGACTATTTATTTTCAGTAAAAAGTGTCAACAAACCAAAAAAATCAATTATTTGCTCAGCTCTAATTTAAACATACATCCTGCAGTGTAGTGAATACACACAATAATAACATTGGGCTAGTGCAGAATGGGAACCAACAAGTGAAGTAGACTGGGTTACAAATACAAACAAAAAGTGAAACTCACCAGTCTGTTTTCTCTGCTCAAGAGGAGTCAGATGCAAACTACCGCTCTAATTCTACAAGCTTAGGCCAAACCCATACACCTGAATGGATCCCCAATGAAATCAATCGGGTTCTGTCCAAGATCAGTAAGCATGCAGGTTACAGTACTAAAGAGCTTTTTCAATTTGGGTCGCTTCAAAAGTTTGATTGTTTAACACTTTTAAAGGGGTTTCCTAAAGCCTTGTTTAACCCACACACCTCCCGGGTGCGGTGTTCTGTCCCATCTAGTGGCACTGAGACCACTTAAAGAGAGAGATAAAATGGGTCTGCTTAACAAGCAGCTGGCTTTTAGCTCATGTGGTAGAGGCTCATGCACTAAGCTCCAGAGGTCCCAGATTCAATCCCACCTGCCGACGACCGGAGTCTGTCTGCGTTAAACTTGCGCAATTTGTTGTGCTCTTGGGGAACTGTGAGGGTTAAGCTGACTTGATTTTATAATTATTCTGCACTTGCAGGTGAAGTCTGACAGAATGTCACAACTTACTTTCCATTTAATTTCTGCCGATTGCAAGCCTACAACCTCCTCTGAATTACCAGCCTGGAGACATTTAAATTTCACAGTCAAACTCACTTGCACATTTATTTCAACCTATTTTTTTGCCATGAAAACATTGTTATTATGACTGACAGAAACTATTTTGTGTTCATTTAAAAAAAAATACTGGGTAGCTGGTCTGAGAGATTTTTCCTCCTGATATAAAATATAAACCCAGACCCTGCAGGGACTTACGCCCTTGCTTAACTTTACACATGTTTAAGTCTTTGCAGGACTGGAGCAATAGTACATAATTATAAAGGAAAAATAGCTTATGTACAATAAAAATTCTCATTACACTTTGGGGGCTATTAGTGAATGGCAAAATGAGAACCAGCCTAAATCTTTCTCTTTTGATAGTCTGAAAAAGTTTAGTTCAATGTTCCACTCTACATCTCTGATAGCAGGACTTCTTGGAAGAGGTAATCAGAGTGCAGGCCTCTTCTCTGTGGGGTGTCTCAACAGCTCATTGTCCTTTTGTAAAACATTATATCATCTCTTTGGGAAGCATCTGGGTAGCTCACTCCCTCCAGCATTGGGCCTTCTTTTTAGGGAAGATCATTTAACCCATCTCCTGTAGGCCTTCTGGTCTCACAATCTTGTGAGATGGTTTAACAGAGTGGTTAATATGTCCCACTGCACCAGCGAAGGGCAGCATGCCACCTAGGGTTGTCAGGTGTCCAGTTTTCGACCGGAACATCTGGTAGAAAAGGGACCCTGGTGGCTCCAGTCAGCAGCTGTTAAAAGTCCAGTCAGCGGTGCAGCAGACCTAAGTCAGGCTCCCTGTCTGGGCTCTGCATGGCTCCTGGAAGCAGCGCCATGTCCCCCCTCCAGCTCCTAGGTGTAGGGGTGGCCAGGGGCTCCGCACGCTGCTCTCGCCCCAAGTGCTGGCTTTGCAGCTCCCATTGGCTGGGAACTGCGGCCAATGGGATCTGCGGGGGAGGCTCCTGCCAATGGTGATGTGTGCAGAGCCACCTGGCTGAGCCTCTGCGTAGGAGAGCCGGGGGGGACATGTCGATGCTTCTGGGAGCTGCTTGAGGTAAGTGCCACTGGGAGCTTGCACCCCTCACCCCCTCCCACGCCTCAACCCCCTGCCCCAGGCCTGATCCCCCTCCTGCCCTCCGAACCCCTCGATCCCAGCCCAGAGCATCCTCCTGCACCGCAACCCCCTCATCTGCTGCTCCACCCCAGAGCCTGCACCCCCCAGCTGGAGCCCTCACCCCCCCACATCCCAGTCCCCTGCCTGCCGCAGCCCAGAGCCCCCTCCCGCACTCTGAACCCCTCTGCTCCAGCCTGTAGCCCCATACTGTACCCCAAAACCCTCATCTCCCCGGAGCCTGCACCCCACAGCCACAGCCCTCATCCCCCTCCCATAACCCAAACCCTTGAGCCAGCCCAAGCGAAAATGAGCGAGTGAGTGAGGGTGGGGGGAGGGAGGATGGAGTGAGGTGGGGGCGGGACCTCAGAGAAGGGGTGGGGCCTCAGAGGCGGGGCAGAGCAGAGGACAGAGCAAGGGTGTTCAGTTTTGTGCGAATATAAAGTTGGCAACTCTAATGCCACCTGCCTGCCCCCTAAAAAGGACCTGATACTGGCAGAATGGTTGGGATGCCTGGCTGTCCTGTGACAGGCGATCCACCAGAGGATTTGGGGAAAAGAGGTTACTTGGTTATACCTTGAGGAGTAAACCACTGGAGAGTGAGAAATGGGCCATTATCTCACTCCTGCAGAAGATAATACAGCAGGTACAAAGTAGCAGGGGGTCTCCTGAGGGATTTGTGTTGAGAAGCTCCAAAAAGGCTAGCTGGTGGAGTTACTAGACTGCCAAAGGAGCATACGAGGGATCAAGTTTCAGACCTAGTTTCCTCCTTCTCCAGTGGGAGGAAGTGCACTGTGACAGATCCTTTTATGGTGCAGCTGACTTCCTGCTCCATGCTGGCTCAGCTGTGCTGCCTGGTGTGGTGGTGATGGGGCTACAACTGCTCTGAACCTCAACTGTCCATTCCCAGCCCATATGGCTCAGAGAGGGAGTTGTGGCCACACAGATGCTGGAGCCAACTCCTGCCTGCTCTTACATGCATTTGCTAATGTGTAAGAGAGTAAGTGGCATAAAATGCCCCCTTACTCCCTTCTGCAGGCACCTATTACTGGTCATGTTTTGCCCCAAAATGTTTGTAGAATTTGGATGAGGTCTGGACCCCTCAATCTCTATTGCATGTACCATGAGTAAAACACTGCCCATTTGTAATGTTTGCAACAAGTCTACCAACCACAAATAGGCAACAAAATTAAAATAGGAAACACTTTCAAGCAGTTTTACATAAATCATATTTGTTTTTATTCCAGAGGCTGTCATGATACTCTGTCCTTCATGCCTGCTAGAGGGGGGCATGGATCAGCGTTCACGTCACACTCCCCATCAGTATCTGGCCTGGGCCAGGGAAGCTAATGACCCAACCAACAGCCCAAATTTGGTGATGAATCCTGGTCACATGCCACCTGAGGCACATTGTGCATACAGTAAGAAGAATGCCTGCTAGACCAGGCTGAGAGCTTCTTAACGAGGCTTTGATCCCTAGTCCATTCAGCATTCATTCATCCTTAAGCGGGGGCAGGGCCAGTCATGGAGAACAGGTGCTTAAACTACCAGTTCCTGTTCAACCAGAGGAGCTACTGAATGGGAGCAGCAAACAGGGGAGTTTTGCAAGGGAGGTTAGAGAGGGAGCATGGGAGCCAGATACACCTAACATTCTCTAATCTTGGGCCAATAAACATCCCCCCCCCCAAACACACACCAAAAAACAAATTACAAACCAAAACCAAAAAACAAAAGCTGCAGGAGTAAAAAGAATTCAGGCAGAAGTCCAGTAGAGTAGTGGCTATCAGTTCATTGCACTGAATGCAGTGTACCTGCTTTGTGGGCAGGTGGTGTATGTGTGCATTCGGTGCCAGGAGCTCATAGCTCTCAGAGACTGAGGACGGGCTCTGGAGACCAGAGTGGCTGAAGTGGAGGAGCTAAGGGAGACAGAGAGGAACATACATGGGATTTTCCAGAACCCAGTAGAGTGGTCTCACCCCCAATCTGACAGCCTCTGTGCTGTTGAGGAGGATGAAAGTCTCGGGAAAGGAGAACATCAAACTGGAGTGGAAGGAAACAATCCCATAGTTGGGACCCTCCTTCCAGACGATGTCATGGTATCCTCTTGCACTGAGGTTACTTCTCCAGGGGAGGGGAACTCAGTTAGTAGGAAGAGACAGCTATTAGTAATGGGGATTCAATCATTAAAAATATAGATAGCTGGGTTTGTGATGACCGGGAGAACTGCATGGTCAATTGCCACTGGGTGCGAAGGTTGTGGAACTTTCAAGACATCTAGACAGATTTATGTGCAGTGCTGGGAAGGAGCCACTGGTTGTGGTACATGTAGATGCCAATGTCCTAAGGAAAGGTCGGGGAGAGGTCCTGGAGGCCAAATTTAGCCTGCTAGGTAAGAGATTAAAGTCCAGGGTCTCCATGGTAGAATTCTCTGAAATGCTTCCAGTTCCACATGGAGGGCTAGTTAGACAGGCAGAATTACAGGGTCACAATGCATGGATGAGACGATGGTGTAGGGAGGAGGATTTTAGGTTTATTAGGAACTGGGGAACTTTTTGGGAAAGGAGGAGCCTACACAGGAAGGATGGGCTCCACCTAAACCAAAACAAAACCAGATTGCTGGTGTGTAAAATTAAAAAGCTCATAGAGGACTTTTTAAACTAGAGGCTGGTGGAAAGCCAACAGATGCAAAGGAGCACTTGGTTTAGACAGAGGCATCCAAGAGGGAAGGATCTATTAATGGGGATTCTCTACATCCTAGTAAAGAAGAGAGGATAGAAGTTGATAAAGTACAGGTAAGAACTGAAGAGAAACAGTCAAATGAAAAAGAGTCCTACTCACTTACATCACATGAAAGCAGACAACTAAAAAGTGACAAATTTGATAAGTGCTTGTATACAAATGCAAGAAGTCTAAATACTACGATGGGTGAACTTGAGTGCCTGGTATTAAATGAGGATATTGATATAATAGGCATAATAAAAATTTGGTGCAATGATGGTGATCAGTGGGATACTGTAACACCAGGGTACAAAATATATAGGAATGACAGAGTAGGTCATGCTGGTGGGGGAGTGGCACTTTACGTGAAAGAAAGCATAGAATCAAATACAGTAAAAATCTTAAATGAATCAAACTGTCCCATAGAATGTCTATGGATAGACATTCTATGCTTGAATAATAAGAATATATTCTATATATATATAAGAATAAGACCACATAATCATGATGGTGATGGTGATTATGTAATGCTCAGGGAGATCAGAGAGGCTATAAAAATAGAAAACTCAATAATAATGGGAGATTTCAACTATCCCCATATTGACTGGCACATGTCACTACAGGACAGGAAGTAGATACAAAGTTTCTAAACATCATTAATAACTGCTTCTTGGAGCAGCTAATCCTGGAACACATAAGGGGAGAGGCAATTCTTGATTTAGTCCTAAATTGCACACAGGATCTGGGCCAAGAGGTGAATATAGCTGAACCGCTGGGTAATAGCGACCATAATGTAATTAAATTTAACATCTTTGTGTGTGTGTGTGGGGGGGGGGAAGGAATAACAAAGAATCCCACCACAATACCATTTAACTTTTAAAATGGGAACTATACAAAAATGAGGAAGCTAATTAAATGGAAATTAAAAGGAACAGTCACAGAGTAAAATGCCTGCAAGTTGCATGGAAACAATTTAAAAACACCATAACAGAGTCTCAAGTTAAATGTATACCCTCAAATAAAAAAAAATATTAAGAGACCCAAATATGCCACCATGGCTAAACTATATCGGTTAGGGGCAAAAAGGCATCCTTTAAAATTTGGAAGTTAAATTGTACTGAGGAAAATAGAAAGGAGCATAAACTCTGGCAAGTCAAGTGCTAAAGTATAATTAGGCAGGCCAAAACACAAATTTGAAGAGAAACTAGCAATAGACACTAAAACTAACAGCAATTGTTTATTTAAGTACATCATCAGCAGGAAGCCTGCCAAGCAATCAGTGGGGCCACTGGATGATCAGAGTGCTAAAGGATTGGAGAAGCTAAATGAACTCTTTGCATCAGTCTTCACTGAAGAGAATGTAGGGAGATTCCCGCATCTAAGCCATTCTTTTTAGGTGACAAATCTGAGGGCTCGTCTACACTACCGCGCGGGGTCGTTCTAAGATACGCAACTTCAGCTACGTGAATAGCGTAGCTGAAGTCGACGTACTTAGATCTACTTACCGTGGTGTCTTCACTGAGGTAAGTCGATAGCTAACGCTCTCTCATCGACTCCGCTTGCGCTTCTCGTACTGGTGGAATACTGGAGTCGACGGGAGAGTGCTCAGCGGTTGATTTATCACGTCTATACTAGATGCGATAGATCGACCCCCGCTGGATCGATCGCTGCCCGCCGATCCAAGCCCTGAGGAATTGTTCTAGATTGAGATATCAATAGAGGAGGTTTGGGAACAAATTGATAAATTAAACAATAATAGGTCCCCAGGACCAAATGGGATACGTCCCAGAGTTCTGAAGGAACTCAAATATGAAATTGCAGAACTACTAACTGTGGTATATAAAACAAGAACAAGGGGTCATCCAATTAAATTAATAGGCAGCAGGTTTAAAACAAACAAAAGGAAATACTTTACACAATGCACAGTCAGGTTGCCAAGGGATGTTGTGAAGGCCAACTCATTGCCAAGGGATGTTGTGAAGGCCAAAAGTATAACTGGGTTAAAAAGAGAATTAGATAAATTTGTGGGGAATAGGCCCATCAAAGGCTATTAGCCAAGATTCTTAGCTGTGAGATTCTTAGCTTTAGAAAAGCACTCTGTAAAACCAAATTATGTTCCAACAGTTTTAGCACTTTTTTTCACTTATGCTAATTGGCATCTTTGCATGTCACTTGAGAACTTTGTCTATTTGATGTGGAATTATATTTGCTTCATCTCATCTGAGCTAAATAAAAAATCTTAAAAAAATCTGAAAACACTGATGAATTTCACTATTCATGATGAAAACAAATAGGTGGAGATGGAATCCTTTGAAAAAGTATAAAAACAGCTGAGTGCAGAAGTTAAATTCATTAGTGACTCTGGTATTTGTGCTGGGTAAGCCCCCAAAATATAGTTTTTGTCTGGTTCAGATTACTGTATTACAGAAGCAGTATGGATTTTTTAATTGAATCTGACCTGATGTAAGACAATGCAGTATAATATACAGTAAAAGAAGATAACCTATTAAAACCACATGCTCATAAAATGAAAGAGAAAAACATAAGACGGAGAGAAAAGGGGACAGTGTGGATTCTTTTCTCTTCTAGTTAATTACAATCCTAATGAGCTCTAAAGTAAACAACAGAGTTATTTGGGGAGGGTTTGCTTTCTGTATCTGTCTGTGATATTGATTCCTAGGGAAAATTGGTATTGGTATTCTGTGCTACCCTATTGGGAGCGGAAACACCCACAACATACATCACAGTTTCAGCTAAAGGAGACTATAAGAAATTCAACTTTCTCATACTTAAGACACAGACTTTGCCCATGCTGGGACAACCAAGTTATAATAATACCTAGATTTTTCATCAGTAGATCTCAAAGTACTTTACAAAGGAGATAAGTAACATTATCCCCATTTTACAGATGAGGAAACTGATGAACAGAGAGGCAAAATAACTCCCCAAGCTCACCCCAGAGGCCAGAGGCAGAGACAGGTATAAAATCCAGACTCTTGAGTCCCAGTCTAGTGCACTAGCCACTAAGCAATGCTGCCTTTGGACACAAACATGAATACAATGTATGGGTAATAGCAATTCAATGCCTATGCACTAGGGCTGTCAAGCAATTAAAAAAATTAATCATGATTAATCGCATGATTAAAAAAATTAATTGCGATTAATCACACAATTAATCACACTGTTAAACAATAATAGAATACCATTTATTTAAATAGTTTTGGATATTTTCTACATTTTCAAATATTTTGATTTCAATTGCAACACAGAATACAAAGTGTACAGTGCTCACTTTATATTTATTTTTATTACAAATATTTGCACTGTAAAAAACAAAAAAATAGTATTTTTCAATTCACCTAATACAAGTACTATAGTGCAATCTCTTTATCATGAAAGTCGAACTTACAAATGTAGAATTATGTACAAAAAAAATAACAGCATTCAAAAATATAACAATGTAAAACTTTAGAGCCTACAAGTCCACTCAGTCCAACTTCTTGTTCAGCCAATCGCTCAGACAAACAAGTTTGTTTACATTTGCAGTAGATAATGCTGCCTGCTCCTTGTTTACAATATCACCTGAAAGTCTGAAAAGGCATTCACATGGCACTGTTGTAGCAGGCATTGCAAGATATTTACATGCCAGATGCACTAAAGATTCATATTTCCCTTCATGCTTCAACCACCATTTCAGAGGACATGCGTCCATGCTGATAACGGGTTCCGCTCAATAACAATCCAAAGCAATGCGGACTGATGCATGTTCATTTTCATCATCTGAGTCAGATGCCACCAGCAGAAGGTTGATTTTATTTTTTGGTGATTTGGGTTCTGTAGTTTCCACATCAGAGCGTTGCTCTTTTCAGACTTCTAAAAGCATGCTCTACACCTCATCCCTCTCAGATTTTGGAAGGCACTTCAGATTTTTAAATCTTGGGTTGAGTGAATTCTCACATTGGTACCTTCTTTGTGTTTTGTCAAATCTGCAGTGAAAGTGTTCTTAACGTGAACAACATGTGCTGGGTCATCGTCTAAGACTGCCATAACATGAAATATATGGCAGAATCAGATAAAACAGAGTAGGAGACGTACAATTCTCCCCCAAGGAGTTCAGTCACAAATTTAATTAATGCATTATTTTTTTAATGAGCATCATCAGCCTGGAGGCATGTCCTCTGGAATGATGGCCGAAACATGAAGGGGCATACGAATGTTTAGCATACCTGGCACATAAATACCTTGCAATGCCAGTTACAAAAGTGCCATGCGAACGCCTGTTCTCACTTTCAGGTGACATTGTAAATAGGAAGCAGGCAGCATTATCTCCCGTAAATGTAAACAAACTTGTTTGTCTGAGCAATTGGCTGAACAAGAAGTAAGCCTGAGTGGACTTGTAGGCTCTAAAGTTTTCGGGCCCGCCAACGGCAGGGTGGCAAATAGGACAATCGCCCGGGCAGGGCGCAGGGCTCCTACATGCGAGCGGGGTGGTACTGGTGGCGGCAAAGGCAGCTGGGCGGGCATGTGGAAGCCCTGGCCGTGCTGGAAGAGCACACCCAGCAGTGCCACTGGCAGCTCACTGGACACCAGCAGCGCAGCCGGCAGCAGGTCACTGAGCACCAGCCAGCGCAGGTGCACCACTGCCCAAATGTCAGGCGGACCTTTTTAGGGGGCCCATTGACTGGTCTGCCCTGGGCAGAGCCATCCCTAGGGTATGGCGAATCGGGGTGACTGCTCTGGGCCCTGTGCTTTGTGGGGCCAGTGGGATTGGCCAGCGCGGTTGGTCCCGGAAGTGACGGGTCAGTCCCAGAAGTGATGGATACATCACTTCCACCCTGGGCCCCGCACCTCCCTAGGGACAGCCCTGGTCCTGGGGCCCGGAATTGCTGTCAGCGGGCCTGAAAGTTTTACATTTTTTTTTGAGTTCAGTTATGTAACAAAAAAAAATCGACATTTATAAGTTGGACTTACATGATAAAGAGATTGCACTACAGTACTTGCATGAGGTGAATTGAAAAATACTATTTCTTTTGTTTATCATTTTACAGTGCAAATATTTGTAATAAAAATAATAATGTAAAGTGAGCAGGGTACACTTTGTATTCTGTGTTGTAATAGAAATGAATATATTTGAAAATGTAGAAAAACATCCACAAATATTTAATATATTTCAATTGGTATTCTATTGTTTAACAGTGCAATTAAAACTGCAATTAATCGTGATTAATTTTTTTAATTGCGATTAATTTTTTGAGTTCATCACATGAGTTAACAGTGATTAATCAAGAGCCCTACTATGCACATTCTACAAAAAGCAAATTGCTAAGGAAATTTACTGCAGAACTAGTATTTTGAAGCTGATAATATTTTATGTTAAAATGTTAAGACATACATCAGAATAGTAGCTCTCACTCTTGAAGCCAATGCAAATCAAATGGGTTGAATGCTAAGGCAAGATCTGGCCATGTTATAAAAGCACTAGTCTCAGCCTCTTATTTATGATTATGTTGAAAATGTACTTTAATGGGGGGCTTAACCCATTAAGTTTTGTAAGAAAAATACTAACATTTCCTTCTCAAACTCACATTACTGACTAAAGAAGACTATTTTTTTGTGAAAGTCTTACATGATTACATCAAATAGCTTAAAAGTCATACTCATTTTTAAATGACCCATTTTATAATTTTAACTGGTTTTATAACCTTTCTTTGGGTTCCCGAAGTTTAACATTGTTAATGCTTAAAAACTGTGAAATCACCCTGTGTATAGGTATTGGTAAACAGTACATGGAATGTGTTGAAATCTTAACACAATAAAGAATTTATATCTTTCACCAATCCTTTCTTTTACACTAGGGCATTTGACACCAAATGTATTTCATTACAAAGTACTAAGATTAGAATCTGTCTCTTAATCTGATTTTTCAACCTATTTCAAAATAACTTGTTTATTAATTACATTAAGCTATGTGAGTTCGTAAGTGTAATATCTCTGGAAAACTGTTGAATAAGGTTTTTTTTTGCCATATTACGGTCTACTATATGTACGAACCTGTTTTGCACCTTAGACTTTTTGTAAGGTCAGAAAAAGCTAAAACTTTAGGTGAAGAGAACACATTGTAAGGCTTTTCACATGAAGTGCTTCAGTTTATTCTTAAAATAATGCTTAGACAGCTTTTTCCCATTTATTCACAGCCATTTCCATGCGTCATTCCTGGCTGCTGTCTTTATTTGACACACAAAATCAGGAAAAAGAGTGAGTCATAAATTTAGTTTTCTTCCAGTCTAACACTTGTGTAAAAATTCACTGCCTAACAACTTTTTCTTTTCCATCATTTGTACCTGTCTTCTTGTTTTCTGTTAAATTGCCACATATAGTTGAGTGGCAGAAAATTAAACAGCTTTGACAAGCAGCAATCCCACATCTTACCTTACAAATACATGACCACTTACATTTCTCACCCTATTCCTACCCATCTTTCGCAGCTTGCCAAGAGCTCTAGCCCCTTGGGTCCGTCCAGTGATGCATGCCAAGATGGCTTATTCTCTTTCCTTATATCTTCCCAAACTCTCTGTTTCATTCCCAGATTCAGGATGACTGTATGCTGTTTTCCCTGCCTGTGGACTTCCCACCCCTGCTGATTTGTATGCACATGGGGCTTCCATTGTTTTTGGTCACACCTTGATTAATTTCATTGGAGACATAAGAATGGCCCTACTGGGTCAGACCAAAGGTCCATCTAGCCCAATATCCTGTCTTCCGACAGTGGCCAATGCCAGGTGCTTCAGAGGGAATGACCAGAACAGGTAGATACATGTAGATCACTGCCTTCCCTCCTGTTTCCCCCTTTGTTTGGTCACAGACTTTAAAGCATAATATCAATGAGTATTCATAATTCCTTGTATAGTGTTAATACATGCTTTCACAATGATATTAATCACCAGGGTGTCATCAGCTTTCATTAATAATTCTAGCTTATACCCATAATTCTTTGTACACAACTTGTACATACATCACACAATAATATTAATGATCTGTGAGGTATTAGTTTTCCAAGGATATGTTACATGCCACCTTTTGGGTATATATCATGACAACAGTGTGTTAGGTGTCATGAGTATGTCAGGTCTGACAACTACAAATGGGTCTCTTTGTCACAATAGGATATAAACAGTTTCCCATATGCTGGTGAAATGTAGAATTTGATCCAACAGAACATTCAGGCCCAGTCCTGCATTCTTTCTGTACCTAGACTGATGCCATATTTCTGAATGGCAAATGTTTTTTAACTGTAAGGGCCAGATTCTGCTGGTTTCTTTAATGAGACTACATGGTGTAAGGCAATACTGAGTGTGAGGGATTGTGGCAGACTCTGGTCCTAAGCAAGCAACTGGGTTCTTGCTGGAACTTCAGAAAGGAAGCGCTGTCAGTGTTTTAATTTTTTTATTCATTTAAAAAACACAGGCAGTTTATGCTCCTAGCTATCATTATATGCTTGGTATTAGCTTAATGAAAGAAGGAAAAGAATTATGATTTCAATATTTTGGAATAGTAGTTGTTGGAAATTAATAATTATATTTATGGTTTCATAAGGCAGTTATTTCAAAGGGAATAGCAAGGGCCGGGGATGTATTTCTTAGGATCTATTTCCTCATCAGTGCGTAGACGACCAACTTTTGCTCAATGAGTGTATCTATACATCTTGCAATGAACTTCCTCCATTTGATCATGCAAATTACAGTGAAAATTGCACATATTCACACGTTATCTGGACCCATCATATTCCTCTCTTCTAATACACAGATAAGATTACATACTGAAAAATCTCAGTGAAGCCAGTGAGACTGGATTACAAGAAAATATATAACAAATATTTAATATTTGCAATATAAATTGGGGAATGATCTGTCAATCTTTCTAACTTTTTTTAAACCCTGAAATTTATGCATTGGAGTGCACCCAAGAACCCCAAGGGAGGTGGTGATAACTTTGAATTATTCTTCTTTTTCTTCCCATCCTTAGAACTTGTTGCCATGGAGAAGAATTGTATTTGGCTGTGGTCGGTTAGTGCAATGTTTTCCAGAGTGTGAGATGTGCCCCATTGGGAGGAAGTGTGAAAAACTAGCATGAAGGTGTGGACAGGCTTCTTAATTTTTCTTCAGAATCCCAGCTTTCGTTTAAAACTAAAGTAAGCTTCTAGCTACTATGGTTGCGAACAAAATCTTGGAAACATGAACTGAGTGTAACTTCTGCAAAGATCTCTGCCTGAATTTGCAGAGAGCCTGAAAAAACTAGTTCTGGATGTGATCTGGCTTAGTTATTTCAGTGGGTGCTTCCTCCAGTGATGCTGGTGATATTTGAAATGCCAACATTACCTGTTCATCCTGTAAGAAAGGAGAGGCGGTATCACATTACAAAGATCTGCACAATTTTCTCTGAGTAATTTTAACAACAAATAGCAGGGCTGCTGGGGGGATGCTGCTGGCTTAAGAAGGGGCACATCTTTCAAAACTTTTGCTAATGCAGAATTAGTGTGTTTGTGACCATCACAAAAGAAATAGGTTTTTAGAAGGAATTCAAATTAGGAGAAGGGGTTTCATTCACTGAGACTGGGAGGTTGTTCCATGCACCGTGGAAAGCACAGAAGAAAACCCAAAAACAAAAGTGAGAGGAGGTAAATGGGATTAGTAGATTCTAAGGCCAAAATGGACTATTATGATCACCTGGTTTGACCTCCTGTATAACACAGGCCATAGAACTTCTCCAAAATAATTCTTAGAGCATGTTTTTTAGAAAAACATCCAATCTTGATTTAAATTGTCAGTGATGGAGAATCCACCATGACCCATGGTAAATTGTTCTCCAATCCAGTAAATATGGCCTACATTCTTTGTTCCCAGATGTACATTTATATTTAGCTATATTAAAATGAATATTGTTTGCTTATGCCCCAGTCTATCAAGCGATCCAGATTGCTCTGAATCAGTGACCTGTCTTCTTCATGATTTACCAGTCCCTCCTTTTTGTGTCATCTCCAAATTTTATCAGTGATGATTTTATGTTTTCTTCCAGGTTATTGATAAAAACGTTAAATAGCGTAGGGCCAAGAACCCATCCCTGTGGGTCCCCACTGGAAACAGACCAGCTTGATGATGATTCCCTCTTTACAGTTATATTTTGAGACCTATCAGTTAGCCAGTTTTTAATCCATTTAATGTGTGCCATATTAATTTTGTATTGTTCTTATTTTTTAATCAACATGTTGTGTTGTACCAAGTCATGCACTTTACAGATGTCTAAGGATACTATGTCAACACTATTATCTTTATCAACCAAATTTATAATCTCATCAAAAGAAGATATCAATTTATTTTGATAGGATCTATTTTCCATATACCCATGTTGATTAGCATGAATTATATTAACCACCTTTTAGTTTTTTATTAATTGAGTCCTGTATCAACTGCTCCATTATCTTGCCTAGGGACGACATCAGGTTGACAGGCCTATAATTACCCAGGTCATTTCATTTACCCTTTTTAAGACTTGGCACAACATTAACTTTTTTCCAGGTGAGGCTGGCTTCATTAGCAAAACACGGAAACAAGACATGACGTATATACTCTGGTGGAGTTGTGCAGGAGCCTGAAGTCAACTGGCCTGATTCTGATCTCACATTGTTTTTATATTGGTGAAACTGTTGACTCCAATAGCTACTCCTTGTTTTCAGTGATGTAAGAAAGATCAGAATGAAGTTCACTTGTGTGAATAAGATTTACTCAGATGAGTAAGATTTACATGAGACTATTGTTTTATTAACCAAAGTACCTTTAAAGCTAAGTGTCCTTATAATTGAGGATGCTTATTGGCTCTCTGGATCAGGCTACATAATACCATATTTTTTGACACTGCAGAGCCTGGTACTCATTTCCTTTCCCATCTCCGTTTGTGCAAGAACAGCAGAATATGTAAAGGGGTTTCATTCCCTTCTTCTGCCAAATAATATTTTAGAACTTTCCTCCATCATTGTTGTTTTCAGAGAAATGTATGATTACTGCTCCTAGGGGCCTGTATGGTGATGTGCTGAAAGGAACAACTTCAAGAATAGATATAAAAATTACATACAATGGAATGCTGATATGCCAATTACTCTGCAGAGTTTTCTGGGGGAAAATAGAGGGACCCAAGAGAGACAGCAAAGAAAATCATTTATATTTTCACAATAATATAACAGAGTTATTAGATAAGAAACAGAAGATAGCCTTTGTATACCAAAACCCCTTTAGCATTAAATTCTTCTACCTTGCATTCCTGAAAAGTATGCTATTGAAATATAGTGCAGTATTAAAATGTATTCTATGCAGAAACCTTCACACTTTGTTCTTCCAGGGACATTTCCATTGCTTGCTTGTTAAAAAGAAAAAAAGAAAAGAAAGGAAATTGACAGCAATAATAGAAGAGAAAAAATGCATTTAAAAGTGTATTTCCCCAGACACTGTGACAGAAAACCTACAGGTCTGTTCTACTATCTAGGCATTCCATTATTCCTGTTAGTGTCAAAGAGGGTTGCACACTTGTATGGTGAGAACAGGCCCTTGTGTTCCGTTTTCTTTCCATAGAGATTAAATTTCATATTGAACATATGTTCTATGCGCACAGCAGAGACAAAGAAAAAAAAATCGGTGCCATCACAGTGATCTTTATTAAAATCTAGCCAGAAATAGAAGTGACTTGAATCTGTCATTCTGAAGCATCTTCCTTCTAACACCGGTTTAATGAAAAGGAATCTGTACAGCCTTCCTTGTTACATTTCTTTGCTACTTTCTACATTTGAGATTTGAAATGTGTGTATTCTCTTTTACTGCTTCAGTACTCTAGGGCACTGTACTGTGTATTTGGCCTTCTTTCTGAATTCTCTTTCATTGTAGAAGTTGGAATTCATATCTGCTACAGCCTTGCTTTTGGAGGAATTTCTGCCAAGAATACAAGCTTTTTGATCACAAGCATAGAATTGAAACAATAAATTCAAAGGCCTAATTTGTATTGACAATGATCTTCCTTTTCATAAATGTACACATGTGGCTAAAATCTAGAAGCAATTCCAGGCAGATAGGAGAATGAACCAAAACCCACGAAGGGCTTTGATCCTTTTTGAAGATTTAGCCGAGAATGGCCATCACAACTTGGATTGTCACCCATAAACTCTTCATCATGACAGGACTTTTGATCTTGCATAAAGGCAAAATGTCAGCCTTTTTCATCTTAATAAGGATCCCTTTGAAATTCCACTTATCCCAGCACTTCTGTTCTTTTCCTCTTTTAAGTCTCAAATTTGAGTTTCTGGACTTTTTTCTTCAGGAAACAATTTTCTATCCTCCCTAATAGATGTATGATCAAACTCATCTGCGGTGCACCTCCACTGACTTAGCAGAGTTGCACCAGCAATAAATTTGGTCCATAAGGCAGTGCAGTGCAGTGCAGGCAACCAACTAAACTGTTACTCTGATGCAAGGAATATTCACATACTGAAAGGCAGCAAAGGGCTTCTATTCAGCAAGGCACATAAGTGCTTAAAGTGAGCATTCAAGTGCTGTGCTGAATGGGCATTGACTGCTAAATTGTGGTATTAATTTTGTATTACCTTGAATAGAAAAGATTTGTGCCAGAAGAAATGCTTTTAGCAATCTGAATAGAGATGGAAATAACATTTGCAAAAGTTAATTACCTGGTTATCAAATTATTTAGTATGATGAAAAATAGCAGGTATACTAGTGAGGGTTATAGGGATGTTGTCAAGTTTAAAATACCTTTACATTTAAATACTTGTCTGAAATTGTTTTGCTATTATTACAGGTAACACAAAGATTACTGTAATTTAGGGATTAAGAAAAAATGAGCTATTTCTCTATTTGTATACTTTATGCATTTTATTGCACTTTCTGGATAGTCACTTTCACTACTTCTCTATAGTCAGTTTTCCTGGCAGTTTGTCTGAGTCTTTGAAATAGAAGCAGAAGTGACAGAAATGTTTTAAAAGTAAGACAATATGGCTGAAAAACTATAACAATTGGTGTGGGGACTTGGTAATAGGTGCAGTACCTGAAACTTCTGTTAGTTAATTTTTTGAAACTAAGGAAATGTCAAGTTCAGACTCCTTGTACATTTCTTTTCTTTAATGCAGCTGAAAAAAAAGGGTTTATGTAGCTGTTGATCACATAGAGAAGTACTTATTATTTAATCCATAGAGATATATTATTATATGTCTTGTATTATGCGTAAATATAGTTTACATTGTGTGCTTTTTGTGATTTGTTAACATCTGATGTAAAACTAGCTTTGACAATCGGAGAGGACTATGAGCTGAGCTTCTTTGTTGCTAATACTTACAGAGCAACCCCAGCCGCACACCAGCCACTGCTGCTTGCATGTGCTGAGATGCAGTGACCCACTCCTACCAACAGGGTGTATTTTCCTATTCCCTTTGTGGCTGTGGCTCTTTCCTGTTGCAGGGACATTGCTGTGGCCTCTTCTTCCACGCTAGGGTCTTCATTCTCTCTCCATTGCATGAGGCCCTTATTGAGGTTCACTAGGTAACTACCTGGCCACTAAGAAGGGAGATTCGGGCAGTTACGCAGGAGCTGTGGAAAGACATCAGGAGTCACCTGGGGAAACTGGAAGGCTTAACAGATTTTCATAGAATTTTCTTCCTTAATGAGAAACTGAGTCACCTGGATCAATGACTCTTCAGGCACTCCTGCTCAGTCACTCTAACCAACACACCAGTCAGAGGAGGATGCTGTTGCCAACTCTTGATTTTTATTGCAAGTCTCACAATATTTAGTGGAGTCATGTTTAGATGAGGGTCTCATCTCAGTTTTCATTTAAAAATCCAGTAAGTTTCTAGCCCTCTTGTTGGAGAGAAAAACGTTAAAAACCTGGCACTAAAACCTCAAGCCACTGGGAATAAAAAGAATCCTAAATTATTATATTTTTAAATCTCTTGATTTTCTCTTAAGCCAATCTCATTATTTTTGAATGCTTGGGACTGGCAATACTGTAACACAATGACCCTGGGTGGGTCAGTGTCAGTTGGTATCTGTCTCTAAAATCATGAGCTTCTATTGCATGAGATAAAATATCTAGGTCTATTATTGCTAGGCTGTAGCGGGCTCCTCAATGTCTGGTAGTCCAGCCACTAGAGGGGGACAGTGGCGCTCTGAATAATCATAGGTTGCTGCCTTGAATGTTGACAAGATAGCATGTGTCTTTATGACCTGGGAGAATCATGCTGGCTTTTTCTCTGTGACCTCACCTGAAGGAGGGGGTGGGAGGCCGGGGAGGGGGAGTTGGGATTCCAGTGGGGCTCCCTCAGAGGAGACCATGTTGCTGCCTCTTGCTGCTTCTACTTCAGCTCCCAGCAAAGCACAAACTTGTGAGCATGTAACTCTTTTTGCTGCTGCTGAAAAAAACTAATTGCTATAGGAGTATTGCTAAATCCCTGCTGTAATGGGACTAGTCGTGGGTTTCATTGGATTTTTTTTACAAGCCAATGGAACTAGTTTTCATGCTAAAATATTTTCATATGAATGTTTTTATTTCTTTGTTTGCAGCATTCATTTATAAAATTTCTTAAGGTCTAGATATTATTGTATGAGATATTTGTATTTGTCTGCCCAGTACAGAGGACATTTAGGATGCTAGATAAATAATTTCCTTGGGGTTATAAACTTTTTTCTCATTTGAAATTCATTTTATGTTTTAAAAAAATATAGAATTTATATGAAAATAATTCAAGTGTAACTATTAAGGCCCATTGGACTGGTGCCACTAGTGTGATATAAGGGGGGAAACCCCCCCACCAAAACCCAATACTGTCTGGCATAAAGACTGTAAAGTATATAAGATATCGCTGAAACCGCAAAGATTATAGGATGAAAATGAAATAGTCAAGGTAGCTTTTCAACATTATGACAACCATGACTCTGGCTGTTTCTAGGAATGCAAAGAATGGAATATTTTACTCATGAAGCTACTATTGTTTTTTTTTTAATTCTTTGTCTGGAGGAGGGTACTAGACAGACAGGCCCTCTTCAAGCAAAACATTCTCTTTTGTGTTATTTCTTTATATGGAAGATTTTCCTAGGGTTATGCGGAGGGATAATGTTTTCTTTCTTCTAAATGAAAAATGTACACTAAGAGTGGGATTTTCAAAAGTGCTTGGGCCTCATCCTGCTTCCATTGAATCACCCAGATGGGAGTTTTCCCATTACCTTCAGTGGCAGCAGAGCTGGGCGTTTCAGAGTATCCCACCAGGGGTGTTCTGCTTCTTTGAAAACTGTTGCTGTTGTAGGCCAGGTGGGTGTTCAGAGTTTCCATCATTTAAAAAAGAATAATAAATCAATTAGATTTAAATACATTCAAGTATTTATCAGCCAGATATCAATTCTAGGGCTCCTGCCCCCAAATGTGTCCTGGAATGACACTTGTGGAGTCACTATTACAGCTCATGACATAAATGTCCTTTGGAATGGCCTTGGGTTGTGGAGCACGGACTGTGATATGTTAAAATGGCTTTTCTGTCACCTCTTCACAGTGATCTTAGGTCAGAGAACTGATGCAATGGAAGAGAAGGAGAAAACAGCTTCCTTCTAGATCTGGGAAATGAGTGGAGGCTATGTGTTTCATGCTCACTCTTTTGAAATTCTTTTGTATTCATGTTGCACTTAACTTCCTTTGGAAATTAGCCCTGTTTGCTCAGGGCCTGATCTGGATAGGGATGGAGCAGCTGCAGAGCTCCTCCACTGATTTCCATAAGAGTGATGGGTGCTCAATAGGGGTTCTGCATTTCTCAGGATGAGGACCTAACTGTGTCAGACAAACACCACGGGTGAGAAATTGGCCCCGCTGAAGTCAGTGGCAAAATTCCTATTGACTTCAGTGGGGCCAAGATTTCACCCTTAGGACAGATAATCTTTTTGTGTGCTCTGAAATGATTGGCTCAATAAACTCAGAAAAGAGCAGCAATCTTTATTTGGAAACCCTATGAAAATCCCTGAACAGTAAAGAATGTGAGCTCCAAAACTGATAGTTTTCCATCTGTCACATAGACTTGCTAAGAAAGATGAAAAAATAAAACTAATTTGCTGGAATTAAAATGAATGAAGTAATAACTGTCAGTTGATTGGGCATAGAAACAGGAAATATTCACTCTGACAAGTAGAAAAACACTTATATTTTAACTTATTGTGTTTAAAAATGAGACTCATGCTTTAATAATATGTATGTCCCTAGCCTTTAAGGAAGCTATTTTGGACCTTTTGTCTCCAATTGAAGGGCTTATGACATGTACACCTTGAGTGAAACACATTCCTGGCACTCATCCTATAACATTTAGTTTGGCCTAATTATTTTCAGTGATGAGTCAGGGGCAGTTGAATGTGCTGCATACATCCAAAGGCTATACTAGCACTGCTTCATTAGGCACATGCTACATGCCCAGGGACCCTCACGGCAGTTAAGCATCTGTGCCAATTTAGACTTTCATGTTTTCAAAAACTTTTCTTGAAATATTTTACATCTCTTTTTTCCCATCCTGGTCCCAGCAGCATACGGTCCTCTATCATTAAATCCTATAGCACAGGATAATGTTATTCTGTTCACAGAATGGGGCATTTTGAATGGATGGTTACAAGTTGATTATAACACTTAAGGACTTGAAGTATTATTTTAAAAATACTTATGTCCATCCATGTGCAAAGTCCTTTTTGGTAAACTAAACATTTTGTCCAAAGGTAAAACATTATGGGCCAGAGTTGCAAAGCTGGGGCACATGCAGTTGCATTGCTGTATTTGTGTATGCTTGGACTATGCACACAGATACCAAATGTGTACACCACGTTTATAGTTATATGTGACAGGTGGGTGACTACCTGACTACATACATGCTTTCTCAGGCTTTTGAGGAGAGCTAAGTTCGAGGCCCGGGTTTGGCTTGGACTATTTATTTGGGGTGTATGTTTGTACACCTCTACCCCGATATAACGCGATCCAATATAACACGAATTCGGATATAATGCGGTAAAGCAGTGCTCTGGGGGGGCGGGGCTGCGCAGTCCGGCGGATCAAAGCAAGTTCGATATAACGCAGTTTCACCTATAACACGGTAAGATTTTTTGGCTCCCGAGGACAGCGTTATATCGTGGTAGAGGTGTATTGAGAAAGGGGTGAGGATGATATGCTTATTTACCTGTATGCTTTGTGACTTAAAAGTAATGCCAGGTTGCTCTGGATGTGACATATTATGTCTATTTATGTAAATAATATATAAATATAAGATTTCTGTTCCAGAAAATGCA
Source organism: Emys orbicularis (assembly GCF_028017835.1). Lineage (NCBI taxonomy): Eukaryota > Metazoa > Chordata > Testudines > Emydidae > Emys > Emys orbicularis. The sequence goes on along the minus strand of NC_088684.1, from coordinate 48,565,705 downwards.
ATATAAAATTAGTTCTATAGAATAAAGTGAACTAATAGGACTAGGGTATAAAGTATGAGTATATTGCCACAGGACTTTATAACTAGGGATGGTGGAGGCAAAATGTGACTTAATTGTGTAATCAGTCATTTAAAGCATTTATTAAAATTAAAATTGTAGAAATTATGTGGATAGTAATCAGTTTTCATTATAGTTCTTTGCACATCTCAGTTCTATAATTAGATGGTGGCATCTGTCATTGCTGATTAATTTGTAGACAGCTCTCTCCTCCCACCAAGGATTTGCTGTGCACCAAGTCAAACTTTTCATCATCTGGAAATGTGAAATAAAAGTGCCATTAATTTGGGGATGTCAGATTTTCATTCTGTAATTTTGGAGTGCAGGTGCTGCTGTTTAGAAAGAGCAGTATATTTTTCCTAGTATTTTCTGAAGTGAAAGTCTAACAAGTTGTATGCAGTTCTGCTAGTATTGGGTAAAAAGAACTCTGGCAGTTGAGAGCTGGCACCTGGGATTGTAAATAGCAATCACACCTTTCTTAAAGCCTCTTGCTGCAAGGCATCTGCATGTTGGGTTCAGTAGTCCATGAAAATTTGTCCTGCCTATAGAAGTGGAAGAGCAGTCTGAAAACAACAAAAAGCTTCCCTCCTAAACCAAGTAGGATTTAAACATGTCGGCTGTCACTGTGCCTCAGTGGGTCACAACTGAGAATACCAAATTCAGGACAAACTGCTGAAAATTGGGCAGACACATCCCAAAATGAGTGGTTATTCTTCTATAAGATATACCCAACCAGCAACAAAAGTAAACTTCTGTTTCACCACACTAGCTAACAAGAAGTCAGAAAAGCAATATTCCAGTCCTTGTGTCACCACCAAAAAAACTAGACTTAATAATGAGTGGTTATTTAAGACCAATTGAATCAACCAAAAGGCTTCTTCTGATTCCCAAAGGACCAGCCACATACTCAGGTCAATATATAACTCAGGTGTTACCCAATAATCACGCTGTTGCCAATCCTTTAGTATCTAATATCTAAAGGTTTATTTATAAAAAGAAAGGTGAGAGTTAAAGTTGGTTAAAGGAATTAAATACATACAATAATTGCAAAGTTCTTGGATCAGACTTGTAGCAGTGATGGAATAAACTGCGGGCTTGTAAGTCTCCATTTGCTTCCAATTAATTGGAAGGTCCTCAGTCCCTTGTCCAGAGGTTTGAGCAGGAAAGAAGCAAAATGGAGATGCTTTCAGGGCCTTTTATAGCTTCTGCCATGTGGAGGGAAACCAATTGTTTCAAACAAAGACCTCCGCACAGCTTGTGGAAAAATATAGGTAACAAGATGGAGTTTAGTGTCACATGGCCTCGTCACATGCCCTTGCATGCTTCGCTGAGTCATAGCAGGGGCCATCACCCATTCTAGTTAGAACGTTCACATGAAAGTCCATTAAGTATAGATAGGCATCTTCCATGGTCCATTGTGCGTTAAGTGTTCTTTGATGGGCCATTCAACTTGAATAGTCCCTTCAGAATATGCTGACTAAATACCTTGTGGATGTTATCACAGGAGCAAACATATTTGAAATGCAGGTACATAGTCAATATTCATAACTTCAGGGACAAAATTGATACATGCATACAAATAGGATAATCATAGTAAGCAAATCATAACTTTTTCATAGACACCTTACATGACACACTTTGTACAAGATTTGTTGTGATTATATAACAGTGGTGACAACAATAATTTACATGATCATATTTTAATCATATAACGTCAGACCAGGTGAACTCCTGTCCCCATTATAGTCAAAAGTAGTTTGCCATTGACTTTAGTGGGGCCAGGATTTCCCCTCCAGTCATTGCTGAACACCTTTTCTTAGCTGTTACTCCTGGTAGGCCTGACACCATAAAGGAAATAAAGGCTATGTCCCATGTCCTGGCCACTTAGCCAATGAGATGACAAAGAACCAGATTCACTGACTGTGGTGCAGGAAGGTGTAATTCTACACTTCTTTGTGCTGCAGGGTGGATTCAATGGAGGGCAGGCAGTACTGCACTCGCCTGCCTGCCTGCTCACCTACCCTTCCTTGGGGTTTCTACTAGGGCTGTCAAGCGATTAAAACATTTAATCATGATTAATCACGTTGTTAAACAATAATAGAATACCATTTATTTAAATATTTTTGGATGTTTTCTACATTTTCAAATATATTGATTTCAATTACAACACAGGATACAAAGTGTACAGTGCTCACTTTATATTTATTTTTTATTACAAATATCTGCACTGTAAAAAACAAAAGAAATAGTATTTTTCAATTCACCTCATACAAGTACTATAGTGTAATCTCTTTATCATGAAAGTTGAACTTACAAATGTAGAATTGGGAACAAAAAATAACTGCATTATAAATAAAACAATGTAAAACTTTTGAGCCTACAAGTCCACTCAGTCTTACTTCTTGTTCAGCCAATTGCTAAGACAAACAAGTTGGTTTACATTTGCAGGAGATAATGCTGCCCGCTTCTTGTTTACAAAGCTACCTGAAAGTGAGAACAGGTGTTTGCACGGTACTGTTATAGCCAGCATTGCAAGCTATTTACATGCCAGATTTGCTAACATTTGCGAGTGCAGTTATGTAACAAAAAAAATGGGATAGCTCAGTGGTTTGAGCATTGGCCTGCTAAACTTCAGGGTTGTGAGTTCAATCCTTGAGGGGGCCATTTAGGGATCTGGGGCAAAAGTCTGTCTGGGGAATTGGTCCTGCTTTGAGCAGGGGGTTAGACTAGATGACCTCCTGAGGTCACTTCCAAGCCTGATATTCCATGATACAGTTGTAAGTCTTTCATGAGAGAGAGATTGCACTACAGTACTTGTATGAGGTGTATTGAAAAATACTATTTCTTTTGTTTATCATTTTACAGTGTAAATATTTGTAATAAAAATAATATAAAGTGAGCAGTGTACACTTTGTATTCTAATTCTAATAGAAATCAATATATTTGAAAATGTAAAAAACATCCAAAATATTTAATAAATTTCAATTGGTATTCTATTGTTTAACAGTGCAATTAAAACTGTGGTTAATCATGATTAATTTTTAAAATTGTGATTAATTTTTTTAGTTAATTGCGTGAGTTAACTGTGATCAATCGACAGCCCTAGTTTCCACTCATTGTAGTTAACTTAAGAATCCACCAGGACAGCATAGGAGTCCAGCCGATGGAGGCCGTTCAATCAGCACAGCCCTTGTATGCCACTTTTCAGGCCAAAACCCTACTCTATCTATGTTCTGCAGGTCACTCCATCCCCCATGGTACAGGATGGTTCACTGACATTGGCCCAAAGGCTGAGAATCTACATTTCTACTCTGTGAAGTCTGCAGCCAAAAAACACGTGTTCTTGCTGCAGGACTGGGCAGTGTGAAGTTTCTAGATGGCCTGCTCTCCTGATGAGCTGGCACTCAGCATAGAGGACAACAGTTGTATCTGACTGCAGCATGCAGCCTGCAAAGCATTAGATAAGGTTACATTAGAAAAAAATAGAAAACACCCTGTTATCAGACCAATTATTTCAAGGGACTCAGGTTGCATAACTATGAAAGGAAAATAGTTGTGGGGGTATATGGGGAGATTGTAAATGACCCATCCTTAGCTCATGCAGCTCAATACTGGGATTTTTTCTTTTAGTCCTTGCAAGCCGCAAGGTCCTAAACACCACTTGTTTATAGGCAACATTAAAATTACAGTGAGCAATCAACGTGAACACACCAGTGATTTTGCCACAAACTGGTTCACGGAGTCTATCAAATCTCAAATTCCTTGTGCCCACATATTAATAAGTTGGCTGCTGAGATGAGGTGGACAAAGCCCACACTGGACAAGGGCAGAAAGGAATTAATTATTTGTCCTGGCCCCACACCACAACACCTGTTACCAATATCCAGCCGGGAGCAAGGGCTTGCTAGCTGGAAGGAGTCAAAAGGAAGAAAGCAGGCTTGAGAGCTGGGGTGCCCCATTGAAGAGATTTTTGGTTTTGAGGCATGGAGGACCTAGCGGAGGCCTGAGCAACCTATACTAGGAACAGTAGGAGCAAGCCAGTGAAGGCTTGAGTTAGAATTTCTGTTAATTTGCTTAATAAAGTCCAACCCCAGGAAGGGCTGCATGGTGCATGGATTGTGTCTTAAAGCAGTGTCAGAGCGGCTGTGATGCTAAAATGAGTGTGCATCTCTTTAGATGTAAGACTTTCTGTAAACTTCTCTTACCGCTGTGGAACTCTGAAGATGGTATCATTAATATAGTCACTGTAAAAAGGTGTGTTATTATCTCATGTTAGCTAACTTGGTAGCAGTGAAGACAAGACAACTTGGTTTAGCAGCTCAAGTTCAAGCCTATAGCAGAAGAACCTGAGGTTGAAGTGAGCTGCTAATTTGAATGGGAGTTGCACCTAAAATACTTCTAATATTATATTTTGGGCTCTGTCTGTACATCTGCATATCTTGTAAAGTCTGGATTCATTCTAAAGATATCATCCACATGTTTTTTATTTATTATTTGCAGACAAGAAAAAAACTTCTAAGAGGGTAAACTATGATCAGTTGGATGCATTATGTAGCATCAGTGGGCTACAAAACAGGTAACTAACTCTAACGAATACACTTGCTTCTGTTTGTAGCTTTGTTGGGAAAGGGCATTAGTAAAACAATTCTTAAAGTGTGGTTACAGTCTGAAAAGTCTGTGTGAAAGTGCAACCTTTTTACAGCACAGAACTGCTCCCTGTATGTGCTATAGTCTTTATTTAGTGAAAAAGGTTTATATTCCTTTTTACTTCTTCTTTATCCCAGAGCCAGGACAGCTATGGGAAAGTGAAGTGAGTTATATTACAGCAATAAACCACTCCAAGGTGTGCAGTGTTAGGCTATTAGTAAATGCCTTGAGTGTTTTTCAGTTATGTAGAAGGGGATCAGTAGATTACTAATACACACCCTGGGGAAGGTATAGTGTTATAGCAAATGGCATTAATTTGAAAAATTGGAGTGGAGAGGTGTGTGTTCTTGCAATATGAAAAATGCTTCATATTAGAAGAACAAGAGAAATCAGGGAATTATAAACAGTTTTTCTCTACTGTTTTAAATGTATTTAATGTTCATTGAACTCTAACTTTTCTCTTTTTAAACTTCTTTGGACTATGTTCAGGTCATACCCATGAACCCAGCTGCCCTTTCAGCAGCAGTTCTTGGCCCATCAGCCACTTTCAACTTGTTTTTTAGTCAAAATAAAAACACAACCCCTCCTCCCACTTCTGCCTCCTCCCCCAGTTTGGCAAATAGATCCATTCCCAGTTTAGACCCCAATCCTGTAAAATATGTATGTACACATTGAACTTTAAATACTTACGCAGTCCCATCAGCTCCAATGGGATTCCTCATCAGCTTAAAGTTTAAGCACAAGTGCAAGTTCAGGATTGGGGCCCAAGTTGGGAACTCATCAGTATTCCAAATTTAGCTTTTTAGAGTAGCAAGTGAATTAAGAGTGGCTAGAATAGCAATCAATAAGCTTCTGCTGAAAGAAGAATGTCCATTTTATCCTCCAGCTTCCTCTTCCCTCTGTTTCCTCTCTTTACTCATCCACCTTGGATGCACAGAACTACTTGCAGCATCAGGCCCTTTATTGTTAGGAATATCCCTTGTACCCGTAAAAAACTATTTTTGTCTCTTTAAAATGTATTAAATACTGTGCAAAAGAAGCAAAGAGAGGACTCGGGTACCTTCTCATATCCCATTCATAGTGTTCTGGTAAATAAACTTTTTGGGACAAGGCCTCTCTTTGCTCTGTGTTTATACAGTGCCTAGCACCATGGGGTCCTGGTCCATGACTGAGGTGCCCATGAACTACCTCAATACAAATAAATATAAATTCTGCACGTCACAGAGATGAAAGCTTGACTCTGAAGATCATTTACTTTTATAAGGTTTCCCAATCTACCACAATTATAAAAAACTCTTGCCGTTAAAAAAAAAATCGGATTCCTGGGCATGCAAAAGCTCAGCCACAATGCTGCATTAATGCAGCTTTCTCATGTATCATAATAAAGTTCAGTTGTTTGGATGTGCAGTGAGTTGCTTCTCAGATTTTGGATGAGATAAATGTCATGCAAATCACATTTTTCTGTAGATATGCAGCCATCCAAAACTTTAAATCAAAGATTTTGTTTTCTAATTAAAAAATAAGATTCAAGACATATTAATCAACAAGATTGCATTATGCAAATAAACTCAAGTCACCTGCACTGGGTAATGACTAGTTTATTTATTGCAGATGTTGCAATCCCGTCACTTAATACTGAGCTGTTCATGGGGAGCAGCAAAAGGGAGGAGAGAAAAGGAAGGGAGGGAATGAGGGAAGTGGGGAAAGAAGGGGCAGAGCAGCTCTGAACATCTGTCCTGGTAAGGACTGTCAGAGGGGGAAGACAACTATAGAAAGATAAAGGAGTAAAGGCAGGAGGATGGAGTAGCGTGAGAGCTGCAGTGATCATATCTGAGCTTGTGTGCTTCCACTCTCACCCTTTCCCCCACACTACTCTCCTCAGAGAGAGATGTCTCCCGATATATAGTACACTCATCTCATGTCCCTATGAGACACCCAGCCATCTCTGTGAACTTCCTCCTGTCAAAGTCCTGCCTACCCCAGTGCACTTCGTCTTCTTCCTGGAGGGCAGAGACCTATGCTTCACTTGTTTCCATCCAAGGTAAGATGGATCTGAGTTTAAGCCTCCTTTTGGATTGAAATGCAGGTAAAATCCACCTTCCGAACTCTGATTTGATGAGTTTGTGTAATCCAAAATGCCTCTGTGACCACCAGCCCAACCCCAGATGATTGTACCTCTGTTTCTATTGTATTAATTAAAGTGTATTTTCAGTCCAATTTGAATTGTACCTTTTAATAAACTCCTGATTTTAAGAAGGTTTTTGTGAAGACCTTTGTAAAAATTAGGGTTTACTGCTAATAACTTTAAGAAAGTTTGTTGGAATCTTGGTGTGAATAATAAAATAGTGATCTGGTTCCAATATTTAGAGTACACATACATCAAGAAAATACGGTGGCTTTTAATTTAAATATTTTGCGAAGCCAGACAACTTTTTCTTGAATAGGTGAAGGAACACCAAGGGGCAGATTCAGGATCTGTGCCAGGGCTTGGGGCCAAAGGAATCCCCTCCTTCTTCCAGTGCATAGCGCACTAGCCCAACTGCACCCCAGCAACTGGTACAGCCCATGGGCTGCAGTAATAATGATTGCTTCCTCCCCTTCTCTACCTCCTCACAGTGGGGATTTTCAATAGGGGTTCTGCATCATTGTGGAGCCACTGGCTCTGCTTTCCCTCCAGTCCTGGCTCTCTCCATGCCACATAGAGAGCATCCACAGAGCTCTGTTGCATGGTGGGCAACTGATGTAAATACCCTTCTGCAGCCTTCCCATAGCCTGTCCTCACCTTGTTTGGTGGAACATATAAGGGGCTAGGGAGCATGTCTGGCTCTAAGAAAGAAGAGAATGCTCAGTGTCTTATGGTGAAATCTTGGCTCTGTTGGAGTCAAAGACAAAACTCCCATTGACGACAACAGGGCCAAGATTTCACTTGAGTGTAAGTCACTTTAGCTGAGATCATAACACGGGGTCTATCTCCGCTAGTCATGTTAAAGCCAATTAATGGAAGAAGGAATTATTTCTACCTCGCCATTATGTTGCTAATAGATTTTGTTACATGAATAGTTGTTTTTCTTCCTGAAAATAAGACCAATTATAAATTATACCCTTTACTAGAGAGGGCTACTCAGACAAAAATGAGACATTTGTTTTAGGTTCTTTGTGAGTTGTTACTAATATACTATAGCCACCGGATTCCTTGTTGTTTTAATATACTATATAGTTCATCTGAAAAAAGCAGCAAGGAATGAAAGGACTAGACATTTTAAGATCAATCAAAACAGGCAGTTTTGAACAGGATTGATGTAATGCCTCTCTTTAAAGAGTATAGAGCTTACTGCTTTGTGTTCTGACCGTGTTTCCCCCCTCAGGCAGGAAACACAGGGACTGTGAGTTTAATTGGAATTTCTAGAGTCTAAGGAACCAAATAGCTGTTCTTCCTCAGCTCTCGTAAAAGGCAAAATGCGAAATAAAACAACATCATCATGGGAATTAGATATACATGGGCATTCATCCTGTTCACACTCTGAAGCTCCTATGTCAATGAGACTACTTTTGATTATCATATCTTAGGGAGAGCTTTCCTATGCCTGTGTAGATTAAAATCACATTGGAACAGCTGCTATTGCCCAGATTCATGCAGGCTAAACTGATTGTTCGTATCAGTCTGATAGCTAACTGTTTGTTAGCATCCTTAAAAGAGGGGAGAGGCAGCTAAAGTTCTTGCAGTTACTTAGATGAGCAAGTGATCTTCCTACAGAATGTGCTTCTTTAAGGAGTTATTTTGGTGTATTTTACCATTTTTGAGCAGTAAACAAAATAAACAAAAACAACAGACTTTTTCAAAATTGCTATACCTCTTCCTTCCTTTCCAAGGATGGAGACTGGATGGACAGAACTATGTTGAGATATGTGCAATTTAGAAGTTTCATCTCACTTCGCTCTCAATCCTGTGAAGTGTTGAGGCACTCACAGGGCATTTAGCACTGGACAACACTCTTACTCTGTAGTCTGATTTGTGGATTCCACCTACTCATATAAAAAACGTAACAAAAACGCATAGAAGTAAAGAGGAACATGTGGAAGGGCAACTGAGAAAAGAAAGCAGGACTGTAGATATGGGGATTAAATTTGGCCCCATATTTGACAATTTAACCAAATATTTCTCTTTAATCAAGTTATTAAAAATCTAAAATCTGAGTTTACAACTTTGGTTACTATAACTTGGTCATGGCTCTTTGTGCTGAGGGTGGGGGAGAGAATCACTTGCATCTTTGTGAGGGATCACAGGAAATTCTCCTCAAGTTACTCATGTTCCAGCCACTGGCTGAGGAGCACTACATGGAGGCTTTTGGGAGAATAGCAAGGTTGCTTTTTAACAGACTTAGTCAGTGGTGGATGTGAGTGAGGTGGGGGGGGGGGGGGGGGGACATGTCACTTTCTTCCAGACTTCTTCATTCTGAGCACCCTTTGGACTGGAAATAAGCTAGAGTCAGGAACCAAACATGACACAGACCATTACCACCAGGAAACAGGGCTGGCCTGGCTTTGCAGTTTTATGACGAAATCTTGCCCTTTAGCAGAAAAACAGGGATAATGGTCAAAAAGTGACATATTCGCTCTCTTGTGGGCCTCCCACTGGATTTTGCTGTGACAGAGGTGCATAGTAAAGGCACATCTGCACATGTGGATTTATTTTGGTACTTGGCTATCAAATTTGTAACATGCCCAACTATGAGGCCAAATCATTCAGTCATCTCACACAGAGGAGACTGAGTGTAGAACGCATAATGTGCCCTCTGGTCATAATTTTCTGTACCAGCTGAGGCAGAAAAGCTATAGTCATTGTGCAGCATTACAATTTACCCTTATGTTATCAAAATCTCTAGACCTTTACATCACATTTTTGCTTCAGCTGAGAAATGGAGAAAATACCCAAATGCCCTACTCAGTGGTTCTCAAACGTATTTGATCGTGCCCTCCTTCTTTGTGTCTGTAGTTGTTTATGTCCCCCCCCACCACACAAGTACATACACCAATTAAAAAAAAATCAACATGCAACTCTCACTAAATATTAGAAACAGTAAGGTATTGATTCAAACAGAGCCATGGATCCATTGTAATAAGAGCAAAAGCAAAACTGCGATGGTGGTCAATGCTTACAATTAAATGTGCATGCCGCGTTGTAGCAACCGGATTAACATACATATGGCAACGACTTTGTATAATGCATTGTATAACCAGAAATCTGTAAAAATACACAGCGCCATCTAGAGTCAAATGCACAACGCCATCTAAGGACCTGGTATTTCTAGAGGAATCAGCGTTGCTAGTTATTCATTGCTGTGGGTAAAATGTGTGCAGTATGGTTTTTTTCCCCTAAGGCTTCTCATGCCCCCCCTCCCCGAATACATTCCGGGCCCATCGCCCAGTTTGAGAACCTCTGCCCTACATGTACAGGGACATGCACACAGATGTTGCATCCAAACATATTATATATCCCAGAACACTCCCATGGTCCTTCACATGATTAATACCTCATTGTGCATTCTCCCTGGGAATGATTCTTAACACATACATGGTCAAATCAGTTTCAGTTTTCTGTTAATCAATATTTGCATGGTGTTAGGAGAAAATGAAATCTCCTTAGCATAGCATTAAATTACACTTCATACCAAAATCTGCATTCTCACAATAGTGTCATATTGCTATTTGGCTTCAGTGTGCCCTCTTCCTACACCTATTGTGTGGGGAGACCCTCCCACACACGAAGCTCCTGCACACCTTCATGTCCAGCAATCTGGAGAGATCATGGTTCAGTTTACCATTGCTATATTTTTCAGTGCAAAATCAGAAGGTTGGATGAGTAACAATTATGGTGTACATCCTTCTTATGAGATCTGCAGTCTGGATATAATGGGATGATTTCATCCCTAATGCAATTCAGTTCAAATACAGTATTTATTTCATGCAGAGCGTGCCTATTGACTTTTAGTCTTGAAGTACTATTATGGTTTGCCAGGGGAAACTTTAAAATGGTGCTGTTTAGGGAAATTATTACTTGATTATCTTGACTAGAGAATCTTATATTTTCTTCTGTAATCTCCTCAGAAAAATAAAAATAGGGCATAGATAACCTTGTATTTATCATGAAAGTTGATTGCAAAATATGATTTTGAACTTCAATTGTCTAGAGAGCAAAAAAAACCCCAAACCCTCAAATCCACAAATTATGCCTCAAACCTTAATATCGCCATACACTTGCAACAATGTCACAGGATTGGGCACCAAATTCAAGTTTGGCTTTAAATGGATGCAATTACATTGACTTCAACATAGGTATCCCCTTACATCAGAGGTGAATTTGGCCCAATGTCTCGAAAATGAGGAAGATAATAACTTGAAAGGCAAAGGGGCTACTTTGGCTTATAAAGAACTGAGTGAATGGGTAGCAGTAAATTGATATCTTAAAGCACAGTATTTTAGAAAAACAAAAACGGTAAGGCAGAGTGAAATTTGAGCTGGAGAATGAGGGTGTGACACTGGCAGACCAGATCATGTCAGAGCGTATTCAGGCCAATTCACTTGTGTATTAGTATAGATCAGAGGTTCTCAAATTGTGGTCCAAGCTCTATTCAGGTGGTCCGTGGATATTTCCCTCTAAGGTGTGTGCCTGGACAGCCGAACACAAGAGAATGAAGGGCCACCCACCTAATTAGTGGAGCCACACAGGCGTGGCTTCACTAATTAGGTGCCTGGACTCTGGAAAAGACACACATGTAAGGTGAGGTGGACTTGGGGGGTAATAGGAGGTAGGTGGGAGGGGGAAGTGGTGGGAGAAGAGGGGGTGGGGCAAATTTAGGACATGCAGGGCTGCAGTGGCCAGAGAAAAGAGGCAAATTTCCCAGCTCGGGGGCTGCCACGGCGGGGGAGAGAGCGAGAGACCCCCCTCCTTCCCAGCCCCTGCTTAGTGGGTGCCGCAGTGGGGGAAAGAGGGAGAGACAACCCTCCTTCCCAGCCCCAGTTTGGGGGCTGCTGTGGCAGGGGAGAGAGGGCACATCCATTGCATTAGAAAGGTAAGACTACTGATACTAAAATATGAGTTGTGTGCTTTTATTTGTAGAACAAAAACATTAATTATTATTAAGTTTTTTATACATAGCACTTTTATCCAAAGCTCTTTACAATCATTAGCTAATACAACATTTGGAAAGATCATTAAGTGGTCCGCCGAGACCCACAGCAATTTTCAAGTGGTCCGCAAAAGAAAAAGTTTGAGAACCACTGGTATAGATCAAAGTGTTTGTTAAACGTATAAGTGTTTTGGGCATTTAAACTTACTTCATAAATGGGATGTCACATGCACTGTTTTTACTTATCTGTGTCCTGTCATAATGTAATAACAAGCATTTACATTGTACATACCCCTGCAACTAAATAACTCATCAGACATCAAAAAGCCTTGTGGAATGCTAATGAGGGACTTTATCAGAAAAAAAATGCTAATTAAAAAACAAATGGGCATTGTATGTGATGACAGGAGGTCAGAGACTCAAAGTACATACCTCACACACTGTCATCAAAGGAAAAGCCCATGTGGGTAAAAAGACTGTCAGCTTGCTTTCTGACAGCAGAAAATATAAATATGGATTCTAGGAAAGATCCTTCATCTCTGAACTATTTGGACTGTTACAGGGAAGTGTACCAGATGCAAAGTGGAGATCCCCAGAGACAATCTGGTTACCCTGAAAAGACTTTTGGGAAACTGACAGTTTATTACATCACTGTCATCATTTGGGATTACAAACTGTGATTCACCTGTACATATATTTTACCTGCTTTAACCTCTCAATAACTCATTTCCTTTTCTTACCTAATAAACCTTAAATTAGTTTACTATAGAATAGCTGCCAGCATTGTCTTTGGTATAAGATCCAGAGTACCAATTGATCTGGGGTAAGGGACTGGTCTTTTGGGACTGAGAGAAACCTGATGAGGTGTGATTTTTGGTTTGAGTGACCATCTTCACAAAGTTCAGTTTGTCTGGGTGGCAAGTGAGTCTGGAAAGTCTAAGGGTACTGTCTGTGACTCCATGGTAAGACTGTTATAGTGATCCAGGAGTTCACATTTGTTACTGGCTTGGTATAATCTAATTATAGAACATACCACCAGTTTGGGGTGTCTGCCCTTGTTTTCTGTCAGTCTGCCCTGAGATAGACATTCACAGTTGTGAGCCACGCCAGGCAGCATGACAGAGGATCTGAATAATTTATTGATGGCAATAACCTTTTAGTTCAGGACATTTCAAAAATGCATTTCTGAATAATTGCTGGCCAAGTTTCTTCAAGGTAGCACATAATTAAAGAAGGAAACTCAGTTGTGTGTGTTTAGATGTTTCTTAAATTAGTTAAATGCATATCAAAAAGTATCTGCTGCCTCTTTTAATGTAAAAGGTAGAAATTTACATTTCTCTTGACTCTGAAGATAAGGTAAAGATATAAATAAAGTAGATAAATATTGCCATGTCTAATAAGCCTATGAAGTGAAATATCTTTCCAAGCTGCTTGTCATGGTCACTTCTATCACATACCTCCAAAACTAATGATGTTCTTAAACATCTAGCTGGAAATCTAGGGTCCACTGAAGTCAATGGGCAAAGTGCCCATTGACTTCAGTAGGGTCAGGATTTCACCTAGTTCTGCACGTCCAATGCTTTTTTAGTGCAAAATTTATTAATTTTATGTAGGACCAGATTCTGCCACCCTCACTCATGTTGAGTAGTACCTGCTATGAGAGTGCTCTGCAAAACAAAGGTCTCTATATATGTAGGTAGATAATAGATAATGTTCCAGCAGATGACAGTCAAGAATTTGCAGCATTGTTCATAGGCTTTCTGGTATCAGTAAAAGTAGTGAATTGCAAATGGTTTCCAGAGTGCAGCTCTTTATACTGAGCTTCTACCAATACCACACTCCATGATTAGTTCCAGTAACTTCAGTGGGACTATTCATGGAGTCATGTACTCTTCAACATGCATTAGAGTGGCAGAATGTGACTTACTAGTCACCTTGTCCAAAGCTCCTCTGGGGTAAGATTTGCCAGAGTGCTCGCCCCCCATCAGTTCCCACTATTTTCAGTTGGTGCTGAGTACTGAGGAAAATCTGGCCATTTCATTTTGATGCCTAAATGGGAACTGAGCATTTTTAGCCCTTGATTCCTCAATGGTTTATTCTGGCCTTTCATGAAAAGCCATTATAACAATCCCCTTTTAAATAAGTTTGTCTCCATAGATTCCATGTTATAATCTATTTCTTCTGATAGTTCTAAACAAGTGTGATATTATATAAACTGTAACACTGAAGGCAGTGAGAAAGATCCATTTTTGTGTGAGTTGCATGGCTCACTTTGAGGATAGAATTTGAGCTTATGCTCCCTTAATGTTACAGGAACAACAGATTAAATTCCCATTGCTGTTCCCATTGAAGTCTTTGGGAGTTTTTATGCAAATCCAACTAACCAGCATGGTGCTCATCACCAGTCCCCTCTCCGTACTTAAGATAGTGTTTTTATCTCCTCCATTAGAAGCAGAACTGGGTGCAAATAATACTAACATTATGCCTAAGGTTTAAAATTTCTAGAATTTATTCTTTTTCATTTCTTTAGGAAGAATCCACACACCACTGAAGAAGCTCATCAAAAGTTTATGAAACTTTATCCCAAAATATTCTACCAAGAAAAGACTGTATTGCCAGGAATTCCTCCAACACTCTCAAAGAGGTAATGAATATCTTCTAGTTTTTGGTTTTTGTTTTGAGAGAAAGAAAAGCATACGATATTATCAGATCAAGCTTCACCACTGCATATCACAGAACAGCTGGAGAAGACAAAGATTAGTAGCTAGTGGTAAATTCATTTTCTGCATGAGCAGAAACATCTGTTTGTTGCTAAGAAGTACATTTGTCCAACCTTTCAAAAAAGTATTGGTTACACTTACCTCCCAGTTTGTTGTGTTTGTGAAAAAAGATTATCAGAGTGTGGCTGCTTTTATATTTTTTCCTGTCACTTTTGAAAAAAGTGAGTGCCCCAATGAGTAAATGGCTAATCAGACATGCATATTTATCTATATATATATATATATATCAGTGTTGAACATTTAAGTCCCCGATAGTCTTTCTTTCCTTTCCTGACTGCAAGTAGAAGCCTTGCCCAGATCTACCCTCTGCTATGATGTAGGTGTGTACCTAGCTGGGGCAGCAGCAGCTGCCTGAAGTTAAGTGAAGTATTATTTTGCTACAGCTACTTCAGAGACCCTGAACCTTAAGGAACCTATGGAGGAGAATAACTGGGTCCTGCAAAGAGTCTGTAGCAGTTCCGGGGGAGGGGGCAGAGAGGGAACTTCCCTTCCAAGTAAGAAGGGCAGGTAAAGAGCATCCCTGCAGATTCCTTAGCAAATATTCATGGCAGGCCATGAGAACACTTGCCCCTTAAGAATGGGAGAGACAACAGGGGCATTGGCAAGAAGTACCTGTGTCCCCCGTCTCAGCATGAGAAAAAACCAGAGGTGCTCCATTGTGTCTTCCTTCTCTGGAGGGTGGAGGTTTCCCCTCTGACTGTGCCCCGACTGCAAAAGATGCTATGAAGGGCACAGATGTTTCTCCTCCCCAAGCCCTTTATGATGGAGGGTCTTTGAAGTAGGTGGAGCAGGAGCCCTTCAACTCATTTTTAGACAGCTGTTGCTGCCCCATGGTGAATAGAACTGGTCAGAATCCCCCGCCCAGGGAAATCTTTTTAATTTTTGTCAAAGCTTTCATACATATTTTCAGTGGACAATTTCAACTTTTCATTGAAAAACAAGGGTTTTTTTTGTTTGGTTTTTGGTAACTAAAACAAAAATGCCTTGGTTTTCCGACAAAAAAAAAAAAATGAAAAATTTTAATTATTTACAAATCCAATGTTCCATAGAAAAAATGTTGATGAAAAATTTTCAGCCTACCTCTGACTTCTACCCGCAATCAAGAAGAAAAAGTGACAGTTGGATGGGGTTTCTAAATATCCAAAATTCAGATAAAAATAATTAACAAATAAGAGAGAGACCAAGACTGACCAGCTACTAACCCTAATCTTCACTTTTTTCATAAGTGAATTTTTTTGGCTCAAACACTTTAAAACAATATATGTCTGCTAAGTATATCTAATACCCACTGAAGCTAACACGAATGGCACACAGGAAAGTATTTCTCCATATGTTTTTAAATGTATCATGGTCTAGAAATGACAGACACATCAGTGTTTCTACTAAAAGAGTCCCTGATCCTGCATTTGGAGATGCATGGGCAAACTCTTATACCCATGTGGAGCCCCAGCAAAGCTAAAATAGAGCAAAGATGTTAAATCTAGCACATTGCTTGTATGTGGTATGTTGGATTGCCCATTGTAAAGGGAAAAGTTGTC
This sequence comes from Emys orbicularis, assembly GCF_028017835.1. Taxonomy (NCBI): domain Eukaryota; kingdom Metazoa; phylum Chordata; order Testudines; family Emydidae; genus Emys; species Emys orbicularis. The sequence continues at coordinate 48,549,556 of NC_088684.1, read as the reverse complement.
TCAGTGGAGGGATTTGGAAAAGAATTTTCTTCAAGTCTGGCTTATTTAGACCTGATATTAAAAGAGCAATTTTCAAGACATAACACTGTTTCTGAAAAGTATTTATTGTAAATGGCTACCTGTGACCCCCAATATCTAAAACATACTGTGACAGACCCAGACCAATGGGGTACAGGAGTCTGGTAGAGGGCAAATATACTGGTCACTGGATGAGTAGTTCTCTGTTCCCTGAGTGACCAGACCTATTGGGATCCAGGAACTGGGCGGGCGAAGCCCGCCCACTGCTAAAGGATCCCCCCCAGCCTAAGGGGGGGTCCACAGGACCTGGAGACCAAAAATTTACGGGGGACAAGTAATAAAAGAACAGGGACAGGAGTGAGGTCAAAGGGTCAAACGAAGCGAACCAGACGGGGACACCGAACAGAGAACCCTGGACAGCGCCCACTGCTCCTCAAAGGCGTCAAGGGAGCCAGTGGACGCCGCCCAGAGGAACTCTGCCCGGATACGTGAAAGAATGGAGGACCTGAAATATGCCCCACAGTCACAGGAAACTCCATCGGCCAACCTCCTCACTCTGGTTTTATAGATGGCCAGTTTCGCTAGGGCCAGAAGGAGGTTGACCAGGAGGTCCCGCGACTTTGTGGGGCGACAGATAGTGAGTGCATAAATAAAAAGGTGAGGAGAAAAGTGCAACCAAAATCTTAACAAAATATCCGTGAGGAGCCGGAATAGGGGCTGCAGCCTGGCGCACTCCAGGTAAACATGCCCCAGGGTCTCCCTCACGCCGCAAAAGGGGCAGGTGTCTGGGATAGGGGTAAACCACGCCAAGTACACGCCCGTGCTCACGGCTCCGTGAAGGAGCCGCCAACTGATGTCCCCAGTGGGCTTCGGGATCAGAGCAGAATAAAGGCTGGCCCACCGGGGCTCCTCACCCTCCAGAGGTGGCAGAAGGTCCCGCCACTTTGTATCGGGGTGGGACGCGAGGGTGAGGACATGAAGAACATGGAGCACGAGCGTGTATAGATGTTTCCTTGGCGCGGTCCGGAACAGAACCGGCTGCAGATGGTGCAGCTGGCTCATGGCGAATGGACGGGGAGGGGGCTGGTTGGGTCCACGGGGCAGGGGCCCGATGAAAAAGTCTGGAGGGCTTGGAGTGGAGGGTGGGCGGGGCGTGCCCTCTTGCAGGACCCGGTCGAGATAGTCCCGAGCAGCGGGCGGCAAAACGGCCCTCACCTCCTGAAGTACGCGCCAGGGAGTACGAGGTCTGGAGAGCCCCATGCGCTGAGCGAGCGTCAGGGGATCCAGCCAGTCTCCCCGGTCGTAGTCCAGGAGGTCTCCGACTTTGGTGACTTCTGCTAGGACCAACCTCTGGCGCACCATGGGGGACTCCGCCACCTGCACACGAAGCTGGGGGTTGTGTAGCAGGGGCTCCGCGAGGAGATCTGCCCCCACGGTGGCCGCCACGGACCTGGTCACTGAAAACAGTTTCCAGGTCCGGAGGAGGTCCTGGTAGAAGACTGGCAGCTCGGAGAGGCCTCGCGGAAGACCTCTTGGATGGAGACAAAGGAGCTGCCGGTCATATCGGAGCCCTCGGAAGCGGCGCAGGAAGGCGTGCGCCAATACGCTCCATGCCGGACTACCTACACCATAAAGGAGCCTCTGGAGGGCCTGGAGGTGGAAGACGTGGACCTGAGCGTGCAGACACTTCAGGCCCTGCCCTCCCTCCTCCAGGGGTAGATGGAGAACCCCCGCAGAGACCCAGTGCAGTCCTGACCAAAAGAACTCCAGAATCAACGTCCGGAGGGTGGTCAGGGAGCCCGGGGCCAGGACCAGGGTGTTGAGCCGGTACCAGAGCATGGACAGGACTAGTTGATTGAGCACCAGTGCTCTCCCTCGAAGGGAGAGACACCGGAGCAGTCCTGTCCATTTCCGGAGCCGCTCCGACACCCTGCCCTCTAAACCTAGCCAGTTCTCCGGCGGAGACGGATGCGTGGCAGAAAGGTAAACGCCGAGATAGAGCAGCGGACCCGTGCTCCACTGGATGGCCTGAAGCGCGGGTGGGAGGGAGCTCGCCTGCCACCCGTCCCCTACCACCAGGCCAGAGCTCTTGACCCAGTTGACCCGGGCGGAGGAGGCCGCCGAATAGATGGTCTGGCAAGCCTCCACCCGCACCAAGTCGCCTGGGTCCTGGACCACGAGGAGCACGTCGTCGGTGTACGCCGACAGGACCAGCCGCAGCTCTGGCTCCCGCAGCACCAACCCTGCCAACCTCCTACGGAGGAGACAGAGGAAGGGCTCGATCGCCAGAGCATACAGCTGGCCCGAGAGGGGGCACCCTTGATGTACTCCTCGCCCGAAGCTGACCGGTTCGGTCAGGGTCCAGTTGAGCCTGACCAAACACTCTGCGGAGGCGTACAGCACCTGGAGAAAACCCACAAACTGGGGCCCGAAGCCAAATGCTCGCAGAGTGCCCAGGAGATACCCGTGGTCCACCCTGTCGAACGCCTTCTCCTGATCCAGGGACAGGAGGGCGAACGACAGACCATCCCTACACCCGAGTTCCAAGAGGTCCCGGACCAGATACAAGTTGTCGAAGATGGTGCGGCCCGGGATGGTGTAGGTCTGGTCTGGGTGGATCACGTCCGCCAGCACGGACCCTAGCCGCAGCGAGATGGCCTTCGCTACGATTTTATAGTCCGTGCTGAGGAGCGAGATGGGACGCCAATTCCGTAAATCGCGGAGGTCCCCCTTCTTCGGCAATAAGGCGAGCACGGCTCGCCTGCACAAAAGAGGGAGGACCCCGCCCTGCAAGGACTCGGCCCAGACGGTGATAAGGTCCGGGCCGAGGACATCCCAAAACACGCGGTAGAACTCCACGGTCAGCCCGTCCATGCCCGGAGATTTATTGGTGGGCATGCGGCGGAGGGCTTCCGAGCACTCAGCCAGAGTGAGAGGCAACTCCAGCCGGTCTCGGTCACCTGCGCTGACCGTCGGGAGTTCATCCCAGAGCATTCTGCAAGCGTTAGGATCGGTCGGATCCGGGGAGAAAAGGCCTGCGTAGAAGGCCCTGGCCCTCCCGTACATTTCCGCTGGATCCGTGAGGGGGGTGCCGTCCTCTGCTAGAAGGCAGGTGACATGCTTCTTGGCCCCCCTCTTTTTCTCCAGGGTGTAGAAGAAGCGGGAGCCGCGATCCATCTCCCGAAGGAGGCGGATGCGGGATCGAACAAAGGCACCTCGGGCCCGATGGTCCTCGAGGGTCCGGAGCTCTTCCCGCTTCTCCCGGCACGCTCCGCAGAGGGATGGATCACCGGGGCTGGCGGCCAGACGCCTCTCCAGCTCTAAGACCTCCCGTTCCAACTGTCCTATCACCGCATCCCTCCGTCGGCTGGCGCCCCGGATGTAGTCACGCAGAAGAGCCGGGCGCGCACCTTCCCCAGGTCCCACCACTGCCGCGCCGAGGGAAAGGCATGCCGCTGCCCTCACCAGGCCAGCCAGAACTCCCGGAAGGACGCCACGAAGCCCACATCCTCCAACAAGCTATTATTAAAGTGCCAATAGGCCGGCCCCGGCCTCTCCGCGCAGAGAGAGGCTGTCACGGTGGCTAGATGGTGATCTGAAAAAGGGGCTGGCCGGACGCTGGAGGAGTGGGCCCGGGAAAGATGGAAGCGTGACATATAGATGCGGTCCAACCGGGAGTGGTACAACCGATGGACCTCCACCCGGACAAAAGTGAATGTCGAAACATCATCCGGGTGGTGGTCGCGCCAGACGTCCACCAGGGAGTGATGTTAGACGATCTCCCGGAGGACATCCGTGGCGGCCAGGTGCTGCTCGGTCCCCGAGCGGTCCCATTCCTCAAGGGTGGCGTTAAAGTCCCCGCCCAGGACCAGGCACTCGTGAGGATCCAAGGTGCCAAGGAAGGCAGACGTCTGCTGATAAAAACACAACTTCTCCGGGCCCAATGTCGGGGCGTAAACGTTGACGAGATTAACCACAAGCCCCTCCATGCGGACCCGGAGGTGCAGCAGGCGGCCTGGCGCAGCCTCGGCGACCCCCAGCACCTCGGGCCGTAGGTCGGGGGAGAACAGGGTCGCCACTCCAGCCGTACGAACTGTGAGGTGGCTAAAATAGACCCTGTCCCCCCACTCCAGCCGCCAGCTAGCTTCAGCGGCCGGATCCATATGGGTGTCCTGCAGGAAAATCACAGAGTACCCCCCCTCCCGAAGGAAGGAGAGCACCTGGCTCCTGCGGAGACCCATCCTACAGCCCGGGTGTTTAATGTTGCAAAGATGATCGGTGCCATAAGGAGGGCTGGGGGGGATTCTCGCCGGCAGAGACGCTCACGGCCTCCGTTGGGCCGCGCAACAATCCGTGACCTACCCCGTGGGCGATTAAGGAGTCACGGAAGAGGCGGACCCGTTGGTAGGCCACAGCGGCTTGCCTCCCGGTCCTCTTACCCTCCCCCATGAGGGCCCTCGCGGCCCGGAGGATCTGATGAAAATCCCCCCATCGCTGGAGTGCAAGCTGTACCTTGTTGCGGGAGCCACGGACGTCCTCAAGGAACTCCCGTAGCTCCTCTCTCAGCTTATGGGGGGGTGGGGTCACTGATCTATGGCTTTCCCCCAGTGGGGCCCCTGTCACAGCCCCCTGGCCCACCGAGACGGGCAAGCAGGGGGCAGACCCTCGACGTGGCGTCCGATGGGCCGACGCCACGTGGCCCGCCTCAGATCCTGGCTCAATGGGGGGCGGCGGAGGGAAAATAGCAGCCCCTGGTGGGTCGGGACAGGGAAAAACAAAGGCCGCTCCTTGGGGGTCATCCTCTGGGATATAGAAGGAGACAGCCCTAGGGGCGGCAAAAGCATCACGGGAAGTGGAGGGGACAGGGACGGGGTCGGTGTCAGGGGTAGGGCTGGAATCAGGAATAGGGACAGGGGAAGGGGCGATATTGGGATTGGGGGTCCCAGCAGCCAGGCCACTGGGTGGGGGGGTAACACCCCGCAAATGGGCTCAGGGATTTGCGGGGAGGGAGGTGGGCCCTCGGCGATGCTGGACTCGTGCTCCAAGGCAGATGGTAAGGCCACGGCATCCGTAGGTGGAGAATCAACGATGGGGCCCCCACCCGGAAAGGAGGTCGGCTGCCCCTCAGCCATGAGGGAGTCCCCTGGCGACTCGGGTCCCGGTTGCATGGCACTGGCCGTCGCCTCAAGAGGCTCGGCGGCCGCTAGCGGGGTGCCATCTGCAGCCGGGTTGGTGGAAGAGTCCAGGGGCTCCTCGGAGGCGGGAGCGGAAGCAGTGGGTAAGGGGACAGAACATGGGGAAAGGGGGGCCGAGGCGAGGTCGCTCAGATCGAGGCCCACTGGCAGAGGGTCGTCCTCCCCCTGGGTAACCGGGGTCAGACTCAGGGCCTCGATCTCCTCATAAATGGAGGGGAGATCGCTATCCACCACCCCAGGGCTCTCCCTGCCAGCACCCGAAGCGACGCTCACCTTGGTGTTTGCAGGGGCTTCAGATTGTAAGGGGGCGAGAGGGGCTCCATCAGGGGCTTTCGTAGGAAAGGACTCTGGAGGAGGGGCAGTGCTATCCTCTGATGTTGCCACGTCTTCCCCAGCCAGCAATGGTGGACAAAATCCACCCGGGGGCAAAGCGGAAGGCTCAGCATCGGTGCCCCCCTTCCTGGTTTTCCAGGGGGCTACCGCATCAGATGGGAGGAGCGGAGCTCGAGCCTTCCGCTTGCCCCGCTTCCCCTGTACTAAGGACCAGCCCTCCATGGCATCATCTGGGGGCTGGCTAACAGGTGTTGGGTCAGGGAGCCAGGGCGAAGGCTTAGGGACTCGGGGAGGTAATGGTGGGGTAGCATGTAGGAGGGAGGATTCTCCCTGGGGCATGCCCTCTTCTATGCCCGGCGGTATCCCTACCTCACCCTCCTCCACAGGCCTCGCCAGATCGCAGGAGGCAGAGGCGGGGCCCTCCCGCTCGTCTAGGCGCACTGGGGGAGATACCCCTTGGGCCCGAGCGGGAGCATTGGTGGTCCGGAAAGGAGGAGGGGCGGCTTCGGGCGCCGGGCAGCTAGGGGCGCCCTGCCGGAGCTCGGGGGTCCCGGATGTCCCTCCGTGCCGGGCCAAGGGGCAGTGCCTCCGGACGTGTCCCATCGCCCGGCAGAGGTAGCACCGGGCCTCCCCCATTGAATAATGCACCCGGTAGCGGGCCCCCTGGTAGGGGACCAAGAAGGACCCCTCGAGCGCCTCACCGTCACGTGCCGCCGGCTGCAGTTGTAACTGTATCTGCCGGCGGAATGAGAGGACATGACGGAGGGCGGGGTCTTTGCAGCCCAATGGGAGAGGGCTGACCACAGAGATCGGCCTTCCCAGGGTAGAGAGGGCGGGTAACAGGGCGGCATTTGGCAGGAAGAGAGGGACAGAAGTCAGGACCAGTCGGGCGCCCAGGTCTTCTAGCGGCTCCAGGGGGATGTACACGCCCCCCACTGCCAGGCCCTTCTCCACTGCCTCCTGGGCGGCGGCCTCTGATGCTAGGAAGAAGACAACCTTTCCGTACATCTTGGAGGCCGCCACAATGGCCGTGGGCCCCACCACCCTCGCCAATGCCCGCACGTAGGTCTCCACGTGGGGCGAGGCGGGTACCAGGAGACAACGGACGCCGTGCTTCCTAGTCAAGGTGGGGAAGGGGCCCCGGCCGCTATAGATGGTAGCAGAGGGGGTGGATGGGGGAAGATGACATAGCGGCAGGTGGGGGGGCTGCCGCCACCTGGGCCTATGCCCTGGGGGCCGGGGGAGGGACACCCACAGAGCTGGTGAAGGGAACAACAGGGAGGGACGCCACGGCCGGTTGCGGGGCCGTGACAGTGGGGGCACCCCCTACCATGGAGGGCCTGGTTTTTTTTAGCGGGGCCTTTACCCTTCTTTGTGCCCTGGCCCTTCCTGCCGGCTGGGGGGACTCCCCCAGAATCAGAGGGGGCGAGGGACGTGGCAGCAGCGGAGGTCACCTTGTTACCCGCCATTGCCGGTGTTCCAGCAGGGGTGGTAGCAGGTGGCTCGGCAGCGGCGGTTGAGGTAGAGGCTAGGGGGGACGATGGTGGGGCGGGTGGAGGAGGGGCAGCAGGGTCTGCCCGAGGGGTCCCACTCGCCTCGTCCCCTGCCATAATGAGGACGGGGGAGAACAAACACAGGAGGGGGGGTAGGGAAGGGGGAAGCAGGTCAACCACTCCTCCCCGCTAGGCTGTAGGCAGGGGAGGAGGGCGCCAAAAAAGAGGGTGGGCTGGATGGGGGGGCTATCAAGGGCTAGGGGTCAGTCACTGATTCGGAGAGGGTTTCCGGCTCCTCTAGTTGCACCAAGGAAGGGGGGATATAACAGCATAGGGGGGTGCAGTGAAACAGGGTCAAACTAAAATGGGGAGGGGCACAAGCGCATGGGAGGGGACATGGGCACAATCAGGGTAAGGGGACACAGGGAGAAGGGAACAACCAGGCTGGGAATGGGGCAGGGGAACCACGGGGCTAGCTTCAGAGACTGGGGCGGGTCAAACAAAGAAAGGCTGCAGAGGGAAAGGGCGGGGCAGGCAAACAAACTGGAGCTAGCGAGGGGCTGGGGCACGGGAGAGGGGCAAAAGGCTGCAAGGGGCAAATGGGTAGATAGCAGGGGTAAAGCTGGGGGCTTGCTACAGGGGGGAGAGGGTCAGTCCAAAGGAGGGGGAGCACGTGCGCTTGTAACAAAAAGGAAAGGCAGGTTAGGCTGGCTGCTGTATCAGGCCCAATGGTGGCAACAGGGCGTGGCAAGCCTAGGTGAGCAGCTGAGTCCCAGAGGCAGGAGCTCAAGGCAGGAGCTCGAGGCAGATGGTGAGTAGCCGGTGGGGGTGGTGGAGGGGGCAACGATGATGATGGTGGTGGTGGGGATCGGGGGGGGGACACAGATGGACCAGGGGGCAGGCTCCACACCACACCCTCTGTGTCCCCACAAACACAGTCTAGATCCCCACCACAAGAGCACAGTTCAAAAGTTACTCAGTCCGGGAGGGTCCCCTCCACGGTGGTCTGTAGAATTCCTACGCGCTCCCCCACTGGCAGATGGTCCTCTTCTTCTCCTCAGGGCTCCAGCAGCTCCCCAGCAGCAAACGCAGCAGCTCCAGGCAGCAGTCTGGTGGCCAGCAGGAAGGACCCTTCTCAGGTGAAGGTGGTGGTGGCATCCCCAGCAGCAGGAGCAATGGCTGGGGTCTCTCCCTCCCCTCCTCTGGGGAGTGGGCCAGCAGGCCCCCCAAAGGGGCTGTAGCTGGAGCAGCAGCAACCAAGGGTGTGGGTGGGTCTAGCAGCTAGCCAGCAAGCAGGTAGCAGAGAAAGAGGAGGAACAGCTGCCTACCTTCCTCCTTCCAGGCCAGAGGGCTACAGGAGAGTGATCTATTAGTCCCAGGTCAGACAGGGTTTCTGTTTCCTTAGTGACCACAGCAGGGGCTGCACTAGAGTAATCAGGAACCTGCTAGAACCAGTTAAGGCAGGCAGGCTAATTAGGACACGGAGCCAATTAAGAAGAAGCTGCTAGACTCAATTAAGGCAGGCTAATCAGGGCACCTGGGTTTTAAAAGGACCTCACTTCAGTTTGTGGTGAGACCGTGAGGAGCTGGGAGGGTGTGCTGTTGGAGGACTGAGGAGCACAAGCGTTATCAGACACCAGGAGGAAGGTCCTGTGGTGAGAATAAGGAAGGTGTTTGGAGGAGGCCATGGGGAAGTAGCCCAGGGAGTTGTAGCTGTCATGCAGCTGTTACAGGAGGCACTATAGACAGCTGCAGTCCACAGGGCCCTGGGCTGGAACCTGGAGTAGAGGGTGGGCCTGGGTTCCCCCCAAACCTCCCAATTGACCTGGACTGTGGGTTCTTCCAGAGGGGAAGGTCTCTGGGCTGTTCCCCAACCCACATGGTGAATCTCTGAGGCAAGAAAATCTGCTAATAAGTGCAGGACCCACCAAGATAGAGGAGGAATGTTTTCACAATACTTAAAGAGCAAAGTAACTTCTACAAGGATTACTCTCTGTAAATACCATTTCCCCCCCAAAAAGATTCATTGTTAGTTATAAATATGCAATCTGATGTAAGTTTATGGTCTTGGTCAAATCTTTAGAATTTTAATTATTTAAATATCTAAATTATGGAGTCCTATGTTTAGGCTGCTGTAGATAAAATGACCTTGGCAATTTCATGATAAAGCCATATCCTGAGAGGTTGATAACTCAGCCACAAAAATTAAACCCAAATGGAAAATTTTACATTTTGCAGAAACCTTTATCTTCCAGGGCATGTAGTGTGACATGAATTGCTTTGCTTCCTGCTCACATTTTTTGTAACTTACATTGTCTTATGCTTTTATAGATAGTGTTCTGTAAAATGAAGATTATCAGTATTATACAGTCATAGATGGGAAAATTACATTTCCAGGTTATTGATCAAATCGTTCTTTGATTTATGGACTCCTAATCCTTCAAAAAGTGCTACAAATCTACCTGACTTCATACGTGAATCTCTTATTTATCTGTGAGATGTATAAAAAACTCATGAAGCCAGCTGTCTGAGTAACACATCTGAGAAATCATTGTAATTTATCTGCACTATATTGTCTTCAGTGGTATTTTTTAAGACAATGGAATGTGAATAATTTTCAGATTTTTTTTGGGGGGGGTGGAGAGCAGGGGGAATCAGACTAGATGTGGGCAGAGAATTTGAACCCAAAGTGCTTTTATTTATTGCAGTTTCATTTACTTTGTATTGAGTTGTATGTGTGACTTCTGTTGACATCAGTGGGAACACAAGTGTATCCAAAGACAGAATTTGGTCTGGTGGTTTTTGTATGTTTGCATCAGGTTCAGTTGGAGAGTGCTGGGTAGGGATTAGTTCATAGTACTAGGCTAGTACTGTAATTGCTAGTTTAAAGAAAAGAGCCCTGCAGTAACAACATTTAACACAGCAGCCTGGATTTTGCCTTTTTAGAATCAGTTTCTACTGTACCTCCTCATATGGCTCTGAGGAGATCTGCGATTGCCTTCTGGGATTGTTTAAACCTAGACTGTAAGCTCTTATCTATGTGCAGTTGCACCCTGTTTATAGATGATGATTTGCTGCCACTTATTTGAGTGAGATTTTTCTTTGTTTCATATGAATGTGTTTTGTAACAAATGTTCCCTGTATTTTCTCTCTTTTTTTTTTTTTTATTCCCTATTTGGCTATATGTTCACCATTTGAATGTACTATAATATTCTGACTTAATCCTGACCGCCAAACACGTAGCTCTGTGCAGAGTGCAAAATCATTACTGTGTATGTGTGCACAAGCATAGTAGCTCATTTGACAAGATACGGGATGATATAAGCAAAGGTTCTCAGTCCTTTAAGACCCATAACCACTTCCAGAGTTGCATAGAATCCGAAGAGTAGCATCCAGCTTTAAGGGAAAAGGCAAATTTTTAAGAGGGTGAAGGGATGGGGAGAAAGCTGGATGGCTTGAGTGTCTACGGTTGGAGCTGCTGGAATACACTTTTTTCATAGAGCCGCTGGTAGCTTTAGAATTGTGTGTTTATCTTAGGGTTTTATATTAGCACCCATCCCTATAATATCATAGTGCTTTCTGTGTAAGATTGGAAAAAACAAAGTCCCTAGTGAACGTTACCGGCTTTCCTCCCATATCTGGTGATGGGAGTCTCTTCCTGGAGTAGGGGTTTTCTTTTCCTTTCTTTTCTTTTGTGTGTGTGTGTGTGTGTGTGTGTGTGTGTGTGTGTGTGTGAGAGAGAGATTTTAAGTGTCATTCTGGCTATGATGGAAAAGCTTTTATCACAGAAAGAGCTCTTGCATTGTGACCTCTAAGGGTACATCTACACTGCATTAAAAGACCTGTGACTGACCTGCGTCAGCTGACTCAGGCTCCAGTTGCAGGGCTTTACAATTGCAGAGTAGATGTTTGGGCTCGGGCTGGAGACTGGGTTCTGAGATCCTGCAAGGGGGTTGAGTCTCAGAAGCCAGGTTCAAGCTCAAGCCCAAACTTCTACACTGCAATTTTTTTGCCCTGCAACCTGAGTCAGCTGACCTGGCTCTGGGATTCGGTGCTGCTGGTTTTTTGTTGTTGTTGTGGTGTAGATCTACCCTAAGGGTGATCAGTCTGGATTTGTCTACTCTCTTCTGGAAGTTCATCCAAAAGCTGGCCCTCCTTGACCATTACTGCCTTACCTCTGTCTCTTGCACATTTTGTCCTGGGCTCTGTAATCTGCATTGTCCTAGAACAGCTGTTTTGGTGATTCATTAATGAGTCACCAATGTAGCTAGGACCTGGCTTTGTGGATAGGGACAAAGGCCTTGAACCGGCAGTTGCAGCTGTGAGATTAATAAAGGGAATGGTGTGTGTTCTTGAAATACAGTGTTTGAATAAGTAATTTCATGTTTAGAAGACCATTTTTAAACTATTTGATATTAATAAACTCTTTAATAAGACTTCTGCTCCTAGTTTTTCACCTATTGTGGGTGCCAAGAAGTGACCTTATTTCCATACACCTGCTACATTAATTGAGTTAAAAGGAATAATAATAGTTACATGACCCTTTTCACCTCTAGATCTCAAAGTTCTTCACAATCCTTTAATGTATTTATCCTCATACCCTCCCCCCACGAGGTAGGAAAGTGTTACCATTCCCATTTTATAGGTGGGGAACTGTGGCACAGAAAGGCTAAGCGATTTGCCCAAATTCACACAGGAAGTCCCTAGCAGAAGAGGGAATTGAACCCAGCTCTTCCATGTGCTAAGCCAGGGGAAACTGGATCTAGCAATTTGCATTGGAGAGAGGAGACCTGTGTGATTGATAAACCTCTGGCAGTAGCAACAGAGAAGAAAAATCTGTTAGACTGAATGCGGGTATTTCTAGCATCGTCAAGAGCAGGTTGTGATGTATGCACCTGTGTAGTGTGAGAAACATCAAAGAGAAAATTACTTGCCTTTAAATTCTGCTCTTTTGAAGATATCCGGTTACATTCATGATTGCCCAGTGGTCTTTCTGCATTAGCTGCATTGGTGCATAGTGGCTATAGGATAGTCAGAAAAGTGACTTCAGCTCTAAAACAAACTTCTAGAAGAGGTTGGAGTAATCCAGAATCTGTCACCTTTTGGAAGAAACTGCAAATTTTCCTCTTTGAAAGGGCTTTTGCTACTGGAACCATAAGAAAAGGGAAGATTTGTATCTGAAACAGAACCTCTAGGGAAGGGAGAAGAGCAAAAGACTCATGAAGTTTGCTAGGGGCTCTGTTATGCAGATCTAATTTATCTGGGAAGCGCGTTGATGCTATGGTGGTGGGAGTTAAAGAAAACTCTAAAACAAGGAATGAGGTTCAATCCCATTGGCAAATAAAAACAAATGGAAAGGACTAGATCTGCCTGGTGCATGAAAGGTACCCAAGATACCCAAAGTCATATAGATGCCCAGAGGGTGCAGAGCCAGAACACCAGTGATGAGGTGCAGCGTGTGCAGCAAGCTCTCCTGCTGACTGCAGTCATGAAGAAAATGGCTAGAAGGTTCCGTGGGTGGTAGTTAAGTTCCAGGGTGGGCCACAACCAGCAGTTAGGGTAGATCGAGACTGTCTTGCTCTCCTACCTTCTATCGTTGCCTTTAGGGACCAAAGAACTTGGGGAATTCTGCCTATTATTTCTTAGGGAGTGAAGCTCTGTGGGAGTAAAATGCCTCACAGGTCTTATTTTTAAGAGATTTTTCCTCTCCATTGTTTGACAGTTTCTATCGGTTTCAGAGGTAATTCTATTGATCCCAGAGCAGCATACGTATAGAGAATCTCTTTAACTGATTGAAACTGTCCAAAATGGTGGGGGAGAGGATTTTTTTAGTTTTGCCCACCATATCGGAGATTACAATCAAAGGTTAAGCTTGTAACTTGAACCAACAAAAGCCATGAAAATTGCCATATGTCCTCCCAACAGCTTTTCCAAACTCTGCGTGACCTATATTCAGCAATATCAAGCCTCTGAGGCATGAATTTAAAGAAAGAGTAGTTGCCTTAAATCAGAATTTTCTGGGTGTTGCCAGTTAAAGTAACACTGAGTTTGTAAAGTTAACGTTTTTGTGTGTTAAAATGCAATGTATTAGCAGATGGTAAAGAAACATAGTATTGTCAATTGTTTTCACTTTCAACTCCTAGAGGGTAGTCAGGCTGTATTATATATTTACCAGCAATCACCTCAGTCAATATACTTTAGCAAACAGAAATCTCTTGGAGGAAAATGATTATATGACAGTATGACCTCTCTTTCATGGGAATTTATTATTTAAAATTTAATCTATTCTAGTGTTTGCAGTGACAGGAATTCTTGGCAGTCTTAGACAGAAAGTCAATCTCTTTGCTTTCAGGGGGACATTCAATAAATTACAGCACTCAGGGTTTTTTTTTTCCCCTTCTTAAAAGGAAAAAAAAATACAGATCAGCAAAGTGGTAGTTTTGTTCAACCTTCAAATGGAAGAAAAACATTTTTGCAGCAAAAGCTTTCATCTTTAAAACCTCATTTTAAAATATATTTTGAATGGCCTATAAAATATCCCTGTATATCCAGCGTAATTTTGCTGACAACTGAATTAAAGATGAATGCAGTCAGCTAATAAGTTTATATACATATATTAACAGCAGAGTGTGAGGAATAGGGGAAGAGGCACACATACACATATGATTGAGTTTATTGCTTGATTTAGGATTGCTAGTTGTCCGTTTTTCCCCCCTGAAATTCCCTTTCCTTTTAGTTTTCTTTGAGGGGTATGTGTGCACTAAATGGAAAAGCTCTAAGACTAAACTTGCTCCAAATAAAGTCTACTTAATCAAGCCCAACTCTTTTTCAAAGTTTGGACCCCAGAGACTAAAGACGGAATATAGCCAATGCTCCAGTAAGCTGCTCACACTGGGTGTCGGGAGGCTACCCTATTAGAGCTAGAAGTAACAGTAACAAGAAGCCTTGAACTGCTTTGCAAGAGGTGAAAAGGTGCTTCAGCACTAGATAGGAAAAAAAAAGTTTCAAACAATCCTTCAGTGTGATGCAGGTTTTTTCCCCTAAGGATAATATGATTCTGTACAAGTACAAGGATTTGTTAAGAAATAAAGACAAGAGTGTCAAGCTTAATTTAGCTGATAACTCGGAGAAAGTGGATTTTGAGAACTGGGTTTTTTGACTCTTTGCAAAATTGCATCTTGAGCTTTTGTCCCTTAAGAATTTCAGACCCATTGTCTTTCTTTCCAATGATAAGGGTCTCCATGAAAAAGCACCTTATGAACAGGGCTTGTTTCCTGCAATTCTGGTCCCAGGAATAGGATATTAAAGGTTGATTAATATTAAACTGCTGGAAAAATAAAGGTAATTTATACGACAGCCTCAGGTTTTATTCAAATAAAGGTTTTTATGCTTGTTTATTCCATTTGAAATAAAGTCCTCATTTGTCATAGGGTGGAGAATCTGACTTGTGCCATCACGTGAGTCTGTAACTAGAGCTGTAGCGAGCCCTTCCCTCAAACGAAGATCCCTTGTGTTGTTTGGCATTGAACAACCTACAAAAACAGACAGACCAAAGAATTTACAATCTAACACCATGTTTCCCAAATGTCTGAAAGCTGCTCCCCAATTTGAGAAACTGAAACCCAAGTGTGTACCTTCTACAATCTTAGTGTTGTTAAAGGCCTTTTATATAGCTCCTCTATTAATGGTCGAATTGGCTCATTGACTTATATGCCCTAATCTGGCCTGGTGACCAGGTACACCTCTGTCCAATTAGGCCTTCTCCAGGGGAGCTTAATTAGTAACGAGAGTGACCCCAAAGCTCTGTGATACAATCCGCCATTAGTGGCCACATGCTGGTAGCCAGGGCTTATAGTTTTTGCATGGCTTCTTACAGCAGAAGTCCCTCCCCTTACTGTAATAATGCATTGTAAATTTGAGTCCTACACGTACCGGGTTCTGGGGTGGCTTCTGCCTCTACTGGGCTGTCTGCAGGCTCCTCAGTGGGCTGTTCCTCACAGGGGATCAAACAGCTCTTCTGAGTAGGGATTGAGAATTTCCTGTTGAGCCTGATCCACAGCCCGCTCCTCACTGGGAGACTGCTGCTGGCTCCCATCTGTCCCCATGCTGCATTCAGGGGCCAACAGGGAACCATCCCAGCTGACCAAGTCATCATGAAGCACAGTTGGCTCTGTGCTGGGCACAGTGCCCAGAACCCGGTCAAAATCATCAGAAACTGCGTATGTTGGTGGTGTTGCCCAAGGCGTGGTCCTTGTCCCTGGTTTCCCAATACTCATTCTCCAGGCCTCTGTCACAGGAATATTAAATTGATTTTACGTAAAGCCATGCAAAAAGCTGTGTGGATATACTTACTGTGGTTCTGCTTAAGCTGATTAGGAAGAGTTTTCAGCTAAACCCCAATGAAGCCAC
Source organism: Emys orbicularis (assembly GCF_028017835.1). Classification (NCBI taxonomy): domain Eukaryota; kingdom Metazoa; phylum Chordata; order Testudines; family Emydidae; genus Emys; species Emys orbicularis. The sequence goes on along the minus strand of NC_088684.1, from coordinate 48,534,108 downwards.
TCTTAAGCCAAAGTGAGCATCCACACATTGGTTTAACTGAATCGATTTCAAAAACCGATTTAACTTAAGCCTGTGCAACTTTTGGGTGTAGATGAGCCTCTATTTATACACTTTTAATCCCCCCAGACTTGAGAAATATTGATGTACATCTTCATATGCTAATTACTCTTCCTTCCTTACATGCTTTGAGGATCAGTGATAAAGTTATTGTTGACATGAAAGCGTCATCACTGGTATCTTGTTTCAGAATAGCAGCGGTGTTAGTCTGTATCCACAAAAAGAACAGGAGTACTTGTGGCACCTTAGAGACTAATAAATTTATTAGAGCATAAGCTTTCGTGGGCTACAGCCCATTTCTTCGGATGCATATAGAGTGAAACCTATATTGAGGAGATATATATATACATACATACAGAGAGCATGAACAGGTGGGAGTTGTCTTACCAACTCTGAGAGGCCAGTTAAGTAAGAGAAAAAAACTTCTGAAGTGATAATCAAGATAGCTCAGTACAGACAGTTTGATAAGAAGTGTGAGAATACTTACAAGGGGAGATAGATTCAATATTTGTAATGGCTCAGCCATTCCCAGTCCTTGGTTACCTCCCATTGAAATGAATGGAGCAATTCACAGCTCAGAGTTGTTGGTACAGGCTCTCAGAAAACTCAGATGTTGCTGCATCAGTTACACTTGCTTCAAGTTTTGAGGATTTTCTTTTTCAACTGTAACATCTTTTTTTTTTCTTCTTTCTTTAAGTAAATCTCTAGTTGAGATTCTGTAAAATAATTGTGAGGTCTCTTCACACCATCCCAAAAGGGTAAGCTCTATGGTTTGGGAAACGTTGGTCGAAAAGACACAATCGGAAATCAAGTACCCAAAAGCCATTCCCCCCTCTGAACATATAATCATTATAAACTACTCTGTCTGATGATTTGATGTCTTTCTCTTGTAAATTTAAATATTTTTTCCCACTTGGTATTAATTTTATGCTTTATTCAACCAGATCCATCTGTGAGCATTTCCTATATTTAATTGGGGGGAGGGGGCATGATGTCATTCATAAAACATTCTGGAGAATCTTATGTTACAGAGAATTGTCTTTAAAATGTTATAGCACTCGGATTGTTGGAGTCTTAATTGGTTGGAGAACTACAATAACCTGACAGACTGCAGAGTTGTTTCCATGGTCCAACAAAGTAGATCTTCAAAAAAGAAGAGTGGGAGGAAATTGTACTCCCCAAAATGTCTTATGATTTTCCCCCTTTCAGGGGCCAGAAGTAGTTCCTCCACCATGAATCCCTTCCCACTGTATGTCTAATGATCTATAGCTATAGTTAACTGACATCTGTACTCTGCATACAGGTGCTGATAGGATTTCATGATATATAGCAGGGGTGGCCAAACTGTGGCTTGTGAACCACATGCGCCTCTTTTATAGTTAAAGTGTGTCTCGCGGAGCCCCTCGCTGCCCCCTCATTCTCCACCTACCAGACTTGGGGGAAGGGAAGCTCGGGACATATGCCTTGCAGGAGGGTGGTGGGGTAGGGGCTTCTGCCCAGTGGGGAGTAGGGTCTCAGGGTTTCAGCCCCTTGGGGCACACCTGCTGGGGTTGGGGCATCAGCAGGAGCAGGGCTTTTGCCCCAAGCCCCAGGAGATGCCTCCCACAGGGCAGAAGCCCTGAGCCCTGGCAGGCGCACCCTAGCTCTCAAACTTCTGAAGATTGTCATATGTGGCTCAGAAGGACAGTAAGTTTGGCCACCCCTGATATACAGCCCAATCTCTGTACATAAACTGAGACCCATAAACTAAATTATAGGTCTCTGCCAGCATATATATATATATATATATATAGGGTGTCAGACACATAGAAGCATGCAAGATAGGTATCGGTGCCAAAGGGACAGACTGTTAACTTGAGACTCATAAATTAAAGAATCATTCTTTCGGATAGTAGCATCACATACACAGGGCATCACAGCTTCCTTTTCTTATGATTATATCTCACCTTAGCAGCAGTGCTAATGTAATATTGTGACATTCACAGTAGGCAAATATGCTTCCCTTTCCCATTGCAGTATGCAAATGTTTAAAGGAATACACAGAGGTTTGCCATGGCAGATCATATATATTGAAAAATTTATAAAACACAAGCTAAAGGTGATGTTTATTTGTACTACTGTAGTGTCTCAGGGCCCCGATCAGAGATCAGGTCCCACTGTGCTAGTGCAGTCCAAACAAGTAAAACAGAGTTCCCAGACACTGATGCTAATATGTGCTGACTTGTCCTTTTTTGCCTTCTCTATTTCCTCATCACCTATGTATCAAATGATTTTAAATACCTTCTAGAGAAGCAGTATCCCGAAAGATGGCATTGTGTATATAGGACCACCAGGGGCAATTTTTTTTTCTGTGGATTATATCATCATGGTATGTTAAGTTATTAGTGCTCAGTGTCTCTCCACTTTATCCTCCTTGCCCATGTCCTTTTCCTTCCCTGTTACCAGGAGCCATGTGCTCTGTCATGGAAGCAAGGGTTTATTCATTTTGAAGAAGGCCAACTTCTCTATATTGCCTGTGGATAGTAAATTATGTACATGAGTGATGCTTGGAGTGAACTCCTGGGAGAATCAGGGGCAACAGAGGGCAATGTCTACACTACAAACTTTGGTCAACACAAATTACATTGGCATAAAGTTGCTCCAGTTAATATACCACTCATGTGTGCATACTTGGCTGCTTGCATTGGCGCTGAGTGTACCCACCAGGAGCGCTTGAGTCAATACATAGTGTGGTGCACCCAGTGTGCCACTTATCTCTGTCTGGTGCACTGCCTTCTGGGAAATTTTTGTAATGCATTGTGAGGTAGAAACAAATCATGCAGGGATGACTGGAAGCAAAGGGCCAAGTTCCAGTCATGTAGCTTTCTCCATCCCATAATTGTTTACATCCCATAATTTTCATGTCGTGGTGTTTTTTTTTTTTTTTTCATCCCACAAAACTATGTGGAACTTTTTGATGTCTGCCAGCACTGATAGAAGCATGGAGGCGACAGAACTCTGCAGTGTTCTCATGAACATTGCAAATACAGGGTGTATCATCCTTTTGTATTTGCAGGCCCACGGTCAGTACTGCAATTCTGGGGACATAATGATCCCTTTGAAGACAGTTTGCTAAGGGACATAATGAAAAAATGCAAGGTTATTGGTGGTGTTTATGGTGTAGTTGCAGATGGTGGAACACCACTTCTGGGCCTGAGAAATGAGCACTGTGGTGGGACTGCATCATAATGTAGGTTTGGGATGAGGAGCAGTGGTGCAGAACTTTAGGATGCTAAAGGCTACCTTCCTGGATCTGTGTGCCAAGGTCACCCCAGTGCTCCAGAACAGGGACACTAAAATGTGAGCCGCATTGACAGTAGAGATGCAAGTGGCAATTGCACTCAGGAAGCTTGCAATGCTGGATTGCTACCAGCCAGTGGTAAATCATTTGGAGTTGGAAAATCCACAGTTGTTATGCAAGTGTACATTAAATATCTCCTGCTACACAGGACTGTGATTCTCAGCAATGTGCAGGACATAGTGGATGAATCTGCAGCAATGGGGTTGGAAAAATGTGATGGGGCAATAGACAGCACGCACATCCCTAAATTGGCATCAGCCCACCTTGCTGCAGAGTATATCAGTAGAAAGGGCTGCCATTCTATGGTTATGCAAACATTAGCGGATCACCAGGGTCACTTCACTGATGTCAGTGTGGGCTGGTCAGGGAAGGTGCATGTTGCACAGAACTTCAAGAATACAGGACTGTTGAGAAAACTGCAAGCAGGGACATTCTTTCCCAACTGCTGGATTACCATTGGCAGTGTGGAAATGCCAGTAGTGATCCTGGGGGATCCTTGCTCCCCGAGCTCATGAAGCCATACACCAACCGCCTTGACAGCCTCACAGATTCAGTTACTGGCTCAACAGGTGCAGAATGACAGTTGAATATGATTTTAGTAGGTTGGAGGGATGCAGGTAGTGTTTACTCACAAAATTGGATCTCAGTGTGAAAAATATACCATTTATAGCTGCCTGTTGTGTCGTTCATAATATCTTTGAAGCAAAAGCAGAAAAGTGGAGGGTAAGCAGCTGTCTGCTGACTTTGAACAGCTAGACACAAGGGCCATTAAAAGCACTCAGTGCAGAGCTATGCAACTGTGAGAAGCCTTGAAAGGTCAGCCACATTAATATGGTGTGGTGAACTGTGCTCTGGAGGCCCCTGAAGATTTGGGGGTTCTTAGGAATTGTGTAGTGCTTGGTGTACATTTATGAATATTACCTTGTGTGATTGGGTGGACTAGGCCCAGAGAACCCCCTGCTAGAGGCCTCAGGGTCCTGCCACACTCCTCCCAGGAAAGGCACAGTGGAGAGGTCCTCCAAGCAGGCTAGAGTGGCTGCAGGGAAAGAAGCCAATCAGAGAGGCTTCATGAAGCAGCCAATCAGGACCCAGGAGGGCCCTATAAAAAGGAACTGCAGCACCAAAGACAGGCAGTTCCTTGCTGGAGATAGAGGAGTGCAGGTGGTGTGCCTAGCTGGCCAAAGGAACCTGCAGGATAATGGCTAGCTCCATTAGTAGGGACCCGGGGAGCATGGAAGAGCTGCTGGTCCTGAAATTAGAAAAGCTGTGAGCTAAGGGTAAGGCATTGGTGAATTATTAGGCTGTGGGGAGGTGGCCCAGGGAACTGAAGGAAGTTTTGCTAAAGGGCCATGGCAGTGTGTGGCTGCTATTCTTAGGGTCCTTGGGCTGGTACTTGGAGTAGTGGGTAGGTCCAGGCACCCTCCACAGGCTACTGAGGAAGGGACTACAATTGGACAGCAGTAAGTCCCCCAGAAAGGGACTGAGCTGTCAAGAGGCTCAGTTGGGGCTGGAACAGACCCAGAGGGTGAAACCATTGCCTTCAGGGAGGAAGCCCTGAGGGTATGGCCCAATACCAGGGCTGGGACTGTCTTAAAGACTGCAGACACAGCTGACCAGAAGGGGGTGTGCATGAGAGGAGGGTGCCATGCTGTTATATGAATGTTTTTTTTTATTGAATGTATGAATTAGGTGGTGTTTGCTGTATGTTTATAATTATTAGGCTTTGTGTTTCACTGAACATATGAGTTCTGTAGTCCTATATAATTACAAGTAGTGGGTGCTTTGAGTGGTGCTTGGCGTTCTCCAGTATATATTGTGAAGTAATAAAGATACATTTTTACTTTTTGAAAATAAATTCATGTACCAAAAACAGCACAACAATATGAAAATAAAAAAGCAATACAATACAGCCCCCACACACTTCTAAAATAAGTGAACAGAACTTTAAAATTAGAAAGGTAGAAAACATTCCTGTCCCTTTTGGCTACACATACACCAGCTGTGGCTCTCACAGGTCAGTGTGCATGAAGCTGTGGTTGCTTTACTGTCCCCCTGTCCCATGTGGACTGGTAGAGGTAGGGATGCGGCCCATGTTGCTATGTGGAATGTTGGGGGTTGTGACAAGCTGCTGGGGGTACCCAGAGCTGTGAGGCACTGTGCTACCCCATCAGCCTCAGTATATGGGAGCTTTGCTGTAACTGAGCTGTGTGACAACTCCCTGACACACCAGCTTGTCTGCCTTACCAGGAAACTCCTTAGGGCTCTCCCAGCCCAAACCTTGCCTAGCAGGTAATAATCAATGAATGCTAGCCCCTGAACTTAACAGAGGTGTGTGTCCGCAGTATATAGCCTCTATCAATGTACCTTCACAGACTATATTAAGTTTGCAGCCCCTTTGAAGAGACAGAAACAACAGCTTATGTTGACTGGAGCTAACAATCACTTCAGTTCAACCAAAGCTCTGGGTTGGTTTAGATAAAAAGTAAAACAAGTTTAAAAATAGAGAGGCTTTAAGTGAGTTCAAGTATAAGGGATAAAAGTAGAAAGGGTTACACACAAAAGTAAAAATATACTTTCTAATGGCTAAGACCGAACTTAACAAGTCTTTGGTGAAGAAAATATCTTGAACAATTTTCCATTTCCAGCAATGGCTGACTAGCTTTTAGTCAGGATTCCCAGGGAGTCATAGGCACTGGTTTTCCTTGTCTCTTCAAGTGAAAGATAACTTAGGGGTGTACTCCCCTTCTCTGTATAGTCCAGTAAACCATTCCAATGTATTCTTCTGGAATGTATCCATGGATAAAGTTCCTTTTCCCTGCTGGATGTGGATGCCACACTGTCTGGTGTAGACTCTATTGTCTTCTCCTCTGCCGGTGATTTTTACAATGCAAATGATCTCTTCCTGCAACCTCTGATACAAATGAATAACTGACTTTAGGCACACCTGGTCTGAAGGGTTGGTCTCTTTCCTTTGCTTGGAGAAAACCTGTTTAAAGAAGGCATGGGGGGGGGGGGGAGGAGGAGGAATGGGGGTCTGATAACACTTTAGTTAAGATTTCAGCACATATGTACAATCACCTCACAAAGGATTATGCAGGTTTCCTCAAGAATATTAATGATCAGTGAGTGATTAGTTTTCCAGTGACATTACATCAGAACTTTTAGATACAGATTATAACAATAGAGAGTTGGGGTACATTGAGTTGGTGAGACCAGCTGAAGCTCACTGCTAAATACCTCTTGGCATAGGGATACTCTTAGGGTCACAGTGGTGTTGGGAGCTGCTAAATTGGAGTTCTCCATTCACTGTAAAGGGGGGTGAACTCATGATTGTTTGATCTGTAGGTCAATAAGGTCTGCAGCATCTGTAATTGCTGTGTCCTTCCCCATTACTTTGGATTGAAGGCATAATGGTAGTGACTTTTAAAGCTGTGTATGGGATTTAACCGCACATCTTTGATTCATTTTAAACCTTTAATATCTCAACCAACAGAAATAAATAAAATGAAATGTTAATGATTATCATTATTATTGTGGTATCACCTGGGAGCACCATTTATGGACCAGGACTTTATTGTGTTAAGCATGGTAATAATAGGTGTTCTCAGGACTTGACCGTATGGGGAAATTTACTGGAATAACTGTAGTGGTATAGTTATACTACTATAACTATAATGCAAAATAACAGAATTAAAGAAATTTACACCCATTTACACCAGGACCAAATTTGGCCCCTACTGTATTTTTCTCTTTGAAGCTTAGGGAACATCAACAGGGGGAAATACACCAGCATAACTAGAGTAGTATAATTATTTCACTATAACTCCCAATGTAGATATTCTTTATTCTGGAATAAGACTGCCTTTTACCTGGTTGGCTTATGCTGCTTTGGAAGTAGTGCAAGCTAAACCAGAAGGAGTGGCTACATAGGTAGTTATAGTGGTATAATTACACTGCCATAGTTATGCTGATATATTTCCCAATGTAGACAAGCCCTACGTTTCACTGAGATATATACATTCAAGGCCAAATTTGGTCCTGGTGTAACTTTCCTAAATTCAGTGAGTTTGCACCAGAATTGAAGTAAGCCTATAATTTAAAAGAACAAGGTATATATATCTGGGGCTGCTGTCATTTCCATTTGGGCTGGGGTTTTTTACTCCACTCTTTATTAATATGTATATCTTACTCTGTAATTTTTGCATCAAGTGATGCATATGTTTCAGAAATACAGGATATAGTATTAAAGGGAAAAATACCAATTATGTATATAGAATATTGTGAGAGTGGATTTGTTTCCCAAGTGACCCCAAATGTGCTAGCCCCGCTACAGAGTTCAGACATAGTCTATAGCAGGGGTTGGCAATGTTCGGCACGCGGCTCGCCAGGGGTAAGCACCCTGGCGGGCCGGGCCAGTTTTATTTACCTGCTGACGCGGCAGGTTCGGCCGATCGCGGCCCCCACTGGCTGCGGTTCGCCGTCCCGGGCCAATGGGGGCGGCGAGAAGTGGTGCGGGCAAGCGATGTGCTGGCTGCGGCTTCTCGCCGCCCCCATTGGCCTGAGACGGCGAACCGCGGCCAGTGGGGGCCGCGATCGGACGAACCTGCCGCGTCAGCAGGTAAATAAAACTGGCCTGGCCCGCCAGGGTGCTTACACTGGCGAGCTGCGTGCCGAATGTTGCCAACCCCTGGTCTATAGCTAGAAAAGCTGTAAAATAAAACCAGGATCATAAATAGTCAATAAATTAAATAAAGAAGGGGTAGGGAGTCAACGATGAATATATTGGTGTAGAATTTCACAGCAGGGCAATCACAAGAATTTGTAGGCATTGGATCGACTAAAGAGAAAAATGAAACTGGCAAGCCTTCAAGTGTTACTCTTTCTGAGGGCTTGTTGGCATGGTGGGGTAATGCACACTACAGGGATGTGATTTCTGAAGCACACTAATGTGCTGTTAATCGGTCCATGCAGACCTTCTGGTGTGCACTAAAATGTCCCTAGTGTGCTTTAATGCAGTGCTGTTTAATGTAGTAGTTTCAAAGTGCACCAGCAGAGTCTACATTGACCTATTAATGTGCAACATGGTAGTGTGCTTCAGAAATCACACCCCCATAGGGTGCATTACCTGACCATGTAGACAAGTCCTTAATCAGCTGATAGAAAACAGCAGGAGGTAGCAAAATAGACAATGTTGCAGGATGTTAAATCAGATCTCCTAATTAAATTCAGACAGTTACCCTTTTTGTTTTATTCACCTGCTTTGTTTTTCATGCTGATTGACAGCACCCCGGTCATTTTAATACACACTGAGCTATTCCAGAATGAATTTCTCTCCATCCCTGTACCTGAATATTTTAAATACTCCCCCTTTGATCTATCTCTGAGTTTAATCATGAGGTCTGATTTAACACAACACCCCCCCACCCCCGTGTCTGTTGCTCTGATTTGCTATTTCCCATGGGTTGGCAAAGAAACAGTGACTTTTAAATACTCCCTTTTTTTGAAAATTTTAATTTAATAAAAGAGTTGTTAATACAATAAAACTACAATTCTGGTGTTCTTGTTAGCTTTTATGGTGTTGCTCAGAATATTTTTAGTAATATAAAGTATGGTTTCAGAGTAGCAGCCGTGTTAGTCTGTATCCACAAAAAGAACAGGAGTACTTGTGGCACCTTAGACTCTCAAATTTATTTGAGCATAAGCTTTCGTAGGCTGTAGCCCACAAAAGCTTATGCTCAAATAAATTCGTTAGTCTCTAAGGTGCCACAAGTACTCCTGTTCTTATTATAAAGTATGTAGTCTTAAAGTTTGATAATGATTGGAAAAAAATACATGAATCTGGGTAAAAAGGGGACTTCCAGGAACTATGTAGTATCATTTTGTTCTTATGTTAACTCATTTTACTGTTATCTTAATGTGAATAAGGGTCTTTTCAAGTGTATCTGTGAACCTGTGTTCCTATTGTCTATCAATTATACTTGAGAACAGAAAATGCACTCATGTATAAATCAATGGTTAGAATATGGGCCTCTCTTCCCAGTTCTGGCAAATTTTACACAATAAGCTCTTTGGGGTATGTAAAGTGTGTTCTGATGTCATTTTATGTAGAGCAATTAATCTTGATTGAGCCCTCTGGCCACTACTAGAACATAAATATTAAATAACAATAAATAGAAAGATGAAGGAGCACAAGCTCAACTTTGATTTGCATAAAGTCATAGCCAGAATTGAGATGTAAATGTAGAATGAATAGAAATCTGAGGATTAAAACTCTTCCTGTTTTTGAGACTGTCATGTTTCCCAAACATGTTTTGAGTATGATACAACATGTAGCCACTTGCATATTAGAAAAGAGAATGTCACCAGGAAGCAGGAAAGAGTTAATTCTAGAGTGGTCTGTATAAACACCAGGCCTGTTGATTGATCACAATTAACTCACATGATTAACTCAAATAATCACAATTAAAAAAATTAATTGCGATTAATCGGAGTTTTAATCACATTGTTAAACAATAGAATACCAATTGAAATGTATTAAGTATTTGTGGATGTTTTTCTACATTTTCAAATATATTGATTTCTATTACAACACAGCATACAAAGTGTACAGTGCTCACTTTATATTTTTATTACAAATGTTTGCACTGTAAAAATGATAAAAAATAGTATTCAATTCACTTCATACAAGTACAGTAATGCATTCGCTTTACAGTGAAAGTGCAACTTACAAATGTAGACTTTTTTTTGTTACATAACTGTTTTGTTTTTGAGTGCAATGTAAAACTTTAGAGCCTAGAAGTCCACTCAGTCCTACTTCATGTTCAGCCAATCGCTAAGACAAACACATTTATTTACATTTACAGGAGATAAGAAGCGGGCAGCATTATTTACAATGTCACCTGAAAGTGAGAACAGGTGTTTGCATGGCACTTGTAGCCAGCACTGCAAGGTATTTATATGCCAGACATGCTAAACATTTGTATGTCCCTTCATGCTTCAGCCACCATTTCAGAGGACATGCTTCCATGCTGATGACGCTCGTTTAAAAAAATGTGTTAATTAAATTTGTGACTGAACTCCTTGGGGGGAGAATTGTATGTCTCCTGCTCTGTTTTACACGTATTCTGCCATATATTTCATGTTATAGCAGTCTTGGATGATGACCCAGCACATGTTCATTTTAAGAACACTTTCACTGAAGATTTGACAAAACACAAAGAACTTACCAATGTGAAATTTCTAAAGATACAGCACTTGACCCAAGATTTAAGAATCTGAACTGTCTTCCAAAATCTGATCAGGACAGACTGTGGAGCATGCTTTCAGAAGACTTAAAAGAGCAACACTCCGATGTGGAAACTACAGAACCCGTACCACCAAAAAATAAAATCAACCTTTCTGCTGGTGGCATCTGACTCCAATGATGAAAATGAACATGCGTCAGTCCATACTGCTTTGGATCGAGCAGAACCCATCATAAGCATGGATACGTGTCCTCTGGAATGGTGGTTGAAGCATGAAGGGACATATGAATCTTTAGTACACCTGGCATGTAAATATCTTGCGATGCTGGCTACAACAGTGCCATACAAACACCTGTTCTGACTTTGAGCTAACGTTGGAAACAAGAAGTGGGCAGCATTATCTCCCGCATATGTGAACACACGTTTGTCTGAGCAATTGGCTGAACAAGAAGTAGGACTGAATGGACTTGTAGGCTCTAAAGTTTTACATTGTTTTGTTTCTGAATGCAGTTATTTTTGTAAATAATCCTACATTGGTAAATTCAACTCTTATGATAGAGATTGCACTACCATACTTGTAATTGAATTGGAATTGAAAAATACTACTTTTGTTTTTTACAGTGCAAACATTTGTGTTGTAATTGAAATCAATATATTTGAAAATGTAGAAAACATCCAAAATATTTAAATAAATGGTATTATGATTTAACAGTGCAATTCATTGTGTGATTAATTGCAATTAATTTTTTCGATCGCTTGACAGCCCTAATAAACACTAGTTGGTAAAAAAGAATGGGGCCAGATTCTTCACTCTCTGGCAGCTTGTGTCATGAATTCCACCTGTGCAAAGTGGGTATAAAATGTTTCTGCTCTGTCTTGGGAGCACTTCACACTCAGTTTGCACAGCTGTCAATGACAATACAAGGGAAAAGCAGTGGAGAATCAGGCCTATGCACCTGAACAAATAAAACCTCCATATCCAAACACCATCAAATTTTGAAGCTTAGCATCCAAACTTCATGACTTTCCCCTCCGCGTACAATATGTTGAATCAGGAGCATGGGTCTGTATATTCTGAATTTTTAGGGAAACTTGGATGCAGATCTGACTCTTACAGCTCAGGGACATCTGTACGGCATGCATTATTAGGTGCTTACAGAGGTTTGATGTCTTAATTGGTGATCTCCAGGATAACACAGAGCTGGACTTCCAGTTTTTTCATAGGCTTTTCTCCCATGGGTCCTTGAACCAGGAAACTTATCTAAATCTTAACAGATAAATTCATTCAAGGGCCTATGCCAGTGGTTCTCAACCTATTTGCCATTGTGGACTGCATCCAATACTACCTATATTGTACCTGTACCCTAAGGATGTCAATGGGCCGGAGCTCTGTACTGATTGGGTCACAGGTTCAGAACCACTGGTCTATGCTAACGTCTACTGACACAAACCCCCACTAGTAAAGGCTGTGGTGGGACAAGGCAGTCCATTCGTGGAGTGCATGTGTAAGGAGCTAGTATATACACAAAGCCAACAGTGCTGGCTAGGGCCTGGTTGGGCTGGGGTAGCAAAAATATCTATTTAGGCCCCAGTCTTCCTCCCAGTAAATGAGTGTTTTAACACCAATTTAACTTTAATTACTAGAGGATCAGGCCATTATTTAACACTGGAGCTAGGCAGAGCAGAGACCATGGGAGCCTTGATTCCTCAGCAAGCCCATCAGGTGGGCTGCTTCAGAACCAGGGACCCTGGGAACTTCAAAGCTGTGGGAGCCCAAACTGCTGAGGAACTATGAGCTTGAGAGCCAGGACTCCAAGTTCCCAGCTCTCAATCAGCCTGTCAGGCAGGCTGGTGAGAATCTGGTTTGGCAAGCTGGCAGGAACTTAGATGTCTTACAGAATTTTGTTGAGATCAACATGGTGTCATGAAGTATTTAATTTTGATGAACCAGCAAATTCCAATGAGAGAATGTTTCATCAAAAGTTTCCCAACCTGCTGTATTTAACACATCCCATCAGTATCTCCTATGTCAGGGTTCCTAGGGAGCTGCTGGCAGATTTTCAAGGTATCCTTACACATTGGAAATCCATCTTCAAAGCAAAGGATTAGACTGGTGCAAGGGAGATGTAAATTTTACCTCTGTCACTTAATCTATCTTTAGAACACAAATAGAAACAGACAAGAAGCCATGCAAATAATTGCAAGTATGGAAAATGTAAACCACTATATTCTCTAGCTTCAGTGGCCTGATGGGAATATTAACAAAACTGCTAAATAACACTTTCTAATAAATCAGTTTTAACAAATATTTATCATAAGCTTTTTATTATGATTTTTGTTAAGATTTAATCTTAACACATTGCTGCACAGAATTCTTTCAACCCAATAAATAAGTCACTTTGTATTCTGAAGGCACACACCTTATGAGTTATAACTGCTTCTGTAGTAGATCAAGGTTAATCTAGACAAGAGCAAAATGTGTTGGGCAATTAGATTGTCCCATTATGTCTTTCATTAAATGGAGAAGTGTTCTGGCACTTATCCCAAATTGTTGTTGACTGTGATGCTGGTCAGCTGAGAAAGAAGCTGGAGGTGAAGTGATGGAAAGATGGAGTGGTCCTTTTCCAGATGAGGAGCTGTTGTTGCCTGGTGGTGGTGGTGCTTCTCTTTTTTCTTACCTTTCTTTTTTTAAAGAACTATTTGGGAACACCCCTGCTCTCCGTTAGAAGCAAACACCGAAGAATGTGGAAGACAGCTGTATTTTCATGACTTATGTGTACATCTATTATGCTGTTTGCTAAAGGACTAACATCCTGTGGGAGCTCACCTCACACCTCCCCAGGAAAACTACAATGACTGTAGACACCCAGCCATCTACCAAGGTTTACAAGACAGTTCTCTTTGGTGATTTACCTCCAACCCGTGGTGTGCTCACCAGACAAGTCTAGCAAGGGAAGGAGGTCCTAGCTTGCGGTCATAGAGAACAAAGGGCCTACTTGGGTTTAAACAGACACTCCCTGAAGCTCAGGGAAGACAGGGAACATGGAGGTAGTGGAAGTACCCAGAGGTGGGGGTACTTTGGGTTAAATTGGTACCTGCATATAGCTTAAGGAAAGCTAAATTTTAAGTTGGCCTTCTGCTGTTTAAACCCTTCTCTCTGAATGCTATGTTCCTATGGAAAAATAAATACTTTGTTTTAAGAAGCTGTTGTGACTCACTTAATTTACTTACTCATCACAGTTCCTAGTTTCCTAATGAGGCAGCCTGTTTAATGTTTAGAGTATGGGACTTGGAGTAAGAGGAGGGTTATTTTTTTAGGCCTTTTTAAAAAATAAACATTTGAAATTTACAATATGTGAAATATTAGTGGTAAATTCAGGAGTCCTACACAAAGCCTAACTGAATGGGTCTCATGCAGCAGAGCTGCATAGGGTCAGAATCCTTCCCTATGAGTTCCACAGACACTACTCAGGTTTCAGAGTGGTAGCTGTGTTAGTCTGTATCAGCAAAAACAACGAGGAGTCCTTGTGGCACCTTAAAGACTAACAAATTTATTTGGGCATAAGCTTTCGTGGGCTAGAACCCACTTCATCAGCTGTAATGGGCCACTCTCTTACCACTTAAAAAGTTATTTTTCCTCCCTTGGTATCCTGCTGTTAATTGATTTATCTCATTAGACTGACCTCACACTTGGTAGAACAACCCCCATCTGCTCCTGTATTTTTCACTCCATGCATCTGATGAAGTGGGTTCTAGCTCACAAAAGCTTATGCCCAAATAAATTTGTTAGTCTCTAAGGTGCCACAAGGACTCCTTGTTAGGCAACAGTAGTGTCTGTAAGAACATGGGCTGTAGTAGCAACCATGCCTGCTGGGCCCCCATCCCCAAGCTTTGGCTTAAGACATTGGATCTACATAGTGTTTTTGTTCCCTTTTCCAGTTGTGCTGGTTATTGGGTTTACTACAGTCTTAGAAGGCCACATTTCTGCTTAGTAGAGTAGAATCCTAATAAAATCTCCCAAATCTACTTATTACAGACTGATCAGACCTGTGATCAGTACCTGTCTATGGAAGGTACGCCATATATCTGAGATTAACATAAGATTGTCTTTTAAGAGATTTAAAAGTAAAACTTAGTGTCTTTTGTAGATGCATGTTATATTCAACAGAAAAAGAAAGCTAGATAATATACCAGGGGTCGGCAACCTTTCAGAAGGGGTGTGCCAAGTCTTCATTTATTCACTCTAATTTAAGGTTTTGCGTGCCAGTAATACATTTTAACATTTTTAGAAGGTCTCTTTCTAGAAGTCTGTAATATATAACTAAACTATTGTTGTATGTAAAGTAAATAAGGTTTTTAAAATGTTTAAGAAGCTTCATTTAAAACTAAATTAAAATGCAGAGCCGCTAGGACCCAGGCAGTGTGTGCCACTGAAAATCCAATCATGTGCCACAGGTTGCCTACCCCTGTAATATACCATTTCTGTCTTTTAGTAATGTGATTTCTACCAGTGGGGGTGAATCACAATGAAAATAGACGGCATTATATTGTACATTATATTTTCAGTGTCAGTCCTATAATGCAAATTTTTAAATCTCATCAGATTAAACCCATGGATGACCGTTCATACATGATTAAAACAATTAGAGTATGAAAAAACCTATTCATCTAAACATTTTAGACCACCACAAAACACTGCATATCGGGGGGGGGGATGCAATCATGTCTCTGCTCTCCTAGTAAGGCAGCGGTCCCCAAACTTTTGAGGGTAGCGCCCCACCCCAGGAGCAGGGACACAGCTGGGGGGGGGGGAAGGAATGGGAGGGGGAGAAGAGGGACGCAGACGGGGGCAATGGGGATACAGCTGGGGGTGGGTCGTGGCTGTGAGCAGGGCTGTGGCCAGGGGCTGAAGCTTGGGGAATGGCCGGGAGCGGAGCTGCAGTGGGGGCTGGCAGCCAGGCCCATGGCCAGGTGCAGCTCCACTCCCGGCCTAACCCCCAGCCTCGGCCCTGGGCTGGGAATGGAGCCACGGCCAGTTGCTGAGGCTGGGGGCTGGAGGGTGACAGAATCGGAGCTGCACCGAGGCTGGGGACAGGGCCAGGCACAAGACTGGGAGCCGGGGACACCGCTGGGGGTGGAAACGGAGCAGAGCAGGGAGAGGTGGGTGGCACTCCCTCCCTGCCTCTTGTGGGAGCTGGCCTGGGCCCCACCATGCCCCTCGGGATGTTCCTCCATGCACCCTTTAGGGAGGCATGCCCCACAGTTTGGGGACCTCTGTACTAAGGCATTCAACAACTTAGCATGTAATGTTCTAAGTGGAGTGCCATATATACTGTTGTGTTCCTATAAAACTGTATTTCCTATGTTTTAGGGTACTTTCCAGTGAATCACTGAATGGAAGTAAAGTAGACCAAACGTCTCACAATATAGGTATTTACATTAAAAAGATCAAAAATCCCAAGAAGGTGTGGCGTGAATCTCCTGAGTTCAAGGAGAAGATGAATATTC
The DNA here is from genome assembly GCF_028017835.1 of Emys orbicularis. NCBI lineage: Eukaryota > Metazoa > Chordata > Testudines > Emydidae > Emys > Emys orbicularis. The sequence goes on along the minus strand of NC_088684.1, from coordinate 48,517,959 downwards.
TAATAAGGATACTGAGAAAAATGTAAGTATTATGATCAGTCTTTTTGCCTTTGTTTCAACTAGTTTAGGAACAGGACATCTTCAAAACATGGCTTTAATTATGAGAAAATATCAAATCTTTTGTTAGGATAACAAATTTGGAATTAATCTGACTTGTACTAAACTTCAGTGATCAGTGACACTGCTTTAAATTGATACTTATCCTGTGTTTACACATTATCTGTTTAGATTGTAAGTTCTTTGGGGCCATGACCATAGTCATGCCTGTCATTAAAACAGCTAGCACACTGTCGCTATATAAATAATAATGAGAAGCTGTATATTGTTTTAGGTTTTAAGGGACTGGGGCATAGGCAGTCTGGCCTAGTAGGCACAGCTGGGCTGGTGTCCACAAGTAAAAGATGGTCACAGGGCAGTAGTTAGTAAGCAGGGAATCAGAGTAATCTCTAGAGCCTGGGTCAATAGACAAGTCAGGCTGGGGTCAGAGACCACACATGAGAGGCAGTTACCAGGCTGGAATCAGGAAGCAAGGTAAGAGTCAGGCTGGGCTCAGAAGCTGGAGATCAATAAGCAAGATGAGGTCTGAAGTCACAGCAAGCCAGAAGTCTGTATGGTTACCAAGATAATTTCCTGGGGCACTCTCCATGGTTAAATAGTGAGTGTGGGCCAATCGGAGGGCCAGAGGGTGCTGTTGCTCTGGACCCATTGAGTGGTAGTCCTGTGGCACCTAATCTCAACAGTGCTCCTTGGATGGAGTGCTGCATGGCCTCCTGGTGGCAATGTGGGAATGTCAGCTGTCCTAGGCTCTGCAGACCCATGTTGTAGTCCCATGGATCCTTACCTTGAGTAGGGATGCATATTTTCTTGTAAATATATAGCGATTTCACTAAAGAATGTATTGCATAGCTAGGGAAATTGAAAATGTTAAGCCCCGATCCTTCAAAGTTTTAATTTAACTTTATACATTTTGGACCTGATTATAAGGCCATGGAAATTCTTCCTGTTGAGTACAGTGGGCTTTGGATCATCTCCTGTGAACAATTCCATTGACTTAAATGAGACAACTCCTAGAGATCAAAGTTAAGCATATGAGTAAGTCTTTGTCGATTGGGGCATTAGTGATAAACTCTTCTTTTTTTTTTTTTTTCTCGACCTAGTCCTTTGTTTCAATTACCAGAGGTATTAATGACATAATGGGCTAAGCAATTACCTGTCAGCTAAGTCATTGGAGTTCCACCAAAGATGCATTTGACCCTGTAATTTCACTTGACATATCAGCCAAACACATAGTATCAGTATCGGTAGACTGTTTTATTTAAAGTTTCTGATCATTCTAACATTTGAAACAGTTTTCCTTTTCATAAGATTTCTGCTTTAAATAACCCAATTATTCTTATTTTCATGCTTGCTAGTCATATTGTGCTGTTAATTTCAAAATGTTAATTAAGCTGCCCTCCAGAAATGTCAGAATCTGCTGCTGCCGCCACCTCGGTCTGCCAATCTGTGTTTGTGCCGGCGGGTATGAGTGGGGAATGTGGCATTGCTCCGTCAGTGCCTGTGCACATGTGTGTCTGTGCTAGGGTGACCAGACAGCAAGTGTGAAAAATCAGGATGGGGGTGGGGGGTAATAGGCTTCTATATAAGAAAAAGCCTCAAATATCAGGACTGTCCCTATAAAATTGGGACATCTGGTCACCCTAGTCTCTGCTGTCAATCAGAGTCAGATGTTCGCATTAGAGTTGCAACTTTTATGTTTCGGGGTTTGCCAAATGGTTGTTGCAGATTAGGCACAAGGTAAACACCAATGTGTATTTTGATTGTTTAAAAAACTCACCCCAATTATCACAGCCTAACTGGTTCAAAATTATCACATCCTTGTCAGAGTCAAAACCATGTCAAAAGTGACTCATCCATCCCAGTATATCTGCCAGAAGTAAAAATTGGCTTCATTTTGTTAAACTGTTTAAAATTCACACAGATGTATTGTAGATGTCAATATACTTATGTTTCAAACAGATTTTTATAAAAGAACATAAGAATGGTCATCCTGTGTGAGACCAATGGTCCATCTAGCCCAGTATCCTGTCTTCCAAATCCTGCCAGTAGCGTCTGAGGGAATGAACAGATCAGGCCATTTACTGAGTAATCCACCCTGTCGTCCAGTCCCAGCATCTGGCCATCAGAGACTGAGTGATACCCAGAGCATGTGATTGCATCCCTGACCATCTTGGGTAATAGCCACTGATGGATCTATCCTCCATGAACTTATCTAATTCTTTTTGAATCCTGTTATACTTTTGGCGTTCACAACATCCCGGGCAATGAGTTGCACAGGTTAACTGTACGTTGTGAGAAGTACTTGCTTCTGTTTGTTTTAAACCTGCTCCCTATTAATTTAATTGGGTGACCCCTGGTTCTTGTGTTATGTGAAGGGGTAAATAACAGTCCCCTATTCACATTCTCCATTCATGATTTTATAGACCTCTATCATATCCTCCCATAGTCATCTTTTCCTAGATGAACAGTCCCAGTCTCTTTAATCTCTCCTCATATAGAAGCTGTTCCATACCCCTTATCATTTTGTTCTTCTCTGTACCTTTTCCAATTCAGTATCTTTTTTTTTTTTTTTGAGATGGGCGACCAGATCTGCACACAGTATTCAAGATGTGGGCGCACCATGGATTTATATAGAGGCAATCTGATATTTTCTGTCTTATTATCTATCCCTTTCCTAATGGTTCCTAATATTCTGTTAGCTTTTTTGACTGCTGCTGCACATTGAGCAGATGTTTTCAGAGGACTATCCAAAATGACTCCAAGATCTTTCTTGAGAGGTAACAGCTAATTTAGACCCTATCATTTTGTATGTATAGTTGGGATTATGTTTTGCCATGTGCATGACTTTGCATTTATCAGTGCTGGATTTCATCTGTCATTTTGTTATGCAATCAGCCAGTTTTGTGAGGTCCCTTTGTAACTCTTCACAGTCAGCTTTGGACTGAACATTCTTGAGTAATTTTGTATCATCTGCTAACTTTGTCACCTCACTGTTTACCCCTTTTTCCAGATTATTTATGAATATGTTGAACAGCACTGTTCCCAGTGCAGATCTAGGGGGGACACTGCTATTTACCTTTCTTCACTGTGAAAATTGACCATTTATTCTTACCTTTTGTTTCCTATTTTTTTTTAACCAGTTACTAATTCATGAGGACCTTCCCTCTTATGTTATGACTGCTTACTTTGCATCAGAGCCTTTGTGAGAGACCTTGTCAAGGCTTTCTGAAAGTCCAAGTACATTATATCCATTGGATCACCGTTGTCCACATGTTTATTGATGCCCTCAAAGAATTCTAATAGATTGGTGAGGCATGATTTCCCTTTACAAAAGCCATGTTGACTCTTCCCCAGCAAACTGTGTTCATCTATGTGTATAATACTGTTCTTCAGTACCAGGCAAATTGGTTGAAACTATAATGAAGTGTAGGCTTTCCAGCCTGTAATTGCCAGGATCGCCTCTGGAGCCTTTTTAAAAATTTGGCATAACATTAGCTATCCTCAAGTCATTTGGTACAGAGGCTGATTTAAGCAATAGGTTACATACCATAGTTAGTTCTGCAATTTCAAATTTGAGTTCCTTCAGAACTCTTGGGTGAATGCCATCTGGTCCTGGGGACTTATTGCTGTTAAATTTATCAATCTGTTCCAAAACCACCTGTAATGACATCTCAACATGGGACAGTTCCTCAGATTTGTCACCTAAAGAGAGTGACTCATGTGTGGGAATCTCCCTCTTGTCCTCTGGAGTGAAGACCAATGCAAAGAATTCATTTAGCTTCTTTGCAACGGCCTTGTCTGTCTTGAGTGCTGTTTTAATATCTCAATTTGTCTAGTGGCCCCACTGACTTTGGGCAGGCTTCCTCTTTCTGATGTACTTAATTTTTTTTTTTTTTACTGTTTTGTCTATTGCTAGTTGCTCTTCAAATTGTTTTTTGGCCTGCCTAATTATACTTTTGCACTTCACTTGCCAGAGTTTATGCTCCTTTCTATTTTCCTCAGTATGACTTAACTTCCAGTTTTTAAAGGATGCTGTGACGGTGCAGTCTATATGGTTTTATAAAAACATGATGATAAGTGAATATAATGTAACTGGAATATGCTTCATGCAAAAGGTCTCTTGTAAGGTATCATTACAAAGCTTATAATCTACTGAGTGTGATCATCTTATTTGTATAATTGTACCACTCTTCTATCTAAAACTAGAAATATAAAATACAACTGAGGGCCTATTGTAATTATGCAAAATGTGGGCCATTAATGGTGGTTTGGAATCTTGATGACTCCCATTAACCAGGACCATTGTCTGCAGATGGCTGTGTTTTATCTGTGAGTCTTCCTGTATATGTGTGTGCTGGCAAGTGGGTAATGAAGTCTTGCAGTGACACGTGATCATGTCACCTGAACTGGAATCCATCTTTAACCTGGTGCTTTTCCGGGGGGAGGGGGGTGGAAACCCAGAGGGACAAAGGGTTCCCGCCTTATGCAAAAGATATATAAAGGATTGGAAGAGAACAGAGGAGGGAGAGGAGCCATCATGAAGAATCCCCTAGCTACCACCTAAGCTGGAACAAGAGCTGTACCAGGGGAAAGAATTGTGCCCAGGCCTGGAAGGTGTCCAGTCTGAGGAAAAAACTTACTGAAGCATCTCTAAGGGTGAGATTATCTGTATTTAGTTCGATTAGACATAGATTTGCACATTTTATTTTATTTTGCTTGGTGACTGACTTTATTCTGTCTTTTACTACTTGGAACCACTTAAATCCTACTTTCTGTATTTAATAAAATCACTTTTTACTTATTAATTAATTGAGTATGTATTAATACCTGGGGGAGCAAACAACTGTGCATATCTCTGTGTTAGAGCACGAACAATTTATGAGTTTACCCTGTATAAGCTTTATACAGGGTAAAATGGATTTATTTGGGTTTTGACCCCCATTGGGAGTTGGGCATCTGAGTGCTATAGACAAGCACAGGTGTTTTTTTTGTTTTTGTTTTTTCTTTCCCAGGTAAACCTGCAGCTTTGGGGCAAGTAATTCAGACCCTGGGTCTGTGTTGGAGCAGACAGGAGTGTCTGGCTCAGCAAGACAGGGTGCTGGAGTTCTGAGCTGGCAGGGAAAACAGGAGCAGGGGTAGTCTTCATACATCAGGTGGCAGCTCCCAAGGGGGTTACTGTGATCCAACCCGTCACAGATGCCTCTAACAGTCTCTTTTACTTAGTTGTTTAGCCATGGTGGCATTTTTGGTCCTCAATTTTTTTTTATCTGGGGGGTAAAGTTAATTTAAAAACACTAGTAAAGGCTCAAAAGGTTTCCATGCAGATTTCAGGCATTTTGCTTTTGTGACTGTTTGTTTGACTAGCTTCCTCTCTCTTTTTTTTTTTTAGTTCCCCTTTTTAAAGTGAAATACTACTATGGTGGGGTTCTTTGGTATTTCCCCCGTACAAGTGTGTTAAATTAAATTACATTATGGTCGCTATTACCAAGCCATTCAGCTATATTCACCTCTTGGACCAGATTCTGTGTGCCACTTAAGACAAAATCAAGAATTGCCTCTCCCCTTGTGGGTTCCAGAACTAGCTGCTCCAAGAAGCCGTCAATAATGGTGTCGAGAAACTTTTTCTCTACATCCTGACCTGAGGTATATGTACCCAGTCAGAATGGGGATAGTTGCAATCCCCCACCGTTATTGGGTTTTCTATTTTTATAGCATCTCTAATTTCCCTGGGTGCTTCATAATCACCATCACCATCCTGGTCAGGTGGTTGCTAGTATATTCCTACTGTTATATTCTTATTCAAGCATGGAATTGCTATCCATAGACCTTCTATGGTACAGTTCGATTCATTAAAGATTTTTACTATATTTGACTCTGTTTTCTTTCACATATAGTGCCACTTCCCCACCAGCATGACCTACTCGCATGCCTATATTCTTTGAATATAAGAACATAATAAGAACATAAGAATGGCCATACTGGGTCAGACCAAAGGTCCATTTTGCCCAGTATCCTGTCTACTGACAGTGGCCAATGCCAGGTGCCCCAGAGGGAGTGAACCTAACAGTAAATGATCAAGTGATCTTTCTCTCCTGCCATCCATCTCCACCCTCTGACAAACAGAGGCTAGGGACACCATTCCTTACACATCCTGGCTAATAGCCACTAATGGACTTAACCTCCATGAATTTATCCAGTTCTCTTTTAAACCCTGTTAGTCCTAGCCTTCACAACCTCCTCAGGCAAGGAGTTTCACAAGTTGACTGTGCGCTGTGTGAAGAAGAAATTCCTTTTATTTGTTTTAAACCTGCTGCCCATTAATTTCACTTGGTGGCCCCTAGCTCTTACATTATGAGAACAAGTAAATAACTTTTCCTTATTCACTTTCTCCACATCAGTCATGATTTTATATACCTCTATCCTATCCCCTCTTAGTCTCCTCTTTTCCAAGCTGAAAAGTCCTAGCCTCTCTAATCTCTCCTCTTATGGGACCTGTTCCAAACCCCTAATCATTTTAGTTGCCCTTCTCTGAACCTTTTCTAATGCCAGTATATCTTTTTTGAGATGAGAAGACCACATCTGTATGCAGTATTCAAGATGGGAGTGTACCATGGATTTATATAAGGGCAATAAGATATTCTCAGTCTTATTTTCTATCCCCTTTTTAATGATTCCTAACATCCTGTTTGCTTTTTTGACCACCGCAGCACACTGCATGGACATCTTCAGAGATCTATCCACGATGACTCCAAGATCTTTTTCCTTTTTGTATCCTATTGTTACAGAGTCCCCTTGATTATCATCATTCCACCAAGTTTCTGTGATGCTTGTTATATCAATATCTCATTTAATACCAGGCACTAAAGTTCACTCATCTTAGTATTTAGACTTCTTGTATTTGTATACAAGCACTTATAAAATTTGTCACTTTTTAGTTGTCTGCTTTCATGTGATGTAAATGAATGGGACTCTTTTTCATTTGACTGTTTCTCTTCAGCTCCTACCTGTACTTTATCAAATTCTGTCCTCTCCTTTTCACTAGGGCATAGAGAATCCCTTTTAATGGTTCCTCCCCTAAGGGATCTCTCTGCCCAAATCATATTCTCCTCCACGGCTGTCGGGTTTCCCCCCAGCCCTTAGTCTAAAATCTCCTCAATGAGCTTTTTAATTTTACACACCAGCAATCTGGTTCTGTTTTGGTTTAGGTGGAGCCCATCCTTCTGTATAGGCTCTTCCTTTACCCAAAATGTTCACCAGTCCCTAATAAACCTAAAACCCTCCTCCCTATACCATCGTCTCATCCATGCATTGAGACCCTGCAGTTCTGTCTGTCTAACTCCCCTGCATATGGAACTGGGAGCATTTCAGAGAATGCTACCATGGAGATCCTGGACTTTAATCTCTTACCTAGCAGGCTAAATTTGGCCTCTAGGACCTCTCTCCTACCTTTCCCTATGACATTGCTACATGTACCACAACCACCAGTTCCTCCCCAACACTGCACGTAAGTCTGTCTAGATGTCTTGAGATCTGCAACCTTCGCACTCGGCAGGCAATTGACTATGCATTTCTCCTAGTTACCACAAATTCAGCTACATATATTTCTATTGATTGAATCCCCCATTACTATTACTTGTCTCTTCCTAATAAGAGGGGTCCCCTCCCATGCAGAGAGATCCTCAGTGTGAGATGATATCCTGACATCTGGAAGGAGGGTCCCAACTATGGGATTGTTTCCCTCCGCTCCAGTTTGCTATTTTCCTTCACGGAGACTTTCATACTTCTCAACAGCACAGAGGCTGTCAGACTGAGGGTGAAATTGTTCTATTGTGTCCCAGAAAGTCTTATCTATTTACCTGTCTCCCTTGGCACCTCCATTTCAGCCTTTTACTTTTTGTAGCTTTTTGTGTGTGCAGGGGATGTTTATTAGGTGTATCTGGCTCTCACTCCCTTTCTAAAGTGCCTTGAAAAACTTTCCTAGCTCCTTGGGTGATGTGGAAGCTGGCTTTTAAACCCCTGTTCTCCCTGGGTAGCCCTACTCCCTGGCTAAGGGCTCCTAAAGGGATTAGGGATTAAAGCTCATGCAGAAGCTCTCAGCCTTGCCTAGCAGATTGCTAGGTTTAGCTCACAGCTCCACAAACAGACCACACTATTTACTACAGTCACATGGCAAGCAGCAAGAAACAGACAAGAAGAAATAATGCAGGTAGTGAGATCAGGTCTACACTACAACATTTTGTTGGCAAAGTAAGTGTGTGTGTGTGTGTGTGTGTGCATAGCTGCATCTACACTGTGGGTTTTGTCAACATAGCTATGTGTCAGAAGAATACTCTTGCTGCTGCCTTTCAAGTCAGTGGCAAAACTCTCATTGACTTCAGTGCAAACAAATACTCTGAAATTTAAAGTACAAGTTAAGTAATTTTAATTTCCAATTACAAATATTGAGCTTCTGTACATTTAGATTTATCCAGATCTCACATGATGCTCTAATTCCAGCTATGGAAAGCTAGGGGCAATGTAAAAGGGGAACAAGAAGAGTGTCTGAGGAGGGAGGCATTCATGTTTGTAAAAGGTATGTGGAGAAATCCTGGCTCCACCGAAGTCCATGGCAAAACTCCCATTGACTTCAGTGGGTCCAAGATTTTACCTATCACATTTACTGGATGCTGAGGGGAATGCATTGGGCTTGCTACAAGGTGTTGTCAAAGCAGTGGTGATCATGCTTACATCCTGCCTCTCTGACGCATCCACCCTGGGATGATGTGCTTTAGAGGCAGTACTTGCTTGCTGTTTTCCTTGCTCCCCCAGAGTGCAAGAGGCTGAATTATGGTTGCCTCCTGTGCAACTTTGCTGTAGAGTAAATAAGAAACTTCCTACAACCTGCAGCCCTTTTAGTGCTCCTACACATAGGTAGTCGTCATTTTAGCCTTGTATTGATAATGGATGATAAAATTAGGGTAATCCCTTTGGCTTCATACTGCAGTATCTCTGAGTATCGATGGAAGGAAGAATTTTTCTTGCATTATATCTGTGCTTCCAGAAGATAGGATATAGAAATAGATCTTGTGATAAAGTAGAACATCTCAAGATGACTGTAAAAAAAATTGCAGCCATGAAAGAAACGCCTTTGCATTGCGAAAGAAGGCCTTAGTTTCCTCTTAATTATTTGAATTATTTCGGAATAAATTGGTGTTACAGACTTCCCCCCCTTTCTTTTTTAATGAACTCATAAACTAGCTGTGAAAATATCCAGCTTCAGCTTTCAGCACACCATGTGGCTACAAATTCTCTTGCCTTTTCCATCTGCCAGAGAGTTTGAGGCCCTCTGAGAAATGCCTGCAACATATTTTTTCTTTTACTCCCACCAATTAAAGATTTCCCCCCCCCCCTTGGAGGGTATGATGGATCTGAAGATCATTATCTTTCTATTGGACAATGATGCAAAGCTCTGTCAGTGGAAGAGACTAAGGAATTACTCCCAAGTATATCAAGATTTTGCAGTTCAGACTCAGGGCCAAGTCCTTCCCAGGCCAGTGCAGCAATGAGTGAGGCACTGGCAGGTGCACCCTTTCGTGTCAGGAATCCTGCCAGCCCAGGTAGGATTATACAGGGTGTTCTTTGGAGCAGTGTGTGGCTAATGTGCGCTGATGACATCAGTATCAGCATTAGCCTGCTGGTTGGCTGGCTGTCTCCCCTAGCCAGCAGTTTTTAGTTGTGATGTGTGGGTGGATGAATTTGACTGTCTTCAATTTCTCCTAACACCGTCTTGAATGTAAAGGGGAGATCCTCCCCTACTGCTTATGCAAAGGTGCATATGTGGGGAAAAGGCATCTGATGCAGGATTTATAGTTCTTAGGCCGCCATATAACATACATTTTACAGAGTTTTTGAGGCCAGACCAGCAATCAACTTCACCTACCTCTAACTTTCCTTTGAGGTTGAACAGCTCCCTGTTACAGAAAAGTGAAAGATTTTTCTCCCCTGCAACACCAGAGCACAGATGACTCATCCAGGCAAGGTATATAACTGTTAAGAGGCAGAGCTGCAGGATATACCTCCAGTTGGTATCAAGGAGGAGTTGCCAATAATTGTGATTTCATCATGAATACTAACCAGGTGCCTTATTCAGGTGCCTAACTATGATGTCTAAAATTGGACAACTAAATCCAAAGTATGAGAATGTTGAATCTCTGTCAAAGCAACACATTTATGGGCAATTGTTTTATTTGCAGGAACTCAACACGATCTATTACAGGTTTTGCTCACGACTGGAAAATCAGTGGTGTAGTGGGTAAGCTAATCTAAACTAAACCCCAGTTCTCCAAATGAGAAGGGGATAAACTCAGTTTACCAGAGTTTACCCTCAACTACACTACTGTTTTAAAGTGTTGTAAATTAATAACTCAATAAGCTGGAGGCAAAACAGATCACACACCATCTGGAGTGATAAATTTCTGGATTATTCACCAAAGTTGTTTTTTAAATGATAGCTGTTAAATTGTAGTTAATATTATTTACATGGAACCATCTTTTAAAAAGATGTCTTATTCCATGAGTCTGACACTTGCAATATGCATACTGTATAATTGTGCCAGTCAATTTCATAAGTTAATATAGTTGTCTCAGTATATGCACTGTGAACTATGCTGCTTGTTCTTCATTCTGTTTCACTTTAGACTAGAACAAGCAGGTTCCTGTAGCAAATATTTATTTACCATAATCTTTTTACGATTAAAAAAGAAAATTCAGTGTGTTTTGTTGCCATTTATTTCAGAAATTAATTCTATATTTTACACTGGACTCTTGAGCCCTTCATAGCAAGATACTTATGCAAATGCCTAACACTTAGCATGTGAGTAGTCCGGTGGAAGTTCATGGCAATGGGATTTTCAAAAGTGGCCTAACTTGGCTCCTAAACTCCCACAGATTTCACTAGGAAACCAGTTACATCAATGCTGAGCATTTTTGAAAATCCCTCCCTTAATATGGTTTTAGGTGCCGAACTTGAGACACCAACATTTATTTAAAAAAAAAAATGCCCCTTAGTGCCTTTTAGCAAAATTCCCCTTGGGAGATCTGTAGGAAGTTGCAATTTTGACTCAATGGGACTTTTTTCTGACTAATGACTGAATAAGGATTTTGGGGTTTGGCACTATATATATTTTTTTCTTTGATTTGCCATATGGTAGTTATTTTCCTTTTGGCTTCCTACTACTACTTTTGGTGAATGCACATAAGCATAGCTTGTGTTTAAACAAAACAAAACCTCCTGCAGTGGAACTGGCAGATAGTGGCTTTGTTTAAATCCATTTCCCTTATCTGTCTCTTCCCTTATCAGTCCCCTTGGCTTGGCTAATTATTTTAAAATTTGTGGGCACTCTGTATGTTAGGACTATTTCTAACGCCCACAATTCCAAACTGTCTTGGTACACTCAAGTACACAAGTTACGGAAATGCAATGTTAAAACACCTTTCCTTGATCTCGCTAAAAAAAAGCCCTAATCTTGTCATGTTTCCAAGCGTTCTTATTTATAAATCCACTAATTACACAACAGATAATTGGGACCATATAATAGCAGCACAAACCATATATCTTAGTCCAAATTCACCTCAAAATAGCAACATAAATTGTACATCTCACTGCAAATTAGCTAATACCAGTAAAGAACTCTAACAGTGACAAGCAGAATGTTTAAGCATATGCTTCATTTACATTTTCTGGAAGGCAAAAAGTAACCATCTCCAATTTCGCTATCTGTTTGACACTTAAGCGAGGTACAGAGAAATGAGAATTTGTTTTAGATTTTTTTTTTTTTTTTTTATATTATAGGCCAAATTTTGAAAAGTGACTTCTAGGTGAATTTCCAGTGAAAAATATTGTGGTTTTGATTGTGGGGTGGGGGAGGACTGCTCCCATCCCAAGCTGCACTAAACCCAGCTCTGGCATTACTTAAATCTTACCCTAATTGTCTAAAGTTGGTCACTCAGAATTGGAGTCCGAGGCTGAAGACTTTTTCCCCAAATTACTTGAAATATATTTTTGTCAATGCTTTTAGGGGGGAAACAGTAACATTAAAGTTGGTTTCTTTTTTACAAAATAAAAAGAAAAATGGAAAACTCCCATAATGTGAAAGGCAAAATTATAGACCAGACCCTGTGTCCATGTGCATCCAAATATCCCAGTGAAACTAGTGGGAATTTGAGTGGGCAAGGAATTCAGGAAACTGCCTGAAAGGAATATGGTTGACATACTACATATATACCCTGCATGTGATCCTATGTGTGTCACTCTTCTATGATAAAAAGGGGTTTCTCCATTTCTAAATATGACAGATTTAGGACCAGGTGCTGCTTCCATTGAAGACAGTTGCCAAACTCCCATTGACTTTAATGGGGCAATGATCAGGTCCTTAATCTGTGCTTGATTTATTTAGAACATAACCAATATGTTTATTACTAATGGGCCAAGTTTTTATATACACTATTGTTCAAGGTCCAAAAATCCGGTATTAGTTTCGTTTTAAACCCTAGTATATTTTCAATGCTTGGGTATTTTTAATAGATTAGTTAATCAAATAGGTCTGTCTGGCACTATTTTACTGTCACCAATAGCCACACTTGTTCCAACACATCATAAACCAACTTAAAATGTAAAACCCCATAAAAATAAACAATGCTTGTTTTTAAAGACATTGTTTGTTTCTTGGCAAATAGTGTGTTGAAACCAGAATTAATGTTTTCTGGATTATTGTAAGTGCATTTGCATCAAAGATCAGAGAACCCCACCAATCAGCTGCTTGTTGTTGTAAGATGACATCAATGTATGCTAACCTCTGGGAGCCATATTTCTTTTATTTACTCTCCTGGTTCATCTAAATTGTGCTATCTTTCTTAATATGTGATTTTTAGCAAGTCTTTTTGGATTTAAGTGCTCTACACCTACAAGATTAGCTAATGAATTAATTTTGTAGAGGCTTTGGGAAGATTGTATCAACATTTTTTAAAAATGTTTTGAAAGTGTTTCGTCAGTAAATTATTGTAAAGTGCAGCCCTGGTCTCCTGTATCTATCCTTCCAACTGTCATCTGCTAGTGACCAGAACTCATAACCTTTGCTTCTGAGACATACTGGTACCATTGTTTAAGTCCTTCAGCAAGCAAGTTATTTGAAAGCTTCTAATACTTGTCACTGGAGGACACTGAAGTGAACATTTTGTTAGCACTAAGGTTTTCCAACTTGCTTAGAAAAATGAGTCATTCTCAAACTTGCCACCTAGAATAACATAAAGCATGTTTGTAAATAATGTAATAAACTTTTAAGCAATCCAGGGACAATAATTGGCTTAATTAAAAGCCTGTTTAATGCCCCTCCCATCGTGCCTATGTTCCATAGCCCTAGTCAGATTTACCCTACTAGTAACTCCTGCCTGTAATTTTTTCACCAAACACATACATTTAGACCACTCCTTTGTTAAATTGCCAGGTCATTCACTGAAGAAACTGAGAAGATCTTTGGGGGTAGGGACTGAATCTTTGTACAGAGTCTAACATATTGGAGGCCCTTTCCTGATAGGGGACTGTGGGTATTACTGCTATATAATATCTGCCCACAAATGAAAAGAGAAAAATTGCTAGAGTCTGGTATTTTCTTTGCTATCTTGTTTATTCACAAGGAATGTACAAAGTCCTGCTCCTCTAACTGCAGGAGGAGCCAAAGGCAAAAGGCCAAGCTTTTTTCCAGACAGAACCCCCAACTGAGAAACTCTCTCTAGTTTTCTCTCAGGGTCACACTGTGCATAGAGGCTCAGTTCTGCCTGGATTTCCTCAGGATGTGTCTGTCTTTTTCTGGTTCTGTGTTCTACATTCCCTTACACACACTCACCTCCACACTCAACCTTACAGAAAACAATGCTCGGGAAAAAAGCCTTCTGCACATGCAGACCAAAACTCCCAGATGGGTTCACAATCCTTTTGTGGGGGATTATAATTTATCCTTGGTTATATTAATTGAAGGTGGTGTTCATAGCCGTGAATCCCAATGGGTTTTAACTCACCCCAAAACAAGGTTTCACCAAGCTCATACCAGTACTGTCTTCAGAAGTCAAAACTAGTCAACATTACTACTTTAGTTGGTCACAGGAGTCACACATCCTCTCCCTCCCCAAGACTTTGGTGCCTTGCAGCTAGGTATTGAGCTAATGTTCTGAACTATAAACGGTTCTGGAGTAGCACTATGATGAACCTACCTATCTACCTCCAAAACAGCATTTTAATCCCATTTTAGAATGTCAGAAAGATACAGAGTTTTGTACTAATTGGGGTAGGCTCTGACCTCTTCCACTCAGTTCCCCAAGAACTCAATTTGACTCAGTTCTCAGAGAATCATAGACTTTAAGGTCAGAAGAGACCAATATGATCGTCTAGTCTGACCTCCTGCACAACACAGGCCACAGAATCTCACACGCCCACTCCTCTACCAAACCCCTAACCTATGTCTGAGCTATTGAAGTCCTCAAGTCGTGGTTTAAAAACTTCAAGGTGCAGAGAATCCTCCAGCAAGTGACCCATGCCCCATGCTGCAGAGGAAGGTGAAAAACCCCCAGGGCCTCTGCTAATCTGCCCTGGAGGAAAATTCCTTCCCGACCCCAAATAGGGCGATCAGCTAAACCCTCAGCATGTGGGCAAGACTCACCAGGCAGATACCCAGGAAAGAATTCTCTGTAGTAACTCAGATCCCACCCCATCTAACATCCCATCACAGGCCATTGGGCATATTTACTGCTAATAGTCAAAGATCAATTAATTGCCCAAATTAGGCTATCCCATCATACCATCCCCTCCAAAACCTTATCAAGCTTAGTCTTGAAGCCAGATGTGTCTTTTGCCCCCACTGCTCCCCTTGGAAGGCTGTTCCAGAACTTCACTCCTCTGATGGTTAGAAACCTTTGTCTAATTTCAAGTCTAAACTTCCTGATGGCCAGTTTATATCCATTTGTTCTTGTGTCCACATTGGTACTGAGCTTAAATAATTCCTCTCCCTCCCTGGTATTTATCCCTCTGATATATTTATAGAGAGCAATCATATCTCCCCTCAACCTTCTTTTGGTTAGGCTAAACAAGCCGAGCTCTTTGAGTCTTCTTTCATAAGACAGGTTTTCCATTCCTTGGATCATCCTAGTAGCCCTTCTCTGTACCTATTCCAGTTTGAATTCATCCTTCTTAAACATGGGAGACCAGAACTGCACACATCACTCAGGTTCCTTTACTTGGCACACAGCAAAGCTACGCTGAGTTGATCAGACTCAAACATAGGGAGTGGGAACAGGGAATACCACACATCAAAAGTTACACAGCAAACCTCTTCCTTTATATACATTTACACATTACACTGAATTTACTATACATTGCATTACACATTTTGAAACTGGTTTGGTAACTTTGTAGGAACCAAACCCTGTACAACAGGGGTGGGGAACCTATGGCCCACGGGCCGGATCTGGCACACTGTTTGATTTCATCCAGCCTGTGACAACTCTCCGTGTTGCGGGCCGGAAGCCCCGAGCCTTTGCGCCCCCCCCCTCAGCTGGAGCTGTGAGCGCCAGCTTGCCCCGTTGCGGGGTTGCTGGCCACTAAAAGTCTGGTTGGCTCTGTGCAGCTCCCGGAAGCGACTGGCATGTTCCTGCAGCCCCTAGGAGAAAGGGTGATCGGGGAAGCTCTGCGCGCTGCCCCCAGCGCCAGCTCCCATTGACCAGGAACTGTGGCCAATGGGAGCTGCGGGGGTGGTGCCTGCAGGTGTGGGCAGTGCACACTTCATTTCTGGCCCCACCCTGAAGCGTAGGGGAAGCCCTGAGCCTCCATGCCCCCCTGTGGGGCAGGAGCCACAAGCGCCGACTCGCTCCACTGTGGGGGGAAACCCCAAGCCTCCATGCTCCCCCGTGGGACTGTGTGTGGCCCGCAACTGATAATTTCTGTTGGTCAGTGGCCCCTGATAGAAAAAAGATTCCCCACCCCTGCTCTACATTATGCGCTGTCCATGTATGACTTACTCTTTACCTTATCTTTATGTTTCCAATTTATCTTATCCATTCTTACTTTTCCCATTGTAAATAGTTCCCTCGGTGTTCCCCCTTATTTTAGCTAGTACAGACATTCAGTTTCTAGCCTGCTGATCCATTTACCTCGTCTCACAAGAAATGAAGCCTCATCCATGTCTGATTACTCTTGTCAAGCCAGGTCTACAGTATTTAAATGGTCTGGAGAAAAAGGTGAAAAGCAAGAGAAATTAGAAATGCTTCTTTATGAGCATAGAAGAAGGTGTGCATATTTTATACACCTTTGAACTGTTATTTTGGATTAGGTTAATAACTCAAGACAGCAGAACATTCAGAACAGAAACATTGCTAAAGGTACAACACTGTGCTGTAGTGGGGCTGGATTGTGCCGTAACGGAGGCCACAAGGAGGACGCCATTCATTCTCAAAATGGTGTCCTCTGCACAGCATGGTCTTGCATGCACTGTGCGGGCGCAGTCACTCTACCTGGAGGTTGTCATTTGGTAGAACAAAATGGTGTCCTCTGTCCAGCATGATTGCGAGGTCGCACTGCATGGAGGATGCCATTTTGTAGAGGGTGGGAGGGGGTTCCGGTAGCTGCCCATTCAGGACTACACCCCTGGATCCGAAAATCACAAAGTCATTTCCAGGCCAGACAGTAGTCGGCCCCATTCCCTGAGGATGCAATAGCAAAACCTTTACACATCAGCAAACTCTTTATATTAAATTCCAGTCCTATAAAACCAAAATAACCCCGGGTGTCTGAAGATCTAAATGACACAAGGATGAGCACAAATCCAAAGTACATTAAACCCTCTCACCCCAAATACAATCACAGTTAAAAAGGAAACAACAATGCAGTAACTTTCTCTGTATAAACATAGCAAAGACCAAAACAATGCACAGAATCTCTCCTATGTTTGTGGGGATTCCTCTTCTCCTGACTTCCATATACAGGTCAGTGCAAACCTTGTTTGAATGTGTGTGTGAGGAGTGGGGAATGAAAATAGGGGTGGGGATACTGGGGTTATTTGATCAAAAATGCTATTTAAACCATTTCTTTTCCTTTATACAGCACTGGTAGGTCACAACTTGATATGCTACATCCCCTTTAGAATGTTGCGCCTTACAAGAGTTGAACATTCTACCAAAAAACCCTGTAATGTGTGACATTGGCTGTGCTGTGTTGCTTTCGAAGGGTGTATCTACACTGCATGTTTGTTTCGGTGGCATGTAGTGCACATACCAGTGTAGCGCCCCTCCCCCCCAGCATAGGTATAAATAGCAGTGTAGAGAGTGAGACCCAGTGTAGGGGAGTAGAGGAAAGACACTCCTGAAGGGTGTGGGTACGTACACGAGCACATTTCTTACATGGCTCTCTACCCACCCAATCCATGCCCCCCTGTCTACAGTGCTATTGTTAGCAGTGTAGTGTCCCACTGCTGGAGTCTTTCCCTGGAAAAGACTCTGGCAGCAGGGAAAGGCTTTGGCAGGGAGGAGGTAGTGGGGAAAGACCCTGGCTGCTCCCCACTACTGGAGCTCTTCCCTGCTACAGGGAAAGACCCTGGCAGCACCAAAAAGCCCGCAGAGCCTTTCTTCACTGCTGGAGTCCTTCCGTGTGTCTAGGAAAGGCTCCGGAAGTGGGAAAAGGTTCCAGTAACGGGGAGATGCTGAAGTCTTTCCCAATGCCTCAGAGCCTTTCATTGACATGTGTAGCTACACACCACATGTGGACATGGTGTGCTCTTTACTGTCGCATGCAGCTACGTCTACACTACATGATGCCAAAAGTGATGTGTAGTGTAGATGTAGCCTTAAGGGAATTGAAAGTTAGCCATCCAAGTACTTTTGTAATCCACTTCAGTTTCTTCTATTTGAGTACCCTCACTGACCCCATTAAGTTGATATTTCTTAATCAAAGCTGTTCCTCCAAGGATCAGTTCAGTTTGTCATGATTTTTCAGCCCTTACAATATTATTGAAACTAGCGTTTGAAGTGGGGGTTTAAATTCCACAATTGTGGGAGTGATATGTATGCAAGTATCTACACTAGCTTCAGTTTTGTTCCTAAGTGTCCTATTGTCACAATCCAAATATTCAAAATTTATTTTTAATCCATGAAGCCACTGAGTCCTGGATCATACTAAGCTGCTAATATCTCCACAGTATTTGAAAGAGCAATGTTGGTAAATCATCAGCCCATGTAACAGATGAGGTGACTAGAATACACAGAGGCCTGAATATTAGCTAGTAACATGGCTGAGATCATGGCTTCAAGACCATCAATGAAATATGAAATTGCAGAACTATTAACTGTAGTATGTAACCTATCACTAAAATCAGCCTCTGTACCAGATGACTGGAAGGTAGCTAATGTAACCCTGATTTTTTTAAAAGAGACTCCAGAGGAACTCTTGGCAATTACAGGCCAGTAAGCCTAACTTCAGTGCTGGGCAAACTGGTAGAAACTATAATAAAGAACAGAATTATCAGACACATAAATCAAACAAGATGAGTTGGGGAAGAGTCAATATGGCTTTTATAAAGGAAAGTCATGCCTCACCAATCTATTAGCATTCTTTGAGGGAGTCAACAAGCATGCGGATAAGGGTGATCAAGTTGATATAGTGTACTTGGATTTTCAGAAATCCTTTGACAAGATGCCTCACCATAGGGTCTTAAGGAAACTAAGTACCCATGGGATAAAAAGGAAGATTATCTCATGGATCAGTAACTGGTTGAAAAGTAGGAAACAAAGGGTAGGAATAAATGGCCAGTTTTCACAAAGAAGAGAGGTGAACAGTGGGTTTCCCCAAGAATCTGTACTGGGATCAATGCTGTTCAACAGACTCATAAATGATCTGGAAAAGGGAGTGAACAGTGATGTGACAAACTTTGCAGACAATATAAAATTATTCAAGATAGTTAAGTCCAAAGCAGACTGCTAGAAGTTATAGAGGGAATCTCACAAAACTGGGTGACTGGGCAACAAAATGGCAGATGAAATTCATTGTTGATAAATGCAAAGTAATGCACACGGGGAAAATAATCCAAAAAACCTGTATACAGTGATGGGACATAAATTAGCTGTTATCACTCAAGAAAGAGCTCTTAGTCACCAAGGGTAGTTCTCTGAAAACGTCCACTCAATACACAGGAGCTGTCAAAAAGATTAATAGTATGTTAGGAACTGTTAGGAAAGGGATAGAAAATAAGAGAAAATATCACAATATAAATCCAGAGTGCATCCACACCTTGAATGCTGTGTCCAAAATTCCAAAAAGGATATTGTGGAACTGGAGAAGGTTCAGGAAAGAGCAACAAAGATGACCAATGGTATGGAACAGCTTCCATACGAGGAGAGATTAAAATGATTAGGGGTCTTCATCTTAGAAAAGAGATGACTAAAGGGGGATATGATAGAAGTTTATAAAATCATGAATGGTGTTGAAAAAGTGAATAGAGAAATGTTATTTACCCTTTTACACCATACAAAAACTAGGGGGGGGGGGGTCACCTGATTGAATTAATAGGCAGCAAGTTTAATTCAAACAAGAGGAAGTACTATTTCAAACAGCTTACAATTAACTTGTGGAACTCATTACCATGGAATGTTGTGATGGCCAAAAGTATAATTGGGACAAAAAATGAACTGGATAAGTTCATGGAAGAAAGGTCCATCAATGGCTATTAGCAAAGGTGGTCAGGGATGCAACCCAATGCTTGGGGCACTCCTAATCCTTTGACTACCAGAGGCGGAGAGTGGAAAATAGGGATGGATTACTCCATAATTGCCCTGTTCTGTACACTTCCCCTGAAGCACTGGTATGGGCTACTGTCGAAGATAAGATATTGGGCAAAATGGACCATGGTGTGATCCGGTATGGCAGCTCTTACGTTCTTATGACCTTGGCTTATTTCATGACATCCCAAAGACTTTTTGGTCCCATAATAATAGTAGGCTTAGATAGTGTAGAGAGAGCAGACTTCCGAAGGAGCCAAAATCCATTCATCGCATGGCACTATTCTATAAATTAAAAATAAATGACATCCTAGCCTTCCCATATGACCCTCTCTATTGATTCTGGATTTCTTGTGTAATACAACAGGTATGACTGAGATACTCAAATGGAAAGAGATGTTTGAGACCAGGAGAAGAAATAGAAGCTTAATCAGTTTCAGATCCTTCTTCCCCTCATAACACTGACATTTTGCAGTCCATTATTCCGTAATGATAACTAGACCCCTTTGAATTGTTTTAAGTTTAATTGGCCAAGTTATTAAGCTGTGAAAATAATTTCCTACAAGCAGTGGCACAAATGACAGTAGTAACTCTGGCTCAAGCAGTTGAAGCCAGCTGGAGAGGAAGATTAGTGCCATTAGAATAATGGCTCTCTTGCTCTACAAAAACTATAGCTGATCCCCTCTATGTCCCTTCTAAATACATCTGTCTGTCTAGCAAACACAAAAACAAACTGCATGATACTATGTACAAACTGCTCCTCTCTCTCTGCATAACAGAACACATGCTATTTTGGAAGGGGATCCTCTTCTCGGCTCTCCGAGCTCTGGTCAAGTGTATGTAGTCTCTTGGTCTATCCAAGGCTGTGATCAAGTGTCTTGATATTTTTGGTCTTTTGGCCTTGAAATGAAAACCTTGTCTTTGTTTCAGGGACCTTGAAGTGAAAAAAATTCTCTAAGTAGTGTTATTTTTTTCTCTCATTGATTTCTTTTTATTTTCATTTTTATTTCATCTTTGAGGCTTCTGACAATTCTGGCAGATACTTAATAACCTCACACTCTAATAATGCCAAGACATGACATGAATTGCACGCCAAACTAATCATAAAAATATTTTACAATATTTTTGTTTCTCTGATTGGCTGTTCATTTTTTGTACAGGGGTTGATGGTTCTAACTAGTCAAACAGTTCTAGACAGGGTGACTTGGAGAACTATAAATAAACTGGAGGGGAGCAATAACATTTGATGGTCCTTTCAGCACAGCAGCCGGCAAACAAACATACTCCTATTTACTAACATTTATTTCATTCTCTTTTTAAAGGCTGATTTGGGCCCTACCATTTTAGATTGCCTTCTTGCATTTCCTGTATTACATTCCCTACCCTTCACATAGCACAGTGATAATTAGCAGGTCCCTCTGGCTTCTACTGCATGTTACAAGATGGTATTAAAGAAAGTATTTGTGCCATATAGATAATCTGATAGGGAAGACAACACCAGCTCTTGAGTAGGACAATCTTATACTTTACTTCCTCCTTAACTGAACAAATTGCATGTATTTGAGCAAATTTATCAACAGTTTTCAGAGCTTATATACAAATTAGATATTGTATGGGCCAGATTCTCAGCTGGTGTGAATCTGAGTACCTCCATTGACTTCCGTGGAACTCAGCCAATTTATACCAGCTAAGAATTAGGCCCTTTGTCTCTCTTCACAGTTCTCTACAAAATAAATATCTATTTCTGAAGCCTAATTTTTGTATAACTATGCTAGTGTCGGGTTATAACATTTTACTATGCAAGTTTGGATCTGCAATATCTCCTCTCTCTGAACTCTTTGAAGAATGCAGAATGAATTTGTTATTCATTGTAACAAAGGATCCAGCCCTACTGCCATAGAAGTCATTGGGAGTTTTCTGCTACTTTGTAATCATGCATTAATTCACATTCTTTTTTTTTTTAATATTACCTGTTATGTTTTTAAAATTTAGGATTAATGGTAAACATAGATGGGCTTGAATTGAAATGCCATATCTGAACATCCATCAAATTTTTTGGGTCCTAATAATCCAGATCCAAACTTTGATCTTATAAGCAGGGCCATGTGCATTCCAGAGCTGGGGAATTTGGCATGGAAAAATATATTCCAGAATATAAACTTTTCTTTAAATTTCTAGCCTTCCTGGTTGTGAAGATAAACTTGAAAATATGAACCAACTGTCAACCAAAGTAAAGTTTGCAAATAGCCTGAAACAATAAGTCAAAGAGGTATGAATTGCCTCTATTTGCCTCATGGGTCTGTTGACTCTTAAACCAAAAGATAATACAAATGTCAACCTGGTTTACTATTTCACCTCTGAACCCTTTAGCAGAAATGTCAAATTAATGTGTTTATTCCATATTGCAAAATGGCCTTTCTAGCCTTCCCAGGTGCCAAAAACGCCAATTGTCCCCTGTCTCACTGCCAACACCCCCCCCCCCCCCCAGCTTCTCCCGGTGCCATTTATGAAGCAGTTAGACATTATCAGTACAAAACTTGAGGACTCTCAAAGCTGAAAATGTGGGGACAAGCTAAAGATAAACTGAATAAATAATGTGAGTGTGTGTGTGTATGATACTGACTGTATTATTGATGCTCAAGTTTAATTCAGGAAAAAGCCTATTTTCCTTAATTCATTTGAAGGTGCTACAGAATTCTTATCAGAATGCCAAAGAATCCAGAGACCTTGCTGCAGAATTTAGGACATTTTGCCCCATAGTAAACAGAGCGTTGCCCTTAAAGGACCAAACTGGAACCCTTGAACTTTGGGAATCTTACAAATCAGGATGTATATCTAGATCTAACATTGCTACCTGCTCCTGAGTAAAGAAAAATTTGAACACATTTGCAAGGGCATAAAGAGGCAGACACATGTATCTCAGTGCCCTATTTTTTATTCTAATAAGACTGTAAGCTTTGGGAGTTTCTATCAAGTGATCATGCTCATTAGTTTTTTCCAAGCAGTGGGAGCTCTAGTTTCCAGTCTCTTACTAAAAGAAATTGGTTTTTATTTCTGACCAAACAAAAATGTTTCTATCTTCCAAAGTATAGTATCTAATTGCATGTAAACTAGCAAACATAGCAGTATTAGGTAGTTCTTGCTGTTTGAAATCAGTGTTTCATTTTGCACTCTATACTCTGAAATTCTAACTGATAGTCAAATACCACTTTGAAATACATGAACTTTGGACATATGATGGCACTGTTGTACCTAACCTAACTTGTATTTAGAAATCACATGGCCCTTGCCATCTGTAATTTTATTGTTCAGTGCTTGGAAAAAAACACAACATAATACCAGAAACGAGTGTTAGCAAAATACAATTTACTTGCACACTCCTGACAATGTTTTCCTTTTGTTGCTTATTGCTAGTATTTTTGAGCTTTTGCTGCCTTCTTTTTGGGTTTTTAGTTTCAAAATATCAACAGCTCAATCATTTCAGGCATTGCTTTTTCCTTCTGCTGATCAAACGCTGCATGTTACAGCCATTTGCCAACAGGGTTTATTTGTTGAAAGTGCAGGATAAACTTTTATAAGGTATTTAGATTTATCTGAAACTTGTTTTAGTTGTTTACTATCAGCATAGCTTGTTCCTGGAAAAGCAGGTGAGCTGATTCCAAAGCTAATATTGCCAGAAAACACTAAGCCTCGGGGTGTTATGTGCACAGCTCCAGGAATCCGTTACAGCCCTTGGGTCCTTTAAAATTAGAAGCCACAGGGACATGAATATGTTTGTGTAAGTTTGTGACCTACAGGAAGCTAACAGCAGGGTCAGCTGACAGGAGAGATCCAGGGTCATGGTACCCCTGCTGTGAATCTCTCCATAGAAGCCAGTAGGAACTACTAAAGGGAAAGAGGGTAGCTCTTTATACAACGTTTCTGGCCGGTGAATTTATCCACTCATTTACAGGGTACAGTGACAATACGTATACAGACACTGAGGGCTCAGTCTTTGGTTCCTTCTCTAGGGCAGGGTGGAGCAGACACCACTGCACCAGATCCCCAGCTAGCATAACGTCTGCAGCCCTCTATTTCCCCTCCAGACTCCCAGGAGTGCCCTTCATTCTCTGTTTAGGTTTTTATAGAGGCATCCTAGGATCTTAGCACATCCTAAGGGTATGAACAATCACAGTATCATTTTTCTCTTCCCTCTGTCCTGTGTAAATGCTGGTGTGTGCTATTGTTGGAAGGCTTCATCAAGGGTATGATTACCAAAGGGCCAAAACTGGGTCTGAAAACATTGGGTGCAATCTTCTGACAGGTAGAAGTGAATGGTTTTTTTTTTTACTGCCCAGTGCAAGGTGGTGAGATTCTCAAGGCTGCAGACCAGTTTAACACTCTCTCAGGACAAGTCCTTCTCCATATTAACCCTGTCCATAGCAGCCACTTGTCTTGAGATTGTCAGTCTTGTCTGGGTTCAGTCTGAGACAACTGCTTTTCATCCTAGTGCTGACCTCAACCAGGCAATAACACAGCTTAGAGATGATGCTATTAATGTTTGAGGTCAAAGAGATGGGAATCACAATAAAGCCTGCAAACTTGCTGTCGCTTCCTCCCCTGTTGTCTCACCAGAAGTCTGAAAGGGGAGAGGAAGGTTCTAGGAGGGCCTTGCTGGTGGAAGAACATCTACCCATAATGGCCATTTGGATTCAGTCAGGAACTCCCTCCACTCGGAGTTTCTTCCTCCTTCCCATCCTTCACTTCAGGAACTTATCCCAAATATGTCTCATATTCTGCCCTCCCTAGTGCTCAAGACTCTTCTAATCCCCTAACCATCCTCCCCTAGTTCTCTGATCTCCATGAATCCCCACAAATCTCTTCTACCTTCCTCCCCAGTCAGCTCCAGAAATTGTGCCCCACAATCTCTCCTTCCTTCCTCTCCTTTCTGCGTCAGGAACCTCTTTCTCTGTATCCCCTCAACCCCAATATTTCCCCCAACTTCCAAATATGTCTCACTCATTCAAATCTCTCCTTTCTTCTCTCTGACCTAAGACTCCCTCCCCTGAGTCCTGTCGATCTCTCCCTCCTCCCCTTTCACCCCAGTAGGTTGCCTATGGTACATGCAGTAGTGCACCTGTGATTGCATGCATAATTGCTACCACTACAGGGGTGCATATAGCTAGTTAGTTGCCTACATAGCCAGTTTCACCTGCAATCACCTGAACTGCACACCCAATCACAATAATAACATGTTCCTTTTTGTTTGTGGAACTCAGGCCTCAGTTTCTTTTACAAAATGTGGCCCTTTATCTTTTCAGTAGTTTGGAATGTCCATCTCATCATTTATTAAAGGCGCAATGTGACCTCTCAACTACTGCAGAGGTTCACAGAGATTTTTAGTTGTTAGTATATTTCTGCCTCAGGTATGAGGACTTCATTTTCTACTCCTAAGAGTCAACTGCTTTCTCTCACTGCACACCTGCTACTTAGTTATGCAGGTGCCTTCCCCATGATTCTTTTTGTCATTCCTATTTTGCCCATTCTCACTCTGTATTTGCTCAATTTCTTATGTGTATTCTGTTCATGGACATTCCTTTATTTTCAGGCTTATATATTCATATATAATAATGTATGTAATGGGCATGGTGTATTGCATTTACTTCTCAGATATATGGTTTTTTTTATGTGTTTCATCTGATTTTTCATCTCTAGTAGCTCTCTTGAGGGTGAGAGTTGAACTTTGCTCTCTCCTTAGGTGGTATCTTTTCAATTTTTTCCTATTGATCTGAGCTAGCTTTTCCAATTTGTTTCTGAACTTGATGACATTTCACTATGTGCAAAGAAAACATTTTCATCTTCATTTTCATAGCCTTTATAGAGGAGCAATTTTCATTACCCAGCTGATTCAGTCCTTCCATCCTTGTACTTCACTACAATCGACAATTCATCAAGTTATTCCTGCAATCACCTGAGCTTTGAGAGATACCCTCCATATCTGAGTAAGGACCTGATCCTGCAATCCTTACTTCAGTTAAAAAGCAATTTGATGGTGTTGGAATAACAAAATTAGCTCAAATGACCTACGAGTGGGCTCCTTGCCCTTACCTACTTAACTGTATCAGGTAAGAGCCCCACTGTACCATGTGTTTTTCTTCTTTCTGCTGTAGGAAGTGCTTCCTTCCATTTGTTTGCTTTTGTCAAAGAATATTGCTACCGGGCCTGGTACTCCTGCAATACAAATAATTAATAATAACCATTCTTTATGATAATGTTCTAGGGATAACACTTTCAAAAATCACTAGTGATTTTTGGATGCCCAACTTGAGACATCTTAAAGGGGCCTGATTTTTTGAAAGGTCTGAGTACCTGCTCTCTGAAGATCAGGTCCCTTTAAGGTTTTTCAAATGGAGCACTCAAATATTGAGGCATTCAAAATCAGTACTCACATCTGACAATCTTGGCCAATGTTTGTAGAATAGTTTCTATAGAAATATATAGATTTAATCCCCATCGCATTCTTTAGGCCTTTTCCGTAAAAGGAGCTCTCAGGTTTCCAGTCTGACTGGCAACCAGGCAAGAGAGTTTTTCCTAGCTTATTCTTAACCTTCCTCATTCGCACTGTTAACATCCTGACTCCATGAGATAGATAATCATTGTAGAAGTCAAGGCTGGATTTTAGATCTTGTATTGGGGATCTATTCTGGCATTCCTTCAGTAGGAGTTTTGGGGCATATAAGAAATGCAGAGAGTAGTTCTTTTTTTGGCTCACCTTTGCTCCCTATGTCCAAATGATCTGACAATAAGATTTTTGAGTGGAATCATTCATCACAATCTTAGATCTTAAATATTTTAAACTAGTTTTGCAAGTAAATTTTCATCCTTCTAGCTTCAAACCAGTTTCTGGTGATTGTGCTCTATATTTCTAGTGCTATTATGTCTGGCTATTAAGACTTCCTCCTAGAGAATATATAATAAATGTTCTAGAACAATTAGTAGTGGAGATTGCTCAATAATCTAGTTTCCAGTTGTACTGGTTACTTTTTATACACTGTATTTACAAATATTTCCCTAAATGTCATTTTCAACTTTTAAATTATGTGAAGAATTAAGCAAAGATCTCATGCAGGTTGCAAATTTAAATTTCAGATATGGCTATTAGCAAGATCTTTTTTCATCATAAAACCCCAAAAGGATAAAACAATAAACAAAGCTTTAGATAAGAAGACAGTTTTCTACATGTTGTAACTTTTGTTCCAGTAAAAGAATAAACAAGCTGTATGTTGTTTTCAGTAAAGGCTAATTGGAGACTAAACAATGTTAGAAGAATGGTTTAGCTATTGGACAAAAGAAGTCATTGTCCGTGGAGTTGTTCAGGCTTGAATAAGCAACAAGACTGATTGTAGCTAATGACAGCTGAGTAACATCTTGGTACTGTATCTGACACTTGCACAGAATTGTCTTTGAAACATAATAATGTCATTGCACTAAATGAAATTCATGACACAGAGCAGATCTAGTCTGTGATCTGACAAGTTCATTGTGGTTTGGGGTTACAGTCTTTAGAGGATGACAACAAAGAAAGTATTATGAAATAAAACCTAAGCAGAATGAGAGACACTCTTAATTGTATATTAAGTAGAGCTACAGTATGGTGTTAAATCTCACAGCTTCACATGCAGTGTATGTGTAGTGGATTGGCGGTCGTCCCTCCCCCTCAGGCTCGGAGGGAGGCAACTCCATCTCACTATGTCACAGCAGTCAAAGTCTGTGACCAGGGGAATTAGCACATCACCAATCTATAGCTCTGGCCCTTTGGGCAGGGCCTAGCAACAATCAGTCTTTAGTTTAGCATCCTGGCTAGGGCAGACAGCACATACAGTCTGGGCAGGGCAGATCAAAGAGCAGTCTTGAGTCCAGCCTTCTGGCCAGGGAAGGCAGCAGTCAACACAGTCATGGCCCTGATCCTCTGGGCAGGACAGAGCAATAGGCAGTCTTTAGCCAAGCCCTCTGGCTGGGGCAGACAGCAATCACTAGAGTCAGGCCTCTGACCCTTTGGGTGGGGAAGAGCAATAGGCAGTTTTTAGCTCAGCTCTCCGGCTGGGCAGACAGCAGACAAACGAAGGCTGTTTGGCCTATGGTGGGTAGGCTGCCATCCCAGGGGTGGCATTGGAAGCAAGGATGGGGGGGACCCAGGCCCACCCTACTCCACCAGGTCCCAACCCAGGGCCCTAACAATGGAGGGGAATCCCGCCACTGGTTCAGCGAGGATCCAGCCGAAACAGGCTGACCCACGCTCTGACAGCAAAACTGGACTAAAGTCTAGTTTCCCTGAGCTACTTCCTACCACAGTCCGGGGATAGGGCTCCGTAGTCCAAGGGTTCTCCCTCTCCTTGGGGTACTCTTCAGATGGCAGTCCCAGCAGCTGCTGGGGTCGTCCTCCAGGGGCAGGGATTGGTTCAGCTCCGTCCCCACTCCAGGGGCCAGCAAGGTAGAGGCATCTGACTCCTTTGCTGGCTCTCTCCCATCTGAGCTGGAGGCCCTGCCTCTTATGCTTCCTGTCCATCTTTCAGCTTCCAGTGCGAGGGGTGGTCACAGCCTGGCTCCGCCCTCCGGGTGTGGATAGTGGGCCCTCCCTCGGAAGCTCGGAGGAAGGCCACTTTGCCTCAGTACGATATGGTACAATACTATATTTTTGAGTGTCAGGGAAACCATGGACGTTGTCCCTTTAAGCTAACTGTGTCCAGACTCTTAAGGTACAGTAATTTATCAGCCAGGAAGGTTTCCCCTCCTGTATAGATCTCTCTGCTTTTAGTTTGTTTGTTTACATTATTTGTTAAATATACGACTGGACATTATTTACGTTGGTCTTCAGCTTTCAGACCTTTGTGTGATGTAGAACTCCCCTGTTCCAGAAATTTGCACAAATTGATTTCTGTTTAGTTACATAAAATCTGTTTAGTTACGTAAAAAAAAAATTATTCATCCATCTTTTAAAAAAATAAACCACAGGACAAAATTTGCCTCACAAATCTGCTTAATTGATCTCCAGAGGCCAGTGTTTTCTGAATTATATAACTTTTCTAGCGAGAGAACAGTAATCCAGCCAAGGACAGATATGAATATATAGGTTTCAGTAGAAGTCAAATTTTGGTTAAGGGAAATGAAATGTATACAAAAGAGTGTAGGTGCTTCAGCCTCTGAACTTGTCATATTTTTAAAGGCTATCACCACAAAAACAAATCCACTGGCTTGCTTTTTAAATGTTGATAAATGCTAAAGGTTGGAATACACTCTTTTTTTTTTTTTTAAATTAAAAGAAAATTTTGTAATAGTGCCTTAGTAATGGCCCCAGAAACTTAATTTCTCTATCCACAAAATGGATAGCTCTTGTGCAGCCTGGCTCCATATACATACTAGGCAAGAGAGCAACAACATCAGCAGCTAATACAACCGGTGGTCACTCTGCCACATCCGCCAGAGCAGGACCAGCGAGCTTTGATCAAGCAGTGGCCCCCCATCCCTGTCAGGCTTACAAAAGATGGGACCTGACAATGAGCCCAAAGCCTTCCTCGAAACCTTTGAGTGAGTGGCCATGGACAGCCCCTAAAACAATGTGCTGTTTTGCTGGCCCCATACCTAACTGGAGTGGTACAAACTGCGTATTGTGATTTAGCCCCAGTTGTGGCCCAAGGTTATGTGCAGGTCAAAGTGGCCATTCTCAAAGCCTTAGACATCTTGAAAGAGAAATGCTTCTGGGATGAGTGGTACCCTCCAGGAGCAAAGCCCCAGCTGGTCACCCAGAAGCTATGAGACTTATGCTGGAGATGGCACAGACCAAAGATGAAGACTGAAGCACAGATGGCAGAACTAGTTTTACTTGAAAAGTTCACCCAGACACTGCCCCCTGGTGACTGAGTGTTACATCATGGTCTTGAGACCATGACTGATGCCATGCATCTCATGGAAAACTATCTGATAGCAGAGGTCCCTACAATCATGCTCTGTGAGGGACCCACTGTGACCAACGGCCCAGTAAAGCCAAGTGAGAAAGCTGGCCATCGAAGCATATATCTTGAGGGGCTTCAATATGCTCTCCCCTCAGGAGATCCCAGGGTTCAAAAGGCCCATGGATAGTCTGGAGCCCTCAACCTGGGGCCCAGTTCATGAGTCCACTCATCCACTGGATCTTAGGAAGGGAATATCTGATTTAAAAACTTCAAGTTTCAGAGAATCCACTATTTACTCTGGTTCAAACTAGCAAGTGACCTTTGCCCCACACTGCAGAGGAAGGCGAAAACCCACCAGGTCCTCTGCCAATTTGATCTGGTGGAAAATTTCTTCTTCACCTCAAATATGGTGATTAGTTAGATCCTGAGCATGTGTGCAAGACCCACCAACCAGACACCTTGGTTCCTCTCTTGCTGGTAAGCATACCCTTTGAGTGCATTGGAATAGTCCATAGTTGGCCCTCTTGAAAAGAGCACCACAGGCTACTGATTCATTTTAGTAGTGGTGGACTATGTGACCTGGTACCTGAAGGCTATACCACTGTACTCTATGAATGCCAAAATGGTTGCTGCAGAACTTATAAAGAGCTTTGCCTGTGTTGGGGTACCAGTTGAAATTATAATAGACCAGGGAATAAACTTTGCCCCAGATAACGATTATATCGGTTGTTGAAAATAAAGACCCTTCGAATGTCCATCCTCCATCCCCAAACAGATGGACTGGTGGAACAATTCAACAAAACATTAAAGATTATGCTAAGGAGCTTCATTGCCATGGATACCCAACACTGGGACCAATTGCTCCCTCCCTTCCTGTTTGCCATATGAAAGGTACTACTGTCCTCCACTGGCTTCTTGCCATTTGAGTTATTGTATGGGAGATAACCACAAGGGATTTTGGATCTCATTTTACAAATGTGGGAAGAACAGTCATTTCAAGTTGATAATGTGGTACAGTACATCTTTAACCGGTGAGAGAAGCTGGAAGCTTTAGTCTTGTTCGCTCAAGAGGGTCCCTTACAATTCCAGAGCACCCAAGAAGCAGCCTATAATAAAAATGTCTGCCTTTGGTGTTTCAACCCAGATTTTGGGTTCTCTTACTATTGCCTAGTACAGAATTAAAGCTCCTAGCCACTTGGCAAGGACAGTATGTAGTGATATGACATGTGGGGCTAGTGAATTACGAAATTTGACAACTAGAGAAGTGAAAACTCCAACAAATCTATGTGAATCCTTTAAAGCCATGGAAGGCCTAAGAGAGCCTGTTTTTTCAGCCCCTACCCGACAGAACCCAAATTATGCCCACAGGACACCAAAACCTCAAAGCCAAGAATGGTTAAAATCGAGAGCAACCTTCTCCAGAAAAAAGAGGCCATACCCTGCAGTTGATCACTGCCTTCTCCACAGTATTCTCTACCCAACCTGGGTGAACCCATTTAATTGCCCATGATATGCAGACCAAATCTGGACTTAGGGTCAGAGAAAACCCACAACTTCTTCCTCAGAAATTGAGGTTAAATTGTGAAGCAAGAGCTCCAAACAATGCTAGAGCTGGGAGTAACTGAAGAGTCATTTAAAAACTGGAGAAATCCAATAGAACTGGTCCCTAAACCCAATGTGACTACCCATTTTTGCATAGATTAAAGGAAACTCAACATTGTATCAAAATTTGATGCGTACCCTATGCCACACATTACGTGACAAATTACTTGACTGACTAGTGAGATGGAGTACATTACCACTTGAATCTGATCAAGGGGTATTGGCAGAACCTCCTCACACATCAATTCGGAGAAGAAGCTGCCTTTTCTACTGCCCCTTTGTATCTTCGGATAATTCTGTTCAGGTTATGGGGACCTTCCAAGATCCAGTGACTGATGGACCAGATCCTCCAGCCCACAGCAGCTATTACACCATATACCAGGACAACATCATAATCTATAGTCAAAACTAGAAAGACCATGTAGAACATATAACTGCTGTATTATAATCCCTCAGGGGAACCATCCTGACAGTAAACCCTACCAAATGTCACCTGGGCAATGATGAGACTACCTATCTCAGATACACTGTGTGGAAATGCATGGTGTAACCCTGGTGAATAAGGTCCAAGCCCTCCAGATTCCCCCATGCCCTCCTCAAAGGAAAAGGTATGCTGTTTTTTAGGACTGGCAGGATACTACCAATGGGTTATTCCTGGGTTCTTGACCATTGTGGCTCCTATTACAGATTACCCAATAAAAAGTAGCCCCAAGAAGATCTGGTGGACCAAGGCTTGTGAAGAGGCCTTTCAAACTCTTAAGGCCCATCTCAGCTGAGAACCAGTCTTTTATAGGCCTGACTTCACCAAGGAACTCCTGCCTCTGATGTGGGATTAGGGGCTGTTTTATCCCAGATTCTGGAAGGCAATTAGCACCCCATCCTCTATCTTAGCCGGAAGTTGTTCCTCAGAGAGAGGGTTTATTCCATAATCGAAAAAGAGACCTTGGCAGAGAAGTGGGCTATGGATTCACTCCAACAGTACCTACTGGGGAGTCACTTCACCATAGTCACTGACCATGCCCCTCTATGTTGGCTCCATACCATGAAGGACATTAATCCACTAATTATGAGGTGGTACCTGTCCTCCAGCCCTCCTTCTTCCACATCCAACACCAGGCTGTAAGAGCCCACTGCAATGTCAATTTCTTTTTGTGAGATGGGGGAGAGCTGGTGCAGGAGGGATATACCCCAAATGGGGTCATAAGGTGGGGGATATGTGATGAAGCAGAGAAATTCCACACCAGCAGAAAAGGGGTTAAGGAGAGTCTGTGAGCCCTGTTAGCCCCACCTTTCTATATCTGCTGCCAGGTCTAGTGGGGGAAGAAAAGGAGAGAATGTGGCTTAGTTCAGGGCTGACTGGCAAACAGCAGGATGCAGTTCTGCCTCTCTGCATGAATGGAGCTTTACTAGAAGCCTGACAGCTGGGACAAGCACTAAGCCCCTGACCAAGAGAGACTGTTGAGGAGCCTGGGGAACATCCACTACTGAGTGGACTTTACTGTTTACTTTGAGGACATTGTGGGACCAATCCCCTCCAGCCTTCCATGGCTCAGAAAGGGGTGAAGGTTACAGAACTGCTCAGCAAATGCAAGGGATAGACTTCTACCACTTTCATCTGAGAGACCTGTGGCTGCAGCAGGATAGCCAAAATATCCACAAATTGGTACTACTCCAGGCCAGCCTTTACAGGAAGCTTTGACAATTTCCATCAACAAAGTCTTGGTTCTTCCATGCTGGTCTTTACTAACCACACAGGACACATGTTCAAAGCACAAGCTGTGGCACAAAGCAGTCTGAACCTTTAATACCCCAGTGGGTGTCTGTGGCCTACATTAAGCCAGAGAAAATTTAGCATTTGTACCTTCCAGAAATTGCCTCAACCAAATCAGTGAAGAACCAGAGCCAGAGACTTTACAGTGTAGTGGGGTGATCCGTACAGTAGTACCAAGGCCATCTAAATTCTGTCTTGGGATTCACGTATGCGATGGATGGACTATATTCAGTCCCGTTTTGAAGTAGAAGGCTACCTATTGTGCTGTCAGCTTTGGTAACCTTTGAGAGCTTGTACAATTGGGCCTCTCACAGGGTCTGTGGGTTTTTCCCTCCCTTTGATTAATGCAGTGTAACCTGAGTGTCCAGACCTCAGTTATCCAAAGGTCATTGCTATGCAAAAATGGTCATATCCCTCGGTGTCTTATAAATACATTAAGAATTCCCTTGACTGTCCAAAAACTCCATTATCTGAACTTATTTGAAATTCTCGCTCATAGTTGGATAATGATAATATCCAGGTTTTATTTTTCCTAGTTTTCTCTGGAACTTTATGGGATTTCTGCATTTGCATTCCATTTCATGTAGTCTATGCAGCATACATTTAGCAAGCAATGAATAGTTTTTGTTTGACTTACATTTTCAATTTTTTTTACCAAAAGGAAGCACTTAACACAAAAGAAAAATGCTTGCCTTCATAGGAAATATATTGTGTTTCTTTTGTAAACAAGAATCTCATTATATTTCAAAGGAACTAAAGAAACTAAAATTCAAAATAAATTTTGACTTTGTCTGTTAAGGGTGAAATTTTCCCCTGCCCATTGTGTACACAAACTGAATTAATGGGTTTTTGCAGGGAATTAAGCCTCAATTCGCCTGCCTAACTTTAAGTATGTGAATAGTCCCATTGAAGTCAATGGGACAGGTGATTGTGCTTAAAGTTAAGCATTTGCTGAAGTACCTTTCTGGATTTGGATCTTGGGGAGGGCAGAGTTCCTTTGCACATCCAAATGACAGGTCTAGGTGATACAGTTAGCCCTGTCCAGCTGCTGTTCCTGGTGACAGGCAGAAATAGCATCTGTTGCCCCTCCATTCCACATCCCTCAGCCCACAAGTATCTGCAGAACTTCTATACTGTTGAAGGTGTTTTGTTGGCCCTTATAATTTGGATGAATTTCACCCATATAGAAATAATATTTTTCTAATAACATGATGATAGTAATTTTGT
The DNA here is from genome assembly GCF_028017835.1 of Emys orbicularis. NCBI lineage: Eukaryota > Metazoa > Chordata > Testudines > Emydidae > Emys > Emys orbicularis. Next base: position 48,483,582 of record NC_088684.1, on the reverse strand, counting down.
GACTTAACTGATTTTTTCTATTGATTTAATTTGCTTGATTTGGGGCAATTTTAGAAAGATTTGATTGTCACATATCAAAATAGTATTTTGCTCTTTGACATGTTCACAAATTCCATATAATTAAGAACTCCTTATTTATGCAAATACACTAATCAAAAGTAAATTTTGTTAGTCAAATTTTAGTTCAAGAATCAAATTACCATTTCAACCATCTTTTATTGCATTCATGAATAACAGTTTTAATCATACAGCAAGTTGAAATTCATAACTACTGTATTAATTAGCAAACATGTTTTGTTAATGTTCGTTGGTATCTTATACTTAGAAAAAATCAAAAGTAAATGTGTTTGATATTCCTTTTAGTTGTTTCTGTCTCCTCCAAGCTTGCTAGTTCTATTCTTAGATCCAATCAAAGTAACTACTGTGCAAAAGTAGGAGTCAATATTCTTTGTCACATGGCTGTGGTCAACCTCTCAGTGTCCTCCCTTACAATAGAGTAACCATAATTAAGACCAGTGCAATTGCCTCTTTCTGGTACAAGCTCTTGTGAGAATACAAGCAAAAGGCAACTTTGCAGACGTGTGCTTATTTACAGTGAAGGAAAGGGGTAATTTTTATTGCCCAGATCTTTGTTTTTCCCTTTCCCCCCCCCTGTAACTTGGGAAGGGGCTGTAATTATAGTCAGGATGAAATTTATCCCTGTGGAGAGGGAAACCACGAGGCCTATGCAACATTTAAGTCCCACTGAAGTCTTATTATGAGAGTTTAAGTGAGACATAAATAGTTCATAGGCTTTGTTCTGGCCCTTTACACAGAGGTACATTTCATCCAGACTGTACAATTACAGCCCCTTCCCAAGTCACAGAACAGAAAAAAACAAAATAAAAAGATTCCATGGATATATTTTCACTGACCACTTTTTCTTTTTTTTTAACCTACTCTCTAAGCACTGATTAAGGCAGCTTTGTGTGTGTGTCATGGTTACAGGGCGAGCTGCGCTTTTGACCTGTTTAGTTCCTCAGACGTGTATCCCTTTGGGGAAAGGTTTCACTAGCTCTCTGGGTGGAACCACATGGTCTGATCACACTATGACTGGATTTTTAGGCTGCAGCTCTGCTGTTTCCCCACCATGTTAACACAACAGGTCCAGCCGTGTTTGGCACCTTAAAGCCCATTTCTCCAGGAGCCTGTGACAGCAGCTGATTAAAGAAACTCTAAAACAGCTTTTTCAAAACAAAGAATTATATCCCCAGAGGTACACAGCATGCAGAGAAAATCATTACAATAATAAAGAACTATATGGACAAGTGTTACCTACGCCAGTGGTTCTCAAAGCCGGTCTGCTGCTTGTTCAGGGAAAGCCCCTGGCGGGCCGGGCCAGTTTGTTTACCTGCTGCGTCCGCAGGTTTGGCTGATTGCGGCTCCCACTGGCTGCGGTTCACTGCTCCAGGCCAATGGGGGCTGCAGGAAGCGGTGGCCAGTACGTCCCTCGGCCCGCGCCGCTTCCCGCAGCCCCCATTGGCCTGGAGCAGTGAACCGCGGCCAATGGGAGCGGCGATCGGCCGAACCTGTGGACGCGGCAGGTAAACAAACCGGCCTGGCCCGCCAGGGGCTTTCCCTGAACAAGTGGTGGACCGGCTTTGAGAAGCACTGATCTACGCGGTAATTATTATTAGTAGTAGTATCACTGTTGCACCTAGGAGCCCTAGCCATGGATCAGGACCCCAATGTGCTAGAAGCTGTACAAGCACAGAACTGAATATTTCCTTGCAAGGTTTTGTAAGTACCCTTCACCTACAGGTTGGGGGAGACAGCCTGTTTGCTGCAGCTTCTGTCTCTCTTTCTCAGTGTGTGTGTGTCAGTGCCTCCCATCAGGGCAGCAGCTGACAGCCCACTCTGCTCCCCCCAACCCTCCACACAGGACAGCATCACTATGGTTTTAGCATCCCCTTTAATCCTAGGTTCAGCCTGGGAAGAGTAAACTTTGCCAGCCTATTTGTAGCCAGGCTGGGAGTATTCCCAAATTAATCACTCCACCATTGTTTCCCCAAGCACCCTTGGCAGTCTCTAGGATAGTTCCTTTTTCTTTGCCATTGTTTCATTTTCTGTTGGTTTTCCTTACTACCTCTTTAGATTTAACTCTATGTAGCCAGGCAGGATAATGTCATACAGGTAAACTGAGGTGCATATTTATAGATAGATATAAAACAATAACAACAAAAGATATTCCACTTATCGTCCACACGTGTATCTGTACATTTCCTATGGCATGATTTCATGTTATTTTGCTTTTCCTTATTTTTTCCCCTTTCTCTATGGCCATATGCCATTTCTGGAGGTAATAATTTAAAGTCAGAGGTCAGCTTGGATGGAGGGGGAAGGAGAGAAACCCCAGAGAAGCATCTCCTTGATCCTGCAGAAATTGGCCTTAGGGTTGAAGTTAGCGTAGCTGAGGGCCTGATTTTTTGTGTGCATGGACAATAGGCATTACAAAGCTCTGTTCCATCACATCCCCTCCACTCTTCTAGCGTATCCTGAACACATCCCCTCATTCCCCTGTGCTAGTAACAGGGAGGTGATTGGTGAACTGGACAATCTGCTGCAAAATTTTCATACCTGAGTGCCATGACTTTCAAAGGTGCTCACTTTTATTTAGGTGCCTTAGGTGTCTAAATATGTATTTAAGAGGTCTGACTTCAGGCATCCAGATTGAAATTTTGGCCTAAACCCACACATTTGTAGCTTTAGTCCACACCTTAACGACTTGCGGCATGAGGCTTCAGTATCTTTCTTGGTCATATATTAACTTTATACTAGCTTTCCTGTTTTTTAAAAATCTTTAATTTCTGTACCTTTCTCCCACAAAGCAATTACATTCTCATGGGATGATCTGGGCCATTGTGTATATACAAACACTCATCATAATAAAAGTTAAACTACAGCACATCCCAATATCCACATCCCTATGGCTGATAAAAATATTATGCTGTAAAGTCCAACTTCAGTCCAATAATTTCATAGGAGTCATGAAAGAATGACTTTTCTTTAGTGACCAGAATTCCCAGATGCTGGTGCTGTATCATGTGATTTTCCTATGGTTTGATATTACAAACATGTTTGATCTAAGAGAGCTATTGGAAATGAGGTCTTCATTTTGTAGCATGTTATTTCTGTAACACTCTCTTTTCTTTTTCCCTTCTTTGTTAACTCAAAATCCATTAAATATAATACAGGACAAAAATCCAGTAAATCTACTGAATTTAGGTATTCTTTTCTAATATTTTGTTTCCCATTGTATTAATGGATTATCATATATGTAGCCACTTCATTTAGTTGTTTACTAGCTTGTAAGCCCTATAAGCAAGCTGTTTAGCTGGATATAAGCTCAATAGACATTTGGCCAGATATAGAGCCACAGGCAAAGGAATAATGTGCACCATATAAGAATAATCCTTCTGCCAAAAAAAATTATTACATATCAGTGATTGAATGCAGTAGTCTTCAGAAGTCAGAACCCTAGCACAAGGGAGAATTAATTCTACACTTGCAAGGGAAAAAGGGATGGTGCAGCACAGTGATGAACAGTATTTTCTTTCTTTTACTGCATTGAGAGAGTGGGGAGATAGAGACCTAAATGAGCAACCTTCTAAAATTTTGCCTACTCATCCTAAATCAAGGGTATATTCAAATCCACATTTTACTGATTAATCAAAGTTACTCAATATAGTAAAACCCTATATTTATCATTCCAGTATCTTCAGTACTTCAGAGAGCTCTGAAATAAGTCATTACTGCAGAAACATATCAATAAGACTCAATGTGGTCCTTGAGTCAGATCACAGGGCGTGAACAGACAGAGCACACACAGATCTGTAATACTAATACAAGTTTCCATGCCTTATCATCAGGGGATGCGCTGTCATATTAGTTAGGCTTGGTTTATTTTCATCCTTGGTTTAACAGAGATTAATATAGCTTAATCTTTTATTAAAATCCCATTGGATGAAGGGGGTTTGGACTAAAGGTTAGGTATCCAGATTGATCTCCTGGGTGATGTTCCCCCTGGGTTTGTCCCCGTGATCCTGTTTGTCAGAGTGGAAAACCATTGCACTCTGTTTGCTGCCTGAAAATTAGTTTTTGTCTATGACTGCTATTATTTAACTTATGAACACATCTAATATTCAGAGTGATGTCTGGAGTGAACATATTAAATGATTCTCTCTCATTTTCAGTAACAAACAAAAAAATATTTTTATTTCAGTATATAACAGCATGCAAAAGAAAAATAATAGCTTAATGTTGACAGAAACATACTCCATTCATGTTGCTAGGTGGGTCCATGAGGGAAAGACAATATTTTAATTGGAAATGTGAATATGATTCACATTTGTTTCATTATTTCAAATCCTGTTTCTTTCAGGTGGCCATTTTTGTTAGCAGTGAAACAGACCTGAAAAAGGACTCCTTTCATAGAGCCATAGATTCTAAGGCCAGAAGGGACCATTATAATCATCTAGTCTGACCTGCTGTATAGGACAGGCCATAGAATTTCCTCAGAATAAATCTACAGCATATATTTTATAAAAACATCCAAATCTTGATTTAAAAATGGTCAGTGATAGAGAATCTACCATGACTCTTGGTAAATTGTTCCAATAGGTAATTACTTTCGCCATTAAAAATGTACGACTTATTTCCAGTCTGAATTTGTCTAGCTTCAACTTCTAGCCATTGGATCATGTTATATCTTTCTCTGATAGATTGAAGAGCCCATTATTAAATATTTGTTTCCCATGAAGGTACTTATAGATTGTAATCAAGTAACCCCATAACCTTCTCTTTGTTAAGCTAAATAGATTGAGCTTCTTGAGTCTATCACTATAGCACATGTTTTCCAATCCTTTAATTATTTTTGTGGCTCTTCTCTGAATCATCTCCATTTTATCAACATCCTTCTTGAATTGCGGGCATCAGAACTGGGCATTATATTCCAGCAGCTGTCGCACCAGTGCCAAACACAGAGGTTATTTAATCTCTCTTCTCCTACTTGAGATTCCTCTGTTTATGCATCCCAGGATCGCATTAGCTCTTTTAGCCACAACATTGCATTGGGAGTGCATATTCAGCTGATCATCCACCACAACCCCCAAATCTTTTTCAAAGTCACTGCCTCCCAGGATAGAGTCCCCCATCCTGTAAGTATGGCCTACATTCTTTGTACATTTACAGTTAGCCATATTAAAACACATATTGTTTGCTTGTGCCAAGTATACCAAGTGATCCTCTTCATGATTTACCAGTTCCCCATTTCTGTGTCATCTGCAAACTTTAGCAGTGATGATTTTATGTTTTCTTCCAGATTATTGATAAAAATGTTAAATAGTGTAGGGCCGAAAACCAATCCCTGTGGGACCCCACTGGAAACAGACCTGATTGATGACAATGCTCCATTTACAGTTACATTTTGAAACCTACCAGTTAGCCAATTTGAATGCGTTTAATGTGTGCCATGTTAATTTTATATGTTCTAGTTTTTTCCTCAAGATGTTGTGTGGTACCAAGTCAAACACCTTACAGAAATCTAAGTAAATTACATCAACACTACCACCTTTATCAACCAAACTTGTAATCTCATCAAAAAAAGTTATTGTTAGTTTGACAGGATCCATTTTCCATAAATTCATCTTGCTTTGCATTAATTACATTACTTTTCTTTCATTCTTTATTAATTGAGTCCAGTCTATCAGCCACTCCGTTGTCTTGCCCAGGATCAGTGTCAGGCAGACCGGCCTATAATTAACATGATCATCCTGTTAACCCTTTTTAAAAATTGGCACAAGTTGGAACAGTTTCTTCATAGAAAAGATGTGCTTCAGAAAAAATTACAGCAATAAGATGTCCACCCCAACTCCTCCATATACATGATTTTCAGAAATAGTATTCAAACATTGTGGGAAAAGGACCATCTTCTGTTAGTAATATGAATATTTGGAAAGGGAAAAGCTCCCAAGGGTGTTACAAAGTGAAAACAGTGTGAGGTGAGTGATGATCCATTCACAAATGAGAGAGCCTTTTGGGACTCCCTTGGAGCTGTATGTTTTTATTCTCAAACCAGAATTACAAATACAAATTAAAACTTTTGTAACAATTTTATACTCTCTTGAAAAAAGATACTGTGGATGGGGGGCAATTTAATAACTTGCAAACAGTAAAACGAGAAAATATTCATAATGTTTTCTAAAAGCAGTAGGACTCCAGAAAGCATCCATTAACATCTACTAATCAGACTTACTGGTCCATTAAACAAGCTCTGTTATGCCTTTGGCTACTTACAGTATAATTGCGCAACTTTGTCAAGTGCAAGATGAAAGTGCTTGATTTTTGTGTATTTCAGTTATTGTACAAACAAGAATACATGAAAATAAATATTCCTCCAGGTAATTTCTTCTTTAGCAATAACACATGGCACAAGATAAACCTAATAATGCATTAAGCAATATATTATTATTAACCATGTCTTATGTTTACTTTAAAACTTTCAGAATAATGAATTATGTTGTACAAAGTTTGTGTTGGTCTTGCAATATTTTAGAAGTCACTCCTTAAAAAGACAGACAAATTTGACAATGATTTATACTCTGTGACCCTATTAAAGTCAGTTGGGCTTTTACAAATAAAAGAGAGAGGCTTGAAACCCCGTGTTTATTTTTATAACGTTGTCAGAAAAATATTATTTACTCATAGTTGATCTACTATACATAACCAGCAGAATTGTTTAATACTTAGCTCAGGCATGCAGCCATGTCATGAAGATAACCAAATATTTAGAGCCAGATCTGGCCTTTACTTATACTGAGTAGTGCTTTACTCCAAGTAGTCTATCTAGTGTTTTCTGGGGTCTCTACAAGCTAGGCCAGATGATCTCCATTCACCCAGCCATACAGCTACCTATTCAGACAGACATCCAGAGAAAAAGAGGCATCCACATGCAATTCATTTTATTTTAATTCATTCCATAATGCAGCAATAAGCTATAGAGTGCACACTAGCAGGATGAGTGCCCAAAAGTTGGCTGCCTTAGAAGTCCATCAGTAGCCTATTAATGTACAACCTGAAGTGGCTTTTTACTATTAGAGTATGACTTCACATTTTGGAAAAAATATTAAAAAGAGATTAAAGGGAGGGGATCTTATGCAAATATCCTTCCACTGTGAAAAGTAGTTTCTAGTATAATGATGAGACAATAATAAGGGAAGAGTTATAAATACCTTTTTTCTACTCTTTTGAATTTTCTGCTGTTTGTTCATTTTCTTAATCCTCTTTCCCTATTCTTTTAAGGTTCCATGGACTATTTAGACCCTTCTTTCTATCCCCTGAAACCCAGCTTCCCTTTCAGTAGCAGTTTACCACCCAACACCCAATTTTAACTCACTTTATATGAATTACAAATTGAAATATTGAACAGTTTAGCTTTTGCACTAAGAGTTAAAAGTAGCTTAAAGATCCAGACATTTGGGGCTAGGAGAGAGTTGAAAACTGACTATTTCTCCTTCAGCTTCCCACTCCCCTCCCCCACATCTGCCTCTCATCACCCATCTCCACAGGATGCTGCCTTATTATCATAAAAGTTACAAAAGACAGTTTGAAGAATTAAGAACATTTCATTTAATTAGTGCTGTCCATGCCCTGGAGTCTCTTCCATACTTTTGCTAATGAAAATATCAAAGGTGATTTGTGGGAAATATGCAATATGATGCATTTGCTTGGGAGTTTAAAGATTCTTTCCTGTCTTCTGAGTGTTCGCTTTGTCTTTCCCATATTGCTGGGTGAGGAAGGAACTCAAGACTTTGAATGCACTTACAGGCCTAATGACCAAACAGGCAGTGAGTACCCCTTGCAAAATCTACAAGTGGAGGAGGAGCTTACTCAGCCCTTCACTTATGACTGAAAAGGGGGTGCTTTCTTGTCAGAAAAAATGCTATTTGAAAGAAAGGCACTATTCTCTCAAAATGTAAGAGTAGTGTGACCTCACCCACCACTTCGTTTTTTTTGAAGGGCAATTCCTCTTCAGCTACCAGGAAATGATGTGACCCTAAAACCCTTAGTTCTGACTGTAAATATTTTAATTCATCTAATCCCACCCTCCCTGCACCCAAAAATTCATAGAATTGTGAGAGTTAAAATGGTGGTTCAGTTCCTGAGGCAACTTGGCAGCAGGAGGGTAAAAGAAGAAAAAACAGCCTGGGGAAAGGCAGAGAGGAAGAGGTACATAGGGAGAGGAAAGGCAGGTAACAGATTTAACTGCCTTTGCAGCTAAAAGTCACTTCTAAAAAAAAGAGGTGGGAATGCTGGTAGAGGGTGCATTTGAAGTAAATATTGTTATAAGTTGTACGAAACCTTTTTATGAATTGCGTTGTTCAAACTGAATTGGGAATGCACTGTTCATCTAAGATAGTTGTAAGAAACACTTAAGGGGCCACTCCTAAAACAAGGCCTAATGGAATCTTCCCAGACACTAGCACCACATGCATGGGGAGTTCTAGAGGGAGTTGTGACCAAATGTGTGGTGTCAGGGTGTGTGAGAGAACAGACAGAAACTGAGAACAGACAAGAATGGAGTGAGAGCCAGAAGTAAAAAAAGAAGAAAGCCAAGCAGTAGCCTGGGAGGACAGTGTGACTCTGGGAAAAGCTAGAGACAGCTTTTGTGTTTGTTGGCTAAAGAGGCTTGGGGCCAAGCTAAGAAACTGCTCCTTTAGTTTTTTATTTCATCTGCATTTGGAGTAACAGAAATTTGTACAGTCCCTGTAAATAACCAAGATTCCATTAAAGAAAATACCAGATCCATCAGTTTCTATTTCCAACTGGAACATCCCCAGGACCCCGAAATTTGACTAGATGCTCAGATTGAAAAGGGGCAACACTGGTGTTACGAGTGGGGTCCAGTTCCAAAAACAGAGATTATGAGATGGTATTCCTGTTGAACCAGGGTGGAATAAATAGGGGAGGGGCTTTCAGAAATCAAAAGTGGCCAGTGGATTTAAAACAAGACTTAAAACAGGATCTGAATACTTTGCAAAAGGATTTACAACAAGAGTTAAAACTGGAACTGGAGACTTTGCAAAAGGATTTAAAGAAAGACCTGAAATAGGAGCTGTAGGCTTCACAAAAGGGATTAAATCTGGAGGTTTGCCAGAAAGGGATCGGAGATGACTTGCAGGTAGAGGTGAAATCTGTGTTGGAACAACAACTACAAAGTGTTCAGACAGATTAGGAAGCCTAGCTGGAATACACCCAGGCTGGAATGGTAAAAAAGATTGATGAAGTGACCAGTCATCTGACTGCCATGGACCAGAAGGTTTTCCATGAAAGAGGTGGAGTCCAAGGAAGCTTTCATCAGTCTAGAATTTCCAACCATGAGGAACTGCAGCAAAGAGTTATGGAGCTAAAAATTTAACTACAGAAAGAAATCAAAGGGTCACAGACCACAGTGGAAGGCAGCCACCTGGATGAGAAATTGAACCAGCCAGAGGGCTTGAGTAAGACTGGACATTTACAACAGTTTGCTACCCCGTTTATAATCCACAGAGGCCTAGAAGGGAGAGGTTAGGCTGTTCCAGCTCAAATAATGCAAAATCCCACTCACTATCTTTGAGGGAAAAGCTCCCTGGGAGGCATATTTGGATTCAGTTCCACAAAAGCTCAAATGAATGGCTGGGAGGAGGGACAGAAGGGGGGTTACTAGCAGCCAGTTTGGGTGACCCAGTGCTGATTGTGCTGCAGAATTTAGCCCTGGAAAGGAGACTGAGTTATTTGGACCTGGCCTTTCACATGTGGTTAGGAGCTAGCTATCAATCTGAGCTGGCCAGACACAGCAAAGAGCTAGAAGGAGAGGGGGGGAAAGAAACCCCACCTGGCAGAGGACCTGCAGAGACTTGTGTTCCTGGCATGCACAGACACCACTGAGGCCTTCCAGGATAAATTGGCAATTGTCCAGTTTACAGATGCCCAGCTGGACTTGCAGATCATGATCAGAAAAAGGAGGCCAACTACACTCTGGGAGGGGGTGGAATTTGCCGCAGAATTTGAATCTTTCTTTGCACCAGAAGAGGAAGCAACCACCAGTGAAGAAGTTGGAAGCTGATTGTTATGAGTCCTGTAAATACAGCTCTGTGTCTGATATTTATGATGAAACAGGGGATTTTAATCTTGTTCATGACCTTGTTGAACAATTAGAAAAAAAACGGATACATTTGGCTTGTAAAAGAAGGGAAATTGGCAATAATGTGAAAATTAAAGGAAACAGTTCAGTTAAATGCTGCTAGTGTGACAAAATTGGGCACAAAAAGGAGGACTGCTATAAATTTAAGACAGGCCAAGACAGACTTTCTCAAGTGTCTATTGAAAACCTCTCTCCCAGTTTGAGAAACGGGCACCAGGCTGAAGGGGCAAAGCTTGATGGAGGTCCAAGGATCAGCCCCCAGAGTTTTTGTTTAGATCTGGGCAGTTCAACAACAATAATGGAAGTTGGGCTAGTGAGTGTGCAATAGGATCTGTAGAAAATCATTGATAGTGACTGATACGGGCTCAAACATAACTGTTATTATATTGGATATCATTATGGCGGACAACTATGTAATCAGTTCCAGGGAAGGTGTCTTATAAGTTCCAGGTGTCTGGAAATTCCTTTTAAAGATATGGCCCAGGTGAGGCAAATGGTTTGTAGGCAATTGGTTTGCAGTGAATGAATTGTCCTGCCCCCAAGGGCAGAAACCATTAGAACAGCTATGTGCTGTGGTAGCTTTACAGCAAGGGGAAGATGGGGAGTGGTTGAAAGCTGCTACAGATCTTGTGGATCTGAAACGAAAACTGATCCCTGTTTATTTGCTGAATGTTTCTGACAAGCAGCAAATTGTAAGAGAACAATTTTGGTAGTAAGCAGGGTGTGAATTAGCATTTTTAGAGTCGGGACTGCTTCTATCTTGGCCTATCCATGTTTCAAAACCCCTTTCATGTTGGACACAGAAGCTAGTGCTTACAGTGTGGAGGACAGAATTTCAGCTTGACTGCCCGGTCCCTACCCCCATCTGATAATGTAGCTGTGGAAGTTGAGACTTGAAAAGTTGCTATGGACGTGAATCCCCCCAGGGCCGTAGCAACAAAGAACGTGGCCCCCTCCGAACGGTGGCCCCCTCCGAACATATGTCCGGGCGGGGCCCCTTACAATACAGAAACTGGAATGCGGTATTTATTTTGCCACTTTTAGGGGCCTCCTTCCTTGCAGGGCCCCCTCCGGTCGGAGGGTACGGAGGGCGCTCGCTACGCCTCTGAATTCCCCATTCAAATAGAATGGGCAGGGTCTGCCTCAGCCATCAAAGTTCATTGAAACAATGGGTATTCCTCAGTGGCTGATTGAAAGGGCCCCCTCTGTGATGGTAAAGTCCATTAGGGAGTGAAAAATGGCAAGGGGATTTGGGTGGGAGTAAAAATCAGTTTGGATTGGTGATGTGGAAACATCTTGACAAAAAACCAATGGACATATGTAAATAGTTAATCTTGTATGATTTTTAATTTGTTGAATTGGTTGTTTTCTTTATGTTTGGAATGAGTCATACAGGGCATCACCATTTTGGGCCTCATTGTGATGGGGAATGAAGCAAAGATGGGGGGTGTTATGAGTTGGGTGATGCCTTGTTGCGGATTGAGTTAAAACCCTGTTCAAACTCAATTGCGAACAAACCCTTCACCTAAAACAGTTGAAAGAAACACGTAAGGGGCCACACCTAAAACAAGGCCTAATAGAATCTGCCCCGAAACTAGCACCATGTGGACAGGGGGTTCCACTGGGTAGTGTGACCAGGCGTGTGTGTGAGAGAACACACAGTAACTGAGAACAGACAAGAATGGAGTGAGAGGCAGAGGTTAAAAAAAAGCAGGAGAGTCAAGCAGCAGGCTGAGAGCACAGTGTGACCCTCGGAAAAGCTAGAGAGAGCTTTTGTGTGTGTCGGCTAAAGAGGCTTGGGGCCAAGCTAAGAAAGTGCTGCTTTAGGTTTTGGTTTCATCTGCATTTGGAGAAGCAGGACTTTGTATAGGCCAGGGATTGGCAACCTTTGGCATGCGGCTCGCCAGGGTAAGCCCCCTGGCGGGCCAGGCCGATTTGTTTACCTGCCGTGTCCGCAGGTTCGGCCGATCGCGACTCCCACTGGCCGCGGTTCACTGCTCCAGGCCAATGGGGGCTGCGGGAAGCGGCAAGGGGCCGAGGGATGTGCTGGCCGCTGCTTCCTGCCACCCCCATTGGCCTGGAGCGGCGAACCGTGGCCAGTGGAAGCCGCGATCTGCTGAACCTATGGACGCGGCTAGTAAACAAACTGGCCCGGCCCGCCAGGGTGCTTACCCTGGCGAGCCGCGTTCCAAAGGTTGCTGATCCCTGGTATAGGCATTGTAAATAACCAATATTGCATCAAAGAAAATACCAGTTCTATCAATTTCTGCTTCCAATTGGATCATCCCCAGGGACCAGTAATTTGACCAAATGTTCGGGTCATAAAAGGGCAGGAATATTTTCCTTCTGTTTTTCCCTTGTTTTCACGCATAAGCATAACATAGATGTGTATGCAATTCTTTTTTTTAATTTTTGAATTATGAGGTTACAATTATGTACTATTGAGAGCTGGTGCAAAATTGAGACACTATCCAAAGTGCTCAACCAAACAAACATGCAGAATACAGCTTTGGACACTCATTGTGCCCAGCCATATGAAACTTTGGTGGCACACAAGTGTGGTCAGAGGGATTAAAGAGAGAGAACATGCAGTTGTTGGTCAGATGGATGTTGCACAGATGTGTTCATTAATGCTTGTGAAGCACTCTGATACTTTGGTAAATACACCTTGGAAAAACCCATGAAGAAATTTAATAATTCTGTATTGAGTGCATGGTTTGGATGGTATGCTATAAATAATTAATCATGCCACACAGTGAATGAGGAGGATAAAATGAAATATTGAATAGCTGCTTATTAATTGAGCACGACCCATCCTTTGTACTGAATGAGGCAGGGATTCTGTGGGGAAAAAATAAAATGTGATCAAATAATTAAAGACTATCATAATGCATATGCACAAGGGGGCCAAATTAAGGTTCCACAGGCAACCTTAATTCTGGCACTTACTAACTGTTGAGTGCTTGACTTTGCTATATTTATAATGTTCTTGGATTGTAGTTTTGAGTGTGTGTGTGTGTGTGTGATGTCCATGAGGGTGTAATTCTATTTAATGTTGCCTACATGTGTATAGACAAATATGAGATGCTTTGTAAAAAAAAAAAAAAAAAATTATTAAGAATGCAGAGTTCTTCAGAAATGGCCTGAATATACTGTAAGCAAATACATGTGTTTAATAAGTATAAAAAGTTGAATTTATATGCTGGGATCAGTGTTAAGGTTGCAGCATATATTTTGATTTCTTAGTCAGACTTGTATGTGAGTGTATTTATTGAAATATGGAATATAAATGAGGAAGTGATGCCTGAAGATTGTGAAGGAACTTTGACTCAGGTCTTCATCTGCTTTTAGAGTTTTCATTATTTAGAATTGGATGTCAGCAACCATAATTCCATATTGAGAATGGGTGCTGGTTTTTTTTAAAGTGACGCTTGGGGAATCAGGCAGTTATAGTAAGCAGGCTCCCAGGTGGTCAGAGAACCAGCTCCCTGAGCAGCTGCCTTCTTGTGCTGTCCAGCTCCCCAGGAAACGGGCAGCTCTGGTGAGACAGCTGTCCAGGGAATCACAGCCCTGGAACACAGCTGGGAGAAACCAGCCTGCCTGCCTGGTTTCCATCAAAGCTTTCAACAAAATCAGCACATTCCTGCAGAATGTTTTGATTCTGTTGAATCAGCATTTTCCAACAGGAAAATGTTCTGTTGGAAAATCTGGATCATTTCTAAATAAGGTTTAGTTTAAAAAATAGTCTTTGGGGCTAAGACTATGAAAAGTTAGAGCCTGAAGTGCGATTTTACTGCTAAGTTGTGAAAAGGAGCTATAGCAAAAATAATTTAACTAGAGCATCAGTAGAAACATCTGCAGTTGTTATATCCGGTGGTGTGTAATGCCAGCACAGCTTAGTTTACAGCAGAGGAAATGAGATGATCAGTGGTATGCTGAGTTATTTTTTAGTGTAAGATAGTTTTATTAAGGTAGTCGTTTGTTCACTGGTGAAAGATAGTAAGATTACAGCAGCAAAGTGGGATTTGGACTTACATTACTGCAAAATCAATACTGTACTATAAAATCAAAATGCAGTAGATTGAGACTGGAGTAATCTCTCAATTTTTAGCCATTTCCTATAATAAACATTTTGGCTGAGGGGAGTTTTGATTATATATAAACCTACTGATATACCACTCCAGGTGGCTGGATGAAATTAGTTTTGACATACTGTGTAGTATCACTAATACTGTCTGATACAGCTCAAATCTATCTTTGCTAAAAGGCTACACTTACGTTCTTGTTCAACAACACAAATTACTACATTTCAGTTGTGAGTGATGTAACTGCAAGTTTAAGGCCCTATACTCAATTGAATCCATGTGGGTAGAGCCTGGGGCCAATTGCCAGCCCCACTGAAGTCAGTGGGGCTCCGTGGAGGCCCAAAGCTCCTCCAGCATGGATCTGATTGCAGGATTGGGGCCATAGTTTGTAAAAGACTTTAGAATCCTTTGGGAGGAAAGGCAGTACAGAACTGCAAAATATTCATTTATCATTCTCTATTTTCACTCCTTGTATAGCTATACTTCACTGTAAAATACCAGTTCATTTGAATCAATGTCCGGAGCCAGGTCATAATCTATGGAACATATTTTCTTGTGTGAGATTTACCATCTGATCTAGCATGGTAAATTTTGGCATGGTCAGAGCACTAAAATGTTGGAAATTGAGTAGGCTTTCAGATAGGAAAAAAAAATCAGATTTATGGTGTTTAATATAATGAGGCTATCAGATGATCTTATTTGATTAGAGTTGGAATATTAAACATTTCTACATCTGTTGGTCATTTGTGCATACAAAGCCTTTTATTCTGTTATGGAAAGCAGCCACCATATCGTCCTATATTGGGTTTTTTGGCAGAATGAACCTGAAATATGTATTACTATGGGAAAAGGTTTTAAGGTTTCACTCCAAAAATATACCTAACAGGCCTTCTTATAGCTGATTATAAAGCTCCTTCTCTCAAAGATCATGACCCTATGACAGTTGTATTCTAAAGCATTATAGCTGAATCGCCTAGCTTTCCCACTGACAATAGATATGAGATGCTGGACTGGGATTATCATAATTTATAATTTGCTCACAGTCATTTCCCTGTGTAGGAAAATGCATTTCTGCTGATTTTAGAGAGAATCTTTAATAAACATCTTTATGAAATACTGTTATTCTATACAATCCAAATCTCGTGGTCTAGTAAAGTGTTATAGATGGCTCAGATTGTAACAAACCTGTCTTGTTCCTCTACACTGAAGGTAAGAGAGGAGAAGCAAAATTTAGAGACTTTGTGTAGACATATTTTTTCTGATTGTGCCCTTCCAGTCCTGCATATATAGTCAAAAATCTTAATGATCTATCAATTTAAGCAGTGTCCGTGTTCACCTTCCTACTATACATGCCCCATGAACATTGCAGCAAGGTGGACTTAGATTTGGTGGCCAGGCCCCAATTTTTGTAGTGCTCCAGTAAATCAGACGGGAAATTTGGTGACAACATTATTTAAATGAAAAAGGAGAGTTTTATTGACTTAAATATGAAAATGAATGACACAATCAGTACAATGGTTTGTGTGCAGTGCTTAATTTGTAATGAAAGAGGTGCCAGGGCGCAAGCAATTTTTTACCATCCATAACGAATGCAGCAAGGGGCAGAGAGGTGCCAGGGCTATGAACTGCCAAGCCTAGAGGTGCAGCCCTGGCATAAATTAAGCACTGCTTGTGTGCTATTTATTTTGATACTAAATTTCTTTTACACTATCCCCACACTTTGTTTTCATTAGGACACAGGCCCTTGTATTGACACCACCTAACTGTATTCTGCTAATTGTCAGAAGGGAAACCGGAGGTTTTAATACATGACAGAGGGTAGTTGGGGCTTTGGCCCCCTAATGGCCTGGGAATTAGGGTGACCTGGTGTCCAGTTTTCAACCAGAATACCTGGTCGAAAAGGGACCCTGGCGACTCTGGTCCGCACCGCCAAGCGGGCGGTTAAAAGTCCGATGGGTGGTGCTGCAGAGCTAAGGCAGGCTAGTCCCTACCTATCCTGGCTCCGTGCTGCGCCCCAGAAGTGGCCAACAGGTCCAGCTCCTAGGCGGGGGGTCCACGGGGTTCCATGCGCTGCCCCGAGCACTGGCTCCACACTCCCATTCTCCGGGAACCACGGCCAATGAGAGCTGCGGGGGCAGTGCCTGCGGGTGAGAGCAGCGCGCAGAGCCACCTGCCGTGCCTTCGCCTAGGAGCCAGACCTGCTGGCTGCTTCTGGGGTGCAGCTCAGAAGCCCGCCTTAACCCCCCCGCTGCCCCAACCCCGAGAGCCGGGAGCCCCGGAGGTAAGCCCGAGCCCCAAACCCCTGCCCCATCCCTGAGCCCCCCCAAACCTGGAGCCCCCTCCTGCATGCCAAACCTCTCATCCCTGGCCCCACCCCAGAGCCTGCACCCGCAGACAGAGCCTTCACTCCCCCTGCACCCCAACCCCCAGCCCAGAGCCCCCTCCTGCACCCTGAACCCCTCTGCCCCAGCCCAGAGTCCCCTCCTGCACCCCAAACCTCTCATCCCGGCCCCACCCCAGAGCCCACACCCCTAGATGGAGCATTCACCCCCTCTTGCACCCCAACCTCCTGCCCCAGCCCAGAACCCCCCTCACACCCTGAACCCCTCTGCCCCACTTCCCAGCCTGGAGCCCCCTCCTGCACCTCAAACCCCTCATCCCCGGCCCCACTGAAGAGCCCACACTCCCAGCCAGAGCCTTCACCCCCTCCCAACCCCCTACCCCAGCCCGTAGCCCCCTCACTCACCCTGAATCCCTCATTTCTGGCCCGAACCTGGAGCCCGCCCCCACCTCCCGCACCCCAGTGCAGCCCAGTGAAAGTGAGTGAGGGTGGGGGAGAGTGAGCCACCGAGGGAGAGGGAATGTAGTGAGTGGGGGCATGGCCTCGGGGAAGGGGTGAGGCAGGGGTGTGGCCTTGGGGAAGGGGCTGAGTAAGGGTGTTCGGTTTTGTGCGATTAGAAAGTTGGCAACCCTACGTGGGATATGCATGTTAGGGGTAAGCACATTATCTGGGTGGGTGGGTTAAAAGGCCACCTAGCCAAATCAATGGGTAGAAAATTTGATAGGACTAGCGGTGGGGGAGGGGGACGACAGACTGAGAAAAGAGGTGGTGGCAGGGGAAGCACCATTCTGGAGGAATGCTGGGGTGGCCTCCCCTCCATTTGCTCTCTGTTTGCCATTAGCCAGCCAGAGAGGGAGTTGACTGGCTCTTTACTCCCTCTCCCCTCCGCCCCCCACTAATTTAAACCTTGCCTGGGGTTTTTGGATCCTCTCACTCCAGTTTACCTGCCTCACCCTCCCTCTCTACAACTGTAGTTTAGGAGCTGGATTTTTAGGAAGCTGCAGATTCAACCAATTGGCAGTGGCCTGGGGGGGGGGGGGAGGGGTTCACCTTCCTCACAGAATTCTCTAGGAACTGCTAGGTTACATAGGAGTAGGACTTAAAAACAGCCAGTGTCCAATTCAGATAAAAGGCTAAAAGAACCATCTTCCCTAAGTAAGGTGTGAGAATTTGCTGGTAGACCTTGGACCTGTGGGAAAAGGAGTGACCTGAAGTCCTCACAGACCAAGGTCCATCTTTTGGTGTCTTCAGTCATCTTCATGGGGAGAAGGAACTATGTGTTGTATTATAGGAGCCCTGTAACCACACACTGGACCCACGTAAATGCCTGGTACGAGGGAAGCAGTGTTAAGTCAAAGTTGTGGCCTGGTGCTTAAATCTATCCCTGTGTCCGTCTTCATTTTCCTGCATGTCTTGATGAATGATCAGCATGAAGTGTCATATTTAGATTTCATAGTTAATTCCCCACTGAAGTGAATAGGATGGTTCAGATCTCTCTCTCTCTCTCTCTTTCAGCGCTATTTGTTTTCAGGCTGTCTGCAGACTCCAGGAACATTGTTTAGACTGGGCTTTTTCACCTCAATTTTTCCAACATTGCAGTAGATGGGAGCACTGGTGTAGACAAGGCGACTGCGGCCTCTCGTGTCTTAAGCACAGTGTATTATAGACCAGCTCTGAGCAGGTAGCTGAGAAGGTTCTTCAAACTATGGCTGCCACCTTCAAACACTGTCTGCGCTAGGGCTCCCATAATTCCCACCACTAGTGGAGCTGAGTTGGTGATAGCAACACTCTAAGACGTTGGGCAAAATAGTGTAGACAACCAAAGGAAGGCAACAACAAGGCATCAGTTTCCATTTGGGTCGCATTGTTGATGGGTTTTTGCAGCCATGTGGCCTAGAAACAATATTTTTTAAAATGGAAGGTTAGATTCTGGAACACAATTCTGGAACAAGAGTGGGGGATTCTTTGGCGGATTGCAGAAGGTGCTGGGGCTCCCTCGCCACCTGTAGAGGTACCTCTCTGTACATTAGCTATCTGTATCTTTTGTGAGTTGTTTCCTCCAACCGACCAGTAAAAGCTATTCACCTGGAAATCACATACAATTTCATAAGTGTCATGCAAAGTATAAATCGGATATCCAGAAATAGATGTTCCATCACAGAAAGTGGTGAGCATGTAGAAACGGGATTATCATGGTAACTGTTTTGCAACCACTGTTCTAGAAATAGGTGCAAGCTGTAACAATCAAGCATCAGAATCTTGCATAATAAATTACAGCAGAATTTTCTCTTTTAATTGTGAGCCTGATCTGTGCAGTGATGCAAGAGAGTAAGGGGCTGAAGGGACCCCTGTTACTCCCTTCTGCCAGATGCCAGGATCATGGAGAGCAGACTCTGCAGGGCTACTCTTTCACCCCACAAAAATGGGCAGGTAGTGGCCAGAGCCTGGGCTCCACTGCCAATGTTTCCACTAGCTTAGCTATGTTAGTGTTCAAGGGGAAGTACGTTAAAACAGGTATAGCCATAGATTAGGAATCTTCCCCTGAAGAGCAGAGGGAAATCCAGAGACAAACTGTGACTCTTGAGTCACAATCTGCCTTCCAGCCTGTTCCAGGGCTGGAGCAACAGCGGGCTGTCCCTTGCATTGGGATCATGGCAAATCCACAGCTGAGCCTTGTGTGTTTTAGTTGTTAATCACTGATTGCAGTACTCTTCTAAGTGCTTGCTCAGATGTAGTGGCTTTTGTATTTAGGGTGGAGTTTTGGGGGATGAGTGGGTGAAGTTTATTTATGAGTGAATTTTGGTGGATTTTAGTGCTTCTATCTTTTGTACATGGCACCCAACACTGTGGTATTTGAGCACCTAAAAGAGTGAGGGACATTTCCTAAAGTCAAATGTGATCTGATCAGTGTTCATCTTAACTACAAAGACCCACTTGGACACTTGTACTTAGACCTGTATCTTGCTTTCTATGGAAGACTAGAGGTTCTCCTCAGTGGAGGTTGTCAGTTGTATGGAAATGTGTTCTGTTTTTTGGTTTTTATGATACTAAGCTCCTTTATCCTGTAATAACTAAAGTCACATGTGAATCAAGCCCTTCTGGAAGGCTGATGAGTTAATGCACGCCACCACCCTTATACACAAATATGCTTTTGCCAGAAAGCTAGTACATTTAAAGCTTACATAATAGACTGTTAAAAGAAATGCTATTTTAATTATAATTTTGGCAAACAATACCTAGAAAGTATATTGTAAAGAGGTGTCTTTACTAGATTATGAATATAGGAACATGAGTAATCTTTCGTCACCATCTGCTTAGCCCATAGTAGGACCAACCTGTTTTTATTTGATTTTCACTTGATAAATCTTTATATCCAAATACTCTCATATTAAAGGAATTGTGAAATTGACCCTTAGTATTTCTGTTGCATAAACATCCAGGTTTTGTACATTTAAAATATCATGTTAACTCGGCCTGAATACTGGCAAAAGGAGTACCAATGATTACTATATTATAAGTTAGTCAGGGGACTGCACCACCCCACATGCAACTTGATGGTGTAATTAGAATATGAAATGAGGCATAAACTCTAGAGTATTAAGAGATAAAAATGTAATACAATGCAAAACAGAAATGCAAAAGTATGAATAAATCTTTTCAGAAATGACTTTTTCATGTTTTTTCTATCCATTAACATATGGAAAAGATAATTCTTAGGAAATGTGACTGCTCAGGTAAGAGACCTTTTCTCCCCCCGTTTCAAAAGTGGGATCATTACTTCAAGTTTAGGGATGTGCCATACCCATAATAATAATATAAATAAAATCATTTTATAATTCATCTTACACTGATGTTGCAAAATATGGGAGCCTGAAAACTTTGGAGGATCCAATATTGCCCACCCCAAACATCCAAAAATCATGAGATTCTCTAAAAAATTATGAGATTAAAAAAGAGGGGGATGTTTTTATTTGTCTCGAGGGTGCACTCAGGTCATATTTTGCAAGTTTTTCTCTCTAGCCATAAGGGTTAGAAGCTTAGGGGTGGTGTGTGTGTGGGAGGGATAGCTCAGTGGTTTGAGCATTGGCCTGCTAAACCCAGCGTTGTGAGTTCAATCCTTGAGGGGGCCACTTAGGGATCTGGGGCAAAAATCAGTTTGGTCCTGGTAGTGAAGGCAGGGGGCTAGACTCGATGACCTTTCAAGGTCCCTTCCAGTTCTAGAAGATAGGATATCTCCATTAATTTAAATTTGTCTCCATAAAATGGGGGTTTAAGTAAAACATCAAATACCGTGAAGCTCATGAGAAAATTGCAGGAGTTGGCAACATGGGTATCTTGGCTGTTAATTCTATATACTACCATAACTATGTATATGTATGTGTATGGGCTGATCCTACTTCTATTGAAATGAATGAGGTAGGATCAAGCTAATTGCCATGATACTGAAGTCATGTCTCTGACATAAGACTGAAACATTAGAATTAAAGTTCAGTGTAGTTTGTGAAATGCAGACGCAATATATGGTTCTTCATACTAAGTCTTTGATTAGGGTGGCCAGTTCAGCTTTTCTTCTCTGGACATTGAGGCTTTTCCATAGGGAAGACCTGGCTTGATCCAATACCCACTGAAATTAATGGAAGTCTTTCTATTGAGTTCAATGGTCTTCAGATAACATCTAATGTGAATGTCCAGGTAAAGAAATGATAGCAGAACCAAGATGCCAGATTAATAAAGTTCACTATTTTTCACTGCATATGAACATTTAAAAATGTCAATACTATTCTTAATATAAGATTTTCAGAAGAATAGGGAATGCTACAAACTTCACCTATTGTCTTCAGAAGCTATTCGAGCAGGATATGTTGCTTCCTATGTGATTAACTAGACAGAGGATGAATGGTTTGAATTGGCAGGAAAACAGTCTGGCAAGAATGTTCCCCCTCTGCCCTCCAAAGATAAAAGACAGACGATATGTCCCCATTGTGTCTAGTTTTCACTCATTTCCAGGAATAAGAGTCTAAAGGTCACAATTTCCTACATAAGGTATTACAAAGTTATTTTGTGATTTTCATGTTTTAAATTAAGTTTGCTTAGCTTCAAAGCAGACAGGAAAGGCATGGCTTCCTATTGCCCAAATAACTGTAAAAGAATTACTTGCTTGCGCAAGTGCCATTAGGCTTGTACACCACCTATTTATTCCCTTTGAGCCCTTCTCACCCTGGGAGCCCAGCATACATATCCAATAGTCACAGTGCTACTAAACAGCACTGTCTTATCTCAATTGTTCTCTTATCTCCTGATTCATGTTCTTGATTTTATTTTCCTGCTATTGCATCTTCAATCATAGGTGAGCCAGAAATTGCAAAATTACTTCCACAATTCTAATCAAATAATTAAGTTTTCAGTAGTGAATAAGATCCAGGTGCACCATTATAGTCTCTGAAAGTCAGGTAAAATCTTAAGAATTCTAACAATTTCTGAAAGAGAAATAAGTGCGGATGTTCTTCCATTTATTATCTTCAAGTCAATGAGAAAAGAGAACTTCTGAATCAAGTTTTGAAAGACTGTTTGCAAATGACTTGCTGAGAAGCATCTTCAAGTGCAGTGTGGTGCTTTTGTAAGTGTTGCATACCCTTAACATGTTTAAAAGAAAAAAGTCTGATTCTTAGGATTCAATAGATGGCACTGGAGCATATTTACAAACACAGAAATTTTCTGCAGAAAGTAAATACTTTTTTTCCCCTCCCAAAACAATGTTTAGTTGAAGCCCCTTCTTTTTATTCAAAAACATTTTTGGCAGAAAATCTTCAACCAGCCCTAACAACAATATAGCACCCATAGGCCAAATATAGGAACTCCTCCCTCTCGGCCCTTCAGCTTCTATATTAGACTGCACAATCCCTGAGAAATGTAGAGTACAGAAACCGAATATATTGTGTTGAACTAGACCCAAAATAGTGAGTTTCTAGTTTTTGCAATTTAGTCCCAGTACTGTCCCTTATACATTTTTGACAGTGCCAAGTTTGTCAACTTCTTTTTATGTATTGACCTGCAACTCTAATTAGCTGCATACTCGGGTATTGAAAATCTAAATCTATGGTGCTTCCAAACATTAACCTTTGAGAGTATGCCAAAGTACTGTGGGGTGAAGGGTGTATGTTAAAGTTGACATTTAGAAGTAAGGAGACATGGAAGTGTCCTTTACAGAAGAGACTTCCTTTGCAGACATATGTTTGCATAAGATTAAGGCTTTTTAGAATATACCAGGGACCTACTGGAGGGTGATGAATTGGATTATCAGGTAGTAGAGGATGTGCTTTGTTGACGTTTAGTTTTCCTCCAAATAAAAAATGCGAAGTAACTTTGAGGATAGGAAGCACGGATGTAGGCACCAAAGCTTATAATTGTTTAAGAAAGGAATGTTAAGTGGGATTCAATGAACAGCTCAAGTAGATCCCTAGTGTTACTGGAAGCATTTTCTTTACTAATCTATTGATGTGGACACAGCAGCAAAATGAGGACAGACACATGCATGGAATTAAGCAGCAGGCCACAAATTTTATTAAACTTTAACAAAGGGAAGGGGTGCTACCCACCCATCACCCATACTCTCCTATACCAGGCAATTAATTGGTTCCAGTGTGGGGGTTACAGGCTCTTTACCATATAACCCATAACAAGGGTTATGCTCTCTTCAGTCTACTCCTCAGGACTCAGTTCTCTTTGAGTCCTAACACCCTTCCCCCTACCCTCCCACCCACCACAAAGGGGAAGAGGGTGCAGAAGGGTGGGGAATTTGGTCCACAAGCGCCTTGTCCCACAAAGGCCACAAAGTCTCATCCTATCACATGAGCCCAAGGCCCATCGTCAAAATCCCAAGTCTTTTATCTCTGGGAACTGATCATTTTATTCCCTTAATCGCACTGGAAACTGGCCACAAGTTGTGATGAATAAACAACTCCACCCCAATACCTCCATTAGGTACTAAGCGTGTTCCTATGTACTCCACTGTGGGTTGAAGGTGCTGTGAGGAAGGCAAAAAACTCTGCCAATTGGCCTCTGGGAGACCAAATTCCTTCCTGGCCTCCTAAACAGGTGATTGATTAGACCTACAGCATCTGTTAGGCTGAGTTCCCATTCCTAGTTCAGGTAGGTAGGGTGGGCTGCTGGAACAAAGGCAAAAGAGGCTCCACATGGCCCCTTCACCGGGTTAAATCTGGGAGCTGGGGAATTCTGTCCAATCAACACTCCTCTCTCCCCAGCTGGCCAATGGATGCCAGAGACTCCTAGGGGGAGGAGCTACCTGTATTCCCTTGGTGAGTGTCTCCCTCCCTTGCTGCTGGGACTATCCCTCTTTCACTGTCTGTCCCGTCAAGTTTCTCCACCCATTGATGTGGGTGGGTGGGTGGCATGTCTCCTACTCTCATACTTACGTCAGTCCATGGAGTTTAGATTGTAACCAAGCATAATAAATTAAACCTGAAACATATCCAAGTTTTTATGAATCAGGTTTTGCATTTTGACTTAAGTGTTTTGGCTAATGTTTAGGTTTTTTTAAACATAAACTTACTGGACAGTAGGGGCTGAATTTATCTCTGTCCCAGAGCAGAATTCCATGTAAAGGGGGAGAAGGTTGCCTTGTACCCTCTCAGTTCTGAGACTTCTGTTTGGTCCCAGGCAATCAGGACGGCTGGTCTCACTTGCATGCCCAAGGTCCCTATAGTAGCTAGGAAATAGCCGTGTTTCAAACCAACTGCAGGCATAATCCAGAATGCCACATACCTGCCCCGACATAGTCCTGTGCTAGGGATAATCCTGGGGGCGAGGCACATGCAACTCTATACCACTGTGAATTGGACCCTAGATTCTCTGGATCACTGAGGAAAAACAGAAAAACACAAAACCCACATTCACTCAAATACACACTTAAGAATTTTGTAATTGTAATTTTGTAAATGAAGAGGAAGAAATTGGGGAGAGTAATCTCTCTGGAGGTCATGTGGTCTAGGGTGGGAGAGAACAGAGGTGGGATACCAAAACTTCTGAGTTACATTGCCCAAGAGTTAAAGCACATTTCCTCCTGCTATGCTAAAAGTACAGGAAGGGGTCCCTCTTGGCTAATGTGGTGAGAGCTCATTATTCCACTTCAACCTACTTTAAACACTGCCCAGTCCCATTTCTGCTACTGTCTAGCTTTAGTAATATTTTGCATTTATAAAGCACTTTCCAAATATTTATTTTTCTTGGTCTCACAACATGCCAGTGTAGTAGGTAAATTGCCTCAATGTTATAGCTGGGCACACTGATGATGCTTATGTGTTGTGCCATGCACAAAGTCACAAAGCAAGTCAGTGTCAAAAGCAGGATTAAAATGTAGGCCTTTTGATTTCTCTGTTCTATGCTTAATACACTAGACCACAGTGTTTCCTCACTAAGTTATATCCCCCCTCAGAGCCTCAGTGTTTCCATCTGTAAGAGTGTAGCAATTTTGTTTACAGTGGGTGAAAAATTAAAGTAATCAGGAATTAAAATATCTGCAGTCCAGATAGGTAAATTGTTGGCCAAGGTGAGAATAAAAATCAAGTGTTCTGGATTATGCTCATTCCTCTAGGGAACATGGACTCAGTACACGCATTTAGTTTAATTTGATCAAATATTGCTTGCATATACTGCATGTTGATGCATAAGATAATGTCTAAAAAAATATAATAGAATATCTTTTTTACTAAAACACAGAGGAAGACTGAGGGAACACTTTAGTTAAATCAAGCCTTGCTAGAACAAAGTGTGTCATGTACAGGCTCTCAAACAGCACTATTAGCATAGTAGGGATGCAGCCAACACTTTTTACTCAAAGATAGAAGTTTTTGCTGTGGCGACTAGCCAATGAGACTTAACTTCTCTTTAGGAAACTCAAATGAATAAATAAATAAGCTATTTAAATGAGGCTTTTTTTTTTGTTTGATATAAAAATCAATGATTTTTTAAGAAACTTTCCTTTAAATCAGTTCATCTTGAACGGTGCTATGCCAGATAGGTGATCAGTTTGCTTGGTTTGGTTGGATCCCTGGAGCCTCTGAACTTTATAACTTTTATTAAAGGTGTTTGGCCACTGGTAATCTTTCCTCATTGGTATCTTCAGTCACATATGAGACCAAAAGTTTTAGGAATTCTGAAATGGTGTGTAAGCTGCTTTTCAGAGGAGAAAATTGGCTTGCTGATAGAAAGGGTAAGGAACTTAATGAATGTTAAAAGCCAGCTCTGAGTTGCAGGGGTGAAGTTTGCTCTACTGTATCATACTGAACTCCAGGTGGAATTTCAAGGTCGTGTGAATTAGACATTTGGTCACGGTGATCAATGCTTGCAGGTGTCATTTAGCTATAGGGATCAAATAATGTTTTCCAAAAGCCATCTTCTATTCATGCTGTGGTCTTTGACCTTTCTCATACTGATAGGCTTTCAGGTATGAGGATCATATTGGAAAAAATCCCCCCCCCCACTTCTTTCTATTATATCAAAGGCTGGAATGGATTTCAGACCTTTTGAATGCCATTCTAGCTTCAGGTAAAGAATATTACATCTTCCAGTAGTGTTAATTAGAGGCAATTATAATTTGACCGACCTGCCATGCTAGTAAAACACATAGCAGAATTTGTTCTATTCTTTGAAATAGTGATTTTCCCCACCACCACCTTCTCCGCAAATATAAAGAAGTTCAGGGCCAGTTCCTGGCTCAATCTAAGGCTCTGTTATATTGCTCTGGTGCTGCAAAAGAGTTAAAGCTGTCCTAAATAGGAAGCTGAGGGTTTCCTTTGGTGTGGAGAAATCTTCAGGTGGCATGGAACCAGTGTAACCCAGCTCTTTCCCTGGCACTACTGCTGTCCAGTCTTTGCTGTAGGGACATGGCTGGACCACATGGTATATTGGAAATCTCCAGCCAGTGCAACAATCCTTATGATGCTCTTCCTAGCTAGCATACAATATAACAGCCCCGAGGCAGATCTAAATTACATAAGGGAGTAAAAGGCCCCCAGCAGGATCCAGGACTGGGGGAGAGGACAGCATGAAGTTTGCATAAATCCATCATTTGGGCCTCCGTACGTAGCAATACCAAACACTGCACCAGTGCATCCAAGAATGGCCTCAGCATTTAATAGATTTGCAAGTGATAATTGGAGGTAAGAACACAAATGGAGGTGGGAGCTATGGCCAAACTGCTCCTAGAATTCCACTATAATTAGTACTTATGAGGAAACCACCAATGGGATAATTACTGCCTCTAAGGCTAAATGTTTATGTCAACCACTGGAGCCTGAGAGATAAGGACACTTGCAGGTTCTGAACTTTCTCTATAATGTATTTGTAATTTTACAACAATTTACACTCATTATAAGGAGTGATGTGCATCCCACTTTGTCTTAGAATTCATGCTCTGTTTTGGTATCAGAATATGCTGGTAACTTCAGTTAGTGAAAATGTTGCTGCTGATTTTTTTTTAGCACTATTGTGTTTTATGGATTAGTCCACTGGGAAGAAAATTGGTAACCTGGAGTTTGTGCTGATTGATGAATATGTACAAGGAATTCTGCTTACTGAGTGTCTTCTGGGGACACCCCACCTAGACGTAGAGGGCCAGATGATTAAAGTGACATAGCTCCATTTACTTCAATAGAGCTACATCAATGTACATCAATTGAAGAGCTTGTGACGGGTTGGATCAACTCCCGTCTGCTCCAACACAGACCCAGGGTCTGAATCACTTGTCCCAAAGCTGCAAGTTTACCTGAAAACAACTCACAGAAGTGTGCTTGTCTTTAGCACTCAGATGCTCAACTACCAATGGGGTCTAAACCCAAATAAATCCGTTTTACCCTGCATAAAGCTTATGCAGGGCAAACTCATAAATTGTTCGCCCTCTATAACACTGATAGAGAGATATGCACAGTTGTTTGCTCCCCCAGGTATTAATACATACTATGAGTAAATTACTAAATAAAAAGTGATTTTATTAAATACAGAAAATAGGATTTAAGTGGTTCCAAGTAGTAATAGACAGAACAAAGTAAGTCACCAAGAAAAATAAAATAAAATGCGCAAATCTATGTCTAATCAAACTAAATACAGATAAGTTCCTCACCAGTTCCAGAATGCTCCCTTTTACAGGCTAATCGCCTTTTAGCCTGGGTCCAGCAATCACTCACACTCCCTGTAGTTACTGTCCTTTGTTCCAGTTCCCTTCAAGTATCCTGGGGGGAGGGGTGGTGGAGAGGCTCCTTCCTTAGCCAGCTGAAGACAAAATGGAGGGGTCTCCCATGGGTTTAAATAGACTCTCTCTTGTGGGTGGAGACCCCCCTCCTCCCTCCTATGCAAAGTCCAGCTCCAAGATGGAGTTCTGGAGTCACCTGGGCAAGTCACATGTCCCTGCATGACTCAGTCTTTACAGGCCGAAGCCATTGTCCACATGGTATCTTGCATGTCTCCAGGAAGACTTCTTATGTGGATTGGAGCATTCCAAGATGCGTTGTTCCCCAAGTGTTTCCTGATCAGGTATTAACCTGGCGAATTCCTTCCTAAAGAAGCTGACCAAATGCCTCACAAAGCTTACTTAGAAACCAAGCAAGCATACAACCCATATTCTTAACCTCAAGTAGAAAATGATATATATGTACAAATAGGATGAATAGATATAGTAGACCATAACCTTTACGGAGATATATTACATGGCACAGGCAGCACAAAACATATTCCAGTTATGTCATACATACATTTATAAGCATCCCCCCCCCCGCCATAAAGCCTTATGGGGTACACTGTCACAGATCTGTCCCCAAGCCTCTTGAAAGATACATGGTATTTTTTGAGTTATATTATCCAGAATGACTTCTGGTTCTCTCTGATTTCTGCTTCCTTTCTGCCCTTCTGTTTGAAAATTGATGTTTTGTAGGATGTCTTTTATCAATAACATTAAGATATTCTGCGGTCGTATATTGATCTGTTCTGAAAGGATTGGAAGGTCCTTAGTAGCGTAAGTTTTTCATGTTAATTTCCATATTTATGTTTAATTTTCTCTTCTCCTCCTGTTCCCAATACCTTTCTTTTTCACCTCTGCCATTTTCCTTGTTTGTTGGAAGTTTTAGCGCTGTTCATAACATATCAATAGGATATATATTGATATACATTCTGATTTCTGCTTGTATGGCTTTTCTGGGCAGAACCTATGAGACAGTCAGGTTTCCGCTTATATTTTCTGGTTCTGAAGTGGGTGTTTTGAGATAAGTAGTAGCAACTCTTCCATCTTCATGCATTATTTGCTAAGTAGAACTATCAATAAACTCTGCTATATATAGTACTATACAAGGTAGGACTCTGAGTCTACACTCATTTCTAGGATCTAATCTATCTTTTTATGGCATTTCTAAGGCACTTATCACCTTGATATTCTGTGGCAGCAGAATTATGATGAAGTACCAGAGACTATAACCAAGTGATTTTATTTCTCATGGCTTCTCTCTAAGCAGAGATGTGTGAATTTATGTTTGGTTGATACATATAGTGGTGGTGCTGCTGCTGTTTATGGATGCCATTCCTGGGGAAAATTTTCAAAAGGGTGTGAACTTCTGGACCTAAACACAGTCAGATTTTAGCTTAATCAGATGTCTTCAGGCCTGGATTCCCACAGCTATCCATACTACTGCATGAAGAGCCATATGCCCTCAGCACCTCAAGACCTAAACCTGATTCTATCCAACTGCATTGCCACTATAGAGCATAGCTGTTTTGCAGAGTCCTGTGGGGTGAACTGGTCTCCAAGGGTACGTCTACACTGCAATAAAAGACCCATGGCATGGCCATGGCTGGCCTGCGTCAGCTGACTTGAGCTTGCAGAGCTTTGGCTACAGGGCTAAAAATTGCAGTATAGATGTTCCCACTTGGGCTGGAATCCGGGATCTGAGATCCTCCCCCTTGCAAGGGTTCCAGAGCCCAGGCTCCAGCCCAAGCCCAAAGTCTACACTTCGACTGTTAGCCCCACAGCCCGGCCTGTTGACCCAGGCTCTGAGACTCAGTGCCTTTTTTTTTTAATTTCAGTCTAGACTTGCAGTGGGGTAGCTGGGTTCCACTCCATTAATATGTATTAAGAACAGGGATTAGAGTTCTGTTCTAAACCAAATGACGAACTGGTGAGGTTGGTGAAACATAGGCCCACATTTGTATATCACACCTATGTGTAAGTGGGGGAATGGTCCCGCTATTGTGGGGAACTTTCCTGGCTTCTGCACTACCCCGGTGAAGTGGGCTAGCGAAAGGATCTGAGTCCTCGCTCCCACTCCCTTTACCCAGAGGCCTCCCTGCCCTTGAGGGCTCCCCTTCCACTCTCCTGTCTGGCAGAGTCCTCGTAACCCCAACAAGGCTGGGCCCAGGATTCCTGGGGGGCTCAACCCCCAACCCTGCTGTGGTCACCTAGGACAGGGGCTAGGGTGTCCCCACTCCAGGGTACTCTCTCTGCACTGGGCACCTCCCTGACCCACTGATTATTCCATACAATTTAAAACAAATACAAGTTGTTTAATTAACAATTAATCTAAAGAAAAGAATAAGGAAAAATGGGAAAGGTTAAAGGAAAACACATCACCCTGCTTTGTGGCAGGGAACATCACAAACAGCGTCTCTGGACATCAGGGCACTTCACAGTCTGTTCCTTGTAGGTCCTAGATTTCCGTCTCAGGCCCTGGCTGTGCTGCAGGTATGCTGCGGGTTGGACACTTGCAATGGTGGTGGCCATACACCTCCGGGCTTTGAGTGGTGGGACCCTTCTTCCCAGCGTCA
Source organism: Emys orbicularis (assembly GCF_028017835.1). Classification (NCBI taxonomy): domain Eukaryota; kingdom Metazoa; phylum Chordata; order Testudines; family Emydidae; genus Emys; species Emys orbicularis. The sequence goes on along the minus strand of NC_088684.1, from coordinate 48,453,113 downwards.
GCCCCCCATCAGGTTAAGGTCCCCCTCCCGGTCTGGCCTGCAAGGGCCCTTGTCTGGGGGGTGTCTTTCTGTGCTGGGTCCTTTGCCCAAGGTCCCCCCTGGGCTGGCCCCACTTGCTCACCACACCTGGCTCTGTGGCTGCAGCTCTGCTCCCAGCACAGGATCTGCTCTCCCTGGGCTGCGTCTCTGGCTCTGTGGCTGCGGCTCTGTTCCCAGCACAGGATCTGCTCTCCCTGGGCTGCGTCTCTGGATCTGGCACGGTTCTGCTCTCCAGCTTAGCTTGGGCCCCTGCTTTCTCCTTAGCTCGGCCCCACTCAGTCTGACCCAGGCAATTCCAGCTCACACGGAGGACGGGACCTCCCTGGCCTCCTGACCCTCTGATTAGCCTGTCAATCAGGCTGATCTGGAGCATTGGCCTCTCCCCATTGTTCCTGGGGACTGTCAGTCTCAGGCTCCTGATTTGCCATCGACCCTTCCCCCTTTTAGTGCTGGGAGCTAGCCAACCAAAACATCCCCACTGAATGTTAGTAAGGGGGCAACAGTCCCCTTACATTTGTTGCATTTGGTGCATAGTGCTGCATCTTTTACAAATTTCATTCTTTTTGTAGCATTTGGGTTCAGCTCCAGGTTGAAAGAATTGGGAATGGTTTAATCTGGAGGGGACAGAGGGATCACAGCAGGACCGTCCTTAGGATTTATGGGGCCCTACTCAGTGTTATTAAATTGGTGCCCTGTAGTAGTCTCGGCCGAGGTTCGGCCCTCAGTGGGGCTGTGGGGTATCCCACCGCCTCGCTCTGGTCCGCCGTCAGTCCTGGTCCAGCGGTAGTGTGGGACAGCAATCACACGGTTAGGGGCTCAGGCCCTTAAGCAGGGGCTGAGCCAATAGGTTAGAAAAAGCCCCGGGCCCTCAGTCAGGGCTGGGCAGCAGCCACGCAGTCTGGAGCTCAGGCCCTCAAGCAGGGGCTGAGTCAGTGGGTTGTAGCAGCCCAGGCCCTAGGTCAGGGCGGGGCAGCAATCAAATAGGCAATCAGGAACCCAGGCTCTTAAGCAGGGGCTGAGTCAATGTTTGTAGCAGCCCAGGCCCTAGGTCAGGGCGGGGCAGCAATCAAATAGGCAAGCAGGAACCCAGCCTAACTAGGCCAGGGAAAAGGGGGAGTCTGCCACCCAAGGAGTGGGTGGCAGGAGGGACGCAGGCCCTCCCACTCCACTGCGTCCCAGCCCGGGGCCCTAGCAGCGGCGGAAACTCGCTGCTGTCAGTGGAGATCCTGGCCGCAACACACTGACACAGGCTCTGGCAGTGCTGCAGCCAGACCGGGGTCGGCTGCCCCCGGGCTACTTCCACACTCCCCCTCGTACGGTACCTGGGCCGTACTAGTGTCCTCGGTGCTCTCCACCAGCATTGGTTCCTCCAGGTAGGTAGCGAAGGATAGGTTCGGCTCCTCCTCGGGGTAGCTGGAAAGGGGCAGGTTCGGCTCCTCCTCGGGATAGCAGGAAAGGGGCAGGCTCGGCCCCTCCTCGGGATAGCTGGAAAGGGGCAGGCTCGGCCAGTCCTCCTCAGGGTAACGGGCGAGGGGTAGGCTTGGCTGGCCTGGTGAGTCAGCAGGCTGGTCGTGACCTGCTGCTGTCTCCCCAGCGGGAGCCCGGCCACAGACGTCTGTTCTCTCCGCCAGCTTATTCTCCACTGAGCTCGGCAGGCGGGCTTTTATACTTCCGGGTCGGCGCCGTGACCTCTGAGGGGCGGGCGCCGGACCCGGTGGCTCCGCCCACGTTGGTATTAGGGGAGGTTTGGCCCTCAGTGGGGCTGTGGGGTATCCCACCGCCTCGCTACATGCCCCTATGCCCAACTTGCTCTTAGCAACACAAACATAAGCTTACAGTATTGGAAAACTTGCCACATGCACTTCATTAAAAACAGTTTAAACAAATTAAGCACACTATAATGCTGATGGACTATAGTTGCACTAAAGAAGTAGCGCTATAGAAAAAATTCTGATTTATTGACAGAATGATGCGGAGAGTCACAGTTCCTCACAGAGACCCGACCCCCATACCCTCTCCCTCACGCAGAATGTGCCACGCGGGCGCATTCGGCTCTGTGAATACGGCCTCTGGCTTCTGCTTAGTAAGGAGACTGCAGCGTGTGCTGGGTGTGCGGGAGCCGACCTGCCCTTACCTGCTGTCCCGGTCATAGGCGCGGACTCCGTGGGTGGGTGCTCCGGGGCTGGACCACCCATAGGGAAAATTTAGTGGGTGCAGAGCACCCACCTGTGCCAAGCTCCCCCCTCTGCCTCCCTCCCCCTGTGCCTCTCATGCTCCAGTGGCCCACTCCTTTCCTTCCCTCCCAGCACTTCTGGAGTGTCGTGAACAGCTGATTCGTGGCATTCAAGCTCCGGGAGGGAGGAGGAGGAGCAGGGATGGGGTGCGCTTGGGGGAGGAGGCAGGGGTGGAACAGGAGCAGGAAGAGGTGGGGTGGGGGTTTGGAGGAAGGGGTGGAGGGGGCGGGGCCTGGAGCAAACGGGGGGGCATTGAACACTCTATGGCAAGATGAGAAGTCAGCGCCTATGGTCCTGGTGGTGCCCCAAATTTGCAGGTGCCCTACGCAGCTGCATATGCTGCGTATGCCTAAGGATGGCCCTGGATCACAGTAGCTAGGTCATTGTCTGAGAAGAGGTGGCAACAGTTTTAGGGACAATTGAAAATGCAAAACTACCCAGTGGATGCAAAACTAACCCAAATCAGAATTTTCCACTCTCACGTATGGCAGCATTTTACATGCACTTGACACAGGTTTTAACGACCACACAAAGTATGAGGCCTTGGGCTCACGCTACTAACAAAATACTTTTTTATAAGAGTCTAAATGCTTGATTTCAGTTTGCTTTTTCACAGCCAATATATTAGTAGTGGCTAAACGTAGCATTCTGTCATGAAATTTCCACTTTACAAAACCTATGTCAGAGTTAGCAGGGTTTCTTTGACCTACTGAAAGAGTCCCATTACAATGTTCTTCCTGTTCTCATTTATTCTTGCCCCAGAGATTTTAAAATAGCAATGCCTCATCAAACTTGGAGAGACTGGCTGGTTTTAAAGTTTGACAAATCAAGACACATATCTTGTTGGGCATATGCCTTTGCATGGCAACGAGTGATAGTCAATTACTATTTAAGCTCCATACATTTTCAGGCTTAACCATCAAGTGAAACAATAACCTCATGGAGACTGGATTCATGTGTGGATTGAATCCAATTTGGAATATTTGTCACATCCCTGCCTTTAAGACAACATTTTGAAAAAGTATGTGTCACTTGCATACTGGAGAGAGTAGAGGCCTGCAAATGAGATTTGTCAATAGTTTTTTTTTCCAGACTCTAATATTCTCTCTTCAGAGAGCATTAGTTTCTCTTAAATGAGTACCTGATGGGCATTTATTTAAATTACAAAGCTGCGAGGGCCCTTACTGATAACAGTGCAGCATTCACCCACAACCTGTGGAGAGTAGGACATTATTGGAAAGATGATAATGAAGCTGGAAGGATCTTTTTCTAAAGCCATTCTGAATTTGTAAGTAATGGGCAGCTTTCTTTGATAGCTCTTTTATAGTTGGATGCAGATGGGTGCAATCCAGCCACAAAGGGAATCTAATTTTGCTTATCATTAAAGCTGATTTTAACAGACAACTTCTGGGTAAAATAGAACCTTCTTAATTTGTCTCTGTACAATCTGCTCTGAATATACTCAGTTAATGAACTGATTAAGTTCTTAATTCTTTTTTTTTTCTCAGAAATTTTGTTTCATTATCCCAGAAACTTTCAAGCCTAAAACAAAGACAATCTCTCTCTCACACACACACTCACACACACCTCTCACCCCGTATCTATATGTGTATATCAGGCAAGTACAAATGTGAACTCAATGGGTTGCCAAAAATTACTTTAAATACTGTTATTCTACTTAGTCATTAAGTAGTATGGAAAACACTGGATTGTTCTGAGTGTAGTGAGAGAATACAAGATAGTAGATGTGAAATGTGAAATATTTTCACAAACTGGAAGTAATCTCACCGGTGGTTTATGATATGTCATCCTATTGTGAGATAACAATGTTCAGCTCGGTGCCATAATATTGGAAGAACTTTCAATAGGACACATCTAAGGTTTGCTTGAGCGCTATTGAATCTTGAGTGAGTTGAAGGCTGGAAGGTATACTGAAAATTGTTTGACTGTCCAATAGTGTTTTTTCCTTACAGTATGTTCTGTTGGATCTGTATTTTAGCCCCTGTCCGATAATCTTCTTGCATCCTGTAAATGTTATACTTGTCCATATTTTTGTTAATGATGAATAAGCTTGTTTTCATCATTTTTCCCTTCCCTTATGTCAGGTGTTGAATAGCCTAAGAAAGAGTAATTAAATATTGAGGGAATAAGTGAACCCCAGAAACATGTTAACAGATCATAGCAGGATAAAGGAGACAAGTCCTAGCCCTGAGATCAGACACACGGAAAATAAAGGTTAATTTAGTGGCAGCATATTCAAATGTTCATTTTCAATCTAATAGTGAAATTCTACATTCCATTGTTATGGTTTGCTTTTGTGCCAGCAAAGGCACTATACGTTGTGTACAGTTATCAGTAATATTCTTTATTTGACTTGTTTGAGTTACATTTTGGTAAAATTGGAAAACATTTAAGAGTTTGGGGTGGGGGGAAAGGTCTGGGCTGTGTTGAGTGGGTGTGGTACCTCTCCAGGTTTCATTGTTTTCATATAGTGGGTAGAGTTAGTGTTCTGTGAGCGCAGGATTGCCTCTGAATGGTGGATTGTTAAATAGGTTGAATGCAACCCTGGGGAATTGGATTTTGTCCTTGTCTCCACCACAGAATTCCTGTGTGATGCTGGGTGAGTCACTTAAACCAAAATGTTCACAGCTGGGCACTAATTGTGTGACCCTCATTTTCTGGGTACATAATGTGAGACATCTACTCAATGAGGGGGGAAAAACAATAACAGAAAATGTGGAGATGGCAGAGGTGCTTAATGACTTCTTTGTTTCAGTTTTCACCAAGAAGGTTGGTGGTGAGTGGATGTCGAACATAGTGAATGCCAATGAAAATGAGGTAGGATTAGAGGCTAAAATAGGGAAAGAACAAGTTAAAAATTACTTAGACAAATTAGATGTCTTCAAGTCACCAGGGCCTGATGAAATGCATCTTAGAATACTCAAGAAGCTGACTGAGGAGATATCTGAGCCATTAGCGATTATCTTTGAAAAGTCATGGAAGATGGGAGAGATTCCCGAAGACTGGAAAAGGGCAAATATAGTGCCCATCTATAAAAAGGGAAATAAGGACAACCCAGGGAATTACAGACCAGTCAGCTTAACTTCTGTACCTGGAAAGATAATGGAGCAAATAATTAAGAAGATAACAAGGTGATAAGTAACAGTCAGCATGGATTTGTCAAGAACAAATTATGTCAGACCAACCTGATAGCTTTCTTTGACAGGGTAACAAGCCTTGTGGATAGGGGAGAAGCAGTAGACATGGTATATCTGGACTTTAGTAAAGCTTTTGATACTCTCTCGCATGACCTTCTCATAAACAAAGTAGGGAAATGCAACCTAGATGGAGCTACTATATGGTGGGTGTAAAACTGGTTGGAAAACCATTCCCAAAGAGTAGTTATCAGTGGTTCAAAGTCATGCTGGAAGGGCATAACGAGTGGGGTCTCACAGGGATCAGTTCTGGGTCCAGTTTGGTTCAATATCTTCATCAATGATTTAGATAATGGCAGAGAGAGTACATTTTTAATGTTTGCGAATGATACCAAGCTGGGAGGGGTTGCAAGTGCTTTGGAGGATAGGATTAAAATTCAAACTGATCTGGACAAACTGGAGAAATGGTCTGAAGTAAATAGGATGAAATTCAATAAGGACAAATGCAAAGTACTCCACTTAGGAAGGAACAATCAGTTGTACACATACAAAATGGAAAATGACTGCCTAGGAAGGAGTACTGTGGAAAGGGATCTGGGGGTCATAGTGGATCACAAGCTAAATATGAGTCAACAGTGTAACGCTGTTGCAAAAAAAGTGAACATCATTCTGGGATGTATTAGCAGGAGTGTTGTAAGCAAGACACGAGAAGTAACTCTACTGCTCTATTCTGCGCTGATTAGACCTCATCTGGAGTATTGTGTGGTGCCACATTTCAGGAAAGATGTGGACAAATTTGAGAAAGTTCAGAGAAGAGCAACAAAAATGATTAAAGGTCTAGAAAACATGACCTATAAGGGAAGATTGAAAAAATTGGGTTTGTTTAGTCTGGAAAAGAGAAGACTGAGGGAGGATATGATAACAGTTTTCAAGTACATAAAAGGTTGTTACAATGAGGAGGGAGAAGAATTGTTCTTCTTAACCTCTGAGGATAGGACGAGAAGTAATTTGGCTTAAATTGCAGCAAGGGAGGTTTAGGTTGGACATTAGGAAAAACTTCCTAACTGTCAGAGTGGTTAAGTACTGGAATAAATTGCCTAGGGAGGTTGTGGAATCTCCATCATTGGAGATTTTTAAAAGCAGGTTAGACAAACACCTGTCAGGAATGGTCTAGATATTACTTAGTCCTGCCATGAGGGCAGGGGACTGGACTAGATGACGTCCAGTTCTATGATTGTATCCAGGACCAGATTTGCAGATGGGCTGAGAACTCATGAGTGGAACTAAAGTTGGTTAGAGCTAGGGTTGCAGGCATCTGGTTTTTGACTGGAATGTCTGGTCAAAAAGAGACCCTGGTTGCTAAAAGTCCAGTCAGCGGAGCAGCGGGGTCCTGGGGCTAAGGCAGGCTCCCTGCCTGCCTTAGCTCTGCATAGCTCCCAGAAGCGGCACTGGGTCCTTGTGGCTCCTAGATGCATGGGTGGCCAGGGAGGCTCCGCGTGCTGCCCCTCCCCGAGTGCCAGGAACCATGACCATTGGGAGATGCGGGGGCGGTGCCTGCTCCCTGGCTGCCCATGCGCCTACAGGCTGCAGGGAGCTGGTGGCTGCTTCCTGGGACCCTCTGGGACCCTGAACCCCCTCCCACACCCCAACCCCCTGCCTAAGCATGGAGTCCCCTCCCACACCCCAACCCCCAGCCCCAGCCTGGAGTCCCCTCCTGCACCCAAACTCCCTCCTGGAGCCCACATACTGCACACCCCCCACCCCAACCCCCCCCCAAACCCCAGCCCTGAGCCTTCTCCTTCACTCCAAACCCCTCATCCCCGGCCCCACCCCAGAACCCACACCCGGAGCCCAAACCCACTCCCACAGCCCAAACCCCTCACCCCGCATCCCAACCCTCTGCCCCAGCCGGGTGAAAGTGAGTGAGGGTTGGGGAGAATAAGCAACAGAGGGAGAGGGAATGGAGTGATTGGGGGCAGGACCTTGGGGAAGGGGCGGGGCAGGGGTGTTTGGTTTTGTGCCATTAGAAAGTTGGCAGCCCTAGTTAGAGCTCTGCTTTGAACATAAAAAGTGGTATAAAAATACTAAATACTCTGGAAAATCAGGCCCTATGTGTCTCTATTGAGCTCCCATAATTAGTGGACACTTCTTACTATTTTGGCTATAATCTCTCTCTGCCACTGTTCCCCATCTGTAAAATGGGAATAATATCACCCCCTAGTTTCACATAATGTTGTGAAAATAAATTCATTAATGCTTTTGAAGCACTCATATACCACGGTGAAAGCACATAGAAATGCCCAGGAGGAAATTAATGTATTCCAGGCAGGATTTGAATGGTGTGTGGTAAAAAGGCCTGAGCCCGCATGTTTAATGAAGAGGATAAAACGATAAAAAGAAACTACCCGTTCATTGAATGAGAGTGGAAAAAATAGTACATGATCATGTCATTAAAGATTATATCATAAGTGCATATGCACAAGAGGGCCAAATTAATTTTATATGGGTAATGTTAATACTGGCATTTCCTAACTTTTGAGTGCTGAAATCTGCAAATTTAACATTCTTTAGATATAGGTTTTGTTTTTGAGATTGTGTGTGTGTGTGTGTGTGTGTATATATATATATATATATGTGTGTATAGCTGAACTTTGTCCAGTGTTGCAAAGTATTATAGAGAGTCTAGAGAACCATTCTAGCAATCCACCTCCCATGCATCCATACAAGGATGATATTTATCACTTAAGAGGGTACTAGGGAAGGGTCAGTGGGCAGGCTGGCACCCTGCCCTGTCAAGGGAAAATATTCTATATTCTAGAAGTCTTGGCCAGGACCCCAGTTGAATCGACTACATGATGTGACTAGCAGCATATTCTAAACGGGGTTGCACACTGCTCATTTACAGAGGATCAGTAAAGTATACCTAACGTCACTCCTGGCTTGCTCTGAGCCATGCACTACTGAGATGGCTCTTGGCTCATAACCATGTCCAACACTACTTTGTTCCCCTTTTAAGGACAAGACTTAAAGTTTCAAAATATACGACATTTTACCCTCCATCTCTTTTGTTTTGGAATATCCCAATTAATGATCACACAATAACATATGCTTTTCTTTTCATATTTATAACACCTTATTGTCATGATAAAGAGTATTCTCACACCTGAGAATTGATAATATAATTTTTATCTGCCACTACATAATGCTTTCCTAGAGCAAAAGTATTGCAGAAAAGCCACAGTCCTTCCTTTTCCTAAGTCTTAATGAGATATAGCTGTGTAGTGACTATACAGCTCACTTTTTCTGTTTATATCAAAAGGGAATTTTTTAGCCACTAGACATTTGTATCTAGCTCAAGCGTTGCTAGCAGTTCCTTACAGGACATTTTTATTACTCTTCATAAGCTGTTTTTATTTTGTTCATATGAGTATTTATTTCAGATTCTTTATTGAAAGCTCAAGGCTAAGTTTTTTATTCATGGTTTTTGGGGAAAAAAAGTTCTTCCCCCTTCAAAATATGGGGAAAATCTGTCATTAGGGAATAATTAATCTAAATGTGATTTTTTTCAATAGCTCAAGAGTAATTTGCCATGATTCACTATTACAACGCTAAATAATGTAATGAGATTGAAAATGCCTTTAAGTGCAAGTTAGAAATGAAAACAAAAGAATCTCTAAGCTGTCAAATGAACTAATATCTCTTTAGTTAATATAGTTTCTGTAATTTCCAAACTGGTGAATTCCTTTGTGTTAGATATCTACTTCTGAGAAAAGTAAGCAATTACTAGTGGCATTGACAGAGAAAAGCAATAGTGCTTTGCTAATTTCCCCACACTGCTCTGTTGTATTATGGTTTTATAATATCACAAATATCCACTTGAGGCTAGAATGTGACCTCCACATTTATTGTCAATTAAGACATTTGAACCCAGGTTTCAGCTGGTAAAAGAACGATCCATTCACTCCATAGCTTTCAAAAATGATGCATCACCTACCAGTTCTCTCACAAATCAAAATTCAAAGCATTTTAAAAAAAAGTTTATTCAATGACAGTTCTCCTCAAGTGTTAAAGAAGTAGTGTTTCCCTTTTTAAATGTTCCTCCACATGTCTCTCTTTTGGAACCATATTAATAATTAAAAGCAAACCTTGTTGCCCAAGGTTATGCACCTTGACTCTTTGCTATAGCACAGGGAGAGACATTTTTTGTCCCCAGTTCCTGTTTTTGCTACTTGATGTGGATTCACTCTCCAGAGTTAATAATTTCTTTGGATGCCTCCCAGTGGGAGTTAGGGTTAGTAACTGTGATTTGGCATTGTGGTGTGTCATGGGGTTCATTCATCAGAGCTGTGCCTTCTGCTGGCCTTTTTGGGTGTTAGCTCTCTCAGCTGGTGTGCCCTCCCCTGGTGCCTCTCCCACCGCCTTCTCCGCCTGCAGACCCACCTCAGTCCAGGAACCAGTCTTCTGTTCATGACTCAGACCTCCAACTATGTCACTATCTATGTTTTCACCCCTTCTGGTGTGGGCAGAGCAGCTATCTCAGTCTAACTCCTGCCACTTCCCCAGTGGTGAGCGGGGCAGACCCGGGCTCGCTCACTACTCTGGGTCCCAGCCCAGGGACCCTGTGGATAGCAGCTTCCTGCTGCACCTGTGCTGCTGCTATGTCTCCCTGGACCACTTCCCCAGGGCCCCAGCGCCTTCTTTGCACTTCCTCAGGGCATGCAACTACTCAGTCCTGACAGCCAGCCAGGAGCTCCTCTTGCTCCCTTGATCTCTGCCAGCAGTTGCTCTGTCCAAGGTGCCGCAGGTCTCTCAGCCTGCTAGAGAGACAATGCTACTCCTTGAGCTCCCAGCACCAACTAACCCTGCTCTGCCCCGCAGCTCCCTTTTGAACCCACTGGACCCTGACTGGATGCCTAGTGCCACCTCCCTCTATTTAGCTGCTTCCTGTGCAGCCTCCCTAAGGCTCTATTAATCCCTTCCCTGCCAGTGTGGTAGTTTGAGAATTTTGAAAAATGATAGTAAAGAAAAAAGTTTCTCAATTGTGCCTGATTTTTTAACCCCAGATACTGAGGTTTTCTTTGAGAGAGCTACTCAGGGATCAGCATTCAATATGGCTGTTGCATTTGAGACTGGGCTGTTTTAATTGAGGATGTGGACTTTGTTGCCTTCTTATCTTTTAAATGAGAGACAGGTGCCCTAAACTCCTCCTGCTGAAAAGTGTTTTAACACTGTGTTGCCTTTTGTACTCAATGCAAGCTCCTTTTGTGAGTTCCGGTTTGGACTTTGCGTGCAATTGTTATAACCGGGTTGCTTGAGATGGTAAGGGGCAGGGCTCTACAGCCAGCTCATTTCAGCTTTTATGTCTTCTGTTCCTAAAGCACGTGCTTCAGCATTTCAGTTGCCCACCAGCAGTGGTAAGGAAAGGATTCCCCCCAGTGTATTCTGGGAGAGATTTGTTTTATCTCCTTCCTTTGGAGCATCAGGGCCATTGCTGGAGATGGGACATTGGATGGGTTGGCCAGGGTGCTGAGGTGGCACCGAGTTTTCTGCCTCTCAGATGCTTGCCTGGCTGGTTCTTGCTCACATGCTCAGGGTCTAATTGATTGCCACATACGGGGTTAGGAAGAAATTTCCCCCCAGGTGAGATTGGCAGTGACCTTGGATTTTTTCCCCCTTTCTCTGCAGTGTGCTGATCATTTGCCAGGATTATCTGGCTACATTTAACTTAGTCACTTCCCTGCCATTGCAGGGGCCTTGAGGACTGGTGCACCTCGGCCTCTCCTGCTCTCTGCCTGTGGCACATAATAGTCTAGTCTTCTGTGGGCTGTAAAACTTTGGTCTCATTTCAGTTTGTTGGGTTTAGTATGAGAGTGCTGGGTGGTGTTGGTGGCCTGTGATACATGGGAGATCAGACTAGATAATCTAGTGGTCTCTTCTGACCTTAAACATTATGACTCTATGACTTTTGTAAGTTGCTCTACCTGGGTTTGGTTGCAATGGCTACAAAAAAGGGTGGAGCTTGGACAGCATGAAGAGCATGCCTCATCAGCCACAAAGGTTGATGCAAACATATCACATGTAATTTGTAAACTCAGACCCAGATTAACCAATATGCATTCAATGCATTTGTACAGGGCCCTCATCCCAAGGGGGCCCCCAGCCACCAGATATGGGGAGTTGGCTTTGCGACAGGCCAAACCTGAGTGATTCTGTGACCCTGCACACCAGGTTGCAATGTCTCTCCCTCAAATTTGGCCTAGCTGCCCCCCGCATGAAGAGGGGTGGCCAGGCCAAATTTGGGTGAGTGGCATTGCATTGAAACTCATGAGGTTGCAGCACTACTCAGATTTTGCCTGGCTGCCCTCTCCATCATGATGGGGTTGTGGTGGAGACAGTCAGGCCAAATTTCAGTGAAGGGGTGTGTGTGTGTGTGTGTTGAGGGGCAATTGTCACAACCCACAATTGGCTCCCTCCCTTTAAACTGGTACAAAAAGCACAAAAAACAAAGGTCCCTAAACAAAATGCCCCCCAAAAAACCCAGGACTTAAAAACACTCCGAAAAGCCAAAGCAAGTCAAAAATCAACAGTGGACCCTAAACAACCCGTGTACGGAACAAAAACTCCCGTCCACCCTTCCCCCTCTTCTTCTTATGTTACACCCAGGCTTGGCCAGCCTCGGGTTGTGCGTGTGTGAGTATGAAAGTAGGTTAGGGCTTGGGGCACTAACGCTTTCTTCCTTCCTCTAAGTGACATGGGGAACCCCCAGCACTCTCTGCTGTTATTTTATTATTTTATTAATAAAGCTTTAAAATTTAGTCACTTGGTGTGCTTCCTCCATCTCCTCCCCTAAAAATCCTATGGCCTCAGCCTGATCACCTGACACCCCGGGCAGATTGGTAACATAAATCTGTCACACAATTTCCGTATTGCACAGGACCTCAAAATTCTTTAATCTGGCACTGTGTGAATTCCAGTGATTCTCCATTCACTGCAGACCAGACTTCAAAGTCCTGGTCCTAATGTACTAGGCACTTTAGGTGAGATTTCAAGTATTCAGCACCCAGCATCAGGGCCAGATATGCAAAAGTGCTCAATTTCCACTGAGACAACAAAATAAGTGGTTAGATTCTCAGAAGAACTCACCATGTTGAGCTCTTGAAGGACTGACCATAAGTGTTAAAACAGGAGCTGCTAGGTGCTGAGCATTTCTGAAAATCTGGCCCTTATTTAGGTGCCTATACAGTAGCTGAGCTCTCTTGAAAATCTGCCTCCCATTGTGAGTGCTGAGCACATGGAAATCTGGCCCTGAACTATTTAGACGATTTTCTTTACATGGACTGAAACTTAGGCTAGCCACTACCATAGCTTCTTTATTATCCAATTTCCAAATTTTCCAAACCGCCCCCCCCCAACAATTTTTCATGTAATCCTAAAACCAAAAATTAATTCAAAAAAATAAATTGAAAAATCCATTATCATCTGTTCAACAGATTTGTATCCTTGGAAAGATGTTCCCACTCTGAGCTACAAAAGGAAATGTTTGTTCCTATAAATCACTGCCTGTAGCATAATGTTATATAATTAAACTCCTCCTCATTGTAATTGAAACCCTTTCTGCCTTAAGTATTAACATGCCAATATATATATTATTTAGTTGATACTTTAATTCTAAAACTGTACAAACAAAATGGAAACTGCCCCCACAGTTTTCCATTAAAATCTGCAAATGAATGATCACAACGAGAGATCAACCCACACTCCTAATTCTATGTAAGATCATTCTTATTCTAGGTAAAAATGTGCATTTGAAAATGGCATGTGTATCAACATTCCTTCACACGTCTGCATATTTATTCTTGCCCTAATTTTGCAGTTTTGATATGCTTATCTGGGAAGCACAGTTTTAAATATTTAGCTGTGATATGTGATGGATCTGCTAAGCTAGGGACCACATCATCTCCCGCTCCACAGCACATCCTCTTCTTTCTGGCCAGGTAGGGGGAAAGGTCCTGAACTAGGAAGGGCCCGGCTCTGTGGAGAAGTGATGGCCACATGGCTACCCAGGAGCTGCAGAGAAGCTGAGGCATCACAAACAGGGAGCTGGAGAGAAGCTGAATTCAGAGCAGAATCTCCAGGAACTATTCCCTGGAACTGTGTGTGGAACAGGCTGTTACTGCCAGACTTTACAGTTGGGCACAAGTCTGTGTGTGACTTACAGGGGAGCAGCAGTGGCTGGGCAGGGATCCAGTGTAGAGGGGCCCCAGTGAGAGATACTAACTGAGCCTGGCCTGGAAACCTGCAAGCCTCTTTTTGTTTGGTGCTCTGGAGAGGGCATCACAAGCACTAGTTTTGAAGAGCCCTGACTCTTGATTAGACTGCCCCAGGGACCCAAACAGGAACCACTGTAAGCCTCTGTACCTATGCTGTTTGCAACCTTTCCTTCTCCTGCCAGCCCTAGTAAAATATCATTTAACTTAGCCATGTGTCTACGTAGTTATTGGGATCCACAAAGGCTGGCACCTACAAGGCCTAGCTGCTGAAACTCCTTTAGTGCCTACCTTCAAGTTGTGGTACACTGCCATGCTACTGACACCCTAGGGGTTAGGTGTATTGAGCAGCCACAGTAATTACACATGATACAGGTTATATACTGGCTGTCATTCTCTGCATTCAGCTCCCACTGATGGCAATGTTCTCTCCAATAAACCAGATCATTGCTGGACATTGGGCAGGTAATGACAATTAAAGCAATGGCAGAAGAGGACAATATTTGAAATAGCTGACCAAAAACATGGATAAATTTGGCCCCCGTCATGCAAGTTGTGCATGAGCAGACCCCTATGCCAGTTCAACACTTCATTAAAGTCAATGGGGCTCTGGGCGTGTGCAGGGATCCGTGGGCACACAACAATTTGCAGGGTCAGGGGATTTCACTTTTAGAGAACAATAGGCTTAGTTAATATTTAGTTATTTTAAAAAGTTCTTTCAAAAGCGATGGTCAAAAGAGAAAGAAACACTTTTATCAATTGCTAATCAGAACAGGGAAAATAAAAACATGCGTAAAAATTTTGAACTAATAATTAAAAGAAGTTACCAGAGTGTAACAGAGAAGCCACACAATCTAAAAATGCTGCACAGGAGGAATTAAAAACAATCATTGACTGACTGAAAGCAGATAGATTTTATTAACTACATTTCTATGCTAGGAGATAATCTGACTATACTCCTACTCACACTCTCTCTTCAGGAGCAAGTAGTCAGCTACCACGTAAAGTACAATATTGTAAAATTTCATCATCCATTCTCTTTTTCCAAGCCCCTCCCAGACAGTAACTTCAAAATGAATTGAATTTAAATTGTTTTCTAACTTCCTTACATTTGAAACTGTAATTGTGATCTAGTTAGAGTGGCTCACTCAGGTTTCCCTGCACCCGCCAGCGTTAAAAGAGCCTGATGTCCCTTTTAACAAGACTGTCATAGTCTGTGTCTCTTGCTACCTCTTAGTCATGTAAATGAGGTTCAACTAAGGCTAGGTCTACACTAGCAATTTATGTCACTATAACTACGTCACGCATGGGTGTGGAAAATCCACACCCCTGCAGGGGTGCTGGAACAATGTGTATAGTGGGGGGTGCTGAGAGCCATTGAACCAAACTGTAAACCCTGTATATGATGGAATCCACTTCAATCCAGGGGGTGTGGTAGCATCCCCAGCATCCCTAGTTCCAGCACCTATGCACCCCTGAGTGATGTAGTTATACAATCAAACTTCCAGTGTAGACAGAGCTATGGTGATGGGAGGGCTTCTCCCATCAACACAGCTACTGCCTCCTGGGGAGGTGGAATACCTACACTGGTGGAAAAAGCCCTCTTGTCGTCATAGGTAGCGTCTTCGCTGAAGATCTACAGCAGCAGAGCTACATCGGTGCAGATGTGCTGCTGGAGCATTTTAAGTGTAGACAAGCCTTAAATGATACTGGATCTCAGTCAGGCTTGCTGACAACTAATGCTAAATCATGTGAATAAAGTGAAGCCAATCCTTGGTTTAGGGTCTTATCCATTAACCATGTTTTCTAGGTCTAGTCTTTCACAAATAAGGGATGAAACTAGAGAAAGAATTTAGTTAGAACTATTTAAAATTTTGTGAGGCACGATTATAGAAGAAACATGATTTTAGATGAAATAGCAGCATACCTAAAATCTGTCCTTTGTGTTAAAGTCAAACAATTTATAGTTATTGAAAGCTCTCCCAATAATGATTGGGAGAAATAGATATTAATCAGAATGTAAGATCTATATAAAGAAAATCCTCTGAAGAACAGAGTCCAAAACCCATGTTTAATTGTTTACAATGTAAACTATAGAAAAATTGGCATAGATTTTGAGGCTTTCCTATAGTTACAGAAATCACAATAAAGACAATGTGTTGATGTCTAATAAGGATAATAAATTCTTAGGTCAGTGGTTCCCAAAGTGTGGTACATGTATCAGAATAAGAACCTGTGATGACTACACTGCTTAAAATTACAAAGCTGATGTGCCATGTACTTCTGAGTTTTAGATGTATGGTATACTGGGTCTCAAATTCTGAGCACCTGTTAGCTGATTATAAATCTACAATACTAAAAAGATTTTAAGTAGTATTTGAAAAACACCACATTTCACAGGTGGTGGGGGTTGTTCTCACTCTGAGAATAGTTTAACTGCAGGACAACCCATCTGGGGTAGGAGGAATCCTATATATACACCCTGGGATCCCAAATCTAAAGTGTAGACTGTAGGAAAAGGCCAGCCGGTCATGTGTTGCCAGTGTAGTCCAGTGGTTAGTACACGTTGGGAGTCTGGAAATCTGGGTTCTTTTTCCAGATCTACCACTAAAATCTGCTTTGTGACCTTGGGAAAAATCACTTAACTTTCCAGTGTCTCTTTTCCCATCTATAAATGACCTTTGTTAAGAACTCTGAGATTTACAGAAAAAAAATACTACTTAAATGTTATCTATGGTTGTTATAAGGCAATTTTCCTGTCCTAATGAGTGGGAGGTGGAAAAAGAGAGAGCAGTGTGGGGAGTGTTAGGAGCTTTTAGTTTAGATTACTGATCAATGGGATATCAAATATCCAAGATCAATCAGGTTTTATTAAGTAAAAATAGATCAGCATGATACAGAAAGGGTTAATACATTACCCAAGCTGTTTATAATTTCATATATTTTTATACAGTAGTTGTTTACGTCTTTCTACAGTTCGTGATTAGCTGCACATGTAGCATCATCCAGTCACCAGCAAATGCCAACCTTGCAATTAGCAGTCTAGACAACTAATATTAAGTCCTGGGTTCTATTATGCTCTTAATACACTCTAAGTTTCCAGCTTGACATTCCCACAAATGATCATGGTAGTTTGGCTTGTTGAACAACAAAAGTCATCATGATTGTGTGGTTAGCTGCATAACACTTCTTAACCAATCGTTTCATATTGTGGTTGGTTACATACTTGCATTATCCAATCATACATTAATGTCACATAGGTGATTAACATTTCCTATATACCTGCAAGATGAATCATGTTCCCTTGTATGTTTTCATTCTATATGCAATACAGAGCTTATTTGTGAGGAAATTTTCATTATTTCTATGCCAAGCTTCATGTTTAGTACCTCAGTTCCTCCAGACATGTCTACTTACTTATTCCTTTCTTGTGGTTTGGGTTACAGTTTCATAACTTGTTCCTAATGTAGCGGAACCTGTCACATTTACATCACAAACTACCTTATGCGGCATATCCTACATAAGCTCAAAGCCAAACGTAACTTTTAGTTCCCTTAACATAACCGTGAGGGATGTTGGGAGCACTAGACCTGCATGGCAACAGAAGAAAAAAAGATGCAGGGAATGGTGGAAAAAATGGGGTAAGAAACCAAGAATCTGCATTGTCTCTTAGGGGTTGGGACCAAAAAGAATTCTATCTGTAGACTGAGATTTTTCAAAGCCATCTATCGCATTTGGATGTCCAATTCCTATTGATTTAAGTGGGAATTAGGTATCCAAATTTCTTACATAGCTTTGAAATTCTTAGGGTAGGTCTATACTTACCTCCGGGTCCGGCGGTAAGCAATCGATCTTCTGGGATCGATTTATCGCGTCTTGTCTAGACGCGATAAATCGATCCCGGATCGATCCCGGAAGTGCTCGCCGTCGACGCCGGTACTCCAGCTCGGCGAGAGGAGTACGCGGCATCGACGGGGGAGCCTGCCTGCCGCGCCTGGACCCGCGGTAAGTTCGAACTAAGGTACTTCGACTTCAGCTACGTTATTAACCTTGCGTACCTTAGTTCGAAGTGGAGGGTTAGTGTGGACCAGGCCTTAGCTACTGAATATCAGAGGGGTAGCCGTGTTAGTCTGTATCCACAAAAACAACGAGGAGTCCGGTGGCACCTTAAAGACTAACAGATTTATTTGGGCATAAGCTTTCATGGATAACAAACCCACATCTGCATGCATCTGAATAAGTGGGTTTTTTTACCCACGAAAGTTTATGCCCAAATAAATCTGTTGGTCTTTAAGGTGCCACCAGACTCCTCATTGTTAGCTACTGAAATGCTTGGCTATACTGTACAAATCAGCACTGGCTTCTGCTCCTTACACACTGCAACTCCTTATTCTGGAACCCATCTGTGATGTTAACTCTGATTGATACTCTGGAATGTTTGCCCCCATGGTAAGCAGGAATTCTGGCACTGAATGCATCTTTTTGGTTGAGATTCCATACAGAGCAAGTCTGTCTGGGGCTGAAATGTGCCTTGGTTAGAGGTGGCTTCCCCAGGCTCATAGAAGTTGAGCTAGAATGTACCTTGCAAAGAGACTGGTTGCTCAGACACATGGGCTGAATAGCTGGATGTAAAGGAGAAATAGAGAGTATGGATTCACTATGAGAAGGCTATAGAGAATGGTACCAAGATCAAAATGTTAAAAACTTATTTTGCCTTATCTCTGGTTCATGCTGCAACTGAACTTTGGAGTTTGCAGTTATTTCTAATTGCTGTAATTTTTTGTTGAAATAGTGAGCAGTTCCTCAGTGCAAAGTCACTGGAAAACTGGCTGATCCAGCTCCCTGGGAATTCTCCCAGGGCAAATTCTCAGGTGGTTCAGAACTATTGTAGCTGTCCCTTTCCTCTCCCCAGGGCCCCTGGCAGCCCCTAGGATATTGAGTGTGGCCAGACAAAGGGCATGTGGCCAAAGCACAAATGCATTCTTAAAATCCCTAGTTGCTGGAATGACATCATGGGCAGCAGCTAGGCATAATTTAGAGCAGCCTCAGGGTTGTTTTAAGTTATGTGAGGAACCAGACTGTCCCCGGCTATCCCCACACCTCTCTCTCTCTCTCTCTCTCTCACACATGTACACATACGTATCTCAGCCACTGCCGAAGATATAACTCATACTGTTCGTACATTACAGAGGCATTCTGAACAATATTCATCTACTAGCTTCTGCTGTGATTGCAGGTTACTTCAGTATGCAATACCTGGGCTGCCAGTGGGAAAACACACAGGCACATTAATATAACATAAAAATAACCAGTACAAAACTTCAGTGAGAATTCTCCTTTAGAATTTGATCCAAAGTCCACTGAAGTCAATGGGAATCTTTCCATTGACCTCAGTGGGCTTTGGACTGGACACAATTTTCCTATAGGACCAATTTTTTGCCATGTATGTATATATGTTGTCAAGACTGATTCCCCACTCTGGCACTTCGAGTGCAGGAAGGTGGGGGCCCGCAAGGATTCTAAAAATTAATACTGGCCACTCCAGGCTTGTATTAAACTCCCAAGGTTACAGCTTTTCTCTGACCTTGGATGGGTAGATGATGCCACCACCCAAGTGCAAAACCCCCTTTTAGAACCCAGGAAAGCGCACCTGGGAATTCCTTCTTGTGGGGTACCCTCAAGCCCTTTCACCACCCACGGAGAAGAGCTGAGAAAGAAAACAAAGGAAATCAGTTGTTGCCACCAACTAATTAAACAACATGTGCACAAACCCCTTAGGACACAAAATCCAATCCTGTTCTTAAAAAGAAAGAAAATACATTTGAAACTCAGGCTATTGCTAGATTTAAAAAATCCTCTTACAAAAATTTAGCATCAAGAATAACCTTCTTAAGGTCCAGCTTAAAGGTTACAAGCAAAACAAAAGCATTTGGGGTTAGCACAGAGGGATCCACAAGCCATAAAGAAATAAAAGAAATAAACCTAATCGTGTCTTCCTAGGCATTTCCTGATCTACTTACATATTTGGGGTTTTAAATGAGTAGTTTCTAGGTATGATTTGATGATTTTTCATACTTGGCCCAATGCTTTTTACAGCATCACTGCTCTGTCCCCTTCTCTCCGGAGAACAACACAGACAAAGGGGACACTTTTTCCCAATTTTAAAAAGTTCTAGCCTTCCCATTGGCTCTTTTGGTCAGGTACCCACACCCTTCCTTTGACCTATGCAGGGAGACTTTTTAACCCTTTACAGGTAAAGCAAGTAGAGAACAGCTACTAAGAGGGACTTTATAGCTAACTGGCTGGCTGGGTCCATATAAGGGAGCTACTCCCCTCCCCTTTTCATTTATCACATATGTATATCTCCTTTTGAAGCCAGTGGCAGAGGTGTGCACATATTATCTGAGGTGAGACTTTGGTCTTTCTTTCTTTCTTTCTTTCTTTCTTTCTTTCTTTCTTTCTTTCTTTCTTTCTTTCTTTTCCCATTTAGCTTCTATCTGGTTGCCCTTTTTTATTTTTCTCCTGCTAAATTGCATAATGCAGATCATTTCTCCCTTTGAAACAGGATGATATTGCTGCTATCCCCAAGCGCACCATTCCACTCTGTAGCTGTCAAAAGATGGCCTTAAAGTTAATGATTCAGGCACAGCAGGACCCAAAATGTTGCTAACAGTAATTTTCTGTCTTAATTCCAAGCCATGTTGGAAGATATTGTCTGATATTATCCAGTGCAATTTGGGAGATTGATTTATGGGGTGAGTAGGTCACATCATGCCTCAGCAATCAAGAGTAGCTAATCCTTAGTGAGATTTAATTGACCATATAAGGTAGGATTAGAGTATTTTTTTTTCTAGGTACTGGAAAAAACAATGGAATTATCTATTGTGTGAATACAGGTCCTCTGACAGGATGATGAAGCCAGAGAGAATACTGCTTTAAAGTTTATTCCTACATATATACTGATGGATGGAATCAAAGTTTATAAATTGACCTCAAGCAATTACATTGATAAAATGAAACTTTCTGAGCTGAAAAATACTTTTATATAGCTACCAAAGCTGGTCCTATTTACCATGGTCTAGATTGTGACTGGACTACATGCCTGTGCAAGGTGGCAAGAAGAATTCCCTTGAAGCCCCAAATCTTGTGTCCAGATTCATAACAATGTCTGCTTGCCCTCCTCCGCCCACACACACCAGAGCAGAGCGCGGAGTCTTGGTTTTGCTGGACCAGTGTAGGCTAGCCGCAAATTATGGTGATGACTGGTGTGTGTTGTCTTCCTGCTTGTGATGGTGCATTACAGTTACAACCTGTTCTTTCTCTATGAGCAACAGAAAGAAACAGGGAAGGAAGGTGATCTCTGAGGTACATGGCCACATAGGGTTACTCTTAGGTGGTCTAGTTTGCACACCACCCGTTGCCTAAAATCACAATCTAGCATGAAGAAATACATGGTAAAGTACAGTAAAAAACATGTACTTATGTTACTTAAGAAAGATCTATTTTAGATTTTTCCTCCTTGTGTATGTTAATGTCAGTGAGAATTGCACATACATAAGGAAAGGAGAATAGACACTGCTTAATCCTCAGGTCTTTTCTTGTTGTGCTCCCTGAAATCTATGGTGTAGTCTCTGGATCAAATATTGAGAGGTGCTAAGCACCTAAAATGCCCCTTGAAGTCAATGGAAGTCACAGATGCCCAGTACCTTTTGGGACTTGATCTTAAAAGATAATTTCTGCCAATTCAGGTAATGTGATATATGGAAAAAATGAGAATGAATGAGGTGTTTATTGTATAGACCACATCCCATATGGTGTCTATTAATAGTCAAAAATTATCTGTCCGTACATATAGAGGCACCTAAAAATTCCCTTGCATTAGATGTTTGCTGTATTTCCTAAGGCATTCATGGTCTTGATTTAAAGTCTCTTTTTTGGCTCCCTTATACTGTATTATGGATAGCCAAATGATGTCATCCTCATGGTCATATACTTTTTGAATTACAGTTGGCATATTGCAAACTCTGCACGACTTTATTATTAAAGCTTTTTGTCTATTAAATGGTACACGTGTAACTCAAAATGCAGTTTCTTTCCCAATCAGATACATGCACATTTTAATCTTTACTATACATTTTTCTCATGCGCCAGGATTTGGTGGATTAAAATTCCAACATACTGTACTGATTTTTTTTTACCTTACCACTGCCCTGTACATGAAGTTTGCATGTATTTTCATGAAGTGTGTACAAAACAGTTATAGTCTTCCTTTCACACTCCTAAGGTAAATAAAACTGCTGTTTTCTTGCACATTACTAAGGGCTAGATACTTGCCCCCTTACTTCATCAGAAGGGAGGTACTACTCAACATGAGGACCAAGGAGATTAGAACCTGGGTTTGCAATGTCTGAAGCAGATGATGGTCCCACAGCTCTCTCAGGAAGTTATGCAAACTTAGCTCAAAGGAGCACTGTGGAGACTAAGCACTGCAGGTGGTACCATTCAAAGGGGTCAGAATGACAGCACCCTGCAGCCTGCTGATTGGCCTACACTTACTATTTAACCCAGGAAGGTGCCCCAGGACATTGTCTGGGCAACAATGCAGGTTTCTGGCTTGCTGCACTGCCTCACTTCAGACTGCATATCTACCCTGATCCTCTGTCTCTGACTGCGGCCTGACCTTGACTCCTGCTTCCTGACAACAGCCTGATAGCTACTCCTGATCCCTGGTCTCCAATCCTATCCTGACTGATTTCTGCTCTTACTGCCCTCTCTGGCTCCCTGATTTTACCCTATGACCTCACTCCTGTCCCTGTTTTTCATTAATTGTCTCCTGACCTCATTTGAGCCCTGGGCTCAGTGGCTCTTCCTGTTAGGCTGGGGGAGGGGCCTTTAGATATAGGCAGGCTTGCGCCCAGCCACCCGCCAGGAACTCAATAGGTACTCTGATCCCTGCTTGCTAATCATCACCTTGTGCCACCAGTCCTGCAGTAACCACTAGGCAAGACTGTGTATGTTCTGCTCTGTTACAGAAAGGAAGGCAAAATCTGTCCATAAAACCTCCTATTCAATGTCTGTTGGACAGCAGAGCAGGTGGCATTGCATGGGTCTTTATAGGTCCAGATTCTGCCCCCTTGCTCATCCTTATTATTTCCAGATCCACAGAAGAAACTTTAGATCTGTTGGACTATCCATTCTTTGATAACTAGCTCATTGAGGAGGAGAGTGTATCATCTCTGTGCCTGGATAACACCTCACAGGTTGTGGGTGCTACCAAAATACAAATGACACATAATAACCTCCCTGCAAATGCAGCTGTGTTCCCTACAGTACATTTTCTAGTGATTGTCCAGTGGGCTGTTATGTATGGAGTTTCCAATAATATCATTTAGGAGACTACCGGGAGGCAGTGTGGTCTAGTGGGACTCAGGAGACCTGAGTTCTAATCTCAGCTGTGCCAATGGTCTACTGGGACATGGGTACTTCATTTCCACATCTGTAAAATGGAGATGATCACTTTTGTGCAGCACTTTGAGATCTCCTAAGAACCTGCTATATAAGAACTAGGTATTATTATTACAGCTGCTAGTTAAGTCTAAATTTTCCCTTTTTAAATTTCATCCCATTTCTAGTTATCCCATTAAACACAGTATATAATTCCTATCCCTCTATATTGTCAGCCTTCAAATATTTGTGGCTGTGCACTCAGATGCTATAAAGAGGAGACCACATAAGCACATAAATAGATCTTGTCCCCCTTAGTCATATAACAAAGCTATATGTGTATTTCTTCTTCAGTCTATTCTCAAAAATCAATTTATTCAATCCCTGATCACTCTTTTTTTGCTCCTCTCTGAACCTCCCTCCAATTTGTCTGTGTATTTTTAAGGCTATATTTAAGGTGTGATTGCACGAGAGCAGCATTTCTCAACCTTTTTGATACCAGGGATTGGCTTGCTGCCTTCCTAAACTATGTCAGGGAAATCTCGGGGATCAGCGCCGATCCATGGACCGGTCGTTGAGAAACACTGCAGTTTATAAATTGGGACTATTCTCTTCTGATCTGTGGTGTGTGAACTTTGTGGAGGATGTTTCCAGCCATTTCACATTGCAAATTCATGTCTAAGTTGATAATCAATATCAATGCTAGAGCTCATTCAGCACTATTTATCATGCATGAGGACTACTCATGCAGGGTTCTTACTGTGTATAAATATCACACACCCCTGATCAGCATGACTTAGAAAACTTTGTGTAGTGGTGAAGCACAGGACTGGAAGTCAGAGATACATAGGTGCTAATCCTTGATCTTCAGATTTGCCGAGTGTGCTTGAGCAAGTCGCCTCATCTCTCCATTCCTCCATTTCTCTAGCTCACGTGGGCATTGCAGTTTAATGCATTAATCTTTGTAAGTGTTTTGAGACTACAATAGATTTAAGTACTGTGTAAGTGTTGAAGTTCATTTTCCTTATCAGTCGCAGATTTAAAAAAAAACTTTTTAAAACATGGGAGAAAATATATGCAGATGATCATAGATGTCATCATAAAATGTGTACATTGTGATGGATCATTGGAGAGACATGCTGTTAGAGATGTTTTACATAGTTCAGTGATTAGCAGTACCTACCTACACTGAGCTTCAATAACCAAAGATTTTTTAAATTGTTAAATATGGTTATTAAAAAAGTGGGAAATATGGTAACAAAAATATTTTCACTTGTTTGATGAACTTATGTAACCCATACATGGTTCTGCATTATTCTACCACTCAGGAGTTATGTGACTTTCTCTAATTTCTCCTTCTAGATATCATATGCACTTAATAATGGAGAAACCTTTTTTCCTGCTGCATTATGGCCTCTGATGTTAATATCAATTATGTTAGAGATCTAAGCCATTATCCAAATCAATAACATGTTACTTAATCACGTTTCTTCTGCTAGTACATTCTGTTTTTCATTGCCAGACTCTAGTGCCTGTTCAATAGAAGATGAACATTTCTTTTAAGGAAATTGTTCTGATTTTGTTTTACAATGTAACTTTACGTGGGGGTTGGGCTATTGCCACCGCTTACCAATTAGCACATCTGGGGGTCCCCAGTAGTCCCCAGGCTAGTTCTAATACTCAGAGAGTGGAAGGCTGCAAAAACCAAGATCCACTGTTGACACACACTAGAGATATTCTGTTGTGTGTACAAGTAAAGTGGCCAATGACTTCTTGAAAGCCACCTACTTCACATTGTGGCAGCTAATGTGTGCTGCTTGTGCAGTCAGCTAAAGACTGCAGAATGACACAGCAGCCTTCCAACTGAAGTTTCTCGTCTCTGCGGAACTCAGTTTGGCTTTGGGCAGGGAGATCAGAGCTGCCAGAGAAGAAGGGGGCAGGGAAATAAGAACAGACAGAAAAGGGAGAAGAGAGAGAGAAAATGGACAGATGAAAGGACAAACAGCAGCCACTGTGTCAGGACATGATACAAGGGGTGGAGGGGGATGCCCACTTGCCAATCCAAACCAGGAAGAGGAGCCAACAGTTGCTAGTTGCATCACTTAGTGCGCTATATGAAGGTGCTCAGATAACATGTTGATTGGGTGCAATATAAAAACGTAAACAGAGCAGAAAAGCTTGGGAACCACTGTTTGATTGTTAGTCCTACCCTTTTACAAGCTTCAGAATATTTACCCTGCTGATTTTTGCCCATGACCATTTGGGGAAGGTTGATTTTTTTTTTCTCCATGTGTTTTTAATGACACTGCAACAAACATGGCTTGTTTAAGTTTGGTCAGGGGAAAAAAAACTTCCTCTCAGAATGGCACCTCATCAACATTCGTATAGGTTTTTTCATTATTTGAATGTCTTTTTATTTCTATTTTGCCCATAGTGCTTATGAAAAGTCTAGCTTTATTTTATCATCTATATTTCCAAGACATCTGTCAGTGTAGTATCTACCTGTAAGCACCAATCAGGCCCCAGACTGGCAATGATGGAGAATGAAGGCTTCTATTTATCTCTTGAAAAGTAGTGGCATAAGTAGTGGCAGTTCTAGCTTCCCCATGCTGCCCTGCCAAGTGTGTTAGCTATATTCTGAAGGGACCCATTCAAGAGAGGGAGAGATAGGGTCAGCATCCATGCCGTCTTCATCCTTTCCCCTCAGTTGCAACTGCCAATGTGAGCACCAATTTTACTGCTTTTGGGGTTGTGGCCACTTGTTTACAAAGATCTAGACTGAGACCCCTCTTTTATTTCACAGAAGACACTAAATATGTCCTCTGTTGATAACAGTACTGATCTGGGCTGGGTTTGACCCATTGCAGTTTCCTGAAGGATAGTTCTAAAAATTGGAATTCTTCTCTGCTAAAATAGCAGATTGATGTGGACACAGACATGATAATACGGTGAGTTGCGGAGGCTGCAATTTTACTTAAAACATTTACATAACTGGGGTAACTAGCTCAAACTCCCCAGTAGGGTTATTATTTTTATTATTTGCATTACTGTAGCACCTAGGAGTTCAAGGGTTGTCCCACTGTAGATGTCAATGGGCCCGAGGGACTGTATATCTGCGGGTGAGTGTGAAGGTCCCCTCTAGGTCCTCAGGACTGCCAAAGAGCCTTGACAGGAAGCCAGAATCCCAGCCTGCTCCCCTCCTCCACACCGGAGGTAGGAGAGAGAAGATGAGAGGAGCCACAAGGTGCGCTAGACATTAAGGCACACCCTGTCCCCATGTGCTGTCATGCCCAGGCAACCCACTGGGTCACAGGGACCTCATTCAGACACTGTGTAACCCCCGATTGCATGCCAAAGTTGAGACAATTGAAATTTAAACCCGGGAACATCCTGGATGCAAGATGAAAATGAAGAATCCCACAAAGCAGCTTGCTAATTTTGACATGTGGGAAAACCCTCAATTTGGTATTCAGACAAGCCCTCAGCATCACCAGAACAATAGCAATCAGGTTAAGGGTGAGAAGGGTGGGGCTGAAACAGGGCTACGCTGCCATCATGGCTACGCTGCCTAGACCCCTAACTGTATCAACCCTTTCATGCTCCTTACCCCACCAAATGGGAGCCAATCACCCAGGCCCAGCACCATCTCTACTGTCCAATGGCAGTCGCAATGCATGGGACAGGCCCTGGAGTCCTGGCACAGATGCAGCATATGACGCTCCTACCCTTTCTATGCCCTGAGCCTGAGGAAGGAAGGGGGAAGGGAAAGAAAAAGAAGCAGCCCTCACACGCCTGAAGCAAAGAGGAGGAGAAGAAGGAAAAAAGAGAGGTCCACCTGGAACACTGCCTCAGCTGTGCCCAATTGAGATCTCTTTCCCCTCTCCCCTCCAAAAATGTCTCCATTGCTCCCAGCCCCAGACAAACAAGCTGCCGTAAATACTTTGGTTCAGGAAGGTGTAATGTACCTAATTAATTGGAAGAAGTTGTGTTCTGTTAAACAGGTGCTTCACTTGAAATGAAACCACAACCTTTGTGTTATCTGAACAACCTTTGTGTTATCTGAACAACCTTTGTGTTATCTGAAAAACGGGGTAATAATACTTCTCTCCATCCATAGGGATGCTGTGAGGATAAATTCATTAATGAAGGACTCAGATACTATGGCAATGAGTTCCATATAAGTTCCTAGATAAAATGTTTGTAAAGTGCTGTGGGATTCTCTTGTGAAAGGTGCCATAGAAGTTCTAAAACGATTAAGAGTTTTAAGGAAGAACAAATTTTCCATCTAAAACTCTTGTCAGCTTAAGAATTTACCCAGGCTTCTTTGTGACATCAGAACTGTTTGCTGTGGAGATGTTTATGGTGTCCGAGGTAAAGGATTTGCAGCTTCTGGCAGAGAATAAATTTAGTGGCAAGAACTGCTGAACTCTTCAGAAACCAAGATCTTAGCTTCATGAATTGTCCTTAGCAATAAAATCAAGGAAAGAAAATAAACTGAAAATATGGTCCTTCAGCATAATTGTCTCAATGGTTCCCATAAGGCACGAGGAGCTCTAAGGTAGTTTGACTGCCTCATAACTTTCAAATAGGACATTTGTTTTCTGTGGGCCGTATTGTGCCATCACTGTTTAAGCAGAACTCCCCACTGATTTCAAAGGGGACTTCTGCTTAACAGCTGCTGGCAGGCTTTGGCTCTATATTAAGTGAATTTGAGAGACCTTCCATATAAATCTTGATTTATTCTTAAGACTATTGATTTGATGATTTGCAGCAAAAAGATTCATGAGACTCACATTCAGGCTGATTGTTGTGTTCACTGGCAGACTAGTTAAATAACTAACTGGGAAAAGATTGCTGCATGTTTCAGTCAGCGTGGGTGGTCATGAGGGGCCAAGGGGACTAGGCTCTACCAATAATGCCACAGGTCTGTAATGTGGCTGATGTGCTTCAGGATGCAGAGTCACCTCCTGCCACTAGGGCTCCTGGAGGTGTTGAGGCTGCTCCAGCTCCTAGAAGCTACAGTACATCTGGCTTTCAATTGGGACTTTTGGCACTGCCGACGGCTGAGGGAGGAGGCACAGAGCAGGGAATATAGGCTTTGGTCTGGTGTCCATAGAGTCAGCATATAGGACTGTCTGTACCTGTTCTCTGCAGAATCCAGGCCATGGAGTCTCTGCAGCACAGGGAGGAGGCACAGAGCATGGATTGCAGGTGTTTCAGGTCATATGTGCATACTCTCTACTGGCTCTGCTCCTGCTTCTCCAAAGCAAGTAACAGGAGGGTTTGTGAGCTGGAAAGAAAGGGGTGCTTCTGAGGCTGCAGGTGGATGATGGGCTGTGGTCGGAGCTTGGGGATGGGCTTTCTGAGCTTGGAGAGTTATCTGTGTGGTGGTGGTTCTAGACCTGAATGTTGAATAAAAGACGGTTAAGGGCTGAGGGTGTGATTTTTCACTGTAGAGAGGTTAAGTAATAAAAGAAGTTGTCTCTAAGAGGGAGTTGGGATGTTCTGGGCTGGAACTGGGGACTGGTGGGCTGGCACTAGAGCTGCTTGAAAAATTGCATCCAAGAGTTTTAAAAGAGCTGGCTGAGGAGCTCGCTGGAACATTAATATTGATTTTTAATAAGTCTCAGATTAGATAATTACAGTGGTCCCTTCTGGCCTTAAAACTTATAAATCGATAAGAAAGTGGAAAAGTCACAAATTATTTTCCACATATTTTTCCTAATTTCAACAAATGTCTATTTGGCTGACAGGTTGAGTGCAGGGATGGAATTAAGTCAATGGGTAAATGAAATTGCATGTGAAACTGAGTGTGTTGGGGTGGAGAGATAGCAGGGAAAGATAAATAGGGAGAAGGGGAGAAGTTGGGACTGAGAGACAACAGAGAAGGGGTAAAAAGGGGTAAATACTGTTTTCTTCCATGCTGCTCTTTCCTGTCAAGTGTCCCAGTTTTTCATTCTGTAAAGAGGAAGACATGGGAGAGGGCAGAGGGCACCCCTTCTTCTTCACACTTCCGCATTAACCATTTGCTGTCAAAATGCTTCCCTATGGCCAGGGGCGGCTCTAGCTTCTTTGCCGCCCCAAGCATGGCAGGCAGGCGACTTTCAGTGGCATGCCTGTGGGAGGTCCCCGGTCCCGCGGATTCGGCGTACCTGAATTACCGCCGAATCCGCGGTACCAGCGGACCTCTTGCAGGCGTGCCGCCGAAGGCTGCCTGACTGCCGCCCTCGCAGGGACCGGCAGGGCGCCCCCAGCAGCTTGCCGCCCCAGGCACGCGCTTGGAGCGCTGGTGCCTGGAGCCGCCGCTGCCTATGGCTCCCAGTGCTCCACCTTTTCATTTTGAAAGTATGGGTCAACTACTGGGGGTCTTAATGGCAATGCAGATCGCTGCCTGCACCATCACCACTTATTTTGGGTCTTAACCTTCATTGACTTCAGGAGAGTTATTTTTTTTTAAATTTGTAATGGAGATCTTCTGGTTAATATTTCAGCCATTTTTTCTTTAAACAAGTTCTAACATGTATTGGACATCCGACCAATCTTAACTAAAGGACTGAGAAACATCTGTTTTTTATTTTGTTTTGTTACATTACTAATTTTACAGAAACCCATGGCTGGACATTTTAATTATCATGCACCCATTTGCTAGCTTCTCATGCAAATATCTCTGTGCCTACTTCCAGTCTGCCCCCTGTACATGATATACCAATTAAGCTAATCATGAAGACCTGTTTCCTGACCAAATTCATATTGCCCCTGAAGACTCATGTGTGTTGCAACATCTATGGCATAAATAGTTGATTTATACTGATGAGTTTGAGGACTTGTTGGGAATGGTATATCCTAGTTGGAGAAGGGAAAAGCACACAATACATTTCTGAGATTTCTGAGTCTTGCAGAACAGTAAAGGAAGGATCAGACTTGAAATTTCTAATATTACTAAGCTACAAAACAAACAGTGCCACACACAACTTTTTAAACAATTGCTGAAGGCCTGAAAGTAAATTAAAACCAGATAGACCCTTTCTTCCCAGCCCCATTTTTGCAGGTCACTTTTTAAAAACAATTAACACGATCAAATGAATTAAAAGGGTGAGAGTCAGAGATAGTAGAGGCAGTACTGCAGACTTTTTAAAGCAAAATTATAACGTTTTAGCATGAATAAGATTGGTGAGCTGTGAGATTAGTAACTAACTCTGAGGGATTTGAGTGGTTTGAGCATTGGCTTGCTAAACCCAGGGTTGTGAGTTCAATCCTTGAGGGGGCCATTTAGGGATCTAGGGCAAAAATCTGTCTGGGGATTGGTCCTGCTTTAAGCAGGGATTGGGCTAGATGACCTCCTGAGGTCCCTTCCAACCCTGATATTCTATGACCTTTCAGCAAGTTTGGAAAGGCCTAACTTTCCTTTTCTGATGAAGAACTCTCAGTCTAAAGTCAACAGCTTCTACGTGCTTTTCGATATAATACTTCTAAAGCAAGTTTGGAGGCCCACCATCGGACTAGGTATTTGAACTCACCAACAATCTCAAATGAAACTTTATCAAGTAGGAACAGCCTTTAAAAGTTACATAATGATACCAATCTTCCAAGACAAGCGATAAAAAGCTTAAGTCTTCTGTGCTAAACTCAGTGAACCAAGGAAAAATATAAGGGCCAATGAAGGAACACTATTTCTGGTAACAAAGAAAGTTAGTGTTCCAACCAGCATAAATTAAATAATTTCAGTAGAATCTTGTAGCAAGAAAAGTGGAGGTCAACTTTTATTAGAAAGTTTGCAGCCACATGGCTCTACCAGGCTTTTTTATTAAACCATTTCTTTATAATTATACACAAGTTAAAAACATTTGAAAAGACCCGTTTGAACTCTAAGGGTTATAAAAGAAAAAGAGGAATATTTTATATGCCAAAAACATTAACGTTAACCTAGACTTTTCCATGCATAAGGTCAGGTGGAAACCAGGTATGACAGGATATCAGCTTCATTGCAGTATCTTTGTAAATTGTTCCTAATTCAATTTATACTTTAAATAATACTACCTCTGCTTCTCTTCATTGCTATAATGTCTTTGTAAGCACAGTATAATGGAACATAGACATTTTAAAGCAATTATATTGGCATGCAGTGATAATTATTGTATTCCATAAAATGGTGGGAGATTATTATCTGGATTTTTTGTCTACTTAGGATACATTCTTGAAACACTTTTTTAAAACAAAAACCATCAGATGTAGAGATGCATGTTAAAATTATTTCAACTGGGATTTTCAAAGGGGCCTAAGGAATTACAGCCAGCTCCCAATGGAACAATGAAAATCACAGTCTTCATACTTTGGAATTATGGAGGAAAGATTGGAGTCTATCAGAAATGTAGCCATGGTCCAGAAGATAAGGTGCTAGCCTGGGTTCTAGTCCTGTCTGTGAGTCTATGAGTTTTAGAAAGTCACTTCACCTTGGTGTGCCTCTGTTTCTCCTCCCACCCTTTGTCTGTCTTATCTATTTAAATTATAAGCAATTTCGGGGCAGCGGGGGGGTCTCTTGGGATGTATTTGTACAATGGGATCCTGATCTCAGTTGGTATCTCTGCACACTATTGTAATATAAATAATAATAACACAGGGCCAGAATTGTAAAGACTACATAGACTGCGTAGACTGTCAGTCCTTCATCAGTTAAGACTGAGCCGATCACAACACGTCTTCCAATCTTCTCTTGCTCTGGCCATCCTTCGCCATGTTTGTCCATATCTCCTTGTTAAGAAATCATCCCACCTCTTTGGAGGCTGACCGCGTGGCCATTTCAGTTCTCGCGGATACCACTCAGATATAGCTGCAGTCCATCTGTTGTCACTGAGTCGGGCCACATGTCCCACCCACTGCATTTTGCTGAGCCTGCTTTCAACAACAACATCTCGGACTCCAGACTGCTGCCTAATTATTTCATTGGGGATGCGATCGCGGAGCGAAATGCCCAGAAATGTTCGTTCCATTGTCTTCTGTGTGACAGACAGTTGATGTTCTTCAGTCTTCGTCAGCGACCATGTTTCGCTGCAATATAGCATCGCTGGAAGCACGGTCGAGTTAAAAAGATTTGCACGAGTTGTTTTGCTGATCTTTCCTTGGAGGATGTCCCTGATGTCATTGAAGGCGCACCATCCAGCTTTTTTTCTGCGCGACAGTTCGCCTTTTTGATCATGGCCCATGTTGACTTCCTGGCCCAAATAAACGTATTTGTCGGCCTCTTGGATCTGCTCTCCTCCAAGAGTTATTTGGGTTCTTGGCAGAACATCCGATCTCATATATTTCATTTTCGACTGGTTCATTTTTAATCCGACTTGACTACTTTTTGCGTTCAGTTCATTAAGCATTCTTTCAAGCTGGACTGTAAAGAAAACATTCTAAATAAACACATACCTCTGAAAAGTACTGGAGATTGACTGAGGGCATCTGTGTTGGCATGCTGATGCCATGCCTTATAGACTATCCTGTACTCATAAGTGGCTAAGGTCAAAGCCCAACACTGTAGTTAGGCAGCTGCCATGGGCAGCATGCCCTTGTTTTCACTGAAGAGTCCCATGGCTGCTTTGTGATCTGTCAGAATGGTACAAGGCTTCCCATACAGGTATTGATGGAATTTTTTGATTCCAAAAATAATAGCTAGATATTCTTTCTCTAAATAATGATAGCTCCATTCAGCTTTATGACCTGGAGACATAACCTGCTGGCTGTTGTCCAACAACCCTCATGTTATGTGACAAAATTGCTCCTACCCAATATGACGAAGTGTTACATGGCAGAATTAATTCTTTGCCCAGGTCAAAATGAACAAGGAGTTCTAAGGACTTCAGTAGCTTTTTAGAGTCTGGAAAGTTCTCTCTTGTCTCTTTCCCCAATACCAGCAGGTCTCCTTCCTCAGTAGTCGATGCAAGGATTCTGTAAGCGCTGCAACATTTGGGAGAACTCTGTAATAAATAATTTAATGTACCTCAGTAAGCTCATAAATCAGTTTTGTTCTAAGGGGCTGGGGCCTGTTCAATTGCTGTGACCTTATCTACCATAGGGTAAATCCCTATGTATCCCACAGGATATGTATGCCACAGGGTAAATCCTTCCTTGTCTGTCCTGTTCCCTGAGAACACCACTTGTGGTCTCACAAAAAAGCATTTACTTTGTTCTAAGTGAAGTCCCACTGCCTCCAATCTTTGAAGTCCCTTCTCCAGTATTGACAGATGTTCAGCATCACTTCTGTCTGTGGTGATGAGGATTTCATCAATCCTTGATAAAACACGTGGGATATCTTTCCGCACATTTTCCTTGAGCCACTGGAAAATTCCAGGTGATGACGATATTCCATATGGTATAAGCCCTTGTGTGAGTTTATAATGGTACATTACTTACAGTCCTCCTCCAGCCTCATCTGCTGGTATGCCTGCGACATATCCATCTTACTAAATTTTGACACCCCCCCCCACCTAACACTCCATCTGTGGAATAGGGAAGTCTCTAACTTGGAGATCTGCTTCGGCAAGACTTTATAATCCCCACAGATGGAGATAGTTTTCTCTGGTTTAACCATGGGCACTATAGGTGTGGCCCATTCAGAAAAGTGCACTGATGATATGATGCCATCCTTTTCCAGCCTGCCTAATTTATTTTCAGTCTCTTCTCTGAGGGCATAAGGAACTACTTTAACGTATTTTGCTTTTATTAAATTATATTATATTAAAGTCTTGTATTTTGTCTTGACCCCGTCCTGGATATAAATCCTAGCCGTAACAAACCCTCCAAGGGCTCTAACACTTCTTTAAAACTGGCTGGGTGATCATCTAAGACTTCCTGGAATGCTGGTGCCTTGCTAGGGTCTAATTTGAAAATTTCCTCTTAGTTCAGTTTTTAGTTCTTGTAACCATCTCTGTCTAGTAGATTTTGCCTTTGTACCTGGACAAATCTGGTAACTTTTCCTTTTGGCTTTTAAATTTTACAGGCACAAGCACAGACCCTACCACTTGGACAGGTTCTCTAATGTAGGTATGGAGGGACACTCCTCTGAGCTCAGTTCTGCTTTTGCCCTGCTGAGATGTATATTCATTGATCACAGTAGCTGAAGTCTGGTATCTGTTTCCCTTTGTACTGAATGGTTGTTTAACTGTACCATTACCTTCATAAGGTCCCACTTTCTTCCCTTTTAGACAGCACATGGTGTTTACTTCATCCTATGTGTCTTCCTCCCCCTCAAGATAAAAAGCCCTCTGCTTTTCCTCTGGTCCTTTCGGGTCTATCCTCATAGGCTGATAGTCACCTTTGCATTTTCTGGCTGTGTCCAATCTTGAAGCATTTATGGCACTGGGCTGTTTTAAATTTACAACTAATACAAAATGAGCTCCTCCAAGTGGAAACACTCCTCAGGAGCTTGAGTCTCTTTCTGCTGGTTTTGCATTTTGTTTATTGAGTCTGTTTGATTCGCTCTGCATTCTATGTGCATCTCTTTTTTAAAGCTTTTCACTGCTGCTTCCATTTCTGTTGCTAATTCTACTGGTTTGGGCCAGATTAAGTTCCGCTCTGCCAGCAATTTTTTGAATTCTCTCATTATTACTAATACAACAAACAAATCTGTCTTGCAGCATCTCCTCTAGGACATTTCCAAATGAACAATATTCTGTTAATCTTTTTAGTACTGCCACATACACACAGGTACACTTTTACCTTGCCTCCTCATTCTACTATGAATTTTAGTATCAGGGGGTAGCCGTGTTAGTCTGTATCTACAAAAACAACAAGGAGTCTGGTGGCACCTTAAAGACTAACAGATTTATTTGGGCATAAGCTTTCGTGGGTAAAAATCTCACTTCTTCAGATGCATAGAGTGAAAGTTACAGATGCAGGCATTATATACTGACACATGGAGAGAAGGGAGTTACTTTGCAAGTGGAGAACCAGTGTTGACAGGGCCAATTCAATCAGGGTGGATGTAGTCCACTCCCAATAATAGATGAGGAGGTGTCAATTCCAGGAGAGGAAAAGCTGCTTCTGTAATGAGCCAGCCACTCCCAGTCCCTATTCAAGCCCAGATTAATGGTGTTAAATTTGCAAATGAATTTTAGTTCTGCTGTTTCTCTTTGAAGTCTGTTTCTGAAGTTTTCTTGTTCAATGATAGTGACTTTTAAATCTGTAATAGAATGACCAGGGAGATTGAAGTGTTCACTTACTGGCTTTTGTATGTTACCATTCCTGATGTCCGATTTGTGTCCATTTATTCTTTTGCGGAGGGACTGTCCGGTTTGGCCAATGTACATGGCAGAGGGGCATTGCTGGCACATGATGGCATATATAACATTAGTAGATGTGCAGGTGAATGAGCCCTTGATGGTGTGGCTGATGTGGTTGGGTCCTCTGATGGTGTCGCCAGAGTAGATATGGGGACAGAGTAGGCAACGAGGTTTGCTACAGGGATTGGTTCCTGGGTTGGTGTTTCTGTAGTGTGGTGTGTAGTTGCTGGTGAGTATTTGCTTCAGGTTGGGGGGTTGTCTGTAAGCAAGGACTGGCCTGCCTCCCAAGGTCTGTGACAGTGAGGGATCATTTTCCAGGATAGGTTGTAGATCGTGGATAATGCCCTGGAGAGGTTTTAGCTGGGGGCTGTATGTGATTGCCAGTGGTGTTCTGTTATTGTCCTTGTTGGACCTGTCCTGTAGTAGGTGATTTCTGGGTACCCGTCTTGCTCTGTCAATCTGTTTCCTCACTTCTCCAGGTGGGTATTGTAGTTTTAAGAATGCTTGATAAAGATCTTGTAGGTGTTTGTCTCTGTCTGAGGGGTTGGAGCAAATTCGGTTGTATCTTAGGGCTTGGCTGTAGACAATGGATCGTGTGATGTGTCTTGGATGGAAGCTGGAGGCATGTAGGTACGTATAGCGGTCAGTAGGTTTCCGGTATAGGGTGGTGTTTATGTGACCATCACTTATTTGCACTGTAGTGTCCAGGAAGTGGATCTCTTGTGTAGACTGGTCCAGGCTGAGGTTGATGGTGGGGTGGAAATTGTTGAAGTCCAAGTGGAATTCTTCAAGGGCCTCCTTTCCGTGGGTCCATATGATGAAGATGTCATCAATGTAGCGCAAGTGGAGGAGGGGCACTAGGGGACGAGAGCTAAGGAAGCGTTGTTCTAAGTCAGCCATAAAAATGTTGGCATACTGTGGGGCCATGCGGGTACCCATAGCAGTGCCACTGACTTGAAGGTATAAGTTGTCCCCAAATCTGAAGTGGTTGTGGGTGAGTACAAAGTCACAAAGCTCAGCCACCAGGCTTGTAGTCCATCCTCATGTGGAATATTGGTGTAAAGTTCTTCTACATCCATGGTGGCCAGGATAGTGTTTTCAGGAAGAACACCAATGCATTGTAGTTTCCTCAGGAAGTTGGTGATGTCTTGAAGATAGCTGGGAGTGCTGGTAGCATAGGGTCTGAGGAGAGAGTCCAAATAGCCAGATAATCCTGCTGTAAGAGTGCCAATGCCTGAGATATTGGGGCGTCCAGGGTTTCCGGGTTTATGGATCTTGGGTAGCAGATAGAATACCCCTGGTTGGGGTTCTGGGGGTGTGTCCATGTAGATTTGTTCCCGTACTGTAGCCGGGAATTTCTTGATCAGATGGTGTAGTTTCTTTTGGTATTCCTCAGTGAGATCAGAGGATAGTGGCCTGTAGAATGTGGTCTTGGAGAGTTGCCTGGCAGCCTCCTGTTCATAATCCAACCTGTTCATTATGACTACAGCACCTCCTTTGTCAACCCCTTTGATGATAATGTCAGAATTTTAAAGTGTTCCACAATAATGTTTGGCTTTGGTGGAAGTGCTCAGTTCAGATCTTTTGCAGGTCTTCTAAACCTTTATCTCTTGATTTCTGAGGTTGTAACAAACTCCAGCAAAGGGAATAGATTTTACTGATGCAGACACTGAGAAAAATTGCTTTCTGTTTGTCCTTATCTATAATCTCACCTGCAAGAAAATAGTGGCCCAATCTTTTGCTATATTGCTGCCAATCCAAATTTTCTGCAGTAAACCCTTCAATTTTTCCATAAATTGCCATTCTTATGTTTTTCCTCATTACCAATTTTGTTAGGGTGGCCACTTGTACATTCCCAGAATATCGGGCATTGGGTACTTTCAGGAATGGTGTGATCCCAC
This sequence comes from Emys orbicularis, assembly GCF_028017835.1. Classification (NCBI taxonomy): domain Eukaryota; kingdom Metazoa; phylum Chordata; order Testudines; family Emydidae; genus Emys; species Emys orbicularis. The sequence continues at coordinate 48,415,810 of NC_088684.1, read as the reverse complement.
CCCTGCCAGTGTGACCTCGCATGCATGGTGCAAGCCAGGTGATGCTGCATGTGGGGCACCATTTTGTAAAGTGTGCTGCCCTGTCCCCACTGGTGTAACATTGCAAGGCCATTCCAGAGGGGGCAGAACAGCCTGGTCTCCATTATGGCATCCTCCGTCTGATAACAGATAAAACCATGTTCTGTTTTGTCTCGGTGCCAGTCAGGGGACAAACATTACAAACCAGATAGTCCTGCTTTTAAAACTGAATGGGTGGCCTACATTTTGTAAGGGACTGGTCAGTGCACAAGAAACACTCTTTACTTAGAGTATGGCAGGCTCAGAGCATGCTACTTTATTCAAATATACATAGAGTGGGGGGAAACACTCACTAACTAATAGAGGAAGTAATGGGGCAGAGGGGAGCATGGCTCCAACCCATAATACTCTGAGTAACCCAGTTAACCTATTGATGACCACTTTACTCAATTTTTCCATGTTCAACAATAACAATGAAAATAAGGAAATTTTTTTTTTTTTTTTCAAAGGAGACACAAAGGTACATACAGAACAAACAAGCTGGACATTTTTTTTTTTTTACAGCTGCACACTTGTTGAGCATTCTGAAAAATGAAAACAAATCCATATTTTCCTCCCATTTTGGCAAGATTTCCAAAAGTGCCTGATTTGCAGAGGGTGGATGCCCAGTTCTTTCCAAAAATAAGGCCCCTTTAAGATGGCACTCCAAATTGCTAATGAATTAAAAATCTTGGCCTTCGTCATTGCAATTTCATAGCATTCTTTAATTGTCCATGGAAAAATACAGTATCAGTATATTGCATTCTGGGGCAAATTTTCAAAGGACAGTTAGGTGCCCTACTTCCATGGAAAGTCAGTGGGAGCTGGGATCTTCACACCAATTTTTGCCTTTGGAAATCTCCCACTTTGTGTTTAGGTAACAAGACACTGTAGGATGTGAAGCAGGGTTATATTAAGTTACACCTTGTCTGTTATTAGGCATAAGGAGAAATTAAATCACTCATTGTTTGCAGACTGTCTTATAATTTAATTAATCATAAATCACACAAAGCATTTTTATAACCCTATTATAGTTTCCCAGTGGAAAATTTCTTTAACTGTTGCAGAGGATTCAGCAGAAATACAGAATGGACTTAGCAACTCTTTTCAGGAGGGAATACGTTAATTTTTATTAGTTTTATGTCATTTTTGAAGCAGCGACTAACTTTCAAGATTTGGGGGGGAAAAGATCTTTAGTGATTGAAAGGCTGCCGTAGATAGCATGATATAATTCCATGTTCTTACAATACTTTGGGACACTGGGCATGGTGTTCACCATTTGATGGATGCCTGGCAGTTTTCTAACACTGGAGCATAGGGTGCTTGATACAGTGTTTTCCAGCTGGATTTATTTACTGTTAAAGAGAAAAGGACCTGAAGGTCTCGTAGTGCTCCTCAAGTGGATGAAGTGAAGTCTGGGGCAAGGTAGAATGAGGGTGGCTCATTGTGACATTTATATAAAAATGGAGGCGAGGGAGAGAAGAGGGAAGTAATTTGATTTTGTGACTCTCACTATGGAATCACTGAGTTGGGGTTCATGCCTGCATCCCTTATTCATGTATGTAGTCCACAGAGTTTCTCACAGAACAGGAGAATGGTAATCCACCACCAAGAGAAACTAGTATATTCTCTTCCTTGTCTCAGGAAACATAGTACTTAGGGCTTGTCTGCATGTTGGCTTTTTGTACTTGTGTAGTTACACTGATGAGCCTGCTCCAGTGCATCTACAAGGGTATGTCTATATGGTAGTCACAGGGTGCGATTACACTAGAGTAGACATACCTGAGCTAGCTTGGTTTCCTGAAGTAGCCAAGCCACAGCAGTGCAAGCTTCGGTATGGACTAGCTCCACAAATAATTTCCCAGGGTACTGGGTGGATTTATTCATTCTTCACTGAAGCTCATGTTGCTGTGGCTTTACTGCTCCAGGAAATAAGCTAATCACACCCTGTGATTACAGTATCAAAATACCCCAGGTGTAGATGTGCTGTACCAGCATAAAAAGCAACCTGCACCCTGGCCGCTGTTGCAGTGTCCACACTAGGGGTTTGCACCGAAGTAGTACTGGTGCATTCATCTCCAGTGTAGACAAGCCTTTACTCAAAGTCTAGCAAGTGGTTACTTTTATTTCCATGGCTTTGTAAATGTATTTTTGGCAACTAGCATTTCATTAATAAATGCTAAATTAGTATTTTATTTGCTGGAGTGTTTTATAGCATCTGCCAGAGAAATGTAGCCCTTATAAAAAATAAATGCATAGACTGCACAAGAGGTGAAACTAAAGTGCTAAATAAACATACAGAAGTTACTGTTAGTCCAGAGTGAACCTTAAAAGGTTCTGAAGCCCATTCAGCATTATCCAAAGCTCATTGGTTTGATAGTTTGGTTGGAAATCTTACAAGGGCAGGCTGTTGGGATTTCCAGTTTTTCCTGGCTTTGACTGGGTCTGAAATACTGTAACCCTTTCTTCTCAAATGCTGCGTTTTTGTATTTGGCCAGAGCCAGGAAGGGCAGAGGCAGAATTTAAAAATAAAATAACAAAAATATCCACAACAAATGTTAGACAAACTCTTTTGAATCTCAGTAAAGGTGTTGGTTCACTGTGAGCTCAGAGTAGTAAAGTTCCTGTTTTCAGGGTCAGCTTGCCTGTCTCTGCAATGGTTTATTTAAATCAAGCAACATACCATTGTAAAAATGCACTTGGAGTCTTGTGCTTACGAGCTCTAGAGAATTTAGATAAAAAAGGCTTAGACCATTCCCTACAGCTGAAAAACCTCTGAGTGGAGCCTGTGGGAGCAAGAAATTGCCACAGGGGAATCCCCCACTTCATCTCTTGTGGCAGGGTCAGGGTTTGGTTCCCTGTGGGAAAGGCCACAGGGCTCACCCTTAAATCTGGTGGCTGTGAGGGCTGTCTGCTCAGAACCTGGGGCTTCTGCATTGACACTGGCTCCTAGCAAGGCCTTGCTAGTTCCCAGAAATTGTGGCTCTGTTTGTGCTGTGCTTATACAAACTCCTTCAGACTTGACTGCCCCCTGAAATCCCCAAGGAAGACTATGCAGAAAGAATACAGCTCCAGGCTGCGTTATCTTTTCTGATGAATATTCTCAGGGCTTAATGCAGGACAACACACTTCCCATCCCTGTCACCATCTCAGCAAAGACCAGGGACTTCACTGAGAAGCCTCGGCAGGGTCAGAAAGGTGGTGCCATGGAGACGAAAGAGACACCTTTCTGCATAGTAAGGGAGGAGTTGTGCATGAAAAGGGTGTGGGTCAAGGAGGCATAATTTCACAATTTAGAGTCAAATGCTGGGCTTGAGTCTGATCTCAGTTACTCCAGTGTAAATCCAGAGTTACTTAATGAAGTCAATAAGGGCAGGTCTACACTACCGTGTAATTCGATCTAATTTATATCACTCAGGGGTGTGAAAACGACACCCTCTGAGCTACACAAGTTATAGCGACCTAAGCACTGTCCACACCGGCGCTATGTCGGTGGGAGTTGTTCTTCCGCTGACATAGCTTCTGCCTCTCACAGAGGTGGAGTAATTATGCTGATGGGAGAGCGCTCTCGTGTCGGCATAGTGCGTCTTCACCAGATGTGATGCAGCTGTGCCAATCTAGTGCTTCTGGTGTAGATCCGCCCTAAATTACTTGAGTGTTACATTGGTATAACTGAGTTTGGAACCTGTCTCATGGACTGTAACTAATACCATACCAAGTTTCACACACTGATCCATCTGTGCAACTCCTGTGGGAGTTGATGACGTGAAAATTGGACAGGCAAAACTGGTGTGTTTGTATCAGCAGGTATGATTCACAGCAGTAGATTGCAATGCTGTATCTGATTCAGAGGATGGTAATTAAATCTACCTGTCTTTTCTGAGGAGCCCCTCCTGCACAGCCCTGATATCAATGTGAGTTACACACTCAGAGTGAAATTCAACGCTGTCTGCAGGGCCTGGGGCCGGGGCTATGCACCACTAAAGCCATTGACATGGGGTTTAAATGGGACTAATGTGTGTACAAGAGCTATGATCAGAAGTGAATTTCACCGATAGAGAGTATAATATGGTTGGATCTTCTGTACTGTCCAGTTTGATGGGTTGTGGTATTGTAAGCAAACAGACCTTTCTCCCCACATTCTGGAACTGCTGAATTTCTACAGTCTTTTTGTAAATAATTTGTCACTTTCCATTTTTTTTTAATTTATAGAACACATCATGTTTCACTTTGACTCTTTCCCTTAGTTTTCCAAATCATTCCTTGTTTGTCATATTGATATAGATATTTCTTTCCTTAACTCCTAGGGGCTTGTCTGCATGGCAGGTTATTGCATAGCAAGCCAGGGTGTGAATCTTCAGGGCACTGGCTTGCTGTGCAGTAACATCCCATACGGACACTGCTACACTGTGCCATAACATCCCATATGCTACACTGCTACCATATGGGCACTGAAATCCCGGCATGTGGCTTGATGTACTACACTGCCAAGAAGTAGTATGTCAAGCTGCACTGCAGGACTTTCAGTATGCTGTACAGTGGTTCTCAAACTAGGGCCACCGCTTGTTCGGGGAAAGCCCCTGGCGGGCCGGGCCGGTTTGTTTACCGGCCGCGTCTGCAGGTTCGGCCGATCGCGGCTCCCACTGGCCGTGGTTCACTGCTCCAGGCCAATGGGGGCTGCAGGAAGCGGTGAGGGCCGAGGGACGTGCTGGCCGCCACTTCCCGCTGCCCCCATTGGCCTGGAGCGGCGAACTGTGGCCAGTGGGAGCCGCGATCGGCCGAACCTGCGGATGCGGCCGGTAAACAAATCTGCCTGGCCCGCCAGGGGCTTTCCCTGAACAAGCGGTGGATTGGCTTTGAGAACCACTGCTGTAGAAGAGTCCGCACTGGATATTACTGTGTCAAGCTGGTGCAATGTGGAGTCTCACTTTGGCTTGCCACATAGTAATTTGCCACGTAAGTAGGCCTTAAGGGATATACATGCCCCCATGCAGGCATCTAACAGTTAGTGTATGAATCGACTGCCTCAGAACATTTCCTATGACATTCCATTCTGTCCTTACTTTCTTCAATTTGTTTTTGCAATTTATACCTTTCTATTCAGGGAGATAAAAATCGGATACCAATTTTTCACATATTTGAGATGACAGGATTTTTTATTCTTCCTTAAATGCTATGGAGAAGTTCTCCAAGAGTGGTTTTCACGTGCAGATTTTTGGCTCCATGAACATGGGAGGCGGGTATCGTAGGCCTGGGGAAGCTAAGCCTCCCCTAACTCAGACCTCTGGCCTCACCCTCGCTCTGCCCCAAGGCCATGCCCTCGCTCTCCCTCTCTCTTGAAGCTGGCAGGGGCTCTGCTCCAGCCGTCAGTTAGCGGCTGGGGTGGCCCGGTGCTCAGGCGGGCGGCTGCGGGCTCAGGGCGGGTGGGCCAGGGCTTCTCTGGCTGCGGGGTTGCTCAGGGCTCCATTGGCCATGGGGCGCAGGAGCTTGGGACTATGGCAGGTGGAGGGCAGGGCCTTGGGCACAAGAGGCAGGGCTGGGGACTAGCCTCCCCGAAGTGGTGGGGGGGAGTTTCTTGCACTAAAACCTGTTAAGACTCTGTCGTACATTTTCTGGTTGACCTCTGAATAATGCCAAGGCCCTTATCCTTTGCCTTCTTACCAATTAGATGTTTTAGAAATCTTTTGAAGAACTGAATAAATTTCACTCAAAGATTTTTCTATTTGTTTACTAACAAATCTTTTGATTTCGCAGAATCATGACTGGATTAATAATCCGACTGTTTTTTAAATATCAGAACTTTAGGGAGATGTGGTGGTGGTCTTGTAGGCATGTAAATTATTATATTTCTGTTTTGAATGTGAGATACATAAATCAGCCATTAAAATGATGAACAATTTAAGGATCTGCAAAGGTCTAGATTAGCTTTAAACTTCCAATTAAAATATACCAATTTTATACTACTTTCCACATTTTCTTACTGTCATAAGAGAAGACTGTTATTGAGTAATGTTATGGTACTTTATCTGTAAATGACTATAGTGGAAGACTGCACTTCCAAAGTGCCTTCTTTTAAAAATTGTTTTGGTGAATTTAATGCTTATTAAGCAGAACAAATCAAAGCACAAGCTTGATGCAGGCAGGTTCTGTGTAAGTTTTTCCCCACGTCACAGCCTTATTGTTATACAGGATGTAAACAACAAATGTGGATTTTTTTCTTTAAGAAAAACCTGAATCAGACACAACTTCAAAAAATAATGACTTACATAATGGTAAGGAGACTGTATTCCTCTAAAGTTTCAGCACTACTGTCTCCTTTAAGGCTTTTACCCTGACAAAATCTCCAAAGAAAGTAGTAATGCTAAACAATGTCCTGTAAATAAAACACTTGATAGAAGTGGGAGAATTGCATGAACTTAGTGTCCACAACTTTTGTCAAAAGAATGATGTCTCACAACATTAATGTCTGTTATAGTCTATGAAATATAGTGGTGTGGCATTCCACTTTCACCTTTTCACATTTTATATTTGACTGGTTAGCAATTTCATTCCACTTCTTCTTGTTGATGGCCCCACTAATTTGAGGGAAAAGGTGTAGTTGCTAGTCAAAAGTTAAAATGCTGAAAGGTTAAGGCAGTAATGCACATTACTATATTTCATGGAAGAGAAAATTACTTACCTTTAAGTGCTGTTCAGTGAAGAAATGCAGCAGTCATTTCAAAATGGTTTTCCTGGATACCTAGTGACCTGATGTCTCAGTGTCAGATGAAACAAAACACTGGGCAGATTTTCTATAGACTTTTGTCTTCCCTGCTTAACCCAAATGACATTATTAAGTCTAGTCTGTGAAAGACAGATTTGCCAGGATGCACAAGATGGTGCAAGGGAAATAATGGAGTTGAGCCAGTGGTAAAGGGGGAAAGGAATGTAGTATGAGTATGCAACACCATGTTATTTATTTATTAATCCTTATAACATATAAGTCTTAATTTTTCCAGGAACAGCATGGGTATAGAGAGGGGAGTGCAGTGGAAGAATACATTTCCTTTCACAGAGAGATAGAGGTTCAGTGTGCTGGAGTGTGCTCCTCACACTCATCCTGAAGGGGATAATGTGGGCTAGATGAGCCAATTAATCTATCAGGCTGCAAACTGTGGGACACTTAGGCAGAGAGGAAAGCCCTATTTAAGGGAAGCTCTCTTGTCTAGAAATAGGCAGGGCTTCTATATAATCAGGGAGTTGGTAGCAGAGAGGCTGCCACCACTCTCCTTGGGACAAGGGATAGAAAGGGATTTGGACTTTAAGAGGAAGGGTTTGTCTAGCAGACCCAGGAGATAGGAGTTTAACTAGAAGGGTGGAGAATGCAAGCATGGGACAAGCAAGGTAGAAAGTAGTCCAGTGGATTGGCAGGAAGTTTTGTGGTAGTACCAACCTTAGCTGCTGGAGACAAGGCCCCTGGGCTACAATCCAGTGAGAGGCCTGGCCTCGGTTTCCCTACCATCCGCTGAATGAGTGGCACTATCTGGACAGTGAACATTAAGATTGTCCAGAACCATTCATTCAGCCAGGGCAGTGGATTTAAGGACTGTCTTTGACAGTGTGGAAGACTCTGATAGTGCCCAGAAGGGGAGGACTATTGTGACTTGGTCGGAAGGCTAAGCCATGAAGACAAGGCACATCAGCTTCTGAGGAGCAAGAGGGGGTGCTGCAAAATGGGAGAGTGAGACGATGGGCTAAGGAACCGTGAGAAGAGGGCATCAAGTCGGCAGAGCAAATCCCCAGACGTGGCCAGAGGAGGTGCTCCGGTGGTGAGTAGAAGTCCGCGTGGCATTCAGACATTCCGACCTCTCCCTGCATTCTCTTGCAACCCACTTGTCCCTACTCTTACATGGGTGCTAAGTCTGGGGAGGGAGGAAGGGCAGCAGCAGTGGCTTGGGATCATCCTGGAGTCAGAAAATGGTGTCAGACAACAGATTATACTCTTTCCCCACCAAGTGATCTCTGATCTTTTGGAGGCAATCTTGTGAGCCCAGCACATTGTTTGTTTGGAAGATGATCTGGTGTTTCCATTTCCTTCCCCTCTATCCCCTCAATAAAATCCTCTCACCAGCCATCTGGCACACTGGGGCAAAGAGTCAGATTCTGCCTCATTGTGGTACAACAGGATTTAGATACTCTTTACTGGCTCCAGGTGCTTCTGGTCCTTTGTAATGTAAAATGAATTTGTTCATGTCTGAATAATGGTGACATCATAGCAGAATTTTTGGACGCATTCTCAATCCATCACTAATTTCACATACTCAGCAGCTGACTTCCTATTGATCCACTGCACATCATCTGTCTGTCTTCTCATTGGTTGTCCCCTACCATGATGTCCTGCCAGCATTCCTCCCATGATAACTTTCTCAAGGTTATTTCTATCTCTATGTCTGATGTGACCAAAGTACCTAAGTTTGCGCCTGTTGATTTCCGACAACAGAGTCCACTTCTCTCCAATAATATTTCTAACATCTTCTCTTCAGTCCAGGAGATATGCAAGAGTCTTCACCAGCACCACATCTCAAAGACTTCAATTTTCCTCTTGTCAGCAGCATTAGTTTCCCAGGATTCACATCCATAAGTCACTATGACAAAAATTAACCTTGTCACCAGTTGAAATTTCATACTTTTCAAGATGCCACAGTTTGTCCACACTTTCTTAAGGGAGGACAGGGCTGAACGACAGTCCCTAGTCATCTTCCAATTTCTTTGGAGCAGCCTCCTTGGTTGGATATTTATGATCCCAGATAATTAAATTTGTCTACTGCCTCTAAAGCTTAACCATTGATTGTGATGTCCAGTTCCATCCCATTGTTATTGATTACGTCAACATACATGCATTTTGTTTTTGCCACATTCAGGGATAGCCCATATTCCTCACTAACTTTTTCATTGAATGGATGGTTGCAGCAAAGATCATCATATCAGCTGAGGTCAGTTAAAAGGTGTCCACAAATGAAATCCCAGCTCCTTCCACTTATCAAAACCTTCCAGGTCTTATCTCATAATAAATTCCGAGTACACGTGGAAAAAACTTGGAGACAGAATCCACCCTTATCTCATACCATGCCCAGTGGAAAACCACTGACTGTTGCTTGCTGCTGTTTGCACTGTGATCTGTTGTTGACAGTAGAGACTTGTGATGAGTTCAGTGAGATGCTTTGGAATCTCCATGTCTGCCAGTATCCTCCAAAGATGGCCATGTTGGATTGTATCAAATGCTTTGGAGTAGACAATGAAAACATAATCAATGGGTGATTATACTCCCAGCATTTTTCAATGATATTCACAATTTGATCACGTGTCTCTTCCTTCTCTGAAACCAGCTTGTTGTGGTGGTAGTTTTGCTTCTGTCATTCATGAGCTTGAATTAAGTACAGCAGCAATTTACTTGCATGCAAGATCAGGGAAATGATACAATAGTTACTGCATTCTGTTATTTCCACTTTCTTTGGTAAGATTAGGAAGATACCTCTGGCCAGTTGTCCAGCCGATTTCTAGTCATCCACACATTGCTGCAAATTTTCCACACTATATCACTGATGAGGTCACCAAACACTTAGCACTTCAGCTGGTACATTATCTACTCCTGGGAATTTTCATAGTAGCACACACTACTTTCTTTCACAGGATTGATGGCTCCAGGTCCATACTCTCCATTCTGTCTGCCACTATTGTAAGTGGCTCTGATGAGGCATACAGAATGGCACAGTAGTCTTTCCACCTACATTTGATATCCTCTTCAGTGGGGATTCTGCCTTCATGATCTCTTATTATGCTTGGTCATAGGGAAAACATTTTAGAAAGAACTCTGATTACAGTAAACATGCCTTTTGTATTACTACATTCTTTATAATTCTCATGTTCCTCACATTTTGCCTCCTGTATTTGCTTTTCTCTCATCTAAACTGCTTTTGAATCTATCTGCTCAATTCTTTGTATTCTCTCCTATGTTCTTCAGTCTCCAGGCCACTGTCATTTACTTTGCATCATTTTTTTGCTGCCTCAAGCACCTTCTACATTAGCCATGTTGCGGTCTGATGCTGACTTTTTGAAGTGAGTGCTTTGCCTTTGTGACGCTGTATAGAAAGAAAGGTGACCATTTATATCACTGTTGCTTCAGTGTTTTACAGTTGCAATAAATCTTGTACAAAGTACGTCTTGTAAGGTAGCGTTGGAAAAGTTATGAGCTGCTAAGTATTAGCCTGATTAATTCCATGTAGTATCATTGTATCTGGAGTTATGAATATTTGCTATGTGTTTGTATCTCAAACAAATTGTGTTCCTGAGTAACACCCACATGACAAATTTACATCAAGAACAGCAAGCCATGGTTGACGGGCCATTAAGGAGAATCAACTCTTCCAGTGGGACCCTCCCGAAGATGCCTCAGAGGGCATGTAGACAATGAATGCCTCATGACTCAGAAAGGCACATACAACATGTGATCCCTGACTCCATGTTTGAGCCAGTAACTTTCCATGCACATGGACTGGAGGCTATAAATTGGTGAGTGTGACATCATTCATCCCCTTGCCTCTTTCATGCTCCACATCTCTGGATTATGTTTTCTTACAAAGAAGAGATTTGAAAAATGGACTGAGGACCCAATATTTGGGGTGTACCAGAGAGACTTCTTACAAATTGTCAGATTTAACATCACTGCTGTGATCCTGATCTACAAGCTCTGAAATAAATTGTAATGTATATGATTCATTTTAACCTCTTAATAACTCGCTTCCCTTTTTTTATGTTAATAAACCTTTAGTGTTTAGTTATTAAAGGATTGGCTACCAGCATGGTTTTTGGGTAAGATCTAAAGTATATTTTCACCTCAAACCCATTCTGGAGAGAAATCATGTAATTTGTATTGATTCTGATTCTTCAGAAATTAGTATTCTAGTGCTATTGCCCCCTCAGTGTGCAGTGGGTTGTTCTGAAATCCCTGATGTCACACGAGAATGGAGATTACGGAAATCCTTCGTTATGGTATAAAGTATAAATCCTAGAGATTGTGTAAATCTAGTACATGAAACTCCATGATGTGTGATTAAAGGGTATGTGGTTCTGTGTTAGGATCCTATTGGATTTGGGGTGGGCATACAAAAAGCTATGTAATGTTAATGGTAGATTTAAACCTTTTAGGTGCAGAGAGTATAGGCACATATAATGGAAAAATCAGCTGTTCTGTGCAGAGACTAGGAGAGGAATAGGTGAGAGTTCTGAGAAGCTAACTTTCTGAGCTACATCAGTGCAGCCTGCCATGTGTCAGCTGGCAGGAGTGACCCACAGACAGACTTTATTACCACAATCTGGAGAAGGCACATGGCTCTTTATTTTATCCTCTGGTTAGTAGTGACCCTTTCCTTTTGCAGCCTATGCAGTGCCAAACCACCAGTCTGAGAGCAGAACTGGAGCATATCATTTTATTTGTCTCACTCCAGTGGTTGTTTATTCAAACTGGAATCTAAGAGGCTAGTATTGACTTTCAAAGTAGGCTCTGTTAGTGATAGCTGTAATCCTTGCTGGTGCACAATTCTTCAGTCTGTATACTGTAAGTACCAGTTGAGCTTGTGGCCTGCAGTGACATACTGTGGAAGTGGATGTGCATATTTTACGTGTGCCTTATAATTGTACAACTCTTTGGTGTTATCATTTGGGATGGGACTTATCATTTTGGAATGACAAAAATGTGTATCTGGCAGCCAGGAACTGTACAAATAATTCCTGGTTTCAGAGTAGCAGCCGTGTTAGTCTGTATCCGCAAAAATAACAGGAGTACTTGTGGCACCTTAGAGACTAACAAATTTATTAGAGCATAAGCTTTTGTGGGCTACAACCCACTTCTTCGGATGCATAATTCCTGTGTGCAGTGTTGCTATAGCCATATTGGTCCCAGGATACAAGAGAGACAAGGTGGGTGAGGTAATATCTTTTATTGGACCAATTTCTGTTGGTGAGTGAGACAAGCTTCTGAGTTTACACAGAGCTGAAGAAGAGTGGGGTTCCAAGCTGCAAAACTTAGATCCAGATATGTTCATGCTCAAAGTTCAGAGGTGTTAATATCTGGGGGATTTAGTTCAGGTCTCTCTCTAATTTGTATTATTGACATGTTTAAATCTCTGACAGAGAGTCCTGTTTCCAGCCCTACATTGGTTAGGGGTCATTTCAATTTAACCAGTAAACCTTATCTATGTTAACATGTTTGACAACCTGTCCACTTCTAGTGACATCTTTTAAAAACTGGGGGGAAATGGTCAGAGCAGCAGCACTATTATGATACCGGGAAATCTGCAGAACTGTTGTTTTTTTAAAAAAAACAGTAAAGATTGAAAAGAAAACTGAGAGAACACAGGACTACAGCAATGGTGAGATTACAGGGAGAGTCTGGGAACTACATACAGAAAGCAAAGAAACCACATACCAAAATAACACAGCATGGAAAGAGGTTGAAGAAGCAGTGGCAGACATCACATGCAAGATCACAAAGGGTCTGTAGACAGTCATATTTTTATACTTGCCACATTGAATAGCAGTACAATAGTTGGCCCCAGGGAGTGAGAGGTCAGAGGTTCAAAGTAACAGTAGTAACAATACCAATGAAACCACCAGGACTGGGGAGAGAAAATATTCTCATGCCACAGCAGAAGGTAAAGGAGGCAGTAAAAGAGCCCAGCTCACAAGAGGGAGAAGAGCCAGAATTTGAGTGCTGCTAGCATAACTTGTCACAAAAGTGGTAACGATCTGAAACACATATGTTGATTATTATATATGAGATGTGAAACCTGAGTCTTTCACAGATTGATGACCTCCTGAGGTGTCTTCCAATCCTAATATTCTATGATTTTAAGGCCATCCAAACCCAGAGAAGTCTAGTTGGTGAGCAGTGGTTATACTGGTTGGCCCACCAGAAAAAGCAGAAGAAGGTAGCCCCCTAATCTGATTGTTAGAGGATTATGTAAATAATCATAAAAATTAGCCATGGAGGAAGACCTCTTTGCTTTCTAGTTTTAGAGACACTCCGTTCCCCCTCACATCCAAAAAGAGACACATGTCTTATCTGTAATAACTGTCATCAAGCCTTTAAAGTGTTTTCCTTTCACTGCAGCTGTCAGACCTGCTGCTAATTGACAAGCAAGTCTAAATATAGAATGATTGACATTCTTGAAGGTAAACATGAAGACTTATTATGCAGAAGAAGATGCTGTCTAGAAATGGTGACATAACATCTGACACCGATAAGTGGTGTGTGCTATCCATTAAAGACCTACCGCAAATATTACTAAAAACAAGGAATCATCTCAACAGGAACATGAATGTAACTGTTGCATTATATAAAAGCTTTGACTTTCTTCACAGGGAGCTGAATGGCATGACTTTGTTTTATTGCCAAACTTAGTATGAGCAAACAGATGGAATAAATGAATTGGGGAGGAGGGGAAGGGAGGAGAACTTGTGAGAGAATGAGAGGGTGGAAAGCAGGTTTGAAATATATTTAATAAAGCTGTCAGTACGTGTAATTTTTGAAGTAGTCAGTTTATCTGTGGTAAGCAACTCTTGCCACCTGTTGTATATCTCCCTTAAGCCTTTAACTTTGATCACTTTATATTATTTGAGGACTAAATTACCTGCTTAAATACATGTGAAGCATCAATTAACAAAAAAAATCACCAAACCCTCTGAAGACAAAACATGAGCAAATGCGCATTGAGATTGGGGCTTGATCAATTGTTACCATCTTGAAAGTATTCTTTTTCTTTGCTTTTTGGGAACACAGCTGTGAGGCATTGACAATGTCCTGAACTTGATTTTAGTGTGAAGGACTCATGTCAGCACAACCATGTTTGTAAAGTCAGTGTTGATCCTTAATCATGTTTCTTGTTTATATAAACTAAAACAAAAGTATATCTCACCTCTGCAGCAAATACTATGTGACCATGGGCAAGTGATAAGTGATTTAATCTCTCTGTGCCTCTGTTCCTCGTTTATACAATGGGGATACTACTACTATGTCTCTCTTGCCTTCAGATCAGGAACTGTCTCTTCCTATATATATATATATATATATATAGCACAATGAGATGCCCATCTCAGTTTGTGCTTCTAGGCACTTTTGTAATACAAATAATATTGTACCGAGACCAGCATTTTGGATCTTGAGATGGATTCCTCACTCCATGTGACGGCAGCAGCTGGATGCACTGTGGTGGCAGCATATTAAGAGTGTGTCTACACAGCAAAAGCAGTGCATGGGTCAGTCAACTCGAGCTAGCTTGAATCCTGCTAGTGCAGGTAACAATAGCAGTGAAGATTGTGCAGCACAGGCTAGTGAGCCACGTATGTCCCCAAGGTCTGTGCTGGGCTTGTATTACCTATGCTGAAGCCTGCACTGCCCTGTCTTCACTGCTGTTGTTATCCATGCTAGCTGGATTTAAGCTAGCTCAGGCAGGCTAACCTCTGTGTAGAAATACCTTTAGGCCTTGTCTACACTCCAGGGAAAAGTCGATTTAAGCTACACAATTTGAGTTACGTGAATAGTATAACTCAAGTTGACGTAGCTTAGATCTACTTACTGTGGGGCCCACACTATTTGACCATCGACTCCCCTTACTCTTCTCGATCCTGTGCAGTACAGGAGTCGACGGGAGAGTGATCTGCAGTCGATTTAGTGGGTCTTCACTAGATCTGCTAAATCAACTGCCAATGCATCCATCGCCACACGTTGATTCCCCAGTAAGTGTAGATGAACCCTTAGTCTCTGGCGGGAGGGACTGCTTAGTACAGCTGCATGCTGACAGCACGAGCAGCGGTGATGAGACATAGTACTCCCCAGGTGGAAGAAGCTTTGCTGTGACATGGCATCAGTGAGGATGGCCTGGGAAAAGCAAAGATGGGGAAGAATTATTATTTATTACTTATATTATGATGGTGCCTCAGGGCCCCAGTCTGAGATTGGGACCCAGATATGTTAGGCACTGTACACACAGGGAATAAGAGATGGTCCTTGTCCTGAAGACCTTACAATTTAAACAACAAAACAGGCAATGGATTGGAGGAAGGGATATAACATATCAGCAGAGTGAACAAAGGGATGGTCAGCAAACTGCATGTTAGTAGCGTGAATTTACTTTTTTATTTTTGTTTTGTTTTTTAAAATGTTTTGGGTGAATCTTTGTTATGAGCTAAAAGAGACAAAGGAAGGTAGTGGAGTCACTGAAAAGATGAGGTGTCACAAGCTATCTGGCATTTTATGGGCTTAACCACCCACACCTGTGCTAGATTAGCTACCCAACCCCCTGAAGATGGTCCTGATCAGCTGGGTGATTTCTGTAAAGGGGCCGAGAAATCAGTTTGAGGGGGGATCCTTAAGGAGCAAGCTAGGCTTCTGTGGAAGGCTGTGAAGGAAGGTCTGGAGGGACTCCAGGAAAGGAGCCAGAGTCAGGAATCTTTTCCAGAGCCAGAGACTAAAAGTTAGCCCAGATGGGTTTAGAGTGTGAGGGAACTCCAGGGAAGGAGCCTGGGAGTCAGAGCCAGAGACCCTGAAAAGTGACCCAGGAGGGGGCTGGAAACTGAGCTTGAAGGGTGGGCTGAAGAAAAGCCCACATGCGACAGAAGAACCTTTTATTTTGGGATTTTGGTTGGACTTGTTACCTGAAAGGAGACTGAACTTTGAGATTTACCCAGCTAGAGAGCTGAGCCACGTGAACCATGGGGGGAGACCCTGGGAAGGCAGAAACAGTGTCAGGGAGCGCCTGTAGCACCACACTTCCCCAGCAGGGGACACTGCAGGGCAGGGATGCCCTGAGATGGATGTTGAAGAATTCTGAGCATGGAGGACCAGGAATGAGGCTGAAGGGAGGAAATTGTGAGGGGAAGGGCAGGAGGGAGTTGGTGCAAACAGCCAATCAGTGGAAGGGAAAAAACACCCAGAGTAAAAAACAAAAACAAAAAAAACCTGTTGAAAACAACAAACCAACCATCAGACACTGATGATGTCCTCAGTTTTGGAAGATCCCTTTGATACAGAAAATTTTCAGTTGCTCCATTTTATTTCCTAAGCACAGCATTGAAAACATTGCTTTACCACCATGAACTGAATGTTTTGGAGGTAACACCTGCTGCAGCTCCTTTCTTTTCAGCTCTTGCTGGCTGAGTTTCTGTCTGGCTCCTCCAGCAGTTTCTCTCTTCCCTGAGCTCATATGGCTGGGGGAGCACTGGGAATAGATAGGCCCTAATGTCCCCAGAGGGGATGGACTCCCCGGCACAGTTTTTGGTCTAAGGGTGCAGGGGTGGGAAGGAGTAACCCTGACTCTCAGCTCCCCACCCCCTTTTTCTCCAGGTTTCAGCTGTAGCTGCTTTCCCCTTCTCTTGCTGGCATGAAATGGGGGTGAGTTACAGGTTACTTTCAAATTACAATGCAAAAATTGTCAATAAATGTTGTTAGCTTTGTTTTGCATAACAGCCCAGTGAATTCTCAAATGAAATTAATGGGCAGCAGGTTTAAAACAAATAAAAGGAAGTTCTTCTTCACGCAGCACACAGTCAACCTGTGGAACTCCTTGCCTGAGGAGTTGTGAAGGCTCGGACTATAACAGGGTTTAAAAGAGAACTAGATAAATTCATGGAGGTTAAGTCTGTTAATGGCTATTAGCCAGGATGGGTAAGGAATGGTGTCCCTAGCCTCTGTTTATCAGAGCATGGAGATGGATGGCAGGAGAGAGATCACTTGATCATTACCTGTTAGGTTCACTCCCCCTGGAGCACCTGGCATTGGCCACTGTCAGTAGACAGGATACTGGGCTGGATGGACCTTTGGTCTGACCCAGTACGGCCATTCTTATGTTCTTATTGGGCCACCACAGCTCAGAAGTGAGGGTGCAAGTGGGAAGGTCATTGAACTGGGTTTCCCAGTGCATCACAATAACTGAAACAACTTTGAGCTGATCTGATGTGAATATTCACAGTATTCAGTACCCCTCAAAATAACTCCATTATCTGCACATGAGGTTGTAGTTTTATACCTGAAGACACTGGCTCCATACTTCTTAAACACTTTTACTCTGTTTGCAAAACACATCTATGAAATTTTACGTGTGACTATAAGAGAGGGATTGCAAATTTATAGTAAAGGACTAAACAAATATGTAGTTGCAAACTGAAAAGATGGTCCTGTATTCATAATATGGTCATCTCATTTCTTCTTGTGCTAGTCCCTTTCTAATTCTGTATATCCCACTATCCTATTCACTTATAACTGCTGCTGTGCATTTCATCAGATTGTTCAGTGTGCTCTCTGCTAAGTTGCTTTGATCTTTTTCCAGAGAGGCTTCAACTATTGAGAGCCAATCAGTGTGGGCGACTAGTCTAAATCAATTATTTTTATGTGATTTATTTTGCCATTGTCCTATACTGAACTTCATCTGCCTTTGTATTGGCCCATTGGATTAGTTCCTCACAATCCTACAGGTTGTAGCATTTACTGACCAAAATAATTTTGTATGAATAGTGAATTTTCCTACCTTGCTTATTCACTCCATCTTCCAAATTGTTATTAAATACATTTGACAATATTGATCCCTGGATCACCCCAGTACTCTTTTCCCATCCTGAGAGTTCTTTATTAAGAAATCAATGGTGCTTCTCATGAAGCAAAGAACTCCTCAGTGTAAGAGTATCAGAATCTAGCCCTTATTTACTTCCATTGTTTTCTTATTTCATATCTCTAATCTGAACCATGACAGGAGTTTACAGTACTACTCAACCTGTCGTTATCCAGTTTCCTCAATAGCTTTGTAATGAATTTTATTATGAGCTTTTAAAATGTCTGTATGACCACCAATTCTGCAAGTTTTGCTTTATCCATTATAATGTTAACTCTTAAGTTTCCCATCCATTAGGGACAGGGCTAAGGCCCCAATTTGTTTCATGTTGGCCAGACACCAAACCGTTGTCATATGATGACTGTTTTAGGTCACTCACTACCAGTATAGGTGGTATTTGGACCACTCACTTAAAGTGCAAGGCAGCTGATTACTAGGCCCTCTGAGTCATCCACTCTCTTGCATTATAGTATTGCCTTATTTGCAAGAACAGTGTGCTTTGTTAATATGAATAATTGCCTGATTGCTAGCCAGGACAGGATCAATGTATGGATAAGCATATTCCTTAGATATAGAAAACTGAACAATAGCTGAAGGCTGATTATGAGCTACTCCTGGCTTTTCCTACTATAACAATATCTGGAAATAAATGCAGAATTCCTCACAAGACGCATCAAGTTATAGTAAGCTTAATTTAAGAATTAGGCCCTAGGCGAGCAACTACTGTACTGATCAAAATAATAGTTCGGTTAAATTGCCATTTTATATTACCCACGTGTCTCCAAATATTTAATGCAATCTCCCCAATATTATTTTGTTAGGTTACTTATAATGGCATTGTGAGCTTGCTAGTAATCATATTATTGTTTAAATTCAGTCTGTTACATACAGTCAAATCTGTTGCCGAACCAAAGCCAAGGTAAGCTTGTTTTTTATTCCAATTATTACTGAGGCAGTCTGTGTCCCAGCTGTGTGTAGTCCAAAAGTACAATTATGCATGTCTTTCCTTTTTTGTATCCTGTTATTAACTCATTCAGTGCTTAATGGCTACAGTAGTCCAGCTGCACAAATGATGGAAATGTACAGTAGACTACATTTTTTTAAAAGATGCACCTGAGCTGTACATGCAAGCTGTGCATGACATGTATCAGTACCTACAATACTGGCAGGTGACGCTTTGGTGCACAAAACTGATTTGCATCTAAATGAGAGAGCAAAGGCAAGTGAACAAGGCTGGAACTATGCCACCTATTTAAGCATGCTAGAGCACTTTCAGCATAGTGGGCCAGATTTTCATCCCTGATTAAGGCTGTTTGAATTTAGCTGTATACAGCAGCTAACTAAAGACACAGCTTCTTAAAGATGTAACTGTGTATTTCCCCTGACAGAAGAGTCCTTGGGTAGCACAAGAACCATCATAGCATAGGGGATCCTCTGGTTCCACAGCAGCGAGCAAAATTTACAGCAGGCCTTAGTCTTCTCTAAATTATGCCAAGGCCAAAATGGACTTTGCTGGTCCTGGGTTGGGGAGCAGAAAGGTTGCTTAAAATCATGTTTCCTCCTGCTTTCCTCAGCTGCACCAAATCCAACCTTGATACTAGATCAAAAGTAGTGCTGTATTCTCAGTAGTGTGGCAGGGTGCCATCCCATAGCATGCTCCCTCATGGCACAGGGTGGTTCTGCAAGCAACCTGCCCTTGGTTCCCTCCAGGTTCTCCCAGTAACTTTATTCACAGCATCAAGTGTTTAAAATAACATTCTCCTTCCTGGGACCAAATTTATTAATTCTTTCTAAAATACAGTCTCCTTTGGCCCTCCAGGACCAAACTTGGGACTTCCAATTCACCCCTCAAAGCTCTGGGTTCCCAGTTTCTCTGAGCCAGAAGCTCTGGCAGTCCCACTGCAGCTCCTGGCCTCTCTGGAGAGTCTATCCCACTGGTTTGCTCCTGCTTTGGTCCCTTGACTCACAACTTCTTCACCCCTTTGCTAAGGGATTCCACAGCCCTCCTTCACGGGGCAGTGCTGTGCTGTGCTGTGCTGTGATTCAGGCAGGCTTCCCCAGATCACCAGTCTCCCCTCTGGTTCTGGTTCCTATCCCAAGGAGCCTCTCTTCTGATTCAGTGCTCCCCTGCAATTCTCCTCTCGAGGCTGTTTGCCCTCTTTCTTCTCCAAGTCACCAACAGTTGGGTTTTATCATGTTCAGAAGGTAGCTACCTGATTAACACCTGGGTAGCCCCATTCCCCAGCTAGTCTGCTGCTGTTTTGATCACCTCTTCCAGAATAGGGGTTAGCTGTCCCAGGCCCCATAACCTCTGTTGTGATAATTAGGCCTACACATCTACTCTAATTGTGATCTCAATGTAAAAAAGTATGTGAAAGTTCATAAGATGTCACAATAACCTATAATAGCAAATGTTGATGGAAAAGGTACTCAAGGCAGATAGAGTGAATTAGTCCAAACAGAAGGCCTACTGATATAACTCAAGGACTGTTTTAAGATCGTGCTTGGGTAAACAGGAAAAGTGTGGGACAAGAAATTAGTGAATCAAAATTGATGTGTCAAAAACTAGACCTAATTGGTGGACAAAATAGAGGATGGACTGTTGCGCCCACCACTCCCTTTTGGAGTCCTTTTAAAAAGGAGAGACTTTGAGGAAAAAATTAGCTATTGGAGCAGGCTTCACCATCATGGCTAATACCCACAGAGCCTTTGTCATCCTGATCCTGAGAGATATCCTGACTAGAGCAGGCAGAGAGAAGGACCCAGATGACATGGTCACCACTACTGGCTCAATGTGAATCCCAAACACCACCTGGGATGAAATGAGATCAGACTTTTAACAACAACAGCTCCAGCCCATCTCACCTAATGTTTCTCTGATTTCCCCAAAAGGACAGTTATTACCATCCTTGATACCATCTAAGAGACTGTCAGACAAGGGTGGTTTTCCTTCTAAACACTCTCTTCAGCTAAAGGGGAAGGGAACACGTGATGCTGTTAAAATCAAAGCCCTATTTAATACTTTGCATTTCAAATGCTGTAACTGTTTTCCTTTTCTTTATCTTTAATAAAAGGTTAAAAGGATTTTAATGGTGTGGTTGCCATGGTTTTAAGCAGGCTCAGATCTCTGTATACCAAACCCTGGATCTTGTTTAACACTGTTTAATGTTGGACAGTGACTGGGTTATGTTAGCACCTTTGACCCATTTATTCCATATAAATTAATACAACACCCCTTCAAGTGGACAGGTCACCCTCTCACATATAAAGAATAAATTTTCATGTTTTAAGAACTATAAATTATTGAAAAGACGTCTTTGTAATTCTTTGCTTTCTCTTTCCTACAGATCAGCTTATTACAATGGTCATGCTTTTTGCAGCTGCTGTAGAGAAGCTGACGTTGCAAAACAATTTCTGTTAAAACCCCATTGACTTTCCCTACTCCAGGCTTCGTGAAAAATTTACCTTTCAGGCTGCAATTTTCCATGCTTGGTGTCTACTCAAGGAAGAATTAGTTTGGAATGCTTGAACAAAATCCCTTAAGCCACTTTAAAGTGACAAGAAGGGAAAAAATATAATAGTCCCACTTCAAAACAATTCTGACCACCTTTTTTCTATACAGATAATTTTACATATTACTAAAAATGGCTAAACTTTAAAACGTACTAAATTTTAAAAACTCCATGGATAATATGATAAGCAATTGAAATAATACTTCTGAGCATGCTCCGTGGCATCTGATATGATTTTCAACTGAACAAATCCCTTGGCTCCCACTTGTGACATCACAATGCTATTTTTAACTCGCCAGATGCCTAGCAGGCACAGTGGATACCCCTGGGACAACATGCGTTAGGAGTAGGTGTGTCAAACTCATTTTGTGCAGAGGATAGAATTATATTTTTAGTGTTGGTTCACAGGTTGGAGTTACAAAGTTTGAGTAGCATACTGTCCTTTATCCACCGATAGTGGGCTCTTTATGTGTACAATAACCCAATCTCCATTCATCGCTGCATATTTCAAGTAGGGTTGTGGGAAGCGGCCGCTGCAGGGATGTGCTGGCCGCCGCTTCCCACAGCTCCCATTGGCCGGGAACAGAGAACCGCGGCCACTAGGAGCTGCGCGGGGCGGTGCCTGCGGACGGTCAACATCTGCAAAATGTCTTGATGGGCTGCAGGTTGCTCACCACTGCTCTATGGGGGACCTAACCAAGGGACTGCAACTGTAATGGCTAGCAGATCCCTCTAACACCGCTTCCCAGCATAGTTGGAGTCAGGGGCGGGAACAAAATGGACTAAAAACTTCGGTTGAGGCCAATAGAGAGGCTTCTGCATGAGTTGAGGTGGACAAGCAGTTTTATGGGCCAATGATGAGCCAGGGCTGCTCAGCCCCTCAGTGGGAGGGGACAGCCTGACTCACAAACAGAGAGACTAGGTTTAGATTCAGGATTTTTTGAGTGTTGGAGATGAGAGAGAAGCAGAACAGCTCAAGAACTCTCTGATTAACTCCCCCTCCCACAAAGGGAGTCTTTGAACTGCCGTGGGACTGAGCACAAGGATCAGGCAGTTCCAGCCCTGCAGAGACCAGTGTCGAGAGTATCAGAAGTTAGTTAACCCTAACCCTAACCCTTTCTTTCCCCAGAATCTATTTTCTTGCTTTCAATAACGCCCCCTTTGGTATATTGTTGGTTTTGGGTGCATCATTTCTTTGTTTCTTGTGAACTGGGTTTTATGCTCCTTGCCAGCAGGGGTAGCATTATTCATTTTCCCAAGGGACAGCACCACTTGTGTCCCAGGGACAATGGGTGGAGGCACCAGGCATCACAAAAAAGAATGTAGGACCCATCCCATGTGCGACGGGAGAAGCCACTCCAAGGAGCAAGTACCAGGGAGGAGGTGAGCTGCACCTCAGGGGAGGGGCTAAGCAAATACGAGCACAAGGTTGGCTTTATAATCTGTTTTGGCTGAGCAAATAGTTTAGAGCTACGGGTATCAGGAGGTATAGATAATATTTGCAATAAGTTAAAAGGGATTTGGAGAATTCTCTTCCATATTTTAAATTAAATAACACTTTGGTCTGAGCATCACTGAAAATAAACCTTTCACTTGCTTCTATTTACCTTTAGGTCACAATACAAAAACTATCTTTTTAAAAAGAGAAAAAGTATAACGAGCAGTTGGGAGCAACAGAGTAAACTAGAGTACAGATAGGATGGGAAGTGTTTTTGTTAATGAGCAAGGGGATATTAATTAGTGAGCATAAAACCACCCTATTTTAATTTCTGTTTCCTAGATTTAAGGTTAGTAATGAAATACTGAACAAGTCCATAAATTGGTTGAATATCTGGAAGCATGAAATTTAATACCTTTGAGATTAAATATGCCCCTTCCTCTGTAAAGTGTACTTTCTCCCAATAGAGATTTAACTGTTCACTTTTGAGGCCTGATCCAAAGCTCTTAAAATTAAATGGAAAAACGGAGTCATTTCAGTATGCTTTGAATCAAGCCCTTGATTCCTTTTTCTGCAGTGCACTCTTTTCCCCCACCAAAAGGCTGATCTTCCTTTTGAACATAATTAAATATGCACAATAGTGTTGCACTTTACATAGTGTACATTATTTTACTTTCTCTGTCTGAATATTTATAACTAAACATTACTTTTATTTGGTTCATTTATTTTAAGAGGAACTATTTATAGGGGAGAAGTTTGGCACACACCAAGATGGGAAGAAATGCTCAGTTTCACAGTGCTGAGTATCAGTATGTAAAATTTCTTTAGCTGAGAGCATTACAAAAGCTAAACCCAGCAGAGCCAATAATGAATGGGATTACTACTAAGTCAGTACTGTAGTAATGATACATGATTTATACTTATGTGATGGAACTACTTTTAATACACTGTGACTTTGAGATACTTTCATTAGTGCACTAAATAAATAAGTTGTAATTCTTATGTTGCCTCCTGAATTTATACAGTAAGTTAATTAATGTTATGTTTGTAGAATGAATAATTACTGCACATGTTTCTGACAAGATCTCAAAATGTTATATGGTGACATAATATTCTTATGGCCCAAGGCCATACATTTACAGTGTAGAGCATCTCAGTTAAATAGTAGTTGCAATGGAATTGGTTATGCCTAATGTAAAGAAAAGTGTGATGAACTGGAAAACAGTATTGTGTTAACTATAGTTAAAATCAATGCTAGCTAAGGCACAGTGGATCTCTGTAGCAGTAGTAATGTCTGATATTAAAACGTATCTGCAAACAAAACAATAAATGATTTTGACTAGATAGCAAATTATATAGATCGAATCTCCCACATGCGTTACATCCTGATGTATATTAATAAATTATTTTGCAGCCCCATTCTAAGATCTGTCAAAGAACATAACACAGTGTATGAGATGATGAAGCTCATTCCTGACATCAGGGCTCAGCTTTCTGATGAAGAACTGAAGGAACTCAGCATGTGTACCATCAAAGAATACTGGGCAAAAGGAAGCACAGGTAGCAATGTATCTGTTGTAATGATTTTCTTATCTGGTTATAAAATACAAATAGATTGCTTTTCCAGGTGCTGAAACAGATATATTCTGTATCTTTGCATATATCGCAGTCTGTTAGGGATATGCTTCTGGGATGAGACACATTCTTGTCGTTCTAAAAGACTGTGAAGGTGCTGTCAAGGGTAGATTAGTTATGCTTTGAGAGGAAAATAAATTTCCATATTAAAAAATTCTGGGAAAAGGTAGGTTTTTTTTTTTTTCATTTTTAGAGTGCATTGTAGGCACAATGTTTAAGTTCTAGTCATACTAGAAACCTACAAGGGTGTTTGTTGTATCCTTCTGCAAGAAATCTGCTTCTAGCAGGACCTGCAGATTCTGAACAGTATTCAGTGACTACAAATCAGAAATACTAGCCAAGATTTTAAACAGAGACTAGTGATATTAGGTGCCTCAATATTTGGATGCCCAACCTGATCCTTTTCTAATCCTGCTCTATATCAGGGAACTGTTTTTATTCCTATAACTATATTGTAGTGAGAAATGTCATTCCTACTAATGATTCTCTCCAATCCTTGAGAAGTAAAAATTCCAAAAGACCTATTGTAATTTATATGATGGGAGATACTAATATAAAATCCCTGCAGATTAGACTTTTTAAAAGTTCATGAAGTTTTTCTTTTCAAAAACTTCTAATAGCTTCTTCCAAATTAGACCAACTTTGTGTTATAGCCATGTCATCAAGGCATGCTGTTTTGTATTGTACATCATCAGAATACCATTGCTTTGATGTATAACATTAAGTGCCATTTCTTTTATGATGGATAACACCAAGCGCCATTGCTCTGGTGATGGATAATACAAAGTGCCGCTGCTCTTATGATGTATTCTAGTGAGGGGACAGTCTTGCTGTAAAATACATTATGAAAGCAAATCACTCTGAGTTATCTATCGTCAGAGCAATGGTGCTTAATGTTATATAGCCTTATTGTGGCACGGGTCTGATAATACATAAAATAAAATATAATCTCTTGGTCTGTATTCATTCCACAAAACAAGAGTGAGAGAAGAAAGCTTAATTAAAAAAAAAAAATTGAGAGGTCCCTTTTGGGAGTGAGAAGAGGTGTGAAAATTAGAAGTAATTGGCTAATAAATACTTTGTTTAGCTGTCCTAAAATAAAGTAGTGATATATATATAAAGCATGCTATCTTTAGCTAGGTTAACTCTTTTGGCACATGTGTTCCTCAGACTACACGCTGTACCAAAAAAAAGAGAGGGAGAACAATTAAAACTCATATCCTCCTGTAATACTGTCTGGTACATCAGAGGTTAGCAATAGGATTGTACCAGTACAGGTCTAACAGTAGGCCTCAGTTTGATCCAACAGATCCATTTATTCTTAATCGTTGCATTCCAATCGTCCTTTAAATGTTTGAAATAATGCATCTAAAGTGAATATGGAAATCAAAGCATGGAACTCAGAACCAAGCAGCTTACATTACAGCATTGCTGTGTAATTAACAGGCAGACTGAACTAGAATGTGTGCAGGCAGGAACTATATTTGCATAATGATGTAGAGATAATGAATAGGACAAATTTAAAGTCAAAGCTAGTGATTCAAATGATAGTCATGAAAATTGGCATCTTGATTCACTATACAAATTTGAAAGAATCGAGGTCTTCACTGTGAATTACTGTACATATCTTGGTCACTGGGACATTCATGTTACTTTAGATTGGGTGCCCTATTGATTTTGCAACAGTTAATTCAAAATCACAATGTGGTGTAAAATGGTGGCTAAAATTGCTGATCACCAAGCTGTGTATGAGAGAAAAGCTAATCTTAATGACTCAGCCTGTCACATACTGCCTTAAAGACAAAGCTGCTTTGCATCAATGTGCAATCTTTTCCAGTTCTTTGAACATGGCTAAGCAACATTCTCAATCTAATCGGGTGCTATGACCCAAAAATAAACACTCAAATGATTTTATACTAAGTAAAACAGACTCGATACAATTAATACATGCCAGACATGTTTTTAATCTCAGAAGATTATCTTTCAGAGAACAGTTCAGAAAAACCATTCTTTTTTCTTACACAGTCTAACAAATTCTATAACAAGGGATTCTACACTAATTTGCTTTCCCGGTATCTTTTTGGAAGTACTAAAGGTGCAACATTTTTTGATTTCTATCAGAGAACTTTGACATATATCAAGGGACCTGTACTGCATACATTAAATCAATGACACATCTCCCATTGACATCAGTGGGTGCTGTATAAAGCCCAAAAGACCTGTTAATGTATTGCTAACAGTCCTGTTAACTTTCTAAGGGTTCACAACTATTGTGTTTTAATTGACTATTTTATTACACTTTTTTGTAATATCTCATCTGCTGTTCTGCATTAATCATACTTATAAAAAAATATAGCAGTTGTGAGATTATATGTCACTTACTGAGTAGATGGGCAAAAGAAAATAATGACCCCCAAAAGATTACCTTTGATTTTAACATTTGGTAATTCTATGTATTTTAAGGAATATAGACATATTATTTTTCAAATTTGGGTGTGTGCTTTGCACATACATGAAGAGAAATCTCTCGATGGCTCTTTCACCAAAGGGTTTGTAATTGTTACTTTGTGATTAGGGTTTGCCTTGGTTTCAATGGGAATACTTGTGGAGGTAGGCTCTGATCCTGGATAGACTCATGCATACACATAACTTTAAGCAGGTGAGTAGTCCAATGAGTTCAACATAAAGGTGGCAGGATCTGGCTTTATATTTGCAGATACAAAATTAAGAGGTGTTGGGGCACTAATCAAGAGAAGAACTAATACGAAAGGCCTTTGAGAATTTAGAAATGTAGAACAAAATGAGGTTTGGCACTAGAAATATAGCATATTATTACCTCTTGTCAAAAATACTCCAAAACAAAGATATTCATACGGGACGGAGACACTGGAAAAGCAGTAATGCTAAAAGAGACTTATGAGGTGGTAGTGGTCAACTAATTGAACACGAGCTTGCAGCAGGATATGGTAATACAACTTTGGACTGTTAATGCAGTCACTTCATGTCTCAGGACAGAGTGTTGCCTTTCAGGTATTACCTAGAATACTGCATAGAAATATGGGCATCTTAATGTCACAGAGATGCTTACAAATTTAAGGGAATTTGGAGAAAAACAACAGAAATGATTAAGAGTTTGTGGGATTGATTTATGAGGAAAGATTAAATGAACTGAATCATCTAAAAATATTTTAAGAATGTCAACACCAAAGAGGGTGAAAAATTTTGGTGCATGGGGGTTGAATTAGTGTAATGGATGGAACTGAACAAAGGGTATTTAGGACTGATTGAAATACACATTTCTTGCCAATCAGTGCTGGTGGGACTAATCTGCATTACAGCTACAACTATGATGACATATACAAAGAGGCACGGTCAGCTTAATTGGTTACAAGTAACACAGTGTGGTTTATGTTCACACAGCAGCTTTTCTGCCATCAGTCATGTTTTCTCTCTGAACTTAGCAAATTGCTTAACTGTGTTTTAGTGAGTGCCTTCTGGGACATGCTGCTCAGCTATTCCATAGAGTATTGACAGTGGCTAAGGACCATGGGAATTTTTAAAGAGCCCTGTGCTCCAACATAGACCCAGGATCTGAACCACATGCCCCAAAGCTGCAGACTTAACTGAAAGCAACTTACAGAAGTGTTCCTGTCTTTAATACTCAGATGCCCAACTCCCAATGGGGTCCAAACCCCAAATAAATCAGTTTTATCCTGTATAAAGCTTATACAGGGTATAACACTGATGGAGAGATATGCACAGCTGTCCCCCCGCCCCCCCAGGTATTAATACATACTCTGGGTTAATTAATAAGTAAAACGTGATTTTATGAAATACAGAAAGTAGGATTTAAAGTGGTTCCAAGTAGTAGCAGACAGAACAAAGTGAATTACCAAGTAAAGTAAAATAGAACACGCAAGTCTATGTCTAAGAAAACTGAATACAGATAAAACCTCACCAGTTCCAATAGGCTTCCTTTTACAGACTAGTCTCCTTCTAGTCTGGGTCCAGCAATCACTCTCATCCCCTGTGGTTACTGTCCTTTGTTCCAGTCTCTTTCAGGTATCCTTGGGGGTGGAGAGGCTATCTCTTTAGCCATCTGTTCCATTTAAGATTTTGGGAATTCTTGTTCGAAAAACTAAAAGTCCTCTGTCTCATGGGTCATAGTGCCCATTTTCAGCCAGAGAGGTCTTTCTCATAGACTCATAGACTCATAGACTTTAAGGTCAGAAGGGACCAATATGGTCATCTAGTCTGACCTCCCGCATGATGCAGGCCACAAAAGCTGACCCACCCACAACAGAATCTTCCAGCCTGCGACCCCTGCCCTATGCTGCGGAGGAAGGCGAAAAACCTCCAGGGCCTCTGCCAATCTACCCTGGAGGAAAATTCCTTCCCGACCCCAAATATGGCGATCAGCAGTACCCCGAGCATACAGGCAAGATTCTACAGCCGGACCCTCATTTTACCCGCGATGGCACGTTAATGCCTAATTGACTAAAACCACGTTATCCCTTCAAACCATTCCCTCCATAAACTTATCAAGCCTAATCTTGAAGCCAGAAAGGTCTTTCGCCCCCACCGTTTCCCTCGGAAGGCTGTTCCAAAATTTCACCCCTCTGACTGTTAGAAACCTTCTTCTAATTTCAAGCCTAAACTTCCCCACGGCCAGTTTATATCCATTCGTTCTCGTGTCCACATTACTACTGAGCTGAAATAATTCCTCTCCCTCCTTGGTATTAATCCCTTTGATATATTTAAAGAGAGCAATCATATCCCCCCTCAGCCTTCTTTTGGTTAGGCTAAACAAACCGAGCTCCTCGAGTCTCCTTTCATAGGAAAGGTTTTCCATTCCTCGGATCATCCTAGTGGCCCTTCTCTGTACCCGTTCCAGTTTGAGTTCATCCTTTTTAAACATAGGAGACCAGAACTGCACACAGTACTCCAAATGAGGTCTCACCAGCGCCTTGTATAACGGAAGCAGCACCTCCCTGTCCCTACTAGAAATACCTCGCCTAACGCATCCCAAAATCGCATTAGCTTTTTTCACAGCCACGTCACATTGCCGACTCATAGTCATCCTGCGATCAACCAGGACTCCGAGGTCCTTCTCCTCCTCCGTCACTTCCAACCTATGCGTCCCTAACTTATAACTAAAATTCTTATTAGTCATCCCTAAATGCATCACCTTACACTTCTCACTATTAAATCTCATCCTATTATTTTTACTCCAATTTACAAGGTCATCCAAGTCTCCCTGCAGAATATCCCGATCCTTCTCCGAATTGGCAATACCTCCCAACTTTGTGTCATCCGCAAACTTTATCAGCCCACTCCTACATTCGGTTCCGAGGTCAGTAACGAATAGATTGAATAAAATCGGACCCAAAACCGAACCTTGAGGAACCCCACTGGTGACCTCCGTCCAACCTGACAGTTCACCTTTCAGTACTACCCGCTGCAGTCTCCCCTTTAACCAGTTCTTTATCCACCTCTGGAATTTCATATCGATCCCCATCTTTTCCAATTTAACCAATAATTCCTCGTGCGGCACAGTATCAAACGCTTTACTAAAATCGAGGTAAATTAGATCCACCGCATTTCCTTTATCTAGAAGGTCTGTTACTTTCTCAAAGAAGGAGATCAAGTTGGTTTGGCACGATCTGCCTTTCGTAAACCCATGTTGTAATTTGTCCCAATTGCCATTCACCTCAAGGTCCTTAACTACTTTTTCCTTCAAAATTTTTTCCAAGACCTTGCATACTACAGAAGTTAAACTAACAGGCCTGTAGTTACCCGGGTCACTTTTTTTCCCCTTCTTAAAAATAGGAACCACATTAGCTATTTTCCAGTCCATCGGTACCACCCCCGAGTTTACAGATTTATTAAAAATTATCGCCAAGGGGCTTGCTATTTCTCACGCCAGCTCCTTCAATATTCTAGGATGGAGATCATCCGGTCCGCCCGATTTAGTCCCATTTAGCTGGTCAAGTTTGGCTTCCACCTCTGATACTGTAATGTCAATCGCCCCTCCTTTATTCCCCTCTGTCCCGCTCCCTCTATTCCTAAGCCCTTCATTAGCCTTATTAAACACCGACGCAAAATATTCATTTAGATATTGTGCCATGCCTAGATTATCCTTAATCTCCACTCCATTTACATGCTTCAGCGGTCCCACTTCCTCTTTCTTTGTTTTCTTCCTATTTATATGGCTATAAAACCTCTTACTATTGGATTTAATTCCCCTCGCGAGGTCCAACTCTACACGGCTTTTGGCCTTTCTCACCGCATCCCTACATGCTCTGACCTCAATAAGGTAGGTTTCCTTGCCGATCTGCCCCCTTTTCCATTCTTTGTACGCTTTCTGTTTTTTCTTAATCGCCCCTTTGAGACGCCCGCTCATCCAGCTAGGTCTAATTCTCCTGCCTACTAACCGTTTCCCCTTTCTTGGGATACAGGCCTCGGACAGCTCGTGCAATTTCAGCTTGAAATAATCCCAGGCCTCATCTGCCTTTAGCTCTCTAAGTATGTTAGCCCAATCCACTTCCCTAAGTAGTTGCCTTAATTTATTAAAGTTGGCCTTTTTGAAATCGTAAACCTTAGTCACAGTTTTATTTCTGTTAATCCTTCCATTTAGTTTAAACCGAATTAGCTCATGGTCACTCGAGCCAAGGTTGTCCCCTACTACCATTTCCTCAACTAGGTCCTCACTACTCACCAGCACCAAATCTAAAATGGCATCCCCCCTCGTCGGTTCAGCTACTACTTGCTGAAGGAATTCATCTGCTAGCACGTCTAGGAACATCTGAGCCCTATTATTGTTACTAGCATTTGTTCCCCAATCTATGTCTGGGAAGTTAAAGTCCCCCATGATCACACAGCTCTTATTAGTTTTTACTTCCTTAAAAACATTAAATAGTTCTCTGTCCGCATCCAGGCTAGATCCCGGCGGTCTATAGCACACCCCAAGCAGTATCTCAGGGGAGGCTCTAGTAGTTCTTTTACCCAGTGTAATCATTGCCCAGACAGACTCTGTCTTATCCCTTCCATCACTTATTATTTCTTTACATTTTAGTTCATTATTCACATACAGTGCCACACCCCCACCTTTACCTTTTTTCCGGTCATTCCTAAACAGCACATACCCTTCGATACCTGTACTCCAGTCATGACTACAGTTCCACCATGTTTCGGTTATTCCTACGATATCAGGTTTCATTTCTTGGACCAGGAGCTCCAGTTCCTCCATTTTGTTACCTAGGCTTCTCGCATTGGTGTATAAACATCTTACCGTATGCTGTCTATCCTTTCTCCCATTAGTTATGCACTTTGGTACGGACCCCCTAGTGTCCATCCGCCCCCTCCTTCTAATGTCCAATTCCCTACCCCTATCTATATCTGTGCTTATCTCTTCGCCCTCATTTTCAGTGTTGGAATCTGGCGTGGAGATCAACTGGACATCTCCCAACCGTCTCCCCCAAGTTCCTAGTTTAAAGCCCTTTTGATGAGATGAGCCAGCCTCCCTCCCAGAAGTCTATTTCCTTCCCTACTCAGGTGAAGTCCATCCCGCGAGAACAGCTGTCTGTCCCCGAACGCCTCCCAGTGGCCATACATCCCAAAGCCCTCCTTATAGCACCACTCCCTCAGCCAGCTATTTATCCTCACAATTCTGTCTGCCCTTTGCTGTCCTTCTCTAGGAACAGGCAGAATCCCACTGAAGATAATCTGAGCCTCAACTTCCTTAAGTGTCTTCCCCAGCCTGGCATAATCTCCCTTGATTCTCTCTAGCGAGAACCTAGCCGTGTCATTCGTTCCTACGTGAAGGACGATCAAGGGGTTCTTACCTGCTCCCTTTAGGATCCTTTTCAACCGCAGGTCCACATCCCGTATCTTAGCGCCCGGCAGACAGCACACCCTTCTGTTTTCTGGGTCCGCCCTGGTCACAGGCCTGTCTAACCTTCTCAGTAAGGAGTCCCCAATCACATAAACCTGCCTTTGCCTAGGGGCAGCGCAATCTACCAATCTATCCCCTATTCCCTGCGGCCGTAACTCCTGTCTGTCTCCATTTTCCCTTATAGTCCCCCTATTGCCATCCTGTATCCTCCCGGGGCCGAGTATTGATGCTGTCTCCATCAACTCCTCCCCCGTGTCTATTGGACTAGCTGCCCTTCTTTTCTTCCTCTGCCTCCCACCATCAGTTACCACCTGCTGTGTCCCCTCCTCGTTAGCCAAACACCCAAACCTGTTCCTGAGTTCTATTTCCCCCTCACTAGCCCTCCTTTTCCTTGGCCTGCTTCTCACGGTCACATGCTTCCACAGCTCTTGTTCTCCCCCCGACATTCCCCCCTCACAGACCATAGCCCCCGCTTCCACCTGCACCCCTGAGCATTCCCCTTCAGTTACCCCTTGCCTTTGCTCCATTAGCTGTTCAAACCCCCTTCTAAACTCTACCAGGGTCTCTACCTGCATCTCCAACCCCCGAACCTTTTCCTCTAACAGAGCGAGTAGGCGGCATTTCATACAAACATACCTCTGAGCAGTTGCACCTGCTAGGACTATATACATACCGCAGCTACTACATGCTTTCATCTGCATTGTGTCCCCTGCTGCCTGGCTCATGGCTGCCATGGTCTCTGCCTGCAGCCTCTGAGGGAACAAAGCACACCGACTGCCGCGCCCTCCCGCCTCCCCTTCCACCTCCCCCTGTAAACTCCCACTTAAACTCCCCTGTTAGCCGCCCTGTTTGCCGACCGCTGCTCGCTGCTTGGCTGGGAGGCCTCTTTTATAGGTCCCCTAATCAGCCAAGCTCCGCCCCCTAATCAGGGCTCGGGGCTCAGCACACTGCCCCTACAGGCCTCTACACATACAAGCACCACAAAGACAGACGCAAGTACAGATACCTTCTCCTCCAATGAGACTCACTCCCACTTAAACTCCCCTGTTAGCCGCCCTGTTTGCCGACCGCTGCTCGCTGCTAGCTGTTTCTTTATGTTACTGCATCCTTCAACTTCTGGAATTTGATGCTTGACATGGCAAAAAAAACATGGAGTAACAGCTCTCTGAGGTTAGATACAGAGGAAAAATTTTGTTCATTTACATTGCCAGACAGAACTTGAGGAGGACAGACTACAGGGCAAGAAAATATTTTTCCCCTGGTGGGACAACTTTGTGGTTCTCTAAACTGGCAGCTAGTGCAGGGTCATCTGTGGATGACTTAGCCCCCTCTTTACTTTCTTGCCCCACAAAACTACTCAGATGAGAGCTGCTCCACGTGTGGATAAGAGTAAACAAGTTCATGATGCAAGAAAATTAAATTAAAGAATTACAGCTTGTATAAGAAGAGACAGGTGGGAAAGGAACACTACTGTCTCAACCCAACAGGGACACTAGTGGTGTTTCTCTACCAACTGTGATTAATGGGGACCTAATCTAGTCTTTACTGCATTGGCTGATAAAGCCGTATACAGACTATGGTGCTGGCAAACAGTGCTTCATCTTCTGCTTCAGTGGTCCCAAAATGATTGTTGTCTGTGCTTTTGGGGGTACAAAAGTAGAAATGGAGAAGCCTAGAAGTGAAATGGCACAACCTAAATGCCTGTGAAACCCTAAAGTCATTACAGCTTTCTGTGTACTCCATAACATCTATGAGCATCTGCATTTAGTCCTTCAAATTGGCACACAGGCATTTAAAATAGGTATTTAGACATCCAGATGCTGATAGGAATCCCCAAATGTGAGAACTGGGTGCCTACCTTAGCTTTATGCTTTGACCCAACTGGAGTCCTTTAACTTACCTTGGACTAAATTGAGATTGTTTAGTTGTTTAAAGTATGCTTTGTACCTGCACTTAGAGAAGTCTGATAGGTGCATTTCCTAAATTTACAAATTATAATAAATTACTTTTAAAATACTTTTGATTTAATATTTTTGTATAAAGTGTTAAATATTCTAAATATTTGAGCCCCCAAAGTTTTTGCTCTTAGATTGCATTAAGGGAGACTGCTTGTCAGTGCAATGAAACACTTAGTTTATAACCTCAATAAAAACAAGCATTTAAACATAATCAGGATTAAAATAATATATCTGTGCAATGATTCCCAGCATTATGATGTAGAGCGGCTGCTGTATGCTACCTGACTTAAATAAGAATGTCAGTCCTTAAATAAGAAGTAGCCCTATTGCTTGATTAGAATGTTCTACTGTCTAGGATGCTGTGACTATCTGTCAAAAACAGATGGACTAGTTATTCTTAGATAGCTGTAAAATAGCAGTAGCACAGTACTATACTGTGTAGGTTTCTTGACTTTTCCCTCATAGACCCCCTCTATACACTTCACTTCTTGTTGTTTGATTTTTTTTTTTATTTGGTTTATTTTTTAAATGAGAGAATATTAGTTCTTTTGCAAACCACACACGGGTTATGGATATTCATACTCTAGATATTTTTCTAAGTTTGAATTATTTTTCTTTGTATATTTTTGTAAGTAATGTCTAGGAACTTTATTATTATTGCAAACAACACAAAGATCATGTTAAAATGAAGGGAGCCCAGTATATGTGTTAAACAATCTATAATAGACTGAGAAATGAAAGTTGTGTTTTGTTTTTAATTTCAGTTGTTGGAAATCAAGGTTTCTATGCCATATTGAAAGGCTCTGCTAGACCTCAAGCAAGGTGTTACAAAAGAATGCTTGGAGAAGACTTTGATTCATCATGTGTAGCAATGTCAACTACTAGTCAAGCTACTATGTTTGGTTTTTCAGGCCGAACAATGGTAAGCTATGATAGAGATACTCTATTGAAATAATTAACAGTATAGAGAAAGCTAGTTAGGTTGTTTATATTGATACAAGAAGGAATTTTGTCATTTCTTCAGGTACATAAAATAGCTCCTCCCCTTTGTTATCCTTTGATGCACTCTGCTCAACTTACCTTTAAGCTCTTTTCTTTGGGGCAGGGAGTAGTCTTTTTAATTGTCTATAAAGTGCCATGCATTTTATATAAGTGAATATTATGTAACAATATAATTATATATGTAGATATACACATACAAAGAGAGAGTTCAGCACAGCCATAGACTTACTGTTTGCTTCTTAGCTGGCTGGCCTTGAGGAAACCAGACAGTACTCTGTTGGCTCCTGAAGCATAGATTTCAAAGTCTGTGGAGCAGTAAACCCCTGGTTGTCCAAATGTTGAGTACCCAAAGGGATAGGCTGTCCCCTTAGCTCTTTGGATAAACAAGATTGCACCGTACATAGGATGGTACACATACATGCGCTAGCAAATACACACTTATAAACACTTCTGGAATTAATTCAGAAGTTACTGAGAGTACCAATATTATCCAATATTTTGAAAGATATTTTTCTATTCTAGATAGGTCACTAATTTCCAGTCGCTGACTGATGATTTCTGTTTTATAAATATTCATTTCTTTGCGATCAGCAAAGCACACAAAACTCATTTATTTTACTTTGTTGGTTATAATGTCACGGTGAATAGACAAATCTCCCAGAATAAAGTGATTAGGGTTCAGTGGTAGATCTAAGACTACAGTTGTGTTATTCCAGATGATGAAATTTCTGTCAAAGTATTTAAACTTAGGACAGTCCCAGGCAGGAGAGTTCCTTAGTATAACAATGCCATCATGTATTGCTAGTTGCAATGTCAGATTATTTTTGACGAGGGCTCCAAATATACTATCTATTACGTACAAAAAATACCTGATAAAATTGTTTAGGTTTGAAAGTCAAGCCCTTGAAGTTATAAAATGCCAGATTTTAGTTTGCCTGTGCAAACCTTAATTCTGCCCTGTTGTTCATAATCATTCTGATACAATCTTTAATTACATGATCACACACTATTTTTTCCATAGGACGCCTGCCTCATTTAGTGCATAGAATCTTTTATCATGGAAAATATTAGGCAACTTGTCTGCTGCTCATCTTATAATAATCCAGTTTAGTTTGTGTTAAATAAACTGAGTGCATCACACCTTTAAGCGGGGAGGGGAGGAGAATTTGGCTGGCTGGCTGAATGAAGGGAACAGTGCTTTGTGGCTGGGGGTGGGGTGGAGAAGAGGAAAACTGCTACAAAAGGTGATAAGGGGCCAGCGTGGTGATGCTGACTCATCCCTTGGAAGGATGGAAGGATTTAAAAGGGGCTGCCCTCTACATGAAGCCCCCGTTTACACGGAGCAGGCTGAGGCATCACCCACCTTCACTCCCCTTTAGTTGTTAAAATACCAGGCTTGGTCAAGTCCTGCTGTGGGCAGTGCGCTAGCTGCCTCTTTTTAGGGGGGTCTGGGAAAGAATTTTTCCCTCACCACCTGATTGGCCTAGATGGAGTTGGGGGTTTTTTGCCTTCCCCACAGCGGATTCAGTAAGGACTTTCATGCGCGGCAAGGTAGGTTGTATGTCGCAACTCATTATATAAGTGTGGGGCAGCTGTCCGGTGAAGGTACTCAATAGGGAAGGTATACAGTGACGGGATAAATGGCTTGGAAAAGGACTTAACAAGAGGTGTTCATTAAAGGAATGAAACAGGGTGGGGTTAGGGACTCCTATGATAGGTATAGTAGGGAGCCAACCCCTGTTTCTTATAGCCCACATTCATCCTCCTATGGGGGGGTAGACGGGAATGTCCCAGCAATACATTGGCTGGGGGGACCTGGATGGAAAAAGAGGGGGAGCTGGTGGAAGCCCTCCAGTTAATTATGGAATGAAGATGGGGTTACCTGCACTGCTAGGTTGTCCCATACATCTAATAATAAAGTTGCAGCCTGATTAATACCACATCAGATGTCTCCTGTCCTCCTTTCAGTATAGCCGGACAATGAATACTTATGTGAGTGGCAGAATTTTTCATGTTTAAACATATCTTATTCTATACATCAGGTAATATTCACTACTCAGTTTCAGATGGTTCTGTGCTCTCTCAAAGTGGCCATGTCATAGAATCATAGAATATTAGGGTTGGAAGAGACCTCAGGACGTCATCTAGTCCAATCCCCTGCTCAAAGCAGGACCAACACCAACTAAATCATCCCAGCCAGGGCTTTGTCAAGCCGGGCCTTAAAAACCTCTAAAGATGGAGATTCCACCACCTCCCTAGGTAACCCATTCCAGTGCTTCACCACCCTCCTCGTGAAATAGTGTTTCCTAATATCCAACCTAGACCTCCTCCACTGCAACTTGAGATCATTGCTTCTTGTTCTCTCATCTGCCACCACTGAGAACAGCTGAGCTCCATCCTCTTTGGAACCCCCCTTCAGGTAGTTGAAGGCTGCTATCAAATCCCCCCTCACTCTTCTCTTCTGCAGACTAAATAACCCCAGTTCCCTCAGCCTCTCCTCGTAAGTCATGTGCCCCAGCCCCCTTATCATTTTCGTTGCCTCCACTGGACACTCTCCAATCTCATCCCTTCTATAATGGGGGGACCAATACTGGACGTAAAATCTAGGTGTGGCCTCACCAGTGCTGAATAGAGGGGAGTAATCACTTCCCTTAATAGGGATTATTAGGTGGTCATTAGGAGCTAAGGGCTTCATTTTCAGAGGTATTGAGCACTGACACACCAGTTTAAGTCAATGACAGCTGAGGGTGCTCAGCATGTTTGAGGCCCCAGCTATATATACACAGTGTGTTGGCAGATGCTCCATTTGAAGAATTTGTATTGAAGATTTTTTTGAGACCGCTGACAATTCAAGCAATTCATTTCGATTACAAGTTGTAACAGGTAAACTTATCTCTTTTGTGTGTCTTGTGGCATAGTCTTGCTTTTTCATTAATTATAATTTTGAGATAAGATGTTTTTCTATTTGTTTCTCAAAGTAACAAAATTGTTTAATTTTCCACATCATACACTGAGGAGAACTTTTTCAAAAGTGCTTTAAGAACTTAGATGTCTAAGTCCCATTGATTTTCAAGGAGATTTAGGGGCTTTTGAAATTTTTACCCTAAATTTCTGCACAATTCCCTTTTTAATGAATTATTTGTTACTCCAAGTTATATAAACCATGCAATTACATGTGAAAGTTTAACCTCTCTTTTCTACCTATTTCACAAAAAGGAGCTAACTGGTTTAGGACAAATTTGTCATATAAAATGTTCTTCCCAAGTGACCAGTTGACAAGATTGCCTACCAGTTGTGAGTGCTTGTATGTGAGTTAGTGCAATGAGGTATTTAAATTTTCAAATCTAGAGGTTTGTTTAAGAAAAAAGTGATAGATCTTTTAATACAGCAGCATTTGGTATTGCTATAATTGTATGCATGACCCTGGAAGGTAAACTGAGTTAATTATACTGCAGTTATACTGTCAGTGTTGCGGGAATAATATGAAAATTATTTGTGAGAAAATTGGAATGTCCTGTCTTTCTTGCTGTATAGGTTGAATCATTCAGATTGGCACTTAGAGATTTGGGGAAGTTATTTGATTTTTTGTGGATGGTCTTGTCACTTACAATCACTTACAAGAAGTTTACATCAACCTGCTGGGATTGAGGCTGTTAGGTTTACCTTTCAAGCATTTTAAGTATATTTTCTCTCATATCGCTTGTCTCATCAAAACAAACAATGAATGAATTACAAATGCCTTCAGGATCTAGAGTTGATGCCTTGCAAAAAGGAGTCATTCAGAATTCCTTATGCCATCCCACTAGAATAAAATAACTGACCTTGAGCAGAATGGCAGGGAGGCAAGATCAATTCTCCCTTATTCTGTCCACTCTAAATTGAATCTTTCTGACAGATTGCCACAGGTGCGCCAACTGTTTTTTCAGAATATTAGGAAAAGACCCCTTTAATGTGTTTGGTGACAGTCTGGGCCTTTGTGTCACTGTAGGTAAAGTATCATGCCACTCACCCAATCCAACAATTGTACTTTGTTAATTTTTTAAATGACAATCATTGCTTATCCTTTAGGCAGTGCATTTTATGCATGGACCCTCAAGCTTGTCACTGTTTACTAACAAGAAACTTCATTTGGCTATTGTCAAGTGGATCAGAAACTTATATAACGTCCCAATATAAATCTGAAACAAGTGTGACGTGGACCATGGAGAATGTGATAGCTTCCCACTGATCATGATAGGCGTGTTTGTTCTCAGTCTGTTTTGTCACAGGTCTTTCCATTTCAGTGTATTTTCACCCAGAGTAACTTATCAAGAAGAAAGAAATATTTAGCACTCTACTCATTTGACTTCTGAGTAAAGGAACTGTTGCTGTCAGGAGTTTATGAACAACAGGAGAAAGACCATTTGTTCTAAAGTTCCCTTATTCATAAGCTAGACTCCCAGATGTATGGCTCACAAAACCAACCTATTTATGTATAAAAATGGTTTGGTTGTCAGGCCTCTATTAAATAAAGCCATTGCTTCTGGTAACTACTTTGCTGAACTAATTTTAGAGTACTAGTTTCAATGTGTAGTGCAACAGACTTTTATCTAGTATTTGCTTTCCTTGCTACAGATTAACAGGGCCGGATTAACCTTTTGTGGGCCTGGCGCCAAACATATTTGTGGGCCCCCATGGAGGCAATGGAGCATGGCACAGGGAGGTCAGTCCCCAGAGTGAGGAGCCAGCCAGAGGCAATGGGGTATGGCATGGCAGGAGTGGCCTCGCTCCGCCCAATGCTAGGGCACTATTTACAAAACAGCAGTTACCAGACGCACAGTGGCCTGCCCAGCCCTGTGCTGCCAGCATGCCCCTTCCCCTCAGGGGCAGGCCCATGCCATGCCACATCACACAGCCCCCCCCTCCTCCCTCCCAGCACCCCCCAACTCGCTATGGCCAGAGGCCCCCCAGACCCACTATGCCAAGTGCCCGCCCCCCCCGACCCACCCACAAATGCACAGCACCCTGCACAACACCACCCCTGCCCACAGCCCCACCACAACTGCCCAGCACCCCCCCACACAGAACCCCCACTCCCTAGTGCCCCAACACACACAGATCCTCCCCACCCCTTCACAGCCCAGCACCCCCCCATACTGTCCACAGATCCACTCCCCTAACCCTTGCCTCCCAGCCACGCTCACCGGCCATGCTGGGAGGCGACTGTGTCTGCCGGGCTGAGCCGGCAGCACAGCCAGGGCTGGTCCCAGGGCCGGTCCCAGGGCTGGGAATCGCTCCATCTCCTCGGGAGTGGCGCGATCAGCCAGGCCAGGACCTGCCCTGGCCAGGGTCCCTCAAGACGCACTTGCCTGGAGGGGACCAGTCAAGTCCTCCACACTGTCTTCCCACACACACACACACACAAACACCTGGCTGAGACTGGCCAGGCTTCTGCATCAGTCCCAGGTGGCTCAGCTTCGGGGAGACAGGTGGGGCCCCACAGGTGGTAGGAAGCAGAGACTGCCCAGAGCCGGAGGTGCACTGGGGTCTGGCCAGGGGGCTGAGAGGAGCAGGGGTGTGTGGGCAGGGGGCAGAGAGGAGCCCTTGGCCAGTTGGCGGGCAGGCCGAGAGGAGCAAGTGGTGGGCCGGGGGAGCCAGCAGGGTCTCGGGGCACAGTGCAAGCAGAACGGGCCGGGGCTCCTTCTGAGCATGGGCCCGGCTCCATGGAGCCACTGTAAACCTGGCACTGCGGGTGGGCGCCTACCAACCCCCCGAGATTTATGCTTGCAAGATGCATCCTTTTGAAGTAGGACATCATACATTTTATGAAGTTATAAAGAAGCTTATCTCCTCTTGGAAACCTTTTGATATACACTTAATGCCTGTCTGTGCTTTTCAAGGTACTAATTGAATTTCTCTTTGTCAGTCAGCTTCAAAAATGTTGGAGATGGCTGTCATGGAAGGTTGTTTTTCTTAGCTGTAACTTAAGCATCCAGCTACAGTGTGTTATGCAGTATATTAAAGCACAGAGGAGATATTATTTCCCAACTTTGAATGCATACCAACTGATGCTACAAAACATGGCCCTAATGTTTAACAAAATATTAAAACATTTGATGATAATTTTTGCCTCTATAGCACCTTTCACCATAGGAACGTGAAGCCTTTTCACGTTTTAATGAAATTAGTCTCACAACATTCCTGTGAGGTATGTATTCCCTCCATTTTACAGATTGGGAAATGGAGACACACATAGGTTCTGGCCCAAAGTAGACTCTAGTTTTGATTATACTGAATTTTGGGTGTCCAAACTTAGGGTATGACTACACTGGAGCTGGAAGGTGTGAATTCTAGTTAAAAGAGATATATCCACTCTAGTTGTGATCGAGTTAACATACTAAAAATAGAAGCGTAACTGTAGTGCCGTGAGTGGTGGGAGGGGATAGCCACCTCATGTACTTACCTATGGTCTCAGATGGGATTGTACTGAGGGCCCCTTGCACCATTGTGACTACACGTCTATTTTTAGCACACTAGCTAAATCAGAGGTACCACAGATATGTCTCCTTGAGCTGGAGTTTACACCTCCCAGCTCCAATGGAGACATACATGAAACATGTGTGGCCTGACTTTCAGAGAGGGGGATGGGCTCCTGACCAAACTCTCAGGTCAGGACTCCCTCCCCCAAAGTCCAATGGCTGTTTCCTTTGTCTTCTCAGGTGCAAAGAATGAAATGGGCGAGAGAGAGGGGGGGTGTTTGCCACTACTTTTTATAGCTTTAGTCCCTCTTTGAAAAAAGCATTTTCAGTTGAGAACTGAGACAGGGTTTGGTGGAGGAAGGAGACCTCATGCTCTTTGCTAAGACACAGATCTCTTTGTCCAAGCCCCCCTTTCTTGCTAAGAATGGTCACTTGATAGGTGATGTCCCATCAGCTTTATTGACACCTGGCTGGGGCATCAGCTTGCCCTTTGTCTTTGAGAAACTGGTTTAGCCATTCCCCAGACTCCAGAAACCCACTCCAGTCATGAATCATAGAATATCAGGGTTGGAAGGGATCTCAGGAGGTCATCTAATCCAACCCCCTGCGCAAAGCAGGACCAATCCCCAACTAATTCATCCCAGCCAGGGCTTTCAGCTTAGGTTTATAACTTTACACATAATGTGGCTACCTGCATTTTACCATGATATTATTAATGTGCAGGTTACAGGTTTTCAAATGATACTTTGGAAGGCATGCCTTGTACAAAGATTATTATAATAGCGTGTAGGGTGTGAATACAGGGGTGCATTCCATCACCCCCACCCCACCCCACCCCGAGGCCAAGATCCCTAGTTCCTTTTGTTTGGATTTTTTATTCTCATCCTACCATGTGCTCTGAGCTGCATACTCAGCTGATGAGAGTCCACCTGCATAACTCATCTTCATGGGGAGGAGAGCAGAACAACAACAAGTGTCTTTAGTCTTTTTGCTGACCATTTCTCAGTCCAGATGTAGGGAGTTTCCAGTTGTAAGATCCACCCACAGCCTGTATCAGTGGGGCTCCTCTTTGGGAAGGGGTGTAATGATTTCTGTAGAAGAGTTTCTCTTCAAGCTAATTAATGTCCCTCTCCTGTATGGCCTTTCATACAGTGACAATACTGCTGCTCAAATATTACATTGTAATATGGGACACAGATCAGTAAGATTAATTCATTCAGCAACTCATAAGCATTCAATAGAGTCTAAACTTTCTTATCATTCTAATATCTATTTTATCAATATTAACCCACAAGTGAGCCAGACAGATTCCAGCTGTGTACCTGTTAGTCCCATTTGAGACATGGGAACCTTGGCATGAGCTGGTGCTCGGTCTGCTAGTGTCACAGAGGCATCCTTCATATAGAAGGTTTCAGGTAGAGTATCTTTAATGCCTTATATATTTAGAAATGTTAATTCCTGTGTGCATTTCTAAGGGGTGTCGGATCTGTGAGAGGAACGAAATATCCTGCAGATATTCAAAATGATGCAAAAGAAATTTCTCGAGCTTTGCTCAAAAGCAAAACTGGGCCAAGCCAGTGAGTTCATTGTTGAGTATTTATTTATATTACAATAGCACCTGAGACCACAAATTAGTTTGGGGTCATATTGTGCTAGGTGCTGTACAAACACCGTGTGAGGCAGCCCCTACCCTGATCATCTTACAGTCTATATAGATGAGACAGACAAAAGGTGGGAAGAAGGATGTATTGTTATATCCATTTCTGAGAACTGAGGCAGAGAGAGAGTGCATGATTTGCCCAAATTTGCTCAGAAACTCAATAGCAGAGCCTGGAATTGAACCTTGATCTTGTGAGGTGCAGTCTAGTGCCTTAACCATCATCCCTCCTCGCTTATGAATTTTTCATGTTTCCTGTTTAAAATAAAAAAAACATAAATCCCTCTGCAGCACGGATGGGGAGGAAGGCTTTGCATGCTAAACCTGGCCCAGGTTTGCATGGTGAAACTTTCAGTGAAGCCTGGGCTGAGTTTTAGATTCATTATGACTTAAGAAAAAGATATTCGGTTTTATTATTCAAGGGTTTGCATAGTTTTACTCTCTATAGTTATGGCAGTCCCTATTGACTGAGGGCATGCAAATTCTAAGTTTAAGAAAAGCAACAGAACTAGAATATGGAGTCCAAAACTGATGAATTTCTGTTTCTTCACATTCCTCCTTATAGCTTAAAAAGAGCAGAATGTTTTTTTCTGGTGCTTTTAATGTTAAGGGGGGGAAAAGTCCCTACATTGGGCATGTCATGAGTTTCAGCCTGAAGCAAATACTTCCAACCAAGTTATGACCTCCTGAAAATAGATGTTTATAATAGAAATGCTAATAGA
Organism: Emys orbicularis; assembly: GCF_028017835.1. Taxonomy (NCBI): domain Eukaryota; kingdom Metazoa; phylum Chordata; order Testudines; family Emydidae; genus Emys; species Emys orbicularis. Next base: position 48,371,838 of record NC_088684.1, on the reverse strand, counting down.
GCCTTTATGCAGAAATACACTTGAAAGAAGAGAACATTTATACAAAAAAATTTCTTTGCCTTGTCATTTTCAGTATTCCTTTAGCTATTATTTAAGACATTCATGTCTGAATAAGAACTCTTTCTCTCCCAGCCTCCTTATCCTGCAGAGAAATGGGAGTTCTGTGTCAAAATCTGTCATAAAAATGAGCGTGAAATCACCAACTTGGCATTATTACTTCATTGAAAGTTTAAGATCTGATCCTGTGGGCTGCCGAATGCCTCAGTTCCTATTGACTTTACACATCAAATGGGAGTTATGTTCCCACACTGCTGGTAGTTGAGGGCACTCGAAATCTCAGTGGATTGGGTCCTTCAGTAGGAAAAGACAATGAACTGGGAAAAAGCAAACCCATCTTTGAACAAAAACATCATCAATAATGAAAATGTGACTAGAAAACCACTATGGAAAAGCAACTGAAATGTAAATAGGTTTATGAAGAATAAAAATAATAAAGTATACCATATGGAAGTCACTCTGACTACACAACAGCCTGTATATTGTAAGCCATAATCACTTTCAGTTGCTTTTGTCTTATGAACAGTTTTGAACAAGTGCCGTGATTAATAATAGGCCCTATTTATATAGAAATATCATTCATAAATAAGAAAGCTCCAAATTTTTCCATTTTATCTGCAAAAATGCAAACTGATAATGAAATGCTGATTGTTCTTGGGATTCTGTCTGTTTAAACCACAGGTTTTTGTTATTGCCCATATGGCACAATTTTTAAATAGTGTCAAAAATGCTGCTTCATATTCAAATGCAACATGCATCAAATGATTAGAAATATTTAAATTGATCTTATCTCTCTGACGCTTTGCATCGGTATTTTGGGATAAAATGGTTGAACCATACTTAACTAATACTTGGAATTTTCTGTTTGAAACTGACGTTGTTGAAGTTCATTTCCAGTTGTGAGTTTTTAAAATCAGGGTACCAATTTTTACAGGCAACAAAATAAATTTCACACTCCTGAAATCACAAGGGGGAAGCCAGTTATTGAACAGCTAGAGTTTTACATTTTTAATCAACATTTCTGATAGTGCCAAGTAAGGACAGACCTTTGGCCTGTTCTTTCCTGTAAAGTTAGAAAATGATGCCACAAAGTCTGAACTTGCATATGTCTCTGTTAAACTGGATATCTTTTAAGATCTTCAATCTAAGGAGGTTGTAAGCTTCGAGCACAATTATTGAGGAATCCTGCCATTAATTTCTTCTTTCTGATATCTGCACATTCAGCACTAGTAACTCACATATATATCACGGATAGATTTCTAATTTCAGCAACACATTATAGGCTTATCATCAACTTGAATAAAATTAAAGTGAATGAGGGGCCATTGAGGATATAATTTTAATACATCAGCCAAGATAAACAGTAAATTGAAGCCCCATCTATGTTATGGCAGTGGGCCAAATATCATGTTTGCACCTGCTGAATAACTGGAAAATTGTTTCCATATCATAGGGGGCACATTCATCCTAACTTAAAAGATTCACACAAGACTGCACCATCAAACCTCCAGTATGGCTCTCTGCATAGGTTCTGGGTGGAGTAGCTATGAATGGGTCCCTTTATCTGCTTTGTTCCACATACTATGGAGGAGCAATTAGTACCATCTCTGATGTGGCTGCAATGGATGGAGCCATTGGAAGTGAGCCACAGATGCATTCAGTAGCTAAAGAGCCCACATAGGTGGCTTGGAGGCACTCTGAACAGGTATTCTAGCCTGAAGTCTGACATAGCAGCTATGGAGGGTCAGAAATATAGCTCAACAGCCAGCCTCTGGGATGGGCAGATTGGTTTCTGCCCCTCAGAACCCTCAGAGTTCCCTTCACAGAGTCTAACTACCCAGGGTTTGTGTAAAGGTAGGGAGTACACTTCACCTACAGTGATTTGGAAGGGGGAGTGTGTGTACATGTGTATGTATATACTGTGTGTGTGTATGTATATATAATTTCTATACTTGATGACAGCACTGCTTCTAGTAGTCTGAAGAAGTGATTCCAGTACTTCTCAGTGTTTGAGAATGTGGGATACAATAACACTTATGTTAAAGAACTCTCCAATTTCTGTTTGTGGTATTTTGTGCTCTATTATGCACATTAATTAAATGATGGACAGACTCTCCAGCTACATGGTGCCTAAATGTGCCTGCTATAAGATAAAGGCACATTAGGAAGAAAGGGGAGGAAAGTAATTTCCAGGAAGCACTGTAAATCTGTTAGCCACAGGCAATATTGAATACAACAATGAAACCTGACAACAAATCCATTAACTGGAGGAGAGCAGATCTTAGAACATTAAATTATTGAGTGGTTCTGCCTTTGGATAAGCTCTGTTAATTTTAAAAGTTTATAACTTTTTGTGCATTCTAAACATTTATAAAAATATACAAATTTGCTCATGCCTGTATTTGGAGATAGCATATCCTTGTCATCATTTTTCTTTTAAATTAAAAATATGTCTATACGTGCAGCGCTGCAGCAACGCAGCTGTACCAATACAGCTGGGCCAGTGCAGCACATCTAGCAAAGATGCTCTATGCCGGAAGAGAGCTCTTCTGTCGACATAAAAAATATACCTCTGCAAGTGGCATGAGCTATGTTGGTGGGAGAAGCACTCCCGCTGACATAGTGCTGTGCTCACAAATGCATATGTCACTCAGGGGGGTGAAATATTCACCCCCTGAGTGATATACATTTTGCCAACATAGGCTGTAGTGTAGACATAACCTTAGTTTGTTTTTAGATTCCACCAAATGGGTATAGGAGTGTCATAACTATAAAGGGAAGGGTAACAGCTCTCCTGTGTACAGTACTAAAATCCCTCCTGGCCAGAGACTCCAAAATCCTTTTACCTGTAAAGGGTTAAGAAGCTCGGGTAACCTGGCTGACACCTGACCCAAAGGACCAATAAGGGGACAAGATACTTTCAAATCTTGGGGGGGGGGGAAGGCTTTTGTGTGTGCTCTTTGTTTTAAGGGGTTGTTCGCTCTTGGGACTGAGAGGGACCAGACATCAATCCAGGTTCTCCCCATCTTTCTAAACAAGTCTCTCTTATTTCAAACTTGTAAGTAAAAAGCCAGGCAAGGCGTCTTAGTTTTACTTTATTTTCTCAACTTGTAAATGTACCTTTTACTAGAGTGTTTATCTTTGTTTGCTGTACTTTGAACCTAAGACAGAGGGGGGTCCTTTGAGCTCTTTAAGTTTGATTACCCTGTAAAGTTATTTTCCATACTGATTTTACAGAGATGATTTTTTACCTTTTTCTTTAATTAAAAGCCTTCTTTTTAAGAACCTGATTGATTTCTCCTTGTTTTAAGATCCAAGGGGGTTTGGATCTGTATTCACCAGGAGTTGGTGAAAGGAAGGAGGGGGGAAGGGTCAATTTCTCCTTGTTTAAGATCCAAGGAGTTTGGATCTGTATTCACCAGGGAATTGGTGAAAAGTTTCTAAAAGCTTCCCAGGGTAGGGAATGGTGGCAGCGGACCAGAACTAAGCTGGTAGTTAAGCTTAGAAGTCCTCATGCAGGCCCCTACATTTGTACCCTAAAGTTCAAAGTGGGGATACAGCCTTGACAAGGAGTGATCAGTTTGCTATTGTACACTTGGGAACAAATTCTGCCCTCTCTCCTGCTGGTATGGAGGTCCTCTGTGGACAGTAAAACTGGTGGAATTCTGCATGCTAGGGAGCAGAATGCAAGGAACCCTGTGTCCTACCTTGGTATGAGGGGGTCTACTCCTGCACTGCTGGGGAAGGAGACCTGGGCAAGCTAAGTGGAGGTGGACAAGGGAAGGAGTAGAGATGAGGTTGGTGGATCCGCAACCATGTAGATATGTAACACAGACAGACCCTGGTCATAACCAGGCAGGACCGAACCTGGGGCCTCTGGAGCTTAGTACATGAGCCTCTACTGCATGAGCAAACTGTTAGCTAAGACTGTAGAGCAGACTCATTTTATCTCTCTCTAAATGGTCTCAGTGCCACTAGATGGGACAGAACACCACACCCAGAAGGTGTGTGGGTTACAGATACAGCAGCCATATCCTTCTAGCAGATGTGAAGTGCAATGACCATAGGGGCAGCTGCATCGCTAGGGTTATGGGAATGGCTGAAGAGCAGCCTGTAGGGGAGGATTCTTCTTTCAGGGGCATTCCCTGAGCCAAGTCTATGTACTCCAGCTTGGTGTGGGGAGACAAAGAGGGCCCTTGGACCCCAGTTCAGCAAACAACATACCTGTTATTGAAGCCTGGTGTAGAGTTTGCTGAAATGTGTTCTTAGGACTCCGTTTGAAAATGAGGCATGCATCACCAAGTATCTTGAAAAAATCCTTGCAGTTTTTTCCTGCTTACATGGGGAAGCATGCCAATGGAAGTGAATTTGGAAATGAGCCTTTAGCATAGTTACTGATGTTTACAATGTTTTTTTTTTAATAATGAAATTGTTGGTGTACATTTAATCTTTTTACTACAGTTCCATTATAAAAGTCATAACAAGGGGGAAGTTTATTCTTGTATATTAAATCTGTTTACTGATGTTCCTTTAATAAAGATATAAAAATAAAAGGGGAGAATGTCACTGACAAATATTCAATAATTTTTACTGATATCTTAGAAAAAAAAGAATCAAAACAAGAGGCAGAATTCATGGCCATTGTGCTGCATCTGTTTGATCGTTTCCCAAACCTGTCCACCACCCAAAGAAGAAATCTGACATTTTCCTGTTATTAAGCAAATTCATTAAAAACGTAAATGTCTTGTGTAATTACTGCTTCTTTTATATTGTATTTGTTTATACCTATTTTAAAATATAAAAAGTAGAGAATATATAAAATTTTTAGTGGATAAAAAGTAAGGATTTAATATATGCATATGTAAGAATAGCAGTGGGTGTTAATAAAAATTGTGGTTTTCTTTATCAGTGATAAGTAATGAGTGCTTCATTTTCTTCAAACATATTTTGTTAAATCTTTGAGGACTTTGAATCAAATTCCTTTGCCATAGATGTTAGATTATTTTATTTGAGGTTTGTATTTAATTACTGTTTGATGGTATTTTTAATAATATATGGTATACTTGATAACAAATATGACAAGTTTTCCCTTCTCATAATTACTACTACTGTACTTAGAAAGATAATACTGTCATGGAGCAATAGGGGTGTGCCCTGCTTTAGACGTTTGAGGTAAGCACTGTAATTTTTTTTTTTTAAGAAGTCACCCCAGTAGCAGATGTTTTAGTGTGATTATGCTGAGGAAGAAGAGGCAAAGTGCTCCAGAGGACCTCCAACCAAATAAATTAATTATGATATGCTGTAGCTAGTACTACTCTCATTGATGCCAGTGGAGCTCATCTCTTGCCTGAAATGGACATAGGATCAGAATCATAATGTACTTGGCTAAAATGTTTTGGTTTGTCTGTGAAATTCTACAACAGTAGAATATTGCAGACCACAGTGTAATACAGTGTGTTTTGCCTAGGATTCCCTTTGGGAGATTCTGGGATATGCAAGCTTCTCCCAGTGGGGAATAGTACTTTTCAGGAATATTGACTGTAAAGGCTATCAACATGCCAATCAAGGATGATGTTCAGTACAGTGGTCAAAAATGAAATATATATATATATATATATATAGCAATTTTTGAAAGTTTCTGAAATGTTAACGTTTTGAAGTTTTTGAACAGAACAGATTTTGAACATTTTCATGGATTTTTTTTTTACCAAAAAATCAGTTGAAAAAATTTCACTTTTTTCACATCCCCCCATTTTTTCTTCCCCCCCCCTTTCCATGGTGGCACTGGTGAAGCACGGGGTCAGAAGGAGAAAACAACAAAAAATAAAACGTGAAACTTTTTTGGATTTTCAGCAAACAGAGAAAAACACAATTTCTAAATATTAAAAATGTTTATGCAATTTTAGCTCCTGAAACAGGTCATTTTCTGAAGGAACATTTGTGGAAAAATGTTTGACCAGCTCTAATAGGGCTTGACCCTTCTCTGTGGAAGGCAATGGAAGCAGGATCAAACCCACACTCAGGATGTGAAACCAGGACTGTCAGTTAACTACTTCAGATGTGGAGCATTATAAAACATTCCTCTTCCGTGCATGCAAGAGAAATAAAATGAAAAGAGATCAGATTGACTAACCTTTATTATTCCAATAAAAAAGCTTATTTCCCTGATGAAGTGAAAAGATCCTTCCAGCTATTTACTGTCGAGTTTTAGCCTACTTAAGTTTCTTTGCAGACTGCATCATGTATGTGTGACATTGAACTCCATATGTTTTATGGAAATATGCTTATGAGTGTGAATATGATGTAACTGGAATATGTTTTAAGCAAAAGGTCTCTTGTAAGGTATCATAACAAAGGTTATAACCTACTGAATATATTCCTCCTATTTGTATGCATATATCATTCTTGTATCTGAAGCTAGAAATATGAAGTATAACTCTGAGGTCCTATTGTAATTATGCAACGTGTGGGCCATTAATGGTGGTTTAGAATCTTGATGGCTCCCATTGACTAGGACAATTGGTTGTAAATGGTTTATTTACTTGCAAACCTTCCTGTGTACATGTGGGCCAACCCAGGAAGAATGGAGACTAGGGGTCTTACAGTGACATGTGACTGTGTCACATGATACTGGAATCCATCTTAATCCTTGTACTTTTCCATTGATGAGGCGGGGTGGGGACAAGCACAGACAAAATATTCCCATCTTGCGCCAAAGCTATAAAAGGGGGTGGAGCAGGACAAAGAGGGTTGCCAGTCATGAGAAAACCCCTGCTTACTACTTGTGTTCTGCTGGAACTAACAAGGACTGTACCAGGGGAAAGGATTGGGATCAGACTAGGAAGGAGTCTAGTCTGTGAAAGAAGCTTATTGGAACATCTTTGAGGATGAGATATTATCTGTAATCAGTCTCTTAAGGTATTAGGCTTAGACTTGCATGTTTTTGCTTTATTTTGCTTGGTGACTTACTTTGTTCTGTCTGTTATTACTTGAAACCACTTAAATCCTACTTTTTATACTTAATAAAATCACTTTTGTTTATTAATAAACCCAGAGTAAGTGATTAATACCTGGGGGAGCAAACAGCTGTGCATATCTCTCTATCAGTGTTATAGAGGGTGGACAATTTATGAATTTACCCTGTATAAGCTGTATACAGAGTAAATGGATTTATTTGGGGTTTGGATCCCATTGGAAACTGGGTGTCTGGGTGCTGGAGTTTGGTAATCTGCTAAACTGTTTTCAGTTTAATCTGCAGCTTTGGGGGCGTGGACCAAACCCTGGGTCTGTGTTGCAGCAGGCTAGTGTGTCTGGATCAACAAGACAGGGTTCTGGAAGTCCCAAGCTGGCAGGGAAAATGGGCTCAGAGGTAATTTCAGCACATCAGGTGACAGTCCCAAGGGGATCTCTGTGACCGAACCTGTCACAGTATGGTCCTTTCCAAAATATTCATTTGGAAACCTGTTCTCATGGTCAAAACATTGTCTGTTCCTCATATACAGCAGCTCATTCACCCCCCATGATTATTGAAAGCAGTAAATCAAAATAAAGGGGCCTAATCCTAATTAGGGAACAACCAGGAACATGAACATGAGGAAATCTTAATATGTCCATATGTATATGTTTCTGATGAGTACAGCAGTTCTACCACACTTTAAGAACTGGTAAACGGGGACCAAAGGGGGCTCTGCCCTCACCTCCGGCACAGAATCATGCCAAGTGCCATGGCTCTGCTCCATGAGGGGGAAGTCATAGAGTGGCCATACAGGGGGCATTCACAACTTCCACATGCTCTAGTCGCAATTTTCTCTGCAGCAGCTCAGAGGCATGGTATAGGAGAAGGAGTTGGGGTATTGGAGGATGGCCTGGTGCTTAGCCTGGAAAACAGGAGACCAGGTTCAGTTCCATGCTGCACTACAGACTTCTTGTATGGTTTTGGGTAAGTCACTTGTGCCCAGATCCTCAAAGGTATTTACGTTTTTGAAATCAATGGAAATTGTGCCTTTGAGAATCTGTATGGAGCTCTCCCTTTGGGGATAACAGTATTTCCCTACTTCTTAGAGAGGTTCTGAGGATAAATACATTAAAGATTGAGGTGCTCACATACTATGGTAACAGGGGTCACATAAGTACCTCTGCTAGACAGATGACCAGTGGTTCAGTGACTGTGTGGATTGGGTACATGCATGACCATTGTTCCAGCCAACACCCAAAAGCATTAGTGCTGTGCCCCCTGAAAGGGAGGGAATGTGCCAAACCCCAGGAAAAGGGAGTATTTTAGTAAGAATCAAGTGTAAGTAAATGACTTTTTTTACTGAAATATTAATCATTTGTGATTGGCTCCTATGAGGTGCCGAACACGCTAATCTTCCATTACTTCTTTGGGATTTAGGACGTTCAGGCTTAGAGCCCCAAATCTTGGGAGGTAGGCACATAAAAACCTTTGCAGGGCTTGGCCTCAATGTCTTGAGGAGATGCTCACCACCTTACGAGGATCAGACCATGATTACTTATGTGTTAAACATACAAGTGACGCTTGAGCCATTTAATAGGTGTGTGACAACAGAAAATAAATCTTAACATGCTAAACAGCAGTTGAAACTGCATCCTTGAATTAGCAAGTTAGCCTATGATAAGGGTCAGTAGCTGGATGTTTACAACCTCTTCGCAGGTCACAATTTAGCTATGATTATGAGAGTAACAATATACATTCATTAAGCACTTCAGATGGTCAAACAAACATTTAATTAATCTCTGAGCTGATGCTGTCAAATTTTGGTACATAAAAGACCAATTTTACTTATCCCAGGTGTTTCTCTCAATCTTTTTTCTAGGGGTCTCAGGTTTTTTAGCAAGCAGGTGTCAGCTGATAACAGGGTTATTGAGAACAGCAGATAGATTCCGCATTATTTTAGACTTTTTCAGGAGTTGATGCAGTTTTCCTCCTTTTGGTCATGGGCATGAGGAATTTTTCACATTTGAAAGGTCTCTGAATCTTCTGGATCTCTGACTTTGAACAAAACTGACGAAATTCAGAATTTTTTATGGAAAGTGGTAATATTGTCAGGAGATTCCAGAATCTGCATGGTTGATATACTGCACTGGAAAAAAGTTCAATATACAATTCTCTGCTTTGAAGCCTTGACTTTTGGAAGCCAGACAAAAGTTGCAAAGTACAGGATAGTGAGCCATAAGTAAAATAGTTAAGTGGAGCTACAGAAAAATATCGGCTACCCATATACCCAGGGTTACAATGATCCATCATGATTTTGTGTCATTCTTTTGAAGGACTGCTTAGGTAATAAATATGGTTTGTATCATAGTGCCAGAATTTGAGTGCTTTCATTACTGCAGTGTAATTCTAGCAGTTTGAAGACTAGAAGTTCTATGATATGAAAATATGTCAGGTAGAAAGAAGGGCAGGTAACAAAGTACTGCATCTGCACCACTGATAGAGTGTTAGAACTGAGCAAATAATTTCCAACTAAGAATTTAGTCCATTAATTTAGCTTCTTTCTTTACTCATTAGCAGATTGTGATTCCCAGTTTTTTTTTAATTTTTGTGAGTAGTTTAGACTTTGGTTTGATTGCATTCCATTTATTGTAAGCATTTGATACTCAGTATTCAAACTTACATGGTATAGGTTTAGAGGGGTAGCCGTGTTACTCTGTATCAGCAAAAACAATGAGGAGTCCTTGTGGCACCTTAGAGACTAACAATAGCATCAGCTGAGAGGTTAATTAAAGGTTCATTTGACCATCTGAAGTGCTTAATGAGTGTATATTGTTACTCTCATAACCATAGCTAAATTGAGACCTGAAAAGGGGTTGTAAACATCCAGCTACTGACCTTTATCATAGGCTAACTAAATGCATCTGATGAAGTGGGTTATAGCCCACAAAAGCTTATGCTCAAATAAATTTGTTAGTCTCTAAGGTGCCACAAGGACTCCTCGTTGTTTTTACTGTAAAGGTTAATTTTGATTGGTCACATAAATCACATGGTATTGTTCTTTTTAATTTGATAAACATAACTCCTGTAATTGAGGAGAGGGATTGAAGAAACCACTGGGGATTTTAATCTCTTCAGAGGAAATACAGTAGAAATTTAGGGAGAGGTAAACAGAAGTAGGGAATTTTAAAAATTGTTGAGACCTTTTCCTTTCTGGCTCACCAATGCATCAGTCTTAAAAAAAAGTATTGATTTTTCAATTACGAAAGATTTATTGAGTAGAAATTAAATTTTCTTTCATAACACCCATACAAAGTTAGCATGTGTGCGTTCACAGTCCTGGCTGCAATCAGACCAGTCACATCATTGTCTAGGTCACTTAGAGCCTGAGTCTGAAACATTTAAGTCAATGAGAGTTTTGCTATTGACTTGAATGGGGAGCAGGATTGACTTGAATGTGAGCCTTAATTTCCTTTATGGCAGGGGTGCTGGAGAGGAGTTTGTTAACTGTGGCTAAATCTGCGAGTCTGTCCTGGAAGTCACGGATTCCATGACTTTCTGTGACCTCTGATGTCTGCAGCGGCCAGTGCTGGTTCAGGGGCTGCACCAGTGGGAGTCCCGGGCCGCATGCTGCTGCCCGCCCCCTCCCAGCACCAGTGGGGGCCCGAGCCATCTCTCCCAGCACCCACGGCACCCCTGGACCACCCCCCCAGAGCACCCACAGACCCCTGCCCAAGTTTTAGTTAGGGGTATACAGTAAAAGTCATGGACAGGTCATGGGCAGTGAATTTTTGTGAATTTTACTAAAAATTCCCGTGAGTAAAACGTAGCCTGAACCATGGCCCTCAGCTACCTGAACAAGCAGCATCCCATCCCATATAAAATGTACCTGTTCTGGGACAAATATTCGAACATGCCAGTTTGAAATTTGCTTTTCACAAGCTAAAGTGCTGTGACATTTGTGGGAATCAAACACAAAAGGGATGTAAGCATGTCAAAGTGAGCTAATATTTATATTCAAGTGAATGCGCTGAGGAATTTGTTTCTCAGTATTCTCCCAGCTCTGGTGGACGTGGATCCTAATGTTTATAAACTTCTGAGTCTATAAGCCTCAACATATATATGGTTGAAGGAATATTAAGGTGTTGCAGTTTAGTGTGAACATAGCACTGAAAGTAGAGAAGGCAGTGATGCGAATATTGTTTACTAAAACCATTTGTTGCTGAAGCATTATTGTTCAATATAAAGACAGCAAATAGAATAGAAGATTGTGAATAATACATTCTAAATTTCTGAGACCATTTTATCTATTTCACAGCATTGCAATAACACTGACAGTACTTAAATTCCCAGTTTGCTGTAATTATGGATGTTTGATGACCTAGTACCCCATTTAATTAACACTTCAAAGCAAGTTACTTTGAAGACTATTGTACAAACATGTAAAGAAAAGTTATCTTTGTTATACTACAATGTTACAACCATTGTTTGCAAAAGCAAAGCTTACTAGGATTTTAAAAGGATTATCTATGACAGGCCGTCTTGCAGGGAAAAATACATGATCTGTCTTATCTAATAAAGATAGATGAAGGCTTTTCTACTTATTGGAGCTGAGCTTCTGCAAGGTTCTGAGCACCCTCTTCTCCAGCAGAACTCAGAGTTGTGGGTGCAGGATCAGGTGCTGTCTGTGGATTCAAATCAATTTGTACATTTCCCTTTCCAATTATTTCAAAATGCATGCTAGTGTTACGCTGAAGAAATACAGTTATGTTAGTGCTAAGTGTCATTCAGGCACAAGACAGAATTGGCCTCTTGCAATGGGTTTAGAAATTCCTGTGATGTTGCTTTGCTTACTTGCTGATCTGCTAATTACTAAATCTTCACCTACTTTAGTATAAATTATCACACCGGATAACTTCAACAGATATTTATTGTTGACTATTTTATCACTTAAATGGTAACGGAGCTTTCATCTCAGTTCAACTACACCACAAATACAGTGGGAAACATCTTCAACTGGTGTACAAGAGCACAGTTATGCTGATTTACATCATCTGAGGGTCTGGCCCATTAACTCTAGTTCACCTTTCCTAGGCAGTCTTCCACATTCTTCCCTGAGCTGACTGCTTTGAGCAGAAGACATATTCATAAGGCAGGACAGCTGATCCTTAGGAATAATGCTTCTTTTTCACAAGGGGTGTTTACAAAAAACACTGAATCAAATTGAACTTCATTACCATACTATTCTGCTGTACTATCTCCTTCCCTAACTGCCACATGATTGCATGTTTAATGCATAATGTATCAGTTGGTGCCAATGACTGTATTTTGGCTATGCTTTCAGAAAGTAATATGAAGCAAGACTCAGACACATTAGGAGTGACTAAATCAGAAACAGTTAGAGGTGTAAAAAGTATTCAAAATTAAGTGGTTGCACATAAATTAATCTTTAAATTTCATTTTTACCCCCATTTTACTGATACAGAGAGAAAATTAATTTTGATACTTTTGCCTTTCTTTTTTAAGCTTATCAGAGGAAGTTGTTTTGGGACTCTGGAAACAGCCCCACCAAAACTGCCGCACATCCTGCTGTCCATCATTACAGAAGAAAACTGCGAAATTCTTAAAATTTCTTCCACAGATTATTTGAGAATAAAAGAGGTAAAACTGTGATACTATTAGAGTCTTAGAACCCTTCTAAGGCAATAGTTTGAACATTCTTGTCTTCAGTGTTGTATAATTAAGTATGATCTATTTAATTTAACCATTTGATTAACTTGAAAATGCTCTAACATAAATATGTTTTCAGGTTTTTGAGTATTTGCACATAGAGGGCTCAATTATACACCTTCTAAGGTTGAGAAGTGGTGGGCAGAGGGGTCAGCTACTCTACCTCATCTGCCATGTCAGGTGGCCTCTACTTTTAGTGCTTGTCTTCAGCAGCAAGGGTATTTTCCTCTGTTCTTCAGCCCCAGGTGGAAGGACCAGATCTGTCAGTCTTAGGGAGGAAGCATGGCTACCACTTCTGTAAAGAAATAAAACCCCTCAAAGTCATTCATCCTCCTGGCCGCTTCAACAAGGGCCTCCAACACAACAAAAAGCACAGCAGCAGATGATAATATAATAGGAGCCACCTAGATCAAATATTGTAAGCATAATCCATTGTGGTCATCTGAGAAACATCAGATCAGAGAAATCCTGTTCTGGCCAAGCATGAAGACTGCCATTGAAGATAAGGTATCCAATTGTGAAATCTGCTATAAATATGGGAAAGACAATAGAAAAGAATGGCTAAAACCACAAAAGACTAATGATATGTGTTGAATTATTTGAATTAAACAGGAAGAATTACCTCTTATTAGTGGGCTACTATTCACATGTTTATGAAAGCTAAGCTGTTCTACAACACATCAAGTAATAATGCAATAGCATATTGAAAATCAAGTTTGCTCACCATGGATTCCAGATGAGTTAAGAGCCAGCAGCTACTACAGTTCATGTGTAGTACATTTGGAAAATTCTCTTTTATAACTGTTTACAGTTTACCACATACATCCCTTTCCATGCACAATCAAATAGATTAATGGAAAAGTCTGTACAAACAGCAAAAGGTCCATCAAAATACTTTTAGTCCTCCCAAGGTTTCTCATCAACCAGACTGTGCAACAAGAACTGCTCAAGAGACTGATAGAACAGGTAGGAGGCAGAAAATCCAAAACCAACTTCTCCAAGCAGTGTCTTGCTACTATTTCCACAGGAACAATACCTGACTCCCTCCTCTGTCTGTCCAAGGAGCTAGGACCTTCATCTCCCTCCTTTATTGTCAATCTGGTGTGTTGCTACCTATTGGAACTGATGGGCCATTGGCATGACACTGTGTGGGTCATCATCAAAATGCTCCAGCAAATTTATACTTTGATTCAGCTCCTCCTGTGACCGTTACCCCTGTACAGTCTAATGTGACAGGTAAGCTCTTCCAACAAATAAGTTGGCATCTGTGGTGAAGATCTTTTTGTCTTTTTCTCTGATCAGGAGTCCTTTTTTTGAAATGGTCTGTGGCTGACCTCCACGCTGGAGGTTAGTTGACATTTTAAGGGACCATCTTGTAGTGCAGGTCGTAGATGCTCTACATCTATGTACATCTATATATATGCTTGGAGATAGGATCATTAGAAACTGTTGGAGGAGCTGCATTTCAAGTCTAGCCCAAGTTGGCAGATCCATGCAGGACACCGGCAATCCAAGGAGGCTTGAAAGCACTTTGACTGATGAGGGGCATTGAATCTGTCTGCTTGATTAGTTCCCTGAGTCTCATCTGAGAGAAAAGCTGTGTGCATTGACGGGGGGGAGGAAGGTGGAACATTTGTACCAGGCCCCTGAGCTCAAGTGGACCCCCAAAATATCTCTAATGTCCGTGTAAATAAAGTGAAATGGTAGGGGTGAGGACCCAGGAAACACAATGGGGTGGGGTCCGAAATTTCTCTCGTTGGGCCTGTGCATTTTGGTGTCTACTGTGAGTTCCCATTGCTGCCCCCAGTTGCTGGATGGTCCGAACTGGGATAAACTGGCTTTTCTGGGAGTTTACTTGAAAGATGAGGGAATAAAAACATTGAATTCCAAATATGGTGGCTCTAATTCTCATGTTCATGCAAGCTATGCTTAGTGAACAAGCTAAGGGTAGAGACAAAGGCAAGTTTATACCATTTTTGCACTCCCTTTTCTTTCTATCTCACTGATGCCCTCAGATTCTGGCGCCAGCTGGTGATTAGTCTGGCCCACAGCATAACCTAGAGCAGTCACAGGGCTGCTGTAAATCGTGACTGGCTATAACAGTATGGCAAGGCCATAGTGGCAGCCAGGGATCACTGAAACACAGCAGCACTATAGCCATGTCCCTTGCACCTGGCACTGGCCACTGGCGGAAGACAGGATACTGGGTTAGGTGGACCTTTGGTCTGACCCAGAATGGCCGTTCTTATGTTCCCCAGGACATGCCCCAACACATCATCTGTATCGAGGCTGTGATGGGCAAGGCCTCGACATGGCTACACAAGTTATACACCGCCTAGGGATTCCTTCAAGCTGGTGGAATTTTCATATGACCATATAAACCAGTATTATGCCATATTTTTCTCCCTGGAGTAGTAAAAGAAGTTGGAGCAGGCCCAAAGGTCTGGCCTGTTGTCTTGTTCCACTTTTAGTCTTGAGGTTGCTCAAATCATGATGTCACCCAGCAAGTAATAGATGTGAATACCTCTTTGTCTAACAGCTGGAAACATGACCACTACAACCTCTGTAAATACCCTTTCTGGTGTGATTAAGCCCAACTTTAGAATGTTTCTGTATGTGAGAGATCCTGGATGATGTTCTGTGCTAAGCCCTGATCAAGAGGTTCAGTTGAGCTTCTCTAAAGTCAGAAGAAGTCAGGAAATCAACCCCAGGAGCTGGCTACTGGTAAGCTTCAGGAGTCTTATCTTAAATTTTCTGCTCCATTTGTTGAGACTCTTCAGGCTGAGGATTACTCTTATCCCTAAAAAAAAAAAAAAAACAGGAGTACAGACTAACATGGCTGCTACTCTGAATCTTATCCCTAAAAATAGATGAAGACTAGAAAAAAGATGGAATAGACTCCTCGGTGATTATTACTATTAATAATACATAAATGGTGATATTCTGACTTTGGGACTGAATAGATACCTTCAGTAGCCAGTAAGTGTATTTGGAGCAAACTGTGATCATTTGGAGGAATGGCTCTGGAACTCTCTATATAGCTATTATTTTCTATATCTAAACAAGGAAAACAGCATGTTGCACACAAGTAGTGGCTGAACTTCCAAGATACAGGGGATGCATTTTTAAATTGAAGGGGAGGATCAAGCTGTTCCACGGAGTATGTTGGCTGCCTTTATTTTTCATCCAGGTTATCTGTAATTTTTATGCAGTTCCTTTTCTGATAAACAAGAAAAAGTTACCTGCTAAAATGTAGAGTGAGTAATGGAGAGATTTGAAAAGATAAATTCCATACATTATGCAATTTTTCCTGTAATATAATAATGTGTGTTTTGTGCCCGTCCTCCTCTTAGATTGTATAATCTTTGGAATGCTAGATGGAGCCCGGGAAGTGATGGGTGTAACTCTAGGGTGTTGTAAATAACAAAAAGTCATGCTTACAAGATCTGGGTGTTAAGCTGTGTTAATGAATTATGGTTAAATATTGTAGAAAGAGTACATGAGCATATTGTTAATCGGGCCCAAGTCTAGTTAAACTCGAAGTGGAAACACATTTTTAAGGAATCGTTTTGTTGCTTCAGAAATCAGCTGTTTTTGATTTTCTAAGCAGCAGCTTTATACTTCAAAGGATCAGTGCCTCTGTGTTGAGACTGACAAGATTGACTTTTGAGTTTGATTTATGCAGCAGAGACAGGATCTTAGAGTAAGGTTTTCCCCCCCCCATTAAAAAAAATTACAAGTGTGTTTCATCATTTTCTAAAGAAGTTCACAATTAGGAAAAAGAAATTCTAATCACTATTTCTCAAGTTATAATTACTAAAGATTAGTATTTTGGCTCTATTGTCACAAAACCTACCTAAAAATAAACCTCATACTTCTCAAAATTTGCTTTACTTTATGGATTTTTAATATGCAAATGGTGGTTTTTTTCTTTGCTGCCTTTTTCATTTTTCTTCTTTTACATATTTTATCATTACTGTTGAACGTGTATCTGTCTTTCAGGAAATAGCTAAGCGTGAACGAATTGCCAAGGAAGAATTAATTCATGGCTGTCCATATTATCGCGACTGGCCTATGCTTTATGTATTTCAGTTAATGTCTCATTTGAAATGGAGGCAATTTCCTGCAGGCTATGGTTAGTTTCAGTCTATTTTTATTCACTTGTAAATTCACAATACAAAGTTATTTTTTGGGCAAATATAGCAAAGTAATAAATTACACAAAATTAAGGAAGATTCCAATAAGTGTTTGTTTCCTTAAACTATTTTTCAGTCATTTCTCAAATGGAAGCTATTTAAAGCTTCATATAGGCATAATTTAGTAAGATCATCCTTTATTCATATTAAAACTGAATGATAAAATCTTTTAACCAGCCAGTTAATACTGGAGTGAATTATATCTATAATCTGCATTAAAATGAAAAATTAATGACTATCAGAAGCTTTTGATTAATTCGTTGTTAAAAGTTGCTTATTATCCCACTCATTGCATTGAGTGGTGCCCAGTATGATGGATCAGAATCTATTACAGAATGTTTTGTTCGGATTCAGTTGTATTAGATGATCCAGGATGATTATAAAAAGGAGTAAAATCCATATATTATATGCAGTATAATTTCATTAGAAATCTTTTTCTTTTTTTCCCATTTGACTTGTATAATTACTTTTTTGGCTGATCCCATTGAGATAATGTTTTTGAAAGACTTGTATAAATTCTTAGAACATGCAATTGCATGAATAAACAATTATAGTTCAGATTGGTATTATAGATATTACTAATCAGTGTCACTGGTCACACAGGACTTGTTTGGAGTAAAGACGTGCCTTTGTTGCTATTATTTAAAATCTGTTTTGTTGTTTATACAGCACAGTAGGGGCTCTCTGCAAAGGATGCCATTGGCAATTTGCTAGGAGCATTGTGCTTAGTATGTAGCGAAAGGATCAGTTTGCAACCATCTTTTGTGCAGGTGTATGGCTTGTTGAGGCTATCAGTCCCAACATATCACAGTCCAACTCGACCCTGTGGCCTCCACCTGTGTTAATGCTATATACCGTGGCATATGGCATCCAAGGGCTGCACATCTACATTGAAGATGGAGGTAGTTGAAAGCTGTATCATCGAGTTCCATGGCTTGTGTTTGCCAGCAAGTTGCACTTTGATCACTCCAGAAAGTGGCATGTTAAGAAGGAAATGTTCATTTATTTGGACATTTGATTTACTAGAACACAATATTATTACTTTCAGGTCAGGTGACAACCTTGATCTTCATAGTCATGTTACTGTCAGAAGCTTGATATTCTACCGGTGAAGTTGCATAATTACAAAACCTGAAACTCTAGGACCAGGAGAAGGTTGTCCAGCCATGTCTACCGTTATGAGGGAATGAATTAATGGGTTATTTTAAAGGAAAATGGAAACACCCTTGTGACTATGCTACAAGTAAAAGAATAGTTTGGCTTCATTTATAAAAATCAAGTTTTTCTTTTTCCATTCTCAGGTCAAAATCTCCACTTCTTTAATAAATCTTTTTGTATCCCTTTCCTACCATCTTCAAAGGTGTGTATCACAGCAAACCTCCTCCAGCCAAGCACGGCTGGCTGTAATTCCCTTCAGAACCCTTTAATGTTGTTTCAGGAGTTCGCCCAAGGTTGCCATTTGACATCAGTGTAAGATGTAAGCATAGTGCCTATGCAGCATACACACCCTCCATAGGCCCACCTAGCTGTGCTTGGGGATTTGCACACTAAATCAGTATCTTTGTTTTCTGTTAAAATGTACACTGTAAAATGATGAAGTATTGCAAGGGACTCATAATCATAGCGCTTGATCTTTGATTTTAGATGATTCATATTAAGTCACAATGGGGTATATTTCCTGTTGTAAGCACAATGGGCATGCCTCTAAAATTGGTTTTGCACGCCTTGTGCACGCAAAACCCAACACTTGTGCATGCAACGTAGGTGATATCTTGCAAAAATGGGCACTGCTCAATTGTCATGTACAAATGGAGGGTTTTCTGCAAGCAAAAGGGTTATAGGTATGCTTTTTTTGGGTGTGCTCCATTGTACCAGAATGTGTGGTCCAACATATTAATTATTAGTTAAATATAAACTAGTTGTCATGACTTAACAAAAACTGGAGCATTGACCAGCACAATTTAAATGTGTTTTTATTTGGGCTACAGAGTTCTGCCTTCATCTTGCTCTGTTTACTTACTAACCTAATTTCCATCCCCTTCCTGCTGTCTTTGTGCATCTGACTTGTAATTTAGCCTCACACCTGCAGTGACTTCTTGGTAAACTATTTCTTTAGATAAAATGATAAGTACAGATATTTGATTCATTTTACTATATAAAACATATGTTGTAGAATTAAGTCACTTTACAATGGTGGCTGGCATTATGATCCCATTTTACAGAGGCACAGAGAAATTGAATGATTTGTATAAGGACACACACCAAATCTGCATCAGACCTAAGACTAGAATCTAGGTTTCGTGACGGCTAGGTCCATGCTTACTGTCTTCCGCTAAGCCTGATGGGAGACTCCCAGAGGATACGCACTAAAAAACACTGGGGAGGGTGGATTTTGACAAGAGAGAAGGTGAGAAAAGGAACACAGATTACAGCCAGAATTGCCTTGGGCACTTCTGGAGAAGTCTAAGCAACAGATTTAAAATATTTAGTCTGCCTTGAAACTCAGGCTCAAATCTAGGCTGGTTTGTCTTTGCTTTTCACCCTCAAGATAAATAAAGTGCATTCTAAGCTGTTTGATCTGTACATCTTTCAGACAAGAACTTAAAAATTTGAGGGTAAAAACGTGGCTCCATTGAAGTAAATGGGAGCTTTGCCATCGATTTCAGTGGGGCCAGGATTTCATTTGAACCTCTATCTGCTATCACATTTTTTAAGATGAGGAGTTCACCTCAGTATCACTGTATAAAATGTCCCTCTTTCCACTGTGGTGCAGTGCACAGTTTGACAGCTGTCTGCTGCCCACATCCACAGAGTCCTGCTGCAAAGTAGTATTGATCTATCTGTCTAATAGGTACAGTGCTTTGGTATGAAAGGTGCTATATAAATGTAAAATATTATTGCAGTGCACTCGATTTAACTGGAACAGCTGCTTTATTGGAAACCTCCCAGATTAATCAAGCCTAATGATAGCAGATTTGTAATGACTGCTTCTTAATTGGCACATATTAGCATATATACTGCATAATGGATATATAGCTAGTGCCAAGTAGTTAAATGGTGTTGAAAAAGGTGAATATTAAAGATATGGGGTGAAATCCTGGCCTCACTCAAGTAAAAGGCAAAATTCCCATTTACTTCAATAGGACCAGGATTTCATCCATTGTCTTTTAAAAGAGAAATCTGTCACATCAAATGGCAAGGGTGGCTGGTTTCTGGAGGCATCCAACCAAACATAATGGAACTCACAAGTTCCTTTGGTATGTCTACCCTCCTTTATGTCCCATCATTAATGCAGTTTTAAGATAAAGATGTTAAGCACTACTTATTTCAGCTTCATATTGACCCCAACCCTTCCACTCCACTAATGTTCCCACCCTGGTCATCTTCTACCCATTAGTTGCCTCTGTGCTCATTTCCATCCTACCCTCTGTGCATGATACAGCCTCCCTGAGCTCAGTTGCAGGCTCTTAACCTGGCTCTTAAAGACCCACTTCTGTCGTGCTGCCTAGAGTGAATCCAATTGGCTTATGTAAATATACCTTATTTCTAACCCCCCTAAATTCTGTCTACATGCCTGTCTGTCCTTGGTGTGTGAGCTCCTCACAGTGAAGACTGTCCCTTCTGGATGTGCGGAAAAACACCTACCACATTCAGAGGGCAGGTCTGCACTACTGCGGGGATTGACACTCCAAGATCGATCCACCGGTGGTCGATTTAGTGGGTCTAGTAAAGACCCGCCAAATGGACTGCAGGTCACTCTCCAGTCAACCCCTGTACTCTACCCCCAACGAGAAGAGTAAGGTAAGTCAATGGGATATTTTCTCCCATTGATCCCCCGCGGTAACTCAACCTAAGGTCTCAACTCTATCTCCCCTTGTAAGTATTCTCACACTTGCTTCTTATCAAACTGTCTGTACTGGGCTATCTTGATTATCACTTCAAAAGTTTTTTTTTTTTTTTTTTTCTCCTCTCTTACTTAATTGGCCTCTCAGACTTGGTAAGACAACTCCCACCTGTTCATGCTCTCTGTATGTGTGTATATATATCTCCTCAATATATGTTTCACTCTATATGCATCCGAAGAAGTGGGTTGTAGCCCACGAAAGCTTATGCTCTAATAAATTTGTTAGTCTCTAAGGTGCCACAAGTACTCCTGTTATTTTTGAGGATACAGACTAACACGGCTGCTACTCTGAAATCAACCTAAGGTATGTCAACTCCAGCTATGTTATTCAAATTACTGCGGTAGTGTAGACATAACCTGAGTGTTGCCATAAACAGACAGGGATAGATTTTTTCAGAAGTGTTCAGCTCCCAGCAGCTCTCACTGTAAGCCTCAATTTGTATGAGAATGGGGAACACTTCTGAAAATGTGGCCATTTATTTAGATGCCTAAGTGGGAGCTGTTGGATCTGAGCTCTTTTGAAAATCTGGCTCATAATAAATAAATAATAATAATACACAAAAAGCAGGAATACATATGTAATGTTGAAAGTTCGTTAACTTCTAATGCAAAAAGACATGGTCTCTCTTTATATCATTATGAATTATCTGCTAATTAAACTAATGAATAATACAATACAAAGAGGAATTCCTTATATAGTCCTACATATAGAAAATCTTTTTTTTTTTAGTGCTCATTAAGATCTACTATACAAAGATTGAAAAAAGTCAGGTCAATGGTTCTAAACTTCTGAGCATTTTAAATTCAATGGGTCAGAGTTGGAGATGATCTCCAGTGTGAGATGATTCCCCAGCTGAGATGAAATTTAAGTAACCACTCAGAAGACTGACAATAATAGGCTGCTTAATGAAAATGGACTTCTAATAAATGTAGAGCAGAACTATAATCATTACTCAGGGGATACTTTGTACAACCTCTTGTACAGGTTTTCCTGCACACACATTTCTTTGGCAGATTGGGCCACCTCAGACAAGAATTTGGGTATGGATATGTTGCATATCTTTAATATGCATTAGCTACTGTTTAAAAATCTACCACCCACCCTGGATTAATACAATCCTCAATCCTGTAGAGGAAGCGTGGAACCTTACTTCCCCATGGGGTACAATTAAAGTCAAAGTTTATCCAAAGATATCTGCTTAAAGAAAAAACAAATTATCATCAGTGGGTCTTAAACCTGCTAGGTCCCCCATGACCAACATGTGTGTATATATATATATATAATGTAAAATATATTTTAGAAGCCAAAAAACCATAAAGGTTTAATAAAAACACAGGATATAAGCAATATTGAAACTGTGAATTTCTGTAGGACCTTAAACAATGACTGATCTTTAGATAAAATTTGACTATCATCTCTGTTCAATATTGGTTATGACTTGATTTTCCCAAGGCTCTTTCTCTTGCTGGCAAGAAATCATATTTTCAGTGCCAGTGATAGTTGCCCTATGTCTCAGTATAAAGGATGTGATTGCCTTTCTTACATCTCTGAAAATATTAAATGATTCTCTTTGCGTAAAAAGAATAAGTTGATTCGTGATTTGTTGTTGTTGTTGTTGTTGTTCTGCATTCGCCTGGTTTTCATTCTCCTTTGTTTTTCACTCTTCCTTTCCTCTATGGACAATTTTGCCATTGTTTCAGTTTTATGAATTGAGTTTATCCCTAGAGGGGCATCTATAATGTGATCCATTGTGCCTTCCAGTCAGTTACGGCACCTATTGACAACATTTGAAAAAAAAAATGTTTTTGATCATTTCAGACTCAGCGCTAGCAGCCTGGGAGATTATTATTGTCACTGTTTTCATTGACAGGATCATCTTTTGTTTTTTTACTTTCTCTTTTCTAGGTCAAAGAGTTTATGCCATCAGAAGTGTCTGACTTAAGATGAATTAGTACCTTCATGAGCAGAAAATACTGGGTACAAAAGAGCTCTTTAATCTAGCGGAGAAAGGCATAACAAGAACCAATGGCTAAACATTAAAGCCAGACAAATTATAATTAGAAATAAGGCACACATTTTTAACAGAGTGATTAACCATTGCAAGAAAGTACCAAGGGAAGTGGTAGATTCTCCATCACTTGAAGTGTTCAGATCAAGACTGGATGGCTTTCTGGAAGATATGCTTTAGTTAAACCCAAGTTATTGCCTCAATACAGGAATAACTGAATGAAAGTCTATTGCCTTTGTTATACTGGAGGTCAGACTAGGGGATCTAATGGTCCCTTTTGACCTTATATTCTTTGGATTTATGACTAAACCAGCCATGAACAATAATCACTAGTCTTAAAGTGTTAGGAAAATCCTGATCTGAGACATGTACAGATCAGAAAAGGCGGATCATTAAATAAGTATTACAAAGGCAGTTAAAGACAAGGCACGCACATACAGTTTCTATAGTTAATGGCCTCATATATGACTGTACATCTTAACTTGATGAACACGGAACATTGTTGAGAGGTTATGAGAATGCTCTTAATAAAGCTGCATGCCCCTGTGGAACATCAGGATTCTATTTTGACCCCAAATGTCCCAAAATTCAAGCTCTTGATTCTGTATGTAGTTTTCCTAGTCATTATTGCCTTTTCTTTCTTTCTTTCTTTTTCTTCACCTTCCTATATATAATCCCATATCTCAGTTTGGCCCATATGTGTTATTTTATTTCCAGGTTAGAATGAATTCCATCACTTTCCTATAGTATTGACTTTCACGAGCATGACACCTATCCCATCTCTAATAGACTCTTCTCTCTGTAATATTGTCCGTGCTTACTGCAGCAGCTTAGCTTGGATTGTTGTAGCATTGGTTGTTATGCCCCAGTTGATGTTTGTCACTGAGTCCTCTTTCAGCATGCCTTTACTGTGCCCAATCAGCACCAGTCAACAGCAGCATAGCCTGTCTCCAAAGCCTCACTTTTATAGAAAGTTTAGTGGATTACCTTTTCTTCAGGTAAGGGCTTTTCAAAACTGAGATGTGTGATAAATGCTTCCCTGTCTGTTCCACTGGGGACAGGGATAGATCTGCATGTAGGGCCAAATTTACAAAGATATTTAGGCATAAAGTTGTAGATGGGTGCCTGGGAAGATCTACAACATTCCAAAGCAGCTTAGGTGCCTAACTCACATTGATTTTCATGTGACTAAACACCTTTGTTAACTTAAATGTATATTTTAGCATTTAAATAAAATTGGAATCAGTTGTAGCAGTCTCTTGAAATTAGGCCAGTTATTTAAGTGGCTAAGTTTGGTCCCTAACTTTAACTACCGGAGTTTGAAATTGTTGGCCTCATTTAGTAAAGAACTTCCAATAGATTATAAAATAAATGCTAGTATAATAAAAATTCTGCTGGGCTCCAAGGTATATTTTTTGAAGAAGAGTATTTTTATTATAATGGATTTTATCATGCAAATATTTCATTTTAGGGCAAAGTTATACAGTACAACACCAAGCCATAATCTAAAATGCAAACAGATAATCTCCATACTGAGACAGGCTAGATGGGTATGACTGTTGCTATTGGAAAAGTATTTTGGCAGAATCCTCCGTAAGGAAAATTTGGCGTCTTTCTGATCTTTTTATCTCTCTTCTTTGGGAAGCTGAGTGGATTCTCTAGTCCTACGGCTTCTATTATCCAGCTCAATGAGTATGTACCATACTACCCCTTACTTCTCTGCAAGACTGTGTATGACCAGGGAACAACTGATCCTATGGTTCCTAGTAAAATACATTCTTCTGATTCTGTTTAACTTCCTTTAAGATCAGAGCATTTCTGTGGATGGCCGCTAGAAATGGCAGATGCTTTTTCTATTTCATCACAGCAATGCTTGGAATATTTGTAATGTAACCAGATGCCCCTCTTTCTTTCTTAAAAAGTATAAAGAATATTTCACCAATTCCTATTCTTCTCTGCCTTTCTGATTTTATGAACAGAATTTTCCTTTAAGTGCCTGTCTTTCTTTGATAATCTGGTAGGTCACCTTGTTATATTAATAACTACAGAATGCATAACATCCCTTTTTTAAAAGAAATCACTGGTATATATAGTACATGACATGGAAGCTGTACCATCTATGTGTCTCATAAAAGTTAGAATAATTTCCCTTGGCATCTTTTATCATGTAAGTGTCATCAAAATATAATGTTTTCATTAAGATTGTGCTCAATGATTTTTCCTTTTTTTATTTTATTTGGCTATTAAGTGCCTTACAAGATGTATAATATATAATGCTTAGGAGCGTGTGGGGATTGTGTGTAAATCCTCATAAATCCAGATGAGGTTTTCCTACCTATTATTTTATTTTAGATTTCTCATAAAGAAAACTGAGATTCTATTCTGATTAGTTTTAAGTCAACTAAATTGCTGGCTGCTCAGATCATATATCAATAATAGCATATAGTAAGCGTGTCTTAGAGCCAAACAGGGCCTAATTCTGTGGTCCTTAACTGAGCAAATCTCCTATAGATTTCAGCGCTCTTTGCACCCATTTACTGCAGGACTGAATTTGGTCCCCACATAACACCAAATCTGTGGCACACCCACTGAGTACCAGATGGGTGCAAGTCACACTACTTTGCCATTTCTGTGTTCTGACCTCTTAATGCAGCAGGTAACTTGTGTCATCATTTATGTCGCTGCTGAATTTGGACCCCAGTTAGTGCTGGCTGGAGAACTTTTGCCTACAGTTTTTGATGAAAGGTACAAACAATTTTTCACAAAGCTTTTTGCGAATTTTTCACCTGGTTTTGTTTTTACCCCCACTCCCTTTAATCTTTGTCCAAAAGAAAATGGCTGAAGGCAATAGAAAATGTTAGAGAATTCTCAACAGTCTGGGTCAAATCCAGGCCAGTGCAGCTCCACTGATTTCAATGGAGTTGTATCAGGGAGGAACCTGGCGCTCTCAGTCTACTATCTCTGGGTGAGAGATGAGTTTTATTGGTAATGCAGGGCAGCAGACAGTTCACACTAAGGATCTGATCCTGCAAAGATCTCCATGTGGGCAGATCCTTCACCTGCATGGAATCTTGCTGACTTCCTGGAGGTTCTTCACAGGAGCTGGAGTCTGCTCTTGTCAAGCCATTTGCAGGATCTGAGCCCAAGCTAGTTTGTTCTTCAAGTAAGCAAGAGACTTCAGCTCATGGTAAGCTCTGGGTTTTATCTTTAAGTTGATAAACATTCATGAGAAAATATTAACCAAAACATTTGCATTATATGGTAGTTTCCTACATGTAATAGATTTTAGGGCCCATAGAGACCATTGTGATCATCTAACCCCATTTGCTATGTAGCACAGGAGATATAATTTCACCCAGAATGTCCTGCATCAGGCCCAATAATAGAGCTGGGCAAACAACTGATTTTTCAGTTTATTGGCAGTTCCAAAAAAATGGTTCTGGGTTGAAACAATATTGAAAATTGTCAGAATTTCATTTTGGGTCAAGTAAAATTTTTTATTTGGTTCAAAACAAAATGTTTCATTTTGGGTATTTTTAGCAAAAGAGAATGAAATAAAGAGCTAGACTAACAAAACACAGCTGGAGGAGGAAGCGCTAGTGTCTCCTTATAATCTTTAGCTCAGTCGTTAGGGCAGTCACCTGGCATGTAGAAGACCAGGTTTGAATCTCTCTTCTGGAGCAGGGTTGTTTTGACATTTCTGGTGGGTTTTTTTTTTTTTTTAACCAAAACAATTTCCCCAAAATTACACAAATTGGTTTCAATTAACCCCAATCTGCATTTTTTAGTAAAAAAAAGTTTCAGCAACTCTACCCAATAACCTATGGTTAAACTAAAGCAAACCTTTTAGAAAGAATTCTAATCCTAATGTAAAAGTTTCAAGTCTTGGAGAATTCAGCACATCTGTTGGTGAGTTTTTTCCAATGATTGATTACCCCCGCCGTTAAAAATGTGCACCTTCCTTTCAGTTTAAATTTACCTTGTTCTAACTTCCAGCCATTGAATCACGTTATGCTGTCATCTGCTAGATTAAAGATCCCTCTCCTCCACAAAAGTTTGTGGCTATCTTCATTTCCATTGGCTTGAAACAGAATTTTTAAATAATTTCAGGGAGGGTAGTGGAGAATAGACATGTTATATTGTGAACTACTGTTAATATATCAATTTGTGGTTCTCATGGAAGGCAAATAAATGACAAGACAGGTCTCAGTTTGTTGTCACAAAACAGAAAAATGGCCAGTATCACAGTTTTGCCGCCTCACTGTCCTAGGATCTTTTTAAAAATTGTCTAATGATCTAATATGTTGCTATTTTTGTTAAATCTGATTAATGATGTTGTCTAAAAAAATAACCTCAGCTAAGAGGAACAAAATGCAATCTTATTTTCATTTTTGTTCTACTAACATATGGGTGTTGGTCTTTGGAAAAAAATATTTTATCTTACAAATGTATTTGCTACAATGATTTTTGGAAATCAGTGAGACCTACATACCCACTGATGGTTTCTCCAGTTTACAGAACACTTGGAGTCATTCACTTTGAGAGCGATTAATGAGTATTTATTAAAATTATACATTTAACAAAAACAGAAACATTTTTGCTTTTTCCCTTAAAAAAGATGTCTACAGCATTATTTTGATTTTCATTCTCTCATTAGCTCCTTCCCCTCGATTAATGTGAGTGTTCTGGTGTACTGTGTACTGAAGTGTACTGTGTACTGAGGTGTATTGAAGTGCACTGTGGGCTTGAAATAGTACTGCCATGGTCTCCAGTTATCCATGTACAGGCTTTCCCATTCCACTCACCCACTGTGCCTTAGCAGTGAATATTATTTCAGTCTTTGGCTTCTTTGCAAAGGCTGCTAAGAAGGGTGCAAGAAATTGAAGAGAAACCATCAAACTAATTTTCACATAGGCCACCATCAAACAGCCAGTAGAGAGAGTACCATCTTTAACCTGAAAAGGTACAATTGTGTGACCAGGGCAGGCCTTTCAAAATAGTCTTATTTTTAGTGCTATAATTTCAATCGTTTAAAATGTAACATGATGAAAAGAGAGGTTTTTGTAGGAAAGGCGTTAGCCTGACATGGTAGACTAGTATATTTAATAAATACGCACTTAGGCCATTTTTAAATGTTCCAAACTCATATTTACTTGATGTTACAGGATATCACATAAAGATATATTTAGACAACTGTTAGTCTCTTATTTACTTGATAGGCTGCAATTGTAGGAGCTGGATTTTACAATGTACTATGAGAATTAATGTATGATTTGATTTCATCTTGTCAGCCACCCTTTTTGAATAGCAGAAAGGAATGACAGACCAGAACAATCCTTATGACTAATTATGGTCATCCTTTTGTTTTAGAATAAGTTATAAAGCTACTATGGTTTCCTATATGTATTACAAATTAGGAAGTAAGAGACAGGATTCTCTATTGTGTCTATGTTAAGTAGATTAGAGGAACATTGAAGGCCTTGGTCTCAATGTAAATTGTCTTGGTTATTGATTGTAAAACTTAGCAAGGTTTAATTTGCAATGCCCTTTTGCTCAATATAAAATACTACTGTTTGTATTCTCAATCTGTTTGTGTGAATGAGGAATGTATGCATCAGAAAAAGATAAGGCGTGAAGGCCATTGTTATAGCCAGAGTCAAGGAAGAAGGAGTGAAGAAACTTAAAGGACATCAAAGAATCATCAACACGCATCCATAATGAAGGGCAGATTGACGACCCTGAGGTAAAGGCTGGCACCCCTAAAGACAATTGATTAAATCGGAACAAAGGACAGGATGACCCTCTCGGAGGTGTATTGGAATGTTTACACCAATTAAGAAGTAACCGGTCACAAAGTGACACAGCAAAATCCATAGGCTTCAACAGAGAAGAAAACCTATAAGAACAGGGTGCTTTGCCATGGACTTTGGGTTCGTCTTGCCACACTCCAGGAGCATTGGATCGCGACCAGTAGAACCCCGCTCCCCTCTGCGACCATTCTGGCTGGCCACTAGATTGATCCAGACTCTGGACTGGTAACTATAAACATCACTGCAGGACTCTGTGTGTGTGTGTGTGTGTGTGTGTGTGTGTGTGTGTGTGTGTGTGTGTGTGTGTGTGTGTGTGTGTGTCACAGTCTAAAAAGCATATGTTAACTGTGGTATTCTCAATAAACGCTGTGTGTATTTACCTTCCTCTATAAAGATCCCGTGTGCTTTGTATGAGCATAACACAATGACTTCTTTTAATAAATATATATCCTCTGCTTTGAAGCAACTGTGACTCTTAGTCCTATAGTAACTGCAGTGTTGCCTAGTTCCTTTAGTATTCATACATGGTAACAGTCTGCCCATTGAGTCCTTTGATGCCTTGGATACATATGAATGAACCAGGGATTCACAGAGGATGAAATTCACCCTCCTTCAGAGGGCCAGCATGTTTGCATGAGTACTTTGTGCTTAGCACTTTCTAAGAATGTGTATTTTTGCAATATTAACTCTGTTCTTGACAGATTCTGTGAGCAGGTCCTGCCTCATACCAGGCCTATAATACAGTACAAGGGCTTATGTTTCAGGCTCTTTTCCTACTACACTAGTTTCCTTACAAATATGAATGTGTGCCCTTGCTTAATGCATTTATAACACAGTAGAAAATCATTTGACATAATTCTCTGTCAGGGAGAAGTTTGATATTCAGATTAAATGAAGTGCAAAGTTTTCTTCAGCTTGCTCAAAATGTAACGTCAGTGGAAGAAACAAAGTCCCTGAGCTCTTGGTTGCAGCTAATATTTCCAATAGTGAAAGAGTTTGGTAAAGTGAGGCTTCCACTGGTACGAGAATTAAAATATTTTTTCTGTACAGTATTTCCCACTTAAACAGAAAGGGCCTCATATTCAGACATGCTAGAAACCCTCAGCACCCATTGGTGTGTGTTCACCACTCCTGAAAAATCAAGACTTTAATGTTCAAAAGTGACTAGTCATTTTTGGTGCCTCAATTTTTGGCTACCAAAATTGACACCTTAAATAGGCTATGAGCATCCATGAGGATAGGTACTCAAGACTTTGAAAATGGGGCTGTTCTGAGGTGTCTCAGGTTGGGCGCTCAAAAACGGAGGCCCCAAATCACTAAGGGTATATCTACTCTTCAGCTGAGTGCGAGCTATCCAAACAGGATATGTACAGAAATAATAATACATAACATTTCCCCCTTCCAGATATTTCCCCCCAGTCCCCCATGGCAGTAAGTCTGCCTACAATAGTAATGCTTCCATTCATGCTGTTCCCTAACATTGGCATTCCTCAAGAATTCAAAACCTTAGAGAGTTAAGTGCTCATCTGGCAGCTGTACAGAAGGTGCTGCTGAAGTGGCATTTTAGAAACTAGCTGCACTACGGTATATGCCAATTCACAGGCTTTTACAAAAAAAATCCCAGCATAACACTGGTTTATATAAATACTTTGAGTGAAAATTTAAAAAAATAATTTCATTCTAGGAAATAACTCTGTTAGCCTCTACATACTCCTCTCTGTATACTCCTCCCTTCTAGTGTTTCTGACAGTGCACAAGATTCTTTTGTGAAGGATCTAGAATATACTTACAGTCCATTTCAAACTAGTTATTGATGCAGAAGGGCTCAACAAAACTTGAAACAATGATGTACTGGTTTAAGAAAGGGATATACTTTTGGTATTACCAGTGGGCATGTAAATAAATAGTGAAGCAATTCAATAAAAAAAAAATAATGTTGGTTAAAGCATCCCACAAAAGAGAACAAAATGTAAATTTTGTTATTAGTAATCTGTTACTTGTTTTCAATTAAACACAAGTTGTAGGTGGACTTCCAAGGTAGTTGTTTCTCTTTTTGTGATCTGTTCTAAAATCTATGTATAGCAACCCTCATCCTGGTTAACAGCAGAACTTGAACTCTAGATCTTCAGCACTAAAGGACAAACCTCTATCATTTGACCTAAAGGACTAGCCCTGTGAAATAATGTCCTCTATAATTTGGAAAGAATGTTAATTATGTCAGTAGAAATTGTATCAGGCCCTAAATCTATTACCTGGGAGAAATAGCTGGCAGCTATCCTCTGTTGATCAGTCACAAAAGGGAATGTGTACACAGGCTGTGACAATGCGGTTCTGGCGGAACCCAACTGATGGTCACTTTGGCACTGTGGTGATTTTTCTTCTAGTGACTTGGCCCTCTGGACGGGTGATTGTCACTGTGTTATGTCCACACTTTCTAGGGTCACAACTGTCCAATGGAAAGTCTTAAAATGTCTTCAATACAAACAAAGTTCTTCTGTCCTCTGTGGGCATGGTTCTCATGGCACTTGCTTCAAAAGTAGGTTTTCTCTGCTGATATATGATTCTCAGATTCATGCCTATTAGCAAAGTAGAGAACAAACAGATCTGAGCAAGAAACCTGTATTTCCCTTCAGGGTCAAGGCAGCCTCAGACATTTGTACCAATATCAATGATCTCACTGAGCATGTTAATTTCATTCAGTATTACATCATCAGTGTTAGTGGTAAAATAATGGTGCATTTTAAGTAATGCTGAATTACAGTGGAAATCCTTTACTCATTACATCTATATTAAAACCAAATGAACTTATTGTATTATTAAAATAAATGCTGAAGACATTAATAGAGTAATGATTAAACCACTATTTTAAAGTGTTACCATTACTAGCCATGTTCCATACAGGGACACGGAGAAGATATTGCTTTACCTACAGGATATAACATCCCTTCACCATTAGTAAGCTTGGTGGGAAATGAAGATCCTCCCATTCACCAACACAGACAAATATTGTATATAAAAATGGTCGGTTACATTGGTAGTTACAACCATCCTGTTAATTCCTCTCCAGACCCTCAGGCCAGCCTTATGTGTAGTGCTATAATCATGGGGCAAAGGAGTCTGTTACTTTTTGATGGGGAGAAGCATGACATTTCTGAGGATGTGCTGGCTGCCTGAACCTCCCATTGAAGGCAAGATTGGGGGCAACTTTTGCCTCTGAAAGCCCCGCCTTCCCTTTCATATGGATTTACTACCAGTAGAGACCCTGTAGAAGCCTGGGTAAATTTGTCAGGGGCATTGGGCCAAAAACTGGGTAGGAACCCGGGGTAAGCCTGCACATACCCACAGTGCATCACATTTCAAAGAAGACCTGGTGTCAGGTATTTTGGCAGGATGTTAGAATTTGTAGTTGCACTCATGTAAGCATTTCTAGAGTCAGGAGCCTCTCCTTCTTAACGGCTCACTCTTCAAATACCTGCAGATGTTAAAATATTAATGTGATAGCCTCCATTTCACAGCGGAGGAGACAGGCAAAGTGGTGAAATAGTGTTAGAGATTTAAGAACCAGCAATAGTCTTACAACCACTTTCCTATCCAGTTTCTTGTACAGCAATCAGGCTGGCTCTCCTCCCGACTCATCTCCTACCATACATAGGATTTATTGTGGCAATTCTTGACTTTGAGATCAATGACAGAAGATTATTACAAAGTGTTTTGTTTAAAAGTTTACTTTTCTCATGCCACCTATAATTTAAAAAGCCCTCCTCACACAGCAAAATCAAAGCCAATTCACTAGCACACTGAAAGGCACCTTGAGTGCCATCTTGCTGCCAGGTTCAACTTTCTACTCCCAGCTGTGTCAGCATTAGAGCTGTTCACAATTAAATGTATGGTGGGGAGAAGTGGTATTTTCCTCTCCACTGAATTCATTCTCAAAATTGGCTGAACCACTTTTACTTCCATTTTTTTAAAAATCACACTTCGACAGAGACTAGGCCTTGAAATTTCAACTCAAAGTGAAAGATTTAGGAAGACATAAGCAACTGAAGAAAGATTAGGACTAAATCTCTTAGGCAACCTTAATTATAACTGTAGCCAGTAGTACGAGTGCAATGTATATGGGGCCAGATTTTGAATCAAATGTTTTGATCCCACCCCAAATCCAATATTTTGTTTAATTTCGACCATTTGTAAAGGGTTTTTGATTTTTAAAATAAAATTGAAGGAAATTTTGAAACAAAAAGTTGTTTTGAACTGAAAAAAAATGAAATCTTTCATTTTGAAAATGTTGAAATAAAATATTCTGATCATTTAAAAAAATTGGCTGGTAAACAGCTTTATGAAACTGACAGAAATGTGCAAAACATTTAGGTGTCACTGGATGCCCATTTTTACTGAAAAAGTTTTGTAAAAATGTTTGGCCAGCCCTACCTTTAACCTCATCCACAAATACTCAGCCCCTCCCTCCCATCTTCGATCTCCTCTGTCACTCCCCATGCCGGTAGCTTCAAAGAAGCTACATCATCCACATGGCTGAATTAGCTTCAGTGCCCTGCATGGGGGACAAAGAGCAGGTAGTAGGGGATCTTGACCGAGTTGTGGCTTAGCAGCAGGTGCATGTAATCTAATATGTCAACTTGGCAGTCTGCAGTGACAGCCGGTACAAAGAAGACAGTTCTGAGGGATAAGTTTCTATATTTCACCTATATTCCTTTTTTTTCTTTACTCTACATACACTGAAACATCAGACACGCTCTGCTGATGTTTCTCTGGTTTTGTCCACAGGGTTATATGACCTTATCTCAATCAACTGATGTCCACTCAATAATTTAAAACACTATTGACTTGCCAATATCATTTATAATGCAAAACTATTTTTGGGTCACCCAACCCTGTCTCAGCCAACTGGACAGTATTTGTCAAGCCAAGGATTCAGTCAATTATATAAAATGAATGGCAATGAGAGTTTCATAGTACCCTGATCCATCACTTTTTTGTTTATGCTACTTACTGGGTTTACTTTTTCTATTTCTTTTATAGTCTTCCTTCCCTTTCCCCATTTTAAAGCATATTGGTCGTTATGGAAAC
The DNA here is from genome assembly GCF_028017835.1 of Emys orbicularis. NCBI lineage: Eukaryota > Metazoa > Chordata > Testudines > Emydidae > Emys > Emys orbicularis. The sequence continues at coordinate 48,338,095 of NC_088684.1, read as the reverse complement.
ATTTGTCATTTGCATGGGTTGAGCTAAGTCACAGCCGCATGGGCAGAATAAAGTCGGCTTATGTAATAGTTGAACATTTGTACAAAGGTTTGGGAAATATAAGAGTTTTTATGATGGCTATACCTGTGTGTGTTTGCATATGTACATAAATATACACAATTCATGGTGATGTGGTATAAAGATTTTATCGGCATGAGTTTGTAATGGCCATATTACTCGAGTTTCAGGAACTTATGAGTGAGTTATACAGGTCATCCCAAAAGAGAATCTCCTTAAAAACCTTTATAGCACATCGAACTGATGTGGGTTCTGTAAATGTCATATATTTTGCAGCAAATCCATATGAGAAATGTATTAGAGACTTTAAAAAAAATACTGGGTCTGTATTGACTGTAAAGAATTAGAGGATTTGACTCATAGGTCCTTTTATACCCCAAAGAGATGCCCCCAAATGGACACTTATGCCTGTGCGGGTGTTAGACTCACAAACCAGGGTGTTTATCCAGGAACATTTTGTTAATGTTAATGTACATTTGTAAGAATCATAGATGATACAGCCCACTGCTGGAGTGTTGCAAGGAGCTGAAAACTCCTCAGCAAATGCACCTTGTTCACCAGAGATCTGCTGCAGACTGTTACAAGATAGACTATTTATTTATTTGTATTATGGTAGTGCCTTTGAACTCCAATCATAGATCAGGACCCCATTGTACTAGGTACTGTAGAAACACAGAATGAAAAGAACTTAACAGTCCAAATTTAAAGAGACAGAATGGTGGAAATACAGCTGTATTATTTTACTCAGTTCTGTGTAAAACAAACACTGGGGAGTGGGATCTAATAGGCTGTACTTATACTAAAATGTACATAATCACTTTTGAGCACTACCAGGCATTCTATTAATTTCAGCTGAGCTCTTTTCAGGAACATATCTTTGCAAGTTTGTAGTCAAGAAAATGGCAAGTTGGTAAAGAACTTTTTCATGGTCTTCTAATTTTGTGGGTACTGTATCTATTGCCTTGCTTATTCCTTCTGTAATGCCCTGAAACAGGAAATGTTTTTCACCAGGATTTGCTTGTTGCATCAAATTTCCTATCATCTAAGTCTTGTTTCTGTGCTTTGGGATGAACTGACTAGGTTGATTTTTTTTTTATTTACCAAATAATGGCATATCCTCAATCCTCTCTGATATTTCTGTTCTAAGGTGACTGCTAGATGGAGTGCTAAATGAGAAGTTTAGACGTTCAGACCTCATTTTCCCTCTACCTATTCCCCATAATGCTCCTTGAGCCTGGAATAGTATAAATGATGGCAGTAAAAATATTCAATTTGAGTGTATTCTGGTTAGAATTTTGTGACCATATTTATGGCAGGGATTGTGTCTTATTACATGTTTGTTAAACACCAAGGATAAATTTCACCCCTGTGTTCCTCTTACAAACTTAAGCGAGACTTAACTGATGCTTAAGCCTTGTGTGAAGGCCTTGTGATGATCCCCACACTGAACTTCTGGGGTAACAGGCGTGATGTATAATAACATTGTGATAACAGAGGAGCAATTGCTCATTTTAGATGAGCACAGATTAAGTAAATTAAGACAAACATGAATGAAATTTTGGAAGGCTGCTTTACTATAAAAAGGACCTCATATTGGGTGTGCCCTTAATGAAGAAGCAAAATTGAGGAAGATCTGGCTTCTAATAAACCATGTGAAATTTCATTAAATGAGTAAAAAAGATAGAAAAACAATATATTGATCACTAATGCAATTAAGAAAAATTGCACTGCTTGAATTCAGAATACAAGCACACATTGCATCATGTGTTTAGCAGTACGTCCATGTTTCAGAGACAGTTACATAGGGTCAAATCTTGTTCCTTGTGTTTGACCCAAATAAATTGCTCATGAGCGGAGGGCTTCCACTGAGGCTGTGGAATGGGGATGGAATTTTCCATGCAGGCCACAAGCTGCGGGGAAGAAATTTCAAGGCTGCAGTAGCCTATGCAACTGCTGTGCCCTCGGATATAGGGATTTTGGCTGTGGATTCATGACTATCGTGATCTACCTCCCACTGACCGCAGCTGTCATCACCCCAGCTCCAGAGCTTTCCTGCATACTAGGTGGGATGGAAATACCTATGAACATAGACCCATGCTGCATGGGAGTGAAGACCTCTTGCACAGGCTCTCCACCACACAGTCAAAATGCTGTCCTCCTGCACCAGTTGTGAGGATCCCCTCAAAAGATCAGATATGGATAAATATAAATTGTGTGAATGCAAATAGGCATATTAAAAGAAAATCCTTTAAGACTTCATTAAAAATCTGTCCTTGACTACAGACTGGCTAAATGCCCAGGCAGATGGTGACGTATAAAATTACACCATGAACAGCTACAGCTGAAAATGTGTTATTTCCTAGGTAACTATAAATGTGAACATGAAGATAAATACAATAAACAAGAATGTTTAATCATAGATCTACAAAATCACCTCTAGCTTTAACTGAAAAATGTGTGCAGTTATTTTTCTGACAGTCTTTTTGCCAGAAAACCAGTAACTGTGTTTTACAAAACTTCACCCAAGATTGTAGTCTTACTGTTCCATCTCAGGTGGGGGAAAAATTAAGAGAGATTGTCAGGTTCCATTTGGAATTAATGAGTGGGATTTCCAGAAGTGCCTCAGTGATTTAGGAGCAGCATGACTTAAGGATGTTATGTATCTACTTAGCACACAGCAGTTGCACTTAAATTGTTCTTTCTAATGATAAGGACTCATTTCTGGTTTGAGAGAGATCTAATGGGAAATAAACCAGGACACATTTAATTGCCTTAATTGCATATGAGATTTGAATTGATAATATTGGGAATCTTTGCTCATGGTTGGCCTTGATGAATGATAGATGGGCAGGGATCCAACAGAACATCCCAGGCTTCCCTCTCAATTGAGTTTTCTCAAAGATGTTGTGGTTAGGTCAATTTTTTTCTTCAATTAATTAGGCTCTTGAGTCATAAAGATTGGTCATCAGATACTGCACCAGCCAGTCCCTTAGGGTATGTCTACACTATGAGAGTAGTTCGATTTTACTTAAATCGAATATGTGGAATCGATATTACAAAGTCGAACGTGTGTATCCACACTAAGGACAGTAATTCGACTTTGTGAGTCCACACTAACGGGGCAAGCGTCGACATTGGAAGCAGTGCACTGTGGGCAGCTATCCCACAGTTCCCGCAGTCCCCGCTGCCCATTGGAATTCTGGGTCGAGCCCGCAATGCCTGCTGGGGAAAAAAATGTGTCGAGGGTGGTTTTGGGTAACTGTCGTCATCCAACCGTCACTCCCGCCCTCCCTCCCTGAAAGCGCCGGCGGGCAATCAGTTCGCGCACTTTTCTGGTCAGTGCGGACGCCACAGCACTGCGAGCATGGAGCCCGCTGCGACCATTGCTGCAGTTATGGCCGTTGTCAACACCTCGCACCTTATCATACACCTTTTCCAGAGGCAGATGCTGAGAAATCGGGCGAGGAGGCTACGTCAGCGCGGTGAGGATATGAAGTCTGAGAGGGGCACAGACCTGTCACAAAGCACGGGACCCCGCGCCGTGAACATCATGGTGGCAATGGGTCATGTTGATGTTGTGGAACGGCGATTCTGGGCCCGGGAAACAAGCACGGACTGGTGGGACCGCATAGTGCTGCAGGTCTGGGATGAATCACAGTGGCTGCGAAACTTTCGGATGCGGAAGGGAACTTTCCTGGAACTTTGTGAGCTGCTGTCCCCTGCCCTGAAGCGCAAGGACACCCGGATGCGAGCAGCCCTGACTGTCCAGAAGCGAGTGGCCATAGCCCTCTGGAAGCTTGCAACGCCAGACAGCTACCGGTCAGTCGCAAACCACTTTGGCGTGGGCAAATCTACCGTGGGGGTTGCTGTGATGCAAGTAGCCAACGCAATCGTTGAGCTACTGCTGTCAAAGGTAGTGACCCTTGGAAACGTGCAGGTCATCATAGATGGCTTCGCCGCGATGGGATTCCCAAACTGCGGTGGGGCTATAGATGGAACTCACATACCTATCCTGGGACTGGACCACCAGGCCAGCCAGTACATTAACCGAAAGGGGTACTTTTCAATGGTGCTGCAAGCACTGGTGGACCATAGGGGACGTTTTACCAACATCAACGTCGGATGGCCGGGCAAGGTTCATGACGCTCGTGTTTTCAGGAACTCTGGTCTGTTTAGATGGCTGCAGGAAGGTATTTACTTCCCGGACCACAAAATAACTGTTGGGGATGTGGAGATGCCTATAGTGATCCTCGGGGACCCAGCCTACACGCTAATGCCCTGGCTCATGAAGCCCTATACAGGCGCCCTGGACACTGAAAAGGAACTCTTCAACTACCGTCTGAGCAAGTGCAGAATGGTGTTGGAGTGTGCTTTTGGACGTCTCAAGGGGAGATGGAGAAGCTTACTGACTCGCTCTGATCTCAGCGAAACCAATATCCCCATTGTTATTGCAGCTTGCTGTGTGCTCCACAATCTGTGTGAGAGCAAGGGGGAGACCTTTATGGCGGGGAGGGAGGTTGAGGCAAATCGCCTGGCTGCTGATTACGCCCAGCCAGACAGCCGGGCGATTAGAAGAGCCCAGCGGGACGCGCTGTGCATCCGGGAGGCTTTGAAAGATAGGTTCCTGAGTGAGCAGGGTAACCTGTGACTATTAAGTTTGTTTAAAGAGAAGCTGAACCTGCCCCTGTTTCTTTACCTGGTTAATGTTGACTATCCTCTCCAGCTACATACCCCGTTCACCCCATCCCCCCCTTTCCAACCCACGTTTAAAAATAAAATAAATGGAACTTTGTTAATGAACACCGTTTTCTTTATTACGGATTTCGTGGTAGTGTTGAAACTGGGACGCAGACTGTGGTGGGGAGCGGGCGTAGTGATGGAAAGAACGCTTCTAAACTCGAGGAATGACAGGCTCCTGCTCCTAGAGCGGTCCGCAGTGGTGGACTGGTTGTTTCAACGGAGCCTGCCACCCCTCCTTTTTGGGACTCTGTGTGTGGGGGCTATGTGACTTTGTGGCGGGGGAGGACGGTTACAGATCCCCTGCTGCGTGGCTCTGTGATCCAAGGTAAAGAACCGCTGCATAAGATCTCTAACCGCCCTCCCCTGCCACAAAGTCACATAGCCCCCCCACACACACAGAACATGAAAACCACCTCCCAGACTGACCAGGGTGCCTAGTGACTGCAATGTGTGTGTGACCTGCTGCTGAACCTGCCCCCCTGTCTGTACCCTGGTAAAGGTGACTGTGCTCTCCAATTACCAACCCCCTTCCACCCTTCAAACACACTCTGCTCTAAAAGAACATGATGGAAACAGTAATTAACAGAAACATACTTTTTATTAGCAACTACACAGTTAGGGGATGAAACTGGGACGGGGGCTTGGGTGAGGCGGGAATGAAAGGACTTATCAAATTTTGGGGAATGAGAGCCTTCTAGTACTCGAGCAGTCTGCAGGGGTGGAGTGACAGTTTTCACGGCCCCTGCCGCCCCTCCTTCTTGGGACTTTGGGTGAGGGGGGTATGGGACTTTGTGGTGGGGGAGGGCGGTTAGAGATAGACTGCAGCGGGGCTCTGTCCTCCTGCCTCCGGTCCTGCAGAACATCCACAAGGCGCCGGAGCGTGTCCGTTTGCTCCCTCATTAGTCCAAGCAGCGTTTGAGTCGCCTGCTGGTCTTCCTGCCGCCACCTCTCCTCCCGTTCGCTGTGTGATCGCTGGTATTGCGACATGTTCTCCCTCCACTGGGTCTGCTGGGCCACCTCGGCTCGGGAGCAGTCCATAAGTTCTGAGAACATGTCGTCCCGTGTCCTTTTCTTTCTCCGCCTAATCTGCGCCAGCCTCTGGGAGGGGGATGCCGGGGTAGGTCGGGAGACAGTCGCAGCTGTGGGATGGGAAAAAGGGAGTGAATTCCTCACAAAGATAAATTTTTGTGAACAATGAACATAGTCTTTCTCTGTGAACAAGACCATGCACAGCACCTATCACATGCGCACTCAGGACAAGGTCGAATTTTCGGCCTTCGCATTCAGTGCCTGGGGTCTTGCAGTGGAGATCAGACAAGCGGGTCAGGACAGCCGAATTCGGGTAGCAGGCTGACATGGTAAGCCGTAGACTTTTGGCTGCTTAAAACTTAAATTATAGCAGTGCCCTCCTTTCCTGTTCAAAGCAATGCCCCTAGCGTTGGCCAGTTCCTGCTGCTGGCAATCCGGCAAGCATGAACTCAGCCCCTGTCCCACCCCCTCGCGGCTGTCCCCGGGAAAGATCCCTGTATGCTGCCCCTCTCCCGCCTCCACCGCGTGGCTGTAAACCGCCGGTTACAGTTCTGTAAAGGAACAGACAAGCAGTCCCAATAGTAACATTCCCCTAATTCTAAGCAGGTCACCAAGAGCGACATCACTCTGCTGAGGATTTCTGAGACAGAGAAAGAACGCATGCTGCGTGAAAGCCTGCAAAAACCAGGGCCGTATGCCGCCATGCTCTGCAAGGCAATGATACCAGAGTACTTGATGGTAGCCTGGCGCAGAAAAGTTTCCTACCACGGAGGACACAATAAGGCCGCTCTCCCCAGGAACCTCATGCAAAGGCTTTCCAATTACCTCCAGGAGAGCTTTGTGGAGATGTCCCATGAGGATTTCAGCTCTATCCCCGGACATATAGACCTTATTTTCCAGTAGCTGCACTGGCAAGGACTGAAAAGTAGAGCGCCTAGGGCAAACTAATCATGATAAACCGGACATTGTTAGATTCTTTTGCAGTAGTTGCACTGCCAAGGACTTAAACGTTAAGCGCCTAGGGCAAACTAATCATGAAAAACCCATTGTTAATATTGTTAATGTTCCTGTTCTGTTCAAAATAAATGTTTACATGTTTACAACACTTACCGACTGATCCTTCCACTGATTCAGGGTCCGGGTTAACGCCTGGGGAGGGTTGGTAGGGGATCTCTGTGAGGGTGATGAAGAGATCCTGGCTGTCTGGGAAATCAGCGTTGTAAGCGCTGTCGACTGCCTCGTCCTCCTCATCTCCTTCCTCATCTTCTCCGTCCGCTAACATCTCCGAGGAAGCGGCCCTCGACAATATCCCATCCTCTGAGTCCACGGTCAGTGGTGGGGTAGTGGTGGCGGCCGCACCTAGAATGGAATGCAATGCCTCGTAGAAACGGCATGTCTGGGGCTGGGATCTGGAGCATCCGTTTGCCTCTTTGGTCTTCTGGTACCCTTGTCTCAGCTCCTTGATTTTCACGCGGCACTGCGTTGCATCCCGGCTGTATCCTCTCTCCGTCATGGCTTTGGAGATCTTCTCGTAGATCTTCGCATTCCGTTTTTTCGATCGCAGCTCCGAAAGCACGGACTCATCGCCCCACACAGCGATCAGATCCAAGACTTCCCAATCAGTCCATGCTGGGGCCCTCTTTCTATTCTGAGATTGCATGGTCACCTCTGCTGGAGAGCTCTGCATCGTTGCCAGTGCTGCTGAGCTCGCCACGATGTCCAAACAGGAAATGAGATTCAAACTGGCCAGACAGGAAAAGGAATTCAAATTTTCCCGGGGCTTTTCCTGTGTGGCTGGTCAGAGCATCCGAGCTCGGACTGTTGTCCAGAGCGTCAACAGAGTGGTGCACTGTGGGATAGCTCCTGGAGCTATTAGCGTCGAATTCCATCCACACCTACCCTAATTCGACATGGCCATGTCGAATTTAGCGCTACTCCCCTCGTTGGGGAGGAGTACAGAAATCGAATTTAGGAGGCCTCTATGTCGAACTAAATAGCTTCGTTGTGTGGACGGGTGCAGGGTTAATTCGATTTAACGCTGCTAAATTCGAAATAACCTCCTAGTGTAGACCAGGCCTTAGATATGAGTGGTTGATTGGTCCCATACCAGAAAAATCTTATCTCTGACTCTTCAGGAATTAACAAACTCTGTCTCTAGCAGGGCCACCCGGGGGGGGGGGGGGGGGAGAAGTGGGGCAATTTGCCCCGGGCCCTGCAGGGGCCCCCATGAGAGTTTTTCAGGGCCCCTGGAGCGGGGTCCTTCACTTGCTCCGGGGGCCCCAGAAAACTCTCGCGGGGCCCGGGCCCGGGGCCCCGGAGCTTCTTCCGCTCCGGGTCTTCGGCGGCAATTCGGCGGCGGGGGGTCCTTCCACTCCGGGACCCGCCACCGAAGTGCCCCGAAGACCCACGGCGGGGGGTCCTTCTGCCCCGGGACCCGCCGCCGAAGTGCCGGGTCTTCAGCAGCAATTCGGCGTCGGGGGCCCCCACCGCCGAAGACCCCAGGCCCCCTGAATCCTCTGGGCGGCCCTGGTCTCTAGGTATATTTAAATTCTCTTTTGCTCTGAACAGTTCTTGAGTGAGATTAGGAAATTTACTAGCTATCCTCTCAGCTAATGAGTTCTATAATCAATAAATCAGACTGGTTGTTTTCTGTCTCACTTTCACGGCTTTTCTTCAAAACTTCTAAAATCCAGGCCCAATTCTTACTGTTGTTGCAGACTTTCTCTTTCTTTTAATTTGTACATTATGGCATTTTACAGATACTTTGCTTCTGCTTCTTTCTTGCTTGCTTTGAGTCTTTTCTGTCTGATTACATTTTCCTGTCTCTTTTCTGATGTTTTTCTTGATGTTTCTCATGGCATTTGCTTTCTCTGCTGATTACATGAGTTGTTTTTTTCCACACTGTTTGCCGCAGCATCTTTCAGATCCTTGGTGGAAATTACGGGCAGGATTTTCAGAAGTGCTGCGCATTGGCCTAACTCCCATTGAGCTCAGTGGGAACAGAGTCAGGACAACACTGAGTGCTTTTGAAAATCACACTCTACAAATGACTTCAGCACTTTTAGAAATTTCCTTCAGTTTCCCCCAAGTCATTTTCAGAAAAGGTGCCATTGAAGTATTTCTGGACCTCAGCTTGATTCCACTGAGGAGCCAGGCAGCAGTTTCTTCTTTAATATTATTGGAGCCTTTGGGACATGTTTGCCAGTACACTTCAGCCACTCTGGTTATGCAGAGCAGCCATAAACCTGGCATAACTGGCTGCTTGCATTGGGTTTACAGCTGCTTTGCATCACCCAGCAGCATAAGGGAACACGAACATATTGGCCATACATTTCGAAATCATATGTCTAATTTTGTTACTGTTTTTATTTCTTCCAGCCATGAGAAAATGTGGATGCTGAGTGAAACTTAGAGGCCCAGCTGGTGTAAATTAGGGCAGCTTCATTGACTTAATTGGAACTCTGCCAATTTACACTAGTTTAGGATCTGGTCCAGACTGACTTGTCTGTGATAATGTAATCCCAGGGAACCTCTCCTTTCAACAGCTGTTCAATCTGTCTGCATCATGTGCCTCCTTCACCACAGTTTCATTAGTATTGTAGTAATAAACATTGTAGTGCTGGTGTCATTGTTTTCGTTAATATAAAATGTCAAGAAGAATTCTTGCAGAACAGCAAATTTATTTAATTAATTCTTTTCCCCAAAGCAAAAACATGGCTCCTTCCTTCCTATAGAATCATAGAAAGTCTTCCACAGTCAAGGGGAAAAGAGAGAGAGAGAGCACCAATTAAAAGGGAATTTAGTAAAGTCTTGCCCCTCACGGGCCCCTGTCCTCAGCTGGTGTAATAAGGCATAGTTCCAGTAACTTCAGTGGTACTATGCCAATTTAAGTCAGCCGAGGATCTGGCCCATTGTTCTTAGATAAGATGGTCTTAGGTAAAGTTGCTTGTCTGAGGAGTTGCAGTGGCAACTGCTGAGTTTCGCCCATGTCACTGTGTGTCATGTGTAGCATGGTGTGAAATATAGGAAATGCAAAAATGGCAGAATTCAAGATTTTCACATTCTAGTTTAATTGGTCTGTTTCAAGGGGGAAAAAAACTACTAAATGTGTTGCTGTAGGTATTTTGTTTTGTTGAAAAACATGACCATTTTTGTGGGAACACTCAGAAATGCTCCTGTTTTTGAACAAAAGCCTCAACTAAAACTCAGAATATGACTTCACTCATTTTTTTTGGGAGGGGGGTGGGGAGATGTCATTGCCACAGTCTATTGCTGTATTAATTCTATACATAATTACTGCAAGTTAAGGTCCCAGTACTGCAATTGACAATGTGTTGATGGATTGCTGTGCCCAGGCAAAGCCCCACTAACTTCCATAGGGCTACACATATGTGCAGCAGTCTGCCTGCACATTGTAAATTTCAGGACTGGGGCCTGATATTAGAATCATGAACCATTTAACTTCTGAATACCACATAATAGACTAAATTAAAATTCATTCTTGCAATATGCTGAATTTTTGCAATATTATAATTGTTCTTTTACCAACAATTGTTGAGAGAATTTTTGGTTGTTGCTTTTCTTGTTTCAGTGCTTTTAAAAGGAGGAGAAATCAGTACATTTGTAGGATTTATTAAATCTGGATACTGTAATGTTTACAGAGAAACTGAGGCACTTGTGAAACTACCATTGGGGAAAATGGTAAGCTCATTTATGTCAAGCATTTCACTTGTTTCTTAGGGTCTGCTTCTGCAAATCTTACTCTTGTTGACAGGGAATTTCTAGTATGGTCCCCAGAGGAATCTGTTCTTGGCCTACAGTTACTGAGTATCTTTATCAATGGTCTGGAAGAAAATGCAAAAGCATTGCTGGTAAAATTTATAGATGACAAAAAAAATCAGTGGAGTGGGAAGTTATGTTGCAAACAGGTCAGTTGTATAGACTAACCTGGATCTCTTGGTAACATGGGCTTATTTGAACATATGTTTTAACACAGCCAAATGCAAGGTCATACATCTAGGAACAAAGAATGTAGGTTACACTTATATGTTGGAGGACTGCACCCTAGAATGCTGTGAGTCTGAAAAAGTCGTATGAATCATGGTAGATAACCAATTGAACATGACCTTCCAGTGCAATATTATAGCTAAGAGGGTGAATATGATCCTTGGATCCAGGGGAATACTGAGTAGGAGAAGGGAGGTGATATTACCTATGTATATGGCATTTGATCATTACTGGAGTCCAGTTTTGGTGTCTAGACTTCAAAAAGGATGTTGACAAAATGAAAAGAGTTCAGAAAAGAGCTACAAGCATGATTTGAAGTCTGGAAAATATACCTTCTAGTGAGGGGATAAAGATGCTTGATCTATTTAATCTAAGAGATGGTTAAGAAGTAACTTGTTCACTGTCTACAAGTACAACATGGGGAAGAGATTTCTGATAGTTGATGGCTCTGTAATCAAGCAGAAAAAGATCTAATGGTTGAAAGTTAAAGTTAGACAAATACAGATTAGAAGTAAGACAGAGGAATGACTTATCTGGGGTTTGGAGAGACTATTACTTGAAGTCTTTAAATCAAGACTGGATATCTTTATAAAAGATATAGTATAGCTCAACCAGCAGATGTGGGCTTGCTGCAGAAATTACTGGGTGAAGTTCTTTGCCCTGTGTTAGATAGAAGGTCAGACTAGATGATCATAGTGATCCCTTCTGGCCCTAAAATCTGTGACTCTAAGCACTTACTCAGTGGGACTATGTACATGAGTAAGAACAGATCAACATAGGGTTGCAGAATCAGACCATTAATTGTTTGGGCTTTAAACAGTACTATAAGTAGAAAGCAATAAATTAGCTCTTGCTGAAAGATAATGTTGTCAGTAATACAGCTTTTTGGTATTTGGGGTACAAAGTAAGGTGCTTTGGATCCAAAAGGAGTAAGGTAGAAGCTGCAACTACCAAAAGAGGAAGGAGCTACTCAATATGAGTAAGGATATTACAATCTGGCTAAAAAGCAAAACTAGCAAGATTTTAATCAGTGACCATTTGTACTCTGCTTTGAGCAGGTCATATGGTTAAATTTTAGAGGAAAATAAGAACATAGATTACTTTCACTTATGATTGAAATTTGGAACAAAATCAGCTTTTTGCATTTTCTCATGCTCTGATGCAGAAAAATAACTAGACTCCTACATTTTCGTAGAAAAGCATCATTGTGGGCAGGCAAAATCATTTTAAATGGAACAGCCAAAGTTTCCACAAGCTATCATGAAATTAATATTCACCACTGCTCTTGTCATTTGGGTAAACTGCAAATTCCATTTTAAATTGCCAGTTTAGTGAATTGAAATATAGTCTACATATGTTTTCAGAGTGTAGTAGCTGTGTTGGTCCCAGGATATTCGAGACAAGGTGGGTGAGGTAATATCTTTTGTTGGACCAATTTCTGTGTGTGAAAGAGACAAATTTTTGAACTTACACACAGCTCCTCTTTGGGTGACCTGAAGAAGAGCTCTGTGTAGCTTGAAATCTTGTCTCTTTCATCCACAGAAGTTGGTCCAATAAATCTATTACCTCACCCACCTTGTCTCTCCTGTATTTTATATTTAAAATGCGTATAAAATGTATTAGTTCAGCTATGCTGTAATGTTATGTGGTATACTGAACATATTCATGTTTCCCAACCAGGTTAAACAAACCAGACAGGTTCTTGTGGGTCAGCTCCATGAGAAACAGTCCTTTGGAGAAGTGAGCATTCTTCTTCAGACCCCTTTCACATGCAGAGTCATAACCGCGACAGATGTTAAATTGGGCATAATTGATGCCAGTGCTATACTAGGTAAGTATTAAGGGATCCTTTTTTGGGGGGGGCGAGGGGGCATTTTATTATCTTCAATCATGAGTCAAGCAATAATGGATGAACCTCAAAAAGATTTGAATGGCTTTCAGTTCAGATATAAACATCCAAAATGTGGGTGCCCATCCAAACCTTAAGTGAACCATTTAATTGAATTTCCCCCTCACTCCCTGCTTTGCCAAGATTTTTTGGTGACTGTCAACAGGCCATGCAAACCATGCAATATGCCTCCAAGCCTTTCACACTCAAAACATGCTCCTGGTTTCTTGCTTCTCCCCACAAATAACCCCCTTAATTTCTTTCATGGAGTTGGTCGGACTATATGACATCATATACTTATCATATGACATCATAGGCGGGTTTTTTATGGAAATATGATAAACTGTATAATAAAAATATGACAATGGAAGAAAAGCCATTTGTTGACATTAAGAGAAGGGTATTTTAGTGCCCATGCAGTTCTTTAAAAGTGTTTCCTTTACTATTGCACTGATATCACTTGATAAGATAGTTATTTTTTCCTATACTAATTATATCAGTTGATGCAGGACAAATGCACACTGGGCTGTTTTATATAAAATCAACACTTCACACGTGAAAGTGCTTGTTCCAAGCATATATTAAAGCCATTTTTGCCATCCGGCAGACTCAACCTCTAAAGAGGCTGTACAAGGATTTTAGCGCTGTGCAGATTTCTAATCTTAGTCCACATTAAGCTCACTTGAAACTATCTTCTGTAAAGATGTTGTCATGGTGTGCATAATTAGCTAAATATTCCCTAGGCTGCACTGAGTTTTTTGGACTATATTCTTTGTTTTACCACAACATGCTAAAGAATATGGTTTCTTTTAATTTCATGAACTGGGTTTTATGGGTGTTTTTAGGCATTTTAGCTGGACATCTGAAAATAAACCACAAAAGGTTAAAACAACTTTATTGCAATGATATGTTAACCATATGTGAATGTCTAATTAAGAAGACTAATATCGAAGGGCATTTTTTCTCTTAAAATGTGCTGGGTTTTTGGTGTTTTGGCAGTAGGTGTATTGTCACTGCTGCTTATTACAGTAATCATAATCATCTCACTCTTACTTATGCTATCTTGTGCTCCCCAGTTTGTTCATTGTATCTACTTATCGTACGTTGTCTTATACTTAGATTGTAAGCTCTTTGGAGCTGGGACAGTCTTTTCATCACATATGTATTCAGTGCCCAGCAAAATGGGGCCCTGATACTTGATTAAGGCACTATCACAATACAAATAATAAATAAGAACAGTGGGTTTGAAACAGAGTTTTAAATGGGTCTGCCTATAATATTATAGATCATGTGTGAGTCTGAGTACTGACTCAGTAGCTTCTTTAGAGAATCTGAGTGTCCTCATGAATATGCTGTCCAGTGAGAAACCCCTTGGGGACAAACAGGAAATGAGCCTCGATTTCATATCTCAGTATGCTCTGTGGGAAAAGCAGGTGATCGAGGCAGTTACTTCACTATGACTCACTATACTTAGAGTATGTCTACACAACAAGAGTGGTTCATGAACTATTCTAGCTGTGAGCTAGCTTGAATCCAGGTAGTGCGGGTAACAATGAAGCCAGTGCAGTGTAGTCTAACAGAACAGATGAGCTGAGTACATACCCAGGGTCCATGCTGGTCTTGCACTATCTGTACTGAAGCCTACGCTGCCCTGTCTTCATTGCTGTTGTTACCTGCACTAGCTGGATTCAAGGTAGCTTGATGAGACTAACCCAAGTAACACCTTTTGCTGTGTAGCCGCACACTTAGGATGAAACTCACGCCTGTGCAGAGGGCCAATATAAGACCTATGCACTACTGAAGACTTACTTAAGTTCTCAGAACAGGTGAAATGTGTTTGGATATAAGAAGTCTGTACATTTTGACACACACACACAAATACACAGAGTCACTCGACTCTGCCAATCCAAATATCACACCCATTTTGAACTAAAACCCAAATTAATGAGAGAAAAAGTAGCATTGACAGGTCCCTGAATCTGACATGAGACCAGTAATTTGGAGAGTGCACTAAGGCCAATAGTCCATTCTCAGATTCTGTGATCCAAAAAAGCCTTGAAACTCTTGTTTTCAACAAAAGGTAATATTTTTCACTGGAGACGCTGTAACTGTTGCTACTTACAAGATAATTATTTTGAAAGTGGGCCCGATTCTTCTTTCACTTATGCTGCTTTTACAACAGTGTAACTACACCATCTTCAACGGAGTCCATTCTAGTTTACTTTTGTAAAACTGGGAGAAGAATCAGACCCATCATGCTTAGTTTTTAAGTGTTAAGAACAAATCTTGCATTCAGATATGCATGACTTTACTGGGAGGTCTGTGTGTGCATCTGAGAATATAACATGACCCTACAATTTTATTGGTTATTGGGGTTCTCTGCTTTGCTTCTCTTCTGTGACCTTCCTACCAATCTCCCCCTTCTCTGTTCCTTTTTCTGGCCTGGCTTAGACCTAGCAAAATGTGTAAGGGACAATCTACTGGAAGTTACTGGGCTCTGGGACCCTTCCCCTTTTTAGGGTCCCACAGCTTGAGCTTCAGCCCAAACCCAAATGTCTATACCACAATTTTATTGCCCCTCAACCTGAGCCTTGTAATCCCAAGTCAGCTGACCCAGGCCAGACACGGCTGTTTCCTTTCAGTGTAGACATACTCTTAGGAATCTAAAGTTGTATTAAAAGTGCTATCTTTCAGCAGTCATGTTTGAAAATGTTGATCTTTCTGCCTGCCTGCTTTTTATATATATTTTCTCTGATTATCTAATATCTCCTGTTCATATCCATCACTTTCAAATATTGGGTCCCGCTATTTATCAAATAATGCATGGGTGAACTCTTGTTTGTTAATTGTTCATAGTTGTATGCTCTCATTTAATTATTCATTTAAAATGGACCCATGTTCTACTGCTAACCTGGTGAACATTCAAATGTGTAAGTAGCTGATATTGGAAAGCAAGAAACTGTGTAAGGATGGACATGCATGACCATAGCCCCTTGTCATTCTACATTATGGGAATAAGGAATCTATATTTAAACTTGTCATCACATATGACTGATATTTTAAACAGGTTGTTTTGCATCCTAATTTCAGGACTCCAAACAGATCAGCTCAAAATCATTGTGTTCTTCACATTAATAATGTATGAACCTCAAGAGGTTTGGTTCACACAAACAGCTGTAGCAGTTGTTCTATAATCTCACTGGATCTCACAAGCTATGTATGATTTGAGTCAAGTGTTTGGTTCTTGGATGGGAGACTCAAGGAACTTGTAGTTGCTGCAAGAAGAGTTGTTCCTAATTTGATAGGTGGCACTGTTCCCTTGGAATCTTTATTGAACCAGTGTGTCAACAAAAAGCTGTGAATAACTGTGCAGCTGGAGGTGCCAACTCATTACATCAAATAAGATGTGTCACCAAACTCCTGACCACTTGTGATTAGTAGTGATCCCAAGGTAATTTTTGTAAGATGATGATTGTTAACCCAGCGGCCCTGCCAAATTCCAATGCAGGTAATTACATTCTGCCTGCTTAAATTCCCCTTGCAGATTCAATTGGAAACAGTTTTCTTTCTTCACCTCTTTTCCTAAATTACTGTTGTAAATCTCAGAGGTTGCTATATTTCAGTGATAGGTGAAGATCACCCTACAAATCCTTTATTTGTCCCAGTGGGTGCCATGTGAAGGTACTAAATAAATGTATAAATCAGTATGACAACTACCTCAGAATTCAAAGCAAAAAAAAATTAGCAAACTACTGTAGAAGTCCAAAACATTATTATTATCAATTATTATTCAATGCGTTTATGATGAACCCAACAACATGGAATAGTTTTATCTGAATTTATCTGTATCTCTTCAGTCAGGAAATCATGTGAAATCTTGCTAAAACAGTTTCTGGCAAGATTTCCAGTATTTCCTAGGTTCAACAAGGACATACATACCCCAAGAATAGCCTTACCTGCAATATTTTGGTTTCATCCATTCTGGCCAAAGCCCAGCAAATACAAAAGTACATTGAACAAAAAATTAAAAATGTTAATGAACATTTTCAAGGCTCAGTAAAGTTTCAGTTCGAAGTTTCTGCAAAGATTTGGGTCGCTTCTAAATTTCTCTGAGATAATTCATCCATATGAGTTTTCTTTTCTTTCAATGAAAATCTCAGTCTGCCAGCAAGGATGATTTTTAGATACTTCCTAAAAAATACCTACTCCTTCCCACATCCTATGCAAATTCATGTTTTGGTAAGTAGAAATGTTTGAGGATTTTAATAACAATACAATAAGAGATAAAAAGGAAAATGTTCTCCAACTTGTCATCACTGTAGCATCATCTAAATGTCTATGGCCAGTTAGGCCATCAAGTTTGAGAATTTAGGTATTGTAGATCCTTATAGAAGGTATGTCTAGCCGCAAGTGCAGTGTACTGTATTGTAGTGTAGCCTGAGTTAGCTGACTTGGGCTCACAGGGCTCAGGCTGTGGGGCTAAAATTTGCAGTGTAGATGTTTGGGCTTAGGCAGGAGCCTGGGCTCTGGGACCCTTCCCCATTGCAAGGTCCCACAGCTTGAGCTTCAGCCCAAGCCCAAATGTCTATACTGCAATTTTATTGCCCCTCAACCTGAGCCTTGCCATGCCAAGCCAGCTGACCCAGGCCAGCCACGGCTGTTTCCTTTCAGTGTAGACATACTCTAAGGCATCTAAAGTTGTATTAAAAGTGCCTATCTTTCAGCAGTCATGTTTGAAGATGTTGATCTCTCTGCCTGCCTCCTTTATATATATATTTTCTCTGATTATCTAATATCTCCTGTTTATATCTATCACTTTCAATGATCGGATCCCGCTATTTATCAAATAATGCATGGGCAAACTCTTGTTTATTAATTGTTCATAGTTGTATGCTCTCATTTAATTATTCATTTAAAATGGACCCATGTTCTACTGCTAACCTGGTGAACATTCAGATGTGTAAATAGCTGATATCGGAAAGCAAGAAACTGTAAGGATGAACATGCATGACCATAACCTCTTGTCATTCTACATTATGGGAATAAGGAATCTATATTTAAACTTGTCATCACTTTTTAATTTCAGACATGATAGTTTCATGGCATGCCCCTTTAATATAATATGTGCTGAATTTAAAGGATTGGAAAGCTACCATAACTGGAACAGTGTCTGAAATATGCAGGCAATATGCAAACTGAAGGATATCTTGTAGCTAAGATGGTGACAATTGCAAGGGCAGTCAAAATAAGACACTTTCATCATGGCCTATAACAAAGAAAACTCCTTTGGATCCTTTGAACATCCCTGAAGGGGTAGATAACCCCCAAAAGTATTAGAGATGAAGTAAAGCCATAGTCCCCTCCTGTGGAGCATGTTGGGTGCTCTTGGGAGAGCAGGATGCACCAGCATACATCAACCACTCTGTGCACCAGAGAGCAGGCAGGATTGTGGTTCTCTAAAACTTAGTCTCTCTCAAACTCTTCCTGAGGCAGTACGACAGCCCCAACTCAGGACTGTGTCTAAAGTGCGTATTTTGTTTTGCAGTTTATGGAACTAGATCAAAAGCTGAATGGTTGTTAGCTCTATGGTTGACCAGGGTATCAGAGCTGGTCCTCCTGACAACTAGTGAGTCCCGGAGAAGTGAAAATCCTAAATCCTAAGAGTTCCTCTTATCAGGGAATACTAAATCCTAGATTAACACTAATTCTGTTTTGTTCTACATTGTCATAATGGGTGTATCCATTCTTGCAGTAGGGCCCGATTCTTTTCCCATTTAGATGGATGGGATTTTTGGCATTGACTTCACTCAGAAGTGGGGTCAGGTCCCTAATGGGTACCTTGAAAGTTGTATGAATAGAAGCAGTTGATAATCTCCTTTTGTGATGGTTACAGGTTCCTGCAAGCCAGTCAGCTGAAATACAATATGGTCTTGTATTAAATCTCACATAGAAAATTCAGATCTAGACATGGCCAGACTTGCAGCTCGCTCTATCAGAGGATCATTAGCTTCTTCAGCAAGCTAGCAAGGAATAGGATGTTGCTGTGATCCTTTCTTCAGTGTGCTGACCTGGAGACAGAAGGTGAAGACCTGGCCCCATTGAAGTCAGTGGAAGTTTTGCCATTGGCTTCAGTGGGGCAATATTTCACTCAGAATCCTCAGCAGACACTACTGAAGAGCCTGGCTGGTACCAGAATGGTTGGATTCTCATTTGTAAAAAATAACATGTCTTTAATCCGTGATTTAGAGAAGCAGGTTATCTTGAATTAAATAGTAGCCCCACCCGCTTGGTGTAATGTAAAGAGCTAAACTGTATATGTTTAAAATGAGTGTTTATTTGTCTAAAATAAAAAGAATGATCTTTTCTTAAATCAAAGGTAACCAATTTTTTCTAGTTCTCATGTGTAATTTACAGAGCATTGAATGACAACTTTACAATCAATTCAATTTGTCTAATTATTACCAAAGGTCCCAGTGAAGTAATAAACAGGAAGCCTTTTCTTGTGCTAATTTACACGCTCCAGAAACTTCCAAGTTATGTGGTTTTATTTTAGTATATAGTTATTGCTTCTTGGAGAGAATAAAAAGACCTGATTTAAAGTAATAAAAGTATGGTATAAGAAACATTTATTATAATGGAATACTGATGCATTATTTTTATATATAGGGCTCACCTTCCCCCAATTGTGGTAAATTATGTCAGATTAATGGCTTAGTATTTTTTATAATAAAAAGAATTACCAACTCTTCAAATAAAAATAATCTGTGTTTATTCTGCAGAGAATAATGACCCATTATTTTTACTTATGGGGATACTTGTGCAAGTTGGGGAGAACCATGTGTAGTAATAAGGGACTATTATTTCCTTCATAAAAAACTGAATTACCAATACTTAAATCAAAGATAATCTGTTTTTCTCCAGCATGTAATAAAAGAACTTTAACTCAGCATGGGCAAAAATATATTTTCAACCTCTGCTAACAGAGAAACTGTCAGGTTTTGCTTGACTGGATCCATGTGATAACATTAAACAGGTTATTCTTGTGTTATTATACAAAATTGATTTCATGTATTATCACTTTAGAGAATGCTTATATTAGCTCTGACTATTTATAAAGTGTCAAAATGTTGCTTAGAAGTCTGCACTGCTAGGTGATAAGTGCCCTTAATTTTATTAGATTGTTGCAGTTCCCATGAGAGAAATGTATTGTGTGTTCCAAGATTGGGTGAAGGTTACATGGGGAAGAAAAGAAAAACTGATTTTAATTGAAAAGTACAATCAATATACAATATATTGAGGTTACAGCTTAATTGTCTAAAAATATACCCAACAAAATTCCAAATGTTTGATTTTTTTTCTTTACTATTTTCCTGTTTATTTTGCTCGCTGGCTTAATTGTAGAATTAACTATTTTGACTATGAATCAACTATGCTACAGTTGAATAATGAAAAGGAACAGCAAAAGCTTTATATTAGGTTAAATATTTAACATTGCAACACGTTAAATGAAGTGCATTCTACATACATAAATCCTGAACAATCAGGGTCTGTGCAGGTGTAATGTGTAGGGTTTGGTGAGGGAAATGCGGACAGCTAGATCAATGAGAAGGAATTAGGCACTGCTCTCCAATAAGCTATTCCAGTGTATGGGCCACAACAGCAACCACAACCCCTCCACACCATTTATGTGGGGTGTTGGTGCCAAAGGCACAACATGAATTCAGATCTCATGGCTTCTTCCATGGCCATAACCTTTCATGGCCTTTTATGCCAGCATGTGCAGGGCTACTGCTGAGCCCCTTTCCATGATTCGTAGAGGGAATGCAGGTACCCAATGTGCTCTGCCCATATTCCCACTTGGCTATGACTTTGTTTAAATCATATGGATGGCATTGCAATGGCCTGCCACTCTGCAAGTGAATTTCATCTTTAGATACTATGGTGATGCATGCTAAAGAGAGCCCTTAAAAAAACAAGCCCAGCTCAAATATCCACTGAAATCAGTGGGAGTTATTCCACTGAAATCAATGGTTGCTATGGCTGTCCCATTGAGATAAAATAAGCAGATCTTTCATTGTTATACTGACTGTGATAGGGTGTACCAGACCCTCTGGAGGCCCCTGCAGTCTTACCAAACCCTGTGCCCCAAAAAGGCAGTAGAGTGGGGTCCTCCAAGCAGCCTAGAGAGGCTGTAGGGGAGGCAGCCAATCAGGGCCGAGTAGGCTAGTATAAAAAGAGGTGCAGGGCCAGAGCAAGTTCAGTTTCTTGCTGGAGCTGGAGGAGCATGGATGGTGTGCTTGGCTGGCTGAGAGAGCTACAGGACCTCAGACAGAGCAGTGCTGACAGAGACCAGAGGGAGTGAGAAGGAGTTCCTTTCTGGCTGCTGGGACTCAACCAGGACAAGGCCCTGAGGTAAGGGTGAAGAATGTGCTGGGGCTGTGGGGAAGTGGTCCAGGGAGTCATAGCAGCAACACAGCATAGCTAAAGGGGTAGAGTGGATGGCTGGTATCTGTAGGATCCCTGGGCTGGGACCTGGAGTAGTGAGTGGGCCTGGGTCTCCCGCATTGGCTGCCGGGGAAGTGACTGGGAATTTGATACATCCCAGAAGGGGAACTGAATTATTTTAGTGGCCCAGCAGGAGAGCTGGGGCCAAAAAGACCTAGAGAGGGTGAGGACATTGTTTCCAGGGCAGCCCGGAGTATGGCTCAATACAAGGGATGAGACTATTTAAAGATGATGAGGCTAATTAACGACCTGAGTCCAAGGAGGGCTACAGGGAGAGAAAGGCCAGGCACATGCACTCCATCAAGGGGAGCTCCAGAGAAGTGTGCCACCCCTCTACACTGACCTTGGGTTGCTGAGATTAAAAACAGACTAATGATATTGGCTAAAATGTTTAGTCCTTTGGTTCTGTAGCTGTGTGTGTAAATCTGTATATGTGTGTGTGTGTGTATATATATATATATTAGAGGCATTGAGATGGAGAAATGTGTCTTTTGTACATTTCACATCCTTTGAATGTCATCTTACAATGACACACTTAATAGGAAAGATTATACTGTATATTTCCACAGATGAGAACCATTCCATTCCCAGGAGCATTTCAGGAACACAGAATGTGATTTAGCATTGCTGCCTTAGCCAATGACAAATTGAGGAGTTTTGCTTGTTGTAATAGAAATTTTATGTGGCCTTAGGCATTTGCTGGAAAACGAAGAAATGTTACATTATGCCTAAGGAATCTGAATAACCCTTTACAGCTGCAAATCCCAGAGTTCCCTTACAGTTTCCATGGGAAGACAGCTAGGAGACCATATATTTTTGAAATGAGCACTTTCCAATTGCATTTAGTGGGTCTGTCTAACTTCATTTGTGGCAAAAAGACAGAATTAGCCATATATTTTTTTATAGAATCTAGCATGTAAATAATGCCTTTAGAATATATTTTGAAATCCAGCTATACAATGTAAAATAGAGAATTTACGTTTTCATATCATGAAGGGTTGTGTTTGTCCACTAATTTTGGATGTCAGTACAAGGAAATCAAATCTGTATGATTTTTTTTTAATAACCTATGCTGTTTAATTCTCGTGGTTCTGTTTTCTGAGTTTGCAGATTTTTTTTACCCATTATTTTTCTAGTAATTGAGTGAAATTTACTAGATTATAATTACCAGAATGTTCCTCCTTCAAATCCTTTCCCAGACCTAAAGAAGAACTCTGTGTGGCTCAAAAGCTTCTCTCTCTCCAACAAAAGTTGGTCCAATAAAAGATATTACCTCACCCACCTTGCTTTCTTCAGCACCATATTTGCTACTCTAATCCTTTGGTTTTGCATGCTTCCATTAGCAGTTTTGGACTTAATACCCCAGTGACTTGTATCTAGTATATTCATTTATACTTGTACAAAGTGGTTGTAACAGGCTACCATGCTTCTTTGGTAGTGTTTTAGATCCACTTTGCACTCCATTTGCACAAGTGTGAATGACGGCACAAAGAGCAAAGCAAAAAAGAATCATGCCTCTTTGTTCTTTCCCCCTGTATTTTAGTGTGATTGAAATTATACTTAATGAATGAATGGTAACTGACACAATTATTTTTCCTTTGGTCTATCTGTTATTTTTAAAGATGTTTTTCACTGGTAATGGTCAGATCTCAAAAGCAACACCCAGCAGTTCCCGAATCTGGCCATTTAATTTACAGGTTACTAAATGGGAGCTGTGCTCTTCTGAAGAAACAGCCATAAATTTCAGAGAGAGGCTTTGTCTATACTTAACTGATTGTTGAAATGGTGCTTTATCAGAAATCAGTTCAGCTGAAGTGATGTGGGGTTAACTGACTTTAGGTTGTCCTTGTCTACACTTACAGATAAAGCACTGGTTCAGTTAAACTGATAGCACCAGTTCAGCAATCATTTTGGCAATTTCTAACTGTAGAAAAATCCACAGGCAGGACACTCCTTCCTCCTCTCAATCTAACTCCTCAGTTTTCCATAACCTTTCAAAAATAACGTAATGATCCACTGAACATTATTTGGCTAATTCACTTAAAGCCCTCAATCTACATTCTCATTGCTAATATCTTTTATAGTCACTTCTCCTTTGTGCCAAGTATTCTCTTGTCTGTTTCTAGGAACTGCTAGGTAGCCAAGATCTTCATTACTTTGAAGCAAATCATTTCCTTCTGCACAAAAAAGCAGATGATGAAATGGGAAAAAAAACCACCTTGGATTTCAACTGGTGGCATATCCAACACATGGTGCCTCAGTGGGTGGATTTAGCAACCACATGGAGGGAAATGGCTTTGCCAGCATGCTGATCAAAATCCATGGAAATCCTCATAGTCCTGCATATCTTAAAGTATCTGTACAGAAAGCCTGGTCCAAAGCCCTTTGAAGTCATTGGAAGTCTTTCCATTGACTTCAGTGGGCTTTGGTCATGGCCCTTCCAGATGCTGTCCTGGATTTCCTCTTCATGTCTGTCCAGATACCCACTGCAGTTTGTTGTGTTCAGTGTTTCACTTTCACCCCCAGCATTATCAATTCTCTCTCTCTCTTTTTTTTTTTATATACTCTATTTTTGACATCTTGTCATCAAGTCTGCCTCTAAACCTGGACAAATGTTGTGTAGTCACATTTTGTGCTGCAGTCTCTCCCCTTTTCCCCTCTATCTACAATTGTGACTTTATTTACCCATTTAACTGCAAATACAGGGGTTTTGTCATACATTATAGACTGGGAGTTAGAGGAGACTGGAAATCCAGAAACATAGGTTCTTCTTTTGACTGTGCTGCTGACCTGCTATGTCACCTTGGACAAACCATTGTGCCTTTCTTTCTTTCATTTATAAAATGAGTATAATAACAAACCACTTAAAGTTGTAGTAAGTAATCCAAATAGACTGCAAAAGTCTGAAATTAGAATCTCTCATGTAAAGGGCTCAGAACAAACACCAGTGCAGACATCTCAACTCTTCTTGGAGACATTACACCAAATATTAATTAGTTTAGAAAAGCTTAACCATTGTGCTGAATTCTAGGTGCATTGTGATCTAGTGATTGCTTTCTAGTCATTCAGGCTTCTGTATCGCACCCATCATGTAACTGTAGCATGGTGACTTGGGCTGTCAGCAGGCCTACAACAGCTTTGGGCCACCAACTCCAGTCTTTGTCAGTTTAATCTCTGGATGAGATTTTAGCTGGATTGGTCTTGTTAGTGGTAACTCCCAGCTCTATCCTCCTTAGGGGCCAGGAGTCATAGCTCTGGGGTGTGTAGTGAGACCCAGGCCCTCCCTCTCCACCAGGTCCCATCCCAGCACCCTGAAAGTGAAGCAGCATGCACTTGCCCTGTGTCTGGCTGGATCACTTGCCCACCTTTCCCTGGGCCACTTCCTACAACCCTTGCATCTCAGTTTGGAGCATGGTCATCATGGACTTAGTCTTCACTTCAAACCCCCATTCTCTAGGGCCTATGCCTGGGGCCTTCTTGAGCCTCTGCCAACTGTTCTTCCTCCCTCTTTTTTGGGGGGTGTCTAGGAGCAGAGGAAAGAATACAGCAAGGTCCCCTCAGTAGAAACTTCCTCTCCTGTTACAGCTCTGCAGTACTTCCCCAGGAACTGGCCTCTCTTCCCCCTCCCCACCGTGCCCCTTGCCTGGGGCTGCCAAGGCTCCCTTTATTCTGGTCTTCTCCCCAGAAGCAGGCTTGTCAGGGGCCTCCCTGCTCCAGCCCTTCCCCTGTGTCTGCCTTAGTGTGAGGTAATCTAAACACCTAGTAGCTGGACTCCTGGATTTTATCTCCAGCAATGCTACTGACTCACCATGTGTCCTTGGGCTGGTCAACAACTGTACTTCAGTTTACAAGTAAACAATCTTTTCTAACTTCCAGCATTGAAAACCTAAGTTCATAGGATCTGAGAATTGAGCTGAGTCCTTTCCTTCTCACATATCACTACCACTAAAGTTCTGCAGTATGATTCCATTACAGTTGTAAACTAGAGCTTGCCAGAAACTTTTTGATGGTGTTTTTTTGTTTGGTTTGGTTTTTTGTTGTTTTGCTGGAAAATGCCAGTTTGTCAAGACTAAAATTGTCAAAAACGACCCTTTCCTGAAAAAATGTCTTGTTTTTTGAGAAATTGAGAAAAGTTTCAAAATTGTCAATATCCCGTTTCAACATTTTCAAAACAAAAGGTTGTTTTTCAGGTCAAAATGACTTTTCATTTAAAAATGTAAATGAATTTATAGTAAAGTAGAAAAAAGGTCAAAATCAAACCAAAACATTTTGAAAAATGATCAAAACAATGTTTTCGTTGACCTGATGTGAATTTTTTTTCCAGGTTTTTGATTGACGAAAATTTGAGATTATGATTTTTTTTGGTCCCAATTCCAAGACAGAACAACTTCTGAAATCTTGAAAATTGTCATGCGAGGGGCAAACCATTTCCTACTTAACTCTTTTGAAACTCACTGCCTTCAAGTTATGCCCTAAGTCACTGAAGGCAATGAGATTGCACAGATGGAATTGATGAGAACTTGGTAAGAAATGCTGATGGTATAGAATCTAGTCTGCTTTCTCCTAGCTGTATTGGCTTTGGAGGTCTAACGGGAGTATAAAGAAATAAAAACTTTGTATCTACACTCAAGTCTGTAAATATGTCTCTGAATACACCGAAGGAACAGCCATTTTTACATAGTCGACCAAATATCAGATCATCCCATTTAATTTTTTAAGATCAGGTTTCTCACTTTGTACTTGTTTTCCATGTTATCCATTCTGTGCAGCTGCAGCAATTTAATATAGAATGATGTCATGTTCAGTTAAAGTATTTTCTAGATCAGTGAGTCAAATCTACACATTCTGGGTTTTATTTCAGAGAAATCCATTTTATTAGTGATCATAACGATTCCAGAAATGAACTGAGTATTTCATGAAGCAGACCTATACTTTTAGTGATCTAATTTAAAGTCTTGAGATATTGCATGAGTCAAAGGACACTTCTTGGCCTTCAAAATATATCTGTCTTAAATGCTGTCATGCATTAAATTATCACCATATTTCAGGATTGTAAACAATTCCTCTAAAACCAAGAGCTATCCACCAGCAAAACATGATAAATAAAAGAAACGACAACAAAACATTCAGTAATATGAAGCTGAAAAACAATTCCATGACTTATCTACAGCTTGTCCCTTTGTACCCCTGTAGTCCATTAATTTACATACAGCTCCTGGCAGCTTATCCTGGCTAAAGGGTCTTTTAGATGTTGTTCTTGCCCAAGGGCATCATGACAATTGGCTATTGATCAGTCAAGTACATTCTGCAGACTTCACAGAAAAAACATATTCAAAAGACTTTTTAGTGGTGCCAGAAAATACACGGTTTCTTTCTTAATGTGAATTTTCCTTTCCCCACTGCTATTTGGTAATGCCTATTTGTGCTGTACAGCAGAGGCCACAAAATTGGTACTTGCAAGTCTTTCAACAAGGAAAAAGGATGAGTGGCAGGAGAGAAAATCTCTTACTTTAGAAAAAGTATTGATTTAATACAGAGCTCTCTGATATGAAGGTCCTAGGGATGTCTGTTCTTCATTTACAATGTATTTATGGGGGGAATACATAGACCCACCAGTACATCAAGGCAGATTCTTCCAAGAAGTGTCCTCATCATGAGATTATCTTTTCTTCTTCCTTGAATTCGCACATCGTATTTTTAAAGTGTGGCAGATTGCTTGGCTGATATAATCTTTGACAGGATGCAGCTGGTGATGCTAGTATTAATGTATTGAAAAGTGCAGCCAGCCTTCCCTGATGATCCAGTAATTTTTTTTTTCTCTGCTATTTTCTATCCTCTGGCACTAGCAATGATTGAAGCAATTGACCGACTGAGCCAGTGCTTCAGGACATAAAATAACAAAGGGGAAAAAAATAGTGGTAAAAAAATGATAATTTAATGCATGACAAAAAGTGGGTGATGGCTAGCTATTATAGTGTACAGAAAACAACCATATGGGTTAGCAGTGACTAGGTTTGATTATCCCATAGCATAATTGATGAAAATGTAGAATCCAAGACAAATGCCCAGATGCACTGAGAATTTTCCAGTTAACTGAATAGAATGGTAGGCTGCTGCTATAGTCACATACAAATTACACTGCTCTACAGCCAAAATGCTTCTGAAATAAATGTAGTCAAACTTTACTAATTCTGGGTCACTGAGAACGAAAATGATGCTTAAAATTGTTGATTAGCTCTAGTTTTCAAGATATGCTTTTGGGTCAGTATATACGACCCTTGACTTGGGAATGGCGGAGGATAAGTGAGTTATAAAGGGAAGGGATCTCAATTTAAACCAGAAATGACTAAAATACATCTTTGACTGGATCTATGAAGAAATCTATGACTGGGTTTGGACAGTACTTGCCTTTTAGGCAAAACAATGAATGATGCAATCTGAAGCTGGTATTGCGTCATACATGATATGAATTGCATCATGTTATTCCTAGAAGTCAGGGATGATGCAATCATAACGAAGCTTACATCACTCTGCTGAACAAATTGCCCTATATCAGCTCTAGAAATCATACAGTGTCGTGCTCTCATTTGTCAGTGTTTGATTTTGCAAAGGGACACGTTTCTGTTTAGCCAAAGTGAGCAGAGATGCCTCGTACTTGTGTGAACAGTGCAGATAACTTCTGCTATGTTTGTGGTGAAATGACTTTTGCATCACAAAAGCGCAGTATAACCACTATGGTTAAGAAAGCCTATCAACTTTATTTTGGCTGCAAAATTGGAGATCAAGAGGTGGGCCCCACACATATGCTGCAACACTTGTGCAACAAATCTTCGCCAGTGGTTGAACAGGAAAAGGAAATCTATGCCTTTTGCAGTGCCAATGATTTGGAGAGAGCCAACAGATCATACCAGCAATTGTTACTTCTGCATGGTGCCTCCAGTTGGGAAAGGTGTGTCAAAGAAGAAAAAGTGGACTGTGCATTATCCAAACATTCCATCAGCTATACGCCCAGTACCCCACGGAGAAGGACTGCCGGTTCCTGATGCACCAGAATCATTCTCACTTGAGTCAGACGAGGAAGAGGATGAAACTTCTGGTCCTGAACCATCAATGTCACAGGACCCACATTTTCTCCCATCCTCCTCCTCTGAACCACACCTCATAACACAAGGTGAACTGAATGACCTTGTCAGGGATTTGGAACTACCCAAGAGTAAGGCAGAGCTGTTGGGCTCCAGACTACAGCAGTGGAATCTCCTGGCAGGTGATGTTAAGGTTTCCATGTTCCGTGACCGTCAAAAGGATCTTGTCCCATTCTTCTTCATGGAAGGTGATCTTGTAGCCTGCAACAACATCGATGGTGTGATGGCAGCCCTCAACATCGTTCACGATCCAGATGAGTGGAGACTGTTCATTGATTCATCGAAGACGAGTCTTAAAGCTGTTTTACTGCATAATGGCAATGTTTTGCCATCAATTCCAGTTGGTCATGCAGTCCATATGAAGGAAACCTATGACAACATGAAACAACTTTTGAGGTGCATAAACTATGACCAACATCAGTGGCAGCTTTGTGGCGATTTGAAGGTTGTTGCTCTCTTGCTTGGTCTGCAGACAGTACTGCTGTTTTCTCTGCGAATGGGATAGTCGTGCAAGAGATTCCCACTACATCAAGAAAGATTGGCCACTCCGACAGTCATTGGAGCCTGGGAGGAAAAGTGTTCAGCATCCACCACTTGTTGAATCAAGGAAGATTTTGTTACCACCCTTACACATCAAGCTGGGTCTGATGAAGAACTTTGTCAAGGCCATTGACAAAACACAAGCTGCTTTCAAGTACCTCCGTGGAAAATTTCCAAGGTTAAGTGAAGCTAAGATAAAGGAAGGTGTCTTTGTTGGTCCTCAGATTCGTGAACTTCTTCGAGATGATGCATTTGACCATGCACTGCGTGGCAAGGAAAAGATGGCATGGAAAGCCTTCCAGTTAGTGGCAATAAATTTTCTCGGAAACAACAAGGCAGACAACTACAGGTTGTTGGTGGAAAACCTCCTCAAGGCATACAAAAGCCTTGGTTGCAACATGTCACTAAAGGTACATTTTTTGCACTCTCATCTAGATTTTTTTCCACTGAACTGCGGAGCAGAGAGCGGCGAGCACGGCGAGCGATTTCACCAGGACATTGCAACAATGGAGAAACGCTATCAGGGCAAATGGAGCCCATCAATGCTTGCAGACTATTGCTGGACAGTGACAAGAGATGCTCCATTTAATGAATACAAGAGACAAGCCAAGAAGCGCCGAGTAGACACTGAATAGGACTAAACTATGTACAGAATAGTTTTTTGCCTTTTGTTTCATAATAAATTTTATTTATATAACCCTTTTGCTGATTTTTAAAGTGTTACATAAACAGGACAGGTGAAATATTATCATGTAAAGCAACCATAAACACATGAAAAGACCTAGATTTACAATTTATGATTAAAACTGTATCTACACAATATACATAGACATAAAATGTAAAAACTTAAATATCTTAGAAACAGTAGCCTATCAGTTGTTTTAATTGTCATATTTGAATTCAGCACATCAAAATACATAATAAATAGCACATTTTATCTCTGAAGCGGACGACTTCTCAAAAATTGTAGACCAGTGTTACAGGCCTGATCCAGGAAGGGCCTGAACCTCTCCCATGCACTAAGATATGCTGAGCATTCTCCGGTTCTAGTGAAGCTGGGGGTGCTTGATGCCCTACAGGGTCAGGTTTGAAAAGAGATTCTAAAAGTAGGGGTATATCTTTTAAAGGCTGTCAGAGCTGGTCAGGTTATTTATACATAACAATATCAGTGCATTATTGGCATGATCAAAAATATCAAAACTCAAGCTCTCAAACTATATTCCTAAAGCTCAAGCTTGCAAGATGATGAGGAATACTCTCTGATTGTACTAAGCCTTTAAAGAATGAAAGATTCTGCCTCCTGGAGAAAAGGCTTAGCTGTAACCAGGAATTGTTAGAACACAAAGGAGAGCAAAGCCCAAAACGGAATACATCGTGGTTTAAGGGGCACTGTCATAATGTGAGGTAATGGGTGCACTAAAAAAAAGTTCATTCCTATTTCAGAAATATTACCATTTTCAATGATGTTTTCTATATCTAAAATGGGGAATAACTGTAGAATTGGGCAATATCTTTAGAACTGGAATGAACTTTTAAAATGAAACCAGTGTATGTTTATATAAAATATCAAAACCCACACATGCTTGCAGAGTCCAATAATATTCTTCATGTTTTCATCTAAAAACAAATGTTTTAATAAATAATTGTGTTTGCAAGAGGTGAAGGAACAGATCATCCCTATTATGAATCCAATTTCTAGCTTTGAGATGTTACTATAGCTAATGGTGAGGCAGACACCATTGGTCCTGTTTCTATAGGCTTGAATGGGAGTAGGACTGGGCACATTGGGCTAGCTTCACAAGGGGAACTTTGCCATCTAAAGGGGCAGCTAGCTGCTTAAGTCCAACGTTTAGGTGTCACTGGCATTCACAAAACCTCTGCTTAGCTGTCACTTAATCCTGTAGGCACTTAAAGTCCTAAGGGCTTAAGTTTCTGCTCATAAAGTCTCTTATGCACATAAATTTGTGTTGGTGGACATGTACAAGTCCACCTAAGCCTTGGTGGGATTCACAGACTAGTTGATGCCTATCTCTCACCTGTGAGGCCAGATCCCACAGGTGTGCTCAGAATATGTCTAACCCCCCACAAAACACAGCTGAGGAGGAGATGCTGTCCTCCTTATATCCAACAGCCTAGTGGTTGGCGCTCTCCTCGGGAATGGGAGAGATCCAGGTTCAAATCCCTATTCCTTCTGATTTGGAGAAGGAACTTGAACCCAAGTCTCCCATCTGCCAGATGAGTGCCTTATAAGGATTCTGGGGTGGGTATTTCTCACTCTCCAATTGAAACTGTTCTTCTTTGTATAAGCAATTAAATATTCATTGGGCCAGAGATCATGAGAATGACCCTATAGAGCACTTGTTAAGGCACTCATTTGGAAGGGTGGAGACTTGGGCACAAGTCCTGCCTATAGATCAGGCAGACTCTGGATTTGAACCTGCATCAACCACATTCCAAGGGAATGTGCTAACCACTGGACTGTTGGATAATAGGTGCAGGGGTGGGGGTAGTTTCACAAGAAAGGGCTGATCTAGCTTAGGTATACAATTCCAGGAGAAGATTCAGTTCCCTCCAACCCAGAGTTATGTGCCTAACTCCCATTGAGGAGTGGGACTTAGACTTGTATTAATTAGATGGAATATATGGGCCTAAAGAGTCAAAGATGTGAACATGACCCTGTCACTAGTTAAAATTGCAACATAAACAAGTTTTGGGATTTGGAATACAGAGACCTCTGCCTGTTTAGTGCCATGGCAAACATACTATTACAAATCCTTTAACCCTTTTATTAAAGATACAGGAAAAAGAAGGAAAAACGGTTAAAGCATTTGGAAAGTAAAGTATTAAGGCGTTCACTAGAACAACATTCCTTGTTCCCTTTCCCATTAGCTGGTGAGAGTCTTTAGAAAGAACTTTCCCTCTCCCCCGCCCTTGTTTGACAGTCTCTTAGATGGTAACTGGCCTTTTGGGGAAAAGAGAAAAGGAGTTATTTGAGATGCGCTAGAGATGTCATGGTTGCTGCTGTTGTTAAAGTCTAATCCAATTTTCTAGAAGGCAGAACAAGACAAACACACACAAAAGGGCGGGAAAAAGAACAGTAATGATAGAAAATGCAGCTTCTGTCTCTGGTATTGACTATCACTTGCAACCTCACTTTTAGAGAGAAACAGGCACAGCACACTGTCTTATCACCCACTCCGAGACTTTAAAACTTACCCTAGCTAGCCTGATGCTAGTATATTACATTTAGCTGCCTTTTTGGTCACAGGCTTACAGCAGTGTTGCAAAACATACAGTTTTGGCTGACTAAGCCAGACTCTTATTGGACACAAGGAAAAAGGAGAGAGATAGGAAAAAGAAAAAATAACGTATGGAAGGAAAAGGACGCATGGGTGGAGGGAGGAGAGACAAAGTCTCACATCCCAGATGGTGTTTGGGATTTTACTGGAACCAGTGGAGACAGTTGTGTCATGTGGGTCCTTCTCTCTGGCCTGGTTTTGTAAGAACATCTCTCAGGATTAGGATGAAGTTCTGGGGTCTCAGGAGATGGTGAGCATGGCAGCCATAATGGTGAAGCTTGCTCCCTTATCTTTCAATTAGCCAGCATCTGTGTTCATCTGTCTGTTCATCTTTTCTCCCAAAAGTCTCTTTCTGAGGATCCCAAAAGGGAGTGGTGGTTAGAATAGCCTGACGTCTCATTATTTTATTTACCAATTAGGTCCGTTTTGTGACACATTAGTTTTGATTTATTGATTTGTTTCAGGCCCACACTACTTTTGTTTACTAGGCATGATCTTAACACTGTCCTTGAGTTATATTAGTAAGCCTTTTTGTTTTAACTAATTCAATCTATCTCCCTGTTTTACCTTTTCCCATCAACATTTGTTCCTGTGATATTTTTATGAACTTTCACTCGCTGTTCACAATTGGGATAAGGCCTTGGCTACACTTGCAGCTGTACAGCGCTGTAGGTAAACCTGTCTTCATACAGC
This sequence comes from Emys orbicularis, assembly GCF_028017835.1. NCBI lineage: Eukaryota > Metazoa > Chordata > Testudines > Emydidae > Emys > Emys orbicularis. The sequence goes on along the minus strand of NC_088684.1, from coordinate 48,305,195 downwards.
TAAGTAGGGAAAGCGCTGCAGTCTGTCCACGCTGCCAGCTGCCAGTGCAGTGGCGTGGCCACACTTGCAACATTTGCAGCTGTGTTGGGAGCGGTGCATTATGGGCAGCTATCCCAGCATTCATGTGGCTGCAACATGCTTTTCAAAACAGGGTGGGGTGGGGTGGAGTGTGACAGGGAGTGTGGGGGGAGAGAGAGTGCTTTTTGGAGCATGTCAGCACTCTATTTTGCAAGTTCCGAACTCCCGGCCCCCTGCTCATTCATTCATCCACTCAAAGCAAACAGCAAACTGTTTGCTTTTTCTCTGCGGTACGAGCTTTGAAACCGGCACTTCCGCATTCCTGCAGCCAGTCACAACAATGGAGAGGATTGGCCACTTGACAAGGTGATCAGTACAGCGCTGCAGGTTGATTCCTGGTACACACTCACAGGGGAGAGTCATAGCCACTCCACTGTATCTCTTATGCTTCTCGGGGAGGTGGAGTACCTGCAGTGGTGTACCCAGGGAGATATAGCGCTGTACGTGCCTGGCCAGTGTAGCCGGTCAGTGAGTTACAGCGCTGTGAGCGGCTTTACAGCGCTGTAACTCGCAAGTGTAGCCAAGGCCTAATAGGGTAAATATGTAGGACCAAACAGGCCACACACCACTCCACAGCATTTCCTTCTGGCTAGTTTAGGCAGCTCCTTGCTCAGCATGCTGGTTTCTGTCAATACCTTTCTTAGACACCAAACTCTCCCACTGCATTGTGTGGGGAGCCTGGCTGCCTAAGTTTGGTGTTGTGAAGTCCACTAGGTGGCAGTGTACCTAAAAGTAAGGTGCTGCAATGCCCAACGCCTCCTTGTGAATTTAGCCCATTCTTACTAAAATTATGACACAGTCATAATTATAACAGTGCACTCTTTACCTATTGCAGATTTAATCCCATTGAAATGGACTTGGCTATGCTGGCTAGCACATGTACAGATAAGAAAAGTTTAGTATATTGCAAAGATTAAAAACATAGCTGGGCAAATCAATAATATAAATTAACCTCTGATGACTGTCTGACAAAATGTTCACCAAGAGTTGATAGGAAGTGACCAAGAAGCATTTATAAATAAGGTTGAGTAAATCTGCTGAAAATAGTCCACAACTGGCTATTATAAAGGGCATAATGTAAATTACAAATTCTATCTGTAGACTTTGTTTTTGTAGGATACGGACTACTGGAGACTGAACTGGGCTATTACATTCAGGCAGTTCTAGGGGCTGCATTGATCCAAGGTTCTAGATGAAATGAGCTACATATACTGAGTTGCTCAAATTTAAACTTTTTTTCCAAGTTTGTTTATTCATTCATTCTGTTTGCTTAACCTTTATTGTCCTTTTCTGTATAGAGATATAAAGAGAGCTTGATAGGGCTTGCTGCTGCAATATGGAAGGCATATAAAACATGAACTTGAGGTTATCCCACCCACTGTTTTTAAAGTTTTGTAACTTTTGTGTGCTTCAAAAGCATTATTGAAGTCATACCCAGAAGGGTTTTCTGGCTTTATGGAATTTACTATAATAACTGCAAGTCACTTTATAAGATGAAGGCCCAACAGACTGGTATTGTTTGCCTGGTTTTTCAACCCAAGGAAAAAATATTTAAGAGATTTGTGGATCTTGGAGGAAAAAAACTGAAATCTCTACGACAGAGGTTAAACAGAGCCTCTTTGGGCTCTATTTTCAAAAGTTTGTGCTGTTTAGCACTGTGTTTGAAAACAGAACCAAAGGGCAGAAATTGATCCTGAACAGCACACCACACACCGGATTAGGCACATGTAGGATCTTCTATAAACTAGTGAGAGTATGTGAGGCTATTTCTGCACTCTGCAAAAATTAGAAGTCAGAAAATGTAGAACTCTAACTGCTTGAGCTTATATTTTACAGTTTGGTGGGTGACCCTATTGAAGTCAATGGAAGTTTTATCATTGACTTCAAAAGGGCCAAATTTATACCTGCTGTCTCTGTATATCAGTATGAATTTTGATATGATAGCGCAGGTCAAAATTTTCCATCAAAAATGTGGTGTAATTTTCATTTCTATTAAAAATTTTCTATTTTTAATGGGGTGCGGGGAGAGAAAAATATTTTTCTTTCATAAGTGATGAACCCAGGGCTACAAAGCCTTGTGTGGGTCATTCTTATGTTAGTAATCTGACTATCTTCAGTGGAATTATTTGTACTGAGCAAGGTTTATGCAGAAAAGTAAGGGTTTCTAGCACTGGCTCTAAGGCTTAAGTAAGGTGAGATACCCATGGGAAAGGGTGTATAAAGCATATATTTATAGTCACTCAGGGCTGCAAAACAACAGACTTTAAAGTTGTGGTATGTTCATGTGAAGAAAAGCTATTACTGATGCAGAGTGGTATCTGACCCTTCCTGGAATTTGGCAGGTGTAATTTTGTGGAGGGAAATTTCCATATTCAGGTGGAGAAAGATTGATATTTTTTAAAAAGTGTCTGACAGTGACCAGGAGTTTGGAATGTTCTAATAAGTCCCGGGTGATGGAATAATCTTCTAAAGAGCTGGTAATGAGCCCAGAAGTATATGATGAATTCCTCTATCACTGTATGTATACGAAATATGTAGTAGTGATTACCATGTGATAAATTGATTGACAAGCCATCTGAATAATCAAATCATCATGCTAATAGACAATAGTGAAACCACCATATAAAATTAGAGGATTAGCATATGGGAGTACTATATAATAATATTTTCAAAAATTCATAATGGGTATGTCCACACTGGGGGGAGGGAGGGAAGGTGTGTTAACTTGGGTTCAAATAGCAGCGAAGACACAGCACCTCTGCTTTTAACTCAGGTTAGCAGCTGGAATTCAAGTGTATAAGGGAGCCTGCATTGGCATTTGAGCTGCTAATCTGAGTTAAAAGCAGAGCTGCCTTGTCTTCACTGTTGTTTTACCCTGAGTTAACTAACACAGGTGAGTGGTTAACTGCCACCCAACCACCTAGGTTGTTAATTAGTTAAGAAAACTTGGGCCTTCTAAAATCTTGGAGAGAGACCTCTCAGTGGAGCTGGTTACAAAGCTTACCGGAAAAGGGGTCTAAAAAAGGTGCTCCCAAAGGGAGCAGGTGCCAAAAGAACTATAAGTGGCAAAGCTGTAAGAAAGCCCAGTCCTAGAGAAAGGACCTTATCAGAAAACGGCAAGTGGTCCAGGTTGTTGGGGAACTACACACCATTCCAGAGAATAGCTGCAGCAGTTTGACCTCTGCAGGGGCCTTGATTCCAGAGGAAGAACCCTTCCCAGGGTGGTGGCAGGAAGCCTGACCCCACAAATGGGTTGAAAGGGCCTTACTGGGGCTCTTCCAGGTGAAGAGCCTGGACCGAGAAGATAGATAGACTCAGGTGGGGAAACAGACTAATATTAACTTGTCCCCCAGCTAGGACACTGGGGGTGAAGAATTGCTTGCATGTCTGTTTGTTTGGCTTTTGATTAAATACACTAGACCCCTGAAGGGGCATTGATAATTATACGCAAGCCTCATTAAACTTATAGCCAGGCCATAAAGGGGAACTGAGGCACCTGCCACTCCACATTGGCCTACCAGAGGGCATGCACATGGCAATGCTAGGATGACACCAGGAGTGCATTCTGAGTGAGAACCCATAACAGGGAAAAAGGTGAAGCTCTTTGACTCCTTCCTTCTTGGCCTAGCCATGCTGTTGAAGGCCCTTCCTCTGAGAAGTGATGTTGTATCTTGGCTGGCAATGAACTCACAACGGGTCCCTGGGTTGTCGTCATAAAGAATGTGTCAGGCTTATTTCTCGCAACCTCTGTCATTTCCACACTTTGGCTTCATCTCAACAATCCAAACTGGACAGTGCATTCCTCTCTTCATAGTGACATTTGCTAGCAAAGGCAGAAATCGTTGTCCAATAATCTAAGTAGCTTTGCAAGCATCGCTGGTGGTAACCTGTACTTATGCAAGGAAGGGTGAGTGGAAAATACTGTACATAAACCATTTGTAAATCTCTTTGCCTGGAGCAACTAATCCCTCTGTCACCAAGGACTCAATCCTACCAACACAAATGGGAGTAAAATTACTACTGCAGTGAGACTATTCATACAAGTAAACTTACACATGTAAGTGTTTGCAAGACTGGGCCCTAGATATGCTGACTAACCACTTAAGCTGTTCTGTTCTTAACTAGAACACATCAACTGTTATATGCACCCAGAAATGTTAATAATAAGAGTGAAAATGTCATGGGGAGGGGACCTTGGGCCAGATTCCACTGTCACACTGCTGTAAATCTGTAGTAAATCCATTGTACGGGAGAGCAGAATTTATCTCATTATCTGTCTCTTGTGTATGAACATAATCAAAAGTATTTTGGGGAATTGGACATAAAAGCAGGATTCTGTACAACTATTTGAAAGAAACAAATTCTTTTTTTCAGATTTTTTTCCAAATTTTAGAAAACACATTTAGGGCTAGTTTGTGCTCTGGACTACTACATGTCCCCTGCATAATGGGGACGGATAACCTTCCCACACATTATGTCTCTTTGCAAACATTGGGTTTGGGGGTGCCAGAGCTGCACCCACCTCACTAATGCTTCTGCAGATGGGTGGGGAGGGTCGGGGGTGGGTTGAGCTGAGCAGTAATGGGGGAGGGTAATAATTTGCTGCTATTACAGGCCAAGGGCAAATTACTGCCTCTCCCTGGAGCCAGGAAGGAGCAGAAAGGGACTTGTGGTTGAGCTACTGTTCCTTTCCTGGGGTGCTCCTGAGGTATGGCAGTAATGTGTTGCCTTTACAATGGGCTGGGCCCTTACGGCACAAATTAGCCACTACTCTACATAAAACATTCTACTGTGTAAAATGGTTTTTTAAAAAACCCCAATGTATTATCTGACTGCAAATGAAAAATCCTTAGAGGTGAGGTGGGTGAGGTAATATCTTTCATTGGACCAACTTCTGTTGGTGAAAGACAAGCTTTCAAGCTACACAGAGCTCATCTCCTGGGAAAAGTACTAAGAGTGTCTCAGCTAAATACAAGGTGGAGTAGGTTCTTTAGCATAAGAATATACTTAGGATATGTGTTAACTTGTTCCATCTTGTATTTATCTGAGACAGTCTGAGTAGGAGTTGTGGTTAGTTGTATTGAAATTGGTTCTGTCTCCCATAAGTGATTCTTTATCTCCTTCTGCCAGCCCTCTTCCAGATACATGAGCCTTTGCTCATGGCTCCAGATAATCATTCTAGCCTGGATAAAAGCCCTAGCATTCTTAAACAGATAACCCTAAGAATGCATGGGCAGTGGCATTGATTTTCAAAGAGTAAGGACAAAGACTCTGTCTCATGTACAATGTCAGATTTATCTGCCACTTGAACGAGCGGTATTTTATTCTTTACCTAGAGATCAAAATGTAAAGGTGAAAAGACTCTCTAACTTAGGCCTACCAGATTGTATTGATAACATTTAAAAATTGGTGGGTGGTTAAGAAGATCTGGGGTATGAGAGATTTCTTAGTTTCAGAGGATACAGGATAGATAAGGTTAAAAGGGACCAGTCTGGGAATGATTACCTGAAGTGCTCCCCTCTGCCAGGTTAAATCTTAAAAGAAAGGATGAGGACTCTTCCAAAAATTCAGTTGGTTTTTATCCTGTGTTTCAAGTGTAGTAACCCTGGTCCTGGCACTAGCACCTGCTGCAGCTGGCCTGGGGAGAGACAGCCAATGAGAGGGCAGATCGAGCTGGGGAGAGGGCTTGGAATCCACCCAAAGAGGGCAGTTGGAAGGTGGTTAGAGAAGGAGGAGAAAAGAGACTGTGCTGGGGTGAAAAGGGGATTGACCAGAGGAAGCTATGTTAGAGAAACTGGACCGTGAAGGTCATGTGCAAGGAGCTTGATAGGGAGGGACACAGAGCACATGACCAGTGAGGTTGACCATTGGAACACTGACAGAGGGAATATTCTTTGGACACCTGGGGAATGGATGCTGCCCTCCAGGTGAGGGGCTGTTGTTTGCAAGTGTACCTGCTGGAAAGAGGCTCCATCAAAGCAAAGAAGCATCACAAGCCAGAGAGAGGTGAAGGTGGGACAGTAGGGGTGAAGCTAGACTTTGCAGCCAGGGAGAGGAAAAGTTGACTCCCTCTTGGGGTGACACAGGATATTGTTGAAATAAAAACTCATTTTATTGTGCTGATAATTTAAAATTTATTTTCCTAAGCAAGTATTTGATGTTACTTTATATTGTTCCTGCCAAATTTCTGGGGTTTTCCTTTATGCAATTTAAAAGGTTCTCTCCATTATATTGGTTTGCCTCTACCTCTCCTCACAGCAGGCAGAGCCTAGCTGAGGCCTGGGTCACTGCAGAGGTGTACCCAGTTGGGCTTGCCTTAGACTGTAATAAACTGGAGTCAACAGATAATCAAAGGATTAAAGAAGGAGGAACTGGGAAAACTAATCATAACTGTAAACCCAATGGGGTGATTCGTACTGATAACCTAACAACTGAGACAGCTGATAAGGAAATGACTTAACTAGAGTTTGCTCACCAGCTACGTTATGAAGTTTTTATTGAAATTATATCCTGGAATATCACCAACTTAAAAAGTAAAGCCTAGTATCTGAAATTTAAGAATTATTTAGCACAATTTGATTTGATTTTTTGACAAGAAACCTGGCTTACCAAAGATGAATCTTTTTATCTTCCAGGCTATGAATCTTGTTTCGAAGGGTCTGTGGAACAAGCTAAGAAGGACAGACCAGTTAATGGTCTATCCCTTTTTATCTCAATCAAATTAAATGCTATAGTTAATGTACTAGCTCCGAGTAATCCCTGTCTTCAATCATATAGTATCTCCTTCCCAGATAATAATATATTGGTTTATTTGAATGAATATTTGCCTCCATAGGGATCCACCTATTATAATGAATCTATATGGGCAGAGTTAGAATCTCTTATTGACATACTGATTTGAAATTATCCAGTGGCAAATTTGATTCTTAGGTGATTTTAATGCTCAATTGGGTGCAGAAAACAATGAATTGCTAAATCTATCAAATAATACATTTAATGATGGATTGTTTGCCCTTTTCCAAAAAATATTCTAAAGATAAATTAAGAAATTCAGCAGGCCAGTTATTTTTTGCAATTTTGGATAGATTCAGATTGGAAGTTTTAAATGGTATGGTAGGTGATGACATGATGGGTCACTAAATCTCTCAAGTGGTAGGAGTGTGATTGATTATATTGCCATTTCAATTTTAAGCTGGCCTTATTTTTCTAATGTTTCAATGGCTCCTAAATCTGATAGTGACCATCAACCCCTCCAGGTTAATTAGGTTAATTTTTGTCCCCTGGGGCTCTTATATTCATTGAGTAGGGAAGGAAATAGACTTCTGGGAGGGAGGCTGGCTCATCTCATCAAAAGGGCTTTAAACTAGGAACTTGGGGGAGACGGTTGGGAGATGTCCAGTTGATCTCCACGCCAGATTCCAACACTGAAAAAGAGGGCGAGGAGAAAAGCACAGATATAGGTAGGGGTAGGGAATTGGACATAAGAAGGAGGGGGCAGATGGACACTACTGGGTCCGTACCAAAGTGCATAACTAATGGGAGAATGGATAGACAGCATATGGTAAGATGTTTATACACCAATGCGAGAAGCCTAGGTAACAAAATGGAGGAATTGGAGCTCCTGGTCCAAGAAATGAAACCTGATATCGTAGGAATAACCGAAACGTGGTGGAATGGTAGTCATGACTGGAGTACAGGTATGGAAGGGTATGTGCTGTTTAGGAATGACCGGAAAAAAGGTAAAGGTGGGGGTGTGGCATTGTATGTCAATAATGAGCTAAAATGTAAAGAAATAATAAGTGATGGAATGGATAAGACGGAGTCTGTCTGGGCAACAATTACACTGGGTAAAAGAACTACTAGAGCCTCCCCTGAGATACTGCTTGGGGTGTGCTATAGACCACCGGGATCTAGCCTGGATGCGGACAGAGAACTATTTAATGTTTTTAAGGAAGTAAAAACTAATAAGAGCTGTGTGATCATGGGGGACTTTAACTTCCCAGACATAGATTGGGGAACAAATGCTAGTAACAATAATAGGGCTCAGATGTTTCTAGACGTGCTAGCAGATGAATTCCTTCATCAAGTAGTAGCTGAACCGACGAGGGGGGATGCCATTTTAGATTTGGTGCTGGTGAGTAGTGAGGACCTCGTTGAGGAAATGGTTGTAGGGGACAACCTTGGCTCGAGTGACCATGAGCTAATTTGGTTTAAACTAAATGGAAGGGTTAACAGAAATAAAACTATGACTGTGACTAAGGTTTACGATTTCAAAAAGGCCAACTTTAATAAATTAAGGCAACTACTTAGGGAAGTGGATTGGGCTAACATACTTAGAGAGCTAAAGGCAGATGAGGCCTGGGATTATTTCAAGCTGAAGTTGCACGAGCTGTCCGAGGCCTGTATCCCGAGAAAGGGGAAACGGTCAGTAGGCAGGGGAATTAGACCCAGCTGGATGAGCGGGCGTCTCAAAGGGGCGATTAAGAAAAAACAGAAAGCGTACAAAGAATGGAAGAGAGGAGAGATCGGCAAAGAAACCTACCTTATTGAGGTCAGAGCATGTAGGGATGCGGTGAGAAAGGCCAAAAGCCGTGTAGAGTTGGACCTCGCGAGGGGAATTAAATCCAATAGTAAGAGGTTTTATAGCCATATAAATAGGAAGAAAACAAAGAAAGAGGAAGTGGGGCCACTGAAGCTTGCAGATGGAGTGGAGATTAAGGACAATCTAAGCATGGCACAATATCTAAATGAATATTTTGCATCGGTGTTTAACAAGGCTAATGAAGGGCTTAGGAATAGAGGGAGCGGGACAGAGGGGAATAAAGGAGGGGCAATTGACATTAAAGTATCAGAGGTGGAAGCCAAACTTGACCAGCTAAATGGGACTAAATCGGGTGGACCGGATGATCTTCATCCTAGAATATTGAAGGAGCTGGCGCGAGAAATTGCAAGCCCCTTGGCGATAATTTTTAATAAATCTGTAAACTCGGGGGAGGTACCGATGGACTGGAAAATAGCTAATGTGGTTCCTATTTTCAAGAAGGGGATAAAAAGTGACCCGGGTAACTACAGGCCTGTTAGTTTAACTTCTGTAGTATGCAAGGTCTTGGAAAAAATCTTGAAGGAAAAAGTAGTTAAGGACCTTGAGGTGAATGGCAATTGGGACAAATTACAACATGGGTTTACGAAAGGAAGATCGTGCCAAACCAACTTGATCTCCTTTTTTGAGAAAGTAACAGACCTTCTAGATAAAGGAAATGCGGTGGATCTAATTTACCTAGATTTTAGTAAAGCGTTTGATACTGTGCCGCACGAGGAATTACTGGTTAAATTAGAAAAGATGGGGATCGATATGAAAATCCAGAGGTGGATAAAGAACTGGTTAAAGGGGAGACTGCAGCGGGTAGTACTGAAAGGGGAACTGTCGGGTTGGAGGGAGGTCACCAGTGGGGTTCCTCAAGGTTCGGTTTTGGGTCCGATTTTATTTAATCTATTCGTTACTGACCTCGGAACCGAATGTAGGAGTGGGCTGATAAAGTTTGCGGATGACACAAAGTTGGGAGGTATTGCCAATTCGGAGAAGGATCGGGATATTTTGCAGGGAGACTTGGATGACCTTGTAAATTGGAGTAACAATAATAGGATGAGATTCAATAGTGGGAAGTGTAAGGTGATGCATTTAGGGATGACTAACAAGAATTTTAGTTATAAGTTAGGGACGCATAGGTTGGAAGTGACGGAGGAGGAGAAGGACCTCGGAGTCCTGGTTGATCGCAAGATGACTATGAGTCGGCAATGTGACGTGGCTGTGAAAAAAGCTAATGCGATCTTGGGATGCGTTAGGCGAGGTATTTCTAGTAGGGACAGGGAGGTGCTGCTTCCGTTATACAAGGCGCTGGTGAGACCTCATTTGGAGTACTGTGTGCAGTTCTGGTCTCCTATGTTTAAAAAGGATGAACTCAAACTGGAACGGGTACAGAGAAGGGCCACTAGGATGATCCGAGGAATGGAAAACCTTTCCTATGAAAGGAGACTCGAGGAGCTCGGTTTGTTTAGCCTAACCAAAAGAAGGCTGAGGGGGGATATGATTGCTCTCTTTAAATATATCAAAGGGATTAATACCAAGGAGGGAGAGGAATTATTTCAGCTTAGTAGTAATGTGGATACGAGAACGAATGGATATAAACTGGCCGTGGGGAAGTTTAGGCTTGAAATTAGACGAAGGTTTCTGACCGTCAGAGGGGTAAAATTTTGGAACAGCCTTCCGAGGGAAACGGTGGGGGCAAAGGACCTCTCTGGCTTCAAGATTAGGCTTGATAAGTTTATGGAGGGAATGGTTTGATGGGATAATGTGATTTTAGTCAAATAGGCATTAACGGGCCATCGCGGGTAAAATGAGAGTCCGGCTGTAGAAACTTGCCTGTATGCTCGGGGTTCTGCTGATCGCCATATTTGGGGTCGGGAAGGAATTTTCCTCCAGGGTAGATTGGCAGAGGCCCTGGAGGTTTTTCGCCTTCCTCCGCAGCATAGGGCAGGGGTCGCAGGCTGGAAGATTCTGTTGTGGGTGAGTCAGCTTTTGTGGCCTGCATCATGCGGGAGGTCAGACTAGATGACCATATTGGTCCCTTCTGACCTTAAAGTCTATGAGTCTATGAGTCTATGATCCCTGTTGGTCAGTATTTCATTTCTAATTTTGAAGCCTTCTATGCAAGGTAAATTAAGTGGACTCCACTGGTTAAATATAAAAGTAAAGAGAATCTCTCCTCTAATTATGTGTTAGGGTTAGGGCGACCAGACGGCGGCACTTTTTTTTTTTTTTTTTTTTCCTCCGCCAGGGACACCCCCCATGTGTCCTGATATTTTCTTCCTCTCATCTGGTCACCCTAGTTAGGGTAAAAAAAATAAATCCATTTTTCGATCTTAGTTATGTGAGTCTGTCCCTTGATTTACTTCATTGTACACAAATAACAGGTTGATCTGATTACCAGAAGGACTGTTCTTTCCATTCAAAAGATAAAAGAATTTGGTATGTTATAGAGGTTTTTTTTTCCCAAAATAATGCATAGCTAGAGATTTTGGCAAGGGAGGTCAGGAAAGCTGGCTTTCAGGTTCCACCCAAAACCTAGTCCATTTTAGAAAGTATAATAAAAGATTGCTGAAAGAAAAAATTGTCAGAACGTTGTGTGGCATTGTAGAAGGAATTTGAATTTGCTGCCAAAGTGAGAGATTCTGAGTGTTTTTGGAAATTGGTAGCAATGGATTACAAGAGGATTGGGGCAATATTGAAGCTATGATCCCCAAGCATATCTGGGAGAAATATTTTTCTGTACTTTATAAAGATAGGACATTTATTAACTCTGGTAGCCTCCATTCCCAGTTTCCATCTAGAATGGTCTGCAGTATCCAGTAAGGATGGAATTTACATTTTGAATTGATCAACAACATTGTAATAAGGTGCCAGGGAAAGATTTTTATTCCTGCAGAAATATTTAAGGAGAACATTGACCAGTGGGCACTTGTTCTTGGTATAAATAATACACAGATTTTCCACTCAGGTTAGGCTACTGGTATCAATCCACTTCACAAAAAAGGGGATAGGAGAAACCTGGGGAATTATTGCTCATCAGTTTATTGGACATTGCTTTAAATTTTCACCAGATATTTTGTTGGGAAGATTAGAGCAGAAAAAATAAATTATTTGCTCAGGAACCAGCTGGCTTCTGAAATGGCCACTCAATTACAGATAATTCATTCTTATTTAATCTACAAATATGTGCCTCCTAAGGGTGGGGGGAACTGTGTGCAGCTTTTATTGATCTAAAATCATCCTTTGAGTATATTGAAAGGTACCATCTGGAATTGGGAATACCTGGAATAGATCTGCAGGTTTTTTTGTTTGGTTTTTTTTTGTTTTTCTTTTTAAGAGCTCTTCGCAGACAAACAGTGGCCAAGATTAGAATAGGTCTGGGTGAGCAATTAACAGATTCCACCTCATTTACAAAGGTGGCTTGGCAGGGCTGCTTCCTAGCCCCTTTTCTTTCTAACTTTTATATCAATTATGTTTTAGCATTAAAAGGGGATCAGTATTTCCCCCTAAAATCCATGAATCTCCTTGTCTGTCTTATTATATGTGGAAGATATGGTTCTATTATCGCAACCACCAGTGGGACTAAAGCATTTATTAAATTTTCATTTGGTTTATACTGCCAATGGGAGGGCCTCTAAATAAATTATTTAAATTCCAAAGTAATTCTCTTTAGTCAGAGCCAGAGGTTGCATAAATAGAGGATCGATTGGCAATATATTGAACAAGTTACTCAGGTAGGGGAAAAGAGCTATCTGGTTCTCACAGAATGGTTTGTGGTATGAACACATTCAGGGAACAAAAGACAAGGCCTCAAATTCTGTGCAAGCTGTGTTGCATTTTATTTCAACTCATGGGAGCAATTTCATTGCATCATCCTATAGTGTTTGAGGCGCAAACTCAAATATTGTTTGGTGCAGAAATATGGGGATGGAATGAACCCATGGAATTTGAAATGATTAAAACAAATTTCTTAGGAAGATTCTTGACCTCCCAATAATACTCCAGTTGCTCTTCTTAAAGCGAAGACCGGAATTAATTCTGTTTTGTCCAAAGTGCAATATTGCAATATTTTTGGCTTCGTATTCCTAGTATGTACCCACAGCATTTGCCAAGGCTATGCTTAGAGGAACAGCTCAGCGGGACTGTCTCACATAAATTTCCTTGGTTAGAGCATATTCAAAATTCTTTGCATTCTCTAAATTTCTGAGAATTGGAAATTATTAGATTTAAGTTTAAAAATATGAAATCCCTAATTAAGTTGAGGGCAGGGGATACTAATAAACAACTGGATATGGCAGTTGTTTCTGTTACAAAGATGTCACCTTGGTTCCCCCTTCTTAAAAAGATTCATGGGTATGCCAGATATTTAAACAGTTTGTGCAATAATACATTCAGGAGGGCCTTGACAGGTCTCAGAAAATAGAATATTTGTTAGGAACTGACAATGTATCTGTGATCTGAGCAGTTTCCCTATATGCATGGTCAGCCACTAAAACAAGGAAAAGGAAGTGGCCTGGTGATATCTAGTGTAATGGTTTATGTCCCTTTTTACTTTTTATTTATATGCATTTCAGTATTTTATAACTTAGGATTTAGTTTAAAGTTCTGTTGCAATACTTTTTTTTGCCTTGGCTTAAGACTAAGTTGTTGTTAATAATTTGTTGTTGTTGTTCTTGTTACTGTTTAAACCCTCCTATAAAATGAGTCTCTACCATAAGACTGTGGGTGAATTCTTGCTCACCTTACTCACATGAGCAGGCCTGTCACACCCCAAGGCCCCCTCCCTCAGGGAGTCCCCTGGGAAGGCAGATCAGCATTGTATATTGCTAACGCTGTTGCAAGCATCGCAAAGCATTTTGGGAGGGTCAAAGGTGTGTGAGTGGGGAGTGGAAGTTTCCTTTGCAGGTACAAGAGGCTGAGAGGGGAGGAAGGAGAAGAGCAGAGAACAGGTTAACTCAACACTTCAGCTTGCTCAGTCTCAGGTCGAAGATAAGACACTGGCCCCAGCCGCCCAAGGACACTGCTCACAGCTAAGATTTGGCTGACAGCCAAGAGAGACTGGGGCTTGAATGTGCCCGAGCAGCCGTGAGAAAGAAAAATCCAACTGTACAGACCTGCAAAACAGCAAGGCCAGTGAAGAAGAAAACAAAGTCCAGGGCCGCGGAGATTGAAAACACAGACGAGACGACAAGCGGAGGAGCCGAGCCTTGAGTCCTGGGAGCCAGGGTGTTTTGGGAAAGCTAAAGAAACCATGGAAAGCCAGTTTGGACTGGCACAGAGGGCACTAGGAGCAGAGGTGTCCGAACGGAGCACACTTCCACCCCCCCCACCCTCCCTGAGGAGCCAGGACTTAAAACCCTCCTGAGAGCTGGAGCAATTTAGAGAACAACAGCAGACCTGGACGGCCTGGGCCCAGGACCGCACTCTCGTCCATCCTTCTCCCTCCCCCCTCCCTTCTTCTGACGTTACACCCAGGCCGGGCCAGTCTTAGGTAGTGCATGTGTGAATATGAAAGTGGGTTAGGGCTTGGGGTGTAACGCTTTCTTTCTTCCCCGAGTGACGTGGGGGCATTCCCAGCACTCTCTGCTATTTTATTAATAAAGCTTTAAAATTTAGACGCTTGATGTGTTCCATCATCTCCTCCCCAAAAGATCCTGTGGCTTCAGCCTGATCACCTGACGCCTCAGGCAGATTGGTAACAGAAATCTGCCACAGGCCTACTGAAGTCATTGGGGCTGGTCACATGTGCAAGGTGAGCAGGATTTGGCTCTCTTGTGAATAAATAATTGTTTTGACTCCTCAAAGTAACATGCAATCATGTTCACTCCTGTGCAAAGAGAAACCTTCATAAATGTTTGCAGCATTGTTGAACAAGAATAATCAGGAACCTTTGGAACAGGTTTTCTCTCCAATCCAGGTTTGGAGGGAGAACATTGTCTATATACTGAGGCAAAACCATTTGTCTTCCTCAAATGGGTCATTCAGGTCAGTGGGTTTGCTTGTGAGTTAGGCAAACAAGAAAGTGCCCTCTTTAAGAGTCTAATAAAAAACCCTGTGAAGTGAATAGAAAGATTCCCATTGGCTTCCATGGGCTTTGGATTAGCCCCTAACTAGTGACACCGTTCACTGTAGCTATAATCAATTAAGAATATTTCACCCACTCACTTTTCTGCTGTTTCTGTCATTTGTATTAAGTTTTAAAATTTTGAGAAATTTCTTCCGCTCTTTTGTTTTAGGTTTGGACGTGGTGATTCAAATGCTTCTCCTCCAAACAGCTGAGCCAACATTTTATAATATCACGCAAGTAAGTTTAAAAGCTCAAGGTGTGATATGTTTAGAATGAAGGGGCAGATCTTCAGTTTACATCAGTTGATGCCCTGGACTGCTCAAAATGAATTAATCCTGAACAAGATTGTGATGAGAGAAGTAGTAATTTCTCCCCTTGGCTCACTGCATGCTAACAAGTTAACTAGGAATACCAGGTAGGATACAAATGTCTGTAGAAATCAGTATTTTTACATTTGTCTGGGGAAAAAATGCAAAGTGAAGCAGAAAGTGAGTGAAAGCTGTTGTCAGTTCATCCACCTGCTAATGTATGTTGGTATTGCTTACAGCTATATTTTGTGACAGCACAAGAATTTACAATAGTCTCCCAGACACAACAAAGATACTTGCTTTCGCTTTTTTTCCCATGCAAACACGTTGTTTAAAAAGCTGCACAGAGTCCTTTTAAAATACATTTTCCTGAATCACTCAGTATACATGCTCTTTTTTAGCATCATGGGGATCTGTGTAGGCTGCATATAAGGGGCCAAATTCTATGTTCAACTTTCAGAAGTTACAGCTCAGAAGACACTGCCCAGGCAGAGTGAGGTCTAAGGTGACTTTAAGCTCCATTTGTGCCATTTGGATTCTGGGTTGTTCCAGGGGCCAGTGTACCCTTGCCTACTTTCAAATAGGCTGTTCCACAATCTGTAATAGACAGAGAGCAGTGTGGACACTCCTCTTTATTCCTCCAGCCATGGCCCCAGCATGCCTCTGTACAGGGGCTGAAAGAGAATTGGACTCGAAGCTTAACGTTGCTTCTGTCCTGGGGGAATACCCCAAGGAGACCTTATGGACCACTTACACCACAAGAGTGGTGTAAATGAGCTACAGGAGGGGCAGGTATTTGGCACTAGATACTGTTGGAGTTCAAGCAGGATTTAAAATAAAGCTTGGACAAAGTGAAATATTTCAGCAAATGAATAAATCAGTTGGTCTTACCTCCCTGGAAATTAATGCTGTATTCAATATAAAGCCCTAAAAGGAATTAAATTGATTATTTGTCTTGCCAATGAGCAACAGCTCTCTGTGTGTGTGTGTGTGTGTGTGTGTGTGTGTGTGTGTGTGTGTGACATACACACGTACACAGAACCACAGCCAATACTGCAATATCATATCAGAGCAGATCTTCATTTGATGAATATTCACCTCTTAAGCCAGTGATATATGCAAATCTGAGAAGGGGGCAACTGTTATTAGCAGTAAAATGGCAGGAAGCTTGACCCTGGCCAAACTTTACTTAGCAAAAAAGGGGAGAACTTAATTTTCAAGTTCTGATTATCCATTAGTCTGCACAGGAACAATTATTTATTCAGCAAACCTAAAATAAAAGAGCTACAAGTAATCTTGGTGTGTGTGTATAGAGGGGGAAGCAGACATACTGGGACGAATTAGATCCTATTTTCTTGTCACCAAACTTGCAACTGACTGCTGTATTTATACTAGCTTCACAGAGAACAGAATCTAGCTCATTCTTTCAAAATTGCATCAATTACAGCTGCTGACAGGGGCTCTGATTCAGCGAGGTTTTTCAGCCTGGAGTGGCTAGAGGGATTCTATATGCTCTGTCACACCAAATCCTGAGCATAAAGTCATCTGACATTGTGCAAAACACCACAATCTCACAAAGATCTGGCCTTCATTTAGTCGCTCATTATACTCAAAAGTGGTGTTGCATGCTTTACAGCCATATCGCCAGGATGGACAAAAATGCCCCAGCATACCAACCTCTCAAATTTTCCATCAATGAGCAAAAGGGAGTACATGGTAACCCTACCTGGCATTGTCTCTGGGGCCGCCCCAGAAATTTATGGATTTTCAGGATTGAGCCAGATCTGAGAACTTCACTACACGATGCCTGGAGCCATCAACTGTGGTCATTTTGGGTGGAGCAATGGTCCTCATTAGACTGTGCATATTTGTAAAGCCCTTAAGTCAGTGTTACTCAAACTGCAGGTCACAAGGATATTGGGGGGGGGGGTATTGCCAACCTTACTTCTGCACTGCCTTCACAGCTGGGTGGCTGGAGAGTGGTGGCTGCTGGCCAGTGCCCAGTTCTAAAGGCAGCGCCACCA
This sequence comes from Emys orbicularis, assembly GCF_028017835.1. Taxonomy (NCBI): domain Eukaryota; kingdom Metazoa; phylum Chordata; order Testudines; family Emydidae; genus Emys; species Emys orbicularis. Next base: position 48,288,131 of record NC_088684.1, on the reverse strand, counting down.
CCAGAAGCAGCACAGAAGTAAGGGTGGCAATACCACAACCCACCCTACACTAGTCAGATTGCACAGGGGAGACCAGATTTCACAGTCCGTGACACATATTTCCTGGCTCTGAATTTGGTAGGGCCCTATAGATAACCTAACAACTAAAACTAGAATTGTGTGCTTGAAAGTGAGAACCATGTGGGACACTGGGCAACTGAGTCAAGTGGATAGAAAAATGACTCCGTTTAATATTAGTATTCTTGGAGTGAGCAAAATGAGATGGACCGGATGTGGAAGACTTCATTCAGACAGTATAACAGTAATTTATTCAGGATGACAAGATGATACTCACGCAGAGGGAGCTGGACTACTCCGTAACAAAAAGGCAACTCAAGTGCTACAGGAATGGAAACTAGTTGACTCACAAAATTATAAGAGAACATTTTGTTACAAATGAAAGTCCAAGTTGGTAATGACAGCCCTAGATGTGAACATTGCACGGGTAATCATAGAACTGAGGGACAAATAGACAATGGTGAAAGATTAATTAAGCAATGCAGTATGTATCACCTGTGTATTGGGGGGGGGAACTCTTCAGTATCAGGAATCAAAAACTAACATGGAAGCCAAATGATGGAATTACTGAGAAACAATTGGATCACATACAGAAAAGAGCAGGACAAGAGCTAACATAAGAAAACCATTGAGAAATATGTTGCTGTCATGGAAACAGACTATAACAGAGCAAGAACAGGTATTCAACAGCTGGAGGTTGAAAGACTGGGGTTGCCATGTGTCACAAAGCACAAGAACATCTAATAATAGTAAAAGTGAAGCACATGCTTGATTACCTTGCTGGATCGGGGGTCATAAAACCTAAATCTGCTAATGAGTTGAACTTCAAGACCCCTTTTTCCCATTAGTGTGAAATACCCATTTCCCACAGACAGTAAACAACATTTGGGGAGAGCCCTCTCACCAATGTACACTGTGAAAGGTTCCCCCCAGGGTGCCACCTGGAAGTGTGGTACCACTGAGCCCTCTGACTCACCAGCCTGGGCTCCCTCTCAGCACTGTTCTGCTCTGATAAGCTATAGACTGCTCCCGGACCTACACTTCCACCAGAATTCACACGGGCAGGGACACACCCAGTTGCAGTTACATGCAGGCTTTGGCCAGCCACTGCATGAACCAACAATAGAGAGGCTACAGCCAAAATATCCCCCAACCCAGGTCCTAAGAACTGAACCGTCCTGCCCCAATAGAAACCCTGACCAGTATGAATTTATTACCCAGTTCGCCTCTCTTTCAATGTGGAGAAGAATATGCACAATACACGTGTGTTAAACCAAGCTGAGATTTTCCCCAGACACTTCAGGCGAAGGCACACTGGTTTAGATTAAAACACAAAACAGGTTTATTAACTAAAACAAGATAGATTTTAAGTGATTTATAAGTGATAGCAAACAGATCAAAGCAGATTACCTAGCAAACAAACAAAACTGAAAACTAAGCCTAAAATATTAGATAGATTGGATATGAATTAGCAAGCTCTCACCCTGGCTGATGATACAAGCAGTTCACCAGGTTTCTGTACATAGGCTAGAGATCCTTTTAGCCTGGGACCGACCCTTTTCCAAGTCCAGTCTTTGTTCCTCAGGTGTTTCCAGGAACTCCCTGGTGTGAGGAGTGAGGCCCCTTGATGATGTTACACCCCACCTTTATACAGCTTTAACATATGGCAGGAACCCCTGGTTCCAAAATCAGTTCCCCGCCCAGTTTGTGGAAAAATACAGGTACCCAAAATGGAGATCAGTGTCATGTGGTCTGGTCACATGTCCTTGCATGTCCTGCTGAGTCATAACAGTCATTACTCATAGGCTGTCTGGAGCATTCTCAGAAAGGCTCACCAGGTGCGGGATAAGCTTATCCTAAGGCCTTTTGTTTTTCCTAATGGCCCATTACCCTGAATAGGCCCTTCACGACTAGCTGTCTAGGCTGGAAGCATTTTGCCTAGTGGGTGTCACCCAAGTGTAACCACATCTGAAACACAGATACATCATCAATATTTATAACTTCATATCCAAAAATGATAGATGCATACAAATAGGACAAACATATTAATCAAATCATAACTTTTCCAATGACACCTTACGTGACTCATCTTGTACAAATTGCATCATAATTATGTCATAATTATAATCATACAACCATAAAGAATATGGGGTGCAGTGTCACAATAAAACCTAAATCTGCTAATGAGTTGAACTTCAAGACCCTTTTTTCCCATTAGTGTGAAATACCCATTTCTCACAGACTGTAAAAAACATGCGTGGGGCGCCCACCCCCAATGTACACAATTTAATAAGTTATTTAAAATGAAATCACAAAGTAGTTCCTACTCAGATACTAAAAACATTTACAATCAATTTTAGGTGGATTACACAACTGTTATGGCATCAAATATTCACATTTTATAATTCTGTCTGGTTACTATATAATGTTTAAGCAACCACATTTATTTTACTCTAATAAATATCATACAACCTTAGCTTTACTAACAAAAACAGTAGTTCTACTCTAACATTTTCCCCTTTTCTAAAGTCACTTCGTTTGGTCCTCAAGGTGCATGGAGTGGGGATACTCGGGGGTCAGTGAACTTAACTTCTGGGATAGGGAAGCATTTTCTCTTTGGTTGCTCCATTGGTACTGGTAGAGGGTGGAGTCAGTGCACTCCTGTCCAAGGTGTTGGATATCTATTGGGTCTTGTGGTTATAGCACAGCACCACAATTGAGGATATGTGAGCTGTCCCTTGCTCTGCCACAGACTGGTAGGGTGACTTTGGCAAACTATTTAACTTCTTTGTGCTTCAGTTTTCTAACCTGTAAATTAGGGATAATAATACAATCCATATGTACCTCACAGAAGTGTTGTGAGGCTTAATCAGGTAAGACTAGATTATTACGAGCTCTAATACTGCCACAAAGGGCAGTTGAGGGGGGGTAAGGCCCTCAGCAGCCCACACTACAATAACTCCCCTCTTAACATCCTCTCGCTTAACATTGTTTCGATCTTACGTCCCTGCTCAATTACAGAACATGCTCCATTTAAAGTTGTGCAATGCTCTGCTATAGCGTCATTTGGCTGCCTGCTTTGTCCACAGCTGGCAGCCCCCCTATCAGCTCCCCTACGCCCCCCATCACAGCGCCTCCCACCCGCCAGCAGACCCTGCGGATCAGCGCCTTCTCCCTCCTCCCCCCCACCTCCTGCCCGCAGCAATCAGCTGGCTTGCGGCGTTGAGGGGGGAGGAGCAAAGACTCAGCGCACAGGCTACCCCTCCCTCCCCTGCCTCCCAAATGCCACAAACCAGCTGATTGCCATGGGCAGGAGGCAGGGGAGGGACAGGGGAGGAGCGAGGACGCGGCGTGCGGAATAAAGGGGGAGGAGGAGGGAGAAGAAGACGCGGGTTAAGGGTGGGGTGATGTGGGCAGGCCGAGGGTTGAGCCCCCCACCCCTGGTGCTTGCAGAGTAGGGGAAACTGCTGCTGCTGCTGTGCAACGTGCTTCTCCTAGCCTATAGCACCTTCAGCCTCCTTGCCGGCCTTATTGTCTCCAGTGCCAGTGGGCTGTGCCTGTGTGGGGTAAGGCAGGGGCACCTCCCAACTATAGTACTCTACTGTACTGTATGGCAAAAAAATTTTTTTCCCTGGAACCTGATCCTCCCATTTACATTCATTCTTATGGGGAAATTGGATTTGCTTAACATCGTTTCACTTAAAGTTGCATTTTTCAGGAACGTAACTACAACATTAAGTGAGGAGTTACTGTATCTGGAATGTGGTTCAGGGATCCCTGCTACTGCTTCCTTCTGTGGCACAGACAGGGACAGGGCATGAACACAGCCATTGCCAACATACCAGCCAATGAAGCTGGATGGGTGCAAAGGAAGAAGTAAACTATGCCCTTTTTAGGATCGCAGTAAACTTTTTTCTACCATCAGAGCAAGAGGGGAACAGAAAAGGAATTGTGAATAAGTCACAATTTCATTCTTGGTGCTCCTTCTGCAGCAAAGCAGCTGTACACCTCACCACATTTAGGGCAGAGCCTAAAGGCTCAGTCTGGCCTTTTGTTTATGAAGGGCTTTAACATTCATAGATGAAAGAAGCTAGATGAGGACTACTTTGTGCAATCTTTATGCTGGGTGAGCGCTTACTTACTCCAGTGGTTCAGTTGACTTCAAGAGGACAGCTTATGTGAGTAAGCATGCCCACTAATGTCAGTAAAGGTTGCACAATCAAGCCCTATGTAATAAGTGCTTTCCTCTCTCTATTCATCCTAGGCCAGATTCTAGAATTCTTTCTCAAACTGAGTAGTGCCTTACTCCACTGACTTCAGTGAAATACTCATGAAGTAAATTACAACTCAACATAAATAAGAGTAGTGGAACATTGCCGGCTGTTAGCTGCAGGGGCTAGGACTACAGAGAAGTCCTCTTAGTCAGCTGCTAGAGGAAGGGAGTGTTTCCTATTCTTATTTCCCAATGCAGGGGCCAGAAGTGGATGGCGGCAAGGGAGGAAAAATGTGTCACTCAGATAACTCACCCTCCCAACTAGCACTCTGAAGTGCTGACAGGGACCTATATCAAGATCTCCCTGGCTAAAGAGGGGTACTACAGTGTGTGTGTCCTTCATACTGTAGTAATGCCCCCTGGAATATTGTTTCTTAAAAATATAATTTACTTTCTTAGTAAATATTAAAACTTCTGTCTGTAGTATTAGAGCATTTGCTTAAAAATATTAAGAATTCATCCTCTGAACTTGGAGTGTAATACTGCCATTTGGCTTTCATTTTCCCTGATGTTTCATATTACTGTTGATGAGTCAAACTCACTGTGGGAAAAGAATATCACGTCTTTGTTTTCTATTTGAAACCTTGGAAGTACTACAGCAATCTGATTTTATTTTGACTACTGCAATGCCAACATTGAAAAAATATGGTTGTTGTTAATCCATACATTTTACTCCTTGCTTGGTCTAAAACTTGTAGTGTTACTTTCAAGTAACAAATTTGTGGAGGGCAGGAATTTAACAGAGTTGAAGGAGAATTTGCAGGGACATAAAAGAGAAAATGTCCCATTAAGAGGCATCAGGGTCTAGTGGTTTAAGCTATTGGGAGTGGGGAGACCTGGGTCCTAGTGCAGATTGTGTGGCCTCAAGAGAGTCACTTCATCTCTGCCTCAGTTTCCCTATCTATAAAGAAAGGCCCTTACCTCCTTCCCTTCATCACCAGGATGTTGTGAGGATCAGTTAGTTAATGTTTGCAAAGTGCTTAGAGCAGGAAGGCACTATTTAAGTGACAAGAATTATTAACGAAAGGTGGAGGGGACTGATGGTACGATTCCATCTCGGTGTGAAGGAAGTTGGAAGAGTGCTGATGGGTAATGTGATGATATGTGAGAATTGCCAGTGAGGTAATATAGGTAAGAGGATGAGCTTGTGCCTTGCATTTGTGCATGTGCTCAACTTCTCTGCAAATCGGAATGTATGAGTTTTTGGATGAGGAAATGGAACAGAGCCCTGGTGACTGTGGGTACAGTGGGACATAAGGTAGGTTAATGATTGCTGGCAGATGGGTGTGAGTGGAGAAGAGGCTGACGTGTGTATGCTTGTAGGGAGGGGCAAATGGTTAATTTAAATACTGAAAAGAATAAAAACTAAGGTTTCAGAGTAGCAGCCGTGTTAGTCTATATCCGCAAAAAGAACAGGAGTATTTGTGGCACCTTAGAGACTAACAAATTTATTTGAGCATAAGCTTTCATGGGCTAAAACCCACTTCATCGGATGCATGCAGAGGAAAATACAGTAGGAAGATATATATATATACACAGAGAACATGAAAAAATGGGTGTTGCCATACCAACTCTAACGAGAGTAATCAGTTAAGGTTGGCACTCACATTGTGAGGCACTCAGATGTTAGGGTGATGGGACCACATAAGTACCCCCAGGTAGAGTGGGAACCTCTCTATACCACTGCTGGCCCTTCCCTGGGTTTTGGCCCCTTCTTTTCACTTATGCCCCTCAAATCTCCCTCTTCTCAGAATATAACCTTGGCTCTTCTGAGTCCCCTGCGTTCTCTCTCCAACACCCCCACCCCGTGCAGAGGGATTCCTGTTTTACAGGCAATTACCAGCCCTTTCTGATCTTCATCACCCTGCCTCTGTTTGTAAACAAAATACCAACTCCCTGCCCCAGGGGCACTGTTAGTTCTGCAGAGGACATCTGAGTGCCTCACAATGTGAGTGCCCACCTTAACTGATTACTCTCATTAGAGTTGGTATGGCAACACCCATTTTTTCATGTTCTCTGTGTAGATATATCTTCCTACTGTATTTTCCACTGCATGCATCCGATGAAGTGGGTTTTAGCCCACAAAAGCTTATGCTCAAATAAATTTGTTAGTCTCTAAGGTGCCACAAGTACTCCTGTTCTTTTTAATAAAAACAAAGAAATGCATTCTAAAGGCTTTTTTAAAGAAGTCTTATTAATGCGCAGAATGATACACAACAATACATAACTCAGCTGCTCGTTTTCACATTTCAGAAGTTTTGCCACACCTGCTTCTGGCTTTGCAACAATGAAACCTGCTCATGAGGTTTTACAAAACCGAAATCAATCCCATTTTGCCCCTTTGCACCATGAAGTAACAGAATATCAACAATGCTGTCTTATAATATTGGGTAATGCAAAATCTTATAATGCAAACAGGTGAAAGAGAAACTTATGCTATGTGTGTCTATGGAATCAATTAGGTTGGACCACAGCTGAAGTTACCCCATATTAATCTTTCCAAGTCTATAATATTATGTCTTTTTAGTCAAGGCATTTAGTATTGTCTTGTTTTGGAAAATAGGGTGAATATTTTGCTGGGCATAATGAGAGGGCATTTATGGAGACCTAAAGCAAAGAATATGGTGCATGGTTTGGTAGGATGGAGAAGAAAAGGTCTTAATTTGTTTTTGCCCAGTGGAAAGGTGACAATCCTTTTTTTCAGTTTTCCCCCTACTGTGCCAACTCACCCACACTTAATGATATTTTGACTGATGAAGGTGAATGGTAATTGTTGCTGCATTTACATCAATATAATAGGACTAATAAATCCACTTGTCAGCTAAATATTGAAATACAGTGCACTCCACTTAATTGGGATATATTAATTTGGATATCTGCTTAATTGGGATGTTTCCCAGGGATGACTGCTCCTTAATTAGGATAGTAATTCTGCTTCTTGTGAATTGTTTTGGCTAGAGAAGTGGTGCTAATTTATTATGGCCTAGATTCCATCACACTTACTCATGCTGAATAGTTCCTCACTCTGCGAGTAGCCATGTTGAAACCATTGGGACTACTTGTAGACTTGGTACCACTCAACATGAATAATATTGGCAGGATCCAGCCAGGGCCGGCTCTAACTTTTTTGCTGCCCCACTCCCTGAGAGTATGGGCTGCGGCAGGCCAGTGGGCCTGCGCAGACGCACAGCCAATCAGAGAAGGGCTTACTGGGAGCCAATCAGGGCCCAGGTTGGAGACAGCCAATCAGGGCCAGGCTCAGCCTTATAAAAGACTGCACAGGGAGAGAGCAGTCAGTCTGTCCCAGGCCTTCGAGAGGGGAAGGTCTATCTCCAAACTGGGAGACTAGCACCGCGGACAGCGCAGTGCTGGCCAGGCTCAGGGAGCAGAGGGGAGCTCTAGCCTGAGGCCTGCCAGGCTGCAGGCCCTGAGTGGAAGGGCCTAGCGGGTGCAAGGGGCCGTAGGGGAAGCGGCCCAGGGAAGCGCTGCGCCCCGTGCCGCCCCCCCCCCCGCCGAGCGCCGCGCCCCGTGCTGCCGCGCCCCGTGCCGCCCCCCCCCCCGCCGAGCGCCGTGCCCCGTGCCGCCCCCCCCCCCCGCCGAGCGCCGCGCCCCGGGCCGCCGCCGAGCGCCGCGCCCCGGGCCGCCCCCCGCCCCCCCAAGATTGGCCGCCCCTTACCAGGTGCCGCCCCAAGCATGTGCTTGGTTGCCTGGTGCCTGGAGCCGGCCCTGGATCCAGCCCTACAGGAGATACCTGATTCTGGATGAAGCACAGGATTTCAACTGTGCAAAACAAAATCCTGTCGGGTGATCTGAACTCCCAGACACAGATGGCCCCCATATTTTTCCTACCGACAATAAGGGACCCTTACTGAAGCTATCTGATGACAGAGATAAGTGATCCAAGAAGAATCTCCATGAGGGCTTGCTCTGTGATAAACCTTATGTCTGAGCTCGATCCTTCCTTATTCTACTTTCATTTACTTTTTAATTCCTGCCTTTTCTCTGCATGACTTTTCTGCTCTGTGTCCTCAGAGCAGAGTGTTAAATTTGGAACCTTACTACAGTATAAATAGCAGGTGTGAGAGAGAATTTCAATTAAGTTTGGTTTTAAAAACAAAACCTTTTAACTTGGTTGGTTACTTAATCCAGAACATTCATCAAAGTATGCCCCAGTTAAGAAGATTCTATTATATTGTTTAAAGTATTTAAATAGTACTATCTCAGGCTAGAGTAATGGTACAATCCAACCATGATTATCAAAAACAGTATTCTCCTTATAGTATATGCCAATGCTTATGAAGAATAGAGTACCAAATGGTAAATCATTACAGTTCTTAGGAGAACATAGGTCTACATTAAGATAAGAGATTTCAGAGCTTTTCTCCCAACTCTTCTGTAATGAAATCTCATCTAAAAAATTCAAATCCTGTGGAAGATAATAAAATAAAAAAGATTTGTACTACTTCAGTAGTTAATCATACAAAAAAGATTCCGAGTGCTACAAATTAGTAGCATTAATTGCTTTTGTCTAATACCGATAATGTTTTGAGGATGAATAGAAATTAATGGAGGATTTCAACAGAGTTATAGTTTGATGGCTCCCCCCACTGAAAAGTAATAGAAGATAGGAAAACTACTCAGAGCTATAACCATGCACTTAGTAAGGATTGTTGACACTATCTTCCTGTCAGCAGAAAACTTTGTGTATGGGGAGTGTGTGTGTGTGTTTGTGTGGGTGGGTAGAAGGGGGATTGGGTTTGGGTTTGTGAATTTAGAGGTCATGGAAGATACTTGATTGACGGCTCTAGGCACTGAAGTCTACAGATGGATGAGCTCACTTAAACATTATTGGTTTTGTGCTCTACTTATGAGAAAGTGTGGAAAAAGAGCAGAGAAGTGGAAATATTAAAGTGAAATCAAATATATATATATATATATATATATATACAGAGAGAGAGAGAGAGACCCAGTTCCTGCACTACTCTGGAGACATACAGGGGATACCCTGTCATGAGGAGAGAGATACTCCAATTAATATAGATTGGGTGTGATGGTTCTAAGTCAGTTCCCTTCCCTGCTCTCAGGATAAGGGATATGTTGGATATGTCCAGAGAGCAGGATGGGATGTGGCTGGAGCACACTGCACTCTATAAGTATTTTCTGGTGGCATAATGGCCTGTAGAGGGATGGAAGAAGCTGGTATAATTAAAGTAGTTCAGGGGCACTGAACTGAATATATTCATAGATTACAAGGCCAGAAGGGACCATTGTGATCATGTAGTCTGACCTCCTGCATAACACAGGCCATAGCACTTCCCTGAATTAACTCCTATTTGAACCAGAGTGTATCTTTTCGAAAGACAGACAATCTTGATTTAGTGATGGAAAAACTACCACAACCCTTAGTAAGTTGTTCTAACAGTTAATTACCCTCACAGTTAAAAAATTGCACCTTTAAATAGATTTATTTTAATATGATAAATCAAATTTAAGCTAAATTGATTTTAACCACCCTTAACTGTTGTAAGAGTGTCCACAGAGGTTGGTACTGATTCAAATAGATCAATTTTGAAACCAGCTCAGTCAAATCACTGTAATTTATGTGTGTAGACCAGCCTATGAGGCAGAGTGGGTAGGCTACTTTTAAAGTGTTAATACCGGTATTTGAATGTAAGATACATTTTTAAGAGTTACACTGCAGCCCACCTATAGAAACTGCTGTGATAGAGGCACTTTCTGTGTTTAAAAAGGAAAGCATTTTGCCTTGTGTGGATGGTTGAGGTCTTTACTTGTCCTTTGACCGCACAACTTTTAATAGCCTCATGTTTCCAACATAATAATCTTGATTAGGAGTTTTAAACACTCAAACTGACTTAGGCAATTTCTTCAAATGTCTTCAGGATAATGTGACATGATGTCAGGAGCTGCAGACCGTGAGCCTGGTTCTGTAACCCAGTCCACTAACATGCACCCCATCCCCTTCTACAGAGAAGCCCCAGTGGTTTCCCCATGGGGGCTGTTAACAGGAGAAATCACTTTTTTCAATCTGAGGAGCAACCAGTTCCTCTATGAACTGAAAACTCCAGTTGATCAATTTTTTTAATATAAAATATTTAAGACTTGAGGGGTCAGCTGTTCCCACTCCCACACACATTACAATGGTGATGAGTGGTAATAATTATACGATCTTGTATAAACAAAATTCTGTAACAATGGATTTAGAAATGTGCTGGGGGGGGGGAAGGGGGGGACCATCATAAGACTGCTGTGGTGAAATCTAGCCTTGAAACACATTGGAAATCAACAGTAAAAGGGATCCATACACCACTCTGTAATTAGAAACTTACTTCCAATAATTGTTGCTTCTTTGGGACTTTTGCATGGCAAATCATCAAACGTTTTTAAACTAAAAGAACACGCTGTTGTAAGATGCTTTAATTCAGTCTCTTTCCAAACTTTTTTTTTTTAATATATTTGTCTTGATTTTAATTTGATCCTTCATATTAAAAGTGTACTTTGTGGACATTTTGTGAGTGTAATTGAATTGATTCAGCCTGTGCTTCCTGTCATATACACATCCTTGTTTGTTCTGGAACTTATCAGGCTTTGTTATTTAGTGTCTGCTGACAGTTCTGTAAGATCTCTTCAAAGAGGTAGGCAAAAAGAAAACAATGCCGATACTGTATTTTCCATATTGGATTTCATCCTTTTTCCCTTTCTGTATAGAAAAGTCTCTAGAAAACCACTGTAAGCATCTGTGATCAACTTTGCATGATGCTATCCAATAAAATCAAGTTTCCTTTCCAACACCCCAATCCTGGCAAGAGATCGATATGGGAAGAGCTTACCCCTATGCAGTGTCCAGTTAAACTCAGCGGGACTCCATGTGGTTGTGAAAGTCCACACTTCTAGATCCCTTTGAAGGATCAGGGCCCAAGAATACAAATTTAATTGTGGCAACACTTTGATCTGAAATTATTAAAAAACACTATATCCTTGATACAAAACTTCCATTCTTTTGATTGTCAACTAAATATAGTATTGTGAGCGTAGTACAGTGCTTTACTGTATTGTATGAAAATGTTAATATTTTCCCACATAGCTGTGTACATTCATAAAAATAAACTTTATTAGTGTTAAATATAGTTCTAGTAACTTTCATGAGTGTGGAATCAATATTTTGCGGTCTTCTAATCTTAATCTGAAAAATCTTTAATAAAGGTTAAAAAAATATTAGTGCTTGTTGAAGTCAACATTTTGGGAGAAAAAACTTTGAAGAAATATAAAATAAAATATTGTACTGTAATTAGAAAGCAGTAAACATTTACTGTTCCCCTTTGACAACAATTCAAAACAAATCTTTCCAAACTCTAGAGACAACAATGGTACCAAAATACTGTAGTATTTCCATGGGATGGGGGTTGAACACTCATTATCTTTAGAATAATGACAACACTTGTGGGAGTTTCAAGTTAGAGGAATAAGTTCATATCTGTCCCACGCTACGGCTAGTTATGATGATGTTCTACTGAGCCAAGTTATATTTTCCCCTCATCTGTGAAGCTGTAGAAAATTGACTCATTAATGCTTCTTTGTCTCAGTGATTTCACTTCTTGTTCTTTTCCATATTAAGAATAATTACTTTCCCACAAACCTGGACTGTTTTGATGGAGACTACTGTTTTCCATATGTAATTGATCTGCCAAAAATGGCCTTATTTATAAGTTGAAGATCATTGCACAGCTGGGAACAAATTGTGAAAAATGGCCTATTTGGCAGTCACAAATCTAAACCAAGGATTGACTTCTAAATGTTTTTCCATCCATATTTAAGTTTTTTGCAGGCGTTTATATTATTTATTTTGTCTCAATTGCCAACTAAAAACTATGTAAAATCTACAGCATAGATAAATAAGTATACCAATAATAACCATCCCTGGTAATGTCTCATATTCACCATTAGCCATCATGCTCATTTGAACAATCATTTGGAACTCCTGCAACTTGAGAATGACTGTCTCTGTGGTGAATGATATGAGTCAGCTGTGGTGGTAGCTAGATGATAGTAAGTGTCACTATACTCACATGTTCATAGCTTATTTTACTTTGGACCAGATTCTGGTATGTTTCTTCATGTTCAATATCACCTTACTCTACTAGTGTTCTCATTAATTTCACTAAAACTGCTCATGGAGTAAGGTGCTACTCAACACAAGAAAGGAGAACACAAGAAAGGATGTCCCTTTGTTTCTTTAGATTGATATTTCCAGATGTTGCAAATCTTACGTAGAATAATACCTTACACTCTTAACTATCCCAATAGATTGCAACATGGCTCTTTGGTGAACAAGACACTATAAAATATGAATAAGTGTCAGAATTGGGCCTATACAATGTTAGGAAATTCTGACCAGCAATATAGACTTTTCTAAGTAACACTGCTAGTTCTATGGTGTTCATACTCTCTCTCTCTGACTATAGTATATAATGGTCAAATTTTACCAACAGTTGTAGCTGAGATTGCTACAGTTATTTTTTTAAAAGCTAATGATAGCAATTAATGATGACAGTGTTTAACATTTAGGTGATGAAGCAGGACATTGTGGGCAAAAATTTCAAAAGTATCTAAGTGATTTAGGAGGCTAAATCCAATTTTAAAAAGTGACTTAGGCCCCTAGGGAGACAAGGTGGGTGAGGTAATAACTTTTATTGGCCCAACTTCCATTGGTGAGAGAGACAAACTTTTGAGCTTACACAAAGCTTTTCTTTAGGTCTAGGAAAGGCATTGAGAGCCTCACAGCTAAACAAGATTGAACAGATAGTTTAGCATAAGTAGTTAGCACATATTCGAAGGGACCATTAAAGGTGAAGTGCCCCATTAACACCCCTACAGTCATAGGACAAAAGTGTGTGTGTGTGTGGGGGGGGGGGGGGGGGGTTAGTGAGTTACAGATCATTATTATAATCCATAAATATGGTGTCTTTATTAGAACCATGATTTTTAGTGTCTAGCAAAGTAGTGAATCTAAGATCCCAGGCTTGTCTTTTGAAGGTGTTGTGCAGGTTTCCTTTGAGGATGAGAATTGAGACACCAGATATAGTGATCAGTTTGTGAAAAGTGTTCACGCATGGGTGATATGGTGTTTTTGTCATTTGTCATTTTTCTGTGAGAGTTCATTCGAGATGTTAGGGATTGTCTAGTTTCACCCACATAGTTGTTGAGACATTTAATTGCACTGGATGAGGTACACCACATGTTGTGATAGGTATGTGTAGGACTCATGGATCTTGAAAAGAGGGTTCTGGGGGGTGTTGATAATTGTAGTAGTGGAGATATGTCTGCAGGTTTTGCTTCTGTTGTTCTGGCAGGGTCTGGTGCCGCTTTCAGTTTTGGGGGGTCCTGGTCTGTGAGGAGCTTGCTTCTGATGATGAGGTTGGGGGGGTTGTTTGAAGGCCAGAAGAGGGGGTTTGGGAAGGATTTCTTTCAGGATGTGGTCTCCATCAAGTATGAGTTGTAATTGTTTAATGATATCATGTATGGGTTCCAATGTAGGGTGGTAAGTGACAAATAGAGGTGTGCAGTCAGAGGGTTATTTTTCTGTATTGAAGCAGGTTCTTTTGGGGTATTTGGGTGGCCCGTTCAATGGTGCAATTTACTTCTCTGGTGGAATGTCCTTGTTTGGTGAAGACGGTTTTAAGCATGGTAAGGTGTATATCCTGGACTTTCTCCTTGGAGCATATTCTGTAGTATCTGAGGGCTTGGCTGTAGATAACAGATGTCTTGGTTTGTTTGGGGTGTAAAGGTATGTATGGTTGTGACGTTATCTGATTAAAATATGACCATATAGATCATTGTTGCAACCATTGTTATATATTTGCAGCAAATATTGTACAAAGGTTGTCGAGTAAGATGTCTATGAAAAGGCTATGCTTTGCTGGTTATGATTATGTAATCTGTATGCATGTATCATTTTTGTATTTAAAGTTATAATATTGGCTCTATACCTGGATTTCAAATGTTTGTTCCTGGGTAATGTCCATGAAGTAATCAGCCAGATATGCCATGTAAGATATCTGCAATAATGTCATAATTTGCCAGATATTATAATCTTGTTTATATGTTTGTATCACCTTTGTATTATGAGTTATAGATATGTATGTCTGTATTTCAAACTTGTGGTTTGCTTCTGGGTGACACCCCCAGACCAGACATTAATTTAATATACAGTCCTCAAATAAAGGACATATCAGATATTAAACTGATAAGAACAGGTACTACACTTGATCTTAGCTCATAGAGAGCCGAGAGTTTGGCATTAGCACTGCCTAGCCTGTTTGATGGCCCATTAAGGACCATCAGCTATACAATTGACCCACTGAGAGAAGGCAGATACACCTTATGACTCAACAAGGCATGCAGGGAAATGCCTATGGAGAGAACTCTAAGGCTTCCAAGCCATGTGCTGAGCAGCTTGTGTTTGAAACAAAGGAAGCACAGGCTGCATAGCAAGAGACTCTGGCCTTGGCTACACTCGGGACTTCACAGCGCTGTATGTACTCCACCTCTCCGAGGGGAGTAGCTTGCAGCGCTGGGAGCGAGCGTGCAGCGCTGCAGGCTCTGATTACACTGGCGCTTTACAGCGCTGTACTCGCTGCGCTCAGGGGTGTGTTTTTTCACACCCCTGAGCGCAGCAAGTTGCAGCGCTGTACACCGCCAATGTAGCCAAGGCCTATAAAAGGCAGCTGCATCTTCTCCATTTGGTCTTCAATCCTGCTTCTTACCTCTGGAGGAACTTTGCTACAAACTGAAGCTCTGAACAATGGACTGAATGACCCATCCAGGCTGTGGATGTACTCCAGAGACTTGACTTAAGCCACAGTTTATTCCATCACTGCTACAAGCCTGAGCCAAGAACTTTGCCATTACTGTATGTAATCGATTCCTTTAACCAATTTTAACTTTCTTTCTTTAAATAAACCTTTAGATTTTAATTAATAAGAACAGGCTGTCGCGTGTATTTGGGTAAGATCTGAAACATTCATTAACCTGGGAGGTAATGTGTCTGATCCTTTGGGATTGGTAGAACCTTTTCTTTTAAATGATGAAATAAAATTTACTGAAATCATCATATTTGATGTCGGTAACTGGATGGAGGCCGGAGGTTGGATCACTTTAAGGGAACTGTGTTGTTTGGACTTCTGAGTAACCAGTAAAGTAATAAAAAAGCTGTTTTATGCTGGCTTGGTGAATTTAGTATTGGAATGTCCACCAGTTTTGGGGGTTTGGCTACCCCATTCTTTGCAGTTCACCCTAATTGAGTGACCACAGCTGGCTCCCCGCAAAGACCCCAGTCACAGTGGTAATCTGTAGATTTCTTGTATATACTGGTCTTCAGGGGTCCATTGTTGAAGCGGATCATGGTGTCCATGAAGTTGATGCTGGTGTGGGAGCATTCTAGAGAGAGTTGGATGGATGGGAGTTATTTGTTGAAGTTGTGGTGAAAAATCTGTGAAAGAGTTTAGGTCATCTGTCCAGACGATGAAAATGTCATAGATGTATCTCAAGTATTTCATTGGTTTCATGGTACATTTGTCCAGAAATTCTTCCTCAAGGTGGCCCATGAAGAGGTTGGCATAATGGGGAGCCATCCTATACCCATGGTTGTTCCCATGGTTTGGGCAAAGTATTTGGTGTTGAATGTAAAATTGTTATAGGTGAGGAGGAAATGGATGAGTATGGCAATGTTTGGGGTGGATATCTTTGTGTTGTCCATTGTCTTGTAGATGTTTGAGGCAGACAGTGATGCTGTCATTGTAAGGGGTTTTGGTGTATAGGGAGGTGACATCTATGGCAGCAAGGCCCTCAGAGATATATTTTCAAAGGTATTTATGCACCTAAAGATGCAGATAGGCTCCTAAATATCTTTAAAATCTGGCCTTTAGGAGCCTAATGTCCACTGAAAGTCAATGGGACTTAAGAGCCTAAGTTACTTAGGGACTTTTAAACATTTCACCCTATATCTCTTATACATCCTTCTGCATTTCTTCCTGAGGCTGGTGAACCTGTGCTACCCTTTAAACATTAGTTAGATATGCTTGAAATCTATACCCTTAATAGTAATGGGGATATGCAGGACGCCTGCTTTGCTAAGACTGTATTGATATTGAAGGCAACATACATATTTTATGCATTTTTCCTTCTTAATAACTGGGTATGCAATTGTGGTTTCAGCTTTAACCAACTTATGGTGAAAGTACGAGTGGTAGTAGACACATCCTCATTTTGCCAGCGTACTTAGATATCTACTAATATATTTATGGGAACTTACGTGTAAAGTATTATGTCCAGTGAGATAATACACCTTCAGATGGTAAAGGAAACAGGCATGTCATGCGTATATAAATGATTTCTTCTGCCATCAGAACCAACTTTACAGAAAGCTGAGCTTCTTGCTGATCAAATGGAATCTGTTTATGGCAGAGGCTAAGATAATTGCTCTAGGGATTATAGACCATGTTCAAACATTTAATTAATTAGTTGTGCAATCACTAGACAAGCATGTCAGACAACATAGTGGTAAATGGAACATAGTTCTTACATCTAGGAAGATCCATGCATCTCAGCATTACCCAATACATTGAAAAAAAAAGTCATGTTTTCATTCTGGATCTTTGGCTGTATGCAGCCAACTACATGGGCTACCTTACAAAAGGGGTCCAATTTTGCCCTCA
This sequence comes from Emys orbicularis, assembly GCF_028017835.1. Lineage (NCBI taxonomy): Eukaryota > Metazoa > Chordata > Testudines > Emydidae > Emys > Emys orbicularis. The sequence continues at coordinate 48,271,070 of NC_088684.1, read as the reverse complement.
TTGACTTGTATGGGAGTTGTACTATTGACTTCAATGGTATAGAATCTGGCCTAGGATACACAATGTGGACATTTAGGGAAGGTGGATCATGTAGGTAATATATTCCACTATTCTTATTCCATAAAACAGGAATATTAAGTTACTGTCTTTAAAGTAAATAATTGCAGTTTAGCTAAACTTGTTCATGTAAACTTCTTTGCCATATGGATATTTCCACCCATGGAGGAAAGCTACACTCCAGTGAGCAGATGATATATTAATTCAGCTGTGTCAGTTCTGACTGAATCTACTGGCCTCCAGTGTTTTCAATGCTCGGCTCACAGGTCCTAAACTAAGTCTGGTAACTTACTTGAGGAAACCAAGCCCTGTGCTTGGTTGCCTTAATGCACTGATGACACATAACACTGGTAATATAATTGTGGAGTTCTGTATTGTAAAATATCATCCCAGTTCTTGGAATAGACCTTTTACTACTTTAAACTTACAATGTGTAAATGGATGCATTTCTTCCACACCTTCGCAGAATGACCTGCTTTTTAAGCCCCTGTCTCCATGGTGACAGACTACACTGAGTGATACACTGAACAGTGCAGTTGCATTTGCATGCAAAGTAAAACTGAAAAGAGATGTTGCCTCATAAAACAGAAACTCAGACATTTCCTTTTGTCTGTGAGGAAACTGCATCTAAGGAACTGTAAAAGAGAGTGTATAATAGCAGCATGAAAAGAATGGTGAGACCTTTCAGAAGGGATGCCTTCAGTTGATGTTTCCAAGAGAGAGCTGATATTTTGTATATATTTGTGGATCAACATGAGCAGTCTAAGGAAGCTGTGAATGACAGCAACACATGAGCATTTGCAGAGGAAGTCTACTTGGAGCCATGAAGCAATACACTATTCACTACTTTTGACTTGCAGGGCACACATAATCAGGTATAAAATTAAAGTTATGAATCTGTCACAGAGGTCACGGATTCCATGATTTTATAAGACCTCCATGACTTCTTGAAAATCCCAATAATTCAGCCCTGCACAGCAGGTCTCAGACTTCTCAATAAATACATGTTTTATTGTTTATTGCCCGCATCCTGTCCATGACTTTCAATTAAAATACTCATTGCAAAATCATAACCTTTGGTATAATACTAAAATAGCTAGTATCTTTCAAGCTGCATAACCCGTGGGGGTCTCTCTTTGGTTTTGCTGCATGTCTTCTACACTTGTATCATCACCAAATGTTTTCCAGAAGGTCATGTCATTGATTTTTGCAAGGCCAGTTTGGATTTACACTCTAGTGTAGTGAAGGACACCAGCATAGAATGAAAAAAATTCAGAGCTCTGTTTGAATGTTAAGTTAAATGTAGTTTGAAATTGAATCTTTCCACATGCTATATTAATCAGATACATTTTCTGAGATCATATGACCAGAGAATAAAAGAGGCATAAAATCCTGATTTAGACCACTTTGCAGCAATCTCTAGCAGATTTTTTTTCTGATATTTACATCATGATGTTACAATTTATTTAACAGTTGTGGATCCTCTATAGATTTAATGTGGTATTTTTTTTCCATCTGAGCATGCCCCAGGGGTACTTTGCTGTACCACCAGGAGCTGGAAAAACTAGCTAGGACAGGTGCCTGACGGGATTACGTTGAAGGATCTTCACAAGAGGATCCTTACTGAGATTTTATTCCCCATCTTTCAAGTTGTGCCACTGAGAGAATGAATTGGGCCTCTAATCTCACTGGTATAAATCAAAAACAACTTGACTGAAGTCAATAAAGTTACACCAATGTAAATCTTATCTAAGTGAGGTCAGAATTAGGCCAATTCTATGATTGTTCCTTTAAGTTTCAGCTCAGGTTTACTCAGCTTGTTCATGAAACTATCATAGATTTATTCAAGTCAAATCAAAGCTTACAGGTCTCTGTTGGTGGCCAAGAATGGACTCACAAATTGAGTGGTCTAAAATCATGTCACTTCCCAGGGACCTGATGTAATGGCCATTGAAAGTCATTGGAGTTTTCCACTGACTTCAACACGCTTCAGGTCAGGCACTGTATGTATATTAAAATAGCTCTAACACACAGTGCTGTCACAGCCAGTTCCCTCACCTGATTCTTAATGGCAAAATATTGAATTGATACAGTGAGGCATTTTGAAACAACAGCAGAACAAACTGCTATGCTGATCTATTTACTAATTATTTCTGCAACTAGCCAGAATTAGCCTTAACATTACTTTCACAACAGGAATCAAGTTCCTGTTAACAACCTTCAGTCTTAATGAAAACTGAAATAACTAGTCACTGACAATGGACCTCAGTTTGCTTGCATGTAATATGAAGAATTTCTATAGGAGAGAAATATTAAATACAGATGTTCTTCCATTTATTATCCTTAGGCCAGTGGGGAAATAAAGCATTTTAATTGAATTTGAAAGACTGTTTGCAAACTGCTGACCTAGAAGAAAAGCCCTGGAAATCATTTGTTATACGGTTTCTTACAGAACTACTAAGCAAACTGTCATGCAACAGCCCAGTTCTATCCCACAAAACATAGGTAGAGTTTACAGACCAAGTTAAATGTTAATATTCTCCAAAAGGTTTAAGTATGACAACAAGGTACAATAGAGTGTACAAGACATAGTTGGATGCTAGAAAAATAAAATAAATTGTACACAGCTACATTCTGTAATGTTAATATCCAGATTTCCAGTCAGCTTTCATTGTATGAGGTATGTTTTAAAAAAACAAAACAACAACCCCTCTCCTAGGTTTCCTGAGGTACTTAAGAGCATGGAATAGAAATGCCCTTGCACATATAATTAATCATATGGAAAAATACTGGCTGCTGTTCCTCACACACTTACATCAGGATTAGGAAATCTATGTTTCTGATTCTCTTGATGGACAGATTCAACTCTTTTTTATGCCTTAAGGAATTCCCCTGCAAATTAAGGGGTGCCAAGTTGTTATGGACATGAAGAGTGCCTCTCTGGACTAAAGGTTCTGTTACATGACAAGAGATTAAATGCATGTGGACGTTGTAATGGCTTTATTGCATTCATGGTGTTTGATGTAGTATGACGATTAAATATAAGAAACTGCTCTTTTGAATAATTTACAACTATACTTACGACTTTGACACCTGTAAACAATATAATGGATTTACAGATTTTCTTTTAGCAGAAGTATGGTATGTATTTCAGAGAGGGCAGAATATTATATGTGAACATGTTAATTATATCGGGAGTTAATTAGATGGAGCTAAAGCATACTTAAGTGTTGTATTTATTACTATGTATTGTAGTAAAATGACTGGAGTAGAACCCATGCTGTTGGTTAGAATTTCTTTGAATAAGGATAGTATTAGCTGTAGGTGGTATCGATCTCTCATAATTACAGCACATAACGGTCTCTTTACTAGTGCAGTATGGTATGACGAATGAGGAAAAATGAAGATCACCTTTCAGATTACTTCACCCCATAGTGCATACATTATTACACAGGCACTGGAGTATCAGATTTAGCAGCTAGTTAATATTTACTTATTGTTGTATTTCTTGGGGGTAATACTATTGTCTACACTACTGAAAGTAGAAGTTTTTATTTTCTCAACATCACATAAGGGTAGGGTGACCACATGTCCCGATTTTATAGGGACAGTCCCGATTTTGGGGTCTTTTTCTTATATAGGCACCTATTACCCCCCACCCTCTGTCCCGATTTTTCACACTTGCTGTCTGGTCACCCTACATAAGGGAAAAGTAAAATGTCAGTTGTTAACATTTATAAGACTAAATTGTGCTCAGAGACACAATGTGTATTTCCAGAGTTTGCGGAAAGGGATTAATGGGCGGGCAGGAACCTGCTCACGTAAATAAATCTTCTGTAATTCTGCCATCCCCTAAAATGCATGGATTTTCTGATCAAACTGTCTTCCATGATCATGATTCTGGATCCCCTTAAAGAGGTGGGTTGATTTAGCAAAACACTGAATCCCATGTATTCCTCTCTCCTTAGATGGACTTGGATCCAATTCAGTGTGTGTCTATTACCATAGACATTGGAAGAAATAATGTACATGTCTGAGCCTTTTTAGATGTGTAGCCAATAGGAATCTCTCTGGCTAGGGATCTGTACAATATTTTGAAAGTCTTGCTACCTTTAATCCTGGAGAGGAGAAATTGATTATCAAGATGTAGCATAAGTGAATGTCATGGATTCATTTATGACTGGGCTATGTTCATTTTGGGCTCCAAATGGACACCAATATGATAAGGAAAAATATAACAAGCTTTCTAGAATATCAGATAGTTCCTGGAGAGAGAGATGTTGGGTCAAAAGAGTTTCTAGGGAAATGTAGGTCAAATGAACATTTATAATTGGCTGTATTTGAATAAAAATCAGCTGTCTCATTCTGAGCTGAGAAGCTCAGCTTCAGCTCTCCAGTGAAGTCAATCAGAGGACAGAATTGTGTACTAAACCTTTTGAATTTCATGCTGCTACCAGGGCCGGCTCCAGGCACCAGCCGACCAAGCACGTGCTTGGGGCGGCACCTTATAAGGGGCGGCCAATGTTGGGGTGGCGGGGGGCGCTCACGGTGTTTTTGTTTTTGTTCGCGAGGCGGCACTCGAAGGGTTTTTTTGTTTTGTTTTGTTTCGGTGGCGCGGTGCTGGGGGGGGGGGCTTCGGCAGCACGGCGCTAGGGGGGGCGGGGGTTTGGGCGGCCCAGCCCGGCGCTCCAGGGATTTGGGCGGCCTGGTCCGGCAATCGGGGGGGCGCGGGGATTACGGCGGCGCAGTGCGGCGCTGGGGGGGGGGGGGTTTGGCGGCGTGGCACTGGGGGGGGGTGTTACGGCGGGGCGGCGCTCTTCTTTTTTGTCTGGGGTGGCAAAAAAGTTAGAGCTGGCCCTGGCTGCTACTATTATTATTGGTATTGCAGTAGCTCCGAGAGGCCCTAGTCAGAACTGAGACCCTATTGTGCTACGTGGTGTATAAACATTTAGCAAGACATAATCCTTGATCCAAACATCTTTCAATCCAATTGTAACAAAAGGAGGAAAGGGAAGAAGGGAGGACATGGGTAACACTGACAGGGGTCTGTCATTTATTTTAAAATGAAGTGTAAATAAGGAAATAATATGTGCCAGCAATTGATACTGACCAAATAACTATAGACATATTGGCTAATTGACGATTGTTAAGTGGGAGGATATTGTCTCACCTGCAATCAGTCAATTTACTAATGATGGATAGCTTGAGCTGAAGAATACTCCTTTATGATTTAGTGGGTTTGCAGATGTAAATGGCACTTTGCAGCTGGTGTCAGAGCATAAAATTAACAGAGCGAAATGGAATGCTTGCCCCCAAAGAACTTCAACTCTGAAGTTCTAAATCCTGGCAATTCAATCTAATAGTGAACCCTAAACCACATTCATTTGATTTTTAAAAAGCTCCTTACACAATAGTTATACTAAATCTGTCAAGATTTAAAGCAGATAAGATTTCCATAAGCTTTATCTCTGGTTTTTTCATTGAGTTATTGTGATTTAGAATTACCTCTTTTCATAATGGCATTTCAGCAAACATTGATTCTTTTCATAGCCAATGCAATTCATAATTGGCGAGATGGTCAACATTGTACTGGGACAGGTAGGTTAAAAAATCAGGATGGCTCATCTGAAATTGTAGGCTAGTAAGAGGCACAGTGGAAGAATAAAAAAGGTGAAAGAGACACATAAAAATTAGGGGCCCGGTTCTGCTTCTATTCACATCATTGGCAAAACTCCCAATGACTTCAGCAGGAGCAGGCCTGAACCATCGAATATTACCTTTGGGCTGAAACTAATCTGTTTGTATTTATCTAGTCTTTCCCCTCCGCAGCAGGGTTTTCTTGTGTGCTATACTCTCAAGTGTGTTTAATCTCGCCTATTCTGGAACGCTGCTGATAAAGGGGCCTGGGGCACTTCCATCAGTAATTTATTCCATTGTCTAACTGTCCACACTGTTAAAAACCTTTCCCCTGTTGTCTAATCTAAATTTGCCTTTTTAAAATTCCAAGTCATTGCTCTGTGGTTTACAACTCTAAGTCGCTGAGCAATTCTCCCTCTTTGTAAGCCTCAAGAGTATGTGCACAGCTGTCATCTATGGGGAGAGTGAAAAAGGCAGGCCTCCTTGGGCACTGGGGTTACCAGGGTCGCAGCAACCTTTCCCATTGAACTTGAGCATGTGAGGCTGGAACTATACCATAATCATAGCATACCAAAACCTACACCTCTCCCAGGATACAGGACAAGGCAACAGTGGTTTCTTAATAAGGGGCGCACTGCCTTGAGTTCCCTCTGGCATCAATAACATCAGCCTGAATGTGGGGAAGAGACTTTGAAAGTCGGGTGGGAGGTGGCAGGAGTGGATAGGGGTTATATTGTGGGACATGTCAAGGAAAGTAGGGAAACTATGTCAGGCAGGGATTGCCTATAGGAAAGGGTTAAAACAACTAATCAACGTAGATTGGAAGGAGGAATGTGTGGGAAAGATGGGGTGGAATGAGGTTGAGTTTAAAAAATACTGTTAATGGAAAAATCAAAGGATAAAGTAGAGTATATGAGGTAAGGCTGTCATAGGTTAAATAAGCAGAAGGAAAATAGGCTGTGTGTTTTGGACCAAAGAAAGGAATATCTGATGGTGTAAAAAGTAATACAAACAATATTGTGCTGCTTCCTTCCACCTTTCCCATGTCTTTCTGTTCTCACTCCTGCAAACAAATGGACTGATGACACTTATACACCCACGTTGAGTCCCACTGAAGGCAAAGAGATTCGGCATAGGTATAAGAGTCCGTATTTGCACAGCTGTGTGCAAGGTAAAGGCTTTAGATTATGAGCACTATGGGTTAGGGATCTATCTTATCCTATAGGCCTGATTCTCATAGAGAATATAAATCAGTGGAGTTACACCATCATAAATTCTATGTAACATTGTGAAGAAAGAGCCAGTGTTTCTGTAAAGATTCTAGCACGTTTTTGAGCACTTTTTAATAATAGTGATAATAATGTCCCAGATCTTAGTTACTGTCTTCAAAACTGGTTGATGTCTCCTGAGACACTATCCCCCAGTACTTTTACCATATTTGTCTGTTGAAGATTTGTTGTTCCTTTCTTAATATTGATATCCTTATTTATTCCACTGTTTTACACTGTATAGGATTAGACTAAATGCTTTAGAATTACTCGATTAAACCCTTTTGACTGACACAATACTTGCTTTCTTCCTGTCTGCTGGCACCTCACCTGTTTTTCTTAATTTTAAGAAATGACTGCTAGTGGCACTTCTATTTTCTCTGGTAGTTCCCTTAGGAACATTGGTGATTAATACTGCAGATATTTAATTGATCCAAGCACTCTTTCATTTTTCTCTTAACAGCACTTTTAGTGGAAATTAATATTTTCACTTGAAATTAATATTCCCCTCCCTACATTCCCCACTCATCAATTTTTTTTATTAATGCCAGAGGAAAGGTAGTGTTGATTAATCATGGACCATTTTAGTTAAGGTAGCAACATATGTGGAGATGGAATCTCATCCATAGTCAGATCTGCCACTGTAGATCTTCTGAAATGCAAGAGCAGAAATATTCTGCCTTATGCACCTTGTAATGTGGAGACACTGATGGTAATTTTATGCAAAGGACTACAGGTTGTATAGCCATCAGTCCAAGTGCAGAACTCTTGTTCTTGTAAAGGTTAGAACTAGGTCCTGAATGGTTTTTAAATGCTTCTGAATTGCATATAGAGCCTGATCCAAAACCTACTGAAGTCAATGGGAGTCTTTTTTCATTGACTTCAGTGGGTTCTCAGTCTGGCCCTTCATGAATTAGAGTGAAGAGATGGTTGAGCTCAGTCTCAAGGCTCTGTCTTTCATGAGCCATTCAGCCTTTCCTCTCAAATTTTATAATTTCAGCAAACCACTCATGTGAGTTACTTCCACATATTCACACTCAACTGTATACTAAAAATAGCTTAACTCTAGAATAAGAGATATTGGATTGCGTATGGGCCTGTAGCCAGGAACTCCAGAATTCTAATCCTAACTCCTTGGGCTCTATTTGTGTGTTTCTCAATTTTGGAGTGTCTAGGATCTAAGGTTCTGGGCAGGCCAACCTTATCATTTTTGCTGGGATTGCAAAACAGTTCACCCTCGCTGCCCGAGGACCATCCCCCCCCATCACTGAGTCTGATGCCCTCTCCTCACACTGTCTCTTACCCACTATGATCACCACCCTACTCTGCATTAATATGAGCAATGCAAGTTAAGTTTTTAATAAATAAACAAGGTAAATATGTCTGCTTGTTAACCAGGAATGCTCCCCCTTTTCAGGGCCTGATAATTTTACAGAAAACAGCCTTGTCCTTGTTTTTGTAAACACCACCAGACAGGCTACCTGAAGGAGCCACTGGCCATATGAGCCAGTGAAACTGACAGCAGGTTTGTGAGATGTATGCACCTCAGAGATCATTCCGAGGTCTATTTTACAGTGATGTTACTCGCCTATCTCCTCCATAAAACCGCTCAGGGAACTTCCCCTCAGGTTATGCGGACTTGAGATTCCGGCATTGCTGCAAGTGGTGAGCTCCTCTGTCAGTTCCTACTCATCAAAGTCAGACTGATTATTTGTTTTGTCTGTTAGTATTTCTTTCAGGGCTCCAGAGCAGAGCCAGTCTCAGTATTGTATTGTGGGCATGCATGCAATAGATAAATAAAAAGTGCCCCAAATCTATCAGGATGTCATCACTATGCACAAGGATTTGGGGGCAAGTTAGCTAGACGACTGTTTGGCCTAACCCGAAACTGAAGTGACTCATTTTTTGTGTAGAGGGCACTTTTAGGTTCTGTCCCCCCCTAGATTTCTGCAGTAAGAGAAGAGGATTCCAGCTGCTTGAACTGAGTTCTGTGTGTAGTTACCAGCATTTAAAAAAAAAATGATGTGGGGGAAAATTGTCCTAATGAGCTGGGGTTCTTGACAGCCTGTGTCTCCCTGTGAGAGGAACATTCTTATTCTTATTAGAGAACAGTTATTCAATACTCCTGTTTCTGTAACTAAGAATATTTATTTTCATATTGTTTGCACTGATGTATTCTGTGTAGGAGTATATAAATTAAATCATACAGTCTTGAGGGGATTATAAAATTAGGTAGTTATTGAAAATAGGCCACAAAAGACTAAATAATTGAAAAAACAATGACTTAACTAATCAGCATTGTTCTGTTTTCATGCAGGATGAGATCAACTTTGAATATATAAATAAAGAGAAACACAAAGAATGGCAGAGTGTCAAGGTACTACAATATATAAACTATAACATTGGAGAGCTCTTACTTAGCATCTTTCCATACATGTGAAATGGCCTGTATAATGAGTAGTTTTATGAAGCCTTAGAAAAATCCATTTTAATATAATTAAAATATTAATAGAAATTTTAAGAACTAAAGAATTTCAGATGCATCTTTTTACAGTTGTGTTGGAATTAAAGGGGCACTGTCTTGCTTAGAAGAAAATTTGAGCTACTTTAAAGTGAATATAATTTGGGGAGAAATATCCTTCGGATTTAAAAAACAAACTTCTTTTTAAAATGCACCAATTCATTGCCAAGTAATAATACAAATAATCATGGTAATTAAAAAACCCCAATCAGTACAGTATGCAGTGATCAATTTAAGAATATTCATGTTCTTCTAATTGTGTACTGATATGCAGATGTGGTTTAGGTAGCTATAGAAATAAGATAAAGAATCTCCAATTTTGTTTATGCAGCAATTAGTCAGCTGCTTAATCAGTTAAATTTACATGGATCCTTATTGTACTGTAGCTTGTGGTTGCCAAAATGCAGTCACCCATGTCCTACAACCCTCTCCAACTTGCAGATGAACATCAGATCTCATTACTCTTCACTGCACTAGGATGCTTTTGCTTTCCTCCAGTCCTGTCCCTAAACCATTTGTTTTTTGATAAAAGCTGCAGCTAAATGAGAAGATAAATGAAATTTCAGTAGAGTACAACATATTATTGAAAAAACACTACATAATGTGTTTAATCTGTTAGCAGGTGTTATCACTGCTCTGCATTAAAGTGTTCAGATGTCCCTATGTGATCAAGACAGTGCTAGATTTTTAACAGATGTCCTGCTGGGATTGTAAGGCGTTTTTGAGATACTGAAAATACTATATTTTCTTCTGTTTTTTTTTTTTTTAAACTCTACTGGCTCTTACCTTCTTGTTAACAATCAATCCTACAAAGTTTTCCCTGCATGTAATGTGAAGATCAAATGCAGATGCATTATAAAAAACTAAATTAGTTTAATAGTAAAAAGTGAGAGAGTTTAGGTAGCATAGTGTTTAGATAGCATAGCAATAGGTGCTGTAGAAATACCAATAATAAATAGATAGTCTTTTTTTCCAATATTCTATGTTTTAGCTGCCTGCCACAAGACTCAGAAAGAAAGGACACAACTCACTGTGGTTCATTATTCACCAAACTTCAGAGTTTCACTTCTAATCAGAATTTACAGTACATACCATATACATTATTTAACATTCTGATTAAATACCGATACAATAAAAGCAAACAAACTTCAATATGTTTAGCAGAATATTTATGTTTCTGCCTTTGTCCCACATGGAAATATCTCTTAGAGATGTTTTTGTTAATTAAATGGAAACAATCTGTTTTCTAGTTCTTTGTAAATAGCAACAAACCGTAAAGATGGCTCCAAACTCCCCAAACTTACAGGGAGAATTCAGGTCTGGATCTGATCTTCACAGCTGGGTCCCAGGGCTCGGCCTCCAGCCTGAGCCCAAACATCTGTACAGCAATTTTACAGCTCTGAAGCTCATGTCCTGCTAGCCTGAATCAGCTGACCCGGGCCAGCCACAGATGTTTAATTGTGTAGATGTACTCTTTGTGATCTCTAATACAGACCTGTAGATTCTGGACCAGATTCCCCACTCAATTACATCTGCACAGTCTCATTGAAATCAAATAAAAGTCCCAGGGGCTCCACTCACATTCACTGGCTTTATACCGGTGTATCTCGATCTGTTTCAAAAGGGTTACTGCCAATTTACACCAGAGCAAGTGAAAGGAGAATTAGGCCACTAGGCTTCATATACACTGAAGTTAATGAGGTTAATTGGCTGTAATGGAGATCAGAATTTGCTTTGTGTTGAGGCTACATATTAAATGGTATACCCTCTTTTAAGCTTGTGTATAGTTACTTTTCCATTCTCTTTAATACATTATTTTTCTCTTGTCAGAACAAGGTGGTGCAGGATATATTGTTTCACAATGGAATTATCCCTGGTTTGGGGAAATGGACACATGAGTGGAGTCAACCGGCCAAGAGGGGGAAAAAATCAACAGAACAAGCATCATTGAGTTGTTGTCTGAGTGACAGCAGTGTATGAGAGGCTGGGGACTTCAATGTAAGCCAACAGTCATTTCATCAATCCTCTCTCTCTGAGCTCTTCCAGCAGCCTTCCTAGATTAAATCCTTCGCCCACCCTGTTTGTTTCTGTAGACCAGCATGCAGCTGTTAATTATTTTGGCTTGGCAACCCTTCCTTCTCCCTGCCCGCCTGTTTCCTGCACTATGACCCATTTAATCTTTTTGTGATGGAAGAAATAAAAACAAGCAAGTACATCTTTTTCTTAACATTGAGTTACCCTGAGGACAGTTTTAACAGGTTATTACAAACTCCAGGAATAAAAGGATTCTGGCTTCCTAACAAAGCACATTTAATTAGCCTAGTTTTTCCTTATTGAAAACAATAGTACAGAAAAAGGGTATGGTTCCCTGCATAGAAGAACGCATTTGTACATAGTTGTACAGATACTGAATTGTGCTATTTGTAGCTCTCTTTTGGAGCCACAGACTCTTGTGTGATATTCTAAGCATAAGGTATTTTTGTCCATCCACAGCTTCCCTGCAGTCTCACCTTACTTCTTCCAACTGCCTTCTATGCCTCTATCCTCCTGAGACTTCCATGTCCCTCCCTTTCTCCCTGCGATCCTAGCGAAGAACTCAGTTTTGTTCTGTCAAACACTGGAACATCCCATGAGGAGCAACTCAGTGTAGTGTGTATACAATATTTGAAGAGACTTGTGCCAGTACCCAGTGCAGATGTAGAAATGTGCCTGAGAAGAGACATTTCTGCCCACCAGGGGATCCCCTGAGATAGGATGACTTCATCAGAAAGCATACAGGATAGGAAAAAGAGCCATCAACCTCAAGAAAGGTGATGAAAGGGATGGGGAGTTGAGAACCAACCTATTGCTTGGCCAGCCCTGCAACACAAACATAAACCCCTAACCTTGAAGTCCCAAAAGATGTTAATTCTACCCTTACTTTTGCCTCAGACATCAACTGTTTAACACACTTCCCTCACTACTTTATAAATGAAGATTCATGTATAGATCTTTTGAATCTTTATGCCAAAAGAATAATTTATATTCAGTGGATTGTGAACAACTTGCAGCATGAGTGAGGGTTTTTCCCTGGCCTTTGTAGTATTGCTGTAATCAAAAACTGGAATTTGATTATTCACTGGATCGGTGAGTAGCTATTATCTTTATTAATAGTTTGAAAGTAGCATTCCCGCCTCTGTGGTAGTTCTGCATACTGACAGCATTGGGATGCTAGACTGGATAGTGCCTGTGCATCTGGGATCCACAACTGCAAACTTTGAAATGATGGCAAAGGGGGTACAGTAATACCCTCTCCTCCCAACGATTTTCATTTGCCATGTGCTTACTAGAGGTACAATGAAAACAAATGCAGAGGGGCTGCATTACCGCTGTGGCTCCCAGGAGGAATTCTGGTTGAGTTAGCCAGGGTTCCTTCTGGCAGTTCCCAGGGTTTGAATGCTGGAGTGGTGGATTTTACAACCTTAATGAGGGTACATCTAACTGGGTGATCGCCTGCAACTGCCTCGGCACCTACATTGGTGATAGCAAGTATTAAGAACTGCTGTCCCCAGCAGGATTCTTGCCAGCACCTGTGCAGGAGTATACAAGTGCATGCCATCCCTGTCTTGCCTGTGCAGGAACCAGCCAGAATCTGGCCCATAGAGAGGGAGACAATGAGCTGAATGGCTTTTCAGTAGAGCAGTTGTTCAGTATGGAAGTTACAGTAATCAAAGTCTCAGAGGCCTTTAAAATTAGCTTTCAGAAAAAAATAAGAAATGGGGTTCCCCTGCTTATAGTTTGTATGACATTTTACCTGATTCAGTTTATATTTGGAAAAATATTTGATGCACTTGGGTCCTTCATAGACTTTCAGTTTTGGGGAAATTGCCGCTAGTGATTATGTTACCTGTAAGAAGTTTTGCTTGAATAGGAAATTTGTTAGGATCTCAGATTTTTTACCCAGTAGCCCTGATTTTAAAAGGGTCTCCCAACCCATCATCTGATAGTAGGTATAATTTCCTGCCTGCAATAAATGTCTGCAAATTTGCACATGCATTTGATTGAAATTGCAGTTCATACTTAGATATTTATTAGATTTCTCCTCAAAATCAGGTGATTAGACTTCTAAATTCTGTTAAGTGAGTCCATAATTAAAGCAACTGCAAAACTGTAGACACAGCTGGAAGCAGCCTCTCAAACGGAGGCCCTATATACACTTTTATTCCACTGTATGTAATGGGAGTTGTGCCCGAATAACAGCTTTGGGGAGTGGTACAAAATTATTCCTATTTGGCTTATAAATTAAGGTTTTGTGCACACTATCACCTGTGCACAATCATAAAAACCTATTTTAAGAGTAAAATTTATATGTAAGATTTGAAAATTTGACTATTACAGTAACACCACCATTTCTGGTATAACCATGCAGTTTTCAACATTTTGTCCACCTTCCTACCCTTGAAATGACAGAAAATATCAGCAGACATGATATCATTTTGTAATCTGTTGAAACATTAACTCCATAACTACTGGTTGGAAAGAACCTCTTCTTTTCAAGCCTACTCTGCCTTCTCTACAGCAAAGACATATTTTTAAAAAGTATTAATCTGTCAAATTTAAATAGGTTTTCATTGAAAATGTTATCAAAAACATTTTAACACTTTTACTCATTACAAAATGTAACAGGATATAACACATAAATTGATGCTACTAGACAGACAGTGCAGCTAAAAATGGCATCAGATATAAAAATGTATCAATATTAACATAACAAACAGTGATATGAATGTAAATAACATGCTTACAATCTATACAGCCAGGTTACAAGCCTCATTCATTTCCCACTATGAAGTAAAGGAACACAGAATGTAGAGTAGGTATTTGACAGTCTTCTGGAGTACATAATATAATCAGATTTGCAATAGATTAATACAGTTCACAAGTTATCATACCTATTAACTGTCCCTCATTTTGAGATACATCACTTATTTCAGTCCCAAAGGTACCAACATTCCACACACAATTGGTGGCCCCTCATTTTCATCTTTGAAAATTATTTACATCTGAAATAAAGAACTGTGAAACTGTGGTTTATAGAAAGAGTCACTTACATTAAAGGCAAGAATCACACCGTGTTATAAGACTACTGCATGTCTTTTTTGTGTGTGTGTGTGTCCCTCATTTTGGGATCTTTGTCACACGTTGCTTCCAGCATGATGTAGGTCTTCGCAGATGGAGAGATATGCCTGCTACTATTTTTATTAAATGTAAAAAGATGTAGTTAAAACAGGTCTGGGGGGTCTCACTGCGTTTCTTGGCTAGCAGTATAGCTTTTCATTTTATCTTCTCCTTTCTCAGATGCCAGACTATGAGACCATTGCAGTAGACTTGACGACATTTCTGTTTCTTTGATTATAGATCTATTCATGTTTTGCTTAATGTACCTGCATGCAGGAACAGAAATCCATATACAGATTATTATTATTATTAATTTAGGTTGCAGAAATTTCAGTTTTTACTTTATCCCCACAGGGGGCTAAATTTGATCCTTAGGAATTTGGCAACCCAGTGAAGTGAGATACAATCAAAGTCAGAATGTTAGATTAGAAAGTTTGTACGACTTGATAATGCCACATAAACAAATCTAATTCCTTCATGGTCACATTAATGCAAATGTAATGCTCTGGTTTACACTTCATTATTAACAACGGAAATGATGTGAAACACATTCACGGAAACAGATTATATTGTATTTCAGAGATGAGCAAAGTGTAACATCCAGGGTAATGTAACCCAGCAAGACTTCCATTTTGTAATAGGTATGGCACTAGCGAGATCGAATGCCCAATTTCCACAAAGGTATTTGTTCCAAGAGGAGATTTATTGTACATTTCTATAAATACTAGACCATCCCAAATTGTTAAATACAGGGAAATCCAAATAATGTTTTATGGGGCCTCGGAACATAAGACCTTCCAACAGAGTTCAATCAATTAAGTATTTGTCTGTATGAAAACCAAGCTAAAGAAGTGAATTTGAAGGGGAAAATAACCCTCCAGTAATATCAGAAGGCATAGGCATGATGCCTCTGATCACTCTATACTATTTTTCTCATGTTAGTTCAAGAAGTGAGATTGACTCATATGGGAAAAAATCTGTTAAAAACAGGAAAGAATAAAGGAGTGTATCAGTGCTCCATCATTCTTAATATAGCATTCAGTCAAGACATTTTAATGTAACTTTCTTTTAAGATCATAACTTGCAGGATGGAGGGCTCCTAAGCCTTAATGTTGGACCCTCTAATGTCTCAGGGCCAGATACATGCACACACAGGGGCAAAAGGAGAACTAAAACTTTCCCTCCACCCCTGCACTGACTGCCTGGACCTTGGGTCTCAGTGTGGAGGAGTAACTAAGTGCTGTCTGCCTGCTACATCCACCACCCATGCAGTTGGGTGGCAAAGAGGCAGTGAGTTTGTAGAGCCTTGGTTTTAACCTCCTAGCACAGTGGTCAGCAGCAAACTGGCAGTGGGTAAATTCATGGTAAAATGCCATCCCAAACCATCATTTTGTAAAACTGAATTAATTATATCTAGAGCTGGTCCAAACTTTTTTGACAAAATGGAATTTCAAGGCAAAATGCTGGTTTGTTGAAGCCAAGGTATTTAGCGGAGATGCATCAGCTTCAAGGATTGTTCTAGGGGATGGTATGCAAGGTCCTCAGCTCTCTAGGTATTTCTGGAGGGGGGGGGGGTAGAGAGAGAGAGACCCAAATCAAAAACTTTAGCTTATTGATCCCAAAACAGCCATTTTGACACAATTTCTGCAAAATGGATTTGTTGTCCATCAGACAGATCTAATTATGTCTAAGACGAGGGTTGGAGATCTTGCATTGAAGACACACAAAGGCTAAAGCCAGTAGCTTTTCAAATGGTGTAACTTTTTGCAGCCTGCCTGCTTTAACACCTTAAGACATCTAACTCCAGGTGGAAGGGCTTGAATCATACGTCCAAGAGCTGTATCCTCTGCTTATCCCTGGTAACTCTAGAGAGTTGATATATCATGAGAATTCTTGGCCATCATTCTCTAATAATCCTTTGTTCATTTCCCTCTCAAAGTTCACATTACTCACTACATGTCTATGTATTTTATTCATTTTTGCAGGTGTTCACATATCAGTTAAGTCAAGATTCAGGAGAGAGGTGAAAAAGGAAACCATTCCTTCTTTTTCACATATTTTATGAACTGTATAAGCAAGGCAGCTTCATAAATAAAACATGAAGTCCAACAAAATCTGTTGAGCACAAGTTTCTGACATTGGTCCGGAAGTCCAAACTAACTATTAATATAACATAAAACATTTACTTACAGTTGATCTGGAAAAAGAACACAAGCAAGGTCATCTTCTTACTAAAATAACGTTTCTGGTTAAAAGTATTCTATTTGGCACATGAGTTTATCCCAGTGTTTTAGGAGCTTAAGAACAGTTGCTGTTTCCTGATACCTAGCATGCTTTGAAGGTCAGTTGTTTTCTTAGTACATAATACATCAACCCGAAGAAAACATTGTGTCTTCTAATTGCTTATTTTAAAACCCACTGTGAAAAAACACAGGTTAAACACATTGTCAGAGAGGAGAAAATTGATGTGTTGCTTGGCAAACCAGGATAGCTACAGCCTGAGTGTAAAATCTTCCACAGGGTATGTCATTTAATATCCCTGATAAGTCATTTATCTCATTTGCCAACAGATACCATGATGTGCTGCAATGGAATGTCAGGGAGTTTGATATTTAATTTGAATGAACTGCTATTTTAAAAGGAAAGTTATTGTGATGAATCATTAACTGGTGTTATTAGCATCGGGGTTTATAAACTATATAGTGAATAATAGGAACCTTGATAATTGGTCCACAACTTAATGCATCAGCTGAAAACTTTTTTATTTTTTTTGGTCCACACATTCTAGATCAAAATTATTATGCAAGCCAATTTTTTGCCAATAGAAGCCACACATTTTAAATCAAAATTATTATGGAAGTCAGTGTATTATTCATAATTTTTCACAAGGATCTGTCTCTGGATTTCTGAGAATATAACTAAGTGGGTTGTTATCTGTCCAAGCAATGAATCTATAGCTCTTTTTCCAATGTCTTTGGCTTTTTTAATTCAAATGGCCTGTTTTCAAAGCAAACATTTAGTAACTATTTAGTAACTGTACATCGAGCATATCAAATGTGCATTTGAATTAATGCTAGAAGATGAGTATGTATTTACGTTCCTCCTGCAATCTCTGATAGAATTGCCCTAACCTACTTAAGAATACAGACAAAGACAGACTGAATGACTTTTTAAAACCAATAGGTGCTGGAATGACTTATGGGATATCATATTCCTTTACCAGATATGGCTACAGAGCTTGCTTCTGAACAAGATACACACCAGATATGTTCATCATAAGATCCTTTAATGCTCTCCCAGGTATGGCCGAGGTTAGCTTAAATAAGGTATTTTACACACAGTGCCACCTAGTAGCTGAACAGCAAAATACGGATTAGCATTCCATTACATCTCCCCCTTTAAATTCTACATTCCTACCATTTACAATATTTACACTATTATGCTGTCTTGGAAGTTCAGTATGTATCAGTCTATTAGGTGTCTCTGAATTGTACTGGTTTTCTAATTACATGACCTGAAAGCATAATAACTTGGTCACCTGGCTGTCCATTAGTTGCAACAATTGGCTGTGGTTGGTCCAGAATCCTTGAGTCATTGTCTTCTTGTTCTGCATCTGCCATTTGTAGAGTTTTCTCTTTTGATTGTTTTTTCTGAGGAATAAACAGTAACTGTTGACGATTTCCGCTGAGCTCTTCACTGTCGGTCTCAATCATATATGGTCTGGGCACTAAGTTCTTTTTTTTTTTTTTTTGACAGCTGCAGTTGTTCATCCAGTTTGACAGACCTGGCAGTTCTCTGAGTGACGTCTGTTGTAAAAGTGTTCATAAGCTCATTTAGCCTTTTTATCCAATTTGATTACTCTTTACATATCTGACCACTTTGGAGATAGATTCTTTTCTGAAGTTGGACCAGTGGTTCTGAATTGTCTTCCCATCAGGAGTTGTGCTGGACTATATCCAGTAGCTGCAACTGTGTTGATCTGTAACTCAGAAGAGCAAAGAATGGATCTTCCTGCTGTAGGATTTTCTTGGCTGAGTGTCAGCCTCTCCATTTGCTTGCTGGTAATGTGGGGTGCTAGTATTATGATCCAAATAATATTTCATTTGGAATTACTTAAATTCTGCTGCGGTAATTGTGGCCTGTTGTCCGTCACTAGTTGTTCTAGAATACCAAAACGAATAAAAGTGCACTTCAGTCTCTCAGTAACACTGCAACATGTTATGTCTTTCAAATACATTATTTCTATATACCTGGTAAAATAGACACCAGGAATATAGTTTAACTGGGCCTCAAGTTTATTAAGTAGTATATCTGGGAAACTATCTAGCAATAACTCATCCAGTGCAGCTCATCCACTGTAATCTGTTCCACCTGGTGGAGCGCTGCTATCAGCCCCTTACCTCTCTGTTCCATCTGATGAAGGGCTGCAATCAATTCCCTATCCATTAACCTGGTCCCAGATGTATGGCAGGGACCTCATTACCTTCTCCTTGTAGGACGTTAAGGGTATGGGAAAGAGGAGATTGTCTCCAGGCTGCACGAGACATTAAGAACCACAAACCCATTCCCCATCTTTTTTAGAAGATGCTTTCTCCTAATCCACTTTCAGGGAACCAGACCTCTTAACTCCCCCCTTCCCTCCCCCGCTGCCCCCCGGAAAACCACTACTTGTGAGGCTGGATGGGAGGGGGCATTGGTGGTGCTGTTCTGCCATGGCTGTGGGGGTTGGAGGGGAACACTGAAAGTGAGTCCCTCTGTGGCTACATCTACACCGCGAGCTGTTTGTGTGTGTGATTCCCCTGCTTGTGTACACATATGTGTGCTAGCTTGAAATAGCAGTGTAGTCATTGTAGCACTGCTAGGAGCAGCGAAGGCATGGCTGGGCCAAGTACATACCCACCGGTTTCAGGTAGGTTTGTACTTTACACAGCTCAGCTGTGCCTCTGCTGCCACTACCAGTGATACCGCAGTGACACTGCTATTTATACTCATGCTAGCTTGATGAGAACTAGCACGAGCACACATGCAGGGGAATCATACCTTACCATGTATTGTAGACTTGGCCTATGTTCCTAGTTGAGTTTCACAGGCTTGGAAGTTCAGATACTGCCCGATCATTGCTTTCCATTTCATTATTTGACCCTGTCTTGCAGATTGGGTGGGGGAGAATGAATAGACTGTGTGACTTTGAATTTTTTTCCATTTCATTTATTCCCCCTGATACGTTTTTGAACGGAAAGCGAGCATATGGGGAACACTGATTCAATATTAGCACATAGCAATAAAATGTTCTCTAAATTCAAAATGAGTGGTTGACAAAATCCTATTCAGTTATGTCAGATGCATCCAACTGTGACCCTGCTGTATTACTGACTTATTATGGTTTTATACTGACTTGTGGGCATATTCTGTCCCAGCTGCATGAAACTTTTGCCATCTTCACTTCTGTTACTCTAGTTAAAAATATATATGTGCTTACAAATGAATTTTAGATCTAAATTTGGAAATGGAAACTGCATTTGCCTTACAGCACTGAGTTAAATACATCTCAGCAAGAGAAAGAATTTAGCATCAAAGTTGGCATAAGCATATTGTGGATCACTGATCATCACAATGATAGGTTTGGAAATGGTGACAAGAAAACTCTTGGCTTTCATTTTTCAGAAAAAGTTAATTCCTTGCCCTAGTCCAGGGATCAGCAACCTTTGATATGCGGCTCGCCAGGGTAAGCCCCCTGGCGGGCCAGGCCGGTTTGTTTACCTACCGCATCCGCAGGTTCAGCCGATCGTGGCTCCCACTGCCCGCGGTTCACCATTCCAGGCCAATGGGGTAGCGGGAAGCGGTGGCCACCACATCCCTCGGCCCACACCGCTTCCCGCAGCCCGAAGTGGCGAACCGCGGCCAGTGGAAGCTGCGATCGGCCGAACCTGCAGACACGGCAGGTAAACAAACCGAGCCACGTGCCAAAGGTTGCCGATCCCTGCCCTAGTCCTTGCAAAAATAGGCTTGAAAAAATAACTGCTCAGTAAGTTTGAAAGTTTGTCACTCTGATTGTTCCTAAAGGTCAGGAGTTATTTCTGTGATGCACTACAACAAACGAAACACTGGCCCTGAGGCCGTGATTTTGTGGGAGACCCCAAATAAATTGGTGGAGGAAATAACAGGTTGATGCTGATGAGGCTGGCTCCTGCTAGTTCCCTTCCAGCTGGCTGCCTACAGCTAAGCCAGCTTCTCTGCTGAGCAACCAATAAAACCTCTGGCCACAAGTGGGTAGAGCAGCTCTATAATGCAAGACACAGCCTGGCTTAGTGGACTACGCTCAGGAATGAGACCAAAGAACTCCTGCTCTGGAATCTTGGTCCTAATACTGACTCCTAAGTTACCTTAGTGTAATCACTTGGGCCCAGATTTTTAAAAGACATTTAAGCATCGTTTTGCTCAATGTTGCAACACCTAACTGACTTATGAGACTAAGGCTCCTTTTCAAAAGTGACTTAGTCCCAGATCCTCAAAGTTACTGAGACATCTAACTCCGATTGAATTCAATGATTGCAATGGGCATTTACTGCCTGAATACTTTGGAGGATCTGGCCCAAGTGCCTAAGTCATGTTTGAAAGAAACATAGGCTTGTGTAAGCGGTGGAATGGTCCCACTATTGTGGGGAACTTTCCTGGCTTATACACTACCCCGGTGAAGCGAGCTAGTGGAAGGATCTGAGTCCTCACTCCCACTTTCTTTATCCAGAGGCCTGCCTGACCTCAAGCGCTCCCCTTCCACTCTGTGTGGTAGAGTCCTCGTAACCCCAACAAGGCTGGGCCCAGGATTTCTGGGGGCCTCAACCCCCAACCTTGTCGTGGTCACTTAGGGCAGGGGCTAGGGTATCCCCACTCCAGCGTGCTCTCTCTGCACTGGATGCTTCCCTGACCCACTGATCATTACATACAGTTCAAAGCAAATACAATTTATTAAACAGCAATCAATTGAAAAAAATAAGGAAAAAATGGGAAAGGTTAAAAGAAAACCCATCACCCCACTCTGTGGCACAGGGACATCACAACCAGCATCTCTGGAATGTAAGGTAAGTTCAGTCTGTTCCTCACAAGTCCCAGGCCTCCTTCTCAGGCCCTGGCTGTGCCTCAGGGATGCTGCGGGTCGGACACTTGCTCTGGCGGTGGCCACACGCTCTCAGGCTTTAGGTGGCAAGACCCTTCTTCCCAGCATTGCCTCTGCCCCGTCAGGGTTATGATCCCCCTCCAAGTCTGGCCTGCCAGGCGCCTTGGCTGGGGGCGTCTCCCTGTGCTGGGCCCGCTGCCAGGGCCGGCTCCAGGGTTTTGGCCGCCCCAAGCAGCCAAAACAAAAACAACAAAAACAAAAAAAAAGCCGCGATCGCAATTGCGATCGCGATCTGCGGCGGCAATTCAGCGGGAGGTCCTTCGCTCCCAGGCGGAGTGAGGGACCGTCCGCCGAATTGCCGCCGAATACCTGGACGTGCCGCCCCTCTCCGGAGCCGCCGCCCCAAGCACCTGCTTGAGAAGCTGGTGCCTGGAGCCGGCCCTGCCCGCTGCTCAGGGTCCCCCTCACTCTCCCCAGTTGTTCACTGCACCCGGCTCCGGACTGCTCCAGCTTCTCTGCCTCAGCTACAGCTCCACTCTGCCTCAGCACGACTGCTGCTGCTGCTGCTCTGCCTCCAGTTCCTTGTGCTGCTTCTCTGGGCCCTCTGGCTCTGGTTGCTGCAGCTCTCCTCCCAGCACAGGTCTGCTCTCTGGGCTACTTCTGTGACTCTGCTCCCAGCACTGACCTGCTTCCTGGGCTGCTTTTCTGGCCCCTCTGGGTAGCACAGCTCTGCTCTCCCGCTCAGCTTGGGCCCCTGCTTTCTCCTTAGTTGAGCCCCACTCTGTCTGACCCAGGCAATCCCAGCTCACACGGAGGATGAGACCACCTTGGCCTCCTGACTCCTTGATTAGCCTGCCTGCCCTGTCAATCAGGCTGGCCTGGAGCATTGGCCTCTCCCCATTGCTCCTGGGGACTGTCAGTCTCAGGGGCCTGATTTCCCATTGACCCTTCCCCTTTCTTTTGTTACTGGGAGCTAGCCACCCAAAACACCCCCACTGAGTTTTAGTCCCCTTACACTTGCAACCCTGAATTGAGCATTACCTAAATATCTTTAAAAATCTGAGCCCTAATCATTTTTCAAAACAGGACTTAGGCTCCTAAGTCACTTAGGTGCTTCTGAAATTATAGCCTTAATCTTCCCCTGTTCATTTCATGAAATGGAATAGGACCCACTAGAAGGAAGTTTGCAATGGCTGCAGAAATGGTGTAGAGCACCTCACAAGTGTTCAGAGTCCACAATCTGCACAATAACCTTCTAGATACCCTCCCCACCACTGCCCCCTCATAAAGCTTATTTAAAGTGATAGCGTCTGTGCACAGCCCCAACCCAAGCAACCCATTTCTCTTCCAGCAATGAGCTGATAGTTGCTTAGAGCTGACCTCCTCCACCCTTCCTTTTATGCAGAATGAGCACGTAAGTCCAAAAGAATCCCACAGATCACAACAGACAGGACAGAGTTGCTTATGTTTAGCAGGTCACCAGAAATTTTGCAGGTACTCAACTAACGTGGTGATAGTGATACCTTAGACAGAAAGCTAGATCCACCCCAGGGTGCCAAGGTAGGGTCTGATCAAACATGTACTCAGTGTAGTGTGCTGGATCAGTCATGCATCAACTTAACAAGCTTGTAGCCGGTACCAAAAGTAATGTGTTTACCAGGAGGATCGCCCCCCCCCCCCCAATGCAATTGAACTGCTGAGTTTCAGTTTGTTCTTTCAAGCAATCCAAGTGACATGTCCTAGTATAGAATGCTGACCATCAACTTGAAGGAAAAATAGTTTTTCCTCATTGCCAGGTCAATCCTCTCTATTCAGATAGCTAATGCAAGAGATCAGTTACTTTTGTGAATTTGTTCAGTAACATTCCTTTGCTAGGAGTCTTTTATAGTAATAATGTTACTTCAATGGGTCTTAAGATCATTAGTTAACACAAACCCATACATTGTTGATGAATATCACATCTATCTCTAGCTTCTCTCTGTCTTATCTAGGCTCACATCTCTTTCTGTTTTCCCAGTATCTCTTCCTAGATGCCCTGCCATGTCATCATATTAAACATTGCTAAAAATGAGCTCCTTACATTTCCTTCTAAACACCCTGTGCTTTTCTGTTGATGATGATGGTAATACCATAACCATCCCTGTCACTGCACAGGCTTGGGTTCATTTTGGCTTTTCCATTTCTCCTCCCTACACATCTAGGCTGTCCTCAAATCCTGCTGCATATAAAAAGTCTGCTCGTTTCTCCCTATGCCTTCCGCTAAAGTATTTGTTCGAGCTTTGGTTATCACTCATCTTCATGACTGTGCCCTCCTCCTCTGTGGCCTCCCTGTTTCTCATTTCCATCCAGTCCACTCACCATTTACATCTATGTGCCACCAGACTGTCCCAAACCACTGGGACGAGATAGTTTCCTGTTACATACCCATGCCTAGATTTGGGCACCCTCCTTGCAGTAAGAAGCAATGTTTTATTACTTCCACTAATACATTTATAATAATACACTGAGAGTTTGCAGTAGCACCATTAACAGTATCTCAAGAGCATCTCCAGGAAATGTCTGAACTAAAGGAAAATCTCTATTAGCTATTAACAGTATAGGTTCTATTGCATTCAATTAATCCATTCTTTCTGATTTCATTCAGCAGAGGTCAGTGATGCACATATACCATAGCTACTTCATTACAGAGCTAGTTTTCCCTCTAAAAAATCAATATTAAGTTTACTGTTGTTTGATTTTATTTGTTTAGGGTACAGAAAGGGAGGGAAAAGTATAATGTAATCATAGATTAGATTTAAACCAACTGTTTGTTTATATGTATATAAAATGTGTATATGTGTGTGTGTCTGTATTCATGTATGTGCACGTATGTATGTGCCTGTGTATATAAAATCAGTTTTAAGACATTGAGCTGTGTCATTGAGCAACTGTGGCAGATTTATATATAAAAATGATCCTTTATTCAAAAAAAGATTTAAAAAGAGATGTTTAGCAAAATATATTAAAATACAAATTGCCACAGCTGAAATTAATGAATTCTCTATTATCTGAATTATAAACGAGCAGAAATGCTTATAATCCAAAATCATAGCCAGGCTTCTGCCTGCTTCTATAGTTCCCCCAGCTGTACCATATTTCTATTCCTGTTCGATACAGACCATTTTCTATGCAAAGGTTATGCAAAGTTCCTCACCCAAAAGAGTTAAAGCTGCTTCTTCATTCATAAAGGAAAACAATCAAACAATTAACCTCATACCAAACCATAACAAAGCATTTACTGATATGTGATACAGCTTGAGTAGAAAATCCTTCTATTCACTTGCTTGAATAGAAGTAATTCTTAAGACACATTTTTTCATCTAAGCAATTACAAACAAAAACTAAATAGCCACTTGACTTCTCACCTGCATTTCCTAGAAAATAGCAGGCCAGGGTTCACATACCATTCCCAGCTACAAAAGCTCCGGTGGCTGAGAATGCAGCTATTATTGGGAGCTTCCACTGCAAGGAAAATAGCCAGCTTGGGCAACGGTGTTTTCTCTCTCACTGGTATTCCTGTGACACAATCAAACATGTAATCAGCTTCAATGAGAGTACACTAAGGTACCTTTATGATATTATCAATATGTTGTTTGGATTACCCAGTACAATAAATATTATGCACTTAAATACTTGCTTTTCCTAGATGATCCCATAAATAACTGCACTGATAATTAAACTCCTCCCCATAGGAGTACAGACACAAAAGTAGAATGGAAGCAGAGGCGCAGAGAGAGGAAGTGATGGAACTAAGGTCATAGAGCAGGTCAGTAGCAGAGCCAGAGAGAGAACTGAGTTCTCCCCATCCCAGTGTTCTATCCACTGAACCATGCTGGCTGCCACAGGGCAAAACAGGGGTGGGGAAGAATAAAACAATAGAAACCCATTCATACACATACATCCAGTACTAGTAATAATCTGTTTACCATTTATCTCTTCCACTTGATCTAAGACCCTATTGGACTCCATAACTACCGCAAGCCCTTCAAGCCCAATAAATACTACCCTGCTAGCTAACAAGATATTTCCAGGCCTCTTACCAGTACATTAAATCCTTTACCTAAAAATACTGGTCAAAGACAAGCTATGGAAACACTAAGTAGGATTCTAAAGCATTACCTGGGGTTTTAGCTGTTTGACCCATAGTAGTGTTAAAGTCATACAGCCTAAATCAACTACAGCACTTTCCAAAAAGATTGCTAATCGTCTGTTTTAACTGGAGAAAAGTTAGCAATGCGTTTGAACTCAACAGTATACAAGGAATTATGTCACAAGCGTGGGAATGTGACACCAATGTGTGACCCAGGAAAAAGGGGGAAGTTGGTTTCATGAACAAACACTTCTAGTTATGTGCAAATATCTTGTAAGTAGTACGAAGGAGAAAGGAAATGGATCATTAAAGCACAGTCCCTGGCAGTTTTAATGAGGTCTTGGTAACTCTCTTTAAAAAAAATGTTCTTGGTTGTTTACAGAGGTCATTTGGCTACCCACAAGCACTTAAAAATGAAGAGCAAATAGATCCAACATTAATCTTTGTAATGCACATTTACCAGTTAGTCAACTGGTGTTAACTAGACATGTAATCTGTCCAGATAATGCTGACATTTTGAAAAATGCACTGTGTGTGATGAGGAACTTGCTGGGACATTTTGCATGTATATTGGAAACACTTCTGGACTGGAAATGCTTTCTTTTTCTTAGCTGGAGGGGTGGAGAAAGAAGGTGGAAACTGTCAGTCAGAGAGTTAGTGGATGCTCCATCTGGTAGTGGGTATCTGTCTGAGCCTGAACCTGCAAGGTGCTGAGCGCACTGGCCTAATCCAGAAAAGTACAGAAGCATGGGCTTAACTTTCAGCATGTGAGTGCTTCCATTGAAGTCTATGGCAGTGGCCTGCATATTACATCAGCTGAAATTTGAACCAGGATACTTGTCCTCTGTAGGCAGCAGCTGTACAGGCAAGCCAGAAGTTGAGCAGAGAGGGAATGCCCCATCATAGGTGAATGTTCTAATTAGGAGGCTAAAAGTTATTCAGGGGAGTGGTGGCTCCTCCAACTCAATTTTTGTGATAAAGGGCTTTGGCCTCTAACTCGAGGAGAGGGTCCATGGCTGTGACTCCCAAGTGGAGTTAGGCACCGCCCACTAACCAGACTTAAGTTCAACCCCTCTTGTCATTTCCTATTGGCTAGCTTAGGCAGATTCCTGTTCAGTGAGCTGGCTTTTGTGGATACCATTCTTAGGTGCCTAATTTTTCCTTGCATTGTATAGGGAGCTTGGGTGCTTAACTAAGGGCTGTGAATTACACTGCATGACAAGGTGATTGAAAATTAGCCACTGTCCCCTTTGTGGATCTAGCCCTTAGTGTCTAATCCACCATTGGTGTCTATGAAGATCTACATCAGAACTTTTAAATATATGGAATCTTCCTGCCTATCTGCTGGGTGATGGAGAATGGAAATAGTGTGCTGGGAGGTAATTGAAGATGGAGGCGATTGCAGAGTGAGGCTCAAACGCAGCACTCTCTGATGGAGACAGGTTGTTCTGTTGTTTGTTTGGGGTCCCCGCCCAAAAGCACACATTATCTCTGTGTGTGAGAAAACCTAATTCCTAATTACCTGGATCTCAGCGTGGCACCTATGGTGGATAATAAGAATCTATTCATCTTTGGGATATTTCTTTCTACTCTGTGAAAAGACTCTCATCACTGCTAGAAGATGGATAGATAGGACTATCTATAGAACAGAAAATGGCTATTTTGCCTTGACCTAATCTTTAGTTTCCCTGAAAAAAAGATCAGAGTTATGAGGCATCTCTATTATGACTGATTGAATGGTAGAGTAAATATGTGCATCATGATCTCTTAAGGGGTTCTATTCTATTTATTTATGTCCATAGCTACTTTCTAGGGGTATGGTTTTTCCTGTTTGTTTTTTTGTCTCTTTGCTTCAGTGTCCTCATGCCTTTCTCTTGATTCTGTGTAATTTTCTAAGTAACACCTTTACATTCTAATTTGCTGAATCTAAGATCTTTTCTGTAATGTTTTATGGAGACGAGAATATTTGTAAAGCCCCATTTTCTTTCTTTCAATTTAAATTTAAAAGTTCATTATAGTATTTTGTCTCGTAAATGCAAAATAACAGGGGAGGGATGGGGAATAATTTCACTTAATGTAAAACTATGTATTTCTGATTAAATTTACACACTGGCTACTACATGTGGTTTCTATTCTAGGATGTGTTTGCTACACTGCTGTTTTCTGTAATGTACACCACATGCTGTCTGTTGCCTTGAATTTAGGAAAAGGATTATATATACTATAGACTAGACAAAATAAAACCACATTATATTTACTTTTCAAAATACCAGGAGCATCACTTCTGAGATGGGCACAAACCTTGACATTGCTCATGTCCATGCTGATATGAGGGTCAGCGAGTAGCTAAATATATGTGTCTACTTGTGCACTTCTGAGCCATCTTGTATAAGTTGTAATGCACCTTGGGTATGCCAGGACAACTTATTTCTATCACAGTGCAATTTGGACATATCTTTTCAAAGTTACAGAACTAATTACTTCCAGTCTTATAAGAGAAGATCAACATGAAAACTGAGCTCTTGATCATAATAAGCACTAGTCTTCTCTTTCAAGGCCCTTCCTGGCTTATCCCCACCTTTCCTATCACCTTTCATCCACTATTGAGATGTGGACTCTTGCATGCCATGATGCCAGCCTTCATAGCCCACTTGTTAAATTTTCAAATAAGCACCTTTGGGCTTTCTCCAGTGCTGCCCCTCATGCTTGAGAGGAGCTCCCCATAAACCTCCACAAACCTACCTCATTATCCACCTTCAAAACCCTCTTCAAAACTCTCCTTTGATGCCTACAAAACACTTGACAACAGTTAGGCTGCTGAGGTACTGAGACCACTGCCTATCATGCTGACCAACATTGTCCCACTGTTTCCTTGTACTCTCTCCATCTGTCTGCATCTATCTTTTGCCTCTTGATTTATGCTTAGATGGTAAGCTCTTTGGCCTTTGGCTGACTTTTTTATCTGTGTTTGCACAGTGCCTAGCATAATAGGAATAGCCTAATAGTGCACTCTAAGGCACTACAGTAATACTAACAATAAAACATCATAATTGATCTTTCTCTCTTCTCTTTGTCACCAGGGATACCACCACCAGTTACTAGGCTTGTAATTTGGTCATTACCTTGACTCTGCCTTCACTCTTGACCTATACATTCAGACTATGTCCAAGTCTGGCAATTTCTATCTACATAACATCAAAAAGATTCAGTCCTTTCTGAAATACTAAGGGTCTTGTTCTGGCCTTCATCTTATGCTTCAACTACTGTCACCTCCTTCTCTCTGGCCTTGATGTCTACCACGTTGTCCCCCTCAAGTCCATTTTAAGTGCTGCTGCTAGGATTGTCTTCCTGGCTATATCACCCCAAGTCTTGTATCTATCAACTGTTTCCCTCATCACTCTTTTGTCCTTTCCTAGCTATCAGATTAACTAACTTATTGGGCCATTAACTCTTGCCTTTGCACTGCCAAAAATGACAGTTTTAATTGCCTATGTATCTGCTTCTCATTTAAACATCTCTGTGCTTTCGTCTGTGCCACCCCTCATGAGTGGTGGGAAAAATTCCCCATCAACGTCTGGAAAGCTACTAATTTATCCTCTTAAAACCTACCTGTGCCATGATGCCTACAAAGCTGGTATTGGTTAGGCAAGTGGAGAGCAGAGATCTCTGCTTTTCTGCTATAAATCTGTTCTATTGTGACCTCATCCTTCCAAGCTACTCCCACACTGTTTGTCTGCTTTGTCCATTTGTTGTGTCCAGCCCGATTTGCAGATAGTTTACAGCCCGGGGCAGGGCCTGTCTTCTTTGTCTGTACAGTGCCTAGCACAACAGGACGTTGATCCTTAGCTAGTGTTCTTAGGAAGCACTATAAAATAAAGAATGTCAATCTGAGGTAAATTTTACCTTACCTAGGAGTGGGTTGAAATATGGAGTATAAAAACTGGATATGGTATCTTCCTTAAACTTTTCTTAAGAATCAAATTTTGCACTTCATGCACAGGTAATTATTTGTTCCTGTATTTCATTTCCCCCTCATTATTGTTCATTTTCTTTCATTGTGTTTTATTCTTCTAGGTATTTATGTGATGCTTTTTGAATGTGTTGGCAGTAGGAGAAGGGACTCTGAGGGAGACAGACACCCCAATCAGTAGTCACAAATACACTTTCACTACAGTGCAAGCAAATACTTTTTTGTGTGTCTTTATTCTTAATTTATCGTTAGTATTGTAGTAGCACCCACAGGTCCAGTAAGGGCCCTGTTGTGTTAGGTAGCGTACATATAACTAGAGCTGGTCAAAATGTGAAAATATTTCACAGTTCTTTTGTGAAAAAATTCATCCTTTTTTTTTTTCAGATAAAACATTACAATTTTCCAAATTTTGACCAGCTCTCTCTATAATAAAAAGATGGTCCCTGTCCCAAAATCTTGTACTCTAGGTATACAAGAAGAGACAATAGGCTGTACAACAGAAAGGGATGACACATAAATCTATAGTGATGCACAGATGTAAATATAGGCAGAATACATTCCCAAAATGTTCTCACCCTATTTATCCACATTATATTGGGGGCTTGCTCATTTGTTATGGATTGGCCCAATAACATAGAGAATAGCTTTTAAAGAACTAGGGATTTAAACTAGGATTTAGGTTTCTGTCTCCTCTCCAACAGTGTTATTTAAACACATGGAGCACAGATGTTGTTGCCAGACCTACCATAACCTCTTTATGATTGTGTGCTTTCTGACATCAAATTGCCAGGGCAAGCCAATCCCATAGAGCTAGCTCAGTGAATTGCATCAAATGATACACTTTCATTTGCTTCTCATTTCCTTCTAATAATTACTTTCACATGTGCTTGCTGAAGATGTTCCAGTGCCCCCATTTATTATTCTCTTGAGTTGGAAACAGCTTCTTTATTTCACGGGTCTTTATGGAAAAGTCCTATCGAACTTCATTAACAGGAATGAAATTAATTGGATTCTCTAGAAATTACTGTAAAAACCTTTAGAATGTAATACAGAATTTTATTCCCTCTATAAGATTTTTGACTATGCTACAGAATTCTTTAGCGGGAATGTAATTCTCTATTAAATTCTACAGGACATTTCAAAATAGCATTTTCTCATGTGTTCTATAGGACTTTTCCACGTATAGACTCAAATGTGTGTAATGAGACACTGAAAGAGGGTGAATTAAGGAACCAGATCTTGGGGTCTGTGCAACTGCATCCAGCATGGTGTGTGTGGTGCAAAATTCAGCTGTGTACTACCCTGAGCCTGGGACGCCAGTGTGCAGGGCTGGTCCCTCCATATAACTTAGAGCAGCCAAGGTGCCATACCTGCTGGAGGGACTGGTATAACGAGATTGTTCCAATCATGTCCTCTATGCGAGAAGCACAGAGGGAATGTCCTTGGAGTATTCCACTAATGATCTCAGTAATATTGTATATGGAAGCATTAACACATCCTTACTTCTCCTCTCTCTATTCTCCCACTTATGCATCCAAGGTTCTAGAGTAGCTATGTTACCTGTCTACTTTAGCTATTTTACCATATAATGTGTGTCTAATATTTTGAACATAAGAACGGCCATACTGGGTCAGACCAATGAGCCATCTAGCTCAGGATCCTGTGTCTTCAGTCAGTGGCCAGTGCCAGATGCTTCAGAGAGAATGAGCAGAGAACGGGGAAATTGTGAGTGATCCATCTCCTGTTGTCCAGTCCCAATTACAGGCAGTTGGAGGTTTAGGGACACCAGAAGCATGGGGTTACATCCTTGACCATCTTGTCAAATAGTCACTGATGGACCTATCTACTGTGAACTTACC
This sequence comes from Emys orbicularis, assembly GCF_028017835.1. Taxonomy (NCBI): domain Eukaryota; kingdom Metazoa; phylum Chordata; order Testudines; family Emydidae; genus Emys; species Emys orbicularis. Next base: position 48,239,358 of record NC_088684.1, on the reverse strand, counting down.
TAATTCTTTTTTGAGTCCAGTTATACTTTTGTAGCCTCTGCAAATTTTGTCACCTCACTATCCCAGCCCCTTTTCCAGATCATATATGAATATGTTGAACAGCACTGGCCTCAGGTCAGATCCTTGGGGGACCTGGCTATTTACCTCTTTCCTCTCCCTGGGGAAATAGATTCAATGTGTGTAATGGCTCAGCCATTCCCAGTCTCTATTCACACATTCCCAGTCTTCTATTCTGAGCCATTACACACATTGAATCTATTTCCCCATGTTAAGTATCCTCACACCTTCTTGTCAAACTGTCTGAAATGGGCCATCTTGATTATCACTACAAAAGTTTTTTTCTCCTGCTGATAATTGCTCATCTTAATTAATTAGCCTCTTAGAGTTGGTAGGGCAACTCCCACCTTTTCATGTTCTCTGTATGTGTATATATATCTCCTTACTATATGTTCCATTCTATGCATCTGATGAAGTGGGCTGTAGCCCACGAAAGCTTATGCTCAAATAAATTTGTTAGTCTTAAGGTGCCACAAGTACTCCTGTTCTTTTTGCGGATACAGACTAACACGGCTGCTACTCTGAAACTTGGGTGAATACTATCTGGTCTGGAAAAAAGCATAAGAATCCATGTCTATTCCTAGGCTTTCAGGGGTTTGTAAATAATATATTCAGGAATTAGTTATTTGTTCAATTTATTTTCAGGTATTGTTCCTGGTAAAAGCCTTTATTGAAGATTGTCTCTTGCTACTTTGGTCTGGGCACAGCTGAGTGTAAGGAGTTCCATAGCCGGGGCACTGTTGCTCAGAACATTGCTTCTGTAAAACCCTGCATTTATAATGACTTGGAGGTGGGGGTGGGGAGGGAAAACAGAAAAGCACTGAAAAGATTGAATTGGTGGGTGGTATAACTGGGAGAAATACAACAACCTGCAGTGAAGATAAAGGACACATGAGCATCATAGATTAATCAAAGGTTTGTAAATCAGTATCTTATTGTGTATATAATTTGGTTTAAATAGAAAGGCTCTGAATGATCATTTAGGAGCCTGAAATACGTGTGCGCGCATGTGCACCATGCTGTGGAATAAGGAAAACAACGGAGTTACTCCCACTTGAAAAACACTGATTATTTATGTGCTTTACACTGCCACCTATATGCCACCTATAGGATTTTGGTCTAAACTGAACTACTTGTTAATTCAAAACATGTCTTTTGTCCTCCAAGGGAAGAATAATGTACATAGACTGTATATGGTACAGTTCTCTTGCATGAATAGTTTTACTTAGGCATATCATTTAGAGTGAGGTTTATCCACATGCTTTATTTAGATAATCATTTTGTTTCCAAAGGTTTATTTCCCTGTTATTTTTTGCACAAGATGCCTTACCACAGCAACTTTGAGTAACTTGAAACTATTACGACAAAAACAACCAGAAACTTAACTCCCAAGATACTGAAAAGGCAAATCTATGTTATTTCATGGGAATTGGAAAATTAACATGCATCACCACTACAGGAATGATAAACCTGGCTATGAGAACAGGACTTTTATATAATTGATTGCAATTCTGTTGCTTTGCTAAAAATATGGTGTGTGACAAAGTTCCTCCTCTATCTTGGTGGGTCCTGCGCTTATTGGCGGATTTTCTTGCCTCAGAGATTCACCATGTGGGTTAGGGAACAGCCCAGAGACCTTCCCCTCTGGGAGAACCCACAGTCCAGGTCAATTGGGAGGTTTGGGGGGAACCCGGGCCCGCCATCTACTCCGGGTTCCAGCCCAGGGCCCTGTGGACTGCAGCTGTCTATAGTGCCTCCTGTAACAGCTGCATGACAGCTACAACTCCCTGGGCTACTTCCCCATGGCCTCCTCCAAACACCTTCCTTATTCTCACCATAGGACCTTCCTCCTGGTGTCTGATAACGCTTGTGCTCCTCAGTCCTCCAGCAGCACACCCTCTCACTCTCAGCTCCTTGTGCCTCTTGCTCCCAGCTCCTCACACTCACACCACAAACTGGAGTGAGCGCCTTTTTTAAAACCCAGGTGCCCTGATTAGCCTGCCTTAATTGATTCTAGCAGCTTCTATTTAATTGGCTCCAGGTGTCCTAATTAGCCTGCCTGCCTTAACTGGTTCTAGCAGGTTCCTGATTACTCTAGTGCAGCCCCTGCTCTGGTCACTCAGGGAACAGAAAACTACTCATCCAGTGACCAGTATATTTGCCCTCTACCAGACTCCTGTATCCCACTGGTCTGGGTCTGTCACAATGGTTAAATATAATTTCTAAATTAGTTTATGTATTTTATAATATTGAGGGATAAAAATACATATCCATTAAAGACCACATAAAATAACCCACAAAAATTATTACCTCTTCCCATCTCTCTCAAGGCACAAGTTACTTAAATAAATACTAGGATCCCTGGAGAAGATGAAATCAAATTAAAACAATTGTAAACATAGCAAAGCTAACAGTTTTTCCCCCCAGTTCTGTGGGCTTAGTGAGAATTGGACAGGAACAGAACTAGATACATAGAGCTTAATACTTTCTAGTAACCGGGGAGAGATGTCCAAACAGGAACCCTAGCTTTATACATTCCAGAATTAGTAGAAAGTTTGGAACAAAGTTCATGTTGCAGACCCCATTCAAAAAAACCTGCCTATAACTAGTACCATTGTTCATATTTCTTAACGAAAACACTCATAACTTATTGTTTTTACACTATTTCTCAAATTCTGGCTAGATACTCCATACAAAAAATCAATTTACTGCAAAGGGACATCCAGATATTTCAAGTTTAGCTCTCATGTATAATTGCTGATCCGTCAATGAGTCAGAGGGCATGTCTACACTGCTCCCCAGTTTGAACTAACAGAGTGTGGATAGCAATGAGTACCAAAGTGCTGTACTGTCACTCCCTGTGAGGATGCTTCTGTGCCATTATGTGCTGCAGCGTCCACACGGGGAGTTACAGCCCAGCTCATTGCTATTCACAGCCTGTTGATCTGGACTGCGGGGCAGTGTAGACATGCCCTTTGACTCAATGAAGGATCAGCAAGTCATATATGAGAGCTAAACTTGAAATATCTGGATGTCCCTTTGCAGTAAATTGACTTTTTGCATGGAGTATCTAGTCAACATTTGAGAAATAGTGTAAAAATACTTCTCAGGGTCCTAGGTCTTTTGCTAACACTGGCTGCATAAAAATGTCTTCAAATACTGTACCAGTTGCTGAGCTGATTACAATCCGCAGAGCAGCTGTTTGTGATTTGACACAGGTTGCTGGAGGAACTGGATGATATTGAAAGGATGTGGCCAGAGGTCCCTTTTAATTTTTGGAGACTTAATCTAAACACTCTCCTGGCTACTTGTAATACAATAAATACTAAACTGCTTAGGCCTTTTATTTACATCAAAACAATTCGAAAGCTTTTGTTCCCTTTGTAGAATCATAGGAGACATAGAAGAGCTAAGAGCCATCCAGTCCCTTTTCCTGTCCAGTCTGCTTTTAAAAGTCCAGTGTGATGAGGCTTCCTCAATGATCTTTGTCAATTCTGGTTAAGAGCATTTTAGATAAGTCCTGTTCTGTTCTGTCCTCATTTTCCCACTGTCCATTGTAATCAGTCAGCCTAAAATGCCAGTAAATTAGAGATGGGTGCAAACTGGAACATCAGATCTGAGGTTCCTTCTGAACTCTGGGGAAATCTGGATTCAGACCCAGATCAATATCCGAGTTTAGTGACTCAGACCAGACTGATCTTTCCTTGCTTTTTAATGTCATTTGCTTTCCTGAGTGACAATTTCTTCTCAGTCTTTGTTTTGTTTTTTTGATGGGTTAAGCTTATTTGATTCAAATATTAAAGTCGCGGATGATACTTCCTATTCCACGTTCTCACCCACTACATCAGAAATACCCAATGCACATATTGCTCCAGTGGTGTATACTGTGTGTTTATTTTTAATTCTATGACACATCAACAATATTGCCAATCCCAAAATCTGGAGTCAGGCCTCAAAATCACAAGTGCTTTAAAAAGCATGAGATGTATTATTAAAACAAACAATTTTAGAATCTCTTTCTTTGCCTTTTGGTTTTGAGCCCTTAGGGTACACTTGGGTCATATTTTCAAGCTGTTCTCCAAAATCATGAGGGCTAGAAATTTTCGTTTAAAAAAACTAAAGCTGAAATTTGCATGTTATCACAAGACTCCAGGAGCTAGAGCTTTAAGAAAAACATCAAATATTGTGATACTTGGGATAAAAACACAAGAGTTGGCACCACTGCCTCAAATGCTAAACCAGATGATTAAATTTAAGGGTTGTAAATTTCAAAATAGCTTAGTATATACTTTTTATAGCAGTTTTTGTGGGGGTTTGTACAACTAAAGAGAAGGCTGAATTTTTTATTTGACGGGACACATTTTTATGATTTACTGACTATACATATTAGAAATCTGAACATTAATATGTTTTATTAAAATCTTGCTTTTTAAATAATATACAAATGGTCTCCCATACATTATGCATTCAGTTGAAATGGCTCCATTAATTAAACTATGTATAGTGAAAATCTATGGCTAGACAAAATAAACAGTAGTGTGCATTATTAATTTGAAGTTGCATTTTTTTCATTACAATTGAGTTAATGTTTTCTTGATGACTGAATTAGGAACCCACAATGTCAGGAATCTTTTTTATTCAGACAGTGATATTTACAACAAGATATACATTTCCTGATTGTCTTTGTGAATTTTTACAAGAACATGTGCAAAGCATTGTTTTCAAAGTAATGTCTCAAAGGGAAATGTGCTTGGCCACGACAAAGATGCAGTTTTCCCCTCTTGCACTGTTACTATCCTCCAGACATAGTATACTGAAATCTTTGTGAAGTTAGGAAAAACAATGTTTCCATTGTCATTTGACCCTTCTTTACATACAACGTTGAAGCTGCTGCCACTGCTTGTAATACTCACTTATGGAACGCAAAGGACTTTTTGGAACACTTCAAGTAACAACTCCAGCAGGACTCAAAATTCCTGCCAAAACCTTTCGGATCAGATACAATAACATAACAACATACAAGAGAACAAATTAACATGAAGATTCAGCACCATCTATTAGTAGAGATGTGGTCTGCACTGCTCATTATAATACAGTAGAACTTCTATTTTTATGAACACCAATCTTAGGAACGGCCAATTATTTTTCATGACAGGGAAAAAATATCACATCAGGAAAATGAAGTTGATGAAGAACAAGTCAACATTTCTTCATACTCTAGTGCCTTCAGTACATTGGAAGTCACTTTTCAGTGATTTGAAGGACAAGAAGAAAGCAACGCAGTGCACCATACTTGCAACTTATGGACCATGTCTACTGTAATTTTGAGATGTTCAGTTTAGTGAACTCCTCAATTCCCAATTAGCTCATAATATAGAGGTTGTTCTGTACTAAGAACACTATGTACTACTGTATGGTCATAGTAAGATCAGGTTCAAAATTAGTTCATTTCTTAGAGGCCACGACCTGATTGTAAACTGTAAGGCAAGTAAACGTAAACACTAATATGCATATGCATGCCTATGGAGGTAATAAAAACTCTGCTTAACATTTGAAATTACTAATTGAATGTGTAGACATAAATGTTAAAAAACATTAAAACAAACTATTGGAAACAAACATCCCTGTTCCCTTAACTGTGTAATCTGGAATTTTGGATTCCGTCAGTTAGTGAATCACAAATTAGAGACAGGCAAAATGATAAGGTAAAAACTAACTGAAACCTTTGTCCAGCTTTTGAATTAAACTTTTACTTGAGCCTTGGAAAAGTTTGGTTAAACTTTTTTTTCTTTGTTTTGGTTTCCAGCACTCTCTTGCATTGGCTAAAAAACCAGGAGAGAGGCACTTCTCATTGCATGGTATTTCTGAATCAGCCAAAACCACAAGATGATGGAAACCTTGCAAGAAAGCCTATTCTTGCAAAAAAAAGTGCCTGATTGCCTGCAATGTTTTATTTAGCCTGTCATTTTGAGGAAGGGGTGGGAGTGGGGTGGTTACTCCCTGGGTAGTGTGTGGGTAGTCATCAGCCTTACAGCAGCTTACAGCTGGACCACTTAACTAACTGAAACAGGAATCAGACAACCCGAAGAGTAGAAGAAGAAGGAGAAAATACATTTTTTAAAGAGGCAGCAACAATATCTGCTTAAGATGCAGCAAGTATAGCAAGTACACAGCCTGCACAATATGCCATATCTTAATTGTTTTACTTTTTTATCTTCTGTGCTGCAAGTCCTCTTTTAGAATTAGCTCTGATTGGGAGCCAAAGGGCTAATAAGGCTCCACCTGATTACTGCTCCCCAAGCAAGTCTGTGAACACTAGTATACTTTAATGTTGGAATATTCTTTTTAAAACTTCTTTTTTCATGAATATCAAATTACTCTAATTTTTCTTAGGCTTGTGCTCTTCTCCCATGTTCCTAGTTCACTAGTAATCTAATTGTCTAGCTACAGCTACTTCAGGTAGGTAGCTATGGTATAGACAGAGAGTATATGTGTACAGAACAAAGTGAGTGGGAGAACTTATACATGGCACATGCAAGTTGAGCCTGATAGGGACCATGGCAATAAAAAGAGAGCTGCCAGTGGTCAGGTTAGAGCAGCTTGAGAGAACTGAGGCCCAGATCCACAAAGACACTTAGGCCTTGCAATGCTAAGCATGGCAACACCTAACTGGAATACATAAAACCTGAGTTAGGCACCTAGGCTGCCTATACAGCATATGGGGAGAGATAAGTGCCTGAGAATGGGATCCACAAAAGCCAGCAGGCTAGATAGGGAGCTGCCTAAGTTAGATAATGGGAGACGCCAACAAGAGGGATGTTCCTATACCCCACCCCTCTCACAGAGAGAGCCACCTCTGTCTGGGCTGCAGGGAGGTGTACATCACTATATAGGAGCCACAGCCAGAAACACCTCTCTTGGAGTCACCAAAACATTTTTTTCCCAAGAAACAACAGAAGCAGAAGCACTGACTTTCTAGTGCTCAGCCCCTGCTCCACCCCAGGCCATGCCCCCACTCCACCCCTTCCCCCAAGGCTCCACCCCAGCCCTGCCTCTTCCCGCCCCGCCTCTTCCTGCCCCATTCTGCCCCCTTCCCCGAGTGCACCCCGTCCTCGCTCAACCCCCTTCCCTCAGCACCTCCTGAACAGCTGATCAGCAGTGGGTGGGAGGCGCAGGATTTGATCGGTGGGGCCACGGGTGGGTGCTGAGCACCCACTATTTTTTCCCATGGGTGCTCCAGCCCTGGAGCACCCACGTTCAGTGCCTATGACCAGAATAGGATGTGATGGTGGTTGTGCTGCCTCCCTTCTAACATCAGGCCAGTGGTTAGACATCCAGGTTCAGTTCTTCCCTCGGCCTGATAGGGGAGAGGATTTGAACAGGGTGTCTCTCATGAGAGTGCCCTAACCATGGGTCTGTGGGGTATTCTGGTGTGTGCTTCTCTTAATCTGTCCCATTGGAGCTGTTCCACGTTGGGATTTCCTGCACTGGAGTGGGGTGTGGATTAACCTGCAGTAACTTGAGTTAGTCTGGTGTGACAATGCCTCTGTTCACATGATGCAATTCTTTAGAGCCCACTAACTCTGTATTTATTGCAAACTCTGGAATCTTCTTTCAAAGGGGCCATAATGAGCTAGGGAGGGAATGGATAATACCTCAGATCAAGGTGATGGAAGCAGGAAGCGAACAGGCTTAAATGTGTGTACAGAGATTACTGACCTGCTACTATCATCTACAAAGTTTTGTTCATCCACTTCTTAAGCAATCAGTTTCTACTGACTCTGTCATTGGGGAATAAATGAAAACTCAAATTTGTGAGGTGTCACAGAGCAGTTGGAAGTGGGTTGGAGGAGGAAATTTTATCCTCTCATTTATCTGAACAAGTGTAGCCAGGCAAAACTGGAACAAAGACTTAGAAATCATCAGCAAAAGGCACAGTATCATCTCTGTCTGGCCCCACCTTCAGTGCATTGTTTTAGAACATATGACATTAATACGGAACCTTTTTAAAATTCCTCACATTCTAAACAGTACCAGAACCCTCCTCAACCTAATGTTAATGTAGAGAGCAAGGAAAAGTGTGATTAGATTGCTTATGAGTATGAACCATGGACAATGGGGCATGTAGCAATGCTGGGGAAAGGAATGTCTTATGGTTACTCCCAAAATCAATCCAGCAAATGTAAGCACCAGCACCTCCTAGTGAGAGAATAACAAAGGCCAAAATTTCTGAATCCAAATCTCTTCTTAGGGCAGGTCTTCACTACGGGGGGGGGGGGGGGGGTCGATTTAAGATACGCAAATTCAGCTAGGCGAATAGCGTAGCTGAATTCGACGTATCAGAGCCGACTTACCCCGCTGTGAGGACGGCGGCAAAATCGACCTCCGCGGCTCCCCGTCGATGGCGCTTACTCCTACCTCCGCTGGTGGAGTAAGAGCGTCAATTCAGGGATCGATTGTCGCGTCCCGACGAGACGCGATAATTCGATCCCCGAGAGATCGATTTCTACCCGCCGATTCAGGCGGGTAGTGTAGACCTAGCCTTAGTTCTGGTTCAGTCTGCCACAGAAAAGCTCAGCACTGTCTGTGTCCATTTATTTTTGTTAACAGCGTTCTGATAGAGTTGAGAGATGCCAGTTGGGGGCCCCATTATTAGAAGCAGTTGCCAAAAGTGTGTAGTCTCATTGAATGAGATAGATGAAGAATTGGAAGAGAAACAGGCCCAGCAAGGTGAAGTGAGTTGTCCAAGGTTGCCCAGTGCATTAGTGGCAGAGCAAGGAACAGCAGTCAGGTTTCCTGATTCCCAGCCCAATACCCTCCCTGCGGCACCATGTTGCTTCTCAATACCAAATTATTAGGTGCAGATCCAAATTTAGGGCTGCAGTACATCATGTTCACTGGGTTCCCACCTCTTTTATTTCTCGAGTTACCAGTACTTTATTTATACAGATGTTGTGGAGGTCCCAGGTGCCTTCAGCAATTCATCATCTGGGAGCTCTTCCTAAGGGGCATTCAGCAGTGCTGGGGAAAGGAATGTCTTATGGTTACTCCCAAAATCAATCCAGCAAATGTAAGCACCAGCACCTCCTAGTGAGAGAATAACAAAGGCCAAAATTTCTGAATCCAAATCTCTTCTTAGGGCAGGTCTTCACTACGGGGGGGGGTGGGGGGGGGTCGATTTAAGATACGCAAATTCAGCTACGCGAATAGCGTAGCTGAATTCGACGTATCAGAGCCGACTTACCCCGCTGTGAGGACGGCAGCAAAATCGACCTCCGCGGCTCCCCGTCGACGGCGCTTACTCCTACCTCCGCGGGTGTTACCTCCAAGCACAGAATTGGAAATGAGGAGGTCTGGGTAGGATCCTTAGCTCTGCCAGTATCTGACTCTGGTCTCGACTAGTTTAAGTAGAAATATTTGTTTTTCAAATGAAAAAAGTTTTGTGTTTAACTGTCAGTATACAGAGCTATAATTTTAAAGCACTAACTAAAATCTCAAAGTCATTTTGGCAAACAAGGCATGAAATATATTTTCATATAGTTTACCCATAGTACTCTGAAGCTTAAATTGTTAGCTTACTCTCTTCGTTCTGCTATACTGGAAGTTTAAATGGAGAAATGATAAAGATATAATTAAAATCTTGCAAGTTAAGTACATTGCATGAATTATTAATATCTCGCTCCTTCAAATCCTGCTAAAATTATTCCGCTCTACTCAAGTTTCTGTAATTACCCTTCACAGGGTCAGACTGGCATCTAAAGGGTCCATCTGCAAACCTGAGATAAGGGCCTGTGGCTCACTCAAACAGCTGTTCAGTGGGTGAGGGGAAAGGAGGCTGGTGCCTTGGGGTTCCATGCATGTCTAATAATAGAGCATTCTAGAGTACCTCATGGTAATTTATTGGGGAACAGATGGATTTCCTCACTCAGTTTTAGTACATGGACCTGCATTTTTATCCAACTCGGCAGACTGCAACTTTCCTTAGAAACGTTTGATGACAGCGTTGGAACCTGATCGCCTTCATTAACCTTCTTGGTCCTTGTTTGTCTTCAAATTCACTCTCCTGTAAAGGTGACTTGTTCACTCCTAATTGTCACAAACCTGTTATGCAGAAATGTCTTTAATCAAGCTCATCGATGTCTTATGCTGCTTTCTGTAGAAATTTCATGTTTTATTTATTCCATTCAAGAAAGGCCCACGTGGAAATTTCCAGGGAGGCAGGCAGCCCAGGCCAGTAGATGCCTCAACTTAAACTGCCTGGGTATAGTCAGGTGCTTCATTGGGAACAGCAGTGTGACCAGTTGAAGCCAACGATATGGAGCATCAGACCTGGCACGTGAAATGCACAATTTTGTCAGTCCAGTTGCCAGTGTAATTATCCGGAATGGGGACATGGAGTGAGACCTAAGAAGAGAAGGTACAGAAATTCTAGAATAAGTGCAGAGGATAAAATTAATTCTAAAGATGTGTTAATGAGAGAGTTTCCATTGAAGAGGGGGAAGAAAAATATTATTTGCCTAGTGCACCAATACACCATATTCTACATATACACAGACCACAGATAGAGTGAGGAGGCAGCAGTATGGTTTTGCAAAACCTTTGCAGCCAGATTTCATCCCTTTCATATCCAAGTTCCATTTTATTAAACCATCAGAGTGCTCAGTGAGGTGGTATTGGTTCAGCTAAAAGCTGCTGGGTTTGCCCCATCTCTTTATAGGGCGAACCTGCATAGTTTTGATTTTACAAACCCTCATGAGTCTAGTTCTAGTTTGTGTAAACCCCAAAATATTAAATACATGTTAAAACTTTAAAACAGTGCTCAAACTCAACTGTTCCTCGCTGAAATCACTGGGAGAGGGATGCTCTCCTTCTCATTTTAACCTTTTCATAGCACATGCCTGCCTCTGTGGAATGAGTATGCTTTAACCTTTTGCTTTACATACATTACTAGGCACTGATCCTGGAAACACCTTCATGCTGAATTTTAAGCACATGTGTAATCCCATTGTGTTCAATAGGGCTAATCACTTGACTATAAGTAAGCCCATGTTTAAGTGTGTACAGTATTGGCACCTGGTAATACACACAGGCTAAAGGTTAAAACATGCTCATTCCATTGAGGCAGACATGTACCTTACTATTTAGATTGTGCATGCACCACTTTGAGGGAGAAAGGGGGAGTAAGAAATCCACTTTAAATCCCTGCAAGGCCTACCTGGACTTTGGATCCACATGAGTAGGAATAAGTAGGCACTGAATGCCCACTTAATTCTGCATGCAAACCACGTTTGCTCATATAAATTCTATTTGCAAACACAATTGATAATGCACAATTGATTGGGTGTGTAAAATAATATGAACAAAAATAGAAGCCATATTTTGAAAATGGTGGTCCTACATATTCAGTGCTAATCATACTTGGTGAAATAAACTCTGGAAAGAACGATAAACAATATACAAAAATTAAAAAGAAATATTATCAAATGGAATCTCAAATTTGGGCCCTGAATCTTTTGAACTGTGTGTGTGGATAATCTCGGCGTTATGTAATACATTCAATGGAATACACATGCATTCATTCCCTTAATCCGCTCTGACACTGAAGGTACAGAGTATTTTGTTCAGTGTCTCATTTTACAATTTCTTGCTACTGAAAAGTGCTACTCCCTTAACTTTACTTTGATGTCTATTTAATATAACTTGTAAATTATTTAAAATACCAAACATCTGGACTACATAAACCAAACCCAGCCAGAAAATCTTTGTGTATACAGTGCTTGATAACCTTTGACAAAAATGTTGCAGTTGGTCTACATTTTCAAGTCATAGACAAAAATGTCCCATCCTGGTTTACATTTAGGAAGCAGATCTGAAATGGAAAGACATCATATTAATGATTACTGAAATGACATATAATCTGGGTTGAAAATTTCATATTATCCCATGTTTAGTATTTTTTATTTAAATTTAACTTGTTCTTTCTTACTAATCTCCAGCCTCCATCTGAATAATCTGTATGTAATTCTGAATTTCACCTTTCTATTGCCTCTTTACATATTTCCAATAGCTACAAACATTTCAAAAATGTATTTTTGAGTTAATCAAAACATTTAGTTTTGATAAAATCACTAATGTTTCATCTGGATTTTGACTTTAATATCATATTACATACATAAGATAAAACAATATAAATTTTGAACCAAACCAATTTTGAAATGAAAAATCAAAATGGAGCATTTTGACATTATCAAAGTGCTTTGTTTCAATTTTTGTCCTAAATAAATTTCTGTTGAAATCAGCACAATTCCCTGGAAAGTTTCCATTTTGAAGAAATGGCATTTTCTGATGGAAAAATGTTCAGCTGGACATTTTTTGACCAGCTTGAAATTTGAAGTCTTCTTGTTTGTACATGGAATGCTCTTCCTTTCTGAATATAGTATTTAAAGTGTACCTAAAGTCTAAGCTCCCTAATGGGATATTTATTTTCTTTATCTTGCAAACTGACACACTGCATTTCTCAACTGGCTTCTCCTGACTTGATCAGAGCACAAGTTTACCAGGAGCCAGTCAAATCTAATGTAGCTATAAAAGAACAAAATACTGTTTAGGACTCAAACGTTTTAGCAATTAGCCCTTTTCAACATTTGTCAATTTAAACCAGTACAAGTTTCCACAGAGATGGGTGAGTGGAAAATTATATTTTTAGTGCATCCATTCATCTCCCTATTTTTCGAGAAGAGTTTTTTGACAACCTGTCATTGATTCAACCTCCTTTACTCCTTCTAAAGAGCAGGTTAAGGGCATGAGTGCATGTATTCCACTGCAATGTATTACATAACATCTTGGAGGCACTATCAGTGGCCCACTGCCCAACCGTCAATTGTAGAGGAGACCTTCATGACCCAGCCCCTCTCATTCATTCTGTGTCAACCTAGGTCAGAGTCCAGCAATTCAACTCTCAATAATTTTGCTGACAACAGTGAATTGAAAGAGCTCTGCGCTAAGGGATATACCTTGCATGGGAAGCTCATTGTCACAATTACAGGGCTGGCTGCACCGATGTACTCTTTCTGGGTTCTTTGAGAGCACCCCCACAGGTGATCAGTCTCTTGCCCTTGTATGTCTTGGGATAGAATCTGACAATTCTTCCACTCTTCGATCAGAAGCTGAGTACGCTACCCTGTTTATACCAACTATTTGTCACCCTATAGGTCTGACTGGATTTCAGGCACCTGCATTTCTTCCCTTCAGGAACATGTGATCATTTATATTGATCCACAGCCTTCTTAAAACAAAATATTTTTATTTGGCAGTTGGAACAAAGCATTAGAGAAAGAAAGACAGAGTAAAGAACAGAATTATCACACACGTAGAAAACACTATGTGTTGGGAAAGAGTCAACATGGCTTTTGTAAAGGGCAATCATGCCTCACCAATCTATTAGAATTCTTTGAGGGGGTCTTCAAATATGTGGACAAGGGGGATCCAGTGGATATAGTGTACTTGGACTTTCAGAAAGCCTTTGACAAGGTTCCTCACCAAAGGCTCTTAAGCAAAGTAAGCTATCATGAGATAAAAAGGAAGGTTCTCTCATAAATGATCTGGAAAAAGGGGTAAACAGTGAAGTGGAAAAAAATGTGGAAGATACAAAAATGACTCAGTCCAAAGCAGACTGTGAAGATTTACAAAGGGACCTCACAAAACTGGGTGATTGGGCAACAAAATGGCAGATGAAATGTAATATTGATAAAGGTCAAGTAATGCATATTGGAAAACATAATCCCAACTATACATACAAAATGATGAGGTCCAATTTAGCTGTTACCACTCAAGAAAGAGATCTTGGAGTCATCATGGAGTCATTAGGAAAAACTTTTTCACTAGGAGCGTGGTGAAGCACTGGAATGGGTTACCTAGGGAGGTGGTGGAATCTCCTTCCTTAGAGGTTTTTAAGGTCAGGCCTGACAAAGCCCTGGCTGGGATGATTTAGTTGGGGATTGGTCCTGCTTTGAGCAGGAGGTTGGATTAGATGACCTTCTGAGGTCCCTTCCAACCCTGATATTCTATGATTCTATGGATAGTTCTCTGAAAACATCTGATCAATGTGCAGTGACAGTCAAAAAAAACTAACAGAATGTTAGGAACCATTAGGAAAGAGATAGGTACTAAATTAGTAAATATCACAATGTCACTATATAAATCCATGTTATGCCCACACCTTAAATACTGTGTGAAGTTCTAGTCACCCCATCTCGAAAAGGATATATTAGATTTGGAAAAGGTACACAGAAAAGTAAAAAAATTATTAGGGGTATGGAACAGCTTCCATATGAGGAGAGATTTAAAAGACTGGGACTGTTCAGCGTGGAAAAGAGATAACAAAGGGGATGTAGCGAGGAGGCGTGGCCTCCCTCAGAGATTGACAGGGAGGGACTACAACATGCCCCTAGTGTGCAGAACCAGGAAAGCCACGCCTGCCCCACCGGAAGCTGAGGGGCAGGGCAGGAAGTGGAAGTACAAAAGGTGGGCCCAGCAGCTCAGTTGGGCTGGAGCTGCCAAGGGAGACAGCTGCATCCTGCCTGATGCTGGAACCTGCAGAGGAACCTTGCTGTGCTGAGGACTGGCCAAATCTCCCTGGGCTGCTGGCTGACAGAGATGCTGAGAAGCTGCTGGGGCTGCTGCCACAGGACTGGCCAGAACTCCCCAAGGAGATAGAGGACCCCCATGTTACAGAGGTACCAGACCATGGAGATGTAGGAAGTAGCTCAGGGGAACTAGATGACTGTCTGGTTAACTGTTGGCCTGATCCTAGGTTAGCATATTGTGGTTGGATACCTGCTGACCCAGTGGCAGACCACTCTGCCACTGTTAGGGCTCTGGGCTGGGATGTGGTGGAGTCAGGTGGGCCTGCATCCTCCTACCATCTGCCACCCCACCTGAGGCCAGGAGGCCTGTTGTCTGCTGAGTTAGGATGCTAGCCTACCTGTGTTGGCCCACCCCTGCCTGAGCCCCTGAATGCTTTGGTGCCCTGCCCTGCTTGGGGCCTAGGCTCTGTGACTGCTTAACTGCTCTGCCCTGACTGCAGACCAAAGCTGTTTAGCTATTTGCTGCCTACCCTGACTGAGGGCCCAGGTCTCATAGACTGCCTTACTGCTCTGCCTGGCTGGAGGGCCTGAATACTAGGAGCAGCTAATTCCCACTTTTGAGATCACCTTTACAGGTGTGTGACAGTGAGGAGGTGTGGCCTCCCTCAGAGATTGACAGGGAGGGATGGCCATGCAGCCTTACAGGGGGATATGATTCAGGTCTATAAAATCATGCATGGTGTGGAGAAAGTGAATAAGGAAGTGTTGTTTACCCTTTTTATGACACAAGAACCAGGAGTCACTGAATGAAATTAATAAGCAGCAAGTTAAAAGCAAACAAAAGGAAGTACTTCTTCACACAACACACAGTGAACCGGTGGAACTCATTGCCAGGGGATGTTGTGAAGGACAAAACTATAACTGGGTTAAAAAAATAATTAGATAATTTCATGGAGGATAGGTCCATCAATGATTATTAGCCAATATGATCATGGATGCAACCCCATGATTTGGATGTCCCTAAGCCTCTGACTGCCAGGTGGTGGGACTGGATGACAGGGGAGGGAATCACTTAATAATGGTCTAGTTCTGTTCATTCCCTTTGAAGCATCTGGCATTGGCCATTGTTAGAAGAGAGCATATTTGTCTGGATGGACCACTGTTCTGACCCAGTATGGCCATTCTAAGGGCACGTCTTCACTACTTGCCGGATCGGCGGGTAGCAATCGATCTATCAGGGATCGATGTATCGCGTCTAGTGTATACACGATAAAATCGAACCTCGATCGCTCTGCAGTCGACTCCAGAACTCCACCGCAGCGAGAGGAAGAAGCGGAGTCGGCGAGGGAGCGGCAGCGGTCGACTCACTGCCATCCTCACAGCCAGGTAAGTCGACCTAAAATATGCAACTTCAGCTACGCTATTCGCGTAGCTGAAGTTGCGTATCTTAGGTCGACCTCCCCCCCGTAGTGTAGACCTAGCCTTATGTTACAAGAGAGAGGATTTTAAAACAGCCTACATACATATTTAATGAAATCAAAACTTATGATTCACCCCAAGCTAAGTTGAATCGGCTTCCCTCTTCAAGAACTCGCCCTGCTTACATTCTCTTCCTAGACAGCCCACATCCTCCTGTGTGACTTTCAATCTGCTTCTTGGTCTGATCCACCCTGTACAAACTGGTTTCACTGCCCCTTTGAGAGCAGGCTAGAGCTATTAAGGCTACTTGCTGTAACATTGTCTGTTAATGACCCTTGTATGTAAGGTATTAGATGGCTGTTAGAAAGGGTGTCCTCTCTCTTTCTCTGGGTGGGTGTGGGTGTTGAAACTGATACCAGAAATCCAGAAATGTGATTTATGTGCTGGACACAGATCAATCTATGCAATTAATACAGATATTTATGGTCTGTTTGTCACATCCATGCTAATGAAATGCAGATTACACTATGTAGCATTTCTTTTCAAATTATAATCGTACTCCTGAACAGGAGTAAATAACTCCTCTAGCTACAATTAGATGATGCAGGTCTCTCTGCGGGCACACTTTGTACACACTTTCCCATATAGGTCTTCCAATGAACCTCAAGTCATCTTTAAACCACTCTTTGCTGTTGTAACAGCTACTGCCACATGTGGTAAAATGTGCCAAATTGTGCAGGTCTGGGAGTGGGGGTGAGGTGTTAGGGAAAACGGAGTCTGAGTACTATGTAGTTTTAATATTTAATCTTTTAATTCAAACTATTTTTAACAACTTTAGTCATTTTTGTCTCTAGTTAATTGACTGCTTTATTTCTTCTGCATATATTTAGTCTGTTTTCCTGTAGTCCCCTTGGCTGCTATGTGCACAGTCAAATGGTAGTCAAATCAGCACCAAAAAAGAGAGGTTCATGTTGTTGCATTAATCCTCATCCAAACTTGGCTAGCTACTTGAGGAAGGCAATATTGCTATGAAATTCAGCTTTACTTGTCTGATCCTGTGTATAAGTGTATGGACACCAAAGGAGAATATTTATGTGGTTATGCACATATACACTTCCAGAGAAGGTGAATAGATGATAGTGTGGTGTTGGAAAGATTTCATTGGCATGAGTTTCGACTGGCTGCATTATTCACAATTTTCAGTTATGCTCATGTCATCCCCAATTAATTTTTATTAAAACCTTTACATCAGTGGTTCTCAAACTTTTCTTTTTGCGGACAACTTGAAAATTGCTGAGGGTCTCAGCAGACCACTTAATGATCTTTCCAAATGTTGTTTGTACCGTTAGCTAACGATTGTAAAACCCTTTGGATAAAAGCACTATATAAAAAAAACGTAATAATAATTAACATTTTTTTTGTTCTACAAATAAAAGTACACAATTCATATTTTAATATCAGTAGTCTTACCTTTCTAATGCGATGGATGTGCCCTGTCTCCCCTGCCACGGCAGCCCCCAAGCTGGGGCTGGGAAGGAAGGGGGTCTCTCCCCCGCCACAGCAGCCATAAAGCTGAGGCTGGGAAGGATGGCCGTCTCTCCCTGGCAGCTGCAGCCCTGGAGCTGGGGAAAGTTGCCTCTTTCTCTGGCCGCCGCAGCCCTGCACATCCCAAATTCCCCCCACCCCCTCTTCTCACCCCACTGCCCCCTCCCACCTATCCCCTATCTCCCCCAAGGCCACCATCTCACCTTACGTGTGCATCTTCTCCAGGGTCTAGGCACCTAATTAGTAGAGCCACGTCTGCACAGCTCCACTAAATAGGTGGGTGGCACTTCATTCTCCCGTGTGTGGCCGCCCAGGCGTGCACCTTAGAGGGAACTATCTGTGGACCACCTGAATGGAGCTCGGTCCGCGGACCATAGTTTGAGAACCTCTGCTTTACATCACACCATGCCCTCATGTAGTGTATGTCTGCACTCAGTTAGTCTTCCTGAGTTGTGGGATTGAAGGCCTTAAACTGGTGACTGGTCCAGGAATGAATATTGCCTGTTTTAAGCCTCAGACCAACGCATTTTGTGGGGGGAATTCCACAAGAATGAAATGTTTCTCTTGCATGTTGATTTTGTTTGAGGTTTGTTTGGAGTGTTAGAGATAGTCCCAGAGCATACAGATTAGTGAACAGTGCATCAGGTAAGGCAGTCAAAGGCATGTTATATTTTAAATGCAATTTATAAATTGTCACATGCTCTGGGTTTAATCACATATGACTATTGCCACCCTGTAACATGTGATACACATAAGTCTTCAAAAATAATCTTAATTCAGTTACACATTCATCTTGACATTTTGAATTTGAGCATACAACTTAATTCAAATGATTTTTTTTCAAGCATTAAGTGCTATAGATGGAACGCATAAACATGAAAATGGATGAAATATTGTGTGTGTCCTTGGCTGATAAATTTCTTTCACAAAGGTGTGGTATTCAAGCTTCTTAAGAAAAAAATCCACACATTTAAAACTTTATTTCAAGTTTGAACTCCATAGTCTATGCATAAATTCAGTATTCCCAGACAGACTGTTATAGCGTGCAAACATACACTCGACTCTTATGTAGATGTAATATGATTCAAAGCAAGTATCATGAGGCACTTGGATTCTTTGGTGGTAATGAACTCAAAAGAAATGCCTATAAGTAAATTCATTTCTATTTTATCAGCTTCATGTAATACTAGGTTTAAAAAAAAGAGTGTGGTGTGTTGAAAGCTATATTAAAATTACAGCTATCAACTTACATTATAAGAGTTTCCTGATCCTGCTTGCTGGCAAGAGGGCTTTGAGGGAAGCCATGTGCTCTGAATCCTCAGTAGAAAATCTGCAAAAGAGCCAGTCTGGAGTAAGGTGAATTGACTTCTGCCTCCCTGCTATTTCTCTCTCTCTCTCTTTGGTTGTTGTGTGTTAGATTTCTGGATTCTAAGGAATAAAGCAGTGTTATGCAGGGGCGGATTAACAAATTTGCCACCCCTAGGCCATCAAAAAATTGCCGCCCCCTCTCCACCCCCGCCAGCTCACCTCCGCTCCCCCGCGGCAAGCCGGGGAGGGAGGGGGAAGAAGGGGAGTTGTGGCATGGTCGGGGGATGGCGGCAGTGGAGCAGGGGTGAGCTGGGGCAGGGAGTGGTTCCTTCCCCCCCCCCCAAGAGTTACTCCCCGTGCCCGCCGGCCCCAGCTCACCTCCGCTATCCCCCGAACGCACCGCTACTTGCTTCTCCTCCCTCCCTCCCAGCGCTTTCGCGCGGCAAGCCTGGGAGGGAGGGGGGAGAAGGGGAGTTGCGGCGCGCTCAGGGGATGGCGGCGGCGGAGCAGAGGTGAGCTGGGGCGGGCCGGGGAGCGGTTCCCGGCCCCCCGTTACTCCCCGCGCCCGTGGGCCCTAGCTCACCTCTGGTCCACCTCCTCCGAGCGCGCTGCAACTCGCTTTTCCCTCCCTCCCAGCGCGGCAAGTCTGGGAGGGAGGTGGAAGGAGGGAAGTGTGGCGCGCCTGGGGGAGGAGGCGGGCCGGGGATTTGGGGAAGGGGCGGAGTTGGGGAGGGGGCAAGAGCAAATTTGCCGCCCCGGCAAATTTGCCGCCCTGGGCCTAGGCCTTGTTGGCCTAGGCGATAATACGCCGCTGGTG
The DNA here is from genome assembly GCF_028017835.1 of Emys orbicularis. NCBI lineage: Eukaryota > Metazoa > Chordata > Testudines > Emydidae > Emys > Emys orbicularis. Next base: position 48,219,627 of record NC_088684.1, on the reverse strand, counting down.
TTATGTTGCAACCTTCCAAGAAGAGAATTTGTTTTGTTTCTAAAGCTCTGTGGATTTGCCATGAACATAACAAAGAGGAACTAGTGTACTCTAACTCTGAAGGGCAGCTGGAGAAAGCCTAAGCTGGTGTACTGTACAATAAGACTGAGTTGCAATACAGTCTCTGGGGAAAGCTGTGAGATTATTCTTGAGGAAATTGCAAAAACTTATTAAACAGCAAAAACAACAAGGAGTCTGGTGGCACCTTAAAGACTAACAGATTTATTTGGGCGTAAGCTTTCGTGGGTAAAAAACCCAATCTGAAGAAGTGGGTTTTTTACCCACGAAAGCTTATGCCCAAATAAATCTGTTAGTCTTTAAGGTGCCACCGGACTCCTCGTTGTTTTTGTGGATACAGACTAACACAGCTACCCCTCTGATACTTATTAAACAACAGTGGCAAAAACTAGTGAAGTATAGATCTATATTTCTGAAGTTAGTGTTCACGGTAGAATACATTCAGAGCTGATGTATGCAGGAGCAACTCCACTGACTTTAATACAGCTGCACTCACTTATAGCACTTGTGAATATTCTCCTGTTTTTAGTTCATCTGTGTTTAAAAATTGAAGGTCTGTTCTCTCTGTATTTTTGTGGTCAGACTGATAGAGAAACTTAAACTACAGCCAGTTGCTTAACTTACTTTGTGGACATATTTCACATTGCTACAGCCAAGACTCTAAATGGGACCCCTCCATAGTAGAGCTGTGCAAAAAATGTTTGTAACAATATTTACTTAGTTTCAGGTTTTCATACAATCCCTGCATTGGGCTATATTCACTGAAAAGCTTTCAAACCTGGGCTGATCCATGTTTGAGGTGGTGATCATGTGAAACTCACTGGTTTTGACCCCAGGAAACTTGGAGGATTATACTTAGTTTCACTTAAGGTTTTGGGTTCAAAGATGAACTTTGCTGTGAAATTCAAAGTATACAATCGTAAAGTATGTGAAGCACAGTGTTCTCTAGTATGGGTGGGAGTTGGGTCCTAAATCCCATTGAATCCAATGGGAGTTGTGCACTTCACTTCCTTAGGACCCTATGAAAATCACAGCCTGTATCCACTTGTTTACCTAGGCAGAGTGGCTTAGCTATAGTGGAAGCCTTCACTCTGAATTTCTTTCCTTTTGCCAGTTAACTAACATTGGCGATTGGTTTCCCTGCTATATTTCTTTTGTGCTCCCTAGTACCTTCATTATGGTCAATGTAGGGTTCTTCCATTTCAAAAGCAACAAAATATGACCAAACCTTGGTGCACCCTAAGGGGCTTTGGTATGTCTTCAAAATGTTGCATTGTGGATTTTTGACATGATGCATCATGGCATAAGGACATTATTATGCAGATTTGATGCATGATTTACTTGTAATAATCTCCAAAGCCATTATAATATGTTTGGCAGTCCACAGCATTATGAAGATTCTGTTAAACAAATAACATCAAGTCATGCACTTGAATTTGGGAATCATTCTCAGTAGTACGTGTCAAACTTATACCACCTATGATATAGTCTGCTAATGCACACGGAACATATAGGGCACTGCATATTATATACCAATCGAAAGACTAGTTTCAATGGGTCAGATCATGGAGTAAGATATTACTAATTGTAAAGGGATGGGGGAAGTATCTGGCTCTCAGCTTAAACATTGCATGAGAAAGGATGATAAATATTAGTGGGCAGATACTGCCAGCCTTACTCACATGGAGTAGTTTGAGTAGTTCCAGTGAAATCTATGGTAGAATCTGGCCCTAAGTGAGAGGAAGGGGAAGAAGGGGGGTACAGTAATAAGATCATAAGTTGCTTCAGTTAATAATGCAGGTATCTTGAAAGTTTCTGTTGTTCACAGGCATCAAGAAAGAAGTATCTTAAGGAAGATTTGAAAGAGGAGACAGTGTAGACTTGACCAAACAGATCAAGAAGGGCCTTTTAAGTGTAGGAAGCTGCATGGAAAAAGGCATAGAAACTAGAACAGGGAACGAGAGAATTGCTCTGAGTGTTGCTGGATGCATGAGATCCTAAGGACCAGATTCTGCCACTCTTGTTCTCATTGAGTGCCTCATATCACAAATAGCCCAGTCAAAATCAGTGGAACTTCTTGCAAAATAAGGCTGTTAGAATCAGGCCCTATGTATGTGGTTTGCTTTCTCATTGCTAGTTTTTTTTTTTTCCTGGCATGTATAAGTTTATGAAAAAATACCCATAGTTAATATTGAAGAAAATACTTGAGTGTGTAATCTATTGAAGACCTCAAATACAGTATAGATGGCCTTTAATGGAGCCAATCCTGAAGTAGAAAGGTGCTACATAACATGAGCAGTACTGAGAGCTTAGTTTGTAAATTGTGTAGTGCAGGGCACATCTTATATTTTTGTTCTGCACCATGCACATTTATAGCCCTGCACTAATCATGCATACGGCTGTGTATGCTGCTTGGATTTGATTTCATATTTATATTTATATCGTTGCTGTTTTCAATGAGGCAGAATGCTGCCAGTGCTCCCCCTCGAGTGGGGCAGCTCTGCACCATCGCTTACAATGGGCGGTGACTAAATTATCCATAATTAGTTATACTGCTGTTGTGATAGAAGGCTAAAAGGCTTCATAGGTTTGTGCTAAAAGACTATGGCTTGATCCTTCCATCAGTTTGCAACTACAACAGCACCCTACTGACTTCAGTGGCACCTCTGTGCATAGTATTGTGTCTGGAACGTGTGTTTAGCTACCACAACTTACTGGGTCTTGCTCTTACAAACAAACTAGCCAGGTTTGGAGGAATTTCTATGTAATTTTAGTAAAGCATATTTAACCATGATTAACAGGAGACTTTCAGGTGAAAAAACCCCAATCCAGAGGTTAATTTATATTTTAAAAAAAAGTCTGACTTGATTGATCATTTTATAGGTTATAAACCTATATGCTGTCTTCATTATGAACAAATAATCTAGACCAGGTCTCAGATAAAAAGAAGCTGGCTCACGCATCATCACTTTGAAATCTATTTGGCTGGGAATGTACATTGTCAATGTTTTCCAGGATGTGTAAAATCATAAACATAAGTCATTCAGGTGTTCCTGTAGAAGTGATAGTCACTGTTAACACCTTGTATAAAGGTATAAATTGCCCAAGGTAAAACTGCAGCCCTCCTAAATTCTGTTCACAAACTGAAACTATCGTTTAAAAAGATTTCAGTTCACCTGCTTCCTTACAAAAAATAGCTTAAAAATCAACCCACAATTTATAGATCAATTGCTCAGGAAGTTGGCATCTGTATCTGGTAGATCTATAGATGTGCTGCCTTGATAAAAGCTAGTTAAGCATTGGGTAGATTAGTACTCCAAGTGAATTGATTTAGCAGAGCCATTTAACAATTGCTCAAATGGATGAATAAAAGTAGACTAGTGTCTCACTACTAGTTCACTTTATAATCTTCAAAGCCAATAACATCACTTGTTAAAGACTCTCACAATGTGTTTAAAGTTGATATACAGATCTAAGCAGTGTCTGTTAAGAATCTGGAGTCCTGAGTTTCAGAGGCATAGCTTTTGTGCACTAACATTAAAATCATGATTCTTACAGAAAGACATCAACTTGGCCTAAATATATCTCTTCTATTTTCTAGTCAAGTTCTTAGTAGCCAGCCAATGGGTTTTACACTGCAGTAATTCCATTGATTTACACAAACGTAAGATCATAATGAGGACCATGATCTGCAGTGTGGTACTTTTTTAATATTCATGACAAAGGAAAGACAGGGTGGTAATTTATTTGAATGAATTATTACTTTATGGTAAACAAACCTGCTGAAATGACTCAGATTCTGAAACCGCATTTCTGGGGGAAGGAGGTCCTATCATTTTAAAAGCAGAAGTCCAGAGTATGTGTTTGAAAATGAATTGGTGATTTTTTTTTACTGTTGGAATATTAGTGTATACGCATGAATTTCCCTTTTTTTGCTTCAGAAGCACAAAGGAAAACTCTTAGATACAATGACTGAATTGAGGTTAATTTTCTACGTGTATTTAGAGCATATCAGCTTAATCTATAAACAAATGGTATGTTGAGGCTTGTACCCCTGGCAGAGTAGAGTGGTGTTATAAGAGATTAGGGCCTTGATTGCAAGGACAAGAAAGGAGCTTGAACTTGAAGTGCAATCCAGTGGAGGGATTCAAACAGGGGGATTGATATGGATTGGAACCCCAAGCAAGGAGCATGATCTTAGGGCATGTCTATACAGCAGCTGATAGTGTGCTTCCTAGCACAGGTAGACAGACATGTGCTACCTCTGCTTGTGCTAGCATGCTAAAAATAGCAGTATGGCCACAGCAACAAGGATGGTTCAGGCTAGCCACCTGACTACACACCCACGCGACCCCTGGATACATACTTGGGTGGCTAGACCAAGGCAGAGCCACACTGCTCTTTTTAGTTGATAGCTCAAGTGGAGCTAGTGTCTGTGTGTCTATCCACATTCCCAGCTGCTGTGTAGACATAACCTTCGTAGCAGACATGCCAAACCTGCAGAAAAAAACCCGCGGACATTGGGCTTGTTTTTGGCTCAATTGGCTTGTGAATTGCTTGTTGGCTAATTTTTGGCTTGTAGCTTGTTGCTTATTGTGGCTTGTTGCTTCTTTTTTTTTTATTGGCTCCCGGCAAGGAGGGGCAAGCAGGGGAAAGGAGGTGAGAGTCAGGGGTGCACAGTGGACCCACCACAGTCCCAGACTGCATGCTGTGGGGGATCTAGTCACATAGAGTGTTGGGGTTCTTAGGGGTTGGCTTGTTTTGGCCTTGTTTTGAAATGGGATTAGCTTGATTTTTGGCTTATTGTGAGCCAGGGTGCTTATTTACTGCGTGAAAGTTGGCAACTGTGCTTTGTAGCTGCATATTCTAGGGATGGAGGTGTGTGTGTGTGTGTGTGTGTGTGTGTGTGTCGGGGGGGGGAGGGGGCATGTGCTGCAGGTATCAAGGTGGCCAGACAGGAGGTATTAACAACAATCAAGATAAGAGATAAAGGTCTGCACAGAAATTTTAGCAGTCAGAATAGGGAGAAAATGTTGACTCTCTGAGATAATATGGAGGAAGCAGCTGCAAGATATGGATGTGACCTGGATGCGAGGAGTAAGGAGTAGCTGCCCCTTATCACCCAACCTAGATTATGGGCTTGAGTGACAAGAAGAATGGTGAAGTGTTCGAGAGAGACAGACAGATGATTTCAGAAAGAAAACAAGATGGCTGCTTGATTCTTCTTTCACTGGTGTACCTTGGGGTAACTATGCTGAAGTTAGTGAAGTTACATGAGTGTAACTTTGATGGTGAGAGCAGACTTAGATCCAATTAGTTTTATTTTTGGCATGTTAATTTGAAGCTGATGACAATACATCATGGAAGAGATATCAGAGACAGGCTGACCTATGAGATAGGGTACGTCAAGAGTGAAGAAGTAGCTGAAGATATTGTGTGTGGATCATGCCACCAAGACAGATGTTGAGAGAAAAGGAAGAGGCCAAAAACTGAGTCCTGTGAAACCATCATGGGAAAATGGTGAAAAGAAGAGGAACTGTTGACAAAAAATACCCTGAAGGAAAGGCCAGAGAGTAGAAGGAGGACAGAAAGGACAGTGTTATGAAAGGCACTTTGGATATTGCAAGCTGGAGGGAATTATGTTTTCAGAAGTTCTCAAACTAATTTCTTCTCTGAGGAAATGCCATAATGTAAAAACTTAAAGAAGTAAGTTCTAGGGAACTTGAAACTTTCCCAGATCACACAAAATAATTTTAAATGACTGACTTCATATATATCTGGCCAAGTTCTACTTCCTAGCTCTTCCCACTGATTAAAAAAGTTACACTGGGAAGCCTAAGGGAGACTTAAGTTGCTACGCAGTGGGAAATAGTCCAGTCCTGGGATATAGTTGCATAAACACCTGCTGCCCTAATGATAACCATCTGTGATTAGCAGAGTTAAGATATTGTCTGTCCCACAATATAATCTGAAGAGGACAGGAGGTGGGGGTCTTCTTTAGTGATGCTTGAGGGCTATCCCAGAGTACATCTATAAACTCCTTTTGGATGGAACTAAAGATATTTTGTTTTCTTTTCAGTTATGTGTGATGTGAGGATATTTCTTGGGTGAGGGAACTGAAGTTATTCTTCCCTGTTCCCTCTCCAAGGTTATCTCAATGTAAGCAGAGTCAGGATAAACTCTACCCTGACATCTGGTGGTGAATTATGGTGAGGGTTGAAAAGAACTTCAGGGGCTGATCTTGTTTGCATAGGCACACCCACCCGCCTAGCCTGGGACAACAACAACTGAAAGTGGTTACTTTGGCTGGTGTGGGATCCCCAGTTTCTCTGTTATTGGGGCAGGAAGAATAAAGTGTTGTTACCCTGATTCTGTGAATCAAGGCCAGTGGAACTGTTGTATGACAGAGGGACTCACCAGTAACTAAGTAGCACTTGCTAGACAAGGGGCATGGGTTACAAAACCCAGTGAATTGAGAGAGGTTGGGGACAGGTATGTGTACCCGATGGTATGGGCCCCCTTTGGGGACCTGGAACACCAATTGCATTACCCCCTCTCTCCACTGTTGAATAGTAGAGCTAAGTTTGCTTCTATTAGGAGTCTAGCTAGAAGTTGCTGAACTGAATTCACTTTGGGCCAATGGTGCACCAGCACTGGGGCTCCCCTACTACAAGCTGAAATCACTAAAAGAGCTAAAATTGCTGAGCTGAGATCACTGAGTGCTGTGTTAACCAGTGGGGGAGCCTGAAGATATATTGCTAAGCAGCTGGCAGAGCCGAGCAGTTTGTGGGACGGTTGGAGCGGCCCATGGAACAGCGAGCGGAGCGGCGCAGAGCGGAGCTGAGCCATTTGTGGGGGCAGCTGGAGCGGTTCATGGGACGGCTGGTGGAGTGGAGCGGCTGGCAGAGCTGAGCAGTTTGTGGGACGGTTGGAGCGGCCCACAGAACGGGGAGCAGAGCGGAGCAGTTTGCGGGGATGGCTGGAGGAGCGGAGCGGCGTGGCGCGGCTGGTAGAGCAGAGCCATTCGTGGTAAAGGCTGCAGCAGGACTCCACGGAGAGGTGGGGCAGTCAGCCTTGGACCACGTAAGGTGCCCCTTAACATCCCATGTGCCCCCCACCCCCATTTCCGCCCAGGCTGGGGGGGTAAAACTCTGCAGATAAACTTTTGAACTCTGGGGCGGCACTGACCAGGGACAGAGACTTTGGGGTTGTTGGACTTTGGGGTGATTGGACTTAAGACCCTGAGGGGAAAAGGACACTGCCAAACTTACTTGGAGGTGGGTCTTTTGCTCATGGTTTGTGTTATGAATCCTGTTTGTGGTGTTTCCCCAACATAATGCCGCATTGTTTCCCTCCTTTATTAAAAGGCTTTTGTTACACTCAGACTCCGTGCTTGCGAGAGGGGAAGTATTGCCTCCTAGAGGCGCCCGGGGGGGTGGTATGTAATTGTCCCAGGTCACTAGGTGGGGGCTCGAGCCGGTTTTGCATTGCGTTATTGAAACGGAACCCCTAGATACTGAACCCGGCCCTTGTTGCTGCCAACTCAGAGGGGCAGAAGGGTTACATCAGCACACAACAACCTTTTAGTTTGCAATATTTCTTATGGGACCCATTGGAGCTTCTCCACAAGCCCCATGTATGGAGCAGTATGTGCTGCCTCCGAGTTTCCTTCCTGGTTTCCTCCTGCTCTGGTGGAGCCAACACTGCACTTGGTGTGGTGTATGTCACAGCTGTGCTGGTCAGCAAGTTCGGGAGATGAAAATGGAGACAATGTTCCCCCATCTTCTGCCCTTTCACACCCAACCACATGCTTTGGGGTGGTGGAAGTACTGGCCTCATGATGACGGCTCTCCCCTTACTCTCGCTGGAATACGGATGTACTTTACACTCCTGACTTAGCTGTAAGGCATGCAGGAGAGGTCACAATCTATTTCATGTATTATATGGTATTAGGTTCCCAGAGACTTTGAGATTAGTGATCAATATGGTCCCTTAGTAGAGATGTTTATTAGAGATATTCCCCTAGTGCTTCAACACCCCCCTTTAAGTTAGTTCACAGAATACAGCATTGTGGTAGAAGTGCATATAGAGGTTGTTTGACCTCTTGGCTGAGGAAATGGGTGGAGCTTATTTTTTTTGTCTGTCAGGTATTTATTAAACATTCATGGGCAATGGTTCTGAAATTAATCAGGCTGAACAAGCCACTAGGAAAGAATTTGTTCAGGGAGAAAAATGTCATTACAAAAAGAATGATTTAAAAGAGAAGACTGCACAACAATAAAATACGTTGGTGTCTGCATACCGACTGGTTAATCACAAGATGCCTGGTTACATGAGGGAAAATATATCCCCTTTATTTCTTGAACAGTCTTAACCTCCAAATGTCACCCAAAAGTAATTTGTAGAATTGTTTTTTGAGTAAATGTCATGTTGGTAAGACAAAAACCTAATAGATTTTGTGAACACTGAAGCCTTGTCCTCAGTAAAATATACAATGAACTTTTATGAGCCTTGTTGATAGGTTAATAGGCAGACCTTAGTCAGGAGGCCAACAGCATAAATTGAATAGCTGCTTCATGTTATGGCATATAATCCCTTAAAAGCAGGCTTTGGATATAAGGACTAAAGTGTGAATACAATTTTAATTTAATTTATGAAAACAAAAGGGGTCAGTGTATCACTTCTATGGCTGTTGTAGTTCAATGCCTGACTCTTGGACACAAGAAGTAGCAACATCAGTACATCTAAAATATGTAAACATATGCATATTAAGTAACTGCATTTTTACAAAAGGTAATTCAAGGCCACCTGATGAATCCAAAGAATTGGCACTGGGATATAGAAGTTTTCACTCTTTTTGAATTGCCATCATAGTGAGTAGTAACCACAAACCTTTGAGAGCTGATGCTCCACTTAGTGGTTGGTATATAACTGAGTCGGTGAGCTAGAAACTATAAAGTAAACAGCGGATGATAGTGCAAATATTTAAATAAATGTTTAAGTTGTGAGTGCATTTTAGCTCCCCAGAAGAGGATTCTGGTGAAATTTGGTAGTTAAAAGCAGCAAGCTAATAACAATATATTCAAAATACATTTCAGCAACATTAGCCTCTGTCTTTCTTAGGAAACAGCTAGTACCTTCCACTTCTTCCCTTGCACTGTCACTTCAATAAATATGCAGTGTTGTTGAAGCCATTTCAGCCCCTGGATGTTAGAGAGACAAGGTGGGTAAGGTAATATCTTTTATTGGAACAACTTCTGTTGGTGAGAGAGACAAGCTTCAGATTTTCCACTAGTTGGTGATGTTATTTCAAAAAGCAATAAAACAGATTATACTCCAAGAACATGTCATATCAGAATGTGTGCTATGATGGTGAAAGAACTGGTCCTCTGAGTTTTGGTTCATAGTTCAGTTCTTAAGTTGCTCTTAGATTTGGCTATTTATTGCTGCCTTTCTTACCATCATCACTGTTATGCATAATTATAGCAATAGTGTATGTAGTGACCTGCATGGAACCTGGAAGGAGGAACACAGGTTGCAGGAAGGAAGAGTTTGGAGGAGACACCAGGAAGCCAGTCTGTGTGCCCATGGCTGGAATCTAAGCTGTAGTTGCAGCACATCTGTAAATAGTTCTGTTAACAAATAGCCAGCTTAGTTTTAGAAACTTCCTCTCATGTTCTTATTCAACATGCGGTACAGGAAAGTCATACTCTAAATTTGGTCAATAAATTGCAGCTATTTTATATTTATGTTGTAAATCATTAGTCTGTAACAATTTTCAAACTAGTGAAATGTAGGGTGAAATTTCTTCACCCATATGAAACCATACTATAATATTTCTTTATGCAAATGAAATACATAAAGGTTTGAGGAGCATAATCCATACCCAGATACCCCAACCAGTTGCTGCATTTCACCACTGACAGGCTCTGTTGGGGCCACTGGATCTGCATAGTTGCACTGAAATCATTGGGAGCTTTGTCAAAGTGAGAACTAACCGAATCAGGCCCTTCATGGATAAATGGTTTCTTTTTCTATTTTGGAATAATTATTTTTTTTTTTATGAGAGAAATATTTGCCAACTAATTCAAGCATCAATCATAAATAATTCTGTAATTAACTATATATAAAACATATATGCCACATTACTAAATACATCAAAGCTAGAGAGAGGGAAATGCAAAGAGAGCATAGATGAAGAACTGAAGCAGAGGAAATGGTGGCGATGAACAAACTTTCAGTACCAAATCCTGGAATTATTACTCATTTTTGTAGGCAAATCAATGGTAGTTTTGATTGACTAAAGTTGAGTAAAAATAAGTAAGAATTTGTGTGATTAACTTCAATGGCTCTTACAGGGGGTCAGCAGCACCTTTCAAGATTCAGGCCCTATAGTAGATTGTCAGCCCTCATTTGAGCTCAGAATATAGTCATTATTAGTGACTTATGACTGGTATCTTGTATTGTCAGGGGCACGACATATACTGTTTGAACTATTATTCAGTGTAGAGATCTAGACAGGGCTTCTTTATTTGTCCATATGCATTCAACTTACTGGGTCTAGAAAAGAGAGGTTTTCCTATTTAACTCTGGCCAGTAGCAAGTTAATCCACTGACGCATGTTAGAGATCTTATTAGTATTCAATTGTATTAATATTGGCTTCCTGGCTGCCAAATGAGCTCTAATGATAAGCTACTTTTTGATAGCCTGAAGTGTCTAATTAATCTGCTCCATAAACCAATCAGAGAACAGCTAGTCAATGTTACAGTGATATACTGACACTCTATTGCACCACCCTCTATCAGATAAAATAATTACAGCAGTGTCAATCATTTGATACAATATAAATAGTCATTGTAATGAAACAGTATCACAGGATCAATGTTTCAGCTTCATGTCAACATTTATTTTTGACAACATGCCTTGCCATTTGTCTACCAGTAGGAGACCCTTATGCCAGGGAAATGTTCACTTACACTGATGTCATGTCTTAGGATACATCATTTCTAGAGATTTCCAATACACAGATATTAATCCATTTTTAAAGGACAGAGGAAAAAGAAATCTGAAAGAGTTAGTAAGCAACCCATGAGGGTACGGCAGCTATTGCTTGTAATATACTTTCTAATATACTATGGGATGACAGCAATACAATTAAGTTAAAACCACTCATTTTAATTTACTGTCATGACAATGGAAGCCTGATCTAACTATGAGATAGAGAGAGAAATAGTATAACAGCTTTTAGACCATTAGAATAAGCAATTGTTACTCTGGAGTTTACTTACAAAGAGCCTGTTATGTTTCAGCTATTGTTATATCAAGAAAAAAATACTGGGCATGTTTGTTTCAAGAACTGGGCTCTGTTGATATATTCTGAGACTATTTCAAGGTCTCTCTCTTTGCTTTCTTTCTAAAATATATGTTGTTGTTCAGCCACAAGTTGCTTGATGCAGGAGTTGCTTGGTGAAATTCTATGGCTTGTGTTATGCAGGTCAAACTAGATAGTAGTCCATTTTGGCCTTTACATCTATGAACCTGTGTAAAACTGTTTTAACTCAAACATTACTGGAAAATTCTAGAAGGGCTGTCATTACATCCTGGGTAGTTTTCCATTGAAGGAGAAGAATAAAACCCAGAATAATTCAGAAGGGGGGATTTCTATTTGTTTTGCTTTGTTTTCTGTGTCTGTCCTCTGCTTTTCTTTCTTTTCCATTTCAAGATATAGGTCTAATGTGTGTCAATCATCCATCTATCATCAAACCATAAAAAGAGCACCTATATTTCCTCTGTGTCTTCGCCTCTATTCACTTTTTAATATCTGTTTGAAGATATTGACTCAACTGAAGTAACAGCGTTGTGATTTTATTACACTGATAAAGATGAGATTATTTTGGTTGCAACCCACTTGAAATTCCCATCATGTAACAAAGAGTTAAAATAAACTGGTTTAATAACTTTTAATTTTTGTTGCATGTTGGTGTTAATAAACAGGAGGTTTACCTCATGTAAATGATTATTGAGTTAAACCATAGACCATGAAAAGGTACCCTGAATTTAGCACTTGTGGGATTCATTTAAACATCTATATAATCCACATTACTATGAAACTACACTAATATATGAGTACCTTATTTCTTCTAAGTCTCTCTTCTTTAATGTCTTCTCTTATCCCTGTCTTTATTCTAAAGGGGAAAAAAGCTTCTAACAATTATTTAAAGCCAGGAGATTTCAGTTTTCAGTATGACTCTAATTATAGTTTCAATCAAATTTATATACATTAGGGCTCCTATCCATACACTGTAGATGTTCCAAACATAGCTTAAAAATACAGAATTAAAATGTAGCCATACAAATCAATATAACCTGCTACCAGCAAACCAGGCAACTCAAAGCTCAAATCCCCCTCCTCCTTTAACAATTCTTCTCCTCTTCCAGTTTTCACATGCTCGGGAGAAAAATATACTTTGTCCTGATGGTCATTGGATTCAGGCTATTTCAGACCCGGGGGGGAGGGGCGAATTCTGAAGCTGTTCGGCCCTCACAGAGCACCTCATTCTATCAACACCTTCTCATGCTTCAACTTAAGCTCCTCTGCTGATTTCAATTGTGATGTTTATGGCACAGGGAGAGAGGAAGTATCTCGGTTATTTAGAGTTTTATAGGACAAAGCCAACGTCTTAAGCATCACCTGCAAACATACATATTGCAAGCTTAAATCTTGGAGCTCAGGATGAATGTGCTGATGGTAGGATATTGTACTTGCCAAGCAGGTCACTGTATTCTGCGCCAGCTTCAGTCTCTGGATAGTTTTAAAATGTACTGTATGAAGGAGCCTTTAATTATGGTTCCCAGGGATTTCACCACTCCTTGTAAGGAAGTGCAGGTTATTGTGATATGTATTGGAGCTTTTCTTCATTCAAAGACTAACTTCAATGCAATAGTATTCTAATCATTACCTCTAATGGAAAAGTAAGGTTAACCATTAAAAGTATTTAAAAGTGCCTTAAATTGAATTTAGAAAAGAATAATTAATGATTAGAAAATAGGAATTTGTTATTTTGACAATCTGATCATGAGGAGTAGGACTTGGAAAATACAGATCCCAATTGAATGCATGACAGACTTTCAAAGCTGTTGTAGGGTATGTTGCTTTAAGTTCAGGGTTAACATAACTAATAATTAAGAACAGCCATACTGGGTCAAACCAAAGATCCATTTAGCCCAGTATCCTGTCTTCTGACAGTGGCCAATGTCAGGTAACCCAATATTTGACAAATATTGAAAATGTTAACAGCATCTTTGAAATCTGAAAAGAATTTACTGAGCCTTCCATCAACTTTTTATTTGTATTTAACTAGCCATAATGTTTCCCATTGAAATAATTAAATGAAATAATTCACCAGAATATATTTCTTTTGCCTGTTAACAAAGAGAATCAGTGTTCTCTTTTCACTTGGGTAGCCTTTCCATTACCATTTCAGACTGCAGTGGCCACAGGTTACTATCTGCCGATTAGTTTTCATACTAGAATAAGAAAAGCACCAGTGTTGCAATGTTAATATTCCTATTCTTTATAAAATTGACCATAGGAATAAACAGATTACTACTGTAAAACACTATTCCCATTATGTCAAACACACATCTGTAAATCTTTAAAGGAAAGACTATGTACAAGTAACCAGTTTGCTTTTTTGGCATTGAAGGGACAGCTATTGCCAGTGGATATTTGTAATGGAATGATAGGATGTATAACCCATTCAACTTATTCACTAGTGTACTGTGCAATCTTTTCTTTTGAAGGCAGTACATTTCTTAATGATCCTTTTACAATTCTTTTGAGCTGTCCAGTCCCCCTCTATTTTGATATTCAGTAAAATTTGAACTGTGAAAACTTGAACCAATGATGAAATAAATTTCTCATTCTCTAAATATAGATTACATAAAATCTGCAATTATGTCAGTAGGATTGGTCAAAAACATTTCAACAGAACAATTATCGGTTGGAAATTGCAGTTTTGTTGAAATCAAAATGTTTTGCAGGAACATGTCAATCTCAATGAAATTTTTGATAGTATCAAAATGAGAAATATTTACTTTTTCCTATGACAACATTTTGTTTTGATTTTATCATTTTGATTTTGTTTTGATTTATATATTATATACAGTATTTTATATTACAATGTTTTTACATAGTCACAATGAAACTTTACCTTACTGTGACAGGATTCACTCACTACTAGTGGCCATCCTGGGGATTAGCTCTGGTCAGGCGTAGCAGCCTCCTCTGGTGGTATCTCTCCCATCATCCTCTTGCCCCGCAGACCTCTCTTGCTCCAGAAACCGCAGCCTCCTCTCTGTGACTCGGCTCTCCAGCGAGGTCACTCCATGGTTCCCCCTTCCAGGGAGCATGGGGGCTGAGGAACATGTAACAAAGTCTTTCCAGAACAAATCAGGCAGGCCACTGTCCTCTACCTGGTTGGTGCCACATCCCCAGTGGTTGGTAGGGGAACCCAGGCCCGCATTCTACTCCAGGTTCCAGCTCAGAGGCCCTCCAGTCAGCAGCCAAGCTCTGCACTGTCCTCCCTTGCTGCTTTCCCCATGAGCCTTTCCTACCTTCCTGACTTCCTCCCTCTCTGAGTTTGCCTGCCTTCTAATTCCCTCCTCTCAGGGAGTAACCATGGACTACCTCTGTAGTCCTGAGCACATCTCCTTCCTCTCAGGGAGTGACTGCAGCCCACTTCTGCTCTCAGCTCCTGGGCTTTATACAGGCCCCTCCTGTTCCTGCCCCACTGAGCCTCATTTAATCAACTCCCTGCTCCGTGGCTCTTCCTCCAGTGCAGCCTGGGCAATTATTTGGTCTACATGGCCACCCTAACCCTTTCCAGGGCTTGTATGGGGTGGATACCCCATCACACTTACTGAAACTAAATATATTGACATCAAAACAAAATATTCAACACTGTCAAAACTGAATATTGTGATGGTTCCAAATTGATTTTTTTTTTTGGGGGGGGAATCTTTCATTTAATGGGAAACTTCAAATTTTCTGTTTTTTGTTTTGTTTCATTTTTGTTGTTGTTGTTGTTCCGACCTATAATGAGAACAAATTTTGAAATGTCACAGCTCCCATGGAATAACCATTCTATTCTCTAGCCAGCTCCGGTATGCAGTGCTGTTAAACTGGATGTTTTTCAAAAAGATCTGCTCTAGAAATTAATTTGGGGAAGTCCTATGGATTCTGTTATACAGGAGTTCAGATTAGATAATCACAATGGTTCCTTCTAGCCTTCGAAGCTATAATTCTTTGAAAACCCAGCCACATATTAATCTGTATTGCACATATCCAGCCCACGCTCCTAGTAGATAAAGAAATGTTGACTAAAAGTGTAACTAATGTACACATTTGTAAGGTAATTACTTTGATGATAGGAGAAAGGTTGCAGAAATTGCCCTAGCAATCAACAAATCTCAAGAACAAGAAAATAGCTGTATTTTGTAATTATACTAATTTTAGTTCAATAATTTGACTTACAAACTAATCAGTTCTGTGTTGTTGCAAAAATCCATGAATAAACGACATTCATTAGCATTTCATATAAAAATATAGGTTTAAGAATAATTCATGAAAGGAGAATATCTTGACTGTTACACTACATAAAATAATAAAACAATGCAATGCAGTTGTGATTGATTTACTGTTGAATCACTACTACTTGCTCTCAAAGGATCTCTCAAAACTGGGTGACTAGGCAACAAAATGGCAGATGAAATGCAATGTTTATAAATGCAAAGTCATGAACATTGGAAAACATAATCCAAACTATACATATAAAACGATGGGGTCTAAATTAGTTGTTACAACTCAAGAAATATCTTGGAGTCATTCATAGATGATTAGGGTTGGAAGAGACCTCAGGATTGTGGATAGTTTGAGGACAAAGCAAAGGCTCAGCTATCTTTAGTAAAACAAGTAATAAAGACAAGAAAGCTCCAAACCACCATAAACAAATAGCAGTAATCCAGTATTAGGGATATCTTTGTCATTCCCTGCCTATGCTCATATACTTATATATGCACACCCTTTCTGGGGACCTGGTGGTGAGAGACGAAGGACCAGCCCTGTCCCTGGCATGCCAAATGAGTTTGATCCAGGTTTCCCAATGCCCAGAGGTTAGTGGTAGATATCGATGAAGAGCTGTAGGGTCAATGATGGAAAGTTCGCTACTCCACTACATGGTGGCTTGGCCTATTATAGGGCCTGGACACTATCATGAATATTCATTCTGATGCCCAGCCTTCCATGTCCAAATCTAATTTCCTCATTAGGATGCACTTATCCTATAGGTGAACATATTAATACCAGTTAGCTCATTATCATATACCCCACCTTTGCTCAAGCAAGTTTGTGGTTAGATTTCTGCCAACGATTCTATCCTAAAATATTCAAACCCTGTATCAATATTGGTTGACTGGTATTGTTACCAACTCCCCTCCTGAGCAAGCTATTCCCAGTTCCCCAAAATCTAGGGCAACTGAGTGGGCCATTTTATGTAAGCTAAGGGTCATAGGCCTGCTTTACTTATGCTAACTTGCTTAAGACAATGTCTTACAGGACACAGGCCTGTAGGTTCCTTGTATTACTGCTAAGTAAAATAAAAGGCTAAGTTAGCTCTATAGGCTACATAGTGGAATTTGCTGTGTGCAGTTTTGCTACTATTTGCCAATTCTGGTCAAGATACACAAGACAAGTATATTTTGTGAATCGTATCAATCGTTTTAAAAAAGGGAGGAAAAAATCAATGTCACAAATTTCTCTTTTAGCAGAAAATTGACCTGCTGCACAGCCCTAATCTGATGCAATTCTGCAAAGGAACAACAATAGCAGTAGTAACATATCTCTAATAATTAGGGCCCAACCAAATTCATGGTCCATTTTGATCAATTTCACAGTCATAGGATTTTAAAAATCGTAAATTTCGTGATTTTAGCTATTTAAATCTGAATTGTAATTGTAGGGGTCCTGACCCAAAAAGGAGATGTGCGGGGTTTGCAAGGTTATTGGGGTGGGGGGATTGCAGTACTGCTACCCTTACCTTACTTCTGCGCTACTGCTGCTGGTGCAGTGGTGCTGGGCAGCTGAAGAGCAGTGGCTGCTGGCTGGGAGCCCAGCTCTGAAGGCAGTACCACTGTCAGCAGCAGCGCAGAAATAAGGATGGTATGGTATGGTATTGCCACCCTTACTTCTGCGCTACTGCTGGCAGGGCGATGCTTTCAGAGCTGGGTGCCTGTCCAACAGCCACTACTCTCCAGCCACCCAGCTCTGAAGGCAGCGCAGAAGTTAGGGTGGCAATACCACAACCCCCCTAAAATAACCTTGTGACCCCCCCCCCCCGCAACTTCCTTTGTGTCAGGACCCCCAATTTGAGAAACACTGGACTCCCCCATGAAATCTGTATAATATAGGGTAAAAAGCACACAAAAGACCAAATTTCACTGGGGAAGACCAGATTTCACAATCCGTGATGCGTTTTTCATGCCCGTGAATTTGGTAGGGCCCTACTAATTGCTCAGTGTTATTGTCTATTCTTCATTTCTGATTTTATATTTCAATGTAATGTTATGGTATTGCTAAGGACTGGTTGTTTGGTTTAGCTTGGAAAGAACAGCGTTTGGCATTGTTTGCAGAAAGTAAGGTCATTCCGCTATGTTTTGCAGGTTTTCTATTGTGCAATAGAGCTTGAGAGAGTGGTTTCTGCCTATTCCAAATTTTAGGAGTCTAAGATACTGTATATGCTGTAAAAATATTTCTCTCATCTCAACTTTTGTATAGTCACTTCACTGAGAGCCCAAAGAAAAAGCACAACATTAATATTAAACAGTAATATTGTTTTTCAAAGATCTGACGTTAAAAAAAATTGTAGCTCAAAAAAAGGTAGCCTGAATCCTGAAGAAAAATCCTTCCTACAAAATGACCTTTGAATAATCTACCAGTCTACAATTGATCTCTTCTGTTGACAAGGCCTCAAGGGCTTTCCTTGATAGGAATCCACTTCAAAGCAAGCGGTTTGAGTTGCAAGCAAAGAGAGCTTACGCTCTTTTAGCTTACTGTGCAAGCCAGTTTTAAATTGCTCTGCTCTGTATTGAACTTTTACTAAATTTCTGCTCTAGTTACTTCAAGCACAGCAGTCATCACCTCATAGTTCTGAAAAACACTAACCAATGTAGTGTATCAAATACATTGCAGGCAGTTATTGCAGAACAGTGATTAATTAGGCACTCTGTCAATCAAATAGGTGTAAATACTGCATCAAATGGTAATATAAATTAGCCAAGATAAACAGTCTAAATATTCACTTTCTTTTGAAAAAAGATGGCTCATAAGACATGAATCTTACCTGCTGGTAATTGAGTAGATTCCTTTCATTAATTGTTTATAACCTTTTACCATCATAGTTTCCACTTAAAAAGATGTTTTAAAAGAGAAAGATAATATAATATCAAATGCAAGAAGCCTTATAAAACACAAAAGGAGTTCAAACAGGCGCTATTCCCATGTCAGTAGTATAAATCTCCCTGAAACATAGTATTTCAGATATCTTGAATCATGGACATATTCTGGCTCACATTGAAAACAATGAGAATCCCTAGACTGTGACTGGTAATTTCCAAATGCTAGTTGTTTCTGGAGCATTGTGATTTGGGAAGGTGAGTTTCATTCTTAATTTTTTTCTTTAGCTATATGTTCCAGAGTTGTGCTTAACAGTACAGTCCCAAACACTCTCTTTCTAGCAATCTCCAAGGATCTCACAGCAATACTTTGGATTGGGAAGAAGGGGAGGGGAGAAAGGGAAAATAAATCAGATAAACCCAGGGATTCAAAAAATTGTTCAAAGAAGTGGTTAGAGGGAACTTGAGACTGTCACTACAATAATATTTAAAAGGCTTCCCATTAGGCATATCAGAAGAAGCCAGGATTGAAGCTTTTGAAGTGAACCTTAGACCTGTGAGCAATCAACTTCCTGTGAGAGCATCTGTGGAGATTATGATGTGTTTATGAATGATGTTTCTATCAATACAGTAAACCACCTTGGTACCAAGCACTGTAAGACAAAATCTCTCAGGAGATTTTAAAAATGATTTCAAAGCTTTAAATTTAAGAAACAAACAAATACTGGCTTTGTTTTGTTTAAATGAACCTAACAAGTAAATTGCATTCATACTGCATTGCTTTATTCCTACTAACATTTTAAAACTCTTCACAGTTGAAGCTTATCAGATGGTTGTTATGGAAGATGAAATTAGTGAATGTAGTCCTGTAAATCTTTTCATTTCATTATAATATTCACAATCTCCATTAATCTACATGGGTTAGGAATGCTTGATTGAAAGCCTTCTGACTTGCAGAGAATCTTAATTAATGCACTGCATTGTAAGAAAGTCCAAAAAGTTCTCTAGAGATTAACCATTGAGCCCCTTAAACTTAATGGGTATGTCTCCCCTCAACTGAACCAAGATACTTAGAGAAATATTGGACCCTGCTTAAAACATGTCAACACAGCTGAGGTCCTCTTTCTCCAAAAGTGTCATTAAATTGTTTTTCTTTGAGCTGTTCAGCAAGCCTTTGGGTGTGAAGATGAAGCTCAGTTAACACTGTATGCTTTCCCCCCTACAGTTTAGAGAGCCTTAACCTCAGGCTCTTCAAATTTTAAGAGTTATGTAAATATATTAGTGTTGGTGGGTGACCTCACACCTGTCTTATTTTACTAAAGTCTACTTTTATTTATTTATTTTGGGGTTACCAACCAAGTTCTGCTTTCAGCTTCAAAAGTGTAAGTCCAGAGCAGCTCTAATGAATTCAAGAGTTTCTCCAGATTTATACTGGTTTAACTGAGAGAAGCATCTGACCAGAAAAAAATTAATCAAAAGTTAAATTAGAATAAATATCGTTTCTTCTTGCTTCTCAGACACTAGAAAATAGTTTGTTTAAAAATCATCCAATTTATCAAAACATGTTTTCCAATCATTGACATCTGTTTTGAATGATTAATTTGCTATTTATTTTATGGCAACTGATTTAATTAAATGACCTGTGAAGATTGATACCTGTTTTATGTTTGTTTACTTAAATCTTATAATGATAAAAATAATTAAGATCCTAATTCAGGAAACTATCCCTGTTCAGCAAAGCCATTAAGCAGGTACTTAATTTTAAGCAAGTGCTTAAGTCACATTGACTTTACTTTAAACTCCAATTTAAGGGCTATGCTGAATAGGGATGGATATAATCATGTGCCAGCCCTGACCATGGAATGAACTCCCACATGAATGAACTTACTTAAATTTACAATCTCCTATGCCTAGTGACACATGAGAGAACCCATTTTTCCCCACTGCTGTCTATTTAGAGCAAGATGTTTTATGCCATCATAAATTGTCTTCATGGTGGCAGCATCCTTTTCGAACATCCTGTGATAGGTCATTCTTTGTCCTCCGGGCCTTCTCTTCCCTCCAGTTGGAATCCAATCTAAGTAGCAGCTTGTGCTTCTGCCACAGCATAGCCTGATGACATGGCCAAACCACCATAACTGTTTCCAATTATTGAATCCACAGTCTACTGACCTGTGTGGCATAACACATCCACATTGGTTATACAGTCTCTCCAATGAATTCCCAAGATTCTTCTTAAACAATGCTGGTGGAATGCATTCAGCTTCCTGTTGTGTATTTCCACCATGGGTTACGTTACAATAGTGTTGGAAGGACAATAATGTTGCACAATATCATTTTAGTGTGTAGATGTATTTTCTTACTCTTCCAGTTGTTTGACAAATGGGAGACTGATCCACTGTTTCTACCAGTTCTTGCCTTCATTTCTTTAGTGAGCTGGCCATTAGCAAAAATTGTACTTCCAAGATAGATAAAGTCATCAACTCTTGCATACTTTTCTCTATCAGTCACACATCAGCCAGTGTTGACAGCTTTCTCTCCTGTCTCCATGGTCTCGGTCTTCTGCAAACTTATCTGAAGTTCCACTTGAGCTGCTTCTGCTTTATGCTCATAAACAGTATTTTCATTACATCCAAATTGGTATCAAATATGACCATATAATCTGCAAAATCTAAATCTCGCAGATTATCTCTTATCCAAACAGTATCACTGTCCTTAGCAGCAACCATCACTGTTCTCATCACATGACAGTGCAGAAGAGAAGTGAGAATATTACACAACCTTGTCTTACACCAGTAACTATCTTATCCTATTCCGTGTCTGCTCTCTGTCCTGACACTGCATGTCTGCTCTCTATCCTGACACTGCATGCAGACTCATCATTGAAAGCTTTTATCAAATTAACAGTCTTTGCTGGAATTCCATAAATGTCTCAGGATCTTCTAAAGGGCTTTTCTGCGGACCCTATCAAATGCTTTAATAAAATCAAGGTCATTAAAAACCACCTTCTGCTGGTATTCTAAGTCTTTCCCAAAAAGTCTTCTCAAGGTGAAAATCTGTTCTGAATATGATCGATCAGATCAAAATCCAACCTGTTCCTCCCTGAGTACTTTAGCAACAGCAGTTTTCATTCTCATTCAAAATGATAATGCAAACCCTTTTTCAGGTACAGATAGCTGGAGAGGGTTGACACTCCTATCACAAATAAATTGCTCCCTGTTTTTAGGGTTTTACAGACGATACCTCTTCTCCAATCTTTCGGACAGGTCTCCTTTCCCCAAACCATTCTCTCCAACTTGCACATTTGTTTACAGTGTTGTTGTAGCCATGTTGGTCTCAGGATATTAGAAAGACAAGGTGGGTGAGGTAATATTTTCACATGTAATTCACCATCCCTTCTTTTTCAGCTTTTAACATTTCAGCATCTGTCTTATCATAGCCTGGTGCTTTTCAACTCTTCAGTTGGTTTGTGGCCTCAGTTACTTCCTCAAAGATGATTACTTCTGATGATATTGTTAAGTCTATTTCTTTACATCTCAGTGTGTTAGTGGTTCTAGCTGGTTGAGCACAACCGGGGAATGTTCCATCCAATGGGCTCTCTGTCTTTTCTCTGTGGTTAACATTGTGCCACCTTGAGCCTTCCCAATGCCACAATGATGTAAAGAAAGCTGTTTAGAATCCTATCTCCTGTTCACCTTCTCAGATTCTCTTGCTTTATTTTCCATCCATTCTTTCTTATCTCTTTTTTTTTGTCTGATCTTTTAACTTCCGCGTCTTTGTCTGCATATTCTTGTAGTAGAATAGGTCTTTTGCTCCAGTCTCATTCTTGTTGGATTTCCTGTAATTCTCTTCTCTCTTCAACAAGCCTCTGTATTTGGTTGGAGCCATTTTTCCTTCTTAGATCATCTCACCTCCACTGTAGTCCTACCTGCATCCACACTTGTTTCTTTGAACAACTGCCATTGTTCTTTTATGTCCTCCATCATTGTCTTTAACTTTTCAGAGCTATTGGTAAGCTCCAGCTTGAAATAAGCCCTCAGTGCTAGATTTACTAATTATCTAACATCATACATATCCTCTACCTTGTGTGGTATTACCTGCTGTAGTTTTTTTAATCCCAATAACTATATGGTGGTCACTTCTGACACCAACACTTGTGTACATACAGGCATCAAACAATGATCTTCTCCAGTGCCTACTAATGACAACATGTTTTTGAGTGAAGCCATCATTTGCTCACTGTCATTTTGTTTCTTTCCTTGTGTGGAAATTGTGTACACCCAATGCAAAGATTGCTTAGGTCATACAGTTCAACAAAACATTCCCTGTTGTCAGTCTGTCCTAGGATGTCATGTCTGCCCATAATGTGTTCATCCAGTGTTTATCATCATCAACCTGTGCATGTAGATCTCCCATGCGGATAACAATGTTATATTTATTGAGCTAAGGACCATCACAAATGTCATCACTTTCTGTTCTAAGTGCAAGGCGTATTTTTCTGACCTTGCCTTCTCTAACAAAAATACATAGCGACGTCTGTGTCTGTCTGTAAATTCCAAAACACAAACTCTACTGCATACACTTCTCCCCCACAAAAGAGGTTTGAGAGGCCGAACACAAGACAGATGTTAATCACATTGCTCAATGCATGAGTGAAAGTGCTCGGATACTACAGTGGTAAGTGCGGTATAACAACATATATAGAAGAGAATAAAATAGAAGTTGGCCATATACTGGTCTGTGTAACCATGTACTGCTACTACTGTTACCCTTGTCCCTCCTTTCCCCATCTCATGTTTTTTTTTATAAATCTACTTGTTGCATTTTTGTCTCGGATTAGACTGAAGTTCTTCAGGACAGGGACTATACCTCTGTGTGTGTTTGTATGGTATCTAGTACAATGGGGCCATGACTGGGAGCCACTGTAACATCATAATAAAATCATATTAGTTTCATTGCCAGAGAACTAAATTAAATATTACATTTCAGTAGTTATCCTGAACTGTTGTTAATAGCTGTTATCAGTTAAATACTGAATAATTTAATCAAGTTTGTTTATAGAGTATTTCTGAAGTTAAATATGGAAAATATATAAAGTAAATACTGTTCTAAATGCACTAGAACTGGCTTGGATCTGCTGGATTTTTATTTTAAGGTGAAGCATGTACTTTGGGCCAGATTGGCAAAAGAGCTCAGTACTGAAGAACTCCCATTTAAGCACCTTAATAACCAACCAGATTTTCAAGTCCTCATTGGGAGGTGCTGAGAACTTCGGAAGATCTAGCTACTTCGTTTAGGTGCAAAAACTGGGAGATGAGTTCTCTTAAAATGCTGCCCCTGTGTTTCCATGGAGGAAGTGCCATAGGACAAAGCAGGGCTCTTCAGATACAAAGGATACAGAAAATTGTGCTGCATGGGTTTCTGCAGACTATTTCCCTGACTGTATAGTGGCATTATGCCAGAGCCACTGTGTTTAGGGCACTTCTCACCTATAGAGTTGGAGGACAAGGTCCGGATTTCTGACTTGCAAGCCTTACACTTCCTCCCTTAATCAAAATGTTCGAGATCATTTGCTGCTGCTAAGCTTTAAAAGTTGCTGCACAGTCAGCCTTGGCTTGTCTGGGGGGGAAATGCTGTTGCTTGCCTTTCTGGAAAAGTCTCAAAGGTCAGACCTGGTCTCTCCATGCCTCAGTCACTGCACACCTCAGATCAAAGCACTAACAGGCAACATATCCAAAGTGAGGCTGAGCTGGCCAGTGCTGCTTTTTATCTCTATCCCACACATTTCTCCCAAAACACAACTTGAGTGACTAGCATTAGCTAGGCCCTTTCCCTTCCCCTCTGCCTGACAGCTCACTTCTGTTGTTCAGCTCAGCCCTTTCTCCCCATTGCCTGGATCTGCTCCCCTTCAGCTGCTCTGCCTCCCCTTCTCTCTGACAGCTCAGTGTTGTTGTAAGCCAACCCCAGTCTCTCCTGTTGCACTTGTCTGCTGTTCAGAAAAAGCTGATGCTTAGTTTTCCAGGTTCTGTTTGCTCTGGATTTCTGGGCAATAGGATTTTTTCCCCAGCCTGAAACAGCATCATAGTTGTCTATTTACTCATTACTGAGCACCTGAAATTGTATTGATCTTTCAGATCAGAGTCTGCACTAGTTTATCTAGGTTTGGACATAAGGATTTTTTGGAACTTGCAGAGGGGATGTCTAAATTCTGCAATGGATTTTATCCTTTGTCTAATTTATACAAACCTATTGTAATCACGTTCTTACAGAAAGGATTTTATTTCAAAAGCAAACTAAAAAATACACCAACCAATATTTTGAACTAAAACTTTTTATTGAGCACTGAAGATATTCTGAACACCAATGGCATTCCTCCTCCGATCCAAAATGCTACTTAGAAATAATTCCATACTTCTGTTTTGCTAGAAGGCCAAGTATTTTAGCAAAGGAGGAATTAAGTGAAGACAAAAGGATTAAAAAATAAAGCAAATGTACCTATGTGTCAGAATTTGCAACATTAAATACATTTCTTCCTCAACAAATGGCCTTTTGAACTATAAATAGCTGGCTTTTTATTTTATTGGATTAATTTAATTATTTACCGAGGTTCCTAACTCCCTCCATTGCCTCACTCCCTTGGGGAAAAGAAAAAATAAACCATCCCTGCTGGCTTTCCTATTTCCTATGCTGCTTCTGTCCCTTGGCAATAACACTCTGTCAGGTTCCCTATTCCCTCTATTCTCACTTTCTGGACAAAGCACTCCAGGATCTCCTGTAGTGAGTTGATTTGGAGATCCAAGAAAAGGCTCCAGAGTGGGCCTTTACTAATTACTCAAGAATGATATTTTTTGAACAGAAAAAACATTAAATTAGATTTTCCAAGTCCAGACTAATATCTTTCAGGAAAGGGGTAAGTCTAAGGCACCTCTGAGTAAACACTTTAGGTCATTAGATTTCAGATGTCATTGTTGCTCTACACAACCCCAGATGAAATAGCCTTTCTGTTTCCATTGGCAGTAAAACAAAATTGCATCCCACAAAGAACAATATGCACATAATTGGATCTACAGGTGTGTGAACCGTTTGGAAACATAACTTGGACTGGTTAGAGCTAAGTGTCTGAGACTTTTCTGAACTGGCTTGGAACCATAGCCAAGGTTTGCAGCACTTAGTAAATGTCTTTTGTTTCTCCCTTCCATTCACCTCATTGTCCTATGATGTCAATTTAGTTAATTTAACAGTGCCAGGTCAACTCTCTGTGGCAGTACAAACTTCCCCATATTGCTCCTCAACAGGTCTCAGTCTTATTTTGGAGGAATCCCCACTAAAGGTGAGAGAGTAGTTTAAGTTCCATGCACATTTAGTCTGTTGAGAACACCAACAATGGTGCTAATAGGGTATAAACGTGACTGAGATCACCGACTGATTTTGCATAGGCCACTGAATGGCCATCTGATGATGATGACTTACTGGCCATTATTGACCTAGGACAGATTTGAATTTGGATCCCAGAAGTGAGGCTCAGTGTTGCTTCTTCAGTCCCCTGAGATATACATGCCCACTACCTTTGTATTCTAATAGCAAATATTGTCCCTAGCCCTATGTTTGTTAATGAATCGGTCTGGTCCCATCCTGTCCTCACAGCATTGATGTCAATTCTTTATTCCCTCTTAGGTTTCTCTGCAACTATATTAGTCTTTTGTCTACCTTTAAACTGAACTCCTCAAAAGACTTTTTATAGTGCACTTTTTTTTAGAGCTGATACTGCATCTTAAGAGGGTACAGGGATTTGATATCGACTCTGAAGATTGGGGCAAGGCTAGACTGGTGATGATGATAGATATTTCACATGGCATCTAGAAAAATTAAAGAGAAAACAATCAGAAGCTGTGTGCCTACCCCAAAAGTAACAGTAAGCCCGGGTGTGCAGGGATTGTTTTAAATGGGAGAGGACACAGGGTCGCTTGTCCCTTATGTAAATACAAGAACCACAGTCCCAATCTCTATTATGGGCTAGAAGGCATGTTCCAGTAGATGGAGGAAAAGGAGAAATAAGGTTCTATCCCTGATTTAGAGCCCAAGCTTCTACCAAAGTGGAATCTCTATTTTATATTTGGTATGAATGACACAGGTGCCTTGGAAAGAACCCTTGAAAGTTTAGGGTGATGAATGATATTTGAAAATCAGGGGAGAAAATGAAACAGAATATCCATATTTCCATTAATTTCAGACTACATCTGGTGTGCTTTTCAGTCTATATAAAGCACCTTGTCTTAAGTATTACACTTTTTATAATTCATGTGTTCATAATAGACTTTGAAAGTATCCATTGAGAGCTCTAGCACATTTTTTTTAGACACCTGCCATGAGTATCTGTCAGGAAACAAAATCTGTCACATTGCTTTCTTTTAATGAAAATTAAACAAATATAAGCAATGAAAAGGAGTTTGTCACCAAATTACCCAATGTTTCTGATGGCATTACTTGTCAACAGGGGGGCGCAGTTTTCCTGGGAAACAGAAAAATCTTTATTTACATGAGCAACAAGGACCCTGCCTGGGAAGATCTCCCTGTGGGAGGTGAGGGACACCAAAGAAGGGAAGTGCTGACTGGGTAACTTGTCAGCTCTTCTTGGGGGTTTGTAGAAACCCCTTCACTGAAGATTCTTATGACTTTGGGGGTTGGAGTGCTAGCAGAAGGAGCCATTGTTCACATAATTTTCCTTTGCTTATGTAGTAGGTATCCAAGTGGCTGTCCATGCCCAAGTTTAATGCTCTTCCCAACCTCCCCCGTGTAGAGGTGCACGAACACACACCCCAGAGTCACTTGCTCCATGTCTAGGACACTCATCTTACAGAAATGATCTGTTTCTGCAACCTTTGAGATCTCCTTTGGCCCGTCTGCAGACCATAGGATTTGACCCTGCATCAGAATAAATTTTTATGTCTGTTTTGGGAAGTTATGTAAATTATTTAGAGTACAGAGCCACTAGCCAGTATGTTCACTGTGTGTGTATGTGTGTGTGTGTAAAATATATATATATATATATATATATATATATATATATAAAAATCTGGAAATTGGACAGGTCATGGCCAATATTGGGACTATGAATGGGGTAGAGTATAAAGTGATGTATCTGGCCCAGAATGGTGCTGTAGATGAGGCAGCCTTGTGTAGATCATATAAAATGTTGTGGGGTTGGCCAAAACTTTTAGGCAAGAAAGGTCTATTCACAAGCTTCTGTTAATGTGTTGACAGATTATGAATAGTTTGCTGTTTATAGACAAGTATGAAGGGCTTTCATATAAGACCTTGATTATAAACTAGATAATTATTTCTTCACAATTACAAAAATATCCTAGAGGGTCTTAGAGAATCAGGAACCCATTGTGCCTGGCACTGTACATACACATACTAAGAGATAGTCCTTGCTTCAAACAGCTTACAGTCAAAATAAACTGGGAGAAAGGAGGTAAAAATGCAGTTCCTATAAAGAATGAGGGATCGATTCTGTGCTGTACCTCTAAGCGACTCAGCACAGACTCACAGCCCAGAAGGCTATGGTGACTTTAAGCCACCTTTGTAGTCTCCAAATTCTGGGCTGCTTCTAAGGCTGGAGTGGCCCCCTCATAATTTTAGGGAGCCTCAGGAGACTAACTTTTGGAAGCCTCCCCAGTCTTCCCTATGGGTGGCAAAGCTGCCCAAAATCTCCACAATACTATGTGCTGTAGCCCTGCCCCTGAAATGGACATCTTGCCCCACCCATGTCACCAGTATGTCCCCTACAGTGGATCTTGAGGGGAGGTGGGGGGGTCCACAGAGGACACCCTGTGGCTGTTCTCAGTTCCTTCACTGGGAGTCTTCTCCCTCAGCCAGAAGCAGGACTTTTAAAGCCTTGTCATGCTGCTCTGGCCCCTTTACCTTGAATAAAATGGTATTATAAATTAGCCAAGATAAACAATCTAAAAATTACCTTGAATAAAGGGGCCAGAGCAGGAGTGAGAATCTTACCCTTTTTGCCTCTTGTCTTAGATTGTAAACTCTTTAGGACAGTGTCTGTCTCCTGATCTGTGCCTGTTCTATGCCAATCACAATGGAACCATTCCTGATTGGGATCTGGGCACTACTGTAATATAAATAAGTGTTTTACCATATGATCTTGGAGTTCTTATCCCAACTACTGGCAATTTTTCTGCAGTGATGCTATCTCAGATGCATAAAATTACAGGGGTCAGAGATGGAAAATAGAGATGGGAAATGCATATTAGATCATCCAGTCCACCTCCATGTCAGTGCAAGATTGTTCCCTATGTTACATTGCTTAGTACTGTGTCCAGTCCCAAACAATTGAGTTTTCACCATTTTTCCAGGTAGACTAACCTACAGACAAATGAATGTAAATATTGATTATTTTACTTTTGTGGTGTTTTGTTTTGTTTTTTAATCTAGAATTGATTCATAATTTTTCTGGTAGATGTTTGCTGATAGTACAATGGATTCCTGTATCAAGTTTAGCCACGACAAGGTTTTTAATTTTTTTCCCCCCTCAGTACTGACATGGGGCACTGTTCCAAAAGATGACTCATCTACTGCAGTCCTTGCATCATCAATTTAGATTTCTGTGAGTGCATTTACATTATTTGCTTTGATTATTTTTGCAGAATGCCTCTGTATTGCAGTTTCTGCAGACTTTGCCATATGTAGGACACTTATTTCTGGGATGCTGAATGCCACAATTCCCACAGCCCTTCTCTGCCTTAGTTTACTGCTCACTGGGTCTGGTAATTTTTTTGTCAAACACTCTTACAAAGAGCTTCTTTTCTTTCCTTGTTTGTAATGACAACCACACCATCTGCCTCTTCATTTTCTTCATGGTTTTTATTTGTGATTTAGTAACTTCTGCAGAGGTGCTGATATTTTACTGCTTTAGTTAATGTTAAAACTGTTTCAAAGAGGAATTATTAATAACACAACCAACCATGTCCTTTATTAGAGGATTTGTTAGTTCTCCAAATTCACAAATTTTACTTTAGTTTTAGTAGATTTATGCTACTTATTAAATCTTTGGCCATCAAAAGGCACCAGCATCTTTCCTATGCATGGTCTCCAGCATGAACCCATGGCCTTCCTCTTTTTGCTACCGCTCCCCAATAGGTCTTCTGCCTTTATTTCCATCACAGGATAACAGCTTCAGAAGGTTTTCTGTTGAACAATGGATCATCTGCTCCACTCAAATCATACACACACTCTGGGCCTTCACAAGGCAGAATGCATTCTGTGGCACCTCTGGCAGTGGAAATGCTCATGGATGCCATATTTGAATGTTACAGACAGCTTAGTAAATAACAGAGAATACCAGATCTGCTAGATCAATTCATGGCATTATCTTAATTACTCATGCTATGGAGGTGATGTGGAGAGGAAAGGAAGAGGAGGGAGGGGAGGTAGATGTTGGGAGGTCAGAGCACATGGGATGAGGGATAAGGAAATGGAGCTATATTGGCTAGGGAGAGGAAGACTGGGATTGAAGGAAAATATTCTACAAGGACCTGGGTATATTGAAAGAGGAAAGGAAGAGGATTGTGATCAGGGTAAAGGGGACAGCAGGTCCCCCTTGAATGAAGGATCAAACTGATGGGCCCAATCATTTATCCCATAGCTTAGCAACAGATAAGGACAGGGAGTTTTTATTATAGATGCTTAAATGACCAAGGCTCACATGCAGTCAGTTGATGCAAGAATGATCCTCTGCTAGACAAGGCTATAACCATGTGCAATTGACTATTTAAATGATAAAATAAAGATCTGGGAAAAATCAAGCCTGGATAACAATCGCACAAAGCAGTTATCTGTGAGCCATTCCTACAGAAGTCACCAGGAAAGGTTTATGCTGCATAAATTACACCGAAGTTTGGAAATGAGTAATACAAGAAACAATATACAAAAACAAAGGGTTTAAAAGGCAGTAGCATAAGAAGAAAAATAAATGTTAGGTGAAACTAACTGGGGGGGAAGTCAAGAACCATAGGTTTCTTCACTACTGACAAAAGACTATACATCAAGTGCAATCATGAGCTTCTAACTTACAATAATATAAAGCCAGGACCTTTTGAGGCTGATTGATGTAGAGAAGATCAATATCTTGGCTTCGTGGATTAGATAAGAGTTATCCAATATCATGAACTCAAATATCTGCAAGCAAAATCACCATGACCATCTTTTGTAATGTTGAGAATGTTATCTTGATTGAATTAGTCACTTATAACTTCTATTACAAAGGACTAGCATGGTGGGTGACCTTCTGCATGAACTGGAATAAACTATCAAAGAGAAGGTCTGAGATACAGAACTTTAAAATTTAATTGTCTCTGCATAATCACACTCAAATCTATGAACCAATATCATTTACAGAGGCACCTCTTAGGTTGCCTTAGACAGACCTTCTTTGACAATTTCCCCATACTGGCCAATCTGACCTTCCTTAAGGATTTCAACTTTTTTAAAAAAAGTGTACTGCAGCAAAAGCAACATAAAACTTGTTCTCTGTTGAAAACTCTTGGATGTATGAAGCTATAGTAGGGATTGCTCCTGGGCACCACGTTGTTTATGAATGTGAATCTTCTAGGTGCTTTCACACCCACCAATGAGCCATTTTGAGTAGGGGTTTTAGTTCAGATATTTCAGGCATTTTAAGTTTACCTGTGATGCCAGCAAACCACGTGCCTGTTCATGCCAAGGCCCCCATGTCTCAACTGAACACTGACAAATACATAGCTGGAATTAGTCTGGCTCACCTGTTAGTATTCTTAAGATAGGTATTAGAGTTATAAAAATGTGCTTAGTGTTTAGACTTTATTGAATATTTGTAAATTGCTAGGGGCGTTTAGTAGGTTCTCAAGTACTAAACTATTGTTTTTAACTTCATAGAATTATGCATTACTCACATGAAATACAAGTTTTAGTGCATCTTTTGACTCTTTCATGTAGCAGAAATTGTTATCAACTGAAATGTCTGTGTTTTGAAAATGGCCTAGAATCCCATAATAAAAACGTCCAGATCAACTTTCTAAACTAAAGCATTGTTCCTTTCTTGGAGTCTGCCAAAGCAATTCTTTGACTTTTGAACAATGATTTCTTCTTTGCATAAAAAGACAGCATTATTCAATTATCTCCAGTAATTGAAAAGAAAGAATACATGAGTTGCAGGAAGTCCAGGGAAAAGTTTATTTGAGTTCATATGATTTTACTTATCTTATAAATACCATATGTGTGGGCTCTTTTGACAATAGCTTTTGTTGGGTTAGCATAAATAGCAGCTTGTCATACTGTCTAGTGTGCAAAAATCTATAATTTGATAAATTGAAGAACACTGCTTTTTTCTTGTCTGTTTTTTAAATATTATATTATTGCTTGCATGCTACATTTATTACCAATTAAATGATTACAGTTTTATTATTCCAAGTAATTAACATTAATATAAGTATTTACATAGCAGAGGGAGTACCATAGAAGGTTAATTAAATGAAAGCGGCTATTACAATCATGAAATGGACCTCAACATGGAGAACTATTGATCACTATTCTCTTTATAACAGCCCTTAACATATCCAAAGACTGTTATCAGGTCCCTTCTCAGTTGTCTTTTCTCAACACTAAACATGCCCAGTTTTTTCACCTTTCCTCATAGGTCACTTTTTCTAAATCTCTCCTCTTTTTTTCTGTTGCTCTCCTCTGGACTCTCCAATTTATTCACCTTTTCCCTAAAGCATGGCATCCATCACTGGACACACTATTCCAACTGAAGCCTCACCAGTGCCGACTAAAGTGGGACAATTACCTTCTGTGTCTTACATACAACACTCCTGTTAATATAGAGTGATATTAGCAATTTTCACAACTGCATCACACTGATATTCAGTTTGTGTTCCACTAAAATCCCAGATCCTTTACAGCAGTACTACCACCAAGCCAATTATTCCTCATTTTGTAGTCATGCATTCAATTTTTCCTTTCTAAGCACAGTACTTTGCACTTGTCTTGATTGAATTTCATCTTGTAGATTTCAGACCTATTCTTTAATTTGTCAGGTCATTTTTAATTTTAATCCTGTCCTCCAAAGTGCTGGCCATCACTCACAGCTTGGTGTCATCTGCAAATTTTATAAACATTCCCTCCATTCCATTATCCAAGTCATTAATGAAAATATTGAATAGTATTGGGCACAGGATGGACCCTTGTGGAACCTCACTAGATATACCCTCCCAGTGTGACAGTGAAATATTGACAACTACTCTTTGAGTACAGCCTTTCAACCAGTTGTGCATTTACTTGTTTGTCTCAGCGATTGGCTGAACAAGAAGTAGGACTGAGTGGACTTGTAGGCTCAAAAGTTTTACATTGTGGGGTTTTTTTTGTACATAATTCTACATTTGAAAGTTCAACTTTCATTATAAAGCAATTGCATTACAGTACTTGTATTAGGTGAATTGAAAAATACTGTTTTGGTTTTTACAGTGCAAATATTTGTAATAAAAATAAATATAAAGTGAGCACTGTACAGTTTGTATTCTGTGTTGTAACTGAAATATATTTGAAAATGTGGAAAACATCCACAAATATTTAAATAAATGGCATTCTCTTATTGTTTAACAGTGCAATTAAGCATGCAATCAATTTTTTAAATCCCTTGACAGCCCTACTTTTTAGCAAAGATTAAAGCATAAGACATTAAGCACCTAGGTTTTCTTGATGTCATCAGTTATTAGCGCTCCTTCCCAGCTAAGTGGAGGACCTACTCTTTCTCCAATGTATTTAAAGAACACCTTCATATTGACTTTTATGTCTCTTGCTAGGTGTAACTGATTTTGTGCCTTAGCCTTTCTGGTTTTGTCCATATATGCTTATACTATTGGCTTCTTCCTATTGTTCCTTTGCATCAGGATAGTTTGCAGTTGTGCCTTTAATATTGTCTCCTTGAAAAACTGCCCACTTTCCTGAGCTCCTTTATCCCTTAGATTTCTTTTGTTTACTATGATTCAGCCAGGTTTCAGTCCATCACAAACTGCCCATAGGCAAACCAATTTGAATTTTTTGAAGATTTTGTGAGACACTGAAGAAATGTGTATGGGCCTGAGCTGCTAAGGTCAGATCAAGATCTGACTACTCCCTGAGTTCAAGAGTCTTTTATAGCGTTGGTCCTTACAATAGAGTTTCTAAGGAGTTCTTCAGTCTAGTTTTAGAGCCTACAGGTGGGATTTTCAAAAGCATTCTCCATTGGCCTAACTCTGCTCCCATTGAAGTCAATGGGCATTTTACCACTGACTTAATGGGGGCAGCATTAGGTCAAAACTGAGTGCTTGCTCCTGTAGTTATATATACACAACTGTCAGTGCTCAGAGGGGTAACTAATAGCTGTTTCACAGACACAATTTGTATAGGTATCTTTCCAAATGATAGTAGTCTCCTTGACTCTCTCCTGCCTTTA
This sequence comes from Emys orbicularis, assembly GCF_028017835.1. Taxonomy (NCBI): domain Eukaryota; kingdom Metazoa; phylum Chordata; order Testudines; family Emydidae; genus Emys; species Emys orbicularis. Next base: position 48,185,632 of record NC_088684.1, on the reverse strand, counting down.
TGGTTGAGGAATAAAAGCACCTGAATTTTAAGCATATATAAACTATGTATGCAAACAGGAAAGCCAGGCATCAACCTGACTGAAGCTTTATTCATATGTATTTGCTGCATCTAATGGCTTGTCTATCTGGTATTAACATGAAAAATAGGTGTCCTGGTTTGGATACAATAAAATCCAGCAAAAACTTGAACAAAAGTTTTCGGTTCTCTATTTTTTTTTATTTTTTTTTTTTTAAAGAATCTGCATGCATTTCCTGGTTTCAGCCATGGACCCAAGTTGCAAAATATATTAGAATAAAAAAAAAAAAAAAAACCTTTACCCTCCATAACATTTTCCTTTTAAGAGACCCAAACCACTTTATAAGCATTCATTAAAATTTACATGTTCCCTGTGAGGTAGGGAACTCATTTCACAGATGGAGAACAGTTCTAGAGAGACCAAGGCCCCGATCCTGCAAAGACTGATGTCAGGGTTAGAACCAAGGTTGCCTGACTAGTCAGCCATCTGATACACAGAGGAGGCATATCCTAGAGTTTAAAACAAAATGGAAGGAATAAAATAGGAGAGAGGCTATTGTGATATTTCAAACCTGAATCAAATGAGGAAATATTAGTCTCATCAGCATTTCTCCTTAGGCTTCCAGCCTAATTTTGAAGCTAAGGAGGTTTAGATTAAATAAATGCCACACACAAACAAACCCCCCACAAAACAAAAACAACCCTTCCTCCTCCTCACAAAACAAACAATGAGTGAATTAAGTGACTGAACCTCACAAGCTGAGTTTTACTTGGCCTAACAAACTCCTGAAGTCACTGAATTTCCTCTGGAATTTGACTGTTTGTGGCTGATAACTATTATAGAAAGCAGCTTCTCTTGCTAACTGCAAATTGGGGTCTGGATTTTAAATCAATGTATTTTCATTGGTTCTCTGACAATCTGGGTGTATAAGCATTCAATACTGAAGGACTGGAAAAAATCCATTTGAGCTCATTTAAGTCAATAAATGTAGCTTACTAGAGAAATAATTTATTGTACTATTTCAGGCATTTTAAGGCTTGTAATGATTAGTTCTACTACAGCTTTATCTCGCATCAGCAGATATTGTTTTTATGTGTCCATGTTAGAAAATGGAAGAAAAAAAAGTACTTCCTCCGAGCATCGTTACCTAGCACTGCACTCATAAAAGCTCACTGTAATCCTTTCCTGAAGGATTTTTTCAGATGAAACATAGTTAGTACATTTAGTTGCAAAAAGCAAAAATTTTGAACAAATAGCCAACTACATTTTAAAATTTCTGGGATTATCCAGTTTGCAGACCGAATTTGTAAAAGCTGCCTTGACTTTTTGCACCCACAAATTGTTGGTGCAAATAACTGAAAGGTGCAGTTAATGTAATTTGAGGATTAAGTACCTGGTTGCATCTACAAAGCTGGATATTATTTGCCCTTTTATTCTTTGCACTTACAATTTTTCAGGCATAAAAGGGGTGGCCAGGTTGAGACAGATGTCCAATTCAGGCCATGATGGGTATATCTACACTGTGCTTTGGAGCCCACATAAGTGAGCCTCCTGGCCTGAGTCACAAAGAAAATACAACTTTTGCTGAGTATAAATGCTTATTTTCTCACCAAAAAGACCAATAAATTCATACAAAAGATATTCAGGGATCACAGCTTTTCAAATTCATGCTAACACTTTTTTAAAAATTAAACATAGTGAATGTAGAAAAATGCATTTAAAAATAGCACAGGTGAAGCCCATCTTCCAGATTACAGCTGGTTGAAAAATTGGGCTATTTTTCACAATTTTTGTGGGTGAAAAATTTTTCAGTTTTTTTTTCATTAAATTCCAATTTTTAAAAATTCCCAACGAGCTTTATGATGGAACCTTCTACTGGCTGTGAGTAAGTGTGGGCCACTGCAGAGAACTCTCCTGTTGCTCAGAATGGCTGAGAATTACAAGTCTATGAGCAGTGCCTTGCTGATTGGGAGCCCTTGCCATCACAGCGAATCCAGAGACCATTATTCAGAGATGTCAATGCCTGTCACCAAAGAACCCATGAGGGAGAGGCAGTGGATACAGATATCTTCTCTGTTGTGCCATTGGTAGTAAGCTACTTCTCTGGCCCTACTGCTAGTCTTGCTATTAAGAGCTCTTCCTTCCCTCTTCACTGTACAGTCCATAGGAATGGACTCCCATACAGAAAATTATTTATAATTTAAAGAAGCCGGAGTAGTACGTGTAGTGGGTAGTGAGACTGAAGTCAGGGGCTTTGTGATTGCTGAGGATATTGCTATTATGGTGTTGCAGCAGATAAGCCAGCCTGTTTCATGTTAGGATCCCACAGTGTAAACGAATCATTATTGATCCTTGCAACTTGCCTGCTAAGATTACAATGGAAATAAAATACAAATATGCAAATCCCAGCATTAATACAGAAAAACTACAATATATGCAAAAAGCTTAGTGTATATAGCTCATTATAGCTAGAACTGGTTACATGATTTTTAAAAAAAATCTACAGAAGATTTTGAAGCTGTTCCCATTGTACAGCATTTGAATGGGGTGAGGGCAGAGATTTAAAAAAATGTTCCTAATTTTTTATAGATATTTATGTTTGTTTGTTTACTAAAAACAAATTTGTGGTAAGTGAAACATTTTGATAAAATTTTCCAATTAAAACATGGAAAAATATTTTTTTTCGAAAAGTTGACAGTTTTTTGTGAATTTTTTCATTTAGTAAAAAGCAACTTTTTTCAACAACAAAAATTATGGTAAAAAAATTCAACCAGCTCTAATTGTGGCCTTAGTAGTTTTAAATCTGATGAATGGAATCCCTCTCTTTATCTGAACTATGTGAACTCCTTACCACCCCCTCACAGTTCATGTGGCACTCTGCCCCAAGACGATCCTTCCAGGCCTATATGTCATCTTCTCAAGGAAGAACTTTTGACCTACTAATTTTCTGTGGTGAATGGAATGCTTTTCCCACTACTTTCTTTTGAAGTGAAGAAACAAGGTTACTGTTCTAATATCCTAGGCCGTCATAGGGAAGGAAATGATATATGACCGGGAGCCCTGGTGCCAATTTTTTTTTCCAGTTGGCTCAAGGACAGGGCTGGCTCCAGCTTTTTTGCTGCCCCAAGCGGCGAAGAGAGAGGGGGGGGAAAAAAAGCCGCGATCGGCGGCACTTCGGCGGCTGCTCTCCCGCACCGCTTCATTCTTCAGCGGTAATTCAGCGGCCGGTCCTTCCCTCTGAGGGACCCACCGCCGAAGACCCAGACGTGCCGCCCCCTTCCAACTGCCGCCCCAACCACCAGCTTGCTGCGCTGGTGCCTGGCGCCAGCCCTGCTCAAGGAGATCACACAGATTGCGGCTTTTCCTCCTGAGGAAATGAATCAAAATAGCTTCTGACAGCCTCCTGCATACATGATCTAGGCTCAGCCAGGCCAGAAGTAAGAATCAAGACTATGTGATTTAGGTAATCAGTTACAACCAGCTCAGCTGAAAATTGGGCTGAAATTAATGTGTCAAATTTTCAGTCATCATAAGATTTAAAAAAAGCTGAACCTGTAGATTTTTTGGGGGTGAGAGGGCAAAATTCCCTTCCTTTTTTCATTTATTTGAAAACATTTTGAATTAAACAAATCTCTCATTTTGGGTATTTCACCCAATGATCCTGACAAGCAATGAAAGAAAATTTGTGAGAGAATTGGAATTCAACTGGCAACTTTCATCAGTTTGGCAATGGATGTTTGTTGGCTTTCAGTATTTCTCAGTGCTTGCCCATATGCTCAAAGTTCATACCCTGCTTTCTTTCAATAAAGTATAATGCAGTTGAAAACTACCTTTCCCTTATATCTAAGGCAGGTATTTTTAAAGATGCCTAAAGGGTGCTTAGTCGTGGGTGTCTATATCAGAGATTCACAGATTTTTAAGGCCATATCACCTAGTCTGGCCTGCAGAACACAGGCCAAAGAACTTTACCCAGTAATTCCTGAATCACGTCCATACTTTCTGTTTGAATTATAGCATATCTTTTAGAAACCATCCAGTCTTGACTTAAAGACTTCAAGTTATGGAGAACACACTACCTCCCTAGGTAATTTGTTCCAATGGTTAATTACTCCTGCTGTTAAAAATTTGAGCCTTATTTCAGGCATTCCCCAAGGCCTCTTTGTAGATCATTAATCATCAGAAGGTACCAAATCCTTGGTACCAAATTATTTTAGGTGCCTTTGAAAACTCTAGTCTGATCTTTTCTGTGCTGTCCTCCAAAGTATTTTCTGCCCTGGAATTAGATAGAAAAAAGCATCAACAGCACTATACGATTTTCCTGTTATTTTAAAATGTTTTTAATGTTTGTAGTATTCAAGGAGAAAACTCTATAACCACATTGAGATCATCCTTCACTTCTTTTAATATGCTTAGTTCCTCAGTTTTTTGCACAGTGGAGCTGCTGCTGTGATCCACTTCCTGAATAAAAAAGAACTGTGGTCTTCAAGGTGTGAAGTGTGGAACATTGAAGCTTCACACCAGCTGTTTCACCTGCTAACCACAGGCTCTGAAGGGATACACAGTATCTTTTCTTACCATGGCAGTGATCTTTAAGGTACTATATCAGTGTAGTATTGGTTTCATTGCAGGGCAAACCTAAATCCCCCTTTACAGTAGTAATATGGTAATTTACATTTTTTTAAATAAAAATATCCCAAACATATTCAAAACATGCAAGAAAATAAACATGAAGAGCCTTAAGTTTTTTTCTCACGCTTTCCTCCTAAAACGGTATTATCGATTACAAAGGCTGAATGTACTGGAAATGCTTCTGTCATACTTCAGCCACAGCTGGGCTTATATTAACATTCATAGATTCCGAATCCTTGCACTTTGCTTTGATATTCCCCAGCATACCTCATTCTTCTTTCAGACAAAAGATATTTTATAAGCAGCCAAGTCATTTAAAACTATAGATGGACCCCCAAAAAACTCTGAATAAAAAACAACTCCAAATCTTGGATGTGCACATTTAAAACCCAAATTTTGCAAATGGCCCCTGTCTTCATAATAGTATATACCAAAATCCCAGTTAGAAACATCACATCTGTTTAAAAACCTAGATTAAAAATGTGTAGCTTACACCATTTCTGTTTTAAAATACATAAATAAAAGTGCTGATCTTCTTTATGTTAAGATTTTAAACTCAGTGCTAAAATTATTGGTAACTGCTTCATTACCTCCACAATTAAGAAAAGTTTGAAAGCTCTCAGTGGAAACAGACACTGAACTTCCCATCAGGAGCTTCAGACTAATAATGTACAAAGAGGGCCTTGAAGAATACAAGTAACAATTGAATGCCTGGGAAAGCAGGGACTTTCAAAGGTTAAAAAAATGGCTATAGCCCTGATTCTGCATCATTGACATCAGTGGGAATTGCTGTTGGCCTCAATGGGGGCAGAATCAAACCCACTTTGAAGGTGCATGTGTCATCGGCTTTTTTCACCTCAGCGATAATACATTTGATATGTGGAAGCGGAGGAATTTAATAACCCTGCATCAAAGAAAACACCAGGGTGGGTTTATAGGTGAGAAAACAGCCCATGTAACATGCACTTTCAAATTAACATATATTGCTGAGGCAGAGCAGTGTTTAGTCTGACTCCGGTCTGGAGCTAAATTCCTGTGATCAAGGTGCCCAAAGACCTCTACCCAGATTTGATACTGAATTACTTATAGGACGAAGGAGACTAGCCTCACTGGGGAGTTGTGGTCTCCTAAGTCCTCGGATATGATGTAGTGAAAAAAGGCTTGTTAACAAGCCACATGCAGTGGCCAAGTTTCAGCCTTAATATTACTGCTATACGAAGTCCTGTAGCTTATACCTTCCAGTCTTGTGGTATAGTGTGTAAACAGGAATCCAGTACCCAAAACACCTCTCCCTGGTAAAATGGGTTTTTTTGTGACCTTAAGGTCCTCCAAGCTGACTTCTGTTGGAACATTACTTCCCCTGGGACTTTAGAGACCTTCTAAGATTACTTCCTTGGTGATTTACTGAACATTTGGTCCACGATTTTCAAAACTGGGTGTCAATAGTTAGGCTCCTAAATCCACATTTAAGCACATAAATAAGGGGCCTTACAGTCAAAAGTGCTGAGTGCCTATTTTGTCTAAATATAAATATTAAAGCCTAGCTTTCAGCACATATTTTTGAAAATCTTTGGTGCACACTTTAAAACAGCCTCTGCTGTCTTTTTAAATAAATTATAGACCTGATTATGCCACCTTTACACACATTGAGCAGTTTCTGGCTCTGCAGACAGTCTCACTGACTCCTGTGAGACAGGACTACTCAGAGTAAAGGACTGCTCAGTGTGAGTAAGGCTGGCAGAATAAGCCCTTCATAGCTATCTGCACTATCTAGGATTATATTTATATTTTCAGAATACATAGTGTACATTCATGGTTGCTTGTATTTCTTTTTCTAGACATAATAAAGACATAGCTAAATAGCATATTGTGGAAGATTATTGTAGGAAGATTTCTATTTATTTTTAGTAGTGTGTACAGTGATTTAATGCATCTCACACAGAAATGCCTTAGGAAAGTAATTGGGGAATCTCTAAAATTGCCTCTTCGTAGGATACACTTATACTCTTTCTCCAGGTCATTAGGCTTTACCAGACACATAAGAAAACAGGGCACTGTTACTTCATATCTAAGTGAAATGTTTTTAATCTTTTAAAACCATTTTTCTCTCCTCTTCATTTTCAGTATTTATTGCATCACTAAGTTCACCAATTCAGTTGTCCTGGTTATTATTTTCTCATTCTTCTACTTCTACATAAATCCATTCTGGGATTTCAGACAAAGACAGACTGCCACAAGACAAACGCTCAAAGCTGGAATATGGCTAGAGGCAGTTCATCTACATTTTTCTGATACTATAAATCCCTATTTAGATCAAATGAAGAAAGGTCGGTGGAGCTGCTAATGAAGTCTGCCTCACTGCAGTCACTACTCATTGAAGACACAGCTAGAACAGCTATCTGTCTTCTGCATAACTTACTTCAGCAAGTTGGCTGGCAGCTAATATTTTCAATGATAAAGAAGGTGGAAAGGAAACTTTTTTCACTAGGCACGTGCCTTTATTTTTAAATTCATCTTTTCAGTTTCATGTTTCAGTTGTCTTTACTTATTTTTTATTTTTCTATCATGCACCTTGTTTTGTGTCTTTCACCTCAAAGTAGCTGTATTTGTTGAATGGTCCTGACACATGAATAAGTAATTGCTTTCAATAGTAATCTTCTATCAAAAGTGAAACACATCATGTATGACTGAGAGCTAGTCACTCTAGCAATGTGTCTTCAGAAGTGGCAAGTATTACAGTTAACATGTTCCTAATGGATTGACTATATTTGGCATGCTCCTAAAAAGACTTGCTTTTATTTAAGCATTGTGCATTATTTATGCAGAAAAAAGCATGGAGTGAACTTTTCTAGAGTAAATTGTTCTTTGTGCTTTATTAACCCATTTTTCCCCATCCTACAAATGAATAAATCTCACACTTGGAGGTCATGAAACTCCTAAGGGGAGAAAGGGTAGCTGGGTGATAGAGTTTTATCTGGAGCATAAACTTTACTGTATAATTTTATTCTTCCTTATTGGACACATTTGACGGTGGCCAAAATCTTCTGTGCATGACTGTATGTATGCACCTTACGTCCTTGTTGTGGAAAAACAAATTCAAACTAAATTCATTCTTCCTAGGCAGAAGAGCTGTCAGCTGAGCATAAATGGAGATGTTCCTTTGGCTCGTGTAGAAAAGCATCTCTCAACCTGCATGATGCTGATGGGGGACAAAGGACCCGAATTTCAAAGGTATTTTTAGATGTTGAAAGATGCAGATGGACACCTTGTGGGAATTTAAACAGCCCCTAAGTAGGTTAGGAACCTAACTCGCATTGAAATCTCTCTCATGCAACATTTAGATTAACTTAATCTCAATCAGGTTGTGTATCTTTGGGTACACTAGAACCAATGGGTTGCACATATCTCTAGTAATTTGAGACCTGGTTCAATGATCATTGAAGTCAATGGGAACTCTTTCTTGAGTCTGCCACCCTTCCCTACCTACATTGGGTAGTATGTTCCTCCATGAGTAGCACCAGAGAGACAGCTTTAATTGTTCTGAATGAGGATGAAACAATATTTGCAAAATTATTTTCAGGTAGATTGTGTATGAAAATCTGTCTCAACTTTTAGTGTGATTAACTAGTTGAGGGATGATACAGGAAGCAGGGAACTTCTACCCAGCCCATTCTCTTACCCAGCAGGGAACTTCTACCCAGCCCATCTCTAATGCAAGTTAAATTTCCCATTTAACCAACAGTCCATGAACTCTGCTCCCATGCAAGTCAATGAAAGCTGTGCATATGAATTTTGGGTTCCTTAATATGAAATCCAGGAAAAGAGTGCTAGCAGAGAACAATGGCTGTCAAGTATCCTAGACACTGTAGGAAAAAAAATTTAATAAGAAAAATATGTTTGCAGTATCTGGTATTTTTGCTGACATTTGCTGAAATGAACTAAATATTTGGACTAAAATATTTGGTTTTAGAAAAGCAGATATATGTAGCTTTTTTTTTTTTTTTTATGCAGTCTTTTGTCTATCTGTCTTCAGAAAACACATTTCACCAGCACTATAGGTGAAGAATCTCCAGTCTGTTAGTCTCCAATCAATCCATTATAAATTACACAAACAAAGAACAGTATTGTCTTTTTCCATTTCGTTAATTGCCGAGACTAGAATGTACTCTTATATTTAGATATCACGAAAGGAATTGCAACTTTTAAAAACTGTTCCTTCCATTGTCAATTATAGTTTATAATACATGCTAAATGCACTAGGAAGGATAATATAACTATAGTGCACAACTTGAATAGCTAAAGGAACATAAAGTAATTCAAAAATCCTTTCTGCAGATTCTGTTCATTTTTCAATTTTTTCAGTATTAAAAATATTAATGTAAACATTTATATATGATTTGTGAACTATTTTTGGAAAAGGTTTTTATAGTCCAAAACATCCTAAAATGTGTTTTTAATTACCATGTATTTCTTTTAAAATGCTTAAATAGCCCTGGTAGGATTTTATTTAAGGTTTTAAAGATACATTTGGATCTCTAAACTGTCCTCTATTACGAAAGGACTCAATTACTGAACCGCACACAGAGAATATCATTAGCAAGTATTTGCAACAGAAATACAGAGATACCAATTACTGAATTTTGCAATGAAGCCAACAACGACAATGATCCAAATATGAAGTTAGAGTTCCAGCTCTGATCACTAATGCTACACACTTTCATCATTGAGACAATAGACCCTTTTGCTTTTAGGGCTTGTAGTGGAGATGTTGAGAACATTTAAAGAGAGGCCTGTTCCTGCCCCCTTGGAATTAAATGGAAGTGGGACTGGGCACACAATCACTTTATGTAAAAAGTGCTTTGAAGCCTTCCCACCCACTTTCCTGCCATCAGCTCTCAATCCTCTGAAGAATTAACTAACCTGAGAAGAATGTGTCTGATCTGGCTTCTGTCTACCAGAGCATGGCACTTACTGGTAAAAGAGGGTGGAGGACAGGAACATAAGAACGGCCATACCGGGTCACACCAAAAGTCTATCTAGCCCAGTATCCTGTCTTCCCACAGTGGCCAATGCCAATTAACAGCCAAAAAGTTCAGCCATGCCTATTCCTCGGGCTTCTAAAAGTAGCTAGTTCACACTAGCTATTAGTGGGTGAAATCCTGGCTTCAAAGAAGTCTATGGGAATTTTGCCAACATTTCAATGGGACCAGGATTTCATGCCTATGTCCCTGTAGTGCTCATCACCATAGTGTGTGAGCACTGAACAGATATAGTAGATCTGCATGATAATGCACAATGGACTTAGAAGAGGCGTCTGCTCTTTATCCTTTCTAGGTTTTAGAAGGCTGTCACATTCTGGGGTGCAATCCAGGCCAGGGACATATCCTGCCCTGTATCCCTGAGTGCCTCAAAATGCTCTGCTGCTGTGGTTCCCTTGTCTGGGCACTTCCAGCCAGCAGACAAGCATGCAATATTCTGAGTCTGTGTGCTATGCAGCCCTGGTTCAGCACTCTGACTCCAGCAGCCTGCCTATAACACAACAGTCTCACAGCAGTCTCTATCACCCAGTTACTTTATGCAGGGATGACCCCAATGCACACCCAGTTCTGAATTTTCCCCAAACCACATGCTGTGCAATGTCCAGCCATCTCCTGGACCATTCAGAGGGGTATTAAGGTTGGTTTGTTTCTTTAAAGATACAAATCCAAAAGCTTGCCACATTAATTGGAGTTAACATTCACTTTAAAACAAACACAGCACTGGGTTGGTTTAGGTGAAAAGTAAAACAAGTGTATTAACAAAAGAAGGTAAGATTTGAAGTGAGTTCAAGTATAAAGGATAGCATTAGAAATGGTTACAAGCAAAAAAAAAAGTGAAAAACGTTTTCTAGAAGCTAAGATTTGACAAAACAAGCCACAACCTTTGTTCAAGGTAGTTTGCTTACCAGTCGACCCTCCGGCAAGATGGTTGACCATCCTTCTCATCAGGATCTCCCACAAAGTCCAAAATGCATGGTTCCTTTGTCGTCTAAGGTGAAAGATAAGTTGGGGTTCTCTGCCCTTCTTCATAATCCAGTCAACCTTTGAAATGGATTCTTCTGAAGGTTACCCCCAAAGTAAATTCATTCAAACTGTGAGGAAGGCAACATGGAGTCTCCTGGTGACGGAAGTTTCAGGCTGGTTTCTCCCCCCACTGGTGCTTGCTAAAATGCAAATTGAACTGCAATCTCCTCCCTCTGCTGTGATGGTCCTGTTTATCTCCCTGTAACTGCATTCCCATTGTCTCTTAAAGTACTTTGGAAATACCTTCCAGGGGGCAGAACCACATCATGCATGGCAGACATACTTTGATAACATAATTTCCCACGATTGTAATTTTGAATTTGTCCTCTATACATACACCACACAATAATATTAAAGATCAAGATGTTATTAGCTTTCTATAAATATCTGACATGTCATATCTGCCTCTCTTTAATGTTGGTGGCCAAAACCATTGTGGTGTGTGTAACTAATACGACTCACATTTAAAGCACCATTCCTCTCCCTGCTTCCCAGGAAACCACTTTTCAACACATTTTCTTTACCTATTTTTTCTTAATATTTTCTTTGAAATGGCATCAAAGTGAAATTTAATCAAATAGACTAGATGGAGTGAGGCAATATTGAACACTGACCCAGTTCTACTGTATGTATTTTCTTAAATGAGAAACATTTAACAGGAAAAATACTGAAAGTATTGTAGGACCAATGTACTATTTCCTCATGGAAAACCTCATAAAGAACTCCTTTAAACTGAAAATTGAATAAGTTTTCTACTCTTGTGTGTCACCATATGGGCTTTCTGAATGGGAAAGTTCTCTTAATGAAGCCATTTGCTTGATGGCCATCTGTCTGCATATATGACAGTTCATAAACAGCACAACTTTTTTGCAACAGGGATTTAATTTTCATATTTACTCTTGTTAATAGTTAAGAAGTGGATCCAGATAACTCCCTGGTTCAGGAACACTTTGAAAACTTTCTTTAAAAAATGTGGATGCATTACCAGTAGAGGAAAACAAATGCTGGGCTTTTTGATAATATTAAAATGACATTTGAATAGTGACATAATAAAATGAAAACTGTTATTTATATTAAATCAAACAGTAGCACAGGTTTAGCTTAACTTCTTGCATGCAGTGAAACCAGTGGTTCAGTGATTTATCTGTATACTACTAAACTATAGTTATAGCTATAAAAGTATCTCCCCTTGGGTCTTAGGTAAAATGTCATTTTAGGTATAGGAAAACAAAGGGAAATATGATGCCTTTGAGACATGCATGAAGCTTCTCTTGGTAACAACTAGTGTTATACATGCAAAAAAAGGGCTATATATGTTGCAGAATGAGATAATTTATTTTGACTGAAATATCAGTCTTGCCTTCTAAAGACCAGTTTCTGATACTCTTACTCACTGAGTAATTCCTATCCATAGATTAAGGTGTTATTAGTGTAAGTAAGGCTGGTAGAATTTGGTCTTTTTTTTCAAACCTGGAACACTTATATTAGATTCCTACATCCTACATATAAGCGAGGTTCTAATGGTCCTGAGCACCTGCAGCTTCTACTAAGTTCAGTAAAATTTATGGGCAACTAAATAGGAATTTAGGAGCCTCACATTAGGTATGCTTTGTTTAAAAACTTGGCCATGAAATATATTCAGAAATAGTTTGTTTTAAAGTTCTTAACTCTTGTAAGAATCTGAGGTTTCTCTCACATGTAAGTTACTAGCTTTTTTGTTTAGTATAAACAAAAAGAAAAATAGCTGCTTGTATTTCCAGACATTAAATAATGCTCTGTCAACTTGGATTCTCAATAAAAAATTCTTTTTGATGGCTTTGTAGATAAGCCCCATGTGCTTTAACTCAAGAAACTGAATAATCAATTGTTTCAATGGGCCTGCTGCTCACATTTGTCTTTTCCAGGGAAAAAGTGATTAGACTTATTTTTCACTCAGAGAGAACAAAATGGATTTCACTGTATGGAGCTGTGTAGGCGGTTGACTTTCCTTTGTAGAAAGATCTTTGACAAGATAGTAGAAAGAAGAAAAGTGTGATTTAATTTTTCTTTTAATAAAAATGTCAAGTTTGGCCATCTTATCAATGCTTTGTATGGGTTGAGGCTAAATTGCCCAACATAAGGTGACTGTTTTCATGCCCTTTTAATTTGTGGTTATGATCAACATTGGGGAAAGGGCATTTTTTAATGTCACTTCTAGAAGTATTGACTCCAAATAAACTCCCACAAGGGATGTCATAGCATCAACCAAACAATTTTTCAATAGTGCTGTGATAATCTTCCTTTGTGGTAATAGTTCTAGGAAGAATGTATTTCAGGGTGGTGGAAACATTGCTCTAAAGGTAACATCATTGAATAAAATTTCTGCCCTAGTCTCTAACCCCATTGCTCAAGCATATCTGGAGTTACCCAATCTAGTTTGCTCAGGTGTGAAATGCTGACATTTCAGTGAACCCTGGCTATTGTGAAAATTAGGCTGAGGTGGGGCAGTTACATAAGTGAATTTAGTTTAATTGTCACTGTAATCAGGCGCGGACTCACCACTGCGGCGCCTCCTGCTGGTCACCTCAGGAATTAGCTCACCAGCATCCAGAGCGCCCTCTGCAGGCCAGGTGTCCCTCCTGTCGTTGGCCCCCATGTCCCTCCCAGACCCCGGTGCCCTTGGCTTGGGTGCTGCCCCCCTGGCAGTACCCCACTCTCTCTCTCTGGGTCTCCCCACCCAGGGGAACCCCCACCTCCTATCCCAATGTTGCCTCAGGCATGGCTACTGCCAGTCACCATCTAACCCCCACACCCTGGGGCAGACTGCAGTCTATCAGCCAATCATCACAGGCAACAAGGGGTTTGGACTGGCTGCCTTTACCCACCCTCAGGTTGCCCCTCTGCAACCCCAATACCTATATGGGCCTAGGACCAGGCTCTGCAGCCGCGGGAGTTGCTGGCCTAGGGCTTCCCAGCCCCCAAGGCCTTTCCCCAGTCCTGCCGCACTCTAGGTCCCCAGGTGAGCTCCCTGCAGCCAGGCCTGTCTCTCTTTGCTGTCAGAGGAGGACTCCTCAGCTTCTGGCTGCCCTGGCCTTCTTATAAGACTGAGTTGCTCAGCTGCAGCCACTTCCCCAATCAGCCAGGGTTTTGCCCCTTTACACAGCCCCAGCCCTCTGCAGGGCTTTTCCAACCCCTTCAGGGCTGGAGCGGGCGTTCATCCCGCTACAGTCACAGTTTGGGCAGACAACCCAGGGCACAAAGCTTACAAGAAACATGAGCTAAAAACCCAAGAAATTTGCAAAATAACCATCAGGCTACAGACAAGAGTCGGTGGAGAGCTTTTGGCAGGCTTCTCTCTCTCATTCCCAACTCAGGCTGCACAGAGAATGGTCCTAGAAAGACCTCTTTGTGCCAGAGTGGAAAGGACTTTAAAGGCACAGTGGTTATACCAGCACACTGAGATTGCGTACACTATCACTAAACAATAATCTAAAAACCCCTCCTAAAATGCTTCAGTCATTATCATGATTCAGAATAAGCTTTCTTTCCATGTATAATTAAGAGTGCTACCGTTCACTTTTGGGCATTCATTAAACAGAGGTCTTTCTTGAACCACCGTGTTCCTGAATGCTACAATTTACAGATGCAGCTTTCATGACAAAGGAGAAGACAAGTAAAACATAATTCCTAGCACTGACATGTCCCCAAATTGCAAGTTATATGTTTAGCAATCACCATATGTTTCTGGAGGTTTTTTGTTTTTCTTTACCTGATACATGTGGCTTTTCACAAGTTCTGTCTTTGACAAGCCAAGAGGGACATGCCAGGGGGAGTGAGAACACCTCGACACTACCAGGTTAACAAGGGGGGGGGGGTCATTTTCACATTTAAACTTAAAAGTCACACTTCTGATTGAAATTTTTGCAACTACTACTGCTTTGTTATCCAAGATTATCAATGAAAGAGAGAAGAAAAAATATTTTTGCTCCACATTCCCCACTTTGTTTACTTTGCACATTTGATAACATTTGATTTTTCATGAAAATGATCCATATGCAGAGGAGCTAGCCCAAGGTCTACAAACCACTTACGCAGACCAGTAATAACTACCTTTAAAATGCCTGCTGATGGTATGAGTGTATGTTAATCCTGAGGTTTGTTCTTGTTATTTATGAATGTTTGCAATCAGATTTTATATAAATACTACAGTATTCCGTAGAAATAACCTTAAGGCAGGAGGTGTGGCAAAGTCATTTTCTACTGCTGGAAGGTCCCTTAGGACAGGTCTACACTAACCCCCTAATTCGAACTAAGGTACGCAACTTCAGCTACGTGAATAACATAGCTGAAGTTCGAAGTACCTTAGTTCGAACTTACCTCGGTCCACACGCGGCAGGCAGGCTCCCCCGTCGACTCCGCGGTACTCCTCTCGTCTAGCTGGAGTACCGCAGTCGATGGCGAGCACTTCCGGGTTCGACTTATCACGTCCAGATAAGACGCGATAAGTCGAACCCAGAAGTTCGATCGCTCGCCGCCGAACTACCGGGTAAGTGTAGACCTACCCTTAGATAACCTGCCTCCAGTGAAATACTACTAGCTTAAATTTAGCTTTAACTAGTGCTGGGGCTGGGCAGCTGAGAATCAGAGAGCTATAATCAGCTTCCTGTCAGCTCATCCCTACATTTAAATTTAATTTGTGGGCATTTTTTCTTGAGAGTGTCCCTAGAAGATTCAAATTCTGTTCAGACTTACTTTCCTGTTTGTATCCTTCCTGCTTGGCACAAACAACTGAATGCTTTCTCTCGGGGCGAGTGAGAAGAAGGCAGGGTTGTGATTACTTAAATAGTGGGTGTGCATACAAAAATGCTAGTCTTTAACTTAGTTTATTTTGATATCTCTTGCAAATGTCATATTTGGAAGGGATACCCACAGAAACCACATACAGAGTTCATGATCTGAAACCATAATTCTCTTTTACTGTAAATGGCTTCATGTGCTTACACTGAGAGGAGCTGAAACTGAATGAATCCCAAACAGGTCTCCAGACATTTTCTGAATAATAACCTCTGTTCTACAGGTCTAAAAGTAAAAAATGACAAAACTATGCAGAATGTGTGAAAGTCATCCAAGTTGGGAGGGCCAGTACAAAGCTGTTTGTCCTACCTGTGGGCTATTTGGGAGGAGGGAGAGATGAACCCGGAGAGAAGCAACCAAGTGGGGTGCTTTGTAGCCCGGCAAGCAAGCCACAGAGTTCATTGATGAGTCTTAAAAGATGAGCCTGCCACTGGGGATGAGCCGAGGACAGGCAAGGATATTGGGTTCAACGCTCCAGTAGCACATATTCCTCACATAAGGGCTTGGAGCCCATATGATGTAATAGCAGTTGTAGAACGGTGGTGTTGCACTTCCACAATTGCCAGTGAATTCCCAGCACAAAGCTCAGTTTTTCATGCTTCTGCATGGTGGGTTCTGGGTAGCAAGTGTGACGGGTTCCCCCGGGGTGCCACCTGGAACTGGGGTACTACTGAACCCACCTGACCCACCAGCCTGGGCTCCCTTTATACTGTACTGCTGTGACAGGCCTTCAAGCCCCCTCCAGCAGACATACAGATAGGGACATACCCAGCTGCAGCTACATACAGACGCTAAGCTCAGCTCTGCATGGAAAGGCTTTGGCTAAGGAACTGCCCAGCTACTCAAGTGCACACACCCCTCTGGAGGGTAAACCCAAAATTATACCGTCTTGCACTTCACAGGGAACTGTACAACCTAAGCTCATGAATTTCGTCCCCTCCCTCAATGTGGAGAGGAATATAGCTTACGGCCCCAAGTTATGTCTCACACACACACACTGGTTTTAGACAAAGCAAAAATAAATTGATTAACAACAAAAGATAGATTTTAAGTGGTTATAAGGGATAGCAAACAGATCAAAGCAGGTTACCTAGCAAATAAACAAAAACACAATCTAAGCTTAATATACTAAAGAGATTGGATATGAGAAGTGTTCCCTCTAATTTTTTACATCCCTGAGCAGAATGAATTTTGTTATGTGCACTAATATGGAGGTGATGTGTGACGCATCACCTTCATATTGGTGCGCATAGCAAAATTCATGTAGTGGGGGTGGGGCCAAGGGGTTTGGAGTGTGGGAGGGGTTCAGGGCTGGGGAAGAGGGTTGGGGTCAGGGGGTGAGGGCTCTGGCTGGGGGTGCACGCTCTAGGGTGGGGCTAGGGATGAAGGGTTTGGGGTGCGGGAGGGGGCTCAAGGCAGGGACAGAGGGTTGGATGCAGGGGGTGAGGGCTCCAGCTAGGGGTGCGGGCTCTGGGGTGGGGCCAGGGATGAGAGGTTGGGGTGCAGGCTGCGCGGGGGCTGTGGTTGGGAGAGAGGACTCCCCCCAGCCCTCTCTTCTCGCAGCAGCTTAGGGCTGGGGGAGAGGCGCCTCTCCCTGGCTGCGGCAGCTCCGGCGGGGCGGGGCTGGGCTGGGCCGAGGGAGGGACTCCTCTCCCCGGCAGCTCTGGTGGACCTAGGTCGGAGGAGAGGCTCCTCTCCCCTGGCCGCGACAAGTCCAGGGCTAGTCTGCGCTGAGGCCGGTGGGGAGGGGCGCCCTTCCCTGCCGCGGCAGGTCCGCGCTGGGGGAGAGGCATTTTTCCCTGCCACAGCCCTGAGCCCTTGCACAGGGCTTAATAGGCATCTGCGCAGCTTAGAGGGAATTTAGGATATGAGTAGAAAATTCTCACCCTAAATGATGATTTAAGCCAGTTGTAGGCTCTTAAGGGGCAAGCTGCACTTGATTGCAGCTTAAAACCTCAGGTATTCCTTTCACAGGCTAGAAATCCCTCTTGCCTGGGTCCAGCACTTCCCCCCAGTTCAGTCCTTGTTCCTCAGGTGTTTCCAAGAGTCTCCTTTGGGAGGGGAGTCAGTGAAGAATCACAATGATGTCACTCCCCTGTCTTAAATAGCTTTTGCATACGGCGGGAACCCTTTGTCTCCAAGCTTGGGTCCCACACCTTTCAGTGGAAAAATACTGGTATTCCAAGATGGACCAGGTGATCTGGTCACATGACCCCCACAGTGTCATAGCAGCCATGAGTCAGAGGCTGTTTGTAGCATCCTCAGGAAGGTTCCCCGGTGGAAGATTAGCTTCTTCTAAAACATATTGTTCTCCCTAATGGCCCTTCCCAGCCAGCCGTCTAGACCAGGGGTAGGCAACCTATGGCACGCATGCCGAAGGCGGCACGCGAGCTGATTTTCAGTGGCACTCACACTGCCCGGGGGGGGGGGGGCTCTGCATTTTAATTTAATTTTAAATGAAGCTTCTTAAACATTTTAAAAACCTTATTACATACATACAACATACAACCTTACATACAACAATAGTTTAGTTATATATTATAGACTTATAGAAAGAGACCTTCTAAAAACATTAAAATAAATTACTGGCACGTGAAACCTTAAATTGGAGTGAATAAATGAAGACGCGGCACACCACTTCTGAAAGGTTGCCGGCCCCTGGTCTAGACTGACGGTCTTTTGCCTAGTGTGCATTCCCCAGGTGTAAACACATTTGTAATAAATACATAGACAATATTCCTAACTTCAGATACCAAAATGATACATGCATACAAGTAAGATAATCATATTCAGTAAATCATAACCTTTTCAATGATAACTCACATGCCTGAGCTTGCACAAAATACATCATAATTATGCCATACTCATATCATAACAATATTACTATGAAGAAAATGGGATATAGTGTCACAGTGAGGTCTATCTAATATGAACCTCTTCTCAGCAAAATAAAGGTATGTCTTTACTAAATCTGTAAAAAGAATTGTGTGGCCTACTGTGGTGTTTTGGTGAATGTGTAGCATAAGTTAGGGTTGAACTGTGTTTATAACTGATAACTTAAGTATTTGATTTGTTCTCCATTTGTGGATCCTCATTTGGGATCACTGGAATGATCTGCAGCAATCTTCTCACAAACTACTTGGAATGATTATCTGTGTCTGCAACTTTGTGATGCAAACACATAGGATGGTTGAGCTCCTTTTTAGGAATAAAGTCAGGATCTCTTACTGATCTACCAGAAATCTGCTCTCCAAGGCTCAGTGACTGACTGCAGTACTGATATCAGTACTGCATTACTCCTTCTGTCTATGGTGCTCTTTTCATGCGAAATGGAAGGAACCACATCTGTGAACTCTGTGCTACTAAACCTGAGAGTCAGCTTTTATGCAATTAATATATTAAAGGGTGTAGAAGATCACAGCCTTACTTCACATTGGAGAATAGTGATTCAGACATGAGTATGCTATTACCTTATGAGGTCTGAACAAAATCACAGATAAAAATATAAACTAAATGAATAAATCAAGAAGAGAACAAATCATGTTTCAGGAACTTAAACACTCCTTTGATCTGTGTCATGTACAGTGGGATCTATTTTCTACACAGTTTAGGACAGGGCTTCTTATTTCACAGAATTTCATCCCTTCCTCTCCCCAGCCTCTCCATTGTGTAATCTTGCTTTTAACTGTTCCAGCCTGAAGTTTCTCAACAGCTGAAACCAATACTTTAATATGGGTGTGCCCTTGCAAAGCCTAATTAGTTTGTAAAACGTCTCAGAGAGTGGATCAATCGAGTAATTAATAACTTACTAGCTCCAGGCAGCATATTTTGTCCCTGGTAACCCAACCAAACAGGTGAGGTTATAAACAGGTTTAGTTATAAACAGCAAAGGAATTTGTACTCTTTTTATTTACTCCCTTCTTCTTGTCTGAGGCTTGTCACTACAGTCAGGCTTTGCTGTTGCTAGCAGGGAGCCTGATGATGCCTGTGGTGGGGCAGCTGCCCCACGCACGGAGAAGGTGGGCTGCGGCAGGCCTGGGCGCCTGCGTAGACGCGCAGCCAATCCGAGAAAGGCTTACTGGGAGCCAATCAGAGGACAGATTGGGGCCAGCCAATCAGGGCCCAGCTCAGCCATATAAAAGACTGCTCAGAGCAAGAGCAGTCAGTCTGTCCCAGGCCTTCAGAGGGGATGGTCTGTCTCCAGAGCTGGGAGGCCAGCACCACGGACAGCGCAGTGCAGGCCAGCTTCAGAGAGTAGGAGAAGGCCCTACTCCGTAGCCTGCCAGGTGGCAGGTCAGGGAGGAGAAGGCCTAGCACAGAGAAGGGCCATTGGGGAAGTGGTCCAGAGGAGTAGTCAGAGGAGGAAGGAGAAGGAAGACAGCAAGACTGTCGCCAGAGGACCTCTGGACCGGGACTCAGAGTAGTGGGCGGGCCTGAGTCGTGTCCCCCCCCCTTTCCCCCCTTATTGTTCCATTGGGCCATACCTTCAGCCATAGGCCACAGGGAGCGGCCGGCTGAAACTACACCAGATCCTTGACCGAGGGGATCGGACTTGAGGGTGTAAGACTGTGGGTCATCCAACACCGCCCCCCCCCGGAAGGGGGTGTGAGTGGACATAGGGACACTGTCGGAGGGCAGTGTTCCTGAAGAGGACGCCGTACGTTGGGGGCAACGCAAGTTCGCGCACCTAGCAAAGGCGAGACGACAGGCGGGATGCCACCCGAAGAGGGCGCTCTACTGGTTTGAGTTAATTCCCCGAGACGGCCAGGAGGAGGCGCCACAGCGGTGAGACCCAACCAAACAAAACAAAGGCATTGTGACAGGGAGAGTATATTACAGACAGATGATGAAAAATACCACAAAATTTCGTGAACTGAAGAAGCAGATGAACATCATGTTGGTGCTTCCCCATGGAAATGCTGATATTTAGAGAGCTTTCAGTGTAATAAATGTAGGAAAGAAGAAAATCCCTTAGTAAGACACCAAAATGCTTAAAACTGAAAAATAAACAACTGTGGCTGGTCACATGAGGGATGGGGTTTGTTACCCACAAGCAAGAGTTACTGAGTCAGGGGGGGAAAATGAGAGAGCATAAAAAGACAGAGATCTTTCTGTGCATCTCAGAGGAAGCCAGAGGACAGCCCTTCTGTGACCCTGGTTTGCTGAAGTAGTTACTAGTGTGTGGAAGATATTGCCCACTTAACATTAATGTACAGCTTACTCCTTGCCATTGGCATGGTTCACAATTGCATGTATAGTTGCATTTGAGAAGTCAACATTCACTCATTGTTACCACACAGTGGTAACTGAGATACTGCTATTGTATTAATTTAGATGGACCAAGAGTGTTAACATAACCCAGTCACTGTCCATTATTAAACAGTGTTAAACAAAATCTGGGGGTTGGTATACCTCAGCCTGCTTAGTACCATGGCAAACACATCATTAAAAACCTCTTTACCTTTTATTAAAGATAAAGGAAAAACAGTTAAAGCATTTGAAATATAAAGTATTTATTAAGGTTTGAATTTTAACTTCCCCTTTTCCTTTCCCTTTAGCTGGAGAAAACATTTGGAAGGTTTTAACAGTCTTTGGAGGGTGTAAAGCATGCTAATAACTGTCCTTTTGGGGGAAAAGAGAAGAAGTTAGTGGAGATGGGCTGGAGCTGTTGTTATTAAAATCCAATCCCATTTCCTAGACGACCAAACAAGACACACACACACACACACACACACAGAAAAGATCAGCAAAGATAAATTCAGCTTCTGTCTCTGGTATTGACTCTAAATTTCAACCACAGGCCCAGCACATGGTTTTCTCAGCCACCCAGAGACCTGGCAAACTTGTGTCAGCATCAGGCTGTTTAGGGCATTGCTTTCAGCTGCGCTCTCTGATCACAGGCTTAGAGCAGTGTTGCAAAATATATAGTCTTGGCCATCTAAGCCAGACTCTTATTAGAGAGAAGGATGAAGGAGAGAGATAAAAAGGAAATAAGGTAGGAAAGGAAAAGGACATTTTGGGGGAGGGGAGGATGGAAAACAAAGTATCACTTTCCAGGTCGTGTTTGAGAGTAGCAGCCATGATGGTGAAGCTCGCTCCAATAACCAATTTTTCTCCCAAAGTCTCTTTCTTTAAGGAACCCAAAAAGGAGCAATGGGTGGAATAGCCCACCCTCTCATTATTTTGTCTACCAATTGGGCCTAGATTTGACACACCAAATTTGGTTTACTGATCTCTGGTTCCACCCTTGTTTACCAAGCAAGTCCTTGACACAGTCCTTGAGTTATGTCAGTAGGCCTTTTTGTTCAGTATCTGTCTCCCTTTCATAACTTTTCCCATCACCATTTGTTGTTGTAGGTAATTGTGACCTTTTATAAACTTCCCCTCACTTTTTAAGGTTGAGCTCACAATTAGGATAAATGTGTAGGCCCAATTATCACAGGACCACAGTTTTTCCTTGTTGATTGAGAAAAAACTAGTTAATTATTCTGATAGTACCGTGTGGTATTTTTGAATCAAACTTGACTTCTAACGGTAAGTTGTGTTTGTCTATTTCTATGTGATTCATCCCATCTTGTGTCTTATCTCTTACCATCTGTGCAATGGATTTAATCCTGATTTACATTTTTTTGTTTTCCTGCCCATCTGGCTGCAGAGTCTTTTGTGTTACTATTTTATTTTCCTTTGTATTACGTTGTTTGTTTTGCTTTGGTTATTTTGCTTACGTTATTAGAATATGAGATTAGGTCATAAGGATAATACATAAACTTTAAATATATATCTTTAAATATAAATATAAATGCCTTTAAATATATTAGGGCACTCTCTCTTTCTCTGTGTTTGCTACCTTTATTTTTTTCTTAATATAATTAGAAAAACATGCATTATTTTAAAAAGCCAAAAGAAAGAGAGTGCTCATTGGCTCTTGTCCAATGCCAAAGACTTGTTGCTCATATAAAAGTATCCTGACTGCTTGGGAAGAATACTGCTGTGAGGTCATCGTGTGTATTCCTATAAGACTCCGAACTGTCCTGCTAATGCTGTTGCTACCCAACTGGGATCTGGCAAGCCAGCTAGTAAAACTTCATCCTGTTAGTGTTCTTCCTAATTATTTCTTCTGACAAGAATGTGCCTCCCAGTCAGATATGCTTTAACACAGTTTGGACCTGATGCTGATCACACAAGGTACATCAATGTAACTTCACTGACTTCAGATAATGTGATTTTAGAAATTCCTAAATCTGGTCATATTTCTTTGAATAAAGATAATTCCAGTAGCATCACTGGTATGAGGTCAGATCCCTGAGATTTAGGATGGTGATGATGATATTTGGGAAATTAATATAATCTCTTGAAGCTTTTAAACATTATTGTCACCGTATGGATGTTTTGATACTGGGGCTGGATGTAGCTCATTCTGTGGTAAGCAACATACTTGGTGATCTAATCCATAGAGAGGCTTCTAAAAAGTTATATTGTAAATATATATCAAATAGAGGACAATAGAACAGCAGGTTCTCAGTCTATGAATCATGGTTTGGTTTAAAATCTTCACTGCTTGCCTTAGGAATAATACATAATAACACATAATTAAGTTCTCAATGTGGAAACTGCAGAAAATGTCTCTGAAAATCCAGATGGTTGACTGGAAAAGAAAGCTTTACAGGACATACCTGAAAATGGCTGCTCAGCCCAACCCAGAAGACTATCAAGTGTACCCTCAAAGAGAGATCCAACCATCCAAATAACACAGATGGTCTTTGTCAGGCATCTTATGTTAAGAAGAGTGGAAAGAACATTCTATCAGGCAGAGAAAAGGATTGTGTGCTGCCTTCCTGGAACCATGACACAAAATGTGACTGCAAGAGTTGGATAGGCTTCTGAAGTGAGTGGTTCAGACTTTCTGGTGATGGTGCATATTGGCACTAATAACACTGCTTCATGTTATATCTCATAGTTTATAGATAGAATAATAGAATCGTAGGACTGGAAAGGACCTCGAGGGGTCATCTAGTCCAGTCCCCTGCACTCGTGGCAGGAAATGATGATGATTTAATAGAACTCAGAAGGGTATTGAAGGAAAGGAATGTCTTCTCTGAGATCCTTCCTGTCCTATGAGTGAAATAAGACAGAAGATTCTGGAAGTGAACCACTGGCTAGCTAAGGGGTGTAAGGTAGATGAGTTTGGTTTGTGAACACTCACCCACCTTCAGTGGGGAGAGGGGATGAATAGGGGCAACAAAAGGGGAGGATGAAAATGGGGGACAAATAAGTACATTCATTTAGCACAAAACCAAGATGTCAAGAACAAAATTAAACAAAACACAAAAAGAAGCGAAGAGAAAATATTCTTTAATTATCTATACAATAATGCTAGGAGTCTGTGTAATAAACAAGAGGAATTGTTCATTTATGAGTATAAATTAGACAATTTACTGACACCTGCTGGGAAGATTAAAATCATTGATGATAACCTATTTAGGAAGGATTGAGTGGGTAAAATGCGAGGGAGAGTGGTGCTTATGGATCAGTGTTGTGGCAGATAAAGCATAAGATGAGGTACTAGCTGGTGTCTGCAAGAGATTACCAAATTACATCAGAGAACAGGATGACTGGCTCCTTAAGCCCCTATTTACAATGTGCAGGGGGAAAAAATTGTTACCCTGGGGGATTTCTGAGTGACACATGCTGGAGGGCTCATGCTGCCAATACTAAAACATCTTTGGGATTTTAAAAAAAATTATACATTACACTTTCTTAACTCAAAAAGTGTTGCATTCATCACAGGGGGAATTCTATATATGATCTGATCTTGCCAGATAAAGGGGAATTGATTAGAGAAGTATAAGCTAGTGGTCGCTTAGGTGCAAGTGATCATGACTTGATTACATTTTTTATGTGAAGATAAAGACCCAACCAGTAAAATATATACTTGGTGCTTTCAAGAGCCAGTTTCACAAAGCTGAAAATAATTGTGAGCCAAATCAGCTGGAAGAAAGAATTTAAACAGAAAAATGTTAATGATAATTGGAAGCTATTTAAGAGCATTTTACTAGATGCCCCCAAAGCCACAATCTCACAATTATAAAATAAGGCTATACTGGATAAAAAAATAAAGCCTGATTGAGAGGGGTTGGGAAAGCAGCAATTAAAAATACAAATATCAAATGGGGGAAAGGTGAAGTTTGTAGCAAGTTCTTCTGTCGTGTTTTTTGTTTTATCTCCTTCCTCTGAAGCATCCGGTATAGCCACAGCTGGAGATGGAATATTGAACGGGGTGGGCCAGGACCCTGAGTTGGCACCAAGCATTCTTTCTCTCAGGTACTTGGCTGACTGGTTTTGCTCACGTGTTCAGTGTCTAATTGATTGGCACATGTGGAGTCAGGAATGAATCTTCCCCCAGATTAGATTGGCAGTGATTTTGGGGTGGGTTTTTTTTTTGCCTTCCTCTGCAGGGTGTGAGTGTGGATGACTTGCAAGGATTATCTAGATATATCTTACTTAATCAATTCCCTGCCATTGCAGGGGCCTCAGGCACTGGTGCACCTTGGCCCCTCCTAGTCTTTGCCTGTGGCACATAATTGTCTAGTCTCCTGGGGTTATACTACTTGGGTCCAATTTCTGTTGTTGGGTTTAGTATGCAAGTGCTGGGTGGTGTTGGTGGCCTGTGATATACAGGAGGTCAGACTAGATGAGCCAGTGGTCCCTTCTGACCTTAAAGTTTATGGCTCTAAATGAGCAGCAAAAGACTGTAGAAAGTTTATAAGGGAAACAAAAAACAGAGGAGAGGTATGGGCATCCTAGTTGTAGGACATTAAGAAGAATTTAAGTATATCAGTGACAAAAGAAACCCTAACAATGGCATTTAGTCCATAACTTCATGAAAATGGTAGAATTGCCAATTATATCGCAGAAAAATACAGAAGTGTTCAATAAATATTTCTGTTGTTTATTTGGGGAAAAAACAGATGACTTATTCATATCAGATGATGATTTATGATGGTGAAATACTTCCCACTGCAACAGTAACGAAGGATCAGAGTGGTAGCCGTGTTAGTCTGTGTCAGCAAAACAAGGAGGAGTCATTGTGGCACCTTAGAGACTAACAAATTTATTTGGGCATAAGCTTTCGTGGGCTAGAACCCACTTCATCAGATGCATGGAGTAGAAAATTCAGGAGCAGGTATAAATACATGAAAGGATGGGAGTTGCCTTACCAAGAGTGAGGTCAGTCTAACAAGACAATTCAATTAACAGCAGGATACCAAGGGAGGAAAAATAACTTTTGAAGTGGTAATGAGAGTGGCCCATTTCAGATAGTTGACAAGAAGGTATGAGCAACAGTAGGGGGAAATTAGTATTGGGGAAATTAGGTTTAGGTTTTGTAATGACCCAACCACTCCCAGTCTTTATTCAGGCCTAATCTGATGGTGTCCAGTTTGCAAATTAATTCCAGTTCTGCAGTTTCACGTTGGAGTCTGTTTTTGAAGTTTTGTTGTTGAAGAATTGCCACGTTTTAGTCTGTTATTGAGTGACCAACGAGATTGATGTGTTCTCCTACTGGTTTTTGAATGTTATGATTCCTGATGTCAGATTTGTGTCCATTTATTCTTTTGCATAGAGACTATCCGGTTTGGCCAATGTACATGGCAGAGGGGCATTGCTGGCACATGATGGCATATATCACATTGGTAGATGTGCAGGTGAATGAGCCCCTGATGGTGTGGCTGATGTGGCTAGGTCCTATGATGGTGTCCCTTGAATAGATATGTGGACAGAGTTCGCACCGGGGTATGTTTCAGGGTTTGGTTCCTGGGTTGGTGTTTTTGTTGTGTGGTGTGTAGTTGCTGGTGAGTATTTGCTTCAGGTTGGGGGGCTGTCTGTATGCGAGAACTGGCCTGTCTCCCAACATCTGTGAGAGTGAGGGATTGTCCTTCAGGATAGGTTGTAGATCCTTGATGATGCGCTGGTGAGGTTGTAGTTGGGGGCTGTAGGTGATGGCTAGTGGCATTCTGTTACTTTCTTTGTTGGGCCTGTCTTGTAGTAGGTGACTTCTGGGTACCCTTCCAGCTCTGTCAATCTGTTTCTTCACTTCACCAGGTGGGTACTGTAGTTTTAAGAATGCTTGATAGAGATCCTGTAGGTGTTTGTCTCTGTCTGAGGGATCAGAGCAAATACGGTTGTATCTTAGAGCTTGGCTGTAGACAATGGATCATGTGACATGGTCTGGATGAAAACTGGAGACATGTAGGTAAGTATAGCAGTCAGTAGGTTTCCGGGATAGGGTGGTGTTTGGACCTCTTGTGTGGACTGGTCCAGGCTGAGGTTGATGGTGGGGTGGAAATTGTTGCAATCTTGGTGGAATTCCTCAAGGGCCTCCTTCCCATGGGTCCAGATGATGAAGATGTCATCAATGTAGTGCAAGTAGAGTAGGGGCATAAGGGGACAAGAGCTGAGGAAGCATTGTTCTAAGTCAGCCATAAAAATGTTGGCATACTGTGGGGCCATGCGGGTACCCATAGCAGTCCCGCTGGCTTGAAGGTAAATTGTCTCCAAATCTGAAATAGTTGTGGGTGAGGACAAAGTCACAAAGTTCAGGACCAGGTTTGCTGTGATGGTATTGGGGATGCTATTCCTGATGGCTTGTAGTCCATCTTTGTGTGGAATGTTTGTGTAGAGAGCTTCTACATCCATAGTGGCTAGGATGGTGTTTTCTGGAAGATCACCAAAGGATTGTAGTTTCCTCAGGAAGTCAGTGGTTCTCGAAGATAGGTGGGAGTGCTAGTAGAGTAGGGCCTGAGGAGAGAGTCTACATAGCCAGATAATCCTGCTGTCAGGGTGCCAATGCCTGAGATGATGGGGCATCCAGGATTCCCAGGTTTATGGGTTTTGGGTAGCAGATAGAAGACCCCTGGTCGGGGCTCTAGGGGTGTGTCAGTGTAGATTTGTTCCTGTGCTTCTTTAGGGAGTTTCTTGAGTAGATGGTATAGTTTCTTTTGGTAATCCTCCATGGGGTCAGAGGGTAATGGCCTGTAGAATGTGGTGTCAGAGAGCTGTCTAGCAGCCTCTTGTTCATATTCCAACCTATTCATGATGATTACAGCACCTCCTTTGTCAGCCTTTTTTATTATGATGTCAGAGTTGTTTCTGAGGCTGTGGATCACGTTGTGTTCTGCACGGAAGATGTTAAATATCTGTAAATCAGCTGGTCCAGATAACTTGTATCCAAGCATTCCAAAAGAGCTGGCTGAATAGCACTCTAGACCATTAATGTTGATTTCATGTATAATAAGTCTTGGAACATTGGGGAAGATCCAGAGTACTGGACTAAAGTTAATATTGTGCTGATATATAGAAAGGATAAATGGGATGGCCCTAGTAATTATAGGTCTGTCAGCTGATATGGGTCGATGATTTTTGGTTATCTGAAAGTTCTGAAAAAAAATGGAACAAAAAATTGATTTGATCTGAACCAAAACTTTTGGGGGTGGGGTTCAGTGAAGTGAAAAAGTCAACAAACTTCATTTTGGGTCAAATGAAATGTTTTATTTGATCTGAAATGAAACATTTAGTTTCCAGGCATTTTTAACCTTATCTATATAAAAAAGCAAAGGAAATGAAGGATTAGAATCACAAAAGCCCTGAAACAGGAGGAGCCCTCCACCCCGCTCCAATACGTAATAGACTAAGGGTGAAAGCACTCATCTGGGAGACCTAGCTTCAAATCTTTGCTCTGGAGAAAGGACCTGAACCCCCATATGCATACTCCCAGGTAAGGGCACAAGCCACCAGGCCATAGGGTGGGAGTTTGCTCAATTGCTCCTGTTGAAGTCTTCCATTTTGTATACAAAATATTTGAAGTCATTGGGCCACAAAGAGCACATGGGCATGACTATATGGCTTGGTGTTCAGAGCACTCACCAAGGCAATAGAAACCCCAAATTCATGTCCTTGCTCCAATGAATATCTACAAGATTAAAGTATAACTAGAAGTTGAAGCTAGACAATTCAGTCTAGAAATAAGGTACACCTTTTAACAGTGAAGGTAATTAACCACTGAAACAATTTACCATGGCTTGTGATAGGTTCTCAATCATTGGAAATTTTAAAATCCAGATTGGATGTTTTTCTAAAAGATACAATCTAATTCTACCATACTATTGGACTTGAAGTAGGAATTAATTCAGTGAAGTCCTCTGGCCTGTATTATGAAGCAGGTCAGAGTAGATGATCATAGAGCTCCCTCCTGACCATAAAATGAGCTAAACTCTGAATGAAACTATTAATCTATTTCATTAGATGAATGTCAGCAGAAATGAAAGGAAGCTCATTATATACAAGTATTGTCTTTTCCAAGTTTGAGTAGAAAAAAATAGTGCCAGATATTCAGGAAATTGCATGTATCCTCTAATAGCGGAATCTTTAATTATACACAGATCTTTAATTATACCATAGGAGTCTAGCAGTGGGAGCAACTATGTAATTCCTTAAAACTACACATCTATATTTCAACACCAAGGGTCTTAGACCAGTGAACTAGCTGCTAGTGTACTGGAGGTGTGTGAAAGATACCAGTTGTACTATTTCAAGTTATACAGGTTTTACGGTCATGCATACCACTGGATGTTCAGATGTGATCTCAAGGTTTT
This sequence comes from Emys orbicularis, assembly GCF_028017835.1. NCBI lineage: Eukaryota > Metazoa > Chordata > Testudines > Emydidae > Emys > Emys orbicularis. The sequence goes on along the minus strand of NC_088684.1, from coordinate 48,156,441 downwards.
GAGCCAAGGTATTCACTATGGTCAATATATTCTATATAGACGTTTAATAAATCCTGCTAAACATAAGGCCATCTCTTATAAAATGGCAGTTTTCCAATCGCATAGATTACTTCTGAAGATATTATAAGCTTTTTAGTAAATTGGTTGCAAATCATTTTGATGTTTAGAGTGCTGAATATCTGGACAGTGACGTGTACTAAAGAGACAGAAACTGGTGTGATAGCATCTGTAGCCATGGAAAAGATCTCAGTAAGGAATGGTCCAATATTGTAATATAAAATGCACATTTGGGACTCTTTCAACCTGTTCGTTGAGAGCTAGCAAACAGAGAGGTGAAATCCATTGGAAAAGTTATTCAGTACGAAACATATATGCAATTCTATTTTGAAAGTATTCCAAGGTACATCATCAACCAAGCAACAAAAACATTTTGAAACTAAAATCCTTAAGCAATGGAGAAGCAAAAAAAAATATTGTAAACAGTAGAAAATTCCTGTTGAACACCTGCAATGGTTGGGTAAAGGAGGAAGTACTCAAAGGCAGTTCATTTCTCTCCTCCCATCTTCCCTGCGTCAGTGGAGCAAGACTGCAATCTCATACTAATGAGAGCACTTGGTTGGTAGACTGGCTACTCCCATGTCTTGTGCATCAGGGGACAGTCTGTTAGTGTGAGACCCACAGCACAAATGCATAGTGAATTGTGTGGTAGACTCTAAGCAGGGCACACACTTCACCTTTTAGAAAGCAGCAATAGCATGCATCACAGCCTGCATTCCCCATGGGCTCTCCCACTCTTCTCAACAGTGGTAGATGGCTCTGGGAACCAACACACATCTAGCACCATTCTGGTTCCTCCTAATCCCACAACTCCTAGTAGTAAGGAAAGGATTTCACCGTAGATGCTAGAAAAATAAATGTTAAGAGTCCAGCAGGAGGAAACACAAACATGACACAGAATTGCCAGGTAAACACAAAAAATAGTGAAATCTGTGAATCTTGAAAGTAGTACTCATACAAGGCACAAAGTAGATCCTAGGTTAGTATTTTTCACTGTCATCACTTCTAGGGAGTGCAGATGGAAATTTCCTGTAAATTGTAAACAGATTTGAAGTTGGGTGCATTATCCATTTAGCTAATAAAAGAGTAACTTGCAGCCTATAATGTACATTCATACTTCATAGCATTCACACAAATAAGATGTTTTTTTTAAATGTTTGTGTTCTTTGAAAGAAGGAGTTGAGTGATGGTAATCAGCAATGATTTTTATAATTATATAAATGTTATTTTAACAAGAAAAGAAACATATTTGTTGAATCCTTCATATAATTTTTACAAACTTTACTAATAATTATGACAGTCTCCTGTAACACTGCTCTACAGCCAAAATGCTTCTGAAATAAATGTAGTCAAACTTTACTAATTCTGGGTCACTGAGAACAAAAATGATGCTTAAAATTGTTGATTGGCTCTAGTTTTCAAGATATGCTATTGGGTCAGTATAGACGACCCTTGACTTGGGAATGGCGGAGGATAAGTGAGTTATAAAGGGAAGAGATCTCAATTTAAACCAGAAATGACTAAAATACATCTTTGACTGGATCTATGAATAAATCTATGACTGGGTTTGGACAGTACTTGCTTTTTAGGCAAAACAATGAATGATGCAATCTGAAGCTGGTATTGCATCATACATGATATGAATTGCATCATGTTATTCCTAGAAGTCATGGATGATGCAATCATAACGAAGCTTACATCACTCTGCTGAACAAATTGCCCTATATCAGCTCTAGAAATCATACAGTGTCATGCTCTCTTATTTGTCAGTGTTTGATTTTGCAAAGGGACACATTTCTGTTTAGCCAAAGTGAGCAGAGATGCCTCGTACTTGTGTAAACAGTGCAGATAACTTCTGCTATGTTTGTGGTGAAGTGACTTTTGCATCACAAAAGCGCAGTATAACCACTATGGTTAAGAAAGCCTACCACCTTTATTTTGGCTGCAAAATTGGAGATCAGGACAAGAGGTGGGCCCCACACATATGCTGCAACACTTGTGCAACAAATCTTCGCCAGTGGTTGAACAGGAAAAGGAAATCTATGCCTTTTGCAGTGCCAATGATTTGGAGAGAGCCAACAGATCATACCAGCAATTGTTACTTCTGCATGGTGCCTCCAGTTGGGAAAGGTGTGTCAAAGAAGAAAAAGTGGACTGTGCATTATCCAAACATTCCATCAGCTATACGCCCAGTACCCCACGGAGAAGGACTGCCGGTTCCTGATGCACCAGAATCATTCTCACTTGAGTCAGACGAGGAAGAGGATGAAACTTCTGGTCCTGAACCATCAATGTCACAGGACCCACATTTTCTCCCATCCTCCTCCTCTGAACCACACCTCATAATACAAGGTGAACTGAATGACCTTGTCAGGGATTTGGAACTACCCAAGAGTAAGGCAGAGCTGTTGGGCTCCAGGCTAAAGCAGTGGAATCTCCTGGCAGGTGATGTTAGGGTTTCCATGTTCCATGACCGTCAAAAGGATCTTGTCCCATTCTTCTTCATGGAAGGTGATCTTGTAGCCTGCAACAACATCGATGGTGTGATGGCAGCCCTCAACATCGTTCACGATCCAGATGAGTGGAGACTGTTCATTGATTCATCGAAGACAAGTCTTAAAGCTGTTTTACTGCAGAATGGCAATGTTTCGCCATCAATTCCAGTTGGTCATGCAGTCCATATGAAGGAAACCTATGACAACATGAAACAACTTTTGAGGTGCATAAACTATGACCAACATCAGTGGCAGCTTTGTGGTGATTTGAAGGTTGTTGCTCTCTTGCTTGGTCTGCAGACTGGATACACAAAGTACTGCTGTTTTCTCTGCGAATGGGATAGTCGTGCAAGAGATTCCCACTACTTCAAGAAAGATTGGCCACTCCGACAGTCATTGGAGCCTGGGAGGAAAAGTGTTCAGCATCCACCACTTGTTGAATCAAGGAAGATTTTGTTACCACCCTTACACATCAAGCTGGGTCTGATGAAGAACTTTGTCAAGGCCATTGACAAAACACAAGCAGCTTTCAAGTACCTCCGTGGAAAATTTCCAAGGTTAAGTGAAGCTAAGATAAAGGAAGGTGTCTTTGTTGGTCCTCAGATTCGTGAACTTCTTCGAGATGATGCATTTGACCATGCACTGCGTGGCAATGAAAAGACGGCATGGAAAGCCTTCCAGTTAGTGGCAATAAATTTTCTCGGAAACAACAAGGCAGACAACTACAGGTTGTTGGTGGAAAACCTCCTCAAGGCATACAAAAGCCTTGGTTGCAACATGTCACTAAAGATACATTTTTTGCACTCTCATCTAGATTTTTTTTTTCCACCGAACTGCGGAGCAGTGAGCGACGAGCACGGCGAGCGATTTCACCAGGACATTGCAACAATGGAGAAACGCTATCAGGGCAAATGGAGCCCATCAATGCTTGCAGACTATTGCTGGACAATGACAAGAGATGCTCCATTTAATGAATACAAGATACAAGCCAAAAAGCGCCGAGTAGACACTGAATAGGACTAAACTATGTACAGAATAGTTTTTTGCCTTTTGTTTCATAATAAATTTTATTTATATAACCCTTTTGCTGATTTTTAAAGTGTTACATAAACAGACAGGTGAAATATTATCATGTAAAGCAACCATAAACACATGAAAAGACCTAGGTTTACAATTTATGATTAAAACTCTATCTACACAATATACATAGATATAAAATGTAAAAACTTAAATATCTTAGAAACAGTAGCCAATCAGTTGTTTTAATTGTCATATTTGAATTCAGCACATCAAAATACATAATAAATAGCACATTTTATCTCAAAAATTGTAGACCAGTGTAATCTCTAGCACAATCTAACATTCTAGGAAGATGCAGAAACTATGGGGACTAGCAATTTTAAACATCAAAAAGACATAGAAAGCTAATTTTATGCTCACAGATTCCTCCAAACCCACTGTAGTAAACTCTCCAATTTCAAGTATATACTTCAGAGAGAGAGAGAAATTTAAAGGGAATCTTGTCATTTTAAAGGAAAAAATCAGCAACAATGAATCTTGTATGTACAAAACTAAATATTGATAATAATCAAATAATATTTTTGTTTGCTAGTCTCAGCTCAGGTACCAGGGAACAGGTATTTTTATCCCGAAACCCACCACCAAATACATAATTGGGACTAAATGAAAATCTTTTGAACAGTTTCTGCAGAGGCCACAGACTGAATGAAAAGAGAGATTGAATGCCCCTCCTGCTCATAAAAATATTCCCTCAAGGTCAGAGTGCAGGCAGCTTGTAGAAGATCAGATTGCTTATACTATACATATTCTGAGTACACACGTCACTGGTGTCTGAGGCTGCCATTCTGGAACCTTTCACCTGCATACATCAGGACTCTAGTATTAAATGCCAGTCAGCCAGGTCACTAGAGGGTGTCCCTAGCCTCCACACCACAACAGTACACTGAACCACTGCCCCTGACCAACAGTCTTCGTACTAAAGGCCTACAACCCCACAATAGATACTCCCTAGGCTCCCGATTGGCTGGACAGACAGCATTCTTATTGGGTACCTGGACTATATAAAGATCACAACAGGAAGAGGAAGTTGTCTGAGCAAGAGGCCATTTGCCACTGGTCACTGCCTAGACCCTACCTTGCTACCCTGCTTTCTCACCTGAGCATACCTTGCCACTTAACCTGACCTCAAGTCCCTATAACACCAATCTGGCCCCTGGGATTGCATCGTCTCGCTAGCGACCCTTGCAAGAACTTTGACCATTTCCCCAGACTGCCTCTAATATTGATTGACCTCCCAGCTAACCAGTCACACACATGCACTTGACCACTGCTGTGGTCTGTCCCTAGTCCTCCTTGGCCATGGGGCATTACAGTTTTCTCAGACCATTTTAGTCTCCTCCTAGGTCATCCTACCCCAACAGGCTATGGAACCCACAGATACAGCATTACAGGTGCCCCAAGGTGCGCTGAGCCTCCAGGAGCATATCATCCACCTACAGGCAGAAAACAAAGCCTCACAAGTCACAATGCACCAGCTTCATGTGGATAACTACACCCTTCAGGAGCAGATCACAGACCTGCAAGTGGGAATGTTTTCCTCACATCACCTTCTGGACCCAAGCCCATGGTACCTTTTATCAAACTTCTAGGACAGGACCTCTAGCAGGTTTTGTGAACCAATGAAGGCTGTTTCTTGCTATGTATCAACACCTGCCAGACAGATCAAGCAAAGGGTCATCAGCCTTTTAACGGGTGAGGCCCTGGACTGGGTGTTCCCTCTGCTAGAGCAGGATTGTCCCATACTGGCCAGATGGGACACCTTCCCGAGGGCCTTTGTGACAATTTTAGGTGACCGTCATCAGGCTTGCACAGCAGAGGCAGCCCTACGGAGACTTGGAATCAGCCAGACCAGCTACACCAATTCCATCTTGGTATCAGCAAGGAAATAAAAGGTGAGCTTGCCCACATGGATCCTCCTGTGGGTCTTGATGCATTTATTGAGCTTTGCATCTGAATTTACACCCAACTTAGCAGCCACTTAAGAGGAGAGGGATTCCACCCTGTGTCCAGGGAGCACCTGCAACCCCTGCAAAAGCCCCTTCGCCATAGCCGATGCAGGTGGACTTGGTACAGACTCAACTGGACCCTTTTGAACTGGAAAACCACCAGTGAGAGAACTTGTGCTCTTGGTGTGGTGACGGCAGCCATGTGGTGTCCATCTGTCCTGCCAAGTCCCCTCATCACATGGCTCCAGGAGGTGACCTTGCCTAGGCTTAATAAGGGGTTTGAATCTGGGAAAAACCAGAAAAAACCCACAGAGCCCCCTCCAGCAACCCATTCTGGGCACCTGACCCAATACCTTGAAAATGTCCCCACACCTACATTTCCTGTTGGAACTCGGGGTTCCAGACAGGTACTTCCTCCTCAGAAGGCTGATTGACTCTGGGGCAGGTGATAACTTCATGGATGCTACCCTGGCTAAAGTATTTGACCTACTAGTTCAACCTAAGGCCACCCCTGATTTAGTCAAGACGGTCAACAGGTTTCTGCTCACATCTGGCCCTGTCAGTCAAGAAATTACAGTTTTGGGGGTGATGGTTGGGGAGCACAAGGAGCTCCTCCAATAGAGCCTGGTCTGTTCTCCTTTTCCCTTTGATATTCAGAATCTCCTGGTTTGTGAACCAAGACCTGCATATTTCCTGATGTCAAAACACTGTGACATTTAACATTTGCCAGGCCAACTGTCTCCTGATTTCCAAGCTTGAGCCCCCAGAACCTCAAGTTGGACTCCTTGCCCAGGCTTCAGTGAGAGATGCTCAGGCAACAGAGGATTCCTTGCTTCTAGGATCAGGCAACACACGCCACCCAAAGTACCAAGAGTTTTCAGATGCATTCAAAAAACAAAATGCAGACGCACTGCCCCCTCAATGGGAACATTGATGTCCAATTGACTTACAGCCTGGAGCTAAGGTTTCATTCAGGTGAACATACTTCATACTGGAACCCGAGTTAGCCGCCCTTAAGGACTACATCCATGAGAATTTGGAGAAAGGTTTTAATCCAGAAATCCACATCCACTGCTAGGGTTCCCATCCTCTTTGTGAAAAAGAAAGATGGCTCCCTAAGACTGAGTGTGGGCTATTTTACCCTAAATAAAATCATGTGAAATTGATACCCACTACCTCTGATCCCAGAGCTTCTGAATTGGGTAAGCACAACCTGGGAATTCCCCAAGTTAGACCTTAGAGGTATGTACAACCTACTCAGAATCTGATCAGGGGATGAATGGAAAATCACTTTTTGAACTTGGTATGGCTTCTTTGACTATCTAGTGATGCCTTTCACACTTACTAACACGCCTACAACCTTTCAGCATCTAATCAATGATTGCCTGCTCCCTAGACCCTGCCTCATTGCTTTGCCTGACCCTATCTTACCGCCTTACCTCCCTATCTCACTGACCTGGCCGTTTGGATTGTATATTCCAAAAAAACAAAAAAGAACCACCAAACAAACAACACCCTTCCCCCCCCCCAAAAAAAGTTACTCCAGGATTTTGATTGAAACAATTTCTTAGTTGTTGTATTCAGCAGGTATGAACTTTTATTATAATGAGATTCTCTCTTGATAGTATATAATAAATAATCCAGACAGTTAAAAAAAAATTAAACAAGATAGAGGAGTAATTTGAAAAAAAATAATAACTTTTATCCATCTTTTTTTCCCACCAGAAATTTCCTGAGGACTTCTAGTCATATTACATATTATGTGATGTATTGCAGTGCCCTAGTGCTCTAAAATGTGACTCAAGGCACAAAAAAACCCATCTCACACCACTTTCCTGAGCTGAAAGTGTGGCTGCAGTGTGGCGTAGTGGACTAAAAGAGGGCTGAGTGCCATGAAGCCATTGACTCATTGTGTGGTCTTGGGGCACTTATTTGACATCTGTGCCCCAGGTTTCTCATCTGTAAAACATGGATAATAATACCCACTTATCCCATAGGTTTGGTGGGAGGATTCACTAATTAATGCCTGTACAACACTTGAAACTTGTAAAACACTATAGGCTCAATCATGGCTTTACCATGAGCAAACAAGGAGGCAGACCGTGGGGAGCGATTGAGAAAGTACACTGCACCATGCCTATGTTTTGCACAGCATCCATTCCCTGGCACACTTATGCCCATATATTGGCTGGTGCTTTGTGGGGATGGAGCCAAGACATCATTCATTCCCCATCCTTTCCTACCCACATGTACAAGGGGAACATAGCAGCCCTAGAATCGTAGAATCATAGAATATCAGGGTTGGAAAGGACCTCAGGAGGTCATCTAGTCTAACACCCTGCTCAAAGCAAGATCAATCCCCAACTAAATCATCCCAGCCAGGGCTTTGTCAAGCCTGACCTTAAAAACCTCTAAGGAAGGCGATTCCACCACCTCCCTAGGTAACGCATTCCAGTGCTTCACCACCCTGCTAGTGAAAACATTTTTCCTAATATCCAACCTAAACCTCACCCACTGCAACTTGAGACCATTAGTCTTTGTTCTGTCATCTGGTATCACTGAAAACAGTCTAGATCCATCCTCTTTGGAACCCCCTTTCAGGTAGTTGAAAGCAGCTAATAAAATCCCCCCTCATTCTTCTCTTCTGCAGACTAAATAATCCCAATAAATATTTCCCTCAGCCTCTCCTCATAAGTCATGTGCTCCAGCCCCCTAATCATTTTTGTTGCCCTCCACTGGACTCTTTCCAATTTTTCCACATCCTTCTTGTAGTGTGGGGCCCAAAACTGGACATAGTACTCCAGATGAAGCCTTACCAATGCCGAATAGAGGGGAACGATCATGTCCCTCGATCTGCTGGCAATGCTCCTACTTGTACAGCCCAAAATGCTGTTAGCCTTCTTGGCAACAAGGGCACACTGTTGACTCATATCCAGCTTCTCATCCACTGTAACCCCTAGGTCCTTTTCTGCAGAACTGCTGCCTAGCCCCTTGGTCCCTAGTGTGTAACAGTGCATGGGATTCTTCCGTCCTAAGTGAAGGACTCTGCACTTGTCCTTGTTGAACCTCATCAGATTTCTTTTGGCCCAATCCTCCAATTTGTCTAGGTCCCTCTGTATTCTATCCCTACTCTCTAGTGTATCTACCACTCCCCCCAGTTTAGTGTCATCTGCAAACTTGCTGAGGGTGCAATCCACGTTATCCTCAGATCATTAATGAAGATATTGAACAAAACTGGCCCCAGGACTGACCCTTGGGGCACTCCGTTTGATACTGGCTGCCAACTAGACATGGAGCCATTGATCACTACCCATTGAGCCCGATGATCTAGCCAGCTTTCTATCCACCGTATAGTCCATTCATCCAGTCCATACTTCTTTAACTTGCTGGCAAAAATATTGTGGGAGACCATATCAAATGCATTGCTAAAGTCAAGGAATAACATGTCCATTGCTTTCCCCTCATCCACAGACCCAGTTATCTCCTCATAGAAGGCAATTAGGTTAGTCAGGCATGACTTGCTCTTGGTGAATCCGTGCTAACAGTTTCTGATCACTTTCCTCTCCTCTAAGTGCTTCAGAATTGATTTCTTGAGGACCTGCTCCATGATTTTTCCAGGGACTGAGGTGAGGCTGACTGTCCTCTAGCTCCCCGGATCCTCCTTCTTCCCTTTTTTAAAGATGGGCACTACATTAGCATTTTTCCAGTCATCCAGGACCTCCCCCAATCACCATGAGTTTTCAAAGATAATGGCCAATGGCTCTGCAGTCACATAAGCCAACTCCTTTAGCACCCTCAGATGCAGCGCATCTGGCTGCATGGACTTGTGCTCATCCAGCTTTTCTAAATAGTCCCGAACCACTTCTTTCTCCTCAGAGGTCTGGTCACCTCCTCCCCATGCTGTGCTGCCCAGTGGAGTAGTCTGGGAGCTGACCTTGTTCGTGAAGACAGAGGCAATAAAAGCATTGAGTACATTAGCTTTTTCCACATCCTCTGTCACTAGTTTGCCTCCCCCATTCAGTAAGGGGCCCACACTTTCCTTGACCTTCTTCTTGTTGCTAACATACCTGAAGAAACCCTTCTTGTTACTCTTAACATCCCTTGCTAGCTGCAACTCTAAGTGTGATTTGGCCTTCCTGATTTCACTCCTGCATGGCTGAGCAATATTTTTATACTCCTCCCTGGTCATTTGTCCAATCTTCCACTTCTTGTAAGCTTCTCTTTTCGCCCTGCAGCAGCTGTTCTGCCCCTGGTGCAGTTATCCACAGTGTGTGCAGCCCATGCAGGGGAATAAGAGGGCATACGGTTCCCCTGTCTGAGCTACAGTGGGTGCACAATCTTAGCCAAAATTTGGCCCTTATATATTCACTTCTATAGCACCACTCAAAATCCTAGGAGATTTTTGTGCCTCTTTCACTATAGAGCAGGTTGAATAGGTCTAAAACCTCATTCTGAAACAAAAGCACTGAATTTAATTTTAAATTATTTTATTTGTTATGGTGTAAATTTTTAAAAGTGACTCAGGCACTTAGGAACCTAAGTCTTACTGAAAGTCAACGTGGCATAAGCCCCTACCCCCAAGGATGAAAGCCTGACCCCAGTGAAGTCAATCGGCGTTTTACCATTGACTTCAGTGGGGCCAGAATTTCAGTCCAAGTGCCTAAGTCACGTTTGAAAATGATACTCAGGCTCCTAAGTCACTCTAACTATTTTTGATGCCTGAGCCTATATTTTTAGATGTATTATTTTTCAAGAATATTCCTTTCCCTCATTTTTCAACAGCAAAAAAAGACACTCAAGTGCAAAGCTGAACTGAGCTGACAATCTGTCCCAATAAAAATGAAGGCAAAACTGAATCTTAGGATCAGGCTACAGACACACTTTTCAGCATGTAAATAACATGTCACTATATCGGCCAGATCAATAGTCTTGATATAAACCAGTGGCCATGAATTCACCCCCTCCCGCCCCGTAATGCACCTACTCTGTTTCCCTCCCTACAACATTTTAAAATTTGAAATTAAAAGCATAAATCATATGTTGTAGCTTGGAGCTAACAAATGATTCAGTCTCTGAATGTTCTTTCAGAACTACAACCAGGCAAAACTAATTCAGCACAGTTTCGCTGAAGTGCTTGGAGCAGTCTGCCTAAACAGCACAGACCTTCTTAATTTACAGAATGCTCACGTTGCCTCCAATGAGGATGAAAGTGACGGTGCCATTGAAGGTACCGAGTAACTTGACTCTCTCAAGCAGCAGTCAGTTCTGTTTGAAAACGACAAATCTCAGTCCTATAGAGTTAGGTCAGCTTAGATACCTTTGACCTCTTTGACCTTTGACCTGACAAAACATCATTGACGGCAAGAATTATTCCCTGTTTGTATAGCAATTGAATTTGATACACTGCCCTTGCCCTTGTGGGGATCTGGTTTCTATTAGAGATCAAAGTTACAGTTAATGTTGGTAGGTCTAACTACCGTAGTCAGTTTCATGCCACTTTCATGCATGACCCAGTACTCATAGCATCCTAGGAAGCTGCTGTACCAGATCAGACCAGTGATCTGTCTAATCCACCATCCTCTCTCCAACAAAGGGTATTGCCAGCCTCTTTGTAGGAAAGTGCAAAAAAACTTGCAGTAGGAAGTCATGGAATAAACTGCCCACCAGGAAAGATGCTTCTTAACCCCTATTAGAAATCTGGCTTATGTCTTCAATCATAAAAACTTACTTCTGTACTAGAGACACAGTCATGATTTTTTTTCCTCATAGAAAAATGCCAGATATGACCTATATGTGGGATTTTCTTTCAAATTATGTTTCAAATTTTGTAGAAATTGAAAGGTATAAATAAAATTAAACTGAAAGCAGGAAGGGTAAAATAAAAGATTTCATAAAATAATGTTGACAGTATTTTGTCAGAAATATTAAAAGAAAGAAGGTGAACAACATATAATACAGATCAACAGATACAGCTCCAATGTCTGCAAGTACCATACTCTCGCTATATGTATATGTTCTTCGGCTGCTTTTAGGATATTGACTTCGTGGTAGAGTTTGTTGAAAATACCCTATCAAAATATTTTTCAATGGAAAATGTCCTTTTGGTCAAATGGAAATTTTCACAAACCAATCTGTTCTCATAAAATAATTTCAGGTTTCATCAAAAAAGTTGAAAAAACATTTGGATTTTGGTTATCAAAATCTGGAAAAGATCAGTTTTCACTTTTTCAGTGGAAGCCTGAAAAAAAATCAAAGAGAAACATTAGTAAAAATTAGACCAAAATTTCATTTTAGCTGAAATTTTTCATGCAAGTTTTTAAAAAAGACATTTTCTACCCAGCCCTACTCCACTGTGGAAAGATCACTGAAGCCCACTCCCTAATCCTTTGTGGTTAGTTATTGGGAGCTTTTCTAGTTAAATGGACATTCTATGCATGCAACTTAAAAAAAAAATCCAGATATTCATCTTCTCTTTAGGCTGAACCATGATAAGCATAGCAGTCTGAAGATTGCAACAAATGGAAACAGAACAGAGCTAAAGGCAAAATAAATTAGTTGCTGCTGTGTCTTGTCAAACAGGGTCCATGCAGTCACCTGAATCAAGCATATCTTTCTTCTTTTTGAATATTAGTACTAAGGTCACTTCACTAAGTTCTTGCTAGGTGGTGTTCCTCTGTTCCTCTTGTTGTTCTGTGTACACATCTTGGATGGATTTGCTCACATGTTAATATTTTTCAGTTTGTTAAACCATTAACTGACAGTCTGGAATATGGCTGGTAACACTGCCTATTACTAAGGTTGTGTGACACTTTCATCGTAAGACCCTGTTTCAGTTGCTTATTATTTTGCTAACTTTACTATGTGGGCTGAAATTTTACAAGCTCATTGTCTGCCTCAAACTGAATGTTTTTGTAAAATTTCAGCCAAAATGAGGCAGCCATTTTCAAGAATGAGGCTAAGAGAAAATATTGTTAGCCCATGCTAAAAAAATCTTGAGACCTTTTCTTTGAACAGCTCTAACACCCCCATACTTTGGATCAAGGACTTGAAATTTGGCAGGGTGTGGACTTTGTGTCAGGAATGTGCCTTTTGCCATCCCTGTGAAGATCCACTCAAATGTGGCCATATTATAAGCCTTTGAAAAAATGCAGTTTGCATATCCTCAGTGGAGGCGTGCTACACTTAATAGCTAAAATCTTTGAAGATTCCATCCTCACTGAAGATGCTTGAACCGCTCACAGCTCCTACATGTTGCTGGACTGCACATGTGCCATTTCCACAGAACAACTGAGCATTCCTTATCCCCTCACAATTCATAGTGCTGACCAAACTGCGAATGCATGTTCCTCACAGAGTGACTGAGCATACTCCATCTCAGGGCTACACGGGCAAAGCTGGACATTCCTTGTGATGGCTGCTTCCAGAAGCTCTGGGCTAGGGTGGGGCTGGGCACTGGACCTGAGAGCAGGCAGACTCTCTCTCCTGTGCTCTCAATCCGCCCTCCCATGCTGGTACACAAGCAAAGTGGAGAAGAAAACTGTCTGATTCAAATGCAGAGGGGACAAGAGCCAGACCAAGAGGGAGGGAAAGTGGTTGATTGGGATGAGGAGTCCGGTGAGACTGGTACTGGTACAGAGAAGTCTTCAGTGCAGGGCCGGCTCCAGAGTTTTTGCCGCCCCAGGCAGTGGGGGGGGGGGGAGGGAAAGACGCGATCGCGATCGGCTCCACCGCGCCGCTTTCTTCTTCGGCGGCAATTCGGCGGCAGGTCCTTCCATTTGAGAGGGACCAAAGGATCCACCGCCGAATTGCCGCCGAAGAGCCCGACGTGCTGCCCCTTCCACTTGGCCGCCCCAAGCACCTGCTTGCTGGGCTGGTGCCTGGAGCCGGCCCTGCTTCGGTGAGCTTAAACACAGAAAGGAAGCTTACAAGAAGAGGAAACTTGGACAGATGACTAGGGAGGAGTATAAAAATATTGCTCAAGCATGCAGGGGCGTAGTCAGGAAGGCCAAAGCACACTTGGAGATTCTGAGTCTCATCATTCCTCTGCTGTCAGCAAGTATCTGTGAAATGCACTGGTGAAGTGTGTGTCTCATCCTTGTCTAGTGCTGATACATGCAGAGATTGACAACCTACTGTTGCTATCAGTTACTCTATTACCTCAAGTACCAGAGGCTCTCAAGATTCCTCCCTTACTAATTAACTATGTGGGTGTCAATATAAAATCATATAAGTGGAATTTTTGGTGGTTTTTGTTTGTTTGTTTGTTTTCTTTTTGTTTGTTTAAAACCTAGGGAATTATACACAACAAATCTATGTTAAAAGAACATTATTTAGATTATAATCAAAGATTATCATAATGCATATGCAGTAGGGATTTGTATTAAGGTTGCACAGGCAACCTTAAATCTGGCATTTCCTAATTTTTGAATGCTTGACTTTGCAACCTTAATTAAGTTCTTTTAGCGTACTTGCTTTTGTATAAGATCTACATAGTGTGCTTTTGACCTGGAATGCAAAAATGACTATGCAGCATTATTTTATGAATGCTCTGTAAAGAAATTTGTCATGAACTACAATTTCCAATCTTATATTGCCAATCTGTCTGATTAATGATTACTAGAGCCATTGGAATATAAGAACCGAAGTTGGCTATTTTGGTTTTCAGTTATGCCTCTTCTCGAGCAAAATTCACTTGACCTGGCCCAAACTGAATAATACAGAGGTGCATGAAAATGAAAACTTATTGGGGAGGAAAAACTTACTAACACTTTTTCTGCATCTTCTGAAAGATTTGTTATAAGTAAGATGCAAAGGGTTCATGTTGGTTTTTATTTGACATGAACTGTTTTTTTCCCCATCCCTAGTTTTAATTTAATTTTATTTTATTTTATTTTATTTGAAAGAAATAGTTGAATTTCAGAGACCGCAGTATTTAAAATGAATCAAAATTAATGTGAAATTTTGTTTTGCTCATAAATCTTCTCTTGAATGAGATGCCTTTCTAGAATATAGGTAGGTTTAAGGATAAAGCTTGGGCAAATTGGGGGCTTTATTTTGTTTTGTGGCATGTGAGTTTTTCTTCTTTTTTTCCCATATACTGATAGGGTGACCAGATGTCCCAATTTTTGGGTCTTTTTTATAGGCTTCTATTACCCCCCACCCCGTCCCGATTTTTCACATTTGCTGTCTGGTCACCCTATATACTGAAAATAATTGAAGTCAATCACATTGGTCTGCCAGGGTAGTTTCACAAAACTGGTATTTTAGAGTAATGATAATGCTTAAAAAATAACGAAGGATAATTATCTCAGATCCATTAGGAATAGCTATGTACTTAGAGAGAGATTTTGTGAACAGGCATCCCTGTCTTTATCAGATGCTCATATGATTTCTACTCCTTTTATATGATCTCATTGAAGGATTAAGTTGGAATGAAAGTGGGGGTAGGGGGAAATGTAATTTAAGCCTATACAAGGGAATCAATTTAAAATATGGAAAGTTCATGAATCAATAGTATTAAAACAGTTATTGGATTTAAATATTAATAGGATGGGAGGAATTGATGGACTGGAACCAAAGCTACTTAAAAGTGAAACACATAGCTAAACCATTAGCTTGAAATAAGAAATCTAATTTTCTTACAACTAATATATCTACAAATTGGAAATAAGGTGTTGTGACTGCAATCCATAAAAGTTAAGACTAACATCTCTCTTCTGTTATATTTAACTCAGTGAGTGCCACATAAAATTCACACTCAGAGACCACACCTCTTCCTAGGTCCTTTTTGTGCCTTGGTAAACTTCATCAGAAGAAAGAAAAGACCTTTTGAATGATCTACTATCCATAAAGTATTTATAGATACATCACTGTTTCCACCCTCACACTGCTATCTAGCAGCCTGGATCTGTATTACAGAAGTCAACCTTTGCCATAGACCTCACAAATGGAGCAAAAATGTATTTAAAAATAGACTGTAAAAGTTCCAAAGAAGCCAATGCAGCAAGTAAAAATCATGCATTCTTGAAAACCCTGAAATAAAGTTTATAGATACTGATATTCAGAATCAACTGTACATTTGAAAATAATTAATACATGTTTACATAACTATCTTTACTATTTGTCTGGTGTTTCTTGCTGACTCCAATCATTTTTAATCGGGGATTTTATGTTTATAAAAGAGCTCTGTTAAATATTAATATTAAACTCCATAAAATACACAAAAATGAACACCCAAAAGTTATGGTAAGCTTTAGGAAATGCTGAATATAGTCAAAGTCATATATTGGAGATTAACCCTCATGCTCCACCACATGGAAACAAAAAACATTCATACAAACATTCAATGAAGTTACTTGCATTGCTCTCAATCTTTTTGTAACACTTGCAGCTCTGCATTAAGATAATAACTATAATCAAATCTCATGCTTCAGAGCTTCAGCTGGTCACTTGCAGGATCAGGAAGGCTAGATAGTTTATGGGTCCTTCCCTTCCCCCACCTTCTTCTGAATCACCACGGGTTGGCCATAGCTGAAGACAGGACACCAGATGGGGGTGATCCAGTGCTCTGAGGTCATATAGAGAATCATCTTTCTAGATACCTGGCTGGCGTGTCTTGATCATGTGCTCAGGGTAATACTGATCACCAGATTTGGATTCCGAAATGAATTTCCCCCATCGTGAAGACTGCAGGGAGGTTGGCCTATGTGGGGTGGTTGGTCACTTTCCTATGTGGCATGGGGAATGGTTTGCCTGCTGGAATCATCTAGGCATATCTCACCAAATCAAAATTCCCTGCCATTGCAGGGACCTCGAGCATTGGTGGCAGTTTGGTCTCTCCTTTTCTCTGCCTGAGGCACAAAACACTTTAATCTCCTGATGACTGAAATGCTTTTGTCTAACTAATGTCTTTGGGCTTAATATAGGGGTATCTGGGTGAAATTTAATGGACTGTGATATGCAGGGGGTCAGACTAGATGGTCTGATGGGCCCTTGAGGCTTTAAACACTATGAAATTACATTAGGGGAAAATGTGACCCATTACATCTTTGCAGTAGTGTTTCAAAGATCTCATGTTGTTGTGCAGTGTTATAATAAATACTGTGAGTGTTACAATATGGGATGTGCTAGAAACAGATGGTTATCAGACACCATGGTGAAGGCTGTAGTAGTAAGAATCTGAACAGAAGGAAAATTTCACTGGGGATCCCATGGATGTTTTCTTTGGTTTTTTTTGCAAGGGTTTGCACCCCGGAATTTTGTTTCAATTTTGGAATTAAAATGATACCAAAATAAAAAAATATATAGACACTGATTTATGTTGAAATCATAAACTTCACCATGAAGTGGTCCTACATCACAAAAGAGACCTACCTTCCCTTGAATGTCCCATGTTTCAGACTGAACCTATTACAAGAGTGTTCACATGCAAACCATTAATAGGCAAGATGCCAGTAGATGGTGCTTGAGAATATGTAGCATAGTTCCTGGGTTTTGGAGGACCAGTAAAACTTGTTGTGTACAGGCTTCCTCTGGCTGCTCTTTACACCTAGTCTTAACCTGGTGTGAGAGCGGGACTGTAGCTGGGAGATGCTTTCTAGTAGTTTGGGGGATTTACCTTGTTTGATTTTGCAGTAATTCTTAAAACTCATTATGCTGCATGTAGAACCACCGTCAGTCTGACATTTGAATGTCGGACCTGGGTGCCTTGGGATGCTTGAAGTTCTAGTTGTGCAAATCGCTGTTTTTTCCTTTGCTAGTCACAGCCCTAATATAGTGGGTGGTGATGAAGACAAAATTGTCTGAGGAAGGGTCATTGTCACAACCCTGATGATGTACTTTATAGGACTGTTTCTATCATTGTTTCTTTTGTTCTGTCACCTTTCCCATTACTGCAGGTTTGAAAAGTTATTTGCTGTAGATAGTGAAGTCTGTATGCAGCATGACATACATCACTGTACTGGGCTGTTGCCCCATGGTGCATGGGAGATAAAAGTGGTCACTCCTCCCTTTGCACACTCACACAAGGCTAGCCACAATCTGACTTGAGTGTGTTAACATACCTGTACATAGCAATTTATTATGGATGCAGATATACAAATCTAATAGAGCTGAATTGCCGGTATGCTTTATTCTTCCATTGTTGGTTATACACCCAGCATTGACATACAAGTAGTTTCTTGCTGATGTTCAACTTGGGCACTCTCTGTCACTTTGGGGTCTGGTTAAGGGCCCTGGTGAAATCTGCACCAAAGAGGGAGTGTTGCTTAGACCAGGCTGCCCTATCTTTCAATTTCCCTTTGTCCATTGGATAGGCTGTTTTTTCACATTCCATATGTAAGCAAAGCTTGAATGAGCTCTCCCCTGACAACTAGTGATGCGCTGGGGAGAGGAAAAGGCTTCAGGACTAAACTGTATTTACATGAACATACCCACTCTGCCTATATATGGGCAGACAGAGCTGTGTTACCAAAGTGATCAATTTTGGCTGGTGTTGGGTTACAAATCACTTTAGAATTTAATGCAGGGGTAATAAAATATTATTATTATTATTATTATTATTGTATGGTTAAGGACAGCAGGACTGTATTTAGTCTGTCCTGATTGAGGGGGTACCTGTCAGTGAACTGAACTCGTTAAGCAGGGGGCTTGGATGCAAGACACCTGTAAAAAGTAAGAGGGGATGGGGACAGGTGTTCCCGCCTAGAAGTGTGGGCTCGGCCTCAGTGTCCTAGGTATGGTTTAACCTGCCCTCCCCTCTGTTCAAAGATATGGAGTCTTTTGTTTTGTTAAGTGATCGCTTGAGCTGAAATCATTTGCAGTGGGACAGTGTTTCTGCCCAGCCTGCTTCAGCAATGAGCTCCCCCCACTAAGAGCTGAAAATTACTGGGAGCTGGGTGGAACCTCAAGAGACTGACCCACAGAGGTGAAAGTAGAGAGGCAGCCGACCAGCAGAGTGTAGTGGCGAGGGGCCGGCAGGGTGGCCAGCAAAGCAGAGCAGTGAGTGGCCAGCAAGGTGGCCAGTGGAGCGGAGCAGCAAGCTGCTGGCAAGGCAGCCAGCGGAACAGAGCAGCAAGCAGCCAGCAAGCCAGCTGGTGGGCAGGAGCGGCGTGGCCAATAGGGCAGCCGGTGGAGCAGCAGAGATACTACAGCCATGATTAACATTATAATGAGCAGTAGGTCTAACATTACTGACTTAAATGTTAGAAAAAATTTCAATTTAATATGTAACCTTTTCTTTTTCTTTTTCATTTTCTCCTTATGCTCCACTGAGTCTCCCTTTGCTATTTGTTATTAGAAGATAATCTCTTTGGAATGTTGAAGATCTCAGCCCCTGATATCGTTGAAAGTTGCTCACTTTTAGCATAGCAAAAGAGGGCTGGATTTTCCTAACCTATGTGTTTGATTTTTGCATTATGTTTAGAGATCCTTTTTGTAATCTCCTTATTAATTATTATGGCTGTATGTTTGATATATGAATTTTAACATAAGGGGCGAGGGAAAGAAAAATGTATGAAACAATAAATACAAACACTAAACCACGGCAAACAAAACTTAGAATAAATCTTTAGAGAATTTCACTATAAAACAAAATAACAGACAATGTAATATTAATTGGCCTAAATCCAGAGCAGCACATTGTCATAAATAACTAATTTCCAAAGAAAAATACAGTGAAACACACACCCTGTGATGGATTTATCCCCTGCAGGAAACTGGAGCAGCAAAAGAAATGTTCTCAGAAAGTCAGAATAAAGAAGTAAGATGGTGTCCCTAGCCTGTGTTTGCCAGAAGCTGGGAATGGGTGACAGGGGATGGATCACGTGATGATTACCTGTTCAGTTCATTCCCTCTGAAGCACCTGGCATTCGCCACTGTCGGAAGACAGGCTATTGGACTAGATGGACCTTTGGTCTGACTCATTGTGGCCTGTTCTTATGTAAGATGGAAACCTGCAGCTGAGATAGAAGAAGGTTTAATGCTGTGCAATGATCCATTTAGAAAGAAAGAAAGACCCAGATTTGTGTTTAAATTTTTTTTAAATCAGTTACTCTTGCACCAAATCTGAAATACCAGCCTTGCACTCTACCTGTGGCTCATGAAAAAATAGCATGAGCTCTCATTTCTAAAGGCTTCATTATAAAGGAGCTCTTTTTATAATGGCTATCAGAGATGGGATCCCAAAATTGAGCTTTAAGGGGCCAGAACCTCAGATGTTATAATCGACATCACTTCAGTAGAGCTATGCTGATTCACATCAGCTGAGATCTGGCCTATTGTCTTTAAGAGATTATAAGAGATGTGAAAGCATGACAGGGCACACATATGAGTAGTAATAAATGGCAATTTTAGCTGCTGGTTTTAGTAGAAATGAGAATGACAAAAAGGAGAGAAGGGCAGGATCAAAAACAGAAAAGAAAAGCAGATGGGGGGGGGGAGCATGGCTGAGTGGCTGGAAGGGGTGTGTATGTATTTTTTTCCTAGATGTCTCTGACTGTATACATGAGATCTTTTATGTCTATGTATGGCATTAATTCCATAAACTCCAGATGCTTGTATGTTCTATTTAACAAGCACTATGAAATTTTGTTGTTTTTACTCCCTGTGGAACACACATGGGTTGGAAGCCTCATAATTCTAGGGTGGAGTCTACAAAAGACATGTCTTGTTTAAAAAGGAAGAGTGTCACTTAAGGATGGAAACTACAATAACCTCTTATTATCCAGCTATGTCAGTCAAGAAAAAAAAAATTACTTACATACTGTGCCTTGGTCTCAATTAAGGTTTTGTATTTAGCATTTCAGCTATAAATTTGTCTTCTAAGGCTAACATACTGTGGGAAGAGGGAGCCTGGACATTTATAATTTACAAGGTTGGCAATAATTTAAGACTTAAATATCAAAGGACAGATCAATGAAAAGCAAAGTATAAACATTAGAACTGAAACTTGCTGCAACTGTCTGGGATGAGCAAGAACAGGATAGCTCTGAAAGGATAGTGAGTGACTCTCTCCAAATAACAAATGGGGGAAATGTGCCATAACTGTGGTTGTAGCTGTTGGGATTTGTGATTAAAGACACATGCATCAGTGTATTGCTGGCCCTGACCAGCATTTTAGCATTACACTCACCCTATTCATGCACGTGATCAATGTGGGGCCACATGTTCAGTGGGTGTTACATGTCTGCCTTTATGCCTGATCCACAGAGGATATGAGGCTGCTACAGGTGCCTGCAAGGAGACGTAGGCCCAGATCCTCTATGGGAGTTAGCTGCTTAAATACTTTTGAGGGCACTTATCCTTTTGCTTGAGTTGTAGAAGCTCTTGTTAGCTCTGGAGGTCCTGGGTTCAACCCAGGTGACAACCAAGATGGCACTCTTTACACATTAGTAAAGCAAGCAAAACTAGGTACCTTTTCTCAGGAATTACGTAATTGCACTAGAGAATCTGGAATAAACTCTGTTGATCTTTTTTGTTTGGCCGACTGCTCAGCGATTAGTGACATTAGGGTAAGAGCGTGTTTCCAAAACACAGTTAATATTATTTTGCCAGTTGTGGGGTTTCTTTTTTTAACCTTAACACCCAGGTAGCATCTCAGCATGTCAGTGGTGATGTGCAATGATGAAGAAGGGTAGCAAAGAGCTGGAAAGGGGGAAGGATTTCATGACAAAATCAGTATTACAGAAAACCAGATGAGGTAAAGGGTAGACAATTCAGTCTTGCTTATCTTAGTTTAGTTTATTGATTATTTACAATCAGTGAGACAAAAACCACCGTCAGTGAAAGCCAGCTGAATATGGAAATGGTTATTTATCATGATAACAATGAATGCTTTTATTTACTCAGGTTTCCTTTATTATGTCAACTTTCCTTTTTATTTATAAGAGGCTGAAGCTGTCTGCATTGCAGCATAATTGGTTCTGGCTGCTAGCCATCTGACAAAGTTAATTATTGATTGTCTGTGCATTGGTCCTGTGAGAGAACCCACTGTCTATACAAATTAGTTTGAGGCAACTCTCTCATACAATAGTCAGAATAAATCCTTTATGCTTTCCTACACAGAAATGTGAACAAAATATTGTTTTTAGGGAAAGGGCATAGTATAATACTGGCTTCTATTCCTGAATGTTAAGGCTTTTCTTCCCAATCTGTTCTGATGAGCCCGTTTCTCCCAAACCAAAGAGGGACATTTTAAATATAAATTTAGAAGTATGCCTGAGAGATCCACATTAACTATTTGCAAACCTGTCTTTCTTTAAGTGATTTACTGTTCTGAGCAGAAACATTATTGTCAATTTTGAGGAACTAGTGCATCTTATTCCTGGTAGTTCCATTCAAAATTCACCTCTCAACGTACATTTTGAAATTAAAATCATAGGGCCAAACTGTGTCTTCCGCATCATGCAACCCACTGAGGTCAATTAGCCCATTTACTCCAGGGAGTTTCAAATGGCAGAATCCTTACACTACATTTGGGAAGAGCAAGTTAGAAATTAGAGATAAGCTTGAGATGTATAGTTCATCTAAATCCAGATGAAATTTTCTGAAAAGTGTTCTCAGATCAATGATTTTGATTCAGTGCATTAGAGATGGACCAGCCACAAGTACAGATCCATATATACAGATCTGGATTCTTGTTTTTGGGCAATCTTTAGTCAATCCCATTTGAAAATAGTACTTACCTCTGTATTAACTTGCCAGTGGTGAAGAGTAATGCATAATGAGGCTAACCCAGAGCCCAGCACCAGGCTCAAGTAGCTAGACTAGGTGGTGCAGAACTCTTCAAAGAGATGGGAAAATTCTTCTCTACTAACGCTCTATGGCTGTTTCATAGAATTAGTGTAATCCAGTGCCTGGGTGTTTATGCAACTCTCATCCCCCCACACCACAATGCACTCGCTCCAAAAAAAGAGAGGGTAGGTGAGAACAGAATGATGTGCATAGCAGCAGATCCTTTGACCCTACCCCTCCACAGCTACACATCAACTCTTGCAAGATCCCCAAATCATGCCCCCTCCCCTCTGCAGAGTTAGATTTCCCTGTGCTGTGGTCCCTCCACAGATAGAGAGGCAGGGACAGGATTTATCACTACACACTTGGGAAAATATTTTATATATAATGAATCAGCTAGTGGTGAACTAAAGACAATAACAGTAGTGGGAACTTTTGTGATTTTACCTCATGTGTTGCAATATTTGGTGTTTTTCAGCTTTAAGAAAAAAAGAAAGTTTCTAGCCCTCATGATTGCAGATAAAAGCTTGAATGCCTGGCACAAGTACACCTTAAAGTAGTGGTTGGCAACCTGCAACCCGTGGGCCGCACGCGGCCCATCAGGGTAATCTGGTGGTGGGCCGCCAGACAGTCTGTTTACATTTGCACGGCCGCCCACAGCTCCCAGTGGCCACAGTTAGCCGTTTCCGGCCAATGGGAGCTGTGGGAAGTGGTGGCCCTGCAGCCCGTGCCACTTCCCGCAGCTCCCATTGGCCGGGAACGGCAAACCGCAGCCACTGGGAGCTGCGGGAGGCAGGTTGCCCACCACTGCCTTAAAGGCTCAAAAACCAGAAGGGAAAGGGAAAGGTCTACAAATGTATTGTTTAAAATCTCGTAATTTTGAGTGGAGGGGCTGATTCATGATTTCTCAATGCTTGGGGTTCACAATACTGAAATAATCAGTTTGCCCCAATGTCAGTAATTTTCTTTCCCTACAGTTTAGAGCTCAAAATTTCAGACCTGGATTCCAAACAAGGGAAATTCTTAAAATTGACTCTACATTGAATAGTCAGCATTTCTCTCACAGAATGAAGTACAGGTTCTGAGTCTGTTCTCTCACTCATGTTAGTCAGGAGCATTTCTACTGAAGACAATGGAGTTACACCTAGGTCAAACCAGTCTGAGTAGAGGCGAAATAGATGCACAAAGTAAAATGTAATAAAGCACGATGCATGCAAAGAGTGAAAGCAGTTATCAGGATCATGGGAGGCAGGGTTAGGCCTAGGTAGATTGGTGGTGTCACTTTGGGTCAGTGTAGTAAATACTGAATAGGGTTCAAAATATCAGCTTAGGTGACCCATATAAACATGAAATTTCTTCATTTCTCCATACTGTAAATCTCCACCCAGCTTTTTTTCACATTATGAACTGAACTTCCTGCTAAAATCTCAGCTGAGTGTGATATTAAGTTTAAAAATTAATTTGGTCCATATTTTTATTGGCATTTTTACTTTGTTTGGTTTTATCTGCTCCTGCTCAGACTCTCTGTTCTTTGTGTGAAGGGGGATTAGTCACTGTTACTAACCAGTTGGAGGTATGATCCTTCCCACAGCTCCCCTCTTCCCCCCCCCCCTCAGTTTTGTCCAGGTAATTCTCTTGTGGTTAATCCCCTACTTCCTGTTTGTCTTCACCTTCTGCATAAAGGATACTTATGCACAACACTTTCCTTTTATATATCCACTATGTTATTCTGACACTTGAAATGGTGTCAGCAAAATGTCTTGGTTAGCCATGACTCAATCAAGTTTGTCAGCTGTCAGCAAATTTACTGACAGACAGAAAATTTTAAAAATTAACTGCCAGTAAAAAAAAAAAAAGTGTGTCAGTATAGGCTCACAATGTGTGGGCCTGATTCTGGTCTCATATTGATTTCACAATTGTCTAACTCCATTGGCTTCAGTGGAGTTACTGTTTCTTTTCACCCATGTAAGTGAGATTAGAATCTAATGTTTGTCGTTAAAGCTAAGTAAAAGGCCAGGTGAAACTTTTTTGTTTTGTTTCAGGTTTCTTTGGAAACTCTAAACTTCTCTAGGTTAGTCAAGAGGTTTTCCTTGCTTCCTGAACTTTTCTACAAGCCATCAGGATGAGGGTGAGGGGTGAAGTAGGGGGAGGGAATCACTTGTTTGCAGGCAGCTAAGACTTCAAATGTTGTCATCTGAAAAGAAAACATCATTGTCCAAACTCTTAAATAAATTAAAATGAAATATTATGGCTGCTGTGATTGTCTAAAGGTATCTAAAGGTGCCAGACATAGACTGTGTTAGAACAAAGAGCTTCCTACAAAGTGGTGTTGTATACTGCAATTAGTTAAATCATTTTATGTGGCAAGGGCTGTTTACTTATTGCAAGATTCCCACAGGTTTTCCATTAACGAATGAGTCAACCCTGTTTTGTTTTGAACACCCTTTCTGGCCAGTCCCTTCTTCTCGCAAGGTGACAATGCCCCCATGGCCTATTAAAAAGCCTGCTGCTGTGAAGTCATTAGTGACCTAGCATCCATCTTAGAGGATCAATGTGCATTCTTGACAGCCTTCGAGGTGAAGAAAAGAATAAGGTGATTCTTCTTTCCAATGAGCTGAGGCAATATGCCAGCAAGCACTGGCACTTTATCTTTGCTTGTTACTTCTACTGTTTGAGGATTAGATCTGTAACTGTTACAGACCTGTCACTGGGATGCTAGATCACAGAGAAAAAAAACATAGTTTAGGTTGGAATGTAAATCTCAGCTAAGCCTAGCCAAATGGAGGAAACGTTAATATACCTTGTTTATAACACTGCTTTTTAGTTCCTGTTTTCCAAATGTATTTATTGTGATAGACATGGGCCTGATCCACCAAATTCAAAATGGTTCTAAGGTTTGAGATTTTTTGTAACCCAGCAGCCATCTCTCCCCCTATCCCCATCTACAAAAGATGCCAATTACCAGGTTTGGATCCAGGATTTTGGGTAAATTTCATCTCTTTATTCCTAAACTTTCGAAGTCACCACGTTACTCTTGTTTGGAGCCTGAAGTTACAGCTTGTCAACACTTTGCATTGCCAATAAAATGTAATTATCTCTGAATTCAGTGTGAATATGTTTTGCTCAAGGTTTAAATGAATATACAGTTCTGAGCTATAGTCATCCCTAGTAGCCATTGATGATTTACACTGATGTAACTGATAGCAGAATTAGACCCACTAAAAGTTCTTGATGAGAAGAGAAAGGAAAGGAAACATAGAGATGAGGTCTATGAAACAGGATAGATCACACATATGAACCATTTTAAAAAGAAAAAGCACACTTTTTAACTGGATCCTATCATGAATGGGGAGCTAGTGGTGGTGTTTGAAAACAGGGGTGGTGCTTCTTGTTGTGCATAAGAAAGTTGGCAATAGCATTCTGAATAGGTGGGAGTCTGGAGAAACAAGATCTGGGGATGTTGTAGGGAAAGGAATTAATGTGAGAAGAAAGCACGGCAAGGACAAGTATTTCAGCAGAGGTGGAATCAAGACAGTGGCATACATAGACAATGTTGATGAGATGCGATGTGCAAATGATTGAACACTGGAAAATATAAAAAGATAAGCAAGATCAGAGTCAAGGGTGAGAACAAGGTTATGGACAGTGGAGGCAAGTAGAAGATTTGAGTAATGAAGTATGATAGACTGTATGGGTTGTTTTTGAGAATGCTAAGTAAGGCCAAGAAAAGCACTTCTTTGTGTGAGTCATTTAGCTGAAGGGAGTTAAGTTAAAACCATGTTTGTTTGTTTGTTTTTGTGTTGTGTTGTAATGAACACCAGTATAAGATACATGAGTAATAAAAAATGTGAACTTTTTAATGAGCCAAAACTGGTAATGTTTTGTGACTGAAAGTCAAGTAGAATCTTTCCTATCTGTTAAAATTCAACCCTTTTTGAATTTGACCTTATGGTTCCATCTCCAATCAGTGGTTCATAGAGACTTCACTGTCCCCACAAATTCTTACATTTATCATTTTTTGAAATAATGAGTCAGTGTAGTCTAGTCTCTCTAAGCAAACTTATTCCCTGCTTCCCTATGGTCAGATAATGTTCCTTTGAACTAGAAGCCTATTGGAAGAAGTTGCACTGGAACTTTTAGATTTAAATAGCACAACAATTTCTTGTTCAGAATAAATTATTTGCCTTTTGCAATGACTATCTTGGAAATTATTCCCATACCCCATACTTCAAATATAAAATATCTCATATAAGAAGACATTTTCTTATAGCAATGGCCTCCACTAGCTGCAGGCTATACTGACCTCACTAAATATTGGCAGTCAATAAGTACCCTCACCTTCAGTTTTGGCAACACAATTCCCATCTAGGTCATTACATGGTTCAGTAGAGAGTGAAGTGAGTTGAACTATTGTTCAAATAGTTCTTGAACATCATGAGTTATCATTAATTTTATGGGTTTTATTGCTTTCTTGAAAGCTTGGTGAGCTTTTCATCAGTTTGATGCAGATAGTTTGTTTTTACTGCAACTGAGCAAAATGAATCTTCTCACTGAGCCATGAACACCAAGGCTTACTTAGTTTTACAAGAGGTCATTAGCAGATCTAAACCGGGGATATTAGCTTATTTGACTTTTTATAGAATTTAGTGCTGCCACACTGAAGCAAATTATAAAATGAAGGGATTATCACTATGTTAAATTCATTTTCAAACAGACATGAATGTATTGATAACTGTAAAGAATATGTAAGGTGTCTGTGGTAAAAGTGTGTAACCACAAAAGCCACATAATTCAGTATATCCTGTAAACAGTAATGATCAAATTGAAAATCACAAAACAGGGCTATCTATTCTGTGATGAAATATATTTCTTAACCCAACTCTGCTTTACCTCTTTAATGCCACATGTATTCTAATAAGTCATAATAACTATTAGAAGACCTCTTGCACTTGCAAGGCAAATAGGAGAATCTCTAATGGATATGAAACTTTGCTATATATTTCTTTATTTTAAATCTTTCTGTTTTGGTCCTGATTCTGCAAAGACTTATACACATACTTAACATTACACTGTAATTAGTCCCATTGATCTCTGCATTATCAAGGCCTTACATTGTAAGCTATTTGGGGCAGGGCATTTGTCTTCATGCTTGTCCGTAAAGAACCTAAAGCAAAAATTTCAAATGTAGTTGCCTAAAATGAGAGCTCGAACTCCATAAACAGGAACCCACATAAATTGCTTAATTTTTCAGAGTTGCTGATCATTTCCACCTCTCAATGGCTTTGTGGCTGATTTAGTGCTGCCACACTGAAGCAAATTATAAAATGAAGGGATTATCACTACGTTAAATTCATTTTTAAACAGACCTTGGTGAAAAAAATAGAACACATTTTCAAACAGCACCTTGGTGAAGAAAATAGAACACATATTTAGGTGTCCTAATATGGATTTAGTTGCTAACTTTAAACAGATGCATTTAAAATGTTGACCCTGGAACACAGCTAGCACTATATAAATAATAAAGAAGAAGACATTCGTTGTGATTTTTCTGTGGTTAATGTAAGCATGTGATTTTTCAGAAGTGTAGGATTCATAGATTCTAAGACCAGAGGGACTATTGTGTCATCTAGTCTGACGTCTTGTATAACACAGGCCATAGAACTTCCCCAAAATAATTCCTAGAGCAGATCTTTTAGAAAAACATCCAGTTTTGATTTAAACATTTTAAGTGATGGAGAATCCACCACAGACCTTGGTATATTGTTCCAGTGGTTAATTACTCTCACCATTAAAAATGTATGCCTTATTTCCAGTCTGAATTCATCTAACTTCCATGTCCAGTCATTGGATCATATTATATCTTTCTCTGCTAGACTGAAGAGCCCATTGTTAAATATTTGTTCACTATGTAGATATTTATAGACTGAAAACAAGTCACCCTTTAACCTTTTCTTTGTTAGACTCAACGAGCTCAATCTATATAATTTATCAGTATAAGATATGTTTTCTAATCCTTTAATCATTTTCATGGCTTTTCTCTGAACCCTCTCTAATTTATCAACATCCCTCTTGAATTGTGGGCACCAGAACAGGCCACAGTATTCCAGCAGTGGTCACACCAGTGCCAGATACAGAGGTAAAATAAACTGTCTCTATTCCTACTTGAGATTCCTATGTTTATACATCCCAGGATCACGTTAGCTCTTTTGGCCACAGCACCTCACTGGGAGCTCATATTCAGCTGATTATCTATCATGACCCCCAAATCTTTTTCAGAATCACTGCTTCCCAGGATGGAGTCCCCAATCCTGTAAGTATGGCCTACATTCTTTGTTCCTAGATGTATCCATTTACATTTATTCGTACAAAAACACGTATTGTTTGCTTACCCCCATTTACCAAGCAATCCAGATTGCTGTGAGTCACTGACCTGTTCTATTCTCTATTTACCACTCCTCAATTTTTGTGTCATCTGCAAACTTTATTAGTGATGATTTTGTTTTTTTCCAGGTAATTGTTACAAATGTTAAATAGTGTAGCACCAAGAACTGATCCCTGTGGCACCCCATTGGACAAAGACCTATTTGATGACGATTCCTCATTTATACTTACATTTTGAGACCTATCAGTTAGCCAGTTTTTAATCCATTTAATGTGTACCATGTTCATTTTACATCATTCTAGTATTTATAATCAAAATATTATGTGATACCAAGTCAAATGCCTTACAGGAGTATGTCAACACCATTACATTTAACAACCAGACTTGTATTCTCATAAAGAAAAAAAAGTATGTCAAGTTAGTTTGACAGGATCTATTTTCCATAAAACCATGCTGATTTGCATTAATTATATTATCCTCCTTTAATTCTTCATTAATCAAGTCCTGTAACAGCCATTCCATTACCGTGCCTGGTATTGATGTCAAGCTGACAGGTCTATAATTAGCCAGGTCATCCCATTTACCCTTTTTTGAAACTTGGCACAACATTAGCTTTCTTCCCGTGTTTTGGAACTTCCCTAGTGCTGCAAGATTTATTTAAAATCAACATAACTGGCCCAGCGAGCTCTTGGGCTCTTTTAAAACTCTTAGATGTAACTTATCTGGACCAGCTGATTTTAAAATATCTGACTTTAATAGATTCTGTTTAACATGCTCCAGAGGTACTAGTGGAATGGAAAGAGTGTTATGATCAACATATGATGAGACTATATCATCTGTTTTTTCCCCCAAACACAGAACAGAAATATTTATTAAACACTTCTGTCTTTTCTGAATTATTATTGGGAAATTTACCATTTTCATCTTGTAATGGACCAATACCATTGTCAGGAAGCTTTTTGTTCCTAATATATTTAGAAAATTCCTTCTTTTTGTCCTTAAGTCTGCTGGCCATAGATTTCTCCTTCTGTTCTTTACTTCCTTTATCAATTTTCTACAATTCCTAACTTCTGATTTATATTCATTCCTACCAACTTCCCCATACTTCCATTTGTTATATATTATTTTGTACCTTTTATAGCTTCCTTCACTTCCCCTCTAAACCAGTTTGGTTTTTTTAGCCAGTGCAGTCTCCTTCCTTGCTTGCTGCTTTTCTGGCTCTAGTAAGGTGTTCTTAAATGATTCCCAATTAACATTCTCATTTTTCTGATTAAATTCTTCCTCCCAGCTGATTTGGCTCATAATTGTTTTCAGCTTTGTGAAACTGGCCCTATTAAATCACCAAGTATATGTGTGTGTGTGTGTGTGTGTGTTAAAGCTGAGAAACACCACACCAGCATGGAAGGGGTTAACGAGAGCCTGAGTCCAGCTAGCCCTGCCCCATTATACCTTCAGTCAATGCCAGGCTTGGAGAGAGAAGAAAAGGAGACAACCGGGCTCAGTTCAGGACTGACTGTTGAAGAGGTAGGAGCTAGCGGCCTTCCTACCTGAGGGGAGAATCACTAGGAGCCTGACAGCTGGGACAGTCACCAGGGAAGAAGCACAGCATTCTTGGCCAAGGGAGACAGCAGAGGAGACCGAGCAGCACCCAGCATCTGAATGAACTCGGTGACTGAACTATAGATATCTTGTGAGGTTAGGCTCCGTGAAACTTACAACTGCCCTGTGTAGAGGAATCTGAAGAGGTTCACGAGGGAATGCTACCTAAATCAAGCCCTACAAACAGTACTATAGGGGCCATGCCCCAAACTTAAAAGACAGCAGTAGAAAGTAGCCCAGACCAGGGGACATAGATTCTCTGCCAGGAGGTCCTTGTTCAGAGATCAGCTTCACATAAAGGCCTGGGCTGGGACCTAGTGGAGAGGAAGGTACCAGATTTTATTCTGCTTGCACATTTATAAATGTGATCAAGTCATGATCACTTGTACCTTAACTATCATTAATTTTTAATTCTGTGATCCATTCTACTTTATCTGATAAGACAAGGTCTAACAAAATTTTCCCCTATTTTGAATGCATCACTTTTTGAGTTAGGTAATTGTCATCTCTAATGTTTAGAAATTCCAAGGGAGTTTTAGTACTGGCAGCATGAGACCACCAGCATACATCACTCAAATTGGAAACCCCCAGGATCACGCTGATCTTTTTCCTATACATTATAGGTAGGTGTGTAAGGAGCTGGCCATCCTGTTCTGTTGGATGACTTGGTCCTCTGTGGCGACACCAAGTAATATTCCATCTTGTGTTTTATCTTTTAGGACATTGATCCATAAGCATTCAAGATAATTTTTTCTGAGTTATCAATGACTTGGAAATAGGTAATTCCATTTTTTGACATAGAGTGCCACCCCCTCTCCCCTTTTGTCAACTCGAATCTTCCTAAATAGGTTATAACCATTGATTCCAATATTCCAGTAGTGTAAATCATCCCATCAGGTTTCAATAATACCAATTCGATTGAATTTATGCTCATAAAAGAACAATTCCAATTCCTCTTGTTACCAGGCTCCTAGCACTGGTGTATTGACAATTCAAGAATTTCGTCTCTTAATGTCCTTTCATTCCTTGATTAATTTTGGTTTCAACATCTAGATTTTGTGCTGAGTGCTCAAATCTTCCCTCCTTTTATTCTCTCCTTTTGCTATTAATTTAACGCTTTCCTGACTTCTCTAGCCAGCCTGTTCTATTGTGGTAGAGGCCATCCAGACTATACAGACCCCTTTCCCGATAGAAGGTGGACAAATGCTCGACAAACAACACCCTCCACCCTATACCATTTACCTAGCCAATGGTTCACTTCCAGAATCTTCTGCCTTCTGTCTTCCTTTGCTTATAGGACTGGATGGATCTCAGAAGAGATCACTTGGACAGTCTTCTTCAGCATGCTTACGAGTTCCCAGAAGACATCTGTTATCTGTGAGATACCCTGTGATGCCGTGTCAGTAGTGCTGATATGCACCATTACCAATGGATACTTGCCTGTTGACTTCAGAAGCCTATCCCAATCTTAGAGTGACATCTCAAAATTACATAAGTTACAAAAAAAATCAAAATTATTTATCTGGCAAAGGTGCAAAAAATTGTTTTACAGAATGAAAAAAGAGGCGCTCATGGCCATTTATATCTCACAGGTAGGTAAGATGGATGGATCTCTGATATTCAGGAGGTTTTGAATCATTAAACAACTTTTGATTCTATAGTTTGTTTAGGCTGTTTGAAAGGCAAGACTTTTATGACCTTTACAGAATAACAATTCATAATAATTATCATAGTAATTAAAATATTTTGTAAATTTCCAAGATAAAGCTCTATAATGAATGGATACGGGTCATTTATGCTTTGCTGTTATTGTGAGTATTTTGTTATTGGGGGACAGTTAATTTTGTCTGAGTGCTGGTCAATGAGAAATCTTCTTAATAGTCTTTATTAATGAATTGGACATTAAAATAGGTTCAGAAATAGTTCTGTAACTTCAGGTTCTGATTTCCATAGTTTATTTTTATATGCAAATAGATATTCATGTCTACATTCATATTTACAAGGAAACTTAAAGGTACATCAACTCCTAAACTGACTTAATCAATTTATCATATTAACTGTAGCTTACAAAAGTATTTTTGTCTGATAATAATAATATAAATTTGTTAATGCAAATGGGTATAGTTTTAAAATTTGCTTTTGATTTGCAAATACCTTTTTGTCAGGAAATGTGAGTGCCCATGTCTAGGCAATTAAAAGTTGAAAGGAGTTAGCTATCACTATTGAATTTAAAAGAGGAATGGATTGACCTTTCACCTTTGTGCTCAGACAGATCACTCATGGTTGTCTCAACTAGCTAACAACTTCAAAGAGATCTGTGAAGTGAGTTTGTCCCTGTCATACAGGAGGAATGATCAAGGTGTTGATAACAGGAACATTTGTTAAGCTGAAAAGATATTTCATATACTTTATTAGGCTAAGCCATGTGAGGTCATGCAGTATATCAGATAAAGGTATGGGGCAATATTCATAAGCAAAGATTCCCACAATAAACAAGAGAGTGGGAGGGAAGGTGAGAAGAAAGGAAGCTAGAAGTTAGAATATTCGGATCTGATTCTCCGTCCACTGCAGGCCTTGGGAGTTTTGCAATTAACTTAATAAGAGCAGACTCTTGCCTGGAATGGGGTAGAAATATTTTTGTCACATATGAAAATAGGCTGCTGCTACAGCTCTTTGGGAATAAATTTATCAAAACAATGAATAGTAATTCTAATTAGTTTCTGTATTTTAAATACAACTGGTTCAGCTGGGATTTTCAAAGGCATATAAGTGAGTTAGGTCCCAGACCTAACCTAATGTCCTTAGGTTCCTTTGAAAATACCACCCTATATTCTTTCCATAACTGCTTCACATAACTATAAGTTAAGGACCTGTGCAATGACACACTACCAGGGCCGGCTCCAGGCACCAGCTGAGCAAGCTGGTGCTTGGGGCGGCAGATTGTTCGAGGCGGCATTCTGCCCAATCCTAGGGCGGCACGGCCGCTTTTTTTTTTTTTTTGTTCCGCTCCGGCCGCCCTGTAGGGGGCGGCAGCGCGGAGAACCAGAGCACCCTGCAGGGCAGTCCTCTTCCTTCCCTCCCTGCCGACCGGAGCGGAGCCCTCGCGGCAGGCGGCAGGAGGCGGCGCAGCAGGAGGGGCAGTGTGGCAGCGCCCCTGCTGTAGCCCTGGCCGCCCCCGTCTCTGTCTCTCTCCCACCCCCCCCAGCCGGTCCCCCTGCACCCGCGCTCCGGCTGCGCCACAGGTTGTTTTTTTTTTGCTTTGTCGTTCTGACCCCCCCATTTTTTTTTTTTTTTTTTGCTTGGGGCGGCCAAAAAGCCAGAGCCGGCCCTGCACACTACTGTACCTAAAATAGCTCTGGAAATACCACCAAATGTAAATGAAGACCATCTGGTTCAATAAAATACAAGATATTCTTTTAATGGAGACTATCCACACTATCTTGCTAGTTGGGTGTTGTTCATTACTTTTACAGAGTCGAATATATATATACCTCGGAAGTAGAAAGTTTATAATCTTTTGATCCCTATTAAGAATATATGGTATTTCTGATTGTTTGACTGAAATTCACCCTGTGAGGAGGGCCATCACAAGACCTATCTCCCACATACATTCTCAAAATACTAATTAAATGAAACTTATATGGTGCATGGGACTTGTGCTGGCTCTTTACACAGGGATGCGTCACCATATATGAATAGTTTATTGTATACTATTTTCTTTATATTTCAGTTTAATTTTTAGCTCTGTATGTTATCATCCAAAAATAATAATAATAATAAAAAAAAAATAAACCAGTAAGTTTGAAAGACGATTTTTTCAATCTAAGATATTTTGACTAATCTAAGAGAACCAGTTTGGAACCAGCTTATTGCAATAACCTGACCCTGCAATAATTACTAATCTTTAGCAGAGTCGTCACTTTATTGAATTGAATGTTTCTAATCACTCTAGTAAGGACTAATGGCTTGAAAGAGGTTTGCAAGATTGGTCCCAGTATTTGTACTTGTTGTTCTTTAGGGCTGTGTGGGATATTACATTTTAACTATTAATTCAACAAACACAAAATGTTTTAACATTAAAACAAAACAGGAACAAATTACATCAAATGGTTCTCTGGGTGTAGGAGTAAGCATCTTTTGACATCACTAAAATATTGTTGTATGATAAGACCCTGGGAAAACGTGAATGCCTAGAATCCAGTTTATGCATCAATTTTAGGATATTAGCTGCCAATCCCAGATTTGGTACTGACAGAGGTTCAGGTATAGTTTATGTGTCTCCCTTGATGCTGGGGGAAAGCTGAAGACTGAAAACATACATTCTGCACAAACAGAATTCTTCTCTGCCAATTGTAAAAGGAAAAAGACAAAAGCACACATTTTAAACTGTTAAGTTCCAAACCAGAGAGAAACAACCCTAACTAGATGTGGGATGGAACACCCTTGGCAAGCATTCAAGTCTAAATACAAATTCTTCAAGAATGAAACCCCCCGAAAAGTGCTCTTTAGGGGCTCATGCTACCATCCTTTTCTTTTTCTTTCTCTTACTGATGGCCAATTAAGAAGGGTTTTATGAATGGTCAGTCTACACTGCTTCTCTTCTCTCATATTCTCTTAAAACTCTCAGGGATAGAAATCAGTTAAAATATTGTTTAAGAGCACAGTCCATCCCACTCTTCTTTCTGCTCTTCTCAGTATCAATGTAGTAGTCAAGCCTCAGTAAACAGCAGAGCTTGGTGAACAGTAAAACAACTGGTTTGATAATATTTTCATGAATAAAAGCACTAGTCTGGTCATGGATTCACATTCATTGCTATTCATAAGCATTCAGAAAACCATTGGTATTTGTGAAAATGTTTACAAATCCTGAAAGTTTTGTGAATGTAACATGGAAAAAATGTGTTCTTCTGAAAAATCATATTGGAAGTCTATTGTCTCTATTAGTTATTCTCTTTTTTTAAAAGTCTCAGTCATGCAATCATGGAGCAGAAATAATACCATGAGCTAGATGTTTAAAGGTATTTAAGCCCCTAAAGTTAGTGCCTCCTGGAAAGTTCAAAAGTGCCTAACACCCATTGCTTTTTTGAAAGTCCCACTACATGCCTATCTGCATCTTTAAGGTGCCTAAAATCAGACCCCATCTGACTTAGGTGATAGATTTCACAGTGCAAAAAACAAACAGCTGAAGGGAACAGTTCCTGAGAATTGTGGGTACTCAGTATGTCTGAAATTTAGGCCAATTTTATTTTGGTGTCACCCTTCTTCAGCCACCTCTTCCATACAATCTGCTTCAGCTGAAAGAGGAAGAGGAGGTGAGAGAATTTCTAGAATGCAGAAAACGCAATCTGCCAGGTTGTTGTGAAGTCATACATTTCAAGGAGATTAGCACACCAGATTGAAACCTAACTCTTTTCAGGATGAAGATCTATTGAAATACATTGAAGCAATTTGTGATTTCTACTACAGTTTACTATAAAGGGAGTTTTGCTGTATCCAGGTTTAATATAGGTAGATTCCACTCAGGGCCGGCTCTAGGCACCAGCTAAACAAGCTGGTGCTTGGGGCGGCACATTTTTAGGGGCGGCATGGCCGGCGCCAGAATGCCGCCCCTCCCACCCCTAAAAATGTGCCCCGGCCGCCCTAGCTCACCTCCGTTGCCGCTCGCGCGCCGCTGCTCCCCCTCCGTCCCAGGCCTGAGAGCCTCCCTCTGTTTCCTTTCACAGAGAGAGATGAAGCTCTAAGACCAGGTAAAGCTCAGAATAAAGGGCAGCCACTTGCTAGTCTGAACATAAAAAAGATGAAGGATTAGAAGGAAAGTTTGGAATTGCTACAACAGGAATAAGTAAATTTTACCCCGCCCACAAAATAAGTACAACCCAGACAGTGGAACTGAAAGCTTTCCCATGCAATAGGGTTACCAAATTTCTAGTCAGACAAAACCAAACACCCTTGCCCTGCCCCTTCACCGAGGCCCCACACAGTCCTGCCCCTTCTCCAAAGCCCTAACCCCCCGCTCGCTCTGTTCCCCCACCTTCTGTCTCTCGCTCTCCCCCACCCTCAGTCACTTTCACCCGGCTGGGGTGCAGGAGTGGGGTGAGGGCTCCAGCTGGGAGTGCGGGCTTTGGGGTGGGGCTCGGGATCAGGGACTTGGGGTGCAGGAGGGAGCTCCGGGC
This sequence comes from Emys orbicularis, assembly GCF_028017835.1. NCBI lineage: Eukaryota > Metazoa > Chordata > Testudines > Emydidae > Emys > Emys orbicularis. Next base: position 48,119,978 of record NC_088684.1, on the reverse strand, counting down.
TGGGGCAGGTGGTTGGGGTGTGGGAGGGGGATGAGGGCTCCGGCTGGGTGTGTGGGCTCTGGGGTGCGGCCGGGGAAGATGGGTTTGGGGTGCAGGCCTTATTCACTCCTTACATAGGTGAGATTTCATCCTAGTTAATGGGAGTTTTACCTGAGCAAGGAAGGTGGGGTTTGAACCTATATGATTTGATTACAAAGGGATTCTTTTTGTTTTTAAGTGGCATCCTTTTCAGGTAAAAGCACTATTCGCCCATAGATCTCCATGTGCTTCACTAATAAGGTGAATTAATTAATACCCCCATTATAGAGATGCGATAACTGTAACATGTAGAAAATAAGGCCAAATTTTTCAAACTTGGATGCCTAAAGTATGGCAATCAAATTCATATTTAGCACCTAAATAATTGGCCCTCTTTTCTGAGTACCTGCAGCTCCTATTGGCATGACAAAATTCAGGCTTTTCATTTAGGCTTTATATACATGGGGACATCCCAGGAAAATTAATCCAAATTAACTAAAGGTGTGAATCTGAAGTGGATTGTTAAATTGCATTTAACCCCTGTGTGAACACTCTCATTCTGAACTAAAGTGGCCTGAATTCAGTTTTCCTTAATTCACAGTTTTAGGCACTTAGGTTTGAATAAGCTGATTTAAGGAACTTGTTTGAGGTCACAATGAGTTCGTGGCAGAATAGGGATTAGATTCCAGGTCTCCTAGCTCTCAGCTTCACTTCTTAAGGCCCAAGCCCACAATTGACAACATAATTGTCCCACTGGTGATTGATCTGCTCAGCAACAGAATTAAACAGTAAAGGGGAAAGTCCATTAAACTGTAAAAGTCCTACTGGCATATCCCATTTTTTATCTTTCTTTCCCCACTCCTCCCTACCACTTTAGGTTTATTTCAGTTAGTAAGAGAACAGGATGTAGTTCAATCAGATAAGGAAATGTGTTCGGTAAAAGGTGAGGGTCCAGCTGGAACCTGAATCAAGTGATGCTGAAATTCCACTAAAAGACTGATCAATGCTGTAATGTCTGAAACGGAACAAAGAAGCTCACGCCAAGCCATTAGGCAAATGTAACCCATTACGTGAGCAGACACTCTAGTGCTTCAGGGAAGTTTTTGTCTTCTTGGTTCCTCTCCATCCTGCTGTTTTAATTTTGCTCTGTAACTAGCTATCTACAATTTAAATCTTGTTGTTGTCCGGACCAAATCTTCTCCTCCAGGCTCCTTTCCCTCATTATAGAAACTTCAGTAACTGTTCCTCTCAGCTACTTTTGCACTGGTTTCTCTGCTGATACATTCTCTCTAATTTTAATCATTCTCTGAGTGAGATTAAGTAAAATAGAAGCAGCGCAAAACAAAACAACCCCCCTAAAACATAGCGGTCTCTTTCATTTGTATAGGTACCATTATTCTATGGGCAGCTCTGATTGTTTTCAGAGGGCAATGACAAAAAATGGAAGACCGTTTTACTAGTTATAACAAAGGCTCTTAATTAACTGTGATATTACAACAAATTCTACAGAATTCAAGGCATAGCCATAAAACTAACCATCACTGTTCCTATGGCAGCAAATGCTGCTCTGCTCCACTATGCTAGTTAAAATTTGTTAATATGCATCTTCAAAACAACAACAAAAATTTGAATAAAGAAGTGGAAAAGAGGAGTAAAAAGATTAGATATGTTTAAAAAAATAATCTTAAAAAAAGTTCTATACCTCCATCCCAAAGGAACAAGCAAGAGAGAGACTTTTATATATTTCCCCATGAAAGTTTAATTGGGAACTTGCAAATTAAAAGGAACAATTAAAGCAGCCATGGATAAAGCTATTAAACCCCTGACCCAGCTCCAGGGGTGTGAAAGTAATATTCCAACCGTGTATTGACACTACAGTAATGAAACAATGATTGACTCATTGATTTTAATACAAGTTGGCTGTGGATACTCCATTCTCTATATACATTTTTGGCATATTTTTATTGACAGGGCACCATTAAATAGTAAGCTGTATACCACAATATTAGACAACATATCTGTGTTTGTAGTATAGGTTAGATTAAAAACACAACACTTACAACCAATACCACATAGTTTTTGTAAAGTGGTATTTCTAGTTACTTCAGGTATCAGAGGTAGTGAATGGTTAATTTTAGTGATATCCCACTGAAAATTCGGCAGGCAGAATGATGTCCTAATTTACACTAGAACCAATGTCAATTCCTTCAAATGATGTCTTCACTAACATATGGACAAATCCTATTGTCTTCATTGGGTTTACACAGGAGTGATTGTTTAGAACTTCAGTACGCAAGCTATTAATCATGCACAAAGTGGAACACAATCCATTTCCAAGTCTCTTCGCTGTTGTTGGCCATAAAGTAAGAATGCGTAAGTCATGATTCAGATCACAGTTTCACTGGTGTGAAACTGGGGTAACTCCACTTAAGTCAGTTAAGTTACTCTGGATAGAAATAAGATTGGAATCTGGCCCATTGGCAGTAAAATCAACAGACTTAATTCAGAAGGCTGAAATACAGTAGATGAAAATCATCCCACTGTAGAAAGCCAGCACAATGCCTCAAGGAGCTTCAGTGGGACTTAAGTGGTGCATAAACGTTGTGTCCACTCTCTGTGCAGGGGAGATTTTTCTCCAGGAATCACGTCTATCAAATAATTTTTAATATAATCGCTTTCCAGATTAGAACTGCACTGTAAGGGCCAGATTCTGCTCGCATTAAATCAGCTGAAGTTTTTTTCAATGACTTCAGCAGGTGTACTGTCAGGATCTATAGCAGCAGCAATGTATGCCCCAGCCCCATGTTTCCCCTGCCCCACCTACACCACCCTTCCTACCTCTCCTCATCCCAGTATGTGGCTTTTAGATCTTACACCATAAAATATAGCAGCAATTATCTGTAAGGGGCAAGTCTTAAATCAAAATATAAAAACAACTTATTCTGGAGTTCCACCAGATGATTTTGAAAGTCTAACGCACAGGAGCAGTGTGATGACAATTGAAGAAAAATGGTACCTTTCACAAGCACTTTAGTCACTGGCTTGTTTCAAATGATACAATTTATAGGTGCCATTCTAAGGAGAACTAGTTAATGGTTGTTTTCCTTTTGATATACAACTGCAATAGTTATCACTGCATGACATTTATTAAATCTTAACAGTTTTCCTCTGGTCTTAATACTATAGATTTTTCATAAAACTGTCTGGTTGAACATATATATATATAATACACAAACACATACACACATATATGTACAGATGCGCCCACTTCCTGGGACGTGCTTGATCCTCGCTCCACCCCAAGCCCTGTCCCCAATCCATCCCTTCCTGCAAGCTCCCGCCCCGACTTGCCTCTTCCTGCCCCCTTTCCGCCCCCATCCCACCTCTGCCTCCTTTCCGCTATGTTCCCTCCCTCTCCCACCTCTTCCTGCCCCCCGCTCTTCCCCCAGCCCCCCAACACCTCCTGCACGCTGCTAAACAGCTGATCGTGGCAGGCAGGAGATGCTGAGAGTGAAGGGGAGGAGCTAATCGGCGGGGCTGCCAGCGGGTGGGAGGGCTGGGGGGAAGGGGTATGAGCTAATCCCCGGGGCTTCTGGTGGGTGCTGAGCACCCACAATTTTTTTCCATGGGTGCAGCCCCAGAGCACCCATGGAGTTGGCGCCTATGTATATAGATATAAATTAAGAAAAACTTTCTAACTATAAAAATAGTTATATACTAGAATAGGCTGTCAAGGGAGGTTGTGCAATCCCCATCACTGGAGGTTTTAAAGACCATTTTAGACACTTTAGGAATGGTCTAGGCATAGCTGATGAGAGTGGAGGATAGGGGGGACAACTGTACTGGCATCCTGAGATCAGGTGACCCCCAAATGTCTTAAACTGGGGTGAAATGGGAGAGGATGGGGTCTCAGGGAACGTGATGCACCAGGGCCTCAAATTTATCTTAAAAGGCCTGGGTCTAGGTATGCTTGGTCCTGCATCAGCAAGGGTGAATGGACTAGTTGACCTTTTTAGATAACTTCTGGTCCTACATTTCTGTGATTGAATTATTTTAGGTGCCTTATTTCAGTACTGCTGATGAAGGAAGAGATCCTATAAAGATGGGAGGGTGGGGGTTAACCTTGTCCACCTAACAATCCTCTCTACTCTGCTGAATCCCTTTTTAAGGCCAGTTTCTTCCAGAAATCCTTCCTTCCTTCCTTATTCTCCTCAATATCTTCTACAGACTTTTCTCCACCTAAATTGTTAGTCCATGTATTAAAATTCTTGTCCTCTTTGTTTTAAACATAGGAATGGCCATACTGGGTCAGACCAATGGTCCATCTAGCCCAGTATCCTGTCCTCCGACAGTGGTTAATGCCAGGTGCTTCAGAGGGAATGAACAGAACAGTTAATCATCAAGTGATCCATACCCCATCGTCCATTCCCAGCTTCTGGCAAACAGAGGCTAGGGACACCACCCCGCCCATCCTGGCCAATAGCCATTGATGAATCTATCCTCCATAAACGTATCTAGTTCATTTTTGAACCCTGTTAGTGTCTTGGCCTTCACAACATCCTCTGGCAAGGAGTTCCACAGGTTGACTGTGTGTGTGTGTGTTTTGTCTCTCTTGGAGAAAACTCCCTTACTTACCCTGACTTTACCAAAGTTCATAGGACAAGTCTTGAAGAGAAGGTTCTGTGGAGAACTTACACAAGGGGGTTCTGCACCCCTGTAGAGGCACAATATCTAGCATCCGTGCAATGAGATGTTGGGAACAGATCAGGGAATGCTTGGAGAAGGGCTATAGAGTGGCATGTGGATTTGTGGGCTGTAGTATTGGCTGAGGAGTAGCTGTGTTGGTGTTTTGTAGCCTGGGAGAGGTTTCCATCTATTAACTTCTTGTGCAAAGCCTATTTTCCAATGCATCCTACAGGGTGACCTGTGACTTAAGCTGTTCAGTAAAAGGCACATGTGTTAATCTGTTTTGTAAATGTGACGTGTGTAGTTGCAACTCTATTGAAATCATTAGTAATAGGGTGCAAGAAGCTGCATATTACTTTAATTATTAAGCCTCTTAGGAAGAGAACTGCAAAAGAGGTGCTTGGTCGCTTTACAAACTCTCAATATACACCTATTTCTTTCTTTGCAAAGGTGGCCAGTAGTTTTCTGGTACTTCCTGTTCAGAGTTAAACTGTAAAACCCAAGTACAGACTGTCATGATATGATATTTCAACACATTAAGGCCTTGTCTACACTAAAGAGAAAAGTCGATCTAAGCTATGCAATTTGAGTTACGTCAATAGCGTAACTCAAATCGACGTAGCTTAGATCTACTTAACGCAGGGTCCACACTACGCGACATCAACGAGAGACGCTCTCCCATCGACTCCCCTTACTCTTCTCGATCAGGTGGATCACAGGAGTCGAGGGAAGAGCGATTGGCGGTCGCTTTAGCGGGTCTTCACTAGACCCACTAAATCAACCGCCGATGCATCGATCGCTACAGGGTCAATCCTCTGGTATGTGTAGACAAGACCTCAGTTCAGAAGAGTTAACTCAAATTTTTAAACCTCAAAGCAGGTTCATTTTCAGAGTTTAATTTATCCAGATACTCCACCATTACTTTTACAAATTCCTGTTAAGGAAGGTGTTTTCTTGCTATATGCTATATACAATATCTGCAATGGTAACTATACAAGTATGGATAAATACATATCTCATCTATTTCCATTGTAATTGCAGGTTCATGCAACAATTTTGAGCTTCCTGCACTATTTTTTGTCTGCCTTCCTTATTGATGTCTGACTTTGTCCTACATGCGAATACTGATATGCTGTGGTAGGGTGGGAAGGGGTGGTTGAACACTATTAAAACATGGAGTGTCAAGGGAGGTATGGGTTTGAGGTATTTTTGTTACCTACATATATCTGTTTTACAAATGGCTTTGTTTCCAATGGAGAGCTACTTTACAGAATATGTTTATTCTATAATATGTTTTTACCTGAATTGCTAATTGAATCACTTAGAAATACATTACTTCCCTTTACTTTTGCTTTAGTTTCAAATATTACAGAAGAGACTAGCTACTTTTGTTTACACTGTGCATCATAGAAAAATGTGACCACAAGGCAAATTCTAATGCATCTGAGCTCAGTTAACTTAAATACCTACTAGAAGCTGAAAACCTTTGCTTTCACATCGGTGTGGCAGTTAGGCCAAGTAATCCACAATCTGCTCAGTCTCACTCATGCAACCAATTAAATTGTTGCATGAAAATTAGCTGCATAGTAAGACAGTGATTGTTTCAGTTACCTCTTATATCACAATGGTCTAGGGTGCCTGGCATGTCATGGATGCATGCCTTACTATAGCTGTACATTACATGGGTGTAATTTGTAAAGTCAAAATGGCAGAAAACGTAAAAGTTGGAGGATAACAGACTGTGAATCCCAGTGATTCTGAACTTTATTTTAAACAAAAAGAGCCCTCAACCATGCTTGTGGCTCTTTCCATTGTTTCATACTGACTCAACAGACATTCTAGGCTTCAGGGTGACACACAGACAGAGTGACAATCCTGTCATCTTATTATATAGATATGTCTGATCCAGCAAAGTAATCCATACAAGTAGTCTCTTCCGAGTCCAGCTTTGCAGGATTGGGATATAAATGAGGAATGTACTAACTCAATACCCCTGGTCAGAATGCAAGTCTAAGATAATATAACAATGGTATATTATGTTATTGTTGATGTTTCCCCTGTCCTCATTAACTAGACAGGAATTATGAGAAATGAAGCTTTCTAAATAAGGATATTACATAACCTAGAACTGCAGAGAGCCACTTCCACAAGACAAGCAATTAAAACTACATAACAAAGAGATGGGAAGAACTAGATCCATTTAACGAATCTCAAAAAAAGTTAGGACTTTTTGAAGCCTGCATACGTTTTCCAAAAATGCATGTCAGGAAAAATATAATCATCATAAACCAGACATGTTTTCCCAAACTAAATAAATGTATTTATATGCTGACATAAAACAGTAGAGCATTAAACTAACAACATCTCTCATGTTCAGGGCGATGATAAGACGAACCTTTCAAGATTTTTTAGGGGTCTGGGAAAGTTCTGATTGTACCACAAGCTGAAATCTGGCTATATTAACAGTCTCCTGGATCTCTCCTGAAGAAGGTCAGCATATATGCAACAACCTCTCCCATTACCTAGCTCAAGTGTTTCATGCTGTGTCCTTGTCTGTGTCTCCCTTTGACAGAAAAGGAAGGAATGTGACAGAATAGTTAATCTGTGCATGAGTCATATGTGATAGACCACAATTAATGCTAAGAATAAATTATAATAATTATATAAGCCTTGCATTTTTAAAAGCAGACTAAGCAAGACAATTAGCATGCAAAATCATGGTCATTAAGGCCAGCACAAAGGGCAGATGGTATTGGAGTGGGGGATGCTTGCTTGTTAAGATCCGAATTTGAAAAAAGAAAGCAGGTACTGAAACTGTTTATTGACAGCAGTGAATACAAACCCGAGAACAAACAATAGACATGGCATTATGAACCCTTGAAAATACCAAGGCCTCAGCTAGACTAGGCTATCAGATCTTGTTTAAAAATGCGGTAGCACACATTTTAACAAACTTTTTTAAAAAAATTATAGTATAGACAGGACACCTTTAAAACTTGATAACTGGTTGCTGTGGTATTGGGAACTGTACATTTAAGTGGTTTCCAGACAGGAAGTCTGGGAGAAGAGAACTGCAGAAGCTTATTTTCTGTTATATAGAGGCAATTAGGAGCTTCATGACTGAATAAAGAACATAAGGGCCATATTGGGTCAGATCAAAGGTCCATCTAGCCCAGTATCCTGTCTTCCAACAATGGCTAATGCCAGGTGCTTCAGAGGGAATGAATAGAAGAGGTAATCGTCAAGTGATCCATCCTCTAGCTCCCACTCCCAGGTTCTGGCAAACGGAGGCTAGGGACACCATCCCTGCCCAACCTGGCTAATAGCCATTGATGGACCTATCCTCCATGAAGTTATCTTGTTTTTTGAATCCTGTAATAGTCCTGTATTTCACAACATCCTCTGGCAAAGAGTTCAACAGGTCAACTGTGTGTTGTGTGAAGAAATACTTCCTTTTGTTTGTTTTATACCTACTGCCTAGTAATTTCATTTGGTGATTCCTAGTTCTTGTGTTATTTCTTTATTTACTTTCTCCACACCAGTCATGATTGTACAGACCTCTATCATATCCCCCCTTTGCCATCTCTTTTCCAAGGTGAAAAGTCCCAGTCTTATTAATCTCTCCTCATATGGAAGCTGTTCCATACCCCTAATCATTTTTGTTGCACTTTTCTGTACCTTTTCCAATTCCAGTATATATTTTTTGAAATGAGAAATCCAGATCTACACACAGTATTCAAGATGTTCATCTCTGTATCTAATAATTCTGTTTTTTAATAGCGAGGATCTCTTTCAATCACCTTGGGCTCCAAGTGATTACTGAATAACATACTTGCATCCAACTCTTTTCTTTGCTAGTGTTTAAAAATGTGCTAGCTAAAATATTTTAATACATGTTTAAAAACGAATTAGCTAACATATTTTGGAACATGACTTATTTTCCTAGACCAGACAGGACCCAAATATTTTACAGGGTTTGAAGAGGAAAATGACATGCAAGACACCTGAAAGCAAAAAGGATGTGTTGCTGACTGGCTAGATAGGAGAAAGCACTCTGTAGAAAGATAATGTTACTTTACTGTCACTAAATATAAAGTGTCTATGTAACAGATATGATAATATTGTGGACAGACCTTATTGAATTAAGTTAAACCTTGTTGAATTAAATATTTTGGGAGTCCATTGTATTGAAAATGCAAATATCTATGTACTGGGATGGCATGGAACTTCAAGACATGATTATTGCATTCAACTACAAAGGACTTTTTGGGATAATATGTGTGAAGTGGATCTCCCAGAAAATACGTGAAGGTGAAAGAAATGCAAATGACCCACCTCAAATCCATCCTTTTGAAGAGGCACTTTGAGCAGAGACCCACTGTTTGGCTGATTATCTATTCATGGTCTGTTCAAAGAGCCAAACTGGATAAATGAGTGACTCAAAGAGTCATGGGTTGTTCTTGTTCTGAGCAAAGAGTGTGGGTGGGTGGCACAACTCATTATATATTAAATATTACAGTAGGCTGAATCCCATCATCCTTAAAATCCACAGTGAGTGCTCTGTATGCCTTTTCCTCTTTTGGAAATGTAGGTTCTGACTTTCTAGACCTTTGAGATTGTTAATGTATTGTGTTAGTGGCTGTTAGTTACAAACTTCCCTCTATGCTTTTCCTGCATTTTATAACTTCCTGCACAGCATCTCACTGATGATGGGATCATACTCACATTTTAAATAAGAATCTATTTTCAGTGAAATGTCAGACACTTAATTTCCTGTTTATGCGGCAAAGGGATGCCTGAAGACAGATAATTTCTCATGCAGATAGAGTAGCCTGTGCTGAGTCACTATCCTTTGGTGTGTGACAGACTTCCTACAAAAAGGTTAGAGAAATCTCTAATCTCTCTCTGTTAAAGAGTGGCAAGATCCCCTCAACCCTATTAAATCGCACTTGATGCCATTTGGAAATCTAAAATAACTCTTAAATGCTCTGCATTTAGTCAGTTCTGAACACATTGTTCTTGGAATTAGGCATGGTGTTAGGCCTATTTTTCCATGTATAATTAACAGCTAAGCTGCTTATAAAAAGTTCAGTCTAAATACAAAATCATTTTGTTCAGAATATGCCTTTATATAATGTTTACTTGGCATTTTCTAGATGAGCCCTCTAAATCAGTGCTTCTTAAAGCCGGTCCGCCGCTTGTTCAGGGAAAGCCCCTGGCGGTCTGGGCCGGTTTGTTTACCTGCCGCGTCCGCAGGTTCGGCCGATCGTGGCTCCCTCTGGCTGCGGTTCGCCACTCCAGGCCAATGGGGGCTGCAAGAAGCGGCACGGGCCGAGGGATGTACTGGCTGCCCTTCCCGCACCCCCCATTGGCCTGGCGCAGCAAACCATGGCCAGTGGGAGCCGCGATCGGCCGAACCTGTGGACGTGGCAGGTAAACAAACCGGCCCGGACCGCCAGGGGCTTTCCTTGAACAAGTGGCGGCCCAACTTTGAGAAGCACTGCTCTAAATAATCTAATTCTAGGGCTAGCTCAATCAAAAGGTCACCTATTTCTGAAAAAGACATAATTTCTGACATAAATTTCCTCTTTCTTCTGTCATGTTTAGATTGTTGGTGTGTAAGGCCCCTAGAGGGTATTACTTACCTGCAATATGCCTGGAGTTGTTATTTACTGGCAGAAAGTATATCAGAAAAACTGTATAGTCATACATCAGTGACAGTGGGCATCTCTACATTCTGATTGGCTGAGACGATTCCATTGCAGTCAAGTCAGGCAATGTGGGGATCGTCCCTGTTTCTCAGGCATTATTACTGAACAGGAATTGTTTCAACCAATCAGAGTGCAGGGAGCTATCCACTCACTGACCTATATTCATACATTTATTTCTCAGCATTGCAATTCCCAGCACTTCAGCTCAGAGGGTCTGATTTGCATAGAGATTGCATGGTTATTTTCAGTAAACATACATTAATATGCTAATCACTATTTACCTAATCTGACTGGCTACCATAAATTGCTCCACTCTGATTCGCTACTGAAATATACTTTTCTTCCTATACCTCCTTCATAGCCTGCCCCCTTTCAATTCTTGGACATCTTAAGCAAGATTAACTCCTTGTAACAGGTCTCACTCCCTGCTGGGTGCCTCCTTGTGACTGGGTCTGGAGCTTAACTCTCACACCATCTGTTACTCTTTCCATTGGTTGTTTGCACCACGGCCTCATTCTCTCTGGGACTCCAGGTGCTCCCTCTTCATGACTCAGCCCACCAGCCAGGTCACTATTCAGTCCTCCTCTTCCGGGGTCTCAGAGTCCTGTTGTACAAGCTGTCTATGCCATATCAGGCAGTCTTCTGACCAGGTCCAGTGCCACTTTCCCAGTGACTGGTAGGGAAACCCAGGCCTGCCCACTACTCTGAGTTGCAGCCCAGGGACTCTCTGCCTAGCAACCACAGTCTACTCAATCTTAGACCCTGTTGCTGACTTCTTGGGCTCCTTCCTACTTCACTTATCTAGCTTCTGGTCCACCTTGGGTTTACCAGTCCAAACTTCCTCCACACCCAGTGGCTACTTCACCCCTCTCAGCTTCTTGCAAGATTCTGTAGTCCAAGGTAGGGTACCAGGGCTTATTTTCCCTCTGGAAGTCCTCCTTGTCCCTAGCCAAACCCTCTTTCTCTAGGAAATGAGAGCAGAGCTCCTCCCTGCAGCCCCCTTCTGCTCTCCCCTTCTTGGCTTTTTAAAAGCTCAGCCTGCCCCTGCCCAGCTGTGCTTCATCATCAATTATTTTATCAGTTAAATTTAAAGTTAAATCAAATTTATCAGTCCCTGGCTCGCCTTCTGGTGCAGCCTATGGAATCATAGAATTGTAGGACTGGAAGGGACCTTGAGAGGTCTTCTAGTCCAGTCCCCTGAACTCAAGGCAGGACTAAGCATTATCTAGACCATCCCTGACAGGTGTTTGTCTAACCTGCTCTTAAAAAATCTCCAATGACGGAGATTCCACAACCTTCCTAGGGAACTTAACAACCCTGACAGTTAGGAAGTTTTTCCTAATGTTCAATGTAAACTGCCCTTGCTGCAATTTAAGTCCATTGCTTCTAGTCCTATCCTCAGAGGTTAAGAACAATTTTTCTCCCATCTCCTTGTAACAACCTTTTATGTGCTTGAAAACTGTTATCATGCTCCCCCTCAGTCTTCTCTTCTCCTGACTAAACAAACCCAGTTTTTCCAATCTTCCCTCATAGATCATATTTTCTAGACCTTTAATCATTTTTGTTGCTCTTCTCTGGACTTTTTCCAATTTGTCCACATCTTTCCTGAAATGTGACACCCAGAACTGGACACAATACTCCAGTTGAGGCCTAATCAGCATTGAGTAGAGTGGAAAAATTACTTCTCGTGTCTTGCTTACAATAATCATGCTAATACATCCCAGAATGATGTTTGGTTTTTTTGCAATAGTGTTATAGTGATTCATATTTAGATTGTGATCCACTATGACCCCCAGATCCCTTTCTGCAGTACTCCATCTTAGACAGTCATTTCACATTTTGTATTTGTGCAACTGATTGTTCCTTCCTAAGTTGAGTACTTTGCATTTGTCCTTATTGAATTTCATCATATTTACTTCAGATCATTTCTCTAGTTTGTCCAGATTCTGGACCCAGAACTAATCTCTGCAGGACCCCACTTGATATGTCCTTCCAGCTTGACTAAGAACCACTGATAACTACTCTCTGGAAACAGTTTTCCAACCAGTTACATACCCACCTTATAGCAGCTCCATCTAGGTTATATTTCCGTAGTTTGTTTATGAGAAGGTCATGCAAGACAGTATCAAAAGCCTTACTGAAGTCAAGATATAACATATATACCACTTCCCCCCATCCACAAGGCTTGTTACCCTGTGAAAGAAAGTTATTAGGTTGGTTTGACATAATTTGGTCTTGACAAATCCATGCTGACTGTTACTTATCACCTTATTGTCTTCTAGATGCCTGCAAATTCATTGCTTAATTATTTGCTCCATTATCTTTCTGGGTACTGAAATGAAGCTGACTTGTCTGTAATTCCCAAGGATGTCCTTATTCCCCTTTTTATAGATTGGCACTATATTTTCCAGTCCTCTGTAGTCTCACTTGTCTTCCATGACTTTTTGAAGATAATCACTAATGGCTCAGATATCTCCTCAGTCATCTCCTTGAATATTCTAGGATGTATTTAATCAGGCCCTGGTGACTTGAAAACATATAACTTGTCTAAATAATTTTTAACTTCTTGTTTCCCTATTTTAGCCTCTAATCCTACCTCATTTTCATTGGCATTCATAAAGTGCGATGTACAATTGCTACTAAACTTTTTGGTGAAAACTGAAACAAAAAAAGTCATTTAGAACTTCTGCCATTTCCACATTTTCTGTTATTGTTTTTTCCCCCTCATTGAGTAACAGGCCTACCCTGTCCTTGGTCTTCCTCTTGCTGCTAATGTATTTGTAGAATGTTTTCCTGTTACCCTTTATGTCTCTAGCTAGTTTAATCTTGTTTTGTGCCTTGGCCTTTCTAATTTTGTCCCTACATACTTGTGTTATTTGTTTGTATTCATCCTTTGTAATTTCACTTAGTTTCCACTTTCTGTAGGATTCTTTTTTGAGTTTCAGATCATTGAAGATGTCCTGGTTAAGCCAGGGTGGTCTCTCGCCATACCTCATATCTTTCCTACGCAGTGGGATCGTTTGCTCTTTTGCCCTTAATAACTCTTTGAAAAACTGCCAACTCTCTTGAAATGTTTTCCCCTTTAGACTTGCTTCCCAAGGGATCTTACCTACCAGCTCCCTAGATTAGTTGGCCCTTTTTAACTTGCTCAGGCCTTTTGTGGGGCAGACATCCCATCACACTCCCTATTCCCACAATAAATAATATTTTGTACATTACCATTATCTTAAATCTTCCCCCCCATTGTACTTCTCATCTCACTCACCTCTCCTTCTTTTCCCCTCTGCCATCTTCCCACAACTTTCTCTTTTTTTCCTCCCTTGTCCTTCTCCCATTCATAGTTACTTAAAGTTGAGTGGAAGCTCACAAGTCTCTCTCCCATTCACTGCTGTTAATACCAAATTTGAGAGACTGGAAGACCAGACACTTTAACAATAAATACTATGATAACCATCACTAACGGGTTTCACTGTGTAACAGGCGGCATATTAATACAATGTGATTTTTATATAGTCCCCATGAAGATCTAATTTACCTGGGAAGAGCCTGAAATAGAATCACATAAATGTAGGGCTGAAAGGGACCTTGAGCAGCCTGCACTGAGGCATGACCAAATAAACCTAGTCTGTCTCTGACAGGTGTTTGTCCAACCTGTTCTTAAAATCCTCCAGTGATGGGGATTGCACAACCTCCCTTGGAACCCTTTCCAGAATTCAACTACCCTTAAAGTTAGAAAGTTTTTCCAAATATCTAACCCAAATCTCCCTTGCTACAGATTAAGCCCATTGCTACTTGTCCTGCCTTCAATGAACAATGGAGAACAATTGATCACCTTCCTCTGTATCCCGCTCAGTGTTCTTTTCTCAGGACTAAACATGCCCAATTTTTTAACCTCTCCTCATAGGTCAGGATTTCTAAACCTTTGATCACTTTTGTTGCTCTCTTCTGGATTCTCTCCAATTTGTCCACATTGTTCCCAACGTGTGGTACCCAGAATTGGACACAGTACTCCAGCTGAGACCTCCCCGGAGCCAAGTAGAGTTATCTCCTGTTACCTCCCATGTCTTACATCTGAGACTCCTGTTATTACACCTCAGAATAATATTTGCCTTTTTTGCAACTGCATCGCATTGTTGACTCATATTCAATTTGTGATCCACTGTACTCCCCAGATCCTTTTCTGCAGTACTGCCACCTAGCCAGTTATTCCCTATTTTGTAGCTGTGCATTTAATTTTTCCTTCCTAAGTGATGTACTTTACATTTGTCTTTATTAAATTTAATGTTGTTAATTTCAGACCAATTCTCAAATTTGTCAAGGTAATTTTAAATTGTAATCCTATCTTCCAACGTACTTGCAAACCCTCCCAGCTTGGTGTCATCTGCAGATTTTATAAGCATAAGCTCCACTCCATTATCCAAATCAGAATGATAATATTGAATAGTACTGGACCCAGGACTGACCCCTTTGGGACCCCATTTGGCACCCTCACTGTTTGACAGCAAACCATTGATAACTACTTTCTGAGCCAACCTTTCAACCAGTTGTGCACCCACCTTATAGTAATTCCATTTAGACCACATTTCCCTAGTTTCCTTATGAGACTGTCATCTGGAACTGTGTGAAAAGCAATATTAAAATCAAGATATATCAGGTCTACTGTTTGCCCCATCCACAAGGCCAGTAACTTTGTCAAAAAAGGAAATTAGGTTTGCTTGGGGGGGGGCATGGTTTGTTCTTGACAAATCCATGGAGGCTATTCCTTATAACGCTATTATCCCCTGGGTGCTTACAACTTGATCATTTAATCATTTATTCCAATACCTTTCCAGGCATCAAAGTTAGGCTGACTGGTCCCTGGGTCCTCTTTGTTCCTTTTTTAAAGATAGGTATGATGTTAGATACTGTGGTGATGGGTGGTATACAAAAACCTAGGATGGATGGAGTGTGAAGCACATTAGTCACATAATAAGACAGGTTCCTATGTCAAAACTCTTATGGTATAAATAGTCAGTGGCCAGACAAAGGAGAGCAGAAGAGAATGAACTGCATTTTTTTCTCCCACTTTTAATAATAAGTTCCCAAATCTGAGATCATCAATCCTTACTTATTACTTTTCTTGATCTTGCTCCATCCTGTCCAATTATGACCCTTTATTCACAGCCACTTCCTAACACTGCCACCCACAAATCAAAAGAGATACGAGTCGCCCTGTAAAAGACAGATGGCTGAGGCTGCCATTAAGCTGCTAGGTCAATGTTCTTTTTAAAACAAAAAACTAAAGATTGTTTCAGCTGGGTAGTCTCACATTATGTACAGTTTCTAATGTGGTCATTTAAAGTAATCTTTTATTATCAGTCATGTACCATATCTGAAGTACTTGTTGATTTTCAGAACCTGTGTCATGAGAACTGAAAAGGCTTTGTCAAACTGAGATAACCTGGCATAGACAGTCCATGGGAAATTAGACATGTTTATTACAACAGCCTAATTTTATTAAGGTTCTTTTTCTATTTTTCCATTCGATCTGTGTTTTAGTTCGTTCATAGAAGTCTACAAATTTCATCAAAAGCTTTTCCTTGGAACCTCCAAGCAACATTGTGAATCAAACTCACTTGATTTGTTTGGAAATTAGGGTGAGACTTCTTCCAGAACAATAGATAAAAGTGATCCTTATTTACCCTCTCCATCTCTACAATACACAAAGACTGGGCTCCAGCTCAGCTAGGTCAAATCCTGTCCACTTCATGTAGCATGTGTAATCTGTTTTACTTGGCTTGTATTTCCAAAGTGGAAAGGATATCTAAACTTACACAATCTCATCTGAATTAACAGCATCAATTCCAAGAATTACATTATTTTCACATGGCTATGAAAATTTGTAATAGCAACATCCTGAACCCGAAATATGTCTCCTTCTCTCTCTCTCGCTCTCTCCTTTTGTTTCTCTTTTAAAAGTTAACAACACACCTGGTAGAAGGATCTGAAATTAACAAAGGTGAAAGCACAACACATCCCTTCAGTGGTTATGAATTATCTCTGCTGGACTAACACATCTAATATTAATGTTGTATGATAATAAGTATACTGTTGATTATCTTCCCTCTTGGACTGAATTAATGTAAATACAATATGTGAAGCCAAAGATCTGAACTCATTGCAAGATACTTTTTTTCCCCTTTTTCTTCCTCATGCCAATATATATACTCAAGAGGAACTTTTCTGTTTTCCCAAAGAACAAGGATGAGAAGGACATGTCTTAATTAATGTCAGTTGCAGTAGAAAGCGATCTGCATGTCAGACAGAAAAAAAGGAAAAAGTTCAATATGGTATTTAAGAAGGAAAAAATGAAAAAAAAGAAATTGAAACGTATCTTGTGCAGCTAACGTCTTGATCAACCCTCTCTGCAACAAGCATTGATCAGTATTTCATTTACATACTAGACACAGGGCAAACGTCAGTCAGCAGAGGCTCCATGTGGGCAGCTCCTAGTGACTAGGTTCATAGGAGCTGCCCACATGCATCCTAGCAATCAGTCTATTTATGTTCTTACAGCATTGTTCATCTCCTTAGCAATAATAAGAGATAATAAACAAAATCACTTGCTTACTTTTCAGAAAGCAGTTGGAATGCGGTTGTTTTTTCTGCATAATTTATATAATTGTCTCTCTCCTCCCTTTTTTCCTACTATTCTTTCTCTTATTTTTCCTTCTTGCTTTTCACCGATTTTCCTTCTCTTTTCCCTTCTCTCTCTCACACACTCCTTTGTTTGTAATGCTCACAAATATCACTGCCATTCTAAGGACAGTAAGATTTGTGAACATAGTTATCTCCTTAGCAATGAGTTCTAAGGCCCTTGGCCTGTAATTAAGAAAGTCCTGCCTCCTACAAACTTCAGCTCTAATGCTGGCAACTGAAGAGTTCTTGAGGTAAGTAGTTGTTGAGGGAGGGAGTTAGGAAGAAAGAGGTGCTTTCTGAGGGGTCATAGGTCAATTCCAGGGGTCTCTTTGGAGATTAACTCCATGACTGAATTTAACCCTTTGAATTCAAACACTTGGAGTGTGAAAGTTGGCCAGTTTTCCATTAGGGAAGGGGGAAGACTTGGGGATATATTGCATATTGGGTTTTGTATCTCCAAGTCAGTCTACAGATTGTTTGATAGCTGGGTGAGCTGGTGGAGGCTGACCATCGCTCTCAAAGGAAAGGGCTAGTTGATTTGGGAGATGGACTCTGAGCCACTATCTTTAGATAATTGGTTTAATTTGTGAATTTGAATCTATCTATCTCTCTATCTATCTATCTCTTTTTTCCAGTCTCGCTCAGGAGGCATATCCATCTTTCTAGCTCCTATAGTCGCCTGTTAGCCTATTTTTGGTGGGGCACCCAGACAATGAGAGTTTTTACATGTTATGGTAGTTTGCAAGGCCTGCTGGGCCCACAGATAGCTTCCTGAGAATTTGCCAGTCTGTGGCATCGTTTAGGATAAATTTCTCTCTTCAGAAATGATATTGACAAACTCTGTCAGGAAGAGTGCTAGATGCTCTTGTGCATCTCTCTTCAGGAGCAATGGGCTTGAATTTGGAGGGAAAAAATAGTTGGTAACTCTGGTTTCTTTGAGCCTTTCTAAAACATGCTGCTCTGTGATTATGCTGAATTCAGTATTGCTAATCCCAAGTGTTCAAATTCATAAATCAAGCCCCCACAAATCATGAGATTTAAAAAATACATTTGGGGTTCTGTTTATTTACCTTTTGATTTTTGAGCCCCTAGGTCACACTGGGTCATATTGTTAAGCTTTTCTGTGCAATCATGAGAGCTAGAAGCGTTTTTAAAAATAAAATAAAAGCTGAGATTCTCATGTAATCACAGGAGCTGGGACTTCAAGAAAAACACTAAATATACAGAGATATGTATATGTCACTTGACTGCTCTACCATGATAAGCAATTAAAAAATTACAACCTCATCATGACATACTCATCCACTGAGATAACAAAATGCATGTTTCTATAGACATTTTTCACAGCTTGGCAATTCTCCTTGTAACCCATGGCATACTGTTAATGTCAGCATGGGTGTAGGTGAAAAGAAAATGAAATAACATGCTACCTGAAATTCTTTGGGAAAAAAGCAATTAAATGTTTTCTGTTATGATGATGACATGAGACTGTTAGCTAACATTAAGCAATTGTAAATGCAATTCAGAGGTTTAGCTATGACCTGGATAGGATCCAGTACTGTCACCTAAAATAGGGGAACAAGTCCTGAGAGATGCTGAGCACCTTACAGCTCTAGCTGATTTCACTAGGAGCTGCAGATGTTCAGCACATTTTAAAATTTGGGCTAGAGGAACAAGAAACAATAATTGTTTTGTAAGGCTATATGGCATTCTCAAAGCAACTATCAAGAAGTGATCCTTTTTGCGATTAAAAAAAATTACTCTGCTTCAAAGTTTTATTCAGTGTGGCTGAACCAATTCCTGTCCTTCAGTATCCGTGGTAGCATTGCTGCTCAGTGAAAGGACCTGTGTGACTGTCAGAAACCACACAGCAGTAACAGGAACATCTGTGTAACGTTACCTTTTGGGCAATAAGAACGCATCCCAGCATTAGAATCTACTCAGGGACAGGCCAATAGCCAACCATAACACTCTTTGACTATAATCCAATAATAATTTCACTCTTCCATCTGCTTCTGTCTTTAATCTATTTTTTAGTTACTCCACCAAATAGGGAGGTCTTCCACTCGCTGATATTCAACTGAAGGTTTTGCTGTAACAGGCTCTCAACACTACCATTCTTTCTGTTTCTCCAGTGTTTTCTCTTGCAAAATACCAGTAAGAGGTGATTACAATGCAAGGCTTTTCCTGCACTGCTTTCCTTCTTTGCCATCAGAATATATTAACAGACAGGCACATAAAGTCTTTATTATCAAATATGTAGTAGCCTGCTCTACCCAGTGTAAAATAAATATATACAAACCACTAAAACAAGCCCCACAACAAAATCTTTCCAAACCTCAGTCTAACCCTGCCTCAAATGCCTGGGGAAAATAAAAGATTTCTCACACTTTCTACTCTGTCTGGGTTACATTTTCCAGCTCCTTGGACTGCTGGATATGAACACACACAAGGCAAAATTTGGACAGCTTTACAGATATCTCTCATCACACTAAAGTACTAAACCTCTACAAATAAATAACAAAATTGTGAATTTGTACCATGAATAACTTGGGATCTGAGCCTGTTTCCATTGAAGTCAATGGCATAACTCCCATTGACTTCAGTGGTGCACAACCAAGCATCTGCCAAGTCCCCTTTAATGTGAATACAGTAAGACTGACAATACAAATTAGCACTTGCATGGTGCTTTATGGTTTTGAAAGGCCAGATTTTTAAAGATATTTTGGTGCCTGACACCTATTGAAATCAATAAGCCTTAGGCACCTAAATACCTTTCAAAATTTGGCCCAATGTGCTTTACAACGTAAAAGGCCTGGTTTTTAGGATCCTTCCTCCAGTGGAGTGGTAGTACATTGTGTGACTAAAGGGAGCAGACTTTGTCCCTAATTATGTATTCCTATAACAACACTGAAATAGACAATTATGCTGATCCTTGTTTTATAGTGGTCTCCACCTCTTCCTTTAGCGGATGTCTCCTGTCACTATCATACACCCTTTTAAACCAGGATAGGGGAAAGTAGGATGGAAAGGCAGCACTTCTTACTCTGCTATAAGCTATAAGAAGAGTAAGAGCTGCACCTCCTCTTCCTGGTTCCCCACAGCTCTCTTTATTCCACCTGCTTTAACCACTGCTTATTAAAACAACAACAACAACAGAAAAACGTATGTGTGTGCAATTAACCACCATCCCCACTATTCCCTCCTGCCCTACCAAGCCACAGAAACCAAAGATAGGCTGCTTCCCATATAAATAACCCAGGCTGCCTCTTTGCTAGCTTCCCTGGGAGTTTCTCCATTTTTTATTGTCTTTATTAACTTTGTCTCCACCACCTCCAAATATTCAAGCTGTTTGTATATTTCAGCAGTATGTATATTTTCTCCACAATGGCTGCAGAAGCAACCTGCAGCTCTTCCAGCAAAAGATGTACTTGCCTGACCATTATCTTTATTGGCCTGGACAAGATTTACTGAAAACCTCAACCATTTTTCTAGGGTTATTTTCAGCATAGCATCTGAAGTTCTTTAGAGAAATATCAAAGTCAAAGCTCCACTGGGTAACGACAGAGCTTGCTTATCTGTTTCTGCAATGTGGGTATCTCATTAGTACCATCCTTTCCTTTGCAGCCTCCATCATCCAACCATGTGTTCTGGATGGATGTTTGTGTTTTGCTTTGTTTATTATAGGCGGCTTCTTCTGTTCTTTAATAACCTGCTTTTCTTCCTTCTCTCTCACTGTCCTCATTAACTAGGGAAAAGATAGGGGATTTTGCAACCTCTTTCTCAGATAGAGTTGATTAAAAAGATGCCATCAAAAAGGGTACCTCTTAAAACCTGGTTCAGCTGCATATGATTTATCATAGCTTGCTGTATGCACTCTTTTACTAATAATAGCCCTTTGCAATCATTTCTGCTGATGCTGGTAATAACAGGAAAGTTTCCCCCCATCCTTCTAGCCTAACTGATAATTCCTGCCTTGTCCCATCAAAATCCTTTGTAAAGTCATCAGCAATGATTTCCTGGTTTGTAATGGCCATATTATGTTTGTGATACCTCTCTGACAACACTTTTTTCTTTGCCTCAGTTCCTTATTATCCCTGAACGATTTGCGCTGTTTGATCAATAATCTTGCCAGGGAGTCAAGTGAATGCCCAAATGGTGTGAGTGGCATTGGGTTCTAAGCTCCCACCCACCCAGGTCTACTGAGACAAATAATTTAATGAAACCCCACACAGGGAGAGACCAGAAGAAGCTAAACACAAACAAATAACGATCCAACTAATCAGGACCTGCCCCACAAAAAGAAACTAACAAGGCCAATTCTTATGCCTTAAAGACTGTGTCAGAGATTTCATCTGACTTCAAAACATGTTTGGATGCCAAGTTAGGTAAACTGTAGGTTAAAATTGATAAAATATAAGTTTTTTTTAATATTGTAGTAATGTCTCAAGGCCTGAATCAGTAATGTCTCAAGGCCTGAATCAGGACCCTATTGTGCTAGACTAGACGCTGCACATCCTCATAATAAAAGAATGGTCCCTGCCCCAAAGAGCTTACAGATCTAAGTTAAGATTGGCATATGCCAAATTGTCCTCCATACCTCACAAAATGAAAGACACAGAGTTTTGGAACTTGACGACTGTTAGGATGATAGAGACAATAAGTGACAGACAGCAATTTTAAAAGGTAAAACAGGAGTGGGGAGCTCATCATCTCCAGTACATGTATATTCTATGTAGGTGTTGATTCATGTGATGAGATTACATCATCTTGTATAATGGGATAAAGTATACTTTTTATCTCCCAAAAGACCCATAGCTAGCCATACAAATGCACATGCACAGGATGGATAGTAATTTACTGCTGACATAAGCTAGCAGTACATTATACTCTACTCTAACCGGAGCAAGGAGTAGGTTTGAAAGAACTGTGACTCCAAGTTGTGTGTTGTTTGAATTGCTCCTAGTGCTATCTTGGGCTGTTACAGTTTATGCACCACCCTTTACTCACCACTTTATGGCTAACATCATAATCTAGTATAATTTAATCTAGTAATTAAACAAACTCTCAATCTATCTACCCATGCAATAAAGCTCATGACTTTACCTACTTTCTTTTGGAGATAAAGTGGGAAGCCATCTGTCAACATCAATCATTAGACAAAGGGCTTGATTCTCCACACTTACCTTAGTGTAAATCAGGAGTAACACTGGTGTAAAACTAGTGAGAAGTGAGTGTAAGTGAGAAGAGACACAGCCCCAAAGAGTTTTATTTTCATTCTCGTTGGGCAACAAAAGGTAGAAAAATTGATTATTTTTTGGTCCCAAACATTTGTTAAATAATACACTTTCTTCAAGTGTAGGTAATACGGTGATGAAAATCATCTCTGTATTCATGAACAAAAGACTAGAAACTTATCACCTATATTACTCCCAATGGAGCTTTAATAACCTGCTTCTGCAAGAACATTATACAAAATAAAAAGGCAAAATGTATTTGGAAACAAACAACACAGAGGAAATTTCTTTCTCATTGCTATGAGAAACTATGAAACCAGACAGAGAAGCTATATAACACTGCATTCAAATGACAAGAAGAAAGAAAATGTTGCAGCAAAGTAAATTAGAAAAGAAACTAAAATAACACAGAAGAGCTTTACAAACCCTTCCAGAAAAAAGTAGGCGGAGGTAGAAAACACTGTAAAGCCACATTTGTTGTTCAATGAACACAGAAAAACAACCCAACCATTTTTATATCCAAAACAAAACATTTTTTTTTAAATTGAGTATGGGGAATAAATGAGGGACAATGCTTGGTAACTTGATTCATAAAGATTCCTTAGTGTGAGTATTGTAATGTGCCTTGAAAAACAAGTGGTGCAACCACAATTACTAAATCTCAGAAAATAGTGAAAGAGCACTGCAGTTTCTACGAGCAACCCGATGCAACTGATTACAGTCAAGCAGAAGTCAGAAGTCAGGGCCAAATGTTTGCCACTGGTTAACTTTCAAAAACCTTCAGAACGCTTGGAACCCCACTTGAGCAGGATGAGATTGAACAAGCCAATAAAAACACCAAATGGGGAAAGAATTCAGTTCTAGATGGACCGAGTATAAAGCTTGACAGATGGAACTAAATCCTACCTCCAAAGTAGGCTTAAAGATGCTTTTTTGCTAATAATTATTATGTTTCCACACAAAGATCAAAACATGAGCTTTTAGTCTGCATGACTTTCATTACAAGTTAAGGAAACCAACAAGGAACAAATATGTCTCTACATTTTTTTTTAGAAAAGGAGAGTGATCAGGAACAGTCAGCATGGATTCACCAAGGGCAAGTCATGCCTGACTAACCTAATTGCCTTCTATGAGGAGATAACTGGGTCTGTGGATGAGGGGAAAGCAGTGGATGTGTTATTCCTTGACTTTAGCAAAGCTTTTGATACGGTCTCCCACAGTATTCTTGCCAGCAAGTTAAAGAAGTATGGGCTGGATGAATGGACTATAAGGTGGATAGAAAGCTGGCTAAGTCATCGGGCTCAACGGGTAGTGATCAATGGCTCCATGTCTAGTTGGCAGCCAGTTTCAAGCGGAGTGCCCCAAGGGTCGGTCCTGGAGCCGGTTTTGTTCAATATCTTCATTAATGATCTGGAGGATGGCGTGGACTGCACTCTCAGCAAGTTTGCAAATGACACTAAACTGGGAGGAGTGGTAGATACGCTGGAGGGTAGGGATAGCATACAGAGGGACCTAGACAAATTAGAGGATTGGGCCAAAAGAAACCTGATGAGGTTCAACAAGGACAAGTGCAGAGTCCTGCACTTAGGATGGAAGAATCCCATTCACTGTTACAGACTAGGGACTGAATGGCTAAGAAGCAGTTCTGCAGAAAAGGACCTAGGGGTTACAGTGGACGAGAAGCTGGAGATGAGTCAACAGTGTGCCCTTGTTGCCAAGAAGGCTAACAGCATTTTGGGCTGTATAAGTAGGGGCATTGCCAGCAGATCGAGGGACATGATCGTTCCCCTCTATTCGGCATTGGTGAGGCTTCATCTGGAGTACTATGTCCAGTTTTGGGCCCCACACTACAAGAAGAATGTGGAAAAATTGGAAAGAGTCCAGCGGAGGGCAACAAAAATGATTAGGGGGCTGGAGCACATGACTTATTAGGAGAGGCCGAGGGAACTGGGATTGTTTAGTCTGCAGAAGAGAAGAATGAGGGGGGATTTGATAGCTGCTTTCAACTACCTGAAAGGGGGTTCCAAAGAGGATGGATCTAGACTGTTCTCAGTGGTACCAGATGACAGAACAAGGAGTAATGGTCTCAAGGTGCAGTGGGGGAGGTTTAGGTTGGATATGAGGAAAATCTTTTTCACTAAGAGGGTGGTGAAGCACTGGAATGGGTTACCTAGGGAGGTGGTGGAATCTCCCTCCTTAGAGGTTTTTAAGGTCAGGCTTGACAAAGCCCTGGCTGGGATGATTTAGTTGGGAATTGGTCCTGCTTTGAGCAGGGGGTTGGACTAGATGACCTCCTGAGGTCCCTTCCAACCCTGATATTCTATGATTCTATGACAGCGAGAGCAAGCACAATCCCTCTAAAATAGCAATCTTGGATTGACTCCCAGCGCTACCTTAGAACAGCCAGGCAGAGGTACAGCACACAGTGAACAATCATTAGTGCAAGAAGAATTAAGGACATTTTTAAAACAGGTAGGAACTGGCTAATGCTGTTCATATCGTCCAGTTTTCTTGCACTATGTTGATGTTACTCCAGATCAGCCTGACACATTGATTGGTTGGAGCTGTGAGTGTCAGAAAGCCACGAGAAACCCACCAGACAGCAAGAAAAGCACTCATCAGTGTGGCACTGATCGGGAGCAGAAGCAGAACTCCTTGGGGCACAGGACTGGCTGGAGGGGGCAGACTTGGAAATTGTTAGCAAGGAAACTACCTGCTGTGTTTGGAGAAACAGGACTTGGTGAACATTCTTTTAAAATAAACAGGATTGCACCTAAGCAATACCTGACTTATGTCATCCATTTCTCCTTCTAACAGAAACAAGCTGGCAAGGCCCCAGATATTGGCTAACTGCTTGGGCCAAGGGCATCTTACCTAAGATTGATTTAATGGTAATTGGCAAATTACACTATTAAATTTTGTTGTGCACCTTGTACCTGGAGGGACTGGGGTCATCAGCCCTGTGGCAGTGCAGGGACCCCACGGCAGCTCTTCTGTCATGGCCCCACTCAATCACTACCAAGACAGCAGGGCTACAGAGCGCTCCCTGTGCAGCTGCATGAGCCATTCATACAGCCTCCCCCACAGCCAGGGACTCATCCTCCTTTCAGTCCTGGCTGGAGGCCTCTGCTATGTTATCTGACCTTTGTATTGTCTGAATCCCTTCCTTGTCCCTAGCATGAGGTACATGGAGGACAAGGAAGGGATTTGGATAAAGCAGTGGTTCGGCTAATAGGATTTAGGATAAATAGGAGCATACTTACTGTGAACTTTGTTACCACATGAAGGGGGCAAACTGAATAGGTGACCCAGCTGCAGGCAGGGCCGGCTCTAGGATTTTTGCCGCCCAAAGCAAAAACAATTTTGGCCGCCCCCCCCCCCCGTTTTTTAATTACCCCACCCCCGGCCCCGTCTCAACTCCGCCCCTTCCCCAAATCCCCAGCCCTGCCTCCTCCCCCCAGGCTCTCAAGCCTAGGAGGGAGGGAGGGAGGGGGAGCAGCGGCGCGCGAAACAGCGGCCGCTCGGGATCTCCCCCTCCCTCCCAGGCTTTGTCATAGCTGCACAATGAGCAGCTATGACAAAGCTATGACAATGGCTTGAGAGCCTGGGAGGGAGGGCAAGTAGTGGCGCGCGAGCGCCAGCGGAGGTGAGCTAGGGCGGCCGGGGCACATTTTTAGGGGCGGCATTCTGGCGCCGGCCATGCCGCCCCTAAAAATGTGCCGCCCCAAGCACCAGCTTGTTTTGCTGGTGCCTAGAGCCGGCCCTGGCTGCAGGGACGAGTCATCACCTAGCAAGAGGCAGGCCATCACAGTGTTGGAATGATTGCTGTCCTAAGGCACTGGAGACAGGGGAAAGTGGCAGCCCAGCAAACTAATCCGTAGGCAACACCACTGGTAAGCTTATCTCCTGTCACAGCTTTGTGGAGAATGCAGGCAGCATCCTAGGACCACTGTAAGGCTTAGAAAAAAAATCACAAGGGGGAAGGAGATAAAGAAAAGGAGATGGATATAGACAAATTGTTGAAGTGGATGATGAGACAGCCAACAACAACAGGTGGGCCAACAGCAGGAGCAACAGAACCAGCTATTCCAAGAAATGGCCGCACAGTAACAACAGTGAGCGGCACAACAACAGCAAGAGCAGCAGCTCATTTTTGTGGATTAGCTATGCAACAGCAAGAGCAGCAATAGTGCCTGGTCCAGCAAATGGTCACCCTTGGACAACCACAGGAGGCAAACATGAACCTTGCAGCAGGGCTCCTGAACCTTACTGCAGACGCAAACATTCTGATGCAATGTACAAAGAGGAGGCTTAGAGACAATATGGAAGTCTTCCTCGTCACCTTTAAGCAGGTTACCACGGTGGCACAGTGGCCACCTGAATACTGGGCTATTATGTGGACACCTTACCTGACAGGGCCAGCCCAAGCTGCATGTCAGCACTGCTATACTGTGGCTGCATAAGACTATGCACAGGTTCACCTGACCATCTTAGACATCTCTGATATCATGGCCAAGACCCACCAACAGCACTTTCACCTGGAAAGATACCCACCGGGGCCCGGCCTCAAGCAGTGGCCTAGAGCCTTAAAGAACATTGTAGACAATGGCTCCAACCTGAAAAGCACACTGGGGAGCAGGTGGCCGAGCCGTTTGTACTAGAACAATTTACAAAATCCTCCTGACTGGGGGACGAGAGTGAGTGTTGCTGCATAGGCCCAAGACATTGACTGAAACCGTGAGGCTGACAGAAAAATTATATGGCAGCCACAGACCTGGCCATTGAAACTCCAAAACCAGAAGCTGCTTGTTCCAGGGGATCATTGCCTGTAGATTTTTTGGATATGCAAGGAGGGTGGCCCCTGGGAAACTATATATCTTGCCCCACTTCACAATCAGCAGCTATGACAAAGCCACAGAGCTCTGGCCCCATATGGACCAAAGGGCTGGGGAAAAGCCTGATCCCAAGGAAGAGTCCTCCTCAGGCACCCAACTCCCCCTAAAACAGTCAAGGTAGGGGGTCATTTCCACTGCACCTGCCCCTTTATAGGCTACAAGTATGGGCAAGCATGGACAGCCGATACCAGGGCTCAGAAAAGAGATCTGGCCGAGATGTTAATCCCACTGCAGGTCAATGGGGTAGAAGTGCCAGAACTGACGGACTCAGGCTGCAGCCAAACGTTAATTAGGAAGCAGATAGCAGACCTCAGAGGCATCCTTGGAGGACACTATCTACCTCCAGTATATACACAGGGTGTACACTTATAGCCCACAACCGAGATACAGTTAACCATGGGAAACCACACAGGACTAATACAGGGGGTTTGCACTATGGGCTCCCACGCTAGCTTACCCAGATATTCTGGGCCATGACTGAAAGTCTTTCACAGATCTTAAAATTATGGGGCAATGAGCCCTTGAAAATCCTGACCCTCATGTGGAAGCCCCCGAGTCACAAGAATCATAAGAGTTAGCAGGAGTTGGGGAGAAAGAACATGCCAGTGAAGAAACCTCTCAGCAGGACCGAACCTCTCCACTGCCCTCCCTGTAATCAGGAAAACTAGGGGCCTTGCACCCCATGGACATAGACCAGCTGGCATCAGGCATAGACTTTGTATGTGAACAGAAGGATGATCCAGCCCTGAGCAGGGGTATGAACAACTCACCTATGTGGCAGGCAAAATAATCGATAAACAACTGATGAAGCAGTGGCCCCAGTTTGAACTGAGAAAGAAGAGGGTGTACTAGGTGGCGAAGGACCCCCAAACCTGAGAAATGAGGGTACAACTCCCGGTCCTGAAGAAATTCCTTCAAATTTTAAAATCTGCTTGTTTAAAAAAATCTGGAGGCAGCAGTTCTCCAACACTGTACAAATTTCACTTTGTTAAAGATCTCAGTAAACATGGATAATGGTATTTGTAATTTACAGATTCAGGAGTTTATTTCTCTGAACAGTGTAAGAACAGCACACACATTCTCAATATAAAAAACAAAAAACCCATAGCTATCCAGGAATATACAGTGTTTGTGCTGTAGTTATGACTGAATTTATCTTTTTTATTCCTTAGAAACCAATGGTTTCCGTTGACATCACCACACCATTTCTCTACAATATTCTCTTAGTATACGGTGAAGCAAGTAGCAATAAAGCCTCAGCTAACTGAAGAACCACTTTTAGTCAATGAATCATACCTTCTTCTAAAAGGTCTCCTTTTACTATTAATTTCCTTGACATCAAATTGCCTTTTAAGGGTCTGATATCCTTGTTTTTGTTCTAAACAAAATCAAACTAAAGTAATTTATCAGTTTGCACATGTAAACTACAATCCATATTGGAGTGAACAAATTCCTTAAAGAGAAAAGCAATTCTTAAATGGAATGCACTTTACTAAGGCCTTATCTATACTACTGCAGTAAGCTGACCTAAGTTATGCTACTTCAGTTACATGAATAACATAACTAAAGTAGATGTAGCTTAGGTAAACTTACTGCGGTGTCTACAACACGCTGTGTCGATGGGAGACGCTCTCCCGCTGACTTATCTTACTCTTCTCAGGGAGTGGAGTACCGGAGTTGATAGGAGAGCACTCTGCCATCGATTTAGCGGGTCTCCACCAGACCCACTAAATTGACACCTGCTGCATCAATTGCAGCAGTGTCATCTACTATGCCCAAGGTAAGCAGATAATGCTCTGAATTAAATGGGATGGTTTTTCCTATGGTAAATGGAGCAAAATTGGGCTTTTGAAACAAACTGAAGTTCACTTTTGACAGGAATTACTACCCTGCTTTCTCTAGTCATTAGAGTAAAGATGATCTGATGTTTAGAGGCCAAGAGGGAAGTCAGGAGGCGTGGGCTTTATACTTGTGCCACTGATTTACTGAGCGACCTTGGACAAATCACTTCAGGTATCTATGCCTCGGCTTCTTTATCTGTAAATGAGGATCCTAATTACCTGCCTTAAGAAGATGTTGTCAAGATAAATTATTTAATGGCTCCAAAGCATACTGAACACAAGGAAGCATCATTGGTCCAATCCTCCCAAGTGTTAAACATCCAACTCCTGACGATTTCAGGAAGCATACAGCACCTCGTAGAATCATTTCAGAATATTTCAGCCCTTGGGACTTAATACTTATAATCCTGATATTCCCTTTCCACCTCTAGATTTAAAGTTCTCTACTCTGTTAACCTTTGGGATTTAAGATTTTGTTGCCTCAAAAATATCCAATTTTACCTTTCTCTTCAGAGGAGATGAAATCATTTTTATTCATTTCAACAGACTCAAGGTTTAAATTTCATTTTTAAAAATCATCAGTTAAAATTTGACATTATTCATATTAAAAAGTATAAAACCACAAACCTTATCCAACAATGAAGATGGAGGCAAAGAGGCCAAAGAGGAAATATAAAAAAGAAACAGCTAAAGATATTAAGATACCCCGACATTCATTAAGTACAGCAGACATAAGTCAGATGTGAGCGTGAGGGTCTGTTTGCTCACCATGCGGCTAAAGGGGAAATTAAAGAAGATAAACTCTAGAGAAACTTTATATTAGTCTTGACTCCTAGGGATAAAGAGATTCCTATTCAGAGGTTGTTTTTCATGGGCAATCAAGGAGCAGCACTGACAAAGATAGAGGTATCTAAGAAGCTTTGTTAGCAGAATACAAGAAGCATAATAGCAGTAAATCATCAGGGCTGAATGGTATTCATCCACCAAGAGCTCTGAAGGAACTAAAAAGCAAAGTAGTTAATGAAAATAATAAATTCAGCAACAGTTCCTAAGGACTGGAAGTTGGCCAGTGCTGTGCTTATTCTTTTAAAAGAATTAAAGGTGCTTCTGGGATTATAGGCCAGGGACTTTCGCATACATACCAAGAAGCTAGTTGAAAGTATGATTAAAAGCTGGGGAGGGATTCTACCTGTTGGCAAGGTCCTTGTACACTGCTACAGCAGCTTATAGAAACAATAAATACTCATATCTGGCTATGGGAGCCCAAGCACAGGCACTGCCTAGGATAGCTGTAATCTGTCCTGCACAGACACCCTTGTAGGCACTAGTGTAAGTGGTTTGCCAGGGCTGGGGGCATGTTGAGAGCAGGAAGGGAGTCCTCAGACTTTATGTTGCTACAGGAGATTCTGAGCTGTCAAGGGCTTCAGAGCACTCCTCTCCCACCCAGGCAGCCCTTGCGGAGGGGAGACTGTAACTTAGAGTAGCTCCTGGGTGCTATAATTTATAAGGGCCTGTACTGGTCCCCAGAACAGCCCAGAATAGGGAGTGCAGCTACCTTTATCATCCCAATCCCCGGGGCTGGGGCTTTTTTTATATTACGCCTGCCAAAGGCGCAACACAGAATCTCAACCCACGCGAATAAATAAAGTAATAGGGGCGAACTTGCATGTGCCTGTCAAACCTAGGATTCTTTGAGAAGCTGAAGCCCCGGGATATCTTGAAAATATAAGTCATTAGAACTTTATAGAAACAGTGAGCAGTAGTTCTCTCAGAAAGGAGACCCAGTAACCTTGGTATGACAGGCTAACTCCTGTCACAGATTGAAAACTAGTTCAACTAAAGATTCACAGATTCACAGCTTGGAAGGCCAGAAAGACACATTGTGATATATAATCTGACCTCCCTTATAACACACTACACAATAGAACTTCCTCAAAGTAATTACTAGCGGAAACATCAAGGGAAAATAAAGGGACAGCAGCCACCTCCATTGGTGCTCAATTGTAGTACAGGGGCTGGGATGACAGACCCTGCCCCCAGAGTGATGTCTCAATGCCTGCTCCGAGGCAGCCCCACACTTACCAAGGGAGCTGCTATTGATCAATCCTTGAGCCTTTAATAACCATCTAATGCAAATTAGGCTTCAACTCACCTTCCATACCAAAGAAAGCTGGATTCACAATGAGGCTAGTGTTCTTGGGATGAGGCCAAGGATGAGACTTGACAGCCCTTGGCTTCACCAGGGGTTTAAACAGGTTGGTTAAGCCTGGGTCTTGTTAGGATGTTCAGGCTATGAGTATTGAAAGAGAGGAAGGCTGGTGACAAAACAGGGGCAATGGAGAGTTAGGATCTGTCCCTTTAGTCCAAGTTATATCAATGTAAAACCTGTGAAAATATAAAAGATCAGAGTCAAGCCTGAAACTTTCTCCCAAGACAAACTTTCACTGAAGTCAGAGCAAGTTTGGCCCAGGCATCATAAACCACAAGGACAGCAGGATTTGATTACTACATCTCATTCTTTATTTACACGTGTGTTTTTAGATAAGAACTCTGCAAATCACATGGGAAATATTAGTGTTCAAAGTGAAATTGGGTCACTTGATCCAAAGCTGCATTTTGCCCCAAGTCTGTTAGTATAAAAACATTCTGCTTCTTTTTCTAAATTCATTCTTTCTTTTTTCTTCAGTCCTTTCAACTTCAAGGGGTTCCTTTGATCTGAGTGGATTTTTCCCACTATGTTTTGGCTGCATTATTATTATCCGTGTACTTTGTGTGTGTGTTTATATGTACATATAAAACTCTCAAAAAGCATAGTTTTACAATGTCCTGTTATCAGTCATTTCAATTCTCAATACACTTAGGAGTCAGGATGTGATTGCCATTACTGGGACCAAAATCTCCATCAGTTTCCTTAGTCCTAGATGGAGCACCCCCTAGGCATTCCTGGAGGCTATCATGCTAGTGGTGATCTCACACCTCTGCTAGTTTAGGTCCAGATCCGGCTGCTTTTGAAGTTAATGGCCAATCATCAACTGAGCAGGATTGGACCTTTAAAATGAGCTTTCTAAATGCATTGTGAGAGATGATGCACTAATATTATTTGTAAAAATGATTTCCTTAGGAACTTTGTGTGAATATGGATCAGGATTTGGTCTGTAGAGAACAACTCCTGAACTCATCAGTCCTGAATTTTCCTGAAAACCTGAATAATAGAATTGGCTGCCATTTGATGCAATTTCTCATGCACCTGTGTTTCAGCCCTTCCTTTTGTAACCCATCTAGTGGGGCTCTCTAGCCCCCTCTAAAAGCTGGGCCACTGGGAATTATTGTGAGGTAGTTCTATGGTCTATTACGGGAGGTCACATTAGATGATCACAATGGTCCCTTCTGCTCTTGGAATCTATGAACCCACAGAGAGGTTTATGAGTCTGCTACTAGCTTTGAGCTAACAGAGTTTCATATTTTTTCTCAGGCAGTAGAGGTTAATATTTGTAGATTCAAAGGTCCCAGATTCAATCCTCACTACTCAAGGGCATTGAGACACGTTTAAAAGATCTTTAGTTCCCCCCTAGACAATAGAACCAGGAGCATTTTGGTTATTCTGCTCCGTAAGCAAATTGCCACTGTGCAAAACAACTTTGAATTTACTTTTTAAGCAGAGATATGTTAGCTGAACTAAATTTACCTAGTAGAATTCTATTTGGCCAGTGACAGTGACTTGATGTGGTGCCGCAAGCCTCTGTGAGCTGCAGACTCATCCACCTGAACATTGCCACTTATGGGTTTCTTCCTCCTGAAGGAAACAAACAAAAAAAAGTAAAAGGAGAAGAAAAAATGTTTGCGTCACAGAAGTACTGTAGAATTGCAATGTGTTTTTGTCTGGTTCAGTAATGTCTACAAGTATACACACACACACAAAATGGCAAAAAACTACATTAACAGTGAGTTAATTGTCTTTTAATAGTGTTAGATGGAATCCTGTGGGTGAGAGTGAACGGGTTGTTAAAGAAGGTGAAGCACTTGTACATTTCATCAGCTTGGGGTTGGCAGACTAAAGGTATGTGTGCTAATGGGGCATATTGGGGCATTGCTGAAAGACGGCTGAGTTAACTCTGCATGAGCAATCTTAACTGTGCATTTGCTGATTTTGCTCAACCCAGTGTTCAGCAAGGGAATGACCTACCTCCAAGCAACTAATCTGCAATAGTGTTGTTTTTTTCGCCATTGAACGTCCAGTTTTTTGAACCAGAGAAGATAGGTTGTTGATAGGAATTAGCAGCTATTTAGACAGTTGTACATATCCTGACCCAGCCAACCCACCATCCCCATGTCAGCCTGGGACCATCAGCCCTGCTTCAGCACACCTCCCTAGCCATGCCTCTAACCCATTCATTGCATTCAGCCATCCAACTTGGCCCCCTCCCACTACTGGACCCATCCCCCCCCTTGCCACTGCAAGTAGGGAATGCAGCTCCCTGAAGTCTAACTCTATGATATATAAATATTTCTATTACTGTTACTTCTCCCCCTCCTATAGCCCATCTCACATGCAATGCCTGGAGTGAGGAACAACTATGTTACAATGGAAAGTTGTTCCTGGTTGTGTGTCACAATGGTAGGATGCTGACATTTGTGGCAGGGTTGGTGAAGGAAATCAGCGACAGGGTTTTGTATCCAAAATATTGATAGTTTATACTTGATAGAAAGCTCCTCTGACCTCTGTCCCATAGATATACCCCATCTCCAAGAGTGAGGTGTCAGAGTTTGTAATGTTTCTATGCCATACAGTACACATTTTCTGGTCAGCCATGAACACTCCAATTTCCGGATTAATATCCTTCCAACACTTGTTAATAGCTTTCATAGTGTCGCTGTAGTAATTACTCAGATTCTCAGCCAAATCAGAGAAAACTATCACAGCTCCTGAACACAAATCTCTGATGTGGTCCAAATGAGCTCTCAGACATAGTATGAGGTGTACACCAGGAATAAGGTCCAGATCATTTCTGCCCGAGTGAATCACCACAATGTCTGGTAGATCACAACCTCCTCAGTCACAGGTTAGATGTAGACGCGTGGGCAAAACATGATGCCAACAGAGGCTACCTCTCTCCACCCAGCTGTAGTCAGCAATCCCCATGTC
Organism: Emys orbicularis; assembly: GCF_028017835.1. Lineage (NCBI taxonomy): Eukaryota > Metazoa > Chordata > Testudines > Emydidae > Emys > Emys orbicularis. The sequence continues at coordinate 48,085,769 of NC_088684.1, read as the reverse complement.
ATGATGTACTCCTGGTACTCCTTCAAACTTCTACAACTTCATGATCCAGGAATCGTCCAGAATCCACACGTTGGCAACCCTGGCAACGCACAAATTTCTTTTCCCTCAGCCGTCAAGGTGTCTGCACGGTTAGTTCCAAACTTCCATGCCATGTGTCTTTGGAGACACCACATTATCTGCCCTGAGATCAGGAAGTAGCCATTTCCCCCCACCCCTGCTCCACTGTGGCTAGTAAAACACAGATTTCCTCAAACAACCAATCCAAGGCTTGCCTATCACCTGTCCTCATTTCCTACCCCCTACAGAGCCACAGGCCCTGTCCCTGCCCTCACCCTCTCCACCAAAATCCTTCTTTCCAGCTCCTCCACACCCAATATAACAAAAATGTTGCTTAGACCAGCTGCAGGCTATTCTGCTGTGTTCACAATAAACCGCCCCATAAAATAAAAACACATATTATAACAGAGACAACTTGTAGCAAGCAACATGTTACTAAATCTTTATTGCACAGGTGTACAGACATTTGGAGAAGAAACATCAGTGGCAGGGTGTTCACGGGGGCACTGATGTCGGCATTTTCCCTCAAATTACCCAGGCCAGCATAAAGTGGCTACATAGAAACCCTTACCTAGTTTTTTTTCTTTATTGGCGTATGTGCACTGTAATCCTTCTAGGCCACACATCTATGCAAGCAAAGAAGAGCACATAGTCTTAAATACCATTCTCAGGTTGGGTCCCACAAACATTTAGTGAGTACAATATACTACCTTGAGGACAACTTGACAGATTGAGACCATTGGCCTGCATCACATCAATAGTTTGATCTCTGAGGCTTTTGTCTACACTAGCACTTTTGTCGGTAAAACTTTTGTAGGTCAGGGGTCTGAAAAAACACACCCCTGACCGACATAAGTGTCACCAACAAAAGCACTGGTGTGGACAGTGCTATGGCAGCAAGAGATGCTCTCCCCCCCGACATCGCTACCACTGCTCATTGGGGGTGGTTTAATTGTGCCGACGGGGGAGCTCTCTCTTGTCAGCATAGAGCAGCTACACAGGAGACCTTACAGCAGCAGCGGTACAGCTGTGCCACTGTAAGGTCTGTAGTGTAGACCTAGCTTAATGCACCCACCTAGAAACTTTTTGAACAATGTCTGTTTGGGGGTGGGAGGGGAGCTTATGTCTCCACAACACCTAGACCATATTCCCTCAGATTTGGGTCACAAACCCTTCCCTTCACCTTGCTAAAACACACCAGCTGTCAAAGGAATCTGACTAAGCTTGGACTTAGAAAGGTTGACCTTTAAACAGAAGTTGTGATGAAGCCTTAATTACAGTGGCACTACTGAACCACTATAATAACAGAGTCAGTCCCTGCCCCAAAGAGCTCACAGTCCAAGTGAATTAGTGGATGTGTGCAGGGTTTATGCATGGATCAGTGTTGCGGTTCATTACCAGAACTGTGGCATGCAGGAGAGTTGGGGTGCACTGGCAGAGCTGCTGATGAAGGGGGTGAGAGGCTGTGGCATAGTTAGGGCTGTATAGAGGTTGGGGTGCATAGGAATAGCTTGTGGTGCCACACCTTCCTCACCTGAGCCCCCAACCTCTCTTCCCTCCCTTACCACCCATCTGCATTTATTCCTGTATCCATAGCCCCGCCCCCCCTTGCCCCCCCGAACACTTCTTCTGGTTCCCCATTCCTCTGCCTCCTACTGCCCCTCCTCTCCCAAGAAGCATTCATACGTCTAATCCTCCCCCCCAAGATATCGATTACATTCCCCCCCCAAAATACATTTTTAACCTATGATTCACAAATTGTAGCAACCTCCAGCTACTAAGGCTACAGCTACCTGTGCTGCTGTAAGGTCTCCCGTGTAGCCGCTCTATTAAACTACTCATAATTAAACCACTCATAATTAAACTGCCCCCAATGAGCAGTGGTAGCTATGTTGGCAGGAGAGCATCTCCTGCCAACAGTGCTGTCTACACTGGCACTTTTGTCAATGAAACGTATGTCGGTCAGAGGTGTCTGTTTTTCACACCCCCGACCGACAAAAGTGCTAGTGTAGATAAAGCCCAAGTGCGAACCTCCTTTTGTCTTATGTGGGGACTTGAATTAATTTATCCTTATTTATGTTAGTTGAAGGGTGAGTTCACAGCCATCAGTCTCTTTGAGGTCTGTGATTCATCCAGTGACTAGTGCAGGTTAGCAGTATAAGGCAACAGAAGGAAACAGTTTTTGCAGAAGCTTTAACTTGGGAACCCCTTGGCCAAATGAACCCAATGTTGGATCAATACCACTACTCTGTGTCCCCCATGAAGCACACCAGATTTCAAAGCGGTCAGATTAAACCTTTGGGTTTTAGAGCACCTGCAAGTATGGAGCTTTAAAGAATATAACAGTGTATGAATGAAAACCATCTAGCTGTTTTTCTCTATTGGCGCATCCATAAAATGTACACTTTCTTAAATGCCATTCTCAGTCTGGGTCCTCCAAAGATTTAATGGGTATCATGCACTACCGTGGTTTAAACTGGACCAATTGAGACCATTTTGACCTATTGCTCATCAATAGTTTGATCCCTACCTCTTCAATAATAATAATAATAATAATAATTAATCCTATAAATTTATTGAAAATGTCAGTTTTGTTCTGGGATTAGATCTCTGCTACCCCGTGATAAAATTATGCCAAACTTGGGTCACTAACTCCACCCTGCACCCTCCTCAGCCACATGACGTTTGAAAGGAATCTGACTAAGCAGGTTGAATGAAAGGACTTAGAAAGATTAACCTTTAAATAGAAGTCATGATGGAACCTTAACATTGCCATGCCACTGTAATTAAACATTGACTAAGCTACTTATTTCATTGTAGTAATACAATGTGCTACAATTAGAACTTAACTGACAAGAACATACACAAGTTTGCAGCCTTACCAACAAGCAACATCAATTTTTGTTTGTTTTTGCCTCAACCCTTTCATGAAAATGAGAGGCACTTTCTATAGTCAGCAGACTGCTCTTTCTTGACACACACACACAAAAAGGAGTCTTTGCCGTGAATGCTGAAATAATGGCAAATTCAAGCCAGGAAAATTCAAGCATTTGCCCAGAAGACTGAGTTTCTCCACCATTGTGAGGAAAGCTGCATTCCATGATAGAAACAATGAAAATTAAAACTTGCTCTCATTATATCGGAATCTGTTTACTAAGCCCTTTGTGGACCACACCTTTCAGCCATCCCTAGATAATATACCCTTTAATTCAGTGTTTCCCAACCTGAATGTGAACAGACCAGACTAGACAAAGAGGGTGGAGGGTAGCATGGGAGGGGATAACTACATAACTCATCCCATTCTCTACTGTAACCATGCTTCTGCTGCCAGCGGCGGCTCCAAGCACAAGCACATCAAGTGCATGCCTGGGGCGGCAAGCCGCGTGGGGCGCCCTGCAGGTCCCTGTGAGAGCGGCAGTCAGGCAACCTTCAGTGGCATGCCTGCGGGAGGTCCGCCGGTCCCGTGGATTCGGCGGCAATTCGGCAGCGGGTACGCCGAAGCCGCGGAACTGGCGGACCTCCCGCAGGCATGCTGCCAAATCCGCGGGACCAGGGACCTCCCGCAGGCATGCCGCCGAAGGCAGCCTGCCTGCCGTGCTTGGGGCAGCAAAAAAGCTAGAGCCTCCCCTGTCTGCTGCTCTGGGAATAGTGGGTAGGGGGGAAAGAAAGACAGGGAAATGTATGGGGTTGGGAAAAGGGGGTGGGGACCTACAAAAAGAGGGGAAACAAAAAAAAAGCTGATAATACTACATTGAAAAAGAGGGGAAAGGGCAAGATGGGGGAAAATGACAGTCCAAGATATAGTGCTTTGAAAGGGAGGCTGTAGGGGGAGTGAAGACGGAGCATGGAATCATTGTGGAAAGAGGACTAGAGAGAGGGAATAGGGAGGATAAGCTATCAGTCGGGGAAGTGAACGGAGGTTAAAGGAGATGTGAGAGCATCAGCAGGAGCCTGAAAAGAGAAGGATGCTGCAAGTCACTGGAAAGGGGGCAGAGGCTGCAGATGAAACAGGAGCTTGTGGGAGCCATCAGAGAGAGGAGTTTGGTTGTAGAGGGTGTAATGAAGGTCTGAAGAGCCAACATAGCATTGAAAATGACTGGAAATACCATTTTGACTTAAATACCAGTAATATCATAAGCACACAGCTATCAGGTTGATTTGGTATTTCAGGTGGCTTGTCCAGTTGTTTAGCCTGTCTGTTTCTAGCTCAGGAGGAGTCTTTCTCTCTTAGGGTATGTCCACACTACCCGCCGGATTAGCGGGCAGGGATTGATCCAGCGGGGATCATAGACTCATAGACTCATAGATGGGTCTGCCATGGGTTCCAGCACTATTTGAAAATTCCTCAGTGACTCAAAACCTCGACTATTCAAACTAATCAACTCTCCCTGTCCCCATCACCCAACCCGATGATCCACCTAATGAAAGTTATACTGTTCTACATCAGTGCATTTCAAACCCCATGTACGTGGGACTGCTATGCATGCTTAGATGAGTATAGTTCTTGGCTGGCCTTCACAATTTATGAGACTCCCCCGGTGCCACAGGGAAAAGGAGGGTCCAAGTTATCATTTTCCTCCATCACCACCAATCCTACTGCTAAAAGGGAGGGAAATTTTCCCTTCCCTTCTGGTACTGCTGGCAAAGGAAGACAGAGAGCAGAGCTTGCACATGCCTACAGGTGCCTCCAAACTGTGGGACTTCAAGTGGCTATTTATTTACTAAACACGGGCTTTACCAGAGATGTGGCTATTAGCCAGGATGGGCAGGAATGGTGTCCCTAGCCTCTGTTTGCCAGAAGCTGGGAATGAGTGACAGGGGGTGGATCACTTCATGATTACCTGTTCTTTTCATTCCCTCTGGAGCACCAGGCACTGGCCACTGTCTTAAGACAGGATACTGGGCTAGATGGACCTTTGGTCCGACCCAGTAGGGCCATTCTTATGTTCTTTTGGTTACATGCAACTCAATGCAGCTGATGACCAGCAGAGAGAATTTTCACCATCAAGATGTAAGTGGTTTTTATTCTTCAGGAAAGCCTGTGCTGAAAATTCAGTTTTGCAATATAAAAGGAAAAGTACTTCCTTTCAGCACTTCGCTCAAGCTGTGGGGATTTGTTCTGCTCTTGTTCACTGCAGCACACTGCACAGTGCAGCGGCTGGTTGTGTTCCAGCCCAGTACTTGTGAGAGCCAACAAGATATTTAAGGTTATATCTCCAAGCTCTGTTTACAGGAACTGCTTTTCTTTCCCTGATTGCTGCAAATTACTGCTTTTGCTAAAAAAAATAATCCCCCTCTCACTGACAATCATACTGCAGAGAGTGTTTTAAGTGGTAAAAGGCAAAACACAGTAGCTAGTCAGCCAGTCAGTCAATCAAGAAAATAGTGAAGATTGGGTGTGCAGCAGTCTCATACATATCTATCCCCCCTCCATTGCACATCAACGTGAGCCTTGCAATGCAGGCACATAAAAGCACTTTGATAGCTGCACAGTCAGTCATCACTATGTATTTCAACCACCTGATAGCTGAACTTGACTGACTGAGTGAATCCCTAGTCAGATTTCTCTATCACCACTGTATGTGTCTTGTTTTCAGACACCTTTTTCCCACAAGATCTACCCTTCCAAAAAATAAAAAAAAGAGATTGATGAACCACATAGGGACTGTGACCCACTGGTGTGAGAAACTGATTTAAAAAGCTTTCTCTAAGATGTCTCACTTCCTCTTCCTTCCCTCTTGACCTTTTCTCTATCCACTATGTGTTTTCCACAGTCTTGTACCTTAAAGTCATCCCACTATATAGACATAGTCATATAGCTCATTTACATTCAGTGACATTTAGGCACTTAAGTAACTTAGGCATAATTGAAAAATTTACCTCAACTCTCCAAGTCCCTTAGAGAAAGTTAAAACTATATATTTTGTCACCTATTTATTGTATTGTACTGCCCAGTATTCCATTTGTCTTTTTATCAGAGCCATACTTTATGCTGAAAATTTCATAGTCCAGTTAGTCCTCTCCACAGTTTCTCTCCCATTTTCTGTTCAATAGCATACACCCATCAAATGTATTCTCTCTGGCCTGGTCTACACTAGGAGGTTATGTCAAATTTAGCACCGTTACATCGAATTAACTCTGCACCCGTCCACACCACGAAGCTATTTAGTTCGACATAGAGCTCTTTTAAATTCGACTTCTGTACTCCTCCCCAACGAGGGGAGTAGCGCTAAATTCGACATGGCCATGTCGAATTAGGCTAGGTGTGGATGGAAATCGACGGTAATAGCTCCGGGAGCTATCCCACAGTGCACCACTCTGTTGACGCTCTGGACAGCAGTCCGAGCTCGGATGCTCTGACCAGCCACACAGGAAAAGCCCCGGGAAAATTTGAATTCCTTTTCCTGTCTGGGCAGTTTGAATCTCATTTCCTGTTTGGACATCGTGGCTAGCTCAGCAGCACTGGCAACGATGCAGAGCTCTCCAGCAGAGATGGCCATGCAATCTAGGAATAGAAAGAGGGCCCCAGCATGGACTGATCGGGAAGTCTTGGATCTGATCGCTGTATGGGGTGATGAGTCCATGCTTTCCGAGCTGCGATCGAAAAGACGGAATGCAAAGATCTACGAGAAGATCTCTAAAGCCATGGCAGAGAGAGGATACAGCCGGGATGCAACGCAGTGCCGCGTGAAAATCAAGGAGCTGAGACAAGGCTACCAGAAGACCAAAGAGGCAAACGGACGCTCCGGATCCCAGCCCCAGACATCCCGTTTCTACGAGGCACTGCATTCCATCCTAGGTGCGGCCGCCACCACTACCCCACCACTGACCGTGGACTCTGAGGATGGGATATTGTCCACGGCCGGTTCCTCGGACATGTTAGCGGATGGGGAAGATGAGGAAGGAGATGAGGAGGACGAGGCAATCGACAGCGCTTACAACGCTGATTTCCCCGACAGCCAGGATCTCTTCATCACCCTTACAGAGATCCCCTACCAACCGTCCCCAGGCGTTAACCCGGACACAGAATCAGGGGAAGGATCAGTCAGTAAGTGTTTTAAACATGTAAACATTTATTTTTAACAGAACAGGAATATTAACAATATTAACAATGGGTTTTGCATGATTACTTTGCCCTAGGCGCTTAACGTTTCAGTCCTTGGCAGTGCAACTACTGAAAAAAAATCGAACAATGTCCGGTTTAGCATGATTGTTTTGCCCTAGGCACTCTACTGTTTAGTCCGTGCCAGTGCAGCTACAGTAAAATCCGGTCTATATGTCCGGGGATAGAGCAGAAATCCTCCTGGGACATCTCCATGAAGCTCTCCTGGAGGTAATTGGAAAGCCTTTGCATCAGGTTCCTGGGGAGAGCGGCCTTATTGGGTCCTCCATGGTAGGAAACGTTTCCGCGCCAGGAGACAAGCAAGTACTCGGGGATCATTGCCTTGCAGAGCATGGCGGCATACGGCCCTGGTCTTTGCAGGCTTTCCCGAAGCATCCGTTCTTTCTCCGTCTCTGAAATCCTCATCAGAGTGATGTCGCTCATGGTGACCTGCTTTGAATTAGGTAGGGGAATGTTAGTATTGGGACTGCTTGCCTGTTCCTTTACAGAACTGTAACCGGCGGTTTAGAGCCACGCGGTGGAGGCGGGAGAGGAGCAGCATACAGGGATCTTTCCCTGGGACAGCCGCGAGGGGGTGGGATGGGGCAGAGTTCATGCTTGCCGGATTGCTGGCAGCAGGGACTGGCATTGCTTTGAACGTGAAAGGAGGCCAGTGCTATTATTAAAGTTTTAAGCAGCCACAAGTCTACGGCTTACCATGTCAGCCTGTTACCCAAATTCCGCTGTCCTGTCCCGCTTGTCTGATCTGCACTGCAAGACCCCAGGCACTGAATGCGAAGGCCGAAAATTCGACCTTGTCCTGAGTGCACATGTGATAGGTGCTGTGCATGGTCTTGTTCACAGAGAAAGACTATGTTCTTTGTTCACCCAAAAATTTATCTTTCTGAGGAATTCACTCCCTTTTTCCCATCCCACAGCTGCGACTGTCTCCCGAACTACCCTGGCATCACACTCCCAGAGGCTAGCGCAGATTAGGCATAGGAAGAAGAGGACACGGGAGGACATGTTCTCGGAACTTATGGGCTGCTCCCGAGCCCAGGCAGCCCAGCAGACCCAGTGGAGGGAGAACTTGTCCCAAATGCACCGATCACACATGGAACGGGAGGAGAGGTGGCGGCAGGAAGACCAGCAGGCGACTCAAACGCTGCTTGGACTAATGAGGGAGCAAACGGACACGCTCCGGCGCCTTGTGGATGTTCTGCAGGACCGGAGGCAGGAGGACAGAGCCCCGCTGCAGTCTATCTCTAACCGCCCTCCCCCGCCACAAAGTCCCATACCCCCCTCACCCAAAGTCCCAAGAAGGAGGGGCGGCAGAGTCCGTGAAAACTCTCACTCCACCCCTGCAGACTGCTCAAGTACCAGAAGGCTCTCATTCCCCAAAATTTGATAAGTCCTTTCCTTCCCGCCTCACCCAAGCCCCCGTCCCAGTTTCATCCCCCAGTTTCATGTGTAGTTGCTAATAAAAAATATGTTTCTGTTAATTACTGTTTCCATCATGTTCTTTTAGAGGAGAGTCTGTTTGAAGGGGGGGAAGGGGGTTGGTAATTGGACAGGACAGTCACCTTTACCAGGGTACAGACGCGGGGGCAGGTTCAGCAGCAGGGCACACACACATTGCATTCACTAGTTACCCTGGTCAGTCTGGGAGGTGGTTTTCATGTTCTGGGGGGGAGGGAGGGGCTATGTGACTTTGTGGCGGGGGAGGGCGGTTAGAGTTCTTATGCAGCGGTCCTTATCCTGGATCACAGAGCCACGCAGCAGGGGATCTGTAACCGTCCTCCCCCTGCCACAAAGTCACATAGCCCCCCCACACAGAGTCCCGAACAGGAGGGGTGGCAGGCTCCGTTGAAACAACCAGTCCACCAGTGCGGAGCCTGTCATTCCTGGAGTTTAGAAGGATCGTTTGCATCAGTACACTACACCCGCTCCCCACCACAGTCTGCGTCCCAGGTTCAACACTTTCCCGCGAAAAGAGTAATAAAGAAAACGGTGTTCATTAACAAATTTCAAGTGATTTTATTTTTAAACGTGTCTTGGAAGGGGGGGAACGGGGTGAACAGGGTATGTAACTGGAGAGGATAGTGAACATTTACTGGGTAAAGAAACGGGGGCAGGTTCAGCTTCTCTGTAAACAAACTTAATAGTCACAGGTTACCCTGCTCACTCAGGAACCTAGCTTTCAAAGCCTCCCGGATGCACAGCGCGTCCCGCTGGGCTCTTCTAATCGCCCGGCTGTCTGGCTGGGCGTAATCAGCAGCCAGGCTATTTGCCTCAACCTCCCACCCCGCCATAAAGGTCTCCCCCTTGCTCTCACACAGATTGTGGAGCACACAGCAAGCTGCAATAACAATGGGGATATTGGTTTCGCTGAGATCACAGCGAGTCAGTAAGGTTCTCCATCTCCCCTTGAGATGTCCAAAAGCACACTCCACCACCATTCTGCACTTGCTCAGCCGGTAGTTGAAGAGTTCTTTTTCAGTGTCCAGGGCGCCTGTATAGGGCTTCATGAGCCAGGGCATTAGCGGGTAGGCTGGGTCCCCGAGGATGACTATAGGCATCTCCACATCCCCAACAGTTATTTTGTGTTCCGGGAAGTAAATACCTTCCTGCAGCCGTCTAAACAGACCAGAGTTCCTGAAAACACGAGCGTCATGAACCTTGCCTGGCCATCCGACGTTGATGTTTGTAAAACGTCCCCTATGGTCCACCAGTGCTTGCAGCACCATTGAAAAGTAGCCCTTTCGGTTAATGTACTGGCTGGCCTGGTAGTCCGGTCCCAGGATAGGGATGTGAGTTCCATCTATAGCCCCACCGCAGTTTGGGAATCCCATCGCGGCGAAGCCATCTATGATGACCTCCATGTTTCCCAGGGTCACTACCTTTGACAGCAGTACCTCAACGATTGCGTTGGCTACTTGCATCACAACAACCCCCACGGTAGATTTGCCCATGCCAAAGTGGTTCGCGACTGACCGGTAGCTGTCCGGCGTTGCAAGCTTCCAGAGGGCTATGGCCACTCGCTTCTGGACAGTCAGGGCTGCTCGCATCCGGGTGTCCTTGCGCTTCAGGGCAGGGGACAGCAACTCACAAAGTTCAAGGAAAGTTCCCTTACGCATGCGAAAGTTTCGCAGCCACTGTGATTCATCCCAGCCCTGCAGCACTATGCGGTCCCACCAGTCCGTGCTTGTTTCCCGGGCCCAGAATCGCCGTTCCACAACATCAACATGACCCATTGCCACCATGATGTCCTCGGCGCGGGGTCCTGTGCTTTGTGACAGGTCTGTGCCACTCTCAGACTTCAGGTCCTCACCGCGCTGCTGTAGCCTCCTCGCCCGATTTCTCAGCATCTGCCTCTGGGAAAGGTGGATGATAAGCTGCAAGGTGTTGACAACGGCCATAACTGCAGCGATGGTCACAGCAGGCTCCATGCTCGCAGTGCTGTGGCGTCCGCGCTGTCACTGACCAGAAAATTGCGCGAACTGATTTCCCGCCGGCGCTTTCAGGGAGGGAGGGCGGGAGTGACGGTTGTATGACGACAGTTACCCAAAACCACCCTCGACACATTTTTTTCCCCAGAAGGCATTGGGGGCTCGACCCAGAATTCCAATGGGCAGCGGGGACTGCGGGAACTGTGGGATAGCTGCCTACAGTGCACCGCTTCCAATGTCGACGCTTGCCCCGTTAGTGTGGACTCACAAAGTCGAATTACTGTCCTTAGTGTGGACACACACGTTCGACTTTGTAATATCAATTCCACATATTCGATTTAAGTAAAATCGAACTACTCTCGTAGTGTAGACATACCCTCTATTTCTTAACTTGCATAAATTGAAAGTCATGAGCTATAGGTCTGGTCATATGCCTAATCTATTTAAATCTCTTTGGATTCCATCCCTTTTTTTCTACACAATTTGCTGGTCCAACTATTTTAATCTCACCTGGAGACATGGAGACCATATTAATGTTAGTTTTATCTTCCTCTACATCATTTAGGTACCCAGTGAATGCATAAGACTCAATAACTCTCCTTGTGGTACTATACTAACTGTTGAAAGACACTTTTTTTTAAAAGAAAAAATTTAATCTTACTGCTACAATGTACCAATCTTTTCACTATTCCACTAACATTAGTGTCTCTGTTTCCTTAAAGTTTGTCCTTATAAGCTTTAGTGGTCTCATACCCCCTTGTAATAACAACTCCAATGTTGCTAATTAATTTATTAGATTATTTTCCCTGCTGCCAAAGTATTTGTTTCTTATTTTCACCTCTGAGACTACATTAACTGACCCTGAGTGGGGTAGGTGAGAACAATCTTTACTTATAGGATCACACTTTATATTGGATACACATACATATTTGAGGTTGTGGAAAACACTGGTATTATGTTACATTGTATTATTTGAGATATAATATGTGATTTCATAATTAAATGTGTGATTTGAACTGGAAGTGAGTGTGACATGGATATCCCACTAGAGTGTTGATTTTGTAAAGGCTTTGGAATTTATTTGTTCGGAAAGTTTTATTTCTGCTAAGTGGGAAGAATATTTCCTTTTCCATTTTCTAAACAGAAAATGGTGCCCAGTGGTAGTCACTGATGACAATATATTAATGTTATAGTGCTTCTGAAATGAGTAGTGCATAAGCTAGAGTCCGATACTCTGACTTGCCCTGAATAGTAAGGCAGGGTTCAGTCTGGCAAAGTGCTGAGCACTCTCATCCCTATCAAGTAAAGCACATTAGCATGTACTTAATTTTAAGCATATGAATGGTCCCACTGAAATCAAGCAGTGCTAAAGGTGAGTGAGGATATCAGAAACTGGCCCATAGAGCTTCTATCCGATCCTTATTCATCTACAATATTTAATTTGAAAAACATCTTTTTCTACTGTTCTTTCATCCAAACCTACTGAAACTTTTGTAGGCAATATATCTAATCCTAACACCGACACGAAACATAATCATGTTACCATCATGAGCTGAACTTTTTAAATAAACTTCAAAACAGATTGTATGCTGTGATAACTGTTTCCTGGCAGCATCATTTGTTAAGCAGCAGACCTTAAAAGGAGTAAAAAAGAATTTTGCACTTTTTGTCTTCTGTATGATAGGTCTGTGTTTTGTTTTTAAAGGGGTATGGGAGTAGCCAGACAGTGAGAGTGGTGGGAAAGGAGGATGAATTTTAGCCCTGGTCTACACTGGAGGGGGGATCGATCTAAGTTACACAACTTTAGCTATGTGAATAATGTAGCTGAAGTCGACGTACTTAGATCGACTTACCATGGAGTCTTCACCACGGAGAGTCGACTGCTGCCACTCCATCGACTCTGCCTGTGCCTCTCGCGGTGCTGGAGTACAGGAGTCGATGGGAGAGGGTTCGGGGGTCGATTTATCGTGTCTAGACTAGACACGATAAATCGATCCCCGCTGGATCGATCACTGTCCACCAATCCGGCGGGTAGTGTAGACATACCCTTAGTTTGTTTCAGGTGTTATCTGCTCTGCAAGAAGACTCTGTGTGACTTGAGTCTCAAGAACTAGTGCAATAATGACATCACAAGGATCAACAGGATGAAGTTTGAATGAGTGAGAGGTTAAGGATGTTTAAAATTTTGGTCTGTTGTTAATTTTTGTTCACACCTATTTCACTTCAATAACTCCTTAATATTGTGGATAAAGAATTTTTTTTTACAATTTCTCCCCTCCCCCTTTCAATAAACTTGTTAATATTCACACCAAGCATGCTCTGAGGTGGCCCCTCAAAAAGATCCTCTAGCAAAAACAGGAAAGAACAGACTTCACAGTCTTATTATTTCTAATGTAAAACAGCAGGAAAAATAAAAAACCACTAAACAAAAAAGCCTCTCTGGCCTTTTATATAGCTCACCAAGATACAAACAAAGAGCACACCCCAATTTTTTTAAAAATCTGTTTTAGATTACCTTTGAATTATGGATCTACAATCTACAATTTTCCTCTAACAACCCCCACTATTTATTGAATTGGTTTGATTTGTTCATTCATTTGCTTGTTTATTTGAAAAAAAACCTGGGCTACAGTCAATGATCATTAGCTCTGTGGACTTTAAATGACCTTGCACATCTCCATAGTGAAAAAAGTTGCAGACTTATTCATTTGTGCTTCTTATGTCCCTACCTAGAAAACAATATTTTTTCAGAGAGTCTCTCTTCAGCATATCAGTAAGAAGAACAGAGATGAAATTGTGAGTGGGCCTTTCAACCACCTCTAAGGAATAGGATGCATCTGCAAAAAAAAGCTATGGCTCTCTTTAAAAGCTTGAGATGTCTTACCAAAAAGCTCATATAAAGTAAATGTATGTAGAGCTTCTCTATGCATTCAGAGGCCCCTGAGCCTACTGAAACTGAAATCCTTCACAAGTTTCCTGGAATGTGCTATTTTGCTCTGACAGTAAATGTTGTTTTGCATGGTGCTTAATCTAGTTAAATAATGAGGGAATTTCACATGGTTAGCTACCATGTCCAAAACCAACTTTCTTATACAGTATGAACACAAACATTGACTCCAACTTCTTTAACAGTCCTGAACTGTGACTGTGATGAGAAACTAAAATGCAGATGTTGCCTGTCACATATGTTTACCTATAGTGGTCTGAGTTGTCATAAATATCTGAAGCTTAGTTTAATTTTAAAATGTATGAATAATAATAACAGCAGCTAAATTCACTGGGACATTTATATGAAGTGTCATATATAGTCAGCAAAGCCCCGTGCCACCATAATCCAATTGCTGGTGTGGCTCATTGGTGACAGCCTGTACATTCTCTCTCCTTATCTTATGAACTGCAAAGTTGTTGCCAGTTTATGGGATCAGAAGTTCATTAGACCTTCTGTTCAAGTGCCTTAAGGCCATAATCCACTATGGCTCTGCCATTAGTAGTGACAATTTTTATATGTAGCCATATTCTCCAATCTCAGTGTGATATAATATAATTTGTGGTGACTCCTCACTTCTGTGATAATCATGAATTGAAACAGAGGCATTTGGGGTGGGGGAAGGGAAGTGATTTGGCCATGCTTGAACAATATATGTATAATTTAATTGTTTCAGCGTGAAATAATAAAATAGAGGATTACGGAGATGACCAGGTAGGAAGACCAGGAATTTGAGTACAGGTGCAAGACATTGTGAATCCCTAGTCTTGGTAAAATGTCATTTTAGACAAGTTTTTAAAACATAATAAATAACCCATGTGTGTTTGAAAGGAGTTCTTTTACACTAGGAAATGAGAATCAAAGGGTATAAGGACTTGTATGTTCATAGGCAAATTGCCAGTGGATTTGGAAGCCAATCTGACTATAGTTATTGATAAATACCTGAGAGAAGCAGTCCAGAAGCTGTGAGGACTATCAAAGTAATATAAATGTCATCTTACAGAGCAGGCTATAGAAAAAATAGGCATAGTCCTTCGCTGAATGACATGTGCTTTTGTGTTTTGCTGAATAAGGATGGACTTAAGCATGTGCTTAAAGCTAATCATGTGTTTTGAGTGCTTTCCTGACTCAGGGAACAAACGACTTGCTCAAGGACAGAGAGATAGTCTATAAGGAGTTGGAAACTGAACCCAAAACTTCTGACTGTGGGCCACTGAGTTGAGCACAAGACCTTCTTCATTCTCTATTTATTACTAGAGACAAGAGAGAAAAATAGGAAGGTTTTCCACTAATTTTGAATAGATCTATAGCTCATTAATGTTGTCTAACCTTTTTCTTCTTTGTTTGAAGGTTCCATGGGCTGTACATTGCAGACCTCATCTCCCTCTCCTTCTTCTTCTTCTTCTTCTCCCTTGTGATCTAGGTTGCCCTTTCAACAGCAGCTTATGAACCAAGAGTCATTTTCAACTCATTTTCTACAATAAAAACTGAATGCAGTTACATATATTATGCTACAAATTGACTTAAAAGTGGCAGGAGTTCCCAGGTGCATGCTGTAAGGAAGACTTAGTATTTTGGGTAGAGCAGACAGTTTAAAACTATTGCCTTTTCTCTTCTATCCCTACCTTTTTCCTCCACCAGCTGCTGCTCTTGCAACCCTTCATCCTCCCTCTGAGATAACCTGAGTTATGTTGGTCTAACCATTATTTTTTTGCCCATCCATTTCTGATATTGGGATGTAAGAGATTTTTAGAAGTTTTTGTTGTTGTCGGTGATGGGATATCTACTGTGCCCCAATGTGAGTAGGCAGAGAGGTGTGGCATCATCCAAAAGGCCTAACCAGACAATCAGACTATGGCTTTGGACAATGAAGTCAAGATTTTCAGAAGTGACTAGTGATTCTGGGTGCTCCATTTTTGGGTTCCCAACATGAGACGCCCTTAAGTTGTCTCATTGCCAGAAAGTGCTCAGCAGCGGTAAGGTCTCATAAGCTGGGTACCGAAAACTTCAAGCACCCAAAATATCCACCCACTTTTGAAAATATTGACCATTGTGTCCAAACTCAAATTCTAATTTATACACAGAACAGATACAGTTCTAACTTCTCCACATGGCCCCATCAACAGACCTCAGGCCCGTGCTGGAGGGACCATCTCTGCGGGTGTGAGAATAGTTCAGTTCTCATGCCCATTCAGTCAGTGGCTGTTCCGAGTGTAGGTCCAGCTAGTCAAAGTTTTGTCACTGAAAGTTTTAAGACATCAGGTTTAGATGTCAAAAGTAAATAAAAATACTCTAATAGCTTTCCAGATATTATTTTTCCATGTAATTCCAATTGCTTACAATTGGAAACGTAGTCATAGGGATGTCTATGATTGTGAATGGGAAGGGAGGCAGTAGATGAGTTAATCTATTACAACATGGTCTATCTTGTTTTTTAACATTTTTGGAACCCCAGCTATGCTATTCTGTACTGCGCTACATTATACTAAACAGAATGGCTAGAATACTGCAGCTTCTCAGGGAAAGATATTAGGTATTTAAGACAATTGGCAAGTTTTTAAGGGTGACCACTGTAGGTTCAAACTCTTCCTTGACTTTCATCCCATGCAGTCTCAGTGACTTCAAAGGGTTGCACAAGATGTAGGTTATGGCAGAATTTGGCCTTTAGGGTTCTTCTCACACAGTCTACATTCTGGTAGAGATTTCAACATGCTGGGAAATGAATTGCATTTGATACTGTCTTTGAAAATCTTCATGGAGAGACGACAGGAGATTAAATGAGAAGTCTGCACTTGAATCATTGAACAATCTACTTGCTTCAAACAAACATTCTGGATTTACAAAATTGACATTTGTAATTCAAATACCAAACAGGAGATATATTGATATAACATTAAATTTAGCCTAGTGCTCCAAGCTAAATTTCATTTATCCTGGGGATGGGCATTCTTTGAAATCCTACAGATCACAGAGCAGCCAAGGAATTGTAATCCAAACAAAAATATTTTGTTGGCTAGAATGTCATTGTTTTGGATAGAAAGGGCTTTAGAAATAACTAAATAACATTACCATTACAAAAACTGAGTAATTATTTCTAATAGCAAATGGGAGATTCTAGCCTCAAAACACCCTTTCCTCCTCTCATATGAAATGCTGTTCCTAATACACTACTGTTTATATGCTTCGAATGTGTTTTGCCTCTACAATTAAATAAAATAACAAACATGTACAGCTAAATTCTGCTTTTTTTTTTTTTTTGGTTTTTCAACTAAACAAAACCACTTAGGTTTTTGATTCCCCCACACCATCTTCAGGAGGGGAAAATTGAAAATTTTGAGCAGAGCAAAAATGTTTATTTCAGCCAAAAAGCTATTTTTCCTTAAAAAAAAGAAGAAAAGAAAAAAGAAAATAAAGTTTTGCCAAAATACATCAACCAACTCTTTTGTTTAGATCACTTGACTAGCTGTCACTCGAAGTCACCAACACTTGCCCCCCAGCCATATCAATCAAAATATTGCCTTAATTTCCATAAGCCATTGCAAATTCATCTGGCTTGTTCAGTTGGACAAAAGGGACTACTTAATTAATATATTTTTGAAAGTAACTCCTGTATTTGTGATAATAGGTGAGACAATGGGACAAGAATTATCTAAGTTCCCTATTGAGATCACTTAATTCAGTAACTCTGGTAGGACATTGGTTGGCCTGCAATGACTTTAAGTTTTCCCAAAGAGAAATGAGATCATCTCAGATATTGCCTATGAATTCAAGAATTTTTTTCTCGCCTTTGCATCTTTTACTACATTTAACTGTTGAAGAGTGTGGACTGCTTTTTCATTTTTCTGTGATATATGACAAAAGACTGGAAAGTGGTGGGAGATGTTTTCTTTCCTAGCAAAAAGATTTTTCTGCCTTTATTTTAAAAGAAATATCAGGAATGGAAAGTCTTTTTTACTGGGGGTCTTCAAGCATGACTCGGAAATGTAGAATGGGAGCTTTCTAAAGCCTTCATTGAAGGAGAGGCAATGTTGAATCCATAATAAAGAGTATTATTCTCTTAAGGGTTTTAGTTAAATAGAAGTTAAAAAAATACAAGCCCAAACCCAGAATTTTAAACAGTTTGAATAAAAATAAATCACTCCTCCTCTCAATGAAGCATCTTTCACTTTTTTGGTATCTCTGATATCGAAAAGCTACTAGATTTACAGTCACCCATGCTGTCTTTCATAGTAGACAAGATGTGACTTGAATGTCTAGCATAAAATCAAGCAAAACCTCTCCTTTTCTAGAAAGAAAACAAATAAAAAATGTTTATAACTTGTAATAACATGATAAACTGTGGTAATGATGCTGGCATTATTTGGGTGATAGTATACAACTGTGTATTTGAAAAATCATCTCTCAGGCCCAGTAGTACATACAAGAAGCTAATGAGATATCTCACCACTGGAATATAGCATAACCAGTAAATCACAGCAATACATAAACAAGAGAATTAATATCCTGGATTCACAGATTATTATTTGTATTATTGTAGTGACTAGGAGCCTCAGTCATGGAACAGGACTCCATTGTGCTAGGTGCTGTACAAACACAGAATAAGAGAGTCCCTGCCCCAAAGAGCTTACAATTTAAATATAAAACAAAAGACAACAAATGGACACAGATGGACAAATGGGGAATACAAGGAAACAATGAGACTATATTGATCAGCATGATAGGCAGTGGTCTCAGCACACCAGCAGCATGACAATTGTCAAGCTTTTGTTGTATCAGGAAAGGAGAGTTTTAAGAAGGATTTTGAAGCTAGAGAATGAATTTGCTTTGAGGATGTTTATGAGAAGCATGAGAGACAGCTTGGGAGAAAGCATAACAGTGCTTGTTAAAAAATTTAACAAGAAGCCAGTGGAGGTCGGCATCATGGGCCAATCACAGGCAAGGGTGTACATGTTGAGAATGAATGGGAGATGATAGGTAGGGCGGGGATAAGCTGTGGAGAGCTGTGAACGTGAATACAAATATTTGATGCTAGGGTCAGCCAATGTAGGGATGCAAAGAGAGGCGTGACATGGTTGAAGTGATGGGCTAGGAAGATGATCTTTGCCGAAGCACTGTGAATGGATATGGGTGTGGCAAGATGGCATTTGTCAAGGCCAGAGAGAAGGATGTTGCATTAATTGAGACACAAGATGTTGCCAGCCTGGATGAGAGTTTCAGCTGTTTGGATAGATAGGAAAGGCCATATCTTGGAGATGTTATGTAGAAATAAGCTGCAAGATTTAGACATAGCCTGGATGTAAGGACCTAGAGAGCAGTGTGAGTCAAAGGTGACACCCAGGTTCAGGTCCAAGTGACAGGTGGGGTGGTGGTAATTGAGAAAGGAGGTAATGGGGAGGGCTTCTGGGGGAAGAGTAAGAACTCTGCTTTATCCTTGTCATGCTTGAGCTGACGGCTAGATATACACAAGGAGATATCAGAGAAACGGGCCAAGATGTTAGTTTGGACAGAAAGAGACAGGTCTGGAATAAAGATATAGACATCTGAGTCATAAACATAGAGATGGTAGATCAATTTGTTGTTATAGATGAGATTACTCAGAGGTGTAGCAGGAGCAGAGAAGGAGCAATTTGAGAGAAAGGAAGAGGAGAAGCAGGATATAACAGTGCCGCAGAAGCCAAAGGTGGATAAGACTTGAGGAAGAAGAGCAGGGTCAATGGTGTTGAAGGTGGCTGACAAGTCCAGGAGGATGAGGATGGAATATTAGTTCTGAGCTTTAGCTAGGAAGAGGTAGCTAGAAACTATGGTGAGAGCAGTGTCAGTGGAATGCAAGGGGCAGAAGCCAGAGAGGGAAGTCTATAAGGGAACTGGAGAAGAGGAACTCCAGATATCAACTACAGACAGCAAAATAATTGAGCTTAGACATAAAAGAGGGAAGGCAGATGGGGTGGCAGTTGGAGAAGCAAAGGGTGTGTGTTTTTAAGATGGGAGAAACCAAAGCATGCTTGTATTATAAGGGGAAAGAGCCAGAGGAGAGTGAGAGGTTAAGGAGAATAGTAAGGGAGGGATAAGAGTTTGTTCGGGGTTGGGGGTTAGACGAGGAAAGCAGATGAGAATTTTCTACATCTGTGACAGGAAAGAGGAGGTGAGAGTTGTAGGAGAGGGGAGGCAGTCCCAGGGGACAAGAAGGGTCATGTCACATTTTGTCAATTTTCTTTTGGAAAAGATCAGTGAGATCCTGTGCAGAGAAAGAAGTGGAGGCAGAACAAGGGGAGGGTTTCAGAAGTGAGTCAAAGGCATAAGTGCTAGAACTAGGAGTGCTGGGGGTGCTGCAGCACCCCCTGGCTTGAAGTGGTTTCCATTATACACAGGGTTTACAGTTTGGTTCAATGGCTCTCAGCACCCCCACTACACAAATCGTTCCAGCGCCCCTGGTCAAAGGTGGTAGGAGAGTAGCTGGTATTGACAATGTGGGATTCAGTTAAATTGGAGAAGTAGAATTGGTAAGCTAGGGAGATGGCAAACCTGAAGGAGCAGAGAACAAAACTGTAGTGAAGGAAGTCAGCCTGGTCATAGAATTGCCACCAAAGACAGACTCCAATGGAGGAAGCATATATTAGAGGTGAGCGAGGATTAGGAGTGGGTGGGTTGGTCCTTGTGGTGGAAGAGGGGGGCAAAAGAGGCCAGGGTAAAGACGAGTGAACCATGGAGAGAATAATCAGCCATATCAATGGAAGAAAGGAAAGAGAAGGCAAGGAGGAGAGGGCTGAGAGCCAACAAGAAGTCATCAATGCTGATGGACTGCAAAGCACAGAAACCCCAAGTGACAGGTCATGAGGGAGGAGCTGATGGGCTATACTGAAAGAGACCATGTGATGGTCAGAAAAGGGGAAATCAGCAACACAGCAATTAGATAGAGAGCAGTTTTAAATGAAGACTAAGTCAAGTGAATGGCCCTTGGCTTGTTGAGTTGAACCAGGGCTTCAGATTGAAAGAAGAGGTGTATATGAGGAAACATGCAGCTCAGAGGCTGGGTGGGTCATCAACATGGAAGCTGAAGTCTGAGTGTGGGAGATTGTGAGGAAAGTAAGAGAGCTAGCTCATGGACCCTATATTCAAAAATATCATGTATACATTCCAGCCTGAAGAAGAGATGGAAAAACTTAGGCCTTTTCTATACTAGAGTTTTGTCGACAAAAGTCAGGTTTCGTCAACAAAATAGTGGAGGTGTACACACTGCAATGCTCCTTCTGCCGACACCTGAGTTGTTGGATCTGCTGGTACTGTGGGAAGAGGAGGTTGTGTGGTCCCAGCTCCACTCCAGCTATAGGAACTTTGATACCTACAGTCAGATTTCTCGTAGCTTGTTGGATAAGGCCTATGAAAGGGACGTGCATCAGTGCCGTGTGAAAATAAAGGAGCTGAGGCAGGCGTAATGGAAGGCAAGGGGGGCAAAGCATCGCTCTGGTGATGCGCTGAAGACCTGCCCCTTCTATAAGAATCTGGACGCCATCCTTGGCAGCAACCCCACCTTCACTGCTAAGAGCCCTGTGGATACTTCAGCGGAACTGGAGGTGGTGGACAGTGCACTCAACCTCAAGGACAAAGTCATGGATGAGGAGGTTTAGTTGGAGGACAATGTGGAGCACATGGAGGCTCTTATGGTGGTCCGGTGAGTCAGGACCTCTTTTCCACTCTGGAGGGGTCGAGCCTAGGGTGACCAGATGCTAAGTGGAAAAATATCGGGACCGCCGCAGGGGGGGGCACCTTTTTAATTGTTACACTCACCCTTCCGGGTCTTCAGTGGCAATTCGGCGGAGGGTCCGTCAGTCGCTGACAGTCTTCGGCGGCATTTCGGCAGCAGATAATAAACCTTGCCCGCCAAAGACAGAAGCACTCGCCGCCGAAATGCCACCAAAGACCGTCAGCAACTGAAGGACCCTCCGCCAAATTGCCGCCGAAGACCCGGACGGATGAGTGTAAAGAAAAAAACAACACACATAACAAAATATCAGGACAAATGGCGTCCCAACCATACTTCGGTCGGGATGCGGGACAAACTCCTCAAAATCGGGACAGTTCCAATTTTATCAGGACGTCTGGTCACCCTAGTCGAGCCAGTCCCAGGAGTCTGTCTCTGGCATGCATCATGCAGAAGAGGAGAGCTCTGGTAAGTGATGTTTTTGAGTTGATGCTGCTTGGTTATATGAGGTACAGCTGTCCTTTGCTCTGTATATTCTAGAAGTGGATGAATGGATAGAAATGTACAAGGCTAGCTGTGTTTGTGTGTGCTTCACATTCCCTTGTATAACTAAGCAGTGCAGTGGAGTAGTGTGTTAATGCACACTGAGTTTTCATGGGAATCCTCCAGAGAGATCTCTAGCAGGGCCGGCTCCAGGCACCAGTGCAGCAAGCAGGTGCCTGGGGCGGCCAACGGAAATGGGCGGCACGTCTGGCTCTTCAGCGGCAATTCGGCAGTGGGTCCCTCAGTCCCTCTCGGAGGGAAGGACCTGCCGTTGAATTGCCGCCGAAGAATGAAGTAGCGGCAGTAGAACTGCTGCCGAAATGCCACCGATTGCGGCTTTTTTTTTTTTCCCCGCTTGGGGCGGCAAAAATGCTGGAGCTGGCCCTGATCTCTAGGAAACTTTCCTGGGGGTAGTTTCACATCCTTTGCTGAAGGTTCCATGACAGAGCAGTTTTGTTCCTTCCCCCATGTAGGAAACTTTCCTGCGCCATTCAGCAATCACTTGTGCAGGGACCAAAGCGGCACACAGGCGAGCAGCATAGGGACTGGGTCTGAAGCTGCATGCATGCGGGAGATGCACCCTTGCATCCTAGCTTACCCTCAGGAGTGAGATATTGGCTTCAATGGTGCCTGTGGAAAAAGGTGGCAGAATTTATAATATTGTCACTAGTCGCCTGCGGTGATCCCCTCAAAAAATACCCAGACACTTTGCCCCATCTTAAGCGCCCCACCCCCCTCCCCCAGCTCCAACTCTCCATGTTTAGAATGTTCACTGAGATGTGTGCTTGCCGGGGACAGTGAGAAAGTGCTTCCTCTGTCAAAAGACGTGTAATTTACTATAATGATTCAATGCTGTGCATGAATTAACAATCATGCTGCTGTGTATTGTTTCTTGTGTTTCTGCACATGTTGCCCTCAGGGGAATCCCCTACACACCAGCGGAGCTCCTCCAACAGATCAGGAAGCTACCAAGGTGGAGCAAGGGGGACATGTTCCAAGAGGTGCTCCAATTCTCAGAGGCCGGAAAAAAAAGAATGCAGGGAGAGAGACCCTGAAGGAAAATTTTCAATTAGAAAGGCAGGACAGAAAGGAGAGTGAGGAGTGCATTGTAAAGGGCCAGGAGCAGATGATAAAAGTGATGGAGGAGCAAAAAGAGATGTTGAAGTCCCTAATCATGCTCCTGGCAGAATACATGCATGCTCACCCTCCCCTGCAGCAGATACAGAACTGCTTTCCATGCCCTCCCCAAGATCCTCCCACACATTCCTTGCAACTTCCTGGAACAACTCAGTCCTCTGTTTACTCCACCCCTTCAGACAGCTTCCAAAATAATAGCTGGACTTACATGCAGCTATGAGATACTACACTGCCCCGCACTGTTATCTCCCCTCCCACCAAGCCTTTTATATGCATTGTTAATTGGCATTTAATTAAAAAAAACTCTCTGAAAGATAACCAATCGTTATTTTTCTCCTACAAATGAGGGTCGCTGCTGGTAGTAATTCATAGTTGGCAGTTTAATCATTTGCTGACTACAAATCCTGGTCAGGAATCTTCACAATTTTCATGCAAGGTGGCAAGTTAACAAAGCATGGCAGAGTGCTGTATAGAAAGACACATTACTGGTGTTCATTGTCATAATGTTGCCTCAAATTCTCCCTGATTTGAAAAGCCTCCTGTTGTGCCCCTCAACAGCCCTGGTATCTGGCTGCTCAAATTCAGTACCCAGGTGATATGCCTTGGTGCTCTATCCCAGGGGAAACTTCTCAGCCTTAGCATCACAAATATTATGGAGCATGCAGCATGACCATGGGAATATTTTCCTCATTTACTTCTAACCTGCCATAAAGGCAGCACTATTGCACTTTTAATCTGCCAAAGGCACATTCTATAGTCATTATGCACCTACTCAGCCTATTGTTCAAGCACTCCTTACTGTTGTCCAGGTTTCCCGTGTAAGGCTTCATGAGCCATGGGAGTAAGGGGTATGCTGAGTCTTCCAGGATGATTATGGGCATTTCAACATTCCCCACTGGAATCTTCTGGTCTGGAAAGAAAGTCCCTGCTTCGAGTTTTCTGTACAGGCCTGTGTTCCTGAAGATGTGTACATCATGCTTCTTCCTGAACCACACTGCATTGATATCAGCCAAATGAGCCAGGTGATCCACCAGTGCCTGCAATACCATAGAGAAGTAGCCCTTGTTATTGATGTATTTCATCACAAGAAGGTCTGGGGCCAAAATTGGAATATGCGTGCCATCTATCGCCCCTCTGCAGTTAGACAATCCCATTGCCACAAAGCCATCCTCTATTTTATGCACATTGCCAAGTTTCACAGTCCTTTGTAGCAGGATGCAATTAATCGCCCTGCACACTTGCATTACTGCAGCCCCAACAGTCGACTTCCCGACTCCAAACTGATGTACGACTGACTGGTAGCAGTCTGAAGTCGCCAGCTTCCACACAGTGATCACCACACGCTTCTCCACTGAGAGTGCAGCTCTCATTTTGGTGTCCTTGCACCGCAGTGCTGGGGGGAGCTCTGCACACAGTTCCAGGAAGGTGGCTTTCTTCATCCAAAAGTTCTGCAGCTACTGCTCGTCATTCCACATCTGCATAATTATGCGATCCCACCACTCAGTGCTTTGTTTCCCGAGCTCAAAAGTGATGGTCCACTGTGTACAGCTGCTCCATGAATGCCAAAAGCAATCTGGTATTGTTTCTTTCCATGACACACAGCAGATCAGGCACCTCGGATTTCTATTCAGATGAGGAGCTCATGATATACTGCATGACCATCCGCGATGTGTTCATAACAGTGACCAAAACCATACAGAGCAGTGCGGTGTCCATCCGTTCAGAGAGAGATAGTGGGCACGCAGGAAACAGGGGCTGTTGAAAAATGCTGTGAAATGCAGTCAGAAACCCATGGAATGCTGGGACGGAAAGAACTGCATCATGGGATGTTGAGCCCATGCCCATGTTGCACTGCAATCCACTCTGCCTTCCCACAACTCCTAGCTGCAGAAGGTGGCAAGTAGCACAGTGAGATAGCTACCCACAGTGCACTGCTCTCACTGTCAATGCGAGAGCAGTAAATGTGCTCTGCCGACAGAAGGAGCATTATGTGAACATGCACAAGCAATGTGATTATATCGTTTTTTGATTGTCATAGTAACTTGTGTCAACAAAACTCTGTAGTGTAGACAAGGCCTTAGAGAGTACAGTTGTAACCTTTCCTTTCCATGAGCTTGGCTGCTAGTGAATCTCATTTGCTCAAATATTCCCTTCAAATGAATATGCAAGGTATGTTAACATGGGCAAAGCATTGTACCTTAAAATGTAAACCCGAGAACAAATAAGGATAAAGAGCATTGATTCAACAAGATGGGAATAAAAACTTGACATTCAGGGATCTCACATATAAGGCCTTCAAGCCAGATCAGGCATCTAGAATTATTTGATTCAACCCTATAATCCAAGAAACACTTTAATTTGAGTCCGGAATGTCAAAAAATGACAAATTCCTCCTGACTCTTTTGAAATGGTTGTAGCCCACAGTGCTGAATCAGCACAGTCATAAAATGCACCTTCTGTCAGGCTGAGAAGAAGCACTGCTTCCAGATCTGCTGATTCTGCATGGGGCCAATAGTCCCACTGCAGCTGGAGAGTTTACAGAATCTATTTAATAAAACACAGGAACCCAGTGGAGGGCTCTTTTCCTAAACTAAACCGTTGGTGTAGACTGGAGGCAAACCATTGATTATTGGGGATCAGGGCCCCATTGTGTAGGCACTGGACACTCTCCTCTCTTGCCTCACAAACATTAGCCCAGAGGCAGTGATTTATATCCAAATTGGCAGTTGTTTAAAAGCTTTGATGCTCAAGTATTTGGAGTACAACAGAATCAATTATTGTAAGGATTTAAAGTGATTAAAGATCAAATATTTTTGCACACAAACTTGGAGCGTATGGGGCTGACTGTCAGTGTAGTACGTTTTATGTGAGTGAAATGGAGTGCTATGTATTGGAACTGTGCAAGAAACAGGCTGCAGTAAAAATCATGACAGAAAGCACTGACCTTTTGTTGTTTGACTCCCAAAGTCACTGTGCTATTATTTTGGGAGATTTGTTTAAAATTAATTGCAATTATCTCTGTTTTAACTGAGAAAAAATAATGCAAGAACAATGTATTAAGAGACATATATTTGAAAATATTGTAATGCTAAGGTTCATTATGACACATTTGTAGCAATGTGCAGTGAGAAGTCCATGCAGCATACATACTATATATAAGGTCTGGCTATGCAATAAATAGTTGTATTTCTTTAAGGGAGGCTCAGTATAATGTACAATTGATATATCCTTTGAGCATGGGATAATCCCATTTACACATCAGAGGATATTCCTTCAAGTAATGATAAAAATATAAAGAAATAGGATTTTGGCAAATTAAAAATTGAAATCTTACTTACTCTGCTTTTGATAGATTTTTGAGTGATATATTTAAGAGTAAAAAGAACAGGAGTACTTGTGGCACCTTAGAGACTAACAAATTTATTTGAGAGTTGATGGATTTCCACTCCATACCTTGCATAATGACAGGTTTCAGAGTAGCAGTCGTGTTAGTCTGTATCCTCAAAAAGAACAGCTTTTGAAAATACAATACGTTGCAAGATTCAAACTCCGCAGGCTTGAATTATATTGTGTACAACATGATTCTCTTCTCACTCACGCTGGTGTAAATTAGGAAAAACTCCACAGAAGTCCATGGAGTTATAGTAAAGTACAATCAGTCTTAGTAGAGGTTCTAGCCTCTTGTTTTTATTCTCTGTAACTTTTCAGCTGTTTTGAATATTGATTTTCTTTTTTCTATATTGAACATGATTGTGAGATTTAAAGGGGAATAGGAAACACGTCCATATAATACTTAAATACTTTCATCTTGATTCTTTGGACAATTACTTTATATGTATAAATAGTCTAATATTTAATGAGAATAAACCATTAAGGAAATGTAATGTCAAGGTTTCTGGGAGCCCCCATTAAAGGGTAAAGGATGTAAACATGAAGCCCTTCAGAGGAGAAATATATAAATGGTTTTTCTTCAAGAAGCATTGAAAGAGACCAGAGAATATATATTTTTAAAAAATGCTGAGGAAAGATCTGAGTCTTATCAGTATGCCTTAAGCTATTATTCTGCAGTTGGAGGACTCTTACGATGATATATTTCACTAGTGGGTGAAATTGATGAAAATATATTGTTTGGTAATATAATTAATATATTTATGAGTATGTTTCTTTTATGGATAATCCTGAGATTTTTCTTATCTAATGGCCAAAAGACTAGATTACAGGAGCATTTACTTTAGATTTGTTCTGTAATCCAAACCCCAGTACTGGAAGTCACTTGCCTTACTCTAAGGCTGGGATAGTCTTTGCTCAGTGTGATATTTAGGTTCTTTTAAAGCTTGTTAAAGTCCTCTATACTTCATGAACATGGAGGAGATCCAACCAGAATCAATCGGACAATTATTTGTCTCCTGTTCCCATGGTAGCTATTCTATGATGGATCTTTTGTTCCAATCTCTTTAAGATAACATCTATTTCTCAGTGTACTCTATGTTTAGATGTAGCTGAAAGGCCATCTTATTACTATCTGACTCATCTCTAAGTTATTCATTCAAGTTCAGAAAGAAGTTTTCTCTTAGATTCACTTCTTCACTGAAGAGGAGGAAATGGCAGAAACTTAAGAAATATTGGGGCTAAAATCATTATGCCTAAGAACTGTCAGAAGTTATTTTTTAAAAACTTGCCTGGGCCTGACAAACTTGCCCATATATAAATAATATATTATGAATTCTCTTGCATCAGCATTTGTCACCAATAAAATAATGCAAAGGCCCAGAGCTGTGTATTTGAATATTTGAACTGTGAGAAAAAGGCAACCCTGAAATCCCCTTGTATGAAAAAAATTTATTTCCCCTCAGAAAAGTACACAATGCCTGCCTCAAATGTAGCCCAACCTGGGATAAATATAAGCTAGAGTCTACAGTAGTACTGTATCCAGAACGCTGTGAAAGGATTTATTTTGGTCATATTTGCTGAAGTTTCTTTTTTTAATTTCATTTCCATTGGCTACTTTTCCTGTGGTTTTTTGGTCTTGTGTTTCTCGGACGTGGTGAGTAATCATTTGCCAGCTACACATAGTTGTTGTTCAAATGTCTGACTAGCTCAACATACTTTTAGTTAGACAGTCAGATTGCAAGTCATTGATGAAAAGCTGTTTCACACAGAAGACATATCCTACAGTAAAAAAAACAAGTACAAAGATTTTTGTTAAGGATCAGAATGCCCATGATTTTAAATGTCTCAAAATGCTGGGTTTAGTAAAATCCTCAACAAAAAACTGCATTATAAAAGCACATTGATAAAAATGTTTTCTTCCCAATGCCACACAAAATACAGAAGTAACACTTCTCAAGTGTCTTAAAAAGCACCTTTAAAAAATTAAAGGATCGTAGCAGATAAATGCACTTAGCCAAATATTTCAGTGAAGCAAAAGCAGTTTAGGCACACAAATGGTGTAACTAAGCAAAATGGGAAAGCGCCAGTGTCCAAACATCCACAGTTATACATGAGGAGCCTAAATGTTCTTCATCTGGAGGAATGGCATAGAAGAGCGGTGTAAACCAGACAAAGATCAAGCCCTGGTACAGGGCAGCCACAAACATGATCAGGTCTGGATGATGTCTCAAAAGTAGGGGCAAAGTGATTACTGCTCCTACAGGAAAACTGTCAGGCACTGTATGCAAGACCATGGTCAAGCATCTGCCAGGCTTCAGGGAAATAGGGTAATTTAAAAAAAACAAAAAAACCTTTCACAACACAGTGAACACCTTGCTCTTAACTCTTAACTACCATCCAAACTAAAAGTAAGCTAGAAAATCATAAGCAGCCTTCCTACCACTGAAAACACTCCCACAAAGCACACACCATTGGACGCCACAACATTGGTCGCCATTCTGTGTCACCATTCTAACGACAGGACGCAATGAGACTGAAAACTTTTACACTGCTTTCCTGAAGGCTCCGTGGATTTCTGAAATCGGTGAGCTTTTTGTGTGTGGGACACCCTGCCTCTCTGTCTTAGCAGCTAACTATGCCCTCTGTCACAGCTACAGACAGTTTAATTCACAGTACATTTTCACCACTGCAGAATCCTTCTTCCAGCTTTCACACTCCAGGGAGCCCAATTTTCCATGCTCTGACTTAACTTGTATAACTTTTTCATTTGGTATTGAAGATTTTTGACCGTTATGCCCCTCACTGCAATTCATTTTTCAAGAAAATGAGAGAGGAAATGCTGCTGTTTGTAGATGTGAGGTAATTATTTGATTAAACTTCTTCTTGGTCAGGTTATATCTATTGAGGACAAGTTTTTTTTATTCACTATAATCACTTACAATAACCAATGTACAACTACAATGGTGCTTGTGTGCACAGTGATGGGCAAGTTACACATATGACAGACAGATGGCTGGTCAAGACTTCTGAAAATTATAGATTTAAAACCCAAATGAATGTAGTGCTATGGAAAGTTGCTGGATAGAAAAGGGAGTATTCTGCTAATCCACAACACAAAACTGTATCACCTATTCAGCAACAAACACAGAAAATCAAACAAGAATACAGTAAAATCCACACATTTTCAATTTTTATAAAGAAAATATAAGAACAATATCATGTCATCTCTGTATTAAAGTTCCATTTATAAAGGGTTAATACATGAGCCATAAGCATACTTCAGACATGAGTAATATGTGTTATTGATGGTTATAAGCACAACAGTAAAAGGTGCTGTAAATTGCTATACACCATTGACCTACTGGACTCTATAGTAATCTATAATAATTGAGTAATAATGTATTAAAATATCTATTAGTCATGTAGTAGCTCTTTATACATTATTTATAAATGAAATTTATAATATAAATTGAAAATGTAGCCCACTACCATAAGGAAGAGAAAAATATTATAAATGAAAAACAATAGCATAGTTCACAGTATCCGGCATTGTTATAAATTATGTCTGTCTATCTTAGGTAGTTACATGGCCCCGATTACCACAGTGTGCGCATGCCCCATGATCATTAATGTGTTTGTACTCAGAATACCCCTACGAGATAGGGAAGTGCTATTATCCCCATTTTACAGATGGGGAATTGAAGCACAGATCCTCAAGGGTATTTAGGCTTCTGACTCCCACTGAAATCAATGGAGATTTGGATTTAATCTAAATTTAATTTAGACCTTGGAGAATCTGGGCCATAGAGACTAAGGGCTTGTCTACTTGGTGGGGTAATGTGCTCTATGGAGGTGTGGTTTCTAAAATGCACTAACATGTTGTGCATTAATTAGGCCATGTAGATCCTGCTGGTGTGCACTAAAGGTTCTCCAGTGCACTTTAATGTAGTATCATTTCAAATTGCAGTATGTTAAAGCACACCAGAAGAGTCTGCACAGACCAATTAATGTGCAACATGTTAGTGTTCTTAAGAAATGACACCTATTGAGCACATCACCCCACCGTGTAGACAAGCCCTAAGTAACTTGCCCAAGATCACACAAGACGACTGTGGTGGAACAGGGAATTAAACCCAGGCCTTCCAAGCTGCAGGCTAGCACCCTAACCCCTTGTGAGACGTACATCTGAAAAGGGGCAGGAAGCAGTACAAACTATTGGCTGCAGCATGGGAATGAGAGTCAAAGGAGTGGGCTACTGGTCCTGTTTCTGGCAGTGACTCAGTATGGAGCCTTGGGTAAGTTGCTGCACACGCTACTTCAGTTCCCGAGCTACAAAATGAGGATGAAAAATGCTTGTCAAACATTTGAAATAAGTTTTTAATGCACCAGTAAAGTGAAGAGAAGGAAAACATAAGGAAAAAGTGAGAGAGAGATTTGTAAAATGCCCAACAGGTATAGAGAAACTTGAAGAAAGAAAGAAAAAAACACTTGGATAAACACAGAAGTGAAGAGATGAACTAACTGTACAGGCATTAAAACCTGTTTTTAAAAGAATAAAAAAAATCATCTAATTTCTCCATCACTCCTACGTGAATGCAGATAAGTCCTTTACTTCATGTATTATGGATCCTTTGAAAGTTTGGGTTTTATCTGCTTTTCCTTTGCAATTCAAGTTAAAAACATTTATGTCCCCATCATTTTCTTTCTCCAAGTCAGGGCACTTGACAGATGTTGTTCATTTTCCTCCTTTGTTGTTTTACTTAGGAAAATTGTAATTCCAGTGATACAAGAATCGGCCCAAGTATAAACGTGAGATATAGATGTGAGACTCAACTCAATATGTTCTCACTTTCGCCACCAAAAGGGTGGGTAGGCCTGTGTTGTCCCATTGCACCCCTAATTGCCTGCTCTTATGCACACACAAATGTCAGTGCTACTTGTCCTCAAGGGATTGCCAGACATCTATGGGAAATTTTGATTTATTTAAAAATAAACTTCTTATGAGACATCTAATTCCAAAAACTGTTTGAAAAGTTTCAGAGTAGCAGCCGTGTTAGTCTGTATCCGCAAAAAGAACAGGAGTACTTGTGGCACCTTAGGTACCTTAGCCACAAGTACTCCTGTTCTTTTTGTTTGAAAAGTGTCATAATCTCTGAAAAACTCCTCTTTCCTTATGCACTTCAACAAAAACTCCAGCTAGATGGAACTTTACCAAATGTTCAAAACATCCCCTTTAGGGTAAGAATAATAAAGAAAAGAGACAATATGGCCTGGTGGCTGGAGCCTGGTAGCAGGAAACTTGGATTCTAACCCCATCTCTGCCACTTTATAGTGTGTGATACTAAGCAAGTCACACCAGGACTGACCCTGGAACCCTTCCTTATGTGAGTAATCCTCACTCAGGTCTGAAGTCTCTATGATTTCAGTAAATCCACTTGCCCAGCTAAGGACATACCTAAGGGGTCAAAATCTGGCTTGGAATCTCTCTGAACCTCAGTTTTTTCCATCTGC
The DNA here is from genome assembly GCF_028017835.1 of Emys orbicularis. Taxonomy (NCBI): domain Eukaryota; kingdom Metazoa; phylum Chordata; order Testudines; family Emydidae; genus Emys; species Emys orbicularis. Next base: position 48,053,895 of record NC_088684.1, on the reverse strand, counting down.
AGAAGAGGGATGAAATAGTTACCTCTCTCACAGGACTAATGTGAGGCCTTGTCTATATTAGAAAAGGCCATCAGTGAAATACCCATAACTGTAGTTAATCAGAGGTATCCGGCTCTGATTGTGTTTGAATTCTTGGAGCTGTATCATGTGCTCTCATTGAATGTGCTATCATTCAATTCTGTCCCTTGTTTATACTGATACTGTGCTGTCGCGACTTTGGCACATTACCTTCTGAGTATGTATCCCACAATTCCTGGCACTGCTCCTAGACCCACTGCTTTCTGTGCAGTCTTTGCTCAGGATTATGGGATACCTCCAGTTGAATTTATTAGTCAGTATAATGCATCCCAAGGCAGATGGTCTACACAAAACCCTATGCACTCCTTTTGCTCTGCATTAGTGTTTTAGGTAGTGCACAGGGTCTTAGGCAAACCCTTCGCACTGAGGTGAATTTCATGCCAGAATCCTTTTGAGAGGCAGCATGCTCCAGTGGATAGAGGACTAGAATGGACTAGGGTTCTAAACGTGGTTTATAATAATGGCTGATCTTCTGTGTAACTTTGGGCATGTCACTTCACCGCTTTATGTGTCTATTTCCCCTACCCCTTTGGTCTGTCTTGTTTACTTGGATTGTTATCTCTTAGGGGCATGCACTGTCTTTTATTGTGTTTATAGAATGCCTAATGGGGCCCCAATTTCAGCTGGTGCCTCTAGGTGCTCCTGTGATACAAATAATGATGATTGGATGAGAGGTGCTGTGAAACTGCAAAGAATTATGATATTATTGCTAAAATGTATTTTTAAAATGTGGCTCTCTCAGAGGCTGACCAATTTCCCTAACAGTTGGAGTCAGCTTAATCGGCATGAAAGTCTTGCCTCACTCCGGATCTCTTTCTGTCTCTCTCTGTCCATTTCTGTTGCATTTTTGTGGAGCAGATACATCAATTTTCAAATGAAGCACACTGTCTAGAAACTTGAAGGTGGCCTAATTTGCTCTCAATTCAAATATTCCATTATTAATGAGAAATTCAGCTTAATTATATATTCATATGCCTTCAAATTATAATGGACAGACCTTTGCAAAACACAGAGACGTTTTCCAGTCAGCCATTAACACTAATACACATTGTTTATTTTTTCTGGCAATTGGTCTTTGCTTTTAAACTCCAAAGTAATGTTAATTTAATAATACAGGATAGAGTTCAATACTGGAAAAGCCATCCTGTCCCATAAGGGCTTATGCACAATTCTAAACCTGCTCATTCCTCTATCTGAAAACACAGAAATCCCCTTGGTCACAGCAGGAAATAGTTTCTGGATCCTCCCATGGCAGGATGTAGGAATTAAATGCTTGTATCATGTGTTTCTGAAAGTGCTATTCAGCAAACTATGAAAAAGTTCTTTTTTTGTTTGGGATTTTTATGAACTTTTATGAACCAGTAACCTTCAGAGGGAAAATATGGATTTCTGCCCTTTTTGTCTCTTTACATTGTATACAGAAGGCTTGGACGGTTTTTTGTTTTGTTTTTAATTTTGTGCTTATTTTTACATTAGAAATTCAGATCTTGTCTGTCCTACTTTTCTGAAAATAGAAGACTGAAAAACTAGTCAGTTTAAGAAATCAGAGACTCCAAGTAAGTAAAACATGATTAGCTTTAGAAAATTAACTGATTTATTCAGATTGTTTAAAACCCTTTTGGGCTGTTTGTAGTTTTTAACAACTGTTTAATTCAAACACCTAAGGGGCACTTTGAATCTTAAACAAAGGCATCTTTTCTCCAAACTCTCTCCACTTCAGTGAAGTGCTGGGAAAGCTCCTAGGCCTCACCTGAGACCTCCATGGAGTCTCCCAGCAAAACCAGGGAAGACCAGATGTGACATTTTTTAACCATTTTTAAGTTATACAAATGAAGTTAACAAACCCATACCTTCAACCCCAGTCGCCCCTCCAAAACAGCATTTTAAAACATCATAAAGAAGCACAATAGGGAACAAAACCTAAAGTTTTTTTTTCACTTTACAGAACAACTGTATTGAAATGAAAATGACAGATGTTGTCCCAATTCTGCTTGATGCTACAAAACTCCTGGTTTTCACCAGGGCAGCTTCACATTTATGCACAAGCTCTGCAAAGCTATGGACTCACTTCTGAGAAGTGCTAAGCCTCCTCTGAGAGAGGCGCATTACCCTCAACTAACACTGACCTCAACAGGCGTTGTGGCCACTCCACATCTCTCAGGGTCAAACCAACCAGGCTGTTTTTTTCTCCCCAGCCCAATACACTTGATCCTACATTATGATCTGAGCTGCAAAATCAAATATGCAAATCATGTACTACACAAGTTTAACTAAATGCCTCAGAGATGTCTTTTAATGAAGTGACCCGCTGCTGGCACTATGATCCACAGGGATCCACCTGGAACGAGGCCTAGAAACTATTTCTCTGTAACAATATACACAAAGAAATTTAGTTCAAAACTTATCACATCATCATTACAATTAAAGAGTTTCTTCCTGTATGGCATCTCACTTGCATCAGCTCCCAGTCCCAAATGTTTCTGCAATGAATATCTATCCCAGCTTTAATAGTCATGCCTAATAAAGCAGATTTTTCTACCTCAGAAGATTTGCACTCCTGTGGTAGTTGATATAACCTAACATCTGGCAAGCCTTGCTTCAAAAAGTAAAACTCATGCTGCATGCATCTACCAGCCACATTTACTGTACAATAGTGTCATGGAATCTACTGATTTGGAGAGGTGTATTAGCTGAAGCATTTCTAAAGTAACATCAGACCAGGAAATCTGAATTCTCCATCAACTAAACTAGGGAAACAATTCCTTCTGGAATCTTTCTGGCAAACAGTCCATCACAGCTTTGATCAGTCTGAGGTGCATCTGGTTTTTCAATATATTACATGACTGCTGTTATTACAATGTCTGGGGCGGCAGACATTCTACCTGGAACCACATGCAGCTCAGAAAGTTGAAATCAAGTTCTAAATAATAAAGGAGTCAGTCAACAGTTATGGAATCAAAAGTACATGTGCAAGCAAATATTCATCTGTTAATTATTATCTATTGTCTACTTGTTGAATGTACAGTTACGCAATCTTTCTCTTGGGTTGTTCAAATATTTTTTCTTTTTAATATTTTTTTTGCAAAAATACAAGGAAAGCAATATAAGTTTAAACTCTGAGGATCATAGTTATTTTTAAGAAAGAAAAGTTGTCTCAGAATTCCACCCCAAATTTTTTTCACTCCCCCAATGCTTCTAGCAGAATTGACATGTGATTTTATGGACAAATCAATTTCCTCCAGTTATATCATGAATAGAAATCTACTCTGCATTAAGTCAGGGGAATTGATCTAGGAAGGATGTTGGAAATCTTTTCCATGTTCCATTCAGCTGGCCTTTAAGATTATATGCTTGCTGGAAAGAAACATGAACTGAACTTAATAAAAAGAGTTTAGATGGGTTTATTTATTTATTTTTAATAAAAAGCATCTCCCTAGTTTAACTTGGAGTCTAATTTAGTTTAAGTATACAATCCATCTAGATAGCAGCTCTGTTAGAGCTAACCACGTGGGATAGTGAAAATGTTCTTTCAAGAAGTTCTATTAATAACACTGGTCTACAATTTTTGAGAAGTTGTCTGCTTCAGAGATAAAATGTGCTATTTATTATGTATTTTCATGTGCTGAATTCAAATATGAAAATTAAAACAACTGATTGGCTACTGTTTCTAAGATATTTAAGTTTTTACATTTTGTGTCTATGTATATTGTGTAGATAGTAGAGTTTTAATCATAAATTGTAAACCTAGGTCTTTTCATGTGTTTATGGTTGCTTTACATGATAATATTTCACCTGTCCTGTTTATGTAACACTTTAAAAATCAGCAAAAGCGTTATATAAATAAAATTTATTATGAAACAAAAGGCAAAAAACTATTCTGTACATACTTTAGTCCTATTCAGTGTCTACTCGGCGCTTCTTGGCTTGTCTCTTGTATTCATTAAATGGAGCATCTCTTGTCACTGTCCAGCAATAGTCTGCAAGCATTGATGGGCTCCATTTGCCCTGATAGCGTTTCTCCATTGTTGCAATGTCCTGGTGAAATCGCTCGCCGTGCTCGTCGCTCACTGCTCCACAGTTCGGTGGGAAAAAATCTAGATGAGAGTGCAAAAAATGTATCTTTAGTGACATGTTGCAACCAAGGCTTTTGTATGCCTTGAGGAGGTTTTCCACCAACAACCTGTAGTTGTCTGCCTTGTTGTTTCCGAGAAAATTTATTGCCACTAACTGGAAGGCTTTCCATGCCGTCTTTTCATTGCCACGCAGTGCATGGTCAAATGCATCATCTCGAAGAAGTTCACGAATCTGAGGACCAACAAAGACACCTTCCTTTATCTTAGCTTCACTTAACCTTGGAAATTTTCCATGGAGCTACTTGAAAGCTGTTTGTGTTTTGTCAATGGCCTTGACAAAGTTCTTCATCAGACCCAGCTTGATGTGTAAGGGTGGTAACAAAATCTTCCTTGATTCAACAAGTGGTGGATGCTGAACACTTTTCCTCCCAGGCTCCAATGACTGTCGGAGTGGCCAATCTTTCTTGATGTAGTGGGAATCTCTTGCACGACTATCCCATTCGCAGAGAAAACAGCAGTACTTTGTGTATCCAGTCTGCAGACCAAGCAAGAGAGCAACAACCTTCAAATCGCCACAAAGCTGCCACTGATGTTGGTCATAGTTTATGCACCTCAAAAGTTGTTTCATGTTGTCATAGGTTTCCTTCATATGGACTGCATGACCAACTGGAATTGATGGCAAAACATTGCCATTATGCAGTAAAACCGCTTTAAGACTCGTCTTCGATGAATCAATGAACAGTCTCCACTCATCTGGATCGTGAACGATGTTGAGGGCTGCCATCACACCATCGATGTTGTTGCAGGCTACAAGATCACCTTCCACGAAGAAGAATGGGACAAGATCCTTTTGACGGTCACGGAACATGGAAACCCTAACATCACCTGCCAGGAGATTCCACTGCTGTAGTCTTGAGCCCAACAGCTCTGCCTTACTCTTGGGTAGTTCCAAATCCCTGACAAGATCATTCAGTTCACCTTGTGTTATGAGGTGTGGTTCAGAGGAGGAGGATGGGAGAAAATGTGGGTCCTGTGACATTGATAGTTCAGGACCAGAAGTTTCATCCTCTTCCTCTTCCTCGTCTGACTCAAGTGAGAATGATTCTGGTGCATCAGGAACCGGCAGTCCTTCTCCGTGGGGTACTGGGCGTATAGCTGATGGAATGTTTGGATAATGCACAGTCCACTTTTTCTTCTTTGACACACCTTTCCCAACTGGAGGCACCATGCAGAAGTAACAATTGCTGGTATGATCTGTTGGCTCTCTCCAAATCATTGGCACTGCAAAAGGCATAGATTTCCTTTTCCTGTTCAACCACTGGCGAAGATTTGTTGCACAAGTATTGCAGCATATGTGTGGGGCCCACCTCTTGTCTTGATCTCCAATTTTGCAGCCAAAATAAAGGTGATAGACTTTCTTAACCATAGTGGTTATACTGCGGTTTTGTGATGCAAAAGTCACTTCACCACAAACATAGCAGAAGTTATCTGCACTGTTCACACAAGTACGAGGCATCTCTGCTCACTTTGGCTAAACAGAAATGTGTCCCTTTGCAAAATCAAACACTGACAAATAAGAGAGCACGACACTGTATGATTTCTAGAGCTGATATAGGGCAATTTGTTCAGCAGAGTGATGTAAGCTTCGTTAGGATTGCATCATCCATGACTTCTAGGAATAACATGATGCAATTCATATCATGTATGATGCAATACCAGCTTCAGATTGCATCATTCATTGTTTTGCCTAAAAAGCAAGTACTGTCCAAACCCAGTCATAGATTTATTCATAGATCCAGTCAAAGATGTATTTTAGTCATTTCTGGTTTAAATTGAGATCCCTTCCCTTTATAACTCACTTATCCTCCGCCATTCCCAAGTCAAGGGTCGTATATACTGACCCAATAGCATATCTTGAAAACTAGAGCCAATCAACAATTTTAAGCATCATTTTCATTCTCAGTGACCCAGAATTAGTAAAGTTTGACTTCATTTATTTCAGAAGCATTTTGGCTGTAGAGCAGTGTAATCTATGAACTTGCTGTATATTCTGTATGTATTTTCCACTCTATGATCTCTAAGCATGTAACAAAAATTAACTAAGACTATGTCTACACTAGCACTTTTTTCGGTGAAAAAACACACCCCTGACTGAAAAAAGCACTTGTGTGGACAGTGCTATGTCAGTGGGAGATCCTGCTCATTGGAGATGGTTTAATTATGCAGACAGGAGAGCTCTCTCCCACCTGCATAGAGCGGCTACAGTGGTACAGCTGCAGTGATACAGTTGTGCTGCTGTAAGGTCCGTAGTGTAGACATAGCCTAAGACTCACAACCCCAAGTATTATCCCCCATTTAACAGTTGGCAAGAGTGAAGCACAGAGATGTTAGTTGACACGCCCATGGCCACAGCATGGCAAGTTAATGGTAAAGTTGGGAGTGGGACCCAATAGTCCTTGCTATAGCTATGAGAAACAATTGTATGTTTTACTATAAATTCAAAGGTGAACCCATGTAGTCCAAACATTTGCAAACCTGGGTCAATTGAACAATTCACATAGAGTCCATGGAGACTTGCAGTTTGACACAGAACTAGTAGAAATTCAGGGGAAAGGCTTAGACTGTTTTGTTTTGAATTTTTGGGTTCATTTGAATCCAAGACAAAGCCAGACCAAAGGGATACAAACCTCATTGAAAATGGAGAATAGGTTTCTTCTCTCCTGGCAAACTATAAGTGCTTATTTTGTATGAGTCTAGTGAACTCTAAGTCCACTGCTGTACCCAGTGGACCCACTGCACAAAGCTTTTCTCACTGTACATCTATACAAAAAGGACAAAAAGAGGGGTTAAAATAAGTTCAATCACATCTCCATTTCTCTCTCTTATGCCCTAGAATGTGAGAAGCTATTCAAAACTGAATTTTCAAAACAGTCTTTTTTAAAAACAGTCTCATATTCATTTCAAGTTGTAAGCCACATGCCAAGAAAAGACACAGGGAGCTTTATAATTATACTAAAATACTGAATGAAAATGTTACATTTCTTGGAGTAAAGGTTGGAAGAGCAGGATGCAGAAAGAAAGGAAATAAAGTAACAGGTGAAAAGGCAATTCTGGAAAGTCTTTCACATAAATAAGATAGGGGAGAGGAAGGTAGAATCAGAATATAAAAAATGTGTGCAGCAGATTGAAACCTACTGGACAACTTATCTCCAGGGGCGGCTCTATGTTTTTTGCCGCCCCAAGCACGGCAGTCAGGCAGCAAATGCCAACACAACAATTTTTAGCCCCATAGCCCAAGACTGAATCAGCTGACCTGGGCAATCTCTGTATAGATTTACCCACTCTGGCTATCTAATCCTGGGAGTTTTGCCATTGACCTCAGTGGGTCAGGATTAAAAGAGCCTTAAAATTCCACCTGCAGGAGGAAATGTCTTTTCTACAGGAAATCAACGATATTCAGTGGAATTCACCCTGTGGGGCAGGAAGTCTCATTCAGGACAGGTGGAATTTTAATGCTCCAATTGCTAAACCAGTTACAAGTACAAGATTCACTCAGTGTCTAGTAGAGACTTCAGTATTTCATAGCATACCACAAGCTTCTCTGTGCAATGAAAGGTGCATCATGCTGGTTATTTCTCTGAGCTAGGTCACCTGCTTTAAGTTGTGACAAAGCACAGAGGAAAAGAAGATGTGTGGCTCACCACAGAAGTTTGCAACATGCCGCAAAATGCTACAACCTCTCTGACATTTTGTATGAGCAAATTCCACTCTGTTGTATTATCCCCCATGTGGGGCTTGAATTGCCCTCAATTCACCCACTTTCACACTGGTTTCAAGGGATTTACTTCTGATATCCCTCACTGTAAAAATAGAATCAATCCCATGGTGTTCTGCAGCATTTAAATCAAAGGTGTAATATTTGTACCTATCATCAGTACATAGTATCTACTTATTCTTGAAACACTTTCTAAAGCAAATTATTATGTATACCACTGTATATATCTCACAGATTAAAACAAAACAAAACAAAAAACACACAGAGAGTCACAAAGAGCCCAGAGTATGTAGCTAAAGGCAATGGGCATGCACAGATGTAGCTAAGTGGTGGATTTCCCCTGCAGAGTCTGTAGAAGACTATGCAAGAAAGAAAGAATCCAGCTTGACTTTGAGTTCCCAGACTGAATTATCAGGGTGGCCAGTTAGAAAAAAAACCTTTTGAACTGAGGAAATTTGACATGGAAGTTAATAGACACAGTAAACATTAAGCCCCACCTTGCCAGTTCTGTTAGTCAGTTATCAGAGTGGGAGCCTCTTGAATTCTCTGGAATGTTTTGATTCTACAAATAAGTGCATAATTTATGAAATTATCTAAATCATTTGAAAGTGCCATTCAGCATCAAAAGATTTTTAACTCTGATTTTGTTGAAAATTAATGTGCTAGATTATTAAAAAGACAGCCAGAGCTTTCTTTCAGCATGTCATGTCTTAATGTAGGTTCTGGCACTGGTCATGATAGTCTTTGACAATGAATATAAATGTTCAGAAGATAGGTACCAAAGATTTCTGTTGATAGCTAGAGACCAGGTACTTCATCAGTTTGTGTTATCTGTGGATATTTCCTTCCCCAGCCCAGATAGGGCCTTGTAATGTATGAAGTTTTGTTGGAGCTGTGTTGGTCCCAGGATATTAGAGAGATAAGGTGGGTGAGGTATAAAAGTTATTACTTTACCATTCTTAACACTGGTCAGTTTGTAGAGTTAAGGGGGAGTCAGTAGGGGAAACTGACAGGAAGAGGAAGGATTTCATGTTTCTTGGAGTCAGGACTTTTGCCTCAATTTGACCCTCTCATTGGGAATACTGCTTCTCTTCTGGCCTGTCCCTACTGTTAGTGAGCTATGTCCCCTCGCCCCACTTCCAGAGAGCCTACATACTACCTTAGTCCAGGAACTAGCAAGGGACAGGCAGCACTCACTGTGAGAGCAAGCTAGAGGCAGAGAGTTTGTGACCTGGAGTCCAGAGCAGCTGTGTGCTAAGGCATGCTGATGACCAGAACTATGGCACCCAGCAGTGTGAAGTTCCACACTCCACAGTAGCAGGGCATGGTCTTCTGCTTCTTGTTGGTGGGAGGTAGTGGGTGGGTTCAGGAATGGAGGCGGACAGGTGCCACTGCAAGCGAGGGAAAGCAGGAGGAGCTCAGCTCCCAACTCTTAGCTGAACCATATGGATGATTGTACTTGCCCTTGGAGATCTAAACCAGAAATACCCTGGAACTGTGTTGCAGTTGTGTTGTTTTATATTCAGGTAATCCACTAGTCTTAGTAATAATTCATTGCTAGTAACTTAACGACTGTCTTTAATAGATAAATAATTAACATATACCCAGAGTATCTTAACTCAAGTCAACCAATAGTTTAACCTAAAACCAGCTGCCTCCTCCCACTGTCAGCTCCTACACCCTAAAGATTTTTTTTTTCATTCTCTTAAAGACACAGTAAATCCACATCTCTTTTCTTTTCTCTTCTGTTCTTTTCTCTTTTTTGGAACAAATTTATTCATACATACATCTTTTAACAGGTCTCCATTGATGCAATGACTGTATAACTTCTATATTTGCTGTATTATTGAAGCAACAGAGGGTCCTGTGGCACCTTTAAGACTAACAGAATTCTGTTAGTCTTAAAGGTGCCACAGGACCCTCTGTTGCTTTTTACAGATTCAGACTAACACGGCTACCCCTCTGACACTTGACTGTATTATTGAAGTTATTCTTACTACTGAGAGAGATGATGTCATTTTCATTTCTTGCTGCTCTTGTTGCTATACTACAGGGGTCAGCAACCTCTGGCATGCGGCTCGCCAGGGTAAGCACCCTGGCGGGCCGGGCCAGTTTGTTTACCTGCCGCGTCCACGGGTTCGGATGATCGCGGCTCCCACTGGCCACGGTTCGCCGCTCCAGGCCAATGGGGCTGCGGGAAGTGGCACGGGCCAGGGTGTGTGCTGGCTGCGGCTTCCCACTGCCCCCATTGGTCTGGAGCAGCAAACCGCGGCCAGTGGGAGCCGCGATCGGCCAAACCTGCGGTTGCGACAGATAAACAAACTGGCCCAGACCGCCAGGGTGCTTACCCTGGCGAGCTGCGTGCCAGAGGTTGCCGACCCCTGCTGTACTGTATCATTTCTTCTTTCAGTGGAGTCTGGTATTGCAGGTAACAACTGCAAATGTCTCCAATTTTGTCTTTACACTTGACCATTATAAGAATCATAAGAATGAGGTGCTACCTCTCTTGTTACAGTGGCTTGCTGAGCCCAATTTCTGTCTTTATAGATAGGTACTCTATCATTCGGTTTCATATTAGGTAGTTTATGCCATCTTCTATAATATTTATTATTTTGATACAAGCTCAACTAATATTTATACTTATTCTTTTCCTTATATTCTTCTTGAAAAAACATAAGTAATCTGTTTCTTAGCTTTTGTTAAATAACATCTGTTCAAGTGATAAACTTTGTTGTAATGGTGATTTTCTATAATTTAATAATGCCAAATATAAATTAGTATTTGTTTCTTCATCTTTCGTTAGTAATCTTTTTACTATTTTAACACATTTTCAACTAGCCTATTAGATTGTGGGTAACTGGACTTGATGGAATATGTTCAAAAACATGCTATGGCCAAACTTTTAAACTCTTGACTGTGAAACTGAGGTCTGTTATCAGTCATTACTGTACTGGGAATGCCTTGCAAAAATTGATTTAATTTTATTAATGACTTGTTTGGCACATGTGTTTTCTGGTATAGATATTTCAGGAAAATGTGAAAAGTAATCAAGAACTATAACATATGTCAAAAATATAGAAATGTTCAGTCTAAACAACCTCTACCATATATTCAAGAAAACTGAAGACCTTGGTATAAAGTAGATTTAGATATATTTGAATTTAAAGTACATGCCTATGTCACATTCTTTTATATAATCCTCTTATTTTTTTTGTCCATTTGTGGCCAATACAGAATCTCTCTTGTTTTTCTAGACTTCTCTGTTTACAAACTTTTGCTAAATGATTCTGTTTCTTGAAGATATGACAGGATTGACCATGTGCTGGACATTGTCTAGGCTGGTGCCTACTTCCATATCTAGAGCATGCTTTCATATGCTTATATGTTTTAACTCTAATACTTTCACTCTGTTTGCCTCCAGAGACTTGTTTTTTACTTTTATTTATTAAGTCTATATTCACGTTTGTTTTCTTTCTAAAATGTGCAATCCTTATTGATTAAATTCTGCAGTTTGGCAAATTCTCATAGCTTTCCCCAGATTTAGATCTGTCTCTTCTAACAATATTTTTCTTAAACTAGTATCTTTTATACCCATCAAAATTTGATCTCTTATCATTGACTCAGATAGATTCAGGAAATTACATGTCTGCCTTCTTATCTTTAGATCTGTTAAAAATGATTCAAAAGTCTCTTAGAATCATAGAAGTGTAGGACTGGAAGGGACCTCCATAGATCATCTAGTCCAGTCCCCTGCACTCCAGGCAGGACTAAGTTATTGAATCATAGAATCATATGACTGGAAGGGACCTCGAGAGAGAGAGAGGTCATCTAGTCCAGTCCCCTGCACTCATGGCAGGACTAATTATTATATAGACCATCCTGACGGGTGTTTGTCTAACCTGCTTTTAAGAATCTCCAGTGATGGAGATTTCACAACCTCCCTATGGAATTTATTCCAATGCTTAACCAACTTGATAGTTAAGAAGTTTTTCCTAATGTCCAACCTAAATTGCCATTGCTGCATTTTAAGCCCATCATTTTTTATCCTATCCTCAGAAGTTAAGGAGAACAATTTTTAATGCTCCTCAGTATAACCTTTTATGTACTTGAAAACTGTTATCATGTCCCTCCACAGTCTTCTCTTCTCCAGACTAAACAAACCCATTTTTAAAAATCTTTCCTCATAGATCACGTTTTCTAGAATTTCATTCATTTTTGTTGCTCTCCAATTTGTCCTCATCTTTCCTGAAATGTGGCATCCAGAACTGGACACAATATTCCAGTTGAGGCCTTATCAGATCAGAATAGAGTGGAAAAATTACTTCTCATGTCTTGCTTAAAACACTCCTGCTGATACATCCCAGAATGATGTTCACTTTTTTTGGAACAGTGTTACACTTACTCATAAATATACATATATGAGTAAACGGTATTCCTCAAATGTTTTTAAGACAAACTCATAGTCAGCTCATTCTCTAACATTAAGTTAAGATGAACAATATAATGAAATTGCTTCAGTACATAAAATATTCAAAACGATGGTGATCTTTTGTTCATCTTTCATATAAGTAGATCCAAATGCCCTCAAAAAAATCTTTTCCAGTTTTCTGCACCATTTCTTGATATTCTCAGAAATATGGGAACTCTTAAGTGATACACTTTATTTCATTTAAATATGTTTTTCACTTCTGAGTAACTTTTACCTCAGGGATTTATTTTTGTTTGTTTGTTTGTTTTTAACATCTTCCAGTTCTTTTTGTCACTTCCTTCACTCCTGGTGCCATATGTTGTTTTGTATTCAAGTAATCCACTAGTCTTGATAATAATTCATTGCTAGTAACTTAACAGCAGTCTTTATTAGATACATAGTTAATATATACCCAGAGAATCTTACCCCTGGTCAACCTATCAGGCTAAACTCCCACAGCAACACCACAGCAGTGAGGTTATATTTACAGGTTCCCTGGAAACTGGGAACTGCTATAACCAGAATTTCACCTGGTAGCTGACAAACAATTAAGGATCTTTATTCTGACTGTAAATGGTGTTTCACTTCGTTCATTGCCCCTAGAAGTGGGTTCGTCTGTATTTCCAAAAAAAAATTAAGCAGAGCAATCTTGGACTGTGATTCCTAGCAATACTGTTTTCTGGGGCATTCTGGGTCTGGTTAGAAAAACACTGTAGTGTTCATTGTGTTATCAATGTCAACAGTTTGAGTAGCAAAATATTTATTCTTCCCCCCATAGGCCTCTGAACAGAGCTTCCAAAGGTTTTTAAATTGTTTCAGTTCACCATCACTACAAGTGTTGTTAAGTGATAGGTTGGTCTCTTATTTAAGCACTGAGTGGTCAAGACATTAGTTGAGAAACTTACATGTTCTCTGTGACAAACCTCTTGCTGAGTGTCAAGGACAGCTCTTTGGATAGAAACCAAATTAAATTTAATTTACAAATCTTACCTTCCATGAAATAGTAGATTTTCTTATCTACAAATGACTGTTATCTAGTATTATTTCCATTCCTATTAGAAAAACAGGAGGCAACAGTGAAAAGAGAAAATACTGACTCTAGCTCTTTTCAACAATATTTTAACTTTACATATTTAAACAGCTGTTAGGGAAACATAATGAATCCTGCGTTCTTGATAAATTTTGGAATACGGATGCTCCCATTCTTACTATAGCAAACTCTGCTGTTTTTTATGCTGATTAATTTTTTTTTAAATTGCTAGAAATGATGAACTATGTTATTTCTATTTTCAGTGGATTTTCTAACATTGTTTATTTTGAAGTTGTATGGTATTTTTAAACTGCTCTGCCCACAGCAATATTAAGTAGCAATTTTCCATCTGGATAGGGTGACATGTCATCCAGATGGTGCTGGTATTTACTCCAAAGCTGTCTTTAAACATCTGTCAGGTTGAGAAATTAAAAATATTGTTTCTGATCAGAAATTACTTTCTGATTTTATTGTACCATAAAAGCATTACATTCAGATTAGTGATAGGCAACCTATCTATTATTCCTTTCAGAGAGGTTGTGACATGGTTCGGAGGGGGTGGGGAGAATGCTTAATTGAAAAGATAAAAAGCAAACAACCACACACAACAGGCTCCTCTTTCAGATAATATGTTTGCTTCTCTGTCATTCATATTAACCCTTAGGCAACTAGCTAATTGTCAGGTAGATGTTACCTGGGAACTGGTGGTTCATTTCCTCATGCACTGGGTATTGGGAGTCAAGTTAAATGGCGAAGATGAATCAGCACAGAGTCCAGATGGAGCTGGCTGTCAAAGGCAAATGTGCAGTGAGCACAGAACTTTTGGCCCAGTGTAGTGAAGAGGGGATAGATGAGGGTTTGTCCTTGGGAAGGTGGGTGATACTTTGTTTAATTCAGGAGTGGGAGAGGGAAGGAACATGAAGGGACCTTGGTCTGCAGCTGGTGGGAGAGAAGGGCTGAGGTGCTGAAGTTGAATATATTCATCCCTCAGCATTCTAAGGACTAAAATAGTGTTGCTATTGAAAATAGGGGACTAACAGGCAGCTCCTTCTGCACTGAAAAACTGAGAATTGGTCAGAGTAATTTGAGTTAATATTCCTCAGTGATACTCCCCTCTAGTGGAGCTGACTGGTGTGGATAGTGGATGGGATCATTGCTAACCATTGTCCCCTACTCCTTTAGGGTGGCTAGTGACAGCAGCAGTGTTACCCCTTTGTAGTCCCCTGTGTTTGAATTGCCTCAAGAGAGGCTCTTTGAACACTTGCAAATGGGCAGGCCACAGTCTGCTCCATAATTACAGCAAGGTTCTGAAACAGTGCAGTTGCTCTATTCAGCATGTAAATTAGATAGTAGTGGAAGGCACAATAGCAATGGATGATGTAACTTAGGCAGTGTGGTCCATCTGATAGGGCTCTGAACTATAGGAATTCTGGTCCTGGCTTTGCCACTGACCTACTCTCTGACCTTGGGCAAGTTGTTTTCCCTCTCATCCTTTGTCTGTCTCATCCATTCAGACTGTAAGCTGTTAGTGTCTTGTCTCTTACTATGTGTTTGTACAGTGATTAGCGAAATAGGGCCCCAGTCTCAGTTTGGGCCTTTAGGCACAACTGTAATATAAATAACAATACATCTAGTCCATCTCTCTGCCACTACACAGTTGTTTTCCAAGGTACATTTTCTAGTGTTATTAACATTCCCTTAGTCATCATTTGGACAAGCTATGCATATTTAATGCTTTTGTTCCTACCAAATCAATCCCTCTAGCCTCTTCATTATTTTTGTTGCTTTTCTCTGAAGGAAGGAGGTAAGGAGACACTAACAGTACAGTAGCCATACATTTTTCATTATTCGTATCATCAATGAAAAGGAAAGAGTTTTCTTTTATCCTTAAGCAGTGGGGTATGTATGTTTTTTCAAAAAAAGGTGTATTGATCTCAAGAATTTTTGCTTGATTATTGTACCACAAACTTCAATATGCTACAAATTAGTTTCTAGTATAACTTCCTGTGTCCTCACTGTCGTAACTTTCCAGAGCATGTTCTCCACACCTACAGCCTAATTTTCAATGGGACCTCGTACCACCCTCCACTAGTGTGCATTCAACTTTTCACCCACCTGGCCATGCATGGTGATGTACTAACACTTGAGTGCACAGCTGACAGACTCTAATGCCTAAATGTGCATTTGGAGAAATGGACTTTTATGTGTGCAAAACATCTCCTGCTTACAGGTGATAGCATACAAAAGGGAGCAGATATATGTGCCATGCGAAATTGATGAGCTCAAGTGGAGACTGCCTGTTGAAAGTCAGCATCATATGCTACCAGCTTTTGGAAAAGTTTGAAGTGAGTCTCTTCAGTAGTTTTTTAGTTCTGTAAGTGTGGGGAAAAAATACACTTTTTCCATGTAAAAAAATCTAACCATAAATGTTAAAACGGTGTAATAAGAAACATGGGTGAAGACTGGATCTTGAAATGTACTATGGGCATAATCCTCTTTGAGAGCTAGTGCCTCATCTTAGATTGGGAAAAAAAGTGTGTGGGTTTTTTTATTTGAAAATAGTCCTATTTAACATAAATGGACTGCAGATGCATGCACAGCTACTATAGTCACTGCTAGTTATGTGAACACCGATTGCTATATAGATCTCACAACATCATCTCTAGTTTCTTAGGAACCGTAGCCCAGCTAATAGTGTGATCAAAATTAAATTGTTCATTTTTCACATGTTAAATTTAAGTGAAATATGTAACTAACACCTTTTAAAAATGGCAACAGCTAAACATACATATGCACCGGCAAATATTGGTGAAGCAGTTTAAGGAACAGACTGTGAACACCTTGTCCACACTAGTGGGCAGTTACTCACACGAGTAACCCCAATGGAGTCATTGGAACTATTTATGTGAGTTCCTTCACAGTCTGTCTCTAAATAAACAAGAGAGCTAAATATTTCCAAATTTGCTATAGGAAAGAGGAAAAGACACATGATTTTGCTGTGAAAAAGATCACTTTAGATCTGTCAAGGGAATAGACAGATCATTAAAGGTGCCACAATATATAACAAGAATAGGCAGAGCAATCTAGATCACTGAACAGCACGGTGCAGTAAAATGAATCCAGTTTGTATAAAGTATTCATTGTCTGACCCTCCAGGCTACAGGAGTACACACTATGTTATATGACCTATATATATATATATGGGAGGGTTGGCTGTGTGCTCTGGGCCAGCAGTATTACCTATTGGTGATACTCCAGGGTGTAATGCCTAATGGTGAGAGTCCAAGGGTCAGTTTCCCTGGCAGTCATGGCTCAGGGTAGTGGCTCACTTGTGAGAGTCCAAAGGCTGCTTTGCCTAGAGGCAGTAGCTCAGGGTAGTATCACCCACTTGCAAGAGTTCAAAGGCCACGTTGCCTAGCAGCAATAGCTCAGGGTAGCATTGTCCACTGGTGAGAGAGTGGGAGGCAGGGAACCCAGGCCCATCCTACTCCACTGGGTTCCAACCCAGGGCCTTTTGGAACAGAAGCCCTTATACAGGGCCTAGGACCTGATACCCCTAAACTAATTCTCTGGGTCACTTCCTTCTCTTGGTCCAGTCCCTCCAGCATCATCTGGGCTGGATTGGGGGGTCCCTCCTGTGTTCCCCACAGAGCCGTCTCCTGAGTCTCCTCTGCTGGCAAAGGCAAGCTGTCGCCTTCAGCTCCCACAGTCGACGGTCTTCTAGCGGTTTAGCTATGAGGCTCAATCCTAGCAACTTGGAGTCCTGGTGGCTTCATGGTGGGAGGCTGCTGCACCTGACTGCTCTCCTCCATGGTCAGCCCAGACAGAGCTGAGTTGTTCCCTATTAAATGCTCCCTCCACTGGGAGCATGCCCAACAGAGGCAAGGGGACATGGCCTCTTAGGCCCAGATCAGCTCTTTAACCCTTGTCTAACCAGTATAGACCCAAACCAAACTCTTGAATATGAATACCCACAGACTTTCAGGAAGTTTGGGTAAGGATCTGAGTTTAGTAACTAGCTCTTATTCCTATAACAGATCCAGCCTTAAGGTGCTCGGTTTTAGGGCTAGTTCAATCAGGATCTGGCCTTTGTGATTTAGGTCATCTCTAATATTAATAATGTTCACACAGGGCTTGATGCAAACCTAGATTTAAAAGGGAAAATGATTATTCTATATCAACCCATCTGAGTAAAAAAGAAATATCATTCTTCTTTAGTTACTAGAATGCAGAAACAATAGCTACAGCACTGTCTGATTACTGATCTCTTCTCAAAATTATTGTAAAGGAATCTGAGAGAAGAATTGATAAATGAACTCTGCATGACAAATATACATAAATACAGTCTTTCAAACAGGCTTCTGAAATTTAGTGTCAGGTGTAATCTCACTTTTACAATCATGGTGTAAGATCGTGAAGTATTAACATATTAGTCAATAATATAAGTCTAGATAAGGTCAAACACATGAGATGTTATCTCCAGGGCTATAATTGTTGTTATGACATGAGTTCATGAGCAGAATGTAACATTTTTCATTTTACTAGGGAAAAGAATAGTTGGCAGTAACAGGTTGTTTGAGGATAAACCTAAATTATGCAGCAAAATGTTGCCAATAACTATGCTATGACGTACATATGGTGCACTGCTTCTGTAATTATAGCATGGGTTGCATTTTGTGGGGGCTTATTCAGTTCTCTTATCTGCTCCTTTTGTGCCAATTAGGTAGTGCAAAGAGAGTGGAAAGTATCCACTTTTCCATGGCTTGGGATGTCCTAGCGACAGGGGACTTTTCAGCATATATAGAATTGATGCAAATGGCTCCTACTCCACCTTTTTCAAGGGATGCATCAGGGGCAGGAGGAGACACAGCCAGAGCATATCGTGTTCCAGCTATCCCCAGTTGGTAAATGATCCTTTGAGGAACCATTGATAGCTGGTGTAGATTAGAGCAGCCCGGAGGCTGCTCTAACCTACACTGAGGCCAAAGCAGAAAATCACATAGCCATAATTGACAACACACATCTCTGTTTTGCTGAGCAGAGCTTGGCTGCAGTAGCAAATCTCCCCCACAGTGTCTGTCAGTGCTTTAAGGGATAAAAATGATTAACAGTGCATTGAAGAGGGAAAATAGGAAGAAGAAGTCCCAAATAATGAGGTACTTCAGTTAAGTATCTAATGTTCTTGAATACACTATGAGAGGAAATGAGAGTTGTACAGTATTCATAACTCTCTTGTAGCCAGCATGGAGAAGCAAGCTACAATAAGTTACTAACTAAAGGCATAACACTGTCAGAATTGTTCATTTCAAGTAGGGATTAAACAGTTGTCACCATTCAAATGTATGGCATTGATTAGGCTGCCTGCAAAAGTTGAATGGTAATAGAACTCAAAGATATATTAGATTAACTTTAGATCAGGAGAATATTTTCCTTTATATTGAAGGGCTTCAGACCTATGAAACACAGCAGTTTGACTACAATATTTGTAAGGAAAAACATATCTTGGAAGTGAATGTTAACTACAAATAATATGCAAAGAGTAATTGAGATTACAAGTGCACCGTAAAATACAGCTTTCTCAAGCTGTTGAAAAAGCCTTAGCAGGACTAGAATATGTCAAAAGACTTCCATATGGATTTGTCTCCTCTTTCACATACACTTTGCACAGCACTAGCACTTTGATAGAGGTTATCAGTATGCAAGCCTCAAAAAATATATTTACGTTGAAAGGAAACAGCTGTATATAGATTACATGCAGCTGGGTTACATACAATATTAGCTCCCAATCCTGTAATCAGATCTACTCAGGAAAATCCTTGTGCCCAGGTGAAGCCCTGTGGACAGGGCCGGCCCTAGACCAAATGGGGCCTCCTCCATTTGTTACACTTTTTAATACCTTATTTTCTATCGCATTTGTACCCCATTTCACGACTGTGATGCACAATTTGCATGCATGATTTATCCCTGTCATGTAAGATGATAAATTTGCACGCTAGGATCTGTAAATCTGGAAAAATTGCCAACGTTAATTCATGATTTTTTGTTTCCTTTTAAAACGTGTTATGTAAAATGTGGTGCATTCTGAAAAATTAATCTACCTACACTATTGATCTAGGAACATGCAGTGCGCTCATCCCCTGGTAAATCTCATCCCCCCCCTTTCAGAGCAATGAATGAGTCTTGAATGCACGGACTGAAATTGGTTTCTCAAACATTTTGTTAAGGGCAACTTAGAAAAAATTCGAGCTGAATAGAAATCCAGGCTTGGATTCTCCCTTCCCATAAGAAAAGCAGAGGGATGAGAAAAACTCCTTTAAGTGGTCATACTAGTCTTACAGGTCAATGATCTCCTATATGCAATGGATAAAGGTCTCTCTATCTGGTTCTTTTACATGGCTGGATCAGTTGCCTTCAACACTATTGACCACATGATGCTGCTGACAGAGGCTGACAGCAGCTGGATTATTGTGTTTAGGCAGATGGAGTATTTTCTCTGAATGGACCCAGAGGATCTTCCTGGGCGATTGTTCATTGTCCCCTAAGGTTCATTTGTGAGGGATACTTCACAGCTCTATTCTGTCACCCCGCCCGTTCAATGTGGATGTGAGCCTGCTAATGGAGATTTCAAAACTTTTCCTGAAGGGATAATTTGAAGCAGGTTTTTTGATAGGGCTGGAGAATTTTCACTGTTATTCACTGACACCTGCTCAAATGATCATTTAATAGCACACTCCTAGGAAAAAATCCCCAGCAGAGACGATTAGGTAGCCATTTGGCCTTCTAGCACCACCTGGCCCCTCCCTTCTCCTGTGACCCCTTCTCCAAACGTTTCTGAAGGAATTTGTTAGTAGCCAATCAAACTCATCAGGGGAAAGAAGTTTGGTGCTGGTGGGGATATAGAGTGAATCAATAAGGATCATCAGGAGCTCAGTGGACACCTCATCAGAACAAGGCCATCCAGAAACACAGAGCCCATGGGAGAGGCATTGTTCTGCGCCTTCATAGTATAAAAGTGTGTGTGACGGGGCGCACTTGCCCCGCACTGGACAGGAAGGGGTTAATCCTACATTGTGGGCTGAGGAAGCCACACCCCCTTCACCCTACTGGGCGTGCTCCAGGTGAACCAGTATAAAAGGGAGCAGCTCGGCTCAGGCTTTGTCTTCACTACCCGCCGATCCGGCGGGTAGCAATCGGTTTTTCGGGGATCGACTTACCGCGTCTAGTGAAGACGCGGTAAAATCGATCCCTGATCGCTCTGCCGTCGACTCCGGAAATCCACCTCGGCAGGAGGCGGCAGCGGAGTCGGCGGCAGCGCGGCAGCGGTCGACTTTCCCACGTCCTCACCGCTAGGTAAGCCGACCTAAAATACGCAACTTCAGCTACGGTATTCACGTAGCTGAAGTTGCGTATCTTAGGTCGGACCCCCGCTGCAGTGTAGACCTAGCCTCAGTTGGGGCTGACTACTGTGGAGGAAGTATGTACGCCACTTGCTCCAGCCAAGGCTCAGCGGAAGCCCGTAACCTTAGGAGCTGGAGACGCCGCAGCTCAGGCGGACGCCAAGGCAACCCCGGAGGCCTAGCAGGGTTTGGAGAAAGGGCAGACCAGAGAACCTAGAGGTAACAGGGAGGTCCAGACCACAGCAGCAGGGACAACAGCAGGAAGCACCCCAGGGGACTCTGATGGCGGACCAGTGAATGAGCTGAAGCCTTGAGTCAGCGTGTTTTGCTAGGAGCCTTTCCCCACTGACTCAGTGGTCCATGCTACAGATACTACCAGGGCCCTGGGGTTGGGGTCCAGTGGAGAGGGAGGGCCTGGACCCCCTGCTGGGGGGTGCAACCCCTCCCACTGTGTCTGACATAGGCCGTTACTGCCCTGCCAGATGGGGCTAAATGATTGACTTGGGCCACTAGGCCTTACTGCCCTGTGAGAAGGGGCAGATTTCCTGACTCTGGCCATTGGGCCTGACTGCTCTGCAAAGAGGGACTAGATTATTGACTTAGGCCACTAGGCCTTACTGCCCTGCAAAAAGGGGTGGATTGATGGACACTGGCCCCTAGGCCTTACTGCCCGGTGACAAGGGTGAATTTATGGACTCTGGCCACTAGGCTGTACTGTCCTGCTGATAAGAGTGAGCATATGGACTTGGGCTGGGAGGGATGTAGAAAAGAGGCAGGCGCACTTGCCCCGCACAGGACGGGGTTCCCCCCAACCCTATCAGTGTGCTTTTTATGTTATGCATTGCTGGCAGAAGGAACGGGAAACAGCATACAACCTAAAGTATGGGAATCTGTCTCACTGAGCAGCACCATGTTTGTTGCTGCACCATGGTAAGAAATCACTAAACAGGAAGAAAGGAAAGAGATGCCAATATCCTATTCCAGAACACAATACCCTTGCAGAAGCAACATCAAAGGTGATGAGGCACCACTGTGGACTACAATGATCAAAAGGAAGCACATTCCCAGCTACCCAACTATGACATCCAGCTTTAAAACAAGCCTAAAATATTTTTTGCCCTTTCAACAACAATTTCTGTGCCAGCACCTTACATACATTTATTACACACTGCAGAGTTTTTCAGACATGCTAAGAAACTGTAACTGATGATATTTATAAAATCATGTGTAGGTACATAACAGTGCATACAAAATATATTGGGAAAAGGACGTAGGGTCTCATCTTGCTCAGCCTGACATCCTTGGGAGCAGGATTGAGCCCATATAACCTAGTTTTGGAAATATTTTCCTTGTCATTCATAACACACTGGTGATTACATTCTGGATGGTAGTCTTTGGCCCATCAATCAGGTCAGAAAAATGAAATTTAGGGTTCTGGATTAAATTCTTCATTATGTTTAGTTTTTCAGTTAAAAGTATTTTACATAAACTCCTTGCTACCTTGACTGTGATTTTAATTTTTAAATAGTAACAGAATTAGTTCAGGCTCTTCAAAATTATTTGAATATTCTTTGAAAATTTATTTTCAAGTTACTCTAAATTACATTCTAATTGAACTATACTCATAATAGTAGAGCCATTACGCTCGTGGAGGCATATAGTTCCTCCAGTCCTGCAGGCAGGGAGTGTCTTTATTTTCTTTTTACAGGAACTCTGTGTTACTCAGTGAAATTCACCCTGCAGGCAGGAAATCCCCTGCAGAACAGTAGAAATTTTCAAACTATACATAGATTGTTGTACCCATTTATTTATTTGTTCTGGTATTTGTCATTCTTGCAATATGTTGAGCTCCTGATGCACTTTAAAATTAATTTTGATTAAAAAAGTCTCTAATATACTTTGTAAACCAAAGTGAGTTGCATAAGATACGTTTAATCTTTTATTTGTCACATAGTGTTTTTGTTCACTAACTCTAACTTTGTTTACTGTCTACAGAGGCAAGATGTATCTGATTTCATGTGGCAGATATTTTATATAATGAGACTTTTCCCTCCATCTCATTGTTTTTTGTTTGCATATTCTTGCCTAGATTGGTTTAAAAGAAGCACTTTCTGAGCATGCTCAGAATACACAAATGTTTATGCAAATAAGATTACTTATCACCCTAGATTAATTAGGCACATTTTTCAAATGCTTACATATATAAGAGCAAATGTATGCTTGATGCATTTTTCTTAGTCATAAAACGTGCAGGACAAAGTGTATCCGATTCCATTTTACACCAAGAGCCTTTGGTTTGGGCCCAATATGTCACAGAAGAGGCTAGCAAAGCCTACAGTGACTAATTACTACTGAAAAGGACAGTTAATGTACAGAATCTAACGTGTGCAGACTGTTCCATTAAGAAGTCAGCCTGTAGTGCTAAACAAAAATTAGCAGAAAGCTTCCCCCACTTCATTCAGTCAAGTTTTTGAATGTTTTCTATTGCAGATTTCTAGATATTCACCCTGGACAGAATCCCACACCACTAGATTCACCAGGGAGCTATTCCAGGGCACTAAGCCCACTAGACTAGCCTGTCCAATCACACAGCCCAGCATCCAACCTCTAGTAGCATGAGCCAAGAAGGTACAGAAAACGTGTATCAGACAAGAACTAAGGAATGACTTCCTACGCAGAAGTACCTCACTTTATTGAATGTGTCTGGGTCCTATCTAGGAATTGGAGCACCAAGAACTTTATAATAATAATGATAATAATAATAATAATTAATAATTCCAGAGTCCACATGGGGGGAATATAAAATCCCCCAGAAGCCATTGAGCTCCAGCAGCACCATGAACAGGGCAGAGAGTAGTGTCTGCCAATATTGCTCCACTGCTTCTACCACTTGACACTCTAGGGCACTGGCCTCCGTTACCTTCAGCAACCTCCAGTGGTGGCCTGTAAAGACCCAGTTCCCAGAAGCCATTGCACTTCAGCAACTATCATTTGAAGGAAAGAGCTGTCACAGCCTCAACCACCTCAGTTGGGTGAAATTTTGCAGCCAGAAGATCTGTTTTTTTGTTTTTTTTTTGACAAAGTCACATCAGTTTTGCCAAATTGTTCATGTAGAAAAAAGAATTGCAAAAAAGTTTAAACATTTCATTTTGACATTTTCAAAAAGGAAACATTTCAGTTTTCATTTAGAAATCCTTTTTTGTATCAACATTTTCTTCAATGTTAATGAAAAAATAAAAATGTTAACCACTCAAAATCATTTCATGTCAAATAAACCATTTTGTTTGACTCAAAACTATTTATATAGCTTTTTGATTTACTGAAAATTTGGAAAAAAATCATGTTTGCATCAACCAAACTGATTTTCTGAAAGGAATTGCCTATGGTCACACTCTCTGGAGTGGCTCAAGGATGTGAATACCAACCTCCGGGCAGACTGTTACAAATCAGGGCACAAACTCCAAACTGGCTGTGCATTCTATACTTAGATTTCACCAACCAAGCATCAAGTATGAGCTCCTTAGGGACTACAACAGACTTAAAAGAGAGTCACAGACAGTCCCTTTGGGTAGTCCGGTTTATCTTGCCACCTAGGCAAGCCTCCCTTTGTGATAAATGGCCCCTTCCATCAAAAATCACAACAATATTCAGGTTACTCTCAATCCCAAGGACCAGTCACTTACCCAAGGCCAGTTGCACCTTAGATCTCACACCAACGACAACACTTGTAGCCAATCCTATAATAAATTAACTAAAGAAAAAGGAATCAGAGAGTTAGTTACAAGGTTAAAGCATATAGACACACACATACAAATGAGTTACAGTCTTAGGATCCATAAGGTGGTAGAAGCTTCTATGATAAGCAAGTTCTGTATATCCATTAGGGCTAATCCAGGCCCAGCATAAGGGATCTTTTGCTTATGCCCCTCGAAGACCAAGCAGCATGAAGACACAGTTCCTGCTTGTCAGGGATTTTCATTCCCTTCCCCCAGAGTTCAAGGTGATGGGACAAGTCCACCTGCACATCTCCTCTTCATGGGTTTGCAGGGGAACAATCAACAAAATCTTTCTTTTTTGATGTTTCACAATGGCTCATTTGATTTCAGTGGGCCTTCTTGGTGGGCAGGACGTAACCTTTTCTGTAGGAAGCCAGCATTTGAATGCTCCTTTTCTGTTTAATGACTTACACAATCACAGAAGATTACAAAGCAAACATGTAATATCACCTTATAGCATGGGGTACAGATGTTATAAGTGAGATTACTACCTGCAGCATCCTACAAGCATTTCATAAAGTCTAAACATTAAACACATCCTTATGAACTTAAGATCTGTTTCAACAATACTAAGACACAAGTGAGCCAAACTGGTTTCCAGCTATGCATTTGTCACTGTTCTGTTGAGGCCTAGGAGCCTCTGCCAGTGTCGCACCCGTGAACTGATGTCAGTTATTCACACAGCTCTATTCCTAACAATACCTACATTTATACAAATATTGAACTTTTCAACATCTTGGCTTTGGTAATTGAGTTGAATCTATTTCTATTAGTTCCTGCATTACTCCTCCTACTGCCCCTCTGTGACAGCTCCTCCGCTGTGCCACCTCACCCTTTTCTTCTCACTGAGCATCACAGCCTCCTCTTCTTTATTGCTGCCTCCATTCTCATCCCCTCCATTACAGTTCTGCCTGGCTCTTCTCCTCCTCCTCCTCACCTCCATCTCCCCTTTCCTCCCTCTTACCATCTCCTTTTGTTTCCACAAACCCAATCTCACCCTCTTCAATTCCCTGCCCCGATTTATACAAATGCCCCCAAAAGCTTAAATAGTCAGAACAATTTCAGTTACAGCATCAAGAGCAAACAAACAAAACAAGGAAACCACAGCAAATATTTTCTTACTGTTGCCCTTGTGCCTCACTGTAATCGCTCACCAAGCTATGTCTAAGTTTAGACTGTAAACTCATCAAGGTAGGGGCTATTTTTCAATTGCCTAGAAAGTGCCACATCAGTCTATTGTATTAGATGAAGATTGGCATACATTTTCAGAAGTGACTACTCATTTTCTGCACGTCAGTTTTCAGGTGCTCAGCTCAGGACAACTTAAATGGGCCTGATTTTCAGATGGCAGGTCTCTGCATTTTCTGAAAATTGGGCCCCTTTATGATATCTCAATTTGGGCATCCAAAATCGCTCTTTGGGCATCCAAAATCAATTTGAAATTTGGGGTCAATAATAACAGTAATCCCATGCCTTTAACATATGCAAATCCCACTGGAATCAATAGACATTTTTTGTGAGGAAGAGGTGGTGGATAGGAGGAAGTGCAAGCCCAGAACAGGGAAAGAATTCACACTCAAACAGTAACTGCATAAAAAAAATCAAATTTGAATTATTGAGCCTCCAGCTGGTAGTAAATGTCTTGCTGGGAAGAAACATCATTTCTATTCCTAGCAAACACTGGAGCCCACTGACAGGGACTGTAAAGCAGCTCCAATAATGTGTTACCACTTTAAGGAAATGTTTAATTTTAAAATATTAAATGCACTGATTGTTAAATCAGAATAGAAATTACAGTAAAATATAATCTGACACTGAGACCCCATTAAGCAGATGATAGAAATAGATGTGATGGCACTTTATAGAAAGAGCTGTCACCACTGCATATAGAACATTCAGAAATGGTGCTGCCATAACAGAACGTTTTTTTTTTTAAATCGGATACAAATCAGAATATAATATTCAAGATGGAAAGTGATTTTCACCATGAGAATTTTCAGAAAGCTGCACAGAGCCAGAGAGGTAATGCTTTCTTTTGAACAAATCCAAAATAAATATTTTACCCAGAGACAAGCAAAAATATACATATACCAAAAGAAGTGCAATTCTCAGCAAGTTCAGCAAATGCTATAATTACATCTGCATCCCGTAAATACAAAACTCTAGGAGATCATTTCGCTGCAAACTATGCAAGCTTATCTAAAATGTTACAGTAGGATTACTCCACGGACATTGTCCCTGAAACTTTATAATCTTAGGTACAAGAGTTCATTCGGATAGTTTCACACTGCCATTTCATAAACCTGATTACTCATAGTTTTGCTGAAAACTGGACAAAATATTTACTCTTTTATCTATTTGAGACCCATCCCGAGTCTTTATAGGTTTTGGGGGTTTTTTTAGTTATAGTTTAAGTATAATAATGAAGTAAAGAACTACCATATACTTTAGGGTTAGATGATGCTTGTTAGGCACAGAGACACTTTGGGAGTGGTGCAGAGATTCACTACTTTGGGAAAGATTTGGGGAGTGTCCTCCCCTTTCTCTGGTTGGTCAACTCCCTGGCATCCCTGATTCCCTCCTTTGGGATTGTTGTCACTTCAGGGGTGCTGAAGATGTTCTTAAACCTAGGAAACAGCAAGGACTGCAATTGTGACTGGCCCCTGTGTAGGCCAAGTATCAGAGGGGTAGCCATGTTAGTCGGAATCTGTAAAAAGCAACAGAGGGTCCTGTGGCACCTTTAAGACTAATGACATTCCTCCCACCCCACCTTACAGGTGTAAGACAATCCGTCTCTTTTTGCCTTACAATTAATAAGATTTGTCCTATATAAGAACCTCTGTATGAGAACAGTGTGGAGAGCTAGGCTGCTGCTTGGTGGCACATACTAGATAAACATATGTTAAGAGAACTCATGCTCTTTAGTGGTGGGTGCTTCAGAAATGCATATAAAAATGGTACACAAATAGAAAACAAAGTAATTCTAACATAAAACAAACCCTAATTAAGTATTATAATTGAATGGCACTCATTGTGTACATGTCATTTACTCTTATCAGTATATTTCAGCTAATGGTATTTGCCTATGTTCTTGTCACTAGGCCCTTTCAGAGGTGGAACCATTTTGAGTTTATACTTCATTTAGTTTTTCTGATACCAAAACTGATATTTCGCTATCTTAACATCAGATTCTTTTACTTACTTTTGAGTAACTTTTCTGTTTATGCAACTGCATGCGCCCACAATGTATGTCTAGAACTCAGGTTAAATGCATATGCCATTGTTTGCTTAATTTGTGTGTGCAATTATTGTAGCAGCAAACACAAACTGAGCCTTTACATATGCTAATGACTCATTAGATGACTAGCTGGACATGGTCACGTGGAACTGAGTTTTCCAGTTTGTTACTCAATTGCAAGCACATTTCCAATGAGGCTCTAGCCCTATAAATTAATTTGCGTTAAACTGTAGCCCTCAGCATATTTCCCATAGACATTGAAGTTTTTCTAATTCACTCTGTTTCTCTTGTGCTCAGACACTTTGTATTTAATATAGCATCTGAAAGAGAAATATGTGTTCTGTATAGAAGTATGCTTCATATTCCTGGCACTTCAGAAGATACTTCCCCCCCCCCCCCCATTTCTATCAGTGTTAACGTTTTCTCTTGGTCCTTTGGCATCATCTGACTTCTCTTTTGTTTTGACACAAAATTATTTGTGTTTAAAAATAAGATCAAGAGGGAGGATACCTGGCTTCCTTTGCTGGATAAATATGGTTCATGCTAATAAAAACAGCTGTTGCTTTGGCTGAAAGTTATGAGTTGCCTTTCTCTGCTTCTTTAGTTCTTCTTCCCTTCTGTATGATGTAGCAGAATATTTAGCCATCACTATTGCTTAGTTGGCTGAACATGCCTGACTTTCTCACTCTGAAGGATGGGAGCCTCACAACAGTGGGATGGATCTCTCATTAACAGACCAGGTCATGTGATTGAATAAACCGGGGGAGGATGTGCATTTTTTTAAAATAAAGATTATTCTGAATAGATAAATTAGGTGATTTTATATCTTGCTCTGAAGCTTACCTCTGTCCATAAGAGAGCAATTCACTCACAATATATCCATTAGCTTAGATATGTGCAGGAGAGCTAATTACTTTTCACATTTATTGGGTAGCCATCACCATAGTATCTGGGCAGGGCCGGCTCCAGGCACCAGGCAACCAAGCACATGCTTGGGGCGGCACCTGGTAAGGGGCAGCCAATCTTAGGGGGGCAGCGCGGCGTGGCATTCCGCGGGGGGGTGGGGGCGCTCCGGGGGTGCGGCGCTCAGCGGGGGGCGCTCCGGCGGCGTGGCGCTCGGCAGGGGGGCGGCGCGGGCAGCGGCGCTCGGGGGGGGGTTCCGGCGGCGCGGCTCGGCGGGGGGGGGGGGGGGGCGGGCTCCGGCGGCGCGGCGCTCGGCGGGGGGGGGGCGCGGCATTCCAGGGGGGGGGCGCTCCGGCGGTGCGGCGCTCGGCGGGGGGGCAGCGCGGCGCGGCATTCCGCGGGGGGGCGGGGGCGCTCCGGTGGCGCGGCGCTCGGCGGGGGAGGGGCTGGGGGGGGCGGCGCTTTTTTTGGCTGCTTGGGGCAGCAAAAAAGTTAGAGCCGGCCCTGTATCTGGGCCTAAAGTGCCCACACAAACGTTTAACAAATTGTAAGCTTACACAATAATGCATGCTCTCTGAGCTCTGAAATTCCTTTTTTCCAGGCACCTGCGCTCCTTATCTGTATTCATAGAAGTGGTGTTATTCCAGTTATTCCATTATGGGCTGAATGTACTGGACCAAATTCCGACATTCTCACAATGCCCGCTGATGTTAATGGGAGTTTGTACTGAGTAAAAAGATCAGGAGTTAGTCCAGTCTTTGGAATTTAATTAAGTGAAATGTAATTGCTTACTGAGCAGCCTCAGTATGTGTGCATTTTCTTAAATAGCCCCATCACACCACATAGTGCATTCTTTTTCTCTTACACAGAACATTTATCTCCACTACAAAAAAAGCTACAATAATTCTCCTTCAATCTTTCACCAATTAATCTCAGGATTATATATTGCAGCATGACTGCACATTTCACAAAATACCACCTACTCAGTGAAACATGAAGCTATTTTAATTTTCATAGAAGTTGTACATACAAATTTTTCTAACTGCAAAATTTTCACATTCCTTGGCAAATAGGTATACGGGGCCAAATTGATTGGTGCCTCAGTGGTGATGTCACAAAATAGGTGTGAGTGAAAAAGTAGTTTAACTTACACCAATGGGGCATTCACTGTGTGCGCAGAACTGGTGTAACATCATATTAACAAGGTGGAAAGAGCATATAGAAGGATGTGCAACTAACATGAAGATGAGTGTTGAAGTTGTGGTATGGGGTCCTGCTGTTAGTGGCTTATTACCTGTATTATGGCAGTGCTCAAAGGCCTCCTCTGAATCAGGATACAGCCACCATTGTTCTAGGGGCTCCAGAACACACAGGAAGACAAGTCCCTCCTGTGAAGAGCTTGCAGTCTATTTTGAAACAGAACTCACCAAAAGACAGTAACAGGAAAGGGGTGGAGGTATGATGAGAGTAATGGTAATAAGATCACATGGTTACATAAGCTTGATACATACAAAACTTGCTGATTCCAAATCATGCTGTATGTTTTTATTTTATAAATAAATCCCTGATTGCTGCTCAATTTACACATCCTCCTAGATGTCACAGCAGAAGTGGATCTTGAGGAGGGATCTGAAGGAGGGGAAGGTCTTGGCTTTATGGATTTGCTCTGCAAAGGGACAGCATGGAAGAAAGTACAGAAACATTTGTGGGAGAAGCAGTAAAATGGGTATTCAAGGCTGTATCACTATCTTCACAAATAGCTATAATTTACCACCTGTTTTACAGGCAAATTATAGTCCATGGGCCCAATTCACTATTGATTACATCAATTTAACTATTAATTTCAGTGACCAGCATAATATTGAAGGAATTCAGTAGTCATGTGTCACACAACTATGTAAGTCATCAATTAGTCTGTACCAGAGATTTCTAGCGGAGTAGCATTTGCTTATACCAGGCATGTGGTGTAAGAATGAGAAATAATCGCTTGTCTGAAGAAGAGAAATAGTCTGAGTTAGAACGATACGGGACAATGCAGGAAAGTGCTTCTCCACTTTTAACCAGAAAAAGGGCTTTAGACTAAAGCCTTACGAATATTCCAGAATATGCACTGTCTCCTGAAGACAGAATAGTTTGGAGCTTGTTCAAATGAGATCCCCAAGTCTTTCGCTCTCACCACTCTCTCAGGAATGTCCTTTTCACATATACTTGTTTTGTTTTTTTCAGGTTCCTCTCAGCCTACAGCTAAGAAAACAGACAGTTTCCAGGACTAAATACTGCTCCATAAACAGCTACTGGTAAAGACAATTAAGTTTCAAATATGATCTTCTTTGGTAAGGATTTTGAATGGAAAGTCTGTAGTCAGTCAAAGTAGTAAGTTCATTTTTTATATAATTGTCAGAGGCTTCTATTCCAGATGCACCAACCCCATAATAAGTGCTCATTCAAGCCTTTAATGGATGCTTAGGTTTACATCACAATGATGTAGACTTCCTTTTTGGTCTTCAACATAAAACACGGGGTTGTTATTAAAAACAAAAACAGAAAACCTCCCATGTGTCCTGCCTAAGGAGGACTCCTTTAATGAGCATTCACTGGAAGCAAAAAGCCATGCCAAGCATAACCTCCCTGAAGCACAATGCAGTCAAAAAGGACTTTAGACCTGGGGAGTCTCAAGGCTGAATGGCCTTGAACTCCCAATAATTTCAAGGGGAGGGGAGAGGGCTCAGATCCTGGAAGAATCAAACCCATAACATTTATTTTACACTATTTACTAAGTAACTGAAAGGTTTTGGTCATGCAGATAGAGGGCCAGTTTCCACCAGCTGAGTCTATGGCCCATTTATTGTGATTCGTTGTTCTGGACAGGATATTCTTATTAAAAAGGAGAGTTACTATCTTTAAGATCTCATCTGTGTAAAGGTCAGAGCATCTAGGGGAGAGAGCCACACTTCACCAGATACTGGTGGGGACAAATGGTGAGCAGGAGGACTGAACATCCGACTTTTGTTAAAAGGTACAGCAGAGAAGCTGAGGGAAAGAAGCACAGAATTTATGTATTGAGGAAGGTGAAGAGACCCAAATAGAATCAATCAGCAAATCAATTAATTTGGGAGTTAAAAAATTATTTCTTTGCGGCGTCAGAAATACTGCTTTGGGGCACAGATGCCAGCTATCATTGGCTCCATGGCATTAAGTTAAGAAGAGTTATTGCCATTGTAGCAACATTAGGCCAAATGATGTCCTTAGGCATATGTATGCAACTTCTTCTGCAGACATGGGGAATTGAGACTGTTCATATGAGAGCAAGATTTGGATGTGTGTCGATCTGCAACAATGTTAGATCCTGGGGTGTGTTGAAAATCGCTCTCTCTGTCAGCGAGAAAGAGCATCCTGTGATGGGATCTGTAATGCAGTGTCTACCCACTCCAAAAAAATGGGTCATCGGGTCTTCATGCCGAATTTTGTTGTTAGGTTCTGTACTGCAGGCTACCATACTACCCAATATTCTCTCATCTTTTCTTTTTCTGCTGTTGACTAATTCCTGCAGTCTCTGCTTACAGGAGGATGGTTTCTAATGGTAGAAAGAAGCAATTCAGTTCTTACCTATATACTTCTTCTCACAGCTACAATACTTATTAGCCCAGAGTGCCCCTCCCTTCTGTGGAGAGTTTATAAGGCATTCCATTATTTCAAGTTTCTATTACTGGATGTTTGAAACTCTTTTAAAATTTCTGCTCAGCATATGATGCAGTTCAGACACCTATTAGGGGAAGTCCATGTTTCCAGAACTTTCCAGCAGAGCTGCGTTAGCCAGCGGCCATGGCTAGCTTCGTTAGTTTCCACCTTCGGGTTGATGGATTTTATAGTCATAAGAAACAAATTTACAAGTAGGAACAAAAGACTAAATCCACAAAAGGACTTAGTCATTGCAATGCTCAGTGTTTCAGTACCTAACTTTTAGGTACCTAGCCACCCAGTAAAATCCACAACCCCTGGATTAGACACTTAGGCTCCCTATACAATGCATGGGGAGAGTTAGGCATCTAAGAATGGGATCCACAAAAGCCAGAATGCTGAGTGGGGAGCTGCCTAAGTTATCCAACAGCAGATGGTGAGAAGAGGAGTGGGTCCCAGTGCCACCTCTCTCAAGGAGGGTTGGCACCTACATGTGAGCCTAAGTGAAGGGCTTATCTCCCTTGAGATGATCAGGTACTTCAGCCATTTGTTGCAGAAAGATGATCGTGCATGCCACCTAAGTCCACACAAAACAGCCCCGGGGGGGGGGGAGGGTACAGCATCCTTCCTCATAACCTTTTGCCTGATGGTTAGGGAACTCATCCAGGATATGGAAGCTCTCACTTCAGTTCCCACCTCCACCCCTCCATGTGTAAAAGGGATTCGAACTAGGGTTTTCCACTTCTCAGGTGAGTGCCATAACTACAGGATGATACGGTCATTCTGAGTAGGCTTCTGGCCCAGTGCATATTTAGTTATTTAACTATTTCACAGTGGAACAGCTTCAAGAGAAGAGACTGAGAAAGACTCATGGCAGACTGTCCCATTGCCCAGTAGTGAGGATGCTCATTTAAGAGGTAGGAAAGCCTACTTCAAATCCCTCCTGAAAGGGGAATTAAACTGGGGTCTCCTACATCCCGGATGAGTGTCCTAACCATTGAGTTAAAGGTTACAATAGTGGCTTATTCCCCACAACCCACTCTGTGTGGGTTCGGCAAGCTCTGAATGGATTAGGCCACACAAGCAAGATAGGCATGGCAACACTTAGTTTGAGGATCCTGCTGGAGCTTAGGCATGAGACAGGTGCCAAGCTCTTTGGCAGGGTCAGGACTGAACAAGCTATGTATACACCCAGGCACCAAGGAGAATTTTACAGCACAGTGGGAGGTGCCAAGGGACTTTAGGCTCCTGTCAGGTTAGGCAGCAGATAAGTATTGGTTTTCAGGATCTCAGTGGCACCTAACTTCTTTTGTGGATCTGTCTCAACTGCTCTCAACCTGGCACTAGCACACTATGCCATACACTAACCTTTGTCTGCACTATGACATGTAGGGTGAAATTCTGACTCCACTGAAGACAAAAGCTGAACTCCCATTGAGAAATATTTCCAGAATGCAGTTCCACAAGAATACAGTCCATTTTAGCTAAGAACTTTGCTCACATGCTGTGATTATTTGTAATGCATTTTTAAGGACTGTCTGCCATCTGGAACAAAAATTGTTATCAAGTGTTTGTTTTGAAAATTCAAAAGGTGGCAAGCTGGATGGGAAAGAAGAACAAGATTTGTTTTCAGATACAGTGGCCGTGTCCCGGCATCAGTGAAGATAGTACAGGCAACACCAAGTTATTTCTAATTAAATGCCCCGGTAACCATCAGACTCATGTTACCAAAACCTGGGATAATCAAGGTCAGAGTTTCCTTTTTGACAGATTCATTTGCTCATCACAAACAACAGCTGAAGGAGGGATGTGGTCATTTTTTGTATAAAGTATTTTTCTCTGCCTCTCTCCTTAATTACAGTTCTCTCTTCCAAATTCTACCAGCTGCTGCCCTGCAATGGATAAACAAATCAACTTGAGAAGCTGCTTAGCAAGATGGGTTCTGAAAATATATATGGATTCTAGGGTAAGAAAAATCTTACTGTGAGGAGAGTTGATGGCTCCATTTTAGGAAAGGTTAGGACAAACTGACTTTTTTTAAGAACATTAATATATATGAAAAAATCAATACATGTATGAAGTATTACTTATTATTTATTCTCATAAGGCAAAGTACCATAAAGTCACATCACAATGAACACTAAACACAACACATGGGAGTTAATGGCCAGAAATCTTCTTCCACATTTTATGGTCTTCATACAGCCTTGAGAAGTGTACCATACCGCATCCAGCTAGTCTGCCAAATCAACAAATCAAACTCCCCACCATTGCCCTTTGCCCCTGGCACCTGGAAAATGTTTTTCGGCCATCTTCCTCCACTGATCTGACCCACGTCTCCCACAAACTCAAGATTTCTTCTTCTGATACTCTTGATGACATCAAGTATTACTCTGGTTATGCTGTAAATTTGGTTGATTAACTCTTTGTTAGTTGTGTGCAATGTATAGCTAATACACAGCAAACACATGTAACATTTCAATTTGAAGACAGAAAGCCTCATTATGTCCCGTTTCCTTAGCATCCATGTCTAGCATGCATAGAGCAAGATGCTGAAGACAAGAGGCTGAAGTAATTTAATTTTACAATTCACAGTAATATCTTTCTTTGTCCAAAGGTGGCTGAGTGTTGCTAGGGCAGCAGTCATGAGTCCAATTCTCTGTTGAATCTATAAGTGATGTTTAGCATCACTTGCATTCATGCTACCAAAATATTTGAAGTACTCAACACACTCTAATGCCTCCTCAGATTTCGGTAGAGATATCTTCACCTTTTCAACAGTCTTA
The DNA here is from genome assembly GCF_028017835.1 of Emys orbicularis. Taxonomy (NCBI): domain Eukaryota; kingdom Metazoa; phylum Chordata; order Testudines; family Emydidae; genus Emys; species Emys orbicularis. Next base: position 48,018,693 of record NC_088684.1, on the reverse strand, counting down.
GATGTCACCATTGTCCTTATCTTTTTGTGTGATATCATTAGAAGTATAAATTGATAGAGTCCTGTATTCTATAGATGCCACAGATTAATACCCAAAAAGTGATACTAAGTGTCTAGTAGTCAGTTGAGGGTCTAACTTAGAGATACTAAAGTTAAAGGGCCAGAATCCAGTACTCTCATTCATACTGAATAGCACCTCTACTCCACAGGTTGTCCCATGTGGAATCCATAATACCTGTGACATGATCAACCTGTACTCGATACCTGTTTCCCAAATGATACCCCTCATCACATCCAGACCCCCAGTTCTTAGCTGTTGGTGCTCTACTGAGGTGGCTAAGCTATCAGCAAATATAAATAAGTAATAGAACAGCTGATATGAGACCCAATTAAAAAAGAATTAAAGTGGTGTCATATAAGTAATCCCAATCAAAATGGATTTATGGAAAATCAATCTTTATTTAGCTTATCAAAAAGAAGATTGAGAAGTGACTAGATTACAGTGTGTAAGTACTTTCATGGGGAGAAAATACCAGGTACTAAAGACCTCTTTAACTAAGCAGAGAAAGGCATAACAAGAGCCAATGGCTGGAACCTGAAGCCAGTCAAATTCAATCAGAAATTAGGCACAAATGTTTATCATTGAGGGTAATTGGCCACTGGAACAACCTGCCAAGTAAAGTGATTGATTCTCTATCTCATGATATCTTCAGATCAAGAGTGGATGCTCTTCTGGAAGAGATGCTTTAGTCACACAAATTATTGGGCTTAATAGAGAGGTAACTGGTGAAACTGAATGTCTTGTGATACACAAATCAGAATAGATGTTGTAATGGTTCCTTCTGGCTTTGATCTCTGCACAATTCTATGAAATACTGAGTCACAGATGCCCCCCACACACACACACACACACCTTCCAGAGTTAATCAAATGACTCCAATGGGAAAAAATCTTCCAGGTCTTCTCAGACTACAAAGCTCTTCCCCTGTTTGCTCAAGGATTATCCCTGCAGAGCTACAGAATATCAACCTTCACTGGATACAATTCCTCTTGTAGACTCCTCCTGGTCTTGCAGTACACTTACCCTGATGGCAGAGGGCCAAAGAAAGAGGACATCCTCCCACCATTGCTGATAGTCTCAGACTGGACCCCTAAATAAATGAAGAGTCAACTCCATTCAACATCCTTCTACATTATCTTGACAGACAGACATATATAGACAGATCTTCTCAGGTTCTCTCTAACCCTAGGTCTCCTGCAGGAGCCTGACTACTCCCTGCAGGTCTCCCTCAGTGAGTTACTTGCCCACCTGCCTTCCTGCCTCTTCTAAAGATCAGGTGACATACAGAGCTATCACATGACCCATGGGCAGTTCATAACTGGGCACAGGTGGCACTGATACTAACTCCCTTAAAGGACCAGGCACCCTGTGACACTATCCAGTGTATTGAACTGGACCAATGTGATTTAAAACCTGATAATCTGTGGTGATGAATTCCTTCTGGAAGATGCAGGGTGCTCTCAGCTCCCAGAGAAGTCAATAGAGTGAGTGTGACCAAATGCAGCCCTGTATTCACACCCTACACACCATTGTGATAATCTTTGTACAAAATATGGTTTGTGAGATATCATTTGAAAACTAATAATTTTCTTGCCAGTAATATCATGGTGAAATGTATGTAGCAACATTATAGGTAAAGTTATGAATTCCACCTGAATGATGTTGGTAGCACATGTTCAAACCCACTTAGCCCCGATTATGCAGGTGTGGCTAAGCAGGTCTATCTTAAACAAAGGAATGTCTGTTTACTTCAATTTACATATAAGTAGTAAACAAGTTCCTTGGGAAAGCAAGGCTTAGGGTTAGAGACCAAATCCAAAATATGTCCATTGATGTCATTGGGAATTGAGGGGATTCAGCACTGCAAATTTGGGCCCTTAGTTGTCAAGGAGTTTTACCTTACTAGTTCATAACTGAAGTCACACAATCAACACAACCTAATGTTATTACACAGTAGAGCTGGCCAAATAATGCAAACATTTGATTGTAAACAATTAATAGGTGAAAAAAAGCCAAAAATCCCATTTAAGATTTTTGTCACAATTATATTCAACCATCTAAAGGACTGGTTGGAAAATGTGGTCACAAATGCTATGCAAAAATGCAGTATTTTCAGGGAATGGTATCTGCAGCAAATTACTCCACCTGCTCTGTTAGTTAAAATTGTTATACTTAGATTGTAAACCATCTTTTTGTTCTGTATTTGTACATTGCCCAGCGCACTGGGATGCTGGTTCATGACTGGGGCTCCTAAGTGCTGTGCTAATACAAAAATAATAATTAATAATAATAATATTAAACCCAGCTAACATTCTCCCTAATCGGATACACTCTCCCCATACCCTTTCACATGTACCCTACCAACTTCCCAAATACCAACATAAGAAAAACTCGAAAGACTAATAATACCCATCCCTCCAATTTCTTGGATGCTAGATTATGACAGTTCCTGCATGGGTGCTTGTGGTGGTGGTGTGTATGAGGGAGCAGCATAATATAGAGATTTGAGAGTGCATTCCATCTGGTGCCTCCCCCACCCAGTGCCAGGTACAATTACAATCTTGTGTGGGTCCGCAGGGGCTGCTCCCTCATAGCGCTCCTGGGGCACAAAGCAACCCTCTCACCATGCACCAGCTGGCACTGCTGGCCTGACTTTCAGAGGTGCTGAGCACCTGTCATTGAGGCCATGTCTTCAGGTAGTTCTATAAAGGTTTAAGCATCAATTTTGAACACATTGGTTTATTTGCCAATGTAAGTATTATAACTGGGCCAAATCATGGAGTCTTTAACTGTTCAACCTCCCACTGAAATCAAGAGTAAGGCCTGCATAAAAACTGAATAGGCCTCAGAACTTGGCCCATTGTTGTTATTACTAGGGGATTGCACACTTTGATGCTTCTGTAGGCTGATCTCATTGAACCCACCAATGATTTTTCTTTTCCCCCATACCAGTGACCCCATTCTCTCTCCCCATGCTAAGAGTTCTGTGTGCTCCCATTACCCCTTTCACGTGTGCCTCCTTCAGTCCCCCCACCCTCAACAAGCTTCCAGTGTAACATCTCCTCTATTTCATGGACTTACATCGATCCACTCCCTTCTTGTGGATCAGGGGCTCTATGTGCCCCCCATTCCTCCCTCCTCTCTTTCAAGTTCCCCAATTCCACCTACCCATGGAGGTTTGTGCATCTCCCCATTCCTCCTCCCACAACATGCCAGGGGCTCTGTGTGCCCCCTGTTCCCCTCCTTCTCCTAATGCTAGAGAATCTGTGTGCGCCCATTTCCTGCTGCCCCCATGCCAGTGTCTCTGTGTGCCCCCCCACTCCGTACTAGGGCCCCCCATTTCCTCCATGCCAGTATCTCTATTTGTCCCCCATTTTCCTTTCACTACATGCCAGGAGCTCTGTGTCCCCCCCCCCACTTCTCTTGTGGAGTGTTCCTCTCAGCCTACCAATGTCTAGAAGTTTACACAGTTCATTGCTTCGGTAGGCTAATGTCACTGGACACACCAGGGGCTCCTGGCATGCCTCCACTCCCCCTACAATTTGTAATTTGTTATATGATTTTTTTCCCTGTTTGTCTGGGAGATGAATCATTCAGGGTGTCAACATTTTAAACTTTATTGGGACAATAGACAGAGCTTAAATACGGGAAAATGGTATGCTGGAGGTGTTGAAGGCTGCCATCAACTGGTTCTTGGATTTATGGACAAATATATAAGTGGATGAACCTGCTTAGTCTGCTAATCAGAACTGAGGGGCTCCATATAGCCCCCATTTCTCCCTTCCAGTTTTCTGATTTTCTCCCAGATCAATGAGGGTCTAGGACTGAAATATTGGAATTGATTGGATGCAGCATTCAAAAGTTATTGAGTTACATCCAGAGAGACAAGTCAAGAAATGCTGTTGAGTTGAGTATAAAGCCTCAGTTCACTTGACCACTTACTAGATTTTTAGCTGTATATATTTTATGGTTAAAGGGAGAATTGAAGGGGGATTTTTTTTTAAAGCAGTCATTTAAAAGGAAAAAAAACTGGTTGCAGGTGCACATTATATGGGCTGGTTATCCTCTAACATCTGAAAATCTCTGTTTAGAAGGAAAATGTTGACACACTCTAAATAATAGCTGTAATGCAGTTAGGTAACTTCAAAGTGTGCAGGTACATTGTTTTTGATTTAATAGAAGGCTAAATGATTTATGAATGAGACTACTCAGGCAAGGCAAATATAAATGGCTTCCTCAACAATCCATAACATCACAAAGTCCCAGATTTTACTTTAGACTTGTAGATTACTTTACTCTGTGGTGAGATGCCAATTTTCCACCCTAGAGATATGATCTGCAAAGGATATTTTTTCAGCTTTTTAGGATGGGAAAATATATTTGACTATAACCCAGATGTTTGAATGTATTTGACATTTCATGGCCTTGGCCTTTCCATGTTTTCTCCTCCTTGCTGGATCTGTCCCTCTCTGTTTAGCTGCCAGAGGAATGGAGCTGATATGTCTAAATAGTTTCCTTGTTGTATCATAACTGCTCTGATTTAAGACTCACTACTTTACCTGATGAGATCAATCTGCCCTTTCCATAGACACAAAGTAACACTTTTCCTAATGAGCTGTAAGCAAAATCATCCCAGCTTCTCAGAAGTGCTTATTGACGGCTTCTTTTGGATAATATGCAGCTGCAATGTGTTTGAACCATTTTCTTTTGCATTTACCTAGCTAATCCACAGGTTTGTTCTAGCCTACAATCCTAAAAACCTAGCTCTCCCTCATTATTGCAGTTAGCACAGGGAAAAACAAACGGAACATCCTGTACCTTTGTGGGCGTTCTAACTCTGGTATACTTTATGCAGCTGTCAACTCATATTTTCTATGCAGTTTAAGTGACAGTGTCATGGAATATGCCTTTCTCATTTCAATTTCATGAAGCTGTTAGTCTTCAGTTCAGATTATTCCATGTTACCCAGCTCATATTACATTACAATGAAAAGAATTGCACCTGAAAAGAAAGAGGGATCAAGACAAAAGGAATGGGAATGGCCCAAAAGAGCATTTTATACACATTCTCTTCCTGGAAAAACAAGCTGTATGCCAAAAAAATCCAATCCTGTAAATTAATGTTGACTCAGGGCATCTTTACCTTTTGCAACCCTTTTGTTACACTTCATAATGTTGGAGCAATTTGTTATTTTCTCATGAACAGCTAGCAATCTCTCTAACCTTAAAGGAACAGTCATAGACAATCAAACATGCAATCACTCACACACTCCTATATAAATTGTGCCAATAAAAACAACATATAAACATGTCAGCTACAACCATTTTTTAATCCTAAATTCAGCTCTAAAAAAATTCTTTGAAGTGAAGTACTCCTCTCACTCCTAAAATATAACCCATTATAAAAGCAATACATGTATATATATATATACATAATATCATGTTAAACTGCTACTTTCCCAAGCATACGGATAATGCCAAGCAAAAATGTAAATTATTTTTAAGTCCAACTTACTGTATCATTTGGTTGTAGACTTCAAGGGCACTACAAGGTCAAGCCACTAACTCTCTTCTGGATTCATAGAATATCAGGGTTGGAAGGGACCTCAGGAGGTCATCTAGTCCAACCCCCAAAGGAGACGGATTCTTCCTCTCCTTCTGGTTTTCGTAAAACAGAACAAATGCAAAAGGATTTGATCCTGTCTCCATGGAAGTTTATATGAGTGTTGCAATTCACTTCAGTGGGGAAATGACTAGGTCCTAAGATATTACTAGAAAAAGCAATGACACAAAGAATGGCTACTTACAGACATAATGTAAGACTTTGAAACAATGATAGGAAGAATTTTTCTTATCTAGGTTTCTCAACCAGAGGAATTTACTAACATTACTTCCTATTAGGATCTGGAATTGTTGATTCTAGCAGCCAAGAGGAGAAACAGATTTTCTAGTTTCAACTTTTTTTTTCTGGTCAGGGGACCAATAGCAAAGGTTATGATGAGACAGGGAGGAAGAAGAGGTGAGTCAGAGATGGTTTTGGCTTTATTACTCTTGGTACTTTTGTCTGTCTTCTACCTGACATAATGAAGTCCCATTTGCTATCATGATTATGCATTATGGTTCATCTTGGACAGGTTAACAAAGGCTGGTTCTGGGATCAATCTATGCTTGGATGGATACCTAAGGGTCTTAGCAACCCCTACCTGCCATTAGAAGACTAAGGGTAGCTATCTGAATCTTACCCTCACAAAGAAGCCTTCTTCTGATCTAACTGGACCTGTGGGGCTGATAAGGATCTTATTTGGAATGATATAACTTTGTGGGAACTCCAAAGAAATTACTAGAATGCAGCCCTCATGTCACCATTGGGGGCACGGGGGCGGAGAATTGTGAAGAAATATTTTAACCCCTATTTTGGATTAATTATGTTCTCTTAAGTCAAAAACCTGGCAAACCTCTTAATTTAGTGCCAAGTAGCGATAACAAGAAAAGAAACAAGCAACAACAGAGATAGAAGTTGGTGAACAAAGCCAAGCTGAAAAGAATTATCTGGGATACCCTCCCTCATAAACACACTTCATGCTTACACAGCACACATTCCAGGTGGTTTTGCTCATGCTATCTTGAAAACGATGTTTACTATGAAATGGTTTGTTATTCTTCTGTTTCAGTACTGACCAATCACAATACAACAATTAAAATGGGAATCCTATTGACCCTAATTGCCTGATTTTTCAGCAACTTGGTCCTATTGACCACAATTGCCTGTGCAAATCATATAACTCTGTAAATTATCATAGTTAGTCATTTGTATGAACAATTACCCAGTCTCCACGTGCAATCACAGTAATGGCACATGCACATTTAGATTGTGCTTTTGAAAAGCACAAAGTCAGTATGAGTCATGTGCCTATCTCCCTTTATCTATGCATCTAACTTGTTATTAAAAAAATCAGATTCTTAATGTTGTCCATGTTACTAAATTAATGTATATGTGTGACACAAGGCCTACGCTATGTGGATTTAATTATGTTAGCAACAATATTTTCTAGAACATTGTCAAGCAAGATTCTGCCTTGGTGGTATTTGACTCACAGCTGATTTCCAAACTGGGTGTTGCTGCTGTGAATGTGGCATGGTTTCCCTGTCCAGTATTGGCAGATATTTTTGTAAAGAACCATGCTAGTTCTAGCTATGCTCAACCCTCCATAGTTACTCATGGGCACCATTATTCGCTCATTCATACTATGGTTTATATGTTTGTTAGGTGTGGATGGAAATCAGGTTAAAACTGTGTTACCCAAAGTGCGAACAGGGTTTTAGATATTTGTTTGGTATTTAAGTAATCAATCAATAGCTGTCTTAAGGTTTTATACTGCTGCCCATCACTGCAGTATCTGAGCACACTCACACTTTGTGACATCCTATCTTAGGTTCACAAATAATGCTAGGAGATAAATTCCTTTTTAAACTAAGCCTTGAGCTGTTTGAAGTCACCACTTTCTCAGAAATACAAATTAAGCTAGTTTAAAGCACATGCCATGAGACTCAGTGTCACAAATGTCGATGAGCAAGCCTCTTTATGTTGTTTGTAAATCCTTTTCTGCTGCCATAGTGATTCACATCCCTTTAATTTATACTTTGCTTGGTTTGTCTGGCTTTCCTCAGTTTGGAGGGAACATGCACAGCTGATGTATGTGTCATCCCACCCAGGGCAGCTTTAAACAGGCAGATCAGGACCCATTACAATTAGTTATCCTGTTCCTTCCAGTCTCAAACCAAATTGACATATTTGTTGGATTTCCTGTAATTCATTTAACAAATAAAAGAAAAAGTTAATTGGTAGGATGAAGACACCAAGCAATTGAAAGCTGATGGCAGATGTTCTTAGTTGCCAATCACAGCAAAATTTCACGTAAACCAAAAGCAAAGTTTTAGGTTTATATGAGGTGCCTCTATGTCAGTTTTATATTTAAAGTGCAAAAGATTAGGGTTGAACTTGTATTGCAAATCTGTACCTTTCCAAATAGAAAGGTGTTATGTAACATGAATGCTATTCACCTTAGGGTCTGCCTACATTTTTGGGTCTTGTGAGACCCAGGTCATCGGTATGCATATAGATGAGGCTGACCCGGGCAGATTTATAGGCCTGGCATTTAGATTAACTTTTTCAGGATGACAAAGCATAACCTATTGTTACAATTAGGTAAAGAGACTGGCTTTATGTGCAAAACAAATTTTTCATCCATCTGATATTTATTATGAGGTAAAATTCTTCAGGCTACTGAAGAACATTCCATAACTTGCATTCACCTGTCACTTTGGATTATGTAAGAAAACTTTCACCACTACCAACTATAGCCAGTTATTTAAAATCAGTATTGTGAGCTGTGCCCAGTTCAGTTAAATGGATTCTAAAACTACGTACACAGCATAGCAAGCGTGTATCATAAGCTAAAATTTGGTACTGTCATCTTGGTGATGCCATCTGTCTCCCTGAAGGACAGCCCTATTCAGTCTGCTGAGAAAATTTAGAAATTAAATCTAACTTGTAGGAGAGAAGCATTCAAAAGGATCCATGAATCATCATATGCAAAAATACTCCAGAAACTTCAGGTCCTATTCCTTCAGGGCAGGATACAAATAATTAGCACTAAAATCAGTGCAAGTAACTCTTGAAGCCTCCTTACCGACTGTCCATCTTTGCCTGAAACCCCTGACCCAGTTAGCAATTGTTGATCTGGCTCCGGAACAGTGGGACACTCTGAGACAGATGTATCAACCAATCCTGATATAAGGTGAATGGAGGAAACGAAGTGCAAAGGGAGGATCGGCCAAGGATGGTTATAAGGTTTGAGCTGAACTTTGTGTTATAATATCTGTCTTAATAAAACCAAACCTCAGGAAAGGTAGGGATTGGAGGCTACAATTGCCTGTTTTTGAGACAGGTTTGCAATGGTACCTCCTCACAGAGGCGTACCTCTTTAAACTGGAGTTGAAATAAATAAATGTAACCTGAATGCTTCTTTAGGTCCAGAGTTCAGCCTCTAAAATGCAGCCTGAGAAAAAAAAATTCTCCTAACTGACAAACTTAGGCTTGTCAGACCAAGAACAGTGGTATATTCACATGCATGACTGACTTCTCTCTTAATATTCCAAATCTGAAAAAGAAAAAACCCTATGTTTACTGACAATAGATTCATTAAAATCTCTATCCTGATGCTAACAGGCACAGGAAAAAAAAAATTTCTCTGGCTAAATATCTTGGCTGCTTCTAGTGTTGACGGAAAAACTGAAATGACTTTCAACAGCATCCATGGTAAAAGGAGATCTTTGTTCTCTGTTCTGTTGGGTCTGAAAACATTCATTTTGAAACTCAGAGGTGTGTATTCTAGGAAGTCTTAGGAGACATTTGTTAATACAGTGTGCTCCAACAGGGGAAGTTAGGTTAACTGTGTCACCATTAAATTTATGATGAGTTCCAGAGGCCCAGAGACTTTTCGTTTCCACAGAATCTTGAATTAATGCCGAAAAATGAAGGAAATTTTTTTTCATGCACTTCACAAAAGTAGATTAATTGGCTGCACACGTCTGAGTACAACTTTAAAGTATAAAGTTTTAATTTTGAATATTAGGAGAGCCAGATACATCCAAAGTATAGCTCACAATTGCTCTGAAAGGATTTTTTTTTCTGTTATTCTACGAGACCCCAATTCATGTATGGTAATGAATATTTCTTTGAATTGCTTGCAGAAACTAGTAAATATTTCCAAGTATGGCAGCTTTTTTCATCTGTGCTTGCAATGTATGCTTTATTTTTAAATTGATAATGGCAGCAATACTTTAAGGAATGGTTTTCATGACACAGAATGGCTACCCATTTTGTTTCCAGATGCATTTCAAGGTCCCTGAACTTATTTTTTAAAACCCTATATGGATTGACTATACAAAAAGTTATAGTGTCCTCAACTTCCATTGACTTTAATCAACTTTAATGGGAAATGAGGGCACTTAATACCTCAGAGGACGTTCCCAGCACATTGCAAGCCTGAACTCTTAATGCAATAGGATTTAAAGGATGGAGCAGTTTTAGAGATTGTTTCATCTTCTGTGACTCACTGTAACAGCTACATTTGTTGGCTGAAACTCTCACAGGGCAGAAGGCCTGGGGGAATGGGCCTTTTTGGCATGGGGATCTCAGCTATCCGCCTCACCATGAAGATCAGGATGAGCTAGAGCCAACCTATCTTCAGGCCACAAGGGAAGGCTACTCTTCCTGAGTAAACCTTCTCAATCACAATGGCAGTAGAAGGACAATATTTCTCATATACTAATAAAATAAATAATAATAAGTGACAATCATAAAACATTGCAGCAAAAAAGTCAGTGAAACACAGTACAGTGGATTCTCTGTGTCCTTATTTGGAAAATGTATGCTTTGATCTAATTCTGTATTTAGCACTCAGACACCACAATGAGAGGCACACTATAGATGGAATCTGGCAAGGATATAACATAGTTCTTTACCAGATATTTGGCATGTTTCGCTTGTCTCTCAAACTCAAAAGTTGCTAAGCTGTGTAATACTGTATTACCTCTGGGTGATGTTTACAATAAATGCAATCTTTGAGCGATATTAGTCTGTGGTGACACTAAGAAGAAAACAAAAAAATTCCAAAATCAATTAAAGTTTCTAATGGATTTAACTTTTAGCATCACTATGTTAATAAACAGCATTTGGTGTAGCATAATCTTCCAAGTGACATATAATTTCCTGCAGTTAGATACATCAGTGTTCTGTGAATAAAATCCCATCATACTTTAGGTTCATGGTCAAGATTAAGAGGCATTGTAGAATACAGATATGGATTTGTATTATTGACTAATCCTCCTCCAGTACAACCAAATACCGAAGGCAAATGGGTCACAATTCAGCAGTCCATCCCTATTCAGCAAAACACTTAAGCACATATAAGTGCTTTGCTGAATAGGGATAGATTTAATCACTGGCTTAAATGTTTTTTGCTGAATTGGGGCCATAAAGGGTCATAATAGGTGCGTATGGATTATCTATCTATTCTCCTTTCACTCTGTGTGTATGACTCATTACCCCCTTCAAAAACAGCTACTGCTTGTGCATTGCTATTTGAGCACATTGAACCTTGCCCCTTTTCCATTCTATGGTATTTTAACTGGTTTCAAAATTGCAAGTATATAGCCTTAATGGGTGTTTTGGGGACCATTACTGAAATCATTACAATGGATTCAGTTAATGAATGAGGGTTTCATATGCAAGAAATCTTGTTTTGATAATCAGTGGTGTTGGTCTATTTGGTGTTATCATGAAGACATATATACATGTCTGGGAAATAAACCATCCTTAAATTAAATAAATGCTTACATTATTTCTCATTTAATGTTTAAAACTTTTGGGATGCCTGTTATTGACAAGAAATGCATGTCTTTTTATTTTCTCCAATGCTGACAGGAGAGGAGAAGGAACTAATGCTGGAGCTATTTGTCAGCAGTTTCTTTGGACAGACTCATTTTGTTTTGATTTTTATTTCACTGTTATTCTATTCTGTATGAAATATGTAGTCTACTGACAAAATCAATTTTTCTTGGCCTTATTCAAAGTACTGGCAAAAATATGAACCATCGGAACAAACGCTGCACTTTCACTCAATGAAAGACTTTATTTCAAATTTGTTGACAAAGTTCATTCTTTTAGGATTAAAAATGTGTCATCCACCACCTGCATCTTTCTTGGCTCTTTTTAGTGCATCTGTCCATGAGAAAATGTCAAATCACTGAACAGCCTTTAACTGTTTAAAGCAGACACTCAAGACATCCCCATGCAAAATATGCTACACGGGCCAACATGTTTTTGTGGCTTATTCTATGCTAATCAGCGTGTACCACCATTATTAAATCAATTGCAGCGTCTCTTTGAAAGGTCAAAGACCGAACTCATAAGGGGATCTTGTTTTTAAATTCACATCTAAAATTAAGGACATTGGTAAAGCTGTGTGGGAGGAGCTGGTCTGCTCAACATTTTTCTACATCATGTTATCTTGAAACATTTTGTATTTATTTAGGGGTAAATCCTGCCTTGTTCTTCACAACTCTGAAGAACAACCCTCCTCCAGTGGAATTGGTGTGGTTCTCTGTGCCAAGGAGACAGGGTTCACAGAGACAACACAGAGGGTAGACACCCCTTGCACACAGCTGTACAGCTGCAGTTTAGGTGGGGTGAGTGTGGGCTGCATGAGGGATGGAAACTGGTAACTAAATTGATCCACCTGCTATTACCCCATGTCAGGGATGTGCAAATAGTATGGAGGCCCCTCTATGTATTACTATTGATTCTTATTACAATAGCACCTAGAGGGGTCGGACACACAATACACATGGGACTAGATCTTCAAATATACATGGGACCAGTTTTTGATACCCATGGACTCATGGAATATTACTTTTACAGCAGGCGTGTTTCCACTGAAGTCAGTGGAACTACTTGTGGAGTAAGGGCATCCCAATCTGACTCATAGTAAGAGACAATCCCTACCCCAAAAACCTTTCATTCTAGACAGACTAGATGAATAAAGCAGAAAGACACATAGATATAAAGTGATTTACTTGAGTTCACACAAGGCATCTATGGCAGTGCTGGGACTTGAATTCAAGTCTTCTTATTTCCAGAGTTAGTCTAGTGCTTTACCACATGGCTAGCCTTCCTCTCCTAGTTCTCACTACAGTCCCAAGGCTGCAGATGCAGCTATGGAGCATCTTCAATGCTACATAGTGTAAGTGGAGGGGAAGATTCTTTATCCCCAGGCCCAGGAATTCTCCCCAGAGTACAATCTGGCTGCATGGCCTGTGGACCAGGACTTTTGCCACACTATAAACAGAGTTTGAATGGACAGATAAATGGAGGGAACATAATTTCCAATGTTAAAATAATAAGTTTAATATATAAGGAAAGGAGCCCTCCATGTAATACCATTAGAGGCATATTTCCATAGATAGAGAGGCACACATAAATAAGCTCTTATAATTAAGAGAGAGATGTGACTAGAATCTCTGTCCCTTAAGGACCTTCTCTAGCCCAAGCCAACAGAGACTCATACATAATGCACAATTCCACACACCCTGACCGGTCAATGGAATAATTTAATCTTTAGAACTTTCAATTTCTTGTCTCTCCGAACCACTTAAATTCAATTCTTTTAATTAACATTTAAATGAGATTACAATTCCCAGTTTGAGTTTTCAAAGTCCATTAGGGCATTATGGCATTTGGCAATGTTGCTTTCATGTCATAGGATTTGAGCAATCTCACACTCAGGCAGTTTTTGACTTTCCCAATAACATTGGGCTAGATTATATTTCCCCCCTTCTTCTTTAACTGCTGGATGTACTTCCATTTAATAAATAGCCTGTCTGGGGAAAAATTGTGTGGAGTACAAATTCTCACTCAAGGGAGGCATACAATAGCGTCTGCTCTCTGAACATCTTCCTGCAACTATGAAACAAAGCTAAAAAGTTTTATTTCTACATAGTGTTATTCTATTCCCCCCCCCATTTTTTTGCAGGACAAACAGAATGTTTATCACTCTAGCATTTTCATGTTCCATTACTTTACAATAAGATCAGTATTCTCATTCATGTGTCCACACAATTGCAGTGGACTTGTGATATGCAGCATAGCCATATTTCTTTATTTAAGCTTAGTTAAGCTGGGGGGATAGCTCAGTGGTTTGAGCATTGGCTTGCTAAACCCAGGACTGTGAGTTTAATCCTTAAGGGGGCCACTTAGGGATCTGGGGCAAAAATCAGTACTTGGTCCTGCTAGTAAAGGCAGGGGGCTGGACTCAATGACCTTTCAGGGTCCCTTCCAGTTCTATGAGATAGGTATATCTCCATATATTTATAAGGTGTAGGGTAAGATGGAGGTGGTGCAGAAACCCCCTGTCCTAAGTTGTCTCCATGCAAAGAGTTGTGCTCACTGAGCATACTACTTACTACACCCTTTATGCTCCCCCATTCACGTGTGTCCAGCTTGTAGCCTGACCCAAAGTTGGGTAAATATAATTGTAACTTGAGGATTAACAGGTTCTTGTCCCAAGTTTAGGCCCAGTAAGATTATTGTAAAATTATTATATAATTTGGGAACCCCGATGTGCACAGGTGCAACACTCACACTATAAAAAGAACAGGAGTACTTGTGGCACCTTAGAGACTAACAAATTTATTGGAGCATAAGCTTTCGTGGGCTACAGCCCACTTCTTTGGCTGTAGCCCACGAAAGCTTATGCTCCAATAAATTTGTTAGTCTCTAAGGTGCCACAAGTACTCCTGTTCTTTTTGCAGATACAGACTAACACGGCTGCTACTCTGAAACTCACACTATAGGTGTCAAGTATCAGAGGGGTAGCCGTGTTAGTCTGAATCTGTAAAAAGCAACAGAGGGTCCTGTGGCACCTTTAAGACTAACAGAAGTATTGGGAGCATAAGCTTTCGTGGGTAAGAACCTCACTTTTTCCAGATGCATCTTACCCATAAAAGCTTATGCTCCCAATACTTCTGTTAGTCTTAAAGGTGCCACAGGACCCTCTGTTGCTTTTCACACTATAGGAACTCTCTCCATATATATAAATATATGATTTATTAATAATTTAGCAAAGATTATACACACACTTAAACTTAACAAAGCAAATAAAAATAATACAAAAAGTACATTTGGACATCCAAACTTACACCCTTATTTTTTATACTTAACCATTTTTTTTTATCACTGTCATTGTCCTCATCTTTCCCGTTGGCCATTATTCTGGCCCCTTCTAAGGTCTACATTTTTCCAACCTATCTGCTACCCCAAAATGTTACTTTTATAGAGGATACGCTGATGACCAATGCATATTCAATAAAGGTCCTTATTTGTATTTTCTCCCCTTAAGGTGTCCGTTTTCTATAGGTTAGTATATGTATGATGTTACCCTATTAGCATACACGTCAATTTGCTGTCATGGCAGCTTTGCAGTCGAAGGTTCTGTTAGAAACTTTCCGGATGCTGGTGTCAGCTATGTTCTGTGCTGGTGTCAGCTGTGTTCTGTGGGTGGCTAATGTCAGTATTCTAAACAAAATTCCCCCTCTTGCATGCTACTTTCAGTTCCCTATAACTTATAAGTTACTTAAATTTATCTATACCAAAGGTTATAGGCCTTAAGCCTCACACTATCTACTAAAGCCAAATCTTACAAAATAAAAGCCTGTAGGTTTCTTACATTACTACTAAATATAATAAAGCAAAATAACAAAGTAATAAATATAATACAGGTAAGATGGCCCACTGGGCTACAAGCTCTGCTTGATGGTGTGGAAAGAAGGCAGGCTTATGACCCAGGCTCCATCTTGCCCTTACTGTAGGGTTGCCAACCCTCTTGGTTTCGCCCAGAGTCTCCCAGAATTGGGCTCTATCTCCAGGAGGCTACTGACGCCAAACTGGGAGATTTTAGACTGCTAAATGTCCAGCGGTGCAGCAGGGCACTTGCCTGCCCTGGCCCTGCGCCGCTCCTGTAAGTAGCCAACACTTCCCTGAGGCCCCTGGCAGGGGGAGGAGTCAGAGGGCTCAGCGCGCTCTGGAACTGGGTCTTTGCGCGCTGCCCCGGCCCCAAGCACCGACTCCACAGCCCCCATTGGCCGGGAACTGTGGCAAATGGGAACTGCAGGGGTGGTGCCTGCAGGCAGGGGCAGTGTGCGGAGCCCACTGACCTGCCCTCCAGGGGCTGCAGGGATGTGCTGGCTGCTTCTGGGAGCGGTGCGCGGAGGGGGCAGCGCACAGAGCCCCCTGGCCCTGCTTACCTCGGGTGGCTCCCAGTCAGTGGTGCAGCAGGGCCCCCGCAGCTCCCATTGGTCGCAGTTCCCAGCCAATGGGAGCTGTGAAGTTGGCGCTCGGGGTGGTGCCAGCGCGTGGAGATCCCTCCCACCCTGGGGCCACAGGGACATGCTGGCCACTTCCGAGAGCAGCATGGGGCCAGGGCAGGCAAGGAGCCTGCCTTAGCCCCGCTGTGCCACTGACCGGGAGCCACCTGAGGTAAGCACCGCTGGCTGGAGCCCACACCCCAAACCCCCTGCCCCAGCCCTGAGCCCCTTCCTGCACCCAAACTCCCTCCCCAAGCCCACATCCCTGACCCCCTCCTGCACCCCAATCCCCTGCCCCCGCACTGAGCCCTGTCCTGGAGCCTGCCCCCACACCCTCTCCCACACCCCAACTGTCTCCTCCAGCCCGGAGCCCCCTCCCACATTCCGAACCCCTCAGCCTCAGCCCAGATCCCGCACCCCCTCCCGCACCCTAACCCCCTGCTGCAGCCCGATGAAAGTGAGTGAGGGTGGAGGAGATCAAGCAATGGAGGGGGGGGAAAGAAGTGAGCGGGGTGGGGCCTCGGACAAGGGGCGGGGCCTTGGAGAAGGAACAGGAAAGGGGGCGGGGCAAGGGTGTTTGGGTTTGTGTGATTAGACAGTTGGCAACCCTACCTTACTGGTGTAATTTGCATTCGAGGAAGTGCTAGCAGGAAGAGATTCGCATACTCAAGAAATTTCAGAGGCAGCAATTGTACCTCCCCCGTCCACCCAGGCATGGTCCTTTCCCAGTCCGGGCCCTGAAAAACCTTGAAAGCTCTTAAAGAAGAGGACATAGCACAGGCTGCTAAAGTGAGGTGAAGAGCCAATATATACTGGCTGAAGACATCTGAATACTGAAATCAGTTTGCTAGTACCAAGGGCACCGTTTCTAAGAGTGCAATTCAGTGTGATATTTACAAGAAGCTTCACTGCACAAATAATTTTCAGGACTTCATCATCTGTGTGTAGAAGTAAGGTTTACATACTATAACCTACTAAAAATAATAACTATGGCCTTTCGTATTTACAGCTACATTTTGGAGGGCCCTAAGCCAAACATGACCTTACTTAAGCTGCTAAAGTCCCTAACAATGCAATTAAGTAACAAGGTCTGCAAATGGCCACTGCAGCTGATACAAACACTGGAGAAAAGAGCACATCTGCACTGGGAGGAAGAGTTGCACCTGGAAACATCACAACCCTTCCTGTCTCTGTTGAACAGGAGACTCTGGGTGAAATCCTGGCTCCATTAAAGTCAGTGGGAGTTTTGCCATTGACTTCAGTGGGACCAGTGTTTCACCCCAGTGTCCAGCTGCATTAGCATAGTGTTCTAGTGTATTCAGGCAGCTAGATGACTGATATCCTAGCACTGAAAAATGTTTGTGGAGGTTCCTTCCTTTCTTTCTTCCTCTCTCTTTCTGTCATTCTCTTTCACTCTGGTGTTCCTCACCCCCACATTCCACTAGTATTCCTGACATTCCTCATTCCCTTTAACACAATTACCATGAGGAATGAAGCAGGATCTTCCAATGCTACTAGTCTAGTAGCTGCTTCTGCTGTCTCTCTGCTCCCATGCTCTTCAGGGATTCACAGATTACAGTAGACTGTTGCACAGCAAGGAAAAACTGCTAGGGCTGCAGATTTTTTGGGGGGGAGTCCAAGGTTGAAGTCCCATTTATATTTCATTGAAAGGCTGTATTTTAAGAAGAAACCCCCTTATTCAGGCAACCTCCAGTTGAGCAAGCCACTAGGTGGTGAATATAGAAATTTCTTACAAAATGAATGAGGCCAACAGAAAAAAACACTATGTTTCATTATCTTCTAACCTGAATCTATGACCGGAGGGGAACCTGATAAAAATGACTAGGTGCAAGGACATGTAGAAGGATGATGCCAGGTGTGAGTAAGCTACAGTTTCCTAATGTAAAAGCAGAGGACATGCAGGCACAGATGTCAGTTGTGATGGTATAGATAACCTGTTCTGTATCAAAAACTAAAGCATCAAATATCTAGAGACCTCAGTGCAAAAGGCATAATTAAACACTGCACAATGAATCTTCTATCAATGATTAGACAATAGACTAGCAAGTCATGGATAACAAGGTTGCCTCTACATGTCTCTTCTGGGGACCATTTAAAATAGAAGAGTGCTGGAAAACAGAAGAAACATAATCAATACTGTGATTAATTACGGTAATTTTACACAAACAGCTGGGCAATTAAGCATGATCTTTAGGAGGTGTTTCTCACAGTGACTTGTGAAAGGATGAATGAGTTTCAAACCAAACTTCACATCAGTACATGGAACTATGCAGCAGTAAAGACGACCACCTTGAGTTGGAAACTTTCCAGCAACCAAATATTCATATAAAAACATCTCTGAAAAATATGGGCTCTTGAAGTGCTCTTCATCTTCGATGCTATTTTATCTTACAGGTTACCCACTCTTCTCTCCTCTGACCGCTTTTATAACAGCTAAATTTTGTACACCAAATAAAATAGAAGAAATGCACAGGAACATAATGATACTTAAGTTACAATGATCTACACTCTGGGCCTGACCCAATGCCCACTTAAGAAAACAGAAGTCTTTCCAGTAAGTCTCCAGAAGGTTCTACAGAGAGGAGTAAACTACACTTCCCTGAGCCTGTAAACCTCCTCACGCCTGGGGGTTTTCCCTCTGTAGTCCTTCCTCAGGTTTTCTACTGAGGACAGAAGTAGCTTTACCTCCTGGCTGAACGGATATTGGATACAGTGTTTGTTAAAATGTGGCCCACTTAAATGAGCCATAGCTCAGGCAGGAACCCACACTGTTTTGCCATTGCGCTTAATATCTGACCTGCAAAACACTCCTGTCATTCCAATCCTAGGCTTTCCCTCAGGAGAAGTCACCAGTGTGCAACTAGATGCTGCATAAAGCTGGAGGAACAACTCCATGAATTTAGCCTCTTTGGAAATTATTCATGAGCAGGTTGTGGTTTTTATTAATTTAGTCATGGTTTGTAATTGTTTGAGCAAGTTGTTTGTATGAACAAATTTTAGCCTGTGGGTTGCTGGAAAACTATTCTATAAATATTTATTATCACAATTTATTATTCATATAGTCTGACTGGTCACCTAAGTCATATGGTGTTGTTTCTGTTTCCTGATTGGAAGACTTAAGCTTTAGTACACCCCCGGCCCCCACCCCCACCCCAAAAAAACCCACAATTCCTGAAGAAATCACACGCAGTTGTCCATACAAAGCTCAGTAGCATCACGGAATGGCCAACTTTTCCCAGTAACACTGGACAGTGCTCCATATGCACTCTAAAGCCCTATTATTAAATGTCGGTGCTTGACTGCCTTTCCTTTCACAAAAAGATTGAAGGCTCCTAGGAGCTGGGGGCTGCTTCTTCAGTGGCAGGTGCTAAATCATTTGCTTTTAACAAAAACAAACAAACAGCCCTTTGCCAGTGGCATGGCATGGTCTGGAGAGCTGTGAGAGAAGGAGAGTGCTTTTGCCCACTGATATGTAACCCTGTACTAAAACCACTGATAATCACATGTCTGTTAGCATATACTACATCAGGCTGTGCAGCAGTAGCAGCTCTGAGCATGAGTGAGGCCCATTGAGACAGGCTGGTGGACTTGGGCATAAGATTTAAAAATCAGGTTTGGAGATGGAAAGGGGAGATAATGGATCCCAGATGACTGGCATCCTCAAATACATTTTTAACATTCATCAGCATACACAATTATAATTAGACCAGGGATCAGCAACCGTTGACATGCAGCTCGCCAGAGTAAGCACCCTGGCGGGCCGGGCTGGTTTGTTTACCTGCAGCCTCTGCAGGTTTGGCTGATCATGGCTCCCACTGGCCGCGGTTCACTGCTCCAGGCCAATGGGGGCTGCGGGAAGTGGCGCGGGCCGAGGGATGCGCTGGCCGCCGCTTCCCGCAGACCCCATTGGCCTGGAGCAGTGAACCGTGGCCAGTGGGAGCCGATTGGACAAACCTGCGGATGTGGCAGGTAAACAAAGTGGCCCGGCCTGCCAGGGTGCTTACTCTGGCGAGCCACGTGCCAAAGGTTGCCGATCCCTGAATTAGACCCTGAACGGTGAGCTGCCAATTATGAAATGCCAGCTCACTTCTTGTCCTCTAATAGCTTAGCATGAACTGGACCCTGAAGGCAAGCAGCTATAAAATCAGCCAGTTTCTTCCTCAATAAACCAACCATAGCCTGGATTTGATTAGGACACTGGATATCTGTCAGTGTGTGCAGGCATTTCCTTGGCTAGGAGGGAGAAAAATTGAGTGGGGTTGATAGCGAAAGTGATGAAGTCTATGAGGGAGATCATGCTGGCTTGAGAAGGTTTTCTGTGGGATTGGTTTAAAGATTTATTTAATGTATTTTTTTTTAAATATGTGTTTTTAAATATAAAAAAGGCAACTTCAAGGTTGAGACAGGTACAAGAAAGGTGCTAATAAAATTAATTATTTTACAAGTCAAATAATTTCTTTTTCTCTTATTGAACATGTAGTACCCACAGGTCTCAAATGTGACTGAGGTCTCATTGTGGTAGGCCTGTACAAATGCAGTCTCTGCCTTGACTAGCTTACAATCTAATTAAGGCAAGACACAACCATTGAGTGTAACCTAGAATATCAGGGAAGGAATAGGAGGGTCAGAATAATGGTGGCAGCATTGGAAACAAAATAAAACATGGATTTTAAAAAGAAAATTTAGTATTTTCAAAATATTGTAGGAGGCAGCAAAAATGCGAAGAGAGGCTACAGTCAAATGACAGGCTACTTAATTTGATCACTGATTATCTACCGTCCATGTTCATAGAAGGTATTGTTGGGAGGATTTTACCCTGTTTTCATTGAGCCACTTACAATTATCCAAAGGCAAATTGCTCCAGCAACATCTTAAGAACAGAAACCAAACCCCTGGTCAAGCCCGGAAGGATGGGCATTTTGATATCACAAAGGGGACAAGGTCACATTAGGCTTTGCTGAACTCTTCACAAAAGCCAACTGAGCAGTTCAGAAATGATTTTTTTCAGTCTCATAACATCTTTATTTTTAATATTTTTCTCTAAATTTAAGAACAGGCTTGGCTTTAATCCCTAACAAGGAAAAGTGTTCTTGCAATTTCAATATTTTTTTTTCTGTTTGCTCTGTTCAAAGAAGCATGGCTTGATTATTTTTTTTTACACAATAGGTAAAGTATTTCTCTTATTCTCCCTACTGTAACTCAAGTACATCTGAAGGGATTTTTGCCCAAACATTAAAATAAAATCCCATACAACCTGCAGGCGTACTCAAGTCTGCAAAAATTCATCATTAAAAGGTGACTATTTCAGAAAGTAATAAGCATATAAAATAGGATTAAACTAGAAACTGTTTTGCAACCTTAGCATGATATAGTGTTCCAAGTATGGATCACTAGACATGTAACTAATAAGGTTTTCCTCTTCTGATATAGTGTCCTAAACTAGCTAAAGGACATTTTGTTTTTTAAAGATTTGAGTTCCAGCAACTTCAGGGTTGATTCATACGATCTCCATAACATTCTGTTCAGACTTTGATGTTTTACTGGTCAGACTATTCCCAGACCACCAGTGAAGCTTTCCTCTATTCTATTCTATTCTATTCTATTCTATTCTATTCTATTCTAGTCCTTATATTGGGCCCATGACTGTGGCATTTGGGTGCCTTCCAGTAGTGTATTGAGTGACAGGACTAGCATCTATCACATATGGTTCTTCCTTCTTGCTCTCTCCCCCCTCTCTGCAGGTGGAAAGTCATAGGTGGATTTCTTGTTATAATGCTTTCGATTATATACTAGCAAATACAAAGGTCTGAGCTAGTTCAGAGCTCTGGAGGCAGTTTGCTCTAGATCCTTGGACTAGCCACCAAGAAAGCTCTGACTATGATTGTCAGGCATTGTCATGCTGTAAAAGCACCAGAGCCCTTCATCTTATTTCTAATTCGTTTTGGATATGTTCCTGCTTTCCACAGCAAATGTGTTTGAATGCACACACATCTCATCCTGTGTAATACTGAGCTCTTTCTGCTGAATGAATTGGGGAAGGCTCAATTTCTCCTGACACAAGGGGAGCTAAGAAACTCGCAGTAATTATACACACTGAGTAAAACCACAATGCCTTTAAGAAACTTTTTTTCCTGTTCTCTTATTTATTGACAGATTTTTTTTTAATTACAACACAATGAAACAATGGTAAGTACATAAGATGCAATAGTATAAAAAAGCCATTTTAACCCTTCCCTTGGTTAAGACACTTACAGCAGACAAGAACTGCCCCACCCCAAACCCCCCTCCTCAAATGAAAACAAAAATAAATATAAATTAATAAATATAAAACAAATCACTGCACAGCCCTTAACTCTTTGATTGCCATGGCAAGAACCATAACGATTCTAGCATGTGACTTTTTTTGTGTGTGTGGTTAAAGGTTGCCGCAGCAGTCAAAGGGTTATAGTGTTGTAAACATAAGTACTTTGTTGAAAATGTTCAGTTATGTTAATGGTTTACAGCAATGAGATTAATATCATGACCCCTTGACC
Organism: Emys orbicularis; assembly: GCF_028017835.1. Lineage (NCBI taxonomy): Eukaryota > Metazoa > Chordata > Testudines > Emydidae > Emys > Emys orbicularis. Next base: position 47,996,156 of record NC_088684.1, on the reverse strand, counting down.
TTTAATGATGCAATGTTATAAGGAGTTAAAGAGATAATAGCTTGGTGAGCTGTTACATAGCTTAATTAACCCATTTTATTTAACAATGCACGATGAGGCCTTGATTTACTAATAAAGAACAACTTGTGTATAATAAAACACTGTCCAATGTATTGATCAATAAAATCAATGAAAAAATCAGTCTAAGCACCACAAAATTTTGCCTGATTATATCTGACAGACATAATACACTTTAGCACCATTGAGTCAGCCTTGCATTTGCACACAAACTCTGTGTTTGTCAGTAGAAGCTACCTGAAAGAATAACATATGTCAGTTATAAAAAGATTACTATATAGAATGATGTGTGAGCAATAGAATAAAATAAAATAACAATCATGAAAAGAAATTTAGATAGAGAAAGCAAGTAAAAATGTTCCAGTTATTTTGTTGCCAAAACAGAACATAATGAGCAAAACTCTGGCATGGAATGTATATGGAGCTATGCAGCAAAAACAGAATACGGTGAGAAAATGTGCAGCACACTATGAAATCATTACACCTATATTCTGGCTTATTTGTAGGGCTAGCTAAAGTCACATGACCAGTTGCTGTGTGTGGTTCAGGGTGCAAAGCTTGAAAAGAGTTTTGGTTTGTCCAAATGTGGATTATGTCATGCCTAAAAACCCATCTAACATATTGTAAGCCTATGTATTGCACCAAAACCCATGCACATGAAAACTCCATTCATACATCTTATTCTATCTCAGAGGTGGAGTAAAGCAAGCACACAGCAATGTGGAAAGGGCCACTAAGTTGTAATATGCACTTCATAACATATTGGAACAAAATCAGTTTCTACAGCAAGTATAAAGAACAGCTAATGGCAGGAAGAAGTGGTATTTAGATGGAAATCTGAAAAGGCTACTGAGATCAGAACCAACATAGACTCACTAGAACTGAAGTAGCAATTGAGGTACTGCGGATACTAGGGCACAAAGCACAGAGAGTAAGCAGGATGCACGGCATTCAGGAGAAAGAGCAGTTTAAACAAGAGCTGTGTGAAGCATCAAAACAATGTACCCTAATCAATGTACGCTTGCCAACGTACTAGGGAAAACAGCCCCAGAATCAGATGCTTTAGCAATTGACAGCACTAACCACAGACCTGGCAAGGAGCAGACATCCCCCCCACACCACTCAGCAATGGCTTCTGTGTGAACAATCACATCTCTCTCACTCAACAGACCTACAATGCCCAAACACATGTGACTCACCCTGAAAGCCGTAAATTACCACTTCCAGGGTTTTAAACCCTGTGCATGATAGCAGATGTTACAGAGACCTGTGCATAAATGTGCTATGAATAGGTATGAGTTAGTGGAGATTGGAAACAAGATAGTAACACAATGTTTAGGAAAGGGTCCCACTATTTAATAATGTTGGCTCAATAAATTATGATACAGGGCTGGTGGATATGTGTGAATGAACTGAGGCGTCAGAAATAAAATACCCCAACACCTCAATAGTATAACTGTAGACTACCTACTCCTAAGAAGAAAAATAACATTAGAAGGAGAGAACTTTAATCACAACATTTGCAGCTGCCAAGTACTGGCAGCATGACAGAAATGATGGGCGTATGTGCAGAACAATGCTAGCATTGTTGAAATGCAGCCTCCTGGACAGCTCAGCTATCACAGCGTGAACACGTGTGGACAATGCACATGGGCTGACACCAAGATAATACACTACTGCTGTAACATGATTCAGAAAAGATGTACAAAACCAGATGTGATAATCTGAACAAGCAGTTTGTGATGCTTAATGCAGGCTATGCAACACATTTTTATCCACAGTTTAGGAAAGAAGCAATGGGCAATGGTTGAGGGAGACTTTAAAAATCATGCCCGAATACCCAGAAGCTTGACTGTCCATGGGAATATATGGATGCAGCAAATCAACCCCGTGGATAAGAAAGATTGAAATACTAAAATTGGATGTGTAAAAAATGTTGATGTTGTTTAGCGTAATTTTAGTGAAAGGTGTGCACAAGATGCCTCAAGTATGCACATGGAATGACTCAAATAATAGTAGCCACCATCACATCAGCAGTAAACACAAAAGGGGTGGATTTCCTTGTGATTGATTGCAACTGTGGGTGTCTATGTTAGAGTGACCAATGAGACATTGACAACAACATTTTAACACCTCCTCCCAGTCCACATAGTTCACTTGTTACTGCTTGCTATTCTAGCTAAAGTGGAGAACATTAGGCGCCACCTTATTCAGTAGGAAACTCACAATGAAGAGAAACAATGGATCAGAGGCTTGCATCAGCATACATGGAGGAACAAGCAATTCATCCAGTAATTATAGCCATGCTTCTACATATCACAGAAACATATCACACACTGTGGCTGCCATGGAGGGAAAGAAGTGTTTCTTCTCTTCCATCATAGCATCTGAGAAGTCTTATCCAGTGGAGCTCTTCACATGGCAGAAAACTCTAGGATGCCATCATCTGAAAACAAAGTTGAATACTTTTCACTGTGACAAATTGGATTGGATTCAGACTGGTTTTACCATATCTATGAGGAAAGATGAATGGTATGTTATCTCCGGTAGATTTTCAATTGGTTTTACTGATTGAGAGGGCAGGATTCCAGGGTCACTAAGACAAGCCATCACTAGGCCCTTGCACAAGTAAACTTTGACACTGATTATCTCTCTATCACATTTTATCTAGCCTATTCTTTTTGGAGTAAGGTTACTGAGACTGGTTGAAGGCAATTCTGGCTGTATCTAGAATCCAAGGTCTCCTCTATTCCAGTGAAACTGCTTTCAGGTTTGGGTATAGAGACTGACCTGTTCTCATTTGTTGTTGGTATCTCCTCCTAGAGATGAACAGTGGTCAGGTGTCTATGCGTATACTGCTATATCTCAGTAACCTTTAATCAGAAGGCCTGGTTGACTCAACTGTGGTCACTGGCAGTGGTGGAAGGGACTCCTCATGAATAATTTTAATTATTTCCTTTATGAGAGATGTAAGTGGGTGGTGCTGGGTAACAGTATTTGTCCTCACTGTGAGCCAAGGATGCCTCTGTCAAAGCAACATATACAAAGAAGGTGAGAGCCCATATATCTTGTACAATTTGAAGAAGGACCACAGACACAGATATAATGCAATGTGATGGTTTTCATCCTTGTATATTAAAACAGAAATACTGAGTTACATTACCGGCTCAGATGTATAAATGGTGAATTGAGAGGAGATAGCCTCATGGCATTGGAACCGTGCATTAAAGATGGTAGTAAATGGGTTCTAGAAAGTTAGTTAATAGACAATGTTTTATCAAATGTATTATATAGAGGAAAAGTGAATTAAATGATGTATAATTGATTGACACCATTACAGGCTTGTTGAGTACTGGATTCCTTTCCTAACTGAACATGCATGCTCAACATGAGGATGATGGTTGCATGGGTATAACATCATATCAATCTGATATTTCAGATCACCGTGGATATTGACAAACAATGAACTCTGATAGGACATGGCCATGTAGGGTTATACTAGGGGTATCATCTAGGTTTTGGCACATGGCCATGTCATAATTTGGTAGCAATTGTTTACCTGCATACAGTAGTTAGCTGGCAGGCATGTTGTCAAAAAACAGAATTTATATCACACATAGCAGTGAATAGCAGAGTTTGACAAGATCAGTTAAAACGGCATATGATCATGGCAACACAGCAGCACTACTAGCTGTTGGCAATACCTACTGAATGTATCTCATCGAGAGATTCTTCCTCTGAATGCATTTATCCATGTATACCTCCAGACATCTGACAAAAAGGGAATCAAACCTATTGGTGCCAATATGTGGTCGAGAAGAGCATCCACTGTTCTTATGCCAGTATCCAATAAGTGCACATATGTTGGGCATAACAGTTTGCATTCAGATTCACCGCATGCATAAATTTGGGATTGTGTAGTTATTAATCGGGATATGCAGTCCTATAATACTGCTTGCTAGTATATGCCCAAATATCATGTAATGGTGCACACTGGAAAACTCAGAGCACTATCAGCAATCACTTTATATTGCTGACTATTCTACCACAGCTCATACCTGAGCGTAGTAATGGCAGTAGTGGATTCATAATTTGTTCATATAACACAGTGATTAGTTTGTCATACACATATGTATGTTTTTAGGGTGACTGTCAGTTCATCACATGCATACTAACTCATGGTTTATGGGAGTGCAGGCAAATGTGTCTCATAAGGACAAGAGCTGCATTATGCGAGCACACTGGAATGATAATGCAAACATAAAATTGTTATTTTATGACGTCACACCCCAATGCTTGCAAGTGCTTAACCATTAAGGGAATGGTACTAATTTGCAGGTACAGAAGCTCCCTGACTTACACAAGCGTTCCGTTCTGTAACGCCTTGGTTAAGTTTAATTTTGCGTAAGTCAGGGATGTATCTCTGACAATTACGCAAAAAAAATAAAATAAAAAAAAAATTACGGAATTTACAGAACTTTTTACGTAAGTGCGGATTTCCGTAAGTCGGCTTTGCGTAACCCGGGGAGCATCTGTATACATTATGTTTTGCCTGCTGAGTGAAAGATGAAGTGCTTCACCCAAGTCACTGGTAAATGTGGGTTTATGCTGGTGAGGGCCAATGACCAGTTGTGTATAGAGTTATGTGACTATCTGACCTCAGCATCATGTTGAAACAAAAGGGAACCATAACTGACAACAACTGTATTGTGTAAACCACGTGTGAGGAAGGATGTTGATGTACATACCATCTGGGGCATGTCATGGATTCAACATGATCACTCTCTCTGTACTAGTATCACATGATGAAATATGGCAACTGTAACAGCAAGAGGTGACTAGGTGACTAAGATTGTGAATTCAGGTTTGTCCCTGAATATGGGAAAAAACAGAGACTGGCTGGTGTGTGACCATGTGCCACTGCTGGTGATTGAATGGGGCAGCAATTATGAAGGAGGTGGTATGTGGTTTGATGGGGACATGTGGTTCAATGGGTTCAGGGTCATTGTTGACTAATCAGGGCTTCACAGTTAATATGGATCACTCACCATGATAGTAGTTTGCGAATGCTGTCATTCTGCATAGGTTTATGAGTTCATGCTGCCTGACTGCAAGGCTGATGTGTATCATTTATAATGGCTACACTGTGTAACACCTATCATTTATGGGTTTTTGCTGTGATGGCAATTCACAGTATAGTGCATACATAGAGAAGTGTGGATAGCTCTCTCTTTAGGATGTCATCCTTGTTTCTTTAGCTATCACTTGCACAGGTTTCATTATTCTGTAGCATTCCCTTGATTGTTGACACATTACAGCAGTGTACAGTGTGGTGTCTACACACTGTACGTGTCATATACCATGGGATGAGATATCTAGTATGCATAGCCTCTGTGAATGCAAACAAACATTGATGAAATGAAGACAACTGGTGGCTGATATGTTACAGCTGATCTACGTTAGGAAAACAAGAATTTTATACCATGTATCTGTGGTTAGCATAGTGTTAACCAATACTTTGGAACAATGTTCTAAGGTAGTGGCAACATTTACTTGCAATGATCATGTGTTAATGTTACTCAAACATCTGGAACCCTAATTATTAGTGAGCTATTCCTTCTACACATTCATCTATAAAATAACATTGTACCACAGGGAATCTACATTATGTGACACTAGATGATCCCAGGCTCAGCTGTTGCATGGGGTCAGCCATTGCAGTCCATGATGGTGATAAGCTGATTGGGACTGTTATATGAGCTCAGTTTCTTTGAGCCAGCTGGTAGGCAAAGTACAAGAGTGGATTGGAGAAATAGGAACATGATTATGTCCTGCCACAGTATTTTGTCATGAGAACATTGAGGGATACTGTGATGACTTTCATGGGCATATAGAAATTGTTACTTTTATGTATATATGATGTGCTTTGGCTGTGTTTTTGCCCCTGACGTGGCCCCATGTAATCAGCCTCACCTCAAAATAACATAACCACTATTTTGACCCCACAATCAGTGTGCTATGAACAAATAGAGTGTGTTGAGTGTTACAACAGAGAGGTGTCAGTCATGCTTTTATCACTACACTAGCTGTGTCCTATCAGTTCTTTAGTACACACAGAGGGACTATTTGCTTTACAGCACGGTTCAACACCCAACTAGACAGGTGGCCATTTGCACCTTCCACTGATGAAGATGCCATTCTATGGTGACTGTGGTTCTGAAATCATTCATTCAAGAGGCTGGAAGCACAGCAGCTAAAAGGCAGCCAGGGCCACAAGCACAGATAAAAGGCAGATACTAATCCCAGCGTTGGCTCCTTCCCCTCTCCTACTGCCTGCCTGACTGAGGCGGTTCTGGCTATGCATAGCTTCCTCCACCTCCGGAGTTGCTGCCAAACTAGCAGATAGGCCAAGCCTGAGTTTGCATGGGATATAGGACTCACAACAAAACAAGAACCCTGGAAGCTGTTTCCTTGTGCTTCAGTCTGTTCCTCTTGGCATGGTTCCAACTTGTGCTGCTATGTGTGTGATAGTTTGGGTCCCTACTTGCTTTAATGCATAATGGATGGAACATGCACTGTTTGATCTTCACCATTTGATTATGTTTCTTTTCAAGCCATGCCCCCACCAATAATACAAATGTGAAAAGCTAGAATGAGAGTGTAATGTTCCACTGCTTATAGGCACAACTACTTTTCTGCTCTATGCACTTTTTCCTACCAACAAGCCAGAATTTGATTCCATATATTTAACTAAGTACCAAAAGCTGCATTTAACTAACATCAGGACTGCATCATACGCTAACAAAAGCCAAGGAATTCAGAGTTAAGTCTTACACTCTATTCTTAACCCACAATATTATAAAGTCAGGAGTTCTGGGATGGGTGGGTGGTGGAGGGGAACCACACACACATTGTTGTGGGACAAGGGAAGCCTGGTCCTCCATTTTGAAATTTCCTGGCTTTCGTCAGTGTTTCACAATCTTAACCTTTTTTTTAACCTACTCCCCAACTCAACTCCAAAAAAAGAAAAGAAAAGGAAAAATTGTTTGTATGATGTTACAAAATGTGTATTCTATTTATTCAGGGAATTTGACAGGGCTAATTTGGAGCCATCTGAGTCTTTCCATTTCAACCTATCAAGTAAATATACAAATACATATTCTGCTAAATTTATTTTCTGATAAAATTTAATTTAAGTGTTTTTCTGTCTATAGGAAATAGCTTTTTGTTATTCTTGACTTACACAAAACCTATATAATCAGTTTGCCAGACTGTAATAGACTGATGAAATCCATATTTAGTATTGTATATATTCACAGTGTAGATTGCGACAATACTAATATGGCTATGTTTATTAAAAACATTAGGAAAAAAGTTACTGCACATGAGCAGATACCAAACGTTCAAAACTCAGTTCATCTGTTTTATTCTATTCTTTGTTGACACTAACAATTATTAGACTCTACTGTGGAATAACTTTTTATCAAATTTCATTTTCTTAAATCATAAGGTGTTTTTGATTTATATGAGTTCAAAACTAAACCTGGGAAAATAGCTCATTTATTTTGAACTCCTATAATTTAAAAGCAACCAAATATACATTTTTGAAATTAGACTGAACATAAACTTCTCCTAGATCTTTCAGCTTGAAGCAAATTTTAATGGCTGTGTTATAACCTATTGAAAATAGAAATTTATAATAATAGAAATGCTGACACAATCTTAACCTGCACGGCATAAACATGCCATACAACACTCTTTTAATTCTTCCTCTCTCTGTATATAATATATATGTGTACTTTTACCTAAAAGAAAATAGATTAAGAATCAAGTTATTATGCATTCATGTATCTATGATGTACCATATATCAAGCACTAGATTATCACACTTACCTTCCAGCATAATTACTGTAAGTTAAATTCTCCAAATACAAACATTTTTTATTACCTTATCAATGAACAACAGTCAGCATGCTGAGCACTTCATTATTCTCTGGGAAATAGTTGCACAAAAAGTCAAAGCTGCCATGAGAGAGACTTTGAAAGTGAAGTGAAATAGTTAAGTAAGAAAACAGATGAGATGCTGTTCTGTTTTAAGGATAATATCAAATTGTCTGGTTCTCTTGTTGCAGAGGAAAATCAACTGCAGGTTAAATAATTTTGTCAGTGGTTTCCACCAACTATCCAAGGGACAAATTCAGAACAAAAACATGAGTCCTTTTGTTCTATCTGTAGCAGAACATAATTTACAGTTGTTTGTGGACAACAAAAGTCACCCAGTGGATTAAAAAAAATGACAGGCAGGCATAGTATTTTGAATTCCCTAAATGAGTGCATGTGTAGTAAATATTATCCTATGCTTTGTAGTTGTGAATGCACTCTTTACATTTTCAGCAACAGCTGAAATGAATCTACTGAAGAAATGCTATGGGCTGATACTGGTGCACTTATAACATACAGCATACAGTACCTCTACAAAACATCTCCAAAATGCCATCTGCATTGCATATTTGCTGTAGAACTATACCTTTTTTTCTAACTGTTCTTTTTTGTTAGCCGTACGTATATATATTTCTGTTTAGGCTCTAAGAAATAACAGTTTGCGATGCTTTATAGCATGCCACACATGATCATAAAATAAGTCTTCAAATCAAAATCAAATCATGTAATTGAACAAAAAAGCATACTAATTTTTCATGCTAGGCTCAATACAAATATAAATTCAAGGCAGTCAAGCTATCCATTACCAAAATAATCATAATAATCATAATAATCATAATAATAATATATTTATATGTATATATATACCTACACACTCTAAAAAATGATCCAGTAATGTATATTAGGAAATCAGTAAGAAATCTGTTGAATCTAGTATAAAAATCTTGTTTTATGTAAAAGCCAATGCTTTAAGTACTTTTCTTATAACTTTGTCACTAATGACTAATTATTTGTAGAAATTACTAAATTTATACTGAAAATTGTATTCAAGTTAAATAAAAATTCACTTCTACTGTAGTTCATTTTTAGAGTGTGCATGTATATATAGCAAAATGCCCATCTACAGATCTACCATAAATATTTTTGTTGCTGTCACTTCTTTCCTAAGAAAACACTTAAATGCTTTTCTGTAATCTTGGATAATGAATATCAGGCCATTTAAAAACAAAAACTAATCCAAACTGATTAGCAACACCAGATTATCTTCAGTTTGTGCCAGTTTGCAAGTTAAAGGTCAAAGAGCGAAGACATAGGACAGTGCAATTTAAGGAAATTCAGACAGTGAAGCTTATCACAGAAGACAATGTTTAACTTGGTAATGACAGTCAACAGATCAATAATCAAGTTCAAGGCAAGCTGTTCATTATTTCAAAAGCGACTCCCCTCAAATCCTGGCTTTCATACAAAGCCAGGTGTCTGACTCATGGGGTGCATTCATTCTGACCATCTCTAATAAGTTCACAGCCCAATGACTGTAAAGCCTATCACTGCAAGAAGCAGCTCCTAAAATCAATAAAGAGGTCTGTCAGTTGCTGACTTTTCTCTAGGAAAAAAATATTGATACAAACCTGCTCTGCAGGTCACATGAAAATGACAATACTGTTGTTAGCACAAATTACACACAATGACAAAATGCTTTGGTGGTCCCTTGGCTCTGTCAGTGATTTAATGTACAGCTAAATGCCAGAGATCTGACTAACCCTTTGAGAACTATGTTAAACATGCAATAGGTAATTCACCCGATATTCATGCAACATCAGAGTCATCATTTTAACTTTCCTTTCAAACTGTAACACTATCTTCATGTATTCATGTACCAAGGCAAATTGAATTATCATGCAACACAGTTTAAGAGAGATTCAATATGTCTAAGATAAAAGGCTAAGCTGTAAAACTATAGCCAGTTCAAAAAATCCTATGTGAGTGCTAGAAGTTATTAAAATAAGTATTTGTTTTACCAGAAAGTAGCTGGCAAATATATTTTTGTTTCTGTTCGTTTGTTATAAATGCTTTTTATCAATAATGCAAGTAATTGAAAGCCCTTACTTACACTTTCAAGATATCTGTTTTAAAAACCTGAATTTCATTAACCTGTATTTCCACATACCGCTTCTGCAGTCCAATACTTCCATAGCAACCAAGATTAGCATCCTTCAGACTCTAAAAACTAATCCTATAGTTCTCAAAGGGTTACACCAATGTAATGTTAGTGTCAATTTTCTCTACAACATGACTGTCACTTTAGTTCAATGCAATCCACTTCAGAGACATGCTGTTTTTCACTATGCTTTGGAATGAGTGTTCCTGACAGACCTATGAAAGGCCTGGGGGCAGTTGGCCTGGTACAGCTTGGGAAAAAATGATGCAGGAAAATCAACAAAAGAAAGAAACAATAAAAAAGGTTCTGTTTGAAATATAGTAATGAATATAAATGTATTAAAACATTGAGGACGTAGCTCAGAATAGCTGTATAAAACACAAAATGAATGTATCATTAAGGCTGTTACTATATTGCAGATATTTTGGCCCCTTGTTTGTTGGAAAATGGCTGTCCGAACAGTCTGAAGTCCTGCGTGTCATCCAGGTCTCCCACTTGACAAAAATCATGTGTAGGAGTATACAACTATATCCATAGCAGACAGAAAGCAATCCTCTTTGGAGACAAAGCTGTTTGGGTCTTCACACTTTCCTGAAAGTTCAATTGTGGGTTGTTGTGTTGTTTTTAATTTAAAAAAAAAAGTTTACTTTCAGCAAAATTATTTTCAAAGGGGAACAGGCTTTAGGAGAAAAACAGAAGAAACATTGTATTTTTCTTTTCTTTTTTCCTCTTCATTAGTTAATCCTGATAGTTCATTGGGTATTGAGCGTGCAGAGGAAAGGCCTGGAACCGAATGACAAAGAAAGACAAAGGACTGAAGAAACGGCAGATACTGTCTATCATGGAAGCTTCCCAGTAGAGTGAATCCCCACTCATGTGCAGGACAGGCAACCCCCTGGGTTTTAAAGATCAGCTCTGATTCAGGCTGACAGATGCCTGCTCCTAGCTAGGAAACTGCACAACAGCTCTTACGTTGAATCTTAAGTTACCACAAACTCCTGGGAGACAAAAAAAAAACCCCTACATCACACCCACTCTTGCATAGAGCGTTTGCAGTACAGTATGTGACGGGGTGTTCCTTTCCTCTTGAACTGGAACACAGTGTAAACCAAGACAAGGAGGCACAAGGCCAGGATGCAGGGAATGACAATGGCTATGGCTTTCACAGTGCTGGCTGTGTTGTCCAGTTTGATGACAATGTCCACGTCATCTTGAGGGCTGTGTCGGTCTTTATCCCGGTCTGTTGGTCCATCACAACCCATAAAATCCTTGAGGATGGATCTGGGATATCCAGGTTCCACCCTGAGCATCTGGTTATTGAATTTCCAATACTCCTTTCCTTTGTAGAAATATGTGAAGCCTGGGAAACAAAAGTGCAGTTATTCATGGTCATGTTGACAATCTGCTTATAAAGACTGACGTTAAACAGCCTTCAATATTCACCAAATGACACTGAGTTATTTTCTGAGCACCGGAATCTATAAAGTTAAAGTAATATGGATTATTCAGGTACAGATCAGGATAGGAAGCTTTCAGATCTTCTTGGCAATAGGTATATGGCTCCTAAGAAAGCTCTTGTCCAAACTAGCATCCAAGGCAGAACTTCACTTCCTTCTTGTCTTTAAAAAACCTTAAACCTCAAGTTTCCTATTTGAATAAACTCGGATCTAGTCTAATTCTAATAATATGACTATGAAGAAATGCTAGAGAAAAACAATTGATGAATTTAGGGGCCTAATGATTCATCCGTTAATTGAACACTTGACCACAATTAGAATTATACCACACTGCCAGGGCTGAGTCCCAATAGTTCAAGGAGTCAGAGTCCCTCTCAGGATGGGAGATCAGTTTAAATGAATTCCAACTCTGTGCTAGACCAGGCTGAAATAAGAACTGACTCTCTTCAATGTCATTTTAGCCTGCTGCTATACTTCAGATGGAAGAAACACTATATGAATGAACAGCAGCTTTACCAAGAGAGAACAGGTGTACCCAGCTTCACATCTTCTGCAGGGAACTGGTATTTGATCATTCAGATGCAATTGAATACAAATTACGAAATATGTCTACATAAAGAAATCTTAATATCCTGCCAAAAACCTAAATTATGTTACTATCCCAGCTGAAAAATGGCATTGATCTGGCATGAAACAAACCACAATGGGTGCGCACTCCCTCCTATTGTTTATTACCTGAATGCATACAGCTGGAGGTTTCCCAAGCTTTACTTGATAAGCCTCATGTTCTTTCCTACAGTGCTAAAGGCTAGTACGAGCAAGAAGACAGATTGGGTATCACTTGTCATACTAATAATGGCATACTAAGAATGCTTGCTAGAAAGATTAGTGGACTAGATATTAGAGAGAATATTAATAATCTCTTACTCAAACAAAAGTCGGGCACTTTCAGTTGTGCAGAAGAAGACATTTTACTATATTTCTTTTCCAATTCAGAACTACACAAAAAAACCTTTGTCCTCCACACCTGCACATTTATCAATGTGAGGAATTTAAAAAAAAATCTTTTTTGCAGTCACTATTTATTTAATTCTAATTATTCTGCAGACAGTTGAGTAGGTATTATTTTACATTGCAGATGGTTCCCTTCAGTTTTATTGTCTAAGACTCTGTGTGTATCTGTATCTCCATATCTATAGCTCTAGCTAGAAAGCAGGGCCGGCTCCAGGCACCAGGCGAGAAAGCATGTGCCTGGGGCGGCACATTGTAAGGGGCGGCATTCCGGCCAATCTCGGGGCGGCACATTCCGGCTGTCCTGCCGTGGTTCTTTTTGCTTTGGCAGCCCCCCTGAGCCCCCGGCCGGCTCCCCGCGCTCCGCTAGTCCCAGCCCAGCCCTGCAGGGGCATGGACCCCAGTCTGGGGGGCAGGAACTAGAGATCTCCGCCGCTCACAGTGCTGCCGGGCTCCCCAGGACGCGCCACTCTCCGCCGCCTGCACCGGCCTCCGCTCCCGTGCTGCTCTGAGCCCGGCCCGGCTAAGACGCCTTTAAAGAAGCAGCTGAGCCAGCAACTCCTGCAGCCCCCGGGGGCTCCGCCTGCCCGGCCGGGAGAGGCTCCCCAAGGCCGGAGGGGGGAGCCCCTCTCGCCCGGCTGCGAGTGGGCTGCAGTGCTTGGCTGGATGCCGCCCTTCACCCCCCCGAGAGCCGCCGTGGCCGCCCTCCACGCGCTCCCTGCGGCTGCCATTTTTTTGTTTTGTTTTTTTTGTTTCGGCAGTCCGGCCGCCCTTTTCTTTTTTTTGCTTGGGGCGGCAAAAAAGCTAGAGTCGGCCCTGCTAGAAAGGTATATGTTTGGCTGAATAAAAAGAAAAATAGTGAGCTATATCAAAACTACTGTTAAGTTATTTGGTCACAAAATACCTTCCATTCCATTGGATCACAGCATAAAACATCACTATTGTTATTACTGTGCCACCAAATTTGAGTTGCAAAAGGTTTGTTCATTTATTCATGAACAAATGGAAAATTAGAGTAGCCATAGTTTACAACAGGGAACCACATTTATATCTTCCATAAAATAATGTGTTTTTTTGAAAAGCACTACACATGTTGACTCTTAGTAAGACTCCAGCTTTGGCAAAGGTAAATGATGCTGATATTAACAAACTTTATAGACTTGCATGATCAAATGAGGGAATAAAATCATAGGGATTCAGGAATTACCATGCTGTGTCACACCCTAGGTGCATCCAATCTAGCATCCTGTCTCTGGCAGTGCCCAGAACCAGATGGTTCAGAAGAAAGAATAAGAACCCTGCAGTATGCACCTATCCACAGTCTGTCCCCCTCCCCCCCCCCCACACCTGACTTTCGGTCTCATCCTGATCTCTAATGGAGAATGGCTTAAGCCCTGATGCATGAGCTTTAATATCCCTCCCAGAAAATTCTGGTGACAAGTTTATACCACCTACTAGTCTGCAAAGACAGACAAAGCTATAGGCACTTGGCAAAGTTATTATTCAAGGAGGCTACAGAATTTAAACAGAAAAATAAAGATTTACCACTCAGAAAACCAACTGACTTCAGTCCTCATGGCCCTGGCATTAGTTGCTTGAACCTATCCAGCTCCCACTCCTTCCCATCCCTCTGAATCTCCCTTCTCTCCAGCTACTGCCTGGCTCCTCACCCACACATCAGGGATCTCTGGGGGAGAGGGTGCTGTGTTGCACAGGAGGCAGAAGGAGCTGCAACTGTATGTACTCTGGGGTTGAGCAATTCTTGTGAATGCAGGCCACGTGGGAATAGAGAAGGAAAGTTTGCTGCTTGCCATGTCTGCTCCTGCCTGGTAAGTGTTCCTGCTGCTGCACTAGAAGACAAGACCACAGTGCAGAAGCAGCAGGGAAAGTTTCACAGGCATCACACATGGCTTACTGAGCTTCTAGATCATCGAATGAGTCAGAAAGCATTCAAAGTGCTGAGCTGGCAACAGCAGAGGGTCTGGGATTGCCAGCTTTTACACACCCCTCCTTCGTGCGATTCTACTCAGATTACTATTGTTGTTTTGTATAATTTTCTGGAGGATGGTTTTAACTCCACTCATCTGCCATCTCTAGCAAACCCAACTCAGTTTTTAATAGGAAACTAAAAGGATGAGGATAAAAAAAGATACATTATTTCAGATGATATGGGTTAACTGGCAGAAATTCTTCCTAAGTTTTTTCCCTAAAGCAATCTGGTAAAATTTCATGTCAAATCTTTATCTAAGCAGTGGAAGGAAAATGGTTTGGGGCAAAATGTAATCAGAATTCTTTTAAACTAAGCTGTTGTTTTTTTTTCTTTTGTATCTTCTCTAGTTTCATTGTCTCCATGTGCAATCGCCAATGTAATCATCCTCTTTAAAGAAATACCTGTTATCCTGTCTTCAGGGACTTTCCTCCGGGGCTCCTCTAAGGCTCTCCAAGAGTCCTGAGCATCTCTTATTTTGCCTCTTTTCCCTACCTCTCCCTGAAGAACTGATGTCATGTTTCACTGCTCTTCTGGCAGTTGCATGCCAGTGGAAAGTCCATCACTGCTATTCTTGAGTTGGGCACAGGGTTTGATGCAGGGTGACTCAAAGAGCTCCCACTGCTCCAGGGATAAGCGCTTTGTCTCTGCAGCACTTTCAGACCATGTCTGCCTGAGTGTGAGGGGAAGACAACTTTCATTGCTAATAGGAGATACGTGTATAATCCACTGAGCACAACACTGACACTTTACATGTGATGGTGAGTCTACTCTATCCAGAAAAATAATATGATTATAGTTTCATGAAGTAAGCAAATATTAAGAAGCATGTCTAAATTATCATTTGTTTAAGGGAGCAAAGACTAAATCCATTATGTATATGTGTGCATAGATATTTATACATATATATGTATAGACACAGAGAGCTAGCTATTGAGTGTGATATATGCAGACTGTCATCCTGCCTGACCTACTTTCCTGTTTAAAAAAAAAAAAAATTCTAGCCAAATGCCAGAATCAGGAGAGAGTTTCTGTTGATGGATGAAACAGAGACAAAGCAAGGAAGTGATTTAGCATATTTCCACAGCAAATTAGTTCATCTAGTTATAGGAAGAAATGAAGACTCTGAAATGAACTACACTAGGAAAGCAAGCTTTATATTTATCTACTAAAGGGAAATGAAAATAAGATAGCAAGAAATATGTGCACTGTCTGAAAAAACAAAAAACAAAAAAACCGCAACCTTCCATCACTAATAAATTAATCATACATGTAGTAATACTTGAATACTTGCAGCAATGAAAAGTGACTGCAAGCGCATATTTTTGTTTACATCAAGGACATCTAACTTCATGCAGCTGAGGGCTGTGCTGGCAAATTGCCGTTAGCCTGAGGGCAGCACTTAATTTGCATAAAATGGAGCAGATTTCAGCTGCTCTCATTCATATGGAGGTGTGGCCAGTTGGAAACTATGGGTTGCAGCATGAGATACTCCATCTTGGTGCAGGTAATAGCATGGCATGCTGAATTTCAAAGTCTCTGTGAGTTGCAGCTCTGCTTTATACATTTATGCTATCTTTGATTTACAAATTCTTCAGGATACTTCTATTCATATACCGAAAGAGCCTGGTTCTGGACTACAGTACAGCAAAATGAATCTAAAAGCTTTTATCCTATATGAACCATTAACAACATGGAGATTCAAACAGATACATTTGGGTAGGAAACTTCTTTTATGAAGTACTAAAATCCTGCAAAACCAAAACAAATAACCCAAACCCAAACGAAAGCTTATTATATAAAAATTAAGAATCTTTTCTCTCCCTCATTGTGATTTTAAATAGACGAATCAAACAATTATATGTAACAATTTAAGAAGAGAGTGAGTTCCACAGCATGAAACACCCCCTGTTTGCAAAATAATGAGAGGTCAGCCATCCCACCAACCTGATTAGCCAATCATTTCTACACATCTCTACATCATGATAACAGATGTTAGGAAATGACTAAGCTAGGAAAGTGCTTGCATACCATTTTCTTTGTGGACAAAGGCTCCCTGAGGAGATTCTGGGATACCTTTCCAGATTGTGATTGGTTTTGGATAACCAGGGTCCATGGACCTCATTTCTTCACTGTATCTCCAGTACCTAAATAAAAAATAAAAAAAGATCACCAAATATGCATTTATAAAGATAGCTGATATGCTAATTGCATGCTGTTTTCTTTCTAACAAAGTGCTGCATTTAACAACTGAAGCTGGGGCAACCAGAGCTCTCCTGTTTAGCAATACTACCAGGTAACAAAGAAATTTAATCCTGCTTGCTGATTGGACAGCTGTTTCAAGGAAGTACAGCGAAGATAAAAGACTTCTCCAGCTCGACAACTAAATCAACATGCACCTTATTTATAATCAGAGCAATTCTGGTGCCTGGGGCCTCTGCACAACAAAACAGCAAGGAGATATATGCAAAAAACTACATTATGTTTCAATTGAGATCTTACTCATACAAAAGCCAGTGCATTCAGAGTTAAAGCTCCCACAGCAAGCTTAACTCTACTCCTTAAGCATATTCACTACAATAGTCTTTCGTTATATCTATGATCATATAATATGTATAAAATAATAGAAAATGGTATGTACTTTGTGTGTCTCTTTGGTCGGAAGGAAAAAAAAGTTCAGTGTAGAAATCAGAAGCACACAAGTTCAAGGCAACTTGAACTTAGCAATAAGAATAAATAATTGATCTTATTTACACTGATGGAGCTGTGTTAATATTCAGCGTATGTTTGGAGGCAGCAATACAAAATGATGTATGTGTGCATCTTTGGTTATAAAAATATGTGGTTTCATGGTAATACTGTATCATATAATAATAATAATGGCATCTTATTTTATGTAGTGCTCCCTCTGCTTAAAGATCCAAGCTTGTTAGGATGTATTGAAGCTTGCTGTAGGATCCCCAGGTCTGAACTGCCTTTCCCTACTCTTGAATAGTTGCTGTTTAAGAAAAAGATCAAATATCCCCTCCTGAACATTTGGAACATGGAACTTTTGTGTATGCTATGATCATTAAGAAAAGTTCAGTGATTTACTGCACATGCTCAGTACACTACAGTATTTGTAAGTGATCATAACATCGTTATTTCTAAATCAAATTATCTTATCCAAAGTTCCTACAATTTAACAGAGAATCATCCTATATATATATAGTTTAATTCATTATATTCCTGCTATACAATTCTATAGGATGATTAAATAAAAAACATTAAAAAGGATTCTCTATTAAATTCCATGGGTTTTTGAATAATTTACATATTAAATTCTTTCCATAAATTTTTCATATCTTCCAGAAAGGCATCCAGTCTTGATTCAAAGACATCAAGAAATAGAGAACCCCCCACTTTCCTTGGCAGTTTGTTCCTGTGATTAACACCCTCTCTGGTAAAATATATGCCTAATTTCCAATTTGAATTTGAATTTGTTTGGCTTCAGCTTCCAGCCATTGGTTCTTGTAAAGCCTTTCTCTGCTAAATTAAAGAGCCCTTTAGTACCTGGTGTTTTCTCCCTGTGATGGTATTTATACACTCTAATCAAGTCACCTTTTAATCTTCTTTTTGATAAGCAAAATAGACTGAGATCTTTCAAACTCTCACTGTAAGGCTTTTTTTCTAGCTCTTGACAGTCAGTGAAATTAAAAGGTGACAAATTTAAAACTGATAAAAGAAAATAACTGGCATTCATAAAAATAAATTTTCTGACTGTGGCATAAAATATTTTTAAAAGCCTGATCCCTTAATCTAGTTACATATTCACCAGTAATCAGACTCCAACAAGTCCCATTAGCAACATCATTCTGTCCCCTCATATTAACAGAGCTTTTGGATATCCTTCAGAGCACTATAATAAATGGGGGAAACAACATATAGAAATAATCAACACACGTCTAAAATATTAAGTGCATCAAACCTTTTTTCCTTCACCATTTTAATGGTGCATTCCTTAGTTTTCCATTTTCTGTTCCCCATTTTTTTTTTTGACCAACTGTTTTTCTCTTCCTTGGCTTGCTGTGTCTCTGTGTTTAACATTGCAATTTCCTTTTTGTATTCTCTCCCTCCTCCCTTCTATCATTACTGTCTGTCTGACCTTTTCACTTATTCTATGTTTATTTTTTCTTGCCCCTCTTTTTTCCCTCTTGCTTCTCTTTCCTTGTTCTTCCCTGAATTCTTTGTTGTCCTCTCTCCCTTTTTTCCTCCTCCAAACATTACATAATTCCCTAACTGCTTCCGTTCTTTAGTACTCCCCCTCCTTGGGTTCCTTGTCCTTCTTTCTGCCAGGATGTCTGAGATAGGTGGTCCTCTTGAGCTTTCAAAAATAGGTGCTCTGGTTAAAAATAGTTCCTTTGGAGCACCTGGCTTGTGTAGGCCTGGCAGCCCTGTGATTGCTGACTTTTCTGCATTGCTAGGAAATCTCATTGTGTATGGGTTGATTGTAGTTATCTCTTAAGAACTGTATTAGAGTAGGGAATCTGTCTACAGTGTGAGGAATAGCTCAGTCCAGGTCTTCCTCAATATTCAGTGGCTCTCTAAAATTAATTTTTTTGATTTTTTTCACCCAAAGGGATTAAAAATACGTTTTTTTCTTTTACAAAATCAGAATCTCTGAAAGAAACCCCAGACTTCCCAAATTCCAATGGGCAGACTCCTTCCGCCAGTGTCAATTACAGGTGCATTGATAGCACAGGACAGGCTGGGGCTCCTCAGTGAATGGTGGATTAGCAATTATGGGGGTGCATTTAATGGAATTGGAAAAGGGAAAAGACACACACAAGATAAAATAAAAGTGCACATTTGCTAATGTGCTTTATCTAATGCTGGTTATTTAGGCATTCAGCCATTTAGAGTAATGTTAAGATTTTTAAAAGAAAAAACAGTTAAACTTTACAATGCAGAAAAACAAAAACAACCTCCACCCCCCCACATGGGGTTACTGTAAACAGGGTCATGGGTCAAAAGGTGCAAGCCTGTCATCACCTGAACAGACACCGTTGCATTCCAATAAGAAAGAAATATATCACTGAGCTGTAAGCTTTCCCTCCTCCTAGCTCTCTCATTCAATTTTTTCAGGAGCACTATCTCCCTTATCTCCCTGGCTCACTTAAGAATACACGTTTATGGCAATCCCCCTCTCTCCGCACATAGATTAATTTGGACATGTCATATTCTATAGATGTTTTCTTTAGTACATATGTTCTAACAACAATTTGGGTTGAAAATAATCTTCATGTTGTCATAAACTTTATAGCTGATGTTTAAGACTTCATAAGCTACCATCCTGCATACCTTTTATTTATATCACTTCTTGGGACTTTTAAAGCTATGTCTAGATTCTCTTATGGAGCACATACACCACATATTACTGTCAGGACAAAGTAAACCTGGAGCTCCTTGTATTACATAACTGTACTTGGAGAAACATACCTTCCTACTTTGACACTGGCATAACCTCTTTCCTGTCTTTCATTTCTACTTCATGCTACAAAAGAAGCAACATTGTGTTGTACCTAGTTCAGAAAAATAACCTATAACAGGCTTATCTATACAATTCAAACCAGCAGGGGAATTCAACCCTAACATGACATTAAGAAAAAATTGTGATATAAACAATACATACTGAGAAGCTTAGTGGGATATGGGTTTATTCCCACTGGTGGTCAATATCCTATAATAGCTCAATTATCTCTGCAGGGCTCATGTTCTTCGATTTTCTCCTTACATACTGTATTGCATTTTCTATCCTGCTGAGCCTCATTATGCTTGTTATGGCTCTAAGTAGCAACTTCTCCATCAATAGAAGTTTCCTTTGATAGTTCTCTAGTTTGTGTTACTGCTAACAGGATTTTTAGGAAGGTCTTGACTTGAACTAGCTGTCTATGCATGGAAATCTATTATATAATGTCTCTTTTGAGTAAAGCCTAAAGAAAGTATAGCTCACATACGACTCTTAATGTACATGTTTTCCCAGAAACATGCAGGTAGAAAACTATTAACTGATAATAAACTTAAATAAAAAATCTTCTCATCCACAAGATGCAAATTGTAGGACTGGTTTTGTTCACAGTGGAGGCTGGTTGTTTGGAATACATTTGAAAGAAAACATATGTTTCAAACACCAGAAATTTGGTTCAGTTGCCTACTTCCTTTCCCATGAGTGCTTACAAAATCTGAAGTTTATCTATATATTTTTTTAAAATGGTGGTGCTCTTTAGCATACTGTTAACCTAGTTTCACCAAAACAAACAAACAAAACACCAGTATGGTTAACAGCAATATGACTGACATACTGTACAGCATATTAAAACATATTTCTTAAGATACCCAACAATACTTTTAATGTCCTAAAATACTGAAATCCAAACAACACAGAATAATAGTAGTAGTAATAATAGTAATAATAATTTGTTTTTTGAAGCTAGGTGCTTCAAAGAAAGCAACAAACACAAATATAATTTTAATAATAATAATGTGTTGTATGTCTACAAAGTCACTTCACTTAAAGTGTTTCACAAAACAATTACTCCTCTCGATGCACCTGTAAGGTAGATAAATATTCTTAGCGTAATTTTATAGATGTAAAAAGCCAGGCACAGAGTTGTTAAGTGACTTGCCCAAGGTCACACAGCAAATCTGTTTCACATCTGGAACAAAACACATATCTCCTACCTCCCAGTTCTGTGCTTTCTTAACCACAAGAACATGTTGCCTCCTGAAAGGGACTGTAAACTTTATTTAACAGTAATTCAATTAAAGCATGATCCTAAACTGCTCAAGTAGTTCTCTGACTTTTTTCCCTTTCCGACCTCATTTCTAAATAGTAGCATAGAAGCCATTTTCATGAACTTCAACAGGCTTTGGATCAGCCCCTTCCTGCTTACATGGTAGGGATTAGAAATGAGGGGAGGGGAGGCATGAGGAAAATGGAAGTTAAGATTGAAGATCAGAGAACTATGAATGAGTAAACTGAAATTACATTTTAATTACATTACTTTGAATATTTAAGTTTAAATTAGTTGAAATTCTGAATTTCCTGCTGATTCTTAATAGGTTTGCCCACCAATAAAGGAGGCCCAACATTTCAGTGAGCTCATACAAAAACAAAATTTCTCCTGGAAAATTCAAAGAAAAATATAAAAACTCAGAGTAAAATAATCTGAAAAGAAGCCTCAAATTTGAAGAAAAAAAAAAGTGATTTCAAATACCCCTGTCCCATCCCCATCTCTCCCTCTCCCCAACAGCATTTTGGTGAAATAAATTACAGAAATTGAAGAGGAAAACTCAGCCCTTTGTAGAAGGATAGCACAAGTAAAGGCACCACTTAAGTCGTCACAATAGGCTTTAAGTAATGCATATTCCTTGTGATGGCCCTCTCTACTAGGGTGAATTACACCCACACTTAATATTTAATAGTCTAAATGGATCAAATTGTTTCTTTGAGGAAATATGAGGAAACAACAAATATGTCTTGGCTGACATTAATCAATCAAATAACTTCCTTCTAGGATTCCTCTACCAACCTATCTCCTTTGAAGAAGTAGGTTTTCCCAACGTCCTCCCACCAAATTGCTGAATCAATACCATGGGGAGGAATTCCACTTCCAAGTGTTATCAAATCATGAGGGTACCCTGGCTGGAGAGTGGTATCCTTGAAGACCCAGAACTGGTTACCTGAACAAAAGCAGATATATATGTTAACTTCCAGATCTTTCAGTATTACAATTAAAATACTCTAAGGAAATAAGAAAGACACTCAAAGGAATAAAGCAATATGCTGATTCTGCTAAATACATTAAACTGGAAAATGTTTTATTAATGAAGCCACTGCTAAATAAAATAAGGTACGGCCGACAGATATCTTATATTTGTACAGCATCTTTTATTCAATACTATCCCAGAAAATTGTGCAGACAATCCATATAAGAATCATACTCAGACTGAAAATGAAGTCACCTCGGGAGATGGTGTAATGTAATCCATTTTACTAGAGAAACACTACACAACAGATATGTTTTTCACAAGGAAAGCAGGGTGAATTTTAGGGTAAAATTGAATAAGGAAACATTTAGATTTAAAAAAATGCATAACTCCTAGAAATTCTGATTTTCCTAGAGACCATATACTCCTATTACCATGTGCTCTAATTGTGATACAGAGAGTTAAAATGTACACATGATACACTAGTTCATTTTTCAAGTATTTTAGGAAAATATTTGAACATATCATCTATCACTTTTCTTCCATTGGGCATGCAAAGAGAGGAAAAGTGGGAAGTCAATTGGAAGAAAATTTTACCCTTTGAGAAAAATGTTCAGATGCACCAAAGTGACTTGGGTGCCTAAGACACATTATCTCTTTTGAAAATGTTATAATCTGTGCTCCTCTTCCTCACCACTCAATCTTTTCCACCAGTCTACAACTCCAGCTTCCCCCATGCATCTGTTTCTTTTCAATCTCCTCCCAAGTCACAGAAGTCTGGAGAAGGTCCAGGGAGGATACTGACTTCCTCCACTACAAAATTGCCTTTTCTTTCTTGTCAGATAGCTTTATTTCTCTTTCCTGATCAACTCCTATAAACCCATCACCTCTCCCTGCCTTGTCAGGCCCCTTCTGAGTTGTTTGGCTCCCTCTTAAACTCCATCTCTAGCTAGAGCATTTTCTGCAGGTGTGGCTGGGCAGGGTCTTTTGGGCCGAGAATTGCTCCTTAACCCCGTCAGTTCTAGTGCCGGGTTTATACACCGCATCACAGGGCTCTTCAATCTAGCAGAGAAAGGCACAATATGATCCAATGGCTGGAAGTTGAAGCTAGAGAAATTCAGACTTGAAATAAGATGTAAATTTTTAATGTTAAGGGTAAGTGACCATTGAAACAATTTACCAAGGGTCATGATGAATTCTCCATCACGGGCCAATTTTAAAATCAAAACTGGATTTTTTTTCCAGAAGAGATGCTGTAGGAATAATTTTGGGGAAGTTCTATGACATGTGTTATGCAGGAGGTCAGACTAGATGATCACTAGATTTCTTACCACAGTCACTTCAATAATGGCTCATATTCTCATGGCAACCCAAGACAATCTATGTTAATTTTAAAAGGTTGGGGAGGAGTCCTAATATGATGCATACCTTAGGAATAGTAACATCCCAAAATCTTAGTTTGTTCAGTGTCTTCCCTGTTTATGCTAGATTGTAAGCTCCATTGGGCAAGGACCATGTATTTATCCTCTCTCTATATATATATAACATTAGGGACATGCATGTTGCTAAAATGTTATTACTAATAACAATATTAATCGGTGAGAGGAGTAACTATTACTTAGAAAGCCTGTCAACAACTTGACAATCCTTTAGACTGGCATAATAGAAAAAGTCAAGAGAAAGGTAATGAAAATCATTAGACCTCTTGGGCCTTCCCATACAAAGAGAGAGAATGAAGACCAATGGTCAGGGACCATAAATAGGTGGCATAAAACAGGTGAAACCCATCTGAAATTCATTGCAGCTCCCCACAATAAGACCCTCTGAGTGGAGCTGGTGCATCAGTGGATTTGCCTCTGCTGAACTTATTTCAGCCAGTGTCTCCCTTTCTGAAGCCATAACAGTCCAATTAATCACTTCTAAGTTGCCAATAAGTGGAGTTTCAACCATGACCATTAATGCTAATGTAAATTGGAATAAATCAGTGGTGAAACTGATCCAAAAAATGTAAACCTAACCCACTATATCTAGAAACACCCTTATTTATGACAGCCAATGGAAAAGATGTTTTAAAGTGCATTTGCCTAGCTACACATCTATGCAGATATCCCAGTGGCACATGACAGACATAAGAGTGGCAGTCCCTACTATTCATTGTAATAACTACAGGTCTGTCTCATCTTACGCGGGGGTTCCGTTCCGCGGTTAGCGTGTAAAGCGAAAACCGCGTATAGCCAAAACCCCATTGAGTTCAATGGCGGGCGAAATCGCCCGCACTACAGGTATAGTATTAAAACTGTTTTTCTCTTCTTTTTTTTGTTTTTTTGTTTTTGCCGACCGCGTAAAGTTGAAATTGCGCATGTTAAATGCGCGTAAGATGCGACAGACCTGTATGTGGCTGGGCAGGCTGCTTCACAAACACTTATCTACCCTTAGGCACTCTCTTATGTAAATATTTTATAAGGAAACTTAACTTCGCCCCAAAGACCTAGGATCAAGTCTATGCCAGAGTCACTGGGATGGAAAATCCAGAAAGCTGTATTCACAGTTTGTTTTATATTTTAGTCATCCCTCTGTGGTATTAAATAAGGGAATTCTTTAAAAAAGTAAAGGAAGGCTTTATCCCCTCACCTGTACCTCAGCAATTTACAGCATGCTTTCCTTTTCATCACATTTTTAATTAGGAAAGGGGATACAGTTTTAATCCCTCCCATGCTGGGTTTGCAAAGTAAATCTTTTATCAGTTTCCTTGCAGCTGCTTGTCACCCGCACTTTCAAGCAGAGGCATTCCAGCTCGCCTGAGGATACTTTTCCTGACACAAAGTCCCAGGTCACTAGTGGTGCATTTAGCTTTAGGAGGCATTTGTAGAAGCCTGGTTCAGTACATTTTCCAATGTATCAGCACCAGAGGAAAGAAGTGTGAACATATGAAATGTATAGTTTCTCTAGGAAATTCCTGTCATTCTACCTAGTTTTCTCATATTCTCCACCATGTGCTCCTATACTGTGAACCTAATACTGCCTTCCAATAATGAAAAGAAAGATTTTCTGAAAGGAGTCTTACATAAGATTCTCATGGAAAGACTTCCCTTCATTTCATGTCTGATAGAGAGACCTAGACACACATAAGCAGACTCTCTCTTCTTAAGCAAAATGTAGAAAACTCATCAGGCACATGTACATTAATGTGACCTTAAAAATACTGAAGCAGCTTTTAGCACCTTTGTGACAAAAGAAATCACAAGGAAAAGAGTGGTGAACCCACATGTATGTTCATCATAACACTTGAACTTTTTTACTGAATTAAAAAAATAATAAAGATAACTTATGTTTAATTTTCCAATATGCAATAAGACAAGAACCACAATAAAACTGTGTTCTTCAGATGTTCAAGCTGTCACCTGCATAGTTTGGTGTCTTCTCTAGAAATGCCCTCGAAGGAAGTAAGCCATGATTACATTTTCATTTCTAGCAGAGGATGCTCAGTGTAAGACAGAAAGGTGTGGTCAAGTCTCTTTTCTATAGGTTGTTAACGTGTATATATTTGGAAGATGAGGAAATGAAGGTGACGTGATACAGCCTA
Organism: Emys orbicularis; assembly: GCF_028017835.1. Taxonomy (NCBI): domain Eukaryota; kingdom Metazoa; phylum Chordata; order Testudines; family Emydidae; genus Emys; species Emys orbicularis. The sequence continues at coordinate 47,970,213 of NC_088684.1, read as the reverse complement.
TCAAAGACGCCAGCTTGACATTATACATTGAGAAACACTGATCATCTTCACAGCTATTGCATGTGCCAGGCAAGAGGAAGAAAGCGTTCAGAGAAGACCTGCAGGGAGCTTTGTAAAGTACAGAAAATAAAGAAGAGCTAGCCTATGAAGAGTGATCCTTTGAAATGCACAAAAGATTAGGTCTGTGCTGACCTAAAGGCCATTATATTTAATTTAATTAGGATGCTCTACAAAACTTAATCCTAGGGATGATAAGGCTCTATCCTGAGGGTTTCAGACATTCATTTCAGTTGGCCACACCTTTAGTATTTCACAGTTCTCCTCAGTTGAATTATACCTCTAGTCTCAAAACTACTGGTTCACTTGGCTGTATATAAATAGATGGCTTCAGAAAGGGATCATAGTTGCAAGTTCAATACTGAGAGAAGGATCGTGCTTTCGGGACCCTTCCAGTTGGTACTTATGGTGCAAACAACAGATGGTGTTCAATGAATGATACTGTGCCAGGTCATTTCTGTTTTAGAAGATCATTCAAAATGACAGTTGCTGGGCAGCATGAAGAGGCATGTTCTACAATGTATGCAATATTACTATTTCCATGTCTCACAAGGAGTAGTTGTTAGAAAATGATAATTGCCAACTGTATCCAATGAGTCAAATTTTGCTCTCACATATGCATGCTCAACCCCTGAAATAACCAGGCTGAACATGAATATTATAAAAGGACAGCATAACTGAGCCGAATATCTGTTGTATATCCAGGGGGTGCTGGAGCAGGCGCATATGTGAAAAAATGTGTGGGAAGGCAAGACTAGAGTGAGGCTCTTAATGAAATCCTCCTTAGCACATTTCTTTCTTCTATTTAAGCAAGTTTACTGTTGAGGGTAACTGGAGAGAACTTAAACCTGAGACTGCAGGACACTGAGCACTTTAGCAATTATGGGCAAGACCTCTATTGGTTATAACTAGAGAGCATTTAATATTTGCATTCTAAGATATGTTTAGTCTGCTATAACTGTGACCATTATTAATGGGAAGCATTATAAATATGAAACCCAAGTGTTCTGTCTGGCTGCAGCTTTTTGTTGTTGTTGTTCTTCCCTCACATGGAGAAATGATATTGGAAAGTGGTTGACTGTTGGTCAGGGAAGCATTTCGTGGGAGGAGAACTGCAATTCAGAAGAGTCTCAGCAAGAATCTGATGCTTTCACACTCAGAACTGAATACTAAGGGGAATTTAAATTACAGATCAGAGTTTTATTGTAACTAGGATTAATTCCATTTATTTCTAGTTTTAGTGAGCTAATTTGAAGTGACTTCAAAAATGTATCCAAAATGAGTGCTTAAGTCGCATTACTCATTATTTGCTTTCATTTAGTTTATATCTAGTTTCTTTCATAAGTTATAGGAACAATGTACTGAAGACCTGTTTATTCATTATGATTACAATAAAAATAAGGAAAGAAAACCAGACACTATTTGAACAATAATGGTTTGATCCTTCTTCCAGCTACATGGTCACTCATATAATAAGGCAAGTGACATATCTCTTTGGCAGCAGCAAGCACTACATTTGTTTTACAAAGTTGTTCCTTTGAGATCTGGTTTGTGGATTTATTATGCTCATAGATTTTAATAAATCACCCTGTTTCATAAAGTCTGGTCAATCTTCTGAATGTTTCATTTTCCACCATCTATTCGCTAATATAACAACAAGCAAGATGGTAAGGTCACAGGCTGAGAATGAAGCAAGTGATAAAGTCAAAATGTTTTGGGTTTTTGCAATAATGCTTAGCTAAATACCCAACACCACAGAGAAACAATTTGAAAAAAATGGACTGTGATTGTAACTACCTGAAGACTTTGAAAATCTATTGTCGCCATTCTGAAAATTGATTAGAAATACAGGACACACACAAAGAATATATATGTTTGCTTTAGCATACTGAGGTTTTGATAGTAAATATTGGTTATTTTAGACTATTTAATTATCTACTGACCCATTACAACCAACCACACAGGAGATATCAACTATACTACATCTCCTTTTGTATATAATCAGGATATGAATTAATCAAAGGTTTCTTGAGTTCTCAAGAACTAAGTGGAGTATTTTTTTCATGTCATCATTATGCAAAAATGGAATTATGGTATGTGCATTTTATAAGTACTGTGTACAGTATTTAAAGTATTTAATATAATAAATATTAAGAAAAAAATCTACTCATAGCAATAAAATACATTAGAAAACCTACTCTCATGTCTCTTTGTCTTCCTCATTCACATTCTGGAACTCTCTTCTCCCCAATGTTCTCATTCTAAATATTTTGGACCTCAATCCCAGTATGTTTTGTCCTCCTCCCTTTTTCCTCTAAGCTTTTCCAAGTCCTTCTATTTATCTAGCTGGCCCCTGTCACTTCCCTATTTACTGCTTCGTGATGCCCCACTACAAGTACATTTTAGCTTTCAAAATGAAACTGTCAAGTAGTGGGATAAGAATTATTGAGAGTTATGGTGGCAGTGGTAATATGAATTTTACAACAGCTTTTCCATTGCTACATTTGGCTGGCCGTAGGTTTCAACAATGCAGATGGCTTGACAGTTTCATTTTTAACACTATTTAAATTCCAAAAGGTACACAGAATAAATTTTACTATCTACATTTTTGCCATTTTAAAAATATATATGTACCTTTCTGGTGTTATTTTATTATCATTATTCAGTATAGATGCCAGTACTGAATAACAATAAGAATATAAACATCTGGTTTTTATAAGTAGCCTTCTATGTTATACCACATACCTTGCATGCATTATGAGCCACAAGAAAGAAGGCTGCGTGTCTTCAACTCCCAAAAACAGCAAGCACTGCTTTATAGCCATGCTCTCCAAGTGTGCTACTGAATTTTTACAAATGTTTTTCCTTGTATAAATAAATATTAATGTAAATTGAAGGGACATAAAACTAGTTCACATTGAAAACCAAAAAGTCTCAATGCTCTGTGGGGAAAGGGAGACTTGATTCCACAAAAGAAGCAAATTTTTTACAAGTAGCCATAATTTATTAAATATGCCCCTAAAATCAGTGGTCTCCTCAGACAGACAATACAGAAAATATACAGATCTGCTGATAGGATTTATTAGTATGAATTTGGGATAACAGAGCTGTAAATCATGAAGACTGTCCCAAAGGAATGCAAATAACACCTGCATACCACACCACCATTACAGATCATCTGCTTGTGCCTTGTATTTAACAGCATAGGTCTGCTGGAAAATGTAAGCTTGTTTTAAAGATTTTTATTTAGCTCCTGTTTTATATTTCTTCTTTAAAGCAGAATTGCCTTAGTGCCATTAATCCAGTTGCACAAGTGGAGGGAGAGATGACTGAGTACGAACAAATAAAACCAAACCCTCAAAACCTAAAAAAAATTATCATAAGTAGGTTTTCTAATAATCTAGCTGTTTCAAATTTCAGGTCTGCTGTCTCCTAAACATTGAGGGCCCAAATAAAATACATTATAGATCATTGGGACGGAATTAGGAAGGGTTGTTTTCAGATTTCTCATGTCAGAAAGCAGGCTTTTCTGTCCAACAAGATGCTGCATCTTAAAAATGTCACTGGGCCTAGGTTGCATATTGCTAGTCCTTGACCTAGAATCAGTGCAATTTTGCTGGGAAAAACAAGGTGAAGATTACTTACTGACAACTGTGTTTGACTCAATCTTCTTTTCTCCCATCCTACGGGCAACAGCCCCTACAGTCAGTGTTATTGCTCCATAGATCCGAAAACATGAGAGAAAGATCTGTCAATCATATAAGTCCTAGTCCACCTACTTCCTTTTAATAACAAAACTTCCAAAGCAAGAAAAGAGAGAAATTTTGATGGAAAATTCACTTTGAGGTCCTTTTGAAGCCTGCCCATAGGAAGCAGAGGATGTTCTGAAGGAAGCATAAATACATATTTGCCTCTTTCTCCAGCACAAAGCAGAGATTTGAGAGTACGGTATGTGTTGTAGTTGAGGTTGAGTGTTACTGACCTCAAGAGAAGCAACCAGAGACTTCCTCTAAGAAACCTACGGTTATAAATACTGCTTCTGCTCAGCCACCAGACTGTTAAGCCTGCATGTTATCTAGGCACCATAAGTGGAGGAGTTAAACTTTATCCCAGGTCTGTGCTTCTGTCCCAGGGAACTGTATCTATACTTTACACAAATTATTTTGGTATCCATTGTCCATAAGTTACTGAATGATTCTGTCCCTGTACTGGACAAGCAAAGAAGAATAAACAAAGCCTGGATCAGCAGATGAATAGTAGGTAAATATCCTTTTGGTTCACTGAGTAGGGAAGGAAGATAGGCTTAAAGAATGGGCCTGGTAATTTCTATCTGCAACTTTGACTACAGTGTAAGGGAGACGATTACTATGATGCAGAATGGTGAGCCTAGAGAAGAGGGTCCTTAGGGAACTCTGTAGTCCATTGTTACTTTATCTTGATCTTCTCTTGAGAGTTAGAGAGGTCTGACAGTTTGATCTTTGCATGGACTTCTACACTCCAGTTTCAGAGGCACAAATGGATCTGTATACCACACACAGAAATAAGGTGACAACTGAGGAGATGTGGCAAGAATGCACCCGACCTCTATATCCAGCTCAACAGAGGGTGACAAGATCTTTGTGGAGGATTCTGAAAACAAAGGGGAAGTGGGCTGTTTCCAAGACAATTAATATAACAGGATAAGCCTTGGAGAATGAGAAACCTACCTTCTGGCCTCTGCTCTACACGCATTAATGCAATGCAAAGCAGAATGAGAAGGCAGAAAAGAGCATGGCAATGACTAGAAATATACAATCTAGATCTTCAGAGAAAACGGTGTGTTTCTGTCCCATGGGACAGTAGCCAAGGAACTACAATGGCTGGTCTTTATTCCTCAGAGGTGATGCCTGTGATGGCAGAGTGCAGCAAGAGGCCATTTAAAAAAAAAAGAGAGTACTGACATTTTGAGGATTCCAGCTATAGGGAAACAAGGGGCTTGTGGAAGTGGTTCTTGCTGTGCAGGGTTGCAAGGCTTGTCCTCCCAGGCATCCTGGTATCCTGGATCTGAGGAATACTGAGGAAGGCCTGGGTCTGCACTCTGCACTGAAATTCAGGCCATGTATGGTAGGAATCATCTGCTAATGAATGCAATAGGAAGAGTGGGATCACTATGAGGGAAAAGTACCCTTGGCCTTCAAGCACCCTAAAAAGTGACTGTGTAAAAAAGGTGTTATGAGGTTCTATGTTCACTGAGTCTAATTGATTTGCATCTCAATTTTCAGTTCCATTTGCAGCTAAACAGGGCTTTTTCCGCTTTCTTAGTTGCCATGCTGATAAACTCATCCATGGCCTGGGGGTTAAAATGGTTTCTTTCTATTTCTCATATTATCACCATAAATAAAGGTTCTGCAGGCTGAATTAAGCCTGCACGTTATAACTTACTTCATATTATGACTTTCATCTGTGCAAACCACTTATGATTACTGGAGTTTACACAAATGGCCTTAAGGGCCCAGGAAATGCTGACACATTTGTTAAAAGAAAGTCTGTGGTAGCTAGGCTTATGAAATCCACTGGGCCACTGACAGAGAGAGGTTCTAAATAACACAGTGATGGGCAACCCTATAGAAACCCAGACAGAAAACACCTAACCAGGGACCTAGATAGAACCAACACCCTACAACAATGTGGCTAGGCTGAAAGGTGGGGAGAGGAGGAGTTGAGGAGCTGATATGCAGCACATTGGTCAATTCCTCCCTGATTCCTTGGTTACTGGATGGAAGCAGCTATAGGAGGTAAATCTCTCTCTTCTGCTGCTTTACTCTCTGTGTAACTGGGGCCCTGGAGAAAGCAGACACAGGAGAGTTGATGTCTTCTTTGTGCTGCTTTTTTCTCCCTTTCCCTTTATCCTTGCTTCTGTGCTTCTTCATCTTTTCTTGGGCTAGAATAGGAAAAGAACGAATAAGGCAGAATGAAAGAGAGCACAGTGGGTGAAATACTGAGACAGCTGCTGCTCTACCCTTCCAGCATGCAGAAGGCAAACAACCAGGAAGAAATGGGTAGACTGGTGCTTATACACTACCTGTGATTGACAGATCTTTGCCTCTTGCTTGCTGATTAGTTCAGTCATAACACTCTCCTAAAAGTGCTTTATTAGGAAGGATGGGAGTAGAGGGATGCATGACAATCTTTTTTGTGGTACAGTACAACCTTTATATTAGAAAATGCCAACTGTTGTTTAGAGGTTTAGAACATTGGTCGTAACTGAGAAAGATTAGAAGGCAGAGTGTTATTGAGAAGGTTAAAGATGGAAAATAAAATTCAGTTTATCATATGGTATACATTTTATGACCTGGCTTTGGAATAAAAGGCACGTGTTGTGTGTTATCATATAGTAAATAAAGTAAATACAAAGACCTGTAACTTCTATGTCTGAAACAAGGTGCAAGTTCTTTTCATCTTCATTGCCTGTATTAAACTGTTGTGTAGTATTTCTGCACAATTACAATTACCCCTTCACACTCCAGAGGTGACCATACTTGAGTAGTGAATGAAATGCTTCTTGTACCTCCACACTAGTTCTACTATAGTACAGGTGGGTCCATTTTTTGACCTAATAACCTTGTTCATATTTTGAAAAATGGCAGGGAAAATGTCTGCATTGTTCTTCTGCCTTTTCATAGGCATAATTATATGAAAAAGAATAGAGCCAGTCACAATCCATATAGTTAACTCTGATAGCTTCACAACTATTCTCATTCTCAAATCACATTCTCCTTTGTTTTCACAGTTCTTACCTTATAAAGTAATTACATTTTACATTGGTTTCATTCCCAATGAACAGGTTCCAATGATAAACTACTATTTATCTACCATAAAGTATAATTTTCACATTAAATCTAAATTAGATGCATATTTAAGAACGTTAATTTTAAAGAACAGCTGATGCCTGGAGTAAAACTTTCAAAAAAACAAATTGCATAGCAACAATTCAATCCACATAACGTTATTTTCTGGGGTTTTTCCTCTTTTTTTAAAAAATGACTAGGGACATTTGCATGAAACAGGGATATCTGTTAATAATTCATTTCCCACCTCAAATTTGTAGCATCATAATTTCCAGACCAAATAATTACAATGTGCCACAGATAACACGTGATAAAATATACGCAGCAGGAACAGATGCCACTTAGAAATATGCAAATGCCCTAGTAATAAGAGAAATGAAGAAAGATAACTAGAAAAAATATAAAGAAACTCACTCATTCATACTTTCTTAATCCAGACAACCTGTAGTTCACACACAAAAAGTGTGAGCAAAGATTTAATAGCAGATCATTGCTGTATGGCCTTTACTAGTAAGACTTACCTACTTTTACAAAATATACCCCAAAATCACTAATATAAACTATTATCATTAATAATAACAATAGTTGCCAAGTGTGCAAAGTATGTTAGATGCTTGTTTTTTGTTATCTGTTCACTTATTTGCTAATTCTCTACATTCTGAATTTGCAATGGATATGACAAGCCACTAGCGAAAATAAACAAGATTTTACTTCACTATAAGAAGAAAGTTTTAAAATGTTTCTATGCGGTGTCGGCAGGCCTTTAAATGTCACCTAGATTTCTTGCCCTTCTTACCTTTAAAGAAAACAAAATTCCCTTCGCTGTTTTCATAGACTGCATCGATACTTGGAGGCAAACCCCTCCAGAAGTAGGTAATCTGCATGGGGTATCCATCCATCACCCTGTTGTTTCTAACACGCCAAAACCACTGATCCTGGAAAGCAAACAAATGCATCTCTTAGCACATTGGAGGCCTCTATACTTGTTGATCTGTTTCTGAGAGACAGAAAAGCCATTCAATGTCAATTTAGGACAACAAACTTTCCTATTTGTCTAACCATATTTGTATTAATAATGAAGGAGTACAGAACTGAGTTTTCCCTCAGCAGAGAAATGGAAGGAAAAAAATGTCCCTCTTAAAGAGTGATCTAATGATTTCTTAAAAACAAAAATAAAAAACACAAACAAAGCAAAGGTGCATTCAAAGGAGAGGCAGAAATTTGAGGATATTTCTTACCAAATATCTGACAGTCCTGTAACAGATGTCCATTTTGCTTAAAAAGGAAAGGCAGGAGAGTGTGTATACTGCAAACTACCACTGCTCAAATTCCACTCAATTACACTGGTAGAACACAATGGAACTATTTTAGGCTTACAATGGGGCAGCTAAGAACAGATTTTGGGTCCATGTTTGAATTACAGCACTAATTTTTGAATATCTGATATATTTGCAATGTCTAAAAGTAAGATGTGCACAAGACACCCACATCCATTCTAGTTAAATTTGTTGTTCCGTAGAAAAGCCCAGTAAATTTAACGGAAATCTTTGTCAGAAATTTGTTTAGGAAGAGTTTATAATAAAAGTTTAAATAGGCTTTCCCCTCTTGATTTGTTTCTTTTCAAAGCCCCTAGTTTGAGTGAACAATCAAGGCCAAATTTCAGCCCTCAGTACTTCATTGCATATTTCCGAATCCTGTACTAAGTTACATGAGTGAGTGCCTGGCAGCAGCCTCATCATATATTTGGTGAACAATCAATTTCATGTCATCTTCTAAAACTGCAGATACCCAGATCCAGGGCCGGCTCCAGCTGTTTTGCCGCCCCAAGCTGCAAAGCGAAAAAAAAAAAAAAAAAGATAAAGCCGATCGGCGGCACTTTGGCGGCAGCTCAATCGCGCCGCTTCATTCTTCTGCGGCAATTCGGCAGCGGGTCCTTCGCTCCCTCTCTTCCTTCGGCGGCACTTCGGCGGCAGCTCAAAGAGGAAGACAGAGACTGAGGGACCCGCCGCCGAATTGCCGCCGAAGGCCCGGATGTGTCGCCCCTTTCCATTGGACGCCCCAAGAACCTGCTTCCTTCGCTGGTGCCTGGAGCCGGCCCTGCCCAGATCTGTATGTTCCCCAAGATGTGAATTTATTATTAATCTGAAAAGTGTCAGATGGACATCCCTGGAGACTGAAGCCCTCTCTGCACAGAAGAGATACAGCCTAGGGAGCATCACTGTGATCTGCCCCACCCCATCCTGACAATGGGCCTAAAGCAAAGCTCAGGGCAGTCAGTGGAATGACGCCTGTCGAGCCCTGGTCTGAATGGACTATTTCCAGGGCTGTGAGGATAGTTCATTCTGCAATCTGATTCACTTCTTCTCTGCAGTGACTGATAACAAGGAGACCAGGATCAACATTTGTGATGGGAGATTTAGAATGTGGTGGTCTTAGTTCAGTTCTTAGTGGACTGGTGTCCACATTGCAAATCTACCATCAAAACTGTTGGCACTGGCCTCTGTTAGCAGTCATTCCACTAAGAATTGCACTAAGACCAACAACTCACAGCACATGGATCATCACGTGGCAAAGATTTTCCGTCCCTATACGTGATACTAAACAGTATCCGAGCTGGTGAAAGGTTATGTTTCCCATGGCACAGTCAATACCATAGACTCTCAATTCTCTCGTATTGTCATTGTTTACAATGGCATATCTCTATGGGCTAAACCAGCGTTTCTCAAACTGGGGCTGGAATGAAGTGGGGGCGGGGCCTGGGGCTGAGCGGGGGGCTTGAGGGTCCACAGAAAATGTTTAAATCAAAATGGGGTCCTCGGGTTGCTAAACCACTGGGCTAAACTATGGTTGCTGAGTGACTGATCCATGCTGAGGATGCACTGCTCAAGCTGGGGAATGTAGGGAAGTTATTTTGTCAGCACTAGGGGAATGCAGAAAGAGCTGCCCTTGCTATATCTCTTCAACACCGGTAACCACAACTTCTTCCCAGGGGCGGCAGGTTTGTAGAAATTTTGGTGGTGCCCAGAACATCCAGAGGGCCCCCCCCAAAACTTCGCCTCCCCAAACTCCACTCCCCCACCTCCCTAAGGCTCTGGGAGGGAGTTTGGGTGGGGGGAGGAGGCCTGCGGTGCCGTTCCTGGGCTGGGGAGGGAGTGGGGGTGGGAGGGGGTCTGTGGGAAAGGGGTGGGGGTGCAGGCTCCAGGGGCCCATAGAACTCGCCGCCTATGCTTCTTCCAGTGCAACCTTATCAACATGTTGAGATAGGGGGCCCTGATCAAGTGCTTACCCCTTTTGTGTGTGGATTGCAAACCTAATTACTCTACGACAGATGATAGCCCTGAAGTAATGAACATTCTGAACCACTTTCCAGTGACAAGTAAAGGTTATCCCTCTTCTTACCCTTTAACATGAAATCCCAACTGTATAAGAAATAATACAGAATTAATTATTGCTGGGGAAAAAAACCCAAAACAAAACAGAAAAATATCGCATCTTGTCACATCTCTCTTGCATGGCAGCCTAGACCTTCTGTCTGAATAGGTCAGCCTGCCAAGCAAACCAGATCTGTAGTGTTCTGGGAACTGGTGCAGCTTTGAAACCAAACTAATATTTTTGCTGGAGCAGGCGTACAATGGGTTGTATTCATCATCCTTCTCAAGTATAAGTCACAACTCTCTCTAGTTCATTTTTCCACTGATGCAATTATTCACAAATTTGTGAAGAAAATATTAACCTTACATAGAAACTGTCTAAGTGCATCCAGAATAGAAGGGGTGTTTCAGTGTACAGTGCAGGAGAGGAGCCAGTGGTCGTAACACGTGTAGGTACCAATGATATAGGGAAAGGTAGGAGAGAGGTCCTGAAGGCCAAATTTAAGTTACTAGGTAAGAGATTAAAGATGAAATGCTTCCAATTCCACACATAGAGCCAGTTATATAGGCAGAACTGCAGCGTCTGAATGAGTGGTGTTTCGAGGAGGGATTTAGGGTTATTAGGAACTGGGGAAACTTTTGTAAAAGGAAGAGCCCATACAGGAAAGATGAGCTCCACCTAAACCAAAACAGAATCAGATTGCTGGTATATAAAATTAAAATAAGTTGTAGAGAAGTTTTTAAACTAAGGGCTGGGGGAAAGCTGAGAGGTGTAAAGAAGCACATGCTTTGGACAGAGACATCCTTTAGGGGAAGATTTATTAATGGGGATTCTCTATATCCTAGTACAGAGGAGAAGATAAAAGTTGATAATATCAGATAGGATCTGAAGAGAAACAGTCAAATGAAAACAAGTCCCACTCACTTTCATCACATGAAGGCAGACAACTAAATATTGACAAATTTTATAAGCATACATATAAACTATACATATAAAATGATGGGGTCTAAATTAGCTGTTACCACTCAAGAAAGAGATCTTGGAGTCATTGTGGACAGTTCTCTGAAAACATCCACTCAATGTGCAGTGGCAGTCAAAAAAGCGAACAGAATGTTGGGAATCATTAGGAAAGGGATAGATAATACGACAGAAAATATAATATTGCCTCTATATAAATCCATGGTATGCCCATATGTTGAATACTGCGTGCAGATGTGGTCGCCCCATCGCAAAAAAGATATATTGGAATTGGAAAAGGTTCAGAAAAGGGCACAAAAATGATTAGGGGTATGGAACGGCTTCAGTATGAGGAGAGATTAATAAGACTGGGACTTTTCATCTTGGAAAAGAGATGACTAAGGGGGGGGATATGATTGAGGTCTATAAAATAATAACTTGTGTGGAGAAAGTAAATAGGAAGTGTTATTTACTCCTTCTCATAACACAAGAACTACGGGGTCACCAAATGAAATTAATTGGCAGCAGGTTTAAAACAAACAAAAGGAAGTATTCACACAACACACAGTCAACCTGTGAAACTCTTTGCCAGAGGATGTTGTGAAGGCCAAGACTATAACAGGGTTCAAAAAAGAACTAGATAAATTCATGAAGTATAGTTCCATCAATGGCTATTAGCTAGAATGGGCAGGGATGGTGTCCCTAGCCTCTGTTTGCCAGAAGCTGGGAATGAGCGACAGGGAATGGATAACTTGATGACTACCTGTTCTGTTTATTCCATCCGGGGCACCTGACATTGACCACTGTTGGAAGACAGGATACTGACCTAGATGGATCTTTGGTCTGACCCAGTATGGTCGTTCTTATGTTCTTATAAGTGCTGTATACAAATGCTAGACGTCTAAATACTAAGACGGGTGAACTTGAGGATATTGATATAATAGGCATCACAGAAACTTGGTGGAATGATGACAATCAATGGGACATGGTAATCATAGAATCAGAGACTATTAGGGTTGGAAGAGACCTCAGGAGGTCATCTAGTCCAACCCCCTGCTCAAAGCAGGACCAACCCCAACTAAATCATCCCAGCCAGAGCTCTGTCAAGCCGGGCCTTAAAAACCTCTAAGGATGGAGATTCCACCACCTTCCAAGGTAACCCATTCCAGTGCTTCACCACCCTCCTAGTGAAATAGTGTTTCCTAATATCCAATCTAGACCTCCCCCACTGCAACTTGAGACCATTGCTCCTTGTTCTGTCATCTGCCACCACTGAGAACAGCTGAGCTCCATCCTCTTTGGAACCTCCCCTCAGGTAGTTGAAGGCTGCTATCAATCCCTCCTCACTCTTCTCTTCTGCAGACTAAACAATCCCAGTTCCCTCAGCCTCTCCTCCTAAATCATGTGGCCCCGCCCCCTGATCATTTTTGTTGCCCTCCGCTGGACACTCTCCAATTTGTCCACATCCTTTCTGTAGTGGGGGGCCCAAAACTGGACGCAATACTCCAGATGTGGCCTCACCAATGCCGAATAGAAGGGAATAATCACTTCCCTCGATCTGCTGGTAATGCTTCTACTAATGCAGCCCAATATGCCGTTAGCCTTCTTGGCAACAAGGGCACACTGTTGACTCATATCCAGCTTCTCATCCACTGTAATCCCGAGGTCCTTTTCTGCAGAACTGCTGCTTAGCCAGCCGGTCCCTAGCTTGTAGCAGTGCATGGGATTCTTCCATCCTAAGTGCAGGACTCTGCACTTGTCCTTGTTGAACCTCATCAGATTTCTTTTGGCCCAATCCTCCAATTTGTGTACGTCACTCTGGACCCTATCCCTACACTCCAGCGTATCTACCTCTCCCCCCCGTTTAGTGTCATGGGGGGTTTCAACTATCCACATATTGACTGGGTAATTGCTACCTCAGGATGGGATGCTGAGATAAAATTTCTAGACACCATTAATGACTGCTTCTTGGAGAGCTGGTCCTGGAATCCACAAGAGGAGAGGCTTTTCTTACTTCAGACTTAAGTGGTGCACAGGATCTGGTACAAACTGTGAATATAGCTGAACCACTTGGTAATAGCAACCATAATATAACTAAATTTAACATTTGGGGGTGGGAGGGAATACCAAAGAACCTACCACAGACTACTAACTGTGGTATGTAGCCTATTGCTTAAATCAGCCTCTGTTCCAGATGACTGGAGGATTGTTAATGTAATGCCAATTTTTTTATAAAGGTACTAGACGGGATCCTGGCAATTACAGGCCAATAAGCCTGACTTCAGTGCCAGGCAAATTAGTTGAAATGAGAGTAAAGAACAGAATTATCAGACACATAGAAGAACACAATATACTGGGAAATGGTCAACATGGCATTTGTAAAGGGAAATCATGCCTCACCAATCCATGTGAATTCTTTGAGGGGGTCAATAAATGTGGACAAGGGTGATCTAGGTGATACAATGTTTTTGGACTTTCTGAAAGTCTTTAACAAGGTCCTTCACCAAAGGCTCTTCAGCAAAGTAAGGAGTCATGGCATAAGAGGATCAGTTTTCACAATGGAGAAAGGTAAATAGTCAGGTCCCCCAAGGATCTGTACTGGGGCTAGTGTTGCTCACCATATTTATAAAAGATCTGGACAACGGTGAGGTTGCAAAGTTTGCAGATGATACAAATTTACTCAGGTAGTTAAGTCCAAAGCTGACTGCGAAGAGTAACAAAGGGATTTCACAAACTGGGCCACTGGGCAACAAAATGGCAGATGTAATTCAATAATTCAATGTTCCAAAGTAATGCACATTGGAAAACATAATTCCAATTGTACATACAAAATACTGGGAGCTAAAATAACTATTAACAGTCAAGAAAGAGATCTTGGAGTCATCGTGGATAGTCCTCGGAAAACATCTGCTACATGTGTAGCAGCAGTCAAGCAAGCTAACGAAGTGTTAGGAACCATTAGGAAAGGGATGGATAATAAAACAGAAAGTATCGTAATGCCACTATATAAATCCATGGTATGCCCACATCTTGAATACTGCGTGCAGTTCTGATCACTCCATCTCAAAAAAGATGTATTAGAATTTGGAAATGTTTAGAGAAGGGCAACAAAAATGATTAAGAATATGGAGCAACTTCCGTATGAGGAGAGGTTAAAGACAGTGGGATTGTTCAGCTTGGAACAGTGGCAAATGAGGGGTGATATGATACAGGCCTATAAAATCATGAATGGTGTGGAGAAAGTGAATAAGGAACTGTTATTTACCCCTCCACATAACACACAAACCAAGGGCCACCTAATGAAATTAATAGTCAGCAGGTTTAAAACAAAAATAATGGAGAAATACTTCACACAGTGCACAGTCAACTTGTGGAACTCATTGCCTGGGGATATTGCGAAGGCCAAAAGTATAACTGAATTCAAAAAATAATTAAATAAGTTCATGGAGGATAGGTCCACCAATGGCTATTAGGCAAGATGGTCAGGGATGCAAACCCCTGCTCTGGGCATCCCTAAACCTCTGACTGGTAGAAGCTGGGACTGGACGACAGGGGACGGATCACTCAATAACTACCTTTTTCTGTTTACTCCCTCTGAAGCATCTGGCCTGGCCACTGTCAGAAGACAGCATAGTGGTAAACTATTGGTCTGACCCAATATGGCTTGTCTTATGTTCTTCTGTTAATCCCAGATTTATAGGAGCAAGTTAACCTAACAAAAATTACTCAAATAGATTTCTCAGTATGAAAGGTTTTCTCTTGAAAAAATTATGTCTGGCTAGAAATAGTTCTATTAAAAAAAATCCTTTTAATTTCTAGCTGTGTCATTGCTCGTGCAATACAATTATACATTACAGTTTCACTAGGCTTGTCTGACACTAGACTACTATTTTCAGTGTTAGCCACTTTATACTGTAAGATATATTACGACACTTAAGGAAGGGCAGCAAAACAATTTTTAGGATTAATTGCCTAAATTCCAGTATGAGAACAAGCAAAAGGAAAAAAAAAAAGATAACTGAGAGAAACAAGTATCTAGGAAGACCTAATTGAAGCATATGTTCTGAAAGCTGGTGCAGAGAATGTCAGCTTCAGTTACTTTTTCATTATAGCACAACGATGAGACAAGAAAGCTTATTGTAAGTAAAAGTTAAGGAAAAAATCCTCAAAACAGACTTTAGGAAGCACTTTTTCGCTCTGACAGTAATAAATGCTTAGAATGGTTTTGCAGGCAAGATTTTTGAGGCATCATCAATCTAAGAATGACTAGGTGCTGTTCTGGGACAAATGATGTAACGATAAGTCTCAACAGGCCAAATGGCTTTTCGTCATCCCCAAATTTTCTGTAAAACCCTCAAAACACAGACAATATCTCAGAGATCAGTTATTAAAGAAGAAGAAGCAAACAAGCAGCAACGGTTTGGAATTGCTGTATTTCTAATATCTTTTGCCACATTTGCTGGATGGAATTTTCCTACCTTGTCATTTTGCCTCATAAGCAAGATATTTCAGATTGTTCATCTGGATTTAAAAAAAATCCAGTTGTAAAAATAAATCTTAGAAAAATATTGTATTTGCACTACAGGCCTGAGCCAACTCCCATTAGCTCTCCCAGAAATTGGTCCATTGACTTTAACGGGCATCGAATAAGGTGTAAATTCAGATTAAGCAAAGCACATCAAGTTAAGCAAGTGCTTAAAGTGCCTTGCTAAACAGAGATGGAATTAAGTTCGTACTTAAGTGCTTTGTCGGATTGAAGCCTCAGTGCGGTCCTCAGGCTTCCAGCAGTTTCCAAATGGGAGCCTCACATTTAGCAGTTTGGACATACCTGTTATAGGCAAAGCTTATAAAGTTTTAGGGTAGCTAATAAAGCTAGAATTTCAGCTGGTACACTAAAGCATATCTTGTAAATCACAGTCATGCATTTTAGGGAGGACTTTACATAGCTCTAATCTCCTTTTGCTTGGATTTAGTCTGTAGCGTCAAGCTGCCAAAAGATACAATTTACAAAATTCCAACTGTATTTTAATTTTAACAGAGTTTAAAAAAAACGAGTATGAAGAAATTCAGTCAAAATGTTGGGGAATGGTGAAAGGTGACTCTGTACTGCAACTATCTCTATAAATTTCTGTAGTCATAGAAAGGGAAAACAATCTTTTTCCATAACAACAACAACAACATAGGGCTAAATACTATGATGATGATGATGATGACTGAATCCTGTGGTAATTTGCTAATATTCAGTGGAATCGTGGCTCAGACAGAGAATGTTCTATTTTCTTTTAAGATCCAAACAAAAAGAGAAATATAGATAACTCCAGGCAATAACACAGTCCTGTCCACCACCACTTTCCAGACTATAGGAGACAGTCTAACTCAAATAAGATTCTCCTTGGATCCATATAGGCCGTTGTCAACAAAAAAGATGTGATAGTTCTTTGCCAAATTGAGCATTTGCTTCTGACAGAAAGAGAAGGATGGGTCACAGAATTCCCACTGGCCTACACAATGCAGTATAAGTAACTGCCAAACTCCTGAGGGACTTTCTGAGTTCAGCACAGGGAAGACTCCAGTTGTTGCCAGTTGCACTCATTAGCACTACTTCATTACTTTATATCAGCATATTTAAAAAACAAAAACAAACCTACCATTACCCTAGATTGTTTTGTCTTCTTATCTAGATTATTCATTTTACAGCTTGGTTCAAGAAAGTCAGTGCGCTGCTTTCTACCCAACACAGCACACTTTTGTAAAGGTCAAAAAATAAAGAGCAATCTAAGCCTTTAAAGTAATACTGACAACCTATTTAGGCACCCAGAACTTCCTTCCATTAGGTAAATTGTATTCAACATCACTTATAAATATCTTAATTATAACCATCTTAGGACCTGGCCCTGAGGTTCTTCTCCAGCAAACTCCCACTGACGCCATTTTTTTTTTAAAAGATCTGAGTACCCCTTACTCCACTCAATATTCTCTCAGTTTTCAAGTACTAATACAGCTGACTGGACTTGCCAGGCATAATATATTTTTTTTCTAATTTTGCACTGGCTACTGGCTTCTGTCATTACATCACTGCCATGGTTATTTCTGTTGTAACACTACTGAAGCCAAAGGAATTACACAAAGGATTAATCTGGATCTTTAGCTGACAGGGCTAGTGAGCAGTTGCCTCCCTGGTCATCACAAATGCCACAGTTCAGATCAGCTTGTTAAACCACAGAAAACTGTACTGAGCCTGGGCTTTTTTATTTTACTAGTGAAAATATTAGGCTATTTATTGCCTAAGTTATTTAGTGAGGCAATAAAGGACTATTATCTTGCTATAACATGGTGCACATCATTACAATAGACATGATTATGGCAAAAGCAGGACAGTTTTCAACCATTTGCACAGTATATAAAATTGCACAAACCCCAGGAGGTTATATTTTTTGTCATAAGTCAATGCTAGACATACAAGCTTTCTATGTCTTTTCCTCAATAGATAATTCACTACGGTCAATAAGAACTTAATACATCCAGAGTGTTATTGTTCATAAATACCAGTACTTGATCTGCACAGAACTTTTCACCGGAGATATTAGAGATGAATGTCTCCATTCTGTGCTAGACTTATTTTAAAGAGCTGCCATGTAAAAAACGTGTCCTTAATTGGGTACATTTTAGAAAAAGCACACTTCATATTACCTGAATTGTTCGATCCAGTTTTTGGATCCAGTGAGTTGCACATAGTTTTCTGTCTTTTGACTCTTGATTTCAGAGAGTCAATTATCACAATGTAAAGTAGGCATCAGCAGTCTCTGAAAGCCATTAGCTTGCTGTTTGTGGTATCAGGCCTTTGTTGACTCCCTTCTTCTTTATCAGGACATTCATTTCAAGATCTAATTCAAAATTGCTCTTCATGTTCTTTAATCCTCTCTAGAGGCTTGGCTCTAACCTATCTCATATCCCTTGTCTCTTTGCTCCATTCCTCATCTCCTTTGCATATCTAACAGCAGCACTAGACTCAGTTATGTCATGTCTTAGGGTACGTCTATACTTACCTCCCGGTCCGGCGGTAAGCAATCGATCTTCTGGGATCGATTTATCGCGTCTTGTCGAGACACGATAAATCGATCCCGGATCGATCCCGGAAGTGCTCGCCGTTGACGCCGGTACTCCTGCTCTGCGAGAGGAGTACGCGGAGTCGACGGGGGAGCCTGCCTGCCGCGTGTGGGCCCGCGGTAAGTTCAAACTAAGATACTTCGACTTCAGCTACGTTATTCACGTAGCTGAAGTTGCGTATCTTAGTGCGAAGTGGGGGGTTAGTGTGGACCAGCCCTTACATCTGGCCACTATAGGTGCAAAAAATCTTCTCCCCTGTTGTGTCTACCATCTGGAACAACCTTCTTTGCCTCAATGAGTACATCTCTCTTTTCAAATCTCAACTGTAAACATACTGGGCCAGCTTCTGACTGGTGTAAATCGGCATAGCAACATTGAGTTCAATGACATCAGTGGAGCTACACCAATTTATGCCAGCTGACGATGTGACCCATATTGTCTCCCCTGTTTCTCTTCACATCTTTCCCTGTGCTATTATACATTATTCAACTGTACAAATGTATTATTGAACTCTAAAGCTTTCTGAAACACCATTCACATGAAAGACAGTAGAAAACATCAAATTATATTGTATCATGTGGATTAATTTTCTTCTTTGATATAGACAGATAGCTTGGTTTATTTAGAATAAAAAAATCTTGTCAATGTGGATCAGGTAATGATTCATATTCTCTCTCTCTCGCTCTCTGTTTGTTTTCCATGCCTTTCTCTTGTTAAATGATCAAGGCTTACACTTAAAAACTCAAACAAAACTTTTTACTTGCCTAAATAGCATGTTGGAGTGGATTGCCAAATTAGACTGTGAAGTGTCACAATTAAAGCAAGCTCTATTCCTACAGTCCATGTTTTGAGAGGATGACTGGCACACTGAGGACTATGCTTTTTAGTAAAAGCCATCTACCTACATATTACCAGTTGTGAAGCTATCTAATCAATCTTACTGACAACTGCCCTCTCAGAAGAGAACACTCAGTGCAGCAGTAAACCACACACCTAGTGCATCACACTAAAGTCTAAGAATCCAATTTTACCTCTCCAGGTATTTCTTCTTTAATCACCAATGGCAGTGATTCACTGCCACACTCCAACAGCAGGACACCGAAAGCCTCTAATTTTCTGTTCAAACCTCTGCATTTACATCAACATTTGGTTGTGAACTAAAGACATAGGCTGTACACATCATGCTAATCTGATGCTTCAGGATTATGCTTCTCTTTTATTTGCAAGAATAAAAACAAAGAATGTGCAATTACATAAAGCAGCTCTCCCTGGATGTACAGTAAAAGTATTTATTTATTTTATTGTGACCATTTCTCCTTTAGCAGCACTTCAAGGGTAGTTATGTTTAATCTGCAGTTGCTTGACCTTAAACAACAAGGGCTGTGCCAAAATACATAATCATTTAAGGTTTCTTAACCTTGGCTTTATTTATTTTTCAGTTCAGTCTGATCCCAAGAAATTGCCCACAAGCAAAGGGCTTGCTGGTAGAACTCTCCAGGGAATGTAGTTTACTCCTGGAGCTGGCTGCTGGGAGCAGAATCATGGATTGCAACATGGGAAGAAAGAATACATTGTGTGTGTGTGAGTGTAAGTGCACACATATGCATAGACGGACAGTCCTGAAGACTGATTTTTCCCCGAGGGAATACAAATCCTATGAGAATCTTATGTTCTCTTTGTATTTGTGAACTCTTTGTCATCTCTTTGTCAAGATGAGGAAGCTGTGGTGGCAAGCAGCAATATGTATCTGTTCTTTCTATCCTTTAGATCATTTAGTCCTCTCTGCAACCAAAACTGCTCTTTCTGGCCCTGGCAGGTCATAGCTTTGGAGAGACACTGACTTTCTTACAAACAAGGAATTGCATTCACTTCACTTCAGCTCCCCCAAGACCAGAGTTCTGTTTCTGATGAGCGCATCAGAAGGTAATAGCCTCAAAATTAATAACGGAATGACCCAATTCATTTTAGCTTAAACAAAGTTATCTGACAAAGTTTAGTGGTAATTTTAAAGAATACACAGCGGTAGAATATGCATATAAAGTGTCTTCAGTATGATTTAGGTAATAGAAAAATGGGAAAGTGATTTGCTCCTGAGAAATGTGAATGTAGTCTAGAAAAGCTCCCAAATACTAAAAGAAAATTTCAATCTTTATTGGACCAATTTCTGCTGGTGACAGAGACAAGCTTTCAACCTTACACAGAGCTCTTCTTCAGGTCTGGGAAAGGTACCCAGTGGATATGTTTGCACTACAATTAGACACCTGAGGCTGGCCCGGGCCAGCTGACTCAGGCTCATGGGACTCAGGCTAAGGGGCTGTTTAACTGTGTTGTAAACATTCAGGCTTGGACTTCAGCCCAAGCTCTGGGATGCTCCCACTTCACTGGGTCCCCAGCTCCAGCCTGAGCCCAAAAGTCTTCACTGCAATTAAACAGCCCCTTAGCCCAAGGTTCGTGATCCAGAGTCATCTGGCACAGGCCAGCCACAGGTTCTTAATTACATTGTAGACACACCTAGAGCATCACAGCTAACTACAAGGTGGAACACACTGTTTAGCATAAGCAGTTAACATGTATTTCAAGGGTCCATTCAAGGTGATGTAGCCCATTAACATCCCCCCAGGAGATGGGGAAGAAAAGAAGGGAGAAGGAAGACAGCTTGAGGGGGCATTGTTAGTGGGTTATGGATTGTTGTAATAAGCCATAAATCCAGTGTCTCTGTACAGTCCACGTTTATTAGTGTCTAGCAAAATTATGAATTTAAGCTTCCAGGCTTGTCTTTTAAAACTGTTATTCAGGTTTCCTTTGAGGATGAGGACTGATAGGTCATAGATAGAGTGATCACTTTGTGAAATTAAGTAAAATGCATCAGCTACAATTTTATTTGGGCAGATCAGTTATCTCAGATCACACAAAAGCAGAGTTGAAAATTTAACAGGGGAGTGGCAATGGGAATAATATATATTAGAATTGGAAGAGTGTCAGCATTAAGGAAGGAGAGAAATTCTTTAAGGTGGCTCAAGAAACAGCAAGAAGAATAATTAGAAATTTTAAGGTGAAGTTGAGGAATGAGACATTGCAATTGGACATTAGGGCAAATGTTCTATCCATAAGGGTAGTTAAAGTCTGTAATATTCTTTTGAGGAAAGAGAAGTAAAGCCTTATGGCTAGTTACTCAAAAGTAGACTGAGACAAAGACATTATATGCTAACCATCCTGCACTGGCAGAGGATGGACTAAATAACCTTAATCTGTTTCTGTGTGCCCTAATACTTAGAAATAGGGAATATGAATCAGTAAAACAATATTCTATTGTCAGTTCTGCCACTGATTTGTTATGTGACTTGAGGCAAGTCACTTGACCACTACGTGGCTCAATTTCTTTATCTATATATTGGGTATGTTAATAACATATTCTTACCTCTCTAGAGTATTGTGAGGATTGTTTGCAAACAGCTGTGAAAACCTGTGAGATGAAAGGTGTTAGATTATAGTGCTCACCATTAAAATCAGTATTTCCCAATGGTTCCCACACAATGGTATTAGATACCTGAGTTTCCTCCTATTCTTAGAACAGGCAAAAGGTAGTGTCTCAAAGACCATTGGTGAGATGTTATCTTTTTAGGAGGCATCACAGGATTCTTATTTAACTTTATGAACATTAAGTCTAGAGCTTTACTGAATTCTTTTTTTTAACATTTCCAAACGCAAGAGAAGAGTTTGCTGTCTTCTTTTTGTCTATGTCCATTTGCCACCTACAAATATCGCTATCTTCTCATTTTTAAAAATGAGCTCACTAATCTGTATTGCTATGAATATTTTATTTCAATGTAGGTCTTTATGCTGACCCTAAACTGTCCTTCACATTCCTTTAGAGACTCATAACAATGCTGATGCTGAGGAGAAATAAAACCAATTTGCAGATCTTTCAATTCCACTGTAATAAAAAATCCAGTTGAGTTTTCAGGGCAAATTAATGGACCTTTTTTGCCTCTCAGCACATCGTTTTCTCCTTCTCCTCTACCAATAACCAATGCCAACAGTAAAACATTAATGTACTGTAAAATCTGTGGAGATTTGCCCTTTATTTTTATACCTAATCTATAACTGTGTAACTATGAATTGTACCCTGAATTACAGTAATAGGAAAACTACCAAATGCAATAGACATTAAAAACATGTGCATAGACTTGGGGGACAGAAAGACAGTTGGAAATCTTTAGAGCAGCAACTTTTGTAGCTACTGGCATTCAGTAAAAAGACTTGTTATGCAGGAGCAGAGGGGAAGTTTACCTAACACCACATTAAGAAAAATGTGTTCACTACCAGCACAGTGAACGGGGCTCAGAATGATTTTCAAGACTCAGAAAGCTAAAATTATGCTCTCAGATTTGCTAGTCTTTCAGTTCCAGAGAGGAGTGCCTTAGGTTTAACACAAAGAAAAAGAAGACATAAGGCATTGTCCTTGTTTGACAGATGCATATTCTTCATTCTGTGATACTCTTTCATGTGACTTGCATGATATTTGGTCCACCGAAAAAAATCAGTTCACAGGCACACAGTACACCAGCATCAAGGGAGAGAGAGGATGCATTTGATTTTACCACGAATTTTGTTCAATACCTGCTTTTCACCTCTGATGGTTTAGAGGCTAATCCAAATGTGCTGACTGCAACAGCCCTTTTTGTGCACTCTGGATAAAGTTCACCCTTTAAAATAAAGCTTAAGGTGAATTTCAGTGGTGCATATGTAACCCACACACTTCCTGGGTGTGGTGTTCTCTCCCATCTAGTGGCACCGAGACCACTTAGAGAGAGAGATACAATGAGTCTGCTCTACAACCTTGGCTAAGAGGCAGGTAGCTTTTAGCTCATGCTGTAGAGGCTTATGCATTAAGCTCCAGAGGTCCCCAGTTCGATCCTGCCTGCCGACGACCGGGGTCTGTCGGTGTTACACATAGGTCTTGTGCTGCTCCACTGGGGTGCTATGAATATGCACAGTAGGATGGAGGCAGTCACCAAGCCATCTCCCACGCAAATTACTTACATGTTGTATTACAATTATAATAAATATATGTACTAATATATGCAAAATTCTTAATAGTATGTGACTGTCACAATAAATGATAATAATTTTGAATACCTATCAGCAGCACCAAACCGACAGAAGAACATGTGTATACACTAATACAAGGTGCCACACAAAAATGGACCCAGTTAAGTCAATGGAAGCTTTGCCAAGTATGTTGCCAATATGATTGCAGGGACAACAGCAGCATAATCCTGAAAATATTAGCCAAGGAGTAATAAACCATCAATAATGAAGTAAGTTGTCTCCATCCAAATAACACACGGAAAGCATTAAATCAAAAATGGATTGCAATACATTTAGATCATCGAAACTTTGTTATGAAATAAACAAAACCAGTTAACTAGAAATAGAATCATGTCACCAGTTTATTTTTGGCTGATGTTTTCAACTAACCCTGTTTACCACTGGATCAATTATATAAAATTGAGAGAAATATTTATTATCATGATCCTACTCATCAACAAACTGTATGGTTTATATCATAATTTTTTTTTATTGTTTTGCAGCTATGCTGTATGTCCTCTACATGCTAAGCTCAAACACTAAGCAGGGTAGGCTCTGGAGATGGGTGTGAGACATTCAGGGAAAACACAGACCACCTCAGGAGTAACGCTGTGATTCAGTAGGGATATTCTTCCATCTGAGACAGGACTGAGCCAGTGCTCCAGCATGATGTTAAAGTGCTGCCAGAGGTAGCTTCATTCAGGTAAGATGCAAACCTCAGATACTGATTATTTGCAGCTAATAAAGGTCCCATGGCATTTTTTGTAAGAGCAGAGGTTTCACTCCAGTGCCCTGGCCAAATTTGGGTAATTGAATTTTGCCTATTTAGCTTCCCCCAGTAATATCAACTCAACGCAGCATTCTTCACTTCCTGTCCTGAACTGTCGTATAGTATTGCTATTAGTCAACTGCTGAGTTCCAAGCCATATTATTTAATATTACCTTATACTAAACATATATATTTCATACATGGCCACATGCCCCCCCAGCATCCACCTCTCGCCGTGAGCATAGGGGAGCCTATGCCAACGGAAGGAGGAGTTTGCCACTGCAGCATACTCCCCTGACCCCATGCACGCTCCTCCCCTGGGCTTTGCAGAGCTGGAGGGGGCATGCTGTGCTGAGGAAGCGGACTAAACTCTTCTGGATTCTCCCTATATGACATAGACAAGAGAAACCAGTGCAAGTTAACAAAGCTGAAGGCTTAATACATTGTGCTCTTTTCGTCATTCCCTTAAGGGGATAGGAGAAAACCCAGTTGTGGATGGAGGAGCCCCTGGAAGACAGCCCCTGCAGAGACTGTGCTTTCAGGGCACCAATGGGACTAATGAAAGAATGAAGGCCCTTATCCCCCTGCAGGGCAAAACGTGATTATTGAATTGCTTCCTGTACTTTGCGAGTGAGTTATTAATATAATGCAAACAATGTTAAATTAAAAATCTATCAGCCTCCTATTTTTCAGGGTCATATTTTTTTTCTGTCATTTTCCTCTTTATGGTCAGGATCCTGTGCTTACTACAGTTAATGGGAATTTCACCAATGGATTTCTGTGGTGGTAGTCTTGGTCCTACGGACCTGTAGTGTTAGGGCTTTGCTGTTAATCATTTCAGCCTCTCAGACATTTCTTTTGATAACTTCTATTTTCCATATTGCAAGTTCTGAACTTTTAGTATTATACTCTAAAAGGCTACGGAGCATGGAATAGGAATATGAAAGAAAATGCTTTTGAGTAACTAGCCTGCAAAATAATTTTCATGGGGCAGAAGAGAACACCATAAGAGCCTAGAGGATTTAAATATAGAAGACATAATGGGACAATTCATTTATTTGAGGATTTCACTGTTGGGGGTTTTTGTGGTTCTCATTTTAATCTCATTCAGAATTTAAAGCCTGCTTCTACTCCCATGGAAGGAAACAGCAAGGAACCAATTGACTCCAATGAAATCAGGATCAGGCCTTGCTTTATCTTATAAAATGCACGTGACAATCTAGATATCACCCAATTGAATTCAATTTAGGCAACAATGAAATTTAAGAGTTCATGGTACCCTTTTCAAGTCACTTCATTGTAAAGCTGTTTCACACTGAGGATATGTCTACACTGCAGCTGGGAGTATGCTTCCCAGCGTGGGAAATGTACTCTCTCTGCTCAAGCTAGCACCCTAAAAATAGAAGTGTAGCTGGGGGTAGCATGGAGAGCGGCTCAAGCGAGGTACTGGAATACGTAGCCAGGTGGTCTGGGCAGGTTTGTACTCAGGTGACTAGCTTGAGCTGCTGCCCATGCTCTCTCAGGCCACACTGCTGTTTTTAGTGCACCAGCTTGAGCAGAGTTAGTGCATGTCTGTCTACCCACACAGGGAAGCACGCTCTCAGCTGCAGTGTAGATGTACCCTCAGAACAAGTAAGACTCATTTATACACTCTAAAGTACTTTAATATAACTGTAACTAGTGTCAGTTCATTAACAAATCAATGTACAGTTGATTCCACAAGATGTATCTAAACCATGGCGGTTGAAAAATAGTACAGCTCTTCCAACAGGTTTGAGACAGCAGAATGTGTATGGTAGATTAGTAAGTGAGGGGCAAGCCCTGTGAGGTGAGAATTCAGGGCACTCAGCACCTCTCAGGAAGAGCACAGCATCTCCCCTTATCTGATCCTGATTGTTTAGCTGCGGGGGCTAAATGCCCAAATTCATTCAAAAGGAAACAGGATGCAAATACGGCATCCAGAAAATTGCCATAAACTCCCATACCCCAATCATTAGACCATATTGCCTCCTTAGCACATTTGAAATATATACAAAATTCTTTCTCACTGCTTAACCTGGACATGTATAGTGTTCTTGAGAGCAATTGTAGAGACATATGGTTTAAAAATGAGCAACTGAGATAAGGAAAGCAGGGTTCAAAGACTAGGGAAAATCTGAACAAGTGAAGCTTTTTGTGAAAGGAATGTGGTAATCCATCTCCACTTTGGCTGCCTGCTTCTTTTTAAGTACAAAAGAAACGGGTTTTTTTTGCATTTTAAATCTCTTGTATACATCTCTTTTTTAAGCTCCAAAAGAGGCATTATGGTAGTACACACTCCTGGTCATCTGAAGTCTGAATAGCTGATTTCTATTTTGTAAGCCAGGAAGACGAGGATGTAATAGAAGACAATATTACTGAAGTTTCAACATGAGAGCCTTCTGTATACAGCAAGTTTTAAAGAATGCTCAATTAGCCATAATTTTAACAATTCCCTAGAAACCTCTTTTACAGTAATTGCAATAAAACATTGTGCTAGTCACATTCCAGTTTTTCCACTTCTAGTGATATACAATATTGGGTCCAAAATACATGGTTGTACATTCCTTTCACCATCGTGTTCTCTGCTTCCTGCTCCCCTTTTATTTATTTTCTGTCCTTCTGCCTCTTATTTTCTTCATTAAAATGTGGGCCGTTGTTCTTTCCAGAACAGTATCTCATCTCTATTCTGTGCAATTCCCTGTGCCCTGCATTCTGTGTTGTCCCTCTCCTTGCCTCTGTGTCCCTTTCTTTCCCCACCCCTCTTTGGTCCTCTCTCCTCGCTTGCTGGTTCTCTCTTCATCACTTTTCTGGTTCTTCCTCACTGCTTTCTCCATTGGTTCTCTATCCCACCTCATTATTTCACCTCATCAGGTTGTTTTCTTTGTTTTTATTTGGCTTTCTCCCCTGCATCACTCGCCTCCTTCTGTAATTTTCTCTCACTCAGGGTGCTTAGCCTTCAGCAGTGTGTAAGAGATTTAGGAAAAGTTGGGACAATCATTAGAACGAAGCCCTAGGGATATTGAAGACTCACTGGATATCAGCAAGTCGGCCTGCTTTTTAGCCCAAATGGCCAGGAGCTCAGCCCCACTAAAACTATCCATAACCTTCCCTAGTATGAAAGCTGTGCAAGACTGCAGATGGGTCCTGCATGCCAACTCCAGATCTGGCTTCTGGTCAGCAGAGGTTTTTTTTTTAAATAACAGTTTTATAAATTGTTTATCTATTCGTATTTTTCTAAACAAACAAACACCGTCAAGCAGGGCTGGATCTACACGCCCCTAGGCACAGCATCTTCAGACCTCCTCCCTTCCTTCCCCCCACACTGGCTACAGCTGCCTTTGTGTTTTCCGTAGAAAATGAAACTTTCAGCCAACTTTTAACTTTCAGGCGCCCCTAGAAGGCCGTGCCCCTATGTCTTATTGGAAATCCGGCCCTGACGTCAAGTAGAGATTGAGTTCAGAAAATTTCAGCCCTGAGATGAAAGTTTTGGAAATGAGCATGTGACTATAGGAAATTATATTGTAACTAGGTGCCTGCTATGTTATGGCATAATTAGCACAGCCTCCCAAAAGTTTTTGCTCCATTCCATACTTCAAATTGCTTGTCTGGTGCATGTAAGTGCTCCATCCTTTCCCCACTATCTTTAGATTCTGTTACAAATCTTTTCAGATCCTTTAATGGGTGAGTGACATATAATTAACTGAGGAGAAACCCATGTTGTATTATGACTTTTCCATGAGCATACCTGGCAAGTACTATAGCAGGGGTAGGCAACCTATGACACGCGTGCCGAAGGCGGCACATGAGCTGATTTTCAGTGGCACTCACACTGCCCGGGTCCTGGCCACCGGTCCGGGGGGCTCTGATTTTTAAATGAAGCTTCTTAAACATTTTAAAAACCTTATTTACTTTACATACAACAATAGTTTAGTTATATATTATAGACTTATAGAAAGAGACCTTCTAAAAACATTAAAATGTATTAGTGGCACATGAAACCTTAAATTAGAGTGAATAAATGAAGACTCGGCACACCACTTCTGAAAGGTTGCCGACCCCTGGACTATATGTTTATTGGGCTGAGCAGACACAAAGACTCCACTCCCGGAGTACTCCTTCCATTTAGAAATAGGGAATAACCTCAGCAGCTGCAAAGACCAGGAAGCACTTGTAACTGTGTGAATAAACAAAAACTGACCAATTGACTTCACAGGGGAAATAGTGAAACTGACCATACCCCAATGGATACCAAAATGCTAGGTTTCCCTACTCCAAATACTCTTCTTGTTCTATGCTATCCAGGGCTTCTGCCTGGTGGAGAACACCTGCTGCAGGAGACAGGCCTACCCCAGGAAAACTGATCTCCCTCTCCTTTAGACCCTGTGGTTGGGAAAGGAAATACTACTACTAATTTTAGGATAATAATTACTGAGTATTATTAGATGAGCCTATGATGTGGACATCTTATAAAATCTGTATGGACAGTATTTTTAGCACTAGCTGGGGGAGTAAACATTTGTCCATCAGCTGCTATACATGCCAATCATAGATTTTCAAAAGTTCTTGCTTTTTTGTGTTTGTGTTTGGAATTTAAAATTCTTGGGATGCGAGTTATTGCAGTTAACAGGGGATTTTTACTATAGCACTCTTCACACCTGTAACAGTGGGTTCTGATCCAATGGAAAGCGATCAGAAATTTCTATTTCATTTACATTCAGAATGAACCATCCTAATATATTTTCTACCATATGGCAATCCCTAAATGTATATTATCATGCACGCTTCATCTAGGACACCTATATTTATATATAATACACAGAGGACTGTAAAGCTTCTGGCAAACAAAATATTCAGGAAATATGTAATTCTTCAACTAAGCTCACAGCACACCCACACATATTTAGAAAAAATTCCATATTTCATCTTTTGTTTGTACACGTGTCACATCTGCAAGACAAGATTATTTGTTCAGTTCATTTTTTTTCATTTTGTTGAGAATCAGCAAGATTAAAAGGATATCACACAAATAATCTTTTCAGAATAAGAGATTGGATTTTGGGTGTGAGATTTTACTTTTGTCAAATATGTTGTATATAACAAAGCATATTTTCTAAATTAGGCACATGGTACCATGAGACTCCGTTAGCTGTGCCTAATGTATACAATAAAGTACTCTGTGCAATTTGCATATTTGCTGATGCATATGGAAATTTGGGCATCTGATTGGCTGTAAGTGTGCACAGATACCTGAGTTGCCTGTTCACATTGGGTATTTAGATGTATAAATTAGATACACAAAGTAATGTGCATAATAAATCTGAAAAATCACGTCCTATGCTTAGAACAACATCCAGAAGAGGTCATTCAAAATCTTTTTTTTTTTTTTTAAGAAAAATGTTCCCAGCACTTTTCATACAGGAATGTCAGAGAAATTAATGTTTTTAACAGTGGCATATTTCCAGAGAAATGTATCATAATCCAAACACTTCTAAAGTAAAAGGGTACATCACTCATTATTTTCTACTAAATTAATCAATCAACTCTACTTAGATTTTTTTACTTGCCATTAATTCATTTAGGAACATGTTCTGAGGGGTGTGCTCCTTAATAAGTAATCCTGGAATATTTTATTCTCCCTTTGTTCCAGACCTGGAATCTACAACAATGCCCATTGTAATTCATCCTTTGTTTTAAATTCCTTGTATGTTACTCAAAATATTTAGCTGATATCTTCATTATCAAATTGTATCTCAGCTTCTGTAAATATTTTTGACACATTTCCACCTATCCTTGCTGGTTATTTTTTCTACATAGACTGTATCTATCACATTTATACACTCTAGCACTTTTTATCCAAAAAGATTTCGAAGTGTTTTACAAACTGTAGTAGAAATATTTTCACTGATCACTGATATGCAGGCCTCCCAGCAATATTACAAAATATTTTAGGAGAGAAAGTAAAAGTGCTATATCCAGCTGAAACTTCCAGGGGATATTTGTTATGCAGAATACCTGCAAAACATGCCACAGCTTCTTTCTTTGGGCAGGTGCTACTAGATTTTGCATCTTATTTGAAAGTCAGCACCTTCAGCAGTACAATGGGCCCCAGCAAAATGCTGGTTCAATCCTGATTCAGAAGATTGTCACCTACTGCATCATCAACAGTACTTCCAACAACACCTGGCTCTTCCCAAAAGGTCTTGCCTACAAGAACTCACTCAGCCTAACTGCTTAGTTTCTGGGGTCTGACAATATTACAGACCTCCTACAGCCAGAGACTGTACTCACCAGTGCTATCACTTCTCTACTTACCACGTTGGTATCAGTAATGTCCCAGTTGTGAGAATCATCCCACCAAGTTTTATTTTTGCCAGCTATGTAAATCGCTCTTCTATTTTTAGTAACTAGCTTGTTGTGTGTGTTCTCCATCCCCACAATGTAATTAAACATTTAAACCCTTGGGTTTTTCAAATAATTTAAATGACTAAATCTCAATAAAATGCTTCAATTGCCCCACGCTGACCATTCAACATGAACAACCAGACAGACACAACGGAGACACACTGAAGGCAGAAATATCTAGACTAGCAGCAAGGAGTCTCTGGAATGTTCCCATTTCCTCTAAGGCTCCGTAGATAATGGCCCATTCACCTACAGTACAAGATACAACACTTCATCAACATGAATATCAGAAGTTTTCAGAGGAGTTGACTGTTTATTTCCAAACACAGTGATTGTCTTTTTACATAAGAGATGCTGCAAATTTCGCTGAGCCCAGTTCTGCCACCTATACACATACATGTTCATGATTTCATGGAATTACCTGGGACTATTCCTCAAGTAACATGGCATTCAACATGAGGAAAGGTGGCCGAACTGGGCACATCTATACTAGAAATATATAACACTTCCTCAATTAAAATGGGAAAACTTTATCCTGGTCTTGAACAAAGGGCC
This sequence comes from Emys orbicularis, assembly GCF_028017835.1. Taxonomy (NCBI): domain Eukaryota; kingdom Metazoa; phylum Chordata; order Testudines; family Emydidae; genus Emys; species Emys orbicularis. The sequence goes on along the minus strand of NC_088684.1, from coordinate 47,939,055 downwards.
CTACTAAAGTATAAAATATATTGAGGGCCAATATAATTTAACAGTGATGCCTATGATGAAGCCACAACTTGTTTAAGCACGAAGCTTGCAAATGGGCATAAAATGGGTAACAGGACACCTAAATAATATCTCTCTGTGAAACTGCATCTCTTGTGGGAGGTTTTGCATATGTACATGAAGATGCTATGTAAGAGCCAATATTTGAAACTTTTGCCTGTGAGCAATACACAATGAAGCAGGCAGCAGGGGTCTGGGAGCTCACTGAATGGCAGCATATAGGGTAGAGCTAGAGGATCTAATGCTGTGCAGCTGTTCTCATGCATGCGAGTGTGACGTGGGGGTGGGACTGAAGGTTACTCTATACGGAAAAGCTCTATGTAGTTTAACACAGATGAAATCAATAGGATGCAACTACAATGAATGTAAACCCCTTTATAATATAACAGAGAATAATCTCCTATCCACAGATTTTTTTAAAAACTTCCTATAGAATTCCTTACAACAAAGTAATTACCTGTTGAATTCCAGAGAATGATTAAAAAACAAATACTACAAAAAGACTATCACTGCCACTTAATTTCTATAGGATGGTGGAGTAGCCTGCCTAGAGCATCTTCTCACCTGCTTCATGGCCAACAATTTCAAGTAGGAGAATAGGAGTGAGAAGCCAGGCCACTGGGCACAAGAATTATGAAATGATGATCAATTTTAAGTACAGTTATTAATTATTAAATATCAATTTTGAGTAAATAATGATCTGTGTTAGCTACTACAAATGATTGGCTACAATAGCTCCGAGGAATCTTATGAAAGTATCAGGATAAAAAAGTTGGTAAAAAGTCTTTAGCATTTTCAGTAAACTCCCAGTATTGTCTGGTCACGTGTTCTTTGATTTTTGAAGTTACTCTTTCACTATTTGGAGTTTCTTTTTGTGTCACTGTGTCTATTATCCTATTTTCAAGAAATTCACTATTTTCATCCATTTTCTTCACTAGAAATTTTTCTTTCTTTTATAATTTTTAGGAAGATTTTTAATTTAACACCTTTTTTTCCTTTAGCAATTTGGTTAAATTTTCACTCCAGGAGAATACAATTTATCTGGATTATCTCTTACAGTATTTAATTTACCCAAGATGGACTAGACTGGCTTGTCTATGAATATCAGTAGTTTGTAGAACAGAATTCAAATTTATGCTCTGAATTTCATAATCAAAGTATTTTAAAACACTTTCCAAAGCTGTACCCGTCGAGGGAAACATACAAAACCCCCTTCATCCCTTCTGGTGAAAAAGCATGTACTGCATAAATGACCGTCATGGATCCTCAAAGGGATCAGCTGCTCCATATTATCAGGCTAGCTTGTACACTCTTAATCAGTCAAGTCAAATGAAGTTATTCAATTTTTGTTTACAAATATTCTTATTTTCCTTCACCATTTCAAAAGGACGCCCATTTCACCTGTATTCACCATTATAGAAACCACCTCCTCGGATCAGTTATATACATACCTCTGGTGTACACCTTTTTCACCTTTTTATTGGGCTTTGCTGGTAAAGAGTGTTGTGAAATGGACCCATCTGTTCCCAACCACCTCAGTGGGAAACAGGGTGGTGTTTAGACCGCCACCCTTTGGGGTTCCACCAGGGGAAGACAGCTTTAATCTGTGGCTATGGCTCCATATGAGATCTGCTCTTCAAACTTCCTGGGCTATGTGCTGAATCTGTTCCAGCCCTTGGCCAATCTGGCCTTATCCTCTCCCCAATCTGCACCTCCCATTTTTGGGTGCTGATGGAGTACAGACCCCTTGTGCCATCACATCCCCCTCCAGGGGAGCTTTCTGGGAGATCTAGTTTATCCTATAATCTCAGTCAGGCCTGCGGGGGGGGAGAGGGAGGGGAGGTACAGATCAGTGTTCATGTTGCACTCCCCATCAGTACCTGGCCCAAGCTGGGGAAGCTAATGATCTAACCAGCAGACCGAATTCAGTGATGAAGCCACCAGAGGTGCGTTGAGCATACACTAGATTCAGACCTTCAAGTTAATTGCTGGTTTAAATACAACGATCATGTTGCCTCTTAATCGTATCTCAAAACTAGATAAATCCTACTGTCATTACTCTCGTCTCATAAATTAGGCCTTCATTCCACAAATCAAATTTGATATCCTATGTTGTACTTTCTTCAAATAAAACAGTACATTACAACCTCTTTAGGGAGAAAAAGATTAGCCAGGATACTGAGATTATCCTTCTCTCTCGATGAAAAGTGTCGAAAGGATTTGAAAACCTGTGCAGAAAAGATAAAGATAGGAAAAGAAAAGATAGAAGGACATCAGCATAAAAAAGCTTTCAAAGATACACAGCCCCTAATTGCACAACTTTTCCTAGAACTACTCTGCACTGGCAGGGCTCATATTAGTAAAGGGCCTATAACAGAAACCTTCTTTCTGGTCAAAAAAGAGAGTGCTGCCAACTAAGGCATACTGTCAACCCTCTGGAGAATCAGAAGGTCTGCTCCACTGCGTTCCTTCCATCCGTTTGTTGCAGCAAACCCTGCACCAGTAATGTGTCACATGAACATTAACTTTCATTTATCACAGCTCTTTCTTGGGTGAAAAGACTACTTTCTGAATTTCCCCAGCTGGGTCTAGGACCATTGGTGAAACAGCTTATGTTGCGGTGCATGTCTTCTCCCACTCTTTGGGTGAACCTTTTGCCACCCAGGCCCACAGCCTATGTGCCACTGTAAATCAGTCTTTATATTTGAAAAAAATGACTTTGACCAAGTAACAGACACAAGCTCATATAAACATAGAACAGGTTTGCACTCCTCAGGCCTACTTGACTTGCAAATGTGTCTGAGTCATCACAGAGAGGGTTATGACTCAGAGACATTTGTAATAATAGTTAAAGAAAGTAGCAGGCTCATCTCTCATGCCGGAGGTAAAGCACCACACTACAAGTGAAACAAATGATATGGGCAGACAGGTAAAGCAAACCGCCATCATTCTGATTTAGCTAGTATGGCAGGCTGGGCAAAGATATCAGGGAGAAAAACTGACAATGTCCCAGCCAGCCTTCACTGGCAGAACTCACTTTGAACCCAGCTGGAGCTCAAAGCTGCTTATCCCTGCTCAAACTCCTACTGGAGGACATTGGGGAAAGTGGTAAATCCAGCTGTTATAGAATGGCCTTGATTTCAGCAAGTTATACATAGAAAAGATATCTGGTTATTGAGACATTCATGGCACACTATGGAAGGGGCACTCGGAAATATACTTTCACAAATGCAGGTAAGGCAATGTTCACTATTTTCTATGCAACGGCCTTTTCAGCCTAGACATTGCTGTTATACTTATTATTATGTGCTATTAATGTAAATGTTCATGTAATATATTACTGATGTTAATAGGAGTTTCATATTTAACTATATACACAAATACGTACATATCTGTATATCTAAATATATATTGAATATTTGTGAAAATAACTGGGCTGACACAACACTCACAAGAATGCCAGAAGAAACCATTCAAAGACTTTGAAGGACAACTGAAAGCTGTGCAATATCTCCAACTGGGAAAAAGGGGCAAGCAACAGAGCTCAGTGGAGGCCAGCAATTTCCAAGGACACCATATAATCTGATTGAAACCACATAGTACGTGTCACAAACGGAAAACAGTACCAAGCAGAATTCCACATCAAATACAGCTCTGAACAAAGCTGCAGTTGTACCCTTTGCATTGACCTAGTTAGCTATCTGAGGGCTCACAATAGGTATGCTCTTCAAATTACATAATAACAATGGCTAGATTTGATGGTTTGATAGACAACAATAATTAAATATACAATATATCCAAAATATATTAATAAAGAATGCTAAGAGCAGTTCTCTCTCTCTCTCTCTCTCACACACACACACACTTTATCTGTAAAACAAAAAAGGTTAGTCATCTAAATGGCATGGGTTCATCCAGCCATACATGAGAGCATGGAATTCAGTGCAGGATGATTTGGAACAACATTGTATGGTGGTTGACCAGAAAAAATACAGATTCAACAGCTAATTGATAAAGTTTGGGCTAGTACTGAACCAGCTGAAAAGCTGTGGGATTCTTTAAAAACTTCTGAAAATCTAGCTCATCATAGTCAGCAAAATAAAATAGTGGTTTCTTTGCAAACCCAACCAGACACCTAGAAACAATGTTAAAAGTTTTTGTTTGTTTTTTGTATTTTTTATCTATCAACCAGAACACCGGGTGATACCTTTATGAATGCAAATAAATAAATAAATGTTTCTGCTTTGTTTATGTCTGTGTTCTTATATTAGCAGCAGTGATGATATCATCAAAGATGACAGCAGAACGGCATATATAAAGTTTGCATGTTCCTAATTCTGTTGTTTGGCTGGCTTTGCAAAAGATATTGTACCACCATCCAACTACATTGGCTATTTCATGAAAACACTTAAAGTTTGTTCAACCATTGGAACCAAAGTACTTCATATTATAAATTATATGTAATTATACATAGAGCTGGTAGCATTTCAAAACAATAATTGAACACAAGCATTCTAAAGAGCTGGGCCCACGCCACTTTCAAAGCAGCACCAGCAGCACTCCCACCATCGCACAATTTACTGAGAATGCTTGAGAGCTGCTAGAATACCTGGAGCATTGAGGGTGGGAGAAAGAGCCAGGTTGGGCCAGGTTTAACTCTCTCCAACCACACCACTGCACTCGGCACATGGCCCGAGAATCCCATTCCCCTCAGGGGCTACCACATGGAGAAGGAGTTCCCCCAGACCTCACTGGGGAAGAAAGCCTCCTTGTTTATATGCATCCAATCATTTACACAAGTCCCATGACCAGTTGACTACACAGGCTAGACACCAATGGGGAACAGAATTAAGGTTGTGTGGCAACCATAAAACTGGCATTTCCTAATTTTTCAATGCTTGACATTGCTTGGCTTTTGTTTTAACATAGAAATTCCATGCAAAAAACTGAGTTTTATTTTACATAATACACGTTGTTCAAAACGGTGTTTGCTCCAGTCACACTAAACGTGTTCACAAACAATGGGTGCAATCCAGCTCCCGTAAAGTTAATGGAAGTTTTGTCATTGACTTCAACGGGGCCAGGATTTCACCTAGCAGCTCTGCACAGCTCTCCAGAAAGGTTATGCGTCCATATCATTGGTACCATGTATTTTTGATTACCCCATCCATAAGGTACCAATTTTCCAACCGGATGAAGCTTCAAAAACGTTTAAACCACACACATACCACTAGCATTTTGGTGAATATATATAAAGTTTCTCTTCTATGAGGCAATAGGATTTGTAATAACACTTAACATTTGAAAAACAAACATATAAATATTGCTCTAAGTTACCATTTGCGACACCAAATCCTTCCAAAAGGAGAGAGACTGGAGAGGAAAACAAATAATTCAGAGGAATAAATTAACCGAGTCTCTTTTCAACCCTATTGAACAATACCTGCACTGTCAATTGCCTAACACATTGAAAAGCCCCCTCCACCCCAATAAAGAGCAAATACAAAAAATGAAAATGTTTAGAATATAGAGCTTTAGTTGACGTTACACAAATATTTTCAGAACAATTAATACCACTGTTGGATAAAGCTTATATTACAAGCAATTCCAATTGTTTCCCAAAATGTTTACCTAAATTAGTTGAAAGGCCATGATTTTGTAGAACAAGAAATTTTAATTAAGCCTTGTGCTTGAAGTGTTTTTGCAATTATTCCCTTTGGTTCCATTAGACTGTAGCCCCAATTACAATGTATTGTTAATACTACAAGATAACACTTGCTGGTGGTACAAAATTGAAGATATGTCTAAGTGTAACTTTAGATTATTCCTTGCTGTGAGATTTTGTAATTATTTTTTTGTCAAGGCTGCACTTTTTTGTTTTCCTGCCAACCAAATATTTTTAATCAGTTCACTCAGTTAAAAGATTTGAAAAAAACCTTTCCCTTAGGCCCCTAAAAGAAGGCAGGTTCCAAAGGATGTAATATCTTTTGTCCTCTAAATTTGATCTGTATTCAACTAGAAATGTTGTTTGTTCGTTAATTTCACCAGTTTTGTGGAAGTAGGAGGGTCACTGAAGAATAAATTATGCTAGCTAATTACTGTATTCTAGTAGAGAGCTGTAAAAGGATGAAGAAAAAAGTAAGGGACTGATTCTGCAACTTCTAGTCAGGTGATTAGGCCCATCAGTTGCTTATCTGAATGACTCATATGAGTGGTGGTTGCAGGATCAAGCCTGTAATGTAAATCAGTTAGTCTGTATTTTAATCTCTTTTCTAATTCTTCTAATTCCAAAGCCCTCTGAAGTCAACAGGAGTATCTCCACTGATTTAAGTAGGCTTTGGATCTGGCCCTTTGAGAAATGGAGAAAAAAAAATAGACATGACCAATGACTGGCAATGAGAACAATTCTAACTACATGTACCTTTATAACATGTACCTTTTTTTTTTTTTTTTTTTTGCACTAGCTTGAGTCTGGAATTTGCATCCTGTAACTTGCTTTATTCTGGAGTTATAGTTATGGCTTCTGGATTTTACGTCTTTATTATTTCTGATTTTCAATGCTTATTTTTTTCAGGTGCATAAATCCTTGGAATACATAAAAAATGGGCCCTTCTGTATTCCTGTGCTCCCAAGGATAAAGTGAGTATGGGAAAGAGGACCCCCTCAGCCCGTCCACAAAAATAATCATAAAAAAGGAACTCTATGAAAATGATAAATTTCTGGTATTTTGGGTTACATTCTATAAAGATCTATTCTCAGATATTTGCTTCAGTGAGGTTTATTAGCTTCAAACTAAATAAGAAACAAGGCCTTGCTAATGTGCATGTTTAACACCAATACATATTTTTAACTCACAAGACTTTTAGGGACAATAGCCCCAATCCTTCAAACATTTACACATATGAGTTTCTTTAAGCACTTCAGTAATTCCATTAAGTTCAGTGGAACGACTTAAGTGTGAACGTTTTTACAGGGTCTGTCCTATGCCTTGTTAATGTACTCCACAGAGGCATAAATTGTGGGCCCTTTCAGTTTCTCAATAAATCTTCCTATGATCTTCTCACTGTTGCTACTGCCGCTGGAAGTGGTTTCACTGCCTTTGTAGGTGATACTCTTCCTTGTGAGACAGAATTAAACCAATGTTTCATCATGGTGTTAGAAGACACAGGTTCACAGTTCATGTTAAGTTTACATTTATAAATATCTTATAAAGGGTTAATAAATGATAAATAGATGTTTTAATACATGATTAATCAATTGTAATAGATTGTTAATGAGTCCAACAGGTTAATAAGTTGATTATAAACATCTATAACACATACATTCTTAACGGTGACATTCTTATAACATCTATTAACCATTTATGAGTCCTTTTAAAATGTTTTATAAATAGAACATTAATCTAAAGTGTGACCTGGCATGGTATTGCTAGAGTTGCCATCTCTCATAGATACATAAAACTGAACTCCTGGCCACTTGTGTGAATATCCTATGAAACTTAAAAAAAACAAAGAGTAGGGGTTTAACCTCATTGTTCTGGCCAAAGATAACTCAGGTAAATCCCCCTGAAGTTGGATATGGGATACTCCCACATTTCCTGGCCTACAGCTTTGTTTCTGGGCAGGGTGATCACTTAATCCCTTATCTGTCTCACATGTGTGTTGAAAGACTTGAGTAATACTGGTAGTGGTGTGAGACCTTCAAATAAAAAAAACCTATTTAAGTGATAAGTATTATTACTATTAATTACTGTCTATCATTATTCCAATGCAGTCCCACCCTATTCTTCTGTTTCCTGGATCCCTTACCATTTATTCTGATGCCAATATTTCTGGCACATCCCTTGTCTCTTAATTTCCAATGGTTGCCTACTTTAGATGTACTGAAGGCTAAGGTCCCTGCTGAGTTTTGTTTTGCCCTTCACTTCCTCAATGTCATTGAAGCTGGGGTAACTTGAATTACAGCTGTCCTCTTCACTACTGAGCTAAGGAATGATGAATCCCACCAGAGTGTTCTTTCCAATATAATAAAATGAAAAGTAGGGTACAGGAGTCTGCTGTCTACAGCTTTAACTAATCCTGACCTCTTGCTCTCACTCTTTCATGGCTGAAATATTCAGTGTTTTTCCCTTCTGGAACCCAAAGTGTGCTCTGCTGAACCTTCTCAGGCTGCCATTGACAGTCCAGACATTCACAATGCCACGTGACACAAAACAGTTACACAGGCAACCCTGGAGACCTTTGTAAAAATATCCACTCTCACATAAAGTCAGGTCCACTCTCATATTGCTGTTGTTTCTTTGTCTCTTCTGTTTAATATTCGTTTCCTCACCCCTATACTCTTTTCTTTCCTGCTACTACCAAAAAATACCAAAGCCTATAATTCATGGCAGATTTCTTTCAGAATTCCTCACTTGTTTACCACAGATTGGAAGACAGATTTTCTTTTTATTTATTTGTGTTTAATAGGGTACTCTATGTAAATACATAATTCTGAAATGGAATTTTAATTACATCCATATAGTTTTATGTGAATACAACTGCGGTCTAGACTAATGTCAAGGGGTAATGACAGTTACCACTTAATTGCCAGAAAACCAAGCATAATATTGTTTGTACTTTATAAATACTTTTTTTTCAATGTTTCTCAGGATGTGAAGAGTCACACAACATATTTCTACAAGTTGTGAAGGAGGTATTATAAGCTCATAAACCACAGCCCATTTAGTCCTGCCTAAAATCCATTTTCTACCATCCACCGCATTGAAATTTCAGAAGATAATTTCTAGGTGGAGCTGCTACAAAGGCCAGGGATTTTGTGAAAACTCATGCAACTGAGAAGAGGCCAACAAGCACAGTACTGACAATGAGGATGAGGATGATGGAGGCAGAGCTGGTAGGCACTCTTGTTGGTAAGGAATAACCATGGTGTCGAATAAATCAAAAGACGTGAAATTCCCCTGAGTAATAGTTAGAAAAAATGACTGGGATGGCTCCATCTGGAACCCTTGGGAAGCAATGAAATGGTATAGCCATTAAACATTTTTTAACTATGAAATAGTTTGTCTGAAGTGATTGATCATCATTGATCCCACAGATCAGAAATACTGGACTAGCTTTAAACTCTGCCTCTCTGCTTCAGAAGACTGAAAAAGCAGAATGAATGATATAGAACAGGGGAAGTGAAGGAAATTTATAAAATAACCACCTGCATAATGGATCTTGCCAAATGATTTGAGAAAATGAAGTTCCTTTCAATGAAGCAGATAGCCCCAGATGTACTGACTGTCAGAAGATTCTTTCTGCTGAGACTGAGGAGCAGATGAGACTGTGAAATACAGATACAGAGTGCTATACACAGTGACAGAGAGATTCTGCATTAAAGGCAGAGGGACAATGGCATGACAAGTTGCATAGCTTCCCCATGAGAGAAGTACCAGTTTGTTTTCTTTTGTTTTTCAGCCATTTGCTACATCCCTGTGGGAGGCATAACTAAATAGGGAGGGGAAATTAGCTGAAAGAAAACATGAAAGTAAGAGTGAAAGCTAAACACTCATCCTAGTCAGCATAATTGTGGGGGCTAACAGGAGCTTCTGGATAAAAACTGTTGGCGCTCAAAAATTCTGCTATCCCATTTGTTGTTTGTAGCTCTTCAAGCATGATTAAGCAACCCCCACAAGTTAGAAATCGACTTTGTCCTTAACCTTATTGAAAATTTCATCTATAGACTCATAGACTTTAACGTCAGACGAGACCATCGTGATCATCTAGTCTGATCTCCTGCAAATTTCAAGCCAACTACAAATGTTATTCCTATACTTCCTTTAGCTAAAACATGATTTTCCTTTTTTCTCAATAGCAAACTTCCCCCCCACGTGACAGAACTGGCAGGGGTATTCTAAGGGCAAGGGGATTCCCCAGTGTTTTGAGGAGATATCCTTTTGGAACAATACACTTATGTGGCTCTAATTGCAGTGTATTTGAAGAATGGTAATTTGCTCTCCCTAGAAATCTAAACACTGTTGCTCAAAAGGTTCATCCACAAAATTAAGTACACTTGCTAATCTGTGGGAAGTCTTAAACAAGTGAGCTGCTGTGCTCTGGTATTTATAGTTTGAGTCAGAGCAGGGGCAGCTCTTCCTCTTATTTGAAATCATCTTTTAAAAACTGTACAAATCTATCAAATATGGTTAGTTGGCAGAATGGTTATATTGTAAAAGTAGTGAGAAAACTCAATTAAAAGGGATGAGAAAAAATCTTTAAATTGTACTTTTCTCTTAAAAATAGCTTTATTAACTTTCACTCTGGAAATATCCAACTAGAAACGGATGTTTCTAAGATGGTCTTAAAAACTGCAAACAAAGATCATGAACTTGAACAAAAAACTCTGATGCCCTTGAGTACATCCTAGTAGCTGAACTGTACAAAAAAACTGTTTCCTTGAAATTAATATTGCTTGTAGTTTCCTATGAAAATACACCGTGAATCTCAGACTGTTTCCTTTTACATCTCAGTTCTATTTTTCACTTTCTAACAATCAAGGCCAAATTTTCCGAAGTGTATCCAATTTGTATAAGCAATTCTGAGAGTACATAAAAAAAAATGAGTATTTTAGTTTGCCAATGACCAACTGGATAATTAACTGGCAATTTGCAAGCACAATTATAAATTTAAATACAAAATAAATATTTTTTTTTATTTGGATAATTAACTGGCAATTTGCAAGCACAATTATGCATATTACATGTGTCATTGTGCTGGTAAAAAGTCCTGGAATTGCATATACATTGTGGAAAGTCAGGCCCCAAATATGAACCTATGTACTCTGCGTGAATGGAAATCTGCTTATTACTGAAACATAAAACCAGATTTGTTGTTCATAATGTATGGTAAATAAAAGATTTTAAGATAGTAAGTGAAACCGAATTAAAATGATTTTCTCTTAACTGCTACAACTTTTATTTTCACATATAAAGGAAAAAAATTAGTTAGGAATTACGTTGAATCTATTTGTCTGAAAGTACAGGCTTAGGTAGACAGGCAATTTTGTATTAGTGGTAGATCATGTCAGTATTTATTGACTTATGTCTACAATAAATGAGAGTATGTTCTGTTGTTCTTGAGATGGATGATATGAGATGAAGTAAGTATTTTAATATCCTGTTTAATGTATTTCAGAAAATTAGATTCTTCCTTAACCTTTTTGTTTTATTCACAAAGATTGATGGTACAGCACTTCCAAAAGAAAGGCACACAAAGTTTGAAGAGAAGCCAAATATTCAAATGATAGGTTATTTCCCTTTTTCAGAAGGACTGACAAACTCCTCAGTCTTTTATGGAAAAATAATTCATCTCTTGCCCTTTGCTTGTGAAGAGAACCCAATAATTTGAATTAATTAACATAAAATAATCAGCAAAAAAGTAAATTATTTTTAAAGAAGTCTTAAAGCAATTCAAGGTCTGTTGAGTACTGATAAAAGGTTCTTTGGAGAGGGTACATAAGGGGAAAATGTGTCAAGTATTCTATCAATCTCTGCAAAGACAGGGCACAGAAGAAAAGCAGACAAAGGCTATGGCAAAATATTGGATTTATGGACCAGAAGGTCAATCTGATAGGACAAATTAATCCTGTTGCTAATGTTTTCCCCTAGGACTTGGAAGAAAAACTTCATGGAGGAAAACACCTGTTCTCACTAGGTATAATTTTGAAATCAAAAAGAATTGTGACATATATTTACACAACAAAAATCCCACCTAGTCCATTGTTCAGCCAAATTTGGGACATCTCTGTGGATTCCAAGATAATATATTACATTAACATTGCCAGCAATAAGCAATAGGTAATTTGCACAACAATAACTGTCAGCAAATTAATTTACTTAAAAGATTGAATAATGATTCTGTTATTTCTGTAGCCTGCAATACAATTTGGAAATTATACAAGGTGCTCTGCTAGATCATTCTTCTAACAAATGGCTTTGCTTAGATTTGTTGTCTTTGAACCGTTAGTGAAGCCTCTCCATCAAAAGGCTAGTCCAGTTGGTGTGAGATGCACCATATATATGCAGCTCCAGACAAAATGATTAATTGAAATAAACAATAAAACATCTGCAAGGAAGTTCTTACAGCAAAGACCTTTACTCAAACATGTATCAAAGCAACCATTACACAATGACAAACATCCCTTATAAATGATTGATCTAATTATAAAGTTAAATTACAGGGTCCTTGTAAAGAAGTGTGTGCTGAAGACACAATAATTGCAATGTGCCTGGAAGTGGCTAAGTTCCCAACAAAATCATTCCTATCAGCTTCTATTCATGCCTTGAATTATGCTGTTTTTTTAATCTCTGCATAAGATGCTGCATTTACTTACCCTTAAATTTTGAGGCATTATAGCTTCTGCTGACATGAATGTATTCCAAAAATAGAACATTACAGCAATGCTCTGCTAGACATTTAAGCCATTTGTATGTTTATTCTTTAGTTTCTTTTCTTGAACTTTCTAACTGTGAGAGGGCTGGGAAAGTGGAGTCATGATGAATGAAAGCTTGTTTCCTGAAAAAAGTAGAAATGTAGACACTTGATGTAACACTAAAAAATTCGCAGCGTCCTACCTTGAAAACAAACATTTCCCTGCGAAGAATAGCTAGAGTGTTGAAGTTCCCATCACAGATGTTTGGTTTGGCTCCAGGATAGGAAGGTTTGTCAGCAGTGGGCGGACGAGGCGGTTTAGGCTGCCTGTCATTCTTCCGAGGGTCTGCTGGAGGGACAGAACGATGCGGGGGCACTGTTGGCAGAGGTCTTGTTGGTGGTGGGATCTTGTCAGGTGGACCTTAAAAATGTTAGCAGCAGGACATTAAATTTAGATCACTGTAAATCGCACTGCAGACAGCTCTACAAAAATATACCCCAAAGAATACTCCTGCATTGGCAGAGGAATGGCTTAGTTGGCGTAACATGCTCTTTCCAAATTCTGATCTGTGAAGATAGAGTATAACAACGTGTGCTTTGGATCCATAAAGTCAAGGTACTTATGAAGAAAAAAATGACTGCTGGAATTCTGATACCTTCCTCCTTTATTCCCCAACAAGCTTACAGACCACAAAATCCACCAAAATTTAAGATTACACATGGTAAACAATTTGTGCTTGAACAACAGCTTATGGAACTGCTTTGGTGAGAACAAAACTTTCATTGGTTATGTAAAATGTGGGAAATTTGTCCTAACAGCATGTAATAATTCCACCACCAACCCATGTTTTTGAATATTCTAATAACTACATCCATCCACCCATCCACACAGACAGCACATGTGGTGGTGATGTGATAAATGACACAGGTATGTGATACATTGCATTTATTATGCACCTTTGACTCATTAACCTGCTCTCTTCCCACTAATCTGTCTTTTCTTGAACTACTTCTAATATTCTATGCTTCTGAGCTGCTTCTGTAGCTGCCTCTTTGTTTTATAAATCAACCAGACTCCAAAATATTTCCTTCTTAACCGCAGAGGTGGAATTTCTCTCCCTACCCCTCCAACTATACTGGCCTAAATTGGCAGTCTGGTAAAACTGAGTTCTGCACTAGTGATAGGTTTGAACCATCAGGGATACAAAGAGAAGGTCACAGGAAAGGATATTTTCCCAGCTCCCAGCGTGACACAAAGCACCTTTCTAGCCATGGAAGGACTTGAGACTGGGCTTTAAAGTTTAGGCACTTATGTATACAGAAAACATATTTAGATTTTTTTTAAAGAAATGTTTGAAATCCATTGTTAATATTTTCCCCTATGAATCCTGTACAGTTGGACTCATGGCAACCCTGACATTAGATTTTACAGGCGGATGGATTGAAAAGGTTGTCCAAACTTAAAAATAGTGCAAAATAATAATAATGAAAACCCTCTGTGTAACATTTCTAAAATATCTGTGCTGTAAACTATTTGACATATACTGAATAAATCATGATGTGGTGCAATATAAAGGTTTTAATGGCACTCATTTAGGATGATCTGATTAGTCCATTCATAGTTTTGCTATTTGTAAGTAATATGGTCATTCTAGATTCATGCTGTTAAAAACCCGTATGTGTAATGGGCAGGCTAAGAAACTTCATTCCAGTTCTAGAGATATTATTGGGTCTAGTGATATTTTCCATTTTAAATATAGGACATCTCTGTAGGACCTGTGGAAGTAGGACAAACTTTTAAAGTCTGCCCATTGTATGTAGCTATCTATCTAGATCAGTTTAACTGCAGTGTCTATTTGTATGTGACAAAACAGTCTGCTTTAATTCATCTGTATGATAGTAGGTTAAGGAGCAACCTGAGACAAAACTAAATCTAACATAAATGAAATCTGAATGTCTAGTACTTGATCAAAGAAAGTAAATTAACTAGGATAAATGTTTACTGATTGAATATTTAAGGCAACCCGAACTACCATCAGTGAAATTTAATAAGACATTTATTTCCTTCATAATTTTAAGGAGCATGGCATTCATAATTTACAGTTAATTAGGCTGTGATGAATAGTGTAGATCAACACAGTTACTTTCATTGGGTAAGATTTTTTTCAGACATTCAGTCCAAATCACCTTTTGATTTTAGCACAGGCAGCAAAGGAATTAATTTGCAGTAGCTAATATCTGAATGATTCTAAATCCAAACCAAAGTTTCCACATGCAATTTGGTAGTGATGTCAGGCATCACTTCCCAGGAGTAATAAAGTTCATTAGCATACAGCTGTTAGAGTTTATTATTTAGTATATGGGCAAAATGTCCTTGTCTAGACTACCAACTTATGAGTTCATGAGAAACAACCTCCTTTCAGTTAACCACATACAATACATTTTAACTAGACAATCACTTTGTCTTCTTTCTGGAACATCCAGAGTATAACATCACTTAATAATATAATATTTAGCATAGATGTATTTGGTATCTAATCAGAGGTGCACCATTATTCTGTACGAACTCATCCGGCTTTCCTAACAGAAAAAGATCAGCAAGAAATGTGACCTTGTTAAAAGTCAGTTTAACCCTGAGAGAACACTTACCACTTAGACATTTAAATTGGAAAACTAATGAATGCAAAACAAATTAGTGAACTTAAATGACATCGTTTGCAAATGCAAATGATATCTACCAGTCACTTGGCATTAACATACAGATAGAACAGATTTTTCATTGTAAGAATGTAAATGCTCCATTAATTTAGCAAAAGCAGATTCTTTAATGGTTAACTGTGTATGTCAAGCTTTTTAAAACTTATGTATTAAAAAAGTTGCCTGTGGAAATGTCAGAGACAGTCCTGTGGAAGTCAGAGTTACCTTAAACCTGCAATGAGTAAATTGCTTTTTTTCTTTCCAATTATGTTGCTTTCTTTGACTGAATACAATAACATGAGAAATTATTTACAGTGGTTCTTTCTTTCATTTTAGGCCACAATAACCAAATATGATATACATTTTAAAGAACAGGACACCCCCTCCCCCCGCTATATTGTGCAAAACCTTGGGTTGTTAATATCAAGCTTTTGAAATCAATTTGCTATATTTATTGCAATAAGAATGGGGGGAAGAGGGGAGGTGCTGCGACCACAAAACTGCTTTACCCAGGGAACTGCACAGTTTTATAACTGATATATTGAGAACTTTGGAAATGAGCCAGTTATGGTTAAGGCCTGCATTTCTTAATATTTTAATAGTTTGGGATCCCTTTATAGATATTCTTTACTAGCAGTTTAAATATTTAAGATTACCATTCCAGCTGAGTGCAGATTTAGATGCAAGTTGTAAATAGTGTGGGACTAAATAAGAAAGCTTCATCAAAATCCATGGCTTTCTCACAGCAAGAAATCAAGGCCTCTGGGACTACAGCTGACAGAGCATATATATATATATATATATATCCTCAAATATGTTCTTAAGCAAACTAATATGTGTAATTAAAAAAATGACATACCATATATCTTCTGAATGCCCTGTAAATCATCACTAGGTAGTTTGAAGTTGTCTGTTTCCATATACTGGTAAAACGGAGCCATGATTGCAGTGGGGTCATTGGAATGCTCCAAGCCTAGAGCATGCCCCAGTTCATGCACTGCAACTAAAAACAGATCATTTCCTATGGAAACAAAAAGAGGAAATGATTTAGAACAATATGACCAATAAAGTAATACAAATACAGAATCCTAGACACCGAATGACATGTTAGTGGATTCAGATTTTACCAAAAAATCAAGAGCCAGCATATGAAAATGAAACATAAGGGGAACACTAGAATAGCAGTAGACTTTTTTCTTTTAAACAAATGAAGAATTATTATCACTGTATGATGAAAGAGATGTGGTGATTCTTTTATGGATTCAAATGACGGTATTAATCATTGTTCAAATAGCCTTGTAAAGAGTACACAGTGCAAAAACACATTACTAAACACAAGTCTTGATAGTCATGGCTAGCTTGCATGCTATTTCAAATTCTAATTGAATCCTATAATGAGACTGAATAAAAGCATTTGCATTGGGGAAGTAGGCTTGAGCTCAAAAGGAAAATATTGGTGCCATAAGTGGTAAACTTCATAAACTGTATACTACCTATTTAGGACAAGTCCTGCAGAGAATTTTAGTCTCCCAACTGCTTACAGTCAGGCCCCTGCTGATGATCCTGTACATGGTGTCCATTTCTGAATCATCCTAAGTGAAATAATTAGGAAGATAAAGAAAGAGGTGGGTGTTCCATTATCTCTCTCAAACCAGGATGCTACCTCTATGTATATATTTTACAGTGGGGTCTTAATAGATTCCTCACTGTGTGATCTGTTTACAGAAGTAAGTGGTTATATAAAAATTAGAGCTTTTTATTTTAAGTAGGTCTCGATAATACAATAATATGCAGTATTTTCACTTAGTAAAAAGAAAAGATTAAAGTCATTGAATTGACTTGTTGCATATCACTCCTTGATTAACTCAGACAGTGTTATTTACTAGAAAACAAACAGGGCAAGCTCACGTTTTGTTTGTGTATTTTTGAAAATCCACAAAAGAAATCAGAGATGTGTGAACTGATTTCACTTTTTAAAGTCTTTCCCTCTGCATAGCAACATTCCATTTTTATTGCAAAGAGCTGAGAATAATTAGAAATGCTGATCTCTGCAATTATTGCAGCCTTGCTGAAAACTACAAATATGGGCCCTAATTCTGCAATTCCACCACAAAGTATATTGCACGATCAGGACTATCTATTGTTTAATTATCTCCCCCCCCCCCCAACCCCCCATCCACTCAAAAAATTACTCTTCATGAGCTTTCTTTTTAAAATAGAGACTTAAACCCTAATTCTGCAAACTTCATTCATGCAAACAGACACACTGAAATCAATGAGACTACTTGTGTAAAGTAGTAGTGTTAACTGCCCCTAGTGTCTGGCTTCTTGTAGCAACACCACCACCAACAGAGCCAGAGTAAATGTGAGACGTAAGGGCAAAAAGAGATGTCAGAGGCAAAAGGGACAGCGACGTTAAAGTGCTGCCGCAGCTTTAAGAAGGGTCCTTTGCCACGGCAGCGCTTTAACATTGCTGCACCCCGCCATCAGCGGCCCTGCCGGTACAGTCCCTACCAGCAGGGCCGCCGACGGGGGAGGGTTGGGAGTGACAAAAGGGGCAGTTGCCCCGGGGCCGGTGATTTAAAAGGCCGCTGGAGCCTCGGGCGGCACGGGCCAGGGGCATGGAAGGGCTGGCTGGGGGATGCTGATCCCCCCAGCCCCACCTCTTCCACCCAAGGCGCTGGCTCCCGTACCAGGAAGTCTTTGGAGTTACTTTCACCTCTGAATCCAATCAAGATGCAAGACTGGTTTTCAAAACAACATAGCAAAAACAACAACAACAAAAAACACCCAACACACACACATACACGCACACAAATTAGAATGAATAAGAAATATTTCTAAGTATCAAGTTGATAGCACCTTCAGTTTTTCAAATATTGTCTATTACTGCCATGTAAAAATAAACCTTATTCTAAGTACCTATGACAATATGAACACTTGACGTTAAATATCTTCATGATATATGGAGCTATTATAGAATCATAAAATCATAGAAATATAAGTCTGAAAGGGGAGTCAACAAGTCATCTAGTCCAGCCCCCGAACTGTGGCAGAACCAAGTAAACCCAGACCATCCCTGACAGGGGTTTGTTCAAGTTGTTTTTACAAACTTTCAAAGATGGGGCTCCCACAACCTCCCTTGGAAACCTATTCCAGAGCTTAACTACCATTATAGTCAGAAAGCTTTTCCTAAATCTCCCTTGCTGCAGATTAAGCCCATTGCTTCTTCTCCTATCTTCAGTGGGTATGGGGAACAATTGATCACCATTCTCTTTATAAAAACACTTAACATATTTGAAGACTATCAGGTCCCCCTTCATTTTTTTTTTCTTGAGACTAAACATGCCTAGTTTTTTTAACCTTTCCTCAAAGATCAGGTTTTCTAAAACCTTTTATCATTTTTGTTGCTTTCTGCTGGACTCCCACCAGTTTGTCCACATCTTTCCCAAAGTGTGGCTCCCAGAATTGGACACAGTGCTGAGGCCTCATAAGTGCCGAGAAGTATGGGACAATTACCTCCTGCGTCTTGTTAATATACCCAGTTAGAATAATAACAACTATACTAATGTAGTAATATATAGTATAATAATATACTATATATATATGGGGGGAGGGATAGCTCAGTGGTTTGAGCATTGGCCTGCTAAACCCAGGGTTGTGAGTTCAATCCTTGAGGGGGCCACTTGGGGATCTGGGGCAAAAATCAGTACTTGGTCCTGCTAGTGAAGGCAGGGGGCTGGACTTGATGACCTTTCAAGGTCCCTTCCAGTTCTAGGAGATGGGATATCTCCATTAATTATTATTATTATTATTATAATATAGTAATAATATAATAATAACTAGCCAGTTATTCCCCCTTCTAGTTGGGCATGTGATTTTTCCTTCCTACGTGAAGTACTTTGCACTTGTCTTTACTGAATTTGATTTTGTTGAATTCAAACCAATTCTCCAATTTGTCAAGGCCAGGCCAATCCTGTCCTCCAAAGTGCTTGCAAATTCTCCCAGCTTGGTGTCATCTGCATAGTCCCCACTCCATTATCCAAGTCATTAATGAAAATATTGAATAGTTCTGGACTCAAGATGATCCCTGCAGGACCTCACTGGATATGCCCTCCCAGTCTGACAGAAAACCATTGATAATTACACTTTGAGTATGGTCTTTCAAGCAGTTGTGCACCCACCTTATAGTAATTTCATCTAGATGCCATTCACCTAGTTAGCTTATGAGAACGTCATGTAGGACTGTGTCAAAAGCCTTACTAAAATCAAGATATATCACATCTATAGCTTTCCCCGAACCCACTAGGTCAGGCAAAGAAGGGAATTAGGTTGGTTTGGCATGATTTGTTCTTGAGAAGTCCATGCAGACTGTTGCTTATAACTAAGGATACGATTTAATCATGGAGGTCACGGCAGTCACGGATTCTGTGACATTAACGGACCTCTGGGATTTCTTTGGCTTCAGCTGTCAGGGTCTGAAGCCAGGACCAGAGCCGGGGCTGTGCACTGTCCTCCTCCCCTCACCCCCACAGCTGCCGCCATGCCTGGAGATGGGACTATGTGCCCCTGCCCCGTGGCTGCAGTCGGGGCTGGAGCCCGAGCTGTGCACCCTTTCCATGCAGCTTCAGCTGTGGCCAGAGCTGGGGCTGTACACCCCTCTCCCCCCATGGCTGGAGCAGGGGCTGTGCCCCCCACAAGGGCGGTGGGGTTCGAGCTGTCAGTCTACAGCCATGGAGCTCCAGCTGTCATTCACCTCCACCCCCCACCCCCCCGCCCTGCCCACCAATTATTTTTAGTAAAATCACAGACAGGTCATGGGCTCCTGTGAATTTTTGTTTATTGCCCGTGCCCTGTCCATGACTTTTACAAAAAATAATCGTGACAAAATCTTAACCTTACTTATAACTCTGTTAGCTTCTTGGTGCTGACAAGCTGATAGTTTAATAATTTGTTCCATTATCTTTTCAGGTATTGAAATTAGGCTGACTGGTGCATAATTCCCCATGTGCTCTCTGTTCCCCTTTTTAAATATCGATACTATATATACCCTTCTCCAGTCCTCAGGGACCTCACCCATCCTCAGGAGTTCTCAAAGATAACTGCTAGTGTTTTTGAGATTGTGTCAGCTAGTTCCTTAAGTTTTCTAGGATGAATTTCATCAAGCTCTGCTGACTTGAATACATCTAACTTATCTGAATAGTCTTTAACCTGCTTTCCTCCCCTATTTTGGCTTGCATGCCTTCACCCTTGTTGTTAATAATAATTGTGTTCAGTATGCGGTCACCGTTAAACTTTTTAGTTACGACTGAAGCAAAATAGGCATTAAAATCTCAGCTTTCTTGCTGTCATCAGTTATTAGCTCTCCTTCCTTGCTAAACAGAGGACCAATAGCTTTCCTTTGTCTTTTTCTTGCTCCTCATGTATTTAAAGAACTCTTCTTGTCTGTTACGTCCCTTTACCTTTTATGTAACTCATTTTGTGCCTTAGCTTTTCTGATTTTGTTCCTACATGGTTATGTCATTGTACTCCTCCTTAGCAATTTATCCATGTTTCCACTTTTTGTAGGATTCCTTTTTGATTTTCTGGTCATTAAAGAGGTCCCGGTGGATACAGATTGGCCTTTTACTATTCTTCCTGTCTTTCCTTCACATCAGGATAGTTTATAGTTGTGTCTTTAATATTGTCTCCTGGAGAAACTGCCAGCTTTCCTGAACTAAATTTCCCTTAGATTTTCTTCCCATGGGATATTACCTACCAGTCCTCTGAGTTTGTGAAAGTCTGCTTTTTAGAAATCCGTTGTCCTTATTCTACTGCTCTCCCTCCTTCCTTTCCTTAGAATCATGAAATCTGTCATTTCATGATCGCTTTCACCAATGTGCCTTCCTCCTTCATATTTGCTAGCAACTCCTCCCTTTTGATCAGAACAAAGTCTAAAATGGATGCCCCCCTTAGTTACTTCCCTCACTTTCTGGAACAAAAAGTTGTCCCCAGTTCATTTCAAGAAATTATTAGAAATTTTGTGTTTTGCCATAAAACTTTATCAACAGATGTCCTAAAGTAGTTTAAAACTGAATTTTAGCCAGGCCAAGATTCATTGTTTGTACCCCAGTGCGGACAGGACTTAAGTGGAGATCATAGGGATTTCATTGGTGGCTTCATTCTCAGCCTTTTTTTCCTTTATATAATCATATTTTTTCTAATCTGTAGCAACAGTTTTTACTTTCATATTCACCCTTTGGCTTGGGGAGCAGACAGTCACTTCCAGAGTCACATAGTCACTGTGACTAGCTGACTAGCTGACGAGAGTGCAAAAGGATAACAGAAGCTCTGCTCTTTCCTCTTCTCCAGGCCAAGTATCACTTTTCAAATGTTTCTAGCCTCAGCCAATCTCAGAAGAGTGTCCCAAATCACCTAACTCCTGACATGCATCAAGTGGAAGCAAGTACTTCAGTCCACTTTATGTTCACTGCTCAACTACTTAGGCCTGGTCTACACTAGGAGCTTATATCGAATTTAGCGCCGTTACATCGAATTAACCCTGCACCCGTCCACACCAGGAAGCTACTTAGTTCGAAATAGAGCTCTTTTAAATTCGACTTCTGTAATCCTCGAAAACGAGAGGAGTAGCGCTAAATTCGAAATGGCAATATCGAATTAGGCTAGGTGTGGATGGAAATCGACGGTAATAGCTCCGGGAGCTATCCCACAGTGCACCACTCTGTTGACGCTCTTGACAGCACTTAGAGCTCGGATGCTCTGACCAGCCACACAGGAAAAGCCCCGGGAAAATTTGAATTCCTTTTCCTGTCTGGCCAGTTTGAATCTCATTTTCTGTTTGGACAGCGTGGAGAGCTCAGCAGCACTAGCAACGATGCAGAGCTCTCCAGCAGAGTTGGCCGTGCAATCTAATAGAAAGAGGGCCCCAGCATGGACTGATCGGGAGGTCTTGGATCTCATCGCTGTGTGGGGCGATGAGTCCGTGCTTTCAGAGCTGCGCTCCAAAAGACGGAATGCAAAGATCTATGAGAAGATCTCTAAAGCCATGGCAGAGAGAGGATACAGCCGGGATGCAACGCAGTGCCGCGTGAAAATCAAGGAGCTGAGACAAGGCTACCAAAAAACCAAAGAGGCAAACCGACGCTCCGGATCCCAGCCCCACACATCACGTTTCTACGAGGCACTGCATTCCATCCTAGGTGCGGCCGCCACCACTACCCCACCAGTGACCGTGGACTCCGAGGATGGGATATTGTCCACGGCCGGTTCCTCCTCGGAAATGTTAGGTGACGGGGAAGATGAGGAAGGAGATGAGGAGGACGAGGCAGTCGACAGCGCTTGCACCGCTGATTTCAACGACAGCCAGGAGCTCTTCATCACCCTTACCGAGATCCCCTACCAACCGTCCACAGCCCTTACCCCGGACACCGAATCAGGGGAAGGATCAAGCAGTGAGTGCTTTAAACATCTAAACATTTCATTTTAACATAAGTGGAATATTTATATTGTTAAGAATGGGCTTTTCAGTCACTCAGTTAAACATAGAAACTTTTATTTATAACAAAACAGGAATAATAACTATATCAGTAATTTGTTGTTCATGATTTAGTTGGCTTAGTAAACTTTTTACTACTAACTATGTATAGAAAATCAAGTACTGTCCGGATATTCATGATTAGTCCACAACACGGCCCCTCCACTCTGTAGTCCGTTATGCTCAACTTAAAGGAAAAGGCGGTCAATGTGCCCGGGAATGGACAGACAGTCCTCCTGGGATAGCTCCGCATAGCTCTCCTGGAGGTACCGCTCCAGCATGCGCACGAGGTTCAACGGCAGGGCAATCTTGTTTGGTCCCCCGTGGTAGCACACGTTCCCACGCCATGAGTCCATGAGGTAGTCGGGGATCAGTGCGCGGCACAGCATGGCGGCATATGGCCCAGGCCTCTGCATGCATTCACGCAGCATCCTTCCCCTCTCGGTCTCCGAGATCCTCATGAGGGTTATGTCACACATGACGCCCTGCTTTAAATTAGGGAGGGGAATGTTAGTATTTGGACTGCTTTACAGCCACGCGGTGGAGGCGGCAGAGGGGCAGCATACAGGGATCTTTCCCGGGGACAGCCGCGAGGTGGTGGGACAGGGGCAGAGCTCATGCTTCCCTGATTGCTGCCAGCAGAGAGTGGCCTTGCATTCAGTGCGAAAGGAGCCCAGTGCTACTATTACATGTTTAAGCTGCCACAAGTCTACGGCTTACCATGTTTTCCCGCAGCAGAAGTAGAGGTGTCCTGCAACGCTTCTCTGATCGCAACTGCAGGACCCCAGACACATAAGGCGAGGGCCGAAAATTCGACCTTGTCCTGAGTGCGCATGTGAAAGGTGCAGTGCATGGTGTTGTTCACAGAGAAAGACTATGCTCTTTGTTAGCAACTTCATTTATCTGTCTCAGGAATTTACTCCCTTTTTCCCATTCCCACAGACACATCTGCGACTGTCTCCCAACCCAGCCTGGCATCACACTCCCAGAGGCTAGCGCAGATTAGAAGAAGGAAGAGAAAAACTCGTGAAGACATGTTTTATGAACTTATGGAGTGCTCACGAGAGCAGGCAGCCCAGACGACACAGTGGAGGGAGAACTTGTCACAAATGCACAGAGCAGTCATGGAACGGGAGGAGAGGTGGCGCCAGGAGGACCAGCAGGCTACTCAAACCCTGCTTGGACTAATGAGGGAGCAAACGGAGACGCTCCGGCGCCTAGTGGATGTTCTGCAAGACCGGAGGCAGGAGGACAGAGCACTGCTGCTGTCTATCTCTAACCGCCCTCCCCCGCCACCAAGTCCCACACCCCCCTCACCAAAAGTACAAAGAAGGAGGGGCGGCAAGGGCCGTTAAAACTGTCAGTCGGCCACTGCACACTGCTGCAGCAATGGAAGGCTCTCGTTCCAAACTTTGAAAAGTCCTTTCCTACCCATCTCACACTAGCCCATGTCCAAGTTTCCTTCCCCCCCCCCCTTTTCATGTGCGGTTCGTAATAAAACATCTGTTTCTGTTAAGTACTGTTTCCGAGAGTGTCTTTTGGAGGGGATTCTGTCTGAAGGGGGGGAAGGGGTTTGTTACTTGGACAGGACAGTCACCTGTAGCAGGCTACAGCGGCGGGGGCAGGTCCAGCATCAGGACACATACACAGCACAGTCACCAGTTACCCTGGTCAGTCTGGGAGGCGGTTTTCTTGTTCTGGGGTGCGAGGGGGTTGATCTGTGACTTTGTGTCGGGGGAGGGCAGTTAGAGATCCTATGCCGCGGTCCTTATCCTGGATCACAGAGCCACGCAGCAGGGGATCTGTTACCCTCCACCCCCTGCCAGAAAGTCACTTGGCCGACACATACATCCAGTCCCGCCCAGGACTGCTGGCAGGCTGCGTTGAAACAACCAATGCAGCACTGCGGAGCCTGTCATTCCCGGACTTTAGAAGCATCATTTGCATCAAAACAGTAAGCCCGCCCCCCGCCACAGTCTGCGTCCCCGGTTTAAAACATTCCCGCGAAAACAGTAAAAAAGAGAACCTTGTTCATTAACAGAACAGAACAGATTTTATTTGTTGGGAAGGTGGGGAAGGGGGTATGTAACTTGGAAGGATAGTCAACAGTAACTGGGTAAAGAAACGGGGGCAGGTTCAGCATCTGTGTCCACAAAGTAAAAAGTCACTGGAGACCCTGTTCAGTCAGGAACCTGGCTTTCAAAGCCTCCCTGATGCACAGTGCGTCCCGCTGTGATCTTCTAATCGCCCTGCTGTCTGGCTGGACGTAATCAGAAGCCAGGCTATTTGCCTCAACCTCCCACCCTGACATATAGGTCTCCCCCTTGCTCTCACACAAATTGTGGAGCACACAGCAAGCAGCTATCACAATGGGGATATTGGTCTCGCTGAGATCACAGCGAGTGAGTAGGCTTCTCCATCTGCCCTTGAGACGGCCAAAAGCACACTCCACCACCATTCTGCACTTGCTGAGCCGGTAGTTGAATAGTTCTTTCCCTGAGTCCAGTGCGCCAGTGTAGGGCTTCATGAGCCAGGGCATTAGCGGGTATGCAGGGTCCCCGAGGATGACTGTAGGCATCTCCACATCCCCAACAGTTACTTTGTGGTCCGGGAAGTAAAGACCTTCCTGCAGCCGTCTACACAGACCAGAGTTCCTGAACACCCTAGCGTCATGAACCTTGCCAGGCCATCCAACGTAGATATTGGTAAAACGTCCCCGATGGTCCACCAGTGCTTGCAGCACCATGGAAAAGTATCCCTTTCTGTTTATGTACTGGCTGGCCTGGTGGTCCGGTCCCAGGATAGGGATGTGAGTCCCATCTATAGCCCCACCGCAGTTTGGGAATCCCATCTCGGCAAAGCCATCTCTGATGAGCTCAACGTTTCCCAGGGTCACTACCTTAGATAGCAGTAGCTTGACGATTGCCCTGGCTACTTGCATAACAGCAACCCCCACGGTAGACTTGCCCACGCCAAACTGGTTAGCGACGGACCGGTAGCTGTCTGGCGTTGCGAGCTTCCAGAGGGCTATGGCCACTCGCTTCTGGACAGTCAGGGCTGCCCGCATCCGGGTGTCCTTTCGCTTCAGGGCAGGGGACAGCAACTCACACAGTTCGAGGAAAGTCCCCTTCCACATGCGAAAGTTGCGCAGCCACTGGGATTCATCCCAGACCTGCAGCACTATGCGGTCCCACCATTCCGTGCTGGTTTCACGGGCCCAGAATCGCCGTTCAACAGTATCAACAAGACCCAGTGACAGCGAGATGTCCTGGGCGCTGGGTCTCATGTTCTCAGAGAGGTCGGAGCTAGTGTCCGACTTCATGCCGTCACGGTAGTGCCGTAGCCTCCTCTCATGATTGATCTGCAGCTGCCTCTGGTACAGGTGGAGGAGAAGCTGCGAGGCGTTGAGAACTGCCACAACTGCAGCGATGGTCGCAGCGGGATCCATGCTCGCACTGCTGTGGCGTCCGCGCTGTCAGTAATCAGAAAAGCGCGCGAAATTATTTCCCGCCGGCGCTTTCAGGGAGGGAGGGAGGGAGGGAGGGCTTGAGTGACGGACGGATGACGACAGGCGCCCAAAAGCACCCTTGACACATTTTTTTACCCAGAAGGCATTTGGGGCTCGACCCAGAATTCCAAAGGGCAGGGGGGACTGCGGGAACTGTGGGATAGCTGCCCACAGTGCACCGCTTCCAATGTCGACGCTTGCCCCGTTAGTGTGGACTCACAAAGTCTCACAAAGTCGAATTACTGTCCTTAGTGTGGACACACACGTTCGACTTAGTAATATCGATTCCACATAGTCGAATTAACTAAAATCGAAGTACTCTCGTAGTGTAGACAAGGCCTTAGTCCAAGTATTTACAGGAGGTTGAAGAAAGACTGCATAGCACATGTTCTCCACTCCAAAGCAATAATATTATTCATCAGCATTGCAGGGACTGGAAATATTCCTGCTCTGAGTATGAAAGTCCCCAGATTTACAGTACCAAACCTTTTCCTTCCAATGCACTGTTCTCTGAGACCCATCCTGCTCTCACTGCAACTGACTGGAGTTTTGCTAATGACTTTACTGTGAACCAGAACAGGATCTTGAGAAGAAACAGTACATAGGCCTCAAAGTTTTTCAATAATTAGTGATAATGTAATTAAATTTTACTTGCAATTTCATACCAGTACACACACTGTTCCATGTTAATTAAAGCACCATCCTGAAAACACTTAATTTTAATAGGAGCAAAAGTTGTCAACAGGCTATGAGTACCTGGGAATTAAAATAAGCAGGATACATAAGATATATAATCAGTGCAATATTCTCAGTTATATCAACTGTTCTTATCCTACAATCTGTCGCAAAACATATTTCAGAGATCCAGAATGCATGTGCCCTCTGCCCACTGCAGATTTGGTCTGATATGAACTTTAGCTTTATACTATTGGATGCCCTTCTTTTTTTTTGTTTTTATAGATTTGATTTCATAGGGAAAATAAGAATGTACCTGTATGCAAGTGGTTGAGACAAAATGCTTATTTTTACATGGATACTCTTGTATGAAATTATATAACATTTTAGGCTTTAAATCTGCTTTACTTTATAAAACAAAAAACTATTCATAATATTACCTCAGTTGCCCAGCACCGTGTGGGATTTGGGCTTGATGTTTTGGTTTGTTCAAATAGCCACTATTTTTGCAAGCTACATGATAAAACAAGCTTGTGAATATGTGAGCAGCAAATTATTAACAAACCCGATCTCCAGAGACTATTTGAGGAGGGCAGTGAGCTTGCTGGTGTAACAGTCCCTGGATTCATCACCTGGACTTCTTTTTGGAGCAACAGTAAATCGCACCTCTCTTCATGCCCCCAACTGTATCCAGCTTTCCTGAGCTATCCTGGCAGGATGGCTTGGTCTAGTGTAGAAGGTGACCATAAGCCCTGCTCTTCTCTTTGGTGGATGAAAGTCACCCCTATGGAGATGAGCTCAAAGACTATACCTCACTTAAAACCCACCTAAACTCTATTTTAAATACTTAAGTGGTTCATAGGTCTTGCATTGATCCTCTGCATGGTGGGGGAGGGTGTGAATTTTACCCTTATGGGAGTTAGTGCACATTTTTTTATTTTAAAACCCAAAGAAAGTTGAAAACTAAAAAAATAGTACCAGAAAAAGCAGATTATTTGGTAAGAGATCATTAATCGAAAGGAAGCCCTATTTTTAAGTGAAATGCCTTATTTTTCATATGCCTACACTGATAATTTCAGATTAAATCCACACTGTGCTGAAAAGTAAATCTGTACAGGAGAGACTTCTACTGCATTCCCAGTATTTACAAAACAACACCCCAAAGTAACGTGTTACCACACTGAAGGATTTTAAAACTCAGAGCATTGTGAACCCAGGTTGGCAACTTTTTCAGCAAATATTATGTGTGCTGACCAGGAACTTGTTTTGATATATTTACTGCTTTAATTTTCATCGTTCACTTCATTCTCACTATGGAATGATCAGATTACAGTTGCCGAACTCCAGCTGGTTTAGCTTCTGAAAAGCTCACAGTAGGATTCTTGCTTTTACATAGCAACCAGAAAAAATGTTATAAATCTACAGTATTAATGTTTCTGGTTATTTCATCAGACAATGATATCACAGATGTTCTCTCTCTTTATTAGATTAGCTTTTGGACTCTTTTCAGCATTGAGAAATTAAACATGTGTCTGTCTGAGCGCGCGCGCACACCCACACACACCCACTCACCCACCAAGAGTGGCACAAGCAGCAGCAGCAGGTTCACATGGCTGTGATGTAGCCATGGTGGGGCGTGAAAAGGACTCCCATCTTGAATGGTCCCTTACAAGTCTTCTTTCTTCCACAAGGGTCAGTATGGGAGGATTTAGGCTTTGTAAATCCCTAAACATTGCATCTTCCAACCTCATTTGTGGTTAACTTCATGCTCTGCTTCCTTCAACCTCAGATCAAAACTGTTTCAATTGCTTATAAAACTATTTTTGTAAAACATAGGAAGACAAACGCCTATCGTGAAAGTTTCACAAGTGTTTTCAATCTAAGATATTGTTTTCAATTATTTGTAACTCAAATTTTTGCCACTCTCAATGAAATCTGGAAGCCTCAATATTAGTCTTTTTGTGGAAAGTGAGTCAAAATGTTTCAGCCATTTTGAAAAAAATCGAGAGTGAACTGACTCCCCTCCCACTTTTCCCATCATGTATATATTTAAAAAAAATAATTATTGTTTTAAAAACAGGCCAACAGGTCACTAGTGGAGCTTGAAATTTGACAGAGAGATTATTTCCTGTGTTGCAGATGTGCCTTTGAGTGATAATTGTTTTTGATTTATTACAATGATACGAGTTTAGGAAAAAAACATGTTTTACACATATGCACTAGATATTTTAAAGCAATTTCTTAACGGTCTGCCAATGTTCTGTTGGTTCTGCACATGACTGACTCTATTATAAAAGCTCATTAGTATGATTAGTAAAGCTGCATATGAAAAGAGGTAGACATTTGCAAGGAGTTCCCCTTCTCCCATAGGTCTATGTGTACTCAGATCTTCTGAGTAGAAGGCTAGTGTCCTAACCTGTGGATCATCCTTCCACTCTTTCCTGCCACCTCACTGATTACATTTATTACACCGTGCAGAGCATTCCAGTGCTGCCTAGTAAATAGTTCAAGCATGATGGTATTTATTTATTTCTTCATTTTTTCTTTTCCAAAAGCACTGATGCAAAGGTCTTCTCCCATTATCTCTCTACAATCACAGTCATTGCACACTCAGAGTCCAAGGACTAGTAAGATTGTTCCCTAAACCAACATCAACCTCCCCAGAAACTGAGAGGTGAAGAAGAGCTGATACCATGAGGGAGTGAAAGCAGAGGTGAAGCAGTGGCTGTGCGCCCCTTGCATTTACGGAGCTTTGGAAGCGTTGCACTTGCCTTAGTCTCAATGAGTCGAGGAACCCTTGTTGGGGTGGCAAAGCTTCAAATTGCTCCTAGTATCAGATCTGGCTTATGTATACTACATAACCCACATGCCACACATATATAGCTCAATCATCTGGAGTCAAATTGCTTACTACACAGATCATTAGAAACACAGGTCATTACTGTTTAACTCCTGCTATTTTTGTTTGTATATTATGCTTGTAAGAGAAGTAGATCTACAGTCACTGTAAACTTCCAAGATTAGCAGGTACACTATGCAGAAGAACACTAATTCAACAAAGCATTATATTTTATATATTTGCCTGTGAATCAGTTACAACCATGCTGTAAATCAGGGGTTCTCAAACTGGGGGTCGGGACCCCTGTGGGGTCACGAGGTTATTACATGGGGGCGGGGGGTTGTGAGCTGTCAGCCTCCACCCCAAACCCCTTCTTTGCCTCCAGCATTTATAATGGTGTTAAATATATTTAAAAGTGTTTTTCCATTTAAAAGGGGGGGGTCGCACTCAGAGGCTTGGTATGTGAAGGGGTCACCAGTACAAAAGTTTGAGATCCACTGCTGTAAATAGTCCAGTGGCTAACTTCCTCTGTAAGTACTGAACTTTTAAAGTCCCATTTATATTCTGCTAGTAATAAAATCTTTTCAAAGAATAGTTTTTAAAGGTATTTCTTTTATCCCAATAGAGCGTAGTGATGGATATCTTTAGAAACTGCAGATTTAAAATAGAACTGGTTGAATTTTTTCATCACAAGTTTGCATATTTATGAGGGGGAACCAAGAAAAAACAAAAGAGATTTTCATGAATTCCCACCTTTCAACAAAATCAGTTTCAAGTTCATGCCTTTAAAAAAGACTTGGAAATCTCATATAAAATTGCAAATGACTAAGTAACTAAATAATATTACCTTTGCTCTTGCAGTAGTCTCAGTGCAGCAAGTATTTCAAATACTGTAGCAATCGTATCTAATTATACTCTCCCCCATCTTCTCTCTTCTTTGTTGTTGGTTTTAGTTGTTGCTCTGAGAATGCTAAGCCAAAGAAGTGAGTTTTACACTTCATTCTGAAGGCCCTGAGAATGAATTTATGCTGGGATTGAAGATATGGATATACATATGAAAAGAGCACGCACTACTCAATTCTCTGCTCTCCTGCACTGTTCTGTCTTTGAATATCACTCATGGGAATGAAATGGACAAATTTCCAGTTCCATCAGTACAAGGCTTGGGGAGCATGCAAGCAAGTAAGAGTTCCTGTGCCTCTGCTAAAATCAAGCTTTTGACTTCAAACCCAACACATTTAGGCTTGTTTTTACGTCACCCAACTCAAGTACTGAGATGTTAAGACTCTGGCAGTCCTTGTTTTAAAGGGATGACTTTTTTCATTTAATATCCAATCTATCCTACTATTTGGAGAAATATATGTAATTTTTGGCAGAAAGGTCAAAAACTCCTGCTGTCAACCTTCACAGTGGGTGAAATTCACCCCTACACAAAGGACCAGCATAAGGCAAAAGGATCACTAAAGTCTCCAAAACTAAGCATAAGTGGAATTTAATATGCACACAGGTCTTGTGCTTGTCCTATGCACTGAACCGAATTTCATCCACTGTTCCTTACTGAGAGTGATTATGTTAGTCTTCAATTCAAACAACACCCAAATCATCAAAAACGGGTTTCTCAAACCTGCTCTATGAATGTACTCTGACCGCCAATTGCATATTAGCTAGATTTTTTTTAAAGTTAAAATAATATGCTCTGATAGATATTATGGCATTTAATATGATCAGTCCTTTTCTTCCATCAGATCTATATTTCCTTAATTTCCTATTCAATTCATATTAAAAAAGTGTCATGATGGAATTGTCTGTATTTTTCTTCCGCCTTGGACAAAAGATAGGAAAACCTGGAATTTAGCTTCATAACAGGCAAAGTGTTTAGAAAAAAAAACATTAAAAAATACTCTGATCTGAAAAATAGATACATTTTCTAAGTCTGCTGACTTCAAAGAAAATGGTACAAATATCTATAATATTCTAAAATCTAGGCAAATAAATTGGATGACAAATCTATTACTTTTGTTTTCACTGTTTTATAATTTATTAATGTATTGAATGGTGTGATCTGGTTAAATGTACATGCTAAATTTGCGCCTGCCAAAGACATGTGAGCTCATGAAACTAAGATTTTTTTTAAACAAATGGTGTAATACATTTGTACAAATGGGTTCATTTTCCCATGTCTGTACTGGATGCTTACATAAACTATTCTATTTAAAAAAGGGATAACACAGGCCAAGATTCTGAAAAATAGGCAACTAAGGGCATGTCTATACATAACAGCTGTATCACTTTAACTCTGCTAATATAGTTCAAGTGGTTCAGCCTCCTTAGTGTGGATGCAGATCTTCCAGGATAAAGGGGCTTAAACCATATATCGCATTCCCATATGAGAAAGGCAATGAACTATGCTGGTATAAGGCACCTTTAAATCAATAGAACTGTGTCCATGGTAGTGGTTGTATAATGATGACAGACCCAGTTGCCATTGGGCAGGATCGAACCTGAGACCTCGGAAGCTTAGTGTATGAGTCTCTATTGCATGAGCTAAAAGCCAGATGGCTCTTAGCAAAGATAGCACAATGGTTCTCAACCAGGGGTATATGTACCGCTGGGGGTACGCAGAGGTCTTCCAGCGGGTACATCAACCATCTAGATATTTGCCTAGTTTTATAACAGGCTACATAAAAAGCACTAGCGAAGTCAGTACAAACTAAAATTGCATACAGACAATTACTTGCTTATACTGCTCTATATTCTTTACACTGAAATGTAAGTATAATATTTATATTCCAATTAATTTAAGTATTTATAATTATATGGTAAAAATGAGAAAGTAAGCAATTTTTCAGTAATAGTGTGATGGAACACTTATCTTTTTATGTCTGATTTTTTAAGCAAGTAGTTGAAACTTGGGGTATGCAAGACAAATCAGACTCCTGAAAGGGGTACAGTAGTCTGGAAAGGTTGAGAACCACTGCTGTAGCAGACTCATCAATCTATAGATGGTCTAGGTGTCACCAGAGGGGGACAGAGCACCACACCAAACAGGCATGGGTTACAGTTGAACTGATAAAACTATTTAAGTAAAAATCATGCCTCTAACTTAAATAGTTTTATCAGTACAAAATCTGTGTGTGGGTCAGGCCTAAATGTTGGCTTCTAAGACTATATTTAGGTTTCAAACTTAGGGCTTGATCCTACACTCATTTAAGTCAGGGGCAAAGCTCCCATTCACTTTAAGAATGCAGGATCATGGCCTAAACAACCTGATATTCAAAAGTACTGTGCAATCATGAATGATCTGACCAGGAGTTCGGAGCATGCACACTAGCAAACCATGAAAGGAATAGAAATAATGCGGAAAAAGTGTTGTTTTTCCAATTACCTTGTTCTGATCTCTCTGCTCTGATCTTTTCCCTAAACTGCTGGTTTACTACTAGATATTGTCAGGCAGTGATGCTAGGTGCTCAGAACTTTTGAAAGGTGAGCCCCTTGAAAGTCAAGCCCTGGTATCAATCAGAAAGCTTGAGCCCTGCCGGGATCTCAGAGGATTTATGGGTTTGTGGTGCTAAACCTAATGCTCATTCCAAACAGGAACAAACAGGGCCGGTGCAAGGAAGTTTCGTGCCCTAGGCGAAACTTCCACCTTGCGCCCCCCCCCCCCAGCCCTGCGGCAACTCCCCGCCCACCCTCTGCCCTGAGGCGCCCCCCCCGCAGCAGCTCCCCCCCTCTGCCCTGAGGCGCTCCCCCCATGGCAACTCCCCCCCCAGGGAGCCGTGAGGCAGCTCCCCACCCCAGCTCACCTCTGCTCCGCCTCCTCCCCGAGCACGCTGCCCCCGCTCTAATTCTTCTCCCAGGCTTGCGGCACCAAACAGCTGATTGGCGCCGCAAGCCTGGGAGGCGGGAGAAGTGGAGCAGCAATGGTGTGCTTGTGGAGGGGGCGTAGCAGAGGTGAGCTGGGGTGTGGAGCCCTGCAGCAGATTCTCCCCCCCCCCCCGCCCTGAGGCACCCCCCCGGCTCGGGGAGCCGTGCAGCACCTCCCCACCCCACCCCAGCTCACCTCTGCTCCGCCTCCTCCCTGAGTACGCTGTCCCCGCTCTAATTCTCCTCCCAGGCTTGCGGCGCCAAACAGCTGATTGGCGCCGCAAGCCTGGGAGGCGGGAGAAGTGGAGCGGCGACCACGCACTCGGGGAGGAACGCGGTAAAAAAAAAATTGGGGGCACCGCTTTTTGGCGCCCCCAAATCTTGGCGCCCTAGGCAACCGCCCAGTTCGCCTTAATGGTAGCACCGGCCCTGGGAACAAATGACACTTCCCCGCCAATGAAACAATCTGGGGATTCCTAGAGATAGTTTCTCCCTTCTTTGTCCCCTCCCGTTAGATTAAACGAGCTTTTAGTTACTAGTAGAGCTGCCTGAACCATTCATTTTAAACAGTTTATGTATCATGTCTTTTAGTTGTGATCTGATCATGATGGTTATGAATTTGTTGTAATTATAGAGGAACTGTTCTTAGCAACTTATCTGGGTCTTTCACAAGCTTTCCTTAGCTAGTAATTAGGGTTGCAAATCCTACAGGGTTGGCCTGGAGTCTCCAGGAATTAAAGATTTATCTTCAATTAAAGATTATGTCATGTGAGGAAATCTCCAGGAATATGTTCAACCAAAATTGGCAACCCTACTAGTAACTCTTCAGGTATCTGAAATTCAAAATCTGGCAACTGGTCTATGTGATTGGTCCCCTAGATCACATGACATACCTTTTTATTCCCTGAGTGGATGCAAACAGGAGCAACACTGAAGAAAATATTGAGATGTTGACTCTGAAAAAATGGGGAGCACTTTCACAAGACAGAGAGGTGAGGAGAGCTAGAAAATGTTACAACATTTTAATCATTTCCTTTCCTTTTTTATCTTAGCCTGGGCACTGTATTTGCCTCTGTCCTGTACATAGACCCAGATTTCAAATTAGCTAGGTCCTTTATGACTGAGGGAGAGGTATGATACAAGCTGGCTTTATTTACAGGCAGTATAGTAGATTGGCCTCTCCATACCGACCACCTTAAAGACCTAGCCAGAGAGCAATATGGGGGCTGCTCAGTCTGCTCAGAGGCCATGCTGATGACAACAGCATATAGTAGATTTTACATGTAATTTTCTCTTGTTACATTCTCACACAGTAATTGTGGGTATGTATAGGGGCACATAAGATCATGAATATATTCATGAAAATACTTGTTTACATCACATATGCTCATTCATTCAAAACAGTCTTATTTGCATGAATAAAATCCCCTTCCCCAATGTTTTTTCAAGAAAAAATCAGTCACACACATTTTTGGAGAAAAGCAAACAAATGATAGAAACATAGTTGGATTCAACCAAAAATCTGATTTACCAAACATTCCAAATACATTTTTTCACTTTTCTAGATATTATCATATGATTAAATAAAATATAGAGTTTGACAAGGCAGGATGGTGAAGTCTCATCTTCCCTATCGTGCATCCAATTATGGGACAAAGAAGTCTTTGGAAAAATGATGTTATCTGCCCAAAGAGAATAGAAAGAACATTCAGAGTGTTGGGTCAGGTCTCTCTACCTTTCTGGTGCATTGCCCTGATAGTGACAATCTCTGTTTGGCAATTAGGCATCAGCATAAATACCACCTGGCTGCTAAAAAGGGCTAACTGCTTAGTGTGAGATGACCTTAGCAGTTTACCTTTTTATTGCTTTAATTATATTATTAAAAATTCCATCTAAGTCCCGTCATGTTCCATTTTAGACCAAGAAGGGAGCAAGGCGTATGATGTTGCACATTGACAGACCCTGGGATACATTAAAAGCAGCCAACTAACTAAACATCTAGAATACTGTGCTAGATTCATCCACAAGACTCTGCCTTCGCTGACTGCTGGTGTTTAACAGATTTTTTTTTTAATGACATGTAAACAAAAGCACTTTTCTCAAAGCTGGAAGAGTGCTCCATGAAAGAAAAAAAAATCAATAAAAATGAGCTCATACCTTGCCAACTCTTAATATTTTCCATCCTGTGGCTTCCTGACAGTAAATAGAGTCTAGCAGACAGATCCTCTTCTCCTGACTGTACAGACTTATGCCTAATGACTGAGTCCTCACAAACCAACCAGCGTAATTTTTTTTAACAAGTTTTCCATCGCTTGAATGGCTGAAGTGGTGTTTCTGTTCTCAAGCATAGCTTTATATCCCAGTGGTAATACTCTCAAGGAGGAATTTTATGCAGCAGACACTGAACACTTCAGAGTCACCATTTCAAGCTAGATCTTAAGGTATTTGGACACTGAATAAATGGAGGCTGTGTTCACAATGTGTAGGAAAATCCAGTCAAGGGGAGACTCAGGAGCCTTGTGGATAGATTACTCTATGAGGGTGCATCAGCAGAACTTATAGTTGCTGTGTGAGAGACTGATTTGCATTTTCATTTCCATCATGCAGGTCTCATGGGTGCATCTATTGCCAAAAATGAATTTTAGCAATAGAAAATATTGTCTCATGGCATGAAGGGGTTAAAACTTTGAAGGAATTGGATAGTTACTATCTGCAGGATAAGAAGAGGTGAATTTTTGGGAAAAGGTATGAAGAGAAAAGAACTAGTAACTCTCTCATTTCATCTGCAACTTCCAAAGTCATTTTTCTGTTAGTAAGCAGCCCTTTCAAATATTAGATTGGTATCATCATCATCAAATGTCATTACTGTAATAGCCAGGTTGTGTTTTTCACATTTGTACAGTATCATCAATAGTCTAGTATTACACCAAATACACCTTCTGCTCTAAGTGTACGGTACATTTTTTTGACCTTGCCTTTTCTAACAAATATATAGCAAGGTGCATGTATGTATATAATAAAAACAAAAACCCAAAGCAAAGCGCTCCACTGCACACACCTCTCCCTCTGGGGAGAGGATGAGAGAACAAACTCTTGACAGATGTTAGTCACATAGCTTAATGCATTACTGGAAGATGCTCAGATACTATGCTGCTAAGCATGGTATAAATACCTATATAGAAAAGGACCAATTAAGTAAGAGCAGCATACTATATGAAATGGCAGGAATGTAGATACTGTAATTTAGAGCTTCTTTTAACCTGAGGTCCTGGCTCTTATTATAACTGAACATTGCACATGACATGAACACTACTGAGACAGAAAGCTCCCTCAAGAGACTTCTTTTTCTACTCCACTAGTTTGTGTTTCCAGCAGCACATATCTGCACCACTGTGTCAAGCATGCTGGCAGCAAAGTGAAATTTACTAGAAGCTGATCTCTGCAGTTCAGAGATCAGGATTTTCATCAATTTCACCTGGCTGCTAGCAAACTACCCAGGGCAAACGGAGTGAGTGCAGTCTAGGTACTAAATAGATTCTAAGTATGTTTCACTTGACATTGTATTTACATCATGTCTGAAAAACCTTTGCTTGGGAATCTACAAACCATGTGCATAGGCAACTCATTTTTGTTGCTAATAGTTTGCAAAAGATCAATAATTTTTCAGGGAACTAAATAGTTAACGAGGAATAACCTAATCCCTGCAAAGGTTTTCCCATAGGACAAACTTTACGTACATATAGATTGCAAATGTTCTCTTCTAATGCAAGCCCATTGCGAACATATTTTCCTTGGATTTCAATGCAAACAGTTAGCAAAACAACTATTGCTTATCTTCTGTTACTATTTTAAAAGTTTTCACTGTCGCTACTTCTCAGAATCCTAGCTGTATCTTGAAGGATGAACTGACTTCTGCAGAGCTTCTGCAGTCCTGGTACTGGTGAGTCTGCAATAGGGCCAAAAAAATTTCCTCAGATCCACATATTCAACTTTGACTCCAAGATTCTGTTTTTTCACAGGTGTGAACTGCATACAGGGAGACTAGACTAAGAGAGCTGAGACCCACTATATAGATCTAAGCAGAGATTTGAGGGGGTCTGCGCTCTGCTTTTGCCTGCAGTTTCCCATCATTGCTACCAACAGTAGGAGTGCTAATGTAGACAGGTCTCCAGGCAGCAACTGACATTTTAAGTACTATACCTTGTTGTCTAACACTGCTCAGATTACAAAGTACAGGAAGGGAAGGTTTCCCTGTTTTCCCAGAGCAAGGTTTCTAAGGCCTTGTTTATATTAAATAGCTACCATTGGGTGACTAGACCAATTTAAAATTGATCTAGTTAAACTGGTCCACATCTGTAAGGTGTATGCACTTAAATTGGTTTAAATAAATTAGGTAATTTACCAAAGCAAACTAAACTGATTTCAACAAAGGTTTCAAATGGTTTAAGTGCATCTACATTAGGGACATGAACCAGTGCAACTAGATCAATTTGAAATCAACTTAGTTAAACCAGTGCAACTTTTCTAGTATAGACAAAGCCTATGTTTGAAAGTTAGAGGCTTTTATTCACATTGGTGAAGAGAGGAAAGCTATAAATTAAAAAGGCAGAAAATGTAAGATAATGTGAATTAGTGATGGGATTGTATCCAGAAAGGCATTTCTAATTTAAGTTTCTTTATTAAAAGTTTTATGGTGTGTAAGTCTTTATCCGTGATGTCCTGATCTATAAACATCTTCATCTCTCTTTAGCTTACATTTATCTTTAGGATTTTACCTAAGAACTTGTCCTATTTAATAGGAATTATGTTTACAATAAAATATGCAATCAAGGTAGAAAAGAGATAGATGGAAAAAAGATGAGAACAAGATGCAAGGGAATAGTAAGGAAGAGGAACCAACACGCTGTTAACTGTCAAGAATACTTCAAATTCATTTTTGGCCATGATTTTAAATACACAGGATCTGTTACCTATAACTGCTATTTCTGCATCTTAGTCATCAAGACAGACCGATGGCAATAGTTTCTCTTTCCTCCAATAGACAGGCAGCAGCAACCAACAACTGCCAAGATTTATCACAATTTCTCTTCCTTTCCCTGTCACCATCTACCAAGATGAAGCTTCAGATAGAACTCAGTAGTTAGAATCTGCATTTGATGGGTTAGAAGGGGTGCCAGAGAATATTAGGAAGCTACAGAAACTTGATCCAGCAAGTAATCTTTGAAGGTTATCAAGAGAATTGTAGTGATTCAACCCCATAGATTCGTAAACAGATGGAGCTGGTCCCTAAGAGCTTCCATAACTCTGGAACATTTAGTTCAGACCCTCTAGTCTTCCTTCTTTGAAAGGGCAAAAGGTCCACGATCCATTAAGTATTTGTCTCTGTCTCTTTTCAAATTAGAATTGAGTCAAGGAATTCTGCCTCTAACTACAACCCCCTAGCCCTGGAGGCTCTAAGAGGTATGGAAGCATTAATTATATGTCGGGCTTTCCATGAAAGCCCCACCAGAAGAGGCTACCTACAATATGTGCTGAACCAACGTATTTCTTGTATGTCCTGGTTATGCTCCTGACCCAACCACCACTCCAGCATCTCCCACATTCTGGGCTGCACTTAACGGTTCTTGGACCACTACATCCCTCTACCTTCAAATGACTTTTTGTCACTGTGGGCCCTAGATAGTGAACTCAAGCCTAGTGACCATTGCAAATAATATCTGGAGATGATTAATGGAAATATTTTAAAATATTTGCATTATTCCAAGTAAGTGTGTGTGTGTGTCTGTCTAGAGAAAGACTGAGCTACTTGCACTCTCAGTACTACTTTGGCCAATGTATTATATTCTCTTAACTGGGTAAAGTTGAGAGGTGGGTCTCTGTCCTAAGTTGTGCCACTGCATAAATGCACTCTTCTTTTTTTAAAATTTATTTTGCTATTTGTAAACTTACAAGAGGGACAAATTCAGAATTTTAAGTAAATATTTGGCACAGATTTATAAAGACTGTCTGACCCTCACTTACAAAGACAGCACAATGTAGGTGAACAGAACTCAACTCTTCCATATCTTAAGGACATGAAATCTCCTGTGTCTCAGGCATAGCATTTGTTTTGTATGACCTTATCAATGTATTGGAATATCATAGAATAGTGCACTACAGAGGTGTGGAAGGAATAGGGGGCTTTGTGACTCTCTAGTACAGCAGAGCTACTACAGAATTGGCTCTCCAGTGGCTCAACTATCTCCTGCCACCTCAATAGTGTTGATTTATTGTCGCTCACAGTGCATCAAAAACATCCAATCTACGGATTTAACAGTGACCAGATTAAGATGTTTTGCTGGAGAGCCTTGTCACAAGAAACAAGAAATCCAACAAGAAATATGTGATCTTCAGTTTCAATGTGAAGACAGATAACAGTCTTCAAATGTATTAAGGGCTGTTAAAGAGGACGGTGATCAATTCTCCATTGTGCTCCATGTCCACTGAAGGGGGACAAGAAGTAACTGGCTTAATTGGCAATAAGGGAGATTTAGGTTATATGTTAGGAAAAAAGACTTTCTAATTGTAAGGATAGTTAAGCTCTGGTATAGGCCTCCTAGGGAGGTTGTGGAATCCCCGTCATTGGAGGCTTTTA
Organism: Emys orbicularis; assembly: GCF_028017835.1. NCBI lineage: Eukaryota > Metazoa > Chordata > Testudines > Emydidae > Emys > Emys orbicularis. The sequence goes on along the minus strand of NC_088684.1, from coordinate 47,898,834 downwards.
AGAACAGGTTGGACAAACCATCTGTCAGTGGTGGTCTAGGTTTACTTGTTCCTGACTCACATTAGGGTGGAGGGAAACCAACTAGATGACCTCTTAGGGTCCCTTCCAGCCCTACATTTCTATGAATCTATAAATATGGGAAGCAGTGCACAGTAGAGGATTTTTCTGACAGCAGCAGGAAAATTTAGTTCTAAAGGCAGCTCTTTTTCTTGTCTTGTGACTTTAAATTTCATGACTACAATTTGATATTTGTATAATTAGATGAATTCTCTGAGATAGGCTCTTGTTGGGGATTTTGATGATACCATATTTCCCTAACAGTGCCACACTCTGGAAAAGGTCTTTTTCTGGGTTTGGACCCATTGTCCAGTATCTAAACTTTCCATTAGGAAAAGCAGGTGATATATAGCATCTAAATGGCATGGAGTCATAAAAATGATCCATCTCTCACCAGCTGACAGCTCGAAAAATTCATATTTCTTTTTTTAAAACAAATTTAAATAAAGCATCTGTTTAATTAGGATTAGGGCCCCATTACACTAGGTGTGGAATAGACATATATGGAGTCACTGTCAGCCCAGAAAACTTTTATAGAAATCTAAGGCCCTGATCTGATACTGTACAGAGAGACACTAGAAGTAAATGGGGCACCTGTATGAAAGGGCCCACTCACATGGAACACCTGGAAGAATGGAAGCCTAAAATAACAAGTGACACATGAAGGATGGGTGGAGAAGGATACAGTCCAATATATAAAATACACAGACCTTCATCTCTCTACCCTGGGCTTTCCCTGCCCTCCCCCCTTGGCTCTACACACACACACACACACACACACACACACACACACACACACACACACACACACACACACACACACACCTCTTGTTCCCATTCCTCTCCCTTACCATCTGTTCCACAAATGCATTGCCCCATAGAAACAAATGGTCTTAGAGACACAGCGACTGGTGAGTTATGAGAGAGGAGGACTTTGTCTAAGTGGAAAGCCCATTTGCTCCACGAGTCTCTCCTATTCTTTCTTCAGAATGCAGGTGTGGGGAGGGTTGAGAGTACAGTTCTCCACACAACATGTGCGACTTGATAGCTTTGTGGTCCATAGCAATATACTACTGTGGTAAGAATGGAGATAAGCAGCACTAAAATACAGGGAAGTCATATTCCTTTGGATGTGTCATTTCAGACCATGATATTAATAAACCCATACAAAGCGAGCATAATGAGAAAACTCAGAACACCAGGACATTAAAGGAAAAAAAACATGATTGTGACAATCAGTATAAAGTAACATTAGAATATAACCACAATCAGAGGGCTGGTGCAAAGAACTAATTTGCACGTTTCCTTCAGGTCAGGTTTTGGTATCTAACAAAACTTGATTTTTCTTGTTGTTTTTGCAACTCAAGAGCTTCAAAAGTAGGGGTAATCCAAACAAAATTTATCGAAAACAGCATAACAATGTATTAAGGTTTTACTAGCACTCCAAGAAGTTGTTTATCTCTTTTGAGGTAGACAGAATTCAAATTGCCTTCATTAGCAGCGCAATATACTGTGGAAAATGAGCCTGGTACTTATCAAGAGGGTCCCTGATTAGCATTTTTGCTAAATAACCAAGCTGTTCTGGTTTTTTTCCAAACCACTCTAGAGCAGTAGAACAGGAGAGAGAGAAAAACTCATTTAGCTAAGTAATACTTGCAGCATTTTGGGGGTAGATTTTTTTTTAATATCTGTCACTGATGTTCTCTGCTCTTTTACTAGATTTTTAAATGATATAGACTATACTACATAATGACTGTACTACATGATACAAGAACTGCTATATAAGCAGTGAACCTTAAAAATATAAAGGTTATCTATGAGGAATATGCTTTGCACCCCTCTGCCTTTCAGCGCACTGACACTGAGTCCTGGCAAGGTATTCAGACTTCATTATATATCACCCTCAACAACCAATCCAGCAGTCCCCAAAATTTGGAAGCACTCTTATTTTTCTAAGAGAATTGTCTCTTTCATTTCTCACAATACTGTGGAATCCTGGTTAACGTCACCAGCCAGTTTTGTTCCTGACAGTATGTTCCATTTTAACAGGAATATCCCCTCCTTAAATATAAATGGATACACAAAACCACACAGGATATTAACTGTAGAAAATGCAAATTGTGAATGGATAATATAATAAGTATATTAATTTTCAGTGATACCTGCCATGGTATAATAGTTTACCCTTGATACAGATGCCAAGATCTTCCCCTCTAAGTGGTCAAAGTATTAATTTGTATAAGAAACTTATTTTTAGGGATAGTATTCACACTCCTCTGCTAACCCTTTGCTCTCCAGTCCTCTCCCACTCTTTTCTCCTTACTGAAATGTATCTCTTAAAAAGTCTTAGAGTTTGTCTACATAGGGACATTAACCGCTATCCCACAACAGTCATTCAGCAACAGACCCCATGTGGACACTCTTATTCAAGAATAAGAGTGTCTTTTCCTGATGGGATTAAACTACAGGCACAGCAATTGCTCTTAAAATTCACATTTTGCTTTAATCCAAAATAACTTTCAAGTGCATATCAATCCTCAGATTCTATTGGGGGCCTAAATTGATGACTAAAAGGAAGCACACAATAGGAGGTTCTGTGCAGTTTCCTCGGTGAAATCTGTATATACCAAGGATTCTCAACCTTTTTCTTTCTGTGGCCCCCACAACATGCTATAAAAACTCCATGGCCCACCTGTGCCATAACAACTGTTTTTCTGCATATAAAAGCCAGGGCCGCCATTAGGGGGTAGCAAGCAGGGCAATTGCCTGGGTCTCCATGCCACAGGGGGCACCACAAAGCTAAGTTTCTCAGGCTTCAGTTCCTGGTGGTGGAGCTCAGGGGCCCCGGCTGCAGTCCCATGTGGTGGTGCTTTGGCTTTCTGCCCTGGGCCCTAGCAAGCCTGATGCCAACCATGCTTGGCGGAACCCCTGAAATCTGCTCATGGCCCCCCAGGGGACCTCGGACCCCTGGGTGAGAACCACTGGTATATGCAATATTTTAATTCGAATCTGCAGCAGCTTTACTATTAACTCCACCTAACTGAACTCTGTCTGTTCTGAGCAGAGATTTTAAGTTATAAAGGGGGTAAAATACAAGCAATACAATCCCACAGATTTTACTGCATTGTCAAGAATTTATGATTTCATTCAACATATAAATGAAGTTTCTGGTAGACATTCTGTTAGTTAAGGACTTCACAGTCTAGATCAATGCATTGCTGTCTCATTGAGCCTCCTACACTGAAAGAACTGCACCATTAGAAGTGTTACCATACCCTATATCCATAGTAATGAAATATTAACTTAAAGCCTTGTTGCTAGCACCTAAGCGAAAATGGTGTTTAACAATAAACTGAGGCTCTGACTTGGAAAATCCCTGAGGAAAAAAATGAAAGCCAGAAATTCCCATCAAACTGAGCAGCATTATGTGTGTGTTCTTAATTGCTGATTTTAATTGTTTCTTCTGAGTTAATGGATCTATCACGTCAGTTCAGCAGATATTTAATTTTTTTCTGCAAACAAAATAAAGATTTCTAAAGATACTTTGTCCAACCCCTCCCTCATGTGTGATAGAGGTCCTATTGAAGACAACCAAATTCATTATCTTAATAACCTGTGGCCAACTTTAACCCAGGCTTCTTGCAAGAAGCCGGTTTACTCATCCAATTAACTAAATCTTATAATAAACTAAAAAAGCTTAATTTGATGAGTCATCCCAACTAATCAGGCAGAATTGAATGGTTATCAGCTGCTTATGAAGTATTCAAGCACTGCCAGTTTGAATTTCAAGAACGGATCTGTAGACACTGGGATAAAGGAACTATATTCCTGAAATGGCAAATCAAGCGTTGATTTTGCACCAAGCCATGGCATCATCATGGCAAAAAATAGCAGACCAAGTTGTAGGTCCTAATTAGCTATTGGTCACTGTTGTTAACTGATGTTTTTGTGTCATAATATCCCTGTTATTAAATGTTCAATTTTTCCTCAACCTAATTAAAGATAATATGGTAAACAAAATGCAGATGAAGGGTACATTACATAAAGAATTCAATGGTTGGATGAACTCAGTAGCTCCTACAAGGAATTTCATCTATCTCCAAAGAGAAACAACAATTATGTAATTTACATTTACAAAAAATCGTTTCATGTCAAAGATCCCTAACAGACCACATATTGATTGACATATTTCCACACTAATGTGGAATTAGTGAAACACCAACAGGTCCTTCCGTGCCCCAGGATAGTATGGAAATTGTTTTCTTATTGTGGAAATGCACACCACACTTGAATTCACTATTTTTAAACTGAAATCTGTTCTTACCATCATGATTAGGATTTCCCAAAGTCCATGGCTCGTCTGAGTCAAAATGAGTGTCTCCCCCAATTCCTGGCCCAGGGAAGTAAGCATGGGCCAAAAATCCTCCCTCCCCGTCAAAGGGAGAACTGTCTCCATGAAAACCTGATGCAAAAATGATTGTAATATCCACATCCCTCTTGCCATTTTCTAATTCAATGTAAGGAACTTCTTCAAATGTCAGAGGAGTTACATTCTGCCACACATCAAAGGCACGGCGAATGGCTTTGCGGGTTTCGGCATCACCTACTTTTGGAGTGACGTTCTTTATGCTGAAACAAACAAACAAACAAACAAATTAATCGGATAGAGTGCACAGTGACACAACTCACGTTCATTTTACTCTGATTACTGCAGGCACGGACATATACAGTGCTGGTAAGGCATTATATCCTCAGAGAAAAATAGCTTTCAATAAATAGGTGAGAAATTACTACATTAATCTGTGCAGTCTTTTATGCTAGATCTCATTATGGGTTAGTTATTTGAGTCTCAGCGGTACAGAATTCTTATTCTAAGATCATTAAAAATATTTTCTGAAGAAAAAAATGCTTAACAGTGGGATAACTGGATTAATCAACCACTGGCCATTTATCTCTTGGACCACAATTAGAATCAAGCTCAGCCAAAGGACAGCATGTCATTCTGATCAAAAACTGCAAATGTTCCTAGTTTAAATGAGATTTTAATTTCTTAGTGGTTACAATTAACAACAGAATAATACCATACTGTGCCCACCAACCAGAACTTAAAAGGCCCTAAAAACAATTCTTGCTACATTCAGAACTACACAACTAATTCCTAATTAGAAACATTTTTTTTCCATTTCATTACAGGTTAAGATGTCCTTTTGCTGTCTTATTAAGCGCACAGTGACCTTCTGTTAAATTAAACAGTCCACGGGAAGAATCATTTGACAGGAAAGTTTGAACTGCTTCAGGAATCCGTAATGTTACAAGACCATTTGTTCTAAGCTATTTCATCAAAAGCAAGTACTCCATCTTAATTTCCATGAGAAATGTACAGAATTCGCAAACAATGTTGATTAAAATGAGCGATGGTGGAAAGTATGCTACAATCAGGAGTGAAAGTGGGCCGGTACGGGCCGATACAGCATACCGGTAAGAAGCCAATTCCACCCCGTACACAGCCCACGTTAAACCGCTGCTGCGGCAGTGCATTAACGTAGTTGCAGAGCCCCGGACGCTTTTAAAGCACCACCGGAGCCCTAGGCGGCAGGGGCCAGGCAGCGCAGATGGGTTGGCTGGGGGAGGTTGACCCCCCCCCCCCAGCCCCGCCCCTTCTCCCTGAGGCCCCTCCCCTTCCGGGAGCTGAAGCCAGCCTCCGTACCGGTAATAATTTAACATTACTTTCACCCCTGGCTACAATGGAATCTTTACCAAAAATACATATTTAAAATTAATAAACACACACACACACAGAGTCCCAAACTAATCAATTTGGAATCAATCCAGTTCCCCACTGCTATTCAGAAAACATTTGTACCTGATATATACCAGCCATTCAAGCCTTACTTTCCCCCCTTTTTTGTGTCTGTACTGCAACTATTGCATTTGGATGAATACTGTTGATTTGACATGTGGTTTATTAAATGTGCAGCAAAGATTTTAAAAGAAATACCATTTCAGAGTACATTAAGTTGAGTTATATAAGTTCTCAGTATGATGTATTGATGGAGAAGAAAAATATTTTATGAATTAAACTGGAAAGAGCTGTCTTTGGTATTATGAAATGTGTCTGATTTTATGATGTGGTGTGTTTAAGCAAGTGTATGTAGATCTTTCAAGTTTCTGTTTTCTAAACTCATATGTTCATAGAGTTTACGGGACCAGTAGATCATCTAGTCTGACCTTGTGCATATCACAGCCCATTATATTTCACCCAGTTACAAATGTATTGTACCCAGTAACTTGTCTTTGCATCTTCCAGAAAGGCATGCAGGCTTCATTTGAAAACATCAAGAAATGGAGAAACCACCACTTTTCCATTTGAGTGACAGATATGGCAGTTTCCTGAAATATCCTGGACAAAACTTATTGATTTAAGTTTAAGTGTCATATGAGTTCATTGTAAGAACATAAGAATGGACATACTAGGTCAGACCAATGGTCCATCTAGCCCAGTATCCTGTCTCCTGACAGTGGCCAGTGCCAGATGTTTCAAAGGGAGTGAACAGAACAAGGCAGTTATCGAGTGATCCATCCCCTGTCATCCTGTCCCAGATTTTAGCAGTCAGAGATTTAGGGACACCCAGAGCAGAGGGTTGCATCCCTGACCATCTTGGCTAATAGACACTGATGGACCTATCCTCCATGAACTTATTTCTTTTTTGAACACAGTTATACTTTTGGCCTTCACAACATCCCCTGGCAATGAGTTCCACAAGTTGTGCACTCTGTGAAAAATTACTCCATTATTTTTGTTTTAAAACTGTTGCCTATTAATTTCATTGGGTGATCCTTGGTTTATGTGTTATGTGAAGGGCTAAATAACACTTCCGTATTCACCTTCTTCTCATCATTCATGATTTTATAGACCTCTATCATATCCCCCTTTAGTTGTCTCTTTTCCAAGCTGAACAGTACCCATCTTTTTAACCTCTCCTCTTATGGAAGCAGCTCCACACTGTTAATCATTTTTGTTGCCCTTAATCATTTTTGTTGCCCTTCTCTTTTTCCAATTCTAATATATATATTTTGAGGTGATCAGAACTGCATGCAGTATTAAATATATGGGCATACCATGGATTTATATAGTGGCATTATGATATTTTCTGTCTTATTATCTGTCCTTTTCCAAACGATTCCTAACATTCTGTTAGCTTTTTTGACTGAGGCTGCCCATTGAGCAGATGTTTTCAGAGAACTTTCCACCATGATTCCAAGATCTCTTTCTTGAGTGGGAAAAGCTAATTTAGATCCTGTCATTTTGTATGTATATTTGGGATTATATGTTCCAATGTGCATTACTTTGCATTTATCATCAATGAATTTCTTCTGCCATTCTGTTGCCCAGTAACCTAGTTTGCTGAGATCCCTTTGTAATTCTTCACAGTCAGCTTTGGACTTAACTATTTTGAGTAATTTTGTATCATCTGCAAACTTCGTCACCTCGCTGTTTACCTTCTTTTCCAGATCATTTATGAATATGCTGGACAATAGTCAGTTACTGATCCATGAGATCCTTCTTATTCCATGATGGCTTATTTTGCGTAAGAGTCTTTGATATGAGGCCTTGTCAAAGGCTTTCTGAAAGTCCAAGTACACTATGTCAACTGGATCACCCTTGCCCAGATGCTTGTTAACCCCCATAAAGAATTCTAATAGATTGGTGAGGCATGATTTCCCTTTACAAAAACTGTGTTGCCTCTTCCCTAACAAATCGTGTTCAACTATAGCTTGTCTACACTTGAAATGCTACAGCGGCATAGCTGCAGCACAGCAGCTGCACTGCTGTAGCATTTCATTGTAGACGTTCCCTATACTGATGGGAGGGGTTCTCTCTTCACTGTAGGTAATCCAACTCCTCGAGAGGTAGTAGCTAGGTCAATGAGAGAATTCTTCTGTCGACCTAGTGCTGTCTACAGTGTCGGTTAGGTTGGCTTAACTACGTCACTCAGGGATGTGGATTTTTCATACCCCTGAGTTATGCAGCTGGGTCAACCTAACTTTTTAGTGTACACTAGGCCTAAGTGTCTGATAATTCTGTTCTTTACTATAGTTTCACCCAATTTGACTGTACTGAAGTTAGGCTTACCGGCAAATGTTTATGTATTCTTGTGGAATGGTCTGTAACCTCAAAGGTGACTGCTGTAAACCTAGGAAGTGTTATGAGTGTCAAAGGACTATTTGAAACAATGTACCCCGCCAGTTATGCAAGACCTCAGCCTCTGCACCTTCCATTATGGTCTCTTCAACATCATATACAGAGTTAAAATCATCTCTCCACTCCTACTCACCTGTTTATACATGTATAGATCACCTTAGCCTTTTTTGCCACAGCACTGCACTGAGAGCTCGCCTTCAGTTGTCTGACCCTAAATCCTTTTCAGAGTCACTGCTTTGCAGGGTACAGTCCCCCATTCTGTAGGTATAGTGTACATTCCTGGTTCCTTGATGTATGAAACACATTTTGTTTGAATGGGGCCAGCTTACTAAGTGATACAGATGGTTTTGTAGGACTGCTCTGTCCTCATTATTTACCACTGCACCAATCTTTGTGTCATCCACAAATTTTATCAGCGGTGATTTTATTTTTACTTCCAGAACACTGATCAAAATGATGACTAGCACTGGGCCCAGTACTAACCCCTCCGAAACCCCAACAGAAACACCCCCATTCGATAGTGATTCCCCATTGACAACTACTTTTTGAGATCTGTCAATTAGCAAGTTCTCAATCCATTTAAAGTGTGTTCTACTGATATCATGTAGTCCTAATTTTTAATCAGAATGTTATGTGGTAGTAAGTCAAATGCTTTACAAAAGTCTAAGTATGTTACAGCTACGCACTTATCTTTATCAACCAAATTTGTAATCGCCTCAAGGAATGAAATCTGATTTGTTTGACAAGATCTATTTTTCATAAAACCGTCTTGACTGGCATTTATTAATCATATTAACTATTTCTTGTAGCAACTAACAAAGACCCTGATTCTGAAATTAGCTCTGTCTGAGTGGATCCCTAGGTCTTTCCAGAGTTGACTGCAAGATCAAGGTTATATTAAGATTTTTTGTAGTGAACAATGCTGTACTATATGTTATTGTTAAAGATATGGGAAGTGAATCCCTTGAATAGGAAGTGGTATTTAAAATCTCCTAGCAATTTGCTGTTGTGGTAAGTTTTAGAGAGCAAATTTAAACTTCGAGAGGGCTGTATGGCAGGTGAGCTAATGAGTGAGGATGAATTATATGATGGTGGGGAATTGACTGAATCCTTCAACTACTAATTTCCAGAGTTGTTAATATTTCGATTTTTTTTGAAGTACAGGTTGTTTTCCTTTGTAAGAATATGCAGCATTTTTCAGAACTTCACTGAAATGCACTTTTGCATGTTGTGAAAAAGGTTTGCTTAATAGAACTTAATAGAAAATTAAATTGTCCTGAGGTGTTTGGGCCTGAAACAAGGACTGTTCAAATCAGTTGGGGAGGTGAAGTGGAGGGGGCTTTCCACTGACCTCAGGGGGCTTTTGATCAAGCCATTAGTGTATCAATTTGCTGAAGAATCATAAAGTGTTTTTAAAAAAACAGATTTTAGTCCTGCTTTAACTGCAAATCTTAAAATAACCTTAACAATGGAGCTTCTAGCAGCACCTCCAACATTTTTTTTAAATGCCCAAGACTTTCGGTTTTAAGAAGCAACTTCTATTCATATGCTATATTATAACTATATTTTCTAGCACCTTTTTAGGAAATATAGTGTTAGCAGAATAGTGAACCAACATTGATCTGGTGGTAGATGATACAATACTAATGTTAAACTTCAGAATGCTGGCAAGTCAGATTTTCACTCATTCACACTGTTCTCTGTGGAATTTCCCTTGACATACAGATTGCAAACCTTAGGCACAGTGGTGTAAGTTAAGTGTAGAATGAAAAGTTTAATTTTGAAATGCCCAGCCTAAGTGGATTTGAGTGAGGCCTTTAATGTTATCTTAATACAGCTTTTTTGTGTACTATATTATGTTCTACCCAAAAGGGGCTTGTGGTTCTCTGAGGGTTCTCGGTGAAGGACTGAGTTGAATGACCCGGGACGAGGAGAGATGAATGCAACTTAATTTTATTATATGATGATGATTATATAAAAACGTTAATTAATTTTTTTTTAATTCTTATTAGCTTACTACAATACTATGTAGCTGATTTTTAAACAACTACAATTACTAAGTAACTAAATTTAAAACACTGACAAGTACTATGTAACCGAATTTAAATGAATAAGATAAGGGAAAGGAAACACATTAACAATCAAAGTCCTTTTCCAATTTAAACACAGTGGGGGGTAACAAACAAAGTAACCACAGACAAAGCAATAACAGTTGACTAGTTACTTACGACCATGCAAACAACAGCCAGATGGAAAAGCATATACATAATGACTTCGAGCCGGCTACACGACACACGCTCTAGGCTGGATTCGGGAGCGGAAGGGTCAAGCCCAAGTTGATCAGACCTGGACTGGTATTGACGTTAATTCGTTTTTGGGACACCTCTAATTGCTATACAGGAGCGACTAAGTATATAGTCTTTTGGAAGTAAATATGGCACGCGTTGATTGGTTTTTTAGTGCCCCAACTGTCGTCCCCTTATTAGGAACAATATAATGCGGAAACTGCAGAAACGGTTTTTGTGTGGTAACACTATGGATAATAATAATATAAGGAGATATCCTATCTCCTAGAACTGGAAGAGACTCTGAAGGGTCATCGAGTCCAGCCCCCTGCCTTCACTAGCAGGACCAAGTACTGATTTTGCCCCAGATCCCTAAATGGCCCCCTCAAGGATTGAACTCATAACCCCGGATTTAGCAGGCCAATGCTCAAATCACTGAGCTATCCCTCCCCCCAACACAGTAGACTATCCCTCCCCCCAATACATCCCTCATAAGTTTCCTGTGATAAGCACTATGCCCTAATAAGAGCGTGCAGTCTATTGGGCCTCTTTCCTGGCTTCGGTTCCGCTGTGGGATTGCAAGGCGGCCTGGCCAAACGAATGGGGGAGGGGGTAGATTGTATTAACATATTACACATTTTAATTTCATAGTGATTACTCTACACAGGTCTGGCACTGATTACTAAACAACAAATTGTGCAGGTCACTGTAGTATTATGCCACTTGCACAAAGATTAAATAGCCTCAGGCACTCTTTCCATCAGGCTTTAGCTATCAAGATACTTCTTATAGTTCTCCAAATCCTGCCTTTCAAATTCAAGAAAAGTCCATTATTTATGGCTCTTCCACAACATACACTTCATACACTAGAACAAAAGACATTCTTGGTTTCCAAAACAGCCTTGCAGAGGGGTGAATTACATTTAAACACGTAGCATATGAAGAAAATAATATAAACTATTTGTTTATAACAGAATGTCTTTTGAAGTTTTCTTTAATATCTACTGTGTTTTGGAAAGCTCCTATAATAATTGTGGTTTCAGAGTAGCAGCCGTGTTAGTCTGTATCCGTAAAAAGAACAGGAGTACTTGTGGCACCTTAGAGACTAACAAATTTATTAGAGCATAAGCTTTCATGGGCTACAACCCACTTCTTCGGATGCATATAGCATATGCATATATAGCATATGCATCCGAAGAAGTGGGTTGTAGCCCACGAAAGCTTATGCTCTAATAAATTTGTTAGTCTCTAAGGTGCCACAAGTACTCCTGTTCTTTTTATAATAATTGTGTATTTTAAAATGTATGTAACAGTAGTAAATGTGTCTGTGACTGATTAAAAAGGGGCAGATTTTCATCTCATTTACACTGGTGTAGATCCAGAGTAGTCTTATTGAGAATCTTGCTTAAAATATGCAACAGAAGGGTACATGGGAAAAATGTGTCTGCATTATAGGTATTATAGTGGCAAATAAACTAACTGGGAAAACTGTTGTCCTGTTGGAAGCAACAAGTTCATTATATAAGTACACTGCATTAGTACAACGGTGCCCCCACCCCTTGCAGTCTAGGTGTTACTGCACTGCAAACAATGATAATCTCTTAAAAGACTTCATTTTGAACATGTCACTGAAATAGCAAATTAAGAAGTGAAAAGGCCTAAGGACTGCCCCATAATACCCGAGCTATAAATATAAAACCACTGCTCACCTTCCCTCGCTAGAAGAGAGAGACTGTTGACAACTACACACATAGAGGTACAAGAAACCTTATTCACAAGGTATCAAACATAGGCTTGGTCTACACTAACCCCCCAAATCGAACTAAGGTACGCAACTTCAGCTACATGAATAACGTAGCTGAAGTTCGAAGTACCTTAGTTCGATCTTACCTCGGTCCACACGCGGCAGGCAGGCTCCCCCGTCGACTCCGCGGTACTCCTCTCGCCGAGCAGGAGTACCGCAGTCGATGGCGAGCACTTCCGGGTTCTACTTATCGCGTCCAGATAAGACGCGATAAGTCGAACCCAGAAGTTCAATTGCCAGCCGCCGAACTAGCGGCTGGGTATAGACGTACCCTTACAGATGCAGGAGGAACAGTAGGTTAGGGATATGCCAGTGGGGGAACAGTTATACTATATGTCACCAGAGTGTGCTGAGGATCCTTCTTAAAGCAGGGTTTTCCAAACATTCAAACCTGGCAATCTCCTTCCAGAATAAGAAGTGTTCTGGGGAGAGAGTTATGAAACTTCTAATCCTGACCTTGAGCTGGTAACATTTTGTAACTGTAACTAAATCAGAAATAACTATGAAGATTGGAAATAGGAACTTTAATCACATAGGAGGGACACAATTATCAACACAGTCAAAATTCCATGTGATGGATGAGGCTTTCTTGTTGATGAAAGAGGTTCCACAGGAGGAAAGAATGAGGAAATACACAGTTCCCATAATTTTTGACCAACAGGTAAATTACTAAATAGTCACTTTTTGTCAGTTTAGAAAGAAGTTGTTCTCAGACATCGTGGAACGGGGCACCCAAATACCCCAAGAGAACCTGCTTCAATACGGGGGGGGGCAAAAAACCTCCAACCGCACACCCATAGTTGTCACCTAGCACTCAGCACTAGAACCCACAGTGGTATCATTAAAAAATTATAACCCATACTCAATGGGGACCATATGCTGAAAGAAATCTTTCCCAAGCCCCCTCTTCTGGCCTTCAATCAACTCCCCAGTTCACCAAGCTCATACTCAGAAGCAAGCTCCACACAGACCATGTCAGATGAACTCAAAAGTAGTACCAGACCCTGCCATAACAACAGATGCAAAACCTGCAGACATATCTCCACTGGTATGATGATCAACACTCCCGACAACATACCTTTCAAGATCCATAGGTTCTACAGATGCCTATCAGAACATGTGGTGTACCTCATCCAGTCAGTAAATGCCCCAATAACAACTATGTGGTAAAACAAGACAATCACTATGCTCTCAAATGAACTCACACAGAAAAATAATAAAAGGCACCCATAAGCAAACACTTTTCACAAAACCATCATTCAATATCTGACCTCTCAGGCCTCATCCTCAAAAGAAACCTGCACAACACCTTCAAAAGATGAATATGGGGGCTTAAATTCATAGTTTTGCTAGACACTAAAAAACATGGTTTTAATAAAGACACTGTATTTATGGCTTATCACAACAATCTGTAAACCATTAACCCCTCCTTTTTTGTCCTATAACTGGAGAGGTGTTAACAGGCCATTTCATCTTGAATAGTCTCTCAGAATATGTGCTATTTATGCTAAACAATCTGTTCCACCCTGTACTTAGTTGTGATACTCTGAGTTCCTTTACCAAATGTGAAAATGAGCTCTGTGTAGCTCAAAAACTTGTCTCTTTCACCAGCAAAAGTTGGTCCAATAAAAGATATTACCTCACCCACCTTGTCTCTTATACATCTAATAGGGAAGAACTCAGTGTTTTGTTGTTGTTCTTTTTTGACACAAACACTATTTTCAATTTATTACCTGCTTCAGGCCCTAGAACTTCTGAATCCATGTCTTTTGCCCATGAAAGAATAAGGTTTTCTTCAGTGAAATGGACCTTTGATTGCTATATGATTTCTACAGATATCAAATACCATGTCTAAAGGGCTTTCATGTTGACACTGCTAGTCTGAGTAATTGGATCTTGTTGATTTTATAAAGGTCTCAGGTTTTCTTCTTATCCTCCCCCCCAGAAAAAAGAAAAGAAAAGAAAGAACATCTTCATCCTTCAGTAACAGATGTTTGTTTTCTAAATGTCGCAGCAAATTTGAGGGCATCGTACTCTCGGTAACTAGCTCTTCAGGACATATCTCACCTGATGATTTGGAATCAGTCAGCATAAAGCCAGATGTCATATTTGCCATCATACTTCGGCATTTTCTTTTTCTTCCTTCGCTATCATTAAAATAGTTTCCCGCTGTCCGTATGCCAATAGCCACTGAGTTTTTTATTAAATGATCATCCATCTTTCTGAACCAACTCAAGCCCAGAAGGGAGTCCCAACAAAGCCTGAACGATGCATGCATGTGAAGCTATCACAATTGTTCCAACTCAATGACATGTTGTATCATGATCTGTGGGCATGGATACTTGTAGTGTCTGTTGTACATAATAAATAGATGTTTTTAATGGGGTTTGTACTGCTTTACCTAGGGTAAATTCAGCATACAGATTTAATATTTTATTAGCAGGGACTCTAGTGTCCTGCTGTACTGGTCTCACTGGATCACTAGCTAGAGTTCTCATGGCTTTGACAAACCCGTTACACAGGGCAAGGTGGGGTATCCATTTTTAAAAATAATTTTAATCTATTGATTTTCCCCCTAAAGATTTATATTTTTATTTGATTTCCCATGACACCGCCCACAGCTCCCCCAAACACAGATCTCCTCTGAGAGCTACACGGCATGGGTTGGGACACTCTGTTCTAAAGAAATGAAAAGCACAGAAGGATAACAGTGTGGGACATTTGTCTGAATGGGTAAAAAAGTCCACTTAACAATCCATCATAAGTGATCAACCAATTCTAGATTCATACTTGATATGAAAAGGTTAACTTATAATGAAATTTAAACAATGGCTAAATCTGAGTAACTTGTTAAAACCTTATCTTCTCATTGGTTCTGCCATCAATCAAAGCTAAACTGAGCTGAATACCTTTTTTTGCTTCTCCTGTCTCACTGCTTGTCTTATTGAAATGAATGGATTGCCTCTGGTCAAATACAGATTTCATTTTATGCCACTATTTCCCCAGAGACACTCTCCATCAAGTTACTTCATTAATCTGTCACTAGTTTCGGATAAGTTTTAGCTTAAGCTTCTTTTAGTGTCATTTTGATAACTCTTTGTAACCTAAAACCCTTTTTCAAATAAAGTGTGATCTTGATTCACACAGTTATAGAATCAATTGATTAAACCCAAATCAGAGATGCTGTTTGTGATTTTCCTATTTCACAACCGTGTTGCCATATTGGACAGAGACTATAATTCTTTTACCTTTTCTTCTCCGTTAAACTCTTTTAACTCTTTTAACTTATTAAAAATGAGAAAGAAAGGAACAATTAAAGGGTAGGATTCCACGATCCAAACCCAAGAGTAACAAAACACATTATAGACAAATACTTTTATTGAGCAGACGTTTTAAGAACCCTGAAATCCGTAACTTACTAGCTTGTTTAAAATCTGTAAAACTTAAGAATAACACTTTTAAATTGAATCTATGTTCCAATATTTTATTATTTCAGGATTGCTGAGATAGGTAATCATTAAAGAAGTGAGAACTAGTGTTTCACCATGGAGGAAATTTTAGATGAAATCAGTTGACTTAAAAAAAAAGATGTGGTAAAGAGGAAACATTTTTTCTTTATTAATCAGCTTAATTGACTGTTACACATGGATCCTCTTGGAGGTACAGATATCAGGCCTTTTTCCATAGCTCACAGTTTACTGTCAGCATGGTGTAATTTAATCACCTTTCTGGGCATACAGGATATATTTTACCCCTTTATTAACAGGTTAGAAGTGCTGAGGTATAAAACAATGGATCCTCTATTGCTAGCACCGCTGAAATACAAAAAGGGCAAACATCACCTTTTAGTAAAATTTCATTTTAGGCAACCAATATGCTGTAAGGTAAGGGAAGTTATGCTTAATCAGCACATTGGAATTGATAACTATTCTATGATATTCAGATTCTTATATTATGCCCAGCACTGTGGCATCTTAGGCCTAGTAGACACTAGAAACTTTTGCTAGTATAGTATATTCCTGATTATCCGAACACCATGGGGGACATGGATTTTATTCGGATGAGTTTGGATAATCAAGATGGCAGGAGCCATTCAACAGCAGGGTGGCTTCTCATACAGCCAGGGGTACATCCTCTTCCTTCTCACAGTCCTGGCCGGGATCTCTACTCTGCCTTGTGCACTCACTCCCATGATAGCACGGGTGAAGGAGGCCCCCTGCATCGTCACAGGGCCAGTGACACTGAATCCCTGCAGATTCAAAGTGCAGAGCAGAGAGCCCCGGCCAGGACTCTGCTCTGCCCCACCAGGACCGCAGCCATGTGCAGGGATCACTGAGGAGTCACTGGCCCTTCAGTAGCGCAGGGAGCTCTCTGCAGCTCCTCTGTTATGGCCCTGCTCACTCACTTCTGGACAGTGGGGCGGCGGAGAGCTTCCATGCGCTACTGCAGCTCGGTGACACCTGATATAACAGAGGAGTATCTGTCGTGTGGTGGGCTGTCCATTCCTCCACTCAGAGGGAAAAGCTGTGTGTGTGTGTGTTTGTTTAATCATATATCTCAAAAAACGTAATCTATTACATGTTGCTTAGCGGGAAAGGAGGGTGGGAGAAGTGAGTGTCACATCTGAACTGAGAAATGGTGAGGTTTGTTGTCATTCTAAGCAATATCATGAAAATAGAGGGAAATGTTACAGTGCAGCATTGCCATAGCAATATCATGCAATATAATGCAACTTCATTTTGTATAGACTCTTTCATATTCACTATGTCCCAAAATGCACTGAAAAGTCCAATAATGCAATTGCAAAGTTAAAAACAAATGAAATCAGAGGGAGAAATAAATTATGAGTCCACAGAAAGAAGAGAAAACCTGTTTTCCGACAAGAGCTGAAGTAAGTGGACATTCTAGAAGACACAAATACAGAGGAAGTTGCTCCAGAAAATAGGAATTGTGCCAACAGCGGTGAGATTTTTGTAAAGAGAAGAAGTCTTCAGTAGATAAGCAGATGAAGAGTGCAGAGAATGCAATGCATGGCTCATGAGATAGTCTGCAAGAAGTTCATAGAGGGTTTTTACAAAGAATAAGGGCAATTTTGTACTGGATACTCAGATGAGGAGCAATTGAAATTACCTGAGGATAAGGCTTATGTGTTTACCTTTGTAGATGTGAGAAGGTAGGCAACAGCATTCTACAGATGCTGGAATATGTTGAATTGGGACTTGGGGAGGCCACAGAGATGGAGGTTGGAATAGTCAAGGAGATGAAAACATGGATGATGACTTCAGCTATATCCAAGTAAAGGCAGTGGCAACATGCACACTTCTTTGTTGTTATGGCAGTTTAGATAGGAAGATTTGAGACAGGAGCTGTGAGAGGAAAAGCGAATTTTAAAGTAAGAATGATACAGGCATACAGATAGTTAAGACAAAATGGAGGTCTGCATTTAGGAAAAAGTTGTGTTTGAGCATAATTGTTTTGCCTAATAAAAAGGATATTTTTCCTTTGAGATATTGAGGTGAATTAAAGTGAAATAAAGCCATAGATTTGTTTGGTCAAGCCAGGAACAAGAGTGAACCTGGAGAAGTTATTAAAGAAACTGAAAGATATATACAACTGTGAATCATCAGTGTAAAAATAGTAGGTAAAGAAAGAGGAGGTAGGTATCAGATAATTTAATGGAAAAAGTACATAGGAAGAGAACTCAAACTTAAAACTCCATGTAGGAGAGGTCTTGGAAAACAAGAATTGTTTCTCTATAGACAGAGGGAGAATGGTTTGATAAACAGAAGACATATAACAAAAGGGTCCTGGAGATATAGGCAAGCTTTGCTGGAGGTCCTGGAGGTTGGAGTGAGCCATAGAACTCAAGTAAATTACATAGTTATTGAATTAAAGGAATAAGGAAATAAGTATACAACTATACAAATACCCCGCTATAACATGACCTAATATAACACGGGTTCGCATATAGCGCGGTAGCAGTGGGGCTCCGGCGGCGCTTTAAAGGGTCTGGGGCTCCAGCTGCTGCAGGGAGCCCCGGGCCCTTTAAATTATCGCTGGAGCCCTGCCGCTGCTACCCCGGAGCTGTGGGGCTCGGCCAGCGATTTAAACAGTCCGAGGCTCCAGCTGCTGCAGGAAGCCCCGGGCCCTTTAAATCACCGCCGGAGCCCTGCTGCTGCTACCCCGGGGCTGCGGCAGCGGGGCTCACCGGCAATTTAAAGGGCCTGGGGCGCCGGCTGCTGCGGGGCACCCCGGGCCCTTTAAATCACCGCTGGAGCCCTGCCGCCGCTACCCTGATATAACGGCGTTTCACCTATAACGCGGTAGGGATTTTTGGCTCCCCACCACCACGTTATATCGGGGTAGAGGTGTATTTCAATCATTACAAGAGAAAGGAAATCACTAAAGGGCAAATCCTAGGGTCCTTACTCAGTTTTATTTTGTCTTCACAGGCAAAACCTCCACTGACTTTAAACATCACAGTGTCTTTAGAGGGAGTTTGCCCAAGTAAGCACTGAATAAAAAAAAAACAGAGAGAGGTTCAGAATGACACACTAAAATATCTCTGTCTTAAATAAAACAAACAGTAATTAACAATCCAACAGGAAATGACCATCTTGGCAATTTGGTGTAAAATGGGTCAGAAAGAATTAGCTTTGCCATTAAAACACACTGAAAATAAAAAAAAAAAAAAGTTATTCTAAGACATATTAATTTAAAAAAAAAAAGGAGAAATTTTAGAGTCAATTTAAAAATGATAGGATTTCCAAACTATTCTAGAGACAACTCTGTTTCTTTCAATCTTACTTCATGTTACAATCCATGCCCCTGATGGAATATATTAAAATTCAACCTCCACTAATGGGAAAACAATCTCATTAATTAACTGTAGAAATGAAACAGTGACCAGAAATTCAAAAAGAATTTTGAAAACTCTTTTTTGGATTCTATTCTTATCTAGTAAATAATCATAAATGGCCTAATTGTGCAACCTGCTCTCATACTGGTGAGCACTTAATCATGTGAGTAGTTTATTGGCTTCCATGGGATTACTCACATAAGTAAACACGCACCAATATATTGGAGGCAGGATCAAGCCCTAACTAAGGGTCTGATTCCACAACAACATTTACTAGTGAATGTTAATACTGCTTAAGACCAGGAGTCATCTCATTGCAGTCCCATTAGTTCTTAAGGATCAGGCCCTAAAGTAGCATAACAATTCATGGGAGTTTTCCTATAGGGAATAGTTAGTATTTCTATTATAAATCTCTATTTTCTGGACTCTTGATATGTTTTTTCATTGAGAGTCTGAAGTAATACTGTCATGTCCTATGACAACAATGCACAGAATAAACTTACAGGTGTCTGTAGCTGTAAAAGATCACTTCAGTTCTAACACCGCATATAAGGCTAGATGCTCATAAAGTCACAGGCAAGTTATTTTGTTCATCTAGTCCCAAAATGTTTTTTCTTGTGTCCCGGTACGTACCCAGAATGTTTAATCAGTTTCAAAGGATGTAAGAGTTCCCAAGTGTTTCAAGATCTGTTTATCTGCCCACACAAATGTTCATGACCCTGAGGTACTAGAAAACAAGGCATTTTCCAAGTACTACATTTTTGTCTTCCACAGAAACTTCAAAGCTACATATATAGTCACACATCCTTCCTTACAAGCTCTTAATCACTCTCTCCACATATGGAGATATCACTACTCAATTGTGTATTTCTAAGCTCCTTTTTTTTTTTTAAACTATTTACAGTGTATGCTCAGTGACAGAGTAAACTAAATAACCTCAGATACTTAGGGCCAGAGTGTGGAGCCCTTATTCACACTAGTGAGCACTTACTCAAGTAGTCCCAATGGTTTCAAGTGAGGTGTCCTCAACCTGGCACCAAACAACAACAATAATTAACATGTATGCATGTAAAAGTAGTGTGATTATGAGATTTGGTACTTTATCCTACATGTGTTTGGAAAGTTTCATATACTCCTATAGGATATAAATGATTACAACTGAATTACAGCTGGTTGTTTATAGGAAATAAATTTATAGACTTTAAGGTCAGAAGGGACCATCATGATCATCTAGACTGACCTCGTACACATTGCAGGCCACAGAACCTCACCCATCCACTCTGTAATAGACCCCTAACCTCTGGCTGAGTTACTGAAGTCCTCGGACCATGCTTTGAAGACTTCAAGTTACACAGAATCCACCATTTACATTAGTTTAAACGGGCAAGTGTCCCATGCCCCATGCTGCAGAGGAAGGCAAAAAAACCCAGGGCCTCTGCCAATCTGACCCCGGGGGCCTCTGCCAATCCTTCCCGACCCCAGATATGGTAATCAGTTTGACTCTGAGCATGTGGGCAAGACCCACCAGCCAAACACCTGGGAAAGAATTCTCTGTAGTAGCTCAGAGTCCTCCTTATGTAGTGTAAATCAAAGGAGTGGTTTCCAGAGTTAACAAGTGCCCACAACTCCAACTAACTTCAGCACTCAGGACTCCTGAAAAAATCAATGGTTAACATTTTCCATCATATCTTCTTTTTATTTTAAAGAAAAGATGTTCAGTTCACATCTTGACCTGTTTTTTTCATTTGGAGTTTGAAATAATACTGTCATGTTTAATAAAAACAATGCACAGTTTATCCTTACAGTCTGTTGTTGACTGCTGGTGTATATTAAAAGTCAATATGCAGGCGTTAGTCCCCCTGCAATCATCATCTATAAATTGATGTATTTATGCTTTGTACATTTAAGTGCAATCTGTCTCTATGCAAATTCAAAATATTTGATTGTTTTCCTGCGTGTCAGTTGTGCTTCATGGAACTTTTACTTTTCTAAGACTTCAAGACCTATAGCCACTTCCTATGTTTCTTCATTTAAAGGGTGTTTCTTGAAGATTTAGCATGAAATTCTCTCCCCCTATTCCATCCATTTAGGGCTACTCAGGCAATGCAAGGTTGCAGAATCTGTTGCTAACTGGCCAGGGGAGAATTTCCTTGCCATAGGGTAGCTCACATCTGTAATTAAGTGGTATAACTGGCCAGCATAAAATGCCTCCCTCCCGCCATACTCTGAGCAGAGCTCACACAGAAAGAAATTAATCAGGATTGGTGATAGAGAAGAGGGTCACCTACCTGGGATCTGATCCACCAGTGAAGTCAATGGAAAGATCCATTGATTTTAATGGGCGCTGGATGAGGCCCCTCACCGACCCACATCAGTTAAATAAACCCTGAAGTTGAACTGAATGATACGTCTTGCAGAACAATCAAAAACTGTTTTAAACTCAGGAATACAAAACAGAGCTGCAGAATGGCGTTTAATATATTAAATTAATTGTGAGTAACCCTGCTTTAAAAAGTAATCTTGAGTTTTATATAACAGGCTTGATTCAAGATACATCTTTACCTTTTGATTAGCATATTGCTACTTCATTTCTTAACATTTACTACAGGCTGAGGGCTCCTTCCAGACTCCTCTTTGTCTGACTCCTAATGCTAGAGTTCAAATTATGAATAGTACGATTATCTTTCTGATTATGGAGATTTTATGGTCAATAATTCTCCAATGTGTTTTTCTAACCAAATCCACCTTGATATTCATTATTATAAAGATGACAGTTTTATTCTCATTGATTTACATCATGGTATCATGTTCAAAAAGTTAAATGGTTTATTTCCTGAAGCCATAAGTGGAGGTTGTTATTGTGACAAGCTCATAAAATGTCTCCATGTGAACTGAACATTCTATTAAAAAGAAAACCTCCCTAAGTATCACAGACGTCTTCCCTGACTCAGTATTATGTTCATTAAATCATTGGTTATATAACACAATCCCAAACTTTAAGACAAAATCAAGGTTGTATCACATTAGTCTCTGGCTTGCTTTGGAATGGGAAAATAGTTTTCTAGCACTCTGGACCAGTGATTCTCAACCAGGGGTACACGTACCCCTGGGGGTACGCAGAGGTCTTCCGGGGGGTACATCAACTCATCTAGATATTTGCCTAGTTTTACTTACAAGCTATATAAAAATCACTAGCAAAGACAGTACAAACTAAAAATTCATACAATTACTTGTTTATACTGCTCTATATACTATACACTGAAATGTAAGTACAATATTTATATTCTAATTGATTTATTTTATAATTATATGGTAAAAATGAGAAAATAAGAATTTTTTCAGTAATAGTGTGATCGGACACTTTTGTATTTGTATGTCTCAGTTTGTAAGCAAGTCGTTTTTAAATGAGGTGAAACTTGGGGGTACGCAAGACAAATCAGACTCCTGAAAGGGGTACAGTAGTCTGGAAAGTTTGAGAGCCACTGCTCTGGATTCTCTGTTTTAAACACATACTCTCCTGCCAGCTAACATGTTCAACACTTCTCAGTTCATAATGGACTGATTTCTCTCTTGGGTAAAATCCCTCTGAGTGCTAAGTGCATAATTTTAAATATGGTACCAGTACAAAGAACTACAATTATAGTATGTATTAATATTATGTACAAGGCAAAACTAACTGTAACACAGACTGACCCTGGTCGTTGGCATCTAGGAACCTGGGATCTCTGGAGTTTAATGCCTCTACTGCTTGAGTTAAGATACACATCTCTTTTAGCTACTCCTGTAACAGGCTCATCAATCTCTACCTGGTCTAGCCATGTCTAGAGGGGGACAGAGTGCCACACCAAGCCGGCATGGGTTGCATAATACATCACAGAACATATACTGTATCATCCATATAGAAACTGAATTACCGTACTAAAAATATCCAGTAAATACATTTATGTAATTGGAAAGTTATGTTACAGAGGAAGAAAAAGGGAGAATTACTAAAAATGGTAAATACCAATTCTGTGCTAAAGACTGACATGCATACACTTAGTCAGTGAATGCAGGAATCATCTTCCTTTCTTGTGGTCTCAACCTTACCCATCTCCTAAAGACCAATAACCCCATACTCTGAAGGACTGGGAGGTTGGCTTCATCTCGGTATAGGCATCCTATTTGGTTTACACACATTATTTCTCTCAGTCTCTATTTCTTTAGAAGCTCACAGGAGACAATGTGAGTGCTCAGATCATGTCTTTCTGAAATGACATAACTTAATCCCATGAAATAGGTTGTGGTTCTATCACTGTTCCTATGGCAGCCAATCACTTGAGCCTCAACAGCCCATGTGAAAGATCAGAAACCATTTTTCCTCTGGAGTTGTTAAAAAATCTGCCATTATGCTTCAACACGAACAGTTTCTAATACACCTCTACCCCGATATAACGCGACCCGATATAACACGAATTTGGATATAACGTGGTAAAGCAGCGCTCTGGGGGTGGGCAGGGCTGCGCGCTCTGGCGGATCAAAGAAGTTTGATATAACGTGGTTTCACCTATAACGCGGTAAGATTTTTTTGGCTCCCAAGGACAGTGTTATATCGGGGGTAGAGGTGTAATCATTTGCACAGCTGAGATACTGGTATCTAATACTAGGTACCACCTCAGTTCAAAGTTTTAGTATCTGGCAAAAAAGATACACCTATCCAAATGAGAAAATTATTCACATGAAGTTTCACTGAACATGTGTCAAGTTTCATTGAACATTTCTAAAGTTCCATGAAACTGCTTCAATTTTAAGAACTTAAAATTGAAAATAGGCAAATTTACAAATTCATACATTTTAATGCAAGTCTTTTGCCTGGCTGAACTGATATTTTTATTTACCACTCAAAGGGTATCCTGCCACGACAAGGCAATCAATCAGCTGTGAACTTAAGTGACAACTTAAGTATAATAGCTAAAGTAGCCCTTGGACACCCCAATGCTCCTCTTCTACAGGAGAATGGACCAAAGGATCCATTCAGCAGTGACACAATTCTATTCAGCTTCTTATACTGTACTCATTCAGTTTTTGTAAACTGCAGCACCTAGACGTCTAAAATTATAGTAGATAAAAGCAGAATTGTTTTAGTGGTATACAAGTTCAAAAATCATATAATACCATTAATATTTTCCACTGTTACTTCTCCAAACCTACCTATATGAGCTTTGTTCCCCCCCCCCCATGTTTACAGTTGCATTAATTTATTTAAATTCAATGTGGGTGCCAGAAGAAAGTTCCAAAAGTTTGGCCAAAAGTTCTTGGGGCCAAAATAACAGTGACAAAGAGAAAATACAGAAAGAAAGACAAAAGACACAGGTAAACATGTCCAATAAGTTCTTGGGATGTATTGGGGACAACTTCTTGTTTCAGAAGGTGGAGGAAGTAACCTGTAAGGCCAGCCATTTTAGACTTGATTCTAACTAACAGAGGAATTGGTTGAGAATCTGATGGTGGAAGGCAATTTGGGTGAAAGTGATCATGAAATGATAGATTTCATCATTCTAAAGACAGGAAGGAGTGAGAACAGTTGAATAAGGACAATGGGATTTCAAAAAAGCAGACTTTAAAAACTTCAGAACTGGTAGATAAGATCCCATTGGAAGGTAATCTAAGGGAAAAAGCAATTCAAGAGAACTGGCATTTTCACCAAGAGACAATATTACAGGTACAACTGCAAATTATCTCAATGCAAAGGAAAGATAGGAAGAATAGTAAGAGGCTAATATGGTTTCATCAGCAGCTCTAACGACCAGAAAAATCAAAAAGGAATCCTATAAAAAGTGAAACAGAGAAATTACTAAGGCGGATCACAAAAGAATAGCACAAGCACATAGGGACAAAAGAAGAAAGGCTAAGGTACAAAATGAGTTAAACCTAGCAAGGGATAAAAAAGGCAATTTGAAGAGGTTCTATAAATACATTAGGAGCAAGCGAAAGATGAAGAAAAGTGTAGGTCCTATACTTACTGGGGAAGAAGATCTAAAAATGGATGCTATCAAGGAGGTGGGGGTGTTTAGTACCTATTTTGCATCAGTCTTCACTAAAAAGATAAATTGTAGCCAGATACTTAGCACAATTAATATTAATAAAAAAGTGGGAAGGAACTCGAGCCAAAATAGGGAAAGAGCAGTTTAAAGAATATATGGATAAACTGGACATATTGAAGTTGGCAGGGCCTGTTGAAATTCACCTTAGAATACTTAAGGAACTAACTGAAGTAATCTTGGAACCACTAGCAATTATCTTAGAGAACTCCTGGAGTAAGATCCCTGAGGATTGGAGAAGGGAAAACATAGCACCTATCTTTAAAAAGGGGAGTGAATTAGACCCAGTGAATTATAGACTAGTTAGCCTAACTTCAATACTTGAAAAAAGATACTAAAACAAATTATTAAACCATCAATTTGTAAGAATTTAGAGGTTACTAGGGTGATACATAATCACCAACACAAGATTTGTCAAAAATAAACCATGCCAAATAAACCTGATTTCCTTCTTTGACACAATTACTGGGCTAGTAGATAAAGGGGAAGTGGCAGATGCGACATATCTTGATTTTAATAAGGCTTTTGACACAGTCCTACATGACATTGTCATATATAAATTAGGGAAATGTGGTCTAGATGAAATAACTATAAGAGTGGGTGCACAACTGGTTGAAAAACCATACTCAAACAGTAGTTATCCATAGTTAGCTGTCAAACTGGGTAGGACATATCTAGTGGGTCCTGCAGGGGTCTGTCTTGGGTCCGGTACTAGTTAATATTTTCATTAATGACTTGGACACTGGTGTGGAGATTATGTTTATTAGATTTGCAGGTGGCACCAAGTTGGGAGGGGTTGCAAAGAAGTTTGGATGACAGGATTGGAATTCAAAAGGGCCTTGAAAAATTGCAGAATTGGTCTGAAATCAACAAGATGGAATTCAATAATGACAAGTGTGAAGTACTACACTTAGGAAAGTAAAATCATATGTACAACTACAAAAGAGAAATAACTGTCTAGTTGGGTGCTGAAAAGGACCTGTAGGTTATAGTGGATCACAATCTGAATATGAGCCAACAATGTGATGCATCTGTCAGGGATGGTCTAGGTACATTTGTTCCTGCCTCAGTGAACTGGACTAGATGATCTCTCAAGGTCCCTTCCAGACCTACATTTCTATGCATCTACATATGATCTCAATTATATTTTACTATTTAAAAAGGTCTGACAATTAAAAAAAACCAACAATGAATATTTGATTTAAACACAGCACCTGAGGATATATTCTAGAAACCACTAGCCAGAAAGTTAACAAGGGAAAATCTGGTCTTCACCTCTGCAGCTCAGAGGCCCTCTTAGCATTAAAACTGATGCAGTTCTGCTGCGTGTGGGTCAGAGGCTGGATCTCAAGAAGAAACCCACATTAGTACAATGTGGAGCCTAGCCAAGTTTTGGAATACAATGTTTTTAGATGTCAAGGAAGTGGCGATGGCCTCATTCTGCTCCCACTGAAGTCAATAGTAAAATTCCCAGAAGCTGAACACTTTTGAATGTCCAATCTATAGCAAGTACATTCTGTGAGCTCTTGCTGATTTTCATTTGAAAGAAAAGTAGTGCTTGCTACTAACACTGGAGTGTTGAAATTATACCTTCAATTTTAGAAAACTTCTGGCAAAGTTTGATCTGGGAGGTTAATGTTAAATGGCAGTGGCATATGATAAGGTGACGCAGCAGAGTGAACATTTTGCAAAAAGGGCAGGAAGCAAAGAACAGCCATAAATTCTTCAAGCTAGAAAGGTTACTAGAGGGTTACCAAACAGATTAATATTGGAATCCACCTCTGTACTGCTTTTATGATTAATGACTTGGGTGGCAGAGCAGAACGATATTTCAGTTGCAGGACTTAACAGTGGCATCAAAATGGTGTAATGGGGGGGAGAATCATAGAATCATAGAATATCAGGGTTGGAAGGGACCTCAGGAGGTCATCTAGTCCAACCCCCTGCTCAAAGCAGGACCAATTCCCAACTAAATCATCCCAGCCAGGGCTTTGTCAAGCCGGAATCAGGCCCACTGATTTGAGATTTGGGATTACAAACGAAGAGTAAGAATGTTAAACACACAGTTCACATTTAATCCCCTAGATTAAGATGTTAAAAATGTGGATAAATGTAAAATAATATAATAGACATACTCCTGCTAGGTGCCGAGCACCTTCAATTCCCATAGACTACAATACTCAGTAATAAAAGCACAAGTTACTTATCTACTGGAACAACTCACTGATGATATGGGAGATTCCCCCATCACTTGAAGTCTTTAAATCAAGATTGAATGTCTTTCAAAAAAGCATTCTCAACCAGAAAATATGGGATTGATAAAGGAATTACTGGGTAAAATTCTATGGCTTGTGTTATGCAGGAGGTCAGGCTAGATGATCATAAAGGTCCATTCTGCATCATATAGTACTGTAAATAGCTGGTGAATGAATTTTAGGATGCTTTTATCCCAGAGAACATTCAGTGCCATGGTGGATCCCATAATCCTGAAGAGATTATCCTAAATTTCTAGAGGACTACATAAAAATCTCTGCTTTGCTGACAATTTTATGGGCCACATACTGTGTACCCATGACACTTTTTGGCTGACAGCACTACAGCAGGTACATATTTTTGCATAATATATTTTATTTGCCAAGCCAAGGTCAGCTTTGATAAAGCATGCAACACGTCCTGTAAATTGCAAGTCAGATCAAGAGTTTCACTGATAAATACACGCCCCCATGCCTATTACTGTGTGGGCATGAGACGGCTGTGTTACTGACTCACCAAAATTTAATCAAATTCATTTATATTTTGAAATAGACCTGCAGGCACCTGCATTTGCAGCTACCGCCTTCCTCCAATGGCCTAATTTGCATATTTAAATTAGAGCCCCCAATTCCATTAGACTGTTCCTGCATTCAATGTGACTTTTCCTGAGAAGTTGCCAAGAGGGTTGAAAGGTACAGTTAGAGGGGACATTGGAGGTTAATTTGGTGCTGCAAGCTTCCAAGAACGTTCTGTTTAAATGCAGATAATTTAAATCCAAGAAACTCATTCCGTGCTTTTGCAGCATGTGAGTAGTTACTCCAGGGATACTGAAATCAATATTTTTATACCACACATCAACATCTTGACAATGCATAGTAGACATTTAGAAAATAATATCTAAAAAACATTTGTTTTCTTTTAATAAAATGCTCAGTGATATCACCGAAAGGTTTATCGATTTTTTTTGTACCTGTAAGTGATATGTTTGTGTTGCCACTTCTGTCCCGTTAATGCATATCGTTTTCGGCGAATGTTAAATTTGGAGCTACCTCTTCTCTGGTCAGGCACACCGCATCGAGGCTTCTTCATCCAACTGCAGAAATCAGTATTGCACAGTTACACTTATCAGCCATATTCAGGCCAGAAAGCAAATTGCAACAGACTTATCCAACAGACGGCAGTATCAATACCTCTTAAAAGTTATACATTGATCACTTTTACATTTACTCACAATAATGATTATAAATATGAAAAGTTACATGGCTAAAGATTTTTTTGTTGCGGGGGGGAAGAATAATATGGGGCATCAGAACTTCACCACGTCCCATGCTGTTCAAATATAAATTCCTCTCCCATTATTTTTTAATTTTTCTTTCCCTGCAATCACTGCATAATAGCGCTTTGGCGTCTCTCATCTGGCCGAGTCTTTTAGCATTAATAATTTATTCTGACTCTAATGAGATAATGAGAATCTATATTATAGATTATTGACTATAGGTGAGGTTAAAATATTTACATGAAGATTTAAAGTCTTGATTCTTTAATCATAATTTTTCATTTCATATTCTTTCTTTTCTGTCACAGTGTCTTTATGTTTGGATAAGCCCAAGTTCCTTTCATCAAATGGTCCACTCCAAAAACATAAAGGGATTTTATCCAAGACTCTGGGACTGTTAAAGTAATTACATCATTGAGCTCCCCATTAAATATTTGACTGCCCTACTGTCCCTCTACATTAGGAAGAATAGCCACCTTGAATAGTAACTGTAGCCTCTCAAACTCAAGAATTTGCCTGATAATTTTGAATGCGCTGTATAGCATTAACTTCAAAGGTTCTGATCCACTTTTGCCATGTCCCATAAGAGTTCAACCAGCTAGTGCCAATTGCTGAAAAATAGAGAGCAACATGCAAGTGTGTTGAAGAAGCTCTAGTGTTTCTGTGGAAGGTGTTTACTTGGAAAGGTGGGTTTCAAATATTTTAAGTTTTAAGTGTATGTCAGAGTTATAATGATTTGGTTTGATGGTCTGATTTAGGTGTACATAAGAAAATACCAGATTCTGATATTCATGCTCTAGTTGAATGAATGGTTTCTCACTTGTGGAGGAAGGGGTTATTTACCATGAATAAAAGTATCAGAATCCAGACCACAGAGATTATGCAATGGAAGTGAACACTCACAAAGTAATTGTCCAGTGCCGCCACACACATAACAAGACGTTTATTTTCTAAGTGGAAGACATTCTGTGGCAACTTTCTATTCCATTTACTTGATTTCTATTATGCCAAATAATTAATGATGTAGATGCTGTAGCTGTATCTGTTGTTTTCTGATGCCATTGTCCTTACTATACCATTACTGAAAAGCTGTATTAGCTTGGAGCACAGATTTTCATTTCAGGCAAGAGTTTAACCACCCTTTCTATAAATTGCATTTATCTGTATACAATGTACACTCTCCGTATACATATATACATATACATGTTTAAGTCCCCACCCTTTGATTGGTTGACAGAATTCACCTGACCCATCATCCAATTAATATTTAAATTACATTTACTATATCAGTCCCCAACATACAGAATTAAAAAGCAGACTTAAATTTGTCCTACAGAAGCTCTTAGTCCAGTACAACTGAGAGAGATTAAGAAAAGTCTTTGGGGTTAGCCACAGTGGAAACAGTGCATGCTATTGTGATAAGGAGCACTTTTATAGATGTGTTCCAATGACACCATTGAAGTGCTAAAGAAAACAGATCTTGTCGAACAAACTGCAAACAGAGGTTTAACAGTACTAGTGATGTACATTTTCAACCCTATGCTCAGGGAATTAAGTGTGCATTCTAATTAATACAATGCAAATCATATGGTAGATTAGCTAAATATTTAAAGACAGGAAAATGGAATATGGTGCTCCTCTCTAACATAGGTCACGCTAACTTCCAAATTTTAGATATTTATATACACATACATTCACATCTATGCATGTCAAGCATTATATACACCAGAGGCATGCATATATACATATATATATAGCTATTATTTAGATGACAACATATGAGTTGAGGTACCTAACTTTAGGCAGCCAAGTTTGAAAAGTTTAGCTGTTATGCTTTTTACCACATAAAGGAGACATATCTATATCATAACATGATTCTTCAATCATGGGAGTATATGCAGGGCCTACTCACGTCAGTAAGGATTGCAGGGTCAGGTCAATCTTTCCAAAGACCTTGACCAGTAACGTCTCCATAATGTAGCATAAGTATAGGAGCCAAAATTTTCAAACTTGGTTGCTTCAAGTCAGACACTTAACCATATTTAGGCACCTAAATAATAGCCTGATTTTCAGAGGTAGATATCACCATCTATTTAGGTGCCTAAATATGGCTTTAGATGCCTAACTTCAGGCAAACAAGCTTGAAGTTTTGGTCATCATGTTTAAAAATTACTATTATAGATAAATTACAGAATAAATATAATTCATTTTTTAAAACCTAACTACAGATTCATGTCTTGCGCGTGAAGCAGTTGATTACCATAAATATTTTCAGGAGGATTTTGTAGCCTCTGCAAAGATAGCTACACAATCTATAATCCTTTACTTTCCCCCTACCTGCTAAACTATTCTTCTGCATTACCGCTGGTTTCACATGTCTTTAAACAACCTAGATTACGCAAAGCAGATGTCAGTAATTTGCAGGGATACACTACGACTGCCAGCTAAAATTTATTCTAATAATAAAATAATAATAACAGAGGGCCAGTGTGACATTATCTGACTAAAATATAACCATGCAAATCATTAGTGCTACCACTGTTATATAATTGCAACAAATCTTATACAAAGTGTGACATGTGGCCAGAAAGGTTAAGCATCTTGCAGGCCAATTGACCCAGAGTCAACCTGTAGAGACGTGTTAGAAATGGTAACTAGGGCCATTCCATGCTAGATAGGCTAGAATTTTGAAGTGCAAACCTGTATTGTTAGAGAATTAGAGGTGATACTAATTGTGTGTGTTTACTTATATCTTAAATGCTAGCCATGTAAACAGACAGTTCCTGTCTGTCACCATAGCTAATGATTCAGAGATCAAAAGGGAATATTAACATTTAGATGAATCTTGGGTGAAATAATGTCATTGTCTATATGTCTCTTTAAAGTCTGTGATAGACTGCTTAATGGTTGAATTATCTTATGTTAATCCATGTAGTTAATTATCGGTGAGGTTTAGGAAACAGAAGGTTACATCAAAAGCCTATTGTTCACCCAGGACTGTATGGTCAACCGGCTGCTAGAAAACTGCTTGGGTCCTGATCCTGTCTTCTCAGACCTGCTTGATGCTTCATGCAGGGGAAGCTTAAATTGTAAGGCTGAGATCCCAGTCCTAAACTGGAATACACTGAATATGAACATTGGTCTATAACCCATGGACTAATTACGAAAGAACTCTTTGCAACTACAAAGCTCATAATCTCTGCTATGAATCTGAATCTCAAGGATTATACTCATATCTGTCTGTGTATTGATCTTATAACCAATACTCTCTCTTTTCTTTTTTAATAAATTTTAGTTTAGTTAATAAGAATTGGCTGTAAGTGTGTATTTGGGTAAGATCTGGAATATTCATTAACCTGGGAGGTAATGTGTCCGATCCTTTGGGATTGGTAGAACTTTTATATGATGAATAAGATTTTCAGTAATCCTCATCATATTTGACTTGGGTGTCTGGGTGGAGGCCTAAGCCTGGGTTACTTCAAGGGAATTGTGTTGTTGGCTTCTGGGTAATTACAGAAGCTATTTTGTGCTGGCTTGGTAAATCTAAGTATTGGAATATCCATCAGCTTTGGGGATTGCCTGCCCCATTCTTTGCAGTTCACCCTAATTGAGTGACCTCAGTTGGCTCCCCTGGGACTCTGGTCACAGTCAGTAATTTGCAGGGATATATTATGACAGCCAACTAAAATGTATTCTAATAATAAAATAATAATAACACAGGGCCAGATTCAAATTTCAGTCACAACCGTGGAAATAAAGGGGAGTACCATTCTTCTCAATGGAATTGCCTTGGAATTACATCTGAGTAAATGAGATTAAAAATTGGCTCAGAGTTTTGCTTGTTTTTATATATACACGCTGTCAATAAAACTTATTTTGAGTAGATGTTAGATCAACATGCAGTTACCATGCATTTAAATTACAGGACATATTTATACTATGTAAAGGAAAACACACACACACACACACACACACACACACACACATTGTAAAACCAGATATATAAGTAACAAAAGACAAGTTCTCTCACCTTAAGGTGATATCACTACGTCAAATGAAAGAAGCAAGGAATAAAGCAAAAAACACAGAACTATTATATTTTGTTAGAAACGCTGTACAGAAAAAATCAGGCTCTGGTACATATTCAGAAATCACTTCAAAACATAGTATTTTAAATTTGCTGTCTTTAAATCAGTTGAAAAGATGCCCAATTTTAAATTAGTCATCTTAACTGATGGAGATCAGTGTTTAATAACAGGGTTGTCTCACCTGAAAGACACTGTAAATATCCAAAGCTGTAAATAGGAAAATGAATCCTCAAAGCTATTATTGGAATGAGCTCTGAAGTTATGTCAAAGTTTCAATATTCTTGTAGAGAATTTTGTTAGCATTGTAAAAGGCTTTATACTCAAGAGAGGGATTTAGTATAAAAGATAAGAACAACTAGTAGCCAATGGGAATTCAAATTTCAGCATTCTATCATTTCACTTCAGGTTTTTACACTCTAAATAGTTTACCAAATCCCCAAACACCATGATTTATTACATCTTTTTTTAAAAAAAGTAATTACTTCCACATAAGGTTTTAAAATGTCATAAATCTGTCAAATACATTATGCTTGTATGCTTTTAAATTGGAATGGCCAAATTATGACCTACATATCATACCATGTTCACGACTACTAACCTTACGTTAAAGGGAGAAGTGTGGCTCACACAGACTATAAATCCCACTCTAATTCAAACTGAGGCCTTTGCACATCACGTGTTGGCTCTCTAGCCTTGTATCAAATCATACCTCTCTATATTAAACCTGCGAGGAGCTGCAATCTTCTTATTTTAGTGCACATTAAGGTTAGACTCCTAGCAAACTGACAACATACTCTCAGCTCAGCTATTTTGGGTACCTCAAAGTTTTAAGTGATTTCTTCAATGTCCAGTGTCAAGAGTCCAAATGCAAATCATTAATACACATCTTCTTTATCACAAGAGTAAATGCAGATTATAAACACTTTATGGTATACAAGATCTTCTTGGTCTTTTTTATTCTTAAAATGATATAATGAATATTAACAACTCTATCCTCCCACGGATTGCAGGGAAGCTTTACATGGAGAACACCACTAATGGTCATCACATTTGTGTATTTTGGGTATATTCTTTCCCCCAATTCCCCTCTGTATCAGTAGGTGAACTGACAACTATAAAGCGCATTGACCCCCTGCATTTCTGGTCAGTTTGGAAACAGCATAAGTTGATAAAAACAGAAATGGACTTTCAACCATAAAATATTTTCTCAAGCAACAAAAGGGAAATAACTGTTGTTTACGAAAACAGAGGCTTTCTAGGAATCTTTTCCCTTAGTTCATTATTTACACTTATATTTTAACCTGTATAACTCATCTGTGTAACAGCTTTTTTAGAGTATTATTTTAAGTGAATTCAGCACTTAAGAAAGGTGCCAGATTGACAGCACTTGTGACTAAAGTATTTTCTTTGGCCACAGGATACTGCACACCAAATTCTGCTCTTGGTCCATCAATGTAAACAGTGAGGAACTCCACTGAAGTCAATGAAGTTACACCGGGGTGGATCCAGAGTAAATGAGAGCCAAATACGACCCAATAAATACACAGAGCAGCCCCAGATTTCATATAATTCCACTCTAACTTTGTAAATCTAGAGAACCTTGTACTGAATATGTCTGTGATTATTATTCAAGCTAAACAGAGCACTAGATAGACTATACTTCACAAGTAGGGGTGGACAGCAACTTTTTGAGTAAACTTTGAGTTGGCAAATGCCAACTTGTCAAAACCAAAACTTTTCACAGATATAGTTTTGAACCTAGATCACACATATCCAAAGAGAGTTCCCTAACCACCAAGCTATAAAATCAGCCTCTCTTGTGCTGGTCACATGAATATTTAATTTATACAAAATGGAACAGTTCAAACAGAAGAAATTGAAAAAGGCTGAGTCTATAACCTAGTGGCTAGGACACTGGGCTGTGGGACACACTGATTCAAGGTCCTGTTCCAAATCAGGTACAGCAGGACTTAAACCAGGTCTCCTACTTTGCAGGTAAGTGTGTAACCAGTGGACTATTGGCTATCATTTGCTAAGAGGGGAAAGAGTCCCTCTTTCTCTCTCTCATTTTTTCATGGACAATTTTGACAGGTTGCATTTTTGTTCTGATGTGGAATAAAAATAAATGTCAAAACTTCAAACATTTTCACTAATGGAATACTTGTTTTCTGGCCAGCCCTATTAACAGGTGCTCTCAGTTGTTAAGGCTATTTAAGATCAAAAAAGTATGTGAGTATCATATTTTTCAGAAAGAAACAGAGGAATGATTTGGACCATTTTTTAAAGAAGGAACAACCTTGATTACCAAAACAAGTTGCAAAGATCAACATTAGATTCAGCAACAGAAAAAAAAAACATTGAACATTTAAAGATCCCATTGAAGGGTATTTTGTTTTGTTTTTTTTCTTCAGGGTTGCCTTCTCTTATCCTTTATTTCCTTCCCACCCAACCATGGCATTACATCATTTTCCACAAGAGTCTGATTTAAAGTCCATTAGTGAATGGAAATCTTTCCATTAACTTCAGCAGTCTCTGGATCAGGCCCTTAGTCAGCAAAGATGGATGTGGTTCCCTTCCCTCCTTGTGTTAGGCAGAGGGAGTCTTTGGAGATTGATGTAAGATGTTCCATTTCATGCCAGGGACTAAGTGTGCTGCCTCTGTAGTAGTTTGTATCCACAGCTAGTCTAGAGAACCAAGTTTAAGGCTTCAGCTCAGAAAATGTGCATGGCTAATCCTCGTACATTGTTTTCATATCAACTGCTATGGCAGCTACTAAAAC
The DNA here is from genome assembly GCF_028017835.1 of Emys orbicularis. Lineage (NCBI taxonomy): Eukaryota > Metazoa > Chordata > Testudines > Emydidae > Emys > Emys orbicularis. The sequence continues at coordinate 47,863,150 of NC_088684.1, read as the reverse complement.
AAACCACTGTTTTTGATTTAATAGCTCAAAATTTCTGCTCATTATCATTTCTGAGTATTAGACTGACAATTAATATATAGGCAGCAGAAGCCATGGAGAAGTGGAACTCTACCATATCGTAATTGTTTCTGCAGAAACAGGCTTGTAGAGAGCTTCTGAAAAGGGTATTACTAGAAGCATGCTCATTATTTGACTAAAAATAAAAGAAAAGAAACAATTACAGAACATTTCTTTCATGAACTTTGTCAAACATCACATTCTATTTAGAAACTTGTGAACTATAATACTATCACCGGGGCAGGCAATTCTCTACACTAGAGCACTTATTCTAGAGCACCTGTGTTTTAATTAATACAGTTTTGGCAGAAATGTACATCAGATGATTGCAGAATAGCATAGCTACTCTTTTTGCCATAGCTTACTACAGTAAGTTAGACTTTTGTTGATTTATTTCAGGGAAGTGAAAATGTAGAAAACTGATCAAATGTGTTAACTTTTGAAAACATCATTTGTATGAAATGTTGACTGTGATTATTAATATATGGATGTCATCATGTAAAATACTAATGCAAATGCCAAACAATGTTCTTACTGGATTTATCAATGTGATTATGTTTTTGTTTATACAATCTCCTTCCAGTTGGCATTCAATGATTTCTTTCTTTTCCACCTCTTTCTCCCAAGCCCCATCTATAAAACAGTTATCACGTTTCTCAAGCTCCCTGCTAAACAAATTCCAAAATATACCAAGAAGGCCATTATGGAAATAGCATGTAAAAAGGGACAGGTGAACACCTGTAATATTTTTGTATGCCAAAATATTCCTTAAGGGATATTTTGTTTCATACAAAAACAAAGTCCTCCCAAGAGACTACTGATGATGCTGTCGCTGCATATATTTCTCTGCTAATATTCCCAAAGTTGGTTCCTATCAAGAAACTGCATTAAGTTATTTTAATTGTTTGTCCTCTGATGACTAAGTGGTATGCTGTAATCTCTTCTCAATGATAGGGAAATAGGCAGATAAAGCCCTGTGTAACAAGATGAGAACAAACTTTATTTCTACTAGGTCCTCATTGCAGTATTTATTTTGTACAGTGAGTGTCGTCTGTTGGTTCCCAAACTTTTATTACCAGGTTTATTATCCACAAAGGAAGAAATGTAAAATTGTCAGATATTTCTAGCTGGGGAAAAAAAGTGTTTCCTCTCTCAAGATCAGACTGTTCCAAAATATTACAATAGCTGAATAATTTAAAAGGACTAATTCTGTCCTTAGTTACATAGGTAGAGCTTCCATTGATTTCAGTGGTCAAATGGATGTAATTGAGGGCCAGCTTTGGCCCAGTGTGTATGCTCCTCTCTCAATATAAATGTCCGATGGGCCAGATTCTGCCTTCAAATTACTCTCATGCAACCTAGTTGAAGTCAAAGGAAATGTGTGTAAGTGAATGCAGAACTCACCCCAAGTGGCTTACGTGTGCCTAGGAGAAAAAGACAATATTCCAGAGTCTGTACACTGTAATTCTGTGTGTGAATAAGCACATCATGCTTTACTACCTACACTGAGGAAGACAGATGATCAAGTATACAAGAGAACACAAACCAAAAGACTGGAATTGCTGTGTAAGACAAATGTACTTGGATCCCATGTGGCACGGAAATAAAACAGGCTTGCCAATTTTCTAGCTAACATGCCCACTTTAATTTAGCTTAGTTTGAAATTTTTGTGCATGTACAAATATTTTTCTTTCAGACTGAAGCTCTTTATATCTGCTGCTTGACAGCCAATAGCAGAGAATGGCCACTGCTTTTCCCCTGTTTGCCACTTCTTATCCTTCCCTTGCTGCCAACTCACAACAGATTATTTTCCTTCCTCAAAACCACCACTAATGCAGCTTTTAAAAACCCTATAGTAGGTGGCGCAGCTGCACTCTCCCTGCATAGCTCAATCATTTTAGCTCTGCAAGGAACCTGATCTGTAATCACCACTCTGGAGGCTGAATCCGAAACATACTTCTGAACCTGGCTATTTCACAAGGCAGCATACACTTTCTGTTTCTCTTCCTGCTGCATTATCTGTTACAAGGTCTTTTAAATTCGTAAGTCCAGGGATGTCTGACCCACTCACCTCCCCTTAGGGCTGCCCTAAAAACTGCTTCGCTTTATTGCTTTTCAGTGCAATAATGCATGTGCTAGTGGGATACAATGATTTTTCCAATCCTTCTTTGGCATCAGGAGTTTAGGTAGACTCTTTCCTAAACTGCTAAGTGATTAAAAAAATCATTCCTGTCCGCTATTTTACCATGAAAGAATAACAACAAATGCCACATAGGGGGGTAGGGGTGCGGGGGAGGGCTGGGCACAAGGGAGAAGAATTCTTTTCAGAAAGCTTTTTGTTAATTTTAGAATAGGAATATGGATTCATTTGCATGTAATAACCAGTGGATATATTGCCACGGTGCTATATTTTTCCTCTCTTGATAGTCAAGCAAAATAACTTATCTAAAAAAAGAAATAAAATCCCCATTAAGTTTCAACAGAGATAAGGCAAGCAAACAGTTCATTTGTTACAAGTTTCCAGGTTTGTTTTCTTAAGCGTGCACTACTATACTTTTATTATTATTCTTTTTATTTGACATTGCTTTATGCCTTTGTACATGAATTTCAATCATGATGTTGCACAGAGTTAGGCTGTGTACACCGATATAAAACTCAAAATGGCAGTGAAATCATACATTATACGCTCAAAATGGCAGTGAAATCATACATTATACGCTCAACATTTCAGAGAGCTTGCAAAACTAAAAATCTATTTTATATTAAAATGATCATGTGTGTTTATGTCACTGGAAACCATTAAATGAATGTACCAGTTGACAGGCTGAAAGATTTTTGCATTGAGGAAGACAAAGGAATCTTCCTTGAAGATTTTCCACCAAAGGGAGAGTCCCCTTGAAATTTTTATGACCTCCAAGATACTTTTTCTGACATTTTTCTTATCCACTATCAGCTGCCTTCTGCGTCTCCTTCTGTGTTATCTATTAGCCATTCCCACAGTTAACCCTCCAATCCTTTACTTTTAATCACACTTCAAAAGCAGAGGGCAAAGCAGGGCTGACAGTGGAAATTTGCCAACTGGCCAGTCTGAAATAGAGCAGAAAAAAAGAAATGACAGTTTCATTCCCCATTTGAAATTGCTGCACTCTTTGGATATCCCAGTCATTGCAGTTCATGTGCTTTCAAGTTCCTACAGTCCTACTTTATTTTGTTGAAATATAAAAGTTGAGAGCACTTCAGTGCCAGTTACTTACTCAATTGTGTTCCTGTCCACTTTTCCTGTCATATTAATGCCATAGAACTGCTGCATGGCAGCTATAGCTGATTGCATGGTCTCTGCAGAGCGCAACACCGACATGCTGGAGTCAGTTGGTGGAAGGTAGCCATACTTTTGTAACCATACCTGCAATGACAAGTACAGTTCCTATTACATAGAAATTACAGTTAAGTAAAATATTACCTAATAGTTAGCCTCCATGTCATATCTGATGAAGCTTTTAATTCACCAAACATAAATCATGTTAGTTAGTTTGTAAAGAAGAAATTCTTTGGGGCTCTTATTTCACCAACTTTGCTAAGGATTCTGCTGTTTTAAGACCAAGAGCAGTTTATATCCTTGAGCCAGTTCTCATTATTATCTGCAAGTGCCAGCTTCAATTATTTACAGTATTTATTTATTTCAAGTAACAATTTAAGCACTTATCCCTGGCTCTAGGCACTTCCACCAATTTTTAAAGCAGACAAACTATAAACTCCACCACACATATGTCAAATATAATTGACTACCCACATGGTTCATAATAATATTTGCCCACTATAACAATAAATCCACAATAGCTCTTACACACAATGACACTGTTCTTATTTCCTCCTCAAACAGCCATGAAGAAGATGGGTTTGAAACATGCAAAGAAGGTTAACAAGTCCTTACTCTCATAGGCAAAAGGGTGGGGAGAAGGGGCAGGAGGAAATACCAGAGCCAACGCTCACTCCTGGTGAAAACCTGCCAACAGCCTCCTCATAGACTCATAGACTCATAGACTTTAAGGTCAGAAGGGACCATTATGATCATCTAGTCTGACCTCCCGCATGACGCAGGCCACAAAAGCTGACCCACCCACTCCTGGAATAATTCTCTCCCTTGACTCAGCTGTTAAAGTCCCCAAATCATGATTTAAAGACTTCAAGTCGCAGAGAATCCTCCAGCAAGCGACCCCTGCCCCATGCTGCGGAGGAAGGCGAAAAACCTCCAGGGCCTCTGCCAATCTACCCTGGAGGAAAATTCCTTCCTGAACCCAAATATGGCGATCAGCTGAACCCCGAGCATGCGGGCAAGATTCTCCAGCCAGACCCTCCGGAAAATGTTCTCTGTAGTAACTTTTAATATCCCATCATTGACCATTGTTACTAATTACCAGCGATGGCACGTTATTGACTTATTGACTAAAATCACGTTATCCCATCAAACCATCCCCTCCATAAACTTATCAAGCTTAATCTTAAAGCCAGAGAGGTCTTTCACCCCCACTGTTTCCCTCGGAAGGCTGTTCCAGAACTTCACCCCTCTGATGGTTAGAAACCTTCGTCTAATTTCAAGCCTAAACTTCCCGACGGCCAGTTTATATCCATTTGCCTATGAGGGAAGATTGATTGGGGTTGTTTAGTCTGGAGAAGAGAAGACTGAGAGGGGACATGATAACAGTTTTCAAATACATAAAAGGTTGTTACAAGGAGGAGGGAGAAAAATTGTTCTTCTTAACCTCTGAGGATAGGACAAGAAGTAATGGGCTTAAATTGCAGCAAGGGCGGTTTAGGTTGGACATTAGGAAAAACTTCCTAACTGTCAAATGAATCAGATGAAAAATGTAGAGCCTCCTCAGTCCTACTTAGCCTCATGTTAGACCGTATGCCTGGCCGGATAAAAATGCACCAACTGAGGTCCCCCTGTGTCATTCATCCAAGTCTTGGTTATACATGCAAAGTTGAAAGCCTTATTGTTGATCAAATCATTGATGGTGATAACTTTATTAACCACCAACCATCCATGAAAGATGAAGACCTGGGTCATTGCCAATGCAGGAACAAGACTGTTATATATGACTGAAATGAAATCCTCATGTTTATCAGCAGCTCAGAAGTCTTAACTCAAGTAGGCTTAAACTGTACCTGCCTACTATATCCATAGTTTGTATTCAATCAGAAGGATGATGCTGTGCTCATCTGGCTCTACAAAAAGGGAAGGTGTCCTACCAGGTCAGTATTAGCATATGCCCTGCCCACTGCTGCCTCAACATACCATCTCAAAGTACAAATGCGGCTCAGCCCAATAGCAATGTTCTATGCAATGGACGAGATTATACTGTCAGGTCCCATTTGACTGCAGCTTCCACATTTGGGGCCAAAGTTCATTTACTTCATACATTTCTGCTCTCTGTAAACCTTCTGGTTGATCAGGTCTCTGAATTTCAAGACTTCCCTGTAGTGTTGTCAAATAATAAAAATCCTACCTGTTGCAGTGCCCTCTACAGGAGATCCACATCTGTTTTCATTCTTGGATTCTCACTCCCTAGGCTGGGGCCGCAGGGAGTGAAATGTGAGATAGAGAAACGGGGAACATAGTCTCCAGCAAATTAAAGACACAGTGGATGGACTTTAAAGGGAATAGGTACAGCTCCCCTAAGCAGAAAGTTGATGGTGACACTATGGAGACCCAAGAATGAAGTTATTTTCTGGGCTCACTTATCACCTCAGAACAGAGCAGGTGAGGGGAAGCAAAGACTTGCAGAGAGTGAGAACTATGCAGGAAATTAAAACAAACCAATTAAGTAAAGTGCGAAAGAAAAGTCGTTCTTGACAACACTTTGCTGTTGCCTGAGACAGTACCAGCTTCTTCCTCTGGTATTCCAAATATGGATTTGTACCCTGTGGAGCAGAGACTGAGATGTGCTTTCCATGCAGATGCTCATCCCAGATGGCAGGAGCACATTGTTTTTGACTGCAGTGTAGGCTTCCGAGGCAGTCTATCCCTGATCCCCTACTAGGGCTGCCCCACTTCCAATTCTGACTCTGCTTCACGGCATAGCACAGGCAGCATTGCAAGCTGGGAGGGAGGGATATAGAGGGAGTTACCAGTGTCTGACTTCACCAGAAGCTGATGCTCCACTCCCCTCCATTAGGGAAGTGGTAAAGAGCAAGAGTGCAAAGGGGAGAAAGCAGGGCAGGTTGATACGCCCCATGACAGGGTGGGAGAAAAGTGGGTAGGGTGGTGGTAGAGGAAGCACCACAGTGGGTACAAGAGAAAGAGAGAAGGATAGAATACCCCTCAAAGATCAAGAAGAGACCAGTGTGTGAGTAGAAGGCTACCATAATCCTCCCTCAGTCTTCAGAACAATAACAAGTAGGGGAAACCACTGGCAGTGTATGGGAAGGTCACATGAATCTCCTCTGGAGAGGTTTCTCTGCAGGTTCAGCTAAGCCTTGAGGATATGTCTCTAAACTGATCCAACTGCTGAATCTTTGGGATTGCTCCACTGCTGTCATACATATCAGTTTACATCGTTGTGCCCTTTCAATGCAGCATCATGCAGCAACACAAGGGAATAAATAGAGGGCTGCAAATATAGGAACTGATGGCTCCCGTTTCACTTCTATAGTTTCCCCCCCCCCCCCCCCTCTGGTAGGAGAGGAAATTTTTAATAACTCATTCAAAATCTTTTAGGTTCTGAGTTCCCAATAATTAAGATATACACAAAACACCTAATTTAAAATTCAGTAAAAGGGACACACATCCCTCCAGTAGCTGGGAGGCTCCTAAACCTTGTCTTTTTCAGAGAACATCCTCTGGGGAAAAGTTTCAAATGCTGGCAACTATAGAGGAGACATTGGAATTTTGAGTGAAATCACAAACAGAGGAAAGCAAGAAAATGAGGTAGCTGGAATAGGAGGTAAAGAAAAGCAATTCTGGTCCATCTTTGCAGAAATTGTCCTTCCTCAGAACTAAAATTAGATGTATCCTATGTTCTAATCCAATGCAGGAGTGATAATGCAGTGTTGTCAGGGAAGTATATTTTCAGAACCCGTCTTATACTCTAGGGAGCTCATCTATCATGAAACAAGAAAATAGTGAAGTACACTCCTCATACATGTAATGACTGGGGTTGCAATGAAGACTGAACCAACTCTGTTACCTAGTTAACAGTGATAAAGTCTGTAATAGATTTCACTCATTCATGAGATTAATATAAAAAGATGCATGTTATCTCAAGTACAGAACTTTCCCATCATGCAATAATCTGTATGTAACCGAAAAGGATTCTATCGAAGTAGTTTTCATATATATGTTTTTTACTCACTGTTTACAATAACCTCTTGGAAACCTGAAGTGTTTCGTAACCAGTTTTTTTCCCCTCCACTGCATATGCATACTGGTTTCTTACTAGGTTACCAATAAGCATCAGGCTGTAACAAAATGATTTTGGGAGTATTTTAAGAAGAAATAAAGCATTGGGACTGAAGCATTTGACATGAAAAAATAGAATCCCACAAATTTTAAACCAAGTATATGAAGTGCCTAAGTGACACAGGAAACAATGCTTATTTAAAGCAAGGGGGAGGGAGAAACAGGATTTCAATAGGAGGAGCTTTCTCAGGTATTTAGGTACCTGAGACTCATTGAAAGATAATGGGATTTAGGCACCTACATGCCTATGTCACTTTTGAAAATGGGACACAGGCTCCTAAGTCACGGAGGCACTTTTGTAAGTGTTACCATATGTCTATGTGAAAATGTACACCAATGGAGTTTCTTGAGTTACACTACAGTCCTTCAACCATTATACGGCCTTCTTAGGGCTGCCCCAATAGTGCATGTTGTAAGCTGATAATGGTGTATTCTAATTACAGGCCTACCTGCTGTAACAAACACTGACTTTTCTGTGACAAGCTGATGAGGCAGACCAGAAACTATTATTTACAGAGAACACTATAGGGTAATTTCTGCTCTGCTTCCCCCACCTCCTCGCCCCTATATTTCTGATTTCACCAGTCCTGTACTGAAGGGCTCTTTCTCTTTTTAATGCCCCGAGAAACAGCAGTGGCCCTTCAAAGAGCACAGAAATTTGGGGTGCTTTCTGCAGCATATCTATTCAGTATAAAGCTTCCTCGGATGACAGGATAACACATATTTTGGATGGGGGGAAGTAGTAGATATCATCCTATCTCAACTTCAGTAAGGCTTTTGACACTGTCTCTCATGACCTTCTCATAAACAAAGTAACAAAACATAGCCTAGATGAACCTACCATAAAATGGGTGCACTACTGGCTGGAAAACTGTTCTCAGAGAGTAGTTATCAATGGTTCACAATTGAGCTGGAAGGGTATGTTGAGTGGGGTCCCACCGGTTCTGTTCAATATCTTCATAAATGATTTGGCATAGAGAGTACACTTATAAAGTTTGTGGACGATACCAAGCTGGGAGGGGTTACAAGTGCTTTGTAGGACAGGATTAGAATTCAACATAATCTTGATAAAATGGACAAATGCTCTGAATTAAAAAGGTTGAACTTCAATAAGGATAAATGCAAAGTACTCCATGTAGGAGGGAACAATCAATTGCACATACACAAAATGGGAAATGACTGCCTAGGAAGGAGAACTGCAGAAAAGGATCTCAGGTTTATAGTGAATCACAAACTAAATATGGATCAACAATGTAACACTGTTGCAAAAAAAGCAAACATCATTTTGGAATGTATTAGCAGGAGTGTTGTAAGCAAGACACGAGAAATAATTCTTCCGCTCTACTCAGCAGTGACAAGCCTCCACTGGAGTGTCCTGTCAGGAAAGATGTGGACAAATGGGAGAAAGTCCAGAGAAGAGCAACAAAAACAATTAAAGGTCTAGAAAACATGACCCTGAGGAAAGACTGGAAAAAACAGGTTTGTTTAGTCTGGAGAAGAAAAGACTGATTACAGTCATCTAGCATGTAAAAAGGTGTTATAAAGAGGAGGGTGATAAATTGTTCTCCTTAACCATCGAGGATAGGACAGGGGCTTAAATTGCAGCAAAGTAGATTTAGGTTAGACATTAGGCAAAGCTTCCTAACTGTAAAGGTAGTTAAACACTAGAATAAATTATCTAGGGAGGTTGTGGAATCTCCGTCACTGGAGGTTTTTAAGAACAGGTTAGACCAGTGGTGGGCAACCTGCGGGCTACATGTGGCCCATCAGGGTAATCTGATTGCGGGCCATGAGACATTTTGCTGACATTGACTGTTCGCAGGCACGGCCCCCCACAGCTCCCAGTGGCCGCAGTCGCCGTTCCCGGCCAATGGGAGCTGTGGGAAGTGGTGGGCAGGTATGTGCTGGTTGCCGCTTCCCGCAGCTCCCATTGGCTGGGAACGGAGAACCGCAGCCACTGGGAGCTGCGGGGGGCCATGCCTGCGGATGGTCAACGTCAGCAAAATGTCTCGCGGTCCACAATCAGATGACCCTGATTGGCCGCATACAGGCCGCAGATTGCCCACCACTGGGTTAGACAAAGACCTGTCAGAGATGGTCTAGATAATATCTAGTCCTGCCTCAGTGCAGGGGACTAGACAAGGTGACCTGTCAAGTTACCTTCTAGTCCTACATTTCTATAACTTACCAAAGATAACATGTTAATATGACATAAATAACAGCAACATAAACAGTGGGAGATGGTATCCTAGCCTGTTAATAGTATCTATAAACATGGATAATAACTATAGCAATTAACAAATGAACTCAACAACTCTGACTGGAGTGTTACTGATTGGTGGAATCTGAGATAAAGGAAACAAGTTAACAACTAAGAAATCCTGAATCTTCAGAACCCACTGATCTGGATGTAATAAACAATCCCCTTCTTTGAAACCTCATATTGGGGTGGAAGAAAACTTAAATGGAAACAACTATCCTCAGAACTTCACAAACAACAATCCTCTCTGCTAGTGCAAAGATGTCAAAACAAGTGTTTAGACGGAACAAAGGAGGAACCAAACTGTTGGCCTGAAAATTTAACAGATGTCCTCTCTTTCCAGACAGGAAAAAAAGTGACTGAGTTCTTGTCTAGTGAATTACTGAAATAAACTGGATTGCTTTCTGAGCCCCATTGCCAGTACAAACGATCATTGTGACAGTTCGGGGATATGTCTGCGTCATGTAATGAATTCCAAGTTGTTTTATGAATGTCATTTATGATTGTAACCTTCATTGTGGATTAGATCATCCATCCTGCAGCAGGGAACTGACATCCACTGGAGACACCTATGTCTGGGAATCAGTGACAGAGCAATCAAGGGTCAGCAGCACTGGAGTGGAACAATAGGTCTGCAGCTAGCAGGAGCCATTTATTTTGAATGACTTTCTACCCAGAAGCTGACTAGGTAGGTGTGGGGGCCAGGGGCCAGTGCCTGGAAACTCCCCAATAGAAGTTCCTGGGTAAGAAAGCTGACAAAGGCTGCTTTTCCGAGCAAGAAGCCATTCCCGCGGCAGAAGTAAGACAGTCACCCCAAGAAGGACACACGGGCTGCGTAGTCCAAGGATTCAGACCAAACCCAGGACTGTCAGAGATAGTCACAATGAGGAGGGATGTGTTCAGAATAGTTGCTCTCCTAAGATCTAACACTGTACTGTTGTTTAAGAGTAAAAGTGTTCAGGAGGGCTGTGGCACTGGTTCCAGGGTCAGGACAGCTGGACTGTGGGGTCCCACTTCTTGGACATGGGATCTATACCGGGGAGTGCAACTGAAACTCCCAGTCACTACCCAGACCCAGGGTACTTGGAAGCACATGGGATTCAGCAGTTGGACCCAACAGCAACAGACTGCTATCCAGCTAGAGAGTGGGTTGGGACCAGTTGTGACATATTATGACCAAAAGCTTGGTCCTGGAAGGAAATTTCTTTGGGAGACATGATTCAATTATCCACAACAATTGTGGATTTATTACTGACTGAAGACTGAGAACCTACTTCACAAATTATTCAGGACAATGCTCTCCACTCACTAACAAAAATGTCTGAAGAAGTCTATTATAAAGCCAGGCCCATGGAACCACCTCCAGACATGAAACTAACAGTCCTAGTAGATGTAAACACTCCCTCAGAGAGCATATGTTGAGAGATGTTATCCTCCTTATGGCTTGCTGGATTTTCTGTAGCCTCTTAGAAAATGAGAATACTTTTATGAGGCGTGTGCTGTATGGAAGAAATTGGCCAGATAAGTAAGATGCTGGAAAAGGTGAAGAGAAACTCTTGAAACTTCTAGAACTAAGTCCTAGAAAGCCTGCAGAACCATGTTTATGCCTACTTTGATTAAATCCACAGAAAAGTCCCTAGAGGGGGCAGACTTCCATGTACACAGTTAATGACATTCTTTTTACTGAGGGCTGCTGCGATATCTCTGTCATATCTCTCCAGATCTTCTGTGAGATGGCCAAACCACAGGCAAGAGCTATTGTGCACAATATATCCAGGGTCAAACAAAGATAAATCTGGTGGGACAGGACAATGTGCATATGAAAATCTGTCCTGCAGCCAGATAATTCCATAAAATAACAATTTTATTCACACCAAAACTTAACTCTGAAATCATAGAATCATAGGACTGGAAGGGACCTCGAAAGGCCATCTAGTCCAGTCCCCTGCACTCATGGCAGGACTAAGTATTATCTAGACCATCCCTGACAGGTGTTTGTCTAACCTACTCTTAAAAATCTCTAATGATGGAGATTCCACAACCTCCCTAGGCAATTTATTCCAGTGCTTAACCACCCTGACAGTTAGGAAGTTTTTCCTAATGTCCAACCTAAACCTCCCTTGCTGCAATTTAATCCCATTGTTTCTTATCCTATCCTCAGACGTTAAGAAGAACATTTTTTCTCCCTCCTCCTTGGAACAACCTTTTATGTATTTGAAAACTGTTATGTCCCCTCTCAGAGACATATGCTCCTGAATTTACCTGAGAATAAATCCTTTGCAATCTGTGTTCCTGCTGACCCAACAACATGAAAAGCAATCTCATGAGAGTACCCTTTCCTTTTCTTTGAACTGGAAAGACATTGGGACAGAATTATCCAGGACAGGAGCCCATATTCAGTACACTAATCCTCTATTATTTCTGTCATGACCCACACATATGCAAAGTACCACTCCAAGTCCTTTGAAATGGGATAACCTATACTCTACACGAGCAAAACCAAACATGCTCCTGAACAGTCACAAGGTTTCCCAATCTCTCTAATCTTAGGTCTGCAAGTGTCTGCTCCTATCATGAGGATTAAATAAATGATTCCCAGAGAATCAGGAAACTGAATAGGTGTCCCATTTTATTATTGTTTGGGGAGGGAGAGAGGGAGGCTCTAATTGGGAAGGGTCCCTATTGTGCTAGTCTGAACAAACACAAAATAAGAGGGAGTCCCTTCCTCTTTCATGATGAAAGAGTATTTGTGCATTTTCATGATCATTTTCTGAAGTTTTTGCTCAATGGTTTCTGTAATGCAGCTTCCAAAGATATACGGTCAGCTTCTACTCAGCTAAACATCCCAGCGGGTTGGATCTTTATATAACGTTAAACAGGCTCCCTCTAAAACCTCACAATCTTCCATGTCCAAAACAGGCTCACCTTACCTATGGATATTGTCCTGGGGAGAAGCCGTCTCAGAGGGATAATGGTGGGTCTACCTCCATCTTGACCTACCTAAGAGGGGGAGATACCGGGGCTGTAGGGCTTCCCCTTTCTCCAGGGGACTTTCTACGGAGGAGACATGGGCTTCTCCCCCTTCTTTCACACCCAGGAGTTAGCCTCGGGCATCTGCCAAGGGTCCCCTCTTCCCATTTAGCTCCCTCACAGCTCCTCCTATTGAAATCCTGTTTCTCTCTCCCCCTTGCTTTGCCTCACTTCTCCTGTGAATGATATCCATCAGTCTCTGTGTGCTCTCCAACAGATGTCCCCCATTTGTGTACCACTTCATGCGCATCCTTTCTGTCATTATCCCTTTCTATGCTCCACCACCTAAGCCTGCTCTGTACAGGCCTATCTAATGGCAGGAACATACAACAGAACTGCTCATGCAGCTGCCCAGGACACGGAGCACTGCTGGCCACACCAGGATAGTTAGCATACATGCAGTGTGTTCTAGAGGAATGAGCATGAGGCTGACAGTCAGGAACCAATCCCGCCACTGACTCTCTGTGTGGGTTGGGAAATTTGATTGACCTTTCTGTGCATCAGTCTGTACAACATGGATAATATTTACCTACTTCCCTCCTCACAGGGTTGCAAGGATTTGTAAAGGGCTTGGAACGTGTAAAGTGCCATATACTTGCTATCGTGATTTAATGAGGTCTCTAGTACAGCAATAACTAGAGTTCAAAGTGCTTCTTTCTCATCATTACAGTACAGAGGATTACAGCAAGTTGAGGGGATAAACCCTAGCATGCCTTGGTATTAGCATTTCTTTGATCCCCATACATTTGCACTACCTCACCTCCAAGCTGATTATTTCTGTCTAAATCTATCTAATCTATATACACAGGCTTTATCTGTAGTGTACTTGGGAGGAGGGGTGTTTCTTCCAAGTCATTGGCTTTAATGGTAAACAGGGGACAGATACAGCTTGCTGCTTTCTTCCTACAATTTAACACTTTTTTCTCTTCTTCACCTCCTCTATTTTAGATTCCACTAAGATATAAAAAATGATCACAGACATATGTCCTCACCATACCAAAAAGAAAAAGATAAAGATAAAGAAAAAGAAAGACAATCTACATCTGCTGCCACCATCTCATAAGAAGCAAAGAAGTGACTGAAGGTGCTTGGTGCTCATTTTAAATGCTGCAGAATCTTCTGAGCTCTGTGAATGATCACTGCAGCCTGTCAATTACTTCCTGAAAGAAGCACCCATCAGTTTTGCCTATGTTGGCTATGTGGGGGTAGAAATAGCTTCGTTGCCTGTATAAGAATTTAGCTTCATTGTCTATATAAGAAAAATAGGAACTATTGTATATACATTACTGCTATAAAATTAAATTTGCATTGCTATTTGGCATTCCTGCTAATGTAATTTTGTATATGTACCTACATATATGATATTGACATAAAAAAATTGTCCTTTGGATATGTCCCAATAGATGGTTTAATAAAAGTGTAGAAACTTTGTTCTAAGACATTTACACAGGAAATACATACATACATAATGTACTAACAGATGGTGGCGTGCTACTTTAAAAAGGCTCATGGGAAGGTAGTCCATTGTAATAAAATCAAAAGGTCAAGCTGCAAAGTTCCTTTGGGGAAATGATTATTGAAACCACATCTGACATTTGGTATTTGAAACAATTAGATAAAGTAACTACTATTGCACTTTCCAAGGCTTTAAGTTTGCATCAGCAAATTTATGGATTACAAGATAAACATCTATAGGAAACTTGTGTTAGTCAACCCGTTTTTTCTTGTTGGTCTCAATAGCACTTTTATTTAATTTCCCGTTTCCTCCTCATTTTTTTCTATCTTTTTACAGCCCTAAGAAAAAACAAATTTTGAATTCTAGAAATATATCCTTAAATATAAATACAAACAATCGTGTTCTCATATTTCAGTTGAGACCAGATCTGCAAAATAATAAAAACCAGACCGAAGCAAATTAACAAATACCATACCACACTGCACACTCAGGTGCATACAGTCAATGTGTAAAATTCTACAACTGTAGAGAAAAATAATCTAAATTAGTCCCACTGAAATCAACAGCAAAACTGACTTCTGTGACAGCAGCATTGTACGTCACTGAAATGGAAGCTATTGCCTCTTCTTTCCCTTCCACTCCTCTCCCACAACTAATCCTGTCCCCACTCCTTGCAATACATATTCTAGCAGCTCAAGTTTCAGTTCAGATATATACTTTGGGGATGTAGAGATAGTAAAAGGTTATATTCATTGCTGTTCAGTATTTTTAAAAGCTTCTGATAGAAAAACTTCAGATTCTATTATATTTGCAATCATTTCCAAACTTGTGTGAGGGAATATTTTTGAATCCCATGATCAAAATAGCCTTTTAAAATAAATTCACACTAAAGTTACTTTTAAACCTTATATTTCTCATTTCTGCCTGTCTCTTCTTTTCTCAAAAAAGTCAGCTATTTGAGACCTAAACTTTAGAGATGCTGTGGTTCAAAGTTGCCTATTATTCTGCTAAACAAAGTTTTGTAGTTTAGAATCAGGCTTTTTTTCTGATTATTTCATAAAATTATAATATTTTAAGTGCCATAATGGCTCTTTGAGAAACTTTACTCCTGTTTTCTTTAGAAGCCTGGAGAAGATAGATGGGCTTGGATTTTATAAGGAAAATAAAGCATATGACTATAACCAAATCATAGTCTCCTATGGAAATACAAGAGAGGGTAAGAAAAGGCCACAGAAAATTGTGCAAGGCTCAGTCTTTGCAGTTTCCATCATATCTTCCTCTACAGGTGAGGCAATAGGGGGTTAGTGGAGGAGGCAACGAGTGTAATCTCCCCAACCTATGGATTTCCTGGGGAAAGGAACCCCCAATCTTGGGAGCAGTTTATGACTGCCATTCAATTGCTCTGAACCCCATTTTCCCCAGGCAGACACCATCTGTAGCTGTGCAGTAAGTGAGGATTGGATTTCTAATCAGAAACCACAGGAGTCACCAGGAAATGGTTGTATGGAAAATGGCTAATCTACTACTCCATTCCCACCTACCCCACCTTTGAAGCCTTGCCTTCAATACTGGAAGACTGCTAATCCTATAGTGCTCCAGCAGAAGAGTTTTCATAGGGATTCCAAGGACAGGGGAGACAGTGTTGTGGAGCTAAAATTCCCCACTTCCCTAGGAGAGTTCTGTAGGAGAAGGGTGACTGCTCCTGAGAAGGTAGCAGCCAAATGGAAACTACTACTGCAATTTTATATACTTACCTGCAACCGTTCTCACTGATGTTCGCCACAGGTAACCCTTGTTTTAGTTTTCTCTGCTTTATGTGTAATTTACATGGAGCCATGCAGTAGCTCTGTACTGTAAACAGCAATGGTGACAATGCCAGATAAATACATTGATATTTTTATATCCCTTTAACAGTTTCCATTTCCTTTATGTTAATTCTGGTCCAGTAAATATGACAGTTTGTTAATAGACTGGCTTTTCACCATGGTTCAAATCCTACTTAGGTCACACATGAAAATGAGTTTAGTGATTCATCTTAGTGCCTTGTTCGACATTTGCCCATACTTCAAAATCACCATAAAATGTGTCACAACTGGCTTCATGACTAGATTGATAAGTATGTTACAGATGAGGTACATTGACAGAACTATGTGTAGAAGACTGTATAGCTCCTGCCTGCTAGCCTGCTTGCTGTGCTATGGACCACAGTCACTTCTGGTACAAAACATCCATTGACTGATGACAGAACATGACCACTGTGGCTAGCTGTACTAGACCCTCACTTTCATGAACCTAGAAGCCATCAAATGTGTTCACTTGAAAAGTAACTGAATCCCATTTACTTAGCAGATGTATGGACTCCTTCCACAATTATTTGAAAGACAACACACATTTCAGTGCATCTGCAATTCTCCTTTATATGTCACTTTCCAAAATTCCTTTTGTTGTTGTTGTTGTTGTTGTTAAAGGGGCAGGAGTACTAAAGTAAAAGGGGATGGCGTGGTGAATGGTGGATTCATGCCAGTGGGTAACGTGACAAGGTGATTCCTGCAAACAAGGGATATACAGTAATTGCTTCAAAGCAAACCAGGAGACTGTTTCTTATTAGCTCCCCTATGGGGCTACTCTCATCATTACTTCAATTTGAAATGCAGTAGTGCAATTTTTGCGTGGCTTAATTAGTGGCCTGATAATGCGCACTGCTGAGCTTTCTCAACTGTCATAGGTTTCAATGGGAGTTGAGGGGGCTCAGCACCTTGTAAGGCTCAGCAAGAGGTCCCCAGCGTCCGGCAGGAGTAGAACTTACATCTGCATTTGTAATTAGAAAAAAATGGCTCATTAAAAGTGAGAACATTGTTTTCTTTACAGTAAACTTGGGTAAAATTATTTCCTTTTATAACTTATGCATTGTGCTTTTCTCTGTACATGCATTATCTTTCTAGCTCAAAAAATACAGCTAAATTTAAAGATGATGAAAGGGGAGTGAGAGAAACATTTTTTTTTCTAAGAAGCATGATCTTCCATACAATTAAGGAAGATAATATGCAAAACAATGCCATCTAATACATTTTAGAAACTGCATTTGTAATGATTAAACATAATAGGTTCTGTATTCTTGTAGCGATGTCATTAGCATGCTAATCCTGTGAACATTATGTTTAAATATTTCAAGCAGCATCTTATTAGATACTCATTTGTGTTCAATTTAACGTAAGTCATTTTGACTTGATCTACTATAAACTACTGGCAAATTAGAGATGGGCCAGCCCTATCATCCAGCAGCTAGGTCCACCTTTTCAAAAGGGTACACATATGTTTCCATAGGTCCAACTCGCTAGTGTACAATTCCTGATACACAGGCACAAGCTGAAGACTTGTACATGTGCACCCTCCCAGACTGTGTGTATATACCGATGTGTGCACTCAGAATTGAGTTTAACACAGAAGTACACACACTTTTGCAATTTTGGCTTTGAAAATAAGAAACCAGCTTTGGAAAAGTGGTAGTGCCGTTAAATATAAATGTGTGAGCTGAATATTTGATTCTCCAGGTCTTTTATACATATATGAACAGCAACAAATACTGGGATTAATCACAGGGGGATAGGGCCAAAAAATAGGGAGGTTGGGAGAGTAGCAGTGACTTTTCCCCTTTCACTCCTCTCAGCAGCCAGAAGATCTAGTGAAGCAGTAGTGAAGACCCTTCCCTCTCACACGAACCAAGAGATGCTTCATGGGCAGGGCCGGCTCCAGGCACCAGCAAAGAAAGCAGGTGCTTGGGGCGGCCAATGGAAAGGGGCGGCATGTCCGGGTCTTCAGCGGCAATTCGGCAGCGGGTCCCTCAGTGCCTCTCGGAGCGAAGGACCCACTGCCGAATTGTCGACGAAGAATGAAGCAGCGCAATAGAGCTGCCGCCGAAGTGCCGCCGATTGCAGCTTTATCTTTTTTTTTTTTTTTGCTTCGCCACTTGAGGCGGCAAAAAAGCTGGAGCCAGTCCTGGTCATGGGAGAAGAAGCACAAAGTTCTGTCTCCGGTCCTAAGGGTGGAGTTTCATATTTATTAGTCATGTATTAGTGAGAGGAAATTTTGAAAGCTGGAGTCTTTGGGCAGGCCCAGAGACATCACCCTCCCAGATTTTTCAGCATCCTCTCCCTTTCCAGTAGATATTGTGGTTTACAGAATCACTGAATCACCTCAGTTGTGCTTTCCACAAGGTCCAGTATTATGATTCCTGGGAACCTCGGTCGCTAGAAAAGAAATATCAGTACATGCCTCTCCCTCCAGTCCCATTGGTAAAAAGTGAGACATGACTAGGCTGTGAATAGGCTTGCATTGGCTGTGAAGTTTCACAAAAAAGTCTCAAGCAACAGGGACTTCTGAAGGCATATCAGATTCCAGATGGACATAGGTTTTTTGGTCCCTCACTTCTCTCCAGGGATTCTCTTATATATTTCCTTTCCAGGTGACCTCTCTTGATCTAACCAACTCTCCTTCTCCCTAGACTACTCTCACTGTCCTCTCATCGGAGCAAGGAATTTGTCTTTTGATCAGCCTGTTCTACCTGCACCTTGTGCTTTAGGGATATGCTTCCAGATAGTGGAGGCCCTTCAGACTTCCTCCTACCTCAGGACTCCTCCCAGAGTGCACCTTGAAGTAATATCCTATGCAGCCATGCTTAAACCATATCTGTCGAGCAACCATTTGATTGCTTCTAAAACCTGCCTCCCATACTCCTCCAAATGGTAGATTATTACTTTTATATTAGTTTTTACTAGGTATCCAGCACACTGAATTTGATATTTAAACTAAGGGAGGATGTTCGTGGTGGAAGCATACTCTAGCCTCGGCTTCAAATGGCTTTCACAGATGACTGAAAAACAAAGTAAAGCTAAAGCATTTGATAACTGCAAAAGTCATTAATTGGCTGTACATGACAGTATTGGGAATATTATTCCTATAGCACAAGATGAGGGGAGATAAGTGTTTTGAAGGTCTGTGTTTCTATTTTAATAAAATAATAATTTAAAAATGAATAAATAAGAGCAACATGGAAACTGCCACAAAAGAGTATATCAGGGATGGTCTGTCTAGACCTGTATTCTTTCTCTGACAGTAACAACTTCCTCATGTTTCAGGGGAAGGTGTTTGAAACCTTTACTGGACAATTAGGGAATAACTTGGCCATGGAGGAAATTTCTTGCCCCAATCAGTTAATAGTTGGCTTTTGTCCTAAAGAGGCAGGGATTTTATCCCTCATACGTTTTTACTCTAACACAATCAGGGATACAATCATTTTCAAGTCTTTTTTCTAAACATCCTACTAGGCTCTTGGACTGGCTGTATTGTGGCAATGAGTCACAGACGTTAATTATGTTAATAAAAAAAAGGGTTTCCTTTTTCAGTTTTAACTTTGTTCCCTTCCATTTTTATTGATGTGCGCACACATGTCCGAGCAGCCTGTTTCAAGGTGATCAAGGGTCATGTAACAGTTTGAAGGCAGGACATCCTATAAGAGGAACCTGCTCAGTCAGGGATGGAGATGCGGGGTCAGAGGAAGGACCTGGGATGCATCAGCCAGGAGAAGGTCTGAGAGGAGATAGCTGCAAGAAGCAAGCGAGGAAGCTTAATGGAGCAAAGCTGTAGGAAATGCCATGCAGCATGACCTGTGTTTTGGGGAGTTAAGTGGACACTGAACTGGTTTGTTAAATAAAGAAAACCCTGAAGAAAGGGACTGAAGTTCTTCTGCTTTTCCAAACGATATGTGATGTATTGGCTGGTGAGTTGGCCCACAGGGTGTATGTGCAAATGCTTTACTTTCCCACAGAGGGCTAGAAAGCTGCAGGGATGCGTGCCTACACATCCTGTGGCTCCTACAAGTATAACTGAAAATGTTTGTGTCATGTCAAAATACATTTGTGTTTAGGTTCAGAACAAGCAATTTATTTTATTTATTTCTATAGGGTGACTACAGAAGCTGAAATGTCAAGTTCTGTACATGACACTCTTCATAATAAGAGACATGCACTGACCCTTCTAAAATTTTTACTTCTCATTATTATACTACAAAATATATTGAAATTACTTTCAATTCCCCATTCTTGTGAAGGTTCTGAGATGTTTCAGACACCATCCAGTAGGTACAGAACCCAGCATTGTGTTAGAAAACCTTGGAAAGATTGTTCCTTCACACTCATTGTCATGTTCTTTCTTTCTTGAGCTCCCAAATCTGAAAACTATTAGTGCTGGAAAAACAGCTGAAGCTGCTCGGAAAGACTGTTTTGACCTTCTTGCCAAAGGAAGATTATATTGTGAAAAGTCAACTTAGATCTCAGACTCTTCAAATTCAGTGAGGATGTAGCACCTTTAAGGAACTACTCTGCCACTCAAAAAGCTTCCAGAGTGACTGCTCTGTACTTGAAAGGCACCGTGGCCAACTTTGAAATAGACAAACTCAAGTGCAGAACTGAAGCTCTGCAAAAGCTGCATTTTGTGGAAACATGGGCCCCAATTCAGCAAAGCATTGAAGCATATGTTTAAGTCTATCCCTATGTTATCAACAGTATTTATATGGTTCCTTTTACCATAATATCTGAGCATCTCACAATCTTTAATGAATTTATTCTCACAACACCTACAGTTGGGATGTAGAACGTTATTGTTATCCCCATTTTACAGATGGGGAGCTGAGGCACAGAGAGTTGGCCAAGTGACTTGTCCAAGGTCACACAGGAAGTCAGACACAGCTCACCCTGCTGCTCTGTCCGCGCTGCACTGAAACTCCCAGGACCCACTGAGAAGGTAAAATTGAGGGCTGGGCCCACATGAGCCCTGATAGCATCAGCTCCCACCTTGGTGAGCTCCCTGACACTTGCTGAGGGGGAGGACATCATGTGAGATCACAGGCTTCTTTACAGAGCTGAGATTGGAAACGGACACAAAAACCTCTCAGGAAGGTAACAAACCAATATTAGCAGCCTCTGCAGAAACCCAGTTCCCACTGGACTTTTATTCAGTAAAGCACTTATGCATGTACATAAGTCTCTTTGAAGTCAAGGGGAGTTAAGCACATGCCTCAAGTTGCTTAAGTGTTTAGCTGAACAGGGAAGGATGGCTGAGTTGGGGGCTAAGGAAGCTTTTGGGCCGAATTTTTAGTTTTCTGCAATAGGGAACCACACAAATGTGTGCACATCTGTTGCTCAGCTACACCCCACTACATTCATACACAGAGATTAACTACATGCTTAAAACACTTTTGCACATCCAAATGCAGAATTTAGCCTGCACATGAGCATGTACACACTTCTGTAGTTTCCCACTTGGTCCAGATTTGAAAACATGCCCCTTTCTTTATCAGACTGAACATCATTTGTATTGAGGGTCATCATTGTACAAACAAGCCTCATTATTCTGCCCTTTACGAAACTTCACATTATATCATTCTTTCAAAATAAATGTCACCCTACTTCTCAGCAATGAAGATTCAACATTACTAAGACTTCATAGTCATTATAAACTATACTGAATTAATTAGCACATGATGGGTTATTATTATAAATAATTAAAACCAACCACATTTATCAAAATAAATGAAGTACTTTATGATGACATATAATTGTTGTTCACCTTCTAATTCACAAAAATCAGTTAATTACAATGTCTCCACGTTGACTGCAAATTAGCAAAAATTCTATTCTTACTCATTCAACAACCAGAAAACTTTTCTATGAAAGTTGATTTGACAGTAACTTTATAAATTCTCATTATGTAAAATATAAGTCTTTCCAATCTTTAAACTGATATACAAATCCTAGTTTTGAAATACAGCTTTTTTGTGTATATTTATAAAACAAAAAAGACCATCAAAAAATCATGTTCAGATTTGACAAAAATTCCTCTCCAGAATTTGTCTTCAAAGAATTTCCTTATATAAGAACATAAGAACGGCCATACTGGGTCAGACCAAATGTCCATCTAGCCCAGTATCCTGTCTGCCATCAGTGGCCAATGCCAGGTGCCTAGGGTTGTCAGGCATCTGGTTTTCAACCGGAACGCCCGGTCGAAAAGGGACCCTGGTGGCTCCAGTAAGCACAGTTGACCAGGCTGTTAAAAGTCGGATCGGCAGCTCAGCAGGGCTAAGGCAGGCTCCCTGCCTTCCCTGGCTGTGCATGGCTCCCAGAAACAGCCAGCGTGTCTGGCTCCTAGGCACAGGGGCAACCACGGGGGCTCGCGTGCTGCCCCTACCCAGGGAACTGCAGCCAATGGGAGCTGTGGGGGTGGCGCCTGGAGGTTCAGGCAGTGCGCAGAGCCCCCTGGCCCTTCCGCCTAGGAGTTGGACATGCCAGCTGCTTCCGGAAGCGACCTGAGGTAAGCACTGCCCACCCGGAGCCCACACCTCAAACCTCCTCCCCTGAGCCCAACCCCTTGCCCCAGCCCTGAGCCCCTTCTGGCACCCAAACACCCTCCTGAAGCCCACACCCTCTCCCGCACCTCAATCCCCTGCCCCAGCCTGGAGCTCCCTCCTGCACCCCAAACCCCTCATCTCCAGCCCCACACCAGACTCTGCACCCCCAGATGGACCCTCACCCTCTCCTGCACACCAACCCCCTTCCCCAGCCCAGAGTCCTCTCCCTCACCCTGAACTCCTAATTTCTGGCCCCACTCTGGAGACCACACTCCCAGCCAGAGCCCTCACCCCCTCCCACACCCCAACCCCAACCCCTGCTCCAGCCTGGTGAAAGTGAGTGAGGGTAGGGGAGAGCGAACATTAGAGGGAGGGGGATGAAGTGAGTGGGGGTGGGGCCTTGGAGAAGGGGAGGGGCAAGGGTGTTCTGTTTTGTGCAATTAGAAAGTTGGCAACCCTACAGGAGCCCCAGAGGGAATGAACAGAACAGGTAATCATCAAGTGATCCATCCCGTCGCCCATTCCTAGCTTCTGGCAAACAGAGGCTAGGGACACCATCCGTCCCCATCCTGTCTAATAGCCATTGATGGACCTATCACCCATGAATTTATTTAGTTCTTTTTTGAACCCTGTTATAATCTTGGCCTTCACAACATCCTCTGGCAAAAAAGGTTGACTATATATATATAGTCAACCTTTATATATATGTATAGTCAACAAATGAAATTTCAAAGTTACAAAAATATATATATGTATAGTCAACTATATATATTCAACCTATAATATATATATAAAATATTAGAGCTGATCAAATTATTTTCCAATTTCAATGAAATTTCAATGTTACAAAAATGAAAAATAAAAGTAGACAAGAATTTTATGGGATATTTCGCCCCATTTTCACCCCAACTTTAGAGATGGTTTAAATTATTCAAATTTCAGAATTTTGAATTTCCACATTTTCTGAACACCGAAAAAAACTCTTAAAAAATTATTGTGAAATGTTTGGCCCTTTCCCCCCACTGCCAACCAGCTCTATTAAATATCACATGGAGGCAAATCTACGAGTTCTCCTAACCAAGAGCAACACTGATCCCAAAGTGTGGAGTTTATTTTAGAACCTAGGTGTGCACGTAGTGCCAGTTGCACAAAATAAAAACAAAATGTTATGTCTTACTTCAGCTCTACCAGACTAGCAGGTCAGTCTCCTGGCAGGAAAAAGAAAGCTCAATGTGACATTTTCACATAGGGAATAATTAGGCATGTACTAGAGCAGTGGTCCCCAACTTTTCCGTGTGGCGGGCGCCGGACCGAGGACCGTGGCCACCGGACAAGCAGCCGCCGAATTGCCGCTGAGAAGCGGCAACGTCAAGAAGCGTCGCTGCCGAATGCCGCCGAAAAGCAGCGTCATCAAGAGGCATTGATGCCGAAATGCTGCCGAAAATCGGCGGCATTTTGGCGGCAATGCTTCTTGACGTTGCCGCTTCTCGGCGGCATTTCGGTGGCTGTTTGTCCGGCGGCCAGTAGGCGGGTGCACATAGATGGCCCGGCAGGCGCCATGGCACCCGCGGGCACCGCGTTGGGGACCCCTGTACTAGAGACTATACTGAAACTTTTTGTTACCTGCAGTAAGACATTTCTTTTAAAGGAGAAGAGTGAGAGAAGTTATAAAAGAGGTATGTAAATTAATGAATTTTATAGACAGCCAATGGGAGCCACTATTTGTCCTTGGTAAAATTTTCAAAAGCACCTAACTGACTTTGGAGTCTAAATCCCATTAACTTTCAATTAGGCTCCTAAATGCATGTCACTTTTGAAAATTAGATTTACGTTCAGATTTTTAAAGGGAGTTAGGCACCTGAATCCCTTTAAAAATCTAGATCTTAGACACATGTCTATGCATGTACAGATAGTGTCACTCCTGGACTGCTTAAAAGGGCTATTCTAAGACTATATGCATCGTAAGAATCTAGACACATACTAAAAAAAATCATTTTTGCTTTCAATATTAATTTTATGCAAATCAGAATTATTTGTTCTCTCTTCAGTCAATACTACACATCTCTCTTCTAAGGGGAATGAGCAATCTAAGGTGATGTATTTTATACCCAGGAGAGAGTAATTTGGAAAAGCCAGTGGTACTCAGAAGATGCTCGTATTCAATGTAATGCCTTCCGTGGATGATCGAATTTCCTCTGAAGATATAATTGTCATCATTTGATATCCTGCTAGAAAGCTTTGATGGGGTGGATTTTCTGTGGAACCAGACAGAACTGGAATTATCTCTTCCCTGCTCAGACAGTTTTGATTACGTTTATTCAAATTAATCTCTCAATGCAATCATTTATTATTTTGTAACTCAGCTCATGTTTTCTTTATTAACTAATACTCTAACCGCAACAGAATTGGGGGGAAAGGGAAATGAATGCTGAGCATGAATATAGCAGGAACCAACAAAATAATAATATTGAAAGTGCTCCAGGCCACACATTCTGTGTCACAGCAGAAATTGGAAGGTAACATATTCTGGCTCTCAGCTCCACGTCCAGCCAACTAGACTAAGCTGTGCACACTGTGGATCCTATTTCCTTATATTCTTCTTCAGGCCCTCTTTGTTCAGACCAAGTCATTCATTTGAAGTCTACCTTTGTAGCTTCTTTCATGTGGTGCTGAATGTCTGGATCCCTTCTGACCCTATCTAATACACCATCACCCACTCTTCCGTTAAGTCCCTCTTAATTACTAAGTTCTTCGGAGTGGGTTATACACTACAGTCAATTTTATTTGATGTATATATACATGTGCATGTATATGTCGAGAGAGAGAGGGATAGAGAGAGGGAGGCTCCTTAAAACACCCAGAAAGATGCTCCAACATCACAATGATGGGCATGATAAAACAACCTGAATAGAATACTACCAAGTGATCCCTTCATCCTTGTGCTGCTACCCAACTAACTCCTACTTTCATCATTGCTCGTGAGCCTTAAATGGTGAGTTTTTGGAGGCATCTTCCTTAGATTTGTAAAGTGCCATGCTATACAAGGAATAATAATATGGATGAGAATATGATGGGTAACGTTTTCAAAAGCACCTATGTGAGTCACTAAGACCCATTATCTCAGCTGCACAATGTGAATGCTGCCACATATCCTGATCAATCTGCTGTTAGACTCGTACACATGAGCACATTGGCTTTTTAAAATTCCTCATATTTAAAATCAGAACTCTGAACAATTAAATCAAGGAATGTGATCCTCTTTAGGAAAACTGATTGCTGGGTCAAGCATTATTGAGCATGGCTAATACTTATAAGCATTTATGGGTGAGTGCCACCTGTTTAGCTATTTCAAACACCCAGAGGTTCAGTTATGGTATGAACAAATCTTTTACCCACTGAAAATAATTTCTGGAACAGTATAATATCCATTTGAGTAAACTACTGTTTGGAAGGATTATAAAATACTGTAGGTTGTTGAACCATGTTCAATTTACATGAAATTATAAAAAGAAACGGGAAGAAAGAACAGGAAACTTCCATATTTCAACTGGAATTACTGATGGAATTCTGATGCACTGTTCTGATTAAACCAGTGAACTTTACATGACAAGGATTCACTCTACTTGCGGCTGAGTAGCAGAGAGTTTATAATTTCACAATGTGTTTGCTTTTTAATTTTTATTACTATTAAATTAGCTCTCTCTGAGTTTGGAAACACTTTAATGATTAGCACTTGATTCTGTGGTCAACTCTCTATCCTTCACTATCACGGGTACTTCTTTTACCTCCATTGCTTTAAAAACGTCTTTTGTTTGATAAAATGTGTTCACATTCCAATTTACTTTGACATTAAGTTTTATTATGTTATATACTTGGGAGTTATTTACTAGATAAAAAATCAAGCAAATTGACAGCAAGGCAAGAAGCTTTAAATTCAGTTAGGGAATCTCCAGGAGCACAGTTCTTACCAGACATTTTTCTTGCCCTGTTATCGGTGACAAGACCCATAGATTCATGTGACACCTTAAATACTATCATTTTACTGTAACTGATCTCAGCAACAGCAGCTCAGTTTTCATTTCAATATTCTCTTTCTTTACAACAAAATCTGCAGACACTTAAGAAAACCATGAGGTCCATGCTTTGCAATACTATAATGTATCAAAGTAATGCTATTAATACTACTAATAACGCCCAAGCTCCAGTTGCTAACTGTGCTCCAATTAACTAAATGAATCGTAAACCAATTTGGTTTTTATAAACCCTTAAGTTTACTTTGTTTTTTCACCGTTCAGCTGAGGAAACATGGTATTAAATCCAGACCCAGATGTCCTCCCTTGTGTGTTACAAATTCCTGCAGACTTCCACATGAGGAAAGGCTTAGGCATAATGCTCATGAAAGTCAGAAGTTTATTATCTAAACTGGATATTATTAAAATTGGGATTAAAGTGGCCTCACCAGATGTTTTGCTTTTGTGAAACCTGGTTGACAGGAGTGACACTGAGCTAGGCTATGCATCAGCTTCTTGATTTTTATTTTGATCAAAAATTGATAGTTCTTTGCCTTTAAATATTTAAGTAGGTTTGAATAAACTATGATAGGTGTTTTGGAAAGATGGTTCTGATTTTACTGGCCACATTTTTATAAGCTTTGCAATTTGTATTTGTAAGATATATTATTTTTAGAACTATTTTCAGATAATGGTGTAGGGTGATGCTTAGATTTTCATTTTATATTTTTCCGGAATATATTATACTGATCCCAAATTCAGAGAGATAGTCTCAGTGACAACAAATCTGACAAAGACCCTCTGAGCAATGCCATCTGTGTTGAGAATCTCACATGCTCGGCCATACTAAAGTCAGTGCAGAGGCACAACTTAGCTCGCAACATTCTTAACAATGCAATTCAGCTGGCTGGATTAGGTGGATACTTTCCTTTAGCCTGACCTATCGCAAGGTACCAGGGCAACTTCCTGAGTACCAAGGATCAGCACTGGGATATTTCAACACTGATTTCACTTTTACCATCCCATTCCAACCCACAGTGGCAATGGTCTAAAGCAGTGCTTCTCAAAGTCGGGCCACCGCCTGTTCAGGGAAAGCCCCTGGCGGGCCGGGCCAGTTTGTTTACCTGCTGCGTCTGCAGGTTCGGCCGATCACAGCTCCCACTGGCCACGGTTCGCTGCTCCAGGCTAATGGGGGCTGCGGGAAGGGTGGCCAGCACATCCCTCGGCCGCGCCGCTTCCCGCAGCCCTCATTGGCCTGGGACGGCGAACCGCAGCCAGTGGGAGCCGCGATCAGTTGAACCTGCGGACGCGGCAGGTAAACAAACCATCCCGGACCACCAGGGGCTTTCCCTGAACAAGCGGCGGACCGGTTTTGAGAAGCACTGGTCTAAAGCATAGTGGATAAAACCTTTTGAAAAGACATTGACCAGCAGTTGTCAGAAACATGAGTGATAGTGAATGAGTGAAAAATCAATTTATAGTGTTCCTTTTACCACTGACCCAACTTGAAAGCTAGAAGTTATTTGCAAATATATCTTAGCTTTGATTGAAAAACAGGCACTAAATTGCTGGTTTCCCTAGCTACCTTTTAGAATAATCAAAAACCTGCAAGCCAGGTCGCTAGCCTCTGAATCTAATTCTGGAACTGTTGATTCATCCCCCACAGCCTTATTTGACCTTCTCTGTGCACCCAATGGCCCTCATCAGGCATTCTGCCACACTGGTTTGGAGGAACACTGTGACTGTCTCTATGGCTCTCTGTCTTGTGATATGCAGGTAGAATTACCATCACTGTGCTGTGCCTCCTCTGAGCTCAGAGTTCAGTTTTTCCGTAATGTGTCAGGTAGCTACAGCCCTCAGATAACATGTGGGTATTCTGAGAGGTTTTTGTTGTTGACAATTTGATAGAAGTACAGAGACAAGTATAACATAAAAATGTTATAAATAGATATCCTTGTGTAGAAACTAAGGGTGGTAGAAAGGACAGCTAGAACAACACTAAATAAAGTTACAAAACAAGGGCCTAGGTACTTCTACTAAAGTCAGAGTAAAAACTCCCATTGATTTCAAAGGCATGGGGTCAGGCCATAAAACAGTGCCAATAAACACAGACTACTTCATAGACCCTATTCTAGCCAGCTGCCATTAGCTGCAGCTTGCCATCTAAAGGCAACATCTCAGAGACAATGGGGCCACAATTCTTGCATGCATATCCATTAGTTTCTTCTTTGCATTTTTTTACTGACTCTAAACAAGAATTTGAGAGGAATCATATTTAGCATCTCAACTAGACAGTTCCTGTCATTTATTTTGGGTGACAGTTTACATCCAAAGGCACAAACACTAAAAATGGAATTCAGATAGCAAATAAGGTGCCCAGATCCTATGGTGATAGGAACTAAACCTGTAATTGTTAGACACACCAATCACAAATATTCACCGAAAACTAACCTGTTAAATGAATACGTGCAAAGACAGATTTGGTAACCTCAAAAATGTTCCCAATCTATTAGCTGCTTCAGTGCTGCCTAATGAACAAAAGGTGGAAAATTCACCTCCAGTTTCTTGTAGTATACTTGCTATGACCTCTTTTAAATGCCTTTCCCACATACAATCTGCAGTGCCATTCTCCAGAGTGTCTATGTGATGTGGGTAAACAGTGCCAGGTCTGGCCAAGGCTGTAGGTGTTAGCTAAGAACTGAGAAACTCATAGCTGGAAGCCAAGCCAGCTCACCTGTATAGTAGTTTTGTTCAAAATAGGTATTAGTCTTATAAGAATGTATTTAGTGTTTATACTCTACTAAATGCTTGTAAGTTGAGGCTTGCATTAATCTCACTTGTAATGCCTGTATTCCATGCTACAAGGTAAAATATAAGCTTGTTTTATAATTGTAAAAATGCCTGCTCTGAACTTGTGAACTCAGATGAGAAGAGTGGCCCTCTCCGACCATCCAGGAGGACTATCAACATTTAAATGGGCCATTATAAGACAAAACCTTTGTTGATTGCCCCATTCCTATGGAGACATACATGGAGAAACAGTAACAGGAAACTTGGAAATGGCAGAGATGCTTAATGACTTCTTTGTTTCGGTCTTCACCGAGAAGTCTGAAGGAATGCCTAACATAGTGAATGCTAATGGGAAGGGGGTAGGTTTAGCAGATAAAATAAAAAAAGAACAAGTTAAAAATCACTTAGAAAAGTTAGATGCCTGCAAGTCACCAGGGCCTGATGAAATGCATCCTAGAATACTCAAGGAGCTAATAGAGGAGGTATCAGAGCCTCTACCTATTATCTTTGGAAAATCATGGGAGACAGGAGAGATTCCAGAAGACTGGAAAAGGGCAAATATAGTGCCCATCTATAAAAAGGGAAATAAAAACAACCCAGGAAACTACAGACCAGTTAGTTTAACTTCTGTGCCAGGGAAGATAATGGAGCAAGTAATTAAGGAAATCATCTGCAAACACTTGGAAGGTGGTAAGGTGATAGGGAACAGCCAGCATGGATTTGTAAAGAACAAATCATGTCAAACCAATCTGATAGCTTTCTTTGATAGGATAACGAGTCTTGTGGATAAGGGAGAAGCTGTGGATGTGGTATACCTAGACTTTAGTAAGGCATTTGATACGGTCTCGCATGATATTCTTATCGACAAACTAGGCAAATACAATTTAGATGGGGCTACTATAAGGTGGGTGCATAACTGGCTGGATAACCGTACTCAAAGAGTTGTTATTAATGGTTCCCAATCCTGCTGGAAAGGCATAACGAGTGGGGTTCCGCAGGGGTCTGTTTTGGGACTGGCTCTGTTCAATATCTTCATTAACGACTTAGATATTGGCATAGAAAGTACGCTTATTAAGTTTGCGGATGATACCAAACTGGGAGGGATTGCAACTGCTTTGGAGGACAGGGTCATAATTCAAAATGATCTGGACAAATTGGAGAAATGGTCTGAGTTAAACAGGATGAAGTTTAACAAAGACAAATGCAAAGTGCTCCACTTAGGAAGAAAAAATCAGTTTCACACATACAGAATGGGAAGAGACTGTCTAGGAAGGAGTATGGCAGAAAGGGATCTAGGGGTTATAGTGGACCACAAGCTAAATATGAGTCAACAGTGTGATGCTGTTGCAAAAAAAGCAAACATGATTCTGGGATGTATTAACAGGTGTGTTGTGAGCAAGACACGAGAAGTCATTCTTCCGCTCTACTCTGCTCTGGTTAGGCCTCAGCTGGAGTATTGTGTCCAGTTCTGGGCACCGCATTTCAAGAAAGATGTGGAGAAATTGGAAAGGGTCCAGAGAAGAGCAACAAGAATGATTAAAGGTCTTGAGAACATGACCTATGAAGGAAGGCTGAAAGAACTGGGTTTGTTTAGTTTGGAAAAGAGAAGACTGAGAGGGGACATGATAGCAGTTTTCAGGTATCTAAAAGGGTGTCATAAGGAGGAGGGAGAAAACTTGTTCACCTTAGCCTCTGAGGATAGAACAAGAAGCAATGGGCTTAAACTGCAGCAAGGGAGGTCTAGGTTGGACATTAGGAAAAAGTTCCTAACTGTCAGGGTGGTTAAACACTGGAATAAATTGCCTAGGGAGGTTGTGGAATCTCCATCTCTGGAGATATTTAAGAGTAGGTTAGATAAATGTCTATCAGGGATGGTCTAGACAGTATTTGGTCCTGCCATGCGGGCAGGGGACTGGACTCGATGACCTCTCGAGGTCCCTTCCAGTCCTAGAATCTATGAATCTATGAATCTATGCAGAAGGCCTTGTCCCATCAGTCTGAATGCTGGAAGAGGGAAATAAAAATAGCTAACATTAAGATTTTTCATCTTTCCTGTTTGAACATAAGGGCTCGAGCTAAGAAACAAAAAGCAGAGCTTCCCTAGGTTGACCTGGGTTAAGCCTGAAAAAGGCATTCAGTGGTGACAGATTACTACATCTGTCACCTTTTGAATCATAGACTGAAACTCATTTGTGCATGTATGTTTGCTTTAACCTGTAAATAACTCTCAATTCTTTTTCCTAGTTAATAAACCTTTAATTAATTTATTCCAGGATTGGCTAGAGGTGTTTTCTTTGGTATAAGATCTAAGATACAAATTGATCTGGGGTAAGTGACTGGTCTCTTGGGGCTGGAAGCAACCTGAACATTTTGTGAGTTTTGGTGTAAGTGATAGGCTGGAGAGCCCAAGGGGACTGTCTGTGATTCCATGGTAAGAAAGACTGTTACAGTGATCTAGTTCACATGCATCACTGTGTTGGGTCAATCTAATTATAGAACATACCACCCATTTTGGGTGTCTGCCCTGCTTTTGACAGTCTGCCCTGACGTTGCCACTCTCGGTCATGAGCCACTCCAGACAGCATGACACTCTAGCATGCAAGTTGCTTAAGAATCTCTAACTACTAATGGAAGGAGAGGAGGAAGGGGGGGGGAATCACCTTAAAGGTGACCTGCTAAGAAAAATGATGATTGTCTTTTAGTTCTTCAGTTTGTGCCAAGTTCTTCCCTAATCAGATATTAAGTAGGGAACTGAGCACATAAAAACTAACTAGCAAGCTAACTAGTGTTAACAATTATTTTGAGGTCTTCTGAAGTTCTCTGGCTGCTTCCACTTTGATGTGATATTTCAGATTATATTATTCTAGGTCATAACTATGGCCACAAACTGTTCAGCAGCATTAAGGAATCAATTGCAACTTGATGGCCCTTTACGAAAGGTGGGGTGGCTCTGCACTGCATTGTGCTTCAATTATTTGTACCACAGTGCTGCCCAAAGGCTCTAGACATGCTCTGTTGTGCTAGGAGCTGTAATAACACATAGGAAGAAAAGGTCATAGTCCCAAAGAGTCTACTATCTAATTTAAGTAAAGTATTTTTCCTAGATTTCCTGCAGAGAACAACTGCTGTGCAACCCTATTCAAAGGTGCAGTGAATGCTACCCTCCAGTGTGTGATCCATGGACAAGCCTCTGCCCAGGGCCATCAGTGTCTTTAGCCAGCAGGGCCAGCTCCAGGCACCAGCTTACCAAGCAGGTGCTTGGGGCGGCCACTTCGGAGGGGGTGGCACGTCCAGCTGTTTGGCGGCAATTCGGCGGACGGTCCCTCACTCCTGCTCGGAGCGAAGGACCTCCCGCCGAATTGCCGCTGCAGATCGCGATCGCGGCTTTTTTTGTTTGTTTGTTTGTTTTTGTTTGGCTGCTTGGGGCGGCCAAAACCCTGGAGCCGGCCCTGTTAGCCAGGATGAGTGGTCAGGTGAAAGGAGGCACATCCAGGGTGTCCCTGAACCCTGGTAATTCCCAGCTCCCCTAATGAGTCCACAGGCAAAAAGAGCAGCATAAGGAGTGCTCTGACTTGCACTAACTTGTGTTTAGGGACCAGCCCAATGCAAAGCCAAGATGACTTAAAGCCATTTCTGCCCATGAATCCCTCAAGATGTCCTAACCCTGCCCTAGTCACAGCTGGGGATTTAAACCAAAACATCTCTAATTTGAAGAAGAAGAAGAAGAAGAAGAAGAAGAAGAAGAAGAAGAGTGCGTTACCTAGGGAGGTGGTGGAGTCTCCTTCCTTGGAGGTTTTTAAGGCCCGGCTTGACAAAGCCCTGGCTGGGATGATTTAGTTGGGAATTGGTCCTGCTTTGAGCAGGGGGTTGGACTAGATGACCTCTTGAGGTCCCTTCCAACCCTGATATTCTATGATTCTATTCTATGATTCTAAGAAGAAGAAGAAGAAACAAATACATCTTTGACTTTCAAAAGACAAGAGCTTCCAGATGTTATAAGTGTCAAGGTAGATCAGCTTCTGACTAAATTCCAGCTACCTTGACAGTATCACTTTAACACAGCTGCAGAAACAAAGTCAGACAATGGAACAGGACAGATGAGATTTGATTTCACATTTTAGTTTGGCATTTATCTAATTGCAATGATAGCAGGAACTTCTAAAAAAATATTTTTAAGATTGTATAATGCATCTACTTGTTGGTCAATATAATAAAAAAAAGCCACATTTTGCGAAGGGCACGTTGATGACAGAAAGTAACATTTCACTGCATTACCCAGATAATACACGATTTCCTACCGTTTCAAACATGAAAGCCAAAACTGATCCAGCCTGTGTGTCCCAGAAAAGCTCACATCTGTAATGCCCATAAGCTGATTTAAGACAGCTAATGGAAAATCCACAATACCCAACAAAAGGAATACCCCACTGATGTTTTCAGTTTATGAAGGAATTTAATAGGAGACAGTGATATAATCTGGTAACAAATAATGCAAACTTCAGCCCAAGGTTTGATGGAGACAAACTGGATTTTCTCACCATTGTTTCAAATTGCTTCCTTCTTGAGCTCCAACATGGCTCCATCTCTTTCAGAAATCCCTCTGAGTCTTGGGATATCTAGCAATCCCTGCTAACCTGTCTGCTGCCTTCATGAATTTTGTGGGTTCTCTGAAGATGGACTGGAAACATGGATTTGGGGATGTCACTCATCCAGAGAAACTGCACTATATATGGTATCTGAGCAGAGTAGCAGCAAGATCCTTGTAGGGAGAATGCCAGTTCTAAGGCTTCCCCACTGGCCATCTCACGGGGTTTTGGAGGTGTGGGAGAGGGACTTGTGAGTGGGGTCAGAAGGAGGGAAGGAAGAGAAGAATGTCATTGAACTGGGAGTAGAATGGAAGACACAGAAGAGGGATGGGAAAGGAGAAAGAACACCCATAAAAGTTCACATAAGCTTTTCACAAACTTCCACACATCTGGGGGTTTATTCAAATCAAGGACTTGAACTGGTCCAATATATATATAATTAGGATGACCAGGTGTCCGGTTTTCAACCGGAACACCCGGGCAAAAACGGATCCTGGAGGCTCTGGTCAGCACGGATTACCAGACTGTTAGAAGTCCGGTCGGTGGTGCTGCGGAGCTAAGGCAGGCTAGTCCCTACCTCTCCTGGCACTACGCTGTGCCCCGGAAGCAGCCAGCAGGTCCGGCTCCTAGGCCGGGAGGCCACAGGGCTCTGCACGCTGACCCCACCCCGAGCACTGGCTCCGCACTCCTATTGGCCAGGAACCGCGGCCAATGGAAGCTGCGGGGGCGGCGCCTGTGGGTGAGAGCAGCGCGCAGAGCTGCCTGCCATGCCTCTGCCTAGGAGCCAGACCTGCTGGCCGCTTCCAGGGCGCAGCGCGGAGTCAGGACAGGCAGGAAGCCTTCCTTAGCCCCGCTGTACCGCTGACCAGGAGCCACCCAAGGTATGCCTGCGCCCCGACCCCGAGCCCCAACCCCCTGCCCCAGCCCTGAGGCCCCCCTGAACCTGGACCCCCCTCCTGCACCCCAAGCCTCTCATCCCTGGCCCCACCCCAGAGCCCACATCCACAGAGCCCTCACCCCCTCCTGCACTCCGACCCCCTTCCCCAGCCCAGAGCCCCCTCCCACACCCTGAACCCTTCATCTGTGACCTCACCCCAGAGCTCGCATCCCCAGTTAGAGCCCTCACCCCCTCCCGCACCCCAACCCCCTGTCTGAGCCCAGTGAAAGTGAGTGAGGGTGGGGGAGAGCGAGCCACCAATGGAGGGGGAATACTGTGAGAAGGGGGCAGGGCCTTAAAGGAGTGGGTGGGGCAGGGAGCATGGCCTCAGGGGAGGGGCAGAGCTAGGGTGTTCGGTTTTGTGCAATTAGAATGTTGGCAACCCTAACCCAGGTACATTGTTTCCACCTTCAGCACCCCCACTATAAAAATTGCTCCAGCACCACTGGGCCTCAGTTTATCACTGTCCCATTTCCCTCAGCCCCTTTGTCTTTAAGCCCCTTGAAAAAGTGGCCTGTTCCCATACCTTTGAACTCCTTTCTTTCAACACTCTCTTCAATCCTCCCACAATCTGACTTCCTTCAACTGCACTGTACGGAAACTGCTCTCATCAAAGTTTCTTAAGACCTTCCCCTCACCAGTATTCTCTGTGCTAATTCTCTTTGATCCATCTACTGCCTTTGACACTGTTCATTACTCCCTCCTCCTTCTCTCCTTTCTGAGCTCCTGAGACAGAATGCTCCTGGGGTTCTCTTCTAACCCCTTGACTGCTCCATTATGTCCTTTGGAGACACTGCCTCCTCCGACCTTGGACAGACGCCGCTACGGCTCTGTATGCAGACCTCTCTTCCCCCCTGATCCTCCTCTTATTTATGCTGGATTTACTCGACTGATTTTGGTGGATTTACTCTTTACTTGCATCACCGTAATGGTCCCTTATCTTCATGTTGTAAGATGAATATACAGGATTTGGATAAAGGGCTTTCTATTTTATTTTTCTCTATCATATTTCATTACTATTTTTGGAATGCCCCAAAGTGAGTGTCAAACCTGGTTACATATTAACTGTATTTCTTTATAACTTTATTGCCAAACATGCAAACTGACAAAGAAAAACTTCACAGAACCCTCATCTGTTCTATTGAGATTGACTAGATTCAAGTAAAGATAAAAAAGAAGCAAAGAAATAGATGATTAGATTACCTGCAGTTCCCCTTTACTAAGGGGTGTGCACTGGTATAAAGCTTTCTGTATTAAGATTTTATTGCATCACTAATCCAAAACAATAAATTTAATCATCATCCTGCTTCCCCCCAAAAATATGAGAAAGAGAGAAGGAAAGAACAAATGCTACTAGAAAATTGTTTCTTTCCCTCCCTCCTTCTGTCATGTAAGCATACAATGCCATAAAATTACATAGTGCAATATAAAGAATACATGTACTGAATGATTAATAGAGTATGGCACTGAAAAGTTTACATTCTAAAGATGTGGCCTGGAATACTACAAAGCAACACACAGCAGAACAGATACAGTTTTGTATGGGTGGCCTCACCCATCCCTACTGAGACTGGAGTTATTGTTGCCTTATCATCAACCAACAAGTCAGTCTGCCCATCCACGTACTTATCTATGATACTGCCTATCGCTTTGGTATCTTTGTCCATCCCCACTCCAATTCCTAGCAGCACTCCACTATGTAATGAAAGAAACTATGTAATGAAAGAAAGAATTAAGCAATCAATTTGCAAACACCTAGAAGATAATGAGGTGATAAGTAACAGTCAGCATGGATTTGTCAAGAACAAATCATGTCAAACCAACCTGATAGCTTTCTTTGACAGGGTAACAAGCCTTGGGGATAGGGGGGAAGTGGTAGATGTGGTAAGGCTTTTGATACTGTCTCGCATGACCTTCTCATAAACAAACTAGGGAAATACAACCTAGATGGAGCTACTGTATGGTGGGTGCATAACTGGTTGGAAAATCGTTCCCAGAGGGTAGTTATCAGTGGTTCACAGTCATGCTGGAAGGGCATAACGAGTGGGGTCCCGGGATTGGTTCTGGGTCCGATTCTGTTCAATATCTTCATTAATGATTTAGATAATGGCATAGAGACTACACTTATAAAGTTTGCGGACAATACCAAGCTGGGAGGGGTTGCAAGTGTTTTGGAGGATAGGATTAAAATTCAAAATGATCTGGACAAACTGGAGAAATGGTCTGAAGTAAATAGGATGGAATTCAATAAGGACAAATGCAAAATACTCCACTTAGGAAGGAACAATCAGTTGCACACATACAAAATGGGAAATGACTGCCTAGAAAGGAGTACTGTGGAAAGGGAGCTGGGGGTCATAGTGGATCACTAACTAAATATGAGTCAACAGTGTAATGCTGTTGCAAAAAAAGCAAACATAATTCTGGGGTTATTCGCAGGAGTATTGTAAGCAAGACACGAGAAGTAATTCTTCCGCTCTACTGTGCGCTGATTAGGCCTCAGCTGGAGTATTGTGTCCAGTTCTGGGTGCCACATTTCAGGAAAGACATGGACAAATTGGAGAAAGTCCAGAAAAGAGCAACAAAAACGATTAAAGGTCTAGAAAACATGACTCATAGACTCTCATAGACTCATAGACTTTAAGGTCAGAAGGGACCATTATGATCATCTAGTCTGACCTCCCGCATGATGCAGGCCACAAAAGCTGACCCACCCACTCCTGGAATAATTCTCTCTTTTGACTCAGCTGATGAAGTCCCCAAATCATGATTTAAAGACTTCAAGTCGCAGAGAATCCTCCATCAAGCGACCCCTGCCCATGCTGCGGAGGAAGGCGAAAAACCTCCAGGGTCTCTGCCAATCTACCCTGGAGGAAAATTCCTTCCCGACCCCAAATATGGCGATCAGCTGAACCCCGAGCATGCGGGCAAGATTCTCCAGCCAGACCCTCTGGAAAAAAGTTCTCTGTAGTAACTTTTAATATCCCATCATTGACCATTGTTACTAATTACCAGCGATGGCATGTTATTGACCTATTGACTAAAATCACGTTATCCCATCAAACCATCCCCTCCATAAACTTATCAAGCTTAATCTTAAAGCCAGAGAGGTATTTCGCCCCCACTGTTTCCCTCGGAAGGCTGTTCCAGAACTTCACCCCTCTGATGGTTAGAAACCTTCGTCTAATTTCAAGCCTAAACTTCCCGACGGCCAGTTTATATCCATTTGCCTATGAGGGAAGATTGATTGGGGTTGTTTAGTCTGGAGAAGAGAAGACTGAGAGGGGACATGATAACAGTTTTCAAATACATAAAAGGGTGTTACAAGGAGGAGGGAGAAAAATTGTTCTTCTTAACCTCTGAGGATAGGACAAGAAGTAATGGGCTTAAATTGCAGCAAGGGCGGTTTAGGTTGGACATTAGGAAAAACTTCCTAACTGTCAGGGTGGTTAAGCACTGGAATAAATTGCCTAGGGAGGTTGTGGAATCTCCATCATTGGAGATTTTTAAGAACAGGTTAGACAAACACCCGTCAGGGATGGTCTAGAATACTTAGTCCTGCCTTGAGTGCAGGGGACTGGACTAGATGACCTCTCGGGGTCCCTTCCAGTTCTATGATTCTGTGATTCTATGAAACTTTGGGTCTCCACTGAATTGCTTTAGTAAATAATGGTACTTGAAGCATTCCAAATCCTGGGGTTTACCAAATTATGCAACATAGGGATTAGGGACATCTCCATTGTGTGCCAGGACACAACCTATCAAAATGATGGATGAGGACTCAGAACAGTGGCAGATGAATTTAGAGGTCATCTTGAAGATGGTGGGAAGGGAGGAAAGGCAGCCAATGGGTGAAAAGAGGAAGAAGCTCAGAAGCTACCAAGCCCTCTCACAAACCCAGTGACAAGCACCCCCATCCTCAAACATAACCCTACTCTAACTTGCCAAACTCCCTGAGAGCTCGTACCCTAACTTAACCTACGAATAAAGCATATTGCCTATTAATTCCTGCCCCATTATGAATCAGGTTAAAGCTAGCATCTATTTCAGAGTGCCTAGTACAATAGGGCCTCAGTTTCCTTAGACATTTCTGTAATATAAATATTAAATGAATAATAATAATAATCCAAATTAGTGCCGTATATCTGGGTTGGATCTGAGCCCCTTTTGCCCTTAAACCATTGACTTTCCTCATTTAGTGCATCACTACAACTACCTATTTTATATAAGGTTACACCATCCATCAAATACAATCAAAATCTCATCATCTCTGCAGAAAACTGGTACTACATTATGTGCCAGAGTCCCCTGGCATATGAAGCAAAGCTGCACCGACTCTGAGATACAGGGAATTATACAGCAAAAACTATATACAACATCATCATTCAATAAGCTTTCATTTTGGTAAAATAATTCTAAAAATGCACGATAGAATACAAATATGTCTCTAATGGATATTATATTCAAGTAAAACAAAATGACATTTTATTGACTCCAGATACTGAGAGGAAGTATGCAAGAGTGAATTAATTGTAATACTTAGGAGTTTATTCAGAGCTCCTACTCAGTTTATGTATCCACAGAGCAGTTGCCTAGAAGAAAGTCGGTCCAGTGGTTAGGGTGATAGCTTGGAAGGCCTGGATTCACATCCCTACCCAACCACAAACTTCCTCTGTGACTTTGGGAAAGTCACTTAGGCCTGAATAGCCACAAAACTAGTGATATGCCTAAGCCCCAGTTCTGGGACCACTGCAATGCACAAAACTCCTGCTGAACCCTGTAGGCCTCTAAACTCCATTGGCACCTGAGCATATGCAGTAAAATTTCCTCAGACACACTGCTGCCTCCCTTTTGGTGCTCAGATGCCTATCTCCCACCTAAGCCTCAGAGTAATACACATACCAGGGGAAAATAGGCATTTGGTTACCTAAGTTGCATGTGGGGCCTGATCCAGTAGGTGTGCTCAGAGGATGCGTACTGGATCAGGCCCCTTAGGCAAGTTCACACAAAATGGCTGGGGAGAGGGCATGGGGAGAAGGACCAAGGAGGAGGAGAACCTTCCTCATAGCTTTTAGCTCAGTGGGTAGGATACTCACCTGGGATGTGTTTGTGCGCTCTCTCTCACTCTCAAAGAGTCATTTGGGAGAGAGAGCCCAAGCATGAGACTGATTTTGTAGCCTGGTGGTTAACACACGCTCTCGTCTGGGAGGTATGAGACACCCAGGATCCAGTTCCCCCGCTCCAATGATTCTTTCATTATTTATCCAAAGTGGGAACAGCCTCAACAGGAAGAGAGACGGAGAGAGCCCCACATCAGAATATCAGATATATAACCCAATGGTGACAGAGCTGAGAGGTCCCTGGTCTAATCCCTTTTCGCCATCAGGTGGATCAGGGACTTGAACTGGGGGGGGGGGGGAAATCACCCACATCCCAGGTGAGTACTCTAACCACTGGACTAAAAGTTAAGAAGAAGTGCTCCTCCTTACTAAAATGACATAGGCCCCTACTGCCAAGAGAGGGTTTGCAACTGAGAATTCCAAGCAGAGATAGATGTCTCCCTGCAGCCTGGACTTAGGCATCTATCTCCGAGACAAAGGTGGGGTTTAGCACCCCCGCCTCTGGTCAGCATCTCCCATTGCCTAGCTTAAGCAGGTCCCTACCTAGTGTGCTGGCTTTTGTGGAGCCCATCTCAGGTGACTATCTTTCCTCATTCCTTGTACAAAGAGCTTAGGCACTTAACTCAGCTTTTTGAATCACAGTGATTTTCTAGGAGCCTAGAAGTTCAGTATTATGATGCTGAGAGTCACAAAAACAAAGTCCTTTTGTGCATTCACACCTTGTTTCCCTCCAGTCTCAGTTCCCCATTTGTGACATGGAGATAACAGCACTTCCCTGCATAGGTGCTGGAACTAGGGGTGCTGGGGTGCTGCTGCACCCCTTGGCTTGAAGTAGTTTCCATTATATACAGGGTTTAGTTTGGTTTAATTGCTCTCAGCATCCCGACTAAAAAAATTGTTCCAGCATCCCGGCTTCCCCCCCCCTTTTTTTTGGGAGGGGGGAAATACCATGAAGATAAATACATTAAAGACTATGTAGCACTCAGATATTTCAGTAATGTCTATAGAAATACTCTTGCCTTTAATGAGAACTGGACCAGCCCTAGATGTGCACACTCTCATGAGGTTCAAGAGAGCCACAAAACAAGCACCTTTTCCTGCACCAATTCCCCCAAAGGCAGTATTTTATCTCCTTTCACACTTGTTCTCCTGAATTGTGAAATCTCTTTCCTCTTGCCTGTCTGGTTTTGTCCTTTAAGGGCTCTAAACTCCTCCTTGCATGGAAAACAGAAAAAAACATGGCAATGAAAAACGAGGGCAAAATGTTGGGTTGACAAGCTGAGGATCTTGGAAATGGCTATTTTAAAAATTATTTCTGCAATATAAAGAGATTTGATACATAATCACTCATAATACATGATGCTTTATGTTTTAAGATTAGTTATATTTAATTTGTGAGATTAAAATGTTAGATTTTGATTTTAGGTTAGACACTTTGCATTCGTAAATATCTCAATCTTTGTATGATATGCAGTTAAAATGTAGATTGGTATAAATTCAACAGGAGGAAACAGGGATGCATGAAGGCATAATTACAAAGTCAGCATTAATGTACACATCCAATTTTGGAATTAAAATTATTGAGCTGGAAACACTAAAGTCCTTGAGATTACTCTGGATTATATCAGTATAACTGAGAACAAAATTTGGCCAATGATCAGTCTCCCAATTTTTGTGCAGCACCTCCAGGTTCCCTGGTAGACAATATTTTCCTAATGAAAGAACTGTTTGGTTAAATTATGAGAGAACTCCTGAAAAATAAACTTTAAAATATTGCTAGGAGGACAGAACCGTGACAAAACAAGATATAAGATTGCTGTCCTCCATGTGTTAGTACCAGATCACATCATAATAATCACAGATACTTAAATATAAAAGAAAAAACTAACACATAAATCTAACAGACAGTCATCTAGTGTGACATTAGTGCAACTCATTGATTCACTGCCGTACAGCAGACCCTGGTATAAGACTGACTATGAAAATTCTACTCTGGTGAAGAAGACTTGGTCTCAAAAGTGAAGTCAAAAGCAACACTAATAAATGGAGCACAATGAATACTGATTTTAGGGGAAACTGCACTCTTCATTATTTTCAGCCAGAAGTAAAACTTGTTGATGGGACCAGGAAATATATATATGTAATGGATAGAAGGAGAAGTTCTGCATGTGGTAGATTGCATTATTTACAAAACAGTGAATACTTAAAATGCTTTCAAAGTCTAAACTTACAGCATTAGTGAATTTCTGTTAAAAAACAACATTACCTTGGAGGCCTGATATTCATTTTTCAGAACCATTAAAGTGTTACCAGCTGAAAGTAAAGTATTAAGAGGAAAATGTCACTGTTTTGCAAGAAGTAAACAAAGCCTTTTACATAATCACTTTAACTGTTACCAACAGAAAACTACTCTTACAGAACAGGCTTCCACGTATCATCCATCAGCTGTGTAAGAACAAATTAAGCAGAATGTAATGTTACACTGCTATAACTCTTGACACATCTTTCCTTACTGCCACC
The DNA here is from genome assembly GCF_028017835.1 of Emys orbicularis. Taxonomy (NCBI): domain Eukaryota; kingdom Metazoa; phylum Chordata; order Testudines; family Emydidae; genus Emys; species Emys orbicularis. Next base: position 47,820,524 of record NC_088684.1, on the reverse strand, counting down.
AACTTCCTTTTTCTTTTAACTTTTCTTTCCCTTTGTGAGACATTTTCAAATGAAGATTGGGTTGGGTATGGAAATTCATTTATCATTCATGACAACAAAACATAACAACCTACACTTTCATACACGCCTCCAAGAGAGCTGAACAAAATCAGAATGCTCATTCAGCAGCTTCTCTAGTGGTCATTGATCTTTGCAGAATTTAAGCTAGGTGTTTCCTAGCAAGTATTGTTGCAAAAGAAATCCTTCTGAATATGAAATGATACAATTTTTCTTACTGAGTCAGTCAGCCTGAAACAACAGGCCTCATTCTCTCATTTACACAGGCGTAGATCAGGACTGGAGTAACTATTAATGCCAATGGAGTTACACTAGTGTAAAGTTTATGCAATGGAGGAGTACTTTAGTACACTAAACAGGGCCAATCCAGCAAATGACTCCATCTGAGCCAATTCAGTGCCTCTGTTCCCTGCCTACTAGATATGTGAGCCTCTTTGGATAATGCCTTATGCCACACACCACATTTGCAATGCCCTTCCCTTCCTCTCCCCCTCCCCCCCATCAAATATAAGGATGTATTCCTGAAACATGAAAGTGAATGGGAGTTTTGCCATTAAGTTCAATGGGTGTGGGATCAGTCTCTAAATGCACAGCTGTGCATGTGTATTCCCTTCCCAAATTACAATGATATTTTTTTTACATCAGAAAGGAAGTAAAATATCACACAAGGAGAACAATCAAATGTTTACAAAGTGCATGGAACACATGCTTAAAATATCATATAATGTAATGAAATCCTCATAAATGTTCTCTCAAAGTAAATAAACAATGTAACAATAAAGGAACAGACAGAAATCTAAGTGCTGTACTGGATTTCCTTTTTTAGAATTCAACCTCCTTCACTTGTTATTTTGTCAGTACTTTAGGTAGTTGGCTGCATAACAGCAGCAGAATGCCAAGTGCCTTGTTGCTGACTTAAAGTACAAAGTATTACGTGAACATCTGTCAATCATGGTCCTTGACCCAATTGTGACAAGAATCTTAATTGGATTTTCTACAGTAGCAGGAGAAAATTATGGATTGCAAAGGTTACAATGAAAAACAAAACGTCCTCATTCCTTACATTGGTTACAGTAAAATGACCACTGGGAAGTACACAGAACATAAGACCAGTTAGGACCAAATCCCACATACCTTAGTCAGTAGACATCCCAGGGAAGCCCATGGCATATGACAGAGGCGTTCCTGGCACTGTTTCATGGCCTACTGCACTGTGGACATTTTTCACGCTGGATAGTAGGATACCTCCAGAAGTATCCTTGCCTCCATGTGAAACGCTACAGCTGCGCTGCTATGGCGCTTCAGTGTAGATGGTGCCTATGCCGACAGGAGGGGCTCTCCCATCGGTGTATGTGATCCTCCTCCTTGAGAGGTGCTAGCTAGACCAACAGAAGGATTCTTCCATTGACCTAGCACTGTTTACACCAGGGCTGAAGTACATTGTTCCACGGTGTAGATTTTTCGCACCTCTGAGAAACATAGCTGGGTTGACCTAACATTTTAGTGTAGACTAGGCCTAAGTAAAGATTTAATGCCAATAGCACAAAATATTTGCAGAGGATATCAGTTTACTGCTGCTGCATAAATGCTGATGCAAAGCAGAGACATTTATTGAAAATATGGATACTGTGACAACTGACTATTACAATGACATTATTTCCATTACATCAAATGCTCAATTTACATTTAATCATTGTATCTGATGGATGCTGTTGCAGTATCATGAGACTATTTCAAGTGTGCAAGAGTGTATATGCTCAAATCTGATTGGCTTATGAAACAAATGTATTGCATGCTTTAGTCAATAAGGGAATAGCTTAATAAAGCAAGCTATACTTTTAAGAGCTAGTTTCTTTTACTCACTGTCACTGAAAAATGGTCAATGATTTAGCAATCTAATTGCAGTCTAAACATTTACAAAAGTGCCAATCACTCCAGTATTAAGTGCTTAGAAATATTTAAAACTTCCCCAGCGGTGCTAAATTCAGTTCTCTGCCTTGTTCTTGGTTCAGTTAAAGTCTTTTATTATTGAGAGTCAGACCATGTTTTCTGTGTCTTACAGAATGGCCTAAAAATGGTGAGGGGAAGGCTCTTCCTGATGTCCCATGGGGGGGGGGGGGGAGGCGTTCCAAGGTCTTAAGCCTGCTGTTCAGAAGGCTCTCCCTCCAGTCTGTAGCTGGGTTCTCTTAGATGTAGTGAGCTGTGGTTGGTTCCAGAAGAAGAGGTGAGTTTTGAGGTAATTTAGGCCTAATCTATGAGGGCTTTAGAGGTCAGTTCAAGAACCCTGGATTTGATTCATTACAGCGCAAGAAGCCAGCAATGTGATTGGCTACCTATGAGATTGTAAAGATATATTTACCACATTACATTATTTGAGGCCACAGTTTCAAAGGGGCCTTAATTTGGTTCTAAATTTGGGATTACACAAACTGAGTTCCCAAGGGGGGGACTGAATTAGGAGGAAAGAGGGAAGAAATGTTCATTAAGTAAAATAAGTAATTAAAACTTAATATTGGGTGACACACTGAGATGGGGAAAACAAATAGAAATTGAGCAAGGGAGGGAGCCGTGAAATTGTAGCCATTGAGCAATGCCATCACAATCTTTGTTAAAAACAAGTCAAATGACAGTCAAAAAAAGTTAATACGAGTTAATAACAGTCAAACAGTTAATAACAAGTCAAATAACAGTTAATAAGAGTCAACAAGTTGTGGGATCATGACTCTCACACACGCACACATTAGACAAACCAAGAAGCTGAAGGCAAACTCCACTCCCAGCCTCCTAAAAACAGGAGAAAGCTCATTATGTCAAAAGGTTCACTGGTTTCAACAGGATCTTACATTCCTCAGGAAACAGATACATCACTTTGCTTTAATGTTCTAATTTACTAAGAAATCTAGGTCTGAAAACAAACTGTAGTTGCAAACCTAATGAAAAGAAGAGGTGAGGAAGGTACTGGAAAAAGTGCTTGTACTGACATGTCTGTAGATTTATACAAGTTTCAGGAGAAATCCACTCTAAACAAAAAAAGAGAATAAAGGGTCAGACATCAGGGTGAATCAGTCTTAGATTTCATTACTAACCGCTTTATCTAACCCTTGATGTTGAAAAAATAAGTTATCTCTGGTCTGCTTCTACTAGTCTACATTGTTTGAACCACAGAATGTCAGCTGTTTTTACTTCCTACTCTGGAAAAGAACATAACTTTTTCTTATTACCAACAAACATTGAAGAAACTCAACAACATATTCCTTAAGTTCACTCTACACTGAAGAAAAACTTGTTCATGAAATTATACTGAGGCACTTGAGGGTTAGCTCACTAACAAAGACTGTTTAGTCACCTACATAGTGGATTTGAAGAGGTATTGCTTAAAGGAGACTGTTAACAATTAGCTTGCTTTGGGGCTGACAGTTGATCTTAACATTATTTTTCTGTTTATCCAGAGAAATTCTAGACAAGAGTTAAATTAGCATTCTATTATTAGAGCGACAAGGTAGATAAGGTAATATCTTTTTTGGGCCAACTTTTCTGTTGGTGGAAGGTTAGGGTTGCCAACTTTCTAATCGCACAAAATCAAATACCCCTGCCCCGCCCCTCCCCTTCTCCGAGACCCCGCCCCCCGCGCACTCCATCCCCACTCTCTCTGTCACTTGCTCTCCCCTACCCTCACTCACATTCACCAGTCTGGGGCACAGGGGGTGAGGGCTCTGGCTGGGGGTGCAGGCTCTGGGGTGAGGCCAGGGATGAGGGGCTTGGGGTGCAGGAGAGGGCTCCAGGCTGGGTCATGGAGTTGGGATGTGTGTGGGGGTGAGGGCTCCCGCTGGGGGTGCAGGCTCTGCGGTGGGGCTGGGGATGAGGATTTTGGGGTTCAGGAGGGGGCTCTGGGGTGATGCAGGAGATTGGGGTTCAGGGTGTGTGTGTGGGCTCTGGCTGGGGGTGTGGGCTCTGGGGTGGGGTGAGGGATGAGGGATTTGGGTGCAGGAGAGGGATCAGGGCTGGGGCAGGGGGTGGAGATGTGAGGGGGTTGCAGGCTCCGGTAGGGAGTTGGGGTGATGGAGGGGACTCTGGGCTGGGGCAGGGGTTTGGGGTATTGGAGGAGGTGCGGGGTCCCAGCGGCACTTACCGCAGTCCCAGGAAGTGGCCCCTGCGTCCCCTGCATCCCCTAGGCGCATGGGGGGGCAGTAAGGCTCCGTTCATTGCCCTTGCACCTGTAGGCACCACCCCTGCAGCTCCCATTGGTTGCAGTTCCCAGCCAATGGGAGCTGCTTAGCCAGCACTCGGGGCGCGGGCAGCACACGAAGCCTCCCTATTTCCCCCATGCGCCTAGGGGACACAGGGACCTGGTGGCCACTTCCTAGGAGCCGTGCAGTGCCAGGGCAGGCAGGGAGTCTGCCCCTGCTGCACCGCCGACTAGTCTTTTAATGGCCTGGTCGGTGGTGCCGACCGGAACCGCCAGGGTCCCTTTTTGACCAGGCGTTCTGGTCAAAAACCCTATGGAAGGTACAAGCTTTTGAGGTATACAGAGATCTTCTTCAGGTCTGGGGAAAGAAACAGAGTGTCTGAGCTAAACACAAGTTGGGACAGATGTTGAGCAGAAGAGAGAACATGTGGGAGGCAGTCACTAGAAGTGAAGTGGGCAATTGGGGGTTAGATTGTTATGCATACAGGGTTTGAAGTAGGCAATTAAGGGTAGCAGACCATGGGTGGCGGTTATTGGTTATCGTAGGCAGGGGAAGGCTCTGCCTTCCCAAACAACCTGATGGGTCCCCGGCCATACTCCACCCCCAGGACCTATCCTGCCGGCTGTTCCCTTTGTGCCAAAGGCTGGGCAGGCAGGCTGGGGGATATGCCATGCTGCCTGTCCTCCCGGTGCTGGGGCCGCGCTGCCCACCCATCTCTCCGGCCACGCTGCCTGCCCATCCGCCCACTGTGGGGGGCGCTGGGGCTGCGGGCGCTCCAGCCGCACCACCTGCCCAGCGCTGGGGCTAGGACCACTCTGGCGATGCCGCCTGCCCAGCACTGGGGTTGGGGTCACTCTGGCAGCACCACCTGCCCAGTGCTGGGGCTGGCAGCTCAGCTGGGGGGACCTTCAAGGGCGGGGGGGCCGGCCAGCCAGAGGTCGGGCCCAGCGGTGTGGCCTGGGGAGGCTGGGGCATGCCAGTCGGGGGTCGGGATGGGCGGAGTGGCCCAGAGGAGGGTGAGGACATGCTGCCTGGATCTCTGGGACTGGGGGCGCTAGCCTGGAGCAGGGTCCATCGGCCACAATGTGTGTGTGGGGGGGGGGCTGGGCGCACTGGGCAGGGGCCAACGGCCACAGTGGGGGCTGGGCTCCGGTGGGCATGGAGGGGGCAGGGCCTCAGGTGGAAGGGGTGGGGCTGGGGGTCTAGCCTCCCCAAGCCAGGGGTTCACCCACCGCCGATGTATCAGACAGTGTGGTGTGTTACAAACTGTAATGAACCATAACACCTGTGTCCCTGTTAAATCCATTTCTTTTAGTATTTAGCAGAGTTATGAATTTAAGTTCCCATAAGTGCCTTCTTAAAGGCATTGTGCAGGTTTCTCTTGAGGACCAACACGGCTACAACAACAGTGCAAATATTCTATTATTGTCCAGATCCTTCTTTTTGCTTAAAGAGGCACAGATATACCGGACTAAATTCAGCGCCAGCTTACACAGGCTGTGGAGTGGAAAGCGCACAAGGGAAGAAAGGAGTCACAGCAGCTCAACGTTTCTGCGGCCCATTAGGAGGATCAGAAACTGTCCAGTGCAGCTCAGAAAGCAGATAGCCATAAACTGTCTAAGCCTTCTTCACAATTGTGTCCTTTCTGTAACACACACTCAGATTCCCTAGTATGTGGTTGTACTTACTTTATCCAAATGGTAACATCCAAAATGGCCTACTATAGTTCATTTTAATTTTCTTAAATCAGCTGGGTTTGCGGCTCTGTTTTAATGAAGTAGATATGTGGCTATCACTCACAGCCTTCAATTAGTTCTTTGTTCACCTAATGTCCCTAAGGTTTATATTTAATTCTCAAACTAATTTGCACCTATGTATTTCTGTCTAGGCAGAAGAGTTATTTTTAGTAATTTAATTTACCTTTTTTATATTGTCATATAAATGAGAGAGACAGCGATGCTTTCAGAACCCTAAGAGTAAAAAATCTGTCCATAGCTCCAGTCTCCACCAATGAAACCAAAAATGTTACATAAAAATAAAATGTTTTTAAGGGAAAAAACTTTGTTTTGTTTATTTGGCTTTGGTTAAGTTATTTTAAAATGATGAATAATTAAGAGCAAGTCTACATGCTGTAATCCTCACACTCAAATAAACAGGAGTCCCCAGCAACCAATTTATCAATAACTGCTAGCAAACATCTAGAAGTTAATTATACTAATTTCACACACTAATGACTTTGCAGTGCACCTAAAAGAGCCTACAGCCTCTTTTCTGAAAAGTAAAAAATATTCCACTAGTTACGGCAAAAGTGAATTTGAACAACATTGTACAACTCCTGTTTATACCTCATTCCAATTGTGGAGTTATATTTGATTTAAATTCTCATTTAATATGGCAGCTTGTCAAACTATGCTTTCATTAACACTAGATCTAGTTGTATGAGACTTTGCCTGTATTCTTTAAGGTCAAAGAGACAGGCTCTGTTGTAAAACTCTGGTTCAAATGGAAGAGACAAGATCAATTCTCATTTTCTAAATGGAAAAAGCCCCATTTGGCAACTAGGCTAGGTCCATCAGCAGCCTATCAGAAACAAGTTTCCTAAGCAAGTTTTCTTTTTGACATATTCAGATAACAACACTTATAATACATTCATGACAGTGTGCTAATCAATGTCTAGGCAGTTGCTATCAAAATTCTAGTACTCTGTAAGGGCCTCATTCTGTTCCCATCCAAGTTAATTGGAGCTTTGCCATTGATTTCAAAAGGAGCATGATAAGGCCCTTTGCAGACCACTAAAGCCATCCACTTAAAGTTTTGGGTCATGCATATCTGCAATGAGTATGGACCAACTAGCCAGGGTTTGTTTGTGGGTTAATTTTGTCAGGTATGTGGCATCTTCAGTGGACAAGATTCCTCTCTGTGATTTCTCCACTACACAGCCAGCAAGCCCAGAGCAAATGCCACACGTATGCCTTGGCATGCAACAGTCATGCAAAATTTGCCAGTTTGCCTACTTTTGTATACAAGGGATTCATATAATGACACTTCAGCCATACGTATGAACCAGCCTGATTGCCATGCTATCCATTATACTCATTCTCCTCAAAAATCAGTCTTTTAGCTCATGCAAACATATTAAAATCATCACTAACTCCCCACTAGCTCCCCCCCCCCCGTCCCGTGGCTGCTAAAAGAAAACATGGTGGACTCAGTCCTGGCAGCGCAGTTTCCGCAGGAGAACAGTAAGAATGGGCCAGCAATATGCATCTTGTGATAAATAAGAAATAAGAAAACCACAAAAGGGCAGTTTAAGCTTGAAATAATGCATTTTTAGGAGAATTTGGGGGTACATAGCCATGGAGAAACCACATTTACATATCAATAACTAGGGAATATATGACACAAATAGCTTATGCTAGTAATCAGAACCTTAATTATGGTCCCCTGGAACAAACATGGGCAGGGGGATCAGACCTAAATTAAATATGGGGTCCGGATGTGTACAGGATGTAAAGAAAAAGGGTATACAAGGAAGGTCAGACCAACCCGTTGTTGTGACATCACAATGATAGGAAAGTGGAAACCAGATTGTCACTGTCCACTCATGCTCCACTCACTATCCTCTTCAGCTTTGTTTCTGATGGCCTCCATATGCACAATGCAGGTGTGATGGCTTGGAACCCCCTTCTGGGATGCCACCTGATGTACTGGGATTTCACTGAGCCTCCCCTCTCAATCAGCCTGGGTTCCCTCTCCCTGCTTTGCTGAATTAGGCTCTCCGACCTCTGGCAGCACAGACGCACAGGTAGGGACACACCCCGCTGCAGACACAGACTGAGGTCAGCTCTGTGTGAGAGGACTCCCCCGGCACTCACGTGCACAAACCTTCTTGGGAGATAAACCCAAAATAATACTGTCTTGCGCTGTATAGAAAAATCTGCACAACGCAAGCTCATAAAAATCCACCCCCTTCCTCAATGTGAAGAGAGATGTACACACTCCTTGCCCCCCCCTCCCCAGATAGAAATTGAATAAACTGGGTTTTATTATAAACAAGAAATAAGTTTATTAACTACCAAAGGTGGATTTTAAGTAAATATAAGAGATAACAGACAGAACAAAGCACATTACTAAGCAAATGAAACCAAACACACATACTAAACTAGTTTCACTAAAGAAATTGGTTACAGATAGTATTTCTCACACTAGATATTGTTGCAGGTAGATTACAGAAAGTCTTGAAAGGTAGCTGCACTGGTCTCCCTCTTGAGACCTCAGGTATTATTACTCACAAGCTAGACACCCTTCCAGCTTGGGTTCAACCCTTCCCTCCTCAGTTCAGTTTTTTCTTCCAGGTTTTTTTTCAGTGTCTCTTTGGGTGGGGAGACAAAGGAGAACCACTATGATGTCACTCCCCTGCCTTATATAGCTCTTGTGTAAAGCAGGAACCCTTTGTCTTCTAGTGGAAAACCACTGGCATTCCAAAAGGGGAGGAAGGGTATCCAGTACCAGGTGACTCGGACCCATGTCTCTGCATGGCGGTGGCAGCCATTGCTCATAAGCTCTCTCCAGTGTCCACAAGAAGACTAAACTCTTTCACAGTCCATAGTCTCTGCTAATGGTCCATTAGCCCCGTCTGGCTTTTCCATTGTTGTACCTATTATCAGGGGGTAGCCATGTTAGTCTGTATCTACAAAAACAACAAGGAGTCTGGTGGCACCTTAAAGACTAACAGATTTATTTGGGCATTGTTGTACCTGAAGCACTGGTTGGGGGTGACACCCAAAGTAACACACTTGAAATACAGATACATGGTTATTATTCCTAACTTCAGATACACAGGCATACAAATTGGATAATCACATTCAGTAAATCATAACCATTCCAACAATATCTTACTTGAGCCATCTTGCATAAAGTATATCTCAGTTATGTCATATTCATATCATAAGCATATTTTCATAAAGAATATGGAGTGAAACCTCACAGCAGGAAACCATTTTACCATACTTATACTGATTTTTCTGTGATCGCAATTATATTTGCTTGCTTGTACTAAATAAAGTTTTCATGATCATTCATCCATTTGTCTGACTCATGAATCTCATCTCCTATAATAAATTTACTTAGCCACCTGAGTACAGGAACCTGGTATTAGTGCACGGGTGGGCAAACTACGGCCCGCGGGCCACATCCAGCCCACAGGACCGTCCTGCCCGGCCCCCGAGCTCCTGGCCCAGAAGGCTAGCCCCTGGCCCCTCCCCTGCTGTCCCTCCTTCCCCGCAGCCTCAGCTCACTCGCTCGCTCCGCTGCCGGCGCAATGCTCTGGGCGGCGGGGCTGTGAGCTCCTGGGGCAACTGTAGCGCCGCCAGCCACCGGTGATCCAGGCAGCGCGGTAAGTGGGCAGGGAGCAGGGGGGGTTGGATAGAGGGCAGAGGAGTTCGGGGTGGTGGTCAGGGGGTGGGGGTGTGGATGGTGGTTGGGTGGGAAATGGGGGGCAGTCAGGAAGGAAGCCGGGTTGGATGGGGCGGCCGGGGGCAGTTAGGGGCAGGGGTTCCGGGGGCAGTCAGGGGACGGGGAACGGGGTGTGTGGATGGGGCAGGGGTCCCTGAGGGGCCGTCAGGGAACAGGGGGAGTTGGATGGGGCAGGAGTCCCAGGGCGGGGGGTGGGGGACAGATAGGAGGTTGGGGGCCGGGCCACGACCCCCTCCCCTAACCAGCCCTCCATACAATTTACGAAACCCAATGCGGCCCTCAGGCCAAAAAGTTTGCCCGCCCCTGTATTACTGCAGCAGCCATTTATACCGAAATCTAGGAACTTCCTGCAGCGATCTAGGGGCTTCCATTTCCTGTGGCTCCCCTGCATCTGTAGGACTGGAAGGTTTTGTTTCCTGCCCAATCCGCTGCCCTGCCCACTTTATGGCTACACAAATTCTTTGCAATTAGAAAGGACGATTTCAAAAAAATCCCTCCAGTTTCGGTTTTCAGACCTATCGAGGCCATTTCTATGGGTTTCTCTACAACAAGCAAGATAATCTGTCCCTAAGATTTTGGATCTTCACAGACAAGGTCAGCTCACAGACTGCTGCACTGGGCAGCACAGTAGGGGGGCGGGGGGGTGTGAGCAGCCCTCAGTGGTGAAAGAACAGATTAAGGACTATTTAGAAAAGCTGGACATGCACAAGTCCATGGGGCCAGATCTAATGCATCCAAGAGTGCTGAAAAAGTTGGCTGATGTGATTGCAGAGCTATTGGCCATTATCTCTGAAACCTCGTGGCAATCGGAGGAGGTCCTGGATGATTGGAAAAATGCAAATATAGTGCTCATCTTTAAAAAAGGGAAGAAGGAGAATCCGGGAAACTACAGCCTCACCTCAGTCCCTGGAAAAATCATGGAATAGGTCCTCAAGGATGAAGCACTTGGAGGAGAGGAAGGTGATCAGGAACAGTCAACATGGATTAAACAAGGGGAAGTCATGCCTGACCAACCTGATTGCCTTCTATGATGAGATAACTTGCTCTGTGGATATGGGAAAGCGGTGGGCGTGATGTACCTTGATTTTAGCAAAGCTTTTGATACAGTCTTCCAAAGTATTCTTGTCAGCAAGTTAAAAAAAGTATGGACTGGATAAATGGACTATAAGGTGGACAGAAAGCTGGCTAGATCGGCAGGCTCAACAGGTAGTTATCAATGGTTCAACATCTAGTTGGCAGCCAGTATCAAGCGGAGTGCCCCAGGGTCGGTCCTGGGGCCGGTTTTGTTCAACATCTTCATTAATGATCTGGATGATGGGATGGATTTCACCCTCAGCACGTTCGCAGATGAAGGGGAGAGGTAGATACACTGGAGGGTAGGGCTGGGGTCCAGAGTGACCTAGACAAATTGGAGGATTGGGCCAAAAGAAATCTGATATGGTTCAGTCAGGATAGGATGGATGAATCCCATGCACCGACTACAGGCTGGGCACCGACTGGCTAAGCAGCAGTTCTGCAGAAAAGCACCTGAGGATTACAGTGGACGAGAAGCTGGATATGAGTCAACACTGTGCCCATGTTGCCAAGAAGGCTAACGGCATATTGGGCTGCATTAGTAGGAGCATTGCCAGCAGATCGACGGAAGTGATTATTCCCCTCTATTCGGCACTGCTGAGGCCACATCTGGAGTATTGCATCCAGTTTTGCCCCCCCCCCCCCCCCTACAGAAAGGATGTGGACAAATTGGAGAACGTCCAGCCAAGGGCAACAAAAATGATTAGGGGGCTGGGGCATATGACTTATGAGGAGAGTCTGAGGGAACTGGGCTTATTTAGTCTGTAGAAGAGAAGAGTGAGGGGGGATTTGATAGCAGCCTTCAACTACCTGAAGGGGGGTTCCAAAGAGGATGGGGCTAGGCTGTTCTCAGTGGTGGCAAGTGACAGAACAAGGAGCAATGGTCTCAAGTTGCAGCGAGGGAGGTCTAGGTTGGATATTAGGAAAATCTATTTCACTTGGAGGGTGGTGAAGGACCGGAATGGGTTACCCAGGGATGTGGTGGAATCTCCATCCTTAGAGGTTTTTAAGGCCTGGTTTGACAAAGCCTTGGCTGGGATGATTTAGTTGGGGTTGGTCCTGCTTTGAGCAGGGGGTTGGACTAGATGATCTCCTGACGTCTCTTCCAGCCCTAATCTTCTATGATTCTATTATAAATCTAATTATCTGAACAAAATATTATTCTTACTAGAAAACTGACATTTTTCATAAACTACACAAATATCCTCCCTTTTTTTGGTAGTTGGCATTTTGATAAGCCATGATGGTGTACTACATAATGGAATTCCTGTCAATGTAACAATGAAACACACCAGATTAACAGGAGAGCCACCCAAAGTAGTATTTCCTTGTGCATGTCTTAAATATTATGGCTGATTTGTCTTTCCTATAGCAGAACAATGATCACTAACTGTTTCAGAGTTGTTTGTCTCAGACTAACAGACTGATTTTTGTAATCAAGTTAAAAATATCATAAGGTTCTGCAATCCTCTTCTGTCCAATCAAGCACCACACAATTGTCTACAGAAAATGTAATAAATGAATTAAGCTTTTTTTGAGATCTTAACCTGGAATTTGAGTCTTGCCACCCACAACCTAGCTTTAGATCCACACACCATTGAAGGCAATAAATTACAGCAATATTTAATATAGACCTTTTCATCCATAGATTTCTAACAGCTTTCTAAGAGAGTTGCAGATCTATGGAGAACAACAACTCCTGAATGTATTTCTCCTGTGTGATCTCACATCCCTTTGTGAGTCCTTAGGATTCATCAAGTCCTTTCGGGGAGGCCAAGTCCTGGCAGCGAAATGGCTCTCTTTGGTTAGAGAGCATGTCTCTCTTACAGTAATGTTGTCACCTTTTCTGACCCTGCTCTGCTGCTGGAGAACTGCCATGCTATAACACTCCCCAACCCCCTCCCACCCTCTCAACATTAGGCAACAGGCCTAATCATTCCAAATCAATAGCCGTGCCGGTAGAGCCCATATTGCCCAAGGGGGGAAGTCGTTCAATACTGATGGGCCATAATTGCTCCACCACAGCTTTCCACACAGACTTTTTTCCACCAGGTGTCACGTTCCTGCTACAGCAAGCCAGACCCAAGATTGCATTCAAAACAAAGGTTCAAATACAACTGGCATTCACAAAACAAAAATGGAATTCATACACTGAGAGACGTATCACCCCCAACTGTGCCAACTGCATTTTTCTGTAGCATAATAAAATGTTAGTTCTCGAATAGGTGACAGCAGTCAATTCTGAAGGGAGGTTCCACTCTGAGAAGCATCATTGTGAAAATGGCATCATGGGGCTCACTGTTTGTTATTTCTCAATAGCTTTTCTCAGTTTACAAGTAATAACCCAGCCAGCAAAAAAAGATGGTTTCCTAACTGCCAGGATCCAAACAACAAGCTGTTTCCTTTTGACATCATCCCCAGTCATCTTGACCCAGGTGATGTATATCATAGTTCCAGTTAAGGTGCAAATGAGGCACTGATGTACTCTTGCTGTGGCTTTCAGGCAGATTCACTTAACTTTTCCTCAATTTCCCCATATGTAAAATTAGAACACTAATACTTATTTATATGGGTGGTGATGATTACCGTAATTGGTTAATGTTTGCAAAGTGCTACATTAATGCTAAAAGGTACCAAAATTCACCCTAAACTCTCCAGTACCCAGGAAGCTACCAGACCCATATGCCCATTTTATTTGAAGAATTGTCCCTTAAAATCTTCGTTAATGTTAGCATCAGCACAAGCAGTTGGATTCCAGCTCTCTGGTACCAAGAGACCGGGGAGGACCTGAAAATCTCCTCTCTCTTATATAATGAGACAATTTGAGAGCCCCTCAAAGCAACAGCTTCATGCTTTCCCTGTACATAGTGGTGTGAACACTATGGACGAAAGGCTGGTAGGTTTATATTAGAAAAAAAGGTGGAAAACATAACAGCATAACATTTTTCATAGAGCGAACCCAACATGCTAAGATTGGCTCTCACCCGAAAAATGTTTTTTAAACTAGTGCTCAGGGACAGATTTATTAACGCTCCTTAAATTAACTGTAGTCAGATTGTAAGCAGCTAGGGCAGAGACCACATTTTTGTATGTGTTTTTGTGCAGTGCCATTTTAACATATACATCAACAATTCATTTGAAATATCTAAGGGTAAAATGTCAGCTACTTTAACACAGAGTTTGGTTTCAGCACCTAATCAGTTTGACTGCATGAAAGAACCTCCACCTTTCACTATACTTAACATAATCAGAGGTTAAATTCTTGATTATCTAATCAAATAACTGCATTTTGCAGTCCCTGGCTGTGTAATTAAAGATACAGCACTATGCTGTAGTGTCCAGAGTCAATAACTGAAAAATAATTCATTTAAATAATAAGCCTGGCATTCTCAAAACCATCCTTTGGCTATGAAGTGTTTTTAAGCAGATCAAGAGGATGGCCAGGTTAAAAAAAAAAAAGAAGTAATATTTCATACGGTCATACCTTTTCAGAAGTTTTAATTAGAATGTAGGCTTGAGACATCTCAGTATGATAGGGCTATTAGGACCACATATAGGTGTAATCATATGATTACTGTTCTGCTAAGAGTACTATTTAAAATTGTCTTGGCTTTCCAAGATTTGATATTCCTTGCAATTTAAACACTTCTCCACACAGACTTCCAATAAAATATTATATTCATTAACTGTATATTAATAATCCCCAGAGCTGTGTATACTGTAGGCTTCATTTATCCTGTTCAGTAAGGTCCTGATTTTCCCAGGTACTTAAACACTAAGCATGTGAGAAATCCACTGAAGCCAATGGGACTACTCTCATGTTTAAAGTTAGTCACATACTTAAGTATTTTGCTGAATGCAGGTGTCAAAGTTTTATACCTAGACCTCCTCTACTTTCTCAGGCAAGACTCCCATTGAATTTTAGAGGCATTTTGCCTTAAGAAGGACTGAGCAAGGCCTGTAATATTTGGCCCAAAGTGCTGGGTGGTGAACAGCCCAAGCGCAATACTGTGACATATGCAGTAACGAAAGCAAATTCAGTGAATTACTGAATTTTGTGATTCAGCAAATAGGCAATATACTGAAAAGCAACACAAAAAGTACTTTGTTCATTTCTTTCTCACTTGTTATTAGTAAATGCTCTGTAGGATTTTTCATGCAACCTCACTTCACAATTCTGATAATAAATCTCTACTGGAAATCAGGAAGAAACTGCTGCATTCAAATGTCACAAATTATGGTGGTTCACTATAGAGCAGTGGTTCTTAACCTTTGCTGCAGCCTGCACCTCTTTGGTTCTCAAAAATATGTTCTCGCACCCCTTATCAAAAATCGTTACAGTAGGTCAGTTCTTTAGACCTAGATATATCATAACTATAGAATGAAAGAGATAGAATTATATATTTATTTTAATTTCACAGTTAAAATGTAATGCAGTAATCATTAAAAAAATGTATAATGTTAATAAATACATAGGTTTGATGAAACAAAGTAGTTGTACTTAAGTGCCTGTGCTTAATTTGTGTTTTCTATCTGGCATGTCTCGCACCCCCAGAAAGGGCATCTCGCACCCCCAGGGGGTGTATGCACCCCAGGTTAAGAACCACTGCTATAGAGAAATGCCAGCTTGCAAGGTTGTACTGTGTACGTACCACAAATGCAACAGTTCCTTCAATGTCTGATTACTACTTATCAAAGAATCTAGATTAAACAAAAGCCAAATGCACTGTTTCCAAAGAGGACCCTTTTAAAACACATTTAAATAGAGAAGATGGGCCTGAATTTCCACTGTGTTGCATCATTTTTACATAGTTGTTATGCCATTGACTGCAGAATTATAGCCATATGAACCCAGATTCAGGCACAATATGTCTAATGGGCTAGATCACAATCTTGAAGACTAGAACACCTGCTGACTCTGCCTTATATTTTATATATGACCTTAGAGAAATCAAACACCGAGCTTAGTTTACCGATTATAAAATGGGAATAATTCTAGTTATGAAAATTGATACTCATGATTTGTTTTATTATTTTTGATAAAGAAGTAAAATATAATAGTTTTTCCATGACCATCAATCATCCAGGTAAAAAGGGTCTTAGGAAGGAGGAAGCATATTTTGTACCTGAACTGGACAATTTTTTTCAGAGTTTTCCAAGGCTATCTCACAAAGGTGTATTAATTATTCTAAAGTACATTTTCCAAAGCACTTGAAATCCTTTTATTTAGTGATTTGTAAAAAGCATCGTTCTCTGACATTCCCTAAGATAATTTTTTTCAATTTCAGTAGACTGGAGGAAGTAAACACTTCTGTGCTTCTTTACTAGATTTCTAAACTGTATAAGCCCTGACCCAAAAAACAAATGAGACAACACAAAGCATGATAAAAATACATATGACAACAAAATGATCCTATAATTTGCCACGCTTTACAAACAGTGTCAAGTGTGGAAGATACCAAGGTATTCAAGAGGGATGTAAAAAGTATTCTTTGTAGTTTCATTTATGAATACATAGGTCACCCTGCTACTCTTCAATTATGGTTGCTCTGGGGCAAATAGAGGCCTCAAGTTTCATGCTTGCTTAATGGTGAAGAACAAAACTCCTCTCCTGTGCACAAATCTTAGATTCCCTTAAAAAAATCACGTCAACTACAATGACTGTTTAACATTCTATACTTGTTATCTGAACTTTTTGTACCCATGATGCCTTTAGAGGGAAATCCATTGCATTGAAGCTTCAGGTGGAGTTGTTTGTGTAGGCAGAGAGAGAGGCTCCACACTACAGAAAGGGACTCCATGCTGGCCACAAGTATGTGGAGGCAATGCTGGGAAGGGACTACGTGACTGGTGATTACACAAAACAAGTGACTGACTCCTTAACAGCAATTCCAGGCTAAAGCAGTGACCATAGAGAGCCCTTGACCTGCTCACAGGACAGCAGGATAAATTCCATCTTGCACAGTACAAAACCCCAGTATTTGCATTTAATGTGGGAGGAGGAACTTTCACTCTTAGATTACAAGTTATCCAAGCCAGAAACCTGTTATTTGTTCATGTACTACAGTGTATGCCAGTCATGCTATATGAATAATGCTTGCCTGCCTGAATTCCCGAACACCACTGAAAGCTTATATCCCTGTTTGCTTTGAGATCATTCTTTTAAGCTCTGTAGTTTTTCTCTATAGTGCTCAGTTTTAACTCCTCTACATGTGATGTTTCAAGTTCACAATGGAGATAAACTTAATGGACAATTACATTTCTCCTATTATAGAAACTAGTACAGTTAATGGACAGTACTGTTCTATTACCCTTGCAAACATCCCATACAGCCCTCTATCCATGTGCTACTATAGAGAGCAGTATATGAACCAAAGTATTTTATTCAACTTCTCTCTTCAAAATTGAAGAGGGCCCTCAGCAGTTCAGTATCATAGTCATGTCCTGTCAAGAATGAAGTATTTTTCATTTTCAGCAGAGATATATGTTGCTTTCTGTACATACCTTTACCCTGATCTCTGTCTCTCCTTCCAATGCTCCCATCCCAAGCCTTCAGGCAAAGATGGACATATTAGAAAAAAAGGTTTGGGAAAAGTAAAAGTACAACACAAAGTTAAAGTTGAAATGTAATCCGTTTTTTAAAAGGCCATTTCAAAAAAAGACATTCATCAGCTCTTTTACAGAGAGATGGAAGAGCTGGGGAAGGGTGCAGGAATTTGTTTGTATGATTAAACACTGCAAACACGGTTAGCTGGTGTTAAAATTTACTTCCCCAATAAACAAAGGGAATCAAAATGTAAGAACATAGATTGCTCCACGGTGACTAACATAACTTTTTATGGATCAAATCCTGATGAGCACTTACATGGCTATACTGGCCAGAGGACTGCAAAATTTGAGAGTGCAATGGGCCAGCTAGTCCTGAGGACAGTTAGCCCTAAGTTAAAGGAGTACAAAGGAGAGCTGAACCTGCTTCAGAAGAATGCTCCTGTGCCAATCTGAGGAAGGGTACAAAAGCAGGTTGGCCAAATTACTAGAAAAAAATGCACTATAAGGCACAATCCTGCCTGGGCAGGGACATGGACTCCCTCAATTGGACTCCCTCCCATCTCTAAATACTCCTGGTCCCTCTCTCTCTCTCTCCTTGTGTAGATTCTGTGGAGTTTCCTGCATAGACCTAAGACTGCAATAAGTCCTATTCTGAGTGGATGGTTGAGTGGGTTGATGAGCCCCCAACTGGTTGCCCTCATGAAAGCTACGTTTTGGACCCACCAGACAGAAGTGCTGAACTAGGGACATGTGGTTTATTTAAGATTCTTCTTGGATATATGTAAGATTGCAAGTATTATCTCCTTTATCTGTTTTAATTAATTTAGGCTGCGACTTCCAAATG
The DNA here is from genome assembly GCF_028017835.1 of Emys orbicularis. NCBI lineage: Eukaryota > Metazoa > Chordata > Testudines > Emydidae > Emys > Emys orbicularis. Next base: position 47,802,338 of record NC_088684.1, on the reverse strand, counting down.
GCACTAGGGAGTTAAGTGCCCAGTGAGAGTCAATGGGAGATGGGCTTCTAACTCCTTAGGCAAATTTGAAAATTCCCAGCCTTATATTTCATTAGGTTGCCATGGAAAAGATCAGGGCCGGCTCTGGCTTTTTTGCCGCCCTAGGCAAAAAAGCCAGCGGCCGCCCCCCCACCCCCACCCCATTGCGGCAGGGGAGGGCGGGAAGCCCGGCCGGGGCTCTCCGCTTTCCCCCCGGCGGCCAGAGCGCCGGGAGCAGGGCGGAGAGCCCGCCTGGGGCTCTCCCCGGCGGCCAGAGAGCCCCCGGCGGCCAGAGCGCCGGGAGGAGGGCGGCAAGCCCGGCCGGGGCTCTCCGCTCTCCCCCCGGCAGCCAGAGCGCCGGGAGCAGGGCGGAGAGCCCGGCTGGGGCTCTCCCCGGCGGCCAGAGAGCCCCCGGCTGCCAGAGCGCCGGGAGGAGGGCGGCAAGCCCGGCCGGGGCTCTCCGCTCTCCCCGGCGGCCAGAGAGCCCCTGGCGGCCAGAGCGCCGGGAGGAGGGCAGCAAGCCCGGCCGGGGCTCTCCGCTCTCCCCCCGGCAGCCAGAGCGCCGGGAGGAGGGCGGAGAGCCCGGTCGGGGCTCTCCGCTCTCCCCGGCGGCCAGAGCGCCGGGAGCAGGGCGGAGAGCCCGGCCAGGGTCCCGCTCTCCCCGACCGGCCAGAGCACTGGGGGAGGGCGGCTAGCCCGCTGCGGCTCCGCTCTCCCTGGCGGCCGGAGCGCCGCGGGGAGGGCGGCGAGCCCAGTCGCGGCCCCGCTTTCGGGCCAGAGCGCCCCGCCGTGCCGCCCCCCTCCAGGCACCGCCCCAAGCACATGCTTGGTGGGCTGGTGCCTGGAGCCGGCCCTGGAAAAGATGGTCCCTGTAAGGGAATATGTGGAAGGAAATGGGCATTGAGAAGAGATTTGAAGGAAGAAAGGGAGGTTGCACAACAACGTGTGTTCAGGCAGCACAGACACTACGTGGAGAATGAGAGCTGCACTCTTCTGTCAGGAAAACATTGATTTGTCTTCTTGTGTCTTGAATGGAGTTGAAATTTACATGTTTGTATTTGTTTAACAACAAGAATAACTTCAGCTTGTAGAGTTCCTTGACTTTCCAATACATCTTTGTTTGTGCACTAGCATCACTGATTAATATCAGCTTAGCTCTCAGAATAGTGATTACTTTTTAACTGTTCCTGCATAGCTAAGAGAGGGACTAAAATATTTTCGAGAGAGCCACAAAAATAGTGGCTTTTTTAAAAAAGCCCGCAACAACATAGTAGGTTGAAAAAAACAAATTTAAACAATCTTAATCTGAAGAATTTACCCCAACAGAAGACAACAGTTAAAAGGCAGGTCAGATTTAACTTGTCAGCTACACTATTTTATTTTTGGAGAAATACTGGGCACCAGAGGCTTAACTTGTACGAACTGTTGTAGCTCCCTTGAAGTCAATGGAGCTATGAAAATTTACACCACCTAGGATTCTGACCCTAGATTATTATTGATTTACAGGAGTTCCCACAATGCTCTAGGTGTTATACAAACACAAAGAAGGCACAGTCCCTGCCCCAAAGAGCCCGTATTCTAAAGAGACAGACAAAAGGTAGTAGACGGAGGGCAGCAAGCAAACACGGAGGCCAAAGTGGTGACATCCTGATAATACAAAATTTTAGTGACACAATGTTGGCTATTTTTTTTTTAATTATATGACACATACAGACAATCTCAAGTTCTCTTATAACCACACTCTGATAATTGTAGGAGTCGCAATAGAGGTGGGTCTTTTGGGGGGATTTGAATGAGAGGAAGGGAATGGCCTTGAGAAACAAACCCAGGAAGGGCTAATTTACTCCATATTCTCTTATTGTCTTTATTTAAAGATAAAGATGCCTTTCAAATGACTTCTAAATTTTTGGTGCTTGGCCAGCCTGGCAATATTTATTTTTCAAATAGAGTTTGTATAAAAAAACTATAATGTTCAGAAATGGAATAAGATTTCCCTTGGTGAGAGACACAAGCTTCCGAGCTACAAAGAATTCTCAAAAGCTTGTCTCTCACACCAACAGAAGTTGGTCCCAATGAAAGATATTGCCTCACACACCTTTTCTCTCTAATATCCTGGGACCAGCAAGGCTACAACAACACTGCATACTAGGGCTGTCAATTAATCACAGTTAACTCACGCGATTAACTCAAAAAAATTAATTGTGATTAATCGCACTTATGAAAATAGAATACCAATTGAAATGTATTAAATATTTTTGGATGTTTTTCTATATTTTCAATATTGATTTCTATTACTACACAGAATACAAAGTGCACAGTGCTCACTTGATATTATTATTTTTATTACAACTATATGCACTGTAAAAATGATAAACAAAAGAAATAGTATTTTTCAATTCACCTCATACAAGTATTGAAGTGCAATCTCTTTATCATGAAAGTGTAACTTACAAATGCAGATTTTTTTTTGATTACATAACTGCACTCAAAAACAAAACTGTGTAAAACTTTAGAGCCTACAAGTCCACTCAGTCCGGCGTCTTATTCTGCCAATCGCTAAGACAAACAAGTTTGTTTACATTGACAGGACATATCGCTGCCTGCTTCTTATTTACAATGTCACCTGAAAGTGAGAACAGGCATTCATATGGCACTTTTGTAGCTGGCACTGCAAGGTATTTAGCATATCTGGCATGTAAACATTTGTATGCCCTTTCCATGCTTCGGCCACCATTCCAGAGGACATGCTTCCATGCTGATGATGCTCGTTAGAAAAATAATGCGTCAATTAAATTTGTGACTGTACTCCTTGCGGGGAGAATTGTATGTCTCCTGCTCTGTTTTACTCACATTCTGCATATATTTCATGTTATAGCAGTCTCAGATGATGACCCAGCACATGTTCGTTTTAAGAACACTTTCACAGCAGATTTGACAAATGTAAAGAAGGTACCAATGTGAGATTTCTAAAAATAGCTACAGCGCTCGACCCAAGGTTTAAGAATCTGAAGTGCCGTCCAAAATCTGAAAGGGACGAGGCGTGGAGCATGATTTCAGACGTCTTAAAAGAGCAACGCTCTCATGCAAAAACTACAGGACCTAAACCACCAAAAAAGAAAATGAAACTTCTGCTGGTGGCATTTGACTCAGATGATGAAAATGAACATGCATCAGTCCGCACTGCTTTGGATCGTTATCAAGCAGATCCCACCATCAGCATGGATGCATGTCCTCTGAAATGGTGGTTGAAGCATGAAGGGACATATGAATCTTTAGCGCATCTGGAACGTAAATATCTTGCAACGACAGCTACAACAGTGCCCTGTGAATGCCTGTTCTCACTTTCAGGTGACATTGTAAACAAGAAGCAGGCAGCATTATGTCCTTCAAATTGTAACTAACATTGTTTGTCTGAGTGAGTGGCTGACCAAGAAATAGGACTGAGTGGACTTGTAGGCTCTAAAATTTTACATTGTTTTATTTTTGAATGCAGGTTTTTTGTACATAATTCTACATTTGTAAGTTCAACTTTCATGATAAAGAGATTGCACTACAGCACTTGTATGAGGTGAATTGAAAAATACATTTTTTTGTTTTTTACAATGCAAATATTTGTAATAAAGAATAAATATAAAGTGAGCACTGTGCACTTTGTATTCTGTGTTGTAACTGAAATTAATATATTTGAAAATGTAGTAAACATCCAAAAATATTTAAAATAAATGGTATTCTATTGTTGTTTAAGAGCGTGATTAATCGTGTGATTAATTGTGATTAATTTTTTTAAGCATACGATTAATCGCTATTAATTTTTTTTATCGCTTGACAGCCCTACTGCATACATAAAATCTTCCCTGTAATTTAGCTGTTCTACCAGGAAACAAAGCTGACCCAGACTCTGTTTCACTTGTCCTGGTGAAGCAGTTAACCACATTTACAGAACTTCTGCATATCTCTAAACTGTATGTATTTGGCTCAGCAGTCAGGTAGAGACAGAAAAATATATTTTTCAAATGGTAAATCTTACAGTAATAGCTTTAGCAACCTGGTACTGTGGGATTAAACTTCTTCAGTAGCTCATCAGCCACAGTTTAGCCCAGTCAAGTTAAATTAAGGTCAGAGGTTCAAATACAGCTGCCTTTAGCTGATGAGTTCTGGGATAAGCAGGGCTGGTTGTCTAATGCTGTAATAGGCCTGGAAAATGTTTAGAAAAGCATGTTTCCATTTCAGTTTATTGCTAAAACAGTACAGCTTACCACAGTGGCGTTTTTCCACTGCAAATTCTCCTCAGTGGAACTTTGCCTGTTCCAAGTTTTAATTTCATATCAATGTTCTAATTTGCCAGTGAGGTATATTTTGCTATCCCTGCCTATAATGGGCTTACTTTTCTTAGCCATTTCTCTGTTGCACTTTGAAACCTGCTTCAGCGGTTATCCCTAGAGTCTACTGGAGCAAGGAGGACACCAAATCCTGAAGAATCAACGTACCAAATTCTCATTTTTGAGGTTACCAGAACTCTCTCAGCTGGGAATGCTTTTGTAAATGGGAAAGAGAATGAGGTGGCTGGCAGGGTGGGGCACAATAGCAAGGGAGGGAATGGAGGGAACAGAGCACAATGGGAAGTAAGTGTGGAGAATCAGTGGGAAATTGAAGGTAGGATGGTGGGACAAATGGGTGGCACAGGATATGTATGAAGGCAGACTGCAGGATGGCACCTTATGGTGTGGACACTGGGACAAGCAGGGCTGGTGCTTCCATTTAGGCGATAGGGCGCCAGGATTTGGGGGGGCGGCAATTCGGCGGCAGGGGGGTCCTTCCGCGCTCCGGGTCTTCGGCGGCAATTCTGCGGTGGGTCCTTCACTCGCTCCAGGACCCGCCGCCGAAGTGCCCCGAAGACCGGGAGCGCGGAAGGACCCCCCCGCCGCAGAATTGCCGACGACGACCGAGAGCGCGGAAGGACCCCCGCCTAGGGCGCCAAAAACCCTGGCACCGCTCCTGGGGACAAGAGTAAAGAAACATGCACAAAGGCATAGAAGAAAAATAGAGAATATGAAATGGAACTAAAAAGAAAAACTAGGAATCCATAGAGAGGTTTTTTAAATTTTTACAACGAGGATATCATGTAACATTGGGATGGCTGTGTCCATTATGAAAAAGAAAACATGCCCAAGTCTTTGTAAGGAGAGAAGGCAAAACCTTTCTTGGACCTCTGGACTCAAGCTATAACTGTCATCTCCTCACTGACAGGTAAGTTGCCTGATTTCAGTAGGCATACTGAGGTGAGGCCATTATCCTTCTGCATGTGGCCAAATGAGAGCACTGGAAGAGAGGAGTCGTCAAAACTCATATCCACCCTGGAAGAAATAACCTCTCTTCTCCCAGCCAAAAATTCACTCCACTTGTGAGAAATGACACAAATGCACTCTTCAAAACTTGGCAATTATATTTAACTTTAAAATAATAAGCTGTAGATAAACAACTGGGAAAAACAAAAAATAGCTGGTTAGAACATTAATGAAGTTGTGGGAGTCATTTACAAACCTTCTCTTCCCCCTCATCCCCTTGAAATCTCAGTAGACCTGGCATATATAACAAAGTAGAGTACTTGTCATTTTTGATGAGATGAATGAAATCAAGCAAAGCACAAAGATTTTTTTATAGAGACAAGGTTAATTAAATAGCTTTCTCCACCTACATCAGCCATTGCAGAGGGAATGAAAGAGAAGTTTTAGAGAAAACAGCAAGACATTTAAAACTCGAAACTATCTGAGCCGGATAAGTCATCACAACTTTCTGACAATGTGGTCAAACTAGTACAATTATAAGAAAACAAAAAGGCAAGCATAGCAAAGCCAAGAACATTCTACAGCAAACTATTTTTGACCCCATAATTCAGAATTTTGAAAATCCTCGCTAGTAATCAGATTCTGAACAATCAAAAATAAACATGAACAGTTAATTCTGGAAGTCTCAAACAATCAAACAGGGAAGAGCTATCCAAGAGGATTACATTAAATTCTCCAGCTGCAGTCACTTATATGGTACTAGAACAAGCTTTTCAAGAAAGAGACAGAGAAAATTAAATGTACAGTAACAATTGAACATAAAAACTCAAAACATAATCAGTGTGGAATAAAAATACACTGTTTAGAAAAGACTGCTATTTTCTGCAGCTAAAATACACATATTTTGGAATGTAGGGGATATATAAGAAAAGAATAGTATGGAATATCTTAATAAGAAAATTAACCAAAATCAATAGCTAATCTGGTCATCTAAAATGGCAATAAATTGTAAATCTGTAATAAATGATTACTCAGGTATAACTAGCCAACATTTAGATTCACTCACAAAAAAAAAATGTAAAATACAGTGGGCATCAGCATCAGTTTAGCTTACCACAGACCATATGGAAGGATGTCCCAATAGATTCTGTATCTTGTATTGGCATGGCATCTGCTGTACATAGCAACACTTTATCTGATGTAATAAGGCCTTCTGCTCTCAGTCATTCTAAGTTATAAAACAAATGATTAAGTGATTTCACCATGAGCGACCTCATGATATACTCACAAGGTGGGATGGAAATAATGGATTTAATGTACAACATGCTGCCTGCATGTCGATATAGTATATTGGGAGGTATCTCCAAAGTTGCAGGGGGATTCCTTTCATAATTTTCTCTCTGTATAGCTAAAAAATCAATGTCTCTTTTTAATGGACAAGAGAAGACCTTGATTTCCAAGCCCCACTAAAGACCACAACCAGAATGAACAACTAAGGAACTTGTAAGGAACTTCATAAGGAACCTGCCCCACATGAGATCTAGATATGAAAACACCAGGCCTAGGAAAAGCATGTACTGCAAGTCATAATTTTTACCACAGGGACAGGATTGCCCAGGGTTAATCTGACCAGGATTTGGATCTACTGCAGTCTTTCTTCCAATAAGTATTCAATTCCCATGTTACATCAATAAAGGCACCAACGTAGCTGATCTGCACAGGTATCAGAATGCTCTTCTCCAAGTAGATCATTATGGACTAAATTCTGCCCTGAGTTACACCAGTGTAAATCCAGAGTAATGACACTGATAACAGATTTACACTTTGATTTACACCAATTAGCTAAGGGCACAATTTGACCCTGTGTCTAGTATTTCTGTAGCAGAAACAGGAATATATGCTTTTTATTAATTGTTGAGTTTCTTTTTAGGAAATCACAAAATAGCTTTTCAGACGATAATTCAGAAACAGAAACTCTGGTGATGCTAAACAACCTTTCAATCCATTCATCAAAGTGCTTGCAATTTACATTTGAAAGCAGGTGAAACAATCATAAACACCGAACAGAAAATGTTAAGCGATGACCAATGCATTTTAACAAAGCATTTTTTTTCTTTTTAACATGAATGCAGATCAATTGTCTATCGCCAACTCTTTCTTGTAAAATAATGAGCCAAAGTATTCTTTCCTCACTCAGGCAAAATGGCCACTTAACCTGTTAAAATGAATGGGAGTTTTGCCCAAGTAAGGGCTTCATAAGAACTGCAAAATGAAGTCATACATTTTTACCCATTAAGTTTCCTTAAATAGGTGATACATATAGGAGAACAAGATTTCAAAATGCCATTAGGATGCCTAGAGCAGCTTCATTAATTTTTAGAAAATCTTTTCTTTTCAGGAGGAATTAATCAAGTCATACATGTAACCCTTCTGCCCATCTAAGTTGGCAGCAACAAGGGCCGGGTCCTGTATCTAGGGGTTCCGTTTCAATAACACAATGCAAAACCGGATCGAGCCCCCACCCAGTGACCTGGGACAATTACATACCACCCCCCTGGGTACCTCTAAGAGGCAATACTTCCCCTCTCGCAAGCACGGAGTCTGAGTGTAGCAGAAAATGTTTAATAACATGAGGTAAACGACATCAGCATAAAATTGGAAAAACACCACAAACAGGATTCATAACACAAACCATGAGCAAAACCCACCCCAGCAAATTGGGCTGTGTCCTTTCCCTTTGGTTCTTGAATCCAGCAACCCAAAAATCACCCAGAGTCCCCAAAGTCCAACACACCCAAAGTCTCTTGGGTCCAGCAACCACCCAAAGTCCCAAAAGTCCAACAACCCCTAAAGTCTCTATCCCTGGTCAGTGCAGCCCCAGAGTAAAAGGGGGGGCACGCAGGGTGTTAAGGGGCACCTTACATGATCCGAGGCTGGCCAGCCGTCTGTTTCTCCATGGGGGTTCCGCCGCAGCCTTTACCACGAGCCAGTCCACTTTCCTGCCATCCCACGAACTGCTCCGCTCTACAAGCTGCTCCGCTCACCGACCTGTGAGCCGTTCCAGCCGTCCCCGCAAACAGCTCCGCTCGCCGTTCCTTGGGCCACTCCAACCGGCCCCGCAAGGCTCCACGCCGCTCGCTGCTCCTCCAGTCGTCCCCACAAATTGCTCCTCCAGCTGCTGAGCAATATAGCTTCAGGCTCCCCCACTAGTTAACACAGCACTCAGTGATCTCAGCTCTTAATAACGTCAGCTCTTTTGTGATTTCAGCTCTTAGCGATTTCAGCTCATAATATAGTAGGGGAGCCCCAGTGCTGGTGCACCATTGGCCCAAAATGAATTCAGCTCAGCAGCCTGTAACTAGACTCCTAAGGGAATCAAAGTTAGCTCTGACATTCAACAGTGGAGAGAGGAGGCAGTGCAATTGGTGTTTCAAACCCTCAGAGGGGGCCCATACTATCAGGTACAAATACCTATCCCCATCCTCTCTCAATTCACTGGGATTTGTAACCCATGCCCCTTGTCAAGCAAGTGCTACTTAGGTAATGGTGAAGGACTCACTCAGTCCTTCTGTCATACAACAGTTCCACTGGCCTTGATTCACAGAATCAGGGTAACAAAACTTTATTCTTCCTGCCCCAATAATAGAGAAACTGGGGATCCCACACCAGCCAAAGTAATCACTTTCAGTTGCTGTGTTTCATGCCAGGCGAGTGGGTGTGCCTATGCAAACAAGATCAGCCCCTGGAGTTCTTTTCCACACTCGCCATAATTCACCACCAGATGTCAGGGTAGAGCTCATCCTGACTCTGCTTACATACATATAATTCAGCTTTGTTCTTTGTGTTATAGTTGCTATCTCTTGTCTTTCTCTCACTGCAACTGTTTCTACTGTCAGGAAACCAGAAATAAAAGAAATGGACTAAAATACTATGGTGCAGGCTATCCCCCTAAAATCTGCTCATGGAGCCAACTTCTCAAGGGACACACATGTTAGTGAGCACTATGCTGGGTATTATGTGTTTGCAGGATCTGGCCCTAAAATGATCCCAAACCATTATATTCTTTGTTCTCATAAAACTAAAAAACAGGCTTAGTAATCTTTTAAAGACCGATCCTAATTTTTTTTTTACATCACATTTCCTCCCACCCATACAAAGAGCTAATGAATAGTTCTCAAACAGCTGAATAGATTGTTATTGTGTTTGTACCTGCTTTATTTTTGATATACGGCCCCAACTAGCATACAAAATATCCCTTTATCTATAAAAACAGAATGTGTTACTTTCTCATAGCATGATAAAAATACTGAACCCATTTATTCAATTTACCGTTGAAATGGAATGAGATATGCCTCCATTTCCAGATATAATTAGCAAAGAAGCAACCTAATGGAACCTCTGAGATTAAAGTTTGCAAAGAATTCTTCAATGGCAACCAATATTTCAGTCATAGCTTTACTGCACTGACAAACATGAAATGTTCCACAAGCCAGAGCAATGCAGTCTCATATATAAAACAGAGAAACTGTAGAATTCCACTATAAGTGAAAAACTGCGGAAATCCAAAAATAATTACTAGGGATATTTCAGATGGGTTAGTCAGAGTATATTAGGTTTTATAATCCAAGAGGTTCAAATAGCCAATATCATAGCAAAATAAATTTACAAATATGTTATACAAAACATAAAGCCTGTATTCTGTGATATCACCAGAGACATTCCAATAGTCCCTTCTAGGTTCTATTATATACAGTAACACAGATTAAATGCAGCAAAATGTAGTAAGAGTACAAATGTATTAGCAAATATTTTCCACGTAGGAACCCCATTCAATAAAGGTCCCATATGCATGGGCATAAGAGTCCACACTTACAGATCCCTATATGAGACTGAAGCTTGACTTTGCAGCTGCTGGGACCTACGTTTGCAGCTTTGAACACGCACCTAAAGAAGGTTGTGCTGCTGGTTGAAAAGAATATATATGGCTGCTGACCAGAGCTGGGTGAATAACTGATTTATCATTTCAGAGCCTGAACTGGGGAAAAAGAAAATGAACTTCCAGGCCAGTCTACCTCGGAGCTACAGACCATGGGACCCCATTCCAGGAGCTTATGGTTCTCAGCTCTACAGCAGTTAGCCTGCAAGTCCTGACTTGAGTTGGGGTTCTCAGGGCTTCCAAAAGCCATGCTGTGGAGCCAGGAGCCAAACCCTGCTTGAGTCAGGGTGCCCAGGATTTCCTGGCTTTGGCCCGGGATCAAGCTGAGTCTCCCAGGGCTTCCAGGCCCTGGGTTATACAGCAAGGGGCCCGGAAACCCTGAGAGACTCAGCTTGATCCCGGGCCAGAGCCAGGAAATCCTGGGCACCCTGACTCAAGCAGGGTTTGTACAAAAGCAGACCATGTGCCCGAGCCACAGACCATGGAAGCATCTGACTGTACAACAGCCTGCTAGGATTCGGGATGCACCAAAAGTTTGCTCAACACGGGTGTTTCGGGCCAATCATTTCAGGCTTGACAAACTGAAATTTTTCAACAAAACTTTGTTTTGTCTGAAAATTTTGGACCGGTCCTACCAATGACCAAGGGCTGGCTGCACACGCATGCAGGAGTAAGAGCCTGCAGTCCCACCAAACACACTCCTGTGCAGCCTGGCTCGACCCTAGGATCCACAGGTTTAAGAATATATCCGTTACTCCCTCCCCAACAGCAGGTGGATGAGGAGTGATGGCTGAAAATGGTGCCTTGATTACACACCCATTTGTGTGATGGCCAGTGCATCTGAGTAATGTAATACATCTGGGTATTGTAATATTAACACCTCTGGAGCAAGAGCAAGGGAGCAAAAAGAGTCATGCCTCTCACTCCTCATTCCTTCCTTGCACTGCTCCTGGGGTGGCACAATCTACCTCTCAATAGTTAAAATGCCTACCTTAGAGAGGAGGGAGCTTGTTGGATAAAAAGGTCTGTCAATAAAGACATTGTTCTTTGGACCATTCTAACAAAGAAATTAATGAAAGGATAAAAAATATGACAAGATACTGCTAATGTGTATCTCAGGTTCCAGGAAAAACGTACATCACATTGCACGTGAGATCATGCAATTAGACTGTACTGTAATGGCAGTCAGCAGCGAACCAGCTGAGCGGCGAACAGCAGAGGCTAACAGTGGGAGTTTGTCTGAGAGTTCGCCTGGGGAGAGCTCACTGAGGCTTTCATCTGCGGGTTTCTCTGAGTAGTTACTGCAACAGCTGAGGAAGCTCTTAAGAGGAAGGTGATATGGAAGGTGAGCGATCAGCTGTTGTAACCTGCACAGGTTGTGCCATGTTTGTCTTTCTTCCACAGGACAGAAGCGACTTTGTCTGTACAAAGTGCAAGCTGGTCTCCATATTGGAAGAGAAGGTTCGAGGTCTGGAGAAACAAGTATCGACTCTGCGTTGCATAAGGGAAAATGAAGATTTCCTGGACAGACGTCAGGAGATGCTTCTACGGCCACAACGTTCTGAAGATTCAGAGCAGGCGCAGCAGGGACAGAAGGATGGTGAAGAAGTTTGGCAGCATGTGACCTCCAGAAGGAGAAAGAGGAGCGTCCATGTACCAGCAATGGAGATACAGGTGAGCAATAGTTTCCATGTTCTCTCTACAGGTACTAATGCGGAGAGTGAACTAGATGACACATCTGAGGGAAGGGAGCAGAAGGAGACTCCACCGATTGGAAGGCAAAAGATGCACAGTCCTAGGGATGAGGGTTCCACAACCACCACTCCCAAGAGGAAGAGGAGGGTGGTGGTGGTCGGGGACTCCCTCCTCAGGGGAACTGAGTCATCTATCTGCCACCACGACCGGGAAAACTGAGAGGTCTGCTGCTTGCCAGGAGCTAGGATACACGATGTGACAGAGAGACTGCCGAGACTCATCAAGCCCTCGGATCACTACCCCTTCCTGTTTCTCCACGTGGGCACCAATGATACTGCCAAAAATGACCTTGAGCAGATCACTGCAGACTACGTGGCTCTTGGAAGAAGGATAAAGGAGTTTGAGGCGCAAGTGGTGTTCTCGTCCATCCTCCCTGTGCAAGGAAAAGGCCTGGGTAGAGACCGTCGAATCATGGAAGTCAACGAATGGCTACGCAGGTGGTGTCGGAGAGAAGGCTTTGGATTCTTCGACCATGGGATGGTGTTCCAAGAAGGAGGAGTGCTAGGCAAAGATGGGCTCCACCTAACGAAGAGAGGGAAGAGCATCTTCGCAAGCAGGCTGGCTAACCTAGTGAGGAGGGCTTTAAACTAGGTTCACCGGGGTAAGGAGACCAAAACCCTGAGGTAAGTGGGGAAATGAGATCCTGGGAGGAAGCACAAGCAGGAGAGCACAAGAGGGGAGGACTCCTGTCTCATACTGAGAAATAGGGACGATCGATGAGTTATCTTAAGTGCCTGTACACAAATGCAAGAAGCCTGGGAAACAAGCAGGGAGAACTGGAAGTCCTGGCACAGTCAGGGAACTACGATGCGATTGGAATAACAGAGACTTGGTGGGATAACTCACATGACTGGAGTACTGTCATGGATGGTTATAAACTGTTCAGGAAGGACAGGCAGGGCAGAAAAGGTGGGGGAGTTGCGTTGTATGTAAGAGAGGAGTATGACTGCTCAGAGCTCCGGTATGAAACTGCAGAAAAACCTGAGAGTCTCTGGATAAAGTTGAGAAGTGTGAGCAACAAGGTTGATGTCGTGGTTGGAGTCTGCTATAGACCACCAGACCAGGGGGATGAGGTGGACGAGGCTTTCTTCCGGCAACTAACAGAAGTTGCTAGATCGCAGGCCCTGGTTCACCTGGGAGACTTTAATCACCCTGATATCTTCTGGGAGAGCAATACAGCGGTGCACAGACAATCCAGGAAGTTTTTGGAAAGTGTAGGGGACAATTTCCTGGTGCAAGTGCTGGAGGAACCAACTAGGGGCAGAGCTTTTCTTGACCTGCTGCTCACAAACAGGGAAGAATTAGTAGGGGAAGCAAAAGTGCATGGGAACCTGGGAGGTAGTGACCATGAGATGGTCGAGTTCAGGATCCTGACACAAGGAAGAAAGGAGAGCAGCAGAATACGGACCCTGGACTTCAGAAAAGCAGACTTTGACTCCCTCAGGGAACAGATGGGCAGGATCCCCTGGGAGAATAACATGAAGGGCAAAGGGGTCCAGGAGAGCTGGCTGTATTTTAAAGAATCCTTATTGCGGTTGCAGGAACAAACCATCCCGATGTGTAGAAAGAATAGTAAATATGGCAGGCGACCAGCTTGGCTTAACAGTGAAATCCTTGCTGACCTTAAACGCAAAAAAGATGCTTACAAGAAGTGGAAGATTGGACAAATGACCAGGGAGGAGTATAAAAATATTGCTCAGGCATGCAAGAGTGAAATCAGGGAGGCCAAATCGCACTTGGAGTTGCAGCTAGCAAGAGATGTTAAGAGTAACAAGAAGGGTTTCTTCAGGTATGTTAGCAACAAGAAGAAAGTTAAGAAAAGTGTGGGCCCCTTACTGAATGAGGGAGGCAACCTAGTGACAGAGGATGTGGAAAAAGCTAATGTACTCGATGCTTTTTTTGCTTCTGTCTTCATGAACAAGGTCAGCTCCCAGACTGCTGCACTGGGCAGCACAGTATGGGGAGGAGGTGACCAGCTCTCTGTGGAGAAAGAAGTGGTTTGGGACTAGTTAGAAAAACTGGATGAGCACAAGTCCATGGGACCGGATGCACTGCATCCGAGGGTGCTAAAGGAGTTGGCGGATGTGATTGCAGAGCCATTGGCCATTATCTTTGAAAACTTATGGTGATCGGGGGAGGGCCCGGATGACTGGAAAAAGGCTAATGTAGTGCCCATCTTTAAAAAAGGGAAGGAGGAGGATCCGGGGAACTACAGGCCAGTCAGCCTCACCTCAGTCCCTGGGAAAATCAGGGAGCAGGTCCTCAAGGAATCAATTCTGAAGCACTTAGAGGAGAGGAAAGTGATCAGGAACAGTCAGCATGGATTCACCAAGGGCAAGTCATGCCTGACTAACCTAATTGCCTTCTATGAAGAGATAACTGGCTCTGTGGATGAGGGGAAAGCAGTGGATGTGTTATTCCTTGACTTTAGCAAAGCTTTTGATACAATCTCCCACAGTATTCTTGCCGGCAAGTTAAAGAAGTATGGGCTGGATGAATGGACTATAAGGTGGATAGAAAGCTGGCTAGATTGTCGGGCTCAACAGGTAGCGATCAATGGCTCCATATCTAGCTGGCAGCCGGTATCAAGCGGAGTGCCCCAAGGATCGGTCCTGGGGCCGGTTTTGTTTAATATCCTCATTAATGATCTGGAGGATGGCGTGGACTGCACCCTCAGCAAGTTTGCAGATGACATTAAACTGGGAGGAGTGATAGATACGCTGGAGGGTAGGGATAGGATACAGAGGGGCCTAGACAAATTAGAGGATTGGGCCAAAAGAAACCTGATGAGGTTCAACAAGGGAAAGTGCAGAGTCCTGCACTTAGGATGGAAGAATCCCATGCACCGCTACAGACTAGGGACCGAATGGCTAGGCAGCAGTGCTGCAGAAAAGGACCTAGGGGTTACAGTGGACGAGAAGCTGGATCTTAGTCAACAGTGTGCCCTTGTTGCCAAGAAGGCTAACGGCATATTGGGCTGTATAAGTAGGAGCATTGCCAGCAGATCGAAGAACGTGATCATTCCCCTCTATTCGACATTGGTGAGGCCTTATCTGGAGTACTGTGTGCAGTTTTGGGCCCACACTATAAGAAGGATGTGGAAAAATTGGAAAGAGTCCAGCGGAGGGCAACAAAAATGATTAGGAGGCTGGAGCACATGACTTATTAGGAGAGGCTGAGGGAACTGCAGAAGAGAA
The DNA here is from genome assembly GCF_028017835.1 of Emys orbicularis. NCBI lineage: Eukaryota > Metazoa > Chordata > Testudines > Emydidae > Emys > Emys orbicularis. The sequence goes on along the minus strand of NC_088684.1, from coordinate 47,787,147 downwards.
GAATGAGAGGGGATTTGATAGCTGCTTTCAACTACCTGAAAGGGGGTTCCAAAGAGGATGGATCTAGACTGTTCTCAGTGGTACCAGATGACAGAACAAGGAGTAATGGTCTCAAGTTGCAGTGTGGGAGGTTTAGGCTCGATATTAGGAAAAACTTTTTTACTAGGAGGGTGGTGAAGCACTGGAATTCGTTACCCAGGGAGGTGGTGGAATCTCCTTCCTTGGAGGTTTTTAAGGCCCGGCTTGACAAAGCCCTGGCTGGGATGATTTAGTTGGGAATTGGTCCTGCTTTGAGCAGGGGGTTGGACTAGATGACCTCCTGAGGTCCCTTCCAACCCTGATATTCTATGATTCTATGAATGAGTATTTACAGAAGGGCAGAATTAATGTCCAGCAGGCAACATTCACTTTGTCATCCCCTGACCTGTGGGTGCTTAAACATGCAGCTTTTTAACACTTTCAAAAAGTATGATTTCTAAGGGCTTTATTTTGAAAGGAAAAATATCCCCCAAACTTTTTCTATAATATGGAATTATTTGGCTGTACATCACATACACATAAGGGCCAAAAGATTTTGAAACAACTCTTCTTCTGCCAACCTTAGGAAGTCTGCAGAAGGTTAACAACCCTAAAAAAATTCAAAGAAAGCAAAATGTGTCTTGTTTGCTCTGTTCAAAATTCTCAAGAGTTAAAGAAAATTATTGTGCAATTTTCCCTTCAATCATCCTACACCCATTTACCTACTGACCACAGCACTCAGAAAACTCATCTATGCTGCCCTCCCATGCTTATGAATTAATATAAAGTAATTTTATATTATTTATATTCTTCCCCACTGGGAAGTGGGGAAGAAGGAGAAGGGAAATGAAGACTGGACCAGAGGAGATAAAAGGCATGGAAGGAGGGAGAGAATGGGAGGAACACAAGGCGAGGAAAGAATGGAGGGCAAAAGTGGACAGAGAATGAAGTGTGAACACAAGCTGCAGAGAGACTGAAGAGAAGAAAAACAAACTTGAGCTAAAATTCTGAGGAGAATCTCTCTCCCCTTTCCTCTAAGGGAGCCTACCATGGAGCAGATGGGACAGTCTGAAGCTGCTCTCGGAGGTGTCAGAGTCACACTGAGATGATAGGTTGCAGTGTGATTGTCACATCTGGTCCACAGGAACTTCCATAGAGGAATAGAGAGAGAAGGCCCCTCTAGAGTTTCATCTTGGATTGTCTTGTTTCTCTGTCTCTCTCCCGAGATATCGTTGGAATACATTTGCACTGTTAGTTTAACATAGGGCTTGGCAACACTTGCAAGTTAGAGCGCATTAAAGCAGCCCCAGGCGCCTTAACTCCCAACCCATCCACACTGGGAAGGCACTTAGAGCACCTGGACTCTGCAGCTGGAGCACTCCTGGTAATCCACCTCCATGAGAAGCATAACGCTTGTTGTGCCTCGGCTGAAATGCCCCAGCGCCAGTGTGAACGAGCTGTTGCATTACTGCGCTTTGATCGGCCTCCGGAAATGTCCCATAATCCCCTTAAGTCAAGTGGCCACTCTTGTCATTGTTTTGGAATTGGCTGTAGGAATGCGGATATGCCCTTTCAAAGCTCCGTTTCTGACAGCCAGCATGCTTATCTGCTCCGGGACAAAGCAAGCCATTAGTGTGGAATACTGCTTGCTGTGAGTGTGTGAGGGGGTGGGGGGGAGAGGTGTCTGAACTTACAAGACAGCATGCTGACACACTCTCAGCATCCCAAAAACCTACTCTCTCTCCCCCCACATACACACAACACACTCCCTGTCACACTCCAACCCCCCCTCCTCCCCCCCGCATTTGAAAAGCACGTTCAAGCAGCCACTTGAACACTGGGATAGCTGCCACAATGCACTGCACTTTGTGGTGTTGCAAGAGCTGCTAATGTGGCCATGCCAGTGCGCTTCCAGCTGAGAGTGTAAACACTCAGCAGCATTTTCCCTGCTGTGGTCTCTGAAGGCTAGTTTAACTCCCAGCGCTCTACATCTACAAGTGTAGCCATGCCCATACTGTTGAAGGATATTGTGTTAAGTGTGGTATAAGAATCAATGTAGAATAGAATAGAACAGAATAGAAAAGTGAGAGATTAATTTATTTCTCAGTGCTGACAAAGGAACCTGACAGGAGCTATCCACCACACCCTGCCCCCAGCTTGCACCAGATTTTGGGAGAGAAACAGTGTCTGGAATAGATAGGAACAGGAGAGCACAAGGACTACAGTATGCCCAGCTGTGTATACGGGCACAAAAGGGTAGGAGGCTCCTTGCATCCCCATCAGAAAAGCCAAAGGAAGAATGTATCCAGGAATAAGCTCCCTCTATGATTAGTCCTAATATTCACGTACTAGCTCCATTCTCTGTAAAGCACCTAATGCAGAGAACTCCTCCCTACTCTTGTATGTCAGTGGAGCTACTCTGCATTAACATTAGCATCATGGCCCACAGTAAGTTTTTGTGGGACTGGGCCTTTCATATATCTTTCTTACCATGAAAGGGAACAATTTTGTAAGGCACGTTTTTCATTCTGGGCTGTCAGTATTCACAATTCAGAGTGAGGCAGACAGTAATAGATGTTCCCTTTAAACTCCACTTTAGTTGATAAGCAGTTGATGTAATAAAATGTTTGAGAAAATCAGAGTTTATGAAAACATATTAATTCATCACAAGATGTTTGTGAAATCAACAAAAGCAACAAATGTTTCAGAGCTAAAGCACATGGATATAAAAATGGAATGCAAACTGCACTGATGGGCCCCATTTCAGCAAAGCACTTAAGCATGTGCAGACCTTTAAGCCTTTCCTTAAATCCTCTGGAGACAAAAAGTTAAACACTTGCTTCAGTACTTTCCTGAATCGGGGCTATAACAACCCACAACTGAGTGGAAGATGTGAGTCCAATAAGCTCACCTGCAAAATTCATATTCACCTTAGAAACAGAAAGAATTCAAATCATCCTGACAAAATGACAGCTGTGAATTTTGAATTAACAATGATCTACCATGCAATATTAGAATTGCTGTTGTTATAATAGGAGGCCTAGGAATACTAAAATCCAGCATTTGACAAATATTGACTATTTTACTTTGGCATTCATCAACTCGCCCCCTCTCATGAAGCCAAAGTGGCCACCCCAATCAAGTAGAAGTTCTCCCTCCACAATGAGAGTGAGGAAGAGAAAGAACTCCAACAAGGTTCCCTGGACACAGAGCCCCCAGTCCACAAGGGTCTGAAAGAGAAATAACTTTGCAATATGAGATTTGCACTTGTAAATGTGATCACCTGTGCAAAGAAGTGTCAGACGCCATCAACTGCACACAGAGATGTCAGTGGTCAAATAGGGCATGCTCAAGATACCTGCACTGAAGAAGTTGTACTTTTGCTAGTGGGAGCTGGACTAATGTTTTTAAAAAGTGTTTCCTTTATGTGCACACAACTATTTGAAAAGCTAAGTACACAGTTAATTATTATATTATTACTAATTATACACTATCAACAACAATAATTGCAAACAATATTTCTGGACGAGGCTAAGTATTGAGGAACAATTTACGAACAGCCCCCAAATTATCTAGACTTTCCCCCTCACCCAGAATGCAGATGAAACCACGGAACTGCAAACACCACATGAATGGAAACAAGCAATTGCCAACTCTGCACTCAAATTCCGCACAACAGAAAATAAATATTTCTTTATATAAAAACCTAGGTATCTTCCTAACATGTTTTGCAGATTACTGCAAGGCACCACATTTTTCATCACAACTGGCAGTTTGTGCTCAGGGAAGACCTGAAGGCCAACAGTTTTTGCATCAGGATAACTATTTAAGTGGGAGGGTGCCATTTCTATCAGAACAGCTATTCTGGTACAGCACCTTGTGTGGACAAAGTTATATCAGTATAAAAGTGACTTAGGCTACATCTACACTACAGGGGGGGAGTCGATTTAAGATACGCAAATTCAGCTACGTGAATAGCATAGCTGAATTCGACGTATCGCAGCCGACTTACCCCGCTGTGAGGACGGCGGCAAAATCGACCTCCGCGGCTTCCCGTCGACGGCTCTTACTCCCACCTTCGCTGGTGGAGTAAGAGCGTCGATTCGGGGATCGATTGTTGCGTCCTGACGGGACGCGATAAATCGATCCCCGAGAGGTCGATTTCTACCCGCCGATTCAGGCGGGTAGTGTAGACCAGGCCTTATACTGGTACTGTATAGCTTATTTCCCTTCCTAAACAGGAATAGCTATGCTGGTATAAAGCACTTTTATACCTATATAACTGTGCCCATACTAGGAAGATTGTACCACTTTAACAATATTAGTAAAGTACAGCTTTAGTGTAGAGAAGCCTTTCTAGAAGTTAAGTCCTGCAAGCAGAATAGTTTCAGATATATCTGACAAAGCAGAAAATGGGGGGGGGAAAAAACAGAAGACAGCTACACATACTACCTCTGGCTTGTGAATTGATGACTTCAGTTTCCTATTCAAGGATTCAAATCCATTAACCTTCATCTCATCAATTATGCTAATTACCAGCTAAACATATATGGAAAAAAGCAAAGAATACAGAATAGCTGTAAAGAGGAGTTGTACAACTGAATATAAACTAGCAGCTGGAAACAAGGAGAGTCATCATCAGATGTCCAGTCAGCTCTCTGTGGACTACTGTCAAGTGCTCTTCACACTACCAGTGTGGTCCATGAACCAGAGCTTGGGAACTTCTGCCGTAATATCCCTTTATCATTTCTATTCTTTACACCATTTAGCTTTAAGGAATTTCAAGCCAAACCTTTACAAATGCATATTTTAGTGATCAATATTCTTGCAGTTAGTCTACATTTATCCATTTCAGGTTTAATCATGATGAGTAACTGAGATATGTGGATTAATTTAAGCTTTAATGCTTTTGTTTCGGAAACAGCTAATACGAATATTTATCATAATGGCAATGATCGGTAAATAGCATGCTAGAAAGTGCATTGCCACAAGTATTTTCGATCTAGGCCACCACAACTGAACATTGAGCTGTTCAGTGGCACAGAATGTGGCCTAAACTTTGTTTCTATTCTAAATACCAGTAACATAAATTTAAATGTTGTATGTCAATCCTTGAATTGGCCCCGCAGCAACTTTTGCCTCACGTGCTCATCCTCCTCTAGGAATAATTCCACAGTCTTTACAGAAGCTTAAATGAGATATGAAAGTAATTCTATGCTTCCTTTTCTCAATTTTATTTATGCAAATATTCAACTCAATCTGATGGAAAATTCCAGAAGAGGATTAAGCTAATCAGTGTTTAAAGGAGAAAAGGTCCACTGCACATAAAAACAAGAATTCTAAGTGCCCCTTTTTGAGTCATGATTTACAATAGAAACTTTTTCTCCCACATTCCAACTGCACTGTGTTTTTAAAGGCTAGCTTCACTAATATGCAATGTATTTCTTAAATAACCTTGTTTTTAATTGCCTAAAACTAAAGAGACTACATTACATACTCTTAAATTATGGATTGCAGTCTTCTGCTTCAGCAAAGCTATGAGATCATGCAGTTGGTTAAATGTTAATTAGCGTATTTTCTTTCAATTCACTCTTAAATTTAAGGACATAGGGCCAAATCCCATAGAAGTCAATCAGGGCAAAACTATCTTCTTGTGTACACTGGTGCAAGTGGCAGATGTAACAGTATTACATTATTATGAAATAAAAGTAGTATCTGAGTAGGAACTGACGTTTTTAAATGCTGACTTATAGAAATGCTCTTAGTTTCAGAAAGTGTATACATGATGAGAAAACATTCACCAATGCTCTCTACAATTAGATATTTGTTTTTTTAACTATTATGTTGAGCAGAAATTTCTCTTTATCTTACAGGTAACTTGGGTGTTTTTGAAAAGGAATGTGTCATCCATTATGTCTGCTTTAGAAGAAGTAAAAAAGTAATTGAATCCAATAGTAACTGTTCATTAAACTTTAATTTAAAATTAATGATGTGCAAACCTCATATGTTTCTTTTATTACTATCCTTTGTTCTTGTTCCAAACATTTGGGTTGAAAATAACAACAGAAGAGAACAAAGGGGAAAAAGTAGAAAACATTGTAAATTCAATACTAAATTATACTTTTTAACTGTCTGCAAATCACTTTTTAATTATTGGTATATTACATAAGAACGGCCATACTGGGTCAGACCAAAAGTCCATCTAGCCCAGTATCCTGTCTTCCGACAGAGGCCAATGCCAGGGAATTAACAGAACAGTTGATCATCAAGTGATCCATCCCCTGTTGCCCATTTCCAGCTTCTGGCAAACAGAGGCTAGGGACACCATCCCTACCCAGCCTGGACCTATCCTCTATGAACTTATCTAGGTTTTTTTTTTAACCCTGTTATAGACTTGGCCATCACAACATCCTCTGGTAAGGAGTTCCACAGGTTGACTGTGCATTGTGTGAAAAATATTAGTATGATTAGTATTTTAAGGCTATCAGAATTTCTGATGCCACACACCTGACTTCCAAAAACATGTGAGCAAGTTAGCAATAAATTCAACATACTCACAAAAGCATTATGGTCAAGATTCACAGGTGCCTAACATAGAGAGCTGCTTGAACATGGAGTGTGAAGTCCTGCCTCCACTGAAATCAATGGCAAATCTCCACTGACTTCATTAGGACTACGGATTTTATCAGGAGACTATATTCAAATATTCTCTTCTTCCTAACAGAAATGCTGATTCACTATGTGACGGGTTGGATCACAGAAACCCCCTTGGGGCTGCCAACTGATGTGCCAAGACTACTTCTGCCCCTGCTTTCCCTGCCAGCTTGGGACTCCAGCACCCTGTCTTGTTGAGCCAGACACGCCAGTCTGCTCCAACCCAGACCCAGGGTCTGAACCACGTGCCCCAAAGCTGCAGACTTAACTGAAAGCAACTTAAGAAGTGTTCCTGTCTTTAACACTCAGATGCCCAACTCCCAATGGGGTCCAAACCCCAAATAAATCCATTTTACTCTGTATAAAGCTTATACAGGGTAAACTCAAATTGTTTGCCCTCTATAACACTGATAGAGAGGTATGCACTGCTGTTTGCCCCCCCCCCCAGGTATTAATACATACTCTGGGTGAATTAATAAGTAAAAAGTGATTTTATTAAATAAAGAAAGTAGGATTTAAGTGGTTCCAAGTAATAGCAGACAGAACAAAGTGAATTACCAAGCAAAATAAAATAGAACACGCAAGTCTATGTCTAATACAGTAAGAAAACTGAATACAGATAAAATCTCACCCTCAGAGATGTTTCAATAAGTTTATTTCACAGCCTGGATGCCTTCCTAGTCTGGGCACAATCCTTTTCCCTGGTACAGTCTTTGTTCCAGCTCAGGTGGTAGCTAGGGGATTTCTCATGATTCCCACCCCCTTTGTTCTGTTCCACCCACTTATATATCTTTTGCATAAGGCAGGAATCTTTTGTCCCTCTCTGTGTTCCCACCAGGTTAAAGAGGGATTCCAGTTCAGGTGACATGATCACATGTCACTCTAAGACTTCATTACCCACTTGCCAGCACACAGGTATACAGGAAGACTTACAAGTAAAGCAGAGCCATCTACAGTCAATTGTCCTGGTTAATAGGAGCATCAAGATTCCAAACCACAATTAATGGCCCACACTTTGCATAATTACAATAGGCCCTCAGAGTTATATTTCATATTTCTAGTTTCAGATACAAGAATGATACATTCATATAAATAGGATGAACACATTCAGGAGATTATAAACTGTGTAATGATACCTTACAAGAGACCTTTTGCTTGAAGCATATTTTAGTTACATTATATTCACACTCATCAGCATATTTTCATAAAATCATATAGAGTGCAACATCACACACTGGAACCAAAAACCCACCTTATTCATCTGCAGAAATAATTTTTAGAATTTCATGTTTGTCCAACTCTTTGAGTTGGAAGAGATGGTCATCCTCCATACCATAAATGTGATTATTTCTTAGCTAATAATCAAAGGTATTGAGGTTGCTATGATCTCAGCTCATGCCTTTTGGACTGAGGCTTTTGCCAGGTCAACAACCTTGAATGTCTGTTGTCAAAGATTTGTGCAACACTTCAGGACTGTTAAAGAGATACCACCAACTTTAAAAACATATGTTGTAACAAACGTATTTTGTTAGCTGTATTATTAACAGAATATTAAAAGCCCAGTCTATTTGTTACCCTTTAGGCTCTTTGATTATCTTCTGGATTTTTCTCAGATTATTCAATGAAATTCAGTCAAAAAAGTTTCACCGGTGTTTACGATCACTTTCACATTCAGATTCTCAGTGTTGCAGTTGAGTTTCAGTAAAATATTTATTGTATTTTACTTTTGCAAACAATTGTTTTCACTGGATTTAGAAAATGTATGAAAGCATTTCTATTTGCTTTACGTTTTATAAAAGTTCTTTTTTTTTGCATAACATTTAAATGCTAGGCTAAATTTAAGATGACAGCGTCCACCACTGACAATATAGCCACCAAAGTATTTTGAAATTTTAATATCTGCAAATACGCAGCTCCTCCATCTCCCCCAGAATGACCAAAAGTACTTACTGGCTAAATAAATGAATATGGAAGCTACAACAATTAGCCATATAGGAGCATCTTATAACTCCATCTGTTTGCCTCTTCCCGATTTAAAAAGTCAGCTCCTACAATAGAGCATGCTGGGAAATTTTCCTATAAAAAGGAGAGAACCAAAATTGAAGAACTAAGTAGTAACAGAAAAAATCAAGGGGACAGTGCCTGTGGATGATTGCAGAGAAAGTAGTGGAATTTTAGTGTCCTTGTAGGTCAGATATTTGTGTGCTTCTTTATGTACTGAAGACATTTGTGGTCCTGTGTTGTGGTGCTCAATGACTGTATTATGTTTATCCAATAAAAATGACATTTCTTTTCAATATCATTAGCTGTCTGTGCTTGAAGTGTACCACGTATCTTCACACTGACTTTGTAAGCTTCTCAAAGACTTGTATTTATTAGCTTATAACTGGGCTGTGTATTACTTGATTTTTATTTGGGGCTGGCGTCTGCAGAGATGTTAGACATGCTAAAGAGATTTTTGATATGTGAATTCTTGAAGTGTTTAGGAGCTAAAAAATTTCCTTCACCAAATTGCTGCATGTTTTATTTTCACTAGTGGCCCATGACTGAACCAAAATGAAGAGTGTGATTATTAGATTGACTTACTTTATATCAATATACTGATTTGGTGAGCTCCTTACTCCTTATGTCCTTTCATGGATGCGACCTTACTTTAGTTAGTGTTATGCATATCATATAAAACAGGGAGATTGTTTCTTTTTTCTATATGAGCAAGAAAGAAGATTCTCAATCTGGTAGAAAATCTGCTCAGAATACCATTTTCACATTCATACATTGAAACTGACACTGATATATATAGACTGATTCTCTGACATGACCACACTAATGCAGAGTGATACCAGTTTCAATACGCAAAAGAATACAAAGTTTGAAGGAAACCTTGCAGCTCATAGAAAGCCATACATGATCCACAGGAAGATCCAACTGAAAATAAAGTAAATACTTCAGAATTTTGAAGGGTTACATGAAGTGTGCATCTGCTGTTTTTAATATATATGCTTTATATGCACTGTGTATATTATATATATGGACACATAATTGCACTGCTTGATGCATAATCTCATTTGTATGCATTTTATTCCATTTTTATAATATTAGAACTTACTTAACTTTTAATTCCCCCTCAGCCAGAGTCTACTTGTTTATGGACCAAGGAACAATAAACTGAGCAAGATGCAAAGATGTAAAGCAAGATGCACTTGTAAGTTGGTGGACTGGCACAACAGAAACAGAACAAAGAACGGTCAATAGGGGTTTCTTCCAAGGGTAATGATCGTAATCAGAAATAAAAAAAAAATAATTGACATGAGCAACAAAAACTACCAGAGCCTGGGTTCAACCCAGAGAATGCTACTTTCCCAAAGGCTGTATTCCCCTCTGTCTCTCACACAGCTAATTTACAATCTTTTCAGGGACGGACCCTGCAGCCTGTCACATCACTGCTGTAAAATTATAGAGGGATAAGGGAAAACAACCCTTAGCACTGATCACTTTTTGCAAATGAAACAGGGATTTGTTTAGCAGCAGCATAAAATATGCAATTTTCCCTAAGGAAGTAAACCCTCAACTCTCTTTGTAGATTGGGTTTCTGAATCTGTTGGAGATGACTATGGCCCGGTACTGTAGATGCTTATGCACACACGTAATTCTTTGCACAATCAGGGCATAAGACAACAACATTTTGAATCTGACCCAAATGTTCAAAAAGTGCATTCACAAAATTAGTGTGCAAGTCAGTAGTGCCTGTGCGCACACAGTACATGCAGTTAAATATGTGTATTATCTCCCCCCGCCCTCCGGTGTTACTGGTTTGAGCAGATATTCCCTATACTTATAATAAAAGCTCAGTGAATAACTGGTATTTCAGTTCATTGGCAGTCTAAAAAAAACCCTGATTCGGGTCAAATCAAATCTGAAAATTGAAAAAAAAAGTCAGCAAATCAAAAAAGCTCCTTTGGGATTGAATGAGACATGTTGTTCAACCCATAACAAATGACTATTCATTGTCATTATGAATGACTACGAATGCCACAGTGAATGACAATGAATAGTGAGTAGACCATAAGCATACTGTGAGAACAGCCTAGTGGCCAGGGTGCTCACCTGGGATGTAGGAGAGCCAAGTTCAACTCCAGGGACTATTTTATTATTCATAAAGGTAGAAAAGCTTTAACAGGAGAGATTGAGGCAGACCTTCACAAGACTCTTCCATAGCCCAGTCTCTCCTGAGACTTAGGAGACCCATGTTAAAATTTCTTCTCTGCATTAGGCAGATGATGGAATTGAAGCTATGCTTTCCACATCCCAGGTGAGTACATTCACCACTGCACTAACAGTCATAAGGTGGGACCCATCACCTCCTATTCCTGGCACCATTTTGCAAATGGCATCTAAATCCTGGAAAAAATTGTTTTGGCCAAAACTATTTGATGAATTCATGTCAAATGTGTGAATAGCTTCAGGCTGAATCAAACTACATGTTTTGGCAAATAAACCATTAGTCCAAAAAATGTTGCCCAGCTCTACTTATAAGAGGGAATAAGGCTAGAAATAATAATATCTTTCCTATTTTGTTTTATTTTAACTCTACTCACTATAGGCAAATGCTCAACAAATCCTCAGCGTCTGCATATGCATTTGGGATTGTGCACATCCACAAGCAACAGAGCATCAACAAAATGTGGGGCAGTTACTGTGTAAGGTTACTTCAACTAATACAAAATCCTTTTGAAAATAATAAAAAATTATTTAAAAAAAACAACCCACAAACATACCGACTGTGATGTTGCGCACTACTAATTTCTGGATCTCCCCATACTGTATGATACAGAAAACTCTGCTTTCATCATTTGGTATAATCACTGTCTGTGGTGACATATCATAAAAAAGATGATGAACAAAATCATTGAAACTGTTCCAAGATAATTATAGGACTAATATCAAAGAAAGAAAACTGACAGGCAACAGAATGAATATTATGCAGTCTTCTATTCATCCTCACTGACAAAATATGGGGATCCTTCATAGATAAACACAAACAGTGAAGCTCTAATAAAAGCAAAAGCAAATTCATCATCCTGTTAGATGAGAACCCCAGAACACATCAGTCTAAGCACACTGATGTCACCTTACTGTTCTCCTCAGTCACTCGCTAGGAGCCTGTTGCTATATTTTTCTCAGTAGAGCTAAATAATTCATCAGGGCATGGTGTTTTGTGAGCGGGCCACTCTGCAGGCAACTGTCCAAGACCAAGGTCGCCATGGAGACCCACAGGCAGCTTCATACTCATTGTCCTCCCCGCTAAAGAGACGTATACAAAATATGGCATACTGAACAGCCTGCCTTGTCCCTTTTACCAATGTACTGTATGTTTATTATTAAAGAAACAAAATAAGTGTATAAAAGGGCCTTCGTTGTAATCAAGACAAGAGGCTTAACTGATGACAAATGTCTCATGAAATAGGCTATATTTGCACTGATAGAAGCACTATTTTACAAGGAGAAAAGTGCAAAAAGCATATTTAAGAACCATATTATTAACAAAATCTTTCACTGCTGCTCTTCTAACAAAACACATCAACCCATCAAACCATCCTATATATTAGCATTTGTGGTTAATAATCATATTATTTAATATGCCATATGAAATCATACACATACACACTCTTTCAATTCTTTAAACAGAACTATTAGTGACTGCACAAATAAAGGATTCCAAGGTTAAAATAAAATGTAACAAAGAACATAACTTATTTTCACTGCCCTCTTCTTCTGTCCTCACTTGTCTTATACATACTTGCTCAAAAATATTAAGTCAAAATTCTGTCATTATTCTTGAAAAACCAATAGTCATATTCACAGAAATAATATTCACATATACAGTAAATTACATCAAAGAGGAAAAGATGCTTTTGAAATGTTTACCTTCAAACCTTCCTGTTATTTCTCAAGGAGTTAATAGCATATGACAATTAAACAATAACATGTTTATATCTTTTATCAAAGACCAAAAAGAAAATCTATGCTGAAGTACTCATGGTTGATTAAACTCTAACTTAACTTTTTACCCTGAAGTCCTTTCTTCATGCTAGGTAACAGTTTTCTTAGATCATTTTGTTTTTCTTGAAACATACAAAGGGATAACACATTACTTCTACATTACAAGTGTACTTCAAGAACCTTAAGGTGTTCTACATTCTGTGATCATCTAGAATAAGAGTTAACCTTCACCATATTCTGCACCATGTTCCAGAATACTCTGCAAAACTACTAACCCTTCCGTGCTTACCTCACTAGCTCTCTTACCTATTTGCCGGTAAAGGGAACTGGTTCTATAGGATATTAATAGCATACTAATTCAATAGCAGGGCTATTAATATGTATTTTGCCAGTGCAGTGATGTGCTGTGTGTCACAGTTTCAGGATTAGCTGCACCTCTGACCCCTACCTCATGTCCTCCTTTCAGGACAACTCACTTAAGGTTTCAGGCTCGAGTCGCCACTTCTCCCATGCAGACATGCACGTCTCTCTCCCTTCTGGTCTTCTGGGTTTAGGCTTGCAGTCCATCTTGACCTCACTGTGATTTCCCCAGCAGGTCTGACAGAGTGACCCATAGTTGCTGGTCTTCTTTCTCCAGGGGCTACAACAGTGTCCACCAGTTACCAACCTGCCTTCACAAGCAAATTACAGGATTAAACAGACTGGTTTGTTGGGGATATCACACTGTACGGCAGAGGCTGTGCAGCCTGAAAACCCTCAATCAGAAGGGAGAGGGACACAGATTCCTGTGCCGAGACAGGTGATGGCTGGAGGCCTGAAACCTGACTGGGTGCTTCTGGAGTGGATCACAAAGGAGATACAGGTACAGTTACCTTGAAACGGTGACACTATGTATTTGTATCAAACTTGCACTCTGAATCACTCTACCCAGCCCATTCTGCAGCCTTTATGACTCATATACATTCACCCAGCCAGCCACACTCCCTTAGCTCTAACAGCCACCAGAACCCAAGCCTGAGGAACACATGCCCTCAAATGTCCTGTTTAAGCTAGAAGAGAAGTTGATCTTTTGGGTGCTGGGCTGGGGAAGAAGTCTGTAGGCCCAGAGAGAAACTGTTCTGATAGGCAGTAGGTGCGGGAAGGCGACTGGGGGAAACAGCCCCAGGATTAAGGCCTGGTTGACACTACAGAGTTAGGTCGATGTAAGGCAGCTTACGACAACCTAACTCTGTAAGCATCTACACTAAAACATAGCTTCCACCAATGTGACTTGCCCACTGCACCAACTTAATAACTCCACCACAGCAAGAGGTGTAGCCCTTAAGTCATTGTAATTAGGTCGATGCAGTGTCAATGTAGACACTGCGTTGCTTACATCAATTGTTGCTGCCTTTCAGAAACTGTTCCACACAGGCAGTTAAATCAATGCAAGTGCTCCTGGTTAGAACACGTACCGCTGACACAAGGAGTGTAGTGTGGACACATAAAACCAATTCAAATACTGCAGTAGCTGTATGTCAATATAACTTAGGTCGACTTCATTTTGTAGTGTAGCCTTGCCCTAAGAGGCCCTCCTGTTGGTACTGGGAGCTACAAGGGTCCCCAATGGTCTAGGAGGTCAGGTGGGCTTGATGGCCCGAGCTGCAGCCTAAGCTGTGGTGTCCACACTGCTATTAGCCTTCTAGCTCAAACCCTTAAAGTGTGATGCTGTCTACCTGGGCTGGGATGCTCCCAGATGCAGTGTACACGTACCCTGAGTGTCTGAACTGTCAGGCCTAGCCTGAGTCCACCTAGAAGAAATTCAGGAATCTGTGGTACCAATACAGATGTGGAGATGAGACCCTTGTCCTGGCCCCAATGGATAAAATTCAACAAGGGCGCTGAATCCACTGAGCTAGAAGATTTATTTCTGGAAGCTAAAAGTGTGGCTATTTCCTCTTCTGCATAATCACTTTGGCTTAAACAACTCCATTCAAGAGCCAGGCAGGTAGGCTCAGATTGTCTGGATTCTGATGCATGATTGACCCATGTAATATCAGATCCCTTCTAGATGGAAAGCAGATGGGAGGTTTGTGAGTCATATCAAGGAGGTCAGAGAATCAAGGCCTCCTTGACCAGAACGGGACTACCAGAATTACCAGTGCTGCTTCTCTCCTGATTTTTCATTGTGTTCTGGTGTGGACAGGAAAAGGGAATTCTTGTATGAGTCTCTTTGACCATCTTTGCAACAAGATGTCTGGTCTCTGGCTTTGTGAACCCACAGGCAAAAGAACACTGAAATCCTCTGATTCAGGTGGGAGGGAAACAGATCTATTGCTGGAGTGGATCACAAAGGAGATACAGGTGCAGTTACCTCGATACTGTGACACTATGTATTTGTATCAAACTTGTACTCTGAATCACTCTACCCAGCCCAGTAGATGGAACACCTCCATATATAGTTTACCAGTAGATGGAACAGTAAATGGAACACCTCCATATATAGTTCCCATTCTGGATGATCTAACTTTTGCCTCCTGAGTCAATCACCTGTACCATTGATTTTCCCTTGGATGTGAAGGGAGCAAATTGACTGCAGATCCTCCTCTGCCCAAGTCATCACGAAATCAGCTTCTCTTTGAAGGACTATATACCTTATTCCTCCTTTGTCTGTTGACATAGGACCTGGCTGACATGCTCTGATGATCAGCACATGAGGGGAATCCAGATACGGGAGCAGAGCCTTGAGACCATATAGTATGGCCCTGATCTCTCGCCAGTTAATGAACCTCTCTGTCTCAGTTTCCCCATTCGTACACGTGTGATGGACTCAATAAGCACCCGAGGAAAATTGTATTTGACAGCAAAATGACAAATAATTTTGTGGCATGTGAAATTTCCGCATAACATTATGTAGTGGTGTTATTCACTTGTACAGGGAGGAATGCTGAAGTGGAGAGCTAGACAGGCCTAGATGGATGATCAGTGAAGGCTATACGCTGCGGATTGAGGAGCGACAATCAGGATCCTGGAAGAATGATTGGAAGTTGTGACTGGAGTGACTATTAATATTTTCTAGTGAGTATATATAAGGGTACAATAAATGTGTGATAAAATGCTGCAGGAACTGCAGGAGATACTGCTGTTTCACAGCATTATTACCAATATTGGGAGGATTTTTAGTTAAGGTTTGTCAAGCACTTTGACAATGTAAAGTAGTTTATATATGGAAAAAATATGTCTAGATTGTGGTTAGCCCCTCCTTGACCATGAACGGATATAAGACTCTCCACCCAATTCCCCACCACAGTTTCCCTGCATCTTGACACCCAATATTTCCTCCCAGAAAAGAGAGGAGTGGGTGGATGTTTGGTTCTATGCCCAATGTATAAGCCAGCACAGGTTTTTTGGTGGGGGCGGGACAGGGAGTAATCTGCAACTGATCATGTGCAGCAGAGATTGCTTTTTCGAATGGCGCACGGAAGTGATTTTGAGTCTGAGACCCAATTCCTTCCCTAGCTACCCCCTAGGGCAGTGTGCCTACTCTAAAGGCACAATCTAGCCCTTAATTAATAGTTATTTGCCATGATACCAGCACAGTTTAATTCCATCTTCTTGTAGAATGACTACCCCCCACCCTCAGTATTCAAACAAAGCATGCATCCGGCCACATGCTTCCTTTTTCCTGTGCAATATTTTCACCTTTTTTCCTGCAGGTATATTTCTGATCCAATATGTTTCGGGGACTATGAAATGGAGTCGTTGAGTTCTCTGATCCCTGTTCTCTTTTTCACAAATCACTTGTTGGTTAAAGAATTAAAATTAATTCTGGAAAATGAGCACACTCTCCTTTGGAGAGTAGAAGTGAAGCACAGCTAGTGTAAAACATCTCTCTCTCTGGCTATATTTTACTGTAGGCAGAAAGATACTGTTGTGTATGGTGCGCTGTATGTCATTATCAAGGCAGGAAATAACAAGCTGAGTTTGGTCCTGGAAAAAGGAAAGCTAATACACCTGCAGAAACACAATCCGCAATACAGATATTCAGTGTAAGGGAGACACTGGATGAAAAGGGTGATAGAAAATGAGATTGGATGTAATGAGAAGAAGGACCCTCAACTCCCTGGGGTGAAGCAACAGCAGGTAAAGCCAGTTGAAGAGTGCCCTGAAAAAGATCTGAGAATGCCCCCAAATAAGCAGAGAACTTTCCAAGAAGAGACTGCTGCTGTAACTCTAGCAGAGAGGCTAAGTCAAAGAAGTGCAGTTTACATTTTGTTGCAGTTGTGGTGAGATTTGGTGGCCATTCTGAGGTGTTCTGGGAGTGAACTGTTTTGAATTTAAGGTTGAAATTAAGTATTTCTTATTTCAGGGGGGGAACGTAAAAGCATGTTTCATCCTTCATCCTGTGCACCTGGCATATATATGTAAATGAAATATACCTTGAGATGGACTATAAGCCTGTTATTGCAAACTGTTTAAAGTGCAGCTATTCTTTGAGCCGGGAATGTAAAATGGCACCTTCATACTCAGCATGTTTCTTGCATATATTTAGAGTCAGAGCTGATTACTTTAGTTGCAGAAATAAGTTTATTGCTTCACTCTTATTTTTAACAATCAGTAATATAACCAACAAACTTCTCAGGCATGAACTTGTTTATGACTTTCTCATATTTAATACAATTCTAAATATTTTGCAATCTAGGACATAAGAATTTCCAATTTCTACTCCCAAATCAAAGTCAAACTCATTGGACTGTAATTCTCCAAACATCCCATTTCCTCTTGTAACTGTGGTAACTATAGTATATTATCTGGTATTACCAGACTCCTTTCTCCCTTTTTAACTGCACTTTTTGTATCCTGAGTAAAAGAGATGACAGTGAAAACCCTGGGGTGAAATTCTGGCCACACTGAAATCAAGTCATGTCTCCATGACTTGATGCCTCTTTCATGCACCAGGAAATCACATTGGATTTTCCCACCCATACTATACTTTTTGTTAATTCTACTTATTTATTGTTCACATTTTAATTTGTAAAGGCAGAATGATATGACATAAATGGGACTTCTCACATGTGCCAGGCTGTCTGGAGTGACTCATGAGCATGAGTGCGAACCTCAGGGCAGACGGTCCAGGAACAGAGCAAAAACTCCAAACTGGCTGTATGTTCTATATTTAGATTTCACCAACCAAGTAACAAGCGTGAACTACTAAAGCACTATAACAGCCTTAACATGCAATCACAGACAGTCCCCTTGGACACTCTAGTATATCATGCCTGTCTTTCTGACAGATGGTCCCTTACACCAAAATCGCAACAATATTCAGGTTACTTCCAGTCCCAAAGGACCGGTCACTTATCCCAGGTCAGTTACACCCCAGATCTCTCACCAAAGACAAGGCTTGTAGCCAATACTGTAATAAACTAACTAAAGATTTATTAACTAAGAAAAGAAATGAGTTATTTACAAGGAGGCCTGGAGCCTTGGCATGAGCTGGCATTTGGTCTGCCAGTGTCACAACATGCTTAACGTTAAGCATGTCCTTAGGTGCTTTGCAGAAGTGGGCCAGTGTGCTCAGCATTGAAAGTATCCAGTGATAGCATGGTTTCTTCTGCCTTCCTTCTTGGCAGCACCAGCATCGCTCCCCTCCTCCCTGTGCAGAGGGTTGGGCAGGCTTCCATACATGAGGTAGGAACTCTGTGTGGGTTGTGCATGTCGGTGCGGGGCACAGAATCTACCCCTCCAATCCATGGACAGGCCACAGGGCTGCATTGCAGCCCTTCCATGGCTGCTGACCTGCCTATGGGCTGGAATAGCTGGCATTATCCATCCTTGGCTCCTGTTGTCGGGGTTTGGGGCCAGTGGGTCATAACCATAAACTTAGGTCCTTTGGCTCTTCCCCTAGTTCCCCCCACCCAGCCTGACTTTAGTGCTTCTCTCCAAACTAGTCTATTTGGAGCCAACATGGGATCATCTCTTCAAAGCCACTACTGATACCCCTCCACAGTAACTGCAGGCCTTCTACATCAGCACTTGGATGAATTTCACCCTAATCACATCTGGGTGGTGTTATGAAAGTAACTTTTCCACTTAAATAAGGAAAAGAAACATCAAAACTATCTTAAAATTACAGCAAATGGCTATTGATTATCAGGCTAGCATGGAACTTTTAGGTCTCAGATCTTTCTCAGCAATTCCTACAATTTGTTCATTTGACATCCCTTATACTTTCTCCAATAATTTTGTGGTTCAAGTCTCCTCCCAGAAAATGAAGTGTTGTTAGCTGGGAGTAATGCATCAGCTATTCAGTGGGATTCAGCCCAAACCTACTGTTGCACCCTCTGTTTTCCTGTGTGTCCTTGCTGGGCTGAGCACAATTTAGCACATTGTCTTCCATGTGGTTGCATAGATGTGGTTTCAGGAAGAATTTAGCTCTATAATTCTCTTGATTATGCACAGACCAGAATAGAATCCCACTTACTTTCTTATAACAGTTGTGGTTCTTTAGGGCTAACAAGAGAAAGCCATAGAAAACCTTATTTATCTTGATTTCAAAGATGTATTTACCACTGTGCCATACAACAACATTTTCACTCAAGGTTGGACAGCATGTTTATCGGGGGGAAAACTGTTCAAAGGGATTAAGGACTGGATTAAGAAAAGGGAACAGAGGGTGCCAATAAAAGGAAGCCATTCAACATGTAGGGAGGTAACAAGCAAAGTGTTACAAAGGGCTGGCATTAGTCCTGCTTTTGTTTATACAGTAAATGAAACTCAGGAGGGTATCAAAAGAGGCTAATTATACTAATGACAGAAAATAGGCACACTGGGCTTCATTCTGCAAGAAGCTGGGCAAACTGGCCCTGATCTAGCCAAGCACTTCAACATATGCATTGCTGGATTAGGGGCAGCACCAAGCAGGATCGAGCCAGAACAGAGTGAACACATTCAAACATATTTGGATGGGGAACTGAAAGACTCAGATAATGAGATAAAGAGCTTTTACCATCTAAGCATGTGTTCTAAATCTGGCCCAGGTAAGGAGTGACCCAACATCATTGCTGCTGAAGGATGCAAGGGGTCTGCTGGTATGTGATATGAGATGGTGGTCTCAATACATTTCAAGATAAAGAATGAATGTGTCTACTACGTACCCACCTTCAGATTAGGTATGTGCCTCCAGGTCACTTTTGAATCACATTAGCAGGGCACGGTCGATAAGCTTTCATTGCCATTGTTCGTATTGGGCCGATCCTGAACATAAGGACTTCAGTATCCAGTATGGTTAACCCTGCAGCTCTTAAACATGTTAAAGTCACTTTTAAAAAGAAAACAATCATAGAGGAAATAGCTCACTGGGAAACAATGTTAATCTATTTTACATTAAAATTACTGGCATGATTTTGGAAAAACTGAAAATGCAAACAAGGGGTTACCATAGAGAGAGGAACTGTATGGAATGTATATAGCTAAAATGTAGTATTTCACAATACACAACACTAGTAAGTAATAAGATCAGAGGTCTTATTCTCTACTGCCTTTACACTCTGTCTGCACAGGTGTAAATGGCTACACAAGGTGAAAGGCAATGGAGTATCAGGCTCCAGAGGTAGAATGCTGTTTGCAATTCTGGTCACTTGACCTTAGGAAGGACATTTTTGAAACTGAAATGATGTCCCAGAAGGCAACAAAACTGTGGCAGGATTTTGAAGCTTAGATTATGGATAAACTTCAGCCAGAGGCAGTGAGCCAGGGTTTGTGCCAGTACATGCCATTGCACACTGACTCTAGAACAGGAGGCCCCGGTGGAGGGAAGTCTTCCAATGGAGTTATGATCCAAGGTGCAATCTTCCCTTTGCTATGAGATAATGCAGGGAGGGGGGAAACACTATTCCAAAAATGGATGGCATGGTCCACAGAAGATTTGTGGTTAAAGCACATTAAATATATACCTGTTCAGTGCACTGCTGCTGCAGCTTCTTCTGCCAGGACCTTTATGGAGTCCTGGTGAAAGGTAAAACTGCTTTCAGCTGTGAATAGCTCAAGAAAGTGCCTGCCATCCCCTGGAGTGAGAAGCCTTGTTGTGCAGGAGAGGTGAACCTGGGCCAGATTAGTTAATTTAGGCAAATGTTAGCAAGAATCAGTAGATCTGATACTGATTTGTGTACATTCTGACATATCACAGTTAGCTTGAAAGTTAACTTGTCAGCATATGACTCAGTTTGACATGGGATTGATATTTGTCTTCACAAGAGCAGTCCTTGAAAGGACTGAGGCTGAGCTCTGATATGGATGCTTATCCAAACTCTTTAGTTCAGAAATTGTGCTGGAAATGTCTTTAGAACATTTTTTTTAAATGAGATTTCCAGTAGTTCTGGTTTCAGTTGGGTGAGTAATGTAGTAAGCACAACTTACTTTGTGATATATCAGCATTTCTACATCCAGTCCTATGGGAAACCAGCACGAGATATTTTTATTATTTAATATATTATATGTAACACAGTCAGACTGTTTTCAAAGATGCCTCAATACCATGTTCATTCAGCATAAACCCACATTCAGCATTAACCAGAAGCTCTACAGGGCACCCAAGGGACAACCTAATAGTACAGTCTCCCTGTTTCATCTTGAATGAGACAAGGGTTTTAATATGATCTGTGTCTGTTTCAAGTGCTCTTGGGACTCCCCAGCTAATCGGATCAGGTCACTCCAGCCACACTGGACATCATGAACTAAATTCATCCCAACTTCTTTAGAAACACTCTTAAAGGATAGAGCTCACAGGCTGAATCTGACCCCATTAAGACTAGCAAAGAATCATACCTAAAGATGTTAGCTCCTCTGTGTGACAAGCAGAATGCCACATGAAAGCTAGGGCATTCATAGACAGTTATCTGGCCTTATCCATCTCATGGTCCCTGGGAGAGACCAATCATTAAGGGAGTTTTCAAACTTTTGCTTACATGGTTAAGAGTCAATAGTCCCTCCCCTGTATCAACAACCTGTGTGAGTATTCCTCTTACAACCATCTGCAAAAAGCACTATCTGGGCAGTTAATTAAATAAACGTCTATTCCTATACTCAGAGTACCTGCAAGTTGTTTAATTCTCAAAAGGCAAATGAAAAAGGAAAAGGGAAAACTGAATGATATCTCCTACATGGAAAGAATGTTTCACATTAGATACATAGGGAGATAGCCACAAATATTACAGCCTAGAGCTGCTCAAAAACAAGTTTATGTTGTGTGAGAAATTCCAACATTCTGAAATTTGTTTTCATCCCGAAGTGCGATGAAAAAGTTGAATTTTTTCACAGAGCAGAAATTCTGAAATATTTAGTTAGATGTGACAGCAAAATGATCTGGAATGTTTTGTTTCAACAAAGTCAAAACATTATATCATCTCAAATATTAAATATGGATTTGGTTGATTATTTTATATAAGTTGGAATGAAACAAAATAAGAAAATGAAAATGAAAGTAAATGAAAATTTCATTGAAATCAACATATTCCATGA
Organism: Emys orbicularis; assembly: GCF_028017835.1. NCBI lineage: Eukaryota > Metazoa > Chordata > Testudines > Emydidae > Emys > Emys orbicularis. The sequence continues at coordinate 47,764,977 of NC_088684.1, read as the reverse complement.
AACATTTCAGCTTCAACAAAACAGCATTTTCCAACAGAAAAGTGTTTCTTCTAAATTTTTCAGCCATCTCTATTTTAGTTTAAATTACCTACATATATCTGTCTTTTAGGTAGGTTGGAAGAATGTTTATATTATTATCTGAATCAACTCCTGTTAAATTCATTGGTAATATATAATCAGTTTCTAGCTGATGGTTAAATGTAGAACATGAATATAAACAGTGTTCATGATCACAGCCCTAGCTACAGAGCAATGAAACATCTTCTTGCTCTCTACTCCCCCTAGGGTTGCCAACTTTCTATTCGCACAAAATGGAACACCCTTGCCCCGCCCCACCCCTCCTGTGAGGCCCTGCCCTGCCCCCTGCTCACTCCATCTCCCTCCCTCTGTCGCTCGCTCTCCCCACCCTCACTCACTCGCTCATTTACACCGGGCTGTCTCAGGAGGCTGGGATGCAGGAAGGGGTGAGGGGTGCAGGCTCTGGTGTGGGGCCAGAAATGAGGGGTTCAGGGTGTGGGAGGGGGCTCTGGACTGGGGCAGGGGGTTGGGGTATGAGGTAGTGAGGGCTCCGACTGGGGGTGTGAGGTCTGGTGTGGGGCCAGAGATGAGGAGTTTGGGGCATAGGAGGGTGCTCCAGGCTGGGACCGAGGGGTTCAGAGGGTGGGAGGAGGATCAGGGCTGGGGCAGGGGGTTGGAGGTTATGGGGGTTGAGGGCTCCAGCTGGAGGTGTGGGCTCTGGGGTGGGGCTGAGGGGTTTGAGTTGCAGGAAGGTGCTCCAGGCTGGGACCAAGGGATTCGGAGGGTTGGAGGGGGATCAAGGCTGGAGCAGGGGGTGGGGTGCAGGAGGGAGTCAGGGGTGCAAGCTCCGCGTGGTACTTACCTCAAGCAGCTCCCAGAAGCAGCAGAATGTCTCCTCTGTGGCTCCTAGACAGAGGCACGGCCAGGCGGCTCTGCACGCTACCCAGTCCGCAGGCGCCGCCCCTGCAGCTCCCATTGGCTGAGGTTCCTAGACAATGGGAGCTACAGAGCCAGTGCTTGGGGTGGGGGCAGCGCACGGAGCCCCCTGGCTGCCCCTATGCGTAGGAGTCAGAGGGGGGACATGCCGCTGCTTCCGGGAGTCGCGCAAAAACTGCCTTAGCCCCGCTGCGCCACCATCCAGATTTTTAATGGCCTGGTCAGCGGTGCTGACTGGAGCCACCAGGGTCCCTTTTTGACCGGGCGTTTCGGTCAAAAACTGAACACCTGTGAACCCTAGGTCCCCCAGAAATCACAAGCCCCAATGTCACAGAGAGTGAGGAGGGCTAAGTGCAACATCTCCACCACACTCCCAATCCCTGCTGGTGCAGAGAATTAGAGACTGGACTGTGGAATCAAACCTCGGTCTCTCTCACAGTAGTGGAGAGCACAGGGCCAGCAGGCAGGCCATTTTTAAACACTTTAACGAGGTTTTGCAAATTGTATAATTACAGTGGTTAGCAGAAAGCTTTTTGAAAACCAGTGTTTGACAGCACTGAAAAGAAGCCCTTTAAGCTTTTGAAGTGGCAAGTTTTAATAGTGCCAAAATAGCACCGGAGAAAGTATCAACACAGAAAAGGGAGGACTGGAGCAGAACTGGTGCTGCATTTCAAGAGCCAGGAATGAGGCCTGTGTTGTTAAAGGATCGTCTGAAATGGAGCTGGTACTGCCATGGCAGGACTGATAATAAAGGTGGCATTGCTGCACAAGGGTTAGGAGTAGATTATGCTGACAGGGTGTCAGGATCAAGTGTTCATAGTCCTGAAATGTGCTCTCACAGGCAACTGATATTGCTATGAAAAATATTTATTTTCTTTGAAACTAAACATTTTTATAATGTAACCTATGCTAGACTTCTCTAGCATTAAGGACAGGTTTACATCTACAAAGCGAGGACACTGAGAGTTACGGTTCTCACTCTGTCCTTTCCTTGCTAAATTGTGCCTAAAGCTAATAGGGCAGAGTGAATTTCCTTGATTTGATCATATCTGGCACACTAATATTGTTTAAACCCTTCTTGTCTTCAGTCGCTCATAACTTTCCAAGAGCAGTGCCTACTGCATTGGGCTGAAATTTTCCAAGCCTGGTCTGAGCCCAAGACTGATTTTTGTTGTTGAAAGTTTAAGTTTCTTTCAGAAAGAGGAATGTGGGGGGGGGGGGAACCACTTTCAACATTAGGGGGGAAAAAACTTGAAACATTTTCTTGTAAGCAATTTTAACGTTGAAAGAGAAGGCAGTCAAAAACTGAAAGAAGGCAGGGAACTAATCCTCCCAGAAGAAGGGCCTCGTTTGGATATGTATAAGTTTCCACCCTTTGAAAACTGTGCTTTGAACATGTATAGCATGCAGCACTGCCAACCCAAAATGGTTCAAAAACCATGAGTCAAGCCCCAAAAAATCATGACGGTGACTTACAAATCTTGAGATGTTTTTTAAAAATAATAAATTTGGGGTTTATTTGTGCCTTTAATATACACAGGTTATATTTCCTAGGCTGTTCTCCACAACCATGAGAGCTAGAAACTTACTTTCTTTTAATGAAAGCTGAGATTCTCAGGTAATAACCTGGTTCCAGCAGCTGGGGCTTTAAGAAGAACACCAAATATTACAGGACTCTCAATAAAACTGCGAGTTGGTAACATGGATGATGCTTTTTTAACAATAGCAGTGATATTTTTAACAACAGTCTTCCAATGTTCCAAAGAAAGTTAGGTTCCTCTGTGCGCTTATGCATGGGTAAGCCAGCTGTAGTGTGATTATCATACAGCACTTGAAGGCAGGGATTGCTCTGGCACAATGATGCCCTGATCTCATTTGGGGTCCCTGAGCACTACAGTCATACAAATAATAGATATAATTAAAAATGAATTAACATAATGGTCAGCATTTAGTTTCAAGGGACATCTGTCACCCTTTCAAAGCAACTACACTGGTCTTCCCCCTCCATGGTCCACCAAGGGCACCCAGTGCTGAATCTTTAAAGGTACATCTATACCGGAGCTGGAGGTGTAGTCTCCAGCGTGGTTAGACATACCCATGCATTCTGTGATCAAGGAAGTGCACTAAAAACAGCAATGTAGCTGTGATGGTGTGAGTGGCATGATGTACCCAGGGTAGGCAAGTACATATTTAGAGTTTCAGACTGGATCATACTTGGGCAGCTAACTTGTCCCACTTCTCACACTGCTGTGACTACATTTCTGTTTTTAGTGCAATGGCTCTGATCAAGTTAGTACACGTCTGTCTACCCGAGATGGAATTTATACCTCCAGCTCCAGTGTAGTCTACACTGTCTACAGTAGTCTACACTGCAAGTCAGACCAGGCTTTGAACTCAGATTCAGGCCTACCCTCACTTCCATCTGCACACAAATCAAGCTAACCCATGGCTCAGACCCAGGGTTCCAGGACCCCACAGGGGTGGAGTATCCAAGCCTGAGTCAAGCCAGGACACTGGGTTCAAGCCCTATTGCTTTTCAGTGTAGACACAACCCCACTAGACTCATGCTCAGGCAGTCCACCAAAAGTATCCCACAATCCCACGGGCCGACTTTGTTCTCTGGACAGTCAAGTTTTCCCACATTGCACCATGAACAAGGGGCCACATTTTGGGATGGCACTAAAAGGTCTGGGATATGGTGGGACAGACTTGGGCCCACATAATGCAGCGTAGATGCTGGAGACCCAGGTTGGGACCAAGGACTCAACAATTCCTAACCTGGGGTTGCAAATGAGTATAGACACTACATATTAAATAGGCAAAATGTTTTGAATGGTGTAGGGTATTTTTGTTTTATGCATTTGGCCTCTCTGATGGGCCTGTTGCTAAATAGTGAATATTTATCCATCTTTAAGTCTTGCAGGTTTTTAGCCAGTAAAATGATTAAAATGCCATTTTCCTTTCTATCTTCTTGGGGATTGTCCATCAGGCAACAGACGTGTAACTAGCTTATTCTTGCTTATCAATTTTTTTTTAATTAGTTAATGTTTACTGAAATGCTTAACAGTCTGTTCTCTCCCACTCTGGGGCAATGGATAGATGTTTAGGATTTTGGATGTTGGCTAGTCTTGTTTTAAGGCATCCGCCTAACAAGAACCCTGAGTTCTATTGTCAGTTTTGACACAGACATCTTTTGTGACTTTGGGCAAGTCAGTTAAGACAAAATCCTGCTCCCATTGCAGTCAATGGCAAAAGTCTCTTTGATTTCAATAGAAGACACATTGGCTCCTTTATATCCTTAGGTGAAGATTTGACGGTGAAATTCATCGAAATGCAGGGAGCCAGCATCAGGCATCCTTGTGCTGATGGGGATATGCAGGTAGTGCTGTGTACATGGGCATGAGAGGGTGCCACATAGCAACTGGGGAACTGGAGAACATTTTGGGGAAGGAGGGGTCTATACAGGAAGGATGAGCTCTATCTCAACCAAAATGGAATTAGACTGATGGCATGTAAAATTAAAAAGATTGTAGAGGAATTTTTAAACTAAGGGCTGAGGGAAAGATGCCAGGGTGCAGAGGAGCACATGGTTCGGGCAGAGACAACCCTAAGGAATTAATTTATTAAACAGGAAATTATATATCCTAGTAAAGAGGATAGGGGGGAAAAAAGATGGTAAAGTACAGATAGGAGCTAGTGACAAAATACAGGTAGTAAAATGTAACAAAGCCCCATTTAAATACAGCAACTGAATATTGACAAAATGTACAAATGCCTATTGATTGAATATATGTCACCTCAGGAAGAGATGCAAAGATAAAATTTCTAGACACCATAAATTACTTTTTTTTTTTGAGTAGCTAGTCCTGGAACCCGCAAGGGGGGAGGCAATTCTTGATGTAATCCTAAGTGGTGTACAAATTCTGACCCAAAAAACTGAACCACTCGGTAATAGCGACAATAAAGTAATTAAATTTAACGTTTGTAAGATAAAAAGACCAAAGAAACCTACCACAGACTTATTTAACTTCAAAAAGGGGAATTAAACAAAAATGAGGAAGCTAGTTAAATAGAAATTAAAAAGAACAATCACAAGGGTGAAATGCCTGCAAATTATATGGTGTCTATCTAAAAACACCATAATAGAGGCTCAAACTAAAATGTATACCACAAATAAAAAAATGCCAGCATGGCTAAACAGCAGAGTAAAAGAGGTCATTAGAGGCAAAAGGCATCCTTTAAAAATTGGAAGTCAAATCCTAGTGAAGAAAATAGAAAGATGCATAAACTCTGGCAAGTCAAGTGTAAAAGTAAAATTAGGCAGACGGGCCAAGAAAGAATTTGAAGAGCAATTACCTAAGGACACAAAAACTAAATAGCAAAGCAATTTTTAAGTACATCCGAAGCACGAAGCCTGCCAAATAGTCAGTGGGGCCACTGGATGATCAAGATGCTAAAGGAGCACTCAAGGAAGACAAGGCCTTTATGGAGAAGCTAAAGGAATTCTTTGCATCCGTCTGCACTGCAGAGGATGTGGGGGAGATCACCGTACTCAAGCCATTCTTTTTAGGTGACAAATCTGAGGAAGTGTCCCAGGTTGAGGTGTCCATAGAGGAGGTTTTGAAACAAAACAGATAAACTAAACAATAATAAGTACCCAGGCCCAGATGGGATTCACCCCAGAGCTCTGAAGAAAATAAAACATGAAATTGCAGAACTACTATCTGTGGTATATAACCTATCACTTAAATCAGCTCTGTACCTGATGACTGGAGGATAGCTAAGGTAATGCCATTTTTAAACAAGCTCCAGAGGTGATCCCAGCAATTAAAGGCCAGGAAGCCTGACTTCAGGACTAAGCAAACTGGTTGAAACTATAGTAAAGAACATAATTATCAGACACATATATAAACACAGTATGTTGTGGAAGACTCAACACTGCTTTTGTAAAAGAAAATCATGTCTCACCAATCTATTACAATTCTTTAAGGGGAGTCAACAAGCATGTGGACAAAGATGATTCAGTTGATATAGTGTAGTTGGACTTTCAGAAAGCAATTGACAAGGCTCACCAAAGGCTTTTAAGCAAAGAAAGGAGTCATGGGATAAGAAGGAAAGTCCTCTGATGGATCAGTAGCAGGTTAAAAGGTAGGAAACAAAGAGTAGGAATAAATCATCAGTTTTCACAATTTGAGAGGTAAACAGTGGGGTCCCCCAAGGATCTATACTGGGACGTGTGCTGTTTAGCGTATTCATAAATGATCTGGAAACGCTGGTGAACACTGAGGTGGCAAAATTTGAAGACGATACAAAATTCCTCAGGATAGTCCAAAACTGATGGTGAAGAGCTACATAGGGATCTCACTAAACTGGGTGACTAAAATGGCAGATGAAATTCAATGTTGATAAATGCAAAGTAATGCACATTGAAAAAATAATCCCAACTATATATACAATCTGAAAGGATCTAAATTAGTTGTTACCACTTAAGAATTTGTGTCTTTAATTGTTGTGACACCAATAATGTAGTGCAAACATGTAAAATTTCCAAAAGATTCTTTAAAGAGGGGTGATAGTGGGTTGTCCATCTTATTAATATTTATTTAATAAATGATATTTAGTTTATAAAAGAAATAATCATGATGCATCACCCTCATCAAATGAAACTTTTCTTCAGAATATATAGTGGAACAAATCTATATCTACAACTTCATTTCCATTTAAAAACAAGACTTCAAATTAGATGCAGGATTGGAGGAATCCTATATTATCTCACACCCACTTCTATGTTTCACTCTGACAAGTCAGAGAAACCTCCCAAATCACTAATCAGCACGTTGCATTGAGGCTCTTATATAGTAGTTGCCAGTATCTTGGACTGCAGAACAGACAGCACTTTGAAACTAAGATTGCCTGACCTGAGTCAGCTTCAGACTGTTGTTGCCGGAGGCAATGGGAAAGGACTACTGAGACGAACTCTTGGGAGTGGGATGGGTCCCTCCTGTATAGGGTTACCATATTTTAAGTGTCCAAAAAGAGGACACTCCACGGGGCCCCGCCCCCGCCCCAACTCCGCCCCAGCCCCGCCCCTTCCCCACCCCAGCCCCCGCCCCACCCCTTCCCGGCCCTGCCCCAACTCCGCCCCCTCCCCTGAACGCTTTGCCCCCCCTGCCCCTCCCCCTCCCCTGCTTCCCGCGAACATCTGATTCGCGGGAAGCCTGAAGCAGGCAGGCAGCAGGTAAGCTGGGGATGGGGATGGGGCGGGGGGACGCGAGGAGGCGCAGCCCAGTCTGGCCCCCCCGTCCGAGAGGCTCCCTCCGGCTGGCTGGCCGGCCCAGGCCAAGAAGCTCTGGTCCCGGCGTCTCCCGCCCGGCTCGGCTCGGGCCCTGGGGCGCCGGCCCCCGGCCGAGCACCGCCGGCCCTGGCCCCGGCACCCGGCCCCGCACCGCCGGCCCCGGCTCCCGGCCCCAGCTCCGCACCGCCGGCCCTTGGCCGAGCACCGCCGGCCCCTGGCCCCGCACCGCCGGCCCCAGAAGCTCCGGTCCCCGGCCGAGCACTGCTGGCCCCTCCCTCCCTATTTTCCCGGACATGTCCGGCTTTTTGGGATTTCCTTCCGGATGGGGATTTGAGGCCCAAAAAGCCGGACATGTCCGGGAAAATCCGTACGTATGGTAACCCTACTCCTGTACATTTACTAGTGTTTTGTCAAGCCTACTTTTGAAACCCCGATCACTGCAGATATTGAAATCTTGACTTGACAACACATTAGCAAACTACAATAGGGTACAATTCTGCATTGGCAGAAATATGACCTCATAAGTTGTTTCCATCGCTAACTGTTATGAGTCTATGATTTAATAACAATTGATGATTTTCCATGGCTGCAGGCAGGGATCTGTAACAAGACAGACTTAAAAAAAAGAAAAAAGAAAAAATGGAAAGAGATGAAAATGGCCGATAAGAAAGCAAACAACAAGGGGGAGAAAAGGAGTAGCCGTTATGTGTAAAGAAAGGTGGCCATTTGGTTAAGGCATTGGACTGGGACTCAGGAAAACTAGGTCCACTTCCCAGGTGACCATTTCAAGTCTTTAACCTCTCCATGCTTTAGTTCTCCATCTGTAAAATAGTAGGCTAAAGTCATGGGTATTCATTAATGCATTTCAAAAAAAAAAAAATGTTGTTAAAGGAGCCCAGAGCACTGAAAGGGTTCTCTTTTATTGTATTTCATAAAAATCCAAATAAATAACTAAATTAATAGGGAGGCACTCAGATATTATAGAGATGAAGCCATATAAGTACCCACATTGAAATTAAAATAACATTGTTTTCAATTTTTCTTAGAGTGGAAAATTTAGGTCTGATCCACTAAAGCTAATAGGGGTCGTTCCATTGATTTCAGTGGGTTTTAGATCAGGTCAAGTATTTGTTTTCAGCCTTGGATTATGCAAAAGAGAAACAGAACAGATTTTACTCAAATGTTCCCAATAAAATTCACCTCTGGGCTGAAACTAAGCACGAAAAGTTTCAAACCAAAAAAGATTGTGGATGTGGAATCTGGAGGATGTAAAGCAAGTTCCCATTTAAGCTTATTGCAAGCATTCACTACTATGTTACAGCTCTAATTTGCAAATGTTTGTGGGCTGGAATGTTGTTGTGAAAATTGTAGTTGCTTTTTCTGTTCTGCCACTTGCTTTTGAGAAAACTGCCTAATTAAAATAAAATAAATTATGTTTTGGTATTCTTGTTGAGATGTGTAGAAATCTTCTAGCACAGCTACCTAAAATTAAATATAATTTACATATTAATTATTGTATTATTATTATTCTTTGTTGAAAGAAAGAAAGAAAGAATTCTTAGCTCTTTTATAGCACTTTTCATCTGTAGGTCTCCATGCACTTTAAAAAGGAAGGGAAGCAACAGTGTTCCCATTTTACACATGGAGAAACCGAGGCACAGAAAAAGGGAAATTGACTTGCCCAAGTCACAGAAAGGAACAGTGAGAATATAAACCAAATCTGCTGCCTCCTAGAACAGTGCACTAAGCACTGGACCACACTGCCTCCCCTCTTCCATTTGAAAGCATATGGAAGATACAGAGAAAAATGAATCATTTTATATATGTTGTAGAAAGAAATTATAGTAGCATCAGAATACAGCACTTCACTATCAGTCAGGAAACTAAAAAACAGAACACATTTTTCAAATTATAAAGAAGCAATGAGAACAGCCCTGTCTCAGTGACCTGAATCATTCTGTAGATTTAGCTATTCTAATACTATTACTAATTTTAATACCGGGTTCGGTGTACATGCCTGTAATCCCAGCTACTTGGGAGGCTGAGGTGGGCAGATCGCTCAGGGCTTCTTGGCTGCGGTGAACCATACCGATTGGGTGTCCAATGCCACTGACAACCTGGACAGTGGGTGGCTGAAGGACTGGCTAGAACAGTGGTTTTAAAACTTTTTTTTCTGGCAACCCAGTTGAAGAAAATTGTTGATGCCCACGACACAACGGAACTGGGAATGTGGAGTTCAGGGTGTGGGAGGGGGCTCTGGGCTGGGGCAGGGGGTTGATATGCAGGAGGGGGTCAGGGCTCTGGGTGCAGGCTCTGGTGTGGGGCCGGGGATGAGGGGTTTGGGGTGCAGGAAGGGGCTCAGGGTTTGGGGGGGCTCAGGGCTGGGGCAGGGGATTGGGGCACGGGATTGGGGCATGGGCTTCCCTCAGGAGGCTCCCAGTCAGTGGCGCAGCAGGGGTGCTAAGCAGGCTTCCTGCCTGTCCTGGCACCGTGGACCAAGGTGCGCCCCAGAAGCAGCCAGCAGCAGGTCTGGCTCCTAGGTGGAGTCGTGCAAGCGGCTCTGCACGGCTCTTGCCCACAGGCACCGTGTCCCCCTCCCCAGCTCCCATTGGCCGGGAACCAGCCAATGGGAGTGCGGAGCCAGTGCTCGGGGCGGTAGCAGCACACAGAGCCCTGTGGCCCCCCCACCTAGGAGCCGGACGTGCTGCTGGCCGCTTCCGGGGCGCAGTGCAGTGTCAGACAGGTAGGGACTAGCCTGCCTTAGCCAGGCAGCACTGCCGACAGGACTTTTAACAGCCTGGTTGGCGGTGCTGACCAGAGCGGTCGCAACCCAGTGCCTTACATTCCGCGACCCAGTACTGGTTCACGACCTGCAATTTGAAAACCACTGGGCTAGAACAAAATGAATGACTTGTTGTAATCAGCGCTCTCTCTGTGAGGGCTGATGGACTGATTGATCAAGGTGATATCAACTAATTATAATATAATAGTCTTATTTTGTAGACAGATCATTAATTTTACTTGCAGTTAACAATGAAATTTCATCATGATAGATTTGTACAACATCCAAACCACTGCATGTCAATAAACTGCCACAACCTCAGCTTCAGCTTCATGGAGAAGACAGAGGGTTAAACAGCTCTGCTAACAGCACATCAAGCAACCCAAGGCTGGAACAGGGAAGGGTAGCACAATAGGATTGTCATCCAAGGGACAAGACGCAGCACAAAAGTGAAGACAATTTCTCCCTGGAACATTGCATGAAAATCCATTTAGACCTGTCAAAGAAGGGTGTTCCCTTCCATAAAAGGGATGCTTGTTTTTCTGTTGTATTACCTATCCATGTTCTAAGTCAGGGGTGGGCAAACTACGGCCCAGGGGCCACATCTGGCCCTTCAGATGTTTTAATCAGTCCCTCGAGCTCCTGCCGGGGAGCGGGGTCCGGGGCTTGCCCCGCTCTGGCACTGGAACCAGGGGCTTGCACTGCTCCGCCTGTGTTGTGGCTCTGCGCGGCTCCCGAAGCAGCGGCATGTCCCCCCTCCGGCTCCTATGCATAGGGTGAGCAAAGGGGCTCCACAGCTCCCATTGGCCGCGAGCCATGGCCAATGGGAGCTGCAGGGGTGGCACCTGCAGATGGGGCAGCGCGCCAAGCTGCCTGGCTACGCCTCCGTGTAGGAGCCGGAGAGGGGACATGCCGCTGCTTCCAGGAGCTGCTTGAGGTAAGCGCCGCCTGGAGCCTGCACCCTTGACCCCCTCCAGCACCCCAACCCCCTGCTCCAGCCTTGATCCCCCTCCCACCCTCCGAACCCCTTGGTCCAAGCCCGGAGCACCCTCCTGCACCCCCAACCCTTCGTCCCAGCCCCACCCCAGAGCCTGTATCCCCAGCTGGAGCCCTCACCCCCCCCCCCCCCCGCACCCCAACCCCCTTCCCCAGCTCAGAACCCCCTCCCACACCCTGAACTCTTCATTTCTGGTTCCACCCCAGAGCCCGCACCCCCCAGCCGGAGCCCTCAGCCCCTCCCGCACCCCAACCCCCAATTTTGTGAGCATTCATGGCCCGCCATACGATTTCCATACCCAGATGTGGCCCTCAGGCCCAAAAGTTTGCCCACCCCTGCTCTAAGTATTTGGTCATTTTCCCTTTGCCCCTTAGCTGCCATTTCATTGAAAGAGGAATTTTCCCCATTATCAGCCTGCATCCCCAACTGGAGGGCAGAAATGTGTTTGTTGGCCAACAAAAACAAACAGGACCAGTGAAACAAAGAAGTCGGCTTTTCTTCCAGAAGGTGAGGAAATAATCAAAGGGCAGATTTGTCTGAGGACAATCTTCTACACAAAGGTGTGAAACTAACTTGATATTTTGTAATGATAAAAGATTGGGGAGGGGAGAGGAGAAGGATGAATGAAGTCATCTTACTGAAACAGAATCAACTGTGTCATATCAGGGAAAATGCGGATGGAACTGCAGATGAGGTACATGGACTTATCCTACAGCATTTAGGGTTAGTGTGTGCCATATAAGCACAGCCCTTAAGGAAAGGATGTGGTGGAGTTGCACCATCCCAGGGGAATCGGAGGGAGGGATTATTCCTCAGGGCACAATCCTTCTCCCAGCTCTCTGATGCACAGCTACACCAGGGGTCGGCAACCTTTCAGAAGTGGTGTGCCGAGTCTTCATTTATTCACTTTAATTTAAGGTTTCACATGCCGGTAATACATTTTAACGTTTTTTAGAAGGTCTCTCTCTATAAGTCTATATATTATATAACTAAACTACTGTTGCATGTAAAGAGAACGAGGTTTTCAAAATGTTTAAGAAGCTTCATTTAAAATTAAATTAAAATGCTGATCTTACGCCGCCGGCCTGCTCAGCCTGCTTCTGGCCTGGGGTTCCGTTCACCTAGGCTGGCAGCGGGCTGAGCGGGGCCTGCGGCCAGGGCCCCAGCTGGCAAGGGGCCGGCAGCCAGAACCCCAGACCAGCAGCGGACTGAGCGGCTCAGCCCACTGCCGGTCTGGGGTTCCATCTGCTGGCTCCTGCCAGCCAGGGTCCCAGCTGCCGGCCCCGCTCAGCCTGCTGCCGGTCTGGGGTCCCGGCCCTGCCCACACAGCATGGGTACCAACCTTCTCCCTGGTTTTGGACCATTCTCTTCCTCTCTCTCTGCACTGAGCTGAGGGTGGGGGTGCACTGAGCACAGGGCTGGGGGTGAACGAGCAGGCTGTGGGTTGGGGTGCAAGGTCTGGCCAGGAGCTAGAATGAGGGAGGGGGCTGAGTTGGAGCAGGAGGTTTGGGTGTGGAGCGCTTACCTGGGCAGCTCCCATTTGGTGCGAGAGGTGCAGGTGGGAATGTGGCGGGGGGGTGGGGGGTGCAGGAGCTCCCGTTTGGTGCCCAGGGTGGGGATGTGGGGAGTGCAAGAGTCAGGGCAGGAGGTGTGGGGGGGTCTGGGTATGTGTGGGGAGTGCAGGAGTCAGGGCAGGGTGTGTGTGAGGAGGGTGCAGGAGTCAGGGCATGGGGTGTGGGGGGACTGGGTATGTGTGGGGGGTGCCAGAGTCAGGGCTGGGGTCGTGGGGGGGGTGCAGGGGGCTGGAGTGTGAGGGGGTGCAGGGGTCAAGGCAGAGGGCTGGGGGGTGGGCTGGGATCGGGGGGGTGCTCCCAGCCCCTTGCCCTGAGCGGCTCACGGCAGGGGGCTGGAGGGATACGCCCTGCCTCCACCCCCCTTCCCCAAGGCCCCGCTCCTGCCTCTTCTCTGCCTCCTTCCCAGTCTGAGCAGCAAGGGTGCTGGGGTTCCTCTTCTCCCCTCCCTCGCAAGGGCCATTGGCGGCAGGGAGGGAGAGGAGGTGGGGCACGACGCAGCACGCTGGGGGAAGAGGCGGGGGAGGGAGAAGCTTGGCCCTACAGCAGCAGCCGGCAGGACCAAGCTTGCTTCTGCCCCCTGCCCCCGCCAGAGAGAGCGGTGGGCGGGGGGGCGGAGAAGAGCGGGCTGGGCCGGGCAGGATTTTTAATGGCACACTCCTGCCTGCTGGGGTCCCGGCCGTCGGCCCCGCTCAGCCCGCTGCCGGGGTTCGGCAACGGGCTGAGCGGGGCCAGCAGCAGTCACAGCGTGCCATTAAAAATCGGTTCAGGTGCCATCTTTGGCACACGTGCCATAGGTTGCCAACCCCTGGGCTACACCATCTGCAGGCCAATTGGGTAGTGAGGGCAGAGACAGATCCACCTCCTCCCTATGGCTTTGGTGTGCTGGGCATCCTTCAGAGCACATGTAGGAAACAGTCCTATGTTCCTGACAGTATGCAGGGACTGAGCGGGGGTGCGGGAGTAAAGATCCTTTCACCCTACCCCTTCCCACTGCAGATCCACACAAGGGCCAGTCGCAAGCTGGCCCATAAAGAACAACCAGAAAACTATTCAAAAATAATCTTCCGCCACAATACAAAAATCATATGCTTTATTCATCTGTCATCATACACCGCAATGGAAGTTTCCATTGTTTTCCACTGAATCTTCTACAGAAAATATTGTGACTCATTGTTTCAGCCATACCTCCACTGTAGTAGTAATAAAATTTATTTACTGCCTTTTAGCTCAGGATTTTAAAGCACTTTTCAAACACCAGATGCAAGCCTGAAACACTTGAAATCTGAGGCCTGATCCTGCAAGGTTTCTGACTGCCTCTTTTTTAATACTCAATGCATTAAAATCAATAGGATCCTTGCTGGATCAGATGGTTAAACCTGCCTGTGGAATCAATGGGAGATTTGAGTGTGCAAAAAATACAAGATCAAGCCCATTAGTTACTTATGTCTTATAACACTCCAAGAGGTATGAAAGAATTACTTCACCCATCACTAAAAGGCAGTCACTTCTCGAGTGGTATAAAACAGCTGTTGTCAATACACAGAAACAGTACACAACAGTTTCAATCAACATATAAAATTATATAACTAAGTATTTCCATTTCTATAGTTTGTCAATTTTAATTCTTCCCAGAAATAAGCTGTTACAGTGTAATTGTCCTTACTGTACAGTAAAATGTGCTTATAATGAATGGTCATAAGCGGTAGCATGAATGAATAGTTGCCAAGCAACCAATAAATAAATGAAAGGTTCCAAATAACATGACCTCTCTTTAAAAGATAAAGCTCTCTCTGACATAATTATTTTTAAAATCCATTTCTGCAGCAAGCAAAATCATGTTTGGAACTCCAATATAGGTCTTCTTAATACAAACTGAAACCAAATCTGTCATTTGACACACCGGAGATATCAAACCAAGCATAGTCAACCCACCCCCTCACATTATGGTGAGTGGCAGGGAGTGGAGAGGGAAAATGGGTCAGGCAATAAACTGTAATCCAATATGGAGAGGTGAACAGCATTCATGATTAAACAAGAGCATTAAAAAGATCAGTTATATTAAGTATCTTCAAACAACATCAAGAAGAAGAAGTCTTCTAGGATTTTAACACCATAAAACAATCATGAGTTAAGGTAAAAGAAGGAGAAAGACTTTAAAACTGAGAGAACAGATACAGGTTAAAATGTTTTGAAACTATATAATTCACCATTTTATCTTTATAAACTCTTACAACTGAGCCAAGTGCATAAGCAGAATTAAGGTGCCTAGAGCAAGCACTGACCTTTTAGATGGATTCAAATAAAATTGACAGAGAGGCATAAATCTTAAACCACTTAAAAATAGTATACCCACTCTGAGAAAACAATGAATGGTAATGTATTAATTTCACAATATTTTACTGTAGGATGGCCTCTTGCGTGATGGAAGCTGAATTTTTAGGACAATATATTCAATAATTCTTTTATAAATATCTTATGAAATAAAAGATAAATACACTGCAGTTTGCTATGTTTATCTTGCAATGTTCACAAAATACTTTATTTAACCAAACCTTTTCTATCATAAAACTGAGAGCTACTAATGGATTTGATGTTCAAATACTAAACAATTGACTATTTGTAACGGTAGATGGGATTCATTCTAATTCTAAATAGTTCCCTGTCATTAAAACCATAGAAGCCCTAAAGAACTAACATATGACTTGGATTGTGTAAACTCTTTGGGACAGGGACCATCTTTGTTTGTGTTTGCATATTGCCTAACACAATGGAGATCGATCCAGGACTGGGCCCCTGTGTATTCCTGTAATACCAATAATAAATAATATTTCACTCCAGTAGTACATTAATCTGTTGGTATTCTTAAATACAGGAATTATGTTTTGAATTATAGCAGGCAATGCAATAATCCAAACAATAATCTCCATGCATATTTCATAGTCTCACTGAAAGGAAGGCCAATTCATTGCATAGTACCATCTGCCTTTTATGATGGAAGAGTGTGAAAAGCCTTCCGTTAGCTACCTGAGCTATAACTTTCTGATTAACATCCATTTATATTAATGCTGCGGCACAATGCTAGATATATAGATCTGTTCATCAGAAGCCTTTACAGCTAAATTTCTTTGTACCTGCTTTTTCTAAGTAAGTACTGACTATACTACATTATATCTAAATTCTCTACTGAGTAATATACTTCATCCAGCTAGCTACACCCACCGTCAATATTAACAAATGGTCCTTCAGCATCCTTTTATAAATATACCCACAACTTCAGTGAGTAAGGAGTGCACGACTGGGCCCTTAAAATACTTGAATGTAAGGTGTAATGCTTGTAAATAAAAACAATATGAAGGGCCTATCAAGTTCCTTTCAATACACATGGCAGTGTGTAATGTCAGGAATACCTTTAACTCCTTCTTTACATGTATTTTCCGGGCTTGCTCTGTAACATGCTCTTATTACAATACCGCATAGCACTTGCAATTCTAATTAAGTATTCCAGTTGAAAAGCATATAAAAGGGAAGAGGCAGATTTTTTTTTTCTTCCCAATTGTTTATTCCCTTACAATTACAGGTTGAAGATTTAAAATGATCAGTTTTTTAAAGTTTATAAAAACCCAACGCGTAGGGATAAAAAGGTCATGTATTACCATTCAGCAAGAGTAGGACACTAATTGTAAAGTTTGTTAACAATGAAAACAAAAAGGTTCTCATCTGCTTGTTACCATGGAAAAATGCTACCAGACAGTATTTCTCTGAAGTTTTGATTCCACTGTGTTTTGTTCCACAATAAGCAATTTAACTGTCACACTTACTTAAAAAGGAGGGAAGGAGAAAAAGAAGGTTGTATTGTTTTAAGGTGTTGCTCATACTAAAATAGGACTCACTTTAAAATCCCCTTAGGGAACCAAGCATATATATTTAGCAATAGAAGACGGAAAATATAGCATAACAGTCTGCTTTAGAAAAGAGATGATGAGCCATACTTTTCCCTCTAGTATTTCCCACAACACTGATGCAGTTAGCGAGACTAGACATGATCCTCCAAACGCTTCTTCACCCAGTACTCCTTACTCACATGCATAGTTGCAATAACTTGGATGGGGCTACTCAACATGAGTAGGGGTAGGCAGGATGAGAGTTGGGGAGAGGAAGGTGCTCCTACCCTGTCTTTTGATATAGGTAGTTTGTTTCAATGGGTTTTGATTCCTCCCCCCCCCCACCCACCCACACCTATTAAAAAGGTGAAACTGTTGTTAATACAATATAAATAAAAATAATTACAGAAATTCTTAAATTATAGAAAATGTCAGCTTTAGGAAAATAGTTATCAACAAAATTACAAGTTTAAGGGTCACATTCTACTCTTTAATATTTGTAACTACCCTATGAGTGTTAGAGTTCTGCTTGGGTCTTTAACAGGGAAATTGCCTATAAACACTAGAAGTATTTAGTATCTAGTAACGCAAGAAACAGTTAACATAATGAAGAACCAGTGGAAAAAAAATTGTTTGCCTGGGAATTCCATTATCCTACATAGATTTTTCAAAGGGGAAAATCCAGCCAGGTCATTACAAGAATTCTATACTGAAAGCTCTCTCAATTAGTAGGATAAAATCGGAATTTTAAATATTTTGTTAATAGCTATTATCCCATTTACTATCCCACTGATGCATCTGACTTGTAGAGTAAGACTGAACTAAAAATTTAGGGAAACACTGAAAACCTCTGGTGCACAATCACTCACACAAGTAAACCTCAGACTTTGATGGCAGTACTTATGTGAGTAATATGGAATTAACAATCTGGACCTTAACCCTAACCTTTGATGCAGGTGACACCTTAGAAAGTGATCTCCAAAACTCCAGTGATGACCAGGAACCTCTGAAAATAAAAGCTAAAACTTCCTAAAACTAGTCTTACATGAATCCTAGATCTCAAATATTGTTACTCAAAGCACTCATGAATACTTGAAATAAATGGTGGATTTACAGCCCTCCCTTATCTAAATCCACTGCAAAATTTTCATTGACATCAGAGAGCATGTGAGAGCAATACTATGGTTAACACAATAAATAAATGACTGTCATTTACATTTCTCACTCTGACCTACATCATACTCAGCTACATCTAGTTATTAAAACAGTATGTACCATATGAAAGTCATCAGTGACATTCGTGTTTCAGAAATTACACGTCAGCTATCATTGGAAGCAGAACCTTCACCCACTTCCATCTGGATGTTTAGCAAGAACAAGTTTTACAAACAACCAATATGATTTTTTTAAAATGGTCATGCCAATTATAAAGTTCAGGTGCCTATTTTTTTGTCTTAGAAGATGATACCTACACTTAATCTCTTTGAACTTCAGTAGTATCCCTTGAGACGTGCTCTGGTTCAGTCTTACAAACTCAAGTTGGAAACCAAGAAAGCCAGCATTTCTATACAAATTTTATTCAACACCTAAAATGTTAGACTATATCAGTCAGAATTTCCAATGCTCAATACCTATCATCAATATTTCCTCCAAATTTTACTATAATCAGAGAGTATAAAAATCTAAAAATAAAATTCTAAATTCACATGAAACCTCAATTAGCATAAAAATAATCACATCACAGTCTGTTTTCCAAATACATGTATTCAGTGGAACTGAATTCAACCGAACTGGCACTAGTTTTTTAAGGCACCCTAATTTCTATGTGTATTTTAATGGATCTTGGAATTAATTTGTCATATTCCATTTTACTGATTTATTATGGAGTGTAAGTGTTTTATGGGTCTGATGCTGACACACAGAATTGTATGGCACAGTGTCACCACATTGTTGCCAAGTCCTTTGCCTCACGTTACCTTCTGCTTT
Organism: Emys orbicularis; assembly: GCF_028017835.1. Taxonomy (NCBI): domain Eukaryota; kingdom Metazoa; phylum Chordata; order Testudines; family Emydidae; genus Emys; species Emys orbicularis. Next base: position 47,746,508 of record NC_088684.1, on the reverse strand, counting down.
GTGATTGTGGCACCTCTCGATATTACAACAAAAGACAACTGAAAAGCTGCGAGGATATGAAAATACCAGCATGGAACACATTTTGTTTCAGGAAGAAGGGGAGGGTCAGGAGATGAGACACCTCTAAAGGAATAGAGAACCTGAATGGCATTTCATGAGTACAAGCACTTTCCTCCTCTCTTCGGCTTTCCTTCCTTGTGGTACGGTTCTTCCCCCTCAAAGTCTGCTATTTTCCATATCGAAGAGAGGGGAAAAAATAAATTGGCTTCTCCACTTTCCCCTGAAAACCTCTCACGTGTTGTGGTTGGCCTCCCCTTTGTGCCCCACTAGACTATGACATTCTCTCTCTCCTCCCACCATAACTCCATCTCTACTGCCCATCTCTCCAGCAGAACCAGCGGCCAGTCTACAGAGGGAGGAGGAAGTTCTTCTGTAGCTGAAATTTCTTTTATATCCCCAGCAGGGGGCCACTAAGGGAAGACAGGAAAAGGTACACAAAGCTGTCTCCTCTCTTCCTTAATGCTTCCTTTTATATCCACCAATGAAAGAATGAAGTTGAGAAAGTAGCAGTATAGCGGGGGACATGGTTGAGAGAAGAATCAAAATGTGCACGTCAGCTCGGAAGGGTGGGAGAAACATTAGGGGGAAGGAAACAGAGCAGCATTGCATGCGAGGAAAAATATTGAGGGAAATGAAGAAAATTACTAGAAGTGAGTGTTATTATTTATATTGCAGTAGCCTCCAAAGGCCACAATCAGGATCATGGCTCCATTGGGCTACATATTGTACAACAGATGGAAAGACATGGTCTCTGTCCCAAAGAATTTACAATCTAACACAAGGGGGAGGGAGATATTAGAGAAAGAGAAAAGGTGTGTGTGTGTGTGTGTGTGTGTGTGTGTGTGTGTGTGTGTGTGTGTGTGTGTGTGTGTGTGTGTGTGTGTGTGTGTGTTGGAGATACTGGTGGTGAGGACGAGCGACCAGAAATGGCAGAGGAAGAGATCTTGGAGCAAAAGAGACCAGGAGTTTTGAGCGGGGAGGACATCTTAATGATGGCATGGAGAGACCAGGATTACATGAGAAGAGACTGATGTGAGGAGACCACGAGTGTGTGTGGGGAGATCTTGGGAAAGTGACCCCTGGAGAATGTGTGTGGTGGGGGGAACTCTTGGTGGTGGAGAGGCAGAGACTAGTATTGGATCAGTGGGGAAATCTTGGGATGGGAAGAGACTAGAAGTGAGTGTGTGGGAGAGGTGAACTTGGGTGAGGAGAGAGAGAGAGACCTGTATTGTGTATGGGAGGAGATCCTGGAGGAATAGACCAACAGTGTGCAGGGGGAGACTAGAAGTGAGCGAGTGTGTGTGTGGAGGGGGGAACATGGATGGGGAAGGGGACCAGGTCTGTCTGGTGGGAGATTTTTGGTGGTAGACCCAATGTCTACCCTGGAAGAGATTTTTTGTGGAAGACACCAGGTGTGTTTGGGGAGATCTTGGATGAGGCATAATTGATATGAAGTACAGATGTGTCTGGGGTTGAGGAGATATGGGACAGGGGTGTGTCTGAGGGAGATTTCTTCATTGTGGGGCAGGAATGTATGTAAGTGGGTGAGAGCTAGGTGAACAGGAGTTTATGTAAGAGAAAGAGGAAATGTGTGTGTGTGCGCGTGTGTGTGTGCATGTGTGTGTGTGAGTGAGAGAGAGATGTTGGGGACAAGAGTATATTTGTGCTAGAGAAAGAGTTCAGGGAATACAAGTGTGTGGGTGAGAGACAGTCTGGAGATAGGAATAAATGGTCTGTATGGTCTATGGATGCAGCAGAAAGTTCAGAAAGCAGGATGGACGGGAGAGAAGCAAGTGAGGAGTATGGGCAGATAACAAAAGAATGGAATTATAGTGTGAGCGAGAGAATGAAAGAAATGTGTAAAGTAGGGAGACATACACAGAACAAGAAAGAAAGGAAGGTGAATGACCGGAATGGATGGGAAGAAAAGAGAGGGAAGTATTATACAGTACTGAAAAATCAGATTAAAGGAAACCAAACTGCAGAAAAGGATGCATCAAGATACACCATGAAAGGCAAGGAAAAAAAGGAAGGAAGAATATGCACAAAGGAGACATAGTAACAAATATTTCTTAATGGAAAGCATAACAAAAAAAATAAAAACTGAAAAAGTGGGGTGGATTAGAATAGGGGTTGGAAATGGGGGGCATACACTGAAATCTCACTGTGGCAGCAAAATTCCTAGGGTTAGTCCTGCCTGGGAAGCTATTCATTTTAATTCGCTTTTCTACTTTTTTTTTATATATAAATATATAATTCCTTCTTGGCTCTCCCCACCCTCCAACTTTAGTCGCACCTAAATGGCATTTATTTAGGCATTTCTAGTAACAAGCATTCAGTCATGCTTAAATGAGAAAAAGACCAGCTTTTGTGCTTAAATATTTGACAAGGAGATATACTAACATATCAAGTTTCCCTCCCCCCTTCCTCCACATTAGACTCTCTTTCATTTATTTTTCCCCTTTGTTTAAGACAGCAAGACATCTGAAGTCAAAGGTATCCCTGCAGCTTTCTCCGAGCTGTCTGGGTATTATATACCCTTGCTCCTTTTATTATGCCACTGGCTTGTGTTTAGGGATTTGTATCTTCCCGGCATATCCCGGGCACAATGATGTGGTCTAGCTCTGGGCTGCCGAGGATAACGGGATTCTCCGGCTAACAGGCATCCATCAGACAAGGGAACTCGGATCCGAGAGCTGGCTGCTGCAGGAAAGCAAAGCCAATGTGCATGTGTGTCTTGGCTGCTCCGGAGACATGGCTGGGGAGCTGTTTTACTGAATCAGCCCAAATATTGGGGAACAGCCTTCGGAAGAAAGGGAAGGAGGAAGGAAACACACACACACTCACACATACACCCGGCTGATCTTACCTCCACATTGAAATACTGCTCCGCTGTGCACACGGGGGCACATAAAATCCAAAGCAAGGTTTGCAAGAAAAACCCCCTGGAATGATGTACGAAATCCAACCGGCTTCCAGTGCTGAATGCGAGTAAGATCATAGTGAACTGCGCCTCAGTGGATGGAAGAGTCTCTTTCTCTCTGCTCTCTCTCCTTCCCCTTACACAAACAAACAGTCCCCAGTGTTGGTGAAGAACCCTTAATGCAGGTTCACCCACAACAGGGGAGGAGGAGGAGGAGAAGAAACAGACACTTCACTCCACAACACAGATAGCAGCAGCAGCAGGGTCAGCTCTTACTCATCCTCAGTCCCGTAAGGAGGGAATGTGGCGTCCAAGTACAGCTGCAGCTCCTACAAGGCTTTTTCCTTTGCACAGCAGCCGCCTCTGTGTCCTCCTCCTCCTCCCCCTCCTGCTCGGAAAGGCCTTTGCTGCCTGGCTGCCTGTGCTCCCCTGCCCTGCCTGTGCTTGTGCCTCTCCTCTCTCTTCTCTCCTCCACTCCAGAATGTTCATCTGTAATCTACATAACTCCTCCTCCAGAGTCAGCCTCCTCACATACATCTTAAAGGAGACAGTCCTGAAAGGCTACTGTCTGTCTGTGCTGGAATGGACCTGATCCCCCCTCTAAAGCAGGAGCTCTCTCACAAGCTGCTAGAACTGTTTGAACAGATTTCCAAGAAAGGCAGTGGGATGAGTGAGTTTAACACACACACACACACACACAATCCCTAGTTAGGAACTCTCCTGCCCAATGAAGTTTGACAAAACTGTAAATTCCTTAAATCCCTCAATTCATAGGAATGTGTTGGAGCCCACTTCTCCCTTTTCATAAACTGCCCTGCTTGCCAAGTGTACTGTGACACTAAATTGTATGTGAGGGACAACATTAACCTTGTGTCTATATACTGCCCAACCCCCTCCCTGCTAAGAAAACCTCTGCACAATTTTCTATATGCACCTTTCGTATAAATCTCTCGATACGTTCCCTAATGTCCACTTGTAATATAATTCTCTTTATATATCCCTCATTACACACTACCTTTACACAGCTCTCTTTATAGACCTTCACTATATAGCTCTGGATACACTTGTCATTATGAGCAACCTCAAGACAAGACTGATTTTATGGAAAATTGGTGCTGTCAAATTAACTTGATTTTTTTTGTAATGAGATCACAAGTTTGGTTGATAAACTCTTGCAATAACAGACTTAGAGTTCGCTACGGTATTTGACCACACATCCTGATCAAAAAATCAGCATTATACTAAAGCAATGTAGTGCATAGTAAATGAATTAAAAACTGCATATGGCTCCCTGATGAGCTCCCAGTGCAACAGTGTTGCCAGAAGGGATAATCTGATCCTTGGATGCATAAACAAGAGTATCTTGAGTATAAGTAGAGAAGTTATTTCACCTCTGCATTTGGCACTGGTGCAACCATCACTGAAATACTGTGTCCAGTTCAATTCAAGATGGATGTTGATAAATTGAAGAGGATTCAGAGAAAAGACACCAGAATAATTAAAGGATTGGAAAACATGCCTTTCAGTGACTGACTCAAGGAGCTGTCTAATTAGCTTAACAAAAAAAAGTTAAGGGATGACTCGAGTCTAAAAGTACCTACACAGGAAACAAATACTTCATAATGGGCTCTTCAGTCTAGCAGAGAAAGACATAACCTGATCCAATGGTTGGAAGTTGAAGCTAAACAAATTCAGACTGAAAATAAGGCATAAATTTTTTTAACAGAAAGAGTAATTAACCATTGGAACTGATTGCCAGGGGTCACACTGGATTGTCCATCACTGCCAAATTTTTAAATGAAGATTGGATTTTTTTCTGAAATATATACTCTAGGAATTATTTTGGAGAAGATCTACGGCTTGTGTTGTACAGGAGGTCAGACTACATGATCACAGTGTTCCCTTCTGGCCTTGGAATCTATGATAGAGATCAGAATGTAAATGTTAATGGGGAATGGTCATTAAATGGGGTGTTTCTACTGAGGTCCCACAAGGATATGTCACTGGCCCAATGCTGTCTATTATCCTCATCAGAGTGTGAGTGACTGACAATATCCTGTAATATCCCAAACAAACTTTATGGGATGAAGATAAACTTTATTTAATTAAACCTTATTGAATTAGGGTTGAAAAAACTGGAATGGTTCAGACTAGGAGTGCATGAATATGTGTGTTTGGGGAGAAGAGGCCCAGGAGTGTGTAGGGCAAGGGAGATCTTCAAAGAGAGAGAAATACCGTCAGGAGTGTTTGTATGGGGGAACAAATAGTAGAAGTGTGTGTGGTGGAGTAGGATCACAAATATATATATATATATATGAAAAAAAAATAACACCCCTCCCCGCCCCTCCCAAAAAAAACAAAGAAAAGCTACCACAAAAAAAGCACTTAGCTGCACATCCTTCTCCTCATGTGGAGAGGGCAAAACACCAAACACATGACAGATGTTAGTCAAGCTGCTTAATGTGCTACTGGAAGGCACTCAGATACTATGATGATGAGCACAGAATAAGAACCTATATGCAATAGAACAGGGCAAACTGGGGACAGGAATGTATGTGAGTGCCTCACAGAGAATGGGGGAGCTGTAAGGGAATAGGGTACAAGAGTTTGTGTCAGAGCAGGAGGCAAGAGAAAAGGTGTTTGTGTATATAGGGAAAGAGCTTGGGGACAACAGTGTATTTATGGGTGATTGTGACAGAGAGGCTGGACTTTCACCATGTGCTCTTCATCCACATGAGGATCTCTGCAAAGCACCGAGATAGCTGGGATATGGTGGTGTTTATATCTAATGTCCAGAAGCTGTAGAGGAGAGTATGAAATTTAGGACTGAGGAAAAACACACTACAAAAGATAGAGAAAAAGATACATTAAGAAAGGAAATATTTCTGAAGGAAAAATGTGGTAACATTAGTAAAAATTAATTACTTCATGAAAACATGTTTTAAAAATTATTAGAATGGAGTTGTAGCTATGGAGAATGGAGTGTAACTATGGAAATCCCACGGGTGCATTCAAATTCCTAAGTCACGTGCTACCCACCTAGTCTGCGTGTATCCTCACATTTAATTTTATTTTCTAAATTGTAAAACAATTATTCCTCTTGGTTCCTCTTCCCTGCCCGCATAATCTCCACTCTTCAGCTTTTGTTATATGGAGTTTAAAAACAGGCGCTCCTAACACAGGCGCTCCTAAACATCGGCTCTCCCAGCAATTTCTCCACATTTGTGACTTCAACTCAAGAGCTCTTTATGCCTGAGCACTCACAAATGAACCAGATGGCACTGGGATTGTGGCAATGATTACTCACTGAGCTTGTGGTAATGCTGTAATGCCAATTCAATAATGATTGTAAGATCTTAATAGTTTGTGTTGAATATCATCTCTTTAATTTATGTGAGGCACCTTGAGTATGAGATAAGTGTTGTTAAAAGCTAAAGAAAGAAACAAATAAAAATAAATAATGCTCAGTAGCAACAGGTGACTCGTACAGAACCTGAGGAGCCAGCAGCAAGGAGGCCTGAGAGGATCTTCCTGCACAGCAGAACAATTTGTGAAGGGACAAAAACTTCGGGGGGAGGGATAGCTCAGTGGTTTGAGTATTGGCCTGCTAAACCAAGGATTGTGAGTTCAATCCTTGAGGGGGCCATTTAGGGATCTGGGGCAAAAATCTGTCTGGGGATTGGTCCTGCTTTGAGCAGGGGGTTGGACTAGATGACCTCCTGAGGTCCCTTCCAACCCTGATATTCTATGATTCTATGAAAACTCCTACAAGTTTTCTAAGAGTGTCAACAGATCTCCCAGAGGATGCCAGTTGGTCAAGAAAGAAGCAAATAGGCAGCTATTTAGGATAAAAACAAAGGGTGGGATGTCCCATACATGGTTTCATGGGACAAGGATAAGGCCCCTGTAACTTTGTATCAAGCTGCACCTAAATTCTGAGGCATGTTTCCTGCATTTTGTGGCACCCAGGTGCAGAGGAATGGAAATTCTGCAGCAGGTTAATTTAAATTTTAAAATGGACTTTTTTTTTAATGAATGAATTAAAAAGTAACAAACAAGCCTACCATGCTAAATTGTTCCTATGTTGTTTATTTTGTTGTCAAATTACATTCATTGTACACTTCCCTCCCCCCTCCTCCGCCACATTATCAGCTTTCAGTGTTTTTGTATTGACACTATAATAAAGAAGTTGTTGGTGGAAGCTGAGGTTTTGACAGCTAGCGGCACAGTTTTGACATTTGGCTACTAAAGAGTTATTTGGGGATTATGGTGTGAGCCCTTGAGCTGGATGCTTCTGCCAAAATGAACAGCAATAAAGTAACAAGGAGTCCGGTGGCACCTTAAAGACTAGCAGATTTATATGGGCATAAGCTTTTGTGGGTCTGAAGAAGTGAGATTTTTTTACTCACGAAAGCTTATTCCCAAATAAATCTGTTAGTCTTTAAGGTGCCACCCGACTCCTTGTTGTTTTTATGGATACAGACTAACACGGCTACCCCCTGATACTTGAGCAATAAAGTAGTTAATGTTGACATTTAAGTCAAAATCAGTAGATTTCAGTTAATAGCTAAGGAGATGAATGGTTTGATTTGCACCTCTCAGAGCTGTTGTGCTGTAAACTTGGGAAGGCAACAGTGCATCAGATTGCACTTGCAATCGGACAGCATCAGATATCCTTGCAACCATGACAGCAAAACACTTGTCTAATGAAAGCTTAAATTCTGGAGCAAAGGTCTACTGCAAAGGGTAAACCCAGAGGTAAACTCACTGGCCTCAGAATCACTGAATACCTGGGGCTCCTGAGTAAAACCATTTTAATGTATAGACTACTTGTGAGAGATTTTGGAGCAATGTAGGAACTATTTAAAGAAGGAAAATTCCACACTGTTCTGGTAAGAAGAGGGCACCATTAATAATAGGAAACTAATTTGAAGAGAGTCCACTTGCAAAAAAACATGTAAAGAAGCCAACCTGCAAGAAGCGAGGGAGAGAACCCACCTAAGAGAGTGGTACCTATCTCCTAGAGACAGGCCTGCAAGTGACAAAGGAAAGCCCTTCCCTCATAGAAGGTTCATAGTGCATGACTCCAAAATTATGTATTTTTATTGTATTGTTTGAGAAATAGTAGGTGATCATGTAACCAAAGACTGCATAGGAATGCATATGCACAAGGGAGCAGCATTCAGGTTGCATGTACAACTTCAACTTCATATGTTTTTGAATTTTGAGAGCTTAAACGGGCAGCTTTAACATCCTCACAATGCAGTTTTACGATGGGATATGTATAGGTATTATACATATGAGAGAGAGAGAAAGGTAACAAGAAAAACACCTTTATTCACATAAAACATAAAAGACCATTATCAAAATATTATACACTATCATATACAAAGAGAAAGGAATAATAATTAAAAAAAAGAAATCCACCCCAAGCAGACACTACACAAGGATCATTGAAAGAACTGCTCCAGGCCATCTGTGCCATGTTAACAGCATGGATGGAAGGCAGCAAATTCCCCTATAAAGGGCAACAGGAAGCTGCCGAGAAGGGGGAAGGCTCCTGCCAGGAAGACCCTGATCCTAAGGGAGTTGAGTAGTCAACGCCAGGATGCTGGACTTCAGCCAGGAAAAGCCTGGGAGTGACTGTGATAGTACCCAGCTCTAGGAAGGAGGGCTAGGAACTGCTTACTTAAGGGGAGAGAGAGAGAGAGAGAGAGAGAGAGAGACACTGAACTGGGTTGGGAGGCCAAAAGGGCCAGCATGTACACAGAGAACTAAATAAACTGGACCCCAGAAAGGGAATGATTTTATTACCTTTGGACTGAGAGAGTTATTAGAGGCTCCAAGGAGGGAAAAACAAAGGCAGGATGTTGCTGAGTGACCTCTGGCCATGAGGGGGTACTCAGGAGGCAGCTGGCCCTCTTACAAAAATGAATAGCAACCTTAGGAAACCAAAGAACTTTTAAACAGTGAGTATTGCCAACCCAAGTGTTCTAAAAATCACAAATCAGGCCTCAAAACAAACAAAAACCATCCCCACCCCCCAATATTGTAAGACTCATAATAAAATAGCAAGAGTGGACAACACTTCACAGTCCTACCATCAAGAGACACCCCAATAAAGAACTGAAGCATATTTCCTTCAGCTAGGCCTGGGTAAGAAGAGGCAGTATAATCATATGACCTTTAACTTCACAGAGGCTTCTAAACAGTGTAATCATACTTTTAAGCTAAGGTTGTTAAAGCTGCCTAGAGGATTCGGATGCCTAGTTCTCATTAATTTTAATGGGGATTTACAGTAAATGTAATTACTAGGGCAGGTTGAAAAATGGAAAGTTCTTCCTCTGAAATGCCATGGTTTTTTTAAAATTCATCCCACATGGGGACAAAAATTTCTAAATGAAAACTTTCATGGGAAGGGATTTTCAGAAAAAATCCATTTTGGGAGAACCAACATGGGATTTTTCCATCTTGCTGGCTGTCAGTCAGTTTGACTTTCTGTCTGTGGGGGAAGCCAACAGGCTGAGCACTGTAGATGACATTGGCCACTTAAAGTGGAATTGACAATAGCCTTCCAGGGGGAGCTGTCATTTTGATTTTCCTGATGGAAAAAATAAATTTCCTAACAAAATTTCCAATTTTGCAAAAAGGATATTTTCTGTTGGAAAATCATTCTGAAGGAAAATTCCTAACTAGCTCTATTAGCTACCGAAATGGGGGGGCATTGAAGGCACATGGTGTCCTGTAGGAAGTGCTCTGGACCTTGAAGGAATGGGCCCTGACTTGGCTAGGAAAGAAACACTGGGGATTTCAGCAGGATGAAAGTAGCACTATTAGAATTAAGTAGTGGCTTTAGTTGTAATGTACACATCAAGAAGGTTCCAACTGTGTGTGCACGCACATGGGCATAGGTCAGAGAGAGAGAGAGAGAGAGAGAGAGAGCGCACACATTTTTTTTTATATGAAGAGTAGAGTTTCAGGTTTCCATTATAGATAACCAGAGAGCTGACAAGAAGTGAAGGGAAATTCGGGATTGTAAGTCACATACTTCTTGCTTTCTCATCACACAGACATATGTGCAGGTGTCCGTGATGTTGGAATATGTATAGTGCTTAATAGAATGTGTTATATATAGAATTGAATGTGCAAAACAATGGTTTCAAAGAACTCTTATTTTTCTTTATACAGTTTGTGTTTCTTTTGTTATTTAAATAATAGAGCTGAGTAAATGCTAAAAATATATTAGTTTAAATTTTCTTTTAAAATTGCTTTGACTCTTCTTGTGTTCATTTTTATGTTGGCTTTTGAAAATGTTGTGAACAAGCTTTACTAGTGGAAATATTCACAAAAATGAAAATTATTCACAGAGTGGGAGTTTATTTTCAAATTGTGTAAGTGATCAGTCACATTTCAAATTGCTAATTTTACAATCAATTATGCAATTCAAAATGTGTACTTTATTAGTTGGGTACATTCTTCAAATCAATCAAATGAATTAGGTGACTAAAGAACATTTGAACATTCCCAATAAACTGTTTTGCAAAGGATCTCCAGACTAAAAATCATTTGCTAAAGACATTTGCAAATAATTCTGAGAAATAAATACATTTGATAATGTTGCAATCTGTTCACAGATAGTTCATGAACAGTAAAAGAGGTGAAACATATATAATAAATTATTTGTTCAATATTACTTTCTCAGGTCTAATGGGTGTAAAAACAGATATATACACCAAAGGGGTCAAATTCTATTTTACAGGGCAAATCCTCAGCTAGTGTAAATTGTCATAGCTCCATTGATTTGAATGTCTACACGCCTAGATTTGACCTGGATAGTCTCCCATAGCACAGTACAACCATGTACATTGCCAGCATGTCACACAGAAGTATCCAACAAGAGCAGGTAAAAAATATAAATGGTGAGGAATGCAATAATGATTTTGAGGGCTAAGTTTTTCCTTCGGTTAAACCAATACGTATACCAAGTAACTTCACAGTCCGCAGAATTTGGTGCTTAAATCTAATTTATTTATTTCTTATCTTGGGTGCAAGAATGCATCTGTTATACATTTAGAAAGCATTTTTACTAGCCATTTAACAAAATTAAAGTCTTTTTCCTAAACAAACTATACAGTTTCTTGACCCCATGTTAACTTTTTCCGTTTTAGAGGATAATAAATACAGGTGACACGGTACGCCAACATATACCACATATTTTTTAACCATTACTTTGAAAAAATACAGTATTAGACACCAGATATGCATTTTCTGGGTACCAAACTCCTTGGTGATACTTGAGATCATGGCAGCGGGCACCGCAGTAATTTAATGGTTGCTCAGATATTTTCATTCTTCTGACCCTTCAATAGAATACAATCAGTTCTTCACATTGTTTATTTTAATGCTTCAGGCCCAAAATCTGTGTAACCTTTTTGCTCCACACATTTTAGATGAGTGCTCTGATCTCCACCAAGGCATTTTATTGCTATGGTAACGAATATTTCCATTCCATGCATTACAGATACCAATCAGTTCCATGTAATATTTTTTTTTGGGGGGGGAGGAAAGGGGGAAGAGGGGCAAGGATGTGGGCTGAAGATCTGGGATAATTCATGAAGAGTGGATGGGGGGAAAAAAGCCTCTTAACTCGTCTGTGTAAATTATGTTCTCATCAAGTTTTTACAGAAGTAAAATGTAATGTTAATTTTTCATACATTATAACCAAGGGTTAATGAAGTCAAAACCCGAACAAAATGTGTCTTTGATCTACATTAAAATATAGAACTATTCCTTCCTATAGATAGTAATTTCTTCCACATCTCAAGGGGGAAGATTATATACCTGGGCCATATTTTAAGTTGTCCACTTCATACCTTAAGATTATTTACTACAATTTAAAGTTTTCTCCAACTATATTAGTTTAATTTTTGGATGGAAAGATCCTCATACGTTGGGTATCATTGCATGCTCACCCATTGACTGTTCAGTGGGACAGTGGTTGAAATATTAATACTTTCTTCCCTCATTTTGATGCCCGTTAGCGCACACATTCTTCTTTTGCTTCAGGAAACAAGCTTTTCATTTAATGATTAAAAATGTACTTGACTGGGATGGTAAGGACCTGCTAGTATAAGTGAGATGAGGACAGTGCTATGGTTGGGGTGTTACTATTGGATAAGTACAGCATGTGTAGCTTTCAGAAGTGATCTTACTTGCAGAAATTCATAGTTCATTGGGTGTAATAATAACCATCACTTGTACAGCATCCGAACTCTGCCTCTACTAGTCAGTGCTACCTAGGGGGAAAGGGTGAAGTTCACCCTCTGCAGACACTATAATTCAGAAAGTGATCACTTGTAAGATGCCCCATTGACCTTTCATGGCATGAACCAGGGGATCTCAAACCTTTTCAAAGCACTAGCCATGTGTTAATAAAGATTTGTTTTGGGGACCACTTCCACTCCTGTTAGCAACTGAATAAAATCTTTGTGGCAAATAAAGCAATTGCTTCACTGCTAAAATAATTATGATTAGGAAATATTTATCCTTTTGAGCTTTCTTTTAATGCATTTAGTAGGTGGAAACAAGGAGGAGGAGCCCCCATCATATGGCCACTCAGCTCTCTTTGAACCCCCCAGCCATTGATCATAGGCGTGGGAACTAGGGGTGAGGGGGTGCTGCAGCACCCCCAGGTTTTGTGGGGGGTCCGGGCCGCCGACCCCACACCCAGGGTCCCTGTGCTGCTGGCCCCACTTTGGGGCTCTGCTGCCAGCCCTGCACCCGGGCTCCCGCCTGCCACCAGCCCCTTTCCTGGGGCTCTGCTCCCGGTCCCAGTTATGGTCCCAGCCTCAGCCCCTTTACCCCTCTCTGCGTCCCCCCACCTTCCCAGAGCCATGGCCCAGTCCTGGCCTCAGCTCTGGGGAGAGGGGGCACGGACAGGGGTAAGGGGGTGCAAAGTAAAAAGTTTGTGGACCACTGGATTTCAGCACCCCCACTGTAAAAAGTGTTCCTGTGTCACTGCCATTCATGGTTCATGGTGTAATCTGGGGACCTTTGGTTTAAGTACTGCAGTAGAAAGTACAGTTGTGCAGAGCAAAGTATCCAACCCTGCTGTTTAAAACAGCACACAAAATGAGACATGAAGAAGCATGACATTGTGCTATGTATCCTTCTCATATTGCTATGGGATTTATGCAAGTAACTTCCATTAACTGGAGCTGGTGAATAGAGGAAAGGTTTTCTGCAAATATCCACTTCAATTTTTAAACATATTCACTTCAGCTGTGCTCATTTCCTGTTTGTGTTTGCTTTCCATGAATATTCTAGTGAACTAGAAGAACTGGCAGGATTTTTTTTTTTTGCAGAGGGAGCTAATTTTAAGTAAATTCTGGAGAATATTCATGAAAAGTGAATTTTGAACCTGTAAACAGAACTATTAGTCATGACAACTCCAATACAACATAGTTGGGAACTTCTTCAGCTCAAGGAAAGAGCCTGCAGTGAAGAGAAGAAAGCAAAGCAAAAGCACTTTATGCAACTAATTATGCAGAAGTATGGACTGGGGATTAGGCTTTACGGGTTGAATTTCCCCCTCCAAAGATTCTGAGGAGGCCAGCGCCATCTGCTGCAGCTCTGCACTTCTCAGCAACTCCTCTCCCCATGGCTCAAGCTTCTTCCCGGGGCCCCATTGTGTGAGAAGCAAGGCTTTTCCTTTATCCCTGTAATCTCCCTGGAGCTAGAAGGGAGATGATATGCATCCCCCTCATATCTCAGCCACCTCCCTAACCTGCTCAGTCTTTTGATCCAGGGACTCCCCAACTCCTCCCTTCTTAGATGGGGCCCAGTAGGTGGCTGATCCACCTGTGGGGAGGGAAGAACCCATGTGCAGAGGATCTCCTCTGTGTATGAAACTATGAGAAAGGGACTTACGGGGTGGGGGGGCGAGGGAAATTGTGCCAAGATACTGTTTCACATTGCCAAGGAGATCACATGGAATCTTGCACTGCATGAACTTTAAGTTGATTTATCAAAGATTAAAAACACAGAGCTAGAAATCACTGCATCTGCATCTGTGATATTTGGGCCAGAGACATCAGCTCTGGTTTGGACAGAAACAAAAATGAATCATTCTCTCTTCTTTTCTAAGAAGTGATTCAGCTGCTGCATCTGTTTTTTGTTCAAAGTTGTGTTTTTATCCAGTTTCACAGTACTGCTGACACAGGCCCAAGTTGGCCAAGTGAGTTGCTTGAGGTGATGCTGTTAGTCAATGTATTAAACCAGACTGGAAACCTAGATTTCCCTGCTTTCAAATGTTTCTGATTATTGTCCATTTCATCATAATGTTTTTTTAGGACTCCTACATACACCAAGCAGCATATCTAATGCAAATGCTTTGTGTAACACTGAATATTTCACTGGTCATCAATAGTAAGTTTTAAAACGTTACAGATTTCAGATTTTGTACAGATGGCAATGCATTCCCAAGGGTGCACTGAGATTTCCTGAGGCTTACACAACTAACGACTAATGTAGTGGCTAGTCTACCCTGAAGTCTATTACTGTGGCTGTTATCTGTAGAAGACTTACATCTACACAGCAAAAAAGCCAAATCAAGCCAAAACAAAAAAGAAAGCTTGTGCAGCAGCAAATCTCAGAGCCTGGGTTAACCAAACTTGTGCTCACGTGGCTTGGGCTGGAGTCTGGGATCTGAGACCCTACCCTTTGCTGGGTTTCAGAGCTCCAGCCAGAGCCCAAGTGCCTTCACTGCTATTTTTAGCCCTGCAGCATGAGCCTAAAGTCAGTGGATCCAGGTTCGGAGACTTGCTACCACATTTCTTTTTTTCCTGTGTAGACAGTATAGGTAATCTATAGGACTACTGCAAGCCATGTCTTAACAAAAAGTTGCCCATTGACTATTTTACGTATCCTCAAATGGAGGAAGGAAATAAAAGGATATGAAAAAAGGTGTAAGGGGGAGACTGGAGGAGAAGTGAGGGGGCCAGACTGCAACTTTCATGCATCCTTCCTTGTGCATCTATCTTGCTCCACACCCCCTCCAAGCCATGGCTGGTTTCCTCCCCATTTTGGGGGAGCAATTTGCACCCCACAGGTGCAAGGTGGGAGCAGTCTCTGTACTATGATTGTGAAACCCATGTAAAAGTCGGTCACAAACTGGTCCATACATAATAAGGAACTAGGAGTGCAAAAGGAGGTGATATTCAATCAGAGAAGTAGAAAAAGGAATAAAGAAGTGGTGAGTCTGGTTGAAAGAGGAAGATCGAGTAGCTCTGTTGACATGGAGAGAGGTCAGATTGTTTACATGTACAAAGCAAGAGAGATTGAGACATCAAAGTGAATGGAGGAAACAGGATGCCATCCTGGTTGATGCAAAGGCCAAGGAAAAGATGAAGTAACAGAGATGGGGAAAGGGAGGATGAAGTCAACAATCAGAATGATGTGATCTCAGCATTGCACATTACATGATGGCATCAAGGGCCATATCTTTCAAAGGGAGATTACCAGGAATATGTTGATGCAAGAATGAAGAAATGGACCAGAATAGAATGAGAAAGAAGAGTCATCTCCCTGTAAGTTCCCTTTAACCTACACATTGCCTGTTGCCTTTCTATGTCTCTTTAAGTGAGTATTTGAAGTGGTCTGAACAATCTGATTTTGATGTCCTTTAGTAATAAGGAGGGAATTTTGCCATTAACTTCAATGGGGCTAGGATTCAACCTATCCTATATCAAATATCAAATTTGATAATATCAAATATCTTACCTTAATGATACCTGCAAGTTTATTTCTTGTGTCTGTTTTTTAAAGTCATATTCGTTGAACAATTACTTTGTTTATTGCTATATTTAAATTCTTCAAGGCAACTGCTATGAATCAGTTACAGCCTTGCATTAATAATAATGCATACTTCAGAGGAGAAAAGAGTGAGATCCTTTGTGTTCATAAAAATATACAGAAAGAGTAACAGCAACCAGAGAAGTACAATGCATCTTTTGCAGTGTAGGGAGTACAGAGTCTCTTAAAACTAAGGGCCAGACTCTGCCAACCTTATGTTCAGTAATACCTTACTACTCAAATAGTTCAATGGGCTCAGATTCTGCCACCCTTATTCATGTTGAGTAATACTTTATGAACTAATCCCCCTGAAATTAGGGACTTTTCACAGAATAAGGTACCACTCTGTATGAGAAAGGGTGGCAGATTCGTGACTTAAATGAGGAATGTATCTTACCAGCATTACTGGATACAAAGAGCAAGATGGTAGCTTTGCCTCAACACTGGTGTATGGGGTGGGGCATAGCTGTGCGGCAGATAGAGGGAATTATGCCTCTCAAAGGCACAGACCCCTCCTTCCTCTCCATTGCTCCCAGAGGACAGTGATTTGAACTTGGCCTAGAGCAGCAGCAAATTAAAACACCCTGATGCTAGCTCAGTTGTGCTGGCTTGTGCTTTGCAACAAGGGTGTCAGAGACAAACCTCCACCCAATTCCTGCCCTTCCCATCCACCTTCTCTGGAAGAGTATTGGACCTACAATGTCTGCTCACTATTTCATGCCTGGACCCAAGGTCTAGGTAGACCCCACAGAGACATAATTATGCAGCCATGCAGGATAAGGCTAAGTATAGTCCAAAGACTCTGTTTAGTCCAAAGTTTTAGACTGTAGACCCTTCTGCTTTCACAGTCCTCTTTTCCTCATTTGAGGACCCTAGTATAAGTGTCATTTTTGCCAAAATCAACAGCCAGTATATAAAAGTGAGATCATTGTTGGCAAATTAAACAATTTACGAATACAATTTAAACAAGAGATTCAACATAATCTTTAAAACAATATTTAACTGTTATTACAAACCTCTAAAAATCTGGTATTAAGTGCAAGGTGATTTTGAACATACTATACATGTAAATGATTGAAGCAGAAGGGGTATAAATTATAGTTGTGCCAGATTTTATATATATTTACAGCAACGTGAGAAATACAGGATAAAGCAATTTGTTTCTAATTCCTTGTGCATGATTGATGTAGGTTCTGTCTGCCTTTAAACTCACAAGTTTTAAATAGTATTCATTAAGTATAAGCAAATTAAATACTCTGGGCCTAGTTTATTCACATTGTTTTTTTTTTTAATTCTTAGAACAAAACCGTGGTCTTATTTACCAGTGTAAATCCAGAATAGCGCCATTTACTTCCAAGTAAGGGCACTTGGATTTACACTAATGTAACCTAGATCCGAATTTTTCAGAGTTGTGGCCCTGCTTGTATCCTGTGCTAAGCAGTTTGCAGAAATAGTTAATAATTCTATAGGCATTTGTTTTGCTATTTATGTCCCTGAAATAAGCCATCTCTTTGGTCAAAACAGCCACAGCGCACCTAAAAAGTGGTAAATTATTATACTCTGTCCTCTTTAGTGGTAAAAAAAAAAAAAAAAAAAAAACTCAAAACCCATTCAGATATGCAGTATTTGTGAAGCTACATTTTATTCCCATTAAGTTACTTTTCTATTTAAAAAAATAGGTAGAACTTATCAAAACACAAAACACTAACTCCTTCATCCAAATAAAAACATGAAACATATAGGTCATATTCTTTGGTGTAAGGGCCAGATTCAGAGGTATATAGGTGCCTAAAGATGCAGCCACATGCCTAATGGGATTTACAAACAAGCCTCTGATGATTAGCTGTCTAAATGCCATTGAAACCAATAGGAATTAAACACCTAACATGCTTAGGTACTTTTGAAAATCCCACTAGATGTTTATTTGCATCTTTAGGCAGCTAAATATTTTTGTAAATCTGGCCCTTTCAACTTTAGCCTTTCTACTGTAGCCCAAAAGCCCTGAAAATAGCTCTTTATTGTCTTTAAAATTACTCTCTCTCACTTTTTGATTGATGGAATTAAATCTGAGGCTTACTCGCTATCCCCAACACAAGACATGCCCCTTTTATATACTGGTTAATTTGGGACATTAAACCAAGCATTGAAGTTGCAGTAAAGCATGAATAGTGGCTAGGGATGATTGAGTTTGATTAATACATGTATTGTAGCATTCAAGTGACAATCACCAACTCAGTCTAATTGTACTGTTTGAGGCTTATGCAATCCTGTTTGATTGCTTGGCTGGTGCCTCTGTTGTGTGGATTTTGAATCCTTGGGAACAACAGGCTTTATTCATTGTTTGATATAGTAAAATAAATGTTTCCCTCCTTTAATATAACATATGTTTTGTGACCATAGAAATAATCCACTAAAAATCAAATCATAGGATATTTTCAAATCAAGGATATTTTCTGGTTCACACTTATAATTATGTGTCACAGAGCATGTGCTTTTAAAGCCTCTCATTTCAGGATAACTACACAATTGCAAATAAAGAAGCCCACTAGAGGGCAATAACATTGCTATTCTAGTTCAAACTGCAACATTCCACTTTTTGATGCTAAATGCAAATACTGCAGGCTCCATTTTCATAATTTAAAAACAGATAAAGTTCATCTACAAATTGGTAAATTTAGCGATGATTAAGGAATTATGTGAGTCCTCTCTTTCCTTAGCTCTCGTAGTGCAAAACCTGTATAGTGCTATAAGTATATGGACAGGAGAAATGCAGAATTTCTTCATAATTATAATTCCAGAGTTTTTCATGGAACAATCCCAAAGATATTGAAGGACTGAACTATTTGCTAAAGTGCGAGCCACCACTAAGAAACTGCATACAGCAAAATGATCTGTTCTCTGCTCAACTACCCTTAAACACATCTCTTTCCATATCAAAAAGGCATGGTGAATTCAACTCAGTAAACATTAAGGAATTATACTCCGCCATTGCATCAGCTCAAACTTTATACAGAATGCAAATGTACTTTGATGTTCAAAATGATCTCAATAGAATCAATCATGAAAAAAATCATGAAAAAATGCGCCATTTGACAATATGGTGATGATGTCATCTTTATTAGCAAGCCTGATGATTTGCTTCAGGAGTTAGCACTACAAGAAGTTAAATGATGTGGGACTTTGGATTATACCCAATTAATATAATAAACAGCATATAATAACCAACAAGAGCAGGACAGGAAGAGATTGTGCTAGTGATGGAATCCTGCTGTGTCCTATACTGTGTCAGGAAAGTGATAGAGACATTTAGAGTGATAGAGTGATATTTAGAAAAAATCTGCCAGTGGCACATTCAGCAGTCATGAAAATGCAGAAAAAACAGTAAATGGTTGAAAAGGATATAGTATCTCATTTAGGACTATCCCTAAATTCCAAAGAATGTGCATTTGTGACTACAAAGGACAGGTTAGAGGAGCAATGATTCATGCAATTGCTCTATGAAATTTGGCAAAAGGAGAACCAAGAACTGAGTAGACATTGATGAAATATGGTGCTAATTCCATTCCGTAAGGAAGTGATGGGACAAAAAGAAAACAACATGAGTGAAGCAGCTGCTTTGAGGAAGATTTGAAGGAGAAAGCTGGAGTATTTTAGATATTTATCTAGAAACGAGGAAAGAACAAAGGAATGAACCACAGAACAAACTTCAGGACCTAATCCAAAACCTTTGAAGTCAGTAGAAAGACTCCCACTGACTTGGGTGAGGCACAGAGTATATTGCTAACACACTCAAGTGGTTAACATGAGCGGTCTGAAACACAAGCTCTGGTCAATTACAATACTCACTCCACCTGGAAAAGGACAACTAGGGCCTATTCTTACGGTTTTTATTCAGGTAGAAACAACCACCACTAAAGACTGCAAATTAAGGTCCTACGGATAACATGTTAGGGGCAGATTCACAAGAGTCTGCTAAATTGTTTTGTTCTGTAAGGCTAATGCACAATTGTCCACATGCATAGTCTGACTGTCTGGTTGGATGTTTTTGGTTCTATTATATCTGCATTTAAATCTTTTACAAAACACAAACACAACACACCAGTCTGATCAGCAAATTATGTCATTTACATAATGAATCCATATACCAATTATGCAAACTAGATGAAAGAGAAATAGTAGAAGATCTAGGAAAACCAACTTTTCTCTACATTTAACAGAAATTCAGCAAAAGCAGCCTGAAATATGAGAGTCAAGTGAATTATCTGCAAAAAAAAATAATTAATTAGGTGAATTTATCCTTTGCTTCTGATTAGGGAATATCCAGAAGCAGATCATGATTTATTTGAATTCATTACTTGAATACTGTGACACTGAGCCAGTTAGGGTTAAGCAAACAGCAGGCTAAGTGACCCTAAATCAACCTTTAAGAACATATTAGAGAAGTATTGAAATGGTAAACAGGGACATTGATTGTAGATATTTAGTCAACTTTACCCAGCTTTGATAACTTTTTTAAAATGTAAGCCTGTATTGTCAGTGAATTAGATACTAATTGTATGTCTGTTTACCTGTATCTGTTAGAAGTTTATCAATGTGATCTAATTAGCTTGTAGATGATAAACTTCTGTTCCTGTTTGTTACTATAGTCTATCGACTCAGAGATCAAAAGGAATATTAACATTTAGATTAAACTTGTGGTGTAATAATATCATTGTCTATATTTTTCTTTGAAGTTTGGTAGTAAACGGTCTATGAACTGCTTCAATTGTTAATTACCTTATGCTAATGAATGCAGCTAGTAACTGCTGTGTGCCTAAGAAATAGAGATTACTTCAAAGCAACAATGTACATTACCTATTCTTCATCCAAGGATAGCCTGCTGTGATGTCTGCTGTCAAGAGGCTACCATAGCCTGCTAGAGAACTATAAAAGAACTCTAGGGCCTGATCCTTTTAATCTCAGATCTGCTTAAACTTTGTCAAGGGAAGTTCAAACCACAAGACTGAAATCTCCAGGCCTATGCTGGAATATTCCTGCAAATTCTCATGGAAGAATTTGAGCCAACTCTACACATGGACTGCCTATTGGACTATAGCCCATTGAAGTGATTCTGGAAGGACTTTTATAAATCAGCAACCTCACCATCTCTACTATGAAACTAACCTAAGAACTTTATTGATATCTTCATGTATTATGATCTTTTAACCACAGTAACTCTTTCTTTCCTTTTTTATTAAATCTTAGATTATTTAATAAGAATTGGCTGTAAGCGTGTATTTGCGTAAAATCTGAAACATTCGTCAACCTGCTGGGTAATGTGTCTGATCCCTTGGGATTGGTAGAACTTTATATATGGTGAATAAGAATTTAAGTTTCAGAGTAGCAGCCGTGTTAGTCTGTATCCGCAAAAATAACAGGAGTACTTGTGGCACCTTAGAGACTAACAAATTTATTAGAGCATAAGCTTTCGTGGGCTACAACCCACTTCTTCGGATGCATATAGAGTGAAACATATATTGAGGAGATATATATACACAAATACAGAGAGCATGAACAGGTGGGAGTTGTCTTACCAAGTCTGAGAGGCCAGTTAAGTAAGAGAAAAAAAACTTTTGAAGTGATAATCAAGATAGCCCAGTACAGACAGTTTGATAAGAAGCAAGTGTGAGAATACTTACAAGGGGAGATAGATTCAATGTTTGTAATGGCTCAGCCATTCCCAATCCCTATTTAGCCCTGAGTTGATTGTGTCTAGTTTGCATATCAATTCCAGCTCAGCAGTCTCTCATTGGAGTCTGTTTTTGAAGTTTTTCTGTTTTAAGATAGCCACCCGTAGGTTTCCTGACCGCTACACTTACCTACATGCCTCCAGCTTCCATCCAGGACACACCACACGATCCATTGTCTACAGCCAAGCTCTAAGATATAACCGCATTTGCTCCAATCCCTCAGATAGAGACAAGCACCTACAAGATCTCTATCAAGCATTCTTAAAACTACAATACCCACCTGCTGAAGTGAAAAAACAGATTGACAGAGCCAGACGAGTACCCAGAAGTCACCTCCTACAAGACAGGGCCAACAAAGAAAATAACAGAACACCACTAGCTGTCACCTTCAGCCCCCAACTAAAACCTCTCCAGCGCATCATCAGAGATCTACAACCTATCCTGAAAGATGATCCTTTACTCTCACAGATCTTGGGAGACAGACCTGTCCTCGCTTACAGACAACCCCCCAACCTAAAGCAAATACTCACCAGCAACCACACATCACTGAACAAAAACACTGACCCAGGAACCTATCCTTGTAACAAAGCCTGATGCCAACTCTGTCCACATATCTATTCAAGTGACACCATCATAGGGCCTAATCACATCAGCCATACCATCAGGGGCTCGTTCACCTGCACATCTACCAATGTGATATATGCCATCATGTGCCAGCAATGCCCCTCTGCCATGTACATTGGCCAAACCGGACAGTCTCTACGCAAAAGAATTAATGGACACAAATCTGACATCAGGAATCATAATACTCAAAAACCAGTGGGAGAACACTTTAACCTGTCTGGCCATTCTTTGACAGACCTGCGGGTGGCTATCTTAAAACAGAAAAACTTCAAAAACAGACTCCAACGAGAGACTGCTGAGCTGGAATTGATATGCAAACTAGACACAATCAACTCAGGGCTAAATAGGGATTGGGAATGGCTGAGCCATTACAAACATTGAATCTATCTCCCCTTGTAAGTATTCTCACACTTGCTTCTTATCAAACTGTCGGTACTGGGCTATCTTGATTATCACTTCAAAAGTTTTTTTTCTCTTACTTAATTGGCCTCTCAGACTTGGTAAGACAACTCCCACCTGTTCATGCTCTCTGTATGTGTGTATATATATCTCCTCAATATATGTTTCACTCTATATGCATCCGAAGAAGTGGGTTGTAGCCCACGAAAGCTTATGCTCTAATAAATTTGTTAGTCTCTAAGGTGCCACAAGAATTTAAGTATTTCCCTCTATATTTGACTTGGCTGTCTGGTGGGAGACAAAAGCCGGATTGCTTAAGGGGGACTGTATTTTAGCTTCTTGGTAACCAGGAAGGTATTACAGAAACTGTTTTGTGACTGGCTTGATGAATCTAATTATAACAATAAACCACCAGTTTGGGGGATCGTCTGCCCCATTCTTTGAAGTTTGCCCTGATTGAGCATTCTCAGGGTGGCCCCTCCAGTGACTAGTCACAAAGGCATTCATCAAAAATATTTTCAAGTGGATTTAGTACTAGATAAGTCACATGGGTTTTTCTTCTGTTCTCTGATTGGATAAGCTGATAAGCAACAGCTGGACTATGCCAGTAAGAGAAAGTTGAAGATGCAGCTTGTACTTTAAAGTCCAAATACCAGCTGGTGTGTTCAACAGCTGTGTGTGGCAGATGCATTCAGGGGCATGCACAGGAATAAAAATTTGACTGCCTTTGGAGAAGTACGTTCTGTGCTTCCCCCTCTGTGGCCCCAGAGCCAGAGGTGATGTCAGGAGACAGAGGAGTTCTGTGCCCCTGCTCTCACACCTCTTGTGCACACCCCTGTTTTTTCTTACTTAAAAAGTCAAATCAGTCATATTAATCTGCTCTGAATTAGATACAACTTTTTCAACAGAAAATGGAATGCTAAAAGAATTCTGCTCAAGCCACATTGGAAGGGCACAAGCTGGTGTATGAAAGTAGATTTTCTGACTGAAAAAAATTAGCTGATGCCACTCAGGAAAGAGATCTCTGATTCATCATCGCTAATTCTCTGAAAACTTCAGCTCAATGTGCAGAAGTGGTCAAAACGTTGAACAGAATGTTAGGTACTATTAGGAAAGAGATAGAAAATATGACAGAAAATATCATTGTAGCCCTATATATATATCCATAGTGTACCTGTTCCCTGATTGGATAAGCCCATAAGCAACAGCTGGACTACGCCTTGAATACTGTGTCCAGTTCTGGTCACTGCAGCTCAGAAAGAATATAGTGGAACTGCAGAAGGTTCAGAAAAGAGTAAAAAAGATGATAGAGGGTATGGAGAAACTTCCATACAAGTAGATACTAAAAAGGTGAGGGCTGTTCAGCTTAGAAAAGAAATGACATGGGAGGAAATGATACAGGTCTATAAAATCATGAATGATGTGGAAAAGTGAATAGAGAAGTGTTATTTACAATTTCACACAATACAAAAAACCAGGCGTCACCTAACAGAATTAATAGGCAGTAGGTTTAACACAAACAAGAGGAAGTACTTTTTCCACACAATGCACAATTAACCAGTGGAACTCATTGCCGTGGGATGTTGTGATGGCCAAAAGTATAACTGGCTTCAAAAAAGAACTAGATAAGTTCATGGAGGATAGGTCCATCAATGGCTATTATTCAAGATGGTCAGGGATGCAACCCCATTCTTAGGATGATCCTAAACCTCTGACTGCCAGGACCAGGAGGGGAAAAACAGCAATGGATCACTTCAACTGCCCTGTTCTGCACACTGTTGGAGACAGCACACTGGGCTAGATGGACCATTGGTCTGACCCTGTATGACTGTTCTTATGATAATTTGTCACCAAATCTGTTTGTCACATGAGTTGTTGGATGCTTCTGCTAACGTGAGAAATGGATTTGGTGACAAATTGATGTGAGCTCTAGAAAGAGGAAGCTGAAGCATTGATTAAAGCTCTCACCAACAGGCATGTGCAGATTTAATGGGGAGATGTGACAGATATTTCAATTTTCTGCATATCCTCGGGAGACCTTATTGAATGAATTTTAAGTATCTTTGGACTCCTTTGCATTAAATGCAAAGTTTATATATAGTTGTTGGCTCAGATTGCATGTAACTTCTCTACAAGGGGGGATGTGATGTGAGACCTGGAAGTTCAAAGGACTAGGTTGAAAATATACCAGACCAGAATGGACTTTTGGGACAATTAGTGTAAAGTGTATTTCCAGGAAATATCTAGGAAGAGGTTAATGCAAATTCTTCCACCTCCAGTTATGCCTAAACTCAGCCTTTTGAAGCTATATCCTGAGGAGTGGCTCTTTACCTGTTCCCGAAGACAAGATCAAAGATCTGAGATGTATAAAGAAATAACTGATCTGCCCAGGCTGGGTTCTGGTTCTGAATCTTAGACAGTTACAAACTTGTAAACACAGGGAAAACCCAGTTGTGGATTTTGAAGGACTGACATTAGCAGAATCTGATGTCGGAGTTGGGGTGACCGCCAGTAAGCTTTTTAGCATGCATGCAGATTTTGGGTTTTTTTAAATGTTTTCTCCGTTACACTTTCACCATGTGACAATATAATTCTTTGAATGGATCACAACCCCCTCTCCAGCTAAAACCTATATGCAAGCCTTCTAGTCGTGAATCCTCAGTCTCCCTAATTGCATTTTAAAAAGTAGGAACTTCTATCACAAAAACTTAATTTAAAGTTGCTCATGTGTATTTCCCCAAAAATGGAAACATCAAGAGAAAGGAAATCATAAAATAATCAGGAACTTTTTACACCTAACATGATATCAGTCTCAAAGGGCTGGTCTACACTACGACTTTAATTCGGATTTAGCTGCTTTAATTCGAATTAGCGCTTGACCCGTCCACACAACGAAGCCATTTAATTCGAATTAAAGAGCCCTTTAATTCGATTTCTGTACTCCTCCTCGACGAGAGGAGTAGCGTCAAAATCGGTATTGTTAATCCGAATTAAGGTTAGTGTGGCCGCAATTCGATGTTATTGGCAATTAGATGTTATTGGCTACCCACAATGCAATGCTCTGGAAATCGATGCTACTACGGTAGCTTGGACGCACACCACCGAATTAATGGTGCCTAGTGTGGCCGAATACATTCGAATTTATAAAATCGGTTTCCTAAATTCGAATTATATAAATTCGGATTAATCCTGTAGTGTAGACATACCCTAAGCATTAGTTTACTGCTGTCTATGTAACTATACTAACACAGATAACTTCTTTAATACACTCCGCTTCCATTCAATAATCCAATCACACACAAAGCACACATCAAACTACTGAAAAATTACACAGCCTTAAGTCTGACCTGATAACTTATTTGGTTATATAAAGTATAATTATACACATGTGTATATAGTTCACCTTTACACTTCATAATATCTATGTAAGATTTTGTTTGGTACAGCACATTGCACTGTTGATCTGATATTATTTTAAGTCATAATGTAAATCTATAGAAGAAATTTGTTTGCCTGTTTTCTAAAACACTCCAAATATAGGATCATCTTCATGTTCTCTCTCAGTCTGGTGTAGGATAGTGGGGAGTCTAACTTTGAGGTACTCATGGTCATTAAATTATTAATGAATGTAGGAATGAAAAGTCAGAATTAAGATTCTGAGTATTATAGAGGCACTGTTTTTGGCTCCATAGTGAAGACTGAGTTCCATTTTGTACTTAAGGCAGCAATTCAACCTCTGTTTTGAAAAATACAGTGTAAACTCCCTACCTTATGACAGTTACTCTTTGAGTACAAAAGGAATTTTGGATAACATAGAAGGAAATCCATTCATTGGGTTATGAGTCAAAATTAATTTAAAAATCCAGTCCTTTAAGAAACTTAGCATCTGTGTCAGCATTTCTTTGACCCTGATGATTGTAACAATGGAATAACGCAGACACTTCAAACTTTCTATATAGTTAAAATTAATTGAAATCTTGTGCATAGAGTATATTTAAAGAAGTTAGTTGCAATTAAGCTAAGTTATTAAGGATTTTTATCTAATTTTTGTGACTATGGGCCCAGATCCACAAAGGGACTTTAGGAGTTGTAATGCTGAGCATCTTGGTTCCTATATTTCAAGGATGTAGAAAGAAAACAAAGCACTGGAACACCACAAGCCCGGGTTACAGGCATAGGTTCCCTGTACAATCAATGGGGAGAGATAAGTGTCTTAGAATGTGATCCACAAAAGCCAGCATGCTAGGGAAGGAGCCAGCTGTCTAAGATAGCCAATAGGAGAGGCCAATAATCACCTTATATAGATAGTTGCATCTGAAGAAGTCCGTTTTTTACCCATGAAAACTTATGACCAAATAAATCTGTTAGTCTTTAAGGTGCCACCGGACTCCTTGTTGTTTTTGTGGATTAAGACTAACACAGCTACCCCCTGATACTTATGTAGATAGGTGTCTAAGTCAAAGCCACAGGGCAGAGTCTATTTCTGCTTAGTGATCCACAAACAGGAACCAGACACTGGAGTCAGGTGGCTTTGGTGCTTCCTGTGGGAATGAGTTAGGCACCTGCCTGGCTTCATAGAAAACAAGAGAGGAGGAGGGCGTGGTGTCCTTTTAACTTTTAGCACAGTGGTTAGTACACTTACCTGGGAGTGACCCAGGTTCAACTTTCCACTCAGCCAGAGGGTGGGAAAGGATTTGAACAAGAGTCTCCCACTGTTCAGGAGAGTTCTCTAACCACTGAATATCTCAGATGTAGGGCTCCCACAGTCTCTCCTGCTCAATGAAAAAGTGATTAGAGCAGGGGGAAACTAGAACTTAGGTCTTCCACGGTGCAGGTGGGTGGCCTAACCCCTGAGCTGCAGAATCATTCCCATGCTGACTCTTTCTCTAGCCCAAATGTCTATTTAAGTATTTATCCACAGTGGAAGTCATGGAGGGTGGGAGGGGGAAGAGAGAGAGAGAGAGAGCGAGAGAGAGAGTCTCTAGTCCAGATCATGCCCTGCATGTGACTTAGGTGTTAGGGTGCCTATCTTCCTCCGTTCGTGCATTGGTCTGGGGCTCAGGAGGGAGACAGGCATCTGGACACCTAGAGGGAAGCAGCAGTGCACGTGCCCAGAGACTGAAAGTTAGGATTCAAGGGAATTTTATCCTGAAAACTTAGGCACTGAGCGAGTTTAGGTGCCTTCAGGGTTCAGTGGGAGTTCTGTGGACTGCAGTGGAGCCAAAACTGGGGCTTAGTTGCCTAAAACAAACATAGGTTCCTAAGTCTGGGGTTTATGTGCCTAAGTATCTTTGTGGTTCTGGGCCATATAAACCTACAGATAGGCTCAGGTTAACAGCTCTGGTAACTCTTGAGTGGGGCCATTGTGATATCATAGGTAACTCAACTACTCACCACTCTTCCTGTACAGCTATTTTGCATGAAACAATTCTACTGTTTTTAATGACTCAGAAATATGAGGGAGAGTAGACATATATTTCAAGAATTCTCATTGGTAAATTACCTGGTCCAACAGTTACTGCTCTTTAAAGATTCCCTGCTCTCAAGAGAGGCTGCTCATAGCACTGCCACCTTGGATTCACTGTGCCTTGAGAAAGCACTTCAAGGAAAAAGCTGAGGCTGAAACACAAGAGGAGCACTTGACCTACAGAGATATTGGGATTCAGGGCCTGGGCTCTCACTGCCTTCACATAGTACTGGTCTCACACAGCCTTCTAAACCAGTAAGTCAATTGTAAAGTAAGGGCCATTTTCAGAGCGTGGCTGATTCCTGTAAATGAAGCCGGCCCTGCTCTCATGTACCAGAACAGATGATCCCAGTTTAGCCAGCTAAGTAGGCAGGGCAGCACCAGGAGCTAGAAAGGATCAGGGCCCTGAGGCATGGGACTTGCTAAGTCAGAGTAGCCTGTGAGAATCAGTGAGC
Source organism: Emys orbicularis (assembly GCF_028017835.1). Classification (NCBI taxonomy): domain Eukaryota; kingdom Metazoa; phylum Chordata; order Testudines; family Emydidae; genus Emys; species Emys orbicularis. The sequence goes on along the minus strand of NC_088684.1, from coordinate 47,717,999 downwards.
AAAAGGGGCAAGTGAGAGCTGCCTGGGAGTCAGGAGATGGTCTCTGGGGAAAGCTGCAGAAAGCTCTCTGCAGACCCTCTCTGGAAAAAGGGAGGAAATATGAAGCCAGCAGAGGCACTAGCTTGCTGTGTTTCAAGAGCTGAAGCCACTGTAGGAGGCTGAAAGGGACTGGGGGTTAGGGGAGCCAGGGGAGGGACTAGCTAGCTGACCCTCCTGAGCCAGAGACCCATAACCAGAAGAGGAGGGAAAGAGCTGAAGGCTGACAGCAGCAGAGGGAGTTGCCTGCTGGCTCTCAGAGTTGCAGAATTGAAGCTGGAGGACCAGAGAGGGTTGAAAGCTGGGAGCAAGTTGTGGTGAAGGATATCGGAGCCGTACAAAGAGCTGGGGCATGGTGAGAGATGCCAGGACTCTAGCTCTTCATGGTGTATTTTTATAGGACTTGGGTTATGTTTTATGTGCACTGGGCTTGCTTTTGTAATAAATTAATCCCACTGCGGTATTTTTACTGGGAGACTGTTTGGACGATTTCTGTGGACTCTGAAGGAGAGAAACTGAGGCAGGTGCCATTGCTGTGCTGTGGTCTGCTGCAAGAGGGCACTCCAGACAGGACTTTGCACTGCTCTGGGAATGCAAAGCAGCTGTAAACTCAATTTAACTGGCTGCTGGGCTCTGGTTTGCTTGATAGGGCTTTGGTAGAGTGGTGAATCTGCACTGAACAGTTAAAATTAAAGAAATTGAAAGTAGATCGTATGTATCAAAAGCATTAGAAATACTGAATAGTAGCATTCTCCTTAGGATTCTCTTAGTTCAGTGTTGTATGAAACAAATGTTTAATTTTTTAAAATTAAGGAAATGTATAGACAAAAATACATGTTATGATGAAGTCAAAAAACCCTAGACCAGCAAACTAATTTTTACTCCTGCTGTTGACAGCATGTATTAGTAACTTAACTCTATATTAATACATTTTTGTGTGTGGAAATATTATATACATGCTGGTGATATCCATGTGATAAATTATAAATCCATGTAATTGGTTATTGGCTGGTGCTAAACAGAATATGCAGTTTTCACCAACACACGCATACAGACACACTGTCATTTCAGGAGACTAATCAGAATATTACAAGAAATGGAAGATCTATGGTAGTTTCAGAAGGGAGACATTTACCAGGTTCTCCATCATAGTAGATTGTTTTATAAGGGGTGGGGTGGAGAAATATATATGTAATACTTATGCTGAAGAGAAAGCACACTAGAACACTTTTGGCAACTTAATATCAAGCAGTTTAAAGTTGGAAAGTTTTTAATTTCCTCTCCTGTAAATGGGACTGGTTCCAGAATCACACTCCTAGGTATATAAAACTTATGAAAAGATGTACAACTACAATGAACAACAAGATTAAAAACTAGTGGTTATTTCAGTCTTGATATCCCTTTATCATTATTTCATGTAGAAAAGGCACAATAGTGCCTCTTGATAAATTTCAGAGGGATTTCAACCAGATATTGAATTATACAAAGAATACACTTGGGCCATTATGCATGGAACATTCTTTGGTTCAAAATAACTCTATTAGCCTCAAAAATTCAAAGGCATGCCATAATGACTAATAATAATAGTTTTGCAATATGGAGTTTATAATAGAATAATACTTATAGAGTTACAACCATTAGCAATACCCCTTTAAATGGCTAGCAACTTTGGTGATTCTCCTTGAGTACCATGTCACATGTCCACATTAAATGGTTATTTTAAATATAGATTTAAGTTGTAATACAGCTGTATGGAACTAATTTTAATATATTTCATATTTCTACTAAGGTATACACAATATTTTGAACAACATATCAGAGAAAAGTAGCTTCAAGTTTTCTTTCCCCTTTTCTATTCAGAGGATCAATTCAATTTTTTAAAAATATTTGAGATCATTCATTCTTCACCTTTTAACAAAGTGAGTTGTTTTTCCAGAGACTGAAATTTGTCAGCTCAAGTTAACAAATGGACGAGAATGAAATCTAAAATGTCTTGTGCATTGTGATAGATTGATGACCTTGGTTCCATTCTTGGCTTTGTTTTTGTACAATTCCTTGTTCAAAGGTTGAATATAACAACGTTTGGTTTTATTCAGTGCCTTTCATATTCAAAGCAACACAAAGTGTTTTACAAAGTACTTCAACTGGTAGTTTTAGTGACTGTGTGGGAACACAGTGGAGAACCTGTATGACTAGAAGTAGCTCAAAAAAGGGCTGATCCAGCAGTCGTTATTCTGGCAAAATTCCTATTGACCTCAGTGGGGACTTTGCCTGAGTAATGACTATAGGATGTGCCCACATATCTTGGGAACTAACAGGCCTTCTCCCATTAGGATGGGAGAAGAATGCTAGCCAGAACATATGGGCCAAATCCTCAGCCTCATATATTGGCATAGTTCCATATATGGCTCAACACCAGCTCAAAACCAACTGAGGACCTGGACCTTATTTTCTAAAACTTCGGAGGGTTTTTATTTAAACACACTTCTACCAGGCACAAGAAGAAGCCCCTGCAACAACCTCCAGTATAGTGCAGCATTGCCAACTTTAGGCATTCAAAATTCATGAGTCACACCCCAAAAACATTGTGACCGGCTTAAAAATCATGACATTTTAAACATAATGAATTTGGGGGATTTTTCTTTGCCTCCTGATTTTTGAACCTTTAGGGAGGTACACTTAAGCCTTTCTCCATAAACACGAAGGCTAGCAATTTAAAAGCTGAGTGTCTCATGTAATCACTTGGCCCCAGGAGCGGGGGCTTTAAGAAAAAAAATATTGTGGGACTTGGCAACACCAACTAACATCAGCTCAAATATTGGTATGGTACTTGAATACAATTTTCTCACCAAAAGGCAACACTGATACTCTGAATGATACTTACATCTAATAATATCATACCTGATGTACACATTATTCTATGCATAGCAATGTGCTTGGAACTGGGGGCAAAGGTTTCAGGAGGAAAGAGTTTGGAGGAGATACTAGGAAATCAGTGTATTTGCACATGCTGCTGCCTGCAACTGCAGCATCCCTATAAACAGTTATCTTAAAAAGAGCCAGTTTAATGTTAAAACATGCAATCCTTATGTTATTACTTAGCACACAGAACCTGAAACAATAAGAGCCATTCAACATTTAGGTATTCTGTGAGCAGTCAGTTTCGATTGGCCAGATTTTGATCCCATACAGCAGTATAAATACACTGTCTACAGGGAAGTTACTCCTGATTTATACAGGTGTGAGATCAGAATCCCAATATCCATTAAAAAAATTGATAAATATTTGAAATAAAAGTTTAAGCATCATTCTTCACTGGTAACTAAGTCTGCATTTTTGCCATGGATTCTGTGGTTTTAGAATTTATAAAACACCCAAATATTCATGTAAAATGAACTGCAGTAGAAAAGTACCTTATATTCCCTTTCAAGACCTTTCCATTTATTTGCCATGCTCTCAGAGACCACTAACCCAATCTGTTCATTCCCACATCTTCTGCACTGGTGTCCAGAAAAATCAGTCAGATCTAATCCATTCTCCAACTCTTCCAGCCCATTCTCACCACATTGGCTGCCTTGCCTCTTATCTAGGCACAATCCTTCTAAATAAGGCCCTGATCATGCAATGTGTTCTGCTGGTACAGACCCCAAGCCCATAAAAAGTCCCATTAAAGGATCAGGCCCTAAGTAAGATCTGTTAAACCAGTGACTAACCATCAAGTATCTTTTGCTGCTACTACCTAATTCCTGATTATACATCACTGATTGTTGTAAACTGTCCCAAAATGATGTCTGTGACCTTTGGTGTTTTTAATTTATAGCTGTAACTGTCCCCCTTTACACCACCACCTGTCTATTACTATTATTTTTCTGAAATATCTTCATGGCAAAAATACAGCCCTACTAATAACAAAACATTTATGTTAGATGTGCCCAAATATTTTCAATATATCACATGGTACAGATTTATGCTGCTTATGCAAACACAATAGGATGGAGAATTGGGATATAGAATTCATTCGGAATGCGAAGCATTGTTATTGTAATCATCATTTTCTTCCTGCCTGATTTTTGTAATGTTGTGTTTCTCCTGTATAATTCTAATTTATTTAAGTGTGCACATACAAAGGTATGCTCATATCCTTTTATATATGTCATTTCATCCTAAATAGATAATATGCAACTAGCATGCTGTTCTGGCATCACTATGAAGTGCTTTCTGCTGCAATTGTCATCTATTAAAGATTCAATTGGCTATCAAGCCACTAACATCCCTGGACAGTCAATAGGGCAGTATACAGTTTTGCAGAGTTTCTCTTTGATGTATAAGGGAAGAACTTACTCAGCAGCAATTCCAGGAGATTTCACTTAAATTTAATTTGTATGATGAGGACTTAAAGAAGGGTTTTACTCTTATCTTCACCTCAATAGCTCCCAAATATGAACTTCAATGGGATAAACAGAAGTTACACAGAGAAGCAGAAACGTAATGGGAAATAGACAGCATGGATTTAGAAGGGCAATATCTTCTTTAACCTCCTTGACTCTGTGAAGTAGGTTACAGGCAAGGTTGACTGGGGCAGTGCATATTTCACAGTTCATCTATATTTCCAGGAAGCTTTTGCTAAAAGTGGCACGAAATACTCTTACTAAAGTGAAAAGCATAAGAGATCTGGAGCAAAAACATAAGTGGGTGGAATAAGTGACACCAAATACTGTAGTGATAAGCAAAAACTCACTCATTAAAGTGAGTTCTGATATCTATGCAGTACACAGTATTACAACATTACATGCTAATAATAGCTTACCAAACAAATGGTGATAATTGGGCTTGACACCACAAGAACACACAATCCCATGTTCCTTGTAGGAGGTCTGTAGGAGGAAAAGCCATACCTTGTCCTGCAAACCTGTGGAGCAAAACAGTTGAGGGAAATGTTTTACCTTTTCCCTAGCTGTGGAGCATCTAAGGTGATACAGGGACCTCCTACAACAATGGGGCTTACAACAATGAGGCCCTGATCTTTGTTGGAGCTGCTAGACACTAAAGATTTTGCATTTAATCTTTTTTTTTTTTTTTTTTTTTAAGAAAAGACAGAGGAAAAGTGAGGGAATGTATAAGTCAGTATTACATGCTTTGGTCATTATATTAAAAATAGGTACAAGTGTTTTCACAGGTATGTATTCATATGCACATATGTCTGTATATAGGTAACCACACAGAGGCCAAGTCTACACTGGTGGAAATCTGGGGTTACTCTCTATTTACACAAGTGTATCCAAGACTAGATTTTGGTATCATAATAAATAATAGCAACAATGATGTTTTGAATAACTCAAACAGCCAAACAGAATTGTATATACATAACTGTAGGTTTCAAAGAATATACCATTTAGGCTTTTTAAAAAGTGTGAAATGTCAGCCCCAGGTTATTTTTAAGCACCTGAAAGGCTTATAATGAAATTCAAACTGCAAATAAGACACACCAGTTTAACAGTGAGAGCAATTAATCATTGGAAGAGGTTACCAAGGGCTGCGGTGGATTTTTGTCCCATTTTAAATTAAGATTTGATGTCTTTCCAAAAGACATGTTCCAGTTAAACAAGTTACTGGACTTTTAGGAATCACTGTGTGAAATTCTATGGCCTATGTTATACAGGAGGTCAGATTAGATAACCTAATGGTCCCGTCTGACCTTTAAATATATAAAATCCACTCTCACCTAAAACACATCACTGCCACAATGCTAGTATATGAAGGTTAGTATAAGTTTTGGCTACGTAAGAACATGGAAGTATCCTTACAGTTTTAGGCACATCTGCAGAACAGATTTATATTGTATACTTAACCTGTATTTTTACTTATGGTTGGGACGACAAATCCATTTAGTTTTGTTTTACATTTATGTGTAGAGAACTTTTATTTAATTTAGGGGGAGGGGGGTTTAATAAGTGCACAGAATGAAATAGCTACTCATGGATGTTTCAAAGAATAAACCATTTAGGCTAAATAAAAAGCATATGAAATATCAGACTTAGGGTATAATGTAAGATGTTGGAGTCATCCTTATCATGGCGAATCCCAAATCCTTGCAAGTTACGTGCCACCCAGATCAATATCTGGCAAGGTGGTCTGCATGTATATTTAGTTTATGTCCAAAAATATAAATAAGATGCTGGAGTAATGTGTAGTAAATACATAGGGTCTTATTCACCATTGTGTTTTTCATGGAATTACACTAACATAACAATGGTGTAATTCAGTGTTACAAAATAGGCCCCATAATATGTAATAAATAGCTTTTGGTGAAAAAAAAAATGGGAACATGGAATAGTTTATTTGCAGAGGGAAATGGAGGGAGGTTAATAAAATCATGGGGGTGTTTTTAATGCCAACATTAAAATGTTAAGACTTTTAATTGCCCTGGTGTTGCATTAGTCATTAATTCAAGTTGGCAGCAGGTAGCTTAATACCCTTGTCTCTCTGCTTGTGAGAGAGAACAGATCATTTTCATGGATATTTCAGCCTAAGGCTGTATCTAACTAATATTGGAAGGGTTTCAGTGGAAAACTGGCAGCAGCACCGTAGGGGCCTCCCATTTCTACTCAGAAGTGCCTCAATTCTACTAATAGTTCATATAGACACCTCTCTGGTGGATGGATTTCTTTTACAGGATGGTGACATGGATATGTTTGGACAGCTGTGCTCTCTCTTTTTGTCCCCAATTTTCAGGTTATAGTTTGAGAAACAGGTGCCTCATACAGGAGTTTGGTGTTCCTCCTGATCTCTCTCAGGCTTTTACTAAGGCCAATTAATAGGTGACTGAAAGTCTTGGAGACTCTAGAATTATAAATAATCCTGGGTTGAACTGATATTGACCAATGTGATTTTGCCCCCCTCCCCCTTATTCAAGGCTAGGCCAAATGTGTCCTATTTGCAAAAAGAAGCAGAAAATAAAAGAATCTTCAACTATTTTAACCCTCATCCTTCACTCCATTACAGTTACCCTTCTCTGTTGTCATCATTACTGGTGTGTGTCTTGCATACAGTATACAATTCTTTGAAGCTGAGATGTATTCTCAACTATTGCCAAAGAGCACACAGTACAGCATAGAGGCGTCTGTGTGTGTGTTCACATGCACACAAAGGTAGCTGCAAGCAGTATTGCCAACTCTTGCAACCTACAGTGTTTTTCTTAAAGTTCTAGCTCCTGGAGTCATGAGAATCTCAGCTTTTCTTAAAAATAAATGAGTTTCTAGCCCTCAGGCACCTTTGCGGTTGTATTGATGAGTCTTCAGCCCAACAATGGATTACATGCTAATAAAACCCTTGTTTAAAGATACAACATTAACCAGTTAATTGTGGTCTGCGGTTTTGTGTCAAATTATCACTGGCTTACTCTGATTGTAACAACCACTATTAAACATATTTTAAATGCACAGGGAAAGAAAAAAAAATCAGTTAAAGCATTTGAATTTTAAATAATTAAGTAAGGTTTTCATTTGAACCATTTCCCTTATTCTTTCCCTTTAATTGTACAGAATGTTCTATAGGGGAATATCATCTTTTTAGAAGAACTTATAGATGGTATTAACTGTTTTTAGAGGTAAAAAGAGAGCATTTAGGTGTTCTTGAGCTGTTGCAGTCCAATCCTGTTTTCTTTAAGACAAAACAGGACAAACACACATAGGCAGAAAGGAGAACAAAAGATAAAATGCAGCTTTTTTCCTTGAGGCTTATTCTCACTTACAACCTAGATACTGGGAAATTACAGACAGAGCACATAGGTAGGGCCCTACCAAATGCACGGTCCATTTTGGTCAATTTCACGGTCAATTTTTAAAAATTCACGGATTTTAAAAATTGCAAATGTCATGATTTCAGATATGTAAATCTGAAATTTCATAGTGTTGTAATTGTAGGGGTCCTGACCCAAAAAGGAATTGTTGGGCAGTTGCAAGGTTATTGCTACCCTTACTTCTGCACTGCTACTGGCGGCAGTACTGCCTTCAGAGCTGGGCGGCTGGAGAGCAGCGGCTCAGTCCTGACAGGAGCATTGGGAGCTACTATACTAAAAATGTTTACTAATAAATATTTATTAAGAACCTATATACCAATAGTAACCCTAGGAATAACTGGGAACTATAAAGCTTAGAGGTAAAATTTTCCAAAACTGTATAAGTGATTTAGGAGCTTAAGCTCAATTTTCAAAATGTTGACTCAAAATGACATTTTTAAATGAACATTTTATTCTGAAAATTGTGTTTTGGAATGAAGTGTCAAAACAGTTCATTTTGAAAAATTGAGACTGAAATATTTTGATATTTCAAAAAAGAAATCAAGGTTTTTTTGTATGAAACTATTTGCCAAATTTGACCAGAATCCATTAATGATTTTGGTGCATTTTTGGCAAGTTTACTATTTTTAAAAAAAAAATTTCACTCAGTTTTAATATTGTACACTACGTCCTAGACTGAGGCAACATTCTGAGAACAACATATGAAACACAGGGAAACATGAAAGACTAGTAAATGAATGTTCAATAAGTTGCTTTAGTCAGTCAGCAAAACAAAAAGTGGACAAGATTAGAGGCATACCAGGTTATCCACAATATCATGCATCTGTTACTCAACTCACCTGCATTTCAAACCTGTATTTTGTGAGATCATTATGTACAACCCGGGTCTATAATATCGCAGATATCCTGGGTCCACAGAAATCAATGGGAGTTTTGTCATTGACTTTAGTGGGGCGAGGATTGTACCCATTATGTTTTAGTCTTTATTTTCTGATTTTCTCATATCTTTTTCATGATGCTTTGATTCTGTTTCACTAGCAAAGATTAAAGCTGAATGCAGGTTAAGTTAAACAAGTGGAACTTTATTAAACCCTGTGCACTGCTCCGAACATATGGCTGAGTTGCTTCCAGTCTAACTCCGCCCATTCCTTGTTTCCCTGGTGTCCCCTCAATAACAATCTCTCCCAGGAATGCGGACCCTCTGACTTGAGTTGCATTAATCATGGCACACTCTGGGAACTTCTTTACCATGCACTAAAACTCCATGCACATTTTGGTCTTGTTCTGCAAGTGATTTACACATCTGCTTGACTTTAAGCATGTAAGTAGTCCTATTAACTTCTGTGGGGCCATTCAGATGCTTAAAGTTAAGGATGTGCATAAGTGCTTGCACAATTGGGACCTTAATTTTAGTATGCCTCTGTGAGAACAGTATTCAGGTAAAAGGGATGCACAGATTTCAATGTGAATTCAATGGGGAATGAACTTGGACCAGTGTCTCTATGACTGATGCTCCCTTCACACTTGAAGAATAAAATTACATCATGTATAACTCAGGCATTTTCTAAAGGTGGGGCCTGTCCTCACACTTGAGGTAATACCTACTCATCTCCTCCTCTTATGTTATGATCCCATTTCCTCCCACAACCTGATGAAGCCAACCTGGAGCATTTGTATTGTACACACAGACCCAGATTCTGCACATACTAGGTCCCCTTTGTGTCACTCTGGCTACACAAAGGGAACTTAAAGCTATCCCAAAGGGACATATGAGGATTTCTCTTGTGTAAGGGAGTCTTCAGGCCTGATTCTTCTCCCCTGGTATAGGCATACTAGGAGTGTTGTAAGGGTTGCTCTACTGATCCTCAGCTGGTGGAACAACCCTGAGGGCTCTTCCAACTAGCATTAGTTAAAGCAATCCTGAGGCTGCTGTAACTTACACAGCGTCCAAATCAGTCCCCAGAGACTACTATGATGGGTGTGGAGAGCTGAGGCAGAAAAATGTCTCTCTCTCTAATCTCTCACCTAGGCACTCTGAGCACTACACAGGCACTTCTGAGGCGCTGTCCTAGAGTATTTGCTCTCGCTAACTTACTTTACCGCCTTTGTGTTTCTAGTTAAAGATGATAATATTTTGCACTTACTGCCTTTCACTTAAGGATGTCAAAGTGCTTTACAAAGGGGAGTACTACCATTATCCACATGTTACAAATGGGGAATGTCAGGGAGAGAGACGAGCCTCTCCATTTTATTGGTATTGAAGGCACCCAGCACCTTGCAGGATAATGCCCTAAGAGTTTGATCCTGCATTGCATGGAAGGAAGACTTGCATGGTGAGTTGGCACACTGGTGGCAACCTCACAATGAGCAACCCCATCAATCTAATGGAGCCTCAATAAATAAGTGTGGTTATGACCCAGTCTTTGATATACATAAACCAGTACATATATACCTCCATAACCTTGAGCCTGAAAACCCTTACTCTTGGTTGTCCTTATCAGAGTAGTACCCATTACTTCAATGGTATTCCCCATCTGCATACAGGTTATTCATGGGTTTTCCTCATGTTTTATCGTTTCATAGTTCCTTGTTAACTTTTTCCTTCTATAGGGTCAAATCATGAGGATTTTATTGAGGCCTTATTGTAATCAACAAGCTGGATCTGCAAGAAGGGGCCCTCAGGCAGTGGCTGTCTGGAAAATTCCTGCCTTTAGTTAGCCCTATCCTAAGGGCTGCAGGTCTGTTCTCTTCCCTAGTCTGCCAACAAGTGAGCTCATCTGCTCCCTTTCCAGCTGTGCATGACTTTCTCCTTGCTAGTCTGCTCCTTATCCAGCCTGTGCATGACCTGCAGGTATAGCAGGGTGGGGCTGGCTGAGTTCAGTGTAGCTCCTTAATTCCTTGTTGTCCAGTGTGGGGTTTGTGTGCCTCATCACACGCACCTACAAACTTTGAGACGGTTTCACTAGGGAATCAGAATGGTGCTACAGTACTTTAAGTTATTTTTTCACCTGACCTTGTGGTGTTATATGTTGGGATAATACATTACTTGAAATGGGAGAGGATACCTTTATTTGTCTTGTGGTTTCTTTCTTTTTAATGTCTGGTTCTATAAATATAGCTGCCTCCTCTTTCATCCCCCCAATGTTAGCACATAGTGGGAAAGGACAGCCATGTGACAGCTTGTAGAGTGATTTAATACATTCATGTATTCCCCACCTTTGACTGTCTCACCTGACCTCTGCCCACTAATCCATGTCCCGAGGATTTACTCTAACTTTCCAAACCTCTAAGCAGCTGCAATCAGACACAGGATTGGAAACAGGAAAATTAAATGATTGGGAAAGAGATTTTAGCCTTGCACGTCCAGAGGTTTTAGAGAAGTACTAATGTTTTACGTATAGAGACACTGCTTTAGGTCATTTTAAAATGTTTTTGTGGTTCCTTCCAAGCCTCTACAGAGTCAGGCTCATGGTAACAAGGGTGACTTATCAATATCTCCCACTCCTCTTTCCTGTGTCTCAGCAGCAGCTGTTGCATAAAACACTCCCTCCATGACTAACAGATTAGACTTTGTGCTGTCCCTTGAGAAAAGGTTAGTGGTATGAAAAGGAGTACATGCTGGCCATCAGATTCTAGGCTCTCTCCCTAATCTTTGACTGATAGACAGTGGTTTAGTCAAGAGGTACAACGTAAAGCAGTTTTAGGGCTGTTCTAAATTATGCCAGGTGCAATAGTCCCCAATGTTGCCCAGAGTTATCCAAACCCAACTCTATGGTAACTAATCTCTGTTTTTCAGGTGGTGTCAGGCAATAAATCAGTGGGGGACACAGCACCTCTGTCTGATCAATGATTGGTACACACAAGAGTGCTTCCACTCAAAAAATCCTTGTTTTTATTGAGTACAAAGCACACATCAAAATTAGAAATAATCTAGAAGCACCCCAAAAATAATTACTCAAAGTTTGAGGTGGTATTGAGTGATTCAATGGCAGGGTTTCGGTGGCAAGCCTTTCTCCTGGCCACTGGGGAGTTTGATGCCAGTCAGTTGCTCATACAAAATCCAAACCTCTCTCCCAAGCTTCTTCAAAGTGCACATACTAACTAAACTCTTTTATATTTAACTCAAAACAAAGCCGCCATAATAACGTCTAATAGGCTGGAGTTTCCCTAGCAACAGCAAAGATCATAATTTCTACTTATCTGCAGAGCAGCTCCCAATAAAAAAAGAAAAAAAAACCTTACAGACACAGGCACCCAGACCAAGGTCAATTTTCCACATCTCCCCCCCCCCCAAATAATCTGTCCTTGTTAGTAACACTCTGCAGCTGCTTTTGTCTGTCTAAGCAAAGCTAGATTTTCTGACTCTGTGGTGTCCTTACTTCCAGTTTATGGGGCTAAGTGCACAAGATGCACAAATTATATCAAATCCAGTTCTTTCATAACACCAAGAGCTTCTATTCCAGAAGTTCAAGACTGTCAAACAGCAGGGCACTTTCAGCCACACCCCCTTTCTCCCATCCATGCCCTCTGTACCAGGGCCAGAAGGGAGGGGTAGAACAGAACTGACTTTGATGGCCATTCATCAACCATTCTTCTATGCTGAGGAAATCCTTGACTAGCTTGTTAAACCTGCTTTCCACTGGTTGGCTGCCAGAGCAGCACAAAGCAAGTGGAAACGGGGCCAGGATCTGGCTCTGCATCTTCCTCAAGAGGCCAAATGAGTCAGCTGTATAAAATCCCCATCCTCAGCAGAACCATGAAGGATTAATCCCAAAGATGAGCCCTCCATGTGGCCAGGCTACAGTGCTATCCAGTTGGTCATTAGGCCAATCCATGCTGCTTTAATATTTATTTGTGAAGCAAAGATTTCCACAAAATAAACTTATAAGAACTGTTGAAAGGTCTCAGCTTTCTGCACCACCTGCTCATCTGCTAGGAAATGACAATATACACACTGGAATCCTTAGGCCAGACAGATTAGTGGCCCTTCAAATAGCAAAGTGTCAGTGAGTAGCAAACAAACATTTTCCCCTTTGAAAGCCGCATTGTGAAAATAGTGTACATCTCACTGTACAGAATAAACAGATTAGTGCCGCGTGCAACTGATGTTTTGGACAGCCTGGGCATTGACATAATAAGCTTATGAAGCTGGGGCCAGGCCAGTTATAGTTCCAAGAACACAGCAAGAGATTGATTAAAGTGAGTTTTCTACCATCTGTGGTCAGGTTATGCTTGGGATAGTTCATATATCTGCAATAGCAGCAATAAATATGCCATTGAGGCAACAGGTTTGCATGAAGAGAAAAAAGGAGAAGCCAATCAGACTAGAGCCACAGGTCATGCCTGTCAGTAAGGATTCATGGAAGACAGCTCAGTCTAAGTCTTCCATAAGAAAAGATCTATAAGGGAAAGCTGGTACTGGGGAGATGCTTCCTCAGTGGAGGATTCAGGATTAAAGCTTGAATTGATTGTTATATTTATTCAGTTAACTCTGGTATAGATATTTTGGCAGAAATTCAGTCTAGATTAGTGAGGCAATAGTAAAATATATATTTGGCTGGGAATGACTGACTCCAAATTGCTCTATTGTAGTAGTGAGATTGCAAGGAAGGGCAAAATTCAGTCATGGCATAAATGAGTGCAATTCCATTGGCTTCAATGGAATTGTGCCTGTTTATCTCAGCTGTGAATTTGGCCATAAAAGAGGCATGTAGAAAAAAGGAGACCCCCTTCCCCAAACCTTTGGCTAGCGCTGCAGAGCTACCCTCCCCCCCCCCCACAAAAAATTACACTTAGCTGTACATGTGCCACTTCTAAGCCATCTGCAGTACATGCCTTGTGCCAGTTCCTAGGGTGGGTTGGCACGGAGCTCCCTTATGATATGAACTATCAGCACAAATAGCCACCAGTAGCAGTTGTTAAACATGAGACATTTATGTCAAATGAGAAAGCACAAAAAATATTGTTGGGAGGGAGCTCCTATTTAATGTTTTGTTATCCCAAGCATCTAGTTGGAGCAGAAAAAGGCTTGCTAGTGCCTATGAGCATTTACCATTATAACAAAGAATCCACAAAGCCCTGGTTATTACAAGAAAAGCTTTCCATATTTTGGGTCAGGAAAAAGGTCTAATTGGAAACATGAAGGAATGTGATATAATTAAAGTGAGAGGGGAATATTCTGTTATCAATTACACCAATGTAAATTTGGAGAAACTTCAGTGGTTGAACTGATGAACTCCAGATTTGCACTGGTGTAACTGAGAACAGAATTTGGCCCCTTTTCTTTGGTTTTTGCTATGAGGATTTCTACAACAGTGGAGCGTTGTGTACATGCTGTGATGCTATAGTGATTAGTAGATATAATGATGCATTTTCCTGATCTTATATAGCATTTAGAAACAGTATTTAATCCATCCCTTCTCTAGACTAGGGCTATATCTTGTTTTTTTCACTGGTATAGTCAGTGGCAAATATAGTCTATAATGATGATTAATTACATCATTTTAAATTATTAGTATTATTGTATTTATTGTATTGCAGGTTTTGTTGGGACAGTCCAATCTTGCTTCTCATTAAAAAACCATGAAGCAGCATGGGATTAGGCAGTAATGCAGACAGACTAAGCAGCTGTCATATCACTAATATATCCACTGGCATTGTCTCGTATAAAATGCATTATAATAAAATAATTCCAATAACATCACTCTTCCCTTTGGTAGGAGCATCTTTTTACTTCACTTTCTGGTAAAGGAATCTTTCTGAACCAATGTCATTACTGTAAGGATTCACTGGCTGTAGACCCTTTTCTTACTAAATGATTGCTCTTCACAATTACATTTATATCCTGATGACTTGGTATATTTAAGCCACACTCCCCTTTTGACTTGCTTCATGTAATTTCTGATGGCCTAAATAACTTTACAAATAATAAGTATTCATCTGTGGTATTTAGGCATTAATATTCACACCTTCAACTCTGATTAGCTCTACCCATGTATGACTTTTCATAAGTTTCTCATTTCACCAAGACTAATTTTGGTCCCATTTTCTGGATTTCATTGTTGAGCTCCTCCGTCAACCCTTAGGCAGCCTGTGCATTGTGTGTGAGCAATAGCATGCCGTCTGCCATTGTAAAGCAGATGTATCTTTTTTGTTAGTTGAATAATCCCACAAAGTCTTCTTGCTATAACTAAGTCATGGGCAGATTTGGAAACAAGTATTATTTCCTTATCATATATCCCATATACTATTGTGTATATACACACATATATACATATACACATACACACACACATATATTGTTAAAATATTAAATATAATAAAATACTGAACCACACCCATTTTATACTTTGCCACTCATCTATGGGCATCTCATTTCAGATAATTTTTCAGTTGATCTCACACTTCTAAAGCATCATCAGACAAAATGGTAAATTACAATAGCTCATCGTGTTTCAGTGCATTTATTCTATGGAGAAAGTAACTGATAAAAATCCAAAGCCAATGCCTTTATATTCTCTTCATTGATATGACTCCATCATTGCAGAGAAATAGAACTCCTCACTGCTTTTTCATGGAGTTTATAGTGTCCAGAGAAAGTTAAATCTATCTATATTTTTCTAGATTGAATAATTGTCATAGAATCATAGGAATGTGGGGCTGGAAGGGATTTTGATAGGTCATCTAGTCCAGTGCTTCTCAAAGCCGGTCCGTCGCTTGTGCAGGGAAAGCCCCTAGCGGTCCGGGCCGCTTTGTTTACCTGCCGCATCTGCAGGTTCGGCCGATCGCAGCTCCCACTGGCCGCAGTTCGCCGCGAACCTGCGGACGCGGCAGGTAAACAAACCGGCACGGACCGCCAGGGGCTTTCCCTGCACAAGCGGCGGCCCGACTTTGAGAAGCACTGATCTAGTCCATCCCCCCATGCTGAGGCATGAGCAAGTTTACCTAGACAAACTCTGATAAGGTGTTGTCTAGGTCTAAAAACCTCCAATGATGGGGATTTCACAACCTCCCTTTGTAACCGGTTCCAGCAATAAAGTATCCTTATAGTTAGAAAGTTTTTCCTAATATCTAACCCAGGTCTCCCTTGTGACAGCTTAAGCCCATTACTTCTACTTTCATTGGACATGGAGAACAATTGATCCTTTTTATAACATCCCATGTTTGACGACTGTTATCAGGTCCTCACTCCATCTTCTTTTCTCAAGACTAAACATGCCTATGACCTTTTGTCATAAGTCAGGTTTTCTAAAACTTATCATTTTTGTTGCTCTCCTCTGAACTCTCTCCCACTTGTCCACATCTTTCCTAAACTGTGGCACCCAGAAATGGACACAGGACTCAAGCTGAGGCCTCACCTGTGCTGAATAGAGCAGGGCAGTTACCTCCTGTGTCTTACATACAACGCTTCTGTCGGTATATACAAGAAATATATTTGCCTTTTTTGCAACCACATCATATTGTTGGCTCATATTCAATTTGTGATCCACTATAACACACAGATCTTTTTTTCTGCAGTACTACTGCCTAGGCAATTATTCCCCTTCTAAGTGTAGTACTTAGCACTTGTCTTTATTAAATTTCATCTTGTGATTTCAGACCAATTCTCCAATTTATGTATGTCCTTGTGAATTCTAATCCTGCCCTCCAAAATGCTAGCAACCCTTCCCATCTTGGTGTTCTCCACTTCATTATCCAAGTAACTAATAGTCACTGGACCCAGGACAGACCCCTGCAGGATCCCACTAGCTACGTCCTTCCAGTTGGACAGTGAACAATTGATAAGTGCTCTTTAAGCATGTTTTTTTCATCTAGACTCACCTTATAGTTATTTCATCTAGACCACATTTAAACTGGGATGCAGTTAACGTCACAGATGGTCTATAGTAGAACCCTACCATGACATTGCCCTTGTTTTTTTCTCCTTTTATCTTCATCCAAAGACTTTCAATTGGTCTGCCTTTTACTTCCTTCTGGAGCTCAGACCAATATATATATTCTTGATGTATAATGCAACACCTCTTCCTTTTTTTCCCTGCTTATCCTTCCTGAACAAGCAATTCCCTTCCTTCTATACTAATATTGCAATTGTAAGATTTATCTCCCAAATCTCTGTGATGTCAATTAAGTCATAATTTAGTCTTTGTTTATTCCCATACTCCTTGCATTTGTTTATAGACATTTAAGATTTTGAGCCGATTCCACCACTGTTATCTTCTTGTTGCTCCTATGACCCAACTGTAATTTTCTATATCTCTCCCAACACTTAGTCTTCTGTTAAGGTTGCTTTTTTTAGGTCACCTGTGGGCTTTTGTCACCTGCCCCCTGTGAACCTAGTTTAAAGCCATTCTCATTTGGGTGGCGAGTCTGTGTCTAAAGATGCTCTTCCCCTTCATCAGGTGGATTCCATCTCTTCCCAGCAATCCTCCTTCCTGAAACAGCATCCCATGTTAAAGGAAGCCAAAGCCCTCCCATCAACATTATCTGCAAGCCATGCATTCATCTCAATGATGTGTCTGTCCCTGCCTGGGTCCTTATCCTTAACAGGCAGAATGAATGAGAATACTACTGCATTGTTGCCAAAAGACAGCATGGATCAGGCAATTAGAGGACTCTGCCTGACCCCGGACAGCAGAATGAATGCACCATTCTCTAAAGCCCTATTGACACAATGTAAAGCAGGAGCTACCATGCCCAGGCCAGAATATGGAGCCAACGACCAGTAGCAGAGATGGAGTTTGTGATGATGGACCAGCTAGCGAACACAATGGCAGGGGATTGGGAGGGGAGATGAGTTGACAAGGAAGGACTCCACCAAGAGGAAGGAAGGCTGGTCCAGCGATTAGGACACTAATCTGAAATTCAGGAGATCCAGGTTTAATTTGTGGTTCTGCCACAAATGTCCTTGTGACCTTGGTCAACTCACTTAAGCTCTGTTCTTTTAGGGTTTTGTATGGAATGTCCTGAGTTTTTTAAATGAAGTAAACTAAAAAAAACCCTCCAGAAAGTCCATTATTTGGCATCATTTTAACACGCAGTGTTGGAATCTGCTCAGTCCTTGGATGGAGCATGCAGAGTGCAGATGGAATCTTCAGGGAATTTATCGGCTAACCTATAAGCATCTTTGAGTATGTGTGAGCTGTGATTTTTCAAAGTCTTATAATTTGGCCGAATTTGGGCAGTTGTTTTACAGGAATGGCAAAAGGCAAACCCCTGATACACAGGGCATTCTCCTGCCTTATTTAAGTCTCTGCTCTAAAGCATGGAGGTGCCAGAGCTGTTCAAAGAAAAGGCTGACATTTTTTTAATGAGTATGACTATGTATTTTTCAATGTACGGTTCTGAAAAATGGCTGAACCATTATGGCTAAAATTTTCCAAAACAATTTAGCCTGAGGCAGACTCCTAGCATGGAAATTTTCAGCCCACACAGTTAAAGTTTGGCAAAGATATAAGCAATTTAAAACACCTATAATTAAGAGGGTCCACTGTGTCAGCTACTGCATGTCTTAAAACCTGGGGCACAGGGCTCTTAGATGTGAGTCAATTCCAACCTGCCACCCACTGACCTGTTAACTGTGGTCAGAATAGAAGCTGAACTCTGACAGAGGACTGCAGTCCTAGGCTCCGATTCATGGAATGCTGAGGGGTAGGTTTGCCAATTTTGGTTGGATGTATTCCTGGAGATTTCATTACATGACATAATCTTTAATTAAAGATTAATCTTTAATTCCTGGAGACTCCAGGACAATCCTGGAGGGTTGGCAACCCTAGCTGGAGGTCCTGACTGGCTCCCAACTTCTATTTAAACTAAGCACAGGAACAGGAAGTTGTCCATGCACCTGGGTTCCCCCTGCTTTGGACAGTGTCCCCTGAAATATCTGCTCCTACTATGTGCTGCTGATCTCCTGGTAATCTACCCTACCTGCCTCCTGACATCTGACTCTTGGTTTGGTGCTCTGGCCTGTCTCAGACTCTGACCTCCTGGTATCTCATCCAGCCGGACTCCCGACTCCTGCACTGACCACTAGGTCAGACCACCTACGTTCCAATCATGACATGCTGTGACTCATTTCATTTGAAGAGGGATCCTGGAAACGCAGCCATATGGATACAATTGCTTAATGTACATAATTACATTATTAGAAGAAACTTGTCACTGAGACTGTGTGTTATAGCAAGTGGAATAATAAATAATATCTGAAAAAAGATTTGCTGAAGAAATTCCAAAGGCTGCACTATCATTTTTGTTAAAATATTTATAGTGAGAACAGTTTCAAAGTTACCAGAAGAATCAATCATTTTACCACGTAGAAAAATCCATCAGGATTAAACAGCAGTGGCAGAAGAACAATGCAACACCATGTGGCCATCTTCAATGTGACTGACAGAGTTAAGTATGAATTACCCATAAGCTTTTTACCTCAGCAATTAAAGGAATTTTCTTAATCAAGAAATCAACCTCCTAAAAAGCCATCATGGTTAAAGGGAGTTTGAGTACTAGCTCTTACTCCCTAGAAGTGCCCCATGCAGCTGGCATAAAATATAACCTCTAACAGCTAACCTCATACCACTTGCCTTCTCAACATGGAGGTGTTCTGAACTGAAAGTGGGAATGTGAAAGGTGGGTGTTTGGTGCCTTATAACCAGACTGCTCTGGGCAGATGAGGCTTGGTAGGCAGTCTCTCAGAGAAGAGACTCCAATTTCAAACCAAGAACATCAGGTATGCCCAGCTGGTTTGTAAAAGTTGTGCCAATCACACATGCACTATAAATTTTTGGCTTCAGGGAGTATACCAGTACAATATTAGGGCATCCCATGGAAGCAACAAATGACCACTTCACGTAACAGCTGTCGAAAGTAGGAAAAGGCTACCACATTCTGGGCATATGTAGCTAACGAAGTGAGCCAAAGAGCTACATTTGGCTTCCGTGAATGTGGGAACAATGACCAGGAAATCAAGAGAAGTAGCCAAGACGTTGAAGAGGAGACTGCATGTTGTGTGTATACAAGAAACAAAATGGAAGGGGTCAAAATACATAAATATCAGGGAGGGTTACAAAATAATGCTCAGATTTCAGAGTAGCAGCTGTGTTAGTCTGTATTCACAAAAAGAACAGGAGTACTTGTGACACCTTAGAGACTAACAAATTTATTTGAGCATAAGCTTTCGTGGGCTACAGCCCACTTCTTCAGATGCATAGAATGGCTGACTTAGAACAATGCTTCCTCAGCTCTCGTCCCTTAACGCCCCTACTCTACTTGCGCTACATTGATGACATCTTCATCATCTGGACCCATGGAAAAGAAGCCCTTGAGGAATTCCACCATGATTTCAACAATTTCCATCCCACCATCAACCTCAGCCTAGACCAATCCACACAAGCGGTCCATTTCCTGGACACTACTGTGCTAATACGCGATGGTCACATAAACTCCCCCTATTCCGGAAACCTACTGACCGTTATACTTACCTACATGCCTCCTGCTTCCATCCAGAACACACCACACAATCCATTGTCTACAGCCAAGCTCTAAGATACAACCGCATTTGCTCCAATCTCTCAGACAGAGACAAACATCTACAAGATCTCTATCAAGCATTCTTAAAAAATACAATACCCACCTGCTGAAGTGAAAAAACAGATTGAAAGAGCCAGAAGAGTACCCAGAAGTCACCTACTACATGACAGACCCAACAAAGAAAATAACAGAACGCCACTAGCCGTCACCTTCAGCCCCCAACTAAAACCTCTCCAGCGCATCATCAATGATCTACAACCTATCCTGAAAGATGATCCCTCTCTCTCACAGATCTTGGGAGACAGACCAGTCCTCACTTACAGACAGACCCCCCATCTGAAGCAAATACTCACCAGCAACCACACACCACACAAAAACACTAACCCAGGAACCTATCCTTGCAACAAAGCCCGATGCGAACTCTGTCCACATATCTAGTCAAGTGACACCATCATAGGACCTAATCACATCAGCCACACCATCAGGGGCTCATTCACCTGTACATCTACCAATGTGATATATGCCATCATGTGCCAGCAATGCCCCTCTGCCATGTACATTGGCCAAACTGGACAGTCTCTACGCAAAAGAATAAATGGACACAAATCTGACATCAGGAATCATAACATTCAAAAACCAGTAGGAGAACACTTCAACCTCTCTGGTCACTCAGTAACAGATATAAAGGTGGCAATTTCACAACAGAAAAGCTTCAAAAACAGACTCCAATGAGAAATTGCTGAACTTGAATTAATATGCAAACTAGATACCATTAACTTAGGTTTGAATAGAGACTGGGAATGGCTGAGTCATTACACAGATTGAATCTATTTTCCCATGTTAAGTATCCTCACACCCCGTGTCAACTGTTTTCAATGGCCCATCTTGATTATCACTATAAACATTTTTTTCTCTTGCTGATTATAGCTCATCTTAATTAATTAGCCTCTTAGAGTTGATATGGCTACTTCCACCTTTTCATGTTCTGTATGTGTAGATTATATACATATAGTAAGGAGATATATATATATCTCCTTACTATATGTTCCATTCTATGCATCTGAAGAAGTGGGCTGTAGCCCATGAAAGCTTATGCTCAAATAAATTTGTTAGTTTCTAAGGTGTCACAAGTACTCCTGTTCTTTTTTTGAAAATAATGCTCAGTAGCAAGTAGGAACAGAGAAGGAATAACCATAGCAGAAATATTACAGGATAAGGTAGTAGACATCCAAAGAAAGAATTACCAGCTAATGAAAATTAGGATAGCACTTGGCAGATTACAAATATTTAATATTTGAGGATAAATGCTCCAGGTTGGTTGTACGATTGATAAGGTGGAATTCCAGATAGTGCTAGTACGAGTGATAAGTGAAGTACCACAAGCTGAGTACTTTATTGTCAGACGGGATCTCAATGGGCAGGTGGGAAAACACAGTGAGGGCCACAAAGATTGTTATAGAGGATGAGGCTTTGGAACCACAAATGAAGCTGGTGAGGATATCTTAGAGTTAGCCAGAGTTCATGGCCTAATTGTTGTCAATACATACTTTGTAAAGGAGGAGGAGCATTTCAAGAGATGTAAAAAACATGAGGCTAAAGTGATCACAGGAGGGCAGATTGAAGAGGAACTGAGATTGCTTGTAGTGGATTTCTGGATGAAAAGACTACTGGAAGACAAAAGAGGAGTTGTGGAACAAAGGATAAAAGTGGGGGAGGCTCCTAGATGGACAAGTTAGTCTTAGATTTAAGAATGAAGTTCTACAGAGGTTGGGCAATGACCAAACTGACCATGACGATACCAATAAGATTTTGGGGAAAATATCCAAACATTTTATAGAAAGTGCATAAGCTGCCCGTGGCCAAATGAAAGGAGGGACGTTTCATGGCAAGGAGATGTGGTTATGGTCCAGTGATGTGCAATAGGCAGTAAAGAAGAAGGAAAGGTTTAAGCAATGGCAGAAAGAAAGAATGTTGGACAGTTATGAGGAATACAAGCTGGAAAAGAAAGTGGCAACAAGAACAGTTGCAGGAGCTAAGGGTCAGGCATTTCAAGCCCTATACCCAGGATTACTAACAAAGGAAGGGGAAAAGGAATATATAGATTAGGCAAGACTAGGCAAAAGAACCACAAGAGGAGCTGTGAAGTGTGCCAAAGATGGAAATAGCAGTGTAGTGGTGGAAGACCATGAAAAAATTAGGGGGTGGCAGTGGTATTATTGGAAACTGCTCAATTAAGAGAATGTGAAGAAACTGTTGAGGGAAGTATGTGTAAGCAACAACCTCATAAAACCTGCCACCGTGGTGGAGACTCAGACAGCGCTAAAGAGGATTAAATATGAGAAGGCAGTGGGACATGACAGTATACCAGTTGAGGCATTTAAAAGCATTAGGAGATGAAGGAGTGGTGATGATGATGAACTTTTTCAGCTTAACCCTCTGAACTGGAAAAATGTTCAATGAATGGCGGAAAAGCACATTTCTTCCTATCTTTAAACAAAAGAGAGAAATTCAAAGATGTAGTACTTATTGACCCATCAAGTTAATGAGTCACCCTGGGAAAAACAGCTCAGAAGAATTATCAAGAAAAAAGACTTTGTTTACTTGATGACCCAGCTCCTCCCAAAAACAAACTCACGTTTATGCTAGGAAGGTCCATAATGGATGCAGTGTTTGCAGCTTGATTACTGCAGGAGAAGTACAGGGAGAAAAAAGGAACTGCATGTAGTGTTTGTGGATTTAGAGAAGACTTATGACAGAATTCTTAGAGAATTTTCTTGTGATACCTACAGTCACAATCTGCCAGAGACATATGTTCAGACTATCAAGGGCATGTACAAGGGGTAACAACTGTAGTGAGAAGCAGCTGAGGGTACAGTGAGTCATTCACTGTGAGGGTAGGTCTACATCAAGGATCAGCCTTAAGCCCATTCCTAGCTGTGATTGTAATGGACACCTTGATGCAGGAGATTAGAGAAGAGGCTTCACAGAACTTGATTTTGCTGATGTCATTATGTTGTGAGAAAACAAATACAAACTGGAAAGGGACCTATAACTATGTATGGCTGCATTAGAATAAAATTGCTTATGAATCAGCTGACAAAAGATAGAATACATGCAATGTTTCATTGAGAGGGACAACGAGAAGCCACATGGCATAGAGTTAATGTCTGTGCAACAATGTAAATATCTGGATTCAGTGTTGAGCCATGACAGCAATGTGGATGGTAGGAACTGCATGACAAACACTTGGTGTAAATGGAGGGAGTTTACACAAATTCTATTCGATGAGAATATGCCAAGGACACTAAGGAGAATAGTATATAAGATCATGTTCAGGCTAGCCATGACTTATGGGTTGAAATGCTAGCCAATGAGGAAAAGAAAAGAACAACACCTTCACACCACCAAAATGAGAATGCTCCAGCGGATGTTGGGTGAGATGTAAGCTGAGGCTACGCAATGGAATGATATGAGCTGTAATGCAGGTAGCCCTTATCCCATAAAAGCTGAGGGAGTATCAACTGAGATGTTTGGGTCATGTAAGACAATGAGATATGGGATATGTTGGCTAGAGAATACAAGAACTAGTAGTCATGGGGCAAAGATCATGAGGAAGACCTAGACAAAGGTGGCCCGAGACCCTGAAGGAGGACATGAAAAAGTTTAAATGTCAGCTTGGAAGATACATTTGACAAGAACACTTAGAGATTCAGAAGAACTGCCAACCCTGATTGATCGGACAAGGCGAAGATGAAGAAGAATTTTCTTAATTGAGTGGAGGTGTTTTTTTTAATCCCTCCCTTAAATAACATTCATTGGGGACCCTCTTTCCAGCTGTAGAAGGGGGAATTTTTCATGTGGTCAACAGCCGAGAAAAGAAGGGCTGTACTATGCTCAGTAAATCCACAAGCATAAGGGACTCTCCACATGAGAAACCTGCCTAAGCCTTGTGAAGCACATGGGGTAAGCCTCCTCTTTGGCATCATTCCTCCTGCCATCACCCCCATCCCTGGAATGGCTAATGGCATGGAGAATTCTGGGATCTGTGCATTGGGTCCTGCCCATCTGTCTGAAGAATCTAAACTCCCAAGTAGAGCTGGGCAAACTTTTTCCTACCAAAATGATTTTTTTTTTTTTGGTTTAAAAAAAAATGCAGATTCAGTAACATCAAAATGTTTAGCAAATTCACAACAATTTCACTAAACGATTTGGTTAAAAAAACCCAACAACCCTAAAAACATTCAAAATGTATTATGTTGCAATTGTCTAAAGGAAACTTCTTGATTAGCAATGATTGTTTCAAAATTTCCTTCAATTTTATTTAATTTTTTTTTAAATGCAACATTTCATTTTGGGGTCGAGCAAAATGTTTTGTTCAACCAAAAATGATTCCCCCCCCCCCAATGTATTGATTTTCTGGAAATTTTGAAAAACTTCATTTTTGGCAAAACTGGAACTTTTTTTATTTTTTTTTCAGAATTGTCAGTGACCTGAAAAATCCATTATTTGCATAGCTCTACTCACAGCCTGATCCTCCTTGAATGCTCAGAACACTGCCTGCTCACTAGTTTAGTTTAATTGCATTGACTGTGATGGAGTAAGTAATTTACACTAGCATATGTGAGTGGAGAAACCAGGTCCATGAAGTTACTTTCTCTCAGCCCTCCTTCCTGGGAAAGTCCTATAAAAGATCACCATCTGCCCAAGGGTAACCTCTATATATGTAATGCAACAGGCTGTAATAAGGAGGATGATAAACTCCACTTATATACTCCAAAAATATAAATATTCTCTAGTGTGAAGACTGAAGAGACAGTTCTACTTGTCCCTGCAGTAAATGTACAGGTGCAGGAAATAAATGTGCACTTGTGTGTGGGGGAATCTGTAGTTAACTGTACATTTCAATTTTGGATTCCTGCTTCTGTTCCACTCCACCGGATGAAACACATATTATTCTTCATTTCTAACATTCTAATCACAAAGTATTTTAGCACCCCCGGTCCAGAACAGTGTGAAATGCAACCCAGACAGTTGGAAAGGTAGCTTACTGTGCATCTCCCCATCTCAAATTGGTGTGGAGTTAATTTAGTTGAACAACAACAAAATGAAAGAGTTGTTGAACAGGCATGATGTGAGTCAGATAGAAACAATATTAGTTCCAACTCCATATTTTTAATGGTGCCTGATAACATTTTTGGACTCCTCATATGCTATGCTACATTCTGACAAGTAAATTAGAGTATTTTCCAAATTACCTGAAATACCAGGGGTGGATGTCATATTGCATACTGCAAGTTATTGGGCTGAATATGAGTAAAATTCTATAGCCTGTGTTACATAGGAGGCCAGACTAGATGATCTAGCAGTCTCTTCTGACCTTAAAACACATGAATCTATTACATATATTTCTTTCCTGACACTCAGATACTATGGAGATGGTCATCTTAATAATTTTTCCTATTGTAAGCGTAGAGACAGAAAACCTTATTTACCATTTCTTTGTGAGTCAGTATTTTTCTTTTGATAAATGCAAACTAAGTGATGAATGAACCCAGGAATACAAAACGGCAAACAGAATAAAGACAAAAATCAATAGCTCTTTATGGTCCCTTTGATGCAGGCCATGTATAAAATATACATCACAGGTGAAAACTTTAAAGCCCATTATATTGTTTGTCTAATATATTTATGTAATCATTTTTTTTGCAAGACAAGAGAAGTGCTTTGTATAGAATTAATCAATTAGAAAATCATCAGCTGGAGAGAAAAAGGAGTTAATTTGCATAAGTTTTGTTCTAAGAAAAATAACTCAGCAAACTCAAGATCTGTTATCTGTGTACTCTAGAAAGTATTATGAAGTAAGCAAGGCTTCAGCTAAAAGGTTGAAAAGCATCATGTTTGAAGGTTAGCCTTTTACTAACAGAGTTGAAAAGCACATGTGCAGGGCACTTTTCAAGAATGGGGGCTCTTTGGACATGCAATAGGGAACTATAATGCTCAGTTTGGGATGCTCTGGAAAGCAGTGGAATTTTCAAAATAAAGGGCTGGGGCAGTCCAGGTGTTCTGAAATTTTGTAGTTTGTTCTGGCCACTCTGCTTCCTGTATGTTTTGCAACTGGCTAACTGATTAGTTTCAGGAGGTTTCAAAAGGAAGTTGTCACGTTAGGATACATTACCAAGATACTTGTGTGCCCACCTGTTCCGTAATGCAGAGGTGTTCTTGTTCTGCTCTTCGATGCTAGCACTCAGCAGATGGCCTTGTGGGGTCTATGTAGTGACTTCCAGGTAATAAGAACCCATGCAGACCCATAAAACATACCAGGCACCAAAAATTCCCATATTGCTTGGATGAGTGCAGACCTTGCATCTCATGAATCATATTATATTTGTGAGAGAAGCTGGAGGAATACACCAGATAAAGGACCACTGTAGCATACTTCCACCAAAAACCGATGCATTTCTTGTAAGATGCAAGACTACATCGTCAAACATCCTTTTCCCCCAGCACAGAACATCACTGGGCCCAAGGAGCTTGGTCACCCAGAAGAGGCAAATTGTGCTCTGTAATTGGTTAGTGGGCCATGAATTGGCAGAGGCCTGGGCTGTCAATAGGCAGGGCTCAATGTGAAATGTCCAGGAACCCAGGATTCTCACCCAATTTTTTAGGTTAACAGAGATTGAAAGAGCAATAACCAATTTAGTCAGTAAAGAGGGGCTTCCATAAGGTGATTAAAAACTGTTGTGTGGCTTAATTGTCTAATATTTATAAAGTACTTTGAATTCCTCAGATACAAGGTTCTGTATATGTTACAAATGTTATACCCATGTATATATTTACGGCAGAGAGTGAGTCAGGGCTGGCTCCCTCTCAAAACCTGTCAAATCAAAATAGGATTCCTTCTGGGGACTTTAGACTAAGAATGCCTCCTGCTGCACTAGAGACTAATCTGCAAAAGGGGCCTGATTAGAGGGGGATTATGATCTAGTGGATAAGGCACTGAATCAGGAATGGGGAGACTTTTGTCCCACCATAATTCTGACACTAATTTACAGAATGCCTTTGGGCAAATCACTTCACCTCTCTGTGCCTATCTTCCCCCTCCCACGTATTGTCCATCTTGTCTGCTTACATTGTAAGCTGTCTGTTATTATCTTTGTACAGTGCTTTGCACTGGGGCTGTGATCGTGGCTGAGGCTTCTAAGTGCTACCACAATCTAAATAAAAATAAATATATTTGCTGGCTTTATTCATCAATTCCAAGGCCAGAAGGGACCATTGACATCATCTAGTCTGACCTCTAGTATAACACAGGTCACAGAACTTCCCCAAAATAATTCCTACCACAGATCTATTAGAAAAACATCCACTCTTGATTTTAAAATCGTCAGTAATGGAGAATCCACCATGACTCTTGGTAAGTTGTTCCAATGGCTAATTACGCGCCCTTTTAAAATTTTACAATTTATTTCCACTCTGAATTTGTGTAACTTCACCTGCCCCCGGGTCCATAAGTATCTGAATTCCAAAGGAAGGATGGAGAAAGTGCACTGTTATGTGCTTAGAAAGCACTGGTAGTTTTAAAAGTAGCAGAACGCAACACAAATTGGGTAGAGAAACATCTTTATGGCTTGGTTTGTATACAGAATGATGAAACATCTAAAGTAAGACCTAGTCTACACTAGAACTTACTTTGGAATAACTTATGTCACTCAGGGGTGTGAATAAGCCACCCCTTGAAAAACTTAAGTTAAACCAACCTAAGCGCTGGTGTAGACAGCACTATGTTGGTGGGAGAGCTCTCTCCCATTGGCTTAGAGTGTCTTCACCAGAAGCGCTACAGCAGTGCAGCTACCACTGTAGTGCTTCTACTGTAGATGAAACCTAAGAATAATGGCATCTGCCACTGTACAGTGATTAAACAGCCCCACCCTACACCCCCTCAAAAAAAAACAAAAAAAACACTCAACCAATTTCAACCTTGGGTTTAGTGCTCCATAAGCCCCCCTTTCCCTCCCCCCACCCACACACAATGGACGTTGAGAAGGAAGAGGTGGGGAGGAAATCCATACAGTCTAACAAATGTTGATCAGGTTGTTAGGACAGACTGAGTGCTCCCGATAACAGCCTTGTGAACAAACATGACCATTAACACAAAAGCATTGTACATAATACACACAAAACTACTCAGCTGCCACTCTCCACAGCATGAACCCAACTGCCAAGGTGTTAATCCTGTGGAGGCACCATTATTATTGTCTGTAATGAGTGAAAAGTCATGGAACAAACAGCAAATGACCATTGGCTGCACGAGAACAAAACCCTCACAAAGCTATGTATCCCCACAAGCTTGTGCCAGTGTTCCATCATGTGCTTTTCCAGCACCTGTCCGGGGTGTGAAGGTGTCCCTTGGCACAGGCAGATGTCACCCTCTTTCTCCCTGCTGTCCCAAGATATGTACACATGACTTCCCAAATTTCCCCTGCCCATTGGGAACCAGGATCATTGTGCACGTGGTGGGGATCTGGCTGCCTGTACAGAGTTTGTAAACCAGACCCATTCAGTGCCCGCTCTGGACAGAAGTACTCCTCTTTACCCACACATACGTTATGCAGAGTGCAGCAGGTGATGATTATGCAAACAGCATTGGTCACAGTGGTAGCCTGAAAGCTTGTTGGCCCTGCCTATGCACCTCTCTGGATGCCAAATACACACTCTATGACCACTCTGCAGTTACTGAGTTTGCAACAGAATTCCCCTTTTCCAGGGTTCTTGATGTCAGGGTAGGGATAAAGAGCCAAGTTAGGAGCAGGTGTTCAGGGTCCCCCGTCCTCACATAATTGTTGGCAAACACATTAGAGTGAACAATGTCATTTTGGGGGGCATAAAGTCCCTTCTTCCCCCTTCAAGTACACTCCCCATCTCCTCAACACCCTGGTGTCATTAACCTTTACAGTGTTTTCCACTTTGGTATTCATGAATCTGCCTCTGTGGTCAGCCAAGTCCTGCAGAAGGAGTAAATAACCTTTTCAGTTCACATACTCACTCGCCCCTTTTGTTGGGCAAAGTATTTGCATGCGAGTGTCATCAACAGCCCCTGCACAGTTTGAAAACCCCATCTTCTCAGATCCAGCTAGAGAGTCTCTTGTAATGCACAGAACCCTGGGATACTGCCTCCTGAAATGGTTATGCTACTGTCACATAACAAAAGCGGTAGTGTGTTTGTGGGTATACATGTGTACACAATGTTATACCCATCTCCAGCACAGCCAAAGAGGAGACTCAGTGAGGGTATGGGGAACATACACAAGCATGTACATGGTCAACTATTCAAGTATTTAGACAAAGCCTTAGACTGTCATATTCAAAACAATCAGATTATGGTTGAATGTGCACATGAAAAATTCATGCTAAGACTTTTCTTTTAAATATTACATATTATTGATTTTTAAATATTACTAAAAAGACATTATATAGCACACAGAAAACAATTTTAAATGGTTCAATAAACATAGGAGACTTATGGGGAATGACAGTTCACAGACATTATTTCATAGTTTATGGAAAAGAAAAAAGAAAATGCTCTTAGTTCAACAGTTATAAACCAGAGCAGGGCAAATAGTGCAAACTATTCTGTGAATCTTTAGTTGAATTTTTAAATAAATTTACTTCAACTACATTTATGTCACTTTTCTATTTTTTTTTAAAAGTGTTTGCGAGAATGAATTTTACTTTCAAAAATGTTTGTGGAATGTGAATTTCATGTGTTAGTACAATCTGAAAGCAAATTCTACATTTGCATGTGTGAATATTTGCACCAGAACTGCCCATAGGTGCTGGAACAATGGGTGCTGGGGGTGCTGCTGCACTCCCTCACTTGAAGTGGTTACCATTATATACAGGGTTCTTAGCACCTCCACTATAAAAACTGTTCCAGCACCTCTGGAACTGCTTGAATGCTTACCAGACAGGAAATAAAACCCATACCATGTGATTTATCTGACCAAATTAATTAACAGCACTCCAATATGAATAACAAATACGCTACAAGAACAGTTTGTGATCAGTCCCTAAAGGTAAAAACAAGTTTAAAAAAGGTTATTTAATTCTAACAAATAAATTTGAGGGAACTGCAATCTGCTTGCAAATATTCCATGAGCAGAAAGAGTGTGAATTCACTGAATAAATTATTAGTTGCAACTCATTCACTCAGCTATATTATAAACATTACTCATTAGTGCTCTTGCATGGAGTCCTTTTGCACCATATTTGAACAAAGTAAGTGAAAAGAGTGGTTGTTGCGTTAGTCACCATCTAATACATAATGTCCCAAGGAAGAACAATACTAAAAGCTATTTTAAGGAAGGATCTTTCATGTAATTTCAAATAAAATTTCCACTGCACAGTACTGGTCCCACAAGTCAGCTGGCAGCTCTGTGCCTCCTTTGAAGGACCAGTCTGCCAAAGATCTATGATGAGACCAATAGGGTATTAGATTCTGCAGTTGCTATGCACAGTATTTAAAAAAAAATTCAACACAAAATCTGTAGAAATCCCCAAATCAAAGAAACCTAGGAAGATACAGACAATTATTATTTATATTTAAGATCCAGATCCTTCAATTGGATCCATATGGCTAGATTCTGTGTCAGTGGGGCATCAGGGGGACACAAGGGGACCTCATATGGATGCAGGTGCAGAATCAGTGACTATAGTTCTCTCTTGATCAAAATAATAAAACCAAAGTTTTGGTCTCTGAATAGAACATGAAAGTAGCAAATAATGCACACCTGCGCGCGCGCGCACACACACACAGTGAAAGAGTTTTACTCACTTCTAGTGCCTCCTTGTGGTCAAACATGTCACAACAGCTCTCTTCCTGTCAAGTAACTTCTGCCAGTGGAGGGGACACATCTGCAGTGGTCTGTTTGTTCCTGCAACTTGGCCCACCGGCCAGGTGGCTTTAAAGTTTCTCCCCTTCCAGGGTAGTCCATGAATAAAAAGCAAAGGGAATTAATGCAAATAAACTGAGCTAATAGGAAAAAGAAGGGAATGATTCTTTCTCAAGGTGCATCAGAATCTGGCCTCCCTTCTCTCAAGGAGGGGCCATCAGGAAGCAGCCATCTGGGAAGTTGCTACCTTCAGTCATTCCTTTCCTCAGAGGCTGAAGGTCTGTTCTCTTTCCTGTTCTACTCAACCCCTTTTAAGCTCCTCCTCCAGCCTGTGCACAACTTGCAGCTGTGGCAGGGTGGGGCTACCTGAGCCCAGAGCAGCTCCATAGCCCTGTGCAATGTAAGGTTTATATACCCTATCACAACACACACACCAATCTGTGTCCAAGACTGAATCCCCAGACAATGACTCTGAAACAACTTCTGAGACCGCTGATTTTCTTTCTTGCACAAATATCTTTGCTTCTCCAGGATTATGCAAAACAAATGTCTTGAGCCCTCTAAACTTTGCTGGATACAACATTGTGATGATC
The DNA here is from genome assembly GCF_028017835.1 of Emys orbicularis. Taxonomy (NCBI): domain Eukaryota; kingdom Metazoa; phylum Chordata; order Testudines; family Emydidae; genus Emys; species Emys orbicularis. The sequence goes on along the minus strand of NC_088684.1, from coordinate 47,686,161 downwards.
CTGCATCCCATACTGGAAAAGCTGTGGTGTCTTTATTAAAAATGTAAAATAATCAGGACAAATCCCAGTTTTAAAATTAACAAACAAGAAATGTCTTGCAGCAGATAAAATCACATTTCTTATTATCAGGGATTCCCATATGACAAATCACAAATATAGTGTTAGAAGTTTTAGGGTCAGAACATTTCCTCCCCAGAAATCTCTTCTGGAATAGATAAAAGAAATCAGTGCAGTGTGTGAACCTTTGTATCATTCCCATCCCTATTTCTAGAAATGCCACCATTTAGACTTGACTAGGATGTAGAATCTGTACTGATATTAAAACAAATGAAAAGAGGGCTTGGAAGGATGATGCTGATAGGAATCTTCCATGGAAAATTTTGAAATACCCACTGCAATTTCTTAGGATTTAGAACATTTTAAGATTTCTGAAAGAGAGCTATTGTCCAAAATATATGAATAATCTATTACTTATCTGCTGATGATGGGATCCAGTTGTGAGACATGGTCCTTTAGAAGATGTGAATCTTCTTGCATCAAATTCTGTTCCTGCTGCACCCACTGTCAGTGAGGTTGAAAGCTCCAGAAACTACTGAGTCAAACAGCAGCGCCTCCTGTTCCCATTTTAGATTCCATTGTCTGCAGTCCTCACCTGGCTAGATGAGGAAATGAGGGAACTTTTTCTTTGCTTTGAGAAGAGGATAGGTAGCTGTGCTCCCTCAAGCTCTTTCTTTCTTCAGACCCTGTTCTGCCTCAGAGACCATGCATATCTAATCTCTTGCTGAGCTGGATGATGTGAATATTTCAACTTTTCTTTGCTTCCCTGGTAGGAACAGAAACATGTCAAAAAGACCTGTGTCATGAATTGGAAGCCAAAGCAAACCAAGAACCTATTAACTAAGCTTTTTCTATTGGCACTTAAGCTGTTATAGTCAGATTCCCATGCTCATGGGAAACATGATGGAGTTTGCATTTATTTATGCCTCCGCTGGGCATTATGGAGGTGCTGAGTAGAGACTCCATAGGTAAAGCAGTGTTCCACAATGATCTTAAAAATGGGCATAAATTGTTTTTCTCTATAAGCAGGTGGCCAATTAGTAGGAAATTTCCCACAGAGTTGTTTTTTAAGCTCTCTGAATTTTCTCTGTAGCTTTTGGTTGGTTTCTCTTCATAAATTTTTAATAGGAAAGTCTTTGAATGTAGGCTGTGGCTGAAAACTGTCAATAGGAATCCCTGTTCCTTGTTGACCAATAAATCTTTTAAAAGATTCTGTCACACAAAACTTGGCAGAGAGATGACTCTTGAGTAGATCTGGTGAAATGGGTAATAGCTATAAAAATGCAGTGTTGGATTTAGGCTAATTTTTAGCCATTTTCTGGTGGTAACGGAAAGGCTAATCACTGTGTACCCAAACCTGATTGATGGTGAGCAGGCACACACAATCCTGATTGACTGGGCTGGGTGTACACCAGAAAGATTGATGGGGGTTGCCCACCTTCCATCACTGACCTTTTGCACACAACCCTTTCTGAAAATGATAAACGGGTTATGTGCAGACAGGTGAAAGGGGTGCAGAGTTAAAGCTGTAGTGATTGGTCTGTGATGTAGGATGGTTTTGGTGATGGTAAGGTGTGTGCATGTGGGTGGAGAATCAGAAGTATGTACTGTTAGGTGGCTTAACTTTTCATTTCCTTGTGTTTGTGGGTTTGTATCAGATACTGTGTCTGTAGCAATCCTCACTACTTCACAACAAAGTTTTTTGTCTATTGGTATATAGAGAAAAATATCAAATCAATATTATCAAATAAATTTATCAAATAAATATTAAAGATGGAACTAAGCCAAACAGCCATGTCTGGACATGGATCTGAACTTTGTAGCTCAGATCCATTTCTAATAAATATGTTTCCATATGATTACAAGGGTGTATAAGAAAAAGTCTATATTTATTTGTAATTGATTTTGTTCTTGGTTAGGGATATTCAACTTGTTATATGTCCAAGCTCTCTAGCTTTTGTCGTAGCATCATGTTCAAAAATCACCTAAGAGGAAAAGAACTTCCTACTCACCGAGGGTACATCTACACTGCAATTAGACACCCATGGCTGGCCTGTGCCAGCTGACTCATGCTCACAGCACTTGGGCTGTTTAATTCAATGTAGACGTTCAGGCTCAGGCTGAAGCCTGGGCTCTAGCACCCTGCAAGGTGGGATGGACACAGAACCTGGGCTGCAGCCTGAGCCTGAACAACTACATTGCAGTTAAACAGCCCCTTATCCTGAGACCCAACAGCCCAAGTCAGCAGGCATGGGCCAGTTGCAGGTTTTTAATTGCAGTGTAGACATACCCTGAGAGTCCAATAATAAGCTTTTGATGCAAGGATCGTCACCAGACCTCATCTGATATAATTTAAATGGCAAAGTGAACAATCAAAAGGTAGAAAAATGTATCTATGCTTCCCTCAGATAAACAGAAAGAGAATTACCTGTTGTAGAAATCAAAGGCAATCTGTTGTAATGACAGACAACAGAAATGATGTTGACTTTTTTAGAGCAGAGACCGAGGATGCCTCAAGTAATAACCACTGTCTACTACATTTCAAATTTTACACTCTTTCTATACTGTATTTTATGAATCTGAAAAATATGGTGGTTATCAATTTACAAGAATCATTTTCAGTGTAAATGACTGCATTTCATGCTTTATATTATTCAGCAGAGACTTGAAAATTGAATTTTCCCTATATCACATGTGGGAATGCTTGTCCTATGTCACCAGACTGTGTGGCTTGATTTACTGGGAAATGATGCACTATGTCAGGATTTAATGCAGAATATTTTTATCCTCAGGTCATATACATCCATGGTGGAAAAGTAGCATTAGTATATTAAACACCAAAAGACCTTGCACCTATGCATAGATGGGCCTTCAGTGGGACTCCACATGGTTGGAGGGATTGTTATACACAGCTATGGTTGCAGGGTCAGGGCCTAGGGTTGGAAGAACCTAGAAGGTAGAACTTACAGGCTTTGATGCATTTCATTTTTTAGTGCAAATGCATCTTATATCCCTCTTATCTCTGGAGATGTAGAAGGGGTGGCGTAGGTTGAAAATGTAACACTGAACAAAAGGGGCTGTGATCTGGGTTTGGGCCTTTATACCCATGTGTTGGTGAAATCATGCCAAGAGATTACTTAATATAAAAATGTATGGAGATATATCTATCTCATGGAACTGGAAGGGACCCTGAAAGGTCATTGAGTCCAGCCTGCTGCCTTCACTAACAGGACCAAGTACTGGTTTTGCCTCAGATCTCTAAGTGGCCCCCTCAAGGATTGAACTCACATTGCTGGATTTAAGCAGGCCAATGCTCAAACCACTGAGCTATCCCTCCCCCCACCTTGGAGCTATCTAAGTTAAACCACCCCAACCACTATTCTAAAAATGACTTATTGGCCAGGTGTAGAGTTGGTTGAAAAATGGCAAGTATTTTAAGTGAAAATTTTTGACAAATTATATTGAGGAATACAACTTTATTTGAAGTGTCTCATTTGTCCCCACAAGAAGTGAGGTGACTACACAGTAGAATTTGTTCTTTCTGCAACATCTAAAGTGTACCTCTCCTTGTTAGCAAGGAGGCGAGGAAATGTAGAGAAGGAGTGCAGTGGGGCAACAATGAAGAAACAGAAGACAGTGCCTACTTGGTTGGCCTAATGGAAGAATCAAGCTGGGAATACTGTTGCAACATCAGAAGAAGGAACCGTAGGCCTCAGAAAAAGTGGACAAACTTCAGAGACGCTTCCAAACTTTTGGACATTTATCTGAATCAAACTACCACATATTTTGATGTTTGCATGATTTTAGTCTTGTCAGTGATTCAAACAGAAGGATCTGAATCCAAGGGTGGACATGGGACCTTAGACCCTGATTGACTGTTGAAATTGAAGAGAAGAAGCACACTTGTGGGTCACAGGGAAAGCAAGTGCAAACCCAATGACGCCCAGAGCTGTACACAGAAGGCATACCACTGGCAGTGGCATGGAGAAGCAGCACTCGGCGCCCCACTGCTCACTCAGGTTTGGCCACACCAGTCTGTTTTGACAGAGGGCCTGTGGGGGCCAAAATTAAGTGAGTGGCATTGCAGGCCCCGTGCACCAGGTCACAATGCCACTCACTCAGTTTTGGCGCTGCCACCCCTCCAGCATAATGGAAGGGCTGTGGGGCCAAACCTGAGTGGGCACACTGGGCAGTGGGGAGGCCAGGTCTGCTTCTCCTTGCTGCTGCTGTGGAACTGGCTCCTGCACCAGGGTTCACTGTTGGGGGCCTGCATGGTCTCACTCCATTTCCAGCAGCCCATGTCCCCTGTCAGAGATGGGGAATGGCACAGGCCTGTTGTGAGAAATCTGGGGTCCCACGTCTTCCCACATGCTACTGATGTTTTTGGGACTCCCCTGAGCTCAAGACCTTGGTATAATATCCCCCCACCCCCTCTCGTCAGCTCTGCCAGGGCGAGTGTGGCATGAACTTGGTGCTTGAGATGCTGGAGTTAGCGAACAGGAGCAGCTAACAGGGGAGTTTTGCGATGGAGTTCTCCAGGTGAAGGAGGAGCGATTATGTGACCCTTAGGGTAAGTTTGTTTTGTTTGTGTGTGTGGTGTGCTTGATGCTTGACTGAAATATACCATGTGGTCTGTTTGTTTTTGTGCTGAGCCTAGTGGCCTGCTAGGCAAGGCTGAGAGCTTCTTAACGAGGCTTTGATCCCTAAGCCTTTTAGCACCCATCAACCCTTAACCAGAGGGTGGGGTTACTCAGGAAGACCAGGTCTTTAAAAAGCCTGCTCCTAAGCGACCAGAGGAGCTAGCGAACAGGAGCAGCTAACAACGGAGTTTTGCGAGGGAGTTTAGAGGAGGAGTGGGAGAGTAGGGGGCTAGATACACTTAACATTCTTTAAACTTAATTTGAACACCCCCTGGTAAAACCAAAACATCTACAAAGGAACAAGCTTCAGGAGTAAAAAGAGAATGCAAGCAGAAGCCCAGCAACAGAGTGGGGGCTTTCCAGTTTATTGCACTCAATGCAGCATGTATGATTACCTGCCCTATGGGTAGGTGGTGTATGTGTGCATTCGGTGCAAGGAACTCCTGGCCCTCAGAAACCGCGTACGGGCTTTGGAGGCCAGGGTGGCTGAACTGGAGGAGCTAAGGGAGACAGAGAGGTACATAGATGAGACTTTCCAGGACACAGTAGAACAGTCCCACCCCCTGTCTGACAGCCTGTGTGCTGTTGATGAGGATGAAAGTTTCAGGGAAGGAAAACATCCAACTGTAGCAGAGGGAAATAATCCCATAGTTGGGACCCTCCTTCCAGATGATGTTCTGGCATCCTCTTGCACTGAGGATACCTCTCCTGGGGAGGGAATTCCAGTTAGTAGGAAGAGACAGGTAATAATAATGGGGAATTTGATCATTAGAAACATAGATAGCTGGGTTTGCAATGACCAGGAGAACCACCTGGTGACTTGCCTGCCTGGTGCAAAGGTTGCAGATCTCTTGAGACATCTAGCTAGACTTATGTGTAGTGCTGGGGAGGAATCAGTGGTTGTGATACATGTAGGTACCAGTGACATAGGGAAGGATAGGATAGAGGTCTTGGAGGCCAAATTTAGGCTGCTAGGTAAGAGATTGAAGTCAAGGACCTCTATGGTAACAGTCTCTGAAATGCTTTCAGTTCCATGCATAGGGCCAATTAGACAGACAGAACTGGAGAGTCTCAATGCAAAGAAGAAACGATGGTGTAGGGAGGAGGGGTTTAGATTTATTAGGACCTGGAGAAACTTTTGGGAAAGGGGAGCCTATACAGGAAGGATGGGCTCCACCTAAACCAAAATGGAACCAGATTGCTGGCACTTAAAATTAAAAAGGTCATAGAGCAGTTTTTAAATTAAGGGCTGGGGGAAAGCCGACAGGTACAGAGGAGCATGTGGTTCGGACAGAGACATCCCTTAGGGAGGATCTATTAATGGAGATGCTCTATGTCCTAGTAAGGAGGAGAGGATGGAAGATGATAAAATATGGGTAGGAACTGATGAAAAACAGTCAAACGATAAAGAGTCCCATTCAATTACATTGTATAAGGGCAGACGGCTATAAAGTGACACGTTTTTAAAGTGCTTGTATACCAATGCTAGAAATCTAAATAATAAGATGGGTGAACTAGAGTGCCTTGTATTAAATGAGGATATTGATATAATAGGCATCACAGAAACTTGGTGCAATGAGGATAATCAATGGGACACAGTAATATCTGGGTACAAAATATATTGGAAGGACAGAACAGGTCATGCTGGTGTACGAGTGGCACTATATGTGAAAGAGAGCATAGAATCAAATTAAGTAAATCTTAAATAATAAGCGTATAGCAGTAGGGATATACTACTGATCACCTGACCAGGATCGCAATAGTGACTGCGAACTGCTCAGGGAGAATAGAGAGCCTATAAAAAGTAAAAGCTCAGTTAGAATGGTGGATTTCAACTATCTCCATATTGACTGTATACATGTCATCTCAGGACGGGATGCAGAGATAAAGTTTCTTGACACCTTAAATGACTGCTTCTTGGAGCAGCTAGTCCTGGAATCCACAAGAGGAGAGGCAATTCTTGTTTTAGTCCTAAGTGGAGCACAGGATCCGGTCCAAGAAGTAAATATAGCTGGACCATTTGGTAATAGTGACCATAATATAATTAAATTTAACATCCCTGTGGTGGGGAAAACACCACAGCATCCCAACACGGTATCATTTAATTTCAGAAAGGGGAACTACACAAAAATGAGGACGTTAATTAAACAGAAATTAAAAGGTACAATGCCAAAAGTGAAATCTCTGCAAGCTGCATGGAAACTTTAAACGTATACCCACAATTAAAAAATATAGCAAGAAAACCAAAAAAGGGCCACTTTGGGTAAACAACAAAGTAAAAGAAGCAGTGAGAAGCAAAAAGGCATTCTTTAAAAAGTGGAAGTTAAATCCTAGAGAGGAAAATAGAAAGGAGCATAAATTCTGGCAAGTGACGTGTAAAAATATAATTAGGAAGGCCAAAAAAGAATTTGAAGAACTGCTAGCCAAAGACTCAAAAAGAAATAGCAAAAAAAAAAAATGTAAGTACATCAGAAGCAAGAAGCCTGCTAAGCAATCAGTGGTACCACTGGACAATCAAGATGCTAAAGGAGCACTCAAGGATGATAAGGCCGTTGCAGAGAAACTAAATGAATTCTTTTCATTAGTCTCCATGGCTGAGGATGTGAGGGAGATTCCCAAACTTGAGCCATTCTTTTTAGGTGACAAATCTAAGGAACTGTACCAGATTGAGGTGATATTAGAGGATGTTTTGGAACAAATTGATAAATTAAACAGTAATAAGTCACCAGGACCAGATGGTATCCAAGGGTTGTGAAGGAACTCAAATGTGAAATTGCAGAACTACTCTGTGGTTTGTAACCTATCATTTAAATCAGCTTCTGTACCAAATCACTGAAGGATAGCTAATGTGACACCAATTTTTAAAAAGGGCTCATAGAATATTAGGGTTGGAAGGGACCTAAGAAGGTCATCTAGTCCAACCCCCTGCTCAAAGCAGGGCCAATCCCCAGACAGATTTTTGACCCAGATCCCTAAATGGCCCCCTCGAGGATTGAACTCACAACCCTGGGTTTAGCAGGCCAATGCTCATCCTGATAATTACAGGCCAGTATGCCTCACATTAGTACCAGGCAAACTGGTTGAAACTATAGTAAAGAACAGCATTGTCAGACACCTAGATGCACATAATTTGTTGGGAAAGAGTCAACATGGTTTTTGTATAAGGAAATCATGCCTTACCAATCTACTAGAATTCTTTTATAGGATCAACAAGCATGTGGACAAGGGGGATCCAGTGGATATAGTGTACTTAGATTTTCAGAAAGCCTTTAACAAGGTGCCTCACCAAAGACTCATAAGCAAAATAAGCTGTCATGGGATAAGAGAGAAGGTCCTCTAATGGATCGGTAAGTGGTTAAAAGATAGGAAACAAAGGGTAGGCATAAATGGTCAGTTTTCAGAATGGAGAGAGGTAAATAGTGGTGTCCCCTAGGGGTCTGTACTAGGATCAGTACTATTCAACATATTCATAAATGATCTAGAAAAATGGGTAAACAGTGAGGTGGCAAAATTTGCAGATGACACAAAACTGTTCAAGATAGTTCAGTCCAAAGCTGATTGCGAAAAGCTACAAAGGGATCTCACAAAACTGGGTGACCGGGCAACAAAATGGCAGATGAAATTCAATGTTGATAAATGCAAAATAATGCATGTTGGAAAACACAATCCCAATTATACATATAAAATGATGGGGTCTAAATTAACTGTTACCACTCAAGAAAGAGATCTTGGAGTCATTGTGGATAGTTTTCTGAAAACATTGATTCAATGTGCAGCAGCAGTCAAAAAAGCTAACAGAATGTTGGGAATCATTTAGAAAGGGATAGATAATCAGACAGAAAATATCATATTGCCTCTACATAAATCCATGGTACGACCACATCTTGAATACTGTGTGCAGATGTGGTCACCCCATCTCAAAAAAGATATATTGGAATTGGAATAGGCTCAGAAAAGGGCAACAAAAATTATTAGGGGTATGGAACGTGTTCCATATGAGGAGAGATTAATAAGATTGGGACTTTTCAGATTGGAAAAGAGACGACTAAGGGGAGTATGACAGAGGTCTATGAAATCATGACTGGTGTGGAGAAAGTAAATAAGGAAGTGTTATTTACTCCTTCATATAACACAAGAACTAGGGGTCACCAAATTAAATTAATAGGCACCAGGTTTAAAACAAACAACAGGAAGTATTTCTTCACACAACGCACAGTCAACCTGTGGAACTCTTTGCCAGAGGATGCTGTGAAGGCCAAGACTATAACAGGATTCAAGAAATAAATAAATACATTCATGGAGAATAGGTCCATCAATGGCTATTAGCCAGGTGTCCCTCGCCTCTGTGTGCCAGAAGCTGGGAATGGGTGACAGGGGATGGATCACGTGATGATTACCTGTTCTGTCCATTCCCGCTGGGGCACCTGGCATTGGCCACTGTCGGAAGACAGGATACTGGGCTAGATGGACCTTTGGTCTGACCCAGTTTGGCCATTTTTATGTTCTTATGGAGCCACCGGCTGCAGCAGGGGTGGCTCCACAAGGATAGATAGTGATTGCCATGGTGTGACAGGGTATACCAATCCCGCTCTGGCAAATCAAGGGTTAGAGAACAGTTTTTGTCCCAAGTGGCCATGTCCCCCTCACTCTTGCTGGGCATGCGCCTAGTGATGGGAGCATTCAAAAGGGAGCAGCTCAGCTCAATCTGGGCTGACTGAGGAGGAGAGAAGTAATATGTGGCAGCCTTCTGCCAGGAAGCTGCCAGGACTCCAAGCAGTCACCACAGTTGAGCTGCGAACAGCACCACAGAAAGCCAGCCGACCATGGGAGCTGAGAGGGACAGCTTTCTGTAGCCAGCAGAGGAGCCACTGGAGAGGCAACAGAAAGCACACAAGAGACATCGCACATCTAACCTTGGAGATGATGCTGGAGTAACTGGGACAAGGGTAGGAAACAACCCATGGAACACACTTTGGGGTATAGGGACCAGAATCCCATGTCAGGGCACCTTGTTTCGAAGGGCTCTGGTTTGGAACCTGGTGGAGTAGGCCGGACGCGGGTTCCCCTACTCTCCCCACTCTTGCTGCTAGCTGAAGTGGCCTCTTGGACTTTCACCAGTAGGCACTGCTCCCTGGAATATTGCTGTTAGGTGATACTGCTAGCCTGGGAGTCTCAGATAACCCTCAACTGAAGGTGGAGAACACGGGCAACAACCAGGTCCTGTTAAAAGGTCAGCAGGGAGCTTAGAAGATTATAAAGACAAGGAATCATTGATTCAGAAAAGCTCTTAGAAGATTATAAAGACAAGGAATCATTGATTCAGAAAAGCTCTTAAAGTAGGTGCTGGAGAGCCAGCTACAGCAGGCAGCCCAACAGCGCCTGGAGGCAATACCTTCCTTGCAGGATTACTCATAAGGCTCACGAAAATGGGCGCCGGAGATGACCCCAAGGCTTTCCTAGTTACCTTTGAGTGAGTAGTCACCGCGCTGTGCTGGCCAACAGCGGATTGGGCTACCTTGGTGGCCCTGTACTTGACTGGGCCCATTCAAGTGGCATACCTAAGCCTGGACCCTGTGGAAGTACTAGATTACACCAAAGTGAAGGAGGCAATACTCAAACCAACTTGGAATCAACCCTGAGACGTACAGACAGAGGTTTCAACAAGAGGAGTATCCTCCCAGAACCCAGCCATGGGTGCTGGCCCAATGTCTATGGTACCACTGCTGGCACAGCTGAACCCAGAGAAGCAGATGGAGGCACAAGCGTCAGAGATGATAGCTTCTATGCCTGGCCCACTCAGTGCCATGCGCCGGCCACCTGGGGTGAGAGAAAATGCTACACTTTTTTGTGTGCCAGACATCCACCAAGATATTTGAGAGTTTTGCGCCTCATGCCCTGAACTCACAGGATCCAAATGGACACCAAATGGATGCCAAAGGCTTCCCTGATCCCGCTCCCTGTAGTGGGAGTACTGTTAAGCAGATAGAGATGGACCTAGTGGGACCTCTGGAGAAATGTGCATCTGGATTCCGAATCATTCTGGTGATCGTCACCAGGTATCCAGAGGCCATCCCACTGTGTATGATGAAAGCACCCACCATAGCAGGCGAGCTCATGAAGGTCTTCACCAGGCTTGGGATCCCGAAATAAATTCTGATGGACGGGGAGTTCAGTTTCTCATCGAAGCTGATTAAAGAGCTGTGTGGAGTACTGAAGATCCAGGCCCTCAAGACATCCATATACCATCCACAAACCTGATGGGTTGGTGGAGCGTTTCAATAGCACACTGAAATCCATGCAAATAACAATGTCAAAATAACAGCGTTTTGCCCGCTGGTTCATCCTCAGTCCATGCATTATGCTTTTCCCAAACAAGGGGTAAACATCCTCCCCATTAAAAACAAAACAAAACAAAAAAAACAAAAAAATGGGGGAATGTAGTAGGAAGAGAGCCTGAGACATAAGCCCTTGTAATAAAGGCCTGGTAGGAGGCAGGACCTGCTCACAAAATTTAGCAAAAATAGGGCTGATATTGCAGAAATACACATTCCTAAGAAATGCTAGTCACAGAGTGCTCACGCAAACACATCCCAATATCAAGTGGTGCCAAAACATCCCAATATCAAAAATGGTACAAAAATATTCCCCATGAATAACAGGAACACACTGACCCCTCCTAAAAGATAAGGTCAGAATAACAGTATGTAATAAAAATGTTTTAATCGAACCAACATGTCCAAGATGGTGGGTAATAACTAGCAATATCAAGGGTCAGTAACTAACTACGTCAAAGGGACAGTACTAACTTGTTTGTATAGGGGTTTAAAGATGTATCTCAGAGGGAGTATCTTTGGCCAGCCTAGGGAGCAGTGGAAAGTCCTGCCACTGACTGAGCTGCGTCCATTGTTACAGGCGTACATGTATTAGTGGTCCGGTAGCATCTGCGGGATACTAGTACTGTGGATCGTCGACAATAAACCTGGCTGGGTGCCTTCATCCCTTAACGAATCTTGTGGTCATTGGGAAGTTCGCTCAAGGTTTGCCATGCCAGCTGTCTGCGCAGAGCTGGGGCAACACACAGAGAACACACACGCAGCCAAACATCTATCAACATCTAACCACAGATGGGTTTTCCATAGAGAACCTTCTGAGAGCCCAACAAACCAAGGAGCACCTAAATAATCAGGGGGGCCTGACTGTGGATGTTCAAACCAGAGACAGAATGTTTCTGTTGTCCCTGTTATCGGAATAAAAGCACTTGGCCCAGTGGCAAGGTCCCTTAGAGGTAATTCAGAAGGTGGAGCCTGTGGACTACGAAATCTGTCCTCCGGGGTGGCAAAAGGAGATGCAGATATACCATGTTAACCTCCCGAAGGCCTGGAAGGCCCAGGAAAATCTCTTGATAACCCCGTACCAACAAGAACCAGAACTGGGACCTCAGCTAAACCCAACTCCCATACTGGTGGGTCCGGAGCTTAGTCTGGAACAACAAGACCAACCGTGCCAACTATCTACCCCTGATAGTGCTGCTAAGTGAAGTGCCCCCTTGGACTCTTGCCGCTAGGTCACTCTCCCTCTGATAGCGCTGCTAGGCAAAGTGGCCCCTTTGAATTCTCACCAGCAGGCATTATGCCCCAGAGTATCAACATTAGGCAATACTGCCAGCCCGGAACAGCCAGACAACTCCTGACACATGGGAAAAAATTCTTGGGGCGCCCCTGTAAAAAGCAGCTCCACTCAACTGATGAGAACCAGCGAAAAGTGAAGGAATTAGAAAGAGAGTGTAAGGGCAGGATAAGGAGAAGACAATCCAATCTCCCCGACTTCCATCTTTACTTTGCACTATGTAGATAAAGGAGTCATTTTGAAAAGGTCTAAAAATGAGACAAAATATTTTGAAAAGAAACAGAGTTAGTATTAATTTCTTCTGCACTCAGCTACTCTACTCTGCAGTTGAGCCTTTGTCTTCAACCACTGGGGAAATAATAAAGTAGATTTTTTTCTTTACTGAGCACTGTGAACTTTTTATTTGAATCATGGATGCTATTTGGGTTCTCTCTGCCACCATCACCTTACTCCTCTGATTAGATAACTTCTTTTCCTTCCCCTCCACCACCACTGTTGCTCTTTTGTTTCTGTTCAATTAATCTAAGTCTCATATACTTTATGTTTGCAGTGCTGTAGCAGTGTAGATCCCAGGATATAAGAGAGACGGGGGTGGGGGGGTGAGGTAATATCTTTTATTGGACCAAGTTCTGTTGGTGGAATGGACAACAACTTCACAGAGCTCTTCCTTAGGTCAAGGAGCTCTTCCTCCTTCCCAAGACCTGAGAAGGAGCTCTATGAAGCCTGAAAGCTCGTCCCTTCCATCAAGAGAAGTTGGTCCACTTAAAGATATTACTTCACCCACCTTGTCTCTGTATATGTTACAACCTTTTCTTTTGCAAGGGAAGAGCTAATGTTTTGCTTGCAGGCCTTCCATAACTTGACTACTGTTAGCAATAACCCTGCTAAAATATAAATAAAAATGTGCATACAGTAGTTTTCTTTTATTTCTAAGTGCTGATAGCATAGCAGCCACTCATAAATCATTAATGATGAGCTTCTAATTATGTGCAGGAATCACAGTGGGACCCAACCTAATGCTGAAAATTTGCATATTCATGAATGCATCTGTACTTATGCATGGCAGAATCCATAAAGAGAAGGAAACAAATAATATTCTTTGCCATTTACAAAGTGTTGTTTGGCTGAAATTTTTTCTTCTTCTGAAGGTATGTGTCTTTATTGAATGGTCTCATTTCACACAGTTTTCTTTGGAGTCAAATTTTAGAATGTAGATGGCTTCAGTTTTTCCAAAAGAATGCGTCTAGTCTGCAGTGCTCCAGGTAATGAATACTGCAGACAATTTAGTGTCCACTTCATTTCTACTAGCTGACATGAATTTGAGTTAAAAAATATAGCAGGCATATGTTTAGTCTAGAACTAATGGGCTTTTTTCTAAATTTCATGCGACATAACTTGGCATCAGAATTTAAAAAGAAAATCTGCTCTTTTTTCACTGGATATTTACAATTGCCTGGAACCTGGAATGTTTGTTTTGGACAGTGTAGGTAGATTCTTTAGTAGATCAGCTATAATGGATAATTTGTAAATGTAAATTGTAAGGGTCTTGGGGAAGGGTCTGTTTTTTCATTATGTGTGTATACAGTGTCTTGCATAATGGGGTCCTCATCCCTTCTAGGCACTACTGCAATACAAATAACACCAACAATAATATGCAGTGTTGTTGTAGCTGTGTTGGTTCCAGGATATTAGAGAGACTGGGGTAGGGGGATGAGGTAATATATTTTATTGGACCAACTTCTGTTGGTGAGAGTGACAAGCTTTCAATCTTACACAGAGCTCTTCTTCAGGGTCCAGAAGAGCTCTGTGTGAGCTCAAAAGTCTGTCTCTCTCACCAACAGAAGTCGGTCCAACAAAAGGGCTCACCCACCTTGTCTCACCAACAACAGTAATTTTAATTATACAAATCTGTGAATAACATTGTGCATTTCTATAGAGCCTTTTATTCCAGGATCTCAAAGCATTTTCCAAACAACTTAAACAAGTTTCACATCATTTCTCTGGAGGACATAAGGATTATATAAAAACCACTGAACAACCACCATTGCTGCAGGAGGACAGCAATTTAGAGCAGGAAGTGAAAGTTCTACAACTAGCTGAAACTACACAAGGAATTTATGGAGGCAGAACAAAAGAATGGAATACAGGAATTGCCAGTATGGATTAGACCAGTAAGCTGTCTCTGACAGTGAGCAACACCAGCTGCTTCCAAGGAAGGTGCACTAAATCCTGCAGCAATCAATTCCGGAATAAATAACTTGCCCAAAGATAAAGTTTCCTTCTAACCCCTGAGCTATGAATCAAATGTAAACTGGGCTGGTGTCCAAAATAAGTAGTGATGGAGGGCTTGGCTATTAGATACAAACTCTCCTTAAGCAGGGTGGCTGACCATCCTGCCCCCTTCCCCATGTTCCCACCCACATATTTACACAGAGTCATGTCTGATCTCCAAGGAAAAATCAATCAGCCGACTAATGAATTTGGGGTTCTGGCCCCTCCCCCAATAATTTGTCTGCTCTAATTCCCACCACTGCTCTCCAGCTTCTCCTGAAGATGAGCAAACTGCCCCCCACCACTCTGCCCCCTGCCTCCCCCCTGAAAAAAAAAGCCAGCAGCCAAGACCTTCTGGTCCTTCTTTCAGTCCTACCCTCTTTGCCATATCCCAGTCTATCCTAGAGCCTCCTTTCACTACAGATCAAGCCCCTTCAACACACATACACTTCCCTTTTTCCCCCGGTCACAGACCCCTAGTACCTGCTGTCTCCTTGAAATCATGGGCTGGCCATCTCCTTGGTGGCTCTCTGTCAGCTTTCTCTCACTGGGGCCCAGTGTGCTTCTCCCGAAGGGAAGGTGGAGCTGCACACTGAGGATGCATCTATGCCCAGAATCTGGGGTACTCTGATTCTACCCCATTGGGTACTGACATGGCAGCCTATGAACATGCCCTGAGCTCAGACCCAGAGGCAAAATGGAAAAACAGCTTGGCAGAAAAACATTGAAATTTCAATGTTTTCATTCTACAGGTGACGGACCCATTTTTTCCCCTCTTTTTTCCCCACTATTTGTTGGTAATTTTAAAAATATAGTTTTTACCAAAATGTCATTGAAACGCCTAATCCTGATTGTTGGGCAATTAAAAATACTGATAACCATTTTGATAACTATTTCAATGTAACTGATCATTTTAATTGAAAATCTATGTGAATTTTTTTCAAAGAGGTCACCAAGGTTTCTCAAAAATAAATCCATTTTTGGAAAAAAAAAATCACACTTCAGCAAAAAATCATTTCAATTGGAACACTGCAACCAGCTCAGCTTTCAGAGGACGAAGGAACTCTCTAAGGCCTAGTTCACACTGCTATAACTATACCAGTGAGGGTGTGATATTTTTACCAAAATAGGTATACCAGTAAAAGCCCTAGTGGGGATACAATTATACTGGTATAAAGGGACCTTATTATGATACAGCTCATTGCCCTTCCCGTACAGAAATAAGCTATACCTGACAGAATTGTTATGCTGGTAGAACTGTGTCATACCGCTTTAAGTACACTGGTATAGTTAAAGCGCTACAACTTCTGTGTGTAGACATGTCCTTAGGGATAGAAGGCCACACGCCTATCCTTCTCTGACTGCACTCTATAGTGTTGTACTGAAGGTACTGGCTCCTGCTAGTTCCTCCTTCCCTGCTCTGCTACTCCTTGCTGCTCTCCACTGGGCTATTGGAGAGCAGGGGAAAACGAAAAGCACCTACCACAAAGGACTTTTGTTTGCTTAAAGAATAGAGGAGAGAGAATTTAATTGGTGGTGATTAGCGCTATTAGCCTCTACTTACCAAACTGCCATTTACTTTAAGGACCTCTGAAAGCAGAGAAAATAAAAAACGTTATACCTCATCAGTATTTGTTTGTGCCACATATTGCCTTGTTTTGTTAAGATTCACATGTTCTTTCTGCTTTTGCTCACATTGAGCTAATGGTACTACATATTAGTTATTATGGAACAATGGTATTGGTGTAGGAAGAGTTTAGGGATATCTGCTAGTGCAGTATAATTAGATAGACAAGGTGGGTGAAGTAATATCTTTTATTGGACCAGACAAGCTTTCAAGCCACACAGAGCTCTTCTTCAGGTCCTGAAGAGCTCTGTCTAAGATCAAAAGCTTGTCTCTCTCATCAACAGAAGTTGGTCGAATAAAAGATATTACCTCCCACACCTTGTCGCTCTAATATGCTGGGACTGACATGTCTACAGCACCACTGCATAGTGCAGTAAAGTGTTGTTGATGTAATGCTTGAAATTTATACTAGTGCTAGTGATATAAAGAAGTTTATAACAGTTATCACAACCACAAAAGTGGTACAAAATGAATCACTTCTTTTTTAGCCTATGACTGCAGTGGTGTTAACGGCCACTTCACCTTGAATGATCTCTTAGAATATGGGTTAACTACTTATGCTAAACAATAGGCTCCACCTTGTATTTAGGTGTGACTCTATGGGTATGTCTACATTGCACTTAGATACCTGTGGCTAGCCCATGGCAGCTGACTCAGAGCTTAGGCTAAGGGGCTGTTTAATTGCAGTGTAGACATTCAGCCTCAAGCTGTAGCCCAGGCTCTGGAACCCTTCCACCTCACAGGGTCCTAAAACCCAAGCCTGAATATCTACATAGCAATTAAACAGCCTCTTAGCCTGAGCCCTGCAAGCCTGAGTAGCTGGCATGGGCCAGCCTCAGGTGTCTAACTGCAGTGTAGACTTACCCTTTGAATACCTTCCCAAGACCTGAAGAAGAGCCCTGAATAGCTTGAAAGCTTTTCTTTTTCACCAGTGGAAGCTGGTCCAATAAAAGGTATTACCACACCCACGTTGTCTCACTACACATCTTGAAACACTTTTAAAGAAATGTGGACCTTTAATATTACTAAATCCAAATGCTGACACAGACAGCCCATAGAGGATCATATTCTCCAATGCACAGCAGCCATTTTGAATCACTCTGGTGGTGGAACTTGGCCCAGCAGCCAGTGTAATGAGCCCAGGAAGCTTGCCTCAATGTATGTATGATTCTCCAGAGGGGTATGGCTGCTGTGAGGGCACTTACACTTCCCTACTGTGATATGGCAGGGAAAATAGGGCATGGCCAGGATATTACTATGACATAGCAATCCTGAGCCGTCAGTTTGTCCCCCGAGGCACTTTGAAGTAGATGTAAATTAGAGCAGCCTCAGGCTTTCCAATATAGAATCTCAATATTAAGAAAATGTATCTTTCCAGTCACATTGGTTCATGTGTAACTTTTAGAAAAGTGGCTTAAAGTTAGAAAAGAAGCATTCTATTATTTTTATCCTTGAAATTCACCCAAACAGACCTTATCCGCCTAGTTCTGTCTCTGTGGTGTTTAATCCTTTGTCTTGTTGTCTACAATCCTGGGCTCCTTTCACACCAGGCAAACCTTGTAAAGTTCAGAAATCTCCAGCAACGGTATGTAGCAACCCACTAACTCAAGATCATTTTACGTGTTTTCTCTACTGATTTTCAATTTTCCCCCAGGGAAATTACTCCATAGGATGACCTCTTTGCTTGGTTCAAAAGATTAAGAAACTTGGCACACATCAAACTGGGATTTTTGACTTAACCTGCAGAGCTGAGATTTGAATCATCTCAGCATACAGGAAGCCCTCAAACTCAAAGGAAAAATATTGCAAACCATACTTTGAAACAGTGAAATTCCTTACAGCAGGACATGGAATTTCTTTGTGTCCTCCCAGATATCAACCTGCTATCACAGGGTATGTCTATAGTACACATTAATCTTACTAGCACAGGGGATAATAGCATAGATGTGGTAGCACAGGCTCCAGCAGGGCTAGCGATAGCAGTATGTACCCAAGCTCCCCAGCGGGCTTGTACTCTGGTTGATAGCTCACACTGAAGCCCATGCTGTCATGGCTATAGTACTATTGTTACCCATGTTAGCTAGATTAAAGCTAGCATAGATATGCATACCTGTACTACAATCACACCTTCACTTGCAGTGTAGACACATCCCAAGCAGCTTAGGTCCTGATCCAGAGCCCACTGAATGCAGTGGAAAGACTCCCACTGACTTCCCTGGGTTTTGTACCAGGCCCATAATTAGTATAAACATAATGGGCCAGACCCTCACCCTGTATGATCTATGCAGCACCACTGATGTCAGTGGAACTATGTCAATTAACACCAGAGGAGGATTTGGCTCAGGTCTGCCATTTCCAAATCTTTGTTTCTCTTGTCTTATTTTCATATTCTAGAAATGGTAGCCATGCCTACTCTCCTGCTGTCTCAGTTCATCCAGGAACTTTTCCATTATGAGACCATCCCACACACTCCTGAACCACAAGGTATTTTCAGGAGGCGTCGTCCTTTTCTAAAATTCTGCCAGAGCACAAACTGCTGCTAGCAGATGGTTATTAATTTCTTTAAAAACAAACAAAACAGAAAAAGTAAACCACAAGTACAAAGTACTTCAGTTACGAAGTCAAAAATCAAATGCACAAATACAAAATGGGGAATATCTGGCTCAGTGGTAGTACTGCTGAGAAGGATCTGGGAGTTATAGTGGATCACAACCTGCATGAGAATCAACAATGTGATGCAGTTGCAAAAAAGGCTAATATTATTCTGGGGTTTATTAATAGGAGTGTTGTATGTCAGATACAGGACGTAATTGTCCTGCTGTACTTGGCACTGGTGAGGCCTCAGCTAGACAACTGGGTTCAGTTCTGGGTGCTGCACTTTGGGAAAGATGTGGACAAATTGGAGAGAGTCCAGAGGAGAGCAACAACAATGATAAAAGGTTTAGAAAACCTGACCTATGAGGAAAGGTTAAAAAGCTTGGCACATTTAGTCTTGAGAAACAAAGACTGGGGGGTGGGGGGTAGGGGAACCTGTTAACAGCCTTCAAATATATTAATGGCTGTTACAAAGAGGACTGGGATTGTTTTCCATGTCCACTGATGATAGGAGAAGAAGTAAAGGGCTTAATCTGCAGCAAGGGAAATTTAGGTTAGATATTAGGAAAAACTTTCTGAGTATAAGGATAGTTAAATTCTGGAATAGGCTTCCAAGGGAGGTTGTGGAATCCCCATCACTGGAGGTTTTTAAAGTACAACTTGAACAAACATGTCAGGGATGGTCTGTGTTTACTTGGTCCTGCCTCAGTGCAGGTGGCTGCACTTGATGACTTCTCAAGGTCCCTTCCAGCCCTTTATTTCTATGATGAACAATTCTATGCATATCAGCAAGCTAAAACAATTAGAGATATGTCCACCTATATGCATTTAATTTGATTCGGGTATTTAAAGGAGTGTTTTGGGTAGCTAGTTTTGACTAACCTTCTCACATCCACTCTCACACCTACACTGGCTCTTTACATTTCTGACAAAGAAGGAAATGTGAGTTTTGTTACTTCACTTTTGGTAACTATTTGAAATGAAAAAAACAACAACCAACAAACAAGCTCATTAACAATCACAAATTTAAAAGAAAAAAACAATTTTCAGAATATAGAATATAATTTGTCATCTTTCTGCTTGTCAATCATGATGGACACTGCCTTATGCAAAGTCCCACTTCAAGCATCCTGGATCAGTCCTGGACCCAGGCACCAGTGGTTTAAATCAAATCAACAACAACAACAACAAAAAGGCAGAGTCTATAAACATAATAAAAAAGAGTCAAAAAAAGCCCTTGGTCCTCAGGACTTTCATCTTTGTCTACCTCCCTTGTACTTTCAAGGGGTTATAAGTCTCTCAGAGGCAGCCTGGTGCTAGCTCCTCTGGCAGAGAGTTGATGCGCTTTTGAAATCCCAAGCTCTTTGCCCCTTCCCTTCCTGTCCTGTTCCTCCCTCCTGCATTAGGCTTGCATTCATTAGCTATAGCAGCTGTGTGCTTGTCTCTCCATAATTTGTATGCACTGTTGTTGTAGCTGTGTCAGTCCCAAGATATTAGAGAGACAAGGTGGGTGAGGTAATATTTTTTATTAGACCAACTTCTGTCGGTGAGAGACATAAGATTTCCAGATAAACAGAGTTCTTTGTGACCTGAAGAAGAACTCTCTATAACTTGAAAGCTTGTTTCTTTCACCAACAGAAGTTGGTCCAATAAAAATTATTACCTCACCCACCTTGTCTGTCTCCATAAAGGACATTTCTCACAGCTGATTTTGCAGGGCAGGGCTGATTTTGCAGTCTGCAGGCAGGGAGGATTCTAAACCCCTTCCTACTTGTATTTTGTATGGGGTTTGTAGACCCTATCACACTGCTATTTACTATGGGTAACAGTTATATTGCAATTTTGGCATTCCTAGTCATAGATCTAGGACTCTATTGTAATATGCAGAACTTCAGTGGATTCACCATGACTTGTGCCATGAAGTTCCATGCCACTTTAGATGTGCATACAGTATTTGATCTAATGGCCTGTTCTTGCCACAGACTCTATGAAGCTGTGATTATTCTGCCTTTTACAATGCAAGTTGCACCTTAAAGTGATTTAGGTAATTTTAGTATACTTTACTATCAGTTTCAGATATTGTGTAGCACATAGTTTTCACTAATAAAGCAGAGAGCAAATATATATTGGGTGAAATCCTGGCCCTACAGAAGGCAATTGCAAAACTCCCATTGATTTCAATTGGGCTAGAATTTCATGCATACGATACCCAGTTTATATATATATGGCCTTTTTCTGTTTCCTATAAATATGAAAATAGCTTGGGCAACATTAAAAATGAGAGTATACCACACCAGCAGGATGGTAAAACATTAAAATCGCAGCCATTAAATGGATTAAAAACTGGCTAACTGATAGGTCTCAAAATGTAATGTGAACGGGGAATTGTCTTTGAGTGGGTGTGTTTCTGGTGGGGCCCTGCCGGGATAGGTTCGTGGCCTTAAGTTATTTAACATTTTAATCAATGACCTGCAAAAAACCATAAAATCAACACTGATAAAGTTTGCAGATGACACAAAGGTTAGGGGAATGGTAAATAATGAAGAGAACAGGTCACTGATACCAAACAATCTGGATCGCTTGGTAAGCTGGGTGCAATCAAACAATATATGTTTTAATATAGCTAAATGTATACATCTAGGAACAAAGAATGGAGAGCATATGTCATGATGGGGGGAACTTATCCTGGGAATTAGTAACTCTGAAAAAGATTTGGAGATTGTGGATGACAGTCATCTGAACATGAGCTCCCAGTGTGATGCTGTGGTCAAATGAGCTTATGCAATTCTCTCACCACTCCACCTTCCCACAAGGTAACAGATTATAAGGGTGAACATTTTCCCATTTGTTTGGCTTAACAAGAATATGTAATAAAATTAAAATGTGCAATAGAAAACAGTTTTAAAAATTCTGTATTTGACATCACAACAGCTCATTTATTACTTCTGTATGTTGTTCCAATAGTACAAATCTGTGACAGAGGCTCCCAATAGAACTACTGCTGTACATTTTTAACAGGAAGAGTATTTAACCATTGGAACAACTTACCAAGGACTGTGGTGGATTCTCCATCACTGGCAATTTTTAAATCAAGATTGGATTTTTTTTTTTTAAAATGGCCCAGTTAAAAATGAATTATTTTGGGGAAGTTCTATGTCATAGACAGGAGGTCAAACTAGATGATCACAATGACCTCTTCTGGCCTTGGAGTCTATGAAATCAATGAATCTATGAAGAATGGACACAGCATTTATCTTTATTGTGGATTTGTGCCTCCCTATACTTCACATAGGAAATACTGAATTACTCTGTAAATTTAACAACTGCCACTGGTAAATATCCAATTTTTATTGGCACTCACCATAAGATGGACAGGGCAAATAGTAACTTACAGTGATGGGCTGGAAAAGATTCTTTCTCCATTTATGCTTTGGTCATGCTTCCTACTTCGGAAAATCTCTTTAAGTGAAGGGACCACATTCAGAATGGAATTCTAGTCAGTGATTTCCAGATCACTATGGAAAACAACCTTTCATGAGCTTCTGCTGGAGCAGTGGTTCTCAAACTTTTGTACTGGTGACTCCTTTCACATAGCAAGCCTTTGAGTGCGACCCCCTTATAAATTAAAAAACACTTTTTAATATATTTAACACCATTATAAATGCTGGAGAAAAGCGAGGTTTGGGGTGGAGGCTGACAGCTCGCGACCTCCCATGTAATAAACTCATGACCCCCTGAGGGGTCCTGACCCCCAGTTTGAGAAACCCTGTACTGGAGCTTTGTAGTAATAAAATCTCAAGAAGGTTCCACTCTATGAGGCTGATGGAGATGTAGTTGGAGCAGTGGCTGTGAAGGTAGTGAGGGAGCAAGAAGCAAAGTTGGTAGGAATGACTGAAAAGCCAAGGTTTGGGCAGAGGTGGATGAAAAAGCAGGAAAGGTTTTGACGTGAAGGGGAGGTGGAGTGGGGAAATTTTGTATGTAGTAGAGATCTTAGAATGAACCCCCTACCATCCCGTGGAAATGTGAAATAAAGTTTTCATTCATCTTTTCCTTTTATTCATATCAGGGCTTGATGAGCTCTCTTAGGGCTGGGATCTGCATCTTGCAGTCCCCCCAAAGGAAGCAGCAGCTTCTAGTTGCTGGGCCCCAGGAGCAGAGCAGGGACTAAATTGTAACTCTGAGAATCACAGCTCAGTCCATTCTTCACCCCTACTGCATGGGGGAAGTAAATTGCACTAGTCCATTCCCTAATGCAGCTTGGTATTCATTTCGGCTGTGCTGGCTGGTGACCTGCGTGGAAAGGAACCAGGGCTCTGGCTACTCCCCACCTGTTGCCCATAGGTGGCTGTTCTATATCCACATTTGACCTACAATGCAGATAACTCCTTTTTGTCCCTTTGCCTGCTAGTACAGAAGTAAAGCCTGGGTCACAGTCTGGTCTTTAGCTTTCTACCTCTTTTATTGATCATCAAAGAAGCTAAAGTGTACACCAGCAAAGGCACAATGCTTCTAATCTCTATAACAGACAAACACTTACTCAAACTATATCACTGTATATGGGTCTGATCTGGAAGTCAGTGGAAGTTCTGGATACACAAGGAATGCAGGATCACGACCCAGCTATGAGCTGTATTAATCAAGTGAGATCTGATTTCAGAGGTGCTGAGCACCCATACTTCCCAAGGAGACAACAGGCACTGAGGGTTCTCAGCACTTCTGAAAGTTAGGCCCAAAAGGAACAGAAGAGGTAGATGAAGAGATATTCCTATCTGTAAGTCTCCTACTTTTGAATTCTAAGGAAATTCTAGTAGATACATTTTTGTTTTCTATATTTATATGTCCTAATAGGAGATGAGAAATCATGTGACATCTTTATAATCTTAGCTTATTTCAGTGGTATGGCTGTACTTTAACTGTGAACCAGCCCATGACACTGAGCTGAATCAATAAGAGCCATCATGCGTCGGACACTTTGAAATGCTAATGGTTTATGATTGGGAATCCACTCATTATATCATTGCTGTACCTCAGCTAGATTAAAATTGGTTTTTAATTTAATCTCTTGCAGTTACCAGAAGTATTGCTTGCATTATAGCTCATTTCATAGCACTCAACACATCTGCAAGTTTTTCACATAGATCACCTTGTTACCATCTGGTGGCTGTTCATGTTACAGTCTCTGTCTTAGTGGACAGGTGCTCACATTCAAAATCTTGATTATAATAATTTGCTCCCTTTTGGACACTTGTAGCTATGAGATCCAGAATCGAATGGCCATTGAGACTTCAATAATTTCTCACCTTTAGAGACAGTCCCCACACAACAGGCTTGAGGCACATTGGCAAGACAGTCGAGAAACTTCCATTGTCACTGCCCATGCATCTATTTTGTGGGGGATTTCCAGAATCATCAAGATGGCACCTTCCATGTGCACTGAATTCACTTTAAAAAGAATGAGAGATGTTTTAGACATGAGCTCTTGTAGACACTAGCACTAATGGTCCATTTCCCATTCTCTGATATTTGGAGACATTTTTCTGCTAATCAGAGGGAGTGAAGATACTGTCTACTACTGCGTAAAGGTAGGAGGTGCTTTTTTGAACATATAAAGGACTGTGATGACAGAGAAAAATGGATTCTGGTTCTACTTACATAGGTTCAAATCCAAGAAGTCAATAGAGTCATTCTTAAATTGCCCTGGTGTCAATAACATCAGATTCAGGACCTCTAGGTAAGGTGAACCTTGGGAATTTTGCTGTTTTTGCTGGTGGCCTTTGTGTCTTCAGGAAAGTAGAATCACAGTGTAGGCATCTGCCATTCTATTACAATTTCCGCACTGTGCCTTGGAAGGCAATCACTTCAAATAAAATGTGATACTAAAAAATAAATTAAAAATATAAAACACAACTCAACAGCTTAGTACCTTACCGTGCAGTCTCTTTGAAACTGCTTTTAGAAATGTGGGCCCCCGCAGCCTCGCCGTTAATTTGTGTATTTTCTTAAGCACATAATAGCACAGACATCTCAATATAAGACTGGCACTATTCATAAGTTGAGGGAATGAAAATTAAGTTTGTTTTTATTAATTCATGGAGCAACCCATGTCTGGTACGCACAGCCTATGTTTCGCAAGTTAAACACAGAAAAGGAAATACATTCCCTCTTTATTGCTGCAGTTGCTTTAAATTAAAAGGCTGAAGAAAGACAATGTTATGTAACACAAAGATTCTTTTATTTCTCTTAACAAGCTTTATGAACATACTGATGTGTTTTATAAACATAATAAATTTTATCTGTCAAATCAGTGGGAAAACACAGCCCCAGGGCTCAGTGCTGTGTTGTCTCTGAAATGATACTAGTAAAGTCATACTAAAACTACAATTAAGCTAAGAAGAAACCTTTTAGTGGGTGTTTACAACATTTTAATACTAATGGAACCATGTTTGCTGCAATTGAAAACAATTTGGTAAAAGCTCGTAGTGCAAAAGGCAATGCATTTTCTTTATACAAGTAAAGAATATAAGATTAAAGGTCAGGAATAAAACTGGCAAAAGCTTTCATTGCTTTTACTGCCACTGAGAGAGGATGATCTAACTTGCTTGTCTCATGAAGAAAGTGTGCCGGCCACTCTGCAGTTGTTGTTATAGTGCGAAGGAAACAAACGAACAGATGGGTATAAAGAGAGGAGGCCTACATATGGTAAGATCTGGGCTTATTCTGCTATCGAGCATTGCAAGGGAGTTCCACTGCTGATGGCCAGCTGGGGAGAACACTTGGCCCCAGACTTCCTAGAGTCTCAGTCTGAGCTCTGTCAGCAGCACTGTGCTTGTCAGTCAAAGGTATTATGGGCGTTATACAAAAAGAGGCCATGTCTTTGGTGCTAACAAGAACTTGTGCCTTTGAGTGTCCTAAAGACTGGCACCAGGATCTGGAAGCATATTCAGAAATTAATGGGGAAACTGTGGGAAAATCAGAGAAGTCTGTTATGAGAGTAGTCTGTCTTGCCTCATAGGTAGACTGTTATGTCCCCAGATAGCTGATTATAGAGAAAGGTACTTCTGACCAATTCTCTTATCCTAGCATTAGTAATGACTCCAGGATGACCCAGAACCTGCACATTGTCTTGACAATCGGAGGCAGACATCTTCAATGAAAGGTGATGTCAAGGCTCCTGGTCTTTCCTCAGATTGATTCACATTTCCTGGCAACATCACTTCTATATTACCCAGACTATCCTTGAGGCATTTAGGTATTGGTACTTTTCTCGCAAAGGCACTGGAATGTGTACGTGACAATGCTGTCTATGTTTCAGAACAAGATGTAGCGATGGGTGCTATCAGCATATTGTGGGCATTTTTGTCCCAGAATCTCAAAATCAGAACTAG
The DNA here is from genome assembly GCF_028017835.1 of Emys orbicularis. NCBI lineage: Eukaryota > Metazoa > Chordata > Testudines > Emydidae > Emys > Emys orbicularis. Next base: position 47,659,960 of record NC_088684.1, on the reverse strand, counting down.
TTGTTTCACCTAGAGAGGGGACTGGATTGAGGCTTGCGGCCTCCCAGAGTTGAGAGTGTTCAGTGAGAAAAAGATGCTGCTCACCACAAATGCTTTGGGATCTCCCCAAGAGAAATGGGTGAAGCCAGCTCAATGAGACTCCACTTACACATCTTAGGCCTTGCCCTCAGTATCTCATGGTTTCAAAGATTGCTGAGAGATTTTAGAACATCACCATGGGATAGTAATTCTATCACTATAATTCTCTCTCAGCACCAGCAGTGCTGTTTCAACCTTATCCTGCTTTGAAGCCTGATGGGGAGGGATTTAGGAGCTTGCTGGAGGACAAGTTCTCCTGGAACTAGTTGGTGCAAATTTCTTAATAATCTTATTAAAAAGTCCAGGCTAGAGGCATCCTGAAGTTCATCTTACCTTTATTTTTATTTTTTAGAGGAAAACTTTTCATTTGGATTACACGATGTGAAAGGGGATATTTCAATTACATGGTGTAAAAACTTGGAGAATAAACCCAATATCTTCTTTTCAGCCTTTGTTTTGGTAAATGTCATTTAAAAAAGAATTAATACCTTTACATGTTTAGGGGTGAGAGACAAATACTTCACTGAAACATTTGTACGAAGCTCAGTTTCCCACCATGAATTGCCTCTACCATCCACAGAGAAATCTTCAAGGCAGAAAGCTGGCAGTTGAGGGAGTTCTGAAATGTATATTCAGTAAGTTAAAGCAGTATAATAGGAGTAGTGTTTGTGTTGCTCGAGTTAGTTTATATTTGTCTTTCATTATAAACAATTAGCTATAATATACTTTGAGTATAAAGAGCATACAAAGTCTGAATTCAAGAGTTTTTTGTTTTGGTTTTAATTTGAAGAAAATAAGTTAGGCTCTGGTGGGTTTTTTTGTATTAATTTTATTTATTTACATGTATAAATAAACTGCTATCTCAGGCACCAAACACCTTTGCCAATAGTTAATACATGGTCATAGGAGCACTTTATAGAGGTGGGGAAACTGAGGCATGACAGTGTGACATATCCTGTCCAAATGACTCAGAGTATTTTCTAAAGTTTTCAGGGGCCTGTGTTGATTGGCTGTTTGCTCCAACTCCCTGCCATCCCCTTCCTCACAGTCTCTTTACCTCCAGCTTTACTCCACATTGGACCTCACTCTTTCCTCCCCAGCCTATCCCCTCCTTCCAATGCCCCCTGCCTCCTCTTGCCATTCAGTTTAGCTAATTCCCTTCCAACTGACCCCCCACTAAAGAAAAACATGGAACAAATATGACATTTGCTGCCTTCCATCGTTATCTTTCCTTGTGTTATATCCATTTCCCCACTATCTGTCTGTCTGGTCTGTTTAGACTGTAAGCTCTTCATGGCAGGGACTGACTCCTGACAAGTGAGCGAGAGGAGGGCATGAAAACAGTTTATAAATATTTGAAAGGAGTAAACACCGAGGACCAGAGGAATTATTTAGTGTGGTAAATGGCAATTTCACTAGGCACAATAAAATTAGGAAAGGGAAATTTTAGTATGAATAGTGAAAGGAAAATTCCCTGGCAGTGAGATCAATTAGGTGTGCAATAGTCTGCAAAACAAATGGTGGAAGCCTCATTACTGGAGCCATTGAAAGTTACAATGGACAGGGAACTGGAAAAAGTACTGTGTGCAACAATTGTATACTGGCAGTGAGATGGACAGGATGATCCAATAGGTATTTTCCTTGAACTTCTATGAAGATATTTGTTTAATACTAGAGAGCCTCGACACACACACCCTTTCAAAGTAAAACAACAAGCTGAGCTGTCTCCTTAGTAATGGTAATTTACCAGAAAAATACATGTGGGGGCAGCAGGGGTAGGAATATGTGAAAGGATGGGAAGGGTTAGACGAGCTATAAATATAGAATTAGCATGCAGATTTAAATCTAGGTACATTATATGGACAAGCACCACACACAAAGAAAACATATACTGGAACACTACATCAAGAAGCATGCCTCCCTTATCACTAAAGAATAATAGAGTTGCAAAGCTGCTCTGCTATTTCTCAGCCAAACTCCCTCCTGCTAAGAGCCCATGCAGAGAGACAATGTAGCAAATTATGAACAAAATAAACAATAAAAACAGGAGAAAACTGTCTGCTCAGTATAACTCTTGCATTTCTTATGTTCAAATCCAGCCCAGGGATCAAGTCCAGGATATGGCCAGCTGTATTTGGGATCAGAGAAAACTGTGAGAAATTTGAGGTGGAGCGCTCTGATAGGTTTTTGGCTATCCTGTCAGGGACATTGTCCCCATAGAAGTTGAAACCCTTAAGACAATGAGTCCTGGAAACCTAACCATGTCAAACAGAATCTCTGTCAGTTCCCCTGGGAAGCCTTTGAACCCAGAAGGGAATAGAATGACTAGTCCATCACAAGATTTGTCCTCCCTTGTTCTGGGCATGTGGTGAATAATGTACCCTGGGTATGAGGAGTAAGGTAACACCAGTCCTGGGTGCTTTATGTGATGCAGACCAGGTCAGGAGAATCATCAGCAACAGAATCATGGATATTTTGGGTGGTATTTTGGATTCCTGGATTATGAGTGCATGAGTCCCAGCAAACGGAATGGCATGTCAGTGTGTTATATGAAAATCCAATCAAAATTTAATTATTCCTTTCACACAGGGCCCTGACTGAAGGCCCTTGGATCCCAGTAGATTGTTGTTAATATTTCCCATCATAGTTGATTGTATGAGAGTCCGTTTGTTTCAGTGCATCTTCTTGTATGAATGCAAACTCATGAGGGATCTACAGATGAGTCCACACATCAGGCAGATGTGGCTGCATGTTTTTGCCACAGCCTGATTTCTTTGCTCAGCGTCCCATGTGTTTGGGTTGACTTGACCAGCTTTCTAGGTGAACTTTGAGTGTGTCCTAATATTTTTTTTGCTGGCCTTCCAGCATACATGCTCCTGTTTTCAACTGTCCAGAAAATATGGTGTGAGGAATTGTGCATCACCCATATGTATGAGGTGACCAGCCCTTTGAAGTTATGTCTGTACGATTAGGGATTCAATGCTAGTCATGCAGCACCGGTTCAGGACTTGGATATTTGGTATCCTGCCCGACCACTTGATGTTATATATGAAACACAGTATATATTGATGGAAATGTCCATAGAGTTTCATATATAGTGTAATATTTTCTTTGTGGACTCAGCTGGATGCCTCTTACCTCTCACTTTTTATGTGAATGGATCGAGAGAGTAAGCAAACCAGCTTACAAAGCACCTTTCGGCTGAAGATCCCAAAGCATTTTAAAAAGGGAGATGAATATTACTATTCCTATGTCATAAGTGAGGAGGCTGAGGCACAAAAGGGAAGATTTTAAAGATATTTAGGTGTCTAAAGCTGCAGATAGGCACCTATTGGGATTTTCAAAAGCACCTAGGGACCTAACTCCAGTAGTCACCTACTCCTTTAAAAATGTGTCCCAAAGACTGTAAGTGAATCAGCCCTTCACGTCACTCCCAGTGAGTCAATAGCAGAGTTGAGAATAAAACACCAGGGCCCCATTCCATACTTTTGGGTTGAAATCCTAGCTCTGTTAAAATTAATGGTAAAACTCCTATTAAGTTCAAGAAAGGCAGGATTTCACCCATGAAGTCAAATGGGGTTTTGTCATTGACTTCAAAGGGGCTGGATTAGGCTCACAAATCTCCCAACACCAAGTGGGCACCCTGTACTAATCACTAGATAGCATTGCTTCTCACAGGATGAGAGCAGAGAAGCATCAGAGAAGAATGAGGATGATTTAGAAGTGGCTAAGGAGTAGCTGGTTGACCTGACCAGGGTCAGAAGGAATCTGGGAGCATCCATGAATGTCCAGAAAGTAGCCAGAAGGTTAGAGAGTATCCTAGGGTATGTCTACACTACAGGATTAATCCGAATTTATATAATTCGAATTTAGGAAACCGATTTTATAAATTCGAATGTATTCGGCCACACTAGGCACCATTAATTCGGTGGTGTGCGTCCAAGCTACCGTAGTAGCATCGATTTCCAGAGCGTTGCATTGTGGGTAGCCAATAACATCTAATTGCCAATAACATCGAATTGCGGCCACACTAACCTTAATTCGGATTAACAATACCGATTTTGACGCTACTCCTCTCGTCGAGGAGGAGTACAGAAATCGAATTAAAGGGCTCTTTAATTCGAATTAAATGGCTTCGTTGTGTGGACGGGTCAAGCGTTAATTCGAATTAAAGCAGCTAAATCCGAATTAAAGTCGTAGTGTAGACCAGGCCCTAGAGAACAGGAGTAGCAGTTGTGAGGGCTGGGTAAGTGTCAAAAGGGGAAAAGAAGGAGGAGCAGATTGGAATAGTTTCCTTTACAATTTCATTTCTCTAACAGTTTTATGGTTCAGCTGTTTAAATTCACATTGGGCTGAAACTTGAAACACAAGCTGTTAAACATGTGCAATAAGGCTTGTATTAAAAATGGTTTAAACCAGACTGGTTTTAAAATCCAGAATAATCACCTCTGATTTTTTTAAATACATTTCAACTGGAAAGAAAAAGAAAGACAGCCAGTAAAAATAGAAACCTCCAGCTTTTGTGAACACATGTTCTGTATTGTGCTGGAGTCATTCATTTTTTGTTCTTCAGTCAAGTTATTTGCCTTTGAAATGTAGCTGCAGTACCTGGGTGTTGGACATTGGCACAAACAATATGCTGTGCCACTGAAGCACTTAAATGAAGATGCTCCTAGACTAACAGAAGAGTTTCTCCCATCAGCATAGCTAATGGCAGTAGCTATGTCAACAGGAGAAGCTCTCCTGTCAACATAGCCCTATATATACGGGAGTTGGGGGTTAGGTTGGTATAATGACGTCGTGGTTTTTTCACACCCCGAGCGACGTAATTATACAGATATAAGCTGTAGTGTTGACCTGGCCTAAGACACCACATCACAAACACATTGTAACTGTTTGCTGATACTGATAGGATCTAGAGATGAGACCATTCCATTTTCTGAATGCTGCCTTTCTATTGGGTGGCTCTCTCACACATTTGTAACAGTGTAACAACATAGAGAAGTAATAAATGAGCCGTTGTGATGCCAAATAAAGAGTTTTGAAACAGTTTTCTATTCCACATTTTATTTTATTAAATATTCTCGTTAAGCCAAACAAAGGGGAAAACATTCACCCTTATTATCTGGAAACTTGTGGGAAGGTGGACGGGGAGAGCAGAGTGGTATTGGCTGTGTACACATTCCCAGAAATATTCTGTTCGCACAAAGCAGGAGCATTGAGGGATAAGAAGGGGGGAAAGTGGTGGGGCACACCTGACTACTTCTTTAGGGCTTGATCTTGCACAATTGAAATCTACGGGAGAAATGCCATTGACTTCAGTAGGCACCGGAACAGGGTCTGCATGCATCACCAGTTGTTACATGCTGCACATTGCAATCTATAGACTGCTCATCTGGGGGGCCCAATTGTGTCCCTTAGATGGCCACTCCACTTTCTAGTTGGACTTTGATGTTCTGGTGAGTCAGTAGCCTGATTCCTTTGAGCCTTGGTTGAAGGCCTATCCTGCAGTTGCATAGTTGCTTGAAGGAGCCCGTCCATTCTCTTTACTTCCCACAGCACACCTATGCGTCATGGGTGAGTTTTTCAACAACACTCATCATTGGCCTAACTCTGCTCCAATTCAGTCTGTGATAAAACTTCCATTGACTTCAATGGGAGCAGAGTCAGGCCAATGTTGAACTCTCGTGAAAATTCCACCCTATTGGTGTAAACTGAAAACTCTGGGACCAGGGCTCTTTGTTTTATGTATATAGTACCTAACACAACAAGGCTCTGATTCCTTGCCAGGGCCTCGAGGCACCACCATAGAATATATATAAAAACCCACACAAAACAGGAAGGATGCAGCCATAAAGATCTAACAATGTGACAAAATTAAAGCTAAACACTTTAGCTAAAGCAAAATTGCTCCATCTCTGCACATGGGATAAGAATAGGGGTGGGGAGATGGGGGGAGGCAAAGATGGGAAGCAAAGAACAGATGGAGTGTAATGTGTATCAACCACACTTTCCTCCCATCCTCCAGATGGCTCATCTCTGTCTCTGCCCAGCTCACCCCCTGATAGCCCTGTAGCAGGAGGCAGGACTGGCACTGGAATAGAGTCTGTATGCGGGCTCCATGCTGGCTCTGTGCAGGCTGGGGAGGCCCCTCTGGGTGGATCCCAAAGGAGAACCAGGCCCTTTATCTTGCCTAAGTACTGCGGTGGCTCAGAACAATGGGAGATCTTATAAAGAGATTAACAAGATGTCATAATACATAGGCACAAAATATTGAGTATATACAGCATTGACACCCACTCTTGAATGTAATTGCATTGCTTAATTTTAATGATCATCTACTGTTAGGGACAGATTTTAAAAATATAAGCTATGTTGTACCAGCAATATATGCATCTGTAAAGATGTGCAACAATTACACACAAACCAGTGTTTGCACAAACAATTTTTTTCTTATGGGCTTTCCCCTGCAGTTCCACTTGCACATACTTGGCACACATAGTTTGGATACCTTGTTTGGAAAACTTGGTCATCATTGCAATAATAGCTTCTGATATAGTATTTTCTTTAATTTAACAATGAGGTTATTAATGAATGTGGATGCTATGGATCACATTCTCATTCTGCTATACCAATATACACCAGATGAGGACCTACTCCTTTGTCTTTACAAAAACTAAAAATACATACCCACTGAAGGAAGCTAGTGAACATAGTAGCAGAAAGCCAGGTGTAGCTTTTCTTTTTGATATGGTGTCTGGGAATATTCTTACAGTTATCTCCAAGAGACAGATAATTAGCTCTGTTATGGCTTTAAAATATTGAGATAAAAAGGGACCTTCTGGAAAAATGAGTTTTGGCATTAGACGCAATACATAAATATTCTCATGATGGAGAAATACATACAAAATTACACAGAGACCAAGGCTGAGCTCATTAATCATCTAGCTGAATTTATTTTATTTAGGGCTAACAGGAATTTTAATAAAGAATAGGATGATGTCAGTGAAAATACAGGCTTGCTGACTGTGATAATTATGCAGATAGATCTATCCTTGCTTTCTTGACAATACCAGTGTAATTACTACAAAATCACAATAAGTTGAGAAACTCTTGTTGATTTCTATGTGCCATCGTATTAGTCAGATCTTTGCTTTTTTTAAAAGATCTATATGTTAATGGACTCAATCCTTCATTCAAACACGAGACAAAAGCTACAGCTTCATAAGAAATTATAATTGTGATAAAGGCATTATAATAAGAGGGGGGAGGGAACCTCCTGGGGCGAATGAGAACCCTGAGGAATTCTGTGAATAATTTAAAGATCAATTAGCTCCTCATCTGTTAGGAACTTTTACTAATTCTTTGTAGACAGCATGTTTCTTCTTCTGTGCAGACGGCAATAATTTCTATATTATTTATGAAAGACAACAAATGAGCTTGGATTTTTTTGGCATGGACTGGTATCATTAATCAGTTGTGACTGTATGATGTAGTTAAAGTCTTGGCAGCTCAATCTAATGTAATTTAACACAGGTTAATTTACCCAGATCGAGTGAAGTTTATGACAAACTTATTCAAGTGTGTATGTGTATTTCAGACTATACCCAGACTGAAATGATGCCCTATGCTATGTTGGTGCTTAACCTATGTCCAGTGATAATAATTTAAATATCAATATTGTTAACTATTTCATCCCTCCTCTATGAAAGGAGAGGAAGGATCACAGATGCGGGCAATTTACTGCAAGTGACATCTCATTTTCATGCCACAGTGGATAGCATTTGGAAGACACAACTACTCTTCCTCCCCCACCCCAATCAAGAAGAAACCCAAGGAGTTTAGCAAAGCCCATGGGCATATTCAAGCCCCACTTAGGGGGCGCCAAACATATTTTGAACATTTGCACAATCTACTGGGAGGAGCATCTCACTCTGGCAACTCACATGGGTGAAATTTACACTGTGGGTGGAACCTGGAATAATACCACCACAATTCTCGTTCCTGATGGGTACAATTATAATATCTGTCATGTACTTCTTCAAAAGTGGATGCTTTTCAATGGTAGATTGAAATGATTCCTATTGTTAATATATATAATTTGTAATTCTGTAAAGCCCTTTAAAGACCACAGAAGACGCTAAGTACATTAACAATAAAAATATTGCAGTTCTTCTGACTCAACAACCATCCACTACTTTAGAATCCTGTAGTACCTCTAATGGGGCAGGATTAAGACAGGAGTATCGGCAACACATTTAATGTATTGGAGAGGTTTGAATTTATTAGGGCTGTCAATTAATCTCAGTCAACTCAAGCAATTAACACAAAACAAATTAAATAGATTAAAAAATAGTCATGATTAATCACAGTTTTAATTGCACTGTTAAACAATAATAGAATACCAATTTACATTTATTATAAATATTTTTTTGATTTTTTCTACATTTTCAAATATATTGATTTCAGTTACAATACAGAATACAAAGTGTACAGTGCTCACTTTATATTATTTTTATTATACATATTTGCACTGTAAAAAGATAACCAAAAGAAATAGTATTTTTCAGCTCACCTCATACAAGTACTGTAGTGCAATCTCTTTACCACGAAAGTGCAACTTACACATGTAGAATTATAATTTTTTTTACATAACTGCACTCAAAAACAAAACAATGTAAAACTTTAGAACCTACCAGTCCACTGAGTCCTACTTCTTGTTCAGCCAATCGCTAAAACAAACAAGTATGTTTATATTTATGGGAGATAATGCTGCCTGTTTCTTATTTACAATGTCATCTGAAAGTGAGAACAGGCATTCTCATGGCACTATTTGGCCAGCATTGCAAGGTATTTATGTGCCAGATATGCTAAACATTCATATGCCCCTTCATGCTTCGACCACCATTCCAGAAGACATGCTTCGATGCTGAATTTTTAATTGCTATTGTATTATTGTTTAACAGTGCAATTAAAACTGTGATTAATCTCAACTATATTTTATCTCGTGATTAATTTCAATTATTTTTTAAAATCATTTGACAGCCCTAGAATTTATTTTAATGGCAGCATGATAGAATCCTCTACTTGGAATGCAAAAAAGATGACACAGAAGGCCGTGTCTAACTTAGAAGCTATTGCAAGCTACCATATAAATACATGGGCCCAGACTGTAATTTCACACTCAAGATTGCAGTGCAGGAAACTCCAGATAGGATTGTGATTTACGGACACCATTTCTCTCTCAGCTCCCCAGTGGATAGTACAAGCGTGCACACTATTTATCTTTGATGTTTTTATCGCACCCATTGCTGTGGTATCTAAGCATGAGTACCTAACCCTTTGCATGGTGACATCTACTCTCTGAGAGCAGAAATTGCTCTTATGCCTGGTCTTTGTGTGGGGGATGCAAAAGGAGGAAAAGCCTCTTGAGAGCAATCTGGCCCATATTCTGTAATAAGTACTCAGGGTCAGATTTTTAAAGGTATTTGGGCACCTAACTCTCAATGGGAGCTTTAAAAATCTGGCTTTTTTTACTTAATTCTGCCAATGTTTACTATTTGAATAAGGAATGGTTACATGGGTAAGGCTCCAGATCTGATCCTTAGTTAAGTATGAAAATCCTTATTATTGTGTAATTCGAAGGATGGAACAATTACCACCCATTATGGCCACTTTCCTATACTTTTGTGGGGTATTTCTTTTACCATTTTTCTGAAATGAGTATTTAAAGAATCAGAGAAAAAGATACCTCTTCACAATGCTATCATTAAATGCAAAGTATTTCGGGTGAAAATCACACTCCTCACAAGCTCTCATTCTTGTTAACAATTGTTACACAGTTCAGAAGGTCAATAATATGTCATATTTATTTATGGGACAGCATAAGCACAACAATGTAACATCACATCTTCCATTTCCCTAAATGGGACAGAGAGGCAGAGGGGAATTACATAGAATGTTTATAATATGGGGGAGGGGGGGATAAAAAGTGTTGTGCTAATTTACAGATGTTGAGGACACCTACTAATTTATCTAGTAGGCAGGAAGTCTGTGAAGGCTGATCGGTATAGGATTTACAGATTTTAATTATATCCATAGTATTAAAGGCTAATTAAAGTATTAAAAATACAGCTATTCCAAACAATTTCAAGCAATGCATTCATGGGGAAATTTTGAACACAGGTAAGACAGCTGCAGCCAATTTATAATCTTGCATTCCTGTAGTCTTTATTTTGCCAACGTGTAAGAAAAAAATCTCTACTTGCTAATTGCAGGTAAATCTGCAGTTATAGAAACGGTTTGGCACCCCGCTGTGAACCTGATGTTGTATTACAGCCAAAAGGTAGTGTTCCTTTGATTGAGAAGATGAATAATTTAGTTAAAGATGTAGTAAAAAGAAGTGGTAGCTTACCATTGGCCTTCTTTTATATCATCTTTCTGGTTAGCAATTTCAATATTTAACTTCAGAATAGTAGCTTAACTTTTGCTCTCCGCAGAGAAATCTCTAGGCTTTCCACTCCTCCATAGTAAGCTTAATGGTTCTACCTAACTAATCTAATGATAAAGGTTCTATCTTAAAGAGTGTGTGTGTGTATTTTTATATATATATATATATATATATATATATATATATATATATATATATATATATATATATATATATATATATATATATATATATAAAACCTACACAAACCCCAATGGAAAAGATGAGGAAAAAATGACAAATATAAATTAATCAAGCAAGACATAACTCATAATATCTATATATGTGATAGCTATACTTAGAGATCAGTGTAAGGGATATGACAAATTCAATTTCTCCTCCTTTATCTATGATCTTACGTTTTGCTTGACGGATGTAGGATACTGTTAGTCATTTTTCCTTATCATTTTCACTGGAAAAAAAATTAGGAGGATAACTCTAGTATAATCAGGAAAATTATCAAGCCCCATTCACCACCTATAAAACAGTGGATCGCAAGTTTTAAAATCATCTAAAGAAAGTAATTGCTCTACATTAAATACACCTAGATATCTGTCCTCTGATAAATAATTTAGGAAACATTATGACCCTGCACTTACATATAAGTAAAATGTAACCATAGAGATTCCAACAAACTGAACAACGGGAGAGTTAACTCCAAGAAAGTATAAACTATCACAGGAAGGTTATATCTAGATGGCCCACAAGGCATGAAGAACCCTCTGTTGGGGAGCCAGCCTTGCAAATTGTGGAGGCCTCAGGTTGTGGGTTTGGAGGACATCACTGAAGTTCTTTGTGCTTTGTTTTTATGGATGCTGGGATTGATGATAGCATGTAATGGTATCCTGGAACTGATACCATTTCTATACGCACAGATATCTCTCTGTTAATAGCTAGGATGTACTTTAGCCTTTTATCTCCAGTTTATAGGAGGAATGCTGCATGGATCCAGGGACAAAAGAAATGGAGAAAGAGAGGAAAAAGTACTTTTTATCAACCTTACTTATTCATGGGCTGAGGGAGAAATAACTACATCATCAGTTGTCTCACTGAGACTGTTTCTACTGGCAAGGCAACATGACTTGTAACCCAAGTAGTATGGGTCAGGTAGAGTATGTGAACTTAGGACATATAAGAATGTCCATAGATGAAAAAGAGGAGATGACAGAAAGAAAAGTTGTGTAGGTCCTGACTTCACATGGTTTACCTGACCGATACTTCTTTAATCTGTCTTTCACTCTACAAATTTACAAATGGTGACCACTTGTGGTGAGGAGATGTCAACATCCTTATGGACTATATCCCACTGCATGTGGTGTACAAAAGAATTTCTGAATTCTGGTCATTTTTAAAATTCATGCTGAATAGAAATAGGCTTACATCTAATATTCAAAATCATGATCCCAAGCAGCATATGAACCAGTTTGGTCAAGAAGACTATCAAGGAAAAAAATACAATTTAGAGTTATTTTATTCAGGTAAAATATTTGGGAAGAGACTATTTGATTTATATATTTAAAAACTGCCCTATTCTAGTCTTAATGTATGATTTTTATGTAAGCAGGGTCTGAATGAGCTCTCCCTGACAGCTAGCTGAGGAGGGAAAATGTCTTCAGGACTGGACTGTATTTACATGAACACACCCACTCTGTCTAGGTATCCAGCAGATAGAGCTGTGTTGCCAAAATGATCGACTTTGGCTGGTGCTGAGTTACAAATCACTTCAGTACTGAATGCAGGGTAATGAAATGTTGTTACCCTTATTGTATGAGTAAAGGGCAGCAGAATTGTACTTAGCCTGCCCTGATTGAGGTGTCACCCTCAACTGAACTGAACTCGCTAAGCAGGTGCCTTGGATGCCAGACCCCTGTGGTATCCTGTGAGAGAGAGAAGGGGTGGGGACAGGTGTCCCTGCTGGGAGATGTGGGCTCTGCTTAAGAGTCCTAGGCCTGGTTTATCCTGCCCTTCCAAGATAGAGCTAATTAAGACTCCATTAGGAGTCTCTTGTTTTTTTAAGTGATCACTACAGCTGAAATCACTTGTAGGACAGTGTTTCTGACCAACCTGTTTCAGCAATGAGGTTCCCCCAGTAAGAGCTGAAAATCACTAAGAGCTGGCTGGAACCTCAGGAGACCGACCGAACTCCAGAGGTCACAGCAGAGAAGCAGGTGGCAGCAGAAGGTGACAGTCTGCATCAGTGATGACTGGCAGGGTGGCCAGTGGAGCAGCTGGCAGGGCAGCCAGCAGAACGTTGACCAGAAGAACAGCAAGCAGCTGATAGGGTGGCCAAAGGAATGGTGAGCAGCCGGCAGAGTGGAGCAGCGAGCAGGGCGGTGACACCAGAGCAAGTGGTTGGATGGTGGAGAAAGCAAGGTGCCTTCTCCCCCACACCAGGGTGGGAGGTGAACTAACACATATGCACCTCTGAACTCTGGGCTTTCAGTGACCAAGGACAACCACTGTGAGTGGGGTGTGGTGAGGGAGCAGAGAGGGGCACATTAAAGGAGCTTTTGGTTGTAGAACTCAAGAAACTGAAGCAAAATACAATGCCCAGCATACTCTGGGGTGGGTATTTTTTGCTCAAGGTTTTATGTTAATTAATCTGGCTTGCAGCGTTTTCCATATTTAATGCCGGGAGACTTCCCTCCTTTCATTAAAAGTTTCTTTTCTTCATTCAGACTCTGTGCTTGTGAGAGGAGAAGTATTGCCTCTCAGAGGCACTCAGGGGTGATGTGTAATTTTCCCAGGTTACTGGGTGGGGGTTCGAGCCAGTTCTGTGTTGTATTATTGAAAAGGAACCCCTAGATATTGAAATCGGCCCTGGTTGCTGCCAACTCCACCTGACAGAAAGGTTACATTTAATTCTGGGCCTCAAAAGTGAAATACAAATTTTACCTGTCTACAAACTAAATAAGAGTCTAAAAAGGAAAATACTTTCACTCATTATGACATTTAAAACTTTATTTTTTTTAAAAAATGAATGTATAATTTCCAAATGTTTATACTATTAGAGCATAAATACTATTGAATGCATTCAATACCCAGTACTCCAACTTCAATTGAAATAACTAAAATCTGTCTCCTTTTGCATGAATTATCAATAGAAAGGATTTAAAAAACATTTTTGTGTGTTAAATACACTACCAGCTTTACTATAAAAGCAGTTGCTCTGTAATATTGATTTCTGCTACCAGAGAAAAGAACTGATTTTAGAATGCAAGAGTGGACAATAGACACAGCATCAACATTTACTTAAAATAAATGTTAACACTGGAGATTTGAATCAATGAAATGACCAATTGCATGTTCCTTCCTTATGGATAATGCAAATGTCATCCTTTGTTTTTGGAAAAGCAACAGTATATTGTATGTCAGAGTCTATACTAGCAATTTTACATCTTATGTAGATCCTCTTTGGCTGAGTTTATTTGTCAATTTTATTGTTCACTATTGCATTACATTTCCCTTCGTTTTGCTTTCTGAAGCAGTTGAATACATCTTTGGTCAGCACTTTGGAATTAAAGATGTTATATAAATAAATCCAATGTAGTGACACCAAACAGGAACCCTGTCCCTTATTACAGTGGATGACCCTTATTTTAGACACAGATTTACGTGTGACTTACACAAAGTGAGTGGTATCTGGATCTTTATCATTGCAAATTATTGACCTCAGCAATGCTGACTCATGAAACTGAGAATGTATCTAATGTTATTTATGTTACAAAAATGATTCTCACAATGCTCTAAGTTTCCAGTGCTAATCTCGAGCATGTGCCCCTTAGTTCTGGTCCTAGTCCTGCATAATTTGTGTCCCAGACTTTGGCCTTGGCAGAGAGCTATGTTTTGGAGGCTTTTGTCAAACTAAGGTCCTGCAGCATGTTCCTGGCAATTTTGCAAGGCTCCATTAATCAAGCAGTGGTATGACAGCTGCTGGACTGTGTCCAGTTCTGGTGTCCATAATTCAAGAAGGATGGTAATAAATTGGAGAGGGTTCAGAGAAGAGCCACAAAAATGATTAAAGGATTAGAAAACCTGCCTTATAGTAATAGACTCAAGAAGCACAGTCTATTCAGCTTAACAAAAAGGTTAAGGGGTGACAATGTCTATAAGTACCTATATGGGGAACAAGTCTTTAATAATGGGATCTTCAATCTAGCAGAGAAAGATATAGCATGATCCAATAGCCTGAAGTTGAAGCTAGACAAATTCAGACTGGAAAAAGGGCATAAATTTTTGTCGGTGAGGTTTATTAACCATTGGAACAATTTATCAAGGGTCATGGTGGATTTTCCATCACTGAAAATTTTAAAAAATCAAGATAGGATGTTTTTCTAAAATATATGCTGTAGGAATTATTTTGGGGAAGTTCTGTGGCCTGTGATATGCAGGAGGTCAGACTAGATGATCACAATGGTCCCTTCTGGCTTTGGGAACTATGAAAAACTAGAGTTGGCAACACTGAATAATTCCTATGTTCCTAAATGCCATTTACCAGCTGTGTTCTAGCAAGTCTAGCTATTATAGGAGCAGTATCTCCCAAAATAAGCTTGTTATTATATAGACTTTTACTGTTACTAGTTGCCTTCAGAAACATTGGACCATTTATTTATACCTATAAAGTTTCTGTCTAGTAACACATAAATTCATCCCTGTTAGAGAAGTATCTTGTGACTTCCAGGGTAGGTGGGAAAAAGGTGAGGGGGGAAAAATGCACCAGAACTTTGAAGAGGCTGACAGGAAGATGGTGGTGATGTGAACAGAAATTGAAAAGGAGGCAGAGGGGAAGGCTTTGGAGAAAAGATAAGGAGAACAACAATCACCATCATGAATCTGAGCTGGCAGTGAGACATGCTGGATTAGGGTGTAAATAAAAATGGCTCCACCAAAATAAATGTGGTTGCTCCCATTTACATCAGCTGAGTATCTGGCCTAGTATAACTCAAAGAAAGGAAGATATCAGGAGTGGTACATAATAAGTTTTCAATATCACTCTGGTATATTAAGATTGTCTGCCACTTCTAGACTATGCAATTCAAGGACTTTTATTTCTGATATGAGAAAGCAGAAATTAAAATTAATTCTTCACTTTTAGGATTCAATGAGCATTTTATCTCAGCATCCTCAATTTCTGTCTGTACAAGATTACCCAGTAATTCATGAGCAGGAGGTAAGCCTGTTTGCTGTGATACATCAAGAACACTACGAAGCATACAGTATTATGTTCTCCCTCAGGAGCTGGCTTGCTGTCATTGGGGAATTCTGCAGATGCTACTTCAGATACTCTTTTTATTTCAGTTTCACTCCTAGAGGTTTTCCAGGTCCATCATGATAAACCAGACAAATAGTACCTGATCAGGGATGAGTAAGGTTATGTCCACACTTGTGTATGTATGCAGTTCCTTGTCTGTGTACTGCTAGATTGTGTATCCCATACCCACACAGAGGGTCCACATATGTTGAGCTGGGCATGGGTGTGTGCTGTGCACAGGCATATACCCTCATCCACACCACTCCTTTTTGGTATGCTATGTCAGCGCCAACATTTAAGGGGCGATATCCCAGAGTCTTGTGCATCACAGGAGACACTATAGGAATGGCCTTGCTGCATGTTGCTGGAACTGTACACCACTGTCACGCATTTGACAATGGCAGCTCCCTGTTATCTCTCCCTTCTGCCAAACTGAATTAGAGATGTGGAGCAAGCCCATGATGATGTTCTGCTCCTGCTCATGGGAAACGTTCATGTGGTGCATTACTGAATGGAATTGGTCCAGAGAGATTTCAGACTCAGAGAGGGAATGAAAATGCACTTATGTCCCATGAAACAAATGTTTTGAATGGTGGGATCACAGCAGTATGGCCATGGGTGGTCCGCTGCTTCTGGTCCCAACGAACCAGCCTGGTGTGGTGAGCCTATATTATCTTGGAAACCTGGGATGATGACCAGTGGTTGCAGAATGAGGAAGCAGACCTTCATGGAGTTGTGTGAGCAGCTTACATGAAGCCTCCAGCACCAGACCACTGGAAACCCATACCTGTGCAGAAACAAGTGGGTATTTCCATTTAGAAACTGGAAAATGACAGTTACTAGTCAGTTGCAAGCCAGTTCAGGGTTTGGAAGTCAACTGTTGGGGCAGTGAAAAAAAGGGGAAAAAATTCTGAGAAGTATGCCCAACGGTTGAAAATGTTGATATAATCCAGGGCCCTGATGGGAAGAGAGAAGTGTCTCTATTTAGACTTTTTACAGGGAATTGTGGGTTAAATAGTAATGTAGTTCTATTTAACATGCTCAAAGGTGGATTATGTGTAACATGTAAGGTTCATGAAATAACAGATCATCTCATTTGGGATTGTATAGACTGTACCAGTGAAAGGAGGTGTTTATATAGAAAACTCAGAGGTTTTAAATTAACAGAAATTTTCCTTCCAATATCTATCAAGAATACAAGGCAAATGGGGCCAATAAAAAAAGCTCTTCTGCAATTCCTTAAGAATACCAGGAAAGGTGCAAGACTCTAAGTCATGAAAAAGATACAAAGTACAGTGCATGGTGGTCATATAGATCCAGGAAGTGAATCTGCTACACCACAGAACCAAAGAAGAAGGGGGCTGGAGGGCTGCTCAGCTGACTGCTGAGGGGTTGGCTGTGATTGGGCAGCTCCAGCCCCTGGGAGACGGACTGTGATAGGGCTGGGGTTTCGGAGCCAGGGATTGGTAGGCTGCTGGCTGGCTGAGCTGCTGCTGGCTGAGGCTTTGGCTGATAGGCTAGGCAGAGTGAGAGGGAAGAGATAACAAATGAAATGGAAATCAGGCTAGACAATGAGGCTATGGAAAGCATTGAGGAAGACTGGATGCAAACCATGAAAAGGAAAACGGTAGATTCTCTGAAACCAGAACAAAGGCCACCCAATAGGAGGACAGGAGCACAGGTGCCAGCTTTCTCTTTTCCCCAGGGATGCTCAATCTCCGCTCAGCCCCAGGCACCGCCTCCACTCTACCCCTTCCCCCACCCCCCCACCCCCGCCCCACCTCTTCCTGTCCCCGTTCCTCCCCAGGCCCCGCCCCCACTCCACCCCTTCCCTCAAGGCCCTGTCCCTGCCCTGCCTCAGACCCGCCTCTTCCCACACAGTTCCGCCCCCTCCCCTGAGCACGACCCGTCCCCGAGCCTCCCCCTGGGAGAGAGGAGGAGGAGTTCATCGGCAGGGCCACCGACATGTGGGAGGCGCTGATGGGGGCTGGAGGAGCTAGCTGCTGGTGGGTGCTAAACACCCGCTAATTTTTTTCAATGGGTGTTCCAGCCCTGGAGCACCCATGGAATCGGCGCCTATGGACAGGAAAGGGAAATGAGGAGAATTAAATAGTAGTAAAATCCCTAGGTAAGGACATAAAGATAGGGATATCAAGCCCCTGAGGTCTTCAAAGTGGGTCAAAAAAGTGCTGGAGATAGTAAGATCTAAGAAATAATCTTGTTAGTGGAATGTAAAAATAAAAAACAAATAGGGAAATTCCTTAAGACAAAGATGCTATGTGCAATAAAAATAAGCTATCAGATACCCAGATTCCTCACAGGAACAAGGTGGGTAATATATGCCACTTGAAATGTCAGAAGAAGAAATAAAGCAAGGACTAGATGAAGATAAGATGATAACTGCTAAGAGGCTAATTAGCAGAATGCGGTGATAGCAAGTCCTCTAGACCTGTGCTGGTCACATTTAAGGGAAGAATGCTACCAGACTGAGGCCTGGTCTACACTAGGAAATCAGGTCGGTAAAACTACGTCATTCAGGGATGGGAAAAGTCCATAACTCTGAGGATTTTAAGTATAGATGCTATAAGTGTAGATGTGCTATAAGCGCTATATTCCTCCTCCTGTGAGATGTTACAGGTGCCAAAGATTTGGTCACATAGCAAATAATTGCAAAGGGAAAATACAGTGCAGTAAGTGTCGAGGTGAACATTCATATGATAATTGTGAGGAAGGGACAGAACTAAAATGTTGCAACTGTGGAGGAAAACAGCTCAGCATATAGGGGATGTACTGAGGCAAAGAGCTAGAGAAATTAAAAAAAACCGAAATTACTAATAACATCTCATATGCAGAAGCTGCTAGGAAATGCCTAAAAGAAAAAAAAAGAGGAAAAAAGGAAATCTGATAAGGGGAAAAGGAATTGCCAGCAACAAATTCATAGGAAGGAAGTAATGAGTGACATTGGGATAAAAGGAGATGACATACTACTTATAGAAACAGAAAGATTCATTGAGTTTATGACTGAAGTCATAAACTGTACATCTCAAACAGGAAAGAAAACAGAAAATGAGAATTGTAATTAAAACAGCCGAAAAGTACCTATGGGCTAGCAACCTATCAGGTGAATAACTTCATACTTTCCTAAGGGAAGGAAATATTTAAGGTTAAAAGAATGGTGGTGACTACTCTCAGCTGGAATGCCCAGAGCTCTACAGTGCATAGGCAAGAATTAAAGAAAAATGATACAAAAGGAAAGCCTGATATAATATGCATATAAGAGACTTGGCAAATAGAAAAAAAATGGCTATGAAATCCTGGCATATGGCATATATAGACATAATAGAGAAATAGGAAAGGGTGGGAGTGTCTGCACCTTTGTTAAGAAGAACCTGAACTACCTTGAAGTAGAGGTTAAAAAGCTAAATATTGAATATAAAGCTATTGAGACATTGATTCAAAACAAGTCTGCATCTCTAAGACTTTATAATGTTTATAACCCATTCAGGAAACTAGAGCTATGGACTGGAAAGAATTAATTGCAAATGTCACATGCCTGTTCATTATCTGTGGTGATCTGAATAGTCACAACAGATTGTGGGGAAGTAAGAAAAATGATATAAACAGAAGATGTCTAGAGCAATTTTGGGAAGACAATAATTTAGTAATATTAACTGATGGAGCACCAACCCGGTTGAATGCAGCACACAGAAGCCTCTCTTGCCTGGATTTGGGAATAGCTTCTAGCACTATAGCAAATAAACACAGCTGGGAAATTTACAGAAAGGAGGCAATGGGTAGTGACCACTTCCTGACGTTAATTATGTATCAAGGAAAAGGAAATACCAAAGCCAAGGATAATACCCCCACTTGGAACCAAAAAAAGCAAATGAAAAGCTCTGTAGAAACAAAAGTGAGGAATGTGAGTGAGCAACGTACACATGAAGACACTGAGGAATTATGTTGTAATGTTACAAAGGGAATCATAAAGACAGCCAGCCTAGCTATTCGTAGGATACCAACACTACTGAAAGATAGGAAAAGTGCTCCATGGTGAAACAAGGAAAGTGAAATGGTAATTAGGGAAAGGAATAAAGCTTACAAGACAGCAAAAAAATTCCTTAAATGGCAAGGACATAATGAAATATTAAAAAGTAAGGCAGTTGCACAAAGGGCTACAAAAAAGGCAAAAAGAGAAAGCTGGAGAATATACTGTGGGAAAGTAAATACAGATACCAATACAGCAGAGGTATATAAACAAAATTTAAAAAATGAATGGAATAAAGAATAACAGACACATAATGCCAAGCCGTGCAATGCAGGGCCTGGAGTAATAAGCTCCAGCAAAGAAAAAAATGGAAATTCTAGCCAGCATGTTTCAAAATGTCAATAATAGCGAGGCTCAGAAGACAGAAATTAGGGTGAGGAAAAGAACATTCATTAAAGATAATTATGAGATAGTGAAGAGGTGGGAGAAGGTTGTGGATATAATTTTAAATGAAAATTTTAGTATGAGAGAACTCCAAAAAGCAAAAATAAGGAGCAAAAGTACCAGACCAGCCGAGGATAAAATAAGCTTTGAAATGCCTCAACACCCAAGTGAAAGAAACTTGAGAGTGATACTAAAATTATATAATATGGTGAATAGATGAAATATCTAAGGACTCGAAACATGCGATTATTGTCCCAGTGAGGAAGCCGGGTAGGTTGAGCTGAGTGCACAAGGCATACAGACCGACTGTCCTCACAGCACATTTAGGCAAAACCATGGAAAGAGCAGTAATGGAGAGATTATTAGCATACCTAGAAAATAACTGATTAATAGATGAAACGCAAAGCAGGTTCAGAAGAGGCAGGAGTGTGATTGACCACATTTTAAGGATAGAGACAGAAGCACAAAAAAACATGAGAACCAAAGAATTCATGATAGTCACCTTCCTGGACATAGAAAAATGTGTTATGGAGAGAGGAACTACTTCATAAAGTGGCCTCCATGGGTACTGTGGGAAAAATGTTCAGATGGATAAGGGACTTTTTAAGCAAAAGAACTATACAAGTCTAAATAGGAAAACTTTTTCCAACATATATTCCAGACGTGGCCAAACTGTGGCTCGTGAGCCACATGTGGCTCTTTTACAGTTAAAGTGCAGCTCCTGGAGCCCACCAGACCCTGCCCCCTTCTCCACCCCACAGACTGGCAGCGGGGGAGCTCAGGACTTCTGCCCTGACTCTGGGCACTGGAGCTCGGGGCTTCAGCCCTGCAAGACACACCTGCTGCGGCCCCCATGGGGCATAAGCCCCAAGCCCCACCACCCTTCTGCAGGGCAGAATCCCTGAGCCCCGGCAGTGTGCCTGGCTCTCGAGGTTATGAAGATTACTGTATGTGGCTCAGAGGGTAAGTAAGTTTGGCCAACCCTGATATATTCAATTGCAAATGGAACTCCACAAGGGTGTGTAATTAGATCAACCCTCTTTAACATCATAATAAATAACCTCTCCCAGGAGATGGGTACAGGAATAGGGATCACACTATTATTTGTTGACGACTGTGCAATATGGACCAAAAACAGAAACCTTGAAAGCACCACCAAATGAATCAACGATACACTTAAGAGAAGTGCAGAATGGGGAAACAGGTGGGGCTTCAGATCCTCCATAGAAAAAAACTAAGAGAATAGTCTTCACAAAAGGAAAATCCAAAAAGATGTAAAGTTATATCTATATGACCAACAGCTAAATATAGTGAAAATTTACAAATTCCTAGGTGTGGTATTTGGTAACATGCTCTCTTGGAGGGACCATATTGGAAAATATTAAAAATGAGTGCAAAGGTAGAATTAACTTACTTTAAAGCATTTCTGGGACATTCTGGGCTGTTGGGTAAGAAAATGGTGGTAATGCTATACAGAGTACTAATTAGCAGGGGCGGAGAGTTATATGGGCCCGTGGTGCCTGTGCTCCAGCAAATTCAGGGCCCGGGAGCCCAGCTCCACCAATGTTCAGGGCCAGGTCTCTCCCCTGGCCCCACCTGCCGCCCCATGCACCTCCCTGGTGCTCTGCGCTGTGCTCCCTCGCTGGCCACTGCTGGCTACAAAAGGGAGCAGCGCCGGCAGCAGGCTGAGGGGGTGGCTGTGTGGAGGGAGGAGGGGAGGAGGCGCATACGTGATGGCAGCCCTCTTCCCGCCTTGCACCCACCACAAGGAAGGCAATGGGGCTTCCTGGACCTGAGAGGGGCACAGCCCCTAGAAGCACATGTAATGATGGTGCCAGGTGAGTGTGCTGCCTGGGGAGAGAGATCTGGGGGAACTGTGGAGTCCTCCTCTCTGGCCCCAGCCACAGAGCAGCCTGCCTGCACCCCAAACTCCTCATCCCCAGCCCCGCCCCACCCCAGAGCCCATACCCACAGCCAGAGCCCTCACCCTTCTGCACCCCAACTCTCTGCCCCAGCCCTGAGCCCCTGCCTGCACCGTAAACCCCTCACCCCCGGCCCCATCCTGCAGCCCTCATCCCCGCACCCCAGCCCTCTGCCCTAGCCTTGAGCCCTTCCCACACCCAACCTCCTCATCACCAGCCAGAGCCCTCACCCCTCTGCACCCCAACCCTCTGCCCCAGCCCTGAGCCCCCTCCTGCACTGTAAACCCCTCATCCCCAGCCCCACCCTGCAGCCCTCACCCCTGCACCCCAACCCTCTGCCCTAGCCCTGAGCCCCTCCCACACCGCAAACCCCTCAGCCCCAGCCAGAGCCCTCACCTCCCCGCACTCCAACCCTCTGCCCCAGCCCTGAGCCCCTCCCAGACCCCAAACCTCTGCCCCAGCCCTGGGCCCCCTCCTGCACCATAAAGCCCTTCATCCCCAGCCAGAGTCCGCACTTCCCCGCACCCCAACCCTCTGCCCCAGTCCTAAGCGCCCTCCCACACCTCAAATCTCTTGGCCCCACCCCATTAATTTTGTTATGTGCACCAATATGCAGGTGCAGAGGGGCGGGACTTGGACCCGTTCTGGGCACCACCAAAAATTATACAAACCTGCTGCCCCTGCTAATTAGACTAATTATTGAATATGAACTGCAAACACAAATCTGAGAAAACTAGACTGTATCCAAGCACATTACAGCATACTTTCAGGCAGGGCCGGCTTTAAGACGATTCACCCGATTCCCCGGAATCAGGCCCCGTGCCTAAGAGGGCCACGCGCCTAAGAGGGTCCTGCTCCGGGGGTCTTCGGCGGCGGGTCCGCTCCGGGGGTCTTCGGTGGCATTTCGGCGGCGGGGGGTCCTTTGGTGCCGCAGAAGACCCGGAGCGGACCCCCCGCTGCGAAGTGCCGCTGAAGCCCCGGACTGCCGCCGGGTATTGGAATCGGGCCCCGCGGGTCATAAAGCCGGCCCTGCTTTCAGGGCCCAATTAAGTGTCACAATCTCTGACTCCTACTACAGAAAATAGCACAGAAGCATTGCAAAATACCAGGCACACTAAATACTTGACATAACTCTGTCATTACTGACATACACAAACACATTAATAAATATAATAAAATTATACTATTCAACCATATAAAAGTCAAATACTGGGCAAATTACATACAAGTAATCGTATGGAGGTTATAAATGACAATGAACAGTGAGGTCACATATATTATTATAAGATTCAAAAAAGCAGTGATTCAATATTCTCCCCTTATCACAAACTAGCTGAACTTAGTGATACTAGCAAATACAATTTATGGTTTTCAATAACTCATAAGATTCACTTGCAATGCCTCAGGCAACATAGACCCATATTTTTATACTTTTTACACAGGTTAGTGCAATAAGCAAATGACCTATCATTGCCTGGATGAATACAGAGCAATGAAATAGTGTTGATACCCTTTTTAATCAAATGTTTGATGTTTTTGACGCATTTCATTTTGTGCCCAGTGAGTTTCTGAGAGAAGTGAGATGGCCAAATATCAGAAAATTATGTATATACCTGACATTTTTCATGCTAATTTTATATTTTTTGTGTGTGGTTGGGGAAGTGATTTCTTCATAGACTTTAAAAAAGTCCAGGTATTGTCCCTGTAAAGATTAGAAATGAGAAAAAGGTTGGATAATTTTTTTCCCCAAATCTCAGTACTCAGGGCTTGTCTTTGCAAAATCCATGCCAGCTCCTAATTAAGTCAATGGAAAGGTTCCCATTGACTTCAGTGGGAGTTGGATTAGGCTTTTTGTACTCAGGAGCCAAAAGCTTCCCATGATTTCTCCATGAAATACCCGAATCTCACTACTTTTCATAGCTGTAAAGTGGTGTTGGGTGCCAAAGATTGCGGGCAAGGGTGTTGATGGCATTGCTGGCTGATGGTCATGTCTAATCATGCCAAATCATATAAAATTCTATCACTTGGAGCTTAACTATTAGATTGACTTATACATTGTTTATGGTGCACATGAATGTAGAGCTGACTTTATTTATGTTCCAGGAAAGATAATACAAAAAAGGGGGTGGAAATAAAGTCAACACCTTCCTTTCAGTCTTCCAGTATGTCCTGCCTATCTGCATCTGTACCCTAGGATCCGAGGTTGTCATATATCCTCAACAATCTTTTAAGTCAATGGGAGTTGAGAGTGCTGTACACCTCTTGAGAGAGATTCAGCAGCTCATAGGAAGGGAGCCTCAGACTATAAACATGCTTCTTGGGTTGTGTTTGGTCTTGTATATCTCAAACCCCAGAGCTGGTACTTAATAAACTAAATAAATAGTACTAATGAATTTGATAGAGCCTATAAGAAAAATGACTGTGTGTCATATGGAGATAATTGCATTTTGTATTTAAATCTGAGTGATTTATAAATCCCATTTCATTAATGTAACTGATGGACACCAGACATTCAGCCAGATGTAAAATGAGTTGGCAGTCTCCATTCAGCTCTTATTGGATAGCTGTCTGTGTCACAGAACAACCTCCAAAAGGACAATGACTGGCTACCCACATTGACAGTCTTAGGAGTCAGGCCAAGGACATGGAAACTGGATGGCATTCTCATGCCCAAAGGTGGATCCTCTAGAACTGCCTGGGGCACACTGGTGAGGGTAGTGTGTAGAACAGGGCTGGGCAAATTACGGCCTGCGGGCTGAATCTGGCCCGCAAGCTGTTTTAAGCCAGCCCTTGAGCTCCCACTGGGGAACGGGGTCTGGGGCTTGCCCTGCTCCGGCACTCCGGCTGGGGCGCTGGGTCAGGGACTGCACCATGCGGCTCGGCCGCACTCCGGCCGGGGCACAGGGTCAGGGCCACACCATGAGGCTCCCGGAAGCCGTGGCATGGCCCCATTCAGGCTCCTACGTGCTCCAATAGCCCCCTCCGGTGCTCCAATGGGAGCTGCAGGGGCGGTGCCTGCGGATGGGGCATTGTGCAGAGCCGCCCAACTGCACCTCTGCATAGGAGTTGGAGAAAGGACATGCCACTGCTTCCGGGAGTCACTTGAGGTAAGCGCCGCTGGGTGCCTGCACCCCTGAGCCTCTCCCCACACCTCAACTCCCTGCCCCAGCCCTGATCCCCCTCCAGCTCTCCAAACCCCTTGATCCCAGCCCGGAGCATCCTCCTGCACCCCAAACCTCTCATCCCCAGCCCCACCCAAGAGCCTGAACCCCCAACTGGAACCTGCACCCCTTCCCACACCCCTGTCCCAGCCCTGATACCCCTCTCACCCTCCAAATCCCTCGGTCCCAGCCCAGAGCACCCTCCTACACCCCAAACTTCTCATCCCCAGGCCCAACCCAGAGCCGGCACCCCCAACCAGAGCCCTCACCCCCTCCCACACCCCAACCCTAATTTTGTGAGCATTCATGGCTTGCCATACAGTTTCTATTCCCCTATGTGGCCCTCGGGCCAAAAAGTTTGCCCACCCCCAGTGTAGAAACTTGCATTGTTTGCACTCAAACTGTCCCTGTTTAGTGAATAAACAGATTTGTTTAGTATTGTCACATTTCAGCAGGACAAAATTCAGCATAATAAAAAACCCAACTAAAAACCCAGAAGGAAAATTGGTTAAAATGTAATAAGATTAAATGAATGAATGGTGTTTCTCTGAAAAAACTGGTAATGAAAATCCCCTGGGGTGAGATCAATATCTAAATGATGGTTTTACACAGTATAAAAAGGTTTGTAAGTTATTACTACTATATTAGTTATTAGAATAAATAATAAAGGAATCAATATGTAAGCATTTAGATGTGGACATTATGTATCATAAGTAATACATGTTCATAAAAATC
Source organism: Emys orbicularis (assembly GCF_028017835.1). NCBI lineage: Eukaryota > Metazoa > Chordata > Testudines > Emydidae > Emys > Emys orbicularis. The sequence goes on along the minus strand of NC_088684.1, from coordinate 47,633,895 downwards.
AGACCATCCTAAACTGTGCCAATCGTTTCCTTTGATAAAATTACAAGCTCGATGGACAAAGGTGATGCAGTAAATTAAGCTTACCTACACTTTGGTAAAGACTTTGTATTGGAGTTCTACACTAAGATCTAAAATTAGAGGGATGCTGAGCATGGATACAAATGTGTCTCATAAATCAGTAACAAAAAGAGTAACCTCAAATGGGGAAAGGTTAAAAGCTGATTAAACACAGGGTCCTGGGTTAGGACTGATATTCCTGCCATCTTTGTTAATGATTCAGAGGACAAAATAATATATTGTGACAGACCCAGACCAGTGGGGTACAGGAGTCTGGTAGAGGGCAAATATACTGGTCACTGGATGAGTAGTTTTCTGTTCCCTGAGTGACCAGAGCAGGGGCTGTACTAGAGTAATCAGGAACCTGCTAGAACCAGTTAAGGCAGGCAGGCTAATTAGGACACCTGGAGCCAATTAAGAAGAAGCTGATAGAATCAATTAAGGCAGGCTAATCAAGGCACCTGGGTTTTAAAAGGAGCTCACTTCAGTTTGTGGTGTGGGTGTGAGTGTGAGGAGCTGGGAGCAAGAGGCGCAAGGAGCTGAGAGTGAGAGGTTGTGCTGCTGGAGGACTGAGGAGCACAAGCGTTATCAGGCACCAGGAGGAAGGTCCTGTGGTGAGAATAAGGAAGGTGTTTGGAGGAGGCCATGGGGAAGTAGCCCAGGGAGTTGTAGCTGTCATGCAGCTGTTACAGGAGGCACTATAGACAGCTGCAGTCCACAGGGCCCTGGGCTGGAACCCGGAGTAGAGGGTGGGCCTGGGTTCCCCCCAAACCTCCCAATTGACCTGGACTGTGGGTTCTTCCAGAGGGGAAGGTCTCTGGGCTGTTCCCCAACCCACATGGTGAATCTCTGAGGCAAGAAAATCCGCCAATAAGTGCAGGACCCACCAAGATAGAGGAGGAACTTTGTCACAATATATTTAATCTATGTGTTTGAGTCTTCTCCCAAACACTGTGGTGTAAATCAGGAGTGACTCCAATGAAGTTACACTGGTGTGAAATTGAGGGATCAGAATCAGGTCCTGTCTTTTGGCTTCCAGGGTACGATGGCATATGAGAGAGGGATGACAAGCAGGACTGATGAAGTGAGAGGGGAACTTCATTATCTGTGGGGGATGATCTTTTCTTCTGCCACTGAGAAGATGTAGAATTACTTACATTTTATGTGTTTTATTAAATTATGTACTTGTGCCTCAAGTCATACAGAAGGGGATTTTTTTTCACAGAGGATCTAAAAAATAAACATTTGCAGATGATACCAAAGTAGGAAAGACTTCCAGAGACTGTGGAAGATAAACTGAGATGACGGCATGATCTGGAGATCTGTTAGAGATGGCCTTATATAAATAGGTTAAGATTTCATCGCGATAAGAGCGAAATACCATGCTTAAGGAAAAGAAAACACCTACTACAAATTCAAAATGGGAGAGTGTCATAAGATGCCCCACCTATAGCATCCTCCTGAAACAAACTGTGACCATGACATGCATACCTACCTCAGTTTCCTCTTGCAGAGTTCCTAGAAATAGTTCTTAGACTTTTCAAGTATATATAACCCTTGTGGAGTTAACTTATTACCTCCCAGGCAAGCTGTACCTAGTGATCTTTGGTTGCAATACACCAAAGATCACAAAAAATTCAGGTTGCTTCCAGTCCCAAGAGACTAGTCACTTACCCCAGGTCAATTTGTATCTCAGATTGCACACCAAAGATAACACTTGTAGCCAATCCTATAGTAAACTAACTAAGGATTTATTAACTAGGAAAACAAAATGAGAGAGCTATTTACAGGTTAAAGCAAGCAAGAATATATACATAAATCAGTTACACCCTATGGTTCCAAAAGGTGACAGAGTTGTAGCAATCTGTCAGCGCTGAATGTCTTTTAGGGCTAACCCATGCCAAGAAGCATGGGGATCTCTTGCTTCTATTTAGCAATCTTTGCCCCCAGAGTTCAGACAGCCTAAAAGATCCAGTTTCTCCTTGTCAGGCATTTTTATTCCTTTCACCCCAGGGTCCAAACTGATGGGATGAGTTCATGCATAGGTCTCTTCATCCTGGAGGAAGTTAGGAATGCAGTCAACAGGGCCTCTGTCCCTTGATGCTACGCAATACCTCATTAGCCTTCATTGGGACATCTTATACAGGATGAGCATTTTACCTTGATTAATGCTTCTCTTCCTGTTTGGTGAGTTATACATAGAGCCCTACCAAATTCATGGGTGTGAAAAACATGGCACGGACCGTGAAATCAGACCTCTGCCATGAACTCTAGCTATTGGAGGAAAGGGAGAAGGACAGGGCTGAGGTGCCCGAGCAAGGGGCTCCTACAGTGCACCAGGCTCCAGCTACTAATCCCAGCCAGGCTGGGGAGGGAAGGGACTTCCTCTTTCCCTGCATGCCTGCTCTTGTGCAGAGATCAGACCCACCTCTGGGTACTTCCCCTGGCTGCAGGAAGCTCTGTGGCTGTTGCCTTCAGTTCTGCGGTGTCTTCAGTGCCGGACTCTGAAGGCAGCACAGCCTTGGTGCTTCTTGCAGTAGGGGGAGGTACCCGGAGGTGGGTCTAATTTCCCCACACCTCCCCGAGAGCAGCTGTGCAGGGGAAGAGGAAGTCCCGCCCCGCCCCAGCCCAGTCGGGACAAACAGCTAGGAGCCCATGGCTGGGGCGCGCCCAGCAGCACGGGGGAGATCAGACCCATCTCCACCTCCGGGAACCTCCCCTGGCTACAGGAAGTTCTCTGTCTGCTTTCAGAGCTCAGATCTGAAGGCAGCACAGAAGTGAGTGGCAATATTATGATCCTCCTACAACAGCTTTGCGACCCCCCCTATGGCCCTATTTTGGGTCGGGACCCCAATGGTTACAACACCCTGGAATTTCAGGTGTAAACATCTGAAAATGTTAAATTGATTAATTCTAAAACTCTATGACTGTGAAATTCACCAAAATGGGTTGTGAATTGGATAGGGCCCTAGTTATACAATTATAATTGGTTTACAGTGCAAACATCCAATATAACTTTATATCGTGGACTATAAAGGTTATAAGTAAGATCAAAACATGCAGCATCCTACAAGCATTTTAAAAAGTCTAAACATATTTTTATCAACTTAACATCTAATATCTGTTTTGATAATGCTAACACACAGGTAAGCAAGACTGGTTTCCAGCTATGCATTTGTAAGTGTTCAGTGAGGTATGGGCCCTTAGTATAAGAGGGCACCTGGTCTGTCAGCATAACATGCACTATGCCTCACTCCCAACCTTCAGCCCTCTCTGGCCCTCCAGCTCAGAGAGCCACCAGGCATCTCCCTCTGCTGCTTTTAGCCTTCAGCCCTCTGTAAACCTTCTCTGGGATTGGCTATCTGAAGGTCAGCAGGACAGCCTCCTCACTGGTTTCAGGACAATTCATCCCCTTTTCCAGGAAAGGCTTGTAGATATCTTTCTGCACTCTACAACTTTCCCCAGAGACGATCTCCTCTCTCCAGACAGCTTTCACCTGCTTTTTATTAGACTGACTGTCAGGCAGCTCTCCCATTTCACATGGCCCAGGCACTCTCTGAGGTGTCACAGGTGCATTGGCCCTGCACCCTCTTAAAGGGCCAGTGTCACCCTGTGACAGGAAGACTAGAGGTTGAAGAGCAGTAAAGCAAAGAGGTTGAGAGATGATGATGGATGAAGAACTGGACACTAACTCTCAAGGCCTGATTCACCACTGGTTTTTTTCAGCCTAATTACACTGGGTGTAAGATTGGATTAACACAATGGGAGGTAAACAGAATCTTCTTCTGAGTACAGCAGTCACCAGAGGGAAGCTGAATACTTCCCACATCAAAGATCAGAGACAAGCAGGGAGGCATATAGGAAGAGATCCTGGAAAGGTTCCATTCATTTTTATACTCTTGAGATAAGCATTCAAACATTTGGCTATTTATCTAAACTGAAACCTTTGTGAGGTTCACCCTTTGCTACTAGTTATACCAGGAGTTTACTTGTTAGCTTTTTTTAGAATGGTCAGTTGCCTTTATTGTATGGCTGAATGAAAGCTACACATTACTGTACTAGTTACAGATTTATAGATTCCAATGCCAGAAGGGACCATTGTGATAATCTAGTCTGACCTCCTGTATAATACAGGCCACAGAACTTCCCTAAAATAATTCCAGAGGATATCTTTCAGAAAAACTTCCAATCTTGATTTTAAAATGTTCAGTGATTGAGAATTCACGTTGGAAAACTGTTCCAATGGTTAATTACCCTCACTGTCAAAAATGTACACCTTATTTCCAGTCTGAATTCATATAGCTTCAACTTCCAATGATTGGATAATATTATACTTTTCTCTGCTAGATTGAAGAGCCCATTATTAAATATTTGTTTCCCATGGAGGTAATTTATAGACTATAATCAAGTCATCCATTAACCTTCTCTTTGTTAAGATAAAGAGATTGGCAGACTCAAGGATCTCACTATAATACATGTTTTTTTTAACCCTTTAATCATTCATGGCTCTTCTCTTACCCCTGTCAACCATGACCACCATTCATGGGCAGAGGACTGTTGTCATGGGCTAGACTCCACCTAAGTAGAGAGGGAAATAGACTTCTGGGGTGGAGGTTGGCATAACTGATTAAAAGAGCTTTAAACTAAGAATTTGTTGGAGATGGTTGGGAGATGCTCATGTAATCTCCACCCCGATTCCAATCAAGTAAGAGAAGATATGGCAAATGAAGAAAGGAGCAGCAGAGGGCATGGTAACTGTCATCAAGAGGAAAGACAGTGCCAGTACCAATGACACTAACAGTCAGGCAGGTGATACTGGCAGTAGAATGACTACCTAATCGGGTGAGGAATCTGGATGAAGCCAAGCAGAAATAATGTACAGATGTCTGTACAAGGGGCCTGGGTAACAAAGTGGAGGAACTAGAAATACTGGTATAGAAAGTGGAACCAGATATTATAGGGATAACAGAAACATGGTGGAATAGTACTCATGACTGGAGTACAGGGATGGAAGGGTATGTGATTGTCATGGGATAGATACACCCTCTTGTGGGGTGTTGGGTTGAGGCAGACAATTAAAGCGGTAGCTACAGTTCAAATGGTAAGAGTCACTATGATGTCCCCTGCCTTTAGGGTAGCGTGGCCAAATGGCCAGAATCCTTAAATTTACCCATGCTCTCAGAGTAGAATGACGTAGTGGCCAGAATCCTTAAAGCTGCCCTGGCTCTCAGAGTAGCATGGCCTAGTGGCCAGTCACACAGTACCAGAGATTCCCTGTGGAGTCAAGCTATCACCAACAGGAACTCAGGGGCCCCAAGCAGGGTGAAACAAATGGACCATTTATAGTCCCTTGGCTTCGTGGCAGGGGCAAACAATAGCTGTTCAAGGACTCTGGCCCCCTGGAAGGAGCGGAGCAAACAATCAGTCAATTGCCCCTTGCAGCCATGCCTAGCAGCAAGTGCAGGGTAGGGGTAAGGGAATCCGTGCCCATGCTACTCCACCGGGTTCTGAACCAGAACCCTATGAGGCCGGTAAACTCCCTAATGGGAGTTCAAGTATCGGCTCCTTACACATTCCCTGGGTCACTTCCTACCACAAAGCACATCACAGACATCTCCTCAGCCAGCCATGGCTCAGCATCCCCATCATTCTCTGCAGTTGGCTGGTCCTACCCAGTGCAGTCAGGGTCCACCACCTCTGTGGTCTGAAGAGCCAGTGGTTCCTCTGTAGGAGCCTGAGGCACACATCCATCCTCTTCCTCAGTTCACCCACAATGAGCTGAGCTACTCCCTTTTATACCATGTTTCCAGTTGGAGCATGCCCAGCAGAAGTGAGGGGGCAGGGACTCTTCCACCCACTGTGTGTGGTTTATCTCAGTTGGGCCAGTGCAGAGTAGATACACCCTATCACAGTGCTGTTCAGGAAAGACAGAAATAAAGGGGAAGGTGGTTGAGTAGCATTGTATATTAATGATGAGGCAGACTCTAAAGAAATTAGAAGTGATGGAATGTATGAAACAGAATGTGGGAAATTAATATGAGAATTGAAAGGTGGATAAGGAACTGGTTAAAGGGGAGACTACCATGGGTTATATTGAAAGATTCACTGTCACACTGGAGGGAGTTCTAGTGGAGTCCTTCAGAGACTGATCTTGGAACCAGTCTCATTTAACATTTTCATTGATGACCTTAGCTCAAAAGATGGGTGTGAACTAATAAATTTTGTAGATGACACAAAGTTTGGAGGTATTGCCAATATGGAGGAGGACTGGAATATAATACAAGAAGATCAGGATGACCTTGAAAAGTGGAGTAAGAAATAGGATGAAATTTAGTAGTGCAAGGTTATGCATTTAGAGATTAACAAGAAGAATTTTTATTATAAGCTGGGGCCTTATCAATTAGAAGCAACAGAGGAGGAGAAAGACCAGGGTGTATTGGTCAATCACAGAATAACTATGAGCCGCCAATGTGAGGTGGCTGTGAAAAAGGCTAATGCAGTCCTAGAATGTATCAGGCAAGGTATTTCCAGTAACTGTAGAGAAAAGTTATTACCATTTTACAAGGGACTGGTGAGACTTCATCTGGAACAGGTGCATAGAAGGTCTACTTGGATGATCAGAGGAATGGAAAGCTTACCTTATGAGAAGAGACTCCAAGAGCTTGGTTTGTTTAGCCTAACCAAACGAAGGCTGAAGGCAGATATGATTGTATAAATACATCAGAGGGATAAATACCAGGGAGGAAGAGAAGTTATTTATGTTAAGCACCAATATGGACCCCAAAAAATGGAAATTAGACAAATGGAAATTAGGTTTCTAACCATCAGAGGAGTGAAATTCTGGAGCCTTCCAAGGAGAGCAGTGAGGGCAAAAAACCTAACTTGTTTCAAGACTGAGCTTGATAAGTTTCTGAAGGGGTTGTTATGATGAATCTGCCTATAATGGCATGAGGACCGTCTGTGACTGCCAGTACAAAATATGTCCAACGGCTGGAGACAGGGCACTAGGTGGGTTACTGCAGAGAATTCTTTCCCTGGTTTCTGCCTGGTGGGTCTTGCCAATGTGCTCAAGTTTCAACTGATCACCATATTTGGGTTCAGGAAGGAATTTTCCCCCAGGTCAGATTGGCAGAGAGCCTGGGGTTTTTGTCTTCCTTTGCAGCATGGGGCACAGGTCACTTGCAGGTTTAAACTAGTGTAACTAGTGGATTCTCTGTAACTTGAAGTCTTTAAATCATGATTTGAGGATTTCAGTAACTCAACCAAAGGTTAGGGGTCTAGTACAGGAGTGGGTGGGTGAGATTCCATGGCCTGCAATGTGCAGGATTTCAGACTAGATGATCACAATGGCCCCTTCTGGCCTTAAAGTCTATGAGTCTGACTCTATATCCTTCAATCCTAAATTAATATCTATTTTGAGGTTATTTGAGCTAATAACTATGCTGCAGATCTATCTGATTAAGTTAACGCAAGAGAAGATCTGAATAAGAAATTTGATATTTGGATAGTAACATACTCTATGCCTGATTAGAGAGCAAAACTAACTCTTTCTTCTGGTCTTACGTGTGTTTTTCATTTTCAAAATCTTTTATAATCTTAACCTATTAACAGAAGGTGAAAATCACCCCAAGGCCAATGCATCTCTTACGTTTCATTTAAGCACTCAAAAAAAAAAAAATCTTAAATGGGAGTTTAGTGGTTCATTAGCTTTCTGCTGGCCCTGTGCACAAGGATGAATTTCACCAGAGGGCAGAGCCTTGCTTTTAAAAGCAAAGCTTGGCAAACAAATAGACGGGATACTCACAATAAACATGTTCCACTCAGTTTCTGTTTGTTTGTTCCAGTTTGGATTTTATATTGTTTCTTTTGTTCTTGCTTTGGAAAGATGTGGAGTGGCCCGGGGCCAGTGACCTGCTGGTTGTGAAGATTCAAAATGTTGTTCTTTACCACAAAATTCTAATTGAATTACAGTTCCCAGCTAAGTATCAAACATCGATACATATATAATAGGTAGAGCTGGTAGCAACCCTTTTAATTTAGTTAGTCTAACATTTTCCATTATAAGACCCCACTTTCATTGCTTATAACTTTGCCAAACTTGAATCATTTCAGCTGAAACCCTGAGGAGACCAGGACTGAGAAGGACTTACCCTGTAGTTGCTTCTCCTTTCTGCCAGGGGCTGCTGTGGCATGGAGTACTGGAGTTAAGAGCAGGGGGACTATATCCTGTGTTCTCAGTGTGCCCAAGGAAGAAAGAGTGAAAGGAGAGTGAGACAAGCTATGGGAGGTGGAGACAGGAGATGAGGGACAAGGGTGGGGGGAAGACTGGGACAGGAGCCAGGGTTGGGACAGGGGAGGGAGGAAGAAAGGGCCTATAGCCACCAAAACACACTCCCCTTCAGAACTTGGAATTGAACCCAGATTTCCTGAGACTCAACATTCCTTTGCTGTCAGCAAATATCTGTGAAAAACACTGGCAAAATGTGTATCGCATCTCTCGTCACTGGTTGGTCTCTACATGGAAGATCATAACATTTTGCTATAGGTTACTGCAATAGCTCAACTGGCAGAGCTGTGTGTTTTATATGTAAAGGTTCCAACACTGCAGATACGTTGAAAAAATGGAATTTCTGGATTTTTTCCATGTCCCTGTAAAAAAAAAAAAATAACTTAGGAAATTGCATAAAAAACTATATCAAAAAATGTTTATGTTGCCCCCAACATGCCCTCTGCACTTGATGACGGCTGGAAAGCAGGTGGCATAAAGCCAGATATGGAGAAATCCTCAGCTGCCTGTGTAAGCAGCACAAAAGGAGACTCAGGAAGGCCAAGGATCTGGCCCCTTATTTTCAAATTCACACTTACAAATTACTGTAAATAAGGGTCCAATTTCCCTGCTGGTGTAAATTGGCACAGCTCCATTGATGTCCATGTTTTTTTCCATTCTGCCTTTATTTCTGCCGTTATTTCTGATTGCTGCTAAAATAATGTGAAAGTTTTATAACATATTGGTGAAAACAGTAGCGTAGCTAGAGGGGTGCAGGGGAAGCAGCCGCTTCCCCTGAGCACATTTTCAAAAAGCGGTGCCTTTCCGGGCAGCCAGCACTGGGCTCCGGATTCGGAATCTGGAGCCGGGTTTTGCATGCGGCCGCCGACTGGCTCTGGGCTCCGTACCGCCTCCCTGCATCCCCAGCCCAGCTCGCTCACTCTGGGGCTGCAGGCGGCGTTGGCTGGTTGCCGGGCTCCCTGGGGATGAGGAGGAGGAGGCTTCCCCCTGCCCGCAGCTTGCTAAGCCGAGCCCCCTGTGGCACATGCCGCCCAGGCAGGGGTGGGCTCTGCCGGGAGGGGAAGGGGCGGCAGTACAGCCCCCCAGTGTGGCGGGGGGGCTGAGGAGCAGCAGCCCCGTTGGCCCCCGGCCCCAGCAGCTCCATGCAGAGCAAGGTTTGCCTGGCTCCCCCAGGGGGGAGGAGGAGGGGGCTCCCCCCTGCCCGCAGCTTGCTAAGCCGAGCCCCCTGTGGCACATGCCGCCCAGGCAGGAGTGGGCTCTGCCGGGAGGGGAAGGGGCGGCAGTACAGCCCCCCAGTGTGGCGGGGGGCCTGAGGAGCAGCAGCCCCGTTGGCCCCCAGCCCCAGCAGCTCCATGCAGAGTGAGGCAGCTGCGCGGCGGGGAAGGCAAACACCTCCTGAACCATCCTGGGTGAGCTCTTGCTCCTGGGCTGGTGATGCAGGAAGCCGAGACCTTCCCTCAGTATTGAATTTGCGCCGAAGCATGACGCTCAGGGGACACTGTGCCACCATCTCTCAGAGGAAGCTTAAAACCAACGTCCTGACCATGTGTGATCACTAAAGAGTCCACTTCCTCACTGCTTAACCCTCCTGTCCTGGCCAGTGTGGGCGATTGCATCCTGCTGACCCATCTTGCCCCTGCAGTTGTGACAGGAGGAGACATTTTTTCACTTTGTTGCCTCTGTCACACCGTTGTGGTGCAAATTGGCTGCCAAGTTCCACCCCAGAAGCAGCTGCATTTCAGGCTGGGATGAATGGTCTCTCTGTCTGTACGGATGTATTCTATAAAGCACAACGCATGAAGAGCATCAATGGCAAGTACTGGTATGATAGCCAGGGCACCATGATACTGTGTTGCATTGTTTGCATCTTTAGTTGTGATGATGCCTCACTGCAGGACACTATTGTGTGTCCTGGGGCACAGTCATTATGTGACACCATCACAATGCACTACATGAACATGCAGCTCTTTAATGGCTCATGCTCATGGGACACAGGACATTTACAACAGTAGAATCCTAGGACTGGAAGGGACCTCAGGAGGTCATCTAGTCCAGTCCCCTGCACGCGTGGCAGGACTAAGTATTATCTAGACCATCCCTGACAGGTGTTTGTCTAACCCGCTCTTAAAAATCTCCAGTGATGATGATTCTGTAACCTCCCTGGGCAATTTATTCCAGTGCTTAACCACCCTGACAGTTAGGAACTTTTTCCTAATATCCAACCTAAACCTCCTTTGCTGCAATTTAAGCCCATTGCTTCTTGTCCTATCCTCAGAGGTTAAGAAGAACAATTTTTCTTTCTCCTCCTCTCTCTCCTCCTTTTTATGTACTTGAAAACTGTTCTCATGTCCCCTCTCAGTCTTCTCTTTTCCAGACTAAACAAACCCAATGTTTTCAATCTTCCCTCAGAGGTCATGTTTTCTAGATCTTGAATCATTTTTGTTGCTCTTCTCTGGACTTTCTCCAATTTGTCCACATCCTTCCTGAAATGTGGTGCCCAGAACTGGACACAGTACTCCAGCTGAGGCCTAATCAGCCTATTACTGTCCTGAGACCTCCAGGTGAAGCGGCAATCCAACTGTATGGAAGCAGGAGACATACGTTCAATTCACAGCTCTGCCAGTGACTCCCTGGGTGACTTTGAACAAGTCACTTAGTCTGACTGTGCCTCTGTTCTCCATCTGTAGGTACGTCTACATTGGAGCTGGGGGGCATCATGCCCAGCTGGAGGAGACATACTGGTGCTAGCTCGGATCAAACTAGAGTGCTAAAAATAGAAGTGTAATGGCATGAGCACCAGGAGGGGCTAGTCACCTGAGTGCTTATCAAGGGTCTCAGGTGGGATCATACGCTCCTTGCACCACTGTGGCTCCATTTCTATTTTTAGCACACTAGCTTGATCAGCGCTAGTACGGGTATGTCTACACAAGCCGGAAATTACACCTCTCTTTTCCAGTGTAAACATACCCCAAATCATGGGGATACTTCCTTTCGTCCACCCTCTGTAAACTCTTTGTACTCGATATGTACAGCTTCTAGCACAGCGGGGCCCTGACTTCACGTGAGGCTTCTAGGCCCTACTGGACTTGTTGTTAATAATAATTAATATGCCACCAAGAAATAAGGGAACCATTGGCTGGAAACCAAGCATGCAGCACTACAATAGGCACCTGTCACTTGGAAGTTAACACGGCTTCCAAGCTTTCAGTTTTCTCACATCAGGACATCCAAGGAGACCTCGACAGAACAGCACAAAAGCCACAATCTGGTGGGCAGAGCTCCTGGTGGCTCTGAAGCCCAGCTGGTGCCAGCGGAGGAGGTGGAGAAGGAAGGAAAAGGGGAGTCGGGGGGAATGTTTTTTTCTCGTGGTCTCTCTTCAGCGGCATCTTTTCTCCGCGAGCAGCGGCAGCCCGGGCAATGACTCTGCCACAGCCGAGCCGCCGCTCTGCTCCGGGGGCAAGGGGTGACAATTACAAACTACTGTATTCTGTGATTTACTTTCTAGAATCTAAAGTATATCTCAGTATAATCTAAAGTTCTCCTGTGAAATGCCGGCTGTGCAACCCTTCCGTGGCTGGATCATTCTTGTGTTTTTATTTTAAGTACAAATAAATATGTATAAAGAATTTAAAAGTATGTAATTAGTAATTTGATATGTCGGGTGGCGCCTTTTTTTATGTGTTCGCTCCCACGATGTTAGAACCTGGCTACGCCACTGGGTGAAAATACCCAAAAGAACACCAAAGAAGGGATGGGAAGGGAGCTGGGTATATTAGAAGAGTCTGAGGGGTCCCTTACATGGGACTGTGGTATTAATCACAGCAATCCTGCTCATTTTGGGTGGTTGGGTGGTGAAGCATCCTGGTACCACCTGTACTTCTGCTCCTCATAAGAATACCAATTTTCCTGGGAAATGGCATTTATGCACCTCATTACCATATTGTGGGCCACAACTCAGCATTATTATTCCAGAAACACTCAATCTCTTCCCTACAGCATCCTCTCTTTGGGGTGCTTTACACTCAGGAAGAAGACAGTGAAGGCACAGACTCCAGTACACTATGTGGAACATGGTGCTCTGGATTTTGAATGCACTTGCTGGCTGCCCATCTACTGATGTTGCATATGCAGCACTGCACATCTCTCTTCCGCATAAAGCAGGATTGTGCCTTAGATTAACATGCTGAGGTGAAATTTTAAATGTGAAATAAGTGAGTCAATTACAATTTTTTTACTCTTCTGTGACACTGCTGCGATTTGAAACCCAGAGACTTCATCCTGCTTCTCTCTCTGAAAACTGGAGACTTCATCCTGCTTCTCTCTGAAACACCATGTACCCAGAAGAACTGCATTCACACCAAGGGATTTAGAACAGTGGTTCTCAAACTTTTGTACTGGTGACCCCATTAACATAGCAAGCATCTGAGTGTGACCCCCCCCTTATAAATTAAAAACACTTTTTAGTACATTTACACCATTATAAATGCTGGAGGCAAAGCAGGGTTTGGGGTGGAGGCTGACAGCTCACGACCCCTTGAAGGGTCCCGACCCCCAGTTTGAGAACCCCTGAGAACAAGAAAGCAGACTATGGCAGCAGTGACAGCAATACTGACAATTTGCTGCTGTCCCTTTATACAGTAATCAGCACTTTCTTGCAAAGCTTTTATTGTCTTGTTTATATAGCTTCAAATTGCATGTTTGCTATTATGGATCAAAAGGATGAATTCATAAATATAGATATTTTTTCATTCTGTTGTTTCCACGGTAAAAGTTAGAAGCATATCAGACACCTTAGATGTGAATATTATCAGTAGAAAGATTAAAAAAAAATCTAAAAGCTCATAAGTAGCTCTCTATAGTAGTAACTAAAATAAATTATGAAAGAGGATGACAGACTTTTTATTATGTTATGTGTAATATTATATTTTCCTCGTAAGCCATTATATAGCCATGATGCTGTATTTTATATAAACACTAGTAACATTTTACATGTTTCGCTTTACAAATAAAATCAAACTTCCTATCTTATTGTGTAGAATATATATATATAAAAAATAGAATAAATGATCCTGAGAATTATGTATCACTGTTTGTACACTACACTGAAAATTGCTTTCCTGTCATTCCAGTACTCCCAACAAACTTTGTCTTAGTACTATATTGTTTCACCACAAAGTAATTCTAGTGGAGCTATTGCAGTATGAGGAACCCAACAACTAGCATTAATTCAAATAACTTATTTTTTTTTAATATTGTTCACTTCTCCATGTTTAGTTCAGAGCACTCCAGACTGATCTGAAGCTTTGGAATCCCTATTGTTTTATTCACTTTAGGCCTCAAATCCCATCACAGAGAAGGCTACATCTTCTGTATGGATGGGATACTCTCCAGAAGCCATAACTGATTAGATATTGGAGCAAATTGAGGCTTGGCATCTCACCAACCTAGTTAAGAAAGGTAAATCCAAGAAACCAAGGGGAATCTGTCATGTATCAGTGAATACTATATGTGCCTCTGCACAATGCACTTCTTATCTTGCAGTACACTTCTTGTCAGTAGATCTCAAAATTACTTTATCCCAATTGTTTTACAAATGGGGAAAATGAGGCACACAGCAGAGAAGTGACCTGCCCAATGTTACCCAGCAGGCCAATAGCAGAGCTGGGAATAGAAACCAGTTCTTTTGGGTCCCAGGCCAGCGTGCCATCTACTAGACCACTGCCTCTCTGCAACAAATTCTGTATATCCAAGTTAACCTTTATACGGACCCTCAGTATGACCCCAGATCATACTTCTGAAGTGTCTGCCTTGGACTGTAACTTCCCAAAATAGAGGATGAAAGCCTGTAATCAGACAGCTCAGGCAATTACAATAAATCTAATAAAGAATGGCTGCTATACTTATGCTGATCTTAGCTATTCAGATAACATTATTTAACACTTTCTATTTCTGAAGGGCTTTACCACCTTGGTTAGCTGCCAAAGCAGCTGGTATTAGTGAAGACTGAGATTTTCAAGGCAGTGTAGTGGATTAATTTTAAGTGAAGATGTGTGGCTAACTCCCCAGCACTACTTTGAAAGCCTCAACCAAAGCATCTACTTAACTATGTCATTTAAAATAGAGTACATTGAATCCAAATGGCAACTCACATTAAGCCTCTCTCAACTGGAAATCTGCTGGCTCCTCCCTGGCCTCACTCACCCAAGGACAATTTTTACTTATGTGGGCTATGGTGCTCACAGAGTTCGCTCAGGAAGTACTGTCCCACTCAAGGTGCACAGCAATACTGTCATTTAGTTTTTAAAAATGCACATAATCCTTATTTATATTGGAAATAGAATAAGTGCATGTAAATCATTGGTTACCATGATGGCACCATTTTGGAAAGCTGTTATACAATGGTGCCTTCTCGATACTTCTTGCTTATGTAAGGGGACTGTTGCCCCCTTACTAACATTCAGTGGGGGTGTTTTGATTGGCTTGCTCCCAGTACTAAAAGGGGAAGGGTCGATGGCAAATCAGGAGCCTGAGACTGACAGTCCCCAGGAACAATGGGGAGAGGCCAATGCTCCAGATCAGCCTGATTGACAGGGCGGGCAGGCTAATCAGAGGGTCAGGAGGCCAGGGAGGTCCCGTCCTCCGTGTGAGCTGGAATTGCCTGGGTCAGACTGAGTGGGGCCGAGCTAAGGAGAAAGCAGGGGCCCAACCTGAGCTGGAGAGCAGAACCGTGCCAGATCCAGAGGGGCCAGAGCCGCAGCCACAGAGCCAGAGACGCGGCCCAGGGAGAGCAGATCGTGTGCTGGGAGCAGAGCCGCAGCCACAGAGCCAGAGACGCAGCCCAGGGAGAGCAGATCCTGTGCTGGGAGCAGAGCTGCAGCCACAGAGCCAGGTGTGGTGAGCAAGTGGGGCCAGCCAAGGGGGGACCTTGGGCAAAGGGCCCAGCACAGAAAGACACCCCCAGACAAGGGCCCTTGCAGGCCAGACCGGGAGGGGGACCTTAACCTGATGGGGGGCTGACGCTGGGAAGAAGGGTCCCACCACTCAAAGCCTGGAGGTGTGTGGCCACCACCATTGCAAGTGTCCAACCCGCAGCATACCTGCAGCACAGCCAGGGCCTGAGACGGAAATCTGGGACCTACAAGGAACAGACTGTGAAGTGCCCTGATGTCCAGAGACACTGTTTGTGATGTTCCCTGCCACAAAGCAGGGTGATGTGTTTTCCTTTAACCTTTCCCATTTTTCCTTATTCTTTTCTTTAGATTAATTGTTAATTAAACAACTTGTATTTGTTTTAAATTGTATGGAATAATCAGTGGGTCAGGGAGGTGCCCAGTGCAGAGAGAGTACTCTGGAGTGGGGACACCCTAGCCCCTGTCCTAGGTGACCACAGCAGGGTTGGGGGTTGAGCCCCCCAGGAATCCTGGGCCCAGCCTTGTTGGGGTTACGAGGACTCTGCCAGACAGGAGAGTGGAAGGGGAGCCCTCAAGGGCAGGGAGGCCTCTGGGTAAAGGGAGTGGGAGCGAGGACTCAGATCCTTTCGCTAGCCCACTTCACCGGGGTAGTGCAGAAGCCAGGAAAGTTCCCCACAATAGCGGGACCATTCCCCCGCTTACACTTACATACTTGCAGTAAATACATGGGATGCTGAAACTAAAGTGTTGATCTTTTTTGCCTGCATAGTTACAGACCTCTGCACCAACAATTACAGCTCATGCCAGATACAGTTGCTCCAGTTTTGCACTATACCCAGAGTAGTGTCTATAGGAAATCAGCTGCTGCTCATTTGTCCTCAGCTACCCAGCCCCATCAGATGTTAGAGCAGCAGAGGGCCTCTTATCATCTGGAACTGGTGTAAGCTCTGTCTCGGAAGACAATGGATGGATGGAAGAATCATTCAGGTCCTCAGCATCCTGCTGCAGAAAGGGAGTCTAACTGCTTATTCCTTTACACCCTTTACAATTGGGTTACATCAATTCACATTTTCAAGGCCATCTTTGCAAGGAAAAAGGCTCGAAACTTAACTTGTTTAACAAAAAAGGAAAGATTATATTCTCCTTCTTGGGCCTAATAGCCAGCTCTGTTAACAAAAGGGGCTCACAGCAGCCTCTTCTGGCTCATTCATGCTCAACGGTATTTATATGTTTTATCCAACTCTCTGCCTAAATGTGAAAATCCAGAAGGTAATCTTTGTCCATTGTAACATTCAAATTGCTTTATGACTATAATATATTAATAAACCAGGTCTCGACAGAGCACTGCCTATCCTAGGTATAGATCCATCAGTAAGTGACAGCTTAGCAATGCAGAATCACAGGAAAAGTTGTGTTCAGCATTTTTTCCCCCTGATCAAACATCTGAAATAGCAATTTCAAGTGAAGAATGAGATCCTTGTGCCTGGAAGGAGGCAGACAGCAACTTTAGAAGATTTTGATAAAGTATGATTTTGCTCTATACAAAAGTAAAGAGAGAGTGTTAAAATACTAGCAGTTGTGATTTTTATGTTTGCTATTTCTTGCAGCAAGAATTGTGATTACATTCCCATTTCTTTGTTTAAAATTTGCCAGTATGTTTTTCAAACATGAAAGAGCCCTCCCTTCACATTTTAGCTGTCTGGGTTAATTCTTTTTTTTCCTCTCTAATGGTTGGTAGTAATCTGGGAAATAAAAGTATGCTCTAAAAGCTGATTTAAAATGAACTAAAAGACCATTTTAGCAATACAGAGAAATTCCCCTTATTTACTGTTTTCTGAACCAAAAGTTATGGCCTCCCTTAATAACAATTTCTCTAAATCATAAAGGAATAATAAGAAAGCCCAAGCAATAAATACACTAAGAGCAAAAGTAAAGATGAAGATTTGTTGAGCCAAAACATTAATCAAGTGTGTTAAATTATGCTGTATATTATCAGCTTGAGAGAAGATACTACAGTACATTGAAAAAGAAACTTATTCTCACATAGAGCTCATGGCACCAGTGTAACACATAAGAACCTTAGTATCTCTGACTGAGAGATAAAGGATTATGGGTATGTCGGATCTCTGTAGACTAAATTTAGGGTAAACCACAAATGTGTGTCTGGAAACACAAATCTGTGGCGTGTCTAGATTAGCATTTACAGTTCTATTAATTGACTTGAGTTAATTGACAAGCTTTTAATTCATGTTAAAACAAGAACACAACTCTATTTTAAAAGACTCTTAAGGGCAAAACACAGTACTCATTAAATCTCCCCACTTTAAAAAAATAAGGGTTTTTTAAGGGTCTTCCCCCATGTAATGAAATATCATTTAGAAAATTGTTCAATTGAGAGAGCCTGATCTTGGAGTCCATACTGAGGGGGAAAGTACATTGATTCAAATGAATTAGGATTGAAGGATAGGTGCTAACAGGAATTAAAGTATAATGCTCAAGAAGATAAAGTAATTCCTGCTGGGAGTATTAAGCAGGAAGTGATCACATAAACACATTTACATCATTGCTAGGCTGCAAAGTTTGCCCTCCCCTCACCAAACAAGTTTCTTTATTGTTGTGATTCTCCCAAGACACACTCCTTACTTTTGAATGGTCTCACTGTCAAAGTAAATTATTGTGTCTGGCTGCAAGGAACTCTCATTTTAGTACTTTCTCTGGTGGATATCCCTAGAGTTGGCATATCCACCCCATTTCCCCTGACAACATTAGACTTTTTTGATGGCTTTGTACAGGTATAACATTGGAATGTGTAGTGGTGAATCAGGCCTAATGTTTGTTCCATGTGTCAGCAGTTGAATTCATCTAGGGGAAGTAAATTTCCTGATGAAATGTTGTGTTGTGATAAGAAAATGAGTGGCAAGTTGTGAAAGCCAAAAGTTACTACCATCAGGTTTGACAAACTTATATTGGAAACTGTTTCAGATACCACAGTAAAATGTATGTTCTCTGAAATATGTTATGTGCTGAAACACAGAGCTTACAAAATACAATGATCTCAGTGGATAAGAAACTTAAAACCACTTCTACTAAAATGGATAAGTGGGTGACAACTACTGAAAAACTTCATGGCACTGAAGAGTTTACTCAGCATTTAAAGAAAATTATGCAAAAAGCAAGATATAACCAGTTACAGATAAATCATTTGACCTTTTAACAAAGAATGAAACAGCCTGAAAAATCAGATCTGGACAAGAAATACAAGAACGGGGAATTCCAGCTGGCAAAGTGTTACTGGACCCAGTGACTTTTGCCCAGAAGTTAACTAGATCCATTTTGAGACATATCACAAGGATGTGTTGCACTTCATGACTTAAATTATTAGGTTCCCTCCCTGCAAAAAGTCTAGAAAGGGAACTGTAATAACCACAATTTCTGACAGTAGGGATAGGGTCTGAGATCTTTAAGGAATGAAGAAACAAGGAAATCCAGTAAAAAAACTTCCTTCCTGATTTTAGGCCCAGACACCAGGGAACAAGATAGAACTGGCAAGTGTTAAGTTACTCAATGAAGACTGCACACAAAAACTAAATATTTATATTCATTGTGTCTTCTCTCATTTATGCCACCTCCCCCCCAACAAAGAGTATGGAGTTGACATCAACTCTGTACTGAGCATTGGGTAATGGTCAGTTTTCACAATGGAAAGAGGATCCTCCAAAGATCTGTATTGGGACTTGTGCTGTTCAATATATTCATAAATCACCTGGAAAAGGGGTAAACAGTGAAGTGGCAAAGTTTGCAGATGATATAAAATTACTCAAGATAATTAAGTCCAAAGCAGACTGCGAAGAGTTACAAAGGGATCTCACAAAAAAAGCTGAATGGGCAACAAAATGGCAGATGAAAAATTGGTAAGTGCAAAGTAATTCAAATTAGAAAACATAATCCCAACTATACATACAAAATGATGGGGTCTAAATTAGCTGTTACCCCTCAAGAAAGTGATCTTGGATTCATCATAGATAGTTCTCTGAAAATATCTGCTCAATGTGCAGCAGGTCAAAAAAACATTAGGAAAAGGATAGCTAATAAGACAGAAAATATCATCATGCTACTTTATGAACCAATGGTACGCTCACACCTTGAATACTGCATGCAGTTCTGGTCACCCCACCTGAAAAAAGATATATTAGAATTGGATAAGGTACAGAAAAGGGCAGCAAAAATGATTAGGGGGCAGAATAGTTTCCATATGAGAAAAGATTAAAAAGACTGGGACTGTTCATCTTGGAAAAGAGACATCTAAGAGGGGATATGACAGAGATCTATACAATTATGAATAGTGTGGAGAAAGTGAAGAGGGAAGTGTTGTTTACAGGAGTAACATTTACATAACACAAGAACCAGGGTTCATCCAATAATAGTAATAGGCAGAAGGTTTAAAAATAATATAAGGAAGTACTACTTCACACAACACACTGTCAACCTGTGGAACTCATTGCCAGGGGATGTTGTGAAGGCCAAAAGTATAACGGGGTTCAAAAAAGTATTAGATAAGTTCAGGAGGGATAGGTCCATCAATGATTATTAGTCAAGATGCATGCAGTCCCATACTCTGGATGTTCCAGATCTCTGACTGCCAGAAGATGGAACTGGATGACAAGGGATAGATCACTCGATAATTGCACTGTTCTATTCATTCTCTTTGAAGCACCTGGCACTGTCCACTGTCAGAAGACACAATACTGGACTAGATGGTCTGACCCACTATGGCTATTCTTATGTTCTTATTGGTGAGACCATTCCTGGAATACTGTATCCGGTTCTGGTATCCACAAGCCACTGGGACACAGTAGAATATCCAGGCCATCTCATTAGAGGTAATTAATTAGAGGCCTTTTAATCTAGGGAATAAAGGCATAACAAATTCCAATGTTTGGAAGTTGAAGTAGGAAAAATTGAAACTTGAAATAAGATGCAACTTTTAAATAATGAGGATAGTTAATCATTATTAATGGGTCCGAGGGATGTTGAAAACTTCCTTAATCTTCTTGTCTTTGAATCGACAGTGGGTTTCTTTCTAAAAAAAAATACTCTTTTTAAGCCACAACTTAGTGGGCTTGATAATGTTCATTTACATAGCAAGGAAGAATAATTCCCTAGACTGAAGAAATTACTGGGTAAAAAATCTATGGCCTGTATTATGCAAGAGAGCAGTGGACAGCTATATATAGTGTGTCTTCTTCTATTATAAGAACTCCACTGCAAATGATACAGTTTGGAACTCTCCAGTTGTAAACACCTGGCAACTTTTCTTGTTGGTAAGCTCAGCAGAGATGACAGGTGGAACCTCAATTATTCTTTATCATTCATTATTGTAGCTATGATTATTGCTTCATGTAATTTAAGTCTTGACAATGGGCTTGGCATTGTACTAGGCACACATAGAGACTATCTCCATTCCTGAGTTAACAATACAAAACTACTCTACTCGTAGACATTGTTCTGCCAGGTGAGAGCTGAGGCACATTGCAAATCATTGTGGAGAAATTTTCATTGACAGCGCTCTACTGGATCAAAGGACAAATAAATGACTTAATTCTCCAGAACTGTTTGGCTGGCACATTTCATGTTCATTGCATTGACATATGCACACAATTAATATTTAGAAAATAGCAGAGCAACTTTATTTAAAAATCCATAACATCCTCCTATGAGCTAGCATTCTGGAGGGTGAGAACATAAAGAAATGAGACACTGGAAGATTACAGTTGTGGGTCCTTTTTTTCATTCTGTGTAATTTTTCATTCAACTTTTTCTTGAATTTGGGTTTGGAGGCAGTTCATTTTGAGGAGTTTGTTATGTCGATGATTGTAAAGAATCATCACAAACAAAATAAAGAGGGTCTCATATGAAAAATCAAAATATCAAAGTTCCCACTTATCTTTCCTTAGAGTCTGAATTTCTATCTCCTCTGACTGCTGTTCCCGACTGATATTATACTGTCATCAGAACTGAAAAATCAATATAGCACTTATTGCAGATAATGGAGCATCTACTGTCTTCAACTGAATATACACTGACTATTCGAGATACATGGCACAGTATAGACATTCAAATGGTTAAACCTTTTATAAAAATAGGTATTTGGTGAACCAAAAGAAGATAATGGTGCCATCTCTTCCCTCTTGGTAACATTACAGATGAAAAAACCCTAATATCTAATCATTTAAAAAAAATCAAAACACGAATTATGGGCTTTATTCCCCTCCTGCCTTGTATCCTATGTGTGAATGACTGTAAATGTGCTACCATTTTTTTTGGTAGTGTTTGCATTCACTTCGTACTACTGTAATATCAGGGCCTTATTATTATTAAAGACAGCGGCATGACTCACACAGCAATATTAATGGTGGCACTGAATGAATTGATAGATTATTAGAATACATTTATTCTCATTTCTCCTTGACATCACTGCCGAAAATGTCACCAGGATTTCAATATTCAAAAAAGGAGAGCAAAAGTACAAAACATAATGGCCTTTGTCACTTCAATTATTCATCTTTTCACTAGAAAGATTGAAACAATGTTTAAATAATAACTTATGTTTTTTTCTCCAGATTAAATCTTTATTCCTTATGGAATAAAATAGGGTTTGCTAAAGGGATATTATAGCATGCTCAGAAAGCTGCCACTGGAACAAGCCTTTGAGTATTTTAGAAATATAAAATATGAAAGACTTTTTTTTAAAATGGAGTGTGATATTCCTGGTTTTCCGATTTGTCATACCTTTATATCTAGGGTTGTTACTGTGTGAGTGCTAGGGTGCACAGCTGAGCAGGACAGATCAGAAAAAGTTCTTTAAGTGCTCAGCAGTCACTGTGATGTGTATGCTATGAACAACTAGATACTTTAGACAGATATACATGTAGGGAGGTAGCTAGATCCGATAAATGACTTGGACTTCTGAAAAGAGTTGGGGAAGAAATCATGCATGCCTCATTTTCAGAACCTGCACAAAATTGAGGCCAAATGCATAGCTGGTATAAATCAGCATTGCTCTGCTGACTTCCATGGAGATATGCCATCTTACACCATTTTAAGAACTGGCCCTCTCTCTACCCCAGACTATTCTGCGATACTGTATCCGACCAGCCTTTGAACATCTCTACATTCATTACCCCTAAAATGTGCTTAATTTCTACATTATGTGAATGTAATCCCTATACATTTGTACTAAAATATCATAGACTCAACTGCCATTCAGAGTTAGGATTAATACTATTATAACTATATGCTAGGTGCTCTCAAAACACTAAAGAAACAATTCGTGTGCTAAGACACTCACCATCTAAGGACCAGTAAGTAGACAGGCCTTAGGGACAAAGGACCTAGAACAAGAATGGGCAAATTATGTATAATTTATACGCAAGTCCACTACATTAACTGTTTTTAAGAGCAACTTAAACATAGTCAGGGTAGGGACCTTGTGGATTAGCTCAGGTGGTCATACTAAGCATTATAGGGGCCCTCTGGAAGAAAGCATTGATGTGATTGTGTGAGAAGCTGCTGGCAAGCAGGTGTGCAGGGAAAGGCTGGGAGCACCGGTGTGTCTGGGGAGCAACATGAAACTTGAAAACACAGGATAAGTAGGGAAAGGCTGAATTATGCAGCGTTTTGAAGACAATGAGAAGCTGAAAATTTGATATGATGGTGGATATGGAGCTGTGGAGAGATTCAAAGAGGGGAGCTACCTGATTAAATCAATGAGCAAGGAAGATGAGTTGTAAGCTGACTGGTATTACTACCTGCTCATTTTTTGTACAGTGTGTTCAGTTTAGTTGGTGGTGTAGTCTGCCCATAATAGCACCTATCCTGGGCTCAAGGCACCTTTACAAAGAATTAAAAACACAATCAAATTAAATGTAAAGGCAGCAGCTCCTTCTCACTCCCCAGGCAAAGAAAATGAACAATCACAATGAAATCAAGTCCAGAGACTATCTCCTTCCCCCATAGACACCAGCCCTAAATGTGTCCTTATCTCCCCAAAAGAGATGGGCCTGCAGCATGCCCTGAAGGCTGGCAACTATTAGGATGTCATTTCCTCAGTGCAGATGCCAGATGCAAATGAATCCAGCTGATTAAAATACTTTATAGAAAGGTGGAGGGGAAAATTTGTCTCCATCCCACGAAAGGCAAGATGTGGAGCTTTAATTGCTGGATAGAAAGGATGCCTTTCCTCAGGCAGCATGAGTTTTGCAGTTCATGGGGGGGGGGGGGGGTGACGCTGCATCCCACACTCTGCCTCTCCTGCAATCTGTTCGTACTAGGACTATCCATCTGTTTAGTCTAAACAACCCTCCAGTTGCTTATATGTTTGTTCACAGATGTAAGTAGGAGGTTGACTGCAGGTTTCCAAAACTCAAATCCAAGATTATGAGACACATTTGCAAACATACTTGCATACAGCAGAGTCTTCTCTTTGTGCCGGGAAATGGCCTATTGTTTGACTTGCTAATCTGTTCCATTTAAACTGAAACATGGTGGTGATACATAAGCCTATAAAATTAAATCTGCACAATATCTTTTTAGTTAAATCAAGAACCAGAAAATATACAATGACATAAAACTTTAAGGACAACATCCAGATAATCATTATATATAACAGACGTTTCAAATCAAATTTCTTTGAGTGGAAATGAAACTCTGCAGGGAGGCAAGGAAAATTTGCATTACTGCAAACTCTGTCTTCCTCCAAGGAATCTACAAGACCTAGAAATAACACTGTACTTTTCAGTCGACTCCCCAATAATACTTTACTTTAAATCAATTCCTGTATGGGGGGCATGGATCAATGTTCATGTCACACTCCCCATTAGTACCCGGCCCAGGCCAGGGAATCTAATGATCCAACCAGTGGACCAAGGAACGTGCCACCCAAGGAACGTTGTGCATATGTTAAGAAGAATTAGTGCATTTTATCAATGAGTCAAATCCTGAGGTCCTTTCTCTGGCAAACTCCCACTGATTGCACCAAGGAGGCAGCACTGTAATTCACATCGGGACAAATTCTGAAGTCCTTACTCAGTTTCTCTCAGTCCTCAGGCAAACTCCAAGACCATCTTTTTTTCCTCAAACAAGCCCCGAGTGGCTGGAAAGTAATCAAACACAACAGAAATGGTACAGAACAGAGTGCACCAAAACCTGACTGTCCTGTTTTGGCATGAAGACAGTTCTGTGGGATGATACCATAATATTTTGCACAATGTAAAGCAGAAGTTTCTCCCCACTCTACCAACTGTTGTAGATTATAAGATTTCAGTCTAAAAGTAAGATTCGGGACCACTTACCTTCATGGCTACTCCAATGAAGTTTTTGAAGTTTTGCAGGAATAGCCCTTAGGCTAGGTCTTTGATTATTATTTTAGACCACATATAGACATATTTCATTGGGCACAACTACTTGATCACTGAATCATAGAAACCTGGGGTGTCCAACTCATTCCTGGACATAAAGACTGCGTCAGGAATGAGGGCCTGCAGCTGTGCTGGCCCTGTCCAATGCGTGCAGCTGGGCCACAGAAGAACCACTGGATTGGCTAAGGCAGTCAGATGGCTTGCTCCTAAGCCCAGCAGCTGCAAAGGGCTAGTGGCTGTTCATTATGTGTAGCTGTGGGCTCTGTCTTGCTGTGTTTGCCACATTCCAAGCCCTGCTCCTGTGCTGCTCTCGCCTGGACTCTGACCTCCATCCAGCCTTGCTCTACAGTAGACGCTGCCCTGCACCTGGCCTTGTTCCAATCCTGTCTCAGCTTTTGCTCCCACTTTTATTTGTGCATAGTGGCTGTCACCCAAATGGTATCACAAAACGAGTGCAATCAGGGTGACCCAACTAATTACTGTTATTCACAACAAATCATCTTATACAGGAACTGTGCATGATTTTTTGTGTACGAGGAACAACCACAGTGGCGTAAGAAAGGGTAAGGCCTTTGAGAGACTTAAAAGCAAATAACTAACCTTGAAAATTAGTCCTGTAATAAACAGGCAGCTGGAGCTGGCATTAGAAGTTTTGTTGAATTTGGAAAATAAAGTGGAGCAGAGGGAAGTTGAACTAAGGTACTTTTAGGCAGTCCACAGAAAAGTCTGTTAAGGTAATTAAAGTGTATGAAGGCAGAGCACAATTTTTATAATATAGTCCAAATGGAAGAAGCAAACCTTGGCGACATTAAAGCATGGTCCTACACTGAAATGTGACTTTGCAAAAATTGCATTTGGACTAGTTCAACATTTGTATTTCATGAAATCCAGATCAAATTTCCTTGGTTTAAATTAAAAACACACACACAAAAAAAATGTATTCCAATTCCAGCCCTGAAAATTCAACCTGGAATCTGTAAGTCAGTCTGGGTACCTTCTGGCTCCTGCATCACCAACATTAAATGGAACTTCGATAATGTTTCTGTTGATATTGCAGGAACCAGAATAAAATTTGCTACAGTCTCCAATAGGTGTTGCTTCTGCAGTGTTAACAAGAGTAAAAAGCAGTAACAACTTATTTTAATCAGTGAAGTAGGCAGATGTGACTGTCAGTATGCAGCAGGAGCAGATCAGTTAAGTATACACCAATTTTAGTTGCTCTTTAGGATAAAACCACATTTTAAGAACATATGGGACAGATCCTTAGCTGGTGTAAATCATCTTTACACCATTGATTTCAATAAAACTGTCAACTAATATCTGCTGTCGAGATTCTAGCCCATATGTTTTTAAAGACAAAGATCTGAATTTCTCATGATAGCCCAGTTTCTCACTTCTGATATATTAACTTATAGCTGTCAAAATGCACCTTAATATCAGGCATCCTTTCTGAGATCTGTATTGACAGTCAGGCTTCTGTTTAATCTGCATTCACCAGGAGGAAATTTTCTCAAAATGCAATAAACAAAATCAACGAGTAAGCGTAATGTATGGTAAGTTTTTTGTTGCAGAGATATGTGGAGATTTTTACAGTTAATATGCCCTGAAAACCAGTAAAATTTGCCTCTCTGAAAATAGTGGGGGGGTTTTGTAAGAAAACAGTGTGCATTTCACATCAGAGGGAAGGGCTAAAGGTCAATGATGAATTCTGCTTTCTGAAACATATGGTCTCAATCTGAATCTTAATGACATGATCAGCAGAGTACACCCTGTCAACCAGAAAAGTTAGGAGGTGGCTATGGAGCCAACAGGATAATGGAAAAAGACAGAAAATGGTAAAAGAGACTATCAACAGTGAATTGATGAAAATCAACTTCATGATATGTTTTAACTTTGTAGGGTTTCTCCCTGTCCCCCCTCCCTCCAGATGGAGTTAACAAAAATCTGAAAAGGAGATTGAAGTTGGATGTGATTGTGGCAAAATGGAAGGGAAAAGAAACCCAAGAGCTGGCAAGAACAATTTATCTTCTTTACCAGTGCTAACTATGGCCTCCAAAAAAAAGGTGTGCTTTCAATTTTATGGAGACACAAAAGGCAGGAAGGAGCAGATGTGCTAATGGCAGCAAATAGAAGTAAAGTAAAGCAGTAGTTACACTGGTGGTATTAACTTGAATGCTGTTTTGGAATCAGCATGAGCTGATAACACATTTCCTGGCTCTTGTATTTGTGCAGCTAACAGTGCAAAGGTAAAGGCCAGCAAAGATTTGTGAGGTGTCAGTTGAGAATTGGAGGGAAGAATCATGGTGTAATGTGCTGCTATTATATGAATGATGATGCCCACCGAAGATATTGGACCTACTAGAATTTGGTGGGGGGAGAAGGAAGGGGTTGGAACTTGAATACAAGAGTTCTAGTTGTGGTATGTGTGTGATGGTTTTGTTACAATTGACCAGCAGAGTGCAGGATTGGAAACGGCAGAAATATGAACATGTAGGAAGGCAAGGCATTAGTGGGAAGACTTGTGAGAAGTGGGGGTAACTCTTATTATCTGTTGCTCTGCCTTAAGAGTCAGGCAGAATTTAAAGAGAATGGAAGGAAACAAAACCTATACTTACTAATAGAGCTAGATTAATGCCACAATTTTTTTAATGACTACTTATTCAAATAAAACTCTGAATTAGCCTCCCGTGTGCTCATGTCCCTCTTTACATTGGCTTCCTGCAAATATTCTACCAGACACTTATTAGCTAGAAAGTTTGCAGAACCATTGCACTGTAATTGTATTTTAGACAATGTTTGCTAGGAGTGAATTTTGGACTTATAAAGGTATTTGCACCAGAAACTGTTATGCTCATGCAGTCAGGGAACAGAAATCGACTGAGTTTGAAGTTCAAATTCTGAATAGCACATTTTTGGAACTGCCTACAAGTTACAATCCAAAAATGTATTTGTAAATATTATTAGGTTTTCCTTAAGTGTATTTAGAGTTACCAAAGTTGCTTCCAGACCTTTTTGGGAAAGTAAAATGAGAATTGGAATAAACTATGCTATGAATTATTCTCTCAACTTACTTACCATTTGATAGTCTAAAGACCCCCTTGCATGGGTTGTCAGCAGGGTAGACCTGCATCACTTGACCTAAGGTGTAATTCCATTACCTGGTAGCAGTAGTAGACCATTATCCCCCTTACTGGTTCGCTTCCTAGAGGATAAAACATGCTTTTCAGGTGCTTTGACATAGAGTGACACTGCTAGAATTAACTTAATCCCTCGAGAAATGTTAATATGGATGTCTGTATGGGTATCCTAAAATGTAATTACTAATAAAAGTGTTCTAACTTCTGTACCTGTCTTCTAATATTTAGCACCTCTGGCCTGGTCTACACTATGAGTTTAATTCAAATTTAGCAGCGTTAAATCGAATTAACCCTGCACCCGTCCACACAACGAAGCCGTTTATTTTGAAATAAAGGGCTCTTAAAATCGATTTCTGTACTCCTCCCCGACGAGCGGAGTAGCACCGAAGTCAATATTGTCATTTTGAATTAGGGATAGTGTGGCCGCAATTCGATGGTATTGGCCTCCGGGAGCTATCCCACAGTGCACCATTGTGACTGCTCTGGACAGCAATCTGAACTCGGATGCACTGGCCAGGTAAACAGGAAAAGCCCCACGAACATTTGAATTTCATTTCCTGTTTGCCCAGCACAGGAGAGCACAGGTGACCACAAAGAGCTCATCAGCACAGGTAACCATGCAGGCCGATAATCGAAAAAGAGCACCAGCATGGACCGTACGGGAGTTACTGGATCTGATCACTATATGGGGAGAGGATTCAGTGCTAGCAGAACTTCGTTTGAAAAGGCGAAATGCCAAAATTTTGAAAAAATCTCCAAGGGCATGATGGAGAGAGGCCACAATAGGGACTCAGAGCAGTGCCGCGTGAAAGTCAAGGAGCTCAGACAAGCCTATCAGAAAACAAAGGAGGCAAACGGTCGCTCCAGGTCAGAGCCGCAGACATGCCGCTTCTACGCTGAGCTGCATGCAATTCTAGGGGGGGCCGCCACCACTACCCCACCTCTGACCATGGATTCCGAGGCGGGGGTAACCTCATCAGCCACACCTGAGGATTCTGCAGACAGGGAAGAGGAGGAGGAGGAGGAGGAGGAGGACGAGCTTGCGGAGAGCACACAGCACTCTGTTCTCCCCAACAGCCAGGATCTTTTTCTCAGCCTGACTGAAGTACCCTCCCAAGCCTCCCAAGCCAATACCCAAGACCATGACCCCATGGAAGGGACCTCAGGTGAGTTTACATTTTAAAATATAAAACATGGTTTAAAAGCAAGCGTTTTTAATGATTAATTTGCCCTGAGGACTTGGGATGCATTCGCGGCCAGTACAGCTACTGGAAAAGTCTGTTAACGTGTCTGGGGATGGAGCGGAAATCCTCCAGGGACATCTCCATGAAGTTCTCTTGGAGGTACTCCAAAAGCCTTTGCAGAAGATTTCTGGGCAGTGCAGCCTTATTCCATCCTCCATGGTAGGACACTTGACCACGCCATGCTAGTAGCAAGTAATCTGGTATCATTGCATGACAAAGCCTGGCAGCGTATGGTCCCGGTGTTTGCTGGCATTCAAGCAACATCCGTTCTTAATCTCGCTGTGTACTCCTCAGGAGAGTGATATCGCTCATGGTATCCTGGTTGAAATACGGGAATTTAATTAAGGGGACAGAGGTGGCCCTTCCTACTGGGCTGTTTGCCTGTGGCTGAAAAGAAATCCTTCCCTGTAGTAAGCCAAGCGCGGGGGGAGGGGATTGGCGCTAAGCTTTTCACGTGTGGCTAGCAGGGATCTTCCCTGATACCAGCCATGCGTTGGGGAGAGGGATAAAGCGATTATCCCAGAGAATTGGATGGGGGGGGGGTTAGTTTGTTTTCTGCTGCTGAAGGTTAACAGGAAAACTGCAGCACTCAACAGGCTTTGCTTGGTATGTGGGAAAGGAGGACGCAGAAGCCGAAAGACAATGGCTTACCATGGCTGCATGCAAGCCGAATTCTGTTGCCCGGACCTGTGTCTGTGATCTCTAGCAGCAAAGCCACAGGCACTCAATATTAAGAGGCAAAATGCGACCTTGCACAGAAATCACATGTGCTATGTAATGTGAATAATGTTGTTCACCGTGAAAGAGTATAAGCATTGTTCTGTAAAATGTATCTTTTAAAAAAATTCTCTCCTTTTTCCCCTCCCTCCAGCAGCTGCAAATTTTTCAAGCCTCCCTCCTCCGTCCCGAAGGCTATCTCAGATAAGGTATCGGAAAAAGAGGACGCGAGATGAGATGTTCGCGGAAATCATGGAATCCACCCGCAATGAAAGAGCTCATCTGAATAAGTGGAAGGACACGGTTTCAAAGTATAGGAAAGATGCCAGTGAATGTGAGGACAGGAGGGACCAAAGGGAGGACATGAGGGACCAATGTGAGGACAGAAGAGACCAACGTGAGGAGAGGAGAGACGCTCGAGATGAGAGGTGGCGGCAGGAAGATCAGAGGAGGCAGGATGCAATGCTGGGGCTGCTGCGTGAGCAAACAGACATGCTCCGGCGTCTGGTGGAGCTTCAGGAACGGCAGCAGGATCACAGACTGGCGCTACAGCCCCTGTATAACCCCCCTACCCCCTCACCATGTTCCATAGTCTCCTCACCCAGACGTGTAAGAACGTGGGGGGGGAGGCTCCGTGCACCCTCCCATTCCACCCCAGTGGACAGCCCAAGCAAAAGGCTGTCATTATTTTAACTTTTTTTTTAGTGGCCTTTTCCTTCCCTCCGATCCTCCTCCCAAACCCCACCCGGGCTACCTTGTCAGTTCTCTCCCTCTTTTTATAATCAATTAATAAAGAATACATGATTTTTAAACGATAGTGACTTTATTTCCTTTGAAAGCAAGCTGTGATCGAAGAGGGAGGGTGGGTTGCCTACAGAGAATGAGTCAATAAAGGGGGCGGGTTTTCATCAAGAAACAAATAGAACTTTCACACGGTAGCCTGGCCAGTCATGAAACTGGTTTTCAAAGCTTCTCTGATGTGCCGCGCTTCCTGGTGTGCTCTTCTAATCGCCCTGGTGTCTGGCTGCGCAGCCAGGCGATTAGCCTCAGCCTCCCACCCCACCATAAACGTCTCCCCCTTACTCTCACAGAGATTGTGGAGCACACAGCAAGCAACAATAACAATGGGGATATTGGTTTGGCTGAGGTCTGAGCGAGTCAGTAAAGTGCGCCAGCGACCTTTTAAACGGCCAAATGCACATGCCACCACCATTCTGCACTTGCTCAGCCTGTAGTTCAACAGCTCCTGACTCCTGTCCAGGCTGCCTGTGTATGGCTTCATGAGCCATGGCATTAAGGGGTAGGCTGGGTCCCCAAGGATAACTATAGGCATTTCAACATCCCCAACGGTTATTTTCTGGTCTGGGAAGTAAGTCCCTTGCTGCAGCCATTTAAACAGAGTAGTGTTCCTGAAGACGCAAGCGTCATGAACCCTTCCCGGCCAGCCCACGTTGATGTTGGTGAAACGTCCCCTGTGATCCACCAGTGCTTGCAGCACCATTTAAAAGTAACCCTCGAGGTTTATGTACTGGGTACCCTGGTGCTCCGGTGCCAAGATATGGATATGGGTTCCATCTATCGCCCCACCACAGTTAGGGAATCCCATTGCAGCAAAGCCATCCACTATGGCCTGCACATTTCCCAGAGTCACTACCTTTCGTAACAGCAGCTCAATGATTGCTTTGGCTACTTGCATGACAGCAGCCCCCACAGTAGATTTGCCCACTCCAAATTGATTCCCGACTGACCGGTAGCTGTCTGGCGTTGCAAGCTTCCACAGGGCTATCGCCACACACTTCTCAACTGTGAGGGCTGCTCTCATCCTGGTATTCTGGCACTTCAGGGCCGGGGAAAGCAAGTCACAAAGTTCCATGAAAGTGCCCTTACGCATGCGAAAGTTTCGCAGCCACTGGGAATCGTCCCACACCTGCAACACTATGCGGTCCCATCAGTCTGTGCTTGTTTCCCGGGCCCAGAATCGGCGTTCCACGGATAGAACCTGCCCCATCAACAACACGATCTCCAAAGTGCCGGGACCCACGGTTTGAGAGAATTCTGTGTCCATGTCCAAGTCCTCATCACTCTCGTCGCCGCGCTGCCATCGCCGCCTCCTTCTTGCCTCATTTTTCTGGTCCTGGTTCAGCATAAACTGCACAATAATGCGCGAGGTGTTGACAATGTTGATGACTGCTGTCTTGAGCTGAGCGGGCTCCATGCTTGCCGTGGTATGGCGTCTGATGTGTTCACCCAGGAAAAAAGGCGCGAAACGGTTGTCTGCCGTTGCTTTCATGGAGGGAGGGGTGAGGCTGTACCCAGAACCACCTGCAACAATGTTTTTTGCCCCATCAGGCACTGGGATCTCAACTCAGAATTCCAATGGGTGGGGGAGACTGCGGGAACTATGGGATAGCTATGGGATAACTACCCACAGTGCAACGCTCCGAAAATCGATGCTAGCCCCGGTACATGGACACACACTGCCGAATTAATGTGCTTAGTGTGGCCGCATACATTTGACTTTATACAATCTGTTTCCAAAATTTGAATTCTGTAAATTCGGATTAATCCGGTAGTGTAGATATACCCTCTGATATCGCCATACATATTGTATGTGTGTGTGGGGGGGAGAGCAGTTGATGTGCATTATATTTTAGTGTTTGTTTTTAAACAGATTTGTAATTTTCAGTTGGAACTTCACTTATAGAAACTGTTCCTACTATAGGCATGAACATAATGTTAAAATCCTCTTGGTTTCTTTACCTTTAGGTAATTAAGAATTTGGGTTACAGGAAGGTTCATATTTACAATCTTCAATTGTCAGGTTTAATACACATAACTATAGGAATTTAGGTAGCATATCAAGAATGTGCAGAACTTATTCTTCAATATTAAAACTACTGTCCTTATCCTGTCATACTGTAAGGTGAATAGGTGCATTCATTATCACACACGTATAATATACTGCTGATTTTGTTTGGAACAGCTCAAGGTTGAATCAAAACATCAGTGCATACACGTATAAAGTACCTTTCATCCCAAGGCTCCGCACAAGAAAAAAGTAATACACAGCTGGCTGTGAAGGTTATATTTGTACATCTTTGGTAGCCTTCTGAAAACATCAATTTGTTAGTGCCTTAGTGGTTAACATATTTTTATACAAATGAAGCCATCAGCTGATGCCAACCCTATTTAAAATGCCTCCTTTGGTTAGTCAATAACATATAAATGTCCAGGAATCAGGGCATGAGATGACTTCTGAATACAGACCTGGGGGTGAGAAACTGAAACAGACAGTGTTTACTTAAAGTTGTCTACAATAGCTCTTTACTGATTTTACCTATTGGAGCCACAGAAGGAAACAATGAGAAACACTTCCAAGAAACTTTATGATGAGTACGCTGCATTTACTGTCACTTACTTAATGGAAGAGCAGGAATGTTATACTGTGTGTTAAATTGATTGTTCTAGGAAATGGTTGTCATTCCTATCTGTAACCCTCATGTTTAAAATAAACTGATTTTGATTGCTATAAACTGCACCTCAGTCTTGTATTAAACATTTTGGTACCTAATGTAAATTAATTCACAACTGTTAAAAGGGGCTATTGTATAATAATCTATACTTTCCCCTAAAGTGCTCTAATGGTGATACACAAGGGGGTGCTTCCTGGGACCAGGGGCCATTACTGTACCAAACAATAAGGTATTTGTTAAAATAAAGGGTGTCACCTACTGAATCATCAATACCCACCTTCTTGTAGCATCTAAGGGCCTACACCTCACTTGTGCAAAGTGAGTGTAAAATGTTGTGGCCCTCATTGTGGGCTGGGTTCTAGCTTCTTACCCTGTTCTGATTGGATAGTTAGGGAAATAGCTGGCCATTTTCTGATAGCATAGGGATGGCATAATGTCCGGTGGTGCCATCCAGTATAGAGTTGGCCAAGAGTGTTCTGCTCTCCAGCTATTCTCAATTGCTTGAATGGCCTCTAAGCAGCTGTGTGGAGCCATTGTAAGTTAGGATGGACAGCCCCAGGCAGCTGAGCAGGTCCCTACCATAGCTCAGAATTCAGGAGTTGCACAGGTGTCCCTCCTGAGCTGGTGCACTCCTGCATTGTATCTCCTGCGAGGTGCAGTTCAGAATCAGGTCCACTCATTCTGTTTAGGTTTTCTTTCATGCAGGTATAAATGGCTACACAAGGTGCAAGACCTGTGGAGAATCAAGTCCTAAGTGTTTGTCACCCACACATCCAAGTACGGACCAGGCCCAACCCTGCTTAGTTTGAGATGTGGCAGGATCACTACATAGGTCAGCGTGGCTGTTCGCTAATGCTGATACAAACAATGCAATGTGTAACTAAATATTAAGTAGCACAGTGCTGTTAAAAATGCATTAATTTAAAAGCATGTAGCCTATGGCAGCGATTTTTGTAGGAATCCAGTGGTGTCTTCTTTCTGACTCTGAATAAGCTAAAAACTGTGAGTAGGCGCTGGAGTCTCAACTCTAGCAAGGAGCTCTTCCACAAACTACATCATGACAGCCCCATGATGGCTCTTTTTTTAAGAAAGCACAGGTGCAGAGCACAGAAACCTTCCATCATTCGGCTTCTAAATAAAACTGGCATGTTTGGGAACTAGATGAAGCCAACTCCAGCATGGAGTCAAATAGTCTTTACATTTTTCTTGACTACACATCTTCTCTCTGTAATAAAAGCAAACCTGTTCCCAAGCACCGTGACTCAGGTGGGGCTCACCTTGGAGGGCAAACAATGAGAGAGGATCTGAAACTGAGGCCAGGTCTACACTACAGACCTATATCAGTATAATTACATCTCTCAGAGGTGTGAAAAAGCTACATTCCTGTAGCAATGTAGTTATACTGATCTAACCTCCTGTGTAGACAGTGCTGGGTTGACAGGAGAACTTCTACCACCCACATAGCTACTGCCTCTCGGGGAGGTGGATTAACTACAGTGACAGGATAAACTCTCCCATTGGCTTAGTAGCATCTTCACTAAAGTGCTACAGCAGCATAGTTGCGCTGCTGTAACACTGTATGTGGAGACAAGCCACAAGTGACAGAGGCATGAAACAATCAAGGATTATTTGAGGAGATATGTTTAGCTCCCACATTAAAATTTCTAAAATCAAAGTGGGATCCAAAGGCCATGTAACAAATGGTAAAACACATTGTCCCCAGGCGACTTTTCCTTTCACTGTGTACTAGGACTTTTATTTTTCACTTACAGAAAACATTTTTAACTACAGATGCTCCCCGACTTATGCAAGCGTTCCGTTCTGGAACACCTTCCGTAAGTTGAATTTTGCATAAGTCGGGGATGTATACCTGACAATTACGGAAAAAAACAAAACACGTGTACGGAACTTACGGAACTTTTTCCGTAAGTGCGGGTTTGTGTAAGTTGGGTTTGTGTAACCCAGGGAGCGTCTGTATTTGAATGAAGATTGGCATATGGGCATGGGTCAAGTAGATGTCTCTACGTTTGCTTTTGTTTTTTTTAACAGTAATTAGCAATGCTGTAAGCACAATTTATTTTCTTAGCTGCTTTTGGACCAAGAGGTCTTTACTCAGGGCCCCATGCTCCCTCCATGAGAAGAAAGGTATCTGCACTAAACGAGGTCCACCTCTGAAGCATGTCCCCCAAGCCCACCAATCACCTTTCTAGTTGCTCTGCAGTACTTCAGCTTTACTGAGGTGGAGGGAGCAGTAAACCTAATAAAGTGTTGGGTGGTGTGTTGCGGTGATCTAATAATACTGAGTATGGACCCCTCAAATCCAGTAGGTTGCTTTTTAAAATAAACAAAACAATTATTTGCTATTTCCATTAAGCAGAAAAATTACCTATTTGACTAGGCATTGATGTGTGCTCTTATTACATACCTGGCACTGCTCTCCTTGTTGTAAGGCATCTCTACACTACAAAATTAAGTCGACTTAACTTGCAGTGGCATACAGCTGCCGCAGTAATTACATCACTTGTGTGTGTCTATACTTTGCTTCTTGTGTTGGTGGGGCACATCCTCACCAGGAGCGCTTGCACTGATTGAACTGTCAGTGTGTGGCATTGTGGGATGGCTTCTGAAAGCCAGCAACAGTCGATATAAGCCACGCATTGCCTACACTGACACTGCATTGACATAACTACATCAACATTGACTATATGGTTCTTATGGAGTTAGAGTTACTAAGTTGGTGTAGTGGGCAAGTTACACTGGCGGGAGTGAAATGTTAGTGAAAACACTGACATAGTTAGGTCAACATAAGTTGCCCTGTGTCAACCTAACTTTGTAGTGTAGACCAGGGCTTAGACACCTTTGTATTGTTATAATTGCCTCTTCCATTTGTTTACTCTTCTCTGTATGCCTTAATATATTTTAATTAGATGCATTTAATTTATTTTGCTCCTTGCTAACACTTTCTTTTGGGAAACAGAGTTTCCACTAGTCCTCCAACTATTGACTTTTTTGAAATAAATGGAAGTTTTCCGTATCTTTGTTTTGCCCTGGTTGATTAGTTATACAACAAATAACATAGTTGCTAATTAGTTCATATGATGTTCCTGTGTGGATCACACAGTGCTTGCAATTTTAGCATGGCTTTATCTAGCACTTTGCAGTCCCCTTCATGCTCCCATTAGAAAATACTTTAGATCTCTAATGCCTTTTTGCTGAAAATTTAGTTTTTGTTCTAACACCATGTAATAAAGGGGTAACACACAGGACTCCTGGTAAAAGACTGTTTATTATTTCTTGGCCCTTGTCATCAAGCTGGTGGCATGGGTTACAGAAGACTGTAAATGGGATTTTCAAAGCAGGCTATGCAAGTTAGGTGCCCAAATCCTTTAGAAACTACTGGGATTTGGGTGCTTAAATCCCTTAAGTATAGGCTGGGATTTTTCAAAGGAACTGTGACAGTGTACCCCATAAGGCTTTATGGGGGGGGGGCTTATAAATGTATGTATGATATAACTGGACTAGGGTTTTGCTACATATGCCATGTAACATATCTATGTAAAGGTTATGATCTACTGGTTATGTTCATCCTAGTTGTATGCAGGCACCATTCGTGTGTTCAAAGTTATGTATACTTGCTTGATTTCTAAGTAAGCTTTGTGAGGCATTTGGTCAGCTTCTTTAGGAAGGAATTCGCAAGGTTAAGTACCCGATCAGGAAGCATTTGGGGAACAATGCATCTTGGAATGCTCCAATCCACATAAGAAGTCTTCCTGGAGACATACAAGATACCATGTGGACAATGGCTTCTGCCTGTAAAGACTGAGTCATGCATGGACATGTGACTTGCCCAGGTGACTCCAGAACTCCATCTTGGAGCTGGACTTTGCACAGGAGTGAGGAGGGGGGTCTCCACCCACAAGAGAAAGTCTATTTAAACCCATGGGAGACCCCTCCATTTTGTCTTCCGCTGGCTAAAGAAGGAGCCCCTCCACCCCCAGGATACTTGAAGGAAACTGGAACAAAGGACAGTAACTACAGGGGGTATGAGTGATTGCTGGACCCAGGCTAAAAGGAGGTTAGTCTGTAAAAGGGAGCATTCTGGAACTGGTGAGGATCTTATCTGTATTTAGTTTGATTAG
The DNA here is from genome assembly GCF_028017835.1 of Emys orbicularis. Classification (NCBI taxonomy): domain Eukaryota; kingdom Metazoa; phylum Chordata; order Testudines; family Emydidae; genus Emys; species Emys orbicularis. Next base: position 47,596,514 of record NC_088684.1, on the reverse strand, counting down.
ACATAGGTTTGCGCATTTTATTTTATTTTGCTTGGTGACTTACTTTGTTCTGTCTGTTACTACTTGGAACCACTTAAATCCTACTTTCTGTATTTAATAAAATCACTGGTTACTTCTTAATTAACTCAGAGTATGTATTAATACCTGGGGGAGCAAACAACTGTGCATATCTCTCTATCAGTGTTATAGAGGGCAAACAATTTATGAGTTTACCCTGCATATGTTTTACATAAGGTAAAACAGATTTATTTGAGTTTAGACCCCATTGGGAGTTGGGCATCTGAGTGCTAAAGACAAGCACACTTCTGTGAGCTGCTTTCAGGTAAACCTGCAGCTTTGGGACAAGTGATTCAGACCCTGGGTCTTTGTTGGAGCAGACGGGAGTGTCTGGCTCAGCAAAACAGGGTGCTGGAGTTCTGAGCTGGCAGGGAAAACAGGAATAGAAGTAGTCTTTGCACATCGGTTGGCAGCTCCCAAGGGGGTTTCTGTGATCCAACCCATCACAGGAACCTCCCTTGCATGACAGGAGTCAATATCTATTGACTTTAGTGGCTTCTGTTAGAGGGTGCTCTTTTAGAGTCAGGAATCCTGTTAGACCCTTATAGTCCAAAATGGGCAGAAGCCAGTTGGTGCAGCAAAGAAAAGGGACAGCTGTGCCAATTTCATTTGCTTCCTAAAAATCCCTAACATCCACTGAGGCCATTGAGATCTGCACATACAGGAGGGCAATCTCTAATTTCTTCCATGGGGGCTGGAGTGTTTGGCAGCCTAACCCCAGAACAGAATAAGTCAAAAGAAACTTTCTACATTGTAGGGTGGAGGAAACTGAAAATACACAAATTTCAAAGTTAATTCTCACACAGGAGCGCATAGGAGCCTTGTTTTAATTCCATATTTACTCATGCTATGTCTACACTACAGCCTATGTCGGCATAACTTATGTTTCTCAAGGGTATGAAAAAACACCTCCCTGAGAGACATAAATTACACTGACATAAGCGCTCATGTGCACAGCACTATGTTGGAGGGAGAAGCTCTCCCACTGACCTAGCTTCTGCCGCTCGCGGAGGTGCTTTTATTATGCCAACGGGAGAGCTCTCTTCCGTTGGCATAGAGTGTCTTCACCAGTCACTGCAGTGCTGTACGTATAGACATGGCCTTTGTCCCACTAACTTCTGTAGGAATGTGCCAGAGTAAAGACTGAATAAAAATGATACTGGAATTTTCAAAAGCAATTAAATCACTGAGGTGCTTTTGAAAAGCCTGCCCTGAGAAAGAATTTTAGGCTCAGTATTACAATCTGACTAAAATATTGGAGTGTTTCATGGGTTACTAAGAGGAACCAGGGCATGAATAAATAAAGATGGTATACATTTATTATAGCAGCAAGTGGTTCAGAAACAGTGGGAATCATCTAAAAATGGCGGGGGGGGGGGGACTCAGAACTTCTTTACAGCAGAGGTTATGGCTGTCTCTTGTAATTGACCGTGATGACACAGCATCTTGTGGGTTCACTTGTGGCTGTATAGTTCGATCTGCAAGGAGCAAGGACATGCCATTTTTTATGGACATGACATTGTAACAAGGATGTTACAAAGGTATATGTAAGCTCCAACTGAAGACTAGGAAGGATGATTTCCCTTTTTAAGGTGTGTTTACACCATGGGCGGTAATCATATAGAATAAGTAACCTAAGATAAGAAAATCAGATTGAAACAAATTTAAATCTCCAGAAGAAGAAGATGGCTGAGTTGTGGTAAAAAATTAAAATAAAGATAACCAAAAAAGGCAGGCTGTTCCTAAAATCTGAATTTTCCTGTATGTCATAAATATATACACACACAGATTTTCTGAGGGGACCGCTTGGAAGACTGTAGGTAGAAATACTTTACATACTCAGACTGGTGAAACGGTGGCTGCTTGTAATTCTTAGCATTATCATTCTATGCAATGACATCACAGCACTCGCCTATGCTTACTGACAAACTCTAATATCACATATGGAGCAACCAACCAATGAATGTTTTCCTGAGCCTGACAAAAACAGAGGATGGCCTTCTGCTGTGTGGTGAGCCATTAGGAAAGGATCATAGTCATTAATGGCTTGGATAATGGAGAGAAAATTATGCTTATAATATTTGCACATGACAGCAAGATGGGTGGGGTTGCAAGCACTTTGGATGACAGGATTAGTATTGAAAATGACCTTAATGAATTGGTCTGAATTCACAAAGATGAAATTCAATAAAGACAAGTGAGAAGTACTTCACTTGAGAAAAAAAATCAAATGCACAACTACAAAATGGGGAATAACTGGCTAGGTTTTAGTACTGCAGAAAAGGATCTGGGGGTTATAGTGAATTACAAATTAAATAAGTCAACAATTAGATGCAGTTGCAAAAAAAGCCCTACATTTTAATGATATTTTAGAGGATTTTTTTGTCAGTCAGGGAAGATTGTTAATTGGTCCTAGCCCATTTTGGGATTAGTCACATGTTCTTTCTACAATGCTGATAGCAGTGGGAAAAGAGGCAATGGGCCAGATAATAAAAGAAAGGACAAGATGAAAAGGAAAGTTATCAGTTCTGATTCCAAGATGGGGTAGAGAATCTCTCTCTTGTTCACAAGACTTGAGGTGGGGCTGGTTGAGAAAATCATGTTGTCCAACCCACTTTTCCCACACATTGGAATACTTGGTAGCATGACTACACGAGTAAGTGTGAATTGACTTGTAGGGTATACGTAGCATTTTACACCCACTTCACACAGCTGCCGTTGACTACACAGGATGCAAGGAGGGGTAAAGTCAAGCCTCTGATCTCTTTAAAGATATGTATAGATGGACAGATCATGGTGTAGAAGTGGATAACCTTCGACTAACACAGTAAAGCATATGGCACTGCAAACTGTGAAATGGAAATGAAAGAAACCGTGGTTCCATTCTTATTTCTGGGGATCAGGACTGTGACTTGAGAGCTTGACAAACTTTTCCTGTGACAAATTAGCGGGAGGAAAAAATAGTTATGCTGAACTGTTTCCAACTGTTGAACTAGACAGCTCTGACTCATTACATACTCAGAACATACTGCTCAAACACCCACCATATCATGGCTAAACATTATCTACAACCTTGCAATCATCACAGTCATGACCTTAATCCATTTTCATTACACTCTTGATAGAGGATGTTGAAATGCTTAAAGATCTTACACTATATGGATTATTAAGTAACACTTTAGATATAAAATGAACATTTCCTCTTTTTTAATTATGTAGAGGACTAGACTAGAGTACTCCTGGTGGAATTCTGCACCAAAAAATTCAAAATTCTGCATACAATATTTTAAAATTCTTCAAAATTCTGCATATTTTATTTGTCAAAATAACACAATATAAGCACTCTGGTTTCAATTATTTCAGTAATGTATTTAAACTACAATACAATGGATGGAGAATGGGAGTGGGGAGCACTGGAGAAAATCCCCAGACTCCCTTGCCTAATAGTAATGTAGCTAGGTTTGATGCTTTATCTCTAGTTATTAGTAAACAAATATATGCAGCAATATGCTCAGTGTTACATCATAGACAACTGAAGAGAAAGTAAGGGCTGGAGAATGAAACTCACAATTTATACTGGCTACTGACCATCTCCAGAAAGGACAGTAGCAAACAGTTCATGGACCACATTTTGATAGGAAATTTTTTCAGTCCAAAAATTTAGACCAGTTCTAATCACTAAAGCACCATAAGCATTTATAAGGCCATACCATCCTTTACACCACTGTGGCAATGTAAAGGAGCCTTAAAACTTTTACATCTGTTTTATGGTCCTTGGGGAATTCACATAGACCATGGGAACAATTCACTAAGCAGGCAGGCTACTACATTCTGCTCTGTCTGAGGGGGCAGAGCCTGCCCCACACATACCTTCATCGAAAGATCCAGAAGCCCAGCCCCTCCATGCCAAGCATGCTGAAATAGTGAGTGAAGGGGACAGAGTGTCTCTTTCTCTCCCATGCATGACTACCCAGCCTCCCCTGGTAGTAATTTACATCTCTACCAGCTCCTTCAGGCACCCAAACCAACCTGCCTGCACTGCCAGTGAAGGCGTGTGACTGCTCTTGTGTCTTCCCTTTGCTTCCCTGTCAGAAGTCATGTTTCTGTGGGGCAGCAAAGAAATCTGTGGGGGACATGAATTCTGTGCAGGCGCAGTGATGTAAAATCCCCCCTGGAGTAACTCCTGTTTGGGTGAGTATGCAATGATGCTTCCCCTTTCAATCCTTTCTCATTTTTCCCCTTCTCCAGGGGCTTACCACAAATACAGTCCCTGTTAATGTCCACTGAGGTGCAAAACACCCTTAGATGTGTTCATTTATGCACATTTCTATTGTGAAATCATTGAATATTATGGTAATAGTCATTTCTCATTGTATAACATGTTATAAGTCTTGCATAAGCTAACTAAGTTGTTCTGAAACTAACTCTTTGAATAAAATCCCAGTCCCAGTGAAGTAAATAAACTTCTGATGACTTCAAACTGATTATTAGAATTTTGCTGGTGTCAATTTATATAAATATCATAGCTGTGTCACTCTACTTCATGAAAATGTGTCTCAGCATAATAGCCTACATAATTTTTAATTAAATTTGTACTCGTGCACTCTTTTCTTAACTCACTCTGTTTTATCTGGGTTTTGCAGGGGACTTTGAATTGTGAATAATCATATATCCTGTACAATCTAGTAAAGCATATGCTGCAAAGCAGGCTGTATGGCGGTGGGACTTGGATCACTAGTGTATTTTCTCTTAAATGATCACTTATGTCCCCTTTACACTACCAGCCTTCAGCCTCGTGGCTCTATGTGCAGCCACCTTGTTCTCAGTGTGCTACTGGAGGAGACTCCCATTAGAATCCATGAACACACCTGCTGCAAGTTGTCACTTTTCTGCCCACAAGGTGATCAGCATTTGTAGCCCCAGCAATTGAGAGTGGGAAGTGCACTTGAGTCTCCTGCATGGAAGTGCAAAACACTGCTATTTGGCTACTAGGTTGGTCTGCTGATGCTTGTGTTGATTGTCTTTAGAAGCAGTGATTCCCGTAAATCTGATGAACTATAAGGGTAGTATGACTACAGATTCACTTGGAGTTAACTGTATTCTAGCCACCTGAGTTAGTAAAACTAATGAGGAATGAAATGGTGAGTTCTTTTGTACAGATTTTCTAGTGTATGTTATCAAGCATCACATTTGAAGTTAATCATGCTTCTGTTAGCAGACTGTCTCATAGACCTGCTTGAAATCTCATGCTGCAGTGGGTTGTCTGGACCTGAGCAATGTTTTTGCTGCAGTTTCTTCTTCCATCTATTAGATATTGCTGTTTCAGTTGCTGCTGTGTTGTAGATGGTGCCTCTTTCTCATGACCCCCATACCAGATCCGGTTTACCACTTAGTGCCTTGAGTACAACACAGTGGAGAACAGGTGAGAAGGAAAACTGAGATAGCATGAAGAATGTGGCAGACACTGGATGCATCATTCAACTGTCTCCCAGCCCTTGACAGTATAAGCAAAAGAGGTTGTAGGGTATACTTTTTAGCAGGAGTGAGGGGGAATGAAGAGAAATAGAAGAACTGTAGGATTGATGGAGGAGATCAATGTGGAGGAAGGTAATTTTGGAAAAACTGGACTGGGCAATGGAAGACAAGATTTGACCATTTGGGAGAATAGTGGAGGGGAGCGAGGACAAAAAGTGTCAAAGAGATATTGAAGTACAAGAAGTTCGGAGAGAGACTGGGACAGAGAAAGGAGGAGAAAATAACTGAAGGGTTTTTTAAAAAAATCAATAGGTGAGGCCAGATCAGAAAAAGAAGATGTTTTGAAGAGAAAGGTTTTCCCTTTCCAACCTCTTAATTTCTCTAACACAGTTTAAAAGAAAACAAAATTAGGCCTTATCTACCGTAGGCCTTTTTGCCAAAAGGTTTCCCAGCAGCAGTAGCAACAGTGGGAACATTAGTACAGATTTAGTTTTTGGAAACTAAAAGTGGGTTCCAGTCAGCCACCAGCATTTTAAGCCCAGTATTACACAAAACTTCTCTGCACATTTGTTTCTTCTAATTGCATATTGCTGTCCCATTCTGCAGAGATCCTTGAGTGAAATTTCCTCCACTTGCCACCTATGTTCACTTTCAGCAATGAGGTGAGGAACATCTTGGAGTCTTGTATGACTTAGTCACTTGAGCATTAAGGCCCCAATCCTGGATGGAGCTCTGTGTGGGCAAACCCCTGTGCCTGGGCAGAGCTCTTTGCAGGTTTGGGGCCTTGGTATGGTGGACACCATTTAAAAACACAATATCATCTTGGAAAAATGGAGGCGGTAATCATTGGTAAATGCTGATGACACTAATCACAGCCACTGCAGTTATCTACCTGCTAGTAGCTTGCAAATATCAGCATGTCCCATGAAGTTTAATGCAATAACAACTGTCTAAGTAAGCCATTGCCTTCTGCTAGAGGAAATGTTAGATTTGCTCACAAGTGTGCAAACAGAGCCAAAGGTCCTGTGTTCTCCCTTGTCACTGTACGTGCAGTCACAACGGGTGGAATCAGAGCTGATTTGAAAGATTTTTGAAAATATTTTCATCAATTCAAACATTTTCAAAAAGTTTATAAATGTGGCGGGGTTTTTTAAAGCCACCTTAGAGAGTGGCCATTTAAAAAAAAAAAATCTCAAAATGTTGACTGTTTTCATGAAAATATTCAAACATGGTTTGTTTGCAAAAAATACTTTCTGCAGTTTTCAACCAAGTCTGTGAAAGAGTTGGTGTGCATGAAATCCTGTGCGGGAATTTACTGGAATAGATGCTAGCAATCAAACATCCTTGAGCGAGAGCTTACTATACTGTAATATAAGGAGATATATCTACCTACCTCATAGAACTGGAAGGGACCTTGAAAAGTCATTGAGTCCAGCTGCTTGCCTTCACTAGCAGGACCAAGTACTGATTTTTGCTATAGATCCCTAAGTGGCTCCCTCAAGGATTGAGCTCACAATCTTAGGTTTAGCAGGCCAATGCTCAAACCACTGAGCTATCCCTCCCCAATGTAGCTGAGAAAATATGGAACCTACTGGCAGAAAGTAAATGATAGTCATGCCTTTCCTTCAAAAAATTATGAAATGCCACATCTTCTCTCTCTCTCCTTCCTCTCTTTTTAGCTTTCTTATATATTCCCTTCCATATCCAGTTTAAATCAAGAAAGTGACACATGGCATATTCTGCAGATGGATCTTCAGCGTTGTGCAGACATAGGGTTGTAGTTCCAAGCAGTGTCTAAGTACCTGCCAGGAAAGTTTTAAATTATTTTAATTGAAACATAGCTATTCACACTGCAGGGCTGGTTACTTGCCAGCTGCTACAGTATATAGTCAACTCAGAAGCAGCAATATAACTCTCTGCAATTTGCAGGAAAAAGAGACACCTAAGAAATTAGTTGTTTACTACTTCCTAGGAACAATTCTGCTTTTCAGCTGATTTGTTGGATTTAGTAGCTTAACTTTAGGCATCCAGGTTTGAAAATGTTGGCCATAATTCTTACCTTTTAAGTTTGGCTGTATGATTGTACCATATTTTGGCAGAGACTCATTTCCCACCGATCAGCATCTACACACAGCTTCCATCTGGCTCAAAATAGGTTTTTTAATGGCATTATGCAAATCACAGGAGTTAAGAATCAGTTAACTTCTTATTCTTCTGTTCTAGAAACATTCTATATGGCTTGAGACTATTACAGTACAAGTAGGAACAGTAGAATTAACTTTGCTTCAAAGTAGTGGGGTTCTCAAACTTGCTAACTGTATTTCTAGTTGAACTAAGCCAACACTTATTTCCATAAAGCCTTGGGCACTAAGCTTTGTGGTATAGCAAGTGAAACCTGTAAAAGAAAAACATCCTCTGAATGTTTCCCCCTGTGCCTTTAATGCTTCTTGTACTTGGGCACTCCATGCATTCTTTTACTGTAAAGGAAAACAGCATGCTGCTGACCAGAGACAGCTCAGCCTCTGAGCAGTGTCAAATCGACAGCGGTTAAGGGATATCTTAGCACTGTGTGTTTGGTTTGTTCTCCCTCTCACCCCAAAATTAACCAATATTCCTACATGTTTATTATTTTTCAGAATAATCGCTAGATGCTTTTTGACTTATTTACACCTTCAAGGTCCCACCAGGATCTATGACAAGCCTTCTTTAACAAGCCCCTTAAGGACCTGGCTATCACTGAGTTAGTGTGTTGTGTTCCTTTGGAAGTAAAGAGACCCTTGGCAGTTCTTAGAGCTGGTCAGAAATGTTACAATGGAATGGTTTTACACCAAAAGTGCTGATTCAATGTAAAATTATACTTTAGTGTTGTGTCTTGATTTGGGACAAGTAAATAAATACTGTGAAACTTTTCATGGGAAGGAATTTCCATTTTCCCCACTGGCACCAGTGGTTTAGTTTCCTACACAACTGAAGCAAGCAGGCAGTTGAGTCCCTTATTCTGGTGTCATATTTATTAAAAGGGCTGCCTGCCTAGCAGCCCACTCACTGCAATTCAGATAGATTTGTTAGAACACTACCCTTGGGTAGCAGGTCATGGTGGGTCTGGCTTTAGACTCTGTTGCTGCCTCTTTTCCCCCTGTTACCCATTCTTCATGCTACAAGTTGTTCCTTAAGAACCTTCCCCTTTAGGAAGCCTAGTTTATTAATGGTTTCAGAGTAGCAGCCGTGTTAGTCTGTATCCGCAAAAAGAACAGGAGTACTTGTGGCACCTTAGAGACTAACAAATTTATTAGAGCATAAGCTTTCGTGGGCTACAACCCACTTCTCCGAAGAAGTGGGTTGTAGCCCACGAAAGCTTATGCTCTAATAAATTTGTTAGTCTCTAAGGTGCCACAAGTACTCCTGTTCTTTTTAGTTTATTAATGTAAAATTCAAAACACCACAGATCTTTCACCCAGCCTCTGCTGGGTCACAACCTTCAGTGTGGGGTTCTTAGTCCTGTCCTGGCTGAGACTTTTCTCCTATAAGGCTTAGTCTCTCCAGCCTTCCCTGCTGGTTCTTGCTCCCTGTAGGCTTGCTTCTTACTCACATGACACCCTCCCGCCCCAGTGATGTAGTCCTTTCATTCTCTCCCTCCACCTGGGGAGATGGACTAAATCTGACACAGGAGATTTTGAGCCCCAGACCCCATAAAGAGCCAGCTCCTCCTCCACCTTGATTTAGCATTCCAAGATTGCGCTAATGATATATTATCTATGTCTTGATAGAACACTTGTTCAGGACAAGCAATTTCTAGGAAGGACTTTTTGTACAAGGACAGTATTAGAGAGTTTTGAAAAGACCCTGATTTAATTAGTTTGATAATTTCATGTTGTTGAAACCTTTCATGCAGTTCTTAGACTAGTTTGGTCAGTTCCAGCTGGGGCGCTGGGGCGGGGGCCACACTATGTGATTTGGCCCTGCTCCGGCGCTCCAGCTGGGGTGAACGGTCAGGGGCCACACCACGTGGCTCTCGGAAGCCATGGCATGGCCTCGCTCCGGCGCTCTAGCCGGGGTGCAGAGTCGGGGGTCGCTCCACGTGGCTCCCGGAAGCCGCGTCATGGCCATGCTCTTACGCGCTCCAATGGCCCCCTCCAGCACTCCAATGGGAGCTGCAGGGGCAGTGCCTGCAGACGGAGCCGGAGAAGGGACATGCCACTGCTTCCGGGAGCTGCTTGAGGTAAGCGCCGCTCAGAGCTTGCACTCCTGAGCCTCTCCCCATGCCCCAACCCCCTGTCTCAGCCCTGATCCCCCTTCCGCCCTCCAAACCTCTTGGTTCCAGCCCAGAGCACCCTCCTACACCCCAAACTCCTCATCCCCAGCCCCACCCCAGAGCCTGCACCCCCAACCAGAGCCCTCACCCCCTCCAACACACCCCAACCCCAATTTTATGAGCATTCATGGCCCACCATACAATTTCTATTCCCCGATGTGGCCCTCGGGCCAAAAAGTTTGCCCACCCCTGATTGATATAGTGATGTATTTTCTGTCTTATTATCCATCCCTTCCAAATGCAATAAAAGCTGTTTTATCCGGCACTTCACCAACCAGAAAGCTCTATAAACTGGCATTTCTGATCTTCATTGAAATTCCGGTTTATAGTCCGGGTTGGCGTGGGCTCTGGGAGGGAGTTTGGGTGCGGGAGGAGGCTTAGGGCACAGAAAGGGGTGTGGGGCGCTGGATCTGGGGGCCGCTCACTTTAGGCAGCTCCCCACAAGCAGTGACCTGTCCTGGCTGCTCCTAGGCGGAGACGTGGCAGGCAGCTCTACACACTGCCCCCTCCCCATCCCGAGCGCTAGCAACGCAGCTCCCATTGGCTGGGAACCATGGCCAATGGGAGCTGCAGGAGCGGCGCCTGCGGGCCGAGGCAGTGCACAGAACTGCCTACTGTGCCTCCGCCTAGGAGCAGCCGGGACAGGTCACTGCTTGTGGGGAGCAACCAAAGGGGAGTGGCCCCTGGATATGGCACCCCTCCCCCCTCCCATGCCCCAACCCGCTGCCCTGAGTCCCCTCCCGTACTCAAACTCCCTCCAGAGCCCCCTCCTGTGCCCAAACTCCCTCCCTCTTAGTTAACCGACATTTTTCACTTACTGGCACCCCCCATTCCCCCAACATGCCGGATAAAACAACTTTTTCTGTAGTTCCAGGTATTGTTGTCTTTTTTTGACTGCTGTCGCTGCACATTGAGTGGATGTTTTCAGAGAACTACCCATAATGACTCCAAGATCTCTTTCTTGATTGGTAACAGCCAATTTAGACCCCATCATTTTATATGTATAGTTGGGATTATGTTTTCTCATGTGCATTACTTTGCATTTATCAACATTGAATTTCATCTGCCATTTGTTCCCAGTACAGATCCTTGGGACACCTCACTATTTATCTCTCTCAAATTGGGAAAACTGACCATTTATTCCTACCCTTTGTTTCCTATCTTTTAACCTGTTACTGATCCAAGAGGCCCTTCCCTCTTATTCCATGAACGCTTAGTTTGCTGAAGAGCCTTTCTGAGAGTCCAGATACACGAAATCCACTGGATCACCTTTGTCCACATTTATTGACCTCCCTCAAAGAATTCTAATAGATTGGTGAGGTATGATTCCCCTTTACAAAAGCCATGTTGACTCTTCCTCAACATGTGTTGATTTGTGTGTCTGATCATTCTGTTTTTTACTGTGTTTCAACCAATTTGCCTGGTACTGCAGTTAGGCTTACCAGCCTGTAATTGCTGGGATTGCCTCTGGAGCCCTTTTTAAAAATTGGTGTCATATTAGCTATCCTCCAGTCGAGGCTAATTTAAGTGATAGGTTACATAGCACAGTTAGTAGTTCTGCAATTTCATATTTGATTTCCTTCAGAACTCTGGGATAAATACCATCTGCTCCTGGGGACTTATTACTGTTTAATTTATCAATTTGTTCTAAAACCTCTTCTATTGACACAGCACTGTGCGACAGTTCTTCAGATTTGTTGCCCAAAAAAGATAGTTCTGACATGTGTATCTCCCTCACATCCTCTGTAGTGAAGACTGATGTAAAGAATTAGCTTCTCTGCAATGGCCTTATCTTCCTTGAGTGCTTCTTTATCACCTTGGTCATCTAGTTGCCCTAGTCTCTGTTTGGCTGGCTTCCTGCTTTTAACGTACTTAAAAAAAATTCTTGTTTGTTTTTTTCATCTTTAGCAAGCTGTTTCTCAAATGCATTCTTGGCCTGCCTTATTATAGTTTTACATGAAACCAGCTACAGTTTGTGCCCCTTCCTATTATCTTCACTAGGATTTGATTTCCAAATTTTAAAAGATGACATTTTGCCTCTAACTGCTTCCAATACTCTGCTGTTTAGCCATGGTGGCATTCTTTTGATCCTCTTATGGACTTTTCTGACTTGGGGTATATATTTAGTTTGAGCCTCTTATGGTGTTTTCAAATAGTTCCCATGTTGCTTTCAGACATTTAACCCTTGTGACAGCTCCTTTTAACTTCTGTCTAACAATCGTCCTCATTCTTGAATAGCTACTCTTTTTAAAATCAAATGTTAATGTAGTGAGTTTTTTGGTATCCCCCCTGTAAGAATGTTAAATATAATTATATTTTGGTCATTATTACTGGTGGTTCAGCTATATTCACCACTTGGACCAGATGCTGCACTCCACCTAGGACTGAAGCAAGAATTGCTTCTGCTTGAACCATGTGCTCTCAGCACCCGTTGGCTTTCCCCTAGTCCTTAGTTTAAAAATACCTTTACAACCTTTTAAACTTTATGTGCCAGCAATCTAGGTCTGTTTTGGTTTAAGTGGAGACCATCTCTTCCTGATAGGCCACTCCTTCCCTAAAAGGTTTCCCAGTTCCTAATAAACCTAAATGCCTCCTTCATACAGGATTGCCTTAGCCATGCATTGAGATCTTGCAGTTCTGCTACTGTTCCTGGCCCTGCACATGGTACTGGAAGAATTTCAGAAACTGCTACCATGCAGGTCTTGGACTTTAATCTCTTAGCCTAAATTTGGCCTCCAGGACCTCTCTCCTACATTTCCCTATTTACTGTTACTTACATGTACAATAACCACTAGCTCCTCCCTAGCACTAACTATAATGCTATCTAGATGTTTTGTGCTGCTATCTTTGCACTTGGCAGGCAATTTACCATATAGTTCTCTAGTCACCACAAACCCAACTATCTATATTTCTAATAATTGAATTCCCCACTTTTATTGCCTGTCTCTTTCTAATAACTGGGGTCCCAGCCCTGGAGGGATATCCTCGGTGCAAGAGGATATCATAATGTCATCTGTAATGTGGGTCCTAACTATGGGACCATTTCCCTCCGCTCCAGCTTGATGTTCTCCTGCTCCGAGACTTTAATCCTCCTTATCAGCATGTGGGCTCTCAGACCATGGTACTCTGTCCCTGAAGGTCTTCTTTATTTACTTCTCTGTCTCCCTTTGTATCTCCAGTTCACTCCACTCCGGTCTAAAGAGCCCGTTGTCAGTCTCCGGGAGCCATGAGTTTCTTGCACTGCAGACACACACACACACACACACCACCTGCCCACCAGGCAGATATTCATACATGTTGCACTCAGTGCAATAAGCTGGGTAGCCCCCACATCCTCTTGCTGGTCTTCAGCCTGCCTTTTTACTCTTATGGTGTTTGTTTTGATAGCTTAAGTTCCTTAGGTGTATTTGGTTTTCTTTATTCTGTCAGGTACCTTTCCAATTGTTAAAATCCCTCAGCTGCACTCTGACTGCAGCCAGACTCTCCTTACCTTGGCAGCTCAGTCTGTCATTGTGCTCTCTGTCTGCTGCAGGCTCTCTCTGCTCAAAAGGGCTCTGATAGGAGACCTCTAAAATTTATACCTGTGGCTAGGTCACTCTTCCTTCCCGCCTCCTATACATTACTTGGGTCCTGGTCTTTACAGTCTATCCTTTTGATCCATAAGTATAACTAAGGAGTCACTTACTCAGCTGCCACAGTGGCCAGCCCCTCCCAGGAGGCTTTGAATCACCAGACTTGGAAGTTAAGATTTTGATCTAGGTAAGCCTTTAGATTTTAAACTAGAATAAGGTAAAAAAGATTGTCTTCTTTCAGCAACGCCCCAGTGTGATGGAGTATGAGTAGTCTAAGGCTGCCACCACTTGGCAAGTGTCCCCACATGGGCCAAGATGAGGAGATAAGTGGTTAAGGACTGGATGAACCAGAGAAGCCTGCAATCTCAGGGATGTGAGATATCTGCCTACGAAGAAGGTAAAAATCTTATATTGTGGGGGGAAAGGACTTGTATAAAATACTATAAATGAAGTACTTGGTGTTGAAGTTGCTACTGATGTGTGTTAGGACAGTTTGCAGAGAGGAATACAGCAGGAAGGAACCCTGTCTTGTGACACATATTATGCCCCATTAACACACACAACTTTACTCTGCCAGTCCAGGGTCACCATATTTCAGGTTCCCCAAAGGAGGACACTGCTGAAAGTGGGGGGAAGGCGGGGTGACGGGAAAGGAGGGAGTACTTGTGGTGGGGGTACTCACTGGAGGTAGGGGGCAGTGTCGCTCCCGGTCATGGTGGCAGGGCAGCTGGGGCAAGCCCAGGACACAGTGACAGCCGTCAGCCAGTGCCTCCCTGCGGGACAACGTCCCCAGGGCTGGCAGCTGGGGCCTGGGTGGGCTGGATCTGGCAGCTGTGGCTTGCAGGGGAATGGACTGATCAGTTGCGGATGCAGGGGAGGGACCAATCAGGAAGTGGACCAATTGGGGCTCTTCCTGAGCTGCAGCTTCTCTGATCTGCAAAACCCAGGACATTTCCTGTTATTTGAAAAATTTGCCCAGGAAGAAAAAGGAAGCTCAAAAAAGAGGCTATGTCCAGGAAAACCCAAATGTATAATAACCTTACGCCAATCCCCAGTTACTGAAATATGCAAGCTCTGCCTCTCCTCTTACAACTCATTCAGTATCACCCACAGGATTCCATCAAACCCTACTAAAGGGCCGAAAGGGGAGGAGCAAAAACAAAACCAAGAAAAGATTGCCCACGCCACCTACCCTCTCTTCCACTGGAGCTGGCAGTAGCCAATGGGAGTGATTTGCAAACATCCCAGGTGCAGTCCGCGTGTTGGGTGTACCTGCGCCAAGTGGTGGTGGCAGTAGTCAGGCCTGCTTGGTAATGGTGTTTTTGTGATATAGGAGATGTGTGGATTACTATGAGATATGTGACAGAGCTGTGATTATATGAGGAGATCTATGTTTTGTACCCTCTGATGTGAGAACAAAGAGAAATGCTGCATGTGCATCTTCAGGATCCAGTATGGATCACTTCAGTACAGAACTGCGTATGTTATATAATTAGAAGGATGTAGGGCTTTTATCACAGTCCACTAATGACAATGCCCTTTGTAATAAAAGAGTAGTCTCAGTGTTTAGTATCTGCATGCTTTCTAGGTAAAGTGAGTATTGGCCAGTATCAGGTGTAACTGTCCTGGAAGCAGTAGTTAGCTCGGCTTGGCAGAAGTGCGTTTGTAAGATCTATGGATTACAACTCTGTCCCACACTTTAAGGTAATAGTGATATGAGGAGATCTGTTTTGCATCCTCTCGTTTGAGGAAAAGGAAGAGGTGCATATGTGCCTTCAGGATATATTATGCATAATTTCTTCGCGGAATTGTGTAGGCCATAGGTGCCGACTCCGTGGGTGCTCCCCCCTTGAGCACCCCCCAGAAAAAAAAAGTTGGGTGCTGAGCACCCACTGGCAGCCTCCCATCAATGCCTTCCCAGCGCTTCCCGCCCGCTGGCAGCCCCACTGATCAGCACCTTCCCCTCCCCTCCAGCACCTCCCGCCCACCGTGGATCAGCTGTTCTGCAGTGTGCAGGAGGCGCTGTGGGGAGGGGGACAAGCAAGGACAGGGCGTGCTCAGGGGAGGGGGCAGAACGGGGCAGGAAGAGGTGGGGCAGGGGTGGGGCCTTGGAGGAAGGGGTGGAGTGGGGGTGGGGTCTGGGGCCGAGCCCGGGGAGCCCTTCCCTCCCCCGGCACATCAGAAAGTTGGGGCCTATGGTGTAGGGTATGTCAGCAATGCACAGGGCTTTCATTACAAAGAACACTGTCACAGGTGAGATGGAATATGAGAAGATTCTAACATTTTGATGGTGCTTAAGTGAAAGTGTAGGCTGAGATGGAATCCTGTCAGTAAGTATATAGGAGTTGTTAAAGGCTGTGAAGTGGTTCTTAAACTGTACATGGGTGGTATTCTTCCTGTGGAGTTGGCTAAGTGTGGGATTGTATGCCAGGATCTGGAACCTCCTGAATCTGATCGCACATACGCATGCTGGCCCTTGGCACTATGTGCATTGATGCATTTGTCAAAGAGGGTAGAGGGAATGTGATGTGGGCAACCTTTTTCTTTTTGGCTCTTTTAACAGTGTTAAGTAGAATCCTGGTGGGTGAGAGTGAATGGGTTGTTAAAGGAGGTGAAGAGCTTGTACATTTCAGCAACAGCATGTGTGGGGTTGGCAGAGTAATGGTATTTGTGTTAATGGGTTGCATTGGGGCATTGCTGAAAGAAGGCAGAGTTAAGGCAGCATGGAGCAATCCTTAACTGTGCATTTCCTGGTTTTCAAAAGTTTAAGTCTTGCTCAATTCAGCATTCTGCAAGGGGACCACATACCAGCAAGCTACCTTAGCTCTGCATAAACATAGGGTTTGGTGGTAGTGTGTGGGGGTGGTGAGGGTTGCCACTGACTATATCATTCCCTCCAGCTCCTAGCAATTGTTGTTGTTCTTCTCTGAATTTTGGTTTGGAAATACCTTTGTGGTAAGGTGGTGGTCATGAATGAATGAAATATTCCAAATGTGGTCACACCACAGCTATATAAAGCGACTATTACTTCTCTGCATGGTGACCTGATGACTTTGTGTGTGATGCTCAAAAATGTAGTGGACTTTATATTTGTTTTTGAAAGTATATGAGAATTCAAACTCAGGTTAGATTTGTTATCTAACAATTTTCTTTAGTCTCTTTAGGCATTACTTTTCCCCAGTTTTTTTTCTTGCCACAAAATACAATTTTTTAAAAATTCTTCTTCTTCCCCAAATGTATTAGCTTATTATTTATCCCCCCGACCTAAGCTGAAATTTCTAAGGAAATACCAGATATCAGTGTAAATTTTTTGTTTTTGAGAGCCATCAAATCCCTCATGGAAAATGAGGCCAGATTGAGAAATGTCTTGCCTCTAAATTGATGAGAGTTAGGTTCTTCTCCAGCAACAGTTGGAGAGACAGAGATGTGAAGAGACAACGCTGCTAGAAACTGTAACAGAGATTTACTTGGACGAGTTTATATGCCAGCTCCACTTTGACTGAAAGAACAAAACTGTATAAAGGTAATAAGCATTGACAAGACAATGTAGTTCTTAGGTTAGATCCTTTGGGGATGAAGCCAAAGGAGGAAGTGTATTCCGGTGGCTAGAACAGGGCACTGGGAATCAGCGATTTAGATTCCCCACAGTCAGACTCACCTTTTGACCACAGGCAAATCATTTGACCAATCTTGGCTTCTGTTTCCCTTTCTGTAAAGGGCATTCTCACATTTAAAGCACACCCAGCTATCTAGATGAAAGGTGCAATATAAGTGCAAAATGTTATTACTACCTTATCCAAGTACTGTACCATATACAGTATATGACAGCCAAAAATCTCCATGATTCTGCTGCAAGAAAGCTTTGATCAGCTGGCACTCTAAGAAGTTTGCAGGAAGGAATCTGTATAACAAAGCACTGAGACCCTAAGGTGATCACATAAGAACGGCCATACTGGGTCAGACCAAAGGTCCATCTAGCCCAGTATCCTGTCTTCTGACAGTGGCCAGTGCCAGGTGCCTGACAGGGAATGAACTGAACAGGTAATCATCAAGTGATCCATCCCCTGTCGCCCATTCACAGATTCTAGCAAACAGAGTCTAGGGACACCATCCCTGCCCATCCTGTCTATTAGAACAGGAGTACTTGTGGCACCTTAGAGACTAACAAATTTATTTGAGCATAAGCTTTCGTGGGCTACAGCCAACTTGTTCGGATGCATAGAATGGAACATATATTGAGGAGATATATATACACATACAGAGAGCATGAAAAGGTGGGAGTTGAAAGAAAGAATTAATGGACACAAATCTGACATCAGGAATCATAACATTCAGAAACCAGTAGGAGAACACTTTAACCTGTCTGGTCATTCAATGACAGAGCTGCGGGTGGCAATTTTGCAACAAAAAAGCTTCAAAAACAGACTCCAGCGAGAAACTGCTGAGCTTGAATTGATATGCAAATTAGATACAATCAACTTAGGCTTAAATAGAGACTGGGAATGGCTGAGCCATTACAAACATTGAATCTATCTCCCCATGTAAGTACTCTCACACTTCTTATCAAACTGTCTGTACTGGGCTATCTTGATTATCACTTCAAAAGTTTTTTTTTCCTCTTACTTAATTGGCCTCTCAGAGTTGGTAAGACAACTCCCACCTTTTCATGCTCTCTGTATGTGTGTATATATCTCCTCAATATATGTTCCATTCTATGCATCCGAAGAAGTGGGCTGTAGCCCACGAAAGCTTATGCTCAAATAAATTTGTTAGTCTCTAAGGTGCCACAAGTACTCCTGTTCTTTTTGCGGATACAGACTAATCTGCTGCTACTCTGAAACCTGTCATCTTGTCTATTAGCCATTGATGAACCTATCCTCCATGAATTTATATAGTTCTTTTTTTAACCCTGTTATAGTCTTGGCCTTCACAACATCCTCTGGCAAGGAGTTCTACAGGTTGATTGTGCGTTGTGTGAAGAAATATTTCCTGTTTGTTTTAAACCTGCTGCCTATTCATTTAATTTGGTGACGCCTAGTTCTTGTGTTAGGAGAAGGAGTAAATAACACTTGTTTATTTACTTTCTTCACACCCATCATGATTTTATAGACCTCTATCATATCCCCCATTAGTCATCTCTTTTCCAAGCTGAAAAGTCCCGGTCTTATTAATCTCTCCTCATATGGAAGCTGTTCCATACCCCTAATCATTTTTATTGCCCTTTTCTGAACCTTTTCCAATTCCAATATATCTTTTTTGAGATGGGGCGATGAATGAGGTACAAAAACTCAGCTAAGAACCATTTCCTTACAGAACCCATTTTCATACCTGAGATGAGTTACAAATTGGGTGAAAAATAAAATTACATTGGTTTTCAACTATCGATTTAGAAACTGATGTATATAATGTATTTTATGTGATGTCTCAAATCTGTTAGAGGCTAATCCCCAACCTGTGCTAAACTCCTTTCTTACACACAGTCATACATTCTAGTATGTTAACATCCAGTAAAATGCTTGCATCACTTCTTATAAAACATCTAGCCTCTTCTCACAAAAGCACCATGCACATCATTACTGTGACTGCCTGCTTGTGGTTAAATTCCATTATGTTAACAAATCAGTTCTTCATTCAACTTTCAGAGGGTACCTGTTAGTCTCTTAAAATGCCTATAACAGCTCTGTCACATTAAATAATAGAACTTCATGAAATTCTTTCTATAAATCTAATGCCCTGACATTGAAAATTCATGAAGCTCTGTCTTCAAGTAATGCCATACTGATCCAGACAATGGTTACTGGACTTCAAAGATACCTTTATCAAAACTATTGTTAATTTTTGGCAGGCCTTTTGGCCCCTATGACCTGTTTCCACAAACTGGGAAGAACCTCATGTCCATTAATTTATAACTAGTCTGAATATTTATTGCTATGGACCTTTATTTATTTTTAACTTAGCTGCTAAAATGTCAAAGTATTCATTATAATGAGACTTCAAAGCAACTTGCTCTGGCAACAGAGATCTTATCATAAATATCAAATTAACTGATACAAAGGGAGAAACATGCTAATATACAATGGACAGCTTTTAGTTTCTCTTCTGGATAGGCTAATTTGTCCACATCCTTTCTGTAGTGGGGGGCCCAAAACTGGACACAATACGAAGGACCCTGACTCTAGGAAATGTGCATGAAATAGTGGATGGCTTTGCAGAAATGGTTTTCCCTAACTGTGGAGGGGCAATAACCCTGATTCATCCCCTGAGCATAGTCTGTCCTGTGCACTGAATGAGTCAAGGATCTCATGGAAAAAATAGGGCAATATCATGTAATTAAAGACTATCATAATATTTTAGCCCATTTGTGTGTTTTTGCACCAGCAACCTTAATTCTGGCCTTTCCTAACTTTTGAGTACTTGACTTTGCAACCTTAATATTGTCTTTGGAAGTTACATTTAAAAAGTTATCTTATGTTTAAAAAAATTGAAAAAAACCCAAACATTTCATCATGTGGAACCATATTCACAACCCACATGTGTCATCACCAGGATCTTTAGATTCAAATCATGGTCCTCTACACTTTATAGTTAGATCTGCCACTCAGAGGGATGGGGACACATACTTTACCAGTGGTTTTCACAGCTAATTGCTAGAGAGCAAAGGAACGTGCAGACTCAGGAATTCCAGGTTCTATAGGGGAATGTGTTCTAGTGGTTAGACCTCCCTTCTCCTGAACCCTCAGTCTCTCCTTGTCCTGTTGTGCTCCTATCCTTATTGTCTCATGCCCTGCTCTTCCACACTCTCACTGCTCCTGTTTCCTCTCCCAGCTCTTGTTCTAACTCTGTCTTTCTCCATCCTGAGCTCCTGCTCTGTATCCTTTCCCCCTGCCCCCTTTCTCACCCCTTTGCGTTCAAGTGAGACTGTTTCCTCCTCCATGCTTTGAATGCCAGAAGAGGGAGCATTAAGAGCATAGGAGAGACAGTGACTCTCTACTCTCAGTTCTGAACAGTGGCCCCTGGGAGAAGCAATTGCAGGGGAAGTCCTGCTCAGCCCCTCCATCCCTGAAATGGAGAATGTGGACACAGGTAGCACTTTACAGTTTGTTACATTAGCGGAGTGGAGAGTAATGATTTCTGTTTAAGTGCAGCATAGTGATTGTCAATATCTATTTGCTATAATAGTTTAAATATATTGTACTAAAACTATTTCCCCTATGTTTATAACTGGTAACTTTTAAAAAAATCCATTGTGTTTAAAATACTGTTGTCCAGATTCTGCTATCAGTTATGCTGGTGAACTCCAGAGCAACTACTGAAGCCAATATTAGTAAAATGGGATTGAAGTAGTCAATGTACGTACACCAGTATAAATGGATTAATATTATTTGTATTATGGTCATTCCTAGAGGCTGCAGTCAAGATCAGGGTCCCATTGTTCTAGGCACTGTACAAAGACATAGTAAGAGACAATTTTTGCCTTGAAGATTTTACAGTAGATAAGACAAAGGGTAGGAGGGGAATCAGAGGCAGAGAGGGGTAAAATGACATATCTCAGGACACACAGCAGGTCAGTAGCAGACAGAGCCATAACTAGGCATTTTAGCACCCAGGGTGAGCAAGTGTTTTTGTGCCCCCTACTGTTCTTTTCATCATTTTTTTGCCCCCACGGCTTTGCACCCTGGATGGCCGCCCTGTTCATCCCACGCTGGTTATGGCTCTGTAACTCTGCCACTTGCCTCCTCTGTGATCTTGGGCAGATCATATGTTTTGGTGCATCAGTTTTCCCTTATACAAAAAAGGGATGATACTTAAAGGGATGGTGGAAGGTATAGTTCACTGGTGAAGTGAAGGCATTATAAGAGTGCAAACTAGAGTAGTTCATCTCTCCAGAATGTGTACATGGGAAATAAAGGGAAGCTTCCCCCCATAAACCAGAGATCACAAGTTAGGAGCCCTTACAGAAAGCAATATTCCAGTGCTCTGCAATCATATCTCTAAGGCTAGAGTTTACAATGGAGTCACTACAATGGGATTGTAGTATCTATTTTATAAAGATTCTGTAATATCTATTTTATAAGATTTCAAATGTGCCTCTCTGGAATTTAATCCTCCCCCCACTAAAACCCATGCCAACGTGTGGCTTCCAGAGAGAGAATCCTGCCTGGTAGTACATGTCCCAGTGACTGGGATCCACCACCGTAGCTGGACTCCAGCTGGGCCCCTCCGACTTTGGTCAGTAATCTGCCTGTCCCACCCTAGCGTATGGAAGTGGTACTAAACTGCTTTCTTCTGGGGGACATTCCCGCTCTCGTGTCCAGCAGTCATAAAAACCTCTTCCATCAGGCAAAATCAGATCAGTGTTTTGCTTCCAGCAAAGAAAGTGCAAGTTTTATGGTGAAAGCAATTTCCCTGTTTCTTGATTAACAACAACAAACCAAGGCTCACAGGCTGGGGAGGAGAAAAGAGTTTAATTGACTCTGAGTTTTGAAATGGGGTCTTAATGTCTGGGTTCAAATTAGCCAGCATCACCTTTTCATCCTGGGGAATTGAAATGAAATGTGATTTTCTACAGCAGGCTATGGCTAGTCCAGCTCCCACCACATACACACAGCCCCTTTAAAACATGTCTCAGCTGAAGTAGGTATCCTCCTCTTTCCTAGGCTCTGTTATTTTCCTCATTGTATTGTCTGAAGTATATATTTTAAAAAAGCCACCCACATATCTAAGCCACCGGCATTTTACCTGCAAATCAAAAGGAGGACAAGATCTAGGGGGAAAGCAAAACAAAAAGAAATGGCATTGGCCTGTTTCGTTTTTCTAATGAAATTATAAGGCCATATCCCAAAGCAAATGAACAGTATCTAAAAGAGCAAGACATGATTCTCCATCAGCAAAGGCACAGGGGCTGTCTGATAGGAAGTGCGAGTGGAAACAATGACACCCAAATAATAGTAATAATTAATACCTGGCATTTCCCAGGGCAGAATTTTGCAGTAATGGTGCAAAACACAGCAAGAGTACTGATAGCAACTAGGGTCTACTGGGCTGGGCGCGAGACTGGGAATCTGATCTGCCTCCCAGTTCTAATCACTGTAGCAAGTCACTCTGCCTGGTCAGTTTCTCCATCTACAAAATGAAGTTAATGATGCTTAGGGTGGAATCCACGAAGGGACTTACGTGTTGCAATGCTGAGTGTCACAGCACCTAGAAACTCACAGCAACGCAGCGTGATCCACAAAGCTGAGTTAGGCTTCTAGGCTCCCTGTACAATGCACGGGGAACGATAAGTGCCTAAGAATGCCATCCACAAAAGCCAGCATTGCTGCTTCTTACCTAAGGCTAGGTCTACACTACAGCGGGGGTCCGACCTAAGATACGCAACTTCAGCTATGTGAATACCGCAGCGGAAGTTGCGTATTTTAGGTCGGCTTACCTGGCGGTGAGGACGCGGGAAAGTCGACCGCTGCTGCGCTGCCGCAGACTCCGCTGCCGCCTCTTGCCGAGGTGGATTTCCGGAGTCGACGGCAGAGCGATCAGGGATCGATTTTACCGCCTCTTCACTAGACGCGGTAAGTCTATCCCCGATAGACTGATTGCTACCCGCCGGATCGGCGGGTAGTGAAGACATAGCCTAAGCTAGGCAATGCGAGAGGCCAACAACAGGCATGTGTTAAGCCCTGCCCCTTTCTCAGAGATAGGCACCTACATTCAAGCTGCATTGAGGCATCTATGTCAGTTTAGCAGTCCCCAAACAGGAACTCACCACCTGGAATCAGACAGCTTAGGCACCTGCTTCATGGATCCTACTCTTTGAGAGCTAGAAAATGCAGTCTAACAGCTAAGTGTTATAAACAGTAATGCTTTGGATTGATGCTGCAGAACAATGTAACATAGCTCTTCATGTCCTCAGCGAGATCTCCTGAGGAAAGCAGTGGAAACCCTATTGCTCGGGACATTTAAAATTCTCCTGGACCAATTACTAATAAATGCACAAGTGGGCACAATCCTGTGTTGGCAGGGAGAAGGACAGGATGATCTAACTGGTCTTTTTAATCTCCCGAGTCTGTGATTTACAAACATTGACTAATGAATCCACAATTGTCCAATGTGAGTGGAGAGGAGACTGGGGTTTGAGGAACATTGCCTTAGTGCAGACTTGTTTATTAAGATGCCGATGTGCTGCAAGCGTAGGCAGCGTGACTGAATAGACTGGGCATTGAGCTGGGAGCCCGCAGAGGTGAGCTCAGTTCCTGGCTCTGCCATTGACCCACCATGTAATCTCAGGCTTAAACTGTAGGGGCCTCAATTTCCTTATTTGTAATTACACTTACACTTGTTTGTAAAGTGCTTTGAGATCTTTCAGTGAAAGGTGCGATGTAAGTGCTGAGTATTTATAGGTTGATAAAAAAGACAGGAATGCTCCCTGGAGGAGCTTACAAAATCAGAAGCACAGTAAAGATGGCAATGGCCTAGGGAGGAGGAAGAGGACAGCGAGAGGCTGACATAGAGAACAAACCATACTTGTTGCACTAACTTTTTGCGTATTACATTGGTCGCGCTAGATTTCTGTTAGCCTGGATATGCTTACCAGGTTAATTCCTAGCAGCTTTGCCCCTGACCAAAGAAAGAGCCTTTTAACTGTGGTGTCCCCGGGCAGCACTTTCCCTTATGTCTGAGACAAACAAACAGCCCTGCGCCGATAAAAATGTTAAAGTCCACAGACACTGGTGCTTTCACAACCAAGCTATCAATCCTTGCGGCTTTTAATCTCACTTGAGGACATGCAGGTATCAGTCCATTCCCATCCTGCACCCCCCTTTGCCCCTAACCCCTGCACCCCCTTGTGGTCCTAGCTCCCTGCACCCCCTTCCTGCACAGTGCCCCCAGGCACTTGGTGCAGCTGACCTCCTACCTCCAGTGCATGGCTGCATGCAGAGTGCAGCCCTTCCCACCAGCCAGGGCACTCAGAGCCCTGCCACTGCAGTCCTAGTGCTGGGGAGAGCCTGCTCCAGCTGGGGTCACTGAGCCCATGATCCTGCAGGGAGAGGGGCCCTGAGCACCAGCCAGACACTGCTGGGCCTGATCCTGGGGGGGAAAGAGGGGCTGATACTGTTGTGCACGATCCTGCACGCCAACCCTGCACACAAACCCAATGTTGCACCCCCAGCTGCTGTGCACCCTGAGTGCCTGCCCTGGTGATATGATATATGGAGATATACCTATCTCATAGAGCTGGAAGGGACCCCGAAAGGTCATCGAGTCCAGCCCCCTGCCTTCACTAGCAGAACCAAGTACTAATTTTGCTTCAGATTCCCTAAGTGGCCCCCTCAAGGATTGAACTCACAACCCTGGGTTTAGGAGGCCAATGCTTAAACCACTGAGTTATCCCTCCCCCCCAACAGAGCTCAGATCTCTTTACTCAGTCTAGGGCCAATGCTGCCTTTCTGAGAGTAGAATATGAAAGGATTTTTTTTAAAAGGGGAGGAGGTTGAGGGCAAGGAGGAGGAAGGTCATTATTCGACATATAACACTGATGGACCAGAATGCTCAGTCTCTTTCAAGAGACTTATAACAACAAATCAACTGTCTGTTGAGAAACCATTATTAAAAGGCATTTTAATGCCTCCAAATTAAAATGTAGATAGCAATAAATACATTGTATAAAACTGCTATATTACTACTTAGATTTTACAGATAAAACCCTTTGGTGCATGCCATTGTGGATATCTTCACTCACACAGATTATTGTAATATTCTTCTGGAAATATATCCTTTACATATTTTATATAAGGAACAGGTTCATACTTTAAATGCTGATTTCTCAGTGATAAGAGTTTTGAACTGATTTCTTATCTTTCTTTCCTCTCTTCTTTTTGCCTTTTAATCTCCACTGGTTCCCTCTTGCCTCGAGGCTGGAGTTTTATCCTGTTTATTACTTGGAATTCTCCTCTCATGTGCCCTTATCCCCGCCCCCTCATGCTTATTTGTTTGATCTTAGTAAAGTGCATCAGACTCTGCCTGAAAAACAGAGGCAAAACCTTCAGACATATCTCCACTGCTCTGATGATGAGCAGCACCCCCAATGCACCTTTCCCATAATACAAGAACTAGGGGTCACCAAATGAAATTAATAGGCAGCAGGTTTAAAACAAATACAAGGACGTTCTTCTTCACGCAGCGCACAGTCAACTTGTGGAACTCCTTACCTGAGGAGATTGTGAAGGCTAGGACTATAACAGCGTTTAAAAGAGAACTGGATAAATTCATGGTGGTTAAGTCCATTAATGGCTATTAGCCAGGATAGATAAGGAATGGTGTCCCTAGCCTCTGTTTGTCAGAGGATGGAGATGGATGGCAGGAGAGAGATCACTTGATCATTACCTGTTAGGTCCACTCCCTCCGGGGCACCTGGCATTGGCCATTGTCGGTAGACAGGATACTGGGCTAGATGGACCTTTGGTCTGACCCAGTACGGCCGTTCTTATGTTCTTATGTTCACCTTTAATCCATGAGCCCTACCCAAGCCTATCACAGCATGTGGTGTACCTCATTCAGTGCACTAAATGCCCCAATAACTATGTGGGTGAAACCAGACAATCACTAAGCTCTCAAATGAACTCGCTCAGGAAAATGACAAAAGACAAAAACACCGCATCAGCCATGGGCAAACACTTTTTACAAAATTATCACTCCATATATGACATCTCAGTCCTTGTCCTCAAGGGAAACCTGCACAACACATACAAAAGATGAGCCTTTGAGCTTAAATACATAACTTTGCTATTAAAAATACCAGTTTTAATAAAGATACTGGTTACTACAAGAATCTGTAAACCACCAACCCACCTCTTTTGTCCTCTGATTGCAGGGATGTTAACAGGCCACTTCACCTAGAATGATCCCTTGAAATGTGCTAACTACTTATGCTAACCAATCTGTTCCACCTTGTATTTGGTTGTGATACTCTGAGCTTGTCTTCACATACAGCACAGGAGAGCTTCTTCTCTTGGCATAGTTAATCCACCTCTCCAAGAGGTGGTGGCTTCAGTAGAAGCTCTCCTGTCAATGTAGTATACTGTCTACACACAGAGGGTTAGGTTAGTATAACTGTTGCTCCAGGGTGTGGATTTTTTTACACCTCTGAGCGATCTAGTTATACCGAGATAGGTCTATAGTGTAAACCTGGCCCCAGAGTACCTTTCCCAGACCTGAAGAATAGCTCTGTGCAATTGAAAGCTTCTCTCTCTCACCAATAGAAGTCATTTCAATAAAGATATTACCTCACTCATCTTGTCTCTCTAATATCCTGGGACCAATATGGCCACAACACCATTGCAAATAACTTAATAAAGTGATACATACAGAATCCCTACTAAAGTAGAGCTTTTCCTGTGATATTTTGTGGCTTATAGGATGTTGTTCATTCACTTAGACTCATAGACTTTAAGGTCAGAAGGGACCATTATGATCTTCTAATCTGACCTCCTGCACAATGCAGGCCACAGAATCTCACCCACCCACTCCTGTAATAAACCCCTGGCCTATGTCTGAGCTATTGAAGTCCTAAACTTGTGGTTTAAAGACCTCAAAGTGCAGAGAATCCTCCAGCAAGTGACCCGTGCCCCATGCTGCAGAGGAAGGCAAAAAAACCCCAGGGCCTCTGCCAATCTGCCCTGGAGGAAAATTCCTTCCCGACCCCAAATATGCCGATCAGCTAATCCCTGAGCATGTGGGCAAGACTCACCAGCCAGACACCCAGGAAAGTATTCTCTGTAGTAACTCAGATCCCACCCCATCTAGTTTCCCGTGACAGGCAATTGGGCATATTTACCACTAATAGTCAAAAATCAATTAATTGCCAAAATTAGGCTATCCCATCATACCATCCCTTCCATAAACTTATCACTGCTTGTACACTGTAGCCATTGAAGTAGTATCTCTAGTTAGATTTCAAAGTATTGTGAAACCTTGCCTTTGGTGAAGAAGTTTAAGCTGTTAATTCTATACTGTAGTGTTATGTTTTATTATCCATCTTTTCCTTAGAGTTTGTATATGGATGCTGGTTAATTTCCACCGCTTAAATTAGCCAATTATGTTTGTCAGATGGTGACTCCTTCGGATTGGTTGAAGGGGTACCAGGTCATGTGCCTCTAACTCAGCACCAACCCCCTTTTGGGGAGACAGGCAACTAACCCCTAGAAATGGAGACTACCCTTACCCATAGGATAACACCTTTATCTGAGTTGGAGTGAGCCCTCCCTCAGTACCACGAATGATCCCAGGAGACTCCTAAAGGGAGTTACACATTTATCTTCCTCTAAAAATAGGGCAAAGGGCCCAGTCCCCAATGCCTAAATATACAGATTAATGCTCGCTGACCTGATCAATTGTCCAGCCAACCCAACTCAATTTAGGATGTAAGTACCTTTTAATCCCCTTTATAGTACACTCTCTGGTGCTTTCTAGAGTGCAGTGTGAGCTCAGATGAGTCATCCTGCCTGCTGCACAGGGTCATTCTGGTCCCCTTCCTGTAGGGTTGGTCTTTGCATCCTGGGCTCTGCTCTCTGCTGTCCTGGCACAGCCCTTCCATTGCTGCCAGCTCCGTTGTTCCCCTCTCCTGCTGTGCTCCTCTTCCAGCACAAAGTGAAAGTCCATATTAGGACAGGAGAAAGTGTGGCCTTTCTCCTCACTCCTCAGCACCTGCATGAAGGAGTCAGCTAGCTCTACAGAGAAGTGTAAGCTGCATTGCCTGAAAAGGTGTATCTGTAGACATGCTCAACCTTGCACACCTGAGAGCTCTGGGAAGCACTAGACTCCACACCATCATGACTAAAGGGCTATTTCAGTACCAGATGCTTCAATGGGTTTGCACCTTCTTTCCTTGTATCCCAGAACATCTGCTGAAATCTAGTGGGTGTGGTGAGGGCCCAAGGAATGAAGGATGGGCCCAATAATGGAAAATATCTGCATAGATTTGTGTTCTCTGGATACATTCATATTTCTAAACAATAAGACTATACTTAAAAAAATAAATAATAAAAATATTTTGAATGGGCTGAGTCCCTACTCCATCCTCAACAGAGCACACAAGTTCTGATTTAGTCTTCAAAATATCAGAGGGGTAGCCGTGTTAGTCTGAATCTGTAAAAAGCAACAGAGGGTCCTGTGGCACCTTTAAGACTAACAGAAGTATTGGGAGCATAAGCTTTCGTGGGTAAGAACCTCACTTCTTCAGATGCAAGACATCTTGCATCTGAAGAAGTGAGGTTCTTACCCACGAAAGCTTATGCTCCCAATACTTCTGTTAGTCTTAAAGGTGCCACAGGACCCTCTGTTGCTTTTTACAGTCTTCAAAATGTATCCCTTTTTGGAGTGTTTGTATTGATGGCTCAGGAGCAATTAGAAAATATGAATCTAGCTTAAGCTTCCACCTCAGTCTTGACTGTTTCTGCTTCTAGCATTTCCCTCCAGGCCCACCTGTGGTCTAGTTCCTACTGGATGCAGAAACACTCTTTAATAGGCTGGTTGGAGTTAATAGGACACAACAGCCAGCCTAGCTGAGCAGTAATTTCCCTGAAACTTAATGCAGGGTTGACTTAACAGCTATGCATTCCTATTCAGGATATTTAGCCTTGTTATATTGCGGGAAATGACACACAGACATTCACGCTACTTCTAACACTGGTTCAGCATGTTCGATTTGAAGGGATTTTTTGTTATTTCCCCAATGGATACAGGACTATCGTCCTGTTACGTGGAGTAAATAAGTGCCTGCAAATGCATATTCTCTTTGGTATTTTCCCTTGCTGTTTGCTCCTGGTTGTATTCTCTTGCTTCCCTTCTGTAGTATTAGAACCAGTCCTTTGGCCACATTCAGTGTGTGCTTAGTAGCTTTATTTCCCTGAAAGTAACCTGGAGAACATATGAATTTTTCTTCCCAAATGGTACAATTGTAGTTTTCTGGTGGGCTCCATCTCTGGTTTCTCTGACTCTACTCTTGACTGGATTTCATCAGCTGTAACTTTCTGGTTGCAGCTTTGCCTGGGATCAAACTGCTGAAGGGCTGTCCTGTCCTTTTGAATGCCATTTAACTTTTGGTTGTGTTTTTTAAAAAAAATCAGTTACATGGTGTTTGCATCTGAAGAAGTGAGGTTCTTACCCACGAAAGCTTATGCTCCCAATACTTCTGTTCGTCTTAAAGGTGCCACAGGACCCTCTGTTGCTTTTTATGGTGTTCTACAAATACCGCATTACATCCATATTCAATGCCCTTCTATGGTGAAACTCTGTGCGTCTCCCCCATGTCGGTATTTATTCTAGTAAATGTGTGCACTCTTCTCTACCCATTGCATGAGTTTTCCATATTAGTAAATCAATTAATGACATATTTTCTCAGCAAGTCAGAATTTAAACCCATGTTCTTCCTTCTGCACAGATATAGATGTCTGAAGACACAGTCATGGAAGCTCACCTCCCCACTCCCCAATAGGCTCAAAGAATTGATAGAGCTTGCTTCCTTATTTAAAAACATATATGAAACAACCCTTGCACCATCTTGCCATGTTTAATCATGCTCCCTTGTTTTTATATGCCGCAGTGGCAATGTTTTACTGTGGAAATGCTGTATGGATAGCTCTGCAGGCTAGAGAGGCTACAATATAAAAATATATTTTGATAAAAATTCTAGAAAGCAGAATGTCACTTTTTCTCCAAGTAACAAATCGCTATGTGGGAGGCCAAATTTGTATCTTTTCCATTATCAGAAACAAACCCTTACCAGCCTTTTAAAAACAGCTATTCCTTAAGCAGCGGGGTGGGGGCAGTGATGATGATAACAAATGAGGGTGAATTACTTTCCTTTCCAAAAAGGGGATAATGAGAGAAGAAAATACACTTAATCATGACAGTTTTACTCAATTTAAAAACACTAGACAGTTTATAGTCTTGCCTTGTTTGTATAGCCCAGTGTATTCATTTATTTTAAAACTAACCATGGACACATCTTTGTAAGTCTTCCTTCACTTCTTAGTTGTGCTTTAAATAACCATCCAGTTTAACTCAATTCAATTAAATTGAAGTCTTCTGATTTCAAAGGTGAAAAAGAGCCTACCTGCCACATGGCAACATAACACTGTGATCCTGCCTTTGATAATGACTTATTGTGTAGTCTTAAATCACTTAAACTCAATGTGTCTCAGTGTCCCAATCTGTAAAATGGAGATAATGTTACACATTTTCACAAAGGTATTGTGAGGATTGCAGTTTGAACGTTTCTTCAAAATGTAAATTGTCACTTAAATGTTTAAATATCATGACTAAAATGAATGATGCCCTTTTGAAAGAGTCTGTTCAACCTGTCAATGTTCGTGAAGTCAAGTACCAGCATAAATGCACCAAATGTGTTCTGAATATTTGAAATTCAGGAAAGGGTCAAATCTCAAAGACATTCAAAATATTAAAACGTACATAGCAATGCTGTTTCCCAGTTTGGCTTCCATATCTTATATATTTATATTGCAATGTCCTTATAAATTCAGGAGGTAAATCTGACAAATTGTCTATCAAATACATGCCTGGCAGTCTGATATTACCATGGAGGTGAGCTAACTCTACAATCTTTTTGTGAATAGCAAGATTTATTCTTCAACCAGCAGTTTAATATATGCAGTCCATCTTGCAAAGAACAATGGAGTGAAGAAAAAGGGAAGTGTGTGTTAGGCTATAGTTTATGCTTTTGAAAGGATCTCTGCCTCAACCGGCTTACCTTGTGTGTGTGTGGGGGGGGGGGAAGCAAATAGTTCAAAGTATGACCTCCTTTGAGAGATGCCTGGCAACTGTTATATGATCACTAGCTTTTGTGCTGTTAAAGCAACAGTCTCTTCTCTGAACCATGTAGTCTCTTATTATCTCTCATCTGTCACACCTGCTGTAGCAAAAGAGCTTGGGTTAAGGTCAAACTGTAAGTAGCAGTAGTGGAAGATGAAAGATATGCTCTACTCTTTGGTGAACTAGTTTCAGTTCTCTTTCTATAATGCTGTTAATCAAATCTCCAGGACTTAATGAGTGCCAAATGTTTTCTTTCTCCACAATGTTATCTAACTACAAAGGTGCTAAGTAAAACCTTTTACTTTAACCATTTTCCAATTATTCTTTAGGAATTCTTCAGGCACACATGATCCAGTGGTAAAACGCAGCTGTGGTCAGTCTTTTCAGGAAATTAAAAGAAAGTTAGTATCAAGCAGCAACTTCCTTTTCTTCTACATTTGGGCAAAACAGTAAGTTCCAGACTCTCCTAGCCTGGAGGGTACAAGTCCAACAGGCCCCAGCTCTCAGTTTCTTTTATGTAGCACATGAAACATGAAGTTCTGCTGTATATTGAAGTTTCATTTAACTTCAGTTACATTCCTACACCTCAACATTTTTCAGTGCTGATTCAATGCTCCACAGATTACAGCGACTATTTCTAGCAGTGACTAATTCTTCCAAATTGTCCTGAGGCCTTGATCCTGCATGATTGTGGCCAGCGTATAAACCTTGATATTTGTTATAACCATTTTTACTATGGCCCTAATTTTCAAATGAGCTTTGCTTTGCCTCAGCCTGCACCCACATGGAGCTCATTGCAGGAAAGGTTGGGGCCTTAATGAAACAGACTAGATGATGAACAAACCATCCCGATGTGCAGAAAGAATAGCAAATATGGCAGGCGACCAGCTTGGCTTAACAGAGAAATGTCCGGTGAGATTAAACACAAAAAGGAAGCTTACAAGAAGTGGAAACTTGGACGGCTGACTAGGGAGAAGTATGAAAATATTGCTCAAGCATGCAGGGGTGTAATCAGGAAGGCCAAAGCACAGTTGGAGTTGTAGCTAGCAAGGGATGTGAAGGGTAACAAGAAAGGTTTCTACAGGTATGTTAGCAACAAGAAGAAGGTCAGGGAAAGTGTGGGAGCCTTACTGAATGGGGGAGGCAACCTAGTGACAGATGATGTGGAAAAAGCTGAAGTACTCAATGCTTTTTTTGCCTCGGTCTTCACAGGCAAGATCAGCTCCCAGACTGCTGAACTGGGCAGCACAGTATGGGGAGGAGGTGAGCAGCCCTCAGTGGTGAAAGAACAGGTTAATGACTATTTAGAAAAGTTGGACATGCACAAGTCCATGGGGCCGGATCTAAGCATCCGAGGATGCTGAGGGAGTTGGCTGATGTGATTGCAGACCATTATCTTTGAAAACTCTTGGTGATTGGGGGAGGTCCCAGACAATTGGAAAAAGGCAAATATAGTGCCCATCTTTAAAAAAGGGAAGAAGGAGAATCTGGGGAACTACCGACTGGTCAGTCTCACCTCAGTCCCTGGAAAAATCATGGAGCAGGTCCCAAAGGAATCCATTTTGAAGCACTTGGAGTAGAGGAAGGTGATCAGGAACAGTTAACATGGATTCACCAAGGGTAAGTCCTGCCTGACCAACCTGATTGCCTTCTATGATGAGATAACTGGCTCTGTGGATATGGGGAAAGCAGTGGACATGATATATCTTGACTTTAGCAAAGCTGTTCATACAGTCTTCCACGGTATTGCCAGCAAGTTAAAGAAGTATGGATTGGCTGAATGGACTATAAGGTGGATAGAAAGCTGGCTAGATTGTCGGGCTCAACGGGTAGTGATCAATGACTCAATGTCTAGTTGGCAGCCGGTATCAAGCGGAGTGCCCCAGGGGTTGGTCCTGGGACTGGTTTTGTTCAATATCTTCATTAATGATCTGGATGATGGGATGGATTGCACCCTCAGCAAGTTTGCGGATGACACTAAGCTGGGGGGAGAGGTAGATATGCTGGAAGGTAGGGATGGGATCCAGAGTGACCTAGACAAATTGGAGGATTGGGCCAAAAGAAATCTGATGAGGTTCAACAAGGACAAGTGCACAGTCCTGCACTTAGGATGGAAGAATCCCATGCAGTGCTACAAGCTGGGGAGTGACTGGCTAAGCGGCCATTCTGCAGAAAAGGACCTGGGGATTACAGTGGATGAGAAGCTGGATATGAGTCAACAGTGTGCCCTTGTTGCCCAGACGGTAAATGGCATATTGGGCTGCATTAGTAGGAGCATTGCCAGCAGATCGAGGGAAGTGATGATTCCCCTCTATTTGGCACTGGTGAATCCACATCTGGAGTATTGCATCCAGTTTTGGGCCCCCCACTTCAGAAAGGATGTGGACAAATTGGAGAGAGTCCAGCGGAGGGCAACAAAAATTATTAGGGGGCTGGGGCACATGACTTACGAGGAGAAGCTGAGGTAACTTATTTAGTCTGTAGAAGAGAAGAGTGAGGGGGGATTTGATAACAGCCTTCAACTACCTGAAGGGGGGTTCCAATGAGGATGGAGCTAGGTTGTTCTCAGTGGTGGCAGGTGACCGAACAAGGAGCAATGGTCTCGAGTTGCAATGGGGGAGGTCTAGGTTGGATATTAGGAAAAAGTATTTCACTAGGAGGGTGGTGAAGCACTGGAATGGGTTACCTAGGGAGGTGGTGGAATCTCCATCCTTAGAGATTTTTAAGGCCCGGCTTGACAAAGCCCTGGCTGAGATTATTTAGTTGGGGTTGGTCCTGCTTTGAGCAGGGTGTTGGAGCAGATGACGTCCTGAGGTCTCTTCCAACCCTAATCTTCTATGATTATATGATCCTTCTTCTTTGAAAATAGATTTATTTCCTGGTGTAATTTATTGGGACAGGGCCACATTTTAGCCAGTAGTCATTGACATGGTTTTCTATTGGAAAATAATATTCTGCCATTGCAGGGGAGAATGGATTTGATTTAGTTTCCTTCTTTAAGTTATATGATCATATGAGCTTCATGCCAGTATCATGATTTGGTTCTAAATGATGTAAGTAAAATCATGCATGAATATTTACTCAATGCTAAATTCAAGAGTATAATAGTGAGGTATATCTATTTCCAATTCTTAGCAAATTACAGAACCTTATAAAGGAAGGAACCAGAATTAAATTTTGAATAGGAATACTGGATGTAACTTGTAACTTTCTGAGGCAGGGACTGCCATTTACTATGCGTCTGATGGATATGGATGTACTTACTGTTGGTAAGGCAAGCAAAAGGTGAGCACAAGGCCTTCAGTGAGACTGAAGTGGTGCATAGGTTTTGGTCTGACCTCTGCACAGGGATGAATTTTGCCTCAATGTAAGACATCCCTGTGGGAGAATAGGTATCTGCATAGCTCTCTTGTTAATTGAACTTGGCAAACATGCTCAGTGCTGTGTTGCTGATTTGTAGGAAATTTCAACTTGATGATCTGGTGTATTTGCCTCTAATAAACTTGTCCTAAGGTGCTGCTTTACTACTGTAGCAAGATAGCATAAACTGAATCTTTGGATTGGGTTAGCTTCCTCATGCTCTTCTCAGACTGAATGCAACAACCGGTGGCCAAATCTTTTATTAATATATCCAAAGCTGGGAACCAACCCAGGCTTAATCCAGGGATCAACATCAGAGGGCCTCAGAGAGTAACTCTGCTTTCTTTTCAACTCAATTTGGCCACATGACATTGCCAGATATTATCCCATTTCTAAATTTCAAAGGTCAAGAAGTGTTCTCTCTTATTTTCCCAGCCCACTTATTGGTGCTTGTGTCTTAGCCCAGGTTTCAGTACTATGTGCTCACTTCCACAATACAGAAATCTACTAATAATGAACTGATAAATGTCATTATGAAAAAATATTATAATTATGTAGAAATATTGTCTTTGTTCAGTCTGCCATATGCTGAAAGATGATGATTTTAGAAATTTTAGAAAATGATGGTTCTATAATAAAGTATATTATACTTATTTTTATAAAAATATGTCAAATACGTTTTCTTAATTTAAAAGTGCATATACAGCATAAAGGGTAAAGGATATAATGAAAAAGTATCATTAACTACTACAGAGATTTTATATAAAATTTTGAGTCTGTGAAAGTTGCCATCTTGGTTGACTTGAGAGACTGAACTGGAGAGCTCCAGATTTTGAAAGCATCAATCTCTACAGCTTGAGCTCAAGAGCTAGGGTCTGTAGATGAGAGCTGTAACATACTCATGTTCTCAATAGATTGGGCACAGAGGAGAGGACACTGACCACTGGTTTACATAGTTCCTCTAGAAAGAGAAAGTTCATCCTGAACATCTGAGGCCTACAGTGGTTCATATGTTGGGTGAACCCCTGCTCATGTGATGGCTGGTGTCTGGATTGGCATTCCAGGGACTGAACCAATTACCTACAGAACTAAAAGCATCAGCTGCTACAGCTTGAGCTAAAGAATCAACTCTCCTTAGTTGAGGCTGTAATAGATCATATCCTCTGTAGATAGAGCACAGCGGGAGACTTGCAGCGCACTCTCCAGTGGGTTACATAGGGGTTTCCAGAAAGTAGTGTCAATAGCTAGAGGATGGGTCCTGCTGCTGACAACAAAGTTCTGCAAATATCAGAAAAGGAAGAGCCAAAATATTTTTAGAGAGAATGGAAATAAACTATGTTTGAAGATGATGCCAAATTCACATCTTATATAAGCAGGAACAACTGTATTGGTTTAATTGACTCCTTACTTTCCTCATCCTCCTTGGACATTAGATGTTGTAGGCGAGGGATGTCCAAAAATTGTCCAAACAGTCTTTATAAGGACTACACCTTTCAAGGTGCAAAATCCATGAGGGAACAGGTAGTCATGATACAATGCAAATTAACTTATAAAATTACCTAACCATACACCTTCTTCTTCCCCACATATCCAAAGTGGTTCACTGATTATTTGTTTAACAGTCTCGTTTGTTTTTTAACACGCCCTCTGTATTGTCCCTATGCTATTGGAATTACATAGGCACTGACTGAATAGCAATGGCCTTAGCAAACATCTCAACTTTTGGCTACCAAAGGGCAAATGTTTCTGAGATGCAAGCACTGTACCTGGAAGTCACAACTTTGCTCCTGAAGCCTGTGTCTACTTAACTAAATAGCAACTGTCATTTTTGTGAAATTGGCCCAGGCTTGCTGTGGTCAACTACAGATATGTTCATGAACTCCAGGAAGAGGCACAAGTATTTCCAGCTCATTTCACACTAAAATGGGAAATAAAAGCTGATCTAATGATTTGACTAAAAGGATGAAACTTTTTGGTTATTGTTTTGTTTCCCCCCAGGATGAAATCATAGTCGGATAAGTCTTAGTTGTAGAATGTGTGACTCTCCCCAGGATGAAATCATAGTCGGATAAGTCTTAGTTGTAGAATGTGTGACTCTCCCCAGGATGAAATCATAGTCGGATAAGTCTTAGTTGTAGAATGTGTGACATTGTTTAGTCCCAGCAGTCTATTTTTTTTAAATCACAGTAGCCTAAAATTAGAAAATTTGAGGAATCCTGCAATATATGTAAATAACTATTTGATATTTTTAAGTGTTTACCTTCATTTATAATCAATAGGGCTCAATTTTGTCACTACATTTTTTGAATAAAAGGTGGTAATAGTTAAAAGAGAAAGTGATAGACCATTTTGTTTTCTTATATTTCAAGTCAAAAACCTTGTACCCAAAGTAACTTTATTGTTCTGCAAAAATAACAGGAGTACTTGTGGCACCTTAGAGACTAACAAATTTATTAGGCATAAGCTTTCGTGGGCTACAACCCACTTCTTCGGATGCATATAGCATCCGAAGAAGTGGGTTGTAGCCCACGAAAGCTTATGCTCTAATAAATTTGTTAGTCTCTAAGGTGCCACAAGTACTCCTGTTATTTTTGCGGATACAGACTAACACGGCTGCTACTCTGAAACCTGTCTTTATTGTTCTGTTTCACTATAAATAACCAGTGAATGAGCTGTGGGCATAGTCAATAGCTTTGAAGATACAGAAGGAGGTAAATCTAACCTGACTCTCCAAAGTTTCTTTTTTTAGCTGGAGGGAAACCTCGTGCACCTCTAAGCCTGGTGGCCTGACGCCGTAGAGAGTATGGGTATGTCTATACTGCAATTAGACACCTGCGGCTGGCTTGTGCCAGCTGACTTGGTCTCACAGGGCTCAGGCTAAGGGGCTGTTTAATTTCAGTGTAGACATTCAAGGTTAGGCTACAGCCCGAGCTCTGGGAGCTTTCCACCTCGCAGGGTTTTAGAGCCTGGGTGACTAATTGCAGTACAGACATACCCTATGTGACACAAGTATGGGGCATTTTGGTTAACATCCAGTTAAGTTTTGAGTTTGAAGGCAATAAAATGCTACTGACCCTGTGGGGGAAATGAAGGCATGAGAGACTGACACTAAATGTTCTTGGGCTAAGACTGCAGTTAGGCACAGTTGGGCAAGGGAACCGCAATAGCACTCAGAAGGGGGAGAGAGGGGAAAGACATCCCTCCGTAAAGAGCTGTGCAGAGGAAGCTTCAAAGCGACAGATGGCACAGAGCTGAGGTGGCTTTGAGGTGACGGAGAGCACTGTTAGGCAACGATGTAACAGGTCTGGCCCTTTAAGGGAGTCAGATGCCCAGTCTACCTGTGACAGGCTCTACTGAAGGCAATGAGCCAACCCAGGTTCAGCTGGGGATAGTTAATTGCCTCTAAGTAGCTGGAAGGCAATTAATAAGTAAGGAGCATCTGGCCCTAATAAAAAAAAACTTAGCAGAACTCAGTTAGAAAAGCTCCTGAGGAAAAAAGAGGCTCCCAAGGATCCTGGACTAGGCAAAAGCTCTCTAGGCAGGGAAGCCTAGGAGAGACCCTGAACAAGCAGGGGAAAGACTGAAGAGCTCTCCAGGCAGCAGAGAAGCCTGAGGCCTTACAGCAGAAGGAGTTGCTGATGGAACCTAGAGACTATTATTTTGGGGCTTAAGTTTTATCTGGGCTCTGAGATAGAGCCCTTAAACCATTGTACAAGTGCTCTTTTCAGAAGGCTTGACCTCTGTTGTAAAGTAGAGCATCTGACTTGCTTCTCTTTGACTGGCTGTTACCAGTGATCTGTTACTTCATTGAGGGGGTATGATGGGATGGACTAGGTCTGGAGGCCTCATGGGCCTGCCACACCCTGCCCCTGTAAAGGGCAGTAGAGAGTTCCTCCAAGCTGCCTAGAGTGGCTGTATGGGAAGGAGCCAATCAGGGCCCAGGAGGTTATTAAAAGAAGAGTTGCAGAACCAGCCTGAGTTCAATTCCTTGCTAGAGCTGGAGGAGTGTGGATGGTGTGCCTTGCTGAGGGAGCTACAGGTGCCTGGAGACAGCAGTGCTGTTGAGGTGGGGAAGATGCAAAGGAGTTCCAGGTTGGCTGCTGGGACTCAAGCAGGACAAGGCCCTGAGATAAGGGCAAAGAATGAACTGGGACCATGGGGAAATGGCCCAGGGAATTGTAGCAGCAATGCAGTTTATTTAGAGGGGCATGGTGGATGGCTGTTATCTATAGTGTCCATGGGCTGGGACTCAGAGTAGAGGATGGGCCCAGGTCCCCTGAGCCACTGGGAAAGTGGACTGGACTTTGATACACCCCAGAAGGGAAACTGAACTCTCTTCAGCTGGGCCACTAATAGGTGGGTCCAGGAAGGCCTAGAGAGGCAAAGAGCCTCCAGGGAGGGAGCCCTATGGGGATGTGGCCCCTACGAGGGCCGGGACTGCTTGAGGATCAGGGACAATTTGAAAAAGCACAGAAGGGGCTGAGACACAGTTTGAAGCAGGGTACTGTGATAGCCTCACTGGACTGATTGAGGAGTGAGCCCAGAGATAAGGCTACAGATTGAAGGACCTTACAGAGCGCATTGCGATAGGCCCCCTGTTTGACATATACCCTGGAACACCACAAACACAAGCACACTCACTTAGCCAGGGGGCACTCATGAGAGGTGAGTTCACCCCCATTCTGGAGAGAAACTGAGGCAGGCTGCAGCCTGCACACTTTCAACTGAAAGGAGGTGCTTGGGGGGGGTGGAGGAGTGACAATATCCCTTTTACAGATGGATGCTGCAGAATGAGGTTGCTTGGGTTGAAGCTGTAGAGAGAGCAGCAGCCTATCTAAGGGACACTCTATGGGCCTCTCTACCCAGCAATTAAAGATGGGTCAGGTGACTGAGCAGCACAGGCAGCACTGACCTGCCAGAATCCTTATATTCCGCTAACCCAGGACCACTAACTGAATGCAGCAGCCACTTAGGACAGCAGACAAGGACTGAGGTTGGGACTATTGTTAAGGCTGTGGGGGGGAGTGTTGTCTTACCTAACATTGTTAATTCATGAATTTTGGGTTTTCTTAAAATTATTCTGTTGCCCCTTCCACTGCCCCAATAAGGTAGTCTTTGTTTTAAACCTCTGGACTCAGTGCTTGTGAGTGGGGATGTATTGCCCATTGAGATGGGGTGTGCAGGGTGGTATATCTAATTTCCCAGGTTTCTGGAGGGGGGGGCTCACACCATTATTTATCTGAGGACTGTTATCACCCAACATGACTGCATGTGGCACCACACACCCAACTGAGTCACCTGAGTCTTTACAATAGAGGCACCAACCAATTTCCAAGCTCCCCAGCCTTGTACCCCTACTGGAGTATAAACCGAGAATTATACCATCTTGCACTGCACAAGAGTCTGTATGCTGCAAGCTCATTAAATTAGTCTGCTTCCCCCTCAATATGGGGAAGATATGCAACAGGCTATGTTACCAGAGCTAAGATTTCCAAACACTTCACTCAAAGACACAGTGGTTAAGATAAAACATAAAACAGGTTTATTAACTACAGAAAGATAGATTTTAAGTGATAGCAAACAGATCAAAGCAGGTTACCTAGGAAATTAAACAAAATCGCAATCTCAGTCTCCTACAAACTAGATAGGATTTGAATCAGCAATATCTCTCCCTGACTGATGATACATGCAGGCTAACAGATTCTTGAGGCAGAAGCTGCATCTGCTTTGCAGCTTGGGTTCCCCTCCCCCATTCAAAATCTTTTGTATTCCAGAGGTTCTTTCAGGTGTTGAGTTGCGGGGGGAGTGAAGACCAGTCATGGTGTCACTCCCCATCTTTTATAGGTTCTTCCAGCTTGCTGGAAAGTCTATGCATGTGATGTGGGAGATCCGCACCCATTGGCCAAACATTCTCTATTGTCGACATGCTCCCTCTGAGGAAACTTCCTTATATCAAGTTCCTGAATCGTGGATTCTTCCCTAGATGGGTATTGATTACAGCAATTAACACTATCAGGCTACTCCTTTGTTATACCTGAAAGACTAGTTGTGAGTGTTTCCAACTTCACAACATCTTTCAGTAACACATACATAGCAAAACTTCATAACTTCACGTACAATGATAGCACATATAAAAAGATATTAATGTTTAGCAGATCAAGATTTTCAGAATGATATCTCACAAGGCATACTTTGTACACAACATATCATAATTTTATGACAGTGGTGAATACTGGGGTGCCATGGTGTTGCAGAGGGTGAGTGACAATGGGTGACAGCCCCCCCAACCTGAAGCAAATACTCACCAGCAACTACACATCCCGCCACAGAAACACTAACCCAGGAACCATCAGGAACTCATTCACCTGCACATCTCCTAATGTGATATATGCCATCATGTGCCAGCAATGCCTTTCTGCCATGTCCATTGACCAAACCGGGCAGTCTCTATGTAAAAGTATAAATGGACACAAATCAGACATCAGGAATGGTAACATACAAAATCCAGTAGGAGAACACTTCAATCTCCCTGGACATTCTATACCAGATTTAAAAGTAGCCATCCTTCAACAACAAAAAAACTTCAAAAACAGGCTTCAAAGAGAAACTGCAGAACTAAAATTCATTTGCAAATTTAACACCATTAATTTGGGCTTGAATAGGGACCGGGAGTGGCTGGCTCACTACAAAAGCAACTTTTCCTCTCTTGGTATTGACCCCTCCTCATCAATTATTGGGAGTGGACCACATCCAACCTGATTGAATTGGCCTTGTCAACACTGGTTGTCTACCTGTAAGGTGTTGTCAGATGCTACCGGTGTGGTGCTCTGCTTTCTCCTATGTTGATATCACTTGGCTGCGTGTGTGTGTTCCCTCTGTGTGCTGCCCCAGCTCTGCGCAGATAGCTGACACAGCAGACCCGAAGAGGACCCCCAATAACCACAGAGTCTAGTAAGATGCAAAGTCACGTCGACTAGGTTTATTGCGACCTTGGACACAATTGCAGTTCCCCGTAGATTATTTAGTCTACCGGGCATACTACGAGAAAGTGCCTCTTGGCAATGAACCCGGCTCAGTGGCGGGACTTTCCACTGCCCCTGTGGCCGGACAAAGACACCACCCCAGGGATACATTCTTATACACAGGTACAAACAAGTTACATAAGAAAGGCCGTACCGGGTCAGACCAAAGGTCCATCTAGCCCAGTATCCTGTCTACCGACAGTGGCCAATGCCAGGTGCCCCAGAGGGAGTGAACCTAACAGGCAATGATCAAGTGATCTCTCTCCTGCCATCCATCTCCACCCTCTGACAGACAAAGGCTAGGGACACCATTCCTTACCCATCCTGGCTAATAGCCATTAATGGACTTAACCACCATGAATTTATCCAGTTCTCTTTTAAACTCTGTTATAGTCCTAGCCTTCACAACCTCCTCAGGTAAGGAGTTCCACAAGTTGACTGTGCGCTGCGTGAAGAAGAACTTCCTTTTATTTGTTTTAAACCTGCTGCCTATTAATTTCATTTGATGACCCCTAGTTCTTGTATTATGGGAATAAGTAAATAACTTTTCCTTATCCACTTTCTCCACATCACTCATGATTTTATATACCTCTATCATATCCCCCCTTAGTCTCCTCTTTTCCAAGCTGAAGAGTCCTAGCCTCTTTAATCTCTCCTCATATGGGACCCGTTCCAAACTCCTGACGTATTGAGGTGCAACCCCTCTACGTAGCAAGGTGCCGCCTCTCACCTTGTACAGATTGGTTCGATCAAAACAACTCTATCCATCATTTTACCCTTTTGCCCCTGTCATTGGGATGGGTCGGCCTGTTCCATGTTATCTGTGGAATGTTCCGGTATAGCGTATGTTCTGATATCTGGTGTCCAGTACCTTTTAGGTATGTCTCTTGTTGCAGCATCAGCCCTTTCCTTGCCAGCTTCTGTGGGCAGGGCCTGCCTCTGGCTCACAGCTTAACTTTGCTTTATGTTAGCAAAGTCTTGACCATTTCTTTAGTTCAGGCCTCAGGCATCATACTGGGCCTTTATTAGGGCCTTCACTTACTACATTCCCCCACTTTTTGTCTTTTTACGGGGAGGATGTTTACCCATCATCTCGGAAAGGCATAATGCATGGACTAAAGATAACCCAGTGGGCTAAACACTGTTATGTGGTTACCTCATTTTACCATCCATACACCCATGCCCCATCTGTCTTTTTAGTCTGCACATTCCCACGTACGACTGATAGGCAGATTTTATTATCCAATTATTTTTTAGTCCCTTATGGTGGGCCTGGGAATGTTAGGCCCGGGACCATGACTGAGGAATGTAGTATTATGATTGAGCCTTAGAGGCACTCCCAAATAATTAATATATATCAATTATATGAATATGGCATATATATTTGGAGTGTGTATGGGCATATATGTATAGTATGTATGTGTACATATGATACCACCTTATATCCAAGCATAACCATGTTTTTCCAGTCCGGTGTTGTACTCTGGCCCTTTTACTTTGGTGACACAGATAGAAACACACTTCTGTTAGGGCAATTCCAGTTATCACCTGTCTCATCATTAGCAGTAGGCTGAGTGTTTTGAAATACTGGGATAGGGATTGTGATAGTGTGTCCCACAGTGCTATGTATATGAGAAGAAAAACAGAAATTTGGAGTAGTGACACTACCACTGAGGCCTTCATATATAAATATATTGTAAGTAGTTACTACACAGTACTGTCCATTCATGTTATAGGTTACCCTTACTGCTAGTTGTCACCCTCTGGTAAACTTTACTGGGCAGGAAATAGAAGTGGCTAGCTTCTCTGTTCCACTGGTTGCACGGCTCTGCGATACACCAGTAGTTGACATAGATCCAGTTGTTTTGTATGGATGCTGTCTTCCAGATAACCTACTGAATGGACAGTAACCAATTTATCAAATATTGCTGTGTCAGGATTTAGTATTGGTACCCAGACACTGAACAAGATTGTTTTGAATAATGTGTGCCTTAGTTAGGATGCAGTGTCACTGACCCAAATTATGACTGGTACTAACAGGCAATGTGTTTACCCAATTTGTAGTTACTATGTAACTTTTTGTTTGTTTACCACTTTTTTTTTCTTGCCTTTATGTTGTTTGCTGCCATTTGTTTGTTAATTTTTACCTATGTGTTGGTTAAACAGTTTAGCAAGGTTATGCACATTGTAAATGTTGTACAGCAATAATACAATACAGCAATAAGACAACAGTACAACAATAATACAGTAGTACAGCAATAATACAGTTGTTTTTACATAGTAACCAAGTTGAAATTAAATGATGGCTTATCCTGGTCCAGCTAGTGATTTTAGCTGATTGTTAACTTAATTGTCCATATATGGTAGATAGAGGTGTATTTAACCAGTCTCTTATTTATAAAGCACTTCATTTTTCTTTTCTTGATGCTTGGGGTTTCTTCGCTATATACTGATATTTTCTGGTGTCTTCAGGGTGTGATCTTTTCTGGTGTTTTTGGTCTGTGGGATGCAACTTAAACAGCTAGTTAGTTAACATAATAAAGGATTTTTGTTTGTTTGTTTTTTGTTTTTGTTTTCAGTAACCCAAACTTAATACACAGTTTAACTTAGTTTGTTTACAATGTAATAAGAACAATGTAATAGGGACCAAGCCTTTTATAACACAAGCTATACTTTTGCAATTGTTGCATAGACATTCATTTTCATTTGAAGTGCATTACTAATATTTTTATACGAAATGTAATGCTTAACGGCTAAAATAAATGCTTACAATCTTCCATGAGAAGGTGTATTGCTTTCCCTTGCTGAACAATTTGTTTCAGCAAAGGCGTTAACAGAATTTTTACCAAGCTTTTTACAGTTAATTTGCTTGTGATACCAATTTCACTCTTGTTAACTGTTTAGAAGCACAACTTTAACAACCACTGCTTCCCATTAACATAACATAACAAAAGAAAAGCATAAAAAATTAAACCAACTATAAAATTAAACCAAAATAAATTTTAAATACAGTACTTTGAGGGTATTTGAGGGTATACTTTCATGATGCTTTGTTATGTTTGGGAGCCAAAGGTGGAAACCTGTTCAAATTGTTTGGTTAGCTTTATGCATAAATTGTTATTTTAAAACATT
The DNA here is from genome assembly GCF_028017835.1 of Emys orbicularis. Classification (NCBI taxonomy): domain Eukaryota; kingdom Metazoa; phylum Chordata; order Testudines; family Emydidae; genus Emys; species Emys orbicularis. The sequence goes on along the minus strand of NC_088684.1, from coordinate 47,551,761 downwards.
TTGGTTATGATATTCTTAAAACTATTTTTAAAAGTGCAAACAAGTTTATAAAAAGCCCAAACAAGAAATTAACATTTTGTTAATATTACTTTTACCTTGATGTTGAGGTTTCCCCTTACATTTTTCTTTGAATAACAAATAAAAAAAAATCTTTAAAAAAAAAAAAAAAAAAACTGTGATTGATAAGAGAATATTTTTGTTTGCAATTGCATTATTTGTTAAGGCAGAAATATATGTACATATATTTGTAACTGAAACCTTTTTGAACTTTGCACAAAAAATTGGTGCTAATAATACTATGATTATACCCCAGCCATGATTTTAAAATAGTGTGATACCATATATACATAATTTTTTTTAAAAGGGTATAAAATTGACTTTTGTTGCAACAAAATAAAAATAATAAAAAATAGTTACGTGACACACAAAACATACAACACAAGACAACACACATGACATACAGGACAAACTTACAATTAACAACAAATGGCGCCAGAATTCTATTCATAACTATACAAAGTAAGGCAAACAAAAATAAAAAATAAAAAGGGTTATATTTGAATAAACAAATTATTACCTTATTTAAAACTTGTTACATAAATTGTTAAAAATATATTAATATTTGCCAAATGTATTGTATTAATTTGGTAACAAGGAATTTTGCATTACTTTATATTTAACATTATTTTAAAACTCTGCTATATGGAAATAAGAAAAGCCCATGTTTCAAATATTAGTGAGTGGTTAGGATTAGAAGCAGAGTGTGCATTTCTGTTGCTTGGCAACCATATCTTCAAGAAAGTTAGGAATAATTCCAGCTGTTGCATTCCTGAAGGGTTAAAATACTTAATTTACTGGATTTATTTAAAGTAAAGTTTTTACCTTGTTTTCTTTTTGTTTCTTGTGTTTTCAATTGCTGTATCTTTTGGAGGTTTCTGTAAAAACTATAACTTTTAAAACAAAGAGAGAAAGCAGAATTGAGGAGAGGCTGGGGGAAAAGGGGGGGTGAAGAGCAACCTAGGAAGGTAGCGAGACTTGAGCCAAGAGAGATTAACTTTATCAAGATATTTGAAAGTACAGGCAGCAGCAGCAAGTTTAGCAAACTAAGAAAGCATAGAAAGGACAAATCTTAATGTAAAAATATTTGAGAAAGAAGGTTCTATTTTCAGATATGAGCGCGGAGTGTGGTTCCGTGGGTCAAAGCAGTTGGGAACCTGCACAGTTAGGAACCACGCCCCTGTTTTTTATCCTGGCTTTGAGAGGAGAATGGGGGTAGTTACCTGCTCTTGTAAAACCTGAATTTGTTCCCCCAATGTCTGTTGCTTTTGTGTGCATGCCAAATGGATGGCGGGAGTGCCCTTTTTTGCTGCAGTTAACTGGTTTTGGGCAACTCCATGTGTTACTGCATTAATTCTAGGTGTTAACCCACTTAATTTTGGTTTTTTACTTTAAAATTCTTTTTTATTTACTCCCCTGCGATCGAGTCGCAGCTCCTGTCTCCTAATGTGCTCTGTGAACTGTTCCATATTTTCTTTCATCTGATTTACCAATTCTGTGAAAGTATTGTTTGCTACTCTTTCCTTCTGTGCACTTACTTGTCCCGTTCTGACAGGCACCAGTCTAGGTCTCAGTTTAAGTTTAACTGGAACCTGGCTTTTATCATAAGGTGGTGGTTGCAATGCAGTGGACCCCGTTTCATCTTTTAATTTTACTAGGACCACCTTTTTCCACTTCTGTCCCCATTCTTCAGGCACAGGGTAGCTACCTGAAGCCTGCTGTTCACCACCAATATTTATAACAGGGGATGGCACTTTTTGCTTCTGCAGGTTTTCTACAGCTGTTTCCAATTTTTTATTTCCTGCTTTTTATTTTTATTTTTATTTCCTGCTTCACTTGCTCGAGTATATCATGAGTTTGGACCGCCTGTTGCCCTGCTAACAGAACTTGGGCTTTCCAGTGCTCGACTGCCCGGGTTACCTCTTCTACTTCTCCTGTTTTTTTCTGTTACTTGTTTGGCCAGCATGCCAACATGCTGTCTGAGCCATCTCACTGCCATAGACATGAGTTGCAAAATTCTTGCTTTTTTACTTTTATTACTGTTTCTCACAGTAATAAAAGTACTTACAGCCTCGGTTTCTACCATCACTCTGCATATGCCAGTCCATGTTTCCCCACTCTCTTTTTTAAATTCATATAGACCCCCCCTTACTGGCAATCCAGCAGGTCCAAGAGTTATCAAACTCCGTGGGGATCATAAGGGAGGGGATCAGGGGGTTCCCTAGCTCGAGGTTTGCTGCCATGTTGGATTGCGATTCTTACCACGGCAGGTTCACTTACTCACCAAATCAGCAGTCAGGGTCACCAGTGTTGTCAGATGCTACCGGTGTGGTGCTCTGCTTTCTCCTATGTTGATATCACTCGGCTGCATGCGTGTGTTTCCTCTGTGTGCTGCCCCAGCTCTGCGCAGATAGCTGACACAGCAGACCCGAAGAGGACCCCCAATAACCACAGAGTCTGGTAAGATGCAAAGTCACGTCGACTAGGTTTATTGCGACCTTGGACACAATTGCAGTTCCCCATAGATTACTTAGTCTACCGGGCATACTACGAGAAAGTGCCTCTTGGCAATGGACCTGGCTCAGTGGCGGGACTTTCCACTGCCCCTGTGGCTGGACAAAGACACCACCCCAGGGATACATTCTTATACACAGGTACAAACAAGTTACACATTACTCCTGATGTATTGAGGTGCAACCCCTCTACATAGCAAGGTGCCGCCTCTCACCTTGTACAGATTGGTTCAATCAAAACAACTCTATCCATCATTTTACCCTTTTGCCCCTGTCATTGGGATGGGTCAGCCTGTTCCATGTTATCTGTGGAATGTTCCGGGATAGTGTATGTTCTGATATCTGGTGTCCAGTACCTTTTAGGTATGTCTCTTTTTGCAGCATCAGCCCTTTCCTTGCCAGCTTCTGTGAGCAGGGCCTGCCTCTGGCTCACAGCTTAACTTTGCTTTATGTTAGCAAAGTCTTGACCATTTCTTTAGTTCAGGCCTCAGGCACCATACTGGGCCTTTATTAGGGCCTTCACTTACTACATAAGGTAACTCCCTTCTCTTCATGTGTCAATATAATAATGCCTGCATCTGTAATTTTCACTCCATGAATCTGAAGAAGTGGGGTTTTTACCCACTAAACTTTATGCCCAAATACATTTGTTAGTCTTTAAGGTGCCACTGGACTCCTCGTTGTTGAAGTGGGTGAGTGACTTCTTAATAGTGGTCACAAATGTATGTATTTAACTCAATTGGTTGACATGAATCACAGCTGTTACCCTCTTTTTTTCTCTTTTATTTGATTTTTGTCAGAGTAAGAATGAAGTTCTCTACTTACATACCAAACAGATACAATGTGCACAATATAATGGCACTGCCAGTCTCCCCATAATTTCCCAGTAGGGTGCTTCTTCCTAATCTGGAGGAATTGCCACATAAAAGTAGATAACTTAGTCCCTATGCTATCAGCTTTTGGTGTCTCTGAGACTACCAACCTGGCAGCCGGCTAGTCCCAGCCATTTTACAGTTTTGCTGTGCCTCTTGTGGCTACTGAATTAGCATTAAGGTTATAAAAAGTGGTTTGGATAAAATGAGTGAAGCATGAAATTACTAACGTGCTGTGCTACAGTGATGAGCATGGAATTAATAATTAAAGTGTGTGTGTAGGGGGGGGGATTTCAGAAAAACTAAAATTTAAAACAAAATTCATGTATCCCAAAGCTTTCTGGTTTTGACTGGGACCAGAAATGGATATAGACACATACCAAAGATAAGCAAACCTCAACTGAAATCTGAACCACTTTATCTCTATCAATCTGTAATATCCACATATTTTGAACATGGAAAAGCCCTCCTAAGCACTGCTGAGGTCTGAGCTTCCAAAGTCAGTACCAACAGAATACTGGAAATAGTTTTTTAAAAAGCCTATTACAAACTTTACAACCAGTTTCCAGAACAAAGAACTTCACAGCAGGGTTGGATGCTTGTTCATACAGAATGTATAGAACTGTTGAACTTCATCCTTTCTAGTCTAGGTTATTCTATACAGTTTCTTATTCTATAGTCTCCAAATGCCCCCCCAGTGCACTAAGTAATGTGAGTAACAGCTGTCATGTGTTTGTTCTCTTCTCTTCTCCCTAGGGGAAGAAGTATGTGCAGTGGAATGTTTTTTGTGGATGTTTTTTTAACTTATAGCAACATGTCTGTAAGTTAGAGAAGACTAGGTCAAAGAAATGCACCTTGCATTTGGAGCAGAAAGTGTTGAAGTTTGTAATGGTCTTTAGTTCATGTGCGAGTTCATTCCACAGTCTTGAACTGGCCTCTGAGAAAGTTCTGTCTCTCTCACAGATGAGCTTTACTCTTATTGTAGAGATCTTTGTTGTGCAATAGGAGCAAAGTTGTTGACCACAGTCTTCATCGCAGAGCTTCAGTTGTTCTCTTGGAACCCATCCATTGAACACCTTGAGGACAAGAACCAAGACCTTGAATGTGATTTGAAGCCAGTGTAGGGAGGGAAGGGTAGATTTTGATGTGTTTCCAGTAGCCAATGTCACTAGAGAGATGCACTGCAGTACTCTGTACCAGCTGGAACTTCCGAAGTTCTGGAGGCTTCATGCCCAGGTACGTTGCATTTCTGTAGTACCCCTGAAAGGTGACAAAAGCATAAATAACTGTGGCTAGATCACCATCCACTAGAATGGGACAGAGTCTCCCAGTTAACCCAAAATGATAGAAAATGTTTTTAATGGATAATGGCACAGAGAGTACACTTATAAAGTTTGTGGATGATACCAAGCTGGGAGTGGTTGTGAATGCTTTGGAAGACAGGATTAGAATTCAAAATTATCTGGAGAAATCATCTGAAATAAATAGGATTAAATTCAATAATGACAAATGCAAAGTAATGTATCTACACATACAAAATGGGAAATGACTACCTAGTAAGGAATACTGCGAAAAATAATCTGGGGATTATAATGGATCACAAACTAAATATGAGTCAACAATGTAATACTGTTGCCAAAAACAAACAAAACAAAACATGATTCTGGGATGTATTAGCAGGAGTGTTTTAAGCAAGACATAAGAAGTAACTCTTCCACTCTACTCAGCACCGATAAGGTCTCCACTGGAGTACTGTGTCCAGTTCCGAGCACTTTGAGAAAGATGTAAACAAACTGGAGAACATCCAGGAGAGAGGAGCAAAAATGATTAAAGGTCTAGAAAACATGGCCTATGAGGAGACATTTAAAGTAAATTTGCAGTTTCAAAAATGCCCTATTTTTCAGCCATCACAGTTGAAAATATTATTAAAAAAAACCCTCAGTTTTCAGTCACTAATTACTGCCCATTATCAAAAGACTGATTTACCCTTCAACTTCCCTAAATACAGTGCTGAGCTTATTGGATTTAAGACTTCCACAAATTGTAGATCTTATGGGGAACATATGTTCATGTCAAATGTAAGGGAAGATTTTCAAAGATACAAAGGGAAAATAGACTTCCAACTCCCTTTGAAAGTCAATGGAAGCTGAGCCCCAATTCCCGTTTGTGCCTTTGATAAACTCCCCCAGTAGGATTTCACACAACTACATTGTGGGCACAAGTTACCTCATTAGGTGTGCAAATGGATAGCTACATGCACAAATTTCTCTATGCATCTACTGTAAACAGATTTTTATATGCACATACACTTGCATATTTTTTGCATATCTTAGTCTCTACCTTTTGATATTTTGTCCCTTAATTCTCAATAATTCTTTGTGATAGACTATTTCTTAAAAATATGGCTGGACCAACAAAGGATGCATGTGTGAGACCAAATAGATAGCTTGAGTGTACAAAACATAGTTACCAACTTGCTTTCATGAGGATATGTTTATGTGGGCAGTATTAATGCCTCACTTATGACCTAAGTCATATTGTACTCAGTTTCTGCATGGAAAATCTGGTGTCAACTCAATACTGTAACTCCACCAACATTAAATACACGTTTCAAAAGTGATGTTTAAGGTTATATGCAAATTAGCCAATTACCTAATGTCACACTTGGAGCTACACAAAACATGTCAACTATGAATCAGCAATTGTGCCACCTGTAGTACCTACTATTGTGTTAGTTGTTAGAAACCTTCACCTACTTCTACATCGGTGCATGAGTAAAATAAGAATTAAAGCGAAATAGTGATGAGAGGAGAAAGCAAACTCTCTGTGCTGGATGAAATCAAACAGGGCAGAGATTGAGTTACTTAGCAATTAAAACAATAATCACTTCATCTACAGATGGTGAACTACAGGAAGTAATGTTCCTTTCCGCTTCTCCACAGGACTCACTGCTGAGCAACAAGAAAACAAAGATAGTAGAATATTATATAAAATGTGACTTTAGTCTACACAAAGGCATGCCACAACACCTAACAGACATGTTGAGTATAATTATACCTGCTAGTTCTCTGTAGGATCTGGACAAGAATGGCTATAAACATAACTGTCTTTTGAGCTTGCATGTCAAATCACACTGAACTATAATAAAATATGAGTTCAGAAGAAAATATAAATATATGATAAAACTATAACATGGACTGGTTCTGAATTTCTGTTAACCAGAAAGAAGTAGGTCAGCATGTTTTGTAATAATAAACTACATTATCAAAGACAAGTTGGCTCATAGAAAAAGAAAAAGAATTTCCCTAAATTCTTTCAAAGCCTGCATTCCAGTTTCAGTTTTCCCTTCTGTAGATTTTACCTACAATTTAGTTTCAAAACCTTTGCAGTCACCATCTTTGCCTATATAGTTTTTTCAGGTTATGTGTTGTGATAAATGAAGGGGGGGAGGGGGAGGGCGGGTAACTCCCTTTTATGGACACTCAGCCAGCCAGCTAGCTATAAAATCCCTGTTAGTAGCTGTTTTCTACATACTTTACCTGTAAAGGGTTAAAGAGTACATAGATAAAAGGAAGGGAGTGGGCATCTGACAAAAAGAGCCAATGGGAAGGCTAGAATTTTTTAAAATTGGGAAAAAACTTCCCCTTTGTCTGTGTTCTCCAGGAGAGCAGAGACAGGGCTGGAACTATGCTGTAAGAGCTTGGTCCAGGTATGAAAAATCATAAGATCATACCTAGAAACTACTCATTGAAACCCCAGATATGTAAGTAGATCAGGAAATGTCTAGGACGAGGTGATTAGGCTTATCTCTTTTATTGCTTGTGGACTCCTCTGTGCTAACCCCAGGTGCTTTTGTTTTGCTGGACCTCAAGAGAGCTCTCTTGATGCTTAATCCCTGTAATTTTTTTTCTTAATCTAGCAAAAAGCCTAAATTCCAATGTAGTTTTTTTTCTTTTGTTTTTAATAAAATTTACCTTTTTTAACAACCGGATTGGATTTTTGTTTCCTAAGTGGTTTGTGCAGATGTTGGTTACTTAGCTGGTGGCAACAGCTGATTTCCTTTGTTTTCTTTCTCATCTCTTCCCCAGAGGGTGGGTGAAAGGGCTTGAGGGTACCCCATAGGAAGGAATTCCCAAGTGCGCTTTCCTGGGCTCTCAAAGGGGTTTTTGCACTTGGGTGATGGCAGCATCTAGCCATCCAAGGTCAGAAAAAAGCTGTAACCTTGGGAGTTTTATACAAGCCTGGAGTGGCCAGTATTAATTTTTAGAATCCTTGCAGGTCCCCACCTTCTGCACTCAAAGTGCCAGAGTGGGGAATCAGCCTTGACATGTGTATTATGTTTTCATAAACCGCAAAATATGTACCTTCAGCCTGAATGACTTCTATTTTAGATTACATACTTCTAGCTTCTTTCTTTGTTTTCTATAATCTCCATAAGATAGAGACCACAGAGTCTCTGACTAACTTTCTAATAGCATCCATCCTGAACTGAACACCTGTTCCAAAAGGCAGGCAGGAGTACTCATTAAATTAAAAGGTGAAGAAAACAATCGGTATAGAAAATCAAAACCTCTCATTAAATGTACATAGATAGGTACATCACAATGTAAGAAAATTAATACTTACATATACTTTTAAAATGCCCAGTAAGATATAGCAGAGATAGAAAGAATCCAAAACGTTGTGGTACATTTTTCAACTGAGTAGTCATGGGGCATCTGAAATCTCATCAGCGGGACAGGTCTGTCACAGTGAGCAGGAAGAGACATTTATTTGGTCCAATCCTTTACTAATCTTCCAAGAATTTAATCTTCTAACCCTTAAGGTTGCCAAAATAATTTCTGAATGCAAATTGATGCTGTGCTGACTTCCTGAGTTATGTGAACTGTGTATATTGACAGGTTACAAACACAGTATATGTGTGCATGTGCATGCTCAAGGGGACAGTGGGCTGCAGGTAGTACTAAAGTCCATAAGCCTTGTAATATTTTCCATTCTCCAAACCCCTCCCTTGGTCTTTCTGTACAAAATCAGCTTACATAAGGTTTTTGCAAGGGAATAGAATTTCATTCTTTAATAATTCGGCACCATGTTTTTAGAGTGAATTATATGTGGCGTCAGTCATTGTGTGTTTTATATAATTAAGTGCAAGATGTAATGCTGCATTTGTTTGATTCCCCTCCAAAATTTGGTATTTTACACTTTAACAGTAGTGAGTGAACCAATTCAGCTTATCTTTGATATCAGGCATTTCTTTTCCATTCTGGATATATTAAAACATTATACACCTAAATTTCATTTAAGCATAATGAGCGAGCAGGGTAGTTTTTAGTCTTTGCTGGATGATATTTGTTCATCTGAGTAGCTGAAAGGAAATAAAAAGTTAAAACCCTATAAGCACGTCTGTTGCAGTTACACAGTGGTTGCCCCTAATATTTTTTTTTAATGTTAGCATGTACTGAGTTACAGTAATTAAATATACTGTGGTATTTCCTCTATTTCTAAGAGGAAATAGAGCAAGAAAGGCAAATTCACTATGCCACTGTATGTTAATCTTTATATTGTTCAAAGCTTTTTAGTGACAGTGCCTTTATTTGGGAATAGGCCTGGATCAACAAAATCACTTAGATGTTGTGGTAAAATTTTTAGGCACCTTGTAGATCACTGGAATCCACAAAGTCTGAGTTAGGCATCTACACTCCCTATATGATGCATGGGAGAGGAGGAGGTGCCTGAGAACATGATCCACAAACACAGCATGCTAAGCAGCTCATGGCGCCTAAGCTAGCCAATGGGAGATACTGATAAGAGAGGTGTGCCCTAAGCCCCACCCCTCTCATAGAGTTTGGCACCTAAGTCTGCTTGCAATGCACAGCCAGAAACCTCTTTCTTGGAGTCAGGTGCCTTAGGTACCTAAGCCATTTCTTGAGAGAACCCCTCAGGTGCCTGCCTAACTCCACATAAAATGACTGGGGGGAGTAGGAGGAGAAGCAGCAGCAACCATTCTTATGCTTTCTCTCTGGCCCAATTATTTATTTATTGAACAGCAATATAGGGAGATCCCCACATCAGAATGTCATATAGTGGTTAGGGTGCTCACCTGAGGGATAGGGAACCTCCGTTCAAATCCCGTCTCATGAGGAGGGAATTGAACCAGTGACTCCCGCAAGTGCTTAGTGCATCTCTACCAGATCAGGCCCCACAAGCAATATGCGGGGAACTCCTATCTTCACCTGGTTTGGGGATGCTGTGGGGCTGAGGCATGAATTATGCAGCTGGATGCCTGCCTGAGGCAGCAGTGCATGTGCCCAGAGGCAGAAACTTTAGTGCCTAGAGCAATTTAACAGTGCAAATGTTAAGGGTTTTTAGGAGTGGAGTGAGTTTAGGCTCCTATGGTGTTAGGCAGCAGCTGATCAGGGTTTCTGTGTCTCATAGTGGCATCTAAACCCCTTTGTAGATCTGAGTCATAGTAACTAGAGCTGGTTTTTAAATATGATTAGCTAAAATTAGCTAATCATATTTAAATTCGACTATATCATTTGATTGTGACAGTGAATTCTATGAGCTGTCTAGATGTTTTATGAATATATACTTTTCATTCTCCCTTTGTTGTAAATTTGCCAGTCATGAATTTCATTGAGTGAGGCGTTATCCTTTCAAGATAGGACAGTATAAAAAGGAGGGATTGAACAGTTTCCATTATAAGCTTATACACCTCAATCAAGTGTCTTCAAACTCTTCCTGATAGTGCTACCTTATCAGTTGATGATGTGCTGTAGGAAGTCATTCCTCACTGAGAATGGGTTGGATAAGATGGTCTAATAGGGCTTTTCAATCATTAACTTCTTTACTATCCAACCCTATGAAATAACCACATTAGCTTGATATTTCTACAAAAATGATTGAGGTGAAATGACTAACAGTGCTGACACATCAATTTCTTTCTACCCAGATCTGCAGGTAGTGAACACTCTATTGGGGATCGATTTATCACTTCTAGTGTAGACACAATAAATTGACCCCCGATCGCTCTGCCGTCAACTCTTGTACTCCACCGCGGCAAGAGGCGAAGCGGAGTCGATGGGGGAGTGGCGTCAGTCGACCCCGCGCCATGAGGATGCGAGGTAAGTCGACCTAAGATACGTCGACTTCAGCTACGCTATTCTCGTAGCTGAAGTTGTGTATCTTAGGTCGACACCCCCCCCCCAGTGTAGACCATTCCTTTGTCTTTACAGTTAATCAGTTAATTGATGCAGTCTCAGAAAGAGACCAGTAGGGGCCTCACTACATTTGGGACCTTCCATGGAGCTGGCAAGATTTCATCCTAAATACATACATACATAATTAAAATTACATCCTCACTGAATCCTACACCAATAATCTTTAGAACAATTGTTCTCATATAAGGCTAAAAATTTCCTTTGTTTCTTCAACTTTCATCCTTCACCCATATTTTACACATTTAGCTAATAGAGACATTTGAAATGCTTCTAGTAATGATGCTAAATTTTACATTTTTATGATTGTGGTTTAATTTAAGTACTGGACTATTTTGAAATTGCACACTTGAACCCACAAATCTGCCTTTTTTTCTATTTTTCCCAAATTTTAAAAGGTTCCTTAGAGCAAATAACATTTTGATTTTTAGCCAGTTCCCTTTTATTAGCTATAACGTATTTATTTGGGTTTGGGGGCTCATTACTATCGTTCTGCACTGAAATAAGTAGAGACAGAATGGGATGTATAATATAAGCACAAAAATCACTCTTACTTCATGTAAGTAGCTGAAATATACCATGCACTATTTTGGTTCTTCATCCAGTGAACAGTGACATCTTAAAAACAAATCTGAGCACTACTCTGGTGTTCTCTCATTTTAAAAAGCTAAACATAACCGTATTTTGGTAATGAGAGATGAGAATTGTGAGTGCGAGTGTCTAGCATTATATATTTTTGCATTTATTTACTACTTTTATTTTATTAAAATAAACTATGCTTGAAGTCATAAGCCTTTCTCTTAAGACACTCAGCTGAACGCTAGAAAACTAATCTTATAAATGTAGCTTAGCCTTTAAAGTTTCTTAAAATATATGTTCAGGAAATAGATCATTTTAATTTCAATAAGAGGAGGCCTGATTCTTCTCTGCCTTGCATCTTGTGTGGTTGCTTGTACCCAGTTTACATGAGTGTATATTGGATATAAAACATTACAAGTCAGATATGATAATGTTTTACACCACAGGGTTATATTCATAGATTCCAAAGCCAAAAAAGACCATTGTGATCATCTAGTTTCCTTCCAGCCTTTCGGAGCTTCCCCAGTGTTCCAAGACTTAGTGAAAATCAACATTAATGGTTGTGAGCTGCTCAGTCAGCTCATGTAAAACTCTTGAATACAAGTTATCCAGGCTTGCTGATTTTAAAATGTCTAACTTCAATAACTGTCCCACCAAGACAGCAAAGAATAAGGCTCAGTGTGTTTGAAGATTTATTCAATCAATATCCAAAAAAGGTAAGAGATCAGCCCCATATCTTGTATCTGATGATGGCATATGCTCAAGTAGCTAACGTATTGCACATGATGTTAGTGACATATCTGAGGTGTTTCTACTGTTCTTATCTGACTGTCCTGTCATTTTGACAGCAATAGGTGTTAAGGAGCAGAGGTTGGGAATTTGGCACATGAAGGGAAAAATGCATGGAAGAAACTGGAGCAGCTAAACATTATTTGTATTGCAAATGTCATTCTAGAATTACTTTCAAGTTATGTTTCTCTACTTTCTAATGTGTATTTAGTATGATGGAACAGATGAGCTGCTAGTTACTCTGTAATTTCCTGTGTACAGATGTCTTAACTTTCTAATAACATAAAATAAGAGGAGCAGCAAAGGAAACGAAAAAAACACCTGCCAAATAACAAAAGATGAAATGTTGAGTCTGGCATTATTTCTTCATTGCTGAAGTTCATTAAAGCTCAGGACATCAATTTGCTCTCTGGAACAGGAAGGCATGCCTGCCCTTTAATGAGCTTTAACACAATCTCAGGTCCATTGAAGTGGAAAAAAACCCAACCATCTTTTGGACAGCAGAGCGATCCCAGTGGTGTACTAGTGATGGGGAAGGAAGGAAATAATGGCTGGGACAAGGTTGAGGAGAAAGATCTCCAAGCCCAAGGAACATACCCTTACTCTCAAGATCTGTTTTCCCAACCCATCACCATTATGGGTGGAGAAGAGGACTTGAGAGATGAGGGGCCTTCCATGAAAGGTATATTTTTAGTGTTCTTTATTATTCTTATTTCTCTGTGTGTATTGGTTAGGAATGGGTCTGGGCTATTGATGTACTGATTAGCAGGGTGTAGCCATTGCCTGTTTTGGTAAGAACTGATATAGTCACCAGTAAAGACAGAAAGCTTCATCTTCTATCTCTCTGTCAGTGAGCTGATTAACAGCTGAAAGACCAAAGGTTTCCCTTGCAAGGAACCAGCCCATTACTGCCTTCCTACCATCACCAAATAAACAGTCCTCTTTCTGCCATCAATCTGTCTATAAGGGCTGCTAACGTGTTAGCTATTGTGGTGTTGGATGGCTGTAAGAACAAATTTCTTGGGGATCCCTGCAGCTCACTGTCCACCAAATGCTATTGTAGCTGGCACCAAAATGGTGTTGGAATGACAAAGTTTAAAACATACCACAACAGAGTTGCTGCCAGCTCAAAAGCCAGACATGTTCATTGTCAGTAATGGTAAATAAACCACACCCTCAAGGTCCCAAGTTTCAGAGATTAAAGTTCTGAAGTTGATAATTCACCTACTCATAGGTGTAACAACTGGATGTAAATGGGGATGAGGTGGCATTGTTGCCCAGCTTTCAGGCTGGGGGGAAACACGGTCTCCCATTCTCCTTTCCCATAACTTTGATCTTGTGTTGGATGATAGGGAATGGAAGACAGGATCCAGCCCTAAATGTACTGCTGTGAGCACAGGCTATGCATCTGCCCTGTCCATCCTATGTGGTGTTGCCTAGCAGAAGTGGATATTTCACTCAGGATAAAAGGCAGAAGGAGTACCTAACTCAGTCAACATAGGGAACCAGAGGGAAGGATCGAGAACAGCTTCTGAGGTCTGTGCTCATTGGCAGCAGAAGGGATTCTTTCCTCCCTTCCTGGAGACCATGAGAAGAGACAGAGGAAGGAACTGCTGTAAGGACAGGCATACCATATTGGGGAGACTGGTTCGAAAAGGGCAGGAGAGGAGGAACATAGAGCATTGCGGGGAGGATCCAGAGGGACAGAAGACCCCCCTGGAGGACACAGAACACTGAGGGGTGAGTGCACAGGGGAAGAAATAGAGCACAAAGAGGATACAGGTATTTGGGTGACACTGGAGGTGGAGAAGAGGGAGCACTGGTGACACAAAATCCAGGGGGACAAACTGAGTGACACAGTCTTGGGTGGGGTGACACAGTGGAACACAGAGCAGTGGGGATACAGGACATGGGCTGGGGACTGGAAGGGGGCACACACAGTGCTATCTACATACAGGCATGATCCATCACACCCACACATGAACTTCTTGGTATACATAGGACATCAGGTTACTGGTGGGCTTTTTGTTGGTAAGGAACTGAACTCATCTGTGGAGGCAGCTTCCTGTTCCTCCAATTTTTAGGTCCAAAATTGCTCAGTGGTACTCTCTTCATCTCTGTCTTTTTGGGGGCAGGGGGAGGTTCATTTATGAACCTTTCAATACCTCACTCTAGGCACCTAGCATGATGTTCAGAAGCATCCCTGACCCTGATGTTCTTATCTACCTTAAAGGTTAGGGAACCTTTTGCCAGTGCCCCCCTTTACAATCTCTCCTCCCCCCTTTGCTAATTCTGCTTATTTTAATAATTTTATTTTTCCCACCTCCTCCTCAACCTCATTTCTTCCTTAACCTACCATCACCTAATCCATAAAGAACTTTCAAAATGGCTGCCAGGGCACTTCAGCATGTGTTCTTCCAGATATTAATTCCCACTGGAATTCATAATGGTGTCCATGAATGTTCTTGCAAATAAATATTAGGTGCAATTAGATACTTGCAAATATGACTATAGGGGGATTTATGGAAGCAGGAACAAGGTTTCATTTGCAAGATGTTGATTATTCTATAATTCCCGATGAATTGTTGCCCCCAGTAACACAGAAACTAAATACATTCTCATCATTCCCCTTCTCTCTTTTTTTTTGGGGGGGGGAAGGGGGTGAGGTTATTTTTAAGGATTTGCATAATGGAGTTAGAAAAAATATTTAAATATTAAAGTTATTGTAGACTGGCATGAACATGAAACCATCTTGGCTTATGCCAATTAGTGACTTCATTAACTATTACCACTTTTCAGTACTTTTTTCCTATTAGTAATATTAATGTTAAAGTAATTCACAAGTTTATTAAACTGCAAAAAAGTGTGTGTCAGTTACAAATACTGAAGTGGTAATTACATTACTTGCAAAGCATTTAGTGGGAAATGTATACAGTAATTAATACTGTAGTCCCATACATTTCCTTTCAAGTGATCCAGGGATAAACAGTGAATAAATTAATTACTTTGTCTCAGGAGATAAAATAATTTCTGCCTTGCTAAAGAACAAGTTGAAAATATGTTTAATGTACAATCTTAACCAGTTTACCACTGCATTACAATTATCCAGGTTTTTTAAAGAAAAACATACTTTGATGTATTAGAGACAGCAATTATCAACCTACACTGGCACTTGTTAGATGTCAGGCATGTTTTATTTTGTCTCTGAAAGCCTAGCCGGCAAAACAAAATGTTCAGTAAGTCAATCAATTCACTTATCCCTGAGTCACAGTAAGAATGCAATCATAAAAGTTACAGTATGTGTCTGTTCTCAGACTCTGGGATGAATCATTGTTTTCTTATAATTTCTTCCCACATTGGTTCAGTATCTTTGTTCAACTTTTCTTTACCATTTTAGTCTTTCCACTACTTTACCTAAAGAACCCCTTGTTCAGCCTACACTTTCTATTTGGAGATGCAAACACAGAGGCCAATAGAAAGACTCCAGTTGATTTACATGGGCATCGTAGAAGTCCCTAGTTGATTTATATCCTCCTTAAAATCAGCCCTTTCCTCTTGTCCCATCTTTAGAAACCTTAGTCTGTGCCTTGGTCACCTCTTGCCTTGACCAGCCTCCTGTCTGGTTTTTTAGCTCTCCTCTCTCCAGTCTATCCAAAATGCCACAGTTAAAATAATCTTTCTTCTAATGCTTTGTCCCGGCCCTCTTAAGCCCTCCATTGATTCCTGTCCTTTCCCATGTCAAATTCAGTTCCTCATCTTCACCTTTAATGTTCTCATGGCTTCATCCGTACCTGTGCCTCAGTCCTTATTTAGTTCTGTACCTCCTTCAGTGCTCTTCATGCTGTCCATTTCTCTTTCTTAATGCTCCCTTTTTCTTTTCCTTACACTCTCTTGAATTCATAATTTCATTCATGCTGTCCCCTGGTGTTGGAACTATGACTCTGGTCCTGGGCACCAAGTGCTCTTTGTCTTTTTCTTCAAGTCTTGCTTTGAAATCTACTTATTTAATTTAACTTTCGGTCATCAATCTCCTAAGGCTATTTCTTGTCCCAATCCTGACTTGTGCTTCATTCTTAAAATGTTTGGTTTGTATCAGCTCATATCTGATTGTAAAGTCCTCAGTCCAGAATTCTGCATTTGTAATGCAGCATCTTCCCCTGTGATACAGTGCTAAGAATTAAATATTGTTGCCAATGTGCCAAGTAGTAGCAGATGGCCTTACAGATCAGTTCCCAATTAGAGAAGAAGGGAGTGACATGGAGCCTGGGATATTCTTAGTGCAACTTGTTTATTTTACACAATATACACCAGTCCTTAAACAGCGGGGGTCAGACAGCATGCCGGCAATCCCATCTTTCAGGAATCTCAGTTAAAACACCAATACCTAGTTCCCAGGGAGTAACTGTGCACCATGAATTGATTTTAGTTAGAGAGATTAAGGCAGAGAGAAAACTTTCCTGCTGATTGTAACAGCTTCCCCTAAAGAAATCTGTATCACAAAACTACAACATTTCTTCAAAGACTACGCACTGCTTACACACCAAGAAAAAGAACTTGTATGACGGTTTGTAACTGTCCTGTCTGATTGCTCCTGCCATAGCAATATATTGGGTTAGATCCTCAGCTGGTATAAAGAGACATAGGTCCATTGGAGGCAACACAGTTATGCTGATTTACATCACCTGAGGATCTGGCCCAATAATAATAATAATACATTCATGTTTGTCTTATTATTTTTATTAATCACACCTATTGTATGACTCTAACTGACTAACTGGGTCCACTAGATGCTACTGCCATACAAATATAAAAAACAAGACTCTGGATCAAACCTCGGAGTCCTCATTCAGTGTTCTCAGTCCTCACGCCGGAAAATTTCCCATTAACATCATTCATAAAATAGGGATTAACCAGATAATAACACTGTGTACCTGGTCTGAGCTCTTCTAATGTCTAAACAATGAAGCAAGATATAATTGTTCTCTCCAGTAAGTAGTCGAGGAAAACAGGAAAGACATCAAGATTCAACCCTTATCATAATACATAATAAACACTTACGATGTTTAAATTTACACATTTATTATCGATAAAATTCATCTCAGTTCTGAGGACCTGTAATCTCACCAAAGACCTTAAAATGGCAGATTAAGTGATGTGCAAGGACCTGCGCAGTTGTTTTTCTCTGATGTGAATTTCACCTTTGTATGCATTAAATTGAATACAATAAATTTACACTGTCCTGTATTTAAACGTATTAGTATACTTATTGCCAGTTAAATCTATATTAATATCACCGTGAAGACAGCTTGAACAACAATCTTTGCAATATTGTGCATAATAAGCCAAATTTAGAGAGTTATACCAAATGCATTAATTTTCTTATCTATAAGACTTATTCCAGCACAAACTTTTTGTTTATGTATTTAGTAAGTATTTTGTATTAGTTTCCCACATGGTGTAGCTAAGTACTTTAACTAAAGCTTGGCCAAAATTTGTTGGTCACTAAACTGCAAACTCATATTACTGCTTTATAATGTTATCCCAATCTCTTTGGCTGCTAGTCTTATTTCAGATAAACTGTCACATCTACTTGCAGCCTACCTTTAAGATATGTCTTTGAGTTAAATAGTCCCAAAAGACAGATCATGCATGTTGGAACTCTTTCTGGAGAATAGAGATATTAATACCTGAAGGTAGTGCTGAATGTGGGTCTCTGCTTAATAAGTCATGTATCACATTGAAAGCATGTTGCACCTTTGCTCTGTAATCTGCACTGACTGCCAGTAGGTTTCCAGGTGCAGTTTAAGATGTTGATTTAAATCTCTACTGCCCTAAATCTTACCTACACAGAGAGGAGATATCTACTAGTGGAGCCCTCTTTAATCTAACAGGCAAAGACATAAGAAGATCCATTGGCTTGAAGCTGAACTCAGAAAAAGAGACATTGGAAATAAGATGCGATATTTTTAACAGGAAGGGTAATCAACCACTGGAAAACATTAGCAAGGGATGTGATACATTCTCCTTTACTTGGAGTCTTTATATCCTCTTTCTAGAAAGATGCACTCCAGTTCAAGTTGTTGAGTTGGATTCAAGAATTACTGGATGGAATTCTATGGTCTATTTTATGTAACGAGTCTGGTCTGAAAAATCACTCACAATCCATGATTTGGGACCTGAAAGGAATTATTGTCTCTTTGTGCAATAAATATAACGGAAGTTGTGCTCACTGGAGGCACTTGAGCTGGAGCCTCAGTTTGAAAGACACTTTTTATTCTTCATGAGGCATTTGCTGCCCACCTAGGTCTGCTCCTACCCAGCACTGTTCGGCTTTGTAGCATGCCCGGAAGGCAATTTTCTTTTCTCTGGTAGTTGAAGACTGACCAATATAGTGCATTTGAAGTGGGGGGCTATGATGGCTTTTGTGATATCTTTAGGCTTTAGAGGGATAAAATTGCATTGTGAGGCATACCCACTGGGAGCCTGTCTTGAGCTAACTTTATTAACAAACAGGGAGAGCCAGACCCAAGACCATCTTGAAATTTGATATATCTACTGAAACATCATTAAAGGGAGCTTTGTTACTTATTCCAATAGCGTACATTTATTTTTAATTCTATGTACAGGTCAATCAGTGAGTGCAGCATATACTTTATATTGTTAGGGATTTTTATTTAAAATATTGTAATGCTCCTAGAGTAAAAGACTTCAGCTGAAAAAAATAGAAATAAGGCCTTGTCTACACTACGAGAGTACTTCGATTTTAGTTAATTCGACTATGTGGAATCGATATTACTAAGTCGAACGTGTGTGTCCACACTAAGGACAGTAATTCGACTTTGTGAGACTTTGTGAGTCCACACTAACGGGGCAAGCGTCGACATTGGAAGCGGTGCACTGTGGGCAGCTATCCCACAGTTCCTGCAGTCCCCCCTGCCCATTGGAATTCTGGGTCGAGCCCCAAATGCCTTCTGGGTAAAAAAATGTGTCGAGGGTGCTTTTGGGCGCCTGTCGTCATCCGTCCGTCACTCACGCCCTCCCTCCCTCCCTGAAAGCGCCGGCGGGAAATCAGTTCGCGCGCTTTTCTGATTACTGACAGTGCGGACGCCACAGCAGTGCGAGCATGGATCCCGCTGCGACCATCGCTGCAGTTGTGGCAGTTCTCAACGCCTCGCAGCTTCTCCTCCACCTGTACCAGAGGCAGCTGCAGATCAATCATGAGAGGAGGCTACGGCACTACCGTGACGGCATGAAGTCGGACACTAGCTCCGACCTCTCTGAGAACATGAGACCCAGCGCCCAGGACATCTCGCTGTCACTGGGTCTTGTTGATACTGTTGAACGGCGATTCTGGGCCCGTGAAACCAGCACGGAATGGTGGGACCGCATAGTGCTGCAGGTCTGGGATGAATCCCAGTGGCTGCGCAACTTTCACATGCGGAAGGGGACTTTCCTCGAACTGTGTGAGTTGCTGTCCCCTGCCCTGAAGCGAAAGGACACCAGGATGCGGGCAGCCCTGACTATCCAGAAGCGAGTGGCCATAGCCCTCTGGAAGCTCGCAACGCCAGACAGCTACCGGTCCGTCGCTAACCAGTTTGGCGTGGGCAAGTCTACCGTGGGGGTTGCTGTTATGCAAGTAGCCAGGGCAATCGTCAAGCTACTGCTATCTAAGGTAGTGACCCTGGGAAACGTGGAGCTCATCAGAGATGGCTTTGCCGAGATGGGATTCCCAAACTGCGGTGGGGCTATAGATGGGACTCACATCCCTATCCTGGCACCGGACCACCAGGCCAGCCAGTACATCAACCGGAAGGGCTACTTTTCCATGGTGCTGCAAGCACTGGTGGACCATCGGGGACGTTTTACCAATATCTACGTTGGATGGCCTGGCAAGGTTCATGACGCTAGGGTGTTCAGGAACTCTGGTCTGTGTAGACGGCTGCAGGAAGGTCTTTACTTCCCGGACCACAAAGTAACTGTTGGGGATGTGGAGATGCCTACAGTCATCCTCGGGGACCCTGCATACCCGCTAATGCCCTGGCTCATGAAGCCCTACACTGGCGCACTGGACTCAGGGAAAGAACTATTCAACTACCGGCTCAGCAAGTGCAGAATGGTGGTGGAGTGTGCTTTTGGCCGTCTCAAGGGGAGATGGAGAAGCCTACTCACTCACTGTGATCTCAGCGAGACCAATATCCCGATTGTGATAGCTGCTTGCTGTGTGCTCCACAATTTGTGTGAGAGCAAGGGGGAGACCTATATGTCGGGGTGGGAGGTTGAGGCAAATAGCCTGGCTTCTGATTACGTCCAGCCAGACAGCAGGGCGATTAGAAGATCACAGCGGGACGCGCTGTGCATCAGGGAGGCTTTGAAAGCCAGGTTCTTGACTGAACAGGGTCTCCAGTGACTCTTTACTTTGTGGACACAGATGCTGAACCTGCCCCCGTTTCTTTACCCAGTTACTGTTGACTATCCTTCCAAGTTACATACCCCCTTCCCCACCTTCCCAACAAATAAAATCTGTTCTGTTCTGTTAATGAACAAGGTTCTCTTTTTTACTGTTTTCGCGGGAATGTTTTAAACCGGGGACGCAGACTGTGGCGGGGGGCGGGCTTAGTGTTTTGATGCAAATGATGCTTCTAAAGTCCGGGAATGACAGGCTCCGCAGTGCTGGATTGGTTGTTTCAACGCAGCCTGCCAGCAGTCCTGGGCGGGACTGGATGTATGTGTCGGCCAAGTGACTTTCTGGCAGGGGGCGGAGGGTAACAGATCCCCTGCTGCGTGGCTCTGTGATCCAGGATAAGGACCGCGGCATAGGATCTCTAACTGCCCTCCCCCGACACAAAGTCACAGATCAACCCCCTCGCACCCCCGAACAAGAAAACCGCCTCCCAGACTGACCAGGGTAACTGGTGACTGTGCTGTGTATGTGTCCTGATGCTGGACCTGCCCCCGCCTCTGTAGCCTGCTACAGGTGACTGTCCTGTCCAAGTAACAAACCCCTTCCCCCCCTTCAGACAGAATCCCCTCCAAAAGACACTCTCGGAAACAGTACTTAACAGAAACAGATGTTTTATTATGAACCGCACATGAAAAGGGGGGGGGGAGGAAACTTGGACATGGGCTAGTGTGAGATGTGTAGGAAAGGACTTTTCAAACTTTGTGGAACGAGAGCCTTCCATTGCTGCAGCAGTGTGCAGTGGCCGACTGACAGTTTTAACGGCCCTTGCCGCCCCTCCTTCTTTGTACTTTTGGTGAGGGGGGTGTGGGACTTGGTGGCGGGGGAGGGCGGTTAGAGATAGACAGCAGCAGTGCTCTGTCCTCCTGCCTCCGGTCTTGCAGAACATCCACTAGGCGCCGGACCGTCTCCGTTTGCTCCCTCATTAGTCCAAGCAGGGTTTGAGTAGCCTGCTGGTCCTCCTGGCGCCACCTCTCCTCCCGTTCCATGACTGCTCTGTGCATTTGTGACAAGTTCTCCCTCCACTGTGTCGTCTGGGCTGCCTGCTCTCGTGAGCACTCCATAAGTTCATAAAACATGTCTTCCCGCGTTTTTCTCTTCCTTCTTCTAATCTGCGCTAGCCTCTGGGAGTGTGATGCCAGGCTGGGTTGGGAGACAGTCGCAGATGTGTCTGTGGGAATGGGAAAAAGGGAGTAAATTCCTGAGACAGATAAATGAAGTTGCTAACAAAGACCATAGTCTTTCTCTGTGAACAACACCATGCACTGGACCTTTCACATGCGCACTCAGGACAAGGTCGAATTTTCGGCCCTCGCCTTATGTGTCTGGGGTCCTGCAGTTGCGATCAGAGAAGCGTTGCAGGACACCTCTACTTCTGCTGCAGGAAAACATGGTAAGCCGTAGACTTGTGGCAGCTTAAAAATGTAATAGTAGCACTGGGCTCCTTTCGCACTGAATGCAAGGCCACTCTCTGCTGGCAGCAATCAGGGAAGCATGAGCTCTGCCCCTGTCCCACCACCTCGCGGCTGTCCCCGGGAAAGATCCCTGTATGCTGCCCCTCTGCCGCCTCCACCGCGTGGCTGTAAAGCAGTCCCAATACTAACATTCCCCTCCCTAATTTAAAGCAGGGCGTCATGTGTGACATTACACTCATGAGGATCTCGGAGACCGAGAGGGGAAGGATGCTGCGTGAGACCATGCAGAGGCCTGGGCCGTATGCCGCCATGCTGTGCCGCGCACTGATCCCCGACTACCTGATGGACTCATGGCGTGGGAACGTGTGTTACCACGGGGGACCGAACAAGATCGCCCTGCCGTGGAACCTCATGCGCATGCTGGAGCGGTACCTCCAGGAGAGCTATGCCGAGCTATCACAGGAGGACTGTCTGTCCATTCCCGGGCACATTGACCGCCTTTTCATTTAAGTTCAGCATAAGGGACTACAGAGTGGAGCGTCCTGTGGTGGACTAATCATGAATATACGGACAGTACTTGATTTTCTATACATAGTTAGGAGTAAATAGTTCACTAAGCCAACCAAATCATGAACAACAAATTACTAATATAGTTAATATTCCTGTTTTGTTATAAATAAAAGTTTCTATGTTTAAAGGAGTGACTGAAAAGCCCATTCTTAACAATATAAATATTCCAGTTATGTTAAAATGAAATGTTTAGATGTTTAAAGCACTCACTGCTTGATCCTTCCCCTGATTCGGTGTCCGGGGTACCGGCTGTGGACGGTTGGTAGGGGATCTCGGTAAGGGTGATGAAGAGCTCCTGGCTGTCGGGGAAATCAGCGGTGCAAGCGCTGTCGACTGCCTCGTCCTCCTCATCTCCTTCCTCATCTTCCCCGTCACCTAACAGTTCCGAGGAGGAACCGGCCGTGGACAATATCCCATCCTCGGAGTCCACGGTCAGTGGTGGGGTAGTGGTGGCGGCCGCACCTAGGATGGAATGCAGTGCCTCGTAGAAACGTGATGTGTGGGGCTGGGATCCGGAGCGTCGGTTTGCCTCTTTGGTTTTTTGGTAGCCTTGTCTCAGCTCCTTGATTTTCACGCGGCACTGCGTTGCATCCCGGCTGTATCCTCTCTCTGCCATGGCTTTAGAGATCTTCTCGTAGATCTTTGCATTCCTTCTTTTGGAGCGCAGCTCGGAAAGCACGGACTCATCGCCCCACACAGCGATGAGATCCAAGACTTCCCGATCAGTCCATGCTGGGGCCCTCTTTCTATTAGATTGCACGGCCAACTCTGCTGGAGAGCTCTGCATCGTTGCCAGTGCTGCTGAGCTCTCCACACTGTCCAAACAGAAAATGAGATTCAAACTGGCCAGACAGGAAAAGGAATTCAAATTTTCCCGGGGCTTTTTCTGTGTGGCTGGTCAGAGCATCCGAGCTCGAAGCGCTGTCCAGAGCGTCAACAGAGTGGTGCACTGTGGGATAGCTCCCGGAGCTATTACCGTCGATTTCCATCCACACCTAGCCTAATTCGATATTGCCATTTCGAATTTAGCGCTACTCCTCTCGTTTTCAAGGATTACAGAAGTCGAATTTAAAAGAGCTCTATTTCGAACTAAGTAGCTTCCTGGTGTGGACGGGTGCAGGGTTAATTCGATGTAACGGCGCTAAATTCGATATAAGCTCCTAGTGTAGACCAGGCCTAAGTAAATTTTAATATAACTTGTGGACACATTCAAGTCCCCAATCGCCATACAAACCTCACCATGCTACTTTTTTGCCGCCCGAAGTGGCGAAGGGAAAAAAAACAAAAAACGATTGAGCTGCCGCGGATGTGCCACCGAAGAGGAAGAGAGGGAGTGAAGGACCCACTGCCGAATTGCCGCTGAAGATCCGGACGTGCCGCCCCAACAACGAACGGAGTGCCGCCCCTTTCTATTGGCCGCCCCAGGCACCTGCTTCCTTCGCTGGTGCCTGGAGCTGGCCCTGTGTTCGACATAGATCAGGGACGGCAACCTGAAACTTCAGTGCAGTAGAACATCAAAGATACGAACACCAGAGTTAAGGACTTACCGGTCAACCGGACACCATGTGAAACCAGAAGTAACCAATCAGGAAGCAGCAGAGACCCCCCAAAAATGGAAAAAAGCAAGTACTGTACTTTGCTTGTATTGCATCTTGAAGGAAGGTACATGTGGGCTGCCTGTCAGCCCACCCCCACCCCCAAGGCAGCCACTTAAAGCAAGATGCTGGGGCTGCCAGCCCAAGGCAGCCTGAGCCAGAAGGGGACATGCTGTTTTCTTTCTCTCACTCAGTCAGTCACTCACACAAAATCATGTGGGGCTGAGTAGGGGTTCAGCTGCTGCTGAATCCTGGCCTGGAGTGTCAGCTGCTGGATCTGTAGCCCGAACTGCACTTTGTTCAGAGTTACGAACGTTTCAGAGTTATGGACAGCCTCCATTCCCGAGGTGTCTGTAACTCTGAGGTTCTACTGTAGTTG
Organism: Emys orbicularis; assembly: GCF_028017835.1. Classification (NCBI taxonomy): domain Eukaryota; kingdom Metazoa; phylum Chordata; order Testudines; family Emydidae; genus Emys; species Emys orbicularis. The sequence continues at coordinate 47,527,317 of NC_088684.1, read as the reverse complement.
AAATATTGGTTCTGATTCGCAGTGATTGCCTGTCAAGAATATTACTACAGCTGAACCTCAATGGCTTTCTGATCACACGCTCCTTATTTTATTTGTCTGCTAAGGTTGATTTGTCATCTGGAGCCTGTTTCTGTTAATTTTTGTGCAGGGTTTTTTTTGTTTTGTTTTTTTACTGTCAGTGACTGGGTGGGCATGTGTTGCTTCTTTCAGCACATGTGCACTGTTAGTAGCATCCTGGATGTATTTGTTTAGATGTCTTGTGTTCTTTCTGTAGGACCGACCCTCCAGAATGGTTATGACAAATAATGATGGTGCAGATGGTAAAACTATTATGCTGATAGGTTGCCAGCCACTTTTTTTTCTTCATTTACAATGGGACAACTGGCTGATATTCTTGTCATACTATATCTTCTGTTATAGATTCCAGGTGTGCAGTCTCTTGTAGTTACTTCAGGATAAATGGAATTTGGCTCAAAAAACTTGTTAGATGTTGACACTAATATTTTTGTACTTCCGTCCATAAGATCCTGCAAGGCAATAAAGCACGATGTGGTGTGTTGTGATATTCTAACAGTGGAAAATGTGGAATAATTGTAGAGCTGCCAACGTACATGATTTTAATAGTGAATCTCATGATATTTGGTGTGTTTTCTTAAAGCCCCAGCTGCTGGAATCAAGATACTTTGAGAATTTCGGTGTGTGTTAAAAGGGTAACTTTCTAGCCTTCATTGGTGCAGAGAAAAACTTGAAAATATGAAGCAAGTGCACCCTACAGGCTCAGAAAACAGAAGACAAATTAAAAGAATCCCCAAAATATTACCTCTTTAAAAACTCATGAGTTTTTACACCAATCTCATTATTTAAAATATCATTTTATTTATTTTTATCCTGACTCATAATTTTTGAATACTTGGGCTTGGCAGTATTGTGCTTGAATCTGCCAGTGACATTTTGATCAAACACTTTGCTATTACTACTGACTTTTCTGTTAATCCATTTGATTGTGCATGGTAAAGGTGTGGGTGCTATGTGCTTGAACGGATATATCAAAGAGAATTGCCAAAGGGAGTCACTTTTCAATTCTGGGAAATTTATTTGTTTTAACTCATCTAAAATCCCATGGTGAGTTTACTGCAGTTTACAATGTTTTATGATGTGACTATTAATGTCTTGTGCAGCAGTGTAACATTATAGATATAGACTGTGTGTGTGTGTGTGTGTGTGTGTGTGTGTGTGTGTGTGTGTGTGTATAAAATGAATCAGGGTGGCCAAACTTATTGACCCTCTGAGATATGATCTTCAGACATTTGAGAGCCATGGGATATGCCTGCTGGGGGGGCGCCTGCAAGGGCTTCAGCAGAAGTGCCCCCCCCATGGGTCTAAAGCCCCAAGACCCCCATGCCCCACAGGGCAGAAGCCGTTACCCCTATCACCTTGCCACAGGGCAGAAGCTCCCCTTGCCCCAGTCTGGTAGGAGGAAAATGGGGGAGGGCCGTGGGGGGGGGGCTTCGTGAACTGCAGTTTAACTGTAAAAAAGCCGCATGTGAGTCACGAACTGCGGTTTGGCCACGCCTGATATATGTGTGTGTGTGTGTGTATAATTTTCAAATTGAGTATTGGTCTACTAGGTAATATTTCTTTCTTAATTCAAATAGAGCCTTGCCAACTTTAAAATCTGATATTTCCCAGCACTGTGGGGAAATAACTGGGAACTTTGTATAATTGAAGGGTAGAGATTTCCATCATAGAATCATAGGATATCAGGGTTGGAAGGGACCTCAGGAGGTCATCTAGTCCAACCCCCTGCTCAAAGCAGGACCTAATCGCCAACTAAATCATCCCAGCCAGGGCTTTGTTAAGCCTGACCTTAAAAACCTCTAAGGAAGGAGATTCCACCACCTCCCTAGGTAACCCATTCCAGTGCTTCACCACCCTCCTAGTGAAAAAGTTTTTTCCTAATAGCCAACCTAACCCCCCCCCCCACACTGCAACTTGAGACCATTACTCCTTGTTCTGTCATTTGCTACCACTGAGAACAGTCTAGATCCATCCTCTTTGGAACCCCCTTTCAGGTAGTTGAAAGCAGCTATCAAATCCCCCCTCATTCTTCTCTTCTGCAGACTAAACAATCCCAGTTCCCTCAGCCTCTCCTCATAAGTCATGTGCTCCAGACCGCTAATCATTTTTGTTGCCCTCCGCTGGACTCTTTCCAATTTTCCCACATCCTTCTTGTAGTGTGGGGCCCAAAACTGGACACAGTACTCCAGATGAGGTGAATGTCAAACAGAGGGGAATGAACACATCCCTCGATCTGTTGGCAATGCCCCTACTTATACAGCCCAAAATACAGCCCTTATACAGCCCATATACAGTTGGGCTCATAGTTAAGGCTACAGTTTAGTCACGGGTATTTTTACTAAAAGTCATGGACAGGTCATGGGCAATAAACAAAAATTCACGGTGTGTGACCTGTCTATGACTTATACTAAAAATACCTGTGATTAAATCTTGGGAGAAGGGGCTGATGGAGGGCCATGGGGGGGCTGCTGCTGAGGGGGGGGCCACCCGGGGCCAGCGGCACCAGTTGCCAGGGGCTGAGGACTGCGCCAGCCACCCGGGGACAGCTGCTGGGGCCGCGGACTGCTGCTGCTCCAGTGGGGCAGCTGGGAGCCACTGAGCAGACCACGGCTGCTCTGGGGCCGCGCAATGTGGCTGTTCCAGCCATCAGCTGGAGACCACTGTCCCAGACCACAGATGCTCCGGCCAGACTGACAGGGACCACTGCCCCGGACTGCGGATGCTCCAGCCGGACTGGCGGGGACCGCTGCCCCTGACTGCGGCTGCTCCAGCTGGACTGACGGGGACCGCTGCCTGGAGCCGCAGACTGCAGCTGCTTCGGCCTCCCCGGGACCGCTGCTGAGGGTCGCCAGAGCAACAGTTGGTGTGGCTGTCCCAGGGGCCACCTGAGCAACTGACCCCGGAGCCAGCTGCTTGGGCGGCTGTGGGGTCAGCCACCCTGGTCCCTGCAGAAGTTACAGAGGTCATGGAAAGTCAAGGAATCCATGACTTCCCTGACCTCCATGACAGATACGGAACCCTACTAATTGTAACTAAAGCATACGACTACAGGCAGGTGGAGGATTACAAAAATTATCCAAATAAAAAATTGGAAGCTCTGTAAAACAACTCTAAAACAGTTTTCTGTAATATGTATGGCATAGACAGAGTACATAGTGTGATACAAAGGTTTTATTGACACTTTTTTGGAAGGACTCACATCATTCATGTTGATAAAACATTTTTTACCACACCACACTCTCTTCGTTTCCCTATATATATCGCATAGGCAGCAGTAATATTGATGTGATAAACTGCAAAGTCACTCAGAAAATACATTTATCGTGCACCTTTGACTAACTCACTGTCACTCTGATCATTAATCCATCCCAGGTGGGACTGCTAACATTCCAAACCTCTGAGAAGATTCAAACAACTGCCACTTTTATCTTTTAAAACAAATCTCCCATTAAAAAATATCAACCTTTTCCTCAAATGTAGAATTTTTCTCCCTATACTCAGCCACAAAATTACATTGTTTCAAAGCCCAGGATGTATACAATATTCACTCCAGTATCCATACCATGTCCTTGGTTTCTTCAGTAATCATAGAAGTGTAGGACTGAAAGGAACCTCGAGAGGTCATCTAGTCCAGTCCCCTGCACTCAAGGCAGGACTATGTAATAACTAGACCATCCCTAACAGGTGTTTCTCTAACCTGCTCTTAAAAACCACCAATGATGGAGATTCAACAACCTCCCTAGGCAATTAGTTCCAGTGCTTAACTACCCTGACAGTTAGGAAGATTTTTCCTAATGTCCAACCTAAACCTCCCATGCTGCAGTTTAAGCCCATTGCTTCTTGTCCTATCCTCAGAGATTAACGAGAATTTTTTCATCCTCTTTCTTGTAACAACCCTTTATGTGAAAACTGTTATGCTCCTCTGTCATCTCTTCTCCAGGCTAAACAAACCCATTTTTTTCAATCTTTCCTCATAGGTTATATTTTCTAGACCTTTAATTGTTTTTGTTACTCTCCTTTTGTTATTCTCCAATTTGTCCACATCTTTCCTGAAATGTGGCGCCCAGAACTGGACACAATACTCCAGCTGAGGCCTAATCAGCACAGAATAGAATTGAAGAATTATTACTTCTCATTTCTTGCTTGCAACACTCCTGCTAATACATCCCAGAATGCTGTTCACTTTTTTTTTTTTGCAACACTGTTACACTGACTCATATTTAGCTTGTGATCTACTATAACCCCAGATCCCTTTCCGCAGTACTCCTTCCCTGGCAGTCATTTCCCATTTTGTATTTGTGCAATTGATTGTTCCTTCCTAAGTGGAGTACTTTGCATTTGTCCTTATTGAATTTCATCCTATTTACTTCAGACCATTTCTCTAGTTTGTCCAGATCATTTTGAATTTTAATCCTCCTCAAAAGCACTTGCTACCCCTCCCAGCTTCGTATCATCTGCAGACTTTAAGTGTACTTTCTATGCCATTATCTAAATCATTTATGAAGATATTGAACAGAACCGGACCCAGGACCGATCCCTGTGGGACCCCACTCGATATGCCCTTCCAGTTTGACTGTGAATCACTGATAACTACTCTCTGGGAATGGTTTTCCAACCAGTTATGCACCCAGCTTATAGTAGCTCCATCTAGGCTGTATTTCCCTAGTTTATGAGAAAGTTATGTGAGACCGTATCGAAAGCCTTACTAAATGTTACAAGGGCAATGAACTAAGGCTGCGTTTGCAAACTTAATTGTCACTTGCTGACACTCAAGTGCTTAACAATGTCACTTTGACATTCTCTTTAAATGGTTTTTGATGGAAGAAAAATAAATGTTACAGAGAGAGATTTATTTACCTCTAGTTTTCATTGTCATCTATGTATATCTTGCTTCATTGCATAGATATTAGAAAAGCACAAAAGTGCAGGGTTATATTATAATGTCAAATTGAACTAAACCTGTTTGCAGCTGTCTCTATTCTCCATTTCTCAAGCTATATAGATATTAAGGATGCACTGGGTATAGAATGAGTGCCTTTGGCAGCTGAAATGTAGATGATCAAATTACTTTTCTGTCAGAGAATATTTAAAATGAGATTTTATGCAATCCTTTTGTTTGTTGTCATTTGGTGTTAAGGTTTTTCTTAAACTAGTACAATATATTCTGTCAATGTACCTTCTTCGAGTCAGAATCCAGGTATAACTCCAGCTCGGAAGTGGCTTCCCTACAGCTACGTTTTGAGCAAGCTGTCAGTTCTTCAGAGAACTAATTGATTTGTGTTTGGTCAACTTGTGTCTTAAGTACAGGTAGTACATCTGCATGTGCTAGAAAATTTCAGTTATTGCCTCACTGAACTTGTTCTAAGTCTTCTCTGTGTGTTTAAAAGAAAAAAAAATCTGTTGAGAAAATAGAAACAATTTCTTGGATGTTCTTGTATTCACTATGAAATGAAATTCACCCTTGTGTAGAGGGACAGCACAAAGCCTCTGGATTTAAATGGGATTAAAATTTGTATGTAAGCCTTGCACTGGTACTCTACACAGAATTTATTTTTTTCACCCTATGTTATTGTAATAACTGTTCAGTAAATATGTATACTACCTAGTATAACAGAAACCTGATCCTGATTAATAATTGCAGTATTCTTTATTGTATATTATGACTGCTAGTTAAGCTGCATTAATACTTAATATTCTTTTCTGAATTGCCCCAGTTACTTGGAGTATCTTGTATTCCCAGCAACATTCTGCCAAACAGGGAAACTACTACAATAATTGGCACTGTCAGTTAAATCAGAAACTAATATTTTTATTTGATATTAATTAAAACAAATGGAAGGCCTTGTAAGACTTGATATAAAAGTACGCTGAAGTTTTACCAGTGTTTGCATTTGCTTCAATATTTTTGGCAAATTTATCAATGGAAATTGTGAGGTATGAAAAGGCTTTCTTCGAAAATATGAATGGATCTTCAGGCATTTCTTTACACCAACAGTATGCAATAGCATACTTCAGTAAAAGTTAATTTTAACCAAGATGTGGTAAATATCCAGCCATTTTGTTACATCAGCCTTACAACATAAAATATGTTATAAATTCAGTCAATGTATATTAAAAATGAAACTGGAGCCAACAAGCCATTTGTTTTATCTAAACTACTCAAATTACATAAATAGTGCAATGTCCCTTCTCTATCATTATTTTATCTAATTTAGGGTTAAATCTTGCAGTGGTGCAGAAATCTCCCTCACGCCCCTTCACCCTGATGCTAAGGTCCACCCATCCACTGCAATCAGTATGTCAGCCTACTTGCGGGTTTGGGGCAGGACCAGACCTGTCAGTCACTAGCAGCAAGGGAATTACTCTGCCTCCTGACATCTCCTCCAGTGTGTTCTGCCTCCCCAGCAGCTGGTGGTTCCCCCAGGCCTCCCTGCTGCAGAGCTTTCTGAGGGAACTCCCAAACTTCATTTCAAGACTTACATGAGCAGTTCAGCTCAATATCACATCTATGTAGCTCTCAGCTGTGTCCCTGGGCTGGATTTGCCTTCCAGAAAGCTGTCCCTCTCATCTCTGTTTCCCCTTCTGAGGTGTTTAGTGACTGGTGAACTGCTGACTTCAAGGGGCCAACAAGGTTGTGAAAACCAGAGGCAAAAGAAAGGGTCTGTTGTCTTGCTTTACCCCCTTACTGGGGGTCTCGTTAAAGAAATTGGTTGGCTCTGCATGCAGGATGCAGTTTCTCTCACAGCCCAGTCTGGGCAGAATTGCCTCAGCCACCCTACCCCAAGCAGGCAATTGGAAAAGTACTGGCTCTGGGGCAGGCAGCCGCCCCCCCCCCCCAATTTCCTTGGGGGGGAATGAAGCCAGGAGAGCAGCACACTGGAGAGAAGATCTTACCTGAGGCCCTGTAGTTCACATCAACAGCCATGCCTCTGAGCTCAACTGCTTCATCCTGCTCCCCCTCTGCTTCCCCATGGGTCACGGATGGAGGATGCCAGATGCAGCATGGATGCGGCCAATGGCCAGAGTGTGTAGTAAGGGAGCTTTGGGCTCAGTCCCCTCCCCCTGTTGCCACCTCTGTAACAGACCCTCCGACTGGGGCTCCCTACACCTATCCAAGGATGAGGCCTCCAGGGGCACACAAACCTATCTGGCCCCTGTGGATACTCACAATACAGAGGGGTAGAGCTTCTGGGGAGCCCATCCTTGAACCCCAGACCAACATCTTCCTTGAGAGAGCCACAATATTGCCAATTTCAAGAGATCATGACTTAGAACCCCAAAATTCATGATTGTCCCAAAAACTCATGAGGATTTAAAAAAAATTGATCTTTTGATTTTTGAAGTGTGTGTGTGTGTGTGTGTGTGTGTGTGTGTGTGTGTGTGTGTGTGTGTGTGTGTGTGAATGAGAGAGAGAGAGATTATCTTATTTTCCAATGCGGGGGAAGTGAATAATAAAAGCAGCACACTGCTGCTGCTTACCTTGATAGAGTGTAGCAGGGCAGATAATCCTCTGTGCCAGATACCCTTCTCACGCTCACAGAGTGCAGCATGAGATAATGCAGAAAAGACTAGACCATAGCCATGTGCTGATTCCTCCAAGCATGCATGCCTTCCCCTCCCCTCCCAGAGAGAATTCTTCCTTCTTAGGGGATGAAGTCCAACATTCCAAATCAGATTTACAGAATCAAATAACCAAATACATTTAAAACAAGCAAATCCCCACCCGAGAATAGGCACTCTGTCAGGCAGGAGGGTACTGAGTATTATAAAACTATGCTTAGGAGGTCTGCAGCTGTCCTAGACAAACTGTAGCTATATATCCCTTTTCATGCACCTTGGGAAGGTGTAACAGAGATTTCCTGCCACACCTAAAAGGAAAACTAATAGGCATCTATGGACAACAGCTGCTGTGGGTCTCCATATCCTAACTATTGGGCTGTCATTACTAGCTGTAACAGGGTCCTACCTTGCTCGATTATCTAGCTTATTGTTTCCAGCTTCTGTTGCAGGTTGCCATGCCATACCACCACCAATTCTTCCCCACAGCAGCTGGCCATGGAGCAATGAGAGAGGGGCAGCAGTCCCAATGCGAATAATCTTGTAAAGCAGTAAGAGGCCTCTTGGCCCACCATTTCTTTCTTTCTATCCCAGCCTCCATTTCATAAGGCCAGAAGTTATCTTAATACACACTGTAGGATGTAATACGTAGAAAGTATATTTTAGGTGTTGGGACGTGAAAAGATGCCTACTTGTCTGTCAAGGAAAGAACAGGCAGGTAAAAAGCTGAGCCAGCAACCTGATTAGGTAAACAACTGATTTAGCAAACTAATCCTAGTGTTAGGCAGAAAAGTGTTTATACAATATATAATGAATAACTTTATAACAATGTATTTAAGGCCAGCACCTGACTGTGGGTGTGCACTTGTACTTAATCCTATGCTGTGCCCTGTTCCAGTGAACCGACCACTCACTAAAACAGCAAATAAACAACATAATTCTTCATCTCAAGTGCCTGTCTGTGAAGCGGTGCATTCTGGATAGCAGGAAAAAGAACTGGTCAACACATACCAATGAACTTTTAACTTACTATCACTACTGGAGATAAATGTGGCTATTTTCCTGGTGATCAGAGACTTGGCATTTGCATCTGATAGAGATTTTTAACTGAAAAAGTGGCCTCCTCAGTATACAGAGCCTTCACAGGTGGCCAAGTGTGGTGTTTAGATGCTGCATGTGATTATTAGAACTGGGAGCACTGGCTGTTGGGAGTCTGAAAGGACAGGAAACAGGAAGGAGGGGGGAGGAGTTGAGGAGGCTGGGAGAGTTACAGAGTGTGCAGCTAGAGCTTGGAAAAGAGACTTCCACTGTAAATAAAGTTCTGTTGAAGTTTGTTAATACTTTGCCTGGTGGATACAACACCAAGTCCAGGCAAAAGTTGTCTCAGTCCTCTCCTTTAGGCATGAACACTGTCAGGTGGCATCAGGCCAACAAAAATAAACAAACAAACCTGAACTTCTGACACCCTAAGTTCCTCTGTATACATTCACAAGTAAAGATAACATGGGTGGTCAGTATTTCAACAGTTGTTCCTCTCAACATAAAAATTACATGGCCTGAGGACTTCTCCATAGAAAGAAAGGGGGCGGGGGGAATGGAATTCAAATCTGTTTCATGCAATCATGTGGGGCTTGACCCTTGGGATCAGATGCTCAGACATGTTAGTTCCCTGCTATCTTAGTGATACAGTGGGAAATTTTACAGAAAGATGATGCTATTCAGAATCATCAAAAAAGTGAATTTGCAATCCTGACTCTTGACAGACACTATAGAAAGGAATACAGATCACATGGCAAATTGAATCAATCTTTGAAGGACAACAGTAAAAAGTACCTTTGCTAGAGGTTGCTAGAATAAGTGCAGGGTATATAGTTGCCCTCTATTGCCTCAGAACTATTTGCAGGTCTCCTAGCCTATCTGTAGTTAGACCCCCAATTGGTGCCAGGGTCTTTCAGTTTGGGAGCAAAAGGGCTACTTATAGCTTTGAACGAATGAAGTGACTAGTCATTGTCCAGAAGGGGCACACTATAGAGCTATGCAAGAATTTTAGGAACAGCTTTGTCCCATTCCCAGTCTCAGCAACCCGTGAAAAGGCCACAGTATGAATGGAATCCATCATCTGTTTTAGATTAGAGCACTGCAACTGGTTCCTCATTCTATTTCTAGCTTCAGAGAACTGGGGACAAGCAGAGCAGGTCCCTGCCTGAAACAACTAAAGACGTTGGTAATGCCGTCTTATCATTTAAGCACTCTGATTTTACCATCCTCACACAATTCTTATGCAGTGCAGGTGGATGACAGCCTTTTTTCTTCTCCAAACTTCAGTCATTACTATTTGATCTTATGTGTGCTCTCAGGGTCTCTCTCTCTCCACAGTCAAGGTAGCAATAATATTGGCTTTATGGAAGAAGCAAATTTATTTATGTCAGCAGGGACAATTTTTCTAATTGGGGCGCTGTACAGAAAGAAAGCTGAAGCAAACACAGAATGATCTGGTTCTTGGAATATCTTAGCTTCAGGACAAACACACACATGTGGTATCACCATAACTCAGTCACAGGCCTGTGCTAAGGCCAGAAGAATGTTGACATACAAAGATGGTCTAATGGAAAACAAGTGATATCACAGAACAAAAAAGTTCTTATGTGAGCCTCTTAAGAATTCTGAACTCATACATAGGCATGCTTCAGTGAACCAGAGCTCATATGATCTGGTAGTTCAGGGCATCCCCTCCGCATCTCACTGTATCTCAGAGAATGGGTACCAGAAAGACAGTTAATCTACCATCTGGCACATCATGATTCAGATGAGGTCTCAGAGTATGGCCCCATTCATGGATAACAGACTTGTTCTGCTCAGGAGAGTCAGTTTCTTTTTACAGGGTTTTCATAATAAGTAGGAAGAACATGATCAGCCCTACCCTAGAGATGAACTGTCCTGTGCTGGGGGAGAACAGTTTCCTGGAACCTCATTCTGCTCCTTTACAACACTAACTAGATTATATTTCCTGCCCATTAAAATAGGCCTCCCAACGGGTACTATATTGTCAGAGGAAGTTTTTATTTGAAGTTGGTAGCTTTCTCTAATGAGACCTAGAGAGACAAGGTGGGTGAGGTAATATCTTTTATTGGACTAACTTCTGTTGGTGAGCGAGGCAAGCTTTCATGCTACACATAGCTCCTCTTCAGGTCTAGGAAAAGTACTCTGAGTGTCACAGCTAAATATGAGTTCAAACAGATAATTTAGCACAATGAGAACCTAGTATTCTACTTTTAATTCAGACAGGTAGTCCTTACAGCTCTGATAGCATTTTTCCCTCAGTAAATTCAAAAAATAGTCTTCCTTCAGTTAAGCATCAATATTCAGTCTTTAGTAGCACTGATATATATGGGAAAATACCTCATGTCCCCTGTACTGAGATCTGCCATTAGGCCATTATTTCACCAAATTCTACATATTAGTCATCCAGTTTCAGCCAATGCCATTTCCATTCTTCTGGCAGAAGTCTTTTCTACACCTTAGTGCCCAGGTGAAAATGGAGGAGGTATTTTATATCATTTTGGATTTCTATATTTGAAGAATGATCCTGCTTTCCCACCCTGAAGGCACGCTGCTATAAAAGTCTGTAATGGATCTGTAGACCTTAGCACAAACAAGAAGAGGAAAAATTATTTGTGCTTTCATGAAAATTTCCTTTCTTCAAGTAATAAGGTCTACAGAGCTGGCCCACCCTGAGTCAAATGGATCATTCAAAATAAAGATGGAAACTGACATCCAAGGATTCAGGTTTGTTGTGAAAATTTACTATGCTTTGCAGGGAGAAAACTGTACTTTTCCTCAAAGTATATTCAGCGGTGTAAATAACTTAAAGAACTTACCGGTACGCCGGAGTCCTGAGCGGGGGTGTGGCCTCAACGGGAAGAGGCATGGCCTCAACCGGAAGAGGTGGGACCTTTCAAGATTGAAAGGCCCTGGGGCTCCGGCTGTGGCTGGGAGCCCCAGGGCCTTTAAATCACCCCGGAGCTCCCAGCTGCAGAGGTGACTAGGAGCCCCGGGGCTCAGGGGCGAATTAAAGGGCCCAGGGCTCCGGCCGCCGCAGAGCTCCGGGCCCTTTAAATCACCGCAGGAGCCCGGCTGCCAGAGCTCCGGCAGTGATTTAAAGGGCCTGGGTCTCCCCGCAGCAGTAGAAGTACCGGCCCTTTAAATCCCCGCCCGAGCCCGGCTGCCGGAGCTCCGGCGGTGATTTAAAGGGTCTGGGGCTCCCCGCAGTGGCTGGAGCCCTGGGCCGTTTAAATCCCGCTGTGGAAGCCGGTCCAGTCTGGCACGGCATACTGGCTCTTGCCGGTACGCCGTACCAGACCGTACTGGTTTACTTTCACCTCTGAGTATATTTCACATAATCTGTAATATAAAAAAGTAGATTTGAATTATTCTGGCTTCTATTCACAACTCATCCTCCTTGGCTTCTGTGTGGCCTCCAGCAATGTGAACAACTCCATCTTCCTGGGCTACATCCATAGCTACAAACAGGCACCTATGATTTCTTTCTCCTATAAAACCACACTTCCTTTGTCTCTAATAGTGACTTCTTCTGTGACCCAAGTTCTTTCCACAAGATTCAATTTTAAGTCCTCTGGGTATTTTTTTCTGTCTGCCGTTCACCCCTACCCTCTTGATCATTTTAACAGTATGTTTAATACAGCCATTGTAGATCTTGTTAGAGTTCATTTTATGCCAGTGATTCTAATCTGTTTTTATAATCCTTTGACGCATTTGAGGCCACCTCCATCTCTATCTTATTGGCTGGTTTCCATTAGGTAAACATGAGATTTGGTTTCATCTTCCTTCAGCTAAGTTTCCTAAAGACACAACTGTCTCTTTTGTTCAAGAGGAGGAGAGTCTTAAACAGAACTCCATCTCCTCCCTTCCTGACTCAAATCTTAACTTTGTCTCTGCTCTCCATAAGCTTAGTATCATATTTTACCCTATCTATTTTATCTAATCTATCCAATCTATGTTTTAACTGTGTTCATCACAATAGTATTTAGGAGCCTTGCAAATTTTAAAAGAAACACATATGACCTCAATTTCTCTCACTTTCCATCCTTCAGAGAAGGGACATTTTTGTTTTTGAAGTATGTGGGTAGTGTGGAATAGCTAGGTCAAAAAAAGTGTATTTTACACTTTGTTATGCTTGAAGGCATTCCGATGAACTCTGGGAGTGAAATTCACAGTTTTAGGCCAGCTGCCAAAGAAGCTGTCTATCTCCTGGGCTGCTATTCGCACTTTTATGGCTGACAGTTCCATTGTTCCAGTGGGATGTAGCTGCTGAAAGCAGTCATGGTTGTTGAGGAAGAAACAATCCTTTACATAGGTTAGGCCATTTACAGGGAGCAGGGAAGGTTCTGAAGATGAGGACTGAAGCCTTGAATATGGATTCTTTTTTTTTCCAATTGGGAACCAGTGTAAGAAGCAGAGTATGTGAACAGGATGATGTGCTTTCATTGGACTGTGTTGCTAAGTACCATAAAGAGGCTGTTTTTTGAATAAATTAGAGCCTTTTTGCAATCAGCAACTTTATCTCTGCACTGCAGTAATCAAGATTAGACATAACAAATGCATGGATCACTGTGGCCCTGTCAGTCTAACAGGATGAAGTGAAGCTTCCTTGAACTGGCACAGATAGAAGAAAGGTCTGTTTGACCTTCCTCAACTTTCTGCAAATCTGTCACCACCTTGGCACTATTTTCCATATATGCCATTGTCCCAGGTCCTCTTCTGAGGTAATCGTCATCCCTCTTATCTCTCAGTTTGACAAGTATAACTTTCCTTGCTTATGGGCTCCCCAAGTCCCAGTTTTCCAGACTCCATCATGAACAGAATGCTGCTACTCAACTTCTTACAGATACAAAGAAGAATGACTATTTCTCCTGTTTCCAAATGACTACACTGGTTCCCTATTTACTTCAAGATCCAGTTTCAAACTGACTTCCTTGATTTTAAACCCTCCGTTACTCCAGACTACCATAAAGATGTTTGTTTTGCATTATTTTTCTTCCCAGTTGTTCTTTTCATCTTGCATTGGAGTCTTCTCTGTCCCTTAATCTCATTACTCTTGGCTTTACTCTTTACTCATTACTCTTCAGCTCTTGCTTTTTCTTCAGCTACAGCTTTTTCTGTATCTGTTACACTCAATGACTCACCTCATTGACCCTCCATCTCAGCTGAAAGAATGTCTCTTCTCTATTATTTGCCAATATTAATGTAATTCCGTACTTATATAACATTACTCTGTACTTAGACTGTAAGCTGTTTGAGGCAGAGACTGTCTGTTGGTTCTGTTTGTACAGTGACTACCACAGGGTGTCCTGGTCCATGATTAGAGCTCCTAGGTACTATGGAAATAATATCTAGGAGCTCTAATACTGTACTATAAAATAAATTTTGGAATACAGAAAGCCACCCTGCATTGTAAAGTTCTACTGCTTTGTGTTAAATCTTTCATAGCTTTGATTTTTGAGGACTGTTGTCTTTGTTGACCCATGTTGTTAATATCTACTCTAAAGTCTTAATAGCCTTTGTGTGGTTAAGCAACCCATACTGCATAGATTGTTAAAGATACCAGTCTAACATTTAATGTACGGCTGCACTTTCACCTCTTTTGGTATTTTATTCTTTCTGCTGTCAACCCAGTGGGTAGCATTTTCAAAAGTGCCTAAGGGTCTAAGGCTCCTACATCCCATGTTAAAGTGCCAAAGTCACGTTTAGGAGGCTAAGCCCATTTGACTTTCAGTGACACATAGGCACCTAAGTGCCTAAGTTCTATTTTCAAAAGTGACTTAGGCGCTTAAGTCATGTAGACAGTTTTGGAAATTTTACCTCATATCGTGTTTGTCTTATGACTATATGCAGATACTGTTACTTTAAATATGTGCCTTTAATGAAAGCCTAAATTAGTATGTGTGAGCCATTTAAGTATTTTTTAAAATAAAAAACAAAAGCCAGAACCGAAGTATAAAGTATTCAGAAAGAACTATTGTAAGCTTGAAGCTGAAATTGTTGAAGTGTTCCAAGCTTATACTTACCTTTCAAATTCAAATGCATTCTATATAAAATATTCTTTTTGAAAAAATAAAAACTTTCCATAACGCCCCAAGCAAATACAATATAATATCTAAAAACCAAGTTTTAATTTGAGGTCCAACAATACTTAAAATGCACTCTCTTAGAATGCCTATTAAAGCATCAAGCTCAGCACAGGAACTTTCAGGCATAGTGTCTCCTTCATATCACTACTGGCAAATTTGCCCTGTATGCACTCACTCACATAGAGTATTTTTACAAATGAAAGGCATGAATAGAAATATCAGTTAGCACATTATTTTTGAGAAAAGTATATCACTCTGAGGCTGCCTTCTGTATTTCACTGAATTTTAAAATCATAAATGTTACTCACTGCTTCATATATTTCTGGAAAAAATATATTGCTCTTAAAAATTTCACAAAGAAACATAATTGTCATCTTAGAAAAAGCAATTCTTGTCCATCAAATATTTTTCATATTTTATTATTTTTATCTTAGAACATAGGGCTAATCGTTTTTTACAGAAGGTTAGTGCTCATCCAATTTCATGGGGTTATTGGCTCATATCACAGATGTAAAAAATGCAAGTGTTGGTTATTTCATCTGTTCTAAAAATACAGACTACTGCAGGACAGAGTAATGGCATTTGACTTATCTCTCAAGCACAAATATAACTTGGAGACCACTGGTGCATTTTAGGAAAGGAAACGCTAATTTCTCATGTAAAACATTCACCTCATTACAGTTTTCTCCCAACTGCAGTCAAGACTAGTACCAACTTCTAATGTTCTTTTCTTTCAATAATTAAAATGTATATACTGCACCACTGAAGTTTCCCTAGCTCACATAGGGCCAGTTCTGATACTCTTTTTCCAATTTAGTCCATTGGGATTACCTTGGAGTAAGGTACAATTCAACAAGAGACAGGTTCTCAGAATCTGATCCATAGGAGTAGGATAGCTCTGGGTAGAGGTAATGGGTTAAGGACCCTTCACCTCTACTCACATGTTCAAATACAGGCCAAGTAAAGGGTGAAGCTTTGAATAACTATTAAGTGACTTATGCAAAATAAGCTGGTTGTCTCAGTTTTTAACATGAATCAAACTGATTTTAGATCCAAAAAGAAAGAAACAACTGTGTGCCTTAGCTGTCCTCTAGTAATTAATGCTCATCACTACTATGGGATGGGAAGGGAGGGGAAAAACATTGGCAATGAACCACCTGTTTTATTTTCTTGTAAGCTACTTGGATACCTCAATGATAAGTGTGGTATAAATAGAGACATGTAGATAGCCAGTACATTTTATATCTATGTGCGTACACGTTCATGTGATGTCTTCTTCTAGTATCTGGCTTACAGAGAGGACAAGGGACCTACTGTTACAGTAGTTAAAGCAGACAGATACAGGCACAGATGTACTTCCATTACTACTCAATCCAGGCCCGCATTTAGGGAGATGAGGCATAATAACATTAGGTATAGTAGAATACACTGATTTGGTCTGGGAGTGACTGAGGGCTTGTCTACACTATCCAGTTTTGTTGATGCAGATTATGCCGACAATCAAAAACTGTTATAATCACATTGCTTGTGCATGTTCACACAATGCTCCTACTGTTGGCAGAGCATGTCCACAGTTGGTGCTCTAGCATCAACAATGAGAACAGTGCACTGTGGGTAGCTATCCCACAATGCTACTTGCCACTTTCTGCAGCTAGGAGTTGTGGAAAGGTGAAGTGGATTATAGTGCATCATGGGTGCAGGCTCAAAGTCCCACGATGCAGTTTTGTCTGTCCCATCATTCCATGGCCTTCTGACTGCGTTTCACGGAATTTTTCAACAGCCCCTGGTTACTGTGCGCCCACCATCTCTGTCTGAACAGATGGATACCACACTGCTCTCTACTGTTGTGGTCACTGTTATGAACACATCATAAAATCATAGAAGATTACGGTTGTAAGAGACCTCAGGAGGTCATCTAGTCCAACCCCCTGCTCAAAGCATGACCAACAGCAACTAAATCATCCCAGCCTGGGCTTTGTCAAGCCAGGCCTTAAAAACCTCTAAGGATGGAGATTCCACCACCTCCCTAGGTAACCCATTCCAGTGCTTCAGCACCCTCCTCGTGAAATAGTGTTTCCTAATATTCAACCTAGACCTCCCCCACAGCAACTTGAGACCATTGCTCATTGTTCCGTCATCTGCCACCACTGAGAACAGCCGAGCTCCATCCTCTTTGGAACCCCCCTTCAGGTAGTTGAAGGCTGCTATCAAATCCCCCCTCACTCTTCTCTTCTGCAGACTAGATAACCCCAGTTCCCTCAGCCTCTCCTCGTAAGTCATGTGCCCCAGCCCCCTAATCATTTTCGTTGCCCTCCACTGGACACTCTCCAATTTGTCCACATCCCTTCTATAGTGGGGGAACCAAAACTGGAAACAGTACTCCAGATGTGGCCTCATCAGTGCCGAATAGAGAGGAACAATCACTTCCTTCGTTCTGCTGGCAATACTCCTACTAATGCAGCCCTATATGCCGTTAGCTTTCTTGGCAACAAGGGCACACTGTTGACTCATATCCAGCTTCTTGTCCACTGTAATCCCCAGGTCCTTTTCTGCAGAACTGCTGCTTAGCCAGTTGGTCCCCAGCCTGTAGCAGTGCATGGGATTCTTCCATCCTAAGTGCAGGACTCTGCACTTGTCCTTGTTGAACCTCATCAGATTTCTTTTGGCCCAATCCTCCAATTTGTCTAGGTCACTCTGGACCCTATCCCTACCCTCCAGCATATCTACCTCTCCCCCCAGCTTAGTGTCATCCACGAACTGAGAGTGCAATCCATCCCATCATCCAGATCATTAATGAAGATATTGAACAAAACCGGCCCCAAGACTGACCCCTGGGGCACTCCGCTTGATACCGGCTGCCAACTAGACATTGAGCCGTTGATCACTATCTGTTGAGTTTGACGATCTAGCCAGCTTTCTATCCACCTTATAGTCCGTTCAGCCAATCCATACTTCTTTAACTTGCTGGCAAGAATACTGAGGGAGACCGTATCTAAAGCTTTGCTAAAGTCAAGGTATATCACATCCACCGCTTTTCCCATATCCACAGAACCAGTTATATCATCATAGAAGGCAATCAGGTTGGTCAGGCTTGACTTGCCCTTGGTGAATCCATGTTGACTATTCCTGATCACCTTCCTCTCCTCCAAGTGCTTCAAAATTGATTTCTTGAGGACCTGCTCCATGACTTTTTCCAGGGACTGAGGTGAAGTTGACTGGTCTGTAGTTCCCCAGATTCTCCTTCTTCCCTTTTTTAAAGATGGGCACTACATTTGCCTTTTTTCAATCATCTGGGACCTCCCCCAATCACCACGAGTTTTCAAAGATAATGGCCAATGGCTCTGCAATCACATCAGCCAACTCCCTCAGCACCCTCCGATGCATTGCATCTGGCCCCATTGATTTGTGCATGTCCAGCTTTTCTAAATAGTCCTTAACCTGTTCTTTCACCACTGAGGGCTGCTCACCTCCTCCCCATACTGTGCTGCCCAGTGCAGCAGTCTGGGAGCTGACCTTGTCTGTGAAGACCAAGGCAAAACCAGCATTGAGTACTTCAGCTTTTGGCCATGCATTATATCATGAACTCCCAATCTGAACAGGAATCAGAGTTGCCTGACCTGCTGTGTGCCAGGGAAAGAAACACCAGATTATTTTTGGCATTCACAGAGCAGCTGCACATGGTGGACTGTCACTTTTGGGCTTGGGAAACAAGCACAGAGTGGTGGGATCCCATCATTATGCAGGTCTGCGATGACAAACAGTGGCTGCAGAATTTTCAGATGTAGAAAGCCACCGTCCAGGAACTGTGTGTGGAGCTCGCCCCCTGCCCTTCCTCCTGCGGCTCAAGGACACCAAAATGAGAGCTGCCCTCTCGGTGAAGAAGCATGTGATGATCACTGTGTGGAAGCTGGCAACTCCAGACTGCTACCGGTCAGTTGTGAATCAGTTTAGAGTTGGGAAGTCCATTGTTGGGGCTGCACTAATGCAAGTGTGCAAGTCCATTAATAGCATCCTGTTATGAAGGACTGTGACTCTTGGCAATGTGCATGAAATAGTGGATGACTTTCCGGCAATGGGATTCCCTAACTGCGGCAGGGCGATAGATGGCACGGTGTAGGAGGGAGGTCCGGACTCACCCCTGCGGCGCCTCCTGCTGGTCGTCCAGGGAATTAGCTCACCAGCCTCTGGAGCGCCCTCTGCAGGCCGGTGATCCGCCTTGTCCTCTGCCCTGGCCCCCGTGTCCCTCCCAGGACCCCAGTGCCCCTTGCTCTGGGTTCTGCCCCCTGGCAATACCCACACACACGCTAGGTCTCCCCTCCCAGGGGAACCCCCACCCACTAACCCCACCTCACCTCAGGATAAGGCCACTGTCAGTCACCATCTAGCCCCCACTCTCTGGGGCAGACTGCAGTATAGGCCACTCATCATTGGCAAGGTTGGGTTTGGACCTGCTGCCTTGGCCTAGCCCTGGGCTGCCCTCTGCAACCCCCAGTACCCCTTGGCCTATTACCAGGCCACAGCCTGGGGCTATCCAGGCTGGAGCTCCCCAGCTCCTCAGCCTTTCCCCAGCCCTGCTCCACTATAGGTACCCTGTCTAGCTCCCTGCAGCCAGGCCCTTCTCTCTCTGAAGGCAGAGAGAGACTGTTGAGCTCCTGGCTCCCAGCCTCTTTATACAGGCCAGCTGAGGCCTGATTGGGGCATGGCCCAGCTGCAGCCACTTCCCCTAATCAGCCAGGGTTTTACCTTGCCCTGCCCCAGCCCTCTGCAGGGCTTTTCCAAAGCCTCAGGGCAGGAGCGGGTGTCCACCCCGCTACACACGGATATCCCAATTTTGGCCCCAGACCATTTTGTGATGGAGTCCATCAATAGAAAGGGGAAATTCTCTATGGTGTTGCAGGCACTTGAGGATCACCATGACGTGAGTGTTTCAATGACATCAATGTGGGGTGGTCTGGCAAGGTGCATGATGCACGCATCTTCAGGAACACTGGTCTGTACAGAAAACTCCAAGCAGGGACTTTCTTTTGAGACCAGAAGATTCTAGTGGGGGATGTTGAAATGCCCATAGTGATCCTGGGAGACCCAGCGTATCCCTTATTCCCACGGCTCATGAAGCCTTACACAGGAAACCTGGACAACAGCAAGGAGTGCTTCAACAATAGGATGAGCAGGTGCGGAATGGCCATAGAAAGTGCCTTTGGCAGATTAAAAGCATGCTGGAACTGCTTTTATGGCAGGTTAGGCCTAAATGAGGAAAATATTCCCATGATCATAGCAGCCTGCTGCATGCTCCATAATATTTGTGAGGCTAAGGGTGAGAAGTTTTCCCTGGGGTGGAGCACAGAGGCGGATCGCCTGGGGGCTGATTCTGAGCAGCCAGATACCAGGGCTATTAAAGGAACACAACATGGGGCTATTTGAATCAAGGAGGTTTTGAGGCAACATTTTGACAATGAGCACCAGTAATGTGTCTTTCTATACAGCACTCTGCCATGATTTGTTAACTTACTGCCTTTCATGAAAATTGTGACGATTCCTGACCGGGATTTCTAGTCAGCAAATGATCAAATTGCCACTCTTTATTACTACCAGCAGCAAACACCATGTGTAGGAGACAAATAAAGATTGGTTATCTCTCAGAGAGTTTGTTTTTATTAAATGTCAATTAACAACACACAAAAAACGCTTGGTGGGGAGGGAGACAAGAGTGCAGGGCAGTGTAGTCTCTCATAGCTGTGTGTAAGTGCAGCTATCAGCTGTCTGAAGGGGTGGAGTGAATGGGGTACCGAGACAGTCCAGGAAGTTGCAAGAAACGTGTGGGAGGAATTGGGGGAGGGCATGGAAAGCAATTCTGTATTGGCGGGGGTGGGGAATGCCTCTGTTCTGCTAGATTGTGATTAGGGACTACAACATTTCTGTTTGCTCCTCCATCACTTTTATCATCTGCTCCTGGCCCTTTACAATTTGCTCCTCACTCTCCTTTCTGTCCTGCCTTTCTATTTTAAATTTTTCCTTCAAAGTCTCTCTCCACTCCCTGTGTTCTCTTTTTTTCGGCCTCTGAGGATTGGATCACCTCTCAGAACATGTCCTCCTTGCTCTGCCTTGGTTGCTTCCTTCTCTGATGGAGGTGCTCTGCCATGTGTAGAGGGTTCCCCAGAAGACCACATCTGCAGAAGCTCGAGAAACAATAAACAGAAGCATGATTGTTAGTTCACACGCAGCATCGAATCATTGTAGTAAAATACACCTCTTTTTACAAATGGATAACTTTTTCACTGTCCCTTGGCAAACACACATCTCACCGAACACCCTAAGCATGGTGAGTTTGGCCTCTGAGGGGGGGCACTCAAGATGGGGCAAAGTGTCTTGGTGGGTTTTTTAAGGGGATAACCACAGGCAACTGGGGACAATATTGTAAATTCTGCCAATGTTTTCCACAGGTGAGGGCAGGGCCAGCTGCAGGTACCAGCCGACCAAGCACGTGCTTGGGGCGGCACCTTGGAAGGGGCGGCCAATCTTGGGGTGGCGGGGGGCGCTCGGGTTTTTTGTTTTTTTGGTTCGGTGGGGCGGCGCTCGAGGTTTTTTGTTTGTTTGTTTTTGTTTCAGTGGCGCGGCACTGGGGGGGGCGGGGACTGGCGCGGCCTGGCGCTCGGGATTTGGGCGGCCCAGCGAGGCCCGGCGCTCGGGGGGCGGGGGTTTGGGCAGCCCGGCGCGGCACAGCGCTCGGGATTTGGGCGGCCCGGTGCGGCACTCGGGAAGGAGGGGAGCGGGTTTGGGCGGCCCGGCACAGCCCGGCGCTCGGGGTTTGGGCGGCCCAGCCCGGCCCGGCGTGGCGCGGCCCGGCGCTCGGGGGCGGGGGTTTGGGCGGCCCAGCGCTCGGGGGGGTGGGGATTTGGGCAGCCCGGCGCTGCCCGGCGCTCGTGGGGGTTGGGCGGCCCGGCGCTCGGGGTTTAGGCGGTGCGTCACGGCCCGGTGCTCGGAGGGGCGGGGGGTTGGGCGGTCTGGCGCGGCGCTCGGGGTTTGGGCGGCCCGGCGCTCGGGGGTGGGGCGGGGGTTTGGGCGGCACGGCGCTCGGGGTGGACGGGGGTTTGGGCGGCCCGGTGCTGCCCGGTGCTTGGGATTTGGGCGGCCGGCGAGGCCCGGCGCTCGTGGGGGTTGGGCGGCCCGGCACAGCCCAGCGCTTGGGGTTTGGGCGATGCGGCATGGCCCGGTGCTCGGGGGGCGGGGGGTTGGGCGGTCTGGCACGGCACTCGGGGTTTAGGCGGCCCGGCGCTCGGGGGTGGGGCGGGGGTTTGGGCGGCGCGTCGCGGCGCTCGGGGGGCGGGGGTTTCGGCGGTGCGGTGCTTGCGGGGGGTGTTATGGCAGGGCGGCGCTCTTTTTTTTTGCCTGGGGCGACAAAAAAGTTAGAGACGGCCCTGCGTGAGGGGTCATTGAAACTGATATCGCACTCCTGCAGGTAAGCAAGAATGCAAGGGTGCATTTCCTGCACATGTGTGGCTTCAGACCCGGTCCCTATGCTGCTTGCCTGTGTGCTGCTTTGGTCCCTGCACAAGTGATTGCTGATTGGCATGGGAAAGTTTCCTACAATGGGCTAAGGAACAAAGCCGCTCTGCCAAGGAACCTTTGGCAGAGGATTGATGAGTACCTCCTCGAAAATTTTTTAGAGATTTCTTTGGAGGATTCCCATGAAATCTTGGTGTGGATTAACACACTGTTTCAGCACACTGCTTAGATGCACAGGGGAATGTGGAGCATATGCAAATGCAGCTAGTTTTGTACATTTCTATCCCTTCATCCACTTCTAGAATGTATAAAGTAAAGGACACCTCTACCTCATATAACCGAGCAGCATCAACTCAAAAAGATCACTTACTAGAGCTCTCCTCTCCTGCATCATGCATGCCAGAGACAGACTGCTGGGACTGGCTAGATCCCTCCAGAGTGGAAAAGAGGTCCTGACTTGCCATGCCATCAGTTGGGGATTGGTCCTGCTTTGAGCAGGAGGTTGGACTAGATGACCTCCTGAGGTCCCTTCCAACCCTGATATTCTATGATACTATGATTATATGACCCTGCCACATGCTCCACATCATCCTCCAACTCAATCTCCTTGTCCATGACTTCATCTTGGGGGTTGAATCCACTGTCCGCTGCCGCCAGCCCTGCCGAAGTAGCCACGGGGCTCTTGGCAGTGGAGGTGGGGTCATCCCCGAGAATAGCATCCAGGTCCTTATAGAAGTGACAGGTCTTCGGCGCAGCACAAGAGCAATGGTTTCCCTTGCCTTCTAGCATGCCTGCCTCAACTCCTTTATCTTCACACGGTACTGCTGTGTGACCCATTCATAGTCCTTATCCAACAAGCCACAAGAAATCTGACTGTAGGTATTGAAGTTCCTATGGCTGGAGTAGAGCCGGGACTGCACAGCCTCCTCTACCCACAGTGCCAGCAGATCCAACAACGCAGGTGTGCTCTAAGCAGGAGAGCGTTTGCTGTGTGGAACTGCCATAGTCCACATAGTCCACACCTAGCAAACGAGAAGTGGAATTCTAAAAATTCCCAGGCCTTTAAAGGGGGAGGGGCACATGCCTGTGTACTTGGGTGCAGAGCAGTGGAACTCAAACTGCTGACCAGAGCAGAAAGGATGGGCATTGTGGGACACCTCCTGGAGGCCATTTACAGTGACATCATAAAGCATGGTGTCTACA
This sequence comes from Emys orbicularis, assembly GCF_028017835.1. NCBI lineage: Eukaryota > Metazoa > Chordata > Testudines > Emydidae > Emys > Emys orbicularis. Next base: position 47,503,828 of record NC_088684.1, on the reverse strand, counting down.
CTAACCCTTTGTTGATATAACTTTGCCTCAAAAATCTCTACGCCTCTCATCGAGGTGGTTTTATTCGGCAAAGCAGGAGAGTTTTGTCGGCGGAAGGAGCACGGTTTTGTCAATGAAACCTGACTTTTGTCGACAAAACTGTGTCATATAGACAAGGCCTGAGTCAGAGAACCACATGGTCTATCTGTGTCTACTGGTCTCAATAAAGAGTCCTCTTTATATTAATTACAACCATGTCTTTCCTCTTCTGTATCACAAGAGACAGTACAATAGATAGATAGCAGACAGGCATCCACATAAGAACAGTCATCAATACAAATAGTACTATCTAGGACCATTGCCTGTGGTTTTGGCAAAGAGGCCAAAGACTGAATGGGCATGGACACCGACATACTCTCCTACTGGTAGGTAGTCTCACCAAACTATGGTTAAGGCAAAATTGTGTGCAAGGTTCTAGCTGTTTATAAAGATAAATTTAAAAAATCAGTCTTCAGGGCTGTCAGTCTGATACTTCTCAACAGCACCAAACTCACTTTAAAAACATTCATTAATTTACTTAAGTGTATGCCATGTAAAGGGGGCCTAAATAATCCTGGCCTCTGGATTCCATATCTACAATAGAAGTTTATAAAAATGTGAATCCAACTGGACTGAATTTGTTATTAAGGACCCTGTTCATATTTCATTCAGCTAAGCCTGTCAGAATCTGTCTGCCACCTGTAGGAGACAGGAAAAGAAAGATGCTGTTCTCTCTTCAATTGGACTCTTTTCAGCTCTCCTAATGTACTATAAGCAACCTTTAAAATAAGAAGGATGCTCACTGCTTTTTGAGCCACTAGATTGCCCATTACTGAGCCCAAAACAAAAGCAATAGTTCCTGCAATATTTCATCCAGCTAAAGATGACTGGTTTCTTTCACTCCACTAATGTACATTGGGCCTAAATACAAGAGAGAAGGCTGTGTCATTCTGTGCTTTGAAAGAAAAAGTGGTCATTAAGAATAGCAGGGAAAATAGCTTTAAAGACACAATCTCTAGAGGGGCAAGTTATGCAGTGAGAAGAAACAGCAGCATTGCAATAGGTAGTAATGTAACTGACTATTAAAGCAGATGACTGGGTGTCAAAACAACAATTCTATTTCTGACTCTCCCAGAGACTAGCAGTGTGGATCTTGGGAAGGTCGCTTAGCCTCTCTGAGCAGCGGTCTCTTCTCCGTTAAATAGAGGGAATACTTACCTCAAGGCTACATCTATCAACGTTTACAAAATGCTTGGGAAACTTGCATGGAAGTTACCATAAAAGGGCAAAATGTTATCTTTATTATGATGCTGATAGCAAGAAGGGTAACAATAGCCTATATGAACAGGGCAGCAGCAGCAGCAAAGCTAGTTAAGGGGCTGTTCTGGGCATTGACACAAACAGTGGATCTTCTTGTCAGTGCTAGCAATAACAGTACATGTAATACTGTGAAGAGACAAAGAATGGGCCTGATTTTTTTATTTCACTTTGGTGTAAATCAGTAGTACCACCAATGAAGTTAGTGAAATGACACCAGTGTAACACCAGCATAAGTGAGGTCAGACCCCCTCTATTCATACTAGAAGATAGCCATCTGAAACAGGAAAGAGACTCTCCAATAGGTAATTCTGCAACGTCTCCAAGTATTCCTGACAGCAGCAGCATGGCCTAAGCAGAGGTTAGTAATGCATTGAAGTTGCTAGCACTTTGGGGCATGATTAGAATTCAAAATGACCTTGACAAATTAGACAATTGGTCTGAAGTCAACAAGATGACAATAAAGACAAGTGAAAAGTACTACACTTAGGAAGGAAAAATCAAATGCACTGCTACAGAATGGGGAATAATGCTAGGTGGTAGCACTGCTGAAAAGGATCTGGGGGTTATAATGGATCGCAAATTGAATATGAGTCACAATGTGATGCAGTTCCAAAAAAAAAGATTAATATTCTGAGGTGCATTAACAGAGGTAGCCTACATAAGACCTGGTAGGTAATTGTCCCACTCTACTTGGTACTGATGAGACTTCAGTTGGAGTACTGTGTGCAACTCTGGGCTCTACACTTTAAGAAAGATGTGGATAAATTGGAGCGAGTCCAGAGGAGAGCAACAAAAATGATAAAAATGCTTAGAAAACTTGATCTAAAAAAATTGGCATGTTTAGTCGGGGGGCGGGGGGCATAAGTTTTGAAGTATTTTAAGGCCTGTTTTAAAGAGGATTGTGGTTAGTTGTTCTCCATGTCCACTGAAGGTAGAAGAAGATATAATGGGCTTACTGTGCAACAAAGGAGATTTAGGTTACATATTAGGAAACATTCTAACTCTAAGGGTAATTAAGCTCTGGAACTGGCTTCCAAGGGAGGTTATGGAATCCCCATCACTGGAGGTTTTTAAGAACAGGCAGGACAAAGACCTGTCAGGAATGGTGTAGGTTTACTTAATCCTGCTTCCGGGCAGGGAGCTGGACTTGATAACCTCTTGAGGTCCCTCTAGCCCTATATTTCTATGACCGTGCACTCAACTTTCTAGTCATGTATTCAATTTTCATAGTACCCAAAGGGCAGTAGCAGTACAAATACAAGAGATTCAACAGATTAATAGTAATAATGCTTAGTACTTATATAGCACTTTGTGTCCTCAAAGAACTGTACAAATATTAACTAATGAATACAAACTAATTAATATTACCCCATTACTATCTCTTGACACTGAGTGGGATCAAACTGATACTAAGGAAGCAAATTATTCATCCTCTATCTACCTTTTCATGTTTTTAGCCCTCTGCACTTGAGGATGCTGTGCTGAACTCCAGAAATCAATTTTGACAAGCTAAGAAAAAGTCACATAGTCATAATATGGACTGCAAAATCCACCTTAGATCTTTGTTAATGTATAAGGTAGAAAACAGTGCCATGATTATTCTTAAAAAGAAGTCTTCTGCCATAATCCCACTTGTTATGTTATCTCATGAGTTAAGCACCACAGGGCCTGCACATTACTTGTTTTAGGAGTGGTTCAAGTGCAGTTTGATATGCTGCAAGGTACTGTTGGTGAGTCTATAGATGGCTCAGCTCTTTGAGTCGGTATGTCCCAGTATGGTGTTATGGGGCAACATGCTATTGGAGCTGAGATGTTAAAGCAATGTCCTGGACAACTGTGGTCTTTAAAGTATAACAAAGCATATTTCACTGATTCACAGGGGTGTTTTGAGAATGAATTCATACTTATAAAGTACTTTGGAGAGGAAAGTGCTTTAGAAATTCTAAGCATAATTACTACTGTATATTATAGTACTATGTAATTTTTGTAGTAGTCTGAGTGTTGGCACTAGTGTCCTGGGCAATTGCTAATTTGCCTAAATAATTGCATTTTGCCTATTTAACATTTCCCCTGTAGTTTCAATTGAATATGCTATTTATCATTTCCTATGCTAAACTATTGTGCAGCATGCTATGGCCTGTTAATTATTGCATTTCAATTGAAGCTGAAGTAATTCTGCGTGTGTGTGTGTGTGTGTCAGAGAAAGAGAACTAATTTCAGTCATGATGTGATGAATGGGAAACAAGACAGCAGAAATGAGATGGAGGGGAAGGACAGTGGTTATAGCAGTAGGATTACACAGCTACTCAGCTAAGACTAGGGTACAGCATAGTGAGCACAATGATTTTCATTTCAAATATACATGAAATAAATGAGTAGGTGTACCGACTCATCTCTTGCGTGCATTGTGTCCAATGTAGGGGCTTAGGAGGGACATGACTGAGAAAGTAGTGGTCTGGCAGACCAGCTCAGTGAGGGTGATCCAAATATAGGGAATAGGGTGGAAAAAAGTGTAGAGACCGCTATGGGTGAAGTGAACAAACAGGACCTCAAGGCCACCAGCACTGGTGGAATGAAGGGGCAGGAACAGGGGAAAACGATGTGATAAGAGAGCAGGCAGGATAGGTAGGAGATGATATAGCTATGCAGAGCTTTGAAGGAAAGGACAAGAAATTTAAACTTGGTACATTAAAGAATGTACAGCATGACTGACATAGGCTTTGGAAATCAGAGAATAGCCATAGAGCAGTGCACTCTGTCCTCACTGTAAATCCACCCCCTACACCACAGGTGGGGAGCATGGGACTCAAGAACCCTTATACCAGTTTAACTCTGGTCAGGGAATTACCACTAACTTTTAGGCCCCTTTATGCTCCCCAAAATGGCATAGACTTCTTAGTATAACTGAGAACCAGGACCTATATCTGTGTCATTGGACTCAAGCAGCATGATCACTGGTCTTTCCCTGGATCTGATTGAGAATATGGTTTGACTGAGATAAATGGCTCAACTTAAGTTTGGATGAGACTGAACTGAGATGCTTGGGTAGGTAGAGAATAGTGGAATGAGGAGATGATAGTGGTAAACCACTCCCACACTTTTAATGAGGACGAATGTCCGCCCTTTGTCACTCATGTTCACGACCTTCGGGGCTGTCAGATCCTCAGCTGCTTTTAGAAGTCTAGATAGGAACAATGGGCAAGAGTGCTTTTCCACCTTTACTTGACTAGGAGATTTTGTCCTTGTCTTTTAAATTCTTTCTCTACAGTTATTTAAATCTTTGCCACCTCCAGACTCAACTATCGTAATGAACCCTACATAGGGAAATTCACTCACAAATTTCCACTAGTGCTGAATGTGGCTGCCTGCCTACTTAACAGTGGCTTGTGCATGGAGCATATTATTCCTGTCCTCCATATTTTATATTGGCTCATAGTTCCTTTCCAGATGCAATTGATGACACTGGTTTTGCTCTATGAAGCCTTTTATGTTTTGGACCTGCTCCAAGACAGTAGTTGAGATCATCTGGAATGCTTGTGCTAATTCTGTTGTCTTTGATTTGTTCATGTGATGCCTTGGGCAAGGCATTCCCAGTGGAGTCCTATTGACTCTGTAATTTTATTCCCTTATTCTTAGTGCAAAAAAGCCCAAGTTTGATGACCTGGCCACTTTATAAAACTTACCTGTTTACACAGGCTTCTCCTGAATGCAGTGGGCTGAACAGGTGGGGTCTTAATCTTTTGTGGGAAGGGTTGTTCCTTTATTATTATTGTTGATGATATGTCAATTATGTATTTACTACTGTGTTTTTGATGTCCTGTTTTTGTGCACCTACATATGGAAAAAAGGGACACTACATTAACTGGCATCTGGATTACTCTGTATTTACTCAGACAAATTTCTATGATTTGATTCTTCCTCTGCAGTGACATTTGACTAACCAAACAAAAACCACTCATCTATAGTATAAGAAAGATCGGTACAATGAAGAAAGAAATCCAGACAGATAAGGTGCAGGGTTTTGAGCAATATTAAATTTGAGAATCCTCAACTTATTTGTGAAATATAAATGCATTATTAATAGGGCTGTTGATTAATTGCAGTTAACTCACGTGATTAACTCAAAAAATTAATCATGATTTAAAAATTAATCATGATTAATCGCAGTTTTAATTGCACTATTAAATAATAGAAAACCAAGTGAAATTTATTAAATATTTTGGGATGTTTTTCTACATTTTCAAATATATTGATTTCAATTACATTGTTTTATTTTTGAATGCTTTTTGTAATAATTCTACATTAATAAGTTCAACTTCCATGATAAAGAGATTGCACTACAGTAATTGTATTAGGTGAATTTAAAAATACGATTTCTTTTGTTTATTACAGTACAAATATTTCTAATAAAAATGAATATAAAGTAAGCACTGTACACTTTATAGTCTGTGTTGTAATGAAACTCAATATACTTGAAAATGTAGAAAACATCCACAATTTTTTAAACAAATGGTAATTATTGTTGAGCAGTGTGATTAATCGTGCGATTAATCGTGATTTTTTAAATCGCTCAACAACCCTAATTATTAATTATTATTATTCTTCCCCTTCATGTGCAAATTGGATCACTGTTATTGTTTTAGGTATGTAAAAATGGATTTAGGTCCCAACTTGAGGGATCCAGGTTGAAAATTGTTGCCATTGTCAGCATCGAGTGCTGCATTATCTTTTCAAGCAACAGTACAGCCTTTCGTAGGTGGATTTCAGGTGATGAGGAACATAACTGAAAACCTAACTTAGCTGTGATCTTACATGACTTATATATACCAGCACATTTTCACTATTATTTTATTGTATTTTTATTATGCATTTGTTGTATACAAATATTCACAGTATTGGTTGCATATAAACAACTTCTATGAGCTCTGTCGCTGTATCTACATTAGCATATTTTGCACCTGTTTTTCAACAATGAAGTATCTCCACCACTGTTAGCAATGGTTTAAATGCTATTGTCTTCCTAACATGGTGCAAAAAATAGTATAGACAGGACTCAACCAGCACTTAACCTCTAGCTGCACTGCTGCTGAAAAATGTGTGCAAAATGAGTTAAGGTACATTCAGATTTGTGTTACATAAACATACGGCAGTACACAGGACTAGAAAATGGTACACATGATTATCTAAGAGTATGAAATTATAGTATTATTGAGATATAGTATTTGTTCATGTAATTAAGGCCTGTATGGCACAGCATTCACACAAAGGCAGAGTTAAGGTTAATTTGGTGACAGCTCACTTAAAGAGTTTATTTTTAAAGGCATAACTCTGGTACTTCTTAATGGTTACTAAGAACAGAAGAAAAGTAGCTATTGTAACATGGTACAGCTGCTTCTAGTTATCTCTCTATGTGTGTTTCAATTTTTTTGTTGTCTGATCATTTATTTTGGGGGGCATGAGGGCACATAACCTGATTTTACTTCATTAATCTGGTACACACACACCGCCCCCTTCTAGGAAATTGGATTTAAAAATCTGACATAATACCTGATTGTGAGGATTCACTATTGATAAGAAAGCTTTCTCTTAAAAGGACAATTTATCTATACTGGGAAGCTTTTATGAATAGATTGTTTAAAGCAATGCATACAGAGCATGCACATCAGTGCTGCTTAATTTATTACTAGACAAATGTCTATATGACTGGCTTTTGGATTTAAAAATGTAGCTTTAGAGCTTTTCTTCCCTCAGACACAGTCACTGATTTTGGTCCTTTATACCTGAATTTTTATGAATGTTCTTATTGTCATCACAGAGCAAAGCAATGTAATTCAGTGACAAAACCCCTATTTTTTTCTATTAACTAAACACTGAAGTAATTAGTTCTGAGAATGGAATTACCCAGGATTTTGTCTCCTACTCTCTTGTCTGCTCTCTTTTTTTTCTGTATGTGGCACTCAGGGATCTTCAAAACAAATCATTTATGATTTATTACCCCAGGTTTAATTTAAGGTTTGACTCTTTAGCAGGACTTTTCCAGTGAGATAATTAGTGAATGCAGATGTGTTTTCCCTTCAAATACTCTAATAATATATTTCATGTGTCGTTCTTGACATGGAATGGCTACCCATGTGAAAATATGGTTTATTTTTCACACCGATGCCATGAACTAAACTAGGCTGAGCCCCAAAGGTGTAGCGTGTGGCCTCCTGCAAGGTTTGCAGGCTCTGTTGATGGATTTCACTTTGTTCCCATCGTACTGAATAATAAATACCGTGCAAAATCCAGAGCACAGTTTTAAAATGTGGACACTGAATCCTGCATGAGGTTACTTAGATCAGCGCTTCTCTATAATTCCCACTAGCTCTGCCTGCTCCCCTCCATCATGATATCCCTCCCTCCTCCCACGAGCACAAATCCATATCCCACATCCACATCCTCCTGTTTCTTTTCTTCCTTACCTGTGGTGGCCTTTGCCCCAACCCTGGCCTGCTCTCCAACTCCCCACCCATGCCTGCCATCACCTCTGCCCTTCTCATGCCATCCTTCCTAACCTTGTGCCAATCCTTCTCTTTTCTACCCTTTTCTTGGTATCTTGGGAATGCCCCTCCCATCTCTAAAAAGATCTCAACTGTCCACTGCCTCTTCATATCTTGCTCTGTCCAGCTCCTGGCCCTACAGAGGCCTCAAAGTTGCCCTTTGTCACACACACTTAACCTGAATCAGATTGTGATGGTTTTTTTTCATTTTAATATCAGGGTTGGAAGGGACCTCAGGAGATCATCTAGTCCAACCCCCTGCTCAAAGCAGGACCAATCCCCAGACAGATTTTTGCACCAGATCCTTAAATGGTCCCCTGAAGGATTGAACTCACAACCCTGAGTTTAGCAAACCAATGCTCAAACCACTGAGCTATCCCTCCCATTCCTGCTGTTTCCATCCCCTACTTTTCCCCCTTTCCCACTCTCTCCTCTGTGGAGCAACACAGGCTCCAACACTTTTCTCCTCTCTCCCTCATATTGCTGTCATGTACTGTTCACCCAATTCCTCCTGATCAGCCTTCCTCGCTGATTTCAGCTCATCAGTACCCGAGCTTGGGCAGTCATATCTAGTGGTCAGAGCCAAAGTTGAGAGTTATACCAAGTGTTAGAACTAGTGTCAAGAGTCTAGCCAATGGTCAGAGCCGGAATCTGAGTTGGGAGTCAAGCTGAGGGTCAGGGCTGGAGTTGGAAAACAGGGCCAGGGATCAGGAACAAGTCAGGAAAGCAGGAGACAGGCAAGGGAACAGGGCTCAGGAGTCAGGCAAAAAGGCAGAGACCAACATAGCAGCCAGCCAAGAATTCACCCGGTTGCCCAGACAACATCCTGTGCCTCCTTCTGGCTTAAATAGTGCAGACAGACCAATTGGTGGGGCCATGCACTCCTTTAATCAGGACTCCAATGCTGATTACCTCTGGAGGGGATATGGTTCCATTAGCCACTCAGACCACCAGTTACTTGCAAGCTGCTGGATGGTGGTTGGGCTGTGAAGATTGCCTGAGGACTAGCAGACCTCTGTTCAATACCCATGGAGCCTCATACTTCTTTCTTTCCTCACAATCTCCTACACCTAATACAGATGATTTAAACATCCATTTTATGACCCATTCAATTCCTAAGATGCATATTCCCTCACCTCTTCATTCAACCTGCCACCCTTGTTCAACTCTCCCACTCAGAAAAAGGGTAGTTCATTTGACTTGGTCTTCACCAAGTGTTATATTTGGATTCAACAGAGAAGGAAATAGACACTACCACAGAGGGAGGTGATAGAAACACAGCTGTCTGCTGTGGAGACTTTATTTTTCAGCAGCAAAACTGTAAACAACATGAAAGTGAGGTTTTATGCTGGGGCGAGGCAGAGTGGTCAAATATTTAAAGGGACTGGAAAACATTCCTTCACCCTACTCTAAAAAAAACTTCCCAAATATATATACACATTATCATTTACATGACTAACATGAAACACTATATAACCTAAGTAAAAGTTGAAGGTCGATTATTACAGTTGCAAGGCATTATTCTGCCTTGGAATAACAACTCACTAACTAAACAATTAATATGTTCAGGTGCACAACTGGTTTTTGCACTATCTTGAGATAACGTGATGATAGTGGTGTGGCAGTGTCCTGGACAACAGGAACAGTTCAGAGTAAAGAACCAACTGGATCTGGTACAGAATCAACTGGGTCTGGTACCAAGGTTTCCTCCACCAAGTTGTCAAAATTAGGAGTTGTAATGGAAGGAGTTTTGATCGGAGGAACAGAAAGTCCTCCTGGAACATCCCTGGACTCTGGTACTTGTCAAGGCTGTGATAGTTTTACCATTACTGAAACAGGTCCTGTGCATTTTTCACATTCTCCAGGTACCCATTTCGCTCCACAACTGCAGTTATGAGTCCACACTAAGTCCCCTACAATAAAAGAATGATGATGAGTCTCACATGGTCAATCAAGTTTCATAGCTTGGGGTTTGGCTACACATAAGGCACCATCAGGACACAACAGGTCCTTCAAGAAAAGAGTTGCAGGTGACTCCTGGATAGTAATATGTGGTGTGTTTCTGTAGACAAACACGAAATTTTCCAATTTCTGTTGATGACTCAAGGAGACCTGTTAGCTGTTTAGGCATGTTTAAGTGTTTGTACAAAGCATTCTGTTAGTCCATTTCTAGCAGGATGGTCTGGAGCAGAATGTATGTGCTGAATTCCATTGGAAGCTAGGAACCTTTGACATTCTTCAGAACAGAATTGAGGTCCATTGTGAGTCACCAACTGTAACAGTACACCAAATTGACTAAACAAGGTACAAAGATGTCCAATGGTCTTGGTAGCTGTAGTAGAAGTCATTCTAAAAACTTCTGGCCATTTTGAATGGACGTCGACTATAATTAAAACCATATAACCTTCTAAAGATCTGGCAAAGTCCCAGAAGTCTGAGGCGATGACCAAAGTTGTAGACAAGCTGGGCCAGAATTGTGCTGAATTTGCTGACACATAGTACAGCATTTTGTCTTCCTCTCAATATCTTTGTTGATCCCCAACCACCAGGCATGACTCCAGGCTAAAGTCTTCATCTGTACAATGCCAAAATGACCTTTGTAAAGAGCTTTCAAAACCTGAGATTTGGCTTCTTCTGCTGGCTATAGATCCTCAGTGCAGACTAAAGTGTCTGTCTGTCTCTCTCTCTGCCTGCTTGCATGTGGTCAGCCATATGGCTGCTTGCTTCCCGCTCACTGCTTTGTCTCTGCAGCAGCTAGGCGGCAACAGCAAAACACTCCTCCTCGCTGCTTTGTTTGCACAACATCAGCCATAATTGCAGAACTTTTCTGCTTTGTTCTGTCTTTAGTTACCTACTTCTTCTCTCTTGCTACCTGGTTCACTCTGTACCTGAAGCAAAAGGAAGCAGCAGTCTGCACCTTTGTGTTGCTAGGTGAACTGTTTTCCCTTTTTCCCTTTAAAAAAAGTTATCGTCTTACTTTTTCTTATCCTCGTTCAGGCACCGGAACTCACATAGGTGAGTTGAAGCTTAATTAGTCAGGGTTTAAACCATATAAATGGTAGGGATTACTATCTGTTATTATAGGTACCATCTACTATACTCACTACACTCACTAATTTGCTAACAAACCTCTTGATTGGGTAAGGACTAAATGTCTTCTGTATTTGTTGCTGTTTATTGCAGGGAAAATACTATTGATGAGAATTCCAGAAACTGCAAGTTGTTGAAAAGATTTATTGATTTTCAAGATTTAACTCTCCAGAAACTAGAATTATTTGATGATATATCCAGAATGCATATATTAGTTGCCAACAACATGTAATTTAAAAGGTAAAAAAGAAGAACTTCTGTAATTTTCCAGATACGCTATGAAAATATCAAATAACTTTTGGATGCTAACCCAGTGGTTTCTTCTACAAATTAAATCCACACACAGAATAATTATGAAATGAAAACACCTTCCACTGTGATCTTAATCTTCAGTGCTTTAAAACAATTCAAAATATAAATGAAAAAAGGAAGGAAATAGCATAATGATATTTAAATAGTCTTTTTTGAGTGTATGTTTACATGTGTTCCATTTCTAGTAATCTGAATGCACCTCATGCCCTGGAGGTTGTAACATTTTAGCCAGCAATGGCTTTTGGTGACACCTGCTCCCCTGATGACCTAAGCCTCTCCCCGCTCAAAGTATAGAAGGGGTGAAGTGACCAATTGATCCTCATTTCTCTTCAACTGCTCCCGGCTGTGAGACTACACAGATAGCAGTGTCAACTCTTTTTTTCAGTTGTGTATTTTATTAGAATTATGTAATTAGTTACTTATTTAGAATAGGTATATAGTGTAGTAATTAGTGAGGTGTTTTTAGTAGGTTTTAGATTTCTCTAGGTTTATTTTCTGCCCCTAGAGAGGGGGTTCTGTGGGACATTAAATGCGGAAAGTCCTCTAAGGCTGTTATGCCCATTAGTGACCCACATTCAAGCTGTCTTTACTGTTTAGGTGAGGGACATTTAAAATGTAAGGCCTGTAAAACCCGTACTCAGGCTATGTCTACTCTTGGAGCTGGGGGTGTGATTCCCAGTGTGCAGATATACTTGTGCTAGCTCTCATCGAGCTAGCATGCTAAAAAGAGTAGCATAGCGGCTGAAACATGAGCAAGAGTGAGTGGCAGCACAGGCGAGGTGTCCTGAATATGCACCCATGGGGTCCATGTAGGTTTGTACTCTGGGCTGCTAGTCCATGTTGCCGCTCACTATGGCCCATGCTCCCGCTGCTACACTATTTTTAGCATGCTAACTCAATGAGTGCTAGCGCAAGTCTGTGCGAGCTGGGAATCACACCCCTAGCGCCACGTGCAGACTTAACCTAAGAGTGCAGCTAAATCTAGGGACAACAGGATGATGATCTTTTTAGAGAGAGCTCGGAGGCTAATCTCTGAACCAGATGGAGGGACAGGATTTCCCTAGTCTGGGACAGTCTTCACCGAAAAGTGTCCCAGCAACTGCCTTAATCTCTGGGGTTCTGCCTGCTCCTGTGGCTGTGAGTGGTAACAGCCATCACTCCTCTCAGAGCACAGCGGAAGATCTCCTCACAAGACTTCCCCAAAGAGAAAAAGGCTTGTTTCCACCCTTTGTGTCTCGGGGAAGAAGGAAGCTCTGGAAGCATCCCCTTACTCCTCTCTTTGGCAGGATGGAGCCTGGAAGATTTTGCCCATGTTCGTATTATGGGCACCCAAGCAGAGCTCTGCGACCAGCACTACTGCCCTCCTTTCCTGGTCAGCTCTCAGCTGTCTGCAGCAGGGGTTCCTTCTGATCATACTCTCTGAGGGCTGGGTCAGTTACAGCCCCTGTGGGGCTGATTTACTCAGTGCAAGCATCCTCAGACTGAGCAGCAGCTGTCTGTGCATGTGCATTGGAAGCCTGCTGCTGCTGCTTCTAACATACCAGCTTTGTATTAGTATACCCAGCATGGGCTTTGTTATTACCAGGAATTGATTTGGCTGTTTCCATGCAACCTGACTCCCCCTTATTAGATGTTTCTGTCATTCAGGGGATGCTTCTAAGGCTTGGTCTACACTAACCCCCCAAATCGAACTAAGGTACGCAACTTCAGCTACGTGAATAAAGTAGCTGAAGTTCGAAGTACCTTAGTTCGAACTTACCTCGGTCCAGACGCGGCAGGCAGGCTCCCCCGTCGACTCCACGGTACTCCTCGCGCCAAGCAGGAGTACCGCAGTCGACGGCGAGCACTTCCAGGTTCGACTTATCGCGTCCAGACAAGACGCGATAAGTCGAACCCAGAAGTTCGATTGCCAGCCGCCGAACTAGCGGCTGGGTATAGACGTACCCTAAGACAGCTGGGGGTTACTGTGGTAAGCCCCACTCAGAGGGTAATTCTCAGAACCCATCACAAATGCCTCCCCTTAGAAGAGGAGGACGGGTATTCCCCTTCATGCTTTTCTGAGAACAGGGATGATTCACCCTTTTACCCTTTGGGGATACCTTTTTATGACACCTATATGTTTGAGGGTCAGGGTAGACATAGGAATAAATATAAGCATGTCAATTCAAAAGCGCCCTGTTGGTACCCCCAGTCCTGGCCAGACTCATCTTATCCATGTGGATATACTGGATGGTTTCGCTGGCCTCTGTGGCTCTATCGTAAATCAAAATCTTTCTCAGCTTCAAGTTCCAGAGTCAGATCTCCTTCACCCCCAGGATCCACCTGTCATGCAAAAGCAGTCACGGCAATCTGTACATATTGTTGAAATGGACTCTTCTCCAGTCAATCTCTACATGAACATATATTTCAGAAACAAGTTTTTGAAACTATCCAAGAGAATATTTCATCCTCTTCTTCACAGAATGAGGCTATGGCTCCTCCTCAGGCATCTTCATTACATAATTATAAGTCATTTCAAGAATTGGTTCACAGAATGGTGGAAGCGTTGGAGATCCCAGTTCAGAGTTGTCAAGAAAAAGGCCATAAATTATTAGACATTTTGCATACATCTCTACCAGAGAGGCTTATTCATAAACTGCAAGGTGAGAATGGACCACTGTGATCTTCTAGTCTGACCTCCTGTATAACACAGGCCATAGAACTTCCCCAAAATAATTCGCAGAGCATCCAGCATCAATATCCAACTTTGATTTAAAAATTGCCAATAATGGAGACTCCACCATGATCCTTGGTAAATTGTTCCAATGGTTAATTACCCTCACTGTCAAACATTTATGCCTTATTTCCAGTCTGAATTTGTCTAGCTCCAACTTCCAGCCATTGGATTGTGGTATACCTTTCTCTGCTAGATTGAAGAGCCCATTATCAAATATTTGTTCCCCACATAGGTAATTATAGATTGTAATCAAGTCACCCCTTCTCTTTTTTAAGCTAAATAGATTGAGCTCCTTGAGTATAATGCTATAAGACATGTTTTCTAATCCTTTAATCATTCTTGCAGCTTTTTTCTGAACCCTCTCTAGTTTATCAATATCCCTTTTGACACCAGAACTGGACACAGTATTCCAGCAGCTGTCATACCAGTGACAAATACAGAGGTAAATAACCTCTCTACTCCTGATCACAATCCCCCCGTTTATGCATCCCAGGGTTGCTTTGTCCCTTTTGGCCACACCCGTACACTGGGACTTCAATTCTTTTTCAGAGTCTCTGCTTCCCAAGGTAGAGTCCCCTGTCCTGTAAGTACACCTACATTCTTTGATCCTAGAGGTATACATTTACATGTAGCCATATTAAAACATGTATTGTTTCTTGTGCCAAGACTACCAAGTGATCCAGTTTGCTCTCTACCAGTGACCTGTCTTCCTCATTATTTACCGCCCTACACATTTTGTGTCATCTGCAAACTTTATCAGTTATGGTTTTATGTTGTCTTCCAGGTCATTAATAAAAAATGTTAAATAGGAACTGATTCCTGCAGAATCACACTAGAAACATACCCGCTCAGTGATTCCCCATTTACAATTACATTTTGAGACCTATTAGTTAGCCAGATTTTAATCCATTTAATGTGCACCATGTTAGTTTTGTATCATTCTAGTTTTTTACTCAAAATGTTTGCAGTACCAAGTCAAATGCTTTACAGAAATCTAAGTATATTATATCAAACACTATTACCTTTACCAACAAAATTTGTAATAAAAAAAATCAAGTTAGTTTGACAGAATATATTTCCCGTGTTCCATATTGATTGGCATTAATTATATTACACTCCTGTAATTATTTATTAATTCAGTCCCATATTAGCTGCTCCATATCCATTCAGCACACAAGAAATATTTGCATTTTGTAGTGGGCAATACATGTTAACAGTACAGATTGGTGCCTTTCAGGTTGATGATGGCCCTGAGAACTCACAAAATGTCTGGTTATGGTAGTGGCACACGCCAAAGAGAAATATGATTGGTCAGCGAGAGGGTTGTCTACAGAGCATGTAATAAGCAGTGTTCAATACATCATACATCTGTTCTTAAGACTGGGACTGAGAGTAAATGAGAAAAAGTCTGTTAGTCCTAGCACAAAAGATAGAATTTATGGGGGCTTTAATTGATTTCACAATGGCTTGAACATACCTGCCACATACCAAATTTGACAACATGCTGGAGTTGATAAATCAACTGCAAAATGATCCCATGTACTACAGCACGGTCATGTTTCCAGCTTTTAAGTAACATGGCTTCAGGTACACTGGTCACCCCATTTCCCAGACTGCATCTTCGGTGTCTTCTGATATGGTTATGGATGGTTTATTGCCCTGTTGTTCACAAGCCAGATATGGGGATACGCTTCCTTCAAGAGGTGTTGAACTCTCTCAACTGGTGGAAAGATCCACATCAGACCTGCAAGAGCATTTCATTCTCCCCAGCACTTTCCACAAAGTCAGTAGTGCCTGATTCTACATTGGTGGGTTGGGGATCCCACCTTGACACCTTTACAGTACATGTTCAATGGTCTCAAAGAGAAGTTTGGCTTCATATCAACTTCCTGGAGCTCAGAGTGATATGGCTTGCCTGCATGGCCTTTCTACCTCATATCAAAGATTAGAGTGTACAGATTAGAACCGACACTACCACTAAAAAATTTTACGTAAACACACAAGGAAGAACCACATCAATGATCTTGTGCAGAGAAGTAATCATTCTATGGAACCAGTGTATCCAGCACAACATAATACTGACTGTATTTCACTTTCCAGGTCTACATAGTCTGGCAGGCCATCTAAGAAGGCATTTTCCTCAGAGTCATGAATAGTCCATAAACGTTTCAACCATTTTTAATCAGTGGGGTGCACCCGCCTAGATCTGTTTGTGATGGAACATAACAAGAAATGCAAAGTGTGTTCCCAGGGGTTCCAGCATTCGGGATCTTAAAGAGATGCCTTCTTAATCACCTGGACTCAGTGTCTGTTGTACACTTTTCCCCCAATTCTTCTGATTCCATGTGTCTTAAGGAAGGTCGGACAGGACAAGGCCTCAGTTATCCCAATAGCCCCAGACTGGCCTTAACAATACTGCTTCATAGAAATCAGAAATATCTCTGTAACACCTCTTCTACCAGTTTTAATTATTCAGAACAATGGGACACCATTTAAACCAGATGTGTTGCTGCTACACCTCCTGGCATGGAAACTGCCTGGCTAAGAGACTTGGATAAGAATTGTTCTGCTGATCTACAGAGCATATTCATTTAGAGCAGAAAGCGTCTACAAGGACAACTTATATTCAAAATGGAAGTATTTTTCATCCTGGGCTTACTAACATAATCTTTCTGCACAAGAGAAATCAATCCCTCATATCCTTGAGTATGTATTACCCTTGAAAATCTCTGGTTTGTTGCTAAACTCTTTATGTATTCATTTGGCTGCTATCTCTGCATATCGTCCACCAATTTAAGACCATACAGTTTTTTTCTCTCATCCTTCAGTTTAAAAATTTGTGAAAGGTCTTTTGAGAGTCTTTCCTCCAATAAGACAATTCCCTCCATCTTTTAATCTTTATATGGTACTTACCAGCCTGATGGGACCTTCATTTGAGTCATTTGTCTATGAAGATATCATTCCTCATTGCAATTATATAGAAGCATGCAGGGTCTGTGAATTGCAAGCTTTTCTGGCGGCATCCCCATTTACAATTTTTCACATGGATAAAGTTACACTCTGGCCACACCCTAAATTTTATTCCCAAAATAATCTGTGATTTTCATTTAAATCAGTCTTTTCACTTACCTGTTCCCTCCCGCCTCCCCCCCCCCCCCCAAGCCGCATTCAACCAAGGGTGAGGCTTCATCATGTACTCTAAATGTTCTCCTGAGCTCTGCCATTTTATTTGACTAGAACAAAACCATTCAGACCATCCCTTAGGCAACTTATTTCCATTGCCATAGATTCAAGGGTCAGGCAAGCTCAAGTCAGAGAATCTTTAATTTGGTGTCACACTGCATAAAGTAATGTTATAAAGTAGCCAGTATAGAATGCCCAGGTCATGTTAGGTCACATTCTAGCAGAGCAAAGGCCATTTCTGCAGCCTCTTTTAGGGGAATGCCCATAGCTGATATATGTAGGGCTGCTACTTGGATCAGTATACATACTTCTTCTAGCCATTATTCTTTAGTTCAGGCAACTTGTTCAAATGCCCAGTTTCAGAGCCTGTTTTGCAGTCTTGGTTTAATTAGACTCCTCTATCTATTACATACAGCTTGGGAGTCACCGGAATGGAATATGTAAACAAGCACTCAAAAAAGAAAGTTACTTACCTTTAGTGACTGAAGTTCTTTGAGATGTGTTGTTTACATGTGTTCCATGACCCACCCTCTTTTCCTCACGACTGCTGAGTCTAATAGCCTGGACTTGATAGTGGTGCAGGAACTGAGGGTTGGTTGGTCATTCTGCCCCCGTATCATCTCGAGGGGAGAGGAGCTCACAGTCATCAGGGGAGCAGGTCTAACCAACAGACACTGTTGGCCAAAGTGTTCCAGTCTCCAGCATATAAGGTGCATGTACACCAGCAGAAGTGGAACACATGTAAACAACACACCTCGAAGAACTCTGGTTACTAAAGGTAAGTAATTTTCCTATACACAGACAACTCTACCTGAATATTTTTCATTATGAGTGAAGTTCTGTTTCTTTACCTAGAGATTTTTTAAAAGACTCATTAAAGGTGGAACTGCTTTTTAAATAAATAAATATATTTTCAAAAATTGTTTAAAAACTCAGACTATGTATCCACAGTTTAGCATTATATATAAATACACTTTTAAAGGTGACGTGAAAGGACTTTTGCCTGCCAAGACTTCCATGCAATCTGTCAAGGTTCTTGGTATTTCTTCTGCATTTGTTGATATTATCAGTCTGTAATATACAGGAGGAAGAAACTGTATTTTCAAATCCAGGGAAGAATAATTGTGAATCCATTGTGACAGAAGAGACATTGAGACAGAGGGTATGTAGTCCATTAGCAGTGTGGGATCACTATCAGTTATTTATGTTCATGTTTTTAAGTCATTTCTGTTCACCGTTAGATAAGCTACTAGATATGCCTATATTTCGGCTTTATTCCATAAAATACCACTTCAGAAATGATGGTTTTTTATGAATGAGATTCATAGCATCAACGGGTGCTGATAAAAAGGTGCTACTTCCAGAACTGATGTACAAACACGATGATGAAAGTCTGGCCCTATTAAAGTAAATTGCAAAGCTCCCATTGACTTCAGTAGGGCTAGGATTTCACTTGATGAATCCAAGCAGATATCATCACTACAATTAGATCAAGTATTAGGGAAGTAGGGCACACCACCAAACAATCAGGAAAGTCAAATATAGAGCTGATCATATGTAAAAGAATAGAGGTAACATACTGGATCCATTGATGTACATCGCAAAATTGCGATGGACTTCAACAAAGCCAGAATTTCATCTCAGGTCTGTAAGGTATCTTTTACTATACAGGAGGCGACTGCATTTGTACATCACGGATTGGGCTGTTTGGATGCAAATACAGTCATCTAATATTTTACGTCAGCATAACAGAGCAGAATTTGGACTATTTTGATATTCAATATGCAAAACAATATAGGCAATTAGCCACTTAAGTCTAATAGGTGCATAATATATTCTGAACCAATTCAATACCGCTTAGCCTCACTAAAAAATCAGAATATATTTTAAAAAATATGACACTTCTATAGGTTTCCCAGGATTGTACGCAAGAATGTTCAGTTTCTATTTAAAGTGATGATTACATTCTTGGCCTAACCTAAAACCATCACATAAGGTATAGGTCTTCCTCAGTGGTGCATTACTGAAAAAGACTATTTCCTGGAGTGATTTTAGTGTTGAAGAAGGCAGTTTTCATTTTCTTTCAAAGCAAAGACCTCTCTCTCTCTCTCTCTCTCTCTTTTTTTTAGTTAGTATCACTAGAATTTTGAATGTGAAAATAGACAAAAATAGAAATTGAATAAAGTTGATGCTCAGGGCTTATTTATACTGCGGCCTACATTATACTTTACTACCAACAGCAGTTGGATTCTAATAAGCTAATTAGTCTGGTGTTCCTCAATACTGTATGAGTGGAACAAATGTAAAGGGCAGGGGATGAAATAGGGTGGTTTGGGAGGAGAGGGTAAAGAAAAGAACAGTTGATATTTGGTGGCGCATGAAATGGTGGCTTGGTTTATACTTTTTATATTGCAACACTGTAATCGAAAACAGTATTGTTCAAATCTGAATGCATACAATATCAAAAAGAAAACCTAAAATTAGGCTTTAGAGGGGAAGACACTACCATAAATATCCCAAAGAGCACTTACAGCCTGATCCAAAGCCCATTGAAGTCAATGGGAGTCTTTTCATTGTATTTAATGGGCTTTGGATCAAGCTTCTACTCAACCCACGTCCGTCCGTCCCCAACGAACACTGTATGCTTAGTTAAAATAAAACATTACTGATAGCCCTTGCTTAATATAACCACTCCAAGTGACTCGTTCCCCATTGTTTAATACATAGTCAAGAGTATTTTAACCTTTCAAGGGGCCTCAAAAACATCAAAAAGATAAAGCTCCATCAGCGGACAGTGTCCATTAGCTGTTCTGTGCTATGGCAATGACTGATTCCCCGGGAATCAGCTTGACCTATACCTTTCAAATCGATTTGTCTGATAAGAGCCTTGGTGACCTCATTAAAAAAATGTCCTTTTTCTTATATATTTTACACAACATTATTCACATCCTTTTTACTCACAGCTCAAGCTATCACTTCTCCTCGAGTATTCTTTTAGCAGTTTTACCTGCAACTCTCTGAAGGGTTTATGAAATACTAATAGCACAGACTAAGATTTTATTAAGGAAAATTCTATGAGCTTTTTAGGCAGATAGTTGTAGATATTATGATTTGACATGGTGGCCCTAAGTAGAAAGTGGGTCCAAGTCTCACAGAGGACTGCAAGTTATAGCATCATGCTATAGCTGGCATTATTTATAGTGAATGGTGAATCATCTGTTCTTTACTTACCAGTCTTCTCAAAGCCTCCTTCCACACCTCGACAGTTTTTCATTATTACACACAATAATCAATCCATGAGAAGGACTACACAGTAGATTCAGTGAGTTGATAATAAGCTCATACTTTACCAATGGGGACTAGAGTTCATAAGCAGAGCTCTGCATATATTTTACATTTAATGTGAAATTCAAATTGGTGAATTTGATAGGTTTGCCATGTGAAAATGAGCCCATAAAATCTTCTTTTCACCATTTACATTGTTTTTCACGCAGTGAAATTGAGATTTGAGTATCAGAATAGAGATCAGATACTGAAGGTCAAAATTTCCAGTATACTCCAACATTCTGTGTAAGTCCTGAACTTGGATGTACTCTTGCCAAGCCTATTTTTCTACCAGTCTATGTGTTCCCATTAATTGGGGGAATTGCTAATAAGCTTCAGAGATCACCAGTTCAAATCCCGCACAGGATACTAGTAATTTAACATCATTACCATCTGAAGGCTATTTGGCTTATTTGAAATGAGTTGGTGGTCTTCATCCAGTACCTTGTGAATATGTAAATAACCCCACACCTAGCAGTAATGAGCACCTTATTGGCAGTCTCAGCAGAAGAACAAAGCAAACAATGGCTGTGAACTACCTTTTCAGAAGTGGAGGCAATCACTCCAGGACAGAATTGAGCAACATAATAGAACAGAGAGGGGGAAACTTCCACTACAGCTACTGATAATGGCCTCTAATGGCAACTTTCATTAAAGATAAATTTACTGTATTTTAAAGGAAAAAAAGAAAAGAGCCGCCCCAGGTAAGCACCGGCGGGACTCCCCACCTCACTCCCCGGCAGGTCCCTCTGGCTCTTAGGGTCGGGTCGGGGGGACAGAGGGCTCTCTGCATGCTTCCGGCTCCTTCAAGCCCAGCTCCGTGGCTCCGGCAGCTCCCGTTGGCACTTTTCCCAGCCAATGGGAGCCATGGAGATCGCGCTTGTGGCGGGCACAGCACGTGGAGACCCCTCGGCTGCCCCTGATCCTAGGAGCCAGAGGGACCTGCAGCAGGAGGGGTGAGTTGGCAAGCGGGGCAGGGTGAAGTGGTGAGCCAGCAGCATGTGTGGGGGTGAGTAGGCGAGCAGGGGAGAGGGGTGAAGAGGCGAGCAGCAAGGGCACCAATGGCTGGCTGGCGGGCGGGCGGGTGGGTGAGGAGGCAAGTGGTGGGCGGGGAGGGTGACGAGGCAAGCGGTGAGGGAGCCAGCTATGGGTGAGCGGGCAGGGATGAGGAAGCAAGTAGCGGCAAGCCAGCGGCAGGCGGGGGTTCTCGGGGCGGGCATGGGGGTTTCTGGCAGGGGAGTGAGGAGGTGAGTGGCAGGTGGGAGGAGGCAAGTGGTGAGTGGGGGACTGAGAAGGGACGCAGCAAGCCAGCGGCGGGCCAGGGGGTGTGGAGGGGTGCGGTGGCGGGGCTGAGCAGGGAGAAGGTGAGACCTGGGGCGGAGTGTGGGAGGAGCATGGGTGGACCGTGGGCGGGGCCGACACCCCCGGTGGAGTGTCCTCTTTTTTGAATGTTCAAATATGTTAACCCTAAACTACACCTTGCCACTGGAAAGGGGCAGTGAAGGTGGGTCCCACAGGCCTGCCTAGACAGGCTGTATGGAAGCAGACAGTCAGAGCCCAACAGGCTCACATAGCAGTTGCTTCATGGCCTTATCAGTTCAGTTCCTGGCAGGGATCAGAGGGGCAAGGAAGGGAGCCCCTCTCTGGCCAGAGGAGCTTGAGGGATAACCAGAGTTTGGTTCTGACTGCATTTGCTTAAGCTGTGAGTGAGGTGACCTGAGAACTTTAACCCTAGGGTGAGGGGGAAGAGACCCAGGGAAGTAGCAGCAATCAATTGAAGTGAGTGGTACATGGATGCTATTTATAAGGCCCTTGGGTTGGAACCTGAAGTAAGAAGCAGGTCTGGGTCCCACCAACACCAGCAAAGTGGTGTAAACCCCAAGAAAGGGACAAAGTTCATTGGGAGTGTAAACCCTGAAAAGGGGGAGAAGGCTCATTTAGAAGCCTGAGGAAAGGGCTGAATTTTGAGGGCCTGGAGAGGAGCAGACAGAGTTTTGTTGGACTCTTTGCTACCCTGGAAAGGGTTCCTTTGGACTGTGTGACCTGGCCAGAAAGCTGAGCAACTGAAGACCTGACAGGCAGGGTTGACAACCTACAGGGGGTGCCAGATGTGGAAAAAGGCCTACAGTACTGCATGCAACAGCAGGAGGCACTCAGGAGGTGATTGCCCCCTATTATAGGGGAGTAATGAGGAGACCAGCTATCCCTCTGTATATTTGTGTTATATTTTCATGGCTAGGGGCAACATGTCCGAGGACTACATAATCATTATTTTGAGCCACAACTGATGCCTCTGGATCATCTGTAAAATAACTGTACTGAATACACCCCTCAATCCCCACATTACATTTTCTCCTGGGATTTCTGAAACTAGGCATATGACAATCTGCCTTCTGCCTCAAATTATAGGCAATTAGAGTGGAACAGTTTAGCATATATCGTCACACTTTGCTGAAGCTACAGCAATTTCTTAAGATAATTATACTACTTGGTATCCTTTTTTTTTTGTTGATACCATACTAAACCTTTGTTTCTCTTCTTTGCCCTGCCACACACACAAATTATTGGACTCTTCAGATATGAGTCAGATCTTTTGTTTGAGAGTCGTTGAAGTGACCAGATGGGCATGCATCCAATAATTCTAAGCTTGAGCTGTACCTAGCAGCCAGCAGATAGGAATGGCCCATTATACCAACTTAGATTATGTTTGTATGTATATTTATATGAGCCAAATTTTCACTTTGATGCAATGGGTAGGTATCCTCAGGATGGACCTTTGGAAGAGTTTGAACCTGGGACCATCAGCACCACAACAGACGACTTGTCATCTGAACTTAATTAGCTGTAGGAGACTGTTATAATCTAGTAGACCACCTGCTAGGGGAGGACATGATTGACCCCCTGCCAGTGTGCTACATCTGCACAAAAATAGGTAGTTGTGGTTTAGATATTGGATTGGTGCTCAGGAGATTCTGTTTAGGTTCCCAGCTCTGCTGCAGACTTGTGTGACCTTGGCAAATCATTTAATTCCTCTGTAAAATGAAGTTAATACTTTCATTCTCAAACACCCTTTGTCTGTCTTATGAGTTTAGACTGTAATTTCTTTGCAATAGGAATTTTCTCTTAATATGGTCTGTACAGTACCTTGTGGACCCTAATAGGGGCCCTAATCTTAGTTGGACTTTTAGGTGCTAATGTAATGTAATTGTTCATTATTGTAACACAGAGATGCCAATTTGCATGTGTAACTGAATGTTGTCAGTGTTTTCAAACAGGCTTCAAGGGTGGTGCACACTTTTGCAGATGCATCCATTCCACCCGAGTTTGTCCCTTTGTATCTTTGTATCTAACCCCCTGTAAGAGTTACATCTGATATTGTCAGAGAATTTCAGCTAATTTCCTTTCTTCCTTTGTTTTATGGAACAACATACCAAGTTGCAACCTGAATCCAAACCCATTCTTGTCTCCTCCGTAGACTTCTGGCTTATCCTCTTATGACTATCCACCACAACTGATTGGGAGAGACACCTCTGTCCATAGCTCTTGATTGGGACGGAATGGGGGGTATAGGTTCCAGAAGTTCTCTATCATTTTCTGACCAGCTCTACAGAAAAAATCTACCCCACCCTATCCCCAGAAATATTTTGACTTTTCAGCAAAACAAATAATTTTGTTTCAGCAAGGCGGCCACAGCCTCACAGGAGTTGCAGTTTGGGTGCCTCGTACCCCTGTTCTCTATGGATCAGGCTCTCTGGCTGGGGTATATCTACATCTCTCCTCTTTCCAAACCATTTTTTTCCGGTTACAAATACAAAACATGCTTTGAGGATTGGTTGCAGTCTGAGAGATGAACCACTGAAAACACAAAGCTATGATTTAATGGACATAGTTCAATAGCTTATCTGCCTAGTTCAGAGACCACATTTCAAAGACCCGATTATCTGATTGTATCTAGTTTTGGTCAGGCCTCTTGGAGGGATTTAAGAAACAATTTTTACTTTTGCCAAGAAACATGAATTATGGATAGGAAATAACTTCGGATTGAGTGATCACAAATTGATTCCATTTAAATTAAATGGAAGAATAATAAAAACCAGGTTGAAATAAAAGACAGTTGACAAAAGGTCAGATTTTGGAAAATTTAGGGACTTGGTTTAAAGAAGTCAGCTGGGCTGAAGAGTGAAAGAAATTTCAAGCTTCCTCTGTATTTAAATCCTTAAGTCCCAAGAAAGAGGAGAAAATCCTTGTAGGAAATGTTTCCAAACCCCGCTGTAAGAATAACCACCTTGAAGGTTATTAGTAGCAAGGAGAGAGCCTAAAGGGAATGGAAAAGGGGGTTGATCAGCAAACAAAGCTACATTTCAGCAGCAGGTTTAAAACAAATAAAAGAAAGTTCTTCTTCACACAGCACACAGTCAACCTATGGAACTCCTTGCCTGAGGAGGTTGTGAAGGCTAGGACTATAACAGGGTTTAAAAGAGAACTAGATAAATTCATGGAGGTTAAGTCCATTAATTGCTATTAGCCAGGATGGGTAAGGAATTGTGTCCCTAGCCGCTGTTTGTCAGAGGGTGGAGATGGATGGCAGGAGAGAGATCACTTGATCATTACCTGTTAGGTTCACTCCCTCCGGGGCACCTGGCATTGGCCACTGTTGGCAGACAGGATACTGGGCTGGATGGACCTTTGGTCTGACCCAGTATGGCCATTCTTATGTTCTTATGTACATGATGGAGGTTAGAAAATGTAGGAATAAAGCGAGGATTGCTAATAGTCAAACTGAATTATCTCTTGCCAAGGTAATGCAAATAAATAATAGGTTGTTTTAGTTATATGAATAAAAAGAGACTAAGGAGGATGAGGTTGAACCACTATGCAGTGTGGATAGGAAGGAGATTAAAGATAATCTAGGTATGGCCCAAAAACTAAATGAATACTTTGCCTTGGTTTTCCATAAGTAAAATCATATGGAATATATGCATGAAGGCAGTGTAGCTGCTGGAAATGAATGTCAAGAAATGGAAATTACCATATCTGAGGTGGAAGAAAAACTTAGGGTACGTCTACACTACAGGATTAATCCGAATTTACAGAATTTGATTTTTGGCAACTGATTGTATAAAGTCGAGTGTATATGGCCACACTAAGCATATTAATTCGGCGGTGTGCGTCCATGTACCGAGGCTAGCGTCGACTTCCGGAGCGTTGCACTGTGGGTAGCTATCCCATAGCTATCCCATAGTTCCTGCAGTCTCCTCCGCCCATTGGAATTCTGGGTTGAGATCCCAATGCCTGATGGGGCCAAAAACATTGTTGTGGGTGGTTCTGGGTACATCAGGGAAAGCAACGGCAGACAACGGTTTCGCACCTTTTTTCCTGGGTGAACAGTGCAGACGCCATACTACGGCAAGCATGGAGCCCGCTCAGCTCAAGACAGCAGTCATGAACATTGTAAACACCTCGCGCGTTATCGTGCAGTTTATGCTGAACCAGAACCTGCAAAACCAGGCGAGGAGGAGTAGGCTATGGCAGCGCGGCAATGAGAGGGATGAGGACATGGACATGGACACAGAATTCTCTCAAACTGCGGGCCCGGCGCTTTGGAGATCATGTTGTTAATGGGGCAGGTTCTAGCCATGAAACGCCAATTCTGGGCCCATGAAACAAGCACAGATTGGTGGGACCGAATAGTGTTGCAGGTGTGGGACGATTCCCAGTGGCTGCAAAACTTTTGTATGCATAAGAGCACTTTCATGGAACTTTGTGACTTGCTTTCCCCTGCCCTGAAGTGCCAGAATACCAAGATGAGAGCAGCCCTCACAGTTGAGAAGCGAGTGGTGATAGCCCTCTGGAAGCTTGCAATGCCAGACAGCTACTGGTCAGTCGGGAATCAATTTGGAGTGGGCAAATCTACTGTGGGGGCTGCTGTCATGCAAGTAGCCAAAGCAATCACTGAGCTGCTGCTACGAAAGGTAGTGACTCTGGGAAATGTGCAGGTCATAGTGGATGGCTTTGCTGCAATGGGATTCCCTAACTGTGGTGGGGCGATAGATGGAACCCATATCCCTATCTTGGCACCGGAGTGCCAGGGCAGCCAGTACATAAACCGCAAGGGGTACTTTTCAATGGTGCTGCAAGCACTGGTGGATCACAAGGGACGTTTCACCAACATCAACGTGGGATGGCCGGGAAAGGTTCATGACGCTCACGTCTTCAGGAACACTACTCTGTTTAAACGGCTGCAGCAAGGGATTTACTTCCCAGACCAGAAAATAACCGTTGGGGATGTTGAAATGCCTATAGTTATCCTTGGGGACCCAGCCTATCCCTTAATGCCATGGCTCATGAAGCCATACACAGGCAGCCTGGACAGTAGTCAGGAGCTGTTCAACTACAGGCTGAGCAAGTGCAGAATGGTGGTAGAATGTGCATTTGGACGTTTAAACGGTCGCTGGCGCACATTACTGACTCACTCAGACCTCAGCCAAACCAATATTCCCATTGTTATTGCTGCTTGCTGTGTGCTCCACAGTCTCTGTGAGAGTAAGGGGGAGACCTTTATGGTGGGGTGGGAGGCTGAGGCAAATCACCTGGCCGCTGATTACGCGCAGCCAGACACCAGGGCAATTAGAAGATCACACCAGGAAGCACTGCGCATCAGAGAAGCTTTGAAAACTAGTTTCATGACTGGCCAGGCTACGGTGTGAAAGTTCTGTTTGTTGAAAACCCGCCCCCTTGATTGACTCATTCCCTGTAAGTAAACCACCCTCCCCTCTTCGATCAGCATGCTTTCAAAGGAAATAAAGTCACTATCGTTTAAAAATCATGTATTCTTTATTAATTGATTATAAACATAGGGAGAGAACTGACAAGGTAGCCCGGGTGTGGGGTTTGGGAGGCGGATAGGAGGGAAGGAAAAGGCCACTAAAAAAGTTCAAAATAATGACAGCCTTTTGCTTGGGCTGTCCACTGGGGTGGAGTGGGAGGGTGCATGGAGCCTCCCCCCACCCCGCGTTCTTACACATCTGGGTGAGGAGGCTATGGAACATGGTGAGGGGGGAGGGTGGTTATACAGGAGCTGTAGTGGCACTCTGTGATCCTGCTGCCATTCCTGAAGCTCCACCAGACACCGGAGCATGTCCGTTTGATCACGCAGCAGTCCCAGCGTTGCAGCTTGCCACCTCTCATCTCGAGCGTCCCTCCTCTCATCTTGAGCGTCCCTCATGGCCTCACGTTCACTGGCATCTTTCCTGTACTTTGATACCGTGTCCTTCCATTCATTCAGATGAGCTCTTTCATTGCGGGTGGATTCCATGATTTCAGAGAACATTTAGTCTCTCGTCCTTTTTTTTCGCCACCTTATCTGAGATAGCCTTCGGGACGGAGGAGGGAGGCTTGAAAAATTTGCAGCTGCGGGAGGGAGGGAAAAAAGGTAGAGAAGTATTTAAAAAGATACATTTTACAGAACAATGCTTATACTCTTTCACGGTGAACAACACTATTCACATTACATAGCACATGTGATTTCGGTACAAGGTCGCATTTTGCATCTTAATATTGAGTGCCTGTGGCTTTGGTGTTAGAGAGCACAGACGCAGGTCCGGGCAACAGAATTCGGCTTGCATGCAGCCATGGTAAGCCATTGTCTTTCGGCTTCTGTAGCCTTCAGAAAAGCAGCGCCCTGCTTTCCCACATACCAAGCAAAGCCCGTTGAGTGCTGCGGTTTTCCTGTTAACGTGCAGCAGCAGAAACCAAACTAACCCCTCCCCCCATCCAATTCCCTGGGATGATTGCTTTACCGCTCCCCCCACCACGTGGCTGGTATCAGGGAAGATCCCTGCAGAAACCAAACTAACCCCGCCCCATCCAAGTCTCTGGGATAATCGCTTTACCCCTCCCCCCACTGCGTGGCTGGTATCAGGGAAGATCCCTGCTAGCCAAATGCAAAAAGCTCAGCGACAATGATCCCCCCCTCCCGCCGCGTGCTTGGCTAACTGCAGGGAAGGATTTCTTTTCAGCCACAGGCAAAACAGCCCAGTAGGAATGGCCACCTCTGTCCCCTTAATTAAATTCCCGTATTTCAACCAGGTTACCATGAATGATATCACTCTCCTGAGGATAACACAGCGAGATAAAGAA
This sequence comes from Emys orbicularis, assembly GCF_028017835.1. NCBI lineage: Eukaryota > Metazoa > Chordata > Testudines > Emydidae > Emys > Emys orbicularis. Next base: position 47,475,187 of record NC_088684.1, on the reverse strand, counting down.
TGGATGTTGCTTGAATGCCAGCAAACACCGGGACCATACGCTGCCAGGCTTTGTCATGCAATGATACCAGATTACTTGCTACTAGCATGGCGTGGTCAAGTGTCCTACCATGGAGGACGGAATAAGGCTGCACTGCCCAGAAACCTTGTGGAAAGGCTTTTGGAGTACCTCCAGGAGAGCTTCATGGAGATGTCCCTGGAGGATTTCTGCTCCATCCCCAGACTCGTTAACAGACTTTTCCAGTAGCTGTACTGGCCGCGAATGCATCCCAAGTCCTCAGGGCAAATTAATCATTAAAAAACGCTTGCTTTTAAACCATGTTTTATATTTACAAAGGTACACTCACCGGAGGTCCCTTCCATGGCCTCATTGTCTGGAGGTTGGGAGGGTACTTCAGTCAGGCTGAGAAAAAGATCCTGGCTGTTGTGGAGAACGGAGTGCTGTGTGCTCTCCGCAAGCTCGTCGTCATCTCCCTCCTCCTCATCTTCCCCATCTGCAGAATCCTCAGGCATGGCTGAGATTACCCCCTGCTCAGAATCCACGGTCAGAGGTGGGGTAGTGGTGGCGGCCCCCCCGAGAATTGCATGCAGCTCAGTGTAGAAGCGGCATGTCTGCGGCTCTGCCCCGGACCTTCCGTTTGCTTCTTTGGTTTTCTGGTAGGCTTGTCTGAGCTCCTTAACTTTCACGTGGCACTGTAGTGAGACCCTATTGTGGCCTCTCTCCATCATGCCCTTGGAGATTTTTTCAAATGTTTTGGCATTTCATCTTTTGGAACGTCGTTCTGCTAGCACGGAATCCTCTCCCCATATAGCGATCAGATCCAGTACCTCCCAAACGGTCCATGCTGGTGCTCTTTTTCGATTATCGGCCTGCATGGTTACCTGTGCTGATGAGCTCTGCGTGGTCACCTGTGCTCTCCACGCTGGGCAAACAGGAAATGAAATTCAAAAGTTCGTGGGGCTTTTCCTGTCTACCTGGCCAGTGCATCCGAGTTCAGATTGCTGTCCAGAGCGGTCACAATGGTGCACTGTGGGATAGCTCCTGGAGGCCAAGACCGTCGAATTGCGGCCACACTAACCCTAATTCGAAATGGCAATGTCGATTTCGGCGCTGCTCCCCTCGTCGGGGAGGAGTACAGAAATCGATTTTAAGAGCCCTTTATTTCAATGTAAATGGCTTCGTTGTGTAGACGGGTGCAGGGTTAATTCAATTTAGCGCTGCTAAATTTGAATTAAAATCATAGTGTAGACCAGGCCTTAGAGTTTAATACACTCAGACTGGGGGGACTAAACTTCTATCCCAGAATACTGAAAGAACTGGCACATGAGATTGCTAGTTTGGTTGCAAGGATTTTTAGTAAAGCTGTCTGTGCAGAGGAAGCACCATATGACCTGGAGACTAGCTAATGTCATACCTATATTTAAGAAAGGGTGGTGGGGAAGTAACCTCAGTAATATGCAATGTTTTAGAACAAATTGTGACGGAAAGAATAATTTATAGAAGTAAAGGGGATGTAATGCAACATGGGTTTACCAAATGTAGATCATGTCAGATTTCTTCTTTGATAAAAGAAACTGATTTTTTTTTTGAGATAGGGGAAGTTTAGTAGAGCTAATATACTTGGACTTCAGTAAAGCATTTGATATGGTACCACATGGGAAACTATTAAATTGGACAAGACAGGGATAAGTGCAAGCACTGTAAGATGGATAGGGAATTGGCCCAAGGGGAGAAGGCAATGGGTTGTGCTGAAAGGTGAATTATCAGCCTGGAGGGAGGTTACTAGTGGATTTCCTCAAGGATCAATCTTGGTACCAATATATTTTTATTCATGATCTTGGCACAGACCATTAGGAGTGTGCTAATGAAATTTGCTGACGATACAATGTTGGGAGGCATCGTCAATGCAGAGGAGGATTGAAATATGATTCAGGAAGTTCTGGATGACCTTGAAGACTGGAGTGACAGAAATGGGATGAAATTCAAAAGTACCAAGTGCAAGGTCATGCACATAGGGTCTAATAATAATTTCTCCTACAAGCTGGGGTGAATCATCAGTTGGAAGTGACAGAGCAGGAAAAAGCTGGATGTGGGTCAATCACAGGACGACTGAGCCACTAACATGATGCAGTGGTGAAAAAGGCAAATGCCTTCTAGGATGTATTAGGTGAGGCATTTCCAGTACAGAGAGAAGAATTAATGCCTTATACAAAGCACTGGTAAGACCTCATTTAGAATACTGGGTGCAATATCAGTCACCCATGATCAAGAAAGATGAACTTCAACTTAAAAAGATGAACAGGTGCAGAAAAGAGCTAGTAGGGGCAATGGAGGGCCTATCTGATGATAAGAGAATGGAAGAGCTTGGCTTGTTTGGTTTAACACAGTGGTTTTCAACCTATGGTCTCTGGACCCTTGGGGTCCACAGACTATGCCTAAGATTTCAAAAGAGGTCTGCACCTCCATTCAGTTTTTTTTAGGGGGTCTGCACATGGAAAAGGTTGAAAACCACTAATCTAGCAAGAAGAAGGCTGAGAGGGGATATAATTGTTGTCTGTAAATACCAGAGAGGGTGAAGAGATATTTAAGGTAAAGGACAATGTTGGCACAAGAAAAAATGAGTACAAAGTGGCCATGAACAAAATCAGGCTGGAAATTAGAAGAAGACTTCTAATCATCAGGGGGTGAGGATCTGGAACAGCCTTCCCAAAAGGAGTTGTGGGAACAAACAACTTAATTAGTCTTAAGAGAGAGCAGGACAAACTTATGAGAGCAACTGTATGATGGGGTTGCTTGTGATGGTAGGGGGCAGGGCTCAACAGCCCTGGCATTCCCTTTTGGTTTGTCTTATGTTACTAAAGCTCATACTTCAGGGTTTCAGATGGCCATCAGCAGGGGTCAGAAAGGGATGTTTTCCTCCCCAATGTATTCTGGGACAACTTTTTAAAATCTCCTTCCTCAAAGCATCACAGATGGCCATAGTTGCAGATGGGAAAGTTGATGGGGTGGGCCAGGGCTCTGAGGTGGCACGAGCATGCTCTTTATCTCAGATGCCTGGCTGGCTGGGTCTTACTCACATGCTCAGGGTCTAACTGATCACCACATGTGAGGTCAGGAAGAAATTACCTGGGTTTTTTTGTTTTGCCTTCGTCTGCAGTGTGTGGGTGCGGGTCACTTGCCAGGAATATTTGGGTAGATCTCACTTAATCATTTCCCTTGCATTGCAAGGGAGGGGCCCTCAAGCAGTGGTGCACCTCTGTCCCTCCTGTTCACTGCTTGTGGCACATAATAGTCTAGTCTCCTGTGGGTTGTAACACTTTGATCTTATTTTGGATGTTGGGGCTAGTGTACAAGTGTTGTGTGCGGGTGGCCTGTGATACACAGGCAATCAGATTAGTTGGTCTAGTGTGACTCTGACTTTCCATTACACAGGGAGAAAGAGAGAAAGAGGCAGACTGTGAACAAAATAGCTTTTGCAGACTCAGATTTCTGACTTGAATCTCTAATTCTAGACCTGAAGTGAAACCCTGGGCAGAATCAATGGTAGTGACTAGTAGGGTGTGTATTTTTGGAACTCTTAAAAGGAAAATTTACTGTCCAGGCCTGAAACAACCATTGGCAGAAGAGAGTGAAAAACTTAGATATGCAGAATCAAAAACAGAACCAGTCAACTGAAAAGACTCCAGCAGGGAGCTTTCAGAAGGAATTGTTTCCAAAAGACTTGGGTTAATTACTTATGACTCTGAGTTACCAGGCATGAAAAGTTGGAGTTGGTTCTTTTAGTTACCTACAATTTGTAATATTATCTTTTAAACTGTTAATTTTAATGGCTATTTTTATTTTTGGGATGAAGGGGGAATCGTGGTGGTTGCTATTAGTCTTTAGCAATAGTTACTAAATCATGGTATATGAAATAGTACAATATTCCCGTAGACGTGGGATAGAAGATAATTGTGGGTAAATATTGTTTGTTTTATTTTTTAAGAGCTCTCTCCTGGCATCTTAGAGTGGCTACATTAGAGAGAGTACAATGGCAAAGCTGCATCGGTCCAGATATGCCGCTGTAAGCTCTCTGGTGTAGCCATGCCCTTAGTCCCAGGGGTGAAAGTAATTTAATGGACTTACTGGTATGCAGGGCAGCCGGGATCCTGGGCAAGGTGTGGGGGGGCCCGGAAGTAGGGGGGCCTGGATGGAATGGGGCAGGGCTGGGGCCAGACTCCCCCAGCCAGCCATTCAGCGCTGCTCGGCCTGCACCACCCGGGGTCTGGCGGCGATTTAAAGGGCCCGGGGCTCTGGCCGTTAATGTGGTAGCAGCAGCAGCAGCCAGGGCCTCCGGGCCCTTTAAATCGCTGCCGGATCCCGTGGTAGCGGCAGTGGTGGCTGGGAGCCAGGGCCGGCTCCAGGCACCAGCTAAGGAAGCAGGTGCTTGGGGCGGCCAATACAAAGGGCCGGCCCGTCCAGTATTGGGGCAGCACCTCCTGGTCTTTGGCGGGAATCCGGCGTCAGGTCCCTCAGTCCCACTCTTCCTCTTTGAGCTGCTGCTGAAGTGCTGCTGAAGAGGAAGAGAGGGATCGAAGGACCCACCGCCGAATCAAGCGGCTCCATTGAGCTGCTGCCAAAGTGCCGCCTTTTTTTTTTTATTTTTTTATTTTTTTATTTTTTTGCGCCGCTTGGGGCAGCAGAAAAGCTGGAGCCGGCCCTACTGGGAGCCCAGGGGCTCCGGCGGCAATTTAAAGGGCCAGGGGCTCCAGGTGCTGCTGGAAGCCCTTGTCCATTTTAATCGCCGGGCCTCGGGGCAGCTGCCCCTTCCCTCCTCCCCTCACCTCCATCAGCGGCCCCGCCGGTATGGTTAGTTATGTACCGGCAGCCACTTTCTTACCGGTATGCCGGACCGGACTGGCTTACTTTCACTGCTGCTTAGTCCCCACCTTCCCCTCGCCCCACTGATTCTTGTCTGGCTGAATTTGGATGGCCATTTTAATTAGATTTATCACTCTGGATACGGTTGTTGCCATCTAGGCAATGTCTTGTCTGAGCCTAACCTAAACAACACATGCTAGGGAAATGTGTTAGATGGCAGGGTTCTAGCCTGTTGTACCGATGTTACACTTGCAACTGGTCTTAAAATCAGGACTCTTCACACAACTTATTGTATTCAGTTGTTATGTTTGTATAGGAACTCCATTTCCTTCAATGGAGTTACACTAGTGTGAAAACTGAATCAGGTTAATAGCATGTAGTGCTAGTTTCGGTTCCTACTGATGCCAGTTTTACTTCTTTGCCAATCTCTTGTTCAAGAATTACTCTTCTTGTAATGAGGTTTTATCAGGAGATTAAGGATATTTCCCGTCCCCAACCATCTTAGGCTGGGCCTTCCATGCACCACAGTTGAGGAAAGAAATAACTCAAATGACAGTTGTTACTGAAGTATTTGGGAGTCTGTCAAAAGGGCTGGTTTAAATGGTATTACCACATATGCCACCATTTGCTCACTATTAGTGAGTGACTTGGTTAATGCATGAGAAGAGTGGTATCTTTATGTTCAATTGTCTGTTCTAAAACAGGCCTGTTGTTGTTCCTCTACAAAGCTGGACATATTTTCAAGAGCTGTCATGAGTAAAATCTGGCTTACTAAGCAGAACTAGTGATTTACTTACAGGAGGGAAGTTAGAATGGCAAGAGAGCTCCTGTACAAGTGGAGCAAAGGCATAGTGAGAAGCTGTTTGTCTGAAGGGTCCTGTTAAGAACAGCTACAAGAATCACATTGAACATCAGGCTATGGTCTAACACACTGTTACATGGTGTTTTCTGTAGTTTGGCTCAGACAAGACAGTCTGTATGATAATCAGCTGTTTAAACAAATCAAATGGAATATATGCCATACTTACACATATTAATTTAAACCATTAGTACCCTTCCCTTTGTTATTGTATGGTAATGACTTGGTCCTATGGATGTAGAGTAGCCATTTAGGGGTACATTCTTAAAGCAGCATAAAGTACAAATTCAAATCTTGTTAGGCAATAAAGGGCTTTATACATAGATCTTGAACAGACAACTTCAGGAGACCATGTCTCCAATGGTCATGTAGTGTAGTTTAGTAAGAACAGCAAGCCAAGTAGCTCACAATAGCCATCATTTCTCCTTGCTGTATCTTTACTAGAATAACCTGAGATTCAAGATGGTCTGTTTGGGAAAGTATTTTTGGTATTCTGCATGTAGCTTTATTCTATTGCCAGCAAATATCAAAATATATTATTTACTCTTGCTGTTAGATTTCCAGAGTTGAGATAACATAACCACTTTTTCATCTATCTCATCTTGGATACTTTTCATTCCAGCCATTAAGGGACCCATATGTGGATTCTTCTCCTTGAAGGAATATTTCTGTATGATTTCTTTATACCTTTAAAAATAACAGGAGTACTTGTGGCACCTTAGAGACTAACAAATTTTTGCGGATACAGACTAACACGGCTGCTACTCTGAAACCTGTCTTTATACCTTTAGACATTGTCATTGTCCATTTGTGGTACACAGCAGGCCCTGCTCACTCCAGAGATTCGTTTTACATTGTTGTATGTTTGTGTAACAGGTCGTGCTCACCACCGTGGCGCCTCCTGCTGGTTGCTCTGGGAATTAGCTCTGTCCTAGCCATGGAGCACCCTCTGCAGGTGGTGTCCCGCCCATTGCTCTGCTCTCCAGGGCTGTCTGGGACCCGCGTTGCTCCCTGGCTTGCGGTGGCATCTTCTGGACATAGCCCTCCAGCTTTGCCCCTGCTCTGTTCTCCCGCTTTCTGAGGGTGTATCAGCAGTCCTCAACCTGCACCTGCCTTCGTGGCCAACTGCAGACCCAAAGTCTAGCCCCTTGCCTCAGGGGCAAGTCACAGTCTGTATCAGGTCATGCTCCTCCACGGCCAGGTGCAGTGTAAGGGGTGGCGGGGAAGACCCAGGCCGGCCCATTACTCTGGGTCCTGGCCCAGGGACCCTCTGATGGCAGCCATGTCCTGCCCTCCTCCTCTCCCCTCTACTGTTCACGGTCCCTGGGCCACTTCCCCTTTAGCCCTTGCACCTTCTCGGCCCTTTCTTTCAGGGGCCTCAGCCTGGCAGGTATCAGGCTGGAGCTTTCCCTCTGCTCCCCTGAGCCTGCCCAGTGCTGCTCTATCTAAGGTGCTATCCCTGGGAGCCAGTCCTCGCCCCTTGCCTGTCAGGGAGAGACTCTCATCTCTTCTGCTTTGCAGCCTTTATATAGGGCCCAGCCAGGCCCTCATGGCCTGCTTCTAAGCCTTCTATGATTGGATGGGTTCTGTGCAGCCGCTCCAAGGGCTGCTATTAACCCTTTGTCTGCCAAAGTGGGGCAACTGCCCCACTACCGTTTGAAAGATCATTTCTCACTATCATAGTGAAACACTGCCATAAAATCATGCACAGCCATGCCTGTCAAAGATGCGTGATCCTGAAAATACCCAAATATGGAATCAGAATAGTATTTTTTACCTCTGAATCAAAGGCATGACTTGGAACTAATGGTGTTTAGATTATTTTTTTTTTAGTAGGGTTATATTTTTAGAAGCAATTTTTGGCACTATGTTTGTGCAGTAACACTTTGCACAAACTTGAGTCTAAATCCAAACAAATCTTTTTGCTCAGCTGCCCATTTTTCACAGCACAGCGTGGGCAGCAATAATGAAGCTTCACTCTCCATTTCATAAGCCTCTTCTGTAATTCCCTCCCCACAGCACTGCCCCAATATCTAGTGAAAGGAAGGGAATAGGTTAATCCTTCCCCTGGCAGAATGAGATTTACATAGAGCACAGCCTCACAGGAGCTCCAAGTGAGAAATTTCCTGTTGAAGTCAATGGCAGTCAAATACTCAAAACTTAGGAAATGCCAGAATTAAGACTGCCTGGGCAATCTTAATTTTGCTTTCTTGTCCATATGCATGATGGTACAATCTTCAATTACATGATCACATACTATTTTTTTCCACAGGCCCCCTGCATCATTCAGTGCAAAGGATGGACAATGATCACAGAATAGGCAGCAATTCTATATTTTGTGTTATCCTGATTGTTCAGTGTGTTGTGTCCCCAACTCATATTTACTGCACACTTTCAAACCTTACTCTAAAGAGAGAATTATTAACTTCATGGGCTCTTCTATGGCGCTCATCACTATAGTATCTGTAGGCTTGGGAGGATTAGATTTCTATCGATAAAAGTTGGTGGACATTGTAGAATAAAATCAACTGGTAACAGTCGGGATGCCTGCGGGGTTTAGGTGTCACTGCCCCTGTATTTGTGTCCTCTTGGAAGTGAGCAAGTAGGGTTGTGACCCCCAGGTTGCAGAGTGCTCCCTGCACAGCCGCAGGGCCATTCACACCTGATCCTGATCCCTGCCTGCAGAGCAGAGATCCCTCCATGCAGGACAGTGAGGAGGGGGAGCCCTGTTCTCAGGGGCAGCCACCCTGCTGCTGAATAGTTCCATCCCCAGGCAGGAGCCATTCAACACTGGGGTGGCCTCCCCTGCAGCTGGGGACTCATCCTCCTTCTTGGGGGACCCCTAGCACAGTTCTCTGCTCTGCCTTAGCAGGACCACAGCCTTCCTCACATCTTGCGCTTGCAGGGTCAGGTGCAGGAGTGCAGAAGCTCCCTAAAGTTGTGGGGGGGGCACAGGTGCCCAAACCATGGCTCCACCCCCCTGCCCTCATGCCACCCTTTCCCCCAAGGCCCCGCTTCTGCAACAACTCTTCTCCCCTGAGGCTCTGCCCCTTGCTCACTCCTCCCCTCCCCTTGTCACTCACACAGACAATACAAAGTGGGGTGGCCATGGCTCCTTCCTCCCCCCTCCGACTCCCTCACTCACTAGCCTCACAGCCAAGGAGGGGCAGTCCTGCTCGCTTGCTCACTCACCAACCAATAATATATGGAGATATACCTATCTCATAAAGCTGGAAGGGACCCTGAAAGATCATTGAGTCCAGCCCCCTGCCTTCACTAGCAGGACCAAGTACTGATTTTGCCCCAGCTTCCTAAGTGGCCCCCGTAAGGATTGAACTCACAACCCTGGGTTTAGCAAATCAATGCTCAAACCACTGAGCTATCCCTCCCCCATAACTATGGGAGCAGTTCCCAAACAGCTTAGGGCTCTTCCTCCTCCTTGCTGTCCTGGCCAGAGGGTCTCTGCTCTGCCAGGCCAGTCTCCTCTGCACCTTGCATCCCAGTGTCTTGGGCCCCTCAGCTGTACAGGGAGCAGGTTACAGCCCCACTGTCAGTGCTGCCCTAAGCTTAACTCCACCCTACCCCCTGTTTAATTTCCAACAACTAAAAATGTATCAATTTTTATTTAAGATTTTTTCTATTTGTAACTGTTTTTAATCATTGATATTTATTCTAATTTTGATCAAATTCTACCATGCCTAAGTATTTGAGCACTTCACAGATATGAACAAATTTATTTTCATAATACCTCTGAGCTGAATGGGTATTGTCCCCACTTCACATATAAGACACTGAGGTACAGAGAGATTAATGTCAACAGAGTCCACTAACTTTGGGTGGCCCGTTTGAGATGCTTAGGACCTGATATTTTTGGAGTACTTAGCATTATAAAGCATTTTGTATGTTCAAAGCACAGCTCCCTCAGCTGCAGCTGTTGTTCAGCTTGTCTGCAAATCAGACCTGAGATTCTGAGTGTCTGTTGCAGGGGCTGTGTTGGTGAGTATCTGAGTGTCTGTTGCAGGGGACAGTTTGTCAGTTTGACCGTGTGCTTGATTGTTTGATTGTTTGTTTGAACAGTGTGAATTGGGAGTGCTTTGTTCCAGGTGGGCCTTGAGTGGGCCTGACTGGTATAAAAAGGCAGTCAGCAGCGAACCAGCTGAGCGGCGAACAGTGGAGGCTAACAGAGGGAGTTTGCCTGGGATCTGTCAGAGAGCCCACTGAGCCTTACATCTTGCGGGCTTCTGTGAGTTGCTGCAACAGCTGAGGAAGCTCTTAGAAGGAAGGTAATATGGAAGGTGAGTGTTCAGTTGTTGTAACCTGCACAGGTTGTGCCATGTTTGTCTTTCTTCCACAGTACAGAAACGACTTTGTCTGTACAAAGTGCAAGCTGGTCTCCATATTGGAAGAGAAGGTTCGAGGTCTGGAGCAACAAGTATTGACCCTGCATTGCATAAGAGAAAATGAAGATTTCCTGGACAGATGTCAGGATATGCTTCTACAGGCACAATGTTCTGAAGAATCGGAGCAGGTTGCGCAGAGGGTACTGAGGGACGGTGTAGAAAATTGGCAGCATGTGACCTCCAGAAGAAGAAAGAGGAGCGTCCATGTACCAGCAATGGAGATACAGGTGAGCAACCGTTTTCATGTTCTCTCCACAGGTACTAATGTGGAGAGTGGAGTAGATGATACATCTGAGGGAAGGGAGCAGAAGGAGACTCCACCGATTGGAAGGCATGAGATGCACTGTCCTTGGGATGGGGGTTCCACGACCACCGCTCCCAAGAGAAGGAGGAGGGTGGTGGTGGTCGGGGACTCCCTCCTCAGGGGGACTGAGTCATCTATCTGCCGCCCCGACCGAGAAAACCGAGAGGTCTGCTGCTTGCCAGGAGCTAGGATTCACGATGTGACGGAGAGACTGCCGAGACTCATCAAGCCCTCGGATCGCTACCCCTTCCTGCTTCTCCACGTAGGCACCAGTGATATTGCCAAGAATGACCTTGAGCGGATCACTGCAGACTACGTGGCTCTGGGAAGAAAGATAAAGGAGTTTGAGGCGCAAGTGGCGTTCTCGTCCATCCTCCCTGTGCAGGGAAAAGGCCTGGGTAGAGACCGTCGAATTGTGGAAGTCAACGAATGGCTACGCAGGTGGTGTCGGAGAGAAGGCTTTGGATTCTTCGACCATGGGATGGTATTCCAAGAAGGAGGAGTGCTAGGCAGAGACGGGCTCCACCTAACAAAGAGAGGGAAGAACATCTTCGCAAGCAAGCTGGCTAACCTAGTGAGGAGGGCTTTAAACTAGGTTCACCGGGGGAAGGAGACCAAAGCCCTGAGGTAAGTGGAGAAATGGGATACTGGGAGGAAGCATGATCAGGAGAGTGCAAGAGGGGAGGACTCCTGTCTCAGACTGAGAAAGCGGGACAATCAGCGAGTTATCTAAAGTGCCTATACACAAATGCAAGAAGCCTGGGAAACAAGCAGGGAGAACTGGAAGTCCTGGCACAGTCAAGGAACTATGATGTCATTGGAATAACAGAGACTTGGTGGGATAACTCACATGACTGGAGTACTGTCATGGATGGTTATAAACTGTTCAGGAAGGACAGGCAGGGCAGAAAAGGTGGGGGAGTTGCATTGTATGTAAGAAAGGAGTATGACTGCTCAGAGCTCTGGTATGAAACTGCAGAAAAACCTGAGAGTCTCTGGATTAAGTTTAGAAGTGTGAGCAACAAGGGCGATGTTGTGGTGGGAGTCTGCTATAGACCACCAGATCAGGGGGATGAGGTGGATGAGGCTTTCTTCCGGCAACTAGCAGAAGTTACTAGATCGCAGGCCCTGGTTCTCATGGGAGACTTTAATCACCCTGATATCTGCTGGGAGAGCAATACAGCAGTGCACAGACAATCCAGGAAGTTTCTGGAAAGTGTAGGGGACAGTTTCCTGGTGCAAGTGCTGGAGGAACCAGCTAAGGGCAGAGCTCTTCTAGACCTGCTGCTCACAAACCAGGAAGAATTAGTAGGGGAAGCAAAAGTGGATGGGAACCTGGGAGGCAGTGACCATGAGATGGTCGAGTTCAGGATCCTGACACATGGAAGAAAGGAGAGCAGCAGAATACGGACCCTGGACTTCAGAAAAGCAGACTTTGACTCCCTCAGGGAACTGATGGGCAGGATCCCCTGGGAGAATAACATGAGGGGGAAAGGAGTCCAGGAGAGCTGGCTGTATTTTAAAGAATCCTTATTGAGGTTGCAGGAAAAAAAACATCCCAGTGTGTAGAAAGAACAGTAAATATGGCAGGCGACCAGCTTGGCTTAACAGTGAAATCCTTGCTGACCTTAAATGCAAAAAAGAAGCTTACAAGAAGTGGAAGATTGGACAAATGACCAGGGAGGAGTATAAAAATATTGCTCAGGCATGCAGGAGTGAAATCAGGAAGGCCAAATCACACTTGGAGTTGCAGCTAGCAAGAGATGTTAAGAGTAACAAGAAAGGTTTCTTCAGGTATGTTAGCAACAAGAAGAAAGTCAAGGAAAGTGTGGGCCCCTTACTGAATGAGGGAGGCAACCTAGTAACAGAGGATGTGGAAAAAGCTAATGTACTCAATGATTTTTTTTGCCTCTGTCTTCACGAACAAGATTAGCTCCCAGACTGCTGCACTGGGCAGCACAGTATGGGGAGAAGGTGACCAGCCCTCTGTGGAGAAAGAAGTGGTTTGGGATTATTTAGAAAAACTGGACGAGCACAAGTCCATGGGGCCGGATGCGCTGCATCCGAGGGTGCTAAAGGAGTTGGCGGATGTGATTGCAGAGCCTTTGGCCATTATCTTTGAAAACTCATGGCGATCGGGGGAGGTCCCGGATGACTGGAAAAAGGCTAATGTAGTGCCCATCTTTAAAAAAGGGAAGAAGGAGGATCCGGGGAACTACAGGCCAGTCAGCCTCACCTCAGTCCCTGGAAAAATCATGGAGCAGGTCCTCAAGGAATCAATTCTGAAGCACTTAGAGGAGAGGAAAGTGATCAGAACAGTCAGCATTGATTCACCAAGAGCAAGTCATGCCTGACTAACCTAATTGCCTTCTATGAGGAGATAACTGGGTCTGTGGATGAGGGGAAAGCAGTGGATGTGTTATTCCTTGACTTCAGCAAAGTTTTTGATACAGTCTCCCACAGTATCCTTGCCAGCAAGTTAAAGAAGTATGGGCTGGATGAATGGACTATAAGGTGGATAAAAAGCTGGCTAGATCGTCGGGCTCAACGGGTAGTGATCAATGGCTCCATGTCTAGTTGGCAGCCGGTTTCAAGTGGAGTGCCCCAGGGGTCGGTCCTGAGGCTGGTTTTGTTCAATATCTTCATTAATGATCTGGAAGATGGCGTGGACTGCACTCTCAGCAAGTTTGCAGATGACACTAAACTGGGAGGAGTGGTAGATACGCTGGAGGGTAGGGACAGGATACAGAGGGACCTAGACAAATTAGAGGATTGGGCCAAAAGAAACCTTATGAGGTTAAACAAGGACAAGTGCAGAGTCCTGCACTTAGGACGGAAGAATCCCATGCACTGTTACAGACTAGGGACCGAATGGCTAGGAAGCAGTTCTGCAGAAAAGGACCTTGGGGTTACAATGGACGAGAAGCTGGATATGAATCAACAGTGTGCCCTTGTTGCCAAGAAGGCTAACGGCATTTTGGGCTGTATAAGTAGGGGCATTGCCAGCAGATCAAGGGACGTGATCGTTCCCCTCTATTCGACATTGGTGAGGCCTCATCTGGAGTACTGTGTCCAGTTTTGGGCCCCACACTACAAGAAAGATGTGGAAAAATTGGAGAGAGTCCAGCGGAGGGCAACAAAAATGATTAGGGGTCTGGAGCACATGATTTATGAGGAGAGGCTGAGGGAACTGGGATTGTTTAGTCTGCAGAAGAGAAGAATGAGGGGGGATTTGATAGCTGCTTTCAACTACCTGAAGGGGGGTTCCAAAGAGGATGGATCTAGACTGTTCTCAGTGGTAGCAAATGACAGAACAAGGAGTAATGGTCTCAAGTTGCAGTGGGGGCGGTTTAGGTTGGATATTAGGAAAAAATTTTTCACTAGGACGGTGGTGACGCACTGGAATGGGTTACCTAGGGAGGTGGTGGAATCTCCTTCCTTAGAGGATTTTAAGGTCAGGCTTGACAAAGCCCTGGCTGTGATGATTTAGTTGGGAATTGGTCCTGCTTTGAGCAGGGGGTTGGACTAGATGACCTCCTGAGGTCCCTTCCAACCCTGATATTCTATGATTCTATGATTCATGTCAGGCATCCACAAAATGAGAAACACATGATTAGTGGTCCCCTGTGAAAAGTGTGGTTTGAGGAAGTAGACTAAACTCTGTGGCATGGACGGTGATAGAATGTAATTCTCCAAGGCAGCATTTCACAGCCTTAATTATGTGACTATTCATTCACTTTCTGCAATCACCTGCCTTATTCGCTACACATATGCCAACCAATGGGGAAGGGTCATGTAGACAAGTGTCCTTCACTAATGAAGGTTGCCTAATTGATCCCCAGGGCAGGACCACTAGAGGGGGATGGAACCGTGGTTTTTCCAGCCGAGATATAGTGAGATTTAGGAATATTGGGTTCTATTCCAAGTGCTGGAATGGAGTATAGTCTAGTGGGCACATCTCTGCCCATCTGCCCCACCAGTGTGACCCTTTAAGCCCTCTCCCTTCCAACCTGTCCCTGTTTTCCCCTCAAACTAGCTCCTTGTCCCAGGTCCATTCTCCTTACCTAGCCAGTCCCAATCTTCACTCCTCATGTTCTCATCCCATGCCCAGCAAGCCCAAGTCATGACCTTCCAGACTCCCAGTCTCCTTTCCCAGCTAGTCCCCACTAGGCTCCTCATTTGATCTTTCCTCCAACCCCACTGGCTCTCAGTTCCAATCTCAGTGTCTCTGCCCACCCCAGTTCCTTGTCCCAGTCTCTTTGCCCAGCCAGTCCCAGTTCTCCCACCTCTTCACTAGACCAATCTCCCCTTCCCCTCTGTCCCACTGGTTTTAAGTTCCAGTCTCTTGCCCAGTCAGTCCCAATCTCCCATCCCAACTCCAAGTCCTATTTCCCCTCTTCCCATTCACCAGCCTCCAGTGTGGGGGAAACTCAGACACCCCTAGGCTCTTTTTCCCAATCTACTCCCCTTACCTCTGGTCTGGCTCATCCCCTCTCCATCTGAATCAGGGAGCTTTCTCCTCCATGCTGCCTGGGCTGAGGGAGGAGACATAGTCTGCCTGCTCTCAGTTAAGGTACACCAACTTGGATCTGACACAGCCCGCAGTAGTCTAGAGCTGCAACTACAGGGAAAGTTCTGCTCAGATGTCAGCTGGAACGTGCTCAGTGTGGATGGAATCTTTGGGAAATTTACCTGCTAAAACCTAAAGTCTTTTCTGAGCATATGCAAACTGCTTGCCCCCCACCCCCCCAAAAGGCTTATACCTTAACCAAATTTGGACAGATTTTCAAGGAGGTAGCACAATTTTAAGTCCCTGCTCCAAAGCCTGGGGGAACTAGAGCTTTTCAAAGACAATTTTGCCAGAATTTAACATGGGCAAAACAATATTTTTTCCTAGCCTTCTTGGAAATGCCATGACCATTGTAGCTGAAAATAATAAAAAAATCAGACAAACACTGACACTCGGTAAGGTAAATTTCAGCCCAAATGGTTATAGTTTGACAAATTTACAAGGATCTGAAAACAGAATCTTATAATGGGAAGTGGCTGGCAACCTTAATAATAGGTGGCCCTCCCAGCATCACCTCTAATTAGAGGAAATATTTATTACCAAAGGTGGAAAGTTATCAGTCCTCATTTAAAAGAGATAACTGGAGATGGCTGAGCATTTTATTAAACATTTTTTCTCAATGAAAATGGCTTTTCAACAAAAAACATTTATTTTCCCTGTTGAAATTTTCCATTTTTTAACTAAATAAATGAAAAATGTCTGGGGTTTGGACGAAAAAACCCCCACTATTGTGGAAAACTAACGATTTTTAAAAAAAATCTTGAGGAAAAACAATAGACACTTTTCAAACAAGTTCTAGAGGTAGTAATGTTAATTGGTCTATTGCTCTCCTGAACTGGACGCTGCTTCTAGATGTCACTCTTTCTTTGTGGACTATATACCATATGCTGTCCTCTGCTGGTGCTCAGGGTAACAATATGAAGCAGAGTAGATGGTGCAAAAACAGTGAAAGGCTGAGGACAACCATCTCCACTGTATTTTCTCCCTCAGTCTCCAAACAACTCATTGGGCCCTCTGTATAGGCAGGGGGTTCAAGGAGAATGAGAAATTGGGGATCAGCTGCTCTCTGCAACATGCTGTCTTTGGGGGGTCTTATAAAAGCCATGCTGTTTAGGGGAAGCAAAGGAATTATTTTGAGGAATGTATTGAGCAAAGAGCCATAAATTCATAAATTTAAGCTTGCGAGCTCAGTGGCTTTTTCACCTGAGCTTGTAAGTCCATTGAACTTCCTCTCAAATATTACTATCAAGTATGCAAATGTAAAGGGCCCCAATTAAATACTGTACCAAACAAAAAACTTCGGATACTTTGATTTTCTGGAATAAAGCCAAAAGCTTACCCCTCTCCTTTCTTTTAAATAGTATTTCCTTAGAGCAGCTCAGCTGGTTTGGTAAGAATAAAAAATGATTTAAGCCAAATTTGAATTTGAATTGAACTTCATATTTCAAAATAAAATTTTTGAATTTTTTACAACTCATCAGAAATTGCACTTGGGGGGGGGGGGGGGAAGGGGGCACATCTGTCTGTCTGTTTGTTTGTTTTACTTGGCCTGGATAGACTAATCATGGCATTTCTGATATGGCCAATACTATGAATTACTGGAAACTTCTTAAAAAGTCAGTTCTTGTCAGCTTTCCAGCCTGACTTTTAAGCAAGAGTTTCTGATAAGCTTAGGATAAGCACAAGAGCATTTGTATCCAGACAGAACCAAATCTCCAAACCATCTGAGGTTCACCCAGTCCTGCTATTCATAATGTGTTAATTCAAAGTATTAGAGGCAAACTTTAACTTGGATTTGAGAGAATTCAGCAAAATTATCTGTTGTCAGAGGTAATATTGACATATGTACTTTTCTCTGTGAACTCCTGTAGTTTACACTTTACACTTGCATACTTGATAGTAATATTTGAGAGGAAGTTCAATGGACTTACAAGCTCAGGAGGGATAGCTCAGTGGTTTGAGCGTTGGCCTACTAAACCCAGGGTTGTGAGCTCAATCCTTGAGGGGGCCAGTTGGGGATTGATTGATTGATCCTGCTTTGAGCAGGGGGTTGGACTAGATGATCTCCTGAGGTCCCTTCCAACCCTAATAATCTATGATTTTGTTTAAGTTGTAACAGAAATATTAACTGAACATCTGAAATAAATATAGGATGACCGTATTACTTTGCTGTACTACTTCCCTCTTCTGGTTTATATATTTCATTTGATCCACACATCTTCCATTCCTGTCTATAAATATTGTACAAAGATAAAGGGTAAGACATGGCCCAAAATTTTCCTACAAACTACAACTTCTCATTTTGTCTCCCTTCCTTTATTGTATAGTATACATGTTTTCTTATTAATAGTAATTTTGTTTCAGACACAGACACTTCATTTTATGTTTTTCCTCTAACATGTTCCTTTCACTGAACTAGTCCATCTTATGGGACATTCTGATATCTGAAATTTATTTTCATCCTGAATTGGGTTGAAAAGTGAAAATATTAAGCTTTTCACAAATGGAAAAATAAAAAAAAATTAAAATGTCAAAACATTTCATGTTGACACTTACAGTGAAAACTAAACATTTTGACATTCCTGAATTGAAATGTCATTTTGATTTGTTGAACTGAAACTAGTTTGTTTTAGCTTGATTCATCATTAAGCAGTGTCACCCAAAACTGCTGCAGTGTTTCATAAGTTGTACAAGTGTCTCATGTCCCCATTCTCATCTGTGGGCTGGGTCTTCCATATATCTGATGCACTGTGATGATGTGACTCCCATGATGCGCTAGATCAGTTCAACCAGAGGGAACACTGGTGCATCACAGAAGATGTTGTCCCTCTAGGGAAATCAGCACATTGGGGAGAATAGGGGAGAACCTACAGTTCTTATGAGTTACCACAGTAGTCAAGTAGGCAAAGATTAATGTCAAATTCCTGGGAAACATTTTGATTGTTTTGTCAAACTTGCATTTTGATCTGGGTCTGCTTGGCTTGAAATGAAACATTTCATTTTGATTTTCCATCAGAAAAATTTCCCATGGAAATTTTTGACTTTGCAGAAATTGTAGTTGATGGGGGGTGGGGAGGAATGGGGGAGGAACACTTTGATGGTAAATTCCCAAGTGTCTCTAGGTAGTATGAAAAAGAAATGCAAGTCAAAATTCCCATCTTGCTGCCAACATTATTTCTTGCCACTGCTGTTCCAAATTCTGCTCATTAAAGTATTCCAGCAAGATGTTTTAAGAAGTTTAGCATGTGTTTGTGTGTGCATGTAGGAGGAGAGGACACACTGTGTAACAGCAAGTATCAGCATAATTAATGGATGATGGTAATGGAAGGAAAGAAGCAAAGATTTGATACCCTCGGGCTTACAAGTTTTCAATGTAAGACCATATTGCATTTTCTAAATGGAAGAAACTGATGTGTATGAAGGAATAATTGAAAGCTGCCTTATTCATCTGAGCATATATTTATAATTATTCATTGACAATAAACCTGCAGGTAAAACACACCCATTACTCTTTAGTCTAATAAACCCTCGGGGCTACCAGACCCATTCAGGAGGTAAAGGATTAATAAAGAGAGAGATGGAGTCAAAAAGTATGTGCAAAAGGTACTTATGTTCATTAAGAGTATAAATTGCTGCAGAGATTTCACAAATTATACAGAATAATTCAGTTTCATTTAGTTGGAACTGCTGTTTATTTATATGTAGTACAGAATGGTAACAATAGATATTGCAAACAATTAAAACAAACCTTTACTATTAATTCCACTCTTGTCATCTGCAGCTGGCATCTTTATTAGAAGAAACGGGGCAGATGTATTATTTTAAATGTTTTTTAGATTTCCCACATCACAAGAATTTTGTGTGGTTTGTTTTCTTTTAATAGGATGGTTATGGCCCTGACATTGGGAGCAGATTATTGACATAAAATTAATACCCAGATGGTCCAATCATTATCAAAATATCATTAAAAGAAGAAAACAGGGGCTTGTTGGATTTACTGAATTATCTCATGCACTTCTATGGAAAAAGATGGGCAACACGCATTCATTTCTTAAAGGATATCTTTCACGGGTCAAATGACAATTTACTTTGTCTTGACTTAACATTATGTTGAGGAAAGGTCAAAGCTGAAGTGCTGAGACATACTCACCTCTGAGTCTTACTAAGTACGATGTTTACTATAGATAGATGAGAGTATATTCATTGGCAAAGTATTAGGAAAATGAAGTGTCTGGCCCAGATTTTCAAATGTGTGCATTATGACCTGGATGCAGCTGAGGGGAGAGTAACAAGGGAGCCATTTGCAGCCCCCTGATCCTGGGTCTGGTTCCATGCTGGCCAGGTCAATACGATAATTTAGAGCAATACTGAGGCTGCTCTAAACTTTATTGACAGGCTGTGGCTCCAAGGGACCAGTATGCCATCCAGAGAATTCTGAGATGTCTGGTTAAGCTGGCTTTTTGATAGCTTGTTTTGCCGGAGCAGCACAAAGCAGGCAGAGTATGGGCTAAGAATCTGGTTCTCTGTGCCTAATGCTGTTGGGACCCTGCATATAGAGCCCATGTCTCCAATTTCCTTCAATTCTTCAAAAGCTAGTGATAATGTACAAATAATAAGAAAAGAGAACAGATCCTTGGTTAGGCTTTTTTTTTACTTGTTGTCTGTCATGAGTTATTTCAGGTGTACCATCTCGTCAGGGGGAGCTAACAAAAAAATTAGCTCCTTACTTGTGTTACTCCATACACCATGGATCATCAAACTAGATGTGCAGACATTGGGACAAATCTGGCTGTGCTGGATGTTACCACTAACAAAGGATTTGTATCTTATGACTAAACTCAGCAGGAAGAGTCACAATACGTTGCATTAAATCAAATGTGACCTTACAAAGTCTTAATATAGGTCAAACAAGTTTAGAAATGATTTTTCATGGCTAAGCACACAAAACAGAGGAAGGCAGGGGAAAAGACAGGAAGAACATTACAATAATATATGTTAAGGTTTCTAATTTTGTTTTAAATCTCCAAGCATATTAAAGGAACATTGTAATGAGATTGTTTTTTAATATTGCTTTAGGGTCATTACCACCATTGAACACAATGGAAATTATTTCCACTGACTTCAATGGGCTTTGCATCGAGCCCTAAATGACTACAGGAAAATTACCTAATAAGAATATGTATAACAAACAAGTAAATTATAAGACCATATTTTAATATACCATCTGAAAATATTGAATTCTCCATTGATATGTATTTGGGAGCTATGTAATCTCCGGTGTTTGCCATTTTAAAGTGATCATGCTAATAGGAAGTGCAGCTTTTTGCATCAAGACTGGAAGATGAAAATTTCACCCATAAATACAAATGTAGTGTAATATGCCATCTGCTCCCTTTTCCTCCTGCCCTTCCTTCCACAGGCTCAGAACAGTCTCTCAAAACTCCCACAAAAAATAGAGGACTTAGGGTATGTCTACACTACGAGGGTAGTTCGATTTCTCTTAAATCGAAAATGTAGAATCGATATTGCAAAGTCGAACGTGTGTGTCCACACTAAGGACAGTAATTCGACTTTGTGAGTCCACACTAACGGGGAAAGCGTCGACACTGGAAGCGGTGCACTGTGGGCAGCTATCCCACAGTTCCCGCAGTCCCCGCTGCCCATTGGAATTCTGGGTCGAGCCGCCAATGCCTTCTGGGTAAAAAAAAAGGGTCGAGGGTGCTTTTGGGTAATTGTCATCATCCGTCCGTCACTACCGCCCTCCCTCCCTCCCTGAAAGCGCCGGCGGGAAATCAGTTCGCGCAATTTTCCGGTCAGTGCCAGCGCGGACGCCACAGCACTGCGAGCATGGATCCCGCTGCGACCATCGCTGCAGTTGTGGCCGTTGTCAACGCCTCGCAGGTTATCATCCACCTTTACCACAGGCAGATGCAGATAAACCAGGCGAGGAGGCTACGGCACCGCGGTGAGGACCTGAAGTCTGAGAGTAGCACAGGCCTGTCAGAAAGCACGGGACCCAGCGCCGAGGACATCACGGTGACAATGGGTCATGTGGATGTTGTGGAACGGCGATTCTGGGCACGGGAAACAAGCACGGACTGGTGGGACCGCATAGTGCTGCAGGTCTGGGATGAATCCCAGTGGCTGCGAAACTTTCGCATGCGGAAGGGGACTTTCCTTGAACTTTGTGAGTTGCTGTCCCCTGCCCTGAAGCGTAATGACACCCGGATGCGAGCAGCCCTGACTGTCCAGAAGCGAGTGGCCATAGCCCTCTGGAAGCTTGCAACGCCGGACAGCTACCGGTCTGTCGCGAACCAGTTTGGCGTGGGCAAATCTACCGTGGGGGTTGTTGTGATGCAAGTAGCCAACGCAATCGTTAAGGTACAGCTCTCAAAGGTAGTGACCCTGGGAAACGTGGAGGTCATCATAGATGGCTTTGCCGCGATGGGTTTCCCAAACTGCGGTGGGGCTATAGATGGAACTCACATCCCTATCCTGGGACCGGACCACCAGGCCAGCCAGTACATTAACAGAAAGGGATACTTTTCAATGGTGCTGCAAGCACTGGTGGACCATCGGGGACGTTTTACAAACATCAACGTCGGATGGCCGGGCAAGGTTCATGACGCTCGCATCTTCAGGAACTCTGGTCTGTTTAGACGGCTGCAGGAAGGTATTTACTTCCAGGACCACAAAATAAGTCTTGGGGATGTGGAGATGCCTACAGTGATCCTTGGGGACCCAGCCTACCCGCTAATGCCCTGGCTCATGAAGCCCTACACTGGCGCCCTGGACACTGAAAAAGAACTGTTCAACTACCGGCTGAGCAAGTGCAGAATGGTGGTGGAGTGTGCTTTTGGCCGTCTCAAGGGGAGATGGAGAAGCTTACTGACTCGCTGTGATCTCAGCGAAACCAATATCCCCATTCTTATAGCAGCTTGCTGTGTGCTCCACAATCTCTGTGAGAGCAAGGGGGAGACCTTTATGGCGGGGCGGGAGGTTGAGGCAAATAGCCTGGCATCTGATTACGCCCAGCCAGACAGCTGGGCGATTAGAAGAGCCCAGCGGGACGCGCTGTGCATCCGGGAGGCTTTGAAAGCTAGGTTCCACAGTGAGCAGGGTAACCAGTGACTTTTAAGTTTCTGTACAGAGAAGCTGAACCTGCCACCATTTCTTTACCCAGTTAATGTTGACTATCCTCTCCAGTTACAGACCCCCTTCACCCCCTTCCAAAAAAATAAAATCAGTTTTATTTTCTTAATGAACACCGTTGTCTTTATTACTGTTTTCGCGGGAATGTTTTAAACCTGGGACGCAGACTGTGGTGGGGAGCGGGTGTAGTGTACTGATGCAAATGATCCTTCTAAACTCCAGGAATGACAGGATTCGCAGTGGCGGACTGGTTGTTTGAACCTGCCAGCCCTCCTGAGAGGGACTGCGTGTATGTGGGGGCTATGTGACTTTATGGCAGGGGGAGGAGGGTTACAGATCCCCTGCTGCGTGGCTCTGTGATCCAGGACAAGGACCGCTGCATAAGATCTGTAACTGCCCTCCCCCGCCACAAAGTCACAGAGCAACCCCCCCGCCCCACGCACAGAACATGAAAACCACCTCCCAGACTGACCAGGGTAACTAGTCACTGCACTGTGTATGTGCCCTGCTGCTGGACCTGCCCCCGCCTCTGTACCCTGCTAAAGGTGACTGTCCTGTCCAAGTACCAAGCCCCTTCCCCCCCTTCAGACAGACTCTCCCTCAAAAGAACATGATTGAAACAGTAATGAACAGAAACGTATTTTTTATTAACAACCACACATGAAACTGGGGGGTGAAACTTGGACGGAGGCTTGGGTGAGGCGGGCAGGAAAGGGCTGTCATTCCCCAAAATTTGAAAAGTCTTCTGGTGCTTGAGCAGTCTGCAGGGGTGGAGTGAGAGTTTTCACGGACTCTGCCGCCCCTCCTTCTTTGGACTTTGGGCGAGGGGGGTATGGGACTTGGTGGCGGGGGAGGGCGGTTACTGATAGACTGCAGCGGGGCTCTGTCCTCCTGCCTCTGTTCCTGCAGAACATCAACAAGGCGCCGGAGCGTGTCCGTTTGCTCCCTCAGAAGTCCAAGCAGCGTTTGAGTCGCCTGCTGGTCTTCCTGCCGCCACCTCTCCTCACGTTCCATGTGTGTCCGGTGCATTTGGGACAAATTCTCCCTCCACTGGTTCTGCTGTGCTGCCTGGGCTCGGGAGCAGCCCATTAGTTCTGAGAACATGTCCTCTCGCGTCTTCTTCTTCCTCCGCCTAATGTGCGCTAGCCTCTGGGAGTGTGATGCCAGGCTGGGTTGGGAGACAGTCGCAGATGTGGCTGTGGGAATGAGAAAAAGGTAGTGAATTCCTCTGAAACATAAATGTAGTTGTGAACAAAGAACATAGTCTTTCTCTGTGAACAAGACCATGCACCGCACCTATCACATGCGCACTCAGGACAAGGTCGAATTTTCGGACCTCGCCTTCAGTGCCTGGGGTCTTGCACTGCCGATCTGGGAAGCGGGGCAGGACACCGGAATTTCTGTAGCAGGCAGACATGGTAAGCCGTAGACTTGTGGCTGCTTAAAACTTTAGTAATACCACTGGCCTCCTTTCACATTGAAAGCAATGCCAGTCTCTGCTGCCAGCAATCGGCCAAGCATGAACTCTGGCCCTGTCCCACCCCCTCGCAGATGTCCCAGGGAAAGATCCCTGTATGCTGCCCCTCTCCCGCCTCCACCGCGTGGCTGTAAACCAGCGGTTACAGTTCTGTAAAGGAACTTGCAAGCAGTCCCAATACTAACAGTCCCCTACCTAATTCAAAGCAGGTCATCATGAGCGACATAACAATAATGAGGATCTCAGACAGCGAGAAGGAAAGGATGCTTCGGGAAAGCCTGCAAAGACCAGGGCCCTATGCCGCCATGCTGTGCAAGGCAATGTTCCCGGAGTACTTGAGGATCTCCTGGCGCGGGAACGTCTCCTACTTCGGAGGACCCACTAAGGCCGCTCTCCCCAGGAACCTGATGAACAGGCTTTCCCATTACCTCCAGGAGAGCTTCCTCGAGATGTCCGTGGAGGATTTCAGCTCTATCCCCGGACATATAGACCGCATTTTAATATAGCTGCAGTGGCAGGGACTAAAGAGTGGAGCGGCTTGGGCAGCAGAATCATGCACAACCGGACACTGTTAGATTTTTTTTTAAATAGTTGGAACTGAATACTTAAGCGCCCAGGGTTAAGAAATCATGAAGAACACATTGTTCTTATTCTTAATATTCCAGTTTTGTTAAAAATAAATGTTTAGATGTTTAAAACACTTACTGCTTGATCCTTCCCCTGAATCTGTGTCCGGGTTAAATGCTGGAGAGGGTTGGTAGGGGATCTCTGTAAGGGTGATGAAGAGCTCCTGGCTGTCGGGGAAATCAGCTTGGTAAGCGCTGTCGACTGCCTCGTCCTCCTCATCTCCTTCCTCATCTTCCCCGTCCGCTAACATGTCCGAGGAAGCGGCCGTGGACAATATCCCATCCTCAGAGTCCACGGTCAGTGGTGGGGTAGTGGTGGCGGCCGCACCTAGGATGGAATGCATTGCCTCGTAGAAATGGGATGTGTGGGGCTGGGATCCGGATCGTCCGTTTGCCTCTTTGGTCTTCTGGTAGCCTTGTCTCAGCTCCTTGATTTTCACGTGGCACTGCGTTGCATCCCGGCTGTATCCTCTCTCTGCCATGGCTTTAGAGATCTTCTCATAGATCTTTGCATTCCGTCTTTTGGAGCGCAGCTCGGAAAGCACGGACTCATCGCCCCACACAGAGATCAGATCCAAGACTTCCCGATCAGTCCATGCTGGGGCCCTCTTTCTATTCTGGGATTGCACGGCCATCTCTGCTGGAGAGCTCTGCATCGTTGCCAGTGCTGCTGAGCTCGCCACGATGTCCAAACAGGAAATGAGATGCAAACTGCCCAGACAGGAAAAGGAATTCAAATTTTCCCGGGGCTTTTCCTGTGTGGCTGGTCAGAGCATCCGAGCTCGGACTGCTGTCCAGAGCGTCAACAGAGTGGTGCACTGTGGGATAGCTCCCGGAGCTATTACCGTCTATTTCCATCCACACCAAGCCTAATTGGATATGGCCATGTCGAATTTAGCACTACTCCCCTCGTTGGGGAGGAGTACAGAAGTCGAATTTAAGAGACCTCTATGTCGAACTAAATAGCCTCGTGGTGTGGACGGGTGCAGGGTTAATTCGATGTAACGGCGCTAAATTCGACATAAACGCCTAGTGTAGACCAGGCCTTAGTCTTGCCAAGTGCCTTGCTTGACTGGGGTGTTGAGTGCTCAGCATATTGTGAGTTTAAGCTCATAGAGCTTTCTTAAGGCCTTGTCCCTGCAGACATAGATGTATATGAGTAAATTTACACACACAAGCAGTCTCAGTAATTTCAAGGAGACTAATTGTGTTTGTAAAGTTACTCGTATGTAGTATTTCTATTAGAACTAGGTCCATGGAACTGTCGAAAGCTACTGTTTCTTACGTATGTGATTGTTGCAGTTCCCTGCATCACTCCCAAAAGCTCTGATCTTCCTGTTGATACAGGAAATATTGCTACTTTGTTGTTTAACAATTAAATCTTTCATATATATAGTACCTAGCAGAAATATAGTTTTAGTTTGGCTCAAGTGATCTGTGACTGTTCTGTATTCCACTGCAGTTTTCCTTTAAGGCTCCTAAGACTGGGTCATCAGTAGTCTCCTCAATACTACTGAGAGCTTGCTCTTTTTGCGACGTGGTGGTACACTAAGAAACTACAGAACAATGTAGTTTCTCAGTTCACCTACTGCAAGTGCTCCAGAAGCACAATTTTATATATTTGAAAAACACCATGACACTGCACCCCGCTAGAAATTATTAATTTAATTTTATATATAAATAATTTACTTAATTTGCACAATTGCAAATCCCACAATATTAGGCTTTGTAAGGGGGTGGCACCTATCTCTTGCAAGAGCCCCCTGGGTGAGTGTGTGTGCCTGCACTCTCTGTTTGTGGTGACCCCTGTTGGTTTCTCAGGTGGGTTTTCAGTGACTCAGCCCTCCGGCCAATTCTCACACACCATCTGTATGTGAAACAGAACAAACCCCTTCTAGAGTATGTACTCTTTAACTTGTCCCAGCCCTGGTATGGGGCCATACTCGCAGGGCTTCCTCCCTGGAGACACTCTTCCTGTGGCCCTCCCTGGACTCAGTCCTAACTTGGCCCCAGCAGCCAGCCAGGAGTTCTTTCTTTGCTCTCCCGGTCCCTGCCAGCACAGAGCTGTCTGTAGTCCTGCTGCTCTTTCAACCAGCTAGGAACACATTCCAGTCTCCTCCAACTCCAGGCAGCAACTGACTGACTCTGGCCCTGCAGCTCCTTTTATGTGAGCCTGCTTGCCCTCATTGGCTGCTTCCCTGCAACCACTCTAGGCGCTTGAAGGACTCCTCTTCTGCTCCTCTCTGGGAGGGGGTGTGATAGGACACTGAGGCCTCCAGCAGGGGGCATCTGGGCCTAGTCCACCCCATCACAGGCTTTCACCACATTGTCAGCTGGGCAGCTGACAACAGGAGCCCTGCCATGTGTGGGGCTGACAGTGGGAACCCCGGGCATTAATGACTGTAATAGCTGCAGCAAAATATCTAGTTATCCAAAAAAAATTAGCAGGCATAACATAAAACATGAGTGTTTATATTGTTCCAGCAATTTTTTTTAAACAAATAGGTCTTCTCTGGCTTTTCCAAATTACCACAATTATTAAAGGCCCATTATTACTTTTCCACAATTCTCCATGTCTTGTCCGCAACTCAGCTGCAATTATTTGAGAATCATCCTGCAATTCAAGTAGGGCCTCATATATAAAGTTTTTTTTCAGGGGATTACTTCGAAGCAGAACACATTAATAAGCTCAAGTAATTTAATTTTGGGGGAAGAGAAAAGGGCATTGTGCCTCTAGCAGTATCTCTTCTTTATTTCATTCCTCCTCCCCAGATAACTGGTTTGCCAATCAAACAGGAGGACATTACTGGCTCCTAATCACTAGCAAATGCATGAAGCTGATAAAGGAGATGATAAAGGGGAAATTTATTTCTAAAAAGAGAAATTAAAGTCAGCATCAACAAACAACTAAAAACCTTTGTCCTCTGAATCTGAATATAAGGGGGACCCTGGATTAAATTTAGGGCCAGACTCTCAGCTGATGTTTTATACCAATTGAGGATCTTGCCTTCAATCCCTAACTTCACAACACAAAACAAATTGTGTTTTGGCCAAAAAATTGTATATTGCTTGCCAGTGGGGAGGTCTGGAGTCCATTGTTGATGGTGATTGCCTCAAAGATCTTCCTTTTCCTTAATGTCCTCATAGCTAAAACCCTTTTTCCTTTCCCAGTTGTCTTGTGCCTTGCTATCTGTAGCTCTTCCTTTCTGGTTTTTCTTCACATCTTTTCCCCTCCACAACATGTCACTGCTAAAGTATTTTTCTGTGCTCACACCATCAGTCCACCTGCTCAAACCCCTTCATTAACTTCAAATTTTCACATCAAATTCAAACTCATTGTTCTCATCCTCAAGGTTTTACAAATCTCACAATGTGGTTTTGTTTCCATAAGAATCTCTAAAATATTCTAAATTTGTGGCTGGTCCCCATTAGTCCAGAATGCCCCAGATAATCAGTGCAGAATATTTGGAGGCTGTGCCAGGAAGGAAATGTATCTGATATAGTCTGCATTTTTTAAAATATGTGCATGGAACCAAATTCAGACAAAGTGTAAGGAAACCCAACTTCTAAAGTCTTCTCACACAGCCATCTACACACCTTTTTTTTCCCACTTGAGCCTCTAGTTACTAAATTGCTCTGGTTCACCAGGTTACCACCCTCATTCAGATTCCCTTCTTAAAACCCACATCAACTGTGACACCTAAAAGAAATGAAGCTACTGTGACACTTTATTTCACATGGAAGAAAAAAACCTTGTTTGGAGATGCTGTATGCACAGCTTTGTTGACTAACCTCTTAATCTTGTGATTGTGATCCCCAGTTTTATCTACCGTTTGGCTTGTCCTGTCATTGCATTGTGTGAAATTAGGGCTACATTCTGCAATCTGATCCATGCAGGCAGACACTTATACTCATGTAGATGTCAACAGGGATCCCTATGAAGAGGTCCACCCACATAGATCTGATTGCAGAACTGGGTCTTTAGATAGCATGGTCTTCAGGGCATTTTAGGTGCTAGCATACTTTTGGACACAACACATTAATAGTAATTCAGTGGTACGTGCACCTACGTATGCTATTGCTGAATCTGGCTCCATATTATCAAAGTTGGGTTAGTCTGCTCCCCAAGCCCTGACTGCAATGAAAAACATGCTGACTGGCTTTACTTTGAAAAGACTGCAGTGCTTGGCATGCTAAAATCAAAGGTGCTGTCTAGAAGACTTGTTTCTCTGATTAAACAAGTCCCTATTTGTCCGAAGACTTGACTTGTCATGAAAGTGTTTATACACAGTACAGCTACATTTTTACTAATGTGCACTCTAGTAATGTCTTACTATATTATATATTTAATAAAATACTCTAAATAGGAATGCCTTTCAAAAATGATTTTATAAAAATAGTTGTAGTGCACACTCGTTTTTAGAGAGCAACTCAAATCACATGAGAACATATATAATGAAACATAATGAAATATGAGCTTTGCAGAGGGGGAAAAAAGCTTTAAAGTTACATTGAAGATAAGTTACAGTGTAATGGTATATTCTGTTTAGGCTTCCAAATGAATGAAGCAGTATTTTCATTTCCAACTTCATTGATCCCCGTTGTTAGAAGTCTTTACTAAAATATGCCTCATTCGAACACAAAATACTTGGCCACAAATGAATGCCCAGATAGGAAGTATACTGTATTAAAAAGTAGATCACATGAGAATAATCAATACAGTCAACTTATTTTTGAGGAGCAGTCTGATTTTATTTCAGGGTAGGGATGAAAATATATTGATTTACAGATATTTTCAGGTGTAGGTAGATGATGAATTTGACTTAAATAATGTAAGTAACAAAATATTTTTATATTACTTTTTCACTCTGAAGGATCCTAAAGCATATCACAATCTGGATATTTACAGCACCACTGAAATAAAGCCACTGGTTGAATGGCGGGTGGCACTAAGTTAACACACTTGTTACATAAGGGTAAGGGAATGCAAATTTTGACTAAAGATGCATCTGATATTACAAAAAATGCTATGCATCTGCTTTTGTACAAATCTACCTTGGGTTTTTTAATAGATGCTGAATATCCACAATTGCCCTTGGAAGCTGTGAGTTCTAAGCACCATTGAAAATCAGGCCACTTGAGTACATGACTACATTTATATTTAGGTTCCCAATTTCTGGCAACTGTGTTTGAAAATGTTCGCCTAAACCAAAGTGCCTTAACAATACCACATCCTCCCTAAACACACCAACCCTCAGCAAAGCATATGAGCCCTCAGCCATCTCTGTATTACCTCACACCCTGAAAAAATAGATGTCTTACAACATGCACTGAAGATTTTGAATGTTTTGGACTAGAGAAGATGGCCTCGGGTGAGCACTGCTTTCATCTGGCCAATGCACCTCAAGGCCTCAAGTTTGACAGTATGATGGACTACCTAAACTTAGTTGTAACCACTGTGTACCCTTCCCCAAACTTTGAAGACTACCTACCAAACTTTTTCAGATGGATGGATTAGAATAGAGTAGATCTGTGGATCCTATAAATTATTCAGTGAGGCTGACATTCAATTCTCCACCCTTCCACCTGACCCTCTTCAGGAACCTTTCTCATGAGAATATGCCAAGAGAAGAGGTGAAATCTCTTACCCATGGAGACAACAGAAGAAGTTCCTGCTGAATTTTGGGGAAACAAGGGATGGGAGCTTCATCCAATCTTGGACCTCAGGGAACTCAACTCATTATCAAGGTCAGATTCCACATGATCTTCCTGGGTCTCTTATTCCTTTCTTTTTCCCTTCATGACTGTTTTTGGACGCTCACCCTGAAGGATGTTTATTTTCATATTGGCATCAGCCACAGAAAATGCCAAAAAATCATAATAAGATAATATCTCTACTGAAACAAAGTCCTCTCATTTGACCTTTCCACAGTGCCTTGGATATTCATGAAATGCCTCTCTGTAGCAGCAAGTCACCTGAGGAAAGCAGGACATCCACATCTACCCTCATTTAGATGATTGGCTGACAAGAGCAACATCCTAGGCAGATCTCTTGGAGGCCAGAGGTAACATCCAAATTGTTCAGAGCTTGTAGCTGCTTATCTGCTGTAAAAAGTCCCACACTGATCCTGACCTCAATATAACCTTTATTGGATCAGTTTTGGATTTGACTCAAGGCAAAGTCTTCCTCCAAGAACACCAATTTATGAGAACCTGCAGTGCAACAGTCGCTGCAGGAGAGTTCACTTCAACAGGTGATATTATTCCTCAGGCTGATAGACATTATGTTATTAGCAACTTATGTAACCCCATTATCACAATTTAAGAATGAGATCACTTCAACCCTGACTGGCGAATTATGTACACCCAGTACATGTGACTTTCACTGCCCAAAGTGGCACTCAGATGCCTTCAGTGGCAAACAAAAGAATGAAAATGTCAGCAGAGAGCTATCTTTCGATCCTCTTTCTCCCTCTGTCATGGTGATCTCAGATGCTCCCAGTCTAGGGTGAGGAGCACATCATCAGGACTTCAGCATGCATGACCACTGGAACTTCTGGGAGCAGAAGCTTCAGATGTGTTTCAGAATTGAGGGAAAACTGCTGGACCCTTTCCTTCCCTAACTTCAAGGCTGAGTAGTGTGAATGGTTACAGGCAACAACACAGCAATGTTTTATGTCAACAAGGAAGAGAGGGTGGAATTCATTCCAGTTGATTAGGCAAGGAAGCCATGGCTCTGTGGGAATGACGCATTTATCCCATGGCTAGTCACCTAGCATGGAAAGACAGTATACTAGCAGACCAACAGAGCTGAAACCAACCAGATCAACATTAGTCATACTTGAAGGATGCTGTAGCAGACTCAGAGTAGCAACCGTGTTAGTCTGTATCCGCAAAAAGAACAGGAGTACTTGTGGCACCTTAGAGACTAACAAATTTATTTGAGCATAAGCTTTTGTGGGCTACAGCCCACTTCTTTGGATGCATCCGAAGAAGTGGGCTGTAGCCCACGAAAGCTTATGCTCAAATAAATTTGTTAGTCTCTAAGGTGCCACAAGTACTCCTGTCCTTGTTGCAGATTCAGTCTTCATCAAATGCAATCAGCTGGACATAGACCTGTTAGTGAAAAAGCAAAACAACAAATGCCAAAAAAATTGCTCGAGGGCAGGAATAGACACCAGCTCCATGTGAAATGCCTTGCTCCTCAACTAGGGGAAGAGGATTCATTATGCTTTTAAACCTGATTCCTCTAATTTCCTTTAGGGGGAAAAACAATCCAGCAATTTTTCTACACTGAGGAGTGTTATAAGAAAACCTATACAACTGTGTTCTCGGGCAAATTCAGTTTGTAACAAGGCACCATCTATGGCTTGCCTTTGAAACATTCCTGTTGCAGAAATAGACAGAGTAGCCACTTAGAGCTGTATCTATATGTTTGTGAAATGTCATTTCCTTGATCTGATCTTTAAGTCTGATGTACACTCTGGCAGAACAGTCCTCCAATTGGTTTTTAACTAGTCCTCCGCCTCATTCCCACCTCCTGGGAGGGAAAACTACTTCCTAAACTCCCATACAGGAAATGTTCAGAGGTCATGTGAAAAAGAAATAACTAGATTTCTTCATGATGGACAATACATTTCACACTCCCCACCCACTTTCCCCTCTTCCTCAGAGTTCAGGTAATTTAACCAGATTTTCAGCCAAGGTTGGAAGGAACTGAGGTGTTGGTGCAGCATCCCTTGTTTTTATACCCTCATCCTTTGACTGTTCAGAGTTGAGGGCATTCCAAGGGGCACTGCACGATCCAAGCTGCACATACCATGAGTGTCAGTGCACAGAATGCATCTCAAACAACTCTGGTTACAGGAGAGTAACCTTTGTATTAGGGCTGTCAATTATTCACAGTTAACTCAATTGATTAATTCAAAACAAATTGCGTCGATTAAAAAAAACTTAATCGTGATAAATCACACTGTTAAATAATAATAGCATACTAATTTAAATATAAATATTGTTGGATATTTTTCTGCATTTTCAAATATATTGATTTCAATTACAACACAATACAAAGTGGACAGTGCTCAGTTTATATTATTTGATTACAAATATTTGTACTGTAAGAAAAGAAATAGTATTTTTTTCAATTCACCTCATACAAGTACTGTAGTGCAATCTGCTGATGATGCTCATTAAAAAAATAATGCATTAATTAAACTTCTGACTGAACTCCTTGGGGGAGAAATGTATATCTTCTTCTCCATGATTTTACCGGCATTCTGCCATATATTTTGTGTTATGGCAGTCTCGGATGACAACCCAACATATGTTGTTCGTTTTAAGAAAACTTTCATTGCAGATTTGACAAAACGCAAAGAAGGTACCAATATGAGATTTCTTAAGATAGCTACTGTACTTGACTCAAGGTTTAAGAATCTGAAGTGCCTTCCAAAATCTGAGAGGGATAAGGTATGGAACATGCTGTCAGAAGTCTTAAGAGTAACACTCCAATTCGGAAACTACAGAACCCGAATCACACACACACACACAAAAAAAATCAACCTTGTGTGGATGGTATCTGACTCAGATGATGAAAATGAACGTGTGTCCATCCGCACTGCTTTGGATCATTATCAAGCAGAGCCCATCAGCATGGAAGCATATCTTCTGGAATAATGATCGAAGCACGAAGGGGCATACAAATGCTTAGCATATCTGACACATAAACACCTTGCAATGCTGGCTACAACAGTGCCATGCAAACCCCTGTTCGCACTTTCAGGTGACATTGTAAATAAGAAGTGGGCAGCATTATCTCCTGTAAATGTAAACAAACTTGTTGTCCTAGCGATTTTGGCTGAACAAGAAGTAGGACTGAGTGGACTTGTAGGCTCTAAAGTTTTACATAACTGCACTCAAACAAACAATGTAACAACAATCTACATTTGTAAGTTGCACTTTCACCATAAAGAGATTGCACTTGTATGAGGTGAATTGAAAAATACTATTTCTTTTGTTTATATTTATTACAAATAATTTCACTGTAAAAAAGCTAAAGTGAGCACTGAACACTTTGTATTTTGTGTTGTAACTGAAATCAATATATTTGAAAATGTAGAAAACATCCAAAAATATTTAAATGGTATTCTATTGTTTAATAGTACGATTAAAACTGTGATTAATTTTTTAATCATTTGACAGGCCTACTTTGTATATATCTATACATTTAAAAAAAATAAATCTTGAGCAAACTGTCTAGGTAAAAGTTGTTTTGCCTTTGATATGGACCATAGTGTGACAACACATGAATGGAATTCTGCTCATATTGACTCATAGGTTTGAGACATCACATGTTTAATACACAAATTGTTGAGTTTACCTGAATTGGAAAGTCATGGGAAAGTTAAATAAATGTAAAGATATAAGTATCATCCAGTATTTGTCATTCTAATTCTTGTGATACTAAAGTGGACATGACTCTTAATCAATTCTATAATACCAGTGTATTGCTAATTTGTTTCTGCAAGTTGGGGGAAGTAATGGGAAAAGGATATTAATTTCATATATGTCAGGGGTGGCCAACCTGTGGCTCCAGAGCCACATGTGGCTCTTCAGAAGTTAATATGCGGCTCCTTGTATAGGGAAAGTCTATAACAGAAATAGAACAACAGATGAATAGATGGGCGGAGCACTTTGAGGAACTCCTGAATAGACCAGCACCATTAAATCCACCAGACATTGACCCAGCCAACGAAGACCTTCCAATCAATTGTGATAGACCAACCAGAGATGAGATCAGAAAAGCCATCACTATGATGAAGAATAGGAAGGCGGCTGGACCTGACGATATTCCAGCAGAGGCCCTGAAAGTAGATCTGGATGTTTCAGTGGAAATGCTGTACCCACTCTTTGAGAAGATATGGGAAGAAGAAGTGATTCCGGCAGACTGGAAAGAGGGATATCTTATTAAAATCCCCAAGAAAGGAGACCTCAGCAATTGTGCCAACTACAGAGGAATCACACTTCTGTCGGTGCCAGAGAAGGTCTTCAACCGAGTCCTCTTAGAGAGAATGAAGGATGCCGTCGACCCACAGCTACGAGATGAGCAAGCAGGTTTCCGGCAAAATAGATCATGCACGGACCAGATAGCAACGCTCCGCATCATAGTCGAGCAGTCTATGGAGTGGAACTCCTCATTGTATATCAACTTTGTTGACTATGAGAAAGCATTCGATAGCGTGGATCAAGAGACTCTCTGGAAGCTCCTTCAGCACTATGGCATCCCAGCAAAGGTGGTCAACCTGATTAAGAACTTATATGATGGCATACACTGTAGAGTGATCCATGGAGGGCAGCTTACAAACAGCTTCCAGGTGCGAACCGGAGTCAGACAAGGATGCTTGTTGTCACCATTTCTCTTTCTCCTTGTCATTGATTGGATTATGAAGACATCCACTTATGAGCATAGGAACGGAATCCAGTGGACGTTGTGGACCCAGCTTGATGACCTGGATTTTGCCGATGACCTTGCACTCCTTTCGCATAGCAAACAGCAGATGCAAGAGAAGACCAACGTAGTGGCAGCCATGTCATCACAGGTTGGCCTAAACATCCACAAGGACAAGACCAAGATCCTCAAGATTAACTCCATCAGTAATGACCCAGTCACACTGAATGGAAGCCCTCTGGAAGAAGTGCAGTCCTTCACCTACCTAGGTAGCATCATCGACCAACAGGATGGCACGGACGCAGACATCAAAGCAAGGATAGGTAAGGCAAGAGCAGCTTTCTTACAGCTCAAGAACATCTGGAGCTCTAGAGAGCTGTCTTTGGCAACAAAGATTAGACTGTTCAATTCCAACGTGAAATCAGTCTTATTGTATGGAGCTGAAACCTGGAGGATAATTAAAACAACCACCAGGAAGATCCAGACCTTCATAAATAGTTGCCTTAGAAGGATTCTCCAGATCCGCTGGCCAGACACCATCAGCAACATCTACCTCTCGGAGAGGACCCGTCAACTTCCAGCAGAGGAAGAAATTAGAAGGAGAAGGTGGGGTTGGATAGGACACACACTACGCAAGCAGCCAAGCAACATCACTAGACAGGCATTGCGGTGGAACCCCCAAGGCAAGCGGAAAAGAGGCCGTCCAAGAAACACCTGGCGACACGACCTTCAGGCTGATAGCATAAAAATGGGCTATACCTGGAACCAGCTAGAGCAAATGGCCCAGGATAAAGGACTCTGGAGATCTGTGGTTGGCGGCCCATACCCCGACTGGGGTGACGGGCATGAGTGAGTGAGTGAGTGTATAGGCACCGACTTTGGGGCTGGAGCTATAGGTGCCAACTTTCCAATGTGCCGGGGGGTGCTCACTGCTCAACCCTGGTTCTGCCATAGGCCCTGTCTGCACTCTACCCCTTCCCGCCCCCTCCCCTGAGCCTGCCATGCCCTTGCTCCTCCCCCCCCCCTTCAGAGCCTCCTGCATGCCACGAAACAGCTGAAGGAGGGAGGGGGAAGTGCTGATTGGTGGGGCTGCCGGTGGGCAGGAGGCACTGGGAGCGGGGGTGGCGGTGGAGCTGATGGGGGCTGCTGACATATTACTGTGGCTCTTTAGCAATGTACATTGGTTAATTCTGGCTCCTTCTCAGGCTCAGGTTGACCACCCTGATATATGTAGTCTTCACATTGAAAATAGTTCCAGATGATGATACTGTGCCTCAGAGAATTTAGACTATTTCAATGATGAAATATCTTGCTTGTTTGGTAGGTGTGCATAAAACTAGTTACAACTGCTCTGAAATGCTGGAACCAGGCAACTGTTTGTCATGAAGAAATCCAAACAATTTCGATTTAGCTGGGTCCAGGTTACAAAAACAGATTTACTTAAGCCTAGCTGAAAAAGACTCGTCTCACAAAGTTGACAGTGGAAACGTGACTCATGAGGTTTACAAATTTGAAAATGACTTTTGGCTCCCTGGAGTTTTCCAAATGTGTTTGGGAGATTACTAAATAAGCTGAAAGAGAGTTAGACAGAGGTTTAAAAAAGTAGGATTTTGTTTAGCCTGTTTCACTTATCTCTGCTAAATGAATAAAACAGATTGTAGTTGCATTACCTAGTAATTACAGAGGTGTTGGTAGCAACTCCATAGTTAAGGTTGTATTGAGATTTGCACTTAACGGAGTAGTATAAACCCTCTATTTCACAGTTCAGTGATTTAATTTAGTCTCCAATGTCAATGACTCTTCAGAGGACAACTGGATTGCTCATAATATTTGTTTGATAAAATATTTACTTGGAGAGGAAATAGTTAAATTTTTACATTTTTTATCTTAAGCACATATTCCCCTTATGTGGCATAACTTAATTTAGCTTTGCAAAGCCAAGCAATGGAACTGCCAAGATGTGCAAGCTACTTTTGTTCTGACACTGTTTCTCCCCCCATCCCTTGACTTGGTAGCCCTCCTGCTCTCTTTCATTCTCTAGTTTCTGTCAACATCTGGTCCCACCCTGCTACATATGTCCAGTCACAGCCTTCTTGTGATGTGACATCCTTTGGCCGTGGGGGGGCCCCACTGGATCAAGGCTCACCTTTGGCAGCTCACAGGTTTGCCAGACCACTATGGTACTTTCATACTGGATATATAAACTCTGACTTTAAGTCTTCACCTTTCCTTGTCCCCTCTTGATAATAGGGGAGGAGGGGCTAGAATATGGTGGGAGAGGGCAGGTAGATGGGGAGAGCTGAAGACAAAGTTCCTTGAGAAACATATTTTGGGACTCTGATACAGAGATAGCTTCTTCATCTGGGGAAACTCCTGTGGTTCATCAGAGGGGAGTCTGGTGCCAATGAACTTTAGTAGGTTTGTCAGACTAGACTTCACCTGATGGAGCCTTATGATGTGAAAGAGGACATTGGGGCAAGAATAAGACAAGCACTGTGGTTGGCGGGAGTGCTGGGGAGGATGCCAGGGCATTCCCTGCTGGAAAACCCATCTTCAGTCTCTTGATTGGCTAAGTTGGCAGCCGGTTTCAAGCGGAGTGCCCCAAGGGTCGGTCCTGGGGCCGGTTTTGTTTAATATCTTTATTAATGATCTGGAGGATGGTGTGGACTGCACTCTCAGCAAGTTTGCAGATGACACTAAACTGGGAGGTGTGGTAGATACCCTGGAGGGTAGGGATCGGATACAGAGGGACCTAGACAAATTAGAGGATTGGGCCCAAAAAAACCTGATGAGGTTCAACAAGGACAAGTGCAGAGTCCTGCACTTAGGACGGAAGAATCCTATGCATTGCTACAGACTAGGGACCGAATGGCTAGGTAGCAGTTCTGCAGAAAACGACCTAGTGGTCACAGTGGACGAGAAGCTGGATATGAGTCAACAGTGTGCTTTTGTTGCCAAGAAGGCTAACGGCATTTTGGGCTGTATAAGTAGGGGCATTGCCAGCAGATCGAGGAACGTGATCGTTCCCCTTTATTCGACGTTGGTGAGGCCTCATCTGGAGTACTGTGTCCAGTTTTGGGCCCCACACTACAAGAAGGATGTGGAAAAATTAGAAAGAGTCCAGCGGAGGGCAACAAAAATGATTAGGGGTCTGGAGCACATGACTTATGAGGAGAGGCTGAGGGAACTGGGATTGTTTAGTCTCCAGAAGAGAAGAATGAGGGGGGATTTGATAGCTGCTTTCAACTACCTGAAGGGGGGTTCCAAAGAGGATGGAGCTCAGCTGTTCTCAGTGGTGGCAGATGACAGAACAAGGAGCAATGGTCTCAAGTTGCAGTGGGGGAGGTCTAGGTTGGATATTAGGAAACACTATTTCAC
Organism: Emys orbicularis; assembly: GCF_028017835.1. NCBI lineage: Eukaryota > Metazoa > Chordata > Testudines > Emydidae > Emys > Emys orbicularis. The sequence goes on along the minus strand of NC_088684.1, from coordinate 47,437,117 downwards.
TAGGAAGGTGGTGAAGCACTGGAATGCATTACCTAGGGAGGTGGTGGAATCTCCTTCCTTGGAGGTTTTTAAGGTCAGGCTTGACAAAGCCCTGGCTGGGATGATTTAGTTGGAAATTGGTCCTGCTTTGAGCAGGGGGTTGGACTAGATGACCTCCTGAGGTCCCTTCCAACCCTGATATTCTATGATTCTAAGTTCTCTGGCCCTAATGCCTGGCTTTCTCCTTCCTTGGGCCCTCTGCTTTCTTCCCCTACACCATGTTCCAGCTCTCTACCCCTCATTGCATACTGACATAATTCAGATTCTCTTCATATTTGTTAATTTTATTAGAATTAAAAAGTCAAGAAAATGTGAAAAATAAACCAAAAGTAAAGATTAAAATTATCTCTATGTAGAATGGGGCGAAAGGAGTAGGAGTGATGGGGAGGGTGTCATGAAAGTAGGGAGCTGTGCTTTGCAGTACGACCAGAGAAATGGGTGAGGGCCATGGGACTGAGGAAGGAGTAAGCCAACACAGTCCAACTGCCCATTCCGAGCCCAACTGCCTGGACTGACTCCCTTAGGAGGAGCTTGTTGTGGAGTGACTTATTTTGGCATATTCATATTTGGATGGCAAGTCATGTGACTTGATGATTGTGTTGATGTTAGGGTTGTCTTAACTGGTGACCTTTATATTTTTAGTGATCATGTTGATAGGATATGCACTGAACAATCTTCACTCTAAGTTAACAACACTTTTAGTGTGGTATTATCAAATAATAGGCCTTTCTCTCAATGTGAAATTTCAGATCCTATGTTATGATCCATCGTAGGTGGCCAGTGGTCTGTCTAGGTAAATTTTTTGAGTGACCTTTTAAAGCTGCATTTGCAAATAACATACTGCAGTCTATATAGAGGGACAACTTCTATATGTACTCATCGTATCATGTATTATGACAAAACTATTTCCTTATAGCAAGAAACTCCATTACATGACAAAGGCAAAAGCATCTGGCTTTGTCTACTCCCTAACAGTCCTGTAAAGCAAAAACCTAATATCTTAAAATTAGTAACAATATGGGCTTTAGGCCTAAAAGATATAGGTTTACATCCAGAGAATCCACAAAATATGGTCCTAAAATCTTCCTGGTGAACAATTATTTTTTTCAAACCATATGCCTTCAAAACTTGAATCATTAAATCTCAATCAAATCAAAAGCTTTCTTGGCACTCGCTGTTAGCATTAATGTAAGACTCTTAGATTTCAGAGCAAAGCAAATTAACTAAGTCCTCTGCAGATACTGCTGGCTGAGCTTTGTTTTTTAATAAAGCCTGTCTGCTCTCTGAGTAATGAGTAGAAAGTGTATTTCAGACCTAAGCCATGACATTGCACAGGGTTTTACTAGTCACATTCTGACCGGGTGCCTGGATCGCCACACTGTGAATGCCATAGTCAGGGCAGACTGCAAGAAATAGGGCAAACAATCCCCCCAAACTGGTGGCTTATTCCATAATTAGATTCACCACGCCAGTAACAAAAGAGCTTCTGCAGTATCACACTGGTTTAAGAGAAGACACAGTCCCTTTTAGGTATTCCACCCCTTGTCTCCCATCCGAACATTCAATTCTAATATAGTGAGGGGTTATTGAAAACCCATTTCACCATATGTGAGGTTCTACTAATCCCAAAGGATCAGAAATTTATCTCCAGGCCAATATGAACCTCAGATCTTACCCAAATACTATGCTGTCAGCCAATCCTTAGTAAACTAGCTTAATATTTATTAAGAAAAAATTTATAAATGGTCAATAGATCATATACTTACAAATGATTGCAAAGTCCGTATATCAGGATTGTAGCAGTGATGGAATAGACTGCTGACTTGCAAAAGTCTCTCTGGTAGCTTGCAAAAAATTGGAAGGTCCTCAGTCCATTGTTCAAAATACTCCTTTTAGTTGTAAATCCACAGTCCAGAGAATTAGAGCAGGAAAGAGGCAAAATGGAGGTGTCTCAGAGATCTTTTGTATCCTTTCCCATGTGCATGGAATTTTACTGTTTCAAACAAAACTCACAGCCCAGGTGCATGGAAAGTTACTGGCCCAAAATGGAATCCAGGGTCACATGTGCATATCACATGTCCTTACATGCTTTGCTGACTCTCAAGGGCAGCCATTGCCCATATTCTTTTTGAGGCATCCACAGGGAAAGCTTACTGGGTGGGATGAATTTCTTCCATGGTCCATTGTCAGCTGAGTGTCCTTAATAGGCCATCAACATGTGGCTGTCTAGCCCTGATGTAAATCTATTTTGAGGGCATCACCCAAGAACACCACACATGTAAGAGATACAAATACATAGCCAATATTAATAACTTTAGATACAAAGATGATACATGGATTTAATCAGCATAATCATAGGCTATAGATGGTAACTTTTCCATTGATACCTTACATGATACAGTTTGCAAGATGTGTTGCAATTGTGTAACAGTGATATGGATGGTCACCTTTAATCATACAGATTCTCACACATTTTTAGTAGATTTTGGCCTTTAGGAAGCATATGAGTCTGGGCCATTCCCTTTTTAATAAATGGTCTTCCTGGACCTTCTGGGGGAAAAAACAAAATTATATTTCTTTAAAAATATTGTTGGTGCCTGGGGCAATTTTACAACCCTTGAATGCTGGCTGCCCTGTAAAAACCCCATTCTTCCTTTACATTTGTTCCTTTCCTAGCATTAGAATCAACTAGAGCTCGTTATCTTACATTGCTGATTTTTAAAGAATGGGAGAAAGTGTATATAAAAATGTACATCTTCACAACACCATCTAGCAGAGTATTTTTCTGACCATGCCTGGGTGAATGTACTTCACCCCTTAAAGGGATATAGCAGCATACGTGTTTCTCCATGGATTGGGGAGCCCTGTAGGGTGGTACAGTGGTGCTTTACTTACAACATAGGAGCAATCTAGCCATCTGTGTCTCTGAATCCCCTCAACAAGATGAGGATAATACTTGTGAATCCTCTGGAAATACTACTTAGTGCAGGGCAGTTGCATAATTAGTAAAATGCCTTAGGCATTCGGATTGGGGCTCAGCAACTTTCAAGTAGCATCTCACAAGGTGACACACTTACTTGATGGGGACAGGGGGGGAGACAAGGAACCTGAATCAGAGATTAAGCAGTGTGAACCACAAATGAAATGCACTTTGTTTGATACTTTGTCAAACTGAATTGATATGTTTTGATTCAGGTCAATTTGACATTAATCTGTGACCACCTGAATGCACTCTATTCATTGAATGGACACATTGTATCAGGGGACTCGCAGAACCACAGCTGCACCATGGAAAAAGTAGTCCAGCCAGTGAACCCAGCCCATAGAAAACCATGAAGATGAAGGCTCCAAAGTTCAGTTCCCGTGAGGGACCACAGCAGCTCAGGCAGACATAGTTCAATGTCAAACTGAGACAAAACATATTTCAATTAGGTTTAACAAACAAGCGAAACATTTAATCAAAACATTTCAACATAGCTGAATTGAAAAATGTCTAAATGACATGTCGTTTCCAAATTAAAATTTTCCAAAACTTTGTGAAAAAATGTATACTTTGACTTTTCATCCTGATTTGGGATGAAACCTTGTTTCAGAATATCAAAACTTCCTGAAGGATGGGAATTCTGACACTTGACCAGCTCTGTTTAACACAGATTACAGTAAACTCAGTGCACTAACTCCTCCCACAAAATTTATTCAGGCTACACTGCACTGCTGGATGACTTGGAACAGAATAATCTATTATGATCCAAGGAGCAAGTGCGGGATACACACTCAAAACTGCCTTCACCAAACAAGGGCACGCCACCAGAGACATAGATCACACCATGAAATGGGGCACCCAAACATCCCCATAAGAACCTGCTTCAATACAGAACTAAAACCCGCTCCCACTGTACACCCCCATTTGTCACCTACTACCCCACACTGGAGACCATATGGGTATCATCACACAATTACAAGCCATACTCTATGGGGACCACATCCTGAAATAAGTCTTTCCTGAATCCCCACTTTTGGCCTTCACACAACCCTCCAAGCTCATCATCAGATCTGAATTAATATATTTCAGAAGATGATAGTGTCCAAATAATCTTTCCCAAGCTACCGTTTGTGAGTGTACTTCCTTTTTGATTAAATAGCCTGTCTGACCAGGAAGTGTTGGCGATTCTTTAGATCATGCTAAAAAAAAAAAAAAAAGTGTACTAACTCCATAGTCCCTGCTTTGTGATGTTCACTTATGGAGAGTGCTCTGGAACAAATTCTGTATAGTGTTGGCATTTGTACTAGCCATCCCTGGACATTCAGGCCCAACAGAAATGGACTTGAATTATTCCCAGCTTTTTCTCAGATTTAATTATATCATATCTGTATATAAAACCGCATGATATCTCTGTAGTCCTGTAATAAGTGCTGGTCCCTTGTTCCTAAAATTTTAGGAAACAGAAACAATATCATATGATTTAGGTGACCAATTGCATGACACAAAGAATGAAGACGTAATCGAAGAAAATAGTTTTACAAACAGCCCCCAGACTGGTGAATATTTTTAAGAACAATATTGCAAAGTTACAAATAATGAGAGTAAATGTTGTTAGTCAAAATGTTTGCAGAAATTTGAAAAGAGACAAGGTTAAGTTCATTGACTAAAATGCTTGTTACAAGTTTGCTAAACTCTGATTATGAGTTAAAGCTTCTTGCCTTGGGAAATACTTTGACACCAATTGTAATAATTTCTGGACTATTCATTGTCACATTTTAAATAGCTGTTCTTGTCCTTATTGTACTATATTTACAAGCAGTGTATTATTTCCTCAGATGAGCACCTTTCTTCATTACTCACAGCTGTTGTCTTAACACTATAGATATGTCCAAGTCTATTGGGTCTACTTGTGTTTTGAGTACAGTCACATATGCAGTGATTACGGATTATTTATGAAGCAACCCAACTCATTATTCCTTACATTCATTATTATTGCATGGAGAAAAATGACTTTCATATAATAAATCTTTGCACCTTGTCTTTTTTTGGAAATTTAAGATCGTATCTTGTAATAGGGCACTTTATGCCTCTAACATTCCAGAAGCATATTTTTGCTGCCTGCTCATTCATCAACCAGCATACAACTATCAATGAACTACAATAAACCCTATGCCATATATAAAATCCCTGGAAAAGCTCTTGAGTATTTTACATTCCAACATCTTAAGATAGCTGTATAAACTGCATCTGTAATAGGGAATGTAAAATTCAAGAGAAAAAGACCTATCACAAAATATTGCAAATATCCATTTACTTAGAAAGAACATCACCTGTGAGAACACTTTTTAAATTGCCTTCATCTGGTTACCACTTTAAAACATATGGAAAGAAAGATTAAGGCCCTTTTAATGAAATCAAGCAACCATATTAGTAGTAAGGAGGGGGGATTGTTTTAACAGGGACACATATCCCCAGAAACCTTTGGCTATTCTGTTTTGCAGGCTGAATGGACAGATCTTGAAGCGGAAACTGTTGATGGCAAAGAGAGAATATTTTTGGTATATCAAAGAAAGCAGAAATCTTTCATGTTTCAGAACTAATCAAAGCTTCCTACTTCTTGTAGAAATTGTGCGCATCTATTGGAGTACAGGAGGCAGTTGAAAAGCCTTCAAAAAGGGGATGACAGGAAAAGGGAGTGCAAGTACAATTTATCTGACTCTGCTGATTTTGTATCCACTAAAATCTATGTGTGACGTTATTGACATGAACTGTGACCGTATAGCTCATGGTTGCAACCAAGGTCCTATAGTTGCACCAAACCTTGTACAAAGGAGGTCAAGTACGGTGTCTTTATAAAAATAAAGAGGCAGAGCAGACTGCAACAACTATCAACTATTTGCTCAGCATGGTCAGCAAGGTGCTTGCAGTGGTCCTGTTGAAAAGACTCCAAGACTTTGCTGAGACAGTCTACCCTGAGAGGCAGCTGATCACTCCATGACTGATGTGTCCTTCACATTGCACTTGTTCATGCCTTTTTCTTGCAACAACAGGCACCTCTCTATGTAGCATTTGTTGATCTACAAAAGGCCTTCGACACAGTTAGCAGGAATGGCATCTTGAAAATTGGCAGTCCACAAAAGGTGCTCTCCCCATTCAAGGAGTTCCACGAGGGTATGAAGGGAACCATCCAGTATGAAAATGAAATCATCTGAGTTTAGTATTGATACTGGCATGAAGCAAGGCTGCATCTTAGTGCCCACTGACTTTGGCATCTTCTTCTCTATTCTTCTTAAGTATGACTTTGGAAATGACCAGTCTGGCATACTAATTGAATCGAGGATGGATGGCAGCTTGTTTGACATCAGACGATTCAAAGAGCAGAAGGCATGTCATCCAGCTTACTATTCGGGATCTGCTTTTCTCAGATGACACTGCAATAGTCTCTAATTCACCTGATGAACTGCAGGGCACGATGAACAAGTTTTCTGATGCAGGCACCAAGTTTGGCATGGTAATCAGTCTCGAGAAAACTGTTGTCATGTCACAAGGTACCAACATTCCAACTAAAATCTATGTCAATAATGAAGCTCTGGACAATGTGGATCACTTCTGCTCTCAGCTCAATTCTTCCCAGCTCGCTTAACCTTGATAGGGAACTTAATGCTAGAATTGGCAAAGCTTCTGTTGCCTTTGGCAAACTTACCTCATGTGTTTAGAATAACAAGTTGCTAACCCTGAACACAAAGGTGTCTATCAAGCTTCTGTCAGATCTCCAGGAGGGGGGAGTCCATCCAGCTGACCTGTTGGGAACAGAAAGTGGGGTTTTACCAAACCAAGGCACTCCACTGAAAAATAACAGAAGTATTGGAGCATAAGCTTTCGTGGGTGAATGCCCTCTTCATCAGACGCAAGGACTTGCGTCTGATGAAGTGGGCATTCACCCATGAAAGCTTATGCTCCAATACTTCTGTTAGTCTTAAAGGTGCCACAGGACCCTCTGTTGCTTTTTACAGATTCAGACTAACACGGCTACCCCTCTGATACTTGCCACTGAAAAATGTTGTTCTTGCTACGCTTGTAAGGGATAAAACTGTCTCTCCAAGACAGGAGGGGAAAAATCTCTGCATGGGTGAAACTTCACAAGGGAGTGGGGTCCAGCCCAGAGAAGTTCCAGAGGGAGGGGCCGAGGGCAGGCATGGTTGCAGTACACCCTTTTCTTGCCAAAGCCTCAAACACATGCCTGAATTAAAAGCCTTCTCCAAAGAGGCAGAAGAATCTGCATCAGAGTGTCTACCAGAGGCACAGAGAACTGGGAAAATGCAATAGATACTAAACAAGCCAAATTGAGTGAACAAAGCCTGTCCACCATAGATTTACTGTTAATCTTGTGTCTTTTACTATTTCATCTATGGGTCAAGACAAAGGAGCTAATACTAATGGTTAACCCTTTAAAGTTGTGGAAGAAACTGTTGTACATGCTAGGGATGGTGATAAGACAGCCCCACAAGAAATTTACTTTTCAGCCTATACCTGTAAACAGACTAGAAGCCAGCCAGCCACCTCTCTGAGCCTTATTGGGGAGGGCAAGCAGGCCCCAGGAAGAGGAGCAGGTGGTGAAACCTGTTACAGTATCCTATAGCAGAATTATCTTCTTATGGGATACATAAAGTGATCTAGGGCCATATTTTTAACCACAGCCTAAATTTATAACTCCTATTAGGTTTTAGGAGTTTTGTCAATACAAATTAGAAACAAGAGTTTTCAGCTGATCCCAGGACATGGTAGCACATTTTGATACTTTAGATCTATGTGTACCTAGTTGGAGCTTTTATGAGTGGATTTACTCATTTTCCAGCTCCTAATAGTGTGAACTGACTGCAAACATTTATACCTAAAGGTTAACTGTACTTGAAGGTAGTTGTCTTATGAAACACAAACTAGGCTGTTCTTTGAATATATTTTTCAAACATTATTCATGTTAGCTCACAGAATCATAGAAATATAGGGCTGGAAGGGACCTCGAGAAGTCATCAAGCCCAGCCCCCTGTGCTGAGGCAGGACCAAGTAAACCTAGATCATCCCTGACAGGGTGTCTGTCCAATTTCTTAAAAACCTCCAATGATGGAGATTCCACAACCTCCCTTGGAAGCCTATTCCAGAGCTTAACTGCCCTTATATTTAGAAAGTTATCCTAATATCTAACCCAAATTTCCCTTGCTGCAGATTAATCCTACCTTCAGTTGACATGGAGAATCTCCATGATTAGTTTTCCACATAATTGCTTTATTTTTTTATACTTGGTTAGAAACATCTGATCAAATGCTGCCTACAGTTGTACACTTGTAACCAACACCGAAATCAATGGGACATCATGAACATGAGGACAGAATGTAGCCCACACAATTTGACTCCTTTGTTTGTTGTCAATGGGAGTTTTGCCTTAGTAAGGGATGCAGAACTGGGCCAACTCTTTGCCTCTCCGGTTAGTTTTAAAATGTTCTTGTCTTCTGTAAATTCCAAAATTGTTCAAACTATAGTACCTGTTATTTAAATGCCAGCTTCTATAGAAACTCCTTCTGATTTGGGAAGGGTATCAATAGCTGAAGTTAGTTTGAACATTCATTTTCTGCTTTTATATCTTAATAGGACTTTAATATTTTTTTTCCAAAATTCAACAATGTTTTTCTTAATAGTCCTCAATGGAGACCATCTCCATCTTGCCTCCTTCTACAGGGGCCTGACAGCCTGGTCAGAAAGGGTTTGATGAAACTAACTTCAGAGACCAGCATTGCCGCCACTGATCATCCATACATATTCCTATAGAACAATGCAAGGTTCTATCTAAGTACTGAGCTAGCTTGCTCATTCTGAAGCATTCACTGGGTCATTGAGCTGCTCAGGACTTCATAGTAATCTAAACACTGAAAAGTGGTCAGGGAGTAGAGCTGAGTGGGAAATGGTTTCCCTCTCCTGCAAGAATTTTCAAGATTTTGACTTTTTTTCCTATCCCAAACCAGAAGAAAGTTAAAATCTCAGTGTTTATGAACTGTAAATCCAACAAAATTTTTGAATTGGGTCAATTGAAACATTTTGTTTTGATTTCAATCTTTTAAACTTTGGTACTACAAACTTAAATTTCAGAATGAAAAGTCCTTTTCCTAAAAAAAACACCTTTGTTTCAAAATGTTGAGACAGAACATTTTGACAACTTTGAAGCTCTTTTCAGCATTTTTTTTAAAACGGGAAATTCATCATAACAGACCCTTTCCCACAAAAAGTTTTGTTTTTGACAAACTGCCTTTTTCTGATGAAAAAACTTTGTTGAAGACTTCCCAACCAGTTCTATCAGGGAACTTGCTTGCTGGTTAAATTCTCAATTGCAAGATGGTTACATGTCTTTTATTATACAACTCCAACTCACTGCTGAAGTAAAGTATTATCCATTTCCCTTGAGCTTTTTACATTTTTGATACAATATGAATTTTTGTCAGTTTTAAAACTGGATGATTTCTTCTGAGGTATTTGACAGAGGTCAATGTGCCTGAGACTACAACTAGCTCCAGCATATGAAAAGTACAAAATTGCTAGTATCTTTCTAGAATAAATGAGTTCTGAACAAAAATATTCAGATTCTACTAAAGTACCTGTTTTCCATTCAAAAGCCATGTTTGCTAGGCTTTCTGTGATATAAGTCCCTTATACATTAGCAGGTATGTACCAACCATGATACTTGCATGCAGTCTTCTGCAATTACTCACCAAAAATAAATGGATAGAGGATGTCATCCATTCATAAGTGAGACTTTTCTTCTGTGCAGAGCACCTAATTTTTCAACACCAAGGGGACTATGTAGAATTTGCATTCAGTAAGTGGCAGACTGGTGGTTTTAGCATTTATAATATTCTTGGAGAAGCAGAGAGTTTCAGATTTCAGTGGAAAGCTGTTATTTAACTATTACAACAAAAACACAATGGATGAAACTAGATTCAGTCCCTTACTTGGAGAATCTCTAAACACTTTAAGTGTTCATGTCTCCCTCTAGTTTGTGTCCTCCTTTCTGTTCTTCCTAATAGGTACTTGTAGTCTCCATAAAATGGGATTATATCATACTGTTGGCGTCACTAGGCATAGCTACCAGGTAACTCGGGGGGGGGGGGGGGGGGGTGGAAGGCCATAAGTGTCGATGAAACCTCCCTGCTCTGGGTCTAAGTGAGCCACAGTAACTCCATCTTGTGAACTTTAACCAGCCTCAATGCTAACCAGCCTAAAAGCAGAATATGTAACAGTCAGCTTTTCTAGCAGACAGCTGCAGTTTCGCTCACACTAGCAAACGCAGTAGTGATAAGAACGGGAGAAAGAAGGGGGGGGGGAAGACTGCGCACAGGCCTACAAGGCCAAAGATAAACATGCGGACAAGAACTTTTTCTAACATGCCACAATGTAATGCCTGCTGTAACCGCTGTCGGGAAGGGTGGGATAGGGGGAGAACAGAACAAAGGCTTGTACACAAACAGCTTGGAATATAAAATGGGAAACTTGCTTGTATTTGCTGCGCTTGATTTGAGACATGCTGGTCTCTGGTCTCCTAGTGCCTATTCAGAGCTCTTGAATAAATCTGGTTTGCTTCTCCACCCTGGTGTGTCTATTGGTGCGACGCACACTGGGCAACGAACCCTGTTGCACCCTCGGGGCCCTCTGAGCTGGCAACAATACTATTGCTGTGTTCTTTGGGAGGTCCCAATCCCACTCCTAATTTACATCAATGATCAAGCTCCCATTGACTTCAGCTGGACTAGGATTTGGTTCAGTGCTTCCTAATTGTGTATGCTGTGTTTTCAATATGTTTGTGTTTCTTTTAAACAGATCAGAATGTTTTTAAAGGATAGTAGACACTCATCCCCAAAAGAAGTTAACTGCAATATGTCCAACTGAGTCAAGTGGAAATGGTAGTGCTTTATATATTCTTCAGGGGCCTGACCCAGTGCCCTTTAAAATCAGTGGAAAGATTCCTATTGACTTGAAAGGAAATTCAGTTAGGCATTAGGAGCATATTTAAACACAGGTGTTATAGACTACATTCAAGCGTAAATTGTATATTTTTTTAAAAAGTCTTTTGATTCAATAGCAGCTATAGAAAACTATACATAACTTGAAATATGAACATGCTCCAGAGACAGGCAAACACTCTACAGTCTTGGACTGCTACTTTCTATCACCTCACCCCCATAACACCTCCTTAGAGATCTCATGTACTTCTCACTTGTACATCTGTGCTTTCTCTGAGATAAGAGATGAAAAATATGTTTTAGAAGAGGCTGTTAAATCTAAGCAAAAGAGCCATTCCTGTCTCCACTTTGGAAACTGCGGAGTGTCAGGATCCTTGTGGCTTTAATTTAGGTGCCCTACTTTATTTATTTATTTTAAACTACTTATTTATGTAGGAAGTATTAACAGGTTTACAAATCCTTGCCATGTAAATATCAGAAACAAAGCAATCATTACAACAGTAATGTTTAAAGAGAAACTCTGCAGAAATATAGTCATCAGATCTCTCTAACAGGGTGTTACCATATTACAGAGTAAAGATCATATGAGGTCATTTCTGTTGCTTTTCTTACATTGAGTCTAATCTCTGATTACACATATTTAACAGACAGTACTTTATCTGAGTATCTACTTAAAAATTGTTATGACCTTGTGAAGCATTTCTCCCGGGTTCTCCCATTTCAAAGCAGAGTAGATCAAGGAGCACTAGGAAACTTTTAATACAGGACAGTTAGTGTGCAGCAAGCTAGTGCGCTGTAGATTTACATCACAGCTAGTCACACACTGTTTGTCTAGACAAACACTCTGTATGAATCCTGAGTAAACTTTAATAATTCAATGGTTTGGTTTGAAACTTGCCCAGACCCTTTTTAATAGCTAAACGGGGCTAGAAAAAAATCATTTAACAACACTTTGGGAAGTACAGAAGCTGCTGAAAATGAAAAATTATATTACCCAATGCGCTGGGGTGTTCACCCCACACAGGACAGACAGGTAGGCCAATTAACTGCACAGGCTGCACCTGGAGGAGGAGCCAGGGAGTTAATTAAAGCTGGGCAGGAACAGGTGGGGCCTATAAAGCCAGGTAGCCCCCAACAGAATGGGACTGCTGCTGGGAAAAGGCAGTTATTCTCTGGGAAAATGAAGTGTTTGGAGGCTGCAAAGCCATATAAACTGTAATAACTCCCTGGGAAGAGAGAGGAGTGTTTGGCGCTGGTACACCCAGAGAGGGGAGGGGAATCAGAGTGTAGGAAGCAGTCCAAGGATAAAGCAGTGAGGGTAGAGCGAAGAAAGCTCAGAATTGCTGCATTGAGGGTCCCTGGAACCTGGAGTAGTGGATGGGCCTGGGTTCCCTTACCAGCCACGAAGGGCATGGCACAGGCCGGAGGCAGTGAATGGGACAACTGCCTCGGACTCCTGAAGGAAAGACTTTGATATACCCTGGCTAGGTCACTCAGCATTTCCCACTTCCAGAGGGCTAAGTCACGAAGAAGATGCTGCGGTTCCTGGAGTGAGAGAGGGAGTGCAGACCAGAGAGTCAGAGTGACAGCATGCAAACCATAGAAGGGGGCATTGGCCTCAAGAGCTAATCCGCAGAGTAATCAGGAGGAAGCACCAGACCAGTGGTGAATGGAGCACCCTGTGACACCAACCATTATGGAATCTCAGAAAAAGTTAGGTCTCAGAGATTAACAAAGTTTTGGCCCTGTTTTTGTTTTATGTGGGCAGGTTCCACTACTAATTTTTTTTCTTTTAATTCAACATGATCAAATGAAAACAAACAAAAGGCAGTTAATTATTAATACCTAACAAACAGAATATTGTGCCTTTGTGTTCCCTCTGCTGGTTTTCAACATTGTCATTGCCAAGTTTCAGTAGTCATGAATCAGGCCACAAAAATCATGAGCTATTAAATATTTTGGATTCTTTTTATTTGCCTCCTGTTTTGTTAGTGATTAGGAGCACTCGTTTCATGTTTTCAGGCTTTTTTCTGCAACCATGAGGGCTAGAAACGAAAGCTGAAACTTTCCTATAATCACATGCTTCCAGGATCAGGGGCTTTAAGAAAACCATCAATTATTCTGAGATAAAATCACTAGAGTTGGCAACTTCATCAGCTATCTGCTGCAGAAACCAAACTCCAAGCCCCATTCTTGCTCTCATTGAAATAAATTTACAAAATTTCTGTTGACTTCATTGGGAGCAGGATCAAATCTGATGCAGAAATAAGTAAATAGATAAAACTGTATTTAACTCCCATATTTATTAGACATAACACCAAATGTTTACCAACTGGGGAAAAAACCTAAAGGCTGGTTCCTACCCGCCTCTAAGTAAGGTCCGAATCCTGCAACCGTAATAATGACTTGTCCTGATGTCTGCTTTAGATTTTTCCATTTGTCAAATTTCAATTCCCTGTCTCTCTCCTATTTCTTAGAAAATAAATCTTATCTTTCAAAGATAAGTACAACAAAGCAGTAAGGACACTTCTATATGAATCCATTGAGAACCAGATTCTCAACTCGCAGAAGTTGCTGTAGCTCCATTCAATCAATAGAGCTATGCTGATTTACCTCAACTGAAAGTAAAAAATTTCTCACTGACTCTCACATGAAAACCTTCACCATTTTGTTTTGTGTCCTGCTTCCCCAAAAAATGTTTTATTGGGGAATTTTGACAGCATGGCTATTTTTTCACTCCTGACAACTTACTAGAAAATTCAAATTTCTGCATGTTCTTCAATATAGAACTACTTTGCTTTAAAAATTGACCCCAAAGGGCTAATTTTTTTCTGGCAAATTGTACATAAGTGGCAGGTTCCAGAAATGTGTGTGTTGTCCACCTATGCTGGAAGAAGGATATGAGCCACTGGATGGGGTTTAATTAGGCTGCAACTTTATTCCTAAATGTCTGGGAGTACCTGGCAGATAAACTTGTACAGTGCAGGTAATTCCATAATCATTTACATATACCTGGGGGCAGGCAGGATGCTGTCAGGCTTTCCCCTTTAGCAATCCTGGTCCACAGCCAACTTATGGGATCTTGCCTTCCTGCCCCTCCTCAAACAGGGGTCTATAAAGGAACAGTGGGTTGACTCCCTGTTGTGCCAGTCATAGAAGCCCCAACTGTTTCTGCTTCTTCAAAGAGCACCTCCTTTAAATCCTTTACCAATCCATTTTATCTGATCACTTTATCCCTCCCCTATTGAGTGCCTGCACTCCACATCCACCACAATGAGGTGCCAGCAATTAGCTTGGCTGACTCCTTCCCATTCCTAGCTGGGTTCCTAAACATATATTAATGCCCCCATTGATATTGGCCGAAAATGTCAGCTCCCAAGTCTGAGAGGTGGACCCCATCCTGCCTAAATAATTCTGGTGCTCTCTATGCTGTGTCTGGATAAGAACTAACTGGCTCCTCTCCCACCCCTATGGCGCCTATGAATTTGGCAACCTCCCTATTCACATACCTCCTAGTCTTATTGACCTGGTGGGGCTTCACAGTTCCCCCCTCTGCCCTGTGTTACAATATATCTGGGAATAGTTCCAGAATCTGCCCCCAGTTCCTCTTAGCTCTGAGCATTAAATCCAACCCTTTACACATTCTCAAATCATTTGCCCCTAGAAAAACCACAAAATCATATCTGGTGCCAGAAGAGGCGTCAGCTGGTCTGTCATAACTATAAAAGGAAGGGTAACAGCTCTCTGTGTACAGTACTAAAATCCCTCCTGGTCAGAGACTCCAAAATCCTTTTACCTGTAAAGGGTTAAGAAGCTCGGGTAACCTGGCTGACACCTGACCCAGAGGACCAATGAGGGGACAAGATACTTTCAAATCTTGGGGGGGGAAAGGCTTTTGTGTGTGTCCTTTGTTTAAGGGGTTGTTCGCTCTTGGGACTGAGAGGGACCAGACATCAATCCAGGTTCTCCCCATCTTTCTAAACAAGTTTCTCTTATTTCAAAATTGTAAGTAAAAGCCAGGCAAGGCGTCTTAGATTTACTTTGTTTTCTCAGCTTGTAAATGTACCTTTTACTAAAGTGCTTATCTTGTTTGCTATACTTTGAACCTAAGACAGAGGGGATTCCTCTGAGCTCTTTAAGTTTGATTACCCTGTAAAGTTATTTTCCATACTGATTTTGCAGAGATGATTTTTACCTTTTTCTTTAATTAAAAGCCTTCTTTTTAAGAACCTGATTGATTTCTCCTTGTTTTAAGATCCAAAGGGGGTTTGGATCTGTATTCACCAGGAGTTGGTGAAAGGAAGGAGGGGGGAAGGGTCAATCTCTCCTTGTTTAAGATCCAAGCAGTTTGGATCTGTATTCACCAGGGAATTGGTGAAAGGTTTCTCAAGGCTTCCCAGGGAGGGAATCCATCGAGAATGGTGGCAGCGGGACCAGAGCTAAGCTGGTAGATAAGCTTAGCAGTTTTCATGCAGGCCCCTACATTTGTACCCTAAAGTTCAAAGTAGGGATACAGCCTTGACATGGTGGCACAGCGGTGGGATCGTTTTAAACCCAAAAGCCAGTAAGAGATTTTTTTTTCCTTCTAGCTGCTTGGAGAGCAGAGCTGAAGGTAGATGCATATCTTATCTCTCCTTGCCTGAAGGCAGAGGTGTTAAGTTTTTTTAACAAGGTCCTTTGTTAAGAGAAGGGTTCAATTAATGAGCAAACAACTGGTAAAGATAATTTACAAGCTGAATTGTGTTTTTTTTCTTTTTACATCCTCGGGAGTAGCTTGTTAGAAAGTCTCTGTTAACTCAGCAGCACTCAGCAGGAGCCTGAGCTAAATACATCCCAGTTTCAGTCAATTGCAGAGGGTGTGACCCAGCACAAGAAAACCAGGAAAATGACTACCAAAGAAGAAAAAGCTAAAGAGGAGGCCCACAAGAGAGCTATGGAGCTGAAAGAAAAAGAGATAGAGCTGAGAGACAGAGAAGAGAAAGCCAAAGAGGGGGCCCACAAGAGAGAGATGGAGCTGAGAAACAGAGAAGAGAAAGCCAAAGAGGAGGCCCACAAGAGAGAAATGGAGCTGGAAAAAGCCAAACAGGAGGCCCATGAAAGAGAAGAAAAAGCCAAACAGGAGGCCCATAAAAGAGAGATGGAGCTGAAAAAAAAAGAGATGGAACTGGAAGCAGCAAGGACTAGGCAGGGTGCATCAGACCATCCTAACAACTCCTCTCCAGGTACCACTTCCCATCCCAGGAAATTCCCCACCTACAAGGCAGGCGATGATACTGAGGCCTTCTTAGAAAATTTTGAAAGGGCCTGCCTTGGATACGACATCCCTCCAACCCAGTACATGGTAGAGCTGAGGCCGCAGCTCAGTGGACCCTTAGCAGAAGTGGCGGCTGAAATGCCTAAGGAACACATGAACAGTTATGAACTTTTTAAAAACAAGGCCAGACTCAGAATGGGGCTAACACCCGAGCATGCCCGTTGGCGGTTCAGAGCCCTAAGGTGGAAACCAGATGTGTCATTTACCCGGCATGCCTACCACATTGACAAAAATTGTGATGCCTGGGTATCAGGAGCAAATGTTAAATCTCTGGAAGATCTGCTTTCCCTAGTAAAAATGGAGCAGTTTTTAGAGGGTGTTCCTGAGGAAATAGAAAGGTACATCCTAGATGGGAAGCCCAAAACTGTAACCGAGGCGGGGGAGATTGGAGCCAAATGGGTGGAGGTGACAGAAAAGAAAAAAGCTAGTAGCAGTTGGAGCGAATATCAGAAGGGGCAAGCCGAAACAAAACCTTATCACCGGGGACAACCCAAGACCCCACCCACATCCCAAGGGAAACCCCAGACGCCTTCTCACCCCACCACACCAGTCTCCAGCAACCAACATCGCCCTGGTGATACCTTAGCAGGGCGATGTTTTAAATGTAATGAACTGGGGCACATAAAGGCTCACTGCCCCAAGAACCCCAACCGATTACAGTTCATTACACCCCAATCACACCAAAGATCCCCAGACCCAGATGCCTCTCTCATACCCTCGGAGCGAAGGGAAACCTTGAGAGTGGGCGGAAAGAAGGTTATCGCTTGGAGGGACACTGGGGCACAAGTGTCAACTATCCACCAATCCCTAGTGGACCCCAAACTCATCAACCCGGAGGCTACAGTGACAATTCAACCCTTTGTGTCACAGTCTGTAACCTTGCCTACAGCCCAGTTGCATGTCCAGTACAAGGGCTGGTCAGGAATGTGGACTTTTGCAGTCTATGACAATTATCCCATTCCCATGCTGTTGGGGGAAGACTTGGCCAACCATGTGAAGCTAGCCAAGAGGGTGGGAATAGTCACCCGCAGCCAGGCTAAGCAAGCTTTCACCCCCATCCCTGTTCCTAAGCCATTCACCAGGGCCCCGTCTGTGTTACCGGAGACCCAAAACCAGGTGGTGGACCCGGATCCCCTGCCAACGACTGCAACAGCCGTAGTGGATCCAATCCCAGAGACCCAGCCAAAGCCAGTCCCAGAACCGGAACTGGCAACGCAACCAGCACCAGAACCATTGCCAGCACTGAGTCCAGCGCTTGCAACCCCGTCTACAACTCCAATGCCAGAGGGCACCAGCGAGCCTAAACTGGCGGAAGCAGCAGATAACCCTACCCAAGAGGCTCAGCCAGAGCCTGAAATACCACATAGTGCACCAGCGGACAGCGGTTCACAGTCAATGGAAAAAGCCCCAGCACCTGCATCGCTTCCAGAGGGACCAAGCCCCAGTCCACAGTCCAAGGAGGAACTGATGTCTCCAGCATCAAGGGAACAGTTCCAGGCCGAGCAGGAAGCAGATGACAGCCTTCAAAAAGCTTGGGCAGCGGCACGGAGCACCCCACCGCCTCTCAGCTCTTCTAACCGATCCCGGTTTGTTGTAGAAAAAGGACTTTTATACAAGGAGACTCTTTCTGGTGGGCACCAGGAAGACTGGCATCCTCAAAGACAGCTGGTAGTTCCCACTAAGTATCGGGTAAAACTCTTGAGCTTAGCCCATGATCATCCCAGTGGCCATTCTGGGGTGAACAGAACCAAAGACCGGTTGGGGAAGTCCTTCCACTGGGAGGGAATGGGCAAGGACGTTGCTAATTATGTCCGGTCTTGTGAGGTGTGCCAACGAGTGGGAAAGCCCCAAGACCAGGTTAAAGCCCCTCTCCAGCCACTACCCATAATTGAGGTCCCATTTCAGCGAGTAGCTGTGGATATTCTGGGTCCTTTCCCAAAGAAGACACCCAGAGGAAAGCAGTACGTACTGACTTTCATGGATTTTGCTACCCGATGGCCGGAAGCTGTACCCTTAAGCAACACCAAGGAAAAGTGTGTGCCAGGCATTAGCAGACATTTTTGCCAGGGTAGGTTGGCCCTCCGACATACTTACAGATTCGGGAACTAATTTCCTGGCAGGGAACATGAAAAACCTGTGGAAAGCTCATGGGGTGAATCACTTGGTTGCCACCCCTCATCACCATCAAACCAATGGTCTGGTGGAGAGGTTTAATGGAACTTTGGGGGCCATGATACGTAAATTCGTAAATGAACACTCCAATGATTGGGACCTAGTGTTGCAGCAGTTGCTTTTTGCCTACAGGGCTGTACCACATCCCAGTTTAGGGTTTTCACCATTTGAACTTGTGTATGGCCGCGAGGTTAAGGGGCCATTACAGTTGGTGAAGCAGCAATGGGAGGGGTTTACGCCTTCTCCAGGAACTAACATTCTAGACTTTGTAAGCAACCTACAAAACACCCTCCGACACTCTTTAGCCCTTGCTAAAGAAAACCTAAAGGATGCTCAGGAAGAGCAAAAGGCCTGGTATGATAAACATTCCAGAGAGCGGTCCTTCAAAGTAGGAGACCAAGTCATGGTCTTAAAGGCGCTCCAGGCCCATAAAATGGAAGCGTTGTGGGAAGGACCATTCACGGTCCAGGAGCGCCTAGGAGCTGTTAACTATCTCATAGCCTCCCCCACCTCCAACATAAAGCCTAAGGTATACCATGTTAATTCTCTTAAGCCCTTTTATTCTAGAGAATTAAACGTTTGCCAGTTTACAGCCCAGGAAACTGATGACGCGGAGTGGCCTGCAGGTGTCTACTATGAAGGAAAAAGGAATGGTGGCGTGGAAGAGGTGAACCTCTCCACGACCCTGGGACGTCTGCAGCGGCAGCAGATAAAGGAGCTGTGCACAAGCTTTGCACCGATTTTCTCAGCCACTCCAGGACGGACCGAACGGGCATACCACTCCATTGACACAGGTAATGCTCACCCAATTAGAACCCCACCCTACCGGGAGTCACCTCATGCCCAAGCGGCTATACAAAGGGAGATCCAGGACATGCTACAGATGGGTATAATCCGCCCCTCTACCAGTGCATGGGCATCTCCAGTGGTTCTAGTTCCCAAACCAGATGGGGAAATACGCTTTTGCGTGGACTACCGTAAGCTAAATGCTGTAACTCGTCCTGACAACTATCCAATGCCACGCACAGATGAGCTATTGGAAAAATTGGGACATGCCCAATTCATCTCTACTTTAGACTTAACCAAAGGGTACTGGCAAGTACCACTAGATGAACCCGCTAAGGAAAGGTCAGCCTTCGTCACCCAGGCAGGGGTGTATGAATTCAATGTACTCCCTTTCGGGTTGCGAAATGCACCCGCCACCTTCCAAAGACTTGTAGATGGTCTCTTAGCGGGATTGGGAGAATCTGCCATTGCCTATCTCGATGATGTGGCCATTTTTTCTGATTCATGGACAGAACACCTGGAGCACCTGAAAAAAGTCTTCGAGCGCATCCGGCAGGCAGGACTAACTGTTAAGGCTAAAAAGTGTCAAATAGGCCAAAACAGAGTGACATACCTGGGGCACCAGGTGGGTCAAGGAACTATAAATCCCCTACAGGCCAAAGTGGATGCTATCCAAAAGTGGCCGGTTCCAAAGTCAAAGAAACAGGTCCAATCCTTCTTAGGCTTGGCCGGATATTATAGGCGATTTGTACCACACTACAGCCAAATCGCCGCCCCGCTGACAGACCTAACCAGAAAGAAACAGCCAAATGCAGTTCAGTGGACTGATAAGTGTCAAAAGGCCTTTAACCAGCTTAAGGCAACACTCATGTCTGACCCTGTGCTAAGGGCCCCAGACTTTGACAAACCGTTCCTAGTAACCACAGATGCTTCCGAGCGAGGCGTGGGAGCAGTTTTAATGCAGGAAGGACCAGATCAAGAATTCCATCCTGTCGTGTTTCTCAGCAAGAAACTGTCTGAGAGGGAAAGCCACTGGTCAATCAGCGAAAAGGAATGCTACGCCATTGTGTACGCGCTGGAAAAGCTACGCCCATATGTTTGGGGACGGCGCTTCCAACTACAAACAGACCATGCTGCGCTACAGTGGCTTCATACCGCCAAGGGAAATAACAAAAAACTTCTTCGGTGGAGTTTAGCTCTCCAAGATTTTGATTTTGAAATACAACACATTTCGGGAGCTTCTAACAAAGTGGCTGATGCACTCTCCCGGGAAAGTTTCCCAGAGTTAACTGGTTAACAATTGTTTTTGGAATGAAACATATTGTTAGTTTTTATATAATCAGTAGTATGTCTAAAGGTACGTGTGTCTTATTAACTCTGTTTTCTCCTAGAGCTCCAGGAAAGAAATCACAGCCAGTGTGGAACCAAACGTCCAACACTATCTGTGATTTGGGGGGCGTGTCATAACTATAAAAGGAAGGGTAACAGCTCTCTGTGTACAGTACTAAAATCCCTCCTGGTCAGAGACTCCAAAATCCTTTTACCTGTAAAGGGTTAAGAAGCTCGGGTAACCTGGCTGACACCTGACCCAGAGGACCAATGAGGGGACAAGATACTTTCAAATCTTGGGGGGGGAAAGGCTTTTGTGTGTGTCCTTTGTTTAAGGGGTTGTTCGCTCTTGGGACTGAGAGGGACCAGACATCAATCCAGGTTCTCCCCATCTTTCTAAACAAGTTTCTCTTATTTCAAAATTGTAAGTAAAAGCCAGGCAAGGCGTCTTAGATTTACTTTGTTTTCTCAGCTTGTAAATGTACCTTTTACTAAAGTGCTTATCTTGTTTGCTATACTTTGAACCTAAGACAGAGGGGATTCCTCTGAGCTCTTTAAGTTTGATTACCCTGTAAAGTTATTTTCCATACTGATTTTGCAGAGATGATTTTTACCTTTTTCTTTAATTAAAAGCCTTCTTTTTAAGAACCTGATTGATTTCTCCTTGTTTTAAGATCCAAAGGGGGTTTGGATCTGTATTCACCAGGAGTTGGTGAAAGGAAGGAGGGGGGAAGGGTCAATCTCTCCTTGTTTAAGATCCAAGCAGTTTGGATCTGTATTCACCAGGGAATTGGTGAAAGGTTTCTCAAGGCTTCCCAGGGAGGGAATCCATCGAGAATGGTGGCAGCGGGACCAGAGCTAAGCTGGTAGATAAGCTTAGCAGTTTTCATGCAGGCCCCTACATTTGTACCCTAAAGTTCAAAGTAGGGATACAGCCTTGACATGGTGGCACAGCGGTGGGATCGTTTTAAACCCAAAAGCCAGTAAGAGATTTTTTTTTCCTTCTAGCTGCTTGGAGAGCAGAGCTGAAGGTAGATGCATATCTTATCTCTCCTTGCCTGAAGGCAGAGGTGTTAAGTTTTTTTAACAAGGTCCTTTGTTAAGAGAAGGGTTCAATTAATGAGCAAACAACTGGTAAAGATAATTTACAAGCTGAATTGTGTTTTTTTTCTTTTTACATCCTCGGGAGTAGCTTGTTAGAAAGTCTCTGTTAACTCAGCAGCACTCAGCAGGAGCCTGAGCTAAATACATCCCAGTTTCAGTCAATTGCAGAGGGTGTGACCCAGCACAAGAAAACCAGGAAAATGACTACCAAAGAAGAAAAAGCTAAAGAGGAGGCCCACAAGAGAGCTATGGAGCTGAAAGAAAAAGAGATAGAGCTGAGAGACAGAGAAGAGAAAGCCAAAGAGGGGGCCCACAAGAGAGAGATGGAGCTGAGAAACAGAGAAGAGAAAGCCAAAGAGGAGGCCCACAAGAGAGAAATGGAGCTGGAAAAAGCCAAACAGGAGGCCCATGAAAGAGAAGAAAAAGCCAAACAGGAGGCCCATAAAAGAGAGATGGAGCTGAAAAAAAAAGAGATGGAACTGGAAGCAGCAAGGACTAGGCAGGGTGCATCAGACCATCCTAACAACTCCTCTCCAGGTACCACTTCCCATCCCAGGAA
This sequence comes from Emys orbicularis, assembly GCF_028017835.1. Lineage (NCBI taxonomy): Eukaryota > Metazoa > Chordata > Testudines > Emydidae > Emys > Emys orbicularis. The sequence goes on along the minus strand of NC_088684.1, from coordinate 47,414,825 downwards.
ATTCCCCACCTACAAGGCAGGCGATGATACTGAGGCCTTCTTAGAAAATTTTGAAAGGGCCTGCCTTGGATACGACATCCCTCCAACCCAGTACATGGTAGAGCTGAGGCCGCAGCTCAGTGGACCCTTAGCAGAAGTGGCGGCTGAAATGCCTAAGGAACACATGAACAGTTATGAACTTTTTAAAAACAAGGCCAGACTCAGAATGGGGCTAACACCCGAGCATGCCCGTTGGCGGTTCAGAGCCCTAAGGTGGAAACCAGATGTGTCATTTACCCGGCATGCCTACCACATTGACAAAAATTGTGATGCCTGGGTATCAGGAGCAAATGTTAAATCTCTGGAAGATCTGCTTTCCCTAGTAAAAATGGAGCAGTTTTTAGAGGGTGTTCCTGAGGAAATAGAAAGGTACATCCTAGATGGGAAGCCCAAAACTGTAACCGAGGCGGGGGAGATTGGAGCCAAATGGGTGGAGGTGACAGAAAAGAAAAAAGCTAGTAGCAGTTGGAGCGAATATCAGAAGGGGCAAGCCGAAACAAAACCTTATCACCGGGGACAACCCAAGACCCCACCCACATCCCAAGGGAAACCCCAGACGCCTTCTCACCCCACCACACCAGTCTCCAGCAACCAACATCGCCCTGGTGATACCTTAGCAGGGCGATGTTTTAAATGTAATGAACTGGGGCACATAAAGGCTCACTGCCCCAAGAACCCCAACCGATTACAGTTCATTACACCCCAATCACACCAAAGATCCCCAGACCCAGATGCCTCTCTCATACCCTCGGAGCGAAGGGAAACCTTGAGAGTGGGCGGAAAGAAGGTTATCGCTTGGAGGGACACTGGGGCACAAGTGTCAACTATCCACCAATCCCTAGTGGACCCCAAACTCATCAACCCGGAGGCTACAGTGACAATTCAACCCTTTGTGTCACAGTCTGTAACCTTGCCTACAGCCCAGTTGCATGTCCAGTACAAGGGCTGGTCAGGAATGTGGACTTTTGCAGTCTATGACAATTATCCCATTCCCATGCTGTTGGGGGAAGACTTGGCCAACCATGTGAAGCTAGCCAAGAGGGTGGGAATAGTCACCCGCAGCCAGGCTAAGCAAGCTTTCACCCCCATCCCTGTTCCTAAGCCATTCACCAGGGCCCCGTCTGTGTTACCGGAGACCCAAAACCAGGTGGTGGACCCGGATCCCCTGCCAACGACTGCAACAGCCGTAGTGGATCCAATCCCAGAGACCCAGCCAAAGCCAGTCCCAGAACCGGAACTGGCAACGCAACCAGCACCAGAACCATTGCCAGCACTGAGTCCAGCGCTTGCAACCCCGTCTACAACTCCAATGCCAGAGGGCACCAGCGAGCCTAAACTGGCGGAAGCAGCAGATAACCCTACCCAAGAGGCTCAGCCAGAGCCTGAAATACCACATAGTGCACCAGCGGACAGCGGTTCACAGTCAATGGAAAAAGCCCCAGCACCTGCATCGCTTCCAGAGGGACCAAGCCCCAGTCCACAGTCCAAGGAGGAACTGATGTCTCCAGCATCAAGGGAACAGTTCCAGGCCGAGCAGGAAGCAGATGACAGCCTTCAAAAAGCTTGGGCAGCGGCACGGAGCACCCCACCGCCTCTCAGCTCTTCTAACCGATCCCGGTTTGTTGTAGAAAAAGGACTTTTATACAAGGAGACTCTTTCTGGTGGGCACCAGGAAGACTGGCATCCTCAAAGACAGCTGGTAGTTCCCACTAAGTATCGGGTAAAACTCTTGAGCTTAGCCCATGATCATCCCAGTGGCCATTCTGGGGTGAACAGAACCAAAGACCGGTTGGGGAAGTCCTTCCACTGGGAGGGAATGGGCAAGGACGTTGCTAATTATGTCCGGTCTTGTGAGGTGTGCCAACGAGTGGGAAAGCCCCAAGACCAGGTTAAAGCCCCTCTCCAGCCACTACCCATAATTGAGGTCCCATTTCAGCGAGTAGCTGTGGATATTCTGGGTCCTTTCCCAAAGAAGACACCCAGAGGAAAGCAGTACGTACTGACTTTCATGGATTTTGCTACCCGATGGCCGGAAGCTGTACCCTTAAGCAACACCAAGGAAAAGTGTGTGCCAGGCATTAGCAGACATTTTTGCCAGGGTAGGTTGGCCCTCCGACATACTTACAGATTCGGGAACTAATTTCCTGGCAGGGAACATGAAAAACCTGTGGAAAGCTCATGGGGTGAATCACTTGGTTGCCACCCCTCATCACCATCAAACCAATGGTCTGGTGGAGAGGTTTAATGGAACTTTGGGGGCCATGATACGTAAATTCGTAAATGAACACTCCAATGATTGGGACCTAGTGTTGCAGCAGTTGCTTTTTGCCTACAGGGCTGTACCACATCCCAGTTTAGGGTTTTCACCATTTGAACTTGTGTATGGCCGCGAGGTTAAGGGGCCATTACAGTTGGTGAAGCAGCAATGGGAGGGGTTTACGCCTTCTCCAGGAACTAACATTCTAGACTTTGTAAGCAACCTACAAAACACCCTCCGACACTCTTTAGCCCTTGCTAAAGAAAACCTAAAGGATGCTCAGGAAGAGCAAAAGGCCTGGTATGATAAACATTCCAGAGAGCGGTCCTTCAAAGTAGGAGACCAAGTCATGGTCTTAAAGGCGCTCCAGGCCCATAAAATGGAAGCGTTGTGGGAAGGACCATTCACGGTCCAGGAGCGCCTAGGAGCTGTTAACTATCTCATAGCCTCCCCCACCTCCAACATAAAGCCTAAGGTATACCATGTTAATTCTCTTAAGCCCTTTTATTCTAGAGAATTAAACGTTTGCCAGTTTACAGCCCAGGAAACTGATGACGCGGAGTGGCCTGCAGGTGTCTACTATGAAGGAAAAAGGAATGGTGGCGTGGAAGAGGTGAACCTCTCCACGACCCTGGGACGTCTGCAGCGGCAGCAGATAAAGGAGCTGTGCACAAGCTTTGCACCGATTTTCTCAGCCACTCCAGGACGGACCGAACGGGCATACCACTCCATTGACACAGGTAATGCTCACCCAATTAGAACCCCACCCTACCGGGAGTCACCTCATGCCCAAGCGGCTATACAAAGGGAGATCCAGGACATGCTACAGATGGGTATAATCCGCCCCTCTACCAGTGCATGGGCATCTCCAGTGGTTCTAGTTCCCAAACCAGATGGGGAAATACGCTTTTGCGTGGACTACCGTAAGCTAAATGCTGTAACTCGTCCTGACAACTATCCAATGCCACGCACAGATGAGCTATTGGAAAAATTGGGACATGCCCAATTCATCTCTACTTTAGACTTAACCAAAGGGTACTGGCAAGTACCACTAGATGAACCCGCTAAGGAAAGGTCAGCCTTCGTCACCCAGGCAGGGGTGTATGAATTCAATGTACTCCCTTTCGGGTTGCGAAATGCACCCGCCACCTTCCAAAGACTTGTAGATGGTCTCTTAGCGGGATTGGGAGAATCTGCCATTGCCTATCTCGATGATGTGGCCATTTTTTCTGATTCATGGACAGAACACCTGGAGCACCTGAAAAAAGTCTTCGAGCGCATCCGGCAGGCAGGACTAACTGTTAAGGCTAAAAAGTGTCAAATAGGCCAAAACAGAGTGACATACCTGGGGCACCAGGTGGGTCAAGGAACTATAAATCCCCTACAGGCCAAAGTGGATGCTATCCAAAAGTGGCCGGTTCCAAAGTCAAAGAAACAGGTCCAATCCTTCTTAGGCTTGGCCGGATATTATAGGCGATTTGTACCACACTACAGCCAAATCGCCGCCCCGCTGACAGACCTAACCAGAAAGAAACAGCCAAATGCAGTTCAGTGGACTGATAAGTGTCAAAAGGCCTTTAACCAGCTTAAGGCAACACTCATGTCTGACCCTGTGCTAAGGGCCCCAGACTTTGACAAACCGTTCCTAGTAACCACAGATGCTTCCGAGCGAGGCGTGGGAGCAGTTTTAATGCAGGAAGGACCAGATCAAGAATTCCATCCTGTCGTGTTTCTCAGCAAGAAACTGTCTGAGAGGGAAAGCCACTGGTCAATCAGCGAAAAGGAATGCTACGCCATTGTGTACGCGCTGGAAAAGCTACGCCCATATGTTTGGGGACGGCGCTTCCAACTACAAACAGACCATGCTGCGCTACAGTGGCTTCATACCGCCAAGGGAAATAACAAAAAACTTCTTCGGTGGAGTTTAGCTCTCCAAGATTTTGATTTTGAAATACAACACATTTCGGGAGCTTCTAACAAAGTGGCTGATGCACTCTCCCGGGAAAGTTTCCCAGAGTTAACTGGTTAACAATTGTTTTTGGAATGAAACATATTGTTAGTTTTTATATAATCAGTAGTATGTCTAAAGGTACGTGTGTCTTATTAACTCTGTTTTCTCCTAGAGCTCCAGGAAAGAAATCACAGCCAGTGTGGAACCAAACGTCCAACACTATCTGTGATTTGGGGGGCGTGTCATAACTATAAAAGGAAGGGTAACAGCTCTCTGTGTACAGTACTAAAATCCCTCCTGGTCAGAGACTCCAAAATCCTTTTACCTGTAAAGGGTTAAGAAGCTCGGGTAACCTGGCTGACACCTGACCCAGAGGACCAATGAGGGGACAAGATACTTTCAAATCTTGGGGGGGGAAAGGCTTTTGTGTGTGTCCTTTGTTTAAGGGGTTGTTCGCTCTTGGGACTGAGAGGGACCAGACATCAATCCAGGTTCTCCCCATCTTTCTAAACAAGTTTCTCTTATTTCAAAATTGTAAGTAAAAGCCAGGCAAGGCGTCTTAGATTTACTTTGTTTTCTCAGCTTGTAAATGTACCTTTTACTAAAGTGCTTATCTTGTTTGCTATACTTTGAACCTAAGACAGAGGGGATTCCTCTGAGCTCTTTAAGTTTGATTACCCTGTAAAGTTATTTTCCATACTGATTTTGCAGAGATGATTTTTACCTTTTTCTTTAATTAAAAGCCTTCTTTTTAAGAACCTGATTGATTTCTCCTTGTTTTAAGATCCAAAGGGGGTTTGGATCTGTATTCACCAGGAGTTGGTGAAAGGAAGGAGGGGGGAAGGGTCAATCTCTCCTTGTTTAAGATCCAAGCAGTTTGGATCTGTATTCACCAGGGAATTGGTGAAAGGTTTCTCAAGGCTTCCCAGGGAGGGAATCCATCGAGAATGGTGGCAGCGGGACCAGAGCTAAGCTGGTAGATAAGCTTAGCAGTTTTCATGCAGGCCCCTACATTTGTACCCTAAAGTTCAAAGTAGGGATACAGCCTTGACATGGTCCCATAACATGCCCTTGCTATCTCAGCACTGTTTCACCACAGAGGCCCAGCTGAGAACCTCCAGACAACCTGGAAGGCTGCCTATGTGCCCAGTAAACAATGCTGTATCTGTAGATCCACACCTGCCTGGCCTGTCTGCCAGCATCTGGAATGCAAACACAAAGGAAAATTAACACTGATTCCCCACCTGGGGTCTTGTGTGTTCTGTATGCTCCAGAATACCAATGCTCAATGGCCTAAACTGCGCTAGCCCCCAGGTCCAGCTAGGCTGCTGCTGTTGCCGCCCCTGTCCTGAATGAATGGGAACCAAATTCATATGCTGAAGCCCCAAACTTGTCAGTCCACATCTTAAAACTGCAACAAACTGGTGTTCTGTGAGGAGATTCACATCACCGTGAATCAAGAGAAGCCCACCCTCCCAACCATGGGTATACTCTGCTTAGCTTTAATAGAATGTGGCAGGAGCAGCCCCTCCATTACCTTAAGCGTGACAGTACTATGTAGCAATATGCATTGGAAGGGCCCAATCCTGTTTAGCACCTTTCAGGATTTGATTGTATTTTCCCATGTATTCCAACCGAATGCTGGAAGCTGTTGGCACACCTGCTAGGGAGAACACTTTTCAAAGCATTACATGGGGCTTTAGACATGTGGCTCCCCTTAATATTATGTGGTGAAATTCCAATGCAGTACTTTGAGAATTTACTTCCTCAGTGACTGCCACTATATTTCACATAAATTTGCCCTCAATGTCCCATGGCAAGTCTATCATTGTTTTATACTTTTCAGATTGTTTCAATCATACTTATGCAAAGATTTTTTTTTTAAAGAAGCAGTAATGATGCAGTTGACACTATATGGGGAATGTCTTACATTCAGGGATCCTAAAATGATCTTAAATTGTAGCACTGTTTTATTGTGTTGGAATTAAAATGCGAAATTATTAATATGAGAAATCACCAAACACCAATTTAACCATAAATTCTTTTATTAAATCCAAAGGCCAAATGGTACTTTTATAGAGTTGCTCTAAACATGCCTAAAAAGACTAAATAATAAGCAATTTACTACATCCAAACAGTAACAAAATATTTATAAGCATTTGATCAAGATACTCACAAATGGGTTAAACCCAGGTGTGCTTAGACCCATATTGGTTGACTCCAAAATGGTCAGGCAGTTTTAGCAATGAACCTTTAATAGTTGACTTTTTATACCCTTTAACAAACAAGTGCTGTCATTGCCAATTACTAACTTCAGTTAAAAACCAACTTGAGACAGTTTACTCTTATTTTCAGTCTTAATCCAGATCAGATTTACAATCTCCTTTCTCCCCAAAGCCTTTCCTCCTCTCCTCCTTGCTGTCCAACAGTTGTGGTGTTTTGTTTTGTTTTGTTTTTGTTTTATTGCACCTGAGTTCACATAGGAGATAACACTGGTATGTGGGATGGGGAAAGACCATGTTGGCTCATTTTAAGACAGATTTTCTGATTCAAAACCATCTGCAATCACCCCTGTGGGTCAGAGGCCTTCTTTTTAGAAACTTTCCCTTATCTCATTACTTATTCTTTGAACCAGACATCCTCCCTACTTCATTCCTTTTGGCCTTATAAGTCATTATTTTCAAGGCCTTCCTTCTACTTGCTAGTCAGGGTCCTTCTTTACAACACATATATATATTTCCTTAACCAATAAGCTAACTTTCATTCTTTAATTTTATACTTATCCTGCATTGTGTACAAAGTTCTTGTGGATTCAAGCTGTCAAAACGAGACAGGATGAAGGTGGGTCCATTCCCCCTTCATGCCAATCAGAAGAGCTTCTACACATGGAAAAGGCTTAACACCTCTCAAAATGCCACTACTTCACTATGTGATTCACAGAAGCTCTCACGAAGAATATTTTGGAGCGAGCCAGAGTTCCTCACTACAATGGCTGCTGACGTGCATCTCTCTGCAAAAGACAGACTCTAGCCCTGTACTACAATTACACATTTTGAGTTAGTTTTGTAACATTTCTTGCTTAATACAGTTGTATTTTTTTTTAAATGGTCTGGAAGATGAGAATAGACTTTATGGCTGAAGTCCTGTCTTTAATGAAGTCAATGTGAGTTTTGTCATTGACTTCAATGGGGCCAGGTTTTCACCCCAACATTTATTTTTAACACACACACACACACACACAAAAATATGCCACAGAATTTTAGCATTTGAGCTGTAATTACTTCAATGCCCAATGACCTTACATTTATTAATTTCCTGTAGTAGGAAATTAAAATGTGACAAATGTAATTATAAAATGTAGATTTTAAACCCTCTCTCTTTTGCATTAGTTTTGTGTGAGTTACACATTACTATTAAGGCACTTTAGTCACTGTTACTATGTGTTCCTCTTACAGTCACCCTCTATGGCAATGAAAACTTTCTGCTTTGAATTTTTTTCTTAATATTGGCTTAGACAGTATTACAGCAGGTCTGAAGGGAATCATGTTTTCATTTGGATTTCAGAACAACAATAATAATATTTAGAGGTATATTATGTGTCTTGGAGGCACTGGAGAAGTCTGCATTTGTTCTATACCTAGACTATTGCAGTTGATGTATATGCACAGGGGGAGATGCAAATAGTTAAATTCAAGTTGTGATTCATTTACATTGTCTACTACTGTGGCTTCTACATGGTAGAATCCAGCTTAGCTTGAAGCAGCAGCACAATTCAAAGGTAGAGTAGCACCATCATAGAAATGTAATGCTGACAGAGCAGAATTCATCTGGTCATATATATAGTAACTGTGAACAAAGGTTATTTTAAGTCATTTATCACAGAAGCAACAAGAAAAACTTGATTCTGCTCCCACTGAAGTCAATTGGAGGTTTGCCATTAACTTCAATAGGGGTCAGAGTGGGCCCAAAATCTTTAGAAAGTAGTATCTAATAATAATAATTAATAATACTTTGGAGTTCTATATTGTGGCTAGGGTACTACACTGGATTTTAGAAGACTGAGATTCAGTTCTTGATTCTGCCACTGGTTTGCTTGGTAACCTTGGGCAAGTCACTTCCCTTCTCTGTGGTTCAGTTTCTCGAACTGTAAAATGGAGATGATGATATTGACCTTCTTTGTAAAGCCCTTGGAGATGTACAGATGAAGAGCATTATATAGGTGTCAGGTTTTATTATTAATTACTATGCATTTAATTCTCCTAACTATTCTGTATGGTATTACTTTATTGCACTGATTTCACAAACTTTTAACTCTTAGGGTGTGTCTACACTGCAATTAAAAACTTGTGGCTGGCCCATGCTAGGTGACTCGGGCTTGGGCTAAGGGGCTGTTTAACTGAGGTGCAGACATTCAGGCTTGGGCTGGAGCCCAGGATCTGGGCCCCTGCAAGGGGTAATATATCTTTAAGTTTGAAGATGTGTATCTAAATTCAAAATGGATGAATCTGAATTTGTTGTTGGAAATTCAGCTCAGCTCCACTCAGTGTTATCAAAAAGATACAGTCAAGACTTCATTCTAAAAAACAAGGATCTTTGTAAGCACATCGTATGTTCAGCATGAACAAAAATGGCTGTATTAACAGCAATTTGTTGTTGGGAGAGACGGGAACAAGATTTTTTGAATAGATTATTTTGCTTCTAAATAGTGATGCCCCTTCCGATGATAAATGTAGACAGGAAAGTATTTAGGCCCAGATTCATTCACCTACATTTCAGTTTTAGGCTCCACTGCCATCCACAAAATTTCCGCTCAGCTGCCACCTAACTCTGTAGGTGGCTAAACTCATTCAGCACCTACGTGTTTGCTGTAAAAGTTCCCTAGTTGCCTCTGTTTCTGCCTCTGGGCATGAGCACCAGTACCGGGTTTACCATGGCGCTGGGCCCACGCTCCAAAGGGGCCCCGGCCCGCTCTTCTCTACCCCCTACCCCCCGCTCTCTCCTGCGGGGGTAGCGGGCAGAAGCTTGGTCCTGCGGGCTCTTGCTGCAGCAGGGCAGGCTCTGCCGGCAGCCAAGCTCCTCCCCTGCCTCTTCCCCCTAGCGTGCCATGTTTCCGCCCCTCCCCCTCTCAGTGCTTCCCCCACCGCCGAACAGCTAGGGGCCTCAGCACGCTCGCCACTCAGGGGGGTGGAGCTGTGTATGTGTGGGGGTGCAGGAGTCAGGGCTGGGGTTGTGGGGGTGTGTGAGGGGGGTATAGCAGTCAGGGCAGAGGGCTGGGGGTGTGGGCTGGGGTCGTGAGGGTGCTCCCAGCCTCCTGCCCTGATTGCTATACCCCCCTCACACACCCCCACGACCCCAGCCCTGACTCCTGCACCCCCACACATACCCAGCCCCCCCAACTCCCCATGGCCTGATTCCTGCACCCTCCCATATCCCCACCCCCACCCTGAGCACCAAACAGGAGCTGCCCCAGGTAAGAGCACACCCAACCTTCTGCCCCAACCCTGAGCCCCCTCTCTCACCCTAACTCCTGGCCAGACCCTGCACCCCCATCAGTCATTCTCTGTGCAGACAGCATCACACCTGCCTAGGGCTCTGCAACAATCACACACCCTTATCCCACCACCTAGATACTTAAGAAATGCATAGGGGAAACTGAGGCACCCACACAGTATTCAGAGAAAACATTAAGAACATTCCCAGTTCGTCACAGTGGAGGAGGGGCAGCTCAGTGCAGAGCGAGACTAAGAGAATGGGCTAGAACAAGGGAGAAGGTAAGTACCCTCTCTATGTGGGCAGGGGCGGGGGGAGATCCTGTTTACCCGCTCCCCAGCCCTGCTGTGCTTGCAGTTTATCCCCGGCCCCTCCCTTGCTCCAGAGATCAACCCTAGCTCCCGCCCCACTGTGCTTTTGTCCCCAGCCCCTGCCCTGCTCCAGTCAGCAGGGACTAATCCTACCCCCATACCCCACTGTGCTCATCTTGCCCCTGGTCCCTGCCTTGCTCCAGCTAGGGACCAATCCTTCCCCCCCCCCCCGCCCCACCATGCCCCATAGTCGGGGTGGATAAAAATCAATGATTTTTTTAAAAAAATCAAAAAAACTGATTTTTTTTATTTAAATCGGAATTTTTTGATAAAATGTTTTTTTGAGGGGAAAAAACTATCTAAAGATAGTTTTAATTGATACATTATATCTCATCATGGAATAGGGATTATTAATTCTATAGTATGAGACAATATATTCATGTAATGTTTAAGAAAAGTTTTGTAAATGAGTTCTAATAGTTCATGGATTAGGGACCCAATTTTATGGGGTTCCACAGGCTTCTGTATAGATTATTTAGGTTAATCTTTCTATCTAGCCAGTGGGACTCAGTGCTCAGTCTAGAAGATACCATCAGAGATGCTTAGTTTTGCAGTTCTCAAACTGTGGATTTGTGTCTCCAGTGGTAACATGCTTGTTAACAGCAAAAATGTTTTTAAATAATATATAGAGGTGAGAAATAAGAGACCTCAACTCTATTGTCCCTCTGCAAATTTGTGTACACAGAATCAATCCCTTACCTCTTTCTGAAGGTGAAAAGTTTCAAAAAGTTCAATGAATAGACGATTGTTGGGGGCGGAATAGATCTGGACAAGGAGAAGAAGTCTGGAGATAAATGTGAGAAGTGAGGGACATATGCTTTTTTGTTAAAATATTATGTTTGCTGTTGAAGAAAAAAATCCAGAACACTTAATGTTGTTGTTTTAGTTAAATAAAACAATTTAAATGTCTGTCTGGTGATGTTCTCCTAATACAGCATGGCAAGAAAATCCTACAAATATTAATGATTAACCTGTTGAATTGGAGATAGTTCACCTCCCAATGACTTCATAAACATTTGCTTCAATTACCTTTGGTAAATGAAATAACCAAACAATCATTCATTTTCTGATATAGCTGTAAAACTAATCTGAAAAGTTCTCAAAATAAATCACTGTTTAAAAATTTATAGTGTGTACCTTCTAAAAATGAAACCTACATCTATCTCTGAGTTGTGAAGAATATGTATTAAGGTTATAACAACCAACAAGAATGCACTTTTATGTAGAAAACCATGATTAAATCGAGTCTTCCTGACTAGTGATTTAAATCATGATTTAAATCAAATCCACTCTGCCCTCTGTGCTCTTGCCCCTGGCCCCTTCATTCCCCGGGGGGGCCACAAATATGTTTGGCGCTGGGCCCACAAAAAGTTAATCCGGCCCTGATGAGCACTGCCGCACCACTGTAGACTTGCAGGTGCCTATCTCCCATGTAAGCTCTTGAGCAACCCACAAACTGGAGGAAGATAGGCGTTCCTCCACCTAACTCACATGCAGGGCCCAATCTGATGGGCAGTCTCTGAGCACACCTCGCTCTACGCAAAGTAGCCTGGAAGTGGGGAGGGAAGAAGATGGAGGTGATGGTGGCAGCAGCCACTTTATAATTTAAGCCCAGAGGTTAGGGCATTTACCTGGGTTGTGGGAAACCTGTTTTCAAGTTCCCTCCCTGCTGGAGGAGGAGAAAAGATTTGAACCAGGGTCTCCCACACTACTTGAGAAAAGTGTTCTAAGCAATAAATTATGGGATAGTCTGATGGAGGGCTCCCTCTGCCTGTCCTGCTGAATTTGTTGTGCTGTGGATAAACATTTAGACAGTTGCTGGGCCAGTGAACAAGCAGGTACTGTTCTATAGTCTGGTGGTTTGGGCACCCACCTGGGAGGTGGGAGACCCAGAGTCCAGTCTTCCTGCTTTGATTGTTATTTTTTTGTTTCAGTATTTGTATCTACAAAGTAGACACCGGGGTGTATGGAACTTGGGGAGTTAAGATCTTTTTTCACACCTTCAACTTTACTTCCCCATTGATTTTTATCTGCTTTCATTTCCGTCAACTAGCTTCTGGTTTTCTTCATTTTACTTGGCAAGTATAAACAGCAATGCTAACACGAGTTATGTTAGAGATTGTTTTTTTAAAAATGCATCTGCTGGTGCTTAGTGTCTGAAATATCATTAACACTTTAGATTATGAGCTCAGCCTATTGATTTCTTCTCCGAAGGTCTCTTACTAACCCAAAATGACTCATCTCCTCACACAGCGGGGTTGTTTTCCATATTTAAAAGATGTGCTGCTAGAAAGCTGTTGGGGGGAAAAATCAATGGACCTTCTTCTCGTTGGAAATGCTGTCAAGATCGAAGTACAGATGTGTAAAAACATTTGTTTACATTAATAAGTACAGATTTTGCCATATGGATCGTAGGAATGCATTGCAGTTCAGCTCTGCTTGAACATCAGGAGTTTGGCATTTCCTTACACCTTTTAATGTTTAATGTACTTCTGAGCAGTAGCAGAATCTGTTGTGTTCTGTGAAGTTGCAGTACTGAGCCCTCTCCAATGCTTTGAGAAATTAGGGGAGATTATCTTGAGCTGCTTGGGGGAATGTTGGAAAGTGAGAGTCAAAAGGGAGACTGTCTGATGGATGGGAGCTGCAATGGAGTTAGAGGTTGCACAGCACCTTTCAGAAAAAAAAATTACAGGGATCACGTAATTAACCCCAAACCAAGCATTATAAACCCAAGGAATTCAATTTTTAGGGTATGCCTAAAAGAAATGCAAATGTTTTTAAGATCACACGTACAGTTAAGGAACTTGGACAATCTTAATTCTGCCCTGCTGTGATACCATACTATAACTACACAATTATGATTACAGCATTTTAGTGTTGCTGATCCATTAGATTAAATTGATTTTTAAAGACCTATTAGATTGTTTTTTTCATATTTTTCTCCCCTCTTGCCATCACTACAGGGCAGAATTAGATTTGCGGAGGCTGTGCTCTATTTTCGATACAACACAAAAATTGAATCCCTGTTTTTAAGTTCAAAACAACACTCAGCCTGAACTATGGAATTGTGACCAGTGCCTCTGCAAAACTACTTTTGATGTGGTTGAGCTTCCACGTGTGAGTTTAAAACTGAACACGCACCTCTTCTGGTTGGCTTGGCATTGCCTCTCCCTAGCCAGCATCACCCTGATTTTAGTGGTGTTCTGGGCCCGTGGTAGATTGTGGTTTGCAGGAAGCTTCTGCTGCTGTTCCCATGCTCCAACAGATTCAATCCTCTGGTGGCCTGCAACCTAGGGAGTGAATCTGGCACATTTAATTCAGTCTCCTTGTGCATATTTAAGATTCTGTATTACCGCATATGCTGATATGTTAAATGTCTTAATAAAGTATGTGGGGCAAATTCTGCCCTAAATTACATGCATGAAACTCCATTAAATCAGTGGGGAAGTCTGAGTAAACAGTGAAATTAAAATGTGATCTTCTATGTACAGGGGCATGATCCTGGCCAGAAGTAAGCAGGGTTTGGAAGCAAGCCAAACTGGCTCTCCTTAACTACCCTGCAGAGTATTGCAACATGTGGTGATCTAGATAAATGCATGTTTTTATTAAAACATCACACACCAGTGCAACAAGGAGTGGAAATCAAATTACTATTTCTAAATCAAATTTCTTCATTGAAGTCAAAAGCTGCAGATGGCTTAAAATGTGATTATAAAACAATATAATACTGGATTTGCCATAGTTTTCTGTGGAGTCATATAACAGATGAGACCACTGTCATAGCCCTTGGGTCCTCTGAAACCATTTACCAGTGCCTTGAGTGCACCCCTTTCAAGTGGCAATCCCATTCCACCATGTCTTTTTGGGGTGGGATCCCATTGTGACCCAAGAACCCCTCAATGCCAGAGTTTGAATTAAAACAGGGATTCAAACCGGTTTTATATCAGACAAAAGCTGTTTATTCACCTGTCTCTCCAGTATGTAAATTAAGCAGTATAAACCAACACAATGGAGAGTCATTTACATCTGAAGTCAATGAGGGGGATGTGAAAACAATAGGAAGGCTGCACATCATAGAATAAGCTACATGGAGGTTATCCTGACTCTGAGACACAGACAATGAACTTTGGGAAATATAAAGAGAAGGCAAGGAAGACACTCTTTTATCCTGCACCTAGGGCGTAATTGGGCAGTGTCATTATGTTCATGAAAACTGGATCGCAACCAGGTTTGGTAGAAAACACTGCAAAGGACATTTGGGATGAGATATGACTTCTTTAGACAGAAGATAAATCTATTAAGCTAAGTTTAGTCTCGAGAAATAGTTACGATTGTTTTATATGTAACCCTGTTTCCATTAGCCTTTCTCACTATCTCTTGAATCTTGAAATTCTGATGATAAATTTATTGTTGTTTTCACTATAAACATATCTCAGCACTGTGGTGTTACAAGGAGTTGATCCTGAGTTGAATCATTCAGGCTGGTGAGTACACTGTTCCCTCTAAGGACAGCAGACCTGGTATTTCTGTGAGTGTTCAGTGGATAAAGGTTTGGACACTATAGGGTCACACTTCAAAGGGGCTTGGAGAGTGGGGTACACCTATTGTTAATCTGCAAGGCAAATTAAGGGCTGGCATAGCCTAGAGGAGATAGTTTGGGTGGCTCACAGACTGGTGGTATCAGGGAGCTGACACCCAGTTAAACTCAAGCAAATCTTCCTCTTGCTGGAGGCAGGGGGGTAATGAGGTGCCTCTCAGTCCTGGGTATCCCGAGAACCATCACACCTACAGTCCAACCATTCCTCAGCTGGGTCTCCAGGTTACTCCTCCTTGACTACCATTTGTGTGACCTAGCAGGTCCAGCTGGGCTTGGACCCTGGCAGAATTCTTTCACCATTACTGAAGTCAGTAATGCAGTTACACAGAAGCAGTTTCTCCAGAAGAAACTGTGATTTATTTTCTCAAACAGTGGGCAGAACTTAGAGAAGTAGATTTAAAAATAACCGAGATCTATACTCATGTTGTCTTACCTATGCTTGGCATTCTCCTCAAGTGCCTGCCTAGACAGGATTTAGCCTTGGTGTCCCCAGTTCTCTCTGGGCACCTCAGTACAACTTGCTCGCTGCGGACCCTGTCTGTCGAGTCACTCTGTCCATGTCAGCCTCCAGCACTCTGACTCTCTGACCCTCTATCAGATTCCAGCTAAACTGACAACTTCCCCTGCCGCCTTTGTGACAGGACATCTTTTTAATCCCTCGGAGATTCTGCATCTCAGACCTAGCTTTGAGAAGTGGAAAAAATCCTCATTTGGATAGTGCCACCCAGGTAGTCCCTTTCCACAACTGATGGCCCAGCCATTGTTGCCTGCTTAACTTCTTTGAAGAGAGTACCTGAGAGGCTGTCTTATCTGTGTCCTCGTTTCACCCTTGCTGGGTTCCTTAACAACCCCACTTGATAGCCTCCTTTGGTTTAACTCTATGCATTCGGACAAGAAGTAATATGTAACTGAACTGGGAAAGCATGTCATAACTAATATTAATAAAAAAAAATACAGACATTCTCAATTTGTTACAAACACTATAATCATTTTACCTAAACGCCCGTAGAACACAGATCATAAAATTTCACCTTCTTACAGACATACTAAGCAGAATTCAACTCTGGTGTAATTCCACTGACTTCACTGTATTTACACCAGGCATGAATATGACCTAGTAGCACAAAGCAATTGGGCCTGATCTTTATGTCATTACATCAGTGTCTACACTTCAAGCTAGGGGTCTGCCCAGCTCAAGGAGACATACTCGCACTAGCTTTCATCAAGCAAATATCCTAAAACTAATGTGTAGCTGCAGCAGCTCAAGCGGTGAGGATGGGCAAGCCATCCCAAGTACCTGCCTAGGGTCTCGGAGCCGGGGTCCATGGTCAGGGTGCCTAGCCCCTCCCACTGCTCATGCTGCAGCAGGTGCACTCTATTTTAGTGCAAGTCTGTCTGTCTCAAGCAGGGAGTCAGACCCCAGCTCCAAGTGTAGACATACCTTCTGCTGAAGTCAGTAGAGTTACAGTAGTGTAAAACTAGTGTAGAAGAGATCAGAATAAGGTCCTCTCTCTCTCTGTGCAGCTAAGAGAAATTCTGTAACCATTGAAGTCAATATCAAAATGCCCATTGACTTCAAAGATACTGTAACTCCTCACTTAAAGTCGTCCTGGTTAACGTTGTTTCGTTGTTGCGTTGCTGATCAATTAGGGAACATGCTCGTTTAAAGTTGTGCAATGCTCCCTTCTAACGTCGTTTGGCGGCTGCCTGCTTTGTCCACTGCTTGCAGGAAGAGCAGCCCGTTGCAGCTAGCTGGTGGGGGCTTGTAACCAGAACCGGCAGCCCCCCTATCAGCTCCCCACTCCCCTAAGATCCCTGTGCTGCAGACGCCCATCAATTGCAGGCTATCAATTGCTGGCAGTTCAGCTGTCTCTCCCCCCACTGCCATGTGCTGCTCCTGCCCTCTGCCTTGGAGCTGCTTCCAGAGACTCCTGCTTGCTGTGCAGGGGGGGAAGGGGAAGGGCTAGTATCAGGGTGACCCCCTCCCCCCTGCTCCTGCACCCCGCTTACCTCTTCTCCATATAGAAAAGGGAGGGGACACAGACGGAGAGAGACATAGAGAGCTTGGGGCAGCAGCTGCTGTCTCAACTTCCTGATCCACTTAAAAAGATAATGCACTTAAGAGTGGGTCAGCTTACTTAAAGGGGTAGTGTGCATCTCTCTCTCCCACACACAAGGTGTGTGTCTGTCTCTGTCTGCTATGCTGTCTCCCTCCCTCGTGTTCATGCTGCTGTTTAGCAGCAAGGCATTCCCTGGGAAATATCCCTCCTTCTTCCACCCTCTAACTTCACCACCTCAACCAAGCTTCACAATCATCATAGCTGTGAACAGTATTAAATTGTTTGTTTAAAACGTATACTGTGTGTATATCTATATAATATATAGCTTTTTTTTGTCTGGTGAAAAAAATTTCCCTGGAACCTAACCCTCCCCCCCCCATTAACATTAATTCTTATGGGGAAATTGGATTCGCTTAACATCATTTCGCTTAAAGTTGCATTTTTCAGGAACATAACTACAACGTTAAGCAAGGAGTTACTGTATAAGGATCAGGTCATTAAAAAAGAAAGATATTAAGAACAAGAACTTGGACTCTTTTTCCATTAGTCAGCAAAGCTGGGCTAATCCTGTCGTTTTATAATAAATTAATAGCTCCCTATATCCTCAATGAATGTAACTGTGTCTCTATACTATACAGTATATTAATCATGCTACTTGGGCATGTGGGGTTGGAGGAGGGGGACGTGTGCTTACTCCATACACAGAACAAAAGCCATATGAAAGAAAATTCAATGTTCTGAAAGTATTGCTTTACATGGGGTATATTTGTTTTATGATAAAATGTCATTTTGGAAAGTCCAACTCTAGCAGGAATGTTACTCCTAATCCCCTTCACATAGTGTCAGTGCTGGTAGTAAATCCTGTCAGTATATACAGGACTCACTGGATTTCAGTATATTTGCTTGCTGCAAAATCTAATCTGAGAGAGGTTTCTTACAGAAGCCTCTCTCAGGCTCTGTCAAATCGAATAAGAATCTTTGTACAAAATTGTAACTTAACATATTTCATCTAATGTAACTATCTGCTGGTAGCAAAAATGCTAAGATACTTTCAAGGCCTCCTAATGGTCTTGGGAATCATAGAGAAGTTATTTTAGGAAAATCTCCCTGCTCCCACTATTACAGGATATTTTTGTGATGTATTTCATAATGTGCATGAGATTATAGGGCCCCAAGGGATGATTTGTCATCCACAGGGTGAAAATGCACAGCCCAGATTGGGGAAAAGCCAATGAAGATGCCTTGAAACCGCATAGCACGCAGCTTTAAGCAGAATCAGAATTGCCTGCCAGAACCAATAACCTGGAGCCTGATCAAACTCAATTGCAAAACTCCCATTGACTTCACTGGGTGCAATACCAGACCCTTGGTGTAGCCGTCACAAGTGAAAATAGAACAAAAGTCTGCTAGCTTGCTTGCACTGTGGAAGCCAAATCCTGCCTACCTTAATCATGTGACTTGTCCCATTTAAGTGAATAGGACTACTCAGGTAAGCAAGGAATGCAGGCTTTGGTCCTTTATTTGTAGTCAAGGCCCTGAATCCAATGTGACACATTATGCATATATTATGTGGCAGGGACCTGGATTCATGCAGCACCATTCAAGCCTTCTCCCACTGAGTGTGAACACAAGATGAGACACAAAGCAAGAGTTCAAAAGAGTTTAATGTGCTGGGAAATGATATGCGAGGACTCCGTGTTTCTTAAGCTAAACTGGATCTCTATTCAGATAGCTATTTACAGAGGTGCTGCAAATGCAGTTTGCATTCAAGCCATGTGCACACAGACTGGTATTCTGATGCTTCCTCCAACCTGTACTGCTCGTTCTTCCCAAGGTCAGGTTGGGATTTCGTGAGGTGGTAGATGTCTCCTTTTGTTGTCAGCCACCATACTCTTTATACACCTTGCACTGCTCCATGTATGCACTCAATTGGGAATTCATGTCTGACATTTCTCAGGCCTGCCTCTATACCCAGGTGTGAAGTGTGTATCCATCTCATTGTGTCAGCTCTTAAAGCTGCTGGGATTACTATTCAGTCACCTTTACACAAAAATTCCACCTTACACACACACACCTCATCCCTCTTCTAGTAGAAGGGGATAATGTCCTGTAGCACTTGTACCTTTTGATCTGGCCAGCCCCGGAGTGAGAATTTGTTTTATTGCCTGTAGTACTCCATCCTATTTGATGCTTTGTTGGGTTGACTGGAGCCTCCCATAAGAAGCTATATCTACTATGAGCTCGTGGACACATACTCATGCTAGCTCAATGAGAGCTAGTGCACGTATGAATAGCAGAGTAGCCATGATAGACTGGGCAGTGGCAGCAGAGACATGGGTGAGCTCTATCAAGTATGTATCCACTGTTTTCAGGTGAGTCTGTACTCTGCATGGCTCAGCCGTGTCTCTGCTGCCACTACCCATGCTACTGTGGTTACACCATTTATAAGTGAGCTAGTTCTCATCCAGCTAACACAAGTATGTATACACGCACAGGGGAATCACTGTAGTGTACACCCTAGCTTGTAGTGTAGACGTGGCCAGAGATACAAAGGTATTGTAGCATGCTGTTAGACTGTGTGGTGCTCGGGAAGGGATGATCTGCCCAGTGATCTGCCACCAATAGTGACTTTCCTGGGCAGGGCCTTAGCCTCACATCATAGTGACGCAGTCTCGATAACTTATTTTGTGGTCACTTGTGGTTTCTTTATGATGTTTGCTATTGACTTACGATCAGACTGCACGTTCTGCTGGTAAACACTTTTGCCTTGGATTAATCGGATAGTATATCCTCAATCACTGGTAATGGGTAGTGACTTCTTTTCAATGCTTAGTTCAGTTGTTTTGGATCAGTGCGGATCCTCAGTTTACCTGAAGGTTTTCTCAGCACTGCTAGACTGCTGATTCACTCTGTAGTAGTTTCAAGGGCTATAATGATGCCTCTTCTTTGCAGGACACTTTTCTTCTGTGGCTTCACCAGGGCTACTGGAACTCTGCATTTTAGTAGTCCCACAGGATGCCTGTGAGGGTCTTTGTCTAACTTCAGCTTGCCCTTTAAGTGTCCATCTCCTTTAAATATGTCCTTACATTCTGTTCAAATGTTGGACAGAGCTCTTGGTGTCTGTTCTCCCTCCGCTTTCACATTGAGGATAGTCTGTTGTTTTACTGTGATCAAATCCATGGCTTGAGCTTGCCTACCTCCCAGCAGCAGCTGGTACTCTTAAATCTCAACTACTATAATCTCCATACAATGATAACTCTTTTTTTCCCCCATGGGTTTCTTATTGACAGCCTGCCTTTGCCTACTGGCCTCAGAATGGTTTTATTTTCCATCATCAGCACCTGGCCACAGTTCTCCAGACTAATATGCTATTTATCAGTGTTTCTGGGTTTACAGTGCAGATAGCTCAGTAATCCAGATGCAGTCAAATTGGTTTTTTTAGCTAATAGCATAGTTGCAAATATGGCAGTTGAATGTGTGACAGCCTTCTTTTGTTGTGAGTATACACTGGAAGTCTTTGAATCTGCTAAAATCAAACTGCAGCTACCCTTGTCCTCATTGGAAGTCTTTACACCCTTAATCATGGTCTATATTGCTGCTTTTTTTCTTTCTGGGGTAGCAGCAATATGGGGACATAAAGTGGTTCCATTTCCCACACATCTTGCGCTATTGCTCATAGGCTGGGCACTTTTCTTTCTGCCTTCTGTTTTGCTTTCCCCTGTAGATACATTAGACCATAATGCATGCATTGTTGGTTAGTCTCTCTGTCCTGCTTCCTGGATTCCTTTAGCTTGAATCTGGGTATCTGTTCTCCATTATAGGCTGCAATTGTTTTGAAACTTTCCCTGGATAGTTCAACTGCTGAGTCTATTTGGATGCATTTCTCTAGGGTTAGATCTGTTTGTCTCAACAATCTCCTGTAAGCTAGGGTCACCGTACGTCCGGATTTTCCCGGACATGTCCGGCTTTTTGGTCCTCAAATCCCCGTCCGGGAGGAATTTCCAAAAAGCCGAACATGTCCGGGAAAATATGGAGGCATGGTAAGGGGACCGCCTCCTCCCTGGGGTTAAACTTTCCCGGCTCCCGCCGCTCTCCCCAGCGCAGCAGCCGCCGGAGCCCGGGAGGAGGCGGCTGCGAGCTGGGATGCTGCCGGCCGGCACCGCTCAGCCAGGGCCGGTGGGGCTGGGGGTGCTCAGCCGCGGCTGGACCGGGGGTGCTCGGCCGGAACTGGGGCCCAAGCCAAGCCGGAGCCGCTGGGACCAGGGCTGGGGCTGGGGGTGCTCGGCCAGCGCCGCTCGGCCAGGGCCGGTGGGGCCGGAGTAGCTCGGCGGGGCCGGGGGTGCTCGGCCGCTGGCCGGAACCGGGGCCCGAGCCGAGCTGGGCCGGAGCGACCGGGGCTGGGGGTGCTCGGCCAGCGCCGCTCAGCCAGGGCCGGGGCCGGGCCGGAGCAGCTGGGCCGGGGGTGCTCGGCCGCTGGCCGCTGCCCGGAACCGGGGCCCGAGCCGAGCCGAGCCGGAGTGACCGGGGCTGGGGGTGCTCGGACGGCGCCCCAGGGCCCGAGCCGGGCCGGAGCCGCCGGGGCCAGAGCCTCTTGGCCGGCCGCTGGAGGGAGCCGCTCGGCCGGGGGGGGCCGGACTGGGCCATGTCTCCTCTCGCCCCCCCCCAGCCCCAGCCCCAGCCCCAGCCCCAGCCCCAGCCCCAGCTTACCTGCTGCCTGCCTGTTTCAGGCTTCCCACGAACATTTGATTTGTGGGAAGCAGGGGAGGGGGAGGAGCGGGGGGGCGGAGCGTTCAGGGGAGGGGGCGGAGTTGGGGCAGGGACTTTGGGGAAGGGGCAGAGTTGGGGCAGGGAAGGGCCGGAGTTGGGGCAGGACCAGGGGCGGGGAAGGGGCGGAGTTGGGGCAGGGCCCCTTGGAGTGTCCTCTTTTTCAGGGGCTCCAATATGGTAACCCTATGTAAACTAGAATCATGTTTTCCACAAACCAGGGAATTTTGATGGTCTCCAAAGTTACATATGGATGCCAGAGTAGATCTGAGCAAATAATGGATTTTTCAGTTTTCTGGCAAGTTAGCTGGGTGCTAATCCAGGATGTGGGAGACCCAAGTTCAAGTCCATGCTCTAGTGACTAATTATTTATAAAAAGTGGAACCGCTTAAAGAGGAAAGATTGAGAAAGCCCCGTAACACAGCGTCCCTTAGCCGAAGCTCTTCAGTTTTGGTTTTTATTTTGTCTAAAATTCCCTGGGAATTTATAGGTGTATATTACAGAAATGGGAGGTGAAAAAACTGGTGAAAATTGGTGGGAAAAAAATCAGTTTTCTGGGTAAATATCAGGGTTAATACTGGGGGATGGAGAACAGGGGGGAAAAGCTACAAATAGAGAAATGTAAGACTTTTAATACTGTGGTTTGTTTAATAAACTGTACATTAACAGTGTGTACATATGCACATGTATCTTCTGCTATATTGCCTTATTTTAACACACAGACTTGCATTTACACTTAGACTAATTTATTATCAACATAAACATATCTACCTAAATTAATGTATTGGGTTTTCATTTAACATAATCAGTATTTTCCTGTACTAGAGAGGTCCAAAGTTCAGGTAAAAATTGATATAAACCAAATAGCTTTTGTAAAACCTGGGAATTGGTAAAAGCTGAAAACAGAGGGTCTTACCGTAGAGCAATGTAGATGATCCCAGTTCCCATCCCTTCTCCACATCAGATAGGGTGGGGGGAATGAAACTAGGGTCTCCCACATCCCAGGTGAGTACTCTAACCCCTGGCTAAAGGTTATAAGGGAGGCACATCCTCCTCTGGCCATTTTGTTAACCTTTATGCTTGCTTTTGTCAAAATGCTTGAAAGTTTAAATGAAATTATCAAAATGTTTCAATTTTTTTCAGTCCAGTCTAAACTATACGGTGAACTTGACATGAATGTGCAAATAACTGCATTTTTCAGTTAATAAAATATTTGTCTAAAATTTTTCACCTAGCTCTATGCCAGAGTTCTTATTTGGGTAACATAAGTCTCCATTTCCTCTTCTGTATTTTTGCCTGAAAACAAGAAGCAGAATCTCTCCACAGCCTCATTCTGTCTGGGGTCAGAGTACTGATCACACATCTTTATCAGCTTTTCCAATGATGCAAGCATTATTCCTGGCAACAGTATCTTACTCACTCCTCCTTCTTTCCCAGCAATAAGATGGTAAAAAAGCTTTAATTTTTTCTCTTTATCCCCTATGGCCAGCTCTGTGTATAGACTCAATTCTTCATTCACTGTTTCCATGCTTGCACAAGGATTTTTGTCTGGAAATTCAGCATTTCCAGTGATTTGAGTCTCTCCATGCTGCCTGTTTGCTCTGTTTCTAGCTGCTGCTTTCTTTTCCTGTTAATCATAGTCTTCTCTTTTCTGTGGGTCTCACTAAACTGACCACTGCCACCATGTGTCATGCCCCATTTGCTGGCTAATGCCATGAAAGGGCTACTTGTTTCTAAACTAAACTGGCTCTTTGTAAGAGAACTATTTACAGGGATAGAGAGGCTCCTGATATCTCCTCCAAATGCCTCCCAGCTACAACCTGGGCTCCTCCCTCCAAGTTCCATGCAGATTGCTATGCAGACCAGTAGATCATAGTACCCTCCTGTCTTGTTTGATACAAAAGTAGCATTTGATTTGTTGACAAATTATTGACCCAGGAAGGCTTATGTGAAAAATAGGTCACCTCAGAACAGACATGTGGACCCAGATCCACAACAAACCACTGACACTGAGCTTAGTTTCACTGCACTCCCAGGATCAGCTTGGCGAGGGAGAAGGGGGTTCTGGATGGCAGCTTCATCCAGCAGGATGGCACATTATACAGGAAAGTTTCCAGAAATTACATAGAATGTGTAACCTGTTGCATAAAATTAAGGAGCTAATGGGTGATGGCTGACCTGCTGATTCTCTCCTGTGTTCATGATTCAGACCAATATGGTGTGTGGGGTTGCTCTTTTTGCTGGCCTGTGATGGGGTGCCTACTCCACACAAGGCTTGAGTAGAGAGAAAGGACCAGTTAACCCATGACAGGCTTCACCTGGAGGAGAATCAGGGCTGATAAGCCTTTAACTGATGATGAAGCCCAGCTAGGTAAGGGGCAGGCTAAGCTTTTATGAACCCAGGAAGTAAAAAGTAAGAAGGGGGCTGCAGTGTGAAGGCCTGCAGTCAATCTCTGGACTTAGAGAAGGAAAGGAGGAAACCAGGGGTAGAATAGAAGCCTTGGGATCCTGGCCCTGAGGGAAGGGCATATCCAGTGGATGGTGAAAAAGGAGCCTGATCAAAGCAAAGTAGGAAGTAGCCATGGGAAACAACAGCAAAGTTTGGAACAGTGCAGACCTTGGCCACTGATTGTAGGGTCCCTGGTCTGGAAACCAGAACAGTGGGTAGGCCCAGGTTCCCCTACCAGCCACTGGGGAAGTGGCACAATGTGGACAATGGAATGGAAAACTTCCTGAGACAGATGAAGCATGTGGCACTTTGATACCCCAGAAGGGGAGGACTACAGTGACCTGGCTGGAGGGACAAGCCATGAAGAGGCTGCACCCTGCGTGATGAAGAGGGAGTAACCAGATTCCAGAGAGAGAGACCATGGGGTGAGACACCAAAGGAGAGGGCATCAGCATGAACTAATCCCCAGGTGTGGCCATAAGGAGGCACTACAGCAGTGGGTAGAGAAGTCCGTTACATGGCCAAACACTACATTAAACTCTGTCTCAGCCCCCCAGCTCCTCCCAAGTTATCAACTCACATTCCCTGGGCTAAAGTTCTGGAGGCTCTGAAGCAGGTCATGTGATGTTTGCTCTCCTCAATACAATGCTTTGAAGGTAAATGTGAAAAACTGAACACAATAATAGGAGCAAGAGTGAAATTCTCTAAAATTCTAATACAACTATTTTCAACATAATTGTCATGTCACCAGGTTAGATGCATAATTTGTATTATATTGTAACACAGCATAGTACATATGTTATGTATACAAGGTAAAAATAATGCCAAATTGTGTTATAGTATTTGGAAAATAACATAAAATGATACAACGTTTTGAGGAATAAGAAAAATGGGAGCTGAGTTACGGTTTGAGTGTGTAATTGATTTTTTTGAGTGGCTTATACAGTGATAGTTGCAGCCATGTCAGTCCCAGGATATTAGAGACAGGTGGGTGAGGTAATATCTCTTATTGGACCAACTTTCACTAACAGCAGCTGGTCCAAGATACTACCTCACCCACCTTGTCTCTTTTGAGTGGTTTGCATCTCAGCTATAATGGTAGTAGGTTTTTTGCATGGAATTTCCTCCTCTTTGTAAAATGGCATGAAGGATCAGAAGTGGTTAAAACCTCAGTTTAGAGCTCATCTTCAAACCATTAAAGATCTTCCCTAATATCAAGCTGGAGTGTTAGTTCATTACCCTCTCATATGGAAATGTGTCATCTGATGAATCATCAGCACCATTTCCTGTAACACCTGACTCAGTCTTACAAGTCCTGTCCCAACTCCACTTATGAGTTCTGACAGAAGCATATCACAAGGTGTTATGACTGCTTGTATACAAGGCAGTAAGATGCATCTACATAATAAGGCCTCGATTCCAGTATTGCCAAATCCAAGTGTGCAAGAATCATGAGTCAGGCATCAAAAAAATGATGACATTGTCTTAGAAATCATAAGCTTAAAAAGAATGGGAGTTTGTCTTATGGCTTTTGAGCCTTTTTAGGGTGCATTCTGGTCACATTTCCAAGCTTGTTCTCTGCAACCATGAGGGCTAGAAAACTAAGATTTTTACGTAATCAAATGGAACCAGGAAATGGCGCTTTAATAATGCACCAAATATCACAAGATTCATGATAAAGTTATGAGAGTTGGCAATACTGCAGTTCAGAAAGGTACTTAATCCAAGCACTTAAAGTTAAGTATGTGCTTAAGTACCTTTCCGAATGGAACTTAAAGCAATAAAACATAGACACTCACAGCTCTAGCGGAGTGGAACCACCCATACCTTATAAAACTGTATACAATTTAAGGTGCCTCATACAAATATTGGAATCCAAATCTTTGTGTGAAATCAAATATATTTTATTTTAAAATCAATCTCATCTGATATTAAATTGTGACTATAAGGTCACTGACGGTATTTATAATTGAATTCTAAGTCATCTCATTTGGTATGCTTAGTTTCCTTTCACACTCCTCTATCTGTCAACTGGAATGCTCATGAGACATCTTATAATTCAATAATTTGTACTTCAGAGTCACACAAAAGTGTTGCTTAAAAAGAGTTTAAATAGCACAGCAGAGAAAAACAGCTCAAAATATTTTATTAATAAGGCTGGAAATATTTATGTCAAGATTCATTACAAAATTCCTTTTGCTTTTCATCATGGTACTATGAGACCGATTATTTTCTCCTTAAATTCTTTGGTACCACTAAAACATACCTGCTAAACATATTGAGCCAAATTCATCCCTTCTGTAACTCCACTGAGGTCAATGGAGTTACCCCAAGGATGAATTTAGTCCATTAGTACCTATCATTTAGAGCTGTAATTCAAATATGTCAGGGCTGTGGGAACTAGTAGTATTTTGAATGGAAATGTTTGTTTTATATGAAAGGTCTTTCCTTATGCTCAAGTTAAATGGAAATGATCAGTCATTTTACTTTTAACAATATATAATGTCTAGAGTCAGTTTTAGTTAGAGAATGCATAGTATTACTCCATCTAATGCTTATACCAAATGGATTTTTACACTCAGAAATAAAGCCTTAAGTGGGATTGCTTAAACACTTGCCAAGATGTTACTCCAGACAATCTTCTTGTCAACATTTATGACTCTGAAAAATTAAGAGTTCAGAATAAACTGTCTCTGTCTTTCTTTTAGAGTGTAGGCTTTTGTGGGCAGGAACTCACTTCATTTTGTTGTCTCTTTTGGAAGTGCTTTTCAAATGAATAAATGAAGTACGAATGAGAAATATTAACATTTCAGGGGCAGATTTAAAGGAAGAATCTCCGTCATTTGTTTTGCTCTGGAAACCCTCAAAATGATTTATGGGGGGATAGTTTGTATAAATTTGCACAGGCATCCCCAGATATATGGGCATCCATAACTGAGTGACGACGTCAATGAATTCAGTTCTTAGAAGTCAGTTCAGAAAGATACTTTCAATGGTAATATGGATGCTCTTTAGCAGTGGTCCCCAAACATTTCAGGATCGTGCCCCCCCTTGTCCTTCTCCGTGCATGCGCCTCCCCTCCCCAGCCAGGGCTGGGAGAGGGGCTGTGGCTCTGGGGGAGCACATGGACAGGGGCAAAGGGCCAGGAGTAAAGCTGGGTGGCGCTCCCTCCCCACCTCCTGTGGGAGCTGTCCCGGGCCCCAGAGTCCCTCCCCCCCCCAACGGTCCTCCCTGGGGACCTCTGCTCTTGAGAGTAACCCCAAAATATTATCATTTAATATTTATTTATGGTGGGCCCACATTGTGCTAGGCATCTTCCAGACATTCAAAAAGGGATGATTCCTACCCTGAGGAGCTCAAAGTCTAAGGGGAGGTAGGCAAATAGAAGTTATGGGAAGGAAGCAAAAAATGGGGATTTTATGTTTGTCAGCTAGATTCACTATAGGCAGCACCGCAGATGTAGCTCTTTAAGAAGAACTAACATGTGGACAGTGTAGGGGGCTTGCAGATGAAATCAGGGAGGTTTTACTATGCATAAAGGGCTATGTGGAAGAAGGCATGGAAGTGCCTCTATAAATAGTCTACACTGCACACTTTTTATGGCTGTGTGTAGAGTATGTACATGACTAGCCCCCCTAGCATGGGTATAAACATAGGTCCTGGAATTAAGGGTACAGACGGTGCTGCTGCACCTCCTGGCTTGAAGTGGTTTCCATTATATACAGGGTTTAACAGTTTGGTTCAATGGTTCTCAGCGCCCCCAGTATAGAAATTGTTCCAGCACCCCTGGGTATAAATAGCAATGTAGATGGTGAGGCACAGCTTAGGTGAGAATATAGTAAGAGCATAAAAACGGCCATATTGGGTTAGACCAATGGTTCATCTGGCCCAGTATCCTGTCTTCTAACAATAGCCGGTGCCAGATGCTTCATAGGGAATGAACAGAACAGGGCAATTATTAAGTGATCCATCCCCTGTCCAGTCCCAGTTTCTGGAAGTCAGAGCTTTAGGGACACCCAGAACATGGGGTTACATCACTGACCATTTTGGCTAACAGCCATTGATGGACCTATCCTCCCCGAATTTATCTAATTCATTTTTGAACCCAATTATACTTTTGGCCTTCACAACATCTCCTGGCAATGAGTTCCACAGGTTGACAGTGTGTTGTGTGAAGAAGAACTTCCTTTTGTTTTAAACCTGCTGCCTATTAATTTCATCAGGTGGCCCCTAGTTCTTGTGTTATGTGAAACGATAAATAACACTGCCATATTCACTTTCTCCAAACCAATCATGATTTTATAGGCCTTTATCATATCCCCCTCTTAGTCATCTCTTTTTTTAAACTGTGTAGTCCTAGTCTCGCTAATCTCTCCTCATATGGAAGCTGTTCCATACCCCTAATCAATTTTGTTCCCCTTCTCAGTATTTTTTCAAATTCTAATATATTGTTTTTGAGATGGGGTGGCCAGTACTGTATACAGTATTCAAGGTGTGAGTGCACCACAGATGTATATAGTGGCATTATGATATTTTATTATCTATCCCTTTCCTAATGGTTCCTAACGTTCAGTTAGCTTTTTCTGACTGCTGCTGCACATTGAACATACATTATCAGACAACTATCCACAATGACTCCAAGATCTTTCTTGATAGTAACAGATAAAGACCCCATCATTTTGTACATATGATTGGGCTTATTTTTTCCAGTGTGCTTTACTTTGCACTTGTCAACATTGTAAAGACAGGTCTGAAACCTGTAGGTGTATACTTGGGTATGTGCCCTACACAGCTCTCTACAGCCCAAGCTGTGCATCCCCTAACTACACTGCTGTTTTTAGCAATAAAGTGTCCTGCTGCCTCTCCACTCACCACAGGGAAAGGCTTCATCAGTGGGGAAAGAGTTTGGCAGGAGGGGGAGGCAACGGGGCAAGGCTCTAGCAACTCCCTGCTTCAGGGAGAGACTATGGCAGTGGGGAAAGGCTTCTGCATCAGGAAAGCAGCGAGGAAAACCTCTGCTAGCTCCCCACGGGTGAAGCCTTCCCCCACTGCCTCCCCTGTCAGAGTCTTTCGCTAACACATGTAGTTATACACCACAGTGTGGACGCAGCCAGCTGTTCACTGTGGCATGTAGTTACACATAACCTACATGCTGCCAACAGTGATCGTGTAGATGTAACCTATGAGAATTTGGACTAGACAAAACAGTTTAAATTACCTGCCCATCTCACTCTCCAACACTCTTTGAATCATCATTAGAACAAAACTTTCCTAAGGTATGGAACTGTTTATCCCTTCAGTTTCTAACTGGGATAAGAAGCTGAAATGGTAGAAATCTCAAGAGAAAGTCAGTACTCATGAAACTTCCAGCCCAATTTCTCAGACTCAGGTTTAAATATTTTGCCCACTCAAACTCCAGACCCGTTGAAATATAATTATTAGGGCTGTCAATTAATCGCAGTTAACTCACGTGATTAACTCAAAAACATTAATCAGGATTAAAAAAATAATCACAATTAATCACACTTATAACAATAGAATACCAATTGAAATGTATTAAATATTTTTGGATGTTTTTCTACATTTTCAATATTGATTTCAATTACAACACAGAATACAAAGTGCACAGTGCTCACTTTACATTATTTTTTATTACAAATATATGCACTGTAAAAATTATAAACAAAAAAGTAGTATTTTTCAATTCATACAAGTACTGAAGTGCAATCTCTTTATTGTGAAAGTACAACTAACAAATGCAGATTTTTTTTGGTTACATAACTGCACTCAAAAACAAAACAGTGTAAAACTTTAGAGCCTACAAGTCCACTCAGTCCTACTTCTTATTCTGCCAATCGCTAAAACAAACAAGTTTGATTACATTGACAGGAGATACTGCTGACTGCTTCTTATTTACAATGTCACCTGAAAGTGAGAACAGGACTTCACATGACACTTTTGTAGCTGACGTTGCAAGGTATTTACATGCCAGATATGGTAAACATTCGTATGCCGCTTCCATGCTTCGGCCACCATTGCAGAGGACATGCTTCCATGCTGATGAAGCTCGTTAAAAAAAAAAAAGTGTTAATTAAATTTGTGACTGTACTCCTTGGGGGGGGAATTATAAGTCTCCTGCTCTGTTTTACACGCATTCTGCATATATTTCATGTTATAGCAGTCTCGGATGATGACTCAGCACATATTAGTTTTAAGAACACTTTCACAGCAGATTTGACAAAAAGCAAAGAAGATACCAATGTGAAATTTCTAATAATAGCTACAGCACTCGGCCCAAGGTTTACGAATCTGAAGTGCCATCCAAAATCTGAGAGGGACGAGGTGTGGAGCATGCTTTTAGAAGTCTTTAAAGAGCAACGCTCTGATGTGGAAACTACAGAACCCAAACCACCAAAAAAGAAAATGAACCTTCTGCTGGTGGCATCTGACTCAGATGATGAAAATGAACATGCATCAGTCCGCACTGCTTTGGATCTTTATCAAGCAGATCCCACCATCAACATGGATGCATGTCCTCTGGAATGGTGGTTGATGCATGAAGGGGCATATGAATCTTTAGCGCATCTGGCATGTAAATATCTTGCAACGCCAGCTACAAGAGTGCCATGTGAATGCCTGTTCTCACTTTCAGGTGACATTGTAAACAAGAAGTAGGCAGCATTATTCCTGCAAATTGTAACCAACCTTGTTTGTCTGAGTGATTGGCTGACCAAGAAGTAGGACTGAGTGGACTTGTAGGCTCTAAAGTTTTACATTGTTTTATTTTTGAATGCAGTTTTTTTTTACATAATTCCACATTTGAAAGTTCAATTTTCATGATAAAGAGATTGCACTACAATACTGGTATGAGGTGAATTGAAAAATACATTTTTGTTTTTTACAGTGCAAATATTTGTATTAAACAAATATAAAGTGAGCACTGTACACTTTGTATTCTGTGTTGTAATTGAAATTAATATATTTGAAAATGTAGTAAACATCCCAAAATATTTAAAATAAATGGTATTCTATTGTTTAACAGCATGATTAATCGCAATTAATTTTGTTAATTGCTTGAGAGCCCTAATAATTATTAAAGAGACTGTTTCATAACTATTAACAAGATACCTTGTTGTTCTTTCTGAATATCACAATGGAGTGTGCTTAAAAATAAGCATGAATGGATTAAAATGAATTTTACAGGCTAACATTTCCCAGAGCAATACAGATTTAAAAGTAAATTTTAATCCTAATGTGAGGAAGTTGTGCATGTAAATCTTTGCAAAACAGGAGAAAGATACATCCTCCAGTATACAGAGTACTTCCCTTTAAGTGGAAGATACAGAAAGTCTTAGGAACTTTACTCAATTCCTCTTTATTCCAGAAGCCAGTGCTCTCGGAGTTGCTTGAGCTGATTTCAGTATGAAAAATGCACAAATAGTAAGGAGAAAGTCTCTCTAAACTCTTACAGAGAGGCACCAACTTCCCCAGTTCCTGGGGGAGAGGGTACTTGATCCCCACTCCACCCCTTACCCCAGGCCCACATCCCTACCCTGCCTCTTCCCACCCTCCCCCAACCTCTTCCTGCCCTGCCTCGCCTCCTCCCCTCCCCCCAGAGCCTCCTGCAGGCCTCTGAACAGCTGATCGTGGCGGGCGGGAGGTACTGGGAGGGAGGAGGAGGAGCTGATCCACGGGGCTGCCGGTGGGTGCTGTGCACCCACTATTTTTTTTCCTGTGGGTGCTCCAGCCCCAGAGCACCCACAGAGTCTGTGCCTATGCTCTCACAGATGGTGGGCCTGCTAGTTAGAAAGAGAATGAATTAAGGGAAAATTCAAAAGACTAAAGGCTTGTCGACATGGTCACAAAGAGTCCTGTGGCACCTTGTAGACTAACAGACGTATTGGAGCATAAGCTTTCGTGGGTGAATACCCACTTCGTCAGACGCATGTCAGTTAGTGCATAGCAATCTGAGCTGTAAATCTGCAGCTCTCTATCCTGCTGTGCATTAAACTGGCCTTGTGGATCCTGCTATGATGCACTAAAAGTAGTAGCAGGGTCTACACAGTGATTTAGTACATGGCAGGCTAGAGCACTAAGTCTCCATGTGGACAAACCCTGAGTATGAATAGGCCTCCCATATTAGATACTTTCTTGAATCCTTTGATATCTTGTTCACTCCCCTTTTCTGGATCTTCTCCTTCTTCCATCCTCTCAATCAAACCAGAGTGTCTTCCCATTTCTAATTCTACCTTTCCTTTTCCTGGAAAAGTGGGCCTGACGCTGGCAGGCCAAATGCCAGCTCTTGCCA
This sequence comes from Emys orbicularis, assembly GCF_028017835.1. Taxonomy (NCBI): domain Eukaryota; kingdom Metazoa; phylum Chordata; order Testudines; family Emydidae; genus Emys; species Emys orbicularis. The sequence continues at coordinate 47,382,539 of NC_088684.1, read as the reverse complement.
AGACTACAGGCATTGGCTAAGAACTGACAACTTCATAGCTGGAGACCAGACCAGGTCACCTGTATATTAGTTTTTCTCAAAATAGGTATTAGTCTTATAAGAATGTATTTAGACGTCAGACTATGAAATGCCTGTTAGTTGCTGCACGCATTAATCTCACTTTTAATGACTGTATTCCATGCCATCAGGAAATATGAAAGTTTTGCTTTATAACTTTGAAAATGTTTGCTCTGAACCCAGGCATGGGAATTCCCGTATCCCCCCCACCCACCCAATCCCATCCAGGAGGACTATCAAAATGTAAGTGGGTCATTGTAAGACAAAAGCTTTCATTGCCTCATCCACCCATGGAGAAGTACATGCATTGTAGAGGAGAATGCTGGAAGAGGGAAGTAAAAATAGTTGATGTGAAGATTTTTCATCTTTTTGCTGGTTCGGGAGTCACTCTGTCTAATTCTGCTTTTATATAAACTATTTTCACCTAATTCATTGGACACCCATAAAGTCGCTGATTTAAACTGATGGAAAAAAGAGCAGAATCCAGGCCATTATGTCTGGCTGTCTCTCTTCGAGCTTGTTTTGGGTATCATGACTGTACACCACCTCCAAAGCAGGACCATGTTATAAAGGCACAATTGATCTGCAAAGACCAGATTGCGACCCATCCAATGTGTCTGTACAGGGGAATAGTATGGCATGAGGCCCTTCCTTTTCTCCTTGGGCTGGCTTCCCATACTGGGTAAATCAGCCTTTGTGGAGCCACTATGTCCCCCTGCCCTATGCATGTGGGTGAGAAGAGGTGGGGAAAAGGTAGGGAAGAGATAGAACCTTGGTCTACCTCCTACCATACTAGCTAGTGCAGCTGCATTGCACTCCATGGGATGTATACTAAGATAGACGTAGGACTGGCACAGGATACACCTCACTAGAGCTGGGGGAAACCAGGAGGCATATTGTGACTCTGAGTTTTATCTTCTTCCCACTCTGCTCCCAGGACAGTAGCAGAGCCACAACTCTCTGAACAATTAGCAGTGCTTAGAGCAAGCTCAACTAAAAGCAAAGGCTCATGTTTGACAGGAATAGCTTAAGCATATAAAATAGAAAGCAGCCTTGGCTTAGTACAGCTAAGACTTCTGTAGAAATCAGTGTCTATATAATTTTCTGATACAGATAACCTAAACCACCCACTCTTCTCTCTTGTTACACTGTAATTTACTGGCCACATTGTTCTTTTACACTATGAATCACTCCCAACCGTAATTAGAAGCCTTGGCTATTCTTTCATTTTTTTCCTTTAAAAAAGAGTCTGCTCACTTTTACGGTGTTAACACACAAATTTAATAAAGCATGTGTTCTGCAAAATAGAGCCAAATTAATATTAAATGCTTATTCCTGGAAAATATGTTTGCTCATTAAATTTGACAGTCATTGCTTATGTGGTAAATGCTATGAGTGCCAAGAATACTTTTGGCACTGGTTGTCAGGTAGAGACCCATTATTTTAATTGCCTTTCACCTATAATCAATATTGGCTGCTTTCAATTCAACTAGACGCATAGATTAGCACTATCAAAAATGAGCTTATTCTATTGTACCTTATATTCTGATTTAATATCTGGAAGATACAGCAAAACATATCATCACAGTACCCTTTCCATAATCAAAAGTGTACATGATGCTTAGGGAACCTTTCAAAATATAAACAAAAACATCTGTCTGTTTCACTACAGTAATTTGGCATGGCCATTTAAGGCCAAATTCTATTCTCATCTACAAGGATGTAAATCTGGAGTGACTGCAGTGAAGTCACTCCAGATTTTCACCATTCCAGCTGAGAGCAAAAAATGACCCTTAGCGCTAGACTGTATGACCTTCATGCTGTGGGCTGTTAGTCACATAGATTGTCCCGCTGAAGTCATGGGACAACTCCTATGAGTACCTACTCACTAATACAACAAGGAGTCCGGTGGCACCTTAAAGACTAACAGATTTATTTGGGCATAAGCTTTCGTGGGTAAAAAAACCCACTTCTTCAGATGCATGGAGTGAATATTACAGAAACAGGCATAAATATATATTGGCACATGAAGAGAAGGGAGTTACCTTACAAGTGGAGAACCAATCTTGAAGGCCAATTTAGTTAGGGTGGATGTGGTACACTCCCAATACTTGAGGAGGAGGTGTCAATACCAAATCACTAATGTGAGTCAAGGTCATACAACCTAGCCCTTAGCATACCTCTCAGCATGTCAAGGCCCAAATGTGACCCAGTGTATGACAACAACCCAAGTGAGGGACACACAAAAGTATACATGCAGGAAATTTAAAATGCTATGGGATTCATTTCATTAATGAATTAGAGGATTGGGCCAAAATAAACTAATGAGGTTCAACAAGGACAAGTGCAGAGTCCTGCACTTAGGATGGAAGAATCCCATGCACTGCTACAGACTAGGGACTGAATGGCGAGGCAGCAGTTCTGCAGAAAAGGACCTAGGTGTTACAGTGGACGAGAAGCTGGATATGAGTCGACAGTGTGCCCTTGTTGCCAAGAAGGCTAACGGCATTTTGGGCTGTATAAGTAGGGGCATTGCCAGCAGATCGAGGGACGTGATCATTCCCCTCTATTCGACATTGATGAGGCCTCATCTGGAGTACTGTGTCCAGTTTTGGGCCCCACACTACAAGAAGGATGTGGAAAAATTGGAAAGAGTCCAGCGGAGGGCAACAAAAATGATTAGGGGGGCAGAACACATGACTTATGAGGAGAGGCTGAGGGAACTGGGATTGTTTAGCCTGCAGAAGAGAAGAATGTCGGGGGATTTGATAGCTGCTTTCAACTACCTGAAAGGGGGTTCCAAAGAGGATGGATCTAGACTGTTCTCAGTGGTAGCAGATTACAGAACAAGGAGTAATGGTCTCAAGTTGCAGTGGGGGAGGTTTATGTTGGATATTAGGAAAAACTTTTTCACTAGGAGAGTGGTGAAGCACTGGAATGGGTTACCTAGGGAGGTGGTGGAATCTCCTTCCTTAGAGGTTTTTAAGGTCAAGCTTGACAAAGCCCTGGCTGGGATGATTTAGTTGGGAATTGGTCCTGCTTTGAGCAGGGGGTTGGACTAGATGACCTCCTGAGGTCCCTTCCAACCCTGATATTCTATGATTAATGGAAGTGACTCTTTCTGTAACCTCAGTTCCATGCATCCAAGACACTATGGAAAGATTGCAGAGTCTCATTGGTCCCTCTGACCCAGGGCTTTGGAGCGGAGCCCAGAGCTGGAGCGCGGACCAGTAGGTTTTTTCCCGGAGCTGGAGCGGAGCCAGAGCAGAGCAATTCAAGAATTTGATTGAGAGTGAAGGAATCAGGGGAGCAGGTTGCATTCTCATCCATCCACTCAGATGAGGCCCAGGCTGGGGGACACAGATCCTGGAAATGTATGCATGGCTGTTCACATGATGTTGAAAGGAGGACTTTGGCTTTCTCAACCATGGGGTGCTGTTCTTGGAAGGAGAACTCTACCTTTGCAGGCAGGGCTGGCTCCAGCATTTCTGCCGCCCCAAGCCAAAAAAAAAAAAAGCTGCGATCGCGATCAGCGGCGGCAATTGGAAAAAAAAAAAAAGCTGCGATCGGCGGCGGCAGTTCAGCAGCAGGTCCTTCGCTCCTAGAGGGAGTGAGGGACCTGCCGCCCCCGAATTGCCGCAGGTGCCGCCCCTCTCCCTTGGCCACCCCAAGCACCTGCTTGTTAAGCTGGTGCCTGGAGCCGGCCCTGTTTGCAGGGTTCACTTGACCATGAAGGGGAAGAGTATCTTCCCTCACCCACTTGACGGCCTAGTGAGGATGGCTTTTAAATTAGGTTCAAGGAGGGCAGGTGACAAAAGCCCACAGGTGACTTACTACATATACAGGGGAAGTGCCAAAAAGAGGCTAGGCATTTAGAAATTTGGTCACCCTTCTAAATTTGGTCACTCAGAGGAGGAGGGGCTCCCCAACCAGTAAGCCAGAATCTTTAGCCAGGTGCTGTAAATATTAACCTGATCAGGAATAATTAATAAGTAATGCACAATGTAGTATGTCAATGTTTTTTATAGTAACTTTGCCTTAATAAAAAGGGGGTTGGGTTGGTTTTTTTTTAATGACCTTAACAGAGGGCTAAATGTTGGGATATGGCAAATTACTATAGGGTCACAGAAGCAACAAGAGGGACAACAAAGTGGGAATCTGCTCAAAATCTTAGATGTCTGTACACAAATGTAAAGAGTCTGGGGAATAAACAAAAAGAACTGGAAGTATTCCTACATATGCTAAATTATAATTTAATTGCCATCACAGAGGTTTAGTGGAATATATCTTATGACTGGAATATTGGTAGAGAGGAGAAGGACAGGTGGGGGGGGAAGGGAGGAGGTGTTGTATTATACATAGGCTTGGAAGGATTGGATTTTGATTGGTAAATGTCAGTAAAAGTTGATTTCATCATATACAAAACTACAAACAAAAAAGATATTTTCATCAATAGTAATAGAAATTTACAGATAGACAAAGGAAGAAAAATGCTACTTGAGAACATATTAGAATTTGATTAAAGGATGTTTACTGTGTATATTTTGACAAGTGATGTTGACAATTTTGCGTTTTAATAGTTATAAAGCTTTAACTTTTTGAATCTCAAGGTCTACTGTTATTAAATAATTCTCACGCCCTCGCCATAATTTCCCACAATTGTGAAATTTAAATCAATAAAATCAGAAATAATGCTTAAAACCCATCATTTTGCACAACTGTGAAAATTTTAATTTATTAAAAACATTGATATCTGTTAAAATTATAAAAGATCAAAACCAAAATCTGCCAAGTCTAATTATAAACCAAGAATATATAGGTTCTGAGTTCAAGAAGGAAGTGAGAGGCAGACCAGTTGAGTCTCTGGAGGAAGATAAAATGGGGGAGGGGGAGGTGAAATCATGGTAAGAGTCACTATAGACCATCAAAGCAGGAGGAAGTGGATGTGGCATTTAATAGATTCCAAGGCTAGAAGGAACTATTGTGATCATCTAGTCTGACCTTTTATATAATGCAGGCCAGATAACTATGCCAAAATAATTCCTAGAGCATATTTTTTAGAAAAACATCCAGTATTGATTAAAAAATTGTCGGTGATGGAGAATCCACCTTGACCCTTGGTAAATTGTTTGAAGAGTTAACTGCTTTTATTGTTAAAAATTTATGCCTTATTTCCAGTCTGAATTGGTCTAGCTGCAGCCTCCAGCCACTGGATCATGGTATACATTTCTTTGCTAGACTAAAGAGCCCATTACTGAATATTTGTTCCCTTTTAGAACCTAATAGACTGTGATCAGATTACCCCATAACCTTCTCTTTGTTAAACTAAATAGATTGAGCTCCTTGTGCTTATCACTATAAGGCATGTTTTCTAGTTCTTTAATCATTCTCGTGGATCTTCTCTGAATCGTCTCCAATTTATCAAATTATCCAATTTATTTCTTTCAAAAACAAATAATGGAAATTTCCAAAACATAAGACCTGGTAGTAATGGAGGACATTAACTACTCAAATAGCTGTTGGAAAAGTAATATGGCAAAAAACAAAATGTCCAATAAATTTCTGGAAGCTATTGGGTAGAACATTTTGTTTCAAAAAATGGAGGAAGTAACCGGGGGGACAGCTATTTTGGACTTGATTCTGACTAACAGATAGGAATTGGTTGTGAATCTGAAGGTTGAAAGCAACGTGGTTGAAAGAGAACATGAAATGATAGATTTCTTGATTTTAAGGAAAGGAAGGAGTATGTAACCTTTATTTTAAATTGAATGAATTGATAGTTCTATGGTAAATTACAGTGAGTCCAGTTCCTGTTGCTACAGTTCAAAGATAATTAGGGTGGGAATCACCCCTAGAGCTGGAGGCTCTAGGACTACATGAAGAATGAGGATTTTTTATTTGTATGTTACACATACACAAAACCTAAGAGACTCTATGCACTGTCCAATGCAATATCCATATTCACATACCAAAAGATTTAATAAAGTTGGATGGATCTCTCAACAGGTGGTCACCGATAGAGCAGTGGTTTGTGCTGGTGCCTTCCCAATGAGGTCTTCCCTCAGGGTCTTCCCAAACAGGGAATCTCTTATCTTATTTTTCTGACCATGCCTAACACCTTATGTATGAGCATGAGGGTTCCAACCCTCCTTTTCCTAATCTGTACTTCCACACCCCATAAATTTTGAGGTGCCCGGCTTTTCATAATTATCTTTTTCTTATTAGCATCTTATTTACATCAACCTGTTTCCAGGGTAACCTGTGGCCGGAACAGAACTTTGTATGACGTTACAATCAGGTGTCTTGAAGTCTGGGCATAGGGTTATTCTTTGGTCACCCACGTAGCCAAGTAGGCTAAAGTTTGACCTAAGCTGAAATCTTATAGGCCTCAGCCTGTAGGCTTTGCATTGCAGTCATGCTTTACTTATATACCTAATACACATTCATCACTCCTAAATACGTGTCAGTCTTCCACTTCTATAGTCCTATCTTACTTCTACCTATACCTATAACTTAAATATCTTTAACACACATTGGCTACATATGAGATAACATATGAGTTAACCATAACAATAGACAACACAACGATAAATTAATGTTAAAATGAACTAGTCTACAAGTGAGAGCAGCAGAATAAAGACAATGGAGTAAAAAAAAAAAGAGAGAGATTTAAATGTAGAACTGGTATGGTAGGTGAGGTCCCATGGGAAGAAAACATAAGGGAAAAAGTCATTCAGGAGAGCTGGCAGTTTCTCAAAAGGACAATATTAAGGTACAAGAGTAAACTATCCCAATGCAAAAGAAAGATAAGAACAATAGTAGGAGGCCAATATGATCCCATCAGGATGTCTCTTATGACCTGAAATATTAATAAGGAATCCTACAAAATGTAGACAAATAGCTCAGGATGAATGCAAAAGAAAAGTACAAGCATGCAGGGACAAAATCAGAAAGGCAAAGGCATAAAATGAGTTTCACCTAGCAAGGAACATAAAGGCAATAAAAGAAGTTCTAGGAGCAAAAAAAAGATGAATGAAAATGTAGGTTCATGACTTAACAGGAAAGGAGAGCTAATAATGGATGACTTCAAGAAAGCTCAGGTGTTCAATGCCCATTTTACTTTTCACTAAAAATAAATGGTGACTAGATTAATGCAATTAATATTAACAACAAGGGGGAAAGAGTTCAAGCCAAAGTAGTGAAAGAACAACATAAAGAGTATTTAAATAAGTAAGATATATTCAAGTTAGCAGGGCCTGATGAAATTCACCATAAGGTATTTACAGGACTAGCTGAAGCAATTTTCGGCACCATTAACGATTATCTGTAAAAACTCTTGGAGGGCAGGTGAAGTCCCAGAGAACTACAGAAGGGCAAACATACTACCTATCTATAAAAGGGGGGAGGAGGAAGAGGAGCCAGGAATTATAGATCAGTCAGCCTAAATTTCATACCTGAAAAGATACTGGAGCAAATTATTAAATCATCAATTTGTAATCACCAAGAGGATAATATGGTTTTAAAGAATAGCCAGCATGGATTTGTCAAAAACAAATCATGTAAAACTACCCTAATTTCCTTCTTTGACACAGTTACTGGCTTAGTGGATAGGGGAAGCTATAGATGTTATATATCTTGATTTTTGTAAGGCTTTTGATGCAGTCCCACATGACATTCTCATAAGAAAACTAGGGAAATGTGGTCTGGATTAAATAACTGTAAAGTGGGTTCGCAATATGGTTCGCGGTCAGATTAGGAGGACACATCTAGAGTGGTTCTGCAGGACTCTGTCCAGGGTCTGGTCCCAGTCAATATTTTCATTAATGATTCTGACAACAAAATGGAGAGTATGCTTATAAAATATGCAGGTAATACCAAACTGGGAGGAGTGGCTAGCACTAACGAGGACAAGATTAGAATTCAAAATAACTGTGACAAATTGAAGAATTGGTCTGAAATCAACAAGATGAAATTCAATAAAGACAAGTGCAAAGTGCTACACTTAGGAAGGAAAAATTAAATGCACAAATACAAAATGGGAAATAACTGGCTAGGCAGTAGTACTACAGAAAAGGAGCTGAGGGCTATTGTAGATCACAAATTGAATGTGAGGCAACAGTGATATTAAGCTGCAAAAAAGCTAATATCATCTTGGAGGAATATGAACAAGAGTGTTGTATGTAAAACACAGGAGGAACTGTCCCACTCTATTCAGCATTGGTGAGACTTCAGCTGGAATACTGTGTCTTGCTCTGGATGCCACACTTTAAGAAAGATATGGACAAATTGGAGAGAGTCTAGTGGCTCTAGCACAACAAGAATTATAAAGGGTATAGAAAACCTGACGTATAAGGAACGGTTAAAAAAATGGACATGTTTTGTCTTGAGAAAAGAAAATTGTGTGTGGGGGGGGGGGAAGGAACCCAATAACAGTTTTCAAATATGTTAAGTGCTGTTCTAAAGAGGATGGAGATCAATGTTCTCCATGTCCACTGAAGGTAGGGCAAGAAGTAAGGGGCTTAATCAGCAGCAAGGAACATTTAGGTTAGATATTAGGGAAAACTTTCTAACTATAAGGATAGATAAGCACTGAGGCTTCCAAACAAGGTTGTAGAATCCCATCCTCTGAAGTTTTAAGAACAGGTTAGACAAACACCTGACAGGGATGGTCTAGGTATACTTGGTCCTGCCTCAGTGCAGGGGGCTGCACTAGATGACCTCTCAAAGTCCCTTCCAGCCCTATATTTCTATGATTTTTGCCTTTCTGATGTATACAATGTTCAACTGTAAAACCTAGGGGACACCACATTTGTGTGTGATGTAGGTAACTTTGGACTGAAAAGATATTTAAGTGATGCCTCCTGAAATGAGGGTCATTTGAGACGTATGGCCCTGAATTATTAAGTGTGCCTTGCTCACTCTGTACACAAGCCCAGCTCTTAGTTATGCCTAAAATAGGAAAGTCAGAACAGAACCCTTCAAATCACAAACTGTTTATATATTGCAAAAGGGGTTAGTGAAATCCTTGGATGTATAAACAAGGAAGTATTGAGTAGGAGCAGGGAGGTTATATTACCTCAGTATTTGGCACTGGTGCTACCACTACTGGAATACTGTGTCCAGTTCTGGTATCCACAACACAAGAAGGCTGTTGAAAAATTGGAGAGGGAGTAAGAAAAGAGCCACAAGAAACATGCTTTATAGTGATAGACTCAAAGAACTCAAACTATTTAGCTTAACAAGGAGAGGGTTAAGGAATGACTTGATAGTTTATATGTACCTATATGAGAGCTAAAATTTGATAATGGATTCTTCATTCTATCAAACGTATAACATGATCCAATGGCTGGAAGCTGAAGCTAGATAAACTCAGACTGACAATAAGGCACAATCATTTAACTGTGACAGTGATTAACCAATGGAACAATTTACCAAGGGTTCTGGTGGATTCTCCCTCACTGGCAATTTGAAAATCAATGTTGTATGTTTTTTCTAAAAGATATACTCCAGTTCATACAGGAATTATTTCAGAAAAGTTTCATGGCTTGTGTTACATATGAGGTCAGATGAGAAGATCACAATGGTCACTTCTAGCCTTATCTATGAATCTATAAATTCCAGGACAACTACTATAGCTGTTGCAATAAGATAAAATTCTGGCCCCATTGAAATTAATAGCAAGATTCCCATTAAGTTCATTGGTACCAGGATGTGACAGATATGGTAATTTCCTGCAATATATTTGGGGGTTCTTACTGTACTAAGTTCATGTATAATTGTGGGCCAGGGATTATATGTAATTCCATGTAGGAGGGTGAACACATGGAGCCCTCTAGGAAATAAGAACAGTGGGAGATGATTAGGCAAATTCATTCAGTTTTTAACACCTCCAGAGGCTCACATATGCTAGTTCAGACTGGATTCTTCAGAGTCCAACAGACAAAGACAGGACTTTTAGATAAATCGCCTGTGTTTAAACTGACTCTAGGCCTTCTTTCCGATCCAGCAAACGGACAGGACCTTCTGTCCAAGAGGGGCCCCAGTCCTTCCTGGAAAGCTTGAAAGGATTTTGTCCTGTTGAGGTCACATAAGGCTGATAAGTGACCTCTGGTAAGTTTTTAGCATGCATGTAGGACCATTTATAATTGTATATGTTTTCTCTGTAATGCTTTTACCTTAAGAATAAATATACTTGCTTATAAAGAGCAGTGCAGTAACTTGTAACTGCTGGCAATTACACAGACAAAAACAAAGCACAGACACTGGCCTGCATAGGCAGTCTGGCTTACTGGGAATATCAGGGTATAGCCTGGAAATACCCAGTCAGGAGGGAGAGAGACATGTGTCTTGCCCTAAGAGTGGTGATGGCTGAGGAGCTGGTAGCCTAGGTGCCCTTACTGGACCCTACAGAGGAGGAATACAGGTGTGTTGCTCTGAACTGTGGCATATATTTCACTGTCAGAACTTTAAATGGTTCTTATGAGAAATTACACAAGGAGGATACTATTTATTAATTTATTTTTATGATAGTGTGTGTGACCTCTTACAAACATTGGAAAATGTCCCTGTCCAAGAAATTTTCAATGGGTCTAGTTACTTGAAAAAAGTGAGCAGGATTTGTTACACAAAATTACATAGTGGAGGAGGGAACACAGAATGAGTGGGTGCCAAAGCAAAAGCAGAGACACTTAAATGAAGGGGACAATCTTTTACTTCCTTTGTATTACCAATGAGTTGCTCTCACTGAGTTGTCTTATTTTAACTTAATTTTTGATGGTTGCTTTCAAGAGATTAAGGTTTGTTCTGCTCCCCTCCCCCAGGTATACATCACATATACATAAACACACACAGCCCACAGCCTCCTGCTAACTCTCCTTCAGCTTAGAGGAGGAAAATCAGCTCTTGCAGCGGACACAGTATTGCTGCTTGGCCAGCTGGCAGAGTATAATTTTACATGGGAGAAGAGGCTCCCCAGAGATCAAAAGTCCATCTCCACACTGTAGCTGTATGAGTGAGCCAGCTCAATAATGTATGCGTATTAATAATACATGTCAATGAACCATTAAAAAAATGCGAAAACAATTGTTTTAAAATTTAAAGGAGTAATATTTATGTGCCATCAGTGAATGGCTCTTGTTTATTTCAGCTATCAATATGTAGGGACTATAATAACAAAGATACAGACCCTCAGAGGGATAAAAATGGTATACTAATAATGAGTCCATACCACTAATTACCTGGGTGGAGGGGGAAATAGGCTGGATACTCAATAAAAGAGTTGGAATATGTAGTAAAATGGCAGCTTCAAGAATGCTAGAGCCATCATTTTTATGAGTGCAACTCCCACAGAAATATGAAATTTAGAAAATTCCAATGGAACAAAGAGAGACTAGGCAACAACAAAAGCAAGCAGCGTCAACTGGACTGTCGCCTAGTTACAGGATACCCACAGAATGGTTTATTTGTAAGTTGGAGCTGATTTGTTATGTCAGGCAATATTATGCTGAATATAATGACATTACTATGTCCTGTAGTTCTTTATATATCTCACTAGACTTTTGAATTCTTCCCCTTACACCAAGCATCATAGATACAGCAAAGTGCCATTATATACATTACAATACCATTTGATATTTGGTCAGAGTTTAAGCCAGAAGGGACCACCAAGTCATCTACTCTGTTGTTGTGACTGTTATCACATGCAATAGAATATATATGCATTAGCCATATCACAACATAATAGCTGCTGGATAGCAACTAATATAAACAGCTGTATGCTCTTGTGTAACATTAATGTTTTCAAATACCACCCCTTTGTGGCATCTTAGAAATCTAATAAACATCTTTTTTCACACAGTGTATTTCAACACAAAAGCAAGTCACTTGTGGGCTGAGGAAATAGCAACCTAAATAGGTATCTATCAGTCCATATATTAAACTGTTACTAGTAATAAACTCCTAGTCTGATCACCATGTAAGTTAACAGTACAGCCAAATACCCAAACTTTGAAGATTAAAGCTTTCTGGAGAATTGGGACCACTTCCCAAAGGCATCATCTGTGCAGTTCAGACAGACAAAAAGCTGAGAATACATCCTGTTTGCAGTAGCTCTTTTTGGTATGTATACATTGCAAAAAAAACAAACAAAAAATTTGCAATGATCGTGAAGACCAGTATAACACAGGCTTTGATTAGAGACTTTATGTGACACTCTGACAAACGAGTGTGTAGATACCACATCCATCAGAGCGCTGTAACAGGTATGCATACCTGTGGCTCTGCCAGTTGGTACCAAGCAATCCTTGGGTCACAGCTAAGTTTCTTTTATTTTATTGGACTTCACGCAAAGCCCTACATTCAACTCAAAGGCATGTTTCTGTTTGTCTGCTTGTCTGCAACACAATCTACTGCAGGATTTTTTTTAAATGGAACTTTACATTCTTAAATTATGTGAAATACAGCTTTGACATTTCTGGACATATTAAAATGCTTCCTACCAAAATAATGACAATGGTTATATAAAGTATGTAGTCCTCAGTTGAGTAAAAGGTTGTAATCCAACTCAAGGGTTTAATAGACTTCATAAAACATGAAAGCCCAGTTTAGCACAGCCCTGTGAGTGAATTAATTAAAAATTATAATCAGTTCAATCTTACTTTTTATGACAGTGCACATAATGCTGACCATATGTATAGTTTTTCACACCTGTAGCAGCTGATCTGATTCTAGGGACAAGAAACTATCCAACTTACCAAATATTTGTACAGTATAACAGTTTGTAAATACACAATGACATACAGTTATTTCCACAGGACACCTGTCTTATATGATGCCGAGTGAAAGAGGTAGAGGGACATACTGAGTGATAAAATAGCACTGTGTTTCAGAAGGCTGGTTGTTGGATCCTGAACAGACTAGTAACCAGAGGTGGGGCCATTGCCAATATTGGACTGGCTTCTGATGCCTGTTTCTGGTCTCTGCTAGGGATCGATCTGGGTGCATTTGACATTCATTTTCAGATCTAGATTTTGTAGGGAGAAAGGGAGAAATCAGACACAGATCTATTTTATTATTTGGACTTGGAAATAGCATGATTATAAAAGCATTATTAATTGAATGAAGCTAAAAAAGAAAATAAATAGTGCAGCATGGGTCTTTAATGAATGTTAATCAAACCCAACAGTTTGACTACATGAAACTTAGCTCATAGATGTGTACAGCCACTGGGTGGCAGCACATTACCCTCGCCCTAACAAGCACACTGCAATGCTTCATCTTCTCCTACCCCCATTACCCTATGTCTCAATCTTACTTTTATTTGCTCCCTCTCCTAAAATCTGTCTTCTCCGCTCCCAGCAGCTGCCCAAGGCCAAGAAGACACAAACAATGCCAAAGAAAAATATCCATTACAATAGCTAGATTAGCCAGGTTTTGGTTTAGTAGAGTTCTCTTTGCATAAGCAGTACTATTCAGTCACCTGTACATGCCAATGGAGTGCAGCAGTCTGCAGTATGTTCAGGCCTTTTCTTTGTATGCATTCAGATACTCCAAACTTTAGACATATTTAAATCCAAAAGTGAATTTTGTAATCCAGGCACACCCAGCTGAATACCTTTCTCTAATCCTCATATATTCTCCCTCTCCTCCAGCTGATCACCCCACATCAGCCCAATCCACCAGTCTGTATTCTTGGAATAACAAATACATCTCAGCCATTCAGCCAGGATACTCAAATTCCACAGCAGAGTTCTGAATACCATGATATTTGTGTCATTTGTTATTCATATTCATGTACGGTCCTAATTTCTTTATGGCATTTACATTACAACAGCGACAGCAATAAGCATCCAGCTCATAAGACCAAACATCCCATTGCTGCTCTCGATCTGTAGAATCACAGTGCATTATGGAGCTTCTATAACAACATCTCCATTAATTAACACTAAATTACAGTACAGCACCTATGTAAAGAGATGATGAATGCCATACAAATTCATTTTGATTACTGTTATTACACTGAATACAAAATGAAACCAGAATGATAGGACCTTTTAAGTGTTGGCAGCTGTTTTTGATCAGTGTTTATGCTTTTTGATATAATTTAATGGGAGATCATATGTTAATATGCAGCTGGAGTAAACTACCTTTCAAACTCAACAAGCCTGAGAAGAATTTCCAGCTGACATAGCATCTACCAGAACTGTAATTACCAATCACCAGAGAATACATTTTAGAAAGCAAAATACCCAAACTAGAATTTATCCAAAACTATAAACCTTAATCGGATACATTGTAAAAAATAGAGAGAGAGGTTCCACTTTGTTTGATTTTTAATGGAACTGATTGTGCTATTTTATTCAATTGATTACAGTCAGCTTCATTCTCCTACTCCCTCACCCTGTGTGCATTATTTATACTACTCTATGCTCCAGATAGTCTATGTTGCCAGAATGGCCCGACAGGGCCAGACAAACCCCTAGAAGGCCATAGAATAAGGGAAGGAATAAATTATACTGATTCCCTGACAGTAAATCAAATTTTCTGATGAACAGTATCACAGTTGTATTATATGTAAACTTGGTGGGTCAGAGAAAAGGCCTCATTTGAACCTAAGACAGAATCTAAGGTTTACAAGTAGCTGTTTGCTCTAGAAAGTCTTTTATTATCCTGCAAATCTTTCAAACTCTAGAGATCTAAGACAGAAGGTTGGAATTACCCAAAGATTTAAATCAGGAATGTGTAATTCTTTGAACAAATGTTTTAAAAGGTTTAACATGATGACCCAAGTAATTCTAGGCCTGTCAGTCTGAATCGATCCTGGGCAAGATAATGGAGCTGCTGGTATGGGACTGGATTAATAAAGAATTAAAAGATTGTAATATAATTAATGCCAATCAAATGGGTTTATGGAAAATAGATCCCATCCAACTAACTTGGTATCTTTTTTTGGTGAGATTACAAGTTTGGTTGATAAAGGTAATGGTGTTGCTATAATTTACTTAGAGTTCTGTAAGGCGTTTGGCTTGGTACCGCATGACTTTTGATTATGACATTTTGATAGAAAGATATAAAAGTAGCATGACAAGGTGGGTGAGGAAATATATTTTATTGGACCAACATCTGCTGGTGCGAGAGGCAAGCTTTCGAGCCACACAGAATTGCTGAAGAAGAGCTCTGTATGTCTCAGAAGCTTGTCTCTCTCACCAACAGAAGTTGGTCTCATAAAAGATATTACCTCCCCCACCCTGTCTCACCAACATCCTGGGACCAACATTGCTACAACTACACTGGGTACATAAAATTAGCATGTCACAAATTAAATGAATTAAAAGCTGGCTAATTGATAGGTCTCAAAATTGTAAATGGGGAATCATCATTGAATGGGTGTGTTTCTAATGCAGTCCTGCAGGGATTAGTTCTTGGACCTCTGCTATTTAACATTTTTATTAATTACCATAAAATTAGTACTGGTAAAATTTGCAGAGTACTGAAAAATTGGGGGAGCATTAAATAATGAAGAGGGCAGGTTACTTATACAGAGCAATGTGGATCACTTGGTAATCTGGGTGCAAGCAAACAATATGTGTTTTAATATGGCTCAATATAAATGTATACATCTAGGAACAAAGAATGTAGGCCATACTTATGCAATGGGGGATTGTAACAGGGTGGCTTGCCCCATGGGTTGGAGAGTCTGTGGCTAAAACAACCCTGATTACTGGATGAGCCCCAGGTTAGGAAATTCCCTATAAAGGGCAGCAGGTGGCTGCAGTAAACTGAGTGATGTGTGGGAAACAGAAGCCTGAGAAGCAGTGGCCATTTTGGATTTTGAACTCTGCCCATATCTGGGAAAGGGGGCTGGAAACCCTCTGGTGGGAGAGAGACAGTGAACTTGGGTTGGGGTCTGGAGGACCAGTGTATACTTGAGAGAATAAATTTGACCCCCAGTGGGGAATGTTTTAATTTCCTTTGGACTGTCTTGAATTTGTTTAAGGAACCTTGTGAAGGAGAAAACAGGGATGGAGTGCTACAGCATGATCTCTGGCCAGGAGGGAGTGCTCGTGTGGCTGCCGATCCTGCTACAGGGTCTCTGTCTTGGGAGCAGAGACTTTCAAAGAGATTTGGGTTGTAGTGGATAATCAGCTGAACATGAGCTCCCAGTATGATACTGTGGCCAAAGGGCTAATGCAATCCTAGGATCCATAAACAAGAATCTTGAGTAGGAGCAGTGAGGTTATTTTATCTATGAATTTGGCATTGGTGTGACTGCTGCTGTAATACTGTGTCCAGTTCTGATGCCCACAATTCAAGAAGGATGTTGATAATTTGGAGAAGGTTCAGAGAGGATCCATGAGAATAATTAAAGAATTAGAAAACATGTCTCGTAGTGACTGAGCTCCTTATATCTATCTATTTAGCTTAACAAGGAGACGGTTAAGGGGTGACTTGATTATAGTCACTAAGTACAGGGGTAAACAGTCCAAAGCAGGTTGGAGCACAGTTGTAGGGACGACTTTCTGTTCCTCCAGGCTTGGGGAACAAATGTTTAATAATGGGCTCTTCAATTTAGCAGAGAAATATTTAACACGATCCAATGAAGCTAGACAAATTCAGACTGGAAATAAGGCATACAATTTGAACAGTGAGCATAATTAACCATTGAAACAACTTGCCAGGGGTCATGGTGGATTCTCCATCACTGACAATTTTAAAATCAAGATTGGATGTTTTTCTAAAAGCTCTGCTCTAGGAATTGGTGAAGTTCTATGGCCTGTGTTATACAGGAGGTCAGACTAGATGATCACTGTGGTTCCTTCTGGCCTTAGAATCCATGAGTCATGACACACAGGTCTCAATTCCAGGTCCTCAGGATTACTGGAGGTTTGTCACATTCTAGCCGTCTACCCAATGGTTTATTGGCATCAGCTAGAACCAAGACTCCTTGAAACCCAGCTCAGATAGGAGGGTCCACCCCTGGGCCCTGATTGATTGAAAACCAGAGCTCTCAATTGCCCCACTCCCCCTACTGATGCCAGAGGTAGGAACAAGAAGTTGTCCATATGGCTGGCTCCACCTTGATTTGGATTGTTCACCCAGAGCTACCTGTTTCTTTCTCCTGCTCCTGACCTCTGATTCCTAGTATTTGACACATGGTTCCTGACCTCTGCTCTTGACCTTCTGGTTCTGACTCTTGGTTGGTGTGGGGACCCTAGTCCCCCTGTCCTATGCTAACCACTAGGCCTGGCCACCTACATCCTAGCCCTGACACTATGAAACCATGATCTGCTGTGGTAGAATATATTCTGCTACTGGTGGAAGAGTAAATTTATCTATCTTAGGTACTTTAATTGAAGTAAAATAAAAATCACATGGCCTGTTAAGGAGCACCTATATAGAAGAAATGTTTTCAGTTTCTCTTTTTAAGAAAAACAGGAAGTATGTTTGGGTTAAACATTATCCAGGAACTTTCAGAAAAACTTACATGTATAGAAAAAACAAAACTCTGCAATAGCAAAGAGAAGAGGTGAATCACAGGAATCTGTTCTGTCACCAGGTAAAACCAAAAACTGAAAATACTAGAAACTTTTGAAAAATGCAGGACCTGGATGTTATGGCAAGTTTAATATGTTGCTATGCTGATTTGAACTGCACTGGAGTAGACTGGATAACAAAGACCTTAAAGGATTTGTCCAGATCTCTGAAGTGACAACTGGAAGTCAGAGCTATATTTACTCATTTTAACTGGAAGTGGTTTTAAAATACCTTGGAGAGGAATAAATTGGATAATTTTAGAAAATTCCTTAAGATATATTGTGTAGGACCAATAAAAGGAGAAGGTGTCTTCATGCAGGAAATCTGGAAATAAAACTAAAAGTAAGTGAATCAGGCCAGAGTGCATGAAGCCCTGAAAATTGAAGGAAACTGCCAACCAACCAAAAAAATCATATAACCACATGGCTTGCAACCTCTTTCATTTGTGTAGCTCATCTTCCCACCCCCCAGTGGTGGGTACTGACATATGCAAATTGTAACCAACTCACAGAATAGAATTAATATTTAACGGTTAGACCATGACATTACAATCTACCCATTGTAAGGGCAGCTCACTATTGCACTGTCCCCAGAACATCTCAGAAGGGAGGTTTTGACTCAAAGAATCACAATTTCCTTCCCAATCTCCCCAGTGCTCCAGGAAGGAAGTATACTGCAGCAGCTCTATATCTGGCATAGCTATATCAGTGGATGTTGGGGGAGTGAAGCCCAGGTCCTGTTCTTTCAGTCACTTGCACAGAGTTGGGACATAGCAGTTCCATGGAGTCTGATTCTCATCCCATGCTGCTGCCTGCCCTGGTGCTAACAGGTTACCCAGGCTAGGATTTGGCCAGTAGCACCCACTTGTTAAAGTCAGCTAGCACTGTGTATTTGGACCAGGTTATGGAAATCCTAATGGATGTTCTAATTCTTGTGCATCATTAGAAATTCTTTAACGTTCCTCCAAAAGTGAACCTTGAACAGGAATTGGCCTGATTAGGCAACATTGTTTGAAGAGACCTCTTCAAAGTATCCTGAAATATTGAGTGTGATTCTGCTCTGTCTTTATCAGAAGACAAAACTCAATATAACAGCAGTTTATCATGGTTCACTGAGTGAATATTTCAGACAGGTTTCATTCTGAACAGGGTACAGTTCAGATTTCAGCTTAGGTGAGCTTATGTCTTATAGTGTATAGAACCAAATTAAGTTAATCAATGTAACCATGGAAAAGGAAGAAGTGAGTGTCACTTCTACTCTGCATGAGAATCCATTTTCTCCAAAACTGGTCTCAGTGCCAAATGCTAATAACTGGCAAGCATGCAGTGGAATATTCACTGCTACCTCTACTAGGCTTCTTCTGAGTATTCCTTTTTGTATCAGAGTAGTAGTGTAAATGATTTTTTCTAAAACAATATAAAAGCAAAAAGTTTTCTTTAAACTCTGTGGTATTGTGAGCTGTAGTAATGATGGATGTCTTACCTTCCTAGCAGATGTAACTAATGTCTCTAGTGCAATGAGGGAGAGAGGTCTGAACAGAAATACAAGCCTGGGGCAAAGGAGAAGAGAATGGTGAAGCTATGGAATGGTGTAGAAGCCTTTTCTGGCCTATTTTGTATGGTCTGCAGGCTTTATATTTTTCTAACAAGAAAAGCATTCATAAACTTAGTTTCTGTGACTGTGATTGTCTTTATTTGGGAGCTGGGAGTGGTTAAAATTTAACTATTGTGTGCTATCTAGCACCCATGCAGCCTAAATACCAGAATTTCCCCCCGCTTTTAAAATAATTTTTATACATTTTGATAAATCAGACATAAGCAAAGGCCATTCTGGAATTTAAATACATGCATTCCTTCAAGTTTCACAAAACCATCCCCAGCAAGGCCATGGCCTAGAACACACAGTTGCAGAGCTATTCCTTGAGAAGTACTACAACAAACCCATTGCTATTTGCATGTATTTAGCTTCAGTGGTTGAAAAATTGCATGTAACACAGGAGAGGCTGTGAAAAATGGAAGAGATGAATTTCAAGTTTCAAGGAGTTCAGGAAAAAGGGATAAAGAAACATAAGCTATTTAGACAGTGGAGATCAGGATTGTGTCTTTCAGGCCACATTGCCACAAAGTCTAGATGTGTTGAAGAATAAAAGAATTTATAACTATTAATTCCTTGTTGCAAGCTGACAGCATGCTACATGCTGTAGGAGGTGCAGTTACTAAAAGTCTCTTCAGTCCAGCATGCACCAGTGCAGACAAGAATATCAGATGAATAATCTATATCTGAAGTCTCTCCCAAAAACTGAAGAAATGTTTGAGACATTTCTCAGGTACCTGTGCTCATCTTCAGCTAAAATGTCAGAGACTTCAGCAATGGAAGTGCATACAAAATGAAGGTTTTGTGGTCATAACCATTCAGCCTGTGTTATGCATCCAGCAAAATATGCAAAGGCATGTAGGAGGAGGTAACCTGTTTGGTTGAAGTATACGTATTTCATACCAACGGTTACTGCATACACTTCTCTTTGACATAGCGTAAAATCTCCCATTGCTACAGAGTAGTCTTAAATTGTGCATTTTCCTGTGCTAAACTTGTCGTCTGCACAAAATTCTCAATACCCATAACCCATGCAGCTGCTTTAGTCTGATGACATCACTTTGGCACCAGCCCTTTGTTAAAGATTGTTAAATTATGGCAATTGCCAGCCTCGTGTGCAAAACAGATGTTTCTCAAGTGGACAGTCCAATCAGAATGGAAGCAGTTTTCAGCTCACCTGGTTTTCAAAATCTGTGGGAGTCAGGGTAAACCACATATTTACTTTGGATACCATCAATGTATTTCAAATCATATGGAAATAGCTTTTTAAGCATTAGGACACCCCTAATGAATCTGACAGTGCTTAGTTCACAATAGCAGGGTACAGTGCTCCATTCCCCGAGGAGCATAATCCCAGGACCATAGTTAATGTCGATAAAAATGGGGGGCGGGAGTGAAATGTTCCTGTTTCTTAACTTTATTGCAAGATAGTACATTTGAATAATGGTTTTAATTAACTGAAGCAAGCTTAATTAAGATTGGACTGCTTCAGGGAAGACAAAGCACTATAAATGCTTTTTAAATGTTTTCTCTTCCCATAAGAAAGGAATCATTATGGAATTAGGAATGAGTGTTAGCTATGCAACACTACAAAGTCTTCCTGTGCATCTCATGCCAATCCAGTCCCACCTTCCGCTAGTTTTACTTTTACAATTTACATAACAACTAGCATTTAACAGAGGGAGGCTGCAGTCTCCAGGTTAAAGATAAATGCTTTCCCTAAAAATAAAAGCTCAGTGGCACCCTACTATTACTATATGATTGAAATATGTACATCCGTATGCTGTATTTTAGCTGTGCTGCTCCCATAGTTGTTGTTGTTCTCCCTTGTAAAATATTAGACATCTTTTCTCCAAAGACTTTGGCCTGGTCTACACTAGGAGGTTATGTCGAATTTAGCAGCGTTAAACCGAATTAACTCTGCACCCGTCCACACAACGAAGCTATTTAGTTCGACATAGAGGTCTCTTAAATTCGACTTCTGTACTCCTCCCCAACAAGGGGAGTAGCGCTAAATTCGACATGGCCATGTCGAATTAGGCTAGGTGTGGATGGAAATCGACGGTAATAGCTCCGGGAGCTATCCCACAGTGCACCACTCTGTTGACGCTCTGGACAGCAGTCCGAGCTCGGATGCTCTGACCAGCCACACAGGAAAAGCCCCAGGAAAATTTGAATTCCTTTTCCTGTCTGGGCAGTTTGAATCTCATTTCCTGTTTGGACATCGTGGCGAGCTCAGCAGCACTGGCAACGATGCAGAGCTCTCCAGCAGAGATGGCCATGCAATCTCAGAATAGAAAGAGGGCCCCGATCGCTGTGTGGGGCGATGAGTCCATGCTTTCAGAGCTGCGATCGAAAAGACGGAATGCAAAGATCTACGAGAAGATCTCAAAAGCCATGACAGAGAGAGGATACAGCTGGGATGCAACGCAGTGCCGCGTAAAAATCAAGGAGCTGAGACAAGGCTACCAGAAGACCAAAGAGGCAAACGGACGCTCCGGATCCCAGCCCCAGACATCCCGTTTCTACGAGGCACTGCATTCCATCCTAGGTGCGGCCGCCACCACTACCCCACCAGTGACCGTGGACTCTGAGGATGGGATATTGTCGACGGCCGGTTCCTCGGAGATGTTAGTGGATGGGGAAGATGAGGAAGGAGATGAGGAGGACGAGGCAGTAGACAGCGCTTACAACGCTGATCTCCCCGACAGCCAGGATCTCTTCATCACCCTCACAGAGATCCCCTACCAACCATCCCCAGGCGTTAACCCGGACCCAGAATCAGGGGAAGGATCAGTCGGTGTTTTAAACATGTAAACATTTATTTTGAACAGAACATTAATATTAACAGTGTGTTTTTCATGATTTGTTTGCCCTAGGCGCTTAACGTTTCAGTCCTTGGCAGTGCAACTACTGCAAAAAAATCTAACAATGTCCGGTTTAGCATGATTGGTTTGCCCTAGGCGCTCTACTGTTTAGTCCTTGGCAGTGCAGCTACAGTAAAATTCGGTCTATATGTCCGGGGATAGAGCTGAAATCCTCATGGGACATCTCCATGAAGCTCTCCTGGAGGTAATTGGAAAGCCTTTGCATGAGGTTCCTTGGGAGAGCGGCCTTATTGTGTCCTCCGTAGTAGGAAACGTTTCCGCGCCAGGCTATCAGCAAGTACTCCGGGATCATTGCCTTGCAGAGCATGGCGGCATAGGGCCCTGCTCTTTGTAGGCTTTCACGAAGCATCCGTTCTTTCTCAGTCTCTGAAATCCTGATCAGAGTGATGTCGCTCATGGTGACCTACTTTGAATTAGGTAGGGGAATGTTAGTATTGGGACTGCTTGCCTGTTCCTTCACAGAACTGTAACCGGCAGTTTACAGCCACGCGGTTGAGGCGGGAGAGGGGCAGCATACAGGGATCTTTCCCTGGGACAGCCGCGAGGGGGTGGGACAGGGGCAGAGTTCATGCTTGCCGGATTGCTGGCAGCAGGAACTGGCCAATGCTAGGGGCATTGCTTTGAACGTGAAAGGAGGCCAGTGCTATTATTAAAGTTTTAAGCAGCCACAAGTCTACGGCTTACCATGTCAGACTGCTACCCAAATTCCGCTGTCCTGCCCCGCTTGTCAGATCTGCACTGCAAGACCCCAGGTCTTAATGCGAAGGCTGAAAATTCGACCTTGTCCTGAGTGCGCATGTGATAGGTGCTGTGCATGGTCTTGTTCACAGAGAAAGACTATGTTCTTTGTTCACAACAAAATTTATCTTTCCGAGGAATTCACTCCCTTTTTCCCATCCCACAGCTGCGACTGTCTCCCGACCTACCCTGGCATCACACTCCCAGAGGCTAGCGCAGATTAGGCGTAGAAAGAAAAGGACACGGGACGACATGTTCTCGGAACTTATGGGCTGCTCCCGAGCCGAGGCAGCCCAGCAGAGGGAGAACATGTCCCAAATCCATCGATCACACATTGAACGGGAGGAGAGGTGGCGGCAAGAAGACCAGCAGGTGACTCAAACGCTGCTTGGACTAATGAGGGAGCAAACGGACACACTCCGGCGCCTTGTGGATGTTCTGCAGGACCGGAGGCAGGAGGACAGAGCCCCGCTGCAGTCTATCTGTAACCGCCCTCCCCCGCCACAAAGTCCCATACCCCCCTCACCCAAAGTCCCAAGAAGGAGGTGCGGCAGAGTCCGTGAAAACTCTCACTCCACCCCTGCAAACCGCTCAAGTACCAGAAGGCTGTCATTCCCCAAAATTTGATAAGTCCTTTCCTTCCCGCCTCACCCAAGCCCCCGTCCCAGTTTCATCCCGTAAGTGTGTAGTTGCTAATAAAAAATACGTTTCTGTTCATTACTGTTTCCATCATGTTCTTTTAGAGTAGAGTCTGTTTGAAGGGGGGAAAGGGGGTTGGTAATTGGACAGGACAGTCACCTTTACCAGGGTACAGACGCGGGGGCAGGTTCAGCAGCAGGTCACACACACATTGCAGTCACTAGGCACCCTGGTCAGTCTGGGAGGTGGTTTTCATGTTCGGGGGGGGGGGGCGCTATGTGACTTTGTGGCGGGGGAGGGCAGTTAGAGATCTTATGCAGCGGTCCTTAACCTGGATCACAGAGCCACGCACCAGGGGATCTGTAACCGTCCTCCCCCTGCCACAAAGTCACATAGCCCCCACACACAGAGTCCCGAACAGGAGGGGTGGCAGGCTCCGTTGAAACAACCAGTCCACCAGTGCGGACCACTCTAGGAGCAGGAGCCTGTCATTCCTCGAGTTTAGAAGCGTCCTTTGCATCACTACACTACACCCGCTCCCCACCACTGGGGAGAATGGGTGATTTGTTAATGAACGATTGTTCATTAACAAATTTCCAGTAATTTTATTTTTAAACGTGTTTTGGAAGGGGGGGAACGGGGTGAACGGGGTATGTGACTGGAGAGGATAGTGAACATTCACTGGGTAAGGAAACGTGGGCAGGTTCAGCTTCTCTGTAAACAAACTTAATAGTCACAGGTTACCCTGCTCACTGTGGAACCTAGCTTTCAAAGCCTCCCGAATGCACAGCACGTCCCGCAGGGCTCTTCTAATCGCACGGCTGTCTGGCTGGGCGTAATCAGCAGCCAGGCTATTTGCCTCAGCCTCCCACCCCGCCATAAAGGTCTCCCCCTTGCTCTCACAGAGATTGTGGAGCACACAGCAAGCTGCAATAACAATGGGGATATTGGTTTCGCTGAGATCCGAGCGAGTCAGTAAGCTTCTCCATCTCCCCTTGAGACGTCCAAAAGCACACTCCACCACCATTCTGCACTTGCTCAGCCGGTAGTTGAAGAGTTCTTTTTCAGTGTCCAGGGCGCCTGTATAGGGCTTCATGAGCCAGGGCATTAGCGGGTAGGCTGGGTCCCCGAGGATGACTATAGGCATCTCCACATCCCCAAGAGTTATTTTGTGGTCCGGGAAGTAAATACCTTCCTGCAGCCGTCTAAACAGACCAGAGTTCCTGAAAACACGAGCGTCATGAACCTTGCCCGGCCATCCGACGTTGATGTTTGTAAAACGTCCCCTATGGTCCACCAGTGCTTGCAGCACCATTGAAAAGTAGCCCTTTCGGTTAATGTACTGGCTGGCCTGGTGGTCCGGTCCCAGGATAGGGATGTGAGTTCCATCTATAGCCCCACTGCAGTTTGGGAATCCCATCGCGGCGAAGCCATCTATGATGACCTCCACGTTTCCCAGGGTCACTACCTTTGACAGCAGTACCTCAACGATTGCGTTGGCTACTTGCATCACAGCAACCCCCACGGTAGATTTTCCCACGCCAAAGTGGTTCGCGACTGACCGGTAGCTGTCTGGCGTTGCAAGCTTCCAGAGGGCTATGGCCACTCACTTCTGGACACTCAGGGCTGCTTGCATCCGGGTGTCCTTGCGCTTCAGGGCAGGGGACAGCAACTCACAAAGTTCCAGGAAAGTTCCCTTCCGCGAAAGTTTCGCAGCCACTGTGATTCATCCCAGACCTGCAGCACTATGCGGTCCCACCAGTCTGTGCTTGTTTCCCTTGCCCAGAATCACCATTCCACAGCATCAACATGACCCATTGCCACCATGATGTCCATGGCGTGGGGTCCCGTGCTTTGTGACAGGTCTGTGCCACTCTCAGACTTCATGCCCTCACCGCGCTGCCGTAGCCTCCTCGCCCGATTTCTCAGCATCTGCCTCTGGTAAAGGTGGATGATAACCTGCGAGGCGTTGACAACGGCCATAACTGCAGCGATGGTCGCAGCGGGCTCCATGCTCGCAGTGCTGTGGCGTCCGTGATGTCACTCACCAGAAAAGTGCGCGAATTGATTGCCCGCCGGCGCTTTCAGGGAGGGAGGGCGGGAGTGACGGTTGGATGACGAGTTACCCAAAACCACCCTCGACACATTTTTTTCCCCAGAAGGCATTGTGGGCTCGACCCAGAATTCCAATGGGCAGCGGGGACTGCGGGAACTGTGGGATAGCTGCCCACAGTGCACCGCTTCCAATGTCGACGCTTTCCCCGTTAGTGTGGACTCACAAAGTCGAATTACTGTCCTTAGTGTGGATACACACGTTCGACTTTGTAATATCGATTCCACATATTCGATTTAAGTAAAATCGAACTACTCTCGTAGTGTAGACATACCCTTTGTTACAGTCTAAATGGTTTTTTTCAAAAAGTGATCTAGTCACAGAAGAAAAATGTGGTTATTGTTTTTTATTTTAAAATATGGATGGAGTATCCTCTGCAAGGAAGAGAGTTTCAGACAGGTACAATAATTGTGTCAATGATCTAGAAAAATTCCTTGAAGGGAAGACATTTGGGGTCAACCTCTGTGAAGGGAGCCCTTGGCAGCTCCATCTCTGCAGGTGATAAGAAGAGAGCCAAGGTTGGAGTGTCGGGTGGATGTAGTACAGGCAAGAGGCAAGAATCCTCTTGAGGCAAGATCCCAAGGAATCTGCAAGTTCAGGGAGTGAAAAATACTCCCAGGTTGAGGAGTAGGCTGGAACTTGAATGTGTAAATAGATTGTATTCATGATTTTCCACTATATTGTTTGCACGTGCTTGTTATGCTTCCTCTTCCTGTTTGGATATAATTTATCCTTCCCTATCCCCACCCTGTAGAGGGATGTTTTTCTAAATTTGTGTTCTATAATAAAACCTTGTGCCCAAATACATCAAAGGTGTTACCATTTACTAAAATAGAGTTACATCTGATATGAATTTGGTGCTTAATGCTTATTTGGGGGGAAATTAATTTCTGTTAGTAACACATGGAGCTACTAGAGTGTACTAGAGCTAAAACTTTGATTCTAAGTTGTGGCTGGTAATGATAGTGTGAGATCAAAAGGGGAATGGAGGCTTGGGATTGCTTTTCTGAAGATTAAATTGTCTATTTGTTAGCAATGCAGTATGTGAGTTTGAATTTTGACTGCTTAATTAGGTTAAATCTTAACAAGAGGATGTGAGAAAGGTAGTTTCAATATTGTCATACAATACATTATTTTAACCCTTAAAGAACTAGATATTCAGTGAAACATGGGAGAAACTTTATGAATGCAAAAATGATGACAAATCATCCAGTCAGTGTTTGCAGCTGTTATTGAACAACAGGAAAAACAATGAAGAAGCAGGGGGCCAACATTTTCAAAATAGGAACCCGAAGTTCCACTCCTAGACCCCTACATAGGAGCCTAAATAAAGGTGCTGATTTTTCAGAAGTGCTAACAGGTCACATTAGGTAACAGTAACGTGAACAGTAATGTCAAGCTCCTAACTCCTGAAAATCTTGGCACAGACATCTCCGATAGATGATAATATTATGTGAAAAGAAAAAAGCTCCAGCAAAGACTGAACAAGATTAATTTTGCTTGGTTTAATTCCCTTGGGTTATGTGATGTCTTGTACCAATGTATATGCAAATTTATGGTGAAGTACTGATTCTCATTCTTTCAATTATTTCATTATATATTAATCAGATTTATATTTTTGCATGATTAAAGAAACTCTGCACCCATTTTGCTTAACCTAGCATCTGAAAGTTCAAAAGGTGAAAAGCACTTCTCGGGGTAATTGAACAGTGAAATGGATTCCATTTTTAAAAATGAATTGAAGTTGTCATGTCCAGACCAAGAGCTGGAAGCACCCATCTTACTGAAAATTGTCATTTTGTGACAATGGTAGCACAGTCCAGTGACACTGAAGGCTAGATTATTTTTGCTTACTTGCATGCACACTTTTCTGACAATTTGGATTCAACATTTAGAACACCCAATCACTTGGTAACCTGATATCCTGTGATCCTCCTCACCCACCACAACAAAGAACAGATCAGCATTCCAGAGTAAGCACCCTATTTTCCCAAGAGATGTTACCTCATGTTGCAGAGTCTTCATATTCACATGAGGATTGTTCTGTGATAGTGTCATAGCAGAAAGTGCACTGAAACGAGGACACAGAGAAAGTGCTCTGGGCATTCCATAAAGCGTTTTCTCCTCCTTCCCTATCTACAAAACTAAAATGATATACCTTTGTCTATATTCCAGTAATTAACATATTTATAAGGAATGTCTGTCTAGTGCTTGGGCAATTCCAACAACTTCTCACCTCCAGTTAATGGTCTCTGGAACTGCTCAAGGAGGCATAACAGGGTATATGCATGTGAAACCCTGTGTGCATCCGATGAAGTGGGTATTCACCCACGAAAGCTCATGCTCCAATACGTCTGTTAGTCCATAAGGTGCCACAGGACTCTTTGCTGCTTTTCCTGTGTGTACAGTTGCCAAGATTTCCAAAAGTGACTGGTGTACCATGTTTTGGTGTCTACTTGAGATACCTTAATACGACTTGTTTTTCAGAGTGTGGGTGCTATGTACTTTCTGAAAATCAGCCCCCTACATAGTATCTCAAGTTGGACATGTGCTTCTGGCAGATGAGGTGCCAGCTCATGCTGAAGCCCCTAGGTCTTACTGAACACTGACAAAAGCACAGCTGGAAACCAGGATGGCTCACCTGCATGTTAGCATTGTTAAAATAGATCTTATGTTTATAGGAATGTGTTTAGACTTGATGAAATGCTTGTAGGATGCTTCATGTATTAATCTCACTTATATATCAATAGTAAAGAATAAAATTGTCAGACACATAGAAGAACATAAATTGTTGGGCAAAAGTCAACATGGTTTCTGTAAAGGGAAATCTTGTCTTACTAATCTATTAGAGTTCTTTGAAAGGGTCAACAAACATGTGGACAAGGGGGATCCAGTGGACACAGTGTACTTAGATTTCCAGAAAGCCTTTGACAAGGTCCCTCACCAAAGTCTCTTATGTAAATTAAGTTGCCATGGGATAAGAGGGAAGATCCTTTCATGGATTGAGAACTGGTTAAAAGACAGGGAACAAAGGGTAGGAATAAATGGTAAATTTTCAGAATGGAGAGGAGTAACTAGTGATGTTCCCCAAGGGTCAGTCCTAGGACCAATCCTATTCAGTGAGGTGGCAAAGTTTGTAGACAATACTAAACTGCTCAAGATAGTTAAGACCAAAGCAGACTGTGAAGAACTTCAAAAAGATCTCACAAAACTAAGTGACTGGGCAACAAAATGGCAAATGAAATTTAATGTGGATAAATGTCAAGTAATGCACATTGGAAAAAATAACCCCAACTATACATATAATATGATGGGGGCTAATTTAGCTACAACTAATCAGGAGAGAGATCTTGGAGTCATCGTGGATAGTTCTCTGAAGACGTCCACTCAGTGTGCAGCAGCAGTCAAAAAAGCAAACAGGATGTTAGGAATCATTTAAAAAGGGATAGAGAATAAGATGGAGAATAGCTTATTGCCCTTATATAAATCCATGGTACATCCACATCTTGAATACTGCGTACAGATGTGGTCTCCTCATCTCAGAAAAGATATACTGGCATTAGAAAAGGTTCAGAGAAGGGCAACTAAAATGATTAGGGGTTTGGAACGGGTCCCATATGAGGAGAGATTAAAGAGGCTAGGACTTTTCAGCTTGGAAAAGAGGAGACTAAGGGGGGATATGATAGAGGTATATAAAATCATGAGAGGTGTGGAGAAAGTGAATAAGGAAAAGTTATTTACTTGTTCCCATAATATAAGAACTAGGGGCCACCAAATGAAATTATATGGACAGCAGGTTTAAAACAAACAAAAGGAAGTTCTTCACACAGTGCACAGTCAACCTGTGGAACTCCTTGCCTGAGGAGGTTGTGAAGGCTAGGACTATAACAGGGTTTAAAAGAGAACTAGATAAATTCATGGAGGTTAAGTCCATTAATGGCTATTAGCCAGGATGGATAAGGAATGGTGTCTCTAGCTTCTGTTTGTCAGAGGGTGGAGATGGATGGCAGGAGAGAGATCACTTGATCATTACCTGTTAGGTTCACTCCCTCTGGGGCAACTGGCATTGGCCACTGTCGGCAGACAGGATACCAGGCTGGATAGACCTTTGGTCTGACCCAGTATGGCCATTCTTATGTTGTTATATCCATATCCTATGGTATAAGGTTATATTGAGTGTTTGCATAGTAAACCTCTGTATCTGTGTAACTCATCAAACAGCAGAGAAACATTAATTAGAAGGCCCACTGAAACCAAATGAGCCATTGTCCTTTGATATTTCACAAAGGCTTTGTGCCCCTCTCATCTTTGTGTGTGTGTGTGTGTGTGTGTGTGTGTCCAGAAGGAACTGTATCACTATGCTGCTTGGAATTTGGAGATGGCAATAAGTAAGGGATCCCCAAGCTGCTTGGCTTGGGTTAGGTCTAGAGGACATAGAAAGCTTGCATATTGCAACAGTTTCTATTATCTTTTGGAACCTAAGACTGTAACTCATTTGTTACCTGCTTTAACCTTACAAATAGCTCTTATTTCTCTTCCCTTAATTAAAATAATCTTGAGTTAATTTATTGTAGGATTGGCTACTAGTGTCTTTGGTTTGAGACATGGAGTAAGTGACCAATCCTTTGGGATGGGAGTAACCTTAATATTGTTGTGATTTTTGATGTAAGGGACCATCTATCAGAAAGTCAAGCTTGCCTGGGTGACAAGATAGACCGGAGTACCCAAGGGGACTGTCTGTGACTCCATTTTAAGGCTGTTATAGTGCCTGAGGCATTCAGGCACTATGTTTGATAGTTGGTTGGTGAAATCAAAGTATAAAACTCACAACCAGTTTGGAGTTTGTGCCCTGCTTCTTAACAGTCCACTTCGGCACTCACAGTTATGAGCCACTCCAGACAGCTTGACACGGCATTGAAAAATTAAGGCACCCAAAATCACTATTCATCTGTGAGAATATTGATCAAAACCTAAATTTGGAGCTAAGTTACACGAACTTAAAAATTGCAAAGTGTTTAGCCGTCTGATTGTGAAACCACTATTAAAACAGGTTGGAAGCTTATTTACAGTCTTTTTTACTGGGATCTCAGACTGTCATTGTCAGTCTCATTTTATAGCAATATGATCATCTGCATTAGACTTCAGACATGACAAATGTAATTAAGAATATATATTTCATACTTTATTCAACATGAGAAATGGTTCTTACCTGAAAGTTCATAATGTCCTAGTGCTGGGGTTGAGCAAAACGGGGACTTTTTTTCCCCCTATTAAGGCTGAATAGAATAGAAATTACTGATTTTGTCTCTTTCCAGAATTATTTGCCCCAAATGGCTTTTTTAGTATGGACATGTTAAATACAGGAAGAAAGGGCAAGAGAATTATTGTGAATCCTGTTGTAAAATTGTCACTTGAGGCAGAGCCTTAATGGTATTCATCACAGTAATTGCAAATTTGATATTTTCCCTTTTGTAGGGATGAAAAATCCGTAACTGCACTGCAACAGTAAATTGTTATAGACAATGGTCTTAATGCATTGTGCCAAAGTGTTAAAACTCCATTTTAGAAAATTCTATGGGAAAAGGGTCAGAAAAGCCCCAGACTGGATCTGCAGAGAATTCTTTTGGTGCAGAAACTGAGTAAGGCAGCCGCTTTCCTGTCTTATGTGGTCCATCTGCAAGCCCTGTTGTAGGGCATATACCAGGAGTGGGAGAGGTCAGGGCTGTAGTGACACCACAATGGTGTCACTGGGCAGTGCTGCCACCTACAGCAGCACAATCTGATCTGCTTATGATTTCGGTTGCTAACCTAGGATTGCCTGGACTCTATTCAACCCCCACAACAGTCCAGACCTGACAGGTACAGAGGAGATTTCAAGGGACCATAACTGCCCCCTATCTGCCCTCTGGCTCTGAGTTTTGTGCTGGAGCAGAAAATCTCTCTCTAGTTTGTCTACCACTGACTTGGACTTTGATTTTGCAAAGTTGTATTCTGACTGGATAGTTTTACCTTTTTTAGACAATATCAGAGCTGCGCATAAACAATAAGTACCAATCCATTTTTTACCACATAATATGAAAAAATATCAAACTCACCAACAGAATAAGCACTGCACAATTGCGTGTTGTAATGACAGGATATGATATACTAAATCAGAAGATAGGAAAGGTACTTGTTCCTGTAAAAAGGTGGGAAAGGTACCGATAGTTGTAGCTATAGAAATGATTGTGGCTTCCACTGCAATTTTGCCAGCCGGGAGGCTGACAGCAGGAGGCAGCCAGAGCTGACAGTGGGAGGCTCAACTGGTGGTGGCTGGCAGCAGCCCCCAACCATTCCTCCATGCCCCCCAACAAGGGAGCATGCCCCACAGTTTGAAAACCTCTCCCCCAGGTGGAACCCCGTGTCATTCTGCAGAGATGGTGGACAAACTTTGCCACCTTCCTCCCAACAGAACTATTTAAGGATAATCCCAGAAGAGGGACATTACAGAGTTTTTCTAACCTGCTTCAGTTTCCTCCAGTGGCTTTTCCTGCCAGAGGGGGTTGGGTCCTGTCACCCTTCCCTTTCTTAAATTCATTACATTACCCTTAGCCATACTCACTCATAATAGCTCTCAACCTTTGCTGAATGCACTCTTCAGATGTTTGGACTGCTATGTGCCCTTCTCCCCACCCCCTTTTGGTAACTCTTATCCCAGCTATGCAGAATTAGTCATTTACCCTTTCCTCATAAGTCATTGCCTCCACACTCTTCATTTTTGATTCTCGTCTCAGAACTTCCTATAATTTCTGGTAATGTGGTGCCCAGAAAAGAATGCAATATTTCTGATGTAGTCAAACCACAGGTGAATTCTGGAAAGGAACTATAACATTCATCTACTGTGACATGCCTCACTGGAATTTGAGTATTCCAAAATAGTATTGGCCTAATCTCTGTTGCCAAAACATACTCCAGACAAGACTAAGGTATAAAAGGGAAGAACAAGGGCCCAGCCTGGAGGGGAGATTAATGGATGGAAAGACCCACATAATGTTTGAGAGAGAGAGAGGATCACTCAAGATGAAGCAACCTCCTTACCCCATACTACTTCAAAGAAGAATTGATAATGAAAATGAACATTACAGACATGTCACAATAGGCAGGCGGGGGGGGGGGGGGGGAGGAAGGAAGAGGGGGAGAGGGGTGAGACCGAGGGCCTCAGAACAGGACACACAATATTTTGTCATTGACAACATTAGCAAAGTCCTGAGCTGAGAGACAGAAAGTAATGGAGGAGGAGGAGGTCTCATTAGGGAAGAAAAGGGTGCAAAGAAGAGTTGTCAAAGATTTGAGTCATGAGAGAGGATAGGAGGAGAAGGAAGATTCCTTGGCCAGGGATGATGGAAGAAAGGGCAATTTATAGTGAAGGAAGTCAACAAGGTGCCAGAATTTTCTCCATTGATGCTCAGCAGAGAGACAGCAATTACAGAGATAATGAAGGTGAGGAGTGGGCATAGGCTGGGGATTGGTTGGGCAGGTAGAGCAGTGAATAAGAGGACTATAGTGGTGAAGGACACGAGACAGCAGCGGGGAGTGACTATGAAATCCAAAAAATGAAGGTGTCAGGAAAGACAGGAGGGCTTGATTGAGAGCAGCACAGAAGGCAAGGCTGGCTTGAAAACTGCAGAAGCCATGTACTTTGAGGATGGGGGCAGTCTACAAGTGGCATTATTTCTCCTTCAGCTTCTCATGCCCTTCTTCCACATCTACCTCATCCCCAACTGGGTCCTGGCATTTAAAAAAAATAGAGTACAAATTATAGTTTGGAGAATTAAGAACATTTCATTTCACTAGTGTGCCATCCCTGCCTGCAGCCTTTTCCTTCCTTTTGCTAATGAAAACATCAACCGTGATTCATAGGAAATAGTCCATTCATGGAGACAATGTATTTGATTGAGAGTTTAAAGATTCTTTTCTGCTCTTTCAAAGTTACTTTGTGTCTTTCTCATATTGCAAGAAGAGGTAGAAACTCTGGGTGTGTAAGCACATTCAACAGCCCTATGACCAACCAGACAGTGAGTTCCCCTTGCAAAACCTACAAGCGGAATAGGTAGTCCACTGAAAAGGGGGCACTGACCTGTAGGAAGATATTTGAAAGAAAGACACTTTTCTTTTAAAACTGAAGAGTTGTGTGACCATTCCCTCCTTGTTTTATGAGTGGCACTTCTTGTTTAGGCACTAGGAAAAGAAATCTATTTTAAAACTTTTAGGGACAGATTCTCAGCTGTGTATCATGCAGCTGAGGAATCTGGGACAAGTTTGGATGTATTCCACCTTTAGCCACCCCTTGCCCCCCTGAAACGTTGATCTTAGGACCAGTTGGGGTTGGTTAGGCCCATGATGCAAATTTAGTCTCAGATCAGGGTTGCTGGAAGTTCTGAGGAAAGGCAGAGGGGAGGAAAATATGAGTTGATGAGGGGAAAGGTTCAGCAACCATTGTAGTTAACATCCCCCCCCCCCCCCCACACACACACACACACACGCCCGCTGCGTGTGCTCTCACTCTCTCGCTAACCTTGAAGGGAAAGAAGAAAGTATTTTTAAAAACTTGTTTTTTTCCCCTTCTTTTGGCCTCAGACATAATGGACAAAGGTTATATATTTTATTTGAGTGATGAGGTCCCAAATGTGGCCTGCTATGGCTGGACAGCAGGAACAAGCCAATTTGCTGGGCAAGCCAACTAAGATGCATGCAACTGAATCTGAACTGTTTAACATTTTTAATGACTTTCTAACTTCCAAGGCGCTGAAGTGGGAATCTGCACTATTGGAGTCCCTTCTATGTCTTGAGGTAAGGAAGGCTTGAAAGCCAAAGTATTTGAAATTGCTCCGTATATATTTTGGACTCATTGTATGATACACTGTGAAGCTCTTGCAAATCGAAATGTGGATCGGCAACTTACTGATGTTCTGAGTTCTGCTATTAAAATCATGAACTTTATCAAGACGCAGCCCACAGAGGCGCATCTCTTTGCAATGCTTTGTGTAGAGATGGGAGCATAGCATGATGCTTTGTTGTTTCACATGGAAGTCAGGTGGCTCTCCAGGAGGAAAGTGTTGCAATGTGTCTATGAACTGAGAAATGTTAGACTTTTTCTAGTGGATTTGAATTTCAGCAACGCAGACACACTATGTGATTCCCACTGGCTTGTGCTTTTGGCTTACCTTGCTGATATTTGTGACAAACTGAATTCTCTAAATGTTTCATTGCAAGTAGCAGAAAGTACTATTTTTTGACCTGCACAACAAGATATCAGCATTCAAGAGAAAGCTAGATCTCTGGAAAACAAAGATCAAAACTGGTTTAAGCATTCCATTATCTGATGCTATTGAGGAAACAGAATCTGAACTATTGAGTGTTGTGGAGCCAATCAAGAATCAATTGACTTCTCTCAGAGCCAGTTTGGATAAATATTTTCTGGTAGGAAATGCACCCCTGTATGACTGGATTATCCAACCTTTTTAGGTGAGGCAGTGACCTTGTCCCATCTCTCAAATGACATTCAGGAGAAGCTGATTGAACTTCAGAGTGATAGGACACTGGACATTCAATTAAAAAAGCCAGTCTTTGGGGGACTTTTGGATGAAAGTTTGCTCACTTTGACAAAGCTGGATATTCTGTGCCATCAAAGCTCTTTTACCAGTGCATCCGAAGAAGTGGGTTGTAGCCCACGAAAGCTTATGCTCTAATAAATTTGTTAGTCTCTAAGGTGCCACAAGTACTCCTGTTATTTTTGCGGATACAGACTAACACGGCTGCTACTCTGAAACCTGTCTTTTACCATGTAGTTCATCTTATTTATGTGAGATCGGATTCTCTGCACTGGCTGTGCTAAAGACAAAGTACCATTCAAGACTGGAAGTAGAGGACAACCTCAGAGTGTTTCTTTCAAAAATCTCCCCACAAATTGATAAACTGTCTGCAGAGAAACAGGCACACCCTTCTCATTAAATTGCCTACTCCTGTATGTTTCAGATACACAGATACTTTAATTAAAGTTGTGTTAAAGGTTCCTGTGTTTGAGTAGGCTATCAAGCATATTTTTTTCATGTGTCTATTTTTGTCTGGGTTGGGGGATCACAACCAAAAATTGTAACTCAAAGGGTGGGGGAAACTCCGCTCAAAAAGTTGGAAAACTGCTGATCTAGGGTTACAATTTGTCCAGGTTTTCCCAGACACCGCCTCTTTATTTTAGCTTCTTTCTCTGTCCGTGCAGATTTTTCAAACAGGAAATGTCTGGGGTGTTTGCAGAGCAGACAAACTGCAGCTCAGAAAGAGCCCTGACTGGTCCCTCCCCTGCATCCACAGCTGATTGATCCATTCCCCTGCAAGCCACAGCTGCCAGATCCAGCCTCCAGCCCCGGGGAGGTGGTCATGCAGGGAGGTGCTGACTGATGGCTGTCACTGTGTCCTGGGCTTGTGCCAGACACCCTGCCACTGTGACAGGAAGCGACACTTTCCCCCACCCCCAGTGAGTACCCTTGCTGCAGGTACCCACTCTAGTATCCCCAACTATACACTCTTACCCTCCCAGTTTTCCCCCTCCCCTGCCAGTGTCCTCTTTTGGGGAATCTGAAATATGGTAACCCTGGTTCCACTGGAGGACTCAAATATCTTTGGATGCCTACTCTAAGTGGGAATCTTGTGTCTCTGCCCCAACTGTGGAGCCCTTTATATCCCTGTCCCCCCAGTAACATGTATTACGTTTGTATGATAGTTGGCAGACAGAGGGGGATGTACTGGAAGCCTCATTACATTGCTGGGGACATAGACAAAATAGAGTGGACACATTATTTAAAGTACTGTAGAGGTCAAGCCTGCATTTGCAGGCAGATGGACCAGTTGACCTAGTGGGTCTTATCAAACTTATGAAATGTGGTGGGTTTTTTTTTTTTTTTTTAAATATATGGAATTAATTCTGCAGATTTTGGCAAAAATTCCCAAGATTTCCAGTGGCCTATTCATAGGACTTTCCCTTCAGCCAGACTTTATCTATGTAGCTCTATTTTGTATTGTTTTTATTTACAATTTACAATCCTGCTCTCCCAGTGAAGGTAGGTCAGATAAGAAAAGGCAAACTATTTTATCTAGTGTTTTTTATTTGGGGGTGGGGTGTCGTTAACTTGCACATTAAGCCTACGATTATGTTACCAAGTGCACAGCATGCTGGTTAAGTAGTGGACATAACATGTAATTAAGAATATTAGTTAGGATGCGGGTAAGTGCTGACCTGAAGAGCTCCACTTTGATTCCATACTTGTCAGGATAATATCTATACTGCTACATAAGGATGTGTGCAAGGCAGGATGCTCATATTTGGATTGTAGTTATGAGTGGGAAGAATCATAATTAGGGGAAAACTTGGAAATAATATAGGTAAATCCAGAAACAACATGAGCAAAAGACTCTAGACAGCAGTCTAGCATTTATAGAATGGCAGCAATTCATAGATTCCTAGTAGTCAAGTAATAAGTTTTCATGCAGTAAGATCATATACTAAAGTAACGCATCATAGGCAGAGGAACATTGGAATGGTGTCATTTAGTATTCTTTGGATGTCAATATCAGGGACTACCATTCAAATAACTTAAACATGCTTCATGGGGTGCAGAGCCCGGGCTCAGGCAAAGCCCAGATGTCTACACTGCAATTGTATAGCCCCACTGCCTGAGTCCTAAGAGCCTGAATCAGCTGACACCGGCCAGCCACGGGTGTCTGTGACATACCTAGGGTACAATGTAGACTGATGAATAGTGTGTCACCTCAGCCCTCTTACGTGGGGTGCACTTTACACTGCTTTGCTGCTGTAGTCTACAGTCCGGATGGCTCACAAGCAGCCTCCAGAAGTCATTCCCAGATATATCTGTATATGAGATACAGCCTGCCAGCTTCACAATGGCTCTCACAAGCCTGAATTACACTGCAGGGTGACGCTCAACACACTTTCAGTCTCAGATTTGCCTCCAGAAATGTATGTCTTGTACTGCCCAGACCTCTCCTGGACAACACAAATTTGTACAGGTCAGTTATTTCATCAGTGGAAATTATATGCACAGATCTTGTTACCTCAATGGAGTTTCCCCAAACACTTCAATCTAGACATACTAGATTAAATAAACAATAAAAAAATTTTAACTACAAAGAAAGATTTTAAGTGAATGCAAGTCATGAGGCATAAAAAGTCAGAAATAGTTACCAGAAAAGTAAAGATACAAATGCAACTGATGCCTAACTTAACAAATTATGTTAAATTCAAAGCAAGGCTTTCTCACCACATGTTTCAGCATTCTTACTGACTGAAGTTCTTTCAGTCAGGATCCCTCCCCCAGTCTAGCCTGCTTCCTTTGTCCTTCAGGTGCTATGAACCCATGAATGCCATGGGAAGAGAGAAAGGGAAGGATCATTTGTGGCATCTGCCCTTCCTTCCATAGCCCTTTCCCTTCTTCGAGAAGCATCTCCATCTAAAGTTCAGGAGACAAAAAGTCTGTGTGTATGGGAATCCTGTGCTGTCTGTTTGTTAAAATGTAGATTTTCACCATGTCTGTTTTCCTGCCCATTAATGGCCATTTAAGTAGGTGATGGCCCATTTGACCTTTTTTACATCTGGTTGAGGCATCTGCTAGTCCTTTGTCTCTGAGGAATTGGCTTGGCTGCTCCCCAGCCTTTGTATGTAAAGTTATAAGATCCCATTGTATGGTGTTACTAAGACATGTACTATGCTGCCACACATTTTATCAAGACAGTATTGATCAGGATATTATGAGTTTTCAAATGATACCTCACAAGGCATACTTTGTACAAAGATTATTACAATGGTGTGCAAGGGGTAAATATAAGGGTACAGGCCAACAGTTTCTCATTGCATCTGCACTGCAATGTAAACCATGGGTTGTTAGAACTTGAATTAACAGATCCTGGGTTTGTTAACCTAGAGCTAGAATGTCTATACTCACTTGTAACCTCAGGTTAGGATTGTTGAACCCTGATTCCCAACCTCGGGCTCCAGTGTCTACACAGCATTATGCAGGCCTGAGTCCAATCACCCATATCCCAGACTTCCTAGTGCCCTCCCAAAATGTGGCTGCTCTGCCCTTTGTTCCTGGTGTAATGTGGGAAAACTTGACTGTCCACCAAACTGTCAAGAGGACATAGAAAGTCAGCTTGTGGGACTGTGGGATACTTATGATGGACTCCCAGAGCATACGTCCAGTGGGACTGTGTCTACACTGCAAAGCAATAGGGCTTGAACCCTGGGTCCTGGCTTGACTCAGGCTTGGACCGCCCACCCCCAGGGAGTCCTGGGAGCCTGAGCCCTTAGTTATTGTGATTTATGAGTAGATGGAAAGGGGAGGAGTGGGTTAGGCTTGAGCCTGAGTGCAAACCTTGGGCTTACACTCCAGGGTAGACATAACCTTATAGTACAGTTGAGAACAGTAGTAGTGGTCAGGTCACAATGATAGGCCCTAGTTCAGTGAGCACTGATGTCAGACACACAGCAGCATGGTAGGCAGGAAGAATTGGTATTTTTCATTATTAGTGTGGGTGTGCACTCACCCTCTGGAAAGCTCATAATGACTTAGTTAAGAACTTGATGATAGATAGTAGGGAGGCATTGGTACTGAATGACAGACAGCTTTGGATGAAGTATTGGCAAGCAACAAGGAAATGGAAGTGGAATGTATGGCAATCTAGGTGCCCAGTGCAACAAAGTACTTAAGCATATGCATATTTTTTAAGTGTATGAGTAGTCGCATTGACTTCAGCACATGCTTAAGTGCTTTGTTCGATTAAGGTTCTAATGTGCATTTGAATTAGACTACAAACATGCCATGTCGTAGTGTGCTTCCATCAGGTTTCACTAGCCAACCACAGATAGGCCTGATCAGTATTCGGACAGGAAACCTGCAGGAGGAAAATAATACTTTTTTTTTTTTTTTTTTTTTTTTGGTAGAAGGGTACCCAATGTACTACATACTTTCCAGACATTCAGGAATGGATAGTTCCTTCCCAAGAAGCTTGCAGTCTATGTCTAGAAACACAGGTAGACAGAGGTTAGGGGGAGGGGGACAACAAGTAGACAGAAATATCAAGATCCTGACCTTGAATAATGATCAAAAAGTGCCACTGGCTTTTTTTTTAATACAAAAAGGACACTAATACAGTCTTCTGGCCAAATGCCAACTCAGGTAATTACATTCTACCCGTTTAAAACTCTCTCTGCAGCTTCAATTAGCTACTATATTCTTCATTTTCCATCTTAGCCCGCAATTCAGAAAAGCACTTAAATGTATTAAATCCACCACTATTTGGGAAAACTCATAAGCATGTACTTAAATATCATTGGCTTCAATGAGACTTAGACACATGCTTAAAGCTAAGTACCCTTCCTAATTAGGGATATTTTCCTGAACTGGGGACTTAAACATTCGTGTGATGTTGCCATGTGCTGTTAACAGTTGCTGTATCATTCAAGGGGTGGCACATTTTGGTGTTGAGGTTCCCCTGAGACCTCTTCCACTTGGTTCCCCAAGAATTCAGTTCAATCCCAGTCTTGTCACTCGAGTTTCTTTATTTTGCATATAGCAAAGCTATGTTGAGTTGATTGGACTCAAGCGTAGGGATGGGCATATGGTATACCACACATCCAAAGTTACACAGCAAACCTCTTCCTTTATATAAATTTGCACATTGCATTGCATTTACAGTACATTGCACATAACTAAGGCTATGATTTTGTCATGGATATTGTTAGTAAATGTCACAGACAGGTCATGGGCAATAAACAAAAATTCATGGAAGCCGTGACCTGTCCCTGACTTTTACTAAAAACATCCCTGACAAAACGGGGAGGGAGGAAGGTCCAGCACCCTGCCCTCTGCCTGCAGCAGCTGGGAAATGTAGGGACCCCTTTGACCAGTGGCTGAGAGCTGCGAGGGGCCGGGGGGTCACTGCCCTGTGGGCCTGGGAGCTGCGGGGGTCCCCCCCTGCCGCCGGCGGTGGCTGAGCAGCTCTGGGGTCCCTCCACCAGCATTGGCGGCGGCTGAGAGCTGCGGTGGAGGCTGGCTGCTTGCAGCGGCTGAGCAGCTGTGGGGGGCTCTGCCAGCAGCGGCGGCTGGACAGGTCAGGGGTCCCCACTGGCAGCCGCAGCCGATCAATTCCCAGGGGTCCTCCACCTGCAGTGGCTGGGCTGCTGTGGGGGCCCTTAATGTCATGGAGGTCTCATGGAATCCGTGACTTCCAGACTTCTGCAATCTCTGTGACATAATCGTAGCCTTACACATAACACAGGAGGCGATGGCATTAAAAAATGATTGAAAGAGGTGGGTTAGTTTTGCAGAGCTCCAGTGGAAACCTTTCAGTATGTTGTATATACATCATTTGCTACTCTTGGCCATTCTGTTGAAAGAGCCCTGGTCAGATCCCTGGTCATAGTCTTACTTTGTGTCAGAGAGTCCTGTGGCACCTTTAAGACTAACAGATGTATTGGAGCATAAGCTTTCGTGGGTGAATACCCATTTCATCAGACGCATGTAATGGAAATTTCCAGAGGCAGGTATAAATATGCAGGCAAGAATCAGTATGGAGATAACGAGGTTAGTTCAATCAGGGAGGGTGAGGTCCTCTGCTAGCATTTGAGGTGTGAACACCAAGGGAGGAGAAACAGCTTCTGTAGTTGGATAGCCATTCACAGTCTTTTTTTAATCCTGAGCTGATGGTGTCAAATTTGCAAATGAACTTTATCCTCACGCACAATTATTTCAAATTTGGTGACAATATATACCTCCAGAACAGTGGCACCACCATGGGCACCCGCATGGCCCCACAATATGCCAACATTTTTATGGCTGACCTGGAACAACGCTTCCTCAGCTCTCATCCACTCACGCCCCTTCTCTACCTACGCTACATTGATGACATCTTCATCATCTGGACCCATGGGAAGGACACCCTGGAAGAATTCCACCACAATTTCAACAGCTTTCCACCCCACCATCAACCTCAGCCTGGACCAATCTACACGGGAGGTCCACTTCCTAGACACCACAGTACAAATAAGCGGTCCTGGGGCCGGTTTTGTTCAATATCTTCATTAATGATCTGGAGGATGGCGTGGACTGCACTCTCAGCAAGTTTGCAGATGACACTAAACTGGGAGGAGTGGTAGATAAGCTGGAGGGTAGGGACAGGATACAGAGGGACCTAGACAAATTAGAGGATTGGGCCAAAAGAAACCTGATGAGGTTCAACAAGGACAAGTGCAGAGTCCTGCACTTAGGATGGAAGAATCCCATGCATCGCTACAGCCTGGGGACCAACTGGCTAAGCAGCAGTTCTGCGGAAAAGGACCCGTGGATTACAGTGGATGAGAAGCTGGATATGAGTCAGCAGTGTGCCCTTGTTGCCAGGAAGGCTAATGGCATATTGGGCTGTATAAGTAGGGGCATTGCCAGCAGATCGAGGGACGTGATCGTTCCCCTCTATTCGACATTGGTGAGGCCTCATCTGGAGTACTGTGTCCAGTTTTGGGCCCCACACTACAAGAAGGATGTGGAAAAATTGGAAAGAGTCCAGCGGAGGGCAACAAAAATGATTAGGGGGCTGGAGCATATGACTTATGAGGAGAGGCTGAGGGAACTGGGATTGTTTAGTCTGCAGAAGAGAAGAATGAGGGGGGATATGTTAGCTGCTTTCAACTACCTGAAAGGGGATTCCAAAGAGGATGGATCTAGACTGTTCTCAGTGGTACCAGATGACAGAACAAGGAGTAATGGTCTCAAGTTGCAGTGGGGGAGGTTTAGGTTGGATATTAGGAAAAACGTT
This sequence comes from Emys orbicularis, assembly GCF_028017835.1. Classification (NCBI taxonomy): domain Eukaryota; kingdom Metazoa; phylum Chordata; order Testudines; family Emydidae; genus Emys; species Emys orbicularis. Next base: position 47,340,119 of record NC_088684.1, on the reverse strand, counting down.
TTCACTAGGAGGGTGGTGAAGCACTGGAATGGGTTACCTAGGGAGGTGGTGGAATCTCCTTCCTTAGAGGTTTTTAAGGTCAGGCTTGACAAAGCCCTGGCTGTGATGATTTAGTTGGTAATTGGTCCTGCGTTGAGCAGGGAGTTGGACTAGATGACCTCCTGAGGTCTCTTCCAACCCTAATCTTCTATGAGTCTATGAATTTATGCTCAAAATGGATCTTCTACCTTAGCTAACATTTGGAGAAATGTTTCATGAAATTAAGAATGGTCACTGATACAATTTAAGTTTTCAGGGAGTTAAATATTTCTTCAGCATTTGCAACTGAAATGTTGAAGAATTAGCAAGTGCTTCATTGTAGTTTTCTGGATTATTACTTTAAAAAAGCAGAGATTTTTTTCTCAATATTTAAAACCAAACATTTTCAGTTTCTGGTTACCAAAAATGGGTAAAAAATTGTTTTGGTGGGGGTTTGCTTTCCAATGAGAACCCCAAAATTGTGGATAGAACCAGAATTTTTTTTAAAAAACCCTTTTATTTAATCAAAAATCCATTTTTATTAAAATAAAAGAAACTGATAAAATAGCTTTCACCTCCTCCATTGCCAACTCATTTGTGGAGCTGTTGAAAAATAAGTATCCAGTACGCAGGGTACTTACCTATAAGATTGGTATCATCACATGTTTGTGGTGTTGTAGCCTTAAATTACAAACCTTCTTAAAGTTTTGTCATAAAGGACACAATTCTGCTCCCAGTGAAGTCCATGGAAAGGTTCCCATTGATTTCAGTGACAGCTGGATCAGGCCCCAAATAAGCACCAGAAGTGACATCAGACGGTTAAAAGTATGTGACAAGAAGAGTTTTCCATTGCAGATGGAGGCAAACAGCCATGATGATAAACACATTCACATTAGATATGAGTGTTTCACTGCTTGCAGCTCTGTGAGAATAAACAGCCTTTGAACACTCACAAATTAACACAGGGAACTGCAGAAGAATTCAGACGAGCTGTGGTTTCTTATGACTCATATCTTACAATGTCAATTAATCTTTTGCTGGTCTTGTTAGCCAATATATGTCCTTACAAATATTGCTATTCTCTTTTGTTTTTCTATATTAACTGGAGAAATGACACCAACAATATATTTTTCTCTGCTTACTTGATTTGGATGTTTTCTGTATCACATCTGCTCCCATAGGCCTCCACCATGTTCTGATACTAAACCTTCTGGGATATATTGAGGAAGACATCAGCAAAGGGATTTTTACAGAAAAATATCAGAAAGTAGGTCACTCATTAAAGCTCTTCTTTGAAAAGCGAGTAGACGCTGGACTGGGAGAGAGAGAGGGCTATAGTACAGAAAATGTTGCAAGTCATTATACTGATTCACAACAGTGGACTTTGGGTTGGGTGTGTGGAGTCAACAGTTTAGAGACTGCTGCCAGTAATTACATTCAATCTTGAGTGTAAGGGACATCATTTCTAGTTATACCTCGTGTCTCATGGATTTCCAGTCAAACTGTTGACTCAGCTTCCCCCTCTCCTTTTACAGGTCGTTTTTTGCTATCTACAAAGTAGATGGATATTGACAACATATTAACATTTAAATACTGCTTCCTTATTTTAGCCAACTCTAAAGATTCTGCAATTTCAAATGGACCTTTTATGTTTGATGGTAATGACAGTGTTTTCAGTCCCAGCACTGCAGCTCATCGCCTTGGTGTTTAAAATAGAAGATGGGTGAGTTTATTTGCTCCACATATGTAGAAAAAGCCTGAATCAGAAAAGAGACAGCATAAAGATAGCTTTGCCATGCAGCTCCTGTTTTCAACATTCATCTAACTGAAAAATTTGCATGTTGTCATGAGCATGAGTGTATTATTGGCAATCAAACCACATGAGATTCTGAAATGAGAAGAAATTAATGTTATCTTGTTTATAATTCAAGGTCTGTGGTTCTGATCTTCATAAGTCTTGTACCCATAACATTACAGAATAACCTGATAAGTGTGCATTTGTCTATGGTATTAAATCTGATAATATATTAAGGCATATGGTGTCTTACTATGAATATCTATAATAATTTAGCAAAGGAAATGACTTCACTATATTCTAAAAACTGGTCATTGTACTCCAGAGCTTGTGAATGATAGTAAAGAACTTTTTATTGCTTTATTGACTGTAATATTTCCATTTAGATTACATTATAGGGTGTGAGCACTACCACCTATTAGAAATAAGACCATAGGAACTGCCATAACTGTTCAGACCAATGGCATGTCTGATCCAGTGTCCTGTCCCCTTAGGACAAAGGCATCACAAAGAAAACATTATAATAAATAAAAGGATGCAAATGCTCATTAAACATACCCATCTTCAACTTGGAGTCTGGTAGGCCAAAATCTTTTCAACCCTTCCATAAAGCTGAATCAAAAGGAAGGCCCTGAGTCTGTTTAAACTCAGCCTTTTTTACCAAAAGTATTGCTTTGTCTCCTCCCAGCCTCCTGAAAACAGGTAAAACCTGTCCCTCCTCTGATTCCCCAGGAGGTCAAGCTTCATAGGCTGGCTAGGCAGATGGGATTTTTCCAGTAATCACCCCCTAGTGATTCTAGGTTCCACAAGAAACCCTCCCTTCTCATATCCATTGAGCCAGGAACACACATCTACACATCACCTGTATTGACACACTAGGCTGTGCACATTCTGCAGCTCAAACTGTCTGGCCCATCTCAAGGGAATGGCACTGTGAGGTTTTCATGCTTTAAACATAAAATACGATATGGTCCCGAAAGATACTGCACATGGCTGTGATATCTTTCAAGTACACTTCAAAGGACAGTGCAAGAATCCCCTTTATGGACAATTATAAAATAACCTTCCCTTTGGGAAAGTTTCTTCTTAATCCCCTGTCAGTGGATGGTTTATATTCTGATCCTTGAGGACACGTAGGCCTTATAATATATAATCTGAAGTAGTGTAACTGCTCTCATTATCCATAAAATGACTGATCACTTTTTAAAAATCCTACTTAATTCTTGGCTTTCAGTATATCTTTTGGCAATGAGTTCCACAGATTAATTATAAGCTCTGTTAAAGAATATTTCTTTTGATCAGTTTTAAATCACTTGTCTTTGAGTTTCATTGATTTCCACTTATGTTTGTGTTAGGAGCAATGGTAAATTTAAAGCCCAACAATGTGTTTGAATAGTTCAGGTTGTTCCTTCCAATGTACATTATCTTGCTTGTCAATAGTGAATTTTGTCTGCCAGCATACCGTCTTTCACACAGGTTTGTTAGATCTTCCTTATATTCATCAGTCTCCTCTAGTCCTAACTAATCAAAACAATTCTGTCCTCTGCAAATTTTGTCATTTCACGATATATTCCCTTTTCCCAGATAATTTATTAAACACTGATCCCACCTGGGGCACCCCATTTTGGTCAGATGATTTTGTTAGGGTAGGAAAGAAAGTCTAATGGATAGGGCAGTGAACTGAGACTTGAGAAAAGAGGGTTCAATTTCTGGCTCAGCCATGGCCTTTCTTTGTGATCTTGAGAAAGTCACTTAAACTACTCTGTGCCTTAATTCCCCATCTGTAAAATGGGGATAACACTGCCCTATCTCAAAGGGGAAATTGCAAGGGGAAAATCTATTAATGGTTGTGAGGCACTAGGATATTCTGGTGCTGAGGGCCATATTTTTAGGTATATAGTTATTATATAAGAAATCTCAATATAATGAATACAATTAATAAAAGCGAAAAAACATTCTGCTTGATTGTAATAGAGAGATGGAATTTTTTTATATTAAAGCTTTAAAAAAGCTTCCTTATTAAACTCCTCAACTTCTTTCCTCATGTGGCTAACCTTGTGTAAAGATAGATTGTTATCAAAATATATACCTTTAAAAACACCACAGGGTAACATTAATGTGTTCAGAAATGTAATTGTGAATTCTTGCCTAAACCCTGTGCATTATTGTTTCTACCAGCCCCACCAGAAACATGAATCTCATCTATATTTAAACAGGGCCAAATCTTGAGGCCCCCACTCGGTGCCTGATCATACTTGCTTCATTCACATGTAGAGGAGGCACTCCATGCAGGTGGCACGCATCCTTCTACGTGAAAGGGAGGGCCACCAAGATCTACAGAAACATCCCCTTCTTCTCCATACTCCACAAAGGTCTCAGTTCATCAAAAGAACCACATGGGGTTGGGAGTAAACAGGCCAGAAGAGGAGAGAGTCGGCCAAACTTGGAGAGTTTTTCTCCCTACCAATGCTGCTGAGGCATGTTACCTTTCCATGATCGCTGTCTGTTCTACTGATTCTTCATTAAAGGGGATTCCTAGGGCAGCCACTGATTTGGGAAGTCTTGACAACCAATGCAGCCAGGTTGGCAGGGAGTATTCAAATATGTATGTACAGATGCTAGGGACACAAAGTTCATGCAAAGGCGCCATGAATACACCAACCCTCTGCAGGTCCCTTGTTACCTGTGGGGATTGGGCGGGGTGACGGCAAACCCAGCCTTCAACAATAGTGTGCGATTCCAGGAGAACTCCACAAGAAACATTGTGAAGATATTTCATTCCCTTTAGTGCCATTCCCTGGGCTTTTATTAATTTTTTCCTGTGTTCTTATTCAGATCTTCCTCCTAAAAGGGAAGTCTGCCCGAATAAAGGGCTGAGTAAAAACCTAAGGTCTTGATCCTTAGAGGAAAATAAGCCCAAGTAGTAGTGGTTATTGGGTATATCTGCACAATGAATGGGGAAAGAATCCTCCCCTAAAAGATACAGGGGGTAGTATAGCCAGTATGCATGGGGTATGAGTGTCTGTTGGCAACTCTTAAGAGTTTTTCACATATCTCTCAATTTTGAATGTTGTTTTCTTAAAGCCAAGAACCTGGAGACAGGAGATTACATAAGAATGTCAGCTTTTATTTGTTTACTTTTTAAACATAAGTTTCTAGCCTTCACGGTTGTGGAGAAAGCTTGAAAACATGACCCCTAAAGGATCAAAAACCACAAGGCAAATAAAAAGAATCCAGAATTTGTTTTAAAATCTCATGATTTTTGAACATGTGGGTTAGCATTACTCAAATGGCTGGAGTAGATTCTGTGGCCCTAACAAACCTCACACGCTGTGACAATACGGAAGGGTCAGAGGTGGATACTTCAGACCCAAACCTTCCCCTACATCTAATCATCCCCTACATGCTGTTACACAGGTAGCCCTGAGGGAAATGTGTTCTATGCCTGGGTGTGCACATCCTGCTTGGTGCCCCTTTGTGTCCCCTTGTGACAATCGGTCCAGACACCACAAGGGGAGAACAGGGGGTCTGAATCCCAAAGAATAAGCAATTGAATCAACTGGTTGTATACAATGTTATTGTATATGAAAATATGCCAGGTTGTTCTGGGAGATCTTGGCAAACCAGTAGAGTGCCGGAACCACTACTGCTTATTGCTAAGCTAGCAGGCCATAAGTGGGCCTATGCAGCAGCTTTAGCATGTCCGAGTCAGGAGGGGAGGGGGTTTAGATGCCACAGGAAGGGCAGCTTGACCCCACATCCTTGGTAACTTTACTCTGTGATCTCTGTTGAAATCGCTGAGATATGCATTTTAGGAAAACAGGAAGCTTGTCTATATGTGCCCTCAGGGATGTGTCTGTCAATGCCTCAAGGCATGCAAACTCTAAAAAAACACATCTGGCTAATTGATGATCAGAAGGAAACCTCTTGCTTAACCTTTGAAATTGCTTGCTTAACAAGTTTTCTTTGAGTGACGTGTTATTGTAATACTAATGAATAAATAAGGGAAGAAAGTTTTGGGTTGGACTCTTCAAGGACTCTCTCTCTGGACATATCTTGTGGTCCCCACTGGCAGATGGAAGATTGGCCATTGGAAGACTGCCGCTGTGCCACTTGAGAGCCACAGCCAACTTCAGTAATTATTGAGGGTTGGGAGTGTTTTACTAACCTGTTGCAGACATGTGTAAGTGCTTGAGACTAAGTAAAGTTTAGCTTTAAGTGAAAGTACTTTTGTGTTGTTCTGTTTGTGCCAGACATCTATCAGTCGGATGGCTGTCTCTCCCTGGATTTATTTCCTGACATCACCTCGCACAGAGTAAAGTTACCAAAAGCTTTGGGTTGAAAGAACCCCAGGTAATAAGGTAAGGTCTCTTATGAAAACTTGTATTGGTCTGAATTTGATGGTCATTATGAGATATGTATGCAGACTGGGTATGAATCTATGCATGTAAAATGGTATGCTCATGAGTGGTATTACAATTTCAAGTACACCTCATAGCAGGGAGAGGCTCCTCCCAAGCCAGTTGTTTACATGAAACTAACTTCAAATACCCATCCATTTGAGTGGTCCCCAAAAGCCACGTGTGTCATCCCGCTCGCTTGCGCGCTTACACACGCACGCATGCTGCTTCTCTTACTCAGAAGCGGTAAGCACAGGATCTCCTTAATGACTGTACCTTTGTTTGAATAGAGATGCCTCAATCTGTGAAATACTTATCCAGGTTCAGATTTCAAACATCCCAAAGCACCTGGTTATTCTGATCCAGGGTTTGATTTGGATCCCTCTCTATTTTTGATATACAATAATGAAATGGAATTTGGTAAAGAAATAAACCTTTAAATTCAACCAAACAGGTTCTGGGTACAGTGTGTTTTCCTTAATGTATACAGATACTTTACTATACTATATTTTAGGACCGCGTACTTCAGCTTTACTGTTAAACATAACTGTTTACATTTAATAAGATCTGTAGGGCATGTTAAGTCCTAATTAAATCCTGTGTGATGAAAATTAGCCATCATGGATTGTGTAGATAGCTTTCAAATAGCTCTTATATTCAACCCCAATAAGCACATTTTAATATTTAATTATTCATTTAACAGGCAGTAACTGTCTTATTAATTTTAAATTAAATATGTATCTGGGAACCTTCCCAGTGGTGCTTAGTTTTTACAAGCCCTTTTAAAGACACTAATGTTCACTGCTTTTGGGGAACAGACTCCAGAGTCTCGTACACAGGATGGGCATAGTTTCCATACAGCTCAATTGTTCCTCTTCAGGCCACATCTCTGTGTTCATGAAAGCATTACTACAAGCCAGTGTACTCATAAAAATCATTACTCTTGGGCAAGGGCTTTTGTTAGAAGGGAAACATCCATGGCTGGGATTTAACTGTTAAGGTCCCATGTGCACAGTGACATTTTTACTAGAGCTGGTTGGGAATTTTTCAACAAAACTTTTTTTGGTGGGAGGGGTCAGAAAATGCCAATTCATCCAAACCAAAGATGTTCACAGGAAAGATTCAGTGTCAATAAATTTCCCGTTTTAAAAAAATGAAAAAAAAAAAGTTTCAATATTCTTGAAGTGTTTCATTTCTACATTTTTCTAAACAAATAAATCAATTTTTTGGTTTAAAATTATTTTTTGTTTACAAATGTAATTTATAGTAAAGAAGTAAAAATAATTTTAAAATATCTAAATTGAAAAGAAACATTTTGCAATTACTGAAACTAAATGTTTCGATTGACCTAATCTTTTTTTTTTTTTCTTTTGGATTTTCACTTCACAAACACTTTTGAGACTTCAACTTTCCATTCCAATTCAGGCTAGGAAAAATTGTGAAAAAAAATCTCAAATTCTTGTGGGATAGAAAACCATTACTCAATCAGCTCTAGTTTTTACCTCTTTCTGAGGTAAATAATTTGGCTAACAATTTCCATCAATGACAGTCAGAGCCAGAGGAGAAAAATACTTAGCCCTTATGTGTCACTTCGTTGGCCAGATCCTGGCCCATGCTAAGAGCTCTTTGAGGGGGGTTGAGCACCCACTGGCAGAGGGGAAGTCGGCACCTATGGCTGGGGATCTTTATACCGGTCCTTCCTAGTGCTTGGGATAGGGCTTTTCTTTTTTTCTTTAGATGGTGTTGATTCTTTAGGGGTTATGGAGTGGAAGGGGATATCAGTCAGTCACTTGGGGTCTCAGTTCATAAGTGTTCCCCACTCTGTTTAACTCAGACAAAATATCACTGAGCAAATGACAGGCACCAAGAGCAGCTTTTCCCTGTAGAAGGAGATGTCTGCCATTTGGGGCTGAAATCTTGCAAGAACAGCTTGTGAGATTTTAGCCCCATTGAATCTCAATGATAATTTGACTCAGCCTAAACATAATCTGGATGCAAACACCACTTACTTGGACAGTTTGTAATCAGTATTGTCACATTCTGGGGTAAAATCCAGACCAGTGAGGTGTTGTGTCACTGCCTGCTCCATACCCCTGGGTGCCTCACAATGCTTTGGTGTTGTAGCTCTCAACCTGGGCTGCTTGCAACCAACATAACAGCATGCAGGTCACACCCTGAGTGTCTGAGTATAGTTACAGCTATATCTACAGTCCAGCAACTCTGACCCCAGCAGCCAGTCACACTCTGGCTTCCATCAGACTTGGTTACTACTTGTTGGATGACCCCAACACACCCCCAATCCTGAATTTCCCCAAAAACATGTGTTCTGCACTGTCCAGCCCTGTCATGGGCAGTTCAGATATTAGAGGTCCATTGCTCTTGTAAGGGATCAATATTCAACAGTTTGCTACTTTAACTGGAGTTACCAAACAGTTCGGTTTAAACACAGCACTGGGTTGGTTTAGATTAAAAAATTAAACAAGTTTATTCAACTACAAAGAGAGAGGGTTTAAGTTAGTACAAGTATAAAGGTATTAAAGTCAGAAATGGTTAATGGTGAACTAAAGATAAAACACTTTCTAGTAGCTACAACTTAACAAACTAGACTTGGTTCAAGCTAAAATTCTTACCATAGATTCCCAACAACACTGCTGACCAAATTCTTAGGTCAGGATCTCCCTCAAAGGCAAAGGGTTGGTTCCTTTTTCATCTTAGGTGAGAGAGAAAGAGAGATGCTTTGGGTTGTTTTTGTCCCTTACTTTGATAGTCCAGTCACCCACTGAACTGGATTCTTCTGAGGATACCACTCAAAGCAAAGTTTATTCAAACAGTAAAAAAGTGACATGGAGTCTGGTGGTGAAGATGACTCCATGCTCTTCCTAGTCCCCTGTGTATGCTGAAATGCAGATTTGCCTGGTCTCCTACCATTTCCCTCTCTTGCTATCTCAAAGACCCTATTTACTACTTATTTGTAAATTGAGGTAAACACATTCCTTTGTTTAGGATAAACATATTTAATACATTTTGTCTAGTCAGGGCTGTGTGGGTTTGAACATGTACTAACAATATCTTAAGGGGGAATTCATAACTTTATATGTAAAGTTGCTACATACATTTTACCATATTGACGAACAGGTCATTAGTTTTCAAATGATACCTTAAGGCATATTTTGTCCAAAGATTATTACAATAGTGTGTAGGGTGTGAATACAGGGGTGCTTTTGGTCAGAAGTATGCTATGATGTTGTGTGTCCATAGCACAGCATCATCACAATAATAAAAGATAGCCTTGAACTAAGTCCTAGGATTCACATGCTCTCAGACATCTCAGACAGATATTTGAATCTGGCCTGCAATTTTGCAGGAAGGTCCATCTCAAATAATGATGCAAAGACACAATGTAAACAATGCATTATCAGAACATCATGCTGTGATTGTTTTGTGGCTTTTTGAGAGTCTTTGAAGATCAAGTAGCTTTCCCTTTTGTAAATGCTTTATTCTCCCCTTGATGTGCATGTCAACTTTGCACAGTGATAGAAGACTAGACTCCTTATGCAATATGTCAGAACTATAAATAGAATTAAATACTGTATTCGGGTATGTTTATAACCATATGCAATACATTCTTTAAAGATATTCTAAATGCCATGTTCCTTGGGAAATGACAGCTATTGTTGCTGTTTTGCAGCATTTTAAATAGACACATTAGAGGGTAAAATGAATTTGAATGACAAGGGACTGTGCAATTGCTTGCAATAGAAAAAGAAACATTTAAATTTTGAAAACGATTTTTCTTCAACTTTAACACTAAGACCACGAAATCCAAAGAAACTGAGCCCTTATATGCACAAGAAGTTATTTTCTCCACCTGGATAATAGTTGTTTTAAAATAGTCAAAGTAAGTGATTGCGTATTCAGAAGTAGTGAAAGCATCTCACTATATATAGTTTAATTGCATTTAGCTAGTAGGCATCTGAGATTGCAAGAAGTTCTAAAAATAACAAATAGAATCCAATATACTGATCTGTCTGGGTTGGGGGAAAATAGGCATTTAAGGGAGGTATTATTTTCTTTTCCATTAAAAATCTGATGAAATCTTCTGAGTTCTTTGTATTAGCTAAAAATAAACCAACTATAGATAGCTTTGCTAAGAGATGTCAGGTGCTTTTTCTTCATTACCTTCACTTACTCTCTGTGATGAGGAGTTGTACCCAAGGGGTACATTTTTTTTCCTGTGCCGACAGGAGGACATTAATGCTACCAAATAATAAGATTAAGAGGGCAGCCATGATGTTCAGTTACAGCCAAATGGTTGATATGATCTCAGGTTGCATGAAAAGGGTATTAAATACTAGGGTATTAAGTATAGTATTGACTGATTAACTCATTTTTGTGGGACTACTTGCAGATGAATAAGGATGACAGAATATGGTCCGTAATGATTAAACATACAGTGACTAATCCAAACATTTAGGCCAGACTCTGATCTCATTTGGTAGAGGTTGATAGAAATCTGGAGTAATACCTTTCATTTTAGTGGTATTATACTGGATTTATACTAGTACAAATCAGATAAGAATCTGGGCTACAGCCTATGAAGTCAGGAGTCCTGGGAATGTCCATTCCACCCCAATCATCTGTGAAGTCATTGAAGCCTTGTCTACCCTAGAGAAATTTATGATATAAAGAACTATTCTAACTCCCTAGAATACTTGGAAAACATATCACCTCCACTCATAACAGTGCTGAACCCCATTTACAATGCATTCCTAAGAACCATTTTGGAGTTCCAAAATTGTTCCAGCGGGTCTATGAATTGGTTCAATCTAACCAATGTGGACTAGCTGAAACAGTTCAGCCAGTTCTCCTATTATGATCCCACCATGCCTTTCAAAATCTCCCAGAATCCCATTGCTTTTTTTGTACTATAGCAGGTAGTATAAGACAGGTACCCAGAGGTCATTGAAATTGAAATGGTTTGTATCTGTGTGGATGTAGGGAAAATATTAAAGCTTCTTAAACTGTTTCATGGCTAGTATGGACATATTTAATTGTTTGGGCTAAACCCAGTTCTATCTGACCAAATCAATTTCAAACAGATCAATCCTCTAGTGAAGAGACAGCTTCAAGTTCTTCTGCAACATAGTGAACAGCTTCTAAGAAAGAGCAGAGACATGATACAAAACACCATCTTCTAATTCTAACATAAAATTTACCAAGAGTGTATATCACAAGATAAAATGCAACATGGTGGTAGAAGAGAAGATAATAAATACAAAGGCAGAGATCAGGCTCAATTTTAAAAAAAAGCTTTGGAGGAAAAAAAGGTTTTTTTGTTTTGTTTTAACTGGAAGATATAGCCCAGAAAAGTGAGTTCCACACATTATGATCATCACAGCCATGACACAATCATTTGCCAACTTCAATCTGTTGTTCTATCTGTCTATTTCCAGTGCACTCATCACTTTTGTAACTGAACACCTTGAATATGACTGGGGAGTGGATGGAGCACTACAGTAACATGCTCTTGGTGACTCCTGTTGTTAAGTATGTGGCCTGGCTGCAATCTGAACCAACCGGAGCTTTTTGAGGGTTGGCTTTTGCATTCCTAGATATAATGCTTTGCAGTAATCAAGCCTGGATGTCATGAATTTGTGGGTCACCAGGTCCACATCCAAATCTGAGAAGATGGGACAGTCTTCTCACCAGCCATATGCTAGAAAGGGTGCTTTTAGCAGTGGTAGTTACTGGGGGAATATATCGACAATGAGTAGTCTACAAAGATGCTGTAGACCTGGATAATGAGAGGTCAGATTCCTTTCAGTGGAAGGTGTTTATGGTGATGGAGAGTTCAGAATACTTTCTTCTTCCAACCATCATAACACGTGTCTGGTTTCATGCCTTTTCAGGTTAAATTATCCCATTGTGGTACAGGGACATCTAGCTATGCTGCATACCATACCATGTTTCATTCCCGACTGTGTTTTGTAATAGTATAGACAGTACATTGTTAGCGTGTGGAAAAAACATCAAGGGCTCTATAAAGGCCTAATGTGCAGTGTTCATAAGCACACCAACTTGTCAGTGGCTGCCAGAGACATTGCCTAAGCCAGGCACCATGCTTATTGAAGAGTACACCACGGTGGCATTTGAGATACCCTTTATCAGGATGTCAAGTATCAGAGGGGTAGCTGTGTTAGTCTGGATCTGTAAAAAGTGACCAAAGAGTCCTGTGGCACCTTACAGACTAACAGACGTATTGGAACATAAGCTTTTGTGGGTGAATACCCACTTCGTCAGACGCATGTGGTGGAAATTTCCAGAGGCAGGTATAAATATGCAGGCAAGAATCAGTCTAGAGATAACGAGGTTAGTTCAATCAGGGAGGATGAGGCCCTCTTCTAGCAGTTGAGGTGTGAACACCAAGGGAGGAGAAACTGCTTTTGTAGTTGGCTAGCCATTCACAGTCTTTGTTTAATCCTGAGCTGATGCTGTCAAATTTGCAAATGAACTGAAGTTCAGCAGTTTCTCTTTGAAGTCTGGTCCTGAAGTTTTTTTTGCTGCAGGATGGCTACCTTTAAATCTGCTATTGTGTGTCCAGGGAGGTTGAAGTGTTCTCCTACAGGTTTTTGTATATTGCCATTCCTAATATCTGACTTGTGTCCATTTATCCTTTTACCTAGGGATTGTCCAGTTTGGCCGATGTACATAGCAGAGGGGCATTGCTGGCACATGATGGCGTATATTACATTGGTGGATGTGCAGGTCAATGAACCGGTGATGTTGTGGCTGATCTGGTTAGGTCCTGTGATGGTGTCGCTGTTGTAAATATGTGGGCAGAGTTGGCATCGAGGTTTGTTGCATGGATTGGTTCCTGGGTTAGAGTTACTATGGTACGTTGTGTGGTTGCTGGTGAGAATATGCTTAAGGTTGGTGGGTTGTCTGTGGGCAAGGACTGGCCTGCCTCCCAAGGTCTGTGAAAGTGAGGTATCGTTGTCCAGGATGCATTGTAGATCACCGATGATGCGTTGGAAGGGTTTTAGCTGAGGACTGTAGGTGATGGCCATTGGAGTTCTGTTGGTTTCTTTCTTGGGCTTGTCTTGCAGCAGGAGGATTCTAGGTACACGTCTGGCTCTGTTGATTTGTTTCCTTATTTCCTCTTGCGGGTATCATAGTTTTGAGAATGCTTGGTGAAGCTCTTGTAGGCATTGGTCTCTGTCTGAGGGGTTGGAGCAAATGTGGTTGTACCTCAGCGCTTGGCTGTAGACAATGGATCGTGTGGTGTGTCCAGGATGGAAGCTGGAGGCCTGAAGGTAGGCATAGCGGTCGGTGGGTTTTCGGTATAGGGTGGTGTTAACGTGACCATCACTTATTTGTACCGTGGTGTCTAGGAAGTGGACCTCCCGTGTAGATTGGTCCAGGCTGAGGTTGATGGTGGGGTGGAAGCTGTTGAAATCATGGTGGAAGTCTTCCAGAGAGTCTCCTTCCCATGGGTCCAGATGATGAAGATGTCATCAATGTAGCGTAGGTAGAGAAGGGGCGTGAGTGAATTCTGAAGCACTTAGAGGAGAGGAAAGTGATCAGGAACAGTCAGCATGGATTTACCAATGGCAAGTCATGCCTGACTAACCTAATTGCCTTCTATGAGGAGTTAACTGGGTCTGTGGATGAGGGGAAAGCAGTGGATTTGTTATTCCTTGACTTTAGCAAAGCTTTTGATACGGTCTCCCACAGTATTCTTGCCAGCAAGTTAAAGAAGTATGGGCTGGATGAATGGACTATAAGGTGGATAGAAAGCTGGCTAGCTCGTCGGGCTCAATGGGTAGTGATCAATAGCTCCATGTCTCGTTGGCAGCCGGCATCAAGCGGAGTGCCCCAAGGGTCGGTCCTGGGGCTGGTGTTGTTCAATATCTTCATTAATGATCTGGAGGATGGCGTGGACTGCACTCTCAGCAAGTTTGCAGATGACACTAAACTGGGAGGAGTGGTAGATATGCTGGAGGGTAGGGATAGGATACAGAGGGACCTAGACAAATTAGAAGATTGGGCCAAAAGAAACCTGATGAGGTTCAACAAGGACAAGTGCAGAGTCCATGGTGGCTAGGATGGTGTTTTCTGGAAGTTCACCAATGCATTGTAGTTTTCTCAGGAAATCAGTGGTGTCACGGAGATAGCTGGGAGTGCTGGTGGTGTAGGGTCTGAGTAGAGAATCCTCATATCCAGACAGTCCTTCAGTGAGAGTGCCAATTCCAGAGATGATGGGGCGTCCAGGATTTCCAGGTTTGTGGATCTTGGCTAGTAGATAGAATAACCCCGGTCGGGGCTCTAAGGGTATGTTGATTTGTTCCTGTGTTAGTGTAGGGAGTGTCCTGAGTAGATGGTGCAGTTTCTTAGTGTATTCCTCAGTGGGATCTGAGGAAAGTGGCCTGTAGAATTTGGTATTGGAGAGTTGTCTGGCGGCCTCCTTCTGGTAGTCAGACCTGTTCATGATGACAACAGCACCTCCTTTATCAGCCTCTTTGATTATAATGTCAGGGTTGTTTCTGAGGCTGTGGATGGCATTGCGTTCTGCACGACTTAGGTTATGAGGCAAGCAAGGTTGTTTTTCCAGAATTTCTGCCTGTGTACGTCGGCGGAAGCATTCTATGTATAGGTCCAGACTGTCATTTCAACCCTCAGGAGGAGTCCATGTGGAGTTCTTCTTGTTGTGCTGTTGGTGGGGGGGTATCTGTGTATCAGTGCACTGTTCAGTGTTATCTTGAAAGTATTTTTTGAGTCGGAGACAGCGAAAGTAGGCTTCCAGATCACCACAGAACTGTATCATGTTCATGGGGGTGGTGGGGAAAAAGAGAGTCCCCGAGATAGGACAGACTCTTCTGCTGCGTTGAGTGTGTAATTGGATAAATTGATGATAAAGGTAGCCATTTTGCAGCAAAAAAACTTCAGGGCCAGACTTCAAAGAGCAACTGCTGAACTTCAGTTCATTTGCAAATTTGACAGCATCAGCTCAGGATTAAACAAAGACTGTGAATGGCTAGCCAACTACAAAAGCAGTTTCTCTTCCCTTGGTGTTCACACCTCAACTGCTAGAAGAGGTCCTCATCCTCCCTGATTGAATTTACCTCATTTATCTCTAGACTGATTCTTGCCTGCATATTTATACCTGCCTCTGGACATTTCCACCACATGCGTCTGACGAAGTGGATATTCACCCACAAAAGCTTATGCTCCAATACGTCTGTTAGTCTATAAGGTGCCACAGGACTCTCTGTCGTTTTTATCAGGATGCAATGTGTATTCTTCTCTGTATCTGTCCACCTCTGCTGGCCAGTGTAGAAGGGGAGCTTAAACTAACCCCCCACTCTGTTGCTCCCTATGGGGTTTCTAGCTCCTCCATTAGACACCAAGAGCCCACTTCTTATGGGAACACAAGGAACAAGAAGGTGCCTGGAACTAGGAAAAGGGTGAAAGTTCCTTGTATTCTCTCCCTTTTTTACAGCAATTTAAGGCTAGGCACAATCTAATTTAATGGGTTTAATAGGGTCATGGTCTTGACATATGAAACTATCACTGAAGTTGTAATGTGACAACCAGACTCAATCTCCATCCCACAGGACTGTCACCAATAGGCTCACTAGAAAAGTTAACAAGTTATTGCTGAAGTCAATAGCTGAAGTAATAGGTCTGACAATAAATCAATATTCACATGTAGCGGTGTAGAATGTACTTTCCCATAAGCCTTAAAATTTGGGACAAAATAAATACTAAAGCTGCTAGATCTGAAGATGGGTAGTGTATACTCACCTACAGACATAATGGAATATACCTTAGGAGTGACTTACAGCTGTGTTCTGTTCAATTAGCTTTTTTTTCTTTTGGCCCAGGAAACCTGCCTTGTTAGGCACAAATGAAAATCTCCATGTTTGACAGATACTGCCTACATGCTATATAGTTTTAAACAGATTACATTATCTTTAATTCCAAGGCTTTTAAAACTGCCTGCTATTCGTCAGTGACTACATGTTGGTACACATCCCAGTCTGAACAGTTTAAATCCACCTGCAGGCTACCAGATTTTTTGCAGACCATCAGCACACAGCTATCATTTATCTCCTTGTGTGGTATGCTCTCCTCTAATCAAGTTATTGCTGGAAATACTATATGTACGTATCCAAATTAATTCTTCTTTGACACTGGTCTTCAGATACCACTATGTGATTGCCAAAAGCAGATCAGCTCTCTGTCTGTTGCTACTTTCTAATTAATTAAAGACCGTCACAAGAAATACCAGCTAAGTATTTTTTTTGGGGGGGCTCTTAATGAATGAGTCTATTAATTTAAGAAGATTTAACAATTATGCATTCCCTGATATTGATTTCCACTAAATCCTATCCTGAAATTAAAGAGATTGATAATAAAACCTTTTATTCAGTTCCACTACAATAGAGCTAATGAATAAATTGGCTGCATGCATGTCCCCAGAACTAGATTCATTTAGAATAAATGGTGCAACACAATGGAGCAGGTTATAATTGAAATTAAGGGGGGGAGCAGGTGTAGTCTGAACTCAATAATATGATAATCAAACAATGCAAACAGGAAGCTTTATGTGCCATAGATTTGTTCTTTTAGCATTAATGGAGTTTTCTTTCAATGTTTTTATTTTTTTTTATTTTTGGTAGACCGGTTCTGCTTGTCTGTTTCCTCAGACTGCTATTTCAGGATGAAAACCTTATGTACAAGGCAGCACACAACAATCTGGCTGGAATCCTTCTTAAAGGGTGAACATGATTTTAAGGGGACTTCTGGTTTGCAGAGCAAGCTTTTCCTGTTCCAGATTTTCCATTCTTAGTCCAGATCCCTGTGGGAGGGGATGTAATTCCTGAATCACAGAAGATGTGCAGAATGACCCTAAAAAAAAGGGAACAGGGCATTTAAGGGGGAGTTGAAAATAGGGAAGTACAAACATTCAGCTGTCAGAAGTAGGGCCACAACCACATTATTTTGCCCAGGTTCATTCCTGACATAACTGGAATTTAGTATGTGTCAGGCTGGTCCATACACCAACTCTAGAGGTCCATCCAAATTGACAGTGGTCATCTCTGAAAGTCCATCATAGGCTAGCAGATCTAGCACTCTTTTTAGTCCTCTTCAAATCGTGTCTACTTTAGGGGATCTTTGGGATGGTTATGTAGAATCCTCTTTGCATTTTCTGTCTTCAGACACACAAAGCACATTCCTATTGAGACAACATCTGTTTTTCTTCTAGCTTTGCCTTCTCCCTCTATTCCATAATCTTTGTCTAAATTTCTGTTCGGTACATTCAACTGCTCGAGGTATGTAACTGATCAAAGCAGACACAGCTCAACTATCTGGTGGCAGAGATACTTAGGGCCTGATCTGAAGACCATTTAAGTTAAAAAAAAAAAAAAAAAAAAAAAACCACTGATTTCAATAAACTTTGAATCCAGCCTTTAGCAGCAATATGCTTATTCAGATTAGCTTTTTAAATATACTACATATTGTACCCTAATTTGGTTAATTTGCATTACGGTTCCTCTCTGCTTATTTGGGGGGAAATAGTTATATGGAAGATTCTGGGCTTTTAGACATTGGGCTGCAGAAAATGAAAACCACCATTGAGATCAGAATCCCTGAAATCTTCCAAGAGCTGCAGATGCAAATCCGCCTACTACACAGTAAGTGTATGAAGTCTGAGAAGAGATGCAGGAGAGCAAGCCTGCTCTAAAGAAGGTATTGATTCCCAACCCTGCGTTGCACAATTTTTTCACATAATTATGATTATTATTAATACATGAATGAACAATATATAATAGCACCTTGTGGTTCTATAGTGCTTTCCACCCAAGGGCTGCAAAATATTAATGAATCTAGCCTCACAGATATCTCCCTTGTGAGATAGGGAAATAGTATTGTTGTTGTAAAGATGAGGAAACTGAGGCACAGAAAACTTAGGTAATTTCCCCAAGGATACAGGGGAAGTATCTGTTCGATCCAAGACTGGAATTCAGCTACCTTGCCTGCTAGATCTGAGCTTTAATCACAAGACCATCTTTCTTCTTACGTGTGGTGGGTCATAGTCTTTAAAACCCTAGGGGAAAAAACTAATTATAAGAGAAGCCTTTATATGTTGGTGTGATGAAGGGGACAGAATAAGATATAATGTGAGAGAGAACTGCCTTCATGCACCTCATATATTATAAGGCAAACACAAGTAGCCTTCTCACACTGGAATCTTTATTGTTTAGCAGAGTACTCAATGATACCTCATGAACAAATTTCCTTTCACTGCATGTGTTAGATAGTGGTATCCCTAATACTGAACTCTTTTATCTCCTCTTATCCTGTGATGACAAATAACTGAACCTTCATATCTCTGTTTCTGGAGAGCTGGTGGTCTAGGTTGTTTCCTCCAAACCCTTGCTAGAGGCTGCCTATGCAGCAGTAGAGTTAAAATGCTCATTCAAAACTATCAGAAGGTGCACACTACAATTTTTTTAAAGAGTAAGCTATCATTAATAAGGTATTATAGGGTAATCCATTTCCAGAGTTAGCAATAACATCGTAAATACGACTATATGGGTAAAAGGGATATTTTCAAAGCGTTCACTGCCAAGTAATTTTAGCCCCAAAATTACTAAAAGTGTCTAGTCCAGAGAAATAATGATTCTCTCTCCTCATGCCAATTCAGAGATGTGACCCCCTCTCCCCCAAACACACACACTCACTATTTTAATCATTTGAGGTTCTTACCATGGACCCCATGACTAAAGTCAAGCAAAACACAATTATAATTTTTTTTAATAAAGAAAGATTAAAAAAAGTAATATTAACAAAACTAAAACAGAACACATGCACAAACAGCAAACAATGGTTATTTCAATTATAATCTCTTCAGTGTGTCTTTCAAAGGGGACTTTTCAACAGATATTGCACATTGGAGAGGGGTCACTTTCCTACAGGTAAGTTAAGATGAAAGCATCTTATTCCCCAAATCAGTAGTAAATCCTTCCTGTTTCATTGTACCATGGATAACTAAAACAGTTTATGGGTGAGCAAAAGGAATTTTATTTAAGGATTAGTGAATCCTGTTGGATTTATCATAAATAGGGCTTCTGATTTTAGGTTTTAACTGATAAACACCAATAAAACACCCCCAATAAAAAAATGAAATCTATGTTTATCAAATAATCACTTGAAAAACACCAGAAATGCTTTCTCAGTTCATGTTGACTGAATCCCTTTCCCAATGCAGTTTGTTTATACAGGTGTTTATATTCCCTGACTTTTATCTAAAAGCTTTTGATTTTTGGACATTTACACATAAATCAAAATTTGCTTAAAAATAAACCCTGAAAAATTAATTAATAGCCCCCCCCAAACAGAAGTCCTACTCATGAATAACCTGAACAGTTTATAAATGGGCAGAGTTAAGTGATCTTAACTAAGTACTATGAATCTGAAGGAAGTATTTAACTCAGTTTCTTAAAAAGAAGCAATCCAAAAACTAGTCATTTAAAAAAACAAAGTATTTCTTATAACCTCACCAATTCACTTCAAGGAGTGGTCTTGAGACAGTAAATTAGTGGATATTAAAAATCTTGAACTCCATTAAATCCCACTGTTTCTCTCTGTTTACCAAGATTATCTTAGGCCCTCTCTCCAAGAGTACATAGACTAAACAATCTGGTGTTTAACAGAAGTTCTTAATACCTTAAATTACAATAGGATTCCAATATTCCATTAAAATGATTAAATATGAATTTAAATCTAATCCCTTGGCAATGATTTTGCAAACACCACCTCACCACTGATGTTGAAATCTTGTTGATGCCATCCTGTCACAGCAGCTGTGCTGGGCCAGAAGCTTGCTTTTTCTTGATGCTGTATTGTGGCTTCTTTGCTCTTCTTACAGGTCTTGTTGCTGCTGAAATTTGAAATGCCCAATTAATATGAATATTTTTACACTCCAATGGCTTCTCATATTAGTAATAGGTTTGTGATGGGGTGTCTATGTCACACAAGGCCTGAGTAGGGAGAAAGGGCCAATTAACCCTGTGACAGGCTACACCTGGGAGAGAGTCAGGACTGATAAGCTTTTAATTGATGATGAAGGCCAGGTGGGCAAGGGGCATGCTAAGCTGCTATAAAACCATGAAATAGAGCATAAGAAGGGAGTTATAGGGTGGAGGACTGCAGCTACTTTCTGGGCTTAAACAGGGAAAGGAGGAAACCAGAGGGAGAACAGAAGCCATGGGATCCTGGCCCTGAAGGAAGTGTGTACCTGGAGGAGGGTGGAAAAGGAGACTGACTGAGCTGAAGTAGGAAGTAGCCCAGGGAAATAGTAGAAAGGTTTGGTATAGTGCAGACCTTGGCCGCTGGTTGTTGGGTTCCTGAGCTGGAACCCAGAGTAGACGGTGAGGCTGGGTTCCCCTACCTTTATTGGGAAAGTGGCATAGAGCAGGCAGAGGACCAGAAGACTACCTGAGATAGTCATCCATTGGGACTTTGGTACCTCAGAATGGGAGGACTATACAGTGATCCCTCTGAAGGGCTGAGTCATGAAGACCGAATACTGCAAGCCCTGCAGAGTGAGAGGAGACACAATATGAGCAACGAGGGAAGTGGCAGGTGGTGGTGGTTAGGACCTGAATGGAGCTAATTCCCAGATGTGGTCACAAAGAGGCTCCCCAGTAGAGAGTGTAGCCTCTCACAAGATTATAGCAAGGTCATTTGATTCCATATGGGTATATAAAACATTGCACTACTCACACACTGCAACAGTAGCAATATTGTTATGCTAAATGCTTGCATTTAGATACAACTCATTTGCAAATGAACATCACAAAAGGAGTTAATACCATCTGAAGTATTTAAAGAATAAGCAATGCTTTTCATTTTAAGGGGCAACAAGAGGTAGAAGTAACCCAAAATATTTTCTAACTATACATATTTTTCTTAAAGTAAAACAAATAAAGACTCTAGCATTCTTATCAATCAGTTTCAGTAAGACTATTTCCAGAATTCTTTGTGCAGGTTTAAAACTGAGGGCTTTTTGATTTGAGGAGAAGGAGGACTGATAAAGTTTTACATGTCATTCCTTGTCTTTGGTGGTCTTGATCAAGTAAGTACCACATATCACTTCTCTTTAAAATACCCTAGAAAAATGCCTTCACATCCTTAAACAAGGGGAAGATGTCCTGGTCTTTGGGAAGACAATCCTGTTGATGGTTTGCCTTTTAACCACACAGTTCTCACGGTTACAATCCATAGATTCTCCCAAAACATAGAGCTCATAATGGCTTAGCAAAGTATCATACTTATGGGTGGCAGAATCAGGCTCTAAACTTAGAAAGAAGTTTGTGACTGATCTGGAAGCTTCTGGATGGAAGTTTTGATTAGAAGAGTACAAAACTACCAATTGTCTCTTTGAATGTTAGTATATGGAAATTAGTTTTCTCCTAGTGAAAACTGCCATTTTGTTTGTAAATAGTAGTGTGCCCCAGGGGTCTGTATTGGGACCAATACTGTTCACAATATTCATAAATGATTTGGAAAAGGGGGTAAACAGTGAGGTGGCAAAATTTGCAGATGATACAAAACTACTCATGATAGTTAAGTCCAAAGCAGACTGCGAAGAGTTACAACGGGATCTCAAAACTGCGTGACTAGGCAAGAAAATGGCAGATGAAATTCAATGATGGTAAATACAAAGTAATGCACATTGGAAAATGTAATCGCAACTGTACATACAAAATGATAGGGTCTAAATTAGCTGTTGCCACTCAAGAAAGAGATCTTGCTGTCACTGTGGATAGTTCTCTGAAAACATCTGTTCAATGTGCAGCAGCAGACAAAAAAGATAACAGTCAACCTGTGTAACTCTTTGCCAGGAGATGTTGTGAAAGCCAAAACTATAACAGGGTTCAAAAAAGAACTAGATATGTTGGAGGAGGAGGAGAAGTCTATCAATGGCTATTAGCCAGGATGGGCAGGAATGTAACACCATGCTCTGTGCAGGGCCGGCTCCAGGGTTTTGGCCATCCCAAGCAGCCAAACAAACAAACAAAAAAAGCTGCGATCGCGATCTGCGGCGGCAATCCGGTGGGAGGTCCTTCGCTCCGAGCAGGAGTGAGGGACTGTCCCCCGAATTGCCGCTGGACGTGCTGCCCCTCTCCGAAGTGGCCGCCCCAAGCACCTGCTTGGTAAGCTGGTGCCTGGAGCTGGCCCTGGCTCTGTGTGTCCCTAGCCTCTGTTTGCCAGAAGCTGGGAGTGGATGACGGGGAGTGCATCAGTTGATGATTGCCTGTTCTGTTTATTGCCTCTGAAGCACCTTGCATTGGTCAGTGTTGGAAGACAGGATACTGGGCTAGATAGACTACTGGTCTAATCCCGTATGGCCATCCTTATGTTTTGGTGAAAAAATCAAAATGATAAGAACTATTTGCATTGTTACAAAGTTGTGGAAAACAAGAATTTTTTTACTAGATATTCAGGCAATGAGGTTAATATTTTTGTATTTGCAGTGTGTGTGTGGGGGAGAGGGGTTCTTTTCCTGCACAACTCTAGTCTAGAGAGCAGCATAATTTGTAAAAGACAGTTGCTACAGAATCATCTATCGTCTAATAGATAAAAGCATGATTTCATCCCCCAACCACCATCAATCTTTAATTAATGGAAGAAAACTCTGCATCCAAAAATGGTATTACATTGCAGGTGTTATATTTAAGTAGAACAAGAATTCTGGAAATTAATTTTACAAAAGGAGTAAAAGACAACAGGACAGCTATTTATATGGTTCATTAGCCAACATCAGTATGTATGTATTGCATGTACTCGAACATTTTTGGTCAAACTTTCAAATTTAGGAATCTGAAACTATACTTGCAAAATATATGGCCACAAGACAGGTAACTGTGAACACCCAAAGAGTACATACACATACAAGTACCTATTTGCACATATAGGAGCAAAATTGCTCCTGGCATATTTCCACTGAGGCCACTTGAGTTATGCCAGCAGAAAATGTTACCTCTACATTTCTGTTTTATACAAGTCATTATATATTTACTTATCCCTATTTTGTAGCTGCACGTTAAATGGTCAGATTTTGGGGGAAAGTCTCAACATACTAAAGGTAGTTTTGAAAAAAAAAGCTAATTAGCTGAAATATTGGGGTCAAACATGAAAACATTGGCTAACGTTCCATTTTTTTATATAATGGTTAGCAAACAAGTTCACTGACTGACTCGAAGATGCAATAGCTATTTTATCTAACTGATTCTTTTCAAAGAAAGGTTAAGAAAGAGCTTATCTAAGTCTATGCTTTTCAATGTAATCAAATATCACATCTTGTGGCAAACAATGGAATCATACTGTATGCTATTTAGTCATAATAATTTATTTACAATTTCACCTTGCACACAGCGCCGTATTATTGCCTAGGCCGACAAATTTTCAGGGGCGGAAGCTCCCCTCTGCGCCCCGCCCCCCTGCTCCAGCTCACCTCCGCCTCCTCTGCAAGCTTGCCGCGGCATCCTGTTTCTCTCCCCTCCCAGCGCTGGCACCGCGAAACAGCTGTTTCGCGGGGCAGGGAGGGAGGGGGGAGGAGGGGGAACGCCACGCTGGGGGAAGAGGCGGGGCCGGGGGCGGGGATTTGGGGAGGGGATCCAATAGGGGAAGGGAGGGGGCGGAGTTGGGGCGGGGACTTTGGGGAGGGGGTTGGAATGGGGGCGGGAAAGGGGCGCAGTCAGGGCGGGGCCAGGGCGGCAATTATTTCCTGGCCTAGGGGCGGCAAAATTATTAATCCGGCACTGCTTGCACAGTGGTCATGATGTTGACTATTTCTCTCCATACACAAAATGTATATAAGTGTAGGTACTGGCATGCTTGAAAATCAAAAATGAAGTGATTTTATTAAAACAGTATGAGGCATTTAGATGCTACAGTGATTGAGGCCACATAAATACCTAGACATATAGATAGACAGACAGATCTGTATCTGGAGCTAGGATGGGGAATCCTATTTGGTTTTCGAGCAGCTTTTCTAAACTAGGTGCCTAATCCAATACCTGATTAAGTAAATGGAAAGACTCCCATTTATTTCAGAGGGCTTTAGATCAAGCCCTAAGATTTTCTAGTTTCCATGCTCCATTGTGATGTGCTTTTCTTTCTAGCCACCCTTCTGATGCCTGATCACATAAGAGTCCGGTAGTTCTTAGTGAGGGTGCTTGCACATCACAGTAACTACGTACAAACAATGGCAGTGGATTGAGCAAGGAACTAAAAGTTAGGAATTCCTGAGCTGTACTCCCAGTTCTGTCAGTGACTTGGTGCGTGGTCTTGGGCAAGTCACCTTTATTCTCTGGGCTTCAGTTTATCCATCAGGAAAATGAAGATAACAACATGTAATTACCTATCTCACAGACATGTTATGAGGATTAGTTGATTAATGAAGTACTTTGAAAATGCAAAACACTAAATAAATGTTAAATATTACTCAGTGTGGGGAAATATTTAATTCACATGAAATGTGTGTGACAAAATGAAACCATGAATCTGGGTCAACCTGTAAGAATCCTTTGCCATCTTTCATTTGTTATGCAAATACTAGATTAAGTTTCTTTTACTTTGGCCAAGTCAACAGTCTAAGGATATGACCCTGCCTTTCCTATAGCTGTAATTTTTTCCCTCTCCTCAGAGGAACAACTGCTTTTTTTTTTTTTTTTGTATTAGAACGTCAATACTGGAAAAGATTTCAGATGTCCTCTGGGATTGGGAGTTTGTTTGGTTTTGTTAGCTGCAGAAAACTGAGACGGGAAAATAATATGGTGAATATTCTTGTCTTGCAGCTAAATCTCATGAGCTTGTCATGGCTATTTTGCCATTAATGGTACTGCATACAAACAAAACCCCATCACCTCTTTCATGGTTTCAAACACTTCACAGCAAAAGAGTCCTCCTTATCCAAGCCAATAGATAGTTTGCTTTAACCCATGAGGTACTGTACCACACACAGTAGTATTCCACATGATTGGGTATTAATTGTAAGAAATAATATATTATTTAAGGACACAACATAACATTTATCATGCTAGTTTCTGGCTAACTGTTCATCTAATTCACGCCTGTATCAAATTTTGGCTGTTCATGAATCCCTTAGCCATGTAAATGCTTTCTTATTATACACTTTTTTGCTTTTATTGACTCCCAAATCCTCTTGTTACAATGAAAGAAGCCTGCAGAGCAACAAAGTGCGGAGGAAACAGTAACCTCTCAGTAACTTTCTATTATGCACTGACATAATCCATCATAGTGGTTCACATAGAGTTTAGAACAGGGGAGAGGAGAAAAGGAAACAGAAAAAACAAAGAGTCCTGAAGATGACAATGAAATCTGAATGCATGACTTATTGCAATCCTCAGTGCTGAGCTAGCAAAAAGTACATATTGACTTAATTAAGACAAAATCCGGTTCTTTAGTGTTTAGGGTCTTGATCTGCCATTCTTTTATTAAAATGTATAATGAATATTACATAGGAATAATTTCACCTTTCTGTAGTAAGAGTAAAGTCATTTGTTTTATACTCTTTTGATCATGTTTGTTTGCTTTTTATCTCATGTGTATTTCCTCTGACATTATTCATGATACAGTGAGATCTAATGGAGAGTTTGGATTCACCCCGAGTGGTAGTGTGATGTCTGTTTGGACTGAATTCTAACAATCCAAGCACTTCAGGGAAAACTCCAACTCATCTTATGACCACCACCTGCCAGGAATCCAAACCCAGCTGTGACAGATCATCACAGCCTGGCAAGCTTCCACCACAGAAAAAGTATGATTTTTCAGATGTATTTAACTCTTTGAAAAATCTTGCGATGGAAGGGAGCTGATGCTCTGTGTGAGGTTAATAGCAATGACTGATGCTGTATTTCAAACCACATTCTGAAAAGTCAGCCTGTCATTGAACTAAATGGAGCAGTTTGGTGAGGAGTTCAGGAATGAGAAAGTTAGTACTTCACTAGATTTTACAAAAAGCTTCCTAACAACTGTGATTCAAATACCATGCACAGCACTCATGACTTTCACTCTAAGCCAAAATGCAGCAAACTCTTAGGCACATACTGAACTTTAAGCCTGTGCTTCAGTACTTTTCTGGATCAGGGCCCGAGTAACTACATGGGAATTCAGCAAGTGCATGAAGGATAAAGACTAGAGCTACTCAGGAACAGAGTTTAATTGGAAAATGCCAATTTGTCAAACCTGAAATGTTTTGTGAAGACAGCTCAGGCTTGGTACATTTTGGGTTGATCAAAGGTAGGAGTCCATGGGAAACCAGCTAGCTCACTGGAATGAAAGAGAGCCTGGTTTCCAGGGTCTGAAGCTCTAGGGCAGCTGTGTAGCATATCCAATCATTCATTATTAGAGTAACTATACATCAGAGGGTTAAGCTGTATGTCACATTTCAGGACAACTGCACCTGTATGCCCCATCCATGGTCCCTCAAGGAAACTCAAGCCAAGCTCCCACCTCCTCAGCCGTCACCTCTCTTAGGGAGAGACCCATGCCTCTCTCCCTCCTGACCGGGTTTTTTCCAGGCTGTCAGGTTCCCTGCCAACACTGATATTCCCAGCAAGACAGGCTGCCTAAACAGGCCAGCATCTGCATTTTGTTTTCTTGCCAGAGATTTATGAACAGTGTAATTGCCAGCAATGATAAGTTACCACATAGCTCTAAGTAAGCACATTTATTCTTAAGGTAAAAGCATTCCAGACAAATCATGTAGAAACCAATGAAAGGTCTAATCCACAAACTAAACCCTACCAGAGGTCACCCATCAGTCATATGGGGCCTCAATAGGTCAAAGTCCTTCCAGTCCTTCCCAGGAGACAGAAGGTCCTGTCTGTTTGCTGGACGAAAAAGAAGGGCCTGACTCCGATTAAACTCAGGCTATTTATCCAAAAGTCCTTTCTTTGTCTGTTGGTCTCTGGAGAATCCAGTTTGAACTAATATATGTGAGCCTTTCCAGTTGGTGATACTTCTCTGAAGGTGTTATATCCTGAGTGAATTTGCCTAATCATCGCCCAATGTTCTTATTTCCTAGAGGGCTGTGGTCACCTCCCCTCTGAAATTACATACAAGCCCTGGCCCACAATGAGGCATAAACGTAATACAGTAAGATCGCCTCAAGATACTACAGGAGATTGCTCTGTCACAGTGTGCAACGGGCTTAATCCTCTAGTATCACTCCCTGAGGCCTTGGTTCCTAGCCTGTCCTTGGGTGGACAACCCAAGTGGAAAATATATTTTGATAGGCTCATTCTGATCTGTAATAAATGCTGGTCCACAGAAAAAAAAATCTGCTCATAATTTGGCACACTTGGCAGTTTATCCTCAAAAGAGACTCAGGGCTAGAAAAGCCAGGTTACCGCAGGTCAGGACTGAAGTGCTCACACTGTGCTGGCCCATGCTATTCCTGGCTCAAGAGAGTGCTTTTAATTCCTTCTTTACATAATCACCAAATTCTTTCTTTTACTCATGTGCACACACAAACTGAAAACATCTCCCTCATTTGTGATACTCAAACATAGGCTGAAGTGACTGGGTATTGCATTTGAGATAAAAATGTCAGTCATTACAGTTATTTCTATGTAGAAATTCACTTTAATGACAACTTCAACTTTGAAACAATGGACGTTTGAAACGTCTAAGCAAATCATTATCCAAGTCTCTTGTCTGACATTGTATTGCTCATTCCTTCTGCCCCTACTGACCTGGGAAGGAAGAAGTAAAAGTCTTGAACTCTTATCTGGGAGATCTCATAGATCATAGAATATCAGGGACCTCAGGAGATCATCTAGTCTAACCCCCTGCTCAAAGCAGGACCAATCTCCAATTAAATCATCCAACAGATTTTTGCCCCATATCCCTAAATGCCCCCTTCAAGGATTGAACTCACAACCCTGGGTTTAGTAGGCCAATGCTCAAACCACTGAGCTATCCCCCCTCAATTTAAATGCAACAATCTAGTACTGCAACACCATGTGTGTATGTCTTAGGCCTGGTCTACACTAAAAAAAAAAAAGGTTGGTTTAAGTACGTCAGTCTGGGGTGTGAAAAATCCACCCCCCTGGGCAGCATATTTAAGACAACCTGCGTCCCCATACAGACAGTGCTAGGTTGATGGAAGAATTCTTCCATTGACCTAGCTACTGCCTCTCGGGGAGGTGGATTACCTATGTTGATGGACAGGGCCAGCCTTATGGGTGGGACCCATGGTCAACCACTCAGGGTGCCTTGGTCAGGGGGGCGCCATGTGCAGCACAGAGGTATGCACTGCCGACTGACAGGGGAGCTCCACAAACTCTCACAGGTGACGTGTGGTGGGGGCAGATTTCTCCCTGCTTCCTCTTGGCAGAAGAACATGCTGGGGGAGGTGGGGAGCGGTGATGCACATATATTGCTCCCCCCCCCCCCCAATGTTCCTCCATGCTCCCTTAGAGGGCTGTGACGGGGGAAGCAAGGAGCAACACCAGGCTCTAAGAACATAAGAACATAAGAACATAAGAAAGGCCGTACTGGGTCAGACCAAAGGTCCATCTAGCCCAGTATCTGTCTACCGACAGTGGCCAATGCCAGGTGCCCCAGAGGGAGTGAACCTAACAGGCAATGATCAAGTGATCTCTCTCCTGCCATCCATCTCCATCCTCTGATGAACAGAGGCTAGGGACACCATTCTTACCCATCCTGGCTAATAGCCATTTATGGACTTAGCCACCATGAATTTATCCAGTCCCCTTTTAAACATTGTTATAGTCCTAGCCTTCACAACCTCCTCAGGTAAGGAGTTCCACAAGTTGACTGTGCGCTGCGTGAAGAAGAACTTCCTTTTATTTGTTTTAAACCTGCTGCCTATTAATTTCTTTTGGTGACCCCTAGTTCTTGTATTATGGGAATAAGTAAATAACTTTTCCTTATCCACTTTCTCAACATCACTCATGATTTTATACACCTCTATCATGTCCCCCCTTAGTCTTCTCTTTTCCAAACTGAAGAGTCCTAGCCTCTTTAATCTTTCCTCATATGGGACCCTCTCTAAACCCTTAATCATTTTAGTTGCTCTTTTCTGAACCTTTTCTAGTGCTAGAATATCTTTTTTGAGGTGAGGAGACCACATCTGTACACAGTATTCGAGATGTGGGCGAACCATGGATTTATATAAGGGCAATAATATATTCTCAGTCTTATTCTCTATCCCCTTTTTAATGATTCCTAACATCCTGTTTGCTTTTTTGACCGCCTCTGCACACTGCGTGGACATCTTTAGAGAACTATCCACGATGACGCCAAGATCTTTTTCCTGACTCGTTGTAGCTAAATTAGCCCCCATCATGTTGTATGTATAGTTGGGGTTATTTTTTCCAATGTGCATTACTTTACATTTATCCACATTAAATTTCATTTGCCATTTTGTTGCCCAATCACTTAGTTTTGTGAGATCTTTTTGAAGTTCTTCACAATCTGCTTTGGTCTTAACTATCTTGAGTAGTTTAGTATCATCTGCAAACTTTGCCACCTCACTGTTTACCCCTTTCTCCAGATCATTTATGAATAAATTGAATAGGATAGGTCCTAGGACTGACCCTTGGGGAACACCACTAGTTACCCCTCTCCATTCTGAGAATTTACCATTAATTCCTACCCTTTGTTCCCTGTCCTTTAACCAGTTCTCAATCCATGAAAGGACCTTCCCTTTTATCCCATGACAGCTTAATTTATGTAAGAGCCTTTGGTGAGGGACCTTGTCAAAGGCTTTCTGGAAATCTAAGTACACTATGTCCACCGGATCCCCCTTGTCCACATGTTTGTTGACCCCTTCAAAGAACTCTAATAGATTAGTAAGACACGATTTCCCTTTACAGAAACCATGTTGACTATTGCTCAAGAGTTTATGTTTTTCTATGTGTCTGACAATTTTGTTCTTTACTATTGTTTCAACTAATTTGCCCGGTACCGACGTTAGACTTACCGGTCTGTAATTGCCGGGATCACCCCTAGAGCCCTTTTTAAATATTGGCGTTACATTAGCTAACTTCCAGTCATTGGGTACCGAAGCCGATTTAAAGGACAGGTTACAAACCTTAGTTAATAGTTCCGCAACTTCACATTTGAGTTCTTTCAGAACTCTTGGGTGAATGCCATCTGGTCCCGGTGACTTGTTAATGTTGAGTTTATCAATTAATTCCAAAACCTCCTCTAGTGATACTTCAATCTGTGACAGTTCCTCAGATTTGTCACCTACAAAAGCCAGCTCAGGTTTGGGAATCTCCCTAACATCCTCAGCCGTGAAGACTGAAGCAAAGAATCCATTTAGTTTCTCCGCAATGACTTTATCATCTTTAAGCGCTCCTTTTGTATTTTCATCGTCAAGGGGCCCCATGCATCCAGGACACCTTCCCCACCTGGGCTGTGCTGTGAGGTGAGCATCAGGAGCTGCTGCTCTCCTGCCCTCCCGTTACGCAGCCCAGGTGGGGAAAGTGACTTGAATGCAGGGAGTGCCTGGTGTTGCTCCTCACTCCCCCACCTCCAGCAGCCCCTTAGAGGGGGCATTGAAGAGCGTTTGAGGTGGGGAGCAAGCAGCAATGCTGCATACTTCGTGCCTCCAGGTCAGTTTCCTCACACGGGGTCAGTAATGGGGTGCAGGGATTGGGGCGAAGGGGGCATACTTCAGGGGCTAGGGGTGCAGGAGAGGAGTGCAGAAGGGGGTTGTGGAGAAGGGATGCAGGAGGGGTTAGGGGAGCAGCAGCGCAGGAGGGGTTATTCATTATTATTGTTATTATTGTATATTTTACAAATAATGTCAGACATACATCTCTGTTTAGATGCCTGAAATCATGCTCAATTTTATCAGTGATTACCGTCTCTCACCTTCTCTACACTAACACAAGATGGGTCCATCTTCCCCTCTGTCTGCCTGGGTTCTCTCCTTCCCTTACTTTATTCTTGAGAGCATACAAAAACCTGTCAGCAGGAGCCAAAGGTTTAATCCTGAAACCTTTACTCTGCAAGGAGTCCTTACTCATACATTTAATCCTATTGAACTCATGAAGGTTGCAGGATCTGTCCCCCCAGCTCCCACTGTAGCTCAGCAGCTCAGAGTTTTGGAGCAGCACTGTATTTATGTTCATTTCTCTGCAAACATTTTAATGTTTTGCTGCTGCCATGAAGAATGAAGAACAATTCTATGTTCTGCCATACAGTCTTTGTATCCTGAGGTAAAATCACATATACCAGACTCCTGTTGGCTATATATAGCACATGTTGTGATAGATAATGCATGTTTTCTTGCCGATTCTGAGACAGACATTGCAGATATGTAATGTTGTTAAATCTCGAATGCATAGGTTTGCATAGGTGGAATTTCCCGACAAATTAATTCCTGATTAAGATAATTTCTTCAGAATAAGCACCGGAATCAAGCCTAATCAAATGATTATTTTTGTAAAGACTATTTAATAGCAGACAATATATGTCCAAGTCTAAAATTCATACCCCTTAGGCCATGGTTTTTGCACTTTTTTATATAATTTTATTATTGCTTTTTATCTTTTAGCTAACATAGAAGTTGCTAAGTTGTTGCTAAATTATACAATTATAACCACAGAACCCTGGCATAGCAAGGGCTGTGTGTTCTGTATTCTGTTTGATATTGTGAATATGTTTTTTAATTTCTTGAGACTGCTATGGATAGTGGAAATTCCACTGCTATGGATAGTGGAAATTCCTGTAGTAGAAAATGCAGTGGTCATCCTATTTTACTAGAATGTGTGAAAGAGTGTGCTTCTCTTTTAGATTACTTATCTCCTACTCTTTTTTTTTTCAATTACAAAACCAAAACGGGTAAAATAAGTCTTTATCATGTTTGTTTGTTTTAATATATTAACTATGCAATAACAGACCAGCAAGAAGAAAAGCCGATCTATAAATGATCCTTTCTTGTGCCATTGTATTAAACCAGCCGGATAGAGCAGATATAAGAGACAAGCTCTAGGAAGTGGAGTCTTTTATGATGTTCAGAAAGATTTGTTGTTCTGTAGTGTTTTGAAGTTGACATTTTTTATGCCCAAATCACGTGATGTGACATAGTGTGACAAATTTCTAGTAACTTAGTGGTTCTCTGTTTTTTTGCCTTCAGAGCTGGGAGGCTGGAGAGCGGCGGCTGCTGGCCAGGCACCCAGCTCTGAAAGCAGTGCCACCACCAGCAGTGGTGCAGAAGTAAGGGTGGCAATACATCATATACCATGCCACCCTTACTTCTCCGCTGCTGCTGGCAGCAGCACTGCCTTCAGAGCTGGGAGCCCTGCTAACAGCCGCCACTCTCTGGCTGCACAGCCAGTGCTGCATTTGTGCTGAGGCTTGCCAGGGCTGAACCCCAGGATGTATTTAAATACAGATTAAGCACTGGGGGGAAGGCTGGGGGGCCAGGGGTGATGGGGCATGGGGAGCCTGTGAGGGCCAGGGGCTAGGAGCGCCACAATACAAGTTCGCCCAGGGCAATATTTTCCCTAAGGCCGGTCCTGCCAACAGAAAAATCCCTTCCATCAGCATAGGTAGTGTCTACACTTAAAACACTACAGTGGCATAGCATTTAAGTGTAGACAAGTCCCTACCCTTAGCTACCTTGTAAGCTTCTGAAATTGCAAATGCAAATGTTTAACCATCATCTGTGTCATTAACTTCTTTCTATAACAACTCTCATGCAATGAGGTGGAAAGAGTTAGCTGAAGTTTCTTATCCAAACAATCAGTTTCTTATAGAGACAACCTTCTATGTAGACATTACCACCTCTTGAGATGTAGCTAATGAGTCACTTAGAAGGAGCTATTATTTTCTATGTCTACTGGATACATAAGACACAGCTTCAGAAACTACATAATAAATACCCAATAGAGACTCTACCTTATGGTATAAATGATGTATTTTTTTCCTCACGTTTAAAATTAGGTACAGTAGTAACTACAAAATCCTGAATAGATTCTTTTCTATTGGGGATGAAATAATACTGTTCAAATTTTAAGAAGTTTGTTTTAAAACAAACAAGAAAATTGTAGCAAACTATTGTAAGGTGACACATGCAGTGACTGTGTAGTTAAGGCTGTCTGAGCTATTCCATTATAAAGAGCCATATTCAGTGGCTTATAATTTTCTTAGGCCCCAATTCAGCAAGATACTTATGCATGTACCCAACTTTTAAGGCACATCTTTAACTGTCTTGCTGAATCAAGGCCTTAAAGTTTTAGCTTTCCAGCTGAATTTTTAGAGTGCTTGCTCCGAATCAAGAGAGTTAATTTTTTTCTAACAGTTTCATCAAAAATACTTTAGCCATTTTAAAGAAAATACATATTGTTTCTAAGAAATACTGTTGTGACCTTTTTATAGAACATCCCCATTGCCTCAACGGAAGTTGATGGAACCTTAAGTTGGCAAGGGCCTAGACCTTGGGTCATACTATTAGTCTAATAAGAACTGGGTTTTATTTGCATGAATTACAAGGGTATACAAACTAGAGCTCGATGAAATATTTTGCATTAAAGATTTATTGACAAAAAATGCAGATTCAGTGACATTGAAACGATTTGTGAATTCACGTCAATTTGCTGAATTGTTTTATTTAAAAAAAAAACTACTAAGAACATCCCCAAAGCTGCTAAATATTTTGTTTTGATACTTTTGAAATGAAACATTTTGCATTTTTTTAGTTTGAAATTAGTTTATTTCAAAACTTCCTTTACTTTGCTTATTTTTTTTTTAAGTTTTAAAATGATCAAACTTGAAACAAAATATCAAAACATAACATTTAGTTTGATCTGAACTGAAATATTTTTTGACTTCTCAATTCACTGAAAATATTTGGTTTGGATTTGAACCAAAACATTCTTCCCCCCCCCCCCCCAGAAAACCAAAAATCCCATTATTCACCCAGCTGTAGTAAAAACATACTTCACACATATATACTGGATTATGTTACATGGTAAAGTTAGCTTTGTCTCAGCATTCCATTGGCAGTGCATGCATGTATAAACTAAGAATGATGTGTAATGGTCCACATAGAAGGAGGTACAGTGTGGGAAGATTTGTGCCCTCTTCCATAGAAGGAGGTAGGGCTCAGGAGTCTCTTTCCATGATACAGAGTTATGGTGGTAGGTAGCAGTGCACATGAAAGGAGAAAGTACTGTAAAGAAGATCTGCTGCTTTCCACGTGATGTGTGTGGAAGACAGGTTTTGAAGAGTCTTGGCTAGTGTAGGTGAAGATCATCACTGTGTTTAGGGTGTGTATAGAAAGAGGAGGGGCTCACTCCTGATTGACTGAAGATATCAAACAATACAGAATGTTCTATTGTTATACTGCAAATAGAAGAATATGGTGTATTTCTCAGTTTCTTCATTTTCCTTCTTTTTTAAAGTATGAATATCCATATAAAACCAACTACATATCCCCTGAACAAATTACAGTAAGGTGGCAAAGGAAATGACAACCTTAACATTGCCCAGTGTAACCTTAATTGTTCCCCCATGTGCACACAGTCTTTAATACACAAGGTGACATTATTTTTCTGCCCAGAAGAAGCATCTATACACTCCGAAGAGCTAATCTCTGGCTTCCTTCTTTTTCTTCACTGATAACTTCACAGCACTTCCAATCTCCCAGACCCAAAATTTCATTGTAATCACAGTGTGATCTTTGACTCTTTTTTCTCTTCTTTTCATAGCTAGCCTCATGATAAATCCTGTTGCTTCTCCCTCTTGAACATCACCAAAATCTACCCTTATTTTTCTGTCTTCACTGCTAAGAAACTTGTCCAAGCCCATGTCATCTCTCACCTCTGACATTCTCATTTCTAGCCTCCATATCACTCACCTCTCCCCTTGCTAGTCTATCTAAAATGGCTGCTTTTTGTCATCTTACTCTCCACATCCCACCACAATACTCTCTCCTTGGATTGGTTCCCTCTCTCTGTGCTCTCACTTCCTCATACACTCTCCCACTTGCTGTGCCCTCTTCCCAATCTTTTTACCTTACATCTCAATTCAATTCTATTCCACTATCAATTTTGTGCTTTCTTTCATGTTGCTTCCTAACTCTGGGATACTTTCCCAGTCTTTCTCCTCTCTTAAATCTCTCCTTAGATCCCATTTCTTCAAGCAATTCCTCCTTCCTTCTCTTCATCAATAATCCCCACCCTCTCATTCTCCTGCCTTGTTTTATTTAGGTTTCTTTGAGTCAGTGAATTGGCTAAGGTATATAAAGTGCTGTGTAAATTGATGGTGCTGTATAAATGACTTAATATAATAGTATGTATTCATTTTAGAAGTTTGAACTGAGGACAGTGTGTAATATCACAGAGAGAAAGCCTCTCAGTGTAGTGTTTCTGAATCTCTGTCAGCAATTGAAGAACAAGAATGAGTGAAATTGAATTAAATGCTTATTAGGATTGTGAAGAATAAAGAGAACAAAGAAACCCCATACGTAAGTATTGCTGATAATTTCAGTGTTACTAATTTGCTCCAAAACTAAAAGAAAAATATGTTTCTTATGATGGAGTGTACAAACCACACACTGGGTCAGAAGAGGCTAAAGAGCAGTTCTCGGGCGACTCTGTCCTGCCACACCTGCAAAGCCTACTCCGGCTGGAGGAGGGGCTTAAGAGAGCCAGACAGAGTGTCAGAAGCGGGAAAGACCTACCCTGGGAACTCCTGAGTAAGGGTACTGTTGGAGTCCTGGCTGCTGGGGAGAGGTTTCCAAGCAGTAGATATCCCAGGCTCCAGAGGAGGGACTAGCATTTCCCTAGATCTAAGGAACCCTTCACTCTAACTTCTGGTGGATCATTTGCAAGGCTTTTGACCACACCTTGGACTTGGAAACTAAGTGGTAGAAAGTGGCCCAGGGAGACAACCCCACAGCACTATGGTGTGTTTGCTGATGCTCCGTCCTGTAGGACCCTTGGTAGGTATGCCCCCCTACCACCTGCTCATTTGTGAAGGGGGCATTAACCCCTTCCCCCATCTTGGAGAAAAGGGGGGGATGGAGACATTTGTAAATCCTGAGTCAAGGGCATGCCACCCACAGGGGTCTGGAGGTGGGCTGAAGACCCTTCATTGTCTGGGAATGTTGAACTATATATATAGATAGTTGGACTCTGTTACCCCGTGACTTGGCCGGAGGGCTGAGTCATACCGAATGGAAGGGGGACTGCCATATCATTAGAGTCTTTGCTGGCAAGGGACACTGGAGATGGGGGAGAGCTGGGATCCAATGGCCTAACACCGGTGGCATCACTAGTAATTTCATCTCTGTCACAGATACATATATCCAATAGCATTAAGGAACTGATAACGAACCTAAAGGTAGCAGACTGACTAATGCTGAAGGCAATACTAATAATACATAGCAATAGAAGTAATAGTAATAATATCTTTAATGGCAACTTGGATTTGAAAAAGCCTGTGTTCAGAAGCCTAAGCCATTGTAATTTCAGCAACTAAGGAAATAACACAAAGCTTCGGTTGTCATATTTAATTATTCTTTATTTAAATGTTGTCAGTGTGTCAGTGCTGTATAAGATGCAACATTTAAGAAACCTGTAAGAGCTTACGGGCTAAAAGACAGACTTACAGAGCTCCATGCTCTGTGTTGCCAACTTTGATTTCTTTCTTTCTTTCTTGTTCAGCAAACCATTAATCAAGAATTTTACATAATCACGTGACTCCAATAGTTGAGGGTTTATGAAAAAAACCAAATATGATGCACATGATAAAATTGTAAGAGTTAGCTACGCCACTTCCCTGTTTACTCTTCCTTTGAGCCTTGTTGCAAGTGAGGAAAACAACTTCCTTCCAGATTCTAATGCCTAAATTCCTATAATGTAACATGCAAATAATCTAATTCCATGCATAAATTAAAAGGCATTTGTACAGGTCTGGCAATCAGGCCTTTACTAGGTAAAAGTACACACAAACTACAACTCCCCTCATATGTAGAGAAAACTTGTTAACTGACATTGATTTATAAGAAACTTGTTAACAGACCTTGTCACATCTGAGGAGTAACATGGGTGTAGTTTTCTTGGCCTAGGGCAAGTTTACACTTAAAATGCTGCATTGGCGCTGCTGCACCGACGGAGCTGTTCCACTGTAGCACGTAAGTGAAGATGCTTCTACGCTGATGCTCTCCCGTCGACATAGCGCTGCCTACAGGGGGGGTAGGTTGGTATAACTACATCGCTCAGGGGTGTGGATTTTTCACATTCCTGAGTGACGTACTGATACAGGTCTGTAGTGTAGACTTGGCGTTAGTTATCTGTATCACAACAGCTTATTTGGTACTTCCCTTCCTCCTATCCACTGCCTGTTTATTTGTCAGTCCTTCGACTCTGAGATAGGGTTTGTTTCTTCTTCCATGTGTAACTTTAGCCCCCTCATGGCCAAGATAGAGACTGCTCTGCGGGCAGCCCTAGCCAAGAAAAGGCACTCACAGGAACACAGCAAGGAATGTCCCTTCCACCCCGGAGCACCTGTTCAAAAAACCCCAGAGTGAACACAAACATACACACACCAACCCCCCCAGAGAGAATACACACACACATACACACACACACTGGACAAGTATAATGAATATAGGTAAGGGAAATATTTATAAAACAACGGGGGGAAAGATAGGGAAAGCGGTAAACCAGGGTTACATTCAACACAAGACCCCACAGGCTTAGTGGTACCACAGTCTGAAAGGGCAGACACCTAGCAATGTGCCTGCACACAGAGTTCAGGAGTCCTGGGCAAAGTTTCAGTCCAGTGGTGAGTCTTGGGTGCTCCTGGTTGTCTTCAGCACCAGGAAACTTTCCCCAACAAACCCCTCTGGTGCCCTCTTCTGCAATCCCACACAGAGTGACAACCTCCCCATTTAGCTAGCTACAGCCTCACTCCTTATTCCCAAGGCAAAGTCACAAGTCCCAGTAGTCATGGCCCCATACAGCTCTGGGCAGCAGGAATACTGGATCCAGTTCTGGTTTGTCCTTCTCGAGAGATTCCTCCATGGCATGGTGCTCCTCCTGACTCCCATCCTGGGGTGTCTCCATTCAGCTGCTCTCTTCCTGCTTTGGGCATGTTCTTAGTTGTTTCACTATGTGAGGGCCTGCTTACAGCAGCCCTTCTGTCTGGAGCTCCAGACACACACACCCTGTCTTCTCCCTCTCTCTCTGCTGCCCCCCCCAGCCTCCTAAAGAACAGTACTGGAACAAACAGCACTTACCTCCCCTCCCCCCGAGTCAGGACAAATATTCAAATACTCTCTAAATCCCCAAAGGGTTACACATGTTTGGAAAGCACACAGCATGCTGTGAACCAGACCCTCAGATGGTGACATTCAATATAATTCCATTGACGTCTATGGAGCTACATCAACTTGCACCAGTTGAAGATCTGGCTCTGTGGGTACTACAAGACATTAATAATAATAACTTTAGCTTTGCACCTCTTGCTTAAAGTCAGTGAAAGTCATGTGTCTAAACCTCTCCTGCATCTCTTTAGAACATTGCCACAGTCAGAGTCTATTTTTTGCAGCCTGGCAATTATTTGCATCTGTAGATTATCAAACAATAAAGGGGCAAAAGAAGAAGTGCTGCTAGAATAATGCACTATTCTCAGAGAGCAATAAAATCAACAGAAGAATATTCACACATTCCTAATGATCACATTATTGTCATCACTTATTTTCATGGTTCTTGTAACATTGCACAAATATTTGAATACTACTCCTTGGGGAAAGCTATTTTCAGAGAATTTCACTTTTTCTGAGTTTGAAAATGATAACATGCCTTAAATCTGAAAGTCTGTTCATGTATGTAGTTGGGGGAAATTAGAGCCTAAACCTATCTACCAGTCTATGATTTGCCCATCACCAGGATACTTGGGCACTCACTGCAGTCCTTATTCAAGGAAAATCTCCCACTAAAGACCATGGGAGCTTTGCTGGAGTAAAGACTGTAGGATCAGGCCCTTAGCAGAATGGAAATCCTAGTTATTTGCTTAATTTTGAACCCATCTGTCTCCCTTCTATTATGTGTCTTGACATCTTTGGTGTGGGGAAAATTGAACATGGTTCTTTTTGTATGTTGAACACCATATTGGAAAGCACGGAACAGTCAAGAAGTTGGGATGAGAAACATAAATGGATTCTCATGTGGAAATAGTTTGTGACAGGAATAAGTACATGTTCATAGGTTTACCTCCATTAATTGTGATCCACTACTGGAGGATAGCATTGGAGATGAGAAGAATAACACAAAAATTTGCTCCAATTTAGCTGCATGTGCACCTTTAGCTATGATTACCCCGTATCAGGCTTTTAAATACTTGGTAAACTTTTTCTCCTTCACAAAGTTTAGAGGGGAAAAATGAAGTCTGGGTGAAATTTTAACAGATTAAGACTTCAGATAGATCTGTATTCCTCTGAGCGTGAAAGACACCTTTGATTAATGGTTTGCTGTACCTCTGCTAGCATTACAAATCTTTAGTAAATATACCACTAGGACATTAATGTGTGGGATGAGTGTAAGTAGAATAGGCTGCATATGCAGGAAGCACAGCAGAATTTCCATGGGCCATGGAGCAGAAATCTAATGATCTTCTTCCTTTAATCTGGCACACTTTGTAAATGAAGTTGGCACAGAGATATATGCAGTACTTCAAAATAATTTACCTCTATTGCAGGGCCCTTAACGTTTTGACAATATTACTGGTTCTTATAATCGCTTAACAAGTACTTTTTTTCTAAAGTCTTATCCGTTTTCTTTGGCATGCAATATTTTAGTTATTTGGTTAATCCATTATGGTTTAAAGCACAGAGTCCTCAGAGCATCAGGAAGGATATGTATAATAGCACAACTGAAGTCACAGCAAAGTGCTTATGTAAAAATTGTTTAAGCTAAATTACTTTAGTGTTCTTTGCTTCTTTATTTGCTTTACACTTGGGATAATATAGTTTTCAGTTTCAACCGCATCTTGAATTACAATTAGATCTGAAGATCAGAGACAAAAGCTACTTCATAGTTAAATTAAACTATTGAATTGTAATTGTCGAAACAACCAAGCACAAAAAGAAAAACATAAAAACAAAAACAAAAAACCAGAATTGACTGAAGAGGAAGCAAAGCACAGAGCAAAAGCCAACTGGAAAGGATTTAAGAAAATGGGGTAACAGATGACACATGGCTTAAAGAGTATTTGCAATAAAATTAACATTATACAGCTCATATAAAATAGTAGTCCTCAATATGCAGAAATAAGAATGGGGTAACTGATAACTACTGTTACACAAAGAGGGTACAGTTCAGTTCTCAGATGCAAGCCATGGAATTCAAATTCATATCTCTGCTGGACACTAAAAACCATGGACTTAACAGAGACAGTGGTTTTATGGCCCATTACAACAATTTATAATACACCCTGCTGCCTACTAATTCTCCGTTGTCCTATTGCAGGCAGAGGTGTTAATTGCCCACTTCATTTAAGTGGTCTCCTACAACATGTGTGAACCCCTTATGTTTAACAATCTGTCCCACCTCGTATTTGCCTTGAACACTCTGGTTTCTGTCTCCAGACCTGAAGCAGAGCTCTGTGAAGCTCAAAAGCTTCTCTCTTCCACCAACAGACGTTGATCCAATAAAAGATATGCCCTCACCCACCTTGTCCCTCTTCCCATTAGCATGTATACTAACTGTTCAGGCATTGTCAATTAATATAACCTTATATGAAGTGGACAAGAGCCTTCCCATGCTATATCATGTAGGTAGGACAACAACTAGAGCTGAGTCAGTGGTTTAGAACCATACCAACAGATCCAAGCACCTCTGAACTTTGCATTTGATCCCAAGAATCTTTAAAGATTCTTCCACTTTCTGACAATGAGAGCCATTGTTTACTTTGTTCCAGGGCTTGTTTCTGAATCAGGAGCGACGGAAGCTCCCTAAAAGTGGGGGGACCACTGGCACCCAAACTATGGCCCCATCCCCTCATACCACCCCTTCTTTCCGAGCCCCTACCCTCACGCTGCCCCTTCCCCATGAGACCTGCCCTCGCTCTGCCCCTTCTCTCTGAGCCCCTGCCCTTCCACCACCCCTTCCTGTCGAGGCCCCGCTCCTATTCTGCTTCTTCCTCCCCTCCAAGACTCTGCCCCCCCGCTCGCTTCTCTCTGCCCCTTCTCCCTGTTGCTTGCCCTTATGGCTGGCAAAAAGTGGGAGGGCTTTTAAAAGTAATGAGGCCATGGTCCCCGAGCCACCCCATTCCAGCACCCCTGTTCTGAATTAGGTCTACAGTCTGGAGCCCTCCTTCATTATCAATTCTGACATCTGCCAGAGGCATGAGCAGAGTTATTTTCTTGCTTGCTGCTGCTTAGGTAGTACCTGATTTAATAGACATTGGATTGGGCATTGGTGTACTTCGGTTCCTCCTATTCATTGCCTGTGGCACATAATAGTTTAGTCTCCTGTGGACTGTAATATTTTGGTTGAATTTCAGTTGTTGGGTTTAGTGTGGGGGTGCTCGGTGGTTAGGGTGGCCAACTTTCTAATTTGTGAAAACCGGACACTGAGCACTGGAACCTCCCCAATCCCCTTTCCGCCTCTTCCCTCAAAGCCCTGCCCCCCCACCTGTCACTCGCTGCTCTCTCCAGCTCCTTCCCCCTGCCAACTGAACAGGGGGCTATGGGTGGAGGGCTGACTGGGGCAGGACATTTGAGGGAGAGCCACACTCCAGGGGTGAGTGACTGGGGCAGGGCCGGGGAGGGAGAGCCATGCTCTGGGGGTGGAGAGGTGACTGGGGCAGGATAGGGGGCAGCACCCCAGGGGTGGGGTACAGAGGACGCTGAGAAGGGGGCCCAGGCAGTGAGCCCAGCTACTGGCCCTGCTCCTCAAACACTGTGTGCTTCAGGATTCCTCCCTCTGGCTGCTGGTACCTCTTTCTGCGAGAGCTGGGCAGTTCTTGAGTGCTCCTCCAGCTCCAGCAGCAGCTGCTCTTCTCACCCTCCCAGCAGCAGAATGGAAGCTGACTGTGGACAGTTACTCAGGTAACCAGATTTCTGGTGTCTAGTCAATAGTTCTGACTGGACACTATCAGGTCCCCTTTTCGACATGACTTTCTGGTCGAAAACCGTACTCCTGGCAACTCTGTGGTGTTGGTGGCCTAGGATATAAAGGAAGTCAGACTAAATTATCTGGTGGTTCCTTCTGGTTCTCACTGATTTCAGTGGGCATAGGATCAGGCCCATAAGGCCTCCACATCATACCACAGGTGGCTTCTACTTTTTACAGTATTTATTGAAAACAGACCCTTCTTTAAACGCTTCAATAGCCTCTGATGAACAGGGCCGGCTCCAGGCACCAGGCAACCAAGCACATGCTTGGGGCGGCACCTGGTAAGGGGCGGCGGGGGGAGCGCAGCGCGGCATTCCGCGGGGGGGGGCGCTCCGGCGGCGCGGCGCTCGGCGGGGGGGCGGCGCGGGGCGCGGCGCTCAGGGGGGGGGGTTCCGGCGGCGCTCGGCAGGGGGGCGGCGCGGCTCGGCGGGGGCGGGGACTCGGGGGGCGGCGCTTTTTTTTGCTGCTTGGGGCAGCAAAAGAGAGCCGGCCCTGCTCATGAATCTTCGCTCTCTGTTTGGTCAACCAATCTTACGGGGTTGTTATTACACAGACTGCTTTGTTAAGAGGAGTTTAATCAAACTTCCCTTTCAAATGAAACCCACGCATGTCAGAAGTGAGCAAGCGGCTAATTTACACTCTCAGTGATAGAGCAGTATGTGTATCCTCATCCTGATTATCATTATGTTTTAACTGTAATAAAAAAACAGCGTGTGCTGTCAGAATGACCTGGTAGAGGGGAAAAGTTCTGCTGTCCTCCCAGGCCACGTTTCTCAGCACCCACTTACTGCCAGACTATAGCTTTGTGATGCCTTTCTAATTGGTTTCTAGGTCTATTGTTGCATTCAAAAGAAAGGCAATTTGGCTGATTAACCATCTTGCTTTCTTCTTGTGCAGTAGAAGAAGATGAAAATGACTCATTGCTACAGTAGTTAGTTTGAAAGAGGGCAAACAAAGATCATGGCTGGGTAACACACTTCGCTGCAGTGACATAGGTTTTCCACAGTCTTTACCTTGTGATTAATCAAATCTATTTTATTTTCCTAATAGATGTTCCCACTGTAGTTACCCTGTATTACAATCTGTAGAATTCTTTTTAATCTCACTAAGAGAAGAATACTACCAAGCTCTTGCAGTCTGTTTAGGATTGCCATAGACCAATATTGCCAATGAACAACATCCAAAGGGAAATTAGACTGTAAGATCATCTTTCAGTTGATCACGGATTGTTCCCTCCCTTAGAATGAATAAAGCCCCTGTAAAATCTGTCATTTCCACCCAATGCTTGCAGTGCTTGATCTGTTCCTGCGTCTGTTAAAGTCAACCATAGAATTCTTTGCCAACTTCAATGGGAGCAGAACTGGCTCCTAAGTTAGTTAGCAGGACCAACATTTTCAAAACTGGCCTCTGATTGAGTACCCTAGTTTTTGGGTGCTCAGCGTAACACACCTTAAGTTAGACATCTAAAACTGGGCTACCTATAAGTAGAGACCACTTTTGAAAATATTGGTCAAATACCTTACTTGACCTTTTGTTCAAGAGCATGTCAAGTAAACTTCAATATTCCAAATAACTAACACATCCAAGACACCAGAAATATAAACAATTGCTTTAAAAATGAACAATCAAATCACATGACCCAACCAAATCCTAATGCATTGAAATCAGTATCAGCATATTTCTCTAAGTTGCTCTGTTATAGTTTTGAATATTTATTTGAAATTTGGGAACAGACAGTAACTGCAACACTTCATAATTTCACTGCATCCAAGGCATAATATTACTCTCAACTATCAGAAGCACACAGTAGTGTGTCTAACTTCAGCCTGAAGTGATTTAGGAAATGAGATAACATAGCTCATCAAATCTGAGGCAAAAAAGGAAATGTAAGAGCCCTCATATCATCTTGTTGTCTAGGCTTGATGAAAATGTAATGAGCTAGAGAGATACACGTGACCCTTCACAATGACTAACACTGTTCTCGCTGAAGCCTAATGTTTCATTCACTGGCATTTTTCAGAAGTCAAAGTAAAGCATAATAATTCCACTAATTAAGTTCAATAGACACTTCAGAATTAATGTCCATAAAGTTCTGAAATGAAAATAATGCTACCTTGTCCTCGAGGATGCAAGTTGTGCTGGGAAACTGATTGGCTCATTCACTGTGACAGATTTGTTTTCTCACAGGTTACAAAGGCTTAATTTCCTCCATCTCTGAGCAAAATTTTGATACTGTAAAGAAATTTAAAATGCAAGCACTGTTATTTAAAACCAAACCAGACCTTAATGAAGTA
Source organism: Emys orbicularis (assembly GCF_028017835.1). Classification (NCBI taxonomy): domain Eukaryota; kingdom Metazoa; phylum Chordata; order Testudines; family Emydidae; genus Emys; species Emys orbicularis. The sequence continues at coordinate 47,295,406 of NC_088684.1, read as the reverse complement.
AATTTCATTTAAATTTTCTTTTATGGATGACATTCTTTCAAGCATAGAAGTATAATGTGTGTTTTAATAGAGGTCTCATTTATATGCCAGCATTTGTAAGAAAGATTGTTTCTGACACAAGAAGAAACATAATTGCTTTAATATTCAGATAAGCATTAGCAAGCTATTATGTTTTTGATCACACTCAAGACAGTTATCATTTTGGTAGGACATTTGTGATACTTTGCTGAAGAGGGAGATTAAATCTCTTAGATTTTTATCAATTAGCTACAGAGTACATCCTTCCCTCATGCTACTAAGATCTCTCATTTACATCATAAGAAAATATTTCAAATCACTGAAGATTATCTACAAATCCTGTAAAGTGTTGACCACCTTCAACTCCCATTGACTTAGGGCCTCCTCTAAAATATCTTCACTGTCAATGCTTTAAACAGAACATATGCCAGTACAAAGCCAAATTATACACATTTAGAATTTGTAATGCTTACTGCTAGCCTAAAAATAGAATATCTGCATCAGGCATGTGGGTAGAATGTTATGTTCAGTTGGAATGAATGAATTATGTAGCTATGACTAGTCTTATTACTAAGTGATATCTAGTGTGCTTTTATTGGAGGAAATCCTGAAGTCTTTACTCAGGCAAACCCCACTGACTTCAACTGGTAATTTGCCTTACTAAAGGCAATGTAAAAAGTGAGTATGGACATCATGATTTGGTCTACCTTGATCTGGTTTAAATTTCATTTCTATAGATGATACGTTTTACATGTATATATTTTGGCAAATTGATTTTTTTAATATTGGGAAAGATGTTTCCTACAAGCTCATGGAGGAATATTATCTGTATTTCTGGCTCTAACCAACTTCCATTAAACAGCTTCCTTACATTCATCCACCAATAACTTTGGTGTGGCAAAGGAGAATATTGATGCAAAGTCTTAAGAAAACAGATAAAGCCATTTTTGAGTTACGATACACTTTAAAATAATTAAATATACAATTTTGACTTATCTCTAACATTTTTGTTCGCTTCCCTCTAGTTCCAAAAACAGCTTATTACTACTGCTCCAGACTTTCAGTACTGTTATACCCCCTGGAAAACTCATACTCTGGTTATATTTGAAAAACATTAACTATAATTAGGGACCCATCCTTTTCGCATTGATTTCAGTGGGAACACAATCAGGCATTATATTAAGTTTTGTGAAATGGCAATGATTTCTGTAACAATCTTGGGGTTCATTAACTAACAAACCAGTGAATGAGAAAGGAATCAAACTTTAATAAAACAAACTGGAGAGCATCTCTGGTGAACTGCTGCACACAGCCATGCGGTGTTCCCAGCACCCGCCTCCAGGGTACATCTGCAAATTCCCACACACACAACACAGTCCCCTATGAAGGAGTGTCTCCAAATCACAGTCTTTCATAAACATATCTCTACATCTTCCCTTTTAAAGAAAAATGAATTAACTCTTATATACATATATATAAACAGTTAACGATCTAATAACACATACATTAAATTCTCAACCCATCAGCTTGCGTCTGATGAAGTGGGCATTCACCCATGAAAGCTTATGCTCCAATACTTCTGTTAGTCTTAAAGGTGCCACAGGATCCTCTGTTGCTTTTTACAGATTCAGACTAACACAGCTACCCCTCTGATACTCAACCCATCTAGTACATTTCCATAAACCTAATGTGTCAACTATGGTACCTATAGAGGAGAGGTTGCCAGCACATCACTCTCAAGTGAGTCTTTACCACTCACTTACCTCAAATACCCCTTCTCCCGGCAGGTTAGCAAGTCTCTATGCATCTTTCAGGATGTTTAATCTCCTGTTCTGATCTTCTCAGTATCAGCTTTTCATTAGAGTCTGAGTTGTTCTCTTGTTCCTTGACAGTTTCTCCTTTGTGCGTTGCTGATAAAGGATCAGTCAGATGGGAAATACCAGAGTCCACCTCAGCTGTCAATGTGTTGGAATCAGGGCCGGCTCCAGGCACCAGTGAAGGAAGCAGGTGCCTGGAGCAGCCAATAGAAAGGGGCGGCATGTCCAGGTCTTCGGCAAGACTTCGGCGGCAGCTCAAGCGCTCCACTTTAGTCTTCGGCGGTGGCTCCTTCACTCCATCTCTTCCTCTTTGGTGGCAGCTCAATTGGGTTTTTCTTTTTCTTTTTCTTTTTTCTTCGCTGCTTGGGGCAGCAAAAAAGCTGGAGCTGGCCCTGGTTGGAATTTCTGAGATTACTTGTAAATCTCTTTGATTACGTCAAATAGACGTTGGGTGCAGCTGTTCTTTAATGGTACCTCTTTGGCCCCAGTATCAGAGGTATGATTCCTCAGGCACACTCTATCCCCTGAGTAAGAGATGGGAGTCACAGGCCTTTTTGTCAGAATAATATTTCTGCTTCCACTTCTAATTTTCTTTCATCTTCCATATTATTTCATTGTTATGAGATTTCAGTAAGTTATCAGTAATTGGTAAATTAGATCTGATCCTTCTTCCCATTAACAGCTGAGCTGGAGAAAAGCCATTCTCCAAGGGCGTACTTTGGTAATCCAGTAACACTTCATACAAATCACCCCCCACTGTCAAAAGTCTTCTTCATAAGGTTCTTTACTATCTGTATAGATCTTTCCATAAATCCATTTGATTGGGGGGTAATTTGTACTCAATGTTTTTGATGAAAATCCCAATCTATGGCAAATTGCCTAAAATCTGCACTGGAAAATTGTGGCCCATTATCGCTACAGACTCCATGTGGAATTCCAGGTCTGAAGAAGAGTCCCTTCATGTTGGCTATCACTGACTTACTATTGGGACTGTGCAGTGTGCAAATTTCTGGATACAGAGAAAAATAATCAGTGATAATTAAATAATCCTTTGATTGCCAGGTAAATAAGTCAGTGCCAACCTTATCATAAGGCCTTTGTGGAATTGGAGGAGGTCTCAGTGGCTCTGCTTGTTGGCATGGCTTGTATTTCAAGCAGGAAAAGCAGTTTCCTACCACATTAGTAATGTCATGATTGATCCGTGGCCAATACAGCACCTCTCGTGCTCATAATTTGCACTTCTCAATTCCTAAATGACCCTTGTGGATGTTCCGTAGCATTTCTTTTCAGAGGCTGATTGGAATTATAACCTTACTGCCCTTGAAAATCACCCCATCTATCACAGTAAATTCATGTCTGCAGTTCCAATAGTCTTTTATACTGGGACAGCAGCTGCTTATTTCTTCAGGCCACGCTTTAATTATCACTTCTTTAAGGATTCCCAACGATTTATCTTTCTCTGTTTCCTCTCTTATTTGTTGCAGTTTCCTGTTAGGTAGGGGAATTGACTTTATAATCAGATCTACAAAGGTTTGCATCTCTGTCTCTAAAGTCTTCTCTGGTTTTGTGGGAGCCACTGGTCCGGTAAGTGCATCTGCAGTGAATATGAATTTACTAGGCATGAAGGTCACAACCAAATCATACTTTCGCAGCTTTATCATCATTCTTTGAAACCTTAAGTTACAGTCATTTAGCAGTTGCTAAATATGCTATCAGGAGCTTGTGGTCTATTTCAGCTTCCACTGTCTGTCCATAAATATGCTGATTGAATCTCTCACAGGCAAACAATATTCCTAGAAACTCCTTTTTGATCTATGTGTATCTTGTTTCTGCCTAAGTCAGTGATTTGGATGCATATTCCACTAGTTACCAACAATCCTCATGCTTCTGTAAAATCACTGCAGTCTGTGCAGCATCTGCTGAAATTTTTACAGGCCTTACTGGTGCATAGCACTTCAACACTGGTTCATGTATCAGTTGTTTTAAACCTTCCCATGATTCCTCCTATTCAGCACCATTCCTTTTTATTCTCTAGGAGTTTTCTCAATGCTGCTGCTTTGGTAGATAGATTTGGTATGAATTTTCCAACCTTGGACATCTTTCTTGGACTAGGGAAGTGGCATCATTTCAATGGCTGAAATATTCCTCTTTCCAGGTTTTACCCCTTCTTGGGATATAATGTCCCCAACAAAAGTCAGTTCTGTAACCCCTAAAACACATTTCTCCCTATTTAGTTTGAGGTTTGCAGCTCTAGTTGCATCCAGAATTTACCGAAGTCTACAATCATGCTCCTCTATCGTTGAACCCTAGATGATGACGTCATCAATTGAGGTGTCAACACCATTAATATGTTCATAGATCATATGTATGGTTTTGTGGTGCATTTCTGACGCTGAAGCTATGCCGAACGGTAGTGTAAAAGTCTGTATCTTCCAAATAGGGTATTAAATGTGCATAGTTTTGAGCTTTCTTCAGTTAATTTTAGCTGCCAAAAACCTGAGGATGCATCCAATTTACTGATATATTGAGCATTTGCAAAGTGAGCCATAATCTCTTCTCTGGTTGGTAGTTTGAAATGTTCTCCTTTTATAGCCTTCTTGAGGTCTCTGGGATCTAAGGATATGCGTAGCTGGCCACTACTTTTCTCCACAGTGACTAGGGAGCTCACCCCTTGTGTTGGCTCCTCAATTTGTTTTTATTACTTGCATTGCTTCTATCCTTGCAAGCTCAGCCTGGAGCTTATCTTGGAGTCCAAATGGCACCTTTCTACATGGATGGATAACTGGAGGGACCTGCTTGTTTATCCGGATTGTATGTTCACCCTGCAGGCAACCCAACCCTTGAAAAAGGTCGTGATATTCCTGAAAGTGTTCCTCATAGTCAGGTTCAGTATGATCTTGTAGTGAGAGCATCCATTTTACCAGATTGAGTTTCTCACATGCAGACAGGCCTAAAATTGGTGTCACCTCCTTTGGCACTACAATGAACGGGGGCTTGTACATGGTGTTTTTATGGTTGATGTGAGCAATGCACCTCCCCTTCACTAGTGTATTTGTTCCAGAATAATCAGTTATTTTTATTTTTGTTGTTCCCAGTGTTGGTCTTATTTTCAGTCTCTCATAATCTTGTTCATTCAAAATATTAACCTGGGCTCCTGTGTCTAGTTTCAGTGGAATAATTGTTCCATTCACTGTCATAGGCAGTATCCAGTCCCTCTCATCAAGCTTGCTAGATCCCAGTACCTCTACGAAACATTCCTCAACAAGATTGTCTTTAACTGAATGCACTTGACTTTTCTGCATTTGGGATCAGCAGCACTTTGCAAAATGATTATTTTCCTCACATTTATGACAGAGTTTCCCAAAGGCAACACACTGTTTGGGACCATGCTGTGATCCACACCTTCCAGATGACTGTCTATACCAAGTCTTCCCCCTAGCAGTGGTTTTCATAGTGAGTGGTTCCATTCTTGGATTTGACCTTTTCTGGCTAAATTATTTTGTACTCAGAACATGGATAAAGCCTCTGGCTTATGCTTTCATGTTTTCTGCTGCCCTGCATATTTAGGGAGCTTTTTCTAAAGTTAAGTCTCCTTCATGGAGCAGTCTCTCTCTTAGACTCATTTGTGGCATTAAAGACAATGTGTTATCTCTGACCAGAGACTCTGAGAGCTCACCAAAGTCACAGGTTTTACTGAGTTTCTGTAATTCTGTAATTCTGTGACATATTGCTGTATGGTGACTAATAAATAATGTTGTCCTGGATACCTTCACCTTGCAAAGAAGGAGACTCTGGGACAAGTGCTAACAACTCTGAAAGAGAGTTAGGGTTAGGGTTAACATCCCAGACCTAGAGATGAATAAAGGACAAAAGCATGTATTCTGAGAAAATAACAGTCCTTTCTGGAAACAGGAAACCTTGGGGTAAAAGTAAAGGTTCATGGAGCAACTAGGAATTGGCACAGTGCTAAGACCATGTAAGAATCCAGCTGCCAGGCTCTACCTTCTATACCTTCCTGTTTGTTTTATTAAAGTTTGATTCCTTTCTCATTCACTGGTTTGTTAGTTAATGAACCCCAAGATTGTTACAGAAATCACTGCCATTTCACAAAACTTAATATGCTTTTTATAACCCATGGCAGCACAAGTAGCTGTGCCCCAAACTGTGCTTACACTTGGATATAAGTAAATGCTTTCCTCCATTTGTTTCTCTCTTCTTATCCTTATATAACTGTAAGCAGAGTCTGAATGAGCTCTCCCTGACATATAGTGGTGAGCTGTGGAAAAGGACTTCAGGAGCTGATCTCGTTTGCATGGACACACCCACCCTACCTAGATGCTCAGCATGATGGGATTTCTTGCCCAAATGATCATTTGTAGCTGGTGTTGGATCCCCAGTCTCCTTGTTATTGGGGCTGGAGTAATAAAGGGTTGTTATCCTTGTTGTGTAAATCAAGGGCAGCAGAACTGTATCTGGCATACCCCGATGGAGGGACTCACCCTCAACTGAATGGCACTCACTAGGCAGGGGATATGGGTTCCAAAGCCCACTGAGTTGAGATTGGGTGGGGACAGGTACTTGTATCTGGTGGTGTAGACCCTGTTTAAGGGACCTAGACACCATTTGACCCTCTCCCTGGTATAATAAAAGAGCAAATTTAGACTCAATTGAAATAATGAGGAGTACTTGTGGCAGAAGAGGCTAAGAAATTTATTTGGGCATAAGCTTTTGTGGGCTAAAACCCACTTCATCAGATGCATGGACTGAAAAATACAGTAAGAAGAATATATATGACTGCACATGAAAAGATGAGAGTTGCTTTACCCAGTGGGGGGGGGTCAGTGCTAATGAGCCAATTCAATTAAGGTGGAAGTGGCCTATTCTCAACAGTTGACAAGAAGGGGTGAGTATCGTCAGAGGGGAAATTATTTTTGTAGTGCTAACAAGGCCAATGCAATCAAGGTGTCCCATTTCCAGCAGTTGACAAGTATCAGCAGAGGGGGAAATTACTTTTTGTAGAGACCCATTCACTCCCAGTCTTTATTCAGGCCTAATTTGATGGTGTCCAGTTTGCAAATTAATTCCAGTTCTGCAGTTTCTCATTGGAGTCTGTTTTTGAAGTTTTTCTGTTGAAGAATTGCCACTTTTAAGTCTGTTATTGAGTGTCCAGGGAGATTGAAGTGTTCTCCTACTGGTTTTTGAATGTTACAATTCTTGATATCTGATTTGTGTCCATTTATTCTTTTGTGTAGAGACTGTCTGGTTTGGCCAATGTACATGGCAGAAGGGCATTGCTGGCACATGATGGCATATATCACATTGGTAGACGTGCAGGTGAACGAGCTCCTAATGGTGTGGCTGATGTGGTTAGATCCTATGATGGTGTCCCTTGAATAGATATGCAGACAGAGTTGGCAACGGGGTTTGTTGCAGGGATCGGTGCCTGGGTTATTGTTTTTGTTTTGTGGTGTGTAGTTGCTGGTGAGTATTTGCTTCAGGTTGGGGGGCTGTCTGTAAGCGAGGACAAGCCTGTCTCTCAAGTCTGTGAGAGTGAGGTATCGTCCTTCAGGATAGGTTGTAGATCCTTGATGATGCGCTGGAGAGGTTTTAGTTGGGGGCTGTCAGTGACGGCTAGTGGTGTTCTGTTTCTTTCTTTGTTGGGCCTGTCCTGTAGTAGGTCACGTCTGGGTACCCTTCTGGCTCTGTTAATCTGTTTCTTCACTTCACCAGGTGGGTATTGTAGTTTTAAGAATGCTGGATAGAGATCCTGTAGGTGTTTGTCTCTGTCTGAGGGATTGGAGAAAATGCGGTTGTATTTTAGAGCTTGGCTGTAGACAATGGATCGTGTGATGTGGTCTGGATGAAAGCTGGAGGCATGTAGGGAAGTATGGCAGTCAGTAGGTTTCTGGTATAGGGTACCCAGAAGTCACCTACTATAGGACAGGTGGCTGGCGGAGAGGAACAGTGAGTGGCCAGCTGGGCAGCTGGCGGAGAGGTGTGGCAAGCGGCCAGCAGGTGGCTAGCAGAGAGGGCCAGAGCAGAGCCCCGCAGAGAGGCGTGCGAATTGGCTGGCAGGGCAACAAGTGAGTGCCCACGCAGTGGAGCATGTAAGGTGCCTCCTTACCCCCACCTTCCACCCAAGGTGGGAAGTGAATTCTGTGGATGAATCTCTGAATGCTGGGGCTGCACTGGCCAAGGACAGCAACTGTGAGTGGGGTGCAGAGATGGGACGGGCACGTTAAAGGGACTTTTGGCTTGCTGGACTTAAGAACCTGAGAGAAAAAGGACACTGTCCAACTTACTTGCGGGTGGGTCTTTTGCTCATGGTTTATGTTTATGAATCCTAGTTGCAGTGTTTTCCCAAATTAATGCTGAGTTACTTCTCTCCTTTTATTAAAAGTTTTTGCTACACTCAAACTCTGTGCTTGTGAGAGGTGAAGTATTGCCTCTTAGCAGCACCCAGGGGGTGGTGTGTAATTGTCCCAGGTCACTGGGTGGGGGTTCGAGCTGGTTTTGTGTTGTATTGTTGAAAAGGACCCCCTAGATACTGAACCCGGCCCTTGTTGCTGCTGGCTCCACCTGGCAGAAGGGTTACATAACAGAATATTAACTTGCATATATCCTGTGGATTTGACTGTTTAATATTAGGGGAACACATAGTGGGTATGTGCCCTGGGAAGACTCTGTCCTTGATGGGTCAAGAACGAACAGTTGGGGTCCACTGATACAGTAGTGCCAAGATCACAAAAGAGGATTGTGAGGGAGAGGTTGAAGCCCCTGCCTTATAAGTTGCCACAAATGATAGAAGGGGGTTTATTCTGGCATACAAGATGCCCTCTAAATTTAGGAGTTCTGGATGTCTGGACCCACCCTGACTCCAGCCCTTCCCCCTCAACATATATTCCCTCCCTCATACCTATCCTACCATCTGACAGTGACCAAAATGCTCACGATATGCTAGAAGAGGCAATGGATACAATATTTAGCACCCATCTGGTAATAGTTGCCAATAAGCAGTGTCCTTTGGTGCCACCATCACGGTGCTACATCTAGCTTAGGCTAAGACATAAAAGTGTTGGGTTGGTGCTGGTAGGACTGAGGGAGACGCTCACAAATTTGTCAACGGTGAAGTCTCTTAACCAAATGGCTGAAAGGGGGTTTGTGATGGGGTGTTCAGGTGTTAAGGGGTTAAGGTGGGTTAGAAGAGGCCAATTAATGTTATAGGCCACACCAGGGGGGAGTCAGACTTGATTGAGAAACTCTAATTGCAGATGAAGCATAGCTGGGGGAGGATTATATAGGAAGTTGCAAGCAGAAGGGGACTGCAGGGAGAGTCTGCAGTTGCTTCCTGGGCACCAAGAGGTGGGTAGGAGGAAACCCAGGAGGAGCAAAAGCCTTGTCCCTGATGGAAGGGTTTTACCCAGAGGAATTGGAAGAAGCCTGTGGAAAGCAGAGTAGGAAGAAGCCTAGGGAAAGAACAGAGAAGAGTGAGAATATGCAGATGTTGGCCTCTGATTATAGAGTCCTTTGGCTGGAACGTAGGGGAACCCAGGGCTGCCCGCTACTCTAACAACTGGGAAAGTAGCACAGACTGATGAAGATGGTGTCTGGACAGTTGGTCCAGCAAGATGTTGATACCCTGGAAAGGGGAAACTACATAGTGACATGACTGGAGGGTTGAGTCCTGAAGAGAGGGCACCCCAAGTCCCGGCGAGCAAGAGGGGCCATGGGACAAGCGAGAGATGGAAGGTGTGCTAGACCAGATCAGAGCAGATCTCCAGACTTAGCCAGAGGGGTGCGCCTACATTGGTGAGTGTGCCCTGTTACATGGTTTTACATATATAATGGAAAGTTCATTTTTCTGATTGCTGCAGTTGGATTATTGTAAAGGTCCTAGGTAAAGAGGTTGTTGTGTTTTTGTTCTAATAAAGCACCCGGGATGTGAGGGAAGAATAGAAGGGGTGGTATTTGCTATATGTCAGACCACAACATCCATTGTCTGTCTCTCTTCAGTGGGGAAAACCCAGGCCCCATTATATATCATGACAACTGATATCAGGTGGGATTCTCTTACCAATGGTACTGAGATTCATGCACATACTGGTTGGGGGAAGCATGTACCTTAACAGAGGTTCCTAGACTCTGGAACTTATTTTCCCACGTTAGGGAAGCTTAGTCTGAGCCTACTGACCTACAGGATACATCTCAACATTTATGTAGTTACATAGGCGCTTGTCTGAGGGGCCTTGAGTGTCTTTGGTAGGGTATTTATTGAATTATTTTGGGATGACATGTTGATTTTGTTAGGTTTTAATATAGCTTTAGTAATTATGAGTAATATTTTTCTAAATCACCCAGCTGATTTAAGATCCCAAGTCCCATTTTCAAAAGCTCCTAACTTACTTACGTGCTTTTGAAAATGTTACCATGTACATAATTTACACATTCTATTATATATTCTATCTATTTAGGCACATTTAATACATCCATAACCCTGGTGTCTGACTGCTAGGTATCTATCACTACCCACAATGTAATCTATTCACTTATAGCTATTTCTGTATATGTACAGTAATGCTCTCATGTATGAACTCTTGCAGTAGGATGGGTGACCTTGGAAAGATGCATAACGCAACATTGTGGCACTGCATCAGCTTTTTGCATTTAGCCTATTCTGAAAACAGCTATTTCCTCTTTTCCAAGTCGTTTGGTGACACAGACTGTTCTTTTGCCTTTTATATCTGTCCCTTCACTATAGGTAAGGGAAAATAATAGTGTGAATACACAATTGCAGCTAATGAGATGGTGTTATTGTTTCCTTCATTTAGCTATGATGTTAAAAATCACTATAAAGAATCCTATCAATTTTCACAATTAACCTTCACAAGCCATTGTGCTGCTCAGCCATTCAAAGAGAATTTATGTATTAAACAGTGGCAGCATAAAGAACAGAAACAATTATGTCACTTCTCTACTGTAGTAAAACAAAGCTTATGAAAAGATATGCTCTTACTATATTACATTTACTTTAACAAACAGATGAATATTGCAATGTATGCTTGACTTCCCTCATGCATCTTAAAATGGAGTTGTGTGTTCATAATGGATACAGTAGCCATACACCTGATGAAGAATACTAGAAGTAAATAGAGTTTAATGTGGCTGTAGTATGTCAGCATGGTGGCGCAGTTACCAAATGAATTTACTCATGTCATCCTATTACTTTGACTTCTATGTAGAAGCATATAACAAATTAACTTTTCAGAATTGCCTTGAACTGCTTCACCAGTGGCAGGTGTGATAGAAGCATAACATTAAAATCTAGCACAGTATACTAAAGAACTTTTCTGATCACAATTACTATACATGGAGGCACAGGTTTATGTTGAAATTAGCAAATGATCATGGAAACATTTATTAAGTTAGCTTAGTATTTGGAACTTTAAATGGAAAGTGCTTTGGTAAAATGTGTTCAATACAATCAATTAATTAAGAACTCAATGATTTTTAGCTCAAAAACAGACTAAAGTAACTAGATCTTGCTACTTGGAGGCAACAGGAGAGTCATTAGCAGTTTTAACACAATTGTTTTAATGAATCATACTGCTTTTAAAGCAGGGGAAATAAATATTCTTAAGCAGATTTTTTTTTTTGTTCTAGACTTGATTTTGATGTATAGAATCATAGAATGTCAGGGTTGGAAGGGACCTCAGGAGGTCATCTAGTCCAACCCCATGCTCAGAGAGAGACCAGTCCCCAGACAGATTTTTGTCCCAGATCCCTAAATGGCTCTCTCAAGGATTGAACTCACAATGCTGGGTTTAGTAGGTCAATGCTCAAACCACTGAGCTCTTCCTGCCCCCCCCCCCTTAAACAGCATTGTTTTGGTTGTGTTCTAGGGTATGTCTACACTACAGGATTAATTCGAATTTATATAATTCGAATTTAGGAAACCGATTTTATAAATTCGAATGTATTCGGCCACACTAGGCACCATTAATTCGGTGGTGTGCGTCCAAGCTACCATAGTAGCATCGATTTCCAGAGCGTTGCATTGTGGGTAGCTTTTACATAGCTATCCCATAGTTCCCGCAGTCTCCACCCCCCTTGGAATTCTGGGTTGAGACCCCAGTGCATGATGGGGCAAAAAACATTGTCGCAGGTAGTTCTGGGTACAGCCTCCCCCTCCCTCCCTGAAAGCAACGGCAGACAACCATTTCGCGCCTTTTTTCCTGAGTGAACTCTGCAGACTCCATTCTGCATCAAGCATGGATCCCGTTGTGCTCCAGAACGCAGTCTTGAACATTATAAACACCTCGCGCTTTCTCGTGGAGTTTATGCTTACACAGGACCAGAAAAAAGAGGCGAGGAGGAGGAGGAGGCGGCGATTGCAGCGCAGCGACCAGCGTGATGAGGACATGGACACGGACACAGAATTCTCTGAGACCGCGGGCCCCGGTGCTTTGGAGATTATGATGTTAATGGGCCAGGTTATAGGCTTTGAACGCCGATTCTGGGCCCGGGAAACAAGCACAGACTGGTGGGACCGCATAGTGTTGCAGGTGTGGGACGATTCCCAGTGGCTGAGAAACTTTCGCATGCGTAAGGGCACTTTCATGGAACTTTGTGACTTGCTTTCCCCTGCCCTGAAGCGCCAGAATACCAAGATGAGAGCAGCCCTCACAGTTGAGAAGCGAGTGGCGATAGCCCTGTGGAAGCTTGCAACGCCAGACAGCTACCGGTCAGTCGGGAATCAATTTGGAGTGGGCAAATCTACTGTGGGGGCTGCTGTGATGCAAGTAGCCAAAGCAATCACGGAGGTGCTGCTACGAAAGGTAGTGACTCTGGGAAATGTGCAGGTCATAGTGGATGGCTTTGCTGCAATGGGATTCCCTAACTGTGGTGGGGCAATAGATGGAACCCATATTCCTATCTTGGCACCGGAGCACCAGGGTACCCAGTACATAAACCGCAAGGGGTACTTCTCAATGGTGCTGCAAGCACTTGTGGATCACAAGGGACGTTTCACCAACATCCATGTGGGCTGGCCGGGAAGGGTTCATGACGCTCGCGTCTTCAGGAACACCAATCTGTTTAAACGGCTGCAGCAAGGGACTTACTTTCCGGACCAGAAAATAACCGTGGGGGATGTTGAAATGCCAATTGTTATTCTTGGGGACCCAGCCTACCCCTTAATGCCATGGCTCATGAAGCCATACACAGGCAGCCTGGACAGGAGTCAGGAGTTGTTCAACTACAGGCTGAGCAAGTGCAGAATGGTGGTAGAATGTGCATTTGGCCGTTTAAAAGGTCGCTGGCGATCCTTATTGACTCGCTCAGACCTCAGCCAAACCAATATCCCCATTGTTATTACTGCTTGCTGTGTGCTTCACAATCTCTGTGAGAGCAAGGGGGAGACCTTTATGGCAGGGTGGGAGGCTGAGGCAAATCGCCTGGCTGCTGATTACTCGCAGCCAGACACCAGGGCGATTAGAAGAGCACACGATGAAGCGCTGCGCATTAGGGAAGCTTTGAAAACCAGTTTCATGACTGGCCAGGCTACAGTGTGAAATTTATGTTTGTTTATCCTTCCTGAAAACCCGCCCCCTTTATTGACTCATTCTCTGTAAGGAACCCACCCTCCCCCTTCCCCCAGCTTGCTTTCAAAGGAAATAAAGTCACCATTGTTTAAAAATCATTTATTCTTTATGAATTGATTATAAAAAGAGGGAGAGAACCTGAGTGGGGTTTGGGAGGAGGATCAGCGGGAAGGAAAAGCCCAGTAAAAAAAGGTTAAGAAAATGGCAGCCTTTTGCTTGGGCTGTCCACTGGGGTGGAATGGGAGGGTGTACGGAGCCTCCCCCCCCGTGTTCTTACACATCTGGGTGGGGAGGCTATGGAAAATGGTGAGGAGGTAGGGGGGTTATACAGGGGCTGTAGCGGCACAGAACCTGAGTGGGGTTTGGGAGGAGGATCAGCGGGAAGGAAAAGCCCAGTAAAAAAAGGTTAAAAAAATGGCAGCCTTTTGCTTGGGCTGTCCACTGGGGTGGAATGGGAGGGTGTATGGAGCCTCCCCCCCCCGTGTTCTTACACGTCTGGGTGTGGAGGCTATGGAACATGGTGAGGAGGTAGGGGGGTTATACAGGGGCTGTAGCGGCACTCGGTTCTCCAGCAGCCGTTCCTGAAGCTCCACCAGACGCCGGAGCATGTCTGTTTGCTCACGCAGCAGCCCCAGCGTTGCTTCCCGACTCCTCTGATCTTCCTGCCGCCACCTCTCATCTCGAGCGTCTCTCCTCTCCTCACGTTGGTCCCTCATGTCCTCACGTTGGTCCCTCATGTCCTCACGTTGGTCCCTCATGTCCTCACGTTGGTCCCTCCTGTCCTCACGGTCACTGGCTTCTTTCCTATACTTGCAAACCGTCTCCTTCCACTCATTCAGATGAGCTCTTTCATTCCTGGTGGATTGCATGATTTCGGAAAACATCTCTTCTCTCGTTTTTTTTTTACGACGCCTTATCTGGGATAGCCTTCGGGAAGGAGGAGGGAGGCTTGAAACATTTGCACCTGCTGGAGGGAGTGAAAAAAGGAGAGAATTTTTTTAAAAGATACATTTTTCAGAACAATGCTTATACTCTTTCACGGTGTATACTATTCACATTACATAGCACATGTGATTTCTGTGCAAGGTCGCATTTTGCCTCTTAATATTGAGTGCCTGTGGCTTTGCTGCTAGAGATCACAGACGCAGGTCGGGGCAACAGAATTCACCTTGCATGCTGCCATGGTAAGCCACTGTCTTTAGGCTTCTGCGCCCTGCTTTCCCACATACCAAGCAAAGCCCGTTGTGCTGCAGTTTTCCTGTTAGCTTGTTTTCTGCTGCTGAAGGTTAACACCCCCCCCCCCATCCAATTCTCTGGGATGAGTGCTTTATCCCTCCCCCCACCGCCTGGCTGGTATCAGGGAAGATCCCAGCAGGAACCAAACTAACCCCCCCCCCCCACCCGCCATGAATTCTCTGGGATGAGTGCTTTATCCCTCCCCCCACCGCGTGGCTGGTATCAGGGAAGATCCCTGCAGGAACCAAACTAACACCCCCCCCCCACCCGCCATGAATTCTCTGGGATGAGTGCTTTATCCCTCCCCCCACCGCGTGGCTGGTATCAGGGAACATCCCTGCAGGAACCAAACTAACACCCCCCCCCCCCCACCCGCCATGAATTCTCTGGGATGAGTGCTTTCTCCCTCCCCCCACCGCGTGGCTGGTATCAGGGAAGATCCCTGCAGGAACCAAACTAACACCCCCCCCCCACCCGCCATGAATTCTCTGGGATGAGTGCTTTATCCCTCCCCCCACCGCCTGGCTGGTATCAGGGAAGATCCCTGCTAGCAAAACGCGAAAAGCTCTGGGCCAATCCTCCCCCCCCCCCTTGCACTTGGCTAAATGCAGGGAAGGATTTCTTTTCAGCCACAGGCAAACAGCCCAGTAGGAACGGCCACCTCAGTCCCCTTAATTAAATTCCCTTATTTCAACCAGGTTACCCTAAGCGATATCACTCTCCTGAGGATTACACAGCAAGATAAAGAACGGATGTTGCTTGAATGCCAGCAAACACCGGGACCATACGCTGCCAGGCTCTGTCAGGCAATGATACCAGATTACTTGCTACTAGCATGGCGTGGTCAAGTGTCCTACCATGGAGGACGGAATAAGGCTGCACTGCCCAGAAACCTTGTGGCAAGGCTTTTGGAGTACCTCCAGGAGAGCTTCATGGAGATGTCCCTGGAGGATTTCCGCTCCATCCCCAGACATGTTAACAGACTTTTCCAGTAGCTGTACTGGCTGCGAATGCATCCCAAGTGCTCAGGGCAAATTAATCATTAAAAATGCTTGCTTTTAAACCATGTTTTATATTTTAAAAGGTAAACTCACCTGAGGTCCCTTCCATGGGGTCATGGTCTTGGGTGCTGGCTTGGGAGGCTTGGGAGGGTACTTCAGTCAGGGTGAGAAACAGTTCCTGGCTGTTGGGGAGAACGGAGAGCTGGGTGCTCTCTGCCAGCTCGTCCTCCTCCTCCTCCTCTTCCCCTTCCGCGGAATCATCAGGTGTCCCTGATGAGATTATCCCCAGCTCGGAATCCACAGTCAGAGGTGGGGTAGTGGTGGCGGCCCCCCCTAGAAATGCATTTAGCTCAGCGTAGAAGCGGCATGTCCGCGGCTCTGACCCGGAGCGACCGTTTGCCTCCTTTGCTTTTTGATAGGCTTGTCTGAGCTCCTTGACTTTCACGCGGCACTGATCTGTGTCCCTATTGTGGCCTCTCTCCATCATGCCCTTGGAAATTTTTTCATAAGTTTTGGCATTTCGTCTTTTCGAACGCAGTTCAGCTAGCACTGAATCCTCTCCCCATATAGAGATCAAATCCAGTACCTCCTGTACGGTCCATGCTGGTGCTCTTTTTCGATTATCAGCCTGCATGGTTACCTGTGCTGATGAGCTCTCTGTGGTCACCTGTGCTCTCCACGCTGTGCAAACAGGAAATGAAATTCAAATGTTCCCGGGGCTTTTCCTGTCCACCTGGCCAGTGCATGCGAGTTCAGATTGCTGGCCAGAGCGGTCACAATGGTGCACTGTGGGATAGCTCCTGGAGGCCAATAACATCGAATTGCGGCCACACTAACGCTAATTCGAATTGACAAATTCGATTTTGGCGCTACTCCGCTCGTCGGGGTGGAGTACAGAAATCGAATTAAAGGGCCCTTTAATTCGAATTAAATGGCTTCGTTGTGTGGACGGTTCCAGAGTTAATTCGAATTAAAGCCACTAAATCCGAATTAAAGGTGTAGTGTAGACCAGGCCCTAGAGTGAGTTATATAAATTAACCTGTTTGTGAATTAAATACCACTGTCCTAGCTATAGGTATTGCAGTGTTGGACAACTGTTCTCTTCATAGCCACCTATGTAGTGCCTAAACTCCCTGAATTGATTCTGTGCTCTAAAAATCAAGATTGCCAAATCCATATTACATCTTTCATAAGGTGCTGCAACCCATCACTGCAGCAGACAGCTTGCCATAAATATTAGTAAGAGGTAGAGTGAAATTCCTGTAAAAGAAGATTAAAAGAAACCACTTTGAAATTGGCTGAGCAAAGTAAGGCATTCATGTACCTCCTAATGTTGTAAATCAACGTATAATGTATAGTCACTGACTAGTTAATTAACAACTTCATATTCTGCCAGCAAAAAGAGGGTCACAAAGGACAAGATACAGACTGTACAGTAATTTCACCAAGGTCTGTATTACCTCTAAGGCCAAAATATTGTTGTTTCAATGGCTGTAACTCCTGAGCCACATTCAGACCTTCTTCAGAAGCAACTTCCTCTATTTCCCACCACCACCACTGCCCCCTTTCTTTCTGTCTTCTGTTGTATACTTTTCATTCTCAGTAATATACTGTGTCAGGTAATTCTATAGTAGTTGGTTGTGTCAGCAGTACTTCTGTGCTTGCTCGTAAATAAATGATACAAATTCAAACTGGACATGATGGCCCGGCACTTAAAAGTAGCCTCAAATTGCAACTTCTAAATTGTAAAAGCAAGAATTTGCATAATCAAGTGGATATTCGTAAATGCAAATCGGGAGCTTAGATACTTAATTGTGAGAGCTGCAAGTGCAAATAAGGATGTCTTTTGCACTTTGTGATGTTATCTGATTAAAATATGGCCATGTAGATCATTGTTGCTACTACTGTTACCTTGTACAAGATTTGTTGCAATTATGTCAGGTAAGGTGTCTATGGAAAGGTTATGATTTGCTGAATATTATTATGCTATTTGTATGCATGTATCACTTTTGTATCTGAAGTTATGAATATTAACTATGTACCTGTATTTCAAATATTTGCTCCTGTGGTAACACCCACATCGTATTTAGCCTGCACATCTTGAAGGAACTATTCAAGTTAAATGGCTCATCAAGGAACACTTAATTCACAATGGACCATGGAAGATGCCCATCTACACTTAATGGACTTTCCTGTGGTGGCCTCTGCTATATGACTAAGCAAAATCATGCATGGACATGTGACTACAAACACTGTCTTGTTACCTGTAATTTTCCACGGTGAGAACAATGGGTTTCCCTGCACTTAGCAGAAGCTATAAAAGGCCCTGGAAACATCTCCATTTTGCCTCTTTCCTGCTCAAACCTCTGGACCATGAACTTATACTAATGGGAGCATTCTAACCAAAGGACTGAGGACCTTCCAATGATTTAGAAGCAACCAGAGACTTGACTTAAGCCAGCAGTTTATTCCATCACTGCTCCAAGCCTGATCCAAGAACTTTGCAGTTACTGTATGTATTTGATTCCTTTAACCAATTTTAACTTTTTCTTTCTATCTTTCTATCTATAAATAAACCTTTAGATATTAGATACTAAAGGATTGGCAACAGTATGATTATTGGGTAAGATCTGAGTTATATATTGACCTGTGTGTTTGGCTGGTCCTTTGGGATCAGAAGAACTCTTTTGTTTGATGAAATTTGGTTTTAAATAACTCATCTTTAAGTCTAGTGTCTAGGTGTTGAATCCAGGACTGGAATTCCTAAGGAAACTGCTTTTCTGACTTCTTGTTAGCCAGTGTGGTGAGACAGAAGTTTACTTTTGTTGCTGGTTTGGTATATCTTATGGGAGAATAACCACCAGTTTTGGGGTGTGTCTGCCCTATGTCTCAGCATTTTGTCCTGAATTTGGTATTCTCAGTTGTGACCCATAGAGGCACGGTGACACACTCAAATTGGTGTGCACCAAATTCTGAGGACAAAGGATCAGAGGCTACTTTAGCAGATTTGACCCAAAACAGCTCAATCCAAAAAACAAAAATTATTTTTTTAAAAAAGAATTTAAATGTTATTCTTCATAGAAAACTCTGAGGTCACTTTAAAATTAAGGATGTTAAAAATTAGTGTTTCATACCTACAGACAGTAAATCCAATCCTAGAAACTAAACATTTACACCAAACCAGTATGTTCACTTTCTGTACAATCAGAAAACGACTGAGAAGCATAAACAGTGAAAGCTGGGAATGTTGAAAAGGGATGAGAAGAACTATAAGTACCCTGGAACATATTTACTGTATGTAAAAATAGTACAGTGACATTTTAAATAGATGAAGGATCTAGTGGTTTAGTTCAAATAAGCTGCATCAACACTGCAATTCTTATCTCGGAGATCCCAAGTCTCCAAAAGTGGGCTAAAATTCAGTCAAAAGCAGATAACACCACTAGGAAACGTTTCCTGATATTCAGAATATATTTCCCTATACTACTTTTAATCTAATTTATTCCTGTAGTACCACAGGAAGTAGTTCCTTTTCCCTCCTCCATGTCTTATGTATCATTACCTCTATTACATTATATTATTTTTATTACCGTTTCTACCCTTGAATTTCTAAGCAGTTTTAGATGCTCATACTTGCTGTTTATCCAAACTGTACAGGTAGTGTACTATATTTCAGATGGTTCTCTGTAGCTGGGAAAGAAAAAACTTGCTTCAATGAAAATTTCAGCAATTCCACCCAAGGTAAAAATTTCCCAAAATCTGTATCTATCTGTAGATAGGGCTAACTCAGTGGTTTGAGCATTGGCCTGCTAAACTCAGGGTTATGAGTTCAATCCTTGAGAGGGCCATTTAGGGATCTGGAACAAAAAGCTGTCTGGGGATTGGTCCTGCTTTGAGCAGGGGGTTGGACTAGATGAGGTCCCTTCCAACCCTGATATTCTAAGGTGACTGAGAGAATCTTTTATTGGACCAACTTCTGTTGGTGAGAGAGACAACCTTTTTGAGCCACACAGAGACCTTATATTACCTCACTCAACTTGTCTCTCTAATATCCTGGGAACAACACTGTTACAACTTCTCTGCATATAGCATCACATGATTGTCCTGGAAACAGTTCCTTTTTCCAGTTCTGTTGATGACTGAGAGACCTGGGGCAATTGATTTAGGAGCAAATTTTCAAAAGTCTCCAGTGATTTTTTTTTTTCTCTACGCTTAACTCAAGGTACCCCACCAGAGGCAGATTACCTTTTTGTGGGGCCCTGGGCCTGAGCAAATGGGGGGCCCCTCCCCACCACTTCTGCCTGCAGTCCCTTCCTCCACCACCCCCCCCCCCCCCAGCGTTCCTGCCAGGGAGTGGGGCCCGGGCATGGTGGCTTGCCTCTCTCTGCCTGCTGATTTGTTATTATTTTATTATATCATTTTAATGATCATTTGGGAAGTTATGAAAATGGTAAGCAGCTATTTGGTGTATAGATAGATAGACAAGCAACAAACTATGTAATGCGTATATATAAATGGATATAGCTTTACTTTCTCTGAGTTTTCAGTTGATGGATGAATAAAATAGCTTGACTTACTGGCCTTTGATAGGAAGAGCTTTCTTGTCTGCTCCATGCAGGATGACACTAATAACATGCTTGGCAAGAAGGTGTCTTTCATTATTCTTTACTACTTAGCAGATGACATGGGGAGGTTCAGGAGGTGCACAAGCAGAATGAGAGTAGAAACTCTTTTGCAGTGCTGATGAGATGGCAGCACTTGCCCTAGGCCTTAACGCACACACACAAAGTAAGAGGCTGAGGTGGGGGGGGGGGGAAGTTGCCCCTCTTCCTTTGTGTGGGAGTTCAGTACATGCATGTGGGGCAGAGCCATACGTGTGCAAGTGTGACGGACAGCCGCTATATTGGCCGAAACCAAGGATTGAGCGGGGACCATCAGAGCTAAAACCACGAGTCTCTACATCATCAGCAAAAGTACCAGGCCCTGTAGCTAGGGGCTGTGACAGACTCTCATTGTCTGTGTATTGAGCACAGCGGCAGGGGCAGAGGGGGAAACGCATAACACACAACAATGGGTTTTACAAGTGAAGAGGCAGTGTGATCTAGGGGATGAGGCTCTGGGCTGGGAGTTAGGTGAAATGGGTTTTATTGTCAGCCACCTCTGATGTATGAACTTTACCTCTGTGGTGCCCTCACATCCTTTGTGTGTCTCCTCTATTTAGATGGTATGGTTTTGAGTCAGGAACTGCCTGTTATGGGTTTCTTCACCTCTAATATAGGGGTGTCCTGATCTGGATTGGGGCATCTAGGCACTACCCTAATACTAACGAATAATAAGGCTAGACCTGTTTCAGCGCTGTCTTCTGTGGTGGCAGTAGCTCTGCATGAGGAACTCTTTCCTTTGTCATTGCAGGTAATGTTAACTGTGTCCTGATGCAGATATATGTACTGATTCCGTCGACAAAATTTCCTCTTATTTGTACATTTTGAAGAGCCGGAAGAAGGAAATTTCTGGTTTTACCAAACCAGCCTCATGAGATTTTTTTTATCATTAAAATAGGTGCAAACCATGCACCAGCTGGTTAAGACAATAGCCAAATTAATGGCTGGGTGAATAACTCAATTTCCTCCTGTCCAAATATTCACTGAAACAAAAATATTGCTTCCAATGTGTTCATGCCCTTTCTGTGTTTGCTTTCCATAAATATTCTAGGGAACAAGTTTACTAGCAGAAAAGTTAATTTTAAGCAAATTTTAGACAGTCACTGAAAAACAACTTTGAATTTATCTATACAAACATCAGTGATCTAATTCTAAGAGTTGTGGTCAACCAATTATAAATTATAACCTCTGTCCAATCAAACCCAATCCAAATAGCTTAATTTTAATAATGAAATAGCTATAGTAAACGACTCTTGAGCAATGTATAGACCAAGAATTATTTATTTATTGAAGTTATTCTGTGAATGAAGTTGGGTGAGAAATTCAGGCAAATATTAAATGGTTTGTGGACAATTTGTGAATTGAAACAATTGCAAAATTAGTTGAATAAATTATTTGCTACAAATTATTCCCTGAGCGCTAGTTGAAGTCAGAGTTAAATGCCTATCTGCTTTTATTGTTATCACTGTCTGCAATGAAGAAAGCTAATGTAAAATACCTTGTGAGGTAATCCAAACATTAATGAACCATTCCAGGTCTTTCTGAGTGTTCTCAAATTTGTGGGAAATGTACTCTGTGGAATCCAGACATTTTATACCTATCATGTTATACCTATGTCTGCTAGATTGAAAAGTCCATTATTAAATATTTATTCCACATGTAGATAGGTTAACAGGTGACTTGATTACAGTCTTAGTGCAGTGTGCTGCTGGCTTCACTACCCACTCTTTCGGGGTAGTGGTGTTTTGATAGCATTGATGGTAAGCAGGGCCGGCTCCAGGCACCAGCGTAGGAAGCAGGTGCTTGGGGCGGCTAATTCAAAGGGGCGGCACTGTGTCCGGTATCGGGGCAGCACGTCCAGGTCTTCGGTGGAAATTCAGTGGTGGGTCCCTTATTCCCTCTTTCTTTGCCACCGAAGAGGAAGAGAGGGGGGACCCGCCGCCGAACTGCCGCAGAAGAAGCAGCGCGGTTGAGCTGCCGCAGAAGTGCTGCCGCTCGTTTTTTTTTTTTTTTTCCACTTGGGGAGGCAGAAAAGCTGGAGCCGGCCCTGATGGTAAGGTCCAAAGTATCTAGAAATAACTTCCTCAGAACAAAACCAGTGAAGGAGAGAGATGCAAATCCTTGGCTGTTCCTTCATTTACAGTAAATCTGTAGTAAATCACATGACCTGCCTTGACTTCAGTCCAGTCTGAAAACATGTTTGTCTTAAGATGTCATAAAGACAAAGAGGAAATATCATTATCCCATATGCTCTAACCCTGTTTAGAAATATCCATTACGATGTAGTATAGGACTAGATCAAGGCCAGTTATTTGTTACACTCTGATTAATGGGCAATGACTGTAGATGGTTTTTTCTTCAGAACCCTCCACAAAATGTGTACATGAAGTCATCTTTTCCCACGCTCTGGAGTGCTGTTATTCCCAGGGGTGTGGGACATGTTGGTGTACAACTGATTTTTGGAAGACAATAATAAAAAGATGCTGGGAAGCTGGAGGAATTCCATTATGTAGTTCTCCTCTCTCAATACAAACTCTTCTATGCTGCAGCAGCTGGAGAATGACATATTGCATCATCTGAAGACATGAGGCCAAAATTTTCATTTGGGTGATTACACTTAATGTGCCTGATCATATCTCTGGTGTCTAGATTAGCAAAATTGTCCGTCTTGCATATGTGCATTTAATAGTGAACAGATAGAACTGCAATTAATCTATTATGAATCAGCTGATCTGCAATAAAAATGAGCCAACAAGTTTCTTGAACCCAGAACTCTCTCTGTTCTGGCTATCACAATTGTGACTGCTTTCTGCCATGGATAAGCTGATCCACGAATTAACTCTGTGTGGGAAAAATGAATCATCCTGTTGACCCTGGCTCTTCCAGTTGTGTGTGTCTTGCTGTTTGTGATTTCTAAGCAAATTTCCTGATTTGCTATTGATGTTCCTACTGCAGGTCTCAACGTTATGAGGATTATAACTGATATCATCATAATATCACTTTCACTTAGTACTGCATCTAGCAGATGCTGCATTAACTAGTCATGTCAATTACACTTGCATTTCTAACCTAATGAGACATTTGGATGTATAGGTAGCTGACTGCATCCGCATGCTAGGCAGTTAGACATCTAAAGGCCATTGCTTATGACTAAAAATAATTGCAGGTCCAAAACTGCAGTCACAATTCAATTACAGTGCCATTTGGGTGCGCAAAAAAAAGGCAAAGCTTTAAAAGCGTAGATTTATATCCTTTAAATATGTTCGGTCACTATCGTGGCCTTAAGCCCTTCCTATCAGTGAATTTAAAATAGACACAAAAAAGGGAACAAGTTAGTAGCAGATGGAGGAGCACAGCTGAAGTGCAGTATTCATCAGATGTGATATATATATAAAAGGTGTTAAGTAGATTCTATTACACTCAGACTCACACCTACTTATACAACTTACCATTGTATAAGGGAGCCCGTGTTGCTGTAATTTATGCCCAGCAGCTGGAAGAACCATTAAGGTAAAGTATGGTAAAGACTGCTTTAATTTACATGTCCTTAGACCCTTTTACTTTTTTTAAACTACACATTGCTCTCTTTTGGGTCCTCGACATGAGAGTTACATTATGTGACTCCCTCTAGACACACTTGTTATTTCCAATCCGGTTCACTCACACCCACCACCAAGTAGGGGTGCTGGGGGTGCTGCTTCACCCCCCCGGCTTAAAGTGGTTTCCATCATATACAGGGTTTACAGTTTGGTTCAATGGCTGTCAGCACCTCCTCTATAAAAATTGTTCCAGCACCTCTGCCCTACAGGAAAAGAAGTGATGTATAGCAATAGCATTTCTTAAGTATTCAGTTCACATTGTTACTACTGTATCCCATGTGCCACCGTATCACTAGTGGGTGCTTGTTAGTGTTCCTCCCACCTGTTAAAGAGGAGTGGTTCTCAGCACATTTGCATGGAAGTCCACCCCACTCCCATTGTAAAAGCCATTAATTAGTAAGTCCAACACATCAACATTGGTGTTTGTACCAAAATGGGATGAAATATTGAAATATCTTGGTTTTGGAGTGGGAAGTTTCACATTTTTAATTTGAAACATTTTGGACTGCTTCATTTCTGGAGAAATTGAAATATTTTGTTTTGGATTGTTATACCAAATCGAAACATTTCAGCTTGGATCAACATTAAGCTTTGTCCTTGTGAGCTGCAGGGTGCCTCATTGGAATTACAATATGGGTGCCTTCTGCCTTCCTTCTCCTCTATGGATTGGGTTCCTTGGCTGGAGTACATCTCCTATGATGTACCATGTCAATTCAAACTGAGGGGAGACTGATGCTCCATGGGAGATGTAGTCCAGCCAAGGAACTCAGTCCATAGAGGAGAAGGAAAGCAGGAGGTGCCCAAACTACAGCTCCCTTGAAGCACTATGGCAGCTCAGGAAAACACAGATTGATGTCAACCTGAACCCAAAATGAAATATTTCATTTAGATTTTCCCAGCAAAAAAATATTTCAACAGAAAATTCCTAGCTAGCTGTACAGCCAGGTAAGCGTGTATGCTTTTCACCTGGCTCTTTTATTAAACCATGATTGTGGTTGTTGAAAGACACACTAGTGGTTCTTCTCCCAATGACAAATTAGCTCTGTCACACTAGTAAATTAAGTCACTATGCCACTTTGCTTCTTCAACACACAAAGTTAGTGCCCATCCATGGTCATGCATGTAGAATAGCACCTCTATTGAAAAGATCATGCAATGTTTTTGCCAGAGACTCAAAACATCTCCATATTTTCAAGTTTATTGTGCCTTTGACTTGAAATAATTAATAAGCTGAAAATAGATCACAAACATTTGAATATTCTCTAAATGGTGTAATGGACGGTAGGGAAGAAAAGTGGCAAGCAACAAAAGGTTATTTGTTTCAAAATATTGTTATTTTCCATTGATTTTTAACTAAGGTCCCTATAGCTTCATAAACCTTTGTGTGTATGCGCTTTTCTCAATTTTAATCAGGCTCAGTTGTCAACCAGACTTCTTCAAGTGGTTATTTTCCTACTTTCAGGTACTACACTCTGTTTCTAGAATGTCTGAGGAAGCCATTCATTCTGTCTGTGACAGATTTGCAGCTTGAGTCCTGCCTTACCTAGATAGTTACAAACACTGGGCTCAATTCTCTGTTATCCTGCATGGTGTGCAGTCATCTTCACCATTGCCAAGTGGGTGTAATATGCTACTAAATCAGAATGATAGCATTTTGCTCTCACTTTAGATTGGTCTAAATGACTATACAGGGTGCAGGCCAGAGCAGAATCAAACTTCACCCCACCCCACGCTACTAGCTCTTCAGTTTTAAAAATCATTTCATTGGAGCTACCAAGGAAGAGAGGGAGGTTTTTATATATATATATATATATACACACACAAAGAACAGCTTTTGTATATAATCAGAATTACTATTATTTTTCATTAATAGAACAACAAAATAAAAGAATCACTAGAAGGTCTCTATGAGACAAAGTGTGTGTGTCTCCAAGGCAAAAGACTACATCTGAACACAAAATGGCCACTGCCTTTGCAGCAGGAAGGTGACTTTCTCTCTATTTACAAATCCATTGCATACTAAGGTTATGAAATAAACTATATACACCACCATCAGAATGGAGAAGTCAGTGTTGGGCTGACTGGTTTTTTTGGAGCTGGGGACATGTTCTCTGCAGCACTTTCCAGGTTGTCCATATTAAAAAGTAGTTCAACAGTCTTAAGGGTAGGAAAGAAGGATTGAGTGGAAGCAAATGAATGTGAACTAAAAATACTCAGATATAATGTTCATCTATAAGGTGCAGAAAGTGTGTTTTGAATGAGTTAAGAGGAATGAGAGCAAGCTTGTTGTGGGAAACCTGTGTGAGTGGAGGACTAAAAGAGTCTGGAAGAAACCGGTTTTACAGTCAGGTCTGGGCAATTATGAAATAAACAGATTAAAATCCAGTGGAGGAGACATGCATTCATAAGTTAAAGTAGATAGAACCTTTAATGTCTTTAAGGGATCAGATAATTACAGATGTAACTCCACCAAGGGTTAATTTGCTCCTACACTTCTGTCCTTGAGCCCAGCCTCTCTGAGCAAGTTCACCCCTTGAAAGAAAAAGGGAAATAAAGAGTGAAAAAGGCACTTTACCTTTGACAAATTGGTGATATCAGTTATTAATATGTAAAATCAGGGGCAGCTCTATGTATTTTGCCGCCTCAAGCATGGCAGTCAGACGGCTTTCGGCCGTACCCACCGCCGAATTGCCACCGAAGCTGCGGGACCGGCAGACCTCCCACAGGCGCGCCGCCGAAGGCTCCCTGACTGCCGCCCCCACAGCGACCGGCAGGCCGCCCCCTGCAGCTTGCCACCCCAGGCACGCGCTTGGTGCGCTGGTGCCTGGAGCTGCCCCTGTGTAAAATAATCAGTGGGGTAGATATGGTCAGATGAGCAATGAATGGGGAAAAATATGTATCACATTCCATAGTGTAATCCAGCCCAGTGAGGTGTTGTCACCATCTGCCCTGCAACCTTGGGTGCCTCACAATGCTTTGCTGTTGTAGCTCTCGACTTGGGCTGCTCACAATCAGCATGCAGGACATACCCTGCATGTCTGTGTATAGCAACAGTGACCCCAGCAGCCAGTCAGTGATACACCAGCCACCTTTTGGCTTCCAGCATCCTTGATTACTACCTGCAGGGTGACTCCAACACACTCCCAGTCCCGAATTTTCCCCAAAACGTGTTCTGCACTGTCCAGTCCTCTCCTGGGTGGATCAGATAGTATAGATCCATTGTTCCTATCAGGGGTCAATATATTGGTCTGTTGCTCCTTTAAGGGGTCAAGCTAGAACAGTTTGCTACTTGAATTGGAGTTACCAAACAGTTCAGTTTAAACACAACCATGGATTAGTTTTGATTAAAGAATAAAACAAGTTTATTTTAACTACAGATTTTAAGTGAGTGCTTCCCTAAAGTCCCTGTTATTCTGCTCCCCCCTTTTGCAAATCACACAGTAGGGAATGGGAGATTCCTTACTATTCCCTTCCCATTCTTGTGCAGGTGCATAAGGCAAAACCTAGCCCTGAATCTGTTTTCTACCTAAATTTTAAACTCAGATGGTGTCTTGCTGCATTTCTGTAACACTGAAATCATTGTTGTCCTTATGTAAATAATAATGACAAAAATGGTCCTATACATTGTATGCACAGAATGGCACCTGAAGTGTGAAAGCAACTCCAGTGTTAGTACATCTTAGAAACATCATTGTTTACAGATTCCAGATTCAGTGACTATTGTCAAGAACCTAACTCCCTTTTATTTGCTCTTGGTGTGATTCCATACACTGCTTCAGGGTAGCTGAGAACATAGCTACTCTGAACTGGCAAGCATCCATACAGTTCCAGTCCTTTAGGTAAAGTCCTGTTGGATTACATTACAAAGTGATATTTTTGGCTCCCTTCCACCAAAGCCTAGTATTAACAAATGCAGAGATTAACACAGAATTATCATCATGGTTGAATACCTTTTGACAAAAATTAACACACATTATACAGCTGATCAGGAACTTTGTATAAGCTGTTAAAGGCTATATGCATCAAAATTATTAATTTGTGCCTTAATGCATTTCATCATCTTAAAGAACATAAATAAACTTCTTACACTCTACTAGCCCTTAGGCAAGTAGTTTCCATAGAGGTACCCAGAATGAGATATTTTGGGAACCAAGCTTTAGGAGATTAGAGTATTGGTAAAGCATGGGGTCTATGAGAGAGAGATCTTGTGAATTGAACTGCAGAATCAAAACATTTGAAATCTACTGCCTTAGATCCACCTGGAAATATTGGGGTGAGTATTCAGAGGCCAATAGATAGTAGGGAGGAAGGAAACAAAGGCAAATATGGAGTTGGTGGGTGCAATGAACATAAGAAGGCTGGATACAATGAGACATGGCCTTGCATTGGAGGGGAGGTATAGGGTGGAATTCTGGAGGGAAGTAATATAGAATTTGTGGGCCTGGATGGGAGAAAAGACTTTTTTGTTGAAGTGGAGGGGAGAGAAAGATGACAGCTTGAATGATTTTTTGGGAGGAGAGAAGAAGCTTAAAAGGAATTTTCGGGTAGAAGTGGAGTTTTGGGGGTGGATAAGAGAAACATTTTTGAAGGGGACAGAGCATGCCTTAGATCCCATGAAGAGCAGGGGGATTTTGAAAGTTCACCCTTTAGGTGGGCGAGAGTTTACTTCATTGCCCTTCTCCAGTGCTAAAAACCCAACTCCCATAGAAAAGCACCTGGAGACCCAGAATTCAATCACTGAGGATTTTCAGCAAGGACTGCACAGGGGTCAATCTCCCCACAACCAAGTTCAAAAGAACAAAAGGAATGAACTTAAATCTTAAGTACTAGCTTGACAAAATCTTATGATAAAGAAACATAATAAATAACTGAATTTGTACAACATAACATGGCTACTTTATAAGCTACATACATTATCTTCACAGTTATACATAAACACAAATTAAAAAAAAAATAATCTAAGCAAGTCAGTCCCCTCAAAAACACAGTGAGAAGAAACTCAGAGTTCCCAAAAGCTTAGGCTAAGTTCACCTGAGTCTCAGTTAGAGTCTTCGATCACCAAATCTATACAGTCTGCTGACTCAAAAGCAACGTCTTCCCTCCACTCGCTTGTAGAAATTTTCAGCATGAATCCATGCAGACTCTTCCTCTTCCCCTGCTGAAATCACTCAGCTGGCTAGTTAGCTAACTAACCATTCAGTTAAGTATGTAGATTTTTAAAAGCCCTGTTACAAGAAAAGACAACTGAGAATATCAAAATATAAATGACTTCCCCCATTATAACATTTAAATAAAAGAAGAGTTGGTGAATCATACTAGTTGACACAATTTAACTAAAACAGTTTGGCTAAAATCAAACATTCAAAGTATAGAATTAAAATACATTTTTCACTCCCAGTTTTCACTTTCTACAATTAACATTGCCAGGGCATCCCTGTTGGAGGGTTAACAATAGCACTAACCTGCTGCAAAATGCTTCAGAGTTAGGGAAAACAGCCTGCTTTCTGGTCCTGTGGTTCAGCTTCTCCCAACCCACACAGTGCACATGGCCTTTTGCAAAGCAGCTGCCTTCATGGAGTCTGAGTCCAGCAACAGGGAAACTATTGATACCAAACCCAATCCCAGAAACATCTAAGGCCTGGTCTACACTAGGCTTTTATGTCGAATTTAGCGCCGTTACATCGAATTAACCCTGCACCCGTCCACACCACGAAGCTATTTAGTTCGACATAGAGCTCTCTTAAATTCGACTTCTGTACTCCTCCCCAACGAGAGGAGTAGCGCTAAATTCGAAATGGCCATATCGAATTAGGCTAGGTGTGGATGGAAATCGACGGTAATAGCTCCGGGAGCTATCCCAAAGTGCACCACTCTGTTGACGCTCTGGACAGCAGTCCAAGCTCGGCTGCTCTGACCAGCCACACAGGAAAAGCCCCGGGAAAATTTGAATTCCTTTTCCTGTCTGGGCAGTTTGAATCTCAGTTCCTGTTTGGACATCGTGGCGAGCTCAGCAGCACTGGCAACGATGCAGAGCTCTCCAGCAGAGATGGCCGTGCAATCTAATAGAAGGAGGGCCCCAGCATGGACTGATAGGGAAGTCTTGGATCTTATCGCTGTGTGGGGCGATGAGTCCGTGCTTTCAGAGCTGCGCTCCAAAAGACGGAATGCAAAGATCTACGAGAAGATCTCTAAAGCCATGGCAGAGAGAGGATACAGCCGGGATGCAACGCAGTGCCGCGTGAAAATCAAGGAGCTGAGACAAGGCTACCAAAAAACCAAAGAGGCAAACGGACGCTCCGGATCCCATCCCCACACATCCCGTTTCTACGAGGCACTGCATTCCATCCTAGGTGCGTCCGCCACCACTACCCCACCACTGACCGTGGACTCTGAGGATGGGATATTGTCCGCGGCAGGTTCCTCGTCGGACATGTTAGCGGACGGGGAAGATGAAGAAGGAGATGAGGAGGACGAGGCAGTCGACAGCGCTGGCACCGCTGATTTCCCCGACAGCCAGGAGCTCTTCATCACCCTTACCGAGATCCCCTACCAACCGTCCCCATCCCTTACCCCGGAGACAGAATCAGGGGAAGGATCAAGCAGTAAGTGCTTTAAATATCTAAACATTTATTTTTACAAGAACTGAAATATTTATAATATTAACAATGGCTTTTTCCTAAAGTGCTTAAACATGTAAACAATAATCTGCAAAAAAACTGGAATATTTACAATAGTAAGAAAGGGTTTTTCATGATTTGTCTGCCTTAGGCTCTTCACAATTTAGTCCCAAGTATTTAAAATTTTTTTTACAATGTCCGGTAAGTCATGATTCTGCTGCCCAAGACGCTCCACTCTTTAGTCCCAGTGCACCTACGCGAAAATCCGGTCAATATGGCCGGGGATAGAGGCGAAATCCTCATAGGAGAACTCCTCGTAGGTCTCATGAAGGTACATTTCCACCCTGTTCATCAGGTTCCTGGGTAGGGCGATCTTATTGGGCCCTCCGTGGTAGGACACGTTTCCGCGCCACGACACCATCAGGTACTCTGGTATCATTGCCCTGCAGAGCATGGCGGCAAACGGCCCTGGTTTCTGAAGGCTTTCTCGAAGCATCCTTTCCCTCTGGGACTCCGAGATCCTCAGCAGGGTGATGTCGCTCATGACGCCCTGCTTTGAATTAGGGAGGGGAATGTTAGTATTGGGACTGCTTTACAGCCACGCGGGGGAGGGAGAGGGGCAGCATACAGGGATCTTTCCCTGGGACAGCTGCTAGGGGGTGGGACAGGGGCATAGTTCATGCTGTCCTGATTGCTGGCAGCAGAGACTGGCATTGCTTTCAATGTGAAAGGAGGCCAGTGCTACTAGTACAGTGTTAAGCAGCCAGAAGTCTGCGGCTTACCATGATTGCACGCTACAGAAGTTCAGGTGTCCTGCCACGCTTCTCAGATAACTGCAAGACCACTGCAAGACCCCAGGCACTGAAGGCGAGGGCCGAAAATTCGACCTTGTCCTGAGTGCGCATGTGAGAGGTGCAGTGCATGGTCTTGTTCACAGAGAAAGACTAGGTTCTTTGTACACAACTTCATTTATCTGTCTCAGGAATTCACTCCCCTTTTCCCATTCACACAGACACATCTGCGACTGTCTCCCAACCCAGCCTGTCAGCACACTCCCAGAGGCTAGCGCAGATTAGGAGGAGGAAGAAGAAGACGCGAGAGGACATGTTCTCAGAACTAATGAGCTGCTCCCGAGCCCAGGCAGCCCAGCAGACACAGTGGAGGGAGAACTTGTCACAAATGCACCGAGCAGTCATGGAACGGGAGGAGAGGTGGCGTCAGGAGGACCAGCAGGCTACTGAAAAGCTGCTTGGACTAATGAGGGAGCAAACGGACACGCTCCGGCGCCTTGTGGATGTTCTGCAAGACCGGAGGCAGGAGGACAGAGCCCCGCTGCAGTCTATCTCTAACCGCCCTCCCCCGCCACCAAGTCCCACACCCCCCTCACCCAAAGTACAAAGAAGGAGGGGCGGCAAGGGCCGTTAAAACTTTCAGTCAACCCCTGCAGACTGCTCTAGCACTAGAAGGCTCTCATTCCCCAAAATTTCAAAAGTCCTTTCCTACACACCTCACAGAAGCCCCCGTGCAAGTTTCAACCCCCACGTTTCCTGTGTGGTTCATAATAAAATATTCGTTTCTGTTAATTACTGTTTCCATGATTTTCTTTTGGAGGACAGTCTGTCTGAAGGAGGGGAAGGGGCTTGGTAATTGGACAGGACAGTCACCTTTACCAGGGTACAGAGGCGGGGTAAGGTCCAGCATCAGGACACATACCCAGTGCAGTGACTAGTGACCCTGGTCAATCTGGGAGGTGGTTTTCATGTTCTGGGGGGGGGGGGGTTGCTCTGTGACTTTGTGGCGGGGGAGGGCAGTTACAGATCAAATGCATCACAGAGCCGCGCAGCAGGGGAGCTGTAACCCTCCTCCCCCTGCCAGACAGTCACATAGCCGACACATACACGCTGTCCCACCCAGGAGGGCTGGCAGGCTTTGTTGAAACAACCAGTCCACCACTGCGGAACCTGTCATTCCTGGAGTTTAGAAGCATCATTTGCATCACAACACTAAACCCGCACCCCGCCACAGTCTGCGTCCCAGGTTTAAAACATTCCCGCGAAAACAGTAATAAAGACAACGGTGTTCATTAACAAAACAGAACAGATTTTATTTTTTGGGAAGGGGGTGAAGGGGGTATGTAACTGGAGAGGATAGTCAACGGTAACTGGGTAAAGAAACGGTGGCAAGTTCAGCTTCTGTGTCCACAAACTTAAAATTCACTGGTGACCCTGCTCAGTCTGGAAACTGTCTTTCAAAGCCTCCCGGATGCACAGTGCATCCCGCTGGGCTCTTCTAATCTCCCGGCTGTCTGGCTGGGAGTAATCAGCAGCCAGGCGATTTGCCTCAACCTCCCACCCCGCCATAAAGGTCTCCCCCTTGCTCTCACAGAGATTGTGGAGCACACAGCAAGCTGCAATAACAATGGGGATATTGGTTTCGCTGAGATCACAGCGAGTCAGTAAGCTTCTCCATCTCCCCTTGAGACGGCCAAAAGCACACTCCACCACCATTCTGCACTTGCTCAGCCGGTAGTTGAACAGTTCTTTTTCTGTGTCCAGGGCGCCAGTATAGGGCTTCATGAGCCAGGGCATTAGCGGGTATGCTGGGTCCCCGAGGATCACTGTAGGCATCTCCACATCCCCAAGAGTTATTTTGTGGTCCGGGAAGTAAATACCTTCCTGCAGCCGTCTAAACAGACCAGAGTTCCTGAACACGCGAGCGTCATGAACCTTGCCCGGCCATCCAACGTTGATGTTAGTAAAACGTCCCCTATGGTCCACTAGTTCTTGCAGCACCATCGAAAAGTAGCCCTTTCGGTTGATGTACTGGCTGGCCTGGTGGTCCGGTCCCAGGATAGGGATGTGAGTCCCATCTATAGCCCCACCGCAGTTTGGGAATCCCATCGCGGCGAAGCCATCTATGATGGCCTGCGCGATTCCCAGGGTCACTACCTTTGACAGCAGTACCTTCACAATTGCCTTGGCTACTTGCATGACAACAACCCCCACGGTAGATTTGCCCACGCCAAACTGGTTCGCGACTGACCGGTAGCTGTCCGGCGTTGCAAGCTTCCAGAGGGCTATGGCCACTTGCTTCTGGACAGTCAGGGCTGCTCGCATCCGGGTGTCATTGCGCTTCAGGGCAGGGGACAGCAACTCACAAAGTTCCAGGAAAGTTCCCTTCCGCATGCGAAAGTTTCGCAGCCACTGGGATTCATCCCAGACCTGAAGCACTATGCGGTCCCACCAGTCCGTGCTTGTTTCACGGGCCCAGAATCGCCGTTCCACAGTATCCACAAGACCCATTGCCACCGTGATGTCCTCGGCACTGGGTGTCGTGGTTTCAGACAGGCGTGTGCTACTCTCGGAGTTCAGGTCCTCACCCCGCTGCCGTAGCCTCCTCGCCTCATTTCTCTCTATCTGCCTCTGGGAAAGGTCGATGATGAGCTGCGATGCGTTGACAACGGCCACAACTGCAGCGATGGTCGCAGCGGGATCCATGCTCGCAGTGCTGTGGCGTCCGCGCTGTCACTGACCAGAAAAGTGCGCGAACTGATTTCCCGCCGGCGCTTTCAGGGAGGGAGGGAGGGCGGTAGTGACGGACGGATGAGGACAGTTACCCAGAAGCACCCTCGACAAATTTTTTTACCCAGAAGGCAATGGCGGCTCGACCCAGAATTCCAATGGGCAGCGGGGACTGCGGGAACTGTGGGATAGCTGCCCACAGTGCACCGCTTCCAATGTCGACGCTTGCCCCGTTAGTGTGGACTGACAAAGTCGAATTACTGTCCTTAGTGTGGACACACACGTTCGACTTTGTAATATCGATTCCACATATTCGATTTAACTAAAATCGAACTACTCTCGTAGTGTAGACATACCCTAAGTGTGGAAAGCTAACTGTGCATCTGCCTAGCAAGAATGACCCAGACAACTCATTCCTACCCACTCCCCAGTAGATCTCTTAGAGATATCTCCTTATTAGGCATGTGGGTTACAAATGCACCAGACGATGACAAATGACAGATTTGCAAAAATTCTTCTGGGGGAGGATCCGCACTGATCCCCAGTACAAGGCCCTTGACTTCCCTTAGTTAAATATGTTTAAACTATACTGTTCCTAGGCTTTCTTTAAAATGGGTAATTATGAAAATGCTTATTAGACATTATAGTAAAAACCTTTCTTCTGACCCATACAATATCAACAAACAGTAATTAATTTTGTACAAAAACAATTAGAAAACAATACTTGTTTCAAAAACATACATCACTACTATATTCACAGG
This sequence comes from Emys orbicularis, assembly GCF_028017835.1. Taxonomy (NCBI): domain Eukaryota; kingdom Metazoa; phylum Chordata; order Testudines; family Emydidae; genus Emys; species Emys orbicularis. Next base: position 47,260,575 of record NC_088684.1, on the reverse strand, counting down.
GAATATAACTGCCTTCTACCAAGCTTTGAAAATAGATTTCAACAACATATGCATACATATACAGTAAAACCTGCCAAGAGCCACCACTCATGGAGTTAGCAAAAGTGATTGCTTCTAAGAGGTGGTCTCTCCCAAGGTTTGCACACCAGAGTGCAGTGGCTGCTGGCCAGGCCCCCAGCTTTGAAGTAACACTGCCTCCAGCAGTAGTGCAGAAGTAAGGAAGATGGGTTTCTGCTACAGGTTTGTTTTTATGGATGGGAGTAAGAAAGTGTGGTTGCTGGTCACAGAAGATAGGTCGTTGCTCTTCACATTTAAATTATAGGGGGAAAACATTCCGTTGCCTCTGCAAGTTGTCGCTTGTGACAGGCGGTCTCTCTTCAGAGGTGGTCGCTAAGGCAGTTTTTACTGTATTCTAACTGCAGAATTCTAACACTTCAGGGCCAGATGTTCAAAAAGGTCAATGCCTACAGGGATTTAGGGAACTCCACAAGTGGCCCACTTTTCAATAGAGCTCCACTCCAATTTAATAATCTAAATGAAATGGCCAGACTTCCACAAAAGTGCTCAGCCCCCAGCCACTCCCATTGTAGTATGAGAACAGCAGGGTGCGGGGCCCCTTTTTAGACTTCACAAAACAACTATTTATTAAATCTAGTGTTGATAGGAATATTGATGTATTATAATAGTGGAGATGCAGCCCAAAGGTCCTTCTTGTTTCCTATCCTATCTTTGATAGAGGAAAGTACCAGACAGAGGGGCGGCTCTAGCTTTTTTGCCACCCCAAGCACGGCAGACAGGCTGCCTTCGGCGGCATGCCTGAGGGAGGTCCGCAGGTCCTGCGGCTTCGGCCTACCCGCTGCCGAATCCGCGGGACCAGCGGACCTTCCACAGGCATGCCGCTGAAGGCTGCCTGACTGCCGCCCTCGCAGGGACCGGCAGGGTGCCCCCCGCGGCTTGCCGCCCCAGGCATGTGCTTGGAGCGCTGGTGCCTGGAGCCGCTGCTGATCAGATACATCAGAAAAAAGTGCAAGGGACCGCACAATGCTGGAATACCCTGCCTATAGCCAAAATATCTTCCTAACTCCTCCAGTCAGTGGTGGTTGTCTTATGCCTGGAAGCATTATAATGTCTAATCCTATTCTGAATCCTATTTAGCTCCTGGTCTCAAAGATATTTTGTGATATCAGGTTAATCCCTTTGAAGTCAATGGGACTACCCACAGTGCATAAAGTTAAGCACATGACTCTGCAGGATCAGGAACTTAGTTTGTACTTTTATATGTGACTGCTAGCGGAGCTGACTTCATAGAATTAAACCTTTACTCTCCAGACACTGAATTTCTGGTTTATAGATCCTGGTGCCCAAGGTAAATTACAGGTTAATTCAATGTGACCTCGGTAGTTTTCCCACTTGTTTGATGGCAGTGGTATCATGAAAGGATTTATGCAGTAGTTCACAGTGAGCATTGTGGGATGTGTTTACTTTAGTGGATTCCAGTAGAACAACTCAGGATTGACACCAGTGCAGCATAGCTCAGAATAAGGCCCAGAAACTTGACCCATGAAGCTATTCTTGAATTTGTGTTCTTCTACCTCAGTATTTTGTTTACTTGACACTGCATGTGTCCTTATAGACAATTCTGTGCTCAGGGCCGGCTCTGGCTTTTTTGCCGCCCCAGGCCCCCCCCCCCCAACGGCGGCGAGCTCTCCCCCCGGCAGACGGGGGGAGGGCGCCGGGGGGGAGGGCGGCCAGAGCCCCGGGGGGAGGCTGGGGCTCGGCTCTCCCCCCAGCGGCCAGGGGGCAGGGCGGCGAGAGGGCAGCGAGCCCCGGCGGGGGCTCCGCTCTCCCCACGGCGGCCAGAGCGCCGGGGGCAGGGCGGCGAGAGGGCGGCGAGCCCCGGCTGGGGCTCGGCTCTCCCCCCGGTGGCCAGGGGGCAGGGCGGCGAGATGGCGGCGAGCCCCGGCTGGGGCTCGGCTCTCCCCCCGGCGGCCAGAGTGCCGGGGGCAGGGCGGCGAGCCCCGGCCGGGGCTCCGCTCTCCCCCCGGCGGCCAGAGCACCGGGGGCAGGGCGGCGAGAGGGCGGCGAGCCCCGGCTGGGGCTCGGCTCTCCCCCCGGCGGCCAGAGCGCAGGGGGCAGGGCGGCGAGCCCGGCTGTGGCCCCGCTCTCCCCGGCGGCCGGAGCGCCGCGCCGCGCCGCCCCCCTCCAGGTGCCGCCCCAAGCACAAGCTTGGTGGGCTGGTGCCTGGAGCCGGCCCTGTCTGTGCTGCTGGTACTATTTCAAAATGTTCAGTATCTTCTTACCATAATTTGTTCTCATTAGGTTTATAATTGTATTCTGTGTGTTCATAGAACAATTAGCAGTGCTTTCCATTTATCAACATAACTTTAACTTTGAGTGTTTGGCTAGTTACCAAGCATATTTCATCCTTTTTTCCATTTTCTTTGCAATTTGCTCCAAGTTCAAGGTGCCACCAAATTATGTATCTTCAGCAAACTAACAAGTTTATAATTGGACATACTGTCTATCTCATTTATACAAATTGCAAACGGCAGAATAAGCAATGACCCTCATAAATCCCCGGTCCATTTCCTCAACCCCAGTTGGACATAAATCATCTATAATTACACTGTTTCCATTCTGTAGCTATTTGTAATTTTGTATTTATTCTTTTGCTCTGTCATGGATCTTTTCTGATTTAATTTAAATTGCAGTTATAAAGGGGATTTTTCCCTTCCCCGAAAACATTCATGTTGAAACCTGATTATTGGGCTGATCTATTGCTAGCAAAATAATAGTCAATTTCTGTTTTTATTAATATTTTGGCTAATGAGCTTTGTCTTTCCTCTGTTTAAACTGTGCAGCTGCAGTTATCTTGGCTAGTGGTGTAAATGCTGTTGCATAAGTGTTAAGCATAATTTGAAACCAGCACATTTTTGTACATTTTTGCAAAATAGCAAAAAGGCAATGCATTGGGGTGCCAGTTTTGCTAGCAAAACCGGATGGCTTGTTGTATTTGTTGTGATATTAATTCAACAAAATGACAAAATTCCTTCCAAATCACTGCAACATTTTGCAAAATTATATTGAATATTGCTTACAACAAAATCTTAGATTGGCCCTAAAGGGAGTGGTTAAGAGAATGGCTAAATCTTCAGACCCTGTCTCCTCGTTCAAAACATCACCTGGGTTGTTGTTTTTGATGTCTGCCCCACACAGAGAGAACAGTGGCTTATGTAGATGTGGCTTAGTGGTACAGGTACAATCCAACCCAGTTAAGGAAGCAGGGTTTCACTCCAACACATTCTGAATATGCCTTGAAAGACAACTGAACACTTTTTTTTTTTTTTTAGTACTGGTTAGCTGAGGGAAACTGTCCACACTTATATAAATATCAGCTCTCTCTCTTCACCAGTCCTCAAATTCTGAGAGTCCTTTGTTCTTATGCTATGGTAGTAAGAAGCATTGTCCTATTGGAAATCCATTCATTAGCATGACACAGGAAGCTTGTTTAATGTAATCAATGTGAACATAAACGTATATGTAATGTTAGTAAAATTCATTAGGATGTCTTTGGATGAAAGGTATTAAAAGTATAGGAATTATGAGTTTTTATCCCCCCTTGAAGCTGACTAAGGGATTTAGCCACATAACTCTTAATGGGAGATGTGGCTGGGATTGACTGAAGAACACAAGTCCACCGAAAGTCAATGGGACTTGTACTTGTAAGTAGAGATGAGAATATAACAATTTTTTTAATTTGGTGGCAATTCTGAAATATCAATAAAAATGCTTGGTTTTGGCTCAAACCAAATCTGAATTTTTTTTGAATTCTTGGCAAGTTAGAAGTCAGTTTGGGGTCAAACAAAACATTTCATTTGACCCAAAATGCCACTCTCACCACCACTGCCTCCTGTTTTGTGAATAGATCTAAGTCCCTATCACGGGGTTCACTCCCTGCTGGTCATCCTGGGGATTAGATCTGGCCAGGCATTGCACCCTCCTCTGGCAGTGTTTTTCCCATCATCCTTTCACCCTGCGGCCCCTCTCGCTCCAGAAACTGCAGCCTCTTCTTTGTAACTCTGCCCTCCAGCTGGGTCACCATACATGTTCCCCTTACAGGGGTGATGTAACAAAGTCTTTCCCAGACAAACCATCCCAGGCAGTCTGCTGTGCCACATCCCCTGTGGCTGGTAAAGGAATATTAGCCCTCCCTCTACTCTGGGTTCCAGCTCAGGGGCCCTCCAGTCAGCAACCAAGGTCTACACTGTCCTACCTTGACGCTTTCCCCCAGAGCCTTCTCCTACCTTCCTGGCTAGCCCACCTTCTGGGTTCACCAGCCTCCCAATTCCATCATCTCAGGGAGTGACAACAACCTGCCTTTCTGCAGCCCCCTTCTGTTGCCAGCTTCCTGGCTTATATAGGCCCTGCCTGGCCCTGCCCAGCAGAGCCTCATGTCTAATTAATCAATCCCTACTCCCTGGCTCCACCTCCAGGTGCAGCCTGGACATTTAATAAGGCCTAATTTACTCTGCTAGGGTCAGTGTGGGGAGTACACCTGTCAAAGCTGTATCCCCACTTTGAACTTTAGGGTACAAATGTAGGGGCCTGCATGAAAACTTCTAAGCTTATCTACCAGCTTAGCTCTGGTCCGCTGCCACCATCTTAAGAATTCCCTCCCTGGGAAGCCTTGAGAAACCTTTCACCAATTCCCTGGTGAATACAGATCCAAACTCCTTGGATCTTAAATAAGGAGAAATTGACCCTTCCCCCCTCTTTCCTTTCACCAACTCCTGGTGAATATAGATCCAAACCCCCTTTGGATCTTAAAACAAGGAGAAATCAATCAGGTTCTTAAAAAGAAGGCTTTTAATTAAAGAAAAAGGTAAAAATCATCTCTGTAAAATCAGTATGGAAAATAACTTTACAGGGTAATCAAACTTAAAGAGCTCAGAGGACCCCCCTCTTCTGTCTTAGGTTCAAAGTACAGCAAACAAAAATAAACACTCTGGTAAAAGGTACATTTACAAGTTGAGAAAACAAAGTAAATCTAAGACGCCTTGCCTGGCTTTTACTTACAATTTTGAAATAAGAGAGACTTGTTTAGAAAGATGGGGAGAACCTGGATTGATGTCTGGTCCCTCTCAGTCCCAAGAGCGAACAACCCCTTAAACAAAGGACACACACAAAAGCCTTTCCCCCCCCCAAGATTTGAAAGTATCTTGTCCCCTTATTGGTCCTTGGGGTCAGGTGTCAGCCAGGTTACCCGAGCTTCTTAACCCTTTACAGGTAAAAGGATTTGGAGTCTCTGGCTAGGAGGGATTCCATAGCACTGTACACAGGAGAACTGTCACCCTTCCCTTTATAGTTATGACACGCCCCCCAAATCACAGATAGTGTTGGACGTCCGGTTCCACACTGGCTGTGATTTCTTCCTGGAGCTCTAGGAGAAAACAGAGTTAATAAAACACATGTACCTTTAGACATCTACTGATTATATAAAAACTAACAATATGTTTTATTTCAAGAACAATTGTTAACCAGTTAACTCTGGGAAACTTTCCCGGGAGAGTGCATCAGCCACTTTGTTAGAAGCTCCCGAAATGTGTTGTTTTTCAAAATCAAAATCTTGGAGAGCTAAACTCCACCGAAGAAGTTTTTTGTTATTTCCCTTGGCGGTATGAAGCCACTGTAGCGCAGCATGGTCTGTTTGTAGTTGGAACCGCCGTCCCCAAACATATGGGCGTAGCTTTTCCAGCGCGTACATAATGGCGTAGCATTCCTTTTCGCTGATTGACCAGTGGCTTTCCCTCTCAGACAGTTTCTTGCTGAGAAACACGACAGGATGGAATTCTTGATCCGGTCCTTCCTGCATTAAAACTGCTCCCACGCCTCGCTCGGACGCATCTGTGGTTACTAGGAACGGTTTGTCAAAGTCTGGGGCCCTTAGCACAGGGTCAGACATGAGTGTTGCCTTAAGCTGGTTAAAGGCCTTTTTACACTTATCAGTCCACTGAACTGCATTTGGCTGTTTCTTTCTGGTTAGGTCTGTCAGCGGGGCGCCGATTTGGCTATAGTGTGGTACAAATCGCCTATAATATCCGGCCAAGCCTAAGAAGGATTGGACCTGTTTTTTTGACTTTGGAACCGGCCACTTTTGGATAGCATCCACTTTGGCCTGTAGGGGATTTATAGTTCCTTGACCCACCTGGTGTCCCAGGTACGCCACTCTGTTTTGGCCTATTTGACACTTTTTAGCCTTAACAGTTAGTCCTGCCTGCCGGATGCGCTCGAAGACTTTTTTCAGGTGCTCCAGGTGTTCTGTCCATGAATCAGAAAAAATGGCCACATCATCGAGATAGGCAACGGCAGATTCTCCCAATCCCGCTAAGAGACCATCTACAAGTCTTTGGAAGGTGGCGAGTGCATTTCGCAACCCGAAAGGGAGTACATTGAATTCATACACCCCTGCCTGGGTGACGAAGGCGGACCTTTCCTTAGCGGGTTCATCTAGTGGTACTTGCCAGTACCCCTTGGTTAAGTCTAAAGTAGAGATGAATTGGGCATGTCCCAATTTTTCCAATAGCTCATCTGTGCGTGGCATTGGATAGTTGTCAGGACGAGTTACAGCATTTAGCTTACGGTAGTCCACGCAAAAGCGTATTTCCCCATCTGGTTTGGGAACTAGAACCACTGGAGATGCCCATGCACTGCTAGAGGGGCGGATTATACCCATCTGTAGCATGTCCTGGATCTCCCTTTGTATAGCCGCTTGGGCATGAGGTGACTCCCGGTAGGGTGGGGTTCTAATTGGGTGAGCATTACCTGTGTCAATGGAGTGGTATGCCCGTTCGGTCCGTCCTGGAGTGGCTGAGAAAATCGGTGCAAAGCTTGTGCACAGCTCCTTTATCTGCTGTCGCTGCAGACGTCCCAGGGTCGTGGAGAGGTTCACCTCTTCCACGCCACCATTCCTTTTTCCTTCATAGTAGACACCTGCAGGCCACTCCGCGTCATCAGTTTCCTGGGCTGTAAACTGGCAAACGTTTAATTCTCTGGAATAAAAGGGCTTAAGAGAATTAACATGGTATACCTTAGGCTTTATGTTGGAGGTGGGGGCGGCTATGAGATAGTTAACAGCTCCTAGGCGCTCCTGGACCGTGAATGGTCCTTCCCACGACGCTTCCATTTTATGGGCCTGGAGCGCCTTTAAGACCATGACTTGGTCTCCTACTTTGAAGGACCGTTCTCTGGAATGTTTATCATACCAGGCCTTTTGCTCTTCCTGAGCATCCTTTAGGTTTTCTTTAGCAAGGGCTAAAGAGTGTCGGAGGGTGTTTTGTAGGTTGCTTACAAAGTCTAGAATGTTAGTTCCTGGAGAAGGCGTAAACCCCTCCCATTGCTGCTTCACCAACTGTAATGGCCCCTTAACCTCGCGGCCATACACAAGTTCAAATGGTGAAAACCCTAAACTGGGATGTGGTACAGCCCTGTAGGCAAAAAGCAACTGCTGCAACACTAGGTCCCAATCATTGGAGTGTTCATTTACGAATTTACGTATCATGGCCCCCAAAGTTCCATTAAACCTCTCCACCAGACCATTGGTTTGATGGTGATGAGGGGTGGCAACCAAGTGATTCACCCCATGAGCTTCCCACAGGTTTTTCATGTTCCCTGCCAGGAAATTAGTTCCCGAATCTGTAAGGATGTCGGAGGGCCAACCTACCCTGGCAAAAATGTCTGCTAATGCCTGGCACACACTTTTAGCCTTGGTGTTGCTTAAGGGTACAGCTTCCGGCCATCGGGTAGCAAAATCCATGAAAGTCAGTACGTACTGCTTTCCCCTGGGTGTCTTCTTTGGGAAAGGACCCAGAATATCCACAGCTACTCGCTGAAATGGGACCTCAATTATGGGTAGTGGCTGGAGAGGGGCTTTAACCTGGTCTTGGGGCTTTCCCACTCGTTGGCACACCTCACAAGACCGGACATAATTAGCAACGTCCTTGCCCATTCCCTCCCAGTGGAAGGACTTCCCCAACCGGTCTTTGGTTCTGTTCACCCCAGAATGGCCACTGGGATGATCATGGGCTAAGCTCAAGAGCTTTACCCGATACTTAGTGGGAACTACCAGCTGTCTTTGAGGATGCCAGTCTTCCTGGTGCCCACCAGAAAGAGTCTCCTTGTATAAAAGTCCTTTTTCTACAACAAACCGGGATCGGTTAGAAGAGCTGAGAGGCGGTGGGGTGCTCCGCGCCGCCGCCCAAGCTTTCTGAAGGCTGTCATCTGCTTCCTGCTCGGCCTGGAACTGTTCCCTTGATGCTGGAGACATCAGTTCCTCCTTGGACCGTGGACTGGGGCTTGGTCCCTCTGGAAGCGATGCAGGTGCTGGGGCTGTTTCCATTGACTGTGAATCGCTGTTCGCTGGTGCACTATGTGGTATCTCAGGCTCTGGCTGAGCCTCTTGGGTAAGGTTATCTGCTGCTTCCGCCAGTTCAGGCTCGCTGGTGTCCTCTGGCATTGGAGTTGTAGACGGGCTTGCAAGCGCTTGACACAGTGCTGACAATGGTTCTGGTGCTGGTTGCATTGCCAGTTCTGGTTCTGGGACGGCTTTGGCTGGGTCTCTGGGATTGGATCCACTACGGCTGTTGCAGTTGTTGGCAGGGGATCCGGGTCCACCACCTTTGTTTGGGTCTCTGGTAACACAGACGGGGTCCTGGTGGACGGCTCAGGAACAGGGATGGGGGTGGAAGCTTGCTTAGTCTGGCTGCGGGTGACTATTCCCACCCTCTTGGCTAGCTTCACATGGTTGGCCAAGTCTTCCCCCAGTAGCATGGGAATGGGATAATTGTCATAGACTGCAAAAGTCCACATTCCTGACCAGCCCTTGTACTGGACATGCAACTTGGCTGTAGGCAAGGTTACAGACTGTGACACAAAGGGTTGAATTGTCACTGTAGCCTCCGGGTTGATGAGTTTGGGGTCCACTAGGGATTGGTGAATAGTTGACACTTGTGCTCCAGTGTCTCTCCAAGCGATAACCTTCTTTCCGCCCACTCTCAAGGTTTCCCTTCGCTCCGAGGGTATGAGAGAGGCATCTGGGTCTGGGGTTCCTTGGTGTGATTGGGGTGTAATGAACTGTAATCGGTTGGGGTTCTTGGGGCAGTGAGCCTTTATATGCCCCAGTTCATTACATTTAAAACATCGCCCTGCTAAGGTATCACCGGGACGATGTTGGTTGATGGAGACTGGTGTGGTGGGATGAGAAGGCGTCTGGGGTTTCCCTTGGGATGTGGGTGGGGCCTTGGGTTGTCCCCGGTGATAAGGTTTTGTTTCGGCTTGCCCCTTCTGATATTCGCTCCAACTGCTACTAGCTTTTTTCTTTTCTGTCACCTCCACCCATTTGGCTCCAATCTCCCCCGCCTCGGTTACAGTTTTGGGCTTCCCATCTAGGATGTACCTTTCTATTTCCTCAGGAACACCCTCTAAAAACTGCTCCATTTGCAATAGGAAGGGCAACTCTTCCGTAGATTTAACATTTGCTCCTGATATCCAGGCATCCCAATTTTTCCCAATGTGGTAGGCATGTCGGGTAAATGACACATCAGGTTTCCACCTTAGGGCTCTGAACCGCCGACGGGCATGCTCAGGTGTTAGCCCCATTCTGATTCTGGCCTTGTTTTTAAAAAGTTCATAACTGTTCATGTGTTCCTTAGGCATTTCAGCCGCCACCTCTGCTAAGGGTCCACTGAGCTGCGGCCTCAGCTCTACCATGTACTGGGTTGGAGGGATGTTGTATCCAAGGCAGGCCCTTTCAAAATTTTCTAAGAAGGCCTCAGTATCATCGCCTGCCTTGTAGGTGGGGAATTTCCTGGGATGGGAAGTGGTACCTGGAGAGGAGTTGTTAGGATGGTCTGATGCACCCTGCCTAGTCCTTCCTGCTTCCAGTTCCATCTCTTTTTCTTTCAGCTCCATCTCTCTTTTATGGGCCTCCTGTTTGGCTTTTTCTTCTCTTTCATGGGCCTCCTGTTTGGCTTTTTCTTCTCTTTCATGGGCCTCCTGTTTGGCTTTTTCTTCTCTGTCTCTCAGCTCCATCTCTCTCTTGTGGGCCCCCTCTTTGGCTTTCTCCAGCTCCATCTCTCTCTTGTGGGCCCCCTCTTTGGCTTTCTCTTCTCTGTCTCTCAGCTCTATTTCTTTTTCTTTCAGCTCCATAGCTCTCTTGTGGGCCTCCTCTTTAGCTTTTTCTTCTTTGGTAGTCATTTTCCTGGTTTTCTTGTGCTGGGTCTCACCCTCTGCAGTTGACTGAAACTGGGATGTATTTAGCTTAGGCTCCTGCTGAGTGCTGCTGAGTTAACAGAGACTTTCTAACTAGCTACTTCCGAGGATGTAAAAAGAAAAAAAGAAAAAAACAGCTTGTAAATTACCTTTACCAGATCAAAGTTTGCTCACTTATTTGAACACTTCTCTTAACAAAGGACCTTGTTAAAAAAAACTTAATACCTCTGCCTTCAGGCAAGGAGAGATAAGATATGCATCTACCTTCAGCTCTGCTCTCCAAGCAGCTAGAAGGAAAAAAAAAAATCTCTTACTGGCTTTTGGGTTTAAAACGATCCCACCGCTGTGCCACCATGTCAAAGCTGTATCCCCACTTTGAACTTTAGGGTACAAATGTAGGGGCCTGCATGAAAACTTCTAAGCTTATCTACCAGCTTAGCTCTGGTCCGCTGCCACCATCTTAAGAATTCCCTCCCTGGGAAGCCTTGAGAAACCTTTCACCAATTCCCTGGTGAATACAGATCCAAACTCCTTGGATCTTAAATAAGGAGAAATTGACCCTTCCCCCCTCCTTCCTTCCACCAACTCCTGGTGAATACAGATCCAAACCCCTTTTGGATCTTAAAACAAGGAGAAATTGACCCTTCCCCCCTCTTTCCTTTCACCAACTCCTGGTGAATACAGATCCAAACCCCCTTTGGATCTTAAAACAAGGAGAAATCAATCAGGTTCTTAAAAAGAAGGCTTTTAATTAAAGAAAAAGGTAAAAATCATCTCTGTAAAATCAGTATGGAAAATAACTTTACAGGGTAATCAAACTTAAAGAGCTCAGAGGACCCCCCTCTTCTGTCTTAGGTTCAAAGTACAGCAAACAAAAATAAACACTCTGGTAAAAGGTACATTTACAAGTTGAGAAAACAAAGTAAATCTAAGACGCCTTGCCTGGCTTTTACTTACAATTTTGAAATAAGAGAGACTTGTTTAGAAAGATGGGGAGAACCTGGATTGATGTCTGGTCCCTCTCAGTCCCAAGAGCGAACAACCCCTTAAACAAAGGACACACACAAAAGCCTTTCCCCCCCCCCCCAAGATTTGAAAGTATCTTGTCCCCTTATTGGTCCTTGGGGTCAGGTGTCAGCCAGGTTACCCGAGCTTCTTAACCCTTTACAGGTAAAAGGATTTGGAGTCTCTGGCTAGGAGGGATTCCATAGCACTGTACATAGGAGAGCTGTCACCCTTCCCTTTATAGTTATGACAACACCCCATCACAGTCCCCTTGTGAATATAGCCTGTGAAAAAATAGGGCTAAAACTTTTTGGCAAATCTGTGCATTTTTTGGTGAATAGGCTACATTTTTTTTGGATAAATAGTTCAACTCTACTCCTAAATCATGAAATTGTTTTAGAAAATATTAACCCTGTGTGGTTACATTTCCTAACTGGATTTGAAAATCTCAGTCATTGTTATCGCAATAAACCAGGGTTCGACAACCTTTGGCACACGGCCCATCAGCTAAATCTGCTGGTGGGCTGGGGTGGTTTGTTTACCTGCAGCATCTGCAGATTCGTCTGATCGCAGCTCCCACTGGCCACGGTTCGCCGTTCAAGGCCAATGGGGGCTGCGGGAAGCTGCGGCCAGTACATCCATCGGCCTGCGCCACTTCCCGCAGCCCCCATTGGCCTGGAATGGCAAACCGCGGCCAGTGGGAGCTGCGATCGGCCAAACCTGCGGACGCTGCAGGTGAACAAACCATCCCGGCCCACCAGCGGATTTCCCTGATGGGGCGCGTGCCAAAGGTTGTTGATCCCTGCAATAAACAGTGAACACAGATGACAGGAAAGGGAAAATCCAGAGGTTATATGTAAGGTGAAGTGTTTAGACACCTCTGTACCTTGTCACCCTCACTCTTATGTAGGTAGTATTTATACACACTAAAGGGCTGGAAGAAGGTGTAAGTTAATGTATATCTTCTTCCAGTTCTTCAGTGTCTAAATCAACACAAAAGGAGTCCACATTACTGAGAAGGATCAATGTTACTGTTAGGGTGTCTAACCTTACCCATCCTTTTGCAACACATACCCTAACGTTCTCTACAGGCCTCCCAAACATTATTCAGTTGCACACACATGGTATAGCTGCTGATTATCTGATGTAGAAACCAAATCAAGTGAATAAATATTTCATCCAGAATGAAAATATATGCAAGTCTTACGATGAGGCTTAAGTGGTGTGGAAGACCTTTCACAAGCCCTCTGCACTTGGGGGAATTTAATGGATAGTGATTAAATTGTTATTTTATACTTATGAAATAACACTTAGTTCTTTTTCTATAAAGGAGATACATAGATAAAAATTTAAGGGTTAACATATGAAATTGCTTGAAATGAAGAGTTCACTTAACTCCATTAAAAAGGATGAGTCAAGACAATACTCAACAGATCTGATCTGCATAATTGTCTTCTTACTTCAATCAGTATCTGATAAAGGGAAGGCATAACTTTAATTTATTAAGTGAATTTAATGCCTCCAAATCGTGAATAACCTGGCTCAGATTTGGCTAGTAACAAGAAAATGGACATCTGAAACTGTGCCATCTGATCCACTGTCCAACATTAAATATAAAAGTGGGTGGACTGAAATTCAAAGCTAAGCAAGAGAGAATCAGGGGTTAATTGCTTTGATGAACTGTTAGAGAGACAAAAGAAGCAGTGATATACCGTGCTGCTCGAGCAACACAAATTTAACCAATAAAACAGTCTGTCTTATTCAAACAAGTATAATTATCTGTCACTGTTAATTATTGTGCTCAGGGTTTAGATTAATGGAATCCTATAAAGTAGCCTTTGCCATCTATACCTCTGTCTCGTTCAATTTGTATGTAAAACTTAACCTCACCCCCATGTTTAAAAGACACTGTCACAGGATGATTTTAGCTTTTGTAAACCCTTGTTTTTACAAAACCGCCGGTAAATAAAAATGTGCCTAAAATTTTATTTTTAATTCCAATTAAGCTTTTTTGCTTTGGGATTTAATCGTCTCCGACTACAGCATTTGGAACCCAGATAGTGCAGCATTGAGCTGATGCGAGCATACAACATTGTGCTGCACTCAGCAGTGAACCTTGACTAGTCTATTTTCTTTGTCCTTGCTGAATTAAAGGCAAAAGTAACAAATCAGCCTTAATAGTTAGAGCTAGTTACACTTCAAAAATTCCTTCAATTTTAATAACTGAAGCAGCTGCATCACTGGAGAGGGGAAAATTGATTTTAATAATTTATTTTTAACTTCGTAATATTGTGATGGTAACATGATACTATTACAGTGCTGATCTGATGACCCTGTATGCCTAGCCACAGTTGAGCTAATGAAGGATGAAGAGTGTAAACTTTCACTCTCAAGTTCCTTCCTTCTGGCTATTCCTGCCACAGCTAGTGGAAGACAAACCTTAAAATGTTTAGAGATTAATAATAATAATAACACTGAGCTCTTATAGCACTTTTTATTGATATACCTGTATGTGAGAGAAATGTTCCTATTTTAATTATGGGGAAACTGAGGCACACAGCAGTCAAGTGACTTGTACAAGGTCAGTGGCAGAGCTGGGAATAGAACAAAGCCTCCTGATTGAGGTTCAGCCCATGCAAATCTTGGATGCTTATACTAATTTTTTTTTTTTTTGCAGTGTTGTGGTGGTGCATTTTCCCAGAAGCTCTTCCTTGAGGTGGCCCTTGAAGAGGCTGGCATATGGGGGAGTCATCCTAGTACCCCTGGCTGCTCCCGTGGTTTGGGCAAAGTGTTTGTTAAGCGCTTAGCTACACATAAGAGGCTACAGCTGCACCACTGTAGTGCTTCAGTGTAGACACTACCTATAGCAGTGGGAGGGATTCTCTTGTTGGCATAGGTAATCCACCTCCCTAAGAGGCGGTAGCTAGGTCAACAGAATTCTGTCTACATGGGAATTTAGGTCGGCTTAACTATGCTGCTCAGGGGTGTGTGGATTTTTCACACCCTTGACTGACATAGTTAAACTGATCTAATTTTCAAGTGTAGACTAGGCCTAAGTGTGAAGTTGTTGTGGATGAGGATGAAATGGGTGAGTTTGGTGATGTGTTTTGGGTGGATTTCTGAGCATTGTGCATTAACTTGTATGTTTTTGGAGGTAGGCGATGATGCAGTCATGGTGAGGGATATTGGTGTATAAGGAGGTGACGTCCATGGTGTCATGGATGGTGTTCTGGGTGAGGTTTTCAGTGTTGTGGAGTATCTGGAGGAAGTCGGTAGTGGCTTGAAAGAAGATGGTCCTTCGTATAGTGAGCGATTTAAGGATGGTTTCTATGAACTCTGATATTCCTTCAGTAAGAGTGCCATGGCCAGATATGATGGGTCTGCCTAGGTTCTCTTTTTTATCTTGGGAGCCATGTAGAACATCCCTGGGGTGGGTTTGTGGGGGATGAGGTTGAAGAGTTTTTCTTGGAGTTTTTTGGAGGAGGATTTGATGATTTCTTCAAGTTCCTGTGTGAACTGTGATATGGGGTCTTCTTTGAATCCTTTATAGTAGGAGGTGTCAGAGAGTTGTCTATTGGCCTTGTTGACATAGTCATCCTGATTAAGGACTATGATAGCAACCCCCTTTGTCTACATGTTTTATCACTATCTAGTGGTTGGATTTCAGGGACTGTATAGTTATCCTCTCAGTGGTAGAGAGATTGTGGTGGATGTGATGCTTGAGAATTTCAGTCGATTTTCTCCCTTCCCCTGGCCTCCCAAAGCAATCGATGTAATGATCCAATATGTAGTTTCCTCCATTGCAGGGGAATGAAATTATATTATTCTTTTTCTAAAGGCTGATGGGCTTTTAGTGGTTGTGGGTGGTGTCACCTTTATTGTGAAAGAATTTCTTGAGACAGAGTCAGCAGAAGAATTCTTCTAGTTCTCCATGTGGTAATATGTTGTCAGGTTCTCGGCTGGGGCATAAATGCAGTCCCTTGGAGAGTACAGATGCGTCAGTTCTGGGTGGGAGTATTCTTGATAATGTTGAGGTGTCATTTAGTGTCAATGTGGTGGGGGCATGGTGTCTTGATTTCTCCTAGAGGTGCAGTTCTGCTGGTTGTGGAGTTGTTCCACTTTTTGTATTTGTATTGAATGGCTGTTACAGGGTTTTTCTATAGTTAGGTTTCCTGATTTTTTTCCCTTCCAGTGTGTGGTAGCATGTGGTGATTTGTTGTTTGAGGTGGTCCCTTCTGGAGCATGTAAGGTGCAAGAACTGGTTCCTGTCTTCTGAAGAAGAACTCTATTTAGCTTAACAGCTTGTACCTTCCACTAACAGAAGTTAGTCCAATAAAAGATATTGCCTTACCTACCTTCTCTCATATACTGAGTATATCTGAAATATCCAAACATCTTGTCCCTGCAAAAGTTGCCTGGCAGTCACATGGAAATGAGTTCTCAAGCACTTTTTATATCTTCTTGCTTGAAAGAAACAGGAAATCTCTTTCATGTGTCTTCTCAAAATCCAAAATAGACCTTTGAAAGGTAGCACTCTGCAAAAATGAAATATAACAAAAAATGTTATCCACACATTTTCAAACTGTAAAGAAAATCTTCAACTTGTGCTGTGATGAAGGTTCAATAGGAAGAAATGCTCATTGATGTTATCTGAACCAAACAACCTATGTCTAGGCACAATCTTATTAACGTGAAATAATGAGTTTAACTTAGTGTGGCCTAGTGGATGGAGCACTGAACTGGGACTCAGGAGACCTGTGTGCTATTCCTTGCTCTGTCCTGACTTGCTGGGTAACTTTGGACAAGTAACTTCACCTCTGTGTCTCAGTTTTCTCGTCTGCATAATGGGGATAATGACACTGACCTCCTTTGTACAGTGCTTCGTGATCTCCTGATAATGAGAGCTAGGTACTATTAGTAATGTTCTTTAAAAGGAATAGAACTTCCCAATAGGATCTGGAAGATTTTATATGATACAGAACGAGATCTCAGCTGGAGCTGCTACTGTGTGAACAAAGAACAATGTATTTTTTTTAAAAAGACAATGTAACCTATAGTGTAAACATGCACATTTTTAAGAAAAATCAGAAACATCCCTAAATATATCTGACTTGATGTTTATTTGGTCCTGCCTCAGTGCAGGACTTGATGACTTCGCGAGGTCTCTTCCAGCTGTACATTTCTATGATTCTTGGATATTAGAAATACAAGCAAGGTAACATTTATACCTTGTTTGGAAAAGTGCACAAAACAGTCTATATACTTCTCAAACAATGACAGGACTTGCCTGCAAGGCAACAAAATTTTATAGTAAAGGCACTGGACTTGAATTTAAAAATCTGGGTTCAATTGCGAGCTCTGCCCTAGACCTTCTGTGCAACTTTGTGCAAGTTGTTTAATCTCTTTATGCTTCAGTTGCCCATCTTTAAAACAGGGATGATAATATAGTACCACATTTGGGTGCAGTAAGGATTAATTAATGTCTGTAAGGAATTCATATGCAATAGCGATGGGGAAACCTTATAAGTATATAGGTAGACCCAAGGCTGTCTAGAGGTTGAGAACATAATAAGGGCAGCGGGTTATATCTGAGAGATGCAATAATATGATGTTTATTTCTAACTAAAAAAAATCTCCACTTTACTTTCTCTATCCAAATTCATTAAACTGAAGATGATTCCTGGATGTATAGTGACAATTATTTGAATATGACAACAGTCAGAAGGCTACTGGAAGCTGCAAATCTGTCCCTCCCTCCCCTTTTATTTTTCCTACATGAAAAACAAGCTACCACATTTGACAAGTTTCTGACCCCAATATAACTCCTACATTTACCTGCCAAACACATGCTAAAGCAGAGTGAAATTGCCTTTATCATGGGATAGAACCACACACTGTCTGGCCAAGTACTTTGTTATGAAATAATACCTGGTTCATTTTTCATCTTTGAAAAATGAACAATGAACCTGTTCATTCCTCAGAAATGAAAAATGAACCTGGCATTATTTATAACCTCTGACAAAATACTTGGCTAGAGAGAGAATAGCTAGCAGCCTAGGATGAATATGGACTTGGCTGTGTTCTCTCATCTGTTCTGGGGGCACATATGGGGATCCCAAACTTAATGTGCACTCTGGTTTGTTTTGGGGTTTTTTTGCTCATTAGTAATAGAGGATAGGAAAAAACAAGCGAATTAATAATGTTAACCAAACATACTGTATTTCAAGGCCATTAATGGCAAGTCTACACTGCAATAAAACATCCACAGCTGGCTCGTGTCAGCTGCCTCAGGCTTGGACTGTGGGGCTACATTGTAGACATTCAGACTGGAGCCTGAGCCCAAATATCTACGCTGGAATTTTATAGCCCCTCAACCTGAGCTCCATGAGCCCAAAGCAGCTGACACAGGCCAGCTGTGGCTGTTTTTATTGCAGTGTAGACATACCCTAAATGATTCAACCACTGATTAATCAGTTACATAGTTAATTCTCCATAGTGACTAATGAATACTGAAAAATGGACCAGTTAGCTTTGTTAAAAACAAAGCAACCCACAGTGAACAAGCTTTGTCTATCTACCATCAAATATTCCATCTGTAACCAAAAAGAGCTACAAACTAAAAATAGGAAAATAAGATAAAGACAAATTTAATAGCAGTTGAATTATAGGAAAAGAATGTAACCCCTGCAGAAATATATATGGGAAAAGTAACTTCAGTCTGAACTCTGTAAACAGGAGTCTCATGTAAGTTCTCACTGGCTTTAGTGGGATTCGATTAAACCCCAAATGCAGTTCCTTCTTTCTTGGGTATGGAGGGCCCCACCATTTATGGGAAAGTCCTACAAAAATGAATATGGATGAAACCAGTAGATTTCTATAGGAAGTAAATTGGATTCCATAGAAATTACTCTACTCTAAAATCCTATAGAATTTAATAGAGAATGAGACCTTTTCTGTAGCTTAAGTTTTGAACTATACTGTAGAACTTTATACCAAGAATATAATTCTCTAGTAAATTCTATACCTTGCTTCAAACACTTGCATATTGTTTATTATTTGTATTACCATAACACCAAGGAGCCCGAGCTGTGGACCAGGACTCTATTGTGCAAGGCCTATACAAACCAGAATGAAATACCTATCCCTGCAGGAGGCTTATCATTTTCAATTTAATCCAATAGGCTTTTCCCACAATTAATGACTCTGGCAGAACTGCTTCTGTTCTGCTGCCAATTGGGGAACGGACTCCAGCCCACAGACAGGGCTAGCAACCATAGAGTGGCCCTAGGGTAAATGCCAAAGCTTGCCAGACTCTGGCAAGATGCTTTGATCCTTAGAGTAACAGCAACTTCTTATTGGAACCCATTGACAAGTGCAGAGAGCAAATCTTCAGGAACTCTCTTCTACTCAATTGCAAAGACAAGTGCAAACAGAAGATTTATAATTCATTTGGGGAATATATTTAGTATTCTTTTGGGGCTGCATCATATTTCTACACCAAAGAAACTCTGAGCTTAATAAATATTATAATATATATTTTTGCAGAAATTACACAGTTTTTACAAAGTATGTATGGGTATTATGCAAATACCGTAGGTATAGAAGTGCTGCTTCTATAGAGAATAAAAAGGCAAGAGCTTTTTGCATTCCAATGCCTTAATTTTTCTTTTAAAAGTACCTTTAAAAACAGTGACTTTGTCTTCGATAGTAGCAAAATACTGGTTGACCAGACAGACTTAAATAAGACAAATAATTTGGGCTGACCAGCTTTGATGGTGTTTTGAGCAATGATTCATTGGTTAAGACATTTGGGAGCATGTTTTAATTCCCTTCAAACATGGATATGACATCACTTGATTAGCTTTTTTTATGTACCCCGGGGCCTAATTCTGCCCATTCAGAGGCTTGATCCTCTAAGCTTAACAAAACTCCCCTTGCTTTCAATATACGTTCCTTTAAAGGTAGTTTGGACTGAGTCAGCACTGCAGCATCAATATGTAAATAAAATTAATTGGGTAAAATAGGTGACAAAAGACGAGAAGGCTCTTTCTACTGCTGTTTGGGATTAAACTAAAAGAACTATGGTTGTTAGAAACAAGAGCAGAGTACAACAAGAGCAGTCTATCCCCTCTCTCTCTCTCTCTCTTTTTTTTCTTTCTTCCTAGCCCTCATCAGTGCTTCAGAGATGGCTGAGCTTCATTCAGGTTTCAGTTCTTGTTGAAGAAAGGTCAGCTTGGAATCAGGAGAACACATTAAGCAGCTCCTGCTTTCTGCTTAAAATACAAAGTTAAGAGTGCCTGGGCACCTGGGAAGTTCTGGCGATTAGGGAAGTTGGGCAGAGGGTCATGAGGTCTCAGCAGCAGAGTTAGTCACAGAACAGAAAGACCCCTCCCACCCAAAAAAGGGATAAAATGAAAATGTGTTAAATACAAAATCTTTATAATAACTATTGTGAATAAATGGTAATTTACGACAATATTCCCCACAACAAAGGGAAACAAAGGGTAGGTATAAATGGTCAGTTTTCAGAATGGAGAGAGGTAAATAGTGGGGTCTGTGCTGGGACCAATTCTATTCAACATATTCATAAATGATCCGGAAAAAGGGGTAAACAATGAGGTGGCAAAATTTGCAGATGATACAAAATTACTACAGATAGTTAAGACCCAGGCAGACTGCAAAGAGCTACAAAAGGATCTCTCAAAACTGGGTGACTGGGCAACAAAATGGCAGATGAAATTTAATGTTGATAAATGCAAAGTAATGCACATTGGAAAGCATAATCCCAACTATGTATATAAAATGATGGGGTCTAAATGAGCTGTTACCACTCAAGAAAGAGATCTTGGAGTCAGGGTGGATAGTTCTCTGAAAACATCCACTCAATGTGCAGTAGCAGTCAAGAAAGCGAACAGAATGCTGGGAATAATTAAGAAAAGGATAGATAATAGGACAGAAAATATCATGTTGCCTCTATATAAATCCATGGTATGCCCACATCTTGAATACTGTATGCAGATGTGGTTGCCCCATTTCAAAAAATATATATTGGAATTGGAAAAGGTTCAGAAAAGGGAAAAAAAAGATTAGGGGTATGGAATGGCTTCCCTATAAGGAGAGATTAATAAGACTGGGACTTTTTAGCTTGGAAAAGAGACGGCTAAGGAGAGATATGATTTAGGTCTATAAAATCGTGACTGGTGTAGAGAAAGTAGATAAGGAAGTGTTGTTTACTACTTCTCATAACACAAGAACTAGGGGTCACCAAATGAAATTAATAGGCAGCAGGTTTAAAAGGAGGTACCGGTATTTCTTCACACAACGCACAGTCAACCTGTGGAATTCCTTGCCAGAGGATGTTGTGAAGGCCAAGACCATAACAGGGTTCAAAAAAGAACTAGATAAATTAATGAAGGATAGGTCCATCAATGGCTATTAGCCAGGATGGGCAGGGATGGTGTCCCTAGCCTCTGTTTGCCAGAAGCTGGGAATGAGTGACAGGGGATGGATCACTTGATGATTACCTGTTCTGTTCATTCCCTCTGGGGCACCTGGTACTGGCCACTGTCTGAAGACAGGATACTGGGCTAGATAGACCTTTGGTCTGACCCAGTAGAGCCATTCTTATGTTCTTATGTTCACCAGTTTGGGGGGGGTCCTTTCCATGATTAAATATTTTCAGCACTGGAAGGAGACGGCAACAAAATACAATGGTTGGATATTTAATTTTTTTTAAAAGAATGGAAAAAGCAGACCTCCTCATTATAATCACATTAAAACAGGCCAGCCAGGCCGTGCTTGCATGCTCTATTAATATACAGAGCAATGTAAGGTGTTGAATCACATGGTGCCTGGAGTCAGAGCTGAACTCAGAATAATTGTCATAAATTTACCAAAATCTCAACCAGACGACCACTCACCTACCCCAGAATCTTCCTCCCAGCATTTCTCCCCTCCCCACAATTGGACTCCTCCACCCCAGCCATACTTCTTCACTTTGCATTGGTATTACAGCATTCTGGTCTGGTTATAGGACATGTGAGCCCACGATCTCCTCCTAAGGAAACGTGTGCAGTTTGCTGAGTGGGAATTATGTTGCATGTGGCGCTCCGGCTGCTATCATTCTAGGATGCCTTTAGTGCTAGCTGCTGGGAGACAGGAGTGACTTGCTCCCCTGTTGGCTGCTGGGAGGCAGGGAATGGGACACAACACCCTATCCTCTCATTGAAACCAATGATGATTTTGTGTATTCCCCTCTTATGATGATCCTGCTGCTAAAGTTACATCGTATTTAGACCCATTAACATATCTCTGCTAAATCCATTTTAAACCTGTATATTATTCAGAATTCTGAGATGGGGACCTTTGGGCCATAGATATGTCAGCCTTTTGAGAGTTTAATTTCTTACTTTCCTGTTCTAGCAAGACCCTACTTTTCTTCATTGCTGATTCTTCTTAACCTGGGAGATTTATAATGGCTTTTGGCATCTGTTCCTTATGTCCCTTTGTAAACATTAAGGGAAATAATTACATTAATTAATTTGTTTCTTCTGTCTTCCCTTTTCTTACAATCCATACTGTCCCCTTTAATCCTTTCTTCCCCTTTTATGTGTTTGAAAATGTTCCCATTTTTAAATTAAGCTGGTGTGCAGTCATCCTTTTATTCTTCTGCTTTGCTTTCTTATTATTTTACACACTCAACTCCGTTCTGTAATCTTTCCAGTCCTCCTCCATATTTGAACTGAATTACTGAATGGATCATAAGGATTATGAACTAAGATGAATGCTACAAAATGTATGAATGTGAGGCACCGCCTGTAAATATGCTCTGCTATTGTTTAGTTTTAGACTATCATGCCAAATTAATTATGAGAGCGGTTGGAGGCCAAGTTTATATACAATAGCTGTAGTACTGTAACTTTGCATGTGTAACTCAACAACTTTCCAGTGAACTCTACGCTCTCTCTACATCAAAATTACTCAAAGCATAATTAGCCCAAGTTGCTCAGATTAGCCTTACTGGTTTGAGATGCACTTTCAATGAATTAATGTCTCAGGTTCTGTATTTAGAGGGGCTTCATTCTCCTCACACAAGTTTTACACTACTGTAAATCCACTGACATCAGTGGAGTTAACTACTGACTTACTCTGATGTCAGAGGACAATCAGGCTCACGTCATCACTTTCATACTCAAGATTTGCAAGCACAGATAGCTCATTGGAATTGATGAAAGTTGCATGTATAACAACCTGAGATCTGAAAGTAAAGTACAACTTAAGGTTTTTTATATATGTGCTTATGTGTAGAAGAGAACACTGTGTATGACTTAGCTGCTACAACTTTATGACCTATTATGAAACCCCAAATGACATGTACTAAAACTATACAAGATTCTGGAATAATACATTTTTACAGATTTGATCCCTGCCTCTATTTCCCACTTTCTCTCTCTCTCTCTCTCTTTCTCTCTCTCTCTCTCTCTTCCTCCTAGTCAACAGGATACTTTCTCCCAACTCTCCTGATTTAGGGTCTAATTCTGATCCCAGTTATACTGAGTTTACATTGGTGAAAGTCCATTAACTTACATTAACTTCAGTTGAGTTACTCCTGAGTTACAGGAATGAAAGTGAAATCCCAATCTGGTCTCTAGTCTCTGCTTCACTCTTCTTTCTTCAACTTTTCTTCTGGCTATCATCAGCTTCACCCCCATACATCTGGAAGTAGTGACTCCCTTCCTTTCTCTATTTCTCTTTCCCTTACCTCCCCTTCTTGAGCCAATGTTTGTATGTTGCCTAGATCCTTCCACCATTTTACTGATATTCCAAATCTATCAGATAGTCTCAAGAGATCTGGCATCCATACTGTTCCAACATCTGACTTCAGTTCTTATGAATCCTGGGCTTTGATAGAACACATCTGATTCTAGGAAATTTCTTTAGTATAGGAGATATGAAAAAAATAACTAGCCCAGTAAAGACTTCCAGACCTATCTTAAACCACTAAATAGCTTTGGAGAGATAGCAGTCAAGATAAGGGGGTCCATCGGCTGCAGTCTCTTGTACCCACAGCTGGACTATCTGAAGTAACTGAAGACTTTATTACAGTACATTAAAGTAAATAAATAAATAAAAACTGCCAAGAGATTTTGCAGAGTTCATTTATCTGACAGGCGTATGCATATACTGAATCAAACTATTGACCTGAAGGTTTTACCCATATACACCTGAAAGTGTTTGCTATTTTTTGATGGAAATTGGTGTCTTCTGAGACACAGATGAAAGAGCATGCAAGCTTCATTAACTTTCTTTTTATTGATTTTTCTAATAAAAACTGTGGCTACAACCAAACAGATCTGAATATTATATAGATAAAAGGTAGCATACCCAAGTCCATAGAGAAGCACCCAGAGGCATAGAGATCATCTATAATACTGTGCAAGAAAATAAATCCAGCTGAACTAACATAGAACTCAGAGTGCCAGTATCACAAAGCAAGACTTAAATATACAGGGAAAAAACAGTGATTCTGACAGCCACCCAGTATGAGAACATGTTTGTTCTCCGATTGGAAGTTATGGGCAGTAGATGTTATAGTATCAGTTCAAAAATATACAAATGCAGCCACTCTGATGTAGAGAATTAAGTAGAGCCACATGTATCGTCAGTTTAGTGAGATTTAAAATTCCATTCCTCTTTGCCCTCTGAAATTGGCAGGAACGCCCCAGGTTGGCATACCTGGCTTGCACCCCATCCCTCCCATAAAACCCCTAGTGCAAGATGTGTGTCAGGAGTAGGGAGTGAGTGGCCAGAGTGTGATGATTGATGGCCTGCTAGAGACCTGTCAGCCAGTGTGGTTTAGATCAGCCTCAAATACTGTATATGATGGTTGAAACGGAATGCTCCTTATTGAAGTTGGTAGTAAAGACACAGACACCTAAATTTTCAAAAGTGACTAGTGATTTTGGATGCCTCATTCTTGAGTGCTCAACTTCACACACCTGAAAGGGGCCTGGCTTTCAGAGGGTGGATGCTCAGCGCTTTCTGAAAATTAGGTCCCTGTATGGTGTATGAAGTTGGGAACCTAAAAATTGAGGCCTCTAAAAACACTAGTTACATCATCTGAAAACTTGGACCTGATCAATAAGCATCCACCCATCCAAATACTCAGCAGCCAGCCTAGCCAAAACAGCAATGACAGAATGCTTAGATGCCCGGAAAGGGTACTGGTGTCTGGAGAGTTTTTACATATCTTGGAGTTGTCTTATTGGAAAGATAGTAAAATAGTGCCCTGCGGTGCATGTGGTGCTTTGAGCTGTATGTAGCGTGAGTTTACCAACATCCCTGACTTCTGCAGATGGGAAGAGTTGCAGTGACTCTTAAGCAAGACTTTCTGTAATGCCTACATTTACTGTGCAGACGGAGGGGTTTGGTTGCTTCTGCTGGGTTTTCTTCATCCTCCCCAATGTAGGCTGTGTTATCTGCTGTGTTATCTGCTAGGCCGTGTTATGTGCTGTTTGTTTGCAGTACTGATGAGTTGGATGGTAAGTTATGACTGGATAGAACGGACGACATCCTGTTCTTGTCATACATAGCGAGGGAAGGATTAAAATGTTAGCAGTCAAGCAAAGTGTCCACGGGAAGGGCAGAATGGCCCCAGAGAACCTAGGGGCAACATGCTCCTTTTAGAAAGCATCATTTTAGGGGAAAGAGCTACTCCACTCCATCTGTGACCACTGGGTCTGGGTTCTTCTGAAGACTTTTTCCCAGTTAATTATACAGTGAACAATAATGTGTTCTCTTTCCGTAGGCTACACTTACACATTAAGGGGCACAGTTTCAAAGTGCTGCATTGGGTCTTAGCTGTTTGACTCCCATTAACATTAATCAGATTCATACAGCAAAACCCTTTTGTGCAATACTCTGAGAACGTATAAGGATGTTAGCAGAAGTTTCCCCAGTTTCACAGGCTTTTACATCTAAATCCCAGTGTAGACATTGATGCAGAATTCTACCATTTCCAAACACATAATCAGCTTTGCAGCAAAACTATAGAAAAACCAAGGTATTTTGTTTAACACTAAACACCAACAGTAAGAGCAGCCTAATAATTTATACTAAGTCTGCATTTGCTTTGCATCATGTGTAGTCACTTTACATCTGTGCAAACTGGGTGTGAAATGCTACCATTTTGATTTAATAGTATCTTAAACTCAACTAACACTGGTATAAATGACTTTATCAGGGGAACATATTATAGAATCAGGCCCTGAATAAACATATTTGTAGAGGACTTGGATGAAGACAAAATGGTACAGTAGGATAGTGTTAGTGCACTGGGGCTTCATTCAGATCTCATTTACATTGCTGTAAATCCAGAGTAACTCCACTTTCTTCTGTGAAGTTATTTCTTAAATGTGCTTAATTATTCACATAGGAAAAACATTCTGCTGGACTTTTCCCCCCATTTGACAACCACTATCCAGCTTTGTGTAATTCATCTTGGATTGGAAGTATTAACCTACATTGAATTAACAGGGGTATTGCAGATCAAGAGCCATATGCTTTGGCAGAGCTGCACAGGGAAACTTTCACATCTTCTGGCATTATGCCTTGCTTCCATCACTGTTATTGGTCTGTCACTTTCATGAGCACTAAAAATTTAGTAAAGAAATATAAATGTCATTATGGTGATATTATTGCTACCACAGAGGAAGAGAGACTGGCCTTGATCGCCATATTAGTGTGCCTCCTAAAGTTCCATAAAAATGTGGGGGGGTGAATCATGAAAGCAAAGAAGTGTACTAGAATACATTAAACGGGTCAACACTTCGAACAGTGATGTGGGCTGATTTAATTGGCTTGTGTCACTAGAGAATGAAAAAGAGCAATGCAGTTTCTGAGCAAAATACTACAGTAGGTAATTACTGTAATTGGATCCAACCTGGCACCCCTGGAGCAGCTGCATGAGCGAGTATATAAAATAACAGTAACAGCAGGCTATGGTAAAATAAGATTGTTTACTCAATTCCATTCTGCTTTGTTCTTTATGAGCCTGGTTGCAAAACTGACTTTAATGAAATACCAAAGGGCTATGTAAAGTTGGGTTTAACTTATGTGAAGGAGGGAAGAGGCATGCCTACTTCACTGTAGCAGCAATAAGGGCTGTTCTTTGGTACATCATTACTGCACTGAACTAGCTGTAGTAATATCCCAGAGTATTAGACTTTTGGTGTGCTAACACTATTAGAGAAGTGTTATAAGAATGGTTGGAGAGTTTAGTGATTAATTAGTGTTATTTTAATTATATATTAGATTACTGGGCATTATTAAATGGGAAGTATGGCATAATCATTGAACAAGAAAGGAACATTACTTGGATGAGGCAGTATCTTTCTAGGAGTGATGGGACAGAACTTCAAGTAGAGAAATAGTGTGAATTGCTTCTGCACGATACTTAAATGGAAGTTGCTTTCATGATCAGGGGAGTAATTCTTCCAAAAATGTCTGTTCAAGTTAGTCAGTAACTAACCTAACAGATATGGAAAATGGGCAAAGGGACATGCTCGTACAAAGGATACTTAGATGCAAATATATAAAGGATCTTTAGATAAAAGATTGAGAAGAATGACCAAATGAGAAATTCTCAAGAGTCCACCTGTCAAAGCCATAGAAATGCTGTAACAGGATGGGCTAGGCCCTGAGTCCCCCTGCTGGAGGCCTCTCGGCCTTGCCACACCCGGCCCCAGAAAAGGGCAGTGAAGAGAGTCCTCCAAGCTGCCTAGAGCAGCAGCATGGGATGCAGCCAATCAGAGAGGGGCTGCAGGGAGCTGCCTGGACTTTGATGAACCCCAGAAGAGGAACTGACCTGTTTAAGTGGCCCAGCTGGAGAGCATGGGCCAGAAAGGCCCAGAGAGGCAAAGAGTCTCTGGGGAGGGAGCCCTGGGGGATGTGGCCCCACACCAGGGCTGGAAGTGCTTGAAGAGACAGGACAATTTGAGAGCCCAGAAGGGGCTGAGAGACAGTCTGAACCAGGGTACTAGGATAAGTCCTGCTAGGCAGATTGAGGATCGAGCCTAGGGATAAGGCTGCAGATAAAGGGACCTTCTAGAGAGCAATGAGGTAGGTCCCCTGTTGGGGACCTACCTGGAAGGGGAGGGGTTTCATTTTTTTTCTCCCATACAGACTGTGACTTGTCCAGAGGACTGAGTTGCTGAAGACTCCACAGAAGGCCAGAGAGAATGTGAAGGCACATGCACTTAGCCTAGGGGGCGTTCACAAGAGATGAGTGCCACCCTGTTACCCAGGCACATTACTATTTGCAATGAGTGCCCTTTTTAGAATGGCTTGTGCTGAACTATTTTGCTCAGGCATTATAGTGTTTCTGTAAAGGATGACATGGGAGAGGTTTAGTGATGGCTCAATGTTTCTTCCCTTCCTCCTTACTGCCACCTAGCTATTTGGAATCCTGGTGAGTGGGATAATTGCAGCCTACACAAGGTCAATTTAGCCCTTGTTTCAGGGCACAAAAGCAGCATGTTGCTCTGGAAAATAAGTGGTTTGTAGAGTACAGTCAGGAGAATTAATCAGACTGTCAGAGTAGAGCAAAACTACTGTGGCTAAGAGTTTCATCATGTTGGTAGGTAATGCAGTAGTAAGTCAGGTCTGGTTAAAATGTCCATAGAGCAAAATGTCAACTGTAGGATGCAACACAAGGAGCAGAAGCTGAGAAAGTCAAGCTGCAGCAGTAGAAGAAGGAAAAGTGTTTAGGAAAATGGGGCAGGTGTAGTGAAGGCAGCCAAAAGGATTAGGACATCCAAAAATAGTCCTGAAACAGGGTCCCAGTTGGAAAAATGTCTTAAAGATACAAGGCTACCAAAAGACTAGAGGGGAATTTTTAAAATGTAATCAACCCACTTTATGTTCACAACTTACATCATTGGACACTTAGGACTTCATTCACTCCCTGTATGGGGATAACCTGAATAGAAGAGTGGAGACCCCAGGAGTTTCAATTCACACTTTCTTTTGAATTCCATTGAGGGGATAATGTTTGTTTTCCCCATATAAAAAGTGGGACGCCCTGATCCAGAAAAGCATTTAAATAGGTCAAGTGGATGGGATTATTCAATGAGATTGTGCATGGGATTTTCAAAAGCACCTATGTGATTTTATGCTGTAAAAGGACAGAAATTGATTTGTTTTCCCATTGACATCAAGGAGGGTCTTTCCACAGATTTCAATGGGCTTTGGGTAAGGCCCAAATCTGGATCCAAACTTTGTCAAGCTGCTGAGTGCTCATATTTAGAGACTGTGGCAGAGACTGGAGCCAGCCACAAAGTTTAATTCCAACTTGGATATGACTTTCCTTGCAGTTCAGGGATATTTTGATTCATAGGTTTTATTTTGGTTTGTCTTTAATTCTTAGACTTTAGACAGAAAGAAATCCCGAATAATATGATTCAGACTTAATATCATGTCTAAAAGTAGGCTAGATCAGAAGAATAAACAGTTAATGTAATCTTTCCAAGGTGGAAAAGTTCTTGGATGTTTCATGAAAGAGTATGATATTATGTTTACCTATGCCAACGCCTCCTTATTTCAATAATTGTTGTTTAAAAAAATGTAAATATTTTATTAGCTTTGTTTGAAAAATGAGTATTATCTCTGGCAGGTAACTCTCACACTCATGCCAGCAATAGTGGATGTCATTTTTAAAAACATATTTATAGCTCTGGGGCACTTTCAGAAGAAAAACTGGTCTAATTACATTAATTTATTTTCCCCTGGAGTTTGAGATAATTTTAGCTCCTATTGTTCTGATAAAATAGTAAGACTCATTTGTTACTTGCTTTTCAGTACCAGATATAATTTAGACTGCCACCTAAATAAAAAAGAGAGAGAGGGGATTATCCTAGCCTGTCCTCCACCTTTCCTCCCACCTGCACACCCAGCTTTCCCCTTGATTATTCTGTAAAGAGAGCAGAAATTCTTTCTGGGGAAATAAGCAGAAATGTGGCCTGAAAAACCCACAGATCCTGGAGAAATGTGCCAGAGGCCAGGACTATCTGTACTGGATCCTCTCTGCCTCCAGACCCATCCCCCTTGCTTGCATAGAGTTGTGCTGCAAAAAGATTCTCCGGCCTGCATGATTGCTCAGAATACGTCTTTCCTCAAATGGCATTCTCCTGCCTGGAGGAGGTGAATGCCATAGTTAATCCAGACAGTAACAATAGTACTTTGGGGATCCCTGCAGTGAGAGTAGGGGAATGATGCACTAGAAAAGAATGGCTGCTGCACTAAGCAGCTTCCACAGCTCATGCCACACCTTCATCTCCCTACATTGATCCCCATCCACGCAGCATCTCCCAGCAAGGAGGGGGGAAAGCACCACAGGCACAGCGTTCCTCTGCAATTCATAGAGTTGGTGAAAATGACGATTAAAAAACCAACATAAATCTGACACCACATTTGTGTGAAGCCAATCTGAAAGCATTTGTCCTTTGTTAACATTAAGAGGATCAGCTTAAATCAAGTTTGGTGTTTGAGAAAGATAGTCTGGGCTGAGATGTAGGCCAAGTTTCTTTTTAGAGTGAATTCTTTCAGGTTCAGTTATAACCCTTGATAATAAAATGCTGACAGACCTTTAATCACAAAGTCGCAGTGCTAGCAGGTGGTGTTGTAATGCAACAGTATTTCTAATATGATTCTCTCTGTCGTCTCCTATTTCTTCTCTTCTGAAATATGAGCCAGATCCTACCCTGGCTTACATCTTATGTAACATCTTAGGATACATCTATAGTACTGTAAGTGGGTTTGGATAAGCTCTCCTTTGACATCTACTGATGAGCTAAGGGAAAAGACTTCAGGAACATACCATGTTTGCATGGACATGCCTACTCTGCCTAGGTGCACAGCATGATGGAGCTGCTTTGCCAAAATGATCACTCTTGGCTGGTGTTGGGTTACAAATCACTTAACTATAAAGTGCAGGGGTAATGAAATGTTGTTATCCTGATTGTATGAGTAAAGGGCAACAGAACTGTACTTAGCCTTCCCTGATTGAGGGGTCAACTGAACCCTGCCAGGGGGTGGGTATGCCAAATCCCAGTGAAAGAGTGAGGGGGTGGGGACAGGTGTTCCTATCTGGTGGTGTGGCCTGTGCCCAAGGAGTCCTAGACACCATTTGACCTTCCCCTCTCCAGTGTTTAAAGACAGAGTTAATTACTTTCAATTGAGAGTCATTGTTTCTGTTCGGTGATTACCAGAGCTGAATCACTGAGAAGCATGTCCAGGGGCTATGCCTTAGAGCTGGTATCGCACAGTGGTGAGAGGAAAGATGATGCGGAGACTGTTCTGACAGTGAGATTCCCTGCTAGCCAGTGGATTCACAAAGAGCTGAAATCACTAAAGACCTGGGTTAAGTGGTGGAACCTCAGAACATGGCATTGCAGAAGTGGCAATGAGCATCCAATGGTGGCAGCAGGCAACCAGCATCAGCTGAGTCAAGCCATATCCCATGGCTAGCAGCTGCAGAGAAAAGCAGCAGAGGCAGTGGCAAACAGCCAGTTTCAGAGGCGCACAGTGACCACAGAGACATTGCTCAATTGCCTCCCCCCTTTCTGGGATGGGAGGTGAACCTGTGAAGTCACCTCTGAGCTAACCAAGGACAGCCAACTGTCAGTGGGGTGCAGCAGAGGGAAGTGATGTGTTCATTTGTCGGACTTTCCCACTGCAAGGTGGGAAACTGAGGCAAAGGACACTGCCCAGTGCACTGTGGGTTTGGTTTTTGCTTATGGTCACATGCTTTTGAATGTGGTTGTGGTGTTTTCCCAAACTAATTCTTGGTTCCCTTTCCTTTTTATTAAAAGTTCTCGTTTGTTATACACACTCAGTGCTTGCAAGTTGAGAAGTATTGCCTCTTAGGGGCACCCAGAGGTAGTAAGTTTTCCCAGATCACTGAGGGGAGGCTCGAGATGGTTCTCTTTTGTATTGTTAAGAGGAACCCCTAGATACTGAACCCAGAGCCCTTGTTACTGCTGAGTCCCCCTGGCAGAAGGGTGACATTGAAGTCAAAGATTTGATTGAAGCTCAGGTACCGATACCTGCAGGAGCGCTGCCAGCTTTTCTGCCGCCCTAGGCAGCGGAAGGTCCCACCCCGAAATGCCACCCCCCACAGAGGCGGCGGAAGGTCCCGCCGCCGAAATACTGCTGCGGTCGCCGCCCCCCAAATTGTAGCGCCCTAGGCGACCGCCTAGGTCGCCTAATGGGTTGCACTGGCCCTGGATACCTGCTCTAACAGTAATCTACATAGCACCGCTAAAAATAGCAGTGAATCCACAACAGTAAGGGCTTCAGTGCAGGCTAGGAATGCAAAAACCTACCCAGGGTTTCAGGTGGGCTTCTACAGTCCACACTGAAGTCTGTGTCATCATGACTTCAACACTACTGGTACCCAAATTAGCTAGATTAAAGCTAGAGTATCTATGCCTACCTGAGCTATACTCCCACCTTCAATTGCAGTATAGACATATCCTTAGTTATGCTAGATAAGGTCAGATTTTGGCCCCAGGATTTCAATGCGTTAAGGCCCAAATTTTCAAAAGCCGCTACTTATTTTGAGTGTCCCAGATTCTGAGAACCCATTTTATGACACTGAGGGTCTGATCATCAGAGGTGTTAAGCACCCACAGCTCCATTTGTAGTTATTGGAAGCTGCAGGTTGGAGCACTTAAAAATCAGGCCAAAGATGTCACATACTGGGTGCCCTAAACTGGAAGCATCCAAAATTAGATAGTGATTTTGAAAATGTGGCTTCTTAATAACAAAGTAATGAGTCTCTTGCCAGTTAGAGTCACATGTTCACCTATTTTTGGAAAAAAATCAGTTCTGCCAGTCTCTTTTTTTAAATCGTTTAGTCTGACTTCTACTCACAAGAAACAGTTTTATCAGTCTTTATTCTGTTCAGATTTGTACTGGCTAGTGATATACCTGACAAGCAAATATGCATGCAGTTTCTAGAGGTTGGTAGTTCAGGAGACGTTAATGCAGATATTTAAATGCTTACTGTATATTATTAATTTCCCACAAAAGGCTTGGGGCACAGAAAACCAAATATGAACTATTTTATTTTTAAATAACTAATCAAATGTGTTTTTCTAACTGCAATTTAAAAAAACCCATCCAAGTCCAAGGTCTGATATCATGTACAATCCTGTATTTCCTTTATGCCAGTAACTCCATTCCCTTCAGTGACACTCATATAACTGAGAGCAGAATCTCATGAAGATCTCTTTTCTTTGATGAATTCCCTGGAAAAATTATACAGTTGTACTGTGAGTCAGATAATTTTGTTATATGACGTTCTTGTTAAGCAGTAACATCTGATGCAACATGATGTTAGTGAACAGTTTGAAAATCTAAATTACAACCAAAGAGACAGTTATTAGAGCACACCAAAATAGCTCTTTAAAATATCGGACCAGTTTCATATACTGAAAACATCATGTCAATAGTGAAAGTGGACACTTCTGAATTAGTCATTTTCTCCCATTATAGGCAATAACCTTTCATTTCTAGTTGGCTAAACAATTAGACAAGTGAAAATTCTATATGTGTCTATTCTGACTCATTTATAAGGTGGAGAAAATATATATCTGAGTTCTTCTTCCTTATGTTATGGACACATTTCATAAACTAAGAATGAGCTAACGTTACTAGCTTTTTTCCCACTTTCTGGGTTATTTGTCCCTGATACAAGCAGAAGATTGAGGAACCTACCCCAGAATGCTCTATAGCCCACTTACTTGCAATGTGGCCTCACATTCAAATCACTACTCTGAATCAAGCAGAGTGGAGGCTTAAAGCTGGATTTTCCACATCCCCCATGAGTACTCTAATCGTGGGGCTATAGGTTATAAGTAGGGGAGAGCACAACCTCCTACATCATTTAAGAGGTGGTGGTGCAGCCCTACCTTCTTTATTTTTTTAATAGTATTTCTAGATTTCCTCTGCTTTTAATTTAAAAAGGTAAAAAATGCCCAACATTTAAACAAATATTTTGTTCAACTCAAAATTACTTTTTCCAGCTTTTTTCCCTGAGAAAACCAAAATTTTCGGTGTCAGGTTGGTCTGAATGTTTTTCCATTTTTGACCAGTAAACTGAAAAATCCATTATTCACACAGTTGTTTGAGTATAGATATACACACACACAAAATCACTGCATGTAGTAAGTATCAGTACCACCAAGCAAAAGAAAATGGATAAGCTAGGTGCTATTACATTGCAGTAAACATACTCTTTTTAGTAGTTCCAAGCCTCCTCTCTGATAAACTTCCATGTTCCCAATTAAGATTTGAATTTAATTTCTCATGTAAAGCCTGGTGTGTGTGCCTATTTTTTTTCTTTTCTTGCTTTGACATAGTCCTGAAGCTCTAGTTATTACTATGTAATGGCTTTGAAATGTAGTTATTGTTAGGAATCATTGCATATGTTCCCCATGTAATTCAAACTAAATGAATATAGAATTAAACTGCCAGTCCAAAGCTTGTGCAAGTAGCAGTAAAATGGTAAATGATTCTCTTCTTTTAAAGCAAACTATCCAAAAATTCAATAGGGAGTTTAGTATGCAGTATTTCTTACTGCATCTTAGAAGATTTAAAAGGAGTTATCAAAAGTTATAGCTGAATGACTTGATAGATTGGCCCCACTCAAGAGATGTAACTGTAAACTATTGTTATTCTATTACTTCTATTTGGGGCAGATTAATAAAAATGTGACTCACTGCTTTACAGTTTATTAGATTTTAAGACATTTCACTGTCTAGATAGAGTGTGTGGTTTTTTTATTTATTCTTTGACTTCTAGGATTTTTCAAACTGAATGGTGTCTAGCCAGAGCAGCTTAGAAAGTTCTAAAGGACCTTAGGACCATTCAATATTTCATCAACTATCAAACCATATATAGAGGCCTGGTACCAAACATAACATAGCCATTTTGAATTATCGGATATCAAGGCCCAGATCCTCAACTGATATTAATTGGCATAGTTGTATTGCCTATGCCAGTTGACAATCTGGCCTATAGCTTTTTACTATCTAGATTATGTATCCAAAACTGGGTAAATGATGTCATAATGGGCTAAACTTTCAAAGATTTTGTGCCAGATTTAATACCAAGTGTGAGTGTAATTTATATTCACTAATCATTTTCAAAGGTAATCACAGCAGTGGAACGAGTGAGTTATGCCCACAGAATGCATCACTGGTGTGTGGCTATAGCAATGCATATCCTATGGAATTTTCAGACAACTACACAAGGGTACAAGTGGTCATAGGGGCCCACGTTGTTCATTCCAGAATTTGTACTCATGGCCATCTGCACATAGTGAGCAACTCACACTCTGAAACCTATATTGCCTCATTTCCCCACTTCATTTTATGGAGCAGACAGAGGCAAGCAGGAATTCAGTAAATCCATTTTCCTGAGGGGTTTGTCATTGTGAAGTTCCATAAACATTTTGGGCAATCTCAGTGATTCAGTGATTGCTCTGGAGGAGGAAGAGGAAATGATGGAGGAGAAACAGAAGGAGGCAGCCCACAGGACCTGGACATCTGTAGGCTCAGATTTTACTCTGCAAACAGTATATATGGATGGAGCTATATGGACATATTGGTCAGAAGTCTTGCAAAGTTGCATATTTGACACTGCACCCACCTATCCTATGTGCCTTTGAAGAGTTTTCAGTGAACAAAGTCCAATTTTCAAGTTTAGAACAAAAATCAAAACCAGGTACTTTTTCAGTGGGTCTGTAAACACTTTTCTAATGGAAACAGTGAAATTCTGCCCTGTGAGTGAAAAAGACAGGAAAACACAACTCACTCCTCCTTAACAGATTGAATTGAAAATTTGCAAGACCATTTGGTTTTGTAACACGAGTATATGCAGAATGAAAACTGATAGAAAGATGTACATGTACAATTTGTAGGCATTCACATAACTTAGTAAAGCTGGATCTCTTTAAATATACTTTTTCTTGCACACTTTTCTTCCTGTAATAGCTATCCTGGCCCATTAGGGCTCCATCTTGTTCCCATTGAAGTTAAATGACAAAAATCTCATTTCTAGGGGCAGATTCAGTGGAAGTTATTATAGTTACTAATATATCTTATTTTATTTTATTTATTATTTGTGGGGTTTTGTTACTTAATGTTTAAGCAGCATCTATAACACCAATTATGTTTTCAAATTATGTTCAGAAAACATAAGGACAACTGGCTAATGTTCACTGAATGATTAATTTGCATGGAACTATAAAGAAGGAAGAGAAAGCAGACATGGAGTTCAGTACAAGTTTTATTGTATTGCTAATTCTGCATGCTTTATCCACAGGGGCAGCAGACATAAGTCAGACCTTCAAGTCTGAACTTAACTGTTCACATTGTTTTTCTGAAGCAGTAAATGAGACACAAACAACAGCTCAGAGGTTGCTCTTGGATAGCTTTACTACATACCTTATTGCTCAAAAGTAACCCAGAACAACGGTAGAGGTGTCCTGGGTGCATACACCTGTCATTACATAATAAAAATCTGTCGAAGCTAAAAGGTTGGTGCAGCCTGATTTATTTATCTTAATTTATAAAAACTACACCTCAGACAATTACAATGTACAATAGAAAAAAAATGACAACTACTTTTCTTCATCTTTTACTAGTAATAAAAATGCTCCTGATCCAAATTTCATTGTCAGGTGTTAATTAAAATAACTTTAAATTCATACATACTTGAGACTAGATATTATTTTAGGCTCTGATCCTGTAAGCTACTCTGCTCAGGTGCAAGGTTCTGCCCATACAGAAGAGCTTCATGATGTGGGGGCACTTTTAATATTTTGTGAGCTCCTACAAATTGTGCATGTACATCTCTCTATTTTCATTCTGCATATACTCAAGTTACACAACCAAATAGCCTTGCAAATTTTCAGTGTAATCTGTTAAACTGATTGAGGAGTGAGTTGTATTTTTCCTGTCTTTTTCATTCACAGGGCACTATTTCACTCTTTCCTTTAGAAAAGTGTTTGCAGCAAACCTGCTGAAGTGTTTGTTTCCATGAAAAGGTGACTTTCGGGGGATTTTTGTGTGGCTATGGAATGAGTGAGTGTACTGGTGATTTTGTTTCAGAGTTTCAAATGATCAGTTTCTTTCCTGCCAAACCCTCCCTTCTTCCATCCTCCCAACCATCCAAGCTCATGACTTGCATGGTTATCTTTCCCTCTCCCGTCTCATTCTCTGCTCACTTCTAGACCACATCCAAATCTCACCACATTTTCTCCTTACAACATTGAAAATCTGTCTCTTCCATTATGTCCTGATGACAAAAATGCCAGTACAGGCTCAGATCATCTTCCTCCCTTCTCTCCAGTCTCTACAATTTGTGGCTGCTAATGTTATCTTCCTTGTCTGTTAATTTGACCAGGTAACACCCATCTTTGAATCACTCCATTGACTCCACCTTAAACTTTGTATTAAGTTTAAATCTCTCAATTTCTAAGCCCTTCACAACTCATAAATTAAATAAAATTAATGGAGATATCCTATCTCCTAGAACTGGAAGAGGGTCATTGAGTCCAGCCCCCTGCCTTCACTAGCAGGACCAAGTACTGATTTTCCCCTGGTTCCCTAAGTGGCCCCCCTCAAGGATTGAACTCACAACCCTGGGTTTAGCCGGCCAATGCTCAAACCACTGAGCTATCCCTCCCCCATCCCTCATTATACTTTGTCTCCTAGTGTGTTGATTTGTTGGCCCCTCCACAGGGCCAACAATGTCTGTCTTGATTCCCTGTTCATTTCCTTCCCCACTACTGCTTCTGTATCTTTTTTTCCTGTTCTACATCTAGAGCTGGGCAAAAAAGATTCAAACTTGCAATTTGCCAAAAAATGCATTTTGCAGGGCACCAAAACCATGTGTGAATTTGGGTTGAATTAGTGACTAGATTTGGCCTAAAAAGGAAATTGGGGGCAACATTCTTTTTTTAAAAAAAGTGTAAATGGCTCATTTCAGCCATTTTGAAACAGTTTTGACTTTCCATTTTGAAACTTTTTTGACCACTTTGAACTGAAACATTTAAACTTTTCATTTCAAAATGGTATCTAATTTCAAAATTTAGCTTTTAAAAAACAAACTAAAAACAGTGGAAAATGCCTGAAAACAACCCATAGTAAATCATAAATTGAAAATTATATTTTAATAACTCAGGGATTTTTTTTCACCTAACCTTTAAAGTAGAATTATTAAATAACTTGCACTGACTCGGCATTCATTAAAGCTAAGAGGAGATGTGTTTTAATAGGTCAAATTGTGGGTGATGTAATAAACATTTGGAAGAATAAAAATGAAAAAATGGAGAATGAAATGAAAACTTTGTTTTAGAAAGTAACCTCCTGTAGTTCTCTGATTAAGTGCATCCTGGATATCCTTTAACTAGAATAACTAGAACTTAGGGACAGATTTTTAAAGGTATTTAGGCACCTAAAGATGCTTATAGATGCCCAGTAGGATTTTCTAAAGTGTCTAGGCAAGCTCCTATTTATTCCCTGGGAGCTAGGTGCTTTGCAAAATCCCACTAGATGTCTAGGAAGCCAAACACCTTTAAAAGGCTAGTCCTTACACGCTACCATGATTGGCATCAGAAGAATATCTAAAATAGATAGGACTTGATAGAATAGAAATAATCTGAGCTACTAATAAATTCATTAGAGAGTGTGTCATCTGGAGGAATGAACCCAGGTTCCATCATGGAGACTGTTATAGATTAGCAAAGAAGAAGAAGGGGCATGGGCATGCTGAAGGTTGAGGAGATGGTTATGAGGTGCAGGAAGTTATAGGCCAGGATTTGTATTTTAAGATAAAGATATTGGGGATCGGGGGGTGAAAATGGAGGCTATAGGAAGAGGAAAACGAAGTCGAAGGATATGGTTAGGGTGGGATGAGGAAGGGATTAAAAAGAAAACATTGAATAAAGGAGGGAGAAGAGGGACCATAAACATGTCATATAAAGATTGTGATGTCCATTCTGTAATTATAAAGTTATTCATCCTGAAACGTGCTTGTGCATTTGAGATATATTTATCTGTATTTTAATGATATCTAAGCAGGTAATCATCCCTGCTTACAATGCTGCTAATTGAAATGGATGCAAAATCCACAAGTTCCAACTTTTGCATTGTAGAATCTTTTCACCTTTCAGAGTATAGAACTTGCTGAGGAAAAGAAAGGGAGACATGCTACAAGGGATGCACTAGATTAATGAGGGAAACCACTATGAGGGAAAAAAGATAGCAAGCATAATGCCTTATAAATGTATTGTGAACCTCTTAAATGGTTAACGAAAACCACTTACCTGTCACCCCCAGGAGAATGGGGTAGTATCTCTCTGTGGGGATTTTGTAGGTATGTGCTCTGGAAAGATCCTTTATGAACACCAACACAACCAGTACTCTCAAGCTTGAAAATACTTAACTCTCCATTTCTTTTATGTTCCTGATAATCCACTTAATGCACACAAAGTAGGTTTCCTGAAATAAAGTGAGATGTTCGGCGTAGTTATTTATAGCAGAATGGAGTTTGAAAATACTTTTAAGTGTGGTATTGACCTTTGAATTAGTCTATTGTACACAAGTTCAAATCAGCAAGAAAGCAACCTTTTATCACACATCCTATCAAATACAGAACAAAAGAGGGAGTACCTCAGAGGCTGCCTCTCTCTGTGTGATACCAGGGCTTGAGCTAACAG
Organism: Emys orbicularis; assembly: GCF_028017835.1. Classification (NCBI taxonomy): domain Eukaryota; kingdom Metazoa; phylum Chordata; order Testudines; family Emydidae; genus Emys; species Emys orbicularis. The sequence continues at coordinate 47,221,517 of NC_088684.1, read as the reverse complement.
CCCCAATTTAAACAGGAGGGAGCTGAAGAACAGGGCGTTTTCAGTGATTATTCCTTGACACTGGAACTGCCTTCCTCTCACCAGTCTTCCAGAGCTGGAATTATATGGCCTTCAGATCACACTACATAGTTCCTCTGTTCTTCCTAGTGTTTGTGAGGTGGGCTGAGTGAGTGATTAGCTGGAAAGTCCTAGAGTGGACGAATTAGGAGGTGTTTACATTTAGACAGCTACTATGAATGTAACTAATCAAATGTTGTGTATATATGCTGAGAGCTGTGGATAAGCACACTTTCAACATATCAAAATAAAATAAACAAATTCTAGTTTTTACATATTTAGGTAGGACTGGCTAACCTGTAACACTAGAGAAAAGCAAATTGCAACAGTGATTTGCAATATGTGATTTCTCCTTACAATGTCCACCTCATGCCAATGAAACTTGAACTCTAAACTATTGCTGTTTTTGTTAATTTCATTTTTTTCACACTGGTCACTATTTAATTGTTTCTGGATTCATTGCCAGATGGAGGACCCTTCTCCTTTGTTACACAGGAGCACAGGACATGAATAAATGCTTTTACCAGTTCCACACTCAGGGTCTGCACACAGTACACAAAGTCCTTCCACACCTCTTCCCTTCTCCAAAATTACCTTTTACCTCCCTTAAGTTTGTGGCTGGCTTGCTTCACCCGCTCTTAGTCAAGCATACATGATAGTGCAGAATGATAGTGATAGACTTAGGATGGCTACTGGCTCAGCAGCTATTGGGAAAATCTGGACACTTCCAGTATTCTGCTGTGCACAAAGACTTTAAGGGAACACACCACAACAACCTGGGTTCTTTGATTTGACTGATTGTAATTAATGAGTTGATTAATTAGTGTATTTTAAATCACAACCACAGCACCAGCACATTGGATGGGTTCTCTGTTGTAGTTAGCAAAGATGGAAATAAGTGAAAATCAATAGTTGTAGGATCATATCAATAAATTCTCTCTTTGGCTACAGGTTTTTTATTTATTGAGTTTGTTGTAAAAACAAAGAGAGGCCATGTCTACACTACCACTTACGCCAGAAAAACTTATGCTGCTCAGTGATGTGAAAAAAATACCCCCCTCAACGACATAAGTTTCGCCTGTATAAGTGGTAGTGTGCACAGCGCTATGTCGGCAGGAGAGCTTCTCCCACCAACATAGCTACCACTGCTCACTGAGATGGTTTTATTATGTCGACAGTAGAGCTGTCTCCCACTGGCATAGAGTGGCTACACAAATGATCTTACAGCAGCGCAGCTGCATCGATACAGCTGTGCCGCTGTAAGCTTGCTAGTGTACACATGGCCTTAGACACAAGGAACTACGGTCTAAAATAGACAAACAATAGAGAGAGCCTGATTCTCCACTGTCTTGTGCTAAATGGTAACATTTTATACCCAGTTTGCAAAATCACTACACGAAGCATAAGGCAGAGGAGAGTCAGGCCCATGTAGTGCACACATGATCAGAAGAATTTTCATCAAAGCACTGCAAAAAAAGTAAACCTTTTTTCATAGATTCCAAGGCCAGAAAGAACCATTGTGATCATCTCATCTAACCTTCTGCATAACACAGCTATAGAATGTCCCCAAAATATTCCCCAGAGCATCTTTTAGAAAAACATCCAATCTTGATGTAAAAATTGTTTAAAAAAACACACCTTATTTCCAGTCTGAGTTGTCTAGCTTCAACTTTCAGCCATTGCATCATATTATACCTTTCTCTGCTAGATTAAATATTTGATAATTGGTTCTTTAGACTGTAATCAAGTCGCTTCTTAACCTTTTCTTTGTAAAGCTAAATAGATTGAGCTCCTTGAGTCTTTCATTATCAGGCATGTTGTCAAATCCTTCAATCATTCAGTGGGTCTTCTCTGAACCCTCTCCAATTGATCAACATCCTTCTTGAATAGTAGACACCAGAACTGGACACGATATTCCAGTAGCAGTCACACCAGTGCCAAATATAGAAGTAAAATAAACCTCTATATGCCTACTCAAGATTCCCCATTTATGCATCCAAGGATCACATTAGCTCTTTGGGCCACAGCCGCACACTAGGACCTCATGTTCAGCTGCTTATCCACCATGACCTCCAAATCTTTTTCAGCATCACTGTTTCCCAGGATGTAGGCCATACTTACAGGATGGGGGACTCTATTTTTTGTTCCTATATGTATACATCTACATTTAGCCATATTAAAATTCATATTGTTTGCTTGCACCTAGCTTACCAAGTGATCCAGAGCTCTCTCTTTATCAGTGACCTGCCCTCTTCGTTATTTACCACTCCCCCAACTTTTGTGTCACCTGCAAATTTTATCAGTGAGATTTTGTTTTCTTCCAGATCACTAACAAAAATGTTAAATAACGTGGGACCCGACTAGAAACACACCAGCATGATAATGGTTCCCCATTTACAATTACATTTTGAGATCTATTAATTAGCCAGCTTTTAATCCATGTAATGTGTGCCATATTAGTTGTATATCATTCTAGTTTTTAATCAAAATGTCATATCGCAGTGGTCTGCAAAGTAGGGTGCACGCAAGAGGATCCTTGGGGGTGCGTGGCAGAAGGAGCGGCTTTTTTTTTTTTTTGCTTCGTCAGTTCAGGCGGGAGACTGAGCGGCTTCGGCAAAAATGGTAGAGCCGCCACGGCAGGGGGTGCATGCTCAAAAAAAATTTACTGATAGGGGTGCGCAATCAAAAAAGTTTGGAGACCGCTGTCATAGAGTACTAAGTCAAACACCTTACAGAAATCAATGTATATTATATCAACACTATTACCTTTATCAACCAAACTGGTAAACTTTTTAAATATATTCACACTTTCTTTTTTTGTTGGAATATCAATGATGGGCTTGATAGCTGTTATGAGCCACAGAAGTATGTGGACCAATGAGCAGTTTGTAATTTTTCCCTATATGGACAAATATATTTTTTTCTATAAGATAAGAATGTGTATTATGAGTTTATAAATTCCAGCTCTTAACAAACTCTCCATGGAAAAATCAGCTATAACTAACTACAGAACCTTTAAAGACTACAAAGGTATGTTCCATTTTAAATGGATACCAAATTGACTTTTCCCTCCACCTACTTCTCTTCTGACAATTATTTTCCATTGATGTTGTAACTATTAGTAATGTTGTGATGCTTGGAGCTTGAGATCAAAGTACATCATATTTTCTATTGCTGTAACGCTATGTTGTCCTCAGTTTGAACCTAGGTGAGTGCAAAAGGCTGTTTCAGAAAACTAGAGATAGAATTCCAAATATCTAGCAATGCTATTGCTTGCCTGTATTTTAGTATTTACTTCTCATGGCATCCAACAGCAGACAGCCCAAATCCCCAGAGCATGATTCCAAACTGGCAACACTTCTAAAAGAAACCGGACATATCTTAACTGGGGTCCAAGTTTACAGAAGTAATTGATGGCAATGTGGCTTCTTAAAATTGAGCATTTAAAATTAAATAAGGGCTAGATTCACAAAGGGACTTAGGCTCCTAACTGCTACTTTAGGCACCAAAGGCCAACCTTTAGGCACCACTGGCATTCACAAAACCCTTGTTCACCTACAACCTAACCCTGGAGGCACCTAAAGGCTCCCAGCACCTAACTTTCTGCAGTTAAAGGCCCCAAGATGCCTAAATTTCATCAGCTGAGCATGCGAGCAGCTGTCTAAGTCCTGACATTGCCCAGCAGCTCAGCGCCAAAGCCTCAGCAGGATCCTCAAACTAGGCATTCTCCCGCCTATCCCTCCCTTATAACCTTTAGCCCAGTGGGTAGGGCACTCATTCAGGACGTAAGCGATTCAGGTTTCATTCCCCCCTGCCTAATGAGGAGATGGGTTTGAAATTGGATCTCCCACCTCTCAGGTGATTGTTCTAGCCACTGGACTATGGGATATTCATAGAACCATAGAATATTAGGGTTGGAAGAGACCTCAGGAGGTCATCTAGTCTAACCCCCTGCTCAAAGCAGGACCAACGCCAACTAAATCATCCCAGCCAAGGCTTTGTCAAGCCGGGCCTTAAAAACCTCTATTCCGGTGTGGCTTTCATTCAGTCTTACCTATTGAAGCTGTTCCACTTTGTACAGATAACTAACTATGCATTGGGCCACAGAGGAAGTGAAAATGACTCTATAGCATGAGGAGGGGGGAATCATACCTATTTTTCACATTTTGGGTGACAGCCCTGTCCACTGGGCTAACTATTGTAAGGAAGGCTACTGCTGCCTCCTTTCTGCCCCACCCTTCTCCTGCCCCCATTTCTTGCAAAAATAGCATTGATGCCGAACTGCAGGCAAGGGATTCATGGCTGAGAATCCCAAACAGAGATATGCACCTCTCTCTGGCCCAGACTTAGACACCAAAGTCCCTTTGAGTAGCAGGGACCCACTCCGTCTCCTCAGAATTTCCTGTTGGCTAATTTAGGCAGATCCCTGCTCAGTGTTCTAGCTTCTGTGCATCCCACTGTCAGATGCCTAACTCTGCCCATGTGTTGTATAGGTAGCCTGGGCACCTAACTCAGGGTTGTGAATTCCACGAGGTGACCAGACATGTCAATGCTGACTGTTACAGCACCCACGTCACTTTGTGAACCTAGCTCAATGTATTTAGCATTTACCGTAAAGGTGTAACAGCAGCTTCTTCCTCCGGAGTTCTCAAATTCCATGCCATATAATGTTGTGTTGGCCTGTTCTCTCATGTTCAGGAATCTGATAACCTGGAGATTTCCCCTTATGCCCCTGCCCAGATTTGGGATGCACTATTCTTACTCTGATGTACAGACTTGTCCCCTGATTCTGCAACTGACCCCACTTGAGCCAAATGCAGGAATGGGCCATAGTTTAGAAGGGTGAAGGCAAGAGGAATCATGTCCCCACTCTATGCTCCCTCTCTTCCACACTTTCTTAATAAGTCAGGAGTCTTCATAGATAAGGAAGAGGGTGCTATTCTTGCACAAGTGAGGGTAGGTACCTGTCAGCAAAGCTTGGAACTCCACTGGGCAGGCATCTTTTACTGCAAGCCGCCCCACCACCACCACCATTCCGCCTCCAGCTGCCTCACTAGACCATCCATCCATCCTACACTGCCCCCCTGCCAAGCTTCAACTGGCTAAAACATCCCACCTCTTGGGAACTATATAATGTCCTTCTGAGTGGGAGGAAAGGAACTCTACTACAAACAACAAGTCTGTAAAAGAGGGGCTCCGTGTCTCACCAGGAGGTGCAGGGAAGAGTTTCTCTCCTCCAGAGCTTACAAAAGTTCACTGGAAAGGAGGCCTTCCACTGCCCCATGTTAGGAACTCAACTTCTGCACACTTTAGGAGGACCTTACAATACACAAAGGGACTGAGATAATTGACAAGGGCTGTTTCCCTGCCCCAATTCCATTTCCTGCCTCCAGTCATTTCAGCAAGAGATTGCAATGATTTTCTTTGAAAAAGAGTGCAGTGGGTATTTTTATTTTCATAATACTACTTTTCATTCTCCTCATGCTCCAAAGTGGCTGAACAGTTTATACACAAATCTCCATAAAGATCATGCCTGTAAAATATCAAACCAAAAGGTAAAAGGTTCAGAAATTTATGAGCAACTGAAAACAGGGCCTTAGACTGGAGTCATATATGCAGCAGTTTCTTTCACTCTCTCAAATAAACTGATCTACATTATGTTTAGCATTCTGTTACCAGGTAGCATAAAAACTGTAAGAATGTTATTACAGAAATTGCTGTAAAACATTGCAGGATATATTTGTTATAACAGTAGCTGTTAGTGCCCATAAAATTGTGTCTGTCAGCATTTCCATGACGAACCTCTTCTTTTCTGGAGTATGACAGAAAAAGTATCTGTCTGCCAATTTGTGATCTATCCTTGTATTACAATATTTCAAAAACAGATTAGGTTTTCATGTTAAAAAATTCAAGCTATTAGTGCAGGATTTGAACTAATGCATGGGGTTTTTATCTACCTTTGTACATGTAAAATTGAAATATCTTTTCCATGACACATAATACCCATCTTTCAAAATGGTGCTATAAAAATAAACCAGGATTTAAAGAAAATGAGCATAAGAGTCTCTAAAATGCATTTCAGTTAGAGGACTACTCCAAACCATGTAACCTAATAGAATATCACTAAAAGTGCTCCACCAAAAAATGCAGATTAACTGCAAAAATGGATTTAAAATGTTTTCCTGTCAAATCAACGAGCCTTAGTTGGATGGCAATCAGAAATTATGCTGGCTAAATGTCACTGAATAATACAATAAAGGATGCATTGGTAAATAACTATTTAAAATCTGCCTCCAGGGAACCAGAAGCTAATCTCAATTCTTTAAAAGCAGACATAAATGATCATTTTTTTAACATGAAAGTCAAGAAACCAGCAGTGAATTTTAAGAATTAATACTTGTACACTAAGGGCCTAATACTACACAATTAAAATCAATGGGAACTTAGTCATTAACTTCAGAATGTCAGGATCAGGCCCTAAAAGATGAGGTTAAATCAGTGAACAAATCGTTACTATGGAAAAGGGTATATTCCCTCCATAGTTAAGGTTGAAACATGCTTTTCATTAAATGCCAGATTTTGACTCCTTTCTATAATCCTCAAAAAGGTAATTTCCACTTTAGATTTTGCATGGATGGCCTATGCTTAGCTGACAGTGTAATTCCCCCTTCCCCTCCCCACCCAAATCTCAGCTAATTATAAAACAGAGTGTTGAACTAATTCTGTTCTTGAAAACATCTCTAGTTTATTTTTTGCCATGACTTGTTGCACAACTGCTTTGTTCTAGAAACCTTTGAAAGCTATGATGAGATGGAGTGCCTAGGACCGTTTTAGAGATAGGGATGTAGCCCTTCTGCCAGGTGGAGTCGGCAGCAACAAGGGCTGGGTTCAATATCTAGGGGTTCCTCTTAACAATAAATTTAAATTTCCACTTTAGATTTTGCATGGATGGCCTATGCTTAGCTGACAGTGTAATTCCCCCTTCCCCTCCCCACCCAAATCTCAGCTAATTATAAAACAGAGTGTTGAACTAATTCTGTTCTTGAAAACATCTCTAGTTTATTTTTTGCCATGACTTGTTGCACAACTGCTTTGTTCTAGAAACCTTTGAAAGCTATGATGAGATGGAGTGCCTAGGACCGTTTTAGAGATAGGGATGTAGCCCTTCTGCCAGGTGGAGTCGGCAGCAACAAGGGCTGGGTTCAATATCTAGGGGTTCCTCTTAACAATACAAAACAGAACAGGCTCAAGCCCCCAACCTGTAATCGGGGAAAACTTAACACCCCCATCCTCCTTTAGGGGGGAGGGATAGCCCAGTGGTTTGAGCATTGGCCTGCTAAACCCAGGGTTGTGAGTTCAATCCTTGAAGGGGCCACTTAGGGATCTGGGGTAAAATCAGTATTTGGTCCTGCTAGTGAAGGCAGGGGGCTGAACTCGATGACCTTTCAAGGTCCCTTCCAGTTTTAGGAGATAGGATATTGCCATTAATTTATTTAAGAGGCAATACTTCCCCGCTGCAAGGAGGGAGTCTGTGTATAACAAAAGAGAAAGGGAACCACACATTAGTTTGGGAAAACGCTACAACCACATTCAAAAGCATGTGACCATAAGCAAAACCCACCCCCACAGTACATTTGTCTTTTCCCTCAGTTTCCCATCTTGCGGTGGGAAAGTCCGACGAATGAATGTCTCTTTAACACATTACTCCCCTCTCACTCCACTGCACCCCACTCATGATTGTCTGTCCTTGGTTAGTGAAGACCTAGAGTTCAGAGGTGTGTTTGCAAGGGTTCACCTCCCACCCCAGAAAAAAGGGAGGCACATTGAGCAACATCTCTGTGGTTGCTATGCTCCTCTGTAACTAGCTATTTGCTGCTGCCACTGCTTTACTGACACTGGTCACAGGCTGCCACTTGACTCTCACTGCCTCTTCTGCAATGCCACATTCTGAGGTCCCACTGCTTAACTCAGGTGGTTAGTGATTTCAACTCTTTGTGAGTTCACCCGGTAGCAGGGAACCTCCCTGCCAGCACAGCCTCTGCATTGTTTTTCCTTTCACCCCTGTCCCAACACCAGGTCTAAGGTGTAGCCCCTATACCTGCTTATCAGTGATGCCACTCTGGTAATCACTGAACAGAAACAATGACTCTCAGTTAAGTCTAATTAACTCAGTCTTTAAACAGTGGAGAGAAGGAGGTCAAATGCTGTCTAGGACTCTTTAGGCAGAGCCCACTACCCCCTCCCTCCTTTCCTGGGATTTCGCATCCCTACCCAATGCTTAGTAAATAAGGTTTAGTTGACCCCTTAATCAGGGCAGGCTAAGTACAGCTCTGCTGCTCTTTACTCACACAATCATTACCAGTGTAACCCAACACCAGCCAAAAGTGCTCATTTTGGCAAAACAGTTCCATTATGTTGTGCACCTAGGCAGAGTAGGCGTGTCTATGCAAAAACAGTCTGTGCTTGAAGTCTTTCCCCCCAGTTCATCACTAGACATCAGAAAAAGCTCATTCAGACCCTGCTTTCATCAAAACTCCTCGTTAAAAAGAGATTTGCTCATGAATTAGGAACAGTCACTCTGGCCCAGATACTCACAGGTAATTAGGTGCCTAACTCCCATTAAAATCAATTTCCCTGTACTTCTCTCTAGGGAAATGAAGACTTAGTAATGCAATGTCTCCTGGGTGCTCAGAAGATTCCATGAAATAAGCATTCCACATGGGACGGGGTATGGAGGGAAGTTGATCATAGAATCATAGCATATCAAGGTTGGAAGGGAGATCATCTTGTCCAACCCCCTGCTCAAAGCAGGACCAATCCCCAACTAAATCATCCCAGCCAGGGCTTTGTCAAGCCTGACCTTAAAAACTGCTAATGAAGGAGATTCCACCACCTTCCTAGGTAACCCATTCCAGTGCTTCACCAGCCTCCTAGTGAAAAAGTTTTTCCTAATATCCAACCTAAACCTCACCCACTGCAACTTGAGACCATTACTCCTTGTTCAGTCATCTGGTACCACTGAGAACTGTCTAGATCCATCCTCTTTGGAACCCCCTTTCAGGTAGTTGAAAGCAGCTATCAAATCCCCCCTAATTCTTCTCTTTTGCAGACTACATAATCCCAGTTCCTTCAGCTTCTCCTCATAAATCATGTGCTCCAGCCCCCTAATCATTTTTGTTGCCTTCCGCTGGACTCTTTCCAATTTTTCCACATCCTTCTTGTAGTGTGGGGCCCAAAACTGGACACAGTACTCCAGATGAGGCCTCACCAATGTCGAATAGAGAGGAATGATCACGTCCCTCGATCTGCTGGCAATGCCCCTACTTATACAGCCCAAAATGCCGTCAGCCTTCTTGGCAACAAGGGCACACTGTTGACTCATATCCAGCTTCTCATCCACTGTAACCCCTAGGTCCTTTTCTGCAGAACTGCTGCCTAGCCATTCGGTCCCTAGTCTGTAGCAGTGCATGGGATTCTTCCGTCCTAAGTGCAGGACTCTGCACTTGTCCTTGTTGAACCTCATCAGATTTCTTTTGGCCCAATCCTCCAATTTGTCTAGGTCACTCTGTATGCTATCCCTACCCTCCAGCGTATCTACCACTCCTCCCAGTTTAGTGTCATCTGCAAACTTGCTGAGGGTGCAGTCCACGCCATCCTCCAGATCATTAATGAAAATATTGAACAACACCAGCCCCAGGACTGACCCTTGGGGCACTCCGCTTGATACCGGCTGCCAACGAGACATGGAGCCATTGATCACTACCCGTTGAGCCCGATGATCTAGCCAGCTTTCTATCCACCTTATAGTCCATTCATCCAGCCCATACTTCTTTAACTTGCTGGCAAGAATACGGTGGGAGACCGTATCAAAAGCTTTGCTAAAGTCAAGGAATAACACATCCACTGCTTTCTCCTCATCCACAGAGCCAGTTATCTCATCATAGAAGGCAAGTAGGTTAGTCAGGCATGACTTGCCCTTGGTGAATCCATGCTGACTGTTCCCGATCACGTTCCTCTCCTCTAAGTGCGTCAGAATTGAGGCCTTGAGGACCTGCTCCATGCTTTTTCCATGGACTGAGGTGAGGCTGACTGGCCTGTAGTTCCCCAGATCCTCCTTCTTCCCTTTTTTAAAGATGGGCACTACATTAGCCTTTTTCCAGTCATCCGGGACCTCCCCGGATCACCATGAGTTTTCCAAGATAATGGCCAATGGCTCTGCAATCACATCCGCCAACTCCTTTAGCACCCTTGGATGCAGCACATCTGGCCCCATGGACTTGTGCTCGTCCAGCTTTTCTAAATAGTCCTGAACCACTTCTTTCTCCACAGAGGGCTGGTCACGTCCTCCCCATGCTGTACTGCCCAGTGCAGTAGTCTGGGAGCTGACCTTGTTCGTGAAGACAGAGGCAAAAAAAGCATTGAGTACATTAGCTTTTTCCTCATCCTCTGTCACTAGGTTGCCTCCCTCGTTCAGTAAGGGATGTTCTGATGCTCTTCTCTCCCATAGTTCTTCAAAGGGCCCCCTGGGGCAGAGAATTGAATAAGCTGGGGGGGGGGGGGAGCCTGCCTGCATCAGGAGGGAGGGAATGGGGAACATAAGAACGTAAGAGCGGCCATACTGGGTCAGACCAAAGGTCCATCTAGCCCAGTATCCTGTCTTCCGACAGTGGCCAGTGCCAGGTGTCCCAGAGGGAATGAACAGAACAGGCAATCATCAAGTAATCCATCCCCTATCACCCATTCCCAGCTTCTTTAGTTTAGAGCTCAAGGTGATCTTTTTGGCCATGACTCTCCCTGATACCCCAATCTCCCTTTTACCCCAGGCAACTATGTCATTTTCGAGTCGTTCCTACCAAGTGTCACTTCCCATTTCAAGACAAGAAGTGCTCCCTGTACACCTTACCTGTCTCTGATGGCAACTACTTCTATCCCTTAGTGGACTCCTTCATGTAAGAAGGAAGGGAGTGCTTGAGTCTGGGCCACCACCACCACATCACACCTGCAGCCTGACACTGCCTCTACTAATGCTGCTCTGAAAGCATCCTGGAGACTCCCTCTCAGAGGTCAGAGCAGGTGACACGATTTATTCCTGTTTTGGGGGAGAGGCTGCTGGTGATTCCTATACAAATAATAGTATAGCACTTAAATTACATTCATATCAGACATTTACTGAGCCTGACCCCAACTTTTTGCATGGTGAAGGTCTGGGATAAAATATTTTAAGGGGGAGATTTTTTCTAAGGCACAAATGGGAGTTAGGGACCCAATTCCCATTGTGTCTCAGTGACCACCAGGTCCCTAATTGCCCTTTGTGTCACTGAAATCCCCCCCCCAATTATAAATTGTTGTTTTGTGGAGATAGCCACATCCTGCTCTTAAAGCTGGGCTGATAATTCAAGAAACAAGTGCTGCATTTGTGGAGAGGGGAATGTGTTGCAATGCCTTACAACTGCACAAGCACCAATATTTCATTTCCAGCAAATCTCTAATTAACATTCCTATCTCAGGAATTAGCAACCAGATCTGTGCCATTCATACAATTTTTATCTTTTCTGTGCAGGTGCAACAAAATCAGTTCAGTTTTATATTCCAATTATGAGCTTATTACATAGAGTACACCACTCGCGCCATCTGCTATTGGGAGACCATGATACTTGAGTCATAGTGAGGTGTGTGTTAAAAAGGATACACTTCGAATTAATGGATGTCAGTGGAGGCAGGAGCTCAGGGTCCTGTAGCTTTATTATAATAGTGCTATTTGTATATGACAGATATGTATATGAATATGCAGACACATGGAAGAATTTCTCAGAGCTTCTTTTTTAAGATCTCTAGTCTCAGGGATTTATAATGTAGTCATTAAAAGTGTCTTACAAAGTATGCATTTAGGAGCCTGCAGCGATTTAAAAAAATAAATAAAAACTTTTTTTTTTCCTTTTTATCTTTTACAGACCCCAAAAAGTATCATTCTAGTAGCACATTTTGTAATACTGTATTTCAGCTGTAGTTTTGTAGAGTAGATTATTAGGCATAACCTAGATTTAGAACATTAATGGAGAATTTTATATAAGCTTTAAAATGGCTGCCTGATTTAAAGTAGGAAAGTGTCATAACTTTTCAAAAGTTATATATAAAAATAAAAAAATTAATTAATGTATACAGTTGAATAGCATAGGAACTGGGCTGAGCCCTGCCTTCAGGCCCAGCAGCTGCATCTATACAAAAGAGAAGAATGTTTCTGCTGGAGCAAGTTGAGATCTATCATATGAGGAATCCACAAGGCAATGGAGTTCAGATAAAGCAGTCGCAAGGGGGCCCGAGCCTGGAAAGCATGGGATAGATTGTTTCTTTCTCCACACACAGTACATAGAGAGGCAGATGGACAGGTCCTCCGTGGCAGAAGCCACAGCACAGTTCCACGGCAAGTCACAGGAGTTAAAGAAGCATGATCTGCAGATTTATATGTTTACACTCCCCAATCTTCTTGGTTTTGTTCAAACTACAGCTAAAGGAACACATGTAGAAACAATATTTTAACTTGGATTTTTCTCTTCCCATTTTCCCCTAGGAATTTTCAGTTATTTTGGCAATACCGCATATACTACCCTTGTTCCATGTCTGCAGCTTCTGTTGGGAGGAGTGGGCTACTATGTATGGAACATGGGGAAAGGAGACAGAGACCAGAGCTTAAATCCTGGCCCCACTGACATTTTGACTTCAGTGGAACTGGGATTTCACCCATAGTGTCCACTCACAGCTTGACCATTGATTTTCTGGGTCACACAAAACAGGTAATTTAGGGCCAGATTTTCAAAGTTACGAGCATGCAAACATTTGTAGATGCCAAACTTGTATATTTGTAAATACTGTATGTGACAGCAAATCAAATATCTGTGTAGAGACAGGTGCGCAGTCATGCACCTGAAGACTATGTGTGCACACAAATCTGGCCCTTAATCTGAACAATTTCTCTGAGCCAAGTATTAATATTAGTGGCTGTGGGAGTTCTCTGAATGTATTAAGAATACTAAATGGACCCTAACTCTCTAACCCTCTTTTTCTGTTAGGGAAGAGAGAAGCATTGGTTTAGTAAGTTGCTTTTGATAATTATACTTTAACTCCTCCTTTTTTCCTCAGATCTTCACCCCCTGCTGTATCTTGCAGTTTGCTGCATTTTTTTATTCTTCCCTTGCTTTTAGTTTTAATTAAGTGAATTGGAGAGAAAGTGAACAAATGCTTAGCCTTAAACATTTGTAAATTCCCAACTACAAGAATACCGATCATGCCAAGTTTGTGGCAATTGCTTTTAACAGCTTTAATTTATGGACTGTATGTAATTGGAATGTGAACAACACGATCTGTCCCACTGGAATATTACACAGATGAAAAATGTACTGTAATAATAACAGGATAAATAGAACAAAAGAGTAGTGGAAGAATAGCTGCAGTGAACAGATTATTATGTAGTATAGTTATATGCCATGGAGCAACAAAACCATTTATATTCCCTTATGAGTTTGCAGAAATGCCGGGGAGAGAGGGAGAAGAGAGTGATTTATGCACATGTTGCAGTTTTAATTGTCAGTAGATGATGACATCCATTGAGATGAATAGCTGTAGACAAATAAACCTGATTAATGATCAGTCACTTTCAGTGTCAATTTTCTTTATCATGGTCTTCGCACCAATTAAAGCTATCAATGGTTATCATTTGTTGACTATTTGAATCATAAGTAGGAGAATAGTAACCCTCCCATCAGATATTGTATAATTTCAGTGACCATAGAACAAAATATTACTTTTGCCACCCTTATTCAAATGAGAAAATAAGAAAAAGGACTAAACCAGTCCTTAAGTTTGTAGAGGAATCTTTCCCTGGGATGATGGGATGCCTACATAGAAGTTGGAGGTCAGTTCTATTGAATAAAGGGGAAATAAGACAGCAATTAGTTTGTGTTAATGCAGAACTGATTATTAAAAGTATGCATGCTGAATACTATGATCACTCAGAATGTCACAGCAGTACTGGAGAGAGAACTCAGATACTCTTGTTTCCAAAGCACAGGCCATAGCATTTGACCCATCTATACTCCGAAAACACTGTCTGAGCTATGAAATACTTATGACTATTCAATACATTCCCCAAATCAGGAATGGTATGTGACTTTTTGTGTGTGTGTGCAGACAAATATTTGCTTAAATTAATATATTCATAAATATTCTTAACTCATAAATATTTGGCTCCAGAACCAGTTCTAGTTAGTACTAAAGTAAAATGGGAAAATATTGTAAAATGTCATAAGACAGTTCAACTGAACTGCTTAATTTCAATGAATAATTTGGAAGTATTGGAATAACAGATACATGGTTGAACCCAGAAAATAACCAAAGATCAAATTCCGCTGTCTCACACACACCTCTGTAGCCCCACTGATTTTAAGGAAGTAGAATTTGGCAGTAAATTACCAAGAGACAGGAGTTCAGACAAAATGAAGCAGGAACAGAAATAGCAACAGTACTGATGAGGGGAAATGTTAATAAAGAAATTATACAAGCATTATGGCTGGCATAGCAGAGACAGTTTGACTGAAAATTAAGGATAATTTATAGGAGAGCAGCTGAAGAAAATAGACTGGGAAATAGCTGTGCGGATAAGAGAAGCCTATAAGGCCATCAACAATTTTGGTTTACATAGTTCTTTATCAGACCAAGATATATCCAGGTGATCTCTACAGAAAGGCTAGAACTCTGATTAGGGGAGCTTGATTAGTTTAAACGTAGTTGTTGACATATTTGATTGTAATAAGAATTATCCAGAGACAAAGGAGGGGACAATTTATTAGAGGAAGTATAGCCCAGAGTGCAGGGATAAGGTTTTTTAAACAGTATTTATTAAATAGACAGTATAGAAAGAGATTACTCTGGACCTTTACTTAAGAAATGATAAATAAGACTAAAAAGACTGGTACATGAAGTTAGCAACCTAAATACTTTTGTGGATCTGGGCCTTAATGACTATTTTTATTATATACTAAAATAGTGGAAGCAGAACAAAAAAAATTACTGTTGGAAAGCAGATTTGGAAAAAAGTGTCATTAGGCACCATTTTAACCTGCCATGGATTGAACTAATAACACTGCTCTACAGCCAAAATGCTTCTGAAATAAATGTAGTCAAACTTTACTAATTCTGGGTCACTGAGAACGAAAATGATGCTTAAAATTGTTGATTGGCTCTAGTTTTCAAGATATGCTATTGGGTCAGTATATACGACCCTTGACTTGGGAATGGCGGAGGATAAGTGAGTTATAAAGGGAAGGGATCTCAATTTAAACCAGAAATGACTAAAATACATCTTTGACTGGATCTATGAATAAATCTATGACTGGGTTTGGACAGTACTTGCTTTTTAGGCAAAACAATGAATGATGCAATCTGAAACTAGTATTGCGTCATACATGATATGAATTGCATCATGTTATTCCTAGAAGTCATGGATGATGCAATCATAACGAAGCTTACATCACTCTGCTGAACAAATTGCCCTATATCAGCTCTAGAAAACATACAGTGTCGTGCTCTCTTATTTGTCAGTGTTTGATTTTGCAAAGGGACACATTTCTGTTTAGCCAAAGTGAGAAGAGATGCCTCGTACTTGTGTGAACAGTGCAGATAACTTCTGCTATGTTTGTGGTGAAGTGACTTTTGCATCACAAAAGCGCAGTATAACCACTATAGTTAAGAAAGCCTATCACCTTTCTTTTGGCTGCAAAATTGGAGATCAGGACAAGAGGTGGGCCCCACACATATGCTGCAACACTTGTGCAACAAATCTTCGCCAGTGGTTGAACAGGAAAAGGAAATCTATGCCTTTTGCAGTGCCAATGATTTGGAGAGAGCCAACAGATCATACCAGCAATTGTTACTTCTGCATGGTGCCTCCAGTTGGGAAAGGTGTGTCAAAGAAGAAAAAGTGGACTGTGCATTATCCAAACATTCCATCAGCTATACGCCCAGTACCCCATGGAGAAGGACTGCCGGTTCCTGATGCACCCCAGAATCATTCTCACTTGAGTCAGACGAGGAAGAGGATGAAACTTCTGGTCCTGAACCATCAATGTCACAGGACCCACATTTTCTCCCATCCTCCTCCTCTGAACCACACCTCATAACACAAGGTGAACTGAATGACCTTGTCAGGGATTTGGAACTACCCAAGAGTAAGGCAGAGCTGTTGGGTTCCAAACTACAGCAGTGGAATCTCCTGGCAGGTGATGTTAGGTTTCCATGTTCCGTGACCGTCAAAAGGATCTTGTCCCATTCTTCTTCATGGAAGGTGATCTTGTAGCCTGCAACAACATCGATGGTGTGATGGCAGCCCTCAACATCGTTCACGATCCAAATGAGTGGAGACTGTTCATTGATTCATCAAAGACGAGTCTTAAAGCTGTTTTACTGCAGAATGGCAATGTTTTGCCATCAATTCCAGTTGGTCATGCAGTCCATATGAAGGAAACCTATGACAACATGAAACAACTTTTGAGGTGCATAAACTATGACCAACATCAGTGGCAGCTTTGTGGCGATTTGAAGGTTGTTGTTCTCTTGCTTTGTCTGCAGACTGGATACACAAAGTACTGCTGTTTTCTCTGCGAATGGGATAGTCGTGCAAGAGATTCCCACTACATCAAGAAAGATTGGCCACTCCGACAGTCATTGGAGCCTGGGAGGAAAAGTGTTCAGCATCCACCACTTGTTGAATCAAGGAAGATTTTGTTACCACCCTTACACATCAAGCTGGGTCTGATGAAGAACTTTGTCAAGGCCATTGACAAAACACAAGCAGCTTTCAAGTACGTCCGTGGAAAATTTCCAAGGTTAAGTGAAGCTAAGATAAAGGAAGGTGTCTTTGTTGGTCCTCAGATTCGTGAACTTCTTCGAGATGATGCATTTGACCATGCACTGCGTGGCAAGGAAAAGACGGCATGGAAAGCCTTCCAGTTAGTGGCAATAAATTTTCTCGGAAACAACAAGGCAGACAACTACAGGTTGTTGGTGGAAAATCTCCTCAAGGCATACAAAAGCCTTGGTTGCAACATGTCACTAAAGATACATTTTTTGCACTCTCATCTAGATTTTTTTCCACCGAACTGCGGAGCAGTGAGCAACGAGCACGGCGAGTGATTTCACCAGGACATTGCAACAATGGAGAAACGCTATCAGGGCAAATGGAGCCCATCAATGCTTGCAGACTATTGCTGGACAGTGACAAGAGATGCTCCATTTAATGAATACAAGAGACAAGCCAAGAAGCGCCGAGTAGACACTGAATAGGACTAAACTATGTACATAATAGATTTTTGCCTTTTGTTTCATAATAAATTTTATTTATATAACCCTTTGGCTGATTTTTAAAGTGTTACATAAACAGGACAGGTGAAATGTTATCATGTAAAGCAACCATAAACACATGAAAAGACCTAGGTATACAATTTATGATTAAAACTCTACTATCTACACAATATACATAGACATAAAATGTAAAAACTTAAATATCTTAGAAACAGTAGCCAATCAGTTGTTTTAATTGTCATATTTGAATTCAGCACATCAAAATACATAATAAATAGCACATTTTATCTCTGAAGCAGACGACTTCTCAAAAATTGTAGACCAGTGTAATATGGGGCCATATTGTACCTGAAATGGCCTTGGAAATGCCATGAGGTGAACCCTATGACATTAATTTCATATGATCCTTGGGTGAGAATGGGAAGTTTGGGGAGAAGTCAGGGCCATAGGCCTGCAAACTAATGAAAGCCAAAGATCTGTGGGGAGCTATCCTCAGGCCCACAGATCACAAAGCCTTTGTTCTGCTCCCCACCCCCTCCATGATGCTTTTGGCTTAAACTCCCATTCCCATGACTGCATGGCAGCAGCTGAGGTGGAACCAACAGGAGTTAACTCTCTTTGTGTGGGGTGAGGGGAAATACATGAATGCATTTGGAGCTCTGAGATTTTTGTGTACCGTTGCTGATAATTTAATGAACTATTATTTGCCTCTAATAAGTTATTGTAGAATTGTGATCTGGCTGCCATTGCCATTACTCTTGGTTGGTTTTCCTATGTGTTGATAATCATGAGCAATTTCATTTTTCACGTAGATCTGCAGATACTGCCTCTACCGCACCTTCAGCAGTGTTACTTTCTTGTAGTAAAATTTTGGAAACACAGAGGATATTTTAAGTGGGTCTCCTGAGCAGTTCTAATGACAATCTCATACTAATGCTTATTAACACTTATTATATCGAAATCAGTCAGTTCTTTATCTACTCTGTTTCTAAGACAACATACAGTACAGTACAGCACAGCACATCCACTGTCTAAATTCCATGAGATCATATCCTTATTTAGATGCTGATGCTACTGCTGCAGAGACCCTTGTGTGTACCTCTATTTCTTGCAGATTGATTATGGGTTTGGTTTTTTTTTATTATCTTGACTTCCTAAAACTGCCTGGCTAAATGTATACTCCCTTATGCTTCCACAGATCATGTTCTTAAAGCAGCGATGTGTATTCCTGTTTTACTGTGGAGAAAGTGAGTATAATCAGTTCTGGAAGGATATTATTGCTAGGTAGCTCTGGGGCTATGTGAGCATAGCAAGCACTACCAACCTACCACAGCTCCTACCCTACCTTCAGATCCCTGCCTTTGCATCTTGTATGGCCTACTGACCAGTGATATATGAAACTCAAGATGTTCCAGAAAAAACCCAAAAACATTGCTCATGCATATGTGCACGTACACACACACACACACACACACACACACACACACACAAATGAAATGCATTAAAAATGAAATGCACATCTGAATCTTGTTCGGACCCAATTGATAGTTCCCTTTCCCACGCTCTGTGACCTATCTCGCTGCTTCTTTTATGCTTCCACTTCCATATATCGACTCCTCCACACACATATGTAGGCTTCTTTCTCTTTACAGTCATGTCAACAAGCAGTTATCAAGCCCATGGCTCAGCTGCATAGAACCCCATGCACTTTGACCCTCTCCCCAGGCTCTTAGCAACCCTCTCTCCAACACTCCTATTCACTCAACCAGGCTCCCAGCTATTCCTAAAGAACCTAACCTTTGATGCTGATGCTGTGGAGGGCCTAGCAACTATTTCAATGCCCGCTTGACTCCAGAGCCAGTCTGCATTGAAATCTTATTTGCCTTGAATCACAATGTGCTGTGCCAATATTAGAACATGTTGTAGTGAATAGCTTTGGGCTTTCTTTGATGTGTAAGGTGCTATACACATTGAAATTGCTGTAATATCTGCAACTAGCAGCTTTGTTGGTTGTGGGTAATCATACTCGGTCAATTGCTGCCCCTGGAGCCTCTCCAGCATATAATACTCTACATAGAATTCAGCTTCTTGGCAACATATTTTTTTTTCCAGCTAGCTTTCTGTGAGAGATTTCCACTCTAGCAAAGCTTTTAGTGTTTTTATTGGCTTTTACTATGTGAGAAAAGTGTCAGCAGATTTTTTTGACAATGCCAATTAGGCCATCCTACTAGTGTTGAGAGAATCCCTGACCAACAGGTTTGTGCAATATACACAGCAAGACACCTCTGTCCTCACTGAAAACTGTCAAAGTATTCCTACTTCGCTCTGTAAGAAGGAAGCCTGGTTTCATGCTGCTTGCTGTGAACCACTTATTAAACTGCTTCTGGCTGCCAAGCCATAGGTATTGGTTTGTGTGCTCATTTTTAAAACCAAGTGACACAATGCTGCCTTTCTCCTTTGCTTTGTGAGAGCATGGGCCTCCCAAGCTCAGAAGAATGAAAGCACATCCAGTAAGCAGCAACAACCAGGTGTTCCACGTTCACCTGTCTGTGGCTATATGACTTGCAGCCTAAGTTATGCAATATAAAAGGTACTTGTGAGTAAAAAATGACATATGAAGGTGGTGTGCCTGCATACTGTAAGTGCACTCTTCTATTCTTTCATTTGTACCGAGCTGTGATGGGGTGCCTACAGCGCACAGGCATAGAAGGGGTTAATCATGCCCTGCCCCAGAAGCAGCAATGGAGATGAGTCATTTTAGCAGCCCAGAGAGGCTGCATAAAGCACAGCCAATCAGGAACGAGTTGCAGAGAGTAACCTATCCGGGCCCAGCAAGCTTAGATAAAAGGAAGCTGCAAGGTAGAGTAGGATCAGTTGCTGCTGGGAGCCCAGTAAGAACTCCATCCCTGGAGGGCTGAGAGCACTGTAAGTACCTTGGACAGAGCAGTGGCTGGCTCCTGGGACTCAGTAGCTGAGTGCTCTGAGGTGAGGGCAAAGAAGGTGCTGAGGCAATAGGGAAGTGGCCCAGGGAAATAGAACAGCATTGACAGAGGTTTCCAAAGAGTAGCAAGAGGCTACTATTTACAGGGTCCCTGGGTTGGGCCCAGTGTGGTGGGCAGGCTTGGGTCCTCCCCACTTGCTGCTGGGGAAGTGGCTGGACTGTTGGACAGATACCTCCCACCCTCTTTTGGGTGCTCCATAGGGATGGAAAAGATTGTGATGTTGTCTGACACTTATGTGAGCAGGACAAGCAGAGAATGCTTCCTGCTGGAGCACCTGTGCAATAGCCACCCAAAATGGAACCCTACATGTGCTTGTGGCTTGCTGTGGAATTTACCAACTCCATTACGAAACTAGTAGGGGTCCCTTTTTCAAGTCCAGGAGACTCCCTTCAGAATTAAAAATCTACCCAAATCAAGGTAGAAATTACAGCTCCATATAGAAAAGTATATATTTATGAACACTTGAAACAAATTCAAAGGACAAATAATTCCCACACACACACTAACTATACTGTAAATTGTGAATGTGTGAATCATTTTGACACTGCTATCCAGTGGTAGAAAATGTCAATAGCACTTCCTACTTTTTTCTACAACAAGCCAAAGTCATCCCTGAATAATAGATTTTAATGACAATGTAATTACTCCAGAGATTAATTTGGCCCATTATATTTAAACATTTTGAGGTGTTTCCTGTTGAAGTGAACAATTCCTCCATGCCATTCATTTACATTATTTCTCTTTCTCACTTATGTACGTGGCCTGAATCTATCGCTCTGATTCTAGCAGAGTAGTGTAAAATGATGGCCTTAGTATAAATTAGAATCAGGCCCACACAGCAAGGGATCAGCAATCATGTGCTAATCAAAATTATATATCTTGGAATTTTGAAAGTATGTTTTCAAAAATGACAAAACAAATGAAGACCCATCTGTACTGTACCTATAACTAAATCAAGGGATAACTCGTGGCTAAAGGGCTGGCTGAGACTTTAAATTCTTCAGAGCAGCGATTTTTTGTCTTCTGTAACGTTTATGCAACACTTCGCAAAAAGGGGATCTGATCCTGATTGGGCCTCTTACCATTATGGGAATATAAATATTAAATGATAGTGGATAGGGCGTAACCATGCCTTTAACAGAGTTAAAACTTTTGGGCAGTCCAAAGTTTAGCCTAGTTATGAGGATGTAGTTAGTTACTAACTACATGACAATTTTTAACCCTGTTGTAACTAGATCACCTGACATCCTGCAGTGAGTTCCAGGTAGGCAAATGTTGCGTCCATGTGGAGCCCCGTTGATTTAATGGGCTTTTTTGCAAGATCAGGGCCTAAAGGCAAGGAAAGCAACTCAGAGGGTCTAAAGTTTCCCTCTATGATCCACTGAGTCATATAATTAAAAAATATATATTTGTCTGCCATCTTTGGAGATGTTGTTAAAATGTTAAAAAATTTAATAAACAGCTTCACATGGTATCAACACAGTTTAGTTTAAAATCTTCAGATCTTTCAGTCCTGCATACAGAGACATCAGAACTTGAAATAAACATATTAAAATAAATGCAGGGACACTACAGTAGTGAATGTAGAAAACTATTTGTACACAATCAAGTTAGGTAATGATGCAAAAAATTGCTCCATGAATCAATCAGCCCTCTATGCTTGTTTCATTAAGGGATAATATAACTGTGCTATCATTTCACTAAAATTGGCAAGGCTTCTCAGATTTTATTTCCATCCAATTTTTTTAGCAGAACTCAGCACTTTAGAAACAAAGGAAAGAGAAAATCCAATGCAGATGTACGTTTTCATGATGTTTAATGCATAGCAGCAAGGTTGCTGTACATTAGTCATCATGGCAAGCAGCCTATATAGAATGTTAACTAAACTTTGAAGACAAGCTGTATTTCTTCTAAATGCTCATGCAGATCATTCAGAGTGGGCTAAATATTCCAAAGAACTGCTTATGTGAGCAAATCCTTGTTAGTACACTATAGGCCAAAGTTTGCCCTAAGTAAAGTATGTACAGCTCCCATTGAGACTAAAATATAAATGTACATTCATATTGAAGGGCAACATTTTGCCTTATGTGCACGTATTGCCTGCCCATACTGACTTGTATGACAGGATTTCTTTATTTTCAAAGGCTGTAATGATTGCGCAGAAGGTAGTGAACTCAGCAAGTAATACCAACTAGTAGTGCATATTTTCACCTCACTTCTGACTACCACCTGTGCACTGTGACCTTGATCCTTTGAGGTACTGAGCCCCTTATGGAAGGTGCTAAGCTCCCTCAGCTTGCACTGATTTCAGTAGGGTGACACCAAAGGTGATTGTGCAGACACACTGGGCCAGAACCTGTCACTTTCAAGATCTTTCATTGTGGGAGTTAGATGAGATTCTAAATCAGCACAAATAATTTTTAAAAAATCATGTAGCACTCCAAATTGTGACCTATTGTACTTTAAAAAAATCTTTACAAGGCAGAGTAAAATCCACAAAAGAGCCAGTGATACAACCATCTCACAGGTCCCTCACTGAATTACTACAGAACTCTTTGCAGCAAAATCCTAGTGACTTTTCTCAAAGATGCAAAAATACTATTGCTACAGAATGAATCATTTCCATTTCAGCTCTTGTAGATACTGGAAATCATGCAAATAAGCAATTGATGTGATTATTTAACACTACATAAGCTAACAGTTCTACACTAATTTTTGCCACTGATGCCTTGTTGTTTGTCAAGTTAAAGTAATAGGTTATTTAGTCACATGTTTTTAAACATTGTGTTCCCTTTCTGTAGTCATCATATTTTCATTCTCTGGAACTGATCATATCTTCCTCTGTCCTTTATCCCAGTTCTACAATAAATATATTGTTTTTTCTTCTATTGAGAGCTGGTTGGAATTTTTCTGACAGAACACTTTCATCAGAAAATGCTGATTGAATGGAATCGACATGAACATGAACATGTCGATTCCATCAGAACTTTCAATAGAAACTAGGCAGGCAGGCTGGCCAGCCTGTCCAGGGAGCTGCCTGCCTACACTGCCCAGGGCATCAGGCAGCCCCAGAAGGCTGCTGCATGGAGGCAGAGCATGCAGAGTTAGACCAATGGGAGCATGGAAAATTTCCTTTTTGGTTCTTCTGAAGTGGAATTTTTCAGAATTTTTCCTCTTGAAGTTTTGAATGTTTGGTGATTTTTCCCTATTCTACAAGACTTTCCTGTCCCCCTCCAAAAAAATTGAATATTTTGCAATAGAGGAATTCAATTTTCCAGCCAGCTCTACTTCTATTTCTGTTTGTTCCTCTACATTTATTCACTTCCTTTCTGTATTGTCTGCCTGTCTTGTTCTGTCATTTATTTCTTCTTCTTTCCTGCTATCCTGGGAGTGACTTTTTCTTCCATAACCCCATCTGTACTGCAGCTCCTCTTCACCTATTTCTTGTTCCTTTTCCCCCCTTTGATAACTTTCTTGTTCCTAATTCTGCTTTAACTATGGGTATATCTACTGCAGTCATACCCAACCTAGCTTTGATCTAGCTAGATCAGAGGTTGCTTAAGCAATGCATCTGTGACAGAATGGGTGGCTAGCCACCTGAGTAGGTACCCAGAGTCCTCAGCAGCATTGTGCTCAAGAGCCTAGCCCCTGTTGCTACCCCTGCTGCAGGGGCTGATAGTGTTACTCAAGCTAGCTTGAGTAACACTATGCCTACAGAAGCTGAAATTACACCTCCTGATTGCAGTGTAGACGTACCCTATGTCTCAACGTGTATGTAATTGGGACATTCCAAGGAATACCCAAGATGCTGTAGAAAGTGGTGCTGAAGATTCTGTAGATTCAGATTCTCAGCCAGTACTGAACAAAGCAACCAGCATGATGCTAGGGACAATATGCCCCCTGGAGGTGGTCTTTTTAGATGATATATAAAATTGAAGATCTGATCATCTCTGGCCATTAAGATCCCAATTTCTACAAATAAGTGTCAGTGTTATGCCCACAATATATGTCCATTCAGGCTTCAGAACTAGTAGCACCTTTTGCAAGAACAGGGATTTCCTCTCGAGTGTCCAGAGCATGTTCCAAATTGGATAAATATATTTTGCCTAACTAAATTCCCTGTGATGGGATATGTTTAACTTCTTGTCCTAAGTAAACATTTCATGAGTAGTGTTCTAGCTATGTGAAGAGTGAAAAGAGTCTCTGGGATTTTCCAGCACTTCATCCCAGCTACTCAACGGACCAACTCCCCATCTATGACTTGCCAAGACAGTTGTGCCTCTCTGGGAAAATGCAGCTAAGCAGAAGTGTACTGCAAACTGCCTCAGGAATGGAACTAGAAGAGATGGGGATAGTACAGTAGGGGAAGAAGATAAGAAAATGGAAGGTGTCCGAGAAGATGCAGACAAGATATAGGCAAGTATGTGAAAAGAAGTGGGGGAAATGGAGCAATAGTGGGTATAAGTAAGACACAGGGAAATAGAAGGCAAAGAGCTATGGACAAAATAAAGGAGATGGGTGTGGGGAGGGAATAGATGAAAAGGGAAGCTATCTGATTTTTTTTTTAAGTGGAATTACTTTATGGCCATATTGAAAGTCAATGGAAAGCCTTTCATTGATTTTGATGGGAGATGGATTGGACCCTTGGTATCCTTGGAACTGTTGTAAATCACTGATATAACTAGTCATCTGGATAGTAAAGATACTGCTCCACTGATAGGCAGCATTGCCAAAAGAGTTAATTAAGACTACTCCAGTTCAGAATAGTAAATTGTCAGCTTTCAATTATCCCCATGTTCTGGCCTAAACCCCTATCTTTCCACAGACCACTGGAAAATAGTTGGACAACCATTGTACATATTTTGCTACTATAGATGAACAATTTCTTTTTTCTAAGTTTAGGATTATTCTCGTAAGTTATTCACAAGAACTTGTTGGTAATATTATAGCCTTGTAATACACAGAGAATACTAAAGCCAACTGGTGACTCAATAGTGAAGAAAATGAAACTGGGACATATATAACCAAGACCAATACATTAAGTATGCTGCTTTCAAGGCAACCACCTGAAAGATAGGGATAAGGATGTTGGAAAGTTTCCTGTAATTATAGTCTTAGCTGAGACCATAACTCAGAAGGAGGTTTGACAGAATCAAGGGTTACTTCAAGGACTTGGGAAGAAAAGAACAGAAATGATACAGGTAAACTTCTTAGGTATCCTTCCAAGGTCAGCTATGGATCAAGAAAGCAAAGGACTGATCCTGTTGGCCAACCAATAATTCAGAGAAGGTTCAGAGAGGAAAGAATGTGATGAGGATCCTTGCTTGAACAGAAGGGTTAGCAACTTCTCAGATCAAAAATGACTGGGTTTGTAAGAAGAGCTTTAAATTGTGAAGAAACAAGTAACTGAAGGAGACTTCATTTTATTTTAATGCTCAGACAACCAGAGTTCATACAGACAAAAAAGATAAGGGTCGTGATGGTCCCATGGGCTAAGAGAGAACAATGGGAAGTAAAAGCAATGGGAAGGCTGTGTGGAAGGCTGTTCTTACTCCAAATGCTATAAGAAAAACTGGGGAGATGGGACAAAGAAAAACGGGATAAATGTGTTTTGCAAATGCTAGGAACATATGTAGCAAGGTTGCTGAATTAGAAACATATGTGTAGGGAGAAGTGTGATTTTGATTGAAATGACAGAGACTTAGTTAAACCAAGTTTTCAGTTGGAAGATTAAATTACCAACATAGAGAGTTTACAGACAGGCTGGGTAAAATACAAGTAGGTGGAGGGACAGCAATATGGGTAGGGGGAATACTGAGTAAACAAAAATAAATGGTACTAGGATTTTGGCCAACACAGCAGGGACCATATGGAGCGAAGTGAAGAATTAAATATGGGAAAAAGTTGGTCTTTAGCTGTAACCAGAAACCTTCTGGAAAGGATGGGAAAGCACACCAGGAAATGTTTGCAGATAAAGGAAGTCTACAACAATGCCAGTGCAGTGATCATGTTAGGAGTTCGATTACCTAAATGTTGACTGGGAAGGCAGTGGGAAACCTAAGGAAGGAAGCATGACCTGAAGGGAGTGCAGGATTGCTTCCTTACAGAGTATGTGTCAAATACCAGCCAGGCCAGATGACAGGATATTCTGGACATAGTAGCTGGAAATGACTCAGACTTGACAAATATTGTGAAAGTTAGGGTGCCTAGAAGATTTAATGATCACAATATCAGGTTTGAAGAGCTGATAAGGCTTTGTAGAATGGGCAATAACAAAGATACAGTATTGCATTATAGAAAATCAGACTCCAAAGGAATGTGAAATAAGTTAAAGAAAACTGGCATGACTTTAGTACCACCGGGGGGGAATATAGAGAAGTATTTAAAAGACATTTAGCAAGGATAAAATCAAATACAGACCTGAAAAGAAATCAGAAAGGAAAACAGAAAACAATATGGCTAAGAAGGGGAAGTACAAACCAGTGTATGTATGCTGGGGCATAGTTTTAAAAAATGTTCTCTGCTAACACATTTGTGCATGTGGATGGGATAAAACTTAGTCAAAATTTATTCACAAGACTAAGTGTAGCCTAGGAGAGCCATTGTTTATTACTCTCTGGAACTACATGGGGTAGCCCTGCTAGCATTACCTGGCTGGGCAGTAAAGAGCTATATTCTGAGAATCCTTAGAGCAGAGAACGAAGAGGCAGTCTGGATGCTCCTTACCTTTGCATCAGGAATAGAGGCATCATCCCTCAGTTATTCTGCTTATAGTGAAACTCCGCTCTAAGTGAAAAATTGACTTCATGATAAGTAAGTTTTCTTACACCAGAATATCAATGAATACAAGAGAGAAAGTCAGGTCAAATATTTAGTTACTAACTATTATTAATCATAATTCAAGGAAGCAAGACTATATATCTCAAAAACTCAGCATTACCTAATGAGATGTGCTCTGCGTTATCCAGATGACTTACTGCTAATAGCCATTCTGCACTGTTCAATTATTAGCTGATCTCCAGTTTTGCACAATCAACCTCTTGGCCATAATACTGATTTTTAACAAGAATATTTTACGTGCCTTGCATAGATCTGGCAAGTCACTTTCCCTCCAGCCTCGTTCCTGCCTCTCATTTTGGGCCTACAAATTTTGCAAGTATGCCACATTCCCTCTCACCCCTTTTCACCCAAATAATGCCGTATTTATCTCTTTTTCAAGTGACTAGATTTTGAGTTAGTGTTGTCCCTTATACCTGAAGAACTGTACAATTGTTACAAGGGCATATGTTGGCAGAGCTAATTGGAGTCGGCTGTCTCCCAGTGGCTTTAGGTGTATGGTGCCTTTTCAAGCTAACAGGTATAATTGAAGGTGGCAACACCAATGATCCATTGCCTCCCAAACTCTCTGTGCTGGGGTATACTGAGCCTTTTGAGGCCCCCTGCTGGAGACCTCATGGTCCTACCACACCCTGCCCCAGAAAAGGAGCAGTGAAGATGGGTCCTCCAGGCCTGCCTAGAAATGCTGCAGGGAAGCAGCCAATCAGAGCAAAGCAGGCTCAGATAATGAGTTGCAAGGGCTGAGCAGGTCAGTTGCTGGCTGGGACCAGAAGGGTGAGGAAGGACTGGAAGACTCTGAAACTCTCCAGGTGAGGACACCTGGGGGGAAACCTTGCTCAAGCAGGGAACAGACAATGAATCCAAGGACCATAACCCTAAGGTAACAGGTGAAGGTGATGGGACAGAATGGGAAGCAGCCCAGGATAAAGCAGCAGCAGCAGCAACTATCAGAGGAAGCAGCACATGGCTGCTATTTGTATGGTCCCTGGGTTGAGACCCAGAGTAGTGGGCAGGCCCGGATCCCTCCACTGGTGCAATGGCAAAAGCCCTGAGAAGGGGACAAGTTTCTTTGGGAGCACAAAAAAGGGGCTGTGAGTTTAAACAGCCCAGGGACAGGGCTGAAGACCCTGAAGAAGGTCAACCCTTTGTAGAACTTTATTACCCCCCCACCCCCGGGAGGGGACTGAAGTTAAGAAGTGGCCTGGCTGGGAAATTACAAAAGGCAAAGAGTCTCCATGGAGAAAGCTCTGGGGGTGCTGCTCAGTAACAGGGGAGGGACAGACTTAAAGCTTGCCCAAAGGGGCTGAGAACTGAGCCCAGAGGCAGGGCCTCAGATACCAACAAGGGCTCAGTAATAGTCCTGGCTGGACCTTTGTTACCCTGGAAGGGGGTTGTTTGTACATATTGACTGTGTCTGACTTGGCCGGAGGGCTGGGCCACCAAACACCCACCTGACAAGGTTAACAGCTGACAGGGGGCACTGGGAGCAGAGAGAGAGAGGGAGTGCAGGTTTGCAGCCAACCAACAAGAGGGGCTCATGAGAGTGCCCTTTATCACTCTTTGCCACTGTGGTACCCTCCTGCTTGGCAATATCTAAGGTGCCAGTCTGATCTTACTCCCATATTGAAGTTAATGTGGCTCCAAGCATTCACAAGAGTCTGCCTGCACAGACCGGATTGGCAAACCAGGACTCTAATCGTTTCCAAACTCTGCAAAACATTTATATTCCGAAGTCAACCCTAGAACTTCATTTTCTGCTTACATTTAAGCGTGGAAATTAATCATTTGGGACTGTAATTATACATATGATGCTTGGGGAAAGCATAATAAAATTCAAAGTACCGCATCTTTAGCCTGCATTTTGGTTTAGACATGTTAGATAATACTTAATGAAGCATTTTACATCCTATTAAAGCTTTATGGCACACAGTACTTCCTACTCTAAAAAAGCTTAGAGCCAGTATGTCATTGTAGCTTAAAAACAGTTACTTTTACAATGTAAACACATTCTATAATTCCTTTTCTAAATAATAAAGTGGATATTATAAAAATATACACATCACTGTATGGCAAGTGCATGTTGGTGAAATACTGCATATGGTCAGCAAGCAGCATGCACATATAGATACAGCTGTTAACAGAATGTTGATATATGACCTGTACAAAAGTCTCTGTATGCAATATTTTGTCACAAAGCACCAGGATGCAATCATCACTCATGATTGATAATATGCCAGATAACTGATTTTTCTAATTTATTAATGTACAAAAACCAGATTTCCTATTTGTAATTTCTGCCATCAACACATTAGCACCATTTGTCAATGAAGTACTTCTTTCTCATGCAATTTAACAAAATTATTTCAAAAGCCTTGGGGACCAAACTCGGCCTGTGCTCTGTTGGGTGCAATGATTGTATATTGACTCCAGGAGCATGGTGTGTAGCCCAAGTTCTTGTCCCAGTAAAATACTTATGCACATGCTTACGTCTCATTGGAGCTGATATAGCAACACATCTTTACACCAGCTGAGGATGTCGCTCAGGGCAGGTCTAAACTAAAACCTCTCCAGCGCATCATCAGAGATCTACAACCTATCCTGAAAGATGATCCCTCACTCTCACAGATCTTCGGAGACAGACCTGTCCTCGCTTACAGACAACCCCCCAACCTGAAGCAAATACTCACCAGCAACCACACATCACTGAACAAAAACACTGACCCAGGAACCTATCCTTGCAACAAAGCCCGATGCCAACTCTGCCCACATATCTATTCAAGTGACCTCATCATAGGACCTAATCACATCAGTCATGCCATCAGGGGTGGTGTTAGCTGTGTCTAAATAAAGCGGAGCCATCTTTCTAGTCAAATTCTAACATAAATGGCTGTGCTTGACAAAGGATTGGGATGATTCATAATTCCTAGTAACCTTTTGCCTACTAACATCCTCTTTGTGCAATCACCAAGGAAAATCAAACTAATGAACTGCTGAAAAATAAAGTAAAGGCACTTCTATCAATTCCTGCTCAATGCGTTTAAATTAGAGATGGACCTGAGCTGCATAATTTGGAAACAAATTTTAAACCATCTTTCAAAATGTGGAGGCATTTGTAGCCAGGGTTTTGATTCAGGCTCTTCTCTTATTTCAACAATTTTATTTATTAATCCCTGCTACTAAATGATTTGGACCTCTCATTATCAGAGTCACATTGCAATAACTGGTGATATGAGCTAATAGCTACACTCATTAGGGTTGTATGATGGTTTTGTTCAGAAGCACTTACATTTTTGTAAGAAAATTGACTGTAGCTGAACGTTATCCTGCATGAATCATTCACTTAAACCTTTCATATTCCACATACAGATGTTGCATGAGGAGCTACTTTCCCCCTTATTTGTGATAGTAACTAGAGCTGATCAGAAAAATTCAGAAAATGCAGTTCCTTCTAAATCAAAAAAGTAGTGTCACTGGAATGCCACGTGAGGGGGCAGGGAACAGGCTGGGATAAGGAACAGGGAGTATTAATATTTAATATTTGGGGGGGGGGATTTTCCTGTGGGGAAAAATTTTGGAGCTTTATTCTTACTCAAAATGAAACCAACTTTTGAAATCCTTTGAAACAGAATTTCTTTGCTCCACAGAGCTCTAGTAGTAACTCCAATATGAACATTTTAGGTAAGTGGCTCTCCTCAATGTTATTGGATGTTTTCATGGCAGAAAAACAACTTCCATATGTGGCTGGCCCAAAGATTCTGCCCCACCTTATCAGTCTCAAATCTGGACAGATCAGTAGCTACCAGTAAGAGGTCCAGATATTATGGTGATATGATTACTTGGCTCCCTAACAAGAGAGAGATTCCCCTCTCTTTCCATGGCTATGGCCACCCTGGACAGCTATGCTTCACTGGAACCGTGAAACTACTGATAAGTAAATGGGATGTAGGAGACATTATGCAGGACGAGGATTCAGATGTTGTCTACACTGGAGCTAGAATGAATAATTTGCAGCTTGAGTAGACATACCTGCATAAGCTCTGATTGAGCTAGCACACTAAAAATAAGTGTAGCCACAGCAGCAGCCGTAGGGCAGACTAGCCACACCATGTACATATCTAGAGTCTTGGATGGGTACTCAGAGTGGCTAGCTGTTCTGCTACTCACTTAGCCATGGCTACATTTCCATTCTTAGAGCGCTAGTTCAATTAAAGCTAGCGTAGTATGTCTACTCAAGTGGGAAATTACACCCTCAGCTCCAGTATTAGACATACTCTTAGACAATAGAGGTCACCCACACAAGGGAAAAAGAGGACCCTGGATCTCACCACTTTCAGAACTAAATATAAAACTCATTCCTTCAACTTGGCTCGCCCTCAGTAACTTCTTCACACAACCATGCACGATGAAGCCACATCCATACACAAGCAAGAACAAAGCCAAAAATCCATAAACTAATCAAGCTATTTCTCCTGCAGCTTGGGGAGAAAGAAAACGTGGGCAATTGTTGATGTTTCTACTTTCAAATACCTTGGAGGCAGCAACTACGCAAGTCTAGAACTATGCAACTCTCTTCTGGCTCACTGTTTTCATTGTTTCATCCACTTTTATTTTCCGTTCATTTTCCTTTTTCTATAACCCCATTCATTCGTTTTCCCACCACTCTACCATTCCCTTCCATCTGTTTCATCTCTTCTATTGTATGTCCTTAATACAATAGTCTTACCCATATAGACAAAAGTACACATTTTCACATACAAGTCTTATTGCTTCCATGGACATATCAGTTTTCAATCAAGTAAGATGGTTAAATCATGACTTATGAATATTTATAGACCTATTTAATTGTATATCTCATCACTTTTTACAACTTAATCAACATTTGACATTCACTTCTTGCATCTTTACATTACAGCAACTCTCACCCATTCAACCTTTAAGTATTAATTTCAATTCCTGCCCCCACCACAAAAAAAAGATATTGAGGTGCTCTAAAGAGTGCACTGCTGAGATAACGGTAACTGCAAATTCTCCATCAACATGAACTTTCTTATTGATAGGATGCTGATGGGCCCAATAAAATGTTTTCTCTCAGTCTCAACAGTAAATATAGCTTTAACTAAGTGTGTGTTAATACAAGCCTGTTATGATGAGTCTCTAGCTTTCAGATCATTCTTGGTACTGTATTAATCTTTCCAAATTCTTACATCAGCTTTCCTTACCCTTAAAACCTATTTTAAGAATGCCAGATTGACTAATGTAAAATCCCTACACTTGGCAAGGTCAAACTTTTCATGATTTCCTCTACATTTATTCTGATATTGTTGTATCTCAGTGCTGAAAATGAATTTCATGCCTAGAATCTTGTACTGTGCTTCAAAACATTCCACTCTTGTGTACTAAACAAGAGATACTGAAGATTTTTATGATCTCCACTATCTTACTTGGGGAAAAGAGAGATCTGGGGTGAAATCCTGGCTTCTTTGAAGTCAGTGGTAGCTTTGCCATTGAATTCAGTGGGCCAGTATTTCATCTCTAGAATCAATCACTGCCAAATCTCTAGCAGCATTTACTTTCCTGTATGTATTAGGCAATTTTAATTTACCCCCTTGCAGAATAACATCACATAAAAATGATCAAAATATGGCATGACAATAAAGGAAGATTTTATTTGGCATCCAGCAATATTGGCTCATGAACTTGTCAAGAAATACAACCTTCCACTTTCCCACTGTTTACATTGCCAGAAATTAGAACCTTTGTTACTGTAACTAATGGGTTATTTTGATTACTTATTGATTTGAGACATTAGCTGGTCAAGCTCAGATTTGGTTTATTAATCATAGACTAGGCGTCTATGATCAAAGAGCACAAACAGAAGAGGCTAATTTACCAATTTGAGGGTTCCAGTCCTGCCCACACACTCGTCCAAGGTGGGCAATGACCTTGAGGATTTACATAGACTCTTTCTCCTTTGTTTATCCCACACTACAATTTTTGCGGTTAGTCCGATTACAATGGTATGTTTATCTTGCAGTTAATTGTCTAGACAGTTTGACACTGAGCCAGCAAGGGTTAAACAACCAGCAGGTTAAGTGACCCAAAATCAACTTTTAAGAACATATTAGAGAAGTATTAGAATGGTAAACAGGGCCATTTCTTGTAGATAAGTATCAAAGCCAAGTTAAATAGATGAGAGTTCTGTATTGTTAGAGAATTAGAGGTAAATGCTAATTGTATTTGTCTGTGTTTACCTATATCTTGTTAGATGTTATTAATAATGTAACCAGATTAACTTGTGGATGCTAATTCCCTTTCACGTCTTAATTATATTATGCATGTGGATGGTTCAGTTAATCTTAAAATCAAAGATGTAAAATATTGCAGGAAATATTACTTCCATTATGACAGACAATTTAAGCACAAGATAATGCAATGCCTTGATAGTTTGAAAGGATAATTGCCTTATGTTAATTAATACTACTAGTTTACCTGTGTACACATAGGAAATAGAAGTTTAGCTTCAAAGCAACAATATGCACTGCCTATTCTTCATCAGGGAAGGCCCCTCCTGTGATCTTGCTATCAAGAGGCTATTAGCCCACTAGAGAACTATAAAGGAAGCTTCAGGCCTGATCCTTGCCATCTCAGATCTGCTTAAACTTTGTCAGGGGAAGTTCAAGCTGCAAGACTGAGGTCTCCAGGTCAATTTGGATTACCCTGCTCATTCTCATGGAAGAATTTGAACAAACTCCACACATGGACTAGCTGTTGGACCATAACTTATGGAATAGATTCTGGAAGAACTTTTACAAAATCAGCTGCTCACCATCTCTGCTATGAAACTGACCTAAGAATTTTATTCATATCTGTATGCATAATCTTTTAACCATAGTAACTTTCTTTTTTTAAATAAATCTTACATGTTTACAGCCAAGTCTTATTAACTAAAGTATTTGGGTAAGATCTGAAATATTCATTGACCTGGTGGGTAATGTATCTGATGTCTTGGGATTGGTAGAACTTTACAAATGGTGAGTAGAATTTTAAGTAATCCTCACCATATTTGACTTGGCTGTTTGGGTGGGAGCCAAAGGCTGGGTTGCTTAAGGGAAAATGTAATTTTGGGCTTCTTGGTAACCAGGAAGGCATTACAGAAGCTATTTTGTGACTGGCTTGGTGAATCTAATTATAAGAATAAACCACCAGTTTGGGGGATCATCTGCCCCATTCTTTGCAGTTTGGCCTGACTGAGCAATCTCAGTGTGGCCCCTCCAGTGATCATGGTCACACAGTTACATTTTTATTATGACTTAATAAACTCCAAATTTCCAGTGTACAAAAGGTCACAACAGTTTTTTACCTACTTTAACATGTTTTTTTCTTTTTATAATGAGTTTTATCTACTTATCACTTTCTTAAGGTTTCCATTACAACCTGTAACTTGTAATTCATGTTGCTTAGCCAAACATATTTTACCTAGCAAGCACATATGCAATTAAAAACTTTAGACAACTATTACAAAAGGTTATGCTCTTAAACATATTTCCACTTAACAAGCAGTTTAGCTCTTATTTGATAATTTTATATCCGCTCTTAAAGCTTTGCACAAAGCAATGCTAAATGGAAGTTTTCTTTTTAGCATAGCCACGATAAATGCTTAGGTTTTAGACCTCCATATGTCAATATTACAAAACACATAGGCCTTACAGAGAACAACCTGAGAAGCATCCTCTCCTCCTATTGCTTAAAAGGGGCTGCCCTGCTCATTTTTTATTAATGCAATTTATGCCACTAGAAGTGCACTGTAGATAACGTAAGTCCCCTATGGCCAGAGTAAGGCATAAGTAGGAAACAATGACATAGGTTCTCCCTCAGAAAATGAGCAATAATGTAAAATGTATACAGGAGACTCAAACTGCACTTGGAAATACATAATTTAATGACCTGGAATATGATTTATCTTTAGGGCTGTCGATTAATTGCAGTTAACTCACACGATTAACTCAAAAAAATTAATCGCAATTAAAAATTTAATCACGATTAATTGCAGTTTTAATCGCACTGTTAAACAATATAATTCTAATTGAAATTTATTAAATATTTGGGATGTTTTTCTACATTTTCAAATATATTGATTTCAATTACAACACAGAATACAAAGTGTACAGTGCTCACTTTATATTTTTATTACAAATATTTGCACTGCAAAAATGATAAAAGAAATAGTATTTTTCAATTCACCCCATACAAGTACTGTAGTGCAATCTCTTTGTCATGAAAGTGCAACTTACAAATGTAGATTTTTGTTGTTGTTACATAACTGCACTCAAAAACAAAACAATGTGAAACTTCAGAGCCTATAAGTCCACTCAGTCCTATTTCTCGTTCAGCAAATTGCTAAGATAAACAAGTTTGTTTACATTAACAGGAGATAATGCTGCCCTCTTCTTGTTTACAATGTCACTTGAA
The DNA here is from genome assembly GCF_028017835.1 of Emys orbicularis. Taxonomy (NCBI): domain Eukaryota; kingdom Metazoa; phylum Chordata; order Testudines; family Emydidae; genus Emys; species Emys orbicularis. The sequence goes on along the minus strand of NC_088684.1, from coordinate 47,185,800 downwards.
AGTGAGAACAGACGTTCACATGGCACTTTTGTAGCCAGCACTGCAACGTATTTATGTGCCAGATATGCTAAACATTCATATGCCCGTTCGTGCTTTGGCCACCATTCCTGAAGACATACTTCCATGCTGATGATGCTGGTTTAAAAAATGTGTTAATTACATTTGTGACTGAACTCCTTGGGGGAGAATTGTATGTCTCCTGCTCTGTATTTTACCTGCATTCTGTCATATATTTCATGTTATAGCAGTCTCAGATGATGACCCAGCACATGTTGTTCATTTTAAGAATACTTTCACTGCAGATTTGACAAAACGCAAAGAAGGTACCAATGTGAGATTTCCAAAGATAGCTACAGCACTAGATCCCAGGTTTAAGAATCTGAAGAGCCTTCCAAAATCTGAGAGGGATGAGGTGTGGAGCATGCTTTCAGAAGTCTTAAAAGAGCAACACTCCAATGCGGAAACTACAGAACCCGAACCACCAAAAAAGAAAATCCATCTTCTGCTAATGACATCTGACTCAGATGATGAAAATGAACATGTGTTGGTCTGCACTGCTTTGGATTGTTATTGAGCAGAACCCATCTTCAGCATGGACGCATGTCCTCCAGTTACAACAGTGCCATGCGAATGCCTGTTCTCACTTTCAGGTGACATTATAAAAAAGAAGCCGGCAACATTATCTCCTGCAAATGTAAACAAACTTGTTTGTCTGAACAATTGGCTGAACAAGAAGTAGGACTGAGTGGACTTTGTTTTATTTTTGAATGCAGTTATTTTTTGTACATAACTCTACATTTGTAAGTTCAACTTTCATGTTAAAAAGATTGCACTACAGTACTTGTATTAAGTGAATTGTAAAAATAAAAGAAATAGTATTTTTCAGTGCAAATATTTATAATAACAAATAAATATAAGGTGAGCACTGTACACTTTGTATCCTGTGTTGAACTTGAAATCAGTATATTTGAAAATGTGGAAAACATCCAAAAATATTTATATACATTGGATTCTATTATTGTTTAACAGTATAATTAATCATGCAATTAATTGCAATTATTTTTTTTAATCATGCAATTAATCACAATTAATTTTTTAATCACTTGACAGCCCTATTTATCTTCTAGACTTCATTGGCCAGATTCTGCTCACAGGTACACCAGTGTAACACTGGTAATTTGCAGGGGTTCATATGCACAAAAGCAAATAGATGAAATAAAAGTCTGATTAGCCCAGTGTAAAGTATTATTGTTTCTATTTCTTCACATAAGTGCTGCATCAGACCTTCCCCTGTCTCCCTTCCTCTTTAGATGTATGTTTGTATCTGTGTATAGAGTAAATAGCTGTGGGAGCTTAGGGTGGGATTTTCAAAGGAATCTAAAATGATAGGCACCCAAATCCCAACTGGACTGAAAAACCTCATCCTGTATTAGTTGTGATTTAAGTACCAATGAGTTATATCTTCCAGTTGTTGGCCAAATGGGAGGCTACATTTTAGCTGTTTATCTGACTATTTCAACTGGGGGCTGGACTGATGAATGCAAATACAAGAATCCTGTAGTCTAATAGCAGAAGCCAAATGGCAACCTACCTGTGCAGCTTGGAGCTGTTATTTAGTTTGCCTCAGCTGAAAGTCTCTCTTTCCATATCTTGCATACAGCTCTAAGGCTAAACAATGCTTTTGATCTGCAGAAAGAAAGACTTGTTAAGTGTGTCCTCCATTTTTGTTACTTCAGACACTGTAGGCTGTGGTTAAGAATTCAAGGAGAATCTTCAGACTTCAGAATGATTCTGATGGGGATTTCAATGTGAATATTAATTCTGCTGTTATAGACACACACAAAAAGACTAGTTAAATGCTGATGTACTCAGCAGGATCCTGGATGATGTAATTTATGGTTACCACGGGGTTACAGTGTTGTGCGATGCCGTCTTTTGAAACTGGATACAGCACTGAGCTAATTGGGATAAATTACTCAGTACTATTGGAGCTAAAAGGTCAGAGCAGCATACTTTCCTGACTGAAACTGAGGTGTGGTTAGGGAGGAGCAGAATTTGCCGGTACAGAAAAGGATTTATAATCTCTGCTCTCTGTCATAGGCTTCTTCTTAGAAATAGGGATTTACAGTAACTTTCCTATTTTGGAAGTGACTTATCTTCTGAAAGCTTCATCTTGACAGATGAAAGTTACTTTAAAACTCATCAACATAAAAGCTGGACAGAAATTTTTCCAGTGGAATGTTGTTTTTTTATTTCAGAAAATGCCAGTTCATCAAAAATGAAACATTCCACAGACATGGATTGATTTTGATTAGTCTTCTGATGGAACCCTGCATGGCAGGAGTCCAGGCTTTCAGCCGTGGAGCTGGAAGCCTGGAAACCTTAAAATGTCTCAGGGATTCCAGGCTCCCTGCTGTGGATCTGGACTCCCAGGCAGAATTTTGTTTTGAAATTTTCAAAATGAAACATTTCTATTATTTTGAAATGACATTTTTTGGATTTTCCCTTCCACAGGAAATTTTGAAACTATACTTTTTCATTCCAAAGCACATTTTAAAAAAAAATAGAATTTCTCTTGGAGCAGAAATTCCAACTTTCATCTAAACAACTTTAATCTAATCAAGTTGCAACCCACTTTAAACATAAAATTGTAATATTCCCATGTAAACTATTCCTTACACACTTTCTAGGTGGGATTCCAAGAGTCTCACATGCCCCATTTACATTTGGGGTCCTAGGCAACCAGATATCCACTTTCTCCTTTTGCCACTTCTGTTTCTCCTTCTTCCCTATAATTCATAATTATTATATTATGGTGGCACCCACAGGCAAACCACGATTGGGACTTGATTGTGCTGGGTGCTGTACAAACATGAGAAGAGTCTCAGACACAACTAGAAGTCTGTCAGCTACATTTGAAGTACCAGCACCTGCTTACATCCCACTACCAGGATTTTGCCAATGAACTCCATCAGGGGCCTGAGCAGATTCCACACAGCCTATTCCCCATTGCCCCCCTGGGGTTACATAAAATTAGAAGTTTATGATCCCACCACCAAAAAGAAAAAATAATTTAAGCTATTTTTCAACGATTCCAAGGTGGTCTGCCCTCTACTACAGCAAGAATATTTGGCACCTAGAAAGCTGACAATAAGAGATAAACTGTATTTAACAGTAAGCAAAGTGTACTGGGAGCTTGATCTATTCATTCTTGAAACTGACTAAGATTTTTTTTTTCTTCCGAGTTCCTGAAAAGGTCTGCCTTTTTGCATGAGGCACTATTATTTTTCATTCCAATCTTTTTTTGACCATTCAGCTGCAGTGGAAATAAATCATGTTATTATTCAAATATGAAAACAAGATTTATCTACCTGGGGCATAATAAATCTTGGTTAAAATAGAAATTTTCTTTTTTTTAACTTAATGAGTCTGTGTTTGAAAAATGTTGAAAAATGACAAAAATCAACAAAAGCCATATAATGTTGATAATGTCCATAAAGCACCTCATTAAGCCTAGTAATTTCATCCCATATGGTACTGACTGTGGGATCATATAGTTTCCATCTGCAATTGCTCACATAAACAGGTCATGTTGAGGACAGAATTTCAGTCAGTGGTCCTGATCCAGCACAAAATAATCCTTGGCTTTCCAAGCTCAGTAAACAAGCTTGTTCCATGTGGACCAACCTAAGAAACTAAGTGAAACAGGTCGGCCTGGCATAGAAGCCTCAAAGAAACAACAACAAAAATCTTGGTTAGGAGTTGGTGCAGGTATATTTGGTGGGGATGGAAGGAGGAGAAGTAATGCAAATAGGCTCCATACTTCCTATATCCTGATATTCGGTCCATGTATATTGACCCACATTTTCAAAAGTGACTGTTGATTTAGTTAGTCTCATTTTGGGGGGGGAGCAATACGACACCTTAAAAGGACCTGCTTTTTGGAAAATGCTGAACAACCACCCTCTGAAAATCAGGACCCTTTAACATGCTTAAAGTTCAGCATCCTAAAACTGAGCTATCCAAAATTGTTTGTCACTTTTGAAAGTTTAGGTCATCATCATCTCTTCTTCCCACCTCCATCAGCCAGGGCAAATTCAGTTTGATCTATGGGCCCTTTAAATTCTTCCCCAGCTAATGCTGACGTAGTCTGTCAGAGATGAACCAATTCCACGTTAGATTACTAGAAACCATCAGGCTATTTTGTTTTGGGGTGCTTCCCCTCCCCCCTCAGGCCTTCAGAATTAGTAGCTCCATGGCTGCAGAGCCTAGAAAGCAGTCACAAAGGCAGCCTTTAGGGGATATAGTTTGATACATTAACATTTTCTCAAGGGACACTGTCAAGTGGCTCAAGCCCAGAATTCAACCTATCTATAAAATTCACAACAGGACTATCCCTATTTGATCCCCAACCCTCATGTCCCAATTGAGGGGCAATTTGCCCCAGAGTTCCAAAATGGTGTTGCAGCCTTGGTACATGGGTTCACAGCACCACTTATGTTTGGTCTGGCTGCCCCTCCATCTCCAGAGGGGCAATGGGACAAAACTGGGTGGAGCTGTGGCTTGCTTTAGCCATTGGAAATGTTGGGAGTTATACTAGTATGATGTGTGTGTGTTGCAGGGGGGTGTGAATTCTACAGATACAGTAGAACTACTCTTGTATGAATTAATTGGGGCTTGAGTGGCTCATAAAATTGAAAAGTAAATAAAACTGAACATCTCAAGATTATAGGAGGTACAGTGTGTAAGTTAATATATAAATCACTCAGTGGACATACCGAATGATTACAAATATATACAACAGTGTGCCTGATTATTCTTTGTTTGAGAGAACTGAAACTCTTCTTTGCGCCAAATCTCTGTCTTTTCAAACCTGTACATCCACTTGAACATTGGCTGAAGTCACATTTGGTGGCATAAGATCAATGTTCATAAGATTGGGGTTCTACTGTACTTAAGTGCTATTGGTCTAATCCTGATTTTACTTACACCAGTGTAATTCCATTGTCTGCAGCTAAGGTTACTTCTGATTTATGTCAGTATAAGCAATACCAGAAACAAACATTTTAAGTATTTTAAATATATTGTCTTCTCCCGAGAAAACAATTAAATAAAATGGAAGGCCCATATTTTTAAACCTGGTTGTCTGAAGTTAGACACCCACATTTGTATTTAAGCCCGTACATAAAAGTGGCCTTATTTTCAGAGGTGATGAGTTCCCACAACACCCACTGAAATCAATTCATTTCTTTTCAGGTACTTAGAAGAATGGACATTCAATCAAGGTTAAGAATGAAGAATACATTAATCTTTTATTTGTACTCCTATAGGTGAGGTTACACCAGCATTTGCAGTTGCAGACTTTACTGGGAGTTAGGCTCAACACCCCTGAAAATCAGACCACTTTTAATTAGGTACCTAAATATGGAGTTAGATGCCTAACTATAGACGCTTAGATTTGAAAATGTTGGTCACAATTGTCTCTGTTTATCTCCTTCTGGCTCAGGAACAGATTGACATATATTATTCCTGTGTGTTCAGTGACAACACTGATACTGTGGCAGTAAAAACAAAAGAATATATAGAGACAACTATGCTAATTATAGCTGAGTTTAATGTTTATTAGCTCAATTACAGTTTCTGCAATCTGATTCTGATTTGACTACATTGAAAACTGATGAAAGGTACTGTGAGCATCTCAGCAATACTTGCTAACTAAAGCATAATCTCTTGGAAAAGAAAGCTACTAGAAAGGTACTTACAAACAGGAGTGACTGGAAGAATTCAAAATAATAAAAAGCTGGCTATGTCCTTTTAAACCTATAGTAGAAGTCTGCATTTGCTGCACCATGGTTATGTTTCTCAAAAACATGTTTATGGAAAATGATAAACATAGTCCTTACCTAATATACTAGAGAAGCTGTGAAATGGAGTACAAATCTCTTAGGTGAACTTGTATTTGCATGTGAAGAATAGGACTATTACTATATATCATTATATTTCCATTTTTACTACCTGAACTCCTCTTTTAGTTTAATATAGTCTTTGTTCCCTGTCCTAAAATGTTGTAAAGGGCAGTTGTATGCTGCTAAACAGCTGCTGTGTTCCACCTCAGAAAGGGCTGTATTTCAGTGGTAGGTGAAATTCTTCTATCTACAGTTCAGTGTCTTAAAATGCTTTGGGATCCTCTGGGATGAAGTGATATAGATATGTACAGAAGCTATTATTTCAAGGCTGCAACTTTATTTGCCAGGTATTAAGCTGAGACTAAATCTTTACAGCTGAGTTGTTAACCTCTGAAAATATGAGTTTAAACTGCAAGTGCTGACCTAACCTTGCCTATAGGAGAGCAAATGATACTGCAGTAATAAAGAATTATGTGGCCTTCACCTCCCCTCATAAGGCAAGGCAAGAATTTTATGCTTCATTCTGTGCTTTTGTTCTATTTCTTTAGATCTGACTGTAGGCAAAACAGTAATTCTAGTGGTTAGTTAAACAGTACTTCAATCCCTTTGTGCCCTCCCCCGCCCTGGAAAGACGGTCCAGTGGGAAAGGTCCCTCCTATCCTTGTCCTGACTTGTGAAGGATCTCCCTCCAATAGCCTCCTGTCGTTCATTCATTGTAAATCAGCAGCAACACAGGAGCTTGAGCAGGAAACCCACAGAATCCACTTTGTGGGGAAAACACAGAGAAACACACAGACATGGAGACCAAAGACAAAAAAGGCAGGTAGACAAGCTGAGGAGCTGGAAGATGGCAGGAAAATGACCATTTCTGTGGATTTAAGCAGTGCAATCAGATTTATGTGGTAACTTTGCACACAAAAAAAGTAGACTTTGCAGCCATTTACACAGCTGCATAACAGCAGTGTATATGGAGCCTGGGGTGTGGTGTTGGAGCAGCCAGAAAAGAAAAGGGAGAACTCATTTAATACAACCTGAAATGTTCACAAACATTCAGTTTTGGGGTTGGGGGCAGAGCAAAAGTGGGGCTCTTCATCCAGGCTACTGGATGGACTCATACAGTGCTATCTCCTACCAGCTCCAGGGTCAAGAGACAAGTCCAAAGCAAACATAAGCTTTAAAACACATGATTGCTAATGGCCTATCTGCTGATGCATTTTACTTTTTGGGTGGGGAGACCTCAAAAGTTTTGTCTAAGTATCCAACCTCTTCTAGGCTTGTCTGTATTCAACCTTATAAAGTCCATCCATTATCAGTAGGGGGAAAAATAAGTTGTTTAGCTGGTTTACTGGATTGACTATCGTGATATCTGATTAAAAAAACAAAGACTCAGCTCTGCCTTTATTTACCCAGATGCAATTCCAATGGGAGTTTTGTCCATGTATCAGAGGGGAGAATCTAGCCTTACTCAATGGTTTGATTTTGACTTTTTTATTTTTTATAATGCAAAATAAAATACATTTCAAAACAAAAAGTCATTTTGAAAACAAAAGGTTGAAATGTTCTGTTCTGAAAATGTCAAAATGGAACATAATTGAAACATTATCATTTTTTGGAGGGAGGGTTTTTTTCTAAATGAAATGTCAAAATTGAGACAAAATCGAAATCCTCTGGAAAGTTTCAATTCTGAAATTGCAGAATTTCCTGCAAAATGGAAATTCCAATTCCTACACAGCTCTGCTCTCAGTGTGTAATATACATGATGTATGTGTGTTTTATATGTAGGTGGGAGGCACAGAAAAATGTGTGGGTTACAGACACTACCAAGTACTGACCCTTTGAAATATTGGATTGTAAATGCAAAGTAACTCCAATTGTACTCAGTTTTAGGTCAGATTTTCTTTTCTAAATGAGGGCCCAATCCAATGCACAGTAAAGTCAATGGGAGTCTTTCAATGAGCGTTGGATCAGATTTCTAATGTCTATCTCCTTTATAAACAGATTATACTTTCAGGATGATTGAAGGCTTTTGACCCATAGGTGTTTATCAGTCTCTGGCTTTTCTTGAATGCTAGATAAAAAGCCTGTTAGAATAGTGCACCAATAAAAGCTGTTATGAGAAACTACCAATGACTATGTTTAACTGCAGACATTTGTACAATAGGTTATTGACTAAACTTAAATGACTAATTTGTGACACAAAACCTTGGATGCCAGGAGCAAAATGTCAGGTTTAGTTCTAAGCTATGCACTGAATTTTAGCAAATTGATACACAGATAATTTTCCTTGACTGTGGTATAGTGTTTAAACCCCATCAGTCTCGAATAGAATATTTGGGATCATCTTATAGATTCTATAGATTTTGGTTTCCTCCAGATAATATGAAGCAATTGAGTAACCTTTATAACTGTGTCATGGTCTCACCTCAACTTCCTAGGGCAGGATGCAGCAATGCACTGGGATCTCCAGTAGGGGGAAGCAAATGTTTGGTACACCCCATCACAACTTGATTTAGCTAACTACCAAGAACCCTCCTCCCCCCACACAGACACACACTATCCTCTCTCTGCCCCTACCCCCCCCCCAAATAAATAAATAAAAATAAATAATCTTTTCCAAAAGGCAAACAGGCATAAACTATTAAACTGTTTATTTTTTTTAGCAGATCAAAATTAAAAAGGCTGCATAAGCACCACCTCCAATATATATATTTATATAATCATTTTATAAAAATAAGGAAATCTGGCATCGTTTAAAGAAATGTGGGGTGAAACCCTGGTTTTATAGAAGTCAGTGGCAAAACTCTCTTTGACTTCAATGGGGCAAGGATTCACCTCTGAGCTAGCAGTCTTGTTATTGGTTTTAGTATCTTTATCCTTATTAGGGCCAATCCTGGGTCCTGTTTATCTTTCAGTTGTACGTGTAACTCCCATTGACTTTGGCAGTAGCTTCCTCTACGCATTTGATGAATTTGGGCTCCAGGTTTGGGCCTAAAATATGCAAAACAAAGTGTTAAAGGTAAATATTTTTATCTGTTTTATATTCTGAAACAGACAGACTGAGATAATGAGAAATCTAGCAGCAATCCTGGATCCACCTGGAAACCTGAAAATAACTGTTCATACTGAGCAGGTAATATTATGCCCCTCTCCCTTTCACCCTACAAGCTATGATAAAGAAAACAAATGCTGGATAACAAATATCCAGAGTTCTAATAATAAATATTAAAAAATAAAAAAAGCTTTGGAAAGGAGATAGACCCTCAAGCATTGAGGCATAAGTCAACCTCGAACTATTGCGAGTTTGGAGGAAACGTTCCCTAGGGAGAAATTATCCCATAAGATTTTTCCCATGAAGCAGCTGTTGCTAGTCACTGTCAGAGACAAGACACTAGATTATATGCACCACTGGTGTGATGCTAGATGGCAATTCCTATGTTCTAAACTTGCACCTGAATCAGTGCAATTAAATGTGCAATGCAGGTTAAGTTATGCTCAGCTAGCAGAGACTGTAGTCTTTTCACACAGTGCACTTCTACTCTTACAGGGTATATGTGTGTGCTAAAGTATTAAAGCTAAATATTGCCGCTGTTAGCTGCAGTGCTAAAAGGACAACACTTCACTCTTCTGATGAATATGTGTGTGTGTGTGCGTGTACAAAACAATATACAGTGTGCTGTGAGGGGTTTTATTGGCTTAAATTTGGCAAGCTCATATTGCTTACAAGTGGCTACGATGCAAAAGCTATGCAGGTCATCCCAAATGAATGCCAATAAAATCTTAATATTAAACCACACCAGCACTCACTATAAAGAAACTGAAACTGACCAATTTATTTTCAGTAGCCAAACTGAGTCAACTGTAAAAACTGAACACAGAGTGAAAAGGAAATGAGATTTTTAAAATTCTTTCAATTTTACAGATCTCAGTTGCTGTTTTTAGGAGGGTTAGATGACTAGAATAATAAATGAGATAACTCGGTTCTGAGAATTGATCCTGTGTGGAATATTTTAATGTTTCGTCTCATCAGTCATTGCATTCGGCCACTGTTCCTTTCTGGGAGGTTTGTTGTCCTGCCAGTATCTATATATTATCAGCTTTGTTAACAGCAGAGCTAATGTCATCCAGAGTTCCCCTAACATAGCTTTTCCATCCATAATCAGGTTCAATTCTGGCTTTCTAATGGTATGAGGCACTCATTTCATGCTCTAATGGCTAGGGAGATACTGGACCTTAAATTTTACACTGGTCCAGGACTGAATATTGCCAATCTCAGTCTTTGGGTCAGTGTCATTTTGATTGCAAAATCCATATTTAGGGGAAAGAAGAAAATATCCTCTGGCAGGATGTTTTATTTCTGAGGAGTTTTTTTCCCTGCAGGAGGAGGCGGTGATTTGATTTTAAAATGACAGCTCTTTGCTCAGAGGTTTGGAATGTTAGAAGCAATCCTGGCAATGCAACTCCCATTGAAACCAATGGGAAGTGTTCAGTGGGTGTTGGATCAGGTCCCTGGTGTATTTCCTACAGAGGAGAAAGGGCCAGAAATGGAGGTGCACTGCTTGCCAAGAATGTGGGAAAATTCTTGGAAAAGACATATGCCATACAGTTCCCAGAAAGACTTGCACCTCTCTCAGAACGTCATCAGCAATGGGCAGTGTTATTTTCCAAGTATGGGGAAGATTATGTTACTATTTTCTAGAGCAGTTAGGGCCTGAACCTTTTCCCACTAAAGTCAACAGCAAACTCCCACTGACTTCAACAGGAAGATTGGGTCTGTGGTCAGTCTTTTTTTTTTTTTTAATTCCTGGCAAGGAATATAGAAAATTAGGACTCCTGTTCACTAGATCAGTCAGATGAAAATGAAATCTAGAATATAGCACTGCTGTAGTTACTATGGCAAGTTCACTCTGGTCTACCAGCCTATTTTTAAAAAAAGTATCACTTCAGATAATTGGTTTCTTGAAGCCAGATCCTTTGCTGGCATAAAGATGTCCTAAAACCAGTATAAATGGCCACAGGAGGATCACCCCAGCATAGGGAGATCCTGAACTCACATAGAGCCTTCACAGGAACATAGGAACTGCTACACTTGAACAGACCTGTGCATGGGCGGCAGGTTTGTATAATTTTTGGTGGTGCCCAAGTGGATCCGTCCCATCCATATGACGGACCGGGGCAACTGCCTCAGGCCCTGCGCTTTGGGCGGCCCCGCACTTCAGGGGGATGTGGGGTCCAGGATGGCCTGTGGGGGGTTAGTGGGGTGCCTGGCGCCAACAGCAGCGAGCAACCCTGCTTCGCCCCGCCTCTTTCTCCCCCCCCCCCCCCGCTCCCACTCCACCTCTTCCCCGAAGCCCCTGCCCCTGAGCAATGCCGGGAGCCGGCGAGGTGGAGTGGAGTGGGCTGGGGCCAGGTCACTCGCTCCTGCCAGCGCCAGGCCCCCCGCTAACTCCCCAGGCTGCCCTGGACCCCGTGACCCCCTAAAGCACAAGGTAAGGGTAGGCACCACCATGTTGTGTGACGAACACTTGACAAAATTACTGGACTTAGTGACGGACAATGGGGGCAGGTGGGTATTATGTCATTCAATCATTCAACCCATAAAATAGCACACATTTAGCCACACTGGAAAAAAAAAAAAAAAAACAGTAACCTAGCTAATAACAATAATAATAATAAATTCAACTCATATAATTAATGAAAAATGTGTGCATACTGTATATGAGATTATAGGAGAAATGAAAATGAGCTTGCTTTGGGATTTTACACAGCACTTATATCATTTAAACACATTTGGTACCTTGAGTAATGATAACACTTCTTGCAAATCACATAAATAGGGAACCCATGGTCCCCTTCCCTCACCCCATTGCAAAGGCACAGGGGTTATTGCTGGCTGCTCTAGGGCTGCAGAAAACCTTATGGGCAAAACATATGGAAAGAAGAGGATCAATTTACACAGAGGGCTGAAGGGGACTCCCATAGTGCATTAATTAACACTTAATAAATACATCAAAATTAAATACATTACAGAGATAAGAACCTGTAATCACAGACTTTACTTCATAAGAAGCTCCAGAGAAAGAAGACGCAGAGGGAGTAATGGTAGGGGCAATCCTAGGGAGACCAAAGGGGCTGGTAGAGGGAGCAGACAGGGAATAATGGTAGAGACAGAGTCACTGCAGGATTGATCTTCTGCCTCTCCCCTGTGGGTGGAAACACTGATCACTATCACTATAGGAAGAAACAATAGAATGGAACAATTTCGGGGCGGGACTTTCCGCTGCCTAGAGCGGCAGAAAAGCTGGCGGCGCTCCTGGGCACAGCCAGGCAGGTCTGCATCTGCAAGCAGGCGCCTTGCCTCAGGTGCAGCTCCCATTGGCCGTGCTGGCCAATAGACTGGGAGCCTCCCAGCCAATGGAATGGGCTGGGCTGGGCTGGGCTGGGGGGAGGGGGGCAGAAGGCAAAGGGGGGTATTGTAGGGAGCTCTGGAGCAGGGGACGCAGTGGGGTAGGGGAGTTGTCTGGCACAAAGGGGGGGCTCTCTGGAGAGGGGTGACAGGGGCACAGGGGCCGTTGGGGGTCTCTTGGGGGGGCAGAGGGTTGAGTGGGTCTCTGTGGGGTGGGAGGGAGTGATGGATGGAGCCATCCGCAGCCCGTGTCTGCTCTGTGGGGGGTGTTGCTATAGCCCCCTCAGGATGCCCCCTCTGTCTGGTGTATTTTATGCCATCCCTGGGATGCCCATCGCTGCTCCTTTCCCCCACCCCCGGCTGTGTCCTTGTCTGCCCCCACTACCCCCTGGCTCACCGGCTGTGTCTCTGTGTCTGTCTATCAGGGACAGACTCCTGCTGCTCGCTGTCTGCCCAGGGCTGAGAGCCACTGCCACTGCCTGTGGCTCCCTCCCCCTCCCTGCTGTGAAGGCATGGCCAGGCAGCTCAGGCACTACCCCCTGCAGCTCCCATTGGTTGGGGTTCCCGGCCAGGTCAGCGCTGGGGCCTCTCTGCGGCACACAGCGACTCTGGGGATGGGGGGAGCTGCTTGTGGGGAGCGGGGGAGCTGCTCCCGAGGTGAGAGCGCCCCACGTTGCCGACCCATGGCACGGGGACCCCCAAAGCACGGGGCCTGGGGCCCAAATATTGGTGGAGCTGAGCCCACCTTCAGGAATATTGGTGGAGCATGGGCACTACGGGCCCATATAAGTCACCGCCTATAGATCTGTGATGTATTTAATCCAGTATTTTGTCTCTGACAGAATCCAGCACCAGATGCTTCAGAAGAAGGTGCAGGAAATGTCACATTAGGCAGATATGGGATGATTTGCCCTCCACATTAGGTATCCTCCTAATCCCTAATAAATAGAGATTGGCTTAAACCCTGAAGCATGAAGTTTAATATCTCTTACAAAATATGTCAGCATTAACTGTTGTAACTCTGGATATTCTTGTTGTCCATATAAATGTCTAATTCCACTTTGAAACTTGCTAAATTTTGGCTTCAAGGACTTCCTCTGGCAGTGAGTTCCACAGTTTAATTACATGTTGCATGAGAAAGTATTTCCTTTTATTGGTTTTGAATTTGCCACCTTTACTTTTCATTGAGTGTCCCCTTGTATTTCCATTATGAGATAGGGAGAACAGAAGCTCCTGATCTTTCTTCTCTAGACCATTCATAATTTTATATCTTTTTATTGTGGTCCCTCATATTTTTTTTTCCATGTCACCAGTCACTTTTGCCACCCTTCTCTGAACCCTCTCTAATTCTGTACTATCCTTTTTGAGATCGGTGACCAGTACTGCACACAGTATTCTAGGTGAGGCTGCATCATTGATTTATATAATGTCATTATTATAATCTCTATTGCAATCCCTATACACTCTTATATCACAGTGGCCTTGAGACCAGTGTAGACGGCATGGCCTGGGGGGAAAAAACTGTGGCTGGGGCATCCTTGTGCCCTAACAATGCCCAGCTGCTCTAGGTGCTCTAGATCAGGTGCTCTAACCAGATGGGTGCAAAATGGCCCCAGGACCAGTGCTTAATTTGTGCCAGGGCTTTCCAGGGCTAAGCCCCGGCATCTCTAGGCTTGGAAGTTCATAGTCCCGACACCTCTAGGCTTGCTGCATCAGTTATGAAAGTAAAATAATTGCTTGAGCCCATGACAAATTAAGCACTAGCCAGGACTGTCTTGGCAGTGCAGGTGAAGTTAGAAAGGTTCATTAAAGCCACCTTTGCACCCCTTCCTGCCTCCTCTGCAAATACTGTTAAAGGCCCCCCATTCCTTAGACAACAGAGTATTGCTGGAGATCAGCACTACAGCATGAAATGGAGCAATGGGAAGTAAATCAGAAATTTCAAAATTCCATCCACTCCTTATATTTTTTGATAAGAGCTGAGATTTCATAGTTGGAATAAAAACTTTTTTCTTCTGTGCCATAGTACTTCCAGTTTCTAAAAACCTATTAAATTCCTAGTCATTTTGCCCACTTCCTCAAGTGAGGCTTTTATTCATTTAGAAGGAGCTATCAAGGAACAGCAAGAAGTAGGGAACAAGGGAGATCTGAAAATATTGAGACTTTCTCTGCACAGTAATCTGTAAGGCTCTGACCCAGCAAAAAAAATCCACTCTGTTTAATCTTGGGCATGCCAGAAGAAGCTCCATATAAAATGTGGAGACAGGAAGATGGAAGGATTTCTGTGCTGAAAAGGTCCCTAATAGCCTATTACATTCTAATGTACAGGAACTCCTCACTTAACGTTGTAGTTATGTTCCTGAAAAATGTGACTTTAAGCAAAACGATGTTAAGCGAATCCAATTTCCCCATTAGAATTAATGTAAATGAGGGGGTTAGGTTCCAGGGAAATTTTTTTCACCAGACAAAAGACTATATATATATATATATATATATATATATACACACACACACACGCAGTATAAGTTTTAAACAAACAATTTAATACTGGTACACAGTGATGATGATTGTGAAGCTTGGTTGAGGTGGAGGAGTCAGAGGGTGGGATATTTCCCTGGGAATGCCTTACCGCTAAATGAACTAGCAATTGACTGAGCCCTCAAGGGTTAACTCTCACAACACTCTACAAGACAGCAGGAAAGGAGGGAGGGCAGACAGAGACACACACTCTGTGTGAGAGAGAAAAAATGCGCATTTCCCCTTTAAGTAGCTGACCCCAGGCTTAAGTACACTGTCTTGTTAATTAAATCAGTTTACTGAGACCTGAGACTGCAGCTACTGCCTAGAAGCTCCCTTCCTCCCTTGTGTGTCCCCCCTGCTCTATGGAAGATGGGGTAAGCGGGGTGCAGGAGCGGGGGGAGGGGGAGACACCCTGACATTAGCCCCTCTCTTCCCCCTTCTCCCCGTACAGCAAGCAGGTGTCTCTGGGAGCAGCTCCAAGGCAGAGGGCAGGAGCAGCCCATGGCAGTGGGAGAAGGGACAGCTGCTGCACAGGGAACTTAGGGGAGTGGGGAGCTGATAGGGGGGCTGCTGGTCCACCCTGGTTCCAACCACCCACCAGCTAGCTGCAATGGGCTGCTCTTCCTGCAAGCAGTGGATAAAACAGGTGGCTGCCAAACAATGTTAGAAGGGAGCATTTCACAACTTTAAACGAGCATGCTCCCTAATTGATCAGCAACTTAACATCGAAACAATGTTAACCAGGCCGACTTTAAGTGAGGAGCTCCTGTATTAGAATATTTTCCACTGCTCTATGTAGGGTGACCAGATGTCCCAGTTTTATAGGGACAGTCCCAATATTCTGGGCTTTGTCTTATATAGGTGCCTATTACCCCTACCCCTACCCCCCCATCACCCTAGTTGTATGCAGTGTTGTTGTAAACATGTTGGTCCCAGGATATTAGAGAGACAAAGTGGGTGAGGTAATATCTTCAGCTTCAGAAGTTGTTCAGTAAAAGATATTACCTCATCCACCTTCTCTCTAAAATATTTATTATTCAATAATATTTTCCAAAGACAAGGGTGAATTTTGTCTTGCAATGAGAGGCAGGAGCCTGGGCGTCAAACCATGCCATTAGTTTTAAGGAGAACTCCCCACTGATGTCATGCTATGGCCCCTGGATTCTATTTCCATCTTTGTCATTGATTGAAGGCTCAAGTACACAGTTGGCAATGTGCCCTACAGGTGTGTGTTTTGTACAGCATACTAACTTGTTGCACATTAATTGTTCCGTGTAGACCCTGTGGGCATGCACTGAAGGTTCTCTAGTGTTCTTTAACGTAGTCGTGTTTCAAACAGTATTACATTAAAGCGCACTAAGGAATCCTTAGTGTGCACCAGCAGGATCTAGACAGACCAATTAATGTGCAATACGTTAATACCCTGTAGAAATCACATTCCCATAGAGCACATTACTACTTGATGTAGACAACCCCTTAATGTGTGAATATACCATATTGTTACTCAGGGTTGTTGTTTTTTTCAAAAATGTTTGTAATATTTAACTATTCAAGAAGTGTATTGTGAGGCTTTGTAAATTTATATAAATATTTTGAGATCCTCAAAGTGCTATGTGACTAGAAATGTATTAATAGTAATGTCTTGTAGTGGATGAAAATTAGTCATATAAATGTTAACTTCTCCATGCTGTTCCCAAAGTTCAATACTCATTCAATAAAGGTATCCATTTTAGAGAAAACAACGAGGAGTCCTTGTGGCACCTTAGAGACTAACAAATTTATTTGGGCATAAGCTTTTTAGAGAAGAAATCTTTGTAATTTCCATAGGCTCACGTTTGCTTTAAATATTTTTCTTGCTATAATTCACACAAATATTCTTTTCCTGTTTCTTCTTTTGGGGTGTTCACAGGTGGCACAGTGCTATAGTCTTAGATACTAATAGACTGGTAAATGTGTAAACGCCAGCTATCTAGTGTGTACATGTATTCTTTATTTGCTGAAAAGAAATCATGTTAATATGAATGTATTAATCCAGAAGGGATATTCTGATGCAGACTCCAAAAATAGACAATATTAAGGATGATTGTTGATGTAAGAAGGAACATTGTTGGTAGCAATGTGTGTGTGAAATGTCACTTGCGGTTGTAGAGTCTTGCCTGTAAATACCCCCAGGGCATATAAAAGGAACATACTCAAGAATAAGTGGCATTTGGACAGCACTAAGAATATAATCGGAATTCTTCAGAAGAAGCAAATACTTTATTTCTGAGAAATCTTCCTTTGCAAAAGTGCATTAATGGATATTTTAACCCTACCATCTTATGTAATTAAAGAATTGAAAATTAGGGGAGAAAAACAGCTGGGCTATAAGCTTACTCATGGTATCATTATTAACCAGCAAAAACTACCTTTTTTTCCTTTAAAATAATAATAATAAATTATTTGGAATTTCAGGAAAATGGAAAAGGGGAGGAGGGCAGCAAAGGGGTTGGCTGGTCTGTTTGTTATATAAAATCGATACTGCAAAGGTTTCCTATTTCAGGGCTTGTCTACATGGGGAAATTGATCAGTAGGGCTATAGTAGAATAAGCTTTTGAAGTAATTAATCCAGAATAGTGTGTCCATATTGGGAGTTATTCTGGAATAGTGATAGTGGTATAGTTTATTGTGCTTTACTCTGCTGTTTCCACATGTAGACAAGACCTGAGATAGGAAAGCTTCATTATGTAAAATCAGATTATACAACAAACAATCTGGCCAACTGCTCTCACCTGCCTCATCCCCATGCAGTTTCTTAGAATGAGGTCTTCCCCTGTTCTTAGAAATTTCTTAGTAGCTGAAGTAGAATATGCTGAATTTGTGAAATATTCTGAATCTGAAACATTTCCTTTTTATTCTTAATTTAGAAACTACAAGAATAGCAGCCTGAATGGAAAGCCCATTCAGAGATGATAGTATCTTGATTACAAATACCTAAGATCCCATTTGCATGCAGGTTCATCAGAGAGCCTACCAAACATAGGAAAGCATGAAATGTATTACTTTTGGAGCACTGTCTCATCATGGCAATATCAAGGTCACAATGAAATAGTAATGCACATCTGCTGTATCTATTCTGTGTCTTTTAAAGCCTGGTTCACCTTTATTGTTTTTGTTTATGTATCATACCTGACCAATCCTGGGTATGTTCAGGCCAGTATGTAAAGAATGATGAAGGGGGCATACTTGTTAATGTGGAATTACTTGTGAGCAGAAACCTCCTTTAAATGATCTCACCCACCCCACACAAATGTATTTGATGTCCTCTCCCCACTACTCAGGTTGTGGTAGATCCCTGATAGGGGTAGGTGCTGCCATAATACAAATAATAGCAACAACAGGGAATTAAGACACCATGAATTCTAGACCCACTTCTGCTGATTGATGCTAATAATGTTCCCTTCACAATCATTATTAAGCAATACCTCTGCAAGAGGTTACACCTATTGGGAATAGAACCCTGATCTCTTCTCTTCACTGTAGCGTTAACTCAGTTGAGCAGCACCATGATTAGCCTACACCAGCTATAAGCAGCCACGCTGTAAAGGTGCAGTTAGCAACTGGTGCTATGTGAGTTCTTAGGACTTCTGGGAGCACATTCCATGGTTTTTTGTACTGCAGTAAACTAAGTCACTCTAGAACTCTTCCCCAGTGTATTGTGAGAGAACTTGCTTGTCCTTCTGGGTGCACAAGGGAAATTGTGGGAAGGCACTGGAGGACTATCAGCACTCTAATGATGTAGCCTGTATCTGATCTGCAAATCAGGTAGGTCACCAGACCAAGTGAAAGCCTCATTCGGGTTTTAATGCACACCCTCAGCCATGCCAGCTAGCCCAGGTTGAAAGAACCACCAAACTCAGGTGAGAGGAGTTTGTGTGTGTCTGGGAGGGTGGTGAGGAGAAAAACCTGAGTGAGAGCCCAAGTTAACTCTGCAGTGAAGACCTAGTCACTTCCTCTTAGGCCTTTGCTACACTTGTGAAGCGCGAGTGTAGTCGCGCCGCCAGCGCTGCGAGAGAGGTCTCGCAGCGCTGTATGTACTCCACCTCTCTGAGGGGAGTAGCTTGCAGCGCTGCGAGCGAGCGTGCAGCGTTGCAGGCGCTGATTACACTGGCGCTGTACAGCGCTGCACTTGCTGCGCTGGGGGGGGGGGGCGTTTTCACACCCCTGACTGCAGCAAGTTGCAGCGCTGTACAGCGCCAGTGTAGCCAAGGCCTTCGAAAGAATCTTTCATGTATTTGTCCTTGGCTATGCTATCTGTAAAACTGAGCTCCTCATTCACAAGTTATTCAGTTCCTGTGTGTTATGCGCCCTCCTTTAGTAGCTTGTTTACACAGGATAATAGCTGCCAGCTACTGTAGTTCGTCTAGTAGTTGCAGTGGTAACACTTTGTGCTGTAATGGTGAAGATTCATCATTCAAATCTTGATGATGGAAGGGGGAAGGGATATTAAAGTTGTGTATAGTATCATTTGCTTTTACATTATTATTTTTTTTAAAGTGCTGAGGCAATTTCCTACTAGAAACCTTTTCTCTAATGCTGCAACTTCCCCCTGCTGACTTGGTGCGAACTGTTAATTATCCCATTAAACTCCTGTCTCTTCTCCTTGAATGAGTTAGTTCCACTTTGGTGTTGTCAGAAAGGGACAGTATTTCTTGGGCTGCACACTCCATTCATTCTCTCCCTTCTCTGGGCCCTGACCCTCTGTGGAGGCCACTATAGCATGCGTACAGCCTCCTTTGACATCAGGGCCCATTGCTTCATTGCAGTGTATGCATGGTAGTCAGGCTGAAGGAAGTACCTCTGGTACTAAGGAAGGGGGAAGGAGTTCATCAGCCATTTAAGACTCCTGCTGAAGGCAGTTACTCCACACCAAGCATATGCAGCCCTCCTGGGCCGAGCGGTTCTTGCAGATCCCACACTGAAAATGTTGCTGGTCTCAAGGTCTGGCCCCTTGCATTTTGGTCTCAGCTATTCTCTGCCTTTGCTGTTTAGAGTCTGTGCAGGTTTCAGATGAAATAAGCGTTCTTAATACCTGTTCTCAAATTCTCTTTTGTCAGCAAAGTGTGCACAATGTCTCTCTGCGTCTATACCATATATCTAGAGAAAGAATAGATGATGGATTATTGTGCACTTGCATTTATCTTCACAACAGTGAGAAGGATAACTCTTGAGCAGTGTTCAGTAGCCAGGAAGATAAATATCACAGCAGAGTACAGTATCATGTATAAAATATATGCTGCACTCTTTTAAAAAAAAAAAAAAAAAATCTCATAATGAAATGGAATCTAAAGAACCATTTTCTTGGTGAGCTTCCAAGTGCTAGCTACCACAAACGCTAATTTCAAATTGCTTTAAGCCTTCAGAAACAAAGATGGTTTCACTCAAGATGGTTTGGATATTAATTAAAAACAAAAATCAGAGAAGGACCCACCCAGGCCCTTCAGAGTAATGACATAGGCAAGTTTTTGTTTGGTTGGGTTTTTTTATAATAACTTCCAGAGCTTTCTGAGAGACATCAGCATTTTACTGGCTAACTTCCACAATGGGGAAAACTTTGGGGAGGAAAAAATAGAACATATATTTGTGTGTGTATGCAAGGGGAAAAGGGTAATTTTTCATTTTGGTCAATACATGACTTCTTTTAGTAAGAAATTTCTTACTTAGCTGCTCATGGTAAGAAAGTAAAAATGTAAAGTTAACCATGATCACTGAGCAATACCTCTCAACATATAACTGCTAGCTGCCTGCTGTGGTCAGATTTTTGGCTGTGTGTGTGTTCTTTCAGCGTGCTGTCCCAGATCCGCAGAGATAGCACACTTTGATTGAACTTCCCAATAACCACAAACTCGGCTCATAGCGAAGGAACTTGGTCAGGTTTATTGTCGATGAAGCACAGTATTGGTGCCTTATACTTGCTACAAGTACACTCAATGCATGTATACCCGTGACAATGGATGCAGCTCAGTTTGTGGTGGGACTTTCCACTATGCCCTTGGCTGGCCAAAGACACTCCCTCTGAGATAACCTCTTCATACGCCAATACAAACAAATTACGTATTAACATAAGAACATAAGAAAGGCCGTACTGGGTCAGACCAAAGGTCCATCTAGCCCAGTATCTGTCTACCGACAGTGGCCAATGCCAGGTGCCCCAGAGGGAGTGAACCTAACAGGCAATGATCAAGTGATCTCTCTCCTGCCATCCATCTCCATCCTCTGACGAACAGAGGCTAGGGACACCATTCTTACCCATCCTGGCTAATAGCCATTTATGGACTTAGCCACCATGAATTTATCCAGTCCCCTTTTAAACATTGTTATAGTCCTAGCCTCCTAGTATTGCTCCTATGACGTATCTATGTGCCACCCTCTGACCTATTTGAGTGCCACCCATTGCCTTGTACCTGTTGGTTTAATCAAAGCATCTCTATCCATCATGCTATCATCCTGACCTTATCTTTAAATGAGTCAGCATGTTCCTATTATCTTTGTTCAAATGTGCTGGTATCGGGGTGTTCTGGTACCACCTTTTGGAATGTGTTTGCATGTATAATCTTGTATCTAGCACTGTTTAGGAATATGTGTTTCTGCAATATCAGCCCTGTTCTTGCCAGATTCTGTGGGCACAGCCTGCCTCTTGCTCACAACTTAACTTTACTTTATAGCAGCAAAGCTTTGACCCCTACTTTAGCTTAGGCCTCATACCAGGCCTTTGATACAAGGCCTTATGTCTCAGGCCCTCTTTCTACTACACCTGCCATATCTATAACTGATGGTGACATCACTGTCATTATTTGGGAGGAATGAATGGTTTTGTGGTTATAATACAGGAGGGTGTCTCAGGAGTTCGATGTTCAATCCCAGGCTCTGCCACAGACTCTCTGTGTGACCTTTGGCAAGTCCTTTTTAATTTCGCTGGGCCTCAGATCCCCACCTGTAAAATGGGGGTAGTAGAACTTCGCTATTTCATGTGGCAGTTGTGAAAATGAATACAATAAAGATGGTGAGGTGCTCAAATACTACACTAGTGAAGGCCATACAAGTACCTTAGATAAATAAACCAGTAGAAAGTATGAATTACTCAAGCAAGGCACTTTTCCCTACATACCAGGTCATGCATTTTCTCTCATGAACAGTTTGGTTGGTGGTGCATATTACTGCTGTTGTTGTCAGGGTACCTACTAGCAATTTTTGAAGCTAGGAAGTGGAGGCTGCCTAGACACCCAGAGCTGATGTAATTAGTGGATCGTAGCCCAGACTAAAACTAGGGACTAGTCCTGTTGAAATCCTTACTTGAGTAAGTGTCATTGATTCAAGAGAACTATTAGAGTGAGTTAAGGTTGCAGGACCATAAGTCTCTTTGCTTGTAATGTATAATAATACCTAGCTCTCCTAGAGTGCATTTTGTCAGTACATCTCAAAGCACTTTACAGAGGATTTTACAGATGTGGAAACTGAGGTACAGAAAGAGGAAATGTCTTACCCAGTGTCACTGAGAGGCTGAGCCAGATCTCCTCAATCCCACTCTAGCGCTCTATCCACTAGGCTGCACTGCCTGCCCTAATATACTTTAGACTGGTAATAAACTGCTTCTTTTAATCAAACATCATGAGTCACGACAAACTACAAGACTTGAGTGATTTGATCACGTCCTCACACCCCCCCCCCCCAAAAAGGCCATTCTTGGCAAATGTATCATTTGATTATGGTTTAATAATTTGCTAGTACTGAGACAAACCAAATGTTGAACGTTTATTTTAAGGAAACACTATCATAAACACTAGTCATTCTCTTAATCATAAATCAATTTTAAAAAATCTTTAGGGAGGTGTGGGTGGATAGCTATTGTAAATGTTGGAATTTATTCAATCCTAAAAAATGCTGCGTTGGGACAAAAATACTATACGGACCATTTGTTTAGTTAGATTAGTGTTTTATGTCCAATAAAACATATGGAGGGTCAGTCCATGCATAACTGGTGCATACTGAATTCCCACTGCAGTCACTTGATCTTAGCCAACAGGTGATTGAAGTGCATTGCTCTGCACAGATGAGTATTGTCTTTGTCAGTCTTCCCCTGTGTTCTTTTCTGCACAATAGCCTTTGACGAAGGTTTAGTCTGCAATCTGTGAGCTGAAATTGGCCCTCTCCATTCTCTTCACTGGTATTTTTTGTGTCTTTTTTGTAACAGTAAGGCACTTCTTAGAGTGGGTTTTTTCCCCCAGCTTGAAGTTGGGAGTAGCATATGTATTTTTAACTAGGAACTATAAAAAGATGCAAGACTTAAAAATTTAGCTGAGGTGCAGTGAAAAGAAGGATCCCTCATAAAATCCTCATTAAGAGCTTGATCCAGCCCTCTGATATGAGTGTGAGTAAATAAAAAAAGAGATGCTCTTACAGATTTGATCCTAAAGCAAAACATAGCAGTTTTGAATAACTGCCTGGCAATACCCCCATCCCCGAGACTAGATGAAGCAGACCACTTCTCCTTCCTCAGATCACACAAGAGCATTTCTGCTTGAATGAAAAATGTATGGCCTATTTTGTTTTTGATGGAGTCAACATTTGTGAATTTTACATTGTTTAATGTGTTTCAGGATGTCACCAACAGACTGACCTATAAAAAGGAAATATTAATTCTTGTTGAGTACCCTTCACTCTTAGAATGCCCATGGTGACTGCTCTCCTAGCAGGAACTACTGTGTGAGGTACATTGTTCTCCATGGGCCATGACCCCCTACTCATGCTTACATGTGTGCAAAAATCTAAGCCTTCAAGAGAGTATTTGATTACTCATTTGATGATTATTTTTCACCTGTTAAGTTGGATTCATGGGTCTCTTAGATTGTGAAATCTGATGGTGTGACCCTTTAATATAGTTCACCCTGCCCCCGATCTCCTTATTTTTCTAAATACATTTCATGTTAGGTATTTTGCAGCTGCTCTACTTGTTTGGCTTCATTCATGTTTCAGTGCTCTTGTGTCATCCTCAAGGTTTATAAAGAAAAGATTAATTCTAAAACTGATTAAAATGTTCACTGGTAAAGCAAGACAAAGCAATCTGATTCACTGCCTGTCGTCATGCTACAGTACCTGGGTATATAAACATTCTTCAGAGGTAGGATAGTCTGTCAAGTAGAAGAAAAATACACACTTTAAAAATCGCCATAGTATGTGAGTCTTTAGTTAATGTACTTCTCCACTGTGGTACTTTGAGAACTGTCCAAAACAATGTGCTCCTTTTTAATGTGAATGTCTTATAAATCCAATATTTCTGTAGGACTTTTTAAAAAATTCATGTCCCATCTGACAGAATCTCAACTTTCAGATGTGGGTAAAGTCTGACATCTCCCAGGTCATCACTGACATAAATATTCATTCATTTTTTACTGACGTTACTTTGACGTAATACTGTGCTACTATTGGATTTTCTATATGGGGATTTCAAGGTGCTTTATAAACATTATTAAATTTATCCTATGTAACACTTCTGAAGAAACTATTATCCCCATTTTACTGTTTGAGAAACTGAGGCACAGAAAAAGAGAGACAAATTTTGATATGTTTTCTCAAGGTCAGTAGAAACTCTTGGAAATCCTTTGAAACAGGAGTAGATTAAAGCACACTAGGGAACTTTTAATGCATGCCAACAGGGGCCACACGGACACTTAAGGTTCATATACACTGCAGTTAAAAAGCAGTGGCTGGCCTGTGCCAGCTGGCTCGGGCTCAGGGGCTGTTTAATTGTGGTGTAGATGTTTGGGCCGGGGCTCTAGGAACCTATGAGATGGGAGGGTCCCAGGTATCCAGCCTGAGTCCTGGGACCCTCCCACCTCACATGGTACTAGAGCCCAGCCCAAGCCTGAACATCTACACCACAATTAAACAGCCCCTGAGCCTGAGCACCGTGAGCACAAGTCAGCTGGCAGAGACCAGTCACAAGTGTCTAATTGCAGTATAAACCTACTCTCAGTGTGCAACAGGCTAGTGTGAGGTACACTTGTACTGCAGCTGGTCACGAACTAAGTGTTACTCTGAGTCAGTCCATTGCAACCAATCAGCTTTCTCGAGGCAGCTACAACTCAATGTGCGTAAAAGGTGGCAGAATGACTTGCCCAAGTCTGATTGCAAGAGCAAAGAGCATAATCCAGATCTTCTTACTTTCAGCCTTTTACTTTACCCATCAGAGCATGTGTCCTCTCTCCACATCTCGTATGCCTCTGTGAGGATTCACTTCTTGTTACCTATAGGACGCTATATTAAGAGAACGTAACGTTTATACAGTTAAGCATTCAAAAGTCACAAATTGACAAAGTGAAGGCAGCACATGCAAACTTAACTCTGCTGCCTTGTTTATTCATTACAAAACACTTTAGTTACATGAGCCCAGGCCTTTTCTCAAATAATGCACTATACTATCAGGAACACTGCATAGTATTATATCATTTCTGCGTTCTTACACTGTTTTCATTCTCATGGTGCTCCAGTACATCTTTATTGACATACTCGCTTCTCTAATATATGTATTTTCATTAACTTTGTGACAATCCAGCTACTGTCCTCTATATTTTCTTGTCAGCCAGAAGCATAGCTATTAGGTGCAAATCAGGAGTCGAGGCAGTTAACTGTGAAGCTGTAGCAGCTTAACTGTGTGCACACAGAGCCAGTCATCTGAATCTGTGCAGAAAACCAGACTCAAAGATGCACAAATACAAAGTGAATCATGAGTCACAAGTTGGTGAATACATTTTCCAGTTACTTTCCCATCTCCTGTACAATGAGTTTTTGATGCGGCTCCTTGTTGGGGTAGGGGACTTGGGTTAGAAGCTTCAGGGAGCTAAAGGATGCACAGGAAAATTTGAGGTCCAACAAGAGGTAGTCTCTCCTTCGTGCTTCCTGACAAAAATCTTTTTTGGGGGTTTCTTTGGGATTTTTTTTTGGGGGGGGGGGAGGTGCATAATATTTTGGGGCCCAAAAGTGCTCATTGGATTGAGCCAATATGACTAAAATCAAAAATTTAGAATGAAAGTGCCTTTGCCTTTAACACATCTGCATCCTTAGCATAGGGCCTTAGACTGCCAATTACAGTCAGGACAAGCATATAATAAAAATAAATAATAAAACTACTACTTAACTTATATCATACTCTTCATTAGTAGAGCTCAAGTACTTTGCAAAGGAAGTCAGTATCATCATCCCCATTTTACAGATGGGGAAACTGAGGCACATCGAGGAGAAAGTGACTTGACCAAAATCGCACAGCAGACCAGTGGCAGAGCCAGGAATACCACCCGAGTCTCCCAAATCCTAGTGTAGTACTTAATCTACTAGGTCATGCTCCCTTAATGTGACATTCATGATGTGATGAATTTTTACCATTCCACCCTGAAACTGGAGCAATTTGCCATTTTTGTGGGGGGCAAACTATCACATGTGCTCACAATAAGGGTGTTTGCAAGAACTGCAAATACGCCTGTTGACACTATATTTTCTATGGGCACATAGTTGTACAACCCACCCCACACACCCCTCTGTCATGTTTGTATGCAAATAGGTAGTCTGAGTTCAGTGATTTGTACATGCAAATAACAATTTTGCACATGGAAATGTGCAGGTCTGCACATATGTTGTTGTAGATCAACTCGTTATGCCCAAATTTGAAAATGTGGCCCTAGCTGGCTAATAGTGGTTCAGTTTGAGACTAGTCCTTCCATGCATGCCCAACAGGGTGAGCTAATGGCATAAATACAAGTGAAGAGATGCTGTAGCTCATCCAGAAATTATGGGTTTGATTACTGATTAAAATTCTATAGGCTGTGTCATTCAGGAGGTCAGACTAGATGATCAGAATGTCCCTTCTGGCCTTAAAATCCAGGGGTGATGGAACCCAGGGGAGGGGGCAATGGGGGTTAGAATCCTTGCAATGGGAATACTGTGGAGTGGATCTGTGTTTACAACCTTGCACTTGTCACAAACCATTTCAATCAGGCCACTCCAGTTGGGCTCCTGCAGCTGCTGGAGGCTGAGGGGAGAGCAGGACCCAGAAAGTCTGGAGCAGCTGTTGCGGCACCCAGGATAAAGTCAGGGAGCAGGTAGGAACCCGGGTGATTGGGCCTGGGCTAGAAACAGCTACCTATGCCCAACTTCCCCCCTCTGCCCCTGTACCACCATTCCCAGCAAGCTTCCACTGCCTCTGTTAAAAATCTATGAAAAAACATAAACTAAACAAAGCTAATTTTCCATTGTGTCCTACTCTTGCAGGTCGGTCACTTCAGTGAGCAGCACTTATCTTTACAACAACTAACAGTAAAGGCGAGATGAAAATGTGAGTATGCTGTACGTTTGGAATTTGCTTTGAATCGCACCTGTAACTCTCCTCCTTGAACTATAATTGTTTCACTTTAATACCTTTGTGGAACCGTTTTTTGTTTTTCTGTTAAAGAAAGACAAAAGTGTCTGACATGCTGGTGCTAAAATATTTCTTTCTAAATTAAAACACATGCGGTGCCTGAAGTGTGTGGCATTTCTGAAGGTTGATGGGCACCTAGCAACACAACACGGCTGAGTAATTCATCAGCATTATGGAACAGCAAGGAACAGCAGTTAACAAATGTGTTTATACTTTCAACCATTATTTGTGTTCTCTTCTCATTTTTTTTTCTCATTTCCTTTAAATCCCCATTGTGGATTTTATTACGCTCAGCAGGGAAAAGCCGGTGGTGGTTTTTAAAGCAGAACTTAGAAACACAGGTTGCAATGCTTATTAAAGCACAATAAATACAAATAGACAGCAGATTGTATAAGGTGTGAAGTGATTGTGGTTGATTTGCCACAACATGGAAAGGTCAGCTTTGAAAATGCAAAAATTGGGGCTTCAACTGGCCAAGGTCAACCATGACTCGCTGGCTACAAATACAGACTGTAATGGAGATCACTGTGAAAGTGAGTGGAGATGAATTTACCCTTGTCACTTGGTATGTGCTAGAATATAGTTTCAGTTATCCAATGTGAGATGAAGACGGTCATATATTGCTGTGAGTTTGATAGTGTTTCACCCATGGGAAGTAGAAATCTCTGTAATTCTTTCTAAACAACATAGACCATTTTTCACCCACAAATATTTGTTTCATCAGCATTATGCCTTTTAAATAAAAGACAGTATGACAAAGCTAATACACTAGGGTTGGAAAGGAGGATATAAGAAATGTACACATTTTTCATTAAATATGGGCTATTACGCCTAAAACTTTCTAAGGTGAAATTCATCCCTGTGAAAACTCTGTCCCACTTAAATGGTGCCCTGAGCCTTGTACTGGCCCTCTGCAAAGAGAATACTCCTATTCTGTATTGCCATTTCTTCAGGTGACATATACAAGGCTTATAAATACAGTTAAAAAAAATAGCTGCTAATAACAATTGGAACCATATTACAATTACAGAGAATTCAAGAGGTCTGGGATGAAAGAAGAAATAGGGCCCAGGTCCACAAAGGGACTTCAGTGCTTTGCCACCCACTTGAATCCACAGCCCTAAATTAGGCACCCAGGCTCCGTCTGCAACACATGGGGAGAGTTAGGTGCTACAAATGGGATCCACAAAAGCAAACATACCGAGTAGGGAGTCACCTAAGCTGGTGGTGTGCAAACTTTTCCAGTCATGCCCACTTACCATTCACAGAATTTGTCATGCCTCCCTCCCCATTACTTGTAATCTGAAGTAATCCCTTCTGTGCTGCTGCTGGCTGCGGTGCTGCCTTCAGAGCTGGGCAGCAGCTGCTGCCTGGGGCACTCACGTTGTTTGCAGCGTGGGAGGGCTATTTTTTTTTTAATCCCACTCCTGTTCTGCCCTGCAATGCCCACTCTATTGTTATCCTGCTCCCTCTATTATGGCAGAGGGTCCTGTGGGACCCACAGGATCCCAGTTTCTTCAAGCCCCCACAGAGAACCTCTTGTGCCCCCCAGTTTACACACCACTGACCTAAGCCAGTAGGAAAGGCTGAGAAGAGTGGCATGGGCTAAACCCCACCCCTCAGGGAATTGGGCACCTAAATCCAGGCCACAGGCAAGTACCGATCTCTGTTTGGGATTCTCAGCTATGGAGCCTTTAATGCAGTTGGGTATCTAAGCTATTTTTTAAAAGAAACAGTGGGGAAATTGGAGCGCCCCTGCCCCCCCTTTACAGCCTTTAGCCCAGGGACTTCAGTGCTAACCCAGGATGTGGGAGGCCTCGATTTAATATTTCCCTCCCTCTGCCTGATGCGGAGAAGGGATCTGAATTTCGGTTTCCTTTGGGCTCTGGGATATCCTGGTGTGAGGCTGTGTCAGTCTCTCCTGTTGAAGCTGTTCCACTGTAGATAGATAATTAAATATGCATTGGATTGGAGAGAGCATAAGACAGACACTAGACTATAATGTTAGAGGCACTCTACTAAGAGGAAGGAAACCCAAATTCAAATCCCTTTTCTGCATCAGGCAGAGAGGGCAAGTTGAACCCCCGGTATGAATAGCTAATCACTGGGCTAAAGGTTATAAGGGAGGCCGCCACAAACACCTCCATCCCCATTTGTGCTCCTTCTCTTTCTCTCTCCCCACCTCATTTTGTCCGGAGTTAGGCAGGCTCTGAAAATATTCTGCCTGCAGGGTCCATTCTGGTAGGCAGTTAGGACCAGGGTTTTCCCCAGGAATTGAATTTGGAGAGGGTGTTCGCATTTACAGGGGGGTGAGGGCCAAGGGATGAGACCTGAGGATGAAGGTGGGCTGTATCGCACCATAGTAAAAACTGAAAAATGTTTCATGACTATTTTATTAGATATAATTCATGTTTTAAAATCATCACTCAAATTAAAGCCTTCTAATGGAGCACTACATCTGCACCCTTCTTAGTTTCTTGTTGTAATTTTGTACAACTCTGTTAATGAACTTCTCGAATGCAGTGCGTTCATCTTTGGTGGCTTCTCACATGTCCGGTACTTCCAGTCCTTCAATTCATATGCTCATTAGTTTATTCACATGATCAGGCAGATGGTGACTTCTTTCAGAACACAAAATTCTATTCAGTACCAAAAAAGAATGCTCAACTATAGCTGTTGTGACTGGGAGTGGCAAGAAATGAATTTCTATTTTCCTATTCCCAGCAAAGATCAGGTCGAGCCATTAGTGATAAAAAAGAAGTTGAAGTCAAATTTTCATTCATTCGTCAGATGACATTCCACTCTGTGTTCAAATTCTCTATTTTGTCCTGCTCACATGGCAACCCCATTGCTGGTAGTGCCTCACTCCACTCAACTGTCAGTATTTTATAAGACACGCAACTGTAAAAGTATCAGAGGGGTAGCCGTGTTAGTCTGGATCTGTAAAAAGCAACAAAGAGTCCTGTGGCACCGTATAGACTAACAGATGTATTGGAGCATAAGCTTTCGTGGGTGAATACCCACTGTAAAAGCTACATAGAGGTTGAGTAGAATCTAGAAGTCACTGTTGTTGATTTATAAGAATCAAGTCTGTGTACATTTTCCGCTGGCTTAACAAACACTGGTTTTCGTATTGAATCCTTAAATGAATAGAAGTGCCTCCATTAGTCAACTTCTGGACTGGCATCTTTGCTTCTGTGTGATGTGTTATGAACAAAATATGACCATGTATATCATTGTTGCTACCACTGTTATACAATTGCAACAAATCTTGTGTAAGTATGTCATGTAAGGTGTCAATGGAAAAGTTATGATTTGTTGAATGACTATGCTATTTGTATGCATGTATCATTGTTACATCTGAAGTTATGAATATTGACTATATAACTTTATTTCAAATGTGTTTGCTTCTGAGGTAACATCCACAAGGTAGTTTACATCCAGTCTAGCCAGCACATTGTGAGTGAACCGTTCAGGTTGATGGCCCATTAAGGAAAACAATGGGTAATGGAAGAAGCTTATCCCCACCTAATGGACTTTCCTGTGGACGTTAGCCAGTATATGGGTAATTCCCCTAGCTATGACTCATCGACGCATTCAAAGGCATGTGACCAGCTCATGTGACACTGGACTCCATCTTGTGCCTGTACTTTTCCACAAACTGTGCTGGGGGCTTTGCTTGGAACAATGAGTTTCCCTCCACAACAGAGAAGCTATAAAAGGCCCTAGAAACATCTCCATTTTGCCTCTTTCCTGCTCTGATCTCTGGAGTATGGGCTTACACTAACAGGAGCATCAAAACCAATGGACTGAGGACCTTCCAATCTTAACAATGTTACCAGAGAGAATATAAGTCAGCAATTTTATTCCATCACTGTTTCAAACCTGATACAAGAACTTTGCAATTACTGTATGTATTTGATTCCTTTAACCATTTTAATTCACTCTTTTCTTTTCTCTTATAAACAAACCTTTACATATTACATACTAAAGGTTTGGAAACAGCGTGACTATTGGGTAAGATGTAAGTCATAGGCACTGATTTTGTAGGTGCTCTGGGCCCTCCCTTTCCCCCATCACCTGCCGCCAACTGCTGATCAGCTGTTCAGAGGCGGGCAGGAGGCACAAGAGTGAGAGGGAGAAGGGGAGCAGGAAGAGGCGGGGCGGGAAGGGACAGAGCTGGGGTGGGAAGAAGCAGGGCTGGAGTGGGGCCTTGGGGGAAGGGATGGAGTGGGGACAGGGCTGGGGGCAGAGTGTGGGTAGAGCACCCCTGGGGAAATCAGAAAGCCAGCTCCTGTGATGTGAGTTATACACTGACCTGGGATGTGGCTGGTCCTTTGGGATCAGAAGAACCCTTTATTTGATTAAATTTGGTTTTAAATAACCACTCATCATTAAGTCTAGTATCTGGGTGTTGAAACAAGGGCTGGGATACCTAAGGAGACTACATTTCTGACTTTTTGTTAGCCATTGTGACGAGACAGAAGTTTACTTTTGTTACTGATTTGGTATATCTTATGGAAGAATAACCACCTGTTTAGGGGTGAGTCTGCCCTATTTATCAGCAACTTGTCCTGAATCTGGTATTCTCACTGAGGCACAGTGACATTCTCCAAGTACGTTTTCAATGGATATCTCTCTGATCCAAGTGTAACTCCTACTGATGGACAAAGATCTACTAATGTTGTAGCAGATGCCTGGATGGCATTGTTTAATGACCAAAGTGGTTTCAACAATAGGCTTACATGAGAAAAAATGGTGATTTGTCTTCTCTAAATGTAGTAGCAAACGTAGTCCACCAGCCTCACGGCTTAGATCTGTCCCATCTTGATAAATACTTTCCAAAGCCAGTAATAATGGTTGTGATAATTTTAAGGCAACAGCCAAGGATTGCTCATGAGAGAGCCAGCGGGTTTTCCCAGCTTGGTCTAATTTGAACTTCAGTCCCAGGGCATCTTCTATTTTTTCCAAGATGTTCAGTCTTTTTGGACTCTTTTTGAAAAAAGTATAACACAGACATTATATTTATAGCTTTTAATGTCTTTTGAAAATTCTGCAGCTCATGCTAGTTGGAGTAAATTGCCTCTGCAGTGTGTATAGGAGAGATTAGTGTTACACTATTCTCTGAATAAAGCTTGTACTCCACCATGTCTTCCAGAGAAGTTTGCAGGTCCTTCAAATGCACAAGCAGCCATCTGTTTGGGGTAGGGTGAGCAGACAGCAAGTGTGAAAAATCAGGACAGGGTGGGAGAGGTAATAGGAGCCCATATTAAAAAAAGCCCCAAATATCAAGACTGTCCCTATAAAATCGGGACATCTGGTCACCCTAGTTTGGGGTCCAGTTTGCAAGCATTTAACTCTTCTAAGATGTGGGCTGTCACAGATACCACCGATGTGTCTTCCATAACCTGAATATCTAGAAATGCATCTACTAGCCTACCACTGACATCAAGATAACATACATAATGACTTAATACTTGAATGCACCAATGCAAATTGGCATCATCAGCCATGTATGCAATTTTTGTTGATTGTGATGAGAGAGTTCTTCACTTTTTCAACTGCTGAGTCCTTCACTGTTGCACTGCATGCTTCTAACTAGTCAGTTGAGTTTCTTGCAGAAAGACAGTGAGCATTTGCCGGTCATGTTCGGAATCAGTGTCCAACTTCAGGGTTAACCAGTGACAATGCATTTAACATTGACCTCCAGTTTGTAGTGTGTGGTGTCTCTTGCTTACATAGAAAGTATGATGTGACTTTGGGGGTTCGCATAATCTGTATTGTGTCTTCAGCATTCTTAACAACCTCATTAAGTATTTCTAAAATTGGCTTTGACAGTGACTGGCTTATAAGGCTTTCTGCATGTCAATGCAGTCCAGAGGCTTTGTGTTTTGCAGCCTGTTCACATAGTTTGTCAGCACTGGCTTTGCTGATCAGTTTGGTAAACCAAGCTCCTCCAGTTTTACCAATTGTAGCAGAGGGAAGCTTTCCTTCTTTGTAAGCTTTCTTTTTATGAGAGAGAAAAGATGGCTATAGGTGCATCTAACTTCAGTAAATGGGAAAAGTTTGACTGACAAATATCAGGAACTGCCTTTAGGCTGTGGGGGACACTGTTTCTTCAGTAGGTAGCTGTATTTGTGCTTTGCGCTGTTTGGATGTAGATACACCACTTGAACCTTCAGATACCATGTTGGTATACTGCATGTAACTAGTTGACCACTGGGGGGGGGGAGGGAGGAGGAGATAGGGAAGTTCAGAGGGGTGTAGGGAAATCCCTGCCAATGCCCTACTAGCCTGGGAGAGAAGTGTGGGGGCCACTTGGATACCTGACATTCAGGAGATCTGTGGTTAATTCCCTGCTCTACTACATACTCTCTAATGGTATGTCTTCACTGTAGAGTTAACTTGATTTATTTCTCTGGTGTCAGCCTAGCTCAAGTGAGAACAGCCACAGTGTGAAAGAATATTTGAAGCAACTGCAGTTGCTTGTGTGGCACAAAGACTTCTCAGGGTATATCCCCTGGTTCTTTATGCTCCAGTCAGCTGAGCCACTCTATGAATTCTTTCCCAGTACATTGTGGGAGAACTTGACTGTCCTTTCTGGGCACGTGAAGGGAATTGTGGGAGGATTAGCGTCATTCACATGGCGCTAACCTGTGCCTACTCTGCAGAGAGTTAGCTGCTGATGAGTTGTTCAGACTCAAGCATTAGTCTATATGTCAACTTGAGTCAAAATCACCACCATACTCTAGCTAAGGGGTTTGTGTGTGTAAAGGACTTGAGATAGTGGAAACACTCAAATTAACACCCATGTAAGGATAAGCCCTGTTTGACCTTGGGTTCACTTAATTGCTCTGTGCCTTAGTTTCCACATCTGTAATATAGGGATATTACTTCCTTTCCCCAATGATTTGTCTCTCCTGTCCATTTAAATTTTAAGTTATTCAAGGACCTCTTCCATATTCCTTTTAAATCAATGGGAGAATTACCATTGACTTCAATAGACTTTAGAGAAGGCCCCTAGGCAGTAACTCTTACTAAATGATTATATAGTGCTTAGCACAAAGAGATCTACTTCTTGATTGGGAACCTGGAGGTGCTACCTACTGTAATGCATATAATAGATCCTTCTCATCAGAGGTATAGAAGGTCATTACCTTTTCTGCTTTTGGCCAGACAGTTAATTCCCCTGTGTTCAGGGAATTGGAATTGCAGTTTTCAGTGTCTTAGCACATCTCCATTCAGCAGGCTACAAAAGAAGATATGATACACTTTTGTATGGTTACTGTAATAGCAATGGGACTGAACTTGATTGAGACAGCTCTGTATCAGTACAATTGAAAAGCTACAGCAGGGAATTTCAGTATAGTAGCAAGCACTGCATAAGTGAAATTGAGTTTACTGCATATCTAGTTGACTTCTGGATGCTGAAGTCGTCACTGTTGTGACCTCCTGGATAGTATGTTCGGCTAATAAGAACACTTTGTCTACCAAACTGATTCTGAAAGGAGTATAAATGCAAGACTAGCAAGTTTACCCTCTGAATGACATCTACATTGTCCGATACTATGTAATCATTACAACTGTAGGTGAAAGTATAGATCCAAGTCAAGTACTTGGTGCATGTTATTCTTATAATAGGATTCACACACAGCTAGTGGCCACTTATTATTCTGCTGACATAATAGTTTTATCTTGCTATTTTAGTCATGATGATAATTCTCAAATTGACAATCCAGATACGTACATGTGGCTTCAGCCCAGCCTCCACTTGTGCGCTCTCACAATTTCAAGTGCACTTTTTGTGCTTTATCATATGTATGTAGCTGATGGATTTTGCACGTGACAATTTGGTGTGCACAGGTGCGATGCTGTATAGAAGAAAGGTGACCATGTTTACACTAATGTATTATCATTGCACAATTGTGGTAAAACTTGTACAAAGTGTGCCTTGTAAAGTATCAATAGAAAAGTTATTCTATTCTTATCCTGTTTAAATCCATGTATCATCATTGTATCTGAAGCTATGAATATTTGCTATGTTTGTATCTCAAACCTGTTTGTGTTTCTGGGTAACGCCCACAAGGCCGATTTACATATAGACTGGCCAGCCATGTGTTGATGGCCCATTAAGGATTATCAACTCTTCCAGTGGTCCCCTCCCGAAGACTCCTCAGGGAGCACGTAGGCAATAAATGCCTCATGGCTCAGCAAAGCACTCATGGCCCAAAACTTCATGTTTGTGCCAGTAACTTTCCATGCACCTGGACTAAGAGGTATGAATTGCAGACTGTGACATCATTCTTTGTCTTCAATCCTGCTCCATTTCTCTGGACTGTGATTTTTCTAACAAGAAGGAAGCATTGAACAAAGGACTGATGACCCCCAATTTTTTGGGTGATCCAGAGAGATTTATTGCAAGCTAGCAGAATTACCATCACTGCTATTATCCTGACCTTCAGACTCTGAAATCAACTGTAATGTATATGATTCCTTTAACCACTTAACTCCCTTCTTTTCTTTTTTTTTATTAATAAAACAGTTAGTTTATTAATGATTGGCTGCAGCGCGGTATTTTGGTGAGATCCTGAAAGTACATGTTGACCTGGGGTTGAGTGTCTCATCCTTTGAGATTGGAAAACCTAATGTGTGGTGAATTTGGGTTCTAATAACTTATAATCACCAAGTCCGGTTGTCTGGGTGGTAACCAGGGGCTGGAGTGCCTAGGGGACTGTTGTGTGGCTCTCTGTGAACTAGTGTAATGACACAAGAGCTCACTTTTGTTACTGGCTTGGTGAAATCTTATGATAGAATATACTACTAGTTTGGGGTACATGCCCTGTATTTTGGCAGTCTGACCTGAGATTGGTGCTCTTAGCTGTATCCCATACCAGGCAACGTGACAACAGGCAGGAGTGCATAAAATATGCGCAACTAGGGCCTGATCCACTGACTTCAGTGAACATTAGATCAGGCCCTCAGCAGTGTGTAAAACTGTATACATCCTTCTGATAACAGCTTTACAGATTGTCAATCAAGTGCAATGAAGAAGCAATACAGTGGTCACGTGTTACAAAGGCATAATAGAGGTTAAAATGATCAGACTTATTTTGATGCCTCAAAGCTAATGTATTAAGGATTTTTGTTACTGCAAAACTTGGAAAATATTTTTGGACATTTTCAAACGTACCTAATTGTTTTAAGTGGCTAAGGCTAAGACTTTCAAAGGTATTTAGTCACCCAAAGATAGAGATTTGAGAATCCCAGTAGTTGTCTAACTCCCTGCCCTAAGTCACTTTTGAAAAGGGACTTCGGCTCCTAAGGGTATAGCTAGCCACCTGTGTACATTGCTGTCTGAGACCTAGGCATGTATTCAGGCAGCTAGCCCTTACCAGCACTTGTGCTGCTGTGGCTACGCTTCTACTTTTAGCACTCTAGCTCAATCAGAGTGAGTATTGGCATGTCTACTCAAGCTGAAAATCACACCTTCCAGCCCCAGCGTAGACACACCCTAAGACAAGTCATTTAGGCAGTTTTGAAAATTCGATCATTTTTGTTTAAAGGAAACAATACTTTTGATAATGTCTGCTGCAGGTTGGGAAGGAATAAGCACAATCTTCTCAGTATAGAAAGCCAAATAGCACTGAATATTTTAATAAACTTAGAAGTTATATATGGCTTTTGGTCATTGTTACTAGAATGGTAGTAAAAGGTTGTTTTTTAGTTCTACATTTGATTAAAAACCAGGGTACTGTGTGAATCCAGCATCAGTTTAATTGAGTTGATTATGGACTTGTGTTGGGCTGCCAAGTTTTGCACAGCCTGCATGACACTCATGCATTTGTCAGACCTGTCACTCACACCTGATTGCATCTCTGCTGAGCTGTACTCAGGAGTTGTTGTCCCCTGTCAGCCACCACATGCTGCGGTGGCACCTTTCTCTCAATGCTCCTGTAGCTCCCGAATTTGATATTCCTGCATGTACCCTGGAATTTGACAGTACTGTAGTCAGCCATCGTGTTGGTTTTCAGCCACTGCCAGCTGAAAACCAAACATCACATAGCTAGGAATAATCTTAGGCCATGAGAGGCAAGGCCATGCAGCTGCATGTTTGCAGCTGTGCTAATCAGCATGGGAGGTTGGGACGGGGAGTTAATGGGCCATGAAAACAGAGGGAATGGTTGGACAGCCGACCTTGGTTTTAGGTGCCTTTGACATGTAAGTTTTATTGTTGTTATGACTAGAAATGCTTTGCTGATAAGGAGAATAATGAATTTTATTGGCTGTTGCTAGGGAAGTTGCTAGCCTATTAGGGGCTATTATGAGTTATGTGCTTTGTCTGGAGAAAAAATATAAAAGTTTGGTTAGAAAGTGTTCTTTGGAGCAGTCTGAGGAAACTTTTCTCTGGGCAACGATCTGATACCTAAAATTCCCTATCAGCTGGATGGAAAGAAGAGCCCCAGAAGACCAGCTGGTGACCACTTGAAACCCATTTCAGACTTTGATAAATATAAATGGTTGGAATGCTCTAAACCTACTGCTACAGTGTGTGTGTGTGTGTGTGTGTGTGTGTGTGTGTGTGTGTGTGCTTGAGACCTAATAAAGTAGTTTTAGGTAAAAGCACTCTGGTTTGTATCAATCATAGATCAGACGGAGGAGCTGTGTCCCCATTGATTTATTCCTGACAGTGCCTTGAGAGAAACAGTAAAGTTACCACTGCTTTGGGTTCTGAAAGCCCTGGCTAACACTCCCCACCCCCACACACACACGTCCCTCCCAGTGCTTCCTACCTAAAAAGAAGCAGCGTTAAGCCATTGCAGCGGCCAAAAGAAGCAATGTTAGCATCAGCAAAAGATCAGGGGCCCAGCACTAGTACTAGGATCCCTCAGGTCTTCCCCAGCAAAGTGCACTAGACTTACCCTAAGCCCACCAGCAGCAACCCAGCACCAGCCAACCACTGAACTCCCAGCAGTGGTCCCAGAAGAGTAGCTCCCTCCCTTTCAGTACCAGTCACCCTAATGTGCCCCTCCAAAGACAATCACCTCAGTAACCACCAAACAACATCAGGATACCTCAGCAGTCCTAGGGAACCAATATCTCCAGGCACCCCACCACTCCTAAAAAACCCTACCACCCAGCCAGCTATTCCCTTGCTTCCTTTCAGTGTCCTCTTGCCCAGCTACCTCCCAGAAAGCCACCCCTGCCACAACTTCCAAGGTTTGTTCAGCTCCACATCCTGCTTCTACCACGGCCTATGCAGGATTCGTTGACCCTATGGTGGAGTTTGTTATAATACCTTGTGCAAAATGCCACCCACTGAGATGCACAAAACTTGGCAGCTAGGCTTGTCAGTGCAGAGTACCCTGACGGGGTGTCTGTGCAATAGTATGTTCATGCAGACCCCACGTGGACTGGATAAGAAGGCTGAGGAGCCACAGAGTAGATAATTACATGGATTCTGTGGTTCCAACACTGCACAACTGATGTAGAGACTGTGACATTGCACTCCATATGCTTTATGGAAATATGCTTATGAATATGACAACTGGAATATGCTTTACGCTAAATACTCCTTGTATGGTGTCATTAGAAAGCTTGAAATCTACTAAGTATGTTCATCCTATTTGTTTGTATATATTATTTCTATATCTGGAGTTAGGAGAATAAGATATAAATTTGTATCACTGATGTAAACATATTAAGTGAAGGCCATTAAGGTTGCTCCAGAAACAATCAGTTGTAAATGGCCTTAGTTACTTGAAAGCCTTCCTATGTACGTGTGGGCCAGTCCATGGGGAATGGAGACTAGGGGTCTTACAGTGACATGTGACCATGTCACCTGATAATGAAATCCATCTTAAATCTGGTACTTTTCCATTTAGAAGGAGGGGTGGGGACCCAGAGAGACAAAAGATTCCTGCCTTGTGCCAAAGCTATAAAAGGGGTGGAGCAGGACAAAGGAGGCTGGCAGTCATGAGAGAACTCCTGCTTACCACCGGAGAGGTCTGCTGGAACTAACAAGGACTGTACCTGGGGAAAGGATTGGGCCCAGACTAGGAAGGCGTCTAGTCTGTGAAATAAGCTTATTGGAACATCTCTGAGGGTGAGATATTGCCTGTAATCAGTTTCTTAATGTATTAAGCTTAATGTTTTTGCTTTATTTTGCATGGTGACTTACTTTGTTCTGTCTGTTATTACTTGAAACCATTTAAATCCTACTTTTTATACTTCATAAAATCACTTTTGTTTATCAATAAACCCAAAGTAAGTGATTAATACCTGGGGGAGCAAACAGCTGTGCATATCTCTCTATCTGTGTTATAGAGGGCAGACAATTTATGAATTTACCCTGTATAAGCTTTATACAGAGTAAAATGGATTTATTTGGGGTTCAGGCTCCCAGAAAGGCTGAACACTGGGAAAGCCCCTGTAAACTGAGAAGCCCCTGGGCTGAGTGAATCTCAGTTTCAGTGAACTGCAGAGAGGCGTGGCCCAACTTTTGGGTCTGTGCTGGAGCTGACTGGAGTGTCTAACGCAAGACAGGAGTGGAGGGGCACTTGTTCTGGCAGGAGGGTTGTTCTCAGTGGTATCCCCACTCATCGAGTGACAGTCTCAAGGCGAGTCTCTGTGACCACCCGTCACAGAGACTATCCCATCTCATAGACAGGAGTAGGTTACAGAGAGGTGTAGGAGGAAGAGCAGCTATATGTCCCGGTCCTGGGTCAGGTGTATGAATTTCCTCTCTCCAGTTGCTCCATAGTCCACCTGCACAGGGTCTAATTACTCTGACTTTATGCAAGTGGAGTGGATTGCATATGAGGTGAAAAACAGTCACTTCATTTTTCAGTAGAATTCTGAAAGAAGAAATGGAGAGATGTGCAGGCAACCAAATGTGATAATTTTACAAGTGATAGCAAGAGGTTGGGAAATATCTTTGCTGTTTGCCACAAGTGCTGCAGTAAATGCGAACAGTCTTGCGGTAGAAACTTATTAAGGTTAAGCTATTACTATCTTTAACCAAGACTGGTCTAATTAGTAGGTGACCACACTAAACAAAGAAGGGATGATTAGATCCGAAAAATCTAATGGTTGAAATGCACCCAGACATAAACTAAAACTTAAATAAGTGTATAAATTGCATTTAAAATCAGCATCTTCAAACCTAAAAGTTACCTCTCTTGGCCATCAAGTACAGAGCTTTCATTAGCAGTGCCATACATATTGTTCACACTGTAGAATTACATTAAAGACTCAATGAAAACTACTCATTGAACCTACTAAACCAGCAACATTATTTTAAAAGAACATTCTAATTATTCATATATTAAACCTCATAATCTCTCAAACTGTGGAACTACTATCCTGCAGACGAGGGTACAAGCATAGGGTATAATTTAGCCAAAGCCCCAGGGCTATTACAAGCCATCTACTGCCCTAAGTGCCTCTAAAGAATATGAGTGGAACAGATATGTGATAAGATGACTCAGACACCTCACTGAAATGCATCTGCCAGCAGAACCCACTTGCCAAACCTACTTCCTCACATTATAGGGCTGCCTTTGTTCCAGTAGCTGCCTTGTCTCCTCTCCAGCTACTACTTATACACATATTCTTCATCTCATAAGGAACACGTTTGCTATGGATTTATTATAATGGCTTACTGCTGAACCAGTTTACAAAAAGGAATTGTTCCCTAACAAGTTCTTCAATAATTTAACAACTTATCTAGTTAAAAAGTTTCACCAGGAGAAGTAGCAGGCAAAAAAACACTTGTCCACTACAGTACTGCACTAGCCACAGACAGGGCCGCCTCTAACTTTTTTGCTGCCCCAAGCAGCAAAAAAAAGTGCTGCCCCCCAGCCTCCCCCGCCGAGCGCCGCGCCGCCCCCCCGCCGAGCGCCGCGCTGCCGGAGCCCGCCCCCCCCCCCGAGCGCCGCGCCGCTCCGCTGGAACCCGCCCCCCGCCGAGCGCCGCACCGCTCCGCTGGAACCCCCTCCCCTGAGCGCCGCGCCCCGTGCCGCCCCCCCCGCCGAGCGCCACGCCGCCGGAGCACCCCCCCCGCGGAATGCTGCGCCGCCGGAGCGCCCCCCCCCCGCGTAATGCCGCGCCGCGCTGCCCCCCCACCACCCCAAGATTGGCTGCCCCTTACCAGGTGCCGCCCCAAGCATGTGCTTGGTTGCCTGGTGCCTGGAGCCAGCCCTGGCCACAGAAGTGGTTTCAGAATGAGTCAGGCCCTGACTTCAAGGGAAGGTGGGGATGCACAGCATCAGCAAATCAGGCCCATAATTTGTTCGAATCTGGATTTTAGATGGGGGGGTTGTGGGCACTCCCTAGAAATATTGATTGCTCATCATTAGGTGTTCTTGAAATCACTGAATTTCTCAAAACTGACCATAGTTTTTCAGTTTGGTTTGCCAGGGATCAGCAGTGGGGGTGTGGCTTCACTGCAGTTACCTCGAGTTACATACAGTCAGTTTTCTGTCAATTTAGCTTAGCTCAAGTGAGAACAGCCACCTTGTGAAATAACAGTCGAGTTGTTGAGTCCACACTCACTCAGTTGCTGCACTCACCTGTGGGCACAAAGACTTCTGGAGGCACACCCCGTGGTTCTTTGTGCTACAATAGCTGAGCCACTTGATGAATTCTTTTCCCAGTGAATTATCAGAAAACTTGTCTGTCCTTCCTGAGTACACCGAAAGGCTAGCAGCATTGGTGTGGAGCCAGCTTTCATCTACATTGTAAGGTGGTAGTGTTAGGTGCTTACAAGTTGTGCTTACTCCACCTTTAGCCTATATCTCCTGCCAGTAGGCTCATCAGCTTGGATTAAAAACACTACTGCCCTTAGGCCTTGTCTACACTACGAGAGTACTTCGATTTTAGTTAATTCGACTATGTGGAATCGATATTACTAAGTCGAACGTGTGTGTCCACACTAAGGACAGTAATTCGACTTTGTGAGACTTTGTGAGTCCACACTAACGGGGCAAGCGTCGACATTGGAAGCGGTGCACTGTGGGCAGCTATCCCACAGTTCCCGCAGTCCCCGCTGCCCATTGGAATTCTGGGTCGAGCCCCAAATGCCTTCTGGGTAAAAAAATGTGTCGAGGGTGCTTTTGGGTGCCTGTCGTCATCCGTCCGTCACTCCCGCCCTCCCTCCCTCCCTCCCTGAAAGCGCCGGCGGGAAATCAGTTCGCGCGCTTTTCTGATTACTGACAGCGCGGACGCCACAGCAGTGCGAGCATGGATCCCGCTGCGACCATCGCTGCAGTTGTGGCAGTTCTCAACGCCTCGCAGCTTCTCCTCCACCTGTACCAGAGGCAGCTGCAGATCAATCATGAGAGGAGGCTACGGCACCACCGTGACGGCATGAAGTCGGACACTAGCTCCGACCTCTCTGAGAACATGAGACCCAGCGCCCAGGACATCTCGCTGTCACTGGGTCTTGTTGATACTGTTGAACGGCGATTCTGGGCCCGTGAAACAAGCACGGAATGGTGGGACCGCATAGTGCTGCAGGTCTGGGATGAATCCCAGTGGCTGCGCAACTTTCGCATGCGGAAGGGGACTTTCCTCGAACTGTGTGAGTTGCTGTCCCCTGCCCTGAAGCGAAAGGACACCCGGATGCGGGCAGCCCTGACTGTCCAGAAGCGAGTGGCCATAGCCCTCTGGAAGCTCGCAACGCCAGACAGCTACCGGTCCGTCGCTAACCAGTTTGGCGTGGGCAAGTCTATCGTGGGGGTTGCTGTTATGCAAGTAGCCAGGGCAATCGTCAAGCTACTGCTATCTAAGGTAGTGACCCTGGGAAACGTGGAGCTCATCAGAGATGGCTTTGCCGAGATGGGATTCCCAAACTGCGGTGGGGCTATAGATGGGACTCACAT
This sequence comes from Emys orbicularis, assembly GCF_028017835.1. Taxonomy (NCBI): domain Eukaryota; kingdom Metazoa; phylum Chordata; order Testudines; family Emydidae; genus Emys; species Emys orbicularis. The sequence goes on along the minus strand of NC_088684.1, from coordinate 47,142,642 downwards.
CCCTATCCTGGGACCGGACCACCAGGCCAGCCAGTACATCAACCGAAAGGGCTACTTTTCCATGGTGCTGCAAGCACTGGTGGACCATCGGGGACGTTTTACCAATATCTACGTTGGATGGCCTGGCAAGGTTCATGACGCTAGGGTGTTCAGGAACTCTGGTCTGTTTAGACGGCTGCAGGAAGGTCTTTACTTCCCGGACCACAAAGTAACTGTTGGGGATGTGGAGATGCCTACAGTCATCCTCGGGGACCCTGCATACCCGCTAATGCCCTGGCTCATGAAGCCCTACACTGGCGCACTGGACTCAGGGAAAGAACTATTCAACTACCGGCTCAGCAAGTGCAGAATGGTGGTGGAGTGTGCTTTTGGCCGTCTCAAGGGGAGATGGAGAAGCCTACTCACTCGCTGTGATCTCAGCGAGACCAATATCCCCATTGTGATAGCTGCTTGCTGTGTGCTCCACAATTTGTGTGAGAGCAAGGGGGAGACCTTTATGGCGGGGTGGGAGGTTGAGGCAAATAGCCTGGCTTCTGATTACGTCCAGCCAGACAGCCGGGCGATTAGAAGATCCCAGCGGGACGCGCTGTGCATCAGGGAGGCTTTGAAAGCCAGGTTCCTGACTGAGCAGGGTCTCCAGTGACTGTTTACTTTGTGGACACAGATGCTGAACCTGCCCCCGTTTCTTTACCCAGTTACTGTTGACTATCCTTCCAAGTTACATACCCCCTTCCCCACCTTCCCAACAAATAAAATCTGTTCCGTTTTGTTAATGAACAAGGTTCTCTTTCTTACTGTTTTCTCGGGAATGTTTTAAACCGGGGACGCAGACTGTGGCGGGGGGCGGGTTTAGTGTTTTGATGCAAATGATGCTTCTAAACTCCGGGAATGACAGGCTCCGCAGTGCTGGATTGGTTGTTTCAACGCAGCCTGCCAGCAGTCCTGGGCGGGACTGCATGTATGTGTCGGCCAAGTGACTTTCTGGCAGGGGGCGGAGGGTAACAGATCCCCTGCTGCGTGGCTCTGTGATCCAGGATAAGGACCGTGGCATAAGATCTCTAACTGCCCTCCCCCGCCACAAAGTCACAGATCAACCCCCTCGCACCCCAGAACATGAAAAACGCCTCCCAGACTGACCAGGGTAACTGGTGACTGTACTGTGTATGTGTCCTGATGCTGGACCTGCCCCCGCCTCTGTAGCCTGCTACAGGTGACTGTCCTGTCCAAGTAACAAACCCCTTCCCCCCCTTCAGACAGAATCCCCTCTAAAAGACACTCTCGGAAACAGTACTTAACAGAAACAGATGTTTTATTATGAACCGCACATGAAAAGGGGGGGGAGGAAACTTGGACGTGGGCTATTGTGAGATGGGTAGGAAAGGACTTTTCAAACTTTGGAACGAGAGCCTTCCATTGCTGCAGCAGTGTGCAGGGGCCGACTGAAAGTTTTAACGGCCCTTTCCGCCCCTCCTTCTTTGGACTTTTGGTGAGGGGGGTGTTGGACTTGGTGGCGGGGGAGGGCGGTTAGAGATAGACAGCAGCAGGGCTCTGTCCTCCTGCCTCCGGTCTTGCAGAACATCCACTAGGCGCCGGAGCGTCTCCATTTGCTCCCTCATTAGTCCAAGCAGGGTTTGAGTAGCCTGCTGGTCCTCCTGGCGCCACCTCTCCTCCCGTTCCATGACTGCTCTGTGCATTTGTGACAAGTTCTCCCTCCACTGTGTCGTCTGGGCTGCCTGCTCTCGTGAGCACTCCATAAGTTCATAAAACATGTCTTCCCGCGTCTTTCTCTTCCTTCTCCTAATCTGCGCTAGCCTCTGGGAGTGTGATGCCAGGCTGGGTTGGGAGACAGTCGCAGATGTGTCTGTGGGAATGGGAAAAAGGGAGTAAATTCCTGAGACAGATAAATGAAGTTGCTAACAAAGAACATAGTCTTTCTCTGTGAACCACACCATGCACTGGACCTTTCACATGCGCACTCAGGACAAGGTCGAATTTTCTGCCCTCGCCTTCATTGCCTGGGGTCCTGCAGTTGCGATCAGAGAAGCGTTGCAGGACACCTCTACCTCTGTTGCAGGAAAACATGGTAAGCCGTAGACTTGTTGCAGCTTAAAAATGTAATAGTAGCACTGGGCTCCTTTCGCACTGAATGCAAGGCCAATCTCTGCTGGCAGCAATCAGGGAAGCATGAGCTCTGCCCCTGTCCCACCACCTCGCGGCTGTCCCCGGGAAAGCTCCCTGTATGCTGCCCCTCTGCCGCCTTCACCGCGTGGCTGTAAAGCAGTCCCAATACTAACATTCCCCTCCCTAATTTAAAGCAGGGCGTCATGTGTGACATTACACTGATGAGGATCTCGGAGACTGAGAGGGGAAGGATGCTTCATGAGACCATGCAGAGGCCAGGGCCGTATGCCGCCATGCTGTGCCGTGCAATGATCCCGGACTACCTGATGGACTCATGGCGTGGGAACGTGTGTTACCACGGGGGACCGAACAAGATCACCCTGCCGCGGAACCTCATGCGCATGCTTGAGCGGTACCTCCAGGAGAGCTATGCCGAGCTATCCCAGGAGGACTCTCTGTCCATTCCCGGGCACATTGACCGTCTTTTCATTTAAGTGCAGCATAAGGGACTACAGAGTGGAGCGTCCTGTGGTGGCCTAATCATGAATATCCGGACATTATTTGATTTTCTATACATAGTTAGGACTAAATAGTTGACTAAGCCAACTAAATCATGAACAACAAATTGCTAATATAGTTAATATTCCTGTTTTGTTATAAATAAAAGTTTCTATGTTTAAATGAGTGACTGAAAAGCCCATTCTTAACAATATAAATATTCCAGTTATGTTAAAATTAAATGTTTAGATGTTTAAAGCACTCACTGCTTGATCCTTCCCCTGATTCGGTGTCCGGGGTAAGGGCTGTGGACGGTTGGTAGGGGATCTCGGTAAGGGTGATGAAGAGCTCCTGGCTGTCGGGGAAATCAGCGGTGCAAGCGCTGTCGACTGCCTCGTCCTCCTCATCTCCTTCCTCATCTTCCCCGTCAGCTAACATTTCCGACGAGGAACCGGCCGTGGACAATATCCCATCCTCGGAGTCCACGGTCACTGGTGGGGTAGTGGTGGCGGCCGCACCTAGGATGGAATGCAGTGCCTCGTAGAAACGTGATGTGTGGGGCTGGGATCCAGAGCGTCAGTTTCCCTCTTTGGTTTTTTGGTAGCCTTGTCTCAGCTCCTTGATTTTCACGCGGCACTGCGTTGCATCCCGGCTGTATCCTCTCTCTGCCATGGCTTTAGAGATCTTCTCGTAGATCTTTGCATTCCTTCTTTTGGAGCGCAGCTCTGAAAGCACGGACTCATCGCCCCACACAGCGATGAGATCCAAGACTTCCCGATCAGTCCATGCTGGGGCCCTCTTTCTATTCTGAGATTGCACAGCCATCTCTGCTGGAGAGCTCTGCATCGTTGCCAGTGCTGCTGAGCTCTCCACGCTGTCCAAACAGAAAATGAGATTCAAACTGGCCAGACAGGAAAAGGAATTCAAATTTTCCCGGGGCTTTTCCTGTGTGGCTGGTCAGAGCATCCGAGCTCGAAGTGCTGTCCAGAGCGTCAACAGAGTGGTGCACTGTGGGATAGCTCCCGGAGCTATTACCGTCGATTTCCATCCACACCTAGCCTAATTCGATATTGCCATTTCGAATTTAGCGCTACTCCTCTCGTTTTCGAGGAGTACAGAAGTCGAATTTAAAAGAGCTCTATGTCGAACTAAATAGCTTCGTGGTGTGGACGGGTGCAGGGTTAATTCGATGTAACGGCGCTAAATTCGATATAAACTCCTAGTGTAGACCAGGCCTTAGGGTAAGTATTTTTGTGCACTGATGGGACTTGAGTTAGGGGCAACACTCAAGTTATAACTTGAGTTAACTTTGCAGTGAAGACAAGGCCTGGGACAGTCCTTAAATGTTTGCTCAGATACTTGAGTTTCCAATCTGTAAACCGCAAGGGAACATCCCAATATCCTCCCTTCCATCAAGTCCCAGACTCACTATTTCTCATTACTAGCTTGAGGGAGTGAGTTGGTGACATTCACTTTCTCTACCCCACTACCTCTTGGGTCTAGTGGCATCTTCCATGGGTCCTTGGAAAATATCAACAGTCCATTTTGGGACAGAGGAGAAGCACACATAGATTTGACCAAACCCAAGGGTCTTTCGACCTACCAGAAAGGAGCCTGTAATAGCCCATTAATACTACTAATAATAAAGAAATGCAAAGAAAAGTGCAGGAGAATAGAGACTTTCTGCTAATGACCTGAGACTGAGCGAAGCCTTTGGGGCAGGTATCCTGTCGCAAGGCCTACATAAGTGACTAGGGGTTACTGAGCTTTATGTCTTAGAAGAAAGTTAATGAATTCCTGAGAACTCCCTAGTTAAGGAAAACAACAAGAAAGAACTAAAGTAAAGCCCTCCAAGAAGCAGAGAAAGCAAAGTGGTATGGGAGTCTTTCCTCTATAACATGCTGCCACAACTCTGAGGACAGAATACCTGCTGTCATGGCACACAGAAAGAGTTCTTGCAAATCTAAAGGTGCTGTACTGAGAAAACAAAAGATATTCCATTCCATAGCTACTTACACCATGGATAGAAGGTCCAGTACAAATGCAATGGCTGCCACTTAGAGACTCTGACATGGGGGATAATCATATTTACTTATCTGCTTCAGAGGTTATACGAGGATTTCCTTGATTACCCTAAAGCACTTTGAAGATGAAAAATGCTGTACACGTAGAATGTTGTTATATATCCTGGATGTATTAAGCAAATGCAAGTTGCTCAGGGAGTCTTTGGGTATAAATGCCATAAACTGCAAATTATAATGAAACACAGAAGAAAGACTGTAGATCATACAAGTTCTTTATTATACCAGTCAAAGTAATATCCACTTGTGGGTTTTGTCTTCTTTTTGTTTTAACTAAAAGGACAAGCAGAGTTTATTTTTGCCATGTTGTGGTCTCATTTGGTGCTATTCAGTGACCCAGTTATGCCAGGATTCAAGTATGTTCCAATGCTAAAGAAATTGCTGCAGGTAAGGCCATTGCTAACGTGTACACAATGGTTGTAATTGGTAAGTGTAACTGCATTCCTAATTTCAGACTTGGAGGTCTGCAAGCTGTGATGTGCTCCTGCAGAGCCTCCTGTGAAGCCTGTGATTTCAGGCCCTGACCATGAGGATTCTATCAACATCACAGCTGACCTCCGCTGTCAGCTAAAGAAAATGACAAGCTCTTTTTGTTGCAGAGGGAATGTAAACCTATTGCAAGGAGTGAATGTTTGTCATAGTGATTTTTCCTAACATTCATGGGTTATTCTCAGCTTGCCCTACAGGCATCCAGGGCTGTCCTTTAGGGTCTGTGAAATCCATGGTTATGGGTCCCTCTATTTTTGAGAGCACCCTAAACCAGTTTGAGGATACTGGGTGCTACCAGTGGCATTAGGATGGCAGCAAGCTCTCTTCTGGTTGTTGACAGGTTGCCTGCACTGTCCCTACACCAGGTTTAAGGTGTAGCCCTTAGACCTGCTTATCAGGGATTCAGCTCTGGTAATCACTGAACAGAAACCATGACTCTCAGTTGAGTTTAATCAGCTCTGTCTTTAAACACTGGCAAGGGGATGGTTAAATGGTATCTAGAACTCTGGACAGAGTCCACACCACAAGGTAGGAAAACCTGTCCCCGTCTGCTGGCTCTTCTTCTGACCAGCTGCTGTAAGCTGTGGGCCACAGGACGCATCAGCTCAACAGTGAGTCTGTATCTCTACTATGGTCTAGTGAACTAAGCATGGGACTGAGTGTTCCCCTGGTTTGGGGGATTTTTTAGGTCATAGTGTCACGAGTGGTGTCCCACAGCAAAGGACTAATGGTGTACAAACTTGTAAATCATGGTAATTCAAAAGACATTCCTCCAAATGTGTGGCTTTATAACTTCCAAGAGGGAACACATACTATTTTGGGGAGTGTTAATTAACAATTTTCTTCCCAAGTTTAGTACCATAATTTACACCCTCTGTCAGAATAAAGCTTTAATGCAGAGATGTGTTTTTAGTTTCTTTCTCAGGCCTGGTCTACGCTAAGAGTTTATGTCGAATTTAGCACCGTTACATCGAATTAACTCTGCACCCGTCCACACAACGAAGCTATTTAGTTCGACATAGAGGTATCTTAAATTCGACTTCTGTACTCCTCCCCAACGAGGGGAGTAGCGCTAAATTCGACATGGCCATGTCGAATTAGGCTAGGTGTGGATGGAAATCGACGGTAATAGCTCCGGGAGCTATCCCACAGTGCACCACTCTGTTGACGCTCTGGACAGCAGTCCGAGCTCGGATGCTCTGACCAGCCACACAGGAAAAGCCCCGGGAAAATTTGAATTCCTTTTCCTGTCTGGCCAGTTTGAATCTCATTTCCTGTTTGGACATCGTGGCAAGCTCAGCTGCACTGGCAACGATGCAGAGCTCTCCAGCAGAGATGGCTGTGCAATCTCAGAATAGCAAGAGGGCCCCAGCATGGACTGATCAGGAAGTCTTGGATCTGATCGCTGTGTGGGGCGATGAGTCCGTACTTTCCGAGCTGCGATCGAAAAGACGGTATGCAAAGATCTACGAGAAGATCTCTAAAGCCATGGCAGAGAGAGGATACAGCCGGGATGCAACGCAGTGCAGCGTGAAAATCAAGGAGCTGAGACAAGGTTACCAGAAGACCAAAGAGGCAAACGGACGCTCCGGATCCCAGCCCCAGACATCCCGTTTCTACGAGGCACTGCATTCCATCCTAGGTGCGGCCGCCACCACTACCCCACCACTGACCGTGGACTCTGAGGATGGTATATTGTCGACGGCCGGTTCCTCGGAGATGTTAGCGGACGGGGAAGATGAGGAAGGAGATGAGGAGGACGAGGCAGTCGACAACGCTTACAACACTGATTTCCCCGACAGCCAGGATCTCTTCATCACCCTTACAGAGATCCCCTACCAACCGTCCCCAGGCGTTAACCCGGACACAGAATCAGGGGAAGGATCAGTCGGTAAGTGTTTTAAACATGTAAACATTTATTTTTAACAGAACAGGAATATTAACAATATTAACAATGGGTTTTTCATGATTACTTTGCCCTAGGCACTTAACGTTTCAGTCCTTGGCAGTGCAACTACTGAAAAAAAATCTAACAATGTCCACTTTAGCATGATTGTTTTGCTCTAGGCGCTCTACTGTTTAGTCCCTGCCAGTGCAGCTACAGTAAAATCCGGTCTATATGTCCGGGGATAGAGCAGAAATCCTCCTGGGACATCTCCACGAAGCTCTCCTGGAGGTAATTGGAAAGCCTTTGCATCAGGTTCCTGGGGAGAGCGGCCTTATTGGGTCCTCCGTGGTAGGAAACGTTTCCGCGCCAGGAGACAATCAAGTACTCGGGTATCATTGCCTTGCAGAGCATGGCGGCATACGGCTCTGGTCTTTGCAGGCTTTCCCGAAGCATCCTTTCTTTCTCCGTCTCTGAAATCCTCATCAGAGTGATGTCGCTCATGGTGACCTGCTTTGAATTAGGTAGGGGAATGTTAGTATTGGGACTGCTTGCCTGTTCCTTTACAGAACTGTAACCTGCGGTTTACAGCCACGCAGTAGAGGCGGGAGAGGAGCAGCATACAGGGATCTTTCCCTGGGACAGCCGCGAGGGGGTGGGACAGGGGCAGAGTTCATGCTTGCCGGATTGCTGGCAGCAGGGACTGGCATTGCTTTGAACGTGAAAGGAGGCCAGTGCTATTATTAAAGTTTTAAGCAGCCACAAGTCTACGGCTTACCATGTCAGCCTGTTACCCAAATTCCGCTGTCCTGTCCCACTTGTCTGATCTGCACTGCAAGACCCCAGGCACTGAATGTGAAGGCCGAAAATTCGACCTTGTCTTGAGTGCGCATGTGATAGGTGCTGTGCATGGTCTTGTTCACAGAGAAAGACTATGTTCTTTGTTCACAAAAACATTTATCTTTCTGAGGAATTCACTCCCTTTTTCCCATCCCACAGCTGCGACTGTCTCCCGACCTACCCTGGCATCACACTCCCAGAGGCTTGCGCAGATTAGGCGTAGGAAGAAGAGGACACGGGAGGACATGTTCTCGGAACTTATGGGCTGCTCCCGAGCCCAGGCAGCCCAGCAGACCCAGTGGAGGGAGAACTTGTCCCAAATCCACCGATCACACATGGAACGGGAGGAGAGGTGGCGGCAGGAAGACAAGCAGGCGACTCAAACGCTGCTTGGACTAATGAGGGAGCAAACGGACACGCTCCGGCGCCTTGTGGATGTTCTGCAGGACCGGAGGCAGGAGGACAGAGCCCCGCTGCAGTCTATCTGTAACCACCCTCCCCCGCCACAAAGTCCCATACCCCCCTCACCCAAAGTCCCAAGAAGGAGGGGCGGCAGAGTCCGTGAAAACTCTCACTCCACCCCTGCAGACTGCTCAAGTACCAGAAGGCTCTCATTCCCCAAAATTTGATAAGTCCTTTCCTTCCCGCCTCACCCAAGCCACCGTAACAGTTTCATCCCCCAGTTTCATGTGTAGTTGCTAATAAAAAATACGTTTCTGTTAATTACTGTTTCCATCATGTTCTTTTAGAGGAGAGTCTGTTTGAAGTGGGGGAAGGGGGTTGGTAATTGGACAGGACAGTCACCTTTACCAGGGTACAGACGCGGGGGCAGGTTCAGCAGCAGGGCACACACACATTGCAGTCACTAGTTACCCTGGTCAGTCTGGGAGGTGGTTTTCATGTTCTGTGTGTGTGGGGGGCTATGTGACTTTGTGGCGGGAGAGGGCGGTTAGAGATCTTATGCAGCGGTCCTTATCCTGGATCACAGAGCCACGCAGCAGAGGATCTGTAACCGTCCTCCCCCTGCCACAAAGTCACATAGCCCCCACACACAGAGTCCCGAACAGGAAGGGTGGCAGGCTCCGTTGAAACAACCAGTCCACCAGTGCGGAGCCTGTCATTCCTGGAGTTTAGAAGCGTCCTTTGCATCACTACACTACACCCGCTCCCCACCACAGTCTGCGTCCCAGATTCAACACTTTACCGCGAAAACAGTAGTAAAGAAAACGGTGTTCATTTAACAAATTTCAAGTGATTTTATTTTTAAACGTGTGTTGGAAGGGGGTGAACGGGGTGAACTGGGTATGTAACTGGAGAGGATAGTGAACATTTACTGGGTAAAGAAACGGGGGCAGGTTCAGCTTCTCTGTAAACAAACTTAATAGTCACAGGTTACCCTGCTCACTCAGGAACCTAGCTTTCAAAGCCTCCCGGATGCACAGCGCGTCCCGCTGGGCTCTTCTAATCGCCCGGCTGTCTGGCTGGGCGTAATCAGCAGCCAGGCTATTCGCCTCAACCTCCCACCCCGCCATAAAGGTCTCCCTCTTGCTCTCACACAGATTGTGGAGCACACAGCAAGCTGCAATAACAATGGGGATATTGGTTTCGCTGAGATCAGAGCGAGTCAGTAAGGTTCTCCATCTCCCCTTGAGACGTCCAAAAGCACACTCCACCACCATTCTGCACTTGCTCAGTCGGTAGTTGAAGAGTTCTTTTTCAGTGTCCAGGGCGCCTGTATAGGGCTTCATGAGCCAGGGCATTAGCAGGTAGGCTGGGTCCCCGAGGATGACTATAGGCATCTCCACATCCCCAAGAGTTATTTTGTGATCCGGGAAGTAAATACCTTCCTGCAGCCGTCTAAACAGACCAGAGTTCCTGAAAACTCGAGCGTCATGAACCTTGCCCGGCCATCCGACGTTTATGTTTGTAAAACGTCCCCTATGGTCCACCAGTGCTTGCAGCACCATTGAAAAGTAGCCCTTTCGGTTAATGTACTGGCTGGCCTGGTGGTCCGGTCCCAGGATAGGGATGTGAGTTCCATCTATAGCCCCACCGCAGTTTGGGAATCCCATCGCGGCGAAGCCATCTATGATGACCTCCACGTTTCCCAGGGTCACTACCTTTGAGAGCAGTAGCTCAATGATTGCGTTGGCTACTTGCATCACAACAACCCCCACGGTAGATTTGCCCACGCCAAAGTGGTTCGCGACTGACCGGTAGCTGTCTGGCGTTGCAAGCTTCCAGAGGGCTATGGCCACTCGCTTCTGGACAGTCAGGGCTGCTCGCATCCGGGTGTCCTTGCGCTTCAGGGCAGGGGACAGCAACTCACAAAGTTCCAGGAAAGTCCCCTTCCGCATGCGAAAGTTTCGCAGCCACTGTGATTCATCCCAGACCTGCAGCACTATGCGGTCCCACCAGTCCGTGCTCATTTCCCGGGCCCAGAATCGCCGTTCCACAACATCAACATGACCCATTGCCACCATGATGTCCTCGGCGCGGGGTCCCGTGCTTTGTGACAGGTCTGTGCCACTCTCAGACTTCAGGTCCTCACCGCGCTGCCGTAGCCTCCTCGCCCGATTTCTCAGCATCTGCCTCTGGGAAAGGTGGATGATAAGGTGCGAGGTGTTGACAATGGCCATAACTGCAGAGATGGTCGCAGCGGGCTCCATGCTCGCAGTGCTGTGGCGTCCGCGCTGTCACTGACCAGAAAAGTGCGCGAACTGATTTCCCGCCGGCGCTTTCAGGGAGGGAGGGCGGGAGTGACGGCTGGATGACGACAGTTACCCAAAACCACCCTCGACACATTTTTTTACCCAGAAGGCAATGGCGGCTCGACCCAGAATTCCAATGGGCAGCGGGGACTGCGGGAACTGTGGGATAGCTGCCCACAGTGCACTGCTTCCAATGTCGACGCTTGCCCCATTAGTGTGGACTCACAAAGTCGAATTACTGTCCTTAGTGTGGACACACACGTTCGACTTTGTAATATCGATTCCACATATTCGATTTAAGTAAAATCGAACTACTCTCGTAGTGTAGACATACCCTAAGTATTTCTAACATGTCCCTCAGCAAGGTTTGTCACTACATCTAAATAACATAATGGTGCAGTAATCGCTTTGAAAACACTATTATACAGTCTACCAAAACTTTTTCAGTGCCAATTTAAACTAAGCTTAGATGATAAAATTGAGTCCAAATACTGGAATTTTCTTAGTAAAGAAGAAGAAGAAATCCAGTCATTGCACATGCAACCTTGAGTAGCATATTTGGGTTTTAGGCATATATTTAGCTATGAATGTATTAGTAATTTATTTCTGGGTTACACTAACACTTCAAACTGATTTATTCTTTTGTGTATGGTAGAGGGGGAGTGTATGCGTGTGTAACGCTGACAGACCTCGGTCATCGGTGGGCAGGATTGAACCTGGGACCTCTGAAGCTAAATGCATGAGCCTCTACTGTATGAGCTAAAAGCCACGCAGCCCTTAGCTAAGGCTGTAGCAGACTCATTAATCTCTAAGTGGTCTCAGTGCCACTACATGGGACAGAGCACCAAACCCAGGAGGAGTGTAGGATACACGTGCTAGTGAAAAGAGTTCACCTGCCAGCCCTAAAGATTGAAGTTCTCTGCTTAGCCACAGAAAAGGTAGAGCACAGGCATTGCAGACTTCTTGTAACATGACTTCAATCTTGAGCCTGAGGAGCTACCTCTGGGGGTGGGAGTGTTAGCCTCTAATAAATTTGGGCCCAACTGAATTAAGTGAGAATTATGCCTGGGTAAGGAGTGCAGGAGCAAGCCCTCTGGATTGCACTCCATTGATGTTACTGGCTAGTGCTACTCACCTTTTTTAACAGCACTCTACCAATCTCACCCTGGGCTGAACCAGGGACTTAGGGTAAAAATGAAAGTGTCCATTACCAATTCCCCTCACGTACAGAGAGTCTTTACCATCTCAAACCCAAGCTCATCTGCATTTTCAAGCTGCAGAGTTGTTTTCCAACAGTACATTTAGACTTCAATAAGATGGATGTGTTAGAGTCTGAATCTGAACAAGGGCAGAGTTTAATATCAGAAGCTGTTTGAAAAACCCACTTCAGCTTTGAGGTTCTTTCTTAGCACTAAACCAGACATGTCAATGATATTTTTATGTTCTTCTTATGGAAGGTCACAGAATGAAGTCATGCCCACTGGTGAGCAAATGCCCCACTTCCTTGTGCCTTTTGAGCCTGCAGCCCAGAGAGGAACCAATACAGGGTTTAATGACTCCGGCAGCTGGACTTAAAAAAAAATCCTCATTTGAAATAAGACACCACCAGCTCATCGTCCTATCAACTGAGGCAAGAATGAGTGTTGGCAGGTTCCTTCCACTGATTTGATTGCAGTCAACTGACTGCCATGATTCCAGACATGACTCAAATCCCCAGGAGATGTGCATGATGGTGAATATTATGCTTCCATAAACTGGTGTGAAAGTAGGTTGGGATGGAAGGATAGGTTTGCAATAGGAAGCGACCTCCTCAAGGGTGTGAGAAGTAGTAAGGTAATGTAGCAGTCCCACTTTATCGTCTCACATCCTCATGTTGTTTTTCTCTATTATTTGTGTGCCATGACTGAGAGAGGTCAAGAACACTGACAGGTAGTATTGGGGACTGTTTTTTGCCAGCATCTTTGTTACCTTGCCATCAAAAGGGAGATTTGTAAACACTGATTGTTAATATGTGATGTCACTGGCACTGAATAATGGTTTCTTTAGTATTGGTTGGCGTGGGTGGCAGAGTTTCTTCAAAGGTGTTGACAATCTCTGTTAAAAGGGGGCCCAGATGTTTACCACCCTTTTCCATCATTCATAAAGGACAAAGGTCAGATTAAAAGGAGGTGACCCTGATTGCCATGAGTGCTCCAGGACTATGTCTCAGCAGTGGCACAGCTGTGCAGAATTTTTTTTTTTTATTAAAGTCTGCTTACAGATTGGACCAAGCAAAGGAGAGGGACCTTGCAGGGGACCAAAAGGAGATGAAATTGGAGAAGTAGGCAAAAGTTAAGTTGTTCTGACTCTTGAAGATTAGGACAAAGAACTTAACTTTGATACAGAATTCAAAGGGAAGCCAGTGGAAGGATTTGGAGGTTTGGACATGGCTAGAATGGCATGTCAGTTACATGGTTTCTGCAGCAGTATTTTGAATAGATTGAAGTGGGGAAAGGTGATAGCCTGGGATGGTAAAGAGCCGGTTGGTGGTAGTTATAAAGGCAAGAAATAATCAGGTCCTGGAAAAGACTTTTGGCAGTAGCAATGGAAGAGAATGAACAGGTCTTGGAGATTTTTGTATAGAAAAAGGAGCAGGATTTACTGACAATATTTATGTGAGCAGAGCAGAAGAAAGGAGTAAAAGCTGGCACCAAGGGTATGAGCATGAGGTCAAGGAAGGCAATGATTTTTGTCAAGTGTGTTGGAGAAGATACGAAGAGCAAAGACTTTTGATAAGAATAATGAGTTTGGGTTACTTGCCCTAATTACATCCATCCTTCCACCCCTAATCCCCCCCATCCCCTCCCTACATACACACACACACACACACACACACACACTCTCTCACTCTCTCTCTCTTCCTGTCCTTCAAAAAATAGATGACTTCAATATAAACCAGCTTGAACTCATTCATACCATCAATTACCTCCCTTCCAAATGTAGCCCACACAATTTAAAATGCAAAAGCATATCAAATTCAGAGACCTGTGTACTGCATGTCATTACCTAATTGCTAACAATTAGGCAGTGGAGAAAGTGGGACGAGATTGACAGTAGTGCCCCATGACAAGTGAGTGTGTGAAAATGTTTCTATTCTAACCAGCCATCTTAATTTGGTTTAAAATCTCAGCCTTGACATTGCATTCATAGGTAGTTGCATCTAATTGCCTCCTTTTTAAATGGGACTTTCTGTAGAAGAAAAAGGAAAATCAAAAAGGGAAGAGTCAGGCTTTTTGGATTCTATAGCAGAATGCAACATTTCATATGTGTAGTTCAGGCCACCAAGCTGTGACGTGGTTTAGGAGGCTGGGTAACGTTTTTGACGGATGATGTAGCCAACAATGAGCAGTGCACACCACTAAAGCTGGTCTAAAAATGGAAGTGGGAAAAATTTTCACAATCCTACAAACAAACAAACACCCCTCTTTTCTGTCATAATTTTAAATTGACTTTTTTTTAAAAAAACTTCATCCAACTCTGGTTGGAAAGAAAATGAAAATTTCAGAATTTTTCTTGAACAAGTCTTAGAGCAAGATGATTATTTTTGTCCAAATTCAACGATTTGATGGAACTTTTTACCAGAATTTTGAATTTCTAAAAATCCTGACCAGCCATCATCATCAAACTTTTGCTGCATTGGCAGTTGTTTTTAGCTGGCTGTTCTCTCACTTGTTACAAATTACAAGCCACCCACCCATGAACCATCAAGCATATTAAAACAGCTGATGCATCAAGACCATCCTGGTAAAATAATCAGAGGATTATCCATCAGAAGTATTTAGCCTCAGTATAAGGCCATGCACAGTTTCTGCATTCTACACAAATGGGAAAGATGTTTAAGTTAAGTAGCGCAGCCATATCTGTGCAACATCTGACTTCCAAATTAGAATTTGTCCTGGCATGGGAGGCCCTCTCTGGTTTCAAAAGATGGCCACTGCTCTCTGAAAATCATGAGGGGTCATGTTGTTGTAAGTGATGTCATTTGATTATATTTCACAAAGAGGGAGGTAAAATGGACTTCTAGCCATGTCAAGCCCAAGCATAGCAAATCATGCACCGTTTAAACTCACATAGGTTTATGGTATGCTGTGACAACTCTTTCTTTCCAGAGTGTCTGGTAGCTTGATAATGGACTTAGGCCTTGACATTAGTGCATTTTGGCAACTGAGATATATGATCATCATTTGATAGTAAATGGCTGTCTATAAATTAGGAAAATGCCCATACTATGAAGATAAAACTTCTGTCTGTGTCAGTAGTGGAAGAAAGCGATGGAAAATGTCCTTAAATATTGATATACTGAGAACAAAAAGATTGTTTGCTGCTCTTATTGTAAAGTGCTGATGGAGGGTTATTTTGACAGAATATGAAGAAGCAAAGACTGGGAAGCAATATTAAAATAAAAAATGAACCACTTAATATAAAGTTTCAGATGTAAAAACTTGCATCATCCTTCTCTTCTTCCAGACAGTCCCAAGTTAGACAGTCCCACAGAAATATTATTTTAAGTGCTTCCAGACCTGAGTTGTCATTTATACTAATAGAAACGTAGCATGAGTCTAGCATTTTCCCCCTCATATCAGAATAATAGTCTGTATGTTGCTGAATGCTGGGAGAACTTTGTCATTAAGCCACACTGACCCTGCTGTGAATACTGGCAGCTAGCATTTTTCCTTTGGATGGCTGTCCTCAGGCAATTATATACTTCAGGGCATCTCTTCCCAAATGTCAGCATAAATAATTGTGATTTTGATTTTAGATGCTCTGTGCTTTAGCTGGGAACAGGTTGTTTTTCATGAGTCATATGTCTATATGAGTTTTGAGAAGGAGGTTTTGTTTTAAATAAATAAAGGTCATTGCTCAGTCAAGTACATGTTGGAAATTAAGAAAAACAGGAAAGTCATGAAAGTGAATTCCATTTGAGAAGTGCTTAGGAAAGCATTGACCTTGTTGAGCATTGGAAAGTGTGACACAGTTGTGAATGTATGTACAGTTGTATGCGTTACTGAATTAATTCTGTGTTTTTCTGTTATTCCTTACATTAATTAGGCTAAAGTCCAGCTCCCTATGGCTCTAATGCAAAATCATAAGCCTTGATGCCCCTTCCCCTTCACAGAAACTGTTATTTCATCCCTCAGTTGTTTTTATAATATCACTGTCAGTTTTAAAATAAGTTAAAGGGGAAATGAGCATCTCTTTAAACATTGTTTCCAACTCTACCCACTGGTGTTTGGGGGGTTCTTTGTTTTGGTTTGTGGGTTGTTGTTTTTTTTGTTTGTTTGTTTGTTTTGAGCTCTCCTTACTACCTAACTCCCTCAAAAGAACCAATTTCACATCTGAGAATAAGGCAAATCTTCTGATACAGTATATGTAATTCCTCTCTTTGTGAACTCAGAGGACTAGGGACCTACTTCTACACTCCATTTTGTACTGTACACTAATGAAAAGATGTACAAGGAGTGCCAAGTCCAATAGCAGTTTTCCCAACCTGTCAGGAACGTGATATTTGACAATACCACAATGGAAGCAAGCAAGAGCCCAACAAAGAGGAGTGGGCAATTGAACGCTATCAACTTCAATTTCAGGAAATCTCCCCTTTGTGATGCATGGTGAGTTGGGAGGTCCACAGTGCAATAGTAATTCTTCACTCTGATTATTATTATTGTATCAATTAGTGCACTCCCCTTTTTTCTCTCCCTTCTTGTTGTTTCTTTCTGCCCTCCCTTTCCTCACATAGGGCCAGACTGTGAATCCCAACTCAGGTTGGTGAGCAGTATTCACCTGAGCAGTCCATACCAACTGTAGTGGGATGAGTAACTGCACCACAGTATGACTGAGGGGGTCTGACTTCAGCCCCTAGTGCTGTTTTAGGGCTTGTTCCAATGCCAGCTGAAGTCAGTATATTGACTTCATTAGGCTTTGGTTCAGTCAGACCCATAGTTTCCTAGCTCAGACTTGGAAGCTTGGGGGAAAGAAAAAGTAGCTGCAAATCTGACAACAGAAAAATCAGCAGATGGGGAATCATGGAAAAAAGTGAAAACATCACTGAAACAGAGAACGGTGCCGCAGATATTGTGTAAAAGCTTCCTCACATCTCACTGAAGGGCAACACACATTTTATAAATTTTGTAGCATTTTTTGTTAATTTTCAAAAACAACAACAAACATTTAAAAAAGGAGTAACTCCTTTGAAAAAAAGAATGAAAACCTTTGCTCTCATTTTCTGGGGAGCCTAGCAAGTGGCTAATTATAGGGCATCATCACTCACAAATCCAGCTTCTTCAACTGCAAGAGCTGTCCACTAGTCTTTTTGACTTTGAACCTACTGACTTATCCAGTCTGTGCCTGTGGCATTATCACTTTGTTAGCAGTTCTATGAGTCAGCGCAAGGATAAAGGCTGAGTCAGATTTACAGAAGACAATTAATGATGAACCCCTGATTAAGCAGATGTGAGTAATTAAAAATGACCTTCAGGGCCTCATATTGGCAAGTTAGTAGAAGGCAACTGCAGTGCTCATTCTATAGAAATTCTACAGAAATGAAATGTGTTGAGACAGCAATAGGTATGGATAAAAATAAGAGGTGTGGTAGACGCATGCTTCCAAAAGCACCACAAACAAAGCTTAACCATGCAACTGCAAAAGGAAAAGTCAAATTTTAATTAAAGCTTACTTCTGGCATCCTCTGACTTGTAAGTGAAATGTCACTGGGTGTGTAAGTCTTGGTGAGTGCCCCTTCACATAGCCTGACTGTTCATGATATATTTGTGTGCTTTTGGTTTTATTTGATCCCCTGGGAGGGATTCTCAGAGACATTTTCCATTTTTGTTGAGGGCCTGATCCAAAGCCCATTGAAGTCAATGAGTCTTTCCATTGGCTTCAGTAGCTTTGGGTCACGCACTAAGTGAATGGCTACATATCTGTTTTGGTCTGAATTTTAAAGCCACTATACTGTTGTTAGTACTACTTTTGTTTAGAACTAACTTTTGTGCTGGACCTTGTTTTAAATTGACAGGAGCAGACATTCCTTCTGCTGAGACCAGCAGGAGATGTGCAATTCTAACTATGGTTTCTGTTGTTACAGTGTATTTTCCAACAGCTTCCTTTGACTCTGCAGCTGCTGTTTAAAACATCTGTCCTTATACACAGTAACAATTGCTACTTCTGCTGCTCTCTGTGGTAACATCTATTTCTACTTTTGCTGTGCCTCTTTTAAGCTGAAGAAAATGTCATCCTCTCCAGCCCACATCTACCCTTTCCCCTTTCTTTTCCTTTTAACCCACTTACTCTTGTCACAATTCCAGGCCTCTGATTTCATGGCCAATATTAGGGATTTAGGCGCACTAAGCAGGCATGCAAATGTCCACCTCTACCTAGCCCACTGTTACTGAGTGTTCATGCTTTGCTGCTCTAGACCAATGCTGGTTTTGCCTGTATGTAAGGCCAGCCCTGTCTAATTATCTGTCCAAAACACAAACATCGGAAAGAAAAAGAACAGTGGTCACCTCCATGTCCATTCGTTCTGTGAGTTTCCTCCTCCCATTTTCCCACCAATAGACTCCTGCCCTGGAGACAACCATCTCTTGAGGTGAAAGGAGAGTTCAACAACTTGCTGCCCATTTATACATAATATTTGGTCATATATTTCTCTTTAGATTTCTTTTCATGCCTATATGCCTGATCTCCCACTGTACCCACTCTACCTCCCCCATTATGAGAATGATACCAATCACATGGTAAGATTCATCTGGCAAAAACCATGTGAAAGCATGTGGAACTTAACCCTTTGCCCACTCAGCAGTCCCTCTGCTGTGATGTGCAACTCCATGTCCTCCAACTGAAAAGTAAGTTGCCTGTTGCTTATGACGACAACAGTGAAGTCCAAAAGTGATTTTTTTTTAAACCACTGAAACACTAAGGGTCTGCTTCTCCCCTCACTTAAACCCATTTGGGCTTCCATGGAGTTACTCCTGATTTCAGAGTAGAAGTGAGAAGAGAATTGGGCCCAATCATTCTTTTACATCTAAGACAAGCCACCATCTCACTTATCCACATGAGTCTATTGGAAACTGCAATTTAAATTTCTGTCAAGCCATGTCTGGAAGCCTGATTCTGAAGGTGTCCATTTTGGGTTTTGAATGTTTTTGTTTTTGAATTGTTTTATATGAGAAATAATCTGCAGCATGAGATTAATGCAGAATTATTACATCATTAAGACATTAGAATTTAGTTGGTCAGCTAGCTAATCACTTGTTCCAACCATGGTCTAGCTGACAGTGATAGCAGAGATGATTAGATAAGCTCTGCCTCATCATAAACTAGTTACATATACATACTTTCTGCATGCTATGCCACAGTGAGCTTTTCTATAATATAATACATTTGTCTGAAGCTAGCATAGGTCTTTCTGCAATACAGATGTGGTGTTATCAATAATAAATTTCATTTATAGGTGACCCCTCAAGATCTCATAGCACTTTACAAAAGTAAATACATTAATCCTTACAGCTGTCCTTTGAGGAAGGAATGTTTTATCCTCATGTCACCAATGAGGAAACTGTGGTGTAGATAGTGTAGATAGTGAGTAATCCAATGTCAAATAAAAAGTCAGTGGCAGAGTTGAGGAGAGAGCCCAGATCTCCTGACAGCCAGCCCTGGGCCTTAACCACAACACTATCCTCATTGCGCCTTTACAAAGGATATCAAAGATGATTTTTGGAAAATCTTAAGACTATGGGGCCCAATCCTGAATTCCTTACTGAGGCAAGTCCCTCCATCTAGGAAGCTTTGTCTGACTAAGTAAGGACTTTGGGACTAGGTCTAACGATAACAATGGTACATTCATATTTTATTAGCCAAACAATTTTATTTCTACTGAAAGGCTTTAGTGTACTTTCTCTTGACTGCAGTGACATCTACTGCTGTTTGGGAGATTTTATGAAACTGCAATAAAAATAAATGTGCCAAAATGACACTAGAAATTCATGCATGCAATATAAGAATGCTATTAGCTTTGGGAATTTTGGTTTCAGATGGTAGAGGGTGCCTCCAAAATAGACAAAATTCAATGATATATTCTCCAAATGAATGAAGATCTCTCTCTTCTGGGGAATTCCTGTCCATTATGATTCTCACAGGAGCAAATTGAAGGGAGAGTCAGTGGAATCAAGGCTGGAAAGAGGGTTGAACTTGGGATCTTCTACTGCCAACTGTGAGTAACAAAAGGAGAAGACTAATATTGGAGACAGCTGATGGATGTGCTGGCAGTGTACAACACAAGGTTTTAGGCTTATGAAGCATTGAATTGAGTCTTGGGTGTCACTTTTATAATGAAACCAGCCTGGGGGTTAGTTAAACACCTGAAAGCCAGCCAAGGGTCTCTCAAAGGTGTGCAAAGCCTGAATTTTTCTTTGATGTCTTCAGAGGAAGCTGACAATTTCTTTCCCTGTTTTCAGCTCTATTTGGCCCTCTCCCGATCTCCTTGGATTCTATTCCCAGCTCTTCTACTGACCAGTTTTGTGAAGACAAGTTGCTTCACCTGTCAGTGTTTGTTTCCACTTGTGTAAAATAGGGGAAATATTTACCTTCCTTAGTGAAGTGCTATGAAATCTTCAAAAGCACTATAAAAGAGCTAAGTATTATTATAGGATAATATGACAAATCTCTTTCATTTTAAATTCTGATTCCATGATATATTGACATTATATTTACCTATAAACCTGTAGGTAAAAATGTAATACACAAAATGCGTACTGATAACATGCACATGTAAAATAACACAGAGCATCTCTTTGAACCAGTACAAATTTGAGAGTAGTGCTGTAAACCAGGGGCAAAATTGTTCATTTTTCATTTAAGGGTGATAGCAGATCTATCATTCCTTAAGCATCAGGGTTTACTCATTTTCTATTCCTGTTAAACAGGGAATGGTTACAATTCTGTAAATGTTATTCAATCTATTTGATAACATGCACAATTAGAAAAGTTTATCAAAATGATGCCCCTACACAGACAATTTAAGGAAATAGTGTAGAAATACTCTCAAAATTAGTACTGACCGTGTTCGGGTATCAAAGGCTTGACAGATCCTTCTGTGAGGAATGAGAAATTGGTCAAGAACTATTGTCCAACAACAATAATCTAATGGTAATCTAAGTCAGAAAGCTGCATTGTATAATACCTTTATTTTGCTCCCATGTGCCTTTCAGTTAAAATCAAGAAGATGTAAACTAATAAGAATGTGAGCTGTCTCCCTGAACTTTATAACAATCTACATTACACATGAATATATCCTGCAGCCATTTGCAGATGCACTGGGAGCAAATGAGTGATGAGTCATGGGAAAAAGAAGAGACGTTTCAAATATTGGAATTAGATACAAAGGGAAATGACAAATACTGAAAATATGAACTGCTGAACATGCGACAGTAAAATAAGGCAAATACTGGAAATGGCAAATAATGAAAGACAAATATGTGGGGACCCAATAAAGTAAGAGAGGCGTGCAGAATAAAAACAGATATAGAAATAATGCTACTGTTGATACTGAAACATTGAAGGAATAAGACAAATAGTGGAACAAGTGAAGCTCTGGGGAAAATACTTAACTAGGGTGAAAAAACCTGGTAATGGGACTAGGAAAATCTTAATGATTAGAGCAGGAGACTGAAATTCACCATCCATGGGTTCTGTCTGCCTCTGCCAATGATGTTTTTCTGAGACCTTGAACAAGTCATTACCTACCTGTGCATTGGTCTACTTATCTGTAAAAAGAATATAGATCTATTTTTCTATCTTGTGGTTGTTTATCCCAAGTTCAGTTTGTTTTGTAAGTGCATTTGAATTAATATTTGTTTTATGATTAGATAAATATTAAAATATTAAGAGCTGCATCGTGGCTGAAAGCTATAGTCCTCAGAAAGAGTGGGGCAGATATGCCAACAGGAGTTCTTAGAGACACTGTGTGCCACATTACAGCTGATATTATAATACTCTTTCTGTAATTGATTACTTGTGCAACTCCAGCAGCATACTAGGGGCTTGATTCTCCTGCACGAACTAGTGAAATACGTGAACAGGAGAGAAAACCCGAAACATTTATCATTCTTTTTCTTTGTTTTCTTTTTCCATTAAAACAAGCCTTTTCGCTTTGGTGTCTGCATTATGTTTCCGGCCCCTACTCTGCAAACTACTCTGTACAGGCATCCCCTAGAACCACCAAGAGCCCTGTTTGGCTTCAAGGTGGAGCAGCTTGTAGGATAGGGACCTCAGACCCTGATCCTGCAAGCACACATGTGAGTAACTTGATGTATGTGCCTAAAGTTAACCACATGCACAAGTGTCTGCAGAATCGGGGGCTTAGACAGAAAATTTAGAGCACAATCTTATGTACACTGAG
Source organism: Emys orbicularis (assembly GCF_028017835.1). NCBI lineage: Eukaryota > Metazoa > Chordata > Testudines > Emydidae > Emys > Emys orbicularis. The sequence continues at coordinate 47,120,580 of NC_088684.1, read as the reverse complement.
GACCTTACACGCTGCTTTGGCAGCATGAAGGGGCCATAAAGTGTCTGTAAATATAACATATTCCCATTGTAAAGCCCCTTCATGCTGCCAGAGTATAAATAAGAATCACGCCCTTAGTAACTTAAGCAGTTTTTTATTTCTAAAATAGAAAATGCTTGTCAAGGACAAATTGTTTTGTTTCAAAGGGAAATTTTGTTTCTTGTCAGCATGATTTTTCAATTGAAAATGTAGTTGGTTCTTGCCAGGGTTCTCCTTCCCCCCTCCCCCCCCCACCACGTTTTTAAATTGGAAAATGTCCAGTTTGCCAACACAAGTAGGGTTTTCTTTGTTTTTTTTAAGGTAAAATGTTTCAGTTCAACACTGACTTCTAATTCAAAAAAATTACAGTTTGGTTTATTCTAACCAGGGGTTTCACACTCGCTCGCTCTCTTCCCCCCCCCCCCCCACCCCTTTTTTTTTTTTTTTTTGAGAAATATTGTAGATGAACACCAAAGTATTAATAATTAGCAATTATTTCTTGTTCAAAATATTCAATATAATGGAATTCAGAGTATTTGCCTACAATGAAAAAATTTTATGGACATCTAAAAAACAAAATATTGCTAATAAGCCCATATTACACCTTAGGATTGTTTAATAGGACATTACAATATGGTAGGAAACATAGAAACTGAAGTTCTTTAAATCAGTTCAACCAAATATTTCTATTAATGGATAATGAATTATTTTTAGGGGAGTACTAGAAACAATAGAGTGAAAAATCATTAAAAACCATAAAAAGTTGACTGTCTTTTTATAATGTATCCAAAATAAAAAGGATAGATTGTTTATAAAAGGAGAAAATATTGACAATGTCATTCACTATCTGTTTGGGAATGGGGAAAAGCATAAAATAAACTACAAGCTTCTTCAGGATAGCAAAGTCACCCAAGGACTGGTTCTTCCCTATTTCACCCCAAATATGTCCTCCCCGAGTTCTTAATTACCAGACACTCAGACCATTCCCCTCTGGTTCTTCATCCCCGAAGGCATGAAGCCAGCCCCCCAATTATCGGCTCACTTTGTCTTATACACATCACACAGTTTGCATGCCAGAGACCTGATTGGAATAAGAATAAATAAAAAGTTTATTTAATAGAAAAACCACAGATTCAAAGATGAAATAGTGAGGGAAAGCAAACATACAAGTTACACAGAAAATAAACATATAGCCACAACCTCAGGCTTTACACTTTCACATTTGATAAAACCCCCTTTTCTTCTTAGGGTTACCTATTGCCTTAAACAGTTTCCTAGTGTACAATCTAACTATAGGAGGGATCCAGGATTCACAGACAGTCCCTCACACACCTCAGACAGTCCCTCAAGTTCTGAATGCTCTTTCCATTTTAAAAGGGTTTTCCATTTTTTAATTCAATCACTATAGATATTCAAAGGCTCTCTCTACATTAGTACTTTTATCAGTATAACTTACATTGCACAGGGGTGTGAAAAAAATTCCCCCCGAGCGACAAAAGTTACACCAACAGAAGCGCCAGTGTGGACAGCTCTAGGTCAGTGGGAGATGCTCTCTTGCCAACATAGCTACTGCCACTCATTGTGGGTGTGGCTACATGGGAGATCTTAGAGCAGCGCAGCTGCATCGGTACAGCTGTGCCACTGTAAGGTCTCTAGTGTAGACATGGCCTTAGTTTCCAAAGGCTGGAGTTTTCTTTTCATTTTCAAGCTGTTCCCATTTGCTTTGATGGTTCCTCATTGTTGTTTCCTGGGCTGGACAATGGCTAGGTGCTTGAAGACAGTCTCCTCTGGTTGTAACCCGCCCTGCCAGACTGGTTCACCTGCCTGTTGTGAGGTAATGCTAAAGTCATACCACAGTTACAGTTATTTTCTATATATACTCACACATACATTCATAACCATAGTGTGTGTGTGTGTGTGTGTGTGTGTGTGTGTATCAAAATGATTAAGTTCAGTGCATTACAAGCTTTCATATAAGCTTGATATACTCTTACAGTCAAACCACATAGTGTGCAATCAGTTGGTTAACCTGGCTGGATCCCAAATGTCACATCCAGATCAAAGGGGAAAGGACTTCTGGGCTGTAGTCTAGATGGAATAATGTATCAGTAGAAGTAAAACACTTAATTTCTCTTTACCTCTATTTACCTGTAAATGGGTATAATTTCTACCCAGCATATGGGCTACGAAGATTAATTAACATTTGTAAAGCACACTAAGATCTTTGGATAAAAGGTGCTGTATTATAATGCTGTGAATTTGTGATGTCTAGCATTAAAGAGTGAAATAAAAACTTCCTTGTCTTGACACTTCATCAGTGATTTCTTTCAGAGTTAGTTATGTGTGTAAAACTATTAGTAGGGAAATCTTCAATGGCCAGCTTCAGAGAGGCTGTAATGTTTTGTTTTTAGGGCCAGACATTTGTGAGACGTATTTGTATCGGTATGAAAAGCACTGTTGCTCTGATGTAGCACAGAATTCCTTGCTTTGAGTTCAAATTGATTTTATTCATTGTATTTTCTTATCCCTCTTTGCAGTTCTACAATATAAGAAGTGACCAGTATCAGTATTCAGAAAATATTCACATTAGATATCAGCAACTTCTTTGAGATCATTTTCCATCTCATTCCATCATGTTGTGACTTTCTTTTGTGGGTATATTTTCAAAGGCCTTTGCAACAGGTGAGCTATACAAAATACACATGAGCAAGACTGCAACCAATAAACATTTTATTTATATGTATTTCACATACAAACCATAACATCACAGGTGCAGGTAGGTAGTTGCATGTACAGTTATTCAGCCTGAGTGTGCTAATGCTCATTTGTGCACATAATAGAAAGTTTTTTGTGTTTTCAAATCAAGTAACTGAGAATGGATTTTGTGTTTCTCATCTATTCTGTGGATCTTTGAAAGTTGAGCTCTAGGAGTCTGGCAAAATATAGTATTTCAGGTAACTTATTTCAAAGTATCTATTTTTTAAAATATGGTCTCAGTTTGATAATACAGACATTTGTGGTTTTGTTTTAGGTGGTAGGTATTGAAAAGTCATTTTGTGACTGACTGCTCTACTTAGTCAAACTGGAGATTGCTGACTGAGGACACCATTGTAAATTTGGATTACACGCGGACATAGACCAATGAGATGTACATAAGCCCTTTCTGTTACATATACTGAGTATGCTCCTCTTGAGACTTTTTAAAGGTGACCTCTCTAGGTACACTAACTTGACTTTATATCATTCAGTAAACCAAATTTGAATCTAGTAATCCTTCGCTCTGTTATTTCTGATATGATGACCATGTCATAGACACTGACTTAGATCTACAGATGAACTTTTCTTTGTGGGTCACTGCTTCCTGAGTCAGTTGTGTTATTGAAATTCATCATATTTCAAAGAATCTGTAAATAGTGAAAAGATTAAAATCATCTGTCATTGCAATCTTTTTACTTTTACTTTGCTTCCTCACCTAATTATTTATAATGCCATTTGCATGCCTTTCTTATCTTGATGGGGAGTTTCAATATTTTATTAACTTTTGTGATTCTTCTCCTCGTCTCCTCATTCTCAGTTTTAAAACCAAAATTGGGATATCTGTTAGTGTTGCCTGCAAAATTTCCAAATTCCAATACAGGCTAAAGTACACATTCACACTCATTATAGTGTATTAATACCAATAGAAATTTTTCCAAAAATGATCCTAATCTAGACAACACTTTTTTACTGTCTGTGGCCCTCATCCAGACACTCCTTGTGACTGTAGGCTGGTAGGCTAGTGGTGACAGGGAAGTGAACTATAGATGCACAGCACAGAAGCCCCCCAAAATTACAGGGCAGGTAATGACCGAATCCCTTACTGGTCTGGGTAGACCCCAAAACAACACATCTGTGCTCTGACTACTATACCCCATCTTCTCCCCTGTGACACACTAAGGCAAAATACATTATAGCTAAAGCAAAAGCCACCAACCTTGCCCAGTTCTCATTAGTTAAATATTATTGGAATAGACTCCTTTCTTTTTTAATATACTACATATAGGTATAGTGGTATTTTAGCAATACAAGAAAGATAAACCAGTTATCTTGGTCGGGGTGCTGGAACGGGGGGGCCATGGCACCATGGCCCCATCACTTTTTACCAGCTGTAAGGGTGAACAATGGGGGGTAGGGGACAGAGGAGCGAGTGGGGGCGGGATCTTGGGGGGCAGGAGTGGCACGGGAGCAGAGCTTCAGGGGAAGAGGCAGCGTGCAGGCAGGTCCTCAGGGGAGGAACTCAGGGAGAAGGGCCGGCACAAGAGCAGGAGCTCGGGGGGGGGGGGGCAGTGTGGGGTGCGGGCCATGGTTTGAGTGTCCGTGGCCCACACACACACACAATTTTAGAGAGCTTCCGTCACTCCTGATCTTGGTACAAGTCCTGTATCTTTCCTTAGTTAGAATGAGTGGGGTTTCAGAACCATGGAAGTATGCATATGTGATTTACAATCTAGAAAAAGCTGAGAGGGAGAGAGACTACAGAAATGTGTATATGTGTCACTTTGACAAACTATTCAAAATAATTGCTCACTATACAGGAGGGCAAGCTGGACCAGCATGTTATAGTGACAGCCTAACAGGATGTAAGCATTATGATCCAGTGGACTGGAGATTTGGTATCTGAGCACCCTCAGTTCTATGGTTGGCTTTACCACTGATGTGTTGGAAAAGTCATTTAATTGCATGCTGCCTTTCATTCCCCTCCCACCCTTTGACTCTGTCTTGATTGGGTGGGGGAGTATATTTTTCAATCGTGTTAACTCAGCCAAGTTACTTTCACATGATTAAAAGCCCTGTTAAGATGCAGACTAGCATGTTTGAAGACATTCTATCTCACTGTTTTTCAGCCTAGGCTCCCCACTAGGCTATCTCATGGCCGGTTACCACAGATTTGAACAGACTAGCCTGCATCTTAACAAAGCTTTTCAATCAGGTTACGCTAGCTCAGCTGACAAAACACAATTGAAACACACTCTTTTTGCTCTTTGTCTTGTCCATTTATCTTGAAAGCTCTTCAGGGAAGGAACTGTCTCTTACTATGTGTTTTCATAATGCCTAGCACAATAGGTCCTTATTCTTGGTTGAGGCATCTAGGCACTTCCATAATAGAAAGTGATCCCTAAGTCCTTTAACACCAATCACCCCTTAACCATAGGGCGGGGCTGCTCAGGAAGACCACGGCTTTAAAAAGCCAGATCCTAAGCAACCAGAGGAGCTAGCGAACAGGAGTGGCTAACAGGGGAATTTTGCGAGGGAGTTGTGAGGGGGGGGCTAGATACACTTAACATTCTTTAAATTTCATGCCGAAAACACCCCCTGATAAAAACTAAACATCGATAAAGGAACGAGCGGCAGGAGTGAAAAGAGAATGCAGGCAGAAGTCCAGCAACAGAGTGGGGGCTATCCAGTTTATTGCACCAAATGCAGCATGTATGCTTACCTGTCCTATGGGCAGGTGGTGTATGTGTGCAGGCTCTGGAGACCATAGTGGCTGAACTGGAGGAGCTAAGGGAGACAGAGAGGTACATAGATGAGACTTTCTGGGACACAGTAGAATAGCCTCACCCACAGTCTGACAGCCTCTGTGCTGTTGAGGAGGATGAAAGTCTCAGGGAAGGAGACCATCCAACTGGAGCAGAGGGAAATGATCCCATAGTTGGGACCCTCCTTCCAGATGACATTGTGGTATCCTCTCACACTGAGGATACCTCTCTGGGGGAGGGAACTCCAGTTATTAGGAAGAGACAGGCATTAGTAATGGGTGATTCAATCATTAGAAACCTAGATAGCTGGATTTGCAATGACCAGAAGAACTGGATGGTGACTTGCCTGCCTGGTGCGAAGGTTGCAGATCTCTCAAGACATCTAGATAGACTTATGTGTAATGCTGGGGAGGAGCCGGTGGTCGTGGTACATGTAGGTACCAATGACATAGGGAAGGGAGAGAGGTCCTGGAGGCCAAATTTAGGCTGCTAGGTAAGAGATTGAAGTCCAGGACCTCCATAGTAGCATTCTCTGAGATGCTTCCAGTTCCACGTGCAAGGCCAGGCAGAACTGCGTGGATGAGACAATGGTGTAGGGAGGAGGGAGTTAGATTTATTAGAAACTGGGAAAACTTTTGGGAAAGGGGGAGCCTAAACAGGAAGGGTGGGCTCCACCTAAACCAAAATGGACGATCAAGATGCTAAAGGAGCCCTCAAGGGTGATAAGGCCATTGCGGAGAAACTAAATTAATTCTTTCCATTGGTCTTCACGGCTGAGGATGTGAGGGAGATTCCTAAGCCTGAGCCATTCTTTTTAGGTGACAGATCTGTAGAACTGCCCCAGATTGAGGTGTCATTAGAGGCGGTTTGGGAACAAAATGAAAAACTAAACAGTAATAAGTCACCAGGACCAGATGGCATTCACCCAAGAGTGAAATTGCAGAACTACTAACTGTAGTCTGTAACCTATCATTTAAATCAGCTTCTGTACCAAATAACTGGAGGACAGCTAATGTGACCCCAATTTTTAAAAAGAGCTCCAGAGGTGATCTGGGCAATTACAGACTGGTAAGCCTGACTTCAGTACCGGACAAACTGGTTGAAACTATAATAAAGAATAAAATTGTCAGACACCTAGATGAACATAAATTGTTTGGGAAAGAGTCAACATGGTTTTTGTAAAGGGAAATCATGCCTCACCAGTCTACTAGAATTCTTTGAGGGGGTCAACAAGCATGTGGACAAGGGGGATCCAGTGGATATAGTGTACTTAGATTTTCAGAAAACCTTTGACAAGGTCCCTCACCAAAGGCTCTTAAGCATGGGATAAAAGGGAAGGTCTAATGGATCAGTAACTGGTTAAAAGATAGGAAACAAAGGGTAGGAATAAATGGACAGTTTTCAGAATGGAGAGAGGTAAATAGTGGTGTCCCCCAGGGGTCTGTACTGGGACCAGTCCTATTCAACATATTCATAAATGATCTGGGAAAGGGGGTAAACAGTTAGGTGGCAAAATTTGCAGATGATACAAAACTACTCACGATAGTTAAGTCCCAGGCAGACTGCGAAGAGCTACAAAAGGATCTCACAAAACTTGCTGACTGGGCAACAAAATGGCAGATGACATTCAATGTTGATACATGCAAAGTAATGCATATTGGAAAACATAATCCCTACTATACATATAAAATGATGGGGGTCTAAATTAGATGTTACCACTCAAGAAAGAGATCTCGGAGTCATTGTGGATAGTTCTCTGAAAACATCCACTCAATGTGCAGTGGCAGTCAAAAAAGCGAACAGAATGTTGGAAATCATTAAGAAAGGGATAAATAATAGGGCAGAAAATATCATTTGCCTCTACATAAATTCATGGTACACCCACATCTTGAATACCGCATGCAGATGTATCTCAAAAAAGATATATTGGAATTGGAAGAGGTTCAGAAAAGGGCAACAAAAATGATTAGGAATATGGAACGGCTTCCATATGAGGAGAGATTAATAAGATTGGGACTTTTCATCTTGCAAAAGAGATGACTAAGGGGGGGTATGATTGAAGTCTATAAAATCATGACTGATGTGGAGAAAGTAAATAAGGAAGTGTTATTTACTCCTCATAACACAAGAACGAGGGGTCACCAAATGAAATTAATAGGCAGCAGGTTTAAAACAAACGGAAGTATTTTTTCACACAATGCACAGTCTGTGGAACTCCTTGCCAGAGGATGTTGTGAAGGCCAAGACTATAACAGGGTTCAAAAAAGAACTAGATAAGTTCATGGAGGATAGGTCCATCAATGGCTATTAGCCAGGATGGGCAGGGATGGTGTCCCTAGCCTCTGTGTGCCAGAAGCTGGGAGTGGGCGACAGGGGATGGATCACTTGATGATTACCTGTTCTGTTCATTCCCTCTGGGGCACCTGGCATTTGCCACTGTTGGAAGACAGGATACTGGGCTAGATGGACCTTTGGTCTGACCCAGTATGGCCGTTTTTATGTTATGTTCAAGAATTTCTAACAACAACCCTCCTCATCCTTGGAAGTGTTTCTTACTTAATATAGTTATTTAAAGAGAGTACCACAGACAGTCACTATTCCTAAGGGGCGGGGAAAAGGAATAAGGGATGTATTAATGTTTGTTTGGATGTCTGCAGTTGTATACTAAAGCAAACCTCAATCCACCATGTTATCCTAACACAACTTTCAGTCTACTTATGACACACATGAGCAAGTAACATGTACTGCTGAAAAAGGTTTTGGATGCATGTCACCTGTGCTGACCTTTGGCAAATGAAATGTTTTATCTACAAATGAAAAATACACATTGGACAAAATAATTAAGAACAAACTAATGGATTTAAACTAAAGTGCAATGGCTTTGAAAAGGACACTGAAATAATTAAAGGAAATGTGACCTACTCTCAAACTGTGGCCACACATCAGAGAAACGATTGAAAGAGCTGAGTCAAACACAGAATACAAAGCTAAACCCACAGAATATAAATCAGAGGAATTTACTGTGCAATAATAAAACTCTGTAATTAATTGCAGCATTTGGAAAGGTAAGGAGAAGATCAGCAGGGTTAATGTTAAAATTGTGGTATGAAGTATTATACTAAGCTAAAACAAATTAAAACCTATAAAGGCTAGGAAAATTATATTTGTGATGGGGTTCAAAATATTTTATATACAATCTGAAAGATATTCATAAAGTCAGCGTTAGTCAATATTTTAGGTTAGTATAGAAGATGTTAGTATTTTAAATCAATGTTGAGGACAGTGTAATCTAAGAAAGCAAGTTAAAATGAAAACAAAGCCAGAACAGGCAGCATGAGGCATTTTTCCATTTTAATAAACCATAGATTTCTCAAGTGGCTATTAAAATCCCAATCCTGTGCTGAATCTGCTTGCTTGGAGCCCCGCAACTGTGGAGTATTATTGAAGCCATTGCGGTTCCATGTGGGTGCAAAAGTCAGCACTAGCAGTCCTATTGCAAGATTGTGGCCTAAAGAAGTAATTATCTGCTCTCTTGCCTGGTACCTGTTAATTATGATGAGGGTTAGGCCCTTCAGTAATTCCACCCGAAATCTTTTCCTCTGACTTGTATGTGTGCATATATTAATATTTCGATTAAGAACACACCATCTTCCATGGGGATTTTTGAGTTTATATATTGGTATTGCTTTATCTTCTAATAATAAATGTATCTATCTATCTGTCTATTTTAGAGTTATTATTATGCTACAGTAGGTAATCTATTTTAACTCATATTTTAGTTGTGTTCCCTTTTTCAATTTTACAGTAGAATATTTTACCAAATGATAATGTAAAAATATTTTAATATAATAGTACATAAAACATCTTAATAGCTTTATTTTTATAAGTGATATATAAAGAGGTATATCTAATGTATGTATACAGTAGTCCTATATAGCAGGAAGCATTTGGCATAAAGTTAATTAAATATGTAGGGCCATCTGTGAAGCATACATTGCTAGCATGTGGAGAAACCTATGTAGTTTCTACTCATCCTGTAAGTTTCCCTTTGAAATTTAACAGGAGTTACCTAAAATCCCAAATAAATCCCTGCAACCTCTCTGCTTCCATTTTTGCATGGATGTCACTGAACATATCTGTTTAATAATTCTGGATGGGGCTTGACGAAATATGTGACTGTGTATTCCAGAGATTAACTCCACTACTTTTGATTATGCCAGGTTACTACGGACAACTTAGCTGAGTGATTTCTTTAGAAAGAATTTAACAGTAAAAAATGTAGCAGGTAGTAAAATGGAACCATTTCATAGTGTAGGGTGGAAGAGCTTTGCAAAGCAAATCTATTCATGTCAATGCTATTACGTTTTCCACTAGCATATGGCTATAGAGAAGTTAAAGTTTGCAGAAGAAGTTGCAGAAAATCTGTAGTCTACCTGATCCTTATTAGTGCCACTTGGCCTATGTGATCATCCCATACATTGGAATAAAGACTATTTCAAGGGTTGGATTGCTTGCAGAGTAAACATACAATCCAGATAAACAAGCAGGTCCCTCCAGTTATCCATTCATGTAGAAAGGTGGCATTTGCACTCTGTGTTAAATTCAAGGCTGAGCTCACAAGGATAGAAACAATGCAAGTAATACAAAAAATTGAGAAGCCAACAGAATGGGCGAGCTCCTTAGTCATTCTGGAGAAAAATAAAAGCCAGGTACACATATATGCTTAGATTTGAGAGACCTCAACAAGGCTATAAAAAGAGAACATGTCAAATTGCCAACTAGAATAGAGATTATGGCTCATACTTGTGAATGCACAATATTTCAGTAAACTGGACGTCTCTTCAGGATTTTGGCAGCTAAAATTAACTGAAGAAAGCTCAAAACTATGCACATTTAATACCCAATTTGTAAGATACAGATACTTATGCCTACCCTTGGGCATCACTTAAGCACCAGCAGTGTACCACAAAACCATACATATGATATATGAACATATTAACTGTGTCGACACCTCAATGGAAGATATCATCATCTGGGGCTCAACTAAAGAGGATCATAATTGTAGACTTTGGGAAGTTTGGGATTCAATTAGAACTGCAACTAAATCAGGAGGAATGTGTTTTAGAGGTTACAAAACTGATTTTTGTTGGAGATATTATTTCCTTTGAAGATGTAAAATAAGAATAAGATTTCAGCCATTGAAATTATGCTCCATTCCCTGCCAAAGAAAGATCTTCAATGGTTCCTGGAAATGTTAATTATCTTAGAAAATTCATACCTAATCTATTTACAAAAGCAATAGCTTTGAGGAAACTCCTAGAAAATAAAAACAGGAGGAATCATGGGAAGGTTTGAAACAACAACTGATGCAAGAGCCAGTGTTGAACTTCTACACAGCAGGCATGCGTATTAAAATTTCAGGTGATGCTTCACAGTCTGGGTGAGGTGCAGTGATTTTACAGAAACACAATGATTGTTAGCAACTAGTGGAGTACGCATCCAGCTCACTGACTGATGCAGAAACCAGATATGCACAGATTGAGAAGGAGCTTTTAGGAATACTGTTTGCCTGTGACTGATTCAATCAGCATATTTACCTTCAGAAAGTGGATGTTGAAATGGACCACAAGCCCCTGAGAGCATTATTTGGCAAGTTGCTAAATGACTATACCTTAAGGATTCAAAGAATGATGATAAAGCTGCAAAAATAAGATTTGGTTGTGACCTACATGCCCAGTAAATTCACATTTACTGAGTGAGGATGCACTTTCCCGAGTGGTGACTCCCACTATGAAACCAGAAAAGGCCTCAGAGATAGAGATGCAACCATATGTAAATCTGATTGTAGAATCAGTTACCCTCACTAACCAAAAACTTCAACAAATAAGATGGGAAATGGAGAATGATGAATCATTGGGGATCCTTAAAGAAGTGATAATTAAAAGGTGGCCTGAAGAAATAAGCAGTTGCTATCCAAGTCTAAGAGACTATTGGAATTGCAGACATGAACTTACTGTGATAGATGGGGTGATTTTCAAGGGTAGCAAGGTTGTAATACCAATGAGCCTCTGAAAAGAAATGCTACAGAAGACCCACAAGGGTCATTTAGGAATTGAGAAGTGCAAACAACAAGCATGAGAGGTGATGTATTGATCACAGATCAATCACGACATTACTAATGTGGTAGGAAACTGCTTCTCAGCCTTGAAATACAAGCCATTCCAACAGTCAGCCATTGAGATCTCACCCAGGTCTACACAGGATTTATGAGAGGGTAGGAACTGACATTTACATGGCAATCAGGGGATTATTTAATAGTCACAGAGTATTATTCTCGGCACCAGAAATTGGCATAGTTCACAGTACTAGTAGTAAGTCAGTGACAGCTGGCATTAAGGGAATATTTTCCAGACATGGAATTCCAGATCAAGTCTTTAGCAATAATGAGTCACAATTTTCCAGCACAGATGAAGCAATTTGCCATAATCGGGATTTTTGTCACAAAATATCAAGTCCAAATTACCCCCAGTAGAATGGATATGTGTAAAGGTCTATACAGACACTAAAGAACTTTATGGAAAAAACTTTAAACAGTGGCGGTGTTCTGCAGAAAGCTTTATTAATTTAGCAAAGTACACCTCTGGAGAATGGCTTTTCTCCAGCTTAGCTGTTAATGGGAAGAAGAATCAGATCTAATTTACTAAGCACTGATAGCTTGCTGAAATCTCATGACAGTGAAGTCATACGGAAGACAAAAAACTTAGAAGTGGAAATATTATTTTGACAAAAGGGCCCAGGTGATAGAATGTGCCTGATGGATCACACTGCTAATACGTCAGCCAAAGGAGTACCATAAAGAACTGCTGCATCCAAGACCTTGTGAAGCCCAGGCAGACCAAGAGGACACATTTTGGTGTAATCGAAGGGAGCTCAATGTAATCCCATAAATGTCAAAACGTTGATAGTGGATGTGGACTCTGGCATTTATCAACCAACTGATCATTTATCATCAACAGGCAAAGGAGAAACTGGCAAGGAACAAGAGAGCAATTCAGACACTAATGAAAGGCTCATACTGAGAAGTTCATAAAGGGAGATCAAACAGCCTGATAAACTAATAGTGACTTGCTAATCTGCCTGGAGAAGGGGCACCTGAAACAAGTGAGTGATGAAGACTCACTCCAGAATGATGTTCTGGTAATCTCTCCTTTCTAGGTAGTTGACATGTTGGGTATATGGAAACTTACTAGTTGGGTCGAGAATTTAATATATATGTTATTAGATAGTTGTTACATTATCTTCTTTTTTTAGGAGAGAAGAGGTAGAGAAATGTTTGTGAAAGATTATAATGTAGAAAGGCTCCCTCACAAGAGATAGTAACATAAAATTAGGAATTCTCAGATATGCCCTGGAAGCAGGGGAGTGGAGAACAAAGGGTAGCTGCGTACAGCAGTTTACCACGGATGTGCTCTGTTTTTTAATAAAAATGTATTCCTTTCTCATTCAGTGTTTTGTATAATAAACCCTCAAGATCATTAGAGGTACTAGTCAATATTTTCTTTAATGATTTGGATAATGGAGTGGAGAGTATGCTTATAAAATTTGCATATGGCACCAAGCTGGGAGTGGTTGCAAGCACTATGGAGGACCGGATTAGTATTCAAAATGACCTTGAGCAACTGGAGAATTGACCTGAATTCAAAAAAATGAAATTCAATAAAGAGCAGTGCAAAGTACTTCACTTAGGGAAGAAAAAATCAAATGCACAACTACAAAATAGGGAATAACTGGCTAGGCAGTAGTACTGCTGAAAAGAATCTGGGTGGATGACAAAGTGAATGAGTCAACAATGTGATGCAGTTGCAAAAAAGGCTAATAGCATTTGGGGGCATATTAACAGGAGTGTCATCTGTAAGATACGGGAAGTAATTGTCCCTCTCTACTTGGCACAGGTGAGGCCTCACCCAGAATTGGAGTACTGTGTCCAATTCTGGGTGCCACACTTTAGGAAGATGTGGACAAATTAGAGGAGAGCAACAAAAATGATAAAAAGGTTAGAAAACCTGGGCATGTTTAGTCTTGAGAAAAGAAGACTGAAAGGGGACCTGATAAGTCTTCAAATATGTTCACGGCTATTATAAAAAGGACTGTGATCGATTGTTCTCCATGTCCACTGAAGGTAGGACAAGAAGTAAAGGGCTTTATCTGCAGCAAGGGATTTAGGTTAGATATTAGGAAAAACTTTCTAACTCTGGGTAGTTAAGCTCCGGAATAGGCTTCCAAGGGGAGGCTGTGGAATCTCCATCATTGGAGATTTTTAAGATCAGGTTGGACACCTACCTGGGGTGGGGCTGGACACAGGAACTGAGAGCAGAGAGACTATGTTCTTAATGACCTCCCTGCTGGCAGCATGGAGGAGGGAATGCCTAACTCAAATGCAGAGGGGGCAATAGCTGACTGAAGTGACGGAAAGGACTAAACTGGGAAATGGAACATAGGGGAGAAGAAAGAAACTGGGACTAGGAGCCAGATGAGACTGGGGCAAGTTGGGCAAGGAGCTGTGGACTGGGAATTCTGTGGGGAAAGTATTATATGATAATGTAATTGGGGATGAATCCTGGTTGCATAGTGAATGAGACTATTGTCTATAGGGCCCTTGCCTCATTTATTGCAGAACTTGGAAGGTGTGTACTATTTGCAGATCTGGTAGAGGCAGGACTAGGACTGCCCAAAACTAAATGCTGGGGAACTCAACTAAAGGGGGAGGAACAACTAAACCCAGGCTACAAATGAGTGCATGGGACAACGAAGGAAAAAGCAGGGAAAGAAGTGAGGGGGAAAGTTGAAAATTGGGGATCCAGAGGAAGACACTGAGCAGAGAACCGTGAACAATGCTCACTGCTCCTCAGAGGTGCCTAAGGAGTCAGTGGACACCATCCAGAGGAATTCTGCCTGGAGATGTGTGACAACTAAGGACCACAATCGCATTTTATTGTTCAGATGGAAAGCGATCACCATGGGTTTTTTGGGGTTAAGCCTAGGTTTCCAGCATTGGAAATAGTCAGCCATTGTGCTAAGATCTCAGGTTAGGGTGCAGCTGATGGTATGGAAGCTTGTGTTCTGAACAGCTAGGTCAACTCAGATAGTAACAAGCACCGGTATGATGCTAGAGTTCGTTTGCAGGAGCTCCAGCCAGGGGGACAGAGTTCAGTTGTGAAATGTGGGTGTTGCTGGCAAACACAAGATAGCCAACAGACGGAAGGCAATAACTTACCTGGTGGTGGAAATGCTGGGAGATCTGCAGGTCTACAAGATTAAATGTGAAATGGGGCCAGGGAAAAATAAAAACAAGACATAGAAACCTCTTATTACCTGTGGGGGGATTAGTTGGCGCCCCTTATGAAATGGACTATGACATGGTACACCTAGGTGGCAAAAGGATGCAGACCTGGGACTAATCTACCCCCTACTCAGCAAATCTGAGAGTGAGTGTGAAGAGGAGGACACTCCCACAGTGTATCTTAGAATGGAGGTCAGATTCTGGCCTCGATCAGCGGGACACAGTGAGAGCGCCACTTCTTTGGCCCTAAACCCCATGGTGGAAGCATCTAGGCCCATTGCTGGCACACCTATGAAAACAGCCTGGGACAATGAGTCTGTCCCACTAGCATTCCCAGGCCTCTTTGAAGAAGACAAACCTGCGATGACACACTTAGGTTGTTGGACAATGGGGACATACAGGTGGAAGGTGTCCCTGGTGCCTGAGACTCTCCAGTACTAGAACAAGAGATGTGGCGGCCTATGAAAATAGCTGAGGGACCCTCAAGGAGAAACCCTCACCATCCCTAGCCCAAGAAGTTCCTCCTCCCCCTGCAATGTCCACTTTCAGTCAGCATGACAGGGTTATAAGGCCAGTAAGCAGGTTAACTTATGATGCACCTGAGGTGGTCAGTGAAGAACCAGTACACTTAGATCATAGACGTGTGGCATAGTAGGCTTCCTCAGACCCTTTGGGGACGACTAGTGGACTTGGTATAACATGGTGTGCGATTTGCCAGAACAACAAATTCTCACCTTGGGGGAGGATGTAAGCAGGGTCTAAATGAGCTCTCCCCTGACATCTAGTGATGAGCTGGAGGAAAAGACTTCAGGCACAGACTGTGTTTGCATAGACATGCCTACTCTGCCTAGGTGCACAGCATTATAGAGCTGCTTTACCAAAATGAGCACTTTTGGCAGATGTTGAGTTACAAATCACTGTAGTGTAGATTGCAGAGGTAATGAAATGTTTTTATCCTTATTGTATGAGTAAAGGGCAGCAGAACTCTACTTAGCCTGCCCTGCTTGAAAGGCTGACCCTAAACTGAACCTCACTCACTAAGCAGGGGGGTAGGGATGCCAAATCCCAGTAAAAGAGAGAATGGATATGAGAGTGCACAGGTGCTCCTACCTGGTGGTGGTTGCTCTGCCTAAAGAGCCTTAGGTTATCAGTGTATGTCAGCATAATTTATGTCACTCACGGAGATGGTTTTATTATATTGACGAGAGAGCTCTTCCCGTCAGCATAGAGTATCTTCACCAGATGTGCTGCAGCGGCACAGCTGCAGCACTGTATGTGTAGACAAGCTACTAGACACTATTTGGCCTTCCCTCTCTAGTGTTTAAAGACAGAGCTAATTAGACTCAATTGAGAATCATTGTTTCAGTTCAGTGATTACCAAAACTGAATCAGTGATAAGCAGGTCTAGGACTAGGCCTTAGACCTGCTGTAGGGACAGTGTGAAATGAAAGACAATGCAGAGGCTGTATAGGCAGTGAGGTTCCCAGCTACCCGGTGAAATCATTAAGAACTGAAATCACTAACAACCTGGCTGGAACTTCTCAATATGGCATTGCAGAAGTGGCAGTGAGAATCCAACAGCAGCAGCAGAGTAAAGCAGCGGCAGCAAGCGACCACCAATAACCGAGAAAAGCAGTGGAGGAATCAGCAAATAGCCAGTTGCAGAGACCCACGGTAACCAAGGAGACATTGTTTGACACCTCCCCACATCTCGTTCTTTCTGTGGTGGGAACTGAACCCCGGTAAACCCACCTCTGAGTCTTCACTAACCAAGAACAGCCAACTGTGCATGTGGTGCAACAGAGGGAGAGGGGAGTGATGTGTTAAAGGGACATTCTTTTGTTGGATTTTCCCACCACAATGGATACTGCCCAACACACTGTGGGGTCAGGTTAGCTTATGGTCATATGCTTTTGAATGTGGTTGTGGTGATCTCCCAAACTAATGCTTGGTTCCCTTTACTTTTAATAAAAGTTCTTTTGCTATGCACAGACTCCGTGCTTGCGAGAAGGGAAGCATTGCCTCTTAAGGGCACCTAGGGGTGATGTTAAGTTTTCCCAGATTACTGGATGAGGGCTTGAGCCAATTCTGTTTTGTATTATTCAGAGGAACCCCTAGATACTGACCTCAGATCTTGTTGCTGCCGGCTCCTTCTGGCAGAAGAGTGACACTCACAACATAATTTAAAATGGCAGTGCCCACTACAGACAGGTAATTATAATAACAACAAAAAGCCCTCACCTGTGTTACTATGTATTGTCTGGCATTGTCAAGACTGGTTTATGGCACCCAAAATGTTAAGTAGATATTCATCATATTACTAATTCCTAGGCTGGTATTCAGGAAACACTGCTGTTTTGTTGACACACTATGTGCAGAAAAATTGGAAATTTAGTTTAAAAATTGGCCTCCAAACAGATATTCTGGTGCTCATCCAGCAGTAGCATTACATAATTTAAACAACTTTTACACGTATATAAAACATCTCAGTGCAGAAAATGTAGTGCCATAATAAATAATTTAGAAACAGTTGCCTGCATGAGTATTCTGTCAGTAATTTAGTTCTGTCTCTTCTGCCTGACAGCTGTGGAATATTGTGTGCATGATACTAACAGCTAAAAGACATTGATACAAACAAAGCCTATTCAGCATTTTTACAGTGGTGGGATGCATTAATAATGTAGTTGTCACAAGGTAGTCTGACAACAGGAATATATGTTAATATGTATTGTCAAGCCCTTAGGCCATGGGAACAATGGCTTACATTGACAGTGTGGTTCTATTCTGCAAAGTGAATATGTAAACTTGGTGCCTTCTTTCTCAACAGGGTTGAAATCCTGTCTGAACTGAAGTCAATACGAGTTTTGCCATTGTCTTCAATGGGGCCAGGATTTCAACCTACATCTTGTGGATTCTGTCATATCTCCTTACTTTAGTGCTGAAAGTCAGTTTTTAACTGCATTTTGCTCCTGCTAGCACTGCACAGCCAACACAGCTAAGGGAGAGCTGCCAAAGCATTTTGCTAGCAGCCTGTAATACACATTGGAAGTGCCATTTGGGGGATTTAAAGGTTTTGTTCTGTTAAGTTATAGTACATGCATGTTTTTTTGTACTGCATTGGTGAACTCAATATTCACTGAAGTTCTTCAATGAAAAAAATAATTTCAAGGTTTTATTTTATTTTTTTAAAGAAGATGGGAAAGGGAAGTGTTACACCTGCAGAAATTAGACTGCAGAATCAGGGCCTACACATCCTTCCCCGTGTTTCTTCCACCAAATAGCTTGTTCTGAGAAATGTTGATGGGTTTTTTTTATATGGAATAGTTCTGTATGCTAATAACGCATTAGTTAATTACATAGATCGCAAGTGGATTTGGAGTATCACCTGCAAGGAGCTCTGACTGGGATGACTGATACATATGGAGGGGAATAGCTCAGTGGTTTGGCCTACTAAACCCAGGGTTGTGAGTTCAATCCTTGAGAGGGCCATTTAGGGAAGTGGGGTAAAAATCTGTCTGGGGATTGGTCCTGCTTTGAGCAGGAGATTGGACTAGATGAACTCCTGAGGTCCCTTCCAACCCTGATATTCTATGGTTCTATGACAGTAAGGATGGCTCTGGAGAGGATTTCAAAAATACACAAGCTTGCCCTTCCACATAAGTGGGATCACAGAATTTGCCCAGTCTTGTAGAAGAACACCACCCCAAAACCTGTACTGCACCTTCCTCTTACTTAGTTCCGTTGCTCTTTCCTTTTTGGTTTTCCTAAGTAGTCTGGCCATTCCCCTGTATAAAAACTAGTCTGTTCTGTAGCTACCATTCATGCTCTTCTATGCCTTGTGTGACATCAGAACAGCACCCTACCTCCTCATAGACTGAAACTTACTAAGAAACATTTATTTGAAAATAAAATGAAAAAGTAGAATTTGCTGCTCTAAAATGTAGAAAAGAATCACTTTTATATAATAAATATGTGTGAGAACTGTACTCCTATGGGTATCACATCCCTGACTACCAGGGAGGTTTATATAGCTTCTTGAACTGTCAAGCAGATTCAGCCCTGGTCTACACTACAAACTTATGCTGGTATAACTGTGTTGCTCAGGGGTGTGGACCTAACTCCCGGTATAGACAGAGCTATGTCAACAAGGGTGTGTGTGTGGGGTGGGGGGAGTTGCGGCTTTTCCCATCGACATAGGTGTGACATTGTGCAGTCTATATGGTTTTATAAAAATATGGTAATGAGTGAATATAATGTAACTGGAATATGCTTCATGCAAAAGGTCTCTCGTAAGGTACCATTATATAATGCCTGCATCTGTAACTTTCACTCTATGCATCTGAAGAAGTGAGGTTTTTACCCACGAAAGCTTATGCCCAAATAAATCTGTTAGTCTTTAAGGTGCCACCAGACTCCTTGTTGTTTTTGTAGATACAGACTAACACGGCTACCCCCTGATACTTGATTACAAAGCTTATAATCTACTGAGTGTGATCATCCTATTTGTATAAATGTACCACTCTTGTATCTGGGACTAGAAATATAACTCTGAGGGCCTATTGTAATTATGCAAAGTGTGGGCCATTAATGGTGGTTTGGAATTTTAATGGCTCCTATCAACCAGGACAATTGACTGGGGCTCTGTTTGCAAGCAAGCCTTCCTGTGAATTAGGCTGGGAGAAATGAAGGCTTGGGGTCTTACAGTGACATGTGATCATGTCACATGAACTGGAATCCATCTTTAACCTGGTGCTTTTCCAGTGGGGGGGGAGGGTGGAAATCCAGAGAGAGACAAAGGATTCCCGCCTTATGCAAAAGATATATAAAGAACAAAGAGGGAGAGCCATCATGAAGAATCCCCTAGCTACCACCTGAGCTGGAACAAGAGCTGTACCAGGGGAAAGAACTGTGCCCAGGCCTGGAAGGTGTCCAGTCTGAGAAAAAACTTACTGAAGCATCTCTGAGGGTGAGATTACACTGGTCTACAATTTTTGAGAAGTCGTCTGCTTCAGAGATAAAATGTGCTATTTATTATGTATTTTGATGTGCTGAATTCAAATATGACAATTAAAACAACTGATTGGCTACTGTTTCTAAGATATTTAAGTTTTTACATTTTATGTCTATGTATATTGTGTAGATAGTAGAGTTTTAATCATCAATTGTAAACCTAGGTCTTTTCATGTGTTTATGGTTGCTTTACATGATAACATTTCACCTGTCCTGTTTATGTAACACTTTAAAAATCAGCCAAAGGGTTATATAAATAAAATTTATTATGAAACAAAAGGCAAAAAACTATTATGTACATAGTTTAGTCCTATTCAGTGTCTACTCGGCGCTTCTTGGCTTGTCTCTTGTATTCATTAAATGGAGCATCTCTTGTCACTGTCCAGCAATAGTCTGCAAGCATTGATGGGCTCCATTTGCCCTGATAGCGTTTCTCCATTGTTGCAATGTCCTGGTGAAATCGCTCGCCGTGCTCGTCGCTCACTGCTCCGCAGTTCGGTGGAAAAAAATCTAGATGAGAGTGCAAAAAATGTAGCTTTAGTGACATGTTGCAACCAAGGCTTTTGTATGCCATGAGGAGGTTTTCCACCAACAACCTGCAGTTGTCTGCCTTGTTGTTTCCGAGAAAATTTATTGCCACTAACTGGAAGGCTTTCCATGCCGTCTTTTCCTTGCCACGCAGTGCATGGTCAAATACATCATCTCGAAGAAGTTCACGAATCTGAGGACCAACAAAGACACCTTCCTTTATCTTAGCTTCACTTAACCTTGGAAATTTTCCACGGAGGTACTTGAAAGCTGCTTGTGTTTTGTCAATGGCCTTGACAACGTTCTTCATCAGATCCAGCTTGATGTGTAAGGGTGGTAACAAAATCTTCCTTGATTCAACAAGTGGTGGATGCTGAACACTTTTCCTCCCAGGCTCCAATGACTGTCAGAGTGGCCAATCTTTCTTGATGTAGTGGGAATCTCTTGCACGACTATCCCATTCGCAGAGAAAACAGCAGTACTTTGTGTATCCAGTCTGCAGACCAAGCAAGAGAGCAACAACCTTCAAATCGCCACAAAGCTGCCACTGATGTTGGTCATAGTTTATGTACCTCAAAAGTTGTTTCATGTTTCAGATTGCATCATTCATTGTTTTGCCTAAAAAGCAAGTACTGTCCAAACCCAGTCATAGATTTATTTATAGATCCAGTCAAAGATGTATTTTAGTCATTTCTGGTTTAAATTGAGATCTCTTCCCTTTATAACTCACTTATCCTCCGCCATTCCCAAGTCAAGGGTCGTATATACTGACCCAATAGCATATCTTGAAAACTAGAGCCAATCAACAATTTTAAGCATCATTTTCGTTCTCAATGACCCAGAATTAGTAACGTTTGACTACATTTATTTCAGAAGCATTTTGGCTGTAGAGCAGTGTTTGTATTCAGTTTGATTAGACATGGATTTGTGCATTTTATCTTATTTTGTTTGGTGACTTACTTTGTTCTGTCTGTTACTACTTGGAACCACTTAAATCCTACTTTCTGTATTTAATAAAATCACTTTTTACTTATTAATTAACTCAGAGTATGTATTAATACCTGGGAGGGCAAACAACTGTGCATATCTCTCTATCAGTGTTATAGAGGGCGAACAATTTATGAGTTTACCCTGCATAAGCTTTATACTGGGTAAAATGGATTTATTTGGGTTTAGACCCCATTGGGAGTTGGGCATCTGAGTGTTAAAGACAAGCACACTTCTGTGAGCTGTTTTCAGGTAAACCTGCAGCTTTGGGGCAAGTAATTCAGACCCTGGGTCTTTGTTGGAGCAGACGGGAGTGTCTGGCTCAGCGAGACAGGGTGCTGGAGTCCTGAGCTGGCAGGGAAAACGGGAGCAGAGGTAGTCTTGGCACATCAGGTGGCAGCTCCCAGGGGGTTTCTGTGATCCAACCTGTCACAATAAGTACTCCACCTCCCCAAGAGGCGGTAGCTATGCTGAATAAGCACACCCATCGGCGTAGGCAGCATCTTCACTAAGCGCTACAGCATTTTAGAAAGGTTTTGAACTATCAAATTGCACATAGAGCTAGCACATGATGTTGCTGTTACCTTATCTTCTGTTCCTCCTTTTGCTTCTATTCTTTGTCACTCTCATTGTCTTAAATTAGATTGAGAGCACTTGAGGGAAGGGAGCATATCTTTCTCTGTGTTTTTTGTACTGTGTTGAGTACATCAGTCCCTAAGTCCAACTGGAGCCTTTGAATGCTACAAATAATAAGTGTTTAGAAAATTTCAAAACTAGTAGCTGTAGAGAAAGACCAAAACAAACATTGAATCTGAAGTCCCCCCACCCCAAGATTTCAGGGCAGGGGTTAGCTTCAAATGTCTGAACTGAATCTGCCTCCAAGGTTTTGGTCAAAATGCTAACTGTTTTCTGGTTCTAGTTCAGAAAGGGTCCCAGGTTGCCAAAAAAAGTCTCATGAGAATTTCTGATTTTATAAGATTTCCATTGTTCCAAGATGAATGATGAAATCAGCAGTCTTTCAAGATCTGTCATTTGAAGCTAACATCTCATGAGACCAGCTCACAGAATTTCAGTGTCACTGAATCAAAGCCATTGACCTTGAACCTGAACAATGGATTTAATTCTATTCCAGATCAAACAGGTCCTAGGGAATTTTTTTGTGTGTTTTTTTAATTTGGGGGGATTTATACCTGCAGATTTTATCTGCTATTCCAGGGATCGGCAACCTTTGGCACGCGGCTCGCCAGGGTAACCACCCTGGCTGGCAGGGCCGGTTTGTTTACCTGCCACATCTGCAGGTTCAGCCGATCATGGCTCCCACTGGCCGCAGTTCGCCATTCCAGGCCAATGGGGGCTGCAGGAAGCAGCGCGGGCTGAGGGAGCCGCGATCGGCTGAACCTGCGGACGCGGCAGGTAAACAAACCAGCTCGGCCCACCAGGGTGCTTACCCTGGCGAGCCGCGTGCCAAAGGTTGCTGATCCCTGTGCTATTCCTTTCATGTTTTGCCTTTCTTTAACAGCACAGGGATTGCTATAGTATATCTTGTATCATGAGAATAGATTGCAGGTCTAAACTAATCCTGATTTGATATGGAAAACATCTAAGGTTTTAAGAAGCTTGCTGGAATCTGACCATGCTTAAGTTTTTCACATTTCATACGTCCCTAGATGTAATTTTTATTGCATAATCTTTCCTGTATGAGGAGTCTGATAAATGGAATGTGCCTCATTTTAGATAATAACCACAAGGTGGCATGCAATACATATAGAAATACTTAACAGGAAGAACACAGTAGAGATAATCGATGGTATGTACTTCCTCTACAGTGTCTGGAAGTTTAAAGAATTTTGTAATATTGAGTCTAAGTATGTCAATCTAAGTATCTTGGGAGTGTCAGCCTATTCCAGTCCTAGTTTCTCAAACAAGACAAAGAATAAAATGGACTGGATACCTCTTAGCGTGGTTTTATATTCTCACTCACTCAATCACCATAGTCAGATCAGAAGTTTTAAAAGATACACAGAGAAACTGTTTCAAACAAAAACCAAGCTTCTACAGTAGCTGTTTGAATGTAGTGGAAATCCCTGTGGCAAACTTAGAACTTTTAAAAGTTTCCTTTTAATAAAAAATGTTTCTTTGCGTATTCTAACCCAGCCACAGAAATTTGTTCTACTCAGATAGATGGAGTTCAGAACAGTCAATGGAAATCTCAGAAAATTTCTCCTGTATGGTCCACAGAACTAAAACAATTTTAGTTGCCTCACTCTGCATGATATATGCACCTGTGATGGGTGACCCTCCAATTTAGTTTAAACTACTAAGCTCCAGGGCAAACTTTTTAAATTAAAGCTAAAGCATTCCCCTTTTTCATACAAATGTAGATGATATGACAGGTGTGTATTGTTGTTGCCTAGCATCTGAGGCCTGAGCCCACTCATGCTGAAGACCACAACACATGGAGAAAGCGAGTTTGAATATTTCTGCATTTTTTCAGTTGAAGGTGGTTACAGGAATGCTTAACTTACAGCTGAGCTCTATTCTTATGAAGTATTCAATGACCCTATGACAGGAGGTTTGGGGGGTTGGTGGCCTAGTGGTTAACACACACAACTTCCAGGCCTTTGCCTCTCTGTCAGGGTAGTAGAGGTGCCTGCTCCTGACCATAGGCCAGGAATCTTTGGCTTTCTACTTGCATCTAGGCCTTCGCCTTCAAGGGGGTATTGTTGGGGACCTGGACCTTCCCTCTCCATCAGGTCCCAGCCCAGGGACCTGTGGGAAGGAACTCCGGCAGGGTCTTTCCTGCAGCAAATCTAAGTTCGTTTCTCTGGGCTGCTTCCTACCTTTTCTGTTTGGGGCATGGTCCCTATAGTCCAAACAGTCACTCAACAACAACAAAGGGAATCCAAAGGAGCAGTGTGCTGCAGGTTCTCAAAGGGGGGGGAGGGGTGGCTAGAGAAGGTAGTGCCCAAGAGCTTACCCACCCTGTGGTCCCCTTTCAGGCATCAGCCTCCTGTCTGGCTTCCTGGAGAAGGCTTCCTCTCTGCTGCAACCTGTCCACCACCCTTTGCCTGGGCTTCTGAGCCCCCCTTTAATCAGCTCCTCTAGTAAGAGCATGCTTGGCAGGCCCAGACGGCTGGAGCTATCTGGGCCCAGTATTGCTGCCTTACCCCTTCGGGCACTGTGGGGTTTGTATACCCATCACAGACCTTACGACATCTCACCGCTTGGTTGTGCGAGAGGAATGGGGTCACAGTAGAAAACGTGTGGCCAGTGGCTTTAAATCTCTGAAAGCAGCATTATTCAAATTTTCTGAATCTGGGACCCAGTTGGGGTCCACTTGTCCAAAAATATCTAACCTCATATAGATAGTCCTTGATTTATGTCTATTTCCTGCAATACTATTCACCAAAAAATTCCTATTTCTACTTGTTTTTTCTCAAGGATCTTTTATTGAATGTACCCTAATCAAAATAGTTATGCTGTAAATGCTGAAAATAAGCCTAACATCATCTACAGATGACAAGGCATTAATTATACTTGCATATGACAAGAAGAGATAACCATGCTTGTCTTTTGAAAACCAAAGAAACAATTAACATGGTTGCTTAATGTCAGTTGACTGCAAATTCCTTAACATTAAAGAGAAGTGCTAATTGCTAAAATTCTTAGATTTATTACATATTATTAAAGTCCAAAATGACCTACATCTAAATTAATGAGGATGAACTACAGTAAAAAGATAAATTTGCTAATGAGATTGTGAAAGGCAGGGTTATCAAAAAATATGTTAATGCATAGGGTTGATAGCAAACACTAGTATAGTTGTCATGTTTAAAAAAGTAAATTTTGATGCACAAACCTTATTATATATAGTGCAGCAATTGAGTAAATGATATCCAACT
Source organism: Emys orbicularis (assembly GCF_028017835.1). Lineage (NCBI taxonomy): Eukaryota > Metazoa > Chordata > Testudines > Emydidae > Emys > Emys orbicularis. The sequence continues at coordinate 47,095,276 of NC_088684.1, read as the reverse complement.
ATATAAGAGGGTTTCTGGTGGAGATGGACCTGAGTCGCAAAGTTTGGACTCCGGAAGATCTGCACTTCCTTGAAGTTTGAAGGGGTACAAATCCGAAGTTCCCGTGTGAGACCCACAGTCTCATCAGGGGCTCAGTCCTGCAAGGTGCTAAGTATCTCCAACTCCCACAGAAGCCAACAGGCATTGAGGGTATTGAGTGCCTAACAGGATCAATTCCTAGTAGTCTTACCCATGAAGTTCATACTTGTTAATTTAGATGTAGGTCATATTGGAGTTTAACTTCATGGTACATAGACCTATAAGTTTTGGTAACTAAACTCTAGTTCTGATGAGATTATAAATTATAAGTATGAAGATGTTTAGTGCATACCTAAAGGGAATTTTTCTGTCCAGGCTAATACTGGCTTAAATTAAAATCAAGTTATCAGCCTCCTCAGATGTGGTGCTACAAAAGCAATGGCATTTTAGAGATTTAAAATATATAGGGTCACATTACCCACCCCAGATTGAAAACTGTGGGAGGGAGGACATTCCCCCAATTTCTTCCATTGAGGGAATGTAGAAATTGTCCCAAGCAGAAAAGGGGGTGGGGCCTGACCCCAAACCTAGCAGACCGCTGGGGCTCATCAGACCAGGGCCATCTCTTGGTAGGCCATTTGTCCTCGACACTGTGCTACAGTTCCAAATGTAAATTGATTGAGGAAAAGGAGGTAACGCAGCATACGTATGTGTTGCCTTTTCCAGGTAAGGTTTTCCAACACCCTCTCCCCAGCCCGTCCACACCTCTTTCCATCCTATCCTGTCCAGTCCCTGCCCCCTACACTAGTTCAGTGGAGATGGCTCCATTGGGTCCTTGTGGTGGGGGTTGGAAGAGGATTAGCACCACACAGGTGTGTGAGCCACCTGTGTGCAAAAGGAGGAGAGATCCGTGCATGGAGGACGCCTCTGTGCACATATATAAGGGGGGCCAATCTGGCCCATAGATATCAAAATGATTAAAACACAGGATGGCTTTGTTATGAACTATCACAGCTGATCAGACACAATTACTGGAGTTTCAGAGAGCCACCAACTAGCCGTGGTACCTTACCCTGATATTATATTGTGATATTTGTATTATGATGTATCATCAGAACTTAGCATCATCACAGTGTAAAACAATGTAACCCAATGTTAGGATGAGTACTGAGAATATTATGTGACTCAGATTCTGCTAAACACATTACCTTCTCCTCCTCTTACTTCATCACTGCTGGATAGGAGCCTAGCAACTTTGGCCTGTTTATGTAGTGCTTTCTGTGATGCCAGTGTGTTGCAATAGTTGAATACATATATATTCACTCATGTCTGCTAACTATGTTCCTGTAGCGGGGTGAACACCCGCTCCAGCCCGGAAGGGGTTGGAAAAAACCTGCAGAGGGCTGGGGCGGGGCCAGGGAGTAAAACCCTGGCTGATTGGGGAAGTGGCTGCAGCTGGGGCCACACCCCAAACCAAGCAACTGGGCCTTATAAGAAGGCCAGGGAAGCCAGAGGGAGCAGTCTCTCTCTGACTGGAGAGGGAGATAGGCCTAGCTGCTGGGGAACTCACCCAGGGGACCTAGAGTGAGGCAGGGCTGGGGAAAGGCCTTAGGAGCTGGGAAGCCCTAGGCCAGCAACTCCCCAGGCTGCAGGGCCTAGTTCTAGGTCTACCTAGGTATTGGGCTTGCAGAGGGGCAGCCGGAGGGTGGGTAAAGGCAGCCAGTCCAAACCCCTTGTTGCCTGTGATGATCAGCTGATAGACTACAGTCCGCCGCAGGGGCTAAACAGAGACTGGCAGTAGCCACGGCTGAGGTGATGTGGGGATAGGGGGTGGGGGTTCCCCTCGGGTGGGGGGAACCCAGGAAGACTGTGGGGTACTGCAGGAGGCAGAACCCTGAGACAAGGGCACTGGGGTCCTGGGAGGGACACGGGGGCCAACGGCAAGCGGATCACTGGCCTGCAGAGGGCGCTCCTGGGTCAAAGAGTTAATTCCCCAGGACGACCAGCAGGAGACGTCGCAGGGGTGAGTCAACGCTGTGCTACAGTTCCAAATGTAAAAAACCACTCACCAAAACATTATGAAAACTTCAGGTAATTCCTAAAAGATTTTAGGTCTTTAAAAACCATGAAGTGATTTGGGACAAGTATAGTCTTGCTCCCATGTATCTCACGCTAACTTAAAAAAGAAGCTGTACCAAGGAGTACTTTAGGCATACAGGGTAATGAGGCAGCCTCTTAAGGTTCCAAATTCCACTGCTGTAGCTGCCATTGTCAACCAGATTTCTGTGTGTGTTTCCTCATGATACAACTGCTGAAGTAGACAGAACCAGGGTTTAAGCCAGGGGATGCATGGGGCAAACATGGAGCGGTTACTCGCCTTGTACAGTAACTTGAGTTCTTCAAGATAAGTCCCTCTATAAGTGCTCCACCTGAGCAGGATATGCACTCACCTGAGCAATCTTGATCAAAGATTTTTGTCAGCAGTGCACGCGGGTCCGCACCTGTGCCCTAGACACCCTTGTAACCTTCATATCAGGTATATAGAGAGGGGCGGACCCACCGCCACTCCAGTTCCTTCTCAATCTCAAAAGTCCCATGAAAGAGACTCTGAAGCAGAGGAGAGGAAGGTGAGTAATGGAGGACCCATAGGGGAACACACCTTGGAGAACTCCAGTTACTGTCCTTCTTTGAGTAGCATCCCTATGGGCAATCCATGTCAGGAGACGCCCAAGCAGTACCTTCATCATGGAAGAGGGTGCCCAGGAGGTGGATTCAGTACAGATTGTAGGACAGCATCTCCTGGAAGCAGGCATGAGAGCATCATGCTGGTAAAACATGTGCAGCAAAACCAGGTGCCTACCCTGCAAATGTTTGAGATGGGTACATTTTTGAGAAGTGTTACTGAGATATGAGCCCTGGTAGAATAAGCAATAACTCTTGGAGGGGATTGAACCCCTGCCCTGAGGCTTCAAAGCACGGCAGGACACAACCTGCAATCCATTTAGACAGTCTGTGGGAGATTGGATGTCCCTTCATTTGTTTTGCAATAGAGATGAAGAGCCTAGGGGAAACCCAAAAAGGCCTACACTCCTGTTGAGGTAAAAATCAAGAGCTCTTTTAATATCCAGTGCATTGAGGCTTGCTGTCAGGCTCTGGGTTCTAGATGGTCAGGTCTGGTGGTTGGATAAGTGGTCAAAGCCAGACATAGGGTTGGACTGGGCCAAGACGGGGGCAGTGCTGAAACCCGGGTCTACAGATAGGCTACATTTCAGAACCAGGGTTAAACTCCATGGAAAAGCCAAATCAGGATTGTATTCAGAATCAGGTCAAAGCCGGGTTGGCGTAAGTCCAAGGGCATGGGGGTCAAGAGGTGAGTGCAAAGTTAGAAAGGGTCAGGAACAGGGCTGGAGCAGGATCCGGGTAGGGCAAAGACAAGGCTGAAGTGGGCTGGAACCAAGCTTGGGCAAGGCTGGGGCAGGGACAGGAAATGGATCAAGGGCAGGCTGGAATAGGGTGACCAGACAGCAAATGTGAAAAATCGGGACAGGGGGTGGGAGGTAATAGGAGCCTATATAAGAAAAAGACCCAAAAATCGGGACTGTCCCTATAAAATCGGGACATCTGGTCACCCTAGGCTGGAAGCAAAGGGAGTCTGACACCATGAGGCAGAAGAAGGGGTGTTTCTGGCCAAGCAGTGCTGTTGCTCAGACTAACTTGCAACTCTTGAATGGTCAGTGAAATACCTGTACCTGGGGGTAATCTGATGCAGGCCCTGCTCAGGGATAGGCTGCTGCAGCGTGACTGAGTACTGAGTCACTGCAGGTTCTGCTTATGAGATCACTCCGTACAGCTGAGCTGCTGCAGCATGTTTGAGTGATGAGTCACTGCAGGCTTTGCTGGAGGGATGAGTCGTGGCAGCTAAGTGAGCAGCCCTGGTCTGGCTGTCGGTTTGCCTCACACTTCTCTAGAAAAGGGAGGCTTGGGGTAAAATACTGGTAGGTGACTCCTGATTAATGTGGAATTCAGAAGATACTTTAGGAAGGAGGAAAGGATGTGGATGTAAAGTGTCAGATTTTAAGGTCAGAAGGGAACGTCGTGATCATCTAGTCCAGGGATCGGCAACCTTTGGCATGCGGCCCATCAGGGAAATCCACTGGTGGGCTGGGATGGTTTGTTTACCTGCAGGATCCACAGGTTCGGCCGAACGCAGCTCCCACTGGTCGCGGTTCGCTGTTCCAGGCTAATGGGGGCTGTGGGAAGCAGCGGCTAGGACATCCCTCGGCCAACGCCACGTCCTGCAGCCCCCATTGGCCTGGAACGGCAAACCGAGGCCAGTGGGAGCTGCGATCGGCCGAACCTGCGGATGCTGCAGGTAAACAAACCATCCCAGCCCGCCAGCGGATTTCCCTGACGGGCTGCGTGCCAAAGGTTGCCAATCCCTGATCTAGTCTGACTTCCTGCACATCACAGACCACAGAACCTTACCCACCCTCTCCTATAATAGACCCATAACCTCTGGCTGAGTTATTGAAGTCCTCAAATCATGATTTAAAGACTTCAGGTTACAGAGACTCCACCATTTACACTAGTTTAAACCTGCAAGTGACCCATGGCCCATACTACAGAGGAAGGTGGAAAAAAACCCCAAACAGGTTCTCTGCCAATCTGACCTGGAGGAAAATTCCTTTCTGAACCCAAATATGGTAGTTGACTGAACTCTGAGCATGTCAGCAAGAAGCACCAGCCAGACATTGGGAAATAATTCTCTGTGGTAACTCTCAGCCCTCCATGTCTAGTTCCCCATCTACAGCCGTTGGGGATTTTTGCTACTAGCAGTCACAGATGGGCCACATGCCATGGTAGGCAGTCTCCTCATACCATCCTTTCCATAAACTTATCAAGCTCAGTCTTGAAACAAGTTAGGTTTTGCTCCCTCTCCTCCTCTTGGAAGGTTGTTCCAGAACTTCACTCTGATGGTTAGAAACCTTCATCTAATTTCATGCCTAAACTTGCACTTTGCACTGGATGGAGTTGTAAAGAGATCTACCTGTGCATGGCCCCAGGTAAGATATATCTCTTAGAACACTTTGTTGTTCAATTCTCACTCATGGTCAATGCTGAAATGTCTGCTGAGGGAATCTGCCACTGTGTTCCATAGTCCCAGTAGATAAACCACTGAGATCTGTATGTGGTGTGATATGCATCAGTACCATAGTTTCATGGCTTCAGCACTTAAGGATCTTGCTCCTCCTTGCAGATTGATGTAATACATTGTTGCTCTGTTATCCAGAATTATTTTGATTGAGTGGTTCTGTTACCCACACAAAATTCTCTGTTACTCACACACTCAAGGGCACCCACCTTTACCCAGTTCCTAGGCCTCAAGGCGTAACCCTCTTAATTTAGGCACCCCCACCCTTTCCCAGTTCCTAGGGCTCCCAGGCAAAAAGCACCTAACTTTACCCCTCTGTGGGCTCTGGGCTCTACTCCTCCGTGGGCTCCAGGCAAATACCCTTTCCCTGTGGACTCAGGGCTTAATCTTTTGTGGGTTTACCGGGTCTTTTACCAGTGAAAGAGCCTTACACAGTAATATACTACATAACCTCTATTTATTAACCATCACCAAAAACAGAATGCACACGCTACACATACAGTGCTCACCACTCCCAATAAGACAGATGAACTATTCTTGATGGCCAGTCAGGATCAGGTCCATCTGGGGGACTCCAGTTTCTGCACGGTGTCATTGGCAGAGTGTTGAGGTCTGGCAGCTCTGATCTTTGGGGCTGTGTCCTGGAGGGGTTCCCAAATAACTTCTTTTTGGACCCCAGTTTATACAGTGAAATTTGAGTCCTTTTTAGTTATACCTTAACCAATCATTATACTAAAATTTTACTAACCAATCCTAACATAGTGTAACAAAATTCTTTAACCAATCCTACCCCACCACTTTAATTAATTTACACCTAGCAAAATTAATTATGTAACAAACAATTAAAGAACCAGACAGAGACCATACAGATAAACAATAGGGAAGTGGGGACCATAATGACAAAACAATGAAAAATGAGGATTTCACAACCACAATTATTGATAAGTGATTTCTTGACAGAATGCTATCAAACTAAGTTTTCTTTAACCATCTTAAGATCTGTTTCTTTATCTGGTGATAGTGGGTGCCATTAGGATGGGGTCTCCTTCTTAACAGCCTGATATTACATTGTTTTAATGTAATTTAGATGGAATGTGAGGATGTGACTTCCTGCTTCTCAGCTAATGGCTACTGCTTGGCTGCTCTTTTAATCTGGCTGCAGGCGAAGGCCTTTGTCTGCAACCATACTGTAAGGCCTAAAGCCTAAGGCCTTATCCTTATAGTTCTTGATGTGTGGTAGGAAGTGTGGGCAAGTGTAGTGGTCTGCTCTGAGCTCCAATATGTTGATATAAAGGTTGTCTCCTGAAGGGTCCATTTTCCCTGAGCTATGATGTTTTGGAAGCATGCACCCCAACCTATTAGAAAGGCATCTGTGGTGATAATCCTTGTGGGAAGAGGCTGTACAAATGGAACTCCCATGCACTTTGGGGATACTTCCACCAGTTCAGAAAGAATCGAGGATCTTCAGAGGTACGGACACCTGCTTGGATAGATTGTGTCTGTTAGGCGTGTAGAACTGTAGACTGTTCTCAACCATGTTTGAAGACATCCAAGAGTGAAGTCTTGCTAGGGAAGTCACAAATGTACAGGCTGCCATATGGCCCAGATGTTGTAGGCAAGCCCTTGCAGTAGTTTGTGGACTCCGTTGGGTTGTTGTAACAGCGCTGGACATTGTGGTGAATCTGTCCGTGTGCTGTGGCAGAAGAGGAATACCAGAGTGGTGCCAATGAAGTCTATACATTGTGTGCGTTTTAAGGTAGACTTCTCCGCATTGATGCGGAGACCCAGAGAGTGAAACAAAGACAGGGCCTTGCTGGCTGTGCTTCAGAAGGGAGCAGCCTTGCAGGAGCAAGTCGTCCAAGTAGGGAAAGATAATGCCAATCTGGCAAACATAGGCTGCTGCGGTTGACCAAACTTTGATAAAGACCCTTGGGGCAATGGAAATGGCTCTACATGGCTTCTCGGTGCACAACATGGTCTTCTTAGTTGGTACCATGGTAATGGTACCAAAAGGAATGGGAGCCTCAGCAGTACCCATATTAGGACATGAGGTCTCCGAAGACCCAGATCAAGGAGATGACTTTCCCTTTTTCTTTTCTCATTCCAGAGAATGGGGTCTCTTCTTCTTGGAGGGGCTGGAGAGTACCCCAGAGCCTCCAGGGTCTTTGCATACCATGGAAGCAGAGGTGGTCAGCAGAACCAAAGGGCCTCAGAGCGCACTCCACAAGTAGTTCAACTCAGATTTTTAGATCTTCCTTTAAATCCTAAGTAGATCTTACATCTAGAAGGAGTATGGGTTTCTTCTAAGCAGCGGAGGCAGCGTGAATGTCTGTTGCTGAGAGGAAAGGACCTGTGGCAGGTCTGGCAGGATTTGAAGCCCAGGATCTTGGGCATAACCTGCACTCGATGCTGTGGATGAGGCCCAAGGGAAAAAAACCCTGAGGGCCCAAAATGGGCAAACAAGAAAAGGGGACAGGGAACCCCCTCAGAGCATAAACTTGTGCTAATAATAGAAAAAAATAAATAAATACCTAAGGGAAAAGGTATAAAAAAGCAAGGTGTAGCGAGCTAAGTGGCTCAGCTAACAGACACCATGATGCTCCATCTCAAGCCACAGGCAGTTGAGAAGGAACTGGAGTGGCAGTGGGTCCAGTCTTCCCTATATATCCTCGTATTGGGGAACAAGGGTGTCTATGGCACAGTGCAGATCCATGGGCTCTGCTGCATAGGCATAGTTTGGGGGGAGAGGGGAGCATCCCCCCCCCCAAACTGCAAGCCTCGGGCAGGTACGGAATTTGTCCCCTCATATGCAGCCCTGTTGGCCTAATTGGAGCTGCCCACCCAAACTACTCCTATGCTCTGCCAACAAAAATCTCCAACCAAGAGCACATGGCTGCATACATATCCTGACATAGAACACAGACAGTGCTTGAAGAAGAATATGAAGTTTTGTCTCTGAAGAAAGCAGGATTTGGGAACTATTTCTCTTTGATGCTGACTTGATTATCTAAGCAAAACAGACTTTACAGAACTAATCACCAGAGTTGGTACTTGTGATATGTAAAGTTTTGAAAAAATAATATCTGGAATAATTCATGAGAAAAAATAATAGGATTATCTGTTGTGACCCTATACCTCGCAGTGCGCCCTGCAGGTCCACAGGGCTATTTTGGACTATGGAGTTGGAGTGGGGCGCTTGTTCCAGAGCTGATTAGAACTAGGTTATGGTGTTGGTGTCTGTATGTTAAGGCTGATTCCCCACTCTGGCCCTTTGAGTGCAGAAGGTGGGGGCCCGCAGGACTTTAAAAATTAATACTTGCCACTTCAGGCTTGTATTACTCCCAAGGTTACAACTTTTCTCTGACCTTGGATTGGTAGATGCTGCCACCACCCAAGTGCAAAACCCCTCTGATAGCCCAAGAAGGCGCACTTGGGAATTCCTTCCTGTGGGGTACCCTCACGCCCTTTCACCACCAACTCTCCGGGGAAGAGCTGAGACGGGGGAAAAAAAGGAAATTAGCTGTTGCCACCAGCTAATTAAACAACATGTGCACAAACCTTTTAAGACACAAAAATCCAATTCTGTTCTTAAAAAATTTTATTTAAAAAAAAAAAGAAAAGAAAGAAAATACATCTGGGAACTCAGGCTATTGCTAGATTTTAAAAGTGCAACTACACGGATTAAGCACCAAAAATAGCTTTATTGAGGTCCAGCTTAAAGGTTACAAGCAAAACAAAAGCACCTGGGGTTAGCACAGAGGAATCCACAAGCCATAAAGAAATAAAAGGGATAAATCTAACCATGTCTTACTAGACATTTCCTGATTTACTTACATATCTGGGGTTTTAAATGAGTAGTTTCTAGGTATGATATTGATGATATTTTATACCTGGCCCAAGCTTCTTACAGCGTGGCTGTTGCCCTGTCCGCCTCTCCCCGGGAGAACAACAGACAGATAAAAGGGAGTTTTTTCTCAATTTTAAAAAAGTTCAAGCCTTCCCATTGGCTTTTTTGGCCAGGTGCTCACTCACTTCCTTTTGCCTATGCATAGCATTGAGACTTTTTTTAACACTTTACAGGTAGAGAAATTAGAGAACAGCTACTAAAAGGGATTTTATAGCTACTGGCTGGATGGGTGTCCATAAAAGGGAGCTACCCCCCACCCTTCATTTATCACATGCCCCCCAAATCACAGACAGTGTTGGCCAGCCTGGTTCAGGTTGGGTCGACACCTGGTGGGATTTCTTCCTGGAGGTTTAGGACAACAGAGTTAATAAGATACATGCACCTTTAATTTTACTACTAAGTACATGAAGAACTAAACAGTATTTTCCACATTTTAAGGACTACAATGACTTAGAATACAGGGACATTTTTACCCGGCTGATTCTGGGAAACCTTCCCGGGAGAGTGCATCAGCCACTTTGTTAGAGGCTTCTGAAATGTATTGTATCTCAAAATTGAAGTTTTGAAGAGCTAACCTCCACTGGGCGCCATAGAACCTGCACGTGCAGCAGCAGCTAAACCGGCGCAAGAACTCAACCGGAGCCTAAAATACAACCTAGTGTACCAGTGGAGAGTGGTTCACAGTTGACGGAGACACCCCCATCACCTGCATCGCTTCCATTGGGACCAAGCCCAAGTCAGCCCAACCCAGCGAGGAACTAATGTCTCCAGCATCAAGGGAGAAGTTCCAGGCGGAGCAGGAAGTGCATAAGAGCCTCAAGGAAGCTTGGACGGTGGCACGGATTGACCCACCACCTCTCAGCACTTCTAATAGGTCCAGGTTTGTTGTAGAAGGAAGACTCTTATACAAGGAAACCCTTTCTGGTGGGCACAAGGAGGCATCCTGGCATCCTCAGAGGCAGTTAGTAGTTCCAACTAAGTATAGGGAAAAGCTCTTGAGTTTAGCCCATGATCACCCTAGTGGCCATGCTGGGGTGAACAGGACCAAAGACCATTTGGGGAAGTCATTCCACTGGGAGGGAATGGGCAAGGACATTTATACCTGTGTCCGGTCTTGTGAGGTGTGCCAGAGGGTGGGAAAGCCCCAAGACCAGGTCAAGCCACTCCCCATAAGTGAGGTTCCATTTCAGCATGTAGCTGTGGATATTCTGTGTCCTTTCCCTAAGAAGACACCCAGAGGATGTCATGGATTTTGCCACCCGATGGCCGGAAGCAGTAGCTCTAAGGAACAGCAGGGCTAAAAGCACGAGCCAGGCATTGGCAGACATTTTTGCCAGGGTAGGTTGGCCCTCCGACATCCTTATGGATTCGGGAACTATCTTCCGGGCAGGGACCATGATACGTCTTTGGGGAAATCATGGGGTGAACCACTTGGTTGCCACCCCTTACTACCATCAAACGAATGGCCTAGTGGAGAAGTTTAATGGGACTTTGGGGGCCATGATACATAAATTCATAGACTCATAGACTCATAGACTTTAAGGTCAGAAGGGACCAATATGGTCATCTAGTCTGACCTCCCGCATGATGCAGGCCACAAAAGCTGACCCACCCACAACAGAATCTTCCAGCCTGCGACCCCTGCCCTATGCTGCGGAGGAAGGCGAAAAACCTCCAGGGCCTTTGCCAATCTACCCTGGAGGAAAATTCCTTCCCGACCCCAAATATGGCGATCAGTAGAACCCCGAGCATACAGGCAAGATTCTACAGCCGGACCCTCATTTTACCCGCGATGGCATGTTAATGCCTAATTGACTAAAATCACGTTATCCCATCAAACCATTCCCTCCATAAACTTATCAAGCCTAATCTTGAAGCCAGAGAGGTCTTTCGCCCCCACCGTTTCCCTCGGAAGGCTGTTCCAAAATTTCACCCCTCTGACGGTTAGAAACCTTCGTCTAATTTCAAGCCTAAACTTCCCCACGGCCAGTTTATATCCATTCGTTCTCGTGTCCACATTACTACTGAGCTGAAATAATTCCTCTCCCTCCTTGGTATTAATCCCTTTGATATATTTAAAGAGAGCAATCATATCCCCCCTCAGCCTTCTTTTGGTTAGGCTAAACAAACCGAGCTCCTCGAGTCTCCTTTCATAGGAAAGGTTTTCCATTCCTCGGATCATCCTAGTGGCCCTTCTCTGTACCCGTTCCAGTTTGAGTTCATCCTTTTTAAACATAGGAGACCAGAACTGCACACAGTACTCCAAATGAGGTCTCACCAGCGCCTTGTATAACGGAAGCAGCACCTCCCTGTCCCTACTAGAAATACCTCGCCTAACGCATCCCAAGATCGCATTAGCTTTTTTCACAGCCACGTCACATTGCCGACTCATAGTCATCCTGCGATCAACCAGGACTCCGAGGTCCTTCTCCTCCTCCGTCACTTCCAACCTATGCGTCCCTAACTTATAACTAAAATTCTTGTTAGTCATCCCTAAATGCATCACCTTACACTTCTCACTATTAAATCTCATCCTATTATTGTTACTCCAATTTACAAGGTCATCCAAGTCTCCCTGCAGAATATCCCGATCCTTCTCCGAATTGGCAATACCTCCCAACTTTGTGTCATCCGCAAACTTTATCAGCCCACTCCTACATTCGGTTCCGAGGTCAGTAACGAATAGATTAAATAAAATCGGACCCAAAACCGAACCTTGAGGAACCCCACTGGTGACCTCCGTCCAACCCGACAGTTCACCTTTCAGTACTACCCGCTGCAGTCTCCCCTTTAACCAGTTCTTTATCCACCTCTGGATTTTCATATCGATCCCCATCTTTTCTAATTTAACCAATAATTCCACGTGCGGCACAGTATCAAACGCTTTACTAAAATCTAGGTAAATTAGATCCACCGCATTTCCTTTATCTAGAAGGTCTGTTACTTTCTCAAAGAAGGAGATCAAGTTGGTTTGGCACGATCTTCCTTTCGTAAACCCATGTTGTAATTTGTCCCAATTGCCATTCACCTCAAGGTCCTTAACTACTTTTTCCTTCAAAATTTTTTCCAAGACCTTGCATACTACAGAAGTTAAACTAACAGGCCTGTAGTTACCCGGGTCTCTTTTTTTCCCCTTCTTGAAAATAGGAACCACATTAGCTATTTTCCAGTCCATTGGTACCACCCCCGAGTTTACAGATTTATTAAAAATTATCGCCAAGGGGCTTGCAATTTCTCGCGCCAGCTCCTTCAATATTCTAGGATGAAGATCATCCGGTCCGCCCGATTTAGTCCCATTTAGCTGGTCTAGTTTGGCTTCCACCTCTGATACTGTAATGTCAATCGCCCCTCCTTTATTCCCCTATGTCCCGCTCCCTCTATTCCTAAGCCCTTCATTAGCTTTATTAAAGACCGATGCAAAATATTCATTTAGATATTGTGCCATGCCTAGATTATCCTTAATCTCCACTCCATCTGCATGCTTCAGTGGCCCCACTTCCTCTTTCTTTGTTTTCTTCCTATTTATATGGCTATAAAACCTCTTACTATTGGATTTAATTCCCCTCGCGAGGTCCAACTCTACACGGCTTTTGGCCTTTCTCACTGCATCCCTACATGCTCTGACCTCAATAAGGTAGGTTTCCTTGCCGATCTCTCCCCTCTTCCATTCTTTGTACGCTTTCTGTTTTTTCTTAATCGCCCCTTTGAGACGCCCGCTCATCCAGCTAGGTCTAATTTTCCTGTCCACTAGCCGTTTCCCCTTTCTCGGGATACAGGCCTCGGACAGCTCGTGCAACTTCAGCTTGAAATAATCCCAGGCCTCATCTGCCTTTAGCTCTCTAAGTATGTTAGCCCAATCCACTTCCCTAAGTAGTTGCCTTAATTTATTAAAGTTGGCCTTTTTGAAATCGTAAACCTTAGTCACAGTTTTATTTCTGTTAATCCTTCCATTTAGTTTAAACCGAATTAGCTCATGGTCACTCGAGCCAAGGTTGTCCCCTACAACCTTTTCCTCAACGAGGTCCTCACTACTCACCAGCACCAAATCTAAAATGGCATCCCCCCTCGTCGGTTCAGCTACTACTTGATGAAGGAATTCATCTGCTAGCACGTCTAGGAACGTCTGAGCCCTATGATTGGGACCTAGTGTTGCAGCAGTTGCTCATTGCCTACAGGGCTGTACCACATCCCAGTTTGGGGTTTTCACCCTTTGAACTCGTTTATGGCCACGAAGTTAAGGGGCCATTACAGTTGGTGAAGCAGCAATGGGAGGGGGTTACATCTTCTCCAGAAACTAACATTTTGGACTTTGTAACCAACCTTCAAAACACCCTCAAAAACTCTCTAGCCCTTGCTCAAGAAAACCTACAGAATGCTCAACAAGAGTAAAAGGCCTGGTATGATAAACATGCCAGAGAGCGTTCCTTCAGAGTAGGTGACCAAGTCATGGTCCTGAAAGCGCTCCAGACCAATAAGATGGAAGCGTCGTGGGAGGGGCCATTTATGGTCCGAGAGCACCTGGGAGCTGTTTACCTCATAGCGTTCCCAAACCCTACCCTAAAACCTAAAGTATACCAAGTTAATTCTCTAAAGCCCTTTTATTCCCGAAAAATCAAGGTTCTCCAGTTTACAGCCCAGGAGAGAGACAACACTGAGGGCAGGGCCGGCTCCAGGCACCAGGCAACCAAGCTGGTGCTTGGGGCGGCACCTGGAGGGGGGCGGCGCGGCGCTTGGGCCGCCGGGGAGAGCCGAGCCCCAGCCGGGGCTCGCCGCCCTCTCGCCACCCTGCCCCCGGCGCTCTGGCCGCTGGGGAGAGAGCCGAGCCCCAGCCGGGGCTCGCCGCCCTCTCGCCGCCCTGCCCCCGGCGCTCTGGCCGCTGGGGAGAGAGCCGAGCCCCAGCCGGGGCTCGCCGCCCTCTCGCCGCCCTGCCCCCGGCGCTCTGGCCGCTGGGGAGAGAGCCGAGCCCCAGCCGGGGCTCGCCGCCCTCTCGCCGCCCTGCCCCCGGCACTCTGGCCGCCCGGGGGAGAGCCGAGCCCCGGCCGGGGCTCGCCACCCTCCCCCCGCCGTGGGGAGAGTGGAGCCCCCGCCGGGGCTCGCCGCCCTCCCCCCGGGGCTCCGGCCGCCCTCCCTCCCTTCCCCCCCCCCCCACGGGGGGGGGGGGGGGCGGCCGGAGGCTTTTTTGCCTGGGGCAGCAAAAAAGCCAGAGCCGGCCCTGACTGAGGGGCCTGAAGGAGTGTACTATGAAGGAAAGCCTTTCTATGACCATGGGGCACAGCAACAGCAAATCCAGGAGCTGTGCACCAGCTTCACGCCAATGTTTTCAGCCACTCCAGGACGGACAGAAAGGGCATACCACTCCATTGACACAGGCGATGCTTGCCCAGTTAGAGCCCAACCCTACCGGATGGCTCCTCAAGCCAAAACCACGATAGAAAGGGAGATCAAGGACGTGTTACAGATGGATGTAATCTGCCCCCTGAGAGTGCATGGGCCTCTCCACTGGTTCTGACACTGGTGGGGTTTCAAGCATGGACTCTGGTGCTGACTGCTCTGCCAGTTCTGATCCTTGGGTTGGTTCTGGCTGGGTCCCAGGAACTGGATCTAAGTGCTGCCATTGACTCTGGTCTGGGGTCTGGTTCCACCACCTCTGGCTGGGTCCCTGGGCCTGTGGTTTCAGGGGACACAGACTGGGTCCTTGTAGGAGGCTCAGGAATGGAGTTAGGTGTGGAGGCCCGGCTGTGGGTGACCATCCCCACCCTTTTTGTTAGTCTCACATGGTTGGCTAAGTCTTCTCCCAGCAGCATGAGAATGGGATAATCGTTATAGACTGCAAAAGTCCATATTCCTGACCTGCCCTTGTACTGGACAGGCAACTTGGCTGTAGGCAAGTTAAGAGTTGGCCTTAAAGGGTTGCACTGTCACTTGGGCCTCTGGGTTGATGAATTTGGGATCCACCAGGGATTGGTGGATAGCTGACACCTGTTAGCCCCATCCTAATTCTGGTCTTTTGTTTGAAAAGTTCGTACTTGTTCATGTGTTCTTTAGGCATTTCAGCTGCCACCTCAGCTAAGGGTCCACTGAGTTGTGGCCTCAGCTCCACCATATACTGGTCTGTAGGGATGTTGTACCCAAGGCAGACCCTTTCAAAATTTTCTAAGAAGGCCTTTGTATCATTGCCTACCTTGTATGTGGGGAATTTCTTGGAATGGGGAGCGGTACCTGGAGGAGGACTGTTAGGGCTACCTGGTTGATCCAGCTTAGCCCTTTCCAGCTCTAACTGCTTCAGCTCCATTTCCACCTCCAAGCGCTTCGCCTCTCTTCTCTCCTCCACCTCCAAGCGCTTCATCTGTAGGAAGCTGGATGTCTGGGCTTGATCTGGGTCTGTCTTCTCCATGGCGTGCCACTTTGGGAAGACTGGTTGCTCTAGGGTTTCGGTGCCCGACCGCAACCTCATGCACAGGGCTGCCCTACTCTAGCCTAACTATTTCATTGCCACAAAGTTAGAAAAAAAATAAACTGCTTGTTGGACTCCCTGGCTTTGCAGGCTGAACCCTTTGCATGCCTGTTCCCCCTCAGGCAGCAAGAAAAGAAAAGAAAAGAAAAGAAAAGAAAAGAAAAGAAAAGAAAAGGAAGCGGGGGGGACTCCCTGGCTTTGCAGACTGCCAGAAGGAAAAATATGTTCTTTTAAAATCCTGAGGTCTGTGCCTCTGGTTCAAAATGATCCCACCTTTGCTACCATGATTATTTTATACCTGGCCCAAGCTTCTTACAGCATAGCTGTTGCCCTGTCTAACTCTCCCCAGGAGAACAACAGACAGACAGACAAAAGGAAGTCTTTTCTCAATTTAAAAAAGTTCTAGCCTTCCCACTGGCTTTTTTGGCCAGGTGCCCACTCACCTCCTTTTACCTATGCATAACAGCGAGATTTTTTTAACCCTTTACAGGTAGAGCAATTAGAGAACAGCTACTAAGAGGGATTTTATAGCTACTGGTTGGCTGGGTGTCCATAAAGGGAGTTACCCCACCCCCCCTTCATTTATCACAGTGTACATTTAGGATGGGGCATAATGATTTCCCAAATATTCTTCCTTCAATTTAACAGAAAAAAACAACTTTCATACTTTAAACTTAACAGAAAAACAAGTCTTACCTCTAGAAAATTCAATATATGAAGCTAAACAGTCTTGCAAATCAAAATGCAAACTTCTCCTTCATTCAGATGTAACCTGATAATATCTAGGTGAGTATGCCAATATGTACATTTCACCAAACCAGTTTGGCTACTTCATCTGATCTGAGGTTTGTATGAATCCTGGGAATTCCCTTCACCAGCAGAAGCGTTTCTATAAAAACCTAGAGGAAGTATATGCACACACAAAGCTTGTTCTTGTCTTTCACTTGTTGTATAATCCCAACTCCACCCCATATCGGTAAGTAATTGAATAGCAAACAAAAAGCCACATGATCCTCTTTGTAGTAAAAAAAAAAAAAAAGTACAGCAAGGGCAAAGAGCCTCAAAATTATATTGCAGAGAATAGCTGCATCTGTATCATGTGATACAGTCATGAGAACAAAATGTAACAATCAGTGGGTGTGACTAAAAACACCCACTGAAGAAATTTTAAAGAAAACTTTTTAGACGATGTGTTGGAGAAGATACAGAGGACTGCTCTGGAACTGAGCATATAGTTCATAACATGACAAATAACTGGTTGAATTTCATATCTTTTTCTGTTCCCTTAACAGGCAGATTGTGAAATTCTTCAATTTCATTCACATTTTGCCTATATGATAATCTTGCAAACAGTTCATTGCAAATATTCAAACCTTCAAGAAATTCATGTTGTGTTAATTAGCTATATAAAGTATGTTCTATGATTGGATAATTATCTAACAGAACATGAATTTTGATTATAACTGAAAATACAAATTGAAATTTGCTTATCGTGAAGCTTTGAACACTTTAACTTAACATTCTCTTTCCACGGATATGTGTTAGTTAAGCTCAAAAGTTCACGTAGAGCGAGCAAACAAAAGAATGGCAGTCATGGTCAAATCAACATTTATTTATTAAAACACTATTTTCTCTGTTCTATCCCTGACTACACATATGGCAGCAAGGGCCACAGAATATGGAAATGTGTAAATGTTAACAGGAACTTGGCATATTTTCAGATTTAATAGATAAGAGTCAGGTCAGTCTTCCATCTACCAGTAAAATTGGTGTTATAAGCATCAGCACCTTAATACAGAAGAGGGCTGTGTTCTGAGTTCTTGACATGCTTTGGTGTTGCCTCATATGCTCTTGTAAATAGTCTTATCTAGGTGAGCTAGATTAGCTGCATTTAAGATTAACATTTGTTTATTCTTATGTTAGTCATAAGTAGTGAATTGTGATAAGGATTACTAGAGTTTACATATTTAACATAAAGTTTATTTAGCAGTAAATTATTTTGACAAAACACAACCACCTTTACCACTTGATTTTAATCACTGAGTCATGAAGTTCCTGAGTTATATGCCAAAACTGTAGCAGTTTACTATACAGTCTGCCATACAATTCTACACACAAGCTAAAAATTCTTAGTTATTGTACTGTCATACCAAAGTCCAGCACAAAAATGATTACACTCAGAATACTTCCAAAACATCTGCAAACTCCACAAAAGAAGGTGTGGTTCAAAGAAACGTGGGAGGAGTCAGGACAAAGCCAAAGTACTGAGAGCCTGTTTTTGCTCATTATTTTGATAATTATAGTTTAGTTTTAATTATTTATAATATCTTTGTAGATTCATAGATTTTTAAGGTCAGAAGGGACCCTTATGATCATCTGCTTTGACCTCCTGCATAACATAGGCCATAGAATTTCAGTAAGTGATTACTTCATCAAGCTCACACCTTCTGGTGAAACTAGAGCATTTTATAGAAAAACATCCAATCTTGTGTGCTGTAAAATTAATAAAATCTTGTATGTGACCACCTTAAGTTTGCAGTTACTA
Source organism: Emys orbicularis (assembly GCF_028017835.1). Classification (NCBI taxonomy): domain Eukaryota; kingdom Metazoa; phylum Chordata; order Testudines; family Emydidae; genus Emys; species Emys orbicularis. The sequence continues at coordinate 47,077,200 of NC_088684.1, read as the reverse complement.
AATTTTTGCTGAGAGGAGGAGTAAGATTGCCAGTTCTGTGGGCTTATTAGTAAAGTATGGATCAGCAACGTTTTTATCATGAATTACTAAAAGAAAGTGACCGCCTTACTATCAGCAGAAATATGTATGTCAGTGTGGCAAACTATAAGTGTCAGTGGATGCCTAAGCATACAGCGGCCACCAGCGGACTGAAAGCATGTGTGTAATCCATCTGAGCAAGGTGCTCAGAAAAGGACATTACACATTTCCATATTGTGTGCCCTCTTTCTACCATATGAGTAGTTACTTAATTAAATGGGAAACCTAACAGGTCTTTGAAGTTCACATTGCTCACAGGGAAGGATGTCAGGAGTGATACTGACCTGAATTATTACTTTATGTGACTGCAGTAATGGGAAACTTCTGAAAACCTTAGTTGTTGTTATATTTATCAATGATCATGTAGAGAGAGACATAACGTGTGCACTCCATTTTGAATGTTGACTTCATGACATACTGAGAATATAACAGCTGTCCTGTATGACCTCACAAGCTTAAGACATAAGTGGTAACAGCTCTATACATTGTTTACATGGCAGTTGTTCATATTATAAATAATCACAGAAGGGGCAGGTGATCAGCATAGGTGAAAGTGCTTCTCAGAATAGTTTGTTTCTGTGATGGTTTGGGGAAACTGTCCAATTTATGAATTCTGGGTGATGTTTATGAAGTTATGAAATACTGCATTTTTAATGCTTCTATGTGAATGTGGAATCCACGATTTGCTGACAAGACCTGTAGCATGTACCCATCAGACTAGGGACAACCGAGAATCATTGAACTTGGCAACTGTGCTTTGCACCAAACAATGGGTATGCTAAGGAGGATAACTGAGATGGGAAACCAGTATGACCAAGTGTCTCTGCAGGGGGCTGTTGGAGTGAAGGGAGTAGAAAATTCTCACACAGGACATAGTCAGAAGTAACAAAGCAGGTATTTAAAAAGAACTCATGGGGAAGGCTTTAGGAGAAACAGGAAGCTTTAGACAAGAGAGGGAAGAAATGACCTTGCTTTCGTAGCCAGGGGGAGAGGGCTAGTTTAGCTGTGCGACTAAGCAAGTTAAAAACCAGCTAACCTAGTTCAGAAGACAAGCCATGAGCTGCAGGAGATGGGTCCTGGATGCCCCCAGAGGACTCTGACCCCTGTCCAAAGAATTCTCTGAAGCAGTGAGAAAACTGAGGCAGATAAATGTGTGTAAGATTTTATTATTTTTGTCTAGAGCTGGGTATTTCTCAAGATCAGTGGTGTTCTAGAATCCCGTGCAAAGTTTGTGTGTCTTACGTGTTACACTTACATCAAGCCCCTGCAGAGGAAACTGTAAACCCAGAGGCTGTGTTTAATCTACAGGAGAGTTTGAGGGGTCAGCACTAGTCTCAAAGGCTAGGCAGTTGGACCACATGGTTTAAGCTCTCAGGAGATGATGCTAGACAGAGGATCTAAGCTCGCAGGAAGGGGTGCTAGACAGAGGATCTGCTGCCTGAGGGTGCACCTAGAGACCCCATAGCAATGTGGTGAGTATCCATGAGGTGAAGCTCTACTAGATCTGCAAAAAGAACAGGAGTACTTGTGGCACCTTAGAGACTAACAAATTTATTAGAGCATAAGCTTTCGTGGGCTACAGCCCACTTCTTCGGATGCATATAGAGTGAAACATATATTGAGGAGATATATATACACACATACAGAGAGCATGAACAGGTGGGAGTTGTCTTACCAACTCTGAGAGGCCAATTAAGTAAGAGAAAAAAACTTTTGAAGTGATAATCAAGATAGCTCAGTACAGACAGTTTGATAAGAAGTGTGAGAATACTTACAAGGGGAGATAGATTCAATGTTTGTAATGGCTCAGCCATTCCCAGTCCTTATTCAATCCTGAGTTGATTGTGTCTGGTTTGCATATCAATTCCAGCTCAGCAGTCTCTCGTTGGAGTCTGTTTTTGAAGTTTTTCTGTTGTAAGGTAGCCACCCGCAGGTCTGTCATTGAATGGCCAGACAGGTTAAAGTGTTTCCCACTGTTTTTTGAGTATTATGATTCCTGATGTCAGATTTGTGTCTATTAATTCTTTTGCGTAGAGACTGTCCGGTTTGGCCAATGTACATGGCAGAGGAGCATTGCTGGCACATGATGGCATATATCACATTGGTAGATGTGCAGGTGAACGAGCCCCTGATGGTATGGCTGATGTGATTAGGCCCTATGATGATGTCACTTGAATAGATATGTGGACAGAGTTGGCATCGGGCTTTGTTACAAGGATAGGTTCCTGGGTCAGTGTTTTTGTTCAGTGATGTGTGGTTGCTGGTGAGTATTTGCTTTAGGTTGGGGGGTTGTCTGTAAGCGAGGACAGGTCTGTCTCCCAAGATCTGTGAGAGTAAAGGATCATCTTTCAGGATAGGTTGTAGATCTCTGATGATGCGCTGGAGAGGTTTTAGTTGGGGGCTGAAGGTGACAGCTAGTGGTGTTCTGTTATCTTCTTTGTTGGGCCTGTCTTGTAGGAGGTGACTTCTGGGTACTCGTCTGGCTCTGTCAATCTGTTTTTTCACTTCAGCAGGTGGGTATTGTAGTTTTAAGAATGCTTGATAGAGATCTTGTAGGTGCTTGTCTCTATCTGAGGGATTGGAGCAAATGCGGTTATATCTTAGAGCTTGGCTGTAGACAATGGATCATGTGGTGTGTCCTGGATGGAAGCTGGAGGCATGTAGGTAAGTGTAGCGGTCAGTAGGTTTCCGGTATAGGGTGGTATTTATGTGACCATCGCTTATTAGCACAGTAGTGTGCAGGAAATGGACCGCTTGTGTGGATTGATCTAGGCTGAGGTTGATGGTGGGATGGAAATTATTGAAATCATGGTGGAATTCCTCAAGGGCTTCTTTTCCATGGGTCCAGATGATGAAGATGTCATCAATGTAGCGCAAGTAGAGTAGGGGCGATGATTCTGGTAACAGACCTTTCAAGGAACTGCAGGCAGGAGGAAGTAGGGCTGGGGAGAAGAGAGGGGGGGAGAGCAAAGGTTGCCATCAGGGCCTGATGAAGTACATCCTAGAATACTCAAGGAGCTGACTGAGAAGATATCTGAGCCATTAGCGATTATCTTTGAAAAGTCATGGAAGATGGGAGAGATTCCAGAGGACTGTAAAAGGACAAATATAGTGCCCATCTATAAAAAGGGAAATAAGGACAACCCGGGGAATTATAGACCAGTCAGTTTAACTTCTGTACCTGGAAAGATAATGGAGCAAATAATTAAGCAATCAGTTTGCAAACATCTAGAAGATAATAAGGTGATAAGTAACAGTCAGCATGGATTTGTCAAGAACAAATCTTGTCAAACCAACCTGATAGCTTTCTTCAACAGGGTAACAAGCCTTGTGGATGGGGGGAAGTGGTAGCTGTGGTATATCTTGACTTTAGTAAAGCTTTTGATACTGTCTCGCATGATCTTCTCATAAACAAATTAGAGAAATGCAACCTAGCTGGAGCTACTGTAAGGTGGGTGCATAACTGGTTGGAAAACCATTCCCACAGAGTAGTTATCAGTGGTTCACAGTCATGCTGGAAGGGCATACCGAGTGGGGTCCCGCAGGGATCAGTTCTGGGTCTGTTTCCGTTCAATACCTTCATCAATGATTTAGATAATGCATAGAGAGTACACTTATAAAGTTTGCGGATGATACCAAAGTGGGAGGGATTGCAAGGATTCAAAATGATGTGGACAAACTAGAGAAATGGTCTAAAGTCAATAGGATGAAATTCAATAAGGACAAATGCAAAGTACTCCACTTAGGAACAAACAATCAGTTGTACACATACAAAATGGGAAATGACTGCCTAGGAAGGAGTAGGAAAGGAAAGGAATCAGGAGGTCATAGTGGACCACAAGCTAAATATGAATCAACAGTGTAACACTGTTGCCAAAAAAAAAAAAGTGAACATCATTCTGGGATGTATTAGCAGGAGTGTTGTAAGCAAGACACGAGAAGTAATTCTTCTGCTCTACTCTGCGCTGATTCGACCCTAGCTGGAGTATTGTGTCCAGTTTTGGACACCACATTTCAGGAAAAATGTGGAATCTCCATCATTGGAGATTTTTAAGAGCAGGTTAGACAAACACCTGTCAGGGATGGTCTAGATCAGGGGTGGGTAACCTTTTTTGTATCGGGGACATTGACCCACTGAAAAAAATCAATAGCAGGCCATGCAATTTCAACTCAGCTGCCCGGGGGTGGGGCAGGCACAGAGGCTCGGGGCTTTCCCCCGCAATGGGATGAGCCGGCGCTCACGGTTCCAGCCCCATGGGGGGGGTGCTGAGACTTGGGGCTTCTCCCCATGGTGGGGCGAACCAGCACTCACAGCTCCAGCCCCACGGGTGGGAAGCCACAAGCCTCGGCGCCTCCCCACGGGGCTGGAGCTGCGAGCACCGGCTCGCCCCACTGTGCAGGGAAGCCCCGAGCCTCCGCTCCCCTTCCTCCCTCCCAGTGGGTGAGTTGAACATGTGTGGCCTGCAGGCCGGATGAAAATGAGCATGGGTCCGGATCCGGCCCGTGGGCTGTAGGTTCCCCACCCTTGGTCTAGATGATTCTGTGATTGTATGATACAGCATGACATGCTGAAGAAAGAAGGCTGGGGGGGAGGGATAGCTCAGTGGTTTGAGCATTGGCCTGCTAAACCCAGGGTTGTGAGTTCAATCCTTGAGGGGACCACTTAGGGATCTGGGGCAAAATCAGTACTTGGTCCTGCTAGTGAAGGTAGGGGGCTGGACTCGATGACCTTTCAAGGTCCCTTCCAGTTCTAGGAGATGGGATATCTCCATTAATTTAATTTTAAAAGGCAAATGAGAGCAATTGTCCTCATCCTGCAAAACAGGGGCAAATGATACTTTTTTTTTTTTAATGATAGCCCTTTTAGAAGTGCAGAAATGTGTTATTTGTTGTGTACACCACAATGTGAATTTACAGTGCTACATGAATACTTGGACAGGTGAAGGAGTGGGCAGATGATGAGAGGTCAAGAAGGGAAAGGGAAATTTGGGAGTCTCTTAGCACAGGGGCAATAGATGAACCCATGGAAATTAATGAAGTATTCCAGAGCGAGAGAGGGGCTGCTAACTGCACGCTGAAAGACATGAGCACAAGGAGCGGTGAAGGAGGAAACAAAGGGCAAGGAGCTGATACAAGTGCATGTTACCTGCTGCAAGGGCTAAAGGTCACTTGAAAACCAAGTTAAAAAAAATCTTAATATCAGAAGGCTGACTGTCCAATAATAAAGCCCAAATTCACACATCATAATCCAAGGCAGAGGGCTTTGAACGCCACTCATTTAGCACATTAGATTCTGTTTTATTACTGTCCATCAGATAGCAAGAAATCAGAAAGGCACATCACAACAGTGTAGAAATAAATTCATATATCACATGGTAAAATCAGACAGTTGACAAGTTTTGGATTACATCACAAGTTCATTCACATAGCAACATTGTCAGAAAAAGAGCTTAGATTTAACTAAACAAAGGTCTTGTATTATCTAAAAGTACATGCTAAAACTCAAGAGTTACTTATCAGTCATACCAGCAGTCAATCACATTTATTCGTATAGAGGGTTAATTTACTGGATGTGGTTCATCTTCTCTACTGCAAAGTTTAATAGTCTGTTTTGCCAGAGGTTTTAGTTGGACATTTATAAAGCTGGGCTGCTCTAACTTGTGCTTGAGGCCAGGCCCAGGATCAGAGAGTAGACATAAAGCCACTTTTGTCCCTGCTCAGTTTTTGCACTCAGCATAATTCAACCAAATCCAAGGTTTGGGGACCCAGTCTCATGCTGCTGGGCTGAGAGTATCTGCATGTTCCCTTCATCAGAAATAATCAGGGGATGGTCACATCCTACTGAAACGAGGAGTGGGGAAAGCTAAGCTTTTATTTTAAGTATTGAAATATTTCCAGAGGAAGTTTGTATGAGATCAAACATCCAAAAAGTTGCTTGCTTGCAGCTCTAAGACCTCCTGCAAGTTTAACTCTTCACTTTGATGTCTGAAAAGTTTCCTAAAATTTGGGAAATTCCAGTTCCTTGAAACACAAGTAAGTTTTAACTAGGAAAGAAAAATTTCTTATTAGCAATATCACATAGGCACCAAGTTACCCCAGGGATGGGAATTTGACTAGCTATCACCTCAAGCACTCACTTGCTCTTGTAATCCAGGCTAGTTACTTTGCACTTCTGATTAGAGCCATTGACTTGGGAAGTCTAATGCCTACTATCATCCACTCATAAGGTATTTATATTCCCATACAGTGTGACCCAAGTTTGAAAACAAAGGCTGCACTGCTGCTGTTAAACAAAACGACAGAAGTATGGATTCTTGCATGTAAACTTTTGGACAGGAATACCCAATTTTGCAGGTGTTCTTCACCCTTTAAAATTCCAAAAGAGCAGAATCATTTCTAGTCAGCTTAGTAAGAAAATCAGTTGTTACTGATCACCACTGCATGTAGTATTGCAGGTGGTTTTGCACCTACTATAACTCAGTGATCCTTCTAACAGTAAAAACAATCAAAGGGAATTTAAGTAAATCTGGGGGCCTTAAAAGCTAAGTGTTTTTCATGTGTGAAATGTTTGAGACAGATAATATCTGAGGAAAGAACAAATGAATATCAAGGGAATTCTCAATTGATGATCAAAACAAGGAGGATTTTAAAAAAAACCCAACATTAACAGATGTTGCGATGTGGCATACCAGTCTTTCAGATCTTGTTGCAATTACTATTAGGAAAGACAGACAACATAGACATCATAAATGTTTGGATAGCTGTGATTTGTTTGATTAGAAGATTGTTATGAAATGCTGTAATATCCTGTATTAGCTATATGCAATTAAGATTACTGGTGTATATACAAAAATATACAGGTGTGTGTATAATTCAGGGTTTTTCCCCTTTTGTGCCTTAAATTATACAGATACATAATTGAAAAAAATAACTCAATGTATTATTTAATATGCCATAATCTTTAAATATAAGACCTGTATTTACCATTATTTATAAATTCAATATTTGAATACAAACTTAGCCACTTATCTTGTTCACTCTGCTCAAATACATTTGTCAACCTTTCCACCCACCCACCCCTTATGCTCTGAGCCCCATCTTGTAATATGATATTTGAGGACACTCATCACCTCACAAGATTAGGTCCTTGCTCCAAGTTTGTTTTTGCTCAACTTGCCCAAGACACTATTGCTTTCTCTGCACTTGCATTTTTCTTCTAATTTCCCACTGTTGCACTGTCACCTGTGCAGCCAGTGATAGCAATGGTGGGAGCACAAGTGTAGACAGGCTGACGGTAGTTGCTGAAATCATCAGACAGTCTAGACCTCTTTGAGCAGCATTAGACAGGATGGTGGCTAACACATGGGACTGTCTACGCTGGTGCTCCCTCTATTTTTATCACAAGTAGTGCAGTGCTAGAAAATTTTGAGGAACAATGCTAGGGTGGACACATGTCCTGTTATACACTTGTGCAATTCTGCTGAATTTGAATGGGTTCCATGAGCATAACTGCAGTCAGAATTTAGCAGTGTGCCACATTCATGCATAATTGGTGAAATCCTGGATCCATTGATGCTAATAGCAAAACTCATTGATTTTGATGAGGCCAAGATTTCACCTATTATATTGAATGGTGACTCTCACAAAATTGACAATGTCCTTTTAATATCACAGTCCACCCAGAAAATATCCTCAATCTTTGCTGATTAGACTTTGCAAAAATAGATGTCAGCATTAATGGTGTCTTGAAACAAAATATTTTACAATTTCAGTTTGCAGCATTCTGCAACTTCTGAGATGCAAAACTATCACTTTGTTTTCTAGCAGCAGTTAATGCCACACATCTTAAATTTACAGTGATGTGAAACCCAAAGCCTTTCAGATTACTTGGTAGGATGCCAAATAAAATACCAAAGAATAGGATTTTCCAGAATCAGTTGCAGATTCTTCTAAATTTTCCCTGTATAACCGGCCATTACTCAGTCCTGCCTGGGGAATTCCCACTAAATTACAAAACCGTTTTTTTTTCCTTTTTAAAATACATTTAAATATGAATTGTTGGTTTCAGTTCATCAAATAAAATACATAGCTATAAAAATTAAGATAGCTACTGCCACAGAACTTGAATCAAATGGAAAAAAACTCTGCTTTCCTTCTGTCTTATATTTTAACAAGCAGAAGTGCTATTCAGTTCAAGCCCCTGAGTTGTCATTCTAAAAAAAAAAAAAAAAAATTGTAGTTAGCAGCAACTGGCTACTGCTTCCTATCACCCATTTGTTTTCCTTTTATTTTTTATTTCTAAAGTGGGGCAAATTCTGCTCACACCCAACAGGCATGAGGTTGGGAAGGCTATCATTGACTTCAGTGGATTTTGGATCAGGCTCTAAGTGTAATTTACTGTACTTCTGGAGTAAAATCCTGGCTCCTTTGAAGTCAATGAGAGCTTGACACCCAGGGTAAAACTCTCATTGGCTTCAACTTGGCCAAGATTTCATCTCTGGTTAATAAAACAGGTGTGCAGCATATTTTCACAATTTGTAAAGCTGTGTAAAACAATCTATAATATTAACAGACTTCAGACCATAGTGATATTGTACAGTAAGTGCTGAACCATTGTGAAGAATATTTTTCTGCTACCCTTGTTTCTTTGTTTGTTTTGTTTTAAAATGTAATGCTCTTTCGCCACTTTTAATCTCTATCTTTTTGCAAGTTTACATTTTACATAACACAAAATATCAATACAAAAATGTACAAAAGATACCAAGATACATAATATATTTTTTGTATGGACTCCTTAAATCTTCAATAGTTATATTTATAATTTGTGATGAACAATTGTACAGTTTTAATGGCACCCAGTATATTTACCACTTAGTGTGGTTAAATTTATCACAGTATTTGAAGTAGTTCCCATTCTAAGTATAACAAGTATAACAAATACCAGCATAACAGTAAAACTGCAGTGTAGTAAAGGCACATTTTAATAGTTCCCACTGTATATTTTCATTATTAAAATACTAATATTGTTATGAGCCAGGTGAAACCTTGTTATGGGTTGAGTTAAAACTGATGCGTAAACACACCCTTCAATTAACATAACTGTAAGGATAATTGCCCACCTAGAACAAAAGGAGTATGTGAACCTGCCCTAGCTGAGTATTCTGTGTGTGTGCGGGGGGGGAACAGAGGACCAGAGACAAATGCAAACAGCCAGAAGGAGCAGCTGAAAGCATGGTGTCTGACCATGAAAAAAAATTGAGGGAGAGGTTTTTGGGTTGAGGCGCAGGATGAAAAGAGTGTGCCTTGTAGTGTGAGCAAGAGAAACTGTTTACTGCTATTTGATTTTTTTTTCTTCTGTGTTCAGAGACACAGAACTTTGTACATTCCTTGTAAATAAACAAGATTGCATTAAGGGAATACCTGACTATCCCCAATTTCTCCTCCTAACTGGAACACTCTAAGGGCCCTAAACTTTGACTAGCCAGTCAGGTTGTAAAGGGGCAACAATATAAAAGACAGTTTGATGAATAGCACAGCGGTACTAACATGCAAATAAGAAGGAATATATATGCAAAAACATGCACACCCTATGGCAGATTGCATCCTTCTGGGAAAACCACAGTGTTCTTAAACGACAGATGAAAGTGAAAGCTGAAATTAGAGTAATTCTGAGCTTCCCCTATTACTTCCACAGGTTACTATGTACAATATAATATTGAAACACAGGAAGTGAACCCTCTGAAACTCAAGAACAGAGAGGTTGTGGGTGGCAAATGCAGAGAGGGAACAGAGATAGAGCTAAGATGGCATCTAAACAGAGAGCTACAAATAATTGTCATGCATCACAATGTTGCAACAGTGTATAGTACAATTTTATTGCAATTTATCATCAAGTATAGATGCAATGTCAGTATCTGAAAATTTAGCATCCTCATCTTATCTTCCAACCTCCATTGGCTGCTGGAAGTAAAGGGATGGACAGAAGGGATATCCACACTCCTTATTCTCTCTTGGCCATAGGCTCCAGTCATGAAAGAAGGCTAGGCATTTTTCTTATTCACAATGTCCATTTGCTTAGCACTCCACTTTTTGATTAACTTGCATGAAGTCTTGCAAACACCAGTTTACTTGCTTTGTTCAGGATGAAGTAGACTCATAGACTCATAGACTTTAAGGTCAGAAGGGACCATTATGGTCATCTAGTCTGACCTCCCGCATGATGCAGGCCACAAAAGCTGACCCACCCACTTTCCCTTAACTCAGCTGTTGAAGTCTCCAGATCGTGATTTAAAGACTTCAAGTCGCAGAGAATCCTCCAGCTTGCGACCCCTGCCCCATGCTGCGGAGGAAGGCGAAAAACCTCCAGGGCCTCTGCCAGTCTACCCTGGAGGAAAATTCCTTCCCGACCCCAAATATGGCCATCAGTAGAACCCCGAGCATACAGGCAAGATTCTACAGCCGGACCCTCATTTTACCAGCGATGGCACGTTATTGTCTAATTGACTAAAATCATGTTATCCCATCAAACCATTCCCTCCATAAACTTATCTAGCCTAATCTTGAAGCCAGAGAGGTCTTTTGCCCCCACCGTTTCCCTCGGAAGGCTGTTCCAAAATTTCACCCCTCTGACGGTTAGAAACCTTCGTCTAATTTCAAGCCTAAACTTCCCCACAGCCAGTTTATATCCATTTGTTCTCGTGTCCACATTGGTACTGAGCTGAAATAATTCCTCTCCCTCCCTGGTATTTATCCCTCTGATATATTTAAAGAGAGCAATCATATCTCCCCTCAGCCTTCTTTTGGTTAGGCTAAACAAACCGAGCTCCTCGAGTCTCCTTTCATAGGAAAGGTTTTCCATTCCTCGGATCATCCTAGTGGCCCTTCTCTGTACCCGTTCCAGTTTGAGTTCATCCTTTTTAAACATAGGAGACCAGAACTGCACACAGTACTCCAAATGAGGTCTCACCAGCGCCTTGTATAACGGAAGCAGCACCTCCTTGTCCCTACTAGAAATACCTCGCCTAATGCATCTCAAGATCGCATTAGCTTTTTTCACAGCCACGTCACATTGCCGACTCATAGTCATCCTGCGGTCAACCAGGACTCCGAGGTCCTTCTCCTCCTCCGTTACTTCCAACCGATGCGTCCCCAGCTTATAACTAAAATTCTTGTTAGTCATCCCTAAATGCATCACCTTGCACTTCTCACTATTAAATTTCATCCTATTACTATTACTCCAATTTACAAGGTCATCCAAGTCTCCCTGCAGGATATCCCGATCCTTCTGCGAATTGGCAATACCTCCCAACTTTGTGTCATCCGCAAACTTTATCAGCCCACTCCTACATTCGGTTCCGAGGTCAGTAATAAATAGATTAAATAAAATCGGACCCAAAACCGAACCTTGAGGAACTCCTATGTTTAAAGTAGAGCTAGTGGGACACAGAATGCACTGAAGAATTACATGTACAGCTTTGAAGAGTTGCATTCATAAGAACCACAGGTCAAGCATCATTGATCTGGATATTTTAGTGTTACTCCAATGTCCCCATCCACTTCTAGATTTTCTGTCATGAAATATAGAGTAGTTCATTCTTTCTAGATCATTAGGTTAATATAGTATGACTGAAAAAAGCACCTAAGGGGCTTAGGAGCAAGAGCATCAGTGAAAGTTGACTTGCTCAAACCAAATTCTGATTGGCAAGTTGAGGCTTTTTGAATCAGTTACATCTGTATAAGTCCCAATGGTGCAGTACTGGGGCATTACTGAAGAACAAAGAAACCCCTTTATCTGTTAAGTTAAGTAAGTGTTAACCAGGGAAGAAAGATAGTACAGACTGAGGCCTTATCTACACTACAGAGTTTTGTCAACAAAATGGTGGATGCATATATACTACAATGTGACTTTTGGCATCAAAAATGCCCTGTTTTGGTGACAAAATAAAACCACCCTAATGAGAAACATAAGGCTTTATGCACAAAAGTTTTGTCAACAAAGTGCCAGTGTAGATTTTGTGCTTGATTTTATCACTTTAATTGGCCCCCAGGAAGTGTCCCACAATGGCCATCCTGACCGCTCTGGTCAGCAGTTTGAACTCTGCTGCCCTGCAGCCAGGTAAACAACCATCCATCCCTCCTGCTTTAAAGCCCCAGGAATTTTTGAATTTCCATTTCCTGTTTGCTTGGCATGGAGAGTCTCATCGCATCTTCCCAGGTGACCATGGCAGCCTCACGCACCAAACACTCTCACTTGGACCACTGTGGAGCTGTTGGCTCTGCTCAGTATTTGTGGAGCGGAGGCTGTGCAATCCCAGCTGCACTTCAGCCATAGGAATTTCTATATCTACAGGCAGATTTCTCGAGATTTGTGTGAAAAGGGGTCTGACCAAGATACAGTGCAGTACAGAGTGAAGATAAAGAAGCTGAGGCAGGCGTACCAGAAAGTGAGGGAGGAAAACCGTGGCTCCGGTGCGGCACCCAAAACCTTCCAGTTTTATAAGGAGCTGGATGCTATCCTCGGCGGTGACCCCATCTCCACCACTAAGAATCCCGTGGATACTTTGGCGGGCCTGGAGGTGGCAGCAGAAAGAGGACCTAACCCAGAGGACAAAGTTGATGATGAAGAGGTGGAGTTAGACAATGATTTAGAGCCCATGGTGGGGTCACCCAGTGGGGAAGGGAGCCAGGAACTGTTCACCACTCCAGAGAAGACTAGCCAGTCTCAGCAGTTGCTCTCCAGCAAGCAAGGAGGAGGAGAGGAGACACCGGGAAAGGGGTTCGTGTAGTGCAGAGGTGGGTTCAGGGTATAGAAATATACAAGGCTTGCTGTGTTTCTGTGTGCTGGACACTTCCCTGTGCAGCTAATCAGTACGGCGGAACAGGGTGTTGATGCACGCCAAGATCTGTAGAAAACTTTCTTGGAGGTACTCGGCAATCCTCCACCGAAGGTTCCTGAACAGAGCTGCTTTATTCCTTCTCCCGTCATAGGAAACTTTCCCATGCCACTTGGCAATCACTTGTGCAGGGACCAAAGTGGCAAAGAGGCGAGCAGCATACAGACCGGGGCAGAAGCCACAAGAATGTAGTAGATGTACCCTTGCTTCCCTCAGCAGTGAGATATCTGTTACAATGACCCCCGCCTGTGGAAAAGTGTGTGAGATTTAGAATTTTGTCCATAGTTGGCTGCACCGTGACCCTTCCAGAGTGCTCTATTCCCCAGGTAGAGCACCCCTGCCCCAGCCAACACTCACCATGCTTGGGGTGTTGGCCAAGATTTGTGCTTGCCAAAGGTCAGTGAGAAAGTGATTTGTTATGTTACCAGAGATATACTTTACTGAAATGTTTCAATGCTGAGAGTGAACTTAACAATCAAGCTTCTGTGTATTGTTTGTTGTGCTTTCACAGATGTGGCCTTCAGGGGCACCCCCTACACACCGGCGGAGCGTCTCTGACAGATAAGAAAGCACCCAAGATGGAGCAAAGATGACTTGTTTCAGGGGGTACTGCAGTGCTCCAACACAGAGAAAAGGGAATACAGAGAGTGGAGGGAAGCTGAAAGGCAGGACAGAAAAGAAAATCAGGAGTTCATTAAGGAAGCTACTGTGCAGATGATTAAAGTCATGGAGGAGCAAACGCAGATGCTGAAGTCCTTAATAATGCTGCAGATACATTCCCGCCCTCGCCTGCAGCACATTCAGAACTCTTTTCCGTGCTCACCCTCAAACTCCACCCATACATTCCTTTCTGCTTTTTGGGACTTCTCGGTTTCCCATTCACTCCACCTCCTTGGACAACTTTCAAAATGATAGTTGGACCTACCCACAGCTCTGAAAGTCTGCCCTTCCCTGATACCTCCTTTCCCATCAAGCGTGTTTGTGCGTGTGTGTACTTTTTTGTGCAATAAAAGCAAAGTTTTTGCACAATAAGTAATCTTTATCTGTGTCCTACAAAGTGAGATAGCAGGCACTACCAAGACACACACAGGCAGTTTAATCATTTGTTTACTGCAGTTTAAGGTCCCAAAATATACAATTCCTTCCTAGGATAACTAGAAGTAATATAACATTGCAGTACCAAGCGCAGGGATATACATTACTGGTTCTAATTTTCAAAGTGTTGCCTCAAAGCCTCTTTGATTCAAATTGCCCCCCTCTGTGCCCCTCTGATAACCCAGGTATTTGGCTGCTCAAAATCAGCAACCAGGCAGTCTGCCTCAGCATTCCACCCGAGCAAACCTTTCACCCTTAGCTTTACAAATATCATGCAATGTACAACACGCGGCTATGACCATGTGAATATTATCCTTATTGAGGTCTAACCTGCCATAAAAGCATCACCAGCGCACCTTTAATCTTCCAAAGGCACATTCCAGAGTCATCTGATATCTACTCAGCCTGTTGTTGTACCGCTCCTTACTGCTATCGAGGTTTTTCGTGTAAGGTTTCATGAGCCATGGCTGTAAGGGGTAAGCTGGGTCTCCCAGGATCACTATGGGCATTTCAACAATCCCCACTGTAATCTTCTGGTCTGGAAAGAAAATCCGCACTTGCAGCTTTCTGTACAGGCTGGAGTTCCTGAAGATGCATGCATCATGAATCTTCTGGAACCACCCCACGTTGATGTCAGTGAAACACCCACAGTGATCCACAAGTGCCTGCAACATCATGAAGAAATACCCCTTCCTATTGATGTACTCTGTCACAAGGTGGTCTGGTGCCAAAATTGGAATGTGTGTGCCATCTATCACCCTGCCACAGTTAGGGAAACCCATTTCTGCAAAGCTGTCCACTATTTCACGCACATTTCCCAGAGTCTTGGTCCTTCATAGCAGAATGCGATTAATGGCCCTGCACACTTGCATTAACGCAGCCCCAACAGTTGACTTCCCAACTCCAAACTGATTCACGACTGACCGGTAGTAGCGTGGAGTTGCCAGCTTCCACACTGTGATCACCATGCGCTTCTCTACCGATAGGGTAGTTCTCATTTTGGTGTCCTTGCACTGCACTGCTGGGGCGAGCTCCACACACAGTTCCTGAAAGGTGGCTTTCCGCATCCGAAAGTTCTGTAGCCACTGCCCGTCATCCCAGACCTGCATGACAAGCGGCGAACAGCAGAGGCTAACAGAGGGAGTTTGCCTGGGAGCTGTCCGAGAGGAGGTACGCTAAGTGCTGCATTAGGGGGGCTGTGTTGGTGGGCCTTGAGTGGGCCTGACTGGTATATAAGGGCAGTCAGCAGCGAACCAGCTGAGCGGCGAACAGCAGAGGCTAACAGAGGGAGTTTGCCTGGGAGCTGTCCGAGAGGAGGTACGCTAAGTGCTGCATTAGGGGGGCTGTGTTGGTGAGTATCTGAGTGTCTGCTGCTGGGACAGTTGGTCAGTTTGACCGTGTGCTTGATTGCTTGCTTGTTTGTTTGAAAAGTGTGAATTGGGAGTGCTTTGTTCCAGGTGGGCCTTGAGTGGGCCTGACTGGTATATAAGGGCAGTCAGCAGCGAACCAGCTGAGCGGCGAACAGCAGAGGCTAACAGAGGGAGTTTGCCTGGGAGCTGTCCGAGAGGAGGTACGCTAAGTGCTGCATTAGGGGGGCTGTGTTGGTGAGTATCTGAGTGTCTGCTGCTGGGACAGTTGGTCAGTTTGACCGTGTGCTTGATTGCTTGCTTGTTTGTTTGAAAAGTGTGAATTGGGAGTGCTTTGTTCCAGGTGGGCCTTGAGTGGGCCTGACTGGTATATAAGGGCAGTCAGCAGCGAACCAGCTGAGCGGCGAACAGCAGAGGCTAACAGAGGGAGTTTGCCTGGGAGCTCGCCTGGAGAGAGCTCACTGAGGCTTTCATCTGCAGGTTTCTCTGAGTAGTTCCTGCAACAGCTGAGGAAGCTCTTAAGAGGACAGGGATATGGAAGGTGAGCGATCAGCTGTTGTAACCTGCACAGGTTGTGCCATGTTTGTCTTTCTTCCACAGGACAGAAGCGACTTTGTCTGTACAAAGTGCAAGCTGGTCTCCATATTGGAAGAGAAGGTTCGAGGGCTGGAGAAACGAGTATCAACACTGCGTTGCATAAGGGAAAATGAAGATTTCCTGGACAGACGTCAGGAGATGCTTCTACGGCCACAATGTTCTGAAGATTCAGAGCAGGCACAGCAGGGACAGAAGGATTGTGAAGAGGTTTGGCAGCATGTGACTTCCAGAAGGAGAAAGAGGAGCGTCCATGCACCAGCAATGGAGATACAGGTGAGCAATCGTTTCCATGTTCTCTCCACAGGTACTAATGCGGAGAGTGGACTAGATGACCCATCTGAGGGAAGGGAGCAGAAGGAGACTCCACCGATTGGAAGGCAAAAGATGCACTGTCCTAGGGATGGGGGTTCCACGACCACCACTCCCAAGAGGAGGAGGAGGAGGGTGGTGGTGGTCGGGGACTCCCTCCTCAGGGGGACTGAGTCATCTATCTGCCGCCCCGACCGGGAAAACCGAGAGGTCTGCTGCTTGCCAGGAGCTAGGATACACGATGTGACAGAGAGACTGCCGAGACTCATCAAGCCCTCGGATCGCTACCCCTTCCTGCTTCTCCATGTGGGCACCAATGATACTGCCAAGAATGACCTTGAGCGGATCACTGCAGACTACGTGGCTCTGGGAAGAAGGATAAAGGAGTTTGAGGCGCAAGTGGTGTTCTCGTCCATCCTCCCTGTGCAAGGAAAAGGCCTGGGTAGAGACCGTCGAATCGTGGAAGTCAATGAATGGCTACGCAGGTGGTGTCGGAGAGAAGGCTTTGGATTCTTCGACCATGGGATGGTGTTCCAAGAAGGAGGAGTGCTGGGCAGAGACGGGCTCCACCTAACGAAGAGAGGGAAGAGCATCTTCGCCAGCAGGCTGGCTAACCTAGTGAGGAGGGCTTTAAACTAGGTTCACCGGGGGAAGGAGACCAAAGCCCTGAGGTAAGTGGGGAAATGGGATCCTGGGAGGAAGCACAAGCAGGAGAGCGCAAGAGGGGAGGACTCCTGTCTCATGCTGATAAAGAGGGACGATCGATGTGTTATCTTAAGTGCCTATACACAAATGCAAGAAGCCTGGGAAACAAGCAGGGAGAACTGGAAGTCCTGGCACAATCAGGGAACTATGATGCGATTGGAATAACAGAGACTTGGTGGGATAACTCACATGACTGGAGTACTGTCATGGATGGATATAAACTGTTCAGGAAGGACAGGCAGGGCAGAAAAGGTGGGGGAGTTGCGTTGTATGTAAGAGAGGAGTATGACTGCTCAGAGCTCCGATATGAAACTGCAGAAAAACCTGAGAGTCTCTGGATAAAGTTGAGAAGTGTGAGCAACAAGGGTGATGTCGTGGTTGGAGTCTGCTATAGACCACCAGACCAGGGGGATGAGGTGGATGAGGCTTTCTTCTGGCAACTAGCAGAAGTTGCTAGATCGCAGGCCCTGGTTCTCATGGGAGACTTTAATCACCCTGATATCTGCTGGGAGAGCAATACAGCGGTGCACAGACAATCCAGGAAGTTTTTGGAAAGTGTAGGGGACAATTTCCTGGTGCAAGTGCTGGAGGAACCAACTAGGGGCAGAGCTTTTCTTGACCTGCTGCTCACAAACAGGGAAGAATTAGTAGGGGAAGCAAAAGTGGATGGGAACCTGGGAGGCAGTGACCATGAGATGGTCGAGTTCAGGATCCTGACACAAGGAAGAAAGGAGAGCAGCAGAATACGGACCCTGGACTTCAGAAAAGCAGACTTTGACTCCCTCAGGGAACAGATGGGCAGGATCCCCTGGGAGAATAACATGAAGGGCAAAGGGGTCCAGGAGAGCTGGCTGTATTTTAAAGAATCCTTATTGCGGTTGCAGGAAAAAAACATCCCGATGTGTAGAAAGAATAGTAAATATGGCAGGCGACCAGCTTGGCTAAACAGTGAAATCCTTGCTGAACTTAAACGCAAAAAAGAAGCTTACAAGAAGTGGAAGATTGGACAAATGACCAGGGAGGAGTATAAAACTATTGCTCAGGCATGCAGGAATGAAATCAGGAAGGCCAAATCACACTTGGAGTTGCAGCTAGCAAGAGATGTTAAGAGTAACAAGAAAGGTTTCTTCAGGTATGTTAGCAACAAGAAGAAAGTCAAGGAAAGTGTGGGCCCCTTACTGAATGTGGGAGGCAACCTAGTGACCGAGGATGTGGAAAAAGCTAATGTACTCAATGATTTTTTTGCCTCTGTCTTCACAAACAAGGTCAGCTCCCAGACTGCTGCACTGGGCAGCACAATATGGGGAGAAGGTGACCAGCCCTATGTGGAGAAAGAAGTGGTTCGGGACTATTTAGAAAAACTGGATGTGCACAAGTCCATGGGGCCGGATGCGCTGCATCCGAGGGTGCTAAAGGAGTTGGCGGATGAGATTGCAGAGCCATTAGCCATTATTTTTGAAAACTCATGGCGATCGGGGGAGGTCCCGGATGACTGGAAAAAGGCTAATGTAGTGCCCATCTTTAAAAAAGGGAAGAAGGAGGATCCGGGGAACTACAGGCCAGTCAGCCTCACCTCAGTCCCTGGAAAAATCATGGAACAGGTCCTCAAGGAATCAATTATGAAACACTTAGAGGAGAGGAAAGTGATCAGGAACAGTCAGCATGGATTCACCAAAGGGAAGTCGTGCCTGACTAACCTAATTGCCTTCTATGATGAGATAACTGGCTCTGTGGATGAGGGGAAAGCAGTGGATGTGTTATTCCTTGACTTTAGCAAAGCTTTTGATACAGTCTCCCACAGTATTCTTGCCGCCAAGTTAAAGAAATATGGGCTCGATGAATGGACTGTAAGGTGGATAGAAAGCTGGCTAGATCGTCGGGCTCAACGGGTAGTGATCAATGGCTCCATGTCTAGTTGGCAGCCGGTTTCAAGCGGAGTGCCCCAAGGGTCGGTCCTGGGGCCGGTTTTGTTTAATATCTTTATTAATGATCTGGAGGATGGTGTGGACTGCACTCTCAGCAAGTTTGCAGATGACACTAAACTAGGAGGCGTGGTAGATACACTAGAGGGTAGGGATCGGATACAGAGGGACCTAGACAAATTAGAGGATTGGGCCAAAAAAAACCTGATGAGGTTCAACAAGGATAAGTGCAGAGTCCTGCACTTAGGACGGAAGAATCCCATGCACTGCTACAGACTAGGGACCGAATGGCTAGGTAGCAGTTCTGCAGAAAAGGACCTAGGGGTCACAGTGGACGAGAAGCTGGATATGAGTCAACAGTGTGCTCTTGTTGCCAAGAAGGCTAACGGCATTTTGGGCTGTATAAGTAGGGGCATTGCCAGCAGATCGAGGAACGTGATCGTTCCCCTTTATTCGACATTGGTGAGGCCTCATCTGGAATACTGTGTCCAATTTTGGGCCCCACACTACAAGAAGGATGTGGAAAATTTGGAAAGAGTCCAGCGGAGGGCAACAAAAATGATTAGGGGTCTGGAGCACATGACTTATGAGGAGAGGCTGAGGGAACTGGGATTGTTTAGTCTCCAGAAGAGAAGAATGAGGGGGGATTTGATAGCAGCCTTCAACTACCTGAAGGGAGGTTCCAAAGAGGATGGAGCTCGGCTGTTCTCAGTGGTGGCAGATGACAGAACAAGGAGCAATGGTCTCAAGTTGCAGTGGGGGAGGTCCAGGTTGGATATTAGGAAACACTATTTCACTAGGAGGGTGGTGAAGCACTGGAATGCGTTACCTAGGGAGGTGGTGGAGTCTCCTTCCTTGGAGGTTTTTAAGGCCCGGCTTGACAAAGCCCTGGCTGGGATGATTTAGTTGGGAATTGGTCCTGTTTTGAGCAGGGGGTTGGACTAGATGACCTCTTGAGGTCCCTTCCAACCCTGATATTCTATGATTCTATTCTATGATTCTATGATTCTATGATTCTATGACAATACAATCTCACCACTCAGGGCTTGTTTCCCGAGCCCAAAAGGGATGTTCCACCTTGTGCAGCTGTTCTTTGAATGCCAAAGAAAATCTAAAGTTGCTTCTATCCATATCACAGCAGGTCAGGCAACTGGGAGTCCTGTTCAGTTAGCAACTTCATAATTAACCGAACTGCCATGCACAATGTGTTAATGACAGTAATCAGAGCATGGGAGAGCAGTGAGGGATCCATCCCTTCACATAGAGATACCGGGGAGCACAGCAAACCAATTGAAAAATGCCACAAAAGAAAGCTTTAAGCCCGTGGAATCCTAGGATAGAAAACAATGCCTCATGGGACTTTGAACCCAGTCCCAAGATGCGCCACAATCTGCTCTGCCTTCCCACAAGACCTAGCGGAAGTAGGTGTTGAGCTGGACTGTGGGACAGTACACTGCTCACACTGTCAATGTTAGTGCTCCAAATGTGGACGGGCTCTGCCACCAGAGGGCTCATAGTGTGAAAATGAAATACCAATTTTTATTATAGCACTTTTTGAGTGTTGACATAACATTAGTCAACAAAACTCTGTAATGTAGACAAGACCAGAGGGAGGGAGGGAAGCAAGGTAGCTAAGGCTGTGGGACTGGAAAAGAAAGCAATAGTTTTTAAACTGATTCTCTCCGTCCAAAGTGACACACTGCCTTTTCAGTAGCAGTTTGTAGCTCTGCAGCCCCTTTTAGCTCACTTTCTGTTTCAAAGACTATAGTGGGAAGAACTTTTAGTATTAGGGCACTCAACACAAGTTACTTAATAAGGTTAGTGAGTTTTATGTTTGCAGCAGCTCAACATGCAGAAAGTCGCTGAAAGTGACAAGGAAGAGTTCGCGCTCGTGGGTCCACTGACTCTTCCCAAACGCATCACCTCTAAAGTCACTTTGAAAGTAAGCACTTACCCGATTTTTCCTGATCTAAAGCCCAGTTGCAAGGCAACAAAAGTAACAAAAAAGGCTGTTAAGGAAAAACGGCAAATTACAACGTTTTAATAGATTTTATTGAACAAAGGCTTTAAGCGCCGGCTTTCCTTCACTTTGCCATACCTTATGAATAGCGTTGTAGAGAAAGAACTGCGGATTCTTTAAAAGTTTTGTTTCAAATGTTTCCTTCCGAACAGCACACTCCTCCCTTGCTTGGCATTTACACGTCATCAAAACCAGTTACAAGACAGTAACACCCTTGCCACTGATACTTATGACAGCTACCAAAATGTTGCTACAGTAATGACGCGCTCGAGCTGTAGTGATCACCTCGCTAGTATTCCGAGAAAGGACGTGGGAAAGCAGACAGCACCAGACACTGATCCACTCGTTCTCCCCTCCCGCAAGCCCACCCTTCCGCGCTCGCTCCCAGCCAGCCGGCCCGTGCGGGGTTTCACGCACCGCTCTGGTTCAGACTTCCCTGAATACAAGCCCGCCGATTTCCAGGAAGGGTGAGGGCTCCCGGGCTGCCGCCGCCGTCTCCGTCGACAGCAGCTGAGATTGGAGGGTGCCTGTGTGTGCGGCTCCCTGGAGGAGGCCAGGCTGGGGGCGGCGCTCGGGCCCCGGCGCTCTCCGAGGCTCCAGTCCCCAGCGATTGGGGCTCCCCTTACTTTTGATCTTTGAAGATCTGGTGTGCGCGCCTATCCCCCTCCCTCAGCCCAGGCTGCTAGGAGGCTCCCCGCGTGCGATGATGCTTCTGGGGGCTGCAAGAAGAAGCGCCCGGAGACGGGGAAGCGGGGGGACGAGTTCTAGCCGCTAGCGGCTACGCTCAGAGCCGGGAAGAGGCTGACACCGCAGCCGCGCTTTGTCGCTGAAGGGGGGGTAGGGGGAGGTCCCGGCGGCTGGAGGCGGGGCTAAGGGGGCTGTGGGGAGGTCCCGGCGGCTGGAGGGGGCTAAGGGGGCTGTGGGGAGGTCCCGGCGGCTGGAGGAGAATAGGGGGCGGTGGGTACTTAGACGGGGTTTTTAGCGGGACCCCCGACGAGGCTGGCGACGCAGGGCTACTGGTGGGGGGAGAGGCGAGGCCGGCCAGGGGGCGCTCGGGACACGTCCCCGCGCCCTTTGCCGGTGCGTGGGGGTAGGGAGAGGCCGGAGCCAGCCAGCCCGGAACCCGGCTTCCTGCGAGTCCCTCTGGCGGCGTCCCGGAGCCAGCCAACCCGGAACCCGGCTTCCTGCGAGTCCCTCTGGCGGCGTCCCGGAGCCGCCTCCCAGCCCTAGTCAGCGGGCCAGCAGCCGGGTCGTGTCGGCGGCCGCGGGGCCTGGCGCCACGATGAGCAGCGGGGTCGGCGGCGGCGGCTCTTCCCGCAGCATTAACTGCGCGCTGCCCACTATCCCCTCCAGCAAGCTGCCCGACCTGTGCTTCCTCAGCCGGGGCGCCTACGGCACCGTGTCCTCGGCGCGCCACGCCGACTGGAGGGTCCCGGTGGCGGTCAAGTGCCTGCAGGGGCCGCTGCTAGACAGGTAACTGGGGGGCGCGTGCGGAGCCGGAGCCGGCGAGTTTTGTTCCTGACTCTTTCCCAGCCCCCACAACGGGTCCTTCCCTCCCCCACAGGGATCCCCTGCCGCCCAGTCTGGTCCAGGGAGCGCCTCCGGGGCTGCCAGTCCCCCTGCATCCATGGCCCCGAACCTTCTCCCTGCGGGGAACCAGCGAGTGCTGCTCGCAGACTCGCCCCTGGGAGCTGATCCTACCTTAATCTTTCCGTGGCTTTGGCCCACTTCAAAGGTCTGGCTTGTTTGCCCGTGTTCCCCATGAAGGGTAATGGGAACTAGTGGCTACTCTTCGAGGGCCCAGGGCTGTGAGGTATTGAGCGCTTTTTCGGCCCCAGTGAGGTCAAGAGCAAGGATCAGGATGAGATGGAGTGTGTATAGTGCGAGCAGATGACCCTGCCAGTGTGCCCAGTCTGACCTACAGAACCCCTGCTTATTTCAGCCCTCCACTTCCTCTTAATAATTACCATTTATAGAGAAGTAGCACATGGAGGCCCACATCTTCCCCATTGTTGCAGCCACTGCCCAAACACATAGTGAGAAGCAAGGAAAGCCCTGCCCCAAATCGTTTACAATCTGGTTTAATCAGAAGTGAGTGTGCTGAATTGCTTGGTGGAGTTTATGATGATACAGGTTTCAGAGTGGTAGCCGTGTTAGTCTGTATCAGCAAAAATAACGAGGAGTCCTTGTGGCACCTTAGAGACTAACAAATTTATTTGGGCATAAGCTTTTGTGAGCTAAAAACCACTTCATCAGATGAATGGAGTGAAAAATACAGTAAGAAGAATGTCAAGTATCAGAGGGGTAGCCGTGTTAGTCTGAATCTGTAAAAAGCAAGAGAGGGTCCTGTGGCACCTTTGAGACTAACGGAAGTATTGGGAGCATAAGCTTTCGTGGGTAAGAACCTCACTTCTTCAGATGCAAGAAGAATATATATTATAGCACATGAAAAGATGGGAGTTGTCTTACCAAGTTGGGGGGGGGGGTCAGTGCTAACGAGCCAATTCAATTAAGGTGGAAACGGCCTATTCTGAACAGTTGACAGGAAGAGTTGAATACCAAGGGAGGTAAAATTACTTTTGTAGTGCTAACGAGGCCAATGCAATCAAGGTGGCCCATTTCCAGCAGTTGACAAGAAGGTGTGAGTATCAGCAGAGGGGGAAATTACTTTTTGTAGTGACCCATCCACTCCCAGTCTTTATTCAGGCCTAATTTGATGGTGTCCAGTTTGCAAATTAATTCCAGTTCTGCAGTCTAACATTGGAGTCTGTTTTTGAAGCTTTTTTATTGAAGAATTGCCACTTTTAAGTCTGTTATTGTGTGTCCAGGGAGATTGAAGTATTCTCCTACTGGTTTTTAAATGTTACAATTCTTGATGTCTGATCTGTGTCCATTTATTCTTTTGCATAGAGACTGTCCAGTCTGGCCAATGTACATGGCAGAGGTGCATTGCTAGCACATGATGACATATATCACATTGGTAGATGTGCAGTGCAGGTGAATGAGCCCCTGATGGTGTGACTGATGTGATTAGGTCCTATGATGGTGTCCCTTGAATAGATATGCAGACAGAGTTGGCATCGGGGTTTGTTGCAGGGATTGGTTCCTGGGTTAGTGTTTTTGTTGTGTGATGTGTAGTTGCTGATGAGTATTTGCTTCAGGTTGGGGAGCTGTCTGTAAGTGAGGACTGGCCTGTCTCCCAAAGTATGTGAGAGTGAGGGATCGTCCTTCAGGATAGGTTGTAGATCCTTGATGATGCGCTGGAGAGGTTTTAGTTGGGGGCTGTAGGTGACGGCTAGTGGCATTCTGTTACTTCCTTTGTTGGGCCTGTCCTGTAGTAGGTGACTTCTGGGTACCCTTCTGGCTCTGTCAAATTGTTTCTTCACTTCACCAGGTGGGTACTGTAGTTTTAAGAACTCTTGATAGAGATCCTATAGGTGTTTGTCTCTGTCTGAGGGATTAGAGCAAATGCGGTTGTATCTTAGAGCTTGGCTGTAGACAATGGATCATGTGATGTGGTCTGGATGAAAGCTGGAGGCATGTAGGTAAGTATAGGGGTCAGTAGGTTTCCGATATAGGGTGGTGTTTATGTGACCATCACTTATTTGCACTGCAGTGTCCAGGAAGTGGATCTCTTGTGTGGACTGGTCCAGGCTGAGTTTGATGGTGGGGTGAAAATTGTTGAAATCCTGGTGGAATTCCTCAAGGGCCTCCTTCCCATGGGTCCAGATGATGAAGATGTCATCAATGTAGTGCAAGTAGAGTAGGGGCGTTAGGGGACGAGAGCTGAGGAAGCGTTGTTCTAAGTCAGCCATAAAAATGTTGGCATACTGTGGGGCCATGCGGGTACCCATAGCAGTGCCGCTGACTTGAAGGTATAAATTATCCCCAAATCTGAAAGAGTTGTGGGTGAGGACAAAGTCACAAAGTTCAGCCACCAGGTTTGCCGTGACATTATTGGGGAAACTGTTCCTGATAGCTTGTAGTCCATCTTTGTGTGGAATGTTGGTGTAGAGAGCTTCTACATCCATAGTGGCTAAGATGGTGTTTTCTGGAAGATCACCAATGATGGTACATTTACTTGCTAATAGGAGGTCATCAAATCCATTTTAATTTGTATATCAGCCTCCCCTGTGTTCCAGATGCATTCATTGGCTGACAGTATATCCTCATGAACTTTTAAGATAGTGTTTTCATGTACAATGAAGTTGTGATTTTTAGCACTGGAAAACAAATTCCAAAGGGTGACAACCCCAAATATTTCAATGTAGCTCTCTCAATCAGAAGTTGATCGGAGTAATGATCATTGTCTTTATCTTTGACAACAGAACTTTGACCAAGTTATGTCAAAAAAGCCAGTTTTTAAAAATTATTTTTTAAAATTGAATTGCCAAATTCAAAATATTGATCTTTGAGTTTTTCCTATTTCAGCTACTGAAGAGTAGTGGCTGCTGAGAGAAGGTGTTTATTGGTATTAGTCTTGGCATCCCCAAGAGTAAATGTAAGGCTTTCAAAAAGATGAGAAATCATTCTGCTGAGATTAGACAAAATTTAGCAAAGGAGGGAACTCCAAATGCTGCTAAGTAATATGGTAAATTTTAAAATATAAGGACAAGTTGTTTAGTATCTTGTTATTCGAACTCTTTTGCTTCTCATCAACCAGGTGTAAATATGCTTTATTGTTGCCTTGGAAAACTTACGGCCATGAAGCATCAGATTCTCAACCAATTTTGTGGCAGAACTCTTATTCATGTCTTCATCCTTTCTACTTGATCACTACAATTCTCTTCTTTTAATGTCTCCTTCAATTCCACATCATCCAAAATGAGCTGTCTCATCCTATCAACTTTCCTAGAAACAAGTACACATCACTTCCTCCCTCCAGAAATTTACACTGGTTTCCTGTTTACATCAGAGTCCAGTACAGAATGAATATTCCTTGTGGAGTTAGGCTGGGTAAACCCGTACTCATATCTCTCTCAGATTTAGTCATTTATGGATTTTTCAGATTTTTCTCCATACTTCAAACTGCTTTTTAATTTTCATTTTCTATAGTGTCTGATAGCAAGATCCTGCCTTCTTGCAACATCAGGAACAACTCCTGCTTCTCTATACCTATTTGACTTCAAGGTCTGATGGCTACACTTCTTTTCTAAAGACCCTATTTTGTCTCACAGGCCTATAGATTCTAACCTTCTCTGTAACAAAATCTAATCTTAGTTTCCAAAACACTCCCTTTCCCCTCCAGAACTTAATGGGCTCTTACCCTTTAAGGCAGTGGCTCTCAACCTTTCCAGACTACTGTACCCCTTTCAGGAGTCTGATTTGTCTTTCGTACCCCCAAGTTTCACCACACTTAAACTAGTTGCTTACAAAATCAAACATAAAAATACAAAAGTGTCCCATCACACTATTACTGAAAAATTGCTTACTTTCTCATTTTTACCATATAATTATAAAATAAATGAATTGGAATGTAAATATTTTACTTACATTTCAGTAT
The DNA here is from genome assembly GCF_028017835.1 of Emys orbicularis. Lineage (NCBI taxonomy): Eukaryota > Metazoa > Chordata > Testudines > Emydidae > Emys > Emys orbicularis. The sequence goes on along the minus strand of NC_088684.1, from coordinate 47,050,711 downwards.
ATAGTATATAGAGGAGTATAAAAAAGTTATTGTCTGTATGAAATTTTAGTTTCTACTAACTTTGCTAGTACTTCTTATATAACCTGTTGTAAAACTAGGCAAATATCTAGATGAGTTGATGTATCCACTGGAATATCTCTGCATACGCCCAGCGGTACACGTACCCCGGTTGACAACCATTGCTTTAGGGCTCCAAATCCTGCAGTCAGATATCATGGGAAGATCCTTGTGCTTGTGCAGAGCCCCATTGACCTAGAGTCTGGGTTTAGTTTCTTTTCATTGCTCAAGCTATGTAAACACTACCGTTTATATTGGTATAAGTTATGTCTCAGTCCGTGTTGCCACAGGTTTTTTAATATTTTAATACTTGTTTTAAAGAGGTCAGCCTCCAAAAATTGATTTGTTTTCAATATCATGATATTGAAAACAACCCCCTCCCATATTTTGGGTTATTTACCCTCTACCTCTTTTTTAAAAAAAATATGTAGGTCCACTCAGATCACATTATCAATCTTTTCCCTGCAATCTTGAAGGCAAGAAACTTAGTTTTCTTAATATTGTTCCCTGGAATTAAAGACCAATATTAAACTGTAATGCCTTCTTCCAAACAGCACAAACAGTATATCTCCAACTATACAACACATCTTCACGTACAGCTGAAAAGCATCTCCTGTGGGTGGTGTTGCTTTTGATGTCTTTCAGCCTTTGGTGATATTTCTTTATTTGATAAGCAAGATTGGAAAATTTTCTTGGTAACCAAAAATAGTTAATTTGAGCCATTTCTCTTTTCCCCTCTTTGGATAATTATGTTTTCACTGAATGTGTTTATCTTAACTTGTATTTTCCTAGAGTGCACTGGTGTCTGCTCAGTCAAAGAAGCTAGAAACCTTTTGAATTCCATTAGCTTTGGCTCATGAGATGAATATGGAAATTCCCCCACTTTATACTAAACAAGCAATGGATATAATTGAAAATTCCCATTTGTAGTTATAGTGGTACCACAATATGCCAAAAATACAAGGAGATACTAATTGTCACTAGAGTGATAAATTTGGAAATGTTAATGGCACCCACTGTATTACCCATGTTTCAATTATTATAGAAATACACCCAAGAGTATAAATACCAGAAAGACAACCTGCCACAGCAAGGCACAATTATTCTTGCTAAAAAAATTAATTCCTGTTGTGGCATATCTATCAATGCTACTGTGTAGTAAAACATAACCCGACTGGTTTACAAGAATTAGTAGGGGAAGCAAAAGTGGATGGGAACCTGGGAGGCAGTGATCATGAGATGGTCGAGTTCAGGATCCTGACACAAGGAAGAAAGGAGAGCAGCAGAATACGGACCCTGGACTTCAGAAAAGCAGACTTTGACTCCCTCAGGGAACTGATGGGCAGGATCCCCTGGGAGAATAATATGAGGGGGAAAGGAGTCCAGGAGAGCTGGCTGTATTTTAAAGAATCCTTATTGAGGTTGCAGGAAAAAACCATCCCGATGTGTAGAAAGAATAGTAAATATGGCAGGCGACCAGCTTGGCTAAACAGTGAAATCCTTGCTGATCTTAAACGCAAAAAAGAAGCTTACAAGAAGTGGAAGATTGGACAAATGACCAGGGAGGAGTATAAAAATATTGCTCAGGCATGCAGGAGTGAAATCAGGAAGGCCAAATCACACTTGGAGTTGCAGCTAGCAAGAGATGTTAAGAGTAACAAGAAAGGTTTCTTCAGGTATGTTAGCAACAAGAAGAAAGTCAAGGAAAGTGTGGGCCCCTTACTAAATGAGGGAGGCAACTTAGTGACAGAGGATGTGGGAAAAGCTAATGTACTCAATGATTTTTTGCCTCTGTCTTCATGAACAAGGTCAGCTCCCAGACTGCTGCACTGGGCAGCACAGTATGGGGAGAAGGTGACCAGCCCTCTGTGGAGAAAGAAGTGGTTCGGGACTATTTAGAAAAACTGGACGAGCACAAGTCCATGGGGCCGGATGCGCTGCATCCGAGGGTGCTAAAGGAGTTGGCGGATGTGATTGCAGAGCCTTTGGCCATTATCTTTGAAAACTCATGGCGATTGGGGGAGGTCCCGGATGACTGGAAAAAGGCTAATGTAGTGCCCATCTTTAAAAAAGGGAAGGAGGATGATCCGGGGAACTACAGGCCAGTCAGCCTCACCTCAGTCCCTGGAAAAATCATGGAGCAGGTCCTCAAGGAATCAATTATGAAGCACCTAGAGGAGAGGAAAGTGATCAGGAACAGTCAGCATGGATTCACCAAGGGCAAGTCATGCCTGACTAACCTAATTGCCTTCTATGAGGAGATAACTGGGTCTGTGGATGAGGGGAAAGCAGTGGATTTGTTATTCCTTGACTTTAGCAAAGCTTTTGATACGGTCTCCCACCGTATTCTTGCCAGCAAGTTAAAGAAGTATGGGCTGGATGAATGGACTATAAGGTGGATAGAAAGCTGGCTAGATCGTCGGGCTCAATGGGTAGTGATCAACAGCTCCATGTCTAGTTGGCAGCCAGTTTCAAGCGGCGTGCCCCAAGGGTCAGTCCTGGGGCTGGTTTTGTTCAATATCTTCATTAATGATCTGGAGGATGGCGTGGACTGCACTCTCAGCAAGTTTGCAGATGACACTAAATTGGGAGGAGTGGTAGATATGCTGGAGGGTAGGGATAGGATACAGAGGGACCTAGACAAATTAGAGGATTGGGCCAAAAGAAACCTGATGAGGTTCAACAAGGACAAGTGCAGAGTCCTGCACTTAGGACGGAAGAATCTCATTCACTGTTACAGACTAGGGACCGAGTGGCTAGGCAGCAGTTCTGCAGAAAAGGACCTAGGGGTTACGGTGGACGAGAAGCTGGATATGAGTCAACAGTGTGCCCTTGTTGCCAAGAAGGCTAACGGCATTTTGGGCTGTATAAGTAGGGGCATTGCCAGCAGATCGAGGGACGTGATCGTTCTCCTCTATTCGACATTGGTGAGGCCTCACCTGGAGTACTGTGTCCAGTTTTGGGCCCCACACTACAAGAAGGATGTGGAAAAATTGGAGAGAGTCCAGCGGAGGGCAACAAAAATGATTAGGGGGCTGGAGCACATGAGTTATGAGGAGAGGCTGAGGGAACTGGGATTGTTTAGTCTGCGGAAGAGAAGAATGAGGGGGGATTTGATAGCTGCTTTCAACTACGTGAAAGGGGGTTCCAAAGAGGATGGATCTAGACTGTTCTCAGTGGTACCAGATGACAGAACAAAGAATAATGGTCTCAAGTTGCAGTGGGGGAGGTTTAGATTGGATATTAGGAAAAACTTTTTCACTAGGAGGGTGGTGAAGCACTGGAATGGGTTACCTAAGGAGGTGGTGGAATCTCCTTCCTTAGAGGTTTTTAAGGTCAGGCTTGAGAAAGCCTGGTTGGGATGATTTTAGTTGGGATTAGGTCCTGCTTTGAGCAGGGGGTTGGACTAGATGACCTCCTGAGGTCCCTTCCAACCCTGATATTCTATGATTCTATGACATGTATTTGCATCTATAGATAGTAATCTGTTGTGAAGCATTTTGTGATAATTGTATACAACAGTCCAGTAAAAAATAAATTGTAGTGCTGTCAATGTTTTTGTATAGTAAGATCTTAATTTTGTAAAGCTAATTCAGTGCACCTTTCATCTGTGTATTTCTTTTCTTACCTTAAAAGTAAACATAATATATTTAAATTAACTAAATCATAATTGCATGTTTCTTAGCACTGATTTAGTCATTTAATTTTTTTTCTTGCAGTGAAAGAACCAATCTCTTAAAAGAAGCAGAGATTTTACACAAAGCCAGGTTCAGTTACATTCTACCAATTTTGGGAATTTGCAATGAGCCTGAATTTCTGGGAATAGTGACTGAATACATGACAAATGGATCATTAAACCAACTTTTGCATGGGGTAAGTGTATAGTGTTTTTCTAAAGCCTTTTGTGTGTCACTTCTAGTTGTTGTTGTTAAATGGTCTGTTTTGCATGCGTGAGGAAATTAAGTAGTAAACATTTTTTAATGGAAAAAAATATTGGGCCCTAGCCTGCAATTTACTCTGCTCAGGCAGACTGTGACATCTATGAAGAGCCCCTTTAAAGTCAGTGGGGCCTTGTCTGGGTGCAGCAGTCTACCCCCATTAAGACAGTTGCAGTATTTGGGGCTTTAGAGAAATTACAAGGAAATGAATGGTGAGTTAAAAACAATCAGCTGTGATTTGTAAGTAATTAGAAACTCAATGAAAGCTCAAATAGCTGTACTCATTTCTGTACTGGTTTCAGAATCTCTGCCCTTTCCTGTGCATGCATGCATTTATTCATTACTCCTGGGGGAATCCTGCGCCACTGCACATGTGCAGAATTCATGCCCTCCTCTCCCCACCTCCCGAAAAAACCCTTTCCATACTTCTACCACCCACACCAACAACCGTCCAGGTTCACTCCCAGGCTCTTTCCCTCTCTCTCAGTTCCTCCATTACCCCTGACTTCCCCAAGCCTTTGCACTGCTTCTGAGGGGTGTGGGAAATACGTTTCTGTAGTGTAGTTTAAATGAATTACTCAATGTTCGGTTTTTATATGCCTAGTAAGTAATCTACTTGTCAAAAAATCATTTCCTGAACTTTGTTGTTGTTGTCTGTATCACTACACACATACTTCCTGAGAGGTATTTTGAAATAAATTACCAAAATAATTGAAACTGGTGTGGTTATATTGTGTTATTTTGACAAAATAAAATATCCAGAATTCTGCAGAATTTTAAAATATTGTGCACAGAGTTTTAATTTTTTGGTGTAGAATTTAATTATTTTTTTGGCAGGAGTAATTCATTCATGTGAATAATGTGCATTCATTTTCTTTTTACTGTGAATAGTCTTTTAAAAGAAGACTATGACTCAAACTGGTAAGTCAGAAATTGCAAAACTAAAACAGGCATGTCTTTCAGGCACTCAGTTGTGCTTTTTTAAAATGAAGGATTGAACTTCCATATTCAGTTTGTGAAACATACCCACAAAAGCTGAGAAATTCAATCATAACATTTTTAAAAGATAGTGTTTGTGTTTAGTTTTAGTGTAGTCTAGCATCACTGGGAGGCAGTATTGTCTGGTGGACAGGGCATTCGATTGGGACTTAGAGGACCTTGGTTCTCTTTTTGCAACTGCCACTGGCCTGCTGGGTGACCTTGGACGTGTCATTTCATCTTGTTCCTCTGCTTTCCCATTTATAAAATGGGGATATTATATTGCCTTTACTAGGAAGACCTCTCTTCTTGGAATATTGTGTATTGTTTTCTGTAGCCACAAGTAGAAGTTTTCTTTTTCCTCTGGGCTAGCTTGATTTGTTGGAGCACAAAACATTGAATAATGGACACTTTCTGGAACTTTGATGTAAATTGTACTGTTATAATCCTTTCCAGAACTTGTGCCCGTTCTGTCAGGCTTTTGGTTGCCCTCTTTTGATAATATAAAACCTTTGCCATCTCTGCGTATGTCATTGGCATTTGGTAGCCCAGAATATAGTAATATGTGTTCAATTGACAAAAGGTATTTGTCTCATTTCCCTTAGGCCTAGTATATCTAGTTTATATCTGTCAATTTCTGTTATTTGGACCACTTTTCTAGGCTTGTATAGTGTCCACATATAAGAGGGGTAGCACTCCCTAGACACATTCCCCCCTCCTCCAGGTCCCACTGTCCTTCATTTACTCTCTCTGCTCCCGCAGTGGCTGCCTTTAGGGGAGTTTTCTGGGGGTAATTGCTCCCTGGCAGAGAGTTGGTTCTTCTTTGTCCCTGCCCCTTGTTAGAGGAGGGTCTGGCTGAAACAGTAGTCAGCCTCTCAGACAGTCCTTGGATAGGTCTTTACAGGCTCAATTTCTGAAAGTTTGTTGCGCCTACATAAGGTTTATATCCCCCACCCTTCTTTCTGGGGTGTGTTACTTGGCTGTCAGCCGGAGTGGCTCTTTTCTGTGATTGTCTGTTCCTCACCCAGCCTGCCTTGGTTATTCACAGCCTCTTCCTGGTCACCGCCCCTTCCTATGGTAGGCTTCCCCTAATAAGCCCCTTCTCCTCCAGGAACAGGTGCACCTCATTGGAGCAGCACAGGCCCAGAGGATCTTGTTAGCCTCCTTGCGGCCAGTAGAAGGGTACGTACCTTCACACCGCACATTCTGCATACCAATTTAGGAGAGAGAAAATTCATCAGCAGAGTAGCTTCCTTGTGTGTTTGGCCATTTCACGCCATTATCTCTCATAAGTCTATTTGAATGGAGTTGAGTTCAATTGAGTTTGTGAACTGAGGGGTAGTGCAGATTTCTTTAACAACTTTGTTTCTTACAGTAGTGGCTTATTAGCAAGTGGGCCGGTGGACTGCCTTAAGTCTGGCTCTTACCCTTTGACCTAGACATGAATGCTAAAGTAGGGAGCAATAACACTGTCAGGGAAGCTATTTTATGGAAACAAGGTGTCAGTGGAAAGAAAGTGGCAAAGTGTTTGCTGATTTTTGTGGAACAAATGGCCTGATCATTGGAGGAAATATCTTCCTTCACTGTAGTATTACTAAGATAACTTGGAGGTCACCAGGTCACAGAACAGGGAACCAAATGGATCACATTACAATGTGGCTCAAATGAAGAAGAACGTTAGAAGATGTACATAGAAGGAACGGGCAGATATGGGGATAGACCATGCATTAGTGGTAGATATTTTGAGAATAAAAATAAAGATGTCTGAACAACAGAGATGCCTACATTATAATATCACCAGCCTAAAACAGATGACAATGCAACCAGAGTTTAGAACTCCATTAACAGGTGCTTGAAGATGATGGAACGGTAGAAGGCAAATGGAAATGGGTAAAGGAAACTATCACTAAAACTTCTGAAGGAATGCTGGGATTCAGGAAGAAACACCACAGTGAATGGTTATCTGAGGATATATGACAGGAAATAAGATACCAAATTAAATAAACTAAATCAAGCAAGACCAAGAAAACAGACACATACACACACACACACCCTCTCACTCTCTCTTGGAGGAATATACCATAAAGAGCAGAGGGGCCAAAATGAGTGCTAGGAAAGACAAATGAGAACTTATAGATAAAGTGGCAACAGATGCATAGACCACTGCAGCACAAAATGATATGAAGACCGTATAAAACATCATTCAGTAGTTGTCAATAGGAAAAACAAATACCAACCGACCAACTCAAGACAACAAGGGCAACATAATGATAAAGACATCAAAACAATTAAATGTATAGAGGCAGTACTTTATTCAACTACTGAATGGTGAGCCAGTGGGCATCCCCCCAGATATAGAGGAAGGAGAAGATCTGGACATCAAACTAGAACCTATCACCAGCGTAGAAGTAGAAAGGGCAGTCAATCAGTTAAAAATGGAAAGGCACCAGGTCCAGGTAACATTCCAACAGAGGTTCTTAAGGCAGACTTGAGGAAAACAGTAGACATTTTGATAGGCCTCTTACAAAATATATGGAAAGAAGAAAAGTTACCAAATCAGTGGAAAAGGGGTCATATAGTGAAGCTGCCAAAGAAAGAAAACCTCAGTGTAAAAACTGGTGGGCATAGAACGGATCTCTCTCACAGGTAATGTATTTACATATATTATTCTAGGCAAAATAAAGAAATCAGTGCATAAGAACAGCCATACTGGGTTAGACCAATGGTCCATCTAGCCCGATATCCTGTTTTCCAACAGTGGCCAATGCCAGATGCTTAAGAGGGAATGAACAGAACAGGCAATAATTCATCCCCTGTCGTCCACTCCCTCTTTCTGGCAATCAGACGCTAATAATACCCAGAGCATGGGGTTGCATCCTTGACCATCTTGGCTAATAGCCAATGATGGACCCATCCTCCATGAATTTATCTAGTTCTTTTTTGAACTTCATTATAGTCTTAGCCTTCACAACACCCTCTGGCAAGGAGTTCCAAAGGTTGACACTGTGTTGTGTGAAGTACTTCCTTGTTTGCTTTAAGCCTGCTGCTTATCAATTTCATTGGGTGACCGCTGGTTCTTGTGTTATGTGAAGGAGTAAATAACATTTCGTTATTCACTTTCTCCACAGTCATGATTTCATAGACCTTGATCATATCCCCCCTTAGTCATCTCTTTTCCAAGCTGAAAAGTCCGTCTTTTTAATCTCTCTTCATATGGAAGCTGGTCCATACCCCTAATCATTTTTGTTGCCTTTCTCTGTACCTTTTCCAATTCTAATATATCTTTTTGAGATGGGGTGACCAGAACTACAGGCAGTATTCAAGGTCCGGATGTACCATGGATTTAAATAGTGGCGTTATGATTTTGTGTTATCTATCCCTTTCGCAATGGTCCCTAACATTCTGTAATTATTTTTTTTTTTTGACTGAGGCTGCCCATTGAGCGGATGTTTTCAGAGAACTATCCATGATGACTCCAAGATCTCTTTCTTGAGTGTAACAGCTAATTTGGATACCACCATTTGTATGTATTCTTGGGGTTGTTTTCCAATGTGCATTATTTTGCATTTATCAATGCGGAATTTCATCTGCCATTTTGTTGCCCAGTCACCCAGTTTTGTGAGGTCCCTTTGTAACTCTTCACAGTCTGCTTTGGACTTACCTTGAGTAATTTTTATCATCTGCAAAATTTGCCACCTCCCCATTTTACCACCTTTTCCAGATCATTTATGAATATGTTGAGCAGCGCTGGATCCCTGGCGGACATCTCTATTTACCTCTCTCCATTCTGAAATCTGTCCATTTATTCCTACCCTTTGTTTTCTATTTTTTAGACAGTTACTGATCCAGGAGAGGACCTTCCCTCTTATCCCATGACTGCTTACTTTTCTTAAGAGCCTTTGGTGAGAGACCTGGTCAAAGGCTTTCTGAAAATCTAAATACACTATATCCAATAGATCCCTCTTGTCCACATGCTTGTTGACCCCCTCAAATAATTCTAGTTGATTGGTGAGGCATGACTTCCTTTTACAAAAGCCATGTTGACTCTTCCCCAACAAAGTGTATTTATGTATGTGTCTGATAATTCAGTTATTTACTATAGTTTCACCCAGTTTGTGAGATATTGAAGTTAGACTTACCGGCCTGTAATTGCCAGGATAGCCTCTGTAGCCTTTTTTAAAAATTGGTGTAACATTACTATCCTCCTGTCATCTGGTACAGAAACTGATTTAAATGATAGGTTACATACCACAGTTCGTAGTTCTGCAATTTCGTATTTCAGTTCCTTCAGAATTCTTGGGTGAATACTATCTCGTCCTGGTGACTTATTACTATTTAATAGGGCTATCCATTAGTCGCAGTTAACTCAAGCAATTAATTCCAAACAGATTAACTCAATTAAAAATATTAATCGCATTGTTAAACAATAATAAAATGCCAATTGGTTTTTTATAAATATTTTTCTACATTTTCAAATATATTGATTTCAGTTACAACACAGAATACAAAGTGTACAGTGATCATTTTATATATTTGATTACAAATATTTGCACTGTAAAATAAACAAATAGTATTTTTCAATTCACCTCATACAAGTACTGTAGTGCAATCTCTATCATGAATGTGCAATTGACAAATATAGAATTATTACATAACTGCACTCAAAAACTCTAAAAATTTCAGAGCCTACAAGTCCACTCAATCCTGCTTCTTGTTCAGTCAATCACTGAGACAAACAAGTTTGTTTACATTTATGGGAGATAATGCTGCCTGCTTTTTATTTACAATGTCACCTGAAAGTGAGAACGGGTGTTCACATGGCACTTTTGTAGCCAGTGTTGCAAGGTATTTACATCAGATATGCTAAACATTTGTATGCCCCTTCATGTTTTGATCACCATTCCAGAGGACATGCTTCCATGCTGATGACTCTCGTTAAAAAAATAATGCGTGAATTACATTTGTGACTGAACTCCTTGGAGGAGAATTGTATGTCTCCTGCTCCATGATTTTACCTGCGTTCTGCCATATATTTCGTGTTATGGCAGTCTCGGATGACCCAACGTACGTTGTTCGATTTAAGAACACTTTCATTGCAGATTTGACAAAACGCAAAGATGGTATCAATATGAGATTTCTAAAGATAGCTACAGCACTCAACCCAAAGTTTAAGAATCTGAAATGCCTTCCAAAAATCTGAGAGAGACGAAGTGTAGAACATGCTATCAGAAGTCTTAAAAGAGCAACACTCTGATTTGGAAACTACAGAACCAGAACTACCAAAAAAGAAAAATCAACCTTCTGTTGGTGGCATCTGATTCAGATGATGAAAATGAACGTGCGTCGGTCCGCACTGCTTTGGATCATTATCAAGCAGAACCTGCCAGCAGCATGGAAGCATGTCCTCTGGAATGGTAGTTGACGCAGGAAGGGGTATTTAGCAAATCTGGGGCACATAAATACCTTGCAATGCCGGCTACAACAATACACTTTGTATTCTGTGTTGTACTTTAAATCAATATATTTGAAAATGTAGAAAACATCCACAAATATTTAAATAAATGATATTCTATTGTTTAACAGTGCGATTAAAACTGCAATTAATCACAATTTTTTAAAATCTTGGTTAATTGAGATTTTTTTAAATTATTTGATAGCTCTACTATTTAATTTAGCAATTTATTCCAAAACCTTCTCTATTGACATCTGGGACAGTTCCACAGATTTGTCACCTAAAAAGCTCACATCCTCTGTAGATTCAAGATACAGGCACAGTTCAGACAGGATAAATCAGGTACATATCAAATAATAATCTTATGTATCAACATAGAACTGTTGATTGTACAACAGTCACCACTTTATATGAATTTTTTAGATTTCCAAAAATCTTTTGGTATAACAGATAGAACTGTTTTATGGAAATTGCTACACAACTATGGAATCTTTCCAAAATTTGTGAGGATCATTCAAAGCTTCTATGAAAATATGACATGCCAAGTACTACATAATAGCGAACTGACTAAACCATTCAAAGTCACTCTGGGCATCAGGTGAGGATGTCTTATGTCACCCAGAATTTTTTTACTGATAGTGGATTGGGTAGTGAGAGGGAGTACAGAACAATGAAAGGACATACAATGAATTTTCAAACAGAAGTTAGACCAACTTGACTTTGTGGATGACATCAACATGCTATCACTTACCCATAGAGACATGCAAGGCAAAACAAATGATCTCCAGGCTTATGCACAATTAATAAGGTTGAAAATCAACACTGAGAAAACTAAAACCGCAAGAATCAACACACAACACCAATGACATTTTCTGGGACTGACACAGAAGAGGTCCGATAGTTCACATATCTTGACAGCATTGTAAGTACAACATGCAACAGACCCACAATATCCTGCACAATCCTTATGGAATTAGGATAAGGTTTAACTTAATTCTGAAAACTTGATTGAATTATGTTTAATACCTTGGACCCCCAAAGTATTAAAAATGCAGTTGTCCATATTTATTATGGAATTGCAGGTCACTCCTCTAGGAGGAGGGGGATGCTAATGTAATTCCTCAGGTTATGAACCCCTTTGAAGTCATCCCTTAGTGAGGTCTGCATATACTAGTTCAAAATGGATTCTCCATGGACCAATAGACAAAGAAAAGAGTTTTGGATGACTATCCTGGTCCAGGCCCTTCTTCCTGGTCCAGCAAATGGACAAGATCTCTAGTCCATAGAGGCTCCCATTGATTAAGGAAGGATTGGAAGGACTTAGCCTACTGAAGCCCCATAAGACTGTGTGCTTGTTCTGAGCTGAAGCTATGATGAACTTGAAACAAGAGGGAAACCCTTTTGGGGGAGTTGGTGAATGCCAGAACCCATGTTAGGGTTAGGGTGATCTCTGGTAATTGTATGAGCATGCATGTAGTTTTATTATTTTTAACATATTCTCTGTAATGTTTTTTACCTTAAAAATAAAATAGGCTTGCTTAAAAAGAACTGTGTGGTAAATTTCCACCATGGGAAGTCACTCTGCTGGGAACAACACAGCGAAGGCAGGGAACTTCTCAGCCTGGAAATACCCTAGTCAGAAGGGAGTGAGATATAGGTCTCCACCCAAGAAAGGCACTGGCTGGGTTGCTGCAAGCTGGACGACTGAGGGGAAACAGGGAAATGCCATGATCTGTGACACAACAAGTAGAGCAGATGAAAACATTAAAACCAGAGTATCAAAAGCCAGATATGCCTTTGTAACTCTAAAGCCAATCTGGAGAAACAGAAATCTTGCTTCCAAACTAAAAACTTTGAATATTTAACACCGTTGTAAAGTTGGTCTTACTATAGTGTGCTGAAATTTGGAGATTCAAGACTTCACTATCTAAACTCCAAGTTTTAATAAACAGCTGACAGAATAATCCTCAGTATCAGAGGGGGAAGAAAAGTCACAAATAAAGAATTCTTGAGGAGGATAAAACAGAAGCCACTAGGACAAGAAATTCTGGAATGAAAATGGAGATAGCTAGTACATAGAGTTAGAAAACTAAATAACGTAAGACAGGAATTGGATTGGAACCCCTAGGGCAAGAGGCAATGAGGTAGACCAACGATAACGTTGAACTACATAATATAAGCAGAATTGAAAACTAAGACTGCAGGAGGAGACCAGCGAAGGTGGAAGGCAGCGGTTAAGACCCTGTGTTCTGCAGTGGAATAGAGAGGTTTAAGAAGATACCTGCTCACTTTCGTAAAGCACTCTGAGTCTGTTGATGATGGATAAATCTTATCTAGAACTTTATCATCGCAAGGTCATATAGTATGTGTATTAGTAACAGCATATATAATCGTGAATTGATAGAGTATAATTGCTAAAGAACAGGAGCATAGTAATGAGTGATTAAATAGTTCATAATGTTAAAACATATGTAAATTAACACCGAAGAAGTGGGTTGTAGCCCACGAAAGCTTATGCTCTAATAAATTTGTTAGTCTCTAAGGTGCCACAAGTACTCCTGTTATTTTTGAGGATACAGACTAACACGGCTGCTACTCTGAAACCAATCACCGATTTGTCACTTTTTAAATTTGAGAATACAAGATGTAAAAAAACCTCTTTTCAAAGTATGTCTCCTCTAACTCAAAGATTTTTGTTAAAATATTTAAATGGATGATCATATTGTGATTTTTCTGGTTTTCTTTTTTCTTTGGTAGAAAAATGCGTATCCTGACATTGCGTGGTCACTGCGATTCCGTATTCTGTATGAAATTGCTTTGGGAGTGAATTATCTGCACAATATGAGTCCTCCATTACTGCACCATGATTTGAAGACCCAAAATATTTTACTGGATAGCGAGTTTCATGTTAAGGTAAGGTTCTGGTTATTTTAGTCCCTATATTCCTCTTCAGTGAACATATGTAAGCGGGGGAATGGTCCCGCTATTGTGGGGAACTTTCCTGGCTTATACACTACCCCGGTGAAGTGGGCTAGTGAAAGGATCTGAGTCCTCGCTCCCACTTCCTTTACCCAGAGGCCTCCCTGCCCTTGAGGACTCCCCTTCCACTCTCCTGTCTGGCAGAGTCCTCGTAAACCCCGACAAGGCTGGGCCCAGGATTCCTGGGGGGCTCGACCCCCAACCTTGTCGTGGTCACTTAGGGCAGGGGCTAGGGTATCCCCACTCCAGGGTGCTCTCTCTGTACTGGATGCTTCCCTGACCCACTGATCATTACATACAGTTCAAAGCAAATACAATTTATTAAACAGCAATCAATTGAAAAAAAATAAGGAAAAAATGGGAAAGGTTAAAAGAAAACCCGTCACCCCACTCTGTGGCACAGGGACATCACAACCAGCATCTCTGGAATGTAAGGGAAGTTCAGTCTGTTCCTCACAAGTCCCAGGCCGCCTCCTCAGGCCCTGGCTGTGCCGCAGGGATGCTGCGGGTCGGACACTTGCTCTGGTGGTGGCCACACGCTCTCAGGCTCTAGGTGGCAGGACCCTTCTTCCCAGCGTTTCCCCCGCCCTGTTGGGGTTACGATACCCCTCCAAGTCTGGCCTGCCAGGCGTCTTGGCTGGGGGCGTCTCCCTCCGCTGGGCCTGCTGCCCAGGGCCCCCCTTGCTCTCCCCAGCTGCTCACCGCACCCTGCTCCTGACTGCTCCAGCTTCTCTGCCTCAGCTCCACCACTCTGCTGCCTCAGCTCCATCTCCACCACTCTGCCTCAGTATGGCTGCTGTTGCTGCTTTGCCTCCAGCTCCCTAGGCTGCTTCTCTGGCTCTGGTTGCTGCAGCTCTCCTCCCAGCACAGGTCTGCTCTGTGGGGTGCTTCTGTGACTCTGCTCCCAGCTCTGACCTGCTTACTGAGATGCTTTTCTGGCCCATCTGGGTGGCACAGCTCTGCTCCCCAGCTCAGCTTGGGCCCCTGCTTTCTCCTTGGGCCCCACTCTGTCTGACCCAGGCAATTCCAGCTCACACAGAGGACGGGATCCGCTGGCCTCTTGACTCCCTGATTAGCCTGCCTGCCCTGTCAATCAGGCTGACCTGGAGCACTGGCCTCTCCCCATTGTTCCTGGGGGTGTCAGTTTCAGGGTCCTGATTTCCCATCGATCCTTCCCCTTACTTTTAGTACTGGGAGCTAGCCACCCAAAACACCCCCACTGAGTTTTAGTAAGGGGACAACAGTCCCCTTACACATAGCGGAACTGAAGTGTGTTTAATATTGCAGACAAGGAATGAGGATAGGAAGGGACAAACTTATGCTCCAGTCCTGCAGTTGTGTCTTTGAAGGCAGAGCCCCATCTTCTTCAGGGAGGTTCCACACAGAAATGGTTTGACTTGCACCAATCCAATTGCAGATTCCTGGCCTTTAGCAGCACACTGCCTTTCCATAATGTTGGCCTATGCAGTATGCCATACAGATTAAATAAATCAAAGTTAGTAGATGAGAAATTTAACTGAGATGAACCTGTGGATATCTGAAGGGATTATACCTAGGGAAAATAACCAAATTCTCAGCAAAATTAACATAAAAGTAGTCATGATTTCACAGGTTTAGTTACAGAGAAGAGGGGTTGGAGGTACTATAATAAGACAGTGTTAAGATAAGCAAAATGTTAGTTCATGGTAACAAAATAGAGAGGAATTAGAGAAGTAATTAGGCAGTGCAAGAAATAAAAGCAGTGGCTAATATTCAGAAGTGGTATCACTTTCTTATGAAAGTCCTTGAGGATAACCCTTAATGTGGTCCTTTCAGAGTAGAAACTCCTTCGAAGGACTGCTCAAGTTCTGAAGTTAGAGGAGCTCAGGTAGACCCTGGTGGGTTTCCCAGTCCCAGCAACAGTGTAATATGTGATGTACTGTCTTGCTTCCAAATTGTCATTCTTCACTCAGCAGTGCTTATTGTAGCCTTAGAACATCTCTTCAAATATGCACGCTCTGGGTTTGGATAGTATGGGAAGGCGAGAAACCTACCTGGCAGATACTTCCTGAAGGAGAATTGATGAGGGGATGATCAAGGTCTTGGTTGCTTATTAGGCTGTATATTCACCTTAAAATAGAACAAAACATACGTGAAATTGTTTCTGAGCCATCTTAACTTTAATGGTTTATTATGGACCTTTCATTCAGAGGCAAAGAGAAGGAAGTATTGGTGATGAAGAATCCATTTGTTGAGAAAACTGTTGGTCACTTTTATAATTTGAATAGAAATAAAAACAGTTTGATAAAGTTTTGTTTCCTTTCATCAATAGTTTGAAAATTTGAAATGGACGATCTGGAACATTTAGTATTACAGTAATTGAGGGAGATGCTTTGCCTTAAATTTGGATGGTTAATGCTTTAAGATGAATTTTTCTGCAGATGCATTATGTGGGGGTTAATTGCTCATTGCTTATTAACTAGCTCGCTAATTATTTGAGCTGCCTTTGGGTGGAGTGAAATTAAGATTTTGATAACTGGCAGAAAATGGAAGGAGATACATCTGCTGTGTATTATAAAAAAGAAAGTATTGAACATATGTAAAATATACAGTCATAGTGTGTCTGATTGCATCAAATATCTGCTAAATGAGTAAGATTTCTGTTGAATTACAATGAGACCAGACACACAAAAGTGCATTATGCAAATTGGTTTTAAAATCATTCCCTCCTCCCCCGATGACCTCAAAAGCTAGTCAGAAGAAAGCTCTTAGACAGGCCATGTACTCCATGACACAATGAAATCAAGTCCCTTACAAGCACTTTAATTTATTCTGTTCCAATTAAATATTCTTCCTTCACTTCCACCTGTCCTACATAAATACACATAACTTTGGCCCAGTCAGTGACATAACACCAGTCAATAATTATTTTTAACTTTTTTTTTCCTCGTGTATTCTCCAGGAAGCTCATATCCATAGATCTTAGTTGTTGCAATGTTGTCCAGGCAGCCTTGCTCAGAACCCTTTTTCCCTCTCGTGTGTGTACCAGGAAAGTGTGGAGTTTGTAGCTCGCTTCATCTCCTTGGATTTCCACCCATTGGCCACTGTCCTGAATTCTAGGCATCCCAACTGGACAGCCTACACTTCTGGTTCTCTCTCCCCCATGCTGGAAGCTGGAGTCCAGCTCTTGCTCCCTGATCCCCTGCTGCCTGGTTCAGTGGAACAGTGTGGGATGCTGTGACAGGTTGCTATACTCACTGCTGGATGATGCCACCTCTTGGCGGTTCTGGGGATTAGCTCAGTCACAGCAACGCCCATTCTAGTGGTTAAACCCCATCAATTTCTCCTCTGCTGCTCTTCTCGCTCTCAGGAGCCGCAGCTATCCTCTCTGTGACTCGGCCTCTGACCAGGTTGCTCAGCATTTTCCCCCCTTCTGGGGTATAGTCCTTCAAAGTTTCTGTCACTCCCATAGTGGCCAAGGCAGTCTTCCAGTTCACTCCCCTGCCAGTGCTATTTTCCCAGTGTCAGGTAGAGGAACCTGGGCCTACTCTGTACTCCAGGTTCCAGCCCAGGGACCCTACAACATGCAGCCAAGGTCTGTTCAGTCTCCAACCTTGCTGCTTATTCCCTGGGCTGCTTCCTACCCCAGCACTCCCCCACTCTCTGGGGTTTGTCAGTCTCTCTACTCCCTCCTCCCAGGGAGCAATAGTGGGCTACTTGTCTTGATAGCCCTCCCAACACACTTCCCTTCTCCCAGAAAGTGACTGCAGACTCCTTCCCTGCAGTCCTTCCTACTATCAGCTCCCTGGCTTTATAGAACCCCTGCCTGTTCCCACACAGGTTCACTCTCCTCTCGGACTAAAAGGTTAATTGGCCCATCTGGCTTCCATTAATTCCTTCAGGGCAAGTGGGGGGGGGGGGAGTGAGGTGGACACCCCATCACAGGTGCATGCATTGCAAACCAATTAACTCTTAGCTTGTAGGGAAGGATAGAGAACAAGAAGCAGTTTCAGGCATGTCCCAACCAGACATGGAAACAGCAAACAAAATATTGGGTGCCTGTCTGCAGCAAAATGGCAAATTTCCCAGCCAAAATGATTAATTCTGTGGCATCTTGGAAAAATGCTAGGTCCAAGGAGCTCTGATTGAGATGATAAGAACTGCACCACTCTCTGAGTTGTTGTTTTTGGATAGTGCTGCATCGTTTTACACTTGATTAATGTTTTCAAGATTTTCTTTCCAACCATAAGGGCTAGAAACATAAGTGTTTGGTCTTTGGAAATGAAAGCTGATATTCTGAAATGCAGTTTTTTAGCAAGGGTGAATTCCACAGCCAAATCACGGACTACATGGGAGGTGTTGCCCACAGGGAGCAATGGGGAGGGAACATCTTTTTATTCTATTTATTTTCGTACACCACCTAGCACAGTGGGGTCCTGGTCCATAACTATGGTGATTAAGTGCTACGGTCATTCAAATCATTAATAAATAATAATACTGTGGTCACAACATGAACCCTGATTTTGAAACGTTTTCTAAATCAAGGTTGGTGTTTTTTGTAGCTAGCAGAACACCATAGCTGCTTTCATTTCAAGCGGGATGGAGGGTTTTAAACAAACTCTTCATTCAGTTCTATTTTTGACAACTTGCACTAACATCAGTGCATAGATGGGACCTGCTGCTCTCTCAGAATGACAGATTTTTGTTCTTTACCAGATTGCGGATTTTGGTTTATCGAAATGGCGCATGGTGTCCACATCACAATCACGAGGTGACAAATCTCTGCCAGAGGGAGGGACTATTATCTACATGCCACCTGAAGACTATAATCCCAATCAGAAAACCCGTGCAAGTGTAAAGCATGATATATACA
The DNA here is from genome assembly GCF_028017835.1 of Emys orbicularis. Taxonomy (NCBI): domain Eukaryota; kingdom Metazoa; phylum Chordata; order Testudines; family Emydidae; genus Emys; species Emys orbicularis. Next base: position 47,032,455 of record NC_088684.1, on the reverse strand, counting down.
GGTACTGCCTGTTATCCTACAGTGGGCACTGCAAACTGAAAAGTAAAAATTGTCAAAGGAACTTGATTATAATGAACCAGAACAAGTTATTTTGGGAGACTAAATGGATAAAATACAATTTTTGAAAACCTCTTTCCCTAGCAAACAGTAGGACAAATATAATGCCCTAGAGATTAGGGTAAAAACAGGATAACTAAAAAAGGGGATTGGTTGGAGTTAATCCAATGTTGTTTAATTTTTGAACATCCCACAAATCAGGGCTTGCAGGGAATAAAATTACCCTGCTGAAAATAGGATGGATGAGGGGAGAGAGCGGATGAGTAGCAAAACAGAGTGCAAACATCCAGATGAACAAACTATGCACACTTACTTAAGAGATCTCTGTGGCTAATGTGCAGAGATTAATGTAATTTGCAAGACAAACATGGGGTGAGAGAAAAAGCATTAACTTACAAAAGGTCAGGTGAAGGGACAGGCAAAAACAGAGTATACGTCATATAGAAATTCATATAGGAGTATACATCATATAGGGACAGGTAAAAACAGAGTATACATCATATAGAAATCCAGGGAGAGCTATTCCAGTAAGCTTTTGAATGGCACATATAGAGTAATAGCTACCTATAAAAGAAACAGCAGTTGCTTTCTCAGTGTAAGAGATACTGAACAAGTTAGCTCAGAAGGGTACCACCTTAAAGCCTGTCTAAACAATCAAGGAGGGGATTGAGTTGGGGAAGTGGATAGTTAACAGTTGACAGATGGCCTACAGCAGTCAAGCATAGTTTTTAAGAATATCTATTAAGGCTGCATTTTTGCTACTTGAGTCATGGATTCCATAATTTTCACATATTTTAAAAATATCTAGGACTTCTGACACTTTGGGACTCTTACATGTAGGTGTGTGGATGCAGTGGTAAGAGATGAACCAGTTTCAGAGACTAAACTGCCAAGACAAAGCCTGGGCTTCCTGGAAGAGAGAGCATTAACTTTCATAATTAGCTCTTCCCCTTGAGGTGCAGAGGAAGCACCTGGCATTCCTAGCAAGAAATCAGGGAGAGAGAATATCCCTGTAACTCTCACCTTTTGAGAGGTGTAGGTGGGTGTGGAGCAAGAGAGAAGAATCAGGAGCTCAAGGCAGTTCATTGGAGGAGCAGGAGAGGGAGTGCAGCAGGCCCTGTCTATGCTTATGGTTTTAGAAGGATGTGACAGTATTGTTTAGAGTGGGGGAGAGCCTAAAGAGGTTGGTTAGGAGAGAGAGAAGAGAGGGAGAGTAAAGGGAAAGAAAGAGTAAGTTTAGAGGGAAAACTAGACGGACAAAGAGGTTTGGAAGGAGGGAGAGATTGCCCAGAAAGAGGAGAAGAAGAAATTGAGAACATGGGTGGAAAGAAGGGAGAGAACTCAAACCAAAGGAGGAGAGAAGAAGACAGATGTAGGGAGAGAAGAAGACAAGAGACGAGAACATCCATTGAAGAAGAGAGACAAGGTGGGTGAGGTAATATCTTTTATTGGACCAACTTCTGTTGATAAGAGAGACAAGCATTCAAGCTACACAGTGCTCTTCTTCGGGTCTGGGAAAGATCCTCTGAGTGTCACAGCTAAATACAAGATGGAACAGATTGTTTAGCATAGGTAGGTAGTAGTTAAACAATCTGTTCCACTTTGTATTTAGTTATGATGCTCAGAGTACCTTTCCCAGACACGAAGAAGAGATCTGTGTAGCTTGAATGCTTGTCTCTCTCACCAACAGAAGTTGGTCCAATAAAAGATATTACCTCACCTACCTTGTGTTTCTAATATCCTGGGACCAACACGGCTACAACACTACATACTAAAAAAGAGAACAGAAGCAAATCAAGCTATACGATGGAAGAAAAGAGAAAGGTGTGGTGAGGGAAAGAGGAACACGAGCCAAAGGAAAACAAATAGGAAGTTGCAGACTACAATGTCACAGAAGAGATGAAAATGTTTAATTATATCATATCTCAGATTGAATGGGAGAGTGATGTTGGGGGTTTCCCAGGCTGTGGCAGAGTTCATTCACCTCTCTGAATGCTCTTAGGCCTTCCTGTCAGGGATGAGTCTTTGACTTCTGTACCAGTTTGTCTCAGTTACTCTTGTTGAAAAGCAGAATTTTTGCCTTTAAAATCCACTGTTTTCTACCAAATGTCAGGGACAGTGAACTCTCTCTTAAGTCACTACTCAGGGGACCAACAATGTGTTGCTGCATAGAAGTAGTGTTCTGCTTCACCTTTATTAAAAGTGTAGTTCTGAGCCTATTCCTGCTCCTATGGAGATTAGTGGGAAAAGTCCCATTGATTTATACATTAACACAATTAGGCTTAGTAAGTTTGGAGTTATTTCTGATTCTTCTCTGCAGAGTGAATATGGCGTGTATGACACCTAACCCAACTGATCACTGTTTATATTCAGAGTCCCAACAGCATTCTTTATGGACAAAAATATTTATTAAATTACTTTTCACTTGTGTTAGCACTGCATAGGTAACACAGCTCTGGAGAGGGAGCTAGATTCTATTTTTTTTTTTTTTTTTTAATAATATATGGATATATACCTATCTCGTAGAACTGGAAGGGACCTCGAAAGGTCATTGAGTCCAGCCCCCTGCCTTCACTAGCAGGACCAAGTACTGATTTTTGCCCCAGATCCCTAAGTGGCCCCCTCAAGGATTGAGCTCACAACCCTGGGTTTAGCAGGCCAATGCTCAAACCACTGAGCTATCCCTCCCCCATATGACTTGCCTATAATTAATAGAATTATTAACTGAGTTCCAATTGCAGGACCAAATTTTTCCCTTGTTTCCCCTTCGCAGTCTGTTTCAAGGCTTTGCACAGGTGTAACTAAGGATAGATGATGGCCTGCTGAACTCATGTTAGTTTAGGCATGTCTATGCTACAAAATTAAGTTGACTTATGTTAGGTCAGCCTACAGCCACTGTGGTAATTAAATCTGCTCTTCCTGTCCACACTATGCTCCTTCTGTCAGTGTGCATCCTCGCCAGCAGTGCATGCACCAACTTAAGTGGAGCATTGTGGGGCAATGACAGCCGGAGCCCCAGTCCCGCCGCTCCGGGCGCTGACCCCCCCGAGCTGTGAGCCCCGCCACCTGGGGCAGCGGGACTCTGTCTGTCAGCCCTGGGTCAGCAGGGCTCCAGCTACCAAAGGCAGCAATAAGCAATGTAAGCAACTCAGTGTCTACATGGACACTGCGTCAACCTAACTACATCGACCTAATCACTACGCCTCTCCTGGAGGTGGAGTTATTAGGTTGGCCTAGTGCGTGAGTTAAATCAGAGGGAGGAGCATTGTAGTGTAGACACTTAGTTAGGTTGATGTAAGCTGCCTTATGTGGACCTACTCTGAGGTGTAGAACGGGCCTGTGAAAGAAAGCACTCTTAACACTGAGAGCCCAGGATGAGAAGGGCTAGCAGGTAGAAAAAACTCTCTACTTATAAACTGATTTTTTTTATGTGAAATCAGTGAGGTTTTCAAAGGCACATATGGCCACCATAAATAAAGTCAGCTATAGCACATTGTTCTTTACTCAATGCTACCCTTGTTGTTGGTTTTCATAACATGTATGAAGGGGGACATTATTATAGCCAACCATTTAAGTTGGTGTTGTGCAAGCTTATTTTAATGAAATATTTTGTATAATGCTGAGTTCATTGTCAGCATAAATAATAAAATGTTCTAAAGTAATGCACATTTTTACTTTAACAGCTATGCCATTATTATGTGGGAAGTAATGTCAAGAAAACAGCCCTTTGAAGGTGAGAATGTGTTCTTTAGTTTTCTTTTATAGCCTTATTTACATTTAGCTAAAGCCTCTGTACAGTAATCTGAACACAATTATTTTGGCAGAATTACAACATCCCTAATTATTGTCTGCAATTTTAATTTAACCTCCTATAGTAAACAATAACTATCAATAGTACATATATTTCTAATAAATGCCTGATATCTATTTTGACAGAAGTTATAAACCCCTTGCAGATTATGTATAGTGTGTCTCAAGGAAAGCGACCAGACACTAGTGAAGAAACTTTATCAATGGACATACCCCACCGAGTGCTGATAGTAACATTAATGGCAAGTGGATGGGCACAAAATCCAGATGAAAGACCTTCTTTTTCAAGTGAGTTTACTTGCTTGGTATAGATTAAGTGGAAAACCATATCCCCCAAAATACCTGTATGTTAATACAATGTTGAGATTGCTTAATTGCAGTCACAAAAAGAAAATGTAAACAGCTGCATCCAAAACAGCTTTAACTCAGCCTTGTCAAATATCTTATATAATTTACGCTTTACATTTAACAGCATATACAGTAACATTAAGGTACTCATGCTAGAAGTCAAACAATAATAAAAACTGGAACATGTACAATGCAGCCAGGTTTATATTGTAGTTGGAACCTTCAATTTTGTATTTCCTGTCTTTTTGTGATTAATTGTGCAACTTTAACATGATTTATTTATTTGCACTTAATTTACTGTTTGTTTTTGAAGGGGTGGGAGTTTTAAGGAGGAAAATAATTAGAGGAAAACAGATAAAATAAGGCTAGTGGAACTTGTAAGCAGTCAGAGGTGTTTTGCTTGCTGAACTAACAGTGAGCCCTGGATTATAAATTCCTATAAAAAAACTGAACCAGCCTTTTACAACAAACTTTTACCCTTTCATAAACAAATGTGTGTGTTCCTGGGGAAGCAGTGTGAAAACACTGTCCCACCTTCCCGAATGAGGGGCTGCTGTTGCACAAGCCCCTTCAGCCTGCTTCACATCAAGCTCATCAGCTCCATTGCACAGTAGTTCCACTGCCAGTGGGATTTCATGGCTGTGGAATTGGCAGCTGGCTCTGCCCCTAAGTGCACCCATAGAATTAAAAATGTCTATTATGCAGGCTCAGTACACAACTCCCAAGGTCTTAGTTTTTCATGCAAGACACTAGTGTCAACTTTCAGCATATTGCTACAGCAATGTTTAAAAAGTTGTGGCTAGATTTATTTTTATTTTTTTTAAACACTGGGAGCAATGCTTTCTGGGTTTCCCCTTCCTACCTCACTCATTTTGCTTATACTTTTCCCTCCAAATCACCATTAGGTAGAGAGCTGAGCCTAAGTGCAAATGAGCCTAAAAGGTGAATATTGTGTGGATAAATATAGGAAACTATAATGTAAACAATGTTGCAGTCTTTACTAGATCAGTCCCTACCACCAGTTGCAATGATAATCAGAAACTAATTGTATATTTAAGACTTAAAGTGGCATTTGACAGATTTTAAATGTTTATCATACTGACTAGGTGACTCACTCCAGTTATAAATATCTTCTATGCTTCTCACCTTTAATGCTGTCAGGTTTTACTATGAAATCCTATCTTAATGCCTTTAGCTCTTTTACAGTGAGTCCTATAACCTGGAACACTGAATACAGAAGGCAAACATGATATGGAGGGAGGAGGGATAGCTCAGTGGTTTGAGCATTGGCCTGCTAAACCCAGGGTTGTGAGTTCAATCCTTGAGGGGGCCACTTAGGGATCGGGGGCAAAATCAGTACTTGGTCCTGCTAGTGAAGGCAGGGGGCTGGACTCATATGACCTTTCATGGTCCCTTCTAGTTCAATGAGATAGGTATATCTCCATATATTTATTAAAAATCTATATATATTAGAGGAACAAAGCGAGGAGGAGTTTGGTTTTGATTTTGCAAATCCTTGTTTATCAGGCCTCTATCTTACCCACACAAAAAAAGGAGGGGGGAGGGAGGGAGTTATACCTGGGTCCCATTTTATCCATTACCATCTCAGCTCAACATAGAGTTCGGGTTTTTTTGTTTGTTTGTTTATTTATTTATTTTTTTGCCAATTCTTAACATTAATTACAGCCATGTTGTGTAATTACATGCATACTTGTATCAACTGACTATCCATCTTGTGAATGTGAAAGCTGAGAGCACAGTTTTAACTCCCATCTTTGGAAAATCTGATCCTAAATGTCCGAGGGAGATGGCAGATCTTGTAAAAGCAGAAAAGTAGCAATCTTTAATTGTTCAAAATTTAATGGCCTTGGTGCTTTTCTTCTCCCCTCCCAATTAGTGTTGCAAAATGAAGACGGTAAGATTGTGCTGGGGTACAAAATTCTGTATTTTAGAAGCTCTGTGACAGTTTACATGCCTAGACATGCAGTTTCCCTTTAAAAAAAGTGCTTTCTATTTTAAAACATCCCCAGTATGAAACACTAAACCTTTATCTTTCAAACTGAGGGTTTCAACAAATTTAACATCTCCATTTCTAGGGTGGTTTGGTTGCACAGTAGCTTCATTTCTGTAAAATTGTTGCTGGTTGTGTTCTTTTGAGCTGGAAAGTGTTTTGAAAGTTGCTTTCCAAAGAGCTCAGAAAGCGGACTGTTTTGACAATTTCAGTTCCTTCAGTGAAGCTGGCAGGAGAGAAAAATGAGGCATACTTATGTCTGTAATCCAAACACACAACTCAGCATACTAGTGGATGGTTTAATGGGAAACTCAGTCTAGTATTTGGGATTTACAACCTTTTGTTTAGATCATGGACAAGTCTTTTAATATTGGTGGATGTTTTGAAATTGAATGTCAGTTTTAAGACAGAGTCCAGTTTGGGGCCTATGAACTTTTACCTTGTCTCTTGTTTTAACCAAAAACAACGACTATGTCATATCATATCACAGCCTTTTATAAAAGCAGAGAAATGTTTCTGTGTTTTTATACTTCTTGGGTATTCTTATTTTGTAATGAATTGCATCAGCTAAAATGTTGTTTGTAGTGTTAGCACAATGTTAGAACTGTAAGGATTGTTTAATTAATGTTATAATTATATTTATCTAGGTTACATAATCAAAGTAGTATGTATCTTATGTGACTTCATAACAATAAATAACCTTACATTTTTTTTAATAAAAGGAAGAAAACAGGTGGTTTTATTTAAGGGGAAAACTTTTTCTGCTGTATTATTGTAAAAGCGGAATTTTCTACTCAGTTTACTTTTACTTCCCTTCATTTTGCAATGGTACTTGTAAGGGTTGAAATGTCTACTTTTTTGCTTCCTCTTTATATTTCTGTGATACTCATTGATAGTAAATTAGGAGAATTAGTGATGCCGAGATAAATCCGCTACCTTCCCTCTGACTACCTCTTCACCATTTTTAGAGTATCGTGCTCGGTTTCTGAAAAGTGCTTTTCAGTTTGAAAGAGAAAATTGAGAAGCAATTTTGCTCATAATCTGTCGGTATTATGTGGGGACGTATTTTTTGTTCACTCAAGTATGTTTTCCTCTCAGTGCATCCTTGTAATGCTCACTATTGTTCATAGGAATTGTGTGTGCATCAAATAACATATCCCTTTGTTTCTACAAATTCCTGCCTTAAAACATAGTTTGCATGATCAGAAATAGCTTCTTATCGTCCTTATTTTAACTTTAAATGGTACTATGGATCATTTTGCAAGTTTTCTGTAAAATATTTTTCTCTATTGATGTTCTATAATTGTTTTGAAATACTGTCAAATGGACTCTGAGTTTTGACATGTTATATCATGTATACCTGCCCTGAAGGGATACAGTAATTTAAGCTCAAAATTTGACCCACGTTGAAGCTTTTGATAAAGAATATCTCCAAATGCTAAATATCTTTTTTGTTCTAGATTAGAGAGTTCACCACACTATTGCAAAGGAGGTGAAGGGTTGTTTTGTTTTAAACCAGCTACTATTTACATTATGTTGGCCTTATACCAGAGAAGCACTTCATGATGTTTTACTCCCTCAGGTGACTGTTCAGAAGCAGTCAACAACAGAACATTATTCTCGAGAATGGCATTGCTCAAAGAAGGAAATAATTTTTTTTAAAAGTGTAAATTTTGTCTCCACTAGAAAAGCCAGGGGAAAGTAAAAGACATAATAATTAATGGGGACAATTGGTTGTAAGCTTTCAACAAGTATCACCAAAGAATAGAGACTAAATTAGAAAAGACAAAGAGCCAGATTGACATTGCTGTGCTGATTTACACTGATAATGAGGTTTTGCTTAGTCATGCCAGTTGAGGATCTGGTGCCAAGTATTTAATAGTTCCCTTTTAACAAAATTATGCAGTATATTGTAAGATGGGAGTGGAAGTTGTGGGGTTTCCCAGGCCCTTATGTTTGCTTAAATATATCACTTTTTGTAGTTGAGCTCAACTTAAATTAGACATTTCTGCAAGTAACAGTCATCCAGAAATTTTAAAAAACAGCTATGTAAGCCTTACATCAACACACACATGCTGGGATGGAGTAGTTGAACTTCCTGTCATCTAATTATTAAAATGACATAAAATCACTAGATAAATAGGTGGCATTAATCTCCCAGGGATGTCAATCTACCACTTTTCATGAGCATGAGAAAAATTACCGTTATTAAAAGTTAATGTTGACCTGAGTATTCTTTTCTTATTTAGAATGCTTAATAGATCTTGAACCAGTGCTGAGAACATTTGATGAGATATCTATGCTTGAAGCAGTAATTCTCTTAAAGAGAGATAAGGTAAATAGCTTTTATTACCATGTAATATGAAAATACACTGAAATGGCAACTTGTGCTTGTCACAGTGTAACTAACATAAGAATTGAGTCCGTACTGTCCTGGCCTGGTAGATTTATAATGCATAACTAATAAGAATACCAATGTTTCTTTCAGTCAAAATATGAGTCTCAATGTATTCGCTTCAGTCACAAGACAGCCGATGTGGAGCTGACATCTGTAAATATACCTCTGAATCTTAGTCCACAGGAGGTAAATCTTTTTCTTCTTAATTTTGAATTCAAGTTCTTTCCCAAATGTGTTGGGGTAACGAAAACATTTTGAAATGGTTTTTAGTTCAGTATGGGGAAAACTTTTCTCCCCCGCCTCTTCTGCAGCTGCACGGCCATGAAACGCATAAAAGCAATGGAACTAGCAGAGTCAGTGGGGCAGGCAGCAGCAGGGAAGTCTGTTTCTATCTTCTGCATATCGGAGTGCGGTGTTTGCATAACCGCATGGATGGAGTTAGTTGTGGGTGGCCCAAGGGAGCTGGAAGACATGACCATGTTATCCACTGAATATAGGGAGCACACACATACCTGTACAGAGAGTGTAGCGGACCAGAGATGCTGCAACAGCCTGTTCTTTGCCACACGATGGGTGATTTCGGGGTTGGAAGAGATGATTTCATCCCCCACTCCCACTGATGTTGCTCATGCAAAGTACTGTGGATTTGTTTTTAAATTATTGTGTCCCTTAGTGCTGCTTCTTTTCATTCTTACTACTAATAATTAAAATAGCACGTAAAATCTTGGGCAGATGGTGGAAGAACATTTGCATTTGGTTTTTAACTTCTGTTAGGATATAGATATTCAAGCCTGTCTGTAAAGGCCTATACTTGAAGAATTTAGGTATATGTTTATCATTTAGCTAGTTATAGAGGTATAAAAGAAAGAATCTGTGTAAGGGCCTTCTCTCACTGTGACAGTCTTAGGCCCTGTTTTTAGGCTAATGCCTTTGACCAAGCAGCAGAGGCAGCCATAAGCTGGGAAGCGTTTGGTCACATCCTTACATTCCAAACTAGTCATATTGAAATAAGGCAATCGGGGGCTGTTAGAAAGGTGATCCGATCTATCACCTCCAGAGAAAGGGAAGAGCCTAGAAGATGTAAAAGGAAATTTAGTTTGATAGTTTTCTGTCTGGTAAGAACTCACTTATCAAGAGACACAGCTGGGAAGCCCTTATGTCTTTATAGATGTAGTTGTGAAATCCTCACTTCTGTATTGTTTTGCCATTATAGTTCCCACTTTGCTATGTTTATTTGCATGGTCTCTGTCTGGTTCTGTGATTGTTTCTGTCTGCCGTATAATTAATTTTAAATTTCAGTAGAATGATTGGTTAAGGTATAGCTGAGACTATTACTATATAAATTAGGGGCAAACAGGAAGTAAGTTGGGATTCGAAAATAAGGAAAAAGGAACTTGGATTTAAGCTTGCTGGAAGTTCACCCCAATAAACATCGAATTGTTTGCACCTTCGGACTTCGGGTATTGTTGCTCTCTGTTCATGCGAGAAGGACCAGGGAAGTGGGAGAGTGAAGGAATAAGCTCTCTAACAACTTTTTTTTAATGTCTTACTATATTTTAATTGTGAAGTAACTTGAGCATCTTAATAACAAGGAAAAGATGACAAAAGGAAAGCACTTTAGAAATTACTAAACCATTCCAAAAATGTACATCTTCACTATATAACTGAATTAATTTCAGGAAACATGTGCTCCCTTCCTACAAAGTGGTGCACTCCCCCTCCGGAGCATGTCACCTGAATTACCAAGACTCAAGTCTATACCAAAGTATAATATCCTCTCAACAGGTATGTAACCTTGCTGCACAGTATTGATTCGTGATATTCAGTTATTATTGAACTGCAACTTTATACTCTATTTGTGACCCTGCATTTGTACAGGAGTACTCACCCTACACTGAGATCCCAGCTCTACTTAAGTAGTCCTCTGCAGCTGGAATAAATCACTCTAACTCCATTACACCCCATTGGGACAACTAATTGCCCCCTATATGGCCAGATCATGGGCAAGGATGAGGAGTAGCTGCTAGATCACGGGCCATACTGAGCCATGACAGCCCGTTTATGAATACTTTCAGAGTAGAAACAAAAGAGCTGGAGAAGGATTGTTTAGAGTGATACAAAGTAGTTTAACTAGAAGTATGTGGTGAAACTGACATGGGAAAATTAGGCTCAGTATGAAGGATGCGTATGAATGTGACTGGATAAGACACTGGTGAGTCTCAAAACCTCTTGACATTGACTGTGTACTGCCATGTACAGAATCTCCCACTGGGGGGAATGTTCATTGGTGGTGGTATCTGGAGTCTCCTGTCAGACTTCAGGCTTGCATCTATAGGACAGAAGCTCTGCTGATGGCATTGGCCAATGATCTTCATCTAGCCATGGTATGAAGATTAAATGCCAGTAATGATTCTTTTGGCCCTGTTAGCACTCTGTCACACAGCTGACTGTGAGGTATTGTTGGCATGTCTGTGCTCTCTATGGGGCGTGTATGAAATTTCTCAAGTGGCTCTGATCCTTTCTTTGTGAAAGGTCACAGAAGATAGTTTTGAACAATTATTATTTATTATGATAGTGCCCAGAGTCACTGGTCTGGATCAGAGTCCCATTGTGTTAGGTACCAGGGAAACACAGAAGTAAGAACAATGTCAGACCTGAAAATCTGACAATCTAAGAAGACAAGAAATTTGTAGAGGTGGCAGGGGGAGACAATCAAATATACTTTGTAAACACATCAAAAATAAAAATTGACTTCCATCAACTGCCCTTAAATGTTGGCTAATCTATTTTAGGAAGCACAGCAGAAGGATGTTGTTAGTCCTTGGCTGCCATGAGCAAGTAATTCATGCCAATGTGTTTTTTTTAAAAAGTATTGCAAATAAAACATTCAGCTATTTTACTGCTTTCCCCTGATTTGAATAATCAATACAGATTGTGTTTTAACCTTTTGTATATGATCAATTTCAACTCTCAGGTTTTCATGCACTGGCACAATGTTGCAAATATTTGGGTTTTGTTCTGTTTGTACAGTGCCTAGCAAAAGGGGACTCTGGTCCATAGCTAGAGTTCCTAGGCACTATGGTAATAAAAATAATAAAATACAAATGCTGCAGGGAATGTTTGTGTTAAAACTGCTTAATTTGGCATTACACTTTTGTTAAAAAATTGAAACATATCTGTTGTTTGGATGTGTCTGGATACAAACTTGGTGTAAAGGGTCCTTTAAGTGACATACAGTTTTAGGCTTACACTGGTTAATGTGTCCATATAAATTCTATGATTTTATTGTCTATCAGGCTCTGCATTAAGGTAAACCTATTACCATACTGCTGCATCTCTTTCACAATGTCATTTGTTCTTGTACTCAGTCAGTTCTGCAGTTGAATGAATTGTCTATCCATGAATTAAGTTAGACATAGTTAGTATTCAAACCTGTATTGCCACATGAATTACATAAGAAGATTTCATATGAAATTTTTATGAAGGCATATAGGGAATCCTCACAAGAGATAGCTAATAGAACAAATAAAAAAGCAGATTTTTCCATTGGACTTCCAATAAAGCTCACAATTAGTCTTTGAGATGCTACCGTTCTACTTGAGTCTCTTTTAGGAAGGTTTAGCCCCTCCGCACTAAATAAAAGGCACTAAAATAAATCTGATAAGAAGAAATAATTGACAACATGAAAGTTGGAAGTCAGAGCTCTGGTTGGTCTAGCCACTGTGGAATTTTCTGCTGCTTAAGGCTTTTTAAAGTTGGAACAGACCAAACCTGGTTTTCTCAACCATGTTTTGCCAAAGAAAAAATCCTCCAAAGCTGACAGAAAATAAGAAAAAAATGTAAAAGCGCTGTGAACCTTAGCTTCATGAAAAATCTGAATGTTGTTTGTAGAGAACAGACATGAAAGGCATGCAACTAAAAATTTTTTTTAAGGGTGCTGTAAATAATTTCTAACATGTTTTTGTTTCTTTCCTGAACCCAAAAGTAATGTGATTCTTTATCTTTTATTTAAGGTAAAGACAACAGTTCTGAAGGACCGTGCTCTCTTGTTAGCATGGATGAAAATATCTCTCCAGCCCAGAGTGCTAAATTGTATGTGCCCTACCACAGCTACCCTTCCTCATTTGGTGCAGATCGTTCAGACGCATCAAATCCTATGACACACATGCTGCAGTCATCAGCACTTACCTCAGGTACAACACAAACTGATGGAGTTTTAAGTCCCACTAATATCAGAGGGAAACAATAAATGGTCAGTGAGATGCCTTCACAACCTTAATGTGCAACTACCAATTTGTGTGTATGTGTCTGAAGGGAAGACTAGGCCTATTATTATTTACTAAGCACTAACAAAGCAATACAAAACACAATATGCAGGCAATACTGCTCTAAAGAATTTCCAGTTTAGGGTAAGGAAGATTGCACATACAGTGTGACTGAGGTGTGTATGATGGTTCTGCTTCAGTGTGGTATTTGTTAAAGGGGTATTACGATGCAGAATGGTACAATTACAAACACTTACCAGGGATGGTCAAGGTATAGCTAATCCTGTCTTTCTCCTACAGACATAGGGTAGGAGAAAAGAAGTGTTATATTTCTATTCTGCAAATGAGGACTTGAGGCACTGAGAAATTGTGTCTTGCCCAAGATTACACAGGAAGTCTGTGGTAGAGTTAGGGTTTGAACGCTGGTCTTGGGTCCTAGTCCAGTGTCTTAACCAATTATCATTCTTCTGTGTGTAATGTGGTAGTTTTAAGAAACGTAAGAAAGGGATAATAGGGCAAGCCAGAAAAGGTGAAAGGAATGACATTGTTTTAATAGGGAAAAAAAGGCAGCACAGATTGTTGTGATCCATCCCTGTAGCTGTTTCAGGAGGAGGTGGGTTTGTGTGGGAGAGAGGCATTGGTGGTGGGGGTGGTTGAAAGAATCGAGTTTCTGTTTCAGAATAATGGTGGCATTTTAGGAAGAGCAGCTGTATTTGTAACTTTTACTTCCCCTAAGAAATAAAGACCCGGCATTAGAATAACTAAAGAAATATTTTAATTAACAGTTAGTACAATTAACAGAGTTTTAATCTGGATTAATGTAGCAACATTTTGGCAGAGTATTACGAGGCTGTTCTTTTAACTACAGGTATGGTTTTGGACCATTCTTTCTCAACTCACTCTTCATTTTATAGCACTATAAATTCACTGCAACTATGACACTAGATTTCTGAATCTTTCTTCAATTTTAGGTTTTGCTGTGGAATCCATGCAACAGGATATAGCTCACCAGTGGATCCAAATTAGGAGAGAGGACATTGTCAGCCAGATGACTGAAGCGTGTCTGAACCAGTCTCTGGATGCCCTCCTATCAAGGGATTTAATCATGAAAGAAGACTATGAACTTATCAGCACCAAACCTACGAGGACATCAAAAGTCCGACAACTGCTTGATACTACTGACAGCCAAGGAGAGGAGTTTGCTAAAGTTATAATACAAAAGTTGAAAGACAATAAACAGATGGGCCTTCAGCCTTACCCAGATTTATCATCTGCTTCTAAGACTGCATCTTTAAATTTATCATATCAGTATAAAGCCATGTAAATGTTTCCTTACAAGTAAGTTTCTGTTTCTGAAAGGTTACTTTATATCTGTATTGCTTTGGTCTTTATTGCACTTTTGTAAGTCTGGTAAGCGAAAGAATTAGATGTAACTTAGGCTTTGTCTTCACTACCCGCCGATCCGGCGGGTAGCAATCGGTTTTTCGGGGATCGACTTACCGCGTCTAGTGAAGACGCGGTAAAATCGATCCCTGATCGCTCTGCCGTCGACTCCGGAAATCCACCTCGGCAGGAGGCGGCAGCGGAGGCGGCGGCAGCGCGGCAGCGGTCGACTTTCCCGCGTCCTCACCGCTAGGTAAGCCGACCTAAAATACGCAACTTCAGCTACGGTATTCACGTAGCTGAAGTTGCGTATCTTAGGTCGGATCCCCGCTGCAGTGTAGACCTAGCCTAAGGTTACATTGTAAGGTTAAAAGTAGTCATTTTGAAGAGCAACTGGAAAGACATACACTCTAATGAAGTATTTGAAAGTATTTTTATTATTCATAAAAAGAGAAAATGTTCCCTATTCTCTATTTTAAATAATCATAATTATTCCATTTATAAATATCCTTCAAGTTGTAACTGTCTTAAAATGATGGGGATGCTGCTCACTCACTGTCGTGGTAGGATTGATATAAAAGGAAAAAACCCTACAACAAAAGCTGTAGAGTTCTGCCAGTGTTCATTTCTGTTGTAAGCTATTTTCACATTACCCTTCTGGGTAGATTTGTTCCTTCCTAAAGAACACTAAGACTGCCATATGCCTGTATTTAGATTTTAATTTTGTCTCTTCACTCAAGTAGTAAACCTAATGATACAAGACTTGCACCTGCTCCCATTTCAGTCAAAGGGAGTGTGATGGGATCCACAGACCAGCATGTGATCTGGTAGAACGTTGCTGTCTAACTCATCTCTTGCCTCCACAAACTTGACACAAAATCACATGTGAAATGTAAAATGTTGCATTTGATCCACCAAGCTTCTAATTCCAGTTTATTTTTAACGTCTACATAACCTGCAGTAAGCACTGATTTTATGTGGTGTATAATGATCAAGCATATGCTGCCCAGGTGGGTTAGCAGTAACACAATAAATGCACATGACCTCCTTTGACACAAAAGCACTGAGAGTGCTGCAGAGCTAGTGTACTTACTTCCTGGAGGAAAAGTGTTGTGTGCTGATCTGTAGCAATCCCCTCTATCAGCACTGAAAATAGTGGTGTTCAGCACTTCTATAGCTGAGAGGGCAGCTCCAGTCAGGCCAATGGGGCTGTGCGGGTTGGGAGGGGGATGTAATTCTGTGCTTGCCTGAGGCTTTCAGTTTGGTGGGCAATACTCCTTTCTTACCCCCTCTCTCCCTCCAAACTACACCCTTGGTGTTCCGCCTTTCTTGTTTGAGGGAAGGCCATTGTTGAGAGAGAAGTCTGAGAGGAGGAATCTGATTTTGTTTTAATTCTCTTTAGCACATTTAATACAGTGTGAATGGTTATAAATCCGATTTATAGCTTTTTAATTTTCTTGGATGCAGCACATACACACCATCTACATTTTACAGCAGTAAGAAGTTGAGTTGTTCAGTTATGCTGTGCACTGAATGCCATTGGCATTAATAAGAATTTTGCAATTGAAAATCCCACCTCCCCATCCAAGAAGGTTACAAACAGCATGAGTAGTTTACTGCCCTTGTCATAAAAGCCAAATCAATGAAGAATCCAAATGATTGATACTTGGAAAATCTTGGAGGATGAGCTAGGGACTGACCCATTTCAAAATAGTTCAAGGTTTAAATTGTGCATTACTGCTTGCCTATGTGTTTAAACATGGCAGTGATATTTTAGTATCTGTCTTAACTTGTTTTGTGAACTGAGTCACCAGAATGTGATGTATAATTTACTGTAAACTTTTGCAGACTTTACTAGCTAAATTCACGTTTTTGCAGTAAATTGGAATTTTGCATTTCAGCCCTGTTTCTGTGCAGATATTTAAACTTGTTACCAATGTAAAAGTTCTAACTGGGGCACCAACAGCACCCAACGGGACAATGCCAAGCTCCAGTGTGTATGCCTTTTATAGAATAGATTTGAAGATGACCTGGTGGAATACGACCATAGTGAGCTGTGCCAGTCTTGCTAGTGATGCCAGACCTACATAATGTCCCTACAATGGCATTTTTTTAAATGCAAGACTGTTGCACCAATAAATAATTGCAAATCCTCTTTCTTTAGGCTCATCCTATACTATAAAATTGTCATAGGGCCCAGCAGCACTTCAGACACAGAGATGAGCAGTGCCAAATAGCTAGAAAAATCAGTAATTGACTGTACCAGACATGCTGCTTGCAAATTTGAGAGCAAAATTGAAGACGGTGCTAAATGATAGTGAGTAAATCGGAAGTGGACTGGAACAGTAAAGTGAGAAAAGAAATATTGTAACCATAGGTTTCACCTGCATGCCTGGATATTGCTTCCATTTTTCCATCCCCAACTCCTTCCCATTCATTCATTAATGGTTTTACCCCTGGGTCTCAGTCTTGCCCTCTGAAATGATGCAGGATGTCTTGATTTTTATAAAATAAATTTAATGAATGGGCATTGCTAAATATATGGTAGAAACAGTATCTGCTTATGGGATTGGGTTCTCTTGTGGTACACTAATACAGGAGTACCTTAATAAAAAGGCTGAAATTTTCATTTTGCTAGTTTAAATTCATAACCGATTACAATGCTCTTCAATAATCTATACACACTATTGTTACATATCTTATTTCTTCATCTTTGTAGGTCTCGGTGAAAGAAAGAAGTAAACTTTAGCAGGGGTAAAGGGGAAACATAGGAAGAGTATTAGCATAGTTAGGTATAAGTTTGTCCTTTCTTCCCTTCCTTTTGAAACAAAGACTGATTTTCTTCTAGACTGTTCTCAGAAGGGGGGTGATACCTCCACCAGTCTCCAAAGGCATAAAGACAGATTATTAGTAAGATTTAACATGCTGTGTATAACTTCAGTGCATAGGTTTCCACACAAGTATACATTTATTGCACAAGTATGCATCTTCTGGTTGTCTTTCCAAATAATTCTGTTAAATCTTTATCCTCACAACTTATAAATGTCCAGAGTCAAACAGCTACTGACTTGGGCCCCAATTTAGAAAAAACACAATGTTAAGCACATGCTTAAGTGTACTGCTGAATCAAGGTCTTGATTTCTGTGCTCATAATTTATTTGATAGACTAATAATAATCTCTGCTACTGATATCTTAAACAAAAACCTGACCATCAGCTAGGTCATGTGTCCAGCATTTTAGCCACAGACCTGTGCCCAGCATTTTTGTTGTTTTATCTGAATGTATCTTTTACAACACTATGTAAGTATTCACTGTGAGAATATGGACGACACATTCATGTTTGGTGGAGAGGAAAAGAATTGCATTTATAACTATCCATTTATGGCAGATTCTACTTGTGTGTGTCTATGAATCTACATTCGTCTGGTTCATGGGTTTTGCTCAAAGGGAGTAAATGGGGGAAGAGTCTTAAAAACCCTGCTGGGCACTTTGCTGACAAGGGACCTAATCCTGGGCCCTGTGACAGACAAGAACTTCACCCTACGACATTTCTAGAGCCAAAGTATACTAGTGTGCCACTTGGAAACTTTTTAACTTTTTTTCCCTTTTAATTCTTAACTATATATTTTAATGCATAAAAGGAAATGAATTGCACAGAGTAGCTAGGAGTCTATGATCTTGTAATCAGTAGTCTGATGTACTACGTGACACATGGAGAGGATGATGATGGAGGTACGGCTCTTGTCCTACTGTGAAGTTATACTGGAGCAGCCCGAGTGTACCAAACTGGGAATTAGGTACTCATTTATTGCTGCTGACCTGTTCTTTCAAATGTCAGTTTCTTTTCAATTGAAGGCAGGTAACTAACGGGTCATCAGAAGTGACCAATACAAAATTTTCAGCTCTTGACTAAAAATTGAATGTGCAAAGAGTTTGGGGGCATGTTGTCAGCTGTGCAGTGATGGAAATAGCTGGTAATCCAGTTAACCATCCAAATAGCAATCCAAATAACCATCTTCCTGATGCTCCCAAAATCCCAGGCCTGGCCTTGTGCAAATGGGAATCTGTTGTCTAGGATATAAAGGCCCTAAAAATAATTGTTTTGCAAGCGTACCCTTAAACACCAAGCCCAGCTCTTCAGGTGAGCACTTGTCTGCCTCAAGGACAACAAAGAGAACAGAGGGCTGTGGGGAAAGCGCCTAGGAGTTTGGAAAGCATCTAGCACAAGGATGGTACTGCCACAATCTCTGCAAATAATGATAATTTTAATTGAGGTTTGTAAAATAGATTTTTCTCATAAACCAAATCCGGAGCTGTGATGGAATTAGAGGTGCTCTGTAAAAAATGTATGAATACTGTATGTTGACCTGGTTATTGGTATGTTTATTGTCTGAATATATTGATTTGGTTCAATAGGGGCCTATAAGAAAAAACAAGCAGGAAGGGGAAAAGAATGGCTCAAGATAAGCCATTTCTCCACAGACACTTGAGGATTGTTAAGAGACAATGCCAGGATAGGAAAAAGCGTGGGCAGAGAACTGTCAGGTTTAAAAAGAAACCCCTCTCAAGGTTAGGGCAGTTGTTTGGAGGAATGAGTCTGAGATACAGGCACTCATTGTGAGGGGTCTGAAGAAATCTGGCCTGTCTAGGTTACCCAAACACAGGTTACCATTCCTTAATGGTAAGATAGATGTGTAAACTCTGTGGTGTGGAAGTCCTTTTTTCTCTAAATGTTTTTCCCAACTGTGAAAATAAACAATACTTTGGTTTGAAGAACGCTGTTTTGTCACTGGATACCACTGGTCACAGACTCCCAAAGGGAAGAATTGCAGATGCCGAACTCAGTTGGACCTACTAGGTAAGCATGATTGATACACAGGGTACTGTAGGGGCTACACGGAGAGTGACAGGATTGTGAACTCCACTCCAGGAGAGGTAAAGGCCCAAGGCATGACACACGAGAGGGTGTCCTCAGAAAGGGAACAGAGGTGCGAATAGTCCTGCAACTGCGGCAGGAGCTCTCAGCTGGCATCACCTATTGCTCAGCATGTTGAAAATGAGAGAACATTAAGGCTATGCTGTTGACTGGATTTAGAATGGCCGGAGACCAGTCGAGAAATTTGTCACCCTACCCGCCTCTATCATCAGGGTTTAAGATTGCCCAAAATAAAAACTAACAAGGAAGTGCAGGAGTAAAACTCCGGTACGTTTATTAGACTAACAACAGTTCAACAAAGTAAATAAACTGGGTATAGTATAAAGGATTCTCAACACAGATAAGTAAATTAAATAGGCAAAGGTGACACTATAACTGTACTGACTGTGACCAAAAGGGTTTACTCCCTCCCCAAGACGGGTCGCAGGTAAGGGGTATGGAGGACTTAAAAGGTCTCTACCATATCTTGCAGCTTGTCTGGAGCCTCCTCACGGCGCGAATTGGGACCAGGACTGACCAGGTGACTCGGCAGGGTGAGAAGTGGACCTCAGGCGACAGGTAGGTGGTAACTCTGCTTAATGCTGGTGATTCTTCTTCCTTCTTCCCTGTGGCATCGTGGGTGCAAGTAAGATCCGGATGAGAAGGTGGCAGCTGGCAGCACACCCTTGCGTGCAAGTGTGTTAAACCCTCCCACAACCCTAAGGCGTGGTGCTCTGGCATACACATCTGAGTACAGCACTCTGCCACTGAGATGGGCAGCACCCTCCCTCAGATGTGCTAGCCCTTATATGCCCTGCTTTTTCTGGGCAGATGACATGTCACATGAAAGGGCGGGAAACTGTCCCTAAGGAGGGGGAAGAAAGACAGCCAAGATGGATTCCTAGTTGTTGTTGTCAGGGATTCAAAATGGCGTGTGGGTATTAACAGCCAGAACAGAAATACAGAAATTCTCCCCCTCCAATGCCACACTTATGCTGGGGTGTAAGTACAGGTGCTACATGCTTCAGTGAAAGGCAGGCTGCATGCACACTTGTCACTGCGGGGTGTAGCTACACATGGCAGTGAAAAACTCCGGGAGCAGGGAAAGGCTCCAGCAGCTCCATGTTGCCCGAGTTTTTCCTCGCTGCCTCGTCTCCTGCTAGGGCCTTTCCCTGCAGTAGAGAAAGGCTCTGTTAGTGGGGAGGCAGCCTGATGCTACGCTGCTAAAAATAGTAGTGTTGACCTGGGAGGTACTGCTTGGGCTGTACAGAGCCATAGCCTGGACAGTCACACATGTAGGGCACTCTGTTCTACTCAACTCACTTAAGCTGCACTTTGCCATCTACCCTGCTGTTTATACCCACGCTAGCTGGGTGAGCAGTGCCTGTACTCTATACACTGCCACCAGGGTAGACATATTTTAAGATGCTGTTGCGACACTTCCTGGGATATCCAGAGCTGTGAGGCACTCATTACCACCTGCCCTTAGAGGAAGTCTTGTCTGTGCCTGCCAGGGGTCAGCTCCCCAAAAACCACTGGCCCCAAGCAGCACAAGCACTCCCATTTAGGCCTATACAGGTCCTGCTCTTTCTGAGTTAGCAATAGGCATGCTCCAATGCCCAAGTCCTCCAATCATCTCCCTGAAGGATCCAGCCCCTGGGCCACTGTATTCGCAGATTCACTGCTGCCAAAGAAGCTGTACACCCCAGCTTACGAGTTACACCTCAAATCACTGCTCCCCTTAACACACACCACTTAGATATGTTTATAGCAGGGGAGTGCAAACTACGGCCCATGGGCTGGATCTGGCCCATCAGGGCTTTCAATCCGGCCCCGGGATTTCCAGCCCCGTGGTGCAGCGGGGCTAAGGCAGGCTTCCTGGCCCCGCACCACTCCCGGAAGTGGCTGGCACCACATCCCTGCAGCCCCTGTGGGAGGCAGGGGGAAGAGGGCTCTGTGCGCTGCCAGAAACGTGGAACCGCAGCCAATGGGAGCTTTGGGGGTGGTACCCGCAGGCAAGGGCAGCGCGCGGCAGAGCCGCCTGTCCCACCCCACCCCCAGGAGCCATTGCCGTCATGCTGGCCACTTCCGGAGCAGCACAGGGCCAGGGCAGGCAGGGAGCCTGACTTAGCCCTGCTGCATGCCGCTGCCACCCCGGCGCCACTCGAGGTAAGCGGCGCCAGGCCAGAGCCCACACCTAAACCTCTCCTGGACCCTGCATCCCAACCCCGTTCCCTGAGCCCCCAACCCCCTGCCTTGAATCCCCTGCTGCTCCCCTCCTGCACCCCAACCCCCTGCCCTGAGCCCCCTCCTGCACTCTGCATCCCAACTCCCTGCCCTGAGCCCCTTCCTGCACACTGCACCCCCTACGACACCCACACTCCCTCCCGCACCCCAATCCCCTGCCCCAGCCCTACATTCATGGCCCTGCATACAATTTCCCCACCCAGATGTGGCCCTCAGGCCAAAAAGTTTGCCCACCCCTGGTTTATAGTGAAACAACTAAAAGTTTCCTTAAAGTACAGAGATTCAAGTGATAGCAAGTAGTAGTATTGTAAAAAAATAGTTACATATAAAATAAAATCATAAGATGCATTCTAGAACGTAGACTTATTTAACTAGATACTTTCATGTTTTAATAGAGCAATGCTTACCCAAAGTCCCTCCAATGTTTGACAGCCAAGCTTGGCAGTGACCCTCCATTCATAAGACATAAAGCCTCAGTGAAGGAGCTGCGGGGGGGAAGGGGGGAGTGTGAATGCCCAGATATACCCCAACAATCCATTGTCTTTACTCTAAAGGCAGGATCCCCTCCTACTGTTTATTTCTTCTTGTAAATTTCCTCTTTTGAAGATTTCACAAACGCTTTATTAGTATTTGGCTCAGTATGCAAACAGGCATCTGCTGAGTCAGACAATGCCGAATGCCCACATGATGCAGCAATAAACTTCTATTACCTCCTGCTTGAAAGGTACCTGTCCAAGATATGTCACCTGCTGGTTACTTGCCTTAAGAACATAATTTTCAGTATAGACATGTAACTTCTTAAATATTATGCGTACGTAGATTTTGCAGTGATTATGATGGGATACTGGCTCTTGGTAGAGACCTCATCCTTTAGTGAATTATTATGCATACATCCAGTCCAGGGGATTCCTGTAAAACTCTATGCACCTCTGTGCTCTCTGCCAGTTGGAACAAAGAGGTTTGAGAGTCACAGCTGTCTTGAAAATGTAACATTTTAAAAAATAATATTGCTCATGTATTTTTGAGCCTGTGTAACAAAGCCAGCACAGTATAATGTAAGATAGGTGAGGGGTTACCTTTTTGTTATATATTTTGAAAATACCTGGGAGAATAATTTGTATAGCAGGTTTTTAGCTTGGACATTTAGTGTCTTATATTTCTCCTGGCTCTTAAATTAAAAATCCTGAATAACCTGGAAGAAGTACTAGGATTGTATTCCCCCTCCTTTTCTTCCTTGGAGCGTGCAATCGTAATGTTCTAGCGCCAAATAGTACCAGATAACATTTGGTAACTTTCCTGAATGAAGATCTGAAATTTCTGGTAACTAACTGCTCTGGAGCCAAACCCTGATATCCTCACTAAAACAAACTTCTTTTGACATCTGTGGGTGCTTGCTATGAGATATTGTCGATTCAGTGGGATTGGGATCAAAGGAACAACTTATTCCTGCACTTTTCATTCAGACCACCACCACTAACATCCTGGGGAGACAGTAGGGTTACCATATTTAAAAAATAAAAAAGAGGACACTCCACAGGGCCCTGGCCCCGCCCCTTTCCCACCCCGGCCCCGCCCCTTCCCCGCCCCTTCCCCAAAGTCCCCGCCGTAACTCCGCCCCCTCCCCTGAGTGCCCCGCATTCCCCCTCCTCCCTCCCAGCCACGCGAAAAGGGCTGCCCGAGCGCTACCGGCTTCACGGTTTGCCGGGCAGCCCCCAGACCCTGCACCCCCGGCCAGTGCTTCCCCAGCGCAGCTGGATCCTGGGAGGGGAAGCGCCCAGCCGGAGGCGCAGGGTCTGGAGGCTGCCCGGCAAACCGTGAAGCCAGTAGCGCTCGGGCTTCGGGCAGCCCCCATGCCTCCAGACCCTGCGCCCCTGGCCGGGCACTTCCCCTCCCGGGCTCCGGCGGCTGCTGTGCTCCCTGAACTCCTGGGCTCTGTAAGCGCCGAATTGCCCGAGCGCTACCGGCTTCGGGCAGCCCCCATGCCTCTGGACCCTGCGCCCCGGCCGGGCACTTCCCCTCCCGGGCTCCGGGGGCGCAGGGTCCAGAGGCATGGGGGCTGCCCGAAGCCGGTAGCGCTCGGGCAGCTCGGCGCTTACAGAGCCCAGGAGTCAGGGAGCACAGCAGCCCCCGGCGCCCGCTCTAAGGTAAGCCAGGGAGTATTTTTCCCGGACATGTTCGGCTTTTTGGAAATTCCCCCCGGACGGGGGTTTGATTACCAAAAAGCCGGACATGTCCGGGAAAAACCGGACGTATGGTAACCCTAGGAGACAGGCCTTGTCTGCTCAGTTGGGGCTAATCCTGAATGCAGTCGGCACAGCTGCAGTGGTGCTGATCCCAAAGGTAAACAAGGATATGTTGATAAATGCAATCCCTGGCTTGTTATTGTCTACACCGTAGAGGTCACCAATGGTGCAGCTACATCACTTGCACCATAGCTCTGATTCAGCATATGGACAAGGCCATAGGCACACACGGAGAGCAATGTGACCTCAGAACTCTTGGCTCCAGGAGCAGAGTATAAAAAGAGCCCCCCTGGGCAATACAAGGAGGAGAATAGAAAAAAGGGGGGGGGGCAGTAGTTTTTAATTCAGTCAAGTATTATTCTCTCCCTCATCCCTCCAAAATCAAATATATATTTGTGTAGCTATAACGGACAGAAGAATAGCTAAGTGCATTCTTCTAGCATGGGAGAAACGAGTTATATACCGTAACTATCGGTTTATCCATCAAATTCTGTGGACCTATACATGAATGAGGAAAACATATACATTATTAAGGAACTCTACATAGTGATTTACAAGCTCCTTTCTAACCCCCACACTCCTTATGTCTGTGTGCGGTGGAGGAATACAGAAAATGAGTATGAGCTAAACACAATGTAAAATAAATCCTCTCCCCCTTTTTTCAAATGAATTATAAATGGATTCTTGTTCCTTGCCAAACTGTGAACAATTGCTTAAGATTTTGAGGTAGTAATGCAGTATCACAGACTCCTCTGATATTAGTATGATCATCAGCTGTGTGTCTGAGTGAACTTGCTGGATTATTGCTGGTTGCAAATACAAGGGAAATATGCTTATCTTACATTCTTTATTGTTTGATTTTGTTTTCTCTTCATGTTGACCTAAGCACTTTTCGTTGTAGATATTTGTGAAATGTCGACTACTGTTTGGGCTGGAATGTTCTAACAGTAATATCAAAGACATTTTTACTGAGTCAAAATGGAGGGCAGAATTTGGCTCATGCTATGGATATTTGGCTCATGCTATGGTATGAGCATTTAATATTTTCCAGATAAATATGCAAAAAGTACCTACACAGGAATAAGAATCTGATAATAGAGGGCTCTTTAACCTAGCAGACAAAGGCATAACAAGATCCAGTGGCCGCAAGCTAAACTTAGACAAACTCAAAGTGGAAAATAGGCGCTTTTTTTTTTTTAAATAATAAGAATAGTTAATCGTTCTTTAAATCAAGATTGGGGGCCTGTTTCTCAGTTACACTTAGGCCCATTTACACTTGTACTACAGAGTGCAGCAGCATGGAAAGGCCTTTAAGTGACCATAAGGGTATGTCTGGAGTCCAGGCTCTGGGATTCTCCCCCATTGCTCCTCCAGCCTGAGCCCAAAAGGCTACACTGCAGTTTTACAGCCCCAGAGCCCAAACCAGCTGACATGGGCCAGTTGCAGGTGTTTATCTGCAATGTAGATATACCCTAAATATAACAGAGTTTTGCCGGATTGAGGCGTGTGAGGCAGGGCCTATCGTACTTTTAAACAGAGTAACATGTCTTCAAAACAATTTTGTTGCCAAGAAGCCTCTTGATATATCATAATTTACCTAATCGCAGATTTGTGTAACTCTAAAGAGATGCAGCCAGCTAATGAATGTTGTACAATTCAAGTATTAAACATATACATTCCTAACTAAACTTAGAAAACTTAGTGCATAAATACCTGCCGTCATTGGGCAAAAATAGCTTGAGGAGTGTTTAATTAAAATGCCTTGCATAGTCTTGTTTCCTTTAATACTGCTTTTAAAAAGCACAGCCATTACTATATTACATTAAGTATAGACTTTCTCAGACCTGTATCGTCCTTTTTTTTTAAAAGAAACATGCCCCAATATGTAATTAAAAAAAAATTTACAAGCTTGTTTTTGAAAAGTAACAAATAGCACTACCAGATTTGTTCTAGATGCTTTTTCTTTTGCAATTAATTTTAACCATTTTAATACTGTGTTGCAACTTGCTTTCCTTAGGGCTGGGATCAGTGGAGGAATGGGAAAAACATCCACATTAATTAAACATATTTTTATCTTTTTACTAGTTGCTTTCCTATTAATTCCCATTGTCAGATGTCTTGACACAGTCCAGTGGCCAAAGACTCTTGACCTGCTTGATCAGCTCTTTCCAGATGCCTTTTGATTTCTGAGTGTAAACTCTTGTACTCACACTGGCCTCTCAGTTCACCAGCAGATCATGGAAAACAAGGGTGCTAAATTAGTGTTCTTGCATTCATTAACTTCTTATTCTGCTCTCCAGAGATTATTTCCTTGTTTGGCCTCTTTGGCTTGATCTTGTACCTTGCTTCATCCTGGCCTTTGTATTCCAAGAGTACTTTGTAAAGAGGGTACTATATAATTTCAGAAGACAAATTCAAGCACCTTGGTAAGTCCTCCTTTGCTTTACTTATTTTTAAATCTTAGTTGAAACAAAAGCACATTCAATTGAAATAAGATTTATGCAGATTGTCAGCATGCTTTTCACATAATGAATAACTGTGTTATAAATTCTTGGATGGACTACAGAGATAATTTTCAGAAAATGTACTTGGAGTAAAGTGAGGTCTATTGTTTTCATTTAACCAGCTGTCTTGTGCTAGTTAACAAAGTGTTTGGGAAATTAGCAGACAACCTCCCCTCTCCCTCCTTCTGCACAGTAAACAGAGGTTTGTGCCCGGCTCTTCCATGCACTTTCCTGAAAACAGACTTCTTCCACCATCACATTGTCAAAAGGCTCATGTTGTGATCATTGCAGTGAATGAGAGATTACATTCGTTTTGAAAATGTTAACTGATCACCTGGGACACTATCTTTGAGTTCAACAGTGGCTGTGGATAAATGCGTTAAAATAAATAAACAAACTTCCATTGGTCTTGATAAACATGCCTTTCTAAGATATTATAATAGGGCTTCTGACTTTTGCACTGTCTCTTCTGGTTCACTTGGGTTGTTTGGAGACACCCTGTTTCATAGAAGCCCCAGATCCTCTTTTTTGGTAGCAGCTGCTGGTTTTAATATTCCTACTAAAAATAGCAACTGACAGCAAAGCTAAATTGAACCCTTGGGAGACACAGAGAGAGAGAGTTATTCATACTTATATCCATATCACTTTCCACTCCTAGTGAACCAGCTGCTTGCTGATTTAGACATAGAAGGAAGTTAAAGGGTCACTGTTCAGTTGCTTAAGTTACAGCAGCCTTTCCCCTAAAGGAAGCAGCGTCAACTGGTAAGCTTCTACTTTCTCTTTTTAATACCACTCTTAAATTTGGAGTACAGTAGCTTCTCCCTTTATTTCATCCATAATGACATGCTTATGGTGGTAATGATAAACTGTGGGATTGAGTGTGTCTGTAATATAAGAACCCACAAACATTTTGAGCACAGTAACCAAGCAGGACAACACTAGGTATTATTTTGCTGCATATTTTTAAAAACATAAAAGTAAGAACAACTATCTGTGGAGCTGTTAAGTTCCTATTGAATAATTATGTATTCCCATCATAGAAGATAAAGTTTTGCTTCACAGCAAAGTGTTTTTGTTGCTGTTGCTTCTTCACAATGCATAATCTTGTTTTGTTCGCCTGGCCCGTTCTTGCACTGGAATGTGTTCAGTGGCATGATCATGCCATAAGTGCTCTATTTAGAATCTGCTGTAGCTCATGTTCAGTGTCAGTGTTCTGAAGTTTGAGCCACACAGCAGGATTTCCTAAGGTACAGTGGTGACTCTCGGCTCATCTGTTCTTTGCACATCCAACCAAGCATATTCATATAAATGTGTGTGCCTTAAAGATGCGTTGCTATTTTTTTCAATCATTATCTCGACTGTAAATATACTGTTACTGTTCTGTTTGCTTTAAGGACACAATGTGATGGATTATAGCCTTTAAAACATCTTTTTAAACTTGCATTTGTTACTGATAATCACAGTGGACATGTGAAAATAGATTTAATTCTTAAATGGCATTTGTCTTCTTTGACACCACTCACTTTATGTGTGAAACTGGAAAGCCTTTATTTACCTTGATTCTACAGCCTAGTTCACGTGCGCTAGATTCAGTGATGATGACGTAGCAGAAGTCTCTGATCTGGGACTCTCTGATGGTGGGCAGCTGATCATCCCAGTTAAGAGATTGTCCCCCCCAAATGGCCTGAAATACAAGAATAAGACCGATGCATATTTGATGCATTTCGTCTGTATTTCATCTTTATTAAGGTCTGACCTTCCAAGGTGCACAGTGCTCTCGATTTCCACTGAAATCAATAGGAGCTGGGGGTTCTCAGCACCTCATAGGAAATACTCAGCACCTTAATCTTTATTTAGTGTTGTCTGCATTAAAGGCTGGGGATTTCAAAGGTGCCTAAGGAGTTAGGCAAGTAACTCCCATTGAACCAAACTTTCAAGGCCCTTTGAAAATTCCAGGCTGACTGACTATCTCTTCAGTAGAAAAGTTCACACCTTTTAAACCCCTGGCTGAGCATTGCTTATCACTTAGCACTTGTTGAATATGTCTCCATGATGCAAGTTATAATTTATTGTTATATAGGGTAAATCTACACTACAATGAGAGGTGTGACTGCATCACATGTAGACATACCTGTGTGACCTTGGATTGAGCTAGCTCAGACAACAATGGGTATGTCTACACTGGAGTTGCAGGTGTAATTTCCAGCTCCAGTACACATGGCTGTACTAGCTGTGATCAAGCTAATGCATTAAAAATAGCTGTGAGGACTGCTCCAAGTGTATCTCTAGGGTTTCAGATGGGATTGTACTCAGGCTAGTCCATTCCACCACCCGTGCAGCTGCGGCCACATAGCTATTTTTAGATCTCTAGTTCAATCAAAGCTAGCATGGGTATTTCTTCTGGAGCTGGATTTACACCTCCTGGATTGCACTGTAGAGAGAGTCAATGGGATGATAACCCTAGCGTTGGAGTGTCCAGCATTTAGAGATGAGGGGGGATCATTCACACCTGGTCAAAGATGAAAATTGGCCCACCCCAAACTGAAATGTCCTGAAACAAATTAGACCAGGCACGGCAAGAAGGGTAAAGACAGTGAAGGCATGCATATTTAGCCCTTGATACACCTAATATAAATAGTACATCCATAAAAGCTATGGTAAAAGAACATTAAGTTTGCAAAGTCAAGCATTCAAATGTTCAACCTCAATTTGGTGCTCTTGTGCATATATATTATGAGGCTTTTTTTAAACAACTAACAAAATCATCCAAAGCACAGGACTTGGTGGTGATGGGGGACTTCAACTACCCAGACATCTGTTAGGAAAATAACACAACAGGACACAGATTATCCAACAAGTTCTTGGAATGTATTGGAAACAATTTTTTATTTCAGAAGGTGGAGAAAGCTAGTAGGAGAGAAGCTGTTCTAGATTTGACTTTGACAAATAGGGAAGAACTGGTTGAGAATTTGAAAATGGAAGGCAACTTGGGTGAAAGTGTGAAAGTTACTAGTGACCCCCCCTTAATAGAGCAGTCGTTATGTCAGCCAGCGGCCATTAGGGGGAAGCAGACACCTTAAGGACACAGTAGCCTGAACTTTTCAACTCTTTTCCCTTCAAGGCCTTAAGGTAGTTGGAGCTATGGAGAGTGGAACCAGACTGCTGGCACTAAACATTAAAAAGGTTGTAGAGCAGTTTTTAAACTAGGAGATGGGGGAAAGCTCACTGCTGCAGAGGAGCGTGTGGATCGGACACAGACTTCTCTTAGGGGAGAGTCTGATGATAGAGAATCTCCAGGTTATAGTCAGGAGCAGAGGACTGAAAAGTATAATGTAAGGGCCGGATCAAATGATAAACAGCCACATAAAAAAGAATCTGGCACATCAGAAAAAGGCAGGCTAATAAACAGTGACAAGTTTTTAAAGTGCTTGTACACAAATGCCAGAAGTCTAAATAATAAGATGGGTGAACTAGAGTGCCTTGTGATAAAGGAGGATATAGCTATAATAGGCATCACAGAAACCTGGTGGACTGAGAGCAATTAATGGGACACAATCATTCCGGGGTACAAAATATATCAGAAGGACAGAACAGGCCGTGCAGGGGGAGGAGTGGCACTATATGTTAAAGAAAGTGTAGATTCAAATGAAGTAAAAATCTTAAGCGAATCCACAGGTTCCATAGAGTCTCTATGGATAGAAATTTCATGCTCTAGTAAAAATATAACATTAGGGATCTATTATCGACCACCTGACCAGGACAGTAATAGTGATGATGAAATGCTAAGGGAAATTAGAGAGGCTATCAAAATTAAGAACCCAATAATAGTGGGGGATTTCAATTATCCCCATATTGACTGGGAACATTTCACTTCAGGACGAAATGCAGAGATAAAATTTCTCGATACTTTAAATGACTGCTTCATGGAGCAGCTAGTACGGGAACCCACAAGGGGAGAGGCGACTCTAGATTTAATCCTGAGTGGAGCGCAGGAGCTGGTCCAAGAGGTAACTATAGCGGGACCGCTTGGAAATAGTGACCATAATACAATAGCATTCAACATCCCTGTGGTGGGAAGAACACCTCAACTGCCCAACACTGTGGCCTTTAATTTCAAAAGGGGGAACTATACAAAAATGAGGGGGTTAGTTAGACAAAAGTTAAAAGGTTCAGTGACTAAAGTGAAATCCCTGCAAGTTGCGTGGGCCCTTTTTAAAGACACCATAATAGAGGCTCAACTTCAATGTATACCCCAAATTAAGAAAAACAGTAAAAGAACTAAAAAAGAGCCACCGTGGCTTAACAACAATGTAAAAGAAGCAGTGAGAGATAAAAAGACTTCCTTTAAAAAGTGGAAGTCAAATCCTAGTGAGGCAAATAGAAAGGAGCACAAACACTGCCAACTTAAGTGCAAGAGTGTAATAAGAAAAGCCAAAGAGGAGTTTGAAGAACGGCTAGCCAAAAACTCCAAAGGTAATAACAAAATGTTTTTTAAGTACATCAGAAGCAGGAAGCCTGCTAAACAACCAGTGGGGCCCCTTGACGATGAAAATACAAAAGGAGCGCTTAAAGATGATAAAGTCATTGCGGAGAAACTAAATGGATTCTTTGCTTCAGTCTTCACGGCTGAGGATGTTAGGGAGATTCCCAAACCTGAGCTGGCTTTTGTAGGTGACAAATCTGAGGAACTGTCACAGATTGAAGTATCACTAGAGGAGGTTTTGGAATTAATTGATAAACTCAACATTAACAAGTCACCGGGACCAGATGGCATTCACCCAAGAGTTCTGAAAGAACTCAAATGTGAAGTTGCGGAACTATTAACTAAGGTTTGTAACCTGTCCTTTAAATCGGCTTCGGTACCCAATGACTGGAAGTTAGCTAATGTAACGCCAATATTTAAAAAGGGCTCTAGGGGTGATCCCGGCAATTACAGACCGGTAAGTCTAACGTCGGTACCGGGCAAATTAGTTGAAACAATAGTAAAGAACAAAATTGTCAGACACATAGAAAAACATAAACTCTTGAGCAATAGTCAACATGGTTTCTGTAAAGGGAAATCGTGTCTTACTAATCTATTAGAGTTCTTTGAAGGGGTCAACAAACATGTGGACAAGGGGGATCCGGTGGACATAGTGTACTTAGATTTCCAGAAAGCCTTTGACAAGGTCCCTCACCAAAGGCTCTTACGTAAATTAAGCTGTCATGGGATAAAAGGGAAGGTCCTTTCATGGATTGAGAACTGGTTAAAGGACAGGGAACAAAGGGTAGGAATTAATGGTAAATTCTCAGAATGGAGAGGGGTAACTAGTGGTGTTCCCCAAGGGTCAGTCCTAGGATCTATCCTATTCAATTTATTCATAAATGATCTGGAGAAAGGGGTAAACAGTGAGGTGGCAAAGTTTGCAGATGATACTAAACTACTCAAGATAGTTAAGACCAAAGCAGATTGTGAAGAACTTCAAAAAGATCTCACAAAACTAAGTGATTGGGCAACAAAATGGCAAATGAAATTTAATGTGGATAAATGTAAAGTAATGCACATTGGAAAAAATAACCCCAACTATACATACAACATGATGGGGGCTAATTTAGCTACAACGAGTCAGGAAAAAGATCTTGGCGTCATCGTGGATAGTTCTCTAAAGATGTCCACGCAGTGTGCAGAGGCGGTCAAAAAAGCAAACAGGATGTTAGGAATCATTAAAAAGGGGATAGAGAATAAGACTGAGAATATATTATTGCCCTTATATAAATCCATGGTTCGCCCACATCTCGAATACTGTGTACAGATGTGGTCTCCTCACCTCAAAAAAGATATTCTAGCACTAGAAAAGGTTCAGAAAAGAGCAACTAAAATGATTAAGGGTTTAGAGAGGGTCCCATATGAGGAAAGATTAAAGAGGCTAGGACTCTTCAGTTTGGAAAAGAGAAGACTAAGGGGGGACATGATAGAGGTATATAAAATCATGAGTGATGTTGAGAAAGTGGATAAGGAAAAGTTATTTACTTATTCCCATAATACAAGAACTAGGGGTCACCAAAAGAAATTAATAGGCAGCAGGTTTAAAACAAATAAAAGGAAGTTCTTCTTCACGCAGCGCACAGTCAACTTGTGGAACTCCTTACCTGAGGAGGTTGTGAAGGCTAGGACTATAACAATGTTTAAAAGGGGACTGGATAAATTCATGGTGGCTAAGTCCATAAATGGCTATTAGCCAGGATGGGTAAGAATGGTGTCCCTAGCCTCTGTTCGTCAGAGGATGGAGATGGATGGCAGGAGAGAGATCACTTGATCATTGCCTGTTAGGTTCACTCCCTCTGGGGCACCTGGCATTGGCCACTGTCGGTAGACAGATACTGGGCTAGATGGACCTTTGGTCTGACCCAGTACGGCCTTTCTTATGTTCTTATGTTCTTATGAGCTGGTCCCAAGCCGGTTTTCACTGACCAGATAGCAAAAGCACGGGTCTGACAACCACCAATCAAGTGTTAACACTGCAAGGACCTTTGTCTGAATGTGTATAAAGGATCTGTAAAATGTGTGTAAGACAGAGTTTTTGTACCAAGGTGCAAAGCTCTCCTTTCTTCTGCAGAATAAAGCAACTCTTCCTTATCCCTGTCTGGCTGTTATTGGCTCTCAGCTAGGTGGACCCGATATTTCGGTGACAGTTTCTGGCGACTCCGCCGGGACTCTCCTAGCTCGGACATTGGACTCCGGACGGCTGCGGCGAACTGGGAACGGCGCCAACGGGGTGTTTTGTCCCTTTTCTCTGCTTCACCACAGCCCCTGGGGTTCGTGTTCCGATAAGGTGAGTCCTAATAGGATAAGGAGACACTATCTGGTTCTGGTTCTGGTCTGGTTAACCGGTTAATGAATTTCTGTCTTATACATTGGGCGTTAGGTATGTGAACGGAACTGAGCCTCTCATTCGTAATTCCTCAGAGTGGAAGTCATCGCGTGCGATGAAGCTCTGAGGTCGAATTGGGATCCTTCTGTCCCATCCCCTGTAGCGGTCAGTATTAGTAGAAATTCCTGTAATAGGATCCTATTAGGCCATAATTCCCTCTGTTCTCTGTGTAATTCTTTGTTAGAGTGTCAGCAGGCAGATGGGTGGGTCTCTGGTAAAACCCTCTAAGGATAGTCCTTTGGATTATATGTTAAGCAAATGGCCCTTACCCGGTGTTCAAAAAGGGATGTCAAGGAAGCGTTTTTTACAACTTTGCACCCAGGATTGGCCAGCCCTGGGGACTGCATGGCCCGAGTATGGCTCCTTTGATATTCCTACCCATTTAACCCCCTTACGCCTGACATTGGAAAACCAAGCGCCGGGGCAAATGGACTATTGGTTTTTGTGGGACGATGAGGCTCATCGTCGCATGAAGAAGGTACAGATTCAGGCCCCTCTATTCCTGAAAGCCTCTGTCCCTCACGAGGCTGATTATTTGGAGGATATCCCCCCCATGTATTGCTCTAGACCACGCCCACCTCCGGCGGCAGCATTACCAATTGCGGTGGACCCGGTACCCTCCTCAACGGAGCCCAGGACAGCAGGTCTACCGAGACAGATATTACCAACAAAGATTGAGGACGCCACAATGCAGATCCCAAGGCCACGTACACAGTCCACGGTCAGTCTTATTTTTATTTCCCAGTCAGCCCCGGATATCAAGAAGCGGTTGCAGCAGCTCGAGGGTGCTGAAGGAAAATCCCTGGAGGAACTGGTAAGCGTGGCCACCCGAGTATATCATACAAGGGAAAAAGTTCAAGAGACCAAACAGGTGAGGATGCTAGCAGCCCTTGTAAACACTGGAAATGAAAAACAGGGAGGGCAGCAGGGACCCCCCAGGTGGCAACCAAAATCGGATTATGGGGGGACCCCGGGACATGCCAATGACATATGTAACTACTGTAAGCAGCTTGGCCACTGGAAGAGAGAGTGTCCGAACTGACCTACCGGATGACAATCCCGTCGCCCAGACCGACCTCAACCATAGATGGCTGTGACAAGAACAGACGCTGTTGCTAATGAGGAATGACGGCAACCAGGGGGTCCTCTTGTCACCTATTCAAATGATTTTACCACTTATGTTTGTTCCTCCACAGACCCCCAGGTTCGCCTAACATTGGGAGGAACCACCTATTCTTGTCTTTTGGATTCAGGCGCTGCACTTTCTACTGTTACTGCCAAGCCGGAGAGAGGAAGCCTTACAGATAAGAGCATTCCGGTAATGGGTATAGGCAGAAAGCCATTTGACTGTTCTGTATTACAGGAGGCTGCTGTAAAAATCTCTGGTGTCTCCGCCTCCCATGCCTTTCTGCTAGCCCCGGATTCCCCAGTTAACCTCTTAGGCAGAGATCTGTTGTGTAAACTACGTGCTCAGATTTTCTTTTCAGATGACAAAATCATTCTTCGGTTGCCTCAAACCCAACTTCCCTAGCTGTGTGCTGTTCTGACCCAAGTTTCAAAGGACCCGATCCTGCCTGCGGACCCAATTTTACCCGAGCGACTCAGACAGGAGGTAAACATCTCCCTGTGGGGCACTTCAAGAGCAGACTTGGGTACTCTCCAGACAGAGCCAGTGCGTATAACCCTGAAGCCAGGCATTGAAATTCCTCGGATTCGTCAATATCCCATCCCCCGAGAAGCTCTGCTTGGCCTCCGGAGTCTTATCACCACATTCCTGCGGTTGAGAGTGCTGGTTCACACCAAGTCTCCTTTCAATACTCCCATTCTGCCAGTCAAAAAACCTGACCTGGACTCAGAGGGAAAACCGGTATACCGATTTGTCCAGGACTTACGTGCAGTAAATAAGGTTGTCCAAGCTAGATACAATGTGGTGCCAAACCCTCACACAATCCTGACTGCTATTCCAGCAGGTACTGCTTGTTATTCAGTAATAGACTTGTGTAATGCTTTTTTTTTAGTATTCCTCTAGATAAGGACAGCTGGGGCCACGCTTACCAATTCAATTTCAGTCCCTACTCGCTAATGTTCCTGCCCACCGGATCGCTCCAGGAGACTGGATCTATGTGAAAGAGTGGAAACACGAGCCTCTCCAACCCCGGTGGGCGGGCTCTTTCCAAGTCCTTCTTACCTCTCACACTGCTATTCGAGTGAAAGAGCGAGACACTTGGATACACCACACCCGAGTCAAGCTAGCCCCTAGGACGGGGCCAGAAGCAGACGACTTCGAACCTCGAGGGAGCAAAGCCAGCTCTTCCCACCGCGATCCGGAAGAGCCAGAAGCAGACAATACCTGGAAAGCTGAACCTCTTGAGGGACTAAAGCTTCTGTTCCAGCAAACAAAATCCGAAGACTTTATAACTATGGGTTCTCAGACGGTGCTGCAGTGGCTATTGCTTTTGGGTTTGCCCCTTGTACAAGCTAACCCACACCCAGCCACTAAACCTCTTCAGTGAATAGCCACGTTGGGACACTTATCTGATTGTTGGCTGTGTCATAAAACCCGCTCTGAGGAAGGAATAGGATTGTGGGCTGTACCTGCAAATCTTTCTGAAGTACTCTCCTTACAGGTAGAACGGAAAACTGAATGGGCATGGGTTGGGGAATATCAATATGACAAATATGGGAGAAGGTCTGAAGTTTGGCATTATTACTGGGCAGCTAAGGGGGGTCCCTGTTTTTGAAGTTCTTGGGATCGGGTATAACCTACCCCTTTGTTTGGAAAATGCTGAAGGAAGTGGGAGGGAAGTAGGCTACCTTCCCCTGGAGGCCTGTGATCAAACCCTTCGGTTTGAGGTCAGAAATGGAACCTTTTACCCTTTAAATACCCCTGGGAATGCCCCAAAACCCCATTGTCTCCTGCACATGGCCATTACTGTGAGACCAACAGGCATTTGTTATCAAGGGCAGTGGTTTCCCTCATTCCTCCCGTTAGGCCCTATAAATAAGACACATATGTATTATATGGATATTTACTCTGGCATTCTGTTGCCCCACACATCCCTTGAAAGGATGTCTGGATGCCTGGAGTCCATGGGATCACTTGCAAGTTTTACAGCTAACATATTTGGGGTTACTTATTGTGGGGCCATTTTAAACAATACCTATGCCCTAGGAGACTTAAATGTTTCCCATTAGAGGTGCCAGGACCGCCTAGTGAGTAACTCCGGGCGCTGGGATAGATGGGTGACCTGGCGCCATCGAGTTGCGGGTAATACCCTTACCCTCTATTTAGAGACCCCTGGCTTGTATTTTATCTGTGGCCACAGTGTCTACAAAGCTCTCCCTCCAGGTTGGCAAGGTCGGTGTGGTGTGGCCCGGGTGTTACCAGATGTCCAAGTGAACGACACATTGGATGCCAGCCAGATCCTCAACCTGGGCAGCTATGCCCATAAGTTTTTCACCCCCCCCCCTTTATAAGGACTCGAGCGAAATGCGCCAACAATCCCCTAGTAGTCAGGCAAACGGGGTTTCATTCCTTTGTTCATGCGCTCATTCCTGGGTTGGGGGTGGCCGAGCTAGAAAAAGCAGTAGTAAATATTTCTGCAGAACTAGAAAAAATAGCCAATGCATTAATAGACGCTTTCCAGAAGTTGAAACAGGAGATTGATGAGGTGGCAGAAATAGCTTTGCAAAATAGACGTGTGTTAGATGCTATGAATGCTGAATTAGGGGGGGCTTGTGCTCGCATCGGGGAAAAATGTTGTTTCTATGTTAAGCATTCTGGCTTAATTGAGCAGGATTTAAAAGCCATTAAGAATGCTGATGTTGTTTTCCATGCTGTATCTCTTGATCACACCTTTAGTTTTGAGGACCTCCTTCCAGACCTTGGGTCATGGTTTACGGGGCTCTTTCGAACAATTGTTAAATGGATCTTTTTCTTTCTTTTCTTCCTATGTGTTATCTGGATAATGATACAATGTGCCAAATGCCTGTGTAATGCTATGATCAAAAGCTCTGCTGTCCATAAGAAAACCCAGTATCTGTCCCTCCAGCCTGATCGCAAATTGCGTAACGGGCCTGACAATTTTTGAATTTGTCAGGCCCGAAGGGGGGACTGTGAAAGTTACTAGTGACCCCCCCCTTAATAGAGCAGTCGTTATGTCAGCCAGCGGCCATTAGGGGGAAGCAGACACCTTAAGGACACAGTAGCCTGAACTTTTCAACTGTTTTCCCTTCAAGGCCTTAAGGTAGTTGGAGCTGGTCCCAAGCCGGTTTTCACTGACCAGATAGCAAAAGCACGGGTCTGACAACCACCAATCAAGTGTTAACACTGCAAGGACCTTTGTCTGAATGTGTATAAAGGATCTGTAAAATGTGTGTAAGACAGAGTTTTTGTACCAAGGTGCAAAGCTCTCCTTTCTTCTGCAGAATAAAGCAACTCTTCCTTATCCCTGTCTGGCTGTTATTGGCTCTCAGCTAGGTGGACCCGATATTTCGGTGACAAAAGTGATCATGAAATGATAGAGTTCATGATTCTAAGGAATGGTAGGAGAGAGAACAGCACAATAAAGGCAATGAATTTCAAGAAGGCAGACTTTAGCAAACTCAGGGAGTTGATAGGTAAAATCCCATGGGAAGCAAGTCTAAGGGGAAAAACAACTGAAGACAGTTGGCAATTTTTCAAAGGGACATTATTAAGGGCACAAGAGCAAACTATCCCCATGTGTAGGAAAGATAGGAAGTATGGCAAGAGGGCACCCTGGCTTAACCAGGAGAACTTCAATGATCTAAAACTCAAAAAAGAGTCCTACAAAAGGTGGAAACTCAGTCAAATTACAAAGGATGAATATAAACAAATATCACAAGTTTGTAGGGACAAAATTAGAAAAGCCAAGGCACAAAATGAGATCAAACTAGCTAGGGACATAAAAAGAAACAAGAAAACATTCTACAAATACATTAGAAGCAAGAGGAAGGCCAAGGAGAGAGTAAGCCCGTTACTCAATGACGGGGGGAAAGACAATAACAGAAAATGTGGAAATGGCAGAGGTGCTTAATGACTTATTTGTTTTGGTTTTCACCAAGAAGGTTGGTGGCGAGTGGACGTCTAACAAAGTGAATGCCAGTGAAAATGAAGTAGGATCAGAGTCTAAAATAGGGAAAGAACAAGTCAAAAATTACTTAGACAAGTTAGATGTCTTCAAATCACCAGGGCCTGATGAAATGCATCCTAGAATACTCAAGGAGCTGACTGAGAAGATATCTGAGCCATTAGCAATTATCTTTGAAAAGTCATGGAAGACGGGAGACATTCCAGAAGACTGGAAAAGGGCAAATATAGTTCCCATCTATAAAAAGGGAAATAAGGACAACCGGGGAATTACAGACCAGACAGCTTAACTTCTGTACCTGGAAAGATAATGGAGCAAATAATTAAGCAATCAGTTTGCAAACACCTAGAAGATAATAAGGTGATAAATAACAGTCAGCGTGGATTTGTCAAGAACAAATCGTGTCAAACCAACCTGATAGCTTTTTTTGACAGGTTAACAAGTCTTATGGATGGGGGGAAGCAGTAGATGATGGTATAGCTTGACTTTAGTAAGGCTTTTGATAATGTCTCGCATTACCTTCTCATAAACAAACTAGGGAAATACAATCTAGATGGAGCTACTATAAGGTGGGTGCATAACTGGTTGGAAAATTGTTCCCAGAGAGTAGTTATCAGTGGTTTACAGTCATGCTGGAAGGGCATAACGAGTGGGGTCCTGCAGGGATCGCTTCTGGTTCTGGTTCTGTTCAATATTTTCATCAATGATTTAGATAATGGCATAGAGAGTACCCTTATAAAGTTTGCGGATGATACCAAACTGGGAGGGGTTGCAAGTGCTTTGGAGGATAGGATTAAAATTCAAAATGATCTGGACAAACTGGAGAAATGGTCTGAAGTAAATAGGATGGAATTCAATAAGGACAAATGCAAAGTACTCCACTTAGGAAGGAACAATCAGTTGCACACATACAAAATGGGAAATGACTACCTAGGAAGGAGTACTGTGGAAAGAGATCTGGGGGTCATAGTGGATCGCAAGCTAAATATGAGTCAACAGTGTAATGCTGTTGCAAAAAAAGTGAACATCATTCTGGGATGTATTAGCAGGAGTATTGTAAGCAAGACACGAGAAGTAATTCTTCCGCTCTACTCCTCGCTGATTAGGCCTCAACTGGAGCATTGTGTCCAGTTCTGGGTGCCACATTTCAGGAAAGATGTGGACAAATTGGAGAAAGTCCAGAGAAAAGCAACAAAAATGATTAAAGGTCTAGAAAACATGACCTATGCGGAAAGATTGAAAACATTGGGTTTGTTTAGTCTGGAGAAGAGAAGACTGAGAGGGGACATGATAACAGTTTTCAATACATAAAAGGTTGTTACAAGGAGGAGGGAGAAAAATTGTTCTTCTTAACCTCTGAGCACAGGACAAGAATTAATGGGCTTAAATTGCAGCAAGGGCGGTTTAGGTTGGACATTAGGAAAAACTTCCTAACTGTTAGGGTAGTTAACCACTGGAATAAATTGCCTACGGAGGTTGTGGAATCTCCATCATTGGGGATTTTTAAGAGCAGGTTGGACAAACACCTGTCAGGGACGGTCTAGATAATACTTAGTCCTGCCTTGAGTGCAGGGGACTGGACTAGATGACCTCTCGAGGTCCCTTCCAGTTCTATGATTCTATGATAGTCTTTAATTAAATGATCATGGACTATTTTGTTCACAGGACCCCTGCTTCATTCAGCTCACAAGGATAAACAGAGCTACTCATCCCGGAGCTGGAGCAAGCTTAGCGCAGATGAAGTTTTGTAGAATTTTGTTACCAAATGCTAAGAAGTCTTTACAAAGTGCAGTTTTTTGGAGGGTTATGACTGGACCATGTTTTCATGGGATTGGCAAAAGCCATATTTTTTGAAACCATGTAATGCCCCTGCAAAATTTCAAGCCCCACTCTTCTTCATAGAGGTGCTAATGCATCTCAACAAAGCGGTTGTAAGATTTTATTTTAATGCGGGCCTAACAATGGTTTGTTTTGTTTTCCTAATTTAATTCTGAGAAACAGTTGTACTTTTTAGCTGAAACTATATAAAAAAAAATCAGAGTGAGCCAGGCACCTGAGATGGAAAATGTTAGCCCAAATGGTTGAAGTCTGACAAAATTAGAAGCAACTGAAGATAGGATCTTATAACAGAAAGTGTTTAGGCATATTCAATATAGGCAGAGCTACCCTCTCCACCTATATTTGTCAACTTACAAGTCAATAGACATTGACACAGTCTTGAGCAGCATAACACTTATGTATGTAATTAAATCTTGGTGGTGGCACTTTCAAAAAAGCCAGGTGCTCTGCATTTTCTGATAGCAATCATAAGCTCTGGTCATTTTGTCATATGCTGTGCAAAACTCCTGTTTGGAACTTGCTTTTGGTAATAGGTTATTAAGAGTTCACAGATTGGCCCAACAAAATCAGTTCACTCTAACTTTTCCCTTTTTATTTCCAGTACTCAAATGGACAAACTTTAGGGATAGTAAATAGTTCATTGAAGTGGCACCATGTTGCTGATGGAAGAGAGACAGAATCTGAAATTTCACAGTGTTGTAATTGTAGGAGTCCTACCAATAAGGTAGATTTTGTTTTTTAATCAAAATTAGCCTACCGATAAGGCCCTACCAATAAGTACTGAGCATGATGGTGGATTCTGTTAATCCAGTTAATCACAGAGTTAATCACATATGTGATATGCATTAAAAAACTGTCTCTTTCTCATTACTCATTTTCAGGTAATGTCAGGCTCCTGGATCAAATGCTGTAATAAAAAAAACTCATCCAAGAATGGAGTACATGAAACGGACAA
The DNA here is from genome assembly GCF_028017835.1 of Emys orbicularis. Classification (NCBI taxonomy): domain Eukaryota; kingdom Metazoa; phylum Chordata; order Testudines; family Emydidae; genus Emys; species Emys orbicularis. Next base: position 46,991,457 of record NC_088684.1, on the reverse strand, counting down.
AGCGGCTGAAAATGTGCAAGAAAAAATGAAGATGAAACAAGAAATTACTTTGCTTAATGGTGTTTCTTTAATAGTAGGGAACATGATTGGTTCTGGGATATTTGTGTCACCCAAAGGTGTTTTGATGTATAGTGCCTCCTATGGACTCTCACTATTCATTTGGGCCCTTGGTGGGATCTTTTCGTTGTTTGGAGCTTTGTGTTATGCTGAACTGGGAACATCCATTGTTAAATCAGGAGCTAGCTATGCCTATATACTAGAAGCTTTTGGTGAATTCACAGCCTTTATCAGATTGTGGTCTTCCTTGCTAATTATTGAACCAACAACTCAGGCTGTAATAGCAATTACATTTGCTAATTATATTGTTCAACCAATTTTTCCATCCTGTGAGCCACCATACGAAGCAGTCAGGTTGATTGCAGCTGCTTGCATCTGTAAGTAAAGTTGTGATTGGTAGAAATGAATTAATTTAATGCAGGTACTCATAAAAGCCTTGTCAGATTACCCTCCCCCTTAATTTTCTGTGAAAATAACAATTTTTTACCTAGGACAAATTCATAAGAATGTATTCTCTGTCTTCTGGATTGATTTTTTGTGGGATATGGGGTTGGTAGTGGGAGTTGGGGGGCAGGAAGGGAGGGTTTCCAACATTTTGGCTGAGAGACACTATGATTGGTGATAGAAAAGAAAACATTTTGCTATGGATCAAGAGCCTGACCCAAAGCCTGCATTGAAGTCCATGGGAAAATTCCCTTTGGCTTCAATGGGCTTTTAAATGTTCACATATCCTCAGATAAATCAGTAACTGCTTGTGAGTGAAAACTGGTTAAACACTGACATCCTTCCTTAACCCCTCCCAACCAACCAAAAAAATAATAAAATCTTAAAAAATAAAATAAAAACCAAAAGCTCTACCTCAAGCAGAGTTTTGACCCCCAAAAGGTAGAAGTGCCGGACACTCCATGAAGTCCACTAGGGACTTTGCTGTTGCTATGGATTTTAGGTGGAAGCCTGGAAGGTAAATGTAGGTACATAGGACTGGAAGGGACCAGCATTGAGTCCCATCCTCTGCTATCCAGGTGCTCAGATACTACAGTGGTGGATGGTGGTATAAAACCTTATGAGCCACATACACAGAACTGTGTATAATCTATGTGCTGCTCTTGGTATATGCAACAGCATGATCAATTGTCCATGAGGCAAGACAGAGCATTCCCTAAAAGACATCTGACACAGCTAGTGTATATTGAGTAATGAGTATAACAGAGTAGTCTATGCTGTGAATTCTGAGAAAATGTCTCCTCTGCAATTAATCCTGTTTATACTTTTAACACTCCCCATTGAGGCAGACAGGAAGTTAACTTCTGAAAAACAGAGACCATGATTTACACTGCCGTCCTCCTCATTCTTCAGTATTCTAAATATCTAATTTATTAGAAAGTAGATCTATTCTAATATATTTTATTAGCTTAACTGTGATTTAGAGCAGTGCTTCTCAAAGCCAGTCCGCCGCTTGTTCAGGGAAAGCCCCTGGCGGGCCGAGCCGGTTTGTTTACCTGCCACGTCCACAGGTTCGGCCGATCGTGGCTCCCATTGGCTGTAGTTCACTGCTCCAGGCCAATGGGGGCTGCGGGAAGCGGCGCGGACCGAGGGATGTGCTGGCCACCGCTTCCTGCAGCCCCCATTGGCCTGGAGCGGCGAACCGCAGCCAGTGGGAGCCACGATCGGCCGAACCTGCAGACGCCGGGGCTTTCCCTGAACAAGCGGTGGACCGGCTTTGAGAACCACTGATTTAGATCATCTCCATACTTGCACACACGGGATCTATTTCTCTCTCCCCAGATGGAACCTGGTATTGTTCCATAAACTACTAAATGGGAGGTGGGGAATGGTGTTTAATTACAGCAGTTTCTTTAAGCATTCATTTTGGATTCTGTCTGAGTGATTTTTGCTGTATTCCTCATGTGGATCAGTTGCTCTGTTTTGTAACACCATTAGTTACAATGTGCTGCTATCCCACAATCTGCATGGTTTTTAAATAAAATAAAGATCCTGAAAGTGAACGGATACATCAACAATCCTAAATCAAATATTTTTCAGTGGTCAAATAATTTCAAGTGGGGGGAAAAGACTCTTTATTCACTTGAGCTAACTTTAAAAGCTACAATTTTTCACCTAGAGCAGCCTCCTTTTTGGGGAATTACATTCATAGAAATCTACAACTCTAAGTGCTAGAGGATATTAAAAGAATGAGAGGTGGGCAAACTGTGGCCCGTGGGACCCTCCTGCCCGGCCCCTGAGCTCCTGGCCCGGGAGGCTAGCCCCTGGCTCCTCCCCCGCTGTGGCCCCTCCCCTGCTGTCCCCCCTCCCCCGCAGCCTCAGCTCACTGCGCTGCTGGTGCAATGCTCTGGGCAGCAGGGCTGCAGAGCCACAGCCTGACCTGGTGCTCGGTGCTGCGCGGTGGCATGGCTGGCTCCAGCCGGGCAGTGCGACTGCCTGTCCTGGCGCTCGGTGCTGCGCGGTGGCGTGGCTGGCTCCAGCCGGGCAGTGCGGCTGCCTGACCCGGTGCTCTGTGCTGCGCGGTGGCGTGGCTGGCGCCAGCCGGGCAATGCGGCTGCCTGTCCTGGCGCTCGGTGCTGCGCGGTGGCGTGGCTGGCTCCAGCCGGGCAGTGCGACTGCCTGTTCTGGCGCTCGGTGCTGCGCGGTGGCGTGGCTGGCTCCAGCCGGGCAGTGCGGCTGCCTGTCCTGGTGCTCTGTGCTGCGCGGTGGCGTGGCTGGCTCCAGCCGGGCAGTGCGGCTGCCTGTCCTGGTGCTCGGTGCTGCGCGGTGGCATGGCTGGCTCCAGCCGGGCAGTGCGGCTGCTTGTCCTGGTGCTCTGTGCTGCGCGGTGGCGTGGCTGGCTCCAGCCGGGCAGTGCGGCTGCCTGACCCGGTGCTCTGTGCTGCGCGGTGGCGTGGCTGGCTCCAGCCGGGCAGTGCGGCTGCCTGTCCTGGTGCTCTGTTCTGCGCGGTGGCGTGGCTGGCTCCAGCCAGGCAGTGCGGCTGCCTGACCCGGTGCTCTGTGCTGCGCGGTGGCGTGACTGGCTCCAGCCGGGCAGTGCGGCTGCCTGACCCGGTGCTCTGTGCTGCGCGGTGGCGTGGCTGGCTCCAGCCGGGCAGTGCGGCTGCCTGTCCTGGTGCTCTGTGCTGCGTGGTGGCGTGGCTGGCTCCAGCCGGGCAGTGCGGCTGCCTGACCCGGTGCTCTGTGCTGCGCGGTGGCGTGGCTGGCTCCAGCCGGGCAGTGCGGCTGCCTGACCCGGTGCTCTGTGCTGTGCGGTGGCGTGGCTGGCTCCAGCCGGGCAGTGCGGCTGCCTGACCCGGTGCTCTGTGCTGCGCGGTGGCGTGGCTGGCTCCAGCCGGGCAGTGCGGCTGCCTGTCCTGGTGCTCTGGCCAGTGCAGCTGTAGCGCCGCCAGCCACCAGTGCTCCAGGCAGCGCAGTAAGGGGGCAGGGAGCAGGGGGGGGAGGTTGCATAGAGGGCAGGGGAGTTCAGAGTGGTGGTCGGGGGGTGTTGTGGTCAGGGAATGGGGGGGCCGGATGGGGCAGGAGTCCCGGGGGGGGGGGCGTCAGAGGGTGAGAAGCAGGGGGGGTCAGATGGGGGGCAGGGTCTGGGCCACACCTGGCTGTATGGGGAGGCACAGCCTCCACTAACGGGCCCTCCATAAAATTTTGGAAACCCAATGTGGCCCTCAGGGCAAAAAGTTTGCCCGCCCCTGCTCTAATTGCTTTCTCTGCTGAAACAAAGGGAGATGGTAAAGGAATAAAAATTATTTTCTAGATCTTTCCCAATACAGATGTGTAAGAGTAGGTGGCTTTCACAGCATTTAATCTGTCCATATGCAAATATAGGACCCTGGAATTTCAATTATGTCCCAGATGCTAAGGCCCCATTGCAATGCCCATTGGAGTCAATGGGAGTTCATCCATTCACTTCATTCAACATTGGATCAGTTCGAAATGAGGAATTCATTTGTTAAAATAGCAAAACTTTGGGGGTTCAGTTCCTTACTATTAAAATTTCCATACCCTGATCAAGTAGAGTTCCTGATTCCACTCTTTTACAGACATAAAAAGAGGGAGAAAATAAGGTGGGAAAGAGTTAGATTTGGATCTAAAATATGAGACAGTTGAGAGAGATGTTTGGTTTGGCAGTTGAAATATATAATTTGATGCTTGGCATTGTCACGGTCTTAGCTACTAACTCTGTCAAAGCAAATGTTCCCTTCTAGGAATAAGGAATACTGTAAGTTACCAGTGCCTAGATGGTGATTTTAGATTATAGAGAATGGAATCCTATTTTAATGTGCACACCACATTTGTTAATAGAGTGGGCTTTATAGAAATCACTCAGATAGATATGTTTCAAATTGGACCCTACTCTGACATTAAAAAGGTGTTTGTCTTAGAACAATTCACTGTAAAATCTAATATTTTTTAGACCAAGAGCCTGTTACCACTGCATTACTCCAGTTGTGTGCCAATGTGTAACACCATTGATTTCATTGGCATCACAGTACTTGCATCTGAAGAAGTGAGGTTCTTACCCACGAAAGCTTATGCTCCCAATACTTCTGTTAGTCTTAAAGGTGCCACAGGACCCTCTATTGCTTTTTATTGATTTCATTGGCATCACAGTGGTATATAAAAGAGAAATGCCATGGTGTATCAAACCTCAAAGGGCACAGTAGTCTCACTGAAATCAACAGGACTACTCACAGTAATAAAGGTAAGCATGTGTGTAAGTGTTTACAGGATTGGAGTCTTATATATTGGATACTATTTTCACCATTGTAAAGAATAATTTTTAAGTTGCAATATAATTTAAATGGCTGTAATAGCTTTCCCCCCATTTAAAACTAAAGAAAAGTGAGGTGTGGATGAAAGGGTAAAACCCTGGAGCAAAGCCCAAATGAGAGAGATTTTCTGAGAGAAAATTATGTCAAAAAAGGCCTACTAAAGGCTACAGAAAAAGGAATCCTTGTCCCTAGCCAGTGCTCCAGGGTACTCTACACCACATAGCCAGCTGCTGTTGAGTTGAGGGAAGAGTCAGTTAGCCCTGCTGCTCGTCTCTAACTTTGCTGATTCATGCTATGTGCCCACATCCCCTAATCATCTCCATTTCGCAGCGCTGAATTGTACGGTGTCACCTCCTCTACGTCTGTGTGTTCTCTTCAGGGCCGGCTCCAGCATTTCTGCCGCCCCAAGCAAAAAAAAAAAAGCAATTGGGGAAAAAGAAAAAAAAGCCGCGATTGGCGGCGGCAGTTCAGCGGCAGGTCCTTCACTCCTAGAGGGAGTGAGGGACCTGCCGCCCCCGAATTGCCGCAGGTGCCGCCCCTCTCCCTTGGCCGCCCCAAGCACCTGCTTGTTAAGCTGGTGCCTGGAGCCGGCCCTGGTTCTCTTGAGGGCTGGGGGTAGGATATGATGGCAGAGTGCCCCTCCACTACCTGAGCTTCTAGTGCTGCTGACGTGTGGCAACTAACAGACTATTCTGTCACCTCATTAGGTTTTAACTTCTCTGACTAAACTGAATGGCTATTTCCATCAGCACACGGCTTGGTGGAGATCCAGTTTAGCAATAAAATGACTTTAGCTGAGTCAGGGACAGGACTAGACCAGGGAACAAAGTGTGACACAAGGAGTCACACACTGTTCCTTGTTCTGAGAAGGGAGTAAGTTACTAAGTTCCTAATAGGACGTAGCAGCTAATAGCTTCTAAATGATCTTTGGATATTGCTACAGCAGGTTGCTCCTTCCTGAGATCCAGTCTGAAGTTCTAAGGGCCAAATGCTTTGCTGACTTGCAACTTCAGACACTCCCCACGCAGTCCACATGGTTGCACAAGTCAGTATAGAATCTGACCCCAAAGGAGAAGTATTTCCATGTTGTAGTTTCTTTTTTCCTTCCCTCTGTAAATGTAAGGTGAGCATTAGGAAAAGCATCCTAACAGTGTTATCTGTTATACTATGAAAGTCTTTCTCAAAGAAAGTGAGCAAAGTCCCATTGTTCATCTAATTTTAAATGTCTCAAGCAAAGAATTGGAGAACATATTGCAATGGAAATTCTGCATTGGTAAGCACTGAGTAGATGAGTTAAATGGATGACCTAATAGGTAACTGCACATCCACCCACCCACCTGACAAATAGTGTGTCTCTCATCTCTGCCTCCTTCCTAGATCATTGTCCCAGATGGTAGGTTGGCCATAGTGTTGAGGTCAAGCTGGAGCGACGGAGGAAAGATTGTCAGAGCTGAATAAGGCAGGACAAGGGGACGTTTCCCAAAGAGGTGTATGCACATTCGCTCTCCATCTGGAATTCCTAGGCACTGCTAGTAGAGCTGACAGGAGGACAGTTCCATTTCCAGGCAACATTTGAGATTTCAAAATCTGTTTTTGTTTTGCATTGGAATGAAAACAAAACCTTCTGAATGTTTTCACAAAAACCATTGGAGTTCACGTGTAGGCTGATGGTTAAGGCCCTGTTCTGGGAGACCAAACTCACTGTTTAGAACAGAGTTTTTCATCCCAGATCACTCCAAACAGGTAAAGACTTAAACCCCCGTCTTTCGAGGCTAATACCCTAACCAACAGGCTACAGAGTCTCTCCCTTTGCTCAGCCTCAACCTGGACCCAGGAATGTTTTGGTTTTGACAAAACAGTATATTTGGGTGAAAATGTTCAAACCAGCTCTACTGGCTAGCAACAAAGAAATACAAAGTGAGGGCCCAAGAGAAGAAAATTGGATTTGTGATTAAGGAAGGGACTCAGGTAACGTGGATTAAAATCCCAACGCTGCTACAGACTTTCCTGTGTGACCATGGAAAAGCAACATAGTTTCAGTTCTCCTGGTGTGAAATGTAGATTCCTTTCTTGCATTCTTTGTCTATTTAGACTGCAAAGTCTTTGAGGCAGGGACTGTCTCAGAGCCTAACACAATGGAGCCTTAATCTCCATCATGGATTTTAGGCACTACTGTAATCCAAATAAATAATAATCAGAATCCTGCCTGCTTCATGTGAGTAGCTCCACTGAAATCAATGAGATGACTCAAATAAAGTAAACAGTGGTTGGTCCTAAAATCAGAATTCAAAACCCAGTGCTTTCCCACTGATTTCAATGCAGAAGTCTTCCTTCCTCTCCTAATTTCTCTTTCTTCCAACCTATTACCAGGAAATGGCAGCCTCCATGCAGTAAGTTTTACTTCTTTTTAAAAAATAAAAAATAAAAACTGACTTAAAAATTAATTATAGTCAATTTCTATTGCTTTCAGTAAAAGTCTAGATAATTCTGAAGTGTTGAAAGAGTTTTTCTGTACTTGTAACTTTCATTTTCTTGAAAGGTGTATTATTTAAGAAAGCACCTATCTCATTTGTATTCCTTTTCTCAATAGGCACCTTAACATTTATTAACTGTGTCAATGTGAAGTGGGGAACCAGAGTACAAGATCTGTTCACATATGCAAAAGTTATGGCCCTTATCATGATCATCTCGGTGGGTCTTTATAAAATTAGTAAAGGTAAGAATATATTTCATTTTAGACATTTTTTTTTAAAACTGAACAGTATCTGAGAGTCAAAATCTATACAGTAGTATCAGAATCCACACTTTAATATAAAATGTTATGCACTGAGCAATAGCTGTTAATTTCCTGAAAAAGAGGTGACAGCTATATTGCTCTGTAGGATGCTTTAAGCTCCATTTACACTGCGATAAAAGACCCACGGCACACCTGGGCTCACAGGGCTTGGTCTGCAGGGCTATAAAATTTCAGTGTAGACATTTGGGCCACCAAAATGTAAACCCGGGGTTCAAACTCACGTTCAAGGCTAGCCCCCTTCCATCTACACACAAATCATGCTAACCCAGACTCGGACCCAGCGTCTCAATAGTTTGCAATATGGGGCCAAATATTTTCATGAGAACAGAACAAGTTTTCAGTGCCAGCAATTCTGAACCCTAGTCTTCATACAACCTTGAAACCACACTTTAGCCTAAACTGCCTTGGTCTACCCTTGGTCCATTTTTAGCTGTAGAGGATGAATAGGGATTAGGATTACAACATGGTTATACTCTAATAAATTATTCTGCTTTCTAGAGCATATTTGTTGGCTGTCAATGGTTCCAGATCAAATTTTCCTCAGGTTCCAACTAATAGATTTTTTTAAATAAATGCCAGCTCTGCAAACTGAACCTGGGATATGAAATGCAAACTGCATGCTTTCTGGCTTGTGCATCATCAGCAGAATTGCTAACTAAATTCCGTTTGCAGAATCTTTATTGCTAGTGATGATGTGTGAATCAGAAAGAGGACTGCTCAAATTTCAGATTCCAGGTTCATTTTGCAGACTTGCTCTCACACAGAGAAAACTCTGCAATACTAACAAATGTTAAAAGAAAATAGTAAAAAATTATTTTTGTCAGAAAAGTAAACAGCCATAAATGTGTCAATATTAGGGCTGTCAAGCGATTAAAAAAAGTATTCGCAATTAATCGTGTGATTAATCACACTGTTAAACAATAATAGAATACCATTTATTTAAATATTTTGCATGTTTTCTACATTTTTTCAAATATATTGATTTCAATTACAACACAGAATACAAAGTGTATAGTGCTCACTTTATATTTATTTTTATTACAAATATTTGCACTGTAAAAAACCAAAATAAATAGTATTTTTTCAATTCACCTAATACAAGTACTGTAGTGCAATCTCTTTATTATGAAAGTTGAACTTACAAATGTAGAATTATGTACAAAAAATACATTCAAAAATAAAACAATGTAAAATTTTAGAGTCTGCAAGTCCACTCAGTCCTACTTCTTGTTCAGCCAATTGCTCAGACAAACAAGTTTGTTTACATTTTCAGGAGTTACTGCTGTCCGCTTCTTGTTTACAATGTCACCTGAAAGTGAGAACAGGCGTTCTCATGGCACTGTTGTAGCCGGCGTCACAAGATATTTACATGCCAGATGGGCTAAAGATTCATATGTCCCTTCATGCTTCCACCACCATTCCAGGGGACATGCGTCCATGCTGATGATGGGTTCTGCTCAATAACAATCCAAAGCAGTGCAGACTGATGAATGTTCACTTTCATGATCTGAGTCAGATGCCACCAGCAGAAGGTTGATTTTCTGTTTTGGTGGTTCGGGTTCTGTAGTTTCCGCATCTGAATGTTTCTCTTCTAAGACTTCTGAAAGCATGCTCCACACCTCATACCTCTCAGATTTTGGAAGGCACTTCACATTCTTAAACCTTGGATCAAGTGCTGTAGTTATCTTTAGAAATCTCACATTGGTGCCTTCTTTGCGTTTTGTCAAAGCTGCAGTGAAAGTGTTCTTAAAATGAACAACACATGCTGGGTTATCATCCGAGACTGCTATAACATGAAATATATGGCAGAATGCAGGTAAAAAAGCAGGGAACATACAGTTCTTCCCCAAGGAGTTCAGTCACAAATTTAATTAATGCATTTTTTTTTAGCATTATATTTTTAACAAGCATCATCAGCATGGAAGCATGTTCTCTGGAATGGTGGCCGAAGCACGAAGGGGCATATGAATGTTTAGCATATCTGGCACGTAAAAACCTTGGAATGCTAGTTACAAAAGTGCCATGTGAACGTCTGTTCTCACTTTCACGTGACATTGTAAATAAGAAGCAGGCAACATTATCTCCTGTAAATGTAAACACACTTGTTTGTCTTAGCGATTGGCTGAACAAGAAGTAGGACTGAGTGGACTTGTAGGCTCTGAAGTTTTACATTTTTTTGTTTTTGAGTGCAGTTATGTAACAAAAAAATCTACGTTTGTAAGTTGCACTTTCACGACAAAGAGAGTGAACTACAATACTTGTATGAGGTGAATTGAAAAATACTATTTTTTTTGTTTATCATTTTTACAATGCAAATATTTGTAATAAAAATAATATACACTTTGATTTCAATTACAACACAGAATACAATATATATGAAAATGTAGAAAAACATCCAAAATATTTAATAAATTTCAATTGGTATTCTATTGTTTAACAATGCAATTAAAACGGCGATTAATTGCAATTAATTTTTTTGAGTTAATCGCGTGAGTTAACTGCGATTAATCGACAGCCCTAGTCAATATGTACAGGGAGCAGTCCTGTGGCATATGTAGGGACCATTTTATGTGGTCACTTTTTTGACCATAATGTAGATAGGACTGAGGCGTTTCAGTTTAATAGAAGAGAAAATGTTATTGGACCGAGGCCTATAATAAAGACAGGGTTTAGCATGATATTTTATTGTCTGTATTCTGGGAGAACCAGGGTCCAACCAGGATTATAAACTCCATTGTGCTAGTCACTGTATTACCACATAATAAAAAACAGTCTCTCTCTTGAAGAGCTAGCACTCTAAAAGACAAGACAGACTAATAGAAATAGATGAGCAACAAATAAGTAATTTGTTGTTCCTGTTCAGAAATAAGCTACACTGGCACAAACACTTTTATACTGATATTACTGTCTCCATGCTCAGGGAGCTGAACTATTTATACCGGTATAGGAAAAGTAGTATAGCTTTTGTGTGTAAACAGGCCTTAGTAGGTCAGAATATGCGAGTTGTCTTTGACCTGTCAGTTCTGATCAGAAGCAAACTGCCGAACATAGCTCTAAGGACAAGGAGTGAGAATGGGGGAGGAGAACATTGCTGATAGTCATTCTCTATTATATTTTCTAATCTGGCTAGGAAATGGAGATGGAGAGGTAGCAAATGTTATTGTTGTGAATGAAGAATGCTAAGAGCTTTCAGTGGGAGTCAAGTCATCTGATAAGCCAGGGATCAACAACCTTTGGCGGCCCATCAGCGGAAATCAGCTGGCGGGCCAGGACGGTTTACCTGCAGCATCCGCAGGTTCGGCCGATCGCAGCTCCCACTGGCTGCAGTTCACCATTCCAGGCCAATGGGGGCTGCGGGAAGCAGCGGCCAGCACATCCCTTGGCCCACGCTGCTTCCCACAGCCCCCATTGGCCTGGAACAGCAAACTGTGGCCTGTGGGAGCTGCGATCAGCCAAACCTGCGAATGCTGCATGTAAACAAACCGTCCCGGCCTGCCAGCAGATTTCCCTGATGGGCCACATGCCAAAGGTCGCCAATCCTTGTGATAAGCCCTAGTCTATGCTATGAACTTATGTCTGTATAACTACGTTGCTCAGGGGTATGAAAAATCTACACACCTGAGCGATGCTTTATAGTGACCAAACTCCAGTGTAGACAGCGCTGTGTCGATGGGAGGGCTTCTCCTGTCGACATAGCTACCGCCTCTCATGGAGATGGAGTACCTACACCAACAGGAGACACTCTCCATCTTCACTAATTGCTACAGCTGCTGCAGCATTGTAAGTGTAGACAAGCCCTAAACTAGTAGGGGATGAGCGTAACCTAATCTATATTATATTTAAATAGATTCAGGGTATTAAAATGGTGAAGCAATAGGAAGTTGGGGAGAGGGATGAAGGAAACTCAGGAATTTGTGATCAGGTCAACATTCTTTCACTCAGCAGTTATTTTACTGAGAACAGTTATGTTTTCCCCTAGCTTCCATATTCCTGATATAGTCAAATGTCTTTATTTTTTGGACATTATGAATGTTTGTGATTTTGAAACCATGCTGTTTTTAGAAGGTAAGTTTCTCGGCCCTGTCACTCTGTTTTGATACCACTAAAGTCAGAGGTGTCTCTCTTTGTCAGCACAGACCCCCATCTGCAGTCCCTCTCCATGGAGTGTAGATGGATCCTATGATTTAACCCCACCTATCCCAATTCTAACAGTAACTGTGTATGAGATTTTGTTACAAAGGTGAAACACTAGTAGCTGCAAACTTTACTCTGTCAGTCTCCATAGCTTACTGCTTGTGTGTAACCCATGAATTCCACATATTTAACTACCTTCTTAGTGTTCAGGGTGACTTTATAAAGAAGGCTTCCCTTTGCTCCTAACTGAGTAAAGTGTCTGAATGCTCGTCTCACCCATAATACATAATTCCATTTCTATTCATAAGTGATTTTTCAATTTCCTTCTGCATATTTGGTAATTTTAAAAGTCTTTCCTCCACTTCCACTTTCCCTGGGTATTTGAGGTAAACATTTTTATTCAAACCAGTTTCTTTAGCATGCTAATGAAAACCTGGACCCCAGGAGTTTTTCCCCTGCTGGATGCTTAAATAAATCTACAAAGATATCTGCAGATAATTAGAATTACATCATATCAGATTTCACATTAATAAATGCATTACAGAAATTAACTTCTAAAAATGACAATATTATGCTTTTATATAGCAATTTTATCCATAGAATTCAAAGTGCTTTAAAAAGAAAGTAACTATAATTATCCCCATTTTATAGATGGGGAAATTGAGGCACAGATGTGACATGACGTGAGTCGCACATCAAGTCAGAGAAGGGGCCAGGAATAGAACTGTAGCCTCCTGATTCCCATCCTATCCACTGGTCACACTCTCCTGGGCTTTTAACAGAGGGTGTGAATGGTCCCACTGAAGTCAATGGTAGTCCCTTATTAATCAAGTCAGAAGTAGTCCCATAATAGTCAGACAACAAATATGGAAAAACATTACTTACATGTGTAGTTCCATATCACTCTTTGTGAGATGTTCTGATGTCTCTAACTGACTAAGCTTTTTTATATCTCCAATGCTATGAAAATATCTATATATTTTTAAAAGGTTTTATGGTCTAACAGTAGCTTTTGTTTTATTTTGTTTAGCTGAAGTGTATATACCTAACGTAGATAACATAGAAAAACATTTAAACATAACCTATAACTGCTTTATACTATTTACATAGGAGAAACAGAAAATCTTAAAGCTCCATTTGAAGGTTCAACAACTGATGTAGGATGTATAGCACTTGCTCTGTATTCAGCCCTCTTTTCCTACTCTGGATGGGATACCCTGAATTATGTCACTGAGGAGATGAGGAATCCTGAAAGGTTTGTGCATACTCTCAAATCCCCCAAAGAGTGTTACAAAGATTATGAAAACATGACAAGATAGATTGTTCAATAACCCAATGGATGAGTTCAGTGTGTATTTCAGGGGGCGGGGGGTCCTAATTTTGAAATTAATCAAACTACTATCCATAAAAAACTTCTTAGCTTTTGAAAAGACCTACTAAGCACCATACCACTATGTGATTTCCCTTTATCTCTTCAGATGTATTATATCAAAAAGTCAATAGCTCCATATGTGACATTATTTTCTTTACTTTTTAGGATGGGATTTTCAAAGGCACCTAAGGAATTAGGGCACCCAACTTCCACTGAAAATGAATAGGATCTGGGTGCCTAACTTCCACAGGCCCTTTGAAATTCCCATTTATTTATTTTTTTTTGGTCAGCCAGTGTTGTATTTTACTTTCGAGGAAATGAGCCAAAATCAATTGTAATAATAAACTGGGGCAAAGGGGAGAGACAAAAGAGTTATACTAGTGTTCTGGAAAAGGTTCATTTCCAAGGCCTGGTCTACACCTAAAGGTTAAAAGGTTCACATTCTTAGGGGTAATATTCGATACTAGATTACTTTGGAAAGTGTAGACAAAGCCTGAATCAGCATGGAGAGGCACATACATTGACAGGAGCCAAATTTAAGTGAAGACACTTCCGCAGCTAGATTGGCAGCTTATATCGACCTGTGGAGCAAGCCTGAATAAGTTTCCCACACCTGCAGAAAAGTTCTGTGTAAGCACAAAAGCTTGTCCCCCTCACCAACAGAAGCTGGGCCAATAAAAAATATTACCTCACCCACTTGTATTTGGGAGGAGCATTTCTCATTTTAATACGATGCAATACCATTTTATCTCTCTCTTTGTAGGAATCTACCCCTCTCAATTGCAATTTCAATGCCTATTGTGACCATTATTTACTTGCTGACTAACATAGCATACTATGTAGTGTTGGACATGCCAGCTCTTCTAACAAGCGACGCAGTGGCAGTGGTAAGTTGTGTGAAGTTTATTAAGGCAAATGTTTATAGTATGTATAATGCTGTGGAAGATTCTCATTTGGTCCCCTATACAGCAGATTTCTTACCCTGCCAATTAAGGTGTTTCGTGTGTGTGTGTGTGTTTAATAGCTATAACTACTTGTTTCTGTGTAATAACACCAGTACACTGTGATGACTCAGACATAATGCATATCTCTTTGTGAACTGATGCTTGTTAAACCATTGTATAATCTCTGTAAATCCTGATCCTAACAATGACCTAGATGTAGCGGTTGTTTTAAATAAACCAATTTTGCTATAGTTCTACTTCATGATGTTCAGTATTGTCACTGAACACTCTACGCTGACAGAAATAGTTTTGAGACAAATTGTTGCTAAGTGCTGCTCAAACTTTTATTAGCATTTCACACCCCCAAAATACAAACAAATATAGTCAACATATTATACAATATGGAAAGTCTATAGTTATTAACACACAATTCAACAATTGATTTATACATCCTAATCTGCATGAAAACCACTATTTCAAACCCAATTTACAGAAATTAACAAAAATCCAATTTTGTTTTAATGCTAATGTAGGATTTATCTTAGCATTGATCAGCCTTTCAAAATTCCAATCACCCACTCAGCAGGAGTAGTTTTCATTATCATCATGGTAAAGAATGGGCTAGGAGACTCTGTGCTTGGACTGATAAATTTTCCTGACAGTTTTGCAAGGCTGTCATTGCATATTTAATGTAATTAGCCTCATGCGCTTTCTTTTCTATTGCAGACATTTGGTAATGAAACCCTTAGTTATGCTAAGTGGATAATTCCTATTGCAGTGGCCATGTCCTGTTATGGTGGATTAAACTCATCAACTATTGCAGCTTCCAGGTATGAAACATCAAACATGTAAAAGGCAGGCAGTACTCAAAGGGCAATCAATAGCACTTTGTAGTAAGTGGCATCATTTAATAATATATTGCAGTGGGACCTGCTGAAGTTAAGAATCTGTGACTATCTCCATTTCAGGTGTTTAGTATTGTAGGATAAAAGTAATGCACTCTATGCTAAGAATGCAGTCTAAAGGTAGCAGTAGAATGTTAACAGGAGTGACCGTTGAGTTTCTTTCTATCACTTTGTTCTAACTTGACTGGCAGACTTGCTACAAGAAATTTAGGGTAAAGATGGGGCAGGTATAGGGAGGGAGGGTGTAAGACTCCCATGCATGGCTGACACCAGTTGCATTCCTGGTGCACAAAGAATGTTCCCTATTAGTGCCACCTGGGGAGTGAACCATCCCAAAAGAAATGAGAAATGGTAGGGAAAAGGCCTTGTAACATTGTCCCTCTGCGTATACTGCCCCTTCTAGTTAGTGACACAGCAGATTCACTACCCCTTCATGGTGGGGTGCTTTGGGAGGCATTGTATGAGGTACACTCATGTCTTGGCATAATGTTTCCAGGTGCTCTGGCTGCAGCAGTACAGCTCAGCACAGCCTCCTTTGCCAAGCAGTAATTAGCTGCCATAGTGTGGCCCTATGATTGTAGGCCGCTCAGGGCATGCGCCTCTCTTCTTTTATTTGTATGTAAAGCCCAGCACAAATCTCTGTGGCTCAGAGAGCTTGTAGGGTAAAATCTGAATAAATAAAACAAAGATCTCTGAGCACACCTCCAGATTCCAGTGAGAAATAGCATGACTGAGTAGCGGTGTTATTTTAGAGTCAATTAATAGTCCAACTTTATTTGCATTACACTGAAGAATATTTGTATTCTTCCTTTTTCATCTGCCAAAGACATTTGTCATGCTGGATATTGCTATACTGTGATATTTGAAACTGATCCAATAATAGTTCCTGTTGATAATTCATAAATAATAAACAGTATTGGAACTGCTTTAAACAGAAAAACAAGGACCACCTAAGGGGAAAAAAATTCCTTTCAGTCAAGCCAGAATTGACCTTTACATACCATCAATCTCATAAATTTGACACGGATCCTATTCAACAGAATTGAAAGTCTGCTAATGTTGCCATGTGCATGAATACATTAGAAGTACCAAACCTGAAGAAATGCCACAATCCAAGGATATAAGGACATCATTTAGCACCATCTTTGTCCAATAATATCATGTAGTTCCATGATCATCTTTCTGTAATGCCAAAGCAAAATAATTCAGAATATGCAAGTTTAGTGTGGAGTTATTGTTCATTTGTGGGGAGCAACACTGCCCTTGGCCTAACAAATGTGGTGAATTTGCTGTATATAGCTGCAAGTTAATCTGAATCTAAATTAAGTTTTTAATGTTTGGGTTAATATTTATTTCAACGCTAATAGTTCATGCTTTATAGCTACGTATTTAGCATAATTGCATATTGTCTGTGGACAGGTATATACTTGAAACACTTGAAGAAAACCAAAACACTTAAAACCAAGATGCAGCTATAATACTGTAGGTCTCATCTTCTGTGTCTACAGCTATAAGTATGAAAGAACCAAATTCAAGAGACGAGTCCAGCACATTCCAATGCTGTTTGTTTGAAACTTACATTCTCCCTCCCACTGCTATTCACAGTGCATTATTTAGTTAATTAGTTAGTTAAACATTGTGCTAGTGACTAGAGGCAAACCAGGTCAAAGCCCCTTTGTGCTAGGGCTGTGCCAACATATAGTAAATGACTATCCCTGTCCCAAAGAGCTTACAACCTAAAGGACTGCATGGAGCTTCTCCACCTATGCAAAGGTGCAGATATGGCTCCCCCCTAAAAAGAAAGCATGCTCAGCACAGAGGATTGGACTGGACTATATACTTTTTTTGCTGTCAAATTGCCCCTCTCTAAGCATTGTGGTGGCTTTTGATAGTCCTGGTAGGGTCTTTTGACATTATAGGAGCAATAGCATTCAGTGTATTTCAGGCTACAGGAAGTTCTGTCAAGAATATTTAATGCAATGTGCAATGTTTCTACAATAAACATATGCTTGCAGTGAAGTACTATTTTCAGTAGCACAGATTTTATTATTGGAACTCTCAAATGAAGGACTACTTAAAATGGGGCAAGTGCAGTCTTCTGATTACACTGCTCTACAGCCAAAATGCTTCTGAAATAAATGTAGTCAAACTTTACTAATTGTGGGTCACTGAGAACGAAAATGATGCTTAAAATTGTTGATTGGCTCTAGTTTTCAAGATATGCTATTGGGTCAGTATATACGACCCTTGACTTGGGAATGGCCGAGGATAAGTGAGTTATAAAGGGAAGGGATCTCAATTTAAACCAGAAATGACTAAAATACATCTTTGACTGGATCTATGAATAAATCTATGACTCGGTTTGGACAGTACTTGCTTTTTAGGCAAAACAATGAATGATGCAATCTGAAGCTGGTATTGCGTCATACATGATATGAATTGCATCATGTTATTCCTAGAAGTCATGGATGATGCAATCATAACGAAGCTTACATCACTCTGCTGAACAAATTGCCCTATATCAGCTCTAGAAATCATACAGTGTCGTGCTCTCTTATTTGTCAGTGTTTGATTTTGCAAAGGGACACATTTCTGTTTAGCCAAAGTGAGCAGAGATGCCTCTTACTTGTGTGAACAGTGCAGATAACTTCTGCTATGTTTGTGGTTAAGTGACTTTTGCATCACAAAAGCGCAGTATAACCACTATGGTTAAGAAAGCCTATCACCTTTATTTTGGCTGCAAAATTGGAGATCAGGACAAGAGGTGGGCCCCACACATATGCTGCAACACTTGTGCAACAAATCTTCGCCAGTGGTTGAACAGGAAAAGGAAATCTATGCCTTTTGCAGTGCCAATGATTTGGAGAGAGCCAACCGATCATACCAGCAATTGTTACTTCTGCATGGTGCCTCCAGTTGGGAAAGGTGTGTCAAAGAAGAAAAAGTGGACTGTGCATTATCCAAACATTCCATCAGCTATACACCCAGTACCCCACGGAGAAGGACTGCCAGTTCCTGATGCACCAGAATCATTCTCACTTGAGTCAGACGAGGAAGAGGAAGAGGATGAAACTTCTGGTCCTGACCCATCAATGTCACAGGACCCACATTTTCTCCCATCCTCCTCCTCTGAACCACACCTCATAACACAAGGTGAACTGAATGACCTTGTCAGGGATTTGGAACTACCCAAGAGTAAGGCAGAGCTGTTGGGCTCCAGACTACAGCAGTGGAATCTCCTGGCAGGTGATGTTAGGGTTTCCATGTTCCGTGACCGTCAAAAGGATCTTGTCCCATTCTTCTTCATGGAAGGTGATCTTGTAGCCTGCAACAACATCGATGGTGTGATGGCAGCCCTCAACATCGTTCACGATCCAGATGAGTGGAGACTGTTCATTGATTCATCGAAGACGAGTCTTAAAGCTGTTTTACTGCATAATGGCAATGTTTTGCCATCAATTCCAGGTGGTCATGCAGTCCATATGAAGGAAACCTATGACAACATGAAACAACTTTTGAGGTGCATAAACTATGACCAACATCAGTGGCAGCTTTGTGGCGATTTGAAGGTTGTTGCTCTCTTGCTTGGTCTGCAGACTGGATACACAAAGTACTGCTGTTTTCTCTGCGAATGGGATAGTCGTGCAAGAGATTCCCACTACAACAAGAAAGATTGGCCACTCCGACAGTCATTGGAGCCTGGGAGGAAAAGTGTTCAGCCTCCACCACTGGTTGAATCAAGGAAGATTTTGTTACCACCCTTACACATCAAGCTGGGTCTGATGAAGAACTTTGTCAAGGCCATTGACAAAACACAAGCAGCTTTCAAGTACCTCCGTGGAAAATTTCCAAGGTTAAGTGAAGCTAAGATAAAGGAAGGTGTCTTTGTTGGTCCTCAGATTCGTGAACTTCTTCGAGATGATGCATTTGACCATGCGCTGCGTGGCAAGGAAAAGACGGCATGGAAAGCCTTCCAGTTAGTGGCAATAAATTTTCTCGGAAACAACAAGGCAGACAACTACAGGTTGTTGGTGGAAAACCTCCTCAAGGCATACAAAAGCCTTGGTTGCAACATGTCACTAAAGATACATTTTTTGCACTCTCATCTAGATTTTTTTCCACCGAACTGCGGAGCAGTGAGCGACGAGCACGGCGAGCGATTTCACCAGGACATTGCAACAATGGAGAAACGCTATCAGGGCAAATGGAGCCCATCAATGCTTGCAGACTGTTGCTGGACAGTGACAAGAGATGCTCCATTTAATGAATACAAGAGACAAGCCAAGAAGCGCCGAGTAGACACTGAATAGGACTAAACTATGTACATAATAGTTTTTTGCCTTTTGTTTCATAATAAATTTTATTTATATAACCCTTTTGCTGATTTTTAAAGTGTTACATAAACAGGACAGGTGAAATATTATCATGTAAAGCAACCATAAACACATTAAAAGACCTAGGTTTACAATTTATGTTTAAAACTCTACTATCTACACAATATACATATACATAAAATGTAAAAACTTAAATATCTTAGAAACAATAGCCAATCAGTTGTTTTAATTGTCATATTTGAATTCAGCACATCAAAGTACATAATAAATAGCACATTTTATCTCTGAAGCAGACGACTTCTCAAAAATTGTAGACCAGTGTTACCTAGTAGCAGTCTGATCTACATTTGTCACATTAAGTCAAATCATTCCTTAATGATGGAGATGTTTTTGTGCCCTGGCATGTACACTAGCGCTGTCTATTATCCAGTGAAAGGCAAAGGTGGACAAAAGAATGGTACTTACAACAAAAAAGCATTTTTCTCCATAAATGTTTACAACAACAACAAAATATACAATTGGTTCTGCCTTTGTGGAAAAACAGAAGGACTCTGCTTGGCTAATTAGACTTTTTTCTTTCCTTTTGTGTTAGGCTTTTTTATGTTGGAGCCAGAGAAGGACACCTTCCTGATAGTTTGAGTTTGATTCATATAAAGTGTTTCACACCAATCCCTGCTCTTTTCTTTAATGTAAGTAACAGTACTTCTCCACTTCTTTCCTCACTATTTTAGGAATTTTCTGCAAATGGTAAAGTATTATGAATCCCTTTTACACTCAATTTCTCCAGGCCTCTCTACACTGGGGAAGTTTCCCCAAAATGGCTAGTTGAACTAAATTGTTTTTTAAAACAGTTGGAGCCACATGGCCTGATTCTCATTTACACTAAGGCCACCCAGGTAAAGTGATGTTAGTGTGAATGAGAAGTAGGCCCAGAGGGTAGGGTTAATCAGCCCAAATAGTTATAAAATCACCTGTAGGGGTTTATCTGATAAACAAATAGTTGGGATACTGCAACAAAAATTCTCAGTTTATCCAAGATTTAACATTAATTAGTTTCTGTGTTCTGATCTAGGTTAGAAAAAAGAGAAGGTTTAAAATGCATAACCACAGAGTTTACAGCGGCACAGCTGTACCGATGCCGCTGCTAGTGCAGACGCTCTATGCTGACAGGAGAGAGCTCTCCCATCGACTTAATTACTCCAGTCCCCACAAGCAGTGGTAGCTATGTTGGCAAGAGAAACTCTCCTGCTGACATAGTTCTGTCCACACCGGCACTTGGTCAGTGTAACTTGCACCACTCAGGGAGGTGACTTATTCACACCCCTGACTAAACTGATACCAACGTAAGCTGTAGTGCGTACATAGCCTAAGTCTTTGTGTGGGTTTGCATATTCCCAAAGCCACATACTGAAATTCTCAGGTGAATACCACACGCTAAAAAGAGAATTAGTTTAGTTGGCTTTGGGTAAGAGGAAGATTGACTCACAATGAAATACTACCAGCTTCCCAATGAAGAATGCTTTATGTAGTCATGTGCTAAAGTATATAAGAATTTTAAAACAATATATACACACATTTGTCACAGCACTTAAAATACTTGGATCAAAGTATTTAAAATTGGGTTCCTAAAGCTAGACTTTTACATCCATATTTACTTTGTTCTTCTCTAATTGCACAAAGGAATCTTCTTTGTGATGGGCATTTATAGGTATTTTAAAATCTTATTTACAAATTAAAATGAGATATTATGGCGCGAGAGCGACATTTCATTGTAAATGAGATTGTGGGACACAGGGACAGGGAGCTGTAAGATACAAAATTAGAACAAATGATTGCAAGTATTAATCCAGAAATCAAATAGATTAAAGTGAGGGGGGGAAATCCATCATAAAGCATTCATTGCTGCTTATTAAACTATTCATTTCACTTGGTGAAATTCTATAGCCTGTCTTATGCAGATGATCAAAGTGCCTTTTTGCCTTAATGTAGGAATCTTCGAATGAGTCATTTGAGTCTGAATATTCCCACTAGTGGGAATTACACTTGTATCAGTGGGAAGGGTTTGTTCTCTTAACATGTGAACATAATTCCCATTTATCAGAATAGAAGTTTTCTGTGTTTATTGAGGGAAGAATGCACTCTTTCAGTTGTGCTCTTTAATAAATCAGTGGTTAAGATTCAGAGATTTTAGGGCTCATTCACATCTGGATTCAGTTCTGCAGTCTTTGGGGCCAAATACTGTAACTCTCATTGAAGTCCAATTGTTTGTAGAAAGCTCAAAAAGAGGAACATTCTACTACACTTCTAGAGGGAGAAATCTTTGCTTAATTGTTCTCAGTGCACAGAAATACAATGTACTGTACAGTGTTTGTTTGAAGGCAGATATTTAAAAGTTAAAATCTTGTATTGTGTTGTCCAGTGGACTTGTCCAGTGTTGTCCAGTGGATTGTGAGCTAGGAGCACCTCAGTTCTAATTATGGGTCTGATATTGACTACTCTCCTATCTTTGGGCAAGTCACTTGAACATCTCTGCCTCAGTTTCCTCCTCTATAAAGGAGGAAAACAATACATATTTGCCTACCTTACCAGAGAGATGTGAAGACTGATTAATATTTGTAAAATGCTTTGAATACAAAATAATTATATAAATATTTGTGTTGTTATTGTTACTATTAAATTTAAGGGCCTGTATTCCTAGAAGTTCATGTCGTAACTCCCATTGACTTCAGTGGGACAGGATCAAGCCCTACATCAGTAAAGTACATTAGATAAAATGAGTAAAGTTTGAAAATTTGACAAATCTAGCAGTCCATAGAAAAAAGAAAGAAAGAATGAGTGATGACATTGAACCCTGAGGTAAGTAACCACCCAGAGGACTGACTATATTTTTTCATAAAGGTTGCCTTACAGTTTACTTGAACAATTCCATGACAAAGCTCCTGGGACTCTTAAATGCTGAATATAAATAGGCTAGTATGGGATGGTTCAGCTTGTGCGACTTGTCGTTCAGGGATACTGTTTGCCACAGATCAAATTTCCAAATTCAAAACAAATGGGGAATATCTAGCTGGTTGAAATTTTTCAAAATTAAAAAGGAGATGGTGGGAAATATCCCTTTTTGACAAACTCTAATCTCATGAGCATGTGAGGTATCTTCATTAGCCCCACACAGAGCTTTAGGGACAATGCAGTAACAGCTGTAGAAGAGGATTTGGCTGTGACTAGGACTAAACATAGGCAGTCCTATGTTTAGTTACCTCACTGGTAATGTTAGTGAGTTGCTCACCTGGTAAAGGTAAGTTTGCATTTGAAAGTTTTGGGGGATACTTTAAGGTAGTCCCTTAGTCGGATGTTTCCTTGTTAAGTGTGGTCACTAACACAGATTTCACTGTATAGAAGAAGCATGTTACTATGCCAGTGACCTTCTCTGATAGTTATGTCTTAATAAGAGTTAGTTTTTTCACTTCATAACTCCATGTTGTGTTTTCTTCTTGGTCCTGCAGTGAAGTTGTCATAGTCTTGGATTTGTGACATCAGCCAGTTACCATGGAAATGATTGTGATGTTACAAATTCATAATTATGACATCATTGCAGGATGAGGAGATAATAAAATAGGATGCAAGGGAGAGAACTTCTCTTTAAATATTAATAGATTTGAAAACAAATGAAAGGTAAATTACTTCATGTTTTAGTCAAATATATATATTGTCTGTAGAACTGCATACTCTCTTGGTTCACCAGAACCTGGATTTGGTGACCTTTAGAGTACACTTCAAGCCCAGACTATTCCTCGGAGAAGCATTCATTAAGGGGAGCAAGGGGCATGACAGAGAGATACTGTAGGAAGTTGTATAGGCCTAAGTACCCTATTTTAATATGCTCTTAAAATATATCCAGGGCCAGTAGCACCGACTGTTAGTGAGGTTGCCTAATGCTCCCCATTATGAGCTCTGTTTAGTGTTGCTTATAACTTTGCCAAAATTTAACCATTTGGGTTGAAATTTTACATGCCAGATGCCTGCCTCAGGCATCAATATTTTGGAAAATTTGCATCAAAACAGTCCAGCAATTTCTGAGAATGAGGCTAAGGAATGATAATGTTTTGCCCAATTTAAAAAATCCTGGTGTCTTTTTAAAATTTTTATTTTGAACAGCTCTAGTGCCCGCGTGCTTTGGAGCAATTAACTGAAATTTGGCAGAGGAGTGGCCTTTGTGTCAGAGATGTGCCTTTTGCTGACCCTATGAAAATCTGCCCAAATTTGCCCAAGAGATAAGCCTTTTCAGAGTCTCCATTAACACATGCTTAGGAGAGACAGCTCCTACTGTTGATCAGATTGACCGTCCCCATAGAGCAATTGACCATGCAATTGACCATGAAGTTCTGCTTCATCCCAGCCCAGAGCAACAGGGATGAAGCAGAACTTTCCCTGTAGTGGCTGCTCCCAGCTGTTTTGGGCTGTGGCTGGACTGGGCACTAGAACAGAGAACAGGGAGTGTCTCTTTCCTATGCTCATAGGGTACATGTACACAGGGATAAAAGACCCACGGCATGACTGTGGCTGTCTAGGTCAGCTGACTTGGGCTTGTGGGACTCAGGCTGTGGGGCTAAAAAACAAAATTGCTGTGTAGACGTTCAGGGTCAGGCTGGAGCCCGAGCTCCAGGACACTCCACTCTTGCAGCCCGAGGCCAAGCATCTTTTATCCCAGTCTAGACATACCCTCAAAGACACCTCACCTCCCCACCCCGCTCAAACTGCTGGCACCCATGCAGAATGGAGGTGTAAGCTTCCGGACACAAATGCCGAGAGGACAAGAGGTGGGCCTGTGAGCAGGGCAGGTGGGGGGAAAGAATAGATTGGATAAGGAGTCTGATGAGACTGGGACTGGAGAATGGAGGAGGGGAGAGGGAAGAGAAAATAGGATTAGCTAGGGCAGGATACTTGGACTGTGAGCCAGTGGGGTGGGAAGGCTGGGAATGATTTGGAGCCAAGGAGAGACTGGGACGAGAAGCCTGAGGAGTGGAGACTGGGTAGGCAAAGAGAAGGAGCCAGAGACAAGGACTAGAATAGGTACAGATTGGAGGGGCTGGGGAAACAGGAGTCAAGCTTGGCTGTGTGGGGGAGAGCAGGCAGAAGGCTCTGTGACCACTAGAGAACACTCCCTTCCATCACCTAGAATGGAACCCAAGATTCCTGAGTCTCGCCATTCCTCTGCTGTCAGCATATCTGTAAAACCCACTGGCAAAGTGGATGTCTCATCCCCCTCTAGTGCTGGTCTACAGAGCAGATGACAAACTACTATTGCTACCAGTTACTCTGCTAGTTCAAGTGGCAGAGGTCTGTGAAGTGGGTCCAAAGGTTCCAATGTGGCTGATGAACCATGTGGGTGTCAGTATAATGCCACATGATGGAATTTTTTTTTCAATTTGCTTCTTTAAAAAATGAGGAAATTACACACAAAGTACATCAAAAGAACATTTATTAAGGTTGCATAGTCAAGCATTCAAAAGCTAGGACAAGCCAGAAAAACTGCCTGTGCCCCTTTGTATGTATTATGATACAGTCTTTAATTGCATGATCACCTACTATTTTTAACTACTGGACACCTACCTCATTCAGTGCTCACAATGGATCTGCTCTGGGGATAGATCAGGGCTGTGTTCTGAATGAGGTTGTTGTTTGTTGGGCCCTTGCCTAATTTAGAAGTTGGAAGGGGAGTCATGAATAAGCCAGGGGATTTCAGGAAGAGAAAGGATGGCCTCATGGTTAAGGCAGCTGAATGTCACCCGGGAGAACTGGATTCTATCCCTGCCTGTGCCAGAGTTTTCACTGTGATGCTAGGCAAGTCCCTAGACCACACTTTTCACAGGTGGTCACTAATTACCTGTTCTTCTTTTTCTGTGTTCCTGATTTGAGACCCTGTATCTGATTTGCAGGAGTGTTGAGCACTCACTGCTGCAACTGAAGTCAATGAGAGCTGTGCTTTATATAGAGCACTTGTCAAGGCTGTATCCCCACTTTGAACTTTAGGGTACAAATGTAGGGGCCTGCATGAGGACTTCTAAGCTTAACTACCAGCTTAGTTCTGGTCCGCTGCCACCATTCCCTACCCTGGGAAGCTTTTAGAAACTTTTTACCAATTCCCTGGTGAATACAGATCCAAACTCCTTGGATCTTAAACAAGGAGAAATTGACCCTTCCCCCCTCCTTCCTTTCACCAACTCCTGGTGAATACAGATCCAAACCCCCTTGGATCTTAAAACAAGGAGAAATCAATCAGGTTCTTAAAAAGAAGGCTTTTAATTAAAGAAAAAGGTAAAAATCATCTCTGTAAAATCAGTATGGAAAGTAACTTTACAGGGTAATCAAACTTAAAGAGCTCAAAGGACCCCCCTCTGTCTTAGGTTCAAAGTATAGCAAACAAAGATAAACACTCTAGTAAAAGGTACATTTACAAGTTGAGAAAACAAAGTAAATCTAAGACGCCTTGCCTGGCTTTTACTTACAATTTTGAAAATAAGAGACTTGTTTAGAAAGATGGGGAGAACCTGGATTGATGTCTGGTCCCTCTCAGTCCCAAGAGCGAACAACCCCTTAAAACAAAGAGCACACACAAAAGCCTTTCCCCCCCCAAGATTTGAAAGTATCTTGTCCCCTTATTGGCCCTTTGGGTCAGGTGTCAGCCAGGTTACCCGAGCTTCTTAACCCTTTACAGGTAAAAGGATTTTGGAGTCTCTGGCCAGGAGGGATTTTAGTACTGTACACAGGAGAGCTGTTACCCTTCCCTTTATAGTTATGACAGCACTATATAATGTTCAGAACTCTGACAACACAGGTTCTAGGTGTCTCAAGTTAGACACCACATAGGTGGAAATTTTGGGACCTTATTCCCTCTGTGCCTCAGTTTCCCATTTGTAAACTGGGGATATGACCCCCTCACCTCCCAGGGGTGTTGTGATGATAAACTAATGTTTGTGAAGCAATCAGATACTATGCTAATGAGCACCATAGACAAGCCCATGAGGAAATCAATGGTTCTGTCTTCAGAGCAGGATTTGACTGGTGTGAGGTAAAAAAGGCATGGAGCCACACATTGAGCAGTGGGGAGAAAACAAAATATAGAACAGCTGGCCATTCCCTGAGCACTGTCCACCAGTGCACTTACAGATTTCTTAGCGGTTCTGAGAACACAGCTCTCAGTGATTTCAGTTGGAACTTAGGAGCTCAGCACCACTAAAATCAGGCCTTTGATATATAGTACTTAATATATATAATATGTTTTTGTTTCATAAGAAAACTATTTTGTTACTTAAAAAAGCTTTCCCCCCCCCCCACCTTTTATGTCTGTAGGGTTTAATGACTTTGCTCTACCTCCTTGTGGAAGATGTCTTTCTCCTCATTAATTACTACAGCTTCAACTACTGGCTGTATGTTGGGCTGTCTATTGCAGGATTAATATACCTGAGACATACTCAGCCTGATAGGCCACGGCCTATTAAAGTAAGTACATTACAGAAGGAAATAAAACATAATATACAGTCAATGCATCTGTTTGTATATACATTACAGTATTGGCAGGGCCGGCTCCAGCTTTTTTGCCGCCCCAAGTGGCGGGAAAAATAAATAAATAAATAAAAAGCCGATCGACTACAAGTGGAGCGATCGAGGTGCCGCCGAAGAAGAAGAGAGGGACCCGAAGGACCCGCCGCCGAATTGCCGCTGCAGACCGGGATGTGCCGCCCCAGTAACGTACGGAGTGCCGCCCCTTTCTATTGGCTGCCCCAGGCACCTGCTTCCTTCTCTGGTGCCTGGAGCCGGCCCTGAGTATTGGTACTAAGGATGTGTCAGAACTTCCCTTATATGCTACTCTTTTAGCCACAAAAGTCCTTTTAACATACACTGTCACAAGTTAAGGAGCAAAATGTATCCCAGCTTTCAGAAGGATATCTATTACGGCAATTTTGCTATATATAGTATAAAAATTGACATTTATTGATTTTGTGACTCATTTTTGCTTCTGTTCAACTTAAAACCCTCTTTGTTTTTAAAATGAAATTGTCTAGGCTCCTTAGTCCATAGTGTGTAGCTGGATAGGCCCTTATTTTTGTGTAGTCATTTTTCTCATAGTGGATCTTTACATTGCCATAGTTACAGGGTGCCTAGGGCTCTGGCAGAGTTGGGTATTCAGGTTTGATTACACCTCTTATAGTTTGGGAAATTCTGAGCTGCCAGACAATAGTTCCACTTCTCCTTCGTTTGTAGGACTAGTACTTTACTTCCTCTTCCCTTCATCCATATATATTTTGCCATCCAAGACACACATGGTAGTGGGAGAGTGAGGTGTATTAATGCTACTTGGGTCCTCCAAGAAATGGTACCCTATACACTCTTCAAGTATAGAGGAGTGTTACATTCAGTCAGACAAGTGAATTTAGAATACAAATTAATACCCCTTCACGAGCTTTTCCAAAGACGTTTTTATTTTTGACTCTGTCTTGTCACAGAGCATGTACCATCCTAAGCATGTACCATCTTTACCAGCATCAGTTTTTGTCTGTATGTTATTAAAGAGCAAAATGTTTTGATTCCTATCCAGCATCTACAACAAAAATAGAACTCCTGTGTACAATCAGCATTAAAGTACATTCTCTAAAGCTAGTAAACTTTCTAATTCTCCAAAGCTAGTCATTTTTTTTTAAATTTCAAGTTTTACAAGATCTTTCATTCACATTTTGAATGTAAAAAGACAACAAAAAACCCACCTCACAACAACCAACAAGGGAAATTTTGCTCAATCTTTTTCCTGTTTTTTGACCAGCTAGTTCTGCTTTCTGTTAGACATCAGACCGATGAAACATAAACTGTTCATGGGTCTGCTGCAGCCCACAAATCTTTAAGTTGTAAAAATGAACTATTGTATTCCACGCTTTACCATATGCAGCCCTGCTTGACAACAAATAGCCTTGATAAAACTTACTGTCTTCACACTTAATTTACAAACTCTCCAGATAATAGGCAGAAAAGAGGAGAGAGGGTGAAATCCTGGCCTTATTAAAATCAATGGGAATTTTGCCATAGACTTCAGTACACCCAAGATTGCACCCAGAGAGTTTATCAAAGCTGACTGTGGGTGCCAAATTATGAATTTCTATTATTCTTTGCCTGCTTAGCTGACCTCACATTTTTGCATGGAATTTTGTGCACGCACAGTGGATTGTTTTCCTCAATTTATATTTTACTTACCATAAAAATAATATTTATACAAAAACTCTCTGTGTGTTATAAGTTACAGCTAGCTCTTAAAATGTCATGACATTTTGAAAGGCCATTCTTGAGAACAGTGGCTAGGTATCAAAGTGTGGTTCTACTTTAAGAAATGAATCTGTAAAAAAGTTTATTATGGGCTTCCCTACTTGTTTTCCAATTATTTCCATATCAGATTTGCTGATTTTACAAGTAAAATGATGTGTTTCTAACTACCACCTCTGCAAACTCAACTAGACTCTTGAAAGTCAAGCTGGGTTCATTCAATTTCTGACATACAAATGATAAAAATTCTACACTAGAAGCTTAGAGAAAAAATTCCTTTCACGGTAGCACTCGGCTTCAGTGCTCTGCTCTTACTGCATTTGTGGATCTCTCCTAAATGTCAATTGGAGCTGAGTTTGTGCAGTCCTGGAAACAGGATGGACAGATACAGACACACACATGTATTTACACCTGGGGGGCAGAGGGGATCCCCCAATTCTCCTCCAGACTCTTCAAGTCATTTATAATGTCCTTCCCCCCACTTTGTAGCATATGAAGGGTCCTCACGTTAAACCAAAACAGAGACAAAAGAAAGGTCCTTTCAAGTGAAGGGAAAGGTGGTCTGTCTCTCAGGCCATCTTTCTAGATTCAGCTCTTTGGACTTGGCCTATTAACAGGTCTATTGTCTTTTATTAGGATCTAACTCCAGCCCCTCTTCTTGGGGCATCTTGCTTCACAGCTGGTCGATACAGCGTTAGCGACAGTGTTTCCCTCTTGGCTGATGCGTCTCTGTTGTCAGCAGTCTCTGAGGTGAAGCAACCCTCCTTTTCTTCACCACTCCTTTCTGTAGCAGCTTTCCCTTTTTTAGCTCCTCTCCCTCTTCCAGGCAGAGCAAGTCTTACAGGCAGGCCTCATTAGTGCTTCAGTTTGTAAGGCCTCACATTTTTCAACAGTATGTTTCGTTGTTTCTTTTAATTCATGTTGATCTTTTTGTATCTGCAGCTCAGCCTCTTCTTTCCTGTAGTATACTGTTTATGTTCCATTTTCCTGGTCCTGGTTCCTCTCTACAGCGATACAATCAATACCCTCATTGGAATTGGCATAGCCCTCTCTGGAATTCCTGCATATTATTTGGGAGTTTATTTACCATCTGAAAAGAAACCTAAATGTCTTCAGTGGCTCTCTGGTAAGCAATGTAGTTTTACATTAGTATGTGATTATGTACATCTCTACATGCAGGCACCTGTAAATATAAATTGTGAGAACCTTGTCAGAAAACAAAAAAATCTTAGCTATTTTTCTGGATTTTTTGTAAAATTTGTTCCCTCAGAAATTTTTTATATAATGCATTACATGTCTAGGAAGTTTTGCTGTGTTTGTTATATGTTTTAGAGGAAAAAATAACCTGAACTATGCAACTTTACAGAATTTTCCTGCATGTAGATTCAATAAAAATATTACAGTAGATTAGGGTGACCAGATGTCCCGATTTTATAGGGACAGTCCCGATATTTGGAGCCTTTTTTTATATGGGCTCCTATTACCCCTCACCTCCGTCCCGATTTTTCAAACTTGCAGTCTGGTCACCCTACGGTACATTAATTATAAGTCATTATGGAGGAATAATTTACATTGGCTCGGTCAAAAGTCCTCCTAGTGTTGAAGACTGAAGAAGAGCTCTGTGTAAGCTCAAAAGCTTGTGTCTCTCACCAACAGAAGTTGGTCCAACAAGATATTACCTCACCCAACTTGTTTCTCTAAAGACTAAACACATTCATTTTTGGTCTGGAGGACTGAAAGTACCACATCACTGTATTGTTTCGCTGACTGACCAATTAGTGTAGTATCTGAGTTAGAGGAGACCACCTATTTTGGTGCCCAGTTAAAATGTGAATACTGCTATAATGATGGATATTTGAGATTGGCAAGGGGCTAACATTTGCATTGGGGAAAAAATTGGTGGTCCTGTAGGGCTGTACACATACTTATTTCTGGGTGCTCTCTTCCAGGAACAGTTGAAAAAGTGGTTGTGTGTGTGTGTAGGATGGGACAGATGCCATAACTTGTATAAATAAACTGATGTGAGCTGATGTAAACATCAGCAGAAAGTTTCCTAAATTATTAAATCATTAATTTAGTGGACTCAGGTTCAGAAACTAGTAGCTGCAGAGGATTATGCATATCTCTGCTACTGACTCACAGACTAGTCTTGAAAGGCTCAATCCTGAGCTCCTTGTTCAGTCTGATCCCAGCTCTTACAATTTTCCATTAAATTCAGTGAAGGGCTGATTAAAAATTAAGAATTTCAAAGTGGGGCTTTGATGTGTGAATGATTTACCCATTGGAAACATGGATTTAATCCCCCTCACAGAAATGTTGCAAAGCTTAATTAATGTTTGCAAAGTGCTCTGAGATCCTTGGACACAAAGTTTATAAAAGACCAAAGTTCTATTGTAACTTTGTCTCATCTGTGTTTTTGTTTTGTTTTGTTTGTTTGTTTGTTTTTTTGCAGCCACAACAACAAAATATGTTCAGATGTTGTTCTACTGTTGTCTGACAGACTTGGACACTGAAGTGGATCAGACAGAAGCTAAAGCCAAATAGGGTTGTCTGGACATTTACATACTCGAAGCATTTTTAGTGTCTGAAATTCTTTGTGTAGGGTTGGTTGCACGAAAGTACCAACAATTACACTGCGCATCAGTTTGATGTTAATTATTTTTGTGCTTATTTTATTAGCCCCTTCACTGCCAAGGGTATTTACCAATCCCTGTTCTACAGGATTTGTTTCTAATTTTGTTTATTAATGCTGATTGATTAGCTGGTGATTGTGAAGTGCTTTGAAAATATAAAGCACTGTCTGAATAAGCTCTTTGTGTTACATAAGTGTTAGTTTTTGCAAGCCTCTTGGAATAAATCTACCCAGTGCACAGCAGAATCTTGAGAAATGAAAAGACAAATGAAAGAATACAATGCAAATCAGACACTTACGAGATTTACATTTCTAAAGATAAGGCAGGAGAAGAAAGTCACAATAGAAATTTAAGAATTGTATTGCAATTAGAAAATTTGTTTCTCAGCAAAAAAGTTTAAGTAGGCAGGCAAGCGTTTTCAAGGTATAAATGCATCACTAGAACAAAAAAAATCGAATCCATGTTCCCCTAAGTAGATCCCAGCAGACACATTTAATTCGGTTACAAGAAGAATACAAGGGAAGTGGACTATCTGAAAAATAAAAGCTCTGTGCTAAACCTAATGAGAGGACATACAACAATTGTCATCTTTTTGCAGTAGAGGCATTTCAGATGACAAATTAGTTCACATAGTTGTTGTCACAGGTGTGCCAGATCTCTTGCAGATCAGCTAGTCATGGAATAGGATAAAAAGACTGCAAGTTCTACTTCAGTATATGTACATTCAGGGGTAAGCACATCACCTTTCTATAGTGTGCCTGTGTTCACCTACAAACATCAAAAATTGTGGCCTCATAAACCATAGTAGATATGCTGGTTGACTTTCATTTAGGAAGGAACTAAGCATCTATCTCCTGAAAACATAGAAGAGAAAATAGACATCCTGAAAGAACTATCTGGGACTTAGGCCCCAGAGGCAATTCCTCTAGCCTTTCTTGATATACACTATACTTTGTCATCCTATAGGATGTGTTACACTTACTTTCCATAATGCTATTGGAATATATATAATATTCTGTCTGTAGCTTCATCAGTGTTCCTTTCCGTAGCTCTGATCCTAAACTGATCTCTAGCTTTTAGCTTGGGGGGGTACAACATTATCCTTCATTATTGCCTACTTGGAGAGAGCTGTGGGGAGGGGGGTTGTCATAACTATAAAGGGAAGGGTAACAGCCCTCCTGTGTACAATACTATAAAATCCCTCCTGGCCAGAGACTCCAAAATCCTTTTACCTGTAAAGGGTTAAGAAGCTCAGGTAACCAGGCTGACACCTGACCCAAAGGACCAATAAGGGGACAAGATATTTTCAAATCTTGGAGGGGGGAAGGCTTTTGTTTGTGCTCTTTGTTTTGGGGGTTGTTCGCTCGTGGGACTAAGAGGGACCAGACATCAATCCATGCTCTCCAAATCTTCTGAACAAGTCTCTCATATTTCAAACTTGTAAGTAACAGCCAGGCA
Organism: Emys orbicularis; assembly: GCF_028017835.1. NCBI lineage: Eukaryota > Metazoa > Chordata > Testudines > Emydidae > Emys > Emys orbicularis. Next base: position 46,958,739 of record NC_088684.1, on the reverse strand, counting down.
AGGCGTGTTAGGTTTATCTTTGTTTTCTCAGCTTGTAAATGTACCTTTTGCTAGAGTGTTTATCTCTGTTTGCTGTAACTTTGAACTTAAGGCTAGGGGGGTTCCTCTGGGCTCTTTGAATCTGATTACCCTGTAAAGTTATTTTCCATCCTGATTTTACAGAGATGATTTTTACCTTTCTTTCTTTAATTAAAAGCCTTCTTTTTAAGAACCTGATTGATTTTTCCTTGTTTTAAGATCCACGGGGGTTGGATCTTGACTCACCAGGATTGGTGGGGGGAAAGAAGGAGGAATGTTTAATTTCTCCTTGTTTTAAGATCCAAGGGTTGGATCGGTGTTCACCAGGAAATTGGTGGAGAAGTCTCTCAAGGCTACCCAGGGAAGGGAGTTAGCACTTGGGAGTGGTGGCAGTAAAACCAGATCTAAGCTGGTAGTTAAGCTTAGAGCTTCTCATGCAGGTCCCCACATCTATACCCTAAAGTTCAGAGTAGGGAAGGAACCTTGACAGGGGTGGAAATAGGATTGTAATGGAGTGGGGTTAGTCACAGCAGTCGCCACCTCTTTGTGGCTGCCCTGGGGGATCAGCTCTCACCCCATCTGGCATCCTCTTCTCTCATCATTTACATACGCTGCCATCTCTCTCTCCCTGCAATTCAGGGTGCTATGTCTTCCTGACTTGGCCCTCCAGCCATGTCACTATAGTCCTTTCACCTTTCCAGGGATGAAAGACTCATTGGATCATAGAATCATAGAATCATAGAATATCAGGGTTGGAAGGGACCTCAGGAGGTCATCTAGTCCAACCCCCTGCTCAAAGCAGGACCAATTCCCAACTAAATCATCCCAGCCAGGGCTTTGTCAAGCCGGGCCTTAAAAACCTCCAAGGAAGGAGACTCCACCACCTCCCTAGGTAACGCATTCCAGTGCTTCACCACCCTCCTAGTGAAATAGTGTTTCCTAATATCCAACCTAAACCTCCCCCACTGCAACTTGAGACCATTGCTCCTTGTTCTGTCATCTGCCACCACTGAGAACAGCCGAGCTCCATCCTCTTTGGAACCCCCCTTCAGGTAGTTGAAAGCAGCTATCAAATCCCCCCTCATTCTTCTCTTCTGCAGACTAAACAATCCCAGTTCCCTCAGCCTCTCCTCATAAGTCATGTGCTCCAGACCCCTAAACATTTTTGTTGCCCTCCGCTGGACTCTTTCCAATATTTCCACATCCTTCTTGTAGTGTGGGGCCCAAAACTGGACACAGTACTCCAGATGAGGCCTCACCAATGTCGCATAAAGGGGAACGATCACGTCCCTCGATCTGCTGGCAATGCCCCTACTTATACAGCTCAAAATGCCATTAGCCTTCTTGGCAACAAGAGCACACTGTTGACTCATATCCAGCTTCTCGTCCACTGTAACCCCTAGGTCCTTTTCTGCAGAACTGCTACCTAGCCATTCGGTCCCTAGTCTGTAGCAGTGCATAGGATTCTTCCGTCCTAAGTGCAGGACTCTGCACTTGTCCTTGTTGAACCTCATCAGGTTTCTTTTGGCCCAATCCTCCAATTTGTCTAGGTCCCTCTGTATCTGATCCCTACCCTCCAGCGTATCTAGCACGCCTCCCAGTTTAGTGTCATCTGCAAACTTGCTGAGATTGCAGTCCACGCCATCCTCCAGATCATTAATAAAGATATTAAACAAAACCGGCCCCAGGACCGACCCTTGGGGCACTCCGCTTGAAACTGGCTGCCAACTAGACATGGAGCCATTGATCACTACCCATTGAGCCCGACGATCTAGCCAGCTTTCTATCCACCTTACAGTCCATTCATCCAGCCCATACTTCTTTAACTTGGCGGCAAGAATACTGTGGGAGACCGTATCAAAAGCTTTGCTAAAGTCAAGGAATAACACATCCACTGCTTTCCCCTCATCCACAGAGCCAGTTATCTCCTCATAGAAGGCAATTAGATTAGTCAGGCACGACTTCCCCTTGGTGAATCCATGCTGACTGTTCCTGATCACTTTCCTCTCCTCTAAGTGTTTCATAATTGATTCCTTGAGGACCTGCTCCATGATTTTTCCAGGGACTGAGGTGAGGCTGACTGGATGACAGTTCTATGCAGTCTTCTGCTCCAGTGCCTGGGTTGGGCCACTTCCCCAGTGGCTAGGGTGACCAGATAGCAAGTGTGAAAAATCAGGATGGGGGTGGCGGGTAATGGTACCTATATAAGAAAAGCCAAGACCTTGGCTGCTGATTGTTGGGCTGGAAACCAGAATAGTGGGAGGGCCCAGGTTCCCCTACCAGTCACTAGTAGGGTGATCACATGTCCTGGTTTTACAGGGACAGTCCTAATATTCGGGGCTTTTTCTTATATGGGTGCCTAGTACCCCCCAACCCCTTGTCCCAATTTTTCACACTTGCTATCTAGTCACAGTCCCAAACCCAGCGACTGTTTCCCTGGGCTGCTCCTACTTCTGATGTCTTAGTATCTTTGTTTATCTACCCACAGCACTTCCTTCAGCACTCTTTCTTTTTATATATATATAATTATTTGTACTATTGCCTTACTTCTTTTATACTTCATTAGATCTTCACTATTCATTGTATTTTTGTTGGGTTTTTTTTTTAATAGGCTTTGTTCCTTCCTTTAAATGCCATTTTGCACTCCTCATTCCACCTGGAAATGAGTTTTTAGTTTTGGGATACTTCAATATCCTAGATATGGCTACAGTAGCAGTAGCTATTAATCCCTTTATTATATTACCATTGAAATTGTCTATCTCATCACTCACAAATTCAGTACATTTACATGTAAACAGCTCCCAGTTAGCTTTCTTAAAATTCCAGGAGGTAATTTTCCATTACCTTCAACCTTATCTTGCTCTTGAAAAGTAATAAGTAAGGCCCTACTTGAATTGCAGGATGATCTTCAAATAATTGGGCTGAGTTGCAGACAAGACATGGAAAATCAGGGAAAAGTAATAATGGACTTTATTAATAGCGGTAATTTGGAAAAGCCAAAGTAGACCTATTTGTTTAAGAAAAATTTGCTGGAACGATATAAACACTCAAGTATTATGTTATGCTTGCTATTTATTTTAATATATAACCAGACATTTTTGCTGCAACTATTCACTAAAACCAAAAAAGTGAGTGGTACAATATAAAATTCAGAAGACTAAAAGTCTTAACACAACTGCTGTAGAAATCGAGTCCAGTCACTTTAGCCTTTTACATCTTGCAATGTTCGTGCAGTACTAATTGCATACTCAAAATGTATGCAAAACTGTGGACTGTGCAAAGTAAGCCAATTTAAATCAAAATTGCAGTGGAAGCCTAATACTGTGGGATCCGCAATATCACGAATGAGATAGAGCCTTAGTATAATAAGTATAGGGAAATGATTAATGCCCATTCCTTCTTCCTTATATATTTCCCAGTTGCATTTCTTTACAATAGCTGCTATATATATTATAATTCCCAGCTCTAAGCAGGAAAAACTACCATCTGCTGCATTTAATTCAGTTGGGGTGCCATTGTTTAAAACCACTAGATTGTTTTCATCAGTGAACTTTTCTAAACATGCACCATTTTTTAATCAGCTGTCTTACTTCCCCATAATTTATTATGACTAATTAGGTCATCACATATGATATTTTAGCATTCTTCACTATTTCTTGTCACTCTGGACTTTCAAGTTTCCCACATGGGTTATAGCTATCATAAATCCTTAAAGAAGTATTACTCTTCTGCATTGGGATCTCACCAGCATTATATTCTAGGCTTACTTCTTCATTCATTGCTTCATTCTCCACTGCTATGTAGTTTAATTTTTTTCCTTATGAAATTATAAATGTCTCCTCCTCTTCCTAGTTTTCAGTTTTGCCTAGAGGCAATATACCCTGGAATTTTAAAAGTAGGCTTTTCAACCAACCATGTGTCCTGGATACATATGACATTTTCAGACTATTTTCTTTTAGTTCTTGACTATGTGCTATCAAACTGTATGCATTCCAACAAAAGATTGAGATCCCCATACTAGTCATATTTCACCATTAATTTCATTCAAAATTGCATGAATATGGTCCATTGCCAAGTTGCTGATATAAAGGTATTTTTCCACTGCCCTTGTTATAATTTTCATTGTTTCTGATTTTTTCCCAGTTTGTGGTGTAAAATTTATCATTATCATAAATGAAACAAGCCTTTCTTTTTTTATTACTAGTATATCATTGGCTATTCCTTCCACAATGTTTATCATATTATTTATAGAATGAGACTATCTGCAGTTCCCTTTTTCCTGTGCTGATTGTCTCTTCCTTCTCCACCTGATGTTTTGAGAGTCTCCTTACAGTTTACACATAAGATATGTTTTTAACAATTTTTGTCTTTTTGTATCTCTTTAGCTTGCCTAGCCACAGTACACCCTCTATATGCCAGACTGTGATTACCACCACACTCACTACACCTGAGGGAAGAGGGAGTTATATGACTTGGTTCTGAATATCTGGGACCCTAGTATTACTTTCTCAGGTAGAATCCGTCCCTTAAATGTAATCAGTACAGCTGTTAATGGCTTGTTTTCTCCTCCTCATTTACTAATTAGTGGCTTACTTACTAACACTTTATCTTCTTCTATGCTATTGGTTATCTCACCATTGGGCAGTTCCAATGGCACCGCACATATTACCCCCTTTATTTCAGTCAAATACTTGGGTAGCTGGCAACCTATTTTAACTTTCCCTAGCATTTCAGTTTTTAGCAGTTTATCAGCTTGGTTTTGCAGTGAATTTAAAGACCACCATCTTACAGTCTCCTAACTCTTACAATAACCCCTATGGTGGTTTTTTTTAATCCAGTGAGCTATTTTCATAGGGTTAACATCACCTACTCTTATTTCTTGGGCTAGGGAATCTTACAATTATAACATTTTGGTTTATTTCCTTCCTTGGCTTTGCTTTTTTGCTGAAATCATCATTATCATCTGCTTCTGCTCTTTTTCCCCTCTACTTTGTATCCATTCTCCCTCTCTAACAGGCTCTTCTTCAGTTTCCAGAGTGATTTCACTGGGGATCAGAAAATCCTCCAGCCATCCCATGCCCCCTCTGCTGCCAACTTCCTGGCTTTATCATAGCACTGCCTGTTCCTTCTCAGCTGGGCTCTATTCCTAATCAGAGGTTGCTTATCCAGCATAATTCCCTTCAGGTGTGGCCTATCAAGTTAATTGGCCCCCTTCTCAGCTTCATTAACCCTTTCAAGGCTGGTGTGCAGTGAACACCCCGTCACAGGGGGTAAAGGGAGTGACTGGTGGCTTATTCCACTCAACCGCCGCCCTCCCCCACTATGCCGAGGCCACGGATAGATTCTGATTAGTGCAACTCCTTGGCAGCCTTTGTTGACAGGGCTCCTATGAGCCTAGGGCAGAGGCTAATGCTGCACTTGCCCAGCAGAAACTCCAGGGGAGAGCAACAGCGATATTGCTGCCTGCCCTCATCTGTGACTGAGTCTCCTTTCCCCTCTGATTCGCTGTGGGCACAGAGGTGTGACAATAAAAATACACTACATTTAGGTAAATAAGAACATGTTAGAAGTGGATACTGATCTGCCTAGCAGATGCAGCATTAAAGTCTGCACATTACTAAATTCACTTAAATATAATAATAGAAGTAAACATCTTTTTTGATCATTTGGTCCAGCCAGCCCAGAGTGCCCCAACATCTCCAGATATGTAGAAGGTGACACAAAAAAAGTCTAGAATATGTGTCCTCAAAGGCCTGCTCTGCTATCACACATCAGGATGGTGTTCGTGCCTCTAACTTTATTTAAGAGTAGGTTAGATAAATGTCTATCAGGGATGGTCTAGACAGTATTTGGTCCTGCCATGTGGGCAGGGGACTGGACTCGATGACCTCTCGAGGTCCCTTCCAGTCCTAGAATCTATGAATAAACTTCATCTATAACAGGTCATCTGTAACCTACAGAGAGCCCAAGTCCTCAGACATTTCAAGCTGGACCCTAGGCTTAGCCACAACCAATAGGTACAATTTTAATTATGAAAGGCCCTGCCTACACAGAGTGCTATGTCATGTTTGATGTTAAGCTGCATGTCCTGCAGAACACATTATGCCAGTGATCTGCAGTCTGAGGTGGTTACCTGGCAGATTCCTATAAACTGTTTCCCTATGGGAATACAAACACAAGGAAGCACTACATGATTTGAGACTTGGATACCTGAGATACCACCTCAGCAATGGAAATGGCAAAGCTAAAGTCATCTTGGCAGGATGATTCCTGCAAAGGATCCTTAACTACAAAACTTACTTCCCTCCCATTGTCTGGTAAGAGCCTGAATTTGTTAAACTTCTGGACGTTCTGCAAAGAAGCTTATCTTTTCTTTCAGGATTTTTGGCAGGAGCTGGGTTGAGGGATGTAAGTGATCAGATATGAAGTTATGAGGACAGGCAATATTACTGAGATCTATGGACAGTTGATTCTATTTTGTAAATATGTACTTTGTGGATATTATTCCTTGACATTTGTATATTTTACTTATTGTAAAGAACCTAGAGCTAAGCATAATTGTCTAAATAAATAATATTTGATCTTTGGAAAGTGCAAGAGAGTTATGTGTATATTTAATCTATATGCACGACAGATAACAAACTGCACCACCTTCCACTCCAAGTGTAAGGTGCTCTTTTTTGACCCTTCCTTCTCTAACATGAATACATTGCAACATGTGTATTTATTTTTTAAAAAAATATTAAAACAAAACATTCCACTGCACACGCATCTCCCCCAGGAGAGAACAAACAACACATGAAATATATTAGTCATTTTGCTTATGTACTAATAGGTGCTTGGATACTGTGGCGATGAGCACAGTACAAGAACCTATCTAGAACAGAATAGGGTCAGAGCATTGCAAGCCAAATTTGCATTTTTAAACTACCCTGACACGTCTGTTTTTTACAGCTTGACAAAATGAGAATTTATGGGATAAAAGATTGTTACCTGCTTCAGATTAAAGCCCTTTCTCAATTCAGTAATGAGCATTCCACTTTCTGAATACTTCCTCATGCTACATAAAATCACATTTCCCTATAGCACTTAGGTTCCCAAACACATTCAATTTTTCAGAAAAAGTCCTGGGGCAGAAGACAACAAGCACCATTTGCTTTTTCACACAAAAATGTGAAGTAGGATACTTGACACCCAGTCCCACATGCCACATCAGTGGCTGAACAGTGAGAGAGATTGACACATGTATAGCATTGCTCAAAGGTGTAGTAAATGACAATTCTAGGGATGCACAACTTAACTTCAGCTCTTATTGTCCTCTAGCATTTCAAGAGATATCACTGACTACAGTGAAAGTCTTCAGTTTTCACAACTTCTTCATGTAACGCAAGTCTGCCCCCTTCAGGGCACGGCTGGGCCTAAACCATTCCTTTTTCAAGGCCCTTTAAGGCCAAGGATTCTGGGACTTGCAGCTTCTGGGAATTGTAGGCAAGGCTGCAATGCATGATGGAAGATGAAATAGCATATAACGCAGTCTTTCATCATTCTGTAAGATGTTCTGGAGGTAGCAGCTACTTCTTAGGGGAAGCTCTTCAGAAAGCTTAGATCTGTTGTGATGGCTCTCTGTCAAGTGAACCTGGAAAGCACTGAGCCCAGGGTGCTATGAAAAGGTCTGTCAAAAGGCAGGACGGAAGGAAAAGGTTTGGGGCAGTACAATACTATGGGCTGGAGGCCCAGTGTTGGTAGTGGTTCTTGTTTAGAATCTCTGACTGGAGCTTCTGAAGAGGGAGGGAGGAAGCATCCCCTTCAGCCCATGCAGCAACAGAGAGAAGTGGGCAGACCCTGGTGGGGAAAGGGCTATTTAATTTTCTGCCCAGGATGACAGCAGAAACTGTTGGATTGAGTCTTGTATGAACATGGCCAGCGGGTGAACCTGGCTTCACCATTCTTTTTAATCTGCGCATCCTGTCAGGTTGTATATGTCAGGCCTCAGTCTCCCCTTTGTGTCCCCTCTTCACCGCTTCAGGATTCTGTCATGACAGAGTGGAGCAGGAGAGGGGGACCCAGGCCCTCCTCCTCCATCAGGTTCCAACCAGGGCCCTAAAGGGGAGTTGCAGTGTGTGGACAGCACAGTGTTCCACCCCAAGTTACACTCTCTCACGGGTCACTCACTTCCTACCAGGCTCTGGCTCCTCCATTTGGAACATGGTCACAGTCTTATTAGTATCTGCTATGTCTTCCAGGGCACAATGTCCCCTTCTCTGGGGACTCTTATGGGTTCTCAGCTCCAAAGTGGGGCTAGGCGTGTGTGGAAAATATGAATCACTGCTCCTGGGTTGGCTTTATCACAGTTGCAGTTGCTCTGCCCACAGTTCCAGGCATCAGCCTCACTCTTTGGTGCGGCCTGTAACTCCTTCCCCCTTCTGACTGGGCTACCATTGTCCCTCCCTGTGGTGCATGCCCTGCACCTGTTATGGGGCAGGGCCCCCCCTGGCCCAGTACTGGTCCATGCCTTGCTCTGGTTTAGTGTTGGGTCTGAAAATCCCATCACACATCCTCCCCTTGAGCTTGTGTTAACAGATCCCACCCCCAGTCATTTTTATGATCTCTGCCAGCTCAGTGTAGGTTCAGGAGTTGTGGTTTTTCATGGACTGCAGCCATAGTAGGGGTGTTTGGTCAGTCACCAACCAGACCAGGTGACCCCATAGGTAGTAGCATAGGGCATCTACAGCCCACTTTACTGCTTGGGCCTCCTTCTTGATCACCAAATAGGCTGATTCCTGGGGGAACTACTGCCTACTAAGATAAAGGACGGGATATTCCTCTCCCTGCACTTCTTGTGACAGTGTGGTTCCAAGGCCAGGATCAGATGCAAAATACAAGGCCTCAGGAAGGCAGGGTGAAACAAAACAGGTTCCTGAATCAGTCACCTAGAAGGCTTTAATACCTAGAAGGTTTTGGCATGGGCTTCAGTTCAGTGGATCCTCCTTGGTGAGGCATCTTTCACCAGAGCTGTTAAAGGGGCAGCAATTGTGGCAAAGTCAGGGATGAAATATCTGTAATATCCTGCAAGCCCCAAGAAGTGGTTTACCTGTTCTTTTGTCGAGGGAATCATGCATTCTGATCAGGCCTTCATCTTCATCTTTGGCCTTCACCAATGGGCATAACAGTCTCCCTGCCCACAGTGTATCCCAGCTAGTTCACTTCATGGTTGGCCAAATGACATTTAGTGGGGTTGGCTGTCAGTCCAGCTTCCTGGAGTGCCTGTAGGACCACTGTGAGGTGTTTTATGTGGTCAGCTCAGGTCTCACTGTAAATGACAACCTAATTAATATAAATGGCCACAGATGCCTGTGTGGTGGTAACACTTTGTCCATTAACATCTGGAATGTGGCAGTGGTCCCATGCCACCAAAGGGCCTGGTTTTAAATGAATAAGCCTATGGGTATACAGAAGGCAATCTTCTCCTGGGATTTGGGAGTGAGGAGGATCTGCCAGTAATCTGTTGGTCAGATCAAGGGTGAATAAATACCTGGCACCCCCAACCTCTCCAACAATTCATTCACTCGAAGAATGAGATAAGTGTCGAACTTGGATACTGCATTCACTTTTCAAAAGTCAATGCACAACCTTGTTGAACCTTCTGGTTTGGGCACGAGAACAATTGGACTTCGCCACTTGCTGTGTGATGCCTCAATGACACCCAGGTTCAACATATTCTGCAGTTCGTGCTGCATGGTCTCCCACATTTTCCTGGTAGTGGTCGCACATTCTCTCACACTTTTCATCCAAGGTCAGTTTCTATATGGTGGGACACCAGATAAATCCAGCCAAAAATATGGACAGGAAGGTGCTGATGAGTTTATGAAACTGCCAGTTTGTTCTGGTTGTATCCCTTCTTTGATTGGCAATGTCTCTGGATTGGGAACCAACATAGCCTGGGCCAGGCTGTGCTGAGCTCAGGCTCAGGAGGGAACAGAGTGAGGAGTGACAAGGAGTCCCGCCTGTTCTTTCCACACTGTCAGCAGATTAACATGATATATCTAAGTAGCCTTTCTCTTCCCTGGCTGGCAATTTTGTAATCTAGTGTTTCTGAAACTGGGGTCCGCGGGCCCCACTAATCAACTCCTTCCACACCCTCCCTCAACTCCTCCCCCTCCCTCCCAGCGCCTCCTGAACACTAAAAGTCCACTGGTGCAGAAGGGCTAAGGCAGGCTTCCTACCTGCCCTGGCTCCACGCCACTCCCAGAAGCGTCCAGCATGTCCCTGCGGCCCCTGGGGTGGTCAGCGGGTCTCCACACTGCCCCTGTGCTGAGGGCCGAGTCCACAGCTCACATTGGCCAGAAACGGTGCCTGCGGGCAGGGCCACCACATGGAACTCCCTGGCCCTTCCCCGCCTCGGAGCCACTGCCAGAGGGATGTGCCGGTCGCTTTTGGGAGCCACTCGAGGTAAATGCCGCCCAGCCAGAGCCCACCCCTCACCCCCTCCTGCACCGCAACCCCCAGCCCAGAGCCCACACCCCACACCCAAACTCCCTTCCAGAGCCTGCACCCCAAACCCCCTCTCACACCCAAACTCCCTCCCAGAGCCTGTACCCCTCACTCCCTCCTGCACCCAAACTCCCTCTCAGAGCCCACACCCCGTCCTGCACCCCAACCCCCTGCCCCAGCCTGGTGAAAGTGAGTGAGGGTGGGGGAGAGTGAGTGATGGAGGGGGGGATGGAGTGAGCAGGGGCGGGGCCTCAGAAAAGGGGCAGGGAAGGGGTGTGGTTTCAGGGAACGGGGAAGGGCAAAGGCTGAGGGGGGGGGGGGAATACCTGAACATTTTAAAATCAAAATAGGGGTCCTTTTGTTGCTAAAGTCTGAGAACGGCTGTCATAATCTACAGTTCTAACCAGTCTTATTACTTTGAAGGGACCTTGCCACCAGGCCAATAGCTTGGATTTGGAGGAAGGTAACACAAGCAACTGTATTCTGCCTACTGTATCCCCCTGCAGTTTCAACAACCAAAGCATTTCACTTTCTCTCCTAAATTGTTATGAAGGTTGTGTGAAGAATTAAATATTCCATATTCTGCCCAAGCCTGGTTTTGCTTGGAGGCGACATGATTCCTGGTACAATGGGCTCTCTTGGGTGACAGTTTCACACCGTAAGTATACTTAATGAAAAATCCAAAAATAGTGTTCAATTTCCAAACAGTGTTCATATGTGGCCTTTAGTACTGTAGGCCAGTAACTGAATGAAGGATAGCAGCTTTTCACCTTCCAAGGGTGCTGAATTCAGTACTTCACTTGCTGACTCAGCGAAGTTGCACTACAGAACTAGAAGAGCAAGTTCACTTACTTCACCTGGCTAGTTTTCCCCTCTCCGACTCCCCAAAAAACACCCCAAAGGGATCCTTGACAACCTAATAATAGTGTCTTTATACACTGAAATGTCTAGAGGCTACAGCCAAGGCTGAGGCACCATTATGCTAGACCCTTTTCAAACAGAGCTGCTAGGGAACTCCTGGAAGAAAGCAGAGCAACCATGGATCACACTGTCTTCCCTTTAGCTAACTCTTATTAACTCCCACCCAAATGATAACACTACAAGACCATCTTAAAAAACAAGGGGAAGGGAGGTAATGGCCATGCACAGTGCCTCACCCTTGTATCTGTATGCATTTTTCAATCACTTGTAACTTTATAAACAAGGGATCTAAAGGACCCATGTGCATAGCCTATACCCAAGTCCCACTGGAGGCAATGGGATCACTTCTCATGAGAATCGAAATTACTCCCAAAAGCATTAGAAAGATCTTGACCAAAGTTCAGACGTGACTTGGTGTAATGGTAACACACCCCTTGTGCAATTTTCTCAAAACTCCCTGCTTGTATGTGCCTGACTCAGCTTTTTTCCAATTTCTTCTTTTTTTTTTAAGCTGTTTCATTTGAGGAAGAAGTTGTTCCCATTACTTTTATTAGACACTTCAGCTAGTTCTTTTCATTTTGTTGGACTCAAGACATTTAATTGTCAAAAATTGTGAAGTATTCTGTTCAACAGGTCATTGCAAGGAACTTAGAATGCTTTGAGAGCGCCGCCACCCAGCAGCTGGATTCCTCTTCCATATTTCCAGAGCATCTTAAATTCTGGTATGCAAGTTGCTAACAATGCTACTGAGTTTATTGGAACTATGTACCCTCAAAAGTAACACTTTGTTGGCTCTGCAGATTACTTTTAGTAATGTAGCTGCTGTTCCTCATGTACCAACTCTACGAGATGCAGTCTCCAGATCCTCAGCTGGTGTAAATGTATATAGCTCCATCATAGTCAATAAAGCTACTGAGATTTACGGCATCTGAGAATCTGGTCACTCTCTTCTTTATGTATTTGTCCTGGTTACGTATTTGTCCTCTTTTTAGCCTCTGCTCACTCTCTCTATTCCTGCCTTCTTACTTTCTAGGGCACAATGGTAGAACAAGAACTACAAGCTTACCTACTGCACTCTCACAGTACATGTTCTTTTTTTAAAGTCAGTGAACTTCTAATCTGTACCAGGCTGTGACTTGACTGTGCCCTGGATTATGACTTGCCAGCAATGACAAATTCTGCTGTTTTCTGAAATGAGACACCATTCAAAGAAGCAGACTGAGTTTATTTAGTGGAGATTTTTTTTAAGGTGGTCTTCAAGGCTCCCTTTTCTTCTTTCTACTCTCCTCAAGCCCACACCTTGTAATATGCCTGCTCCAGTGAAGATGGACTGAATACATTACCCTGTGAAGCCCATCAGCCCTAATCTTAACTGTTGATTAGAGGGAATTACTTGAATTGTGGTCTTTTGTTTTGTTGTCTTTTGTTCTTTACATAATAGTAACACCATCAGGAAACCACAGGGGCACAGCTGGATCCAAAATAACCCTGTTTACTGACTGTATACAAACATGAAAAGTCTAGCTGTACATACTGCTGATTTGACTAGGTTCTAGCAGCTTCTCAAATATCTAACACAGTGAGTGCTCAAGAGGACTCAAATTATTTCAAGGGATACTCCTACATCACAAGAACAATACAAAGTATGCCACTTTTTCACTAATAGGGTTTGATCATACCATCTCTGCTTCGTGCACAGCCATGGCTGACCTGAGACCTCAACACCTAAACTCAGATGTCTGAACAGCAGACTAGAGCTAGAGCAGGGAAAATAAAACATTATTATATTTGGGCCAGCAGGAAATGCCTTGACCAGAAATACACACATTAGGTCACATTTGATTTAACAGAGAAAGAGAATATAATGCCGTGGTTTTGGTATTGGGACCCGATGGGCAGCTAATGGAGAGACACTACCAAGGAGGTTCCAACAAAGACCTTTATTGCGTCTTACCTGGAGATTCCTCTGTATGCACACTGATTGGATCCAGTCAGTTGTACTTTCCGATGTGGGTCACTAATAGTATTCTTAAAGACAGACTGCTACAGGGAAAATGTCATTGTTTTCTTGTCCATTCTCCTTCTCTCCTGCCCCTTTTACCCCCACCACAAGTCTGTCTGTATCCATCTAGTGTCTAGTCTTAAACTTTACTTCTTCAGGGCTGTAGTGGGGCGGACTGCCCCACTCCCTGAGAGTATGGGCTGCGGCAGGCCAATGTGCCTGCGCAGACAGGGAGCCAATTGGAGAAGGGCTTATTGGGAGCCAATCAGGGCCCGGATTGGAGGCAGCCAATCAGGGCCAGGCTCAGCCCTATAAAAAGGCTGCTCAGGGAGCGAGCAGGCAGTCTGTCTCAGGCCTTTGAGAGGGGAAGGTCAGTCTCCAGAGGTGGGAGACTTGTACCGCGGCCAGTGCAGTGCTGGCCAGGCTCTGGGAGCAAAAGGGAGCTCTAGCCCGTAGCCTGTAGCCTGCAGGCCCTGAAGGGAAGGGCCCAGCGGGTGCAAGGGGCCGTAGGGGAAGCAGCCAGGGAAGTGGACAGACGGAGGGGAGAGAAGGAGGACAGCGAGGCTGCCGCCAGAGGGTTCCTGGGCCGGGACCCAGAGTAGAGGGCGGGCCTGGGTCCCCCCCTTCTCCCCTTGCAGTACACCCAGCCATCGGCCGTAGGGAGCGGCCATTATACACTACGCCAGATCCCTGACGAGGGATTAGAGTTTGGGGTGTGTGGTTGGACATGGTGGCTGGGATGTAGAGAGACTGCTGATCGACACCCTCCCCCCACCCCGAAGGGGGCGAGGATGGACTAAGGGGCACTGCCGGAGGGCAGTGGCTCGAAGAGGATGCCGCGAGCTTGGGAGCAACGCGGGTCCAGCCACGCCAACCGAGGGCGAGACAACGGGAGGGACACCACCAGGAGGGGGCGCTCCACTGGACTGAGCTAATTCCCGGAGACAACCAGCAGGAGGCGCCGGGTGGTGAGTCCCAACCCCATTACAAGGGCATGGGTCATTCTTTTGTTATGCTTGTTCTAGAGTAGAAGGATGGTTCAGTGGCTAGGTGCTAACCTAGCTGGGACTTGTGAGTGCTATGTTCAGTACCCTGCTCTACCACAGATGGTCTGTGTAACCTTGGGCAAGTCATCAAATCTTTCTGTGCCTCCATTTCCCTAATCTGTAAAATGGAGATAGAGGCACTTCCATACATCATGGGGAGTTGTGAAAATAAATGCAATAAAGATTTTGTGAAGAGCTCAGATACTTCTGTAATGGAAGCCATTTACGTACATTAGCTAGATTTGTACAGCCCCTAACACAATGGTGCCCTGGCCTCTAGATTCTACTGTGATACAACTAATAATAATAATAGCCCATTCTAAACCTGCCTATACAAGTCTATAGTAAGGATATAATTTTTATTACATTCCACAGCGTGGCTGAATAATTTTACAGAAAAGTTATCAATTTTTGTTTAGTTCCAAATGTTTTAGAGTAACTTCTATAAAAACCTATTGGCCTTATCCCTATTGAGTTCTCTAGAATGATTCAAGAAGGTGCATGAGTTCTTGGCTGCTTGTAATGCATGTGTAATTTGGCATGCGCCCTTTTGAAAGTTTGGTCATTTCTGTCTTTAAGCCAGTTGCTCAAGAGTACATTGCAGTGTATGTAGATTTTGTGCAGAATAAGTACACAGCATCTCAATATTTGTAAGGTATGAAAATTACTTACTAGAAAAGGGGCACCAGCACTTAAGGATCAGTTCTAGAGCCAAACTTCCCCAAATCCCAATGGTATTTGGATCTGAATGTCTGCTTCAGCCCATTTCTACTGATGGATTAAAAACAAATGCCTCCCTCCCCCAAAACACATGAGAGAGAGGGCTACTGTTATTTTTTCAGCCACTGGAAAAACTAAATAATTAACTGTTAAAAAACTATGCTCTTCAAACTTATGTTCAGATTATTTATTTATTGACACGTTTATTACATATATACTATATAGAAGCCTTATAAAGAAGGATAACTACTGTTAATGGTGCAATACGTAAACTGAAAGCAGTTCATATGATAATGTCCTGAATCATAGTGTAATCAATCTACCACAAGAGGGAGCCAAGCACTCTTTCATTTTGCACTGAAGGAATATGTACTAACTAAAGCACCAATACACTGTCTGTACCGTACATTCCTTTCCATCCTTTAGCATTCCTTAATGAAGAGATCTGCAGGCAAATACAGCCACATTTGCCATAGTGAAGGCTGGCTTGTGCTGTTGGTCTTAATGTTTATGAGGCATTGTGTGAAGTGTAGTAAACTGTCCAAAGTTGTCCATATCATACAAGTGGGTGGGTGGCACCAGCACAATTCCTGGAGGGCAGATATCGCAGGCACTAAGTGGCACTTGAGAGAGGCTAGGGATCAAAAGACTCTTGGAGATTGAACTACCTCCTAGAAGTGATTCCTTCATAGGAGGGCTCAGGCAGGTTGGAGGAGAGATGCAATGAAGTCTGTGCTACCATTGCCTCTGATGTTCCCACTGGACAGAAAGCTGATTTCAGTCTCCAACACCAGCAGGAATTTTAAGGTAATTTAAGGTATCATTTTATTAGGGGGCCTGCCCAACTCCTGCTGTAATTTAGAGAAATCCTCAGGCTGCTCTAACTTATATTCAGCTGCATCAAAGACATTCTGCCAACCCCAAGCATTAATTATCATGGGTCTGGCCTCAGAAAAATATAAGACTGACTTAAAAATCATAACATTTTTAGAAAACAATGAATGTTTGAGTTCATTTTATTTGTCTTTTGGTTTCTAGGTCTTTAGGTCACAGTTGGGTCACATTTTCAAGCTTTCCTTGGCAAAAGAAAAGGGATCGAAACTTTTTTTTTTTAAATGAAAACTGAAATTCTCATATAATCCCAAGATTTCAAAACTGGGCTCCAGAAACCATAACAGCAGCCAAAAAAATGTCAACACATCTGCTTCTGGCCTCAGTATGCAAATCATACTAGTGTAAAAGGCTGAAAACATGATAAAATAAAGTTAGCCAACTTTTTGTAACCTCAAAAAAAGCCTCAGTTCAAGTTTTGATGGTTAATTCTTCCTTTATTTGATCTCTTCTTCTTTCTTGCCACTTCCCTATTCAGGGTAGGTGACTTTTATAGCCTTTTTCCAAAACTTGTGATCATATCTAGGTTGTTGTACAGATTGGTCTCTCCGAGGTCCACTGATATCTGGTCCGTCTACCAAGACTTTGGTCTTCCATCCACTATCACTGCGAGAGGCATCCTAACAATATAACTCTTAGGTCTCCGCTGGATATGTCCATACCAACATAGCTTAGCCTATCTCAACTTGTCTTCAATTGAAGCAACTTGCTTTAGGTCCCTTACAACCTTATTTTGTGTCCTATCTAACCATTGGTTAGAGATTGTCTAACCATTTGACCATCTCAGCATCTTCATGTCTATTATGGAGAGCATAACACAATTTCCTTTCTTGTGTCTGGCCAAGGTTCTCTTCTGTACATTAAGATGAGTCAAATTACAGTTTTATAGACTCTAACTTTTAACTTTATAGGCATATTTTTGTCACAGATAACTAGGATCAGCTTCCAACATTTGCATCCAGCTTTAGCATTATTGCAGGCCCCCTTGTCAGCAACAACTGATCCTACATATTTAAATTCTTTCACTCTTCTAAGCTCTCTGCCTGTGATATTCTTTATGGTGAGTCCTCCTCCCTTACATATATCATTAAGTCATCAGCACCAAGGAGGTGCTCTTTGTATGCTCTCACTTATCACATCCACGACACCTGCAAACAAAAAGGGGCACAACACTGACCCCTGATCCAGGCCAATGTTTATTGGAAATTCACTATAGTGGCCCCATTTAGTTTTGACTACAGCAGTCATTTCATCATACATTTCCTGGATATTTCTGGCACACAACTCCATTGAAAACTCCGTCAAACTTGTGCTCTTGGTGCACGATTGTATGCCTTCTCCAGATCCATAAAGCCATCCCCAGTTGCCATCTATTTTCTCTGAACTACTTTTCCATGAGGATTTGGGGCACATATGACATTAATTGTACTTCTTTCCGGCATGAATCCATACTGACACTTCAAAATTTCAATCATTCCATGCAGATACTTTTCTTCTCCCATACGGTCTTAGACTGTGACATCACTTAATTGAGCAATAATTAGCACACACTGTAATAGCTCCTTTATGTTTAAAAACAGGCACCACAAATTTTTTATGCCATTCATCCGGCATTTTCTCTTGCTTTTGAATATCATGGAACAAATCTGTAAGATACTGGATGCCTTCCCTTCCCAGTAATTTCACTGTATTCGCTGATACTTTATGAGGCCCAGGTGCTTTCTCCTTTGGTTAGGGTCTCTAGTCACGACTATAATACTACTTCTGCTAATGTGTATGAGCTACAACATACTATTTTTAAATGTATTATTTCTTTTATTTTGCATATTAATTAATTTTCTATTAGAAAACATTTCTGATCATTACCATAGCTACGACTGCTTGCACTGGAACTAACCAATGACCACAGCTGAGCTGCAACAGAATAACTGTTTCTTTTTGTGATTATGCCATTTAAAAGAACAGAGACCCTGCTGTGATACACAGTATGTTATGGCTAGATAAACTTAGCATAGTAATACTATAGCCAATGTCAAACATCTCACAATGGACATAGTACTAAAATAATAAAAATAAGATACTGGAGCATGAGGTCTGCTGAAAAGGTTATTTTAGCTGTTATCAAAGTAGCAGCCTAAGTACGGGATCAGTAACCCTCAGTAGCTCTGGTGAAATTTCTCCCACAAACATTGGCAAAAGTGCTGAAAGTTCCCATTGTAATAGATGATAGGTTAACTACTGGGAAAAGATGAAAGGCAACTTTTGGCAGAGAGCTGGCTGGAAAAAGTTCAAAACCAAACACACACAGGCATAGGGATAACAAATTCCCAGGAGTGAACAATATGTTGACATTCCATTCTTGGGTACAACTTGGAGACCGTGTTATTCCAGGTGAGGGCATTCAGAAAGGATTTGTGTCCACTGTAAATTACTGTGTGCCAAAAATACTTAAAAATAATGGAGCAAGAATTGTAAGAAACAAACAAAACCCCCAAAAACAACTCAAAAACCCAAATCTAGTTCAGACAGTTCTACTGCCAGCATGTACATAGTACAGCTTCCTTTGCAAAGAATTAGGTTGCAGGGTCATGGAGTTTGGTTCATATATTGCACTGCCATTGGGTTACTCAACTAATTAAAATCCTTGCACAGGACTAAGCATCAGGAGAGCTGTCTTCTATTCCTAGTTAAGTCAAAGTTTTCCTGTGTGACCTTGGTAAATGATTTCATCTCACTATGCTGTACTTTGCCCGTTATAAGAATGTTTCACAGGGGTTTGGAGGCTTAATTCACTAATGTTTATAAAGTGCTTTGAGATCCTTGGGTATAAGGTTCTAGAGAAAAATATGGAGTATTTTCAAAAAACTGCTCATCTGCTTGACCAGTATTTATGTGAGCAAATGAGGTAGCTGGCTGACAGTTCAGAAGTCCTTAGTTTCATACTGGAAAGGCTTTAATGGGCAAAGCTAAAGCAGCACTCTGTAGCCAACCACAAAAGCATTAACAAACATGTGATGGAGTTGTCTGGCATAGTCAATAGTACTATTCTGTACAGCCAGCACAGTCTTAATAAATCAAAAGAAGGATGTTGCACTTTTGAGCTTTACGGTACTACAAATTCCAGAAACTGAAAACCTCTGGCTGGCTTTTCCCAGAGATCCCTGCCAAAATATTTTTGCCTCTGATCACTTTAAAGGCCCTATTCAACACTTCCTGCTATTTAGCTAATCTTTTTACAGTACTGTATTTTTAAGGTGCCTAGCATTTTGGTATCTAAGCACTCATTGCTATTAACAGGAGGTTGAGGAAAGAGTAAAAACAGCCGAATATGAATCTTACGATTTTTAAAAGCTGTTCACTCCACCAAGCCTGACTAGGTGGACTTGGAAAAAGGACCTTCTTTGGGGGTGCTGTGACATTCAAGGGAGAGCTGGTCAAAGAACAGAATTAACTTTTCATTTCAAATTTTTCAACTGGCTGTAACGCATGGGCTTTTTGCAGCCCTGGTGCTAGCTCCCCAAATCCTGTCCGTTTGGTGCCGTAGAACCACTCCTTAGAGACCGGGATCCCAGCACTTTGCGCTCAACTTCTGTTTGTGCAGATGCCATTTCCCCCCAGTGTATTTTGTATAGAGTGAGCTCCTACTCAGTTCTGTTCCCTCAGTTCTGTTCCCAAATGCAATTTTTTAAACTATTATTTCTTGTTAAGCACCAACCATCTGCTAGGTGCTGTATAGGTTATAGATATAAAGTCCCTTCTTACATGGCTTGTTTGAGCTCATGGAAATGTTAAAACGTTTTAAACATTTTTTAAAAAATATATTTTTATTTAAAAGATTGTAAAGTAATATGGCAAAAGCCTAATATAATGGGCCACATTCTCTGCTGAATAAATAGTTGAAACTGTGCTGTTTTCTAACACCATCGGACAGCTAAGATTGTCGTCCTTGTCTTGTGAGTGTGTGCAGCCTCAGCACCCCAGGAACCAGAGTGACACCTGGGATATACAGTTTAAACTGCAATTCTCTTTATCAGATACTTAACACCTAAAAAGATGACTGCTTCAGACCCTGAGCACACAGACCCTGAGTGCCTGCATCATGTGAAACTAGGGTGACCAGATGTCCCAATTTTATAGGGACAGTCCCTATTTTGGGGCTTAAATCTGGAGGCTAAGACTAGCTGATGCTTTTGTCTTTGAAACAAAAACTCGGCCCTCCTCATCTTTTGGCCTATGTAATCATTAGGCCAATAAGACGTTGTTGCTGTCTGCCTGCCTCTTTAACCTTCATCCAAATAAGATCAGTCTCATGTTGCTGACCAGAAAAGCAATACACTGAGCTTACCACAATTTTTAAATTTCTATATGGCCAGTCACTTGTTGCTTTTTTAAACACTGACCAGGTGCTAATTATCCATTGCTGCTAATTTCCTCTTACAATTTTTGGGGAAACTGTATCAGGAAGGCAAAATTCATTCAAGATTTCACTAGCCTGTAGAGATAATGTGTGGGCAACCCTTCCAGGAGCACATCATACTTCTCTCCATGTGTCTAGCCAATTCTGGGAGCACAGAGATTGCATTTGCGCCTGGTTGCTGTTCAGACATGTAAGAGGTGGGGAGGCTCCTAGCCCTTGTGAAGCAACCAGGCAGAATGTGGGCTTGACTGTTTAATTAGTTAGGGCTCTTTTGGAGCTGTAAAGCCCTGCATCGGGAAGAGGATACCTGTGGAGGAGCATTCTCAGGAGAATGGTGTCTATGAAGGAGAGACTTGGGCAGAATGCCTCAACTACTCTCTGTAACAGGGTCTCCATCCAAAGCCAGCTAAGCCCACTAGCCCAAACAGAAGAGGGCATAGCTTTGGCTGTAGCAAGGTGTCCCGTGCTGCTGTCAGAGCCACAGTTTCCCTGCTGTCTGCTCTCAGGTAATACTTATTTTCCAATCCTTTGATTTTATTCATTATGAATTCTTCTCACTTCATATGATGGGTTCCTAATATGCATAAATGTCTCTATAAAACTGTCATTTCATATGAACTATTTGTCCGCTTTCCCATTTGAAAACAATGAGACGTCTGCACTGGCCAGGAGTCAATTTGTGGAAAATGCCATTTGAAGTTATAGCAGATCAAACGGAATGTAATTTGAGAACAAACATTAGTCCTAAAAGAGGATGGTATTGCCAGATCAGATTGCATGCTACTAGGCCTTTAGAGTGCCACAAACCTCACTTTCCTTCTCTGGATGACAATCTTGCATCAAGTGCTGGCAGCACACATATATGTAGACTACAGTAGCAATAGTAGGTTTTCCCCCTCCCCCATGTTTCTAATCAGTTATAATCCTTGAAGCATATATTGGAGAATGTAATGCATCAATGCAAGGTAAGACAGCTCCACAACATGAATGGGCTCTGCAGTGGTCGAGCCCTGCTGATAGTAGTGAGTGACATACAATTTGGAGATTTTCAAAATGGGGCATCACTACCTTCTGTGACCTAATTTTCCTGTGAGCTGATGACTTTCCCACCTTTCCAAACACATGCTCCACCTAATCTGCATACAGTGCCGGCTCCAGGCACCAGCTTACCAAGCAGGTGCTTGGGGCGGCCACTTCGGAGAGGGGCGGCACGTCCAGCTGTTCGGCGGCAATTCGGCGGACAGTCCCTCACTCCTGCTCGGAGCGAAGGACCTCCCGCCGAATTGCCGCTGCAGATAGCGATCGCGGCTTGTTTGTTTGTTTTGTTTTATTTGTTTGGCTGCTTGGGGCGGCCAAAACCCTGGAGCCGGTCCTGTCTGCATAGGGTCAAAATTAATCTCTTTCCTGGGGTTTGAGTTTACAGAGTCCTGTCTAAATCTTGTCCCCAGGCTTGGCAACTCCTTCATATACTAATTGAGTGCTGCTCAGACATTCTCTCTGCCTCAAAACAAAGACTGTCAGGGCAACCCAGCTCTCACTTTTTATTTCATCCTGCAGAAGAGGCCTCATTCCAGGCTTGATATTGCTGTCCGATGTTACAGGGAAAGGCCAGCTTCGTTCCCTGTCTCCAGGACAACCCATTAACCCCTTTCTGCCGGGCTCCGTTATGTGTTTGTCTAGCCAATCAAAGGTCCCTTATAAAGCATTACTATCCCCCAAGCATTCAAAAATCATGAGTCAGGTCCTTCAAAATCCTTGAGACTGGCCTAGAAATCAGGTGATTTTTTAAAAAAATCATAAAATTAAGGTTTTTTTGTTTGCCTTCTGAGTTTTGAGCCATTTGCAGTCATGTTTTCAAGTCATTCTCTGCAACCATGTTGGCTAGAAAATTATATATAAAAGAAGCTGTGATTATCATGCAGTATTATTACTCAAGAAGCTGGACATTTTAAAAAAAACAAAACCTGCTATGTTGTGAGACTTATGATAAAAATTGCACCAGCTGGCAATGCTGCCTAGAATACTTTACACCTTCAGACATTAACTAGCTAATCCTCACACCAGTTGTTTGATATTAATAAGTAAATATTGTTACCCTCATTTTACAGATGGAGAAACAGAGAAAGAGAGAGGTTAGTGACTTCCCCAGGCTGCACTATGAGTGAGTATCAGAGTCAGGGGTGCTGGAACAGTTTTTATAGTGGCAGTGCTGCTGATGGAAACTATGGAAACCATGTATTTAGTGTTTGTTATTATTACTTCAAGCCAGGCGGTGTGGCAGCACCCTTAGTTCCAGCACCACTGATCAGAGTTAGGATTAGAGTTCAGGCGTTCCTAGTTCGCATTTGCCTAATCAAATTGTTAGAGTATATTGGGAGAAGCAAACTGGACATGGAATGCTGTATAAATCAGCTACATACACAAATTTAGTGGGAAACATGTCATATCCAAAGATTATTAAAGTTCCTTGACCTTATATACAAATGTAATATGCAAAGCAAGGAAAATATGGAAGCTGGAAACATTCGCATATGCAGGAAAGTACATCTGGGTACAAGTGAAATTTGGTTAGAAAATAGATTATCCACACAACTATAACAAAAGAGTAAAACATCTTTCTACTTTTAATTGACTCCAGACCAGTGAAGTGAACTAAACAATCTACTCCAGAGTCTGACTAGCAACTTTGATGGTGAGCAGAGTACAGAAAGCAGATTTCACATTGCATGAAACAAGAAAGCAACTTAAAGCAACTAGCTGCACTTAAACCATAAAGGTGTATTCCATTACAACTTCTATACTTGTTGTCTTTCAACCACAATAAATGCATATTACAGGGTTTTCTATATGCAAAGAAACCCTACTGAGTCAAATTATTCCGTGGTAGAGAGCTGGTTCATATGAGAGTGTGACATTATTTGTGATAGACTATTGAATATCTTTAAAGAGGACATTTAGCAGAAACTGGATTGGTGGGAAATTATTATGGGTTGAGGAAGAAGGACAATATTATAGATTTTCTGAGAAGAGAAAGACAACAGGATTATAAATCACTGCACCGATGTAAAAGACATAGTCTAGGAAGGCCAAAATACTAATTATAGTTAACTAATTATTTGGACGCAGGATGGATTATTTCAAGTAGAGGTGACAATGTCGGCTATTGGTATAAATGGGATGGGATTGAATTCTAATCCATCATGTGCAGCAGCCAAAGAGCCTGACTGTAACTAACAAAAGGGACAGCATTAAAGATTTAAATGCAGGGGAGAATCTGGTAAACACCAACCATGGGTTTAGGATTAGAACCAAACAGAAAGATAAAGGGAGGAAGGTAAAAAACACAACACTGGAATGACAAATCCTTCTCTTCGGTCTTATTCAGTCCACGACACAAAGATTGTCGGACCACAGTGTAATCAACATCCCTGACATAGTCAAAATGTGACAATATATATCACACAAAGCCAACTGTTGGTATCTCTTGCTTTCCATTCTACCCATCGGGCTCCATTCTGTTATACGCAAAGGCCTATTCTTTTTGTGACACAGTCAGCCCACTGGTATTTTAATTTCTTCTCTTTGATTTGCTCTCTTGCTCATGCAGTTCTGCTGTCTCTTTGCATGATATCAATGATTAATATGTACCAAATATGAGTATCCATTCTTACGCCCTTTTGAGATCCTTTAGATTTAAAGCAGTGCAATTTTTCCCTGAGGGACTTTTATTTTGACAGTATTCTTTTAGTATCATACTCTTAGCATCATCTCCAACTTCTGAGCAGAAGCTGATATCCAAAGCTAATGTTACAAGAAAGTGCTGTCCTTCTTTCAATTACGTTTTGTCTCCATGTTGCCTGTGCAGGTAGAAATGAAAGATTCCATGGCACTTTTCAAAAAGAGCTGGGAATAACTCTTGTATCCTTTGCTATTCCTGATAATGTTTTTTCCCTTCTGTAGCTTCTTGGTCATTATCAAGTAAACAGAGAGTACTCTTAAATTATTATTACTATGCTCTCCATTTCATCTCCCCTAGTTAGTATCCTTGTACTCTGATAGACTCCTATCTTCCCATTTATACACCCACTATAAAAGAGAACTACTGACCTCTTTCTTCACTCTGTCAGCTCCTTCTATTTTTCCCAATAGCTCCCCAGCTCCGCCTCCTTGCTTCTAGTGGAAGACTTAGTGATACCTTGGATACCATCTGGCCAGGAATTGTTTTGTATACCACTTGAAATTTTTTTATAATTAGAAATAATTCAAGAGGAAGAAGAATTAAAGTATTTAGATTGGTGGCCCAGAAAGAATAAGAAAGTACTTCAAGCAATACCTTTAGCCTAATCAATAGAAGATTAATTAGCATTCAAAAGAATTTCAGCCAGGAAAGGTGGTGATGGACAGAATCTTAGTTTTAGCAGGTTTGAGAGAGATGCAACAAAACTTCATTCAGAGCCCAGAGAAAATTCAGATCAGAGATATGTGCTTAGGTGATGCCTCTCTAAGGACAAATAAACTCTTGAAATTAAGCTGGGAAAAGGAAGAATGCAGATTACATGAGGAAAGAAGCTCCATATAATGCTGAATAAAAATGGATGCATACAGTCACTTTAACATCCAGGATACACTGGTTAAGGCTCAGATCTTCAGGCAGGTAGTTTTACTTTGACTTCCAGGTTTTCTTTCCTACCTTTGGTTTTACAGGCTGAGGTGTGGTAGAAGTGTGTTTGGAGGAGGGACTCAAGTGAGATGAGAGAGAGCAGTCATTTGGCAAACAAAGGAGGAGAGGGAATTCAGATACAACAGTGCTGTGGCTGGTATAAGGAGCATAATGTTCAGTACAGACCGCACCTCCGCCAATGGATGCTACTATATATTAGTGTTAAATTGTTGTCTTGTATGCTCTTATGTTGTTGTATCTGATCTGGTGGTGGGGCAGTAGCAGGAAATTCAGTTCTTCCAGTGTGTGCTGGAGTTGTAACTTGCAGTGTTCCAGTAAACCCTTGTGATTCTATCAGCGAGTATTACAGAATTGATATAAACTAGAAATACCAAACAGAGGGTGAGAATGCACGTAGATGGGAATGAGGGGGAGACAAAAGAGGCAGCCAAGTGGAAGCCTTGGTATGAGCATGGTCAGCAGGAGTTGGGGGGGGGGGGGAAGCAGAGGTGTAGGAATTGTGCAGAGCCTAGAAGTGAGGACAAGGTTAAGGGACAGCAGGATAAGGAACAACTGGAGTCCTACCTACTATAGGATGGGTACACAACTTGTTGGAAAAACATACTCAGAGAATATTTATCAATAGTTCACAGTCAAGCTGGAAGGGCATATCGAACAGGGGGTCTGTCCT
Organism: Emys orbicularis; assembly: GCF_028017835.1. Classification (NCBI taxonomy): domain Eukaryota; kingdom Metazoa; phylum Chordata; order Testudines; family Emydidae; genus Emys; species Emys orbicularis. The sequence goes on along the minus strand of NC_088684.1, from coordinate 46,932,882 downwards.
GGGTCCGATTCTATTCAATATCTTCATAAAGAATTTTGATAATGGCATAAAGTTTGCAGATGATGCCAAGCTGGGAAGAGTTGCAAGCACTTTGGAGGGCAGGATTAGAATTCAAAATAATCTTAACAAACTGGAGAAATGGTCTGACATAAATAGGGTGAAATTCAGGAAGGACACATGCAAAGTACTCCACTTCGGAAGGAATAATCAATTGCACAAAAGCAAAATGGGAAATGACTGCCTAGGAAGGAGTTCTGTGGAAAAGGATCTGGGGGTTATAGTGGACCACAAAGTAAATATGGATCAACAATGTCCTACTGTTGCAAAAAAAGTGAACATCATTTTAGGATGTATTAGAAGGAGTGTTGTAAGCGAGACACAAGAAGTAATTCTTCCAGTCTGCTCAGTACTGATAAGGCCTCAGCTGGGGTACTGTGTCCAGTTCTGGGCACCACACTTCAGGAAAGATGTGGACAAATTGGAGAAAGTCCAAAGGAGAGCATCAAAAATGACTAAAGGTCTAGAAAACACGACCTCTGAGGAAAGATGGAGAAAAACTGGCTTGTTTAGTCTGGAGAAGACTGAGGAGGGTCACGATAACAGTCTTCAAGTATGTAAAAGGTTGTTATAATGAGGAGGATGATCAATTGTTCTTATTCACTGAGAACAGGACAAGAAGTAATGGGCTTAAATTGCACAAGAGAGATTTAGTGTGATGGAATGTCCACCCCACACAAAGCCTGAAGGGGTTAAGATGGCCAGGTGGGCCAATTAACTGACTAGGCTGCGCCTGGAGGAGGAGCCAGGAAGCAAGGACTAATTAGAGATGATGCTCAGCTGAACAGGAATACAAGGGGCCTGTGTAAAGCCCAGTAGCTGAGAGTGGAAGGGGGCTGTAGAGAGAGAAATTGCCAGAGGTTGCCGACCCCTGCAGTACCGTTTTAGACTGTGTAAAGGAGACCTCTTTTATTCAAAAATAATTTACTCTAAACAGGCTGCTTTCTTAAAGAGGTGAGTGAAATGCCTCATATAGCTTAGTATTCAGAGGCAAGGGAATCAAATATAGAGTAAAAATGTCAGGACTCTGGCAGCTTATACTATGGTCCAAGAAATAGGAAAGGATAAGGGACAGCAGGATAAGGAACAGCTGGAGCCAATAGCATTAAAATAAATTCTGACCTTGGATAGGCATTGAATTGAATGGAAACCTCATGCCTCTGTGGAAGGACAGGTTTTGACCCTTAGAAGAGAAATGTCAACTACATGAAAGGTGCTATATTAAGACCTGATTTTTAAAATGGTCTTGACTTAGCTGCTCTTTTCTTTTCTTCCCCCCCCCCTCCCCCCGCCCTACCTTTTTGTTGTAGGTTTTTAGCCACAAAAATGGAGGTTTGTGCTGAATCTGAATGTTCACTCAGAGCAGACAGAACTGAAGGTCTTGTGGAAAGAATACAATGTAAACTGAATACCATACAGTACTCAGTACATCCGCTTCTGAAACATGAAGAATTGAATAAAAACTTGTATAGATAGAGCTACAAACTATATATAGGAATCATTTCACTCACCCCTTTAGGAAAGCAGCTTATTTGGAGTAACTGATTTTTTGGGTAAAAACAGGTTTCCATTGTACAGTATAAAACAATAGTATAATCGGTAACAAAAAAGAAGGCAACGTGTAGCGTGTGTGCGTGCACAACATCAATTTCTATTCCTACTTTTGGTGAGTTTGTTGTCTGTGTTGTAAAGTTATTTTATCTAATTCCCTTGTAGTTCATTTCTTTCTCAGTTCCAGTTATGATAACTCTTGTCTTTGAGCTTGTTACCTTCTCTATTAAATACCCCAAAACTTCATTAATGCGGTGTTAAGGTTGCCTCCGTGCCCTTTCAAAATGTCAATTTCAGCTACACTTGGACCTCTGCCAACCAGGAAATCCATGGCCACTCTCACAAAGCAACCTTAACTCTGCTCCCTAGAACCAGCAATAGGCAGAGTTAATGTTGCATACCATAATAAGTAGCATGAGGAAATTCTATGAGAATGTGCCATTTTGTGGGTTATGTTTGTGTTCCATAGACTGATTGGTTCAGACAATGGTCAAAAAGGTTTGTTCTGATACCCAATAAGTGGTCAATGCTCCTAAAAACTGTTGCTCACTTGCCACCCCTTCTTTTCATGACTTATGCCTTCCATCTTAACAGTTCTAATGTATATCTTCTCAAAATGACAAGCCTCTAATAAGCTAAACTGTACTTGGTTTCTCCTACCTGTTCGATCTTTGAGTTGAAATGGATAAGCCCCCTTCTGTGTAAACCTTGCTATGAAAAAACTAGGCCAAGCTTTTTTTGGCAAGCAATGCCTGGTCAGGCTGTCATGCCACTTTGTGGGATCAAATGAAAGTAACACCACATTCTCTCTAGGATCTAAGTGGAAAGCTATTGTCTGTCATTTAGAAAAGTCACTTGCCATGAGAAATTGCTCATGGTCATTTCTCATTCTAAAATGGAACACTAGTGATACTTGCAAAGGTACCGCTATACTTACACATCCTGCAATTTCTCCTCCAGCAAAGCTCTCATGAGCGTGTATGGGACTTTTACCTAAATAAGGGGGAGGGATAGCTCAGTGGTTTGAGCATTGGCCTGCTAAACCCAGGGTTGTGAGTTCAATCCTGGAGGGGGCCACTTAGGGATCTGGGGCAAAATCAGTACTTGGTCCTGCTAGTGAAGGCAGGGGGCTGGACTCAATGACCTTTCAAGGTCCCTTCCAGTTCTAGGAGATAGGATATCTCCATTAATTTAAGAACTGCAGGACAAGGCCCTTTGTCTACACTACACACATTCATACTAAACCAATAACAGACTCTGCTATCAGTATTCTCATGGTAACCTTGTCATCACACTTCCACTCATTGGCAAAGAAGACAGTGCAGTAATGTAGCAATTCATTCATGCTGTATTTCTTACTTTAAACGTACTGTAATTTCTTTCCTACAATAAAAGAAAACACTGTAGGTGAGAAGCAGTAAACTATAAACAAATAACACTGCAACTGACATTCTTCAAAGGTCACAGGAGTATACTGAAAACATTTTAGCTATTAAAATTGGTAAGCACTGCGATAAGCTAGCTGCTTAGACCAGCAAAGTGTATATGTTTCATAGAATCATAGATCAGGCTCTATCAAATTCACAGCCATGAAAAATGTATCATGGTCCATGAAATCTGGGCTTTTGTGTACTTTTACCCTATACTACACAGATTTCATGGGGGAAACCAGTGTTTCTCAAACTGGGGGTCCCAACCCAAAAGAGGGCTGTGGAGGGAGGTGGCAAGGGGGGAGAGGGGTTCTGGTATTGCCACCTTTACTTCTGTGCTGCCTTCAGAGCTGGTAGCTGGAGAGCAGCAGATGCTGGCCAACCACCCAGCTCTGAAGCCAGCACCACAGCCAGCAGCAGTGCAGAAGTAAAGGTGGCAATACCATGCCATGACACCCTTATTTCTCTACTGCTCCTTGCAGTGGTGCTGCCCTCAGAGTTGGGCTCCCAGCCAACAGCTGCAGAATCTCTTGCAGCTGGGGGAGGTTCCTAGAGGTGGGTCTGACCTGGCCCCAGGAGCAGCCCCTGATGGGGAAGAGGAAGTCCCGTTCCTCACCAGCCCAACCAGGACCAGCAGCTGGAGCCCAGTGTACAGTAGGAGCCCTCAGCCAGGCCACCATCAGCCCTGCCTCTCTCCAGCTCTGGGCCCAGCACCCCAGTGCTCAGGGGTTAAAGAGGTCTTGTGATGGCTGGGGAGGGGGTGACCACGGGGAGAAAAAAAACCAACCACGGCGCTCTGGGTAGTTGTGCACATTGCCCACCCGTAAGGCTGGCCCTGTCCCCCTCCAAAAGTGAGGACCTTCCCATACCATGACACCCTCACTTCTCATAGAATCATAGAATATCAGGGTTGGAAGGGACCTCAGGAGGTCATCTAGTCCAACCCCCTGCTCAAAGCAGGACCAATTCCCAACTAAATCATCCCAGCCAGGGCTTTGTCAAGCCGGGCCTTAAAAACCTCCAAGGAAGGAGATTCCACCACCTCCCTAGGTAACGCATTCCAGTGCTTCACCACCCTCCTAGTGAAATAGTGTTTCCTAATATCCAACCTAGACCTCCCCCACTGCAACTTGAGACCATTGCTCCTTGTTCTGTCATCTGCCACCACTGAGAACAGCCGAGCTCCATCCTCTTTGGAACCCCCCTTCAGGTAGTTGAAAGCAGCTATCAAATCCCCCCTCATTCTTCTCTTCTGCAGACTAAACAATCCCAGTTCCCTCAGCCTCTCCTCATAAGTCATGTGCTCCAGACCCCTAATCATTTTTGTTGCCCTCCGCTGGACTCTTTCCAATTTTTCCACATCCTTCTTGTAGTGTGGGGCACAAAACTGGACACAGTACTCCAGATGAGGCCTCACCAATGTCGAATACAGAGGAATGATCACGTCCCTCGATCTGCTGGCAATGCCCCTACTTATACAGCCCAAAATGCCGTCAGCCTTCTTGGCAACAAGGGCACACTGTTGACTCATATCCAGCTTCTCATCCACTGTAACCCCTAGGTCCTTTTCTGCAGAACTGCTACCTAGCCATTCGGTCCCTAGTCTGTAGCGGTGCATGGGATTCTTCCGTCCTAAGTGCAGGACTCTGCACTTGTCCTTGTTGAACCTCATCAGATTTCTTTTGGCCCAATCCTCCAATTTGTCTAGGTCACTCTGTATGCTATCCCTACCCTCCAGCGTATCTACCACTCCTCCCAGTTTAGTGTCATCTGCAAACTTGCGGAGAGTGCAGTCCACACCATCCTCCAGATCATTAATAATGATCTGTGCTGCTGGTGGTGGTGGTGCTGCCACTGGTGGTGGTGTTGCCCGCAGAGGTGGGTGCCTGGCCAGAAGACACTTCTCTCCAGCTGCCCAGCTCTGAAGGCAGCGCTGCTGCCAGCAACAGCGCAGAAGTAAGGGTGGCAATACCGTGACCCCCTGCAACCCCTTTTGGGTTGGGACCCCCTGCAGTTACTTAAGTCTGAAATTTCACTGTGTTGTATCTGAAATCATGAAACTTACCATTTTAAAAATCCTGTGACAGTGAAATTGACCAAAATCAACCATGAATTTGGTAGGGCCCTAATCATAGAAGTGTTGGACTGGAAGGGACCTCAATAGGTCATCTGTTCCAGTCCCCTGTGCTCAGTAATAATTAGACCATTCCTCACAGGTATTTCTCTAACCTGTTCTTAAAACCTCCAATGATGGAGATTTCACAATCTCCGTAGGCAATTTGTTCCAATGCTTAACCACGCTGACAGTTAGGAAGTTTTTCCTAATGTCCAACCTAAACCACCCTTGCTGCAATTTAAGCCCATTGCTCCTATTCTCAGAGGTGAAGGAGAACAATTTTTCACCCTCCTCCTTGTAACAACCTTTAATCGTTTTTGTTGCTCTGCCCTGGACTTTCTCCAATTTGTCCACAGCTTTCCTGAAATGTGGTGCGCAGAACTGAACACAATGCTCCAGCTCACTCCTTATCAGCATGGAGTAGAGTGGAAGAATCACTTCACGTGTCTTGCTTACCACACTCCTGCTAATACATCCCAGAATGATGTTCAGTGTGTGTTTTGTTTGGTTTTTGCGCAACAATGTTATGCTGTTGACTCATTTAGTTTGTGATCCACTGTAACAACCAGATCCCTTTCCACCGTTCTCCTTCTCTAGCAGTCGTTTCAGTTACAATCTTTGTAATAGCCTGAAATAAAATAAATGGATATGTCTACACTAGAGACCTTACAGCGGCACAGCTGTACTGATGCTGGTGCATCACTGTAAGATTTCTCCTGTAGCTGCTCTATGCCAAATGGAGAGAGTGCTCCCATCGACATAATTAAATCACCTCCAATGAGCAGCGGTAGCTATGTCGGTGGGAGAAGCTCTCCTGCCAACATAGCAGTGTGCACACTACCACTTATGCCAGTGAAATTTATGTCGCTCAGGGATGTGGGTTTTTCACACCGGTGAGCGACATAGGTTTTGCCCACATACATGGTAGTGTAGACATGGCCTTAGGCAAGCAAATGCAAGTTATTTGAACTCAGATATATATAAAAGACAGTTTAAATCCCTGGAACAGGAATTTCCCAGCAGTTGGTATTCTATATTATCTGTATGTCTGTCATCTGAGTGAGTGTAATCATATACCAGTTTTGGTTATTTTGCTTGTCAAGTCACCATATATCACCACCTAGGCTGTTTGCATGTTGTATTTCTCCATTGTGTCTATGCCATTTTAGTGGTGGTTCTCGGTTCATAGAACAGCAATTGTGAGGAAAAGCAAATGTCAACCGTTTCTACCAAAGGAAGGAATGGAATGAGGAGATCAACCCATTTGCTAAACACTTTCTGCCATCCACAGCTTTCCTGATGGAATTGGTGCTCCACTGACTTGCATGAAACAACAAATTGCCTTCCTGGCTGACCAATTTGACAAATCAAGACCAGTTTTGAAAAGTACAGTTCATGTGCTTTTGGTTGGCTTGTCTAGGCTGGCTTATCACAGGAATGGAAAACCACATGTGTGTCTTATGAGTGGAGCTGGTGGGAATTTTGTGATGAAATATTTTTTTCCTTAAAAATGCTGATCTGTTGAAACCATCACTTTTCGTGGAAAGATATTGGTTTCAAACAATCTTTCTCAGGTCCAGGATGGGATGGACAGACAGATTTTCCGCTCCCTTCCTCCCCCAAATAGCCTGGAGGTTAGGGCCCTCTCCTGGGATGGGTAAGACCAAGCCTCGAGACCTTGCTCTGTAATCAAATAATGCTGGATAAATCTTTACTTTCTTTCTCATGATGCCTGAAACCCTTTTCCTTACTAGTTAAGTAAATGCTTGCCTTGTGGCCCAGTCAACTAAACAGCCCTGTTATCATGAGACCATGAGATTATTCAGTTATTTGAGTCTTATTAATCACAACCTCAGCTAATTAAGCAATTTTAAAAGGATCAAACTGCTTACAAATTAAAAAGTGTCTGTACACAGAGAACGATTGTTTTGTTCCACTCCCCTATTGACAGTGGTACATAAAGGCATCCATTGTTGAAGCTATAAAATGGTGTTAGAGGGTTATTTTTGGAATGACAGACAGTGGCTGAATCTTTCTTCAGTGGCCTGATTGTCTTTGTCACTTATTTTATTGAGCATAGAATGTAAGGTCTGATCCTGAAAGGTGTCTAATGCCCTCAACTCTGGTGAAGTAAGTGGGGGTCTGAACTGCCCAGAAACACACCCAAAATGAGGAGGACTACGTAGCTGCTATAGGAATATTATTACTGCTCTGCTGTCTTTCTAGAGAACCCCATCTACTGCTCCTTGTTTTTGTAAAAGCAAACTAATGATGGCTAGAACTACTTTGAAAACATTGTCATATCCCTCTATATGGGGCACTGTCTGCGGCAATTAAGGTTTCATGTGCCAAGTGGCTCTGGAAGTTTGCCAAACACCTCACTGTCTTGTGCATGGTGATCTCTCCTGTGGCTGCTAGGAGACATTTCTGTTTGCTTTGGACTTTGACACTGGCAATACTGAGTGCATGATACTAGCAACAAACAAAGCATTCTCTGTCTAGGGCAGAGGTTCCCAAACTTATTTGGCCTACCGCCCCCTTTTCAGAAAAAAAATTACTCAGCGCCCCCCCGGAAATCTACCTTCTTTAAGCGAACAAACAGAAAGATGCAGTGACAAATTTGCGTTCTTTTATGTATCTATATTTCTACCTACATCCTACAATATAGTAAAGAAAGATGTGTTATTAGAATATCGCCCACGACATCAGGTATACAGTGGTTTTTGCGTAAGACGGCAAAAGACAACCAAACTAAAATACTAATGAAACTAATAAACTGGGTTTTGTTCTTTGCTCAGCATTAGATATATGTATTTGATATTAAATTGTCAAATATCAAACTAAATTTATCAAGAAATAATTAATTTAAAAAATAATCAATATGCAATTAAAAATCAGTTAATAGTTTTAATTTAGTTTGCCCTTATTTAAATAATTGTTCCTTATTAACACATGCCTTATTTATCAATTAACACAGATGATTCGATAGATATAAATAAATGTTAATAGTTAACAGTTTTTTTACGATTTCATTCCCCTGTTTTCGTTAATATTGTAATAAAAAATGACAAATATATTGACTGTACACTTCAAATAGTACTGTACCGACACAAGCCTGCTACAATTTTATTATTAGTAAGCACTAGAGACACAGAAACGTATGGTAGATATGTAAGAAAATGTATAAAAATACTCACGTGTAAATTGCTGTTTTATTGAAACAACAATAATACAATTTGCTTTGTATGTGATCCGTAATCCTTAAAGATCGAAGGTATCGAATATGAATAAAAAATTTTAAATACTTATTGCGCTATTGTTAACGCTTTTTACACAATTCAGAAACAATCTAAATTAGATTTCATACATGTCGCCTATTTATAGTATCGTATTGTAAACAAGTCATTACACGCACATATTCCTGCCGATGCATGCTGGACTTCCCGACAATGCGCGACACGCTTGCCTGCCAACACTTGCTTGTTAAGAGCTGTTGGCGGACTTGACACCTGATCGGTTATAATTTGTGAATTTATTTGGAAAATAAAGTAATCACTACAACTTTAACTCTGTTACACAACAGATGAAACATGTACGAACGTTTTTTCAAAATTTTCTTATATTCTCTTCTTTCTTTATGCTTCCACCGCCCCCTTATTTTTATTCAACGCCCCCCAATTGCACCTGAGGCTACTACTGCCCCCCTGGATCGTTCCAGCGCCCCCCAGGGAGCGGTATCGCCCACTTTGGGAACCTCTGGTCTAGGGGATTCAGCCGGGGAATGGACTTTCAGAGGCGATTAGATGAGTGCAAAGTGTGACCATGTGTAATACGTTCATCTCTGATCAAGCTTTTCCACCATAACAGGAAGAAAATTCACAACACCAGCCCTGCTATCTTCCCCTCAAGCAAAAAACACCAACTTCCCAGAAATCGCATCCCAAGAAGTTGTCTATTGCCAATCTATTTTACAGGCACTCAGAAACTACAGTAAAAGGCAACCATGGAAAACTTTTCTTTAAGAAAGAAAACCCTACTAATATAATTAAAACTTGTTAAAATAACTTTAGAATTGTACATATTAAAATATGTTTGAATTATGATTCTAATCCAAAGCCCCCGGATGTCAATGGAAGGACTCCCATTAAATTCAAGGGGGTTTGGTTCAGGCTACTTATATGCAATAATAAAATCGACCAAATCCTGAAGTCTTTATTCTGGGCTTGATCGCAAGAAATAGTGAAGTCAGTGGATTTTTGTGAGTACACAGTGCATCTAAGTATCCATCACAACATCCTTACTCAGGAAGAACTACTATTGTCTGATGGGAGTTTTGCCTAAATGGAGTAATTACCCCATGTAGTAGTAGGCATCCTTCAGTCTCAAGAGACCATGGGTATGCGCCCCTGAGAGGTAAAGAATTTACTCAGTTGGTTTTATGGCAGCTGCGGCTGTGGCTAAAGAGACCCATGTGAGAGAGACAATCTCCACCTCATCTGTCACATTTAAAGGCGACATTTTGACTCTTTGGGCTCGGCCTATGTGAGATCTTTTCTCCTCTGCTAGCTGGACTGCATCCTCTCGTAACTCTGGAGACCTTTGTTAAGCTCTTGTTTCCAAAGACTGCGGTCTTGAGTGTGATCTTCCCAGTTGTCCACATCCAGGTCCATTTCTTTGGGGTCTCGCTTGCACACATCCTTGAAACACAATTTTGGGCGTCCTTTGGGTCTTTTCCCAGATGCCAGTTCGCCATAGAGGATGTCCTTTGGGATACACCCATCATTCATCCGGCACACATGCCCAAGCCAGCAGAGGCATCTCTGGTTGAGGAGTGTTTGCATGCTGAGTATGCTGGTGCGCTTGAGCACCTCAGTGTTGATGACTCTGTCCCTCCAGGAGATGCCAAAGATTCAACTAAGGCAACGCATATGAAAGCTCTTGAGCCTCTTTTCCTGATGAGAGTATAAGGTCCATGCTTCGCTCCCATACAAAAGTGTGCTGATAATTACCCCCATGATTAGGCACATTATTATTATGTGGTGGGTAAAAGCTTGTTATGGGTTGAATCAAATCCTCATTATGAGTGATGGAGGCACAGGCACTGACTTTTATTTTTCCTGGTGGGTGCTCCACCCCTAAGACTCCACCCTCACTCCGTCCCCTCCCCCAAGGGCCCCCGCCTGATGCTTGCTGCTCTCCACCCTCCTTCAAGCTCCTCCCGCCGGCCCAGCTGAACAGCTGTGGCTGGTGGGTGCTGAGCACCCGCTATTTTTTTTTCAATGGGTGCTTGAGGCCCAGAGCACCCATGAAGTCAGCACCTATGGAAGGAGGAGAACTATAGTCTTGCCACCTGACCTAACCTGGTGGGAGCCAGCTGCAAGTGTCAGGGTCAGGTCTGAAAACAGCCTCACTCTCTCAGGCTCAGGTTGGGTTGTCTCTGATCACCTCCTGTTGCCCCTGGGTTTGGGGTGGTGGTCGCTGCATGCCCCACTCCTGCCAGCCGCCCCCACCTGGCAGTGCTCTGTGTATGCTGCAGAGCAAGTGTGCTGACAAGTAGCAGTGCGTCTCACTCACAGCACACACAGCACAGCGAGGAGGTGGAGGCCAGCAGAAGTGGGTCATTCAGCCACCACTGCGCCAACCCTGCAGGCAGGAGACAACCAGAGATGGATCATGGGCACATGGCATTGGGAGTGGGAAGCCCCCACCAGGCCAACGCGATGGCAGAGGTAGTGGGGCTGATACAGGTTCGGGGAAAGTGTTGGGTCTGGACTGGGTCAGGTTTGTGTCGGCTGTGCCCAGGTTCAAATTAGACCTAAGCAGACATGTGTAGAGAGAGAGGGGTTTTTGCTAAGTATTGATTTGGGTATGGAGGCGGAGTGATAGCAAGAAAGCAAAAAAAGCTGCCGTAAGCACAGTGTGACCCTAGGGGAAGCCAAGAGGAAGGTTCTGGTTGTGGGCACTGGCTGAAAGAAGTTTGGGCTGTATGCAAAGAAGCTGAGCCTGGTTTCAGTTCCTCCTGCATTTGGAGGACTTTGTACATTCCTTGTAAATAAACAAGATTGTACCAAATCAAATACCAGCCTCCACTATCAATTTCTACTCCCAACCAGACCATCCCCCTGAAAATTTGACTAGCACTCAGGTTGAAAAGGGGTAATATTATTATAGGCATTACAGTTGCCTGAGACTTCCAATTCTAAGACCCTGTTTTCAGTTGCTTATAGGTTTGCGATTTGAAATTTTTCAAGTTGAGTTTCGGTTTCAGGCGTAATTGTTTTGGAAAATTTTAGCAAAAGCTGTTTCTGAGAACAAGGCTAGGGAGAATACATTTTGCCCATGTTCAAGTCTGGTGACCTTTTATTTGGCAAGCCCTAACACAGCCATACTTTGAAGCATATAGTTGATATTTGGCAGAGAAATGGCCTTTGCTACAGGGATGTGCTTTTGCAGTTAGGGTGACCAGATGTCCCGATTTTATAGGGACAGTCCCGATATTTGGGGCTTTTTCTTATATATAGGCCTATTACCCTCTACTCCATGTCCCAATTTTTCACACTTGCTATCTGGTCACCCTATTTGCAGTCCCCATGAAAATCTACCCAATTTTGGCCAAGTTATAAGCCTTCAAAAATCACTGTTTGCACATGCTCAATGGAGAGCTTTAAATTGTAGCAGATTTCCCTGTACATTCTGTCTGTATTGGGCATGCTCCAGCCTGTGATTGAACAGGACATTCCCTGCTATTGCCGCACTGAGCTGCTGTGGACTATGCTATGGTCTGGGCAGCTGAACTGTGAGGAGGGAGAATCTCTCTTCTGTGCTCTCAGTGACCCACTTGCTGGGACCAGGCAGCATGGAGCAGGTAGCTGCTTGAATCAGACACAGAGGGGCAAAAGGTGGACTGGTTGGGTGCGGGAAGTCGATTGGGACATGAAGACAGTTGGGTGAGAGATGGGTACTAGAGGCTGGTGAAAGGGAGAAAGGAGACTGTGACTGACAGACAGGAAGGTAAAAGGAGGAGGGAACTGGAAACCATTTTTTAGGAGACTATCTGAGATTGGATGAAGAGCAGGGGGGTGTACTGGGACTGGGAATCAGTGGGGTGAGAGCGGAGGGGAGACAGATCTGATGGAGGCGGTGGGGGGAAGAACTAGGATTGCCTGGGAAAAGACTGGGATAAGGAGTATTAGGAGTGGAATGACCCAGACTGTATCCCGGGGAGGAAATTGGGCGTTGGAGTCAGCGTGGATGGGAAGGTGGGTAAGAGGAGCTACTGAAGGCCAGGGAGGGGAAGAGAGACAAATTTGATGAGAAGCCAAGAGAGGGGAAACTTGTACTGGCTGGGCAAAGAGACAGAGACTGGGACAGGGGTTGGGGGGGTGGGATCATGCTTAGGAGGCAGGGAACAGGCAGAAGTCTATGCCCACTAGAGCAAACTCCCTTATATAACCTGGGATGGAACCCAAGATTTTTGAGTCTCACCATTCCTCTGATGTCAGCAAGTATCTGTGAAATCCACTGGCAAAGCATCCCCTCCCCTTCTAGTGCTGGTCAATCTAAAGGATGACAACCTACTACTGGTAGCAGTTATTCCATTAGCTCAAGTGGCAGAGGTCTGTGTGGGAGACTTGAAGGTTCTAACCCTGTGGATGTACCATGTGGAGATTAATATGCTGTCATGTGATGGATTTTTTTTTTATGGTTTGCTTTTTGGCCGAGTGAAATGAGATCTGTCTATAACAAAGTAACTTTTGAAGAACATGCCCGATCAACTTAGATGGGGGTAATTTTTGGCTTGATAGGTATGAGGGTTTTTTTAAATTCCCTCTTGTTTCTTGCTGGTTTTATCCTGCTCAGCAATATTACCTTGTGCTATACCATTAGTAAGTCAATGCCAGAATTCCTATCACTATAGTTATTAGAAAGAATGGGCCAAATTCTCAGCTGGTGAAAATCTGCATAACTCCATTGAGTTTCAGTGAAGTTATGTTGATTTTGACACCAGCTGAAGACTTGTCTCTTTGTTTCTTAGCTTACAACACGCTGGACTTTTGATAATATTACTATGTAACAAAAGATAAAATATCTAGGGAAGTATTCCTGTAAAGGAAAACAAAACTTGGCACTTGCTTGAATCAGAAATACCATCCACTAAAAAATGCTGCTTCTCATGAAGAGAATGTGAAATTTATTTTGAGGGGTAGGGGAATCTATGAATATAAAGCCATTTCCTGGCCTGGGCTTGTGACGCTTCTGTTGGGAGGTGGTTGAGAATACTTGGGGTTGTGTGACCTGGGTAGGGATGCTGGTGGATGTGGTGCATTGGGGGTGGATGCTGGATGGGGAGGGTGTGTAGTAGTTTGTGTTTTGTGGGGTGAGAACAGGGGTTGCAATGTATTGTAGAGGCTACCTGCTGGCAAAATCTTACACCATTTTCTCTGAGCTGAATATTACCCATCAACTGCAATAAGTATATTGAATCAGTGAATAAGTTAAATTATGTAAATAAACTGCCCTGAATAAAGTGAACTTAGGCAACAAGGGGGGGAGGGATAGCTCAGTGGTTTGAGCATTGGCCTGCTAAACCCAGGGTTGTGAGTTCAATCCTTGAGGGGGCCACTTAGGGATCTGGGGCAAAAATCAGTACTTGGTCCTGCTAGTGAAGGCAGGGGGATGGACTCAATGACCTTTCAAGGTCCCTTCCAGTTCTAGGAGATGGGATATCTCCATTAATTATTATTAACAATAAGAAAATGGTGGATTTGAATGGCTACATATTAATTATTTATTTTTGTTGCTGTCCTGTCTCATTTAGAGATATATTTGGCCTTCTATCTGTAAGAGCATATGATGATAAGGTCTTGGTATAAGTGATAGAAATGGATGTATTGAAAAAAGTAGGGACCGACATAGCTATAACGACACTGAAAACAATACTGAAAAGTTGGAATTTCACAGAAGTAACTTGAATGCAAATCAGTTGAGTGAGTTTTAATGGACAAGTACAACAGGTTTTAAGGGTGTGGGGGAGGAGATATGGCTGATTTCCTAAGTTAGAACAATGAAATAATACATTCAAGTACTCAACCAAAATCATGAACAGCTGACATTAAGTGGAAATTTACTCTGAGGAACATATTAAGGAAATCAGTTTAGAAACCACAGTAAGTAAGAACAGGTCAGATTGAGCAACTTTTGAAAGATAAAATTGCAAATACCAATAGCTCAAACATGACAGGAAAAGGTGCTTTCCATATTAACAATCAGCAAGAATGAGTAATCCAAATTATAATTAATGACTCAGTTGTAATCAAATAAATGAAATTCTAAACAGGAAAATCAAGCAGAGTAACAAAAATAAAAGTAATGCTTTTCTCCTTCCCTACCATAGGGATTAGTTGCATCAGTTTTTAAAACAAGAGTGTCCAGTTCTGTGCTATGCCTGTGCTCACCTAATTCTGAGCTGCTCTAGTAGCCAAAAATGGCCCACAGCATAAGTGAGAGCCGCCTCTGGCCACTCTAACTTACCTCAGCCCATCCTGAGCTGCCTTTGGGCTACAGTACAGCATGGAATTCATATTGTGCCATTCACTACAAGCCTCCCCCTATCTCCCACAGCCTTGCTCCTTGCATATCGCTCCACACTCAGCCTGCTCCACTGGCTGCAGCAGACTGGGATGGAATCATGGACTCACCTCCTTACCACTTCTTCAGAGTGACTTACTCCCTCTGGGATTGTAGCAGGCTTCTCTCTGGTCCCCAGAGGCCTAGTAGTCCGGCCAAGCCAAACAGTCTCTCCAAGTCTTGGGATGGCTCATCTGGGCAATCCAGGGGGCCCAGCAAAAAGACATAGTTCCTTGTTCCCCCAAAAGTCCTCCAGGATCTCTCAGGGAACTGGTGGGGTTCAGGGGGAGGAAGAGGAGGAAATGGTAGGGGGACCCAGGCACTCTATCTCCACCAGGTCCCAGCCCAGGGCTCAAGGGGTGAGAGGCAAGAAAGGGCTCATCCCTTCTAGCTGCTGTTACAGATTAGCCTCCACTATGCCACTCCCTACTTTCCCTGTTTTCCTTTCAGTTCGGGGCACAGCCCCATCCTTCTCCTTACACGGTCTCAGTGATGCAGAGCCACAGATGGGGTGGGGGAGGGCTGAAGGAGGGAGCTTTCCAGCTCACTCCTGGAGACTAGTTGTTCCCCCTGGTCAGGGGGAAAGGAAGCAGGGGCAGGCCGCCAGTCTCCCAGCTGAGTCTTCCCCTGCAGATTGCTCTGCTTCAGCAGTTACTACCTTCTTGCAACCCGTCTCTCCTTCGCGCTTCTCCCCACAAGCAGGTCCTCCATAGGGCGCATAGAATCTTAGAAGTGTAGGACTGGAAATGACCTAGGACTAGACACAACACTCTAGCTGAGTCTTTGGCCTGGTCTACACTACGACTTTAATTCGGATTTAGCTGCCTTAATTCGAATTAACGCTTGACCCGTCCACACAACGAAGCCATTTAATTCGAATTAAAGAGCCCTTTAATTCGATTTCTGTACTCCACCCCGACGAGCGGAGTAGCGCCAAAATCGAATTTGTCAATTCGAATTAGCGTTAGTGTGGCCGCAATTCGATGTTATTGGCCTCCAGGAGCTATCCCACAGTGCACCATTGTGACCGCTCTGGCCAGCAATCTGAACTCGCATGCACTGGCCAGGTGGACAGGAAAAGACCCGGGAACATTTGAATTTCATTTCCTGTTTGCACAGCGTGGAGAGCACAGGTGACCACAGAGAGCTCATCAGCACAGGTAACCATGCAGGCTGATAATCGAAAAAGAGCACCAGCATGGACCGTACAGGAGGTACTGGATTTGATCTCTATATGGGGAGAGGATTCAGTGCTAGCTGAACTGCGTTCGAAAAGACGAAATGCCAAAACTTATGAAAAAATTTCCAAGGGCATGATGGAGAGAGGCCACAATAGGGACACAGATCAGTGCCGCGTGAAAGTCAAGGAGCTCAGACAAGCCTATCAAAAAGCAAAGGAGGCAAACGGTCGCTCCGGGTCAGAGCCGCGGACATGCCGCTTCTACGCTGAGCTAAATGCATTTCTAGGGGGGGCCGCCACCACTACCCCACCTCTGACTGTGGATTCCGAGCTGGGGATAATCTCATCAGGTACACCTGATGATTCCGTGGAAGGGGAAGAGGAGGAGGAGGAGGAGGACGAGCTGGCAGAGAGCACCCAGCTCTCCGTTCTCCCCAACAGCCAGGAACTGTTTCTCACCCTGACTGAAGTACCCTCCCAAGCCTCCCAAGCCAGCACCCAAGACCATGACCCCATGGAAGGGACCTCAGGTGAGTTTACCTTTTAAAATAGAAAACATGGTTTAAAAGCAAGCATTTTTAATGATTAATTTGCCCTGAGCACTTGGGATGCATTCGCAGCCAGTACAGCTACTGGAAAAGTCTGTTAACATGTCTGGGGATGGAGCGGAAATCCTCCAGGGACATCTCCATGAAGCTCTCCTGGAGGTACTCCAAAAGCCTTGCCACAAGGTTTCTGGGCAGTGCAGCCTTATTCCGTCCTCCATGGTAGGACACTTGACCACGCCATGCTAGTAGCAAGTAATCTGGTATCATTGCCTGACACAGCCTGGCAGCGTATGGTCCCGGTGTTTGCTGGCATTCAAGCAACATCCGTTCTTTATCTTGCTGTGTAATCCTCAGGAGAGTGATATCGCTTAGGGTAACCTGGTTGAAATAAGGGAATTTAATTAAGGGGACTGAGGTGGCCGTTCCTACTGGGCTGTTTGCCTGTGGCTGAAAAGAAATCCTTCCCTGCATTTAGCCAAGTGCAAGGGGGGGGGGAGGATTGGCCCAGAGCTTTTCGCGTTTTGCTAGCAGGGATCTTCCCTGATACCAGCCACGCGGTGGGGGGAGGGAGAAAGCAATCATCCCAGAGAATTCATGGCGGGTGGGGGGGGTGGTGTTAGTTTGGTTCCTGCAGGGATCTTCCCTGATACCAGCCACGCGGTGGGGGGAGGGAGAAAGCAATCATCCCAGAGAATTCATGGCGGGTGTGGGGGGGTGGTGTTAGTTTGGTTCCTGCAGGGATCTTCCCTGATACCAGCCACGCGGTGGGGGGAGGGAGAAAGCAATCATCCCAGAGAATTCATGGCGGGTGGGGGGGGGGTGGTGTTAGTTTGGTTCCTGCAGGGATCTTCCCTGATACCAGCCACGCGGTGGGGGGAGGGAGAAAGCAATCATCCCAGAGAATTGGATGGGGGGGGGGTGTTAACCTTCAGCAGCAGAAAACAAGCTAACAGGAAAACTGCAGCACAACGGGCTTTGCTTGGTATGTGGGAAAGCAGGGCGCAGAAGCCTAAAGACAGTGGCTTACCATGGCAGCATGCAAGGTGAATTCTGTTGCCCCGACCTGCGTCTGTGATCTCTAGCAGCAAAGCCACAGGCACTCAATATTAAGAGGCAAAATGCGACCTTGCACAGAAATCACATGTGCTATGTAATGTGAATAGTATACACCGTGAAAGAGTATAAGCATTGTTCTGAAAAATGTATCTTTTAAAAAAATTCTCTCCTTTTTTCACTCCCTCCAGCAGGTGCAAATGTTTCAAGCCTCCCTCCTCCTTCCCGAAGGCTATCCCAGATAAGGCGTCGTAAAAAAAAGACGAGAGAAGAGATGTTTTCCGAAATCATGCAATCCACCAGGAATGAAAGAGCTCATCTGAATGAGTGGAAGGAGACGGTTTGCAAGTATAGGAAAGAAGCCAGTGACCGTGAGGACATGAGGGACCAACGTGAGGACATGAGGGACCAACGTGAGGACAGAAGGGACCAACGTGAGGAGAGGAGAGACGCTCGAGATGAGAGGTGGCGGCAGGAAGATCAGAGGAGTCGGGAAGCAATGCTGGGGCTGCTGCGTGAGCAAACAGACATGCTCCGGCGTCTGGTGGAGCTTCAGGAACGGCTGCTGGAGAACCGAGTGCCGCTACAGCCCCTGTATAACCCCCCTACCTCCTCACCATGTTCCATAGCCTCCACACCCAGACGTGTAAGAACACGGGGGGGAAGGCTCCGTACACCCTCCCATTCCACCCCAGTGGACAGCCCAAGCAAAAGGCTGCCATTTTCTTAACCTTTTTTTACTGGGCTTTTCCTTCCCGCTGATCCTCCTCCCAAACCCCACTCAGGTTCTCTCCCTCTTTTTATAATCAATTAATAAAGAATAAATGATTTTTAAACAATGGTGACTTTATTTCCTTTGAAAGCAAGCTGGGGGAAGGGGGAGGGTGGGTTCCTTACAGAGAATGAGTCAATAAAGGGAGCGGGTTTTCAGGAAGGATAAACAAACATAAATTTCACACTGTAGCCTGGCCAGTCATGAAACTGGTTTTCAAAGCTTCCCTAATGCGCAGCGCTTCATCGTGTGCTCTTCTAATCGCCCTGGTGTCTGGCTGCGAGTAATCAGCAGCCAGGCGATTTGCCTCAGCCTCCCACCCTGCCATAAAGGTCTCCCCCTTGCTCTCACAGAGATTGTGAAGCACACAGCAAGCAGTAATAACAATGGGGATATTGGTTTGGCTGAGGTCTGAGCGAGTCAATAAGGATCGCCAGCGACCTTTTAAACGGCCAAATGCACATTCTACCACCATTCTGCACTTGCTCAGCCTGTAGTTGAACAACTCCTGACTCCTGTCCAGGCTGCCTGTGTATGGCTTCATGAGCCATGGCATTAAGGGGTAGGCTGGGTCCCCAAGAATAACAATTGGCATTTCAACATCCCCCACGGTTATTTTCTGGTCCGGAAAGTAAGTCCCTTGCTGCAGCCGTTTAAACAGATTGGTGTTCCTGAAGACGCGAGCGTCATGAACCCTTCCCGGCCAGCCCACATGGATGTTGGTGAAACGTCCCTTGTGATCCACAAGTGCTTGCAGCACCATTGAGAAGTACCCCTTGCGGTTTATGTACTGGGTACCCTGGTGCTCCGGTGCCAAGATAGGAATATGGGTTCCATCTATTGCCCCACCACAGTTAGGGAATCCCATTGCAGCAAAGCCATCCACTATGACCTGCACATTTCCCAGAGTCACTACCTTTCGTAGCAGCACCTCTGTGATTGCTTTGGCTACTTGCATCACAGCAGCCCCCACAGTAGATTTGCCCACTCCAAATTGATTCCCGACTGACCGGTAGCTGTCTGGCGTTGCAAGCTTCCACAGGGCTATCGCCACTCGCTTCTCAACTGTGAGGGCTGCTCTCATCTTGGTATTCTGGCGCTTCAGGGCAGGGGAAAGCAAGTCACAAAGTTCCATGAAAGTGCCCTTACGCATGCGAAAGTTTCTCAGCCACTGGGAATCGTCCCACACCTGCAACACTATGCGGTCCCACCAGTCTGTGCTTGTTTCCCGGGCCCAGAATCGGCGTTCAAAGCCTATAACCTGGCCCATTAACATCATAATCTCCAAAGCACCGGGGCCCGCGGTCTCAGAGAATTCTGTGTCCGTGTCCATGTCCTCATCACGCTGGTCGCTGCGCTGCAATCGCCGCCTCCTCCTCCTCCTCGCCTCTTTTTTCTGGTCCTGTGTAAGCATAAACTCCACGAGAAAGCGCGAGGTGTTTATAATGTTCGAGACTGCGTTCTGGAGCACAACGGGATCCATGCTTGATGCAGAATGGAGTCTGCAGAGTTCACTCAGGAAAAAAGGCGCGAAATGGTTGTCTGCCGTTGCTTTCAGGGAGGGAGGGGGAGGCTGTACCCAGAACTACCTGCGACAATGTTTTTTGCCCCATCATGCACTGGGGTCTCAACCCAGAATTCCAAGGGGGGTGGAGACTGCGGGAACTATGGGATAGCTATGTAAAAGCTACCCACAATGCAACGCTCTGGAAATCGATGCTACTATGGTAGCTTGGACGCAAACCACTGAATTAATGGTGCCTAGTGTGGCCGAATACATTCGAATTTATAAAATCGGTTTCCTAAATTCGAATTATATAAATTCGAATTAATCCTGTAGTGTAGACATACCCTTTATCAGCGTGGAAGAGAGCGGAAGAATTACTTCTTGTCTTGCTTACAACATTCCTGCTAATACATCCCAGAATGATGTTCACTTTTTTTTTTTTTTTTTTTTTGCAACAGCGTTACACTCTTGAGTCATACGTAACTTGTGTTCCACTCTGAACACAGATCCCTTTCCGCAGTACTCCTTCGTAGGCAGTCATTTCCCATTTTGTATGTGTGCAACTGATTGTTCCTTCCTAAGTGGAGTACTTTGCATTTGTCCTTATTGAATTTCATCCTATTTACTTCAGACCATTTCTCCAGTTTGTCCAGATCATTTTGAATTTTAATCCTATCCTCCAAAGCACTTGCAACCCCTCCCAGTTTGGTATCATCTGCAAACTTTATAAGGGTACTCTCTATGCCATTATCTAAATCATTGATGAAGATATTGAACAGAACCAGACCCAGAAGCGATTCCTGCAGGACCCCACTCGTTATGCCCTTCCAGCATGACTGTAAACCACTGATAACTACTCTCTGGGAACAATTTTCCAACCAGTTATGCACCCACCTTATAGTAGCTCCATCTAGATTGTATTTCCCTAGTTTGTTTATGAGAAGGTAATGTGAGACATTATCAAAAGCCTTACTAACGTCAAGATATACCATCGTCTACTGCTTCCCCCCATCCATAAGACTTGTTAACCTGTCAAAAAAAGCTATCAGGTTGGTTTGACACAATTTGTTCTTGACAAATCCATGCTAACTGTTATTTATCACCTTATTATCTTCTAGGTGTTTGCAAATTGATTACTTAATTATTTGCTCCATTATCTTTCCAGGTACAGAAGTTAAGCTGTCTGGTCTGTAATTCCCCAGTTGTCCTTATTTCCCTTTTTATAGATGGGCACTATATTTGCCCTTTTCCAGTCTTCTGGAATGTCTCCCGTCTTCCATGACTTTTCAAAGATAATTGCTAATGGCTCAGATATCTTCTCAGTCAGCTCCTTGAGTATTCTAGGATGCATTTCATCAGGCCCTGGTGACTTGAAGACATCTAACTTGTCTAAGTAATTTTTGACTTGTTCTTTCCCTATTTTAGACTCTGATCCTACTTCATTTTCACTGACATTCACTATGTTAGACGTCCACTCACCACCAACCTTTTTGGTGAAAACCAAAACAAATAAGTCATTAAGCACCTCTGCCATTTCCACATTTTCTGTTGTCTTCCCCCCCCCCCCCTTCATTGAGTAATGGGCTTACTCTGTCCTTGGCCTTCCTCTTGCTTCTAATGTATTTGTAGAATGTTTTCTTGTTTCTTTTTATGTCCCTAGCTAGTTTGATCTCATTTTGTGCCTTGGCTTTTCTAATTTTGTCCCTACAAACTTGTGATATTTGTTTATATTCATCCTTTGTAATTTGACTGAGTTTCCACCTTTTGTAGGACTCTTTTTTGAGTTTTAGATCATTATGCCCTTCCAGCTTAACTGTAAACCACTGATAACTACTCTCTGGCAATGGTTTTCAAACCAGTTATGCACTCTCCTGACAATAGCTCCATCTAGGCTACACTTCCCTAATTCGTTTATAAGAAAGTCATGCAAGGCAGTATCAAAAGCCTTATTAAAGTCAAGATATGTCACATCTACTGCTTCCCTCTTCTCCCCCCCACCCCAGCTCCATCCTCAAGGCTTGTTTCCCTGTCAAATAAAGCTATTAGGTTGATTTGACATTATTTGTTTGTGACAAATTCATATTGACTGTTACTTATTAATCTTATTATCTTCTATATATTTGCAAACTGATTGCTTGGTTCCTTGCTCCATTATCATTGTGGGTATTGAAGTTAAGCTGACTGGTCTGTAATTCCCCGGGTTCTCTTTATTCCTCTTTTTATAGATGGGCACCATATTTGCGATCATCCAGTCCTCTGGAATCTCTCTTGTTTTCCATGAGTTTTCAAAGATAATTGCTAATGGCTCAGATATCTCCTCAGTCAGCTCCTTGAGTATTCTAGGATGTATTTCATCAGGTCCTGCCAATTTGAAGACATCTAACTTGTCTAAGTAATTTTTAACTTATTCTTTCCCTATTTTAGCCTCCGATCCTGCTTCATTTTCACTGGCATTCACTATATTAGACATCCAATCACTAGGGGAGGAGGGATAGCTCAGTGGTTTGGGCATTGGCCTGCTAAACCCAGGGTTGTGAGGGAGCCATTTAGGGAACTGAGATAAAAATCTATCTGGAGATTGGTCCTGCTTTGAGCAGTGGGTTGGACTAGATGACTTCCTGAGGTCCCTTCCAACCCTATGATTCTACTAGCCTTTTTGGTGAAAACGGGAACACAAAAATCACTTAGCGCTTCTGCCATTTCCACATTTTCTGTTATTGTCTTTCCCCCCTTACTGAGTAATGGGCCTACCCAGTCCTTGGTCGTCTTCTTGCTTCTAATGTATTTCTAGAATGTTTCTTGTTACCCTTTATATCTCTAGCTAGTTTAATCTCATTTTGGCTGTGGCCTTTCTTAATTTTGTCCCTACATGCTTGTGGTGTTTGTTTATATGGTTTCCATTTTTTGTAGGACTACTTTTGGAGTTTGAGATCACTGAAGATCTCCTGGTTAAACTAGGGTGGTCTCTTGCCATACTTCCTGTGCTGGTGAGGGGGCAGGGACCTTCTTGGCCCAATACCATTCCACCACTACTTTAACCTTAGTCTGGGGTCTGTAAAACCCATCACGGGGGTGCTAAAGGGAGCAGAGCCTATGCTATCCTGAGTTTTGGACTTGAAATTGTGCCTGACGCATGCAGAGTCAAGTTGGGAAGAGGAAGCTTCTTGCAATTTTTGCTGTCCCTACACAACCATGCAAGGACCTTGTCCAAAGTGAGCAAGCATGAGTTGTTTCAAACATTGGGTTTTCTGACATTATGAAGCACTCAGTCCATTTATCTCTCCTGATTGCTCACTAACTAAATTAAAATTATAGTATGTAGTATTCAAAACATGAGATTACTTTTCAGGAAGAAAGGAATTAGTGTACTACCATTCCATTAACAATTTGGAGATATTGTGAGTGTGTCCAGACTCCTGTGAACTTTATACCTACATTCCACAGTTATAGGTATGTATTGTTTTTTACTTATCCTCCTTGAAAAGCTAGAAGCTTTGAAATGTTTTCCACAATATGCAAAGAGCAGTTGGCTGGCAATAAAACAGCAAAGCCTTTATTGTAACTAGATTATACATTTCCAGCAGGGGTGAATGAAGCCATTATCAATGAATTTCTCTCTTGTTGTTTCAGTAATATGATGGGTTTTTATTGAATACAGACCTATAAAATGTACTACTGAACACTAAGTGCAAAAACAAAACAAAAAAGCTGCTTAATAATGTGCAAAATTAAAGACAACATCCACTCATGGGCCAAATTTTGCTCTTGCTCAACTCATGCAATGCTGCTGAACTCAATGGGTCTGCACAGGTTATATCAAAAGCATAATTTGGTCCAGAATCTCTATTATGAGGGCAGGATGAGTTCATTGGCAGCATGGCTCTCATCAAAAAGAACGCTTTGAATATGCTTCTGAATAAAGTTGATGACAAGCATACTGTATTTGACTACAGAGTTCAAATATATAACCAGAGGGAATCTTTTGTGTCATAACAGTACATGACTTTGTCTTGTAATATACCATTTTCAGTACTTTGATCAAAGATTTATGGTCTTATTTATTTGTATTACAGTAGTGC
The DNA here is from genome assembly GCF_028017835.1 of Emys orbicularis. NCBI lineage: Eukaryota > Metazoa > Chordata > Testudines > Emydidae > Emys > Emys orbicularis. The sequence goes on along the minus strand of NC_088684.1, from coordinate 46,908,962 downwards.
CCAAAGTCCCTACTCAGGATCAAGGTTGCTTGTACAGCATCTAGTACAATGAAAAGAGGAACACATGGTTCCTACTCCAAAGATCTTACAATTCAACATGAAATGTGATGCAAGAAGTAAACATGATGATCAGGAGGGAGGATGAAGTTGATTACACTAAAATCCCTGGGGACACAGGCTAGAAATATGCACAACTTTTGATGGTCATTAATATTTTGAAAGCATTATTATTAAATAAATATCAGTTATCCCTGACTCCCCCCACTACTTATTTGTGACCAGGTACCTGGGATGGACCACCCTGAGAATGCCACTCTCAGGGCAGACTGCAAGAAATAGAGCAGGCAATCCCCAAAGCTGGTCATTTATTCTATAATTAGATTCACCAAGCCTATAATAAGAGTTCTGTAGCACCACTCTGGTTAACCAGAAGCCAAACACAGTCCCCTTTAGGCATTCCAGCCCTTGACTCCCATCCAGACAACCAAGTCTAATATGGTGAGAAGATACTGAAAACCCATTTCATCATATGTGAGGTTCTTACTAAACCCAAAGGATCAGACACTTGCCCCCAGATCAATATGTATCTCAGATCTTACCCAAATATCACAGTCAGCCAATCAGTAATAAACTAACTAAAGATTTATTAATACAAGAAAAGAAGAGTTATGAATGGTTAATAGATCATATACATGCAAATGATTGCACAGTCCTTATATCAGGTCTGTAGCAGGGATGGAATAGACTGCTGGCTTGCAAAAGTTTCTCTGGTAACTTCAAAAAGATTGGAAGGTCCTCAGTCCATTGTTCAAAATACTCCTTTTGGTTGTAAATCCAGTCCAGCGAATTAGAGCAGGACAGAGACAAAATAGAGATGTCTCAGGTGCCTTTTATATCCTTTGCCATCAGCCTGGAAATGTACTGTCCCAAACAAAGCCCACAGACCCAGTGTATGGAAAGTTACTGGCCCAAGATGGAGTCCAGGATCACATGAGCATATCACATGCCCTTACATGCTTTGCTAACTAATAGGGGCAGCCATTGCCCATATTCTTTCTGAGATGTCCACAGGAAAGGCTTACTGGATGGGATGAATTTCTTCAATTGCCTATTGTGAGATGAGTGTCCTTAACAGGCCATCAACACATAGCTGCCTAGCCCTGATGTAAATCTATCTACCTGGGGATATCACCCAGGCATACAACACATGTTTGAGATACAGATACATAGCCAGTATTCATAAATTCAGATACAAAGATGGTACATGCATATAAACAAGATAATCATACTTAGCAATTCATAATTTTTCTATTGATACCTGACATGATATACTTTGTACAAGATTTATGGTCACCTTTCTTATACACAGCATCCCACTAGTCATCAGGGGTTCTAGTAAAAATCACATGCACCATCTGTTAGTGAGGCAAATCAGGAACTCCTTGATGTTGGTGGGTGTTTTTCAGTGAAATAGACCTACTTTGACTATCTCCTGCTTCAACTTGATCCTTTCACTTTTGTTTATCTCGTTTCACTGTCACTATATTACCCAAGCAGATACATTCCAAGAGTCATATAGTGCTATCGGATCTTTTTTATTATTTCTCTTCAAGTTCTTCCAAATCTGTTTCTAATTCCACAAAGTCAGACTCCCAAAATCCAGAAAAGCCACACACATAATGGACCAAAACCTATTCACATAACTGAACGCAAAGGTTACAGTCACATAAAATGAGCAAGAAGCGGCCCAGTACTTATTTTGCTCTGCAGTCTTCTGAACTATCTAGAGAATTTTCTGCAGGTGATCAGGTGAGAAATTACTTGTGATTCCAGATAGCTCTGTATTCAATTCACAGGTAATTGTGCAAAGATCTTATATGACAGTGACCATGGGCTAATGTGTCTCCAATGACTGAGGTTCTTCGCGTTTCCATCTTCAAAATTATCACTACTCTTGCAGTGTTCTAGTTTCATGTTATTTCAAAAAACATCTTCTGAGCTTAGTATAGGTTTTCCTCCTTGGGTCTTATGTCCAATAGATTATCTAGCTTAACTACATCCAGGTGCAGGAATTCTCCACCAGTGGAAGAAATTACATTCTGAAGTCTGATAGTAAATGGTCCTGGTGAGAAAATATACAGTATTACAATAACACTTGGGCATAAAATTTGTCAGGATTTTTTTGTTTTTTAATGCATCTCATAACATTTTCTTACAATAAACTGGCTATAATGCAGAGGTAATAAAAGAGGAAATGTACCTCTGCTAGAATGCATCAAATATCCTCTTAATGCAACAAAAAAGCTCATAGGACTCTTCTTTTGAAGGACTGACAGTGTTGGTGCCTGTTGGAATATTTTATTATATGGACCAAGGGAGGAAAATGAAGCAGTGGAATCCTGGATCCAAATTTTGCTATGAAGTTTATACACATAGTCCCTAGTGAATAAAGTTGCATGAGGTATAACCTGAAAGAGATTGTGGTTCCTGGCTTCTAATACTGAAAAGTCTGCACTTGTTTCCAAATCTAATACTTTGAAGTCACAATATACTGTCTTTTGTCTCAAATATGATGTAAAGATGAGCAACTACATAGGAATCCACTGAACACAGCACATCCCATAGGAACTACATTGCAAACTAATAGACACTGCTATTCTATTTACAGCAGTGAGAAAGGAACAATCAGACATTCAGACTAATAATCCTTTAACACATGTGCCAGGAAATCAAATACACATACAGATTAAAAAAAGGATAAACTGTACTTTGGTGGACTGTGGAATAATCCTTTTATTTTCAGCCATGAAAACATGCCCAGTACTTATTTATTTGTATCTATTTTCTCAAAATTAACTTTTAAAAACATCTGTCCAATGTTCTAAGTGCTTTGTAAAAATGTAACATTCTTGCTGTCATCACAGGACAAAAATGTTCAATAGCAATGTTGCTAAGCATATCAGCTCCATATCAAGCCCTGCTCTCTCTCCCAAAACACCTGTAAAAATAGGTGTGTAATTTGCAGCATACCTAGACGATCAACAAAGCTGTGTTATGACAAACTAGGGGAAAGCAAAGCAAAATAGTAAGTTATAAAAGTGTACGAGTAAGGATATATGCAATAGCACACAAGGGGCCAGCTACTTCCATCACTGCATAACAGCAGCTCCTATTGTCTTTTATTCAAAGATGCAAGCAATATAGGATTATTTTTAAACGTATATAGTGTCAAACCTATGTAACCTCCTCCTTTGTTTATTGGTCTCACTTATTGTGTTACAGTTAGACATCAAGCTCTTTGCAGCAGAGCACATGTCTGTCTTATTTGTTTGTGAAGCACCTAAAATACTTGGGCACTCAAATAATAATGTAGTAGTAACTAATGTAACAAAGGTTTTTATATAATATAGCAGATGCAAAATCTGGCAAAGGTGGGTGACTACCACTCAAAAAGTGCAGGTATCTGGTATAATTAAACTCCTGGAGGGTATTAATACGTTATTAGAATTTTAAAATTCCTTAAATCAAAGGAATACAATATTTTAAAAAACTCTTTTGTGGCTGGGTGTCATTCTGGCTCCCGTTGACGTTTATTTGGGGGGAAATAAGGTAAGGGTTTAAATAAATATTTACACTTTTTTTAGGCACTATAAGATATGCTTCCCCTTAACTTAATATCATTGATCCAATCTCCAGTTCTGTGAAATGGCTGCAGGTGGGTTGCAGCTGAGAATGAGGAACTTTCATTTGCCACGTTCCACTGTTTGGCACTCTCAGTCCTCACAGCTTGTTTGCAAAAATCATCTTTAGCTTAGCTTTAGGATCAGCTTAGCTTTGGGAACTAAAAAGCACCTAAAGGCTGCATTACTTTAGCAGTGATTTTAAAATATGGGAATATCCTATTTCATTTCCCCGTTGGATGGGTATGATGATTACTGAAAAAGCAAACTAATATGTACAGTTATTGCCAGTCCACTAGATCATCCATTCAGATTTTCATTATTATTTTTTGCTGTATTTGTACTGTGGTAGTGCCTACAAGTCCCAGTCAGAATCAGGACTCCAATAGGTTAGGAGCTGCACAGACACATGAGTAGACATGGTCCCTGCTCCAAAGAACTTGCAATTTAATTTGAAATGAAATGCTAACAATAAGAAGCATAGGAAGAAGGGGGAACGGAGGAGTAGTGTGATGACAAGAAGATCCCACAGGTACATTGGTAAACTACTGTGCAACTTGATTATTTCAAATCTGAAAGGTTATATTTTTAAGTAAATATATAAAACTAGCTATTCCTAACTGCCATATCATTTACCCATGTTGCTTGGGTGATTTTTTTTCTTTTAGACTCAGTACAGCAGAGGTGCACATTAAAGAAATGTGCGTGACAAGAACTAGGGGCCAGGAAAATGCATTCTGAATGGATTAGAGGGGATGAAGAGTGAACGTGGGGTGGCTAGAGATGAGGGAGGATGCTGTATATCATGATGCAATGTACTATAATAGTAGGTGACAATATCTACTGTGTCCAGTTCCAGCTTCTTGTCCTCGCCTTCATGAGTCTATCCTCTTTGTCTTTTTCTATGACATTCCCTATGCTCCATCATATATGCCAGCCTTGACATGTTTATTTGCTTCTCACTATGCCCCCTGTGACATACTGGGGTGCAATCCAGACTAATGAGTAGCTGTGTCACCTCACTCTGTAACCTGGGGTGCCCTTTCCAATGCCTTGGTGCTGTAGCCTCCAACCAGGACTGCTCACATACAGCCTCCTGCATGTAAGTCACTCTCAGCTATATCTGTGTGTGATGCAGCCAGCCAGCCACTCCTTGGCTCTTACCAGCCTTGCTTATGCTGCAGGGTGACCCCAACACACACACAGCCCCAGATCTTCCCCTAAAAATACCTTTGCTGCCTAGCCCTCTCCTGAGCACTACGACTATATTAAGTCCATTATTCCTTTAGTTATCCAGACACTTCAGTTTAAACACACTGGATTAGATAAAACAAATTTATTAACTACAAAGATTTTAAGTGAATAGAAGAAATGAGGCATAAAAGTTGGAAATAGGCCCCAAGTCAGAGAGCACCTCCCCATCCAGCATCCTCCTCCAGGTCTTATAGATGGACACTTTGGAGGAGGTTGATGAGTTCTCGCAACTATGTGAGGCCACAGATAGGGTGTGCATAAATCAGGAGGTACGGGGCAAAGTTCAGCCAGAACCTAAGGAGAAGGTTCTGGAGGAGCTGGAAAAGGGGTGCAACCTGGCATACACCAGGTAGATGTGTGCCAGGGTCTCCCTGATGCTGCAAAAGGGGCAGATGTTGAGGAGGGGAGCGAAACACACCAGGTACACACCCATGCAGGGGGGGCTTCAGGCACCAGTGCAGCAAGTGCGTGCCTGGGGCGGCAAGGCCCGGGGAGGGGTGGGGGGGCGGTGTGCCGGTCGCCGTGAGGGCGGCAGTCAGGCAGCCTTCGGCGGCATGCCTGCAGGAGGTCCGCCGGTCCCGCGGCTTCGGCGGCAATTCGGCAGCGGATACACCGAAGGTGCGGGACTGACAGATCACCCACAGAAACACCGCCGAATCCGCCGCCAAAGGCCGCCTGACTGCAGTGCTTGGGGCGGCAAAAAACATAGAGCCGCCCCTGCGCCCATGCTCCAGCTGGGAGTAAAGCAACAGGCAGGCTGTGTGGACGGGAACTCGATGCTGTTTCTTTGCTAAAATGTGGATTTTTGCCCCTGCCCCCTTTCCTGCCAAAGAATGGCCACTCAGTAGGTGATGGTCCATCAGCCTTGTATACCCCTTGCTGGGGCATCATCTTGCCCTTTGTCTCTAAGGAACTGGTTTGGCCAATCCCCAGACTTATCTGGAAAACATATTTTTAGTCATGATCTCAGCTTATGTTTATAACTTCACATATAACACTGCTATGTGCATTGTGCCATGATATTACTGATCAGCAAATTGAGTTTTTAAATGATACCTTAAAAGGCATACCTTGTGCAAACATTATTACAATAGGGTGTGAACATAGAGGTATATTCTGTCACACACCCCTGGAACACCTGAGTCAATTAATAACCTGACCCAGAAAAAGAGAGTGAGACCCCAGGAGCAAGAAACTGAAGGAGGGGGCACCAGACTGGCTGTGAGCTAATCCCCAGGTGGGTGACAAGGAGGCACCACAGCAGTGAGCAGTGAACCCCATGATACCCCCACACCTTTCCTCTCTGTTTTTGTTTGTTTGTTTGTTTTTTGTAAGGTTTCCACCCTGCAAATTTGTATGCATAGTATTAACCTTAAGAACAAGGACCATGTCGTCTTTTTTTTTTTTTTTTTTGATCTGTGCAGAACCTAGCATATTGTGGGCACTGAGAGAAACAAGTAATAATATATTATATATCATTGGTACCATTCTGTAACATTTATAATGAACAGGCCCCCCCAAACCCCTGAAATTGACTTTAAAATCTCAAGACTTTAAAAAAAAAATAGAGTTTTTTATTTGCCTTATGATTTTTTTGAGCATTTGATGTGCACTTCAGTAACTCTTTCTAGCCTTTCTCAGCAACCACGAGGGCTAGAAACCGAATGTTACTTTTAAATGAAAGCTGAGATTCTCATGTAATCACTGACAAAGAGTCCTGTGGCACCTTATAGACTAACAGAAGTATTGGAGCATAAGCTTTCGTGTGTGAATACCCACTTCGTCAGACGCAGTGGGTATTCACCCACGAAAGCTTATGCTCCAATACTTCTGTTAGTCTATAAGGTGCCACAGGACTCTTTGTCACTTTTTACAGATCCAGACTAACACGGCTACCCCTCTGATACTTGACATCATGTTATCACATTGTCTCAAGCAGCTGCGGCTTTAAGTAAAACTTCAGGATTCATGATAAAGTAACAAGTGCTGGCAATAGTGGAAAAAGAAGGTCCTGCTGCTTAAAAGATATTCAATTTATAGGACTCATTTATTTTCAAATAAAAATAACATAAAAATAGAGGGCCAAATACTGAAGTCCTTATATGGACAAAACTCTGAAATCCGCAGGAGTTTAGCCGGAGTAAAAATTTCAAGAATTGGCCCATAAAATAATGTATATTTGTACATTAATGTATAAACTGACACTTCTAGCTATTACTATTTTACTATTAAAGTCTTTTAATTTTTTTACTATTATTATATATTATTAAAGTTAAACAATTGTTCAGAGGACAAGACCTTTTTTCTGCATAAGCAATCAAAGAGATGTGTCAGGTGTATAAAATAAGGGCTTTATCCTTGTTCTATTAAAGTCAAGGGGAATTTTGCCATTAACTTCAGGTAGCTCAGGATTTGGCCCTTGCTGGGTGGACCTCTGTACTTGGACAGACTTCCATTGACTCCAGGGAGTTTGCCTGAGGACACATGGTGACACCAGTGCAGAGTGAAGATGATTTATGGATTCCTGTTGTTTTAAAACTCATGACATTGGCTTATTTTTAATCAGTTCAACATCAAATAAATTGTAAAATGCCATGTTTACAAAAATAGCAAGATTGTGAAGCTTGTAGGTGTAGGCCTTCACCTCAGATGATCCCTCTCTATGAAACTGGAAAGCTCAGGAGATCTTATCTCAAGGTCTCGGTCTCACCAAAATGTCTTCAAGTAGTTTATATATAGTAAATACATCTGCCTCTCATTCAACAGCTATTCTTGCTCTCTCTCTTGTCTATAGTACGTGTACAGTGTGTTCCACTTTGTTCCTAGGGCAGGGATGATACTAAATGACCATCCTTGAGAATCAAGATTTATCAAGATAAAACATGCATTTAATGGGATCGTACCCTAAGAGAGTTATAAACTGTCCCAGTTTTAAAGGTAGGGGACATGTAACTTGTTACAGTGTGATTCTGTAACAATTACTTTATTATATCCATTATACTGTGACTGGATATGACACAGTTTCTTGCCACACTCTGACAGAAAACAGGAGCCCGATCCCACTCCTATTAAAGCTTGTATTTTTTGCCAACCAAAGAACTGCATATTAATAAAAGAATACCTTTTCATTTTTGTTTCATTTTGGAGAGTGATTGCTGCTAATGTGAAAGAGCTGACCATTAAAGCGTTACTTTCACCAAGAAATCAGCACTTCAACAGCTGGTAAAATGAATTACATTAGTAAGTGCTTCCTTCCCTTAGCCCCCTCCCCTTTACTGTCTCTACATCATTCTTCTTTTTGAGGTTGAGTATGTGTATAGCAGGGGTGAAAGTAAAATTGAGATCTTACCGGTACGGGGCCAGCTCTGTGTCCCCCCCCCACACACACACCACCCGGAAGGGACGGGGCTGGGGTCAGCGTCCCCCAGCCAGACCATCTGCGCTGCCTGGCCCGCGCCACCTGGGGCTCTAGTGGCAATTTAATGGGCCTTTTAAATCGCAGCTCCGGGGCAGCTACTTCTTTTGCCCCCCACGTTGGCAGCCGGGGGGGGGGGCAAAAGGGGCAGCGACATTAAAGCTCTGCCATGGCATCGCTTTAAAATCAGTGGTACGGGCTGGTACTGGCGCTACTTTTTACCGGTACTCCCGGCCCGTACCGCCTTACTTTCACCCCGGTGTCTAGATAATTAAAAGATGTCGCTATTTTATTCTCCATGTACTACATTTTTAAATATAGGCTGCCTGTCCAGAGAAGCTATACGGCAACTGCCATTTTGTATTTCTGTTGAGATGCAGAATGTTAGAGTGAATCACTGTCTTTCTCATGCATGCTGTAAATATATTTTCCCCTTAATCTAAAATAAAAGTAATCTAGAATATTGCTCTGTATATATGAGCAATGAGCTGAATCTATTGTTAGATTTCTCCTACTATGAGAAACCATTAAACACGACCATATCCTTTATCAACAGTGATGTTAACTATGGCTATATCCTGTGAGGATCCTAGAGTGGGTGGCTAACTGGACAGGGATCTTGCAGTTGTATTATAGTAATCCAAATACTTAGAGAAATATACTGAACATTGTCTACAAAATATTTATGCTCTATTGCAGGGATTGGCAACCTTTGGCATGCGGCCCATCAGGGAAATCCGCTGAGGGGCCAGGACAGTTTGTTTACCTGCAGCGTCTGCAGGTTCAGCCGCTCGCAGCTCCCACTGGCCGCGGTTCACCATTCCAGGCCAATGGGGACTGCAGGAAGTGGCGGCCAGCACATCCCTCAGTGTGCCAAAGGTTGCTGATCCCTGCTCTATTGTATTTCTAAAAAAACCTGAGCATGATGTCAACTGGCATAGTTTGATGATAGAACAAAGCAGAAAATATAAATTAAAGATACAAAAAGGTTTAGTGACTGACATTGTGAACAACACATCATAATGTTTCATAGGATAAACATAAAGGGAAAATCACACAGCATGGGGAAATAAAATTTAAAACGTATAGGGGCAGACATAGATTTTGAGTGCTCTGATAATCCATTACAAAATACACAAACTCTAACTATTAAGAGACTTATTGGATTTAAACTATACTCCTAATACTGATTAAAAAATGATCTGAAGATAATGTTTATAAACTGACAAAGCCTCTCTGTAGAGCAATTTGATGTAACTGGAGACCTATCCACATTTCATAACACAGTTAAATGTTTTTATATTGTTGTTTTGATGCAGATAAAGTATTGAAGGTTCTTTTAAAGGTCATATTGGAAAAGTGTGTAATTACAATACGAAATAAATCTCCCAGACGAAATATATATCTGAAGGCATCATTTGCATATTGTATCTGTATTACACATATAACAATCGGTGAGGAGATAACAGTTGAAGAGACAATGTAAAGATATCCAAAACTTATTCATCCCTCGGCCCGCGCCGCTTCCCGCAACCCCCATTGGCCTGGAGCGGCAAACCGTGGCCAGTGGGAGCAGCGATTGGCCGAACCTGGGGACGCGGCTTTCCCTAAACAAGCGGCGGACCGACTTTGAGAACCACTGGTTTAGGAAACTGTGTATATTAAAGATATAATAGGACATAATCCCTACTTCTCAAAATGCTTATTACTCACATCCATAATGAGGATGAGTTTTACATGCTGAAAGGTCCCAGAGCACTTCACAAGTCTAAACTGAAATACAAACTAAGGACAGGAAAGCTTCCTTCACCACTGAAATGTGGTTACCTTAGGGGCTAAATGAGGCAACTGTTTAACAGCTGATGATAACAGTTCAGTATAATGTGAGAATACCACATCCAACTGCAAATGTCAGGAGAAATGTCAATAGGCAGACTTCAACTGTATGACCTCTATGCCTCCCTTTTGATCCAGGTATTATTGACTGTCTGGAGTCAACTGACTAGCAGACATTTCTAGCTGGGTGGCATACAGGAGACTAAAACTAGAGAGAACCTGAAGTGAGGCTGCCAGGTAGAGAGAAGTGTTCTGAGGAGCTTGTTGGTGTTTGCCACACACATGTCACCCTCTGTGCATATACCTTTCTTCATGTGAGGGCATGTGTGTACCTAACATAGGCCCTAAATGGATCAGCGTGGGCCTGAGGCAAATTAATATATCATGCTGCAACTGGAGGAAGAGTCAGGCTTCGCTAATCATGAAGCCCATCTCGGCAGAAGCAGGCTGGTTAGTATAATGAGGAAGATTATAGCAGAATGAGAGAGTCTGCAGTCAAGTAAGGATGAAGGCCAAGGGGGAGAGCAAGTTCTGTGATCCTAGAGAAGACTGGCAAGCAGCCAAGGGGAGGTATATAGCAGCCAATGGTCATCACCATCCTGCCTGTCACTCGGATCCTGTAAGTGGGGTGTCATCTTCAACTCAGATTTCTCTCTAGGTCTTGACATCCAAGCTGTGCCTAAATTTTGCTGCTTCTTTTTGGGTAGCAGCTCTAAAATACAGCCTTTCTTATCCATTCACACACAGCTAAAATTCTCAGCGAACCTCATCTTGCATCTCAATTACCGCAACATCTCTTTCTCTGGTCTTGACAAATGCAGTCTTCCCCAACTCCTATCCATTCAGAATGCTGCTGCAAAATTCATTTTCCTAGCCTCTTGCTTTGACCATATCATCCTTCTCTTTGCATCCCTCTACTGGCTCCCCCTTCTTTATTGCATCAAACATAAGCTGTTTGACTGTGAAGGGCCTTGAAAGTGAACACAATCTCCACTCTATCATCTCTCATTCACTATCAAGCTGTTGATGCTTGCCTTTGATTGGCCCAGTATGCTCACTTGTAAATATTACAAGACTACCTAATTATCTACCTTCAAATCCCTTCTCAAAAGTCTCCTTTGCCATGATGACTACAAAAAACTTGACAACGGTTAGGTTGTTGGTGTGCAGCGATGACTGCCTATCATGCTGAGCAATATTGTTTTACTGTTTTCCTGTACTTTGTCATTAGTCTACACCCATCTGTTGCCATTGCCTTGTATTTAGATTATAAACTCTTTGGGGGCAGTGATTGTCTTTGATCTGTGATTGTACAGTGTCCAGCCCAATGAGGCCCTGGTCTATGACCAAAGCCCCATGTGTACAGTATGTGATACAGCATGGCTAGAGGGCAGCAGGAGAGGGTTAGAAGGGAGCCTTATTCCCTGTAGAGGGAAGAAAGTTTGCTATAGATTAATTAGAGCACCTGAAGTCAATTAGAGCACCTGAAGTCAGTCACCTGATAAAAAACCCCTGCTTCAATCAGACAGGGGAAGGAGTTGGAGCAGAGAGGATTGGTGTTGGAGTAGAGAACAGTTTGAAGGAGTAGAAACAGAGTGGATTGGTGTTGGAGCAGAGAGCAGTTTGGAGGGAAGCAGAGGAAAGTTTGGAGAAGTGCTGCGGCGGAAGACCAATACCCTAGGTAAAGGGGCATTTGGCTTGTGTAGAGGGAGGGCAGGAAGCCCCCCCACAAGCTGAAGGGCAGGAGAGGGAAGTAGCCCAGGGGAAGGAACCGCTAGTTCAAGTGGTTTACCACTATCCCTAGGGCCCCTGGGCTGGGACCCGGAGTAGAGGGCAGGCCCGGGTCCCTCCCTCTCCACTCCCCTCCTCTAGGACACTAGTGGGGCAGTTAATATTCCAATTCAGGGGCAAGAAATGGCACCCTGAACCCCCCCCCCAAGAAGAGAAAGCGCGAGACCCATCATAGTAGTGCCGGCAATTTGCCACACGTGGTGTCAGAAGTGGGATCTACGCTCTGGGGACTTAAACCAGGGTTAGCCAAAACCCTCCCGTCCTTAAGATGGATGACGTGGTCAAGGCCCTAATAAAAGCCACTGCGGCCCAGCAGGAGGCTACCTGGGTCCAAGCAACCACCCAACAGGAGGCGACTCGGATGGAGCAGGAGACTAATCATCTGTCGATGAGTCAGGCTGCCCAGGACTGAGCCCTGCTGAAAGCTGGTGAACCAGATGAAGGCCCTTATGGAACTGAACTGCAACTGTGAAGGGACCCGGACCATACGGGCCAGCCATTGCCTAAAGAAAATGACACGGGAGGATGATGTGGAGGCATACCTCCTGGCTTTTGAGAGAGCAGCCCTGCGGGAGGCCTGGCCCCGAGATCAGTGGTCTGGTATCCTCACCCCGTTCCTGTGTGGGGAGGCCCAGAAGGTCTACTTCGATACGGCTGCAGAGACTGCAGCAGATTACCCCCAGCTGAAGGCAGAGATCCTGGCCAGATCCGGAGTAACAATGGTGTTGCGAGCCCAGAGGTTCCATGAGTGGCAGTATACGGAGGACAAGACACCCCGATCGCAATTGTTTGACCTGATCCACCTGACCGGGAAATGGCTGCGCCCTGAGGCCCTCAGCTCTGAGAAGATGATGGAGCTCCTGGTACTGGACTGGTATATGAGGGGGCTACCACCAGGCCCCCGGGCTTGGGTTGGCCAGAATGACCCTGCCACCTATGATGAGTTGGTCTCCCTCGTGGAAAGACAGCTTGCAGCCCGTGAACTGTTCCAGACCCCAGGCGGGGAGACAAGGCAATCCAGGAAGCCAACCCCAAACCCAAGGCCCCGGACTGTCGAGAACTACAGGAGAACTGTAACGGGGAGGAAAGACACCGAGGAATGGCCTGAGGCCAAGAAGGGACCTGGGGGGTTGGGAAGAGAGGGCTGGGGGGGCCGGCCAAATAGCCCCAGGCAGAGGGTGACAACCGGAATAAGGGGGCGGTGTTACGAGTGTGGGGAATTGGGGCATGTAGCAGCCCAATGCCCCAACAGGGAAGAGCCTATGCAGTGTAATCTGGGGGATCACGGGGAGCAATGTGGCCTAATCGGCCTGGTAGGGGTCACAATGACCTCACATGGGTATACAAGATCAGTAAAAATGAATGGTATTAAGACCATATCATTAATAGATTCCGGGAGTGCTGTCATGCTGGTCTCGGGGAAGTTAGTCGGGCAAGACCAACTAACCCGGGCCAAAAACACAGGGGTAACGTCCATTCATGGCACCGTGAATTTCTACCCCACAATCCCGGTACGGATTGAGATCCAGGGGAATACTACCAGGGTTACTGCAGGGATGGTCCCCAAGCTCCCCTACCCTGTCTTAATTGGTAGGGACTTCCCCGGGTTTGAGAGCTTACTCCCCCCAATAGAGCCAGGGGAGGGTAGCAACCCCCGGGCTGAGACGGAGGCACCTACAGATAGCCTCACCCCAATGTTTGCCAAATTTGCCCCAGAGTTATTCTCATCCCCCAGGAAACCCCGAAAGTCTAGGCAGGAAAGGAGGGCAGATAAAAGATTAGGGACCAGGATTCTAGCAGAGAACCAAAAAACCTCCCTTGTGGGTAGGCGAACCTGTTCAGGAGGCCAGGAGATCATTCAGGACTCGGAGGCAGTTCCTAGCCCAAGTAGGAGCAACCCAGGGGGCGGAGTAGAAATAGGCCCCCTAGAATTAGGTCAGATCGGTACCGCACATGAGAATTTCAGGCAGGACCAAGCCAATGACCCACTATATGCGAATGTGAGGGAGGAGGTAGTGGAAGTAAATGGCGTACCCGTGGAAGGAAAGATCAAAGGCCCAAGGCCATATTATGTGCTCAAACGCGATCTGTTGTACAGGATAGAGCAAATACGAGGGGAAGAAGTAGAGCAACTCTTAGTCCCACGGAAACACACAAGGGCAGTACTAGAGTTAGCTCACAGTCATCTATTTGGGGGACATCTAGGAGTAGATAAGACACTGGATAGAGTCCTAAGAAGGTTTTATTGGCCAGGAATATGCGCAGAAGTCCAGCGCTATTGTGCCTCTTGCCCTGAATGCCAGTTGCATAGCCCCCGACCTTACTTGCGGGCCCCATTAGTACCTTTGCCTATTATTGAAGTCCCTTTCGAGAGGATAGCCATGGACATAGTGGGCCCACTGGAAAGATCGGCACGGGGCCACCGAAACGTACTAGTCATCCTTGACTACGCCACGCGGTATCCAGAAGCCATTCCTTTAAGAAACCCCACATCCAAGGCAATAGCAAAGAACTACTCCAGGTTTTTGCCAGAGTGGGCATCCCTAAGGAGATCCTGACAGACCAAGGAACCCCTTTCATGTCAAAATTAATGAAAGACTTATGTGCCCTACTCCGCATCCAGGCCATACGGACCTCAGTCTACCATCCACAAACAGATGGACTGGTCAAGCGGTTTAACTGTACCCTTAAAAGTATGATCCGGAAGGTGGTAGCAAAGGATGGAAAAGACTGGGATACCCTTCTACCATATCTAATGTTTGCTATACGGGAAGTCCCCCAGGCGTCCACTGGTTTCTCTCCCTTTGAACTACTATACAGATGCCACCCACACGGAATATTAGATATTGCCAAGGAAGATTGGGAAGAACAACCCAACCCAGGAAAGAATGTCATTGAGCACGTGACACAGATGAGAGAGCGAATAACTCGAATAACCCCTATAGTACAAGAACATTTGGAAAAAGCACAAGAGTCCCAGCGGACATATTACAACCGTCGGGCGAAAGTACGGAGATTTCAGCCGGGGGAACGGGTGATGGTGCTAGTGCCGACAGCAGAAAGCAAACTCCTAGCCAGCTGGAATGGACCATATGAGATAGTGGAAGCCATTGGGGAGGTAGACTACAAGGTCAGACAACCAGACTGCTGAAAGCCAGAGCAAATCTACCACATCAACTTACTGAAGCCCTGGCATTACCGAGAGACGAGCCTAGTCATTCGGGGAGCTCCCCAGACAGACGACCCACAGGGGCCGGTAAAGATATCTCCTGAATTAACCCCAGAACAACGAACAGAGGTCATTGATATGATCCAACGGAACCAAGACGTGTTCTGTACACAGCCGGGCCGTACGACACTGGTCCAACATCATATTGTCACCAGCCCCGGAGTAAGGGTGACGATAAGACCGTACCGAATACCGGAAGCTAAAAGGGAAGAAATTAGGAAGGAAGTGAAGAAGATGCTGGAACTCGGGGTTATTGAAGAATCCCACAGTCAGTGGTCCAGCCCTATCGTCCTAGTCCCCAAGCTTGATGGCACCCTGAGGTTTTGCAACGACTTCTGGAAATTGAATGAAGTATCCCAATTCGATGCCTATCTGATACCATGCATTGACGAGCTAGTTGATCAGTTAGGCAAGGCCCGATACCTAACCACTCTGGATCTGACCAAAGGATATTGGCAAATTCCCCTGGCCGAGAATGCCAAGGAAAAGACTGCCTTCTCTACACCCGATGGACTGTTCCAATACACTGTCCTCCCTTTCGGACTCCATGGGGTCCCTGCAACATTCCAACGACTTATGGATAAGTTGCTGCAACCCCATGCCAAGTATGCCGCCTATCTAGACGACATAGTCATCCATAGCCCTGACTGGGAAACGCACCTAGGAAAAGTAGAAGCAGTGCTAGACGCCCTGTGGAAGGCCGGCCTCACTGCTAACCCTCTCAAGTGCGTGATAGGACTAGCTGAGGCCAGATACCTCGGGTATGTAGTAGGGAGAGGTTTGGTGAAACCCCAATGGAACAAAGTGGAGGCTATACAAGGTTGGCCTCGACCAGTCCGCAAAAAGCAGGTCAGAGCATTTCTAGGGATAGTAGGATACTATCAGAGATTCATCCCTCATTTCGCCACAAGAGCAGGGCCATTGACGGATCTGATAAAGGCTCGGGGCCCCGAGATAGTAAAGTGGACTGATACGGCAGAAGAAGCATTTGCAGATTTAAGGACAGCCCTATGCTGCCATCCAGTACTCATAGCCCCAGACTTCGAGAAGGAATTAATCCTACAAACAGATGCCTCGGAGGTAGGGCTCGGAGCCGTCCTTTCGCAGATGGTAGGGGAGGAGGAACACCCAATCTTGTACCTCAGCTGGAAACTCCTCCCCAGGGAACAAAAGTACGCTGTAGTTGAAAAGGTCTGACGGTAAAATGGGCTATGGAGACTCTCTGCTACTACCTACTGGGGCGAATGTTTACCCTCATGACAGACCACACCCCACTCCAGTGGATGCACAGAAACAAGGAGAGGAACACAAGAGTGACTAGGTGGTTCCTATCCCTGCAGCCCTTCCATTTCCGGGTACAGCATAGGGCTGGAAGCCAACATGGCAACGCTGATGGCCTATCGCGACAACACTGCCTCTTGTCCCAAGTAGCTCAACCCCATGGTGTTGAGCGGGGGGGAGGGGAGGATATGTGATACAGCATGGCCAGAGGGCAGCAGGAGAGGGTTAGAAGGGAGCCTTATTCCCTGTAGAGGGAAGAAAGTTTGCTATAGATTAATTAGAGCACCTGAAGCCAATTAGAGCACCTGAAGTCAGTCACCTGATAAAACCCCCCTGCTTCAATCAGACAGGGGAAGGAGTTGGAGCAGAGAGGATTGGTGTTGGAGTAGAGAACAGTTTGAAGGAGTAGAAACAGAGTGGATTGGTGTTGAAGCAGAGAGCAGTTTGGAGGGAAGCAGAGGAAAGTTTGGAGAAGTGCTGCGGCAGGCTAAGAAGACCAAGATCCTAGGTAAAGGGGCATCTGGCTTGTGTAGAGGGAGGGCAGGAAGCCCCCCCACAAGCTGAAGGGCAGGAGAGGGAAGTAGCCCAGGGGAAGGAACCGCTAATTCAAGTGGTTTACCACTATCCTAGGGCCCCTGGGCTGGGACCCGGAGTAGAGAGCGGGCCCGGGTCCCTCCCTCTCCACTCCCCTCCTCTAGGACACTAGTGGGGCAGTTAATATTCCAGTTCAGGGGCAAGAAATGGCACCCTGAACCCCCCCCCCCAAGAAGAGAAAGCGCGAGACCCATCATAGTAGTGCCGGCAATTTGCCACAGGTAATACAAATATTTAATAATAATATTATTTAAGGATATCTTTGGAGCATGTAAAAGAATAGTGGTAGGGTACAGAAGAAGGTTAGAGTATTGAAGGTTGGTTAACTTCCCCCCCCTCCCCCCCATCAATCAGTAATTTTCAAGTATGGTTAAAAATAAACTATGTATCAGAGCAACAATCATGATGGGCAAGTAAGTATCTTTACCATAGGCGTGCGCAGCACATTTCATTAGGGTGTGCACCCAGGGAATTTTTTTTTTTTAAAGGCGAACATCATAAAGGGCGGGGTGTGGGAGGGGGTGCTATGTGCAGGAAGGGGCTCAGGGTAAGGGATTGGGGCAGAGGAGGGGTGTGGGGTGTATGAGGGGGCTCAGGGAAGGGGGTTGGGGTGCGAGGTGCGGCAGGGGGTTCAGGAGGGGTGCAGTGTGCAGAAAGGGGCTCAGGGCAAGGGATTGGGACAGAGGAGGGGTGTGGGGTGTATGAGGGGGCTTAGGGAAGGGGGTTGGGGTGCAGGAGGGGTGCAGAGTGCAGAAGGGGGCTCAGGGCAGGGGATTGGGGTGCAGGAGAGGTGCGGCAGGGGGCTCAGGACAGGGAGTTGGGGTGTAGGAGGGGTACAGGGTGCAGGCAGGGGGTTCAGGGCAGGGGGTTCAGGGCAGGAGGGGGCTAAGGGCAGGAGGTTGTGGGGCAAGGTGCAGGCAGGGGGCTCAGGGCAGGGAGCTGTGGGGCAGGGGGCTCAGGGCAGGGGCTTTGGGTGAGAGGTGCAGGCAGGGGGCTCAGGGCAGGGAGTTGGGGGGCAGGAAACGGACTCAGGGCAGGGAGTTGGGGTGAGAGGTGAAGGCAGGGGACTCAGGACAGGGAGTTGGGGTGCAGGAGAGTAGGCTGTTTGCAGGCAGGCCCGGGGCTGGGGATCTGGGCTCCCCCGTCCCGGCAGGCAGGCTCGGGGGCCGGGCAGAGGGGGCCGGGCTGGGCGCTTGGGGCCAGGCCGGGCAGAGGCAGCCGGGGTGGATTGCAGCGGGGCCGGGCTGCTCCCAGGGCTGGACTCAAGGCCGAGGGTGCCGGGCCAGAGCTCCGAACAGCGCCGGGGAGCTGAGCTCGCAGCCGGGCTGCAGGGGGGCCTGTGGGCCGGGCTCGCCCCCTGCCCCGGGCCTGCTGGCTCCCGGGCCCCACTTAAGGTGGGCTGGGCTCAGGGGCGGCCTGAGCCCCCGGGTAGTGCCCGGGCCCCCGGCCAGCGCAGGGAGCCGCAGGCGGGTTTGGGGCCCTGGGCACTGGAGGGGAGCAGCTGGCTTGGGGAGGGGGCTGGGGCAGCACCCCCGCGGGCCACCTTAAGCGGCTGTGTTGGTGCTGCCGGGTGGGAGGCTGCCAGGGAGCACATGGGGCTGTTAAAGCAGCCAGCCCAGCCCTGGGGAATGGGAGCCCAGCTCAACAGGGTGTAGGCCAGGGGCTCAAGGCAGGGAGGGGGGGGTGCAGGAGGGGTTCGGGCTCCGGCCCGGAGCCGCTTACCCGCAGCGGTGCACTCCCTGCCTGCCGGTGCCCCATGCCACGCCGCTCACCACGTCCCCGCTGTGACGGGCTGGATCACAGAAACCCCCTTGGGAGCTGCCACCCGATGTGCCAAGACTACCTCTGCTCCTGTTTTCCCTGCCAGCTCAGGACTCCAGCACCCTGTCTTGCCGAGCCAGACACTCCCGTCTGCTTCAACACAGACCCAGGGTCTGAATCACTTGCCCCAAAGCTGCAAGTTTACCCGAAAACAGCTCACAGAAGTGTGCTTGTCCTTAGCACTCAGATGCTCAACTCCCAATGGGGTCTAAACCCAAATAAATCCGTTTTACTCTGTATAAAGCTTATACAGAGTAAACTCATAAATTGTTCGCCCTCTATAACACTGATAGAGAGATATGCACAGTTGTTTGCTCCCCCAGGTATTAATACATACTCTGAGTAAATTACTAAATAAGTGATTTTACTAAATACAGAAAATAGGATTTAAGTGGTTCCAAGTAGTAACAGACAGAACAAAGTAAGTCACCAAGCAAAATAAAATAAAATGCGCAAATCTATGTCTAATCAAACTGAATACAGATAATCTCACCCTCAGAGATGCTTCAGTAAGTTTTTTTTCTCAGACTGGACACCTTCCAGGCCTGGGCACAATTCTTTCCCCTGGTACAGCTCTTGTTCCAGCTCAGGTGGTAGCTAGGGGATTCTTCATGATGGCTCCTCTCTCCCCTTTGTTCTGTTCCACCCCTTTATATATCTTTTGCATAAGGCGGGAACCCTTTGTCCCTCTGGGTTTCCACCCCCCCCCTCACTGGAAAAGCACCAGGTTAAAGATGGATTCCAGTTCAGGTGTCATGATCACATGTCACTGCAAGACTTCATTGCCCACTTGCCAGCACACACATATGCAGGAAGACTCACAGGTAAACACAGCCATCTGCGGATAATGGTCCTTGTTAATGGGAGTCATCAAGATTCCAAACCATCATTAATGGCCCACACTTTACATAATTACAATAGGCCCTCAGAGTTATATTTTATATTTCTAGTTTTAGATACAAGAGTGGTACATTTATACAAATCAGATGATCACACTCAGTAGATTATAAGCTTTGTAATGATACCTTACAAGAGACCTTTTGCATGAAGCATATCCCAGTTACGTTATATTCACTTATTACCATATTTTTCTAAAACTATCCCAGTTACATTATATTCACTTATTATCATGTTTTTATAAAACCATATAGACTGCACAACGTCACACCCGCGCAGCCCTGGGGGAGGGGAGGGGCGGCACAGGGCTCTGCACGCTGCCCTTGCCACGCCTCCAGGTACCTCCCCTGAAGCTCCCATTGGCTGCGGTTCCCCGTTCCCGGCCAATGGGCGCTTCGGGAGGCAGTGCCTGGAGCAACCCCCTGGCCCCAGAGACATGGTGCCCTGATGGCTGCTTCTGAAAGCAGCGCGGGGCCTGCGGCACCACGGGGGGGCAAATCCCACGGGCCGGATCCAAAGCCCCAAGGGGCCAGATCCGGATCCGGCCCATGGGCATTAGGGTGTGCCCGGGCACACCCGGCACACCCCGTGCGCACGCCTATGATCTTTACCCATGTATATGCAAAAATAAAAATGTCAGTTTTTGTTGTGCCAGGCTAATGTAACAAAATAGTTTAGAATGATACAATTAAAGGACTTGAGTTTGCAAATGTTCTAGCGGTGAAATGGTGATTTCAAAATGCAATTAACTATTTTTTTCTTTATAATAAAAGTCTGGTATAAATTTGAGTTCAAATATACTTGTTATTCTACAAAATCAAGACAAATGGCTTATCAGTGTAGTGAATTTCAGGAAATTTTTGGATCTAGTGGAAAAGAAGGAAGCTACAACCTTACAAAAATATTAACATGAAACTTTCCACTTGCATGAATTCTCGTACTTCATTATTGTTTGCTGTGTTGTTGACTTGTTGATCCCAGCATACGAGAGACAAGGTGGGTGAAGTAATATCTTTTATTTGACCAACTTCTGTTGGTGAGACAGAAGTTCCTGAGCTCCACAGCTCTCTCACCAACAGAAGTTGGTCCAATAAAAGCTTCTAAACTTGTTGTCCCTTTTTGACCCAAGCATCTAGTCAAAGTCCGGGGCCCTGGGCATGTTCCAGTTGAGAGTGGAAAGTGGTGATAGTCAAGTATTTCTTTGAGGGAGGTTTTGTTTATTTACAAAGAAAGCACAAAGTCCTGTGCCTCTGAATGCAGAAGGAATCAAATAGCAGGAAACCACTTCTTTTGCTCACAGCACCAAGAGCACTCTTCAGCCTGCACCTCTGACTCATAACCTCTTCCCTGATTTCTTCTAGGGTCAGTCACCATGCTTTCAGCTGCTCCTTCAGGCTGTCTCCCTGGGTACATCTACACTGTGTGCCCCCCAAAAAACCCAACTTTGGGGCAGCAAGTCAAAGAGCCTGGGTCAACTGACTCTGGTTTATGGGGCTAAAAGCAGCCAGTGTAGAGAGGATCCAAGACCCTCCTCTCTCAATGGGTTTCAGAACCCGGGCTCCAGACTCAAATGTCTATACTGCTATTCTTAGCCCTGTAGCATGTACCTGAGTCAGTTGACCTGGGCTCTGAGACTCCTGCTGTGAGTGTCTTTTGCAGTGTAAACATACCCTCTTTCACTTTCATTTTTCTCTGTGTTCTTTCTCACCTTCATCCCTATCTGGTAACAACACCCAGTCAAACCCTCCACCCACCTGGTGCTAGTTTCCGGGCAGACTCTATTAGGACATGTCTACACTACAAAATTAGGTCAATGTAATTTAAGTTGATATACGGCCACCACAGTAACTAATTCGATCTTTAATGTCCACAGTGGAGTGCTTGCACTGATTTACCTGACAGTGTTGAGCATTGTGGGGGCACTGACAGCCAGAGCCCCAGTGCCAGGACTGACAGCTGGAGCCCCGCTGCCCAGGCTCTCCTTCCGCCACACCTCAATCCCTCACCGGGAGGCTGCCCAGGCTCGGACTTGAGCTCCTCCTCCACCAAATCCCTCACTGGGAGGCAGCCCAGGTTTGGGCTCTCCCTCCCCAACTTCAATCCATCACCAGGAGGTGGCAGCAGGGCTCCTGCTGTCAGCCTCCCGTGGAGGGGTTCCAGCTGTCAGACCTGGGTGGCAATAGGCAATGTAAGCAACTCAGGATCTACATGGACAATGCATTGACCTAACTACATCTAAAGAAGATGATGCTGCATCTGACACAACCAGGTTGAGAGAATGGCAGCCACAAGACACAAAGAAAGCTCTTGGATTCAATGCAAGGCTCCTTGCTTGGACGCCACTGTTTCTTCCCTTCATGTTTGCATCATTGTCGTAGCCTTGGCTGAGCAGTCCAGAAGCTTTATTTTTTTCTCATTCAAAACGTCCATAAACAGTTCTGTCAGGCCTTTTCTAGTAGAGTCCTCCACAGACCAGAAACAGATAGTGTTCCTTTTCTTGGATATAGCCATCCTAGTCATCAACAAATTTTACTGTAAATGACATATTTTCGCTGTGACTGTCGGGCGTGCAGTCCATTATTATGGCATAGTACTTTGCCGAGCCATATCAATATGTTATGGAGCACCTTCCTTGCTATAAGGTCAATCAATTCATTTTGATTGTTTTGCCTCAGTAATGGTCCATAGCTTCTTTATGAACTACTCAACGTAGGTTCACAGGCATGACATCGTCGTATTTCCCAAGGAGCTCTACCAAACTGAGGAATATTCCATTATTTTCAGTGAACAACTTATGCAACAAGCCCCGGTAAGCCAAATTATTCTTTGCAAGGAAGAAGGTAATTGAGATGCTCAAGCATGTTCCTCCAATACTGGGTTTCCACATTAATGCACTGGTTTTGTGTGTCTATGCATTTATTGAGCTTGAGCCTGAACTCAACTTCCATCCATTTGGAGTAGGCTGTAAAATGGCCTGGCGACTTTTCATGTTGCTTCAGAGCATCAGCTAAGTTATGCCAATTATTGTACCCGATCACTACTGCCTAAAGCCTGGTCTATGTTGTTCTATTTCAGATATTTTTCCATCAAATTTGCCACTTGCTGCAACCTAGATTGCAATTGAGCTTTTTGCTTCCTATATTGAGCTCCTGAAGGCTTCTGTTGGGGCATCTTTTATTTTCTATGGGAGAAAACAGACAGTATGAGGGAGAGCAAAAGTCTGTTCCTCAGTCTTAGAAAGTCATAGAATCATAGGACTGGAAGGGACCTCAAGAGGTCATCTAGTCCAGTCCCCTGCACTCATAGCAGGACTAAGTATTATCTAGACCATCCCTGACAGGTGTTTGTCTAACCTGCTCTTAAAAATATCCAATGGTGGAGATTCCATAACCTCCCTAGGCAAATCCCTCTTGGTAGCTGTTCTCTACTTACTTTACCTGTAAAGGGTTAAAAAGTCCCCCAGGTAAAGAAAAAAAAAGTAGGCACCTGACCAAAAGAGCCAACAGGAAGGCTAGAACATTTTAAAATTGGGAAAGAAACTTTCCCTTTGTCTGTTGTTCTCTCTGGGCTGAAGAGATAGGTAGCAGGAATGCTGTGTAAAGTTTGAACCACATCAGATCATACCTAGAACTACTTTTAACAACCCAAATATGTAAGTAAATTAGGAATGTTTAGGAAGATGAGATTAGGTTTATTTCTGTTTATTTTTGAAGGCTTGTGGACCCCTCTGTGCTAACCCCGGATGCTTTTGTTTGCTTGTTACCTTTAAGCTAACCCCCAAGAAAGCTATTTTGGGTGCTTAATTTTTGGAATTGCTCTTTTAAAATCTAGCAAAAGCCTAAGTTCCAGATGTATTTTGTTCCTTTTTTTTTTTTAATCAAATTTACCTTTTTTAAGAACAGGATTGGATTTTTGGTGTCCTAAGAGGTTTGTGCATGTTGTTTGATTAGCTGGTAGCAACAGCTAATTTCCTTTGTTTTCTTTCTCAGCTCTTCCCCGGGGGTGTGTGTGTGTGTGTGTGAAAGGGCTTAAGGGTACCCCACGGGGAGGAATTCCCCCTGGGTCCAAGGGAGTTTTTTGCATTTAGGTGGTGGCGGTGTTTACCAAGCCACGGTCAGAGAAAAGCTGTAACCTTGGGAGTCTAATACAAGCCTGGAGTGGCAAGTATTAATTTTTAAAATCCTTGCGAGCCCCCACCTTCTGTACTCTAAGTGACAGAGTGGGGATTCAGCCTTGACAGCCTCCCAGTTCAGGTAGACAGGGTTGCACTAGCTTTGCTCAAGTTAGCATGGTAAAAAATAGCAGCATGGCCCTTGTGGTTCAGACTAGCCACCTGAGCAATGACCGAGTGCGGTGGGTGGGCTCAGAGTTGGTGGCTAGCTCAGGCTGCAGTCTCCACACTGCTATTGTTAGCAGGGTAGCTCAAGCAGAATAAGTGTGAGCATGCCCACCCAGGCTGTGAGGCGCATTCCCAGCTGCAGTGTATACATACCCTGCTAAGGATCCTAAACTCTACCATGCTACTAATAATAGAGAGAAAGAGAGAACCAGAGGACCAATAAGATCACATGATTACAAAGGTTAACCCTATGCAAAACGTTTTGGTGCAGAAATGGTTCTAAATTATCTGGGACAAAATCCAGCAGTTAAATGTATGGGTTCCACTCAAGACACTTCAACAGGGCTAGGGTTGCCAACCCTCCAGGATTGTCCTGGAGTCTCCAGGAATTAAAGATTATGTCATGTGATGAAACCTCCTGGAATACATCCAACCATAATTGGCAAACCTAAGCAGGGCCCAAAGAATTGGTCAGTCATGCACAGGCCAGGAATACAGACTTTCTGCAGCCCCACTACAGCTCACAGAAATCTGGTGGGTCACATGTTAGGCACTGTAATTTCAATATTTTTATATCAACACTGGTGTTTCAGGACATAAGCGTTTGGCTGTAGGAAGAAACTTCTCCAATAGGCGGGTTATTCCATAATTGTCCATTATGGAGTGTCTTGCATCTTCCTCTCAAGTATCTGATGCAGGCCGCTGGTGGAAGCAGAATGCTGGACTACATGGGTTCCTGGCCTGATGAGGCACAGTGATTGCTATGCTCCTATCTTTGGCTGCCATGGTCCTAACAGAGTTGCTATCTGTGGGCTGTGTGAAGAAGGGTATTCCTGCAAGTGACAGGTTATGGGGGTGTTACAGCCTGTGTGGCACAGGAAGCAATGGGGGAATTGTCTATTTTGTGTCGGGGGGAAAGTGCTGTTAATGGTGTTAGGGGTGGTGCTGCATCTGAGAGGTCAGAGAGGGGTTGTTTTCCAGGGGCAGGAGTTGCTCTGTGGGGGGCGAGAGGGGTGTTGCTGTTTGGGGGCAGGGTGGAAGACAGGGGGCTATGGGGTGTTGCTGTTTGGGGGCAGGGTGGAAGAAGGGGCTATGGGGGAGTTGCTGTATGGGGGCAGGGTGGAAGAAGGGGTTTGGAGATGTTGCTGTTTGGGGGCAGGGTGGGAGAAGGGGCTATGGGGTGTTCCTGTTTGGGGGCAGGGTGGAAGAAGGAAGGGGTTGGGGCGTGTTGCTGTCTGGGGCCAGGGTGGGAGAAGGCCTGGGGCTGTGACGGGTCGTAGGGACGAGCTCGCCCGGGGCTGGGGCTGTTCACCCGCACAGGCCGGGATGCTCAATACCCCTTTTCCGAGGCTCCATCACTTCTCCCATCCTAACCCCGGCTCTGGCCCGCGATCAGGCTCTTGCGCGCCGCTTGCTGTCTCGCCTCCCGCGGCCCGTCCCCCCGCCGCGTATCCACAGCGGAGACGGCGGCAGTCCCCGCCCAGGCGCGTCCCCATCCCCGCCGGTTCCGGCTCCTCCCCCGTGTGACCTGAGGCCGCCGGGCGGGGAGGAGGCACCGAGCCAGCCGGGCCCCAGTGCGGTGGCGGCGGCGGCGGCAGCAGGAGGAGGCGGAGCAGCACAGCCCGGACCCGCCGCCGCTCAGCTCAGCCGCCAGCCGGCTCCCCGCGCCCGCCCATGCCGGTGTGGTGCTGCCGCTGCTCCCTGGCCCGCCACTTCAGGTGAATCCCCACGCGGGGCCCAGCCGCGGGGCCGCCGGTCTGTGGGGCCAGGCGCCTGCCCGCCCCCGTGCGGAAGCCGCACGCCGAGTCCCGCTGCCGGTTGAGAGAGGCCGGGGGGGTGGCGGGGCGCAGTGATGGGAAGCGTGAGGGGGGGACGACACGCGGGGAGAGATGCTGAGGTCGCGAGGGCAATGGCACTGATGGGGGTGGGGAAGCGGGATCCCCAGGGGAATGGCCGTGATGTGGGTAGGGGTGTATCCGGGGGACAAGATGGGGTTGGCCGTGATGGGGGTAGATCTGGGGTCCCCAGGGGAATGGCTGTGGTGGGGGGCGCGATGGGAAGGGCTGTGATAAGGGTAGTGGGGGCGGGGGTTAAGGTGGGGTTGTGAAGGGAATGGCCATGATGGATGGGGGGGGGGCAGGTTGGTGGGATTGCCAGGGGAATGGCAGTAATGGAGGGTGGGGGATGGAGGGGTAGGGAGGTGAGGTGGTGGGGAGAATGATCATGATGGGGTAAAGGTGGGCAAGAAGGTGGGGTCACAAGGGCAATGGTTGTGATGGGGATGGGTGTTTGGGGGGATGGGGTTGCAAGGGGAATGACAGTGATGCGGGTAGAGGTGGGGAGGATGGGGGTGTTGCAAAGAGAATGGCCATGATCGGGGTAGAGATGTGGGTGGCGGGGAGGTAGGGTCACCGGGGAATGGCTGTGATGGTGGTGAAGGGGTGGGATGTCAGGGTCAAGAAGGGCTGTGATGAGAGTAGTGGTGTGTGGGGGGGGGCAGGATGGTGGGGTCACGAAGAGAATGGCTGTGATGGGGATAGTTTGGGGCGGGGAAGGTGGGGTTGTGAAGGGAATGGCTGTGATGGGTGTTGGGGGGCGGGTAGGTGGGGTTGCAAGGGGAAAGACCATCTTGCGGGTAGGGAGCAGGGAGATGGTGTTGTGACAGGAATGGCTGTGATGTGGGTATGGGTATGGAGGTGAAGGAACAGGGATGGAGTATGAGCCGAATAGGGGTGGGAGGAGACAGCTGTGGGGGGATATGAATAGGGGGCAATGGAAGGACATGGGGGCTCTTCTGGTTGTGGAATCACACATGGTCAAATATGTACACAAAAATGGGCTTGCCTAAGATTGTGTGCAGAAAATAATTGCATGCTATTTTTAAGGATGCAAATTCAGGAGTATTTTGCTGAATATTTGGCGCTCATTGTAGTTTTTTAACCATAAAGTATTGTTGTTGTTTTTTTAGGGAGCTATTATTTGTTGTCCACCCCTACTCCTATTTTGTCTTGTATATATGGAAAAATATATCTAGTGGTTAAAGCATAGGACTGGGAGTCGGGAGATCTAGTTTCTGTTCCTGAATGTGCCACAGAAATTGTGTGATTGGACAAATCACTTAAACTCTAGCTCTGTCTGCACTGAGCTTTATTCTCAAGCTTCTCTCTCCATTGTAACTTCACTGGTGCTAGCAGTGGTGAGCGCATTAGTGTAGACTGGCTGCTGATGTTTCTACAGCCCTGTCATTTAACCTTGTTCAAGAGCATGTCTAGACGGTGAGAGATTGTAAGAAAAAGCTCAATTTAGACAAGGCTGTAGTGCCTTTGGCTCAGTGTGCACAAGGTTTTGGTGCATTTACTCAACTGTAAAGTAGGGATTATAATAATTACTATGGGTGTTGGAAAAATTAATGTGCGGTATTCTTGTAGTCTTAAACTTTGAATGGACTGAGACACTGTCAACTTAGAAATCCTGTTATAAACAAACATTTGTTTACTTATTACTTTAGCACTTTAGATTAAAAGTAAAAGAATTGAAAGGTGGGAAAAAATTATACTAGTCACTACTTATGCTGTTTGTATACTTCTCTTCTATTTCAACTTGGACAGTGAAAATCAGTGAAGTAGTTTTCACATTTGTTGATTCTCCCTTTTATTTCTGGATTCTTAGTACTGCAGTGTCTGGGTTTCAAACACTGAATGGGATTTTCTTTAATGAACAACTGTTTTCAGTGGACATTTGTTTTAAAAACATTTTTATTGGTGTTAACATTTTTAAAAGCTTGTTTTTACAAAATTTAAATTTGAGCCTATATTTTAGTGGAGAGTAAAACCTGTATTTTATCTCCCACCTAAGGGTGGGCTTAGCAGAAGTATTTTTCTAAAAATTGTACTGGAATAGGAATCACTTAAAATTGGAAATTGTCTATTGAAGAAAGGGTGGCTTAAATTAAGTTTTCACTATTTTAAAATTTATAGCATTGTGTAAGGCATGCTTCCTACAAAATCATGCTGCGGCCAGTTAAATGATAGATGCTACAGAAGAATTTGATATTATTTGGTCTGGAAAAAAAATCTTGACTTAGATTATATATAAATAGGGGAAAAGTTAGATTTTCTATTGACAATTTTTCTGCACTGATAACTAAAAAATCAAAAAAAAAAAAAAATCAAAACAAAAAAACCTAAAAGTATTAGCTTGCAATAAATAAGGAAGCTAATCTTAAATTTGGTTATCTGAAGAAAACATACTATTAGATGCCTTTGTTATGACCATGATAACATTATTTGGCCCTGACTCTGTAACTGACAAACCGTTGTGCCCACTTTTAGTTATTCAGGATAAGAGCCATAGTCATGTTAGCAAATCTCCCCCGCTCCCAAAGTTGTCTACCAAGGCTACAATGATGTGTTATCCTTGTTACAGAAAAATTGTTTTGGGCTTTGCGTTCATATTTGGTTTAAGATTAGAAAGAAGATGGCATTAGTAACTCCATAGTTAAGACCTCATTGAGATTTTCACTTAAAGTAGGACTAAAATTGCTGTTTCACATTGTAATGATTAAACTTAGTCTCCGGACCTGACACGATAACTCTTCAGAGAACAAAGTAATTTTCTATGTAATATTTTAATCAAATATACTAACTGAAGTAGAGGATACATTTTTAATTGGCCCACTTTTGAATTTATCATGTTTTCTTCACATTTCTTTTGGTACCTCTAGCTAAACATTCATAGTCCCTACAAACTCCAAATGTGTCTTTTATGTTCAAATAATGCTACAGACCAGATGCAGATCACATTTGAAATTTCACAATTAATCTCAATTATTTTCTTTTAATCAGACTTTTGAGCCTTTGTAATTGACTGATCATATCCATCAACTACTTCTGATATCCCAGGTAGGGCTGTAAGGGAGAGAGAGGAATCTGGGTGTGAGTGGGGATGTGAGGAGACAGGCATAGCGAGAAAGGCTTTGGAGATTCTAAGGGGTTGAATGAAATTTTGCAGAGAGAAGGTTAGCAGGAATGCTTTGAATTTGGTTTTATTTGTTAGGTAGGAATTAGAGTAGAAATCTGCATATTATGTGTAGGTTTATTATGTGTATGGTTGCCATTAGGCTACATGTTGGTTGCTCGAGATGTGGATGGAGATATATGGAGTGTGGTTGGACGGAGTTAATTGGAAAGGGGAACTGATGAGTGGAGTGTCGGTAATGTGTTGAGTTGTTTAGCTGCTTTTTTTTTCTTTTCGTGGTTTGTGCTGGTGCAGTCCTACAGTCTTAACTCAAAGTTAACGAAGATTTTTTTCTGTAGGATATAAATTAAAAGTTGGATTCAGTTAAATACTTAAAGAACAGTGCTTTTAGTTTAATTTTAATGTACTGTTCTGTGTTACCTGGCTGATAAAGAACCAAGAAGAAACACATCTCAGATAGTTTCTATCATGGGATAAACACAGTGAATATATGGTGTTGCATCCTACTACAGAAGAATCCACATTGTCAAGGACACCGCAGTCCTTCAATTTTGGCTGGGAACTTAGAACTTCAAACCAAATGGTACAGTGCAGTATATTTGAATCTTAGAGAAGAGTATCTGTATACAAGATACTGCTGCCTAACTAAAGAATATGTTATGCACTTAATATGAACACAAACACGTCTCGGTGACACCTTATTACTTCTAACATTATGGATGCCAAGAACATAATAGGGGAGACAAAGAATAGTTAGATTTAAAGAGACACTGCTGGTCGATTTAGGTGCACAATTTAGATGTGTAAAAACAGGTTTTTGCAGCATTTAAAATGAGTAAAAATAGTCTCATGATTTTCTTTTTAAATATTCCAATGTAAAGTTATTTGTTTAAACTGAGTCTGCTACAGTGCTTGGAAATCAAACTTTGCAGAACTATGCAAGTTCATTTGAGAACAAATATGCTCTTGGAGGAAGAGTGGGATGAAACTAATCTATTTTTACTTTTCAAGCTGAGTGAAATGCAAAAAAGCATTTTTTTAAGGAAGCAAATAACTATCATCACAGTAGGCTAGTGATACTATAACAGTAATTGTCAGTTTTAGTAGACTCAGTAAGACAGTGAACCTCTTTACTCTAGTTTCTGGGGAAAATAGGTGGAGAGGCACTTACTAGCATTGTCCAGCCATGCCAGAAGAAAGACAGGAGACAATGGATATGGTTTAATTAGTCAGCAACTTTATTCACTTAAAATATCTGGGAGTACCTGCCTGATTGGGAAGGGGTAATACTGGAGTTTTGGTGTCCCTGTCCTTAAACACAGTCCTAAAAAAGTGAATTATATTTTTAAATGATTTCATAGCATAAATAATCTGAAGTGCCCTACAATAGGTAAGAACTTGATTTTCAGATTACTTGTAACCTGCCAGTGTCCTTTTAGATATACCAGTAAAGAATGTGGTCCATTAACACCACAAAATGATTCGAAGAGAGTAGTTTGTACAGTGCTTAATTATTTGTTTAATCTAACAGAAATCCAAGTAGTCTATAAACTTCTTGGGACAAGGACCTATTTTGAGGTAGTTATCTCACACTTGGCCACTGTAAAACAAATAGTGAATTTTTGAATCTAAAGGGATTATATATTATTGGGACTGAAATTAGCAGAAACAGTCTATTGAAATTGTTCTTGTTCAACTCAGAACATCTGTGAGTTCATTAGAGAGTCTGTTAATTATTTTTAATAAGGTATTTTTGCATTGAACTGGAGTTGTAATTTGAATATAAATTACCCCAGATGTAAGTAATTTATCAATTACATGTCTAGTAAAACTTTGGAAAGTATTGCATTTAATTTTTTGACCAATTTAGGGAAAAACAACCTTTGTAATTAAATATCATATTTATAGGTTGATAAATGTCTGACCTAAGCTTTGGCATTGCTGAAAGCCTGGTAGGCAATTATTGCCAAGAACCAAATACTTATTACATTTGAGCTATAAAAAGGGTGTGGGGAAAGCAATAGTTTAAATCACTAGATTTATAATCAGACACTGAATTTGAATGAGACACACATTAGATTTTATTCTGCCGCCTGTATCTTTTTGTGGTCTGTATCCTTTTGTGGTCTTTTTGCCGCCTGTATCCTTTTGTGGTCTTTTTTGGAGGAAATAATTTTTTTTCCCCATTATTGTAGCAAAGAAGCAATATTCGGTGTGGGAAAAGTTATACTGAAGAATAAAATTCTGTATGTGAACTGATTAGTGTTTGTTTTACTTTTGCGTAACGCAATCAAAGTTTTTTATCAGTTCAACAGTTTTAAGGCAATGATCTAATAGCGACTTAATTTTTGAAGAATGTGCTGTAATGCTCAACTGATGTTTTTTCTCAAATAGAAATTACAGTGGCCCTGAAAGCGAAGGACAACTTTTGAGCTCCTTAGTGCAGCATTTTGGTGACAACCTTGGGAGGAAAGATAAAAGAATGCCCTTACTAGAAGAAACCACTCTGACTGGGGACCCGCTCCTGACTGTGCCAATAGTAATAATAGGTGAGTTATTTCCAGAGATTATTTTGTGTTCTCTGGCACTACCATTACTTTTTAAGAACCAGGAATGCAAATCCATTTATAATTAAATAAGTTGATGTTTGCCAAATGATAACCCATCTCCAAGGTGAAGGTGTTTATTAGATTGATACAATTAGTACAGTTAACAGTATTACCATCATGTTGTCATTAAGTCAAATGACTGGTTATCATTGAAATGTATTTGAACTGAAAATGCTTATTTTACTGGAAGATGTTGAGGCAGCAATGTTTGGGCGATGATGATGAGTTTGTTGGCAGATACCAGATTTGAGTTCAGTAGAGATTTAGGCCTCAATTCTGCAATCTGATATACTTGAGCACACCCTTATGCCTGCAGGAAGTCCTACTTATGTCATTAAGACTGGACATGGGGAAGGCTTTGTTTGAATGGATTAGACTGGAAGATGCAAACATTACAGTTAGACAATTTGTGTACAGTACAGTTAGACTTATAATGTCTCAATAACTGTATCAGGGTGGATTGATTTAAATCAAAATTGATTATTTAACTCTCTATAATCATCATTTAAATCAGCAAGCAGGAATCAATTAAAATTGATTTTTAATCATGTTTTGCATTTTACTTTTTACTTATTCTCCTAACATGGTTTTGCAACTAAAAATTGCCTCTATGCTAAATGTGATGTTTCTTTTTGCAAGGAAGATACACTATTATCTATAGAGACATCTGAGTAATTATATAGCTTAACTTATATTTATTCAGATTCCTAATTTTGATATTTTTTATTATATTAGAAAATGGTGAATAATTAATTTCTTATTTACTAGCTGATTAATTTTTTTTACTTGTGATTTGTGTCACACTCTGGTATGGAAATTTGAATTCAATTAAAAATACCAAAACAGCATTTTAAAAGTTTTTTAAGTAGTTAAAATAACTACTTTAAATGTGCTGTATACATAAGAAAAAAAGCTTATCAAAACATGTTTTGCATTTAAAACTAACTGATGTATTAAACTAAGGAAGCAATATCTGCAGTTAGTGAATTCAACGGATTGTTTCTTGTCATCATGTCCTTTGATACTTCAGAACTAGTAGAACTCATCCTCTCACAATAAAAAAAAATAAAAAAATAAAAAAAAAATATATGGAGATATACACCTATCTCAGAACTGGAAGGTCACCAAGTCCAGCCCCTTGCCTTCACTAGCAGGACCAAGTACTGATTTTTGCCCCAGATCCCTAAGTGGCCCCCTCAAGGATTGGACTCACAACCCTGGGTTTAGCAGGCCAATGCTCAAATCACTGAGCTATCCCTCCCCCCAGTTTATTATATATAAATAAATAAATAAATTTATTATTTATAAATAGTTTTTATTATTAGACTGGAAGAGAAAACAAGCTTTCCTGCTTTGTCAACATCTGTTGGTTTTTAGCTTTGAACTAATCATGGAACTCAACTAGCTGAAATTAATGAAGAAAATATTCTCTCTGTACCTGCAGAAGAGCCTACAGCTGTCAAAAGCCGTTTTAGCACTTCAGCAGACTGTGGTTCCAGGTGCTAAGCCAGTGACTTCAACCTGTTGGTTTGATTTTCTTCAAAACTTTGGCAGAAAACATATACTGCTTAATTTTTTGTATCTAGTTTAAATTTTAAAAATTCAATTTGTGTTTATTTTAAATCACTGATTTTTTTTTTAAATCCATCCTGAACTGTATTTATTCATACTTTTTTTCTGAAACAGGTGCCGTTAGCAATTAAAATCATCACACCATAAAACTGATTCTTCACAAGATAATCAGTTTAAGTTGTTAAACTGTAGACTTGATAAAACAGTTTATTAAAGGCTTGTACTATAAAGGTTGCCAAATGACAAACTGCTAGAAGAAATAAATTCTTCAGGAGTGGATCCTGTGGATATGTCCATACTGCAATAAAACACCTGTGGCTGGCCCGTGTCAGCTGACTCAGGCTATGGGACCATACAGTTGCAGTGTAGATATCCAGGCTTGGGCTGGAGCTTGAGTTCTGGGATCCTTCTCTACTGCTGAATTGTCAAAGAAAGGTGCTGAACTCTATCTCATCTGATGCATCATTATTAGCCAAACATAGTGCCCATAATAATATGTTAACCTGGAGATGACAGAGGCTTCTATTGCTATGGTGAGTTTCATACCTTGCAGGAAGAGATAGTGTCCTGGCATTTCTGCTAGTCATGGTCCAGGACTGCCATATGGTTCCTGATTCAAAACTTGCACTGGTTTTCAATAATTGTGCATTATGCAAATACCTGTGCTAAGTACTGCTGCTGCCTTCAGAACTCCTCTACTTGCCCACATCAAATGCAGCAGCCATGACTTCTTCCAGTGAAAAATAAACGTTTTTATCCCAAATATGTCCGAACACTTTTTTTAATCATATATTTTAGAACTGGAAATCTTATAACTTGATCCCCTCAGTGGACAGCCTATTATCTCTAATATGCACCTGTTCCAATAAGAAGTCTTAAAAAAAAATTGAAATAATACTTTAGTAAGACAGAATAAAAGAATGGCAAATTTGTTCACTGTATTTCATCTTGATCTTTCTCCAAGTGCCTCTATGCTTTCTCCTGTGCTACCTCTTGTGACTGAAATGATCTCCCTCATCATGTATGCCATGTAATCTCCCAGTCTTCCTTCCCATCCCTCATTCATTGCCCATCGTTCTTTTAGCTTCCCAATGTTAGAGTATGTCTACACTTGCCATTTAAAGTGCAAAAAGTCCCTTTTTTGCACAAAAAACATGGGAGCATCTACACTTGCCAACGATTTTTTGCGGTGAAACTCAGAAGTTTCACCGCAAACAGAAAACCACCTCCATGAGAGGCGTACAGTTCTTACTGGTGATACTTTTGCGCATAGGCGCTGACTCTGTGGGTGCTCTGGGGCTGGAGCACCCATGGGGAAAAATTGGTGGGTGCAGAGCACCCACTGGCAGCTCCCCGCCCCGCCCCCCCCAGCTCACCTCTGCCTCCGCTCCGCCTCCTCCCCTGAGCAGCCGCCGCATCCTGATTCTCTCCCCTCCCTCCCAGCGCTTGCGCCGCGAAACAGCTGTTTCGTGCGGCAAGCCTGGGAGGGAGGGGGGAGGAGGAGGAACACAGTGCGCTTGGGGAAGAGGCGGGACCAGGGTGTGGATTTGGGGAGGGATCCAATAGGGGCAGGGAGGGGGCGGAGTTGGGCCAGGGCCGGGGAGGCGCAAGCTTTTGCGGTGATGTGCAAGTGAAGAAACGTTCTTCCTGTTTACACAGGTTTTAGCCTCCGGAGGATATCACACAGTGCCTAGGTGACCACTCTGGCCAGCAGCTCTGCTGCTCTGATGCCAGGTAAACAGACGTCTGCCCCTCCCCCTGTAAAGCCCTGGGAACTTTGAAACTCCCCTTCCTGTTTTCTTGGCAAGTGCTCACTTATCTGGCCTGGTGACAATGGCTGCTCCCCAGGGCAAATGGTCCCCTGCTTAGAGCAATGCTGAGCTACTGCAGCTGATCAGTGTTTGGGGAGAGGAGGCTGTGCAGGGACCCAGGATGCCCCACGATCACCCCCCCCCTTCCCTCAAGACCTATCCTCAAAATGGAGAGAGCTGCACTGTGGGATAGCTGCCCTCAGTGTGCTGCTCTCATCCACGATGGAAGTGCTGCAAATGTGAACATGATCTGATGCCTGTGGAAGTAAGTGAGAACACAAACCAGCGCCTTTCTTTTACTGGCTCCCTATCACCAGTGCAAAAACTCTGCAAGTGTAGACATAGCCTTAGTGTCTTCCCACTGCACAAATTTAATAATTAAACGACTAACATGATGTATTCATTACACAATTATCTTGACCTTATATTGTCCTTCCCTTAATCTCCCCTGACCTTTGTCTGTCATCTTTCCCTGTCTTGTGTGTAATTTAGGACTTGATCCTGCAAATCCTTATTCATGCAGATAGTACTTACTCAGACAAATAGTGCTGTTGGGACTTGGAGAGATTTTTTTAGGGTAACTTACTTTTAAGTTACTCATTTTTTATTCTTTGCTGCCACAGTATTAGTAGTGCTTCGTGTTCACAGTTTTGTAGCCAGGACTTGGTTTTGCTAGTGTGTTGCGAAATACAAATATTTATTTGGCATTTATTAAGTAGAAGAAAGGTAGAGAGAGAGGGGAAAACTCAGAAGATGAAACAAATCTTCATTTAACAAACTCCCTCTTGTTGTAAAAAGTGTTTTACTGGGGAAAAGTCTTTCAATAAATGTTTCTAAAATATCGCTAAAGGGACACCATCAATTTGAAAATCATACTCCTGTCTGAAAACTTTGCACCTACTTTCATTAAAAGTAACATCAAAGATTACTACTGCTGAGTGATGGACAAAGTCCAAGACACATACTAAATAGAATTAATCAGAACAGGTAGGGGTATGTCTACCTTATTTTATCATTGAATTTAACATACACACCTCTAAAAGCAAATATAAATATAAGTGAGGCAATATTTCTCCTCCTTCAGATTGGGACAATAGAGATGGTTCTCCACTCATGGAGAAACCAATGTCTATACTTCATCCTGTTCCTGATCCCCAAGAGATTGGGAGGGAACAGAACACTTTTGAATTTGATTTATTTTAACAAGTTTCTGCAAATGCCAAAGTTCAAGATAGTCCTCCCCTCCCCCCAGATCTTGGATACTTCCTGTGCTAAACAAACACCTTAGCTTTTGAACTCAGTCTATTTTGCACAAAATGCAGTTCATTCTCCTGTAAACACAAGTTCCCTTAAGTTCTCATCCAAAAAACAATGTTTGCAATAACCGTTTTTACATTCATTGGTTCACAAAGATGGCTATTTGCACTACAATGTCTTAATTTATGATAGTGAGGGTTCTTTTATCATAGATTACTGTTGACCAAGACCCACTTCTACCATTATGCAATCAGCCAATATTTATATAACTAGATGAAGGGGTGGTTGGAGTTTAAAATTAAAATGTATATTATTTATTTATACTGCAGTAATACCTAGATGCCCCAATGAGGATCAGGGCCCCATTATGATAGGCACTGTAGAAAAATGTGATTCCTGCCCTGAAGAGCTTACCATCTAAAAATATATATTTTATTTAAAACCATTTGATCAGAAAATGATCCGAGGTCCATCTACATTACAATGTTAATAAAGTCAGGGGGCCCAGTTGTGTTATGTTGTGCACAGGACTTTGTTTTCCCTGTAATTGGTTAAATCTTTGACCCAGTCATGGGGGACATTCTTGTAGTGTAGATGAAACCTCAGAGTGTCTCCGTAACCAGGTTTGTTATTTAATTATAGGCCGATACTACTCATCTTCTATTGCTGTCAGTTACTCTATTAGCTTAAGTGGCAGAGGTCTGTGCAGTGGATCTAAATGTGAAGCACTTGGGCATTTATATGGCACTCATTATAATATCCATGAGGAAACTAATAATTCTGTCTTCAGAGTAAAGTTTGAATAGTGTACAGTAAATAAGGGACATATTGAACAATGAGGATAAAACAAAATATTGAATAGTTGCTCATTAAATGAGCACCATCCATCCTATATACTAGATGAGGCAGGGATGCTGTGGAAAAAATAATATGTAATCATGTAATTAGAGACTATATCAAATGCATAGGGGACCAAATTAAGGTTGCATAGGCAACCGTAATTCTGGCTTCTCATAACTTTTGAGGGTTGACTTTGCAAACTTAGTAATGTTCTTTTAACATAGTATTTCTGTGTGTATAGTGTATTATGCTAATGTTTAGATGACAACCAAATCAAGGTCCTATAGTGCTGGGCACTGGCGATGCATGTAGTATTTGACTGGCTCTGATGTTTAACTTGAGTACAGAGACACTTAAATCTCATCCACTTTGCAATTTTCTCTCCTATTGTAACCAATTCTCAAACAACTCCGTTGTAATCAGTTCTACTGATTCTACTAGTTATAGTATTGACAGGGCAGAAATGTCTTATAAATCAGCTTGAAAGTTGATGCAATTGAACTTGCAATTGACACCTTTGTTTTGATATTGTTACATTTTGTGGTGCGCTCCTTTTCTACTCTTTTTCAAACCAGTTCATATTTGTCGTCACTAAATGGCTTCGCTAACCATAGAAAGAAGGGCAAGTAGACAAAACTCACTGTCTATCAAATTCTGTTGCCAGATTGGATGTATATTGTGTTATATTTTGAGTGACCGAGTTTTTTATTTTAATCAGTCCTACATTGACCTACACTGGCATACTTCTGGTTTTAGATTTTCATAAGCTTGTGCTTTATCAGGAGTTCCCCCCACCCCAAAAAGTTTGAGACTGGCTTAAATATCATGTTTGTATTCATAGATTCTAGGACTGGAAGGGACCTCGAGAGATCATCGAGTCCAGTCCCCTGCCCTCATGGCAGGACCAAATACTGTCTTAGACCATCCCTGATAGACATTTATCTAACCTACTCTTAAATAAATATCTCCAGAGATGGAGATTCCACAAGCTCCCTAGGCAATTTATTCCAGTGTTTAACCGCCCTGACAGTTAGGAACTTTTTCCTAATGTCCAACCTAAACCTCCCTTGCTGCAGTTTAAGCCCATTGCTTCTTGTTCATCTTAGCCTCTAAGGATAGAACAAGTTTTCTCCCTCCTCCTTATGACACCTTTTTAGATACCTGAAAACTGCTATCATGTCCCCTCTCAGTTTTCTCTTTTCCAAACTAAACAAACCCAATTCTTTCAGCCTTCCTTCACAGGTCATGTTCTCTAGACCTTTAATCATTCTTGTTGCTCTTCTCTGGACCCTCTCCAATTTCTCCACATCTTTCTTGAAATGCGGTGCCCAGAACTGGACACAATACTCCAGTTGAGGCCTAACCAGCGCAGAGTAGAGCGGAAGAATGACTTCTCGTGTCTTGCTCACAATACTCGTACTCTTCTCTTTTTAACCAACTATTCTCCCCCACCACCCAAAAAGCATTCTGCAGGGTTGTTTTTGAAAAGGTCCCCTGTGCTAGGATTTATTGTAATGTGAAGATTTTAGCCTGTAAGCTTTTCTGAGTAGGGATAGTATGCTATATGCATAGCACATTTTGGGACATTGCTACAATATAATTATTTTACTACTTCTGTGGTAATATACATACCTTAGCTGTTGTAATAAGACTTCTTAAAATGTTTGTTAAAGTGTTTTAACTTTTGTTTTTAATAGGGAATGGACCTTCGGGAATTTGCCTTTCTTACATGCTGTCTGGGTATAGGCCATATTTGTCTCTTGAAGCTGTACATCCAAATCCCATTTTGCATAGTAAATTAGAAGAAGCTAGACATCTCTCTATTGTTGACCAAGTAAGTTTTCACTAACACTTCATCTAATTGTTTTCCTTTAACAGACCAAACTAGTAAACACTTTGTTTCCTTTTATGAGCTTCTTAAGATCCTTTATAGTCATTTAAGATATGTAATGCCATTGGCATGCTCTTAACCTGCAAAGAATTCTTCAAGACCTACACTATTACTCCTTGAGGAAGGTACGGTATAAGCATAGTAGTGGGAGCCGGCAACTCCCACTGTGGCCTTGAGCAAGTCACCTGATCTCTCTCCCTCCATTTTTCTCACCTGTAAAATGAAGATCATATTTGTAAAGGGGGTTGAATGTGTAAAGTGCTAAATAAGTGATAATTATTAATTCAGAAATTTAAGAAAGCTACTTTATGGAGATCCAGCATACTTTATCCAGTCACAGTTAAAATATTTAACAAGTTGTTAATCAACATTCAGCATCTTCACTTGCACAAAAATAACACTGAATTTACTGGGCTAATTTCAGTTATGCTGTAAAATTATTCATCTCAAAGTAAGTGCTCTTTACATCTGCTTATTTATAGTCTGAATTTAATTTAATGATGATATGCACTATGTCCATCAGTAAGTAAGTGACTGGGCTCTTAGTCATGTACTGGTATGTATAATTCACTGTAACAGTGTATTAATTCATCTAATATAGGGAGGGAGAAATAATCTGGGTAGAGGAAATAAAATTGGAAAATTTGAACTATGAAGTAGTTTGTTTGTTTTTAACATCACTCAGGTGCCAACTTTGTAGGCCTCAATGAATCCAGGTTTGATTTTGGCAGGAAAGCAATTTGTCTTTGCTGCTGGCTATAAATGCTGTGTATTTGTGACTTTGCACCCACAGGGCTTCAATCTGATTTTGGAGAATAAAATGTCTCCTTGCCTTGTCAACAAAATGGTGTCTAAAGTCTTAGTTTTTCTTTTGGTTAGTTGCAAAGTCCTTTGCTAAGCTGATGTTTCTGGCTTTGAAGACATAGCAGTTAGGTGGATGCTGAAAAAAGAATATAAATATTTGTAGGATTCAGGGGTGAAAGTAACATTAAGTACTTACCGGTACGGGGGCCCAGCTCTGGGCCCCCAGAAGGGGTGGGGCCTCGGGCAGAAGGGGCAGGGCTGGGTGTCAGCCTGGGGCTCCAGCGGTGATTTAAAGGGCCCGGGGCTCCGGCCGCTGCCGCGGTAGCAACAGCGGTGGCTGGGATCCCTGGGCCCTTTTAAATCACCAGCCCCAGGGCACCTGCACCCCCCACCCTCCCCCAGTTGGCGGCTCAGGGTGGGCAAAAGGGGCAATGACATTAAAGCGTTGCTGCGGCAGTGCTTTAAGGAGGGTCCTTTGCTGCGGCAGCACCTTAACGTCTTTGCCCCCTTCCCCCCCCCCCCCCGTCGGCACCCACTTCTTACCCCTGGTAGGAAGTTTTATAAAGCATCTGTTAAAGGAAAACTACATTGTAAAATAGTTTCTAATTAATCTAAAAAGACTAGTAAAAAAGAATAAATAGTATTGAAATGAAATAAATTCGGGAATAGCCATTCATACAGGAGGCTGACCTCTTGACATGATAGAAGTCATTTAGTCCAACCCCTCCGCAGCGGGGGAGTAAGTATAACCACACAATGATGGAGAGTGTGATTTAGGGAACCTGTTCATTTTATGGTAACCTCTATTATTTAAAAATATGGCTGACTTGTCCTTTTATTAATAGGATTTAACTGGTAACTTTAAAAGTTGTTAATTTTCTTTATATTCAAACAATGAGTACAATCCTAATTTATGTTATTAGAGTTGACTCTTCTTGGGAATGCAAATCATCCCTAATTAAGAGGAACTGTCCTTTATCTTTTTTTAAAAGTATCAATCTACTCTGTCCTGCTAAAAGGTTTTCCTAGTGAAATGTATTTCAGTTGAGTTAAAAGGTGTGTCCCCCTGCTTTTCTTTCTCAAATGTCTCTATTGATAGTTTTCAAATATTGGCAGCTATTGATGTATTAAAATGTGAGCTCCTATTGAGAGGGACAGCAATACCTTTCAGTTATGGCGATACTGAAACAGTGAGAGGTACTGTATCTAAAATTGCTTTGAATATACCATTATAGTAAATATTTTAACTAAACTATAACTAATTACTGCAGTTTTCCTTTAAGTTTGATTTTGCAATAGTGATTTCCAGTTGAAATTCTGTCTGCACATTAAAACTATACTGTATGGTAACAGTTGCATCAACTAGGAAATCTTTCTTCTTAATATAGGATTTAGAATACTTGTCTGAAGGTCTTGAAGGACGTTCTTCCAATCCAGTTGCAGTACTTTTTGATACACTGCTTCATCCAGATGCTGACTTTGGCTATGATTATCCACCTGTTCTGCACTGGAAGCTAGAACAGCATCATTATATCCCACATATAGTGCTTGGCAAAGGACCACCTGGTGGAGCTTGGCATGTGAGTAAACTTTTCATTTATACAGGCATAAGCTTTCATAGTAAAAAACCCACTTCTTCAGATGCATCAGCCATGCATCTGAAGAAATGGGTTTTTTACCCATGAAAGCTTATGCCCAAAGAAATCTGTTAGTCTTTAAGATGCCACCGGACTCCTTGTTGTTTTTGTGGATACAGATTAACACGGCTACCCCTCTGATACTTTTCATTTATATTCCTCTAACTTGTTGGGTTTGTATTTGAGGGTTTTCTTAGTATGGGGCTGATTTGTAGATGTTAATGAGAATTGTAGCTTCAGCCTTCTGATCTACCAAAGCCCAAATGTTTGACAAGACCCAAAATGAGGGCCTAAAATATATTCAGGAAATTTAAAATGCTGCAGGATTCATTTACTAGCATAAATAACTCTGTTACTTCACTGTCATGATTCTTTATTTTTGATGTAAATAATGTTCAGCAGTAAAAGTTAGGGGACACTACATTTGTGTGAAACATAGATAACTTTAGGACTGAAATGAGAGAACATTTGAGAGGTTTTGTTGCAGGTACACAGCAGCTCCACAGGCCCTGTTACTCCTGCATGTGAACTTATTAAAATGGAAGTGTTCCTAGTATGTTTGCATATTTTTATGCTCCACTGCCAGACCACACACAGAATTTTGATTAATAAAAACCAACTACATTGCTGACCTAACTGCTGCAAGTCTGATTCAGAATTTTAATACTGATATCCTGGGATTCTGTATTTTGTCTGTGTCTTGTAATAGACGAGTAATTTACAAAATTTTTCTGTAATTTTAAAAGGATATAATCCTTTTAGGTTAAATCCCATGTTTGGTGATTGCAGGTTATTTTTAACTGTTAGAAAAGGTAAGGGTTTTTTTTCAATTTTTTTCAT
Source organism: Emys orbicularis (assembly GCF_028017835.1). NCBI lineage: Eukaryota > Metazoa > Chordata > Testudines > Emydidae > Emys > Emys orbicularis. The sequence continues at coordinate 46,866,587 of NC_088684.1, read as the reverse complement.
ATCGTAAACATATCAAATGGATTTAAAATTATCTATATCCTTGTAGCTTTGTGAACCCAAACAGCATGGTACTAATACACTGGAATCAGAAAGTGAAACTGTCCTTTCAGTTTTCAGTCTTGACAGAATCCTTTTTAGGCATTATGGAATCCAGTTTTGATTCACTATACTTCATATCCATGGCACAGTAGATTAGTCTTGGACTTTTAATTTTTTTTTATGTTTAAAAGTTAAAAAAATAAAAAATAAAAAAACTGTTCTGAGGATCTTTGAAAACCCCTACCGTAAAGGGAAGCCCTAGCTTTTATGGAAGATGCTTTCTGTGTCATCAGTAAGGCTATGTTTTAGTCAACGGGTATTTTTAGTAAAAGTCATGGACAGGTCATGGGCAGTAAACAAAAATTCACAGCCCGTGACTTGCCCATGACTTGTACTATAGGCCGTGGATGCTTGGGGGGGTGGGGAGGGTGCACTGGAGGGGGGGCCGCAGGTCTTTGGCAGGGGGTGGCCCGGGGGGTTGCCTGGATGCGCGTGGGGGCACGGGGGGGCGCAGATGCTCAGGGGCAATCAGGGGGGTGCCGTGGGTTCTCGGGTGGGAGCAGCCCAGGACCCCCGTTGGTGCTGGGGGGGAGGGAGGGATTGGCGGGGCTGGCAGGCTCCCTACCCGGCTTCTCGAAAGCGGCGACATGTCCCTCCCTAAGCTCCTAGCTCCACACGCTGCCAGCTCCGCAGCTCCCATTGGCCGGGAACCGCTGCCAATGGGAGCTGTGGGGGCGGTGCCTGCGGGCTGAGGCAGCGCGCAGAGGCAGCGCGCAGAGCTACGAGTTGAGGGAGGGACATGTTGCCGCTTCTGGGGAGCCCCCCCAAGGTAAGCTCTGCCCAGAGCCCTCACCCCCTCCTGCACCCCAATCCCCAGCCCTGAACCCCCTCCCACACCCACACTTCTGCTGCTGCTGAGGGGATGGTGTGGCCTGAGACTGCCCCAGCAGCGGCTGGTGTGACTGACCCAGGAGCTGCCTGAGCTGCTCGGGCAGCCCCGGCCGCTTCAGAAGTCACAGAGGTCATGGAAAATCAAGGAATCCATGACCTCCATGACAAAGTCGCATCCTTAGTCATCATTAGGTGACAAGGACTGCAGCAGATGGAAGAAGCAGTATAGGTTACCAGAAGACAAGGCGGCGGCTGTTGCTTGTTCCACTACCACATTGTGTCATAATTTCAGGTAACTGCACCTCTGACTCTCTCCATGATCTGCTCAAGGAATGCCCCCTTAGGTGTTGGGCCTCTAACAGTCACCTCTCTCTGGGCAGGGACCTACATCCCTCTCCCTCCAGACCAGGGCTTTAGGTTGAAGCCCCTGGCAATTCATTGATTATCACAGCAGGTCTGACCTAGCTCAGCATCTGCAGTTTCACACTTGCTCTAGCAAGGGCGAATACACTGGTTCACCAGTGACCCAAACAGCCTTACGCAGAGCACAGTATGTTTATTTTTAGGACAGAAGCATTACAGAGAAAACATATCCTAAGCAACAAAAAGTCTAAATGCGTGCGTAAGCTTACTAACTATCAATCATCTTTTCTGTAGAGACCTTATCAGGTTCCAGTTCTTCAAACCCTTCAGCAGAGTTTTTTCCCCTCTTGGTTAAAAAGGCACATCAGTTTGCTGGATCAAAATGAGCCCCTCCCCCAGTCAGTTCATGCTGGCTCTTAATACCACAAGCTCTTTCTTTGTTTCCTGGGTCTCTTGAACCTGGTCTGTATCAGTATATGCAATTCACCCCAAAGGGTGGTACTTCTCTCGATTTATTTACCTGTCCCAGCATCTGCAGAAATTCCCCCACCTTGATTCTAGTTCCTAGATCGGGGTGGGCAAACTTTTTGGCCCGAGGGCCACATCTGGGTATGGAAATTGTATGGCGGGCCATGAATGCTCACGAAATTGGGGGAGGGGGGGGAGGGCTCTGGCTGGGGGAGTGGGCTCCGGGGCCAGGAATGAAGAGTTCAGGGTGTGGGAGGGGGCTCCAGGCAGTGGGTTGGAATGTGAGAGGGGGTGAAGGTTCCAGCTGGGGGTGCGGGCTCTGGGGTGGGGCCAGGGATGAGGGGTTTGGGGTGCAGGAGGGTGCTCCGGACTGGGGGTGGGGAGCCAAGGGGTTGGGAGCATGGGAGGGGGCTCCAGGTTTGGGAGGAGGTATGGGCTCTGGTTGGGGGTGCGGGCTCTGGGATAGGGCCAGAAATGAGGACTGCAGGGTGCGGGAGGGGGTTCCGGGCTGAGGCAGAGGATGGGGCATGGGGGGGTGAAGGCTCCAGCTGCGGGTGCAGGCTCTGGGGTGGGACTGGGGATGAGGGTTTTGGGGTCCAGGAGGGTGCTCTGGGCTGGGACTGAGGGGTTCGGAGGGCGGGAGGGGGATCAGGGCTGGGGCAGGGGGTTGGGGTGCGGGGGGGGCTCAGGGGTGCAGGCTCTGGGTGGGGCTTATCTCAGGCGGCTCCCGGAAGCAGTGGCATGTCTCCCCACTGACTCCTACACAGAGGCGTGGCCAGGCAGCTCTGCTGCGTGCTGTCCTGTCCGCAGGCGCTGCCCCTGCAGCTCCCATTGATTCCCAGCCAATGGGAGCTGCGGGGGTGGTGCTTGGGGCGGGGGCAGCGTGCTGAGCGGAGGCCCCCTGGCTGCCCCTAGGAGCATAGGAGCTGAAGAGGGGACATGCTGCTGCTTCCAGGAGCTGCGCGGAGCGGCCCCCAACCCTGCTCCCTGGCTGAAGCGCCGGAGCGGGGCAAGCCCCAGACCCCGCTCCCCAGTGGGAGTTCGGCGGCCGGTTTAAAACAGCTGGTGGGCCGGACGCAGCTCACGGGCCATAGTTTGCCCACCCCTCTCCTAGATGGAGCTTGGTAACCCTCCCCAGCCATCCAGCATGCATTCCCTGGCTCACAGAGGTATAGATAACATTTATAAATTTGATGCAGTAGTCTCAAACATATGCCTATGTTTGTCATATCTGTTAAAGGGATCGCCAAACCTTTTTATAACCTAGATCACTAATAGAATAAATGTCTTGCTGACCACTTCCCTGCTCATGTGCTGTCATACGTCCCACATCCTCTTCTGCTAGCAATTGCAAACATTCTTATGTGAGCTATAGCAATTGCTTATTTTATTAATATTACTTTTACATGTATTTCATATATATATATGAAATACATATATATTTTGCTATCTCTGTAATGCAGTTTAGCAGCTAGTAACAAGCAAGAGAGTCAGCCAGCTCTTCATAAGCCACAAGCATAAACCACTTGTTTGGGAACTACTGTTAGCAGCAGCCTAATTGCTCAGGGCAGATAAAATTGATGGGCCGATATTTTGTTATCATTGATTGTGGTAACCTGTTCATTATCAGACTTTCAACACTCTGTTTATTCTGAATTCGGTGCCAGGAAGCAAATTTTAACAGAAGAGGAACAAGAAATGCTCAACTTAGTTCAACAGGGAACTTGCCTGCTGGCTATATTATTCTGCTAATAAATATGGCTGGATAACTTTTCTTTTATTAAGATTCTTTTCCATATCTCACCTCATGTTCTTTTAGGATACTGTAGAACCCATTAACTAATTAATCTATTGTTTAAATTCAGGGATGCAATGGTGTTTTGGTGTCAAAGCAAAATTTCAAAGTTTATGCATGTGTATACACCACCAACCATCAACTCAGTACTCTCCCCACCCCAGGTGATCTTGTGATCACAGCTAAAATGGTTAACAGAGAATTTGAAGTTAAAAATATAATTCATGCCAGTCAGCATGGTTTCATGGAAGGTAGATCTTGCCAAACAAACCTGTTGATAAAGGCAAATGTGTTGATACACCTCTACCCCGATATAACGTGACCCGATATAACATGAATTCGGATATAACGTGGTAAAGCAGCACTCCGGGGGGGGCGGGGCTGCGCACTCCGGCGGATCAAAGCAAGTTCGATATAATGCGGTTTCACCTATAACGCAGTAAGATTTTTTGGCTCCCAAGGACAGCGTTATATCTGGGTAGAGGTGTATATTATACGATTTCTCCAAGGCATTTGATTTAATATCGTGACATTTTGATTTAAAAATATGCATGATATGAAACTAACAGGACACACATTAGATGGATTACAAACTGGTTCACTGATAAATCTCAACGTGTAGTTGTTATTGGAGTCATCAGTGATGGACTGTTTCTAACAGGGTTCTCCAGGGAACTGTTCTTGGTTCAGAGCTATCTAATATTTTATCAGTGATCTAAACAATGATCTAAAATCTTTGGCAGTTAGGTTTGCAGACGACACACAGATTAGTGGAGTACTAAATAATGAGAAGGACAGGTTACTGTTACAGAGTGAGCTGAATTGCCTGGTTAAATGGTCACAATCCAATAAAATATATTTTAATATGGTCAAATGCAAGGTACTACATCTGGGAATAAAGAATGCAGGCTATGCCTACAGGGTGGGAGATGGTGTCTTGGAAAACAGTGACTTGGAAAAGCATTTAGGAGGGTCATTGTAGATAACCACCTCAATATGAGATCTCAGTTAAATGCTCTGGTGAAAAGGGCTAATGTGATTTTTTGGACGTATAAAAAGGGGGTTATCAAGTAGAAAAAGGGAAGTGTTCTTGCCTCTGTGCACAGCATTGGTTAATTCTGATGTCCACCCTTCAAGAAGGATGTGGAAATACTGGAAAGAGTTGAAAGAAGGGCCACAAAAATAATCCAGAGACTAGAAAGCAAGATTTAGGATATAAAGTTAAACGTGTTCAAACTATTCATCTGATCTCACTCTGTCTAGGTACTTAACGTGTAGAAAATGTATCTAATAATGTGGGAGGCTTTTCAAACCCGCTGACTAAGGCATAACAGAGATATAATGGCTGGAATTTGTAATTAGACAAATTCAGTGTTGAAATAAGATGCACTTTCCTGGCAGTAAGAGTGTTTGACTATCAGGACAGCTTACCGGGAAGCTGGTGGACTCAGGATTGCTTGAAGTCTTTAAAATGAGATTAGATATCTTTCTAAAATATATGCTTTAATCCATCTTCTGGGAGAAATTCTATCTCCTAAGTATGCAGGAGGTTGGGCTGGATGGTTGTGGTGGTTCCTTCTGGTATTGGAGTCTGAATCCCCCTTTTCATTCTTCCTTCATGGGCCATAGGGAGAACGGGAGCTCTGCATTGCCCTTAATGTGCTCATAATATTTACAGCTCTGTATTAAGACTGAGTATAATCAAGTCCCCGGCTTCAGTCATTCATCTGCAGGAATCAGGAGGGAATTTCCCCCCCCTCCCCCCAGTGAACAATTAGCCAAATTAAATATTCTGGGTTGGGGTTGGTTTTTTTGGGGTGGGGCTAGTTTTTTTGTTTGCCCCCTCTTAAGCATCAGGGATTGGCTCAAGATGGGACAGGACATCAACTGGTGTGAACCAGTGCTTTGAGGCGGTACAGAGAATCCTCTTTCTTGGCTGGTTGGCTGGTGTGTCTTGCTCACATGCTCAAACTAATCTCCAGATTTGAGGTTGAAAAAGAATTTTTACCCAGGTCAGATTGGCAGGGATCTTGGATGGGTTTCCATCTTGTTCTGCAGCATGGAGTGTGGATTGCCTGCAGAGATCATCTGTACATATCTCACCTAATCAATTGCCTGCTGTTACAGGGGCCTAGGGCATTGATGGTGCCTCAGTCTATCCTGTTCTGTGCCTGTAGCACACAATAGTTTAGTCTCCTGAGGACTGAAATGCTTCTCATAATCCAAGTTATTGAGCTCAATATTTAATGACCTGTGGTATACGGGTCAGACTAAGGCCAGAAGGGACCATTAGATCATCTAAACTCTATAAAATAATGATGGTAGTGCCTTACATTGTTTCTTCTTTGATTATATGGGATTTGGGATCTGTTTCTCAAAGCACTCATCCTTTTATGGAGGGCACTGTAGAAGTGCAAAAGATTATTATGCCTAAATGTGGACTCACTTGTCTCTTTCATTAACCACCACTTGAATTAATTTCAACTTTCATGATCTTATTTTTGTAAATAAAGTGGAAATAACTGTTGAAAACTACCTTACAAAAGGGATGTCTCAAAAGGGTAACCCTTGGCAATAGTGTGTGTAGGAAGAGCAGTGCTGTTGAAAGGGAAGACAAGGTGCTTGTTTTTTCAGGGACATCCTTAAACAGTTTTGCAACACCTTTCTCGCTTCCTAACATTATAAAGCTGGCTGTTTCTACCCCGTTGTTTCAATGTATCCATATATTTATCAATAATAATGGCCAAGCCACATCTGTCTCATAAATTCAGTACATATATTTCTCCACTGTTCCTCCGTTCTAAAACACGTTGAGTCCTTTCACACTTCCTGATTTAAGATTGTGCAGGTTAGACACTAAAAAGATGATTTTGCTTCCTAGAGCCATGCAATGCACTTTCTTCAATGGGACAAATAAAAATATATGGGTAAAACACTTTTCCAGCTGAGTAATGCCCTGAATCTGACCTCTCTCGAGTACTCAAAAGAGAGTCTATCTTCCAATGTCATTCTATAAGATTGCCATCTAAAACTGATTTTTATCTCATCCTGTTTATCTGAGAGGTTTCTTATTTTTTAATATTTGTTCTACAATAACATCTAGAAGCCCCAACTGATATTGAGTGCCCCAGTGTGCTACGCATTGTACAAACACATAGTAAAAGACAAGCTCTACCCCAAGGCGCTTACAACCTCAATACTCAAAATAGACAAATGGTGGGAGGGGAAACAGAGGCTTCTCTGCTAGTCCTCTGTATTTCAGTCCATAGTTTCTTCTGTATCTTATCATGTTCAACACATCTAATGCTCCACCCTTTTAGGTAATAGGATCCCTTTTTATACTTGGCCATATATTTTCTGTTGATTTTTTGCTGTAATATTTTTCCCTATATGTACATCTTGTACAGAGTCTGATCACCCATTGAAATCATTGAGTGGTTTTTTCCGTTGATTTTGATGGGAGCAGGATGAGGTTTACAGTTTGTAATCCTGTTTCCTTCATTCTTAGGGACCCAAACTTCCCCTTACCTGTGGGACTTCTGACCTTATCCACTGTATTGAGCCTGTTAATTGTCTTATTCATTAAAGTTTTGAACATGAGATATAATGTAATGGTGCTCTCTACCACCCTCCTTTTGTTTTCCACCTGTCCTTTTCTTGATTGCTACCAGGCACTATTTAGCTAAAGATTTAGGACTTTGTATTTCATATTTTATTGGCCTCCCAGCACTTGTTGTTTTTCTTATTTTTAGTTCCATGCTTGCAATATCTTGCTTTTATTTTCCTTTCCAGTTGTACTTTCCTCATCTGTAATTCTTCTGCTTTTCTCCATTAAATTTATCAAAATGCATCACCCCATGATCAAACTGCATACTTTATTTCCTAATTATAACATGAAATCTTGTTTTATTTGCAGTCCACATGCTGATACATCATCATCCTTTTTATTTCTGGATAAGTGCAGTGGAACCACTTTAGCAATATTTAGAAGAAATGTACTCATATAAAATAATTTTAAAATTTACCTGATCCATTTAGTTTGATTTTTCCCCCTCTCCCCCATAGACTATGGAAGATTCTATGTTGACAATCAGTTTTGGAGACTGGATGGAGTTACCAGGACTGAAGTTTAAGGATTGGGCAGCTAGTAAACGCAGGTAAAGACACTAAGTTTCTTAAAGTGATAGATGCAGAAAACGTGACTGCTGTAAATAGAACTTTTTTTTTTTAAATTTGAGAACTGCTAGATAATAGTTTTAATTATTACAGTGGCACTTCTCATTCCTTGAGTGCCTTAGACAATGGTACACTTATTTAACAAGGTGGAAACTGGTCATTATAGTTTCACCTGAAAATTTTTTTGATTATAAACTTGTGTACAAAAAGCAAATTGGTGAACTTGCTTTGTATTTAATCTTGTTATTCAGGGTCTCTGACTGAAAGTTTTTAACACATGCATGTGGTCATTCACTTGTTTTCTCCTGCTATTATGCCAAAAATGAAATTAGTCACTTTTGTCTTTTTCTTTTAAACCGCTCTTTGTCTCAGAAGTTTATGTAATGGAATTTCAGGGCCATTTTAAAGTGGATCTGACAGTGGTTGTTCAAAACAAATATATTAGTTACTAGTGCCCATTATAAAATATGAGCTAAATGATATATTTAAAAAATGGATTGTATTTTGTAGACATTTCTGGAGCATCAATCATCCCAGTGCTTAAGTGATACATATAGTATTTGGAGTAGTTACATTGTGCTGATTAAAATCCCCATCTTAAAAAATGAACCTTTAATATCATCTTATTTTCTACAGCCTTGTTTTTTAATTAAAGAGCACTTTCTAGCACACTTAATTCATGCTATGCTTATAAACAAGTCCTACAAGTGCTACTGTGTTAAAGTGTTTACTACCATGAAATCAATGGAATTACTCATGGGAATAAATACTGCACAGTTGTGTTTGCAGACTTGGGCTCCTAGATAGAAGGTGTAAGAATTATTAATTATGATGATAAATCTGTTTGAAGAGGTTTTAAGGAAAGATTTGAAGGAAGAGAGTGATGAGGAAAAGGAGACTTATGTTTATAAAAGGCAGCATGAAAGAGCACAAAAGAGTGGGAATAAGAACTGAACATAGGAGTAAGAGTTGAAAAGCGCATAAGAAGCAGAAGAGGGAATGGTAGGGGATACCAAGAGAAATTAGATCAGATATGTAGGTGGGGGGAAGACTGTAGTGGGGGCTAATAGGTGAGGCTAAGGAGCTTGAATTTAATACACTATAAGATAGATAAGGTAAGATAAGGGCCCTACCAAATTCATGGCCATGAAAAATGCATCACGGATCATGAAATCTGATCTTCCCCCGTGAAATCTGGTCTTTCGTATGCTTTTACCTTATACTATACCAATTTCACGGCGGAGACCAGAGTTTCTCAAATTGGGAGTCCTGACCCAAAAGGGAGTTTCAGGAGGGTTGCAAGGTTATTTTAGGGGGGATCGTGGCATTGCCACCCTTACTGCTGGGTGGCTGGAGAGTGGCGGCTGTTGGCGGGGTGCATAGGCGCTGACTTCCCCTCTTCCCAGTGGGTGCTCGACCCCCCCCAACCACCCCTGGCCCCGCCCCTGCACCGCCCTTGCCCCACCCCCATTCCACCCCTTCTCCGAAGTCCCCGCCCCTTTCCACCCCCATTCCACCTTGTCCCCGCCCCTGCCCCGCTTCTTCTCTGCCTCTTCCACTGAGTGCGCCGCGTCCCCGCTCCTCCCCCTCCCTCCGGAAAGTTGTAAGCGTTGCAAAACAGCTGTTAGGCGATGGGAAGTGCTGGGAGGGAGGGTGAGGAGCAGGGACGCGGCACGGGGTGGGGGGGGAAAGGAGGCGAGGAGGGGGGAACTTGGCTGCCGGTGGGTGCAGAGCTTTCCCCGTGGGCGCTCCAGCCCCGGAGCATCCCCGGAGTTGGCGCCTATGGCCGGGCGCCCACTTCTGAAGGCAGCGGCCCACCAGCAGCAGCACAGCAGTAAGGGTGGCAATACCATACCAGGCCATCCTTCCTTCTGTGTTGCTGCTGGCGGCAGCTTTGCCTTCAGGGCTCCCAGCCAGCAGCCGCCACTCTTCAGTTGCCCAGCTCTGAAGGCAGCGCCGCTGCCTGCAGAAGTAAGGGTAGCAGTACCACAACCCCGCCTACAATAACTTTGCGACCTCCCCCATCCCCCCGACAACTCCTTTTTGAGTTGGACCCCTATAATTATAACGCTGTGAAATTTCAGATTTAAATAGCTGAAATCATGAAATTTACTATTTTAAAAATCCTATGACTGTGAAATTGACCAAAATGGACTGTGAATTTGGTAGGGTCCTAATTATTAAAACAAAAACAGCAGCAAGGTTGGGTTCACACATAGAATGAGGAGGATTAAAAAGAAATATTGAACAGTTGCCATTCAATGAGCACCATTCATCCTGTATACTGAGTGAGGTAGTGGTTGTGTGGAAAAAATAAGATAATGTAATTAAAGATTCTGTCATGCAGATGCAGAAGGGGACAAATTATGGTTGCATGAGAAACCTTATTTTTGGCATTTTTAACTTTTGTATGCTTGAGATTGCAACCTTAAAGTTCTACTAATGTAGGTGTTCGGGTTTTTTTCTTCTTCTTGTAATTAACGATATACATGGATCCTAAGAGAGCCTTCATAAAGATACCTGAAGACTTTTTCTTGGATGAGGGAGAAGTTAGTCCTAGAAACCAAATAATTTGAGACAGATTGATGTGCAAGTGTAGGCCTGGGAGTCCACAGTTCTTGAGTTCTAACCTCAGCTCTGCCACTAACTTACATAGCCCCACACTGAGTAACAATGTCCGTTTCCTTATAAAATTGAGCTAATACTTGCCTTCCTACCTACTGCAGGTGTTGTAAGGATTGGTTAGTGTTTATGCAACACTCTGAGGAGATAAAATTAACACTTTTGTAGTGCTCTAGTTTTAAGAACTTTTACCAGTGGAGTAAGTGCAGGATTATGTTGCACTGACTGAGGGCTCAACACTGCACAGAGAAAAATGCAGCTTTTGGCCTGAGCCATTACGTTCTTAGTTAAATCAAAATCTCTCAATTTAAATAAACGTGTAGAAAATATATTATAAAATATATATTTTATGCAAAACACTTCCCTTAATGCAGTTAGAGTTGAGAAGTCAGAGTTTAGGTTGAAAGCTCAACTAGCTCTGACATCTGGTACTTAGGCTTTAAAATGTAATCTTGTTATAAATTGTCTTAACATATAACAAACTGGAATTTATATAGTTTTATAGCACAGCCTTCACATTTGACTTGAAGTCTCAATGAGACCTCCAAAACATACCAAGTTGGAAGAAAATCATTTCAGTGATGTTAAAAGTTATGAACTGAGTTTGTTGTCCTCTTGTTTCAGATGATCTAATGACTAATTTTGAATTACTCAAAAAAAGCCATGAAAATTTCAAGTTGCGGTCCATCTTTAAAATTAAAGAACTAATTTTCTTCAAACTTGACTTGTTTTGTATACCAGAAATCAAAAGTTGTATGCAGTGTTGTTGTAGCCATGTCGGTCCCAGGATATTAGAAAGAGAAGGTGGGTGAGGAAGAACTATTTCCACAGCTACAATGATCAACACCCCCCCCCACAACACACCTTTCAAGATCCATGGGTCCTACACATGCATATCACGGGTGGTGTACATCATCCAGTGCAGTAAATACCTCAATAACCACCATATGGGTGAAACCAGACAATCACTACACTCTCGAATGAACTCTCACAGGAAAATGATAAAACTACCCTGTCACCTGTGGGTGAACACATTTCACAAGTTGATGACTCTGTTTGACCTATCAGCCCGCATCCTCAAAGGAAACCTGTACAACACTTTCAAAAGATGACCCTGGGAGGTTAAATTCATAACTTTGCTACACGCTAAAAAATCAGGTCTCAATAAAGACATTGGATTTATGGCTTTTTACAACAATGTGTAACCCACTAATTCCCCTTTTTGTCCTATGACTACAGGGGTGTTAACAGACCACTTCACATTGAATAGTCCCTTAGAATATGTGCTAACAACTTATGCTAAACTATCTGTTCAAACTTGGGACTGGTCTGCATTGCCACTTAAGTCGATGTAAGTTACGTCCCTCAGGGGTGAGAAAAAAATCACCGCTCTGCATGACGTAGCTTACGTTGAGCTAACGCGGTGTCTACACCGTGCTATGTTAGCGGGAGATGCTCTCCCGCTGACTTACCTTCTGCCTCTTGGGGAGGTGGATTACTGAAGGCAATGGGAGAGCGCTCTGCCATTGACTTATTGTGTCTTCACCAGTCCTGCTAAATTGATGCCGCTGCATCGATCACAGCAGTACTGATTTAGCGTGCCAGTGTAGAGAAGCCTTTGTATTTAGCTGTGACACTCAGTACCTTTCCTAAACATGAAGAAGAGCTCTGTATAGCTCAAGAGCTTGTCTCTCTCACCAACAGAAGTGAGTCTAATAAAAGATATTACCTCACCCACTTGTCTCTCAGACATCAAAAGAGCAGTTTACAGTCTTGTCTTCAAACTCCATACAATAAAACATATTGAACTCAGTGTAGTTATGTTGAGAGTGAAGGGCTGAATCAACCCTGCTTAAATTTGAATCTGTACATTCAATATTTCAAATGTGATGTTCGACCCATCCATTGGAGCATAAATGTTAACTGGAAGCCTTTTGTTTTTGTTTCAGAAGTATAAAGAGTGACAGAGTTATGCCAGAGGAAATAGCTTGTTATTATAAACAGTATGTTAAAGTCATGGGCCTCCAGAAGAACTTCAGAGACAATGCTTACGTAACATCTGTTTCAAGACTTTACCGAGAACAGGATGACGAAGATGAAAGCCAAGTGAGTGAAGATATTTCAACACAGCATTTGCAAATGGAAAAGGAAGATGTACAGACATCATTGATCAAGAGAAACTGGGAAGTCAGAGGTTATCAGAGAACAACAGATGGCTCTCAGGTGCCCTTCTGCCTCTTTGCTGAGAATGTGGCTCTTGCGACTGGAACTTTTGATTCTCCTGGCCGACTACAGGTTGAAGGAGAAGAATTTCCCTTTGTGTTTCATTCCATGTCTGACTTTGGAGCTGCCATCGGCAAAGGAAAACTACGTGGGAAAGTAGACCCTGTCTTAATCGTGGGTGCTGGACTCTCAGCAGCTGACGCAGTACTGTGTGCTTACAACAATAACATCCCTGTAATTCATGTGTTTCGTAGAAGGGTTACTGATCCAAGTTTAATTTTCAAACAGCTGCCTAAAAAGCTTTATCCTGAATACCATAAGGTCTATCATATGATGTGTACTCAGTCACACGCTGTGGACTCTAATCTGCATTCTGCTTACACCAGTTTTCCTGAACACCGTGTACTTTCCTTCAAGCCAGACATGAAATGTGTCCTACAGAGTGCCTCTGGATTGAAGAAAATCTTCAAGTTCTCCGTAGCCTTAGTACTGATAGGTTCTCACCCTAATTTGTTCTTTCTAAAGGACCACGGTCAGGGGATAGGTCATAACCCAAACCAGCCAATCACATGCAAGGGTAATCCTATTGAGATTGATCCATATACTTACGAGTGCACTAAGGAAGCCAATCTTTTTGCATTAGGCCCGCTGGTTGGAGACAATTTTGTACGGTTTTTAAAAGGAGGTGCACTGAGCATTGCACGATGTTTGGCTACAAGACAAAAGAAGAAACATCAACTAATTGTTGAAAGAGGCGGGGGCGGGGATGGTGTCCCCTAAAACATGCAGTCATATAAACGTTCATATATGGAATTACAGGCATACTCTAACAAGCAACTCATTGACAGCTAAATTCATTAGTAGCCTCTTCTTTGTTACGTATACAAGTTACGCTTGTATTGCCTGGTAGAGGATGCTGACACTACATTACTTCACCCTTTTCAAAAGACAGAAATGTGGTCTGCTGTTTTAAGTGCTCTGTCCCACAACTGGAATTTCTTCCAGATAGACAGCAAATGAGACTAACTTACATTGACTTGCCTATGGTCTCTTGCTCAAATGAAAGAGCACACTTACTCTCTGGAAAGAGAATGTCTTGCCTGAGTGCTGGTTTTTATTCTTAGTATTTCACCACACAAAATATACTTATCGTGAAAGTATAAATCTAAGTTACGTTGTAAGAGCAGAAAGCTTTCCTTGTGATGATCTTTGGTCTCAAAGCAAGTGTGCGTATTTTGAACAAGGATTATATTTATTTTGCCATAGTAATACTGGCATTTTTATAAACGTTTATTTAGCCCTTAGTAAAACAGTCTTTACAATAAAGAAAGAGGATTTCTATAAGCAGAAAAAGATTGGCTTAACAGTTAAACCAGATCCATCATAATTTGGTACTGGGATAAAAGAAAGAACAGCATTCCTTTAAGCGTAGCTGCTAATTCGACAATCACTAATGTTTTTGTCAAGCGTATGCCTACACTTCCATAAGTGCATAAGGACCATAATATAGGGATTTTATAGAGATCTGTTCTCTATTACACTGCTATGTAACTTTCCAAGAATATTCTGGTTTACAGTAAAATAATAAAGTGCTGATGTAAGTGCTCTTATGATAGTGTCAATATAGTGAATACCTAATGTACTTTTGAAAAAAAAAATCTATTTGAAAAGGAAATATTGTTGAGAAGTAACTGTAAAACTTGTAAACAATTTTTCTCACAATACCACTAAAGAAGACTGGATGGGATCTCTTATCTGGTGGAGATGGGGGCAGACACTCCCATCTTCCCTTACTAAATCCAAGCACTGGCTCCTGCTCTTTTCTAAGGCAATGCATAACATTACAACTAGGATGTCTCTAACCACTCATATTTCTTTTTTAAAAGCCATGGTCTAAAATTGTCACCATACAAAATGACTGAGCCTGTATAGACATGTTCTTGCTAAACCATCATTCTCTGCTTATGGGAGTGACAAGGATGCAAACTCAAGTTTGTAAATCGGCACATTCTAAATTTCACACCTCTGGTCTCTAAGGTGACACCTAGAGTCTCAAGCCCAAGTATTTAGATAAATAAACTACTATAGACACTACCCGATGTTATTCATTATAGCTGGGGCAAACAATAAATTGAAAGTTTCTAAATAATTTTCAGAACTAGTTAAGTACTCATGTGTACCCCCTTTGGATAGATGTTCAGTTTTAGTTTAATCCATTACCAGGCACTTTAACTCAAATCTAATGTGGTAGAAGACATGTTGTCTTATTCAGTTCATTAATGTCTGCTCTTAAGTGTACTGTGGCGTATATAATGGTAGTTTTGGATTAAAAAGGCCTTTATGTACATTAATAAAATGAAGCTCAAACCCCCAAAAGATCACAATGATGGACAAGATATAAGAACCTGAACAGAATACAGAAAAGAGTCTTCATCAGTTATACTTAGAGACCGTGCATAATTGGTGATATACATATTCTTTTACCTCAGCCACGTGACTCTTGAGTTGCATTAATTCAGTAATAGGCACAAATAGATCGGATAGTGCTCAGTCTGTCTGTGCCTACTAATAATCTTGGGGCTTGAGCCTGCAAACATTTAGGCTTGTTAGTATAATTATGTAGGATCTGGAATTTTGCGTAAGGGAAGTGGGGGAAGCATTGAGGCACAGGCATTCAAACCATAGTATTTTCTATTGAAGGCTAAGGAATCTACAATTTAGAAACCTAGTTGTGTACAGTAACTCCTCACTTAAAGTTGTCCCTGTTAACATTGTTATGTTGCTGATCAATTAGGGAACATGCTCATTTAAAGTTGTGCAATGGTCCCTTATAATAACGTTGTTTGGCAGCCACCTGCTTTGTCCACTGCTTGTAGGAAGAGCAGCCCGTTGCAGCTAGCTGGTGGGGGCTTGGAACCAGGGTGGACCAGCAGCCCCCTATCAGCTCCCCGCTCCCCTAAGTTCCCTGTGTGGCAGCCGCCCAGCAGGCTATCAATTGCAGGCAGTTCAGCTGTCCCTCCCCCAACTGCCATGTGCTGCACCTGCTCTCTGCCTTGGAGCTGCTCCCGGGAGCCTCCTGCTTGCTGTGCAGGGGGTGGGTAAGAACGGGGCTAATGTCAGGGTGCCCCCCTCCCCCCTGCTTCTGCCCCCCGCTTACCCCATCTCTATAGAGCGGGGGGTGGGGGGACGGGACATGACAGGGCTCAGGATGGAGGGAGCTTGCTGGCAGCAGCTGCTATCTCAACTTGCTGGCCTACTTAAAAAGGCAATGTACTTAGGATAGAGTCCGCGTACTTGAAGGGGCAATGCGCATCTCTCACACACATGGTGTGTGTCTCTGTCTCTGTCTGCCATGCTGTCTCCCCTCCCTCCATTTGTGCTGCCTTGTAGAGTATGAGGCTACATTAACAACAATGTGTTAACCCTTGAGGGCTCAGCTGAGTGCTAATTCAGCATTTAGCAGTGAGGCATTCCCTGGGAAATATCCCATCCTCTGACTTTACCACCTCAACCAAGTGTCACAATCATCATTGCTGTGTACAGTATTGTTTGTTTAAGAGTGTGTGTGTGTGTGTGTGTGTGTGCGCGCGCAAATTTCCCTGGAACCTAACACCTCCTATTTACATTAATTCTTATGGGAGAAATTGGATTCACTTAACATCGTTTTGCTTAAAGTCACATTTTTCAGGAACATAACTACAACATTAAGCGAGGAGTTACTGTAGATTACAAACAAGCAATTTATAAAATCAGTTTAATAGCATAAATAATAATGTGAATAAAACAAGGCAAAATTTTTAAATAATTGCTTTTGTTCCCAGTCGTGCCCCCATGATTTGAATTTAGCCATTTCTTGTTTCATTAGTATTTACATAAACTATTAACTACTTTTTGTATCTGGAAAACAAAGAGCTCTGTGAATAATTGGTTTCAATTTTTTTTTTTTTTTTGCATAACCAAACATGGAGTAGACAAGTATAATCTTCCCCTGTCATTTTAGCAGGACTTAGGTATAAATTTTAAACTATAGTATACACAATTCATAGTTATCTAATTACGAGATTTTGATTTTATTACATAAGTCGCATACATTAGGTATGTGCTAAACATTTTATTAAAGGACCTAATTGCGCTTGTAACAAACTTGCAATATTTTTGCATGGTGGCGAGGCATATCCAAAATTGGAGGGGCTTCAGACATTTATGGTAGATAACTCACAAAATAATATTACCGATTATAAAAAGCATTTCCATCTTTCATGCACAAATTTGAGTGTTCACGTACTTCTAATTTAATAATTAAATGGGACAAAGGGACTGACAGTCACAAAAGCAAAAAAATGTAGAAGATAAAGACTAGTCCCATCTTTAACTGCAGCAGCTACTTAGGTATTATAAACACACAACATGATGACGAGTTAATTGCACAGCTTTTTACTGAGGGTCTTATATTGTTGTCCATTGCTCTAGTTTTGCAGCACCTCCCAAAGAGTTAACAGTGATCTCTTCCATTCCTGCCAGTGTTCCTAGGCGTTCAACTAAGTTTTGAGTGTAGGTTAGTGGGCTGGACAGAGCAATAGTTTTCAGTATGCATGTCTAGAATTTGAAGAATAAATGTTAGCTAACCAGTATGTAAATCAGCCTTTTTACTGATTGAAGCAGTACTGAGAAATCTTCCTTTTATGCTAGGAGCTGCTAGTTTTATATTTGCAACTGATTTTTATTCACCTGATGAAAAAACTGTTAACTGTCAATTATACAGACTAATCTTTGGTGTTTTCAGAAGACCTGGACTTATTTTACAAATTGATAATTAAATTACAGTTAACTAGGGTAGCACTAACCTGAATTGTGTAACAATGCAATTTATATTTTTATAGTTGCCTTTGGTTCAGAAATAGGTTATAATCCAAAGCAATACTGGATATATCTTCAGGCTAAATTATAGCTATGAGGTTTTTAAAATAATTTGATCTCTGCAAGTGTCTTGGAGTTAAACCTCAGAATTGGCATACCAGACCTCACTAATGGTGCACTTAGTATGTGACTGTTTAACAGTGGTAATTGTTTAAAGAAAGGCACTTGTGTAATAATAAACCATGGGGAGAGTTTCTTTTGGGGTCTAGCAGATTGGCTTATAACTTGAAACCTGAGGTCTGACAGGTGGCTAAAGCTTTTATACTAGTGAGTAACTGCAGAATTCTTTATTCAGATACATCTAAACTTCTCTTGAATTTTACCAAGGTGTTCACCTAAGGCACTGAGTTCCACAGGTTGGTGTGTTACATTATAAATGTTGTGCCCACTAATCCTGACTGAACTGCACCCTCTTTCTCTACAGACCAGAAGCAGTTCATGTGCTTTAAAGGGAATGCTGGACCTACTCACCTGGCAACCCACCAGAAGAGTTCATCTGAAGTTGCAGAAAATTTAAATCCTAAATGTAATCATTCAACCCAGTTTTGAGATTAGGTTTTTTTAGACCTATCACCTCAAGGGGGGGGGGGGTGGAATTGATTTACTGGGAACCTGCTCTAAGATAAGTAAACTGAATACAGCTGTATAGGATGATTTAGTGTAATCATAACTGGAAGAAAGAAAATTGGCATTCTTCTGGATAATCTTCACTGATGGCAAGCAATGAGCAGTGAGGAACAATAGGGAGAGAAAGTAGGAAAGATGACCTAGGAAAGATTCCCCTATGAATTGGGACCAGAGACTGGAGTATCGCCCTCCTGAAGGAAGTCTCTGCAGATGCTTGCAAACTGAGTTTGTAGATCTGGCAAAAGTGGAGAGAAGACCGTACTGCAGCCTTATATCTCTCTCCCTGCTAAGGCTGAAGTTCTGACCAGCATGTTGCCATGCTCCATGACAAATAAGCCTAGATGTCTTTGGATATTGCATTTCTGGAAGCCTTGCATTGTCTATTATGTAACCGTGAATCCATCAGGTTCCTGAAGCTGCAGAAGACTTGTTAAACTTTGTCTTTCACTCTAAATACAATGTGGAAGAGTTTCTCGGTACTACTTCGTTTAGATATATTTTTAGAGTCTTGCTGACATGTATGGTGTGCTGTTTCCACCCTTGTGGCTGTTTTTGAACTGAGCTGACAAATGGGAGCACATTACCTCAACTGGGGAGAGAAGGAGCATTTACTTTTGTAATAAAACTGGGAGACGGACTGTTTTGCCTTCCTGAAAGAAGTGTCTTGCTTGAAAGAGCTATACTATCTGGGACTCTAAAGTGATGGCAACTGAAACATGTTTTGACAGAGAAAGCAAGGCTTTGTTGACATTAGCGTTCAAATGGAGTCCAAGTAAGAGTGTTGAAGATGCCATTCTGGTCCTTGCAGGAGAAATTGTGAAAAGGGCTTTAAGAGGTTTGGCAAGTTTGAGGGTGCTAGAGGCCAAGGAAGATCTGGATTTAAAACAGAGGGCAGAAAGTTTCACCTTCGAGGAGTTGAGACCTATGGACAGATCCTCATGCAACAGTTGAATAGTAGCCAGCATCCCTGGGGTTATCTTTTATTTCTCCCCTTAGAAAAATTTCTTACAGTGCCAAGAATGCTTGGGTCATAGACTTCTTTCTAGATGAGTGCAATGTAAAGATAATTTGTCTAGAATATCTCAAGTCAGATAACAGCTTAGAAACAGAGGGAGAAATATTAAGCCCAGGTCAGAGAGGAAGGGGTGAGACCAAAAAGGAGGGCTATCATAGCTGATATATGCTACTAGAATCACTGTCCCACCCCCCCCCCCCTTTATTTTTGTACTGTGTTGTGTCTTGGAGGAATGTGGAAAATGCACAGCAAAGATTGTGGCTACTGATGTGATAGAATATGCATCCCAGAGGAATCTGAGTTCTCCCTGGAAAAAATATTAATCCCTTTAGCTTTTTGTCAGCTTGCAGACAGGTCTGCCTGGGGCTGCCCTCACTCTGTCTGGAGTAGAAGACCCATTCCATTTGGCTTACTGATTGCCTGTGGAGCCGGTTTGTGTTGATGTTGCTTGAGAGCGGCTAAGGGCCGAGATGAAAGACTAGGGGTAAAATTTTCAAAAGCACCTAAGTAGATAAGAGCTAAATTGTGAAGGGCTTTGAAGGTAAGGACCAAATGTTTGTCTTCGATATAGTGGAAAAAGGGGAACCAGAGGAAGGATTTGAAGCATAGTGACAGGATCAACTAGGAAACAGCTTGGCAGCAGTGTTTTCAATGGACCCAAGGTGGTTGTAATTAAGGTTAGAGAGGAGGTGGTTCAAATAGTCAAGTCATGATATGAGTTTGTCAAACCTCTTGTTCAATCTGGACAAGGAAAAGGTTGGTTCTTGAAGATATTGAAATGGAGAAATTGCAAGATTTGAATATAGCTTGGTTACAAGGGTTCAGAAAGGGAAGTGTTGAAAATCCATATGGAGTCTTGGATGTTGGTGGCCATCAACAGTGACAGAGAAAAAGGTTTTGGAAGGAACAATGGAGCTCACTGTTTGCCATGTTCAATTTAAGTTGCCAGATCAGCCAAGACAGTGGTTCTCAATCTTTCCAGACTACTGTACCCCTTTCAAGAGTCTGATTTCTCTTGCATACCCCCAAGTTTCACCTCACTTAAAAACTACTTGCTTACAAAATCAGACATAAAAATACAGTGTCACAGTACACTATTACTGAAAAATTGCTTACTTTCTCATTTTTACCATACAATTATAAAATTGGAATATAAATATTGTACTAACATTTCAGTGTATAGTGTACAGAGCAGTATAAACAAATAATTGTCTATGAAATTTTAGTTTGTACTGACTTCACTAATGCTTTTTATGTAGCCTCTTGTAAAACTAGGCAAATATCTAGATGAGTTGATGTACCTCTTGGAAGACCTCAGAGAACCCCCAGGGGTACATGTACCGCTGGTTGAGAACCACTGAGCCAAGGTGTGGAATAGGTCCTAAGTAGTGAGGCATGTATTTGAGTCATAATTACAAAGATGGTGGTCAGAGCCTATGAAAGTGGGTAAGATTGCCTAGACATTTCGTACAGGCTGTGGAGCACAAAGGACAGATATGTGGGAAACAGCTACTGAAAGAGAGGGGAATGGGAAGAAAGACCCAGCAAATGACATGCTGAAGGGAATAAACATAGTAGCAAAGGAGAGCCATGGGAGGATGGAGTCATGAAGGCCAATGGTGGACAGGATTTCAAGGGAGGAGGGATAGCTCAGTGGTTTGAGCATTGGCCTGCTAAACCCAGGGTTGTGAGCTCAATCCTTGAGGGGGCCACTTAGGGATCTGGGGCAAAATCAGTACTTGGTCCTGCTAGTGAAGGCAGGGGGCTGGACTCGATGACCTTTCAAGGTCCCTTCCAGTTCTAGGAGATGGGATGGGGGATACTAGATGGTCATAAAGTTTCATAAGTCCTCAAAAGGAGAGTGAAGATAGAGCAGAAGCCCTCAGCTTTGTCCAGGAAGAGGACAGTGGAATGAAGAGGGTAGAAGATAGGTATTTCAGGCAATGATTGAAAATGCAGTTGTCAGTTTGGGCAATAATTGGAAAGGCAAGTGAGGTCAAGGTTAGGGTATTTAAGATGAGGGAGACTAAAGGATGCTTATATTGTGAGGGGAAGAAAAGTGAGAAAGGAGCCAAAGGGGGTGAGCAGTGGAATGGGATGGGGCCCCGGCAGCAGATGAGAGGGCTAGAGAACAGCCAAGAAACCTGAGTGTTAGCGAGTGGGTGATAAGGCCCTGCTGGCGATCGTGTCTAAGACCTGATACCTGTCAGCCCCCATGGAGAGGTGGAGGGGAAGCACAACACAAGCACTAAAGACTGCCCGAGGAGGGACGGGGGAGAGCACAAACAGCTTTGACATTTTTTGATGACACACTGTCTGCTGGTTGTCAAAGCGCTCACCTGGGATGTGGGAGAACTGGGTTCAAGTACCTGCTCCAGAGCATATCCCACTTCCCAGGTGAGTAACTTTTGGGCTGGGACTCTCACTCTCTCCTATTGGAGCAGTTCTACTGTATAAATAATTAAATATTCATTGGAGCAGGGACTTGAATCTGAGTCTCCCACATCCAAGGTGAGTGCCCTAACCAATGGGCTATAGTCAGTCTCTCTCTGTGACCTAATGACTATTTATTTATACAAACAGCTCTTGACATCAGAGATTGAGACTCATTTCAGAATACCTTATAGCAGGGGTAGGCAACCTATGGAACGCGTGCCAAAGGTGGCACACGAGCTGATTTTCAGTGGCACTCACACTGCCCGGGTCCTGGCCACAGGTCCAGGGGGCTCTGCATTCTAATTTAATTTTAAATGAAGCTTCTTAAACATTTTAAAAACCTTATTTACTTTACATACAACAATAGTTTAGTTATATATTATAGACTTATAGAAAGAGACCTTCTAAAAACATTAAAATGTATTACTGGCATGCGAAACCTTAAATTAGAGTGAATAAATGAAGACTCGGCACACCACTTCTGAAAGGTTGCTGACCCCTGCCCTATAGCCTGGTGGTTAGGGCATTCACCTGGCTTCAAGTTCCTGCTCTGAATCATGCATGCTTCCAGTTGTCTTGTGTGACAGGTATCAGATCTTAAGTGTGCTCAGAGGGTTTTAGGTGTGCTCAGAGCCTTTGGGATCAGGCCCTAGTAGCAAGATAGGTTTGAGAATCCTGCTTTGGGGCTCAACTTGAGTTAGGGGTCCAATCCACAATGTGGTGTCAGCATTTAAGCACTTGGGTCCCTTAGGCTCCTACTAGGTTAGATGGCGGCTGACTGGGGGTTTTGCAAAATACCAGTGGTGCTGAAAATGTTGGACGTAGGTATCTAAATGCCTTTGTGAATCTGGGCTATTAGCCCTGTTTCACAGGTAGGGAAACTGAAGCACAGAGCAATGAATGGACTTGACCAAGGTCCCCTAGCAGGTCGGGGCAGAGCTAAGTTCTCCTGACTACCACTGCTCCACTGTTAACCTTTTCTTCATGGCCTCAACTTTGTCCATAATTATTCTCTCTCTTCCTTGGTTCACAAGCATCCCCCTTCCCTTATAGAGAATGAAGAAGTTGTCTTGTGGCTTTTGGATGACTTCTGCTTATTTTTCTTGGACAGAGCCCCTTTCTGTTTGTACAAGGAGTCAAGATAAGAAACAGCATTTCTCCTCATTGGAAGATAAGTAACCTGTGCAGAAGGAAACTTTCCCAGAAGAGGAATAGAAAGAGGGATAAATGCTCATTACAGCCACAAAATAAATAAATAAAATCTG
Source organism: Emys orbicularis (assembly GCF_028017835.1). NCBI lineage: Eukaryota > Metazoa > Chordata > Testudines > Emydidae > Emys > Emys orbicularis. The sequence goes on along the minus strand of NC_088684.1, from coordinate 46,843,750 downwards.
GCTCCCTGCACCTGCAGAGCTACTGGCAGGCTGAGCAATTCTTAGCATTCTCTTCAAAGTGCTTGAGCTGTATGTGTCCTGAGGAAGAAGTGGGCAAGCCATTTGTGAATGATAATGGAGAAATGTAAAAAAAAAAAAAACTTCTCAGTTTCATCTTGGGCCTTCTTTTTCCACACAATGTGAAAGAACAGACGTCTTTATAAGCCAAATGCTTTAGTCACACACGAGTATATTTACACTTGGGAATAGTTCCCTTGACATGTGCTTTAAAAGAAGCACCTGCAGATGTGTTTGACTAGGGCCTATACATTATATACTTTTAATTTGTGTTAGTAGGGCTTACTGAGATTAGAGAAATAGCGGTGAAGTGGGTTTTGAAAAGATTCCTAGTGCCTGTGATGACTTTTAACACAATTGGTCCCAATAAATAGGTAAGCAGGTTTTGATTCTTTGTATTGTTTCAAACTAATTGGTACAACACTTATTCCTACTGGAACCGAACAAATGATGAAAGTTTAAAAATGGATATTTGAGGTGACCTGATTTCATTGAAGTTTTGTTTAAAATGAATATTTTCATTATAAAACAGTACAGTAACTTCATTCATGAATTTGGTACATGACAATACTGAAAAGCTCAGGTTCTCCTCAGCTTTGAAGACACCAACTTTGAAAATTCTAAGTAGCTTTGGAAACAGCAGCATGCTGATTATTTTGTTTAACAATTTAAGAGAAGTCAAGGGTTTATGTTAGATCTCTCATTCAGTGGTTGGGGCAAAGGCCTAAGAGCCAGATACTTAGGGTATAATGTATTCATGATGTCTCATCCAGTGCTCTCACAAGAGTAGCAGTTGACTATTGCCGACTTAAAGTTATATATTGGAATCTAGATCAAGCCTGTTATGAAAAAGCAGTATCTGGGTATTTAAAAAAAACTCTGAATACTTGGCATGTAAAAATAAATGTATGTTTGATAGCTGGCTATATAGGACAGCTGTAACCTACATTGATCATTTCAAAGTGGCAGTAACCATCTTGCTAACACATGGAACCTCATTTTCTGACTCTGAATAAGTTGGGCACAGTTTTCTTTAACAGTAATCAAAAAATAAATCACAAGTGTGAACACTGCTGCCATCCACAGACCTAAGTTTCTTCGACTATATCTAATGCTGTGCACCATGTGAATAAAAAGTTAACCAGACCTGTTAACTACAAGTCGAATCATAGCTAGCAGGTTCTAGACCGGCTTTCCTTCACCTGGTGTGGAGAGAGATTTTATTCTGAGCACACTAACAACAATGCTGTTTACCAGTTGGATAACATAGTTGTCAGAATAAAATCCCTGTCTCTAGTGGGCAGGAAAGTTTTAGAATTCTGCCATCCACAACCATCCTTACTGCTGTGGCTACTATTTCAAACCTAATAAGGGCAGAGTCATAGATAACATTTAAAATAAAACCCTGCATCCCATTAAAAGAGGCTTATAAAGTTTCACTTTAAATAACAGAGCCAGTTCTGTTGCAGAAATGCAAACAGGTGCTGAAGTTAAGTCACCTTAAGATTAAAGGGTTGTTTTAAACCACTGTAGGTAGTTTACAGTGTTATTAGAGCCATAAGAGGGATGGGGGTGAGGTAATCTCTTTCACCAACAAAAGTTGGTCCAATAAGAGAGATTGCTGCCCCCACCATGTCTGTTTTATGTAGTTTAAGTGTTTGTGCTTTGAGCCCTATTGTACAGCAAATTATTACTGTTACACAAAGAGCTAAACAAATTAACTGGGTCTTTTTTCAGAACAACAGAGTAATAGCAGAAGTGTATCTCAAACAGACAGAAGAAAGCTTGAAGTGAAGCCTTAAATATCTATAATGTTGTACTATAGCACTGCTTTGAAGCAAAGGAGTTTTAAGTCTTGAAACCAGAAATGTGGACTCTAGAAATGCCAAAACAACGTAAAACGGATTCTGTTTTCCTTTAATAAAAGCAGGACTTAAAACAATTGTTATAACAAGAGAATTTAAACCTCCTATACATATTGTACACTGGAAGCAGCAACCATGGTGTCAAGATGATTTTGCTGTAGGTTCATTGTAAATTCAAGAGAATTTATCTTCTCCTTTTCACATTAGGATCATATCTGCAGTAAAAGGGAAAAAATGTTATAAGTAAACAGATACCAACTATTTATTTCAGATATTCAAAGCTAAATGTTTGATTTAAACAGTTAAAAGTTGACATTTCATTTTCTGATGGGGGCAGGAGCACGCTTACTCCCACCTAAGTCAATAGATGTTGAGGGTGTTCAGCCTCTTGCAGCACTCTGTTTTTTATTGCCAGTAAAATAAAAAGGGTTACACCTGGACTGTGTGCCATTTCTAGAATTTGAGAGTGGTTTTGGTTAAAAGTAACTTGGTAACTTACTATCTTCTAGGATTTTTAGATGCTTTAATATTGCAATCAAATGAAAATCTGTAGACATATTTCACCATGAAAGCTGCTATTTCTTGCTGCAAGAATTTTCATAGGCTAATACTGAAAGGACTTCCTCTCAATAACAATGAAGTTACCGATAGTGACCATGTCATATGCTACAGCTCAGTTCACAGAAGCATTTACCAATTCCTTCCACTTCTCCTCCCACACTTGATTCTTCTCCAGCTCCTGCCTACCGCTTGATCTTTTAATTAACTTTTTTGATAGGGTACAAAATGATTAACTAGTGCCCAGGAATGTGTTTATACTTTGAATTCAAACCCTGTCCTTTTTTCTCTCCAGGCCTGCCTCCCACCCCCAGCCCAAAACACAAGCAAAAAACTTTGCTACTTTGCTTCTTTGCTTCTAACCTGCTTTGTTTTCACAGATGAATACGTTACAGCCACAACCGAGTGATCAGGCAGTTTTACTTCCCCTAAATCTGATTCCATTTACTAAGCTTTCTTCTCTCTCTCTCTCTCAGACAGGAAAATGTCTCAACTTGTGAGCCAATTTACATCACCACTTAACTAGAAATGTATTACAGGTCATTGCTGTTCCTAGGCAACTCATTTATCCTTTTTTGGGGGTGGGGTGGGGTGGGGGAAGGAAATGAACTGTGAATAACTATCACAGTCTGCATGCTGTTAATACACTCAGAATTTGGAAAGGCTCCTTACATGTTTGAATATGCTATAATACTGTATACTGCAAATCACTAATTCAGCTGGTGAATAACAAAGGTGTTCTGTAATAGCTTTTTTATAACAGGATTTTATTTTATTTTTTTAAAGAAATCACATTTTGTTTAAATTACACATAACTGATGCGATTCAAGTCCCACAGCTACTACTAGTTCCCTCAGATAGGGAAACTAAAGATCCAGCATATACTTTTTGGCTGAGTGGAGCAGGATGTTTGGCTATTTCTGCACTACGCAGCTTTTAGCGACAGGGTTGTGTAGCTACAGCTGTGTCGCTAAAAGGCACGCAGTGTAGCTGCTCTTTATCGGCTCTCGCCAAAGAGCTGTTCACACCAGCACTTGTCGTCGACAAAACGTTTGTCTTTTGGGGGGGTGTTTTTTTAACACCTCTGAAAGACAGTTTTGTCGTTCAGTTGCCAGTGTAGACATAGCCCTACACTCAACTTGATGGCATTTCTCCGCTTATCTGGCTGGCTATAATGCTGTATGCAGTAGTGTTGTAGCTGTGTTGGTCCCAGGATATTAGAGAGACAAAGCACGTGACATAGTATCTTTTATTGGACCAACTTCTTGGTGAAAGACAAGCTTTCAAGATACATAAAGCTCTTCAGGTCTGGGAAACGTGCTTAGTGTAACAGCTAAATACAAGGTGTAACAGATAATTTAGCATAAGTAGTTAACACATATTTCAAGGGACCATTCAAGGCATAGGCGCTGACTCCATGAGTGCTCCAGGGCTGAAGCACTCATGGGAAAAATAATAGCGGGTGCTCAGTACCCACCGGCAGCCGCGCAGATCAGTGCCTCCACCTTCACTCCCCAGCAGCCCCGTCGATCAGCTCCTCCCCAACCCTCTCAGCACCTCCCACCTGCCTCGATCAGCTGTTCTGCAGTATGCAGGAGGAACTGGGAAGGAGGGGGAGGAGTGGGGCAGGAAGAGGCGGGGCAAGGGCGGGGGAAGGGGTGGGGCCTGAGGGAGAGCGGGGGGTCAAGCATCCCCCAGCATCTGATTAAGCCAGTGCCTATGATTTAAGGTGAAGTGGCTTGTTACCCCTCCAGTTCGGTGGGGAGCAGTTGGGCAGGCAGTTTGTGGGCTACAGATTGTTGTAATAAGCCATAAATTCCACTCTTTCTGTTCAGTCCATGATTTTCAGTGTCTAGCAAAGTTATGAATTTAAGTTACCAAGCTTGTCTTTTGAAAACGTTGTGCAGGTTTCCTTTGAGGATGAGGACTGATAGGTCAGAGATTGAACACTTTTTGCTAAGTGATCATTCTCTCAGAGGTGACAAGGTGTTTTTGTCTTTTATCATTTTCCTGTGAGAGTTGTCGAGAGCGTAACTATTGTCTGGCTTCACCCACCTAGTTAGACATGCCAACTCTCGTAAACTGATCGTGAGAGTCATGATTTCTGAGTAAAATTAAGCCTCACACATGATCTCTCAATAGAACTCTCAAATGTCAGGATTTTTTTTCATATTTCCAGTCAAACAGGAGTTACCCCACCCTCAAGGAAGGAATGTGGTTTCTCTATCTGGCAGTTAATTCCAAAGTACTTTGAAAGACAATGAGAATTTATTTACATATCAGATAAACAAAGCTATCAAACTAACAAGTGGGGAGAAGAGACACTGTGGCTACACCCCAGCAGGGAAAAGAAACTTCATATGGGGCTATGTCTACACTACAGCTAACGTTGGCATAATTTACGTCGCTCAAGGGGGTGAATAAATCACCCCCCTGAACAACATAAGTTACACTGACATAAGTGCTGGTGTGGACAATGCTATGTCGATGGAAGAGCCTCTCCCGCTGACATAGCTACCACCGCTCGCGGGGGCTGCAGTAGTAAAGCTGACAGGAGAGCTCTCTCCTGTCAGCTTAAGAGCAGCTACACTAGTAGAGAGTACAAACTCTCTAGTGCAGCGGTTCTCAAACTATGGGTCAGGACCCCAAAATGGGTCGCGACCCCATTTTAATGGGGTCACCAGGGCTGGCATTAGACTTGCTCAGGCCCAGGGCTGAAGCTGAAGCCCAAGCCCCACTGCCTGGGACTGAAGCCGAAGCCCGAAGGCTTAAGCCCTGGGCAGTGGGGCTCAGCTTTCAGCTACAGCCCCGGGTGGCATGGCTCAGGTTACAGCTCCCACCATCCAGGGCTGAAGCCCCCAGGCTTTGGCTTTGACCTTGACCCCCCACAGGTGGCAGGGCTCAGGCTTCAGTCCCCCTTCTTGGGGTCATGTAATTTTTGTTGTCAGAAGGGGGTCACGGTGCAATGAAATTTGAGAACCGCTGCTCTAGTGAGCCCTGGGACATAAAGAAGGGGGAGGGCCAATCCTCAAATAAGCAATTGAATCAATTGGGGAAAAAAACAAAAACAAAAACCCCAAACAAAAAACCTCCTGCCATTTAAGAGTTCTAAAAGTGAGGCTTAATTTTACTTTGAAATCCTGTCAGCCGCCCCAGGTGTGGCCAGGGCAGCTGCTCCCCTACCAACCTGGGAAGTAGGAGAAGGGACCCCACTGCAGTCTCCCAGGCCTGGGGAGGGTGAAGAACACTAAAGAGCAGAGGTGAGGCTAGAGATTGCAGTGAGGAGGGTGGGGGCGCTGTATTGATGGTGGGTTCTGAGCAGATGGGATGAGTGCTGGGAGGGTGAACTGAGGGCGGCGGGGGTCGCTGGAGTACGGGAGCTGAACTGATAGAGGTGGTGTTGATGGGGACCGGAGGACTGAACTGAGGGATGGCTGAATTGAGGGGATTGGGTGGGGAGAGAACTGATGGGGGACTGGAGGACAGGATTAACTGTTGGGCAGGAGACAGGCAGATGTGGTAGTGAGAGCTCCTGCAGCAGGGCCAAAATCACCTTATCCGGTACTTGTGGGAGAGTGGGCAATACTAATTGTCCCATACACATACCCTGGGAATGGGTAGGGGAGTTCAAAAATCAAGAGACTGGCCTAAAAAACGCAATATAATCTTTTTTTAAAATGTCATGATTTTGGGGCCAATCATGATTTTTGTGGGTCCAACTCGATGTTTCATCTCTGGAAGCTGGCAATACTACGTAGTTGCTACTGGGGAATTTAGTGCCTCTCATGAAGTACACATGGATATAATGCTGTAATTTTTTGAGTTTTGCATCCGATCAATTCCAAACTCCCAGGGAATGTTCTAGGCAGCAATGGGCAGCAGCCTATTGATTGTGGTGAAAATTGGGAAGGGAAAATGGGTGAGCCCCTTGCATATGGTTATTAGACCCAGCAACTTCTGTAATTCTCTAGAGATCAAAGAACTGGCTGACGGCAGCCATCACCATCTTTCAGCATAACATCCACTGCACCCCTCACCTCTGCCCATCCTCCCAGTAGATTTTAACATGTTGACATTGTGAATGATCTAGTATCTCCTAAGATGGGTACAACAATACTGCAAACTATTAGCTCCCAGACAAAGAAAAAGAAAAAATAAGGGTGGGTGGGAAGAAGGGACATGCAGAGTCTTTGACAGGGGGACCAGATGTGGTAGCTAGGGAGTACACAGAACCGCTAGTAAATATTAAAACTAAATATCAAAAGCAGCATAAAAATAAATTGCAGCCTCGGTAGAATACTATGGTGAAGGGTGTTTTATAAAGGCAACAAAGAAAGTATTCTAACATGTTTGATGATAAAAATTGTGGCATTCTTTGATGATTTGTGCTCTTATTACTACCACTTCACAACAAACATTCTATGGCAAACAGCATTCTTTAATTCAGTTTTGCAATAATACTTGTAGACTAAGCACAAGATTTAGTCTCATATCTAGGGCCCTACCAAATTCAGGGTCCATTTTGGTCAATTTCACAAAGGATTTAAAAAATCATAAATTTCATGATTTCAGTTATTTAAAACTGAAATTTCACAGTGTTGTAATTGTAGGGGTCCTGACCCAAAAAGGTGTGTGTGTGGTACTGCAACCCTTACTTCTGCGCTGCTGCTGGTGGCTGGGAGCCCAGCTCTGAAGGCAGAGCCACCACCATCAGCAGCGCAGAAGTAAGGGTGGCATGGTATGGTATTGCCACCCTTACTTCTGCACTGCTACCTGCAGAGCTGGGCCCTCAGTCAGCAACCGCCAGTCTCTGGCCGCCCAGCTCTGAAGGCAGCAGTGCAGAAGTAAGGGTGGTATGGTATATTATGTATTGCCACCCTTACTTCTGCGCTGCTCCTGGCAAGGCGCTGCCTTCAGAGCTGGGTGTCCGTCCAACAGCCCCTGCTCTCGGCCGTCCAGCTCTGAAGGCAGCGCAGAAGTAAGGGTAGCAATACCGCAACCCCCCTATAATAATCTTGTGACCCCTCCTGCAACTCCCTTTTGGGTCAGGACCTCCAATTTGAGAAACACTGGTTTCCCCATGAAATCTGTATAGTATAGGGTAAAAGCACACAAAAGACCAGATTTCACGGTCCGTGACGCGTTTTGCATGGCTGTGAATGTTAGGGCCCTACTCATACATTATTCTACTGCCCAGGCATTTCTATTCTTTTTTACAGAGGAATTTGGATTCTGCAAATTGTGATTTTTGCATAATTTTGCCAACTGTAAAATTAAACAATCAGAGCTGGAATTTTTCTGGGTTCTGCCACCCCTAGTTAAAAGTTCCAACAGTAGCAGGTTTAACGAGCAATGAAAAATTAATTCTTTCTAAACAATCATATTGTTGGTGAAGTTGCAAATAAGGATTTAAGTGAATGTGTGTGAATTGAGAGTCACTCTTGTAATTACTGGGGGGAAAAAAGAGCTCTAGCAATAATCACAAAATACTTCATTCCAGGTTACAATCTATACATAAACATACAAGTAAACTATATAATTTACAATACATATCATACAATTTGCATATGTTGGAACAGTGCAGAAAAATACAGTGACTTTTAAAGAGAAAAACTGAATAAAGAGAAGCAGACTGCCTAGCAGTGGGCTTCCATTTTTGTTTATTATTAGAGATTGGGTTAAGACTCATGCCTAGGAAAAGAGGATGTAGAGAGGCAGAGAATGAACTGGCCAAGGAATAGTGTGGAAGAAGAATCTAATGTCTCTAAAGAGGGCAGACAGGGGAGGAGGAGTAAAAGTAAAATGAGGATATCAGCAGAAAACTGGTGAAGAGGGTTTATGGAAGAGAAGGTGCTTTACACAGGGTAGATTTACAGACGTACAAGATACAGCAGCATAACAATGTCTTGAGCCAGGATAAGAGATGTCACCTCACTCCTGTGGCATGGGCCCTGCCCCAAACAGAGGGATTCTGTAACTTGTAGTCCAATCAGGAGCCACAGAACCAGGGGAACTGTAGGCTTCTAACAGCATGCTGGGTATAAAAAGGCTTGCTTTATTCTGGAGAGAGAGATCAGGAAGATGGCAAGACCTGCTGAGAGTCTCTCTACCAAAAAGGAAACAAGGGAAGCGCAGTACTGATCTTTTCATGGAGAAAGGGCCGAAGCCTGGAAATGAATGGGGCAAAGGCCCATTTAGGAGCTCTGTTTGAAAAGGTATGAGCCCCCCTGTGAAAAGTGGAGAGGGTCCCCCCAGACTCTGATTACAGCACTATAACCCAAGCAATCTGCTTTTATTTTGGACTAGTTTTGTTTATGCTGGAAAGGGGAGTCTCTGGTTCAGCCAGAGCAAAACCTTCCAACCAATAGGGAGACAGGAACTGGCAAACTCTGATAGCAGGAAGGAAAGCTGCATCCTCACAAGTAGGAAAGTGACTCTTGATTCAAACTTAATGCCCAGGTTCCTGGAATTAGGGGCTAAAGTGGAGTTTATAGGACGGAGATGACGCAGCAACAATTCTATCTGAAAAGGCTCTAATTACCAATAAGACTAGTAGTTTTGAACATTACATTAAAAGGAGTCATGTATGGCCCAGGAACTGATGAAGTTTAAGGTATAAAGTAAGTTAGGAAAGAGCAGAAGAGGATGCCACGTTCTACTCAGATGTGGTATCAAGAAAGGAGGCCGCCAATGGAGCATTAGCCATCATGGTTTAATTAGAAAACTGAAATTTGTCCAGAAAATAAGTGAGGTGATGTATAACATATCAGACCTTTTAAAAGCACTAACAAAAAAATCCCTTACCTAAAGAGATCATCAGCAAGTGATTCCTCTCTTGCATGCCGATTCTGTTCCTGACAAAATAAAGTAAATCTCTTCAATAATGTTCATACTAACACAACAGTCCTGTACTGAGACATCTTGCTGTGAATACGTCACATACAATGCGTTTTACAGGAATGTCAGATTATGATTTTCAATTCTTAAAGTAGACCATAGTTACAGAAACCAATCTGAAAAACGATCAGACACTTGTGGGAATGTCATCACTGTAGTTAGTCTTAGCCCATGCTCTTACATGTTTTTGCCCAAACCACTCTCATCCACACACAAAACCCTCAAGCATGTGCTTATTTGGACTTTGAATTTATGCTTGCTTGCATGGGTAGGGGTACGGATTAAAGCCAGAGCTGTGGTTTAACTCAGGCTAGAACTTGCCTACTTTGCAGTGAAGATGCAGGCAAGATCACTCGTGTGCTGAAAGTCCTACAAAACCCTTTCCCACAATTTCCTCCAAAGGACCGAGAAGTTCTCCCACAATTTACTGGAAAAGAATATTAGAGAGTTTCTGCACAAAAAACCCATAGGCTGTGCCCCCAGACATTCATGGATGAGGGCAGTAATAATGAGGACACAGTAACAGAGGGACAGCTTTGTTGTGGGAATGCTCATACTCAGGCTAGGCTAACTCAAATGCTCAGACCCAGGTGCCAATTACCTGGGCTAACTGCACAGTGTAGCTGTCCTGTGTCAGACAAAAATGAAGGGGATGGAAAAATATCCAGGGCTTTACATTACTTGTCATGACGGAACTTTCAGAAGCAGGAATGTCAGACTAAAACTGCAACAAGCAGAAACCTATTGGTCACAATTTTGAGTTTTGTCACAATTAGTTTTAAACTCTGAAACTAGTTCAGCGGTGGTGTGAAGGCAGACTCCTTTACACAGTGTCAAGTAGCTGTAAGTTAACGTAACTTATGCCAAGGAGATGCAAGTTAAAGTAATGGATGACCTACTTTAGTTTACAACTACCTATACCTTCCTGCTACAGAGTTTTTTCATTCAGTGCTATCATCTTTCAGCAACTGAGTCTGCAAAGCACCAACTTTGAATTTGAGTAATTAAGTCTCTCTAATACAGTGATGAGTTACAGGGGTGCGTAAGTGGTATGTTGTGAGTCTAAGTTAAAATCTATGCTATCTAAGTGTAACATGTATGCTTTGGTGGCGAAAAGGGAAGGGGCAAAAGGAGCTGCAAATTTCACCATTTTAAACTGTCCTATGAGTTTGATCCCTTGTGTTGCTATAAAATTTTTAAGAGTTGAGCCGGAGAAGTGCTGAACATCCACAACTAAAGACAATACAAGCCGCAGAGCTTTAGCATCTCTCAGGGTTAGGCCAACATGCTGGCATGGTACCTTTTTACGCAAACTATATTCTGAACTTTAAAAAATTTGGGTAACAGCATACTCTCAAACTGTGGTCTGCTGACCTCTTCTAACCGGAGTTGCTTCTGTCATGGGAGTAAAGCATCTATGGCTGTTTTCAAGAGGGGATACTTTGTTAATTGGAATCCAGGTTATGATTAATTTTAGGGCTTCCAAAGGCTTTTTTAGCTACCTGAGCTGGAGGGTGAGAGGGGAAAAAGGAGTCAGAACCTCTCTGCTCCACTGCTCGTGTCCTTCATAGGTGTGCCTCATATAAATTCAACAATGAGTAAATTTGTGGTGGATGCCAAATTAGGATAACAAGCACCCAAGACAACAAATTTCAACGTGGCCAGGCGAGATTATGCAGTGCTTTACTGCAAGGTAAAATCTAGCGCTGAAATCAACTGCTAAAATCAGGGAGAGGAAATAAGCAGCAAATACAGAAGTGGGAATGGAGTAAAAAACTCAAGAAGTCCCACCTATCACATTTTCTCCTTAATACTGTCTTATTACCTTTCCAATTAACCAAGTAATACTGATACCACAGGAAAGATATGGAACCTGGAGTGGGAGATTGGGATGGGATGTGGCCCGTGAGAGGAGCTTTTTTTAAAGAAGCAGCACACAAAATGAAAAAGTTGAGAACTGCTACAGCAAGATATAAATTACATACAAATGGCAATCTGTTCTCTAGTGAAAAACACAACATTCAGTCTCCTGATTACAACATGCACATCTCTTATATATTTTTCATCTGAATATCAACTGCATTCTAGTCTGTGAGCAGACCATCAGCAGTGCTGCACTGAGCACCTTGAATGCTGAGGTCGCTGAGCTTGTTAATGTAAAAACTTTCACAGCCACACTCAGAATTCATGCAGGGCTGAGCCTCAATAAAATGTTTATTTTACTCAGTCATTAAAATCACTTTCTCCTAGGTCAGTGCCTTTTCCTTTACAGCAGTCTCCTCTGTACCGACAGTGTGAAAGATTTAAACATTTTATTTAAATTTTTATTAATATTACATATCAGATTTATCCAAAAGAATCAGTAGAATGTCAGCCTTATCATTGAACCCCTTTTGTTTATTTGGGTCACATCCCTAACACCTTTTTGGATGTGTTAAGTGGCAGATTTGTTCAGCATATAGGCTCAACTTTTAGTACAGAGCTGCCCTGTTCTTGGGAAGGACTGCAGTTGTTTTGTTGCCTGGAAAGAATTCCTTACCTCCATTTCCTGCCTTAACCATTCTTCCAACTGTGAATTCTTTTTGGCATGGTGACCTATCAGATCTGATCCTCCAATAATGTGTGGAAGTTGTCCTGCTCCAGGATAAGGTACCTGTTGGACAAGAAATGTTTGCTGTTATAGTGCAGGCTGACAACCGTGCAAAACAAGAGTAGTCACCTCTAGTAAATTTACATTGGATGAAAGGCAGAATACCTTTCATCCAATTTGTCTAACAGTATCTGTGCAATGAATAGTTCTACTTAAATAGCACACCACCTGCAAACCTCCCCCCAAAGAAAGACCTGTGACTAGTTATATTTTTAATCTGTTAAATTAATAAGCTAATACATTTTAAATGCATTTGAAAACAACAGAAACTGATATTTTAAGTTTCTAATCCAGTCTGATGTAGAGAAGAACTTGTAATGCAGAACGGAAAGGATGATACATTCAAAGATATTGCATGTTCTATTGAACAATTTTAAAATGCTACTTGGAACTATGGTAGGTACAATATTTTCATACAAATGTGATTTTCAAGATGACCATGTCCATTTAAAGGCATTTACATTTTTTACTTAAATGTAGTGTATTGCATATCTTAGATTACACTGCACTTTCTCTTTAAATTCTGGGCTGAAGCTATATTCCTACAATGAACACAAAGTTTTGTAAAAGTCACTCTCAGAACCCAGTTGATCTTAGTTTTATAAGACATGCATTTTAGTAGTATGTTTAGAAATCCAAATTTTCGTAGTCAAAACGTAAAACTTCAAGCCAATATATGTTCTCAATAGGTTATTTGAAAGTGACACAACAAGCCTAAGAGGAGATACAACCTGAAGTTATAATACTGTTCAAGATCACAGTATCATTTAATGAGTCAGCTTGAGTAAGAACTGCACAAGCCTCCAAAAAGAACACAGGTCTCTAGGTAATCATCTGGTGGGAGCAGAGACGACCCGTGCCTGCTGATGGGGGGAGGACGCGGGTGAGGGCATGCTCAGTCCATGTGAGCATGCTCAGTACAAGTCAAGGAGCAAATCTGGGGGGCACGTGACTCCGCATGCCCCCCCCCCCCCATGGGTTGCCTGTGGGTGGGAGGTAACCTTCTCTGGTATCTGTCTGATAAATTAATACAAAAATTGCCACAGTATTTTGCTCTTTACCACAATGGTGACAGTAAGTTAATAAAATATAAGTGGAAGTAGAATTTCTAAGAATGCCTTTCATCTAATAACATTTCTATTGTATTAGCAGCACTTACATAGCTATTTCAAACAGTGCCATCTTGTGGCAGTTTAAAATATGCACTCACCTTTTTGAATTTCTTAAAGTTGTTCAGTTGCTTATAATTGATTTGTGCAGCAACAAGACTATTTGGCCTTGGATGGCTAACAACCAGTGATCTAAATTCAGTCAACAAGAGTCTGCTGGGCAGATTGCTGGAGACATCTTGAAGTCCGTCAGTGTTCTTGTGAGAGGAAAAAGGGGAAAGGAGAACTTCAAGTTGTTCAGTAAACTAAGAGCCTATTTTTAAGAGATCAGAGAATGTACCCTTGACGGGTTAGAAATGGAAGGCAGATATTAGCTCAGAACATAACAGTCTAGATAAGGCTTAAAATTTAAAATTAGATTTCTAGTAAACTAAGGCTAAACTTAAGTGTTACCCCCACTCTGGGGAAACTCGGACCCAGGTGATTCCTCCCCTTGCCATGTGGCTGTGGGGGGAAAACTGCAGGGAGGAACGAGATTTGGGCTTGGGTCTACACTGCAGCTGGAGATACAATTCCCAGCTCAGGCAGATGTACAAGCACTAGCTTTGATCAAGCTAGCACGCTAAAAATAGCAGTGTAACCACTGCAGTGTGGACAACATCATGAGCTAGGTTCAGTGGTGTGCAAACTGTGGGGCACACCCAGAGGAACATTCGGGGGGCAAGTGGCGATGCCAGGCAGCTCGTGCCAGCTCCATGCAGTAGGGCCTGGGCCAGCCCCCATAGGGGAAGTGGGGAGAGAGCGCCACCTCCACCCCGACTCACCTCAGCGGGCCACCCAGCCTGTGGATCAGTGTGCCACGACAATTTCCACCCCCAGCAGGCTCCGTGCCCAGCTCTGGCTCCGCCCCCAGAGACCATCACACGTGGTTTCCCCCACCCTGAAAACCAGAGGAGGGTGGGGCAGAGGAGAAGGTATTGGCCCTGCCCTAGCAGTGAAAGACTGGCTGGAAGATAGAATAAGCCTGGTGCAGAGGAGGCCTTGGCTGTGCAGTAGTGTGTGTGTGTGTGTGCGCGCGCGTGAGTGTTTGGAAACAACAGATTCCTTTAATGGTAAGGGGGTGGGCGCGACTGGAAAAGTTTGCACACCACTGGACTAGTCGACTGAGTACGTACTTGGTGTCTCAGAGGGGACTGTATGCCGGCGCTTAGCTCGTGATGCTGCCTGCACCACCATGGCTACCCTGCTATTTTTAGCAAACCAGCTTGATCACAGCTATCGTGTATACACCTACCCGAGCTGGAAATTGCATCTCCAGCTGCAGTGTAGATGTACCCAGAGACTCCAGCCCATAGGAGCAGCTGCAGAAGCAGCCAAATCAGGGACCTTTGGACATTCAAACAACTTTCTACGGTTCTGACTGGACTTTCTCTGCCCTGTGCTGATTGGCTGTTTGCTTCAACCCTCTTCCCCTCATGATCTCTTCACGTCATCTTCACTCCACACCTACTCTCTTAACTACTTCTCCCCTGCCCTGTCCTCCACACACACCCTTTCTTTCAGTGCCCCTTCTTCCTTCATTTTCCCTCTAATTAGCTGATCTTCCAACCCCTCAAAATTATGGAACCAATATGACATTTGCTGCCATCATATTTTTACTTTGCTTGTGTGTTATACCCCTTCACCCACCCTGTGTCTGTCTGGGCTATTCAGATTATAAACTCTTTGGGACAGGAATTCTACTACTATTTGTACAGCACCTAGCACGAGGGCCTATTCTTGGCATATGACTACCATAATAAACAAGGTTAATAATAATATTTTGGTTAAGGGTGTGATTTATTCTACTGTAATAATTTTATGCCACTGAAAGCCCTATTATTGACACAGTTACACCAATATAAAAGATGACTTCTACTGGTGTATTTATCTCCCTTCCCCTATGGTAATAATCTACATGGGATAAGCACTTTTATACCAATGTAACTGCATCCACATAAGAGAAGTTGGTGGTGTACCTGTACGTCTTTGACTATATACTGATATAGTTAAAGCGGTACAACTTTTATGTTTAAATAAGCCCTCATTCATCAAACCCTCCTATGTCCACTGCACACATATGAACTTAGTTTTAAAAGCAAAAAACTGATACATTTCCTTCACATTTCTGAGTATTAACTAATGCTAGGTATTCCTTACATTTGACTAGTTTCTTACCAAAACTGATGATTCTTGCTTAATCTCAATTTTCTTCTTTGAAGTTGGAACAGCGCCAAGTTCATTTTCCTGCTGTTTGACCAAACAATTTTAAAGAGCAATCATTGTAAATGTAAATTATGACTGCATATTTACAAAAAAAACCCTAAAATACCCTGGACATATACTTTAGCAATGCATTGTTCTAATAAAACCACTGTCCCTGGTTTGTTCAGATTACCTTTTTTAGTATAAGAAAACAAGTATTTTTCCTTAAGAATTCATAATTCCTAAAATCGTACCAGTAAGGATTATGAAAATCACTAAATTTTCAGGTATGAATCAAACTATTAGTTTTCTATTTTAAAGTATATCCCAGAGTTCATGGTCAGGAAATAACTAAATGTAAGTGTCAATTTGGGAGCAATTGTGATTAGGATCAAGGCTAGTCTCCTCACAGCCTGTAGTTAAAGAAGGGAAAGCATAATACTACACATCACAATTTTACTCAATAGCTAATAACTTCTCTAAGGCTTTTCTATTTCTGCTATAAAGGTGTGTTGATGTCACAAATGATGTTTGTTATGAAAAAATCAGGTGGGGAAGGTGCTAGTATCAACTCAACGTTTCCTAAAGTGTTTACTTGCAGTGGCCCAAGTGGTCAGATTAGATTAAAATTTTGCCTTTTATCAAAAGTCCCCTGTCATTTTTGGCTCAATACCAAACATGTTCTTTCACACCAGAAAACTAAAGCCTTGTCTACACTTTTACCTCAGCCACATGACCAGAATCTCAGTACAAATCAGACTTTGCACCCTCAGATTCCAGAAAGTGTCCAAAAACACGTATCTGACCTCTGAAAAGGGACACAAACAAAAAAAGGATTCCAGGCCACAGTTATCAGGCAAGAACTTGTCTACCACATGAAGAATTAAGCTTATAATAAATTCTTTAGTTACTATGTCTAAAGAAACTTAAGAAGTGCTCTCTTTCAGGTGAATGTCATCAGCTTCCTTTATTTCAACAAACAAGTAATTTTCGGTGCTGACCTTCCATAATATAGGTGAAGTGGGGGGATTCTTTACTGTATAATGTGGAGAGTTATTTGACGCAAATAAAAAATTCCATTATTATTATTACAGCACTTAAGCCATGTCTACACTAGATCATTTTCCCACCAGTGTAGATTAAGCTTCAGCAACTTGTGGTGTTTTTACCACTATGTCAATTAAACCTAATCCTTGCTCCCTTAACACCGCCACATACACACACTTGTCCCCTATGCTTTTAATAATATCCTTCTCCCAAGCATCTTCTCTTGTCCTCCTCCAAGTAACTTATTTTTAATTAGACCAAACATCCAGTGCCTTCTATTCTTCCTCTAGGACTTTACTTCAATCTCAAATTTAAAAGAGTCAGTAATCACAAGCTCATAACCACACAATCAATCACATGAGCCTTTATTTGTTATAACCCTTATTCCTCCATTTGCCTGCTGCCATCACTCACATTGTCTAACTTTGATTATACACTCTTTAGGGTAAGAACTAGGGTGACAAGATTCCCAATATTAGGAGCTGTCTTGTATATGCAACTATATTTCCTCCTCCTTCCCCTGGCGGAAAAAAAAGTGTCATGATTTTTCACACTTGCTATCTGGTCACCCAAGTAAGAACAGTTTTACATTTCTACAAATTTTGTATACATTTATGGTGCTATATAAATGTTAAATAAGAACATTTAAAACTCTGGTTTCTTTCTGCAATCTGAAGATAAAAAAAGTTGTGTAACCTGTGTGTCCAATATCTGTTGTTTAGCTAAAGGTCACAGCATGCTAATCTGGGACTAGTTTTGTTGCCACATTCTTGGCTTTTCCAAGTGGCATGCTTTCAAAACTTCAGAATGTACCTCTAGAAAAGGAGTTTTCATTGGCGAGCAACATTAGTTAATTTACTATTGTGCATACAAGTGTGTCTGATTTATTGTGGCAGCCCAACAAAGACTGATATATGGAGTCAGCATACAGAAGAGCATGTTTGGGGGGGGGAAATGGGATAGTGCTTTACTTAGGAAAGAATCTCTGTGGCAAACAGAGGCATATTTCCAAAGGGGGAAAAAGAGAAAAAAGTCACAAGAGCTGTTTACATTCAACCAAAATGTTTCAGATACTCATCACTTACAGTGATTTTCATAAACCCATAAGGTTTGCTAAAATATTTAAGCTGCAATATACTTATAGTTTAAGAAAAATAGTGAAGAAATTAACCCCATATCAGATCAGACATCTGTCTATGCAGCTTAGTATCTCTGTTTCACATATGGGGCGTAGCTATTTGAGAGCTATTAGGTGAGAACGCTAAGAATACATAATGATCTGACAATATATCATCTTGCTGACACCCAACACACAGGTACAGAAATTCTCTGGCTGGAAAGGAGCTTGACACAGTTTCTCCTGGGAATTCAGGAGCATAACAGTTAATAACAATAACTGCACACTGTACTAAAAAACTTCTCTTCAGGACAGGAAAAGGATTGGCTGTTCTGCTTACAAAGGCTGTATTTCTTTAACAAGAGCAAATTGACAACTTCAGAAAGAAAGTATGAAGTGTAAATAACTGATGCCGGTTTAAAGTTACAAAGTGCCTCCATCTGGGGAAATAAACTCTAAAAACGCTACAGGATAGTGACTTCTGGAGAGCAAGGAAGTCTATACACCTCTACCCCGATATAATGCGACCCGATATAACACGAATTCGGATATAACGCGGTAAAGCAGTGCTCTGGGGGGGGGGGGGGGGGGGCAGGGCTGCGCACTCCGGCGGATCAAAGCAAGTTCGATATAATGCGGTTTCACCTATGACGCGGTAAGATTTTTTGGCTCCCGAGGACAGCGTTATATTGGGGTAGAGGTGTATTTTAACTCATTCATCAAAATATTTACATAAAATCCCCAGACTATACCTACTGCTCGTTTATAACGGCATGAGAGCTAATATAATGCATTCAAACTGCTCAAAGCTGGTATCTGTTCTTAAGCTGCATTTGTCTCTGTGCTAACAGTCTAATCTTGCAAGATGCTGCTGCACAGGCTCCTCCAATGATGCTGTAACTTGCAGGATCAGGTCCATAACAAGTGATTAATAAAGAACATTACTTACCAATATCCTATTGGCTTCTTCTTGAATTACATTTTCTTCTTCAATCCTTTCCCCCTTCGTTTCCAAACGTCTTTTTTTCTGCATATTGGTTCCATGCTCCTCACCACAATCCCCCATTTCAGCTTCCCAATCCAGCTCTTTGCTCCCAAACACAAGCTCTAGTGTAGCTGCATCCTCAACTAAATCACCTAACTCTTTTCTCTTCTTTGATGCAGGCTTTTCACTGGAAACATTTTTAGTAACAGTTTTATCTTTCTCTGATTTGCTACTTTCTATTGCAAGCTTTAGGCTTGT
Organism: Emys orbicularis; assembly: GCF_028017835.1. Classification (NCBI taxonomy): domain Eukaryota; kingdom Metazoa; phylum Chordata; order Testudines; family Emydidae; genus Emys; species Emys orbicularis. Next base: position 46,824,963 of record NC_088684.1, on the reverse strand, counting down.
ATCTACAGGCGAAAGGTTTGTTTTCAGGTCCAAGGTATATTGTTCCTTTTGAGTCTGTTCCACTTTACTTTTCCACATCAAGGAAGTTGTGGGTTGGGTTTGACTGGAAAGAGGAGATGATTTTTCCTCCATCTTTGCCAGTTTAGGTACAGATGTTTCTCCCTCTTCAATCCTTTCCCTTAGCCAGAAAGAAACAAAGAATTTTTCAACATGATAAACTCAGTAAGTGAACAACGCACAATGACTGAATATGAATCCAAAAATCCACAAGTGATGATTTTCTTCATTTTGATTTTGTAATGTTGCTTACGCATTTAGAGTACTTGGTTGTGTGCACTGTGCTTAGCTATATGTTGGGTGTCCATGGGAGTTTGTTACAGAGATGAACCACCTGCATGAACATTGCATAATACAAGTGGGAGTTAAGGCAATCTTTATTTATATGCCTCAACTGACGATTTTCTGCATTTTTCATGATTGTGTTGGGATTTGAATCTGAGCAACCTTAGCATACACTTTTCTGTTTGGGGAAACAGATACCTAGAAATGGCCAGTTTAAAATAAAAAATGAATAGAGGAATTCAATTTCTTAGTGAGGTAGTAAAATCTACATTGGGAATAAAATGTATGCCCCTTGAACTAAAACAAATTACTTTCTAAAACAAAAATAGCACCATCTGACAATATGAAAAATACCCCCCCCCCAAAAAAAAAAAAAAAAAAGAATTTCCGTGAACATACCTTTTCTTTGGAGCTGCCTGGAAATAATGTTTAATGGAGTTAGACTCTTGCTGTGAAGCTCTCTCTCTATTTCTATTAACTCCTAAAATTTTAGAGGGTGAGAGGGGTTGACTTTTTTGGTCAACCACAAGCGTTCTATGCATCCTGGGTAATACCGTCCCTGTATTTACACTGCCACTAGTGCTGGGAGTCTCCTTTACACTGGTTATATTCTGTGAATACATTTTGTCTCTTCGATCCATTTTGGGAGTTTTCTCTGTCTCCTCTCCGCTTATCTCCATACTACACAAAAGGGAGGAAAAAATACTAAGTAAACATACAGGCAATCATTGTAGAAAGAGCATACACATTACAGAGCACCACAGTAATGCAGCTGTACCTGTGGTATACAACGAACACTTATGGAAGCTATATAAATTAATATTAATACCTGCTATGACTAGATGATCTAGATAATTATGAAATTGCTTTAGAATTCTGAACATGGTTACAACAGCCAATCAGATCTGCTGCATCACCAATCGCATCTTCTAGTGTCAAACCTGATGCCCCAGCTGGCTTTCTTGCTGTACCCTATCACTTCAAGACAGAAGTTGGACCACTGTGGACAGTTTACTTTTGCAAGTTAGGGAGTGCCGCATCAAATGCTGAGCCCCACTGACTATGGCAAGTCTATAACTGGCTCAAATTTCCTCTGACATGGTAATAGCCTTATTTATAGACATCAACTTAGGAAACTATTTCAAGGTGTACTTTACCATGGTTCTTCTGGTTCTGTGTCAGCTACATATGCTCTATCACTTGTAGTAACAGGCATTATGGTCTCATCTACAGTCGAACTCTGAGAAAGGGTTGGATGCAGAATAGCTGATCCTGGACTAACCAGCTGTTTGGCTGCAAGTTGAACATATGGAACAATTAAAAAGTTAGCATTCTTCCTGTGGCTCTGTGTATGTATAAGCCATTATTACAGTACTATTTCTGTTAACTGATTTTAATTATAAATCCACACAGATTCAATAGTTAACATACAACTCCAGGCAGTGTGCTGCTTGCCTGGAGCTAGAATTCAGGATGTGACGGAGTGTCTGCGGAGACTGATCAAGCCCTCGGACTGCTACCCCTTCCTACTTCTCCTCGTGGGCACCAATGATACTGCCAAAAACGACCTTCAGCAGGTCACCGCAGACAACGTGGCTCTGGGAAGAAGGTTAAAGGAGTTTGAGGCACAAGACGTCCATCCTCCCTGTTGAAGGAAAAGGCCCAGGTAGGGACCATTGAATTGTGGAAGTAAATGCGCGGTTACGCAGGTGGTATCGGAGAGAGGGCTTTGGATTCTTTGACCATGTGATGTTCCAGGAAGAAGGAGTGCTAGGAAGAGATGGGATCCACCTAACAAAGGAAGGGAAGAGCATCTTCGCAGGCAGGCTTGCTAACCTAGTGAGGAGGGCTTTACACTAGGTTCACCAGGGGATGGTGACCTAAGCCCAGAGGTAAGTGGGGAAGTGGGATACCAGGAGGAAACACAAGGAGGAAGGTGCAACAGGATAGGTCTCCTGATTCACACTGAGAAAGTAGAACAATCGACTAGATATCTTAGGTGCCTGTACACGAACGCAAGAAGCCTGGGAAACAAGCAGGAAAAATTGGAAGTCCTGCACAGTCAAGGAAATATGATGTGATAGGAATAACAGCAACTTAGTGGTGTAACTCAGATGACTGGAGCACTGTCATGGATGGGTATAAAATGTTCAGGAAGGATAGGTGGGGGAGAAAAGGTGGAGGAGTTGCACTGTATGTAATAGCTCAGTATGATTGCTCAGAGCTCCAGTATGAAACTGGAGAAAAGCCTGTTGAGAGTCTTTGGGTTAAATTTAGAAGCGAGAGCAACAAGGGTGATGTCGTGGTGGGCGTCTGCTATAGACCACCAGACCAGGAGGATGAGGTAGACGAGGCTTTCTTCGGACAACTAACAGAAGTTTCCAGATCACAGGCCCTGGTTTTCATGGGGGACTTCAATCACCCTGACATCTGTTGGGAGAGTAATTCAGTAGTACACAGACCATCCAGGAAGTTTTTGGAGAGCGTTGGGGACAATTTCCTGGTGCAATTGCTGGAGGAAACATGTAGGGGCCATGCTCCTCTTGACCTGCTGCTCACAAACAGGGAAGAATTGATAGGGGAAGTAGAAGTGGGTGGCAACCTGGGCAGCAGGGACCATGAGATGGTCGAGTTCAGGATCCTGACAAAAGGAAGAAAGGAGAGCAGCAGAATACAAACCCTGGACTTCAGAAAAGCAGACTGACTCCTGCAGGGAACTGATGGGCAGGATCTCCCGGGAGGCTAATATGAGGGGAAAAGGAGTCCAGGAGAGCTGGCTGTATTTTAAAGAAGCCTTATTGCGGGCGCAGGAACAAACCATCCTGATGTGCAGAAAGAATAGCAAATATGGCAGGCAACCAGCTTGGTTTAACAGAGAAATCTTTGGTGAGCTTAAACACAAAAAGGAAGCTTACAAGAAGTGGAAACTTGGACAGATGACTAGGGAGGAGTATAAAAATATTGCTTGAGCATGCAGAGGTGTAATCAGGAAGGCCAAAGCACAATTGGAGTTGCAGCTAGCAAGGGATGTGAAGAGTAACAAAAAGGGTTTCTACAGGTATGTTGGCAACAAGGAGGTGGTCAGGGAAAGTGTGGGAACCTTACTGAATGGGGGAGGCAACCTAGTGACAGATGATGTGGAAAAAGCTGAAGTCCTAAATGCTTTTTTGCCTCGGTCTTCACAGACAAGATCAGCTCCCAGACTGCTGAGAGGAGGTGAGAAGCCCTCAGTGGTGAAAAAACAGGTTAAGGACTATCTAGAAAAGCTGGACATGCACAAGTCCATGGGTCCAAATCTAATGCATCCGAGGGTGCTGAGGGAGTTGGCTGATGTGATTGCAGAGCCATTGGCCATTATCTTTGAAAACTCATGGTAATCGGGGGAGGTCCCAGACGATTGGAAAAAGGCAAATATAGTACCCATCTTTAAAAAAGGGAAGGAGAATCTGGGGAACTATAGACTGGTCAGCCTCACCTCACCTCAGTCCCTGGAAAAATCATGGAGCAGGTCCTCAAGGAATCCATTCTGAAGCACTTGGAGGAGAGGAAGGTCATCAGGAACAGACAACCAGGATTCACCAAGGGCAACTCATGCCTGAGCAACCTGATTGCCTTTTATGATGAGATAACTGGCTCTGTGGATATGGGGAAAGCGGTGGATGTGATATATCTTGACTTTAGCAAAGCTTTTGATACAATCTCCAACAGTATTCTTGCTAGCAAGTTAAAAAAGTATGGATTGGATGAATGGACTATAAGGTGGATGGAAAGCTGGCTAGATCGTCGGACTCAACGGGTAGTGATCAATGGCTCGATGTCTAGTTGGCAGTCGGTATCAAGAGGAGTTTCCCAGGGGTCGGTCCTGGGGCTGGTTTTGTTCAACATCTTCATTAATGATCTGGATGATGGGATGGATTGCACTCTCAGCAAGCTCGCGGATGACACTAAGCTTGGGGGGAGAGGAAGATACACTGGAGAGTAGAGATAGGGTCCAGAGGGACCTAGACAAATTGGAGGATTAGGCCAAAAGAAATATGATGAGGTTCAACAAGGACAAGTGCAGAGTCCTGCACTTAGGACAGAAGAATCCCATGCACTGCTACAGGCTGGGGACCGACTGGCTAAGCGGCAGTTCTGCAGAAAAGGACCTGGGGATTACAGTGCACGAGAAGCTGGATATGAGTCAACAGTGTGCCCTTGTTGCCAAGAAGGTTAATGGCATATTGGGTTGCATTAATAGGAGCACTGCCAGCAGATCGAGGGAAGTGATTATTCCTCTCTATTTTGTACTGGTGAGGCCACATCTGGAGTATTGCGTCCAGTTTTGGGCCCCCCACTACAGAAAGGATGTGGACAAATTGGAGAGAGACCAGCGGAGAGCAATGAAAATGATTAGGGGGCTGGGACACATGACTTGCGAGGAGAGGCTGAGGGAACCGGGCTTATTTAGTCTGCAGAAGAGTGAGGGGGGATTTGATAGCAGCCTTCAACTACCTGAAGAGGGGTTCCAAAGAGGATGGAGCTAGGCTGTTCTCAGTGCTGGCAGATGACAGAACAAGGAGCAATGGTCTCAAGTTGCAGTGGGGGAGGTCTAGGTTGGATATTAGGAAAAACTATTTCACTAGGTGAAAGCACTGGAATGGGTTACCTAGAGAGGTGGTGGAATCTCATCCTTAGAGGCTTTTAAGGCCCGGCTGACAAAGCCCTGGCTGGGATGATTTAGTTGGGGTTGTTCCTGCTTTGAGCAGGGGGTTGGACTATGTGACCTCCTAAGGTCTCTTCCAACCCTAATCTTCTATGATTCAATGAACTTCAAGAACCAAATCCTAGGACTCTTTCTTGGTCAAAAATACCACTGAAATGAAAGTCAATGACAGTTTTGTTTGAGTAATGATGGACTGTAGGATTCTGGTCCACAGTATTCTCATCAGTATAATAAATACTTTAATATTAAACAGTCATTGGTATAGCACAAGACCCAGCCGTACATATCATAAAACACAACATTCAAAAAACAAGAAATCTAAACTGATTATGTGGTAGTTATTTTTTCAGGTTATTTATGGCCCCTCAGGATTACTACTATTTAACTTGCATCTAAAGTGCAAGAAGGGATCCTATGACGGAATACACCGGCTAAAGGAAAAGTTTATTCCTGACCCCGTTGGTCAATGATTGACTTACGCCATGAAGCAGGACGGTTTATATCCCTTATGCATTTTTATCCTAACGTAAATGTGGTTGTTTACATTATCCGTATAAATATTAAATCCTTTTTTGAATCCTACTAATTGTTTGCCATTAATGGCAACAAGTGCTGCAAGCTAAGAAATTATTTCCTTTATTCAGTTTTAAATTTTTTGCTTCTCATTTTGATCAGATGTCCCTTTATTGTTTCATGTGAGACAGTAATAAGGAGCACCCAGTATACATAGTGAATCTCATTTGTTACTTCACTCTATCATGTCCTCAATTAATCACCTCTTCACTGAATGAAACAGTATTAATCTTTATAATCTTTTCACATATGCAGTCTTCCAAGTCTCTAAATCATTTTTGTTGCCCACATCTGGCCCCCTTCCATTTCTGCTGTACCTTTTTTCTGATGAGATAACCAGAAGTGAACACAGCACTCAAAGTGTTATATAATGTTATATAATGGTATTATATTTTCAGTATTTTTTCTTCTATAGTCTCTTTTTGTGGGTGGGGGTGGGGGTGGGGTGGGGAGGTGGAAGGTAGAATGGGGATTTGCTGCCATTGCACACTGAGCTGTCTATAATCATGTGCAGGTCTCTTTAGTGAGTGCTTACACTTTAATTGTTTTGCTTTGCCCTGCTGCGAAAGACAAGTTGACTCATGCTTTCTTACAGTACTTGGTACTAAATGTTTGGGTAAGACAGTTTTTAGTGACCTTTGAACTCTGGAATTGTTTCCTCCATTAGATTTTAAGTGTGATGACCTTCATGGCCTGGAACAAAGTCCATTTATTCAAGCATTTGCCTGAAGGGATGAAGACTGTCTCTCTCTCTCTCTCTACTTATATAATTGACTGTGGGACAAGTCTCATTAGGGTTTTTTTTAATACTAGTCAACTTATTTTGTATTGTTTTTAATATAATTTATGCACATATGTCCAGAGACAGGTGGTGGTTGTTTTTAAAGAAACATTATCATCAACCATCAAATCCTATTGGGCTGTGCCAGTTCTGTGTGCCCCACTTTCCCTCATGAACTTCCTGTTTCATCGTCAAGGAATATTGGTTTGTTTGTTTGCTTTTTCCAAAACTAGCTTATTTCTTTAAACTGTCTTTTGTGCATTTTTCAACACATGTAAGAATCAACAAGCCTCATCAGGAGGGGTTACTGGTGCACTATGTGGTGCAAGGCACGTGGGATGAAATCTTTGGCCCCACTGAAGCAAATGACAGAAATCACACTGATTTGAGTGGGGATAGGATTTCACCCTCACCCTTCAGTCTCGTTGCCTGAATGCACTCAAAACATACACCAGTGACCCAGAAATACCTACCATTTTAGGACTTATTGTTTAATTTAAAAACTACATAGAATAGCATGTAATTTAAACCTGTAAATATAGCTTAGGTTATTAATATAATACAAAACACATACTATTTTAATCCCTTAAGCCACGTCCCAAACTTGATGCCCTGCCCCTCACCCCTCCCAAAAAACCAAACATTTGGAAAACAGGAAAAAAGTATGATCGGTTCGCATAGATTTAGATTCTTACTGCATTAGTGAATACAATGCAATATACTAGAGTATAAACTGGTTCAAAAAATAATTAGGTAAATTCATGGAGGATAGGTCCCTCAATGGCTATTAGCTAAGATGGTCAGAGATGCAACTTCACACTCTGGGTGTCCCTAAACCTCCAATTGCCAAAAGCATGTGGCACTGGCGACTGTCAGAGACAGGATACTGGGCTAGATGGACCACTGATCTGACCCAGCATGGCTGTTCTTATGCTAATGCTTGGAAACAAAACACCGAAAACCAAACCTGTGAAGTCTAGACTTTTCCCTATTACATTTTCAGGCCAACTAAACTATTACTGTTCTGAATTTTTATTTTAGTTTTTTAAAAAGATTGATGCCTTTAAGTGCAAATAAGGAACTGCATTATAAACCCATTCCTTTCTTATTATTTTTATTCTTTTTACTTTCTACTGTTCATCCTTCATCTGCTTTGCACTACTGTTCTCATTCCAAGGGTGCAGGATAGCATGGAATAAGCAGATTACATATATATTGTTCCTGTGTGCCATTTAAAAATGTGGATTTCAAAACATTCTTTTAATACGTTTTTGTATATTCACTGCACAATATATCTGATTTTAAGTCAGTGTCTGCTTTTTTCTTTACATCTATAAATATGATAATCTTTGGTGCAAAAATTACAAAAACATTAAAGCAAAAAATACTATATGGAAAAAATAAAAGAACATTTATTTTAAAAACATATATAGGCCTGAAAAGAGAATGGCCATTAGCTATTACTTGACCCTTTTGTATACAAAGACATATGTTGCCTCCTTTGCTTAAACTAAGATAATCAGCCATGACTAAGACTTCTAGGTTCTATGGTAATACAAAATAAATACTACTAACAAAATATACACACACACACACCCCTCTCCTCCCCCTCCCCCCGCAGAATAACAAAGTTTATAAAATTACCTATGCCAGGCTGGTTTTGAGGGTTGCAATATCTTTCCATAGACATGAAGATAACTGCTAATCCAATTTCTGCTTCTGGAATGGCTCTGAGATTCTTGCTATTAAAAATAAAACACAGTTTTAGAAAATTAAGTACCAAAGATCAGCAGCTTTTATATTCAAATACTCTGTTCTTTTATACAAACATGTGCTTCTCAAAAACATGTTCAAAGACGGAGTAGCAAATGGCAGCAATCCCATCATACAGTACAAAATGCTTCATGCACCAACAGCAGGCTTAAGGGAAAAAATCTTAACATATGAGCCTTGCAGGTGAGAACTTCAATGTCCCATTGCCACTGCAGGTCCATTTTTAGTCCTAGTAATCTTGACAGTGCCCCTTTCCCTTCCTGACCTCAGTTCAGATCTGGACACTTAGCCAAACTAAGGTGCTTCCCATAAAGTGTGCTCTAATTCACTGGGGAGGAGGAGAGTAGAAAAATGATATGAAAGACAAGTGCTTCTGACACGATCTGACTTCTATGGAGGCACCTCTCTTCCATGCACACAGCCTCCCGTGAAACAAGACAGGTTCTCTGGTTTTCTTTCCTACGTGGATGATCTGTGGGCCTAAATACTATTAACCTATTAGGTTTGTTAAAATTCTTTTTTTTATCATTATTACCAATGTGAACCTCTATAAAAACAGAGGTTTCAGAGTAGCAGCCGTGTTAGTCTGTATCCGCAAAAAGAACAGGAGTACTTGTGGCACCTTAGAGACTAACAAATTTATTAGAGCATAAGCTTTCGTGGGCTACAGCCCACTTCTTCGGATGCATATAGAATGGAACATATATTGAGGAGATATATATACACATACAGAGAGCATGAACAGGTGGGAGTTGTCTTACCAACTCTGAGAGGCCAATTAAGAGAAAAAAAAAAAAACGTTTGAAGTGATAATCAAGATAGCCCAGTACAGACAGTTTGATAAGAAGTGTGAGAATACTTACAAGGGGAGATAGATTCAATGTTTGTAATGGCTCAGCCATTCCCAGTCCTTATTCAATCCTAAATTGATTGTATCTAGTTTGCATATCAATTTCAGCTCAGCAGTCTCTCGTTGGAGTCTGTTTTTGAAGTTTTTCTGTTGTAAAATAGCCACCCGCAGGTCTGTCATTGAATGACCAGACAGGTTAAAGTGTTCTCCCACTGGTTTTTGAGTATTATGATTCCTGATGTCAGATTTGTGTCCATTAATTCTTTTGCGTAGAGACTGTCCGGTTTGGCCAATGTACATGGCAGAGGGGCATTGCTGGCACATGATGGCATATATCACATTGGTAGATGTGCAGGTGAACGAGCCCCTGATGGTATGGCTGATGTGATTAGGTCCTATGATGATGTCACTTGAATAGATATGTGGACAGAGTTGGCATCGGGCTTTGTTACAAGGATAGGTTCCTGGGTCAGTGTTTTTGTTCAGTGATGTGTGGTTGCTGGTGAGTATTTGCTTTAGGTTGGGGGGCTGTCTGTAAGCGAGGACAGGTCTGTCTCCCAAGATCTGTGAGAGTGAGGGATCATCTTTCAGGATAGGTTGTAGATCTTTGATGATGCACTGGAGAGGTTTTAGTTGGGGGCTGAAGGTAACAGCTAGTGGTGTTCTGTTATTTTCTTTGTTGGGCCTGTCTTGTAGGAGGTGACTTCTGGGTACTCTCTGTATGTGTGTATATATATCTCCTCAATATATGTTCCATTCTATATGCATCCGAAGAAGTGGGCTATAGCCCACGAAAGCTTATGCTCTAATAAATTTGTTAGTCTCTAAGGTGCCACAAGTACTCCTGTTCTTTTTATAAAAACATAGGACAGCTCCTGCTCCTGTGATCTTATTTGTATTCCGTAAGAGTTTATTTTGAAAGTAGTTCCTATTCATCTGTTGAGAAATGCACTTGTGTCTATTTAACCAATAGATTTTCTCTCCTATTTTTCCACAATCCTTTTATTCATAGCTTTTTTTTTTTTAAATGGTAGAACAAGAAAGGACTTGACTTTCCTATTTATATTGTAGACAGCAAACAGTTGGTCAAGGGAAAAAGTAAACTGACACTTTAACTGAACAAAGTCCAATTAATTGTGATTCATTTGGATGTTCTTACACAAAATTCTCTAAGACGACACAATCCTTCCTTCCCCCAAAAGTTTTAGTCAATATTTCATTAAATTATTGTAAGACTCTTGAGCAATATAGACACCCTCTCCAAAAAAATCCCATCTTTAATCCGTACACAAAGAACTAATCCAAATTACTGCTAAAATTTTCTGAAATTTCTATTAAAGTAAAAGAATCTATTTCACCTTTGTAACACGGCGATAATGGAATCAATCCAATTTCTCACTGAGTCAGACATTGGGACCTGCGAGTTAGTTAATCCTGCATCAATGACACAAACTTCAGGAGCTAACAGTAAAGAAGTTTCTTTTATTCTCTCTGGCAACAGTTTTGCTTCTCCCCCTCCAAGAATAATTGCTGGACTCAGTTTCTTATGCTAAAAATCAAGAAAGAAAATGCAATTTAATGAACAGATTAAATTTAGTCAGATCCATTAGTATTCTTTTTACTGAAGCAACAATAATATTGAATAATATCAGAACCTATTCTAGAATCAGAACTATATTAATTTGAGGAAATCTAAACCCAGTTAGAAATTTTCTGATGAAGAATTTTGTTGGAAAATGCCTGTTCATCAAACCCACATTGTCTTGAGAAAATGGTTCAATTTGACAAACAATCAGCCCTGGGAGCCAGCTGGCCTGGGAACTCTGAAGCACCGGGGTTCCCAGTCCTGAGGCAGTGGGCATGGCCAGTCTGCCCTGGAGCTGCAGACCCTGAGGGTACATCTACACAGGGATAAGAGACCCATGGCACAGCTGAAGCTGCCCAGGTCATCTGACTCAGGCTCATGGGGCTAAAAATTGATGCGTAGACATTTGGGTTTGGGCTGCCAACATCTACACAGCGATTTTTTAGCCCCGGAGTTCAAGCCCAAGTCAGCTGACCCAGGTCAGCTGCCAAGTTTTTTACCCCCCTGTAGACATACTCTGGGAGACCTGGCAGCTACTGACTGAAATGGACACTCCTGTCAGTTTCACCACCGATAGTGAATAGTACCCAACAGCAGTGTTGCAACTGTCAAGAACGTTCGTTTCAGTCAGCAGCTGCCAGGTCCCAGGGAACATGCTATGTTTCAGAAATACCATGTGACAGCGTTCCCAAAATGAATTTTCTTCTGGATCTTGTTAGTGAGAGAACAAAACCAAATTTCAAAATTTGCAATTTCTCGCAAATTGGAAATCCTGAGTTTCAGCCAGCTCTAAGTAAAATGCATATGTGCTACTCCTGGGGGTATTCTGTATCAAATAAATAAAAATTCTGCACACATTTTAAAATTCTGCAAAATTCTGTAAATTTTATTTGTCGAAATAACACTACATAATCACACCAGTTTCTATTATTTTGGTAATTTATTTCAAAATACCTGTCAGCAAGTATGTCTGTAACAATACAGACACACACAAAAATTCCCCCAGGAGTAGAGAGTTAAAGAAACCCCTATGACAACATAGTTCCTATTTCTCTGCCCCTCCCACCCCCACACACTCCCCGTCCCCCTGAGCCCAGCCGGGAGCCCAGACACCCACAACCCCTTCCCTCCAGAGTGCAGCCATGGTGCCCCCTCCAGTCAATACACCCAAACGCCCTCCCCACCCCAGAGCCCAGACAGTGCCCTCCTCCCCCCCCGGTCCCCGAGCCCAGCTGTGGCCCTCCCATCCCCGGGATCCAGAGGGAGAAACAGCCTGATGCTTGGTCCCAGGCTTGCATGGAGTTTCCTGCACACTGCCGTCTCCTTCCCTTAGGGTATGCTGGGAACTGCAGTTGCCAGGAACCCTCTAGCTCCCTTCCCCCCGGCAGTGTCTTCTGTGTGTAAGCTGGGCTCTGCTGGGTCCAGCAGCCCTTAATGGCGGCCAGCAACACTGCAGCCCATTTCAGTGGGGGAAAAGAAATTCTGCGTGCATGTTAATTTCTGCAAAATTCGGCATTGCGCAGTGGCGCAGAATTCCCCCAGGAGCAACGTGCTTACATACACGAGCTTATACTACCAGTGCAAGTGATTATTCAAATCTCTATTAAGCATGTTTGGCATCAGAGAGACAATATCAAAAGAGACCATTGCAAGTTTTCTGATTCCTGCCCACCTCCCCGCCAGTTGCCATCATGTGTTCATCAGTATTTCTCTCATTAGACCTTGTCTCAAACTGGGCCCTGATCCTGTAAAAAGTTCTGAAAATGCAGACTTTTCTTTCCTGTGCAGAATTCAGTTATTTCAGTGGGAATCCACATGGGGTAATGATCTGCACTTGCAGATTCCTTTGCAGGACTTGGGCCTCTGACTCTAAGATCCTGAGGGAAGAGGCAGGGTCTTATGTCTGTAAAGTGCCATGAACATTTATATTTCTCATTTGTTTAAAAAAGTAAGAGGCACACATATACAATAGTACAGGTAGGCAACAACTAGGAGCAATTAAGATAGCCTTTAAACCCTCTCACCCAGTTTTGCAATCCAAGACCAAAAAATTAGTTTTTTGCACCCAACCGAAGGCATTTTTAGTGACCAACCTAAATGGAATAGGTTAACCCTACTCTTCACGTACAGATTTCAGCTGTGTGTGTATTCAACTAAAACTGTTACAAAATGCAGCTTTTTATCCAGGCTTCTGCAAGCAGAGATCCCTCTCTTTAAACAGAGACTGTCCAGTAGTTCATATGGGCAAAGTTGCTATAGTTTTAGGATACTCCACAGCCGATAAACTTGATATAAAACTGCATGAGCACAATTGTTTTTCTATACTCAGAGGATTGTGGACTTTCAGAGCATGCCAATTGGAATCAGACATTCGTGGATAGTTTCCGTAGGTGAAGGGAGATGACTCAATGTTTTAAACGAAAGTGAGTAAAAGACACAGATTGAAGGGCTGAGGTCCAATTTCTGTTGATGGGTTAAGACAACGTCTCCGAATCAAGATCAAGTTCCACAGATGCTTGAACATCTGTGGCAGGCCCCCACAAAAGTTTCACTCCCTATTACATACCTTCTGAATGAGTGCAGTTTCAATACACTATCAACATACAAGGTGTTACATTTGAATTCTAACTGGTACATTTTTACAAACAAAACTAATTTCATAGGTTTTCTGTTTCAAAGTATCTTTTAAATACTTTGATCAATATTGTCTTTACATCTTTGCAACCCAGAGACCAGTTACCTGTTTAGCACTTAGGAACAGAAAGGTTTTGCCTCTGAAGATAATTTTTCTTTCATGACGCATAGACAGATCCAATTTTTCAGGGCCAATACCAGGCTCATCAACTGGAGGATAAAAACTACAATGAGGGGGGGAAACAAAGTTATAAAATTCAGATTTATATGTTTTATGCAGCTTTTACTGCAATTTATTTCTACTTTGTTTATTTCAAAATAAATCTTTGAAGGCAGGACGTCAAAATATATTGTAATTCTTTACTGCTGTTATAACTACTTATAAAATGGGGAAAGGAGGGACTGGATCTTTCAAGGGATTTATAACAGTATATGGAGCCTCTCATTTCTGGATCAGTGATTTGAGGCAGAGATTTTCAAATTCAATGGAGTTGGGCATCTCTCTCTCTCTCAGGCTCCTTTGATAATCCTTACCTAAATCTGGCACAGGTCAAGTGTGACCTAGGGTCATTACCATCAGTAATGACTTGATGGTCTAAGTGCCAGTTCTACTGAAGTGATAACCACATCATAAAAACTATCACCATGACAGATACCTTATTGACAATCTCAGCAGAAGCCCATGTCTCAAGGATCCCTGCACAACCTACTCACTACTACAAGTGATCCTTCTAAACAGGGATAAGGTACATGTATTAGAAGAGATGAAAAACATGTACTAACTCTGACTGTGCTACACATCTTTAAACAGCAATATGTGCATACACAGACAGACACACACACTTTTTCATCAAGCGAAACAAAGAGAAGGTTATTCACCCTGTGTAGTAACTGAGGTTCTTTGAGATGGGTGTCCACGTGGGTGCTCCACTTTAGGTGAATCTGCGCCCCTGCCCTTGTAATCAGAGATTTTTAGTAACAGCGCCTGGTTGGGTCGCACATGTGCTGTCCCCATCTCGTGCCACCTCTGGCAGTTACATAGCATTGTGCGACCAACCCCCACTTCTCTACCACAGTTTCTAGCATAAAAACTCTAAAGTAGAGAGGTGGGTAGTGGAGCACCCACAGGGACAACCATCTCGAAGAACCTTAGTTACTGCACAGCGTAAGTAACCTTCTCTTTTTCAAAGAGTGTCCATGGGGGTGCTCCACTTTAGGTGACTGTAGAGCAGTGCCCCTCTCTGGAAGGGAGGGGCTTCGGAGTTGCAGTCTGGGCGGATGATAAAACCGCAAGTCCCAGTATAGCGTCTGATGTCGAGTCCAGCTATACGACATAGTGCTGTGTGAATGTATGGGCAGAGGCCCAAGTTGCTACTCTGCAGATGTCCACAATGGGCACGTTGTTGAGGAAGGCTATCAATGTAGAGAAAGCTCTGGTGGAGTGTGTGTGGGTCTGCAGCGGAGTTTGTATTTGTTGATGGCGATAGCAAAAGCCAGTGCAGCCGGAGATCCATTTTGACAGCCTTTGGATATGGCGTCTCCCTTAGATCGTTCCATGATGGAAAGAGATAACTTTGGTGACTTTCTAAAAGACTTTGTCCTTTCAATGTAAAATGCTAGCATCCTTTGGATGCCCAGGGTATGAAGCATTGCTTCTTGTTTGTTCCCATGAGGTTTTGGGAAGAACGATGGGATATGGATGGGTTGATTCAAATGGAATGACTAAACTATTTTAGGTAGAAACTTGGGGTGTGGGTCATATGGTAAATTTGTGAAAAATATTGTGTATGGGTGCCATGAGGGTCCCAGTTCTCCCACTCTTCGGGCGGATGTGATAATGACAAGGAAGGCATGGAGAGGTGGAGAAGTGAGCCCGTCACCAGGGTTCAAAAGGGGGCCCCATAAGGCATCGCAGCACCAGACTGAGTTCCCATGATGGAGTGGGGGGCTCGTACTTCAGGGTAGAAGTGGCAGAGACCACTGAGAAAACCTTTGGTGGTAGGGTGGGCGAAGATCAAGAAGTCGCCCTCTTGGTGGTGGAATGCTGTGAGTGCCGCAAGGTATACTCTCACCCAACTCAACGAAAGACCTGATTTCTTGAGTTCTAGTACATAATCCAATACCATAGGTAGAGGAAAGATAGTTGCCATTGTTTGACTATTCTGGCACCATGTATGAAATCTTTTCCATTTGTGAAGGTAGGTATATTGTGTAGTAGACCTTCTGCTGTTTAAAAGGAAGTCCCTTACCTCTTCTGAATAGGTCATTTCACGTTCTTGGAACCATGGAGCAGCCATGTCTTCAGGTGGAGTCTTGCTAGGTTCGGGTGGTAAACCTGCCCGCATCCTGAGACAGGAGATGAGGTAGAAGTGGAGTGCGTGGTGGGTACAAAGTGATCTTCAGGAGGTAAGGAAACCACATTTGTCTGGACTGTGTGGGAGCCATTAAGATGACTCTGGAGTTGTCAGTCCTTACCGTGTGTATGATCCTGGCTAGGAGAAGGATCGGGGGAAAAGCATACAGTAAATGTGTATCCCATTTGTGGAGACAGGCATCAACAAGAGAACGGGTCCCAGTCCTGCTCTGGAGCAGAAGTATGGGCTCATGGTGTTTTGTTGCAAAGAGGTCTATAGTTGGGAACCCCCAGCATCTGAATATGTTCAGCAGTACCCTGATGTTCATTTCCCTCTCATGGTCTTGTGAAAAGGTTCTGCTCAATGCATCTGCTATGGTGTTTTGGCATTCTGGTAGGTAGGAGGCTGAGATGTCGATGTTGTGGCAGATGCCTCAATACATTGCATCGCTTCTGTGCATAGGAAGTACGACCATGCCCTTCCTTGGCACTTTATATAAACATACAAGCGACGTTGTCCATCAGCACCTTTATGGATTTGTCTCTGATTATGGGTAGGAAGCGTGAGCATGCATTGCACACTACTCACAGCTCAAGTAGATTTATGTGTAATGTTGCTTCCAATGGGGACCAACACCCCTTGATCGTATGGTTGCACAGGTGTGCCCCCCAACCTAGCAGAGAGGCATCTGTTGTAAGTATCATCGAGGGAGGGGTGGGGGCATGCGAAGGGAACTCCTGTACAGATATTGTGTGATTGAGGCCACCAGTGTAGACAGTTTTTTAATTTGCTTGGCATTGTAAGAAGCTTGTTTGTGTGCGGAATATATACTGTCCTGAGCCAGCCTGGCAGGCATCACATGTGTAGTCTGGCGTGCTTGACAACAAATGTGATTGCTGACATATGGCCTCTTAGTCAGAGGCAGGTCCTGGCCAATGTCTATGTGATGGCTTGCATTATATTAGGTTGACTAGTGGTAAATCTGTGCCGGGGCAGACAGGCTATAGATTCCAGAGAATCGAGGTAGGCCCCAATGAACTCCAATCTCTGCACAGGTGTGAATGTTGACTTTTGTTGGTGTGACGTTATTGACATGAACTGTGACCATATAGATCATTGTTGCAACCAAGGTCCTATAGTTGCACTAAATCACGTACAAAGGAGGTCAAATAAGGTGTTTACGAAAAGGTTATGATTTGCCGGTTATGATTACGCTATCTGTATGCAGGTAATCTCTGCTTACAAGGGCAGGGGCGCAGTGGAGCACCCATGTGGACACCAATCTCAAAGAACCTCAGTTACTACACAGGGTGAATAACCTTCTCTTTGTTTTGCTTTCCTGGCATGAGCCTTGAGATTGTGGCAGTGGGAGCACTTTTGTGGTATGTGTGTACCGCCAAGACAGCAGACACAATGTGAGTGCCCGTCAGACACCAGGATTGAGGACTGGCAACGTTTAAAACCCAGGGAGCTGGGAATGCCCCTTAGAATAGTGTTTCTCCTGTGAAGGAGGGTAACTATACTATACTAAGGGATTTCCTAATAACTGAAACTTAAATTCCTAAGTTACGAGAAATGTTAAGAATAAACTGGGAAGAGGTAGGGTAGTAAACTAACTACTAATTAACTAATTAGTATTCAAAAGTTAAGATAGGCTAAAGATAAATCTCAGAGGTGCTGCCAAATGCTCCATCTCAAGCAGAGGGTGGTAGAGAAGGAACTGGGGGGAGGAGGGAGGCAAGGGGGTCCCAAAACACTATGTAACCGCCAGAGTTGGCACGAGACGGGACAGCACGTGTGTGATGCAACCAGGCACTGCTACTGAAAATCTCAGATTACAAGCACAGGGGTGCAGATTCACCTAAAGCGGAGCACCGACTGGGACACTTCTCGAAGAACTACCCATTTCCCCTGTTCTGGCTGGTGATAAAAGATGCTTCTCACATTAACATGTAGAGCAGAAAAACAGTTTTCCAGTGGCCTAATGGATAAACCGGATTCAACATATTTATTTTACAGAGTCCAGTGGAATACTAGTACAGACAGACACGACTACTGCCCCCCAAAATCTACAATTTAGGCCCAAATCCTGAAAACATTTTAGCTTGTGCTCAACTTTAAGCACAAGTGGTCCTATTGTCTTCAGTATGACTACTCACGTGCTTCCAGTTTAAGCACCAAAACATAGATATTTGCAGCATCAAGGCCTCATATCAGAGAATGACAGAACAAAGCACAGAGTAATCAATAAGTTATTCCACATATGCATGTGCACAGCATGGTGAAGTAGATTTGGGTTTATATTCTACTCAAATGTCACTTCTTGAGAGCCCCATATTAGAAGAGAGAGTTTAGAATTGATATAAATCAGGAGTAGTAGGTTTGCAGAACATATTAGCCAAGTGTAGCACAGAACATAACTACCTGAACAGAGACAGAATTTAGTAGAGTAATGGACTTGGTGGGGGTACTATCCTGTTTTCCTGCCATTAGCTGGAATTTACAAAGAAAGTGAGGTGGGTGGCAAATTTTCATCTTCAGGTAAGACACATGAGTTGACTAATGAACTGGGATTTTTAATTACAAGTCAGTTTTGGGGTTTTCCCCTTCCCTTTTAGCCTGAATTACTCCTGGGGGAATTCTGCACCACTGCACGCATGCAGAATCCATGTTCCCCACAGATTTCTTTGCTTCCCTACAGAAAAATAACCGTCTAACAGGGAAGCAAAGGGAAGCTGCAAGGGCGGTCACATGCCCCTCCCCAGCACTGCAGGGATGTTATTTTTGGCGCCCAGAGCACCTGGCAAAGAGGTAAATCACTGCTGGGGGGGGGGGGAGGCTATGCCCCGGCTTGTGGCCCCTACCTTCTATCGGGCTCAGTGGCTAGTCCCAGCTTGGCTGGGGAAATTGGGACTTGCTCTTCCCCTGAAAGGAGCAGCCAAGGTCGGGTCAGATCCACTCCCAGAAACCTCCCCTGGATGCAGAAAGCTCTGCACACACCCCATACTTCCTGCCCCATCGCTCCTCAGCCACAGGGGAAGAGGTCACTGTATGGGAGCTGCTCACCCACTGACTCCTCATGCATCTGGACCCCTACGTGACACCCTGGCATCCCAATATTCACCACTGTCATGTAATTAGGATATGTTTTATACGAAGTATACCTTATTAGGTATCATTCTAAAAGTTTTGATCTGCTACACAGTAATATCTCATTGGATTGTATGTGCTATCGTCATATGTGAAGTTATTAAGTTTGTCTACGTATGTGTTACTGAAACATGTTGTGAGGTTGAAAACACCCACACGTAGCCTTTCAGGTACAACAGTAAAAAGGCCAAACAATGTTAATGTCTTATTGAGGAAATGCACACTGCACACAAGGATTACCCCAGGAACTGTGTAGAATAGAAACCTCTCAGAGATAGGTTTCAGAGTGGTAGCCGTGTTAGGCTGTATCAGCAAAAACAACGAGGAGTCCTTGTGGCACCTTAGAGACTAAAACTGATTAAGTGGGTTCTAGCCCACGAAAACTTATGCCCAAATAAATTTGTTAGTCTCTAAGGTGCCACAAGGACTCCTCGTTCTCTCAGAGATAGCACCACACAATGGGAATGGTTTGACCCACGTCACAGCAAAAGAGCTTTCCAGCAAGTCAGAAGAAGATATAAAAGGGGGAAATGACATTATGATGGTACCTCACTCCCCCTACAACACCACACCTGGAAACACCTGAGGGGGAAGTGATGGTCCCAGGCTAAAGGGATTTCTAACCTGTGTATGACAACCTGGGAAACCCAAGCTGCAAAGCCAAGGCAACTTGTGCCTTAAGAATCTGCCAGCCTGTTTATCACTCAGGATGAGAATTTGCTAATTCATACCCTACCTATGTAGTATGTTAAGCTCAGTTTGCAGTTTTGTTTATTTACTAGGTAATCTGCTTTGATCTGTTTGCTATCACTTATAATCACTTAAAAAAATCTATCCTTTTGTAGTTAAACTCATTTTATGTTTTAATCCAAACCAAACTGCATTTGACTAAGGTGTCTGGGGAAAATCTCAGCTTGGTTACCACAAGTGTGCACGGTCCTCTTCACATTGAGGGAGAGGCGGACTGGGTGTTAAACCCATATCTTGGCCAGATATGACGAGGGAAGGCCAGTACTGCTCTGGGAGGCTGGTGGTTAGAGAGCTTGCTTGTGACTGGGTGTGTCCCTACCTGTGTGAATGCTGATGAATGTGCAAGCTTGTCACAGCAGCACAGTGTGAGAGGGAGCCCAGGCTGGGGGTCAGAGGGCTCAGTGGTACCCCAGTTCCAGGTGGCACCACGGGGGAACCTGTCACACCCCACCCCTGAACCCACACCACTCCTCGCTGAGCTTCCCACACTCGAACCCCCAACCCCAACAAGCCCCATCCCACTGCATCTGGACTACCCCGATGAGCCCCCTTCACCCGGAACCCACACCACAGAGCCCGAACCAGCTGCACCTGGACCCCCCTGCTGAGTCCCACTGCCCCTGCATCCAGATCCCCACACACCCAGACCCCTGACTGAGCCACCCACACCCAGACTGCCCCACACAGAACCCTCTCACTCCCACTTGGGTCCCTCCACACTAAGCCCCTCCACATTTGCATCGTGCCAGGCTGAGCCTGCTTGCCCACACCTGGTACGGAGCAGGGCTCAAGGGTGTTTCTGGGGCAGACCCAGCCCTTGCACTGTGTCAGGGTAGAGTTTAGCCTCAACACCAAATCCGTGTCCTTGGGGGCAGGGGAGGGGGGAGGGGAGGAGGGAATGACTCCAGGGTGCTCCCCCAGAGCCTCCACATTTGTTGACAATTAAAATTTGCAGAATTTTGCATAATTTTAAAATATTGTGCACAGAATTTTTAATTTTTTTGGAGCAGAATTCCCTCAGGAGTACCTGAGGTAATTTCACTCATGCTGGCTTTCTGATAGACTCAGGCTTCTGAACATTATGATTTTTCCTAGCCTAATGATCAGTGGAAAAGTGTTTCTCCCACAGGGCCTCTGGCACTGCCTAAGAACATTAGTTAAAATATACAGCCAAATCCCCCTCCTCTGCCTTTTTTGAGGTGTAGGAAGGAAGCAGATATGATATTTGTGAAAATTAAAAGGAGTTTTTGGAGATTTAACACAAGCAGCTGCTAAGTAAGTTTATAATAGCTCCCTGAAAATTACATCTTAAGGATCATCCATTCTGAGATACTGTAATTATTTTAAATATAGATCTGGTTATTATATGAGCTGCCTCATCCTGCTTGATGCATAGGAATCTCTTTGAAAGTTAAATGATAGATACACTGCAGTGTCAATCATGTTTAGTGAAGTTCAATTCCACTGGGGGGGCTTTAACAGTTAACAAAAATGTTAGGAAGAGAAAATATCCGTCAAATTATATTTTAGGGAGCACTTAACATTCAATTATATTGTCACCTTTTAGCACATCTGTAGTTAGAATGGTCATTATGCACTCAGTTTCAGAAGCATATGCACTGGCAACACACATTAACAGTAGCTTTACAGCTAGATAATGAAGTACCATTAATGTACACTAATCACAGTTTACACTATCAATGGACTTTCTCTCATGTAACAACCAAGGGCTTGGCTAAACTTGTGAGTTAGAGCGCATTAAAGCATCCCTGGGCACCCTAACTCATGACGCATCCACACTGGCAAGGCACGTAGAGCGCCCGGACTCCATGGCTAGAGCGCTCCTGGTAATCCACCTCAAAGAGAAGCATAAAGCGTGCTGCGCCCCGACTGGAGCACCACGGCACCAGTGTGGATGTCCTGGTCTATTAATGTGCTCTGATCGGCCTCCAGAAGTGTCCCACAATGCCTGTCCTAGCCACTCTGGTCATCACTTTGAACTCTACTGCCCTGCCCTCAGGTGACCAACCGTCAGACCCGCACTTTAAATTCTCTGGGAATTTTGAAAATCCCCTTCCTGTTTGCTCAGCAAGGTGTGGAGTGCTCTCAGCGAATCTTTCCATGCCTCCACGCGCCAGGCGATCCCCAGTATGGAGCAATGGCGAGATGCTGGACCTCATCAGTGTTTGGGGGGAGGAAGCTGTCCAGTCCCAGCTGCGCTCCAGCCATAGGAATTACGATACCTTCGGACAGATATCAAGGGACACGATGGAAAGGGGTCATGACCGGGACGCACTGCAGTGCAGGCTTAAAGTGAAGGAGCTGCGGAATGCCTACGACAGCCCGCGAGGCAAACTGCTGCTCTGGTGCTGCCCCCACAACCTGCTGTTTCTACAAAGAGCTGGATGCAATACCTAGGGGCAACCCAACCTCCACTCAGAAGACCCCCATGGACACTTCAGAGCCCAGTTCAACAAGGCAGGAGGAGGAGGAAAGTGGGAGTGAGGGTGCTGAGGAGGAGGAAGACAGCCTGGCATCCCTAGATGCATGCAGCCAGGAGCTGTTTTCAAGCCAGGAGGAAGGTAGCCAGTCGCCGCGGACGGTGCTTGGGGAAGAACAAACACCAGAGGAGGTGCCCGGTAAGCGGCTTTTATTTTGGGAAGGAAATTGTTCGGTGCAGGCTCTTGGGGCAAGGAGGGTTAGGGCTGCATGCATGCCTAGATGCAGAATAGGGCATTGATGTACTCTCTCACATCGCAGTAATCGGCCTCAGTGATCTCTTCAAAGGTCTCATGCAGAAGTTCGGCAATCCACTTGGGCAGGTTCCTTGGCAGAGCTACTGTGCTCCTTGTCCCAGTAAGGCTAACATGTCAGCGCCACTGTGCCGTGATGGGCGGGGGGGACCATTGCTGCACACAGGCAAGCTGCATATGGGCCAGGGTGGAAGCCGCATTATAGTAGAAGACCCTCCCTTGCTTCCCAGGTCACCCTCAGCAGCGAGATATCTTCCAGGATGAACTCCTGTGGAAAATATGGGGACAGTGTTCAGTACAGGGGCCCCCTGCAGCTGTTGGCTCTCCCCAAGGCACAGAACGCCAGAGGACAGCACAGCCGTGAAACAATCAGTCCCCCTTGATCCTGTGCTTACTCACCATTTTGGGGCTCCTGTGGGTTATGTGCGCTCGCTTTGGGACAGGCAATTTCTGCTATTGTGTAGACTGTGCTTGTCTTAAGTACGGCCGAATCATTGCTCTGTCTGGTGTGAACAATGCTGCCTCTGTTAAGTGTTGCATTTTGGCTTTACAGATGCAACCTTAAGATCCCAGGCATCCTTGTTATCAACAGCCGAAAGACTCCAAAGAATCAGGAAGTGACCATATAGAAGCAAAGAGGACATGCTGCATGAAGTAATGCAGCAGTCCTTTAATGAAAATCAAAAAAGCACAGGAGTGGCAGAAGAATGAAAGGAGGGTCCGCCAGCAGAATGCGCATCGCCGGCACCAAAGCACAGAGCGGCTGCTAAGTATCATGGAGCGCCAAGTGGACTCGATTCAGGCACTCGTAGCAATGCAGGCAGAGCACTTCCGCACCGCCCCCCTCTCCACCCCCCAGCCCTTGTCCCAAAACTCTTTCCCTTGTGCCCCCATGTCACCTCCAACCCACTTTCCCCAACACCCGGGTTCTTATCGCCACCAGCTGCCTCCAACACCTGTAGCTTCTCCACTCAACCCTGCAAACTATGACCCATACCCACTGCACTCAACCCCCATCACCATGCATTTTAGCCAGCTTGAAGTGCAGCACTCATTGCACAGCACTCCAGACAGGAAGGCTCAGTATGATAACAGGACATATGCAAATCTGTGATTCTCCCATTCCCCTCCCCAATCCCTTGCCCTTTCTGTTTCCCAAGCAGTTGTGTTTCTTTTCAATAAATGAATTTTTTGGCTTTGAAAACATTCTTTATTATTGCATTAAGTAAAAGATACCTTAGCCCAAGAAAGAAACAGGCACTGCAAATCAGAGTATCATACGTAGCAAACACAGATTCCTACTAACATTGGAACCACTGCACTTCACTCCTGTGCAGGGCACCACTGGTGGCTTTCAGTCTCAAATTGCTCCCTCAAGGCATCCCTAATCCTTGCAGCCCCACGCTGGGCCCCTCCAATAGCCCTGCTTTCTGGCTGTTCAAATTCAGCCTCCAGGTGTTGAACCTCCGAGGTCCATGCCTGAGTGAATCTTTCACCCTTCCCTTCACAAATGTTATGGAGGGTACAGCACGCGGATATAACCGTGGGGATGTTGTCATCGGCCAGGTCCAGCTTCCCATACACAGTTATTCTGCACCGACTCAGCCTGTTGTTGAACCGCTCCTCGCTGCTGTCAAGGCTCCCTGTGTAGGGTTTCATGAGCCATGGCATTAAAGGGTAAGCGGGATCTCCAAGGATCACAATGGGCATTTTGACTTCCCCTACAGTGATCTTCTGGTCTGGGAAGAAAGTCCCGGCTTGCAGCTTCCTAAACAGGCCTGTGTTCCAACAGATGCGTGCGTCATGCACCTTTCCGGACCAGCCTGCGTTAATGTCAATGAAACACTCCCGGTGATCCACAAGTGCCTGGAGAACCATAGAGAAATACCCCTTCCAATTTATGTACTCGGAGGCTAGGTGGGCTGGTGCCAGAATTGGAACATGCGTCCCATCTATCGCCCCTCCGCAGTTAGGGAAACCCATTTGTGCAAAGCCAGCCACAATGTCATGCACGTTACCCACAGTCACGGCTCTTCTGAGCAGGATGCGATTAATGGCTCTGCAAACTTGCATCAACACGATTCCAACAGTCGACTTTCCCACTCCAAACTGGTTAGCAACCGATCGGTAGCTGTCTGAAGTTGCCAGCTTCCAGACTGCAATAGCCATGCGCTTCTCCATCGTCAGGGCAGCTCAATCTTGTGTCCTTGCACCGCAGGGTGGGGGCGAGCTCAGCACACACTCCCATGAAAGTGGTTTTTCTCATGCGAAAGTTCTGCAGCCACTGCTCGTCATCCCAGACTTGCATGACGATGTGATCCCACCACTCAGTGCTTGTTTCCCAAGCCCAAAAGCGGCGTTCCACTGTGGTGAGCATGTCTGTGAATGCCACAAGCAATCTCGTGTCGCAAGCGTAATGCGAGTCAACATCAACGTCGGACCCCTCACTGTCAGTTTGTAGCTTAAGGAGTAACTCGACTGCCATTCGTGACCCATCAGCATATTCCTCAGCAGTTCGGGCTCCATTCCCACAGAACGAAAGGGAAGACAGAGCGCGCAGTTCAAAAAACGTTGAAAGATGGTGCCAAATGTGGACGGAAGCACAGGGATTGCTGGGATGCGAAGCGATGAATCATGGGGCTTTGGGACAGGACCCATAATGCCCCGCACCCCCACATCCCCTTCCCACGAGCCACAGCGCCAGAATGGGAAGAGGTGCTCTGTGGGATAGCTGCCCATAATGCACTGCTCCCAACGCCAAAGGTAACTAACATCCCTTCCACTTATGATGTTTAATGTCACAGACTATTAATGAGGCAAACAGCTTAGTTAAAAATTAGTAATAGAAGAACAGCACCTATAGTTACACTATCTAGCATAAAATTACAAGATCTATCCATCTTCATGATTCAGAATTATTGCACATTTACTTTAAGATTAAGCTAAACAAGGAAAAGGTTTATAGAGCATCCATATATGGAACTGTTCTAGAATAACTACAGCACTTTAAATTCATACCCTATCTTATTCCAGAATAACTTCTGTGTAAACAAGCTGTGAAGTGCATAATGCTTTTTGTCTGAAGCATTTGGTATTAGCCGAAGGCAGAGGTAGGAGAGCAGACTAAAATGGACAATTAGTCTTTTCTAGTCTGACACTGTCTGTTCTTAAATTTCTAACAACGTGAAATATACAAGACCAAATGACAATCTTAGATGCACAGGCATGAACTAAGTGCAATTTGCATTGTGTATTCATGTGATAGAGCCACAGTATGCACCCTGTTTATCTTGTAAAATGAGGTACTCCACTGGCACATCATCTGGTTACACAAGGTAAAAAGTGATTCTTCCACATAAGATCATGACCTAGCCCTTGTTATCTAGTGGCATATTAATCTTATTTTAACTTCAGACAAAAGCACAAAAATTTGATATTAAAGGCAGCTGAACATATTTGGGTTATTTCTGTTGATGACCAAAGCTTAAAATGAACCTAGTCTTACAAAGTGAAAAAATAGTGGAAAAATAAGTTTTCATATTGAGATAAGCTTTATATAATTATTTTAAAACAAGAAAATTAGATTTTTAATGTATCTATTCCCAAAAGAGTATACATGCTGCTTTGACTATATTACCATAGAGATCTCTATGGCAACCTCTGAAAATGAAGCCTAGGTAGACCTAGTAGCATCTCTAAGCATCTAATGAACACCAAGAACTCACATTTATATATTACGTTTTTTAACTCCTCAGGGATCGAGGCAAGAAAATTACCAGAATGTAAAATGTTTCAAATTAAGCAGTCGTCTGCAACTCAAATTATTGCAATCAAAACTTTTTTCAGTACTACACTTTACTTCTTTCCACTTTGTACAGGGCAAGAAGGTGAATTACAAAAAAATACTGAATTGATCACAGCATCTTTACATTAGTTGGAATTAGGACTTTTAAGAAAAAAAGGTAAAAACCTCTCTATACTCTGGAAGACATAAGTAGAACAATGTTATTATAAATTAGTTTAGCTCTTTTATCGGGTAGTTATATGCCATATAAATGCATATGTTACGACAAGTAGATGTCAGAATATCCTATGGTGCTGAAAAATACAGACTATTACACATGAAATAAGACATGGCAGTTACATCTAAACTGGACAAGCTTACGGGGCTTCTCGTTTTAGGAGTAAATAAGTATTTATATGTAATATAATGGTATAACTTCAGAAAATAGGTGCTAAAAATGTGAAAAGATGATTAATCTAGCACTCAAGTAATGTAAATATTAAATTAAACATAAGCCCTGTTAAATGCAACTTTGTGATACTGAAAACATGCCACTTACCTTTCCAGTTTTGGCAACTGCTGCTTGGATTGAATGGCTCTGATACATTCCACAAAGTACTCTGGCTTTATAATTGGTCGATTGCAAATCAAAGCACATATAGTCTGAAAAGAAGGAAAGATTCATTACCATACTTAACAATTCAAGCAGAATATGCTGTCACCCAAAAAATAGTACTGAAATCTAATATTTATGTAAGGTCTCAAATGTGGAATGTGTGTTACATAAGTGCATGATAATTCTACTCGGGCAAACGTAAACAAACAAAAAAACCAAATAGTTTTGTTCTTACACCCATCACTTATTCTTTATAATTGTAATTATGTTGACAAAAGCCATTAAACGGAATAACCCTTTTTATTACTAACCTACTGGCGAGCAATCTTTAAAAAAAAAATTAGAAAAAGGAAAATCAGTGATGCTATACAAACAGTCTTATTTCGCAACAAAAGAGCCCTACATGCAAATTTACAAAATAGAATATTTAGATATCAAATGGCGGATAAATGACTGCTAACATCTCTTTTCTATGTAGTTGTTTGAAGTTTCTAAGGCCTTGTCTACACTACACAGTTTTGTCGACAAAAGTCAGGTTTCGTTGACAAAGCAGCGGAGGTGTAAACACAACAATGCTCCTCGCACCGATTTAACTCTCCTGTTATGCCGATATAATAAAACCACCTCGACAAGCAGCATAGAGCTTTTTGCAACACAGTTAGAGCCACAGTGTCAGTGTAGATACTGTGCTTGCTTACGTCATCCTAAGTGGCCTCCAGGAGGTGGAGGTGCCCATTATGATCACTCTGGTAAGCAGTTTCTACTCTGCTGCCCTGCAGTCAGGTACACAGGCATACACCCCTCCGCCTTTAAAGCTCTGAGAATATTTGAAATTCCACTTCCTGTTTGCTCAGCACCGACAGCTCATATTACATCTTCCCAGCTGACAAGGATGGCTTTCTGCAGCAAACACGCTCCCACCTGGAGTATACCAAAGTTGCATCATATTGTATGTATAGTTGGGGTTATTTTTTCCAATGTGCATTACTTTACATTTATCCACATTAAATTTCATTTGCCATTTTGTTGCCCAATCACTTAGTTTTGTGAGATCTTTTTGAAGTTCATCACAGTCTGCTTTGGTCTTAACTATCTTGAGCAGTTTAGTATCATCTGCAAGCAGTTGCTATACTAACAATGGTACCTCTGTTTTTATCTGTAGCTGCTGCTGTTATGGCCATGAGGAGTTCCCCCTCCACATCTGCGAAACGCCTGAGCCAGACAAGGAGAAAAAACAAGAGGACTCCAGATAACATGTTCAGCTAGATTGTGCAAGGCAGTGCCACACTGGGCTGGAAGGTGAGTATTTCAGACTGGAGAAGGAAAGAGCAGACAAGAGACAGACTCAGGAGGCCCATCAGGAAAAGCAGAGGGAGATGCACCAGGATATAATGGGGCTTCACTTTCAGCAAATACAGATGCTGCAGACTCCTGTGGGCCTAGAGATTCAACAATCACAGGCTCGCCTCCCTTTGCAGTCCATGGAGAACTCCAGTACAGCAACTCCGTATATCCACCTCAACATTCCATATGGCAGCAGCGGCTACCACTACCACTCCACACACCAGGGGATCGTAAGTACAACCACCAATGGTAATCCGCCAGCCATGAAAGAAAGTCCCTGCTTGCAGCTTTCTGAACAGTCCTGTGTTCTTAAGGAGTCAAGCATCATACCCTTCCTTTACCAGCCAAGACTGATGTCAGTGACGCATCCCCAGTAATCCACCAACGCTTGCATAACCATGGAAAAGTAGCTCTTTCCGTTGAAATACTCTGGGGCATGGTGGGCTGGTGCCAAAATAAGGATATTCATACTATCACTCCACTGCAGTTTGGGAACTCCATTGCTGAAAATCCATCCACTATGTAATGCATGTTGCTAAGAGTCACGGTCCTGCATAATAGGAGACAATTAATGGCCCTGCACACTTGTCTGACAATAGCCCAGTGGCTTTTCCAACTTCAAAATGCTACCAGTGAGTGGGAAATCAATCTGGTGTTGCGAGTTTCCACAGTGCAGTCACCACCATTTCTCCACGGTCAGTGCAGCTGTCATTCTGGTGTCTTTGAGCTGGAGGGTTGGGGTAAGGTTGGCAAACAGATCCAGGAATGTGGCCTTGCACATCCGAAAGTTCTGCAGTCACTGCTCTTGTCCCAAACCTGCATTAGGAGGCAATCCCACCAGTAAGTGCTCATTTCTCAGGCCCAGAGTGGTGCTTCACCATTTGCAGCTGCTCTGTGAATGCTACCAATAACCCTGAATTGGTTCTCGCTATTTCCCACAGCAATCTGTCCTCCACGAAATCATCATGTTCCCCACTGATGCAGTTCTTCTTGAAGCTCTGCAAATACAATAGCAGAAGACTGTGCATCCTGTGTTTGCAACATTCATGACAACTGTGCCGAGCAGTGCATCTTCTGTCAGAGATGGCGGAGAGCGAGAAGGGATGCACGGGTTTGCAGGATTTTTAAAGGCTCAAAAATTATGGTATATGGATGACATTATGAGATCGAGACAGTTGCATGCTGGGAACGTCACCCATTGTTTCCAGTCACCCCTGCACAACTCGTTTCTGCCCCACCATGCATTGCCAAAACATGCCAAAAGACAGTGTGCTGGACAGTGGCAAGTTGCACCCTGGGACACCTAACCATGGTGCACCGCACTATGCATCAACACAAGCACTCCTTGTGAATACACGCAGTACAGACGCAAAGAGCCAAATATGCACACATACGAGCATATAAAATATACAATAGCTTTATGTTGAAGTAGCTTGAGTCAGCCAAATTTTGTAGTGTAGACATGGTCTTATCTATATAAATGTCTAATGAAAGCATCCAGAGTGACATTACATAGGATTTTCATACAAACTAGAAAGGACCTACATTCTCATGTTTGAGGGTAGAAACTAACCTTTAACTACAGGTTAGGAGGAAACTCCCACCCCCCACGGCCAGATTATTCCATAACCATTCACTACAGGGTTTCTTGCACTTCCTCTAAAGTAACAAGTTCAGGCCTCTATCAGACAAAAGGATAATTAATATTATGGACTGTAACCTTAAGAGTATGGTATAGTACGGGGTGGGCAAACTTTTTGGCCTGAGGGCCGCATCGGGTTTTGGAAATTGTATGGAGGGCCGGTTAGGGGAGGGGGTCGTCGCCCAGTAAAAAGGCCAAACAATGTTAATGTCTTATTGAGGAAATGCACACTGCACACAAGGATTACCCCAGGAACTGTGTAGAATAGAAACCTCTCAGAGATAGGTTTCAGAGTGGTAGCCGTGTTAGGCTGTATCTGCAAAAACAACGAGGAGTCCTTGTGGCACCGAAACCCACCTGTTCCCCTGCCCCTGACTGCCCCCCGCTGCCCCATCCAACCTCTCCTCTCATTCCTGATGGCCCCCGCCAGGACCCCTGCCCCATCCAACCACCCCTTCTCTCTGTCCCCTGACTCCCCCCCGCCGGCCCATCCAACCCCTCCTCTCATTCCTGACTGCCCTCTGGGGCCCCTGCCCCCATTCAACCTCCCTGCCCCCTTACCGCGCTGCCTGGCGCACCGGTGACTGGTGGCGCTACAGCCACGCCGCCACCACTGCACAGCACAGAGCACCGGATCAGGCCGGGCTCTGCAGCTGCACTGCCCCAGAAGCTCGCAGCCCCGCTGCCCACAGCATTGCGCTGGCGACGGAGCGAGCTGAGGCTGCGGGGGAGGGGCCGGGGGCTAGCCTCCCCGGCCGGGAGCTCAGGGGCCGGGCGTGGCCCACGGGCCATAGTTTGCCCACCTCTGGTTTAGTAACTCCTATGTTCCTCTGATTCACATTTAAGGGGTCTGCTTCTTTTGCATTTTCAAATACCACAGTGAACAGAAAAAATAAAGCCCAGAAAATTACATCATGCACAAAAGTGGATGACAATTGTAAAATATTTTAACTGCTATAAACAGTTCAGACTCTTCTGATTTTACTTAAATGTTCATATTGATTTTGTTTTTAAGGACTCTTTACTTGAAAACAATCATTTTCCTAGGTGAAAACCTGGCCTCACTGAAGTCAATGAGAATTTTGCCACTGACTTCAATAGGGCACTAGGATTTCACTCCATACATTTTCATGTTGAAGTCACAAAATATATTAACGTACAGGAACTCAACCTACCTTAACAGTAACTTTCACTGATATCATGACAAGATGAGTACATTCTTCTGACCAATCATTCACAACAAGGCCTCCAAGCTGCAGAATAGCTTGATTTAAAGCAGTTTTCCCAGAAACTTCTAAACACGAGGAGCAGACAATCAAAGGTTCATATTCTACTCTGCAAGGAACAAGTTACAGAAGAGAATTGTCTAAATTTGGGCTGTCAAGCAATTAAAAAAATTAATTGCAATTAATTGTGCGATTAAAAAATAAATTGTGATTAATCATGCTGTTAAACAATAATAGAATACCATTTATTTAAATCTTTTTGGATGTTTTCTACATTTTCAAATATATTGATTTCAACTACAACACAGAATACAAAGTGTACACTTTATATATATATTTTTATTACAAATATTTGCACTGTAAAAAAACAAAACAGTATTTTTCAATTCCCCCATTACAAGTACTGTAGTGCAATCTCTATCATGAAAGTTGAACTTACAAATGTAGAATTATGTACCAAAAAAAAAAACTGCATTCAAAAATAAAACGTAAAACTTGAGAGTCTACAAGTCCACTCAGTCCTACTTCTTGTTCAGCCAATTGCTCAAACAAGCAAATTTGTTTAAATTTGCAGGAGATAATGCTGCCCGCATCTTGTTTACAATGTCACCTGAAAGCGAGAACAGGCATTCGCATGGCACTGTTGTAGCCAGCATTACAAGATATTTACGTGCCAGATGTGCTAAAGATTCCTATGTCCCTTCATGCTTCCACCACCATACCAGAGGACATGCGTCCATGCTGATAACAGGTTCTGCTCGATAACTATCCAAAGCAGTGCGGACTCATGCATGTTCATTTTCATCATCTGAGTCAGATGCCGCCTGCAGATGGTTGATTTTCTTTTTTGGTTTCCGTAACGGAGTGTTGTTCTTTTAAGACTTCTAAAAGCATGCTCCACACATTGTCCCTCTCAGATTTTGGAAGGCACTTCAGATTCTTAAATCTTGGGTCCAGTGCTGTAGCTATCTTTAGAAAGCTCACATTGGTACCTTCTTTGCATTTTGTCAAATCTGCAATGAAAGTGTTCTTAAAACAAACAACATATGACGGTCATCGTCCAAGACTGCTGTAATATGAAATATATGGCAGAATGCGGGTAAAACAGAGCAGGAGACATAATTCTCTCCCAAGGAGTTCAGTCCCAAATTTAATTAAAACTTTTTTTATATTTTTTTTTTAAACGAGCGTCATCAGCATGGAAGCATGTCCTCTGGAATGGTGGCCAAAGCATGAAGGGGCATACGAATGTTTAGCATATCTGGCAAGTAAATATCTTGCAACGCTGGCTACAAAAGTGCCATGTGAACACCTGCTCTCACTTTTAGGTGACATTGTAAATAAGAAGCAGGCAGCATTATCTCCTGTAAATGTAAACAAACTTGTTTGGCTGAACAGGAAGTAGGACTGAGTAGACTTGTAGGCTGTGAAGTTTTACATGGTTTTGTTTTTGAGTGCAGTTATGTAACAAAAAAATGTACATTTGTAAGTTGCACTTTCATGATAAAGAGATTACTGTACTTGTATGAGGTGAATTGAAAAATACTATTTCTTTTGTTTATCATTTTTACAGTATAAATATTTGTAATAAAAATAATAATATAAAGTGAGCACTGTACACTTTGTATTCTGTGTTGTAATTGAAATCAATATATTTGAAAATGTAGAAAAACATACAAAAACATTTATAATAAATTTCAATTGGTATTCTATTTAATGGTGCAATTAAAACTGCGATTAATCACGATTTTTTAAACTGTGATAAATTTTTTTGAGTTAATCACGTGAGTTAACTGCGATTAATCGACAGTCTTAGTCTAAATAGTTAAAGTGAAACATTACAGGCGGACAGAGCTGCCTGAAAAATGGAATTCCTGTCTGAAACATTTCCAGGGCTCCCTGAGCTCCATGGAACCCCGGCTGGCAACAAACTGAGCAGCTCAGGGAGTCTGGAAGCCAAGCAGCTCAGAGAGCAGAAACTCCAAAAGCTCCCACTGCCAAAGAGCTGGGAGCCTGAAAGCCCTGGGAATCCTTACTCCAAGGCAGCCCTCCTAATTGGCTACCCTGCAGACAAGGAGACTGGAAGGTCAGGAAGAAAATTTATATGTGGATCTTTTAAGGTCTAATAGCATCAACAATATATGCCAAGTATACTGAATAGCACAACTGATTAAAGAAAATACGTATGTAACTAACAAATGTCAAAGTGCATTCAAGTTAAAATAGATGTTGCTTTTTTTAACGCAGTGGTTCTCAACCAGGGTACTTGTACCCCTGGGGGTATGCAGAAGTCTTCCAGGGTGTACATCAACTCATCTAGATATTTGCCTAGTTTTACAACAGGTTACAT
Source organism: Emys orbicularis (assembly GCF_028017835.1). Taxonomy (NCBI): domain Eukaryota; kingdom Metazoa; phylum Chordata; order Testudines; family Emydidae; genus Emys; species Emys orbicularis. Next base: position 46,791,751 of record NC_088684.1, on the reverse strand, counting down.
AAAGTGTGCTAGCACAGTCAATACAAATTAAAATTTCATACAATGACTTGTTTATACTGCTCTATATACCATATACTGAATTATAAGTACAATATTTATATCCCAATTGATTTATTTTATAATTATATGGTAAAAATGAGAAAGTAAGCAATTTTTTTTTATATTTTTATGTCTGATTTTGTAAGCAAGTAGTTTTTAAGTGAGGTGAAACTTGGGAGTACGCAAGACAAATCAGACTCCTGAAAGAGGTACAGTAGTCTGGAAAGGTTGCGAGTCACTGTTTTAAAGAATGCACTCATTTTGTTCAGCCTAAATTTAAATGTATACTGGTTAAGAACCCTTCATTCCCATTAAGTGTGAAATATCTTTTTTTTTAAATTTGTTACAAGTTCAATTTTCTGTCCATTCCCTTTACATTCCCAGCACTGCCTCCTCTCTCTCCTGTTACTGGAAAAAATCCTTCTTCTATACAGCTCCTCTAATCTGAATCTGCATCGCTCTTCCTCATCAAGTCTCCCATCCCTTAAGTCTTGGCTGAGAAACACGCATTTTCTTCTTTGGCTTTGACTCTTAATTCCCCCCCTGTCCCCCGCTTTATTACAGTATTATATGATTCTTTAAGGGCTTTATCCCCTCATCGATGCTGGAACTAGGGGTGCTGCAGCACCCCCGTCTTGAAGTGGTTTCCATTAAATACAGGGTTTACAGTTTGGTTCAATGGCTCTCAGCACCCCCACTATAAAAATTGTTCCAGTGCCACTGCCTCCACAGTAGGAGGATAAAACCCTGGGACTGGGAGGAGGATTGGGTGTAGAAAAGAAGTCCCAACTCCACAAGAGGTACATCTCCATTTTCAAAATACTGGGATTTTTGCAGTCAAATTATTGTGGACCCTGTCAGTATTAACTTTCCTGGGTGCAGAGGGAGAAAGCAATAGAGTTCTGCAGTGGGGGGGGGGGGGGAAGGGAGGGAGGAATCCTTAGCACATCTGCTCCTGATAGCTTGAAGGCATCAGGGCTAACAGCTATTAGAGATACAAGATTGTTACATGAATGTGGCTGTGCCTCTGAATGTCTTGTTTGCAGTGTTGTAGCTTTGTTGGTTCCAGGATATAAGACAGACAAAGTAGATGAGGTAATATAAGCTTGTCCCTTCCACCAACAGAAGTTGGTCCAATAAAATATATTACCTTATCTACTTTGTCTCTCTGAATATCTTGACATATTAGTTAAAGGGCTAATCCTCCTCCTTCTATGGCAAGAGAGGGAGAATGCATTAGCAAGTTTTCACATGAAGATGTTCCTAGTTTCTTCCCTCTGTCCTTTGTAACAAAAAAGGGCAGATACGTCAAGCTGCACAAATTTCTTATGTAGCTTAGTTGCATACATTAACGGAGCAACGACATCCAGTCATGAGAAAAAATATTATAAATAGCCAGCAACGGTTATAGTTAGAAACTGGAGAGGTCGAACTATTGGATATTGTGCTGGGAATTATGCAGAATGATGCACTACTACACATGTGGCACAATCCATAAAAGGGGCTATAGCATATGAAAAGAGCTCTTCCAAACCTATTATAAACCGAGATAAAACCAACAGGACCCGTATGCTAAGCCATTGGTTTTCAAACTGGAAGCGGGGGGCGGGAGGGAAGAGGAGCATGACATGGTTATCGCGGGAGAGGGGGGGGAGAGGCAGGGAGGAGAAACAAGCTGGTGTATAGAGCCATGGCCAGCCGGATGTCTAGGCCAGGGCAGGACAGCAGCTGGGAGAGCACACAGGGAGTCCTCAGGGGCAGGACTTGCAGCCCTAGCAGCAGCTTGCTGCTCTCCCCCTCCTCCCCTTACAGATTACGGAGGACTCCCTGAGTGCTCTCCTCCCTGCTGCCCTGTCCTGGACACGTGGCCAGCTGCAGCCCCATGTACATTAAACCCTCTGGAGTTTGAAGGAGTGAAGGCAGGTGGAGATCGGACCAGGCCTCCTCTCTGTGCCATGTGTGACGAACTGGGACTGTTCTTAATGTTTCCTCTGAATACTGTGTGGGTGCCTCAGTTTCCCCTATGCATTTCTTAAGTCTCCAGTGTGCATAAATGACCGACAATCTGTCTCCTAGCAACAGATGGCCAGGGCCCTTCCCCCCTTGCAAGGGGATAGCTAAAGGTGAACAAAGAGATCAGGTGACCTCCTGGTCCGGGAAAGAGACAAAGGCCAGAAAGGAGGGGCTGGAGGGGGTTTCAGTTTGGAGCAGCCTGGGGACGGGGAGTGAGTGCAGACGGGGTTGTCTGGCTCGCTGGGCCCCAGAATGGACCCGGCTGAGGGATCCCATTCTCTGTACCTACAAGCTGTTTTAGACCGTGTTCCTGTAATCTAATAAACCTCTGTTTTACTGGCTGGCTGAAAGTCACGTCTGACTGCAAAGTTGGGGGTGCGTGCAGGACCCTCTGGCTTCCCCAGGACCCCGCTTGGGCGGGCTCGCTGTGGGAAGCACACGGAGGGGCATATGCTGAATGCTCCAGGGTCAGACCCAGGAGGTGAAGCCGTGTAAGCTTCTTGCCCTGAAGACAGTCTGCTCTGAGGGAGAGGAGGCTCCCCAAAGTCCTGACTGGCTTTGTGGGGAGCAGTTCCAGAACATCGCCTGGGGACTCCGTGACACCATGCTGCCCTGGATTCCTCCAAAGATGGAGCCAGAGAGTCCTACTGCCACCTTGGGCATGAGTCACCTTTCCTGAGTCACCTGCTGCCTCAGACGAATGGGAGTTGGCAAGGCTGTTGTGTGACTCCCATGAGGATCACAGCAAAAAGTATTTGGGAACCTCTGTGCCAAGACATCTCTTGAAAGTTTTATATTTTGAATACTGAGGAGTTGATTATTGCTACTAACTTATGCTTACTCTGCAGTAATAAGTTATTTTCTTAAAAATTATTCTCCTTAACCTCTGAGGACAGGACAAGTAATGGGCTTAAATTGCAGCAAGGGAGGTTTAGGTTGGACATTAGGAAAAACTTCCTGTCAGGGTGGTTAAGCACTGGAATAAATTGCCTTGTGAGGTTGTGGAATTTCCATCATTGGAGATTTTTAATAGCAGGTTAGACAACTAGGCCATCCCTGACAGGTGTTTATTACATAGTTCTGCCTTGAGTGCAGGGGACTGGACTAGATGACCTCTCGAGGTCCCTTCTAGTCCTACGATTCTATCTTCCAAGACTGTATTGTACATTGTTCTTTGGCTTAAAATTGTTCAACTTTTTGGTGCTAAAGTCATGACTGTATATGGTTCTAGGACATTAGTTTCTGAAACATGTTTCAAATAGATTTGCTAAATACGATATACTAAAATAGCTTATTGTTATAAGAACTGAAGAGTTCTGTTTTGCTACAAACTAATGACACTGGTAGCACTAAGTCCGGTAGGAGTCCAATTTAAGAGACTAAGCCAGCTTCCAACCTCCTTTAACACCGATTTAACAGTCATTAAAAAAAAAAAAAAAGTTATCATTATCAGTTACTTTATTTCTTCCTTGAGTACCACTGTATATTTATGAGGGAAAGCACTGCCTTGCCTTACCGCTTAAATCCAAGGCTGTGTAAGAGTGCAGCTCTGCAGCTACCTCACTTCCTTTCTCTCCACATCACTAACAGTGGAAGGAGGCTCTGCCAAACTTCATCTCAACCCCCAATTTTTATTCCTCTTGTAAATGCTCATGGATGTTTTAGGAACAGTTTTATTAAATAGGGTTTTTATTCTTTGTTTGGGCTAATTTTAGGACACTTAATGCTTATGATGCAGAGTCACTTATGGGCTAATCTTTTACCACAAAAGGTTTCAATGTCAATTCACAGGAAGAACCTTCTACAAGAATGCGGCTTGAACATATATATCACTTTATTTTCCTTCTTTATAGAAATTTATCACTATTTTCTTTATTCTTTTACCTCCTTAAGTACACCCTGTGGTACTATTTTTAAAAATTACAACTGGCAGCTGCAATTTTATTTCAGCATTTCAGAATCAATCCAACTAGTTCTCACCTGAACTTGCTTTCAAAGACTCCAAAATTGACTCTATCACCAGACTTCAGAGTTCTGGAAGTACCATTCAAAACTTTTTCTCCATTAACAAAGGTACCATACTTCGAGGTGTCTTGTATTATCAATTCAGGGACTGAGAGAGCTTGACTCTGAAAATGAATATAAATTTGTAAAGTCTTATTAGGTACTCAAAAAATTATCTTATATTGTTAAAGAACAAGAAGCAACAGATGTATAAAATGAAAGCACATATTATGAGATACTCTTATTACTGTCCTAAAAATATACAGTATATTGGGACAAATATGTTAGCTATGCAGTTCAAAGTTTATCACCTGCTTTCCATGACAAACAATTGAGACAAAAAATTCTCCATAACTACTTAAGAGAAGTAGTATTTTTTGCATTCAACTTTGTTTTGCTATAATTCACTACCTCTACCTTCTGTTATATGGTACTCATGATACCAATGCATCTGTACCCATGTACCAATATCAGGATGTGCTAGTGATGTTGGGGTGCATTTCCTACCACTACAGATTTCCTTTTTAGTAAATCTTTGTGAAACATTGCTAATTTTTTGCCTTCGCTGTGACCAGTCTAGAAGCTATGGAGAAATTTATATAAAGCTAGTCTATTACCTTTAGAGTTTGTAGATATTCATAAGTATTTGTTGTGGGTCAGAATTAAAGCTCTACTTCTGCAACTCAATGCATGCAGGTGTACCCTGCACACATACAGAGCCCCGTTGACTTTAATGAGCCTCTGTGCTACAGCTAGGGTCCACTACTGTGCCTCAAATTACAGAACTCCATTCTAAGGTGACTTTTTACATATGTGATAGTCACCAAATAAACAAACCATAAAGGTAATTGAATATTCACATTCAAATACCTTAATTGATCATTTTTACTCTTTACAATCCTCCCCCCCCCCAATTGTAATGTTAGTATGTAACTTACATAAGGGTTATATTAATCACGGGAAATAACAGGAAAAGTGTTTCTGTGTAGGACAAACCTTTTTTGCTCAGTTACATAAGTGAGACTCACCTACCTCAAGAAGTCAGTGGGAGTTAAACCTGTGTGGCCTTAAAGGGTATGTCTACATAGCAAAGAAAAACCTATGGCTGGCCTGTCCCAGCTGACTCCGGCTCTTGGGGCTCGGGCTGTGGGGCTGTTTCTTTGCTGTGTACACTTCTAGTCTTGGGTTCCCACCTTGCAGGGTCCCAGAGCTCAGGCTCCAGCCCAAGCCTGGAAGTCTACACAGCAATGACACAAGCCCCATGGGCCAGCAACAGGTGTCTAGTTGTTGTGTAGACATACCCAAAGACACAAGTTTGGAACACAGAAAGCGAAGTGAGTCACAATTCAATACCAAACCTTATGGGGCCTGTCTATATGGGGAAATTTACTGGTATAATTACACCAGTATAATTCCCCGTGTGGGCATAAGAGTATCCACAGGGGGAATTATACTGATATTACTACAGCGCTATAGTTTTGTTGGTCAATTTCCCTGTGTAGACAAGCCCATAGAAATATTCAAGAAAAAGATAGCATGCGTCTACTGCCACCGTAAAATGTAGGTTTGTTGGAATAAGACTGGAATTGATTTCAGATTGAAGCATATATTAAAGGTGGGGGAGTATCCCTAAACCCAGTCAGTTTTAGGTCATATAGCCATAATGTAGTAAAGTGGATACTTACAAGGTTAGTTTCAGGGTGGGTGACTGTCAGAACTGCATGACTTCGACTGATTGACTGATCATCCTGAATTAAAATTGCGCAGTTCTTGCGTCCAACAACATACTCAGTACCAACCAAAAGTCGATATGGCTCTGCTGAGAACAACAAAATTAACAAATATTTAACAGCAGAAAAACATAAGTACTTGTGAGCCATTTAAAAGCTTTTGCCAAGATATAATAAACTCAGTCCTGTAATCCTAGGTGTATTGGGCAGGATTGGAAGTGCAATTTTATTTTACAGCTACATTTTTTTTCTCTCTCACTGGCTCCTGCACACTTGAGCTGGACTCACTGTTGTGACAGAAAAAGTAGTTCATAGTTCTGCGGCAATCTTCCAGAGAATAAAGTGCATCACAGTGCTAACAAAACAACAACTTGCAGTACTACTTACAGGAAATGTACAGTACCACTTTTGGGAACCATTAGGTTTTATATGAAGGAAAAAAGTATATCATACTGCTATTCCAGAATACTATTCAGAAAGACAACTAGCAAAAGAGATTCAGATGAAAAAATCCTACCACTTTTTAATTGAATGCTGGATGATCTACAAGAGAAATCAAACCATAGTTGATAAATATCCACTCCACTTTGACTGATTGTTCTATTCCACTCTTGGCATTTGTCATCTAGACAACATGGCACAATCGCATACATTTTGAGTGAACTTGAAAAACATGTTCACCTATTTGCCAGTAGAAAGAAACTTTTCCTGATCAAGGTGGGTGAGTAAAGGGGGTAAGGCACCAATTTCTACAGAACACAAGCTTTCATTTAAGGAAAGAGTCACTTTATAGCCCTTAGCCCTGTGCAGGTAATTTTCAAATACGACAGTAACAGTACCTCTGCTGCTGCTCATCACTTCCCTAAGGAGCAGTAGAATTACTAAAAAGATTCTACTCAGTTTCACTGCACTACTTAGAACCCTGTTGCCAGTATTAAAATTAACCCAAACACACTTACTCTGGGGTGGTTTGGGAAACTAAAAGCAGCAGCACTTGTAGGCACTGACATTGTTTATAGGGGAGGAGGACCCAAAAAAAAAAAAAAAGATTGAGAGAGTAGAAACACTCCCTTCTATATGTGATAGTAGCCAAGAAAATGGAGATTCTTCCTTCAAGAACGAGGACCTCCATCGTGTCAGTCACCTTCCAACTGGAGACTGATAGAAAAGATGAAGCCCAAATTATACAGCTAATAAAACTAAGAAAAAGAAGAGAAGTGACTTGCCAGTGCCAAAACTGCACCCAATCAGCCCAACACTTGCATGTATGCAACAGGTGCAACTGAGAAAATGAGACCCCCAGCAGTTTGACTTCCACCCCTGTATTTATTCCCTAGATACTTTTAAGACTGCCAATTCTGGAAATACAGTACCTTATACATGTATTTTATTGGTTTCTGGAAGATTGTAGAGCATCTCACATCCAAAACCCTTCAGTGCAATAAAATGTAAGATCTGAGCTCCTCAGGACTCAATTGATAGTGTGAAAGAACATACCTGACCTCAAGGCCATATAGTTTCAAGGATCAATCCTATAGGATTTGAGTCAGAATTTGTCCAAATTAAAGGCAAGTCTTTCTTTCCTCTGCAATTTTAAGTTTCCTAATATTATTACATTCTTCCATAATCAAAGTTAGAATGCTTAGTTTTAATTACACCAGTGAATTACCAAGAACTTAACAATTTTCTGGGGAACCTAAATTAAATTAATTTGTTTTCAGTCTCATTCCTAGTGGCAAGTTTTCACAACACACGTACCATCACCAAAGCAGATTGTAATTGTCTCCCTCATTGGCCATTTTAGTCCTTGTCTACACTTGTCGGTATAACAAACAACCCTAGAGGAGTTATTTTGCCAGTATGGCTTATACCAGTTCCCTGAATAAAATCTACAACAGCGCTTTTTACTAGCATGGCTAGGTCAGTTAAGGGTATGATTCTTTTTCCACACTTCTAACTGACATAACTATGCCAGCAAAACTTTCTAGTACAAACCACTCCTTAGTCAAGAAATCAAAGAATGAATAGGCATGAAGAATAAATGATCCCCCTGAAAAATACCCTAGTCAGGTCAGGGATGAGGCATGCAAGAAAGATAGTTCCACCACACACAGGTACTGCAGCTACCCATGCTGCATGTATTCTACAACTTGACGTTTCTGGAGCCTACATGCCTCCAGCTATTTGATATCTTTTTCAAGCAATAAAATTCAGATCATAGTTAGGAAAGAGGATGGACTATTTTCCTCAAGAATTTATTTAAAAATTTAAAGTATTTTTTCTCCCCAAAACCTTTTCACATTTTAATTCAACTGAAGAAATTTACCCAGCCTCTCTCACTGTACAACATGAAGTAAAACTTTTTTCTCGTAAATACAATTGCTGCCCTCAGTTAAACTATCAGCTAACTAAGCAGTATAACTGAGGCCACAAGACTGTGTTCTACAAAAGTTTTAATCAAATTCTTGCACTGTCATTGTAGCCCAGGTAAAGTTCCTGCTCAGAGCAGACTCAAATGACACAGTGGTTAAAAAAAATAATTCTGGCTGTTGGCATACACTAGCTATATGTTGCTGATGTTATTTAATATATTTATTAATGAAGTGGAAAGGTGGATGAAGTGCAAGGTGGCAAAATTTAGGATGGTCAAAGTAAATAAAAAGTTATTTTGGATAGGCAAGTATATAGATGATTAAGAAAGTCTGGAGGGCCCTGACAAAGCTCGATAGCAGAGAAAGTTCATTGTTGACACATAGAAATGTAATGCATATTGGAAGGAATAAATTTGAACCGCTCATACAAAATACAGGGTCCTAAATTAACTTTACACACTCAAACAAAAAGACGCATTGTAGACAACTCAAGGAAAACCTCTCCCAAACGCACAGCAGCAGTCAAAAATACAAACGAACTGCTAACCTGCATAAAGAATGACAGAAAATAATAACTGGAAATATTACATAAAATCAATAGCACAACCCCATTTAGAATATTGTGATCAGTTCTGGTCACATCATCTAAAAAAAAAGAAGGCTTCAAAGAAGTGATGAAAATGATCAAATGCACAGAAATAATTTCATATTTAAAAACCTCAAGAGTAACTATATAGGGATGAGAGAGACAAGGTGGATGAGGTAATAACTACACTGCATATTTAAAGATGAGACATAAGAGGGGTCGTGACAGAGGAACATAAAATAAATGGCAAAGAGAAAGCAAATGGAAGTAAAAGGTATGTTTCTACATTCACTCCTATACACACCCTCACATAATAAAGGGGGAATTGAACAAAACTGAAAAGGCAATCACATTAAAACGAGTAAAATATATGTTTTAAAGGAGGCATATTTAGCCTGTGGAACTCATGGCCACATGCTATCTATCATTCAGGTGACTAAATCAGGCTCTGATACGGTTAGGAGACCATCCAGATTAGACGCAATTTAAAATCCTTATTTAGAGGGAACACAGACACTGCAGTGCACCCCCCTCCCCCGCCAGCAGGGGCTGGAAGCCCCGCGGGCCCCTCACCTGTTGCACTCACACACTGTGGGGGTTGAAACAATGTGTATAGTGGGGGTGCTGAAAGCCACTGAACTACATGGAAAAGCCTGTATCTGATAGAAACCACTTCAACCCAAGGGGTGCAGCAGCAGCAGCGCCCCTAATTCCAGCACCTGTGACTGGGGGGGGGTTCCCGGCACTGCCCCCCGCCCCAGGACCCCTGAGTCCGCGCCGCCCCATTGCCCCACCCTCAACGCAACGTGCCCGCCGGCCTCGGTCCCAGTACCCGGGGCGGATCCCGCCGGGCAGCGGGGCCAGGTGGGAGCGGGCAGGAGCCCAGCGGCCAAGGGGCTGGGGGTAGGGAACACTGCATTGCGGTCAGCCCTTACCTGGGGCGGGCGCGGGCCCTGCCGCTGACATCAGCTTCCACATCCCGGGGAGGGGGAAAGACCTCCGACCTCCTCAGCCGGCGCCGCCCGCTCCGCAATCCGCGAGCGTGTCCCTGTGCGCGCTCCCGCGCGGCGAGAACCAAATCTCGCTGAGGCACGGGGCGTGCAGCGCCACTTGTCGCCTGGGAGGGGAATAACAGCTACTTCCGCCTGCTGACTGCGCGCAGGCGCGGCGACAGGACGGACGCAGGAGGGGAGGGAAGAGGTTGCACTGCTGCTAGCCGGAGTACGGGTGGGGGCAGGGGACATTCCACTGTTGCCAGTCCAGAGTCCGGGCATGGTTGGAGGTACACTAACACATAAGGTAATCTCACAATCAGCAACTGCACTGTTGCCAGCCCAAGGTCAGGTCATGGGGGGAAGGAGGCAACGCTGCACTGCTGCCAGCACACCTGCCTTATGCAGGGTTATGAAGAGACTTGCTATAAATAACAGAGAGTCCCGTGGCACCTTTAAGACTAACAGATGTATTGGAGCATAAGCTTTCGTGGGTGAATACCCACTTTGTCAGACGCATGTGGGTAGTCACCCACGAATAGGGTTACCATATTAAAACATTTAAAAAAGAGGACACTCCACGGGCCCCGCCCCTTCCCTGCCCCACCCCCGCCCCAACTCCGCCCCTTCCCCGGCCCCACCCCAACTCTGCCCCCATTCCAACCCCTTCCCCAAAGTCCCTGCCCCAACTCCGCCCCCTCCCCTGAGCGCCCCGCATTCCCCCTCCTCCTCCCTCCCAGCCACGCGAAACAGCTGCCCGAGCGCTACCGGCTTCACGGTTTGCCAGGCAGCCCCCAGACCTCCAGACCCTGCGCCCCCGGCCAGACGCTTCCCCAGCGGAGCCCGGGAGGGGAAGCGCCCGGCCGGGGGCGCAGGGTCGGGAGGTCTGGGGGCTGCCCGGCAAACCGTGAAGCCGGTAGCGCTCGGGCAGCTCAGCTCTTCAGCTGCACAGAGCTGAGGTGTCTGGGGGGAGCTGCAGGCGGATTCCCCCGTGGCGGCGGCGGCTGGAGAGGAAGTGGTTTCCACAGGTCTGAGGTCCTACTGAAGAACATCCTGCCAATTGTCATTACTAGGCACAGACATGTAGTTACGAAGGAAATTGGGGGTAGGACAGACTGACAACCATTACAGGTGAATATCAACAAGGTACAGTCAGTGCACTCCTTTTATAAGAATCACATCTGTCCCGGATGATTTAATTCTTACAAGCGGAGTATAGGTTAGTATAGGAATGTTTTTATCCCAGTGTTTTTGATACTTACAGTGGAATATAGGTTAGTATAGGAATGATTTTATCCCAGTGGTTTTGATCACTATACATCAGGGATCGGCAACCTTTGGCACGTGGCCCATCAGGAAAATCCGTTGGCAGACCAGGACGGTTTGTTTACCTGCAGCGTCCACAGGTTTGGCCGATCACAGCTCCCACTGGCCACGGTTCTCCGTTCCAGGCCAATGGGGGCTGCGGAAAGCGGCGCGGGCCGAGGGATGTGCTGGCCGCTGCTTTCCGCAGCCCCCGTTGGCCTGGAACGGCGAACCACGGCCAGTGGGAGCTGCAATCGGCTGAACCTGCGGATGCTTCAGGTAAACAAACCGTCTCGGCCCGCCAGCGGATTTCCCTGACGGGCCGCGTGCCAAAGGTTGCCGATCCCTGCTATGCATGGTTGAATCTTATATCAGTGATTCTGATAAATGGAGTGCACTGTAGTAAAAAAGTTGGGGAAAGGAACATGCCCCATTCATTCTCTTGCTCACCACCAGCCTATACTGTGCAACCTTCTTGGCAACCTTCTTGGCAGCCTCAGCAGAGGCCCAGGATTGAATAGGTGTAGAGTGTGACCTCTTACCTCTAGATCAGTGGTTCCCAAACTTGTTCCGCTGCTTGTGCATGGAAACCCCAGGCGGGCCGGGCCAGTTTGTGTACCTGCCACATCCGCAGGTTCGGCCAATCACGGCTTCCACTGGCCACTACAGGCCAATGGGAGCTGCTGGAAGCGGCACAGGCCAAGGGCCGTACTGGCCGCCGCTTCCAGCAGCTCCCATTGGCCTGGAGCAGCGAACCACAGCCACTGGGAGCTGCGATCGGCCAAACCTGCGGATGCGGCAGGTACACAAACCGGCCTGGCCCGCCAGGGGCTTTCCCTGCACAAGCGGCGGAACAAGTTTGGGAACCACTGCTCTAGATCCTTCAGGTCAGGGAAAAAACGCACTCAGCTTGTCAGTCAGTTGTATCTTTTCTGTTGATAAATGGAAGACTTCAGAATTGTTCATTCAGCATATTTCACCAGCAATAAAATTCACTTTTTTTCTTTTGTAATATTGTTTCTACTTATCTTACTGCTTTTTATCTTGTAAAAAGTCTTTTATTATACTCTTTTTATAGTATTTGCTTTAAATAAATAATTAAAATTTCATGGCCAAAAAGCACTTTACCACATTTAAAGCCATTACACATGGGGATTAAATAACATAAAGAAAGAAATATGGAAATATAGTTTTTACCAGAAATCTCAGCAACTTTAGTACATGAAAGTGGAGTACTTTTGCTGCCTCACTACCCATTTCCCTTGCCAGGAAATTAATAAATATATTAAACAGGATTGAGTACAGAACCTTGAGGCACTCCACTGTTAATCTTCGTCTTGATGAAAATTAACCATCTACCATGCTTTGTCTCCTAGACAGTTTTTGATCCATTAAAATGTTGCCTCTCCTACTACTTTTTTAGTTGACTCTTGTATGGGACCTTATCAAAGGCCTTTTGTAAGTGTAAATAAATTATGTTGACTGGTTCTCTATCCACCACTTTGACTCAGTCAAAGAATTCTAATAGATTAGTGAGACATAATTTTTCTTTGCAGAAATAATACCGGTTAGACTCTGTCATATCATGCTCTTCGGGGGGGGGAGGGGATTTTTAATTATTATTTCAATCAATTTTTCAGATACAGATGTAGGACATACTGGTCTATAATTCCCCTAGCACATTTGCCACCCTCCAATCCTCTAGAACAGTGGGTGTTTTAAATGAGAATATGCATATTTGTGTTAACAGCTCATTTTCTTCACACTTAACTCTTTCAGAACTCTTGGATGTAACTTTTCTGGCCCTGATTTATTACTTTTTAAAATATGCATTTATTTCAGAACCTCCTCTTCTGACATCATTCTCAGAGAGTAACTCACCTTTTACCAGAAAAGAGCAGGTTCAGGATAGGAAGCTCTCCAACATTCTCTTCAGTGAACTGATTCAAAGAAATCATTTAGCTTCTCAGCAGTGTCCTTATCTTCCTCAATGGCTCGCTTTAAGCCATTGTGATCCATTTTCACAGGCTTCCTATTTTTGCTGTACAGTACTTAAAGAATCTTTTGTTGTTTGTTTTTACACCTTTTGCTGTTTACTCCTCAAAATCCTTCTTATTGCCCTCTTACTTGTGGCTTGCTATGATTTATGTTGCTGTTTATTGGCTTCACTAGGTTCAGATTTCCAAATTTAGAAGGATATCTGTTTGGCTTGAATAGCCTCTTAAACTTTCCCATTTAGTAATCTTAGTTTACTCCTGGGCTACTGAGACTCTATTTTTTGTTTCTTTGTTTTTTAAGTATTTTACTTTATTTAATTTTAACTTCAGGGCCTTTTTTGAGTGACCTCATTTTATTGAAATCTCCTTTCTAAAGTTTGATGTCACTGTGTCACTTTTGGGTATGCTCCTTGGATGTTGGATCTAATTATTATGTGGCTCAGCTACTGTCACTTCTTGAATTAACTCTATAACTAGCTGTTCCAAAAAAACAATCACTGAAGTGTCAAGAAATTGTTTCTCTAGGCTTTCTCTTGTTGTGTCATTTGACCAGTTAGTATGTGGGTAGTTGAAATACCTTATTATCACTGTGTTAGATTTTGTTGCCTATCTGGTTTCTCATAACAGGTATATTCAATTTCCTTTTCTTGATCTAGAGGCTGGTAGTATAGCTATACTAATATGTTTACACCTTGGGATTTGTACCCTATAGAATGGATACATAGTGAGTGGCCCTCTCTTTTTTAATTCTCTAGATTTTATGGAATCCTTTAGCTACAACACTCCTCCGACACATCTTTGGTCTAGCCTGGCATTCATGTATAGTTTGTAACCAAGTATTACAGTATCCTGTTAATTTTTGTCATGCCACCAAGTTTCCATAATGCTTATTATATCAAGGTCTTTGTCCATTGCAATGTATTCTAGTTCACCTATACTTCACAATAGGGTGGGACTCCTTCTTGATCCTTGCAAGTACATTTACAGTGTTTGACTTGAAAGAAAGGAGTAGAGCCACTGAAAAATGATTCAATTAACCCTTATTCCAACATACAGGGCTTGTCTACTCTTGAAACCCTACAGTGACACTGTAGCACTTCAGTTTAGACACTACCTATGCTGACATTCTGCCATCAGCATAGATAATCCATCTCTCCGAGGTGCAGTACCCAAATCAATGGAAGAATTCTTCCATCAATCTGGTGCTGTCTACACAGGGATTTAGGTTGGCTTAACTACATTGTTCAGGGGACCAAGTATCAGGGGGTAGCCGTGTTAGTCTGTATCTACAAAAACAACAAGGAGATGGCACCTTAAAGACTAACAGATTTATTTGGGCATAAGCTTTCATGGGTAAGGGTTGATCTAATTTTCTAGTGTAGACCAGCCCGTAGTCAGTGGTATCAAATATAGGTGACATATTTAAAGGAACAAGTGTGGATACCTTATCTTCTTCTGTGATTAGATCAGCAAATGCACTTTCTTTAACATATCCAGACTGAATAGGGTCAAGGAGATTTGAGAATCCCAGATTCTAAAAAAAATTATTTGCCACAGTTATGTTTCTCAATAACTGATGTGATACAGGTAAAAAGTTGGCAAGATTGAGGACCCCTGACAACTTGCATGCCCTCAGGTAGGCATTGATAGTCTCCTGTGAGAACTGACCCAATGTTTTCTTATTGCCTACTCAAGTTTAATATGAGAGATACAAGATAGGTGAGAATATTTTTTTACTGGAACTAGACGAGCTCTGTGTAAGCTCAAAAGCTTGTCTCTCTCACCAACAGAAGTTGGTCCAATAAAAGATATTACCTCCCCCATCTTCTCTCTCTCATATTCTGGAACCAACAAGGCTGCCACAACACTCCACACCAGTCCTGGACAATCAATTGGCTTTCTTGTCAGCAAATTCTGCCCCTTACAATGGATGGGAACAAAAGACTGTACTAAGTCTGTCTGGATGAAATCAGTAGAGCCCTGCAAATCTGCGGACATCCGCTTTATAGCCATGTACCGTGTTTGCGGATCAGATACAGATATAGATTTTGTATCCATGTTGGGCTCTAGAAATCAGCTACTCAGAGGAAAAGGAGGCATGGGAGGCCACTTTGGCTGACCCACCAAAATATCCCCTGCTGCGGTGGTGGAAGGAGAACAGGTCAGCGCAGGCTGAGCCTCAGCCTGTGCCTGTATCAGAGAACTTGTGTCTGTGGGCAGGTCTACACTACCTGCCTGAATCGGCGGGTAGAAATCGATCTCTCGGGGATTGAATTATCGCGTCTCGTCGGGACGCGACAATCGATCCCCGAATCGACACTTCTACTCCACCAGCGGAGGTAGCAGTAAGCGCCGTCGACGGGGGAGCCGCGGAGGTCGATTTGCCGTCGTCCTCACAGCGGGGTAAGTCGGCTCCGATACGTCATAGCGTAGCTGAATTTGCGTATCTTAAATCGACACCCCCCGTAGTAAGGACATAGCCTAAGTGTAGACAGGGTTGGGAGTGGCCAGACAGGCGGACACGAGGCTGATCCAGTCTGCATCAGGCTCCTGCCAGCTACTTGGGCACCGCTGGCTCTTAAATGGGTAATAACATTTCACCAATATATAATAATTATCCGTGACGGGTGAAAAAAGGAGCGCGCGGCCCAGTGCCTGCGATCCCTGCCGCCCTCGCACAGGCCCAAGCCTGACTCCGTCTCCGCTAAGCCGCTGGGGGGGCTTCAGGTGAGTGAGGCGCGCGCAGCCCCAGCGAGGGGCAGTTCCGCCCCACCGCCCTGGAGCGAGCACGCGGCTCTCCGTCCTTTCCGCCCCGCGCAGGAGACAGGAGACCAGAGGGGGCGGGGCCAGGGCTGAGCTCAAGCCCCGCCCCTTCCGCATGCGCCCACGGTCCCAGCGAGGAGGGCCTCATTCCAGTAGTTCGGCGGAGGCCGAGGGAGCGGCAGCGTTGGGGCCATGGCGGTCCGGGCGGGGTGGTGGTGCGGCCAGTGGGCTGGTGCGGCCGCGCGTTTCCCTCCCACGTCGCGGGTAAGGCGACCCCCTCCCCGCCCCTGCGGAGCTCCCGGCCGGCCGGGGAGTCGATGCTTCGCTTCCCTCCCCTCCCGCGTCGACGCAGCCGGCCGGTGTCACCCCCGCGTCTCCGCCCGAGCACAGCGTGTCACTTCCCCCCGCACCCACAGGCCACCCCCCTGGCCAGGGCACAGCGTGTCACTTCCCCCCGCACCCACAGGCCGCCCCCCTGGCCAGGGCACAGCGTGTCACATCCGCCCCGCACCCTCAGGGCACAGCGTGTCACCTCCCTTCACCCGCACCCACAGGCCACCCCCCTGGTCAGGGCACAGCGTGTCACACCCGCCCCGCACCCTCAGGGCACAGCGTGTCACCTCCCTTCACCCGCACCCACAGGCCACCCCCCTGGCCAGGGCACAGCGTGTCACACCCGCCCCGCACCCTCAGGGCACAGTGTGTCACCTCCCTTCCCCCGCACCCACAGGCTGCCCCATGGCCAGGGTACAGTGTGTCATCCCCCCGCATCCACTGGGCACAGTGTGTCACCTCCCTTCCCCCGCACCCATAGGCTGCCCCCATGGCCAGGGCACAGCGTGTCTCTCACACACACACACACACGCACCCTGCACCCACAGGCTATCCTTGTGGCCAGTGCACAGCGTGTCACACACACATACACACCCCACACCCACAGGCTGCCCCCATGGCCCGGGGCACAGCGTGTCACTCTGCTCCCACAGGCTGCCCCCATGGCCAAGGCACAGCGTGTCTCACACACCCTGCACCCACAACCACAAGCTGTCCCTATGGCCAGTGCACAGCATGTCACACCCCACACCCACAGGCTGCCCCCATTTCCCGAGCACAGTGTGTAACGCCTCTTCCACTGGCACACACATGCTACCCCCATGGCTAGGAAACAGTGTACCCTTGCTGTCTTCTGGCACACGCATGCTGCTATTGTGGCTGTGGCATGGGGTAACCCATCCCCATCTTCCATTCTCCTTCCCCACAGGGCACACTGTGTAACTGTATCTCAGGAACCAGCATAACCCAACTCATCTCCCCTCTCTCTGGATGCAGTGCTAACCCTTGCTCCATTTTCCCCTTAAAACACAGTGACCTCCAGCATTGCCAGTCCCACCAAGTGTTTAAAATAATCATGAGATTTGCTTATAATAATGAAATTTAAAAAAATAAATAAGTTGTGGTTTCTTTTTATTTGCCTCTTGGTTTCTTAGCCTTTAGGGTGCACTTGCTTAATTGTTTCATGTTTTTCTCTGCCACCTTGAGGGCTAGAAATTTACTTTTTAATTAAAGTTGGGATTCTCATGGAATGTCTTGATTTCAGTAGCTGCTAGGGCTTTAGAAAAAATGCCAACAGATATCATGAGACTTGTGATAAAATTGTGAGAGTTTACAATACTGGAAACACACTCCATTTCTCTCCTCTCTCCTCCAGGAACACAGTGAAAGCCCTCCATTTCCCTCTCTACCAACCCAGTATAACTTCCATAGGCAGAGTCACCTTCACCTCACCATACATACATGGTGTAATTTTTATCCCCCTCCTCCCAAGCAGTCAGTGGAACCTTCCATTCTCTAGCTGGATAAATATTGCTGGTGCACAGCAAGGCTTTTACCAACCTTTGGTCTTGGGAGCAGTACTATTCAATACAGTTTAACTAAAATAGCTTACAGTTTACAGTCAGAGCAACAAAATAGATTGGTCTGTTTACTTATGGTACTTTTGCAGACCATGTTTTGGAAGAGTTTTGTCCAGACGCAGCACTTACTGTTCAGAAAAGACTTGCTGTGTTATTCCTACAAGTGGGGGTAACGTCATGATTTCTCTGCCCTCCTCCTTCAGTTACCTAGCTTATTTTTAGCTTGTTCCTGGGCATGTTTTCAGTTTAGTTTGATTTTTAACCCATGTTTACATGTGGGTTGTTTGTACTGGTGTAGCTGACTGATGTAGTTGCACACTGGTGGAAACCACTTAATGTAGACAACATTGCATTCACCCATGTAAAAAGTGACTTGTATCAGCCCAGTTTCAAACTGAGGAAAACTGCACTATCTGCATGCAAATTATGGTTTATATAATTGCAGCGTATCTACACTAGTGTCTGGCACCCGTGTCCCAATATAGAACTGAGTATTAGATTTTTTCAGCCTAAAACCATTGTGGTTTGTGACAATTCCCACTACTGTGACTCCTCTGAACAACTTTGCTGCTCTTGTCCTATAATGAGCCTGTTCTGTTCTCCTGCCCCTAGAAATCAGCTGTATGTTTGTCTTTTACTAATACATATTTTTTGCTGCTGTGTTCAGTCCTTTACTCTTTTGACTCTAATTGGTTTCTAGTTTTGTCTTTTTTTTAATTGGTTTTTTTCTTTAATATGCCACAGTTAGAATTCCAGTGTTGTACCTGGGACGCTGTGTCCTCCTTTGACTCTCCAAATCAGCTGTCCATTCAGAGGGTCTGTCCTGTAACTTCTCAGCCCCTTCTGTAATGTGCTCAGTATCTTGCTAGATCAGAATAGGCAAGGCCAGCTCTGGCACAGGGAAAATATATAGCTGCTCAAGCATCCTGGTCTCTTTTATTTTAGGTGTTTTTTCTTTGTCAGCCTTGCTTGCAAATCTCACTTGAAGGACCAATCAGATCTCTATAGAACAGTTATATAAAGTGCCTACAAGTCTATGTATCCCCTGAAAACTTTGCACATAGTTTTAAAACCTTAAATGTATTACTGCATTTAAGTAAAGAAAGAAAAACACGTTTATTATTTTGTGGCAAATGTACGCACCTGATTTGTCAATTTATCAAGCAAATAGTAATTTTACTCTTTCAATGCACTTTACCAGGGTGGATTATTCCTATTTTAAAGACTGTACAGCTGAGATACAGAAATTAAGTTACTTGCTAATGGTCATATAATGAGTCAATAGCAGGCGTGGAATAAAAATCCTGGTCTCCTGATTCCCAGTCTCCTGTTCTAGTCCCTATATGACTGTCTCCCTTAATAACTTCTCTCTTAGATTTTTCTGTGTAACTTTTTGTAATGCTAATTTTGTCTGATTCTCTGTATAGTCATTTAAACTCTTATAGTCCATTTTTGCTTGGTTTAGACCACATAACTTCAAACTACTATTTCATTTATCTTCACACTTCCGCCACATCTTACAGAATTTGTTGTATCACATCCAAATTAATCTGAATATAACCTATAGGTGGAGTCCATTAGTTTTTTTCCAAGTAATCAGAGCTTCCTTTGTGCTTCTTGGAAAATCTTCACTATATATTTTATAGCAGAAGTAGAGTGTGTAAACATAAGGAAGGTTTGTAGATGAATTCAGTGAAAACACTGAAGCAGTTATAAGTGGAAATCACCTCAAGCGTATTATTTCCCACATCATCAAACATCATGGTGACTTCTGTGACCTATACATGGCCTTGGACAGCATTTTTAATACCTTGTCTTGTTTAGTGTATAGACTTAATTTAACTTATTTAAATATTTTATTTTTCAAGGTAGTTGGTTTGTGGGGCTAACTGTTCTATAAAGAAGTATAAACTATCAGAGGAGTGAAGTTCTGAAACAGCCTTCCAAGGGGAGCAGTGGGGGCAAAGGACATATTTGGCTTCAAGACTAAGCTTGATAAGTTTATGGAGGGGATGGTATGATGGGATAGCCTAATTTGGGCAATTAATTGATCTTTGACTATTAGCGGTAAATATGCCCAATGGCCTATGATGGGATGTTAGATGGGGTGGGATCTGAGTTACTACAGAGAATTCTTTCCTGGGTGTCTGGCTGGTGAGTCTTGCCTACATGCTCAGGTTTTAGCTGATCGCCATATTTGGGGTCGGGAAGGAATTTTCCTCCAGGGCAGACTGGCAGAGGCCCTGGTGGTTTTTCGCTTTCCTCTGCAGCGTGGGGAATGGGTCACTTGCTGGAGGATTCTCTGCACCTTGAAGTCTTTAAACTATGATTTGAGGACTTCAATAGCTCAGACATAGGTTAGGGGTTTATTACAGGAATGGGTGGGTGAGATTCTGTGGCCTGCATTGTGCAGGAGGTCAGAGTAGACCAGGGATTGGCAATGTTTGGCACGCGACCCACCAGAGTAAGCCCACTGGCGGGCCGGGCCGGTTTGTTTACTTGCCGCGTCCGCAGGTTTGGCCGATCGCGGCTCCCACTGGCCGCGGTTCGCTGTCCCAGGCCAATGGGGGCTGCGGGAAGCGGTGGCCAGCACATCCCTCGGCCCACGCTGCTTCCCGCAGCCCCCATTGGCATGGAGTGGCTAACCGCGGCCAGTGGGAGCCGCAATCGGCCGAACCTGCAGATGCGGCAGGTAAACAAACCATGCCAAACATTGCCGATCCCTGGACTAGATGATCATAATAGTCCCTTCTGATCTTAAAGTCTATTAATCTATGAATAAGTTTGAACTTAATAAATGAGTCTGAAGTAGTGGATTCTCCAAGCCCGCTACGTCATCTGTCAAAATCCTCACTACTTCTACCTTTGTGTAAATATTATTTACCCAGTGTTTCTTCATTAATATGACCATTCTTGTTTACATTTCACACTCCTTATACCAACTCTTACATTCTCTACCATTTTCTAGTTTCTGATTGTTAGCTACTGCTCCACCATAATAACATTTTATTTTATTTAACTTTTCTGTTCAGTACCCAAGAGCTCCAGAACAATTTACAAGCTTAACTGTACATGTGTTTACTGTGATTGCACACAGCGTTACATGGGTGGCACAAAGACAGTTGGTGCTAGCATGCATAAGTAATTACATAGATGTATAACTGACTGTTTGGACATAAGCAGTTACTGCAATTGTATGTGTGCTTGCGTGGAGGCAGTTCTGAACATTGGGCCCAATAAGACTTGAAAGTCCCATATACATTTGGTTGGGAGCTAAGATTCTAAGCATTAGACATACTTTAATCAAAACCAGTTACTGTTTCCGTTTGGCTGGCAAGCCTGGATGTGGCCAAAGTATATTAAACCCATGTTCTAAATGTGCCCACTCTCCCAGTTTTGTTTTCTCCCAGTCTACTTGCCTTTCATTTTCCCATCTTCACATTTTCTCTGAAATTCCTTTTTAAAATTCAGCTAGTCTAGTTTTATTTCTCTTCCTTTCAGCCCTGAAAAAGATTCACGGTCAAAATGTCACTTCTTATGTTCTATTTTTAGGGTATATATATTAGATTAGGTTTTGAGCATCTCACTTAGCTTTTTGTAACCAAGATATGTAAAAGAAAATCAGGAAAGTGGTCATTGAAGGCAGTTTGTGAGGTAGAGAGTTTGAGCGTTTTAAAGCTTTGGCGTTCATAAGGAAAGAAAAAAAGAGCTTTGCTAGCATTATTTTTGAAATAATTTCTTCCAGAAAAAGTTTAAGAATTGACAGTGCATCAGGTAAAAATCTGAAAATCTGGTATGCATTAGAAAAAATGTAAAAAATAAGTCTGTATACGGGGATATTCTGTTACAACTCTGATTACCAGGATTTTGGTGCTTCAGAAAACACACAGTCTGGGAAAATTTTATTGATTCTCAGTTGATTCTGAACAAAATCTTGATTTGAGTTTCTTGAATTTCTCAAAATCATCTCTAAAGAGTTCTGTGTTGTTTCATGTATATTACTGAGATGTCTGAGTTTTAGCAGGAATATCTGAAATGTGCAGTTTAATGTAAATATCGAAATACTGTTTTGCTTTCATAGTAGATCTAGCGTTGAATCTAATATTGAGCTCCTCCATATTAGGTTAGGTGCCTAGAGCTCCACTAGAGTGATGGGATATCTCCTGGCAAAAGAATGAATAGTGTGTATTGTGTTACTCACAAATTTGTGGAGGAGGCCTTTTGATTGTCATCAGATGTTAGTCATTTCATCTGAATGTAGGCTCTGTGAGGCAAGGATATATAGGATTGGCAATATATTTTTTCTTAATGTCCTATAATACATAAAAGTTTCTTTCTGGTGGCTGTTTTACTCCACCTTGCTGATGTGTGCACATGCAATGGGAGCACAAAGTATCTAAAGTTAATATATTTTAGTTGACAACTTCTATATAGTGAAAATGGCCCAAACTGACTTCTTAAAATCATATTGGGAGCTTATATTTAAAAGGACTCATTACAAATAAAAAGAAATAGTAACATTAGCAAGAAAATATTATTTTAGATTATTGTTATTAATGTCTTTATAAAAATAAAATACTTTTAATCATTCATGATTTTTTTCTTTTTGTTTTATATTCAGAAAATAGAAATAGACCAGTTATTTTCACTTATTAGTGCTTTTACATTAGCCCAATGCTGCACTCTGTGGGTTGTAAAAAATATGTAGGTGGAAAATGTGGAATGTTCAAATTCAAGCTTACCTATGTTGGTAATATTTTAAGCACAATTTCTCAAACATTCCTATAGTACTAGGTTTCATAAAACCTGTTTTATATGAAACCTACAAATCTTGAAACAAACCCATCTGTCTCTCTCCCTTTAAACAGCTGTGTAAAAGTGAACAAAACCAGATCAGAGCTCAGAGGGCTCTAACCAGAAGCAGCAGCCACTAGCTCTCCACTTGACTTTTACCAGGTTTTACCCTTCCAGTATGTTTCTTCTGATGAGACATTTTCCAGTGCCTCAGTACAATGTGCAAATGGACACTGATAAATTATTCTCCTGGGGGAATTCTGCGTCACAGCGCGTGTGGAGAATTCATGTCCTCCGCAGATTTCTTTCCTTCCCCACAGAAAATTGACTTCTGACAGGGAAGCAAAGGGAAGAGACACGAGTGATCACGCATCCCTCCCCGGAAGTGCAGGCAGGTTGGTTTGGGCGCCCGGAGCAGCTGATAGAAATTTAAATTGCTCCTGGGGTGGAGGGGATGGACTGGGCAGTTTAAATTTTTTGGCACACAATTCCCCAGGAGTAATATTAGAGATAATGGATAAATATTAAGTACATTTGTCTATGGAATAAGAGGGCATAGGTTCACCATTTGTTGTTGAGTGGAATGGGTAAGAGAATAATTAGGTCTGTAATTGGTCTTCCTGAGGTTGAGAAACCACAAAAGTCAGATGAGATAACACTAACGTAATGCTTAGTATGTTGTTGCAAGTGCAGTTACAATGAACCCTTCGCTACATTGTAATATACATTGAATATGAAGATTTTGCAAGAACATTGTATTCTACATGGGTTTGTGTGCCACACTCCTCATCACAGTAGTATCTGATCACTTTCCAGTGGTGCATTTAGTGATGTAACTACCATCTGCCATGTATTGTGTGTTCTCTCATCTGCTCCCCAGAGGGAGAAATGCATACAGTGGAGAGTCTTATTTTGCTAGGATGTTTTTAATATACATGTTGCTATGTATTTATGTTAGTTTAGGCAAGGTCAAAGAAATGTGAAGTTTGTGATGGTCCTTAATTCCTGGGGGGGAGTTCATTCCACAGTCTCAGTCTGGCCCCCAAGAAAGTTGTCTTTCACACAAACGAGCTTTATCTTCTTTGTAGAGAGGTCCATTGTGTCAAAGGAGTGAAGTTGTTGACTATGGTCTTCATCTTGGAGATACCCTGGGCCCAAATCATGGAGTGTCTTGAAGATAAGGACTGAAACCTTGAACTTGATTTGAGATTTTAAGGGTAGTACAGGTTTTAATGTATTTGTAGTAGCCTATGTTACTGAGGAGATGTATTACAGCTTTCTATAGCAGCTGGAGTTTCCTGAGCACTGAAGGTTTCATGCCCAGGTATTATGCATTGCTGTAATCTAGCCAAGAGATCCTGAAAGCATGAATAACTAAGGCCAGGTCATTGTCCACCAGAATGGGACACAACCAACTGGAGATGGCAAGGAAGTGTTGTTTGTGGATGCTGCTATGTGAAAGTTTAGTGTCAACAAGCAATCTAAAAGTACTCCTAAACATCAGACTGAATTGAGCAATTGTGGGTATGTACCTTCAACCAAAGGAGACTTCACCATGGCTGAAAACTCTTGAAAATATTTTCTTCTGCCCGCTAGCATCACCTCTGCCTTGCTCAGGTTCTGCTTCAGCCAGTTGTTCGCATCCAGGAGCCATCTTGCATCCATCATGGCCATCTTGATGGTAGGGGTGTGGTTATATGTGTATCTGTGTGTCATCAGCATATTGCTGGCACTTAAGTCTGTGTTTTCTGAATAGTTCACTTAGTGACTGCAGGTAGAAGCTGGAAAGGACCAGATTGAAAATTAATCCTTGTGAGACTTGACAAGTGAGGGGGTTGAGTGGCGGAGTTGCAGTTTCCTATCTCGACTCATTGGATGTGTCCCTCCAAGAAGGATTTAAACTATTTTAGTGCATTACCCTGGACTTCTGTCACCTCTCTCAGGTGAGACAGGAGCATCTTATTGTCAACAATGTTGAATTCTGCTGAGAGGTCCTATAGGATGAGAATAGATGTCTGTCCTATCCATTGACGAGATCAGTGCCACCAAAACAATTTCAGTTCCATGGCCTGGCCTGAATCCAGATTGTGCTGTGTCTAGAATATTAGCTTCAATTACATGAGATTGTAGTTGGCCTTTAGCTAGCTTCTCTGTGAGTTTTCTTGGGGGGATGGGAGATTTAACGCTGGGCAGTAGTTGGCTAGAACTGATGTGTCCAGGGTAGGTTTCTTCAGTGTTGGTTGGACTGTTGTATGTTTGAAGTAGGAAGGAAAGATTCCTTTTCTGAATGAGACATTGGCTTATTTCAGTCAGGGATGGTACCAGTTGCTCTTGACTCTTTCACAAGCCAGGAAGATCATGGGTTGGATTCACAAGTTTCAGGTTGACACTCATGCAATGTCCAGAACTTCTTGATGAGTGAATGTACTGAACTCTAGGAATGCATGTGGGCTGGTGGTGATAGGTGGAGTGGATCCATGTTGTTTGAGAAGGCTTCCTGAATGTGCGTGATCTTTCCAACGAGGTAAGATGATAGTTTTTTGGTGTTTGGTTCTGATGCAGGTTGAGACTCTTAGGATTGAGAAGTGAGTGGTGAAAATGTCATCCTATGCAAAAGCATTTGACTTTTATTATCTTCATGTAAAAGTTCTGGAAGTGGATGGCAGTCAGATAGTAAAACTGTCTTTGATATGGAAAAAGATTATTGTAGTTTGGTTAATTCATTGTGTATGGGGAAAAAAAGAGAAAAATACTTTGCCAAAATGAAACAACTAGTAAATAGCTAACTGAAAAAGCAAAACATTAACTTATATGATTACAAAAACATTTCCACAAGCTCTGCTGTGGAGGAGTTCTAAATTTTGATATTATTTACCAGGCAGACTGCAAACTGCCCCAGAATATTTACTTTAGTATGTAATCTAGATTTTCATGGTGATAAGTGTGCAGATATTTTCTGCCACAGACTTTCTTTATAATATTGAATTCTTTTCTTTGCCTCACTGTGTTCTTTTTTACTTGTTACTTCGATCACCAGATTTACTTCAGGAATATAAGATTTCCTTTTCTTTAAAACAAACTTATAACCAAGTAAAGACACTTTTTCTTCTGGTCAGAACCAGGGTGGATTTAATTTAAAATCAAAATGAAATTGATTTAAATCACTAGTCAGGAAGACTTGATTTGATCATGGATTTCTACATAAAAGTGCATTCTTGTTGGTTGTTATAACCTTAATATATATTCTTTACAACTCAGAAATAGATGTAGGTTTCATTTTTAGAAGGTAAATGAAGCAGATATTTATGAAGTCATTGGGAGGTGAACTATCTCCAATTCAATAGGCTAATCATTAATATTTGGAGGATTTTCTTGCCATGCTTTATTAGGAGGAGAACATCACCAGACAGACATTTAAATTGTTTTATTTAACTAAAAGAACAACGTTATATATTCTGGATTTTTTTCTTCAACAGCAAACATACAATATTTTAACAAAACAAGCATATGAATTTTTGAATTTAGTTAAACATTCAAGTTTTTTAAAATCAGGTTTGTTTTTGTTAAAATTGTTTTTAACTAAAATAGTTAAATGAAATATTAAAAAAAAATGACCATGTCAGCCAGGTCAACATGAGAAACTTAAAATATTGGCTTCTGCAGCTAACTCAGTCATCTTCATCTTCATTTTCCTGTTTGTTCATAATCTGGAAAAGAAAAACAAGCTTTCCTGCTTTTTCAGGTCCCAAACAATTTCTCAATTTGGAATGAACTAGTCCAAAGGAAGAAAATATTCTTTCTACACCAGCAGAAAAAGCAACTGCTGTTAAAAGTGAGATTATCACTTCAACAGTCTCTGAATCCACGTGCTTAAGTGACTTCCACCAATTCACTGGTGTGACTTCCTTTAAAACATCATCAGCAAACATAGATTTCTTGAGTGGTTCACCCTTAGCTCTGAAGTTTATTATAGTTGGCATTATGGAGGGATGATTGCTGGATGTCCATGTCATAGCCAATTCCTCTTCTTCAGCAGTTAAGATTTGACCCTGAGAATATTTGAGAATATTTGCAAGAAGATGAGCTGGCGATAGTGCTTGTCCCATTCATTTTTTTTAATGCTTATAATTTAACTCTGTCACTGCATATTTCTCTTTTTAAGATCTCACTCAGTTCCTTCCGAATTTCAACAGTGTCAGCAATAAAACAGCTATTTCCCTGCATTTTGTTCAAGGCTACAAAAATAGGCTTCAGGATACTCAGCATGTGTTCAACATTTCTCTTAAGCCCAATGTTGAGAATTTTGGCTGTGACAGTGCCATCTATTTTTTCACGATTTTGTTCACAAACTGTCATCAGATTAGGCCAGTTCTTGATATAGTCCTCAAAACAGTCCACTACTGAGTTCCATTGCACCTCTTCTGGGAGAGATAGCTTGGTTCCTCTCACTTTTTTCAGAGCAGCTGCTGTCAAGTGGTTGTTACAGAAGTATTTTGCAATTTCAACAACATTAGCCTTTATTTCTGGAACACTGAAGTCTTTGGCTAGGAGGTGCATCAAATGAGCACTGCAACCATATGTTCTTAACTTGGAACTCTCTTCTAAATAATTTCTTCTCATCTTGGATACATTTGTGGCATTGTGTGTGACCAAGCCACGTACTAGACATTTTAATTTTTTTTCACAGTTTGTTATAGCTTTTACTGCTACTTCTTGTAAGTATTCTGCTGTGTGTGCATTTCCTGATGTATCAATTGTTTCTGTAAGGAAGACATTCCCTTTTTCTGTTGTCACACAAGCACATACAACAGGATCATTGTGGACATTGCTCCACCCATCAAGACTCAGGTTAACAATTTCACCCTCTAGACCTTTTGCACACTGCTCAATTTCTCTTTCATACACTTTATCAAGCAATTTGCCTGCGACATCTGCTCTGTTGGGTGGACTGTATCCTGGTCTGTATCCTGAGTGACTGAACCATGTTAATGAAGTCTGGGTTCTCAATCATACAGAAAGGAGAGTTTGTTGCATAAACAAAGCAAGCAATTTTTTCATCAATTACCTCTTTTTGTAATCTGCTGGTTCTTATCAAACACTTATCTCTGGTTGTTTCTGGATGATGGAGATTTTTTTTTTCTTTTTGCCACAGGTGATATACTGTGGCTATGTGACATACATGATGTGACTGAAACACTATCATTGGCAGATAACTCTGAAACTATAGAAAATGATGGTGATCTTGAAGGTGGATAGTCTTCAGAATCCAGTATGTTGAGGGTGGATTCTCCAAAACAAAATAAGTCAATGCAGTTATTTAATTATTATTACCATACTGCTCATTTAGTATTACTCATTGCATTCACTGACACTCAGTACTGCTTTAAAGGTGAAATTGTAAAAGGAAGATCTATCTATTTCAGCTATTTATTTTTTTATCACAACTGCATCTAAAATGATAGTACCATAGAGTAACAACTATATTTTTTGCTCAAACATGAGAATTCAAGAATAGTCCAGAAGGAAGACAGGCAGTCCTTAAGAAAGAAATATGAAATAAAAAAGTTATCCAACCTAAATATCCTGCATATTCAGATATGTTCCTTTCTTCAACGTAGCTTCCTCCTGAGAGGGAACACTTCTCATGATGTTGTTTCATTCGGGCAACCAGGTCTTACATTTCTTTGTTGGACTGTTTGCATTTTGCACGCATGCCTGTCTGACCCACAGGTAGAGGAACTTCATTAAAATATTCCCAAATTGGGTCTCTTTTACAGCCTGCTGCCATTATAGGTTTTCCCTTCTAGTGAGAGAATGGTATGGTAGATCTCAAATCAATGAAGGCTATACTCAGAAAGACCTCAAGACTTCTGGAATATGCTGCTCAAACAGTTTCACTTTTGTTTCTACTGCCTGTCCCTCCCTTCTCACATTTATCTCCAGACTTCTTCTCCTTGTCCAGATCTATTCCGCCCCCAACAATCTTCTATTCATTGAACTTTTTGAAACTTTCACTTTTAGCGAGAGGTAAGGGATTGACTTTGTGTACACAAATTTGCAGAGGGACAATAGGGTTGCGGTCTGTTATTTCACACCTCTATATATTATTTATTTAAGAACATTTTTGCTGTTAACAAGCATGTTATCTCTGGAGACACAAATCCACAGTTTGAAAACTGCAAAATTAAGCATCTCTGATGGTATCTTCTAGACTGAGCACTGAGTCCCATTGGGTAGATAGAAAGATTAACCTAAATAATCTATACAGAAGCCCCTGGAACCCATAAGATTGGGTCCCTAATCCATGAACTACTGGAATTCATTTACAAAACCTTTCTTAAACATTACATGAATACATTGTCTCATACTATAGAATTAGAATTTATAATCCCTATTCCATGATGAGATCTCTTTGAGCTATAATGTATCTTAATTAAAACTATCTTTAGATAGGTTTTTTCCTCAAAAAGCATTTTATCAAAAAAATCTGATTTAAATAAAAAACGATTTTTTTAATTCTTTTTTAAAATCATTGATTTTTATCCACCCTGGTCAGAACCAGTCTTACAGAAAGTCTTGAAAGCATTGCTGCTGAGGCAGGTTACAGCTGTCATCTAACCTCTAACATGGACTATTCGGGACTGCAATTTTAGTTTCCATTGGTAGGTCCAGGAGCAGCCAATGTGGTTCTGCCCCCACTGGCCAGCACCACCCAATTTTGAGGCTAGTCTGAGCCCCTATTGACATTCTTCATGCTCCCCTGTGATAGGGAGATAGCAGGCAACTTCAGCCTCTCATTGATAGTCTTCCTGCCATCTGGGTTACATAAGACTGGCATAACCCTGGGCATGTTTCTGCATTGGAGTAGATAAGAGAGGCTTTAAATTTAGGAGATTATTGGGTATAGTATAGGGTCTAGCATGATGGGTCCCCAATCCTGATTTGGGACTTCTAAGACTCACTGTAAAGTGGATTCATATTACTGAAGCGCAGTTATAATCATAGTTCATTTTAATTGGTGTTTGTTGGTTACTGAAACATTAAGCATTGCCATGGATAACATGAGATTCAGCACAAGAATTAATTTTCTAGTTTAAACTGTTTTGATTTTCATATTTTAAAAAACTGAGTATTTGAGGGTTTTTAAAAATATGTGTTTATTAAAACTAACCAGTTTTAATGTAATTTAATAATGAAAATGATATTTATACAAGAACAAGAACTTAATTTCTTTAATTTTCAGCTAGAAAACTGTGGAAATCTACATAAATGATGACTGACCATCTTCTATGCATTGCCTTAGTGATGATTAATTTTTAAAAATCTACAAGTATTTACAATACATCCTTTGTTATACAAATTACTTGGAAAATATATGTTAAAAGGACATTATTAAGGGTTGCAAAGTCAAACACTCAAAAGTTGGAAATGCCAGAATTAAGGTTGCCTATGCAATCTTGTGTGTATGCATTATGATTAAGGCTACGAGTCAGTCACGGAGGTCACAGATTCCCTGATTTTACATGACCTCTGCAACTTCGGCCCTGGGTGCCAGGGCTCGGGTTGTCGGCGCCAGGGCTTGGGCTTCCATGATTTATTGTTTATTGCCCGCGTCCTGTCCATGACTTTTACTAAAAATGCATGTGACAAAATCTTAGCTTTAATTATGATATGGCCTCCAGTTGCCCCTTCTCCTCACCACTCCCGCCCACCCCAGATTCCCTATCTCCACTGGCTCCTTGCCCTGATAGTCCCAGTCTCCCCCTACTGTCTCTTCATCTGATCTCAACTCCACCTCCTCCCCCCACCTTCCCAAGCACTGGTTCTCTGTCTTCTCCCAACCCCATTTCTCTCCTTGGCTCCTTGCCCAACCAGTCCCTAGTCTACATCCACAGGCAGCCTCCAGTCCTACTCTCCTGACTCAGGCTCCTTCTCTCAATCTATTCCCACAGCTCTCCTCCATAATTCCTTAGATGTGGTTCTTGTCCCCTCTGCACTTGAACCAGATGGCTTCTTCCTCCATGCCACTTGGGGGTCAACAGGCTGCCTGCTCTCAGTTTCGGTGCCCTGTGGTCCCACCCCAGCTGCTGGAAGCAGCCAATACAGGGGAAGTCCAGCTTTGCTCTGCAGCCTAGGCTGAAGCATGCTCAGTTGCTGGATGGAATTGGTTCATGCACAGTCCAGTCACATGCAGAACCTGTGAGGGGATGGAGCATATTCAGTTGTTGTATGGGGCTGGTGCATGTACAGTCTAGTCAAATGTGGGAGCTGTGAAGGGATGGAGCATGCTTATTGAGGATGGAATCTTCAGATATGTTAGTTGTTAAGCTCTAGCAAGTCTTTACAGAGCATGTGTGAACTGTGATTCAGCACATCCCTGACACAAAGGCCGCTCCCCTGCAAAATTTCAAGTCCATGCTCTAATGTTAAAAATCATATTTTCTCCTAGTCTCATTCTCAGAAATAGTTGAACTGTTTTGGCTGAAATTTTACAAAAACCTTCAGCTTGAAGCAGACACCCAGCATAAAAATTTTCATCTCAAACTGTTAAAACTGGCAAAATTATAAGCAACTCATAAAAGGGTGTTATAATGGGATGTGTCAGACAACTTTAATAATAGGCAGTGATACCTGCTCCACCTATAATAAAGGTTCTAGTCATAAAAGCCTTACTCATACAAGTAGTTCCATTAACCAATGGGATTAGTTGTATGGGACTTGATCCTGTTCCCGTTGAAGCCAATAATGAGAATTCCATTTACTTCAATGGTGCAGGATCAAGGCCTTGGGTAGCTACTACTGCAGGCCCCAATTTTGCAAAGACTTATACATCTGCTTATCTTTACATACCATGAGTAGTCCTGTTGACTTAGTGAAGCTACTCACAATGCATATAGTTAAACACATACAGAAGTCTTTGCAGGATCAGGGTCTAAGACTTCAATCCTGCTTTGGGATCTACAGACAGCTGATGGGTCTACACTAATGAATCCCAGTGTAGGATTGGGGCCTACGTGAGTAATCATTGCAGGACTGGGCACAATGTTCAAAAGAACAAAAATCACTTAACTGTTGAAAAACATATTTTATTTATTTCATTTGAAAATGTAGTGGAAATTACTGCAGTCTATTAACTTACCCTAAAAATTAAAATTACTTTAATATTCATATTTGTTTAAAAGTATTCATGTGTATTGTGATGCAATAAATATAAAATTATTGCTCACAGTGAATTTGTGTCAATTGTGAAAATATTTATTATTATAATTCCGAGACTGAAGACTTAATTTTCTTATGATAGTTGTGGGAATCCATGTATATAAGCAGTAATAAATAATTTTATTTTTTTGTTTCAGTTTTTCAGTCATGGATCAAATGTATTAAGTCAAAGTAGCAACGTACCTCAAGCTAGCTTCTTTCCACCTCTTCAAAAAATGATGTTACCACCAAATGCCTTTCAAGGAAAAGTGGCTTTTATTACTGGTGGAGGTACTGGGCTTGGCAAAGGAATGACAACAGCTCTGTCCAGTTTAGGTGCCGAATGTGTTATATCAAGCAGGTAAATACTAATAATCAAACCTAAAAAATCTTTTTAAATTTAGTATTGAAAGCTGCATTGATCTGCTTCCCTGTTCCTTCATAAACAATACATAAAGATACATATTTTTATTCATAGCTACAGACATGTAATTTAGGTCTGTCTCTTAACCTGCAGTACCATTTTAATTATAATCTGATGTGCTAAATTTTAAAAAGCTGCTCTGAAACATACACAAACACATTGCAGAATATAAATATATTTAAAATTGTTAGTATTTATGTAAGACCTGTAATGTCTTGTGCTTGACTGCTGCATAGCCTTCAATGAGATGAAATACAAGTTAAAGTCATAATGATAGTCCACAATCAGAAAGTATAGTAAAACAAAAAAAGCCAGGTACACTTCACCTCTATTGCAAATCCAATGGGTGGGGAGAAGAGAGGCAAAAAATAGAATAATAGAAATGTAGACAGGAAGGGAACCTCAGGAGGTCATCTAGTCCAGCCTCCTGCCCTATGGCAGGACCAAGTATACCTAGACCAGTGGTCCCCAATGCGGTGCCCGCAGGCGCCATGGTGCCCGCCGGGGCATTTATGTGCGCCCACCTACTGACAAGGGAGCGCTTCTGCCGGACAACCCGCCGCCGAGGAGTGCAGCCACCGGACAACCAGCCGCCGAAATGCCACCGAGAAGTGGCAACGCCGAGAAGCATTGCTGCCGAAATGCCGCTGCTTCTCGGTGGCATTTCGGCGGCGACGCTTCTCGATGACACCGCATTTCGGCGGCGACGCTTCTTGATGATGCCGGTTCTCGGCGGCATTTCGGCGGCGACGCTTCTCGATGACGCTGCTTCTCGGCGGCATTTTGGCGGCTGGTCGTCCAGCGCCCGCCACACTCTTCTGGGAACATGAATATGCTATTGCAACAGAAAGGTTGGGGACCACTGACCTAGACCATCCCTGACAGGTGTTTGTCCAGCCTGTTCTTAAAAATTTCCAATGACGGGGATTCCACATCTTCCCTTGAAAACCTTCTCCAGTGCTTAAGTATCCTTATGGTTAGAAAGTTTTTCCTAATATCTAATATAAATCTCCCTTGCTGCAGATTATGCCCATTCCTTCAGTGGACATGGAGAATAATTGATTACCATCCTCTTTAAAACAGCCCTTAGCATACTTGAAGACTGTTATCAGGTCCCCACTCAGTCTTCTTATCTCAAGACAAAACATGCCCAGTTTTTTTAACCTTTCCTCGTAGGTCAGGTTTTCTAAACCTTTTATCAGTTTTATTGCTCTCCTTTGGATGATATTGGCCTTATTTGCAACTGCATCACATTGACTCTCATTAAATTTGTGATCTACTATAAATGCCAGATCTTTTACATCTGTACTACTGCCTAGCCAGTTATTCCCCATTTTATAGTTATGCACTTGATTTGTCTTTCCTAAGTGTAGTACTTTGCACTTGTCTTTACTGAATTTCTTCTTGTTGATTTGAGACCAGTTCTCCAATTTGTCAAGGTCATTTTGAATTCTAATCCTGTCTTCTAAACTGCTAGCAATGCTCCCAACCTGGTATCATCTGCATATTTTATAAACATACTCTTTACTCCATTATCCAAGTCATTAATGAAAATATTGAATAGTACCAGACCCAGGACAGACCTCTTCCGGACCTCCACTCGATATGTCCTCTCCAGTGTGACAGCGAACTGTTGATAACTACTCTTTGAATCGGTGGATTTGATTTAAATCACTAGTCAGGAAGACTTGATTTAATCATGGATTTCTACATAAAAGTACATTCTTGTCAGTCTTCAGATAGGTTTTTTCCTCAAAAAGCATTTTATCAAAAAAATCCGATTTAAATCATAAAAATCCAATTTTTTTATTGAAAAAAAAAAATCATTGATTTTTATCCACCCTGCTTTGAATACAGTCTTTTAACCAGTTGTGCATCCACCTTATATTTATTTCATTTAGACTAAATTTCCATAGTTTGTTTATGATAATGTCATGTGGGACTGTCAAAACCCTTATTAAAATAAAGGTATATCACATTGCAGCTTCCCCCTTATCCACTAGGCCAATAACCCTGTCAAAAAAGGAAATGAAGTTGGTTTGGCATGATTTATTCTTGACAAATTTATGTTGGCTATGATCATCTAGATGCTTACAAAATGATAAGTCAACACATTTCTTTTTAAATGGGCAGCAATGGCCATTGTGATTTTATCATTAGAATTATCTTTCTTATCAAGTTTTTTTTTATTATTTCCTATAGCTAGTATTTCTTTTAAACATCAGGATTTTACAGCAGCCCTAGCATAATTCCCATTATTAAAAATGATCTTTCTAAGATTTCCCGCATAATAGGAGCAAATAATCTCATCCTTCAAGTTAACACAAATGTGACTAATTGCGAGATTAAAAAAATTAATTGCGATTCTTCGCAGTTTTAATCGCACTGCTAAACAATAATAGAATACCATTTATTTAAATATTTTTTAGGTTTCCTGTATTTTCAAAAATAGGCTTGGGGGCTCTGGGCTTCAGCCCCCCTTGGTGTGCAGGGCTCCAGGCTCGAGTCCCCCGTGTGGGCTCCGGGCTCCAGCCTCCGTGAGGGTACCGGGCTTCAGTTGCTCTCAGGGCGCGGGGCTCCGGCCCAACCGCCATGCCTCCCCACCTCCAGAGCTCCGGGCTGGAACCCACTCCCCTCCAGCCCACCCGACGCTCTGAGCTGGGGCCACCGCTGAATCCTCCCTCCCTGCCCAAAGGTATGCGATTAACGTGTCTTCAGTTAATCGCAGGCGTTAACTGCGATTAATTGACAGCCCTAAATAAAATACTTAGAATCATAGAACAGTCTACTATAACCCCCTGCCAACATGTCGTTTAGGTGCCAAATGTGTTATGGAGGATTTGTGTTGTCTAAACTGTCCAAGACAGATGGCTATCCAGCCTCCTTTTGAAAAGTCTAGTGAAGGAGCTTCCACAACCTCCCTAGGAGGTCTGTTCCATTGTCCTGCTGTTCTTACCATTAGGAAATTTTTCCTGAGATTTAATCTAAATCTGCCATGCTGTAGTTTGAACCTATTTCCTCTAGTTCTGCCCTCTGTGGCAAGAGAATAACTTTTCTCATCATTTTTATGGCAGCCTTTCAAGTATTTGAAGACCATTGTCATGTTCCCCCCCTTCATCTCCTCTTTTCCAAACTAAAC
Organism: Emys orbicularis; assembly: GCF_028017835.1. Classification (NCBI taxonomy): domain Eukaryota; kingdom Metazoa; phylum Chordata; order Testudines; family Emydidae; genus Emys; species Emys orbicularis. The sequence continues at coordinate 46,756,482 of NC_088684.1, read as the reverse complement.
ATACCCAGTTCTTTCAGCCTTTGCTCATATGGTCTACATTCCATCCCTTTGATCATCTTTGTCATTTGCCTTTGGATACTTTACACTTTCTCTACATCCTTTCTATCCATTGATGATCAAAATTGGACACAGTACTCCAGTTGAGGCCTAACCACTGCTGAGTAGAGCATTACTATCACCTCCCATTTCTAAATGAAATTTACATGCTATGCCTCTGTTAATGCAACCTAAAACTGCGTTTGCTTTTTTTGCAGCAGCATTGCATTGTTGAATCATGTTGAGCTTGTGATCCTCCACAACTCCCAGATCCTTCTCAGCAATGCTGCTGCCAACCCAGTTATCCTTTGTTCTGTATTTTTGCATTTGGTTTTTCTTCCCTAAGGGTAGCACCTTACATTTGTCTTTGCTAAATTTCATTGTGCCCAGGATGAAGGCATTTTTTGTTAAATATCACCTGCGGTGTTTTACTATCAAAAGTATCTCTTTTTTAAGTCCCGTCTGACTTGCTTTTAGCTGATAATATGAGAGAAGATTATTTTGTTGGACATAACTTGGAATTTCTTTAAAGCTCCATTTTACTTGAGAGAGGTTTTTTCAGAAGCTAAATTGAAATACCAAGCCCCTAAATTATTTTTATTTCAAAGGTAAATTTTGCACTAAAATCACCAACACACAAATGGAATTCATAGAAAGATTTTAATGTTTCAAAGTGTAATGATTTGTAACATAGATGCATTTAGTGGAAACTCAGAATTCATGCTAAAATTTATAATTATTTTTAGGAAGATCGATGTTTTGAAACAAACTGCTGAAGAAATTTCTTCTAAAACAGGAAACAAGGTACATTTGTAAATACGTTTGTATTTTTATTATTTTTTAATGCATTGTAAAGAATTTTTTTAAATTCTTTATATCATGAGTTATACTTTTAGAAAGTCTTACAATTGCCTTTTTCTCCATTAATATATAGGTTCATGCAATCCAGTGTGATGTGAGAGACCCATCTTCAGTTAAGAATGCTGTTGCTGAATTAATCAAGGTGGCAGGACATCCTGATGTAAGTATGATAGTTATGATGCAAGGACTTCAATCTTCAGTGGTGAAAATACCCTGAATAGTATGTGGGAACAAAAGTGATATATCGTAGAAAAGCAGCTCTGCATACAGAAACCCAGCAGGAAAAAGACAGCTACTAATACAGCAGTAGTGCAGCATAAAACTAGTGATTTATCTGTTTATCTTAGTTTTCTACAGTGCCTATCCGCAGAGTATCTACTCAGTTTTGTGTAGCTATTGAATGGTTCAATAGCCAAATGGACCAAATCCTGTCCCCTTACTTATTCATATAGTTCCATTGCTATAAGAGTGGAATTACTTGTGTGAGTGAAGTGAGCAGAATGTAGCCATACAAGAATGATTTTATTTATCCCTGTACTTATGACACTTGTCACCTATCAGAGTGTCTTCCAAATTAAAAGCAGAAATAACAGTAACACTGTCTCTCTTTCATCCTTCCTTGCCTTTTTTTTGGTGTATACAAAATATACAAAAAAGGTACCTATTTTGAAAACGAACATGTAAAGAAATTAACAACTAAACCTAGCAGGTAAACACGCTCCAATAACCTGCACATAGCCCTCAGCAACTCACTGTCAGCTAAACAAATCAGAACTCTACTCACAACATGTCAACTTCCATAAAGCCTGAATAAAAAAGATAAGCCTTTCACTGTGCCCAGAAGATGAACAAATAAGGCTATTTTGGACCAAAGCTAAGGGAGCTGGTTCCAAAGCGAAGGGCTGTTCACGTAGGATTCTTTATCCCCAGTCCCTCTCTTTTAAGTCCAGAGGTATCCAGTGTCGCATTATGGAAAAGGGAGATGGGCAGTGTCTGAAGTAGACAGGTCCCAAGCTGGTTAGAGTTGTAGGAGAACTAGCCTGTTCAGTTTTGGGAGACAGGGCATATCTGTTAAAAACTTAGGGTCAGGCTGGCACTTGGAAGGGCTTTGCCAGTATAGCTGTAGTGGTATTCCATATCAAAGCACTCAAAGTGTGGACACAGCTTAAACTGGCAAAACTGCTTTTGCCGGTATAGCTTAATGCAGTGTTGTAGGGCCATCAGAGGGCAGAACTTGGAGGAGAGAGATACCAAAAGCACAAGAAATGAAAGAAGGAAATAACTTGGCAAGAGAATAGAGCAGGGGATATAAAGGAGGTGGTCAGGACAAAAATGAGATAAAGCGGAGGAGGGAGACAGCATAGGTCAGAAGTCAGGGGAAAAAATCTCATGAGAAAAAGAAAATATATACATTTTTTTCACTTGGAGTTCTGTATCCTGCTTCAGTACTATATGTTACAAAACCACTTGACAGTGAGTCTGTTTAAAACATTTATTCTTTTATACCCACTTGTCCTCAATGGGATATAACAGTCAGGATCAATGAACACTGATATTAGCAATTTAGGGAATATTAGATCTGTGGGTCATTGTTTGAACTATTCGTAAAGATCTCTGAGTTTGACCACCTAAAATTCTACCAAGTTACCTGTCCAGAATAGCTTTCATTCTAGTACTATGGGAGAATGTCATGGGGACACCCCGTCATCCATTGGGGAGGGGAGAAGGGTGCTATAGCCCTGTGCCTGAGTCCAAATGACCACCCTAGCCTCAGGCAGAATGGCCTAATGGCTGGAGTCAAAATGGCTGCAGGATTGCATGGCCTAGTGGCCAGGGTCAATATGGCTACCCCCTTAGGGCTGCGTAGCCTAATGGCCAGTGATAATATGGCAGCCCTCCTCTGCCAGGCCTAGTGGCCAGAGTCAATATGGCTGCCTCCTTAGTCAGGGCTGTGTAGCCAGGGCCGGCTCCAGGCACCAGCTTGTCAAGCAGGTGCTTTGGGCGGCCGCTCCGGAGAGGGGCGGCACGTCCAGGTATTCGGCAGCAATTCGGCGGACGGTCTCTCACTCCGCCTCGGAGCGAAGGACCTCCCGCCGAATTGCCACCGCAGATCGCGATCGCGGCTTTTTTTGTTGTTGTTTTTTTTGGCTGCTTGGGGCGGCCAAAACCCTGGAGCCAGCCCTGTGTGTAGCCTAGTGGCCAGCGTGAGCAACAAGAGTGATGTCGTAGTGGGAGTCTGCTATAGACCACCAGACAAGGGGGATGAGGTGGACGAGGCTTTCTTCAGGCAACTAACAGAAGTTACTAGATCACAGGCTCTGGTTCTCATGGGGGACTTCAATCACCCCGATATCTGCTGGGAGAGCAATACAGCAGTACACAGACAATCCAGGAAGTTTTTGGAAAATGTAGGGGACAACTTCGTGGTGGAAGTGCTGAAGGAACCAACTAGGGGCAGTGTGCTTCTTGACCTGCTGTTCACAAACAGGGAATAATTAATAGGGGAAGCAAAAGTGGATGGGAACCTGGGCAGCAGTGACCATGAGATGTAGAGTTCAGGATCCTGACAAAAGGAAGAAAGGAGAGCAGCAAAATACGGGCCCGGGTCTTCAGAAAAGCAGACTTTGACTCCCTCAGGGAACTGATGGGCAGGATATCCTGGGAGAATAACATGAGGGGAAAGGAGTCCAGGAGAGCTGGCTGTATTTTAAAGAATCCTTATTGAGGTTGCAGGAACAAATCATCCCGATGTGTAGAAAGAATAGTAAATATGTCAGGTGACCAGCTTGGCTTAACAGTGAAATCCTTGCTGATCTTAAACCCAGAAAAGAAGCTTACAAGAAGTGGAAGATTGGACAAATGACCAGGGAGGAGTACAAAAATATTGCTCAGGCATGCAGGAGTGAAATCAGGAAGGCCAAATCACAATTGGAGTTGCAGCTAGCAAGGGATGTTAAGAGTAACAAGAAGGGTTTCTACAGGTATGTTAGCAAGAAGAAGGTGGTCAGGGAAAGTGTGGGACCCTTACTGAATGGGGGAGGCAACCTAGTGACAGAGGATGTGGAAAAAGCTAATGTACTCAATGCTTTTTTTGCCTCTGTCTTCACGAACAAGGTCAGCTCCCAGACTACTGCACTGGGCAGCACAGTATGGGGAGGAGGTGACCAGCCCTCTGTGGAGAAAGAAGTGGTTCAGTACTATTTAGAAAAGCTGGACAAGCACAAGTCCATGCGGCCAGATGCACTGCATCCGAGGGTGCTGAGGGAGTTGGCTGATGTAATTGCAGAGCCATTGGCCATTATCTTTGAAAACACATGGCGATTGGGGAGGTCCCAGATGACTGGAAAAAGGCTAATGTAGTGCCCATCTTTAAAAAAGGGAAGGAGGATCCGGGGAACTACAGGCCAGTCAGCCTCACCTCAATCCCTGGAAAAATCATGGAGCAGGTCCTCAAAGAATCAATTTTGAAGCACTTCGAGGAGAGGAAAGCAATCAGGAACAGTCAGCATGGATTCACCAAGGGCAAGTCATGCCCGACTAACCTAATTGCATTCTATGATGAGATAACTGGCTCTGTGGATGAAGGGAAAGCAGTGGACATGTTATTCCATGACTTTAGCAAAGCTTTTGATATAGTCTCCCACAGTATTTTTGCCAGCAAGTTAAAGAAGTAGGAGCTGGATGAATGGACTATAAGATGGATAGAAAGCTGGCTAGATTATCGAGCTCAACGGGTAGTGATCAATGGCTCCATGTCTAGTTGGCAGCTGGTATCAAGGGGAGTGCCCCAAGGGTCGGTCCTGGGGCCGGTTTTCTTCAATATCTTCATTAATCATCTGGAGGATGGCGTGGATTGCACCCTCAGCAAGTTTGCAGATGACACTAAACTGGGAGGAGTGGTAGATATGTTGGAGGGTAGGGATAGGATACAGGGGGATCTAGACAAATTAGAGGATTGGGCCAAAAGAAACCTGATGAGGTTCAACAAGGACAAGTGCAGAGTCCTGCACTTAGGATGGAAGAATCCCATGCACTGCTACAGACTAGGGACCGAGTGGCTAGGCAGCACTTCTGCAGAAAAGGACCTAGGAGTTACAGTGGACAAGAAGCTGCATATGAGTCAACAGTGTGCCCTTGTTGCCAAGAAGGCTAACAGCATTTTGGTCTGTATAAGTAGGAGCATTGCCAGCAGATCAAGGGACATGATCATTCCCCTCTATTCGGCATTGGTGAGGCCTCATCTGGAGTACTGTGTCCTGTTTTGGGCCCCACACTACAAGAAGGATGTGGAAAAATTGGAAAGAGTCCAGCGGATGGCAACAAAAATGATTAGGGGGCTGGAGCACATGACTTATGAGGAGAGGCTGAGGGAACTGGGGTTATTTAGTCTGCAGAATTGAAGAATGAGGGGGGATTTGATAGCTGCTTTCAACTACCTGAGAGGGGGTTCCAAAGAGGATGGATCTAGACCATTCTCAGTGGTAGCAGATGACAGAACAAGGAGTAATGGTCTCAAGTTGCAGTCGGGGAGATTTAGGTTGGATATTAGGAAAAACTTTTTCATTAGGAGGGTGGTGAAGCACTGGAATGAGGTACCTAGGGAGGTGGTGGAACCTCCTTCCTTAGAGGTTTTTAAGGTCAAGCTTGACAAAGCCCTGGCTGGGATGATTTAGTTGGTGATTGGTCCTGTTTTGAGCAGGGGGTTGGACTAGATGACCTCCTAAGGTCACTTCCAGCCCTGATATTCTATGAGTCTATATGGTGGCCTTCCTCTGCAGTTTATGATGGATTATTTCCTGTGTCTGTCTAAACTGTACTTCATTTGATGGGAACATTTTTACTTCTATCTCTAGCAATGCCAAAAGGTTTCTTATACCTCTTAAGTGCTGTGGTGAACTAATTTCCATGTAACTTTTTCGGCTTGTTTTCTCTTGTTTTAGGTTGTGATAAACAATGCAGCTGGAAACTTTGTTTCTCCTACTGAACGTCTTTCTGCTAATGCGTGGAAAACAATAGTTGATATTGTTCTTAATGGTACTGCCTTCGTAACTCTGGAAATTGGAAAGGAACTAATTAAAGTACAAAAAGGTAAGTTATACTTAAAGCTAAACAATACCTAAGGATTGTAACATCTCATTACCATTTACTGTCCTTGCTTTAACACTTGTGTACAATAGCAAGTTTTGATGCTTTAAATAAACATTTTGATAAATGAGTTTTAATGCTGTACAGGTTTGCAAGAAGAAACTTTTGTATAGTGCAAACATCTCTATACAACACAGCACTACCTTGCAGAATCCGTAATTTTATTTTAGGACCTGATCCTGCAATCAGATCCAAAGTGAATGATGCTGCCTACATAAATCTGATTGCAGGTTTTGGACCTTATCTGTAAATTATTAAAAACAAGACTTTTCTTTAAATTACAAATAGTGCTATTACTCATCTCCTCTGTCCTTTCTCCATTTTCCTTTAATTAAGCAATGAACTATGTGGCATTCTTTTAACTGGATTCAGTTAGGTTAAAAATCATGGTAGGTTATTCCTCCCCCCCTGCCCGCCCCCCCAAAAAAATACCATTAGTGTTACTATCAGCACCTTAGATTTATTTAAAGTAAAAGAACTGCAAACATCTAACTTGCTTTTCACTACATTTGAAGACTTTCTGCATTTCCCTCTACTTCACCAATAAAAGTAGACATGTTGGTTTCAGTCTTCTTTCTAGTCAGTTTCCAGTCATTTTTCAAGTTCCAGGCTGTGATGTTTTGGCTAGTAGCTGCAAGTTCCTGGGTATGGTTTTCCATATGATCCCATTTTTATTATCACTTTTCCAGATGTATTAAGGCACAAGGGTGCACATTGAGTCAGTAGTTCACACTAGATAAGAGCCTAGAATTGTCCTGACTTGTATTTAGATAGATTAGCTTTTTATAGGTAAATGTTGGTAAACGTCAATTTCACTGTACGCACACAAACCAACAAAAAGTATTTCCATCAGTGATGATAGAAATTTACATATAAGCAAAATGCTGATTGAGAATTTAAAAGTTTGATTTAATTACATTTACTTTGTATATTTTGACATGTGACGTTGACAATTTGTGTTTTAAGAGTTATATGAAGCTTTAACTTTTTGAATTTCATTATCTACTGTCACTAAAAAATTGTCTGACCACACCCCATAATTTCACACAACGGTGAACATTTCAATTGATAAAAATAAAAAATGCTTAAAAATAATCATTGATATGATCTGTCACATATAAACAATAAAAATTGAATTCTGCAAAGCCTATTTGTATTGCATTTCTCTAGCTGCCTGATCAGATGGATTTGTTCATTCTAAGGTTTCAGATTTTTGTTGCTTTAACACAGTCTGCAATTATGTAAAAGCAGCAAAAAGTGTTTCCTTTCTAATATTAAACTTTCCCAAATATGTTCTTAATTATTGTTCAATCACTGTGTCAGGCTCTGCCTTTCGTACCTGAAACCATATTTACTGCTCATTAGATTGTAGTTTTAAAATTAGTCTTTAAATAGCCAAAATCATCTCTTCATATATTTTGCTTCATTATGATCTTTTTAATGTATCTGCATATAACTGCCTCTTTTTTGTGCTTCAGGGAATCCTTGAGAATAAGGTATTTTAATTTCTATTGGATTTTTCCTGGGGAACATTTAAAATAGTAAATTGCCAGTAGAATATAGGTTTAATTCAAGAATGAGTTACATCATCTTCCTTTGTTTTTGTGATAATTATAATGAAAATTCATAGTCTTTTCACTGTACATGAATATTGAGTAGTTCACTTTACATATGTGAGCCACCTCATCTTTTGACTATTTCTCTTCCTCCATTACCCAAAATATACATTTATTCCAGAAGGATATAGGAAAAGCATTCTGGAAGAAGCCACATCTAGATCATGAAAATTAATAGCATGCATATAGGCCTGTTCCTATATTTTACCTGAACAAAAATCTCTTACTACAGTCATAATTACAAAAAATGCGAATCTGGTCAGATTTATTGAGATTGCAGCCTTTTAATAGCGTAGTACAACTTTACTCCAAAAAGTATCCACGATGCTTTGAATTTGCTGTGCCATTGCTGTATATTGATGACTATAGTTTAAAGTTACAAAGCTGTGTATAGACTCTTTAGAGTATGTTACGGTCTCTGGTCAAATGGTATTTTCATGTGCCACATGCAGTGCATTCTAGAAATGTACAGTCAGTCCAATAACACTTAGGTACTAATATCTTCTTCCTACTCAGCATCTCCAAGATCCATCCTCACAGACAAATTTCTGTTGGGACCTCTTAATGTCCTGCCTATTTTACTGCAGTAGCTTCTTTTCTAGCCTTCCAAACATATACCTTGCTTCCCTTTAGTCAATACACATTGCAGCCATTAAAGTCAGCTTCCTTGTCTCACAATAGGAACTTGTCAATGTCCTCTTCAATTACCTTCCCTGGCTCCCCATCTCATATCCCATTAAATTTAAGCTTCTTGCCTCCTTCAAAGCTCCATGTACTTCTTTCCATCTCTATATATCCTTATTAAGTTTCATGGCATCCCTCTACCTTCCCTCTCCATTCTAATAGTGTCCACACCCTTGGCCACCAGTTAGTCATCGTCTTTCACAGTTTTGCTTTCTTCTTCATGGCCCCTGCATGCAAGGCCTGTTCACATTTAAGGCCCTCTTAAGAGACCCACTTCTGCCATGCTACCTTCAGTGAATCTCATATATTTATATTTTTAAAAATTCCCTATTTGTTGTTTCCCTTCCCCTAACCTATGTCTACTTGCCTGTCCTTACACTATGAGCTCCTTGGAGCAGGGACCATTCTTTCTTGAATGTTTGGGATGCACATAGGACATTGTGAGTGCTACTGTAAACAAATATTTAATAATAGTATGCTAGCATACATCTCAGCTGTTACAGGGACACTGATGTATTTTAGGTCCAAAATGTGATTTACATTAAAACTATTTTTGTAAATAGTACACGCTTTATTTAGTTTTAAGCTCTTTGTTGCAGGAAATGTCTTACTGTGCATTTGTATTCTATTTAGCACAGTGGGGTCCCAATCTCTGTTGGGGCATATAAGTGTTACTGTAATACAAATTACTAATAGTAATCTGCCAGTCCATTGCCTCTTTATTTAAACATTATTTTAAATTTTAACACATGAGATAGCAAAAACAATTAGATAATGGCCTTTTAATGAACTGATACATTTACACATACACCTTGTAAGCGTGAACTGAAATACATATAAATAAAACTTTGATGAGCCTTAACAATACCTGGTAAATATCAGTCTTGCTGCTTCTAAGCTGGGGGCACCTGGTTTTACTTACCATGCATTTAATAAACCTATTCCTTGTAAGTCTACTAACTATGCATAATTTATATCCACATCAAAATAGATTTTAAAATTAGGTTTTTTTTGGGGGGGGGGGAGGTTGTCTCTTTTTCTGTTCAAAGTCTCTGTATGGAGAATTTCATTTCTCTAAGGCTAATTGTTGCAGGATATCCTCAGGCATATCTGTTAATACCCATTTAGCTTATGTTGTTGGTTTTTATTTTAATTCTCCTGTGAATTTTTCTCACCATAAATATTTAACTGAGTTACTTTACTCTGTATATGGGCTATCCCCAAAACATAAAATGTTAGTGATGTCCATTGGGCAACAATCCTAATTAAAATCATTATTCTACCTATAGTATTTTTTTTAATATTTTAGTTTTACATTCACTAGCATAAGGAACTGGTAGTCTCTTTACCAGGGACTTACAGCTAATGTTTTGTTCCCTTTCTCAACTACAGTAGGTACACACTAATGATTGGGCAAGCTATTTTGAGTTACTGAATATTACAAAAGAAAATGAGTGAACAAACAAAAAATATATTATATCATTCATTTATGTTGATAATTGCTATTCTAACTGAATGTCTGTTAATGTATTTTATAAAAATAACAGTCTTTGTTATGAGACCTCATTATGGCACTAATAGCAAGATTAGTACAATTGTCAAGATTAACTTGGGTATATTTTCTGCTGTAGTATGAGTTACTGTAATCTGCTAAGAAAGAGATCTCTGGGCACTAGAATAAACTTCAATTTCAGCCTCAAGACCCCTACTGCCATTCATAATCATTTAAAACTGTGCTGAAATGAATAATTGTTCATATTGATGTTTTCTGTCCTGCCCTTTCAGCCAGGAAGTGTGGGGAACTGATGGAAGCTGTAGCAAAAACAGCTGCCTGAGAACTGACTGTATTCCTGCACTGCAGATGGAGGTATAATTCCCAGTTTGGGATGACCCCCGCGCTAGCTTTCATCAAGCTAAAAGTATCAGTGCAGCCACAGCAGCATGAGCAGTGGCTCGAGCTAGCCGCCAGAGTCCATAGCTAGGGTCTCAGATGGGATTGTACTCAGGCAGCTGGCCCAAGCACTCGCCTGTGCCATCGCATCTATGCCACTGGTTGTACAACACTAGCACAAGAAAAGCTAGCATGTGTACATCTACCCAAGCTGGAAATTACAGCTCTAATTGCAGAATAGATATGTGCCTAAAGGCCTGGGCAGCAAGAAGTATCATGAGTATAGTAACCTGGCTCCTGCCTTGTGTACACTAGAAGGGGTTTACTGGTATAATTTCAGCTTCAGTGGGACTCTGTGGGTGCAAAAGCCTACTTGCACAATTCCAAATGCAGTATTGGGACTTATAGTACCACCAAGAAAAAGCATTCGAATATATGGAATATAACTTTCATTTCAGGGATAGGGAGAACCGAAAGTGAAAAGAACAGCTGGAGCCAAACTTATTTGAGTTCATTTTTACAGCTGAAAGTTAAATCCCTGAAAACAGAGATGATGCAAACACCAGTACTGTTCTGATACTTGTTATTGTTAATTTTAAGATTTGTAGCTCGTCCGGCATGTTTAAAAATGTTATCTTCTTGCATTTTACAGGGGCAGCATTCTTGGCTATTACAACAATCTATGCAGAGAGTGGGTCTGGATTTGTGTCACCAAGTGCCTCTGCCAAAGCTGGGGTAGATGCAATGTGCAAGTGAGTAGTTGAGCATACCAATGCTTTATCTTCACATTTCCCAGATTGGGCTGATTGGTTCTTTATCCACATCCTGTCAGTCTGGCAAAAGGAAGCTAGTTGACTGGATCATGAATGAACTCCTTAGCTTCCATTTTACATAACAAGAAAGCAGTTGCTACTATCACAGCTTGTCATGGAAAGAAGTATTTCAGTTTTATTACTTTTGCCATCTTACTAGGGTAGAAGTTTACTCAATTCCATGGAATTCTGCTGCTTAGATTTTTATCAGGACTATCTGCAATAATTCCTTTAATAGCATTACACAGATATCCACATTCATTCCCCAAACAAAGACATCTGTGATTAGCAGCTATAGGGGAATAGATGATACTAACAGTCAGTTCAGCCGCTACACTTCAGTAGAGATAATCAAATGGAAATGTTTGAAAATATAAGTAGGTCAGGTGTGATTATTTCTCCAGAAAAACAGAAAGCAAATAGGGATACTTCTGCTTTGTTCTGTGTACACTTTTTTCATACAAGTTGAGTGTGTATTACTTAAAAGTGTGTATTTCAAAGACTAGCCACCTTATTCATTTACCACACCAGATGTTTTAGCACCTTTAAAGAAAGAGCATATGCAAAGATAATATTGTTCATAAAAGGAAAACTGCACTGCTTACTCTGCTTTGTAAAATATTTTAGAAGTTGGGGTTTGGTTATCTTATTTTTCCTAAAACACTTGGTTTGAGAATTATATTGAAGATCTGCCACAAGTGTATACTGGTGGGATTTTCTAAAATGCCTAAGGGAGATAGGTACCTAACTCCCAATGATTGTCATGAATGTATGCTTTATACGCAGTATATACTTCAAATTGGTGTTACTGTATTTGTCAGTTGGCTAATTCATATAACATCAGATCCATGTGTGAGAAGATTAAAATTCAATAACAATAACAAAAAAAAAGGAAAATATTTCAAAAAAATCTACGAGTACATAGGTCAGGATTCAGATGTTAAAGTGTTTATAAATTCGACATATATACTTTCCAGTTTTGATTCTAAATTATGTCCTGAATAACATTAGGCAACATGCTGTTTGAAATATTTATGCACTCTATTAATAAATTTTTAGGTCTCTTGCAGCTGAATGGGGTAGATATGGCATGAGATTCAATGTGATCCAACCAGGTCCAATAAGAACAAAGGTACATTTCTGTCATTAAAAAGTGAGACATGACCTTACATGTGCTTAGGCCTGGTAGAAATTGATTTTTATTTTTGTAATAATTTTGATGGAAAATATTAATGTTTATTTTAAAGCATTTTATATATTTTTATTGATTAATATTTTCACAGTTGCACAAATTTTTTTTTTTCAGCTTTTCTTATTTTTTTCTCTTAAATTTTCACAATTGTGGGAACTTATGGCAGTCATACAATAATTATTTAATTACATTAGATGTTGAGATTTAAAAAGTTAAAGCTTTATAACTGTTAACACAAGTTGTCACCATATCAAAATATACAAAATAAATAGTCTTAAATCAAACTCCAGAGAGTTCTCAAGCAGCATTTCTTTTACTTTGCCTATCTGTAAATTTTGATAATTGATGGAAATATATTTTATTCGGTTTGTGTGTGTACAGTGAAATTGATGTTGTCATGGAGTGCTTCACTCATCGCTGGTCTAGCGCCTCATCCTGGTCACTCTGGGGATTAACTCTCAAGGCTAGTGCTCCTGTCCACAGTTTGCATGCCAGCACTCTGACTCTGGTCTGCAGCTCCTCTCATTCTAGGACCCGCAGCATCTTCTTTGTGACTTACCCCTCCAGCTAGGTCATTCAGTGTTCCCCCTTCCGGGGTTCAGACCACCAACAGTCCTAGACAGTCTTCTCATTCACTGCCCCGGTGCCACTCCCTCAGTAGCTGGTAGGGGAACTTTTCCCAGGGAGGAAAACAGGAGGTCCCTGGTATGGAAAAGAAGGGAGAAAGGGAAAGCATGGGAGAGGGAGAGAATAGGGGATGCATAGAGCCCCTGGCATGAGAGACAGTGGCATGGGCGAAGGGAGACCTGGGGAGCACACAGAGCCCCTGGTATGAATGATGGAGTGGGGGATTTGCAGGGAGGCTGACAAACAGGGAGCTTGTAGGGGTAATGGAGCAATGCAAGGAGCCCCAAGTGGATACAGGGTGCTTGGCCTACAGATACAACAAAGTGTGCAACTCCCTAGTCAATACTGAATGCTTGACGATTGAATACAAGTTATTTTATTATTTAAAACTGAAATAAAACATTAATTTTCAAGTTTACAGTATCACTTCACAGCGATTTTTAGTTCTAGTTGCATGTGCTAAGTGGTGACATTAATTTTTTTCTCTAAAACACAGTTTCACACTCATTAACTATGTTAATCACAGTTCTTGGCCTTGGCTTCCTCTCAAGTGGGCTTAGATGCCCTATGCTTGCTTGACTTCACATATGTTTTCTTAGGTTTCTGATTTTGCTCAGTAAAGTTTATTCCTGTTAGTAAAAGAGTCCATTTGAGTGAGGTTTTTCTCCCCAGGCTCACCCATGTCTTGCACTGTCCCCAGATATTCAAATGCACTTTAAAGCCCAAAGCTATCTAGATTTATTCTGTTCATTGTTCCTATTCAACCAGATTAAAGGATACTTGCTTTTCAGTTTGGTTATTCTGTGCTATGTATGATTTTGGTTTATTTTTAAGTTTCCTCTACATTTCTATAGTAGCTCTGAGGCAGTCCCATTTTTCTCAAACCTTTATCCTGCAAGTTTTCACAAAAAGTGTACAAGACGCTTACTAGAGCCTCTCTTTACTGCTCTATAATTGTGTAGAAGGGTCACTGCTGAACACCATGAACTGCTGTGTTAAATTCTGGTGTAACTGGTTGACTGAATTTACACCAGAATTTGACCTTTGTCTCCTGTTCTCTCTTAACCCACCCCACTAATAAGCATGTGATTGTCACAACACTCCTACTAACTGTCAGATTATGTATTAAGTCTGAAACCAGGAATTAGATCTTAGTTTGAATTTATTTACTAGTTACTCATAACATTTTGCTGAATGTTTTTGTCTTTTTTTAATTCTGTAGGGTGCTTTTACCCGTCTTGACCCAACAGGTACATTTGAGAAAGAAATGATTGGGAGGATTCCCTGTGGCCGTCTGGGAACTGTAGAAGAAATTGCAAATCTTGCCACATACCTCTGTAGTGAATATGCAAGTTGGGTTACTGGAGCAGTAAGTTTTCGTTATTCTAGTTCATGCTGTCAGCAGTATTAAGCTTATAGATGATGTTCTTAGCGGTGTTGAGAATTTTTAAAGAAGCTTTAGGTGCTGTAGAGTATTTGAGAACTTAAGCAAAAGAAATTGCTAATTTGAAAACCTTAGGTTCATTTTTAACCTAGTCAGTTGATTATATTTAAGGCTACGATTTTGTAACGGAGGTTGCGAAGTCACAGAATCCGTGACTTCCAGTGACCTGCGTGACTTCAGCCTGTGGCACTCGGGAGCTGCAGGGTCTGCTGCTGCCCGTGGGGGCCAGGAGCAGCAGTGTACACTGCTGCCTCTGGCAGCCCCCGGAGCTCCAAACCGCCCCATGTGGCGGGGGTACCCTGCAGCTCCCAGCCACCTCTTCTCCGCCTCCTCCCATGAGCGTGCGGCATCCCTGCTCCTCCCCCCCTCCTTCCTGGAGAGTCCTAAGGTGCTTAGGACTTAGGACCTAAGGTGCTTAGGAGGTGCTTAGGACTTTCCAGGAGTGGGGAGGCGGGGAGGAGCAGGGATGCGGAGTGCTCGGGCTGAGGCGGGGGGTGGAGAGGACTGCAGGTGAGTGGAGCTATGGCGGGCCGCAGGAAATAACTCGGCCCGTGGGCCGCGTGTTTGAGACCCCTGCATGGTTTTAAAGCACAGAGCCTATTCTTATAAAAAGTGTTGCATTCATTTATTTTGAGTGTATTTTTTAAATCTGAATTTGTACAAGTTGAGGTTGGGGAACCCTGATATATGTGAATGCTAATGATACAGGAGCTTAATAAAAAAGCACCAATCTTAAGTGCATTGCTTCCTTTTCCCCTAGGTTATTAGAATGGATGGTGGAGAATATGTTTCTATGGCTGGAGAGTTCAATGATCTGAAAAAGGTAATAAGTTACATGCATACTATTTAAATACAAACATATTTAAAAATTTATATAAAATTGTATACAGACCCAAGTGAAATGCTATTTCTTCTTATATTATGTAGGTTACCAATGAGCAGTGGGATATGATGGAAGCATTAATCAGGAAAACAAAAGGCTCTTAAAATACTCTTGTCTTATCATCTTCCTTACAGAAAGTATCACTGGAAAAGTACCATTAGCTGTAAATCTCTCACACATTAAGAAATAATCTTGTTAAATATTTTATCTGACAATTCTAATAAAACATTTTGAAATTGTAATATGTTTTGAATGAGTCATTTATACTTACCCCTTAATTTGACTGTTTTGTTCCCATAGACAAATGAAGTCTTTTGATTAGGTACATAAAATTTTCTACAGCTTTGAGTAAAAATGTCTATGCCATGCTGTGGAATTAGTTCCCCTTCTCAGCTTGTTTTAATGTGGGCTGGTCTACATGGTGTGATAGCGTGCACCAGCTGGGGTGTAATTTCTAGTGTGCACCAGCACTAATTGGTCCATGTGGGACCCGGCTGGCGCACACTAAAAGTTCCCTAATCTCCATTAACAAAGTCCCATTTCAAACAGTACTACAGGAAGTAGGGAACCTTTAGTGCGTGCTAGCAGGATCCATATAGGTCAGTTAGTGCGTGACATACTGATGGGCGCTAGAATTTACATCCCAGCTGGAGTACATTAAAACATCATGTAGACAAACCTATATTTCAATGTTTTTTTCTCAGTTGTTCAGATATTTGCATATTTTTAATCCTAATTTCAATTCCAGTAATGTTTCTGGAATGTTTTACTGAAAATATAGATGATAAACAAACTGATGGAAACTACGAAATTAAGATGTAAGCTTTGCACTCCAGTTTTAGTTCCCGACCCTGCAAACACATACACATGTGCTTTGCTTTACTACCATGAGGAATGGAACATGCATAAGTCTTTGCAGAATTGGGGCCTAATACTGTTGCTGGGAGAAAGAGTGTAAATGGATAGGGGGTACTAAGGTACATCTCACACAGAAGTTAAAGACAGACTACAGTACTAGTCGGAATCTTGATTTTGCTGACATTTTTCAGTCTGTGTTGCATCTGTTGTAATTGATATTAAAAATTGCATTGAAGACTGGGTTTGCCTTCTTGAATATATACATATTTTCTTTATATATATTTTTGCTCCCTCAAAAGTTTTGAGTAAATGCTCCTGAAAAGAGAGAGACTAGTAGCTCCTTCAGTGCAATTGTGATTTGGAATCCTTTACTTCAGGCCTGCACAACTCGTAAAGCGGCGAGGGCCATATTACTCCAAAGAAAATAGCTGAGGGCCGAAACCCCCCGGCTGTGCTGAAACACGCCCCCCCCCCCCCCCCAGCGCCACCCAGCCCCGCCGAACCCCGTCCCCCCCCCAGCGCTGCCCAGCCCCTGTGTAAGCAAGCAGGACGCACCCCGGCGGCGCCTCCTGCTGGTCTTCTCGGGAATTAGCTCATCCAGCCGTTGGAGCGACCCTGCAGGCCGGTGTCCCACTGCCGCTGGCTCTGTGTCCCTCCTGGACCCCGGTGCCCTTTGATCTGGGGTGCTGCCCCCTGACAATACCCCCACACTCTGGCTCTTGGTCTCCTCTCTCTGGGGAACCCCCAATCCTCTAATCCCCACCTCACTTCAGTATAAGGCTACTGCCAGTCACCAACTAGCCCCCACGCCCTGGGGTAGACTGCAGTATATCAGCCACTCATCACAGGCAAGGTTGGGTTTGGACCTGCTGCCTCCCTCTATAGCTTGGCTGCCCCTCTGCAGCCCTGGTACTGGTCTTAGGCTCTTAGCTAGGTCCACAGCTTGGGGGTTTTCCAGGCTGGAGTTCCCCAGCTCCTCTAGCCTTCCCCAGCCCAGCTCCACTCCCAGTACCCTGCTCAACTCTCTAGCAGCCAGACCCTTCTCTCTCTACAAGCAGAGAGAGACTGCCTCTGGCTCACAGCCTTTTTATACAGGCCAGCTGGGGCCTGATTGTGACATGGCCCAGCTGCAGCGGCTTCCCCAATCAGCACAGCTTTTCCCCTGCCACAGCCCTCCCCCAAGGCTGTTTTAAGCCCTTCAGGGCAGGAGCAGGGTAACCACCCTGCTACACCCCCCGAAACACATCCCCCACCCCAGCGCCGCCCGCACCGTGGAAACAAACCCTTGTTCCCCAGCGCCGCCCCGCCGAAACAGCTGTGGGCTGAAAAGGAAGGGGGTTTTTTTGGGGGGGGGGAGAGGGTGTGATACTTTATTAAGAATTTTTCAATTAAAGCAAACAATTTTTTAAATTTTAATTTTTTTTATGAATCATGGAAAAATGAAGAACACCTGTTCCGTTGAAAGAAAACATTTGTACTTTTCATAATTATCTTGCAAATGTAATGAGAGATATTACATCTCTTTTCGGCAACAAGCTTGTCGTATTCGGGGGTCATATTTGAAGTGGATATTTTCATAATGTCTTCCAAATGGTCGTCAGTCAGAGAAGAATGTTGCTTGTTTTTATTCATGTTCATGATGGAAAATGTTTGTTCACATATGTAAGTGCTTCCAAAAATGCTGAACGTTTTCAGTGCAACTTCAATAAGATTCTTGTATTTTTCATCGTCCAGACTTTTGTAGAAGTCCCACAGGCTGCTTTCTCTGTGCTTATTTCGGTAAACTGCCGAACATTGAAGTTCAATAACCGCCAACTGCAAATCTTGTGACACTTCCTCTGGATCCACAGAAAAGGGATATTCAATCAGCTTCAACTGGATGTCATCATCTTTAGACAAAGTAAGTCTTCTGTCAAATTCTTCAATCAAAAGATTGATGTGCTTTGCGTATTTTTCTCCTAACTCAGCGTGTTTGTGTTGAGGGATACGCTGTGCACAAGTGGGAAAGTGACACATTTCACCTTTTGACAGCTGACTTCTGAAAAGTTTAAATTTCATTTTGAAAGCTTTCACTGCTGCACACATTTGAAATATAAGTTGATTTTTTCCCTGAAGTTGAATGTTGAGATCATTCAGGTGTGCTGTAATATCACAAAAGAAAAAGAGATCTTGATTCCAGGACTCATTTTCAAGCTCCGGGAATTTTATTGGCCCATTTTCTAGGAATTTTGCTATTTCCTCTTTCAAAGCAACGAAACACTGGAGCACTCTTCCTCGACTCAACCACCTCACTTCCGTATGGTAGATTAAGTCGCTGCACTTGGCGTCTTCCCCTTCAAGAAAGGCTCGAAATGTCCTATGTTTTAATCCTCTACAACGGATGAGGTTTACAATGGAAACTACCACTGACATTACATGCTCAAATTTTAAGACTTTGCTACACAAAACCTGCTGATGTATAATGCAGTGATGTTTGGTTATTTGTCTCCCGATAAATTCTTCAAGAAGAGTAACTGCTCCAACATTTTTTCCACACATAGCTGGAGCACCATCAGTACAAATGGCCACCAAGTTTGTGAAATCTACTCCCAACTTATCATTCATGCACTTTATCACTTCACTGGAGATTTCTTTTCTAGTTGTGCGACCCATCATGGAGCACATGCCAACAAGTTCTTCAGTAATTTCAAAGTTTTTATCAATACTTCTAATAAAAATAAGAAGTTGGGCGGTGTCTTTTAAATCGGTGCTTTCATCCATAGCTAGGGAGTAAAAGCAGAATTCACTGACTCTCTGCTTTAACTGACCACTTAGATTAGTAGAAATGTCAGCTATTCTTCTCTGTACAGTCATGCGTGATAGACTGACATTCTCAAATATTCCCCTCTTTTCTGGACATAACTCAGATACAGCAATCAACATACACTTTTTTAAAAACTCGCCTTCTGTGAAGCATTTCCCAGCAGCAGCAATTTCCTTAGAAATTTGAAAGCTTACTTTAGTAACTGTATCATTCTCAGTGCTCACTTTCTTGAAAATTTGCTGTTCTCCACTAAGGTTTTTCACTAAACTGGCTGCTTTAATTATTTTTTCATTTGGGTTCAATTTGGCAAGATTGGGATGTTTAGTTTCAAAGTGCCGCCGAAGGTTGTATTCTTTCGGAACGGCTAACGTTTCGCGACACACAAGGCACAGTATTTTGTCTTTGGAAACAGTACATAAGTATTTATTTATCCATTCAGTGTTGAAAACTCTGTGCTCTGATTCTCTTTTTCTCTTTTTCTTTTCACTCATGGTAGCCATTATGAAGCTCAAGATTTTGTTGAATAAATTCACACACAAGGAAAACACTCAGGCTACGTCTTCACTACAGGGGGGGGTCGATTTAAGATACGCAAATTCAGTTACGCGAATAGCGTAGCTGAATTCGACGTATCGCAGCCGACTTACCCCGCTGTAGGGACGGTGGCAAAATCAACCTCTGCGGCTTCCCGTCGACGGCGCTTACTCCCACCTTCGCTGGTGGAGTAAGAGCGTCGATTCGGGGATCGATTGTCGCGTCCCGATGGGACGCGATAAATCGATCCCCGAGAGGTCGATTTCTACCCACCGATTCAGGCGGGTAGTGTAGACCTAGCCTCAGTCACACACAAAGAGAAGAGATCTCTCACGGCGTGTGGCACCCTAGCAAGGCACTGACAGTGTGTGGAAGCCTGTAGAGGGGGAAAGAAACGGCGCGCATAGGGTAACCAGATCACAGCAGTAGAATAGGACCCGCCCCCTCCCTGCTCAGCCCCACCATTACACCCCTCTTTAATCCCCAGGGGTCACTATATTACTGCACACAGCAGTACCAAAAATTAAAATACTGAAAATGGATGCCTCCTTCCAGCCACCGACTCGCCGCTCGCCTCCTCACCTCCCCCCAAGTATAAAGCCTCGCCGCCACTACCTGCCCACCCACCCTCTCGGTTCGTCATCCCCCCATGAAATAAGGGGAGGGGAAAATGGGCACAGTTTGAAGGGATTTTCTGGGGCTATGAACTAAGCCGGGGAGAGGAAAGGGGGGCAGTGTGAAGGGATTGGATGTGACTGTCCAACACACAAACATAGGGGCCGCAGGGAGCCTAGGGGGGTGGGGAGCAATGTGATAGGGTCCAGGGAGGGGTAAGGTCCCTGGACCAGGGAAGGGGGCAGCAGTCGGGGCAGGGCAGGTGCAACACACACACACACACACGCAGGGCCGCCCGGAGGGGGGGGGGCAAGTGGGGCAATTTGCCCCAGGCCCCGCAGGATCCCCCATGAGAATGTTGGAGGCTCCACCCGCCTCTGCCTTCGCCTTCCCCCATCCCCCGGTGCCTCAGTGCGCCGCGTAGGGTGACCAGATCACAGGGATGAAATATCGGGACGCGCGGGGGGGAGGAGCAAAAAAAAATGGAGGCGGAGGGGAAAAAAAAAAAAAGCAGTTTCGCAGGGTCCGGGGGCATTAGCTGCCTTCCCCGCGGAGCCTCTGGCCCGCTGGAGTGCAGCCGAGCGGGAGAGGCGCGGGGCTCCCCGGCAGCGGCGGGGAAGTTTATCGGTTCAGGGGACCCTGACCGGCTCCTCGCCCCTGTACGCCGGCCGCCCCGCCTGGGACAAGTCTCGCCCCGGCAGCCCCTCTCCGCCGCGTGTCTCTGATGGGTGGCCCACACCCCCGGACCGCGCCGCCCACCTGGGCCCTGCCCACTCCGCGCTGCCCCCGGACCCACCGTGCTGCCCCGTGGGCTGCAGGGCTGGAGCAGCCGCCGCACTGCACTGCAGCGCTCCCGGCCCCGGCCGGCCATGGCCCGTGTGCCCAGGCTGCTGCACAGGGGCATCTCCTCCCCAGGCCCGGCTCGGGATCCAATGGGGCAGTGAGGGGGCGGGGCTGGGGGCGGGGATTTGGGGAGGGATCCAATGGGGGAAGGAGGAGGCGGAGTGGGGCGGGGGTGGTGAGAGCCCTTCCGGGCTCCGCCTGTGCGTCGGAGCAGAGGGCAAAATTGTTTGTTTGTCCAGTGTCCCGACCGAACATCGTTCGGGATGCGGGACAAACAAGCAAATATCAGGACAGTCCCGATAAAATCGGGATGTCTGGTCATCCTAGCGCCGCGTCCAGGAGCAGCCCTGGACAGCGCTGCAGCGGCGTTGCTCCAGCGAGGCCTGAGCTCCTCCCGCTCAGAGCCGTGTGGTAAGGGGGCGGGGCTGCGAGCTGCAGCCGAGCAGCGGGAGCTCACGTCCTGCTGGAGCCAGGCCGCTGCAGCGCTGTCCAGGGCCGCTCCTGGACGCGGCGCGCTGAGGCTCTGGGAGACGGGGGAGGCGGGGGTTAGCAGCATGGTAAGGCTCTCTGAGCTGGGCATCCCCCCCCAGCCCTGACCCCCAGCTCCGAGCACAGCCCCTCTGAGCCAGACACCCCCCCGACCCCATCCCCCCGCAGCCCTGACCCCTAGCTCTGAGCCAGCCCCTGTGAGCTGAGCAGCCCCCGACCCCATCCCCCAGCAGCCCTGACCCCCAGCTCCGAGTCCAGCCCCTCTGAGCCGGACACCCCCCTGACCGCCAGCTCCTCTGAGCCGGACACCCCCTGACCCCAGCCCCCCCCAGCCCTGACCCCTAGCTCCGAGCCCAGCCCCTCTGAGCTAAGCACCCCTTGACCCCATCCCCCAGCAGCCCTGACCCCCAGCTCCAAGCACAGCCCCTCTGAGCCAGACACCCCCCCCGACCCCATCCCCCCGCAGCCCTGACCCCTAGCTCTGAGCCCAGCCCCTGTGAGCTGAGCAGCCCCCGACCCCATCCCCCAGCAGCCCTGACCCCCAGCTCCGAGTCCAGCCCCTCTGAGCCTGACACCCCCTGACCCCAGCCCCCCCCAGCCCTGACCCCTAGCTCCGAGCCCAGCCCCTCTGAGCTAAGCACCCCCCGACCCCATCCCCCAGCAGCCCTGACCTCAGCTCCGAGCCCAGCCCCTCTGAGCTGGACATCCCCCTGACCCCAGCCCCCGTGAGCTGCGGCTCGAGCCCAGGCCGGGTGCCTCCCCCCTCGCTCGGACTTAGCAGCTCTGACTCGTGCCCTGCGCTTCCCGCCTCAGCAGCCCCGGAAGTGACGCTGAGGCGAACCCGGCAGCCGCGCTTCTGACTGTCATGGCGGTCAGAGCGCGGCGCGCGGGGCTGTGAGGTCGGGCCCCCCGGGCAAGGGGTGAACCCGGAAACCGCCCCCCACCGCTTGCCCACGGGCCGCACAGTGGGCCCCCGCGGGCCGCGTGTTGTGCAGGCCTGCTTTACTTACTGTCTGATATCACTTAGGGCAGAAACAAGGCTCCGCCATTCCTGTCTGTCATGCTATTTGTGTGACAAAAGTTTTGCTGACATAAGTGCTAGTGTAGACATGGCCTCAGACCTCAAAATGTGTCTCAGATCCAGGGAAATGGAAGCAGCTCAGTCCTCTAGCAAGGAAAACACTAACAATTCAGTGCCCTCTAGGCCAGGAGTAAAAGGAACAGTTCAGTTCCCTTTTACCAGAATTTGGGGTATCTCTTGGATCTGTCTCCAAACTTTTCAGGTCTCTGGATTTTTTCTGGCTCTTGAGGAGAGTCAGTTACATGTTACCTGATTGCTTTCTCCGAATCAGCGAGACAGGTTTTCCTTACCTAACTACATTTATTCACTGGATGACAAATTAGATAAAACATGGCTTGTTGCTTCACACCAGTCTCTGTGGGTGACATTCATGACAGAAGGTTTAACCTTTCTCCTTCCAAATGCAGGACAAATTCTTATTTATAATAGTCATTTTTAATATTTACAACTGATGGATGAACTTCCAAAGGTGATGTTTCTCTGAACTCCCCAAAATTCAGATGCTTATCTGTGTTACAATCACTATGGAAATCCACTGGAGATTGTTTTTATCAAACTTCGTGGTTTTCCAAAGATTTTTTTAAATCCTATGGAATATAAAAATCTTATCATCAGAAGGGTGATCTTGTGACTAAGACACTGGATTGGGACTCAGGAATCTGCCACAAATTTGTGTGTGACCTTGGGCAAGTGACAAACTTTTTTTCCCCTCCGTTCCCTATCTGTAAAATGAGAATAGTAATACCTCCTTTCTCCTACCTTCTGTCTTATTTAAATATTAAAATCTTCGTGACTGCCTGTTACTATGTGTTTGTATAATGGATCACTAATCTTAGTTGGGGCCTATAAATGCTATCATAATACAAATTAATAACACATTTTTTAAAAAATTCAGATTTAACCTTGTTAGTCCAATTCCAGTCTTAAAATGGTTCCAATGACAGGTATGTCCTCAGAACCAGAGCTCATGAACGCTAGAAATCCATGATCTGAATTTTACACAGCATGAACATTTCTTTTCAGCTTATCACACTAATATAAAATTACCCTGCCTATTTACGTTTGCTTTTTTTAAAGTGAACTCTTCGCAAGTCAAATCTGAAGTGTATCACTTTCATAGCAAAGTGTGGTGAAGACACACAGACTTATTTTAGGAATTCTGAATCCTTTTACAGTTTAGAATGAATTCTACTGGTTGCCCCTTCCCTCTCCCCCACAAAAAGAAAGAAAACCTTTGTCTTTTCTCCATCTCCCTATTCATCTCTAAATTGCAGACCAATACAGGCATTCAACTGCTGGAACTAGAGGAAGTTCCTTCAGACAGAGGGCCCATCTTGACCCACCTAGTCTCAGCCCTGACACAATTTTTGCACTGAAAAAGCTACATGTACATGTCCTTGAAGGGGTTTTTTTTGTTTGGGGTTTTTTTTTTTTAACCTGATAAAATCAGAAGAGTTAAGAGGGATCCATTATAATTTGGCTTATAAATATATATTAGGTATTTGTTTAGTAACTGAACATTTGTCACCTACAAAAATGGGCATTATTTCCCAAGTAACTTCATGCACCTGTTTATGATCCATAACTAAGCAAGTAATTAATCACAAAATGACTACAAAGCAAAATGGTTTTTTTAATTTTTTTCCAGTCTTGCCGTGTTTCGTGGCAGAAACAAAAGGCACATTTTAAACTTTAATGAGAAGCCTATACAATGAAAATAGAGCATGTTATACATATTATCTTAGGCTTCACCCATGAAATTTGCTTCAAGTTGCAGAGAGGTTTCAATAAACAAAGGGGAATATTTGCTACTTCATTTAAAATGTCTTTGTCTGTTAATGAGATGTATACAATTTATGCACCAAGCCTGCATAAGATGAGCAGAACAATATGTATTGTTATAAAGAATGCAGTACATTTCATAGGGCTCTTTATAAAGTGCTCTCCAATAAGTATAATAGAATCTTAGACATTAGAAGTGAAAGGAGGGTTAGCTCTGATCCATCCTCCTACTATTTCAGGACTGTTCCCACAAGAGTATATTCTGTCTTTGCTTGTCTTCCTGCTCGTTCTGGTAAAGGAGGTGTCTGTCTTGTCGAGGACTAGAGAGGAGAAGCGTAAGAATGTTTGACTAACAGTTGAACTTTGACCATCTGAAGTTTATATTTTATTTCACTTCTACTGTGCTTCTCTTTAGCTATCAGTTGTTATAAATAGCAACCCCTGAATTATGTTATTGATGCTTAAGCACACACTTGTTTCTCAACTCTTTGTCATAGAGAGTTGTTTCCTAATGCTAAGGGTCATATCTGAAAGTCTGGTCTCATAGAATCAAACAGTTAATCCTTTCACAACTGGATCTTTCCCCCAAGGTTCTGGGGTAGGAAAGATCAGTGGTAGCTGTGAGGGAAGTAGGTGAACAGGGCTAATACAGGCAGTGCTGCCAAATCTACAGCCGCAGAGGGCATGAAGGGATGAGGGTATAGTGAGAGGGTACTACTGCTTGTATGATATCTACGGCCAATGTTCCAGTGCCGCATGGTGTGAAACACAAATCGCTTATTGCCAAGTGTTCTGTGGGGATTGTAACTGGTGCATATGCCTATAAAAGCAGGATGCTTTCGCCTATATTAGAGCTCAGGCACATCACAGGCTCCCACACTTTTTTCCTGTTTAACAAGAACTCTCTATTCACTGTGTTTTTAACTCTCTCCACAAATGTACACATCAGTTCTGGATACAGTGCCTATTCCCTGCTTCCTCTGGGACTGATGAAACCCCTCCATGTCTAGTATGGCATAGGAATTTTGATCAGGTCATATGCTGGACCTTGGGCCTTTTAGCTGGGGACCTAATTGAACGACTTTGTTAGGGGCCCCAGATTTGCTTGAACCAGCCCTGCAGACAAAGGAGGTAGCTGGATGAGTCAGGTGGCTAATAGGAAAAAAACACTATGTAATGGATGAACAGCATGGGGATGAAGCTGGAGCAACAGCTAAAGAGGCAAGCAGGGGAGGGGAGGAAGCAAGAAAGGAAGGTAATGCTGTTGGGAGTACTGGAGAAGAGGAAAGGAGCTAGTGGGAGCTGCAGAGACGGACAAACTGCCTTGGATGTGAAGTTACAGCTACTTTTTGAAGTAAAATCACATTTCTAGAGGACAGTAGCTATCACGTCAGTGAAATGTCTGATCAGACCTGTGACCTCGGGATGAACTCATCCTCAACCTGGAGAGACCATGCCAATGATTACTCATCATTCCTCTTCAAGCCAGAATTAAATCTGGTCTCTTCAACTGTATCTTGAAGTTTTTCCTTTTTGCTTTAGTAGGTGATTTGCTTTCTTGATGAACCTTTTATAATTTTGTGCATTAAGGATGCTCTGTAAAAGTGAATTGTATTGTATTGCATTGTTCAGCGTGCACATAAATAAGACTATATAATATATTAAACCCATTTCAGATATCTTATGTGGAGAAATGAGTGCAGAATAATTTTGCAGTTACTATTGAAGACTGAATAGAGATGACCTGTAGTGTTCCTCACTGTGATATTACAGTTGCTGTTTACCTTTTGTTGCATATAGGAATTCTCTCCTTTAGAACAACACAAGTTCTGCTAAGACCATTGGTGGTGGTGTACCAGTCTGAGAATCTTCCTTGCATTTGTATGATATTTCTATTTTGGGGTCTGTCTGTCCATTTTAGATTCTAAATTCTTTGGACAGAGATTGTGTCTTCCTCTTTGTTCTTTACACCCTGGTATGCACTGACAGCACTTTAATAAATACAAAAGGTGAAGTGGAAGGTAATTTGTAAACTGACTTTTTAACCCCAGGTTGCATCTCATGCTGGTATTAACTAGCATTTTTGCATATAGCTGGTTTCTAATTCTGAAATCAATCTTCTCTTTCCTGTAGAATTAGTTCCTGTAGCTGTTTTGCTGTAACTTGTATCCCTGTTTTTACATTGTTACACTGTCTTAGGTAAAATATTAACGTGCAGCCATAATCCAGTAAAATAAAATGATTCTTGATGTTTTAATACATTGGCCTGATTTTCAAGGTGTAGAGCAATTCCTGTTGATTTCAGTGGGATTTGAAGGAGCTCAGCACTTTTGAAAATCAGGCCACTTATATTTAGGTGCTTAACTATGGATTTCTGAGTCTCTTATTAGGCACCTAAGAAGAATGTTATTTCAGTATATATCGCTAAAAAATTCTTAGGATGGAAGATGTACTGATTTCTAGTAACAATGCAGTGCAGAAGTTCTCATCACACAAAGTTAGTTTTGCCTAATGAAATCAACCATTCGTCCTTCCTTAAGTACAGTTTTTGTCAGTTAAATTAGATCTTGAAAATACATGCTTGTCTTGTTATATTAAGCACATCTTACTAAGAAAGCAGCATTGGCAAATAGTGTACTGATCTATATTTGACCTTTGCACAGTGTGAGAGTTGCTATCATAAAATTTTTTAAATTTTCAATGGCCTTTGGGTGGAAAGTGAGGGCTGGGCCTTGGGGTGCAACATGGGCAGGGACACGGCCTGGGTCAGGAGAGGCTTATGATACCTGCCACCCATGCCAGTGGTGTGGCCCCATCCCCAGCACCCATGCCTGGAAGCATAAATTCATAACTTTGCTAGACACTAAAAATCATGCAATGAATGGAGACATTGACTTTATTACTTATTACAACAATCTATAACCCACTATCAACCTCTCCCCACCCAGATGCCCCTTTCCCCCGCTCTGACTGGAGGGGTGTTAATGGATCTCTTCACCTTGAATCGGCCCTTGAAATATGTTAACTACTTCTGCTAAACAATCTGTTCCACCTGAGGAAGCACTCTGTGTAAACTCAAAAGTTGTCTTTCTAACCAACCAAGTTGATCCAATAAAAGATATTACCTCAGCCACCTTGTCTTTCAAAACAGAACATGTCAGGCCCATGTGCAACAGTGAATGAATGCACAAATCTCTCACTTCAAGATCTATGTTCAAATCCTTATTAAGTGGCCAGTGAAAAGCTTGGTTTCTCTTTACTCTGTGTAGTGGTCCTTTATCACAGATGTCAATTGTGCATTGTTAACTATTTCTGTTTAGGAGATTATAATAGTATATAGAGATATACCTATCTCATAGAACTGGAGGGGACCCTGAAAGGTCATCAAGTCCAGCCCCCTGCCTTCACTAGCAGGACCAAGTACTGATTTTGCCCCAGATCCCTAAGTGGCCCCCTTAAGGATTGAACTCACAACCCTAAGTTTAACAGGCAAATTCTCAAACCACTGAGCTATCCCTCCCCTCAAGGGATAGAATATCACGTTGTGTTGTAGGCCAAGATTGGGGAGTGTTTTGGCACCTCCTAGCTTTAATTAGTTAGATCAATTTCATAAGTAAGGAATTTATTTATAATGCATATAATTGAAGTGTCGGACTTAAAGGTAATGAAGACAACATTTTTTTTCCAAAGTACAATAGAACTTTGCTGTTTTATACTTCACTAAACTATACACTTCAAAATGCACATAGACAATGGTCTTCTCAGTCAATTTAGTAGCAGATATTGTGGTGAGGTCTCCATTGTAACAGCATATTTTGTAAAATGTATTGTATATATTTAAACTCCAAAATATTATAGCTACTCATCTTACATAGCACATTTGCTTGCATATTTTATAGTGTTATATTTTAGTAGATTATTTTGTTAGTTACTGAGTAATAAATAATTTAAACATTTTAGTAACTACAATATTTTATTTCCTGTCTAACTACCTCCATATAGGTTTCTTTATAGAGTCTGAATAAAGAATACAGGAGCCCCAGGTATAATTAATATTTTAGCTATTATTCTTCCGGTGTGATCTCCCAGAGTAAACAAACTTAGGGTTTGACCATCACCAACTCCTGTTGTCTTCAGCACCTCTTGAAATCATGTGCCAGACTTTGAGGAACAATTCCAGGGAGATGCAGATGTTTTAAAAAACAGGCGTTTTTACAGTGATCCCGACTTACTATATTTGCTAGACTTGACATTGTATTAACATAAGACACATCGTTGTTAGCCTGTCTTTTTTAATTGCTATACTTCAGTGGAAATATGGGCTTGGTATGCATGATTTAAGAAACACTGCACATGTAGATGACTCAAATCTTTTTGATATATTCTGTACAGTACCACAAGGCAGCTGGTTGTAATAGGAATGGTAGAAGCGAGACTTTGGAACAAATCTTTGATAGGCAACTTTTCTTGTGTTCTAGAAGCCAGATTCAAGTTTAGACGATGACTTTCTGTCAAAACAATTTAACTACCTCATTTTTCAGTCTAATTATTGTACCAAACAGTCACTTTAAATCACAGATATTATTACAGTACAAGATTTTTTCACCTTTACTTTTAAGTGTTAAAATAAGGCAAAATCCATTGCTTCATGTGCACAGTATGAACAAAATCTATCCACAATTCACTTTAATCATATATTATAAGCTTGTAGGCAGATAATTTATTCACTGGTCCTTCACTTAAAATACACAATTATACTTTACATTGCATAGAGAAAAGA
Source organism: Emys orbicularis (assembly GCF_028017835.1). Classification (NCBI taxonomy): domain Eukaryota; kingdom Metazoa; phylum Chordata; order Testudines; family Emydidae; genus Emys; species Emys orbicularis. The sequence goes on along the minus strand of NC_088684.1, from coordinate 46,727,506 downwards.
GGTGAACCAGAAGCTGAGTAATTAGATCACTGTGCCTGGAGTAAGGTTCTCATTGACCTGTCTTGATCTGACTTTAAACTTCTTAGTGTGTTATCTTTTTCCACCAAGAATCACTCTGTTGCCTCCTCCTCCTATCTTCTAATTACATCTATCTCAAGATCGGAGAGTACCCAATACACTTGGTGCTTGAGACCACTTGTATCTAATTAAACTGATATGCCCCTGTTTGTCAGATAAGTTACTGTGGATGCATTTTAGGTATTGTGTCCAGCTAATAAAATAATCTATTGAGCTGGGTTTGCTTCTGAAACAACACACTTTAAGTAGAGGCAGTTTAGGTTGATTGACATTAAGACAGAGACCTAATTCTCTTCTCACACTGCTATAAATTGGGAGCAACGCCACTGAAGTCTGTGGAGTTATGCTGGCATAAAACTGGTGTAAGTAAAAGGAGACCCAGGCCTACAGAGCACAATCAGAAAAAAGACAGGAGCAATTACATAGTGTGCTTTCTGCTTTAAAAAAAAATTCCCCTGCAGAGTAATCTAATTTAGAGTCTGATATATAAACGACTAGACTTGGTGTTGAATTCGTACTTTGAGAAATTGATTGTTTTTTAGTCTTAAATTAAATTCCAATAATTTTCTCCATTAGAAATTTAGTGTCAGATGCAGGAAGCACACTTTTAAAACAAATTATTTATTTCTTTGTTTTCTACTTGCTAAGAAAATCCAGGAAGTAGACAAACTAGACACGGGTAGTCTTAGCATATTAAATTTAATTATAGGTTACACAGAATATGATTTAAAAACAGCAGTTTACTACAATAATTTTAACCTGCAATATGTGCAAATAGTTTAGAAAATGGATTGTCATATTCTCTGACACAGCAATTTTCTTGAGTTACACTCATTGTATTATGCGAATGTGTGTATTAATTATCCTATCTGTAGTTAGCCAGGTTTCAAAATAGATTAAAGGTTTGTCAAGAAGTTCTGTCTCTTGTATTTCTTAGGTGCTTATCACCTTATTTAAATTTAGTGAAATTAAACAGCTAAATGGAAAATAACATTGTTTGTGAACAGCAGCACTGGTAGATGTTCCAGATATCTGCTGTTTATAGATGTTATGTCTGTATGCCATAAGTTCGTAAGCTCTCCTTATTTACTGCAAAACTGCAAGAAGCATAGATTTGCAAGTAGCTAGTCGGACTACTGAAAATATTTCTCACCAGCTTGGTAAATCTCTTTCAGTTCAAACATCCCTGGTCATCTTTCCTACTTGAAAACAGCATTTTTACATTCTGCATTTAAAAACCCGTATTTAGTCATACACTAAAAGAGCTCTCTGGGTTTTTACTTAATATGTGTCATTGAACAGAAATGTTGCAAATGTCAGAGGATATGATGAACAAAACAGTCTCAGCAGAATTTTAAATTTTTCTCCAGCCATTTTTATGAAAGCAAAAAAATGTCTTTTAGTTTCTTCTTGAATATACAGACTGGCCCAAACAGACATTCTCTTTATCAATCTTATAATTACAAAAACTGTACATTACAAACAGTATAGAAACAGACTGAAAAGAATGTGCCACACATCATGGCTAATTATATGCGGTTTAAATTTACAGATATAAAAGAAAGTACAGGCTACTCCCTTATAGTGCACAGTTATTGTGTTGATACAGTATATCACTAGTTAAATTGAAGTGACAGGTCGTCTCTAATCCTGCTCGGCAGAAAGAATAAGAGCAAGGTCTGTTCGGTAAAGCTTTCCTCCATCAGACAAGGCCATGATGTTTTTCTTGTATGTTGCCAGGTTGTTAATGTCTAAGTCCTATTTAAAGAACAGATAATGCTTTATAATCCAGTTTAGTTACCAACTACAGTTGCCAATGGGGAAGGGGAGGAGGAAGGAGGAGATCTGTCTGGTGCCTGCCCGGCCAACAGTACAATTTGTTTAAGTGCTTGCATACAATTCACATCCATGCACACTAGATTGTTGATATTAATTGTTTCTGAAGCCAATTTATAACACTGTTGCTCACTTAGTTAAGGAATTACATTATTACTTCTGCCAAGATTTCTAATTGTCCTGCACTTCAGGAATTATGATTTAGCAGCTCTATCGTAATTGGGTGGATTTAAACTCTCCTTAAAATCCCAATTTAAACTAATCATTAAGAAAAGCTCTAGAATTACCTTTTTGTTCTTTTCACACAGATCTTTCAGCAATGCATCTAATTCATTTTCATCTATGTATCCATTGCCATCCTGAAAAATATTAATATCAATGTTTATTTTTGAGCATTTGTTTTTCATTTTGGCTACTGTAGCATTACACCTAATCTATTTTTCCCTAATTCAGAAAATTTAAGTGATATCAAAGAGTATTCAATCAGTGCATAAAAGGCGAGTTTTATAATATTTTTCAGATCACTTACTTGATCATACAGCTTAAAAGCTTTATTGAACTCTTTCCCACACATTTTGACACTCTAAAATCAAAAAGAAAGCCAAGAGTTAGAAGAATAATATATAGTGTTACATGTTCAAACTTCAGAATGTAAAGCTACATACCTTAAATTGAAGAAGAAAGTTTTCCTGCACTGGTAGTAAACTTTGGAGATAAAAATGAGAGTTCAAACAATTATTTTTTTTCCATAATGGCAACTGACATGCAATACTCAGATGATATAGGTATAAAAACATACCTGGCCATTTCAGTAAGTTCCAGCTTTCCATCATTGTTTGAATCAAACATTTTCAGCTGAAATAAATGTAGATATTTATTATTAAAGTATTGATCAGCACAGCAAAGTAATAAAGTATTTCTTTGGGAAATCTAAAAGCAATGGGAAGTTACTAATTAAATATAGGAACGTAATTCAATAGACTCACATTTGTTGTATGGTACATTTACTATAAGCAAGTTTACAAATTATTGAAAATATAAATTCATAACTAGTTATTCTACTATAAAATCCTGGTAAGGAACTGTTTGCGCAACTCTGATAGTTGTGTTTAAATGTTCACTAAATCCAGCTCCATTCAACAGTGAACTTCCCAAATCAGAGATGTGCATGGAAGCGCAATTTACATCTTGCAAAAACTGAGCAAGGTCCACTTAAGTATTTTTAAATCATGACAGGTCACTCAGGTTATAATTGTCACTCCCACAAGATGCAACACCCATTGTCCATAGCCAAAGGGCCTTAACGAAAGGGTTTCTCACCTTTCTATCTTTGAAAACATCAAATAAAAGAAATTGCTTCCACTTCAGTCCCTACAACCAAATACCTCACTTGGTCAATATAAAGGAGGGACACAAACAGCTGCACCAGTAGCAATATGCATAGTTATCTAATCTCTATGCCTAATGACCAGTATTCACAGTAATCACTACAGCTGAATTCAACTGTGGTTCCATTTTGTACTGCTGAATTCTGATTGTTTTATGTGTGGACTATAGTGTCAAAAGATTTTAAAGACCCACAAAGGCTCTTGTTTGTAACTCAACTGATTTGAATAGGGATATTCCAGATTTCATAGAATCATAGAATATCAGGGTTGGAAGGGACCTCAGGAGGTCATCTAGTCCAACCCCCTGCTCAAAGCAGGACCTAATCCCAACTAAATCATCCCAGCCAGGGCTTTGTCAAGCCTGACCTTAAAAACCTCTAAGGAAGGAGATTCCACCACCTCCCTAGGTAACCCATTCCAGTGCTTCACCACTCTCCTAGTGAAAAAGTTTTTCCTAATATCCAATCTAAACCTCCCCCACTGCAACTTGAGACCATTACTCCTTGTTCTGTCATCTGCTACCACTGAGAACAGTCTAGATCCATGCTCTTTGGAACCCCCTTTCAGGTAGTTGAAAGCAGCTATCAAATCCCCCCTCATTCTTCTCTTCTGCAGACTAAACAATCCCAGTTCCCTCAGCCTCTCCTCATAACTCATGTGCTCCAGCCCCCTAATCATTTTTGTTGCCCTCCCCTGGACTCTTTCCAATTTTTCCACATCCTTCTTGTAGTGTGGGGCACAAAACTGGACACAGTACTCCAGATGAGGCCTCACCAATGTCGAATAGAGGGGAACGATCACGTCCCTCGATCTGCTGGCAATGCCCCTACTTATACAGCCCAAAATGCCGTTAGCCTTCTTGGCAACAAGGGCACACTGTTGACTCATATCCAGCTTCTCATCCACCGTAACCCCTAGGTCATTTTCTGCAGAACTGCTGCCTAGCCACTCGGTCCCTAGTCTGTAACAGTGAATGGGATTCTTCCGTCCTAAGTGCAGGACTCTGCACTTGTCCTTGTTGAACCTTATCAGGTTTCTTTTGGCCCAATCCTCTAATTTGTCTAGGTCCCTCTGTATCCTATCCCTACCATCCAGTGTATCTACCACTCCTCCCAATTTAGTGTCATCTGCAAACTTGCTGAGAGTGCAGTCCACGCCATCCTCCAGATCATTAATGAAGATATTGAACAAAACCGGCCCCAGGACCGACCCTTGGGGCACTCCGCTTGAAACCGGCTGCCAACTAGACATGGAGCCGTTGATCACTACCCGTTGAGCCCGACGATCTAGCCAGCTTTCTTTCCACCTTATAGTCCATTCATCCAGCCCATACTTCTTTAACTTGCTGGCAAGAATACTGTGGGAGATTGTATCAAAAGCTTTGCTAAAGTCAAGGAATAACACATCCACTGCTTTCCCCTCATCCACAGAGCCAGTTATCTCCTCATAGAAGGCAATTAGGTTAGTCAGGCATGACTTGCCCTTGGTGAATCCATGCTGACTGTTCCTGATCACTTTCCTCTCCTCTAAGTGCTTCAGAATTGATTCCTTGAGGACCTGCTCCATGATTTTTCCAGGGACTGAGGTGAGGCTGACTGGCCTGTAGTTCCCCGGATCCTCCTTCTTCCCTTTTTTAAAGATGGGCACTACATTAGCCTTTTTCCAGTCATCCGGGACCTCCCCCGATCGCCATGAGTTTTCAAAGATAATGGCCAAAGGTTCTGCAATCACATCCGCCAACTCCTTTAGCACCCTTGGATGCAGCGCATCCGGCCCCATGGACTTGTGCTTGTCCAGTTTTTCTAAATAGTCCTGAACCACTTCTTTCTCCACAGAGGGCTGGTCACCTTCTCCCCATACTGTGCTGCCCAGTGCAGCAGTCTGGGAGCTGACCTTGTTCGGAGTTATCTAATCTCTATGCCTAATTTACACCTGTATCACTGAGGTCAGAATTTGGCCCCTCACAAATGGCACATAAGCTATAGCCATGGTATCCAACATCCTCTACTGAACCTGTTTAAACATTATTTTAACCTCAGATCAAGATTCAATGCCATATGGTTATTGTCTATTGAATAAAGAGACCAAAAAGTACAGTTTTTTTTTTTTTAAAGCTACTGAATAGTATATTTGGTCTTGAGTCATGATTTAATACATAGTATGCATAAATCTGCATATAAAAGGAAAAATAATTCAGTTTAAAATCTAATAAAGTATAGTAGCTAAAATTAAATCTTAAAACGTAGGTTGGGGTGTTCACTTCAGTTCCATCTAGATGTGCTATCTTCATGTAAAAGACAACATTTATAATCCTTATTCAATAGGTTGCCAAGTCTACACACACACGCGCGCGCGCACGTAAATGAGATCAGAATCTGCCTCATGCCATGCACTTGAAGAAAATTTTGAGCTTGTAATGTATTACAAGTGAATTAAGTAGCTAATAAATATAATCTTACTTATAGAATGAAAACAGGACTGACTTAATGTCTCATGCTTAGCTTATTCCCAGCTTTAAACCCCTATAAACACTTAAGTATTAATAACAAAAGGTCTCCACTATTGACACGTAGTAAATTTTATATAAGAACTATATCTAAGTAACTTCCATCAAATTGAGTTTTCATGTAATAGAAATATATATGTTAATGTGATTTTACAAAATATTATATACTATTTTAAACTATTTTCCAGGATCCTGTTGTGTATTAGAAATTGGTTTCCTGCCTAAAACGTAATATTTAATGTATCATAGATACAGTGAAAAGTCAGCAAATTGCATTGCCTATAATCTCTTAAGAGACATGGCTAACTTGAAATTAAGACCTTTTAAAATTTAGTTAGCAGGACTTTGAGATATTAGACTGCCTGTGACTTCCTCTCCCAGTCACTGTACAATTGTATGTTCCTATTTTCAAATGTTATCTCCCTCTTGCTGTGTGAAAGTTTGAGAAAAAGCATCAGGGAAAACTTACTGTACAAAGAGTTGTTGGGGGTGTAGCTGAAAACAGAGGGCTTCTCCCTTCTCTCCCCCACCCCTTTACTTTCAATTACTTTCAGTTACTTTCAGTAACTTTAGCTGTACAGTGGTTGGGGGCAGAATCACACACCTGTATCAATTTGTTTGTACCCCTTTAAATACAAAATTCATGCTGCAGGAAAAAGCAAAGTTTTTCCTAATAAAACAAATTAGTGATACAGAGATAGTATAGAGAAGTGACTGTTTCTGCAGGCATACATTCCAGTGTGACCACCTGGCTCCTTCTAACCCTCCCTACCCTTCATAGGAACTTCTTCCCAGCGTACCTTTAAGGGGAAGGGGGCTTTAAATTTGGCAGAGGCAAGCAGTTACAGCCCAAATGTGGCTATTTTATGTCTGGTTGTTAGATGCCTCTCCCTTTTTCTAACTGGTAAGTGTCCTTAACTCCTGTTATGTTTTCTGTTTGTTTTTCCCTTCTAATTTTTGAGGAGATGGCATATCATCACATTTATCACTTATTTATAGTGTTAATTCTTTATAACTGTTTCAACCTGCTGAGGTCCAAATGTAGGGCACAATCTGGGCTAAAGAGTCATAAAAATTGCAGTGCATGAAGGTTAAGGATGTGAGATTTATTTCTCCAGTGTGCAACACTTTCTGCAACTAATCGGTCATGAGATTTCTAGACATAGCTTATCATAAGAAAACTGAATCACTAGATATTTGTCTTAATTAACCTCTCTCATAGTTGGGGTCAGTTTGAGGCATTTCAGCCTGAAATGTTAAACCCCTAAAATATTTTAGGGTGAAACCAAGTTGCTGGCAAAGCAAAAGCAAAATATCACGACTTTGGCCATCCTTAAAACAGGGAATTTTCTTCTTCCCTTTCTCTGGAACACACAAATATCACTGACAGTTGCATGGAGGCCACTAGAGAGTCCTGTGTTCAGGAGTTATAGGGGAGGGAGAGTCTGGGTATGTTTAAGGATGGGCCTGGCTAGGATTGAAGCAGAGCCTGTTCTATCCCACCTGCCTATGAGGCTTGCCCTGCTATCAGGTTCCCCTTCTCACACTAGCGTAGGGCACAAGGAAGGCAGTAAAAAGTGTAGAACTGGCAAAAAACAAACAAACAAAAAAAACCCCCACCCCAAATCCATTTAGCATTCTGTACTTGAAGACTAGCAGGTATGTTCCTTGCCCATTCATAGAAAAGGAGGATTGAGGCATATTTTGGTATCTATTGGGAGAGTGGTCACAAATGTAGGGTAAGATTCCTTTAGTAGCTGTGAGGAAAGGGAAAGAAGAGGAACAGAGGGAGGCATAGCAGGGGGAAGAATATATTCTGTTTCCATTCCCTACCTGAGAAGTTTAAGAACAGGCATATGTGTCCTTAGGGTTCTAAAGGTCAAAGAAGTATGGTAAATGGTTACCAGAGATTCTGGGCCCTTCCTCTGAGAGGATGGATTAAACCCCACTGCTACTTGTGTGCACTACTATTCCATCAGTGATATGCAAGGGACACTTAGAGAAAAGTAATAAATATATGCCAAACAAATGTGCCTGTATCATAGACCCTATAGATCATTTTAGATAATCATCAGGTTCTATGCCATGGAATTAAAAACAAAGATCACTCTAGTATTTTTAAGTATTTAATGAACGCATACCATAATTTATATTTTGGGCAATCTTACTCAGCTTTTCTTTCCTTGTGCCCTACGCTAAATCATGCAGTAACTTAAAGCTGAGGTGTAGAGCCTTTGGTCCAGAACTATCCCATTGCCCTTGGCCTTTGCAGATTACACAAAGAATTGCTTCATTCAATCACCAAGATGCAGCCAAATCTAGGCTGAAATGTAGCACCTGTTTAACAGTGCAAGCAATACAGCACAACAGTGCAGGACAAGAAATGAAGTAAACTACAAAGGAATGGGTAGGTAGACTATAATTAGTTAAATTGGAATTTGGCTCAGGCACAGGTTAATCTGCTTATTTTTATGACAAGTGCCATTGGATCTTTAATAACAAGTGTTCAGAGCTTCAGTTTTTAATCTTACCTGAAAGGAAAGAACCTTTGGTGGCAAAGTTCTTAGTACATGCTGTGGTGTTGGTTTGTCAACAACACTTAAAGTTCCTTGAAGGTTTCCTATACTTATATTAGGCCCAACATGGCTTAATTTACAGATCACAGCCAAAGGTGACATAGCTACTGAATTACCTGATATGCCTCCTTGGCTTGGACTATGATCTCTAAGGTGTGATGTCTTATTTTGCACAATAGGGATCCAAACTGATTCTCATTCAAGTCAATGGGAGCCTTTAAATGAGAAGTTAGTGGCCATAGATGTGCACAATACTGTGCTTTTATGGATGAAATGTCTGAAAAATCTTACCATTATTTCGGTGTATTCTGTTAGCTTGGAATCATCAATCTGCTTATTTGCTTTCTGTAGTAAATCTTTCAAAAAACTCTGTGAAAGTAAAGTAAGCAAGGTGAATATTTGCCCCAAAGCCAAAATGATTACAGAATAGTTACTTTCGTTATTGTACTCTAATTTCAGTCTAGAGGCAGTCTGGGAAATTCTAGTTTTACATATTTACTACTGAAATGTAAAATAGGTATGAAAATAAGTAGTAGTTTCCATGTTAAGTATATCTGACAACAAAAATTCTTTTAACCAGACCAAGTATACTGCATCATCTTATTTTTAAAAAGATTCCCACAGAGCTTTGTGCATAATATGCCTTTTGTTGTACTATACAGAAGTCTGGAAAAGTAGTTTGGCATCCAGCTATACTGTGTACTAATTAATTTTAACAGTAAACTACATTAATTAACCTTGAGACCCCATAGGAAAACTTGGATTCCTAGTCACTGCTTGAAATATAGGAATAGTTTTACAGAAAAGATTAATGATTAATCCAGTCTACTTTCCTGCCTACAGCAGTGACCTGATGCTTCAGGTGAAGGTGAAACCTTCTTGCTCCTTCACACACACACATACTGCAAATGCACTTTGCCCATTTTGCTAGTTTGAGAGGAACTGGCAAGGTTTCTTCCTGACCTTCAACAACAGCTACTTTTACTCTAAAGAATGAAGTTTTGTTTTCCCCACTGATTAGTTTGAACAACTGTCCTAGATAAGTGACATTAAAAAAATCTTAATTTATTAAGCAAGGCGTCTGCAAGTCTTGAGAACTGTGCATGCCTGTCAATTTTCAGTGAAGAACACACCAAGCTGGTTTAACCTCTTTATCTCATGTTTTGGAGTGCCATTGCTTTTTTTCCACAGTTTGGACCACATTTTAAGATAGGATTTTCCTCATGAGCCATCTCCCCTCCCAGTCATGTATGCATAATGCCCCTGAACTTGAAATACAAGTATGAGAGCTATTGGGTCCTATTGTCACCACCATACTGTATATTTTCTCATCAGGTCTCTCTGTACCTGTGCTATATATTAAAACTATCGCAGAAATGTTGTGAACAGATTTCATGTAAACATTTTAGATCATATGTGCTTTAAAATTTAGATCATATGTGCTTCATGCGGGGAGTAAAACCAGTTACAGCAAATGCATAATAATATTTTCATACTTGCCAAGAGAAGTATTTTATTGATCACTACCTTAAGAAAAACAAGCTACAGTATATAGTTCTGAAAGGATGAAAATGATGCAGATTTTCTGATGCAGATGAGATTTGCTCAGCACAACAGAGATGGGGAGCCATTTAAGATTTTCTGGTTGTTCATTAGCCCAGCCTTTAGTGGCTGGTCTAAACTATACTCTCTGGAAACAGTCCCTTGAGGACTGTCCAACAACCGGGGATTGCTAGATACAATGTGTACCAGTTGTGCCTCTTTCCTGACCTCACCTCCCTTTTGACACACCTGTATGTGGGAGCGTGGGTGGGAGGGGGTAGCCCCTTGTATACCAGGGTCATAGGAGCTGGCTATGCCAACTGACATCTCTTCTGTGAGGTGGGAATCCTCAGCAGAGGAGATACAGACGTTCTTCATCTCTTTTGCACTACCAGAGCAGCTCAAAGAGGATGGAGAAAAAAGACAATTTGGCTACATGGATTTATGAGGTGAGTTTTGCTTTTATAAAGCTCTACTAAGGATTTCAGACAATTGGACTTTTGAATGCTTTGGTTAATGTATGTGCAGTTCTTGTCTAGAATTCTGCATATGGACAAGACAATTGGTCTCAACCAGTGTGTACACAGGGCCAGGTCCTCAGCTGAGGTCCTGTGGAGCTATGACAGTTTGCACCAACTGAGGATCTGCACCAGAGCGTTACTTGAAGTGGAGTTCTACATAGAAAAATGGTTATGTACAAATGACACTTTCCCACTTGGACTTGCTCCCCATGTATATTCAGAGTCAAACAGTATCTGCTAGCTTTAGTGACAAGAATAAGTATGGGCTGCTTTTTACTCCTGTTAACTGCAGAGCCGACACAGCTAATAGAACAAATTGGATGCTGTTGTTGCTTGTGCATCAAATGTGCTAAGATCCCATCAGTCATACCTATGCAAACAGAGTGCAGGCAATGGGATTGCAGTTGTGTTGCACAGGGGTTAGTATGGCAACAACAGGGTTGCACAGGTACACTGAGGGCTTAAATTGGACCACAGAATGTTTAGTAATGGTAGTGATGCAGCTGGGAGAAAGAACCCACTTTCTCTCTCAGTCCTAGCTAAGTTTGTAGGGCGGTTAGTTTAAAAACATCTTTTTACTTCTAAACTGAGCACTTGTTATTTGGCAATCACTGGGGGACAAACATGGATTTGCACTAAGTGCCATTTTTAGAGTCATTTATCAGAATAGAAATTACACTTCAATTTGTCTGTAATAGAAACATCAGTTTCTATCACTTGCCAGTTGTGTTTTACATTTCAACATTTCAACAGCCATATATATCAGTACTATCGGTACTATCGTGTAATACACACACATCTGTATAATCATTGTGAAATCATCATCAATTTACCTTAAGTTCTTCAGTCTCAATGTAGCCACTATGGTCAGTGTCATATTTTCGCCAGGTCTGCAATTAGTAATTGAAAGAGGTTTATTTATGTATCTATTTATTTGAAATCTAGACCTGGATGACTTTACAAAAGGAAAAATGGGATACAGTACCTGCATGAAATCTTCACTTGACTTTAGCTGCTGACACCTAAAGAACAATAGGAAGTTCTCTTCTGTTGGTAATACCTGAGCAAGCTGTAACAGATTTGAAGCAAGTTTAAAGTTTGTTTTAAAACTGCAACGGTTTCTTTGAGAACAGATAACCTCCTTAGTCGGGCTCTAGTGACAAGTTAAAAATTGTTTTCAATTCCCGTTATTTGGCTGTTTAGTTGTATTATAATGTGTCTCGCAGCACACACCAAGAACCTCAGTTGGGTGTCGGGGAGCTTTACAAATACAGTCATTACATTGTCTTACTCTCCAGGTAAGATTTAAATTGTGTGCTCTTACTCCCAGCTGTCAAACAGGTTGTTACATTTAATTTGGAGCCTGCTCTAATGCCATTGAAGCCATTAGGAAACTCTTACTGACTTCAGTTGTCTTTGGATCAGGTTCTCAGGCCCCAATTTTTCATCTGCTCATTGTGCAGATTCCCACAGAATCAGGTCCTTAAAGGTTGTTCCATATTGTTCCAACATGTAGAGTGATGTTGCTTTCTCAGTGGCTCTCTAACCGATCACAAACAGGCCCACCTGTCCCCTTCATTAATAGAAATCAGAGATGCCTTCCCTATCTTGCTCTTGATGTGAGCGCTATACAACCCTGATCAGCTCTCCTTTCTTCTCTTGGTAATCAGTACTCTCCATGATAACCCAAAGAGCCACGTGCCATTTGCTGGAGTATCTCCTGTACATTAGAATGGGGAGCATGCCTCTCAGTGGCCTTTGGCTCCCTGCTTTTGATACGTTCCTCAAGAGCAGACACAAATGAAGATCAGAGGGAAAGGAGTGAACCAGCAGGCCTAGAGAAAGGGTGAGAGAGGCGCCTCACATTCACACATGCAGAGTTATGAAAAGTGTGGTAAAAGCTTAAGTGTGTAAGAGTGAATGGGAGAGCAAAGGGGGGAGAATGCAGAGAACCATGGCGGATACAGAGAGCAAGGGTGAAGGAGAACTGTATGGAAATGTGGGTACTGAGTAAGGGAAAAGGCTGAAAAGGATAGTGAAAGGGAGAAGGCAAAGGTGCAGTAAGGCAAGCAGAGAAACCAATGAGGGAAGGAGGAGAGAAGAGAGAACAAGGAAAGAAAATATGGAAGATAGATGGAAATCCATCCTGGAACCACAGCCATTTGTCAGCCCCAAGCATGAGACCTTGCTGAGGAAAAGCCAATTCAAGAATCAGAACTGCAAGGTGAGGGGGACTCAGCCCTTCAACCCATCCCATTGACTTCAAGGAATATGCCCTGAAAACTCAAAACCTGATGAAAATCTGTTTTCACAAATAATAGTGACGTGGTTTTCATTCTGAAGTAGTTGAAAAGGACCATTTTAATTTTTCAATTTTTTTTAGCTTTATTAAAATAATTATTGAAAAATTTCATTTACTGGAAACCCAGGTTTTGGAAAATGAAAACTTGATGATGGTTTGGATAATGTTTTCTATCATTTAAAACATAAAAATGACTTTTTTCCAAAGGAAAAGAATTGTTAATTAAAAATATATATATATTATAAAAAAATCTGTTTTTGAACAAAAAACCTTTTTGTTTGAAAAAAAATGTTGACCAGCTCTAATTAAAATAGGAAAACCGGGGAGAAGAAATGGAAAAGAGAAGAAATTTGAAAACATAAGTACAGAGAAGGGGAAGGCAGACACCTTCCTTTTGGTGTTAAAATTCTTCTTAAATGCATCCATTTGTAAAAAGAGCAGTAACAGGTGCCACCTCCTTGTAGCCTTGTCAAGACTGGATTCAAAATTCTGTTCTTTTCTGTGCATTTCAGATCTTATCTCCACCCCTATTTCAATCCCAATTCACTGCAATTGAATTGGGATTGCAAAACTGGGGCTTTGTTGCTGAATTCCAATGGGACCATAGCTGCCTGCAACTCCTGTCCCTCACTCCATAGGTGTCTTTTAACATGTTTCAATGAGATGGAAATAAAGCATCTGTATTTCAAAAATTACCACTGCAAAAAATCACTTTAAATTGTATCAACATTTAACAAATATAACTGCACATCACTCATTTGACTTGTAAGAATAGAGCAATTGGTATAGACTATCAAGTATAGCGAAGTGCATCCTGAGAGATTTTGCTAAATTGCTGAATACTAAATCTAATCAATGTAAAATGAGGTTTCTGACTCAAATGTTCAAAATTCCATTCCTTGATAGGTAGAAACCGAAAGTGCATACATAAGTAAGTGTGTGTGTGTGTGTGTGTGTGTGTGTGTGTGTAAAATAGATATGGGTGTGTGATCTGTTTCTTTAGTATTAGCACATGGGAAAAGTTCAGAGACGTGGAATTTACTTCCCTTCCCCAAAGGTCTCCTCCTTTACCTCTCCCAGTGGAGGAATTGTGACATCAGAAGTAAAACACCACTTCCATTCACTTGGTTGATATCAATGGGCTATGGGATTATTGCACTTGGACAATGGGAAGTGGTGCACATTGATACGGACATGTGGTTATTATATAGGTATTTGTAAGAGGTTAACAGGCATAGTAATTTCAGATCTTTAGGTATAAGACCATAAAATATTCAGCCTCTACAAGGACTTCCAGTTACTGTCAAGAAAAGTTAGTTTAGCACAGCACAGCCCTTGCAGTACTATTGAATGTTAAGTCATTGTCTAATTGTAAAGTTGGGAGTTATAGAAATAGTGGCCTAAAGTTAGGCTCCTAAATCCACAATCAGGCATTCAAATAAATGGCCTCAGAAGCACTGCACACCCAGCAGCTCCCACTGAAATATTGCATCTTGCATATGTCAATGGAAGTTGGTGGGTGGTTGGCAATTCTGAAAAATCAGGCCACCTAGGTGCCTAAATTAGGCTCCTATATGTGTATTTAGACATTAGTTTTTGCAAATCTTCATGAGTATGTAACAAATTCCAAATTTTCAATATTGCTATTTATACTCAGTATAGGTAAACCTATCAGCTATCTGAAGTTACCACATTTGTTAGTGATAAAGTCATCCTTATTTATTCAGCAGCTATGGTACAGATGTGTGCGTATGTTTGAGAGTGTGTAGGCACTTTGTCATGAATTAGAGATTTTTCACATACTGTAGGTTATGACTGGTGGAACAAAATACCAGTTAGGTTGTGTACACTTGTCCCTACCAAGTGATGAGTGCTACCCTGTTCACTGTCAGATGTATTATTTATATCATAGTAGATGAATTTGGTTGGTGGCTAGCTGGAGTGCAGCTAACCTCTCCTAATATTCCTTGTTTTGTTTCTCTCACCAACTGTAGCATTTTTAAAATATATTTTCCTTTGTTAGTTTGTCTGTTCAGGCCAATTTGCCCCCAATGTATATTTAAGGCTGTAGCTATTTTAGGGCCAGATCATGACAGGCCAAGCATGGTTGATGAGAGAGCACAAGGAGCCCAAAAGGATAGTGTAGCCTGCTCCCTGGCTTGTTCAGAGAGGGATTTGGGCTTCCCTAAGGCACATCTCCCAAGCTCCCCTTGGGGTGATCAGTTTCCACACCACACCTTACTTGACCCAGTAGCTAATTGCTACAAGTTGTCCCTTAGTGTCGGGACTTAACTGGCATAACCAATATTCATTTCCATAAGGAAGAACGTCCTCCATTAGTGTAGTTATGGTAAAAAGTGACTATGTAAATGGGGCACAGGGCTGGTCCCTTTTGTAACGTTCAGTGACTAACATTACTTGTTTCATTCTGCAGAACAGGAAGGTGTCCATGGACCAGTTTGAGAACTTATTTCTAGGTTTATATCTTAAGCTCATCGAGAGCAAAAGGAATTCCTTCCACTCATTTCAGTGGGACTGGGATCTAACCCTTCGATCATATAGACAAGTTCCCAGTTTCACAATCAGAAGATATTTAATGTGTACAGTTTAAAGGAGAAACATGCTGCCACTGCAACATTCCCATTGTGACTTACTGGTAGCTACAGTTAACTGATAGACTAATCCTTTCAGAATTCACTAACTTTCCAAAGAACAACCAACTACCAGTACTAAGCTACATTTAAGGTACAAAATATTTTACCACTGCCAATAAAAATATTACTTTAAGTTTTACTCTCCTTTATGTAGGTGTGTAACTTCCACATAGGCCTGAGAGAAACATATATGGTACCACTTTCTCTGCATTAGTGTTTTATAGATAAGTGAACTGTCTCATTTGATAACTCAGTATTAAATCATATTTGCCTAGATTTTTGACAAAGTAAATTTTCCCTATTTTATTTATTTTGCTCCTGTTAGCATTGTAGGACCAATACGGCAGGAGAAAGGGAGCTAGATTCTTTTGATTCTTGCATCAACAGCATTAATAAAGTTCCAGCTGCGGAATTTTTATTACTAGTTGAGTTGGCAGGGTTAGTACTGTAGTTAGGCATACCATCTTTTTACTTGTAAATGGAGCAGATTTGACTAAGTCATTAAGAGAGTAAACATGGAAGCCTGATGTCAATTTCTAGAATATAAAAGTAGCAGTAGCTCATGGGAATGTTTAAATAGGAGTATGAAATTTCACAAGCACTTACAACGGCAGACTCAAAGGACTCAAAAACAGTTTGTGAATGTAGTGTGCGCTCCTGCTATTTTTATGGTGAATATGGCAGCTGTCTCTGTTTTATGAGTAATAGAGCATGGTTGGAAAGATGCTTCTGCTGAGACTACCATTATGAACCTCTCATTATGAACTTGTTAAAGAAAGAAGGGGATTGTTACCTAATTGGAAAAGGAGCTACAATATTTAAAACAGACCAACATGAACAGTTTTCTAGAAATCATTCTCTGAATGGATCTCATTTGCTGATATTAATGCTTTCCTTAAAATACCTGATTTACACGCTTCAATATATTTGTCTTAAAATTCTAATCTGGAAGGGGGAGAAAACCATTTTCAGAATGGTAAGTAGTTACTTTGCCTCACAGGAATAAGCATTTAAATCATTTGGATACGGAATAACTGCAGTCCTGAGATGTAAAAAGCTTGGACTTTAAGATCTACATGTCAGTGAAAGCACTGACCAGACCAAATATTGGGGTGGGTAGTGGGAGGGAGTATCTTATGAAGGAGAGTAAGAGATGTGTCAGATTCTATATTTAGCCGGGGGAAACTGGTTAAAAGCCGGAGAACTCACTGCAGCAATGTACTGCCAAAGACAGTATCTGCACTTTAAGGCTTCACTTAATCTAGTCAGCAGAGCTGAAAATGCATTACTGTAGGCCATTCAGGACTCCTCTTTAATAGATCTTCCCTGAGGAATAA
This sequence comes from Emys orbicularis, assembly GCF_028017835.1. Lineage (NCBI taxonomy): Eukaryota > Metazoa > Chordata > Testudines > Emydidae > Emys > Emys orbicularis. The sequence goes on along the minus strand of NC_088684.1, from coordinate 46,710,766 downwards.
TTATTAATCAGGATATTTTTAAAAATCTTCAGGTGCCATGTGTTATGGTGATTGAGTGACTGAGTGCTGCATTTATTTATACTAAAAAAAGCATGGTTCATGGACTCTGCATGAACTTTGGAGTGGGGAGACTTCATAATACAGCATATAAATGAGCTGAATTCATTTTGGAAACACTGGGCATTTTAAATTAGAAAATTTAAAGGGTCAGGAAAACAAAGTCTAACTGATCATCTGTAAGATTATTATAACACTTTGCACATACAGCACCTTTCATCTGAGATCTCGCAGCACTTTATAAACAATTCAGCTTCACACTGATACAATGATGTATGTTAAGTAGTATTAAAGTTACTTATAACCTTCCAGGGTGCTGAGGCTCTCCAGTTAATTGCTAAATGCACTCAGCACCCATTGACATTAGTCAGTGTTGATGGTGCTCAGCACTCTAGTTGTAGGTGCTCAGCACCTTAACAGATCAGGCTCTATGGGACTTGGCCAATGGCACATAATGAGTCACTCAAAAATAGAACTCAGGAGATGCAACCTCCAGTTGCCTTGTCTAACCAGTAGACCACTTCAGGAAGTGCCTGTATGTGCTTCATGTGACAGTCTGCTGTCATGTGTACTCTGAATAAAAAAGGCATGCTTCTATTAAAAAAAAAAGTATTTAAACTGGCCCGTTTAATTTCATACACTATTAATCTATTTATCTGAAAAAGAAAGAGATGCCTACACTAACTTTTCTTACTTGCAGAATTTTCAATCTGATTATGAATCAAAAGTTTAGTCAAAATTTAGTCAGTTTAATCTTAAATACAGTAAGAAATTAACAAATTGAGTCACAATTCACTTATCCATGTACATTTAGACTAAGTGACATGAATATTTTAGCAGTATGTGGAAGTTACATATGGGAATTACACCTAAAGAAGAGAGTATACTCCAAGATAATAATTTATATATATACTGGTAATAGGATATTTTATATTGTAAATCTCATTGGTTGTTATATATTCCATTCAGTATATCAATTCTAAATAGCTGTAGCTAAGTCAGTCACAATAGAAATGTTGCAGTAATAGCATGTTTCCAAGGAGCTCTTTATAAATTGTTCAGATATATTTTTCTGATAGTCAAACTGGGAACATGATTGTATTTTCTAAGGGTTAAATCCTGATCTCTTTGAATTCAAAGGCAAAACTCCCATTGACTTCAATGAGTCATGAATCTGGTCCTAAAACAGTGGTTCACAAACTGTACACCAGCCCCTGGATACCTTCCTGTTGATCTGAAGAATTAAACATTGAGAACCAAGTAGTGGGGATTGGGAAGGGAAATGGTTCCATGAGTGTCCCTCTTTCTTAGAAAGTTGTCTACACAATGGAAAAGCATGAGTACCATATAACCCAGGGCACTGCAGGTGGCAGGGGCTTCTAACTTTTGCAAACAAAAGTTTTCTGCTTACAGTTTCTCTGTCTGTGTTCAATAAAGGAATTCATAAGTAATCAAAATCTCTCACTAACTGGATTGTCAAAACATTGCTGAAAATGTCAACAAGATTTTAGCCTTCCCCTCTGTCCTTACCATATGCATTAATTAGAAATAATAACCATTATGTACAATTATGACAAAGGAGGAGAGGGAGGGAAATCAGATTCTTAGCCAATTTACATTGAATTGTACTTCACACCCACTACAGGAGTTGTGGAAAGGAGGGCCAGTTCAAAATCAAATTCCAGAATAACTCAGGATAAAAAAAGTTCACAATATTCCAGCACATCAGTGTTTTTAATAACTTGAATTTCCTGAAAAGATGCAGACTTTAGTTGCATTACAGGAAAACTATAATGATGGTCTCCTTTATTTCTATTGACTCAAGCCTGTAATGTTCAATGGAGTCTAATGAAATGTCTGAGGAGGAGAAAGAAATATTTTGTTTTCCACTAATGCCTCAGTGAAAAAAAAATACTAAAGATCCTGAGATAGGGAAAGAAGTCTGTGTTACAGCAAATACAAGAAAATGCATATATTTATAGATTATGTTCAAGTTAACTTTGTATTACTATACTAAGAGCGTTCTGTGCACATAAACATGACTGAGCCTGAAATAAAGAAACTAGCTTACCTCTACTATTCCTATTTTTCCATCAGTACTTTTCCCGTACTGGTCCACAAAAGCTTTCATTTCAGGTGTTAAGTCCTATAAATTCACAATAATGGAATTATTATTTGTAAAATATGTAGAAATATGTGCTAACTATTTCAACACCAATGAGTAACTACCAGATAATATATAAAAACCTAGTTAGAGCCTAGATTCTGACAGTCTTATGCTGAGTAGTGCTTTACTTTGAATTATCCTGTTGCAATGACAGTGACTACTTGAGCAGTAAGATATTACTTGATAGGAATGAGTGGCAGAATCTGACCTTTAGCTATTCAGATCTTCTATTTTACCTTTCAAAATGAGAACATTCACACGCAAAGACAAATCTGCTGGAAGGTGGGTCTTACTGTTCCTTTGTTTAATCAAATGGCAATGAAATTTCACAGTTGATTACTATTCAGTTTTTCCACAGTTTTCATTTTTAAATGAACAAAGCTTGTCTTTCACAGTACGGGAAATTTTTATAGAACACATTGGGACACCAAAATATTTACCTTTCACATTTTTCTATGTTACTTTCATTTGAATGGGATTTTATCCTCTTTTGACCAGTCTCCAAACAGATCTCACAATGAAGTGATACAAGTGGAATTTGTACATCAGCCATTTGTATTGTTCACTGTTTATGATGTCATAAAAGTAGGACTGTAACTTCATTGCCAGAACAAATGTAAGGAGAGGCTAGGTTGTGAGAGTAATCCCTTATTGAAACATATAAAGCAATCCTGAATAACAAGGTAAATCCACAAAGCCAATGTCAAAGTGCTTTTGGTATAAATGTTTGCTCCCACGACAGACTTGTCTCAAAATGACAGCTTCTCTTTAAGATATGGCAGTGGAGTCACACCAAGGATCAGTCTGACTCAGATCCACTAGTATAGACTCCTTCACCTTTGAGGAGTCCATTTGATTTCTTTTGGGCTCTTCATGGGTCCAAGGATCTATGTTAATGGATCCTTCGTGCAGGATCAGGGCTTAGAACTGTAGTATAAATAATATCTCATAGTTATCAAAATGAAAGAGACTATAATGTTATGAAGAGTCTAGTTTTGCAGTCCTTTCTTAGGTGAAACTCCCACTGGAATTGTTGGGAATTTTGCCTGAGTCAAATCCACTAGATAGTGCCCAAAATTTGTATTACTAGAAATTGCTAAATGCATTACATGTAAGTGTTTATGACAAAGCAAATCACAGCCCAATGTCCTCTTTGTTTCAAAGTCATCTGTTGTGGTTAATAATTTTCAATTGTTGTAATTAAGACATGATTATTAATACTTTGCCCTTCAATGTTACCTTTCACACAAGGATCTCAAAGTGAAGAAGTATTTGCTTAGTGATTGAGGTCCAGGCCTGAAAGTCTAGATATCTGCATTCTAATTAGCCCTGATTAAATATTTTGATATTATTTTTTGTTTCCAATAGTACCCACAATATGTAAGGTACTGTACAATCATACAAAGAGGCACGGTCACCACTTACAATATAAAAAATAGAATGTCATTCATCTAAAAAAATATTCACTTAATACATTTTTTAATTTTATCAGTTCTATAACTGATTGAATAATATCCTTTGAATAACTTATTTGTTGGATATATTATGTGGCAAATAATTGTATCCAGTACTCAACCAGTTCTAATCTTGGTTCCACCACAGACTTGCTGCTCTGTTACCATAGACAAGTAACTTGACCTCTCTGTACCTCATTTTCCCCTTTTTAAAATGGAGATATTTACCTGACTCAGAGGTGTTATGTACACATTAATTTTTGTAAAGTGATTTGAAATCATAGGATGAATGGTGCAGTAGTAACACCAGTACCATTGCACTTATGAACATCAAGTCAAACTATCTCTGTCAAGTAGGTAAATATTGTTCTCATTTTACATATGGATAAATCAAGGAACAGATGTTGAAAAACTTCCCCAAGGTCACCCAGTGAGACAGTAGGAGAGCTGGGAACCCCGTTGGTAACCACTTCCCCACACATTTTCTCTCTTGGCAATTGGCAAAAGTGAAGCAAGAGAGAGAACATACCAAGTATAATGTAGGCCAAAAGAGGCTGAGCATATATTTTTGGGATTAAAAATTGTGATTTTATTTTTTGCAAAAGAATTATTTATTTTAGCATTTGTAAAAGATCAACTTTGTATTTCACATACTGTAATGTGGAGGAGTGGTGTTGGAAAATATGAAATGTCACCAAAAATAGCTCAAACACAAAATTGCAAATGTAACCTCCTTCTGACAGTATTACATGACACAGAAATAACATGCATCAAATTGCATGCTACTGTTCTTTGGAAGTAATAAAAAGCAAAAGGATGGACTTCACAATAGTCATTTGATTAATAAAAAAAAAATCACATGGTTGTTAGGTAATGAGAAAACAATTAGGACAGTTCAGAAGCTGGGAAGAGCACTGAGAAATGCTAAGCCATCTTGTTCAAAGACTGAAATCAGTGAAATTCTATAAGGCATGTAGCATGACTGATGTATAATCCAGCTACGAAGAATGCATAATTGAATATTCCAAAAATACAGAGCAAGAGAAACTATCTGAAATGCAGATGCAAATGATGAGAGAAGCTTATGGGGGAGGAGGGGAAGGGACAGCACAGCCACAGAAATCACATATAACATCCATTATCCATTATCTTCTCATTGTGTCCCTTCCGGCAAAGAGCAAAAAATTCAAAGCCACTGAATTAGTTATCCAGTGAGGCAAGATAGATGAACTAGTGAGATGATTGTTTGGCAAATGACCCTCCAAATCCAAGAATCAGCTTAGATTTGAAACCTCTCATGGCACGTATCCATAATCCAGAAAAGACTTCAGTGATCAAGACATCAAGAATCTCTAGATGATCCAATGAGAGTACTGAAGTTCAGTGTTGTTACTGTAGATTGGTCTTTTCAGCAGAATATTCCAGAAATAAGCTTGTACCAGAGCAATGACAAAGGAAAAGTTAATTAAACACCTAAGCACTTTCAAAATATAACCTAGTGTGCAGGCAGAGTCTATTAAAAAGGCATAAATGGTAAAGTGGGTGAGAGACAACAATAATCCTACAAGCATTTTATACATTACTTTGTGAACACTCTAATTTTTTAAGTAGAAGATGACTTATTATGATGCAAATTGCCTCTTGAGAAATGTGAAGATGAGTTTAAAATGACATTTTCCTGTTGTAAAACCTCTGAATCTTTCATCCATTGAGCATTACATTTGGACTATTTTTAAAAGTACAATTCATAATAATAAATATGTTCTAAATACAGTCTTGAACATCATCTTTTAACTGGGTTTACTTATGGTTACTGCCATCTCAATATGTTAAAAATATTTAGTTCTAATGAAAGAATTGAAATAGGCTTTTCTCCTCCCCCTCCCCTTTTAAATGTAATTTACTTGCCTCACTCTCCTTGTGGAAAGAAACTAAGATTATACATATCCCTTTCCTCTAGAAACTGCAATCTCACATAATTTTCAGTACTCTGAGTATCCTTTTAAATCAAATTTACCTATGTTTTTGGATATTAATTCTACAGTAACAGCTATAAAAAAGATTAGGAATCTAGAGTGTGCATGTAATTTTATATGTAATATTATAGATAACAGATTTCCAGCTGCGTATTAACTCATGAAGCTAGTAGGAAGATGTTACTTTCCACAAAACAAATTAAAATACTAGTACACATTTGTTCTCCAGCCTTTAACAGGAAGACCCAAACAAAGACAATAATTCATTATCCAAAAGCTAACATTTATTTCTTAATTTTGATGTAGCCCTATATGAATTTATAACCCTTTCCCTCCCACACACACACAGATCAGCTAGTTAGTGCGCTTTTATCTTATATGCTTTTAGAAGTATCTTTTAGAGTGGATTTAAATAGGCTTCATTATACTGTGCTGTATATTTTAGCGTGATGCTAAGTGGTCTATTTTATTTTCTGATTCTTTTAGGGGTTATTTATTCAGTAAGGAAGTGTCACTATGTATCTAAACTAATATCTTTATCTAAAGGCATTTGGTTTTATTTTTTCAGAATGTTAAAAAAATAATAGTATCATCTTACTTTAAAACTTTTTTCTCTTGCTTAAGAAAGTGCTGAATGTATAATTGTTACAAATTAAACTCCAATATGCATCTCTATTTGTCCACATTTTAATATTCTCCAGGTAATTTCTCTGTTCTCTTGTCCAATTTTGATTATCAAGGTTTAGTATTGATTTTCCTCTTTCATAAAACCAATGAAGTGCAAATAAATAGTTAAGAATGATCTGCAGATCTGTTTATTGACCACCAAGGGGCAGAAATGCAGATTAGCCTACACACTTCCCATGAAAGAAGGAGTTAAAAATGAGTCCAGCTCATGAAAAATGAGTTCTTTAAAAATATTGGTAGATAATTGAGTGAGGCAAAGAGAGAAGTCTTGCTTTAAATCTATATTATATAATAATGCCAGTTCCATATTTTTCTGGACTCTTATTTTTTAACATTGCCAGAAAAAGCATTTGCATTAGTACCAAGGTGGAATCTAAATATTACCTTGTATCTTGTCAGGTACCCCTTGTCCCCACATTTCCCAAAGTGACTGAGCATCCTACTTGACTTGTGTCAATTTCTAAACATTGCCTTTGCCTGACCAGCTAAGTGACTGAACATTTGAAATTCTTCATTAAGGTGAAATAAAGCAGGAAGAAACATTAACCTACCAATCCTGCCTTCTTTCGTGCCTGCTGAAGTTCCTGGATGAAGTTCAGCAGCTCTTTCCCATCCAGGTACCCATTGCCTACAATAAAAGAGTTATGGTTAGTGTCCTAGAACCCTTTGATTTGCTCCCTTCCAGCTGCTGGAAATGACATTTACAAACCTTGTGTTAAAAAAATCGGTGGCTTTTTGGTTGTTTGATCTGCTAAATAAGGCTCAGTCTCCTGCCACCCCTCGCCCCTCCAAAGGCATCTACATGCAAAGTTACTGAAGAGAAAACAGCGGCATCCTAGCTGCGGCTGGAGGCATTGAAATTTGAATCCACTTACGGGAACCTGAAAGTTGCCCTGCTAAAGGCGCACAAGCCCTAGGCTAAGAAGGTTGGGCGCTAGTGCATAGCCCCAGCTCCACCCCGGCCGCCTGCTTCGCAATGGGCTCGAGCTCCGGGCTCGCTGGGAAAAGTTATGACTTGTCCTGGGGGAAAGTTTGCAGCGGAGCCTGCCGGGGTGTGTGTGGGAGGGGGGAGCCCGAGCCCCCCCCGGCTCGGGGTTTGCGGGGGACGGGGGGTGCAATGAAATATAGTCACCATCAGAGTCGTAGTGATTCCAGATCTCGAAAAACTGCGCGGCTGAGATCTCGACTCCTTGCAGGTGAGTCTCCGCGGCCATGGCGCGTGTGGCTGAGGGCGAGCGGGCTGGAGAGCGAAGCTGGGGCTGGGGCTGGGGCAGGGCGCTGCTGTCCGCGGTGCTGACCCTCCTGCCAGCACCGCGCTCTCTATTTATCGCGTCTGGCTCGCCTGGGCCACGCCCCCCGCTGGCCGCCCCCTCCCTCCTTCCCGCCTCCCGCCTCCCCTCTCCCCGCCTCTCTCCTCCTTTCGGGGGGCGAGGCTGCCCCGCCAGGGCTTGCTCGCTGCCAGGTGGGAGGGTGCCCCAGCTGGCTCCCTTCTCCCTGCCTCACCCGGCGTCTGGGGCCAACGTCGGCTAAAAGCCACCCGGGCCAGCTGGAAAGCTGCAGCTCCTCTAGCAGAGGGAGCCCCCGGGGCCCTGAGACAGCCCTGGTCTCTCCTCACACACCCACCTCTGCCTCTCTGATGGTCCCTGTCGACCGGAGCTATGTCAGCAGCAGAGAGTTGAAGCTACCACACACATATGGCTGGGGAGGGGTTCTTAGTGATAGTTTTGCCAATGAGGTTCATTAAATGGGTGCTGCTGCTTGAGCTGGGGCAGCTGTGGATAATTGCGGGGCCTGTTTATGTATGAACATGCTCCCCCTACACATCTTGAGGTGTGGTGTACATGTGAATGAATGTCTCTGTAAAGACAAACAGTCCATAATGCCCTTTGGGAAAGTTTCAAGGGAGGTAACACAGATAGAGAGCTACAAACCAGGGCTTGTCTTTACACTCAGACAAAACTCTTTGGAACCATGGATGTGCTCAGATGCCCTGGTGTGTGCTTGGGATAGGCACAGTATGAAAATGCTCCACCCTAAGCTGGTGCTACTATTCCATCAGGCTTGGAGGAGATCTCCCAGCTGAGCCCCTTCTCACTTAAGATCCAGACACCAATGAGGGAAAGGACTCCCGTAGCTATTATAAGCTGAGGAGCAAGAATTTCTCCTGGAATTGCTGCATCAGCAGGTTGGCAGGCAGGGAGTAGAGCAGCCTAGCTGAGGTCCTCTCTTTCCCTCACCTGGGAACATGGTACTGTAACCATAGTGTGGTTCTGTCCCCATTAGGACAATTTATTTCACTCTGTGGTCCTGCGCACCTGGGATGCCCACTGCAAGCAGCACCAGGCCCCAGCACCCCTCTTCCATCACCCCTAACCTCAGGTGAGGCAGGATCCTCCTGACTATCTCCTGGAGCTGACTCTGCCATAGATACATTGCCAACTGTCTGATCAGCAGACAGGATATTACTAACTCTCTGGTCAGCAGGCAGCTTGATGCGGGTGGGGATCCAAACTGCCTGCAGACCTGGGAGCCTCAGATATCAGGAGTAATGTATTAGTGTGGGTGATGCTTTCAGGATTACATATTTGGGGCTGTCATGTGGTGTGAGGACGAAGGTGGTTGGTTGGTGGAGAATAAGAGCAGGGGTGATGGTCAAGGGACCTGGATAGTCTCAGAGGTTGAGAGTTAAAGGGGCAATTTTCCTTGGGTAGGATTTTAATGGATTGGGTAGCTGGGATTTTGTACGTATTATGAAACAAGATGTGTGCATAACACATAAATTATCATGTGTCCATCTATATGTGCCCCATATGTTTCCATTCTCCTCTTTCCCCACTTACTGTGTGCAGTTTTCTCTTGTTCAGTCTCCCTTGTTAGAATGTAAGCCCTTCAGAGCAGGGAACATGTCTGTATTCTTTAAAGTGCAATGTACATTAAATAATACTTATTGTTAAGGTGAAGGATCTGGGAATATGGTAATTAATTTCTTTAGTTCAGCATCTTTTTGTTATAAGTACAAAATGTCTGAAATAAATTTAAAATCATAGTGATCATTATAGATTTGCAATATACTAATCAAACAAAATCACTGACAATATTTCATTGCAGTTGTGCTCTTATATTTTGACACATGAAAAAAATCATGGTTATATCAAGCTCCCACCAATGAAAATTTTTAGCTGTGGATGGCTCAGATTAATCGAGAAATGACCTGTGCTGTGGCATCATCCTGAACCTTTTGTAGTCTGCTCTTTTCTTGTCTTCAAATACAGATCTAAACTTACTAGGGTTTCCACAGAGAAACAGTGACAGCAAGAGAATGTAAAATTGATGAGTGTGTCAGTATCAGGACCAAGCACACTGAGCAGTAATGGTAGTGCCAGGGATAAGAGCAGTGGGTCAGGTTTGTTTGTCAGAGTTCCTGTGACCAAACACAGTACCTGAAAAAACATTGAGGTGCTAGAGTGAGGACAGGGCACTAGAAGGCTACCAAAATGTAATTGGCATTTTCATAATTTTTTACATAAACAGGTCTCCACCAATGAAGCAACCTTTTATACTTGCCAAATATATTGAATTTCCCAGTACAGTGCAGAATTTCATCTTCCAGCTGCATGCACTAGTGGAAATTGAGTACTGAACCAGTTTATGCAGTCTTCTTACTTGCATCTTACATTGGTCTGCTACTTGCTGTGCTCTGGTTTGAATTGGCACATCAACTTCTGTGTCTCTTATTAATCTCTGACCTGGAAGTCTGACTCTGGAAGAGGCAGGCCAGCTCAGAATAGTCTTGGGCTATATCATCCTTAAGGCTGAGATTTTGGCACAGGTATTTTTAGTAAAAGTCATGGACAGGATGCGGGCAGTAAACAATAAATCATGAACGCTCAAATCCCGTCGCTTAGGGCTGACAGCCAGAGCCCCACTGCCTGGGGCTGAAGTCACAGAGGACACGTAAAATCACAGAATCCGTGACCTCCATGACTGACTCGTAGTCTTAATTAATTCTTAATCATGAGGGTGGGAAGGATTTTAAATGTGATGGTGCTTTAATATTATTTACATTTTGAAAGTGGCTAGAACAAAATGTTACACATAGATCATGGGTGGCCAGGGGCTTTGAAAAAAAAATTCACTGGAACTTTTAAAATATGTACTTCCTTCTAGTAATATACACAAATATGTGTAAGCACCATACTCTGGATTTTAAAAATCATGTTGTTTTCTCATAATGTTAACACTTCCAAAATTAGTACTGTGTACAAAGCATTTATGTGTCCCTGTAAAATAATATGAAGAGGTGAACAGGTTTATGGTCCATCATTGTTGTACCTAAAGCACCTCTGCACATTAAAGTAAAAGTAGAAGACATTTACATGCAAAAAAATCACTTGTGTAATTAACTGTGCTCCACATTTTCATGCTTAATGAATTACCAAGCCATCTTTCAAATTAGTGCAACTGGACTGTACTTATGTAAAGCTGGTCTTCTCAGTTCTAAGAAGGTATTAACTTCCATTCACAAAGAGAAAGAATTTAAAAAGACCCAAAAAATAAAGCTTAAGATTTTGTCACAGATATTTTTATAAAAAGTCATGGACAGGCCACGGGCACTTTTACTAAAAATATCCGTGACAAAATGGGAATCTGTGGGTCCCCACACCGCCTGAATTGGGGCAGCTGTGCAGGGGCTAGGAGCTGCCTGCAGCAGCTGTGGGCTGCGGAGTACCCTGCTGCCTGTGGGGGCCAGAAGCTGTGGGGTGCCCCAACCTCCTGTGGCTCCAGGAGCTGCAGGGTACCCCCTCCATCCACAGCTCCAGGGGCCGTGTTGGACGGGATCTGGTGGGTTCCTGCACTGCCTGTGGCGGTTGGGAGCTATGGAGTGTCCCTGCCACCCACCAGGATCTGTGAGATGCCCCTGCTGCCTGCAGCTCTGGGGGCCTGCAGCGGCTGGGAGCTTGGGGATTCCCCCACTGCCCCCGGCCAGGAGCTTAGGGGTTCCTCTGTTGCCCCCAAGGGCCAGGAGCTTGGGGGTTCCCCCGCTGCCTCTGGCAGCTCCTGGAGCTCCAAGCCACCACAGGCAGTGGGGTACGCCGCAGCTCTCTGCCTCCATGGGCAGCGGGAGGACCCTGCAGCTCCTGACCACCACAGGCTGAAGTCACGGAGGTCACTGGAAGTCATGGATTCTGTCACTTCCACGACCTCCGTGACTAAATCGTAGCCTTGCTTATAATACATGTATATACAGGGTCTGATCTAGTTAATAGGAAGCTTTCCACTAAATTCAGTGGACTCTAGATCAGAGCCCTAGCATTTATACTTTTTAAGTACTGTACAAATATCAATTGATTAACAAACTAGAAACTGTAGCCTTTGTAATTCATTTTAGCTAGAGCTAGTTGGACTTCTCATTATAGATAATGAGCCAGATCCATAGCTGGTGTAAGTCAGAATAGCGGCAATGAAGTCAACTGAGAATCTGGCTCAAAATTTATTATTTTAGCCATGGTCCATGATTAGTGAATTGCTTGTGAAATGATCCTGATTTTCTCTGACTATATTTGTTAGTCATAAATGTTCACAGAAGAGTTTGGATGAATAATTTTCAGACTATGGGTTTTCTGATAACTGTTCACTTTGACTTTTGTCTTACATGTCTTTGCAGCATCTGTAACTAATTTCCCAAGGTTCATTAGAGGGGTTATTAAGACAGGAGGAAATCAAAATGGCTCAAAAATGTCCTGACTGTTATATAATACTGATCCAACCTATAATATCCCATAGACGAAAACAAGAAATAAACAACAAAATAATGTTAAGCCTGACTGACAGAAAGAAAGAAAGAAAGAAAAGCATTGCAGCATGATCAGAAGCTTGTCAAACTTAGGTTTTGATGGACCGTGAGCAAAAACAGTCCCAAAGTGGAGAGCTGACAAATGGGAATGTCCTAGCAGGAACCTCAGAAAGGCAAACCCCACGCTGTGACAGCAGAAACAAGCCACCATAAATCAATTATTCTTTTTGATTTCTAGGACGGGGTCAGCCAATGCCTTTGTGCTATACCCAGTTCTGAAGGGAGAAGAAATCTGTGGTCTCTGTGTGTGACTGGTATTTCTTCATCGCCATCTTTTCTACTACCTTCCCTAAAAAAGGAAGATTTGAAACTTAATGATGATCAGTTACTTGAGCTAGAGTCTAAGCACAGCCTGTTTCAGGGTTGCTGGCATCTTGTCTTCCTGAAGACAACCATTAAATAAATAATAAACAATTGAAAAAGTTAATCCCTGGCATTTTCTACTTACCTTTCAGTCTGGAAAAAGGCATTAGAACTCCTCCATAAAATATCTCTCTTAACATCTTACAACACTTACAAACAACAACACTTAAAGTTATCTTGGAAACATGAACTATCATAAAGGGTCATAATGGAGAAATTGCTGGACTATTTTTAGAAGACAATTAACTTTATGCCAAATCTCAAAATAAGTATTAATGACTGGATCATGGGTAACCCTTTAAACTTATTTAATGAAAGGGTGGATAACACATTAACCAAATTATAAGGTTTCAATATCTCTTGAGCCAGTAGGGGGAAAAATAGATGCAGACTCACCCTGCATCCTGGGAATAATAAATTGGAGCCAGGTAGGCCCACCACATAACCTTAAATACCATAAAGCCAATACTACACTTGCTCCCTACACTTGCTCCTTTCATATAAGAAAAAGGGCATTGATCCTGCAATCGGCTCTGCATGGACATAAACTTATGCCCACAGAGAGCCCCACTAAAGTTAGTGAGGCTGTTAAGGTTAAGGGTCCACCTATGCAGATCAGATTGCATGTTTGGGATCTTAATTTGTAAAGTAATTACCCATCCCCAAATACTAAGTTGGGATCTTTGTTCCCACTACAGTCCCTTATGCTGAGTAAATACTTTCTTAAATTTTTGGAGGAGGGGCAGCAGGTGGCGGGGGAGGAAGTGCACAAAAAGCTACTGGAAAATGCTACAGGCAATGTAAATAAATCTCTTAATTCTTAAACAGCTCATATAATTTGTGGGAGAATTTATTATGTAGAGGGGCTACTCTCCTCTTGACATGCACGCTTACCAGCCACTAATTAAATGAGAGCCACACATATGGAGAATAGACCTTAGAATTGAATTGCAATTGTTGGGATTTTATACTGAAAAAGTAAATAGACTTGGGAGCCCAATCCTGCAGACTTTCAATCAAAACCACTATTGAATTCCATTAAAATCAATGAGAGTTTCTGCTGTATAAAGGCTGATGGATTGGGTACTCCAGCTGATCACACAGATTTCTGTCAATACAGGGAATCCAGTTTGCTGAGTAATAGTACACTGTGACTGAGACTTTTATTATAGCTGGATTTATGTCATTCTGCTGAGCTAGTTTTAAGTTCAACGGTGTTGGAAGATGAACCTGTGAACCTTTTAATGTTGTTTGCTTTTAGTTATTGTTTTTTCCATATTACACTTTATTGAGTCTCCTGTCATGTAATTTCATTGCTTTGAAGTCACATGAGTTTGACCTATAACTGTAATAAAAGAATTTGGAATTAGATAACCCAAGTTTTTCCATTATTCACTAAGGGTTGAGACTACCTATTAAAAGACTTTTGTACTCTATAACTTTGCTATAATGAATACGTTCTTGAGCAATAATTATGTTCCCCATGATCCTTATAGCACAAGTATTGTGCAGGATGGCATTGTGCTGTGAGAGTGCAAACAAGAATATCTAAAGTTTATAATTTTTTATATCAATGTTCACAAAAAGCTCTGATACAAATTAACATTATGGTTTTTATTGTGCAAAGTCATCCTAGGAGTGACAGTTTCATGTGACTCTTGATGTGTGTTCTTAAATAGGATTAATTGTGCTTTAAAATTAATTATAAACATCCATTATTAAAGACCAGTTCCTGCTCTCATTGAAATCAATGGGAATTTGGCCCTGTATGTCCTTAATATTTGATTATAAAATTATTACTAACACTAATGTTCAATTTTTACTACGTGTTTGATTGTTGCATTTGCTTGGCATTATAGGTAGGTACACATTTTCCAGATAAGGAAAAATACCAGAATGTCTCACACACCAATATCACAAGGCTTTCTTAAAATCATTCAAGGCCTGATCCAAAACCACTGAACTCAAGTGAGAGACTACCATTGACTTCAGTAGACTTTGGCTGGGTGCTCCAGTAAGGCCAGTTGCTCCCAAAGAAGTAACCAGTGAAATCAAAGTTCTATCTTCATTAAGCCAGATTCCTGGCCTTGGTAATTCTCAGCAGTGAAAATGGGACTTAAACCTGCATTAAGGCAGCAGCTGAGGGGAAATCTCCCACAGCCAAATCTGGAGCTATTAGAGCCCTTTTATACTGCTCTGGCCCTTTTACCCAGCATAATGGACAGTAGTGGGGACAAAGATTTCACCTTAGTATTTGGGGATGGGTGGTTACTTTACAAACTAAGACCCCGAACATGCAACCTGATCTGCATATGTGGACCTTTAACTTTAACACCCTCACTAACTTTAGTGGGGCTCTCTGTGGGCATAAGTTTCTGTCCATGTGGAGCCCATTGCAGGATCAATGCCCCTTTTTCTTATATAAAAGGAGCAAGTGCAGTATTGGTTTTATTATATTTAATGTTATGTGGTGGGGCTACCTGGCGTCAATTTATTATTCCCTGGATGCAGGATGAGACTGCATCTATTTTTAAGGTCTAGTCTCCATGTGTGTGGCTCTCATTTAAGATTAGTGGCTGGTAAGTGTGCATGTGAAGAGGAGAGTAGCTATTATATGAGCTGTTTAAGAGTTCAGAGATTTATTTACACTGCCTATAGCATTCTCCTGTAGCTTTTTGTGCATTTTCTCCACCATATTCTTCCCCACTGCCCCTCCCTCCACCCCTGAAAAATGAAGAGGGTATTTTTTCATCAATTAAATAAAAAGCCAAACTTGGAGGCTAGACTGGATGAATAAATAGGCATTTCCCCCATCACTAATGTCTATGATCCATTGAAAGTGTTTAATTTTCTGTAAAATGTAAATGATTGACTCCATATCACTTAAGTTCCAGTTCAGAACAGAGAAACCTGGTTCTATTCATGAGGGATCCTTTTGGCTAATCACCCAAGTTTGAATAGCTTTTGTACAGAACTGACAGCTACTCCTAAGTAGCTACTGGGGATGATTTCATCATCAGCTAGCAGCAGTGGCTGCCTGGGAGTTGCAAATTTTACATTTATAAGCATTTATAAAACAAACTATTTGAAAATCTGATCCATTTTACCTGCCTAATCTGGAGTTCATGATCGTATATCTTCCCTGCAACAGCTGATAATATAAACACTTTGTAAAACTGTACAAGGTTTCCAATAAAAATATGGAGAGCTACAGTGCAGAACTGATGGCAAAACTAGAATCTTTGTGAGCAAAGATCAGGACACAGCCTTGTGTGCTTATGGAAAGAAGTGACATTTACAATGCTTAGAGAATGGAAAAATGTGGGTAGTAAGTTAAAACAAATAGAAGCTAAGCATTAGGCTTTCACAATGCTACAGTGCAAGCGGGCCAACTCGTTATCAGCTTACAGCTTTAACCTCTAAAACCTGATTTTCAAACTCATAAAGATCTTTATCTTTATTCCCTATTTATTAAGTGGGCAGTGGGCAGAACTCCAGAGGTCTATATGGGAAGAGTGAGATGCTCCTGCCCTCCACTAGTCTTGGAGTCACACCTTAGAAAGTGTGAGTAACCCCCAAACCTCATCCTCCTTGCCAGGATCACCATGAAATTTTCATTGGCAGATAATGTGAAAGAACACATTGGTTATAACAAATAGGATGATAACAGCGAGGATGGAGATGAAGCATTTCTTGTGATGGCATACCAGGGTACCCTGCATTATATACACAGTTACTGGCCAATCATTATACCCAGGGGTAGATGAGGCTCTTTAGCTCAAACTGGCAACTCATCTAGGAGGACAGCTCCAAATACAATACACCCATGCCATCTGCTGTGATTGTGGCATCTACTTCACCAGCGCAGCAACAGCTGGTTGGGCAAGAGAGTGAGAAAGGCTCTGCACAAACCTCTCTCACTTAAATCCATTCAGATTGCAGATTGTTCAACCAACTCATTCACCTCATTTAGCTCATCTTATTAAATGAATTTACGAGAGACCTGGAGCAATGGGGAAGAGGTGACAGGGACAGGCAGAGGATGCTTCCAGCAGTCCTTAGTCACAACGTTTGAAACAGACAGACCTTAGGGTGATGGTCATTCGCCATAGACCTGGGCAAATATGGAGGTCTTCTCCTCCTGAGGTGATAGAGCAGGCCTTTTTAGGTGCAGCGCTATTCTCCCCAGTCCAGGGAAAGGGGACTGTAAAGGAACCCTAAACACAGCCTGCCCTTTCTGTAACTGTCAGGCTACCGCTTCTGGCTGGTCATCAACTCAGCAGTTGAAATAAAACACAGATTCACAGACTGACATTTGGGTCATGGAATGTCAGAACTCTTTTTGACAATCACCAAAGACCAGAATGTAGAACAGCCCTTAATGCCAAAACACTGAATAGGAATAAAATAGACATTGCTGCCCTCAGTGAAACCAGACTCACTGATGAGTCCCACCTTGAAGATGTGGGAGCAAGTTACACCTACTACTGGATTGGCAAGGTCAAGGACGAGCCAAACAGTCAGTGTTAGGGTTTGCCGTATGGTGTGAGATTGCCTGCAAGCTTGACTGACTCACCAAGGTATTCAATGACCGACTTATGGTGCTCTGCATAAACTTGTCCAGAGACCAATATGCCACCATTATCAGTGGCTACGCACCAACAATGACTTGTATTGATGAGATCAAGAAGGCATTTTATGAGAATCTCAGCAGAGTCATTAGAGGTCTGCCACACCAGGACAAACTCATTGTCCTTGGAGACTTTAATGCTTATGTGGCAGCTGACTCTGACATGTGAAGCAGGGTGCTAGGCCTTCATAGCACTGGAAGGTCAAATTCCAATGGCCAACTACTTCTCTCCAAGTGTGCTCAGTTCAATCTCACTAACACCAACACAGTCTTCCAACAGGCTAACAAAATAAGAGAACATGGATGCATCCGAGGTCAAAAAAGTGGCATATGCTGGACTACACCACCAGGCAGTGGCCAGAGCTGCCAATCATGGAAACAGGCATCCACAGCTGCAGCCAATAGAGGAAACAAGGCTTGCTATAAAGGGAGAGTACAGAGAAGGAAAGGGAGGCAGAAAGGCCTGGGGCAGCAAAGGGGTGACACTCCTGCACCAGTTTGCCTCCATGAACATAGCCAGGAGACTGAAGTAGACTACTAGACTTAATTAGAGGTGAGGGTCCAAGAACTGCCTTGACCAAGGGCAAGCTAAAGAGGTCCAGTCAGGAGCAGCAAAGACCCCTCAAAAGACAACACCAGGAGCCAGTGACAGGCAGAAATACCAAGACTGGTTTGATTAGAATGTCCCTGAGATAGACCAACTCCTGGAGACCATGCTCAACACATACAAATCCTACATCTTGGACAAGAAATGAGCAGCAAAGAATGCCCAGGTACCTTCAGGCCAAACATACACTACAAACCCAATTAAGGGTAATGAAGAATGACTGGTGAGAGCAGAAGGCTGCAGAACTGCAGGAAGTAGCTGACAAGCATGACATGAAACCCTTCTACAAAGGTCTCTGTATTATGTCTGGCCCAAAATCCAGTGGTACAGCCCCTTTCCTCACAACAGATGATCGCCGGCTACTCACAAACAAAAATGATATTCTCAAAGGCAGAGCACTTTGATAGTCTCCTGAACTGTCAATCCACTATGTCCAACTAAGCCATCAACTCACTCCCAGCATCCTGTCCTGGAGGAGCTGTCAATGGATCCTTCTTTAGACAAAGTTACTAAGGCCATCATACAGCTATCTACAGGAAGTCTCCAGGCCCCAATGGCATTCCACCTGAAGTGTACACATTTGGAAGTGCCCACTTGGTTAGGAAACTCACCAGACTTTTCAAGACTTCAGTAACTCCTCACATAACGTTGTAGTTATATTCCTGAAAAATGCGACTTTAAGCGAAATGATGTTACGCGAATCCAATTTCCCCATAAGAATTAATGTAAATGGAGGGGTGGGGAGGTGGGGAGGGTTAGGTTCCAGGGAAATTTATTTTGCCAGACAAAAGGCATTATATACATTTTAAACAATTTTAAACAAGCAATTTAATACAGGTATTAAACATGCTGACAGCCCCCCTATCAGCTCCCCTATGCCCCCCCCCCCAATGCTTCCCACCTGCCGGCAGACCCCGCGGATCAGCGCCTTCCCCTTGCTTCCCCCGCCTCCTGCCTGCGGCAATCAGTTGTCTTGTGGCATTCCGGAGGCTGAGGGGAGGAGCGAGGACCCGGCGTGCAGCCTCCCCCCTCCCTCCCCTGCCTCCTGAATCCTGCAAGACAGCTGATTGCCGCGGGCAGGAGGTGAGGGGAACAGGGGGAAGGCACTGATCCGCGGGGTCCTCCACAGGTGGGAGGCGCTGCGGTGTGTGTGTGTAGGGGACCTGATAGGGAGGCTGCCAGCCGTGGACAAAGCAGACAGCCAAACAACATTATAGCAGAGCATTGCACAACTTTAAACAAGCATGTTCTGTAATGGAGCAGGGATGTAACATCGAAACAACGTTAAGCGAGAGGCCGTTAAGTGGGGAGTTACTGTATATGGGAACAGGGTACCATGTCCCAGCAATATAAGGATGCTTTCATAGTCCATCTATACAAAAGAAAGGGAAACATATCTAGCTGTGACAACTATCGCATAATCTCACTGCTGTCTTTAGTGGGGAAGATCCTTGCACAGGTTGTCCTCAACAGGCTTGTCTTTCATCTAGTGGACTTGGTGTAGCCAGAGTCACAGTGTGGATTTTGTGCTTGCTGTGGCACCATGGACGTGAACTTTGCAGCCGGACAAATACAAGAGAAGGCTCACGAACAGAACAAGGACCTATACATAGTGTTTGTTGACCTGACCAAGGCCTTTGACATGTGAGTGCCTAATGAAACTCTTTCATAAATTTGGCTGCCCAGAAAAGATGATTGCTGTCATCCACTCATTTTACAGTGACATGATGTCCTGGGCGATGGAGTGTGGTGACTTATGAGAAGCCTGCCCCGTCACCAATGGCACCAAACAAGGATGTGTAATGGCTTTTTGCCATTGTCCTTTCAGCCATGCTTAGGGTGACCAGATGTCCCAATTTTATAGGGACAGTCCCGGTTTTTGGGTCTTTTTCTTATATAGGATCCTATTACCCCCCACCCCCTGTCCCGATTTTTCACGCTTGCTATCTGGACACCCTAGCCATGCTCTTGTTCACAATCCAGGACTTTGAAAGAGGTGTACAGATCCGGTTTAGATTGGATGGGGGGGTCTATTTAGTCTACGGCAACTCAGGCATGCACTAAGTTACTCGAACAGCTATTAAGAAAGCGCCTGTTTGCTTATGACTGTGCCCTCATTGCACACAGTTTCAAGGAGAAGCAGTGTAGGAAAGTAACCAAGTGCTTATTATTTTTTTAAAAGGTCTATATAGGTTTAAATTAAGGAGAACAAAGCAAGGACATTAAAAAAAATGCTGCTGATGTACCATTTAGCTAGGTTTTGTATTCTTATACATCTAATTTGGAAAATAAGGTTAGCTAATGAATACTAAAAATGGCCACTGTCACATGATGTCATTATGTATGAGCCCACTTGCGCTCTCCTTGTATCCCACCTGATCCCAGAACAAAGACCCTGATCCCAGCCCTAATCCACAGCTGGGATCTATGCCCACCCATACAGCTTCAAGGTCAACCTATCTTAAAACTGATAAACAAAGCAGATAAAATCCAGTAAAGGAGAGGAACCTTTCAAAGGGACACACGTGGTGGGAGGGGCTGACAGGATTTTTGATATGACAAACTTAGCAGATGCTCTCTTAATGGTAGTAATTTCTTAAAGGGAAAATCCCAAGCACTGAAGATTCTCCCTCAGCATAGCTACAAGGGAATTTGGGAAGTAGAAATAAACAGTAATATCATACTCACTTCTGTGAACTAAAATGGACCTGGGATTTGCATCTTGAAGACGCCCTATAGTATAGGACACCATGAGACCCCAGTGCACCAGGTGACCTGGGTGCAATTGGAGTGATTCCATTCACACTTAATACAGAGTGTAGACAAGGACTTTTTCATAGTGGATAAGAGTTAAGGCTGCAACTGTCCTGAATGTTTTGTGATTGTCTTTAGTCAATGGCCTTTTTCCTTAACAGATCTTGTTGGGATATTCAAATGTCCCTAATTCATGGGAAATTGTTTTTCTTTCTCCCATTAAATGGTAACAGCAATAATCATTTATGCGATGTCTTTGCAGATACTGAAAAATATACTTTTTAGAATGGCAGTGATGTGGCAGTCTTGGCTGAGTGGAGCACACTTGCCCAGTTCTGTCTGCCTCTTTTACATAGAACACGTAGCGCTGTACAGCTCAAATCAGTGCATCCAGGGAGCCTGTGAGTGCAGCTGTCTGCTCCCTGGGCTGAGGGCAGTAGTCTGGCCCCCAGCTCCTTACCCTCCAGCTCCTGACTGGAAGAGCAGTGATAGTGCCAAAGGCCATTCTGATCTTAGTTCCACCCATATCAGTAAGCAAGGTTTATGTGGAGAAATTATTTTCCATCACAAGGAAATTGTGGCCTGAGGACAGGAACAGGAGGATTGTGGGGCTTATGAAATTAGGGCTGTATGTTCACTTGAACTACAAAATGGCCTGGTTTGATGTACAATTGAAATAAATAAATTTAAAAAAGACTGCTCAAAGGAGAGAGATGGGCCCAAAAATCAAGAAAACATCTTCAGCCTTCTCCTTGATGAGCTAATTCTTTTACCTAATCAAATTAGCTATAGCCTGAATTCCAAGAAAGCTAAAATACTAATTTCTTTCAATCTTTGAAATGTCTGTTATCAGTTATTGATCATTGATGCAGTGATACTAAAGTCTATGAGGATTTATGATGTTGATTAAGTTATTCAAGAACTTAAACTAAATGAATGCCCAGTACCAATTTCAGTGCTTTGAACCAGAGTTGTAATTAACAAACTTTAAAAGCAAATTAAATGCAATATTTGTACTTGAATTCTTCAAATCTTTCTCTACTTCTCCTCAAGAGTTAGCAACCCTAGTAGGATTTAATGTAAGAGGGTATAATATACCCATTTATTGGGTTTGCACATTGCCTGAAATTTTCAAACGTATGTGCTTAAAGTCAGACTCCTAAATCTATACTTAGGAACCTATATAAAAGCAATCTGACTTTTTCAGAAACACTGAGTTACCCACAAATCTCATTAAAGTCAATGGAAGTTACAGATATTCGGTATCAATTCATGAAGGGCTGGTTTTGTCCTGCAGGCAGAACAGGCAGTCATCTAGCTGGGAATGCAGAATGTTTAGTGGCCATTTATAGCATGAGCTATAATTGCAGGCTGGCAGAGTGCAGACATTTCCCTGTACATTGAAAGCAGCACAAGCCGGTCTCTCAATCCATGCCATACCTAAACTGTGATCTTAACTACAACAAGCTGGTGTACCTACCTCTTCTGGGCTCCAAAGCATATATGTAACTACACTAAAGAAAGTACCAAAACTGGGTGCCTAAGCAAACTGGGGCTGTGGTCCATTTAACTTAATTGAGCCCCATCCCTCAGTCTTGCAGTGTACAAAATACCCCATCTGTGATGATATGAGTCATACATTGTTCTTCCTATTGTCTAGATACAATTCTTAATGAGGGAATTTATCAAAACAGAGCCATTTGTAGTAGCATCTCATTCTTCCCAACATCAGTAATAGTGGAGGGGAAGGAGAATGGACAATACAGGATAAAACTAGTCATGGTTAATCTGAGATAGTGTGCAAGATCTATTTTAAATGCTAGGTTAACAAGTTTGTAGTGCTGCAGGCAGCACCCTATCAGACTGGTTAACACCAGTTGCTCTCCCAGACATGCTCTCCAGATTAACCAAGCATGAAGTAACAGAGCCTAAATATAGATTTCTATGTTAGTTAGCAGGTGTTAGTCTCAGTACCTAAAATTTCCCAAGTATACCATACCCTGTAGATGCAGTGTACTTGTCTTTTAGAGACTTGTGTGCAAAGTTCATTGTTTTCATCTTAAACTGTAAGACAAAATGGCTAAGAAGTGATCACTTGTATTCTCACTTGCAAGTATTATATATTGTTGAGTAAAAATACTTTGAGATGTGACATGGAGGCAGGCACAATTACTTCAGTGCATTTTATTGACAATGCTGAAGTGTTTCTGTAAGATCTGAAAATCTGGCTCTTATAATGTATATTGTGTATTAAATCCTGCCCCGGTTTGCCCTTCCTGCAATGCCCACTGTTTTCAACCAGATTTCAAGGAGCGTAGAGTTATCCATGCTGTAGGCTTCATTACTAACTTCCGCATCCTCACCTTTCACCTACCCTCTCTGGAGCTTATTGACTAAAAATGATCTTTTTCTTGATGACCATTTTTGTTTCTTTCAGAATCTTCTATTTTCAGGGATGAAAAACAGAACTGGAACATTATCAGTCAGGGAGCACTCCCAGAACACTATCACATGGTATACCCCAGGGCTCCCCGCCATGTCTCTCCCAGCCTCCTCTCCTATATGGGCACTCCCTACAACTCCCTGTATTTGTAGCAGGTCTCAAGGCTGTCATTGAGCAAATCCTGCAGGCAGAGCAGAGGGGACACAAACTGCTGGAAGTGGGGCAAGGCTGGAGAAGCCCTGATGCAGGAGAGGGTCTCACAGCAGCAGCGAGGAGGAACAGGACTAGCCACCCCACTTCCCACTCAGGTTTGGCCCCTTGGCCCCCCAGTCATGATAGGGGGGTGGCAAACCTTAGCACTGCTGTGGCTCCCGTGCACCAGGTGACAACATCACACGCTCAATTTTGGCCCTGCCGCCCCGTGCCACTGCCATTGGGTGGGCCCAATGCTGAGTAATTGGCATACGGCTATGGATGCCCCTGTTTTCAGAGTTTGAAAACAAAAAAACCCTCACATAACTAAGAAGTTGTTGGTTTGATGGTTTTTCAAAACAACCAAACCAACAAACAAAGCCCGACATTTTTTCATACAAAGTTTCCAAAAGTTTTTTTTGTTTCTTACAATAATTTTAATGGAAAATACTGTTTTCCAACCAGGACTGTGCATCTCCTGTTCCTCAGATGCTCCAGAATTAGATCCATTATCTGATGGAAGCCAGATCACACTACTTTGTCACTGATGGTTCACCAAACTCAAGGGTTATCACTCCCTTAGAAACAAACTCCAAATATTTTTACCCTGATGCTCATCTGTGCTGTGCCCACTGCCTCATCAGCACAAAGCAGCCCTAACACCAGCTTAACTGACCCTGGGGGATCACCCCAGGGTAAGGAGATCCTGTGGGAGTGTAAAGCCAGTGTGATGACTCCCGAGCCACCCCTCTTCCTGCAGCTGGCATTGGGGTGTGGCTGGGGGGGAAGGAGGTTGTGTTGAGGCCATTGTCAGGTGGCATACATTAGAGCAGTCTTCAGAGCTCTCACTTGCATTGGATGGGGGCAGGCAGGGGCGGAGCTTAGTGCATTGCAGTCCCAGAACTGTGGTAGGACACTAAGGCTACCTTGGTACCTCTCCTCCTGAGTTACACCATATGCCCCTCAGCCACAGCAAGTGATCAGAGCCAGGGTTTCAAACTAAATTGACTGGTAATTTAAACTATTATTATGTTGTTTAAGTCTACGCATGTTGGCTAATGATTTGAAATCTTAAACAGCTCAATTGTTTATTTATTGCATTTTAGTTCACCTTTAAATACGAATTTGTGAATGTACAATTCATATTTGGGGTGGCTACATACTTTTTTCCTTTCCTATTAATCAAGTAGCAAAAAATATATACTGGTACATAAAATAAAAGCCCTGCTTCTACAGAAAGTCTGATTTTAACCTAACAAAAGCACTGAAATTCGTAATTAGGGCTGACTCTCCATCTTTCACTCATGTTGTGAAAAATAAAAAGAGCAAGAATCAGGGATGTATTATTAACTATAACTTTCAGTCTCCTGGCATTTGCTGATTCAAGATCCATAGAATCAAAATTTGAGACATTGGTACCCAAAATAAATGTGCCTTCAAAATTAGGGCAGGCACCCAATTTCCCACAAATTCCACATTTCCTCATTCACATGCAAACAAGTATATAAGTGCTTACTCATTTTAAATGCATCAATATGTATGTCGCATGCGCAGCGAGAGTCTGAATGAAAGCCAATTTAGGTCAATGGAAAGAATCCCTTTGACTTCAATGAACTTTGGGTCCAGCCTCAAGCTCATACACAAATTTGGTGGGTACAAATTGGTCTTAGTGTTTCCAAATGTGGCTCTTAAAGCTATCCAGATCCATATTTTTTACTTAATAACCTTGGATACTTTAAAATAGAGGAAAGAATGAATCATCTTTTACGATAGGTTATATAAAGTTCATTATTGACATAAGATACAGAATTAACTCTTCTGGATGTATTTAAAACCAGACTGCACAAAGCAGTAGGAAATATAGTAGAGAATAATCCTGCAGTGTCAGCGTGGATGGAACTGAATGACCTAACAGGTCTAATTTACATAAATCAAATTCACTCCTGTAAAGTTGCACCAGCTTACGCCAGTGTTGACTTTAACTCTCTGACTCTATCGGCCATATTCTTGGCTGCACCCAGTATCCACTGAAGAACAGGTATGAAGCAATAGAGCTCCAGCAATGCCTTTCTCCCAGCTCATGCTCCCATTGCCAGGGGCTGCAGGGGCATGGTGCAGGAACTGGGTGTGACATCTGGGAAATGTCCAACCCTGAGAGATTCCTCAGCTGGAGAGAGCCATCATTTTTTCACTCTCTTTACAACACAGAGAAATCAAAGGGGCTGGATCAAAAAAGATAATTTGGTCCTATGATTCCAGTATGAAAATAAAGTTAAGACTGTGGATAAAATTTTCAAAAGCGTCTAAGGGCTTGTTTACATGGCATGGCAAAAGGTATCAGAGGGGTGTGATTTGTAAAGCACACTAACTGTTCTCTGGCATGCTCTAAAAGGTACATAGTTCGTGTTAACATGGTCATGTTTCAAACAAGTTTCAAACAGAACTACATTAGCACGAACTAGTTATTTTTTGGAGCGGGCCAGCAGGATCTACATGGGGCAGTTAGAGCGCAACACATCAAAGTGCTTTACAAATCATACCTCTTCAGAGCTCTTTAATGGCACCATGTAGACACCATTTTCAAAAGTGACTTTGTCCCAGATCCTTAACTGTATTTAGGTGCCTAAGTCATTTTTGAAAATGGGCATTTAGGCACTTTTGAAATGTTATTTCATTTCTTGCTCTCTGACTGAGTAGTTACTTGGACAGAACATCTGTTGACCTCATGGCAGGGTTTTATAAGGTCTGTTCTGAGAACTATATTAAGTCAAGTACTAGCCCATATTGAGACAATTGTATACTTAATAGGCTGGAAAGTCTTTGAAAGCTTGCATCTAAAAGTATTTTGCTACCTAAATAGTAGAATGATAAGATACGTTGTTTACTTTTATAGTCAATAAAGTAAAGCCTGTTTTCAGATGTAATGCTCTTATGTGGTTGCCAATAGCTAACATGAGACTTTAGACCGATTTTATCCTTGTGACGTTCAATGGAACAAATATCCCATCGTTTGCAGATAAGGATCATTGAGGGATCAGTTTCAGAGTGACACAGTTGTTTCAAAATTCACCTTGGGTATAACTTTTCCCTCAGACTTTATCTAAAAAAAGCAATCTGCCTGGCTAATGAGTTAAAGGGGTTAAAAGAATATATATGGTCCTTGTTCTTATATATGCATATGAATAATTATTATTAAAATACTACATAATTCTTGTATTTACACATACATATATATATAATGTGCAACATTTCATAAAAACATATACTATGTTATTATTTTTATATTTAGGTAATATAAATTCAATCAATACATTTATTTTATGTCTGTACGATTCATAACTTGGATGTCATCCCCAGAGATGTGGTGAGTTTATATACTGGAAAAAAATTAATCAAACTCTTAAATGCATACAAAAGGAATGTAGTGGGGAAACTTCAATACCAGTATACTGTAAGGAAAACCCAGAGCTTTATTTATTTTACTGTCAATCTCTTGATTTGTTCCCACTGCATTGTGTGCTAAGAAAGTGAAAGTGCTTCATACTTATAGACAAGGTTGCAATAAGGCTTATTTGAAGGTGAGTTGCATTGCTTTAAAAATTGTCTGAAATCCTTAATCATTCAGAGTTTGATCCTGCTCCCATTTTAGCCATTGGAAAAGCTCCCATTGGCTCGAATAGTGCAAGATCAAATCTGAAAGACTTTATCCTGTATACCTTATATATGTAAGTAATTTCATAAAGGCAGTGAAATTAGTCATGTGACTAAGTGTTCCAGAATCAAGTGCTAACAGAATATGGGCCTGATCCTGCAACTGTCACTTATGTGAATAATGCTTGTGAACATGAGTTCCGGTCCTATTGAAGTCAATGGCAGCTCTCCCTTTAATTGCATGCATGCAGGATCAGGCCCACAAGTAGTCCCATCAACTTCAGTGGGGCTACTCATCTGAGTAAGAATTAATCATGTGAGTAATGGTTTGCAGCAGCAGGTCCTATTAATGAAGACGTAATGAGACAAAACGACTTCTGTTTGCTGTGGGTACCAAACATGAAACCATTTTTGGCAACTTATTTTGACTCCTACACAGCCCCTAAACAACTAGATTGGCTATTTATAACCTGAACCAATTATCCCAAACTGGCTAGGGTTGTATTGAATGTTTTCTTTCTTAGCATGTAACACCACTGTCCTTGAACAGAAACTTAAGAAGGAAAGGAGATGAAAGGACAATGTGAATACATTTTCTTTTTTTCTTGCAGTTGCTGTGGACTTTCTCTTTAATAAATCCCTTCTGAATCCTCACTCATTGTAAGTAAGTGCAGATTGATCAATTGTGTGATCTATACATACATACATACATTATCTGATAGTATTTAAGAGATGAATCAGTAGAATTGCACACATGCAGTATATAGCACATGGATAGAGATGGCCCAAGCGGCAAAGATTGGATCTAGATCTAGTTCCAAAATCTGGGGTGTTCAGATCCAGGCATTTGATTCAAGCCTCTCTCTATATGTCAATATTTGATTTTGAATTTGATAGTAAGCCAGCAACTGCAGTGATTCTTGTGGGCAAAGGGGAAATCCCTCAGAGTTTTCTAAAGGCTTTCATCTTGAGTCACCACTCTCAGAAATCCTTTCTCCTTAACTGAGTGATTATATAAAGGGCCTGGTTCTTTAGTTCTTGTTGTCTCTGTAACAAGTCTTGGTTTTACAGCAGTTGTGTTAGTGGCAGTGGAGAAAGAAAAGGGATCATTGGCCTCTTGGGACAAATTTCCATAGGGTAATGCTATGGGAGCACTTGGTTTGTGCATGCCACTATACCTATATGTAGAGGTGCTGGAACTAAGGGTGCTGGGGGTGCCGCACTCCCTGGCTTGAAGTGGTTTCCATCATATACAGGGTTTACTGTTTGGTTCAATGGCTCTCAGCACCCCCCTATACAAATTGTTCCAGTGCCCCTGCCTATCTGTAAAAATTAGTTGCTCACACAGCTACCTGTTTGTTTATATGATTATTTGATTCACATTTGCAAATACACAAATGCTGATTTTTATGTTTTTAACAGCTCTGTGTAAATTTCTGCACATGTTCATGTTGTTACCTCTGAACATTTGGCTTTTTGTGCTGTGTTTTAGGTGGGGTGGGGTTTTTTTTTTGCTTTTTGTTTTTTGCTGGGTTTTTTTTGCTGGACAGTACCCCACTCTCATAGTAGCTACAGCAGAAACAGAAAATGAAGAAGCAACAGCAGACCCTCTAGCTCTGCCTTGTTTGATGTTTAAGAACTGCAGAATAAGAGTCCCACTTAGGGTGGGAGATCCATTTTCTTTTATCAGCTATTAACTGATAAATCATTGTGATCAATTTTTGCTCAGTGGCTGGGTGTGACCTGTGAGCTGTTTCTCTGTAGTCTTTGGAAGTTCATATTGAAATGAACTTCTGAAGAGGAGGTCAGAGCAGAGCAGTTCTAGCTGGGTACATTTTAGCATGAAAGGATGTGACAGGTGAATCTTATGCTTGTGCTATGCTAGTGGAAAATGAAATGAATGGCAAACTAGAAGGAAAGTGATAATTCTTTGATCTTATATTTATATAAGGATTCTTATCTCAAGGATCTTAAAGTTCTTTAGAAACTAAAAAGTACAAACTATACACAGGGATTTTTTCATTTTTCACTAAGGCCTAGTCTACCCTACACAGTTTTGTTGACAAGTCACGTTTCATCAACAAAACAGCAGAGGTGTACACACTACAATGCTCCTTCCACCGATTTAACTCTCCTGCTATGCCGACATAATAAAACCACCTCAACAAGCAGCATAGAGCTTTTTTTGACAAAGTTCGAGCCATGCAATGTCGGTATAGACACTACACTTTCTTATGTCACCCTAAGTGGCCTCCAGGAGGTGTCCCACAATGCCCATCATGACTGCTCTGGTAAGTAGTTTCTACTCTGTTGCCCTGAAGCCAGATACACAGACATTCGCCCCTTCCTCTTTAAAGGCCCAGGAATTATTGAAATTCCACTTCCTGTTTGCTCGTCTCAGAGAGCTCACATCGCATCTTCCCAGCTGACCATGCCGGCTTTCCTCAGCAAATGGGCTCCAATGTGGAGTACACTGGAGTTACTGGATCTGTTGGGTCTGTGGGGAGAGAAGGCTGTGCAGTCACAGCTCCGATTCAGCTGTAGGAACTTTGACACCTACAAGCAGATTGCTCATGGCATAGATGAGAAGGGGCACAAAAGGGACACACAGCAGTGCCATGCTAAGATCAAGGAGCTGAGGCAGGCATACCAGAAGGCTAGAGAGGCCAACCGTCGCTCTGGTGCGGCACTGAAAACATGCCGCTTCTACAAGGAGCTGCTCGCCATCCTTGGTGGCGACCCCATCTCTATTGTCAAGAGCCCCACAGATACTTCAGGGGGAATGGAGGCAGCAGCCAGGGGAGTCAACCCTGAGGATGAAGTAGTGGATGAGGAGGTCAAGTTGGAGGAGAATGTGGGACAGGTAACAGGCTCATCTGGTGACATGGTAAGCCAGGAACTCTTTTTGACTCAGGAGGGATGTAGCCAATCCCAGCAGTCTGGCTCTGGCATACCTGAACAGGGCTGGCTCCAGCTTTTCTGCCGCCCCAAGCGACCAAAAAAAAAAAAAAAAGAAGCCGAGTGGTGGAGACGAGCGGCGGCACTTCGGCAGCAGCTCAACCACGCCGCTTCTTCACTCCCTCTCTTCCTCTTCAGTGGCAATTGAGCGGCAGCTCAAAGAGGAAGAGAGGGAATGAGGGACCTGCCGCCGAATTTCCGCCGAAGACCCGGACGTGCTGCATCGATACCGGACGGAGTGCTGCCCCTTTGAATTGGCTGCCCCAAGCACCTGCTTACTAAGCTGGTGCCTGGAGCTGGCCCTGTACCTGAAGCAGGAGGGGGGAACTCCAGTAAGTACTCATTTTTTCTGCAGCCCATGCAGAACTGCCTTCCTTGCCATCCCCAAATTCCCCCCACACATTGCTCTCATGTTCCCAGCCCATCACAGTACCCCTTGCACTCCACTCATAAGGACATTTTTCATAGTGACAGCTGGACTTACACACAGATGTGAGATCCTCACTTCAGAGAAATGTTAATCTGTGTATTTCTGTTTAATAAAAATTTAGGCTTACAAAGACAGATTCTTTACTTGTGACCTACACACGGTATTTGCAACAGAAATTCATACACAGAGGCAATTGGCACATTTGAAGACTACAGTTAACACTCAGGCAGGAATCATTCATACAGGGGTCATTCAAGGTGGCAAGTAAACAATGCCTGGCTCAATTCATTACAGAAAGACATATTCCTGGTACTGGGGCTCACTGTCAAAATGCTGCTTCAAAGCCACCCTGATTTGAATAGCCACCATTAGGCACCTCTAATAGCCCTGGTGTCTGGCAGCTCAAAATCAGCCACAAAGCTATCCACCTCAACACTCCACCCCTGGGGAAACTTTTCCCTCTTGGCTTCACAAATGTTATGCAGAGCACAGGAGGCTGCTATGCCCATGGGAATATTTTCCTCACTGATATCTAACCTGCCAAAAAGGCAGCACCAGTGACCCTTTAATCTGCCAAACGCACATTCTATGGTCATTCTGCACCTGCTGAGCCTGCTGTTGAAGCGCTCCTTGCTGCTGTCAAGGTTTCCAGTGTATGACTTCATGAGCCAGGGGAGTATGGGGTAGGCTGGATCGCCCAGGATCACTATAGGCATTTCCACATCTCCTATTGGAATCTTCTGTTCTGGAAAGAAAGTACCTGCTTCAGCTTTCTATACAGGCCAGTGTTCCTGAAGATGTGTGTGTCGTGCACCTTCCCTGACCACCCTGCATGTATGTCAGTGAAATGACCCCAGTGCTCCACCAGGGCCTGCAATACCACAGAGAAGTAGCCATTTCTGTTGATGTACTCCATCACAAGATGGTCTGGGGCCAAAATTGGGATATGTGTGCCATCTATCACCCTGCTGCAGTTAGGGAATCCCATGGCCGCAAAGCCATCCTCGATTTCCTGCACATGGCCCAGAGTCACAGTCCTTCGTAGGAGGAGGAATTAATGGCCCTGAACACTTGCATCGCCACAACCCCCACAGTGGACTCCCCAACTCCAAAGTGATTTGTGACTGATCGGTAGCAGTCTGGAGTTGCCACCTTCCACACAGCGATTGCCACTCGCTTTCCCACCATTAGAGCAGCTCTCATTTTGGTGTCCTTGTGCCGCAGGGAAGGGGTGAGTTCCACACAGAGTTCAAGGAAGGCTACTGCTCGTCATCCCATACCTGCATCACAATCCAATCCCACTGCTTGGTGCTTGTTTCCCGAACTCAGTAGTGATGGTCCATTGTATGCAGCTGCTCTGTGAATGCCAACATCAATCTTGAATTGTTTCTTTCGATGGCACACAGCAGGGCAGGCACTACGGATTCCTGTTCAGATTCACAGCTCATGAAATACTGCAGGATCAACCACATTGTGTTCATAGTGCTTATCACAAGACTGGTGAGCAGTGCAGGATCCATGCTTTCAGGCAAAGATGGTGGGTGCAAAGTTTACAGGGGCAGTTGAAAAATGGCACAACATGCAGATGTAAGCCCTTGGAATTACGGGCTGGAGAAAACTGCATCATGAGGTGGTGATTCCACCCCCATGCTGCACTGTGATCCATTCCCAGATCTTCTAGCAGGAGAAGGTGGTGATTTGCACAGTGGGATAGCTACCCACGGTGCACTGCTCTCTCTGTCGGTGCTAGAGCACCAACTGTGGACGCACTTCATCGACACAAGGAGTGTTATGTGAACATGCACAAGCAATGTACTTACAGCAGTTTATGATCATCTATGTCAGTGGTTCTCAAAGCTGGTCCGCCGCTTGCTCAGGGAAAGTCCCTGGCAGGCTGGGCCGGTTTGTTTACCTGCCGTGTCCGCAGGTTCAGCCAATGGCGGCTCCCACTGGCTGTGGTTCACCGCTCCAGGCCAATGGGGGCTGCAGGAAGGGCGGCCAGCACATCCCTCGGCCCACACCGCTTCCCGCAGCCCCCATTGGCCTGGAGCGGTGAACTGCAGCCAGTGGGAGCTGCGATCGGCCGAACCTGCGGACACAGCAGGTAAACAAACCGGCCCGGCCCACCAGGGGCTTTCCCTGAACAAGCGGCGGACCGGCTTTGAGAACCACTGATCTATGTGACTTAAGTCAACTTAACTCTGTAGTGTAGACATGGCCTAAATTGCAGCCACCAGCTGTACCTTGTAAAACAAGCCAGCTTATTAACAATACACAGCAGCACTACAGTGAAGAATACGCTATCTAGTAGAAACTGCACAGGGAGGTTAGGTCAGAAGAATGTAATTATCCAGTTTTACCCTAGGTATTGTGGCTAAGACAAAGTGACATAGGATCTGTAAGTAGCACAAGTCAAAACATTGATGTCGTCTCCAGCAGCACAGTGCTCTTTAGACCATGGTAGAGCATTGGTACAGTACATACAGAAATCACCAAATGTTGCTTCTTTTCAAGGCAAATAACGCAAAACTACTGAATTTCACTTGGTGTTTTTCCCCTTATGCTAAACCCACAAATTGGCCTAGGTTAGCACAAAAATTGGGCCCAGTTTAGTGTTCAACTCAGCTAGAAACATAGCCAAAGTTCAATAAAATATATGTGTAACTGAGAAAAAGTGGTCAGAGTTTTGGGTTTGTAATGAAATGGAAAACTAGGAGAATTTAATCTGTACTGGGCATCTCTACAGCTGTTCCCCAACAGCTCTGGTGGCTGGAACAATTCCCATATGTTCTCCATCTCTAAGTCTTAGGTCACACCGTGTACATCCCTGTCCAGTTTGTAAATGTGCCAGAGCTTTTTATGGCCAGCCAATGATTATTTCCTTGGAATTGAGCCCTATGGACATCCAGATTGCCAGTCCTCCCACAACTGCACATATGTCTGGCAATTATCAAGTTTAGGTCTAGACCTGATGTAAACAAATAATGAATGTTTGTTCGATGATAATTAAATGTTGTCAGAATACTGGATTCTAAAAAATGCAGCTGTGTATAATTGTGCTGGTTTCCATCAACACATAATTTACTACACAGTTGCCAAGGTGTTCAATTAATGAAGAGCAGATTAATCAAAACACTCTCATGCAAGTACATTTGTTTCAAAGTTAAGCATTACTTACAGCAAAGAGTTTGCTAATAAATTTCCTGCTATGTTAGTACTTATTTAAGAGAGCTCAAAAATAAGAAAGATGCACAAAGAAAACAGTACTTATGTGTGCTCCTTCTAATTAATCAGAGCTGTTAATTAAAGTACAGTTCTGTTCTGAAAAGCTATTGTGTAGAAATGATATTTTCATACTTCACAGATCTTCTACCTATCTATATTCAGAGTCATAGCTGCTGACTTTAATGCCAATACATATTTGCTGGTTTTTACTCCTGCTAGCCCTAGATAGCCAACCTCGCGAAAGAGGGAATGAGCTGTATTCTATTCCTTTTAGTGTATCAGCAACAGAATTGCTTTCTAAATTCCAGTCAGTGATAACTGTGCAACCCCGCTGTTGTCAATGGGGTTGCAAAGGTGTCACTGAAGTCATAATTATAACACAGTGGGGTTCCACAGGTGTAACTGAGGTCCTAATTTGGCCTGGAGTACCTTGATTATTGTAGATTATGTGCCAGGAAGGAAAAGCCCAGTTTGACTCAGGGCCCATGTTGAGTTTTCAAGACTGGCCAGTGGAGGGAAAAAAAACCCTCTTTACTTGTAAATTGATGGCAGTTAGGATGGAAGTCTTTGAGAGATAATAAATATGGAGCCTGACCGTGCTAATTTTACGGAGCAGAACTGCACTTTAGGTGAGGAAGAGGCCCAAGATAAAAGACTGTAGGAAGAAATTGGTGTGCAATTAATGGTCAAAGGGACTGAATGCAGGATTCAAAATAATAAGAGACTAAAACTTTATTTTTATTTTGGTAATTATTTCCTGGATTCATCCCTGATTTATGGGCTGAACCCTCACCCTACTGAATCATTGGGAAAAAAACAACAAAACTCCCAGTGGCTTCAGTGGGACAAGGCCTGGACCCTAAGGGCTAGTCTACACTAGAAGCACTACAGAGGCACAGCTGCACTGATGCAGATGCGCTGCTGTATCGTGTCTGATGAAGATATTCTAAGCCAATGGGAGAGAGCTCTCCCGTCGGCATAATAAAACCACCTCTGCGAGCAGCCGTAGCTATGTTGATGGGAGAAGCACTCCTGCCAATATAGCGCTGTCCATATCAGCGCTTAGGTTGGTATAACTTACGTCACTCAGGGGGGTGGCTTATTCACATCCCTGAGCAACATAAGTTATACCGACATAACCTGTAGTGTAGATAAGCTCTAAGAAAATAAAGAATTGTTTAGACATACATAAACTGTGTTAATATTTGTATGTACACTCTTCAATGCACTTGTAACTTTATGGGAATGTGAATATATATATTTTCACCAATATGGAAACCAGTGGTAGTCATTTTCCAGACGTATTCCATGACTATATAGGGCTCATCCTCTTGTTGCTCAGGAAGATTCTCAGGGTATGTCTACACTGGAGCTGTAAGGTATAATTTTCAGCTCGGGCAGACATATACATGCTAGCTTTGATCGATCTGGCATGCTAAAAATACCAGCATAGCTGGAAGTGCCTGGGTGGTGGGATGGGCTAGCTGTCCTGAGTACAATCCCATCGGAAACTCTAGGTATGTACTCAGGTGGCTAACCCATCATGCCACCTGTACAACCATGGCTATGTTTCTATTTTTAGAGCACTAACTTGATCAAAGCCAGGCAGGTTATATCTACCCAAGACAGACATTACACCTCCTGCGCCAGTGCAGATAATCCTATTACTTGCTTCAGGCTTTCTGAAGCAGTTTCCCCCCCATTTATCAAAATGGAATGTGCAGCCTCACCCAAGTCTATTAATTACTCATCCAGTACAGTGGACACCTTTCCCCCAAAGACCAAAAACATCCCTTCTGCAATGTGTCTACTCTAAACTGGATTCTAGCACATTCAGAGTCGCAGGTTCACTGGCACATGTACATCTCCTGCAATACTACCCTATCTCCAGGCCTCCACATTACACCCAGAAGCTTGTAACCTGTCTATTTTCAAGCTAATTTTACATCCAGGCCAATTGGGCTATTAATGAATATCTATCCATCTATGGCATTTCTGAGGTGCCTATCACCAGGGTATCTAAATGTCATTATAACTTTAATGAACAGCTTCTGCCCATTAAAAATAACGGTCACTCCTATTGCTTAAATTAAACTAGTTTAAAGTAAAAGGAACATTTAGGTTAGGCAGGGGTTAGCTGCTATTTATATCCCAAAGTCAAACTTATCCTAGACTAAGGGTTAGTTTCAAATTATGCCTTTTCTGCTGCTTTGATAGCTTGCCTGAAAGTGCTCCATGATAGTGGTTCCAGACAGAAGAGATGTTAAAAACAGGTCCATGCATCACTATTTTTGTCATCTTTATAATGTGGATATTTGTGCAAGGGGACTGAACTGTGCTCTTTATTAAAGCACTTCCAATGTTTGTATTTTATATTTAAGATATCAACATAAGTGCTGCTGGACAGAGGTTAATTAGGCCATTTTATCATGTCCAGGCACTGTGTCTTTCCTTAGAAGGCTAAATAAAATTGTCAGGTCTTTAGTTCTTAATTATCTCTGCAACAAGTCTTAGTTTTACGGCAGTTGGTTTAATAAGGGAGGAGAAGGGTTGGAGCAGCTTGACAGCAGAATGACATCAATTAGTGGCTTTGATGATTTTTGAATGCTCAATTATCAAAACTCACTGGGGTGCCAGATATAAACTTACTTGAGTTAGATATGCTAGGAGTGTTCTAATCCTTCTGCCACATGATTAAGGGAAGCAAAAAAGAGCCGGGTTCAATATACCTAGGGTACTTTTTGACAAATAACTAAACCAGCTCGAGCCACTGCCCAGAAACCTAGAAAATCTAATGTATCCTCCCTGAGTTCCTTTAAGAGGCAGAAATTCCCCACTCTCACTCTGAGACTGTGTACAAAGAAATCTTTATTTGGGGGAAGGGAACACAGTCATAACTTGGGAAAACACAGCAACAGAATATATATGCAAAGAAATAATAAAATACCCTTCTTCCAGTAACTTTGGCAGGAGTCTACCTAACTCCCTTCTCACCCAACAGTGAGTGGTGGTAGTCCTTTGGCTGCACAACTTCATACCTCCACCAAACCCCACTCCTGCAGCTAGCAGCAGTCTGTGTGCCTCTTTACAGGTCCCAAACAAGCTGCTTGCCTAATCCCACCAGGAGGTGCCACCACCTAACCCAGTTCAGTGATTCACCTTTATCAAGATGTTGGGTAGACCGGGTCTCACTGGAGTCCACTCAGCTCTGCTGCTCTCCTCTATGTCATCTCCTGCCATGGAATTCTCCGTGGTACCTCTTGCAACAAAGTCCTCAGTCTGAGTCGTCTCTTGCTATGGAGCCTTCTACGCTATCTCTTGCAGCAAAGTCTTCATGGGAGGGGAAGCAAAACACTTACGACTCTTGAGCAGAGTCCTGGCTGTTTGGAATGAGCTCTTTGCCACAAGGTAACAGCTCTTTCACCTCTAGAGCATCTCTGGGAGCCCACTATTCCCTAAAATACAGGTTCATGTATATGATGACTTCCCATGTGCTGCTAGAGGAATTGTGGATAGGTAGCCTAAGCAAATGAAGCTGTGCATGCTAGCACATTTCCCTTTTCCCCAACTGAGGGAGTAGAGAGCTCTTTCCCCTTTGAAGCTTCTGGCCAGAGGGTTTACACTATGCATCTCCAGTGTCTTCTTCCTCTGCTTTTGAGTGCTTTGCAAAGTCAAGAGGCCCAAATGAAAATCCTGTTCTAAACATTCTCAAATTTTGAAGTATTAAAAAAGAGGATTTGGAACCAACTTTGTGGCTTATGTCCATTTCTGCTGTGAGCCACCAAAAGGCTTGTTAACTCAACCCTAGTTCCAACTATGTTCCATGGAGGCTCTACCTTTGGGTACCTGAGCACTCCCTCCCTCTGAAAATAAGAAAAACAAAGTAGAGTAAGATAAGTGTACTTTTATTGAAATCCTATGAGTCATAGTCATAGTTACAGCTGTTAACTCACTGGAATAGCTCTTAGAGATGAAAGATGCAGCTGCTCTGGAGACCCAGGGCCTGATTCTGTTCTCACACCAGGGTAAATAGAGTAACTCCAGTCAAACCAAAGAAGTTATACCAGTGTAAAGCTCAGGTAAGTCAGAGCAGAGTCAAGCCCCCAGACTTGCACTGGGGGGCTCCAAAGCAGCAGCAGCTGCTGGATTTCATTGAACAACCATGCCAGCATCTATACTTAAAGAGCATCTGCGAACCTAAAGCAAATTAGAGGGCCCCATCTAAAATTTAGACCTGGAGTAGCAACTGACAATATTCTTGAATCAGCCAAGGTTCACTGAAAATTTGTTTATGGCTGCAAGTTCTCCATGGAACATATTTGAGATTTCCCTCCCCCACTCTAGCTGGATATCTGTGAACATTTCTAGGCTGTTTGTAATGCGCAGCTAAGTTCTAATTATTTGAAACATCTGGATAACTGGAAAAAGCAACAGAGAGTCCTGTGGCACCTTTAAGACTAACAGAAGTATTGGAGCATAAGCTTTCGTGGGTGAATGCCCACTTCATCAGACACAAGTAATGGAAATTTCCAGAGGCAGGTATAAATCAGTATGGAGATAACGAGGTTAGTTCAATCAGGGAGGGTGAGGTGCTCTGCTGAGGTGTGAACACCAAGGGAGGAGAAACTGCTTCTGTAGTTGGATAGCCATTCACAGTCTTTGTTTAATCCTGATCTGATGGTGTCAAATTTGCAAATGAACTGGAGCTCAGCAGTTTCTCTTTGGAGTCTGGTCCTGAAGTTTTTTTGTTGTAAGATGGCTACCTTTACATCTGCTATTGTGTGGCCAGGGAGGTTGAAGTGTTCTCCTACAGGTTTTTGTATATTGCCATTCCTGATATCTGACTTGTGTCCATTTATCCTTTTGCGTAGTGACTGTCCAGTTTGGCCAATGTACATAGCAGAGGGGCATTGCTGGCACATGATGGCATATATAACATTGGTGGACGTGCAGGTGAATGAGCCGGTGATGTTGTAGCTGATCTATCAACCTCATGAAGAAACTTGCACAAATACAGACAGATATCATCTCCCTTTCCAAATGCAAACGGATGGCCATCATACCAAATGGACTGAAGGTGAAAAATCCATTGCTATCTACATACTGCACAGACCACAGTGAGAGATTATGCCATACACTATCAAAGAAACTGAGGAACCACCTGATCAGCATCCTATACAGCAAACAGAAAAACATCAAGAAAGAGCTCTCCAACCTGGAGACTTTCATAAATAACCAACCCTCCACACAAATGGACTTTACTAAAATAAGACAGGAGATCTACATTACACACTTCACCTCTCTACAAAGGAAAAAGGACCGTAAGCTGTCTAAAATCCTACCTGCCATATGGGGCCACAACAGGGGTACCCCTAACTCACCCAGCAATATCGTCAATTTATCCAGCTACACACTCAACCCAGCCGAAGAGTCTGTCCTATCTCGGGGACTCTCTTTTTGCCCCAGCACCCCCACGAACATGATACAGTTCTGCGGTGATCTGGAAGCCTACTTTCACCGCCTCCGACTCAAAGAATACTTTCAAGGTAACATTGAACAGCGCACTGATACACAGATACCCTCCCACCAACAACACAGGAAGAAGAACTCCACATGGACTCCTCCTGAGGGTCGAAATGACAGTCTGGACCTATACATAGAATGTTTCCGCCGACGTGCACAGGCAGAAATTGTGGAAAAACAACATCGCTTGCCTCATAACCTAAGTCGTGCAGAACGCAATGCCATCCACAGCCTCAGAAACCACCCTGACATTATCATCAAAGAGGCTGATAAAGGAGGTGCTGTTGTCATCATGAACAGGTCTGACTACCAGAAGGAGGCTGCCAGACAACTCTCCAATACCAAATTCTACAGGCCACTTTCCTCAGATCCCACTGAGGAATACACTAAGAAACTGCACCATCTACTCAGGACACTCCCTACACTAACACAGAAACAAATCAACATACCCTTAGAGCCCCGACCGGGGTTATTCTATCTACTACCCAAGATCCACAAACCTGGAAATCCTGGACGCCCCATCATCTCGGGCATTGGCACTCTCACTGAAGGACTGTCTGGATATGTGGACTCCCTACTCAGACCCTACGCCACCAGCACTCCCAGCTATCTCCGTGACACCACAGATTTCCTGAGAAAACTACAATGCATTGGTGACCTCCCAGAAAACACCATCCTAGCCACCATGGATGTAGAGGCTCTCTACACAAACATCACACACACAGATGGAATACAAGCTGTCAGGAACAGTATCCCTGATGATGACACAGCACAACTTATTGCTGAGCTCTGTGACTTTATCCTCACGCACAATTATTTCAAATTTGGTGACAATATATACCTCCAGACCAGTGGCACCGCCATGGGCACCCGCATGGCCCCACAATATGCCAACATTTTTATGGCTGACCTGGAACAACGCTTTCTCAGCTCTCGTCCACTCATGCCCCTTCTCTACCTACGCTACATTGATGACATCTTCATCATCTGGACCCATGGGAAGGAGACCCTGGAAGAATTCCACCATGATTTCAACAGCTTCCACCCCACCATCAACCTCAGCCTGGACCAATCTACATGGGAGGTCCACTTCCTAGACACCACAGTACAAATAAGCGATGGCCACGTTAACACCACCCTATACCGAAAACCCACCGACCGCTACGCCTACCTTCATGCCTCCAGCTTCCACCCCAGACACACCACACGATCCATCGTCTACAGCCAAGCGCTGAGGTACAACCGCATCTGCTCCAACCCCTCAGACAGAGACCAACACCTACAAGATCTTCACCAAGCATTCTCAAAACTACGATACCCACACAAGGAAATAAAGAAACAAATCAACAGAGCCAGATGTGTACCCAAAGCCTCCTGCTACAAGACAGGCCCAAAAAAGAAACCAACAGAACTCCACTGGCCATCACCTACAGTCCTCAGCTTAAACCTCTCCAACGCATCATCAGTGATCTACAACCCATCCTGGACAATGATCCCTCACTTTCACAGACCTTGGGAGGCAGTCCAGTCCTCGCCCACAGACAACCCGCCAACCTTAAGCATATTCTCACCAGCAACCACGCACCGCACCATAACAACTCTAACTCAGGAACCAACCCATGCAACAAACCTCAATGCCAATTCTGCCCACATATCTACACCAGCAACACCATCACAGGACCTAACCAGATCAGCTACAACATCACCGGCTCATTCACCTGCACGTCCACCAACGTTATATATGCCATCATGTGCCAGCAATGCCCCTCTGCTATGTACATTGGCCAAACTGGACAGTCACTACGCAAAAGGATAAATGGACACAAGTCAGATATCAGGAATGGCAATATACAAAAACCTGTAGGAGAACACTTCAACCTCCCTGGCCACACAATAGCAGATGTAAAGGTAGCCATCTTACAGCAAAAAACCGTCAGGACCAGACTCCAAAGAGAAACTGCTGAGCTCCAGTTCATTTGCAAATTTGACACCATCAGATCAGGATTAAACAGACTGTGAATGGCTATTCAACTACAGAAGCAGTTTCTCCTCCCTTGGTGTTCACACCTCAACTGCTAGCAGAGCACCTCACCCTCCCTGATTGAACTAACCTCGTTATCTCCATACTGATTTATACCTGCCTCTGGAAATTTCCATTACTTGCGTCTGATGAAGTGGGCATTCACCCACGAAAGCTTATGCTCCAATACTTCTGTTAGTCTTAAAGGTGCCACAGGACCCTCTGTTGCTTTTTACAGATTCAGACTAACACGGCTACCCCTCTGATACTGGATAACTGGAGTTACAGATAAATGAAATCCATTTCTATATGAATTTTGGATTTGTGGAGAGGGGTGATGAATCTACATTTGGGATCTTCTGAAATTCAGATAATTAGAGTTTACATGCATTTTGAATATGAGCCTGGTTTGTTGGGATAAAGGTCAGGGTACTTGACTCAAGTCAGATGGTAGAAATTACATGGTACTGCTGCTCGGTCTGGATTGGCTGAGCCTATCTCATGTGATCAGGAGGGTCAGCACAGCACAGCAAAAGTCCATTTCTGTCAGTTTCTCAAAAAGAAAAAAGAAGCCGAATTTCAGTTGAATTGTCTGTTCTAGCTGGAAAAATCTAACTTTTCCCTCTCAGCCCCCAAACACTCCCCAACAATAACAACCCCACCACACACACACACACACACACACACACACACACACACACACACACACACACACACACACACACACTCTTACTTTCTCCTAGTCTAGCCCCTGTGGCTGGCTGGCAGGCAGGCAGGCATTGGCCTAGTTAGCACAGTTATTACCTTCTGTAATTCCTTTAGGATCTGACTTTATATTTGGCCTAGCAGTTACTCTAGTTATTACAAAGGGATATGTATACATTCTCTTGTGATATCAGCCTGAGGCCTATAGCATATTATTGCTGGATAGAAGCCTACACACAGTACACTCTTGTAATTTCCTCAGTTATTGGGAAGTATTTTTAGTATTGTTACAATTTAACATTTAATCTGATAGAATTATGTTCTATTTTTATAGGGGAAATGTGTTGATACAGTAGATAGGAGTTAAACATCAGACTGAAGATGTAGTGCATTATTCCTTGCAGGGCCGTCTCTAGGCACCAGCAAAACAAGCTGGTGCTTGGAGCGGCACATTTTTAGGGGCGGCATGGCCGGCGCCAGAATGCCGCCCCTAAAAATGTGCCCCAGGCCGCCCTAGCTCACCTCCGCTGCTGCTGGCGCGTGAAACAGCTATTTCGCACGCCGCGGCCGCTGGGGTCTCCCCCTCCCTCCCAGGCTCTCAAACCTGGGAGCGAGGGGGAGATCCCGAGCGGCCGCGGCGCGCGAAACAGCCATTTCGCGCGCCGCTACTCCCCCTCCCTCCCAGGCTTGAGAGCCTGGGAGGGAGGGGGAGAAGCGGCGCCCACACCGTGGCCACTCGGCGTCTCCCCCTCCCTCCCTCCCTCCCAGGCTCTCAAACCTGGGAGGGAGGGGGAGACTCCGAGTGGCCGCGGCGCGGGCGCCGCTTCTCCCCCTCCCTCCCTCCTAGGCTTGAGAGCCTGGGGGGAGGAGGCAAGGCTGGGGATTTGGGGAAGGGGCGGAGTTGAGGCGGGGCCGGGGGTGGGGTAATTAAAAAACAGGGAGGGGGGGGCGGCCAAAATTGTTTTTGCTTTGGGCGGCAAAAATCCTAGAGCCGGCCCTGATTCCTTGATGGCATTTGGGGCGTGGGATGGGAAGCAGGGTGGGGAGAGAGCCCCTCCAAGCCTTACCAGTTACATTGCATGTCATCATATCAATCAGTCCATCATTCTATCTATCAGATATTTTATTATTAGATACTAGAAGCTGAAATGTGAGTTGGATTTGTCTGGGCCTTTATATCTGATATCCATATGTGGTGGTGGTAGAACAGTAGTTACTGGAGTCAGTGGACACTGACTGCTATCATATGCTGGTGGTATGAACATTTTATAACCCTAGCCAATGTCAGGTGATTGGGGCTAGAAAATACAGTTCAGACTCACTTGTCAGCACCCGTGCATAACTCACCTTTATTCCACGGTGTAAGAAGAAAATTAAATCTTTGGCAAAAAATGGAGGAGATGAAGCCACTTGAATCTCCCTCTCTGAAGGGAACCTAGTAGATAGCTGTAAGAGGATGGTTGCAGTGCTTCCAATTTTTCCCGGAAGCAAATATCATTATCAGGCAAGGAAAGGCTTACATCTGGCAGGTCCAGAGGCACTAGAGTGCTAAAGGTCGACGTAACAATTGCGGATTGTTTTCTTTTCTAAAACTTTTGATTTGCTCATCTTCAGTCCTGTGACTGTCTGGGTTTAGTGCACAGGTCAGATTCAGCAGTGATTTGGCAACACTAGCAACACTGCCTCTTGCAGGCTCAGAGGCTGACTACACGTGCGCAACAAACCACAGTCTTGGGTAAAAATGAACATGGGATTGTATGTTGGCACATTGTTTATGAATATGTGGCTGTGATGCATGAACAAAACCAGACTCCAGGGATCACTCAAAAGAATATTGTATGATTTGGAATTTGGAGGCAGAAGTGTCCGGGATGGTTGGTAGGGGAGATGATTGTTTAAAGACATTTAAAAATGTTTATGGAGATTTTAGATTTCTTCCAAAAGTCCCTTTTGAATGTTCAGGAATCTTTATCTGATGGTCTAGTTTGTGTGTATGCTATCACTGCTACCCACTGCCTGGTGGGTGTCACTCCTGTTCATGTGCATCATTTCTGTTTACCAAGAGAGTTAGCAAAGCTGCTCCTTTAATTCACCAGATACAGGACTGAATTTTGAAGATGAAATTTGTGATTTCTATTCCTGATGCCATGTGTATGCAGTTGGGTTGACTTCTGCAGTAATTATACGTTTGAGGCCATGGATCATTAAACACATTTCAAACAAGCAGCTCCAGTAGAAATATGCATGCAGATGTGTATTCTCTATATCTTGGGACTGCACCTGAATTCAACCTCAGAATGACCTTGGCAGCCTGGAGATAACTTCGGATTGGAAAATTTCAGTGCTACCTGCAAAACCAGATATTTTTGAAATGACTGAAAACCATCTCTGGTAAAATTTGCAATTATTGCAAGAAGTCATTGGTCCGGAGAGAGTGAGTGAGTGTGTGAGAATGATTCTGTAGTCCAGAGGCTATAATACCCCCTGCTCCAATGAATATTCAATTATTTATGCAAAGTGGAACAGCTTCAGCAGAATAGACTGAGAGAGCCCTGCTCCACAGGCCAGTGGTTAGGGCATTCTCCTGATACATGATGTGGGAGACCTTAATTCAAATCCCTGCCTTGTATCAGGCAGAGAGGGGAATAGAATCTGTGTCTTCCCACATCCTGGGTGAATGCTCCAATGATTAGGCTAAAGGTTATAAGTGGGGAAGGGAGGGGATGGATACTGGCTATTCTTCTGGCCATTTTCTGTGAGTTTAGCCAAGCTCTGAATGCATCTTGGACTGGTCGCTGAAGGCAAGCTAGGTGGGGAATGTCTCATTTGTGAATACCACTAAGGTTTGGGCATAAGTAAGGTGGAGAGTTGCTGGGGGGACTTAAGCAGCTGTATGTGTGCTCATCCACTGAAATTTAGGCACCAAGGGGAACTTTAATGATGGAAACCCAGGCACCTACAGGGTTAGGCTGAGCAGCGGTTTTGTGAATGTCAGTGGTGCCTCAATGTTGGACATAGGCACTTAAAATGTCTGTTAGGCATCTAAGTTCCCCTTTTGAATCCCACCCTTAATGAAAGCCCTGGAGGTGATGGGAAGAGCAAAAGATTTCCCCCTCCCTTATATGAATAGGGCAGTTCATTATGGGGGAAATATTTGTGAACAAAATGCTAGTCAAATACTTCTAGGATTATGTATTGAAACCCATCCAATGGTAACCTAGAAATATT
Source organism: Emys orbicularis (assembly GCF_028017835.1). NCBI lineage: Eukaryota > Metazoa > Chordata > Testudines > Emydidae > Emys > Emys orbicularis. The sequence continues at coordinate 46,665,842 of NC_088684.1, read as the reverse complement.
GTAAACTTATTTTGTGTAATTTAAGCCATTAAATACATTTTGCCTCTTCAGTGGTACATAATTTCACACATTACAACAATTGCACTGGCCTGAATCATTAGTTAATCAATTCTGCAACATTTTTAATTAATGGCCATCCATCTATAGAAGCACCATGCAAAGGGAATGGTTTTCCCCTACACACTGTAAGTAAAGCACCAGTGACAATGTTAGAATAGATTCCTAGATTTTAAGACAAGAAGGGACCATTATGATCATCTAGGGCTTCTAGGCAGATCTCCTGGAGAACATGGAATGTCACTCAGTGATGCCTTGATCACGACCACTAACCTGAAGTTGAAGTAAAGCGATTTCTTTTATAAAGAGACATCCAATTTTGATTTAATGATTCCAAGTAATGGGGAGATTAATAGGTATGAGACCAAAAGGCAGGAAAGTAGTAACTAATTAACTACTAGAATCAAAATGACTATAACCACAACACTTAGCTAAAAAGAGAAAATTCTACAACAAATTATTAGTATGTGTCAAAGTGCTTTTTGCGGAGAGCATGAGACACTGGAAAAAAGCCTTGGTAAAGAATACTATTTCCTTATCTCAAGCACCTGTGCATCTCTGCAGTTAGGTTGTTTGCTCTTTAACTTGGAAGTATAAAGTGTCTGGACAGTGCTATTAGAGCTAATTATTTTCTAGAGTCCCTGCTGCACAGTCAGCAGGAATACTTTTACAGTTCTCTTTTATGAGCTTTTGGAGACATAAACACCTCCATAGGTTTCAGTGCTGTGTTGTATGACAATTAGTAGCTGGGCGGGGGAGAGTGTCTAAGCAGTAAATACACCAGCAATCTGATTACAGAGAAAGATCTGAAACAACAGTTACTTCGATGGAAAGTTCAACAGTTGTCTTTGCACTAGTTGGTGCAGCTTTTCAATAAGAACTGGAAATAGTTCTTGTATATCAACATCCTGGTATGAGAAAATTTTAAAAATGAAAAAGAATAGAGATCAATGGTAGGAGGCACCAACCGCAAAAATGTGTCTCCCTGCTAAAAGTTGTACCTTCTTATATACAAAACCTTTCATCTCTAGGTAACTGGTCCAGACCCAACCCTTGGCAGTAATGATAAAAAAAAAGGTATAAAACGATGTGGGAAGATGAGGCCTTGAAACATAAACCCTTGTATCAGAGACCCGGTATGAGGCCTAAGGCCTGAACTAAAGTAATGGTCAAGACTTTGCTAACATAAAGCAAAGTTAAGCTGTGAGCCAGAGGCAAGCCCTGCTCACAGAAGCTGGCAAGGAAAGGGATGATGTTGCAAAAATATACATACCTAAAAGGTACCGGACACTAGAGATACCAGAACACTCCGATACTTGCACATTCCACACACATAACAAGGAACAGGCTGACCCATCCTAAAGACAGGGGCAAAAGGGTAATATGATGGATAGAGTTGTTTTGTTCGAACCAACATGTACAAGGTGAGAGGCGGCACCTTGCTACGAGGAGGGGTTGCACCTCAATACATCAGGAATGCTGTGTAACTTATTTGTACCTGTGTATAAGAATGCATTCCTGGAGAGTGTGTCTCTGTCCAGCCTAGGCGGCAGAGGAGTGTCCTGCCACTGACTGAGCTGTGTCCATTGTCAGGGAGCACATATGTACTAGCAGAACTGTAGATATCTGATCCAGGGAGCTAGAGACTGTGTTTCATTTGGCAATAAACTTGGCCGGGTGCCTTCGTACCTTCTTGGAGTCTGTGGTCATTGGGGGTTCTCTCGCGGGCTACTTTGTCGGCGATCTGCAGAGCCTGAGCAGTACACAGAGGGAACATACACATGCAGCCGACGGTTATCAACATTGAACAGACCAGAGCACCATACTGGTGACGTCTGACAACAAATGATGGCTATTTTTTGACTTATTGGAAATATATTTCTGGTCCCTGTTCAGTTCCTTATGAGCAGAGAACTCTACATCACAAAATCCACTTCCCCACCTGGCACTCATTGGCCTGGTTGTTGAAAGCCTCAATAGAGACACGAAGGCTAACTATCCCTGTCAGCTATGAGATGGTCCATTTAAGCCAGGGTTGAGGGAAATTGGCAGGTCTGTTTAAGGGAAGCCTGCCTTCAGGCTAACCTTCTTCTATTAATAAATGGAAGATATCTGTCTCCTGCTCTGCCAATCTGGCACTTAAAATGTGAAGAGTGTCTGGTAACATCAAGATATACCGTATCTCCAGCTCTGGAGAATTTACAGTAGACATTGGGGCTGGGAGGCAAAGTATTATTTAAAAAGTGGCATGTTAATAGAAATATATTTTATAGATCAATCATAGCCATGAGAGCCTTAGAAGTGAAGGAAATATGATTTCTATATCAAACGTCTGTCAATGCAGAAATGTTCTTAGTAAGTACCTAACATTTACTGTTGACTATGTAATAATGTTATCAGGATCACATTAGCAGTGAAATACATAACTATTGCATGAAAGAGCACCTGGTATCCTTGCCACAATCTCTTTCTGCTTCCATACGTCCATAAATACTTTCCCTAGCACATGGAAAAGAAGAGCATAGCTCCATAGTGAACATGAAGGCAAAAGCTGTTTAAACGAAACATAAGAACGGCCCTACTGGGTCAGACCAAAGGTCCATCTTGCCCAGTATCCTGTCTACTGACAGTGGCCAATGCCAGGTGCCCCAGAGGGAGTGAACCTAACAGGTAATGATCAAGTGATCTCTCTCCTGCCATCCGCCTCCACCCTCTGACAAACAGAAGCTAGGGACACCATTCCTTACCCATCCTGGCTAATAGCCATCAATGGACTTAACCTCCATGATTCCTGGTCCTCTGCTTATGTGGGCAGGAGTGTAGAGGGGCATAAGAACAGAAAGGATAAGGAGCTAATCCTGAAGTCCTTCCTTGCTCAGGCCCAGATTGCTCCTTCACACAGAGATAGTCACTAACAGGAGAGGAATTCAAAGTCCTATAGATGTCTTATAGGAGTGAGATCTCCCCACCTGCAGATCTGCAGGGAAAGGACCTCAAGTATGTCAAGGCAGGAGCCAGCTGCCAATGATATTTCTGATTTTTATGCTAGTCCATGACCCTCTCCGCCACCTCCCAGCCTTCTGTCAACACAACATAGCTGGATTGCCCTAAGGCTGCTCAACAGCAGTCAGATAAGGGACCTTGGGATAGTTAATACTGCTTCAGCCAGCATTAACTCTCATTCCATTGTCATGATGCTTACAAATCACTCCTGCCTGATGTGATGGAACTGGAATGGCTCTGTAATAACTTATGAATACTATATGTTGACCTGGCTATTGAGTTGTTTACCATATTACTATATTGGTTTAGTTTAATAGGGGGCTGTAAGGAAAACCAACCAGGAAGGGAAAGAATGACTCAAGATAAGCCACTTCTTCACAAATACTGCAAGGTTATTAAGGGAGAGTGCCAGGACAGGAAAAAGCCCAGGAACACAGGAGAGCAAAAGGAAGATAGCAGTTTGAAAAAGAGCACTCTCTCCAGAGCGGGGAGTTGTTCGAGGGGAGCAGACTGACACCAGCACCTGCTGGGTTGTCTGAAGAAGTTAGGCCTGCCTAGGCTGCCAACGGGGGGTGATAAGAATTTAGGTAAGAGACATGCATGTAGTAGACTGGCTGAGGGTTAAAGTTCTTTTTCTCTAATGCTTGCTGGGTAAGCGTGGTTGATACACAGGATACTGTAGCCCAGGGCTGGTCTAAGAGGGGGGAATTGTGGTTCCACCACAGGAGAGGTAAAGGGGTGCCCTCAGGGGGGACAGAGGTGCAGACAGTCCTGTAACTGTGACACCTGGCCTTGGTTAGGCACCTGGAGACTTGTGACTTCTGCTGTTCTGCTAAACTTTGTTTATTTTAGTGTAACATTAACCTTGCAACTCACTCCCACCCATTTTCAGATTTATCAACCTGTTGCAGCCTGTCTGACATGGACATTGTGAGCTGTCTGTGGCAGGGGCTGTCTTCTTGTTAACTGCACAGTATTTAGCAAAATGGGGCCTGATCCTTGACTAGGATTCCAGGGTAATATAATATAAAAAGAATTCCTGTTATAATTAGCATTGGGCTACCCCTAGATGGTGCTATGGAGCACGACCAGACCCTCACTCTGCCCTTTTCACCTCTCACCCCATCACCAAACTCTCCAATTCTTTTCTGAGCAGAGTCCCAGTGGAACAGTTCTGCCTGGAAGGGGGAACTGGGCCTGGAGTGAAATCCTTATAGTGTACAGATCCCTGGAATAGGGGCTGAGCCTTAATTTCTACTTAGTCCTTATTGAGATAAAATTCCCACAGACTCAGTAGGAGTATTGCCTGAATAAACACCTCTGGGTTTGTCCCATAAAGCTGTTACATTTTAAAATATATCTTAAAGATATGTTGCCTCATCTAGAAATTCACACTGAAAATCTGCAGAGTCATATAAGATCTTTATAAGGGTTTGAAAGCTGACGGCTGTATTGCAAAATAGCCTTTCTCCCACATTCATGTTCAGATCTCAGGCACTGAAATTGCTGAGTCAAGGGGCGCATGAAACTTTTGGAAACTGAGCGGCCTGGTGTTTGACCTGGTAAAATGTGCAGGATGTTTAAAAAGGATGATGAGATGGTTGTATGCTGTTCTGCTCGCCGAAGGAAAGGATAGAAAGGGTGAAGGTGGATGCAAACTGGAAACACTGGCTTGTTTGAATTTGTATTGAGAGTTTTGTTTATGATCTTCTGTATGAACAGCAGTGTATGACTCAATAAAAGAAATTGCTTGATTCTTTTTTAAGACATTGCTATTGTATTTAGTGTTGGCACTTGGGTTAAACTCCGCAATTTGGAATCATAGAATCGGAGTTGAATCAATACACTAACATAAATGAACCTTTTTCCTAGAAGCAGATAACATGAAATTATCTCTCTGATTGAGCTAACTGAATCTATATTTAATGTCCCATGCCCCTTCACCATGCTGTTAGCCTGACAATAGCATCTGGTTTTATAGTAATGTCAGTGATAAATGGAAACTCAGGGACCTTAAACTCTCATTTGTTCCCAGCTTTTAAGAGTTTGTTCCACAGCGGAAGTGTGTGTGACTGGGGCAAGGTGCAAAATGAGCCAAGACGGAGGGGAATGCAGTAACTTATTAAGGGATTTGTCAGTGAAATACTGTAATCTTCTACCTATCCTGCACACTCACTCTGTGTAAAATAATTGTTAGATTCTGGAAATAAACCACCACAAAGCGATAGGGAAGCTGGATACTGTTATTTATGTCCCCTTCTAGCAGTAAGATTTTGGGAGGCCAAAAGCTGTTACGGAAGATAAGTCCCTGATTCCTTTTAATCTTCACAGCTATGGCTGACTTCCATCTCACCTTCTGAACAGAAAGTTGCACACTACGCTATTGAGGAAGTTTTCAAGGTTTATGTTTAGGAAACTGATGTGGTGGCATTTTGTTTCCCCTCCTGCTCTCTTTTTTCAGTAACAATACCCCAGCTGCAGTATTTACAGTTAAGTGAAAGGCACTGCAGGTATAGTGTGACACAGAAAGGTTAGGCTAAAGACATCTCAGGTATAGCGGAAGGCAGGAAGGGCAGGCTAAAGATACTGCTGTGGAAGATCGTGTAATGTAGGAGGCTGTGCTGGCCAGTGGCCACAGCTATCTAGTTTCCCTTCCCAATAAATTAATGGCTCTTTTCTTTATTGTCACCTTTTTTTTTTCATTATCATAAGAAAATCTCTGATTCTGGCTAAATAGCTTCACCTATGCATAAATTAAGGGGATCATCCTAGTGTGGTAATGTTTTCTTCTCCTAAGTAGGAATGCAGAGGAAATTCCTATTTACCTAATACAGACTGCTGCTGTTTGTTAATCTATTAGCATCTTCAAAGCACCTATTCAGAGTTTGACTCCATGGGCCGCACTTTCTAAGGTGTGCTGGTGACTAATTTCCCAATGGAGGAGTAAGTGGATGGCATGAAGCTTGGTATTATTTTGTTTGAGAGTTAAAATACAGAGGGAGAGCAGAGATTCTCTCCTCTCCTTCAAACTTAGGTCATTACAGGAGACTCAAGCTGACATTCTGACATCATAAGTGAAATAAATTATCCAAGTCTCTGGGAGTAATTGTCCATGGCACAAAACAGCCACACAACTCAGCCCAGATGATTTAGAACTGATAAAGCAAGGGTTCTGCAGGTAGAGGGGGATCTGCATCCATGGAGATACATGGCAAAACCTGCTTGCTATAGGGTTCTAGCCATGCAATTCTAGGCAGCGTGGCTTACGAATAAAATTGGCTGATGGCCTTATTGATTCAGATACTATGGTGATGAATGCAGTATAAGAACCTATTTAGAATGGATTAGAATAGAATTTATCCAGTGTGTTAAATCCAAATATTCTTAAGGGGTCAGGTAGGAGGAGATAAAAGTGGTTCTTTCTTTTCCTTTCGCTCTCTTAACTTTGCATTTCCCCTCTATTTTATCACAGTCCCTACCCCCAGCTCCCAACCCTACTCTGATTCACTCCCTAGTGTGAAAAAAAGACTAAATAGGAATATCAGTTCATCTTCCTTTCAGTTTTAACAGACAAACAGAGATGTAAGGGCTATGGAAAATATAGCAATTTAAAACAATTTTGATTAATTATTTTTACCACATTTTACCCTGACCTTCAAACCTTTCTTCCACTGCAGTAATTCACAAGGGGGGCTTTTGTAAAGCCAAAAGCAATTTTCCTGGTATAAAATGAACCTGCTTTTCATGCAGACACAGAGGCTAGGTAATGGGACATGGATCTTTTCACTTTCAAGTCAGTGAATCAAATCTGACCCAAGGCCAAAAATCTTTACATTCTAATAGCTGCCCAGCAGCCAGTCTGACGTGAGTTGGTGATCTCAGTCCATTTCTTAATGGAAAGGTGTCCTCACCATAAAAATACCCAATGTCACAACTGGTTTCTTTGTTGGCAGTTTCAGCAGAGAGACCAAAGTCTGAATGAGCCCCAGAGAATGAATTACCTTAGCAGTGATCCTGTTCAGACTGGACTAACCCACACTGATGGGAATCCAATTACCAGTTCACTGTCAGTCCAGGGCTTTTTAATTCACTAGCAGACAAAACTGCCTCTCACTAGAAACTCAGGTCTGGTCTACACTCCAGACTTACATCGGTATAACTACATTGCTCAGGGGTGTAATAATCCACACCTCTGAGCGACATAGTTGTACTGACCTAACCCCTGGTGTAGGCAGCGCTATGTTGGAGGGAGAGCTTCTCTCCCGTCAACAGAGCTACCGCTTCTCAGGGAGGTGGATTAAGTATGGGCGGGAGAGCTCTCTCCTGTCAGCATAAAGTGTCTTCATTAAAGCACTACAGTGGTGCAGCTGCGCCAGTGCAGACCTGCCCTCACAGTTAGCACTTGTTATTTATACAGCTCTCAGAAGGGTGCTAGGCGCTTCCCAGGACAAAGAGAAAGTCCAAATCACTGCCTCCGTGTTTTTTTACAATCTAACAACATAATCAAAACTCAGCAATGAAGATGTTTTTTTCCGAAACCAGCCAAAAGTTCATTCCTTTACTTCACATGCAACTCTTGTTTGAATCACATTAGTATATAATTGCATAATATGAAAGAGCTGCATTCCTGGGGAGGTGGGGGAGTCATCCATTGCTATCTGTCATTCATTCTGGGTCTTGAATCTCTCTATTTTTGTGCTTCCTGACTTATTAAGCTAAAGCTGACACCAGCTGTGTAAAATGGCACAAAATTGCTATTCTTCCACAAAAAGTGAGTCATTGACATGACTAAAAGAAATAAGATTATCTTTCCAAACAGACACTAAATAAAAAGAGTGGGAATACAAAATGGAAAAATCAGCACTTCTTTAAAAAAAATCCCCCCAAACTTTTGTTTACTTTCAATCTTGCACAATATGGACCTGACTGAAGAAGTGCTGGGCACTTACAGCTGCTATAGAAATCAGTGGGGTTTTCAAATAGTCAGCATGTCTCTGGCTTAGGCCCAGTAAAAATTAAAAGTAAGGTATGGCAAAGCACTTGGGATAAGATTAGTACCAGCTGAAGCCTTCACCCAAAATTTGAGTTGACTCTTTAATAGAGTTTGGAAAATGTATTTTATATTCTTACCCACCTCATATCGTCTTCATTTTTTGGTGCCTCTGTGTATGTTCCAGACAAGACTGGTAGCAGCAGTACCTAAATACCATGAGAAAGCTTGGTCTCATGGGGTCTAGACCACGCTATAAAGTTCAGGGCCCCGACGATCCCTTGGAGCCCCCGGCATGATTTTACATGTCCCCCAGGAATGAAAATGTGGTTCTTAGATGTTCCACAATTGATTTCCAGTATAGCAGCAGCATGAATGGGATCAGGCCAAATCCAGATCTGCTGTGATCGGAGAGTTATAAGTAAAACTATTCTAGCAGGAGAGTACTTACTGCATCGATTGATGAATTAATCAACAGAATTTGTAAGAGCCTCAATGTATGCAAAGCTTGCTCTATGCTTGGGGTCTTACCAGATCCTCTTGGCAGGAGATTCTGGATATTTAACTGCCTTTAACTTTCACCATGGACCTTACACTCCAACCTGCATAGAAAGAGAGAAGTTACTCCAAATAGATAGGTGGCTTTTAAAGAGCTACTCCTTATCCTTGCCTTGTACTATGGGATAGGTGGGGGTGTAGAAGGAATTGGGCTACTAAACTATATGTAGGCCAAGGATCTATAGGTAAAACTGACAGAAGACTCTTAAGCTGAGGCACTATGCAGCTATTGTACATGCCACATTTATCTTTGTTCTCCATCTGTATCAGCAGCACGGGGGCTCTTTTACTGCTATTGATTCCTCCTGAAAACCAAAGGGGCCAACTGGCACGGGTTTTGCAGGACCCAAAGACTGGCTTTGACCACCATCAAACCTAGGTGATGTTCAAAATCCAAACTTGCTCCTAGATCAGAATTTACCAATGACCCCTAACTCTATACTGTGCTGAAATGCAGGCTGGACTACTGGAGGAAGGATTGATGGTAAATGCTAGCAGGGATATGTTCCTTTGCACATGACTTCAGCCTGATTGGCCATGCCCCCTTAATATGAAAAGAGCTAGTTGATGCATTTGTTCTATCTGCTTTCCCCTGGATTTTATTCCCCCTGTGTTCTTTTGGCAGATACTCAAGGAGGGAAAGAAGCTGTCTGCCAGCACTCCTTCCCCTGCCCCTCAGGTCTAGCCAGAAATACTGGTCTTATGCTGGCTGTTTCTGTTGTTTCCTGAATGTTTGAATCTAATGTGAAAGCACTTGATCTGTCAGCTACAACTCCCTGGGCCAAGATATTAAATATTTGATTGACTTCTCATTATATCACCAAATAAATTGTATAGAGATGAATGAACTTCCCTTAGTTCCTCTCCCCTCCCCCCCACAAAAATCAACCAAGATGAGTCTGGTTCCCTCCCTCAACACCATAAAGCCAATTTTATTACAGCTACTGATTTGTGCTCTTACTGGCCTATTTCTGTTACAATATATTATTTCGTATATTCTATGGATCATCCCCCAGGCTTTGATTTCTGACAGCAGACTTGGCCTCACTTCATCAATGAAGATTGTAAAGGTTACAGGCAGGATTCCTGCTGAGTTAACGACTGGCAGATCATTACAGCTTTCATCAGGCTTAGTGGAGAAAGAAATGCTGAAATGTGCCCACTGCCATATCTCCTCAAGTGTGATGTCATCCGATTTTACACGTAGCGCAGAGTCTAGCATGGTAGGACTAAGCTAGAAGCTCTCCAAGGAAAATCCATGGAGGCACAGAGAGTGGTGTTTATGATTCAACAGGTGACACTTTTGACTTGACCCAGTATCAAGCCACTGCCTTCACCAGTTATGCAGTGCAGCGCTATGGGGGTTGCTGTCTTTCATGTAAGGTGTAACACTTGAATCCCAATTTTCCTTAAAATTTATAGGCATTTTTTGCAAGAGAAAACATAGAGCCAGATTCAGCCAGAGATTTGGGAGAGGTCTGTAAAGTGCTGGAATAAGACTAGATTGGGGGGAGTTTCTGGAGTAATTGTTGGCATAACAAAACTCCGATCATTCATATATAATGCAAGTAAAAATATATTTTCTACTAGTATCAGCAAAAACATGGGACAGCATCAAAGACTGTAAGGGTTAACTCTATGGATGGGAAGACTCACTTTGCTAGAACCCACTCAAAAATTACAGAGTGAATTCTGGCCAAATTGAAGTTTAAAGGCAAACCCCCCATTGACTTCAATAGGCCCAGGATTTCACCCGCAGGTCCTAAATTTAGAAGAGAACTTGAACTATTCATGTACAGCAAAATGTGAGATCTGAGTTGTTGGAATTTAGCCTCAGCCCCAGACATCCCGACTTTTTGGCACCAGTTGGCAAGAGCAACCAGGACAAATGCCCAGTTTTGCCCAAAAGGGGCTTGGGGGGGTGAGCAGTGGGGCTCAGGCCAACCCTGCACACGGAAGGAGGGGGGCTTGGGCAAGTGGCTCAGGCCAGCCCTGCACAGGGGGGACGGAGAGGCTTGGGCCAGCTCTACATCACACAGGGGGAAGGGCTCTCAGGCCAGCTCTGTGCAGAGGCCAGGAGTATGGTCACCCTACCACAGGCTCCATCTTCTGGCTAGGCCAGGGGCGGGGCCTCAGAGGGAAGAGGAGGAGCAGGGGGTGGGCCAGAGTTCCGGCACACCTGCAGGGTCCCCAAATTGGTCGGGGCCCCTGGGCCTGGGCCCCCTCAGCCAGTGTGGTAATCCACCACTGGAAACAAGGGCACAGAGCTCTTGCAAGCTGAGAAAGATGGGTCCTTCAATTAAAGGGGGATCGATGTCTCTGGAAACTGAATATAGGTGAGAAACCTGCTTAGGTAAAGATTGTACCTTGCTAGACTAAGCTTTCGACTTTTAGATGTGTGTGTTCACTTTGGTTTTACTCGTAGCGCTTTCTAACATTATGCCTCTTACGTGGCATCATTTAACCAATATCCTATTGTTAATAAATTTGTTTTAGTTTTAATAAAAACCAACTCAGTGCTGTGTTTAAAGGGAAAGGTGTTAATAAATTAATTAAAGTTAATAAATTATTCTATATATTTTTTTCCTTTAGAGAAAAACGGATCTTATCATTTCTCTGAACTGTCTAGGAAAGGGCTGGACATTACAGTACACATGGTTTTGGGAAAATTCAGAACTGGGAGTGTGTTGGGGTCACCTTGCTGCCAGAGTGGGGCTGTGGACAGGCTGCTGGGGTCAGAGCTGCTGAAGCAGGGCTGTCTAGCACACACACAGGGTGTGACCTGCATGCTTGTAGGCTGCTTGTGAGCATCCAACATTTGGACCTACATCAGTAAAGCATTATGAGATACCTACGGTTACAGGGTAAGTGGTGACACAATCCTTGACTGGTCTGTATTGCACTCCAAGCCTCATAACAAAGTCATCTGAGATAAATAATTCCAGAAGATCTCAGTTTGGTAGTATTCAGTAATTACTGCCTCTTCAGTTATTCATTCTGGCTTCTACCCAGGCATGAGGAGGGATTTCTTGATTCTTCGTCAATTGGAAACCCAAGAACTCTTATGAAAATTTATTTTCCTCCTCTTTAAAAAGCAGCTATATAGCAAATTGTTCTATAAAGAATAATACTAGTGCATCCTCTTCAGTCAGCTTGGTCTTTGTGTCCAGAAACTGTGAATAGTGCAGAACTGGATCCCCCAGTGGCAAAGTTCTTGGAGGCACAACTGGTAACTTCAATGAAGAAAGCACAAACACAAGCATTAAATCTGCTGAGTTGCCTGTATGTAATTTCACCTTCTCAAAGTGTCTCTACCTTTGGTTTTGTGATCAATACAGCCATCATCAAAGAGTGATTCTTTGTATTTTGGGGATCAAGTGAGGTCAAATGGTCAATGGCAAAGTGGGGGCAATTGCAGTAACCACAGTAAAATTTCCCAGAAGGCTCTGCAGGATCCGGTGGATCTGTGTTGTTAATGAGTAAATGCAAGGATTCTCTTCTGCCCCACCACCATCAATCCAATTCAGTCTTGTGGAATTCGAGAGATTAGTCTGATGAGGGGCAGGCATAACAACTGAATCAGTAGATAGTATATGCAATATTTAAAATAGGGCTGACTCATAATTGTACAAGAAGTGGTTTTTCATAACTATTTACGTCCTGCATAGCCCCTATTAGTGGCCTCAAGACTTAGGTCAAGCATTTTCCAGTGCTCTCTATGACAAAACATTCAGGAAACTTGGAGTAAAGCCTTGTGTTTGATATTCACACAGATCTTCAACCTCAAGCCCTGTCAGTCATCATTTTAAGACCAAGTGAAACACTTGGGAAAGTACTGCATGTGATATGGGTGTCCTGTGACACCAAAGGAAGTTTTCTGAGGCAGCCTTCTTAGTGCGTTTCTGATGCTAATATTCACCCATTGCCCATCTGCACACAGTTCAGTCAAGCTATGTTGAGCCAAATTCATCCCTGCTGTAGCTTCATGCTTGGCTTCTTGTTGGAACTGTCTAGTTTAGGTCTTGATTGTGCCTTTAAGGCAGAGCTCAGAACTAGGAGTGGTGGGGAGCCAGGCCTTTCTGTTGGGAGTTCTGTAAAGCATCGTTCCTCAAGGTGGCCTGCTGCCTTTTGGAGCTGCCTGGTAAATGACATATGCTCCCCTCCATGGCTGGTGATTTTATCTGCATTCTTTGTCAGGATATCAAGTAGCTGATGAATTATTGGTTTCCTTGCCACAGTAACCTGAGAAAGAGAGTAGCCCCTAGGAAGGTCTGCCACATGCTGACTGGGGGAACAGGACTTTAAGAAGTTACTTATGTCCTTTTCTCTCCCCACGCTCCCCAATTTCTAGAGTACAGCAAACTTGCCTTTTTCTATAAAGGGCTTTAACAGATTTTCTCAACTATGGCCAAGGAGCACTTGCCGCAGCTAAGGAAGGAAGGGTATAAAGGTGCCCATTGCAGTTCTTGATCCTGGGCTGCTCCATGCTAAGCCAGTCCCGTGGTACACTTTAGAACAGCCTGAGATCTCTAAGAGTCAGAAGTTTGATCTGATAAGTATTCAGAAGACTGGGTGCATAGCCTCCTAATTTTCTAAGATGGGAAACCTCAGCAGCTCCCATTCCTGACCTGGTTCGTCCCCGTGGTCTATCTTGTGATTGCACTCTTGATTTCCAATAGTCATCTAAGAGAGCTGGGCACAATTTTTTGGCCAAAATCTTTTTTCCTCCAAAAAAATGCAGATTTTGGTTGACTGAGGAATTTCTTGAATTTGGGTTGAATTTGTTTTGGTTGGGGGAAAATAACAAATTTTTTGTTTGTAAAAATTAAAACTTAATATTATTATGCATTGCTTGTATTATCATAGTACCTAAAAGACCCAGCCATGGACCAGGCCCCCATTGTGTTAGGTGCTGTACAAACATAGAGCAAAAAGGCATTCCTTGCCTCAAAGAGCTGACAATCTAAGTATAAGACAAGAGACGACAGATGGATACAGATAAGGGAGTGGAAGGAAACAATGAGACAATACTGGTCAGCATGATAGGCAGTGGTCTCAACACAGCAGCAGCCTAACCGCTGTCAAGTTTTTTGTGGGCATCACTGCAAAGGAGAGTGTAAAGGAGGGATTTGAAAGAGGATAATGAGTTCAGTCTGTGGATGTTTATAGGGAGTTTCTCCCAAACGTGACAGGCAGCAGAAGCAAGAAGGTGCTTAAACATAAGAACGGCCATACTGGGTCAGACCAAAGGTCCATCTAGCTCAGTATCCTGTCTTCTGACAGTGGCCAGTGCCAGGTGCTTCAGAGGGAATGAACAGAACAGCTAATCATTAAGTGATCCATCCCGTCATGCTTATTTGAAGATTCAACAAGTGGGCAAAGAAGAGTGGCATCACGGGCCTATCAGAGGCCAGAGTTGACCACTCAACATTTTCTAAATGAAACGTTTTGATTTTTTAATTCGAAATGCCTTTTCATTTCACATTTTACAGCAGATGAAAAAAACCCTCATTTTGGGTTTGAACAAAACGTTTCATTTTGTTTTGAGGTGCCATCAGAAGTCCTTAGATATCCTTGACCCCAGCCAACTCCCCTGAGTATAGCATAGCAAATAACTGCATTAGTCTCATTGCATGATAGCCTCTTCCTAGCAAAGGAAAATAGTGTGGTGTCCATGCTGATTCTTTTGTATCTGCCAGCAACCTTATATTGTTACCCGGGGTTCTTTTAACCCAAAGCTCTCGGTAACTTTTACTCTGTCCGAGGTGGTATTAGAAAATAAATCAAGGGAGACACGGCCGTCCGACCGATAGATGGCTGGCACAAACAGAACAACACAAGAGTGCTTTTACTTAAAGCTAAACTTTACTTAGTCTCAAGAACTTACACACGTCCGCAACAGGTTAGTGAAACACCCCCAACCCTCGATAATTACCAAAACTGAGCGTGGCTTTCAAGTGGCACCGTGACAGGCTTCAGCTGGCCAGGCTTCCGTCTGCCGGTGGGGACCTGAAGCTGCGTCCAGAGGGAGCGTCCCTGAAGAGCCCCTCCTGAGAAGTCCAATTACCTCAAACTTTCCCCCCTTATTTATACATTAGTAATACAATGACATATCCCTCAAAGAAAACTTGCTAAGCAAGCAGGGTTAAAAGGTCAGACACCTTATGATTGCCAATTAACCAGAGATTTTTTTTTTTCAGAGTGTCCATGCCTTTGGGCCCTGACAAACATTCCCGGGGGCACATATAAACAGACTTCTTGTTTTTCTACAATACATGCATCAGCAATTTTAACACTCTTAGCAGGAAGGGTGTGGGGTCAAGCTGTCCTGTCTGTGGCACCCGAAACCCCCCCTCCTGTCTGGTTACACTGAGGCCGCTGCATGACCAATTTACGACCTGCTGACTTAGCTATTTTTGTTAGCAATAAGCAAAAATGGTTCAGTATGGCCTGTTAATTTGACTACTGTTAGCTATACACAATAGTGGTTAAGGCACTTTACTGGTTTGCCAAAATCTCCCCGAACAATATAACATCAACTACTAGGTTTTATTAACTCATCTATAGACCCTGGGAGGGATCATATCATTCAGCAGCAGCTTTGTTCATTCCTTGCTGCATGCAGAGGTTGCATGGGGGCAGTTTTGAGCAATTGCTCATCTCTGCTATATGATCTCTGAAGCATGGTTCCAGGAAGCTCTGTTTTGCTACCTTCTCCTGCTCCATATGTGTGTGTGGAAATTGTGAAGGGATTTGGACTGCAGTTCCATTAGTGTAAGGATGGCACTCAGCTCTAGATTTCAATTTCATCAAGTCCAAATAATGAGATGTCTTTGGTTTTTCAGTGCCTAGCTGAAACTGGGGTTTGGATGAGAGCCAGATGGCTAATGCTTAGTCTGGACAGCATGGAGGTGATTGTAGTTGAGTGAGGAAGGATCTTGAGGTGATGGTTTCTGCACCCCCAGTATTCAAGTGTTTGTCCACTTCCTACCAAAGTGGTTCTCAGTTTGGGGTGACTTTACTTCTTCTGGAATCCCAGGTAGCACTGATGGCCAAGAGTGCCTCTTTTTGTCTGTATTTAGCTATGCATTTATGACCTTTTCTTTCAGATCCTATGACCCATGCCTTTGTGACTGCTGGGAAACAACTGTTCATATAGCATGCAAATGCCCACCTCTTGGGTCGTGTTAGCTGGAGGATACACAATACAACAGCCCTTTGCTAGCTGTACCAACTTCCTATTTGGTTCTGGATGCAATTTAGGTGTTTTAGTGTATAAACAGGGCTTAGACCCTAGGTATCTGAGAGACTGCCTCTCTTCCTGTGATCTTCCCTACTCGGGGCTAGGGTTAAAGCTACTACCTAGCCCTATATATTTTTAGCATTATAGGATTGTGGTCTAGCTCATGTCTTTCATTATATTTAGGACTCCGTGTACTACCACATTGTTTATCAGCATCCAGCTAGGCATTCATAGCTTCGTTCTTCCAATATGGATTTGCAGTCAAAACAGAAATGCTGGCAACCTAGGAAAAGGAGGTAGGCGTTTGGTGAAGCAGTGTCATTGATGCCCATCAGAACTTACCTTAGGAGACGGGGGCACATGACATTGCTGCGGCCATATAAGTATGGTTGGAAATAGCATCTTGTGACTGCTTCTGTTGTTATTGTTGTTGTTTTTAATAAAGAATTATACCATTGCTTGTCTCTATGTATGATGCCCAGGGCAGTGGCATGTGAATTTGTGGTCTTCGAAGCCCTCTTACTTGCAGCTATAGTCTCTGCCTCTCAGCCTGAAAATGCGAACAACAATGTCAGAAAGCAAACTGGTTCTGATGATGATGTTTATTTTGTATATACAATGGATGAGAGTCTCTTTCTTAACCATTATCAACATTCAGGCCATGTCCATATGTTTATGTATTAGTCTATTTGTGCCCTATACATCTCCCCATTCAGTGCAAGTATGTGTATTTATTTTGGGGACATAACAGGTTAATATATTCCTGTGCATGCTTTATTTTGTTCCTATTTAAAATTTAACATTATCCTGTGGTGTTAAGACTGTTATCAGATTTCTAGGCTTAATGAGCCAGAGAAACTAGAACACAACAAATGTTCTTCCACGGATTTAGAACAATGTAGTAATTTTTTTAAAGAGACCACTTGCTGTTCCTTGGGTTTCAATTTTTTTTCTTAAATAAAAATGTGGATTATGTTGATTCCAAGAACTAAACATAGAATAATATATGGTGCATTGGTGCATTGGTTGCTGTGGTGAATCTCTCTACTGGGTAAATAACACTGACTCGTCTGACACATAAAGAAAGGCTGGCTTCATGTCCTGGTGGCAGAATAATGCACCATCACCATATGGGGGTACAGTTTTGGGTCCCAAGCTCAGTTTTGCTGAGCTTGGATTGCTTTTGAATGACATAATACCCTCCACTGGCTGATCGACAGAGCAACATTCTTAGGGATCCAGGACCAGAGGGAGCATTGTATAGCTTTCCTTGGCTATTCCACTGGGAAGGTCATTGCTGTGCCTCTTAGACTGGGGGAATAAAGGAGGAAAACTTCTATAAACATTGAAAAATGCTCACCAAAAATATCCAATGTGAAATACTTAGTTTATTTATTTATATCTTCACATTTTTAAAATAAATCTATAGGCACCTATCCAGTAATAGCCAGACTTCAGGTAAGGATGGCTATAGGAACTCTGCCCCCTTTTCTGTCTCTATTATTGTAATAACTGCTTACATTTTGTACCCTAAATATCTGAAGTTCTGTACAAACTTCTAGGAAGACACAGTCTCTGCCTTGATCTGAGGGTGAAATCCTGACTCTGTTGAAGTCAATAGCAACCCTGCCCCATTCATTGACTTCTACGTGGCCATCATTCCACCCTTACAGTCAAAAGAAAGCTAAGAGTGGAGAGGGAACAACATCAAAGCACTTTTCAAAAATCTATCATGTTATGCCTGGCCTCAATTCTGCAAATATTCAAATGAGTTAGGCATGCAACTAAATGCAAAAATGGGATTGGTGCAATGTTAAAGTCATAAGGTTAAAGACACAAAGTCAAAAATGTAAAGTATCAACAGCAGTGTTATGTCAGCCAGGTGACACAGGTGTATTAATTCTATTTTATGATAAAAGGTGCAGTATAATACAATATATTACTTTTTTCCAGAGTAAAATGCATTTAATGAAATGTTGATTTTTTCATTTTCTTTTTGCATGACATTTTCTCATTTAACTGTGCAACCTTACCATTTCATTCCCATTGTTTGTAGTTAATATATGTATGTGATCGAGCAAATGCTTGCTTTATTGCCAAAGAGGTCCCTTAACTAATATTTACCTTTTTGCCACTCTTACTATTGATTTACTTAAGAAAAATCTACAATGCTCTCTTTATTATCTAGATTTACTTTTACCTCAAAACAACTCACTATTATAAGTAGACAAGGCTACAAACAAACCCCTTTGAAACATGAGAACCTGAAAGATTGCCATTATTAAACAGATTCTGAAGAGAAGAAGTGCTAACAATGATTCAATGTAACTGTATTCCATGGTTTTCAAAAAGTGAAATGGGACGACAGGAATTTAGTTGAGTAATGCAGTCAGCCATTACTGCTAGGTTTGCTGATCTGAAATTATTCTGCTGACTTCTATAAATAACAGAAGTCATCTGAAGAAATGGGGTTTTTACCCACAAATGCTTATGCTCAAATAGAACTGTTAGTCTTTAAGGTGCCACCTGACTCCTTGTTGTTTTTGTGGATACAGACTACCACGGCTACCCCTCTGATACTTGGCAGTAATTTACCTTGGCTCAGACTGTGCTCTTTTTCCTTATAAAAGAGATTCCATTGCTCCATATTCAGAAGGGAGTCTAAGTCCGGGGGGGCCCAAGTTGGTGAAATGTACATCTTCTTCCAATACCCTCAATGAGTGCTATACAATCTAGACTCTCTATCTCACTCACACACATATTAGTACATTATTGTAAGTGGTCTAAAATGCCAATTATTTTTTTGCAGGATGCTTTCAATCATTTTTCTTCTTTTTATAAATTGATTGTGGATATTTTCTAATGAAAACATGAAATGAAAAACTGAAACACTGCTTCTGAAAACATTTTTCAGTTAAAAACAAAGCTTGGTTTTCAAAAACCAAACCCTTAAATTTTTACCAAGAACCAAAAAAACCCCGATATTTGAATGAAAAAATGACAATGTTTATGATAAATCGTTGCGTTATGATTTCTGGTTGTCAACAAAATTGGAAAATTGTGACCAAAATGAAAATTTGCCATTACAATTTTAAAATTTTATTGAAAAAATGTTTTGAGAAAAAATGTTGACCAGCTCAAGGAAGTAGATCTAAAGGAATCCATGTTAATGTAAGGAGTCTAATTTAAACCACTTTGCACATCACCTCTGAATCGGAACTAACCTATGTGATTCTTCTTTCACTCCATGAAGTAACTCAATGAAAAGAATGGAATTACACTGGTGGAAGTGGGAAAAGAATTACACACAATAGCTTCAGTGGATTACTCCTTTAAGAAAGGCAAGCAGGAATTGTCCCCTTTTTGAGGCATCCATACATTTTCATTTTGTTTAATAATAGATGGGAGGGTTTCCAAAAAGCTGGTTGGGTGAGGCTAGTGTGTGGCTTTAAAATCTTTCACTGGATTTTTCTTCAACTCTGTGGAAAATGGTTTGCTCAACAGTTGTGATTAGTTTCTGTAAATGAATGAATTTTTAGTCATTGGAGTTCCATACTATTTAACTTTATGCAGACATAGGATACTTATTAAAGCCTCTCTGTTCACGGTAAATTATAGGTGGCGGAAATATGATGCAATATGTGAAAATACAATTTAAACAAAGCTATTTTTACCCCTAGTGGGTCTGATTTGCTTAAATTCACTATTGGATCAAATCATCACAAAAGATAGGGCTGTGCATTCTAGTTCACAGGAGCAACAGCATTCTGGTAAAGCTTGGTATTCATGTTTGATTCTTAGCAGGCATTTATAATGTCATTTATGAGTGCAAAAAACACAGGAACTAGTGTCCTCATTGTATTTCCATCATACATGAACTGAAATACCATGAGAAGCTCGGATCCTATGTTGTTTTAGCCCCAAAATTGGTTCCCTTGGGTGTTTAAAAAGCTTTTGAAAAAATGTTAACACAAATACACATATTAGACCCTAAGTAATTTGTCCTCTACAGACCAGAATAGAGGACTGTGTTTTGTATTCATTATTGATAAAAATAGAATTAGTTGCATGGGTGAAATATATACAGAAGTATTAGGTGCATGGCGTGCAACTGATACATATCAAAGTTGAAACATCCATTTCTCTTTGTAAAGAGAATATGAGTAAGTCTGTAAAAGTCTCATAGTGCTCAATTCATCCTTAATACAAACCAGAAAAGTGTCTTCTCCTGTTAACTAAATGGAGATAATCTAGCATTTCAATAATTGCAACATAGTCAATTACAGGCATAACATACCGTTATGGCAGTGACAGACAATCATTAAATCAAAGATAATTGATGGCTCTCAGATCTGCAAAAAAGATGTTTGAAACTATTTGGACTATGCCATTAAACCGTGTGTGTATGTGTGTGTGTGAATAAACAGACCTGCACTAACTTCTTTATCATTATCATATAATTCAAGGTCTGATGCTGCAATTCCTTACTTACATGAGAAGGTATTTCCTCACACAGGTAACCCCATTGGCTTCTCCTGGTGCACTTTGGGGCAAAGACATTGGCCCAGATTCTATGGTCCAGATGAGCAGTGTTTGGTATAAGACTGGAGAGGCATGGACAAAGGTGTCTTTCACCTGTGCAGTCCCCCAATCCTCGACTCTCAGGCTGGTCTCCCAATGCAAATTAAAGCCATATTAAAGCCAGCTAAACTAAGCCAACTCTCAACAGTCTCCAGGGGCCATTCTGCAGCTGGGGATAGTCAGGGGGCAAGGACAACCTAGCTATGTACCCTTTTTCTCAGGCATATTTCTTACATGACGGTGGTGGGAGGGCGGGGTTCCTGAAAAGAAGATGGCATAGGAGCTGTTGTAGCTACAGCTCCTACACCACTGGAGGATTCTTTCACTGGTGGGACACTGCCTGTCCTGATGCCAGGACCCCTGTGGTCATGGTTGCCCAGGTAGGAACAAAGCCCACGACCTACGTTTCTTGCCAGGTCTGTAGATCAGAGAATCAGACCAGCAGGGTTAAGTAGCTGGCACAGCAATACAGCCAGAGCTGTTTAAATTACAGGGCATAGTTGCCACTAAAAGAAAACAGGATGAACAAGAGTATGGGTGGTGGTGGTGGAAAACCCAAGGAGATAGTGGTTTGGATTGCTGTACCCTGTAAAGGGGAGAACTTTGATATGGACAAGATTAAACCCAGGAAAAGGAAGAATTCTGTGGTTTTTCCATTAGTTTGTGTGCTTTGGAACCACACTCATTGGTGGGGTGGGAGAACACCAGCTAGTGACAGGTGATTTTCATGTGGGTGTGGATTTGTGTGATCCTAATATGGCAGTTGTGATTAGCAGCCATTAGTGTATTAATTGGTTACTTCAGCAAATACATGGCCAGACTTGTGCCTGATTCATCATTTCTCTGCATAGCCATTTGCTCCCGTGCAATGTGGGTGTAAAATGTTACTGGATAAACAGAGTGGTATTTTTCACCCTTTTTGCAGTCATTTTTCACTGGTGTCAGGACAATGGTGACTTAGGCCCCGAGAGTTAAAGTCTCAGCTTATGTTCATAACAGTCCTTGTTAATTTTCACTTGTGAAGAAAATGGATGAGACATAGTCTGACAACAGACCTCAGTTCCCATCCAAGAAATATGAAGGCTTTCTGAAGGAGAGAAATATTAAGTACAGACATTCTTCCATTTATTATCCTCAGGCCATTGGGGAAATAAACCATTGTAATCGAGTTTGAAAGACAGTTTGCAAACTGCTGACCTAGAAGGAAATCATTTGTTATCAGGTTTCTTCAAGAACTACCAAGCAATCTGACATGCAACAGAATGGCCCACATATCTGCTGCTGTAGGGAGGAGGCTGCAGAACAAGTTACATGTTGATATTCCCAGAAAACCTGATAAAAAGACACAGTGGATTAGAAATGACATAGTTTGTCAAAGGGAATTGAAGTAAACAGTTCACAGGTTTCCATACTGAGCCAGATGCTGGCAGTTGGCCCATCAGTGCTCAGCACAGCTTGTAGTGTGGAACCATTCTGCTGGCACTATACCACCCGGGGACTCTCCTTACATAAGGGAAATCCTCCAGGGGAGAATGGTTAAGCTAGCTAGGCAGCTGCTGGAATGGTGCAAAACAGCCTGGCCCTGTAATTCCAGGTATTCATCATTTCAGCATGGCTCTTTTTCAAGGGTCTGTAAACCCAGACTTTGTGTGTGCATGTATATCAAGTAATTACATGTTTCTGATTGTGGGATAGAATTTATTTCTGAATATGATATTTTAGAAGTGGGCAATGTGAAATACTCTACAGTATCAGGAAAAGCAGATCCTAGCTGTTGGTTCCCTTGATGACCTGAAGTCGGCTATTTTCTTATCTATTTTACAGCACCATGAAGTTGTGCCA
Organism: Emys orbicularis; assembly: GCF_028017835.1. NCBI lineage: Eukaryota > Metazoa > Chordata > Testudines > Emydidae > Emys > Emys orbicularis. The sequence continues at coordinate 46,643,568 of NC_088684.1, read as the reverse complement.
GATTCTACAGAATACAGAAACACCTGTATAGGTCAGAGGTTTATTGTGACAAAAATCTGTAAATGCACATGAACTCTCTGACTGCTGTATCTCAGAATGCATGTGAACTCTCTGACTTCTATATTTGGAATCAGCCGGAATTCCTCCTGTGAACTCCTCGAGCGTGCACACAGAGTGGTAGCTCTGCTGCCCCTGAAGGGGAAGTAGTATACTCTGCACTCCAAGCACAGTCAACTCTGGTGGGTAGTGTGAAAGGAATAGAGGCCACGACCCCTTCCTTCCCCACAACCTCTCAAACAACAGTTGCCTGTATGAGTGATAGGGGCTGCACTCCCCAGTGGGATTCTGGCTAGCCATCCTGTGCAGGGCTGTATGAAATAGTGGGGGAACTCCTTGTATCCCACCTCCCTCCATATGCACTTCTAAGAAAGGCTGGTCAGAGGCTGGCTGTATTTGAGTATGTTTGCATGATAATATACTACACCAAGCGAGTGCTAAGCTTTAGTGACTTATTGTTTTCTTGCCTTTAGGCACGGGAAAGTGAGAGTCATACACTTAGATTTCTCTTTTCCTTTTATTGCAGTTATGTGTCTCCATTCTCCTATAAATAGTGCTCATTTTTACTATGCTTCTCCTGGCTGAAAGGTAAGACACTCTTCTCTGACCAAAATCACTAGAACTCCTAATAAGATTCCAGTTGAAATGGATGAGGTACCACTAGCTCACATTCCCCTGGGAGATCAGTAGAGGCAGACAGCAAGGGCAATGGCAGTTCCACATAAAGTGCAGATCCTATCATGGGATGTGCTAGTACGTTTCATGTTGATTTCAGTGAGAGTCACATATATATATGCCAAAGGAGAATTTGGCCATAATAGTTTAGGGGGAGATTTTCAATGGCACAAAATGACAGCTATGGACTTTCAATGGGAGTTAGGAGCCTAGGAGTTGGGATCCGAACTGTCATTTGTGCCTTTGAAAATCTGTCCCTTAACTGAGAAGTTTCAGGAACTTTGCAGCTACTATGAAAAGAATTCGTAGCCACAGTTCTGAGGTTGCTGCAAGAGATTGCTCCCTTGGTAGTTTTCCTGACCTTTTACTATAAAAATGATGTGAACTCCAGAGCCTGCATGCAGTTGCCATTAATTTATCATTACTTCTGACACTGGCTCTTCCTGAAGTGGATGAATATTGAATTGGAAAAATGTGTCTGTTTGATATTTCAAATAATTGTTAATGGTGAACAGGCCTTGTTTAAAAAAAAATTGTTTAAACTCAGCATTATTCCATAATCTGAAAGATTTGGCATCAGATAGTATACTTGCCTTCCACCGCATTTGTTCTAGTCTCCAAAGTAAGATTAGAAATATTTATTTGATCATTTTGTTCTATATAAACAGATAACAACATTGTAATTCTGTCTTGGGTAAGGATACAGTTCCCTGACTTCCAACTGCATCAGATTGCATAATTACCTACAAACTACTCCACGGTATGCAGCGTGGTTGATTCCTAAACATGACATGTGGATGGTACAGATTTAGCTGAGATTAAAGTAAACCAGGTCATTTTATTTGATAATGTTGTTTCTTTGTAAGGTTACAGAATGTAACAATGTGTCCTAGTAAGAGCCGCTTCTACTGTACCAAGGGAAGGCTATTTTTAACAAACTCTTTAATTGCCTTGCTATCGTTTCTTATACATAGCAGCAAATCTTGACTTGTCTCAAAACTTTTCATGGATTCCTTATTTCTCTCTCTCTCTCAAAAATCTCTACTCATTTTCTGTTTAAAAAAAAAATCTGTACACGCCATTCAATGATGTAGCTGATCACTATTTCTGAGATGAGCTTCAGCAACATTGTTGCAAAGTGAAAAATAAATAGATCTCTCTGTCTCTGTCCTTCTCCCTTGTCTTTGTTTGTTTAACTGGTGTGTGTAGAGAAATTGACTAAAACTTCTAACACAGAATAGGTGGAATGTGCCTGATTCACTCATTTCCATCTCCACTACTGTTTTGATTTTGATGTCTCAGGGGCTGTCTGCTTTATTAACCCTTTTTAAGATAGCTGTTAAAAAACAAAACAAAACAAAAAAACAACAACCCATAAATAAAAAATGAATCTCTATGGTCCAGATTCTGCCTGCTCCTTATGCAGGTGTGCAGTGGGGGAAGCTGCACCAGATAAGGAACCTTCTTCCAGCTTTATGAGGCCCACATAAAGGCTAGGCAGAAATGGCACTCCCTGTGCTCAAAGGACCACTCCTGACCTTTTTCTAATCCCCCAGGAATGCATGGTCCCAAAGAGAAGTAGGCCTTCCCCTATAACGCCCTGCACTGGCTCCCAGAGGAGGCTGGCATGCAGTGAGGAGTGGGCTGCATCCTCGTTGCATGCTGGTGTAGTGGTGGGTATATTCTCCTGGCATGCTGGGGAGTTCTAGATGTTGAGATGATTCACAGAAGCAGAATGCCTGATGGTGTTCCCTCTGGGACAATATAGTTCTCCACTGTCCCTTTCTCTGAGCTATGCCTAGCAGGTACAATCTAACCCTGTGTGGCAGAGAGAGTTTTTCCCTGTCTATATTTAATCTTGTGTGCATCTGATTTGAAGATGGTGAGAAATCTATTTTCTTTTCTATACACAGAGGATTTACCTTGCAACTTGCAACAGAGCAATTAATGTTATGAAGAGTTAGGTGCATAAATTCCATCCCCTAGGTATCAAGAAGAGAATTAATCTCCTGATTTGGAATTAGGTGCATTATATATATCTGTGAAGATGTTCCCCAAGATAATCACCAAATGTAATTGTAGTTCTTTTTTCATGAAATACGCAGGTTAAAAAAAATCAAAATGGGAGAGGGCAATTGATTGACATAGTCACATGACCCCTTGCTTGTAATAAGCTGACCTAGGTTATTTTCAGATACATTTTAATATTAAAAGTGGTCCTCTTTTTTGTCATTGCCCTGTCGTCGTACATTCCAGTCAGGCGAATGGACATCACAGGATTACATTTTATTTTTCACTTACAATTTATTGTCTAGCCCAGTGTTTCTCAAACTGGGGTTGCCGCTTGTTCAGGGAAAGCCCCTGGCAGGCCGGGCCAATTTGTTTACCTGCCCCGTCTGCAGGTCTGGCCGAGTGCAGCTCCCACTGGCCACGGTTTGCCACTGCAGGCCAATGGGGGCTGCTGGAAGTGGTGGCCAGTAAGTCCCTCGGCCCGCGCCGCTTCCAGCAACTCTCATTGGCCTGGAGCAGCGAACTGCGGCCACTGGGAACTGCGATCAGCCGAACCTGCGGATGCAGCAGGTAAACAAACCGGCCCGGCCTGCCAGGGGCTTTCCCTACACAAGCGGCAACCCCAGTTTGAGAAACACTGGTCTAGCCCTAAAATGGCTGCACCTGGTTTTACAAGGCGTATTTGCACTGGAGATAGGGTTGGAGGCAAAGCAAACTAGCTCCATTCCCCAAAAGCATATGGGTTAACATTTTCAAAAGCATCTAATGATGTAAGAGCCTAAATCTAGTGACTTTCAATGAGACTGAGGCGCCTAATCATTTAGGCACTTTTGAAAATGTTACCCATAGCCTGTGGAATGACTCCAAGGGTGCTGGGAGAGAGCATGCTCAGAAGCAGTGTCTGCATGCATCTGCATTGCCCTCTTCCCCCCCACACACCCCACTTGCCATCTTCACTCGTGAACAGAAGGGGACAGAGACATACCCTTGCCCTGCACTCTGCCCAGCACTCCTTGAAATGTCTGGTGTTGTTGGTGGCATTGACAGTCCTTGCACTCACAGGCTGGTATCTCCTCCAGCAAGACATGAGTAACTTTTATTGATGGAGAAGAATTGGGCCCAGGCAGCTCATGGATTGAGATTGTGGCAGCCCTTTATGCATGTGTAGCATGGAAGGGAGCTTTGTGCACCCTCTCCCCACTTTGTGGAGTTGCTCAGGCCCAACCATGGTCCAGCCCTAAACTCAAATAAGGTGTACAGAGCTATTTTTCACACACAAATGAATGTCATTTTTCAGTTATGCTGAACAGGCAACAGAAGTTCAAATCGTTAAAAGCATGTACAGTGACTGCATACTAGCAGAAGGATTCAACCTGCTTTTTTTCCAAACCATATCCTAGTACTGTATTCAGGCTGAGGTACTGTACTCAATTGTAGGAAACCCAATACACACAGATATTTCCCAGGGCCTAGCAAAGGAAGCAGTCACAACTGGAACCCTTCAGTCACAAGCTGTGGTGGAGTAGTCACCCAGTGGACCTGAATGAGCAGGGGCTCCACATTTTTTATGGAGAGGCTTGTAGTGACTCGATAGTTAAGGTTGTATTCTAAATTGGGCTTAAAATGGGGCATAAATTCCTGTTTTCTCTAAAAGTAGGTGGTCACTCAGTGTGAAATTTCACAAAGGGTTAGTTTTACGCCCTTTGAATTTTCTATGTATTTCTTGGTTGCTTTCTCTTACATTTTTAATTGGAAATTTGATTTTGGGTGTTGGCTAAAGTTTTTCCTTGGCAGTATTACTTTTCATTGTTGACAGATCTCTTATCAGCACTATCTGCACCGAACTTGGCAGAGAGGTGGATCCTGATTAGATCCAGTGCAATATGTTTTTAAAAACAGTGTTGAATGTAGATTATTTTTAGCCATTTTTCATATTATAGCTGAACGTTTTATGCCCAGTGAACACAAACCCGAATAATGGGAGGTTTGCTAACTGGGGCTAGGTGCACACAAGCCTGATTGGTTGATTGGGGCCAAGGGCACATAAAACTTTCTCTGTTAGAGCTATGCTTTCTGTCAGATTTTATCCTGCAATAGAGAAGGGCTCATGTGCTACTCATGGGGGAATTCTGCACCACGGGAATTCATGTCCCCGAGCCCCACAGATTTTGTTGCTTCCCCGCAGAAAAATGACTTTCTGATGGGGGAAGCACAGGGAAGTTGCCAAAGCAGTCATACACCCCTCCCCAGGAGATGATCTCCCACCTCTGTGCAGCCAGTGGCCTGTGCTCCCCACTGCCATGCTGGAGCCTCCATATTTTATTGACAAATAAAATATGCAGAATTTTGCAGAATTTTAAAATATTGTGTGCAGAATTTTTATTTTTTTGGTGCAGAATTCCCTCAGGAGTAATGTGCAAATGCTGGAACATGAAGGTTAATGCGTAACTGCACTTCTACCCACTCCATGAGTCCATCCCCATCTGAACAACTTGCACTTCTCTCTAGTTAAGCCTTAAAACAACATAGGAGATAAATATACAGAAACTTTGCTGTGAAACGGTTACAGGTGCTACAAGCATAATACACCTGACACACACCCACAGAACCAAGGAAATGAAAAGTTAAGCCATCTAATAGTACATCTAATGGTATATTCACCCACAAGGACACACCTTACTACTACCACAACAACCATACACCACACACCGCAACCTTAATTCCATGCCCTAGAGATGCCAGCCTTCCATTACTCCTTTTAACTACTCTTCAGCACACAGCATTTCACCAGACTATTCTCTCTCAACAGGAGCAAGTATCCTTAAACAGACATAGTTACTAGTCTTTGGGGAAATGACTTTTAAAGGGGGGGTTGCAGAAGGAGGAAAGAGGAGGCAGAGTAAAGGTTGTAGAGTTTGGTCTGTGGCACACACTAGTTGTGGTAATAGTAAGGTGTGTACTTGTGGGTGGAGAAGTAGCAGGCATGCACTGTGAGATGGATTAATTTTTCATCTCTTTGCTTTTGTACGTTTGTGTCAGGAATGTTGTGTGTAGCAACTCTACCTTCTTCACAACAACCTTTTGTGTATTCATTTTATAAGGGATCTTATGGGGCCTAACCGGGGTAGGGTTATAGGGGGGATTAGTTCACCTCTTGGCTGCTTGGGCTCTGCATGCTATTATAAAAGCCGAGCTCAGGGAGAGGGAGAGCTAGGAGGGATATTGTCAAGAGAGGCACAGGAGCATTTTTCCTTGTTGGGATTTTATCTGGTGAGGCATAACCCAGAGCCTGTTTCCCTAGCAGAGGAACTTATTTATGGTGTAATATACTTGGTGGGGTTTTAAGGTATATTTTATTTTTGTATGAGGTGTCAGACATTTTGTGCATGAAATAAACATTTCAGCACAGAAATGTCATAACCCTAGGACTGTAATTTATCCCAGAATGCACAAGCCCTTAGATGTAGAGCTGGTCAGGAATTTCTTGATTTTTTTTTTTTTTTTTTTGGTCAAAAATACCCATTTGTCAAAATCAAAATCTTTCATGGGAAAGAGTAGTTTTTAATAAATTTCTCAACTCAAAAATATTTTTTTTAAAAAAAGTTTTGAAATTGTCAAAATGTGCCATTTTGATATTTTCAAAATGAAAAATTCTGATTTTCCAGAATTGGAAAACTGCTTTTCATTTTGAAACGGAAGTAATTAGAGTAAAAAAAAAATTAAATGGTTGAAACTGAAATAAAACAACTTTCCAAATTATTTAAATTTTGATTGCCCCAAATCAATATTTTTGAGGAGGGGGGTTGCAAAATTTTTTTAGAGCCACTTTTTGTCTCAGTTTGGACATGATTTTTTTTTTTAATCTTGAAAACTTTTATGAGAGGGAGAACCATTTCCTGCCCAGCTCTACTTAGATGTTGAAATTTCAAGGTGGCTGAAATTTTGCTCTCTCTCATTGTCCTCAGTTCTCTATGGGTAACTGCCTTGGTTTACATTACCATGGTTCTGGCTGAGCTGTGCCTTTGACTCCTCACTCAGTCTCTCTCTGGGCACCTTTCCAAGAGGCAGGCCCTGCGCTTTCACTTCTCTCGGGGTGGAATCCCACAATTCTTCCATTCACAGATTAGGTCCCCAGACTACAGCATTTCTATTTATCAACTGTATTCCTCAGCAGGTCCAACTGTATTTTCTCAGCAGGTCCAACTGGGTTTGGCTCTTGCTATATTCTTCCTCCAGGAGCTGTGACAAGCAGGTATGTGCAGTGACACAGAACTGTTTCTTCAAAACAAAGTATTCTTTATTTATCCATAGGAACATAAACGAGAGGAAAGGGTTAAAACAACAACTGCCTAAATGCATATTCTCTTACCTAAAACTTAGCTTTCCTCTCAAGAATTAGGTAGGCCTAGCTTATCCCAGGTATGAAAGCTTCTGAGAGTGTATTCCTGAAAGTCACTTGTTCCCTTCTGTTTCCCTCTCAGCTTCAGGGCTTTGCTTTATTTTGCCCGCTTGGATTACCCTTGTCCCCACCCCTACCACCCCAGAGTATTCAGCCAGTTTATTGATCAGACTGTGATGGGAATACCTTCAAAGGAATTGACACCTGTATAGTTTAAGTATCAGTGATTGGGGGCTATCTAAAACTATTGTCTGATGCATAAACCCAACCAGAACTGAGTTAACTCTTTGCACCCATCTAGCAGACAGCATGGTAGTAATCAGATAGCCAGAGATACTCATCATTAATGAAAAAATAATACGGATATCACCATGTTTTTTCATAGACATCTGTAACTATTAACAATTTTATAGTCACCCAGCCATTCTTCATGGATGGACTTGTAGTATTCGAAGGAAACTCTCAAGCAAAGTTAGATCTGAGCAAAGCTTTTCTCAGTATCTCAAAGCATTTAGAATTAAAAGAAATACATCCATTTCCCATTGAGGGTAATAGTGATTGGCATTAGTTCCTAAGGTCCTTAGATGTGAAATCCTCATTGGTCTACACAGTGTTTTGAATGCAGAAAAACTTCCAAATCTGCTATCCTAGTTAACACCTCATATTTCTGAAATTCCAGGTACATACAGAATAATCCTTTTTAACCCAATTTCTCAGATTAGAATTCTTGGGATTCACAGCAGATACCACATTCTTCTCTCTAAACATCTCCTTTTTTAAAAGGAAACCATTAAAAAACTCTCAATCACTCTAAGGTATTTAGCAGAGACCACTGGGATCTCTGGTAGCTCTGCCCCCTACCTTGCTCCTGGTTGCCCTCTGCTACCAAGGCCTATGGAAGTGCTTGCTGGAGATATGGAAAAAAGTGACCAATTGAGATAACAAGCACGAGCCTATCTCAGGTCACTTGGTTGATCCTACTGTAGATGGAGAAATATCTTTGTCCCATTCCTTCTCCACACTCTTTTCTAGATTTAACTGCTCCAGAAATTCTAGAGGCAATTGCCTCAATTAGGTTGAGGTGCCTCCTGTAGGCAACAGAGGTAAACAGGCTGTGGGACTCATCAGAGGCTGTGATCAGTATAGACCATTTAGGGTTCCTTTCAGTCTGGAGAGCTTCCATGTGCCTAAGAATACCCATATTTATATATTGACAGGCAAAGCACAATGGTATCTTGTCTTACTCTGCTGGAGGGAAACCGATCAGAGAAGATGACTGACCTGGCCATAAAAACATGAAGACTGTGTCAGGGCAAAAAATTCAGCCCAGTGTATTCCAAGGGAAGGGACTGTGATAGCCAGGGCTTTGCAGAGGGGGAAAGGGGTGTGGATGGAAGCCTTTTTGCTCTCAGATGTATTGCACCAGTTCCCTCAGCAGTGAGGATTTCCACAGCTGGCTCTATTTGCCAACTCTCCTGGCCACTAGACTGCAGTGGAAGGCAATTTAGGAAATTGTTACATCACCTGACTTGTTCTTAGCCCAGCTGCCCCCTCAAGTGTCTTTTTGTATTGTTTTGTTTTTTTGCTACTGACACCCAGGGATTGTTAGCACATTAATTTACACAGCAGTTCAGTTCTGCTGCTGGGAAGGTGACCTTTCCATTCTTGCTGTGTGCTCTATAAATTATAAAATGACTTTCTTGGGTACTATTTAAGGCCTGGCTTTTGCAGGCAAGGTGGATAGAGTGTTCTAAAAGATAATAAAATAAAACTGTAGTGACAGAGACTCCTCTGCTTTAGATAACATTAATGGCGTGATCCTTGTAGCTCTCAGTAGGTTGCTGGTATTTGGCATCTCTCAGTATCAGGCCCAATATTTACAGTACAACTGTCAGAGTGCTGGAAATATCAAAATTATGGCTTATATCCTTAGCTTGCCTGTTTTTTTAACAGTGACTCAAAACCCACCAACCAACCATGCTTATGTGAATGTTAATATTGTCTACTCTGAAGACTAGCCTTTCAGGTAAACATATATTTAGGGTTGTATACATGTATATTATTTAAGAGCACTCTTAGATGCTTTCAGACATTTTACTTTAGTTTTATCCCCAATAGAACTGTGTAGTGTGATCCAGATACAAAAGAGGTGCCTGCATACATTCAACTTCTATCACATACGTACTGTATTTTGACTTAGTGGTGGCATTTAATTTTATCACAGAACCACTCATAAACCGATCAAAGCAAAATTACAGGCTGGAATACTGTAATTACTGCCTAAGAGATAACTCTTCTGCCTTCACTTGTGAACTGCATGAGAGGGCTTTTCATGTTCCTTAAGCAAGAGACCACATCCATTGCTGTTCAGAATTGCCTTTCTTGTTTTTCAACTCTACCCTGGTCTCGAGCTAGCCTACCTCACAAATGGTTCATCAATGTAGTTGCACCCTCAGTCCCTCTGTTCATCTAGCACCAGAATTCCTTTCTTTCATACAGTCTTCTACTCTTGGGGCAAGAGCCCTCTCCTCTGTTACTCCTGCATTTGGAACAGCTTTCCTGTAGGCCACTTCAGCAACCTGCATTCTATTGTCAGCTCTGCAGTGTTCACTCTAGGACGCTGTCAGTTCTCCCAAGCATACTTGGTTAGTAACAGAATGGGAGACCTCCACAGAAAACCTAGGTGGTGTAGGAAGTGAGATCAGTGATGCCTAATCCTGAAAGGTGCCGAGAATTTACACTTAAAGTCAAATGCTCAACACTTCTCAGGGTCAGGTCCTGACTCACTACTAAACCATTTATCAGTCATAGTTCTAGGGATGTGGTGTGCTGTCAAACAGATGAGCCATAAAACAGGTTCTGACTAACTGTTGTTGAAATGCCCCTGGCTTCTTTTCTTTTCTAAAAGAAGGATGTTAACTGAAGGGTCCTGACCAAATTTCAGTTTAGGAAATTATATTCTTCATACAAAATTCCACCTGCAGTCTGAGTTGGATAAAACATTCTCCCTCACTTTCTGTCTTAAACTGTTGTGCAATGTTGCTGGGCAATGCTAACCATCTGGAATAACTGGTCAGATGAAAGATTCTCTAGCAGGCCCCTGCACCAGACTCCTTGCATAGGCAATGCTCATGTTGATGTCACTGTGAGTTATGCCTTTGAAAGTGATGTAATATAGGAACCCAAAGATACACAGTGTTGTAAAAAATATGATGTGTCCTTGTTCATCCATGGAACTCTATAGATGCCCCATTTCTTCCTGCTTCTGCTCCCTCCCTTCAATATGCCCTCGAGGTCCAATACTATAGCCACCATTCTTCCAGTTGAGTGTAACTCATGAGCTTTCTACTGTCCTTCCAGGTGAATGTAACTTCACTCCAGACTCTACAAAACACTACTAGGATCATCTTCCTCTCTATCTGCTCTGGCCATATTACCTTCCCTTCACATCTCTCTACAGGCATCCTCTCACCTTCCGTATCAAGTTCAGACTTGATGTCTTCACCTTTTAAGCCCCTGCATCTTTTCACACCTGCCTACATCTCTTCTCTCATTTATTTCTACTTCTCCTATCACCGTTTGTGTTCTACCCTTTCATAGCTTCCCAGTCTCATTTCCAAGGATGCTCCTCTACCTCCCCTTCTGCCTGGAACTCCCTTCGTGCACCACCTAACCAATCTTCCTTTAAGACAAAGAGTTTCCACGAGGCTCTTCAGCAATAACTCAGGAAATAACAACAGTAACCTCCTATCTGGCCTCTCCCCTCTCCCCTTCTGGAAGTATTGCTGCTAAAGTCCTCTTCCTCTCACCACATCGCCCCCGCCTGTCCCACACAACACACTACATCTACTTTGCACACCACTGCTGGCAGCATGTAGGGTATGTATAGTGCATGCCGCAATGAAAGGCTCTGTCATGGGTAGGCAGGAGGGAAGACTTTGGGAGCAAGGAGCCTTTTCCCACTGCTTCCCTACTGCCAGAGTCTTTCCCTGCAGCGGGGAAAGGCTCCAGCACCTGGGACCCAGTGGAGTCTTTCTCCACTGCCTCCCATTGCCAGAGTCTTTCCCTGCTGCCTCCACACTGCCAGGGTTTTCTCTATGGCAGTGAAAGACTCTGGCAGTGGGGAGGCAGTGGGACACTACAATGCTAAACATAGCAATGTAGACGGAGAAGGCACTGCTTGGGTATGTAGAGAGCTGTGTAGGGTACATATCTACAGGGTTCAAGTGTGTCTTTCCTCTACTCACCTAATCAGTGCCTCACCATCTACATTGCTATTTATACTGTGGTAGAGGGGTGTGCAGTGTATGGATTCTACACGTGGCCATAAGGAGTGTGCAGTGTAGATGTACCCTCCCTGAATGCTTTCATTAGCTCCCTGTCTCATCACATTAAATTCCAGTTTCTGAATCTGCAAAGCCTTCCACTGCATGGCCCCCAGCTACATGTCTGCTCCCATTTCCTCCATTCCTTCTCTTGCTTCCCAACCTGCTCCCAGTCCTTTCACCTTTACTGCTGCCTTCTTGTCCTTCTCACAGTCTCAATTTTGTCTCTCTAATCATGTTATCTCCCTACTGCCCCAAGTACCCCTTCCTCCCCATTTGAATCCCTCCTTAAAACCCACTTCATCCAGCAGTCTTTCCTTCTGTTTTTTACATCAGCAAAAATTGCCTCAGCCTCCCTCTCTGAGTTATTCCTTAAAGTTGATCTCTCTTGTCTATCTTAGATTGTAAGCTCTTTCGGGGCAAGGAAGGTGTCTTACTCTGTTTTGTGAAGAGCCCTGCAAACTTTACAGGGCTCTAGCTGTGACTTATAATAATAAGTATGGAAACTGAGGAAAGAAGTGGTTCTTTTGGCTCACAGCAAGACTGATTGCACATTCAGAGTTGGATATACACTGAGTGCATGTAGTTTTTTAAAACCTTTTTAATAGTAGATAAGATATTACCGGTGTAAGCAGATATTCCCTGTACATATGATGGGGACACCACTGGGCCTGGTAATGAATTATCTACTTGGAGGAAAGGTCACTGTCATGGGAACCAGCATTGTGCTTGGTAAAAAAGTGTAAGCTGCCACAGTTTGGTGGCATTCCCATCATATTGGTACATGAGAAGCAGAAAATCAGACTGGGGATGACCTACTTCACCAGTTGCAGCTATGATATCCTTACTCATGTTGAAATGATACCTTACACTACACGTATCCCATTGGAGTCAATAGAGCTAAGTGTGGAGTAAGGTATTACTCAGTGTGAGTAATGATATCACAGTCTGGGTCTAAGATGGGTCTACTTGTTCAAGTATTCCAGGTACAAGGTGATATATTTTGCATGATATAGGAGTAGGGTGACCAGACAGCAAATGTGAAAAATCAGGACAGGGGGTAGGGGGTAATAGGAGCCTATATAAGAAAAAGACCCAAATATCGGGACTGTCCCTATAAAATCGGGACACCTGGTCGTCCTATATAGGAGGCTAGTAATCTGAAGAAATGTTTAAGTGTCCTGTGGATAGGAAGTGCATGCTGACAAATTGCTGGTGGAGACAGTTCTTTCTGGAAAATGGCAACATTTCAACCCCAGTGCATCAATATTTTGAGTATGTTGATATCAGATCATTGTATTCAAACAGCCACCATTTCTATCTCCTTCTACCTCAAACCATCTTTCCTCAGGAAATATTCTCTGGCTGACAGTTCTGCCTCTCACAGAGCTCTAGTACTAAGGAATCATGCAACACTAAACTCTTTTTTGAAAATAGGACTGCAGGCCATTTATCAAGTGCCTTCTTTATTGGCCTTTTTAAGGCTCTTTCTTTACATGATCATTGCTTTAGTGAAAAACAACCAACGTAAAAACATTCTCTTCAGGTATTCTGAATATTCACATTTGATGTTTTCCAACCACAATCAATATGGATCATAATCAATTTACTTTTCTGTTCCATCATGGATGATTGTTTCAAGAATATAAGTGACAATATTCCAGCTTATAAACCAAACTCTTAATTGCTTTGAAAAACTTAACTGCAGACTGGGTCCCAGAAGTCATTTCAGTGATTTATTTTGGATCTCTTCATTCCACTTACTCCATCTTTCATCCAATGGTTCAGTTGTCAACTTAACCCAGACTGTTGATCTTTCCGTTTCTTGTCATTATTTTATTCTCATGAGCCATCTTTCTGTAGTGAGTATTTGTTTTTGTAGCCAGTGGGCTGAATCCTAAGGTCCTTGCTCGGTTTTCACCCCTACTCAGCCAGGTTCCCATGGAAGTCATAGTGCGATGTACATTTGTTGGTTGCTCTCACAGGAATTCTAATGGACCCAAGCTGCAAAACGCAGCTCTTAATCTGCATTTCAAAGTCTGGGGAAGTTCAGCTGTGGGGGTTGGTTGGGGCTTCTCTCTCAACTTTGTATTTGTGCTACTGTAAATACATTGGCTATGTAAATATTGCTGCCACGCTGAGTGCTTTCTTTCTGAACACTATTATTGTCCATTGTTTTCTATCCACTATACAAAGATTTTGTTTGTTTCCTATGCAGTATATCTAATCATGTTTAAAAGAGCTGCATTGCTGCCCTCTTAAATAAATGGCACACTGGTAAGTTTATACAGTATAGTCTTGTATAAGCATATGCTAATGCAAATATATGGGGCTCTGCTATGGCTTTTAGCCATGGCCTGACACCGGGGCTAGGAGCTTCCTGGCATGCAACGAGAGCAGCCTACTGAAATGTCTTCTAGTTAGGGGCAGCATATGCTTCCCCGTGTGGCTGGCCTGCTCTGCATTGTGGTGAGGACAGTGGGCAGGTCCCGGCACTGATTTCTCCCCTTCCCTCTCTTCCCTAGCAGAAGAGACTGCATTTTGTGATAGGTGAAGTGATGATCCCTATATAAAGGACTCAATCCTGCCAGGTACTGAATGTCTCCTGCCATGTGCTCAGCTGCAAGAGTTTTGTCCCAAAAGCTCCCAAAGCACTTAGTGAATTTCTGCCCTGCAGGGTGATGATCTTCCATTGATTTTGAAATGCTCAATACTTCTCAGGGCCAAGTCCATAGGGCATAGTTAAGATCTCTGATTTTAAAAACTCCCAGACTGGTTGCTGAATGCCATGCTGTGTGGGCAGACAAGTTATCTATAAAGGAAGATATTGTGGCAGAATACAGAAACAGAAACAGAATACTGGGAGTCAGCATATATCACAAGCAAAGAGCTACAGTGACTCCAGCAAGTGTTCTAATCAGAGGTGCTGTAGACAAGAAGGGGGAGGGCACTGTTGCTTGCTGGACTGATTACTCTCCATGGGAAGGTAAAGCAAGAGATCCCTAAGTGACCTATCACCGTAAATCCTGTCTACAGTGTGCTTCCGGATTACCAGCTGAAACAGGCAAAGCTCCACTGTAGGGGAGGCCGTACAGTTGGTATTTCTGCAGTGATTATAGAATTATGTAACCACTGAAGCAATCCTAGTTGGCAGTAGTTTTGTAATGTAAAACTCAAATTCTGCTATTTACATATGGGAGACAATAGTGTCATTAATATACAAGTATGATTGTTATAGGTACATATCTCCAGGTTTCATATATCTAAACTATGTGTGCATAAATAGTCCCCTATATATTGCAAAATAGTGACCAGTAAACTACCAAGTCAGGCACACAATCTCTTACCCTTTCCATAAAGAGGAGGTATATTAAAGAAAATGAATATTTTACACATGTATCAAAAAATTGCCCCTAGGTGAGTGGACAGACAGAATTTTGTAAGACTGCTAATCTAAATATATACATATCTATGTATATATTAGGACTTTGTGTGTATGTACATTATATACACATGTACAAATTTATAGTGTATAAGATCATTTAAATATGAAATGTTTCTGATACAAACCTCTACTGATGATGGTTCTCTGGTAGAATATTTGATAATGAAGGCCAAAATATTAACTTTGCCAAGATCTCTTTAAAAATCAGTGTTTCTGCATATATCCCCCAGGATAAATAATGAACATTTAGAAAATGAAACAGAGCTTGCAAATACTATTCCATTGCAAATGTGCACCTTGTTTTGGAAGAAGAAAGGTGAGGCTATCTCTCAAACTGCACAGGCTTTTAAGGTTTGAATTCCTGAAAATGCTCACTGAAAAGAGAACCAAAGCCAGGTCTTTGCCAGCCCAGTTTCCTTACCTTAGGGACAGTGTGTGTGATGGAATCAAAGGTTTGACTGTGCAGTAAGCTATGGCACAGTAACACTGATTAGAAAGTGACATGATCAAACACACATGCCATCCACCTGCACCTTAATCCCTTGATTTTCATCTAATCACACAAACATGGAGCTGTGAAACATGCACCCGCACAGATTTAAACAAAAAGGGAACTGTGTATTATAAACCCTGAATAATGTTTGCACCAAAGCCCATTCTGGAAAGACTAGTGGTCTTTCCATAGTTGATGCTGCAATCAGGATTCCATTATTATAAAGTTAATTTCAGCTTTTGAAATAAAGGTCTGTATGTTTTCCTACTATGAAGGAGGGTTTGGGGGTTTTTTTGCGGGGGGGAGGGCGGAGAGCGGTTGGATAACATTTGAATTAAATCAAACAAACTGGTTTAGAATTACAGATATTTTAAAAAGAGTTCATTTCAAAATGTTGACAGAAGTTTGAAATCCAAGCTAAATCCAAAGTCAACATTATATTGGTAAATAATCCTATGAAGGGCTATTTTTTTAAAAGCAAAAGCAATAATAAAGAATGATACTTTAGCATTGTTTGTTGCTAATGCATATGTGTCCCACAATGAAATACATAGAAAACAATCTGGTAGAACTTTATTTGCTTGCAGTTTATGTGGAGTTGATATAGTCTATCCATAGTGAAGTTTGTGTCCAGAGTGCAGATCTGGTAGGTGGACTTGGGCATTGATCTGGGGAGCAGAAGGCAGTTTGAGGCAGAAAGGGAGGCCTACAGGATAAGGAGTCTGTGCTGAGGCTCATCTGTATTCTGCATGGAAGGTACTTTCCCCAGCTATGGGGCACCGGAGCAGAGTTCTATCCAGTATACCAGGAGGTCATTCACAGTGAAGCTGGAGCAGTTGCTCTGGGGAATCAGTAGAAAGGGGAGGTTTGCAGGAGGAAATGAATCATGGAATATCAGGGTTGGAAGGGACCTCAGGAGGTCATCTAGTCTAACCTCCTGCTCAAAGCAGGACCAGTCCCCAGACAGATTTTTGCCCCAGATCCCTAAATGGCCCCCTCAAGGATTGAGCTCACAACTCTGGGTTTAGCAGGCTAATGCTCAAACCACTGACCTATCCCTCCCTCCTAAAGGCTTCAGTGCAGGCACTTTGCCCAGCTGCAGCGCCCCTACGGTGTCCAGAGGAAGAGATTCCTTGTGTGCAATTTAGGAGGCCTGCCAGAGGGCAGGTGGGCTATGGGGGTAGGGCAGTCTGTCTGTGGGATGAGGATTCCTCAGATTGTATATATGAAATAGTTTTAGGATGACTTCCAGCACTGCTTTGGAAAGATGGGTGTCTAGATCTATCCTCCTCCTGCATTTTAAGTTTAATAGCTCCTTATTTCAAGCCTTGATGGAAGTGACAGATCCTCTAGTACAATATGGCCAGTCTGGCTTTGGGCACATACAGAGTGATGAGTGGAGGAGGATCCATGCCTTTCTCTTCCATACAAACCTTGTCTGGCCTATGCAAGGGCCAGGCATAACTGCAGTCCTTGCTCAGGCTGAATCTAAATGAACCAGTAAGGAAGACTGAAGTGGATTTAGCGTAGGTTTTGTGTCACTTGCAATAAATTTGTTTCTTATGTTGCCCATAACATTGTTTAATAATTAGAAGAGGGAAAGGGAGGACATAATGCTGGTTTGCTCTTTATTTTGTGTTCATGTATTTCTTTATGCAAAGAAGCTTAATGTGTGATAAATAAAAATCAGGATCTAGAGCAGTGGTTCTCAAAGCCGGTCCCCTGCTTGTTTAGGGAAAGCCCCTGCTGGGCCAGGCCAGTTTGTTTACCTGCTTCGTCCACAGGTTCATCCGATCGCGGCTCCCACTGGCCACGGTTCGCCACTCCAGGCCAATGGGGGCTGCGGGAAGCGGCTCAGGCCGAGGGATGTGCTGCCTGCCGCTTTCCACAGCCCCCATTGGCCTGGAACAGCGAACCGCGGCCAGTGGGAGCCGTGATCGGCCGAACCTGCGGATACGGCAGGTAAACAAACCGGCCCAGCCTGCCAGGGGCTTTCCCTGAACAAGCGGCGGACCGGCTTTGAGAACCACTGATCTAGAGAGAATAGCAGCTCACAAAGACTCAGTTTCTCATTCTGTATCTGAGGGAAAAACTTCCATCATAAATGTTATGAACCCAAGGTCAGATCTTCCCCTACGTGGGTTTTACCTGCAGAGGGCTAGTAACTGATCATTGCATTACTACCTCTTCACTTGTTTTCTGCCAAGTGCCTACTGAACTTTTGGGTTCTCAAAATAATGAATAAAAAATGTCTCTCTACCTCAGTTTACCCATTGGTGAAATGGCAATAATAATACCTATCTACCTAGCAGGGTTGTAGAGAAGACTGGTTAGCTACTGCATGTAACATGCCTTGATGATGAACAGCATTGTATATATGCTAAGCACTATTGTTGTGGTATTGTTATTATTACTTTCTCCATCAGTTCTGGTTGAATATCTTTCCCTGTCTTTTTATTTTTGAATCCTGTCAATGATTCCACTAACTATCAAGAGATCTCCATGGACTCGCTGCAAAAGCTGTCAAGAAACCTTCTCTTTGGTTGTGTCTCTATGGTGCAGAGCGTGTGTACAGATCAAATTCCATCCAGTGCTGTATTTTGACTCTGTAAAGTCTCTTGTGGACTACTGAGTACTAAATGATCCACAGGTCCACTCCACTCACTGTCCCTCAACAGCACCTCCCTCACAGCTCCAGATCAGGGCTTCCCCCCCCCCCCCCCCTTAATGATCACTATTGTTTCTTCTTATAAACTCAGCTGACTCCTATATTCGTTTTAGTCTTCTTTCTTTAAAAAGAGGTGCTAATGGTTTTTATTTAAAGCTTCTGACCAAAGGCTGTGTTACTTAAAAGAGCCTCAGATACACTAGGTATATATCCTTTGTAGTACATGCAGGGTAGGAAATGCACCAGTTAGTCATAGGCACTATGGGTGGGTTCTTGGCAACAGTAATCAAGATCTATACATTTGGCGAGGGACTGAGCACTGCAGACTCTCATCAGAGCTCGAGTGTAACTAAGCTGCAATAAGTTAGGCACATTCATTTACCGGCCTATTGCTTTTGGGAATTGGGGTTGGATATGCAGTTCCCAAACTGGGTGAAATTCTTTGGGATTTTGGGCCAGCCGTGAAAAATGGATGAGGTTTTTGTGAATAATTTGCCCAGTCTTTTGTCTGGCTCTGGGTTGGAGACAATAAACAGAGGGAATTAGATGAAAGATTTGCTCCAAACCATTGAGTCTGTCACTAGTGATTCATTGTTAAACATAATCTTTACAAATGGAACTTACCAGTTTTGTCTGAATTTTATATCGAATTCATACAACCACGAAAGGCTAAGCAAAAGGAAGGGGTTGCAAAACCATGTAAAATGAGTTTGTCAGTGTCCCATCAAAACTCTCACAAATCAAAACTTAGGGGGTTTGCACAGGTCTAGGCAGAATCTTGATTTTCTACTTGGTCATATATTCATTAACAGTCAGGAAGTTAACACTGAAAGTGAAATATGGGGCGAAAGATAGCAGAGTGTCCATGATGATTCAGTTTCAGGACAGTCATGAAGTTGGGACTTGTGGCCTGGTGAAGCCCTGCTAGCAAAGATAAAATACATTAGACGTTTATATGTATAAATAAGAACGTTTGCAATTGCATTAGGTGAGGTAAATATTTATAAGTGGTATAAACTCATATGCTTCAGGGCATTAGCTAACCACAACTGCCTGGGAAAGGAAAAATCTTCCCATATGGGCAGATTATGCCATAACTATATATTATGAGGATTTTTGCATCTGGTAATGGCCACTGTCAGAGACAGGAAACCAGAAAAGATGGACGCCTAGTCTGGCCCAGAGTGGAATTTTCTATGTTACTCTGCAAACATTTCGGTGTTGGATATTGGACCAAAACAAGTAAGTAAAATAAAAACATACTGAAAGAGTTACATGAATGAGTTTAATTAATTATATGATGTCAGTGTTTTAATCAACTACTTCTTTTTCACTACGCTCCCAAATGAGCTCACACAGGAAAATGATAAAAGACAAAAACACCCTATCACGTGTGGTTGAACTCTTTTCAGCAAGCAATCACTCTATATCTAACCTATCAGTCCTCATCTGCAAAGGAAACCTGCACAACACTTTCAAAAGACAAGCCTATGAGCTTAAATTCATTATTCTGCCGAACACCAAAAGTCATGAACTGAACAGAGACACTGGATTTATGACAGGTTTCAGAGTAGCAGCCGTGTTAGTCTGTATCCGCAAAAAGAACAGGAGTACTTGTGGCACCTTAGAGACTAACAAATTTATTAGAGCATAAGCTTTCGTGGGCTACAACCCACTTCTTCGGATGCATATAGAGTGAAACATATATTGAGGAGATATATATACACACACATACAGAGAGCATGAACAGGTGGGAGTTGTCTTACCAACTCTGAGAGGCCAATTAAGTAAGAGAAAAAAAACTTTTGAAGTGATAATCAAGATGGCTCAGTACAGACAGTTTGATAAGAAGCAAGTGTGAAAATACTTACAAGGGGAGATAGATTCAATGTTTGTAATGGCTCAGCCATTCCCAGTCTTTATTTAATCCTGTGTTGATTGTGTCTAGTTTGCATATCAATTCCAGCTCAGCAGTCTCTCGTTGGAGTCTGTTTTTGAAGTTTTTCTGTTTTAAGATAGCCACCCGCAGGTCTGTCATAGAATGGCCAGACAGGTTAAAGTGTTCTCCCACTGGTTTTTGAGTATTATGATTCCTGATGTCAGATTTGTGTCCATTAATTCTTTTGCGTAGAGACTGTCCGGTTTGGCCAATGTACATGGCAGAGGGGCATTGTTGGCACATGATGGCATATATCACATTGGATTTATGACTAATTACAAAAATATGTAACCCATTAATCCCCCTTTTTTCTCCTATGACTGCAGAGAAGTTTATGGGCCACTGTACCTTAAATGGTCCCTTACAATATGTGCTAACACCTTGTGTTTAGCTCTGACCCTTGGAGTACCTTTTCCAGACCCGAAAAAGAGCTCTGTGTGGCTCAAAAGCTTGTTTCTCTCACCAACAAAAGTTGCCCCCCCCAAAAAAAATTTACCTCATCCACTTTGTCTCTTGCATCTTTTTCAAATTTCAGTTAGTGTCTTGTAATTAGACTCAACACAGTGCAACAAATGACCATTAAAAAAAAGGCTAAATACACTGCAAGTGCAGTCCCAGTAAAATAGTGTTGCCATCTATGCTAGATCTATCCTCTCCCCTTCCTCCCGCCCCCACCCCACAACCCTGCTTTATATATCTCTGTGGCAGACAATGGCTTTGGGTATGGAAGAGGGGAGAAGCAGGTTAGTGGTTATTTTAGGTTGCTATTTGATTTCCAAGTTCTCGGTCTGCAGAGTCCTTGCTCTTGTTTTACACAATATGCAGTGCTGTGGCTTTTAGTGAGATGGACTGCTGTCTACTTAGGAACAAGAACATAACATAAGAATGGCCATACTGTGTCAGACCAATGGTCCATCTAGCCTGGTATCCTGTCTTCCAACAATGGCCAATGCCACGTGCTTCAGAGGGAATGAACAGAACATACAATCATTGAGTAATCCACCCCCTGTCATCCACTCCAAGCTTCTGGCATTCAGAGGCTAAGAAAACCCAGAGCATGGGGTTGTGTCCCTGACCATCTGGGCTAATAACCATTGTTGAACCTATCCTCCAGGAACTTACCTAGTTCTCGTTTGAACCCTGTTATAGTTTTGGCCTTCACAACATCCCCTGGCAACAAGTTCCACAGGTTCTGTGTGAAGAAGTACTTACTTATGTTTGTTTTAAACCTGCTACCTATTAATTTCATTGGGTGACCCCTGGTTTCTTGTGGTATGTGAAGGGGTAAATAACACTCCCCTATTCACTTTCTCATGATTTTATAGACCTCTATCATATCCTCCCTTAGTCATACCTTTTCCAAGCTGAAAAGTCCCAGTCTTTTTAATCTCTTCTCATACCCTTAATCTTTTTTTTTTCCCCCCTTCTCTGTACCTTTTCCAATCTGATAGACCTTTTTTGAGATGTGGTGACCAGAACTGCAAGCAGTATTCAAGGTGTGGGCATACCATGGATTTGTATAGTGGCATCATGATATTTTATGTCTTATTATCTATCCCTTTCCTAATGGTTCCTAATATTCTGTTAGCTTTTTAACTGCCACTGCATATTGATCAGATATTTTCAGAAAACTATCCACAATGACTCCAACATCTTTCTTCAGTGGTAACAGCTAATTTAGACCCCATCATTTTGTATGTATAGTTAGGATTTTGTTTCCAATGTGCATTACTTTGCATTTATCAACATTGAATTTCATCTGCCATTTTGTTGCTCAGTCACCCAGTTTTGTGAGATCCCTTTGTAACTCTTTGCAGTTTGCTTTGGACTTAACTATCTTGAGTAATTTTGTATCATTTGCAAATTTTGCCACTTCATTGTTTATCCCTTTTTCCAGTTCATTTATGAATATGTTGAAAAGCACTGGTCCAAGTATAGATCCCTGGGGGACACTATTTACCTCTCTCCATTCTGAAAACTGGCCATTTATTCTTACCCTTTGTTTTCTGTCTTTTAACCAGTTACTGATCCATGAGAGGACCTTCCCTTTTATCTTGTGACTTGAAGGATCTTGTCAAAGGCTTTCTGAAAGTCCAAGTACACTATATCCACTGAATCACCTTTGTCCAAATGTTTGTTGACCCTCTCAAACAATTCTAGTAGATTGGTGAGGCATGATTTCCCTTTACAAACTTACAACTTAAAAGCAAAGTCATGGCATGGGGCTTGGTTAAACTGAAGCAGCAATCTGTCTGACAGGTGAAAGGCTGTTGCTTAATTTACTAAGCCCTATAATCCGTTGGCTTTCAGTCCGCCGCTGAAGAAGATTACCTAAGAACTACAGCCCATATCCAAGTGTTACAAGTCTATATTAGGTACCAGACTAAACCAAAATAAAAAAGATTAAATAAGATTAAAAAAAGTGTGAGATCTGTCATAGATATCCTCACATGGCTGCATCTGCAGAAGGTATGAAACAAGAGTTGCCACTTTCTAAAAGAACTGTATCTTTGAAAAATATCAGCATATGTATTCTTGAATGGCCATTTCCCCCCTAACTTTTCCAAAGTTCAGTGTGAGGCATTAACAGCATGTCTCTAATTAAAGTCAGTGGATAGCTAAAAAGTCCGGAACCTACTTCCAAAGTAAGGATAGATTTCCAAACTGAGGCAGTAGGACATTTTTGCACATGCCCAAATGTATACTCACAAATATAGGGTGTGCCTGCACAAATTAGGTGAACCTGATCTGTGCACACACAAAGAGCTGAAAACAAAATCTAAATATACTTCATGACAGTGTCACAGTAGCCACTGGAGTTAGTGTTTACTGAACTCTGCCCTGTGACAGGACTATGACTTTTTGTAAGCCTGACTCATGTCATGTGACTCAGACTAGGAAATAAGAACCAGTCTCTTCAATACTCTTGTGTGTCACTTCTTTATCAGAGTAGGAGTTTTCCAAGTGTTTTGAATGTACTAGGGATTGTTATATCAGAGTGTAATCAATCAAGACATGTCTCTGCAGAGAACTGAGCCACATGCGTGCTGGATTAGAGGTGCTGGGCATTGTTGAGCTGCTCAGAGTACTCCGCAGGGTGTATTTCTTGCCACACCATGTTGACCTTCGATTACTTCCTTCTTCTGCACAAATGCTGAAAGGCCAAAATAGACATGTGAAAGGACAGAGTTGGGGTAGGGTTCGAATCCCGGCCTAGTACTTGAGTGTGATCCCATGCATTTTAGATAAATGCACAGTGGCAATAGTGCTCCCTAAAAGTTCCTGTGGATCTCAGACTGCAGTAATTTCTTGTTGGCATGTGCTCAGTAGCAGGATTTAGGTATTCTGTGGACCATAATGCAAAACCGATCAGAGTCAGCCTGTGGAGCACCAGCCATAAGAAAGCATAGCCATGGTCTGAGACATGTTGGTGAAGCAAATCACAGTGATCCCTTAAAAAAATTACACATCTTTGGCCTTCTATTACCAGTTTTTATGGTGCAGCTTGTTTTCCTTTACCCCTCATGTTACAGCCCAGGCTGAGTCTCCTGTGTGGCTGCTCACCAGCATGTTGTAACTTGACTCAACCTTTGGATCCCCCATGAATCCAAACTAGCTGAGTCTGGGCAGAGTCCAGACACTGTTTTTAGCTTTAGGCCTCTGAGGTGTATTCCTGTGGTCAGCCCACCTATTTGGCACACTTCCATGGGATACAGAGCTCCGCATTCCAACTACCCTATGCCCCCAAACCCATGCTAAGACCTCCAAGGCTCTCCATTGTTGTTGTTGTTTTTTTGCATGCTCCCCACAAGAGTTTCACCTCAGTGGGCACTTTGGGCTTTGATTCTGCAGGGACTCCATGGCGGGTAATGTAAAGCACACAGGCTTTGCACAGGAGTTTCTTATCCACAGTGACTTCTATCCTTAAAGCATCCATGAGTTACAGATCTTTAGGCAAAACAACAATAGCTGATATGCTCTCCCCGCAAGTCTATGCATGCCCCTTCTGCGAGTCCTTAGGACCAGTCCTTGTGTCAGGCCCCTCCTGCCCCCTGCCTCCTGCAGTCCTTCTGTTGTCTAGGGATAGCCAGCTCTGGAAAAGGAGCCTGAAGCAGATCCTGCCTTTAGATAAGGTTTTTGCCCCTCTGATCATCTTCAGAACACCTTTCGGGGGGTTAGCTGAGAAGACCCAGCCTCCTTGCTGTCCAAACTGAGAAAACCAGTTTCCTTCAGTCTGGACACTCTCTGTAGCAAAACCACTGTTCTAAGGGTGGACCCCTTTGACTGGAAGATAATCACAGCTGATGACTTTTGTGTTTGCCCTTCAAGGAGGTGTCAGGTGTCTGTGACATCTGTAGGCAGTGACAGTTACATACTCAAAATGTAGGACATGCAAATGGTGATTCCAATATCAGTTGAAGGTCACAATTCGATACAGACACGTACAGACATTATACCAATCTGTCACACCTTATAAGCACATAACAATGTGTGAGCCTCTGGAGAAGAGGCAAGAGAAATCTCCATGCCCCAAGCATCCACACTCATGCGCATGCAAATTCTGTGCATAGGATATGTTTACACCACAAAAAGATGTGTTTTAAAATTGGGTTGGCAAACTAGGGCTAAAATAGCAGTGAAGACATGGCAAAGTGGGTTAGGAGCTTAAGTTCAATCCCAGGCTCCCCTATAGGTTTTAACTTGAGCTGCTAACCTGAGTGAAAAGCTGAGGTGCTTTGTCTCCACTGCTATTAAATCTGAATTAGTTAATGTGAATTAGATAACCCAAGTTAAGAACACACCACTTTTGCAGTGTAAACATACCCATAGAGAGCACTAATAAATAGAGACCCCAGAATTAGTCTAGAAAAAGGTCTAGCAAATATTATGAGTAAAACTGGAAAATACCTATTTCCCCCCCCCTAAGGATGTTTGCTCTTAAAAATTTGAATTTCCTTTCCGTGATTGTGCATATTTTGCATTTGCTTCTGGTGAATAGTCTAATAAAGCAGTTTACCAACTGAAATAATTTTAGAAACAGCAAACTTCACATGGATAATAGAGAATATTTGTGGAAAGAGAATTTTGAACTCATAAATGGAGATATTCACAATGAAAAGTGGATTTTAAGAATTATGGTTATCCAGTCAGAGAACATGAACAATACCATGTGATCACTGTGTCCAATCAGAATTAAATTTCAGGTATCAAATACTGTCAATAAACTGTTCATAGACCAAAAATGGCAAGTAACTTACAATAATGAATAAATCCCAGCAAATTGTAAGTAACTCCATGACAATTCACAAACAGATACAAGCCAGATTGGAAGATTATTCACTATTTGTTCATTTCTGACTAAGAAAGACAGCAGAAGAATTAGTCTGACCAGGAATTCATAATATATACACACATCGTGGATCTCTGCTCACATGGAGAAAACCTAGGCCCATGGTATTAAAAACAAAGGGCTCTATCACTTGAAATAAAAGTGAATCTCTCTGGGCATATATTGTATACATATACCTAAGTCCCTACTTTATAAAACATATTGACCTTGTAAGTCTAGACTCTGGCTTCCCATAATACATCTCTGAGATATTCCATGCCTTGAAGACTTTATTGTTCTTTCACTTGCAGGATAGTCTTGTTATACAGGCGAGCATTTGCCTTTGCAGCCAATGGTGGCAACACCCTCAAATACCAACATCAACATCTGATATATTGAAAATTCTCCATCTAATCAGAACGGATGATACAAACCTTTGTGAAAAACAAAAAATGGATGAGCCCAGAAACCATGCTGATGTGTAGTGCCACCTAGAGGCTGTATAACAGCTAGAGCTGGTAGGGGAATTTTCAACTGTTTTGCACTGAAAAATGCTGATTGGTTGAAACTGTTTGAGACGCTACCATTCAGTTATGATGAATCTCCAGACTCAAAAGTTTTTTAGAAAAAAAAAGTTTCAAAACAGGCAAACTGGAAACTTTGGGGTTTTGGAGTCAAAATTACTTTATTTATTTATTTAGTAAACTTAGACTGGAAATCTAAACAAAATGCTTTGAATGATACAAATTCAATATTTTTGTATTATTTTTGGTTCAGGCAAATTTTCAGAACTTTGACTTTTCATCCTGACTGGGGACAGGGAATATTTTTTGATATCACAAATATTTGGTGCAGAACTAAGAAGGACTAAAGTCATGCATTTTTCATGGGAACAGTAGTCCAGTAACAATCCGTGTCACTGAGTTACCATGATCTCAGTTTGCTGTTTTTAAATATTGTCCATGGGCTAACAGTGCTTTGATTAATACATCATTTTCAAAGGGAAACTGACTTACAGGTATATTTGAAAGCCCACCTGAACTCAGTGATTACAACTGCCCTAGAAACTCAGCAAACAAAGCAAACGAAAACACCTTTATTATAAGATCAATGTATGTCCAAGGCTGAGTGCAATATCTGAAGTAAATGTGTATGTCATGGTAAGATTGAAATCCAGGCATCTTTATTTAGACCTCATCTAGAAGCAATTCATCCCCAGAAGTATGACGATCATTGACAGTTTGAAAAGACTGAGAACACCTGTGTATGTGCCCAACCTGATCCATCTGTAGGACATGACATTTATACTTTGGGTAGGGGCAAAAAGATGTGAGTCAGTGCAATAGCTATGATCTGGTTGCAGCTACTTTTTCTTTCCCTTAATAAAGGAAAGCAAGCAATCTGAAATAGTGCAATTTATTATTATTAATGTTTGTTATGGTAATATGTATAGGCCATAACCAAAATCAGGGGTCCATTGTGCTAGCACTGTACAAATATGTAGTAAGAGACAGTCTGCTGCCCTGAAGAGCTTACAGTCTAGATAAATAAGACAGACAAAGGATAGGAAAAAATGAAGTAGTATTATCCCTACTTTACAGGTGAGAAATAGAGGCAGAAACAAATTAAGTGACTTGATCAAGGTCACACAGGAAAAGTCTGTGGCAGAGCCAGGAATTGAACCAAGATCTGCAGTGTCCTTCTCAAGGAGAAGATATAGAAGTGACTTCATTATGGTCTGTAAGCACCTACATGGGGAAAAGATTTCTGAAAGAAGACAGCTCTCCAGTCTAGCAGACGAAGGCAAAACAAGATCCAAGCTGAAGGTAGGCTAATTCAGACTAGAATTTTTAAGTGAGGGTAATTAACCAATGGAACAACTGGGGTGTGGTGGATTCTCCATGACATGGATTCTTTAAATCAAGATTGGTTGTCTTTCTACTGTAGCCTAACCAGTAATTATAGGCTTGATGCAGGAATCACTTGGTGAAATTCTATGGCCTGTGTTATGCAGGAGGTCAGATTAGATCATCAGAATTGTCCCTTGTGGCCTTAAAGTCTATGAACTACAAGATCATCCTCCCTCTCCAGGTCTTTAGCTCCCAGCACCAGGATGCTCAGCACTTTTAAAATCAGGCCCTTATTTAGGACCCTAAATATGGGATTAGGAGCCTAACTTTAGACTCCTTTCCCCCTCATGTTATTCTCTCAGGGGATCCTGCCCATCAGTTTCCTGAGGGAATTATGAATGTGTCCACACAACCAACCCCGTTCCGTCAACCTAAAGGGCTCTTAAAATCGACTTCTGTACTCCTCCCCGGTGAGGGGAGTAGCGCTAAAATCGACTTTGCTGGGTCGAATTTGGGGTAGTGCGGACGCAAATTGATGGTATTGGCCTCTGGGAGCTAACTCTAACCCAGAGTGCTCCATTGTGACCGCTCTGGACAGCACTTTGAACTCCAATGCACTAGCCCGGTACACAGGAAAAGCCCCGGGAACTTTTGAATTTCATTTCCTGTTTGTTCAGCATGGCGAACTCAGCAGCACAGGTGACCATGCAGTCCCCCGTAGAATGTTTCTATGCCCCCCCATTATCTCCGTCCCTGAGGTTATTGCAGATTAGAAGGCGAAAAAAATGCACTCGCGATGACATGTTTTCCGAGCTCATGCAGTCCTCCCTCACTGATAGGGCACAGCTTAATGCATGGAGGCATTCAGTGGCAGAAGCCAGGAAAGAATTAAGTGAGCGCAAAGAGCGGAGGCAGGACGTGATACTGAGGCTAATGGGGGAGCAAATGGACATGATGAAGCGTCTGTTGGAGCTGCAGGAAAGCCAACAAGAGCACAGACCCCCACTGCATCCACTGTATAACCGCCTACCCTCCTCCCCATGTTCCATAGCCTCCTCACCCACACGCCCAAGAACGCGGGGGAGGCTCTGGGCACCCAGCCACTCCACTGCAGAGGATGGCCCAAGCAACAGAAGGCTGTCATGCAAACAGTTTGATTTTTAGTGTGGCTACAATAAGCAATGTGGCCTTGTCCTTCCCTCCTCTCCCACCCAACCCGGCTACCTTGTCCCTTATCTCATCCATCTATAACAATCAATCTCTGACTGTCTGCCAGGGCTGCCCCTGCCTGATTTCATTTGGGATGTTGTTTATTCTTGAAGAATTCATGAAGCCCTACCCACTATTGAGGGAGGTTCTTTGGGCTGCAATATGCAGGAGGTCAGACTAGATGATCATAAATTGTTCCTTCTGGCCTTGAAATCTATGAATCTAAGGGCTTGTCTACACTTGAAATGCTACAGCGGCACCTCTGCAGCTGTGTCTCAGTAGCGCTTCAGTGTAGATACTGCCTTTGCCGATGGGAGGGATTCTCCCACTGGTGTAGGTAATCCATCTCCCGTGGAGGCGATAGAAGAATTCTTCCATCAACCAAACACTGTCTACACTGGCTCTTAGGTCACTTTAACTTCGCTGCTCAGGGGTGTGGATTTTTCACACTCCGACCAACGTAGTTAAACGAACCTAATTTTCTAGTGTAGACCAGGCCTAAACCATCAGGGCTTTTTCTCCCCTTTATTCTTGCCTGACCTCCTAGCAGGAGCAACAGCCCTCTAAGTATAAATGATCATTACAAGTGCAGTCTATGTGTTAATCTACTTGTTTTGGGGATTTTTTAAAACGTACATTTGTACCGAGTGATTGACTGTAGACATTTACTGTAATTTAATTACCCTTTTCAAATCACATTCAAGTGCTGATATAGCATAATATTATTGCATCTGCAATTACAGATAATGCATATTTCTTCTATTTAGTTTATGACTTACATAATGAAATGTTGGGGGGTGGGGGAACTGGGCTGAAAAGATTGAGAGTCTTTTTTACTCTGGAGACGGCAGTGTGAACTCAGTCAAGCTAGATTTCAATTACAAGCCAACCATCACATCATTTCCCCCCAGTTTTGTTAAGCTAAGCTATAAAAAAAAAATTCCCAGGAGGGGGTCAAACGAAGAAGTTAGCATAAAGTAGAAGCTGCCTCCTTTAGTCTGTGACAATGGATCCCAGGTAGGTCTGGGACAGAACTGTTTGACTTGGACAAGTGAACAATGCAAAAGATAAATGAAAGGAGAGCCATGAGCCAAGCAAGCATCCCTCCTGCCTATTCATTGAAAAAATATATAAACTGCAGCAATGTGGATCATAGGCCTTATCCGCACTTGGAATTAACTCCGATATCAGGCCTTGATGATCTCCTACACATCCTGCTTCTAGTCAGACTAGAAATACTACCTGATCAGCCTCTTGCTGTATTTCTACTTCTCGAGACAATCAGGTTGCAAAAATGAAACATAAATATCATTTAGTACTTTCAAATAAAAAACAAATACTCCCCTCACCTGGGTACTTATTTTATCCAAATTACTTTGCTTATCTCTGCAGTAGGAGGCTGAGGGTATGTCTACACTACAAAATTAGGTCGAATTAATAGAAGCCGGTTTTATAGAAATCGGTTGTATACAGCCGATTGTGTGTGTCCCCACATAAAATGCTCTAAGTGCTCTAGTCGGCGGACCGCGTCCACAGTACCGAGGCTAGCGTCGACTTCCGGAGCATTGCACTATGGGTAGCTATCCCACAGTTCCCGCAGTCTCCGCCGCCCATTGGAATTCTGGGTTGAGATCCCAATGCCCGAATGATGCAAAACAGTGTCGCGGGGGGTTCTGGGTACATGTCGTCAGGCCCCTCCCCCTCCGTCACAGCAACGGCAGACAATAGATTCGCGCCTCTTTACCTGGGTTACCTGTGCAGACAACATACCACGGCAAGCATGGAGCCCGCTCAGCTCAGCTCACCGTCACCATATGTCATCTGGGTGCCGGCAGACGTGGGACTGAATTGCTACACAGCAGCAGCAGCTAACTGCCTTTTGGCGGTAGATGGTGCAGCATGACTGGTAGCCTTCATCGGCGATCTGGGTGCTGGCAGCTGTGGGGCTGGCAGCCGTAGGGCTGCATTGCAGCAGCCCTTGCCTTTTGCCTTTTGGCAGTAGATGCTTTATTACGACTGGTAACCGTCCTCGTCGTACAGCAGTGGCTGGAACTCCGTATGTCCCCCAGTCCCCCATCCCCCCAGTCATATTCTGCTGCCTTCACAATTACGATGATGGCTATCAGTCGTAGTATGCCATTTTCTGCCAAGCGCCCTGTTGGATCATTGCACATTAGCAGAGTCTTCCCTGAGCAGCAGATCGTGCAATAGGCCTGAAGGCTATCGTCATCATAACTGCCAAGTGCCCAGTATTTGCTGCCAAGCACCCAGAAGATGCCGAGGGCTATCAGTCATGCTGCACCGTCGTCTTAAGATGTAAAAAATAGATTTGTTCTGTATTCATTTGCTTCCCCCCTCCCTCCGTGAAATCAACGGCCTGCTAAACCCAGGCTTTTGAGTTCAATCTTTGGGGGGGGGCCATTCTGTGTGACAGTTGTTTGTGTTTCTCCCTGATGCACAGCCACATTTGTTGATTTTAATTCCCTGTACCTGTACGCCATGTCGTCACTCGCCCCTCCCTCCCTCCCTCCTTCCCCTGGTCCGTCAGATACTAGTTTCGCGCCTTTTTTCAGACCAGACGCCATAGCTAGCACTGGGATCATGGAGCCCGCTCAGATCACCGTGGCAATTATGAGCATTGTGAACACCACGCGCATTGTCCTGGAGTCTATGCAGAGCCAGGACATGCCAAAGCAAAACCAGGACCAGCCGAGGAGGCGATTGCAGCGCGGCCACGAGAGTGATGAGGAAATGGACATGGACATAGACCTCTCACAAGGCACAGGCCCCAGCAATTTGGAAATCATGGTGTTCCTGGGGCAGGTTGATGCCGTGGAACGCCGATTCTGGGCCCGGGAAACAAGCACAGACTGGTGGGACCGCATCGTGCTGCAGGTGTGGGACGATTCCCAGTGGCTGCGAAACTTTCGCATGCGTAAGGGCACTTTCATGGAACTTTGTGACTTGCTTTCCCCTGCCCTGAAGCGCCAGAATACCAGGATGAGAGCAGCCCTCACAGTTGAGAAGCAAGTGGCGATAGCCCTGTGGAAGCTTGCAATGCCAGACAGCTACCGGTCAGTCGGGAATCAATTTGGAGTGGGCAAATC
The DNA here is from genome assembly GCF_028017835.1 of Emys orbicularis. Taxonomy (NCBI): domain Eukaryota; kingdom Metazoa; phylum Chordata; order Testudines; family Emydidae; genus Emys; species Emys orbicularis. The sequence continues at coordinate 46,612,062 of NC_088684.1, read as the reverse complement.
TACTGTGGGGGCTGCTGTGATCCAAGTTGCCAGGGCAATGAGAGACCTGGTGATATCAAGGGTAGTGACTCTGGGAAACGTTCAGGCCATAGTGGATGGCTTTGCTCCAATGGGATTCCCAAACTGTGGTGGGGCCATAGACGGAACCCATATCCCTATCTTGGCACCGGAGCACCAAGCCACCGAGTACATAAACCGCAAGGGGTACTTTTCAATGCTGCTGCAAGCCCTGGTGGATCACAAGGGACGTTTCACCAACATCAACGTGGGCTGGCCGGGAAGGGTACATGATGCTCGCGTCTTCAGGCACTCTGCTCTGTTTCGAAAGCTGGAGGAAGGGACTTTCTTCCCGGACCAGAAAATAACCGTTGGGGATGTTGAAATGCCTATCGTGATCCTTGGGGACCCAGCCTACCCCTTAATGCCATGGCTCATGAAGCCGTACACAGGCAGCCTGGACAGTAGTCAGGACCTGTTCAACTACAGGCTGAGCAAGTGCCGAATGGTGGTGGAATGTGCATTTGGGCGTTTAAAAGCGCGCTGGCGCAGCTTACTGACTCGCTCAGACCTTAGCGAAAAGAATATCCCCATTGTTATTGCTGCTTGCTGTGCGCTCCACAATATCTGTGAGAGTAAGGGGGAGACATTTATGGCGGGGTGGGAGGTTGAGGCAAATCGCCTGGCCGCTGATTACGTGCAGCCAGACACCAGGGCGGTTAGAGGAGCACAGCATGGCGCGGTGCGCATCAGAGAAGCTTTGAAAACGAGTTTTGTGACTGGCCAGGCTACGGTGTCAAACTTCTGTTTGTTTCTCCTTGAAGAACCCTCCGCCCCTCCCCCCCCACCCGGTTTACTCTACTTCCCTGTAAACCAACCACCCCACCCTCCCCTACCCTCCCCCCTTCGAACACCACTTGCAGAGGCAATAAAGTCATTGTTACTTCACATTCATGCATTCTTTATTAATTCATCACACAACTAGGGGGATAATTGCAAAGGTAGCCCGGGATGGGTGGGGGAGGAGGGAAGGAAAAGGACACACTGCAGTTTAAAACTTTAACTCTTATTGAAGGCAAGCCTTCTGATGCTAGGGCAATTATCTGGGGTGGAGTGACTGGGTGGCCGGAGGCCCCCCCACCGTGTTCTTGGGCGTCTGGGTGAGGAGGCTATGGAACTTGGGGAGGAGGGCTGTTGGTTACACAGGGGCTGTAGCGGCGGTCTCTGCTCCTGCTGCCTTTCCTGCAGCTCAACCATACGCTGGAGCATATCAGTTTGATGCTCCAGCAGCCGGAGCATCGACTCTTGCCTTCTGTCTGCAAGCTGACGCCACCTATCATCTTCAGCCCGCAACTTGCTCTGTTCATCCCGCGATTCAGCACGCCACCTCTCCTCTCGTTCATATTGGGCTTTTCTATAATCAGTCATTGACTGCCTCCACGCATTCTGCTGTGCTCTGTCAGCGTGGGAGGACATCTGTAGTTTTGTAAACATGTCATCACGTGTCCTTCGCTTTCTCCTTCTAATCTTCACTAGCCTCTGTGAAGGAGAAACATTTGCAGCTGGTGGAGGAGAAGGGAGAGGTGGTTAAAAAAGACACACTTTAGAGAACAATAGGTACACTCTTTCACGTTAAATTTTGCTGTTCACATTACACAGCACATGTGCTTTCGTTACAAGGTCGCATTTTTCCTCTTATATTGAGGGCCTGCCGGTTTGGTGTGAGAGATCACTCACGCAGTGCCAGGCCACAGATTTCAGCTTGCAGGCAGCCATGGTAAGACACAGTCTTTTGGCTTTTTTAACCTTCTTAACATGTGGGAATGATTTCAAACAGTAGTGCTCTCATTTCCCATACCAAGCACCCATTGGGTTGGCCATTTAAAATGGGTTTGCAATGTAAAAGGAGGGGCTGCGGTTTCAGGGTTAACATGCAGCACAAACCCAACTAATTCCCCTCCCCCACACCCAATTCTCTGGGATGATCACTTCACCCCTCCCCCCACCGCGTGGCTAACAGCTGGGAATATTTCTGTTCAGCAGAGCAGGAACGGGCACCTCTGAATGTCCCCTTAATAAAATTGCCCCATTTCAACCAGGTGAACGTGAATGATATCACTCTCCTGAGGATAACAAAGAGCGATCAGGAATGGATGTTGTCTGCATGCCAGCAAACACCGGGACCATACGCTGCCATGCTTTGTTATGCAATGATTCCAGACTACGTGCTACTGGCCTGGCGTGGTAAAGTACATGAAGGAGAGCTTTCTGGAGATGTCCCTGGAGGATTTCCGCTCCATCCCCATACATGTTAACAGACTTTTCCAGTAGCTGTACTGGCCGCGATTGCCAGGGCAAATTAATCATTAATCATTAAACACGCTTGCTTTTAAACCATGTGTAATATTTACAAAGGTACACTCACCAGAGGTCTCCTGTGTGCCCTCAGGGTCTTGGGTGAGTTCGGGGGTTACTGGTTCCAGGTCCAGGGTGACAAACATATCCTGGCTGTTGGGGAAACAGGTTTCTCCGCTTCCTTGCGGCTGTGAGCTATCTCCTCCATCCTCCTCTTCCGAACCCTCTTCCCTGTGTGTTTCTCCAGTGAGGGAGTCATAGCACACGGTTGGGGTAGTGGTGGCTGCACCCCCTAGAATGGCATGCAGCTCCGCGTAGAAGCGGCATGTTTGCGGCTCAGCCCCGGACCTTCCGTTTGCTTCTCTGGCTTTGTGGTAGGCTTGCCTTAGCTCCTTAATTTTCACGCGGCACTGCTGTGCGTCCCTGTTATGGCCTCTTTCCTTCATGGCCTTGGAGACCTTTTCTAATATTTTGCCATTTCGTTTACTGCTTCAGAGTTCGGCCAGCACTGATTCATCTCCCCATATGGCAAGCAGATCCCATACCTCCCGTTCTGTCCATGCTGGAGCTCTTTTGCGATCCTGGGACTCCATCACGGTTACCTGTGCTGATGAGCTCTGCGTGGTCACCTGTGCTCTCCACGCTGAGCAAACAGGAAATGAAGCGGGGCTTTTCCTGTCTACCTGGCCAGTGCATCTGAGTTGAGAGTGCTGTCCAGAGCGGTCACAATGAAGCACTGTGGGATAGCTCCCGGAGGCCAATAACGTCGAATTCCATCCACACTACCCCAATTCCGACCCCCTAAGGCCGATTTTATCGCTAATCCCCTCGTCGGAGGTGGAGTACAGAAACCGGTTTAAAGGGCCCTTTAAGTCGAAAGAAAGGGCTTCGTCGTGTGAACGTGTCCAGGCTTAATTCGATTTAACGCAGCTAAAGTCGACCTAAACTCGTAGTGTAGACCAGGCCTTAGTCACATTGTTGGAAAAAGGCCCCAGAACAGGGAAAAGAGCAATGTGTTCTAGTCAAAAGTGTTCAAAGCAGTGGTGCCAGTAGATTTTAACTCTTACCGGTACGGTACTGCCCCCGCCCCCCCCAAATGTTCCGTGACTAGATCCCTGCGTGGATACAAATCTATGCCCAAGAATGCAGATATCCGAGGATAGAAATCGGTATCTGCTGAACCGCAGGGCTCTCCCAGGAGCCGCAGCAGCAAAAGGAGCAGAACTTGGGGCCACCACTCCCAGGAGCCAGTGTCCCATGTTGGCAGCTCCTCCGGTGTGGCAGTACTGCCCCCAACCCCTTCCCCAGCCCTTCCACACAGCTGCATCTCCTGTCGGATGTCTGTACAGCCCCGCCAGAGGACAGGGCTGGGGCTGGGGTTGGGGGCAGTACAGCCGCGCCAGAGGAGCTGCCGGCATGGGATGCTGGCTTCTGGGAGCGGCAGCCCGGTGTTCTGCTCCTTTCACTGCTGCGGTTCCCAGGAGAGCCCTGCGGTTCTGAAAATGGGTCTTTCTGGTATGGCGTACCAGCAATAAATGTCTTAATGGTACGACGTGCCTGATCATACTGGCTTACTTGCACCACTGGTTCAAACCAGTGTAATTGCAGTGATCCAGCCTCTGCAGACAGCAGAATCATACAGCAATCTGAAAAGGGACCAAGTGTTGCTTATGCCAAAAACCATTCCTAAATAGTTTGAGGGCCTTCTTTGAAAGGCCATCCACTTATATGGGTGCAACATCACATCCACTTTGCTGAGGAAACACATTACATGCACTTTAAAAGTCTGACAACTGAGCCCACACTCTAAGTTGTTTGACATCTGCCTGCATGCAAGCATAATGCATGAACTTGTGAATGTCTGCGTGCAAAAGATGCTGCGGATGCAAATTCCAGCATTTCCATGATGTCTGGTTTTCATCATGAGCACAGGTGTTTGCATCTGCAAAATGCTAGTATGTATATACGCACACACAATTTTGTGCATGTACAAATGGAAGCTGTTGTTAGAATAGTAACCTTCTTTGGCATGGAAAATATAGGCATGGGATGAGAGGAAAGAGGCAGAGTCACCAGTAACCAACTGCCAGGAACATTACAGTTTTCTACTTGTTAAAGAAATAAGCCTGATAGGATTTCAAATATAAGCACAAGTTCAGCTTGTAGATCAGATTATTTTACCCAGATGTCTCAAGGTAATTTCCAGACAGGAGGTAGAGCTAAATGGCTGATACAGTGGTCATCCGGTGTGTGGTCATCATCAAATTATCTCAGCTAATGGGGTTGCATGGAGAAACCAGATCAGAGAGTTCACTCAGGCCAAGAGTCCAAAGGGATTTATTTAAAAGTAAACCTCTTGGTTTATCTAAAATGGGGTTGTAGATGGAGGTAACATTTTGTATGCCTTGTTGGTCTGTTGCTGTCACTTGCCCTTCTGCAAACAGGATGATTTTATCTGTGGGGTTGGGTGTGTAAGAAGAGATTGGGACGGGGGGGGGGAGGGGGAGATGGGGAAGTTCCTAGTATAAACAACTGGCACATGAAATTGAATTATTCTCAATGCGCTTGGTAAAAGCCTATTCACTAGCCAGGTTTCATAAGCCTCTTTTTAAACACAAACTTAACACTCTATTGAGCTCTTTAAATAAACACTTCACAATTAAAGTGCTTTAAAGCTTGGTTTTCTTTTTTTTAAATTTAATGGAGATATCCTATTTCCTAGAACTGGAAGGGACCTTGAAGGTCATTGAGTCCAGCCCCCTGCCTTCATTAGCAGGACCAAGTACTGATTTTGCCCCATATCCCTAAGTGGCCCCCTCAAGGATTGAACTCACAACCCTGGGTTTAGCAGGCCAATGCTCAAACCACTGAGCTATCCCTCCCCTTGTTCTGTTATAGTATTGATGTGTTGTTTTTGGAAGTGTAACCATCAGGGAAGGGAGAGGGAGGAGGTGGCTGCTTAATAAAACCATTTAAGGGCTTTAGCACAACAGCAACAAAGGAGCAGGGCAAACAATGAAACCATCAGCCAAAAATTCCCAAGGGCTGTTGAGAGGTTGAGAATGGAAAGGAGACCTTGGTCCTGAAAATCTGTGTCTCTTACACACGTAGTAGGTAGGGTTGCCAGATGTCCGGTTTTTGACCAAAGGGACCCTGGTGGCTCCGGTCAGCACTGCTGACCGGGCTGTTAAAAGTTTGGTCAGTGGTGCAGTGGGCCAAGGCAAGCTCCCTAGCTGCCTGGCTTCAGGCAGCTCCTGGGAAGCTGCCAGCATCTCCCTCCGGCTCCTGAGCATAGGGGTGGCCTCCGGGGCTCCGTGCACTGCCTCTGCCCAGATCGGTGGCTCCGCAGCTCCCATTGGCTGGGAACCGTGGCCAACGGGAGCTGCAGGGGCGGTGCCTGCGGACAGGGGCACTGCGCGGAGCCATCTGGCTGCGCCTCTGCCTAGGAGCCAGAGAGAGATGCTAGCAGCTTTCCGGGAACGCGTGAGGTAAGCGCTGCCCGGAGCCTGCAACCCAAACCTCCTCCCATGCCCCAATCCCCTGTCCCAGCTTGGAACCCCCTCCCACACCCAAACTCCCTCCTAGAGCCTGCACCCCACACCCCCCCATGCCCCAACCCCCTGCCCCAGCCCTGAGCCCCCTCCCGCACCCCAAACCCTTCATCCCCAGCTCCACCCTAGAGCCTGCACCCCCAGCTGGAGCCCCCCTTCCACACCCTCACCCCCTCCCACACTCCAACCCCCAGCCAGGAGCTCCTCCCACACTCTGAATCCCTTGGCCCCAGCCTGGAGCCCCCTCCTGCACCCCAAACCCATCATCCCTGGACCCACCCCAGAGCCCACACCCCCAGCCGAAGCCCTCATGCCCCAACTCTCTGCCCCAGCATGGTGAAAATGAGCGAGTGAGCGAGGGTGGGGGAGAGTGAGTGATGAAGGGAGGGGAGATGGAGTAAGTGGGAGGCGGGGTCTCAGAGAAGGGGGCAGGCGGGGGCGGGGTAGAGGGCAGGGCAAGGGTGTTCAGTTTTCTGCAAATAGAAAGTTGGCAACCCTACTAGAAGGCAGCATAGGTACTTTAGGTCTGATTTCCCTTATAGCTCTAACCTCTTTAATAAGGATCTTAGTTTTAAATCTGAACACTGCAAATTCAGATGACTGATTTAAAGCCAAATTATGACTGTGCCAACACAGCTGTGCTAAAAGCTAGAGGGGCTGCAGAGAGCCCCTTTGGCTTTGTAGGGCTCTGACAGGGAGGCAGACATCATTTGGCTGCAGGTTCTGGGGACGAGGGAACACAAGGTTGTGGTGGCTAGTACTTGTCTGTAGCACTGAGGATTCCAGATCAGCAAGCCTGGGCTGGGGGCCAGGGCTTCCCTCTCACGCATTACTAGTACTAGCAGGAGAATAGCGGATGGGGTGCAGGCTACGCTTTATGAGAGGTGTAGCAAGTCCAACTGCTTACTGCACTCCTCTTTCCTTCCCCCGCCACCATGCACCCATTACACTACATGCCTTAGAAAGGCATAGGATCTCGTACCACTGCCAATTGTGTGGTGCTCCTCTTTCTCCCCAACCTGGCTTTGCCTGGTAAGGTTAGATTAGTCCTACATATGAGTGCACACATTCTGTGACACTCCATTTGATTTGTCAGACAACCCCCTGGTGTCATTGACTGTTACACCTCATCATTATAGAGTAAATCAATTAATATTTCCCTGACAGATGTCCTCCAGATCACGAAGGTGTGCCCAATAATTGCATAATATGAACACAATCCTGCTTATGCAAGAAAGAAAATCCTACCCTTGAACGGGCAAGCTGGAGAGTGTTTCAAATAAAACACTAAAATTACCAGCAACATTTCTGTCAAGACTTGAGGTAGCAGAAAATCTCCATTAGCACTCAGTACTAGGAGCACTGCTATCCTATAGCCATCACCAATAATACCAGGGTCTGATAATTGCCTATAATTTCTCCATTTGAACAAAGCACTCAACCCAGAGCAAAGCAGCACACAGTACTCTTGCAGTGCAGGGAGTACATGGGCATTCAAGCAGTTGTATATTTGCTAAGTCAAATCTTGATCCAAGGTGGAGTTTAGAAAATGAATTGGACCTTAAAGTGATTGCATAGAGGATTTGACTATTTCAAACACGGCACTCTAATTTCTGGCATTTCGATACAATAGGGCAGAACACTTCTCAATTGATACTTGAGAATTTTGACCTGTGCTGGAAGAGAAAGACATATGTAAAGTAAAGCTTTTAATAATGGAAAGGTGTGCATGTGTGTATGTGCATGAAGCTGCTCCTGCTGATAATCTATCAAAATTAGAACCTATCTTGGAGGAACACACATTGTTATTGACATTGCTGTTCACAGTGGCTATATGTTGCTCTGACATACCATGATTCACATACCTTAGAATGATTTATCTATGAATTCAGTAGTCCCTGGTATGTCTGCCGTCTCTGGCTATCCAATGCAATAGCCAGTCTCCAATAGCCTGAGTTTAGTGTGTGTTGTTATATATGCAATACTAAAGCTAAACTGTGCTACCCCATTGGCTTACAAATATGCCCTCTCTGACACCTATACATTCCCCACTAGTCTTCACTGCACAAATGTATACATTGTTTACCTTGGAAAGCAGATGATTCAGAGGGGACATGATAAAAGTATATAAAATGATAAATATCACAGCAAAGAGCGCTCAGGAACTTCTGCCCTCCCTGTGTCACAATGGAAGAGCAAGGAAAAATTCTATGAAATTAAAAGGGAGACATTCAAACCCATAAAAGGAAATACATTCATACAATGTGTAATTAATTTTTTTCTGGAACACACTGCCCCAGGAAGTTTTTGAAGGCACAAATTTGTATTCAAAAAGAGATTTTATATGGAAATCAAAGGTATCCAGAGTTATTAATGATAACAAAATGTTGTGGAAGGGCTATTAAACCTCATGGTTCAGGGCTTAAGTCAATCTCTAAATATTAGAGCTCAGGATAACACCTAATGTTGGGATCAGATTACCCTACATCTGCCTACCATGGGGTTCTTACATCATCCTGAATACATACCGTAGATAGTATAAAAAGTCAAAGTCACCAAAGATATACTGGACCATTCTACCTTGTCTCTCTCATATTCTGGGACCAACCCAGCTACAACCCCACTGAAAATGAAAATAGTGTTAAGTAGAAAATTAAAACAACATTATAAGGTGTTACATATGTACATCTAAGGCTGTAGAAAAAGTTCTATGAAATTTCTCAAATGAGACCAGTATGGGATCATGTAATTGAAGGCTATCATAATGCACATGTGCTAGGGGACAGAGTTAAGGTTGCCCAGGCAACCTTAATGTTGGCATTTTCTGTCTTTTTTTAGCATAAACAGGCAAACTATGCTTTCTCAACATAGTTTTATAAAGTTATATAGAAATTTCTGTACCAAAAAGGAAAATAGCCTGAAATAAATGACATTTTTACTAAGAGACCAAAAGTGTGTTGTTACTGTTATATACAGGACATTAGTGGTCGTAGAGGCCCCACCTGAGATCAGGGTTGCATTGTGCTGGGTGTTGTACAGACATATAGTAAGAGAGAGTCCCTGCCCCCAAAAGCTTGCAATCTAATAATAAATTCATAGATTTCAAGGCCAGAAGGGACCATTGTGACCATCTAGTCTGACTTCCTCTGTATCACAGGCCAGAGACCTTCATCCAGCAATCTCCACCTCAAGACCATGACTTCTGTTTGAACTATACCATATCATTTAGAAAGATATCCAGTCTTGATTTAAAGACTTCAAGTGATGGAGAATCCACCATGTGCCTAGGTAAGTCATTCCAATGGTTGATTACTCTCGCTTAAAATTTTACACCTTAATTCTAGTCAGAATTTATCTATTTTCAGCTTCCAGCCATTGGATCTCACTCTTCCTTTTTGGGCTAGATTAAAGAGTCAGCTGCTATCAGAAATCTCTTCACCCTGTAGATACTTGCAGACAATAAACCAAGTGGCCTTTTAACCTTCTCTTGGGCAAACTAAATAAATTGACCCTCTTTAGTCTCTCATGAATGCTTTCCAGACTTTGAATCATTTTGTAGCTTTTTTCTGAATGCTTTCCATTTTCTCAACACATCCTTCTGAAGGGTGCACATCAAAGATGTACACAGTATTCCACTAATGTCACGTATAAAGGTAATACTATCCTCCCTATCCCTATGTATGAATCCAAGGATCCTATTCACCCTCTTAGCTCCAGCATCACACTGGAAGCTCATCTACAATTGATTGTCTATCAGGACAATAATCAGTCAAGAGAGACAACAGGTAGGAAGGGAAACAGAGGCATAGGGAATTGAAGTGACATACTTACGATCACACAGTAGAGCCAAGACTAGAACACAGGTTTTGAGAGTACCAGCCCAGCGTGTTATCCACTAGACCATGCTGACTTTCTATTTGTCTATTATATATGCAATCCTTTCATAGTCAACTATTTTGAAGGAATGGGTTGACCCAAGGCCGCCCGGAGGGACCGGGGGGGGGCAAGTTGGGCAATTTGCCCCAGGCCCCTCAGGGGCCCCGCGAGCCCTGACCCGGCGGTGGTCTAGGTCTTCGGCGGCATTTCGGCGGCCAGGGGCCCTTCAGTCGCTCCAGGTCTTCGGCGGTGGGTCCTTCAGTGCTGCCGAAGACGCGGAGCGATTGAAGGGCCCCCCGCCGCCGAAATGCCGCTGAAGACCCAGACTGCCGCCGGGTGAGTACGAGCGCCGCAGCTCCCCCGCTTTGCCCCAGGCCCCCTGAATCCTCTGGGTGGCCCTGGGTTGATCCACCATTTGGAGGGGAAAATCCTTGAATTTCCTTACATTGTCATACAATGAGCAACTAAAATATCAACTTCCCTCTTGTTTATGAACCCAGGGTGAAGCTAAAGGGAAACTCTATCTGCCAAATACGGTTTGGAGAAAAAGGAAGTTCTATACCCAAAACTTCCTTCATTTCCCATTCTTACATCATATTCATCTCTTCAAATGTACTGCTGTACAAGCACCAGCTTCCCCACATTAAAAGAAATCACACACAGGCTTCTACCATGGGAAATAACATATTTCCAACCTTCCAAGCCCTGCGGCGACGGACTAGTGGTGACGGGGACAGGATTAGTGAATCTGGCAGTTCCTAGCCACAAATCTGCACATAGACAGTGGTAGTTAGATGGTCATCTGGCACCTGGACTGAGACAGGGGTGCAATTAGGCAGCTACTATTTCGACTGAGCAGTCCTCTTTAGGACCCCGCTGCTCATCTCACATGTGAAGAGGGCTAGAAAAGGTGCCCTAAACCTCAGCTGTCTCACCCACTCCTGGCTGGATTACCGCATTCAGTGGGATCACTCTGCCTGTGGTTGAAGCAATAACAAGCCAGTGACTTTTGCTACATGGAATGTTCGCACCCTGATGGATTACAAAGATAATGTGTGACCGGAAAGAAGAACTGCTATCATTGCCAGGAGCTTGTGAGGTATAACATCAACGTCGCTGCCCTGAGTGAGACAAGATGCCCAGATGAAGGTCAACTGAGAGAAGAAGGTGGAGGCTACACCTTTTTTTGGAAAGGAAAATCTGCAGAGGACAGGCACATTCAAGGTGTCGGTTTTGCAATTAGGAATAAGTGTCAGTCAGCTTACAGAATTTCCTGTAGGAATCAATGAACATCTTATGACTCTTCATCTTAAGCTCAGCAACAACCAATCTGCTACTGTTATCAATGCGTATGCCCCAATTCTCAATGCTGTCGAGGATATCTGAACAAATCTATACAGATCTTGACAGAGTCTTGACCAACATTTTCCTCAGAGATTTTAATGCTAGAGTTGGGTGGGAGTCAGATCTCTGGAATGGCACTATTGGAAAAGAAGTAGGAAAGGCCAACTCCAACAGCATCCTTCTCCTGAGCAAATGGCCTGGTCATCACAAACACCCTCTTTAGACAAAGTGAGAAGTATAAGACCACCTGGAGACACCCTCGCTCCAGGTATTAGCACCTTCTTGACTATGTTATTGTTAGAGCTCGAGATCAGAAGGATGTCCACATCATGAGAGCCATGCATGAAATGATGACTGTTGGACAGACCATCACCTTGTTAGATCTATCATGAATTTCCAGATCAGCTCCAGGCATCACAAGCAGGCAAAATCAGTATGAAAGAAATTCAACATCAAATCCTTTGAACATATAGTGATTTGGAAGAAACTTCAGCAGTGTCCCCAAGATAGGATCGCCGCTGTGCCTACAGCTGACTAGGAAAATGAAAATTTCTGGAAGGGATTAAAGACTGTCCATTGGCTATATCACCTGCCATCACCAAGATTGGTTTGATGAGAATGATGCTGAGATTCAGGGCTTGCTCGACCAGAAAAGAAAAGCTCATTGCATATGGCAAAATGATATATTACACCAGCAGAAGAAAGAGTCATACAAGCAACTCAAGGCTGAAGCCCAAAGGAAAATCCATTACATCAAAAATAAGTGGTGGTGAGAAAAGGCCAAGGAGAATGAGCTTTATGCTGATAAACATGACACGAGGAACTTTTTTTCAGGAAATAAGTGCCATTTACAGGCCATGCTCCCGTGGTCCCACACCACTCCGAGCCCAAGACAAGTCAATGTATTTTAAGGACAGTGAAGTCATCAAAGCCAGGTGGAAGGAGCATTTTGAGTTATTCCTGAACTGTGAGTCAACTGTCTCTGATGCCACTATCGACATATATAACTCAACAACATGAAAGAGAATCTCTTTCTGATCTCCCCGCCCTTGAAGAAGTAACATGAGTCATTATACAAACCAAGAACAACCAGGCAGCAGGACCAGATGGCATACCAGCTGAAGTGTACGAGTTTGGAGGTGAAGAACTGGTAGGGAAGCTCCACAAACATTTTCTTCATATCTGGTATAATGAGAAGATTCCAGAAGACTTGAGAAATGCTAACATTGTTACAACCTTTAATAAAGGAGATAAGTCGGAGTGTGGAAATTATCAAGGCATTGCTATCTACAGCAGGGAAAATTCTTGCCCATATCCTCTTAAACCGATTACGTTCACTTGCTGAGGAAATATTGCTGGAATCTCAGTGCCGTTTTAGACCATCCCACGGGACAACCGTCATGATCTTCATTGCCCGCCAAATCCAGGAAAAGTTTCGGGAGAAAAATCAGGACCTGTACATGGCCTTCATTGATTTGACAAAGGCCTTTGACTCCATCAATTGCGAAGCCCTATGGAAGGTGCTTGCCAGATTTGGCTGCCCTCCAAAATGTATTAAGGTCCTCCATGATCAGATGACTTCCACAGTTCTCTGTAATGGCCTTGAGATGGACCCTTTCGTCATCAAAACTGGGATTAAGCAAGGATGCATTGCTCCAACCCTGTTATCCATCTATTTAGCAGCCATTTTGGTCCTCGTTAAAGATTGCCTCCCCTATAGAGTTGACATTCAATACAGAATGGATGGGCAACTTTTTAATTTTTGATGTCTCTGCTCGAAGTCTAAATTCCTTCGCACATCCATTACTGATCTTCAGTATGCTGATGACTGTGCCATCCTTGTGCACACTGAGAATGACCTTCAGTCCACACTGGATTTTTTTTGCACAAGCTTACCGAAACCTAGGATTCTCATGCAATATTGAGAAGACTAAAGTTCTCTATCAGCCTGCTTCAGGCCTTGCACATGACCCACAAATCACCATAGAGGGATAGACTTTGGAGACAGTCAAGCACTTTTGCTATCTGGGTAGCCAACTTTCTCAAAATGCAAAAATCAACAGTGAGATCTCGTACAGGATCCAGTGTGCAAGTGCTTCCTTTGGGAAATTGCTCCAACGCATTTTCACAGACTATGACCTACAGCAAGACACCAAGATCCAGGTCTATAAGACAGTTTTATTCCTACACTCCTTTATGGATGCGAAACCTGGGTGATCTATCGACAGCACCTCAAGAGACTGGAGAGGTACTACCAATGATGTCTCCTGAAGACCCTTTGCATCAAGTGGGAAGATCGCTGCACTAATGTCAGCATCCTTGCTGAAGCCAATGTCACCAGCATTGAAGCAATGATCCTCATGCACCAACTCCGCTGGGCTGGACATAGTATGCGGATTCCAGACTCTCGCCTCCCAAAACAAGCCTCCCTCTACTCTCAGTTCACCCATGGCCAGAGATCCCGTGGTGGTCAGAGGAAATGCTACAAAGACACACTGAAACCGTATCTCAAGAAAACTGATGTAGACATCACAAGCTGGGAGGAGTAAGCCACCAATCAACCCCAATGGCGCCACATTCTCCATCAGGCAGTGGCCCACTTCGAGAAGAAGCACCTTGCCCTCAAAGCTGAACAGCGACTGAGAAGGAAGGAAAAAGAAAGAATTTTTTCCCAGCAGGCAGCTGGCCCGCTAGGAAATGTCTGTACCTACTGCAGGCGAATCTGTGGTCCAGGATCGGACTCCTGACTCATCTCAGGACCCATGTGTAAATCTGTGATAGAGATCATCCTTGAATGGAGAGATCGCCGATGATGATGCACAATGGGCTGATTAAGTAACATGCAAATTAACATTTGCCTGATGTTCTGCTAATCACAGATGATAATGTTTGGCTTGAGAGGGCTAAATAGAGATATGTGTAGAATGGGCAACCATTTTAAGTGATTAAAAGAATGAATGAAGAAAAAAGAGAGCCGGTTTCCATTGTCCTAGAGCAGGGGTAGGCAACCTTTCAGAAGTGGTGTGCTGAGTCTTCATTTATTCACTCTAATTTAAGGTTTCGCGTGCCGGTAATACATTTTAACGTTTTTAGAAGGTCTCTTTCTATAAGTCTATATTATATAACTAAACTATTGTATGTAAAGTAAACAAGGTTTTCAAAATGTTTAAGAAGCGTCATTTAAAATTAAATTAAAATGCTGATCTTACACCACCAGCCTGCTCAGCTCGCTGCCAGCCTGGGGTTCTGTTCACCTAGGCCGGCAGCGGGCTGAGCAGGGCCTATGGCTGGGACCCCAGACCTGGCGGGGGGGGGGGGGGGTGTTTCAGGGGTCAGGGAAGAGGGCTGGGGGAGGGGGTTCAGGGAAGAAGGCTGGGGTAGGGGGGGGGTTCAGGGATCAGGGCAGAGGGCTGGGTGTGTGTGTGGGGTGCAGGGCAGAAGGCTGGGGGTGTGGGGGGTTCGAGGGTCAGGGCAGAGGGCTGGGGGGTATGGGGGGTGCAGGGCTGAGGGATGGGGCTGTGGGGGTGCAGGGCAGAAGTCTGGGTGTGTGTTGGGGTGTGGGGGGTTCAGGGCAGAGGGCTGGGGTGTGTGCGGGGTGCAGGGCAGAAGGCTGGGGTGCTCGGCTTGTGGGGGTGCTCCCAGCCCCCTGCCCTGAGCGGCTCATGCAGGGGGCTGGAAGGGATATGCCCTGTTCCACCCCCTTCCCCCAGGCTCCGTCCCTACCTTTCTCTGCCTCCTCTACGGAGCTGTGTGCACGCTGCCGCTCTTCCCCCTCCCCCTCGCTAGGGCCATCAGCTGATTGGCGCAGGGACGGAGAGGAGGAGGGACAGGAAAGCACCATGCTGGGGGAAGAAGCGGGGGAGGAGGGAAGCTTGGCTGCCGCAGAACCAAGCTTCTGCCTCCTGCCCCCGCAGGGGAGAGCGGTGGGCGGGGGGGCTGAGTGGGGCTGGGGGCCGGGACCAAGGCAGGGAGCTGCGTGCCACTCAAAATCGGCTCGCGTGCCGTGTTTGGCATGCGTGCTGTAGGTTGCCGACCCCTGTCCTAGAGCCTAAGCCTGGGTGGTTAGAATAGAATATTGTACAGTACATGGAAAATCCACCACCAGTTGAGAGACTTTATTGCTTACATTGTCACTCAATTTTGGCATCCCTGGCTAAAGAGATGCCCCTGAAGGTATATACAGTAGGAGTTATGATATCTCTTGCAGTTACACATTGTGCTATGTGGAGAGATTAGATGCAGCATATGTAACAGATTAAAAGATTAGATAGCTGTTAGAGGTTTGCATGTCAGAAAACCAGCTTTGGCTGCTCATGTGTCATTCAAGTTCAGTGAAGAAGAATGGTTTGTTTCCCTTTTAAACGAGGGCAATATATGCCAGATAAAGGACATTCTCAGTTCCAGTCGTGAATATTTAGTTTTGCCTGTTAAAAAAACAAACCAACCATCTTCTTAAATATAAAAACTAAGAAGTTACTAGTCTGGTTTCAGAACAATTAGCTGTGGTTTCTACTAATTGAAAACCTATAAGAATAATCCAGAATAAAGCAATCCAAGTCTCACAAGGTATGTGCACCTCTAATAAAAACAGTGTGTGCATATGTAGAGAACAAGTTCTTGGGGAAATAGAAAATTCAACTAGTGCACACCCTTGTGGCTAATTAGTGAAGATAGAACATTAATCTGATAATTGTGCACACAAATGTTATTGCAGCTATCACATTTAAGTATCACACCATGAAAATAAAGCCTAGTCTATCTTCTAGCATTTATCCTATGTTCCTCTATTCATATTTGTACATGATATATATAAAAGTCCAGTCTTTTCTAGTACATAGTTTTAGAGAGTTATTCACAAAAAGCTTGTCTATTTTAATGATGAGCTGTAAATTCCTCTCGGTTTAGGTAGGGAGCATACTATCTACAACAAAGGCAGGACAAATTATCTGGTATTTGTATTAGCATACTTGACCTGAGTTCAAGGACAAATCCTACTCTCTTGGTTGTTCAGAATGCAGCCCATGTATAATCTTTTGTGGTACCGGTTATTTCTCTCTCTCCTTGGGGCCCAATTCCTCAACCCAAGGTGCCTATTTGACAAAAGGTTACTAGTTACACCCAGTCCTCTCAGAGAGAGTGCAAGTGACACCAGGACACAACTTCACTCTGAGCAAGGCACTAAGAATGTGTCTGTGCTGAGGATTTGTCTCAGTTGCAGTTGTTTGTGGCTGCCCAGAAATGTAACTGCAGCAGTACAAACCCTTAGTGGGGATAGGCACAGCTGCTATAAACGGTAATTTGCATCAGTGCAGGTTGGCCTGGTTTCAAGCAGCCATAAGCAAATTGCATCTTGTAGTGCTTCTACCTAGTCTGCTCTGCCTGGTCTCCAATGGCTGCATCCCCAGTGTAGCCCAGGCAATAACATGGTTCACCTGGATTGCTCACTTTTCCAATGTACTGTAGAAAACATGAGTGTAGAAAAGCAGGAGTGGCCAGGACCAAATCCTTCCCTTGGGACGCTCCCCTCCAAAAGCAGCTAAAACTAGGGAGAAAGTCAAAGCTGTATACGGCACTTGTAATGTGAGTATTTTCTCTTCCACAGGACCATAACAGATGTTGGTGCTGGTGTAGAGTTATCAGTCTTCGGGGAAGAGGTTCTAGGTACGTGAATACAAGTCAGTTATGATATGCCTATCGTCTATATAGTAAGGGTATACTGACAATATGAAAGCAGGTATTAATTCAAATTCCGTGGTGATGAGTGCAGTCTTAAAACCCGTGGCTGACAGACAGATGCATATGGGCATAAGGTGCCATTTTGTGCTCAGGTGTGTGTAACTGAGTGTCCATTACAGATTCATTCACTTAATTTTTCTAATTTATTTCTAAGGCGGTAAAGTATCTAGTATGTATGTGCTCCCTATTCATTTTACTGCCGAACTGAAGTTCTTGGTGGCGTGGGACCATACAGTGAATTTCCAATAATGTGTGTCAATAAGAACATTTATTCCAGACCTGAAGAGCTTTTGTGGAGACAGCAAAATTAATGCTGTGTGTTCAGCACAATTAGACATGGTCCACAGCAACAGTGTTTGTGCACACATCTGAGTCAGCTGATCATTCCATTTCATACACCTCAGCTTTACATCAACTATAATTATATTGCCTGAATTTTGGGACTGCATTCTCATTATCCACTGGTATCGCACACGCATACTGTCTGTCTTCCTGCACCTGCTTCTGCTGATACTATCAGCTGTCACTACCTTTGTCCTAGGCATAATAGAGATTCTGCACACCTGAGTTGGTTGCTATGTTTATGGGTAATCAGCTGTCTGGTGAGTCTCCAGGAGCCAAAAATGAATGTGCTTACCACACAGATGAGCACGGCCTCATCCTTGTGTGAGACATTCATTGTCACTGAAAACATACCCACTGGTATTTCTGTTCACTTTGCAGACCCATGTGGATTTGATGGGTGTATAGCGTTCAGTTAATAGTGTCTTGTTTTGGAGTACTTTTTGAAGCATATTTTTTCTTTGTGCACCTTTTTCACTCTAAAGGGGAGACTCAGGCCAAATACTTGTAGATTGCTATTGTGTCCTCCCTAGCCATTGCTTAAGCAATCTACCATATCCCAATCAGAAAAGTAACGGAAACGGAACCACATGTGACAGATGCTCACCACAGTGATTCAAACATCTTGAAGGCACTCCAATACCACAGTGATAGGCTTTGGTATAAGAACCTGAAGACAATTGAATATTTAGCTCTTTTAATCAAACTGTGTTAATCAAATTTCATTAATGTGGTGTGTTTACCCCTTTTCCAGATTGCTAATGAAGATGTTAAATAAGATGGGACATAATAGTAATGGTACCCCATTAGACAACTCCCACTAGCTAGATATATTGCTGTTATGTGTGCTAATATGTGTTATTTGTCCTTCAGTCCGTTTTCAGTAAGTTTTATAGTTGTCATATCCAAGTTGATTTCAATTAATTTTGAGTAAGAATTCATGAGCCTCTCTATCAAATGTCTAACTAAAATTGATTTCCTCTACTACAGTCCCATCTACTAATTTTGCAGTACTATTAAAAAAGCAATCATCATGTTTATCTGATGTCCTTTATAAGCCCATGCTGCTTATTGCTCATAGTTCCATTATTCTACAATTGTGTTGATTTTTTATCTTAATATACTAGAGACAGCAGCTAGATTTATTTTCATTTTATTTCACTTTATTATTTACACTTTATCAATTGCTGTTATTACAAGGTCTCCATCGCTTCATAATTGTTTAAATTGCTCATTTTTAAAAAACAGTATCTTGGTCATTTTTGAGTCAGCATTAATATGATGCCTTATCTTGTGTATTAATGGGCCTATTTTTTCTTTAGTATGATTCTCCGATTTATTTGCAAAAGCCCTTCTTATTATTCCCAATTCCTTTAGCTAGCATTAACTCATTAAACCTTTTTATTCCTCTTTTCTCTACAAACCATTACTAATCATGTATTCTTGTTTGCATGTCTCCCCTCATCTAAGTACAGTACTGAATACTTTTTAACCTGTTATTTGAGCATTTCCTTGTGAAGTCACATCACGCCTGTCCCTTCTTCCTGCTATTCTTTTTAGTACTGTGTTTTCCATTTCTTCTGAGGTCTTGTAGAATTTCTCCATCTTCTTCCACAGTGGTATAAACAACAGCTGCATTAAATTCTAAACAACACTACAAAAGGAAAAGTGGTGTCCCTCAGGCATTTCTCCTTTTGTGGTTGCCAAGTGGGTTGCTGGTAGCTTTACAGCAGGGAAACACTAGGTTTGTAAAATAGACCGGTTATGGTCCTTGTAGAATGCACAGCATTCAGGAAGCCAGGGTGAGTAACTGAACGATCTCTATGGCTTGGTCTACACTTACCCCCCAATTCGAACTAAGGTACGCAACTTCAGCTACGTGAATAACGTAGCTGAAGTTCGAAGTACCTTAGTTCGAACTTACCTCGGTCCACACGCGGCAGGCAGGCTCCCCCATCGACGCCGCGGTACTCCTCTCGTCTAGCTGGAGTACTGCAGTTGACGGCGATCACTTCCTGGTTCAACTTATCGCGTCCAGACAAGACGCGATAAGTCGAACCCAGAACTTCGATTCCCAGCCGCCGAACTAGCGGCTGGGTGTAGACATACCCTATTTCTATCTAACTGGCTAGCCTAGGACATTCATGCAGCTCCCCTGTGGTCCAATCAACACAGTGGTTCTAGGAAGTCACAACTAACACCACAGAAAGTCATTGTGGTCAAACTCAAATTCATTTTCAAATCTGAATGAATGTTTGTGAAAAACTTTTCCCACTATTCGCTCAGCTCTAATCCCTTCTCTTCTGTTTCAGAACAACACCATTTTCTCTCTTCCTTTGCATGTTAGAAGTACGGTATTTGCAAGATTATTTGAGTTAAGCGAAAGGGGATCCCCTGTCCTAATTAAATATGTCTCATGTGTCCTGTTGGTTCTGAACCCAAGAGGCTGGCACTTCATCTGAAGACAATGAAAAGGTTACTGTTCAACTTCAATGGGCATTGGAACAGACCCTAGCAGACTGACCCAGATAAGAGAAGGTACAATGGAAAATCCAGCAGAGGGAGTCATTTTAAAAAGAAAAGTTATTAACAAACTTCTTATGGGAATTGTGAAATAAGTGAGTCTTTAGGAGTTTATTTGAATGTGAATGGGTAGGGCATTTGGTCAACTGGAATTCACTAATATTTGAGATGTGTTTGAAATATTTTTCTTTTAAAAATAAAAATTGTAAAAAACATATTCCTGTAAGAGAGCAAAGGACAGTTTGTTGCAGATACAGGTTCTAAACCACTCAGGACTAGATTCTCTTCTGTGCAGACATCTGATAGGTGTGGGGGGTTAGTGGGTGGGGGACTTGAGGATTGGAGTGCCATCAGGGAGCCAGTTCTGGCATCTTGATTCTGGTACCACAGCTGCTCTGACTCCAATGTATCTTAAAGGAACATACACCAGTTGAGGATTCATGGAACTCAGATGTACTCCACCCCACCCCCATCATGCTCCCTCCCTCCCTTGACATGTCCTCTATGGGTGGGTGGCTGGTCTCCCCTACCTCTTCATGCTAGCTAAGAGTTGTCTCACCAAGTGGATTCTCAGCTGAGCAGCTGAGGCCCTTTGCACTACTAAGGCATAGGTGTAGTTTGACTTCTATATTTGGGGGGCGGCAGTTACAGTCAGGCCAACAGGCTACATGTGGAGGAGGCAAATTCCACACCTGCCCAAGGCTTGTAGTTTGGGGGGACAACACTCCCCCTGCTCCCCTCCATCAAAGTACACCCATGTGGTGGAGCAGAGGAGTTAGGCACAGCAGAGAAAACCTGGTGTGACAGGGGCCCTGTGTCGAGGTAGGGTGCCCCTGTCGGCCCAGTGCGGGGTTGGTGCACCCCATCACCCCGTCATTGGGATCCCCCCATTAAGCAGGTGATTTCGGCCAAGTGGGTCCCGGCCCCCTGACAGTCACTTAGACAAATAGTCCGTAGTCTCTGGGCAGGCAAAACAAATAGTCGGTAGCCCTGTAGCCTCTTGGCTGGGGCAAAACGAACAACCAGTCTAGAGCCCTGCAGTCTCCAGGCTGGGGCAGGCAGCAACACTCTGGGAATTAGCCCCCTGGGAGGGCAAAGTAGCGAGCAGTCTGCAGCCCCTGGGCAGGGCAAAGCAAACAAACAGTCTGTGGCCCTGCAGCCTCCTGGCTAGGGCAGGAAGTTGCCCTGGGTGAAATTAGCCCTCTGGGTAGGGAAAAATATCAATCAGTCCATGGCCCTTGGCAAAGCAAACAAACAGTCTATAGGCCTTACTATCCTCTTGGCTGAGACGTAGAACAGGCAGCAGCTTCCACAACGGGCGGTGACTTGGCTTCCCCGGCAGTCTCTGCAGTCGGCGAGTCACCTGGAGCATAGTTTGGGTCTTCGGGCTCTACTGCCAGGCGAGTCGCAGGAACCAGCAGGGTACGTCCTTCTTCCTCCGTCGCCCACCCCGACTGAGCTGGGCTGCCTCCTTTTATCTGGCTTCTCCACCTGGACAGGGCTGGTGTTTCCACTAGACGACCCTAGGCAGTCGCCTAGGGCGGCAGGATTTGGGGGGCGGCATTTTGCCGTCCTCGGCGGAAATTCGGCAGCGGGGAGTCCTTCCTCTCCGGGTCTTTGGCAGAAATTCAGTGGCGGGTCCTTCACTCGCTCCGGGACCTGCCGCCGAAGTGCCCCGAAGACGCGGAGCGGAAGGACCCCCGCCGCCGAATGCTCAGGGGAGGAACACTGCCGCCTAAGGTGGCAAAAACCCTGGCGCAACTACTGCACCTGGAGCGTGCGCAGCAGGAGAAAGGGGCATGGCCGCCTGGGCCCACAGTGATTGGTCCACCCCCGGTGGCCCAGTGCAGGGCTGGTACATCCCGTCCCACCTGGCTACAGATGTTCCGTTTCAAAAGCAATAGTTAAGATGACTAGAAAATTAGAAAATAATCCAAATCCAGGGAGCCAGGAGACATGCAACAGTAGATGGGTTCCATCTTGTACATGGTTTCACTGTTTGCACTTGTTAATATACTGTTTGTTTGTTTGTTTGTTTGTTTGTTTGTAGGTTCTGTTGTTACGTGTGTGTTAATGTGGTAATGGCAGTTGACTTGCGTGGCAATAGGTGAATGTTGTACTTGTTTATAAATACAGCTTTTTATTTTATCAAGAGAGTTTAGTGCTGTCACTACATCACATCATACAATGTGTATTGAAAATAAAGGTAAACACATGATCAGGGACAATTAGGAATTAGTATGCAAACACTATCCCTCAATACAGTTAGCTACATCAGTCCATACTTCAATCACTTCCTTACATCAATCCATACTGTGAATCCATGCTCACACCTCCCCCTCCCAACATCCCATTTGGTAAGTGGTCATGTCATTCATAAGTACATTGCATGGCAATCAACCTCCCTCCCCTCCCCATCTACTGAAATCCATCACAAGCAATAAGTCCCATCCCTCCCACCCCACAAGCACATTCATAGCAGTGCTATTCCCCCTCTTAGGAGCACAAAGCATCCCTAACTTCTCCTGCCTGGGTGAATCCAGCTCCACCTGTGGTGGGTGCACTTTCTGGCTGAGTGATTCAGTGGCACCTGGTGGCTGTAGGTCCATTTAGGGGATTGGCTCACCTCTGGCTTCACAAAGATTGTGAAGAACACCGCAAGCCACAGTAATGTGACACTGCAATGCAAATGGGTCTGTAAACATCACTAATGGGATTTCAATCTGCCAAAAGCACATTCAACAACCATTCTACACCTGCGAAGAGTGTATGTCTTTTGACAAGGCCTCTGAGATCAGGGTACCATTTCATAAGCCAAGGGAAAAGGTGGTACAGGGGTCCCCCAGAATAACAGTGGGAACAGTAACTCCACTGATGTCCATCAATGTAGACTCCTAATCAGTGAAAAACTCTGGCATGGTGAACTTTTCCAGTGCAACCCAGGAAGACATTCATAAATTGCATTCTTTGGGCCACAAAAGCCTGCATAACAATAGAGTAGTAATAGCCATTGTGGTTTATGTACTCATGTGTTCCTTGAGGAGAGCAAACTATGGGTACATGAGGCCCATCAATGATCCAGTGCAGCGTGGAAACCCACTTCTTTCAAAGCCAGCAGTTATTTCATGAATGTCTTTTATGCCCGCCATGTTAGGGTAAACCACATGCCTGATTGCCTCAGAAACCCCCATCACCACTTACTCTACAATTGACTTTCCAACACAAAATTGGTTGGCAACAGACCTGCAGCAGTCTGAGAGAGCCCGCTTCCAGACAGTTAAAGTAACCCACTTCTGGACCAGCCTGGCCTCTCTCATGCATGTGTCTTTATGCTGGAAAGTTGGGGCAAGATGCTCACAAAGCTCCAGAAATGTAGCTTTCTTCATGCGTCATCCCAGATCTGCATGACAATGGAGTCCTACCAGTCTGTGCTTGTGGCCCTGCTCCAGAGTCCTGGTCTATGTAGGGGATATCAGCAACTGTATCCAGTGTCATAAGCAGTATCAGTCAATTCGAGTCTGCCATGCCTGTGTCCTCCTCATGCTCCACTGTAATGCTGACAGACCTTGGTCAGTGCTGGCTGGGGTCAAACCTGGGACTTCTGGAGCGTAATGCATGAGCATCGAGTGCGTGAGCTAAAAGTCACGTGTCTCTTAGCCAAGGCTATAGCAGGCTCATCAATCTCTAGCTTGTCTAGCTGCCACTAGAGGGGGACAGCGTGCTACACAAAGCAGGCATAGGTTACACCATCACAAGCGTTGTCAGGTGCCTTTGGTGGGTCAGAAAATGCTGCTGAAATCACCGCCAGCATCCCATGGAAGCTCTGCCTGCTTCCTAGCACAGGAGTGAAAGTGCAAGCAGGAGAAGTTCTTCAAAAGGCACCTCCTCCATGTTGCTCACTCCGGTAGCTGGGCATGCACAGACCAAAATGGTGGCTCAGCAGAATGTGTTGGCAGGTGTTCAAACTTTCTGTAGCATGCGAGATGAACAGTCAAGTTTTCCCATAGTGCACCATGGTCAAAGGGCTAGAGTGGTCACCTTCTGGGAGTGCACTAGGGAGTCTTGGATATTGTTGGTTTGACTTGGGTCTGCATGCTGCAGTGTGGATTCCAGAACCCCAGGTCCAAATCTGGGTTAGAACATCCTTAATGTAGGGTTAACAGTCAGTGTAGCCACTCAAGCTCTGAGTTCTCTAACCCAGGATCAGCTGAATGGAGTCCCACTAACCCTGGGCTTACACTGCAGTGTAGACATAGGTTCATTCAGAGCTTGGTTCTAAAAGTGTGTGAAGGCTTGAGGGTGTCCTTATTTAATCAACACTGGTTTGCATCCCTAATGAATCCCATATTCTCTCTTGTGATAACTTTCTATGGGTCTTCTTGATGTTGGAATTTAAAATAATCATGTGTTTGCTGAGAGGTGCTTGTTAAACTGCATGCAGTTGAGTCCAGCTAAGCATCACTGACGTGCTTTGCTCGATGACTCATGCACAGTTCTAATTTGGCAGCACAATCATTAATTACATTTTGCAGGATTTCAGTTCTCATCCTGCTAATTTGGAGGGCATCCCCATGGTTGACCTTCTTTTCACTTTTTCATCCCATCAATACCATGTCTGCTAAAAGCTAAAAATCCCACCACGTGTGTAATCCACGGTGTCCTGTTACTGTAGCTGCAAGATCAGTGCTCAAGCCTTGAAGATAAACATGACCAGAATGATTTTTTTAAATTTCATTTGCTGAGGGGACACAACAAAGAGGAGTTCACTTGAAGCATTTATGATTTCATCACATTGACCGATGTTCATCAAGTATACGGAACCAAGTTAGAAATGACTCCATAGTGTTAATGCCTGACTTCCCAGATGATTATTTACCTGTGTGTAGCTTCCACTGGAGTCAATGGGAGTAATTTTCATGGACTGCATCTCAGGATCGGGCCTTTAAGTAAACCCACCCAGTGAATATACTCTTCATTCCCCCCTCCTCCCATCCACATTCCCCAAAAATGTTGCTCTGCATTAGTTATTGTTGTTTACCCTAGAAAAATATTATAGGTTGCCAGATTTTTTCAGGGAGTGGCAAAACATAGTCACTCCCCCTCCATGGATCAGAGGGCCCAAGGTACAGCACAGCCCAGGTAGTTTTACTGTGCAAGTGGATCAGGAGTCCAAGAGTAATGTAGGGGATACATATGTCCTGCATACTGCAGAGCCCTCTTCCTTTGAAACGCCCTTTGAGACCCCCAGAGAATGGTTTGAGCATTAAAACATGTGGACAGTTGAACAAACAAGGCAACACAACATACCTGAGGCAAATATCAATGTCCCCTTAAACCATTTTATTGCTGATTGCTTACAGTACAATACAAACTATTTAACAGGGAAAGGCTGTTTCAGTAGAGCAGTTCTAGACTATGCAGACACAGTTTCTTGAGTTTGTGTAAAAAGCAAAAGGAACGATGGAGTATGTAATATAAAAACTTCTCACCCAGTCCTCCTGCACACACTGCTCCCATTCACTTTGATAAGCAATGCGCAAAAGAGACGACAGCACTGAACCCATATATCAAAATAGATGCTGGAAAGGCTCAAAGCCTAAATCCAATGTGTGCCCCAGGAAACTGATCAGATGATTATAGACATTGTCTTGACAGGTGAGTCGCTCCCAGTGCTTACTTGTTCTGTTGATTTCTCTGCTGAGGGAGCAAGGTTGGGCTAATTGTAATTTCAACTTGTAAAGATAACAAAGGGAAGCATAGCTAGGAAGAAATCGTGCAGATAGCAGTTCATATTTTATATTTAAACAAAATCCACTAAGAAAGGAAAATCTATGGGGCACATCATTAGTTGATGTAAATTGTCACAGATCCCGCAAAATCTTTGGGGGTGGGGGGGTCTGCCCCCAAGAGCCCAAACTTGTGAGATACCTGGGAGGGATTCATGAAGGAAACCTCAGTGCTGTTCCAATGTTGACCATTTTAAGGCCTAGAAAATCCAGGAATAACACTGCAATCCACAAAACCGAGTTAGGTAGGTGAGCATGTCTATCAGATCAGGCCCCGTACGTGACTTAGGAGGCCAAACACCTGTCTTCCCCTGGTTCATGAATTGCTCTGGGGCTTAGGTGGAACGCCTAAAGGGACGCCAGACGCCTAAAGGGAAGTAGCAGTGGCATGCCCAGAGGCTAAAACATATGTTGTGTCTAGGGAATTTTTACACAAAAAAAGTAGGTGCTGAATGAGTTTATGGACCTACAGGATTCGGTGAGAGTTTTGTGGATCGCAATGCAGTCAAAACTGGGACTTAGGCACCTAAGATTGGGGTTTAGGCACCTAAGTACTTTCATGGATGCCACCCTGAGTGCTTCCTTGGACCCTGCGCTTCTTTGGGAGGAGAGGGCACTCTCTCAGAGGATCCTTTGTATATTGCAGGATCAGGCTCTCAACTTATCCTTCTGAGAAAGATGCACTTCTGTCAGTTTCATTTCATATTTAATTAGGCAATATCTGCTCAGGATTAGTTAATAATGATTAGTGCCTGTGCACCACTTTGAAAATGTAACACACTACATAAGTGTTATATTTTTATTATTAATTATTATTATTATTATGCCTCATAGGCTGTATTCAGTTGCATAATGTTAAACAATAGCCGCATACAGATGTTCATGAACAGGTCAGAGCATCTCTCATTCAGTTATGAAGGCACTGGGTATAGTTTGTTTCCCTAGAGATCTTGCTGATATGGATATTAAATTGCGTTTTTTAAGACTGCACCTACAAAGATGATATACTAATGCCTACTAAGCATATCAACACCAGGAGTTGTGAGTTTCCAGAGTTGAGGCAAAAGATGGTAGGCTACACTGCAAGAACTGTGCATCTGTTGGTGACAAGTGTTTTATTTGATCAGGCTGTCTCACAGAAATGTATCTGAAATGTACCCTTTTCCCAACTCCTTTAATCCCTGTCCAAGATACTTTTCCCTATATTATTTTTAAAAACCCATATTCCCAGGCCTTCGAAATAACAAATATATTGACTTGGCCCCTTTATTAACAACTTGAGCTGGTTGGGAAATGGGCTTTTGCTGAAAACATTTCAATGGAAATGTTTGACTTTGGCAAAAAATCAAAAGTCAATATTTTTTTTGGCCTAAAAACCAAAAATTTTTGTTTAATAAATCTTGCCAAGGAGCCTCATGGGAGTTGCAGTTCATGCTCCTATTTTTCTCTATAGGCCAGACTTCCTGGTCACACTACATCTCCCATGATGCACCACAGTCTTCCTCCATGGTGAGAAGGAGGCGGCTGCATTGTTGGAGTCTCTGATTGTGGGGTCTCACAGAAGTTGTAGTCCTGCAGGAGAACTTGGCCCATAGAGGAGAATGGGGACATGAAGACACCAAAATAAAACTCCCATGAGGCACTGCAGCAAGGTATCCAGGTTAAAATATTTTGGGCTTCATGTATTTTTTTTTTAATATGTTGAGCTGAAAAGTCTATTTTCTATTGAAAAACGGTTTAGATGGAAAATTTTTGCCCAGGCTTATTTACAATGTTTTCATCATAGGCCTATCTGAAGATAGAGCAACGGAAAAAAAAGAGTACACATGCTGTAATACTGTCAATTGTTCTCAACTATTAATTGTAATTTATTATGTTTGCATGACGAATAAAACAGGGTTGGGGGAGATGTAATTTTTTGTCATAAGTGTAGAGCCTCCTATGTATTTCTAGTGAATCAGTTGACACAACACTGCTAAAAATTCCTGTTCCTTGAAGCATGATTGCTTATTAAAATCCAATTAGTCTTTGTGTTTAAGTCAGTGAAGGAGACGCTGCCAAGAACTTTGCCGAGCACAGAGTCATAATTGGCACCCCAGAATCAATTAGAGGATAATTTTCCAGCTGCTCTCCCTTGGCATTCCTAAGTAAGTAAATATAATTAATATAATTCATTAATAACTAATGGCAGAAAATAGGCTCCAGGAAAATGAGAAACACTGCTGGTATATGTTTCAGGTAGCAAAGATAGTATCACTGCAGATATTTAGTCATTTATTATATCTTTGTACAGTGCCTAGCACAATGGAGCCCAGACAAGTTTGAGACCTCTAAGTGCTATAATATAATATATAATATAAATTTTAAACAATAACAACATCAGCAGCACCTTGATCACATATTTCTACCACGGTAAATTGAAGAGTTTGAAATTCAATTATTGGCTGGCATCTCCATACTCTCTTGGATTTATCAGACTACCTCTATAGATATGACACCAGATTAATCAATTTAAAGAAAAAATGGAAAGTAATCTACCCCTTACTAATACATTAGTGATTCTGAACAAAGGTAGGACTCAGGCTGGCTTTGTCAGCCGCCTGGACAGGACCCCTCTCCTTATATTCACTATCACTTTCACATTTGTAGTGTCTGCAGCCAGGGATGTGAGGTATCCACAGCAATACTACTGCAAAAGACATGAGATTTCTGGTGCAGTCCTAAGGGGTAGAGAAATCTTCCAAAAGCCTGAGTTCCAAGCCAAAACCCTGAGTTTTTAGCCTTACATTTTTCTTCTAAAACCAGGAAATAAGATGAAGTGTTGACTCTTGGTGATGATCACTGTGGGTTCTTGGGGTCTAATTCCACAAGGTGCTAAGTGTCCCCAACTTCTATTGACTAGGGGCATAATCCCGCAAACCCTTACTTGTGTGAGTAGTCCCATGAGTAAGGATTTTCAGTAGAAGAGTTTTAAATGAAAGCTAGGGGCATTGGGCACCTTGTGAGATCAAAGCCCACCTTGGCATGTACTTTCAAGAGTTTACTTATTAGCCACATGCATTATCCAACTAACATGAAAGAAATGAAAAAATATATTTTAAAATGTTACTAGTTGGGGGGCTCAAAACTATATATTGGGGAAGGAATCCTTATATTGTACCTTGGGATCATATTTACAATAACTAATTTTAGATCCATTTTTTTAAAATAATAAATATCAATTTCAAAGCTGACAAATTGCAACAATAAATTGTATTAATACAAGTTTATGTAGATAGTCTAAGAAAAGCAAAAATCAAACCCCATATATATACAACAATTCCTAGGTACTGGCTTCAAAACATAAAGACTAACATTTCCAAAGGGCTGTGTGAATAACTGAATATTCAGGTCAAGTGCACGTCCAAAAAATTGAAAAAAAATTGGTTTTGTGTCACCCAGAAATGAAATATCTCAAAATTGTCAACCCCAAACACTTCAGTCAACCTGAAACAAAATGTTTCATTTCAGTTTTGAGGGTTTTTTAAAACATTTTATTTCTTTTTACATAAAAAAATTGAGGGAAATTCTGAAATGGGATGTTTTTCCAAAACAAAAAGTTGAAACGTTTCATTTTGGCAATGCCCAAACATACCATTTAGACCTTCCCCCCCTTTTCTTCTGAGTGAAACAATTTGTGCAAAGCTACCCGAAGTTGCATTTTTTGGCAAAAGAAGGTTTTGCACAAAAAATCCTGCCCAGCTTTATTACTAAATCTTTGCAGGATCAGGCCCACTGGAAAAGGCCCACTAGCTGAGCCACACAGATGAAGCGCAGGCTACAGAGGTAGCACTCTGTGCTAGGCAGGATGTGGAGGGCCCTGCTAAGAGGCTTAGTGGAACTCCCTAGCCACAGAAAGTTGTGTTCAGCTATCATGGTTCTGAGGTCAGCTCCCCTGCTGTCAGCAACAAGCTACACAGGGTGCCTAGATGCTCCTTTTTGGAGCAGCA
This sequence comes from Emys orbicularis, assembly GCF_028017835.1. Taxonomy (NCBI): domain Eukaryota; kingdom Metazoa; phylum Chordata; order Testudines; family Emydidae; genus Emys; species Emys orbicularis. The sequence continues at coordinate 46,582,563 of NC_088684.1, read as the reverse complement.
AAAAAGAGCCTTGCTGAGCATGTTCACTGAGGCCTCCCGTGGTGTATAGAGAGGATGGTGATCAACTATTCTCCATGTCCACTGAAGGTAGAGCAAGAATTAATGGGCTTAATCTGCAGCAAGAGAGATTTAGGTTAGCTATTAGGAAAAACTTTCTAACTATAAGAGTAGTTTAATTCTGGAATAGGCTTCCAGGGGAGGCTGTGGTTGTACCTCAGCATTAAAGGTATTAAAAACAGGTTGGACAAACATCTGTCAGGGACGATCTAGGTTTATTTGGTCCTGCCTCAACAGAGGGGGCTGGACTGGATAACTTCTCGGGGTCCCTTCCCACCCTACATTTCTAGGATGATATGACTCTGTGCAGGCAGGATGGCTCAGGGGCTGTTTACTTAGCAGCTATTGCTCTGCTTCCCTACCAATGTATTTCAAACTTATCAGGGCAGAATTTGTCCTTTATACTGAAGCTAGGCAATGGTAACACAGTACATCTGGGACACAATGGCTGGAGGCAGAAGTTGCATCCCACATTTTGACTAAGAGCTTTGAATGTTTCCAATTTGTTCTTGAACACTGGCATCTTGTTTGTCACGTTCTTGGGCATGTATGCCAGGAAGTATGTTTAAGGTCTCTTAACCTCAGGAATGTGTCCTGTATCACTTTAGATGCTGGAAACACCCTTGTTGTTTTGGGGGGAGTGGAGGGGAATAAAGAATCATTTGCGAGCTCTAATTAATTTAAAGTATTTTTTTCTGTTTTAAATTTCAATCCTGTTTTAAGCCACATAGCTCAGTGTCTCAAACCTTCTACATGTGCCTTTTAAATGTGTTGTCTCGTTGGTACTGCCAGACCTTCCTAATCTCCTCCCTGGTGTCTTTTTCTATCTTTACTGAAAGAAATAAAATAAAATAAAATAAAAAATCTCCCACTCCACATCAGGCTTTGCTGACATTTTATTCAAAGAATTCTTCCCCCCGCCCAGTTGTTAATGTGGTTGTATCATGAGGCATATGCGCATGCTGTCACTTACTGACACCTTTATTCACTATTTATAGCAGCCATAGACAAGGATGGAGACATTTTACCTGTCAGTATCCCACAGTGTCTCTTCAAATAGCCCCTTCAGTCAAGAGCTTGCAGACCAGCAGGTGCTCCTAGAAGTTCAGGAATGATGTCAGAGCATCAGTCAGCTTTTACAAGGGGGAGACGAAGGGAAAGGTGTTTGTGGGGAGTATCAACAGTGAAAACGCTATTTGCACAAGGTCAGAAGTAACCTGTAAGCAATCAACTATTTCACAAGAACAAAGATCCCCTGTAGTTACAGGTGCTTGAAGCTGATACTGGTTCAGTCAAGTTTCATATAGTACATTTTCTATTCAGAATTATCTTAGTCAGTCTCTCATTTATCCTATCAAAAACATTTTCCCTCCATATTTTATTCCTTCTCTCACCGCTTTGGTTTAAAATGCATCTGAATTGGTTTCACATATGGAGGTAGTGCAGGGTTTTTGGTTATCTACAGATGGCACATCAGTAAACACTTTAAATCTGCTTAACCACTAATAGATGTCAGCATCCCAAGGGAGCTTGAAAATTTCCTCATGTTCATTATATAGTCATATTAATCCACAAAAGTTGGCAAGGGAAATGAAAGATGGGGAATTAAAAATCAGAGAAATCTCAACCCCAGATTCTGCAGCAAATGTGATATGTCAGCCAGATCATCACTATACAGCACACTGAATTAAAGGGGACATTCCACCCTTAACTCTGCATGGCTTTCCTTGGGTGGATTTATGTCAGACCTTAACATCTGAACTTCATTGTTTTTAGTTTAACATACCCATTTTTGCCATCATGCAAATAGTGTGGGGGTGGAGTTGGGGCTGGAGAAACATACGGTTGATATGGCGTAGGGTCTCAAGCACTAGTAGGTTTTGTATAGAAATATCCATGGATTTTTCTGAAATGAAGCAGGAGAGTTACACACAAAAGAAATGACTTATTACTACTTATTTCTTACACTTTTATAACTCCAAAAGGTTCCAAGGTTCCCACCCCTTCAAAAATTTCAGCCTATGATTTTTATTTGTACTATAAAACTGCCTAGAGGCCTCAATAGAGATCGGAGTAGCATTGTGCTAGACTCTCTACAGAACAGCCCCCAGTCCCTGTGAGGATGAACAGAGATGATTTGGCCAAGAGCATCTGTCTCCAGGGGTGAGTCCTCCTGTCTAGATAGTTTCAACTAGAAATAACTATTTTATTTAGGGGCAGATTCTGATACCCTTACTCGCACTGAATAGCACTTTACTCCACAAGTAGCCTTCCACTCCCAAAGTAACAGGCATTTTATTATATCCAGTGCAGTGTTAAATGACCTCATGCCATATACACAATTTTAAGGGTTGGTCTCCTACATCCTAATCTCAAGCTTTTTTGCCACCCCAAGCGGCGAAGGAAAAAAAAAAAAAAGCTGTGATTGGTGGCACTTCAGTGGCTGCTCTACCGTGTCACTTCATTCTTCGGCGGCAATTTGGCGGCCGGTCCTTCCCTCCGAGAGGGACTGAGGGACCCACCGCCGAATTGCCGCCGAAGACCTGGACATGCCGCCCCCTTCCATGGGCCGCCCCAAGCACCAGCCCACTGCTAAATCCTCTCGCTCTGACCCCATGAAGGGAATTAAAAGTACATGAATGGTTCCTTCTTCCTACAGGCTAGAGCAAGGGTTCTCAGAACAAATTATTTGGTGGCCTCAGAGTGCAGCCAACAACTCTTGCTGGTGGCCGCTCTCACACTTTTCCCTAAAATGCTTAATTAGCTTTAGGAAAAATAAATAAATATGCACATATAGCCATCCAAATCATTGTAATTTATTTATTACTAGCTAGTAAGTCTGTTGTGAAAAGTGATATTAACCAACATACAAATATCACTTTTCACAGCAGACTTACTCAGCCCCAGGAAGTCTGGTGACAAATTAAGCCCTGGATGGCGGATCAGGGGAGGAAGCAGGGGCCAGGGAGATGGAGGGGCCGGAGCCTGAAGCCCCATGGCCAGAGCTTGGGGCTGAAGCCTGAAGCCTCGTGGCCAGAGCCTGTCTCCCCTGCCATCTCTGGGCTGAAGCCCAAATCTTGAGCCCCACCGCTCCTAGGAAGGTGGGGAACAAACCGGTTGCCCAACCCTTGCTGGAAGCCCCAGCAACCAATACCAAGACTATTCATACAGAAACACCAGGGATGGGGAGGGGCCACTTCTTTCCTTACCCCCCACCCCCCAATCACAGCCAAGGAGACTATGGCTGCAAGAAAAGTCCCTGGTGGCCACATGCGGCCACGATGGCCACATTTGAGAAACGCTGGGCTAGAGTCCACCAGCCATTTCCTGAGTTCTTACTCATCTTTGCCTCTGGGAGATGGTCCTTTTGAGCCTCTCATCTGCACAGATACCAGCCATGGAGACACCAGAAAATAGCTTGGCTGCACCCTTGCTCCATTGCCTGGTATCTGTTTCTCATCTATGCAGTCTCTGAATTCTCCCCACCATGTATTGACCCTTTGTTTGATAAATCATTTTCTTCACAAAGTTCAAGGCTATTGTAACAGAGTAGCTTGCCCTGGGGCTGGAGAGCGTGGGGCTAAGCCAGCTTTATTACAAGCTTTATTAACCAGGGAGTTAAAAGATAAAAGGCAGCACAGGGCAATATGGCCGAGAGAAGCTCAGGAATCAGGAGACACTAAGCCCTGGTCTACACTACGAGTTTAGGTCAAATTTAGCAGCATTAGATCGATTTAACCCTGTACCCGTCCACATGACGAAGCCATTTTTGTCGACTTAAAGGGCTCTTAAAATCGATTTCTGTACTCCTCCCCGACGAGGGGATTAGCGCTGAAATCGACCCTGCTGGGTCGAATTTGGGGTAGTGTGGACGCAATTCGACAGTATTGGCCTCCGGGAGCTTTTCCAGAGTGCTCCATTGTGACCGCTCTGGACAGCACTCTCAACTCAGATGCACTGGCCAGGTAGACAGGAAAAGCCCCGCAAACTTTTGAATTTCATTTCCTGTTTGGCCAGTGTAGCGAGCTGATCAGCACAGGTGACCATGCAGAGCTCATCAGCACAGGTGACATTGGAGTCCCAGAATCGCAAAAGAGCTCCAGCATGGACCGAACGGGAGGTACTGCATCTGATCGCTGTATGGGGAGACGAATCCGTGATATCCGAACTCCGTTCCAAAAGACGAAATGCCGGAATATTTGAAAAAATCTCCAAGGGCATGAAGGACAGAGGTTATAACAGGGACCCGCAGCAGTGCCGCGTGAAGCCTACCAAAGAACCAGAGAGGCAAACGGCCGCTCCGAGTCAGAGCCCCAGACGTGCCGCTTCTATGATGAGCTACATGCCATTCTAGGGGGTGCCCCTACAACTACCCCACCCTGTGCTTCCCCCCTCCTCCATCCCTCCCGGGCTATCTTGGCAGTTATCCTCCCATTTGTGTGATGAATTAATAAAGAATGCATGAATTTGAAACAACAATGACTTTATTGCCTCTGCAAGCGGAGATTAAAGGGGGGAGGGGAGGGTGGTTGGCTTACAGGGAAGTAGAGTGAACCAAGGGGACAGGTTTTCATCAAGGAGAAACAAACAGAACTTTCACACCGTAGCCTGGCCAGTCATTAAACTGGTTTTCAAAGCTTCTCTGATGCACAGGGCACCCTGCTGTGCTCTTCTAACAGCCCTGGTGTCTGGCTGTGCATAATCAGCGGCCAGGCAATTTGCCTCAACCTCCCACCCCGCCATAAATGTCTCCCCCTTACTCTCACAGATATTGTGGAGCACACAACAAGCAGTAATAACGATGGGAATATTGGTTTCGCTGAGATCTAACCGAGTCAGTAAACTGCTCCAGCGAGCTTTTAAACATCCAAAGGCACATTCTACCACCATTATGCACTTGCTCAGCCTATAGTTGAACTGCTCCTTACTACTGTCCAGGCTTCATGAGCCATGGGAGCAAGGGGTGGGCTGGGGTAGGTGTGACCGCGCAGTGCTGCCGACTGGGAGAGCAGCCTGAGGCAGAAGCCTCCAACTGGCATGATATTCCAGGCAGGACTGAATCTCCATTAGACGAAACTTAAAGAAGAGCATGACCTGGAGTCATTCCCATTTTCGTCCAGGCGCCCCTGACTGACCTCACCGAGGTCGGCCAGGAACACCCTTGTCTGCCCAGGCACCCCCGACCAACCTAACCGAGGTCGGCCAGGAGCACCCACGGGACGACGACGATGGCTAGCAGTCGTATTGTACCGTCTGCCATCCACAAGCAAAGGCAAGGGGATGCTGCTGTGTAGCACAGCAGTACCGGGTCTGCCAGCAGCACCCAGGAGACATATGGTGACAGTGAGCTGAGCGGGCTCCATGCTTGCTGTGGTATGTCGTCTGCACGGGTAACCCAGGAAAAAAGGCGAGAAACGATTTTTTGCCATTGCTTTCATGGAGGGAGGGAGGGGGCCTGACGACATATACCCAGAACCACCCGCGACAATGTTTTTGCCCCATCAGGCATTGGGAGCTCAACCCAGAATTCCAATGGGCGGCGGAGACTGAGGGAACTGTGGGAAAGCTACCACAGTGCAACGCTCCGAAAATCGACGCTAGCCTCGGTACTGTGGACGCACACCGCCGACTTAATGCGGACACACACAATTGACTGTATCAAATAGATTTCTAAAAAATCGACTTCTATTAAATCGACCTAATTTCGTAGTGTAGACATACCCAAAGAGTAGAAGGAAGCAGGGCCAGAGGGCTAAGCTCCAGCCAGAAAGGGCTGGGGACTGGTGAGAATGAGCTTTGGATGTGGCTGAAGAACTGGAGCTACGTTTGAAGAGGGAGAGCTGCAGGAGGTGGTGGCTAGGCTGAGGCATATCCATGCACACAAGGAATTCCTTGAAAATATGCATATGGAGACCTCCAAGGTTGCAGAAGGAATCCAGCCAGAGAGGACTGCAGTAGTATCACCAGGGGAGAAGGAAATGGTTGCTTCACTGGGAGGAAGCTGGCTGCTGCTCACTTGTTGCTTACTTGCTGCGCCACACCTGCTCCCAACCCACTGTCCATAGAGATAAAAAACTGGTATGCTGCCCTGGAAACAAGCTTTGCTGCTGTAGCTCTCTGCCTGTGATGCCCACAGTCAGCAACAAGCATGCCGTTTATGTCTCTTCATTGGGCAGCCTTGGCCCAATGCTTTGGATCCAGGAGCCTGCCTGCAATACCACAGATGTCCACTGTTCCCCACCAGCCTTGGTTAACAACTGATAATGTGATGCCACATTCACTTCAGCCCCAGATTTCTCCAGAAGCATGTGTTCCAAAATGTGCAGTCCTGTCCTGGAACAATGAGAGGAATGTCATTGCTCCTTTTGGATTATTTTGTGATTAAGGACTCTGAGGACTGTGTGAACTTTACTTGATATTAAACCAGCCCGCGAAAGGGGTACTGTGAGCCACAAAGAGACTGTCTGGAGAGTTTCAGGGGCCTGCAAGAGGGAGCTAACTGGGGCAGGGTGCCTGTAAAGTGACCTCTGGCTGTGAGGGGGGGCTTAATAAGCGGCCCCACGGCTGCAGACCTGATTTCCATGTGCGTGATCACTACATGCCACAAAATTCTGGAGACCTCCTAGTTAACGTTCCTGCAGGCCCAGTCCACATGTGCAGGCTTGAGAACTCTCTGTCATACCCATCTTTCAAGCATTTCAGGCCAAATCACTTTTGTGTCTGGCCACAATTGAGCCATCCAACGCACATCCACTAAATTCTGTCTCGCAAACTCACTTCAGTGCAAATCCCAAGATCATTCTCCCCAAAATGAATAATCAAGACATTAGAAAGATATGATTCTCCCATCAGGCAGTTCAAGAGAGGCATGGGCTGGTCCCACAACACACCCTTCATGCTATATCATCGATGACAGACTGCTTTAGTCCTGCAGCCCAGGTGCCTGCCAATTTACTGCCTGCTTGTGGGATAAGGGCCCACAAATCGAGACATCCGCATTGTTGCTTAAGGCCTTGAATCACTCATCTACTTTACGACGAATGGTGCATCTAAACCCCAGAGCTTCTGAAATTAATGTATTTTTTTAAAATTCCCTTGTGACGAAGATAAGGAGAGTGCAGAGAGTACCCGAACATGTTTCTCACCATGTTAATTTGCAGATTCATACAATGCAGCTTGAAACTCTGAACTTTCTAATGAAGACAAGGTGCAATCAACTAAACATTTAAGATTTTGGACATTCTCGTTGTAAGTGTAAATGATCACGCAATTACATTTCTGAATAAAAGACCCTGCAGTGGAAAAACTGCCTGAATTACCAGGTCATATTATTGCAGAGGAAATAATGAAAATAATTTACAGCTCACAATATAACAACAGACAATCAAAATGTAAATTAGTGTCTGACTCAGTATTAAAAATATAATCATTAAAATTAGCCTTGGGTAATGGAGTGCAATACACAAAGAAGTCAGGTCTAAACAGAAATTAAATAATACTATGCTAATTTATAAAAACAGCTATCAGAAAAGATAACATTGATGACTAAAGTGTTCAGTATACTTAGAATTCACAAACCTTTTCATGATAAAATTCCTCTTATTAGGTAATCTGGATGGAAAGAAAGAAAATTTTAATTTAAGCAAAACTTTTTCTTATGAAAAGCACTTTCTGAAAATTTAAACAAATTTGCATCTTAGTATACCAAGTTGCTAATACAATATATTCCTGCAGCTATTGTTCATTTGAGTTGATTAGTTATTTTGTACATTTTAACTCAAGTCAGTCTGTTGCACCATTATAGGTTGCTACCACTGTACTCTGAATATAGAAGCCACAAATCTTCTTGCTTCAGCACAAAAGGTGATCCCAAGCAACGTTTTTGACAATGCAGGAGACTATTACACAACTGGCAAGGAACAGTATTGTTTTGTTTTCCAGTGAAACTTCTGATATAGGTCACTGTCAAAGACATGATGCTTTACTGGGCCATTTGTTTATTTCAGTAGAGCAAGGTCTATATTTCCATAGTATTAAAACATAATTTGATTATTCGGAATGAATATATGAATGAACAGCTAGATGTAAAGTCCATATATCATTAGGCTTTTCCTTGATTTATAGATCCCATTTCAGAAAGATGCTTAAGCAGCAAGTCTGAATGTAAGCATGTGAATAGCACTATTGAAGTCAATTGCTTTGCTGAATCAAGTCCTTACTAGAATCTTATCTTTCAACTCTGATATGAGCAACATAGTCACTTGACGTTTCTTAAGATAAAGCTGCTGCCAGATTCAGACAAACTCCTAAATCTGATATTCTCCATGTTTGGAATTCCCTTGACATGATGGAGAACATGATGGAGTTAAGTTTTCATATAAAACATTTATGTTCTCTCCATTATACCTGTTTCTTCTTCCACTAGTGCAAGGATATTCTGACTAAGATGTCAGGGAATTCCAAAGATTAAAGATCTGTTACAAATAATCCTGTTTTATTATTGACTTTCTACTGCATTGATAATTCACAATTACCTATAATAATTCTACAATTTTATTTCATAGTAGTTTAAATTCTTGCCCAGTTGTCCCTTACATATGGTCCCCTGCCAGTTATGGAATGTATTGATTTAGACTTGACATACATTTTGAAAAGATAACACAGTGTCAGAGGGTAGCTGGCCCTCTGAAGGGGTGAGGGGCTCAGCCTACCTCTGCCAAACTCCACAAGAGGGAATGACTGAGGCAACTCAGGCTCACCTGGGACTAATTAACTCACTGAGTAACTGAAGGCAGTTACTTACTCAGGGAAGCACTTGAGCATGATAAAAAGAAGCTATTCCCAAGGGGGGCTAGAGAACAGAGGCTCTTGGGTAGAGTAACAGTCCCCAGAAAACAAAGCGAGAGATCCAAAGGGGAGGGCTTCTCAGGGAGCACTTAGTGGGTGGGCTTACTAGGAAAGGAAACTAAGGAAGAATGCTCCTAGGTGGGAGAAGCTCTGAAAGGGAGGAGCTATGAATACCAAATCTCACTGAAACCTTGTCCATAAGCCCCAGATCAGAGGAATTATATACTGCTCCAAGGAAGGGTTGCTGTGGTTTGACCTCTGGGGGGACCTTGATCCAATGGTAGAGACTCTCCCCTAGCTGATGACATGAGGCCCAGGCTCCCGAAGGGGGTTTCAGACCAAGATGGCCTAGCTGGTAAGGGACCTAGCCGTAAGTGGGGTTGATGGACTAAGGTTAACTCAGCTCCCTCCACATCCCCCTCCAGCTAGAGATGGTGGGGTGGAGGCCTATTTGTATAATGTTCCACCTTTGGGTTAATAAAGGAGGCCCCTGAAGGGGCACTGTTCAATGTACAGAAGCCTTATTGGACTGGAAGCCCACTAGTGGAAATTGAGCCAGAGACATAATTGTGGTGCTCCACTGGGCCACCAGGGTGCACTCAAGGTGTGAGGACCCCCACTACATGCAGCCATCTTTTGAATTATTTTAGAAGAATATTTGCCAACATTTTAGTAGCTGGCAGGGGTGGGGGGAAGGTGCAGAAGCTCCCTAAATGGAAGGATGGAGAGATAGGAGGGGGAGTATTGAGGCTTGGTGGGAGGAAAGGGGAAGCAGCTGGCTCCAGGCTGGGAAGGAGGGTCCCAGGGGTTCTTAGCAGTTCTCAGGCCCCCTAGGTCCCACTTCTGTCTTGGCCCTCTACCCCATCCCCTGGGTGCGGGAACGTTTACACGGGGGTGGAGTTCCTGCAATATTTCCATTGTGGAGGTGCTAGCTCCCCTATCCTTCCTCCCTCTGGCTCCACCTGCGACTGATTAGTAGTCATTTTTATTGTAAGAACATTTTCTAAATACCTTTTGGTTCTCTTGTGCTGGGAAAGATCATTTTATAATATTTCTCCAAATGCAAATCATCATCTAGTACATTATGTAGTAATCTATTGTCCCCTTACATAAAAATTGCTAATAAAATATAGAACCAATATAACAGAAGATGCTGAAATCCAAGTTGTGTGCATTTACTACAGCATATCTCATAGCAGTTTTATGTATCTCTTGACATTTTCAAAGCACTGTACAAACATTCAGTGAAAAATAAAATTTCAGTACCTCCTTATGAGATAGGGATGTAAGTATTGTTGTTTTTTCATTTTATGGATGGGGAAGAGAAGACACAGAAGTGATTTGCCCAAGACAATGTAGTAAGTTAGTGGGAGAAGCAAGATTAGAACTCAGAAATTATTTGTTATCATAGAAATACAGTAACTCCTCAGTTAACGTTGTAGTTATGTTCCTGAAAAATGCGACTTTAAGTGAAACGATGTTAAGCTAATCCAATTTCCCCATAAGAATTAATGTAAATGGGGGGGTTAGGTTCCAGGGCAGCTTCCCCTACTCTGCAAGCACCAGGGGCGGGGGGCTCAACCCTCAGCCCGCCCACTCCACTCCTTCCCCCAAACCCCCACCCTTGACCTGCCTCTTCTTCCCTCCCCCTCACCTCCTCCCCCTTTACTTCGCACGCTGCATCCTGGCTCCTCCCCCCTCCCTCCCCTCCCTTCTAAATGCCGCAAGCCAGCTGATTGCTGCATTCGGGAGACAGGGGAGGGAGGGGGGAGGCGCTCCGAGTCCTCGCTCCTCCCCACTCCCTCCTGCCCGGGGAAATCAGCTGGCTTGCCACGTTCGGGAGGCAGGGGAGGGAGGGGGAGCCTGCGCGCCGAGTCCTCGCTCCTCCCCCCTCCCTCCTGCCTCCAAAACACCGCAAGCCAGCTGATTGCCGTGGACAGGAGGCGGGGGGAGGAGGGGGAAGGCGGTGATCCGCAGGGTCTGCCGGCGGGCGGGAGGCGCTGGGAGAAAGCAGGCAGCCAAACAACGTAAGAGTGGAGCATTGCACAACTTTAAATGAGTATGTTCCCTAATTGATCAGTAACGGAACAACGAAACAACGTTAAGCAGGATGACTTTAAGTAAGGATAACAGGAGTACTTGTGGCACCTTAGAGACTAACAAATTTATTAGAGCATAAGCTTTCGTGGGCTACAACCCACTTCTTCCAAAAGCTTATGCTCTAATAAATTTGTTAGTCTCTAAGGTGCCACAAGTACTCCTGTTATTTTTGCGGATACAGACTAACACGGCTGCTACTCTGAAACCTGTCTTTAAGTAAGGAGTTACTGTATAGGGTTGGAAGGAAACATCAAGAAGTCAACTAATCCATCCCCCAGACACAGAGGCAGGCTCATGTATACCGAGACCATCTCTGCCAGGTGGTTGCTTGATTATCTACCAAACCAAAGTATTCAGGTAGCTTTATTTGTGCAACTGTGTCAGATAAGTTTGAATCTTCTGACACTGTTGTAATACTGAAGCTTTGTCTACTTTACCACTTTTGTTGGTAAAACTTTTGTTGGTCGGGGTGTAAAAAATAGCCACCTGACTGACATAAGTTTCACTGACAAAAGTACCGGTGTGGACAGCACTATGTCGGCAGGAGACACTTTCCTGATGACATAGCCTTGGGGTGGTCTAATTATGTTGGCAGGAGAGCTCTCTCCCTGCCACCGAGTGTCTACATGGGAGACCTTATAGTGGCTCAGCTGTGCCGTGTAGTGTAGACATAACCCTAGACTCTTAAACACTGAAATAAAGACAGGGTGGTTTTGGTGCTCAAGGTGAGGGTCACAGGAAGTTATGCCTTTATTGGTGATGATGATGCTCACAGCTGCTAGGAGTTGGAAGTAATTCCAGTGGCTATTATTACCCCTAATACCACTTACTATCTTCATTGAAACAAATCAAATATTAAAACTCCTATTGACTTCAATGGGGCTAGGTTTTCATCCTGGTCTTTAACTGACCTCAGTGAGATTATATTATAGTCCAGTATATGTCTATTATGTAATGTTACAGAAATGGACCCAAGCAATACCCTGGATCCAAACACCTCTGATCTTTAGAAAACCTCTGATCCAGGGCCAGAGTTGAATTTCAAAGCTTTATTATTGATATTACCTTAGCACCTAGAAGTCCTAGTTATAGACTGGGACCCCATTGTGCTAGGCGCTGTACGAACACAGACCAAAAAGACAGACAGAACTTTCTCATTTTATCCAATTTAATCAAATCGATCTAATTATGGGGAAACAACATCCCCAGTTTAGTACATTCAACAGTCTGTGCTTTAGGTCAGGTCAGACCCCATAAAGGGTCCCTTTCAACAAAGAGATAGAAGATGACTATCTGGGGGTTGCCAGGAGCACATTGGTGCATTGTAAATTCGATGCCGAGACTAATGTCAACACATTCAGTGGAGAAATAAAATAAAATATCAGAGATGGGTGATGCAGCTATGCAAGTCTCATATGGTCTTTCACTTTCCAGAAGCAATTTCAAAACTCTTACCACTAGGAACACTTATTTTTAGTTATGTTTTTACATGCAGTAGGACTTCTCTTCTCTGGAGTGGCTGTCAAAATAATTCTAAAATGTTCTTTGTAGTAGAGTAGGTCGTACCATTAAAGATGGCTATTTTTTCATTCAATGGCATGCATACCCATCTCTTGCATTCCATACCACCAAGCCCTATTTTGACCCAGACGTGCAAAATGTATTTGTTTAGTCAGGAGATTCTTGCTAATTGTTTGACTGTGCTTGCAGGGGGAAATTTGATATTTATACTGATGTTCTGAATGCATTGCACTTTTGTTTCTTTGTTAATGGTGTTTGGATGGTTGTGAAGAGATATATAATGGCATCGAATAATTTTCATAGGTTTCCTTCAAAGTAACATATTTACTACAAATATTGCCCACCCACTGAGACAATCAGAGAACTTAATTTCAGATGAAGCAATATGTGTAAAAGACAAGAAGAAAGAAACCAGATAATGATGCTACTATAAAATAGGAAATTCTGTTTATACTTAAAGGGACAACTTCCAGCCTTGAAATCATTTTTTTTTCCAGTTTACAACATTTTCTTAGCTTTGTTATACTAATAGCAGCAGAGAAACCTACATGTACTCTTGTTGTTGTTGTTGTTGTTTCAGCTCCTCACACACAGATGAAGTGCTGCTAGGCATTCAGAGATGCTATTTGTAAGTATAATGCCTTTTTAATATTGTGAAGTATTATATTGATTGTAATTGAGGAGTTATTCAGGGTCTTCACCTTTCCCCTTGACTTTAGCGCTCTTCTAGTGTGTGCATACTGTACTCCCGCTCTTCACTCCAACATGCTGCCATTTACTTCCCAAAACAGACTGCTTGCCTCCAAACTAATCCTTACTACAGCTTATCGCCCAGCCCCCAACCAATGCATAATTCTCCACCAGCAAAACCTCCCCTTCCTCTTCCCTACACTAACCTACCCAGATCCATTCTCCACTTCCATCCTTTCTCATCATTACAACTTCTAATTCTCATTTGCCCATGGGAGGAAAACTTAATTGTGTGGTGCCTAGCCTGAGTTTGAGAGTGGGAGACAGCTTCAGTGATATCTGCAGTACCTCATGGGGATTGTGGGACTTAATCAATGGGCGCAGCGCTCTGTATGGAATTCTATGTATTCGCACAAAGCCTGTGCCAGTAAAAAAGGCACAGAGGCTCCTTGGCTTTCTTGATTCTGCATGAGAATTTCTGCCTGTGCTTATATGCCAAAGGGCCAGCAGTTAGCGAGGTCTGGTCATGGGGGGGTTAAGTGCTAGAGACCACAGGTTAAAATCCTGTAAAGGGAACGTTGAGCATTCTTGGTTTATCATCTTCCATTTCACAGCAGCTCTCCATCTAAGGGAGGTGGGACTGGCGACTCTGACATGCAAGGGAGGGTGAGGAGAACTGCAAGTATATGTGCTATGCCAGCAACCCCTGTGCAGCAATCAGCACAGGGCAGAGAGTGCCACCATTTGGTTCCATGCAATCAGCAAGGTGAGGCGCTAAGGTTGAACTTCCATAGGATAGATACACCCCTAATTAATTAACTTTTGTGGAACTCTGTGATTATCAGAGATCCTAGAAATCCATTGCCATGGAAAAACACAGAATTTGCATTTTTACAGAGAATCTTTAGTGTTTACATTTTGTGAAAAAATAAAAACATATATTAACTACTAATTACATTTTACTGAATGTTAGGGTTACCATATTTCCCTAAGAGAAAATGGGACATTGCGCAGGGCTGGCCTGAGCCACCCGGGGCTGGGACTGACAACCCAAGCCCTGCTGCCCAGCGTCACCGCTCACCCCCTCCCAAATATTCCTCTGCACCTCCCTAGGGGGCACGCCCCACTTTTTTGGCATAACTGGGCATTTGTCCCATGTGCTCTTGCCAACTGATGATCATTATTCTGTCATTATTCTGGGGATCAGGTCTGCTTGTGCTAGCCTACCAATAAACAGGTCACATAACAGTATTAACTAATATCAGACTAAAGAGCTCTTACCTTATATCATAAAGCTGTATACGGAAATAACGGCGGCGGGGAAAATAGATAAGCAAATGTTAGATGTGGAGGGTGTCGAAGTTAAAAAGTCTGCTTCTCAATAGTTGTAAACCAATTTGTGTTGCTCATCATGAGGGCTCCATGTGGATATGTGAAATGGGGGTCTTAATTTAGCACGTATTCTTCTTACAATATGAGCAACATGCCTCAGGTGACACATGACCAGAATTCACCACCAAATTTGGTTGGGTCATTAGCTTCCCTGGCTTGGGCTAGGTACTGACAGGGAGTGTAACCTGAATGCTGATCCATGCCCCCAGCAACTATTTATTCTATAGTCTCCCTCTGGCTAGGACATATGCAGATAATACATAAACAGAGATATCCTATCTCCTAGAACTGGAAGGGACCTTGAAAGGTCATTGAGTCCAGCCCCCTTCACTAGCAGGACCAAGTACTGATTTCGCCCCAGATCCCTAAGTGGTCCCCTGAAGGATTGAACTCACAACCCTGGGTTTAGCAGGCCAATGCTCAAACCACTGAGCTATCCCTCCCCCTACAAGTCATCCTTCTTCTTCGCAAAACTAATTATCTCCATGTCTTTTTCAGAGGTCTTCCCCCTGGCTTTGTCTACTTTAGAATCTTATTCAACTAAATAAGTCATAATGCTTTTCTGGGTTACCAGTCTGCCAATACTAGATATTAGCCACTTGGCACAAGGCTAAATTGAAAATAGGCACGTCACTCCAATGCTGATTGAATAAATTTCCTAGCAAATAAAATGTCAAATGCAGTGGCTCATTAGGTTTTGGAAATATTAGTTCCATTAGCACTATTTGGAAATGAAGTAGAAGAAAACATTAAGGAAAAAAACTTAGGAGGGGTGGGTGGATGTGCGTAGTCTATAAAATCAAAGTTAAAGTCAAAGCTGCCATTTGAAAAGGAGGGATCTTGTTATGAAGTAAGCCTTAGTACCCGTAGTATCTACCAGACATGTAAGCTAACTTTCTGCAGTGTTGCATTTTGAGATTATCACATGGAATGCTAATAACCATCTTTAGCAAAACAGGGGAATCTGACCTCCAGAGACAGACTCTGACTAGCCTGTCAAGTCAAAGAAACAACAAGTATATTTATATTAAAACAAAGGTTGAAGTGTAAAAATTCTGAACAGTACTTATCTAGTGGTGTTCGTCCATCCATCTCATGGTGCTTCATTAAGGTGGGTAACATTATTATCCGCCTTTTTACTGATGGGGAAATTGAGGCACAGAGGTGTTTTGCACAAGGTTACACAACAACAATGGTAGAGCAAGGTTTAGATGACATGCTAAGGAAAATGCCAGTGTCCTGTCTGCACTACAGCTTCCACTGGTGGAGCTGCCCTGGTGTGAACTATAAGTCCCATTTTTTGCCAATTTGGTTGTAAAACTTACTTCAAAGCATTGTGGCTGTTTTCTGCACTAACATTTTCAGCTGTGGTTGAGTTGGCTGGCTTCTCTTGCTCTGTCCCCAAATTGGTGTTGAAATCAGTTGTCCAGTTGCTGTGGCAGTGTCAAACAAGGAGAGCAAACTCATTTTAACAAAGTGGGTCAACCCTGAATCCCAACAGAAACCAACTACACTTCGTTAAAATCCCAGAATGCACACTGCTCAGCAGATAAGCAAAGGAGCATGGGATATCCTGTGAGAACTCCATGCCCTTAGTACACAGCAAACCACCGTCATGTGTATACAATGTTGGACATTAAAAGAGGGCACACCGTGCCATGCACACACTACTTGTGCAGCTTGCATATTGTGTGTTACCTGATCTGCATCAAAAAACTAAGGATTACGCCATCCATGTAGACAGGCCCTTAGCTGAGCCTGTCCAATAGCAATATGAGGATCTGGAAAAAAACACAGAAACTTGCAGGAAAAAAAATGGCCTCCCCCCGCTCCCCCCCCCACCCTTCCCCCATTTTTTTCACAAGGCCAGTACGGATAAATTGGAAATTTTGGGAAAATTTGGAAAGAAATTGTCATATGAAATATTTGCTCTCAGAATGAATAATAAAAGGGGAAGGAAAACCTTGAGCTATGCTAGCATTTACAAGAATACATTAGTAACTTCAAATTATATTATACTCATTCATGGGTAGGCTAGTTTTGTCTATAACTGTGACACTTACTGTATATATGATGATAATGCACCATTAAAGAGTCTGGTGTTGTTACTATAAAGTTTGGATATATGCTCAGATTTATTGTTGGGCCTTAATATTGTGCTCTGCTAACTACATAATGAGGACACTCATCTTTGGAGCTTTTTCTCTAGAAATATGAGTTTCTTCTGTATCTGCATGTTAATATCAGGTCAGGTCTATTTACATAAGAACATAAGAACGGCCATACTGTGTCAGACCAAAGGTCCATCTAGCCCAGTATCCTGTCTTCCAACAGTGGCCAATGCCAGGTGCCCCAGAGGGAATAAATAGAACGGGTAATCATCAAGCGATCCATTCTCTGTCATCCATTCCCAGCTTCTGGCAAACAGAGGCTAGGGACACCATCCCTGCCCATCCTAGCTAATAGCCATCGATGGACCTATCCTCCAGGAACTTATCTAATTCTTTTGTGAACCCTGTTATAGTCTTGGCCTTCACAACATCCTCTACCCAGGCATTCTACAGGTTGACTGTGTGTTGTGTGAAAAAATACTTCCTTTTGTTTGTTTTAAACCTGCTGCCTATTAATTTCATTTGGTGACCCCAGTTCTCATGTTATGAGAAGGAGTAAATAACACTTCCTTATTTACTTTCTCCACACCAGTCATGATTTTATAGACATACTATTTCTGAGCCCAACGGATATCATCTTCTTTTTTGTTTACAACAATATTGATGTTTTCTATTTTCAACATTTTATATTTTTTCCTATTTGTCAAAAGGCAAAAAAATACATAAGTACCTTAGTGTGCACTTGCAGCTCCATCCCTATAACGAGGTTTATTTGTCATTATTTGAATAATAACTAAAGAATTTATACTTATTTATTTCATAAATATACAACACAGTACTTTAGGTACTAACTAAATTATCCATAATACAATTCTTTCTTAAAGAAATATATAAAGTTTAGTTTTGATAACTCAGTAACTACTGCAGATACTTCAATTTTCCCCAAGATTTCTGGGGGGGTTTCTGTAGTAAATTTCCCCCCCCCCCTTTTTTTAATCTTGCCTTCAAAATATCTGCAAACTTTACATCCCTGCATGCCAATGGGACAGCTGCGTATAACGGGGAACAGCACCTGTTGTCAAACATGCATGAATATTCTGTTATAGGTCCAGTCCAGGAGTTCACAATGTAAAAGAGGAAAGGAACTGCAATGGTGGCAACCAGTGTGGAAGAAACTAAAGGCTTGGTCTTGCACCATTCGCAGCAATGGGAAAATTCCCCCATTGATTGCATGGGAGCAGGCTCAAACCCTGAGAGAGGAACTATAGTATGGAGTGTTGACTTCAGCAGAAACTACATTTCAAAATGTAAATCTCTTAATTTTCCTCAATAAAGAAATTAACAGAGTTGGACTATTTTACCCTTTGGGTAAGTCACAGGTAGACCCAATTATATTTCTCTTGTCCACTGACGTTGATGGCATTCAACTGTCCCTGACTTGATTTTTTTATCCTTCCCCAATCAGGTGTTGCCCAGGACCTCTAATTCAGAATTTGGACTGTGAAGCAAAAAATAACAATGCTGATAAAATAATTAAAGTAATATATTTTAATATTCTAACTTTGACTCTTCTCAGTGGGAAAAACTACTGTTCTTAACCATTCAAATTATATGTGATCCTGGGATGCATAAACAGGGGAATCTTGAGTAGGAGTAGGGAGGTTATTTTACCTCTGTATTTGGCCCTGTTGTGACCAGCTGTTGGAATACGGTGTCCATTTCTGGTGCCCATAATTCAAGAAGGATGTTGATAAATTGGAGAGGGTTCAGAAAAGAGCCATGAGAATGATTAAAGGATTACAAAGCATGTCTTCTAGTGACAGATTCAAAGAGCTCAACTATTTAGCTTAACAAAGAGAAGGTTAAGAGGTGATTTAATTAAGTCTACAAGTATCTGCATGGGAAACAAATATTTAATAGTGGTTTCTTCAGTCTAGCAGAAAAAGGTATAACATCATCCAAAGGCTAGAAGTTGAATCTAGAAAAATTCAGCCTGGAAACAAAGCATACATTTTTAACGGTGGGAGTGATTAACCACTGGAACAACTTACCGTGGGTCGTGGAGGATTCTCAATCACTGAAAATTTTAAAATCAAGATTGGATGTTTTTCTAAAAGAGATGCTCTAGGAATTATTTTTGGGAAGTTCTATGGCCTGTGTTATACAGGTGGTCAGATTAGATGATCTAACACAGTGGTTCTCAACCAGGGGTACATGTACCCCTGGGGGTATGCGGAGGTCTTTCAGTGAGTACATCAACTAATCTAGATATTTGCCTAGCTTTGCAACAGGCTACATAAAAAGCACTAGTGAAGTCATTACAAACTAACATTTCATACAATGACTTGTTTATACTGCTATATATACACTATACACTGAAATATAAGTACAATATTTATATTCCAATTAATTTATTTTATAATTATATTGTAAAAATGAGAAAGTAAGCAATTTTTCAATAATAATGTGCTGTGACACTTTTGTATTTTTATGTCTGATTTTGTAAGCAAGTAGTTTTTAAGCGAGGTGAAACTTGGGGGTATGCAAGACAAATCAGACTCCTGAAAGGGTTACAATAGTCTTGAAAGGTTGAGAGCCACTGATCTAATAGTCCTTTCTGGTCCTTGAATCTGTGGATCCTACTCATTACATGCTTGATGATTTGTATTCTGATTTCTTCAGCTATTGTAGCTTGTACAGCCCATGAACAAACCCTGACATCAACTATAGTTGGCCTTGCTTTATACTGTGTCATCCTCATGTTGTGATGAGTCAGTAGATTATGAGTTAAAAGTATACTCAGAAAAAATACTATTTGTTTTAGATCTTTGATTATAACTTTTGGCTATTTGGAAACGTTGCATTAAAAAAGTGTTTAGCTTAAATATGATTTTAAAATGTTTTAAAAGCAGGCAATCTGGCTCACGCTCATTAAAATGAGAGAGTCTACTGAGTTTGACATAATAATTGAAGAAATTCAGTAATTTTAATAGAACCAGTTCATGAATTAAAGATGGTTAATTAAGGCAAAGAAAATGGGGAAACTCAAACAGCACTGCATTTGAGTTCAAGTGATGTCCTCATTGAAGTGCAAGTGACGACCCCTCGATTTAATACATAATTTATTAAGAACTTGATTTCCTCCCCACCCCTGTGATTCAGTACATTAATTTGAATGTGTTCCAATGAGCTACATAATGAGGAAAAGCAGGGTTCTACATAAACAACATTAAATTAGCACAGAAACTGTCTTCAGCTAACATGCATTGAGGTGAACTCAGCACGTTCTCAGAGAATATTTTGGTTCACTTAACAACTGTTTGCCATAGAGATTCTATTGTCTAGGGATGAATGAATGCAGACTTCACCACACTGCTCTGCTAAGCCTCATCTCTTGTGAACTGGAATGAGAAACATCCCACTTCCCTGATCTGACCATTAGTTCACCCTGGCAAAGATCATGATCTTCTCTGTCCCACCAGGAAAGGGAAGCAACAAAGCTGGTTTGCCTGTGAGAATGCCTGAACCCTTTAAGGTTTCAGCTTGCCCCAGGAGAGCAAACTATTCAACGGCCAGGCCAACTGCTCTTTTGCAAGGAGCCCATAAGAGCTGTAGGATGTGTGCTGGTGATTCAGTTGGCAGCATTCTTTCCTGTGAGTACAGAACCAAGTATTGCATTAGGAAGGATTATGTTACTGGAGATGCAATTTTTTAACTTTCAAGCAGGGCATTTTTGTATTTAAGTCCAACAGTCCTTACTTCAGTAAAAAGGCCCTTGAAATCAAAGATCTGGTTACTAGAATACTATATAGAAACATACCATAAAACTACATATTGGTCCTTCCTCCCATTGACTTCAAATAGGAACAAAATTATAGCCAATATGGCTACTTTAGAACATTATTAATTAGCGAGATCCAGTAGGAGCCCAAACCTCCTCACAATCACCTTCCTTTCCTCTTGAACAGAATGGTCTGTTTTGCAGTATATTGAATATGCATTTGTACCATGTTTGCTTTGCTTACCTTACTTTTAGTATGGCCATCCCTTTGAAGGTCTGTCCTTTTGAGGCCACCATATTGTAACTGAAGAACCCAGTACTCCTGGAAGTTAGTCTAATGCATGTGATGTTAGAGTGCGCTGATGGAGAACTCATAAAATTGCATCAATATTGTACCATTGTATGTGTGAGACTGGGACTATTTCTACACTACCGAGCCTAGGCTGGTACAGCGATGTCAGCATAGCTGTGCCGGCATAGCCCCCTAGTGTAGACACAGTGTACACCTACTGTTTTTCTGCCAGTGTAAGAACACCACCTCTCCGAATAACATTAGTTATGCTACCCAAAGTACTCTACTGCACTGGGGATTTTGTCTGCATAGCTATGTCGCTGGGAAGTATGAGTGGGTTTTTTCCCCAGCCCTGACCAACCCGATATAAGGTTTAAGCGTAGACCAAGCCTGGCTTTACTGGCCCAGGACAATACACACCTGAGTACTGAAGAACCTCCCAGCAAATGCTGTTGTTTTTATAACCCATGACAATATTCAGATCATACCACAAAAAGATTCCTTGGTGGACAGGACAATCCCTCCTCAGTACAACCATATTTTCCTTTTAACCTTTTCCCAATGCCCCATCGTTTCAGACAATAATTAGGATAAAGCTTTCTGTTCTTTTTAGCACATTTCAAGCAAACACCTGAGCTACACATCCCTGTTTTTGCCATATGACTTGGAATCTTCTTTGGTCTGATGAGGATATTTGTTCTGTGAATCTAAACTTAATGTCAAGACGTTTAATATTGTAACAGTTGTTCTCCCAACTTTAACTCCCTCACAACAGAGCACAAAGGGCCACAAAATCCAAGGACCCTTCTTATAGTTCTACCAATGTGCTTCTTTCTCAAAGTAGCTTTTTAGATATAATAGGAAATGTAACTTTGTTCCCAATACCCATACAACTAGATCTACACTATGCTATTCTGCACTGTGCTTACGTACTTGTTGATGCAGTTCTAAGTTTAGAGAAAGAGAAGGGAAGAATAATACATTAGCCAGCATTTCTATTTTTCTGAATAATAATTTTCAAGTTAAAAAATGCATCTCATCTAGATAATTAGCAGCAACATTCTTTCAGCTTCTAAATCGTTTTTTTTTTGTAATGTATTCTAGTAACATGACCTTGCATGACTGACATTAAAACAGAATTATTCATCAGTCATAATGTATTAAAATATTTAGATCATGTGGTTATGAAAAGAGGTTTCTACATAGCCTTAAAATGTAGATCACAGTGAATCTTATTTTCTGGTAACATATTCCTGAGCTTTTAATTAGACACAATATGCTCACACTACAAGAGTACTAAAGATATTCCTACCTAAGGAACAGATTCAGTAGTCAAAGCAGCACATAACTCCCACTGAACTCTATGGGAGCTACAGACAAAGCACATCTGAGGAAAAGTTGTGGTCCTTTAACAGTTTTTCTGGAGCTAACTGACAGCAACTCAGATATGTGGAAGCACACACGCTGCTGAGCCATTGATTTCAATGGAGTGCCCCACGGGCACAAGGGCCTACCTGCAAAAACCCAGTTGCAGGATCAGGGCTTGTTTTCCTATCTCTCTGCCAGGGCCGGCTCTAGGTTTTTTGCCACCCCAAGCAAAAAAAATTTTGGCTGCCCCCCGTCCCAGCCCTGGGCTCCTCGCTGCACCCCCCTGTCGCCCCAACCCTGGGCTCTCCCCCACCACCCGCACCCCCCTGCCGCCCCAGCCCTGGGCTCTCCCCCCACAACCCGCACACCCCTGCTGCCACAGCCCTGGGCTCTCACCCCCCCCCGCACCTCCCTGCCACCCCAGCTCTGGGCTCTCCCCCCCCCCCCCCACACACACACACCCTGCTGCCCCAGCTCTGGGCTCCCTCCTACCCCCCCACCATTGCCCCACGCACACACCTCCTGCCGCCCCAGCCCTGGGCTCTCCCCCCCGCACCTGCACCCTCCTTCCGCCGCAGCCCTGGGTCACTGGTAACTCGCTCCCAGGGCAGGTCATTCAGCAGGAATTTTAGATGTGCACAGAACACAGACAGGACTGGTTCCTGCATGGTTACAGAACTGCAGTAAAGTGGAACAATTTTCAGCTTGTGTGATTGGAGGACATCTGGATGCATATTATAAGACTGTCCTACATAAATGAGGAAAAGTTGAGGTGCCTTTATTATTCTTTAGTTCCATTCTTTCTTTCTATGGGGAATTTGCCAATGCAATATCACTGTCTTCTTTTTAAACAAACAAACAACCAAAAGGCAATGGCTGTTGAAAATAGCAATTCCAGTCCTAATAACAGGAGTACTTGTGGCACCTTAGAGACCACTGGGAAGCATTTCTTGCTCAATTTTATCCTACTTTTTCTACAGCAAGTTACAGTGGATCAGTATATTTGATTTGGGAGAAATGAAGTAACAGCTGCCCAAACTGAGCTTGAGCACTCCTGAATTTTGAGGTGTTCAAATCTGGAAGGCAGGTGCTGGGAGTGGGGGGGGGGGGAGGGGCTGTGGCTCCGCAGGGGAGCACGGCAGCATGTATGCAGCAGCGTGTCTGGCGCTGCGCAAAGCCAGACACGCTGGTCTGAGTGGCATGGTAAGGGGGCTGGGGGGTTGGAGAAGGGGTAGGGGGTTCTGGGGGGTCAGTCAAGGGACAGGGAGCAGGGGGGGTTGGATGGGGTGGAGGTTTGGGGGGGGGCAGTCAGGGGACAGGCAGCAGTTGGATAGGCATGGGAGTCCCAGGGGTTTGTCAGGGGACAGGTAGGGGGTGGGATCCTAGGGGGGAAGTTGGGGGGGTCTCAGGAGGGGGCAGTTGGGGACAAGGACCAGTGGGGCTTAGATGGGGGTGGGGTCCTGGGGAGCAGTTGGGGCAGGGGTCCCGGGAAGGGGTGATCAGGGGACAGGGAGCAGGTGGGTTGGATGGGTTGGGGTTTCTGTGGGGGGCAGTCGGAGGGAGTGGATGGTGGCGGGGGGGCTACCCTCCCTCCCTGTGGAGTGTCCTATTTTTTGAATGTTAAAATATGGTATCCCTACTCACAGTGCAGCTCTCCATTCACAGCAGGCTGCAGCATGAGGTCTCAGCTTCCTCACTCCCTCCCCCTCTTTCCTGTTGGTAGTGGCCAAGGGAATGCTGGGAAATGTAGTTCTTTCCCTGCTCCAGGGCTGGCTCTATAGGCAGGGAGCTAACCAAAAAACTACAGCTCCCAGGGCCCCCTGTTGGTTCTCAGCTCCCATGCTGGATCCCTGCCGCCCCTGCAAATGGGCTGCCCCAAGCACATGCTTGCTTTGCTGGTGCCTAGAGCCGCCCCTGCTCTCTGCAATGATTCTTTAACAGAGGGATGCTTTGAAAGAGGGAGATTAATGAGACTGCACTAGAAGGCATATGTGCATTTGCTTACATCTATAAAAGACTCAGCCAATGCTTTGGGCACTGTACAAATCAAACCAAGTAAAATTCACTGGGTCCAAAACTCACAAATGATCCCTCCCCTATACCCAGAACAGCATATATACACAGCTTGTGTATGTGTGCACACCACTGGACATCCTACTCCTACTATCCCTAACATTTCCTATCCCAGCATCCCTCAGCCTCTGAACATGCCTCCCACTCCCTAGGGAAACATAGGTCTTGCCGTCTTTCCTGAAGGTCACCAAACTGAGTAACCGGTGAATTGAAATGTTCTGCATAGATTAACCAAGCGACAGGAATTGGACACGTACTGCAACGTTTTACTCTTTTCCTTGGAGACAGGAGTCTCGTGTTACATTAAAGGAGTTCACATGGCTTACTGTGGATACTGCGTGAAAGCACTTCTTTTTGCCTAATGAATTAGGCCTTGATCCTGCAAAAAGAGCCATGTGGGTCAATGGGTCTCCACAGGAGTCTGCCAGCATCACTCTCTTTAAAGGATTGAGGCCTGAATTGGTTTTCCTTTGGGTCAAATCACAGTAACCTGTTGAAAACTATACTTACCTCCACTAGCTCATATGACCACTCCCACCACAAACACACACGCTCCTGAGCTGATAATCACTGCCTCTGATTCATTCTACATCTTTAAAAGTTTCCTAGGTTTGGAAGCTTCTGTTGTTAACACTGGCAGCTTGATCCATCCAACAGCAGTTTTCGCGTCTCTTATGTGCTAGCATAAAATCCACTGGGGGAGCAAAGGCTATGCCAGGAATTGCAGACACAAACAAGTGTAATTTTGGTGGGTTTCTTTTCTCTAGTTAGTTTCTACTTCAAACAGTTTGACGGCAGTAATCTGTGCTTCAAGTTATGATATCACAATGAGTTTTCTTTTTACACTTCCCTTCTGTGTGATATGTAGAATCTGGTCCATTTCAGCTCATTTGTGAAAAATGTTTTTTGAGTTATAAAAAGGAACCGGTGCATAAATCTCCCCTATCCTACACGACACAGAACACATTTACTTTGTCAAAAATAGAAATGTAAATGAATGGTTACCAGTCATCCGAATGCAAGAAACCAGGTGGTCCTTGCCAGTTGATGGAGGCTACACGCTTTCGCTCCTATTATTTCATGCTATTTTGTTTTCGTTTTCCCACTGTGAAAATAGCTATATGAGTCAATAGTAGCTCTTCCAGCTGGCAATAATATATGTTGCTTTAAATTCCTACCAAGGAGTGATCATTTGTAATTTAGTCATGCTGTGTCATTCCACCACAAACAATATGGCCTGACACATCATTTACAATATAATGATGCAAAAGAACTGATGGTATACCACGATTTGGCTCTTGAAAGCTACTGCCCATCAATACATTGTAGCCATCAGACAAGAGACAGGGGAAATGGCACCTGCTAACAGATGCATAAAGAATGTTTGTGGTCAGCATTTTTTAATGAAATATACAAGCAGAAAAAGCATCGTGTCTAGAATTAAAAATAGATATTTCCTCCATTACCATAACAGCCTTTGCCTTTATGTAGACTCGGTGCCTTTTAGAGTTACTACCACCTTCAAGCAAAGCCATGCCACCTTTCTGCTGTTCTGACCATTGTTGCCTGGAGGGCCCACACTGAGATTGCTCAATCAGGGCAAATGGCAAAGAATGGGGCAGATGATCCCCCAACTGGTGGTTATTCTAATAATTAGATTCACCAAGCCAGTAACAAAAGAGTTTCTACAGAGGGGAGGGATAGCTCAGTGGCTAAAGCATTAGCCTGCTAAATCCAGCGCTGTAAGTTCAATCCTTGAGGGGTCCACTTAGGAATCTGGGGCAAAATCAGAACTTGGTCCTGCTAGTGAAGGCAGGGGGCTGGACTTGATGACCTTTTGGGGTCCCTTCCAGCTCTATGAGATAGGTATATCTCCATATTTTTTTTTTATACAATACCTTACTGCAGCAGTTCTCAAGCTTCATTGCACCGCGACCCCCTTGTGACAACAAAAATTACTGCACAACCCCAGGAGGGGGGACTGAAGCCTGAGCATGCCCAAGCCACACCGCCCCGGGTGAAGGGCAAAAGCCAAAGCCTGAACCCCACTGTCCCAGGCAGGGGGACCAAAGCTGAAGCCCAAAGGCTTCAGCCACAGGCGGGGGGCCTGTAACCTAAGCCCCGCCACCCAGGGCTGAAATTGAAGCCTGAGCCCCAGGCAGTGGGCTCAGGATTCAGCCCCAGGTCCCAGAAAGTCTAATACCAGCCCTGGCAAACCCATTAAAATGGCATCACAACCCACTTTGGGGTCCCAACCCACAGTTTGAGGACCGCCGTCTTACTGGTTACCGAGAAACCAAAAACACAGTCCCCTTAAAGCAATCCAGCCTTAGGCTCCCACCCAGAGAGTTCCACCAAGTCAGATATGGTGAGGATTACTTAAAATCTTATTCACCATATATAAAGTTCTACCAATCCCAAGAGATTGGACACATTACCCACCAGGTCAATGAATGTTTCAGACTTTACCTAAATACACTCTTACAGCCCATTCTTATTAACGTATTAAGATTTATTAAAAAAGAAAAAAGAGACAGTATTGTACATACAGATATGAATAAAGTTCTTAGGTGAGTTTCATAGTAGAGATGGTGAGCTGCTGAGTTGCAAAAAGTTCTTTCAGAATCAATTCCATAGGTTATAATCCAATAGGAAGTCCATGTGCAGAGTCTGTGTACATTTTTCCATGAAAAATACCACAGTAATCCAGACTGGCACTGGAGACCGCAGTCTTGGATCTCAAGCTTCTCCTGACCAAGCTTAAGCAGATCTGAGATTAAAAAAAAAGGATCAGGTCATAGGGGGATCTGCTGAAGCTCCTATGCCATTCTCCTCCCTGCTGCCAGGGTAAGGTACGGAGCATGGCCAAGGGGAAAGTATGTGATGGGGACTTTCCTAAAACCCGCTGATCTCTGACTGCCACATCAGCTTCTGATGGCTGTTGGAGCAATGCCAGGGGATCAGCCCTGCATAGGATGGGCCTAGGATCAAGGGAGCACAAAGGCCAGCTGTGCATTACCCTCCTGAGATGCCATAGGTGATGATCAGGGTTGCTATTTGTAACCTATGTAATGTGAGCTGGGATTCTCTTGGCTAAAAGGTGCTGGTTAAATATGAAACCCCTTCAATTCTTAAAAGCAGATGATCTGTTAGTGACATTATGTCTGGAAACTTATGTCCCTGAGGAAATAGACTGGACCAAATTCACTGCTTGCATAATCGATTTCAATTCAGTTCATTCAATTCCATTGAAGTCAGTGGGCATGCTTAGGTCACCAATGCTTTGAATTTGCCTTCTACTCAACTCTAACTTGGACTGTAGCTAGACCACATAGCCAGCAAAGAGGAATTTATATTGTTCTTTCCAAATAGGACCCTCATACTTTGAGTGCTAAAGATATATATTGATTTATTTTTCTCTCCTGCATATATTCTCTGAGGCAGTATGTTTATCAGCACATGAAACGTTTTAGTGCTTCTCAAGTACAGTAGCCATATCAGTCCTCATCCTCAAAGGTAATCTGCACAACACCTTCAAAAGATGAGCCTGGGAGCTTAAATTCATAACTTTGCTAGATACTAAAAATCATGGTCTTAATAAAGACACTGGATGTATGGTTTATTAGAATAACCTGTAACCCACTAACTCTCCTTTTTTGTCCTGTGACTATAGGGGTGTTAATGGGCTACTTCAGGTTGAATGATCCCGTAGAATATGTGTTAACTACTTAAACTAAACAATCTGTTCCACCTTGTATTTAAGCCTTTCTGATTACCTTTCCCAGACCTGAAGAAGATCTTGAGATCTTGAAAGCTTGTCTCTTTTACCAACAGAAGTCGGTCCAATAAAAGATATTATCTCACCCACCTTGTGTCTCTAATATCCTGGGACCAACACAGCTACAACAACACTGCAAACATAGTACAGTACACACATTTTAGGTTATATGGCAGAGAAAACATGGAGGCCTGCACTAATATATTTTTTAGTTCTGCAATAATCATAGAAATGTAGGGCTAGAAGGGACCTCAAGAGGTCATCTAGTTCAGCCCCCTAAAATGAGGCAGAAGCAAGTAAACCCAGATCAGCCCTGACAGGTGTTTGTCCAACCTGTTCTTTAAAAACTCCAGTGATGGAGATTCCATACCCTCCCTTGAAAGCCTATTCCAGAATTTAACTAACCTTAAAATTAGAAAGTTTTTCTTAATCTCTAAACTAACTGTCCATTGCTGCAGATTAAACCAATTACTTCTTTTCCTACCTTCAGTGGACAGGAAGAACAGTAGATCATTGTCCTGTTTATAACAGCCGTTAACATATTTGAAGACTATTTTCCGGTCCCACCTCAGTCTTCTTTTTTCAAGACTAAACATGCCCAGTTTTTTAACCTTTCCTCATAGGTCAGGTTTTCTAAACCTTTTATCATTTTTGTTGCTATCTTCTGGAATCTCTCCAGTTTGTTCACATCTTTCCTAAAGTGCAGAGCCCAGAACTGGATAAAATACTCCAGTTGAGGCCTCACCAGTGCTGAGCAGAGCAGAACCTGTGTCTCACATCTGACACTCCTGTTAATACATCCCCAAATAATATTAGCCTTTTTCACAACTGCATCACATTGTTGCCTCATAATCAGTTTGTGATCCACTATAATCCCCGGATCCTTTTCAGCAGTACTGAGCTAGTATTGCCAAGCCAGTTATTCCCCATTTTGTATTCATGCATTTGAACTTTCCTTCCTAAGTGTAGTACCTTCCACTTCTCTTTATTTAATTTCATCTTACTGATTTCAGACCAATTCTCCAATTTATCAAGATCATTTTGAATTCTGAGCTTGTCCTCCAAAGCTCTTACAACCCCTCCCAGCTCAGTGTAATCTGCAAATTTTATAGGCATACTCTCCACTCCATCATCCTAGTCATTAATGAAAATATTAAATAGTACTGGACCTAAGACGGACCCCTGCAGGACCCCACTTGATACGTCCTCACAGTTTGATAGCAAACCATGATAACTACTCTTTAAGTTTGGTCTTACAAACAGTTGTGCACCCACTTTTTAGTAATATCATCTAGACCATATTTCCTTAGTTTGCTTATGAGATTGTCATGTGGGATTGTGTCAGAAGCCTGTTGATTTATATCAGGAATATAGACCTAGCAATGGGTCTGAGGCTTTACCGTGAATTTGCTTACATGTCTGCATTGTCCATTGAAATTATTCCCTCTCTGCTGGCGCTCGTCCCAAGACACATGCCCTGTGTTTTCAAGCTGGAGAATTCCTCTCCAATTTTTTGGACAAGCTGCACTGCAGCAGCATTCTACAGGTTGGCTGACAGAGAATTCCCTTCAGAGCATTGTAACTTTTCCCCAAAACACTGCCATAGTTATGACTCAAAGCTTTCCTTCCCCAGAGAGTTCTGAGCATCACCTCTTAAAAGGTCTCCTTTCAACTTGCTTGGCGTTTAAGCTGTATTTTGTCTAGTGCCTTTCACACAAACTATTTCCAAGTCCTTTGCAGAGTTAAATAATATAATTAAGGTATAAGAACTTGTGCTGTCAGACGATCTTGTGAACCAGGTGCTGTGTGTCACTGATAAGCAATTTGGAGGCATTCTCAGAAGCACAGATTCTGGCAATTGGATGTTGTATTTGTTTTATAAATGTAAAGAGTCTTCACTATTTTATTACTATATTCAGTGCATCATATCGGAGCTACACCATCCACTATTCATTCAGCTCACAAACGAAATGTGGATAATTAAGATTGGATAATCTCAGTATCATGCCATCTGTTCCTCAAGTTACAGTATCACAGCACAGTGCTATTTCAGTTTTATCTTTCATGCCACATGGCACTCAACTGTGAATTCTAAGGCCCGTAGGGTTCAGGATTGGGGCCCAAATGACATTTTGGTTGGCTCTACATTGCAGCAGTTGGACACTCAATAGGTAAACAGAAGATAACAGTGGAAAATATTCACATGTAATTAATATAATTAACCAGTGGAAGGCAACAAACCTGTTATTACAAAAATAGAGTTGAAAATGCATTTCTCTGCCAGCCAAGGCAAGTCTGTCTCAGAGACACAGGAGATTATATATAGTGCTAGCACACTTCTACTGCAAAAATGTCCAAACTAGTGTACTTTACATATCATTATAGTGGTTTAATGTAATGTAATTATCAAAGGGGGCTGTTAAAAATGTCTTGACAAAATAGTTTAGAAGGTTTTTATGCCCCTAAGTGCTTCTTTATGCCAAATCAACAAAGAGCACAATCAATACACTCTTGTCAGACTATTTAGCCAAACAGTGTCTTGTGAGGTATCATATAAATATAGGTGGCACGCTGATCATGAATATCATTATGTGATGTATGTATGGGTTGTGTATAGAGAGTTATGTGTGTGTGCTGGAAATATGTTTGTTTTAGTGGATAAATAAAACTGCTCTAGATAAAAGAATGTGGAGTTACTAATCTGCCTGGCTTTATTTAAATGAAAGTACATCTACATATAAGGTAAACAAAGTGATTAAGCCAATCAAAAAAGCAATTTGGATGAAGAAGGGGCTTGGTATCCGCACCCTGAAGAATGCGCAGCAGAGCCGAGAAACTTTGTCTGGGTTTACTTCTCAGAGAATACATTTCAAAGATTTTTCTGGACTATAAAAGGGAAGAAAGAGAACCCTTTAGTTTCCCATCACTTTGGGGACAAAGGGAACAGCACCTTCTGATTCTGTGAAAGGTGGATCCTCCTACCTGAAGGACTGGAGTTGCTGACAGCATGATGTAAGTGAGAATCTGTTTTAGACAAAGATGTAGCTTGCTAGAATTAAGTTTTAGGCAATAGAAAGTCTGATATTTTTGTTTTGTTTGTAGCCCTACCTGTCTTTTTCTCGTACTTAGTATCACTTAAATCTCTGCTCTTTATTAATAAACGTATTCTTAGTTTTACTAATAACTATCTAAGTACTGATATAGTTAAAATAATGTGTGCTTCCCCAGCTGAACCAGCAAGCTGGTCTGCATTCTGTCTCTTTGGAGCCAGGGGACTTGGTTAGTTTCTGTGTGTGTCCAGTGAGAGGGACTGGACACTGCAGAAAGACACCTCCGGGGAACTGGGATTCACTGGATGTTACCTGGAAGGAAAGGTTTAGACTGGAGGAGTTTCAAGGAGTTTATTAGTAAGGCAGGCAGACTGGTGTGGCAGGGAGCTGTCACACAGTCTAATCTCCAGGACTGCTCATTCTTGCTGAGGCAGAGTCGTAACACAGTGGCTTATGGTTCTGGGCTCCCTGAGGACAGCATCACAATTTAAAAAAAATAAGCATTACTAAATATGAAAGAGATGTTAAAATAGCATTAAAGTTTCTTCATTTAGAAACCTAGGTACAGCATCTCTTATGATTTTTCATTTAACTCCATGCCATCAGTGAGGCCCTTTCTCAAACTCTTTGATAGTCTAAAGGGTTTCTTTAATGGGTTAATGAGAGAACCCAAGATAAAGATTCAGAGACAATGGCCAGATTCTTATCTCAGTGACACTAATGCACACCCATTGACTTCAATGTTGGATAACCAGTTTCCTCTGTATCCTCTTATGGCAAGATTTCTAGCCATCAATTGCCCTCAAGTAGCTGTCAAAAGGCAGGTAGAGATGCTCCTGACTTGACTAGGTATAACAGGCCATCAGTAACATATGACACTATGACAAGTGATTCATTTCCAAATGGGGGAATCCATTCCTGTGCAGAGGGCCAATTCAAGGTCTATATGCACTACTTAAGACCACTTAAATCTAATTTTGAGAACTTAAGTAGCTTTTAGCTCAGGCATGGGCTGGGCCCAGGTTTGAGGGAGCACTACAGCCATCTCTGCATTCTCCTTCCTGTCTGATTGTTCTTGTGCTGGCCCTTTGCAAGTGGTTGAATTTTAACCTAATGTGAAGCTCCCATTCCTTGTTCTAGTAATGCAAAAAGCTACAAAATGACCAATGTGAATGTTAAGTTACTCATGCTAAAATGAGATTGTCTTACCAAGAAACTCCCTTGTTGAAAAGTATCAGGCTACGCTGGTTACTTGATAAGCTCCATGACTTTTGCATCATTTAATAAAATGAGATTGTTTCCTGTTTATGCAATTCCCTGAATTGGTGCTATATCTCCTCAGCAGCCAGAGCCTTGCCGGAGATTAAACTACACCACTCCCATTATGGTCCAGTCTTACATGGGTGGTGCACCACCCAAAATTTAAAAGTTAAATGAATGTGACTCTGACAGCCCAGTAACAACAAAACCTTACTTCAAAGATAAGGTAAGGGAATACTTCACAAAAATGGCAGCTGCCTTTGTCAGGCACCTGAGAAGCTGGCAGCTGCGTTTCTGGCTGTTAATCATTATTTAGTATATTTTATATTTTAAAAAACAGTTTATGAGTGATTTGGACTTGTATTGATTGGATCTAGTGGCTAGCACAGACTTTCCATCATACTACAGTTTTTCTTTAAAGCCTAGTACCATAGGTCAGTGGCTCTCAACCTTTCCAGACTACTGTACCCCTTTCAGGAGTCTTATTTGTCTTGCATACCCCAAAGTTTCACCTCATTTAAAAATTACTTGCTTACAAAATCAGACATGAAAATACAAGTATTACTGAAAAGTTGCTTACTTTCACATTTTTACCGTATAATTATAAAATAAATAAATTGGAAATTAAATATTGTACTTACATTTCAGAGTATAGTATATAGAGCAATTTAAACAAGTCATTGTCTATATGAAATTTTAGTTTAAACTGACTTTGCTAGTGCTTTTTATGTAGCCTGTTGTAAAAGCAGCCAAATATCTAGATGAGTTGATGTACCCCCTGGAAGACCTCTGCATAACACCAGGGGCACGTGTACCCCTGGGTGAGAACCACAGCCTTAGGTAATTTAAAATCAGTAATGCACAAGGCTACTGATTGCTTAAGTGGGTGTGCAATGTTTTGTAATAGCATTTTAATGGGAATGTTGCAAGAAGACTACTCCAATAAATGGCTTTACAAGGTTAGGAAAGGATCAAGGAAATGGTTCATATTCCAGCCCCATAGTCTAAGGGTCTGGTAGACTCTCAAGTCTCAGCTTTGTAAAACAAACAAACAAAACTGTGCAGCCGCTACTTGTGCTTCAAGCATTTTATTAATATTATAACTAGCGATGGGCAGGAACTGGAACAGCCGATGAGACACCTGCTCCCATCTGCACCTGGTGATAGTAGGATCCGGATCTGAACTTTGCAAGCTGAGTTGCAACCTGTTGTGTCCTTTGCTCTTTACAGAACAAACCTAATAGGCACAGTGGGGTTCAAATAACAGTGTTTAATAATCATATAGAACATGCAAGGCCTAGCTATATATGCACACTGATGCTCTGGCACGGATCTGGTGGCTTCAGAAACATAGACGGCAGGGAGGCCTCCTAGAGGACTCACAAACTATTTAAAGGGATACTACCCAATTCCTGGATGCTACATTGCCCTATGTAGAAAGAATATACAGCTTACAAGCCTACCAGACAGCTATGAAAGAGGGATCTTGAATAAGACCACAAAGTGGCCTGGTCTTTCTAGAAAATGGATCCTTTTAAAAGTGTACAGCATCATCAGTTCTAGTGAAGAATTATTAGAGACAAACTGAAATTGTTTCTGGAAAAGTGATGCTCTCATCTCCACTATGGAGATTGCCTTACTCATTTATTAAGCACCCTAGAAAAGGGTTGGCTGGCAGGCTCCCAAGCTGTACTTGAACTTGAACTTGGATTGATTTGAAAAAAATATTCATTGGTAGTAAAAACGGTGGGCCAGATCTTAGGCTGGGGTAAATCAGCCTTGGTCTATCAATACTGATTGACAGCAGCTGAAATTTGACTGTGTGTGAAATATGAAGTGTCACAGCAAAGAAAACCCCACAGCTGGCTTGTGCCAGTCAACTCAGGCTCACAGGGCTCCGGTTGTGGGGCTGTTTCAATGCTGTGTAGACTTCTGGGCTAAGGCTGGCGCCCAAGCTCTGGGTCCCTCCCACCTTTCAGTTGCCGTAAAGTCATACGTTCTAAGTTCATGCCAGGGCCACTTTGGCACTTAGCTGGCCTGGGTTCAGGGTATCAGAAAATAATTTAGAGACACTTTCTCATCCCACCCCTCAAAGTTTGAGCCCTGAAAATATGTGTGTCAGATTAAACATTTCTTGCTGTTACACCCCAGTTCTATTCAGGTTTGATCTCTCCAGATAGTTTTAAGTTTCTCTAACAGACTCCTGTAATTAAGTGCCAAATAACACTAACAGCAGTTTAGATAAACTACAGTATTGTAGAAAGCTAATCAATACTTGCATCATTCTGCGAGAGCTTTATGCAGCTCTGCAGATAGTGTGAAAGTCGATGCCTAAGTGTGAAGCCACTGCTACACTTACAGTATGGCCCCTCAACTTAAATGTATTTATTTTAGAATGGCTTTTTCTTTTCCTGCCCTTTGCTGTGAAACACATCACAGACTCTCAGCTGCCTTTGAAAGGCCATTGACACTTGACAAGATGTATTAGGGTTTATAATAGGCCAGTCCTAGCATCATAATTGAAACTAGAGATATTATACATTAAAAACAATTATTTTAAACCCAGACAAGGTTGATGGTAAAGGAGAAGCAATTTACATTGGTATTAGAGCTGAGATCCCCATATTGTAGTGACAGCAAACCAGGAGCATGACACTGAACCCACAGAATCTTAAAAAAGAACATGGCAAAAGCTGTCTTGGGGTAATATTTTCAAAAGCTCCTATGTGATTTAGGAGCCTAAATCAAATCCATTTTCAAAGGTGATGTAAGCTCTTAGGAGTCAAGTCTCATTGTAAATTATTTTAGGTGTCTTAACTACCTAACCCAGGAACCTATCCTTGCAACAAAGCCCGTTGCTAACTCTGTCCAGGGACACTATCATAGGACACTATCATAGGACCTAATCACATCAGCCACACCATCAGGGGCTTGTTCACCTGCACATCTACCAATGTGATATATGCCATCATGTGCCAGCAATGCCCCTCTGCCATATACATTGGCCAAACCGGACAGTCTCTATGCAAAAGAATAAATAGACACAAATCAGACCTCAAGAATTATAACATTAAAAAACCAGTTGGAGAACACTTCAACCTCTCTGGACACTCAATTACAGACCTAAAAGTCACAATTCTTCAACAACAACAAAAACTTCAAAAACAGACTCCAACAAGAACCTGCAGAACTGGAATTAATTCGCAAATTGGACACCATTAAATTAGTCTTTAATAAAGACTGGGAGTGGATGGGTCATTACACAAACTATTTCCCCATGCTAATTTTCCCCCCTACTGTTACTCACACCTTCTTGTCAACTGTTTGAAATGGGCCATCCTGATTATCATTACAAATGTTTTTTTTCTCTTGCTGATAATACCCCACCTTAATTGATTTGTCTCGTTAGAGTTGGTATGGCAACCCCCATCTTTTCATGTTCTCTGTATATATATGTATTCCTACTGTATTTTCCACTCCATTTATCTGATGAAGTGGGTTTTTGCCCACGAAAGCTTATGCCCAAATAAATTTGTTAGTCTCTAAGGTGCCACAAGTACTCCTCGTTCTTTTTGCTGATACAGACTAACACAGCTACCACTCTGAAACTTAATAATTTGAGGAACAGAATATGAGACTGAAGTTGTATTGTAACTTGAGCTCCAGCAAGGAAGATATTTTATGACAAGAAGCAGTTGCAAAATTTTGACCTATCACATGAAAGTTTCAAGGTTTATTGTTGGTTTCCTTATTCTTGATTTTCGAAGGAGTAATGCATTGTCTTTTATAATGACGCCATTATGTGTTTTTAAACTAATTCTCCACTTGGTGCTCAGGCAGGTTATGATACAGTTTATTGTATCATCCAGACTACTAGTGCATCCTTCCACTGCAGAAACCCTAGTCTCTGAATCATTACTTTCTTAACTGTGTGAATCAGGGCTCTAGCTGTCACCTTTCTTCAGGTGGGAACTTGAGTTCCTCTCCCTCCAGACCAGGTATTTAGGCTACAATTTCCTCTTGCAGTTGACTGTGACCATATTACGTCTCAGTTTATTCCAGCACCTGCAGTTCTGCTAACTCTCAGGGCCTCATGTGGGTTTACGGGTGGCTAGCCAGCCTGCATAAAGCAACATATTTATTTAGAACAAAAGCAACAGAGAAACTGTATCTTGAAAACAAAAGCTGATACTCATATGCATGCCAGTCTGACCAAGTGTCACCCACCTTCCACATGGACACCCTGATAGATTTCAGAGTCATTCAAACCTTTCCAGCAGGGCCTGTCACTCTTGGTTATAGTCTCATGTCAGGTTTTGGATCCAGTGAGAGTGACCCCTCCTCTGTATCCCTGGCCACTTTATACAATTCTCCGTTCTTTGTCTGTTGTGCCTCTTGAACCTGGTCAAAACCAGTATATGCAATCCCCTTCAGGGGGTGGCGATTCTGCAGATGGGTTTACCTAGCAAGAGATTTGCATCAATTACTCCCCTGGTGATGTTAGTTCCTAATAGTTCATTCATGCTTAGTGACTTCCTCTTGGTCACTGCATTGGTTGTCTCATTTGAAGAATTGTTTGCAATATTGTTGTAGTGGCATTGGTCCCAGTACATGAGAGAGACAATATCTTTTGATATTACCTCTCCTATCTTGTTTCAAGAAAGAAGTTAACCCCTTCACACCCAGTGGTTAACCATACAAGATAAGAAGGGAAACTGAGTCACACACACAGGCGCTGGCTTCCTCCAGGACCCAAGGGTGCTCAACCCCTGTTCTGTCCTAGGCCCCACCTCCACCTGACCCTTCCCCCAAGCTGCCACCCCCGCCCGCCTCTTGCCGCCCTCACCCCTACCCCACCCCTTCTCCCAAGCCCCCGCCACGCCTCTTCCTGCCCCTACTCCACCCCCACCCTGTCTCTTCCCGCCCAGTACTCCCCTTTTCCCCGAGCACACCCCCATCCCCGCTCCTCCCCCTCCTCCCTGGCGCCTCCTGCATGCCGTGGAACAGCTGATCGCGTTGGGCGGTAGGCACTGGGAGGGAGGGGGAAGAGTTGATCGGCGGGCCGCCGGTGGATGGGAGATGGCTGCCGGTGGGTGCTAAGCACCCACTAATTTTTTTCCGCGAGTGTTCGAGGGCTGGAGCACCCACAGAGTCAACGCCTATGGTCACACACATTCCTTCATAAAAATAAATCAAAAGTTTCCCAGTACTACATATATGGTAGAAGTAGGCTAGTATGCCAGTCTGACAGGGAGATGATAATTATCATTTCTTACAGCTGTACCAAAGGGAGACTATGCAGCAGAAGAATCAAATAATTTCTTCTTCCACTTTCAACAAGGGTTCAAGTTGCAGAAATAGCTGACTCTGAGTATCCTCTAGGAAGAGCAGGTCTTGAAATCTCTCAGGAAGAACTTACTCTGCTCCTGTGTATGTGTGATGGCCAAGACTGAGGCTTGAACCAGCAGCTTCTAGAGCTGAAAGCACAAGACTGAAGCATGCACTAGGCTTTCTAGCTGGGACTCATAGACTCTAAGGCCAGAAGGGATCATCTTGCTCATCTAGTCTGACCTCCTGCACATTGCAGGCCACAGAACCTCACCCACCCACTCCTGTAATAGACCCCTATACACAATCTCATAATAGCCTCACAACCTTTATGGATCAGGCACAGAGGAAGCTGCATAATATAGTTATACATGCTCCAGGGAGAAAGCAGCAGGGGGCAGCTCGGGCAGTAGCAGTCTCCAGGTATATGAATTGTTGGTGATAACTGTGGTGTGTGTTATGATGAATAGCTTCTCAATGGTGGAGGGGGGGCTGGGGTATAGTATGATTGTGTATAGGAATGTACGTTTCAGAGTAGCAGCCGTGTTAGTCTGTATCCTCAAAAATAACAGGAGTACTTGTGGCACCTTAGAGACTAACAAATTTATTAGAGCATAAGCTTTCGTGGGCTACAACCCACTTCTTCGAAGTGGGTTGTAGCCCACGAAAGCTTATGCTCTAATAAATTTGTTAGTCTCTAAGGTGCCACAAGTACTCCTGTTATTTTATAGGAATGTAGAGAATGCTACTTTCTGTGGAGAAAGAAGTGGTTCGGGACTATTTAGAAAAACTGGACGTGCACAAGTCCATGGGGCCGGATGTGCTGCATCCGAGGGTGCTAAAGGAGTTGGCGGATGAGATTGCAGAGCCATTAGCCATTATTTTTGAAAACTCATGGCGATCGGGGGAGGTCCCGGATGACTGGAAAAAGGCTAATGTAGTGCCCATCTTTAAAAAAGGGAAGAAGGAGGATCCGGGGAACTACAGGCCAGTCAGCCTCACCTCAGTCCCTGGAAAAATCATGGAGCAGGTCCTCAAGGAATCAATTCTGAAACACTTAGAGGAGAGGAAAGTGATCAGGAACAGTCAGCATGGATTCACCAAGGGGAAGTCGTGCCTGACTAACCTAATTGCCTTCTATGATGAGATAACTGGCTCTGTGGATGAGGGGAAAGCAGTGGATGTGTTATTCCTTGACTTTAGCAAAGCTTTTGATACGGTCTCCCACAGTATTCTTGCTGCCAAGTTAAAGAAGTATGGGCTGGATGAATGGACTGTAAGGTGGATAGAAAGCTGGCTAGATCGTCGGGCTCAACGGGTAGTGATCAATGGCTCCATGTCTAGTGGGCAGCCAGTTTCAAGCGGAGTGCCCCAAGGGTCGGTCCTGGGGCCGGTTTTGTTTAATATCTTTATTAATGATCTGGAGGATGGTGTGGACTGCACTCTCAGCAAGTTTGCCGATGACACTAAACTAGGAGGTGTGGTAGATACACTAGAGGGTAGGGATCGGATACAGAGGGACCTAGACAAATTAGAGGATTGGGCCAAAAGAAACCTGATGAGGTTCAACAAGGACAAGTGCAGAGTCCTGCACTTAGGACGGAAGAATCCCATGCACAGCTACAGACTAGGGACTGAATGGCTAGGTAGCAGTTCTCCAGAAAAGGACCTGGGGTCACAGTGGACAAGAAGCTGGATATGAGTCAACAGTGTGCTCTTGTTGCCAAGAAGGCTAACGGCATTTTGGGCTGTATAAGTAGGGGCATTGCCAGCAGATCGAGGTACGTGATCGTTCCCCTTTATTCGATATTGGTGAGGCCTCATCTGGAGTACTGTGTCCAGTTTTGGGCCCCACACTACAAGAAGGATGTGGAAAAATTGGAAAGAGTCCAGTGGAGGGCAACAAAAATGATTAGGGGTCTGGAGTGCATGACTTATGAGGAGAGGCTGAGGGAACTGGGATTGTTTAGTCTCCAGAAGAGAAGAATGAGGGGGGATTTGATAGCAGCCTTCAACTACCTGAAGGGGGGTTCCAAAGAGGATGGAACTCGGCTGTTCTCAATGGTGGCAGATGACAGAACAAGGAGCAATGGTCTCAAGTTGCAGTGGGGGAGGTCTAGGTTGGATATTAGGAAACACTATTTCACTAGGAGGGTGGTGAAGCACTGGAATGCGTTACCTAGGGAGGTGGTGGAGTCTCCTTCCTTGGAGGTTTTTAAGGCCCGGCTTGACAAAGCCCTGGCTGGGATGATTTAGTTGGGAATTGGTCCTGCTTTGAGCAGGGGGTTGGACTAGATGACCTCCTGAGGTCCCTTCCAACCCTGATATTCTATGATTCTATGATTCTATGAAGCGCTTGATGAGGGAGCACAGTAGATGTGGAAGAAGGAATAAAGCGTGAATGTTGTCGTTTCTTGGCTCTGCACCTTTTTATGCATGAACACTGAACAGTCTGTAAAAGGCCTTTAGAAGACTTCTTCTATCTCATTGTCATCTTTCTCATCATCTTTTTAATTGACTTCACTAAATAATATATGCAGGCACGCACGCACCCCCTATGTTACTATATTCGGTAAAAAATAAAACAGTAGGAAGATGACAAGCTAGGACTAATGTCATGGGTGTTTGATGGGAATAAGGGATGAATGATCTTTAAAAAG
This sequence comes from Emys orbicularis, assembly GCF_028017835.1. Lineage (NCBI taxonomy): Eukaryota > Metazoa > Chordata > Testudines > Emydidae > Emys > Emys orbicularis. Next base: position 46,542,255 of record NC_088684.1, on the reverse strand, counting down.
GCCACATTAGCACTTTCTTTTGTCTCATAATCTCTGTGGTTGTGTTGCACACTGCCAGCTGCCAATGGTTTCTAAGGTGGTTTGAGCGGCCACTAGAGCTGGTCAAAATATTTGTCACAAATTGTTTTGCTTTTGCTGTTTGAAGTCTTCCTATGAATTTTGTGGAAAATGTGTGCTTAAGAAGGAGGAGCAGCTGGTTACGTTGGTGGTGCCCATTCCCAGGCTAAATAGGAGGAGGAAAGAGCACAGAGACATAGCATATTACAAGGATTATGTAGTTAGGCCTTACAACACTCATAAGAACGGCCATACCAGGTCAGACCAATGGTCCGTCTAGCCCAAAATCCTGAATTCTGACAGTGGCCAGTGCCAGGTGCTTCAGAGGGAATGAACAGAATAGGCGATCACTCAGTGATTGCCTCTCGTCCGCTCCCAGCTTCTGAGAATCAGAGGCTAGGGACACTCCGCACATGGGGCTGCGTCCCTGGCTATTAGCTCATGCTCCTATGAAGAAGGCAAATATCATTATCCCCATTTTACAGATGAGAAAACTGAAGCCTAGATAGGTTAAGTGACTATCTCATTACAGAACTAGAGTTAGCAGCCAGGTCTCCTGCCTCCACTCTCATGCATACTCCACTAGAACACAGTGCACCCACTCCTACCAGCCCAAGAAGCTCACTGAATGTCTCCATGCCTTAGTGTTTCTGCCTGGAAAATGGGGATAATGATATGTGCAGTGGAGCCTGGACCCTTCCAAATACCTGTGTGAGCATTCTAGCTGAACACAAGGAGTGAGTGCATCTCACTCTACTTAATGCAATGGGCAAGTTGGCAGATGGTGCAAGGCACTGAAGCTTAGCACAGAGTCATCTGGGACAGAGTTAGGGGATCTGACAAGCAGGAAGAGTTCTGTTTGCAGGCCAAAGAGATGGACGTATTGCAACAGAGGCAAAACCTGAGGTTTGACTGGTAGATTGGAATGATGGTAACCCTGTGCTGGCTGGTCAGAGGAAAGATGCCCTGTATTGAAATATCTATCACAGCATGTAGAGGCTGATCTTCAGCGGTGTAAATTGTTGTAGCTCCACTAATTTTCACCAGCTATGGCATTGAATTTGCATCTTTAAAACTCACAGCCTTGGAATCTCCTCTCTCTTTTCCTCTTTTTTTTTTTTAGTGTTCGTGACATTGGTTATAACCCCTCACACAATGTTGCTAGGTAACAAAAATCTAGGTTCCTGATACAGTCAGTTTACTAAATATACACTAAAATGAAAGGTAAAATGTTGACACTGGGCCAAATTCACTCATGGTGTAAGTAAGCAAAAGGAATTCAGCTGAAGTCAATAGACTTGTGCCCCTTGATGCAAGGGCTGAATTTGGCCCACTATGTGATGTTGTTTCTTTATCTTTGGTACAACGTTCCTATCTTATATGTATCAATAGTCACTCAGGTATCAGCCTGTGCATGGTCTGCTATTTTTATTGTCACAAAAAGCATTGTGGAAAACAAAGTGGAATGTCCTTTCAAATGAATGGAACCTCCAGCCGTACTGCATCAACATATGACTGCTTTGACATGGGCCATTTAGGAAGAATTCCCACAATTGCACTAGTAATAATAAAACCTAGCTCTTATATAGGAGGTCAAATCATGATCCCATTTTATAGATGAGGAAACTGAGGCACGGGGGGGGAATTAGTTGCCCAAGCTCACCCAGCAGGCCTGTAGAAGAAGTGGAAATTGAACCTAGGTCCCTTGAATGCCCATCCAGGGGCTCTGGCCAGTAGGCTAGCCTATTTCCAGCCTCACTAACCCCATGCATTAGCAATAGTGGGAGCATAAGTGTGGACTAGCTATCAGTGTTTTCACCACCTTTCCTCCTTCTAACGCACACCAAATGCACTGTGGATTCAGCTCGCCCTCACCTTTATTTTTTTCCAGTTGGGGGCATCTAAGCATTCAACCTATTATTCCAGTCTGTCTCTCTACAGATTCCATAATACAGTGCTGCCTCAGTTTACAGTTGGGAGATCTTATCTCCAGGTTATATAGCCTTGAAATACAAATTGGGGGGCGGGGGGGGGATGGATTAGCAAAAACTGAACAGACATCCAGCACCCCTATAGTCTATTAAGGTAAAACTCTTTGCAGATGAAGTGGAAGAGATGGTATTTTATTATCCTTCAGTCAATGACAATGACTGATCTACCAGACTAAAAGAATCACACCAGTAACCATAAAAAAGAACAAAGTTGCCTGTGCACAGAGTTGTTTTAACAGGAATGTCTTTATAATGAACCTGCACAGCAAAGTGAGAGAGGAGAAATGGAAAGAAAGTCCCAAATTGCTTCATTGTAATTAAAGGGACTTTCATTCACTTCAACTGAAGATACATTCCAGTTATTGTGACATTTCCCACAAATTATAGTGATGAGTGGCTGCATATGTAAATTCAGCATTTCTCACCTACCTGGTCAGCAGTAAGGGCTGTACCTTCCCAGCCTTCATTCCAGTGCAAAGGAATCACAAGGAGGAGAAAAGAGTTGGGACTGCAGCCCCAGCAGAGGTATAAAATAAAGAGAGGCTACCAGGTTTCCCACAGCCCCGGGGAGTGAGGATGGGTCCCACCCTGATTCCTCCTTTCAATCACATCTCCACCTGGGACCTGTGTTCTATGAGGCATCTTGTGAATGCTAATGACCAAAAGAAGATGGGCACTTCAGGAGCCCACCATAGGTGCAGAGGGTGAAGCTGAGAGTATCAGTGCTTCCCACATGTTGCACCCGACTGTGCGTAGTATAACAAGAGCTCTCAGCCATGTGAGGAACATTGGCAATTACCATCTTCACTCCCCCTGGCTGCAGAGGGGAGGACTTCAGCTGTCTGCATCTTCTCCCCCCAGCTACTATGGGAAGCCTGTGGAGGGACTGATGAGGAGGCCCTACAACTTCTTCAGAAGCTGTGGGGGTGGGGCGGAGTGAAGAGCAGTGAAACGCTGCTTGTGCTGATGGCCTGTACAACTCCTAATTGTTTTGTGATCCTTTGGAATTCAGGAGACTACAACGAATGTGAGTTGTTGTTGTTGTGATGTATTGGACTATTCAGCTACTTATATTTACCCCGCTTAATATACCCAGTTACTTGTTCTCTGGTTCTCCAGCTGAGAACCTACCAGAATGGCACAGTGCTGGGGGAAAGCTTATCTGTGCAGGAGATGGAGCTTCCTCAGGGCCAGTCCAAATCTGGTGAACTCACGGACCACTGCAAATCCTCACCCGTTTCTGTTCCAGGTGCAAGGGGCATGTGTTTAACCTGCCCCCTCGAAATAAAAGCGCACAGCACTTCATAACAGTTTGGGAGAGAAATGGAGATCTGATGGACCGGGGCCGGCCAAGTTGCTTAATTCCTCTATGGACAGTGATCCAATAACATGATTACAGGCTTGGCATAAGAACCTAGATGCCAGTAGAATAGAACACAATCAGCTGCCATGAAGGCTATTGCAGAGAACTAGCGTGAACGATACCGAGGTGGGGGGAAAAAAAACCACAAGGAGTGAAATTCTCCACAAATACATTAAAGACACAAACTGAAAAATATTCATTGTTTTCTTACATCAGGAGCTTTTAGTGGATGACGAAAAGGCCTAGACAGTCTAGTCTAGCTCATGATTACATGCTCCAGATATAGGGTTTTCAATGCCAAAGTTTAGACTTAGAAAAAATATTTAAACACACACCAATCAACACTTTTACTGTGTTCCACACAGACATTATTCCTGCTTCTCCGTGTTTAAGGTGTACTTCCATTTAGGAGACAGACTCAACAATTCTCATTGGAATCGCCCCCTTTAAGAAACCTCATTTCTCTCCCTCTCTCATTGAATAATGTATTTGCAGTTACCATGGAAATACTTTCTTCTCTCAAATGGTAGAATTCCAGCTTTGCAATCTTGTTATTGTCAATGCAATGGCCAACCCCCATCATTCCCCCTTTGTTAATGTCCCTGACGGTTGAGGTCATAGTGTCTGTATCAGAAAAAACAGTACTATCGTTTTTATTCTTTTCAGTGATATTTTCTTTCAGGGCCATCAGAGAGATTTTCAAGCTTGCGTACCAATAGTCTCATTTGGTTCATTAAGGGCTTAGCTCTTATACAATTGCATATTGCATGGGAGCGTGAGGAGATTTCCTCCCCCACACCCTGCATGGCCCACTCAAGGATCAGGCAGAATTACAGACTCTGAACTCCCCGGAGGTAGGGCCATGACTCTGCTCCACCTCTGCACTGGATCAAGGAGCACAGGGAGGAATAAGCTGCACCCCACAAGGGGTGTAGGAACAGGATGTAGAGCAAAACGCCTCCTGCTGCTCCCACGGGGCAGGCTGATTTTACATCACCCCCAGTGCAGGGTTATGCTTAAATGCCACATTCTAGTCATAAATCCTGAGTGGTGACTGGGACTCCAGTACAAAAGACATGATGGGATGACACTGCTTTGTTCAATTCACCAGTGTTGTTGTGGTAACTTCAAGAGCACCATTCAAATATGAACTGTACTTGCAAAACTTGGAAAAGCTGCTGATGTTTATACAGGTTATAAATTGCAACAGAACATGCACAAGTTCTATTTTAATGGTCCCCCTAAGGAGAACGATGGGCCCAGCTAGGTTCCATACATCTCTGATAGATAATAATGCTCAAACAGTAAACAATTCTCTTGATGGCCCTGCAGGGTTCTCTGATCATCTTTTATCCTTGACTGTCTCATACAGTGGCTCCTGAATGTTCTCGCCTGGCTAATACACCATTCTTGGGTCACCATGGCATACAGTGTACCAGTGATGGTCATTGAATATGAACCTGATCAATATTGGTACAGAAAGAACTGAAGTCCTATGCTGGATCTACGGGAGGCCTTAAGAAAGTTGGCTTCTCCGCTCTAATGGAATATCCATTTAACAAAATAGGCTTTGGTGGTAAACTATTTTGATTAGTGGAAGCAGGCTAAGATCCTAATGGTAATGTCCATGTTCTGCAGCATGAGATTAAGAATACAGGAAGAGAAGTCAAGATAACAGGAAATAAGAAAAGGAGATGGGAAAAGACATAGAAAGACCAAGAAGACACGGTTCAAGTAGATCACATTGGGGCAGGGCTCTAGCAGCTAGATTGGGGTGTAGACTGTTAATAATGACATGAGCATCTTCAGTAAGAAAGAGAATAAAAGAAAATCCAGCCAAACCATATTTCTTATTGTATACATATCTTGTCAAGATTACTTCAGTGTAAAAGTCTTCCTCCTTTAATGGATTATTTACATTTTTCTGTCTACTCTCAGAGGCCCTATTGTATTTCAGTTTTTTTTAATGACCACACATTTTTATAATTGGTAAAAGTCCTTTGTCCTGAAGGTCAGAAGAGAACAAATTCAATTAACTTGTTATGTCAAATGCTAGAGGATCCTAGGAGGAGGCTCCAGCCCTTCATGTGATGATGGTCCAAATGAATAGCGTAATATTCAGTTTTAGAAACCAAAGGATTTATTGGAACCCTGCAAACAACTGCAGCACACACAAGCAAGACGAAGCGTGCAATCCCTCTCCCCAGTCAGATGTTACAAGAAAACAAGACAATTTACCATTAAGATAAAGATACAGCACCACCTATCCATGGAGGTGCTGTCTACAGTAATCATTGCATTATCATAAGGCCACTGTCTCACTCTTTTCTAAAGCTAGCCATGAGCATGCTGGAGAGTTCTCAACTGAGCTGAAGTGAAGGGCTCATCAAACTCCTGATCCTCAGCAGTCATCCCCTGAGGCTTTCTCTTTGTCTTGAGCCTGATATCAGCCTGCATCAGCTGTTCTGAGCCTAATCTAGGGAAGAACACTCTTCACCATTCCTTCTGTCCATCATTAACAGTTTAACCACAATCTTGCCCTGGTGGACCAGTTTGAATTGAATGAGGGCAGGAATGATCTCTAGGTCTGTCTGACCACTGACCCTATTGCTAAGAACGAACCTACCACAGATTATCATAAGGCACCCTACGGCACGCATGCCAAAGGTGGCACACGAGCTGATTTTCAGTGGCACTCATACTGCCTGGGTCCTGGCCACCGGTCCGGGGGGCTTTGCATTTTAATTTAATTTTAAATGAAGCTTCTTAAACATTTTAAAAACCTTATTTACTTTACATACAACAATAGTTTGTTATATATTAAAGACTTATAGAAAGAGACCTTCTAAAAACGTTAAAATGTATTACTGGCACGCGAAACCTTAAATTAGAGTGAATAAATGAAGACTCGGCACACCACTTCTGAAAGGTTGCCGACCCCTGTCATAAGGATTCCACAGCCAAGAAGGAAGTCATGCTAGGAAGCTGGAACTTCATCCCTGAGTGACTGTGTGCAGTCAGGTGTCTATGAGAGAAACCTCTGCCTTGGGAGTGTGTCTGAGCTGAAGTTAGACTTTGCATATGGGCCAAAGAGAAGATTTAAACAGGAATAACGTACAGTTTTACAGGTTTGGAGAGAAAAAAGCAAATAGCTCTGTCTTTTTGATTAGCCAATAATATCAGGAATTAGCCCTTATACATTGCTTCACATCTTTAAAGCTATGTGCAAACATTAACTACCTAAACCTAACTACCTAATTAACTACCTAAAACCCCTGTGAGATAGGTACGTATCACAGCCTTATTTTTTACAGAGGAGGAAACTGAAACAGAGAGAGATTAAGTGGTTTGACTTATGAGCTGTGACCAGAACTCAGGCGTCCTAGCTTCCACACCTCTGCCTACTAATACATATTATACAGTGTGTTAAGTGTGAGTAAACCTACTCCCCTTCACTCCTTGGGGGGCTCTCTCAGGCCTGCATCTTTCTGTGAAACCATCCTAGTTTTTGTTGCCCTCCCCCATTCCTTCTGGAGCTGATCATAGGCGGGGCTGTTGTTTTGTCACAGATTCCATGACTCCCTATTTTTTCTTTTTTGCGTGACCCACAGCTTCCTCCCATTCTCACAAACCCACAGCTTCCTCCCATTGTCACAAAGCCTTGCAGGGGAGAGAAGAGACCAGCCACTCCTGCTTATGTTGCCCTCCACCCTGCATATTGAGATGAAGAATCCACCACTCTTGCTCTCTGCACCCAGTGAGAGGGAAAGGACTTTCCGCACCTCTCTGTGTTATGTTTATGGTGTAAACACAACAAAGTTAGCTAAAAGCATAAAGAGTCTTGCTGGAAGGTTGCAACATAACTACTTTAGTTCTTAGAATTTAAAGTGATAACACAAGAACCTTAAAACAGAGAGAGACAAAGGCTGCTCCCTAAAACAGAGGCACAACTCGCCCCACCTCACTTTAGGCTGCCTGTCTGCTAATTGACCACTGCTAAACCCAGATTACACACTTCACAACAGAGCCATCCCACCTGCATGCAGGATCAGGAAAAAACCCGGAGAATTTAAAGTGATAGATCACAATTTTACTACATTTTTCCAATACACCACACAGAGCTGCATCACAAGAGGAAGAGTCTCTCCTTTGTTGTTGTTGGGGTTTTTTTTGCCTTACAAAGAGGATGAAAAGACAGATCCCCTGTGATCATTCTTGGCCCCGGTGTGTGAGACAGGTGGCAAACAAACAAACAAAAAATCACAGCTGAGTCACCAACCCATAATTTCATCACAATTTGCAATGTGTCATCCATGATTACTTGAAATTTTTTTTTGACAAAACAACAGTGCTAATCAGGGTACATCTGGTGAATAACAAATTAGTACCTCCATTTGACTTTCATAGGCAGGTTTTTGAGGCAACTTAAGGTGCTGGTATTTATTTATTGTTTAATCTTGGTTTTGTTTGCAAATGTTGATCAACTGTACTGAAAGGTGATATTTTTCTTTAGACTACAATAATCCTCAAGCATTTGATTAAAAAAAAAAATCAGTCCAGTCTGGTCCCCTCTGTGAATGTGATTGTGTTGTCAGTCTCCTGGGCTTGTTCTCCTGCACAATGCTGTCATGTGGAGATTTGCAGCTTGGTCAGATGGGGAGAGGGTGTCTTTTGCTGTTACTCTGAAATATATTTGGAGGTGTTGTACCCATCTTCTCAACTTTCTGATGCATTTTGTTCAAAGCTCAGTTGCTGGATGAAGTGCATCCATCTTTAGTCAAAATCCCTCCTTTCCTCTCTGGCACAACATGAAAGGAATGACAGAGGCACAAACGTTCAGTGTTAAAACACCGTTCCTGGGGAGGGCCAAGTAACTCATTGACCAAGGCCTGGGCTTAATAAAGAACACAGGGATGAATGGTGAGCTTGAGTGGATCTCTGCAGCAGGGAAGCAGACTGGACTGACTGTGTCACTGCTTGTTTTTAATAAACAATACTTATTTAAGAGTCTTTTATTATGCAGCCTCAAGTGTCTAGGGGAGCAACACATACCAGTGCACTGTATGCTGATTGGTTGCCATCCTGGCAACTGACTATAATAAAGATTTCCTAACACTTCCCATTATAAGACCCTGTTTTAAATTGCTTATAACTATGCCAAACTTTAACCACTTGGGCTGAAATTTTACATGCTGGATGCCTACCTCTGGCTGATTTTTTTTTAAGTGATTCAGTCATTCTGAGATGAGACTAGGGGGAAATACATAATTTTGCCTGTATTAAAAAAAAAATCTTACAGCTGTTTCATTGAGAAGCCCTAGCACTCCATATGCCAGAGCAGGGATATCAAATTTGGCAGATGGAGTTGCATTGTTGTCAGCAATGTGTCATTTGCTATCCCTGTGAAAAGCTATCTTAAGTTACAAGCCTTTGAAAAATCTCCATAGAGACTTGTTAAAGTTTGGTAGCTAAATTCTTCCAGCATTCCGTCTGGACTGAGCCTGCTCCATCCTGGGCTGCAGGGGCAGAGCATAACGTTCCCTGCAATTGCTGCTCCTGGCAGCCAAGGGCTGCTGTAGTGCTGGGCACTGAAACTGAGAACAGGGAGATCGTGTCTCTCTTGTGTTCTCAATGCTGCCTCTGCTGTCACCCAAGGCTGTCTGACTCAAATGCAGAGAGGTGACGAATGGGGAAAAGGATTGCAGGAGCAAGAGGTTTGGAAGGAGAAGAGAAGGAATGGGGAAGGGGGAAGCCGGTGATGGGAGGGGTAGACATTCCCAATGTAGTGTAGACAGTAGCAGTATAGACATTCCCACTCAAGCTGGAGGTGGGGCTCTGAAACCCAGCGAGGGGGGAGGGTCTCAGAGCCCAGGCTCCAGCCCAAGTAGGAACATCTATACTACTGTTTTAGCCCGGCAGCATGATCTTGACTCAGTTAACCCATGCTCTGAGACTTCCTGGTGCAGGATTCTTTTTATTTTGCAGTGTAGACATATCCTTAGGGAGCAGGGTTCCTTGGTTCCTTTCCAAGGCACCCAGCTCCCTCAGGCTTCTTTGAAAAGCCCAGCCATGGTTTGTAAAGTGCTTTAGAATCCTTAGAGGTGAAAAGATCTCAAAAGACCCCATTTTGGCCCCCTTATCTTGATTAGTTCCTTAGTCACAGACACAACAGTCCCATATAACATACAGCATTACTTGTATAGGACTACTTTCCTGAGTTAGGTACTAGTTCATGTAAGGAGGGCGGATTGGGGCTCAGCAAACAGGTGCTTTTGCTACCCACAGCATTTGCCACCTTAGAAAATTAAATCTGTCTGGTTGTGAGACAAATGATAAATATAAAACTCTGGGTCAGATCCTCAGCTAATGTGTATCAGCAGTAGAACTTCATTGACACTATGCTGACTTGCACCAGCTGAGGAAATGGCTTTATAGTGAGTGGGCCAATTTTGCTCCAACACTGGTGTGCATCTGGAACTTCACTGAAGTCAGCTGACTTGCACTGGATTTACACCAGTCTAATTAAGTGTAAAATTTTGGCCCTTTCTTTTTAATAATATAATATTTTATCAAGCTAATGCCAGCACATTATTATTACTGTATTTCTTTTGCAATTTTGAAAGGTTAATTGTATTATTGAGCAATATTTTAATTTATTCTAATTTGTCTCATCTGGAGTCATTGCCCTGATAGTTTTGCATATATTTGCATTCATTAAAGTCCAGTAAGCAAAACCTTTTTACCAAATACTCATTTATGACCACTCTCATTATTTTCATTTTGAACCTCATTGTTATCCAAATGTCAGACTCTTTAAAAATCTTTGGATTGTATTTCTTGGAAATAAGACATCACCTTCACCTTTGCAACTATGGAGTGAAAGTGACAAGTTAGTCAAAAGTCTCATCCCTTGGATACAGGGTTTCAGTGAGAACTTAGTTGATTTTCTTAAAATTACAATTTTTTCCAAGCCGTGCTTTTGATAAAGGTTACTTCTATACAGTAGAAGCATTCCAAACAGCTGGGTGTGGGACCGGGTCTGAGTGGAAAGGTACCTTTTGTGCTTTGGCACAAGTAAGAGCAGCCTTTAGGCAGTCAGGCTGAATGCAATGCATGCAGGTGTTTCTTGCCCCTATTCACAGTCCATGTCAGTAGAGGGGCAGTGTAGGAATTGCTCTAGTGGGTCAAGGCCAGTTGAGGAGCCCCTTGCAGAAGAGATACTCCTGGGTCTGAATCTGCCAGGTTTAGGATTGCTTTGTGCTGACCTTCATAAATGGAGTGAAAATACCATTGAGTCAACACATTTAATCTTTACCATTACATACTGTAATTTTTTATTTTTGTTTGTATCGTGGTAGTGTCTAGGGACCCCAATCAGAAATTGGCACCCAACTATACGAGGAACTGTACAACATAATAAAAAGACAGTCCCTGCCCAGAGGAGTTTTCAGCCTAAATATGATAGGAGACAGAAAACAGATACATACAAAGACAAGGGAGACACAAGGAAACAAAGAGACAAAACTGGTCAGCGTGAAAAGCATTGGTGATAGCATATAGTTGCCTAACCATTGTCAAATTTTTTTAGGCAGCATAGCAGAGAAGAGAATATACATTTACTTGGGGTTGAACTGGACGGTTGTGAGGGTTGCTAATGAGCATGTTAATTGATCAAGTAATAAAGGCTACAGTAAAAAATGGAGCAGGAATGATTACTGGTTTGGCAGGTATCTAGCAATTTTACAGTTGAAATATATGGGGGGGAAATTATGGCACTTATCCTTTAGTTTTACTGGACACAAATGTATGGCTAAGCATGAGTCTTTTGAATCATGTGTGCTCTTTCTGCTGTAGTGTCTGATTACGTGATTGAAGTGTATGTAATGTATATTTAATTATCATACCCTCTGTTTGAATCTAGCTAATCTATTCCCAACTTCTGAGTGTGATTTAAGCTATGTCCACACTCATGGTGGCATATGGAGTACATACGTAGCAGTCTGCATCCCCTCCCCCCATAGGTATACATAGCAGTGTAGATGGTGAGGCACTGTTTAGATGAGTAGAGTAAAGACACCCCAGAACCTTAGGGTATATACCGTACATAGCTCTCTATACACCCAAGCATTGCTTCCCCTGTCTACACTGCTATTTTTAGCAGCAACTCCCCACTGTTGGAGTCTCTCTGCAGCACATAAAGATTCTGGCAGTGCGGAAATCCTTTGACAAGGGGAAGGCAGCAGGGAAAGACTCCAGCAGTTCCCTGACGTTGGAGCCTCTCCCCACTACATCCCCCCTGCCATAGGCTTTCCCCACTGCCATGTGGGGATACCCACCACAGTGTGCCTCCTTTTCATTGTGGTGTGTGCCTACATGTACCCTGCAAATGTAGACAAAGTCTTACATGGCTCTGTTAATGAAGAAGGAAGAAACTAGCTGATTGATAATGTTCTTGCTCTGATTTTTGGAAGGCTTCACCAATATATCAGTGTTGCAGCAAAGTGTGATACTAGTAATTTGTTTATAGGCATCAGTGTGTAGGGTGTTAACCACGGAATGCTTTCATCTATCATAGCCCTGTAAGCACTGTGGAGAATGAGGGAGATACCTGTATTTTTGTATGAATATTATCTGTACCTCAGTTTGTCTGCTTGGTAATATTCTGTTTGACGGCATGTTGTAAAGCAAAAGAGGCTGTTATGGAAGAGCAAGCAGGAAACAAAACAATGGCCAGAAATAAGACACCCCAGGGTGAACAACTTCAAGTAGTAAGAGAACATTGGCTGGGCCACTGATTGAGAAGATGCTACAGTAAAACCTGCCTTAGTGACCACCTTTGAAAAGAGACCACTTGTCATGAGCAACTACTTGCAGAGGCCACAGAACATTTTCCCCTATAATTTAATCATGAAGAAACTGTGAAGAGCAACAACCTGTCATTTGCTGCCAGTGACCAAATATTCTCACTCCCATCCAGAAAAACAAACCTGTAGGAGAAACTGATCTTCCTTACTTCTGGGCTGCTGGTGGTGGTGTCAGTGGCACTACCTTCAGAGCTGGGTGCCCAGCCAGCAACTGCTACTCTCCGGTCACCCAGCTCTGAAGGCAGAGCTGCTGCCAGCAGCAGCAGCAGAGAAGTAAGGGTGAAATGGTATGGTATTGCCACCCTTACTTCTTTGCTGCTACTGGTAGTGGCACTGCCTTCAGAGCTGGGCAGCTAGAGAGCGGCAGCTGAGGGCCAGGCACCCAGCTCTGAAGGCAGCACGGCTGCCAAAAGCAGCACAGAAGTAAGGGTGGCAATGCCATTTTATAGCAAACCTTTGAAGAGAGACCACCTCTTACAAGTGACCACTTTTGCTAACGCTCATGAGTGGTCACTTTTGGCAGGCTTTACTGTATTTCCAGGTGCCAGGCAGAGTTACACAGCTGGGTTGCCAAGGCCAAGTGCCTAAGATACCAAACAGTTAATAACTCTTCCTCTACAGAAGGACGGGCTGTTCCTGGAGAGCAGATGTACTGAGATGCAAGTCCTGTGGCATAGATCTGGGAAGCTAGGTGAAAGAAATGGCCTTTTGTTGTTTTAACTCATTTGTTTTGAAGAAGCTGTTTTGAATCACTTGCTGGTCACAGGCTCCCGGAAGGTAACTTTTTGCCAGTGCCAGATACATACATGGGCCGCTCATGTTAACAACATTGGAAAAAGAGGGCAGCAACTCAGAGAACCAGTCTAAGTGTATTTCCACCCTCGAGAGAGATCAAGTAAGCAAAGCCTGTCCCCTGAGGGGTGCAGTCAAGAGGGATTGCAAAGGGATCTGAGATGCAGCTCATTCTGAAACCATGACAGTAATTTATGCAGAACAAATATTATCAGACTTGTGGGACAAGCTATTAATGCAGCAGAAATCCCGTATGTTCATTTAAATAATTTACCTTCAGTAAAATAAAAATTGGACAACAATTGGTTTCCTTGGCAAATGAACAGACATAAAGGAACTAGAATTATTACTGCCAGTTTCCTAAATTCGACATACACTGTATAGGTACTTAGATGGCCCTGTATGCACATAGCCTCACCTGTAGGGCACCCCATCATGCCTGCAGGATTGCATGAGGGCATCCTCATCTCTGACACCTCTCCATTGGGCTCTCCCTCAGACCTGAAACTGGCCTTTCTCAGCCTACATCTTCTCTTGACTCCCCTTCTAAGTGTTCAGTGTCTTGGCCCTCTGGCCAGGTCTAAACTCTAAATAAAAGTCTACACTCTTTTGGGGTAGCAGGAGCAAGTCCAAACAAATCTTCAAACTAATGGCCCTTCTGTCCCGCTTAGGCTTCAGTGTAGTGCCCATGTTGGCTCTACCTCAGGGCATCCACTGCAGGAGTCTAACTTAGGGTTGCCAGGCATCTGGTTTTCGACTGGAACGCCCAGTCGAAAAGGGACCCTGGCGGCTCTGGTCAGCACCGCTCACCAGGCCGTCAAAACTACGGTTAGCTGCCCACAGCAGGGCAGGCTGTGTAACTGCCTTGCTCCGCGCAGCTCCCGGAAAGCTGCCAGCATCTCCCTCTGGCTCGTAGGTGTAGGGGTGGCCACGGGGGGCTCTGTGCACTGTCCCACCTCAAGTGCCGGCTCTGTAGCTCCCATTGGCCAGGAACCACAGTGCCTGCAGGCAGGGGCAGAGTACAGAGCCGCTTGGCCCACCTCTGCCTAGGAGACAGAGGGAGATATTGCCACTTCCAGAAGCTGCCTGAAGTAAGTGCCGCCCAGAGCCCGCACTCCAAGCCCCCTCCTGTGCCCCAACCCGGAGCCCCCTCCCATGCCCTAACTCCTTCCCATACCTTGGAGCCCCCTTCCACATCCAAACCCTCAGCTCCAGCCTGGACCCCCCTCCTGAACCCCAAACCCTTCATCCCCGGCCCCACACCAGAGCTCACCCCCCCACCTGGAGCCCTCACCCCTTCTTGCACCCTCAACCCCCCCTGCTGCAGCCTGGTGAAAATGAGTGAGTAAAGGTGGAGATGAGTGAGTGACAGAGGGAGGTGGAGAGAAAGGGTGTGGCCTCATGGAAGGGGCATGGCAGGGGGCGGGCAAGGGTGTTCAGTTTTCTGCCCATAGAGTTGTTACCTGTCTGGTCAAACCCTATCCCAGGGCTTCTCTCCACCAGAGAGACCTATCTCCTCAGAGCTTCCTCGGTCTACTTATAAGGCCTAGCTCTGCCTCCTCTGGCCCACAAACAATTAATTAATTATTCCGTATGTGCAGAGCATGACTAATTGGGGTTCTTTCCCTTGCCAGTGATGGGGGTTAAGCCCCATCACAGGCCCCTATTGCTGTAATATCTGAGCACCTCACCATCTATTACTGTATTTAGCCACACAGCAACCCTGTGAGGTAGGGAACTCAGGCACAGAGGCTGAGTGACATGCCTGAAGTCACACAAGTGTCTGTGGCAGAATAGGGAACTGAACCTTGGGCTCTTGAGTCCCATGCTAGTATCTTAACCATGGGGCCATCCTTCCTCTCATTACCTGACAGCCATCATTTTAAAATTATGAATGAATAATGTAGCCATAACTATCTATAGAGCATTTCTAAAATGTCTGTCACTGTGGTATCTAGGCCTGTACATGGTTCATAGGAAACACTGGCTCTGATTCTCACTGTTGATGTTCAGGGAACAACACGCAGTAAGTAGCTGGTGCACAATGGTGAGTTGCCGTTAAGATTAGGGCACGGGGTCAGATGAGGGAGGAGTAGACAGAGGGAACTTTAGGAAGAGAGGACTGATCAAAACTTAAGGGTCGTAGGAAGAAACAAGAGCTGAGAAGTAAGATGGTACGCCTTCATCTCGAATACTGCGTACAGATGTGGTCTCCTCATCTCAAAAAAGATATACTGGCACTAGAAAAGGTTCAGAAAAGGGTAACTAAAATGATTAAGGGTTTGGAACGGGTCCCATATGAGGAGAGATTAAAGAGGCTAGGACTTTTCAGCTTGGAAAAGAGGAGACTAAGGGGGGATATGATAGAGGTATATAAAATCATGAGTGATGTGGAGAAAGTGGATAAGGAAAAGTTATTTACTTATTCCCATAATACAAGAACTAGGGGTCATCAAATGAAATTAATAGGCAGCAGGTTTAAAACAAATAAAAGGAAGTTCTTCTTCACGCAGCGCACAGTCAACTTGTGGAACTCCTTACCTGAGGAGGTTGTGAAGGCTAGGACTATAACAGAGTTTAAAAGAGAACTGGATAAATTCATGGTGGTTAAGTCCATTAATGGCTATTGGCCAGGACGGGTAAGGAATGGTGTCCCTAGCCTCTGTCTGTCAGAGGGTGGAAATGGATGGCAGGAGAGAGATCACTTGATCATTGCCTGTTAGGTTCACTCCCTCTGGGGCACCTGGCATTGGCCACTGTTGGTAGACAGGATACTGGGCTAGATGGACCTTTGGTCTGACCCGGTACGGCCTTTCTTATGTTCTTGTTCTTATGAGACATAGGTGGGAGCACAGCCTTAACCTTTATGGAAAAAATCCTGTAATATTTAATAGAAAATGTTCACCTTTAAAAACTATTCTATAGAATTTAATTCAGAACACTCTCGTATCTATAGCATTCCATAGGTCAATTTTAAAAATAAATTCCATTCTCTATTAAACTAATTTCCATGGTTTCCATAAAGGATGAGGAAACTGATGAGACTTAATTTGCCAACTGATAGCATTTTTATGGATTAAATGTAAGAGGGTAAAGCAATATTTTTCAGATTTATTTTTCTTGTTGAAAATCATAGAAAAAAAAATATTTAACCATCCCATGGAGGTTGCCTCTTTCTTGCCATTTCAGCTTCTAACTTTCTCAGGACTAAGAAACAGGCCCCTCTTGAAGTTTTGTATTCCTCAATTATTGCCAATAAAGTTGAATTCTATCAAGGAGCATTTTTAAACTACTAGAAAAAAATAAAGTAATTGAAGCTAGTGTTTGAGAATCCATTGCCAGCCACAAAGCAGACCAGAATTGGACACCCATGAAAAGCAGGTCTGACCTATTGTGGCTAAGTTGGATTTTGGGGAAAGGACTTCAATAAAAAGAGCAGCCAGTGGCAGGCAAGCCTTTCTTGTGGAAGGGAAAGGGCGATGTTTGTGGGAAACCCAGGTTCACATCCTCTCTCACAATTTCCATTCCATGGGCCAGGTGCGTTATCAGAGTGTTATAGTCAGTGAAGTGGTCTCAGTCTTCAAGGGGAAGACTGAAGGAATAAAATGAACTGTTGTAAAATCTCCATGATTTTGATGTTCAACAGACAACATGTTTGCATCCAAGCTTTTAAACTAAAAGGGCATGTAAAATTCTAACTTGCATGTATTTTTTTGACATATGTCATTGCTGCAGTTTATACAAGTATGAAACTGTCATGCCTTTGTGTTATGAGTATCATATTTACATGGCTAAGAAATCTGTATATAGAGCATTTTGTTCTCTCGCTTTCAGTAACCTGTTACATAGGAGACACACCGTGCTCTCTTTTGGAGACATTACTTTTGTTCTTTCTTATCATTTTCCTTAATCTAAATTTTGTAAATAATTTAGAGTGAAAGTAAATGGCTGCACTCTGTGTATAGAAAAAATATGTTACAGCTTTCCAGGTTGACTTTATAGCCCCTGGATGGCTCTCTCATTAACAGTACATTAGAAAAGGTGTGAAACTAAAATACTCATTTCCCAGTGCAATATTGCTTTTACAATACACAGGGCTGCACAGAGGTTTTGGGGTCACAATGGTGGCCCAGTTCCTGTCCCACAGAACAGGGCCAGGCTCCTGGCTTCAGGCATTGCAATGTAGCACATGGGATCGCAGCACCAATCAGGTTTGGGGACCCAGCCCATTGCCTCTTTTGTTCTCTGGGTGACACAGACAATATGTGCAGTCAGTACCACTGTACCATTTTGTTTTTCAAAGGTCAGGATTTTGGTACTCTGGCTATCTTTTTTAATGAAGCAATAAGTCAAAGGAAGTTGAACATTCTCAGTCCCCAATCATTCAGTCAAGCTATCTTAAATCAGGAAAAAGCAAACACCGTTTTCCTCAGCAATCATTTATTCACATAATCAGCTTTGATGGTCAGAGAACAATTCAATTATTTTAAGCCCATCTGAATTTTACAATGTGCTGCCAATGACATTTTGAAAGTATATCAAATTCCCTGTTTGTGATTGACGTTATCATGGTCTTTCTTCAGTTTATTACACTGTTTGTAAGCAGGGAAGCTTGAGGCTGTCATGTCAAAAGCCTACTGAATTTCTAGAGACTTACGCTGCCATTCTCCTTTCATTGTTGCATAATCTGATTGACATACCTACGGTGAATGCACTCCCTTTCCAACAAAGCAATAAATCCAACTTCTTGTCAGATTTCATAAATTCCACAGTGTAGCATTCCAATAATCTGCAGCCACTGTGAAATAATACGGTGAAAGGCAGCAATGGTGTGGACACTATTTATAACCAAGGTTGGAATTTGTTGATTTGACAGGATGATCCCCTAGAAAACATGTGGCCTCGCCAGACAGATTCAGGAGTCTGCATCACTATGCCCCAGAAATGATCAAACAGGCTACTGATGGTATGCTGCCATGAGGTTTGGAGTGTGCTGCTCGTGGAGAAAAAAAAACACATAGCTGAATTTGTGACACCAGCAACTGGTGCTGAGGAAGAAAAGGGTTTGGTGGAGTGGAGTTTTAGGAATGGTTTATAGAGGTTAACAGCAGTAGCAGAGTTGAAGGACAATCCCAGAGGCCACCAGGGACTAGCCTCAGAACAGCTAGAGATAGGCCAATAGCCAATAACTCTGCAGAGGACTGGTGAGTGAAAAGGAGTGAAAATAGTCACACAAACAGTAGAGCGAGTAGCGTGAAATGTATTAGATTGCAAGGCCTGTGCATGAAGTAAACTCAGCACCCTGACCGTAGGTAACAATATGCTTTGTAGTATTTGGGGAGGAGATACAGGGGTGTACAGGCATGATCCTTGCTGCTTTGAGTTTTGCTCTTTGGCACCTTTGCAGATGTCTGTTAAGGGAGACACTGCATAGAGAAATAGGGACATGAGAAGATGTAGAACAGTCAAGATGCTCATTGTCTGCAGAAGGCAAGGCAGTTTGCTAGACCGTGGCGACAGTGCAGGATGGTGTGGCTTTGAGAGAGCCAGGATCCAGAGAGTTGGAGCAGCACTGGTGTCATGTACTCCTGTACTAGATATGGACTGGCTACAAAGCTTGCCTATACATGCCAGACATGTTCATCATAAGATCTTTTAATGTTCTGCCAAGTATGGCTAAATTTAGCTTTAAGTAAAGTTTTTTACACAGCGCCACCTAGTGGCAGAACTGTGTAATACAGTTTAACATTCCACTACAACTGGATGGCTATTGTTAGCAGCTGAGCAAGGGTAGAGTGGTGCTGCTGAGGAGACATTTACTGATACCTTGTGTGAGAGGAGTGTTAAAATTAAGGGTTTGGTTTAGCTTTTGCACTTGATATAATGTGGGTGAGCTGTTTTTGGAGAAGGCAGAACATGTAATCATTAGTCCATGTATTGGTGCCTACTAGAACAATTGGGGCGGGGCCGGGCGGGAGATAGAGGGAGACAGTGTGATATGGGACTGAGTTGCTGAATTGGATGCACAGTCTCTGGTGCTAAGGGGAAGTCAGATCCAGCCATCAGAGAATTCCCTCGGGACAGGCAGAATCTCGGCACTACACAGAGCTGGCATATCTGACTCTATTTCATCCCCAGCCACCTTCCAGCCCCTAATGTAAGAGGCCTTGCTGGACACTGAGCATGTGGCCAGAGCAACACTGTGATCAAGTCATGCCCAGCTGCCATAAAGGCCCCTTTGGGCCATAAGTAGTTGCGCACAAATTAGAGCAGCTCAGAGGCTGTGCTAACCTGAGCTATGGACTGGACCATCCCCTGCTGGTCACAGGATTGGAGAGGTGAAGAATGGCACGTAGCCTGGCTACCTCTGAGAACTGGTGACATTATGTGTCAGTCGGAGGGCTGGGAATAGGACTCAGGGCTTCTGACTGTGGTTCTAACTACCAGGCCCAGCTTCCAACGTCTTACTTATAAAATACTTTTAAAAATTCAATGTGTCAAATTTTAATTTGTACATGGCATCTCATTTCAGTGCTATCTGGAGCAACAGAGCATTTGTGTAGTACATTGGTTCAATCTGTACAAATACAAGGTCTGGGCAAAGTTCTGCTCTCAGATCTGCGTGGCACATTCAGCTCTGTGAATCAAACTTCCAGTGACATCAGTGGCACCTTCATTCAGGGAGTATGAGCATAATCTCACCATACAGCTCTGAGTGCAAAATGTTGCCCTTCCTACAGCGGACGGTATAGAGATCTTTGTCATGTTTTTAAAGAAAACAGTGTGCAACTTTTTCTTTGAAGTAGAAGTCACTGTCCAGAACAATCATACTCCTTCTGCTAACGTAGAAGAGGAGATCTGCATCAAAACTGGTCTTTATATAACTCACAGGAATGTGTTAATATTTTGAATAGAAGAACAGTTACAAGAGAGTAGATAGTGTTTTACAGCATTAGAAACTGTCTGTAGAAAGTGATACAACTAACTTTCCTTTGACCTTTGTCATGAAGTAAGTAGCTTTGAAACAGAAAGTTCAAAACATAAAAACAAATCAGAATAATTATTATTTTCAACATAACTTGGCAGGACACCACTAAGCCCCAGGCTTCAAATTAATTTGATTCCACCACTACAAGCAAACTAGAAAGGCAGGGATCCTCCATTGACTTCTATCATTTCTTTGGTACATCCAGATATTCTAGGGCATGGGATAGTTGTTATCAGCATCTTTATCACTAAAAGATCCAACCTTTTTGTTTGGTATTAAGATTTTTTCTTTTCAATTAAAGTGGAGAATTTCATTGTACAAACTAGTGTTGATCTTGGTGACAGTGGCTTCAGTAAGTTATTCTGGACTTCTACCTGTGTAAATGAGGGTAGAATTTGGCCTATTACCATATGAAACAAAAAGTTTTGGTCATTGATTTTAAATACCAAATCACTTGCAAAAATCAAGATGTTATTTTAGGTCAGGGGTCGGCAACGTTCGGCACGCGGCTCGCCAGGGTAAGCACCCTGGCGGGCCGGGCCAGTTTTATTTACCTGCTGACGCGGCAGGTTCGGCCGATCGCGGCCCCCACTGGCCGCGGTTCGCCGTCCCGGGCCAATGGGGGCGGCGAGAAGCCGCGGCCAGCACATCGCTCGCCCGCGCCGCTTCTCGCCGCCCCCATTGGCCCGGGACGGCGAACCGCAGCCAGTGGGGGCCGCAATCGGCCGAACCTGCCGCGTCAGCAGGTAAATAAAACTGGCCCGGCCCGCCAGGGTGCTTACCCTGGCGAGCCGCGTGCCGAACGTTGCCGACCCCTGTTTTAGGTGTTATGGAGACAATTAAAAATAAACCAAAAAACCCGCACTTATTTCCTTGATGTTATAGTAATACACACTAATAGGTAATAATAGGTGCACAACAGCCAAGGTGCTGCTAAACCATCCAGGGGACCTTCTGTAGTGTACTATGCTGCTTACCAACTATGAATCAGGACTGGCACTAGTCCATCAGCTGGATTATCTACTTCCACCCCACTGCATTTCTGGAGAGTCATTGAATTTTGCTCTAATGTCCACATTGCTTTCCATGAGGTGAAAAACCATGTGGCATATAACAGAACTCAGAAGCAGGAGAGAGAGAGACAGAGAGAGAGAAAGAGAGATCTACACACATGTAATGCTGTATGGACTATTTACAATATTATTGATACCAATATTACATTGAATCTTACCAGATATGCCATGTAAGGTATTAGTGGAAAAGTTATGATTTGCTAAATATGACAATCTTGTTTATATGTATGTACCATCCTTGTATCATGAATTATAAATGTGTGGTATATTTATATCTTAACTTGAGCTGTGTATCTGGGTGACACTCCCAGACAGATTGACATCAGCACTACCCAGCCCACTTGATGGCCCATCAAAGGCAATCAGCTGTATAGTGAGAGAACCCATTGAAAGAAGCCAGGGACTATGCCTGTGAGTCTGCTGGACATGTAGGGCAGTGGCTCTCAATCTTTCCAGATTACTGAACCCCTGATTTGTCTGTACCTCCAAGTTTCACCTCACTTAAAAACTGCTTGCTTACAAAAAATCAGACATAAAAATATAAAAGTGTCACAGCACACTATTATTGAAAAATTGCTTACTTTCTTATTTTTACCATATAATTATAAAATAAACCAACTGGAATATAAATATTGTACTTACATTTCTGTGTATAGTATGTAGAGCAGTATAAATAAGTCATTGTCTGTATGACATTTTAGTTTGTACTGATTTCACTAGTGCTTTTCATGTAGCCTGTTGTAAAACTAGGCAAATATCTAGATGAGTTGATGTACCCTCTGCATACCTCTGTGAGAACCAATTATGTAGGGACATGTCTATGGATAGGGGACTCGAAATACTTTTCCATACTCATGTGCTGTGAGAGTGTGTTTGGGACACAGGATGTACAAGCCACATTGCAGAGAATATAAAAAGGCAGCTGCATCTTTTCCACTTGGTCTTCAGTCCTGCTTCTCACCTCTAGAGTAACGTCTCTACAAACTGAAGCTTTGAACAAAGGACTGACAGACTCATCCAAGCTTTGGATGTGTTCCAGAGGGACTCTACAAGCCAGGAAACTCACCAATGTTGCTAAGAACCTGATATATGGACTCTGAAGTGATGTGTAAGTATCTGATTGCTTTGACCATTTAACAACTCTTCTCTTTCTTTCCTTTTCATTTATAATAAAACCTTTAGTTTTTAGATACTAAAAGATTGGCTAGCAGCGTGGTATTTTGGGTAAGATCCAAACTAATATTGATCTGATAATGTCACTGGTCCTTTAGGATCAGAAGAATATTTTGTAAAGTGAATAGAGTTTTAAGTAATTTTTCCCTTTACTGGATCTATTTACTGATTGGGAGCTAGAGACTGGAATGCAATAAAGGGGGCTGTGCGATTTTTTTAAAGCTTTTTGATAACCAGTGGGGTGGATCAGAAGCACGGTTTGGGACTGGTTGTTGAATCTAACTATAATGTTAATCACCCATTTGGTGACAATTTGCTCTCCTCTCTGCAGCCTGCCCAGCCCTTGGCATTTTCAGTGTGGGCTACCCTAGTCACTTGGGTCACACACACAAAGACCTGAGCACACTATATTAGTGCATATTCAGAAATAGTCTGGGAAAACTCTCTCAAGAAGCACATCAGGTAAGATGCTTGTGCTTGGAGATGAGGGGCTACCATGGTGAACCTGTATTTCAATAGTTATGGGAAAAAATTCTGTTCACAGCCTAAAGCAGTGGTCCCCAAACTTTTTACCTCATGCCCCCCTCTTACGCCTGTCCACTCCCTCCCATGGAGCCAGGAGCCAGGCCATGGCTCCGGAAAGGGGGAATGTGGACAGGGGTAAGAGGGCCGAGGCCAGGGACACAGTTGGGAGCAGGGGTGGGAGTGGACCCCCAGTCCGAGGCAAGGACCCTTTTGGGGGCTGGTCCAGTCTCCAGCCATGCCCCCAACAAATACTACTCTGCACCTCCCTAGGGGTGCGTGCCTCACAGATTGAAGACCTCTGGCCTAACTGTAGCATTGAGAGAGTGTTAGAATGGGGAAAGATGTCTGCACAGATGGAGGAAGAGCAGATCTAGCGGTGGTACCAAAAGTGACAGGCATTAGGGTTTCAGAACACAGGGTAAGATGTATTTCTAGCAGTTCTGTTGTGAACCTCCTTAAAAGCTCTTTCCAGAAGACCAAAGTCAGAGCACTCTCTCTCCAGCAAGGATCTAAGCCAGTGCTAAGCATAAGTAGTATGTGATCACTTTTCAAACAAACACACTCCAAACTAGGACAGGCCAGTGACAATAGACCACATTCATCCCTGCTGTAACTTCACTGGATTTGGCAAAATAATTTCAATTCTAATGAGCCCCGCAAGGAGGCAGTCAGGGCATGGCACATTTTACAGTGAAATACAATGCAAAATATAAACGGATAAATAATAAAATCATATCATAAAACCATCCTGATCAAGGAATAGGCACATCTGGCAAGGGCAATAGTGGAGAAAGAGAGGGGGGATATATATACATAAAGAGCCACAAAAGATCATGCCTATAACACCTTTTGAAAACAGTTTTAAAGCTGTTATTTAAAAGTGGGGAAGAATAAATTTAGATGAATGCCAAAGAGCAGTGAGTTTCATGCCATGAGGGCCACCAAAGCACAAGCAATAATAACTTGCAGACCTAAGAGGCAATGATGGCAGCCTAAAAAGCACAGATAGTGTCAGAGATCCGATCACTTCTGCAATATGCCTGAAAACCATTAGCCTCAGGAGCAAGAGAGCCCCAGTCTTTCCTGAGCTAGGGTGTCTCATGCAGTAGCTACAAATGCTGCCTAGTTGTCAAGCTGACTTACTTTTAGCTGGTCTTATTGAGCATTTTGTTGCTAATCACTTAGCAAAACCTTCCTCACCTGCAGTGATTTCCCCACTGTAACAGTGCCCTTGGGTGAGAACATGGGTTGCATTTAAATTTGGACCAGTGAATTCTGTGTATTATCTGCTCCATGCCTGCAGTGGGGCACATCCGATGATTTTGGTGAAATTGATGTGGAGGCTCTCACTGAAAACAAATGTAAATGATTGATATAATACTAACTACCGGAAAACATCCCACTTCTCCCTAACATCTGGGTAATCAGTGTACTACTTTGCACTTCTAGACATATTTTCTGCTTGTGCTCTTCAAGTGCTTTACAAACATTAACTAATCAAGCTGCACCACACCTCTGTAAGGGTAGGCAAGTGATACACCAGGATTGTTTCACTCACCACTGAAATGCAGTTAGCACTGTGATGGAACACGACAACATTCAATACCTTATTCAACGGAAACGACAAGAGACATTTAGGCTGATAGAGTGTAATCAGCTGAGTTGGAATTTGTTCAAGACACCTGGGTCACCAAACCTACTCGTACAAAAAATGCTGTGAGGTTTTTTTTTTAAATTAGTGTCTCATCTCATCTGAAAGACAGCACCTCCAACAGCACCGTCTTGTCTAGCACTCTATGGAGCATTGATTCATTTCTTACTCAAAATGGAAGAGTGTCACAGTCACCAGCCCCACTTCCTACAACAATAGTATTCCAAGGAGATAACTTACTCCAGCCTGGCCCTGGTTAACTTTGAATTCTGAGAGGAGAACAAGGTGGTACTGTTGTGAAATCTTCTGCAGAGCTTGAAATGACATCAGCAGAACAAAGATCCTACAAGAAGGATTACAACAATAGTGGCTGTAAGTGATAAGAGAACACGGAATATAAAATTCCCGTATTCATTCTGGGCTTGATTCTGATCTCACTTTTAGCAGTGAGAATCAGCAGTAATGCCAATAGTCATAGAGTCAGTGTAAAACTGGTGGGAGTGAGATCAGAATCATTCCATTGAATATGGGTCAGTATATAATTTAAAGATTTTTGGCTCTGTCCCCCCTCCCCCAAGTTACTGCCATTTAATTCCATGAAAGGATGCCATTTATAGCCAAAGTGATTTACTCCACTTTTGGATCCATCTGCAATTACATTGGCTATACTAATGCAGCTTCTAAGTCAAAAACAAGCAGTTCAAAAAATAAAAAATAAAAATAAACCAGTAGTGTTTTACCACCTGCAGCATTAGAGGCTTCTGTCAAGTCCACCTTAGAGCTTGTCTCCTTTCATTACTGGAAACTGACTGTTAGACTCTCAGCACAATTATAGCTGGAAATAAAGTGTATTATACAGCAATTTCAGTTCCTGGTCTGTAGCCATGGCAACACCAAGCAATAAAGCTTAAAGTAAGGATTGGTCTTGAAGGGCACAAACTGCACATCTTGAGATCAGACAACTGGATGATGGGGGGGGGAGGGGAATCTACTGCCTTTGTTCAAAAAAAGTTTTAAGTTCTATTTTAAGGCAACTAACTTGTCTCTAAAAAATTAACTCTTATTTTTATTTTAGATTGCATACTAAATAACATTTACATATTTAGCCACCTATTGTAGATCCAAACTGAGTGTTCCAAACATTTCCCTTTAGCCAACAAGAAGTTGTAGAGAAAGCTTTGTGAAATTCATCTGTTTCATTTTGCAGCAGTACAAGCGATCATGGCTTCTGTTTTTAGCCATGTGGGTTTACCGCTGTATTTGCACTTTGGTAGTCACTAACACTGGCTCTGCAGGTTGGATCGCTGCTATTTCAATGAAAGAAAATAAATTGCAATGTGATTTTGGTCACATGTGCAATATTTTCAAGGTCCAATCCTGATCTCATTTGTGTGGCCACACACCACCATTCATCACGATAGCATCAGCAACTCTGCACGTGACTTTACAAGACGGGGATTTTTCATTTAGGACATGCAGTTGATCCTCCACAGGTTTCCAAAACTCTATGATCACTGCTTTGTTCTGGTTTCCATCACTGCTGTGTCTTTGCTTTCTACACAATGGTAGAAACCACAGACACAGCTAGGTTCCAAATAACCATGTTTATTAACTATATACAAACATACAAGGCTTAGCTATGTATATACACTGGTGGTCTGCTGGGTTCTGCACTAGAAGACAGGGAAGCCCACCAGAGGGCTCCCAAACTATTTAAAAGAATACTACTCAATTCCTCCCTGCTACAATCACCATCAAGGCACTTCATTCAAGGGTGTGTCTACGCTGCACACTAAGTACGGGATCTGACTCAGGTTTGAGCCCAAGCCCCCGCTTCCATCCACACACAAGCCAGTCTGACTCATGTCACCAAGCTCTCAGAACTTGGGTCCTTGGACCCTGCTAGAGGATTGGTCAGAGCCCAGTCCTGCTGTGACTCAAGTCCAAGCCCTCTCATTTTGCAGTGTGGACACAGCCCATGCTACAGACCTGAGTCAGAAGGTCTGCATGGTGCAATATGGATGCATTAGCATGGCTCTGAGACCCAGGTCCAGCAACTGTAAACACAGAATTACAATGCAGTTTGGATGCTCAAGCAAGGGCTTGGAAACACTGAGTCCACAATCCTGGGTCCCACAAACCCGAGTTTACAATGCAGCGTAGACAGACCCATAGTGACCTTCCTTCTGGCAGTGATGAGCCACCAGTGTTTTATCAAAGATCTACTTTTCCCCTCGTAGTAGAGGTATATGTGGTGGTAAAGAAGAAGGGTGAAGGAGTTTATCAATTTGTTTTCCTATTCAACCACTTTCTCATAGGAGAGAGGCAATAACACAATTAACTCTTGCCAGAAAGTGTACTTAAACACTCATTTAATTAACCAAGTATAATTAAACCCTCCTGAAAAATATGGCAAGTATATTGACAGACAAGCACTTTGTTCCACTTGAGCCATTTGAAATGGAGGGGAGAGAGTTATGGACTTTATAGAGTCTAGTTACAGGAAAACTTATTTTGAAATTATCTGGTGCATGGAGCACTGCTGTGTAATCCCAAGGCCAAACCATTTGTTCTTCAGAAGTATTTTTATGAGCCCCACGGATAAAAGTGATCTTGAGCAGGGATGATTTAACAGTATCCAGAGAGAAATGTGAGCTTCAACACAAGCATGGAAACCACCTCAATCCTCCCACCAGCTTGGTGGCTGAATCTGAACAAAACTGTCCTAATGGACCCCCTCCAACCACATCACTGCCTGGGAGTCCTACATGGGGCTTTCATTATCCCACCCGTGCAGTTCTAAAGTTCTCCAGAGGGAGCTGTATATGAAGAACCAATTCTGCAGTCCCTTGCAGATCTTGTGGGAAGAGAAAGAGGGCCGAGGAATTGAAACCAGTTCTCTTGCAAGATGGGATGGAGCACTGATCACAAAATCAAAAGACTGCTTCCAAGGGTTCTTTTTAAATTGTATATAGCCATCAGTTTCTTAATTATTTGTATAGGAAAGCCAAAGAACTGTACAGTACTTAGTCAAGATTTTATATTTTAGCTGCTGTTTTCTGCAAATGTAAGTGTTATGCCGAGGTATGAACATTTGTTGTAAAGTTGGAGCAGCAATAGTGCTGGCTATCTTAACACTGTACATTGGAGAAATAACTCAGATGTGACTGAGTACTTGGTGAAGTGTAATTACAATAAGCATGTCAGACAATTTAATGAAACTCTGCTTTCCTGACTGATTTTGAATATTCATCACATTAAACTGTAGAACAGCCCTTGAAAGACTGTGATAAAAAGAGGATAATAGTATGAGCAAGCAAAATACCCACCTGTTTCAATCTCAGAACCATTCAAATATCTATCTAGGTACTTTAATAGTTCCCCTCCTCTCCCCCCGCATCATCCTAGTGCCTGAGCACTTCACAAACATGCATGAATTTACTCTCACAACAGCACTGTGAGATAGGGGGAAATTACTACCCCATAGTACAGATGGGAAACTTGAGGCACAGAGATTAAGTGACTTCCCTAGGTCATGCAGGAAGTCTATGGCAGCGCCAGGAACTGAATCAAGTTCTCCTGAGCGCCATTCCATGCTCTTAACCACAAAGCAACCCTTTCCTAGCAAAGGGGTCAATTATTGAGTGCTGAAAGTGTGCTTGCTGCTGTGTAGACACATAAGAAATATAGTCTCTGCTCTCAGACATTTACAATCCACGGGTAAGCCATTTCAGCCACATAAAGAACATTATCACTTCAGTGTCAGCTTTACTTCAAGGTGATAGTGATGGATCTTGCAGAGCTTGATGGCAGAAGAAGTGTGTTTTGAGGATAGTTCTGAAGGGGAACAGGAAGGCTGTTTGATACACTAGCTGGTGGGGGGTTGTGCAGTCTCCCATTCTGTTCCTTATGCTAGGTACAATACCAAGACAGAGAGAAAGCTTTGAAAGGGTCTGTGATGGGGCACTCACCAGTCATGAGTGCCTCCCGTCGGCTGGGTGGGATGCAGCAACCCTCTTTTCCCCACTCCTGGTGCCCCCTGTCAGTTTCTGACCTCACTAGGCAGGTCTTTACTGGCTCAGTCCTCCGGCCAAGTCACACAATCAACAATAGGGGAATCCCTTCTGGGGTAGCAAAAGTCCAACAAACTATTTGCCCTCACCTGGGTCTTCAGCCCCATCTCTGGGCTCTTTAAATCCAGCCCCTTCACTTGGGCTCCTAAAGGAAATATGCCCCCTTCTCAGGGCTTAGGCCACTCTGCTAATGTCTGATGGGGGAACCTGAGCCTCCCTCCAGGTCCCAACCCAGGGACCCTATAAACAGCCACCACATACTTTGCCTCCAATTTGCTGCTGCTGTTCTCTGGGCCTTTTCCCACAGAGTCCCTCTCTCTTCACCCTCACCTCAAGGCTGAAGTTCTCAGATCCTCTTCCTCCTTGCTAAATGCAAATTCCACCAAAACCTATTTTCTAGTTCTCCCTCTAGCGTCTATGACCAGAAAGAAGCACCCTTTATTGCTTTTCTGGTCCCAGCCAGGAACTGACCTGCTCAGGTCCTCCTGCAGCTCCTTTTATCTGAGTTTGCTGGGCTCTGATTTGAAGCTTCTGGTCAACCTTTCTAGGAAAGCCCGGAGGACCCAGTTCTACTGCTCTTTCCTGGGGCAAGGCATAATAGGACTGAGGGGCCTCCAGCAGGGTGCCTCAAAGGGCCAGGTACACCCTATCACAGGGCCATTTAGTAAAGAGGCTTCACTAGAGCAGTGTGAGGGAGAAAGAAGATACCAGACTTGCAAGCAGAGGCAAAACTTTGCAGGTAACAATGAGAAATGTTAGCTTGATGTAGAAAGTGGGGCAAGGAAGCTAGTCACCAGATTTGAAGATGGGAACCAGATAGCCAGAAGGAAGATTTTTTAAGCAGCAGCATTTTGGATAGACTGGAGAGGACTGGTGAGCCCAAGGCCTACTACAGTTAATGACAATCGGTACAATGTAAAGACTTGCTGGCATTGCCATATTATTGTCATTCTGGTGATATATTGAGGACTGCATGCTATCATTTAAGAGCAGGGGGTGGAAGGAGCATTCCTGGTCCTGTTTGCAGGCTAAGGGGCTCTGTGTCAAAGATGCAATCAGAATCAGTCTGGAAAGAGCCAGCTTAAAGCAAGGTGGGATGAGTTATGCCTTGCTGCCTTAGGGAGCAGCCTGTTTTCTCTCTCTCTCTTTGGGTTCTTGTGTGTTATTCTGAATTCCAAGAAATAAAGTCATATTACACTTGCTTCCAGCAAGAGCATTGATGCTTGTTATCTAACTTCTGTGTGAGTATGCTGTGAACACAACAATCCCCACATCACATTGTGTTCAGGAGGCATCAATCTTTATAGCTTGAAACAAGAACCAAAATCCCCTTGGGTTCATTCATTCCTAACTTGGTTTCCCACTCCCACCCTCACCCCCACCCCCAACTTGCTGAGTCTCACATTGATTATCTTTGAGACTTTGCAGCTGGAATCAGTGTTGTAGAGAATGGTAAGCAATTTGTAGCCTTCACACACAGCACCTGGTTCACAAGATCATTTGACAGCATAAGTTCTTATTCCTTAATTGTATTATTTAACTCTGCAAAGTACTTGGAAATAGTTTGTATCAAAGCACTAGACAAAATACACCTTAGAGGACAAGCAAGTTAAAAGGAGACCTTTTAAGAGGTGATGCTCAGAACTCTCTGGGGAAGGAAAGCTTTGAGTCATAACTATGGCAGTGTTTTGGGGAAAAGTTACAATGCTCTGAAGAGAATTCTCTGTCAGCCAACCTGTAGAATGCTGCTGCAGTACATCTTGTCCAAGAAATTGGAGAGAAGCTAACAATGTGATGCAGTTGCAAAAAGAGCAGATATTCTGGATTGTATTAACAGGAGTGTCCTATATAAGGCACAGGAGGTAATTGTTCCACTTGGCACTGGTGAGGCCTCCGCTGGAGAAATGTGTCCAGTTTTGGGCACCACACTTCAGGAAAGATGTGGACAAATTGGAGAGCTTCCAGAGGAGAGCAACAATAATGATAAAAGGTTTAGAAAACCTGACCTATGAGGAAAGGTTAAAAAACTGGGCATATTTAGTCTTGAGAAAAGAAGACTGAGGGGGGACCTGATAGTCTTCAGATAGGTCAAGGACTGTTATAAAGGAGATGGTTCTCAGTTGTTCTGCATGTCCCCTGAAGGTAGGACAAGAAGTAATGGGCTTCATCTGGAGCAAATGAGATTTAGTTTAGATATTAGGAAAAAACTTTTTAATGTTTAAGTACTGCAATAAGTTACCTAGGGAAGCTGTGGAATTCCTGTCACTAGAAGATTTTAAGAATAGCTTAGGGCATGGCTACACTTGCAGATGTAGAGCACTGGGAGTTAAACCAGCCTTCAGAGACCGCAGCAGGGAAAACGCTGCCGTGTGTTTACACTGTCAGCTGCAAGCGCACTGGCATGGCCACATTAGCAGCTCTTGCAACGCCACAAAGAGCAGTGCATTGTGGTAGCTATCCCAGTGTGCAAGTGGCTGCAACATGCTTTTCAAATGGGGGGGTGGAGTGTGACAGGGAGTGTGTTGTGTGTATGTGGGGGGAGAGACAATATGTTTTGGGGGGCTGAGAGCTTGTTAGGATGCTGTCTTGTAAGTTCAGACAGCAGCAGACCCCCCTCTCTCACACACACACTCACAACAGCAGCATTCCACACAAATGGCTTGTTTTGTCCCAGAGCAGATAAGCATGCCGCTGTCAGAAACGGAGCTTTCAAAACAATGAGAAGAGTGGCCACTTGACTTCAGAGGATTATGGGATGTTTCCGGAGGCCAATCACAGTGCAGTAATGCAACACCTTGTCCACACTGACGCCAGAGCATTTCAGACGGCGCAGTAAGCTTTATGCTTCTCGTGGAGGTGGATTACCAGGAGCGCTCCAGCTGCAGAGTCCAGGAGCTCTACCTACCTTGCCAATGTGGACACCGCAGGAGTTAGGGCTCCCGGGGCTGCTTTAATGCGCTCTAACTTGCAAGTGTAGCCAAGCCCTTAGACAATCACCTGTCAAGACTAGTCTAGGTATACTCAGTCCTGCTTCAATGTGGGTGGGGGATGGACTAGCCCTAAATTTCTATATGATTCTATCAAGGACCTGGGAATCAGGACTTCTGGGTGCTACTTCTTGGCACTGGCTTGCTGTGATACTCCATGCCTCAGTTTATCTGTATGTAAAATAGGATCAGTAATAATTATCCATTCCCCAGGGATCCTGTGGGGATTAACTGAAGTTTTTTGAATGTTCTGAGAGCAAATAACAGGTATGATATATCAATTGGAATTATGATTATATGAAATATCATCATGCTAAACTTCCTTTAGCATTTCGCTGGATAAATGGAGTAGCCAAATATTTTGGAGGTTTGTGAAGGTCAGATTCCTGAGTTTGGCTCCAGTTGTCCACTTCACTTTACTCATTAGAAGGGAAAATAAAATCACTCTCATTTCATTGACTATACAAATGCTCTTTGATGTCTTTAAGGCTGGTGAAATCCCCCTGGCATCACTGTGTGGAAAGGGAGAGTAGGTAGGGGAAGATGCACCCTTGCTTTTGAACACAGGGGCAAACTTGTTCTCACTACTTTCACCATTGTGGGATCCAGCTGAGCTTGGCACAAAGGCTTTTAAAAGCCCAATCTATATATAAAAATCTAATATGGGAATAAATTAGCTTGTGTTGCTCCAGGAAGTCTGTAAATTGAGGCAGCAGCAACAGCAAGGCAATGAAACCAGTGGGATGGAGAGGGCCAGTTTATCCGCAGTGCTGAAAATGATTTTATTTAAAGTTTTTCTTTAAAGTCAGTGCTATTAAAGAGAAAATGTAATTAGTGTTACCATAGGGAGCCCAGCAGTGAGAAGGGGCTCAGATCAAAAACATGTTAGAAGGTGCTCCTCCACATGCCTCCTTTAACTCCCCTGCTAGGAGCCTTTCTAGTGAACTGGGGTGCATTGTGTGCACAACCCTATGGTTTAGTACAACCTGAGATCTGTGTGAGGCCTGCGGAGCTGTTTCTTGCAGCTCACAAGCAGCATCTCCATTTCTAGACAATTTGGTGTGTTGGGGGGAATTTATCCCCGCATCGGTGCTGAGCGCAGTACAGAGACCAAGTGGGGACAGCTTGCATCACTGCTAAGGCCTGTTCTGACTTATGCCCCAGCTATCATTGCTCCTATGGACACTGTGCCACCATGGAGTACCCTGGGTATAGGGATGCTGTAGCTATGCCTCTTCCTTTCCCTGGTCCACCTCCTGTACTAGGGGACACTACAGGCAGGGACACACCAACTTTACACCAGCTGAGGAGGGCTCCTACTCAGGGGGGGTATTTCCTGAGAGACAGGGAAGGGTATGGCTGCTTTTCACCCACTTTTCCCCAGCAGAGGCAGCACAAAGTGACAATGTTATCCCAAAGCCCAGTGATTACCCCACTCATCTAGAATGTGGGAGACCCAGATTCAAATCCCCACTTTAGAGGAGGTAATTGAACCCTTGTTTTCCACATGCCAGGGAGCAGCCTAACCCAGGCTATAGAATATTCTGGGATGGCGGGGGGGAGTCTCCCAATCTCTCCTATTGAAGCTGTTCCACTCTGTGTAGTGATGGGAACTCAAGTGTCCTCCATCCCAGGCGACTACCCTAACCACCAGGTTCTGAAGTCACTCTTACGCTCTCTGCCACAATGAACATTGAGCGTGCTCTAGTGGGCACAGTCACCTCTGCTCCACTGTGATCTTTTCTACCCAGTCCCCTCCAACCTCTCAGTCTTGTCTCTTCCCCAGCCCATCTCCTTGTCCCAATCACATTCTTTTCACCTACCCAGGCTCCAGTCCTCAGATTTCTCTTCCTGACCCCAGTCTCCTTTCCCAGCAAGGCCTAGTCTCACCCCTTTGGGTTCCCCATCCTCGTATCCTCCCAATATCCTTTCCCAGTTAGCCCCAGTTCCCCTCCTCCTCTAGCACCTCATCCAATCTGTGTCTTTGACCCACATTGGACTCCAGTCAGCCTCTCACCCACATTCCCCATCCCCAGTGGCTCCCAGTCCCAGTTTCCCATCCTGGGCTTCTAATCCAATCTCCATACTTCCCCCATTTCCCTGGCTTCTTGTCTCACTCTCTTTGCCCAGCCTGTGCCACTTCTCCCCTTGCTCCTGGTCAGATCTGTCTCCCCTCCTATCTCACCTCTTTCCGCTCACCCCACTATTCTTAGTCCCAGTCTTCTTGCCCAGCCAGTCTCAGTCTTCCCTGGCTCCCACTCTCAGTCTCTGCCCTGTCTCACAGTCTAAGTTCCAATTACCCCCTTAAGTCCCAATATTCTTCTTCTCTCCCTCCTGTCCCAGTCTCCCACCCCGCTCTCACATCTCCACAGGTCTGGCTCCTGCCCACTCTGCATTTGAATTAGATATCTTCCTCCAGCTAGGACCCAACAGGATGATCATTAGGAGCACAGGAGAGGCAGGTTCCTTGCTCTCGATTCTGGTGCCCGCACCCAGAACCAACATGGCCTGCAGCAGCTCAGACCTACAACTGCAGGGAAAAGCCTGCTCAGCCCAGTACAGACAGCATCTCTGGGCAATTTAGCTGCTAAACTCAAAGTCTCTACTGAGCATGTGCAAACTTCTATGTTTCAGAGGCTTATAATTTGGGTGGATTTTCTCCAAGATGGCTAAAGACACATCTCTGACACAAAGGCCATCCCCTGTCAAATTTCAGGTCCGTGCTTCAAAGCATGGGGATTCTAGGGCTTTCAAAAGAAAAATAGGCACCAGAATTTAAAATGGGCAAAACAACCTATTTTTTCCTAGTTTCATTCTTGGAAATGGTTGAATTGCTTTGGCTGAAAATTTCCAGAAACATTTATCCTGAGGACAGAC
Organism: Emys orbicularis; assembly: GCF_028017835.1. Lineage (NCBI taxonomy): Eukaryota > Metazoa > Chordata > Testudines > Emydidae > Emys > Emys orbicularis. The sequence continues at coordinate 46,507,841 of NC_088684.1, read as the reverse complement.
TCCTGCCTGGAAAATTTCAGCTCAACTGGTTACACTGTGGCAAAGATATAGACAATTGAAAATAGGGTCTGAATGGGAAGTGTCAGGCAACGTTACTGCTATGTGGTGCTACCAGTCCTGCTTATAATAAAAGTATGTGTACATATATGCAGCATCCTGAGTGTTAATAAAATAGATCAAAGTTACAGCAGTAACTTCTCTTTTGACATCAGGCGTCCCACTTAGGAAAAGACAGCAGTATTAGCCTGTCATAGAGCCTCTAGTTCTGATAGTAATAACACCTAGTTACTCAGTCAACAGAGATGATTTCCTTCAGCCAAACCTGAAACAAAAGTACCGCTGTTGAAAAACTCAGGTTCACTGAGGATTAGGTTGTCCAACATCATGGTGAATGCAAATACAACTCTATTATAGTTGAGAGGCTTTCACATGGTCAGCAACCTAAAATGCTTGGCAGAGTTAAGTAATACAAGATAGTGGAGAGTATAGGGCAAAAATGAGAAATAGTCAGAATATGATAGCTCCATAAAATATTATTTCCATCAGTGAAGAGTTATTTCCAGAAGGCTCATGTCCAAGGACATCTCTCTTCCAAAATGGCACAGTGAGGCAATTTTCTAAATTTTCAAATTCTTGCCTGGAGTCTCTGTTCTCCTGTCCTCTTCTTCATGACAGTTCTTTCAAGGTGACTCATGTTAGTCTCTCAACCTTTCCTCAGTGGGATGCTTGTTAAATTTAGAGTATTGTGTATGTACCTGTTCCATTTCTCTGTGAAACTCCTCTGCTGCTCCGTGATTGGCTGTCTCCTTAGGGCAACCTGCTGGCTGGCTATATCTTTGAACTTGTAAAAGGGAATACAAAATACTCCCTCTCTTAGGAGAGGATTATGTGATTCCATTTTCTGTCCGTTCATTCTAGAACAGACACCACAAATAGAAATGGATCAGGCTATTCCATAGATTTCAATGCATCACCCCACCACTGTAACAGGCATGTAAGAATCCAGCGTATCCACAATATCAATTGAATTTAATTCTAGTTCACCTCTCTTGACCCATTTATCTATTTTATTTTCTGGAATATTTTCCTAATTTCTTAATTATGATTTTTTTTTACTAGGGAGTGATTTACTCCATTGACACTAGATACTTGAAATGAAAAATCAGAAGAAAGCAACGAAAATGATTTCTATTTTTAGCCCCCTTTTTGGTGTATGCCATTTTCTTTCTTATTTCACTGTGATAGTTACATATCCTATACAGAAAAAAGTACATTAAAAAGTGTTATGATTGCAAAGTGAAGCACTCAAAAGTCAGGAAATGACACAGTTGAGGTAATATACACTACTTTACTCTTCCCCTTGATGTGCATGCATTATGATACAGTCTGTAATTATGTGAGCTCATCCTATTTCTCAAATAATGCGCTGGAATATCCTACAGTATTTTTTCTTCATTCTTGGTCTGTCTTTCCATGCTACAAAATTCACCTGTTGCTTCCAGGAGTCTGTCTCCACAAACAGAGTGATGGTTACCACTATAAAAATCAAGACAGACCGATATGACTAAAATGGTGAAGGGTATGCTTGTGTTCATTTTAAACAAAATGTGATTTACAAGGTACTTATGCATAAAGAATCATGCTGTGGCTCACCACCCTAGGAACATTCTAGAGAAGGCCAGGGGGAGGGGAGTGAGCTCAACATGTGGAGTGGAGAAGTATAAGCATGTAATGAACAAATCCATATATGGAAAGGTTAAATATGATTGGTTAGAGGTTTGTGTTATGTAACTGCCATGTGCTATAAAATAACAGTGGGAGGGGCTCCTTGCGGGAGGGACTCTGGCTGATTTTTGTACCAGGGGCTCTCCCTTTGTGCACATTGAATAAAGCCTTGTTGAATTGAATCAAATTGAATCGAATCGAATTGAATTGAATCGAATCAAAGACCCTTGACTCATTTGGGAATCACAAAATCCCAACAGTGGAAAGATACCTGTACCGTACTCTCTCTCTCTATTGTGGTCTCTTAAATTGAATGTCACTAGCTTGAATTATCCCCTATTACATGATTTGAATTTATATATAAATAAAAGGCACAAAATATTTAAAATATTATAGAATCTAAAACACTGAAGCGAATTAAATTATCCTGCATATCAAATTTTGTTTTCCAGCTTTACAGTTCTGTATCTCTAAATATATCTTTAGGAAGGATTTAGGGAGCTATGCAGGGGTGTTTAACTTATTAATTTTGCTTAGGCTCTTTCAGTTCATATTGCACTTTACTTTTAAGTGTTAACTGGAAACTGACTAACTCTCGCCTTCTTTCTGAATAGTGCTGTGTTTGACTTTTTAAAAGTATATTGTTTATATGTGGCAACTGGCTAGATTCTGATCACAGTAGCATCAGTGTAAATCTGCAGTGACTCCACTGTAGTCTGCTATAAGCTATTAAAGCTAATGATGCTGAGTAACCAGAAAAGTAAAGACTGACCTCCAGCAGAGCAACAGATCCTTCATTTCGAATTGTTCCTTACAGACCAAAGTTGTAAGAACATAACAACAAATTAAAGGAGAATATTAAAAGGGCATTCTGGTCATCTAAGCTCATTCTCTTTCAGTACTCCAGATCACACTCCCATTGGCACTACTTAATTGTTTCTTGGATGAAACAAGCATTTTAACTTCAGTAACTTCACTTGGTAGAGTAGGTCACTCAACACATTTATACTGTATTTTCCAGCCTATGACTCATTTATATAATCTTCTAGCATCTTCTAAGTCTATTTTGAGCCCCCATTCACACAACTGCAACCTAATTTTTCCCTGGTGATTGAATTGGGCTTTTCTAGCAAATAGTTTGCAGTTATCTTCTCTTTTATTACCCTAAAATGTATGCTTTTCAGAACAGTGTTTATTTGACAATTGGAAGGCACCTAGTACATTGTGGGAAGTACCAGAAGCAAATTAATAATATTAGAGCTGTCAAGCGATTAAAAAAATTAATCGTGATTAATCTCACTGTTAAACATGAATAGAATATCATTTATTTAAATATTTTTGGATGTTTTCTACATTTTCAGAAAAATTGATTTCAATTACAACACAGAATACAAAGTGTACAGTGCTCACTTTATATTTATTTTTTATTACAAGTGTTTGCACTATAAAAAACAAAAGAAATATCTCCCCTTGTAAGTATTCTCACACTTCTTATCAAACTGTCTGTACTGAGCTATCTTGAGTATCACTTCAAAAGTTTTTTTTCTCTTACTTAATTGGCCTCTCAGAGTTGGTAAGACAACTCCCACCTGTTCATGCGCTCTGTATGTGTGTATATATATATCCTCAATATATGTTTCACTCTATATGCATTCGAAGAAGTGGGCTGTAGCCCACGAAAGCTTATGCTCTAATAAATTTGTTAGTCTCTAAGGTGCCACAAGTACTCCTGTTCTTTTTGCGGATATAGACTAACACGGCTGCTACTCTAAAAGAAATACTATACTTACGTATTATTTTTCCTCCCAACAGACGGCTGAGTGAAATACTTCATTGACTTAGGGTCTGTGGCTGCAAAGCATTAATCACAGATTTGACTTTATTCATACAAGAAGTCCCAGTAGGTTCACTGGATTCCCCATGAAATTCTGTCTATTTTAGGTACCAATATGGCCACTATTACCATAGAACATGAGTACTCCATGATTTTTGAATATATTTATTCTCTCAATGCCCCTGTGAGGTAGGGAAGTGCTCTATTCCCATTTTTCAGATGGGGACAGAGACTAAGCAACTTGCCTAAAGTCACACAGGAATTTTGTGGCATAACAGGGAATTGAATCCATATGTCCCAAGTCGCAGGCAAACACTTTAATCACTGGAGCATCCTTCCTCGCTTCAGAAGTCTGAAATATGCTTTTCAAAAAAGCAAAACAAGATGTTAGGCTCCATAAAGAATGGGATGGAGACTAACATAGAAAATATTATGGAGCCATTATGAAGTTTTGCTATGTATTTGCCACTGTAACATGTTGTGAGGTTGGGAACACCCACAAGCAGCCTTTCAGGTACAACAATAAAAAGGGCAAACAACATTGATGGTTCATTGAGGAGAATATGGACACTCACAAGTATTACCCCAGGAACTGTGTACAGTGGAAACCTCTCAGAGATAGCACGTACTCAATGGAGACTGTTTGACTCATGTAATAGCAAAAGATCTTTCCAGAAAGCTGGAAGAAGCTATAAGAGAGGGGAAATAACGTCATCATTGGGCCTCACTCCCGCTACAACACAACACCTAAAAACAGCTGAGGAACAAAGACTGAACTGGGGAAGAGAGGTCCCATGTGGGACAGAAGAATTCCTGCCTGTGTATGCAAAAGCAGTAACCTGCTTGTACTAGCTAACAGGGTGAGACACTGCTTGATTCAAATCCTATCTAGTTTATAAAGCTTAGATTGTGTTTTGTTTTATTTTGTAGGTAATCTGCTTTGATCTGTACAGTCACTACTTATAATCCTTAAAATCTATCTTTCTGTAGTTAATAAATTGGGGTTTGTTTGAAGTGCTTGGGGAATCTGCTCAGGGACAAAAACTGGTGCATTGTCCTCTCCACTTTGAGGGATGGGCAGACTGGGTAATAAACTTACACTGGTCAGTCTTTTGATCAGGGCAAAACAGTTCAGCTCTGGGGTCCTAGAAGGTGGGGCTGTCATAACTATAAAGGGAAGGGTAACCGCTCTCCTGTGTACAGTACTATAAAATCCCTCCTGGCCAGAGACTCCAAAATCCTTTTACCTGTAAAGGGTTAAGAAGCTCGGGTAACCTGGCTGACACCTGACCCAAAGGACCAATAAGGGGACAAGATACTTTCAAATCTTGGGTGGGGGAAGGCTTTTGTTTGTGCTCTTTGTTTAAGGGGTCGTTCGCTCTTGGGACTGAGAGGGACCAGACATCAATCCAGGTTCTCCCCATCTTTCTAAACAAGTCTCTCATATTTCAAACTTGTAAGTAAAAAGCCAGGCAAGGCGTCTTAGTATTACTTTGTTTTCTCAACTTGTAAATGTACCTTTTACTAGAGTGTTTATCTTTGTTTGCTGTACTTTGAACCTGAGACTAGAGGGGGGTCCTCTGAGCTCTTTAAGTTTGATTACCCTGTAAAGTTATTTTCCATACTGATTTTACAGAGATGATTTTTACCTTTTTCTTTAATTAAAAGCCTTCTTTTTAAGAACCTGATTGATTTTTCCTTGTTTTTAGATCCAAGGGAGTTGGATCTGTATTCACCAGGAGTTGGTGAAAGGAAGGAGGGGGGAAGGGTCAATTTCTCCTTGTTTTAAGATCCAAGGGGTTTGGATCTGTATTCACCAGGGAATTGGTGAAAGGTTTCTCAAAGCTTCCCAGGGAAGGGAATTAGCTTGTGAGAATGGTGGCAGCGGACCAGATCTAAGCTGGCAGTTAAGCTTAGAAGTCCTCATGCAGGCCCCCACACTTGTACCCTAAAGTTCAAAGTGGGGATACAGCCTTGACATGGTGGCATAGCGGTGGGAAACATTTTAAACCCAAAAGCCAGTAAGATTTTTTTTCCTTCTAGCTGCTTGGAAAGCAGAGCTGAAGGTAGATGCATATCTTATCTCTCCTTGCCTGAAGGCAGAGGTGTTAAGTTTTTTTAACAAGAGCCTTTGTTAAGAGAAGGGTTCAATTAATGAGCAAATGACTGGTAAAAGGAATTTACAAGCTGAATTGTTTTTTTTTTCTTTTTACATCCTCGGGAGTAGCTAGTTAGAAAGTCTCTGTTAACTCAGCAGCAACCTGAGCTGAGTGCATCCCAGTTTCAGTCAACTGCAGAGGGGTGTGACCCAGCAGAAGAAAACAGGAAAATGACTACAAAAGAAGAAAAAGCCAAAGAGGAGGCCCAAAAGAGAGAGATGGAGCTGAGAGAAGGAGAAGAGAAAGCCAAAGAGGAGGCCCACAAGAGAGAGATGGAGCTGAGAGAAAGAGAAGAGAAAGCCAAAGAGGAGGCTCACAAGAGAGCTATGGAGCTGGAAAAAGCCAAAGAGGAGGCCCACAAGAGAGAGATGGAGCTGAAAGAAAAAGAGATGGAGCTGAAAGAAAAAGAGATGGAGGAGAGAGAAAAAGAAAGGAAGCAACCCTGATATTCTATGATTCTATGATGAACTGGAAGTAGCAAGGGCTAGGCCGGATACAACAGCCACTCCTAACAACCCCTCTCCAGGTACCACTTCCCATCTCAGAAAATTCCCCACCTACAAGGCAGGCGATGATACTGAGGCCTTCTTAGAAAATTTTGAAAGGGCCTGCCTTGGATACAGCATCGCTGCAGACCAGTACATGGTAGAGCTGAGGCCGCAGCTCAGTGGACCCTTAGCAGAGGTGGCGGCTGAAATGCCTAAGGAACACATGAACAGTTATGAACTTTTTAAAAACAAGGCCAGACTCAGAATGGGGCTAACACCCGAGCATGCCCGTCGGTGGTTCAGAGCCCTAAGGTGGAAACCAGACGTGTCATTTACCCGGCATGCCTACCCACATTGACAAAAATTGTGATGCCTGGGTATCAGGAGCAAATGTTAAATCTCTGGAAGATCTGCTTTCCCTAGTAAAAATGGAGCAGTTTTTAGAGGGTGTTCCTGAGGAAATAGAAAGGTACATCCTAGATAGGAAGCCCAAAACTGTAACCGAGGCAGGGGAGATTGGAGCCAAATGGGTGGAGGTGGCAGAAAAGAAAAAAACTAGTAGCAGTTGGAGCGAATACCAGAAGGGGCAAGCCGAAACAAGACCTTACCACCGGGGACAACCCAAGGCCCCACCCACATCCCAAGGGAAACCCCAGACGCCTTCTCACCCCACCCCACCAGTCTCCACCAACCAACATCGCCCCGGTGATACCTTAGCAGGGCGATGTTTTAAATGTAATGAACTGGGACATATAAAGGCTCACTGCCCCAAGAACCCCAACCGATTACAGTTCATTACACCCCAATCACACCAAAGATCCCCAGACCCAGATGCCTCTCTCATACCCTCGGAGCAAAGGGAAACCTTGAGAGTGGGCAGAAAGAAGGTTATCGCTTGGAGGGACACTGGGGCACAAGTGTCAACTATCCACCAATCCCTAGTGGACCCCAAACTCATCAACCCGGAGGCTCCAGTGACAATTCAACCCTTCGTGTCACAGTCTGTAACCTTGCCTACAGCCAAGTTGCATGTCCAGTACAAGGGCTGGTCAGGAATGTGGACTTTTGCAGTCTATGACAATTATCCCATCCCCATGCTGCTGGGGGAAGACTTGGCCAACCATGTGAAGCTAGCCAAGAGGGTGGGAATAGTCACCCGCAGCCAGGCTAAGCAAGCTTTCACCCCCATCCCTGTTCCTGAGCTGTCCACCAGGGCCCCGTCTGTGTTACCAGAGACCCAAACAAAGGTGGTGGAACCGGATCCCCTGCCAACGACTGCAACAGCCGTAGTGGATCCAATCCCAGAGACCCAGCCAAAGCCAGTCCCAGAACCGGAACTGGCAATGCAGCCAGCACTAGAACCATTGCCAGCACTGAGTCCAGCGCTTGCAAACCCGTCTACAACTCCAACGCCAGAGGGCACCAGCAAGCCTGAACTGGCGGAAGCAGCAGATAACCCTACCCAAGAGGCTCAGCCAGAGCCTGAAATACCACATAGTGCACCAGCGGACAGCGGTTCACAGTCAATGGAAACAGCCCCAGCACCTGCATCGCTTCCAGAGGGGCCAAGCCCCAGTCCACAGTCCAAGGAGGATTTGATGTCTCCAGCATCAAGGGAACACTTCCAGGCCGAGCAGGAAGCAGATGACAGCCTTCAGAAAGCTTGGGCGGCGGCACGGAGCACCCCACCGCCTCTCAGCTCTTCTAACCGATCCCGGTTTGTTGTAGAACAAGGACTTTTATACAAGGAGACTCTTTCTGGTGGGCACCAGGAAGACTGGCATCCTCAAAGACAGTTGGTAGTTCCCACTAAGTATCGGGTAAAGCTCTTGAGCTTAGCCCATGATCATCCCAGTGGCCATTCTGGGGTGAATAGAACCAAAGACCGGTTGGGGAAGTCCTTCCACTGGGAGGGAATGGGCAAGGACAGTGCTAATTATGTCCGGTCTTGTGAGGTGTGCCAACGAGTGGGAAAGCCCCAAGACCAGGTTAAAGCCCCTCTCCAGCCACTACCCATAATTGAGGTCCCATTTCAGCGAGTAGCTGTGGATATTCTGGGTCCTTTCCCAAAGAAGACACCCAGAGGAAAGCAGTACGTACTGACTTTCATGGATTTTGCTACCCGATGGCCGGAAGCTGTACCCTTAAGCAACACCAGGGCTAAAAGTGTGTGCCAGGCATTAGCAGACATTTTTGACAGGGTAGGGTGGCCCTCCGACATCCTTACAGATTCGGGAACTAATTTCCTGGCAGGGACCATGAAAAACCTGTGGGAAGCTCATGGGGTGAATCACTTGGTTGCCACCCCTCATCACCATCAAACCAATGGTCTGGTGGAGAGGTTTAATGGAACTTTGGGGGCCATGATACGTAAATTTGTAAATGAACACTCCAATGATTGGGACCTAGTGTTGCAGCAGTTGCTTTTTGCCTACAGGGCTGTACCACATCCCAGTTTAGGGTTTTCACCATTTGAACTTGTGTATGGCCGCGAGGTTAAGGGGCCATTACAGTTGGTGAAGCAGCAATGGGAGGGGTTTACGCCTTCTCCAGGAACTAACATTCTAGACTTTGTAAGCAACCTACAAAGCACCCTCCGACACTCTTTAGCCCTTGCTAAAGAAAACCTAAAGGATGCTCAGGAAGAGCAAAAGGCCTGGTATGATAAACATTCCAGAGAACGGTCCTTCAAAGTAGGAGACCAAGTCCTGGTCTTAAAGGCGCTCCAGGCCCATAAAATGGAAGTGTCGTGGGAAGGACCATTCACGGTCCAGGAGCGCCTAGGAGCTGTTAACTATCTCATAGCCTCCCCCACCTACAACATAAAGCCTAAGGTATACCATGTTAATTCTCTTAAGCCCTTTTATTCCAGAGAATTAAACGTTTGCCAGTTTACAGCACAGGAAACAGATGACGCGGAGTGGCCTGAAGGTGTCTACTACGAAGGAAAAAAGGATGGTGGCGTGGAAGAGGTGAACCTCTCCACGACCCTTGGACGTCTGCAGCGACAGCAGATCAAGGAGCTGTGCACAAGCTTTGCACCAATTTTCTCAGCCACTCCAGGACGGACCGAACGGGCATACCACTCAATTGACACAGGTAATGCTCACCCAATTAGAACCCCACCCTACCGGGAGTCACCTCATGCCCAAACTGCTATACAAAGGGAGATCCAGGACATGCTACAGATGGGTATAATCCACCCCTCTAATAGTGCATGGGCATCTCCAGTGGTTCTAGTTCCCAAACCAGATGGGGAAATACGCTTTTGCGTGGACTACCGTAAGCTAAATGCTGTAACTCGTCCTGACAACTATCCAATGCCACGCACAGATGAGCTATTGGAAAAATTGGGACATGCCCAATTCATCTCTACTTTAGACTTAACAAAAGGGTACTGGCAAGTACCACTAGATGAACCCGCTAAGGAAAGGTCAGCCTTCGTCACCCAGGCAGGGGTGTATGAATTCAATGTACTCCCTTTCGGGTTGCGAAATGCACCCGCCACCTTCCAAAGACTTGTAGATGGTCTCCTAGCGGGATTGGGAGAATCTGCAGTTGCCTACCTCGATGATGTAGCCATTTTTTCTGATTCATGGACAGAACACCTGGAGCACCTGGAAAAAGTCTTCGAGCGCATCCGGCAGGCAGGACTAACTGTTAAGGCTAAAAAGTGTCAAATAGGCCAAAACAGAGTGACTTACCTGGGGCACCAGGTGGGTCAAGGAACTATAAATCCCCTACAGGCCAAAGTGGATGCTATCCAAAAGTGGCCGATTCCAAAGTCAAAGAAACAGGTCCAATCCTTCTTAGGCTTGGCCGGATATTATAGGCGATTTGTACCACACTACAGCCAAATTGCCGCCCCGCTGACAGACCTAACCAGAAAGAAACAGCCAAATGCAGTTCAGTGGACTAATGAGTGTCAAAAGGCCTTTAACCAGCTTAAGGCGACACTCATGTCTGACCCTGTGCTAAGGGCCCCAGACTTTGACAAACCATGCCTAGTAACCACAGATGCGTCCGAGCGGGGTGTGGGAGCAGTTTTAATGCAGGAAGGACCAGTTCAAGAATTCCATCCTGTCGTGTTTCTCAGCAAGAAACTGTCTGAGAGGGAAAGCCACTGGTCAATCAGCGAAAAGGAATGCTACGCCATTGTGTACGCGCTGGAAAAACTACGCATGCTGTGCTACAGTGGCTTCATACCGCCAAGGGGAATAACAAAAAACTTCTTCGGTGGAGTTTAGCTCTCCAAGATTTTGATTTTGAAATACAACACGTTTCAGGAGCTTCTAACAAAGTGGCTGATGCACTCTCCCGGGAAAGTTTCCCAGAGTCAACTGGTTAAAAATTGTTCTTGGACTGGAACATATTGTTAGTTTTTATATAATCAGTAGTATGTCTAAAGGTGCATGTGTCTTATTAACTCTGTTTTCTCCTAGAGCTCCAGGAAGAAATCACAGCCAGTGTGGAACCGGCTGTCCAACGCTATCTGTGATTTGGGGGGCGTGTCATAACTATAAAGGGAAGGGTAACCGCTCTCCTGTGTACAGTACTATAAAATCCCTCCTGGCCAGAGACTCCAAAATCCTTTTACCTGTAAAGGGTTAAAAAGCTCGGGTAACCTGGCTGACACCTGACCCAAAGGACCAATAAGGGGACAAGGTACTTTCAAATCTTGGGGGGGGGAAAGGCTTTTGTTTGTGCTCTTTGTTTAAGGGGTCGTTCGCTCTTGGGACTGAGAGGGACCAGACATCAATCCAGGTTCTCCCCATCTTTCTAAACAAGTCTCTCATATTTCAAACTTGTAAGTAAAAAGCCAGGCAAGGCGTCTTAGTATTACTTTGTTTTCTCAACTTGTAAATGTACCTTTTACTAGAGTGTTTATCTTTGTTTGCTGTACTTTGAACCTGAGACTAGAGGGGGGTCCTCTAAGCTCTTTAAGTTTGATTACCCTGTAAAGTTATTTTCCATACTGATTTTACAGAGATGATTTTTACCTTTTTCTTTAATTAAAAGCCTTCTTTTTAAGAACCTGATTGATTTTTCCTTGTTTTTAGATCCAAGGGAGTTGGATCTGTATTCACCAGGAGTTGGTGAAAGGAAGGAGGGGGGAAGGGTCTATTTCTCCTTGTTTTAAGATCCAAGGGGTTTGGATCTGTATTCACCAGGAGTTGGTGAAAGGAAGGAGGGGGGAAGGGTCAATTTCTCCTTGTTTTAAGATCCAAGGGGTTTGGATCTGTATTCACCAGGGAATTGGTGAAAGGTTTCTCAAAGCTTCCCAGGGAAGGGAATTAGCTTGTGGGAATGGTGGCAGCGGACCAGATCTAAGCTGGTAGTTAAGCTTAGAAGTCCTCATGCAGGCCCCCACACTTGTACCCTAAAGTTCAAAGTGGGGATACAGCCTTGACAGGGGCTGAGAGGGAAGCTGGTTGCAGCCTCTCTATTGTTAGTTCATGAGTGGCTGAGGAGAAGCCTTTATGTAAGTGCAGCTGGATGTGTCCCTGCCTGTGAGAATGTTTGTGGGCATGCAGGACCGGGAGCAGTCTGCAGCTTGTCACAGCATCACGGTAAGTAAGGGAGCCCAGACTGGTATGCCAGAGAGCTCAGCGGTAATTCAGCTCCAGGTTGTACCGCAGGGAAGCCCATCACACTCTTATAGGAAGAGAAACTGAAAAGTTTGGGATTCTTTATCTCAGAAAGAAGATGAATAAGAGGGGACATGATAAAAGTATATAAAATAATAATTGGTGTAGAGAAGATAGACTGGGGGCTTCTGTTCTGCCTATCTCATAACACAAGAACATTGGGATATTCAATGAATAATGACACTGCATCATGGAATATCTCACAGATAGTAGATGACTTCAGGGAACTTGGAAGCATGCTGAAGAAGACTATCCAAATGGTCCTCTCTGAGATCTTTCCTGTGCCAAGCACAAAGGAAGACAGAAGATTATGGAAGTGAAGCACTGGTTAGCTAAGTGGTGTAGGGTGTAGGACTTTGGTTTTGTGGACCATTGGTCTACTTCTTATAGGAAGGGGGGCTGTATAGTTTGAATGACCTCCACTGCAGTAGATGGGGGACCAATCTCCTGGGGACAGGCTGGCTAGAGTAGTCAGAAGGCATTAAACTAACGGCAAAAAGGAAGGGTAAAAAGAGGGACTATATGAGCACTCAGCACAAACTCTAGATGTTGAGAACAAAATTAATCAAGGAACCCATGGATATGAAGAGAAAAAATTACTGAATTGTCTATACACCAATGCTAGGAGCCTGGGTAACAAACAGGAGGAATTAGAATTGTTAATTTATGAGCATAAATTCAATCTAGTTGGTACTACTGAAACCTAATGGGATGATTTGCATAATTGGAATGTTACAATCAATGGTTATAACCTATTTAAGAAGGATCAAGTGGGCAAAAGGGGAGTGGGAGTGGCAATCTATGTCAAAAAATGGCATTACCTGTTTCCGAGTCACAAATAACTGAGAAGAAAATTATCTTGAATGCTTCTGAGTCAATGTCCTAACAGATAAAGCACAAGATGGAGTACTAGTTCGTATCTGCTACAGATCACCAACTCACACTAGAGAACAGGATGACAACTTCCTTATGCATCTATCTACAATGTGTAGGGGGGGAATTGTGATCATGGAGGACTTCAATTTGAGTTACATATGCTGGAAATCTCATGCCAAAATCCTTGGAATTTCTAAATATTATAGATGGCAATCTCCTAACTCAAAAAATATTGCAACCAACACAGGTGAATTCTGAATTAGACCTTGTCCTAACAGATAAAAAGGAGCTAATTGCAGAATTAAAATTAATGGTAGTTTATGCACAAGTGACCATGACTTGATCACATTTATATCGTGCAAGTAGAATAAAGTCTAGACCAGTAATATATATACCTGGTGCTTTCACAAAGCTGAAAACAACTATGAGCCAAATCATCTTGGAGGAAGAATTTAATCAGAAAAAATTCAATGATAATTTGAATTATCACCTTACTAGGTGCCCCAAAAGCCATAATCCCACAATTGAGGAAGAGGGTTGTGCTGGTTAAAAAACAAGACTGGTTTAGAGGGGAAGTAAAGGCAGCTGTAAAAAAATAAAGAAAAATATACAACAAAAGGAAGAAAGGGGAAGTTGACAGTAATGAATATAAATCAGATGTTAGGAATTGTAGAAAATTGATAAGGAAGCCAAGGGACCCAAAGAGAAATCTATGGCCAGCAAAAGTTAAGCATAATAAGGAGTTTTTAAAAATATATTAGGAACAAATAGAATCCTGACAATGTTGTTGGTCCATTGCCAGATGGAAATGGTAGAATTAGAAATACAGGCAGTCCTCGACTTTACGATGTTTGACTTATGACGAACGGCACTTACGACGTTTCTGAATTGACACCCTGATTTGACTTACAACAATTGGGTTCAACTTTAGGACGCTCAGTCCTGCAATGGAGTGGATTGCGGTTCCGAGTTACAATGTTTCGACTTACAACGCAATTTTCAGGAACCAATTGTGTCGTAAGTCCAAGGGCTGCTTGTAATAATGGAGAAAAGACAAAGGTGTTCAATAAATATTTCTGTTCTGTATTTGGCGGAAAAGACAGATGGTGCAGTCTCATCATACGGTGTTGATAATACTCTTTCCAGTCCACCTATATCTCTGGAGGATGTTAAATATCATCAATGTATCTCAGGTATATAATTGCAAATACACTGCGAAACCAATGTTATACCTGAGATATAACTGATCGCACCCCCTTCTTTGCATATGTAATAGTTTATGGGTCGCCCCTCCCCCGCCACACAAGTACATATATCGGTAAAGTCAACATGCAACTCTTACTAGATATTAAAAACAGTAAGGCATTGATTCAAATAGAGCCATCGCTCCATTGTAATAAGAGCAAAAAGTGAAACTGTGATGGTGGTCAATGCTTACAATTAAATGTGCACGCCGTGTCATAGCAAACAGATTAACATACATATGGCAACGACTTTGTATAATGCTATGCAAGCTTAACAGAAATCCGTCAAAATGCACAGTGCCATCTAGAGTCAAATGCACAGCGCCATCTGAGGACCTGGTATGTCTGGAGGAATCAGCTTTGCTAGTTATTCATTGCTGTTGGTAAAATGTGCATAGTAAGTTTTTTTTCTCGTAAAGCTTCTCACACCCCCCCAGGATACATTCTCCCGGCCCCCTCCGCCAGTTTCAGAACCTCTGCTTTAGAATATGTGCTGACTACTCACATTAAACAATCTGTTCCACCTTGCATTTAGCTGTGACACCTGAAGTACACTACCCAGATATGAAGGAGAGCTCTGTATGGCTCGAAAGCTTGTCTCTCTCACCAACAGAAGTTGGTCCAACAAAGGACATCACCTTATCTCTCTAATGTCCTGGGACCAACACAGCTACAACTACACCACACACAATCTATGAAAGTTAACCATGCGTGGTAAGTGCTTTGCTGGATCAGGGCCAAATTGAGCAGTCTACCTTGATTTCTTTTATTTAAACTAACAAAGGGTAAAAAACTGCAAATAGGAAACAAGGTAATAAAAAGGCTGGTTAAACAACTCTGTTTCATATAAACAATGTTTCATATTATCTTCACTGCTGTGAAGATAAATATATTAAAAAGATTGTGAGAGTCCCAGGTACTACAGTAATGAGAGCCATATAATTACCTTAGATAGATTAGTGCAATATTTCCTTCAAGTTTTATCAGACTAACAGGTTGCAACACACCATGAAGAGATACTCTTCAAAAAGACTTAGTTTAGTACAGCACTTGTTGCATAGTTTAGGGTGGATTCTGCTGGATTAAAAAGGAGATACATGACTATAGCTATCCAGGATGGGTCAGAACCAAAGCCCCAGAGTCAAATAATTCCACACTTTGGGCTTGGGAAGGTTGAAATTCATCTCTGGATCTGAACTTCACAGCTTGAGCCTGCCTGTAACAGACATAAGGGTAAAAAACTCCACTGAATGTTGCAGCTTGACAAACTGCATTTCACAGTTTGAATCACTTCCTAATGCTTTTTTGAAGAAATTTAGCACTGTACAGTCCTTGTGCCCTCGCACTGCACTCATGATAAAAGAAATAAAGGAAAGGCTGATTATTTGAATGACTGTACATTGGAGACTTCCAAATGGATCCTGAATTTACTGTACAAAGAAGAACACTGAGGCCGTTATTTTAATTGTGGCAAAAAAAATGTTACTATAAAGTTGAGACAGACAGGCAGAGAGAAGTAATATTATTAAATATTTTAATGGCCAACGGCCAATAAAGAGAAAACCTTGAATAGATAATAATGTGAAAATTCAGTTAAAAAAAAACAGTACTATGTAGGCCAGTGATACTCAGAGTGAGGCTCGTGAGCTGCAAGTGGCACATAATGTGTCTCCTGCGACTCTTTGCAGCACATGATATTAAAACACTGTGTGGTTTCATTATTAACCAATCAGGATGCTTTTACCATGTTATTAACCAATTGTAGTTGATAAAATAATAATACTTGCTCATTTTACTGTCAGAATTTTATATATATAAAACATTTCCACTGTCATACTGTTTAAATATGAATATGTAGTATTATAGTAAATGAAACAGTGAATTCACACTACTGTGGCTCTTTTGGGTAATGTTGGTCGCTAATTTGGCTCCTGAACTACTGAGAAATGAGTATCACTGATGTAGGCCCTTAATTTTGTCTACACATTCTTTCTCAGTTATGTAAAATCATTAGGTTATTTTCTGTAATTGATGTGAACTATTCTCGCTGAATCAACTTTTAAATACAACTTGTCTTAAATCCTAATGAGTGATACAAGCCTGTGCATAACCTACGAGCATCTGAAGTGGAGCACAATTAAGATTGCTTCAAAAATGAGTTGCATGCTGTGACTACAAGAGCACCCCAATACCAGAGGGCAGGAGGCTTTCCCAGTATGTAGCAGAGAGCCTCAGCTGGCCTGACTAGCTCTGTATACCCCCACTCACTGTTGTCATAATTTGTAGCTGAGGTGTCATGTAAGGGATCATATATGAACTGGCAACACACTGGTCATTAATATTATTGCGTGGTGTATTTATAGGTGATATATGAAAAATTATAAATATGTGCTGGAAATATGTTCTTAAAAGGTATTTGGCAGGCAGGGCTTAAGCCACCCTGTCTTAGACAAAGGATTGTAGTTCTGCCTGCTTGAATGTGGCTCCAGTGTAAACTGAGTACAGAGAGAGACAATGAAATCACACTTACATGCAAGGTAGACAAAACCATCAGGCAAACCAATGTGAGGGACTGGCCTCTTACTCTCCAGGAAGAATGGAAACTGCAACTCCAGGAAACCTTCCTGCCTCCTGAAGCAAGGTCATTGAACTTTGGCAGATATAAGCAGAGAAATAAAGCCATTTTGGCATCGTTCGCCTGAGGAGACAAAGAAATGCAGTGCTTTGGGCTGTGTCTTGGCTAAGGACAGACCAGTCATGCTGAAAGAAGGACTGGGGTGAGAAAATGACTTTGAACAAAAGACTCTAGTTTGTTAAGTTTTAATCTTTGAAGTATATTTTTACTTTTGTTTGTTTGTAGCCATTTCTGTCCCAATTATTTCTACTTGATGTCAAATAAACTTACTCTTGTTTTATTACACAACCATCTCTGTGCAGTTTTTCAAACTGAAGAGTGAAATCTTCAGCCAGACTAACAGGCTGGTGCTGTGGTCTGTCTCTTTAAAGGAGCAGCCAACTTGCAAGGTTTTGTCGGTGCTCCAGTGAGAGGGACTGGACACTGCAGGGACGATGGATATGGGCAAACTTTGGGCTGTTAGTATCACCTTGCAAGGAGTAACCAGGCTGGTGGATGCCAGGATGAGGTTATTTTGGTGTGAGGACACTGCCGGTATCAGGGCTCTGGGCCAAAGCTGCACAGCACAGACACATTTGGGGTTATAGGGCAGGCAGTGCCACAACCCCTTACTGATCTGGGTTGAACCCCAAAGTGTCACACATGCATTATTACCATGAGAGCAGTTGCTAGCATTATTTATTCTTATTGAAGTTATCCTCACTAGAATACTGCAAACTTTTGGCCTAATCCAATGTCTATGGCAGTCATATGGATGTTTTGGATAAGGCCCTTAGTCACAAGAAATAGTTGTCCAAATTATCATGCTTCATGTACTGTGTGAAAAGTAATCCATAATATATTTGCTAATTTGAATTTTGCTATATTCACACAAAAATATTCACACAAAAATATTAAGTTGCTTCCCAGCTCTCAAAGATTTAATAGTGGAATGCTGCAGTGAGGTCTCATCTTATTAAGATTTTATTATTTTACCAAAATAGAGCACAATATATTTTCAATATTATTGTAGGTGTTACCGGCAGCGATGCTCATAGTTAAGGTTAGCTAATACTTTCCATATAAGATTCAATTTTCAATTTCTTATAACTTTATCAAACTTAAACTCTTCAGGCTGAATTTTTTTATGCCAGGTCTCTGCATCAGGCTGCATTTGGGGGTATGCTTCAGCTAACATGCTTCATCACTACTGTGAATGAGGTAGGCAAAATATGTTTGTTCGTGTTACAAAGTTTTGAATCTTAGATCCTCTTTTATTAAAAAGCTCCAGCGCTTCCAAGCTTTGGAGCAGTTAATTGACATTTAGCAGGGGAGTCACCCTGGTGTCCTGTATGTGCCTTTTGCCATCCCCAGGAAAATTCACCCACATTTGGCTGAGTTGTAAGACTCTGAAAATCACAGTTCACACATGGTCAGTCAAGGTTTGTTAGAGGTTGGCAGCATTATTCTCCAAAGATTCCATCTGCTCTAACTCTGCTTCATCCCCTCCCAGCTTCTATGTGCTGACTGGACTGGTCAGATATGATTCCCACAGACTGACTGAGCATGCTCCATCCCAGGAGCTAAGGGGTACCTCTACATCTACATAGGAAAAGAGGGGGAAAGGTATAGGCTGGGATTGATAGGAGCAAGCTGTGGGGGATAGGAGCAATAGAAGACAAGTACTGGCTGAGGAGGGACACTCTGGCCCAGTTACTGGGCTAACTGCACTTCTGACCCCTCCCGGTCTCTTCGAGTACAACCCCTTAGATCTCAGACTTCAAACCATCACCTCTCTCTGGGGGTGTCAGGATCTCAGATCACTCTCTGGGCTGCAGCCCTCTGTGGTCAACCTCAACAGGCCTGACTTATCTTCAGTGCCCACAGTTTTGTTCCCTGGAGGAGCAATGACTGTGGTAACTAGTGACCAAGCAGCCATCTTCAAGTAAAGCGTTATTTATTTAGAACAAAAGCATTTCAGAGAAAAACAGATCTTAAACAATAAAGCACAGTATTTGCATATCTGCATGCCAGATATCTAAGCATCTTCCACATGGGGACCCTGGTAATTGTAACTTTCTATAGGTGCTTCCATATCTATATGTCTGGGTGACAGTCTCTTGCTTCACCTCACAGACCAGTACACTTCCTCCCTGCTTCCTCCACTTGAGAAAAGTTACTGAGTGGTGAAAGGAAAAATGAAACACTGTAACAATAAAGTTCTGAAAAGTTAGAGTAATAAAAAAGGGAAAGTGAAACAAGCCCAAACCCTAGATATAATTCATCCTATTGGATTCCATTGAAACCCCTCTTGTCCCCCCCAAAAAAGGGGGAAACCCCAAAATTTAAAAAATTTTAAAAAAATGGTTTGTCTATTAGAATGTAAAGAATTTCCCATGAAAAATCAAAACATTTAGAACAAAAATTTTAAAATGAAATGTTTAATTCAATATACTTTTTCAGTAAAAAGTGTGTTGGTTTGGTTTTTTACGAGTTCTAATAGCTAATTTAAGGACAATGGATTGGCCTCAGTGATGTGGTCAAATCACATGGTAACACATCAGTTAAGCAAAGAATAAAATCTTTGCATTCGTAGGGCCTCGTTGAGCATGATGCTGAGCATCTGCCCATTTCACTGAAGTCAAGGAGAACAGAGGGTGCTCAAGCACCTCCCTAGATCAGGCTCTTGGAACTAATGTGTGTCCCTGGGGTCACTGGCTTTTTTTCTTTCAAGCTGCTCTGGGAGTTTAGTCTTTGTCATTGAAGCTCTTCTCTTCTCATCCTCTCTGGCTTGTGACTATTAGATCTCTTTGGTGTCTAGGTGTGACATTCTGCATTATTGTCCTTCTAGGCATGAAGTAATCTTTTTATTAGCCTATGGATAATTATGTTCTGGGACCAGTCCTATTCAACATATTCATAAATGATCTGGAAAAGGGGGTAAACAGTGAGGTGGCAAAATTTGCAGATGATACAAAATTACTAAAGATAGTTAAGACCCAGGCAGACTGCGAAGAGCTACAAAAGGATCTCTCAAAACTGGGTGACTGGGCAACAAAATGGCAGATGAAATTTAATGTTGATAAATGCAAAGTAATGCACATTGGAAAACATAATCCCAACTATATATATAAAATGATGGGGTCTAAATTAGCTGATACCACTCAAGAAAGAGTCATTGTGTATAGTTCTCTGAAAACATCCACTTAATGTGCAGCGGCAGTCAAAAAAGCAAACAGAATGCTGGGAATAATTAAGAAAGGGATAGATAATAGGACAGAAAATATCATGTTGCCTCTATATAAATCCATGGTATACCCACATCTTGAATACTATGTGCAGATGTGGTCGCCCCATCTCAAAAAAGATATATTAGAATTGGAAAAGGTACAGAAAAGGGCAACAAAAATGATTAGGGGTATGGAACGGCTTCTGTATGAGGAGAGATTAATAAGACAGTCTTTTTAATAATAAGACTGGGACTTTTCAGCTTGGAAAAGAGATGGCTAAGGGGAGATATGATTGAGGTCTATAAATTCATGACTGGTGTAGAGAAAGTAGTTAAGGAAGTGTTGTTTACTACTTCTTATAACACAAGCACTAGAGGTCACCAAATGAAATTAATAGGCAGCAGGTTTAAAACAAACAAAAGGAAGTATTTTTTCACACAACGCACAGTCAATCTGTGGAACTCTTTGCCAGAGGATGTTGTGAAGGCCAAGACCATAACAGGGTTCAAAAAAGAACTAGATAAATTCATGGAGGATAGGTCCATCAATGGTTATTAGCCAGGAAGGGCAGGAATGGTATCCATAGTTTCTATTTGCCAGAAGCTGGGAATGAGCGACAGGGGATGGATCATTTGATGATTACCTGTTCTGTTCATGCCCTCTGGGGCACCTGGCATTGGCCACTGTCGGAAGACAGGATACTGGGCTAGATGGACCTTTGGTCTGACCCAGTAGGGCCATTCTTATGTTCTTATGTTTTCTCATCCTCAGGCCCTTGCAGTAAGTTTATCTCTGTTTCCTCTCTAGCTATTTTACAACAGTATTGGTATCTTTCGCTGAGGTCTGGACCCCCTACGCAGCATTTGAGAGACATAAACAAGATCAAAAGTTATTTGCTAACATGAAAGGATGAATACATAATTAAGTAGCTAGCACTGCCTCTACACACACACAGTTGTTGAATATGTTTTCCTTGTTCAGACTGAAGTGTTAGTTTCTTTTAGTTACCCACCTCCTTCTTTTCAGGGAATCTCTTCCTTCATTGAACT
This sequence comes from Emys orbicularis, assembly GCF_028017835.1. NCBI lineage: Eukaryota > Metazoa > Chordata > Testudines > Emydidae > Emys > Emys orbicularis. The sequence continues at coordinate 46,486,974 of NC_088684.1, read as the reverse complement.
GTTGGTTTAATCAGAGTATGGCTCCCCATATAAACATTTCCCTTTCTATATATTTGTATTCAATTTAATATGATTTTTATCTTGAACGGCATTCCTTCCCAGAAGGAAAGAGAAGTCATTAATAAATATTACAAAGAATAAAGAGAAAATATGTGCCAAAATATACAGAAGGGCAAGGGCAGAAAAAAGACTAAGATGAGAAGAAAGAGCAAATGCTAAAGAGGCACAATAGTCCAAATTCTGCCGTATTGTAACTCTCTTGGTATAAGCTGTGTTACACCAGGGATGTATTTCATCCAGTAAATCTCTTTTCATTGAATATAAAGATTAAAGTCTAATATGATAAATACTAAATGATATTATACATCTGTTCCCATGCAAATAACTTTATTGACTCAGAGTTACACTTGCACAAATACATTTCCTCAGAACAATGCAAACTCTACAAAATCATATGTTAAGAAGGCAACAGTCACGCCCAACACAATATCAATCGCTAATCATTAGCCCACGGCCATTGTAATAATCCATCACAGCAACGCACGAATGCTCTCGCCAACACATTCAATTCCAGTTCAATACTACTGTCACCTTTAATACACACAACAGAGAACTGAAAATCCTGCTGCAGTGCACAACCTGGCATTCTAGGGTTACATTTAATAACAATTATGGTCCCAAGTCATCAACATACTTAAGTACATGCTTAATTTTAAGCAGATGAGTAGTCCCATTAATGTTAGTTAATGCAAACATCATCAGCTCCTGCTAGTCACTTCTCCAGCTGCCATGGTTGGGGAACTTTGGCAGGACAATGACTGGAGGAGCAGCACAAAGAGAGCCCCTTTGTGGGTCTAGAGTCCTCTTCTCTCTGGGTCTTGGGGATTTGCAAAGCTGGAAGGCTGCACCTCTCGCTTCCTTTGGGGGCCTCCTAATGCTTTTCTCCTTTAAGGGAAGATATGATAGACACTTCATAAGGTGACTTTCATGGAGTTTCTTGGGCCTATGCTTATCCTTTCACAAGAATTTCCATGTGAAGGTACAATTTGACCTTATAAATATTTATTATCAGGGCTGTCTGATTTTTTTTTTAAAGCTCAGAGGGGTTGGTGGGGATATCAACAAAGCAAATGTTCCTATGAAGTTTTGATTCAGTGAGCTGTGAAATATTAACAGTTGGAGTTTAGAGCTAATCTGTGCAACATTTTTATGATTTATCTGGAATGGTCAAAACCAGCATCCTATGTGAAGGCACAGCTGGGAGAAAAAGAGGGGAATCCAATGAGTTTCTCTGTGTAGCAGAAGTAAATAAATGTTACACTCCGGTTTGCTGAGGTAAAACTCTATTTTCTTCCAAGATTCTCTTCCCTATCACACTTAAAGTTTAAATACAACCAGTATTCCTGCCAAGTGACATACAGCTGACAGAGAAACAAAAAGAAATCATTTAAAACTGATTTTACAGTTAAAATGGCATTCTATTGGTTTCAGACTTTTAAAAGACTATTTTAAGAGTCTGTCCTCTGAGTTACGGACTAAAGCTGTGCAGGCACACCCCTCTGTCAATCTGGAGCCCTCTTAAAGTCGGAGGGACACCATGCAGTCTCAGGGGTCCACCCATGGAGGGGCAGTTACAGGATCAGGCCCTAAAAAGGTAAAAGCCATTCCCACAATGCAAATAAAGAAAAGAATCTACCAATTGTAGCATGTCATTTCATGCAGTAAGCAAAATACTAAACATTTGTTTTTCATTGCTATTTTCTCAGGCTAGATAGCAATCAAGAAATATTTGTCCACCATTGTTTTAAGGCTACTATGAAGCTGACTCATTTTGTTCCAGGTGGCCTCCTGAGTGTCAGTTAAGGGACGGGACACATTTCTTGGAAATACCTGCTGACTTCTTTACATTCAGTATTAATGACTAGAGAATTGATGAGCGGAGGCTGCCAAACTCATACATCTGGGTTGGATAATCACTACAGTATCAGCCCCACACTTCTGGTCTGGGTGTAGTTGTGAATGTGTCAGTGAGAATGCATGAGCTTATGAAAGCATCCTAATTTTTATTAGCTAGACATAGATCAACACAATGCAAGCAAGCGAAAAGAACTGGTGTCCCTTGTGAGCAAAACCTCAGTTTCTCTTGCTAAGGCTCTAATCTTGCAAAGATACAAGAAAATGCATAGTAGCCCTATTTGACTTTAATGAGGCTACACACACATGTTAAAATTCAGGGCCTAAGGCCATCCCTTGCACTAACCCAGAGTGAAGATGTTACTAAGACCTGGGCTACATTTAAAAGTTGTACCAGCATAACTACTTCAGTTAGGGATGGCATTTTTTTTCTAGAATATTTATACCAGTAAAAGCTGTAGTGTGAACACTGTTACAAAGGTGGCTTATTCCAGACTAGTTATTTCCCTTCCTGTATGGGAACATCTACACTAGTACAAGCACTTTCATACTGATACAACTGCGTGCACACTAGGGGGGTTGTACTGCTTTGACTGTACCAGTGTAGTTAAAGTGATACAACTGTTATGCGCAGACAAACCCTTACTGATTGGTCACAACTCCCTCATTTCTGGGCTTGCATCTTTTATCCCAAAGCCTTTCCCATTATGTATCCCCTCCGGCAGTAGGTCCTTTATGGTTTAGAAAAACAGCCAGCTGTTGCTGAAGGAGGCCATTTTGTGAGATGGAGGTTGTAACCACAACTGACTTCCACAGGTTACAACTCCCTTTTGTTGCCACCACTAAGGGTTTTTCCTTTTTTCCTATCTGAGCTGAACGTACGTGACAGCATTATTGTCAACTTGGTTCGCTAGGAAGCAGGGCAGAAAGGAAAATGGAGCTGCAACTCATTACCTTGCTAGAAGCTCCCCTCCTCAGCATCCCTGTCAGAATGAGCAGGAGAAAGTAACAGCATGATCCTAACAAAGTGTCTTCATTTAGTGTGATTAAAGCAAGTTAGTGAATCCTACACTTAAGACTTTGAAATGACGTTGGATGCCAGCCAGGCCTTATTCATTCCAAGGAGAGCCTTGCAGCCTCTTCATCTGATCCTCCTACCTCTTGATGGGGTGGCACATCCTCATATGTTTGTTCTGAATATACAATAATTTTCTTGGTTAAAACATGAACCTTAGGCGACCAGTTCATCTCCTATTTAAAATATATTTTACCTCTCTCTATTAAGGAATATTTTACCCTAACATTTTTGCCTTGTGGCTTTTCCAGTTTAAAACCTAGAGAAGTTGCCAACATTATTTTACATCAGATACTAATAAAAAAAATCTGTGTTTTGTGCAGCTCTGCTTATGCTAATCCCTCACTCCTGTGTAATGATCTATAAACCCAATGCAGATAGATATAGATATATATAAAAAGACTTAGAAGTAGTTGCCGCTTGCCTTCACATAACTATTTTCCTCCTGGGATATCATTCTGCTGCCTGAAGTGTCACTGCTTAACACACTGAAAGCTTTGTAAGCCATTTCTCTTATTCTAAAGAGGTTTTCTAGTTTCTGACTGTAGAGTAAAAATTACAGTCTCTCTTCACATATAGGAAAATCTAAAAGCTATTCTTGATATGGATTTGAGATGAGATGACCTACTTTGTATCAATTCCATCATTCAGAAACCAAATCTTCATCTAAAGTTTTTTCTCAGTTTTTGTTGAGGTTCTTTCTTTGTGTCTCCCACTTGCAGCAAACTGAGTCAGTTAATTATCTCTACCTACTTGAAAAAAAGGCAGCTGCCAAAAAGGCTGATAGAGTATAATGTTCTTCTTGGGTGTTAACCCTTCGAGGTGTTTCTGCCAATTGGGTATTACTTTAAAAGTACTGAGTAGAGTCCCAGTGTAATAGACTTTCACATCATTTATGGCAACCTTTATAAATGTTTTAAATCATTCTGTGAAAAGGTTGTTAGATGCAGCTACGTTCTTTAATAGTCTGTATCATAAACTTGCTTATTTGACCTAGATTGTAAATTCCCTAGGGATGCAGTTGTCTGTAGAGGTGGAAGATGCCATGTGTACCTTTAGTGTTGTATAAATATGGATCCAAGTTTTGCTATTGGATCCATGCAGTCAGGCGCTTACTCCTGCACAGAGATTAATTGAAGTCAGTGGGACTCCATGCACGCATGTCTGCCCATTTATATCCTGTTACAGAAGAAGTGTAAGTAATAGCACTTAATAGATGACACTGTGAGAAGCTGTTACAAAGCATTCTGTGAGGACAATATCACATGGGAGCAATAAGTCTGCATGAAATGTAACAAATTTGAACAGTTAACATATGGACTGGTTAGAGACCAAATTATTTGTGGAATAGTTAATAAAAGGGTCAACACGAAATGCTATCATTTGTCTTGTGTTTTATCATTTATCTTCTTAAATTATTGTTTCAACCAATTTACCTTTTAAAGATAGGCATAACATTTGCTATCCCCCAGAAAAGTAGCTGGCTTTAATGAAAAAATGCTTTTTTAATTTGTGAGCAGCTCAGTCACTTCATTCTTAAATTCCTTCAGAACACTCTGGTGTGCACCACCCACCCAGTTTTGTTGACTTGCTGCTGTTTAACTTATCAACATATTCCAGCACCTCTTCTTTTGACCTGTGAATCTCTCTGACAGTGCTCACCTGAAAAGAGTACAGCCTCTGGAGTAAAGACTCATACAAAGAAATTATTTACCCTCTGTGCAATGTTCATTAGCCTTCTTGATTGTTCTTGTTTACTCCCTGGTAGTGTCTAGCAGACCCACCAAACACCATCAAAAGCAAAAGATCAATAACATTTTAGTTTCTCTACTTCCAGTAATGAAAATCCAGTAGCATCTATTCTTCCTCTGAATGTGGAGACCAGGCAATGTACTCTCTCTGTTCTACCCTAATATACATACCAGTATTTCACACAGAATACTTTCCACATATAACTGTACACATCTCCACTGGTCCCAACCCACACAGATACTAAGAATTTTGCTCCACAGGAATGTAAATAAAATCCTTGGTGTTTGTGACGAGGATAGTAACTGGAGTATAAAACTAAGCCAAATAGCTTGCAGTAAGGCTAAGTTTGCTCTCTGTTGCTTCAATACAAAAATAGCCTAGAAGCAGTGGAGTACGGAGGCGATTTTTGAGTGATATGTAACCAATGAGTCATTTTTTTACAATACACATCCTTCAGATTGTTACATAAGTTACAACTCTTACATTTCATGCCATTCTCTTAGTTGTTGTTGTTTTAAACAATGAAAAGCTGATGTGTCATATCGATCCTTTAATCTTTTTTGGAAATTAGTGTCAAATTATTATATTTTCCACATCTTAAAAAAGGTCCCAATTATTGTAGCTATTTGTCTCCTGGTATTTGACCTTGATTTAGTATTTACTTTTTCGATGACTGCAAGCAAAACTTTGGGCAATATTCTGCTCTTAGGTACACCAGTGTGAACCTGGACTAATTGAAAGCAGATCTTTACCACATTTTTTGCAAAGGTGTGAAGTTGCCTTATGCCAAATCCTCACTAAGTCTTACCATTGAAGACAATGAGAGTTTTGCCTGTGAGTAAAACCAGAAGGCCAAATTCTGCTGTCAGTCATGCGTGTGTAAATCTAGAAGTACCCTGTTGGCTTTACAATTAAGTGACTGAGAACAGAAGTTAGTTCTGAGTATGGCCTTCCAGATTTGGCCAGTAGTAAATCCCTATTGTGGTAAGATACCTTTAAATACTTACCATAAGAATTCATATGTTCATCTTTCTTAATCTGCCTCAGCAGAAATCCCATTAAACAGTACAAGGCTAATAAGACCTTCTGAAACCATATTGACTATCTCTAACCAATCTTTGCTTTTCCATCTTACTTAGAATCATAGAAGATTAGTGTTGGAAGACACCTCAAGAGGTCATCTAGTCCAACCCTCTGCTCAAAGCAGGACCAACCCCAACTAAATCATCCCAGCCAGGGCTTTGTCAAGCCTGACCTTAAAAACCTCTAAGGAAGGAGATTCCACCACCTCCCAGGTAACCCATTCCAGTGCTTCACCACCCTCCTAGTGAAATAGTTTTTCCTAATATCCAACCTAGACCTCCTCCACTGCAACTTGAGACCATTGCTCCTTGTTCTGCCACCACTGAGAACAGCCTAGCTCCATCCTCTTTGGAAGCCCCCTTCAGGTAGTTGAAGGCTGCTATCAAATTCCCCCTGTGACATTCTATACCTTGGGGGAGAGTACTGTAACCCCCATATTCCTCATTTTCATATAATCGTGATCTTACATATTAAGCATGCCTTGTAAGATATCAGGGGAAAGGTTATGATCTACTGAAAGTCATTTCTCTATCCATATATATGTATCATTAATGCATATGAAATTATAAGAATTGTGTTGTATGATGGTCACTAAAACATGCTGTAAGTTGGGGAATCAGCCAGATATTAGCTCCCCAGAGGTAACAGCAAGGAAAGTAACCAATGTCCAGGCAGGGTGTCAAACAACCCATCAACAGCCATTGTCCAGCAAGGGAGCTACAATGCAATGACTCACCTGCATGAGGCCACACCAGGGGAATTGCTCAACCTTGCTTGGAGAGACTCAGCAATGCCCCCCAGACATGCCTGGACTTGTGCTCCCCAAGCACATGGACTGAAGGTATAAAATAGACAGAGTGGACACATACTGGTCCCTTCTCCTGCCCCCACATTCGCTGCAAGCATCTAAGTCACTCAGAAGAAGACAAGACTTCAACAGAGGAGATTGGCCCAGGTTTAAGGAACAAACTTGTATATTAAGGACTGCAATATCCAGTGGGGTGAGAAAAATTGCTTAATCTAGATGTTGCCCAGTCTAATAGGGTTGAGAGTTTAGACTGCGTGCTTATATATTTTTTTCTTTTGGTAACCACTTTGACTTTTTGCTTATCACTTATAATCACTTAAAATCTATCTTTGTAGTTAATAAATTTTGTTTGTTTAATTCTACCTGAAGCAGTGCGTTTGGTTTAAAGCGTGTCACAGACTCCCCTTGGGATAACAAGCCTGCTGCATATCAATTTTTTTGTTAAATTGACCTACTCATATAAGCTTGCAGTGTCCAGCGGGCATAACTGGACACTGCAAGATGGAGGTTCCAGGGTTGTGTCTGGGACCGGAGATATTGGCTAGTGTCATTCGGTTGCACAATCCAAGGAGCAGCTTACATGCCAGAGGCTGTGCATGAACAGTCCAAGAGTGGGGGTTCTCCCAGCAGAGCAGGGTAAGGCTGGCTCCCACAGTCAAGGATTGGAATGACCTAGCAATTCACCAGTCCAGATAACACCAGAGGGGAATGTCACACCCCTTCACTCTTCTCTTCTGGAGACTAAATAAGCCCAGTTCCTTTAGTCTCTCCTCATAAGTCATGTGCCTCAGCCCCCTAATCATTTCCATTGCCCTCCGCTGGACTCTCTCCAATTTGTTCACTTCATTTCTGTAGTGGGGGGCCCAAAACTGGATGCAGTACTCCAGATGTGACCTTACCAGTGCTGAATAGAGAGGAATAATCACTTCCCTCAATCTGCTGACAATGCTCCTACTAATGCAGCCCAATATGCCATTAGCCTTCTTGGCAAAAAGGGCACACTGTTGACTCATATCCAGCTTCTCGTCCACTGTAATCCCCAGGTCCTTTTCTGCAGAACTGCCTCTTAGTCAGTCGGTACCCAGCCTGTAGCTGTGCATGGGATTCTTCCGTCATAAGTGCAGGACTCTGCACTTGTCCTTGTTGAACCTCATCAGATTTCTTTTGGCCCAATCCTCCAATTTTTCTAGGTCACTCTGGACCCTATCCCTACCCTCCAGCATATCTACCTCTCCCCCCAGCTTAGTGTCATCCACGAACTTGCTGAGGGTGCAATCCATCCCATCATCCAAATCATTAATGATGATGCTGAACAAAACCAGCCCCAGACCTGACCCCTGGGGCACTCCACTTGATACCTTCTGTCAGCTAGACATCACGCCGTTGATCACTACCCATTGAGCCCAATGATCTAGCCAGCTTTCTATCCACCTTATAGTCTATTCATCCAATCCATACTTCTTTAATTTTCTGTCAAGAATACTGTGGGAGACTATATCAAAAGCTTTGCTACAGTCAAGGTATATCATGTCCACCACTTTCCCCATATACACAGAGCCAGTTATCTCATTGTAGAAGGCAATCAGGTTGGTGAGGCATGACTTGCCCTTGGTGAATCCATGTTGACTGTTCCTGATCACCTTCCTCTCCTCCAAGTGCTTCAAAATGGATTCATTGAGGGCCTGCTCCATGATTTTTCCAGGAACTGAGGTGAGGCTGACCGTTCTGTAGTTCCCCGGATTCTCCTTCTTCCCTTTTTTAAAGATGGGCACTATATTTGTCTTTTTCTAATCATCCGGGACCTCCCCCAATCGCCACGAGTTTTCAAAGATAATGGCCAATGGCTCTGCAATCACATCAGCCAACTCCCTCAGCACCCTCGGGTGCATTGCATCTGGCCCCATGGACTTGTGTATGTCCAGCTTTTCTAAATAGTCCTTAACCTGTTCTTTCATCACCACTTCTTCTTCTTCTTTTCTTGGTTAGCTGGGATCAGGTCACCAGATCAGTCTTTTCCAGGCTTCCCGGTCCAACGTTTGCTTCATATCCACTCAATTCTTTCTCTTGTATACAGTCTATCCGCTGTTTTCTTGGCCATTCAGCTTACATGGCTTTTCTGTCTTAGAACACCTCTTAATCCTTTTTGTTATCCATAAAACTGATCCTATTTAAATGCAGTCTCTCTCAACTGTACCACAAACCTAAATAAATAAATAAAATGCAAATTACTTATCAGTAGAGCTGTCTGACTTTTTTTGGGGGGGGGGATGAATTAACTGTTCACCAGAAAATCCATTTTGGGGGGCACTCAAACTATTCATAAATTTGGATTGAATTTAGCAAATACTTTTGGCCAAAAAAAATTGGGAAAAAATGAACATGATGAAACATTTTGTTTCGACATTTTGTTTCAAATCAACATTTTCAAAACAAAATATCAATTCAAATCACCATTTGAAATATTTTGTTCAACACAAATGAAATTTTTGTCACTGTTTTTTGCTTTGGCCCTGGAATCAATTATTCACTCAGCTCTACATGTCAGTTCAATGTGTCTTCCAAGCAGTGGTGCAAGCAGACAATTACAAATGAAAGCGCTCAGATAGCTTCAGCTCTAGTAAATAGTTGGAGTGAAATTCACTCATGTACAGAAGACTGGCTCAAGCTCTTTGTACAACTTAAACCCTATGTTGAGAGTGGTGCAGAGCAGACCTGCTGGTGAGTGTATTCTACCTTTGGATCTCACACACATACCATATCTCATTGTTGTTAAAAATAATAAAGCACCTAAAATCCTTACTCCTAGGATAATGGGTCTTTTGCTAAACCTAGCATTATGTAAACAGTATTGTCTGCTATCATGTCCCATTTCATAGCTGTCAATGTTGATTTTGCAATTTCTGCATTCTCCATAGGCATACACATACATTTGTGTGATTTCCATGTGCAGGCTTTATCATCATTCTCTTTTACTCTCTCCATAATTTACAGAATTAAAAAGGGCTGCCACAGGGGAAATGCCACAGCTGCAGGGGACAGCTTGTGTGCATTTAGACCTAAGGTGAAAGATGAGCTATGTGAAGGTTGGAGATTAAGGATTTGCTGGTAAAAAAAATAATTTTGCCTGGAATGACAGAAAATTCAGGGAGAATTTAGTCTGGAGCCAAAATGTTGAATGTTTTGTCTATAATCCTTAAAGTAAATCTGTTTCATTCTAACATGCTATACAGCAAGCTGTACTTTTAGGTACTTTGTTAGATCTTTAAATTACTATGAAACCTCCAATTTATTTATATTTGTTTGTATGTAACGGTCTTGTGAGAGGTCCTGTCTTGTGGCAGGGATTACATTTTGATTCTCAAAACCACAAAGGGTTATTTCAGTCAAATCAGGTTATATTTTGGAGCACTCTGATCTTTTGTTCTGATTCACATATATCCCCTCTGGTCCCTTGCATAGATCCTGCATAGCTTTGAACCTCAGAATACTTGGAAACATACTGACATTGGGGACTGGAATTTGAATACCACACAGAAGACTGGAATTTCAATTTTAGCCAAGAATTTATTTTGCATGATCTCGTTGGCAGGTAAAGGGGGACAGCACAGTGTCTATGAGAGTTATGTACATTGTGACAAAAAAAAATCAGTCAGCCAGTATCAATGAGTAAAGCAGATTAATATGAACTCATTGGGAAACATCTTAAATACCTACTATAATTTGTTGATGCTTCTGATATGTCCATGTCATACACAATAAACTGCTTCAGTCATCTCCAGTGCTGTGGCTACTGGTGGAATTTGTGTACATCGCTGGGAGAAGGCAGCAAAAGCACCTTCTGAATCTTCACATGCCAGGACAGGAATAAATCATGAATATTCAAGACTATTTTCTAAACTGAGATGCATGTTACTGAATATCCCAAACTCCTCTTACATGACTGCAAGGGCATGTGCCATAGAAACTGTGTTTAAGATTCAAGGAGATTGTAATCTGGATCAATTGTATTTTCACTGTGACCACAAATAATGAAAAAATAATAATGGAAAGGAGCAATGTACTTCAGGGTTGTCAAGAAAGCATGTATTTTCTTCCCTTTACCTGCCTCTAAACTCTTCCTCTCTCTCCCCTCTTGTACTCCAATACACATTTTAAGATTGCAGGGAGGTGGAAATAATAGTTACATGAATTATGCTTTTCCTGAAGATGTTTGCATCATACATGTATAAATTGCAGAATATCTGGCTTTCTCTTTTGATCGTATTGCGTATTTTCATGATGCGTTATTCTAATTTTGCTCTTTGAACTATTACTGAAGGTCTGAAACATCTTTGCTAAACAGAATATATGTAGAAAGGATACTCTGTCTGTAACTGTGCCTCCTGAACTCCAATAGGTATGGTAACAAAAAATAACCTTGTGGTGAAGTCATCTGTGCTGGTGACTCACCCACAGGTTAGCTGCAATGACAATACAAGAGCCTCCATAATGTAAAAATAACATTTCAGCCTCAGTGGTTACTGGTAGCTACCAATAAACAGTAGGAATTGGAAAATGAATTGTGAAGAAAACAGGATTGATTTCTAATAGAACAGTGAGTGGGGTGGGCAAGAGAGGGAAATTATTATTGTGGTTTTGCTTCCTATTCCAATTATTTTAATTTTGTGATTTTTTTAATTTCAAATAATCACATATCTACCTGTACTTTACAGAGGTTTAAATACTGGAGTACTGTGTCCAGTCTGGTGCCCAATATTCAAGAAGGATATTGATAAATTGGAGAGGGTTCAGAGAACAGCCACAAGAATGATTCAAGGATTAGAAAACAAGACTTATAGTGATAGACTCAAACAGCTCAATCTATTTATCTCCACAAAGAGAAAGTTAAGGGGTGACTTGATTACAGTTTGTAAGTACACCTCTACCCCGATATAACGCGACCCGATATAACACTAATTTGGATATAACGCGGTAAAGCAGCGCTCCAGGGGGGCGGGGCTGCGCACACCGGCGGATCAAAGCAAGTTCGATATAACGCGGTTTCACCTATAACGCAGTAAGATTTTTTGGCTCCCGAGGACAGCGTTATATTGGGGTAAAGGTGTATCTACATGGGGAACAGATATTTAATAATGGACTCTTCAAGCTAGCAGGGAAAGGTATAACATGATCTAATGGATGGAAGTTGAAGCTAGACAGATTCACACTGGAAATAAGGAATTAAGTGAGAGTAATTAAGCATTGGAACAATTTATCGTGGGTCGTGGTGGATTCTCCATCACTGACAATTTTAAAACCAAGATTGGATGTTTTTCTAAAGGATCTGCTCTAGGAACTATGTTGGGGAAGTTCTATGGCCTGTATTATACAGAAGGTCAGACTAGAGCAGCGGTTCTCAAACTTCATTGCACTGCGACCCCCTTCTGACCACAAAAATTACTACACGACCCCAGGAGGGGGGACTGAAGCCTGAGCCTGCCTGAGTCCCACCACCCCAGGCGGGGGAGCCAAAGCCCAAGGGATGCAGCCCCAGGCAGGGGCCCTGTAACCTGAGCCCCACACCCTAGGGCTGAAGCCCTCGGGCTTTGACTTCAGCCCCAGTGGTGGGGCTTCTGCTTCGGCCCTGGGCGGTGGGGCTCGGGCTTTGGCTTTGGCACCAGCAAGGCTAATGCCAGCCCTGGTGACCCCATTAAAACAAAGTCACAACCCACTTTGGGGTCCTGACCCACAGTTTGAGAACTGCTGGACTAGATGATCACAATGTTCTCTTCTGCTGTTGGAAGCTATGAAATTCCCTTCATAACCTCCTTCTGTGTATATTAATACATATGTGGAGGTAAATGTAGATGGCAGGGAACTGGCTGTGACCTGCTGCAATTAAGGGACTATATTTTCTTTCTAACCCCCTAATGTGAGTGACCTATAACTTTCTGAACCTTTAGGGGATGACATTTTTCATTCTTGAATTCTGCCTGAAGGTGATTTGTTTCCTAAAGATTAAGCAAAAAAGGATCAGCTAGACATGAGTGAGTGAAGAATGAAAGAATATGCTCTTCCCCATATTAAAAATATATATATTGACAAAACCCTTTTTGAACAGCCCTACAGCTGAAAAAGCCTGAGGTAGAAAGTTGAAGTCCAGTTTGAAAATAGCCCTCATTGAGCGTCAGTGTATAACCATGATCTGGAAGAAACTGGTTTTTATCTGAAAATAATGTAATGAGTGTGACAGATATGATGCTTTGGAAACATGGAATATTCAAAGACTATTATAGTGGGCTGTGACAGATGTTATGGACATGTGGATAATTCAGAGACTTTATAAATGTTATGTGTATCTTTATGGTCTGGCCTGAGATTGTATTCCTGTTCTCACTGGGTGAGCTAAAGGATCATTTCCTACAGGAACCAAATTCACTGGGGGTAATTAATGCAAATCCCTAATGCAGGTAACAAGTCTGTGAAAGTTTTACCCCTGGAGACATAGCATATATTGGTTTGACCTGGTTCAAGAAGCCTACAAACAAAAAGGACTTGAGACTGTATAAAGTAGCTGCCCTGATCTGAGAGAGAGGTCACTTACACTCAATCCAAGAACTGACATGAAACGGTGACCAAGAGAGACAAACACTGCTGAAAGTGCCCGATGTACTTTAACCCTATCAGGGTTTCCATGAGGAAGATGGATGACTGCCTGGTAAGCTAGACCTGAATATAAGCTGTTTATTGTTTTATGCTATGTTTTCTCTGTAATGCTTTTGTTCTGAATAAGTAGCACTTTGCTTTATGCAAGCAGGCTGGTCACTGGTTAACCTAGGGTTACCATATGTCTGGTTTTTCCCAGACATGTCTGGCTTTTTGGTAATCAAACCCCCGTCCGGGGGGAATTTCCAAAAAGCCGAACATGTCCGGGAAAAATACTCCCTGGCTTACCTTAGAGCGGGCGCCAGGGGCTGCTGTGCTCCCTGACTCCTGGGCTCTGTAAGAGCGCCGAGCTGCCCGAGCACTACCGGCTTCGGGCAGCCCCCATGCCTCTGGACCCTGCGCCCCCGGCCGGGCACTTCCCCTCCCGGGCTCCGGGGGCTCCGGGTCCAGAGGCATGGGGGCTGCCCAAAGCCGGTAGCGCTCGGGCAGCTCGGCGCTTACAGAGCCCAGGAGTTCAGGGAGCACAGCAGCTGCTGAAGCCCGGGAGGGGAAGTGCCCGGCTGGGGGCGCAGGGTCCGGAGGCATGGGGGCTGCCCGAAGCCCGAGCGCTACCGGCTTCATGGTTTGCCGGGCAGCCTCCAGACCCTGCGCCCCTGGCTGGGTGCTTCCCCTCCCGGGATCCAGCTGCGCTGGGGAAGCACCGGCCGGGGGCGCAGGGTCTGGGGGCTGCCTGGCAAACCGTGAAACCGGTAGTGCTCGGGCATCCCTTTTCGCGTGGCTGGGAGGGAGGAGGGGGAATGCGGGGCGCTCAGGGGAGGGGGCGGAGTTAGGGCGGGGACTTTGGGGAAGGGGCGGAGTTGGGGCGGGGGCCAGGGGTGGGAAAGGGGCGGGGCCAGGGCCCTGTGGAGTGTCCTCTTTTTTTATTTTTTAAATATGGTAACCCTAGTTAACCCCCTCATTGCCCCTGAGAGAACAGGTCTGCAGGTGCTGAATTAAACTCAGACCTGCTGAGATAATCACACTGAATTGCAGGAGTCTGCAGTCTAAGCCCCCAGCTGGAGGGCCAGGATCCCTGGGATCTGTCCCTGAGAAGGGTGATGTGTAGAGGCCTGAGACCAAAGCAGCATGCCCTCAGAGAGGCCACAAATGGATCAGAGAAGCAGTTACCTTGGGAACTGTGACAATGAGCATGTACATATTATACGTATAGGTACATTGTGTGTACACACAAGCTCAGTTTCATAAGTGTGCCCCTAAGGAAGGTTTAGTTGTGCCTAGGTAACTTAGCCATACTAAGTCCTCTGAATTACTGACAATAACTAGGACTACCTTGAAAGCAATTCAGGTTAAAATGGCTTTCTCCCCACTCAAGCTAGGATAAGGCACATTGGATTAGGAGACAGAAAGGCCTGAGTTCTGTTCCCAACTCTCCTTAAAAATTCTCTCCACTACATAACATTTATGTATTTTGACATTTGTACATATAAGAACACTTATACCAGTTTCTAGTCACCTTACACTAGTCCATATATTTTTCAGCAAAGTAGATTTACAGCTTTCTATCTCTACAGTGCTGCAAAATGACATTGGTGAGTTCATCTGAATTATTCCAAACTCATTTATCCTATCCTGTAATATAGATTTTATTTGTGGGCTCGGTTTTTCCATGTTAATCTCAGAACACTACAATTTCCTTGCATAAGATATTGGATATACTTGTATTCATTTAGATTTAAGCACAACTAACATCTTAATGCATTTCTGTTCTATTTCTAGCTTTAATTAATGTTTCTGTCTGAGTGGATCTTCTAGTTAAGAGAATATTGGTTCTTAAATGCACCAGCCAGTTTTTCATCCATTCCAAATAGCTAAATAACATTTGATCAAACTTTGTCTGGTCTCTGATGGCTTCTCTAATATAAAGAACAGATGCAAAGGGTTTGATGATTGTCTTTCTGGCAGTGTTCCTGAATATTTTTATCTAACATTTTAGTTATCAATATTCCTTCAGCAGAAAGGCTTTCAACAATGGAAAGCTGAAATCCATTCCTAAGGATCATCTGTTACTGGAGATAGATGGGTCTTCCTGATTGCTCCCACAGTAATTCCCCATTTTTTAAGTACACCCATGCTAGTTTAGTCATTTTGCTGAATTCAAAACATGTTTTTCTATAGTTAACATATTCATTGTCACATATCATGATTGCTTTGTAGAACGTTTTCTGTGGGCTTGTGTTTTACAGGAAAGAGATGTTTCAAATGAGTAGCTACAGGGATTTCACACACATTATCCAAGAAGTTCTTGGAATGTATTGGGGAAATTTTTTTAGTTCAGAAGGTGGAGAAAGCTGCTAGGGGAGAGGCTGTTCTAGATTTGTTTTTGATAAATAGGGAAGAACTGGTTGAGAATTTGAAAATGGAAGGCAACTTGGGTGAAAGTGATCATGAAATGGTAGCGTTCATGATTCTAAGGAATGGTAGGAGGGAAGACAGCACAATAAAGATAAGGGATTTCAAGAAGGCAGACTTCAGCAGACTCAAGGAGTTGGTAGGTAAGATCCAATTGGAAGTAAATCTAACTGGAAAAACAGCTCAAGGGAGTGGACAATTTTTCAAACAGACATTATTAAGGGCACAAGAGCAAACTATCCCACTGCGTAAGAAAGATAGGAAGTATGGCAAGAGACCAGCCTGGCTTAACCAGGAGATCTTCAATAATCTAAAAATCAAAAAAGAGTCCTACAAAAAGTGGGAACTAGGTCAAATTACAAAGGATTAATATAAACAAATAACACACGTATGTAGGCACAAAATTAAAAAGGCCAAGCACAAAACGGGATTAAACTAACTAGAGACATAAAAGGCAACAAGAAAACATTCTATAAATACATTAGAAGCAAGAGGAAGACCAAGGACAGGGTAGGCCTGTTACTCAATGAGGAGGGGAGGAACAATAACAGAAAATGAGGAAATGGCATTAGTGCTAAATGACTTTTTTGTTTCAGTTTTCACCAAAAAGGTTAGTAGCAATTGGACGTTTAACATAGTGAATGCCAGTGAAAAGGAGGTCAGATCAGAGGCTAAAATAGGGAAAGAACAAATTAAAAAAATTAGACAAGTTAGATGTCTTCAAGTTGGCAGGGCCTGATGAAATACATCCTAGAATACTCAAGGAGCTGACTGAGGAGTTATCTGAGCCATTAGTGATTATCTTTGAAAAGTCACAGAAGACTGGAGAGATTCCAGAAGACTGGAAAAGGGCAGATACAGTGCCAATCTATAAAAAGGAAAATAAGGACAGCCCGGGGAGTTACAGACCAGTCAGCTTAATTTCAGTACCCAGAAAGATAATGGAGTACATAATTAAGCAATCATTTTGCAAACACCTAGAAGATAATAAGGTGATAAGTAATGGTCAGCATGGATTTGTCAAGAACAAATCATGTCAAATCAACCTAATAGTTTTCTTTGACAGGGTAACAAGCTTTGTGGATAGGGGGGAAGTGGTAGATGTGGTATATATATTGACTTTAGTAAGACTTTTGATACTGTCTTGCATGACCGTCTCATAAATAAACTAGGGAAATACAACTTAGATGGAGCTACTATAAAGTGGGTGCATAACTGGTTGGAAAACTATTCCCATAGAGTAGTTATCAGTGGTTCACAGTCAAGCTGGAAGGGCATATCGAGTGGGGTCCTGCAGGGATCAGTTCTGGGTCCAGTTCTGTTCAATATCTTCATCAATGACTTAGATAATGAGATAGAGAGTACACTTACCAAGTTTGTGGACGATAACAAGCTGGGAGGGATAGCAAATGATTTTGGAGGATAGAATTAAAATTCAAAATGATCTGGACAAACTGGAGAAATGAAACTTTACTATGCAGAAGAAAAATGCTACATGAAACCATCTTAATTTAAACAAAACAAGCACAAGAACAGTTTCCTTACCTTATCAAATCTTTTTTTTAAACTTTCCCTATATTTTTAGTAGTTTACATTTAACACAGTACTGTACTGTATTTGCATTTTTTTTTCTCTTTTGTCTCTGATGCTGCCTGATTGCATACTTCCAGTTCCAAATGAGGTGTGTGGTTGACTGGTCAGTTTGTAACTCTGATGTTCATAATTCTGAGGTTCTACTGTAGTGGAAATTGGAGAGAAACACTAGTTATCAGGGACTTTCTGACCAGGGAGATAATGTAGGACTTTTTGGAGAGGGAGGGCATCAAATGTGGAGGCAGGATCCAACCAGAAATCACTGTGGAAGGAAGGACAGAGTTTGTGTAACAATTGTTAGACTAAAACAGAATTGTCTGAGGCCGAAAGAACATGGGTTTGAGACTCTCATTTCTCATTGATGCAGTTGACTGGCTGAGTAGGTCTAATCTGCAAAATGACTATATTACTATGTCCTGATAGACATGATCTGTACAGTTGATAGACACTCGTTCATGTTGGGGGCTGAACTACCATGGGGAGTTTAGTAAGCATCTATGTTTCAGGGATACACAATTCTTCCAGGATCTAACAAGTGTGCAGAGGGAGTGTGCATACCACACCTTCCAGGAGGAAGGTAAAGCATGCCTCTCCCATGAATGCTGCCCTATGGGTGGCTAATGATTCAGGAGGTGCTAAAGTCATGCCTGGACTAGGAAATTAGATCTTGTTGTAAAATTTGTTAATTAACATGATTTTAAAGAGGACTTTGCCCCTCATGTCGTCTCATGTAGACTTGGAAAGTCATGTTTCAAATCACATCAGCTGATCATAGTCATCCGTAGGGTTGACTATAAACCACTGGAAGTAGATAATGGAAACAGATTAACTATAGTTAAGGATAAGATTTTGTCATGGTTATTTTTAGTAAATGTCACAGACAGGTCATGAGCAATAAACAAAAATTCATGGAAGACCGTGACCTGTCTATGACTTTGCTGCTGCAGCTCCATGGTTTACCCTGCCACCATGGTGGCTGGGAGCTGTGGGGTTCCCTGTCTACCCGCAGTAGCTGGAAGCTGCAAGGGGGGCCCCTCCAACCACAGTGGCTGGGAGCTGCAGGATAACCATATTTCCCAAAGAGAAAATGAGACACCCCCAGCCACTCGCCCGAGGCGTCCCCCTCCCCATGCTGTCACCTGTCACTGGAACCCTGCCAGGGACCTGCTGGCTGCCAGCTCCAGAGTCTTGCAGCCCCTGGGGCTGAAGCAAACAATGTCAGGGAGGTCTCTGGAAGTCAGGGATTCTGTGACTTCCACGGCCTTCGTGACATAAACGTAGCCATAACTATAGTCATTGCACAGTAGCACTAACAGACACCATCAGACACTATTTCAAAAACATTTTATAATTAGGCATTAACAGACCAGGAAGACATTAGGCTTGTCACAGCTTATTGTATTTGTCGTGTTTAATGTAAGTAGGCAGCTGCAATACAAACCCTGTGGTTTACAAAGGTAATCATTTTAAAGAAGTATTGGGCTAATACTCAAAACAGTTGGGTTTCAGGTTGGAGCAAATGAGTCATTGCTACAGTCAAAGATAATAGCTGAAAAAGGAAAGGGATTTTTCACAAGGGCCTTTTTTAATAGACTTAACTGGGTCTCTGAAATGATAGAGCTCAATATATGGCACATGCCCTCTTTGCTAGATGGAAGATAAGGTTTGATTCTTGAATAATAAAGTGGAATGAAGGGTATCTTTCATGCTAATTGTAAGTAAAGCCTGTGCAATATTCCCCAATTATAAAGTGCTGTAGAAATCTATTCTTTCTTTCTATGATGTGTGTGACTGACCTGGTTGAGCTCCCCCAGCTGAACAAACAAGGCTGCTGTGTTTGGTTCCCAACACCAGCTCCTGTGTGCCTCTAAGGGTACGTCTACACTACCCGCCGGATTGGCGGGTAGTGATTGCTCTATCGGGGATCGATTTATTGCGTCTAGTGTAGACGCGATAAATAGATCCCTGATTGCTCTGCCGTCGACTCCTGTACTCCACCATGGTGAGAGGCGGAAGCAGAGTCGACGGTGGAGCGGCGGCAGTCGACTCCACACCGTGAGGACGTGAGGTAAGTCGACCTAAGAGACGTTGATTTCAGCTATGCTATTCTCGTAGCTGAAGTTGCGTATCTTAAGTCGATCTCCCTCCCTCCCCCAGTGTAGACCAGGCCTAAGGCTACTAAGTCTGAGCAGCATCCAGGCAACTGTCTCTGGCCTCTCAGGCTCATTCCCAGGGTGCAGACACCCTGTCTACTACCCCTTCTCAGAAGGGAGACCCCCCAACAGTCCAGCTGCCCTAGATGCTAAGGCCAGTGCTAAACCCACCCAAGTCTATTATTATAGACCACCGAAATCAGGAAGAGGAAGTGGATGAGTCATTCTACATGCAGCTAACAAGATTAGCTAACACACATGAGCTAGTATTAATGTTGGAAGACTACTGCAGCAAAACATAATATGTTCTGCAAATTCTTAGCATGTGTAGGGGACAGTTTTCTGATTGAGAAAGTTGATGAAACAACTAGGGGGTCATCCATTTTGGATCTGTTTTTGACCAATAGGAATGAATGAGTTGTGAATGTGAAGGTGGTCAGGAGCTTGGAAGAAAGTGATCATGATCTGATAGAATTCAAGATCCTATTGAAAAGAGGATACGAGAACGGCAAAACAAGGACACTGGACTTCAGAGGGGTACATTTCAACCAACTTAGAGAAACAGTAGGCAAGGTCCCATGGAAAGACCAATTAAGAAGAAAAGGAGTCAAAGAGGACTGGCAGTTTCTAAAAGATGTAATACTGTACTAGAGGCTCAACATCAAGCTATTCCAATGCAGAAGAATGATAAGAGTCACAGGAGGCCAGTGTGACTGCACATGGAGCTTTTTAGCTATCCCCAAACCAAAAGGGATACATGGGAATAGCACAAGTGTGTGGGGACAAAATCAGGAAAGCCAAGGCCAAGAATGAGTTACAGCTGGCAATGAATGTTAGAGACAACAAGAATGGGTTCCTTTAAATATGACAGACAAAAAAGAAAGATCAAGGACAGTGTGTGTCCACTGCTCAATGTAGATGGTGAGCTGATAACGGAAGATGATAGGAAGGCAGAGCAGCTCAATGCCTACTTTGCTTCAGTCATCTCACAAAAAATAACATGACCGGATGACTACCAAAGTTACTATAGACAATAAAGGGGAAGGGATGCAGATCAGGATAAGTAAAGAACACGTCAGAGATCGTCTAACCAATTTGAATAAATTAAAATCAGCAGGGCCTGATGCTATTCACCCAAGGGTACTGAAGGCATTAGCTGAAGAAATCTCAGAGCCATTGGCAATAATAATATTTGCAAAGTCATGGATGACAGGAGAGGTCCTGGAAGACTGGAGAAGGGCTAATGTAGTGCCCATCTTTAAAAGGGGGGGAAAGGTGGAGACGGGGAATATAGACCAGTCAGCCTGACTTCGATACCTGGGAAGCTACTAGTGCAATGTATAAAACATTAAATTTGCAAATAACTGAAGGCTGAAGGGGTGATCACTAGCAGCCAGCATAGATTTACCAAGAGCAAATCATGCCAAACCAGCTTGATTTCCTTCTTTGACAGGATAACTGTTTTGGTGGAGAGGGGGCATGTGGTGGTCATAATATATACCTGGACTTCAGCAAGGCTTTTGACACAGTCCCCCATATGGCATTCTGATAAGTAAGCTGGAGAAATGAGGACTTGGCAGAACTGCCATTAAGTGGATACGTTAAGTGGATACTAAGAGTAACTGTTAATGGAATGATGTCAGATTGGAGGAAGTCTCAAGTGGGTTCCACAAGCAGGAGTGGCAGAAGCTCCCTAAAAGTGTGGGGGGGGGCACTTACCCCCCATGACGCCTCTTCCCCTGAGGCCCCACTCCCGTGCCACCTCTTCCCCCAGACCCTGCCCCCTGTTTGCTTCTCCAGCCCCCCTGCCATCGCTCACCCTTACAGCTGGTAAAAAGTGATGGGGCCATGGCCCCTAGCCGCCCCATTCCGGCACCCCTATCCACAGAGATCTGTTCTGGGTCCGGTGTTTTATAACATCTGTATTGATGACCTGGATGTATGATACTGATCAAATTTTCAGATGACACAAAGCTAGGGGTGTTGCCAACACTTTGGAGGATAGAACTAAAATTCAGAAGGATCTTGATAAATTGGAGAACTGGGCTATAGATAAGAAAATTAAATTAAAGACATAAGGTACTACAACTAGGGAAGAAAAACCAAATGCACAAATACAGAATGCTGAAAAGGATCTGGGAATAGTGGTAGATCACAACCTCAACATGAGTCAGCAATGCGATGCTGTTGCAAAAAAAAAAAAAAAAAGCAAATGCAATTTTAGGTTGCATTAACAGAGGCATAGCATGTAAGTCACAGGAGGTAATAGTCCCACTCTACTCGGCACTGCTTAGGCCTCCGCTGAAGTCCTGTGTCCAATTTTTGTCACCAATGTAAGGAAAAGATGTACATAAAGGATCCAGAGGCACGTGACAAAGACCGTCAAAGGGATGGAATGCAAGCCATATGAGCAAAGGCTGAAGGAACTGAGTATGTTTGATTTGGAAAAGAGGAGATTAAGGGGGGACATGATAGTGGTCTTCAAATACTTGAAAGGCTGCCATAAAAAAGATGGAGAAAAGTTGTTCTCTCTTGCCACAGAGGGCAGGACAAGAGGCAATGGGTTCTACAGCATAGCAGATTTAGATTAAATCTCAGGATTTAGATTAAATCTCTCACTTTCTAACTGTAAGACAATGGAACAGACTACTAAAGGAGGTTGTGGAAGCTCCTTCACTAGAGGTTTCAAAAGGAGGCTGGATAGCCATCTATCTTGGATGGTGTAACCACAACAAATCCTGCATCTTGGCAGGGGGTTAGACTAGATGACCCTTGCAGTCCCTTCTAACCCTATGATTCTAAGTCTCCCCAGAAGCTTAAGCACACCCTTTCCCAGAGCTCCACCCCCCCTCCCCCCAGGTATTCCAGTTTACAGGTTAAACCTTTGAGGGTACACAGTAGCAGAGCCAGGTTTTGTAACTAAAGGGAACCGGGGTGTGATGAGTCATTGGTGGCCATTTTTCAACTGAAAAATATGTTTCAAAAGGTGACATATATACACCTAAAGGATACTGGGTGAGGGACAACTGCCCCTTCTGCCCTCTCTGGGTTCTGTCACTGGGGCCTCATGACAGTTACAGCAATGAAATCAGAGGTTTTGCAAAGTAAGTTCTTACACACACACACACACACACACACACACACACACACACACACACTTACTTTATTCCTAATGAAAGCCTAGAGATTTACAGATCCATGCAAAAGCAACAAAAGCTGCATGTGCAAACCCTCCAGTGTTCTCACCACTTTAAGAGCCCTTTGGGTTTTTGGTCAGTCCTCTCAGGAACCCAAGACTCTCCTTCTCAGCCTTCAGGTTCTCACTCCCTTCCCCTGCAACAAACAAGCTCTTCCTAGCTTGTTCAGGTCCAGTGGTCAACAGCTTCCCCCTAGGTCAGAGAGCATGACCCTTTTAACAGCAGCATCTAACACCTCTTTCTTTGTTCTCCTCTTCTGCTGGAGAATTTCAATTGCTCCAACCCACCTCCCTGCAGACACGCTCGGGAGAAACCAGTTTCATTTAGCTTGGCTAACCTCTTTAGCAAATTCATTGTTCTTCCACGGCAGAGTCATTCCATATTAACCACTCTTGCTTGTCCTGTAGCTGCTTCCAGACAGTATGTGTGATATGTGACATGGTCACTGTAAACAAATGGCTGATTCAATATACACTGAGGGTTAGGGTGACGAGAGAGTTTGGAAAATCAATCAGAATTCATATGCTGTACATAGATTCCCCAAACCATCACAGTCTGGGGAATGAGTTTGAGTTTAACATAGTATTCTAACAACTTTTCTTCATGGAGATGTTAAGATCATTTGCAGGAAGCTTGAGCTCAGCAGTCAAGAAAAATTGCCAGCTGATCTTAATGAGCAGTAGAATCAAGCTATATATAGTAAACTTTCCCAAACAGTAAGTAACATGAGGATAATGTTATTCAGCAAGCTGCCTTTAAAACAAGATAAGCTCTTGATTTACTGTTATGACCAGAGGTGGTTATTGTTAAATTATTTTTAAGAGATCATGGTTTGGAGCTAGATATTATGGCATCTGATCAAAGTACTGCAGTTATGCTGGGTTTTTTTTATTGAGATGAGCAATATAATCTTTTTTCCCTATCACATTTCAAAAGTTCTAATTTCATTTTAGTGCTTGTAGAGGGTTTTTTTTTTCATTTAAGTTACTGTCAGATACAACTTGTGAAAGGTTGGCATAGAGCCCACAATCCAACCCCAGTCATGTGGGTTCAGGGTTCTGTCACTAGTGCTTGGCATTCCTTGCTCTTGCAAAGCTCAGACCAGGCTGTGCAAATTTCCTGAACCTGGGCTGATGCTTTATGCCCAGTCATACCACTTCACAGCTTGCCTTCAGCTGCACAACTTTCTTGGCCCGATTACTTAACTTTCAATATCTTTGGGATGAGTTGAGGGAAGAGAAGAAGGTTCATGTGGAACGCAAACACCCAAGTGTTGCTGGCACAGAGGTGCCCGAGGCAAAGCAACAGGGGTTCGTTGCCCGGCGTGCTTCGCGCCAATAAACACACCGGGGTGGAGAAACAATCAAAGGTTTATTTGAGATCTCAAAGTGGTGCAAGGAGACAGGCAAATCTCAAATCGAGCACACAGAACAAAGCAGCTTCTCTCTTCTTATACTTTACAATCAAGCCCCCCCCCCCTACTCCCCCTCCCCGCTCTACCGAAGACATGTTCATACATTTAAGCCGTTAAGTCATTCTAGGGCTATAAATCTAGCTTGTTAGTAACATTCCTCTAAACAATCATTGGGTCCTATTTACTCTAGTTTACCACCTCTCCTCCAGCTAGAAACATGCAAACCTCATCATTATTGCTTAGGACCTGGTTATAAGCAAGGTCGTAATAGGTAACTGGCTATTTACACATTCCAATTCCTGTCCTTGGCTCTTGAGGCCGCTTAGAATTAAACATGGAAGAACAGAGTTTAAACATGGAAGAACTCTGGTTCATATATAGGCCTAATGACGTCATCAGTTCCCTCCTTTGAGAATACTCAACAAACTTTTGGCTGAGTTTTCTCATATTCTGTAGACAAGATACGATTGAGTGCCATAGAGCTGGGGTTCTCAATGAGAGGGTATGCTGGGATTTCTGGGGAACGGGGGGCACAAAGCTTACGGAGGAGCAATTTAAAACAAGCAATCAGGAGGAGGGTGACTAGGCACAGTACCACACCTGTGAGGAGGAGACGCACAAGGCTATTTCCCAGTCCTCCTAGGTTGGGCAACCAACTCCAAAGGGAATCGAAACCTGTGGGTTCCCTTTCCTGAGCCTTCCACTGCTCAAAAGCCTGTTCGGCTGACAGGACGTGCTTGTTAATGTCCTGTGAGTTTTCTGGGACATAAGTACAACATTCACTCCCAATAAGGGCACACACTCCGCCCTGGGAGGCTAAAACATAATCTAAGGCCTGTCTGTTTTGCAGGGACAGCAACCGGAGCTGGTAAAGCTCTGAATTAAGGCTTTTCTCTATGGCCAAGGTCTCATTGGCATACTTGGTGAGAAACACAGAGAGCCTACGATAAAATTGAGCCAGGCGTCCCACCCCATAGGATGGGAGAAAGATCATACCCAATCTGTCTCCTTCTGTAATGGGCTCTGGGGTGGCATACAAAGATCTATGCTGCCTAGGGCGGCCAGGGGGCAGTTTAGGGAAAACACGAAGGGGAGGGGCAAGATATCCTAGGTAGCAGCTTCCATACCACCGATGCGGCAGCCACTTATAGGCAGAGGTACCGCAAATATAAAAGGAGTGGCCATTCCCTACCAAGCCATTATAACCGCTACTCCACTTATTTGCTTGTCTGGCATTCAACGATCCGAGCCAGGCGGTAGAGTTGGATTTGCCTTTAACATAGACAGGGATGGAAGTGTCACTGTCAGGGGATAAATAATACTGACAGGTGCTATTCCCAGCAAACCAGGTGTGATTGCTGGACTTAAACTGTCGATAGCACACCAAACCAGGGGCCACTGGCCGCAACCTAATAGGGGAAGGGATATACGTTGAGTTGGCCTGCGGCTTCCAGGGGTCGTCCCTTAACGCATACTGGGACTCAATGGTACAGTTCTGTGACAAGGGGGTACCTGAGACATTTTTCCCCTCTACTGAACCATCCCCAACAGATATCTGACCAATTCTGGGGAACTACCCTCCAGGGTAACCCTTCAGCATGGTGCGGGATTTGGGAGCATACCCAGCAGTTGGAGAGGTTAAACTCTTGGGCAAAGCAAACCTTCAGGGACTCATATGTATTTGTCTCTAAGTTAGTAGGGATTCCTTTCCATCCCGCATGTGCCTGGGGGGAAACGGGAGTTAACAAGAGGAGTGTCTCTATGGCAAAGAGCACCACTGTGGCAGACCCTAGACCTGAACCCATATTGGGCAGGTGACCCTAGGGCCTAACAATCACAATTCCCCAAATACCCACAAAATAACAATTACTAATAGCAAGCAGATTAAAAACAACAGGGACCAGGCCACCAGGTTAGGCCGGCCCTGTGAAAATAAACACAACCAACGCTCAGAGGTCTCGCGGGGAGTGCGCTGTGACTGTCCAAAGAGAGCACAGGGCATTCCCAGCAGACACTATTGTCGCCTGAATAACAGCTTAAGTCCCAGATCGTCGCTGGCAGTCTTCTCTGCAGGCTGGACGGTCCACCGTTCAGGAGCAGGCACCGCTTTCAGGCGAGAGTGATGAATCCAGTTCTTGTGTCCCTCAACCTTTGCCGCTGTATGGGAGACCAGCAGGACGGTGTGAGGTCCCTTCCACTTCTCTTGGAGAGGCTCGTCCTTCCAGGTCCGAACGAGTACGGAGTCACCTGGCTGCAAGGAGTGGATCGGGGCATCCAGCGGGAGAGGCTGCAAATCTTTGGTATACCTGTGGAGAGAACAAAGAACAGCAGACAGAGAGCACATGTACTGAGATAAGAAACCACACCCCATTTCCCACTCCCCTGCCAGAACCGGTGTACCATTCATAGGCCATGCCCTTCCAAACATAATCTCGAAGGGACTGAGCCCTAACCTGCCCTTAGGGAGAGCGCGAATGCGGAGCAAAACAAGGGGCAAAGCATCAGGCCACTTAAGGGAAGCCTCTTGGCAAACCTTTGAGAGGTGCCGCTTAAGAGTCTGATTTGTACGCTCCACTACCCCACTGGCCTGCGGTCGCCATGGCGTGTGAAGCTTCCAGGGGATCTGTAGGGCATCTGATATCTTCTGAACGACTTGGGATGTGAAGTGTGTTCCATTATCAGATTCCATCCACTGGGGGAGCCCGAAGCGAGGAATGATCTCCTTGACAAATTTGAGAGCCATTGTCTTGGCAGTGTTGTTACGACATGGAAAGGCCTCAGGCCATCCGCTGAATCGATCCACCAAGACAAGGAGGTATCTGAATCCTTGGGTCCGGGGGAACTCAGTAAAATCTATTTGCCAAACCAGTCCCGGGCCTGGGGTAGGCTCCAGAGTGGCTGGCAACACTGACACTCCAGGTCGAGGGTTGTTCTTCTGGCAGACTAAACATTCAGCCTGCACCTGGGAGGCCAGAGGCCTAAGTCCAGAGGTTAAAAAATATTTACCCATTAGCTGAGAGAGAGCCTCTCTTCCTGCGTGAGTGGTTTGATGTAGCCGCTGCAACACCGGCCGAATTAGGCCCTTTGGTAATAGGATCTTTCCTTCCAGAGAGTGGAACCACCCCTCTTTTTCCTGGAGACCGAGCCTGCCTGCCAGGTTCCTTTCTTCGCCAGAGTACTGAGGGGTCGGGAGCTCCCCCACTGATGGGATGAGGGCATGCATATGGGCATCTTCAGCTTCCAGTGGTTCCAGGGTAGCAGCTCGCTTGGCCTCCCTATCCGCTCTAGCATTACCTCTGGCCACATCCTGCTCTTCCTTCTGATGAGCCTTGCAGTGTACCACTGCTACTGCTGAGGGGAGCTGCACCGCTTCTAACAGCCGGAGAATCTGGGATCCATGTTTGACAGGAGAGCTTTGAGCTGTCAACATTCCTCGTTGCTTCCATAGACCAGCATGGGCGTGTAGTACTCCAAAGGCATATCTGGAATCAGTAAAAATGTTAACTCTTTTCCCTTTTGACAGTTCAAGTGCACGGGTTAAGGCTACCAATTCAGCCAGCTGGGCTGATGTCCCAGCAGGTAAACCCTCTGAGGAAAGATTAAAGAGGCTAGGACTCTTCAGTTTGGAAAAGAGAAGACTAAGGGGGGACATGATAGAGGTATATAAAATCATGAGTGATGTTGAGAAAGTGGATAAGGAAAAGTTATTTACTTATTCCCATAATACAAGAACTAGGGGTCACCAAAAGAAATTAATAGGCAGCAGGTTTAAAACAAATAAAAGGAAGTTCTTCTTCACGCAGCGCACAGTCAACTTGTGGAACTCCTTACCTGAGGAGGCTGTGAAGGCTAGGACTATAACAATGTTTAAAAGGGGACTGGATAAATTCATGGTGGCTAAGTCCATAAATGGCTATTAGCCAGGATGGGTAAGAATGGTGTCCCTAGCCTCTGTTCGTCAGAGGATGGAGATGGATGGCAGGAGAGAGATCACTTGATCATTGCCTGTTAGGTTCACTCCCTCTGGGGCACCTGGCATTGGCCACTGTCGGTAGACAGATACTGGGCTAGATGGACCTTTGGTCTGACCCAGTACGGCCTTTCTTATGTTCTTATGTTCTTATGTTCTGCTTCCACAGTTTCGTGGACAGATACAACAGCATAGCCAGCCCTCCTTTGCCCATTTACAACTGTACTACTGCCGTCCGTATACCACTCATAATCAGCATTCAGGAGGGGTTGATCTTTTAAGTCTGGGCGGCTGGAGTATTGAGCATCTATGACCTCCAAACAGTCGTGTTCCTGCTCCTCTGTCTCCGGTAACAAGGTAGCTGGGTTAAGGGAGGGACAGGTCTGTAAGGTAACTTCAGGATTTTCTACAAGCTTTGCCTGATACCGAGCTACCCGAGCCTGGGTAAGCCAGAGACCACCCTTAGTATCCAGCAGGGCTTGAACCATATGGGGAGTATACACTTGCACAGTTCCCCCCAGTGTCAGTTTCTCAGCTTCCCCAAGCACTAAGGCAGTTGCTGCGACCGCTCGCAAACATGCTGGCCATCCCTTAGCAACTTGATCCAGCTGTTTAGAGAAATATGCCACAGGACGTTTCCAGGTGCCTAATAACTGAGTAAGCACTCCCAGGGCCACACCTTTTCTTTCATGCACATACAATTGGAATGGCTTAGTGAGGTCGGGCAAACCAAGGGCTGGGGCTTCCATCAGTTTCCTTTTTAAAACCTTAAATGCTTTGTCGGCTTCTGAGGACCAGTAAAAGGGGTCATGATCCGCTCCCTTAACACATTCATACAAGGGTTTAGCCCACAGTCCAAACTCTGGGATCCAAATCCTACAGAAGCCTGCCATACCCAGAAATGCCCTGAGCCATTTACGATTGCTTGGGATAGGAATTTGGCAGATAGCTTCCTTTCTTTCATTTGAAAGCTGACGTTCCCCCTGCCTTATGTAAAATCCTAAGTAGAGTACTTCTGGAAGGGCAATTTGAGCCTTACTCTGTGCTACTCGATATCCTCGGAGTCCAACAAAGTTCAGGAGACTCACAGTGGCTTTAAGGCAAAAGGTTAGACTCACAGCAGCAATTAACAAGTCATCCACATATTGCAGGAGGAGGACTTTGTCCTCCTCCAAGTCTCTAGCCAGGGCCTGGCTGAAAAGGGTGGGGGAATTTTTAAATCCCTGGGCCAGCACTGTCCAGCAAAACTGCTTTCTAACCCTCCTTCTGTCCTCCCACTCAAAGGAGAAAATCTCCTGTGACTGGGGGTCAACCGGAATCGTGAAGAAAGCATCCTTTAAATCCAGGACTGAAAAATGGGTGTACTGCCCCCCTATAGAGGCCAACAATGTATACGGATTGGGAACAAGGGGATGTAGAGTCTTAACCCGCTCATTAACTGCCCTCAGGTCCTGGACCAGCCGGTATGTACCATTGGGCTTTTGTACAGGCAAGATAGGAGTGTTCCAAGCTGACTGGCATTCTCGAAGTACCCCGCACTTTAGGAACTGGTCTATAGTTTCCTGCAGTCCCTCTCTGGCTTCCTTTTTGATTGGATACTGCTTGATTCGCACTGGACCTTTTCCTGGCAAAAGCTGAACAGTAATAGGAGTATGATGGGCTGCCTTTCCTGGGATCCCTGATGCCCATACCAGAGGAAAAACCCGCTTCTCCCACTGACTCCACTCTGGGGCTTGCATAGCTGAGGGCTCAATTGCAAGTGTCATTATCCAGGCATTCTCTGGGGGTAAGGTGAGGCTTATTTCATCTTGAGTGAAATGCAGGGTAGCACCTAAGCGACAAAGCAGGTCCCGTCCCAATAGAGGCGTTGGACAATCGGGGAGGTAAACCAGTTTGTGAGATAGAGTTCTGTTCCCCAAAGCACATTCCGCTGGGGCATATACTGGGCACTTAGTTCCTTTCCCTGTTGCTCCCACCACAGTGAGGGAATCTGCCACAGGCAGCTGAAGGGGTTGGTTTACAGCAGTTCGTGCAGCTCCAGAGTCTATTAAAAAGTCTATGTCTGAATCTCCCACCCGCATTTTTACTCGGGGTTCCGGGGGCAGGATAGTCCGTCTCCCCTGACACCCCTATTCTTGATCCTCTGCTGCCATCATAGGGGTACCTTCCCTTTCAGGGCACTCATTTTTCCAATGTCCCTCCTTTCGGCATATGGCACACTGATTGCGACCCAGACGCCTTTCCTGTAAGCCAGGGCGCCCACGCCCACGTCCTCTCATTCCCCGGCCTCTTCCACCTTCCTGAAATCTTCCCCTGCCACCAGCCTGTACTGCTGCAACCATCATTTTCACTTGCCTCTTTTCCTTTTCTCCTTCCCTAAGGCTGTAAGCCCTGTTTGCAGTTTCCAGAATCTGTGCCATTGTCATGCCCATCAAATCCTCCTTTTTCTGCAGTTTCCTTTTAATATCAGGGGCAGCACGGCTGGTAAAGATACCCTTTATAATTGCCTCAGTAGCCTGATCATCGGGGTTTGCATTAGTAGTTTGCCTGATGGTATCCCGAATACGCTGCAGAAAAGCAACCGGACTCTCTTTTGGCTCCTGTACTAGCTCATATGGCTTAGCCCAATTGTTATGTCGGACAGCTGAGTGTCGGAGACCATGTAATAGGAGCTCCTTGTATACAGTGAGAAGGGTGAAATCCGCCGGCACATTGGGATTCCACTGGGGGTCTGCTGTAGGGACCTGAGCTGCAGCAACAGGGACGTTTGCTGCATCTGCCTCATGTCTACGCTGTGCCTCCTCCCGTGCCTTAGACACAACCTGATTTCGCTCCACCTCAGACAGCAGGGTCCGCATAAGGACATTACAGTCATCCCAGTCAGGCTTATGACTAGCCAGACACCCTTCAAAAACCGAGATAAACTTGCTTGGATTCGTAGAGAATTCTCCTGCCTGTGTCTTAAAAGCTGCCAGATCCACCGGATTAAAAGGCACATGGGTGTAAACCTGCATTGTAGTGGCTCGGCGATTATCTGCTCCAGGACGGGCTATCCGAGTCTCAGTAATCAATGGATAGAATCCCACCGAGGGGGCAATCTCTGGGACCTGAGGCACCCTGTCTTTATATG
This sequence comes from Emys orbicularis, assembly GCF_028017835.1. Classification (NCBI taxonomy): domain Eukaryota; kingdom Metazoa; phylum Chordata; order Testudines; family Emydidae; genus Emys; species Emys orbicularis. Next base: position 46,455,831 of record NC_088684.1, on the reverse strand, counting down.
GTGGGGGTGTTGGAGCCGAAGGGGACACCGACTCTGCCATTACAACCGGGGGAGGGTTCTGGGGACTAACAGTAGTTACTACCGAACCTGTCGGAGTCAAATTACACCTTTGCAAAAGATCTGACCTATTTCTTAACAACATAAACAACTGTACATACATATGTTCATTCCATTTACCCGTTCGCTGACAAAACAAAAGCAATTGAAGGATCGTATTATAATTAAGTGATCCCTCCGGTGGCCACCTTTCCTGGTCCTCTAGCTGATATTGAGGCCAGTCTACTGTACAGAATCTTTTCAGTTTACTTTTAATCAACGGATCTGATCCAAACACTTTCCAGTTCACCAGAATGCATTCTAAGGGTGTACACCTTGCCCTGCCTGCAGTACTCTGCCCCTGCCCCATATTAGGGAGACTCTGGGCGTCCCCAAGTCAAAACAGGTAGACACTGGGCGTCCCCAGGTCAAGACAGATAAAGTCCCCACTGGACTGTTCCTACCTTATCCACAGGACCGGTTCCCCACCGTCGCCCGCAGCTGCTTCTCCACTACTCAAGTGCGTTGCACCGTTGTGCCCTCCGGGGTCGAGCAAACCACGTCTCCGCCGAGGCCCCCGATGAAGTCACCGGTGCGCGCTGGGCGTCGGTCGTCGCCGTAGTCCGTCGGCCTCCGAGAGGGGTCCGGGCAAGGCTAAATTTCAGCCTCGAGCCCACCCAGGGACGCCAAGACTGTTGCTGGCACAGAGGTGCCCGAGGCAAAGCAACAGGGGTTCGTTGCCCGGCGTGCTTCGCGCCAATAAACACACCGGGGTGGAGAAACAATCAAAGGTTTATTTGAGATCTCAAAGTGGTGCAAGGAGACAGGCAAATCTCAAATCGAGCACACAGAACAAAGCAGCTTCTCTCTTCTTATACTTTACAATCAAGCCCCCCCCCCTACTCCCCCTCCCCGCTCTACCGAAGACATGTTCATACATTTAAGCCGTTAAGTCATTCTAGGGCTATAAATCTAGCTTGTTAGTAACATTCCTCTAAACAATCATTGGGTCCTATTTACTCTAGTTTACCACCTCTCCTCCAGCTAGAAACATGCAAACCTCATCATTATTGCTTAGGACCTGGTTATAAGCAAGGTCGTAATAGGTAACTGGCTATTTACACATTCCAATTCCTGTCCTTGGCTCTTGAGGCCGCTTAGAATTAAACATGGAAGAACAGAATTTAAACATGGAAGAACTCTGGTTCATATATAGGCCTAATGACGTCATCACAAGTGAACATTCAGGGGTTGATCCCAGGCTCAAGCCATGGCTTCTAGGGCAGCCAGGCTCCTGGCTGTGTGGCAGGAAGTCTGGAAGCAGAGTTTGGGGTTCTCCAGGCAGCTTAGCGAGCCTCCTCAATTTTGTTTCAAAAAGTTTAAATGAAATGGTGTTCCGATTTTTTCAAAATGAAATTTGGAATTCCCTTTCAACGGGAAAATTCCAGTCTTCGAGGTTCTGTTCCAATACGGAACACATTTAATTGATTTATTTTGAAATTTCAGTATTTCCAACAGAATGGGAATTCTGGGTTCTGGCCAGCCCTAATCCTTATGGTTGGTGTAGCCCTCACATGAGGTGCCTTAGGGTAGGGGAAAGGAAGGGTCCTTATGCCCTCTCCACATGCAAAAGCCAAGAACAGTCTGGCCCACTGCATATAAAACAGTTAATCACCTAGAGTTAATTACTGAACCTGCCATATTAATACACCCTTAAGATAACATTATCATTAACACACTGCTTCAGTAAGGCCTTGTCTACACTGCAGAGTTTTGTCACCAAAAGGCAGCTTTTGGCGATGAAACAGTAGAGGTGTACACACTGCAATGCCACTTTTGGCGACAATACTCTCCAGTTTTGGCGACAAAATAAAACCACCTCGACGAGAGTCATGAAGCTTTTTGTGGCAAACTAAAAGTGACAAAGCATCAGTGTAGATGTTGTTCATTATATCGCCATAACTGGCCTCCCCCAGTATCCCACAATGCCCACTGTGCAGGGCCAGCGCAACCCATTAGGCGATCTAGGCGGTCGCCTAGGGCGCTACAATTTTGGAGGCGGCGACCGCGGCAGTATTTCGACGGCGGGACCTTCTGCCACCTCTATGGGGGGCGGGACCTTCCGCCTTCTAGGGCAGCAGAAAAGCTGGTGGCACTCCTGCTGCTGTGACTGCTCTGCTCACTGTTTTAAACTCGGCTGTCCTGCATTCCTGCTACACAGGCATGCGCCCCTCCCCCTTCAAAGCTCCGGGAAGTTCTGACAGCTGAGCAAGCCACTCAACTGCAGCAGCAAAAAGCAAATCACTAGCATGGAATGCTGCTCTCTCCAACACTAGGAACACAGAAGCAGGCAGGCAGGGGCGTGTGTGTGTGTGTGTGTGTGTGTGTGTGTGTGTGTGTGTGTGTGTGTGTGTGTGAGAGAGAGAGAGAGAGAGAGAGAGAGAGTCTGCTGTACTGTGCAGAGTCAGGGAGGGAGGTGGGGATTGATGTCGGGGTGGGGGTCCCTCTCTCTCTTCCTTAGGACTGGTTGTTTCCTGTGGCTGTCTGAAATTAGAGACAGTGTGCCGATACACTCACTCTCCCCAACACACACTGTCTCTCTCACATACACACTCCCCCCTACTCTCTCACACACTCTTCCAACACACACTCTGTCTCTGTGTCTCCCACATACACACACATGCTCCCTGTCATACATTCTTCCTCCTCCTCCCACACTTCAGTTGAAAAGCGGCTGACAATCTAGTAGGATGCCCATGGAATGATGGGATTGAGAAACCTGCATCATGTGGCCAGTTGCACAGTTGGATAACTACCCACAGCATAGGCGCCGACTTTCGCTCTGCCCAGTGGGTGCTCGCCCTCCCCGGCCCCGCCCCTGCACTGCCCTCGCCCCACCCCCATTCCACCCCCCCCAAAGTCCCCGCCCCACCCCACCTTTTCCCACCCCAGCCCTGGAGCACCCACAGAGTCGGTGCCTATGACCCACAGTGCACTGCTCTCTGTGTCGATGCAAGAGCTGCTAGTGTGGATGCACTCTGCCAACACAAGGAGCATAGTGTGGACTATCGCAACAGCGATTTAATTAAAGTGCTTTAATTAAATGGCATCACTTTTGGTGACAAAATTCTGCAGTGTAGGCAAGGCCTAAAGTGCTAGCTTTAAAAAAAAATCTAAGGCCCCTCCGATACATACACAAAACATCAAGATAATTTAATTTCCAAATGTTAATTCACAGTTCTACATCCATCACTTTTTCATCATTGTCCTGATTCTAAACTGATTAGCCTGTAAGCTGTTAGCCAAACATTAGTTATCTGTCATGTAACTTGCAAATATTGCAGCACTTCAAAGGTTTACCTCACCTAGTTGCATATATAGTCACTGAGAATTCTTAAGTATCCATACTAATGTGGGAAAGGATAAAAAAGTATCTTCAGACTGTGCAAAGTGTATATCTAAAGTTCAGTAATAGTTGAGTCCTTAGACTGCAAGGAAAAGTAAATCGTTAGTGTGAGTGGGAACATAACAAACAGTTTCAATGCAGTTTTATACTAGTTTGTTTGAATACATATGGAGGCTTATAAATAATTCCCAATATGCCTCATATTATTAGACAATCAGGGCAAAGTATTTCAAGCCTGTTCAGAAAGGTTAACAGGCATCCTCAAAGATGTCAAACCTCTGTTTCTGGGATAGGGTTTCATTACCACACTTCTAATCACTGCTTTTATAGAGAGGGCACAATATGGGAACCCATTTTAGTTGAACTAAGGAAAAAACTAAACGTGCTAGTGCTAACGTAATTACTGTGTTACCTTGACAGTGACATTAAATAGCGTAAAGGCTTACAGATTTTGCAAACAGTAAAACATTACTTTTACTCTTCAGAGGAAGGATTGGGTGACCTGGAGGTGAAATGTTTATTGATATTGTAATTAGTAAACATTCATATTACATTAGTACTTTCAGGTCAAATATGATGATAGAGTTTGCATAGGTTTTGGATATTTACTGTGATCCTATAACAAAGAAAGAAAAAGACACTGAACAAAATTCACCAGTATTAAATTAAAAAACAAACAAACATAAAATATTCAGAGTTTCTGGCTGTCTTCTTGCACTTTTTCAATTTTTAGAAATGTTATATACATTATTGTATTAATGAGACTTTGTACTAATGAGACTTTTCGTCTCTAGGATCCTTTATGTACATTAGGTAAGTTTCATAAACATCCTTGTGAGACAAGTGTTGTTATCCCCATTTTACAGAATGATGAGCTAAGGCAGTGAAAAGTTGAAGTTAAAATTCTCAAATATAGGTGCCTAAAGTTAGGGACCTGTTTTAAAAAGAGACTGGTTTATTTTAAAAGTAGCTGAAGGCCCACAGCTCCCATTGATTTCACTGGGAATGTCTAGGGATCAGGCCCAGTGCAAACAATGGGGAACCCCCATTAACTATACTGAGAGTAGTCATAGCAGAAGTCACAGAGAAGAGGCTGAGGAAACCAAATTATAAATCTAAATAGCTGGAATCCTCACTTAATAGAATGGTATAACCTGATAAAATATGAAACAGAACTGTTAGTAAATCAAGCCCAGATATCTGCTCTGAAGACATTGGCTGAATCTCAGGATTTCCAGTTTGATATTTTGAAATTTGGTTTCATTCCAAATTGGATCCGAACCATTTTTTCTGAGTTTTCTTCCAAACTGAAAATCTTGACAAATTTTCACTTCAGAAACACAAACACATGGTGTTTCCAAAATGAAATATGCTCTCTCCGTCTGCCAGCTGCTGACTGAACTTGACATTCTAGTCAGATTCCACTGGAAACCCGGGATCCCCAGTGCTGCCCCAGAGCCACACACCCTGGAATCCCAGGCTCCACAGCAGTCTGCCAGGCGAGCTGGCAGGGAACCAGGAACCTGCCTGTGGTTTGGTGACAATTCTTCAAACCTTTTGTGAGATGTTTCAGGGTCAATGAACCAGCATTTTTCTGATGAAACTGTTTCATTGGAAAATTTCCAACCAGCTCTATTTGTTACACTCGGATTGTAATGTGCCTCTGAGCAGGGAAGCACTATTGTGTAAAGAATTTTCTTCAATGCTGCACTTGCTATAGCATCTAAGACTGGCCAGAACACCTACTCTCTAGTGCTGCTCTGCTGTCAGTGACCCCTTTGCAGGGCTGCTGTAGTCTGCTGTATGTGGCCTATTATTAGCAGTAGCAGCAGTAAGTCCCCAGAAGGCCCCAGGGACCCATTTTGCTGGTTGCAGTACAAACACAGAAGAGACAACCCCTGCCCTGAAGGGTTTACAATCTAAAGACTCAAACACAAAGGATAGGGGATGTTGATTCAATGTACAAACAAAGGAATTGGCACAGGCTATGGCTGTATCATGCCACTGATTTTTAAGCACAAATCCCAGTTGACTCCATCAGGGACTTCTGCTTAAAAACTAATGGTACAATATGGCTCTGTTATAGTTTTTTGAGAAGGGTAGGGGGTAGTTTGTTACTTTTGATCCACTGCCTTCATGCTCATCATTATACAGAACGGAACAGTTTAAAAACGTTTGGTCTCCTTTGCTTTAGATTACCTTTAGGGTACCTTTGTAAGCAATTATTACTATTTAAAGTTGACAATTTGTAATTTACTGTGGCATATTTCCTGTATTATGCTATTTCAAACTATGTGCTTGGTTCCAGGTGACTGAGGCCAGCCCAGGAGAGAAGCTGTAGATAGTTCTCCATCAACTGATGTGTTTTACAACTGGGTTTCTTATGGCCATGCTTGGTCTCCACTGGAGGGGAGTAAGGTTTTTTTTTCCCCTATTTGTTTTATAATAATGCGACTGTAAAGAGGGGGCGTAGTCTCCCTCCCTGAGACTGCGACCACCTTACAGCGACCTTCTCCCTAGGTGATAATTAATCATGTCTTAATTAATTAGGGTTATTTAGCGATTATATGATTAAACAGTACACTTCTTTCCCTTGTTAACTGTGGGATTCTCTTATTGCTGATATAATTTCATTGACTTCAAAGGAGTTAACTCCAGATGTGTAATGGTGTAACAGAAAGCAGAATCTGGCCCAATGAGTTAAATCTATTTATTAAAAGACTTTGAAATTATATATTATCTATGGTGGGTATTTTCTTGTAAATTACTTTAAATGTATGAATAAATAATAACAAACACATGATCAGAATTAAAGGTGGGTCCCAGGACCCAGGACAAGAGCCAGAACAGCTAAATCAGGTAATATAACTGCCATTAAAATTGATAGCTGGCAAGATGAAGAGCAAATCTTAGGCCTGGTCTATACTACAAACTTAGGTCCACATAAGCTGCGTTAAGTAGATCTAATAATGTATGTGTCTACACTACCGAGTCCCTTCCGCCAACCTAAGTGGTCTGTAATGTCAACTTCAGTACTCCACCTGTGCGAGAGGCATAGCACTTGATAAGACATCCACGGGTCGACATGGGGATAGTGTAGACACTATGTTGTGTAATTCAAATGAATTGGCCTCCTGGTGGTGTCCCACAGTGCTCTCCTGTGACCGCTCTGGAGAGCACTTTCAACTCCACTGCACGTCAGCCAGGTACACAGGAAACAGCCGCTCACTCCCCTGTTAAAGCCCTGAGAACTTTTGAATTTTCATTTCCTGTTTGATCAGCGTGGAATGCTCAGCAGCACAGCTGATCATGGAGACTCAAGGCCACAAACACGGTCTAGCATGCAGTACACAGGGGATGGTGGATCTTACTGCTGTATGGGGAGAAGAGCTCTGATCCAGCAGAAGAAACACTGACATCTATGCCAAAATTGCACAGGGCATGGGGGAGACGGGCTACACCAGGGACACACAGCAGTGCCGCATGAAAATAAAGGAGCTTCGGTAAATGCACCAGAAGACAAGGGAGGCGAACAGTCATGCGATTCTCGGCGGTGACCCCATCACTACCCCAAAATGTTCCGTGGATACCTCCCAGGAGCCCCAGGCGACCTTGAGCAACAACGAGGACATTGTTGACGAGGAAGAGGAGGAGGAGGAGGAGAATGTGAGGCAGGCAAGCAGAGGATCCATTTTCCCCGACAGCCAAGAACTGTTTTTAACCCTGGAGCCCATCCCTTCACAGGACCAGCTGGCAGAAGAGCATGAGGCCAGGGAAGGCACCTCTGGTGATTGCATATTTCCAATCAAACTGTAGGGGTTACATGCTATTATTTTTTATGTTTAATCTGAACAAAAAAGAGGCTGTAGTGAGTATTGGTGGCCACTCCAGCTACACAGAGGGTGCTTAGGGACCATAGACTGTTTGTTCTGCCCTGCTCAGGGGCTACAGATTGATTGGTGTTCTGTCTCACCCAGATGGCCAGAACCCCAATTACTACTGCCTGCCCCAGCCAGGAAGCTTGAGGGCCATAGACTGTTTGCTCAACCCTGCCCGGGGGCTACAAGCAGAGCCGTCGCTAGGGGACAGCGAATCAGGGCAACCGCTCAGGGCCCCGCACTTTAGGGGTCCCTGCAAGCCAGCACAATTGGCCGGCGCCACATGGGCGGTGGGTGAACCCGACCACTGGCTGGGGAGGCTATCCCCAGCCCCACCCCTTCCACCCAAGGGAGAGCGCACCGGGAGGGAGAGCGCTCGGCAGCGCTGCTGCAGCCTCCCCAGCCCCGGGAAGGTGGGCGGCATGGCCCCAGCCCCCTGGAGCCCAGCGGTGCCATCGAAGCAGGGTCCTGGGGGGGTGGAGTGTGGGCAGGGCCATGCCTGGCTGTTGGGGAAGGCACCGCCTCCCCTAGCCTCCCCTGCCCGCCCCCAGCACAGTTGGTCCCAGAAGTGACATCACTTCCACCCCGGGCCTTGCACCCCCCTAGGGACGGCCCTGGCTACAGGCTGACCATTGTTCCATCCTACCCAGAGGGCCAGAACTCCAGCTGTTGTTGTCGGCCCCAGCCCGGAGGCTCAGGGACAACTGACTGTTTGTTTGCTCGGCCCCACCAGGGGTCCGGAGCCCACCATACTGCAATTACCTGATCTAACAAGGAATCTCAACAACCCCTCACTGGGCCAACAGGGGCAGCCCAGCCCAGCCCAACAACAAGGCCCCCTCCCGTCACAAGCACCTAGCAAAATGGGGTCCTGATCCATGACTGGAGCTCCTAGGTGCCATGATAATACAAATAATAATAATTTGAGCAGACACACTCATCTGTATTGAAAGCTGAAGAAAAGTATGTTAATTTTAGTAGAGCAAAAGCTGCAGAAGAGACCAGAGCATCCTTTCTGAAGACAAGGAGTTTCCCGAAGACCATCCCAAAGTTAACGCCCAGCTGCTGAGTTCAAGTTTGCTCCCCCTTTATTGGAACATTACCTCTGACATGCAGCTGATTTTTGCCAAGCCTTTTTCTGGTCACTTAGGGCATGTTTAATGGCTATGAAGTTGAATGCTGTTGTGCCAATACTGTATTTGTTCGTGGCCACAGATCAATCTGCCCATCCAAGGGCATTTCTTTGAATATTAATATACTTTTGGATTTATTCATTTGTGTGTTGGTTTTCTCCTTAACCACTATGAGTATATGGTGGGCAGCCAGCCAAGATGAGGGGAAGGCAAAGGTGAGTCCCCTCCCCGAGCTGAACTATGAGATTTATTTTCAGATTTCAGGGCACGTGTCTTAATAGGTGTCTCCACAGATCAGTCAATAATTGTTTTAATTGCTCTGCCAGGGCACAGGCCATGTCACTGCAGTATTATAAGAGATACTAATTGAAAAGTCATTTGCCAAGAACACAAAGTTAGAAAATATGTTGTGTTTTGAAAGTTCTTGGGTCAGCAACAGAGCCAGTAAAATACTCATACTTTTTCTAAGGAAGCCCAAATCCTCTACGCCAATGGAAGAACTGGCAAGGAAATCCATGAAAGGGATCTCATTGGGCTTTCTTCCAAGGGAGGAAAGCTTAGAATTGATTCCAGTATGGATATTTGCCTGAGTATGGTCTATGGGTGTGTAAGGGTGCGAGACTCACCCCTGCAGCGCCTCCTGCTGGTGTCTTGGGAATTAGCTCTCCAGCCATTGGAGCGCCCTCTGCAGGCTGATGTCCCACTGCTGCTTGCCCCCCCCCATGTCCCTCCCGGTGCCCTGGTGTCTGGGGTGCTGCCCCCTGGCAGTAACCCCTCACAGTTCTGGGTCTCCCCCTCCCAGGGGAACCCCCACCCACTATCCCCACTTCAACTCAGTGTTAGGCTACTGCCCAGTCTCTATCTAGCCGCCATTCATGGGGGCAGACTGCAGTATAAGCCACTCATCACAGGCAAAGGGGTTTGGACCTCCTGCCTCTGGCTATACACTGGTCTACAGTTTTTGAGAAGTCGTCTGCTTCAGAGATAAAATGTGCTATTTATTATGTATTTTGATGTGCTGAATTCAAATATGACAATTAAAACAACTGATTGGCTACTGTTTCTAAGATATTTAAGTTTTTACATTTTATGTCTATGTATATTGTGTAGATAGTAGAGTTTTAATCATAAATTGTAAACCTAGGTCTTTTCATGTGTTTATGGTTGCTTTACATGATAATATTTCACCTGTCCTGTTTATGTAACACTTTAAAAATCAGCAAAAGGGTTATATAAATAAAATTTATTATGAAACAAAAGGCAAAAAACTATTCTGTACATAGTTTAGTCCTATTCAGTGTCTACTCGGCGCTTCTTGGCTTGTCTCTTGTATTCATTAAATGGAGCATTTCTTGTCACTGTCCAGCAATAGTCTGCAAGCATTGATGGGCTCCATTTGCCCTGATAGCGTTTCTCCATTGTTGCAATGTCCTGGTGAAATCGCTCGCCGTGCTCGTCGCTCACTGCTCCGCAGTTTGGTGGAAAAAAATCTAGATGAGAGTGCAAAAAATGTATCTTTAGTGACATGTTGCAACCAAGGCTTTTGTATGCCTTGAGGAGGTTTTCCACCAACAACCTGTAGTTGTCTGCCTTGTTGTTTCCGAGAAAATGTATTGCCACTAACTGGAAGGCTTTCCATGCCGTCTTTTCCTTGCCACGCAGTGCATGGTCAAATGCATCATCTCGAAGAAGTTCACGAATCTGAGGACCAACAAAGACACCTTCCTTTATCTTAGCTTCACTTAACCTTGGAAATTTTCCACGGAGGTACTTGAAAGCTGCTTGTGTTTTGTCAATGGCCTTGACAAAGTTCTTCATCAGACCCAGCTTGATGTGTAAGGGTGGTAACAAAATCTTCCTTGATTCAACAAGTGGTGGATGCTGAACACTTTTCCTCCCAGGCTCCAGTGACTGTCGGAGTGGCCAATCTTTCTTGATGTAGTGGGAATCTCTTGCACGACTATCCCATTCTCAGAGAAAACAGCAATACTTTGTGTATCCAGTCTGCAGACCAAGCAAGAGAGCAACAACCTTCAAATCGCCACAAAGCTGCCACTGATGTTGGTCATAGTTTATGCACCTCAAAAGTTGTTATATGTTGTCATAGGTTTCCTTCATATGGACTGCATGACCAACTGGAATTGATGGCAAAACATTGCCATTCTGCAGTAAAACAGCTTTAAGACTCGTCTTGGATGAATCAATGAACAGTCTCCACTCATCTGGATCGTGAACGATGTTGAGGGCTGCCATGACACCATCGATGTTGTTGCAGGCTACAAGATCACCTTCCATGAAGAAGAATGGGACAAGATCCTTTTGATGGTCACGGAACATGGAAACCCTAACATCACCTGCCAGGAGATTCCACTGCGGTAGTCTGGAGCCCAACAGCTCTGACTTACTCTTGTGTAGTTCAAAATCCCTGACAAGGTCATTCAGTTCACCTTGTGTTATGAGGTGTGGTTCAGAGGAGGAGGATGGGAGAAAATGTGGGTCCTGTGACATTGATGGTTCAGGACCAGAAGTTTCATCCTCTTCCTCGTCTGACTCAAGTGAGAATGATTGTGGTGCATCAGGAACCGGCAGTCCTTCTCCGTGGGGTACTGGGCGTATAGCTGATGGAATGTTTGGATAATGCACAGTCCACTTTTTCTGCTTTGACACACCTTTCCCAACTGGAGGCACCATGCAAAAGTAACAATTGCTGGTATGATCTGTCGGCTCTCTCCAAATCATTGGCACTGCAAAAGGCATAGATTTCCTTTTCCTGTTCAACCACTGGCGAAGATTTGTTGCACAAGTGTTGCAGCATATGTGTGGGGCCCACCTCTTGTCCTGATCTCCAATTTTGCAGCCAAAATAAAGGTGATAGGCTTTCTTAACCATAGTGATTATACTGCGCTTTTGTGATGCAAAAGTCACTTCACCACAAACATAGCAGAAGTTATCTGCACTCTTCACACAAGTACGAGGCATCTCTGCTCACTTTGGCTAAACAGAAATGTGTCCCTTTGCAAAATCAAACACTGACAAATAAGAGAGCACGACACTGTATGATTTCTAGAGCTGATATAGGGCAATTTGTTCAGCAGAGTGATGTAAGCTTCGTTATGATTGCATCAGCCATGACTTCTAGGAATAACATGATGCAATTCATATCATGGATGACGCAATACCAGCTTCAGATTGCCTCATTCATTGTTTTGCCTAAAAAGCAAGTACTGTCCAAACCCAGTCATAGATTTATTCATAGATCCAGTCAAAGATGTATTTTAGTCATTTCTGGTTTAAATTGAGATCCCTTCCCTTTATAACTCACTTATCCTCCGCCATTCCCAAGTCAAGGGTCGTATATACTGACCCAATAGCATATCTTGAAAACTAGAGCCAATCAACAATTTTAAGCATCATTTTCGTTCTCAGTGACCCAGAATTAGTAAAGTTTGACTACATTTATTTCAGAAGCATTTTGGCTGTAGAGTAGTGCTACCTGTGGGCTGCCCCCTGCAACCCAGTACCTAATAGGCCTTACCCGGCCTGCAGCCTGGGGCTTTCCTAGGCCAGAACTCCCCGGCTCCCTTGGCCTTTCCCCAGCCCTGCTCCACCGTAGGCACTTGGTTAAGCTCCCTGCAGCCAGGCCCTTCTCTCCCTGAACACAGAGAGAGACTGCTGAGCTCCTGGCTCCCAGCCTTTTTATACAGGCCAGCTGTGGCCTGATTGGGGAAGCGGCCGCAGCGGGGCCACACCCCAATCAGCCCAGCTTTTACCCCTGCAGCCCTCTTTCAGGGCTGATTTCAAGGCCTTCAGGGCAGGAGCGGGTGTCCACCCTGCTACAGGGTGAATAAGGATTGCAGGATCTGGCCTGCTAGTTGTTGCTGTTGTTATAGGTGAGGCTAATAGCATCCATATTATTAAGCTTTCCCAGCACTTTCCATAATTATCAGACCCTGTTTGTGGTTGCTTATAATTTTACCAGACTTCAACTGGTTGGTCTGAAAGGTCCCAGGCCGGGTGTCTGCCTCAGGATGAATTGTTTTGGAAAATTATAGCCAAAATAGTTCAGCTGTTTCTGAGAACAAGGCTAGGGAACATGACATTGTTTTGCCCATGTTAAAAAATTCTAAGAACATAAGAATGGCCGTACTGGGTCAGACCAAAGGTCCATCCAGCCCAGTATCCTGTCTTCCGACAGTGGCCAATGCCAGATGCCCCAGAGGGAGTGCACCTAACAGGTAATGATCAAGTCATCTCTCTCCTGCTGTCCATCACCACCCTCTGGCAAACAGAGGCTAGGGACAGCATTCCTTACCCATCCTGGCTAATAGCCATTAATGGACTTAACCTCCCTGAATTTATCCAGTTCTCTTTTAAAACCTGTTATAGTCCTAACCTTCACAACCTCCTCAGGCAAGGAGTTCCACAAGTTGACTGTACGCTGTGTGAAGAAGAACTTCCTTTTATTTGTTTTAAACCTGCTGCCCATTAATTTCATTTGCTGGCCCCAAGTTCTTATATTATGGGAACAGGTAAATAACTTTTCCTTATTCACTTTCTCCACATCACTCAGGATTTTATATACCTCTATCATATACCCCGTTAGTCTCCTCTTTTCCAAACTGAAAAGTCCTAGCCTCTTTAATCTCTTTTCATATGGGACCCCCATTCCAAACCCATAATCATTTTAGTTGCCCTTCTCTGAACCTTTTCTAATGCCAGTATATCTTTTTTGAGATGAGGAGACCACATCTGTACGCAGTATTCAAGATGTGGGCGTACCATGGATTTATATAAAGACAATAAGATATTCTCCGTCTTATTCCCTATCCCCTTTTTAATGATTCCTAACATCCTGTTTGCTTTTTTGACTGCCACTGCACACTGCGTGAATGTCTTCAGAGAACTATCCATGATGACTCGAAGATCTTTTTCCCGATTAGTTGTAGCTAAATTAGCCCCCATCATATTGTATGTATAGTTGGGGTTATTTTTCCCAATGTGCATTACTTTACATTTATCCACATTAAATTTCATTTGCCATTTTGTTGTCCAATCACTTAGTTTTGTGAAATCTTTTTGAAGTTCTTCACGCTCTTAACTATCTTGAGCAGTTTAGCATTGTCTGCAAACTTTACCACTTCACTGTTTACCCCTTTCTCCAGATCATTTATGAATAAGTTGAATAGGATTGGGGTCCTAGGACTGACCCTTGGGGAACACCACTAGTTACCCCCTCCATTCTGAAAATTTACCATTTATTCCTACCCTTTGTTCCCTGTCTTTTAACCAGTTCTCAATCCATGAAAGGATCTTCCCTCTTAGCCCATGACAACTTAATTTACGAAAGAGCCTTTGGTGAGGGACCTTGTCAAAGGCTTTCTGGAAATCTAAGTACACTATGTCCACTGTATCCCTCTTGTCCACACGTTTGTTGACCCCTTCAAAGAACTCTAATAGATTAGTAAGACATGATTTCCCTTTACAGAAACCATGTTGACTTTTGCCCAACAATTTATGTTCTTCTATGTGTCTGACAATTTTATTCTTTACGATTGTTTCAACTAATTTGCCCAGTACTGACGTTAGACTTTCCGGTCTGTAATTGCAGGGATCACCTCTAGAGCCCTTTTTAAATATTGGCGTTACATTAGCTATCTTCCAGTCATTGGGTGCAGAAGCCTATTTAAAGGACAGGTTACAAACCATAGTTAGTAGTTCTGCAATTTCACATTTGAGTTCTTTCAGAACTCTTGGGTGAATGCCATCTGGTCCCGGTGACTTGTTACTGTTAAGTTTATCAATTAATTTCAAAACCTCCTCTAATGACACCTCAATCTGTGACAATTCCTCAGATTTGTCACCTACAAAAGCCAGCTCAGGTCTGGGAATCTCCCTAACATCCTCAGCTGTGAAGACTGAAGCAAAGAATTCATTTAGTTTCTCCGCAATTACTTTATCGTCTTTAAATGCTCCTTTTGTATCTCAATCATCCAGCGGCCTCACTAGTTGTTTAGCAGGCTTCCTGCTTCTGATGTACTTAAAAAACATTTTGTTATTACCTTTTGAGTTTTTGGCTAGCTGTTCTTCAAACTCCTTTTTGGCTTTTCTTATTATATTTTTACACTTTATTTGGCAGTGTTTATGCTCCTTTCTATTTACCTCACTAGGATTTGACTTCCACTTTTTAAAAGATGCCTTTTTATCTCTCACTGCTTCTTTTACATGGTTGTTAAGCCACGGTGGCTCTTTTTTAGTTCTTTTACTGTGTTTTTTAATTTGGGTTATACATTTAAGTTGGGCCTCTATTATGGTGTCTTCAAAAAGTGTCCATGCAGCTTGCAGGGATTTCACTCTAGTCACTGTACCTTTTAATTTCTGTTTAACTAACCCCCTCATTTTTGCATAGTTCCCCTTTCTGAAGTTAAATGCCACAGTGTTGGGCTGTTGAGGTGTTCTTCCCACCACAGGAATGTTAAAAGTTATTATATTATGGTCACTATTTCCAAGCGGTCCTGTTATAGTTACCTCTTGGACCAGATCTTGCACTCCACTCAGGACTAAATCGAGAATTGCCTCTCCCCTTGTGGGTTCCTGTACCAGCTGTTCAAAGAAGCAGTCATCTAAAGTATTGAGAAATTTTGTCTCTGCATTTTGTCCTGAGGTGACATGTACCCAGCCAATATGGGAATAATTGAAATCCCCCACTATTATCGAGTTCTTTATTTTGATAGCCTCTCTAATCTCCCTTAGCATTTCATCGTCACTATCACTGTCCTGGTCAGGTGGTCGATAATAGATCCCTAATGTTATATTCTTATTAGAGCATGAAATTACTATCCATAGAGATTCTATGGAACAAGTGTATTCACTTAAGATTTTTACTTCATTTGATTCTACATTTTCTTTCACATATAGTGCGACTCCCCCCCGCACGACCTGTTCTGTCCTGATATATTTTGTACTCCAGAATGATTGTGTCCTATTGATTGTCCTCACTCCACCAGGTTTCTGTGATGACTATTATATCAATATCCTCCTTTATCACAAGGCACTCTAGTTCACCCATCTTATTATTTAGACTTCTAGCATTTGTGTACAAGCACTTTAAAAACTTGTCACTGTTTATTTGTCTGCCCTTTTCTGATGTGTCAGATTCTTTTTTATGTGAACGTTTCTTGTCTGATCTGGCCCATACTTTATCCTCTTCCATCCTCTCCTCCGGCTCCTGACTAGAACCTAGAGAATCTCTATCAATAGACTCTCCCCTAAGAGAAGTCTCTGTCCAATCCACGTGCTCCTCTGCAGCAGTCGGCTTTCCCCCATCTCCTAGTTTAAAAACTGCTCTACAACCTTTTTAATGTTAAGTGCCAGCAGTCTGGTTCCACTTTGGTTTAGTTGGAGCCCATCCCTCCTGTATAGGCTCCCCCCATCCCAAAAGTTTCCCCAGTTCCTAATAAATTTAAACCCCTCCTCTCTACACCATCGTCTCATCCGCGCATTGAGACTCTGAAGCTCTGCCTGCCTACCTGGCCCTGTGCGTGGAACTGGAAGCATTTCTGAGAATGCCACCATAGATGTCCTGGATTTCAGTCTCTTCCCTAGCAGCCTAAATTTGGCCTCCAGGACGTCACTCCTACCCTTCCCTATGTCATTGGTACCTACATGTACCACGACCACCGGCTCCTCCCCAGCCCTACACATAAGTCTATCTAGATGCCTCGAGATATCCACAACCTTCACACCAGGCAGGCAAGTCACCATACGGTTCTCCCAGTCATCACAAACCCAGCTATCTATGTTTCTAATGATTGAATCTCCCATTTCTAACACCTGCCTTTTCCTAGTGACTGGAGTTCCCTCCCCCGGAGAGGTAACCTCAGTGCGAGAGGATACCCCAACACCATCTGGAAGGAGGGTCCCAACTATGGGAAGGTTTCCCTCTGCTCCCGTTGACTGTCCTAATTCCCTGGGCCTTTCATCCTCCTCAACAGCGCAGGGGTGGTCTGACCAGAGGTGGGACAAATCTACAGTGTCCCGGAAAGCCTCATCAATATACCTCTCTGCCTCCCTTAGCTCCTCCAGTTCCGCCACCCTGGCCTCCAAAGCCCGAACGCAGTCTCTGAGGGCCAGGAGCTCCTTGCACCGAATGCACACATATGCCACCCGCCCACAGGACAGGTAATCATACATGCTGCATTCAGTGCAATAAATTGGATAGCCCCCACTCTGCTGCTGGGCTTCTGCCTGCATTCTCTCCTACAGCTACCTAGATTAATGAAAGGGTTTTGTTTAAATCAAAAAGTTTTGAATATAGTTTAGTTTACAGGTTTAAAAGGATGGTAAGTGAACCTTGCCCCCTTCCCACTCCCCTTCCAAACTCCCTTACGAAACTCCCTGTTAGCAGCCCTGTTTCGCAAAGCTGGTGACCTTTTCTTTGAAAAGCTTGTGCTCCCGCATACTTTGGAGCAGGGACTTGAAATTTGGTAGAGAGGTGGTAGCCTGTGTGTCAGGGATGTGCCTGTGGAAATCCACCAATCTAGTCAGCTAATAAGCCACCCATGCTCAGTAGAGACTTGTTAGATTTTAGCAGATAAATTCCCCAAAGATTTCGTCTGCAATAGGCACACTCCAGCGTGGGGCTGAGCAAGACTTTCCCTGCAATTGCAGTTCTAGGCTGCTGCAGGCCTTGCTGGGTCTGGTTCACAGTCTGGGCACCTGACCTGAGGGCAGGGGGCTTGTCTCTCCTGTGCTCTCCATGACACCTCTGCTGGGCCCAGGCAGTGTGGTGCAGGAAGTTGCCTGATTTGAATACTGAGGGAATAAGAGAAGGACATGTAGGGGGTGGGGCATGTAGATTGGGCCAAGGAGCCAGGGGAAGACTAGGACTGGAGACCGGGAGCAAGTGGGGGGGGGGGAGAAGAGAGAGAAACCGGGAAGAGACTGGAACTGACTAGGTTAGAAGACTGGGACTTGTAGCTGGGGGAGGGGGGGGCTGGGACTGGCTAGGCAAGGAGACTGGGACTGAAAACAAGGGGGAGGGGTTGGTAGAAAAGTGGTGAGAGGCTGGGATGACAGATCTGAAGAGGAGCTGGCATGTGAGGGGAGAACTAGCACTGGCTGGACAAAGAGACTGGGACAAGCAGCCAGGGTGTGAGCATTGAGAGTGCATATGGTGCCCAGGGAGGGGGATTGGGTGTGGGAACCAGTGAGGTGGGTATTATGGGTGGGGAAGTGGAGATAAGAGACATCATAGTGAGGAACCAGTAGGAGGGGGAAGCTGGGACTGGCTGAGATAGGACTGACACTGGGATGAAAGGCCTGAGGAGTGGAGACTGGTTTAGGGAGGAAAATGGAGCTTAGACAAGGAGCCAGTAGTGGGGAAGAGACAGGACTGGAACAAAGATGGGTTGGAGGTTACAGGGCAAAAAGGATAACAGGTAGGGAAAATGCCACAAGCAGGATTCAGAACAGCACAGGCCAAGAACAGATATACCTTGGGGTATTTACCGCTTTCTAGTGTGAAAATTGACCATTTATTCCTACCCTTTGTTTCCTACCTTTTAACCAGTTACAGATCCATCAGAGGACCTTCCCTCTTACCCCTTGACTATCTACTTTGCTTAGGAGCCTTTGGATCTTGTCAAAGGCTTTCTGAACATCTAAATACACTATAGCAATTGGATCATCTTTGTCCAGATGCTTGTTGACATCCTCAGAGAATTCTAATAGATTAGTGAGACATGATTTCCCTTTACAAAAGCTGTGTTGATTCTTCCCCAACATATTGTGTTCATTTATTTGTCTGATAATTCGGTTCTTTACTATAGTTTCAACCATTTTGCCTAGTACTCAAATTAGGCTTACTAACATGTAATTGTCAGGATAGCCTCAGGCGCCTTTTTAAATAATCAGCGTTAACTGCAGGGTAGCTAATGTATTTGGTACAGAGGCTGATTTAAGTGATAGGTTACATACCACAAATTAGTAGTTCTGCAAATTCATATTTGAGTTCCTTCAGAACTCTTGGGTGAATACCATCTGCTCCTGGCGACTTACTGTTTAATTTAATTGACTGTTTAATTTATTGACAACTCAGTCTGGGAACAATTCCTCAGATCTGTCACATAAAAAGAATGACTGAGGTGTGGGAATCTCCCTCACATCCTCTGCAGTGAAGGTATATATATATATATGTGCTGTCTACCGGGCGCTAAGATACGGGATGTGGACCTGCGGTTGAAAAGGATCCTAAAAGGAGCAGGTAAGAACCCCTTGATCATCCTTCACATAGGAACGAATGACACGGCTAGGTTCTCGCTGGAGAGAATCAAGGGAGATTATGCCAGGCTGGGGAAGACACTTAAGGAAATCGAGGCTCAGATCATCTTCAGTGGGATTCTGCCTGTTCCTAGAGAAGGGCAGCAAAGGGGCGACAGGATTGTGATGATAAATAGTTGGCTAAGGGAGTGGTGCTATAAGGAGGGCTTTGGGATGTATGGCCACTGGGAGGCTTTCGGGGACAGAAAACTGTTCTCACGGGACAGATTTCACCTAAGTAGGGAAGGAAATAGACTTCTGGGAGGGAGGCTGGCTCATCTCATCAAAAGGGCTTTAAACTAGGAAGCTGGGGGAGACGGTTGGGAGACGTCCAGTTAATCTCCACACCAGATTATAACATTGAGAAGGAGGTCAATGAGATAAGAACAGTTACAGCCGGGGGGAAGAGATTGGACATAAGGAGAAGGGGGGGGATGGATACTAGACTAATAGGCCATACTGGAGGTACAGTGTCCATACCAAATTGGATAACAAATGTGAAAGAGGCCAAACGGCATAAATTAAGATGTTTATACACCAATGCGAGAAGCCTAGGTAACAAAATGGAGGAATTGGAGCTCCTGGTCCGAGAAATGAAACCGGATATTGTAGGAATAACCGAAACGTGGTGGAACAGTAGTCATGACTGGAGTACAGGTATGGAGGGGTATGTGCTGTTTAGGAAAGACCGGAACAAAGGTAAGGGTGGGGGAGTAGCATTGTATGTCAACAATGAGATAAACTGTAAAGAAATAATAAGTGATGGAATGGATAAGACGGAGTCTGTCTGGGTAATACTCACACTAGTAAAAGAACTACTAGAACCTCCCCTGGGATAGTGCTTGGGGTGTGCTATAGACCGCCAGGATCTAGCCTGGATATGGACAGAGAACTCTTTAATGTTTTTAGGGAAGTAAATACTAATAGGAACTGTGTAATCATGGGAGACTTTAACTTCCCGGATATAGATTGGGGAACAAATGCTAGTAACAATAATAGGGCTCAGATGTTCCTAGACTTGATAGCTGATGAATTCCTTCATCAAGTAGTTGCTGAACCGACGACGGGGGATGCCATTTTAGATTTGGTTTTGGTGAGTAGTGAGGACCTCGTTGAGGAAATGGGTGTAGGGGACAACCTTGGCTCGAGTGATCATGAGCTAATTCGGTTTAAACTAAATGGAAGGATTAACAAAATTAAATCGGAGACTAAGGTTTACGATTTCAAAAGGGCTAACTTTAATAAATTAAGGCAACTAGTTAGGGAAGTAGATTGGACTAACATATTTATGGATCTAAAGGCGGAAGGCGCCTGGGATTATTTCAAGTTGAAGTTGCAGGAGCTGTCGGAGGCCTGTATCCCGAGAAAGGGAAAACGGTTCATAGGCAGGAGATTTAGACCGAGCTGGATGAGCGAGCGTCTCAGACGGGTGATTAAGAAAAAACAGAAAGCGTACAAGGAGTGAAAGATGGGAGGGATCAGCACAGAAACCTACCTTATTGAGGTCAGAGCATGTAGAGATGGAGTGAGAAAGGCCAAAAGCCGTGTAGAGTTGAACCTTGCGAGGGGAATTAAAACCAATAGTAAGAGGCTTTATAGCCATATAAATAGGAAGAAAACAAAGAAAGAAGAAGTGGGACCACTTAAGACTGTAGATGGAGTGGAGATTAAGGATAATCTAGGCATGGCACAATATCTAAATGAATATTTTGCATCGGTCTTTAATGAGGCTAATGAAGGACTCAGGAATAGTGGCAGCGTGACGGATGGGAATAAAGGAGGGGGGGTTGACATTACCGTATCCGAGGTAGAAGCCAAACTCGAACACCTTAACGGGACTAAATCGGGCGGACCGGATGATCTTCATCCGAGAATATTAAAGGAACTGGCGCGAGAAATTGCAAGCCCGTTAGCGATAATTTTTAATGAATCTGTAAACTCGGGGGTGGTACCATTGGACTGGAGAATAGCTAATGTGGTTCCTATTTTCAAGAAGGGGGAAAAAAGTGACCCGGGTAACTACAGGCCTGTTAGTTTAACATCTGTAATATGCAAGGTCTTGGAAAAAATTTTGAAGGAGAAAGTAGTTAAGGACCTTGAGGTCAATGGCAATTGGGACAAATTACAACACGGTTTTATAGATTCATAGATTCATAGATTCTAGGACTGGAAGGGACCTCGAGAGGTCATCGAGTCCAGTCCCCTGCCCGCATGGCAGGACCAAATACTGTCTAGACCATCTTTACGAAAGGTAGATCGTGCCAAACCAACCTGATCTCCTTCTTTGAGAAAGTAACAGATTTTTTAGATAAAGGAAATGCGGTGGATCTAATATACCTCGATTTCAGTAAAGCGTTTGATACGGTACCGCATGAGGAGTTATTGGTTAAATTGGAAAAGATGGGGATCGATATGAAAATCCAGAGGTGGATAAAGAACTGGTTAAAGGGGAGACTTCAGCGGGTCATACTGAAAGGTGAACTGTCAGGTTGGAGGGAGGTTACCAGTGGAGTTCCTCAAGGTTCGGTTTTGGGTCCAATTTTATTTAATCTATTTATTACTGACCTCGGAACCGAATGTAGGAGTGGGCTGATAAAGTTTGCGGATGATACAAAGTTGGGAGGTATTGCCAATTCGGAGAAGGATCGGGATATCCTGCAGGGAGATTTGGATGACCTTGTAAACTGGAGTAATAGTAATAGGATGAAATTTAATAGTGAGAAGTGTAAAGTGATGCATTTAGGGATGACTAACAAGAATTTTAGTTATAAGCTGGGGACGCATCGGTTGGAAGTAACGGAAGAGGAGAAGGACCTCGGAGTCCTGGTTGATTGCAAGATGACTATGAGTCGGCAATGTGACGTGGCCGTGAAAAAAGCTAATGCGGTCCTGGGATGCATTAGGCGAGGTATTTCTAGTAGGGATAAGGAGGTGCTGGTTCCGTTATACAAGGCACTGGTGAGACCTCATTTGGAGTACTGTGTGCAGTTCTGGTCTCCCATGTTTAAAAGGGATGAATACAAACTGGAACGGGTACAGAGAAGGGCCACTAGGATGATCCGAGGAATGGAAAACCTGTCGTATGAAAGGAGACTCGAGGAGCTCGGTTTGTTTATCTTAACCAAAAGAAGGCTGAGGGGGTATATGATTGCTCTCTTTGAATATATCAGAGGGATAAATACCAGAGAGGGAGAGGAATTATTTCAG
Organism: Emys orbicularis; assembly: GCF_028017835.1. Classification (NCBI taxonomy): domain Eukaryota; kingdom Metazoa; phylum Chordata; order Testudines; family Emydidae; genus Emys; species Emys orbicularis. The sequence goes on along the minus strand of NC_088684.1, from coordinate 46,433,854 downwards.
CTCAGTACTAATGTGGACACGAGAACAAATGGATATAAACTGGCCGTCGGGAAGTTTAGGCTTGAAATTAGACGAAGGTTTCTAACCATCAGAGGGATGAAGTTCTGGAACAGCCTTCCGAGGGAAATAGTGGGGGCGAAAGACCTCTCTGGCTTTAAGATTAAGCTTGATAAATTTATGGAGGGGATGGTTTGATGGGATAACGTGATTTTAGTCAATAGGTCAATAACGTGCCATCGCTGGTAATTAGTAACAATGATCAATGATGGGATATTAAAAGTTACTACAGAGAACTTTTTTCCGGAGGGTCTGGCTGGAGAATCTTGCTCGCATGTTCGGGGTTCAGCTGATCGCCATATTTGGAGTCGGGAAGGAATTTTCCTCCAGGGTAGATTGGCAGAGGCCCTGGAGGTTTTTCGCCTTCCTCCGCAGCATGGGGCAGGGGTCACTTGCTGGAGGATTATCTGCGACTTGAAGTCTTTAAATCATGATTTGGGGACTTCAACAGCTGAGTCAAGGGAGAGAATTATTCCAAGAGTGGGTGGGTCAGCTTTTGTGGCCTGCATCATGCAGGAGGTCAGACTAGATGATCATAATGGTCCCTTCTGACCTTAAAGTCTATGAGTCTATGAGTCTTGGGTGAATACCATCTGCTCCTGGCGACTTACTGTTTAATTTAATTGACTGTTTAATTTATTGACAACTCAGTCTGGGAACAGTTCCTCAGATCTGTCACATAAAAAGAATGACTGAGGTGTGGGAATCTCCCTCACATCCTCTGCAGTGAAGGTATATATATATATATATATATATGTATAGGTGTGCTATATATATATATATATATATACACGTGTGCCATATATATATATATGGCACACGTATACATATAGTGTGCACAAGTGTTGCAGGGATATTGGACTATTTCATTGATTTAATTTTCATTGCCCAGCTTTGAAAGCAAAATTGCACATCATATGTTGCCATAGATTAAATACACACAAGACATTCCTCTTTCTCTCCCTCCTTTTCCAGCAACTGCTCCCTGGAAGTTCTGTAATATGTAAGGGTAGTGGGTGCCCCACAGTACTTCATTTCCCTATAACAGCAATTACATACAGCCACAGCCGGTCATTGATCCAAACACAGCATTCCCTTTACAAATAAAGTGTGTAAACTTGATGTCAGGAAGTGGGCTGGATCTCCTTAACACAAAGTAAAACAGAAATGTATATTAGTCTTTTTAAAGAGAGCAGCTGCTAATTAGTAATATAGGCCAATTAAGCCAATGTGCTGATTTTTACTATCAAAGGGGTAGCCGTGTTAGTCTGGATCTGTAAAAGCAGCAGAGTCCTGTGGCACCTTATAGGCTAACAGACGTATTGGAGCTCATGAGCTCATGAGCTCCAATACATCTGTTAGTCTATAAGGTGCCACAGGACTCTTTGCTGCTTTTACTGATTTTTACTGACATCCTCTATAAGGGCTCCATAAGGATGCCAATCTAGTAGATGCCACTACCTGCAAGCACAGTGGGGATGGATTTTCTTTCAATGCACCACACTGGAATACTGCAGCAACTCTGGCTATGTTATGGTCATTCCAGTTTTCCATTCATTCTCTTTGTCCTGATGTAGTGTCAATCACTTCTCAAATAATATTTCTAGACATCAAACCACCCAGCTCATGATTTTTAGCAAGTAGGTTGAGTTGCTCAGATACCCAACAGTGTTTTTTTGATTCCTACCAATTTGACCAGCCTGGTCAGGTATTTTAGCACCACACATCACATCCCCTATAATTAAATTGGGAACTGAAAATTGTTGTTCATTTTATATTCCTATCTGATCCACAGTGGGCCAGTTTGTGGATTTTTTTGTGGTAGCATTAGTAGTAGTATAAAAAACTAGAGTGGATTTTAGGGGAGTAGCAAGCACTGGTTGAAAAATTTCTGATGGAAGTTTGGTTGGAAAATGCTGATTAGGCAGAACCAAAACAGCAGTGTGTCAGTTCAGTTGAAACTTTTGAAGGAAACCAGACAGACAGCCTGCCAGGCTTCTAACTCCCCAGCTGGCTGGCTCCCCCGGCTGCTAGGCTGGCTGGCCCACTCCCTGGACAACTGTATCCCTGGTTTGCCCAGCTCCCTTGTCAGGGAACTGGCTGGCCAGCTTAGAAATTTTAAATTCTTCCAGAATGGAATTCTCAAAAATTTCTGCTTCACAAAACATTTTACGTTGGCAACTGTTCTGGTATGCCTGAAAAACATTTCAGAACTGTGAAATTTTCCACAGCACAGAAGTTCTGGTTCCTACACAGCACTACTATTTAGTGCTCAAATAAAACCTCAGAGCCTACTATTGAAATTCTGAAGTTAACTTTAGATATGCACCTTTTCTTGCACATTGTTTCTTGACACCTTGGTGGAAATCCTGGTCCCATGGAAGTCAATGGGAGTTTTGCCATTGACTTTCAGGGAAGTCAGGATTTCACCCTTTATATTTAGATCGAAAACCATATTGTTTAGCCCTGGATATTTCAGTACTAGAAAGACGTAAGTTGTAGGATATTCAGTGGCCGTTCCAATGCCCATTGAAGTCAGTGGGAGTCTTAATATGAGGAAAGACTGAAGAGCTGAATACAGACAGCTTAGCTAAGTGATGACTAAGAGGGAAGTGATTGCAATCTACAAATATTTGAAGAAGATTAAAAACAGGGGTGGGGAAGGAACTATTTAGGATAGCAAGGGAGAGACATAGCTAGAACCAAGATGATTATAATTACCAAAAGGATGATTCAGGTTGAACAGCAGATGTGTCTTCTCAATATTGAGAGATGTTAGATTGTGGAAAGTTTCTAAAAGGAAGTGGAGGAAGCTCCTTTGTTTGGAACATTTATCTAGAGATGTGAAAAGCCCACAAAATATACTGTAAGAACAATTCTTCACTGGGAGGGTGACAGACTTCACCATCTTCCATTGCCTTTCCATTGATAGTGTCTATTATTCTTTCAGCTTCTGAGAGCTCTAGTTGGAAGAGGTATACAGGTGAAGCAAAATGCAGAGATAAATGTATTTCTGCCATAGTTTGCTAGTATAATGTTATCTCTGAATACCAGAAGATTCATTTTTCCATCCCATGTCTTTGCCACAGACTCCTTTTTAAAATATCCTACTATCTTATGCCTCTGATCTTAAATTTACTTAGTTTAATACAGATTTTAAAACAGTGAATTCAAATGTAATTGAGAGATACAGTGTTTGTATTACCTCTTGCCCATAAGCAAGCAGTTGTACCAAACAAATTACATTTAAATTAGTTTACAGGCAACTGCAGTCACAGTTGTATTGAAAATACATGCATATTAGTATCCTTATCTACCCTGGAGTAATGTCAAAAATAATGATGCACATTTATATAACATCTTTCTTCTGGAAGGAAACCAAATTGCTGCACAAATTGATTTTACAAACTACATACAAAATTATCTTCCCCCCCCACTGAAATGCACCTAGCAGTAGGTTAGATCATAGCACTATGCTGGGACATTGCCTCAGCACTGACTCAGGAGGAAGAGTGCCACCTAGGGAATCACCAACACTGCTTCATCTGGGAGCTATTTGGGCCTGGTCTACATGCGGGGGGGGGGGGGGAATTGATCTAAGTTACACAATGGTCCCTTCTGACCTTAAGGTCTATGATTCTATGAACTTCAGCTACGTTAATAACGTAGCTGAAGTCAACGTACTTAGATCGACTTACCGTGGTGTCTTCACCGCAGTGAGTCGACTGCTGCCGCTCCCCCGTTGACTCTGCCTGTGCCTCTCGCTGAGTTGGAGTACAGGAGTTGATGGGAGAGTGCTCGGGGGTCGATTTATCACGTCTAGACTAGACGCGATAAATCAACCCCCGCTGGATCGATTGCTGCCCGCCGATCCGGTGGGTAGTGTAGACATACCCTCAGTCTTTGGAGGCGCCTCGTGTTTACCTTCGCAATGTCCTTCAGTGCTATGGTGACATGAAAGTACAGCCACTGCTTTACAAACCTGAAGTCCTAGAGAGGTTAGCTCTAACACTGTGGTGTATTAAGGGGAATCAGTGAAGAAGTTATTCAGCTTTGGGAGAAAGTGTGGGAAGTAAAAATCCATTCCACCAAAGGGCAGGGAGTAAAACATTTACCCCAGCCTTAGAGTTTACTGATTAAAGTTGAGTTTTTAAAGCTTAATTTCAATATTATTTGTGGTTGGTAGCGCTCACAGTGTAATAGGTGAATTTCAAACATAGCAGGGGGTGTGGTCCCTGGCACAAAATAATGTATATAGTCTCATTGTTTGCTGTTTTGTAAAAAGTTAATTTTCGAAAGAAAAGGTATGTGGGGGAGGTCTAGTTTGGATATTAGGAAAATCTATTTCACTAGGAGAATGGTGAAGCACTGGAAAGGGTAACCTAGAGAGGTGGTAGAATCTCCATCCTTAGAGGTTTTTAAGGTCAGGCTTGACAAAGCCCTGGCTGGGATGATTTAGTTGGTGTTGGTCCTGCTTCGAGCAGGGGGTTGGACTAGATGGCCTCCTGAGGCTAGATGACCTCTCTTCCAACTCTAATCTTCTATGATTCTATGGCGTGGATTATAGCGGAGTCTTAAGGTTCAGACGAGCTTTCTATTCAAAGTTCGACTGTTCTAAAATCTGTATGGTTAGTCAGATTGCCTTGAAATTTGAATTGCCTCTTAGTGGTACCAGGTATGGTCAGTGGTACAAATTTGAGGGCACTCCACTATGGGAATCCTGAGATACTGCTCTCTGGGGGTATAAAAAAATGTAAATAAAATAAAAAAAGCTTTTCTTAAAAGTTGACACATTCTGGCAACATTTTTTTGCTCCCAGATAGAGACCCAACCAGGGCTCAGACCATAGCATCATAGAAAGTCATTAAGTCCAGCTCCCTGCAGTGAGGCAGGAACAAGTAAACCAAAGTATCCCTGACAGGTGTTTGTTCAACCTGTTCTTTTAAAAAACTTCCAATGGTGGGGATTCCACGACCTGTCTTGGAAGCCTATTCCAGAGCTTAACTACCTTTATAGCTAGAAAAATTTTCCCTAATATCTAGCTTCCACCTTCCTCTGCAGATTAAGCCCATTACTTCATGCCCTATGTTCGGTGGACATGGAGAACAATTGATCATAATCCCCTTTATAACAGCCCTTGACATATTTGAAGACTGATCAGTCCCTGTCATGGGATACTCTACTCACTGCTGGAGCATCTCCTGGGGATTCGCTCTGCCAGGCCAATGCCCCTCCCTGCAGTTGCGCTCCATCACTCTTGCAGTCTCGTTCTCTCAAGACTCACTTGCTCCCACTTTGTGGCTTGCCCCACCAGCCAGGCCACAGTAGTCATCCCCTTCCAGGGTATCAAAGGATCTCAGGACCCACTGTCCCCGGCAGTTTTTCTCTTACTGCCCCTTAACGATACCACTGCCCAAGGCTGGTAGGGGAACCCAGGCCTGCCCTCTACCCTGGGTTCTAGCCCAGGGACCATACAACAAGCAGTCAAGTTCTGCACAGTCCTGGACCTTACTGCTGTATCCCTGAGCTACTTTCCTACCTCACCATCTCTCACACTGAGAGTACTCTCAGCAACTCGGCTTTATACAGGCCCCTCCTGTTCTTGTCCAGCTGAGCCTTGTGTCTAATTAGGCCTTGATCCCTGGCTTCTCCTCTAGGTGCAGCCTAGGCAGTTAATTGACCTGGTCACCTTAACCCCTTCAGGCCTTGTGTGGGGTGGACACTCATCACAGTTTCCCCTCAGTCTTCTTTTCTCAAGATTAAACATGCCCAGTTTTTTTCAAGTTAGGTTTTCTAAACCTTTTATCATTTTTGTTGCTCTTCTTTGGACCTTCTCCAATTTGTCCACATCTTTCCTAAAGTGTGGCACCCAGAACTGGACACTGTACTCCAGCTGAGACCTCCCAGTGCCAAGTAGAGCTGGACGATTAACTCCTGTGTTTTATATACGATACTCCTGTTAATAGACCCCAGAATGAGAGTAACCTTTTTTGCAACTGCATCACATTGTTCACTCATATTCAATTTGTGATCCACTATCACCCCCAGATCCTTTTCAGCAGTACTACCACCTAGCCAGTTATTCCCCATTTTGTGCTTGTGCATTTGATTTTTCCTTCGTAAAGGTAGTGCTTTGCACTTGTCTTAATTGAATTTCATTTTGTTGAATTCAGACCAATTCTCCAATTTGTTAGGGTTATTCTGAGTGCTTGCAGAGTGCTTGCAACCCCTTCCAGCTTGGTGCCATCTGCAAATTTTATAAGCATCCTCTCCACTCCGTTATCCAAGTAATTCATTAAAATATTGACTAGTACTGGACCCAGAACTGTCCCCCATTTGACTCCACAGGATATGCCCTCCCAGTTTAACAGCAAACCATTGGTAACCACTCTTTGAGTATGGCCTTTAAACCAGTTGCACATCCACTTTATGGTAATTTTATCTAGACCACATTTCCCCAGTTTGCTTATGAAAATGTCATGTGGGACTGTGTCAAAAGCCTTACTAAAATCAAGAGAAATTTCATATACTGTTTCCCCCCATCCACGAGGCTGGTAAACATGTCAAATAAGGAAATTAGGGTTTTGGTATGATTTGTTCTTGACAAATCCATGTTGACTATTCTTTATAATCCTATTTATCCTCTAAGTGCTTAAAATTTATTGTTTAATAATTTATTCCAGTATCTTTCCAATTATCAAAGTTAGACTAACCAGCCTATAATTCCCAGGTCCTCTTTCTGATCCTTTTTAAAGATAGGTGCTATGTTTGCCCTTCTCGGTCCTCTGTGACTTCACCCATCCTCCATGAGTTCTCAGAGATAATTGCTAATGTTTCCAAGATTGCTTCTGTTAGTTCCTTAAGAACCTTAGGATGAACCTCATCAGGTCTTGCTGACTTGAACAAATCTAATTTATCTAAGGGTACATCTTCACTACCCGCCGTATCGGCGGGTAGCAATCGATTTATTTGGGATCTATATATCGCGTCTCGTTAAGACGCGATATATCGATCCCCGAACGCGCTCACCGTCAACTCCGGAACTCCACCAGAGCGAGCGGCAGTAGCGCAATCGACGGGGGAGCCGCGGCCGTCGATCCCGCGCCATGTGGACCCCAGGTAATTCGATCCAAGATACTTTGACTTCAGCTACGCTATTCGCGTAGCTGAAGTTGCGTATCTTGGATCAATCCCCGCCCCTAGTGAGGCCATAGTCTTTAACCTGTTCTTCCCCTATTCCTCCCTCCCTTGTTGTTAATATTAATTGTGTTGCATATCTGGTCACCATTAACCTTTTTAAAGAAGACTGACAGTTATTAACTCCCTTTCCCTTTTAAATAGAGGGCCTACACTTTCCTTTGTCTTTCTCTTGCTCCCACCAACTCTCTGTGATACCAGTTAAGATCACTGCACCAGGGTCTCAGATGCTTGAGGGTTACCCAAGCAGAGTGCATGGCACCCACCAGCCCTTTGGGGGAAATCAAATGAAAATATTATTTGAAAAAGAGAGAGTTGCTTCTCCTGTTAGGCATACTAGAGCTCACACCCCTATTTGTATGGCTAATGGATTGCACTGAGTATGCGCAGAGAGAGAGGCTGTCTGGAAAATGAACTCTCTGGCACAGAGTCTGGGTGGCTCTGAAGATGTGTTATGGTACTTCACGCAGAGCACTCTCCCCAGACACCATGAGTTGAAATCCAACAGGGCAAAAATCTGCAGTAGTAAACACAGATACACATGCCTCCCGTCTGCCTTTATCAAAGGGGGATTTTTATTTTGGGGCGAAGTACTGAGCATTCAGCAGAGTGTTCAGAAGGCACTGGAACTATTGTTTAGAAAAGAAAATAAATGATACAAGCAAAAGCTTGCTGGGAGGGGAGAATAGGGAGAGAGGGGTTGGGATCAGGTGGAATGGGAGGGAGGAGAGGAGGAGGGCACTACGAGCGGGACATGGGATGAGTGACAAAGAGACTGGGGGAGAATAGGGATGGGGTGTCTGTCAGCTCCATATTCTTCCCGTGTGTGTGCCATGAACTGGGCCCCCCAGTCTACAGGGATGTGACCCCCTTTTCCCTGCTCCCCCTCATATAAGTCAGGTACTGGAAGGGGCTTGCCTATCTGGGCGGAGGTCTGAGCCTCACTCTCTCTATGCCCCCTATGTGAGCTGGAATCTGAGGGTCCCTGCCCCCTGGGGGTGTCTGAGCCCTGCTCCCTGCCCCCTGTGTGTATGTGCCAGGCTCTTGGGGGCTCCTGTGTTCAGGCACCAGCTGACCAAGCACGTGCTTGGGGCGGCACCTGGTAAGGGGGTGCCAATCTTGGGGGGGCGGGGGGGCGCTCAGGGTTTTTTTGGGGTTTTTTTGGGTTCGGTCGGGCGGCGCTGGGGGTGGGGTGGGTTTTTTTTGTTTCGGGGGCTGGGCGCATGGGGGGCGCTGGAGGGGGGGGAGATTCGGCAGCGGCACTCCGGGGGGGGGGGGGGGGGTTGTTTGGCGGCTCGGCGGGAGGTGTGTGGCGGCGGGGGGGCTCGGCAGCGCGGCGCTCGGCGGGTGGCTGGGGGGTTCGGCGGCGTTCCACGGGGGGAGGTGTTCGGCTGCACGGCGCTCCGCGGGGGGCTGGGGGGTTCGGCAGCGCTCGGTGGGGGGGTTCGGCAATGCGGCACTCGGCGGGGGCTGGGGGGTTCAGCAGGGGGGTTCGGCGGCGCGGCGCTCCATGGGGGGCTGGGAGGTTTGGCGGCGCGGCGCTCCGCGGGGGCTGGGGGAGTTTGGCGGGGGGGTTCGGTGGCGCAGCGCTCCACGGGGGGGGGGTGGCGGCGGTGCTGACGGTGTGTGTTATGGCGGCGCTATGGAGGGCGGCACTCTTTTTTTTTTGCTTGGGGCGGCAAAAAAGTTAGAGCCGGCCCTGCCTGTGTTATGCTCATACAAAGCACACGGGATCTTTATAGAGGAAGGTAAATACACAGCATTTATTGAGAGTACCACAGTTAGCATACGCTTTTTAGACACACACACACACACACACACACACACACACACACAGTCCTGCCAGTGATGTTCATAGTTACCAGTCTGTTGTAGCTCGAGTCAATCTAATGGCCAGTTAGACTGAGCACGAGTGTGGAGCTGGGTTCTGTCAGTCGCGATCCGATGCTCCGAGGCTTTGCAGGACTGAACCCAGAGTTCCATGGCAAAACACCCCAGCTTTATAGTTGTAAATTCCCATTTGAGTCCATGCATTTTGCAATGTCATCCTGTAATCATTAGTCCTTAAGTGGTGTTATCATTTGATGGTTATTGTCGGGCTTCCCATCGTTATCTCTTATTTGTTTTCTCGCCTTCGGGGGTGCCTGCCTCACCTCTGAGGTCGTCAATGCTGCTAACATGTTTAACATCAGATACAATGGATGTTTTCTGATTGTCTCCTGGTCTTTCCAAGTCTCTCACTTCTTCTTGACCATCTGGACATTTGTGATGGCTTTCACACCTTATCTTTTCCTGATGCATGCATTCCTCATTCACACAAACAATCTCTTACAGAAACCTTAAAAGGTATACAGAGAGCAGTATTGTATATTCAGCAGAATACATTGTAAATCAAGAAAAGAACAGGAGTACTTGTGGCACCTTAGAGACTAACAAATTTATTAGAGCATAAGCTTTCGTGGGCTACAACCCACTTCTTCGGATGCATCCGAAGAAGTGGGTTGTAGCCCACGAAAGCTTATGCTCTAATAAATTTGTTAGTCTCTAAGGTGCCACAAGTACTCCTGTTCTTTTTGCGGATACAGACTAACACGGCTGCTACTCTGAAATTGTAAATCAAGCCTTGCTAAATCTTATAACTAAAACAATTCACATTGGGGCTTCAGGACCTCAACATTCCTCTAATCTTCTTAACATAGATACAATAGAGAATCCTGTCTCTTACTTCCTAATTTGTAATACATATAGGAAACCATAGTAGCTTTATAACTTATTCTAAAACAAAAGGGTGACCATAATCACTCATAAGGATTGTTCTGGTCTGTCATTCCTTTCTGCTATTCAAAAGGGATGGCTGACAGGATGAAATCAAATCATACATTAATTCTCATAGTACATTATAAAATCCAGCTCCTACACCTGCCCATCTATGACAGTCTCACTTCCCTCCCTGCTCCCCCATGTAAGCCATGTTCTGGAGGAGGCTTTCTTTTCTGGTGTCTGACCTCCCACTCCTCAACCCTTTCATATGATCTGGGAGCTAGGAGTCAGTGGCGGATTAACCACTGGGCCAATGGGACCTCTGCCCACGTGCCTTGGGCAAGTGGGGCGCCCCTGGAAAAATGGGAGCCCCCATGCCCAGACCCATTCCGCCCACCAGCCCGGCGTTTCTGCCGAGGAGCAGAGTGTGAGGTTGCATTCCATATGATTTTATGAAAATATGCTAATAGCTGTGAATATAATGTAACTGGAATATGCTTCATGCAAAAGATCTCTTGTAAGGTATCATTACAAAGCTTATAATCTACTGAGTGTGTTCATCCTATTTGTATGAATGTATCATTCTTGTATCTGATACTAGAAATATAAAATATAACTCTGAGGTCCTATTGTAGTTATGCAAAGTGTGGGCCATTAATGGTGGTTTAGAATCTTGATGGCTCCCATCAACTAGGACAATTGACTGTAGACGGCTCTGTTTACTTGCAAGCCTTCCTGTGAGTCAGGCCGGGAAGAATGAAGGCTTGGGGTCTCACAGGACATGTGACCATGTCACCTGGTACTGGAATCCATCTTAAACCTGGTGATTTTTCATTTAGAAGGAGGGGTGGGGACCCAAAGAGACAAAAAAGATTCCCGCCTTGTGCCAAAGCTATATAAGGGGTGGAACAGAACAAAGGGGGCTGCAGTCATGAGAAATCCCCGAGCTACCACCTGAGCTGGAACAAGGACTGTACCAGGGGAAGGATTGGGCCCAGACTAGAAAGGAGTCTAGTCTGTGAAAGAAGCTTATTGGGACATCTCTGAGGGTGAGATTTCATCTGTATTCAGTTTCCCACTGTATTAGGCTTAGACTTGTGTGTTTTATTTTATTTTGCTTGGTACTTGGTAACTTACTTCGTTCTGTCTGTTATTACTTGGAACCACTTAAATCCTACTTTTTATATTTAATAAAATCACTTTTTGCTTATTACTAAACCCAGAGTTAGTGACTAATACCTGGGGAAGCAAACAGCTGTGCATATCTCTCTATCAGTGTTATAGAGGGCAGATAATTTATGAGTTTACCCTGTAAACACAGTAAAATGGATTTATTTGGGCTGTGGACCTCATTGGGAACTGGGTATCTGGGTGCTAGAGACAAGAGCACTTTCTAAGCCGTTTTCTGTTAAGTCTGCAGCTTTTGGGGGATGTGGTTCAGACCTGGGTCTGTGTTTGCAGCAGGCTAGTGTGTCTGGCTCAACAAGACAGGATACTGAAGTCCCAAGCTACTGGGAAAACAGGCTTAGAGGTAGTCTCAGCACATCAGGTGGTAGTCCCAAGGGGGTCTCTGTGACCCAACCCATCACACGGGGTCAGGGTTCAGGGGCTTGACCCGCTCTGCCCACCCACCCGGCGCTCCTGCAAGGGAGTGGGGTCAGGGCACTGGGGCTTGCCACGCTCCACCCACCCAGTGCTCCTGCCAGGGCACAGGGGAAGCCCCCGTGCCCTGATCCCGCTTCCTGGCAGGAGCGTGGGGGAGCTGGCAGGGGAGACTGCAGGTGGAAGGGGTGGAGAGGGGCCATTCCTGATGTTTTAGAGGACAGAGAGAAAAAACAAAAACAAAAAACAGAATACCCCCGGGGGCTGGGGAAGAGCTGGTGTTTCAGGCTGAATTCATCTTCAGCAGGTATTTTTTTTTCAATTGAGAACACCTCATTGTGGTGAACGGGCCATTTAACACCACTCTGGGCCTGATGGATGTGTAGAGCCCCTCCTCTCTATTCTCCCTCTAATTTCTACAATATTAGAGCGGAGCACGATTGAGAAACCCTTCCTGTTAAAAGGACAACTCTTCTTAGTGCTCTAAAAGCTGTAAGAACTACAAATTTCTAAATGACCACAACTCCTACCAACAAACATTTTTCTTTCTGTTTAAAAAACTAGGAAAACTAAATGGCAAAAAAACATTTTTAGCAGTGTAGTATCCTGCTGCCAGAGTCTTATCCCACTCCAGCCAGCTACCAGAGCCTTTCCCCAGTACCTCCCCCTCACCAGAGCCTTTCACTGACACATGTAGCTACTCACCGCAGTATGGACACAGCCTCTTTTCACTGTGGCATATAGCTATACATATCCTAGCTGCCAGAGGTGTACATATCCATGCCCACTGCCAGAGGTGTACAGTGTAGATGTCATCTAAATTTACATTGTACTACAATAAGGCACAGTGAATGGCCTTAGACTAAGGCCAGGTCTACACTACAGACCTATGTCGGTGAAAAATCCACACCTCTGAGCGACATAGTTATACCAACCTTAACCCCTCACGTAGACAGCACTATGTTGATGGGAGAGCTTCTCCTGTCAACATAGGTACCGCCTCTCGGAGAGGTGGATTAACTACGCCAATAGGCGAGCTCTCCCATCAGCATGGGAGCGTCTTCACTTAAGCGCTACAGTGGCGCAGCTGCACCGATGCAGCATTTTAAGTGTAGACCTGCCCTAAGAGACTAGGGCCCTGAGCCAGCAAAGCTGGTGTTTAGCTTGGAGCATGTGAATAGTCTCAAATTCGGGGGATTAAAATGTGCTTGAAGTTAAATACATGTATAAGTCTTTGCAAGACTGGGATGTAGATCAGACTGTGTCATTGAGTTTCCTGTGTAAAGTGCCATGTACATTTATGGGGCTGCCTTTATGGTGTTTATAATTATAAACAGTGCAGGTGTGGGGAAAGATCATGAAAAGACTGAGGGAACAGGCTTAATGGGAGAAATGAGCTATAAGAAGGGGTATGACCGAGAGATGGTACCTGTCCCATCATTCTTACTGACTTTCCCAAGTGCAGGGAGCAGCATGAAATAGTGCAGGAAGCAGAAGGAGGGAATAGGAGATGAAAAGAGAGTTCAGTTGATAGCATGGAACACAATGAGTGAAGGAGAAACAGGTGGAAATAAGTGCAGAAATGAGGTAGCAGCAAGCTACAGGTCTTTGAAAGTGGGCGCAAGTAGATTGAACTTAATGTCATGAAGCCAGTGAAGGGAATTTAGATGGGGTGATGTGGCCAAAACAGCATTTTGGGCAGATTGTAAGGGGAGAGGTGCAAGAAACCAGAGAAGGGGAGGTTACAGTGATTAACTCGGAAGACAACCAAGGGTTGGATAAGGAATTTAGCAGCAGGATCAGAAAGGGAGGGATTGTTTTTGGTGATATTATAGAAGAATGGCAGGACTTGGGGACAGCCTAGATAAAGGAGAGAAAAATGAACTGAAGAGAATTCCAAAGTTGCAAGCCAAGGAGATAAGGTGGTGGTGATGGAGAAATAAAGTGGGGTTACTAGGAATGATGAGTACGGATCAAAGTTCATATTGGGTCAGATTTATGCCTGGTGTAACTCCATTTCTTTCAAATGATACTAGGGAAGAATGTGCCCCATTGGATAAAATCAGTAACTGAGATCAAAGCCTGACCCCCATTTTCTATTGTGTGTGTAGTAATATTCAGCGTGCAGTTGATCTGGTCTGCCTAGTCCTCTTGCTAGAGAGCCATTTTATTGTTAAAGGCCCTCTGTGCAACACAGTGTGCTCTGCTTTCACTCTCTCACAAGCAAAAGGAAAAGATTATTGTGACCTTTTGAGATTTCAAACTTTTCAGGAAACCAAATGCAAAAAGGCTTGAAGGCCTGATTCATAAACAAAAAGAAAAATCTGCCCTCTGTCTTTTATGTCTTTGTTCTATGTGTCTTTTCTTTTCAGGCTTCCTTTATCCTTATACAGTACCCTTTGAAATACATCTTCAGTCTGACTTTCCCTTTAAAGAAAGTGTCATGATGTGCAGATCCATTGTACTCTATTTCTGTTCACATCTGGTATTATGCTTTTTTCCTCTTTACATTTTCTGTTTTTTTCAGTTTTTTCTTGTCAGTCCCTTTTTCTCCTCTCATCTAATTTCTCAAATTTCCCCTTTGATAAGGAGACACAACAACAAAGTCCTTCACATTTCTACTTGTTCAGACTCTAATACACAAAAATCTACATAAATACACTCCCTGATCCCAGATAACACCGGCATTATCAACTCAACTTCAAGAAAACATAAGAAGGGAGGGGGAAGGGAAATTTGGTCAGTAGTGTGCTCTATTTATCATCGCATTTTTAAACTGTACCAAGGCGTGCCTAGAACAAAGGGGAGATGGAATGTGTATAAATCTGAAATAAATAAATTACAGTTTATCTGGCCTCAAAAGTCTTGTCACCTTTCTTGAAACAATGCACAGCAACAGAAATGTTCCACATGTCTCACCTTACAGATGGACCATTTCAAACTCCCTGCTCAGCTTCCTTGAATCTGAAAACCTGAAAATCAACTTAGTTCATGGTTGGTTGGTTTTCAGTAGTTTTAAGAATTAGACTTACCCTGCAATGAAGGATGGCTCTCGATGGTACATATTCAATCACTTTTTGCCATGTCGTTTTTAAATGTCTCCCGGGATGGGGTTTGCACCACTTCCCTTCGAGGATTTGGGGGGGAGGAGCTCTATGGGAGATCTGCCTCCCAAAATTCTTCCATGGGGGGGAACATTTGTCTCCTCTACAAGAAATGTAGTCAAATAAGTTAATATAAGCAATAAGTTATGTATTGTGACAAGGTAAATGGACGTATCTAATCAAATAAAGTTTAGATGAAATGGATAGGAATCTTCCAGTGAAATCTGAGCTGTAGGTTTGACAAATTTGGGGGGACTTTGATTTATGGAAGTTTGCAAATACTGGGCCAGATTTTCTCCTCATTTTCAATAGTTCAATCCTACTGCGGTCAATGGGGTTGCACAGGGGCAAATAAGGTCAGGCTTTGCCTCGCTGAATTTCACCTTTAATCACCAGATGCCAACCTAAAAGTGTAACTCAGAAGAAAAAGTAAGGCAAATGTCTGCATTATGTAGGGACTATGCAAAATCATTGAGTCTTAGAGAGGTTAATCCTGGGACAAATTCATCGCTGGCGTGAGACTGTTGATGTCACTCAGTCTGTTGCCCATTCATTTTCTCCCCTAAATTAAATACATCACTTCTGGAGTCTAAAGCTGTTTTGACTGCTCTGACTCATGCATGAAATAGATTCAAAGTCTAGAGATTTAGTGTATTCTTTACAATGGGTCCATCTGTAGAGTCTTGTGTTTATTACATTGCAACTAATTACAGATGAGCATGTCCCATTAAGGTATCTGACCCGGAAGTTAACCTTTGGGCAAGCCTTTCTTCTTGACATTTGAATGGGTATTGTGGCTACGGCTCCTGAGAGATACCGTAGGGGTCTATATTAAAAAAGCTATGGAATATTTATTATTCTTTCTTATCTAAAGTGCAACAGGCATCACCATTTGAAGAGACTGTTTGAATTTAATTAACTCAAAGCCCTGTTTATAAAGGAACTATAACTTCCAGTAGACCCAATTCAGGGAGCAACTTCTTCATGACTATTAGAGATAAAACTCTGGTGTTCCAGCAGGTTGTTATCTGAATAGTAAAAATGATTTATGCATATGTATGACTGAATAAATGAAAATTGGGAACACTACATTTCAAAACAAAACCTCAAAGCAACAATATGCTATGGCTTTTATGGCTTGTTTTGGAAACATAATGTAGAAGATATTCTTTAAAATATGTGAAATGCATCTATTGAGATTATACTTCAACCTTATCCCCTGAAGCTTTGCTGAACATATTGGCCAAAGCTTTGTTTGCGACACTGGGGGAGGGGAGAGGGACATCGCTTAGTTTCAAACACTATTTTCAGAAAGCGTGTGTTCTAATGTAATACCAGTTCTAGTCTAACTATATCAGAAAGGTTAGCTGTTTCAGGTATGTTCATACACTTTGGCTCCCTCGCATTTTAGGGTTGCCCAGCAATCTTATCAAGTGGATGATAATACTGATGAACAAATTGGTTTGGAAAAAGTCAAGAAACTCTGAACTTTCACTCATTTCTAAAACTAAATTTCAACCAACCTCTCCTAGCACTATGAAATATTTGGATACTTCCTGGTCTCCAACTAGGGTCAGAACCAAAAGAGAGACAGCTCATGATATGTCCAGTCCTGGTCATAAGTATAAATGCTGAAGATCTTGTAAGAAAGCCTGTGATCAGAAGATTTCCAACTCCAGTTTCCTAGACTAAACATCCAATATTTTTTCTGGTTATCTGAGTCAACTCCAGCATCCAAATGTTTTGAAGTTTGCTCAGAACTATTTGGATTTATGGATTTAGCCCCCTTTTTGGTTAGTAAACAATTAATGAACCAGTCCTGGTTTCTGCAAATATAGGCCTCAGTCCTGCAACAAAGCCTGTATGGGCTGACTCTTGCACACACCTACACAGATGTCATTGCAGGATCAGGGCCTTATTCATTAGTCTTAAGTATGGATGGACTGTGCTCTTTAACTATTTGTGTTGTGTGATTGGTCATGCAAGTCTCATGGTATATTTTCTGCTCCCTGACTGGATGACTGAACCTTTTCAAACAGGAGAATAACAAACTTCTGATATACACTTTTGGATGAATAATCATTTATGCTAAATCTGCGACTATTTCAACATTCATAAGCATTTTCACAGATAACTGGCAGTTGTCCATATACCCACAAATGGAAGATAATATGATCCTACAAAACAGCAAACTGAACTCAGTGTTATTTGCAAAAATATTACTGAATCAGTGTTTACTTACACTTGATTCAGTGACAATGTAATGACTTCCATAAAACAATATGTAAAGTGCCATAAAATGCCTTTTGAATGCCATTTCAGCACAATGGGCTGCTGGGTGCCTAAGGCAGATATTATAGGTACAATTGAAAAGTACAGTTCCGGGGAATGAGGAGCTCAAATAATCTGATGTCCTTCAGGCAGGCAAAGATAATCTGCAGTATAGAAAGAACAAGATTTCCTGAACTGAAGGAGATGCAGAGCCTACAGAAAGCCATCCAGTTGTTTCCACTGATTTTTTTTTTTTTAAGAAAAAGACTATGACAGAAATATAAAGGGAGTATTATTTTAAGTATTTTTCCCAATCACAACTCAGCACTTTGGAAGATAATAACTAGTATATCAAAGAGTTGATTTTCATAATAACTAAAAGCCTTGAAATATCATTTACACCGCAAGATGTGGCTAGTGAAGAGAAAAATTGTTCCTCCACACAATGTGCTTTACAGGAACAAATTTCAGACTAGGAACTCTGATATGTGCATTTAAGGATTGTGCTTTACAGGTAGGGTGACCAGATGTCCTGGTTTTATAGGGACAGTCCAGATTTTTGGGTCTTTTTCTTATATAGGCTCCTATTACCCCCCACCCCCGTCCCGATTTTTCACGTTTGCTGTCTGGTCACCCTATTTACAGGAACAAATTTCAGACTAGGAACTCTGATATGTGCATTTAAGGATTGAACTTCTGGTTTAACATGTCATCATTCTGCCATCCTGTGGCAACCTGAAGTACTACAAGTAAAGTATAATTTTGATTGGTTTAGTAATTTAGCGTTAACGTTACTGGAAATGGTACATATTGAAAGAAAAATGCATTTTATATTTATATATCAATATGCTATAATACAGAATGAGAATTTTTATTATAGCTTTTCATCACAAAAACCCCCCAAATGAACAAAAAACCCTAAAAAGAGACTATTTTTGTTTCTTCTATTTCAGAGCTGATGCCCTAAATAGTTGTTGAAATCTAGGACTGCATAGTCAGTCCTTGTAACATTAACTCCTTCCCTGGAGAAAGTCCTGCCCTTCTAGGGGTATCTCCCCACACTCCAATCTCATTCAATCCAGCTTGTAAAAACTATTAGAAAAATAAATGTTCATATTCCTTGTAATGAATGCACCAAACCATTTGTAATAATTAGAGATGGGCCAGATTCTGGCCAAGCTGCATGGGGTGCAAGACTTGGAGGAGGGAAAAGATTCCTTTAGGCTGCCTTTATGTCCCCTCCCCACTATTCCTGGGACTGACTAGCTGCTGGCCCAGACTTCAGTCTTTGGCTATGTCTAAGCACCAAACTAGGAGTACGATTCCCTCATGTACACATACCTGTGCTAGCTCTCATTGAGCTAGCATGAGGATAAACAGCTGTGTAGCCACAGTAGCCTGGGGACTGGCAGCAGAGGCGTGGCTTAGCCGGACCGAGCATGTACCCACCGGTTTCAGGCAGGTTTGTAATCGGCATGACTCAGCTGTGCCTCTGCTGCTGCTATCTGTGCTACAGTGGCTACACGGATATTTATACTCGAGCTAGTGTGAGTATGTGTACACGAGCTGGGAATCACACCCCAGCTCACAGTTTAGATGTTGCCTAAAGTAGCACAGCCATCCCTCCTCCACCTCAGTTTCTATTCCAACCAATAGTCTTGAATAGTGACCAGACACTCTGTGCCATTTATATGGGGGTTGGGACCACTGAATTCACACGAGTGAGCATCCCAGGGCCTCTCCTCTGATCCACTCCTATTGTGGCCTTCTGCACCAGCAAATGTGGCACCAGCCAGAGACTCTTCCTGATACATCTAGGTATGGTGCATAGTCCTCAAGCACAGGGTTGTGTCAGCCCTCCATACCAAAGATAAATTTCACTGTAATAAATCTAGATTAGGAGAAAGACAATTTGCTAATGACTGGCCAAGATCAGCATGTTTTCCCCCACCATTGGTTCTTAGAAAGCTAATTAAATCATCATGAACATTTAAACCTTACAATCAAAGTAACTTAATGAGCCCAGGAGCCTCATAAAGAAAAACATTCACAATTTGCTGTCAAGACAGGAACTGAAGAGGTACAATTTAAACTAAAGTAAATGGCAAAGAACTACATTAATGCAGAGTTAAGGTAGCTTGGTGATAGGTCGTCAACTTGCAGAATTCTGAGTTGAGTAAAACTCAAACTTCTGAAAACCAGGAAATACACAGTTAAGGTTGTCTGTGCAACCTTAACTCTGCTCTCTTTCAGCAATTTCCCAATATATCCTATTAACTCACCTTTATACCTTTATTCTGCCAATCTTACAGCTTCTGAAATGTACCAGCTTCTTACCTCCTTTTACAACCCATTCACTTTCACCCATGGGATTCCATCAAACACTGTTAAAGGACAAAAAAAAAGTTTGCCCACCACACCTTCCCTCTGCTCCCTGGGAGCTGGCAATAGCCAATCAAGATTATTTGTATACACTCCAGGTGCAGTCAGTGTGCTAGGTGTACCTCACTAAATGGTGGCAGCGGTAGTTAGGCCTGCATGGTAACGATGTGTTTGTGATCTAGGACATGTGTGGATTACTCTGAGGTGTGTGACAGAGCTGTGATTGTGATATGAGAAAATCAATATTTTGCAACCTCTCATGTGCATGACGAAAGGGAGGAAGAGTATGTGTACTCACAGGATGCAGGCTATGTCAGTAGCAGGGCACAGCGTTTTTATCACAGGACTTTTATTGCAAAGGCTATTGTCAACAGTGAGGTGGAATATGAGAGAATTTCACCCTCATAATGAAGGTTTACTGAAAGTGTGGGTTAAGACTGTATCCTGTCAGTAAGTATATGGAAGTTGTAAAAGGCTGTGAAGTGGTTCTTAAATTGCTCATGTGTGGTATTCTTCCTGTGGAGTTAGAATCACAGAATATCAGGGTTGGAAGGGACCTCAGGAGGTCATCTAGTCCAATCCCCTGCTCAAAGCAGGACCAATCCCCAACTAAATCATCCCAGCCAGGGCTTTGTCAAGCCCGACCTTAAAAACCTCTAAGAAAGGAGATTCCACCACTTCGCTAGGTAACCCATTCCAGTGCTTCACCACCCTTCTAGTGAAAAAGTTATTCCTAATATCCAACCTAACCCTCCCCCACTGCAACTTGAGACCATTACTCCTTGTTCTGTCATCTGCTACCACTGAGAACAGCCTAGATCAGGGGTGGGCAACCTTTTTGGCCCTAGGGCCACATTGGGGTTGCAAAACTTTATGGAGGGCCAGGTAGGGAAGGCTGTGCACACTCCCACTTCCTGCCTCCTGACTGCCCCC
The DNA here is from genome assembly GCF_028017835.1 of Emys orbicularis. NCBI lineage: Eukaryota > Metazoa > Chordata > Testudines > Emydidae > Emys > Emys orbicularis. Next base: position 46,413,548 of record NC_088684.1, on the reverse strand, counting down.
CTCAGAACCTCCGACCCATCCAATCCCCGCTCTGCTCCTTGTCCCCTAACCGCCTCCTCCCGGGACCCCCCGCCCCTAACCGCCCCGGGACCCCACCCCCTAGCCAACCCCCGTGCTCCCTGTCCCCTGACTGCTCTGACCCCTATCCACACCCCTGCCCCTTGACAGGGCCCCTGGGACTCCCACGCTTATCCAACCCCCCGTCCCTTGTCCCCTGACCGCTCCCCAGAACCTCCGCCCCATCCAACCACCCCCTGCTCCCTGTCCCCTGACTGCCCCCCGGATCCCCTGCTCCTTATCCAACCCCCCGGCCCCAGTCCCCTTACCAAGCCGCTCATAACAGCATGTCTGGCAACCATGCCACGTGGCCAGAGCGAGACACGCTGCCGCTCTGTTCAGCAGGAGCATGCAACCCTGCTGCCCAGAGTGATGCCGGCGTGGCCACGGGGCAGGGGGGACAGCGGGGGAGGGGCCTGGGGCTAGCCTCCCTGGTTGGGAGCTCAAGCGCCGGGCAGGACGGTCCCGCGGGCCGGATGTGGCCCACAGGCTGTAGTTTGCCCACCTCTGGCCTAGATCCATCCTCTCTGGAAACTCCTTTCAGGTAGTTGAAAACAGCTATCAAATCCCTCCTCATTCTTCTCTTCTGCAGACTAAATAATCCCAGTTCCCTCAGCCTCTCCTCATAAGTCATGTGCTCCAGCCCCCTAATCATTTTTGTTGCCTTCCGCTGGACTCTTTCCACTTTTTTCAAATCCTTCTTGTAGTGTGGGGCCCAAAACTGGACACAGTACTCCAGATGAGGCCTCACCAATGTCGAATAGAGGGGAATGGTCACATCCCTCGATCTGCTGGCAATGCTCCTACTTATACAGCCCAAAATGCCGTTAGCCTTCTTGGCAACAAGGGCACACTGTTGACTCATATCCAGCTTCTCATCCACTGTAACCCCTAGGTCCTTTTCTGCAGAACTGCTGCCTAGCCGCTCGGTCCCTAGTCTGTAGCAGTGCATGGGATTCTTCAGTCCTAAGTGCAGGACTCTGCACTTGTCCTTGTTGAACCTCATCAGATTTCTTTTGGCCCAAACCTCTAATTTGTCTAGGTCCCTCTGTATCCTATCCCTACCCTCTAGTGTATCTACCACTCCTCCCAGTTTAGTGTCATCTGCAAACTTGCTGAGGGTGCAGTCCATCCCATCTTCCAGATCATTAATGACGATATTGAACAAAACCGGCTAAGTTGGCTAAGTGTGTGATTGTACACCAGGATTTGGAACCTCCAGAATCTAATAGTGCCAAGGGCCAGTATGAGCACATGCTATGTGCATCCTGAGGCATTGTTCAAAGAAGGTAGAGAGAAGGTGGCATGGGCACCCCCCCCTTTTTTTAACCTCCCTTTCAGTCATTTAATAGTCTTAGATGAAATCCTGGTGGATGAGAGTGAAGGAGTTTTAAAAGGAGGTGAACAGCTTGTACATTTCAGCAACTGCCAGCCAGGAGGGTAAATGTGTGTCCCGCAATTTGCATACTGAATCAGCCAGCCCCACTGCCTCCTATCAGCTGGGCCCAGCGCGCCCTGCTTTGTCATACCTCCCTAGCCATGTCTCCAACACATTCACTGCATTCCTCCCCCAACCTGGCCCTCTCCCCACTACTGTGCCCTGTGCCCACACGCCTCCCTCTGCCCCCAATCCGCAAGCAGGGAACGCATCTTCCAGGTATACAAACATTTCTATGCTGTTACTTCCCCCACTACTATAACCCGACTCACATGCAGTTCCTGGAGCAAAGGACAAGTAGATTACAAGTAGGTGTTCCTGGTTGTGTTTCAAAATGGTTGAAGGGTAGAGTTTGTGGCAGAGTGGTGAGAGAAATCACAGAATGGGTTTCTGTTCCAAAATACTGACAGTTTTATGTTTGAGACAAAGATCCTTTGACCTCTGTCCAGTTTCTGGTCAGACATTAACTCTCCACTTTCCTGTTTAATGTTCTTCTAACACTTAGGGCACGTCTTCACTACCCACCGGATCGGCGGGTAGCAATCGATCTATTGGGGATCGACTTATCGCGTCTAGTGAAGACACAATAAAATTGATCCCTGATCGCTCTGCCGTCGACTCCGGAAATCCACCGCGGCAAGAGGCGGAAGCGGAGTCAACGGCGGCGCAGCCGCCGTCGACTCGCCGCCGTCCTCACAGCCAGGTAAGTCAACCTAAAATACGCAACTTCAGCTACGCTATTCAGGTAGCTGAAGTTGCGTATCTTAGGTCAACACCCTCCCCCCCCCCGTAGTGTAGACCTAGCCTTAGTAATACCGTTCATATCATCACTATAGCAATTACTCAGACTCTCAGCCAACTCAGAGAAAACTATCACAGCTCTTGGACACAAATCCCTGATATGGTCCAAATTGGCTCTCATACCTTGTGTGAGGTGTACACGAGGAATAAGGCCCAGATCATTTCTGCCCAAGTGAATCACCACCAGGAGAGGCGCCAGGGGTTTTGCCGCCCTAGGCAGCAGCGCTCCTCCTCTGAGCATTCGGCGGCGGGGGTCCTTCCGCTCCACGTCTTCGGGGCACTTCGGCGGCGGGTCCCAGAGCGAGTGAAGGACCCGCTGCCGAATTTCCGCCAAGGGTAGCAAAATGCCGCCCCCCAAATCCTGCCGCCCTAGGCGACCGCCTAGGGTCTCCTAGTGGAAGCGCCAGCCCTGATCACCACCATGTGTAAGGACCCCAGGGCTATAACCCAGGTCAGCAGAGCCTGGGATGACTGGTAGTGTCACCAGGAGGCCATGCAGAGGCACAGCCAGGGAGCACTGTGGAGAGTAGGACCTGCAGGAAATACCAAACAAGAAACCCAGAGTGACAGTACCCTGTGGCCCTCTCGTTGGCCAAGCTCCCTATTTAACCCCAGGGGTTGCCCCAGGAAGTTGTCTAGGCAACCACACAGACTTTGGCCAGCTGTAACGCCAGACCCTGCTTGATCTCCTAATCTCCAGTCTCCAACCTGACTCCAACTCTGATTCCGGCCTCTTGATTCTAACTTGGAGGGCCATGCCCGCCCACTTTTTAACATGGGCATAGTAGCCTCAGGCAGGCACGGAGTGGCGGTGCAGGGGCTGCACTTCATGGCAGGGGAGCTGATAAGGTGATCAGCTCCCCTGCTATGAAGCACAGCCCCTTCTAGTGGTGCCAGCCTCTTCCCGGTGTGGGGCTGAGGTGAATCTTAGACACACACACCCCTTGCCATGAGGCCCTGCCCCAGGGCCACAGTTCCAACGCTGGTGCCCCCCCACACTTCTACTCAGGTTCCTGCGCTCCTGACCCTGACTCATGCTTATGGAATCTGGCATTGCAATTCCTCCAGCTCCTGCCCAGAGACTACCATCCCCTGGAGGGCAGACCTCAGCTCAGCCATGACCTGTGCCCCAGTCCATTACACAATGTCCAGGTAGATCACAAACGCCTAAGTCACTGGTTAGATGCTGCAGCGTAATCAAAGCATGATGCCAACATAGATCACCTCTCTTCACCCAAATCAGGCTGGAGTCACCAAGCCCATGCCATGGTGTACCCATGTTCTCCCACAAACTTCTGCAACCTCATGATCTGGGAATTGCCCAGAATCCACATGCTGGCAATCCTGGCAATGCAATATTTCTTTTCCCCTGCACTGTCGGTTCCAAACCTTCATGCTATGTGTCTTTGGAAACACCACATTAATCTGCGCCTAGATCAGGAAGTAGCAACCTCCCCCTCCCCAAGGGGCTAGTAAAATACAGAATTTGTCAGACAACCAATCTAGGCTTACCTATCGCCAGGGCTCATTTCCTGCCCCTGCTGCAGCTGCAACCCTTCTGTCCCCTCATCCTTTCCCCCCGTCCTCACCCGCCATACATACACACAGTCCTCTCTCTCTGACTACTCCCCACCCAATATAACAAACATTTTGGTTAGACCAGCTGCTGACTATTCTGCTGTGTTCACAGTAAACCTCCCCATAAAACAAAAACCTGTTACATTATAACAGACACAATTTATAGCAAGCAACCTGAGTCATTAAATCTTTCTTGCAGAGGCATACAAAGGTTCACGCTAGAAACGTCAGTGGAGGGGTAGTTCCAGACAAGTATAAAGTGGCTACATAGAAAACCACTCCCGTTTTTTTCTTTATTGGTGCATGCACACTGTAATCATTTCCGACTGCACATTTATGCAAATGAAGAAATGAACATGTTCTCAAATAAAATTCTCAATTTGGGATTTTAGTGGGTGCCATGCCCCGCCTTGGGTAAAACTCAACAGGTGGGAACCATTTTGAGCCATATCACCTTACGAGTTAGATCTCTAGCTCTGTGCAAAAAAAGAAGCAAACAAGAAACTAGAAACTTTTGAAAAATTGTCTATTTTTTTTCTGGGCACAGATCTCTATAACTCCTAGATCAAATGAACCCAAATTTGTGTCTCTAACCTTACACTGCACCTTCCTGGGACACACCAATTGTCAAAGGAACTCGACTCAGACTATATGCCACACCACTAAAACAGACAGCCCCTGCCCCAAAGAGCTCCCAGACTAAGTGAATTGGTGGATGTGCTCAGGGTTTGTGCATGGACTGGGGTGCACTGGCAGAGCTGTTGAGTGCAGAGGAGGTTGGGGTGCATTGGCAGAGCTAGGGAATGCAGGGGGGTTGGGATGTAGGGCTGGAGGTGCAGGGGGTTGGGGTGCACTAGAAAAACTGTGGGATTAAGGGGGGGTTGGAGGGCACTAGCAGAAATGGGGTTGCCATGCCTCCCTAATCTGAGCCCCCAAACTCTTTTGCCTCCCCTACCATCCATCCTGAATTATCCCCTTCCACATAACTCCCCTCCCTTCACTGCAGTCCCAAAGCCATCTCCCCTTAGTCCCTCACTCCTTCCCCCCCTAAATCTTCTCCCCTCCCAGGAAGGATTCACGTGTCTAAATCGCACCCCATCCACAAAGTCTTTGATAATATCCCCCCCAAAATAAAATTGCCATCCAGGATTCAGAAATTGTAGCAACCTCCACCCACTCAGTGCAAAACTCCTTTTGTTTTAGGTGGGGGCTTTTGATTAATTTATATTTAGTTGTGTTAATTGAAGGATGAGTTCACAGCCATCAAGCTCACCAAGGTCTGGGATTCATCCAGTCATTAGTACAGTTTAACACTATAAGACAGAAGGAAACCATTTGGGGGGGGGGAACCTGTAACTCAGGAAATGCCCACACATCTGGGTTACTAATGCTATCCCATATCCCAGTGAGGCACACCAAAGTTCAAAGCAAGCCGAATGACCCTTTAGATTGTAGAACATTCACAAGAGTCAAGCTATAAAGTGTCAGGAATGGAAAACCTCTAGTGGGTTTTTCTGTATTGGTGAATGCATATTGTAACATATGTACATGTTCTTAAATACCTTTCTCAATGTGGGCCCTCCCAAAGATTTATGTCCTACCTTAGGTAAAACTCACCCGGTTGAGACCATTTTGACCCATAGCTCATCAATAGTTTGATCTCTAACTCTGCACAAAAAAACCCACCTAGAAACTTTTTGAAAAATTGCTACTATCTCCACAACTCCTCACTCAAATTACCTTAAATGTGGGTCACTAACTCTACCCTGCACCCTCCTGAGGCACACTAAATTTCAAAGGAATCTGAGTAAGCATGTCCATTGTAGAGGAGTTAGAAAGGTCAACCTTTAAACAGAAGTCATGATGCAACCTTAACTATAGTGGCTCTGCTGGACTACTAAAATAAATGAATTGCCTACTTAGATCTCATGGCTGATATGTAGCATTCACTGAAAATGGTTAAAATGCTCTAGAGGATCCTGCTATGCCTATATCCAAACTGACTGAAGTTATAACCATTACTTGTTTCTCATACATAACCTTATCCTATGAGAACTATGCACAAAAGGAAGGGTGTGTGGCCTACTGGGAACAGGGGATCAGAAATTGTAGAATATGGTTCTCTCTTCTGCTGATAAAATATGAAGATTTTTTTCTTCATTTTGTTGCCATTTTATCATTGCAGACATTTGTGTCTGATCGAGGATGAGGATTCCATCCACTGGACAGCTGTCTGCATAAAGATTTCTATGCAACAACTTTTATCAATTTATTGTCCTACTGGGATATATTACAGTTGCCAAAGCAGTTCCATTTTAACATTTAATCTTCTACTGTATTTCCTTTTGTGATCAGAAATAAGATTAAAGGTTGCCTCTGAAGATGGTGCTGTCAGAGGCAATCAATGTTTCTCTCTCTGACAAACAGTGATGGATTTCAATGTTTCTGTTCTGGTAACAAGGGTCTGACTCTGCAAACTGTTCCTCATATGAGTAGTCCAAGTTACTTCTCACGTGACTAAAGATTTTTGGAATCAGCTCCATACTTCCATTCTAGTGAAATTTCACATGCTGCAGCTATTATTTGATCATTCTTATCACTGAACAATAATTAGTGTAATTAGTCATTCACTGGAACATTTCCAAAGCTTTGTGCAGGGTTTTAGCTCTATGACTCCTCTTAGGGTACATCTATAATGCAAAAAAAGACCCGTGGCAGAGCCAGCCTGGGTCAGCTGACTCGGGCTCCTGGGGCAAAAAACTGCAGTGTAGATAGTGGGGCTCAGGCTGGAGCCCAGGCTCTGAAACTCCATGAGGTAGGTGGGTCTCAGAGCCCAGGCTCCAGCGTCCAGAGCCTGAACACCTACATTGCTATTTTTAGCCCTGCAGCCCATGCCCTGAGAGTCCGAATCAACTGACCTGAGCTCTGAGACTCGGTGCCATGGGTTTTTTATTGCCTTACAGTGCATGAGAATCACATAACTAAGCTGTGGCCCTTTGGAAGTGTACCCTAGTGACTATTTCACTTTCCACAGGTTTTACTACGAGCAAATCTGAAAATAATTTCAAATGTGAAATAAAATTTCTTGAGTAATAGTAGCCTGTGCTATTCATTCCAGATTTATCTATCTCTGGAAACTGGAAATATTCACACTCCAGCAGGATTGTCAGACTGTCAGCCAATGGACAACTTGGTGCCTTGCTATTTTATTATTATATTTAAAAATAAGGAAAAGAACAAAGGAAAATGACCCCTTTGCTAGGTGCTGATGGCAGCAATGAGGGCTGGGTTGAAAATGTCTAGCGCACCTTTTCTAAAATAAAAGAAACTCTGGCTCAAGCCCTTCCCTCTCCCCCCCACCCCCCAAACCTATTCCTCCTTCTAGCTGTGGAGAATTAAAATAAAACTTCCATGGTCAGCCCTGCAGGCAGGTTTTCCCCTCTTACAAGCACTCAGCGCCCTTGGGGAACATAGATTACATAGAATATTTTTATTTGGGGGAAACAGTCAAAAGAAACACCAAAGCCAGTATATATATTTGCATATAAGAAACTGAGCAACCCAGATCAATACATGAGGAGACTGGCCAGGTCCCAGCCCAAAGTAATAAAGCTCCAGCTTGTGGTGGTCCAGAGACGTAGGTCACCACAAACCCCACCCACTAAAAACCCAACTCATGGGTCAGGTTAGTCAAGGGCATCTAGGAGTGGCTGTCCTCTGCCGGTCTGCTCCAGTCCAGAGAAGACTGCCCTACAAGATCCTGCTCCAGTGTGTTCAATGATTTCAGCTGTGCTTGCACCAGCCAGGAAGACCAGGATACTATGAAATCAGCTCAGCACAGCCACCACTTCCAGTCCAATCAGGCCTCACCATGGATTCAGCTCTGCTCTAGTGCTGCCCACCCAGTTAGAGTTTATCATAGAGTCAGCACTGCTGTTAGTCTCAGAGATCCTTTTATACAGGGTACAGAATTGCCAGGTGAGGACAACAGAGCGAAACAATAACCTCAGACATGGTCCCTGCTCCCTGTGATAAAGCTTCTTGTTTCCTGGACAGAAACCCTTCTCCTTTTTTTCTGCTGAGCCCAAGTTTCATTACCCCACCAAAAGCCATTCTCATAAAGTCAGGGAGACCCCTGGCACAGGGCATATCTTCTACAATTTCTACACCCTTTCATGAATACAGTAATACTATTAATCTATTGTCACATTTACACATCAAAACCTAGACAAATTTTAATTTTAACAACAATACTCAATTGGTGGGATTATGGTAAACAAAATTATAATTTATGTAAATGAAGTGGCCAGAGCTGGCTTCTCCCCTTATCCCCAGTAGAGGGAGCAGAGCACTCCATCCCTCTCAGTCTGCTAACCCTGGATTTACACAAATAATCCAACAACAACAACAGAGTAACTAACACGCCATTGCTACTGGTGACCCAGATTGTCCTGCTTGTAAATTGCATCTTTTCCCTCAACCTGTCTATTTAGATTGTTAGCTACTTAGGACAGAGGCTGTTTTTTTATTATGTGGGTTGTTTTACAGTGCCTAGCACAAGTGATCCCAATCCTGCCTAGGGTCATTAGATCACAGGTGAGTTTCGACAGGCAGTTTTATCTCAGTGATGCCCATCTCTTCTCTGGAACCCCCATTTCACAGAGGGGGAACTGAGGCACAAAGAGGCTAGGTGACTCACCCAAGGTCACCAAGGAAGTTTGCAGTAGATTAGGGAACTGAACCTGGATCTCTCATAGCCCTAGCCAGTGCCCCAACCATCAGGCTATCCTTCCTCTCCGTTAATAGTATGGAAATAATCACAATAATAACACTGCTCTACAGCCAAAATGCTTCTGAAATAAATGTAGTCAAACTTTACTAATTCTGGGTCACTGAGAACGAAAATGATGCTTAAAATTGTTGATTGGCTCTAGTTTTCAAGATATGCTATTGGGTCAGTATATACGACCCTTGACTTGGGAATGGCCGAGGATAAGTGAGTTATAAAGGGAAGGGATCTCAATTTAAACCAGAAATGACTAAAATACATCTTTGACTGGATCTATGAATAAATCTATGACTGGGTTTGGACAGTACTTGCTTTTTAGGCAAAACAATGAATGATGCAATCTGAAGCTGGTATTGCGTCATACATGATATGAATTGCATCACGTTATTCCTAGAAGTCATGGATGATGCAATCATAACGAAGCTTACATCACTCTGCTGAACAAATTGCCCTATATCAGCTCTAGAAATCATACAGTGTCATGCTCTCTTATTTGTCAGTGTTTGATTTTGCAAAGGGACACATTTCTGTTTAGCCAAAGTGAGCAGAGATGCCTCGTACTTGTGTGAACAGTGCAGATAACTTCTGCTATGTTTGTGGTGAAGTGACTTTTGCATCACAAAAGCGCAGTATAACCACTATGGTTAAGAAAGCCTAACACCTTTATTTTGGCTGCAAAATTGGAGATCAGGACAAGAGGTGGGCCCCACATATATGCTGCAACACTTGTGCAACAAATCTTCGCCAGTGGTTGAACAGGAAAAGGAAATCTATGCCTTTTGCAGTGCCAATGATTTGGAGAGAGCCAACAGATCATACCAGCAATTGTTACTTCTGCATGGTGCCTCCAGTTGGGAAAGGTGTGTCAAAGAAGAAAAAGTGGACTGTGCATTATCCAAACATTCCATCAGCTATACGCCCAGTACCCCACGGAGAAGGACTGCCGGTTTCTGATGCACCAGAATCATTCTCACTTGAGTCAGACGAGGAAGAGGATGAAACTTCTGGTCCTGAACCATCAATGTCACAGGACCCACATTTTCTCCCATCCTCCTCCTCTGAACCACACCTCATAACACAAGGTGAACTAAATGACCTTGTCAGGGATTTGGAACTACCCAAAAGTAAGGCAGAGCTGTTGGGCTCCAGACTACAGCAGTGGAATCTCCTGGCAGGTGATGTTAGGGTTTCCATGTTCCGTGACCGTCAAAAGGATCTTGTCCCATTCTTCTTCATGGAAGGTGCAATGTCCTTGTAGCCTGCAACAACATCGATGGTGTGATGGCAGCCCTCAACATCGTTCATGATCCAGATGAGTGGAGACTGTTCATTGATTCATCGAAGACGAGTCTTAAAGCTGTTTTACTGCATAATGGCAATGTTTTGCCATCAATTCCAGTTGGTCATGCAGGGTTAAGTGAAGCTAAGATAAAGGAAGGTGTCTTTGTTGGTCCTCAGATTCGTGAACTTCTTCGAGATGATGCATTTGACCATGCACTGCGTGGCAAGGAAAAGACGGTATGGAAAGCCTTCCAGTTAGTAGCAATAAATTTTCTCGGAAACAACTACAGGTTGTTGGTGGAAAACCTCCTCAAGGCATACAAAAGCCTTGGTTGCAACATGTCACTAAAGATACATTTTTTGCACTCTCATCTAGATTTTTTCCCACCGAACTGCGGAGCAGTGAGCGACGAGCACGGCGAGCGATTTCACCAGGACATTGCAACAATGGAGAAACGCTATCAGGGCAAATGGAGCCCATCAACGCTTGCAGACTATTGCTGGACAGTGACAAGAGATGCTCCATTTAATGAATACAAGAGACAAGCCAAGAAGCGCCGAGTAGACACTGAATAGGACTAAACTATGTGCATAATAGTTTTTTGCCTTTTGTTTCATAATAAATTTTATTTATATAACCCTTTTGCTGATTTTTAAAGTGTTACATAAACAGGACAGGTGAAATATTATCATGTAAAGCAACCATAAAGACATGAAAGGACCTAGGTTTACAATTTATGATTAAAACTCTACTATCTACACAATATACATAGACATAAAATGTAAAAACTTAAATATCTTAGAAACAGTAGCCAATCATTTGTTTTAATTGTCATATTTGAATTCAGCACATCAAAATACATAATAAATAGCACATTTTATCTCTGAAGCAGACGACTTCTCAAAAATTGTAGGCCAGTGTAATTTGCTTAGTTCTAGCCATGTACTGTAACCTGCTATAAATGTGATACTATGGTGAGTGCTTTGAGTGGTAGATTAGATAAGAATTTAAAGCACAGCACCAGCATTCTGATCTGCCACTTAGAACTAAGCTGGAGAGTAAAGACTCCCTGGGGCAGCAAATTCTAGATGAGTGACACTGTGCTCTACTCTGCAATGCATTTGATTCCACCGTGGCACACAGATTTTGGTTTGCACGCACAATACCAGGAAACTGAAATAATTTGCATCTGTAAATTCCTGTTTGCTTGTGCAAAGCTGTGTGTCTGCAATTTCAGGAGCTGATTTATAAGGTTGGCGCTCAAAGCAGTAAATGGATTGGGCCCTACGTACCTCCTCAGGTTTCTGGCATGCTATAAACCATCTCACTTACCTAGGTCAGAGAGGAAAGGGTGTTCATAGGGGCTTACAGAAGATAGACACAATAGTATTATATTTGGATCTATGCATTGATTCAATCCCCCTATATTGGCAAACAAATAGCTCATCTTCATTCCGTGTTTTCATTCTGTTCACTTCACAAGATGTCTTGGATGCCCTGAAGGCATCTCAACCCAAGACCTGTGAATTTGATCCCTGCCCTTCCTGATGGGTGAAGGAGAGTCACGAGTGAATGGTGCCTCTCTTGACTGAAATAGCCAACACCTCATTAAGAGGAGGAATTTTCCATTTATCTTTCAAACATACAACAGTGAGACTGACACTGAAGAAACCCATGTTGGATACACTGGATCAAGCCAGCTACCGCCCAGTGTCAGTCTGTTCCTGAGGAAGTGCACAGAACAGCTGGCTAAAGGCCACCTACAAGCACATCTAGCTGAAGCTAAAGATCTAGCCCTGTCACAATCTGGATTCAGGCCAGGACATGGGATGAAAACTGTTTTAGTGGCACTGATGAATGATCTCCTGCTGTCAATGGGTGGAGGGAAGACATCGATTTTCATCCTTCTGGGCCTCTCTGCAGCATTTTACACTGCTGACTGTGAGATATTGCTGGTCCTCTGTGAGAGAAGTGGTAGGGTCCAGGTGAATGTGCTAAAATGGTTAGCATCCTTCCTGGAGGGATGCATCCAAAGGTTGTTGGTGGGAAACTGTACCTCCACCATCAGACCCATCACTTCTAGGATCAATTTTCTCTACAATTCTTTTCAACATCTACATGCAGGCACTAGGAGAACTGGTGAGATGACATGGACACAAATGTCAGCAATTTGCCACTGTCCAACTCCTCTACCTATCTTCTGCCACATACATACATGCCACAGACACCAGGACATCCCAGTCCTTGAATGAGACCAGCTCATGCATGAAGAACAGCTGGTTAAACTTAACCTATGCAACGTAGAAGTTAGGGTGGTTGAGAGAGAAAAGCACATTGAGGAATCTACAGTCACGGTACAGTCTCCTTTGGCTGAAGACTTATATACTCAACTGGTCAATTCTGTCCATAGTTTAGGAGTGCTACTGGATTCCTCACTAATGCTAAGCTCTCACATAGCAGTGTCCACCTGCATTTGGCAAGGAGACTCCATCCCATCCTGGAAAATGATGACTTAGCTTCAATTATACATGCCTTCACCACTTTTTGTCTGGACTACAGCAATGCAATGCACCTGGGCAAGAAGTCATCAGCTCTTAGGACATTCCAACTAATACAGATTGCTGAAGTGCATCTTCTCAGCAACATGTCTATCCCAAGCCCATCAAACCTGTCCTCTGCTCTCTGCACTGGTTTCCCGTGGAATATAACAAGTCATGTTCAAGATCTAGGTCTTTATCTTCAAGCCATTCTGTAGCCTGGACCTAAGATACCTAGAAGATCACCTATGGCTTGGCATGAGGATCATGGGTGGCTCAGGCACACTAGAACTGACTGGCACAAGGGCAAAGTGTGCCTGTGTAGGGGACAGAGCTTTCTCGGGTGCCGGCCTGAGACCATGAAACCCACAGGAACTAAGGTCCATTGCAAATCTCACCACTTTTGGCAGTAAGTGCCAGGCTCACTTCTTCAGCCTGGACTTCTCTAATATAAACACACAGCGTAGCATGCATATAATGTAAACAAAACTAACCACTACACACAATATTCCCCTGGGAGGGGATGAGAGAAAGAGTCAGCCACATGCGACAGAAGTTGTCACATCACTCACTGCACTTCTGGGAGACACTCAAATACTACAGTGATGAAGGTGGCATAAGAACCTGAATAGAACAGCATATTGACTCAGCAACCCTGAGTTTTTGGAATACCTGTCCTCCTGCTGCTAGGAATGCCCATAGATTGGGCCCCTTTCAATGAGGATGCTAAGTAGAGCTCATCAGAATTTTCCAGAGGAATGATTTTCCAGCAGAAAATTCAGTTTCTGCAAAAATCAACATTTTTTGTGGAATAATTTCAATTTTGCCATAAAATTGTTCCCAGCTCAATGGCTTCCCTGCTCCTCAACAGCCCAGCAGCTGGGCTGCCATGGACCTGGGGTTCCCAGCACTTCCACTCTCCTGCCAAGTGGCCAGCCAGGGAGCTGTGGATCCCAGGGAACATATTGCATATCAGAAACACCCAAATTTTCCTGTGGTGGGAACATATGGGTGCTGTTGAAAGGAAACATTGCAGAATTTCAGTTACTCCAAAAAATTAAGAGTTGCGGGGGATTGTCCCAATTTGGGATGAAAACATACGTAATCTGAAAACTCAATTTTGGGAGGAACTGAAATTCTGTTTTCTGGCCTGCTGTAGTGTTGAGGCAATTATTTTTCAAATGCAATTAGAACTGCACTGGAATCTGTTTTAATGTTGTTCTCTTTTGCTGTACTATTGTTTCATTTATTGTTCTAAATGTGTGTTATTCTAAGTGGTGCCATATCAGTATTATAACCTATGTATAAACTGGCTTCCCAATTTCCCCCGATGGCTAAAATTCATGAGAGCTGAAATCAGCCTATTCATTATGATAAACAGTTAATCATTCCCCACTCAGCTGGTCCAGAAACAGAAAAAAAATGATGTTATCATCATGACCTTTGTGTACATAATTACCATGGCTTTTTTCATTATCATCATTCTCTGTTTGCCTACAGCTGGTTCAATGAATGTCACCTCCTGTTTGATCTGTTCCATAGCTCTGATCTGAGTCTCTGTTGGTTTTGTGATTTCCACTGTATCGCCAGGGATTTTGCAGCCTTTGTTGCGCTTTTAATGTCTGGGATCACGTCTAAGTATCCTTTTATTACCTACCTTTCTGATACTGCTGTGTGTTGGCCGTTGCTATTTGCTATGTCCATCATCATAGTGGTTTATATTGCTTCAGCTTGTTAACGAGATCAGTTGGGTTAACGTTTATTACCTGTTAACAATTAACTCTTGTTATTGGTTAACGTAAGTATAATTGCATGCTCGATTACTCTGTCTCTCTGATGGGGTCAGGGCAACATTCTTCACATCAGTTGTCAAGAATCAGATGTCTGTCTTTTCTGGGGGAAATGTGAAAATTGCCATGGGCAACAATGTCATAAAAGTTAGAGATGGAAAAGACCTGGCAGATCACCAGGCCAATCACTTTGTCAGTACAGGACTGTTCCCCCCCCCCCCCCCCCCCGAGTTTGTCAGAAAAACAACCACTAAGCAATTTATTTACGATTACAGCTCTGGCTTTTGAGATGGCTGCCAATCTGTGCCCAGGGATGGGGAGCCAGTTTGGAGGATGTTCCTGAACAAACGTAGGATGGACTTGCAGCTAAATGTACAGCGTAACACTCTGCTAGCTGGCTCTCTTCCTATAGCCGACTGAGGGGATGTTTAGAGAAGGAGCACCTGACAAATGCTAGTCTCTAAATTGGACAATGCTCCACACAAATGTGGTGTCCCCCTCATTTTCATTGCTGACATTTATTTGCATCAGACATGCAGAACCATGACACTGAGGTTACAGCAGGAGTTATTCACACACGGTGGATCGATCCCACAGTATTTTAAGTTTCCTGCATTAACAGTTTTTTAGCCCTCATTTTGGGCCCGTATCAGACATTGCATCCCACATATGGGCCTTGTCAGGCTGAGGGGCAGGAAGGGAAGGAGACACAGAAGGGATGTGATCTCCTAAAAATAATCTCATTGGTGGGAATCAAGAACAGCTATGCCCGTGGGCCCCAAAATCCAAACACAAAAATCCTCTCTGTGGCAAAAGATACTCCATGGAGTCACACAGTACATGAGCCTAACATCATCTCAGCAATTAAAATTAACTGAGGATACACATTTGAATGAATATTTAAATAACCATTTCTTTCAATTATTTCTATAGACTGCAAAAAACATTTTAAAGGAAATTAGACATTCTCATCACAATCCACACACTATAAATGTACAGTAAAGGTCTGCAAATGTTTTTTTCTTGTTCATTATAACACATAAACAGTCCAGGAGAACTGACCTTTTTCAATTGATAAAACAAAAGATGGGTCCAAGATTACATGTGAAGTTATTTAGTAACAAGTTACTTGTTCGATGCCATCAACAAATCTGCATGAGGTTGGGCAGGTGCTAAATTGCAACTACTACTTACCAGAAACAGCTCGCTCATTTCAGTTACCTTGTCATCTCATTCCCATCACCGACCATTTGTTTGTTTCATCCAAGTGTTGCATCGTGCCATAAGCCACGTTGTGGCAAGGGCTAGCTTTTTAACTTCAGGACTATACATAGTCTAGCACAATGACATCCTGTTGGGGTGTTATGGTGATACAAGTAAAAAATAATAACTCATGTGCAGACAGCCCAAAGCTTTCCATGTGTCAGCAATAAAAAAAACATTCAGATCAAGTTACTGTAAACCAAGAAGTTATCAGCAAAGAAAACCAAATCTTCAGCAGGTTATATACCTGCAAGGGAGGAAGGAAGTCACCATCCTGAGCTAACCACACAATGTATTTTCATCAACAAAAATGCAATAGTTAGAAAAGAAGTAGTAGAAACATTTTAATAAGAGAAACAACATACAAACCCTTGTCATGCTGCACATTCAAACACATTGGTCAGAGCATGAATAATAACATAACCCAACGGAGTTAGACCAGGAATGAATTTGGTCCACTGTGGCAGTAGCTAAATGTTCTCACTGAGGCTTCATTGCCTTAATCGCCTTCTCCAGGGTTTAGCATTTAACACAGATGCAGGGCAAAATCCCTTAGAAGCACTAAGAACTAAGATCTCTTTTTTTTAATGGACCAGCTATTGATTTTGTGAGAAACCCATTCTCCAGGATTTGCCACAAGATTCTCTTGTGCCAAGACTATGCCTGTTATAATCTTTACCATGTGTGACCCAGGGTGTCAATGCCAACTGGCAGAGGGCACACTATACCATAACTCTCATCAGGCCTGATCCACTCATTGCCCCAACTCACTGTTGTCATAAACTGTATCTAAACGGTATCATGTACATTGTCATATGTAAACTGGTGACATGCTGGTCATTAATATTTGTTGCTTGATATATGTATGGACGGTGCATAAAGAATCAGGGCTGCCCAGGGGGGGGCAAGTGGGGCAATTTGCCCCAGGCCCCAGGCTCCACAGGGGCCCCCACAAGAATATAGTATTCTATAGTATTGCAACTTTTTTTTATGGAAAGGGCCCCCGAAATTGCTTTGCCCCAGGCCCCCTGAATCCTCTGGGCGGCCCTGTAAAGAATTATAGATGTGTGCTGAAAATATGTTCCTCCAATGTGTCTAAGCACAGCATGGCCTAGACAAAGGCACGTTGTTTCGCCAGCTTGACTGTGTCTTCAGTGTAAATTAAGCAAAGCGTGTCCTAAGACAATGAAAAGCTCATTTACATGCAAGGTAAACTAGCCATCAGGCAAGCAAGTGGGGGAAGATGACCATTTAATATTCTCGATGGGGGATGGAGCCTGCACCTCCAGGAAGCCTCCTTGCCTCTTGAAACAGGGTCAATGAACTTTGGAAAGATACAAGCAGAGATAAAAAGCCATTTGGTCATTCATCACTGAGGGGACAATAGGGTACAGCATCTTTAGAGCCTGTGAAATTTGGGTATCCTTATCAGGAGGACTAGGGATGCTGATAACTTGATGTAAGTAAGGAAACTGCTCGGGCAAAGCTCATAACTTGATAGAATGACATTTTAGTCACTATAAAGTTTGCACTATAAGAGTGTATAGAATCATAGAACTGGAAGGGACCGCGAGAGGTCATCTAGTCCAGTCCCCTGCACTCAAGGCAGGACTAAATATTACCTAGACCATTCCTGACAGGTGTTTGTCCAACCTGCTCTTAAAAATCCCCAATGATGGAGATTCCACAACCTCCATAGGCAATTTATTCCAGTGCTTAACTACTCTGACAGTTAGGAAGTTTTTCCTAATGTCCAATCTAAACTGCCCTTGCTGCAATTTAAGCCCATTGCTTCTTGTCCCATCCTCAGAGGTTAAAAAGAACATTTTTTCTCCCTCCTCCTTGTAACAACCTTTTATGTACTTGAAAACTGTTATCATGTCCCCTCTCAGTCTTCTCTTCTCTAGACTAACTGAACCCAATTTTTTCAATCTTCCCTCATAGATCATGTTTTCTAGACCTTTAATCATTTTTGTTGCTCTTCTTTGGACTTTCTCCAATTTGTCCCCATCTTTCCTGAAATGTGGCGCCCAGAACTGGACACAATACTCCAGTTGAGGCCTAATCAGCACGGAGTAGAGTGAAAGAATTACTTCTCATGTCTTGCTTACAGTACTCCTGATAATACATCCCAGAATTATGTTTGCTTTTTTTGCAACAGCATTACACTGTTGACTCATATTTAGCTATGACCCCCAGATTCCCTTCCGCAGTACTCCTTCCTAGGCAGTCATTTCCCAGAGTGAGGTCTGTTCTGAAAACTAATGACACATTGATGATTAATACCATTGTGAAATGTATGTATTAACACTGCATAAAGAATTATGGATACTCATTGATATTAGGCTGTACAGTCTGCCCAGACAGGAGGGAATGTCACATCTATCTGTCTGTCTCCTATGTAAATTAAGTATGGTTGAATCAAACAATGGAAGCTTCATTTACATAGAAATCATGCAGGGGGATGGGAAGCCCACAGGAAGGGAATAACAGTGTGAGGTCATCCTGCCTCTTGAACCAAGTTCATTGTACTTTGGGAGATATAAGCAAGGACAGAAGCCATCTTTTGGCATCCATCATTAGACACACACAGGAGGCCAGTTTCTTGCAGGCTGAGAACTATGGGCCCTTCAACCAAAGTGGCGGGGAGGGAGGGTTGAGATCTCTGGAATTGAATATAGGTAAGAAACCTGCTTAGGCAAAGTTCTTTCACCTAAGAAGACAAGGGAAGCCAGCACCTTGTACTTTTGTTGAAGGTTCTGGGTGAGGGAGAGTCAGCCATGGCTGGGAAGAAGAATGACTGGTGAGAGAAACCATTTTGAGCCAAGCCTGTATCTTGCTAGATTAAGTTTTAGACTTTTAGATGTGTGTTTTCACTTTTATTTGCTTGTAACCCTTTCTAACTTTATTCCTTTTATCTAGCATCACTTAACCTATGTCCTATTGTTAATCAATTCATTTTAGTTTACTATAAACCAACTCAGTGAAATGTTTAAAGGGAATTGTGTATTCACCCCCAGTTAAGTTAATAAGTTGGGATGTGATTTTTAGGCTTTAGAGGAACAAATGAACCACGTTATTTCTCTGAACTGTCCAGGAAAGGGCTGGACATTGCAGAGCACATGGTTTTGGGAAAATTCAGGACTAGGAGTGTGTTGGGGCTCACCCTGCAAGTAGTAACCAAGGCTGGTAGAAGCCAGAGCAGGGCTGTGGACAGGCTGCTGGGGTCAGAGCTGCTGAACCAGAGCCGTCTAGCACACAGACAGTTAGGGTGTGACCTACATGCTGATAGGCTGGTTGTGAGTGGCCCAGATTTGGAGCTACAGCAGAAAAGCATGGTGAGGACACCCAGGGTTACAGAGCAGGTGGTGACACAACCCCTCATTGGTCTGGATTGCACCCCAGAACGTGATTGCCTTTAAGTCACCTTTCTGCCCAAGGGAGTTAAAAAGAAGGTATAATGAATTTAAATGTACTTGGAAACCAAAGAATACTTGCCTCATATCAGACAAAAAAAATATCACCTGCTCCTGCTCCCATTGAAGCCTGTTACAAAGCTCCAACTTCAGGTGCATGCAGGAGTGGGCCCTTATATTGTAACAGGTTTTTACAACGATAATACGCAGAACAGGGAACACACTGTAGTTTTCTGAATATTCTTTTTAGTACAAATCAGAAATTCATTTGAATGGTGTTCATGATGGTTAGTATTCATTTCCCACACATATTCAGATGATGGATTTATTTTCTTCGCATGTGTGTGAAGAAAGCAAATCTCATGCCTACTTGTGCAAATCTGTCTGCTGAAAGTTTATGCTGGAAGTATTCATGAAGCCATTTGAAAATGTCTGTGATTTCCCTCCTCCCAGTTCCCAATTAGATAGCAGAAATATCATTTGACTTATGTAACCATGTACACACCATAAATAAATAAGTAATGCAAAATGAGGCGTCAAAGCAAATAATTTGGATACAACCTCTAGGCTGGAATAAGATTGCCCAACAATTCTGAACAGTAACCAAAAAAAACAGTCTATTAGTAGCTAAAGGATAACATGTCTGGGGAAATAATAAAGCAATTATGTCCTGCAAATAGCCACCCCAGTTCTAAATCTGGCTAAGTCGTTCATAGAAATTTAGAAATTAGATATGGAGAAGACCATTTAGATCATATAATCTATCTCCCTGACAATGCAGTGTTTCAAATTGGCTTTGCAGACATCTTCAGGGGGAAATCTTTTCAGGAAATGCATTTATACAAGTAGTTATAAGACTTTCTGCTAACATTTGTGTTACTAAAAGCAATCACTTCTACAGGTATTCATGGCAAATGCATAGAAAGGTTCACAAATACTTTCTAAGTGAATCTGTAGTTTTTATTCAAACTAAATGATCTGGAAAAAGGGTAACCAGTGAGGTGGCAAAATTTGCAGATGATACAAAACTCCTCAAGATAGTTACGTAGGGTGACCAGACGTCCTGATTTTATCGGGACTGTCCCAATATTTGCTTCTTTGTCCCGCGTCCCAACCAATGTTTGGTCGGGACACTGGACAAACAAGAAATTTTGCCCTCACGGAGGGATTCTCGCCCCCCCCCCCCCGCCCCGGCTCCGCCCCCTCCTTCCCCCATTGGCTCCCTCCCCAAATCCCCAACCACGCAGCATTCCTACTCCCTCCCAGGCTTGCAGGTGCATGCCGGCACAAGCCGGGAGGGAGGGGGTGGCGGCAGCGGCGCCTGGATCCTGGAGCTGGTGAGTCAGCTCCCGTACCTGGGCACCGGGCGGGCAGGCAAAGGGGGGCTGGCAAGGGAGGGAGGGAGACAGGGGGGCTCAGCTCTGAGCCCCCCGCCGCGCCACAGGGCTCCTGCCTGGCCCCCGGGAGCGCAGCGCGGAGGCTGCTCCAGCCCAATATTATTTTGCTGTTAGACCATGACCTTCAAGTCCTTTTTTATGTTGATTACTAACATAGATAAGATAAGAAGTCTCAGTTTTGTCTTTTTCAACTCCTCTTTCTCCTTTTGTTCACAGCAATATATATGCTTGTAAGATTAATAAGAATATAATTCTCAGAAATGTCAACCAAGTATTAGCACATTTCTCCAACCATCAGCGACTGTAAGAGAAGTTTAAAAGGAAGTCTTGCAAATGTGCCTACAATGTTTTCAAACAATGAAATACTGACAGATTTAATTTAATATCTTCTTCTGGAAACAGCAACTGTGCATTAAAGTCATGCAACAATGCCAGGTGAAAAGGAAAGTCAATGACAAAATATTTTTTGTTGACAGCCTCATATCTGTCCTAATTCCCTGCTTATTTTAAGACCATCTTTCTATTTTGTTGAGGTTAATACTTGGAAAACAAATCTGAGATTCAAGCCCACATAATAAACAGGCACTATAAACGATATTCAAGCATACACTTATTCTGTCAGTGAAGGAAACAAACTATAGTTTAAAATGCAGCATTGTCCATATTTATTCATGAATCACAAACAAAAAAGTTTGCTGTGTAACTACCTGTGTTTGTTAATAACAATGTTAATGAGTGGAGGCATGAAATAAAATACATTTGCACATTTCTGGGAGCTGGGTTTTATTCTTTGTTTTTACATCTTACTCAGAGAATAAACTATGGAGAACTATACTGGACCCCACTCCTGAAAACACTTACATGCATGGGTAGCCCCAATGGCTACTTAATTTCACTCATAAGTATAAATGTTAATAGGTTCAGAGTCATTTATTAATCTACAAATGTCACCAAGTAGTGTAGATCCTACTACTTTTTCATTGTAGTTGTGGGAAGAGCTGGACAGGAATTTCCCAACAAAAATGCCAATTCATTGAACCTGAAATGTTTTGTGGAAACATAGAATCATAGAAATCTAGGGCTGGTAGGGACCTTGAGAGGTCATTGAGTCCAGCCCCTTGCACTGAGGAAGGTGAGAATCAAGTCTAAAATGGCTGATTTCCCTCTTGTTGCTCATATGACCCTATTATAAATTTTCCACGTCTCCCACTACCTCCAACATCTAGCCCTCTGTCAAAGTTGCCTTTCTTTTGGGTCACCTGTGCGCTTTTGTCACCTGCCTCCTTTGAACCTAGATTAAAGCCAACTCCTTGGGTTTGAAGTCAGTGTGCAAACATGCTCTTCCCCTTCTTGGACCCCAGTTCTTCCCAGCAGTCCTTCTTCCTGAAACAGCATTCCATGGACAAGGAAGCCAAAGCCCTCCCATCATAAGAATATAAGAATGGCCATACTGGGTCAGACCAAGGGTCCATCCAGCCCAGCACTCTGTCTGCCGACAGTGGCCAATGCCAGGTGCCCCAAAGGGAGTGAACCTAACAGGTAATGATCAAGTGATCTCTCTCTTGTCATCCATCTCCACCCTCTGACAAACAGAGGCTAGGGACACCATTCCTTACCGATCCTAGCTAATAGCCATTAATGGACTTAACCTCCAGGAATTTATCTAGTTCTCTTTTAAACCCTGTTATAGTACTAGCCTTCACAATCTCCTCAAGCAAGGAGTTCCACAGATTGACTGTGCGCTGTGTGAAGAAGAACTTCCTTTTATTTGTTTTAAACCTGCTGCCCATTAATTTCATTTGCTGGCCCCAAGTTCTTATATTATAGGAACAAGTAAATAACTTTTCCTTATTCACTTTCTCCACATCACTCAGGATTTTATATACCTCTATCATATCCCCCCTTAGTCTCCTCTTTTCCAAACTAAAAAGTCCTAGCCTCTTTCATCTCTCCTCATATGGGACCCGTTCCAAACCCATAATCATTTTAGTTGCCCTTCTCTGAACCTTTTCTAATGCCGTATATCTTTTTTGAGATGAGGAGACCACATCTGTATGCAGTATTCAAGATGTGGGCGTACCATGGATTTATATAAGGGCAATAAGATATCCTCCATCTTATTCTCTATCCCTTTTTTAATGATTCCTAACATCCTGTTTGCTTTTTTGACTGCCGCTGCACACTGCGTGGATGTCTTCAAAGAACTATCCACAACAACTCCAAGATCTCTTTCCTGATTAGTTGTAGCTAAATTAGCCCCCATCATATGGTATGTATAGTTGGGGTTATTTTTCCCAGTGTGCATTACTTTACATTTATCCACATTAAATTTCATTTGCCATTTTGTTGTCCAATCACATAGTTTTGTGATATCATTTTGAAGTTCTTCACAGTCTGCTTTGGTCTTAACTATCTTGAGCAGTTTAGTATCGTCTGCAAACTTTGCCACTTCACTGTTTACCCCTTTCTCCAAATCTTTTATGAATAAGTTGAATAGGATTGGGGTCCTAGGACTGACCCTTGGGGAACACCACTAGTTACCCCTCTCCATTCTGAAAATTTACCATTTATTCCTACCCTTTGTTCCCTGTCTTTTAACCAGTTCTCAATCCATGAAAGGATCTTCCCTCTTAGCCCATGACAACTTAATTTACGTAAGAGCCTTTGGTGAGGGACCTTGTCAAAGGCTTTCTGGAAATCTAAGTATACTATGTCCACTGGATCCCCCTTGTCCACATGTTTGTTGACCCCTTCAAACTCTAGTAGATTAGTAAAACATGATTTCCCTTTACAGAAACCATGTTGACTTTTGCCCAACAATTTATGTTCTTCTATGTGTCTGACAATTTTATTCTTTACGATTGTTTCAACTAATTTGCCCAGTACTGACGTTAGACCTGTAATTGCGGGGATCACCTCTAGAGCCCTTTTTAAATAGTGGCGTTACATTAGCTATCTTCCAGTCACTGGGTACAGAAGCTGATTTAAAGGACAGGTCACAAATCATAGTTAATAGTTCCTCAATTTCACATTTGAGTTCTTTCAGAACTTTTGGGTGAATGCCATCTGGTCCTGGTGACTTGTTACTGTTAAGTTTATCAATTAATTCCAAAACCTCCTCTAATGACATTTCAATCTGTGACAATTCCTCAGATTTGTCACCTACAAAGGACAGCTCAGGTTTGGGAATCTTCCTAACATCCTCAGCCGTGAAGACTGAAGCAAAGAATTAATTTAGTTTCTCCGCAATTACTTTATCGTCTTTAAGTGCTCCTTTTGTATCTCGATCGTCCAGGGGCCCCACTGGTTGTTTAGCAGGCTTCCTTATTACCTTTGGAGTTTTTGGCTAGCTGTTCTTCAAACTCCTTTTTGGCTTTTCTTATTATATTTTTACACTTAATTTGGCAGTGTTTATGCTCCTTTCCATTTACCTCACTAGGATTTGACTTCCACTTTTTAAGATGCCTTTTTATCTCTCACTGCTTCTTTTACATGGTTGTTAAGCCACGGTGGCTTTTTTTTAGTTCTTTTACTGTGTTTTTTAATTTGGGGTATACATTTAAGTTGGGCCTCTATTATGGTGTCTTTGAAAAGTGTCCATGCAGCTTGCAGGGATTTCACTCTAGTCACTGTACCTTTTAATTTCTGTTTAACTAACTTCCTTATTTTTGCATAGTTCCCCTTTCTGAAATTAAATGCCACAGTGTTGGGCTGTTGAGGTGTTCTTCCCACCACAGGAATGTTAAATGTTATTATATTATGGTCACTATTTCCAAGCGGTCCTGTTATAGTTACCTCTTGGACCAGATCCTGCGGTCCATTCAGGACTAAATCAAGAATTGCCTCATCCCTTGTGGGTTCCTGTACCAGCTGCTCCAAGAAGTCATTTAAAGTATCAAGAAATTTTGTTTCTGCATTTCGTCCTGAGGTGACATGTACCCAGTCAATATGGGGATAATTGAAATCCACCACTATTATTGAGTTCTTAATTTTGATAGCCTCTCTAATCTCCCTTAGCATTTCATAGTCACTATCACTGTCCTGGTCAGGTGGTCGATAATAGATCCCTACTGTTATATTCTTATTAGTGCATGGAATTACACTTCTACCTCAATATAACGCTGTCCTCGGGAGCCAAAAAAATCTTACCACGTTATAGGTGAAACCGCGTTATATTGAACTTGCTTTGATCCACCGGAGTGCGCAGCCCCGCCCCCCCGGAGCACTGCTTTACCACGTTATATCTGAATTCGTGTTATATCGGGTCGTGTTATATCGAGGTACGGTTGTACTATCCATATAGATTCTATGGAACATGTAGATTCATTTAAGATTTTTACTTCATTTGATTCTACATTTTCTTTCATTTTCTTTTTTCATTTCCCCCTTCCCCCCGCCCCCCGCATGACCTGTTCTGTCCTTCCGATATATTTTGTACCCCGGAATAATTGTGTCCCATTGATTGTCCCCACTCCACCAAGTTTCTATGATGCCTATTATATCAATATCCTCCTTTATCACGAGGCACTCTAGTTCACCCATCTTATTATTTAGACTTCTAGCATTTGTGTACAAGCACTTTAAAAACTTGTCACTGTTTATTTGTCTGCCCTTTTCTAATGTGTCGGATTCTTTTTTATGTGAATGTTTCTCGTCTGATCTGGCCCCTACTTTATCCTCTTCCATCCTCTGCTCCTGACTAGAACCTAGAGAATCTCTATCATTAGACTCTCCTCCAAGAGAAGTCTCTGTTCAATCCACGTGCTCCTCTGCAGCAGTCGGCTTTCCCCCATCTCTTAGTTTAAAAACTGCTCTGCAACCATCCACACAATGTGTGCAGTCATGCATTCATGTCCAGGATGCACATGTCCCTGCTTGGGCCCTTACCCTCAACCGGGAGGATGGATGAGAACATAACCTGTGCCCCCCAACTCCTTCACCCTCATTTACAGAGACCTGTAGTCACTGCTGATCTGCTCAGGGTCAGACCTGGCAGTATCATTAGTGCCCACAAGGATAAGAAGCATGGGGTAGTGGTCAGAGGAATAGATGAGCCTTTGCAACCTTTCCAGAATGTCTCAGATGCAGGATCCAGGCAAGCAGAACACCTTTCAGGACATCGTGTCAGGTTAGCAGATGGATGTCTTCATATCCCACAGAAGGGAGTCCCTGACTACCAGCACCCTTCGCTTCATCCTCTTGGGTGCAGTGGCCATTGGCTTGGGCCCTGGGGCAGGTGGATCCTCTATCACAGCCACTGGGTCCACTCCTCACCTTCTGTTGCCAGTACAGCATACTGGTTCTTGATCACAATGGCCAGGGTACCTAGGTGGGAGGTGGAGCACTGTCTACTGCCCGAGGTGGCCAGCAACCACTCTCTTCTCTGTAGAGTAGGTGGTTTGCCTTCCTCCTCTGGTGCTGCTGTAGACATCTGTAGCCAGCCAGCATCCTCTGTTCCAGACATCGCACGTGCATCCTGTCAAATAAGTCCTCATGCTCTTGGATGCTATGCAGATTTGAGTCACCTCTTCCCACAGCTCTCTTATCTGCTTCCTTATCTCCACCAGGAGACACCTCTCACACCAGGTGGTTTTCCCTGCCTGGCTTTCATTGGTGGGGATATGCAGGGCACATTCCCTGCACGGATTTCACTGTAGGTCTCTCAGCTTTAAGAGAGTGATCTGCTGCTAAGATGAAAAAGAACTAGCTCTATTAGAACATGCAGATTGAGAGCTCAAACCCACAATAATTCACCAATGGAAAGAAGAAGAATTACAGCTTGCAGAAGCAAACAGGAGACTATGACAAAAAAAATCCAGACTCTAGGCACCCTAAGATAACAGTATTACAAAAATGATACCTGCAGGCTACTGGGAAAGCGATACACTTGATTGACACAGCAGCATTTAAATGGCTAAGTCACCTGAATAGAAAAGGAAATGCGGAGAGATTTGTGTAGTGACTGTTACTACAAAAACAACTTCCTTTGCACACACATGTTTAACCACATTTTTTTCTCTCTGTGTGTCCAGATATTATGCAACTGAATGAGATGGCATTGGGGGAAACAGGAGGATACATTGAAAGGAAAAACATAGCTTAATGATCAGAAAGGAGAGCTAATAATCATCACGGGGGAAAAGTGAAAACAGCCTTCTAGCTCCAAGTAACTAGTTTTGGAGAATATAATTTTTGTTTAATTATTAATATCTATCAATCTTAGATACTGCTATGCCCCCCCTCACAGTAATACCTGAGCACCTCACAATCAGTCTTTAATGTATTTATCCCCACAGCAAACCTGTGAGGTAGGAGGAAGTGCTATTATCCCATTGTACGGATGGAGAACTGAGCACTGAGAGACTAAGTGACTTGCCCAGATCACACAGGAAATCTGTGGCAGAGCAGTGATATAAAATATAAGTGTAGAGGTTTTGGATGTACAGCTTTTGTTCTCTGTATCTCTGTCTCTTCAGTGGCTCATATCCCTGAGTAAGTTCACAACCTGAGCACACAAAACAGATGGTTACCCAGGGCAGCAAAATATGAGTAGCAACAGTTAAGTGATAGCTTACTGTGTTAGAGGCTGAGGCCTATCTGGAGCAGAGATTACCTGGACTGCAGAGAGCAGCAAAGCCCCTACATCTGACACTACACATACAATTAGATCCTTAAAGAGTCCCTGTCTGTGAGGAAGAGAATGAGGAGCCAGTTCCTGATGATGTAATACCCATCCACCTTGTACAATAATCAGGAGATCCAAATCATGATGTCTTCCCAAGCACCAGGCATAAGGTATGCAAGAAGTGTCTGCCAGTTCATCATCTGCAACATTCAGACCACAAGGTGACTAGTTTGAGTGAGTTTCCTCTCTGATAACATTCAGGCGGGGGTGCCAACTCCTACTGATCCCATGCTGCCATATTGAACACTTGTGTCCATTGGCAGCTGGTATAACTTAGAGCAGCCTCCATGGTTTGGAAAATAAAAATATACACAGTATGCGCAAATGCTCTATAAGGGGCAAAGGTTTTACATATCAACTGTCACATAAGAACTAATATTAAAATATCCTCTTGCATATACTGCAGTCCATAGTGTAACTCTGTATATGGCATCCGAAGGGCCCAATCTTGTGAAGTGCTGACCAACCTTAACATCCATTAATGGCATTAACTGGTCAGCACCTTGCAGGAATCACTAACTTAGGTTAGTCACTCAGATACTATAGCAACAGAGGTAAAGGGGGTCACAGAAGTAGAGCAATGTTAGTACCTTGCAAGGACCAGACTCCATGGATGTAGGGCACATACGTCCTTTCCACATGGGAGTCCATCACTTTTTTAGGGTGGGGAGGAAGGGAGGGATTGTTTTCATCTGCTTTCATATTTCTTTCACCTGGCTTTCTTATTTTTGACATTGGCACAGTCTGAGGGCCAGTGCTACTATCAATATACACGTTCTCTGCTTCATACATTGCTGAAATTATTCATCATGTGCTTCTTGTGTCACACCAACAACCAAAGCTCTGAATATTTGAGTTTGCAGAAAGTCAACAAAAAAAATTGAACTAAGAGGCAACTCTTCTGCAAAGTAGTGTAGCAATTACATTTGCTTGTGAGGCTATACCCTGGGAGCACTGCAGGGGATCATGAGGAAAAATAAGTTAGAGAAGGCAGCAGTATTAACATCTACTAATTGGAATCTAATCACTCTTTCAATTGTCCTTACTGTCCCTAAGCCAGTTACTGACAGACATCAGGTGTCTGTGTGGCATATTTTTCTAGAACAAACCACGAGTGGGAAATCAAATGAAATGCTGTTGCATCAACACTAGTAAACATGTCTTTCAAATTCTCTACAGTATGTGTTGAATGTTTGATAGGCACAGACTCAGCCTCCAACATTATTAGATTCTTATTTTTAAAGCAATATAAATTCTCATATTTCTACCAGATTTAACACACAGCCTACCTCCGGCCAGTTGCTTAAATTCTACATCTAGATAACTACACAGTACTTGCCAACTTCTAAACTTTCTACACTTAGAGCCAAGGAGAGGAGCACTATACATTGAAAGAAATAAGAATAAAATTAAATATTTTTCCTCCAGCAAGAATTCTTTAAATAAACCAAGGATCTGGAAATCATCAGATCCCTAGCATCGAGAGCATTGTGTGTGTGCCTTGTTATTTCTATTTATTATTTGTAGTAGAGTAGCATCTAGAGGTCTCAGCTGACTTTGCGGCTCCATTTAAAGTTGGGCAACATTTCTTCAGCAAATAGTAAAGTCACCAAAAAATGCATTTGGAGTAGGGGGCATAAAAACTATTTGTGAATTAGGGTCACATTTGGTGAATAGTTTCATCTGAAAAAATATTTTATTATTTTGGCAAAAGTCAAAACATCTCGTTTTGACTTTTTGTGCTGAAATTTTGCTACATTTAAAAAAACAGAGGGAAAAGAATGAAAAACACTTGAAAACTACCTGAAACAAACTTGGTTGAACAAAATGTCTCAGTCGACCTGAAACTAAATCAAAAACTGAAACATTTCATTTGAGCCAAATTGATTTTTTGGTTTTGCCTCCCAAACTGAAAAATCAATTAGTTGCTCAGGTCTAGCCCCATTGTGGTAGGCCTGTAAATACACACAGGCAAGTCCCCTGAACAATTACAGCCTAAACAGATAAACCAGACATTGGTTACTGTTCCCCCCATTTTACAGATGGGGAACTGAGGAACAGAGTGATTAAGTGACTTGATTAAGGAAGTGGCAGACCCAGCAATTGAATCCAGATCTCCTGAGCCCCAGCACGGTACCATAACCATAAGACCTTCCTCACAATGAATTTTAGGTTATTTTTATATACATATCTTAATTGTCAGGGACTCTGAAGTTTAGAGCAGCCAGAAGTTTGATTTCAATGGGACAGCTGAAGGAATAAGTTACTAGTCAATGTGAGCAAGAGTATCAGAATCTGGCCCTAATGAGTCCGTCTACCTGCTGTGAGGGTAACTATTCTGGCAAGCACTTGCAGTTCAAGATGGCTGTTGTTACACACACACACTGTCTCTCACACACTGTGCTCTCTCGGAAGACTTTACATTTGTTCTTTCTTATTTTGGATTAAATAAAAAAGTCACCCAGACTACAAGCGTGCAGTTGTTCTTCATGAATGGAAAAACATCATAAACCCTCTTATGGTCAGACCAGATTTCTCTAAACTTTACTGCACTGATTGGTCAGTCTAGTCTGTAGATTACTGCTATTCCTCCCTGTGGATCTGCCTTTTGTCAAGAGGTTTGTTAGTCAAATCACCTGGTCTGCACTAGTGAAAGGCACTTATATTCTAGTTGAGCATCTGAGAGCACAGTAGACAGTTAAGGCTTGGTGTGAAGGTACCAGGCCTGGACACACATTGACTTGAAGTACCTGGCAATGAAGGCCTTGAGAGCGCCACTCTACATGGAACAGCAGAGACTTTTCCTCTGCCACTCCTTACCTAGAACCCTCAGCCAGAGAAGGAATATTGCTTACCTGGAAATTCCTTTCATTGACTCAGCCCCATCCATCTTGGCTCTGTTTAGTTTCTGCAGGGTCACAGTGCAGGGTGCTAATCTGCTTTTAAATTACAGTTCTGGGGGTGCTCATCAACCCCTGGGAGGAGAAGTCAGCCTTCTAGAGGGGACTCAAACACTAGGTTCTGGCTGGTTATGGCCGGCCAGCCTGCCTGCCAAATGGAGCAACTACCCATCAGTCAGCACTCTGGAGTTGGAGTCGAATCACTGACAGGAGTTACCAGGTAAAGAATTCTCCCTCCCAGGGCCGGCTCCAGGCACCAGCTTAACAAGCAGGTGCTTGGGGCGGCCAAGGGAGAGGGGCGGCACCTGCAGCAATTCGGGGGCGGCAGGTCCCTCACTCCCTCTAGGAGCGAAGGACCTGCCGCTGAACTGCCGCCGCCGATCGCGGCTTTTTTTTTTTTTTTTGCTTGGGGCGGCAGAAATGCTGGAGCCGGCCCTGCTCCCTCCGATCAATTTTGCCATGACTTGGCTTATCTCTGGCATATTCTGCGGATTATGATTTTATTTTCATAAATAGCTGTGCGTTTTTGGTGAGAACGAGAGCTGTAAAGAAAACAAGAGACAGTCAGTGAAGCTTTGTTTTACAAGTAAACTTTGAATCAGGGCTTCCCCTAAGGACCAAACTGATTGTGAATTGATAGTGATTGAGGCCTTCCCCTATGTTTAGTGTAATGAGGTAATTTCTGTTTGTTTATTAACACTAGGAAGTTCCTAATGAGACCCAAAGGCTTTTTATTCTAGAGAGAAGCAATTACCATGAAAGCAGATGGTATCATTTAAAGTGTGAGTCTACCCAATAATGCCACTCTTGGGGGAAAAAAGTCAGGATCAAGGTGTGTGGATAGCCAATCTTGGGGTTTGTTTTAAATGTGAATTTGGGATGGTTGGGGCTCCTGACTCAGCCTCTTCTTTTTCTCCTTGTTTGTAGGTAGGAGCTTACCCAGGCAGACTCCTACATCACTGCAGAGGGCAGAGAAAACTGGAGTAACAGTCTCCAGAAAAGGGAGGGACTCAGAACAATCAGAAACCTGCCAAGGGAAAGCACCTGTGCCCCATTTCAGAGAATCTCTAGTAGCTAGTGATGAAGTGGAAAGGGAACCTCTTCCTAGAGCAGGAAAGATGGAGCAGGGTGGTTAAGAGGTATCCTATACCAGGCAGTTCCCTTTTTATCTCTGGGCATTTTGCCTACCTAATTTTCCCTATGTTTATAGCTGGCAGTGGTAGTCTGTATTTCTTCACCTGCGCTGTTAAACAACTGCTGCATTTTACATAAGGTAGAGACAGAGATTCCCTGTTCATAGTTTGCAATGAAAGGCTTTGAACTACAGCTACTCCTCACTTAATGTCATAATTATGTTCTTGAAAAATTCGACTTTAAGTGAAATGATGTTAGGCGAATCCAATTTCCCCACAAGAATTAATGTAAATGGGGCGGGGGTTAGGTTCCAGGGAAATGTTTTTCACCAGACAAAAGACATTATATACATATACAGTATAAGTTTTAAATAATTTTAAACAAACAATTTAATAATGTACTCACCAATGATGATTGTGAAGCTTGGCTGAGGCAGGGGCGTAGCCACAGGAGGTGGGGGGGGGGGCTGCAGCCCACCCACTTAGTGTCCAGGCCCACCCACCCCCAGCCCCAGCTCTGCTCCAGCCCTAGCACTTGCCCCGCTCTGCCCGCCCCATGCTCCAGCCGGGCAGCACAGTCAAGGGCTCGCTCTGCTCCGCCTGCCTGGCGCTCCAGCCGGGGAGTGGGGTCGAGGTGTGGGGCTCGCCCTGCTCTGTCCATCCTCCTGGCACTGCTGCCGGGGAGCAGGCTCAAGGGCTCACCCCGCTCTGCCCAGCATTCCTGCCGCGGAGTGGGGTCGGGGTATATGGGCTTGCCCCACTCCGCCCGCCCAGCATTCCAGCCGGGGAGCAGGCAAGCCTCCGTGCCCCAACCCCGCTCCCCGATAGGAGCGCTGGGTGGATGGGCAGAGCAGGGTGAGCCCCCGCGCCCTGAACCCACTTCCTGGCAGGACCACCAGGTGGGCGGGCAGAGTGGGGCAAGCTCTTGGCTGGAGCACCGGGCAGGCGGAGCAGGGCAAGTCAGAGTATTAAAGAGGGTGGATCATCCGGCTCCTCCTCTTGCTGAACTTTCCCAACACGAAAAAACACATCTAGAGATTGTTGTTTTGTTTTCCTTTTTTTTTTCTTGGTAAAGTTCTTTATAGCAATTCATTATATCATCAACTCCTCTAATCACTTTGGAGCTGCGTTCCCTGTAAGGATTTGCAAGCCAGCTTCAATCATTTGGAAAGCTTCAGAAAGATGTTTGGTAGTCAAAATTCGATGGGTTGGTTCTTCTACTTCTTGGCCCTCTTCTTCCATTGCTCTTATCACCTCTAGTTGCATCAGATCTTCATTGGTTAGCTCTTCTCCGTGTGATTGCAGAAGTTGTGCAAGATCGACTTCTTCCACCTCATCAAAACCCGCTTTCTTGGCCAAGCTGAAGATATCCTTCTTCATAGCGGTGACAAGATCTTTAAATCCTTTTAAGTCACTGACACATTCAGGCCACAACTTCCCACACACACCATTCATGCATGCCTGAGTAACTTCAGCCCAGGACTCACCAATGTTATTGATGCACTTGAGGCTGTTGTAGTCACACCAAAATTGTCGAATCATAGGCTTGCCTTCCCCATCGGTGCCTCTGATGAACTGGTCAAAAGTACGGTGTAATACGCCCTAAATGCAGCAATAGCTCATTGGTCCATGGGTCGGATGAGTGATGTGGTGTTAGGTGGCAGAAAGACAACTTTGACGTTTTCGCGCAGGTCATCCAGGTTGATTGAATGAGCCAGTGCATTATCAATAAGTAATAAAATCTTGAAAACAAGATTTTCCTTGGCACAGTATTTCTTCCATGCAGGGATGACATAGTCAGTCATTCTGAAAAAAATAGCTACAATTATCAATGCTTTCTTATTGGATCTCCAAATGACCAGAAAGCATTCCTTTGAAAATCCCTTGAGAGCTCCTTGTGTTTCGGAGTGGTACCTTGTCAGTGGTTTCATCTTCATATCTCTGGCAGCATTACCACCTAGAAGCAAGGTTAGGTGATCTTTAGCTGGTTTAAATCTGGGTGCTGTCTTCTCCTCTCGGGAAATGTAAGTCCATTCAGGCATCCTCTTCCAGTAGAGCCTGTTTCATCGACATTAAAGACTTGCTTAGGTGAATAGCCGCCTTCCTCAATTATTTTCGTGAGATAGTCAGGGAATTTTTTAGCTGCTGCAGTATCAGAACTAGCCGCCTCTCCAGACATCTTGATGTTATGCAGGTGGAAGCACCTCTTGAACCGATCAAACTATCCCCGACGTGCCGTGAATGTCTCTGTCTGTGATCCTTCACCTTGGTCTCTCTTCAAATTGTCATACAAAACTTTTTGCCTTAGCTTGTATCACTAGCAAACTTAGAGATATGTTTCGCTGGTTTTGGTCCTCTATCCACACTGAGAGAAGACACTCCATGTTTTCCATCAAACTACTTCTTGATCGACTTATTGTAGTAGCACTAAGCGGTGTTACACACCAAGCACTAGCCCTGATCTTGTCGGCATTACTCCAAATTGTTCTCACAGTGGTCGGAGTAAGACCTAGAGCAATGCCAATGTCTACCACATGCTCACAGTGGTCGGAGTAAGACCTAGAGCAATGCCAATGTCTACCACATGCTCGCCTGAATCAAAACGTCTTAAAACATCTAATTTAATACCCAAACTAATAGTATTTCTGGTTTTCTTACTGCTACTGCTAGATACTCCACTATCACATGCTGGGCATTTTTGACTCATGATGCTGGGCAATACAATCATGAGTTAGAAATGTTCAGGGAATACTTGTACCGACATAATGTAAACAACAATGGCTGCCACACTGAAGCAGGAGCATCACTTGGCTTACATCACAAAGTAGTTACCTGCTAGCAGGCGGTGGCCAAACAATGTTATAACCAAACACTGCACTTTAAACAAGTATGTTCTCTAATAGATCAGTGATGTAATAATGAAATAACGTTAACCGGGACGACATTAAGTGAGGAGTTACTGTACTATACATTGTTAGTTTTGTTATACTATTTCCTTCCCCACTCAGTATTATTCCAATTATTTTAGTGTAAATATATATTATAAGGTGTTTAAAATGATAAAATATTTAAGAATACCAAAGTTTAAGTAACATATTTAAAGTGATTGTTGGAAATGTCATACTATTTTAACACATTAAGTCACAATCCTGCAAACATTTATGTGAATGCTTAACATTACGCACAGGACTCTGTGTAACTCTTTAGAGGACTGAGGCCTTAATTATTACTGTCTGAACTTCGATTTTATCCATCAACATAGCAGGGAAATCATTCATGCAACCAAACAAACCCACCTTCAGAGGTTACTTTTTATAAGCTATAGTATCTGAGAAATATGAGGGATTATTATTTCTATATTATATTATTCATGTACTATCAAGTGCATAAACTGTTGAATTTTTTTTTTTTTTTTTTTTTTTTTTTAAAGTGACTGCAAAGGAATTTTTTTTTAAATGGATGTCTGTGGTTTGTTGTTGTTGTGCATTTTTGATGATGAATGAAGAAGGCCTCAAAAGGTAGGTTTGTTTATCTTGGTTGTTTTTTACTTTTAGAAAAATCCACAATGATGATATAATGTAAAGTGAAGTGTACTACCTTTACTGAAGAAGTTCAAAGTCCTTCTATAGCTCTGAATAGCTGTGAGATAATTAGCTTAAATGCTAGAGACAGATGAAAGCAAAGAATCCAGGACTGATGTTGAAATTATGACAGAATGGGACTAGGCTTTCCCCCCAAGGTGATCTTTGGTAAGTACACCTCTACCCCGATATAACGCAACCCGAGATAACACGAATGTGGATATAACGCGGTAAAGCAGCGCTCCGGGGGTGGGGCTGCGCACTCTGGCGGATCAAAGCAAGTTCGATATAACACGGTTTCACCTATAACACAGTGCGATTTTTTGGCTCCCGAGGACACGTTCTATCGGGGTAGAGGTGTAACATAACTGCCCGTGGGCCATGGGCTTCTCTCTGCCACCAGAGCAAAACTGCCTCAAACCACACACCGAGAGTGGGATTTCTCTGGCGTAACTGCAGGCCGTGTTTGGCCGACCGAATTTTTATCCTGGTGCTAAATCATAAAAAAGAACAAGATGGGAGTTTCAGAGGTAGTTTTTCATAAGTTTTTAGCCCCCGCTGTTAAGAACAGTGGGAGCTACTAGGTGCTGAACAATCTGAAAATCCAAACACGTTGTGTAGTCCCTAAATGGCAGCTGAGATCTTCTGAAAAATTGGCCCCAATTGTGGGTGCTGATGTAACCACACCCCTCCTGGGTGTGGTGCTCTGTCCCAGGTAGTGGCACCGAGACCACTTAGAGATTAATGAGTCTGCTACAGCCAAGGGCCATATGGCTCTTAGCTCATGCATTTAGCTCCTGAGGTCCCAGGCTTGATCCCGCCCACCAATGACCGGGGTCTGTTGGTGTTACACTGACCCCTTCTGACAATCTGTCTTTTGGGGTGTAGGTTGAATTTGCAGGGTGGCAGTTCAAAAACATCTCTTTTATTTGTAAACTGAGGGCACAAACAAAGTCACTTGCCAAAGGAGAACCACATCTTAAATAGGGATCATTGGTCAGACTGTAAGGAAATGTGTTTATAAGTCCATAACTCCCATGTGCCTGTGGGTAGGCAATAAGAATGTTGACCCATTTAGTCTGGAGTCATGCACAGAAACAACTGGCTTTCTAGCCCTGTAGTTTCAAATGCTCTCTTCACGCAGGTCATGGATAGGCATAAAAAAGGACCCAGGGAACCCAAAGAATGAGCTACATGTGTCAACATCACCTCCTTTAAGGCTGACTCATACACATGCTGTGAGAGATCTCTGAAGTTAAGTGAAATGGCTAGTGTAGCAGTGCATTTGGTTCATAGGGCTTGTCTACACTACAAAATTAGGTCGGATTTATAGAAGCCGGTTTTATAGAAACCGGTTTTATGCAGCCGACTGTGTGTGTCCCCACATAAAATGCTCTAAGTGCATGAAGTCGGCGGACCGCATCCACAGTACCGAGGCTAGCGTCGACTTCCGGCGCATTGCACTATGGGTGCCTATGGGTACCTATCCCACAGTTCCCGGAGTCTCCGGCGCCCATTGGAATTATGGGTTGAGATCGCAATGCCCGAATGATGCAAAGCAGTGCCGCGGGGGGTTCTGGGTACATTGCGTCACGCCCCTCCCCCGCCGTCACAGCAACGGCAGACAATAGATTCGCGCCTTTTTACCTGGGTTACCTGTGCAGACAACATACCACGCCAAGCATGGAGCCCGCTCAGCTCAGCTCACCGTCACCATATGTCTTCCGGGTGCCGGCAAACGTGGGACTGCATTGCTAAACAGCAGCAGCAGCTTACTGCCTTTTGGCGGTAGACGGTGCAGCATGAGTAGTAGCCTTCATCGGCGCTCGGGATGCTGGTAGCTGTGGGGCTGGCAGCCGTAGGGCTGCATTGCACCAGCCCCTTGCCTTTTGGCAGTAGATGGTTTATTACGACTGGTAACCGTCCTGTCAGTATTGTCTGCTGAGCATCCAGAAGAGGCCGAGGGCGATCTGGGTGCTCAGCAGATCTGCAAGAAGAGCTTTCCTCAGGTCTGAAAGCAAGTAAATTTACAGGTTGCCTGAAATGCTCATAGATGTCCTCGTTGGATAATGATGGTTACCAATCGTAGTATACTATTTGCTGCCAAGTATTGTCTGCTAAGCACCCAGAAAAGGCCGAGGGCGATCTGGGTGCTGGCAGACATGTGGCTGGCACACGTGGGGCTACATTGCTACACAGCAGCAACCCCTTGCCTTTAACCGTCCTCGTTGGACAATGATGGTTACCAGTCGTAGTATACTATTTGCTGCCAAGTATTGGCTGCCAAGCACCCAGAAAATGCCGAGGGCTATCAGTCATGCTGCACTGTCGTCTTAAGATGTAAAAAATAGATTTGTTCTGTATTCATTTCCTTCCCCCCTCCCTCCGTCAAATCAACGGCCCGCTAAACCCAGGCTTAGGAGTTCAATCTCTGGGGGGTGGGGGGCATTCTGTGTGACAGTTGTTTGTATTTCTCCCTGATGCACAGCCACCTTTCTTGATTTTAATTCCCTGTACCTGTACGCCATGTCGTCAGTCGCCCGCCCCTCCCTCCTTCCCTCCCTTCTTCCCCTGGTCTTTAGATACTAGTTTCGCGCCTTTTTTCAGACCAGACGCCATAGCTAGCACTGGGATCATGGAGCCCGCTCAGATCACCGCGGCAATTATGAGCACTATGAACACCACGCGCATTGTCCTGGAGTATATGCAGAGCCTGGACATGCCAAAGCAAAACCAGGAGGACCAGCTGAGGAGGAGGAGGCGATTGCAGCGCGGCGACGATAGTGATGAGGAAATTGACATGGACCTCTCACAAGGCACAGGCCCCAGCAATGTGGAAATCATGGTGTTACTGGGGCAGGTTCATGCCATGGAACGCCGATTCTGGGCCCGGGAAACAAGCACAGACTGGTGGGACCGCATCGTGTTGCAGGTCTGGGACGATTCCCAGTGGCTGCGAAACTTTCGCATGCGTAAGGGCACTTTCATGGAACTTTGTGACTTGCTTTCCCCTGCCCTGAAGCGCCAGAATACCAGGATGAGAGCAGCCCTCACAGTTGAGAAGCGAGTGGCGATAGCCCTGTGGAAGCTTGCAACGCCAGACAGCTACCGGTCAGTCGGGAATCAATTTGGAGTGGGCAAATCTACTGTGGGGGCTGCTGTGATCCAAGTTGCCAGGGCAATGAGAGGCCTGGTGATATCAAGGGTAGTGACTCTGGGAAACGTGCAGGACATAGTGGATGGCTTTGCTGCAATGGGATTCCCAAACTGTGGTGGGGCGATAGACAGAACCCATATCCCTATCTTGGCACCGGCGCACCAAGCCACCGAGTACATAAACCGCAAGGGGTACTTTTCAATGCTGCTGCAAGCCCTGGTGGATCACAAGGGACGTTTCACCGACATCAACGTGGGCTGGCCGGGAAGGGTACATGATGCTCGCGTCTTCAGGCACTCTCTTCTGTTTCGAAAGCTGGAGGAAGGGACTTTCTTCCCGGACCAGAAAATAACCATTGGGGATGTTGAAATGCCTATCGTGATCCTTGGGGACCCAGCCTACCCCTTAATGCCATGGCTCATGAAGCCATACACAGGCAGCCTGGACAGGAGTCAGGACCTGTTCAACTACAGGCTGAGCAAGTGCCGAATGGTGGTGGAATGTGCATTTGGGCGTTTAAAAGCGCGCTGGCGCAGCTTACTGACTCGCTGTGACCTCAGCGAAAAGAATATCCCCATTGTTATTGCTACTTGCTGTGCGCTCCACAATATCTGTGAGAGTAAGGGGGAGACATTTATGGCGGGGTGGGAGGTAGAGGCAAATCGCCTGGCCGCTGATTACGCGCAGCCAGACACCAGGTCGGTTAGAGCAGCACAGCAGGGCGCGGTGCGCATCAGAGAGGCTTTGAAAACTAGTTTTGTGACTGGGCAGGATATGGTGTGAAACTTCTGTTTGTTTCTCCTTGATGAAATCGCAGCCCCCCCCACGCACCCGGTTAACTCTACTACCCTGTAAACCAAGCACCCCAACCTCCCCTACCCTCCCCTCTTCAAGCACCACTTGCAGAGGCAATAAAGTCATTGTTACTTCACATTCATGCATTCTTTATTAATTGAGCACACAACTAGGAGGATAATTGCAAAGGTAGCCCGGGATGGGTGGGGGAGGAGGGAAGCAGCACACAACTAGGGGGATAATTGCAAAGGTAGCCCGGGATGGGTGGGGGAGGAGGGAAGCAGCACACAACTAGGGGGATAATTGCAAAGGTAGCCCGGGATGGGTAGGGGAGGAGGGAAGGAAAAGGACACACTGCACTTTAAAACTTTAAAACTTATTGCTGTGGAAATCATCTAGGGTGGAGTGATTGGGTGGCCGGAGGCCCCCCCACCGTGTTCTTGGGCGTCTGGGTGAGGAGGCAATGGGACTTGGGGAGGAGGGCTGGTGGTTACAGAGGGGTTGTAGCGGCGGTCTCTGCTCCTGCTGTTGGTTACAGAGGGGCTGTAGCGGCGGTCTCTGCTCCTGCTGTTGGTTACAGAGGGGCTGTAGCGGCGGTCTCTGCTCCTGCTGTTGGTTACAGAGGGGCTGTAGCGGCGGTCTCTGCTCCTGCTGCCTTTCCTGCAGCTCAACCATACGCAGGAGCATATCACTTTGATGCTCCAGCAGCCGGAGCATCGACTCTTGCTTTCTGAGTACAAGCTGACGCCACTTCTCCTCTTCAGCCCGCGTTTCAGCACGCACCCTCTGCTCTTCAGCCAGCGATTCAGCTCGCCACCTCTCCTCTCGCTCATATTGGGCTTTTCTAAAATCAGTCATTGACTGCCTCCACGCATTCTGCTGTGCTCTGTCAGCGTGGGAGGCAGTCTGTAGTTCAGTGAACATTTCGTCACGCATCCTTCGCTTCCTTCTTCGAATATTCACTAGCCTCTGTGAAGGTGAAACATTTGCAGCTGGTGGAGGAGAAGGGAGAGTTGTTTTAAAAAGATACATTTTTGAGAACAATGGGTACACTCTTTCACTTTAGATTTTGCTGTTCACATCACACAGCACATGTGCTTTCGTTACAAGGTCGCATTTTTCCTCTTATATTGAGGGCCTGCCTGTTTGGTGTGAGAGATCACTCACGCAGTTCCAGGCCACAGATTTCAGCTTGCAGGCAGCCATGGTAAGACACAGTCTTTTGGCTTTTTTAACCTTGTTAACAAGTGGGGATGGTTTAAAACAGTACTGCTCTCATTAACCATACCAAGCACCCGTTGGGTTGGCCATTTAAAATGGGTTTGCAATGTAAAAGGAGGGGCTGCGGTTTCAGGTTTAACATGCAGCACAAACCCAACTAACTCCCCTCCCCCACACACCCAATTCTCTGGGATGGTCACTTCACCCCTCCCCCCCACCGCGTGGTTAGCAGCGGGGAATATTTCTGTTCAGCAGAGCAGGAAGGGGCACCTCTGAATGTCCCCTTAATAAAATCGCCCCATTTCAACCAGGTGACCGTGAATGATATCACTCTCCTGAGGATAACAAAGAGCGATAAGGAATGGATGTTGTCTGCATGCCAGCAAACACCGGGACCATACGCTGCCATGCTTTGTTATGCAATGATTCCAGACTATGTGCTACTGGCCTGGCGTGGTAAAGTGTCCTACCATGGCGGACGGGATAAGGCAGCCCTCCCCAGAAACCTTTTGCAAAGGCTTTGGGAGTACATGAAGGAGAGCTTTCTGGAGATGTCCCTGGAGGATTTCCGCTCCATCCCCATACACGTTAACAGACTTTTCCAGTAGCTGTACTGGCCGCGATTGCCAGGGCAAATTAATCATTAATCATTAAACACGCTTGTTTTTAAACCATGTGTAATATTTACAAAGGTACACTCACCAGAGGTCCCCTGTGTGCCCACAGGGTCTTGGGTGAGTTCGGGGGTTACTGGTTCCAGGTCCAGGGTGACAAACATATCCTGGCTGTTGGGGAAACTGGTTTCTCCGCTTCCTTGCTGCTGTGAGCTATCTATGATGTTCTCTCCATCCTCATCTTCCTCGTCCGCCGAACCCGCTTCCCTGTCTCCAGAGAGGGACTGATAGCACACGCTTGGGCTACTGGTGGCTGCACCCCCTAGAATGGCATGCAGCTCCTCGTAGTAGCGGCATGTTTGCGGCTCAGCCCCGGACCTTCCGTTTGCGTCTCTGGCTTTGTGGTAGGCTTGCCTTAGCTCCTTAATTTTCACGCGGCACTGCTGTGCGTCCCTGTTATGGCCTCTGTTCTTCATGGCCTTGGAGATCTTTTCTAATGTTTTGCCATTTCTTTTACTGTTTCGGAGTTCGGCCAGCACTGCTTCATCTCCCCAGATGGCGATCAGATCCCGTACCTCCCGTTCGGTCCAGGCTGGAGCTCTTTTGCGATCCTGGGACTGGGACTGGGACTCCATCACGGTTACCTGTGCTGATGAGCTCTGCGTGGTCACCTGTGCTCTCCACGCTG
The DNA here is from genome assembly GCF_028017835.1 of Emys orbicularis. Taxonomy (NCBI): domain Eukaryota; kingdom Metazoa; phylum Chordata; order Testudines; family Emydidae; genus Emys; species Emys orbicularis. The sequence continues at coordinate 46,372,426 of NC_088684.1, read as the reverse complement.
AGCAAACAGGAAATGAAATTCAAACGTTCGCGGGGCTTTTCCTGTCTACCTGGCCAGTGCATCTGAGATGAGAGTGCTGTCCAGAGCGGTCACAATGAAGCACTGTGGGATAGCTCCCGGAGGCCACTAACGTCGAATTCCGTCCTCACTACCCAATTCCGACCCCCATAAGGCCGATTTTATCGCTAATCCCCTCGTCGAGGTGGTGTAAAGAAACCGGTTTAAAGGGCCCTTTAAGTCGAAAGAAAGGGCTTCGTCGTGTAAACGTGTCCAGGCTTAAGTCGACTTAACGCAGCTAAAGTCGACCTAAACTCGTAGTGTAGACCAGGTCATAGACTTTGAGCAGTCCTGTCCTAATTCACTTGGGAAACAATGGAAATCCTGTGAGCCTCTTGCTAAAGAAGAGAGGCTACAACTCACTTCAGTTCCACCAGGATAAAAGGAGAGAGATTTAATGTCTGCCGTTTTAGTCATATACTGACCTACCTGTATAATGGGGTATTTGAGACAGAATTGTTGAGGCTGCTGAGATCTGTGAAGCCCCCACTGCAATTTTGGACACTATTAAATAATGATTTGTATTTGAAGCAACAAGTGTCTGGAGATTTTCATAAATTGGTTCAGCTGCTTCTTTCTGATGTCTCCCAATGGAATGATGAGAAGATTCTGCCTTTGGTGACTGCCAAAAAAAACCCCTCTGATACTGTTTGCAAATAGTGCAAATCAATAAATGCACTGGCACATTCCTGGCAAGAAAGGAAAATTTGCAAAAAAAAATAATGTATTTTATAGTGTAACTTATTCCAATTTAAGCAGTGATCTGACACAAAATCCAAAAGTTCAAAATCTTGGGGTGTCAGAGGAATAACTTCCTAAGTGGCATAGATGCATCATCAGTGTCAGGAGGGGAAGAAAAGCAATGTTTCTTTGGGATGTCACTTGGGGCTTATTTCATTTCTCTCTTTATTGTCTAGTGCTAATTCCACAGCCAGGCCAACATTTAAGGATACCTTGCTCATCCAAGAATTTCTTCTTTCCCATAAATAACTCAGTTTTTCAATATAAATAAACAAAACATCTATGCTTCATTGCAATTGAAGAGTGCTGGGCAAATCTGGGGAATTGTGCGTTTCACAGATCAAAGGGGAGGGAAATGACCTTCTAAAATTTCATTGTCTTCCAAGCTAGGTCTTTATAAGTATCTGAAATTTATAATAATTTGCACTTGTATATGGCCTCCCATCCAAGGATCTCTAAGCATTCTGCAAATATTCGTTAATTATGTCTTACAACAGCCCTGGAAACCAGGGGCGGCTCTATGTTTTTTGCCGCCCCAAGCACGGCAGTCAGGCGGCCTTCGGTCCCGCGGATTCGGCGCCGTTTCTGCGGGTGATCTGCCGGTCCCGCGCCTTCGCTGTACCCGCCCCCGAATTGCGGCCGAAGCTGCGGGACCGGCAGACCTCCCGAAGGGTGCCTGACTGCCTCCCTCACGGCGACCGGCACGCTGCCCCCCTGCGGCTTGCCGCCCCAGGCACGCGCTTGCTGCGCTGGTGCCTGGAGCCGCCCCTGCTGGAAACTGAGGAACAAGACAGAACAGTGACTTATCTGACAGTAACTGGTTCTTTGAGATGTGTTGTCCATATAGATTCCACTCTTGGTGCACATGCACTCCATGCACTCTTTTAGCCAACAATGTCTGTTGGGCCACATCTGCACCCTGATGCCTCCCCCACCCCAGGGCATAAAGGGCTGAGTGAGGCCAACTCACCCTCAGTTCCTTCACCCATACAGACTCAAGGTGTTACCAGACTTCATGATAGCAGCAATGGAAGGCAGATTGTAGAATAATATATGGACAGCACATCTCAAAAAGCTATAGTTACTGTAGGGTAAATAACTGTTCTTCCAGTGCTCATCCATATACACTCTTAGTGCCTCACAAGCACTCACCTGGTGTACAGGTGGGTACTCAGAATCTACTTAAATAAAGACTATAAAACAGCTCTGCTAAAGTAAAGGCATCTAGATCAGATGCCTTCAAGGGAGTACTGCAGGGATCGGCAACCTTTGGCACGTGGCTCGCCAGGGTAAGCACCCTGGCGGGCCAGGCCGGTTTGTTTACCTGCCGCGTCCGCAGGTTTGGCCGATCGCGGCTCCCACTGGCCGCGATTCGCTGTCCCAAGCCAATGGGGGCTGCGGGAAGCGGCGTGGGCTGAGAGATGTGCTGGCCACCGCTTCCCACAGCCCCCATTGGCCTGGAGTGGCAAACCGCGGCCAGTGGGAGCCGCGATCGGCCGAACCCGCGGACACGGCAGGTAAACAAACCGGCCCGGCCCGCCAGGGTGCTTACCCCGGCGAGCTGCGTGCCAAAGGTTGCCAATCTCTGGAGTACTATCTTGTAAATCCCCAGGTAGCTGCCCTACAGGTTTCAGAGATGGGAATCCTTCTCAAAGAGGCATCGATGCTGCCTGTGCTCTGGTGCAATGAGTCCCGCTGTGATTTGGTGGGTCTAAGCTATCTGATAGCATAGCTTAATGTAATCAGAGACCCATGTTGAAAATATTTGGAATGACACAGCCTAACCTCTAACGCTCTCAGTGTAAGCAACGAATGAATAATCTAGGTCAGGGGTAGGCAACCTATGGCACGCGTGCCAAAGGCAGCATGCGAGCTGATTTTCAGTGGCACTCACACTGCTCGGGTCCCGGCCACCGGTCCTGGGGGGCTCTGCATTTTAATTTAATTTTAAATGAAGCTTCTTAAACATTTTAAAAACCTTATTTACTTTACATACAACAATAGTTTATTTATATAAAGACCTTCTAAAAACATTAAAATGTATTACTGGCACGCAAAACCTTCAATTAAGAGTGAATAAATGAAGACTCGGCACACCACTTCTGAAAGGTTGCCGACCCCTGGTCTAGGTGATACCCTACATGATTTGATCCTACCAAGGTAGGAGGAGAGACTCCTAAGTACATTTAATGTATGGAGCCTAGCCTCCCCTTGGTTGGCATGAGGTTCAGGGAAGGAAACAGATAAGTGAACCCTCTGGCTCAGATGGAAGTCAGAGATCACTTTAGGGAAAGCCCTATGCTGTGCCCTAAGGGTAACTTTGTGGAAGACAGTGTATGGTGGGCCTGCATCTCCCCTACCTTTCAAGCTGCTGTGATTGCCACTAAAAAGGCTGGTTTTACTGAGGGATGGTGTCAATGACTCAAATAGGGGACCTATTAATCTTGTTAAACCCACAACAAGATCTCAGAAAGGAGGTGGCCCTGGACTAGGGTTGCCAATTTTGGTTGGATGAATTCCTGGAGATTTCATCACATGACAATCTTTAATTTAAAATTAATCTCTAATTCCTGGAGACTCCAGGACAATCCTTGAGGGTTGGCAACCCTACCCTGGGCTGGAGGAAAGACATGGACTACTCTGAAAAACCTAACCACCAACAGGTAAGAAAATATTGTATGGCACTGGATTGGAGGAGGATGGGCTGATATTGCTGCCAGGTGTACTCTGATAGAACTAATAAATAGTCCAGGGTTCTTCAGCAGTAACAAATAGTCCAGGTGATCTGCGCCTGTGCTGTTTAGCAGAGCGGTGCTCTCTCTGTCCTACCCCTTTCATAAGTGGCTGAGGGAGCCTTGAGGGCAGAAGCAACAGCATCAGCAGAAGTCTTTTTAGTAGAATGTGCCCAAGAGCTAACAGCAGAGGTGGAGCTCACCAGAACACTTTTATAGGAAGCCTGCTCTACACCAGGAGGACCCTGACTACTCAGATCCAAGGCAGGTCTAATCAATCTGTCATACAAGAAAAGTTTCAGGTGAGCTCCGCTTGCCTTATGTGTTCATTTTGAAAGCAAGCTGCAGATTGAGCGTTCTTCGGTGATATGCCCTTCACCTAAACAAACAAACAAACAAACATTTGGAATTCCCATCACTGAAAGCCATGGTTGCCTCACATGAAGGGCATTATTAAAACTACGGGATTTTGGTTAAGCCTGTGCTGTGTATTTTTAAAAAAGGAGGGAGGCGGAGGACAGGAGAGAAATACCAAAACAAAAACCTAGATTAAAAAGTACAACTAGCAAACCCTGGAACTACTACGTACATGAAGATAAAAGCTATTACAAACACAGCTAGCCAAGTACAAGAGATAAGGACACCGATTGCAGTTCTGTTTCACAGTCCCAAGCGGTAAGAAGGAACTGAGGGACAGTTGGCCTTGCTTCAACCTTTATATCCTCAGTAAGAAGCAGCCTGGAGCCCTCAGATTTGGCCCTCACAGACACCACTGGCCAAAAGATTCTGATCTCGAGTGCAAGGGGTCTGTTCAGATCAAGAGTAGACTATCTATGGACAAGTCCTTGACACAGAAAGGCTAAGTGACTTGCTCAGGTGTTTTAATTTATTTATTTATTTATTTAAATACAGGAAGTCTGGGGCAGAGCTGGGAGTACCACACACATGATCTGAACCCCAGGCATGTGCTTCAGCTAAATGACTTCCTTCCTCTCAATATTTATCATACAGCTCAGATGCCCTGGTTACTACAAATCTTCTACCTTCCATTATCAAATTCCTTGCTTTGTGCTACTCTGTAATCTTTACCTGCGTGCATGTTTCAAGTGAAATTCCAGAGCATCTCTGAGCAAACTATTAGCATTATTTAATATCTCACCATGCGCCCCCCGCCCCAACCCTTGCTTTCTACAAGGAACTCCGACAAATACAGGGATTTAAAAAACAAACAAAAAAAATACTTTAATCCATTCTCTGAGGAATGACTCATTTTAAAGTGGAGAGTAACACGGTCTAATTATAGCTGCCAGGATTTTAGCTGCTCGCTAAACTTCACTCATGCTCTTGGAATAATTGCAGCCTGTCCTCCTGCGCCCTTTAAGTTTTTGTTTCCAGTCTCAAAATGCAAGTTAATGGAATCAGTCTTCAAATTCATTACCTCAAGGCTCTTCCTCAAAATATACTTTGAAACTTAGATGGCTCACAGAATTTTTTCTTTAGTCCCAGTTGTTTCCCCTCCACTAAGCATGGTTAAAAGAAGACAGTCGTGAAGAACTGATCAATGCCATACATCAAGCAGCAGGTCTCTGCTTTGAATGCAAATTAGGCTCTGGCTTCTAGAAGTTTTGTATGCCTTCTTTTTTGGGGGGAAGGGACACTTTTTGCAGTAAAAGAAAAAGATCTGAGAGCAGCTTATTTTACCAAGCAACCAGAACTAATTGTATTACTGCTAGATCCAATGTAATAGTTTAGTTATCCTTCACAAAGTTCTGGTCTCTGCTACAGCTGGGTAGCCCCATTAACTTCAACAGGCACTGCACAGGAGTAAATGAGAGGTTATTTGTTTTTAAATACTCAGCTATAGACACTGCATGCATACATCACAAAGCAAAAATTATCCCTAACAGTTGTGCAACCTTAACATTCCATGCATTTGGTTTTAAACAAGAACTCAATATCATTCAATAGAATTCACTGTGTAAAAGTAATGACGTCTCCCTTTAAGGCTATTGCAACCTAAGAAACCCGGCAAGAGTGGAAATTAGTCTGGTAAATGAATTGTTGGGTCATGGAACAGCTTGCTACAACTCTGCAAATAAAGTGCATTAATTCTATAGCTCCATTTACATCCCCAAGGGAGGACACAGGAAGTTAATTTCCCTGCAGGCTTGGTGGAATTTTAGGGTTCCTGGATGGTATAAGAGGCAGGGAGATGACAGCTTTTTGAAAAGAAATAAGCAGAACGACCTTCCTGGCATCTACTCAGCAATTCTCTCTGTCTGGAAGAACAGTTCACAGCTGTTCCACAATCCACCACCACCTGAGCTATGCAAAATAGATCAATGAAGCACGAAAGCCTCAGGAATTCAGGCAAGCCCGACATCTTCCATACGCATCTGAGATATCAGAGGAGCGGGCAAAAAATTCACCCCTTACCCCCTTCTGATGACAGCCACCCATCACTTCTCACCTGGCTCTTGCCACTGTCTAAGGTATTATCTGTCATGGGGCCCTTTGAGTTAAAAATGGTGTAAAAATCTAAATAGTTTGGATCTCCATTTCATAGGCTCTCTTATTGCAGGAGATCGATCCCGGTAGCTGAAGAATACCTGTGATGCACCCATAATGAGGCAGGGAGCAACAGAAATCTCTGTATCCTCATATCATTTATATTTCACCATTGCACTGTTCCTGTGACACCACCCAAAAAGAACTGAATAACCAGCTGGGTGCTTCATTTAACACTGAACAAGCTTCTTTCCTCCCTCACACAAATCTCAGTCATAACATTCTTTATATCACCCTCTTCCTCAATATTTGTGAAGATTAAATGGAGAATAATAGGGCAAACTTAAAGAGAGTCTCTCAGGAAGAGAGCAACAATTTATTATTAAACTCCCCCTCAACCTAGCATGACCATTCTTTTTCTCCTTTTTAGAGAAAATATCTATATCTTACTGGGATCATAATGTAATTAAATTTAGCATCATTGTAGGGGGAAAATACTAGGGAAAATAACACCTCACCACACTAACAATTAACTTTAAAAAAAGAGAACTACACAAGAATGAGGATGCTAGTTAAGATGGAAATTAGAAAGAGCAGTCACAAGGGTAAAATGCCTGCAAGTAGCATGTAGACTACTTAAAAATACCATAATAGAAGCTCAGACTAAGTGTACACCTCAAATCAAAATAGAACCAAAAGAATGCCACCATAGCTAATCAGCAAAGTAATGTTAGAGGCAAAAAGGCATCCTTTAAAATTTGGAAGTCCAATCCTAATAAGGAAAATAGGAAGGAGCATAAAATTTGGCAAGTAAAATGTAAAAGTATAATAAAGCAGGCCAAGAAAGAATTTGAGAAGCAACTTGGTAAAGACGCAAAAACGAACAGTGAAAATATTGTCACATGCATCAGAAGCGGGAAGCCTGCAAAACAGGAAGACAAGGCCATTGCAGTGAAGCTAAACGAATTCTTCACATCAGTCTTCAATGCAGAGGATGTGGGGGAGATACCCAAAAATAATAGCTCTGTTGTGAGTGACAGATCTGAAGTACTGTCTCAAATTCATGTCAATAGAAGATGTTTTAGAATAAATTGATAAACTAAATAAGAAGTCACCAGGACCACCTGGTATTCTCGAAAAGTTCTGAAGGAACTCATATGAAATTTACTCCTGAGGCAATTCTGAGCCAAAAAAATAAAAATTCTGCACACAACATTTTAAAATTCTGCAAATTTTATTTGTCAATAAATAAATGTGGAGGCTCCAGCATGGCAGTGGGGAGCACTGGCGACTAGCTACACGGAGGTAGATCACCCTGCAGCCCCTCCCACTCCCCTGGGATACAGACTCGACGGTGAGACTGCACCCAACCCTGTCACAGAGCAAGGGCTGGGCCTGCCCCAGAGGTCCATGTCCCAGGGGCTACAGGGTGCAGAAATCTGCATGGAACAAATTCTGCACACATGCAGTGGCGCAGAATTCCCCCAGGATTCTGTAGAAATTACAGAACTACTAACTGAGGTATGTAACTGTCACTGAAATCAGCCTCTGTACCAGAAGACTGGAAGATAGCTAATATAATGCTGATTTTTAAAAAGGGCTTCCAAAGAAATCCTGGTAACTAGAGGCCAATTGATTAAACTGAGAATAATAGTGAGCCTAACTTTAGCACTGGTCAAATTGGCAGAAACTATAGTGAAGAACAGAATTCTCAGACACAAACATGACTTGTTGGGGAAGACTCAGCATGGCTTTTGTAAAAGGAAATCATGCCTCACCAATCTATTAGAATTCTTTGAAGGTCTTAACAAGCATGTGGATAAGAGTGATCCAGTTGATATGGTGTATCTGGATTTTCAGAAAGCTGTTGACGTGGTCCTTCACCAAAGGCTCTTGAGGAAACTAAGTAGCCATGGAATAGGAGGAAAGGCTAAAAAGATTAGGGCTGATTAGCTTAGATAAAGAGACAACTAAGGGATAATATGATACAGGTCTATAAAATTGTAAATGGTGTGGAAAAGTGAATAGAAGTGTTATTTACTCTTTCCCACAATTCAAAAACCAGGGGTCACCAAATGAAATTAATAGGCAGCAGGTTTAATACAAACTAGCAGAAGTACTTTTTCGCACAACAATGCTGTTGACTCAATAGAACATTGTGATGCCAAAAAGTATAAGTGAGTTAAAAAGAGAGCTAGGTAAGTACATAGAGGATAGGTCCATCAGTAGGTATAGCCTAGATGATTATGGATGTAACCCCATGCTCGGAAAGACCCTTAATTTGTGACTATCAGAAGCTAGGAGTGGAAGACAGGGATGAAACACTCCGTAGTTGACCTATTCTGTACACTCCTCCTGACGCTCTGGCACAGGGCCACTGTTGGAGACAGGATACTGGACAAGATGGACCATGGTCTGACCCAGTATGGCAGCTCTTATGTTCCTATGACATTAAAGAGGGAGCAAGCTTGTATAGGAATCAGAATCATAGAAGATTAGGGTTGGAAGAGACCTCAGAAGCTAAGTTCCCTCTAAGCTGTGCAGCTGCCTATTAACGCAGACCTGCCACAGCAGAGAGAGGTGTCCCTCCCTGCCAACCCCAGCCTGGACCTACCGCAGCGGGGAGAGGCGTCCCTCCCTGCCAGCGCCAGCGCGGACCTGCCCCGGACTTGCCACGGCCGGGGGAGAGGAGCCCCTCCCCAGGTCCGGCCCAGCCGGAGCTGCCGGGGAGAGGAGCCCCTCACTTGGCCTGGCCCAGCCCAGCCCCCCTGTAGCTGCTGCGGCCGGGAAGAGGCGTCTCTCCCCCGGCCCCAAGCTGCTGCGGTGAGAGAGGGCTGGCGGGAGTCCTCTCTCCCAACCGCAGCCCCGGGGCAGCCTGCACCCCAAACCCCTCATCCCTGGCCCAACCCCAGAGCCCGCATCCCGCCACATCCCAACCCTCTGCCCCAGCCCTGAGCCCCTTCCCACGCCCCTCATCCTCAGCCCCACCCCAGCTGGAGCCCTCACCCCCCCACACACACACACACACCAACCCTGAGCCCCCTCCCACACTCCAAATCCCTCGGCCCCACCCCCACCACATGAATTTTGTTATGTGCACCAATATGGAGGTGATGCGTCACACATCACCTCCATATTGGTGCACATAACAAAATTAATTCCTCACACGGACATAAAAAATTAGAGGGAACACTGCTCAGGAGATCATCTAGCCCAACCCCCTGCTCAAAGCAGGACCAACCCCAACTTAATCATCCCAGCCAGGGCTTTGTCAAGCTGGGCCTTAAAAACCTCTAAGGATGGAGATTCCACTACCTCCCCATGTAACCCATTACAGTACTTCACCACTCTCCTAGTGAAATAGTTTTTCCTAGTATCCAACCTAGACCTCCCCCACTGCAACTTGAGACCATTGCTTCTTGTTTTGTCATCTGCCACCACTGAGAATAACCTAGCTCCATCCTCTTTGGAACCCCCCTTCAGGTAGTTGAAGGCTGCTATCAAATACCCCCTCATTCTTCTCTTCTGCAATCTAAATAAGGCCAGTTCCCTCAGCCTCTCCTTGTAAGTCATGTGCCCCAGTCCCCTGATCATTTTCGTTGCCCTCCACTGGACTCTCCCCAATTTGTCCACATCCTTTCTGTAGTGGGGGGGCCCAAACCTGGATGCAACACTTCAGATGTGGCCTCACAAGTGCCGAATAGAGGGGAATAATCACTTCTCTCCATCTGCTGGCAATGCTCCTACTAATGCAGCCCAACATGCCATTAGCCATCTCGGCAACAGGGGCATACTGTTGACTCATATCCAGCTTCTCGTGCACTGTAATCCCCAGGTGCATTTCTGCAGAACTGCCACTTAACTAGTCAGTCCCCAGCCTGTAGCAGTGCATGGGATTCTTCCGTCCTAAGTGCAGGACTCTGCACTTGTCTTTATTGAACCTCATCAGATTTCTTTTGGCCCAATCCTCCAATTTGTCTAGGTCACTCTGGACCCTATCCCTACCTTCCAGCCTATCTGCCTCTACCCCCAGCTTAGTGTCATCCGCAAACTTGCTGAGGGTGCAATCCAGCCCATCATCCAGATAATTAATGAAGATGTTGAACAAAACTGGACCCTTGACAGACCCCTGGGGCACTCTGCTTGATACCAGCTGCAACTAGACATCAAGCCATTGATCACTACCTGTTGAGCCCAACGATCTAGCCAGCTTTCTATCCACCTTATAGCCCATTCGTCCAATCCATACTTTTTTAACTTGCTGGCAAGAATACTGTGGGAGACCATATCAAAAGCTTTGCTAAAGTCAAGATGTATCACATCTCCCGCTTTCCCCATATCTACAGAGCCAGTTATCTCATCATAGAAGGCAATCAGGTTGGTCCCAAACACTCTCCAAAAACTTCCTGGATTGTCTGTGCACTGCTGTATTGCTCTCCCAGCAGATGTCAGGATGATTGAAGTCCCCCATGAGAACCAGGGCATTTGATCTGGAAACTTGTTGGTTGTCCTCATCCTCCTGTTCTGGTGGTCTATAGCAGAAGCCCACCAAGACATCTCCCTTGTTGCTCTTGCCTCTAAACTTAATCCAAAGACTCTCAACAGGCTTTTCTCCAGATTCATACTGGAGCTCTGAGCAATCACAATGCTCTCATACAGTGCAACTCCCCCACCTTTTCTCCCCTCACCTGTCCTTCCTGAACAGTTTATACCCATCCAAGACAGTGCTCCACTCATGTGAGTTACCCCACCAAGTCTCTGTTATTCCAATCACATCATATTTCCTTGACTGTGCCAGGACTTCCAATTCTTTGTGCTTGTTTCCCAGACTTCTTGCATTTGTTTACAGGCATCTAAGATAACTAGCCGATTGCCCTACTTTCCCAGTCTGACTGGTGGCCAGCCCTGGAGCCATGGATCCCGGAAGCCCGGCAAGCAAGCTAGTAGGAAACTAGACTTGTAGTTTTGTCAACATTGTTTAATTTAACCTTCTGAGAAAGCATCCACTCACTGTTCCTCCTCTCTGCCTCAGGAACTTGTTCATATTATTTTTTCCTAGTATCTTTCAGACTGAGGCCTGATCTACACTACAAAGTTAGGTTAATATAAACCACCTGGGGTCGACCTAGTTGTGCATGTGTCTACACTTAAATTTGTCTTTCACCCATGTAAGCTTTTCATTACACCAACATAGTAACACCAGCTCCTGAGCAGTGTAAAGCCATGGTCAGTATGCTGAGGTTAACACAGCACAAGTGTAGACACTGTTAGCTATGTTGACAGCAGCTGTCCCCCAATGCCCAACACTTACCACTCTCATCACAATTGTTAACTCTGCTCCTTATTTAAGCAGCAGAAAGAAGAGGACTTGGGATGTTATGGTCTCCGAGATCTTGCAAGCCAGTGCTGCATCTGACCATGAACAGAGGGCCTGGAGGATGAATATTGCATACTGTCTGGAGAGGGAAAGAGCAGACAGGAGAAAGGTGCAGCAGTAAAAAGAGAGGGAGAAGCACAAGGACATAATGGGGCTTCTCTGGCAGCAAATACAGATGCTGCAGCATTTTGTGACCCTACAGGTTCAACAATCCCAGACTCTCCTCCATTTGCAGTCCATGGAGACCTTCAGCATAGCACTTCCCTAACCCCTCTCTCACACACACACACACATACACACACACCTCTTCCACGTGGCATCAGAGGTCGCATCCCTACCACCACAACAGGGGACAATAAGGACAACCACAGCTTCACACTCTCACTGCTGGGAGGAAGGAAGCCAAGTAGATTTAATACAGGATAAAAAACCATCCTAGAAACTTGGATGGAGAAAACACAAGCTATATGGCATAACTCTGCACTGCTAGGCTCCGTGCAAATACCACGCTAGGAACTTCATGGGATATCTCCAGTGGAGTTGGGGAACAGCTACATTCCCTGGCACCCTCAGGCTTCTCAGCACAGGAAATATTAATATCAACTTCCATTGTATGTTAGCATTCTCATGCTCTATATCCAAACCACCCTGATGTTACATAGGTGGGACTGCCACCTGCATCTTTATTATATAATAGTAACTTGCCACAGAGCTACTTTAGTGATTCCCTGACCTCACCAAGAACAACATTGGTATGGAGGAGAATATTCATTAAAAAATAATCCACATCATGGGCCAAATCCTGGCTTGGCTTTGCTCAGGCAAGTGTTCCTGCTGACTATTTGAATCAGTTTGGGGAACAGAAGATGATCAGCACCTTTTCACAATCTTCAAAGGAAAGGCTGCACACAATGTGTAAGGGCATTCTTTTCCACCTCTGCATCACTTTAACTGGCTGAAGTAACTATGTGAAGACTCTGTAAAAATATCATCATAGTGACGCTCTTAAATGAAGAAGCCATTGCTAGTAAGCACTTAGTGTAAAGTTGACTTTTGTCCTTTTGCTACAGTTTCCCTTGCCATTCTAGTGCCATTAAACTCAGACTTCCTTTTCTATCTTTTCAGTTATCTATAGTTTAGGTTTATTTATTTCAAACAAATTAAACTGAACATTGTAGCTCAAACAAGTTTGTGAAGGTGACATGCAAAAAATTTTTTAATTGGAATCATGCCCTTTTTTATCATCTATGAAGGCAACCTAAAAAGGATTCTTCAAGACAGTTTCCCAAGCCAGATTTTATTTCTGCTCTTTAAATCTATCTATATCTATCTCAAGCCTCATGGTCTTCCCTAGATTAGCAGATTTCTCAGCTATGTATTTGTGAACTATCATGCTTTCAAAGCTGCATCTTCAGTTAATGTCCCAGACATTTGGTGGTTAAACAGGTGTTAATTTAAAAAAATTAAGTAGACTAGAAATCCCTTCCCATGAACTACTCAGTTTCTTTAATCTTATATAATAAATTCACTAGTTCTCCTGTCACTATAGACTTTTCCAGGCAAAAAGAGAGAGAACCAAACATTGTTTTCCTTTGCAGTCACCTCCCAAAATACCCCTTCACAGCAACTTGGCAAAATTTAATGCATAACATATACTTGTTTAAAGAATTTATTGTATAAAATTATGATTGGCATGAAATAGAAATAGTTCTTTTTAATGCATATTTCCCATTAACCTGTACACAAGTATTACAAGCATCAAGCAAAATGCAATAATTCTAAGAACTAATTCCATACTACAAAAAGCATTCACATAGTGAAGCTACTCTGGTTACAAAATATTAAATAAAAGCACTTCAAAATATGTATTTGGGAAATGTTATTAAATGATCAATGCTTGCTTAAATTAGTTAAACAAATAAGACACCTCTCACACACACACACACACAAATACACCTTTGTTGGTTCAACCCACATGGAATAAAGTTCAGATCCATTCATTTACTGGGATTATTCTTGGAAGAAAAAACTTTGTTACTAAAGGGAAGATGCCATCAAGAAGTAAACCAGTTCTCTCATGGTTTTCATACAGAAAGGAATGCAGTTGTTGGGAGGCCAACATGTGCAAACACACACACCTCAAGGCATGTACCGATTGTCTCTTTAAAAAGACATTTCGAACTTCACTGTTTAATTTAACTAATTCAGCTCCTGAGGTCACAAGACCTAAGAACAGGGGTCTACAAAGGATACTTGCACTACTGCGAAGTCTGTAGGTGTCAATTTTTTTTTAAGTATGATACAGCCTCACTACAAGACTGTTAAAAGGTTATCAAATCTCTGCTTCCCAGCTACCTTTAAGGCCCTTGCCCTCTACAGCAAGTGATTTATTTAATCACTGGTAAATCCTGTGCTTGCACATCCTAAGAACAGCCTTACACAAAGGAGGCACTGTAATAAGCAATTACATTCTAACACAAAATATCAAGACCAAAAATGATTTTTACAGCTTAAAGCAAAATAACTACAAAGGTCATTTCTCAAAAGAAAAGGTAATAAATCAAGCTATTTTTGTGCCAGTTACTTTTCATCTGTTTGAGGCAGCTGAGTAGTGTTTATATGTATATCTACAGTATGTAACTCACACATACATATATGTATAAACACAAAGGTACTGTATCTACACACACAAGCACTAACATACTGAAGAACAATCCACAGCTCACACAAAAGGAGCACTATCCCATAATTCTAGTATAATTTTGTCTTTTTCAAAATGCATTCTGAATTCCTGAGTCTCAAAGACATTGCTGTCCTTTTCTATTAATTGATCTGAAGGAAAGCCTCTAGTTTGCATTTCTACCTAAGGGTACAATAGTTTAAATATTTTAAAAATGTAATGGGAGGGGAAAGAGTGACTGGAATTAGTTTGATTTTTAAAAGGAATAAAGGATCTTCACCACTATATAATAAAGGCCACCTTAGTCTAAGACCTCTTATGCTAGTATCCCAACATTTTTGTGGCAGGGAGAGATTTAGATCCCTATTTTTACTGTATGCATCACGTGCAATGAAAACAAAAATCCATCCTTTAAATAATTTTTTTTAAAAACATTTATAAATAGAATTGCAATGGAACAGCCCTTTTGTTACAATCCATGTGGTAAAGTCACTGGAGCAGATAACTCATGAGTTCTCCCTCAAATAGTGCTATATTCACCATAACCCATTATGTCCTCTATAGTTTCCCTTTTACTTTGCATATTACACAGTGTAACTTAAAATGTTATTTAAGAGCACTTCAGTCCCACAATGTAGGATTTAAGCTTGTGTGAATAAGTACAAGTGGCTCTGCAACATTTCAATGATTTACAAAAATACATTCAACCAAAAATTTATATAGGGTTCTCTTTTTTAAAATAAAAAATGGAGGGAAAGCCAAATGGTCCCATAATTAGCAAAGTAATACACTATATCATTTCTGGAAATATTTCCAAAGCAAAGCACATTCAAGAGTATTGTATATTGAACTGCATACTTTTTACTCATTCATCTTTATCAGTAATAAAGATCTACTGTATATAATTATTCAACCTTATAAATAATGCTAAGCAGAAAAATATTTACCTCTGGGCCATTTTTATCAGTTGCTTGGAGCAAACACAAAACAAAATCTAAAGTGCAGGCTACAGATCATGACAGGCATAATAAAGGACAAAAGGTGCAGTAATTTGCATCTACATTTCAAAGTTGGTTAACCATCTATTGTTCCTTGCTAAATATCACCCTCCTTGTGCAATTTAATAACTGGTGAGTTGGTCTGTGTCACAGTACAACCTGTAACCATTTGGGTTTTTTGTTTTTTTACACTGGTTATAGTTGTCCATAGACATTTCTAGGCAATAGCTTACATTTACAAAACCTTACATTTTTAATACTTTAAATCACACAATATTGATCCCACCCCCAGAAAATGCTAGTGTCCTCTTGTTGCAGAATGTTGTTGAAGAAGTGATGCTTGGTTGGCTGCCTGGAGCAAAGGAAGTTTTCATTTCCATTTCACATGCTACGATAGCTGCGTTCAACTCCACTTGAGCTCGGTGAACAACATAAAACATGAGACCGATGCTTATAACAATCTATGAATAAAACAAACACACTGCAGTTAAAAAATATATATATAGCAAAAAACAGGAATACGAAGCAAACACTTTAGGTGAAGCATTAAGATAAGGAGTTCTCAGTACACAGCTTTATAGATCACTTGTTAATGTTTGGAGGTAAATGCATTCAGAGAAAGATAAGCCTAACCAATAGGATAATCCACGTCTAATACACTGCCATTGATATGTGAGAAGCCAGAGATTAGATGGGACTTCAGAATTGGCAGGTGCTGTAAGTCTAGGTGCTTTCTTCCATATGTTGTTATAATTGACAAACTTGTAAAGGTGGTTTTGCTATTCATCTCCTGGTAAAGAAATCCCTACCCCTACCCCCCAAGAAAAGGTGTACGTGCAGGTGAGAACCACAGCACTTCCCTAGTAGATATCAAGTAAAATTAATTCAAATGATCAGTTACATTCTGATGAAGATGTGTGATTTGCAGAACAGTAGAGATAATACTCTACTGATGTCGGGGGGAAAAGGAAACAAGCTATTTTCTCTCTTGGCCCTCCATTACCGAACACATCCAGAAGCAACAGAGCATTGCCTAGGCTCCTGCAGTTCCTGTATAGTACAACACGATGAAATAGACTAGGATGGTGTTCAGGAAGCCTATTTAACCCTGCCCATGAAGGAATTTTACAGCTGCAGATGTGGGGTGGATCTTTGCAGTACCAAAGAAAAAGTGAATCCAAAGGGTTTAATGGTGAGAATAAATATCCCAAATAGTGTAACATTTATAGCAACAATTTATAGGAAAACTCCAAGCCCATTACTGCAGCCCAACAGTCTGAATGCTCACATAGGGGCGGGGGGGAAATCAAATGCACAACTACAAAATGCAGAATAACTGGCTCGGTGGTAATACTGCTAAAAAGGATCTGGGGTTACAGTGGATCACAAATTGGATATGAGTCAACGATGGGAAGCAACTGTGAAAAAGGCAAAATATAATTCTGGGGTGTATTAATAAGTGTTGGATATAAGACATGGAGGTAGTTGTCCCGCTCTACTTGGCACTGGTAAGGCCTCAGCTGGAGTACTGTGTGCAGTTCTGGGCACCATGCTTTAGGAAAGATGTGGGCAAATTGGAGAGAGTCGAGAGGAGAGCAACACAAATGTTTAGAAGGTTTAGAAAACCTGACCTATGACGAAAGGTTAAAAAATACTGAACATTTTTCATCTTGAGAAAATATGACCAAAGAGGGACCTGATAACAGTCTTCAAATAAGTTAAGGGCTGTTATAAAGAAGACTGATCAATTGTTCTCGATGTCGTAGGACAAGAAGCAATAGGGTTAATCTGCAGAAAGGGAGATTTAGGTTAGATATTAGGAAAAGCTTTCTAACTAAGGGTAGTTAAGCTGTGGAATAAACTTCCAAGGAAGGTTGTGGAATCCCATCACTGCAGGTTTTTAAAAACAGTTTGGACAAGCATCCGTCCAGGGATGGTCTGGGTTTACTTGATACTGCCTCAGCCCAGGAGGCTAGACTTGACTTCTCAAGGTTCCTTACAACCCTACATTTCTAGGATTCTATCATTTATGAGCTTTACTGGAAATGTAGATAGGATGGAGGTCTCTTGTGTATAGAAGGAGATTAGGCTGGGTTATAAAATTAAGGTTGACTTTAGGAATTAATCTTCAAATTCCCTGCTTTTACAGCATGAAGGAGGGTTGGGATTTTTTATGTTGATTTTAATGACATTATATTCTCAATCTTCATTGAATGTGTATCTGGGACTCCCCCTCACCCCCCAATTGAGGCCTTTTTTATGCTCTTGTAATTAAAAAAAACAGCTGAATGGGTTTTGCTTCTTAAGGCCTATCTATCTCCAGTGATGTTTCAAAGTTAACTCCACCAGCATAGTATGTTGTTTCAGTGAAGCCTCAGCTATGGTCGTCAGGGGAATGACTCACAAAAACAAAACTGCTTTCCAGCTGTTCAAAACACAGGTTTTGCGTAACAGGAACCACTTGAAGAGGTTACCCCACTTTAGATTAAGTCTAGCAGAACTAAACAATCCAAAATAAAACACACTTTAGCTCAGGTAGAACTTCCAAAAACCGTAACCCCACAGAATCTAAAATTCCCAAATGTAAGGAATTTGAGTTTGCATTAAGGACCACCACATATAAAATACTTTTATATCAAGCCATCTGAAGCAGCAGTGGACAAACTAAAAACCCTTCAGTACAAGATACGGAAAAAAAACCTGTTTCAAACATCCCAACATAAATTAACTTCAAATGTTCCATAGAGACAAAATTATTCTCTGAGCAAAGGCTACACTTGAAAGTTTTCAGTCAGAAGACAGTTTTAGTCAGAAACTTACAAAGAGGTGGTAAGGAATTCAAAATAGGGCTTAGAATACAAGTTGTTTTGCAAGCGGAAAAAAAGATTCTGGAAGGATGAAAGTAATTTCAAAATATTGCTTCCTACATTAAACTCACCACATACTCATAGACAAACAGGAACACCACAAACCAAAACTGTTATTCAATCTTAGCTGAATATTCTCACTACTCTTGTTGCTCACGTTTTCATTTAACCTCATTTAAGGCAACAGTCAATTTCACCTTTAGGTTCCGCAGCAGCACAATTTGAAATGTTTTGTTGTGAACACTGCAGGGAAATGTTAATTGGCTTGAAAACTGTTTCAGCTGAGATTTAAACAACAACAAAAACCATAGAAACATGGCTACTCTTCACCTCTATTTTAAAAGTTTATATGGAGATATAAAGCCTAAATTTGGAGTTACATTTGACCTAACATTGTCCCTCTATGTCAGTGGTTCTCAAACCCGGGGGGCTGCGGGAAGCGGCGTGGGCCGAGGGATGTGCTGGCCGCCCTTCCCGCAGCCCCCATTGGCCTGGGACGGTGCACCGCGGCCAGTGGGAGCCGCGATCGGCCAAACCTGCAGACGCGGCAGGTAAACAAACCAGCTCGGCCCGCCAGGGGCTTTCCCTGAACAAGTGGCGGACCGGCTTTGAGAACCACTGCTCTATGTGGTCACCACAGGCACCTGCTTCCTCTGAGCCCCGGGAGTGCTCAAACCCCCGCTTTGCCCCAGGCCCCACCCCCACACACCCCCTTCCCACCTCCGCGCCGCCTCTTCCTGAAAGGTTCCGCCCCCTCCCCTGAGTGCAACCCATCCTGCTCCTCCCCCTGCCCCCCAGCGCCTCCTGCACCCACAGAGTCAGCACCTATTGGCACTATTTGACATAGGAAGCACTCACCACTTAAATAGAGTCGCCTCCAGGGTGAAGTGTGGCAAATCATTCTGCACCAAGGATAAAAAATTGTTCTTAGAAAAGCAAATTAATAAGAACTTTCCAAGTGGAACTACAGAAGGAATTACAAGTAGGCAGAAGTAACACTGAAACTGGGCAAGGGCAGCAAGATTAATACCGTTCAAAAAGTGCCGCAGAATCTTTAACAAGAAATGATCAAATTCTCATTTAAGCCGCATCTGAAAGACAGTGCTTCCAGCAGTACAATATCCCATACATAGCACAAAGCTGAGGATGGTTCACTTCCAGCTCAGAAACCTGCCAACTATTACCACCACAAAAATGAATCAAGGGCTGGGGGGAAAAAATGCCTTACAGTGACAGATTTACAGAGCTCAATCTGTTTAGTTTATCAAAAAGAAGATAGAGACAGTGTAATCAAGTCACCTCTCAAAGTATCACCACAAGGAAAAGATACCAAGTTCTACAGGGCTCTTTAATCTAGTGGAGAAAGACAAAACAAGAACCAATAGCTGGAAGCTGAAGCCAGACAAATTCGAATTAGAAATAAGGCACACATTTAAACAGTTAAGGTAATTAACTATTGGAACAAACTACCAAGACAAGTGGTGGGTTCTCCATCTCTTGCGGTCTCAATCAAGACTGGATGCCTTTCTGGAAAACATCTTTTAGCCAAACAAGTGTCATTGGACTCAACACGAGAGGTAACTGGGTGAAATTATATGGCCGGTGTTATACAAGACATAAGGCTAGATGATCTGATGGTCCTTTCTAGCCTTAAAAACTATGAACCTACTCAATAATTAATGGTATTGTTGCAGCACCTGATTTTCTTTTGCTGAGGACAGATACTGACCAGGGCCAAATCTATTAACTCCATTAAGACTCTAAAACAGTCAACAGTGATATAACTTCACACATTTCCTCTCTGAGTGGCATGCTCCAGAGGTCCCAAACATTCAAAACAGCATTTTACATTGGTATCCTGCAAATTACAAATCAAGGCTCTGTCCTTACAATTTGCTGCATGCAGGCGGAGATCCTCTGAAGTCAATGGGGCTCCATGTGGGTGAAGGGATCCTTTTGCATACAAGTTATGGGATCAGTGCCCAAGATATTTAACACTAATCTTACACATTGAAATATATGATTTTGACTCTCCCCACACCCCAAACCAGATTAACTTCTGCTGCTGTTTGATAAAACTGGGTTAAATAGTGCAATTTGACAAATTTAGCCTTTGTTTACAAACTGTGCATGAAGAGTTTAAAATTTTCCCAAATCTGTTATTCAGGATTATTCACCAAACAGTTTCTAACAATATTTGATCTGTCAATTGAACATTCATACCAAAATGTTCATAAGCAATGTTCAAAACATTTAGTTTCAACAAACATTACTGCCAGTAAGCTTGTTCCTTAGAATATTCTCTGAAAGCAACCACAAAAGTAGCTAAAGCAAATCACATTTCGTATTTCAGAAATGTTCAGAGTAGTCGTTTTTTCAAGCTATTTACTGAGCTCTAAGCTACTGATTAGGGCCCAAATGTCCAGCCCTGGTAGCCAGGCAAAGTGCTGGGAAAAAGCATGAGAAGTGGGTGGTGGTGAATTAAAGGACTCCTCCAGTAACTGATCCTTCCCCCACCTCTTCAGTCACCTCCTTTTCTGATCCCTTCCTATATCCAGCCTCCCCAACATGCACCTGAACCAGGCCAGTTCCACTACATAGGCAGCCTCTGTACCTATGAAGGGCGTGGCTGGATTTAGCCCTTAGCAATTTTTAAAACAAACAACCACAGAACTAGCCCAGTAACAGAACTTCATAAGTAAAATGAAAGATGTTCAAATAACCTTTTTATTTTCTCTCATCTTTCCAGTTTATTTAACCCATGCTGTTACACAAATGTCAATATTCTCAAGCAAGCTTCATCAGCAAACAAGTAGCACATACAAATTTATTTAAATAGGCCCTGGTGTTCATTTTGTATCTTATTCTTTCTATAAAGAGGTTTTAAGATTATAAAAATTGAACAAGACAACTACAGTATGATCTGCAAATTTGCAAGCAAATGGTTGTAATTGCTATTCAAATCCAAACCAATATCAAATCAACTGACAGTGTCAGGCGATGCTTTAATGCCTCTTCTGCTACTAGTATAGCAATGCCAGTTCACCATGCTCCCCACTCAAGGGATCTAACAACGTTGCTCGCTGCCTAGGATTTAATGACATGTTGACTGTAAATCAACTTTTGGGTAAACAACAGAGATCTATAAAATCATGACTTGTGTGGAGAACGTGAACAGGGAAGTGTTATTTACCACTTCACATAACATAAGAACCAGGGGTCACGCAATGAAATTAATAGGCAGCAGGTTTAAAAACAAAACAGATGAAGTAAAACTTCACACAATCCACCATCAAGCCATGGAACTCATTGGCATAAGATGTTGTGAAGGCCAAAAGAGTAACTGGGTTCAACAAAAATTAGGTAAATTCCTGGAGGATAGTTCCATCAATGGCTATTAACCAAGATGATCAGGGACACAACATCATTCTCCAGGTGTCCCTAAATCCCTGACTGCCAGAAGCTTTGACTGAACAGCAGGTAATGGATCATTCAATAATTGCCTTTTTTTCTTCATTCTCTCTGAAGTATCTGGTACTGATCACTGTCAGAAGACAGGATACTAGGTGCTAGATGGACCACTGGTCTGACCCAGTATGACCATTGTTATAAAAGTTCTTAATTCATACTTCTCATTAAGTCAGAATTACTTTCTAAATGGGGATGTTTCAATAGGCCACCACTACAACCACTTATTTCTATAGCAACTTTCATCTAAAAACTGTATAAGCTGGGATCATGCTATACTCTTCTAATACTGAAGCACAGCCAATACTGGAATGGAACAGGGCAGATATTCTGGGCTTAAGGGAGGCTCCAAAGTGGAGTGAATGGCTATTGCTCTAACGGCTCACTACAGCAGCAGAGACTAGCTGAGCTCATTAGCACTCCAAACACAACCTCTCTCATCTCCCTATATTCCCCTTATATTGGAGGCTGGAGAAGCTGGTGGAGGAGGAGGAACCAGCTATGCTGATTTATGTCAGATGCACACACACTGGGGGAAATCCCCACCTGGGAGATCCACTGGCTTTTACATCCTTTGCACCACCAGAGGCACAAAAGGTACAGATTACAGGAAAGACTCTTTCTTGTCCAACAGCATAGTAGTACCTAAGATCATGTTAGGACATTGGTTCTGTAACAACTCAAAGAAGATTGCCCAACCCACTGAATCACCAGTATTCCAGCTGGATTTCCCTAGAATGTCTCCCATTAGTTGGAGGACGAACAAGATCACAACCCTAAAGTAGTATGGCCACATGCAAAAAATAAAAAAATAAAAAAAAAAAATACAAATTTCCAAATGTAACTGCTTTGTCTCCAGAGTCATCCAAACTACAATAAATATACTGGCTTTAAGATTAATGGCTATGACAATAATATTATTAAATAATTTTTAAAAACCACTCACCTGTAAAGTAAATATAAAATAGCCACTAACACTTTGTTCTGCAATGACATCTTCCATAGTTCGCAAGGTGGTGCCTAAGTAGGAGTTTAGGAGCTGAGTAGGAAGCAGTCCAACTGAGGAAGCCATTAGATAGTTGGGTAACGATAGATCTGTAATCTAAATGAAATCAAGTGTGAAAAGCAATGTACAATTTCGATATAATTTTCCCATAACCAGTCTTGACGGCCTCCCCCACAACTGTCTAAGCAAAAGTTTAGAATTCATTATATTACAATATTCTGAAAATGACCGAGTGCAAAAGTTCAGTAAAAGATCAATTCAACAAGGCAACACTTTTAAATTTGCCCTTTTAAAATTCTGTTCAATTATATTTCATCTTTTGCTTGGCTGCATCTTCAACTGGACATCCTAAGGATGCAATTACACTATCCCTTTGCTTAGTTAAAATGCATGAAGTGTAGCTACAATATTTTTGTAAGGAAAAAAATATGAATCATTTAAAACATCCTTCACGGAAGGTTTTTTTATATTACATTTTAATTGGCCAAGGCACACAATTAGAGCTAGCCAGATATTTTTGAAAGTGGTGATGAAAAACAGGAAAAAGAAGAAAGTGTGAATATTCTTTTGAGTCCCCCGCTCCTGCCCCAACAACCCCCAAATTTCTTTTTCCATTTTGAGTAGCTTTTAGCTATTATGCAGACAATTTGTACTGGGGCAAGGTACACAGTACCAGCTAAATAAAGTCAAATGGGACCAGGAGAGGTTGAGAAATACAGAGGAATGTAAAAGATGAGAGTCCAGAAGGGCATAGGATGCATTTATGCAGGCAATGAAAACAGAAGGCAAGAGAGTGGGTTAAAAATAAAGTGAATACAATTTTATGGATGCTAAGGGACAAACTAATCTACAAGCAGATCCCTGGATTATTTTCCTTGGTGATTATGAAAGCTTTGGACACTGAAGTTTTCATTCTCTCCTGACTCCAATAAAACAGGCTAAGCATTGGCAACAGCACATTCCTAGCCAATGTGATTCAATCCTGACTTGAAGGGACCACTTTTAGGGCTGAGAGAATAATTCAACTGCCAAACTTTCAGCCACGACTTCTCTGTGGAAACTGTCAACAATGATGCCAACTGGCGTCAACTCTGATGTGACAATCTAAAAACAAAAATAAGACCACCAACTCATTTCAAATAAAATCCCTGAAAAAGGTTACCAGAGGTTGCGTGTTGGGAAAAAGTTTCCTTCCACTGATTTTTATGAACTGATGTTTTGAGTACATACATTGCAAAATTTCTCTGATAAAGTCTTAGGCCTCTCATTGTGGTGGTTTAAACTGTTTAACTATAAGTAAGTGGTGTACACATCATAACATTAACAAAACAGTCCACAAGACCAAGTTGGATCTTCAGTTTGTAGAATGGAGGTAAGTAGTAAGATACACAAGTAAAGTAAAAATAGATCCTCAATATACCGATCAGTCACAATAAATGATATGGTATTGACACATTAATAAAAACCAGTCTGTTAATGATAACACTGACAAATACTAGTCTTGCCAAAATGTCATTGTCAAACATATCTATTGACTTTGGAATGGCTCTAGCAATGTGTGCTTAAAGACTAGATTGCTGTGATTATTTGATTCATACACCTGACGGAAGTTTGAAGCAAGCTGGCAGTTGTTCCTAAAGAATTTCTGCAGACTATCCAACAGAACACATTACATGAAAGAAAACAACTTCTAAAGTTCTAAAATTAAGCAGAGTCAGTGCCACTGAGCTTCTACAAGGAAATAACTGACAATGGCACAAATCTGTAAAAAGTCAAAGACAAGGACAAAGACATCAACAGAGTTAAGTTATTTTAAGGGCTGTGCAATGAAATAAGTGACTATTCTGTGAGTGCACCATTAAGGGCAGTGTAATTATTTTACTATTTTAGAACAAGAGATTAAATAATTTAATATCATAGTAACATTATTTTGAAAAGTTAAAAGTCACATTGCCAAAATCCTAAAGAGTTCTTAGCATGAAATATTAGTGAAAGGTTTGGGGGGAAGGGAGAGGGAAGATGGAAAATAAAAGACTAGGGTTTGGTTTTGTTATTCCACTGGAAGAAGATAATTTCCCACTCTTCCCAAGTAACTTAGGAAGACAAGTCCAAAATACATGTTGCAAATTTTGCTTGCTAGATTTGAACATATGCCAGCAACATGACTAATATACTTTCTCAGTATGGGTGTATTGACAGATTACTCTAGACCTAATTATTTGACAGATGTTCTCAGAGGAGTACTTCTTAACAAAAAAAACCCACACACACCAGTAGGAATCTGGGCCATGGTGGAGCTATGCACAGACCTCCTTTATTATCAAGAGGATGCAGTCAGTGCTATTACCGTCTTTAAAATACTAAAGCAGATATAAGATTTGCTAAATAGGGCCTTGTCATTAAATCTAATGGAATTGGGAAACAAATCACAAAGAATCCTTGGGGAACTTCTTCCCTTTGTGAATATATAGTATAGCATTTTACTTGCAGATATCTAAGTTTGCGTTTCTGATTTTGTCCCGCAACAAGTAAGGACATAGGAAAGACCATTTCCAACTGAAGGAGAAATAGACAGTAAGTTTAAAACTGACGTACATCCCATCAACCCTGAGACCAAGAGGCTCGTGCCAGAGAAAACAATGCAGCACACATGCCTTTTGCTCACAGTTTGCAGGATTTGGGTCTATGCTGATACTGAATAAAGGGCTTCTGCTGGTACTGTTTCCTTTAAAAGGGATAGGAAGTAGAGGCTGATAATGCTTATCTCTGATAAAATGTTTGTACCCAAAACCTTTTCCATGGGGGATGAGAAATCCCCAAAGACTTTACAGCAGACCTGGTTTCAATTCAGTTTGTCTAGAACCTCATCTCTTCCTCCACCACCAAAAGGGAAGTCTTATACCTCGATTTTTTTTTTCCTGGGCAAAGCACTTCTAAGTAATCACACAGTTTACAGCTCTAGATGACATATTAGAAGTAGAGGATGCTCTCAAGGTGTGTTTTGCAACAAGTTGACCTTCAGCAATAAGGACTCTGGCCAGCTGGTCTTCCACCAGTGACTGGACAAACAATGCTATTTTCTCCCACAGGTAACATTGGTATCAGGCAGTAATGTCCAGATAAGTTGCCACACTAATGCTGAGTGTGGCAGGTGAGAATATCTTTCTACCCAGCAAATCTAACTTCTTACCCTCTCTATCAGAAAGGGTAGAATGGACTTGATCCCCTTTAGCTCTTTGAATGGCAGTTGCCACCACCAATGAATTTGCAGCTGGGTGAGTCCAGAAGAACAAGAAGCCCTCAGGAAGCAGCTGGTATAACTTTTATTTTTTAGAAGCTGCCTGTGCTCAGTTTAACTAGATAAATTTTAGCATATGTAATAAGCCATCTAAGACTGACAAGGCAATCTTCCTCCAAGAGAGTGAGCCCAGAATATTGAAAAACAGCTGTGTAATTTACTCTAAGGTTACTGAAGGGTTATTCAAGGCAGTAGCTATCCTTTCCATAAGTTGTGAAATTGGAGCATATCTTCTAGAGGGGAGGAAGATGATGCACCCACATTGTCATCTGGTGAAGTTTAACCATCCAGATTTGTACCTACATTCAGAAATTCAATGGGCCCCTTTAGTTCTTCTTCAGACTGTGTGTCTGGGACAAGCAAAGGAGACTATTTCCTTGGTACCAGTGAGAGCGACAGGTCCAGTGAAGAATATTTCCCTTGAATACTTTTTGGAGAAGGCTCCTTTTCTTGCTGCCTTTCTTCAACCTTTTTAAATTCAGAGTAATACCTAGGGGAAGGCCAATATGGCCACACTTCCTTTAGGATGCCTCCCAGTATCCAGTGAGAAATTTCCTATCAATCCCTTGGTGAGGGAGGATGAGCTTGTGGTTTGAAAGGGTGGAACAGTGAATCTCCATAATGCTCTCCAGGTTATCTGATCCTTTTCCTTGGAGGGGAAGAGCAAAGAAAGGTACCAGGCTGGTCATAGTCCAATTTCAGGTCAAAGTGCAATCCGAAAGAGGTTTCCAATGGTTACAACAAATGACTTGGTTAAGTGAAAAAGCCAGAAGTTGTAAAATATTTCTGTGGGAAACCAGGAGGAGAGTCATGCATCTCCAGCAAGATTTGCATAGTTAGGGAAACATATTAAGGAGTATTCTAATTAGAAAACTATCACCAAAGCTTAAAAATGTGCTTGAAAACTATGCTAACAATATAGTACTTGACATCTTACAAGAAAAAGTCTGAATTTTTTCAGTCAGTTTCTACAGAAATCACAGCTTGGACCCTATACATAGAATTTATTTTGTGTTTTTGTATACTGTTAACTTGTGTGAATACTATAGCTGCATAGGAGCGCTACTATAAACAGATGTCATGATGCAACCTTAACTAAAGGTCCACTGAAGTTCCCTAAAATTGGCATTCTTAGTCGGATTCATTTAAAATGTGGTGTGCATCAAGAGTAATATTAGTGATCCAAATTTGGAGTCATTTGAGTTAGGGCTTGTGGAGATATAAGTCCAGGAGGAAAAAAGTCATTTTTCAAAAAGTTGCCAGGTGTTTTTTTGGTTTGGTTTGGTTTGGGGTTTTTTTTGCTCAGAGCTACAGATCAAACTATTGATGTGACGCAAGTCAAAATGGTCTCAATCTATTGAATATTAATGAAGGTAGTGCATGGCATACATTATAGCTTTGGGGGACTTGGACTGAACAGTATTTAAGAAAAATTTTACATTGAACATTTGCTAATACAGAAAAATGACTAGAGGATTTAAATTCAACTCTTATATACGTGCTTTAAAATCTAAACAGTTACTCAGATTGCTTTGAAATATGGTGTGCCTCATGGGGGTGTGTGGTAATGTTAGTGATCCAAATTTGGCGTCATTTGACAGAGGGGTTCCCAAGTTACAACCCCCCCCCCCCCAAAAAAAAAACTAGTTTCCTTCCGTCCACTGCCTTATACTGTGGCTAAATATTGCTACAATGTGAGAGTCCAGATGGCAATTTTATTTTGGGGTGGAATGTAAATCAAAGTATTTAATTAATTTAATTTAATGCTATTCCCACCATTTTTTAGGCTTTTATATGCACACCTCAGCTCTGCCGGTGCACCCCAACCCACCGTACCTGTCAGCTCTGACTACACACAACATGCTGAATACATAAAACTAAACAAACCCCATAATTATTACCATCTTTCAGTTATGACAATCTTAGGTTAAAAAAAAATCAGAAAGAAATGGATTTTTTTTTAAACTGTGTCCATTTAGTTATCAAGGGAATCTGCATCCTTCCTACCAAACTTGCATTTTAATCAGACTTTCTCCAGATGTAGCCAATCTCATTTAAAATGAGACTCATTCATTCTGAATCACTTTTAAAAAGGCAGTTCTTTTAAAACTCTCTCTTCTGTGAGATTTGCTTTACACTATGTTCCTTTTGCATAATATACAAGACTGAGAATCTTCTATCACAACCAACATAAAATGATTCCAGCAAAATCTCAGCTAATGATGTCTTGAGAATCTTTCTTCCTCAAGCAATCCTAGAGGTGGCCTGTAATAGCAGATGGTGGTGGAGAACAGAATGCCAAATCTATCACTGGAAGAGAGACACCCTAATTGGGAGATTAATTTTAAAAGACTACTCAATGTAATGGTCATATTCCTGTCCAATTTTTTCCTCTATTATTTGAACACCACTTATGATTACTATAACCGGAAAACTGAGAAAAACTGTGGTTTCAGTTCGCTTACTATGTGCGAGTCACAGTACTTTTCACTGTTTTACAGCACCACCTATGAGGCCCAGAGCTGGCAGCCAGAGCTGTGCTGTCCTATTGAAGTCAGTGGGCACTAACATGGGCCCAAGGGTCCGTCCAGCAGAGCTGACTACAGGATTAGGCCCTGATCTTGCAACTGCATCCCTGAGGGCAGATCTTTGCCAGGGGAATGGATACATTTGCTTAAGGCAGTTTCTGTTTGTGAAGGAAGGTCTTTCACACCGCAACAGAGAAAAGAGACTTCCAATCTAAAAAACTGTGATTATGAAACTGCAAAAGCAGGGAACTCAGACTACGAATAAGTTATGTGTTTTGCAGTGTTCAGTGGTGAGAAAAATCAGTGAAATTGTCAGTTCCTACAGCCCTGATATAGAACCTCCATCGGGCAAAATCATGGCCCCACTGAAGTCAGTGATAGTCAGACTCATACTGATTTCAATCAAGACATCCCCCACTCCCTACCGCCACAGGCAGGGCCCTGCTTGTGGGAGCCACTCACCGAGAACACCGCGTTTTGGAGCCCGAAGGGGATGGGGGTGAGCCTGGCCAGGGCCACCACTTTGAGGCCGCTTCCTCCCTCTACTACGCGGATAACGGCGCTGAGCTTCTCGCTGCCCTGGATCCTCGCTAGCACCCAGCGGGCCAGCAGCTTCTTGCAGACCACGTGGGCGATGAAAGTGCCGATGAGGACCCCGAGCACCATCAGCCCCATGCCCAGCACGAAGCCGTACAGGTAGCCGGCGGCCACGTTCAGCACGATGTAGCCCCAGCCGCAGGGGAAGGAGACCACGATGAAGCCCACGGTGAAGAGCAGCACCCCGGCCACGCTGTCCAGGCTCTCGGCCCAGAGCAGCAGGTCCCGCACGTACTGGCGCACCAGGGCCAGCGAGGCGAAGCACAGCGCGGCCAGGACGCACACGCCCAGGCAGCTCCGGCACCAGCAGGTGCCCAGCAGGCAGCACGAGCAGCGCCACGTCCTGGCCTCGGGCAGCCCGGGCCCCGCGCCACCCGCCTCGGGCAGCTGGCACAGCAGCAGCTCCGAGTGCTGCAGCCCGTTCTGCTCCGGGTACGGCCCGCGCAGGAGCCCAGCCGTGTCTCCCTGGGCGCCGCCGGCCGGCTCCCCGCCTCCGCCAGCCCGAGGCAGCCAGCGGCTGAGGTCCTGCCGGGCTCCCTGGGCAGCCGCGAACTTGGCGGCCCGGCAGAGGAGCTGGAGCACAGCGCCCCCGGAGCTCCACATGCCGCCGGGCCCGGCCGGCTCTAGCCCGGCAGCGCGCTCCGCCGGGCGGGGATCGAGCCGCCGCGCTGGGCCAGTCCCCGCTCCCCGAAGCCACTGGGCAGGGGCGGCCGCTCGTTCATCGCCCCGCCATGGCCCGGCTCCCGCGGCGACGAAGAGACCGAGCTGCTGACGGCGGCGGGAGAGAGGCGCGCGCGCTTCGCGGAGGCCGGGCGGGTGCTGAGCGCGCGGACGGCGGCTCGGGTTTAGGCGGCGGCTCCGGGCTGGCGGCCCTGGCAGATGGGGAGTCCCGGGGGGCGGCCTTGGCGGCAGCGGGGCTCCATCTCCCGGCGCGCTCGGCTCCGGAGGACGCTGAGCCCCGGCGGTGCAGATGTGGCAAATCCGGCGGCGGCGGTGCCGAGCAGGGGGCGGCGCCCAGTTGGGAGAGGGGGAGGAGGCTCGGGGCGGTGCCTCCTCCCCCCCAGCGCGCGGGCGGGGGCGGGGGTAGGCTCCCGGTACACCGGCCTGGCAGCCCATTGGGAGCTAGCTGGAAGCGCGTCTCACCCCTAGATCCTGGGGATCCCTCCCACCCACTACTGGGGTGTGCTGCTTTGACCCCCAATGGCCGTTCCCAACTGCCGCCGACCCGTCCCATCACGGGACAAACCTTGAACTGGGTCGTGGCGGTTGACTGAGGAAAACCAACAGCCCCCCCTTTCCCTGTCTCCTGCCATGGTTCTTCCTAACTGCAGGGGTTGGAGGGTTACAGACCCCACAATCGGGCCCAGAAGTAGGGTTGCCAACCCACCACAATTGTCCTGTCCTGGCATCTCCAGGAATGAAAGATTAATCTTTAATTAAAGATTGTGTCATGTGGTGAAACCTCCAGGAATATGTCCAACCAAAATTGGCAACCCTACAAGAAGTGTAGCTTCGGGGTCATCTCTGACTGTGAAGTTACTGTTCGACTTCTTCCACACAACTCCAGGAAGGATTTTGTGTGTTGCTGAATATTTTGAAAAGAGTTTAATGATATACAGCTGAGAGACACTTTCAGGTGAAGCACTGACCCACATTTTTTAGTGCAGGTTAGGTACTAAATCTCTGCCTAGGTGGAAAGATGAGCTGTGTTGCAGATAGGATGACCAGATAGCAAGTGTGAAAAATCGGGACAGGAAGTGGGGGGTAATAGGTACCTATATAAGAAAAAGCCCCCAAATCAGGACTGTCCCTATAAAATCAGGACATCTGGTCACCCTAGTTGCAGAGGTTGTTCTGCCATATTCAGAAGCCTTGTTTATGCTACCCAGGTTCATACCTACAAGTCATTGTTGGTGCATCATTACTGATGGTAGCAAGAGGGAAGATATAGGGTGGAAGCGGGCTCAGGCGTCAGCATCCACTGGGAGCTGCACTGGTGAGGAATTTCTTCAATTAATGTTGCAAGCATAGACAGAGCCAGAGCAGGTGTGAAAGTTGGGAGGTGGAAGAATGATTATCAGATTATATAGACCAGTGGTTCTCAAGCTTGCCGCCTAATCAGCACAGAGATGCGGCCCATGTGACATCTTCAGGGCCATACAGGTAGTATTAGATGCGGCCCACGTAACACATTGTGGGCCACATATGGGCCCACAATGGTAAATAGGTTGAGAACCACTGATACAGACATACACATGCATTCGAGAATGAAGAATTAGACTATGGTCTGAAGGACTTGCCACAAATAAGTGTGTTTACTATTATTACAAAATACATCTCTTCATTAGAGACAATAAAGTAGGAGTGGTCCAGGAAACAGAAAAAGCAACAAAGGACCTCTGAGCAACACCATTAGGAAGTTCCCAGACCTGAAGAAGAGCTCTGTGTAGGTCGAAGGCTTGTCTCTCTCACCGACAGACTTTGGTCCAGTACAAGATATTACCTCACCCACCTTGTCTCACCATTGGGAGAAAACATTCCGGGAGACTCCATCTTATTGGAAAGGTTGTTGTCCCAACACAATCTGTCCTGCTTGTTGTTATCCATTGTCTGACTCTGATCTGCTTTTTGGGGTGCTCATACCTCCCTACTTATATTACATACTCACAGAGGGCATCGGTACAAAAATAGCAATAGATAAAAAAGCACTGCATTATTGTGCAGCAGGGATTGCATGCACCAAACATAAATCTAGTAATACATTCCAGCAAACTGGTTTGTAAAAGATGTTTGGCCATAAACCAGCGAGGAAGTCAGAACAATTGGTTTAATTACAGTATATGGGCAAACATTAAGGTAAGGCTCTCATGCAGAGCCAGTGTATGCACAATTTTGTTGGGTTTTTTGTTTGTTTGTTGGTTTGTTTGCTTTTTCAACACATGAAAAAGCATCCCTAGTTGAGAAGCCAATCAGGGTTATGTGCTTTAAACTGTCCATCAATTTCTCCATTCAAGTGCATAACTTATGTGATCAGTCAAGTCTTTGTGCTGGAACAGATCCCATGGGGCCTCTGATGTAAATGTTACAGGGCTATATGCAGAGTCACATTATGGTATCAGGCCAAATTCAGAGGTGTAAAGGGAGGGAGTATAAATTACAGGTTGGTAAATGTGTCTGAGTTTGTCAGTCAGTGAAAGTTTAAACATCCATTTTGACTTCCTCCCAACTCACCTCTAATTTGGGGCTGATGTCTTTCTTGGCTCAGTATTCTATTTTGATACATGTCAATAGAGGGGTAGATTGTACAGCCAGTGTAGTATATTGCTTTGAAAGAAGTGTTTGTTGTACAAGAGTGCTTTTAATATGATACAGGTCATTTCCTAAATGGAGGGATTTTTGCTACATATACGGAAAGAATGAAGACCCCAGAGGGACATATGATGTTTCTTTGTTCCTGCATCAAGGATTCAAAATCTGGAATAGTAATTTTCAAATGTTTGACACAGGTTCCATACTCTTAAAGGTCTACTGTTGACCCGTCAAACACAATAGAAAATATTCTGTTTAGTGACAATACTGCTTTCACCTACATTTCATGTATTTCTCTTGCCTCAGTTTTATTTCAGAGAATATTAGCAAGAAAACAAGATTTGTATTTTTAAATGAACTTCTACTGCTGCTTAATCTGCACTGATGCCATATTCTGTTCATGGCCTTATACTGCATCCATCACTGTGTTATTTGAGCACCTTTCAAATATGCATTAAGCTGCATGACTAGCATCTTTCGCTTATGGTGCCTTCTCCATTCCTGTACCCTCCCCAGGGGGGAAAATTGGGTTTGAACTGTTGTTATGAAGTGCTGTATACTTTTATTAGGCTGAAGAAATGCACCTTGCACTTGTACAAAAAACTGTAAGATTTGCAGTGGTTCTTAGGACTTGATTCTGCAAATTGCTGAAGTCTCTGGCCCTGATCCAGCAGAACACTCATCTTGGAGCCAATGGCACAGCTCCCATTCTTAAAGTTAAGCAGGTGCTTAAGTACTTTGCTGGATCAGGGACAGAGGGCTTGGTATCTAGCACCAAATTATTTATATTTCTTCACATGTTGCGGTAAGGCTGTTACCATATTTGACTTACTCACATTTAAACAAACTCCCAAAAGTTGCCTTGACATATTGAGCATACATTTCTCAGATTATGGGAATATATAGTCTTCATCAAATTAAAGTTATTGCTTAATAAATCTGATAGTGTGGGGACATGATTATAATTAGCAACATATTAAACTCAAATGTATTAAACAACAGAGAAATAGTGTGATCAGAATCTCACTGTGTAAAAATTAAAAAAAGATATCCATCTGAAGCAGTGACTAATCATGTCCCAAAAATAATTCTAAAAGAAGAAGAAAAGCCAATCCATGATATCAGAAATGTAAAAAAGAACAAGTAGCATATTTCCCTTCAATAAGGTCCTGATTCAGTAAGGTACTTAAGCCCATGCCTAACTTTAAGCACATGAGTTGTGCCAAACCAATGGGATGATTTATGTCCTTTAAATTAGGCATGTGCTAAGATATCTTGCTGAATAGGGGCTCTGAAGCCAGAGACAACAGGTACATTATGCCAAAAATGAGTCAGAAGCTGAAATGATTCTGACTCTGAGTTGCAAACTACTGAAACTTCATTGTAGTTATCGTCAAGTTAACTTTTTTTGGGGGGGTCAGAGGTAGCTGATCTGTGGGTAAGCCTTTTTTGTTTGGTTAGATAATAACATTAAGGGGTTTATATGTGGGTCAGCTTATATGTGAATATATATGCTATTTTAACTCCACAGATAATAAGGTGAATGTCCTTCCAAAGGAACGGCAACTGAATAACTTAAGCTATTATATGTTAAAATATGGATATATTCAAGAATTTGTTACAGGGAATGGGAATTGTGTTGGAGGAAAAAATGCCAATACGTTACTAGAGGAGTTGCAAGAGGAGGGATGGCAGCATTACCAGTTAAATCAAAATATAGATTACTGTCAACTTCTCACAACTCATGGTTGTCCAGTGTTTTCATCTTTCGGACCAAAAAACCAAAAAAAAACCAAAAAATTGATCAAGGTATAATAAAGCTAACACTTCTTTGCCTCCATGTGTTGATTAGGAAAGAATCTTAAATACTATATATACAAAACATTACCCAAAGTTAATATGAAAGACTAGTAAAACCCAGTTTTAAAGATATACTCTTTTTAAGGATTGCGTTGTAAATCAGGTATGTTTTGACTTTAGGGTGACCAGATGTTCCAATTTTATAGGGACAGTCCCGATTTTTGGGTCTTTTTCTTATATGGGCTCCTATTACCCCCAACCCCCTGTCCCAATTTTTCACATTTCCTGTCTGGTCACCCTAGTTGACTTGCATCACAATTGTGTTTGAATTGACTGAGTTTCCATAGCAGCCTGTCAGATACATATGTGACTAAAAACTGTAAATGTAGTTAGAGTTGCAGTCTCCCAGCTAGATGTATTGAGGTCATTTTGAAAACATTTCATTAATTCAGATATGCACTCATACATAATTGTGGAGATTATGGAAGAGGGGGACACGCATCAGGGCCCCAAAGGTGCCCTGCGTGATCGCTACTTCCCACCACCCAACACAGATGTAATGAGGTTGAGTAGTGTCCGCAAAAGAGAAATTAAAACAACTAATTATTCCTCAAAGAAGGTTTTTTAATGATTTACGGCTATAAAGGCAACACAGACAGAATAGGAAAAGAAAAATTATGGACCAGCACTGAATAAGATCAATATAGATAACTGAAGACAGGGACAGCGACTTGCAAAGCTATTATCACTCATTAACTATTAACTTCACATGCACTGTGTCCGTTCCCAGTAAACACAAGAACATATGCAGTTATTATATATTGATTAACTTTTTACTACTACCATTCCTAAACAATTTTCTACTATTATTAAACTTTTTTATTTTATTATTAAACCCTATAGCAGGGGTCGGCAATGTTCGGCACGCGGCTCGCCAGGGTAAGCACCCTGGCGGGCCGGGCCAGTTTTATTTACCTGCTGACGCGGCAGGTTCGGCTGATTGCGGCCCCCACTGGCCGCGGTTCGCCGTCCCAGGCCAATGGGGGCGGCGAGAAGCGGCACGGGCGAGCGATGTGCTGGCCGCGGCTTCTCGCCGCCTCCATCGGCCGAACCTGCTGCGTCAGCAGGTAAATAAAACTGGCCCGGCCCGCCAGGGTGCTTACCCTGGCGAGCCGCGTGCCGAACGTTGCCGACCCTTGCCCTATAGTATTGATACAGACTTAAGATTAACCGGCTCGAGCACAATCAGACTTCTTTACTCCAAAACATTACCCTGCATTTTCCCGAGAATGTTACTCTTCAGTCGACCACTTTCCACACTGGCCAGGCATAGATAGTCAGTGAAGTGCAAGTCCCTTCGATTCAGGGTGTGTGTGAGAGCCCAATCAAAGAGAGATCTCTTTTAGGTCAATACACACACACACACACACACACACCTGCGTCTTTGCACCTTTTTATACATTACTTGTTGGCCGTGTTTCAAAGCAGGTCAACCAATTAAGGTGGCCAAATGTTTTAGTGTGGTAGTTTGCGGTTGTTTTGATCTTATGAACTGTGCACCTGTGCCAAGCTCATCTTTTCTTTATGCGGCCTGTTGTCCTAATTGTGGTCAATTTGCTAGACTCAAAAACATTCGAGTCAGCCTAAAAAAGTATCTGGTTGCAGTGCATAGTAACCACAAGTCTGTATCTAATTTCACAGAGCTTCCTTTTTGCTCAATCTTAGTCTATAAAGCTTCCTAGCTAGGTTTTGTTTATGCCTGTAGGATTTTATTGCTCTCGCTCTTTGCAGCTCCCGGAAGTTTTAGGCCTAACACTGACAATATTCAAGTATCAGAGGGGTAGCCGAGTTAGTCTGGATCTGTAAAAAGCAACAAAGAGTCCTGTGGCACCTTATAGACTAACAGATGTTCTTCATTTTAAGCTTGACAATACTCTTGTTCAAATTATTCACAATAATTAGGAAAATGTATAATAGATGATTATGCATCCATTTACACAGAAAAACCATACAGATTTTTTTAAACTATATCTGTAAGAAACTTTAAACCAATAAGTACAACATGTAATAGTAGAACACAGTTAAGTAATGTATTAAAACACTTTCTACTCTGGAGGAGACTCTGAGACATTTATCATCTTGGCATTAAATATTTTATAGAAGAAGTACCAGCTGGTGTAAATCCATTTCAATGGAGCTATGATGACTTACATTTACACCAACTGAGTATCCAGTCCAAAAAGAGTAAATGAACAAGATCCTGAAAACTTATAAGTAAATTAAAAATGAGGCCAGATTCTTAGTCCAGCTGCTGCTGCTTTGAGCTGCTCCAAAAGTGCAAAACAGCCCCCAGTTCAGCTTAAAGTGTAACTTGAGGTTCTTCCTGCAAATGGAAATCCTCAGGTGCCTTCAAGCCATTGTAGTTACTCTTATGCCATCTCTTAGCACTAGGGGCATGGCTGGGGTATCCCTATATCCCAGCACTTCCAGAACAGCTCCTTGGAGCCACAGGCAGCTGGTGTAATATAGAGCACCCAGCAGGGGCGCTGGAACTAGGTGTACTGTGGGTGCGACCACACCCCCTGGCTTGAAGTAGTTTTTATCATATACACGGTTTACAGTTTTGTTCAATGGCTTTCAGCATCCCCCACTATAAAAATTGTTCCAACGCCACTGGCACCCAGTGTAATGTTAAGCAGATATGAAATCATCCTCTAGTCTACATTACTCCAGAGCACTGGACAAGCCCTGGCAGCCCCAGGATAAAAGTAGATATAACTGATGCTTAAGTTTACTTTTGTACTACAGTCCTGAACTGCACTAAGCACAAGTTGGATGCATCCCAGGATGTTAGCCATGGTATTGTTTGAATTACCCATACCCCCAGTTCAGAATATGAATATTATAACAACAGAATAACTGATGCAGTTCTTGAGAGCACTGATGTTTGCAAATACTATTTTTTTAGAGGTTTTGCTTTAGCAATGAATTATATATGCCATGAAATAACACACAAAGAGCAGAGCAAGTTCAATAGATAACTGCCTCAACAAATATTTTAGTGGGGTTGTTTAGGTACAGATGCTTATCTGTTTAACAATCAATAAAGTCACTAGTAACAGCAGACCTAAATATCTAGCATGTTCAAGTGAATTTTTGGGATAAAAAGATTAGGAATACAGAACTGTCAACACCCCTTTACAATCATATTTTCACCTGCTCATACAGTATACATTTATATCTTCTTGGAAAAATACTTTGCTAGGCTTCAAGAAACTCCCAAACTAATTCTGGTATCTTGGCATCAGTTATAATTTGTTATATAAAATCTAATTGTCCCCTTTTAAAATATACTCCGCTAAATTGCACATACACAAATAGATTGTATTTCCTATCTATTTGTCCAGTAATGATGTATCTGTAGCAGTGTTGTATGTTGGAGTTTAGTTTTTAATGATACTTTTAGTGAGATTTTTTTAAAAGTAGCATTTAATCCATATACTGGTTAATCCCAAGAATCAAGGATTTTGATTTAGCAGCACATTCAGTTTTGTCAAGCAGATGTGAAGTCAGCCTCAACCCATCACAGAGGCAGAACTCTTTATCTGGGTAACAATCTCTTGTAACAGTATGTAAATATATAATGGGCCAGTTTCTGATCTCAGTTATATCAGAGTAAGATCAGAAAGTACCTCAGTGTGTCTATCTTTAATACATTTTCTTGTTATTAAATTCTTCACTTAGAAAAGTGTAAGTAGCCTTTTTATCTCTATTATTCAGTATCTGAGGTACCACAGTGCGGTAAATGTTGGCAAATGGTTAACATGATAGTTGAACATGACACTGTAGAAAGACTATAGGTGAAACCCTGACACCATTAAAATCAATGGGAAAACTCTCACCTGAGTACCTTACAATATCACACCTTGTTTACAATACCAAATATAACCATATCCAGTAACCTAGTGCCACCTAATCTGTTACAAACTTGATTCCAATGTGTAGCATTGTTTTAATCTTAATTCCTTGTTCTAGCCAGGCTATAGCCTTGGCCAGACCTATAAATCCAGTCCGGAGAGAAGCCAAGCCACTCCTAGGATGCTCTGATTAGAGGGCAGTCAGAAACTCTAGAAGGTGTTCAGCCTCTAGCAATTTCAGGCAATTAAGTAGATATAGCTACAACACACAATTACGGATCATATGGGAGAGCAGAGGCAGAAAGCACAGCACTATGTTTTCCAGTATAGACAGTGTTGGAAAATGAAGGGGGGAAAGGCTGTTTTATCTTTTCTGTACAGCATCCAAGATGTCAGAAGAGAGCGTGTGGCCTTGGAAAGACCCTG
This sequence comes from Emys orbicularis, assembly GCF_028017835.1. Lineage (NCBI taxonomy): Eukaryota > Metazoa > Chordata > Testudines > Emydidae > Emys > Emys orbicularis. Next base: position 46,334,117 of record NC_088684.1, on the reverse strand, counting down.
CTAGTACTGCTGCAATAGAGCTGTGGAGGAGAGGGCCACCAGAGCTAGTGTGGAGGCACAGGGCTTCCCTCTGGATGAACCTGGCCTTCACAACTTTTTTGCCACCTCCATCCTGCACGATCCAACAGGTTTGGGGACCACTGTTTCATAAGGGGAAGGGAAGGCTTTTCACATAGCAAGAGAAAACCTGTCCCAAGGTAATTAAGGTTATTCATTTAAAGTTAATGAGTTTGCTAGAAGCTGATCAGTGTCTCCATACTGAGCAGTCTGTGCAACTAAAACTCCAGATGTATGACAGTTTGGACTTTTTAGAAGAAATATTCACAAACAGCCCACCTTACTTGGATCAATAAAGCTAGGGTGGTATTTGATAAAAGCCCTGGGACCATGTTTAAATAATTTCCTTACTTTGAGACTGACTTACCTTGGGGAATGAATATACAGTTCATTTGACACAAAAAAAAGTTTATTTTAAAATTGAAGTCATTTACTAGATCTGATTTATTTAAATAATATTATTAATCGTCTTACAAGAACCTAAGAGTAAATTAGGAAAAGAATTCAGGCCCTGATATTCCAAAGACTTAATAGCATGCTTAACTTAACCTATCTGAGTAATCACTTACACACTGATGTGCTGGCAGTAGCACACTTTGCTAAATTCTGTATCAGTTGTAGTTTATACAGCCAAAAGATTCTAAGGGATACAGTAGATAATTGAATATTGCCTTGCCAAGCAAATTGAAACAAATTGTTCCAGATATTGACATGCTCAGGCAAACAGGCCCAGTATTTTCATTGCTACACTTGACTGTTCTTATTTCCTTCTGTTCAAATCTTTCTACTTGGTCTGATCTGAAGCGTTTGGTTGTTTTTTTTTAAACACTCTCTGTGCCCTTGCTTCTCAATTCCATCTATCAACTTCAAGCTTCTCCAGAGTCCATAGAGCTATAGTGAATCTTTCAAATGTCTTCCTCTCCAAATTTGCATCTTCAAAATGCTATACAAGCGTTATGTATTTGGATTTATTGCACCTATCAGTTATTTCTAGGCACTTGTGATTTATTTTTTTAAAATTATATTAAATACATTTGAGGCTCTTCCCCAGCCATAAAAACAAAACAGCCACTTCACAAACCCAGTTAGCCTCCACAGAGTATAAACACACCTGACACATGTCAAAAATATCTGGGAAGATCTTCTCAGCCATAAAATACACTCCTTTCCCAATATCACCTCATAATAATGCCCATTGAAATCACTTCCCAGGAAGAGCCTGGGAGAACAGATAACTCTTGTAGTGTGTATCAAATCCAGGTTCTGGAGAACTGAGAGGTAAAGTGAGTTTCAGAGCCAAGCTTTTCTCAAATAGCCAGGACTCCCATCAATGGGAGTTAAGTGCCTAAATATCTTTGAGGATCTGGACCATACATCATTTGGAGCCAAGTGGTCAAAACAAGCACCTTAAACTTTACCCACAAGTCAACTGGCAGCTAGATTAAGGAATCCTCATGCCACCCTGATAGAGAGGGTTGCATATTATTATCCCCATTTTACAGATAAGCAGACTGAGGCAGAAAGGTTAAGTAATTTGTCCAAGGCCAGAGATGGAATCAGTATCAAAGCTGATATTAGAAATCAGAATTTTTTTTCAATCCCACTCCTCAGACTGCACCTCTTTCTTGAGATCCACATTTCTCTTAAATTAAAACAGGCTCACAAATATTTTTCTTTAATAGTGAGTTTGTTCATCAGATAAGTTTCCCCAAATATTCTTTAAAATCAGTTTAATCAAAAACAGTTAATATTTCTTCATAAAATCATATGTATTATTAATTTACCCACTAGCTTTGCATTTTTATGAAGACATCAGCCTTCAGCCTTCAGCATTATGCTTCTGGTATTTTTTAGTATGATCATTAATTCCTATTCTTCGATATCTAAATTGGGGCAATGGGGGTTGTCTATATTTTTCTTTCTGCTGTCTCTCCTTTCTCCTTCCTGGAACTCTGCCTATAGACTTAGAGTGGAATGCGTATAGCTCACTTCTCTTTAGTGCTTTGAGAACTTACATCAGTTCCTCCCGTGACAGTCTTGGAACTAACTGATCTCTTTGACATCTCTCTCTCTCTCTGTCTCTCAACAGCTGTTGCTGCTCTATCACTTTACCATCAGCTGGGAAAACAGGCAAAAATCTTTCTCAAGGACCAGTGCAGCTGCCGTTCTATTCCTGAAATAGTGGATTTTTTAAATATCTCACTGGAAACTTAGTGTTTGAATTCAATGAGGCATCAGATCTCACTTGTCCTTTTATCCTGACCGAGCTCCAGAATTAAAAATAATCAATTTTTGCAAAAGATCTGCTTAAGAATAACTTATGCCCTGGCGCTGATGGCTCAACTGGTGATTTAATTAATTGTCACATGACAGAAAGCCATGTGTTAGGAGCTAACACGCCATGCTCTCTCAATTTCTCAAAGGAGGTTTAGCATAAACATTATTAGTGGCAAATCCTAGATTGAGGGATGTTCTGTGAACTCAGCTAAGCTGGAAGAAAGGAAGAAGGAATACAGATTGAAGTGGGGGGGGGGGGGTTGGCTTCTTCCTGCAGAATGAAGGGGTGAAGGAAAACCGCAGCATGCAATTTCATGTGGCCTCCCTTATTTGAGTCATCCTTTTCAGAAAGCAGCAAGCTAGTTGTTCCTGTGTGGCTGAAAGGTAGGCCTGTGCCACGATTCTTAGGAGCCTCATGCAAAATGAATAAAAATCAAATGTATTAATTCAAAAATCTACCACTGATTTACTGTGCTTTTAAAACAAAACAAAACAAAACCAGATGTTATCTTGTTATCAGTGTCACTGATGTAGCTGTGTTGACTTCAGTGGACTGCCTCCTGATTTACACAGGTGTCAATGAGTTCAGAATCAGACCTATGTTGCTCAGAAAGTTATTCTTAGCATTTCTATCTGTTCCCATCATTTTCTACAAAAATATATTACTTTAAAATGTAATGAATCATAGAGCCCTGCAACAGGGAAATGGGGCCATCCTGGCTGTGCTTAGGGCTTTGGGTTGACTTAATTCAGCTTTTGTATCTTTGTGCCACATATAAGGTCCAAGTTATCACCTTCATAGAAAAAAATTAATGAATTTGGGATATTTTGTGTGTCAGCCCCTTTTGGGTGTGACAGATGAAGCAGTATCAGTTTTTATACTAGCCAGAATTTCTTTATTGCTTCCATCAACTCGTTGGCCTGGCTTCCTATGTAATGTGTTAGTGGCTTCCAGACAATGCAGCAGTATTGGTATTTCAGGCCTTTGACTGGCATTCTAAGCTCCACCCCTTACATTAGTAATGAGCTTTCTATGCTGGGTCCTGGGGAAATGCAGCTGCTTGCCTTTTGTTCCGCTGGACCCATAAATGTTTGCTGCCAACTGGTAACATAAAAGAGGGCCTCATTATTAGAAATGCTCTCCAGTTTTGAGGGAGCAATTTTGAGCCTGCAAAGTAGAATGTGTTTCTGAAATTGGGGTCCAAAGTGTCTGTTCCTCATAATTTAACCAAATTATTTTCCTTACTAGAACATAAATTGACTTTATCAAAGTTCTAAACGATTTCTGATAAGGGCCTGTGTTCCAGATTTGAATTTCTGAGTTCTTTTTAAGATAATTGTTAGACCCACATACACACAGGGACAGTGTAGATACAATGGAGTGACAATAGTCACTCAGTAATTCAGATTGAAGATAACTTCCCATTATAAGACTGATTTTCAGTGTAATCAGAATTTCAAAAAAAGATGTAATACATATCAGTACATTTTGTTTATATACATGAGTATTTGTAGGTTGACCTCGGACTTTTGGTTATTGATAAGGCTGCGAGTCTGTCACAGAGGTCACGGAAGTCATGGATTCTATGACTTTCCGGGACCCCCGGGACTTCTGCAGCAACCAGTGCGGCTGGTTTCGAGGCTGCCTGAGCAGCTCAGGCAGTCCCTGGGCCAGCCGCACCGTCTGCTGTTGGAGCAGTCTCGGGCCGCCATGCCACCCAGCAGCAGCAGCAGCAGCAGGGGTCCCGTTCCAGGCCACTTGCTACTGCCTGCCCCCCCACAGAGTACCCGTGCCGCCCCCAGGCCACCCCCCACAGCACTCGCTGAGCCCACGGGCCACACCCCTCCCCCCAGAGCACCCGGACTTCCCCCAGAGCACCCGTGCGCTCCCAGGCTGCACTCCCCAGCACCCAAGATTTAGTCAGGGGTAGATACTACAAGTCATGGACAGAATCATAGAATCATAGAATATCAGGGTTGGAAGGGACCTCAGGAGGTCATCTAGTCCAACCCCCTGCTCAAAGCAGGACCAATTCCCAACTAAATCATCCCAGCCAGGGCTTTGTCAAGCCGGGCCTTAAAAACCTCCAAGGAAGGAGACTCCACCACCTCCCTAGGTAACGCATTCCAGTGCTTCACCACCCTCCTTGTGAAATAGTGTTTCCTAATATCCAACCTAGACCTCCCCCACTGCAACTTGAGACCATTGCTCCTTGTTCTGTCATCTGCCACCATTGAGAACAGCCGAGTTCCATCCTCTTTGGAACCCCCCTTCAGGTAGTTGAAGGCTGCTATCAAATCCCCCCTCATTCTTCTCTTCTGGAGACTAAACAATCCCAGTTCCCTCAGCCTCTCCTCATAAGTCATGCGCTCCAGACCCCTAATCATTTTTGTTGCCCTCCTCTGGACTCTTTCCAATTTTTCCACATCCTTCTTGTAGTGTGGGGCCCAAAACTGGACACAGTACTCCAGATGAGGCCTCACCAATGTCGAATAAAGGGGAATGGTCACGTCCCTCGATCTGCTGGCAATGACCCTACTTATACAGCCCAAAATGCTGTTAGCCTTCTTGGCAACAAGAGCACACTGTTGACTCATATCCAGCTTCTCGTCCACTGTGACCCCTAGGTCCTTTTCTGCAGAACTGCTACCTAGCCATTCGGTCCCTAGTCTGTAGCTGTGCATGGGATTCTTCCGTCCTAGGTGCAGGACTCTGCACTTGTCCTTGTTGAACCTCATCAGGTTTCTTTTGGCCCAATCCTCTAATTTGTCTATGTCCCTCTGTATCCGATCCCTACACTCTAGTGCATCTACCACGCCTCCTAGTTTAGTGTCATCGGCAAACTTGCTGAGAGTGCAGTCCACACCATCCTCCAGATCATTAATAAAGATATTAAACAAAACCGGCCCCAGGACCGACCCTTGGGGCACATGGCCACAGGCCATGAATTTTTGTTTACTGCCCATGACCTGTCCATGACTTTTACTAAAAATACCCATGACTAAAACGTAGCCTTAGCTATTGATAATGTTATGTAAGTAGCATAGTATACTGTCAATATATGTTTGCAGTCAACTTGTATCATGTGATATGTTCCTATCTATGGTAAGTAGACAGTTTAGTTTGGTCAAATATAAACATAATGAAATAAATATAGAAAATTTATCAGTGTTGTCTCCTAGTATAAAAAACTGGTTGCCACCACAGAACCAAAAAAGAATTTCCTGTTTATATTTGAGTTTTCCCATGTAACTATGGGTTTTTCCCTTTAATATTTTAAATTATAGAGCAGAGAAACTCATTCATTCATTAATTATCATCCTTAAGTATTTTTAAAGTTACAGTTCTTTCAATATGGCATATAATTTTGCATATTAATTATACAGAAAGCAAGAGATACAGAAATACTCAAAAAATAGGGATTTTGTGCAAAAAATCTTTATGAAAGAATTAAGATTGAAAGCGTGTCAGTGGAACCTACCAAGCACCCAGTAAAATGCATGATATTTTCCATATACACCTCTACCCCGATATAACGCAACCCGATATAACACGAATTCGGATATAAGGCGGTAAAGCAGTGCTCTGGGGGGGCGGGGCTACGCGCTCCGGCGGATCAAAGCGAGGTCAACATAACGCGGTTTCACCTATAACGCAGTAAGATTTTTTGGCTCCCGAGGACAGCGTTATATCGAGGTAGAGGTGTAATATTCCTGGAGATATAAGAAAACAAGATAAATATCTCATAAGTTTAAAAATTCAGAAAACTAATAGGTAAGGTTATTTAAAGTAGTGTTGTAACTGTGTTGGTCCCAGCATGTTTGAGAGACGAGGTGGGTGAGTAATATGTTCTATTGCAAGGGTTCTTAACCTTTTTCTTTCTGAGGCCCACCCAACATGCTATAAAAACTCCACAGCCCACCTGTGCCACAACAACTGTTTTTCTCCATATAAAAGCCAGGGCCGGCGTTACGGGGTAGCAAGCAGGGCAGTTGCCCGGGGCACCACACCACAGGGGGCACAGCAAAGCTAAGTTGCTCAGGTTTCAGTTTCAGGACCAGGTGTTGGCGCTCGGGGCCCCAAGTGTGGAGAAGCTCCATAGAGACTCAATGAGGCTAAAGCAGTGGTGGGCAACCTGCGACCCGCAGGCCACACACAGCCCATCAGGGTAATCCACTGGCAGGCCGCGAGACAATATTTACAGTGTGGCCCACGGGCCGCAGGTGCCCACCACTGCGCTAAAGTGTAGCAAACTTATGAAAGGCTACCTAAAATACCCTAATTAGTTAATTTTTTTAAATGAGAGAGAGAGAGAAAGAGAGTACCCTAAAAGGGACCAATAGTAGCAGCAACTGTTTAATGAAGTGTTATTTACTGTATGTAACAGATTCATATATTTTTAAGGCCAGAAGGGACAATTATGATCATCTAGTCTGACCTGTATAACACAGCTCCTAGAATTTCACCCAGTAATTCCTGTAACTGCTTGTGGAGCTAGGGTTTATCTTCCTGGAAGATATCCAGTCCTGATTTAAAGATTTCAAGTGATGGAGAATCCACCACGCCTCTTGGTAGGTTGTTTTAATAGTTAATTAGCCTCATTGTTAAAAGTGCATGCTTTATTTCCAGTCTGATTTTTTCCAGCTTCAGCTTCCAGCCACTGACTTTTGTTACGCTTTTGTTGGATAGATTAGAGAGCTCTCTACTGTCAGAAATCTTCTTCCAATATACGTACTTATTTTAATTCCTAGTTGTGAAGAAGGAACTATGTTGATTTGAAAGTTGTTTGATATGAGATGCTTTCATAGGATAAATGTTAAGCAAGATTGTATAATGGGGTACGTTGTAGGATGAAGACCAAAAAGAACATACACCTCTGGCTGCATGGAGACAGAGGATTGGACTCGTGGATGGAAGCTCCACCCAGACTGCCCCTTTGGAACTTTGGGGGATTGAATTTGAGGGATCATTGTGGAGCAGGATCACAGAGGAAGTTGGAGATCTAGACTGTGGTCATGAGGGGAAGCACTACTGGTCTCTTATAAGCGTAGGCTGTCCTTCGTGGAGTAAGAAATAGAAGGGTTACTGAACACATCTGTTTTGTTTAATCAGGTTAAATAGAAGCTTAGAATATTCTCAAACCCAGAAGTTAGAGGTGTAATAAAGTGGTGAATTTTGAAGACATCTATGGGGCCTTCCAAACAGAGCTAAGAAAAGCAGCCAAGGCTACACAATATTTACAGGCAAGTGTTCTGAGAGGAAGATTAGAAGGGCAAAAAGGCTGTACTAGTGACCAAGAGATGCCAGTGTTGAATAAGGTGTGTGCCCGGGAAGGGGCTGGTCGTGACACTAGTGCACGTAGTCTTTCAATTTTATCAGACTTATGTAGCACTTTTCCACGTTTTTCTCCCACTTTAGCAAGTTAAGATTTTTTCCAGAATATTTGTGAACAAGATTATTGGGGTTGCTTTATATTTTGGTCCTGAAACAATCAAAGGCAAAATCAACTCCACCTAGACTAAAACCCACACTAGGCCTAGACCTCAATAAAACAATATAGAATTCCCTTAAAATATTTGTGGTGGACTTCTAACCAACCAACTGTCTGAGTGATGCTTGGTATCTAGATGTCCACTCCTTCTCCACACACCCATTTGCCTCCTGCAAGTCTGACAATATTTCTGATGCAACACCTTTGGAGTTAACTTCAGAATTAAACAACTGGTGAAATAATAAAGTTGTCTGATGCTAAAGTTTTGCTTTAGTGGCTCCCTGTTGTGGGCAATTCCTTGCCAGGCTACCACTAGTGAGACATACTACAGCAACTCATCAGTGAATTGGCCTCTAGACACCATCTAGGATACAGAGTTCCAACTACTGCACTCACTTGCACTGAATGGCTCATATTAAGTTTTGGTAACCTGTACAAAGGATTTAGATATAGCCTCTTTCCCCTACACTGCCCCCCCTCCTCTTCTCTTACCCACACTCTTTAAAATGTAGTAATTTACCTTCACTTCAGCTATTTAGAACCTTACCATATATCTCTGACATCAGACTAAATCATGACAGGGTATCTTTGTCTCTGGATGAGCCATTTGCTTCCATCACCAACCAGGACTTTCCTGTTCCCAGAACTTATGGAACTGGTGAGTCAAGGATCTGATTACAAAGTCAGTTATTCAAAATATGTTTGCTACAGTTTTAAGGAGATTTGAGAGAGAACAAAAAAAAAGTATATCCAGAAAATAGCTACAGTAAACAGTAATTGAAAAATGGGTCTGCTTCCCCACAGCATTACTCCACTCTTACACCAGTGTAACCTCTGAAATCAGCAGAAAACTGGAGAAAACAAACTGAGTAATTAGGCCCACTGTTCCTCCAATTTAAAAGATCAACTGCTTCAACAACCTAGATTTAACAAATAATTTTAATTTCCTGTGACTAAAGCTGACTTGAAGTGAAGGTGGCAATTATGTTTCTCTGCTGTGTAAGTAGCCACTGCATTAGAATTCCTAGTTATAGGTTCTTTTGAAAGAACATTATGGGGTACCAGTTCTAAAGACTTCATCCAGTTTGCCATATCTAAGTGCATTAAAGATTACACAGATGTACTGCTCAGGCGAGCTCTTTATTTGATTATTTTCCCTAGAGGGGTGGTAGTAGGGTGGGTTTTTTTTTGTTTATTTGTTTTTTAATTTATAATTTTACATTACTGAAATCTGATTCTGCTCACCTTCTCCCTGACTGGAAAAAGTGCAGGATCTCAATAGGAACAGATGGATTGATCAGATGAAGAGTATAATTGAGACTCATGGAGGGTATAGATCTGTGCATATAACAGATTTTTTTAGTTCACTGTAGAACAAAAAACATTAATTTAGGTTGACCCCAAAAAGGAATCTTCTGAAATTTTCAGTGAATCAAAAAATTGGAAAAAAAAATCATTTGGTCAAAGAAAATGTTTTATTCGATCTGAAATGGAAATGTTTCAAGTTCAAGCTCTTTTCCCTTTAAATTTAAAAATATATATATTAAAGATAATTTTGAAATGATATGGATACAGAACTTTCGTGTCAGAGATACACACCATATGTGTTCATTGTAACATCCTTTAATGCACTGTCAGGTATGGCTGAGGTTAGCATAAATTGAAAAGTCAAAATGTTTAGTTTAAAAAATGTCAAAACAAAAACATTTTAAAGGCTTTATTTTGTCAGGGTGCCAAAATCAACCCAAATTCACTAAATGTTTTGGTTGATGCGAATCTGTATTTTTCACAGAAAAAAGTTTGTTAAAAAACGTTGCTCAGCTCTAGGTTGAAAAGTCTTAAACGTACTGTGACCCAAACAGCACCCCAATGCAAGAGGGCAAGGCGTTCACTGGTATGTGGTAGTGAGTTTCAGCTAGCCTGACCAGTTCAGTGTACCCCAACTCACAAATGCCATAACCCGTAACTAAAACAGATATCAATAGAAAGCTAATAACATACTGATCATTACTATAATTGTGTGGTGTATGTACAGAGGACTAATTCAAAATGTCAAACATATTGGGAATTATGTTCTTAGGTGTGACTGCCAGGCAGGGCTGAAATTACCCCACCCTAGAGAAAGGAATGTGGTTCTGCCACCTTGTTGGTACTTCCAAGATAAATTAAGAAACAATGGAAATGTATTTACATAAAAGGCAAACAGAACAATCAAGCTAACAAGGGGAGGAGAGAACCACTCAGCATCAAGGCAGGGGGAGGAGATTGCAGGAACAGATCAATCTTTATTTTAGCAAACACGGGGGCGGGGGTGGGAGGGAAGAGGGAAGAAACCAGCATGGACCTTCCTTTACCACAGGTCTCCTTCCTCACAGCTTGGATTAACTTTACTTTGGGGAGGTAACCTTCAGAAGAATCCATTTCAAAGGTTCAATGCATATAAAGGAGAGGGGCAAAGAACCCCAGGTTCGTTCACCTAAGAAGACAAAGGAACCAAGTACTTTGGACTTTGTGGGAGATCCTGACCAGAGGGGTTGGTCGGCCCTCTTGCTGGAAGGTAGCATGATAAGAATCTTAGCTTGAACCAAGATTGTAGTTATGTAGGGCTACCATATGTCCGGATTTCCCCGGACATGTCCGGGTTTTCGGTCTATAAATAGCCCTCCGGGGGGGCTTTTTAAAAATCTAAAAATGTCCGGGATTTCCCCCCGGTCGGCTATTTATAGACAGAAAAGCGGCAGCCAAGCGCCGCTGGGCACCCAAAGCCCCTTCCCGGCTCCCCCCATACCCTGCAGCCTTACCACGCTGTCCGGCCCCGCAGCTGTCTTCCCCCTCCTCCACTCCCCTGAACGCTCCGCCCACCTGCTCCTCCCCCTCCCCTGCTTCCCGCGAATCAGATCTTTGAAAAGAAGCAGGGGCAAGCGGGAGGCAGCAGCAGGTAAGCTGGGGCGGGGCGGGTGCGAGGAGGAGAGCTCCGGGGAGGCGCGGCCCTGGCCGAGAGGCTCCCTCCACCCCGGGCCGAGCGGCGCCCGGTGACCCCAGCGGCTCTGGCCCAGGCCGAGCGGCGCCCGGCTGCCCCAGCGGCTCCGGCCCAGCTCGGGCCCCAGCACCCCCAGCCCAGACCCGGCCCGGCTCGGGCCCCAGCAGCGCCGGCCCGGCTCGGGCCCCAGCACCCTCGGCCCGGCTCGGGCCCCAGCACCCTCGGCCCGGCTCGGGCCCCAGCACCCCCGGCCCGGACCCGGCCCGGCTCGGGCCCCAGCACCCCCGGCCCGGACCCGGCCCGGCTCGGGCCCCAGCAGCGCCGGCCGAGCACCTCTGGCCCGGCCCCAAGCCCCGCAACCCCGGCCGGAGCGCAGCCCGATTCCTGGGCTCTTTAAAGCCGGCCCTGGTCAGGGGACAGGGAGTGGGGGTTGGATGGGTCGGGAGTTTGGGGGGGGGCTGTCAGGGGGGCAAGGGTGTGGAGAGGGGTTGGGACAGTCAGGGACAGGGAACAGGGGGGGTTAGATGGGTCTGGGGTTCTGGGGGAGCTGTCAGGGGGCAGGGGTTTGGAGAGGGGTCGAGGCAGGCAGGTAGCAGAGGGGGTTGGATGGGTCAGGAGTTCTGGGGGTCCTGTCGGGGGCGGGGAGCAGTTGGATAGGGCATGGGAGTCCCCGGGGGTCTGTCTGGGGGCGGGGGTATGAATATGGGGTGGGGGTGTGGATAAGGGTCGGGGCAGTCAGGGGACAGGTAGGGTCGTAGGGCGTTCTCAGGAGGGGGCAGTCAGGGGACAAGAAGCAGGGCGGCTTAGATAAGTGGTGGGGTCCTAGGGGGCAGTTAGTGGCAGGGGTCCCAGGAGGGGGCAGTCAGGGGACAAGGAGCGGGGGGGGTTGGAGGTTCTGAGGGGGGCAATCGGGGTGGGAAGTGGGAGGGAGTGGATGGGGGTGGGGCAGGGGCGGGGCTAGAGCGGGGCTTCTCCCCCCCCAGTGTCCTCTTTTTTGCTTGTGGAAATATGGTAACCCTATATGTTAAATATCAGTCTCTAGAAAGTGTTTTTCACTTTTATTTGCTTGTAACCATGTCTTACTATACCCTTTACACTTGAACTCACTTAAAATCCTAATTCCTGTTGTTAATAAATTTATTTTACTTTTAATCTAAACCAATCAAGTGCTGTGCTTGAACTGAAATGATTGTTAACTCCAAAGTGATAAACTGTGCATTTTGTTTCTTTAGAGTAGCAAATGAACCTTCTTATTCCTCTGAATGGTCCAGGGCAGGACTGGACATTACAGAGCCCAACATTTGGGGAAAATTCAGGACTGGAGGATGTTGGGGGTCATCTTACCAGGTGTAACCAAAAAAGCTGGTGGAAATCAGTGTGGCTGAGTCAGAGTGCATGCTTGTATGCTGGCTGGGAGCATTCAAACAAGGGAGTTGCAGTAGCATAGCATTTTAAGGCACCCAGGGCTACAAGGCAGCTGATGATACCACCCCTCACTGGTCTGGATCACACCCTGAAATGTGACAGGTACTGACTGGGAAAAGATGTAAGAAGGCAAAGAAGAGCCTTTGCGAGAAGCAAGTTCTGAAGAGAAGGGTTTTAGGTTTTTTTTTTTATTAGTCTTTTCAATAGGATGTGACACCTTCCATGTTTACTTTGATCTGCATAGTTTTGATTAGTTTGTATTCATGGAATAAGACATTTCTTCATGTATAACAGTGAAGCAGCTGTACATTTGCAAATCCTATAGAGAAGTATGGAATGTGTGTGAAATCTGAAGAATTCTTAAGGCAGTGGATTCGTTTATATAACTTGCATTTTCTTCTGTGAGTGTAGAAGCAGCTGTGTTTGTTGGGTACAATCTGGGGAAGATCAGGTGTGGAGAGATTAGGGCAGGTGCTCAAAGTTTCGCACTTATTTAGCCATCTCTTATGTCATGTACATCTTGTACATGGTAGGTTGCAGGGCTGCTACTAGCAGGTCAGGCGTCTGTACCAGATATGGATACAGAACTTTCGTGTCAGAGATACACACCATATGTGTTCATTGTAACATCCTTTAATGCACTGTCAGGTATGGCTGAGGTTAGCATAAATAAGGTTTGCTACACACAGTGCCACCTCGTCACTGAATAATATAATACAGGTTAGCATTCCATCACACCCTTCTACACCTTATGCAGTCATTTACACCAGCACAAAGTGAATGTAAAATGCTATTGCTGTGGTGAAGTAAGCCCCTAGAGTCCTCCTTCATTCCCTCCACCAATCCTTTCTCTTGCACAGGCTATGCTTAATAATCATAAAATAGTCTATAACGGTCATTGCATCAGAGTGGTTTGGAACTAAAACTGGAGAGGAATGCTAGGATTTCCAAGTAATAAAATATGCAGAACCTACTGGATACAGACATTTGATTGAACTGCATGTGTGTGCTTTGTCTGCTTGTTCCCAGATTCCAAAGCCAGAAAGAACTATTGTGGTCATCTAGTCTGTCCTCCTGCTTAACACAGGCCAGTGTACTTCCCCAAAATAATTCCTTTTGAACTAAAGCATATCTTTAAAAAAATCCAATCTTGATTTAAAAATTGGCAGTGATGGAGAATTCACCACAACCCTTGGTAAATTGTTCCACTGATTGATTACTTTCACTGTTAAAAATGTATGCATTATTTCCAGTCTGAATTTGTCTAGCTTTGACTTCCAGCCATTGGCTTGTGCTATATCTGTCTCTGCTAGACTGAAGAGCCCATTATCAAATATTTGTTCCCCATGTAGGTACTCATAGACTGTAATCATATCACCCTTTAACCTTCTCTTTGTTAAGCTAAATAGATTGAGCTTCTTGAGTTGAACACTACAAGGCAAGTTTTCTAATCCTTTCATCATTCTTGTAGTTCTTCTCTGAACCCTCTCCAATTTTTCAACATCCTTCTTGAGTTAACTCCAGAACTGGACACAATATTCCAGCAACAGCCCCACCAGTGGCAAATACAGAGGTAAAATAACCACTCTATTCCTAACTGAGGCTACGTCCTCACTACGGTGGGGGGGAGGGTCGATTTAAGATACGCAAATTCAGCTACACTAATAGCGTAGCTGAATTCGACGTATCCGAGCCGACTTACCCCGCTGTGAGGACGGCGGCAAATCGACCTCCGCGGCTTCCCCATCGACGGCGCTTACTCTTACCTGCGCTGGTGGAGTACAAGCGTCGATTTGGGGATCAATTGTCGCATCCCGACAAGACGCAATAATTTGATCCCCGAGAGATCGATTTCTACCTGCCGATTCAGGCGGGTAGTGAAGACGTAGCCTGAGATTGCCCTGTTTATGCAGCCCAGGATTGCATTAGCTCTTTTGGTCACAGCATCACACTGGGAGCTCACGTTCTGCTGATTATCCACCACAATCCCCCAATCTTTATCAGAATCATGACTTCCCACAGGATACAGTATGGTAGCCAGTAAGTATGGCCTACATTCTATGGTCCTAGATATATTCATTCATTCACCCCCGCTTCCTCCCTGGGATCTCAGGCCTGGGGCAGCGCTGGTGGCTCCTCCCCGGCTCCAGGCACCAGCTTAACAAGCAGGTGCTTGGGGCGGCCAAGGGAGAGGGGCGGCACCTGCGGCAATTTGGGGGCGGCAGGTCCCTCACTCCCTCTAGGAGCGAAGGACCTGCCGCTGAACTGCCGCCGCCGATCGCGGCTTTTTTTTTTTTTTCCAATTGCCAATTTTTTATTTTTTTTTTTGCTTGGGGCGGCAGAAATGCTGGAGCCGGCCCTGCTCCCCCGACACCTCATGCGCCCGTCCCGGCCCCGCCATTATTCAAATGTGGAGGCCGGGGAGCATGGGGTTCCCAGACCAGGCAGGGCAGGAGGCAGCACTGGCACCCAGTGGACACCCCGACCAGTGGGTGCTCCTTGCTCCAGGTAAGCCCCCTTGGCACGGGCCCTGCGGAACAACTAAAGTCCCTTCGTCCCATCCCCCCCACCAGCGCCCTTTGGGGAGACCCAGTGCCCCCTGCCCTGCCCCATCCCCCCACCAGCACCCCTGGATGGAGACCCAGTGCCCCCTGCCCCATCCCCCCCACCAGCACCCTTGGAGGACACTGGACCTCCCCCAGTTTCCCCCGCCCTAGCCCCCCACCAGCACCTCTGGTCTAGGGAGGGATGTGGGTTGGGTCCAGTTCAGGGGGTTCAGACTGGTGAGGGATGTGGGTTGGGTCCAGTTTGGTCTGGGGAGGGATGCGGGTTGGGTCTGATTTGGAGGGTTGGCCTGGTCTTTTGGGGGCACAGCTAGTCCTGATCCTAGTCTCTGTGCCTCTCTACCTGGGGGAAGGACTAACAAGACTAGTATGAATAATGACACTGTAAATAAAATGTATTAAAGTTTTTAATATTTTTTATTCTTAAAATGTTTTAAACAGTGTGACCGGGGTCCTAGTGGGGAGCCAGCTGTGGTCACTCAATTAGGGTGAACCCCAAAGAATGGGGCAGCCAAACCCCAAAAAGTTGGTGGATATTACTAAGCCAGCATAAAACAGCTTCTTTATTACCGTACTGGTTACTCAGAAGTCCAACCAACACAGTTCCCTTGAAGTGATCCAGCCTCAGGCCTCCATACAGGTACCCATGTCAAATATAATGATTTCTGAAAATCTTATTTCATCATATAAAAGAAAAGGTTCTACTAATCCCAAAGGATCAGACACATTACTTCCCAGGTTAATGAATGTTTCAGATGTTGCCCAAATACACGCTACAGCCAATTCTGATTAACTAAACTAAAATTTATTAAAAAACAAAAGAGAGAGAACATGGTTAAAAGATCAATATACGTACAGACATGAGTTCAATCCATTGAGGTTCAGATTCATAGCAGAGATGCTGAGCTTTGTAGTTGCAAAGAGTTCCTTTAGAATTCAGTTCATAGGTCATAGTCCAATGTCCAAATATCACATTTGGGGAGTACCAGCATAACTGGGACCTCAGTCTTGCGACTCAAACTTCCCCTGATGAAGCCTGAGCAGACCTGAGATGACAGAATCAGGACCCAAGGATCTTTTATACAATTTCATGTCTTTTGACAAGTTGGAATTTCCTCGGGGGGACAAAAGGTCATTAGGATGACTTTGAAGGAGGTCCATCACCAGTACTTAGCGATACAAATTAACATAAGGCCATTTGCTTGTTCCACCATCATTCACAGTACATTTCAAAGAGAGATGAATACTGAGATATCCC
Source organism: Emys orbicularis (assembly GCF_028017835.1). Lineage (NCBI taxonomy): Eukaryota > Metazoa > Chordata > Testudines > Emydidae > Emys > Emys orbicularis. The sequence continues at coordinate 46,318,064 of NC_088684.1, read as the reverse complement.
GTGTTTACAATTCATTTAAATGATAGGCTGTTCTTTTGACCTCTGAATTATCAGAATACAGCATAGACAGGGACTGTTGGTTACATTGTCCACCCTACACATACATATGTAAATACATAAAAACACAAACATTATCTCCCCACATGTCTTCTCTGGGTTTCTTATTTTGCAGGATATTTAACCCTTTCTAGCCATGCATCACAAACAGTTTTTAAATTCGCCCCAATTTCATACAGAAATGTAATTCAAGCCCTGGTAGTTCATATGAGAAATGTGAAGGATGAGAGAGTGTGGTGGTTCCCTTTTAGTGGGAGCAGCACATGGCTGGTGTTTTGGCCAGCTTCAGATTGTGTTAGCTGTTTTTACCCACACACTCTCTCTCACACACAGTCTCCCTCACACAGTCCCCACAACACACACACCAGGGTATACCTGCATCTAGGTCACTTCCCCACCTGGGTGGTGCTGTGAGGCATCAGGAGCTGCTGCTCTCATGCCCTCTCCTTAGGCATCCCAGGTGAGGAAAGTGACCTGGATGCAGGGAGCCCCGATGTTGCTCCTCGCTCTCCCCTCACAGCCCCCAGAGGAGCAGCAGTCGGGGGGGGAGGGGGAGAGACCGAGCAGCAATGGCAGCTGCTTCATCGGTAGTGCAAGTAGGGTGGTACAGTACGCCATACCAGCAAGATATTTATAGTTGGTACGGCGTACCAGAAAGAAGAGCAGCAGAATGTGGGGTCACTGGGCAGCCTCGTGCCAGCAGCCCCTCGGGCGCAGCTGTACTGCCCCCAACCCTTCCACGCAGGGTCTCCCCCATCTGTACAGCAGCCCCGCTGGAGGACAGGGCTGGGGGCGGTACAGCCATGCCGGAGGAGCTGCAGGCCTGAGGCCGTCCGGTGGCCCCATGTTCTGCTCCTTTCCTCACTGTGGTTCCCACAGCAGGGAAAGGAGCAGAACCCCCAGCCCCACCCCCTGCCCTTCCACAGAGCTGTGTCTCCTCCGGCTCCCAGCAGCAGCATCGCAGGAGGACATGGCTGGGGGCGGGGATGGGGGCAGTACAGCTGCTGGAGGAGCTACCGGCGTTCTGTTCCTTTCCCCGCTGCGGTGCCCAGGAAAGCACTGAGCTGGAGTCTGCAAAACATGAGTGGAAGTTTCATAAGAGAGGGGTTTGGTTCTGTTTAGCTCTAGAAATGGGCAACTGTTTTGTATAGAGGATGGAGGGCTTACTTTGACACATCTTGTTATAGCTCCATTACTTTTCAATCTGAGTAGATTTGAAGCCTGGATTTAAGAGAATAAAGGTTATGATATGCCACATTGTCAGAGTAAGGCATCAGTTAAGTAATCTGACAGAATGAAAGAAAGGGACTATTATTCTTTCATCACCAGATACAAGATTAGTCCTACAGCTTCAAATTCAAACTTACACCTGCAGATACATTTTTTATGATTCAACAAAAATCGAAAGAGATCAGTCTTCAAGAGGTTGAAGTTTTCACATAAGTCTCAAAAATGTTTCTCTTTAGCATTCAGTACGAATCATTCAGAAACATCAGAAGTCTATTCACCTCAGGATGCCTTGTATCTTTTTAGCAAAGTAAAACAAATCAATTAAAGTCTTTGTGCCACACAATTTTATTCTGGCTATCCTAGTTTAATTTGACATGCTCTTGTTTTAATCAGATTTTCTCAGAAGGTACATTAACCTCTGCCCTCTAGAAAGCATTGGCTCTCAACAGCATCTGATAGGCATTTGATATGAATCCATAAATTTGCCACAGCACTGCACCCAGGCATTCAGTGTAGTCTTTAGAAACAATGACAATACAGCCTTTGAGAGTGATTCTTTTCTCTTTGTTTGTGGGAGGGAGGACCAGAAAAGTGTACATTAGCAGTCCATAGAAAAGAGAATGGCTCTCAGACATTACACTTCCCCACATCATTATTACAAACACTGACTGTGACAAGGTCCCTGGGATGGACCATTGAGAATGCCACACTCAGGGCAGACTTCAAGAAACAGGGCAGACAATCCCCCAAAACTGGTAGTTTATGCTATAATTAGATTCACCAAGCCAGTAACAAAGGAGCTTCTGTAGCACCACACTGGTTAACAAGAAGCCAAACACAGTCCCCTTTAGGCATCCCAGCCTTTGGCTCTCATCCAGACAAACAGGTTTAATATAGTGAGAGGTTACTGAAAACCCAATTCACCATATATGGGGTTCTAGTAATCCCAAAGGATCAGACACTTACCTCCAGGTCAATATGTATGTCAGATCTTACCCAAATACCACACTATCAGCCAATTCTTAGTAAATTAACTAAAGATTTTATTAATAAAAGAAAAGAAGAGCATTATAAATTATTAATAGATCATATACATAGAAATGATTGCAAAGTTCTTATATCAGGTTTGTAGCAGTGATGGAATAGACTGCTGGCTTGCAAAAGTCAGTCTGGTAACTTTCAAAAGATTGGAAGGTCCTCAGTCCATTGTTCAAAATACTCCTTTTAGATGTAAATCCACAGTCCAGAGAATTGGAGCAGGAATGAGGCAAAATGGAGATGTCTCAGGTGTTTTTTATATCCTCTGCCATGTGCATGGAAATTTACTGTTCCAAACAAAGCCCACAGCTCCTGTGTATAGAAAGTTACTGACAAAGATGGAGTCTGAGGTCACAAGTCCACATCACATGCCCTTACATGTTTTGCTGAATCACAAGGGTGACCATTGGCTCCTTGCTGTCTGAGGCATCCCCAGGAAGACTCATTGAAGGGTTGATATCCCTTAATGGCCCATCACCAACTGAATGGTCCATTCACAATTGAATGGTTCATCCACACTCAGCTGGCTAGATAGGATGTAAACTACCTTGTGGGTGTCACCCAAGAATAAAACACATTTGAGATACAAATACATTGCAAATATTAATAACTTCAGACACAAAGTTGATACATGCATATAAAGAGGATTATCATACCTAGCAGATTACAATTTTTCCATTGACACCTTACATGATATACTTTGTGTCAAATTTAGTGCAATTGTGCAACAGTGGCTGCAACAATGATATAAATTGTCATCTTCCTTTTCATGCAGCATCACACAGGCCCAACAACCAGACTCTGGTGTGAAAGCGCTAATTTATTTCTGGAAATACAAAAAGCAGTACAGTGACTGGGGGGAAGTCACATAAGCATGAATGAGCTGTTAACCTGTGACTTGAGCTACCCAATCATGAAATGTTCAGTGAACATTGTATCAACTTCATAAGTGTTATATATACACCTGTGTGGGCTACAGGAGAGTTACCAGCATTTCCTGAAGGAACTAAAGGCACTGATGGCAATTAATATAAATCCCTACGTTGGTAAACAAGTGTGGAGAAGCCACACACACCAACACCCTTGAGGGAAACAGCATATCCAGAAGGCATCTACCAAACCAAGGACTGAGAATAGTATGAAGTGGCCAGCTTGTCACAGGGGAGAGATCACTCTCACCAAAGGCAAGAACTGACTGCAATGGAAGATCCTGCTGAAAGTGTTTAAGGACTTTGAGACCTCCACAGGTCCTACTTAGTAGACAGATATTACCTGATAAGCATGTGAGTGAGGTGTTTATTGTTTTTGATGTTTTCTCTGTAATGCTTTTGTTCAGAAAAAAATACTATTGTGCTTTCTGAAGGCTGGCTAGTTACTGGTTAACTCCATCATTGCCCCTGAGAGAACACTGCAGGTGCTGAACTAAAGTCCAAATTGCTAAGGTGATTACAGTGAATTACAGGAAGCATTGCAGCCTAAATCTACAGTCTGGAGAGTGAGGAACACTGCTTCCTGCCCCAAGAAAAGGTGCTGATTAGATGCTTGTGACCTAAATGGGGTGCCCTCAAGGAGGCCATGAAGGCGTAAGAGGTGTAGTTACCTAGAGAATTGTAGTAAAGGGCTACAGATGCCCTGTGGAAATGAATTTAGTACATCCACACACCTCCTGGACAGAGGCAGAGCAGTGCAAACACAGGAAGAACACCCTGACTCCATTCAAGACACATTTATGTTTTACTCATTTCTTCTGTGACCGTTGTTGCAAAAAGCCTTTTTGTTCCAATTTTTCAACAAACAAAAAATGTCTGCCATGTGGAAACTCTCCTTATTTTCTGTTGAAAACTAAATGCTAATTGTGATCAGTGAGATGGGGAAGGAAGATGAAGCCAATGAGAAAACCATTCTGGGGGTAGTTTTGTTTTTTTGTAGGAAAATAATGACAGGACTGGTCAACCCACTCTACACAAAATGAGTAACACATCCTCCTCTTCAGCTTTATTTTACTCTGATAAGGTCTAAACCTAAGTTCTTCCTTGGTTTTTCTCAGACAAAAAAACAAACATTAACTTTCAACCAGTGTACCCAAGTAATGACTGAGGCGAGACCTCATGATTTGGCCCATCATGCATTTACAGTAAATAGAATCATAGAATATTAGGGTTGGAAGAGACCTCAGGAGGTCATCTAGTCCAATCCCCTACTCAAAGCAGGACCAACACCAACTAAATCATCCCAGCCATGGCTTTGTCAAGCCGGGCCTTAAAAACCTCTAAGGATGGAGATTCCACCACCTCGCTAGGTAACCCATTCCAGTGCTTCACCACCCTCCTAGTGAAATAGTATTTCCTAATATCTAACCTAGACCTCCCCCACTGCAACTTGAGACCATTGCTTCTTGTTTTGTCATCTGTCACCACTATGAACAACCTAGCTCCATCCTCTTTGGAACCCCCCTTCAGGTAGTTGAAGGCTGCTATCAAATCCCCCTTCACTCTTCTCTTCTGCAGACTAAATAGCCCTAGTTCCCTCAGCCTCTCCTCATAAGTCATGTGCCCCATCCCCCTAATGATTTTCGTTGCCCTCCGCTGGACTCTCTCCAATTTGCCCACATCCCTTCTGTAGTGGGGGGACCAAAACTGGACGCAATACTCCAGGTGTGGCCTCACCAGTACCGAATAGAGGGGAATAATCACTTCCCTCCATCTACTGGCAATGCTCCTACTAATACAGCCCAATATGCCATTGGCCTTCTTGGCAATAACACAAAATAACACAAAACAAGAGCATAACTTTATGGTCAGGCACAAGTCTGTCTAATTTTTTTCATCCTCATCATGTCTTCTATTGTACTCTTAATTGTTGCCAAAGAAGAAATCAGGGAGACTTTGAGAAACATTGAAGAAAAGGAAGTGCTGGTCAACATGCCTGCATCCGGTAACCAGTCCAATCTTAGCTCAGATAAGCAGGTCACCCCAGGTGAAATCTATGGAACTACTTACAGGAGTAAGGCCTACAGAATTGGACCTTAAGAATTCTGTTCCAATAAGTACTGACTGGTCGGGAAATTTAGATGCAGGCTTTCAATGCTTAACAAATCTACCCATATTTAATTTCCCCAGAAAATTTGGAAGTAAAGGCTACTTCTCTGATTTTGTTACCAACTAAACATTTTTTTTTAATTTCTAAGTGAAAAGTAACTCTGCCTTCCTTGTTAGTGGTTCCTCACTCTCAAAAGGTGATTAAAAATACACACACACTTTTGTTTATATTTACTATTGAACCAATAAATGTGGGCCAAATGTTTTTCCACTACTGCTGTTGCAGCTGTTTTCTCAGATTGTCTTCCAAAATTATACTATTTTTTTCAGTGTTTACAGACAGTATAAGACTCTCAAAACTTTACTTTCTGGACCTCACATTCTAAACCTGACACGAAAGTGGAGGGTAATGACCCCTGGACTGTTCTGATTGCAAGAGTATCTGTACAGTGTGGAGGTTTGGATTTTAAAAAACAACAACAACAACAACAACCTTAAAGCTTAAGCTTCCAGTTCTGCCAAGCTCATATTCTGCTTAGATCCAGTACTTGTCAGGGCTTTTGCCAATGTGACAGCTGTGATGTCTCTTTAGTTTTCAAATTAGCTTTTCCAATCCAGCTTGCCCAGTTTCTCTCTGCTTTCGTCAAGACCAAGGTCTGTAGAAAAACAGCAGATAACTAAACATACATATATTGTTCATGGAACCATTTGGGGTTTTTATTGTATTTATACAATATTGGAGCCCCTCTTCCAACTGCAAGAATCCCCTGCCCCATTTTTCCTTACTTCTACCATCCTCATAGCCCTGTGTCATGATGATCATCCTGCAGGCTAAGGATGGAGACATTAACATCACACAAACCTGCTAGAGGGGTAAGTTTGGAGTTGCATAAGTTACTTCCTGTCATAAGCACCAAAGGCATTTCTTTCACTGTAAGATATCAAAGTCAAGTGTTGAATTTGAATCCTCCTCCCTGGTTGAAAGTTGTGCTACTGCCAAATAGCTAGGTCATCTTGGGAAGCTCTTTTGCTAAGCAGTATTCACTCTATATAATAGTTTTCTATTTACAGTCACTTAGTAAATGTGACAGAAGGAAGCTGTCATTGACTGAAGAGTAGATAAGACTGTCCAATAGGGTGACCAGACAGCAAGTGTGAAAAATCAGGACAGGGGGTGGGGGGTAATAGGAGCCTATATAAGAAAAAGACCCAAAAATCGGGACTGTCCCTATAAAATCGGGACATCTGGTCACCCTACTGTCCAATAACAGGGAAAAGCAGCAAAATAATCTTTGTTATGTGCTATCCAGGCTCAAAAATCCTATTGTTCAAAACAATACGGTACTACCCTTCTCACAACCATTTCGTTTAAAAATGTTATATTGATCTAGATAGAGGTAGAATGAAACAATCACAGAGATATTGGGAGTGATGGAGCTGTGCACAGCCTTGAAAGCAAAGATAAGGAGCTTAACATTTATGCCTTAGGAAAGAAGAAACCAATGATGGGATGGGACTAAATGAGGAGGACGAGGTGACGGGGTCAGAATATTTTATTTCCAATGCTATCTTAACAATGTGATCCCCACTGATGCTGGTAAGTGCAATGTCATAAAATCCCCACACACCACTTGGAAAATTTAAGGATAATTGTTCACTCTAATTATCAGTGTAATCTAATTAGAGATGTGCAGCTGAATTTAAGTGGTATGATTATCGTCAGAAAGTACCTGTAAAAAAACAGTATCTTCATATTCAACATACCTTCCTGCCCTCTGCCTTCCCATATATCTTTGGGGCAGATTTGCTTATTTTGCAGACAAAAGAAAGTTTTTACTTGTATTCTTAAAGCTGCAGAGATAATGGAACTAGCCAGTATGTGAAAGAATGAGGTGAATTCTATTCTGGCTCATGTACTATTAACAAAATTGTCAGCTAAATTGTAAATGCAGATCCTTTAACTGGTGATGATGCAAGAGACAGAAGGCTCACAGCTGGATTTTCAGGTCCCAGACTGTGGAGCTGATTCGGATTGCATACAGAACTCTAACTCCCCTGGCTTCTGTGGAGATTCTCCTGATTTACACCAGCCTAAATGAGGAAGGTCAGGTCCTGAATTTGCAGCACTGGCACTTAAGAAAATAGAAGTGAGAAGTGAAGTTGGCACTAACAGTATAAATCTGGAGTAACTTCAATGTAACACTCATGTAACTGAGAAGATAAAACTTGACAAACGTTTGGGGGAATGTTATGTATAAATTGAGCATATTGATGTGAAAATCATTATGTCATTTAGATTCCCGTGATGTCAGAGACACTTTTCAGAACAGAACTGATTTTTCATAAGCTTGGTTAATTAGTACTGAATTTCATTATTAAGCTAACTTTACAGGTCAGGTCATTGTGGTTGTTTGTCCATGTATCTGTTGAGCAATGTATGCCAAGAAACATCCTGCAAATAGATTTCAACAGCACTGGTCTCTTTACTATGAACCATTGTAGATGCCAGTATTCTAATTAACTCATTCAATGATCAAATCAACAGCTAAATATACCTACTATGCCTCTCACAATATTTTTACCTTTTATTTTTGGACTGCTATTATAGTTGCTATTCTCCAGTCTCCACTAAGTAACCTCTGGGCCAATATCTGATCTCATGTGCACCAGTAGAAATAATACCAATTTAATTACTCCGGGTTTACATCTGCATACATGAGAAAAGAATTTGACCCATTTGCCAATCAGAGCTCTGGTTTAAACTTAAAATGTAAATTGACCACTCTACATCACTCCACTCACACTCCTGAGTGCCATAGTTAAGCCAACCTAACCCTCAGTGTAGACACAGCTAGGTAGAGGGAAGAATTTTCTGTTGACCTAGCTACCACCACTCTGGGAGGCTGATTATCTACATCGATGAAAAAAACCTTCCATCACTGTAGAAAGCATCTACACTGTAGTGCTACAGCAGCATAGCTACTGTGCCACTGTAGTGCCCAGGTAGTGCCAGTGTAAACATGCCCTTAGAATTTGGTTCTAAAAGTTAAGGTAGCATCAATTACTACTTTCCAACTAGCTGGTAAATTCATTTCCAGATGCATGATTAAATATTTAGAGCTGATTTAAACTTGGAGTTTATGTTCCACAGGAAATTCTAACATTTCAACATTTATTTTTGTCCCAAATTGGAATGAAAACAAAATAATGTTGACATTTTCTACAAAACAAAATTCTGGAAAAAAAATTGTTTTGGGTCCATCAAAATGTTTTGGTCCAACGAAATGGAAACTTTTAATTTTATATTAGGATATATCACATAAAATTGAAATGACAAGTTGTTTTGAAACAGAAAATTGAAACATTCCTTTCAGAAAAAATTGAAATGGAGCATTTCAGCCTTATATAAATGCTTTTTTCAATTTTGGTCTCAAAATTTTAATTGAAATCAACGGATATAGATTTAGATTTTGACAAAATGCTATTTTTCTGATGGAAAAACATTTTGAATGCACAAAATTTTCCCCTTCCTCTGTATTTTTTTTAAATTTGCTTTCTTTTGCCTATGATTATGGCACATTCATCTGCTAGTGCAATAGTGTATTACAGCAACAGACTTGCCAACTCTATTGTGTAAGGTTTTTTTAAAATATATTGTTACCCCTTTTTGACCCAAGTAGTTAGTAAAATTTTGGGGCTATGTAGGTTGTTCCAGTGAGGAGGAAAAATTGCTAATGAAGTCTAGTATGTTCTCTGCCGCAATCTTATTTATTTACAAGGAATGTAAAAAGTCTTGCTTCTCTGAACACAGGAAGAATAAAAAATAACACCACCATCAACAAAAACAGGATAACTTCTTTACTTACTGCACCAATCCTTTCTAGCCAGAACCAGACCCAGAATCCCCCTCTCTAGCTTCTTCCAGGATCATGCACAATGCTTGTCCAGGCCCTGTATGCCTTCGGCACGCATGCGTGCACACACACACAAAACAGTTCTACCAATCAAAACCTCAGCACCTACGTTTTAAAATCCTTGTGTTACATGATTCAGCATCTACTCAGCATTTCCACGTGCCTGTGATTTTGGTGCTATTGCTGTTGTTTCAGCCTCCTGAGTATAAAGCTTTCTTTACATTTATCCCGACTGAAAGGCGACGGTTACATCTGATCCATAACAATGTTTTGCCCAAACCTTAAGGATATTATAAGGCTCACCAAACAAGTAACATTATTTAACCAATCATATCAGTAAGAGCAGCGGTTCTAGTTTTGTATCCTTTTGATCACTTCTGGAGAACAGAAGGGTCTCATTTAGTTAGCACTCAATTCAAAGAAATGGGTGGATTAGGAAAAGAAGCTTAACGAAAACTCAGAGTAGGAGCAGCGGATTGGAAACCGAACAGCACAGAGTATCTCAATTAACAGGAAAAGCTTTTCAAAGTATCAACATTGTAGCGAGCTGTTGAAAAAAATAATTGGTTCTCTTTTGAGTACCATGGAATTAGAGAGAGAGGATGAAGAAGTATTAGTGAAATTCCACAACAGATTTATATCAGTCTTTGCTAATGGCTGGAGATTTCTTTCATTGTGAGATCATATTTTTAGAAGACAATAAAAAGCAATAGCAATTAATGTCTTCAGCCACATGTGCAGGCTGAAACCTAGATGCTGGTTGCTAAAGCAAAAGACTTGGGAAATGTAAGCTGCCAAAGGTGTCCTGTCCAGTGGCAAAAGTATGGCAAGCAGCTGTGGACAGATACTGACAAAAAAAGCTGACTCAGATCAAAATGGAGGAGGAAAGTGAGCATAAGAAGAAGTGCCAAGGCAAGAAGCTGGGGGCTTGATTTTCAGTATTTGGAGGCATGTGTTTATCAAATGTGCACATGGAAATCTGAGATGTGGTTGGATGCACATATGGCTAGATAGAACGAACACACCCTTTGCAAGTGCAAATACCACTGCTTACATACATAAAATTAACACATATGGCAAATGATTGCTGAATAGTAGTGTGACATAAAATGGAGGCCAGTGTATTTAATCCATGCACATGGCAGACATGAAATAATGTGTGTTGTCATTTAGGAGATGAGGGAATGCACAGTTGTTCCCCGATATCCCCAATAGCCCTGCTACTTAGGCAATTAAATAAGCCAGATAAGCCACAGCCTTTCCAATTAGGTTTATGTTCATACACAAATACTTGATGGTGACAAGATAAACCTGAATATGAAGCCGCCTAGGTGGCCAGTACAATCGGGATTTTATCTTTTTCATTTCTCATTCATGCAAGCTGCAAGGAATTTGCAAATCTGGGGTCCACACACACAGCCGTATTTAATGCTCCTTCTCAAGAGCGGTCAGAAAAGATTTAATATGCCTCCTGTGATCTCTCTTTCCCTATAACGCTCCCCCACTCTCTGTGATTTCTTGTCACAGATCAGGGAACAGAAACACAGCATGACTTGGGGCCCAGTAACAGTGTGAATTGTGAACAGGAAATACTGATAGTGGACAGTTCAGAAACAACCAACAGGCTAACCTGTGTTTGCACAAATGGTTTATCAAATAATTAAAACTAGCAATATAATTAGTAAAGCTCATAACTTGGCTGTGGATAATCAGCAAACTGAAAATGGTCTTGATTTAACCTAAATTAATTTGTTGCCCAGCTCTACAGACAGGACAGTTGGAACTGGGAAACTGTTCTCAGCCTTTCCTCTTGCACGGTCAGCACAGTGGCCAGCCACCAGGAAAGCCTCAACAATCTCCAGAGTGCCGGGGCTACTCTCTGCTATGTAGCATCCCCTCTGCACTGGCCAGTTCCATTCAGAGAGCTCCTGGACTACAATCAGAGGAACTGGGTGGACCCCGTGGTGCTTAGCCAGCGCATGGGGCTGTGCACCCCATGCATCCCCTGTTGTGTGCTCCTGTTTTCCTCAAGCAGGAGGGTGCTCCCCACCCACCTCTCACCCCGGCCTTCCAGACGTCAGCATCGGGGCCTTCCCTGCAAATCTCCCCAGTCACCCTCGACGCACAACCTCAGTCAGCTGACCACCAGACAGCTGGTCCACCTCCGAACCAGGCCCAGGAAACATTTGGACAGGCTCGTACTTTGCACTATTCACTTCCTCACCATCATGTCCCACCCTGATACCAAGTGGTGGGACCTGTTGCCACCTTAAGAGGTTATTAATATCACTGTAAAATGCATGTGTTAACCTTATATGGGAAGTTATGGATTCCCTTTGTATGATGTTTAAGACATGTGTAACATGTTTAGAACAAGACAGCCTAGCCGAGGTAAAGGTGACAAACAGGTCTGGCCTAGACAAAAGAATGGGGCTTTACCTCAACTTATATACTAGCAGTAAAAGCCATTGAGCTAAACCAGTGGGGGTTCTCCTGTTCCTGAACTGAGAGACAGAGAATTAACATGGCTCCTACACCCCAAGGAGACACAGGAGACTGAGTCCCCAGGAAGCCATCCTAACTTGTAAGACAAAGGTAATCCCTTTGAGGAATATAAGGAACTGTAGTGGGGTGGTCACCCCACTCCTGCCCTGAAGGGCTTAAAACAGCCCTGGGAGAGGGCTGTGGCAGGGAAAAGCTAGGCTGGTTGGGGGAAGCAGCCACAGTTGGGGCCATGCCCCAATCAGGGCACAGCTGGCCCTATAAGAGGGCTGAGGGCCAGAAGCTGGGAGAGTCTCTCTCTAGCTGTGGAGAGAGATGGGCTTGGCTGCTTGGGAGCTCAGCAGGGTACCTAGAGTGGAGGAGGGCTGGGGGAAGGCCAGAGGAGCTGGGGTGCTCCAGGCTGGAAAACCCCCAGGCTGCAGGCCTTGCTGAAGGCCGGGAAGGGTATTGGGGTTGCAGAGGTGCAACCCAGGGTAGGCAAAGGCAGCAGGTCCAAACCCCCCTTGCCGATGATGAGTGGTTTACAGACTGCAGTCTGCCCCAGTGAGCGGGGGCTAGATGAAGACTAGCAGTAGCCACTGAGGCAAGGTGAGGATAGAGGGTTGGGGGTTCCCTGGGGAGGGGAGACCCAGAGACTACGGGGGTACTGCAGAGGGCAGAATCCTGATGTAAAGGAGCACCAGGATCTGTGAGGGACATGGGGGGCCAGCAACAGACGAGCCACCGGCCTGCAGAGGGCACTCTGGGCTGGAAAGAGCTAATTCCTGAGACGGCCAGCAGGAGGCGCCATGCCGGTGAGTTGTCACCCCTGCCACAGGAACAGAGAGAGATTCTATCTTTATCCGTCACCTTGAGCAGAAAAAGAAACCATGCTATTTGAGCTCTGTGATGGATCCTGGTCAGTCCAGCCCAGCTGGTAAAAAGTTGGAAAGGAGACCAGGGGTGAGAGAAACCATCTTGAACAAAGACTGAATCTTGTTAGATTAAATTTTAGCCCTTTATATGTGTGTTTTCACTTTTATTTGCATGTAACCATCTCTATCTTTACCTCTTTTACTTGGTATCACTAAATCCATGCTCTTGTGGTGTTAAATTTGTTTTACTTTTACTATAAACCAATTCAGGGCTATGTTTGAAGGGCAACGTGTATTTACTCCAGCTAAATTGCTAAGCTGAGAGATACTGACTCTTTAACAGAGCAGCAAACTTAGGATCTTCTGTGAATGCACAGTGGAAGGAGCTGTGCATTGCACAGAAACATGTCGGAGGAGCTCAGGGGCTGGAGTTCACTGACTGTTACCTGCTAGGCAAGGTTGGGGCCAGGAGAGCGTTGAGGAGGTTGCTGGCGAGAGAGACTGGTGTGGCAGGGTCCCTGCTGACACAGCTGAATCGCCAGCAAAACTTGTCCTTGCTGCAGCAGCAGAGAAGTAACAGTGGCTCACAGTTCTGGATATCCCCAGCAGTGTGTTATAGTTGTCTAATCAGGTGGCAATAGGATAAATCAAACACTTCTTTACTGCAGTGTAGCCATTACAGATTTCCTTATTGCATTTGTTCTAACTAGAGCTTCTTTAGCTTAGCTTTACTGACAAGTCACAGCTACTTACAAGCGAGAGTGCCCCAACTAGGAACCACAGTTTGTCATTTATTAAGGATGCCTATGTTAAACACAACATTATCATCACTGTAGTGAACAAGAATTGTTAATACTGTTTCAGGCACACTTTACTGGAGAATGATTAAAAATATTTGTCCAGTAATTTAAGTTTAAAATATTACAAATGTTGTCAAATGAGTTGTTCACCCATATATTTGTTGATTTATTAGCCTAGTTTTAAAGCTAATACTTTAATAGGAAAAATATTTTAAGATTAGTCAAATTATTTGAGTAATAATAGTCAACCAATTCTAGCTAAGAGCCAGAAGAGGGCATGTTTGCTGAATAAGTGGTGCTGTTGCATTCTGATCAGAAAGAGACTGTAGAAAATTCCCTAAGGCTTTTGGCTAGCCCGTTTGCACAGCAGAAATAAAATATAAATTCGAGATGGAACATTGTTTCTATAGAAGATAAGAATTCAGTTGGAATACTAAAATATGAGTACACAACCTGGGACACTTTATTCTCCAGCACAATGCAATTTGATTTCTGTATCATTTTAGAAGTGACATTGTAATAGAGATTTTTTCAGGAAGAGCAAAATAACAGATCTCCAAGATTAAAGACAAGAGCAGGGTAAATTTATTCTCATTGTGAAAGCCCAAACTCGGAGAATCATCTATTATGGTGGGTTTTTTGGTAATGCTGGAGATGAATCCCACTGAGTTACATTAATGATTTGTGAACAAGGATCATAACAACAAACTACAAATAGTCTAGGCTCTGACTCCTCAGGAGGCCTTTTCTAGAACAGTTTGAGGCAGACTGGTAATGCCGCTTTGGAAAACTTGTACCACTCACACTGTACCTAATCTATAGGTTAATGGAGAACTTCAGTCTCCAGGCTGTCAGTGTGATACTTTTCAGGCGTTCTAAATTCAATTATCGATGTAAAAGTAAGTTTAAAAAAAACAGACATGCCCAGAGGAAAAATGTAACAGTGGAAATGGAGATAAAATGGGCAGGCACTCTGAACTAATAAACATTGAACATCTTCTATTCTCATTTTAGCTCATAGTGTTTTACTTCCTTGTATTTCTTTAACAATGTCTTATTCTGGAACAAAGCTCAGGATCCATGAACCAGATTCTGATCTTATTTATACAGTAAGTCAGAACTTTGGCTCTGATATGGTCCCTTTGTGCTACTCCGGTGGTATATAGGAACTGTAAAGGAATCTTATCCACGCAGCTGTGGCTTCTTTGGAGTGAGGCCATGGGTGACCCAAAGCAGTTGTAAACACCTCTGCATTCCAGCTGTGCCACAGATGTCACTTCTGCTGCACTCTGGCTATCCCTGCTGGGGTAAGAGTTTCTTGAAGGATGCCAGCATTAACAAAAGGATTTTCTGACTCACAAAAGGGCCTACACTGTCCCCAGAAGCTCCAAGGATCACAGGAGTGTTGACGTCATTAGGCCTATATATATGAACCAAAGTTCTTCCATGTTTAAACTCTGTCCTTCCATGTTTAACTCTAATCGGCCTCGAAAGCCAAGGACAGGAATTGGAATGTGTAAATAGCCAGTTACCTATTACGACCTTGCTCATAACCAGGTCCTAAGCAATAATGATGAGGTTTGCATGTTTCTAGCTGGAGGAGGGGTAGTAAACTAAGGGTAAACAGAACCAAATGATTGTTTAGAGGAATGTTACTAACAAGCTAGATTTATAGCCCTAGAATGATTTAACGGCTTAAATGTATGAACATGCCTTCGGTAGAGAAGGGAGGGGGAGTAGAGGTGGGGTGGTAGAGGGGGAGAGAAGGGGGGGCTTAGTTGTAAGGTATAAGAAGAGGGAAACTGTTTTGTTCTGGTGTGCTCGATTTGAGACTTGCCTGTCTCCTTGCACCACTTTGAGATCTCAAATAAACTTTGATTGTTTCTCCACCCCGGTATATTTATTGGCGCGAAGCACGCCGGGCAACGAACCAGCTGTTGCTGTCCTCGGGCCTCTGTGCCTGCAACAGTCTTGGCGTCCCTGGGTGGGCTCGAGGCTGAAATTTAGCCTTGGCCGGACCCCTCTCAGAGGTCGACGGATTGCGGCGACGACCAACGCCCAGAGCTCACCGGTGACTTCATCGGGGGCCTAGGCGGAGACGTGGTTTGTTCGACCCTGGAGGGTACAACGGTGCAACGCGCTCAATTAGTGGAGAAACAGCTGCGGGCGACGGTGCAGAACCGGACCCTTGGATAAGGTAGGAACAGTCCAGTGGGGACTTTACCTGTTTTGACCTGGGGATGCCCAGTGTCTCCCTAGAGTATGGGGCAGGGGCAGAGTACTGCAGGCAGGGCAAGGTGTATGCCCTTAGAATGCATTCTGGTGAACTGGAAAGTGTTTGGATCGGATCCGTTGATTAAAAGTAAACTGAAAATATTCTGTACAGTAGACTGGCCTCAATACCAGCTAGAGGACCAGGAAAGGTGGCCACCGGAGGGATCACTTAATTATAATATGATCCTTCAATTGCTTTTGTTTTGTCAGCGAACGGGTAAATGGAATGAACATATGTATGTACAGTTGTTTATGTTGTTAAGAAATAGGTCAGATCTTTTGCAAAGGTGTAATTTGACTCCGACAGGTTCGGTAGTAACTATTGTTAGTCCCCAGAACCCTCCCCCGGTTGTGATGGCAGAATCGGTGTCCCCTTCGGCTCCAACACCCCCACCATATAAAGACAGGGTGCCTCAGGTCCCAGAGATTGCCCCCTCGGTGGGATTCTATCCATTGATTACTGAGACTCAGATAGCCCGTCATGGAGCAGAAAATCGCCTAGCCACTACAATGCAGGTTTATACCCATGTGCCTTTTAACCCAGTGGGCCTCGCAGCTTTTAAGGCACAGGCAGGGGAATTTTCTACGAATCCAAGCAAGTTTATCTCGGTCTTTGAAGGGTGTCTGGCTAGCCATAAGCCTGACTGGGATGACTGTAATGTCCTTATGCGGACCCTGCTGTCTGAGGTGGAGCGAAATCAGGTTGTGTCTAAGGCACGGGAGGAGGCACAGCATAGACATGAGGCAGATGCAGCAAACGTCCCTGTTGCTGCAGTCCAGGTCCCTACAGCAGACCCCCAGTGGAATCCCAACGTGCCGGCGGATCTCACCCTTCTCACTGTATACAAGGAGCTCCTATTACATGGTCTCCGACACTCAGCTGTCCGACATAACAATTGGGCTAAGCCGTATGAGCTAGTACAGGAGCCAAAAGAGAGTCCGGTTGCTTTTCTGCAGCGTATTCGGGATACCATCAGGCAAACTACTAATGCAAACCCTGATGATCAGGCTACTGAGGCAATTATAAAGGGTATCTTTACCAGCCGTGCTGCCCCTGATATTAAAAGGAAACTGCAGAAAAAGGAGGATTTGATGGGCATGACAATGGCACAGATTCTGGAAACTGCAAACAGGGCTTACAGCCTTAGGGAGGGAGAAAAGGAAAAGAGGCAAGTGAAAATGATGGTTGCAGCAGTACAGGCTGGTGGCAGGGGAAGATTTCAGGAAGGTGGAAGGGGCCGGGGAATGAGAGGACGTGGGCGTGGGCGCCCTGGCTTACAGGAAAGGCGTCTTGGTCGCAATCAGTGTGCCATATGCCGAAAGGAGGGACATTGGAAAAATGAGTGCCCCGAAAGGGAAGGTACCCCTATGATGGCAGCAGAGGATCAAGAATAGGGGTGTCAGGGGAGACGGACTATCCTGCCCCCGGAACCCCGAGTAAAAATGCGGGTGGGAGATTCAGACATAGACTTTTTAATAGACTCTGGAGCTGCACGAACTGCTGTAAACCAACCCCTTCAGCTGCCTGTGGCAGATTCCCTCACTGTGGTGGGAGCCACAGGGAAAGGAACTAAGTGCCCAGTAAATGCCCCAGCGGAATGTGCTTTGGGGAACAGAACTCTATCTCACAGACTGGTTTACCTCCCTGATTGTCCAACGCCACTATTAGGACGGGACCTGCTTTGTCGCTTAGGTGCCACCCTGCATTTCACTCAAGATGAAATAAGTCTCACCTTACCCCCAGAGAATGCCTGGATAATGACACTTGCAATTGAGTCCTCAGCTATGCAAGCCCCAGAGTGGAGTCAGTGGGAGAAGCGGGTTTTTCCTCTGGTATGGGCATCAGGGATCCCAGGAAAGGCAGCCCATCATACTCCTATTATTGTTCAGCTCTTGCCAGGAAAAGGTCCAGTGCGACTCAAGCAGTATCCGATCAAAAGGGAAGCCAGAGAGGGACTGCAGGAGACTATAGACCAGTTCCTAAAGTGCGGGGTACTTCGAGAATGCCAGTCAGCTTGGAACACTCCTATCTTGCCTGTACAAAAGCCCAATGGCACATACCGGCTGGTCCAGGACCTGAGGGCAGTTAATGAGCGGGTTAAGACTCTACACCCCCTTGTTCCAAATCCGTATACATTGTTGGCCTCTATAGGGGGGCAGTACACCCATTTTTCAGTCCTGGATTTAAAGGATGCTTTCTTCACGATTCCGGTTGACCCCCAGTCGCAGGAGATTTTCTCCTTCGAGTGGGAGGACAAAAGGAGGGTTAGAAAGCAGCTCTGCTGGACAGTGCTGGCCCAGGGATTTAAAAATTCCCCCACCCTTTTCAGCCAGGCCCTGGCTAGAGACTTGGAGGAGTGGGACAACGAGGACAAAGTCCTCCTCCTGCAATATGTGGATGACTTGTTAATTGCTGCTGTGGGTCTAACCTCTTGCCTTAAAGCCACTGTGAGCCTCCTGAACTTTGTTGGACTCCGAGGATATCGAGTAGCACAGAGTAAGGCTCAGATTGCTTCCCCAGTGGATGGAATCTGATAATGGAACACACTTCACATCCCAAGTCGTTCAGAAGATATCAGATGCCCTACAGATCCCCTGGAAGCTTCACACGCCATGGCGACCGCAGGCCAGTGGGGTAGTGGAGCGTACAAATCAGACTCTTAAGCGGCACCTCTCAAAGGTTTGCCAAGAGGCTTCCCTTAAGTGGCCTGATGCTTTGCCCCTTGTTTTGCTCCGCATTCGCGCTCTCCCTAAGGGCAGGTTAGGGCTCAGTCCCTTCGAGATTATGTTTGGAAGGGCATGGCCTATGAATGGTACACCGGTTCTGGCAGGGGAGTGGGAAATGGGGTGTGGTTTCTTATCTCAGTACATGTGCTCTCTGTCTGCTGTTCTTTGTTCTCTCCACAGGTATACCAAAGATTTGCAGCCTCTCCCGCTGGATGCCCCGATCCACTCCTTGCAGCCAGGCGATTCCGTACTCGTTCGGACTTGGAAGGACGAGCCCCTCCAAGAGAAGTGGAAGGGACCTCACACCGTCCTGCTGGTCTCCCATACAGCAGCAAAGGTTGAGGGACACAAGAACTGGATTCATCACTCTCGCCTGAAAGCAGTGCCTGCTCCTGAACGGTGGACCGTCCAGCCTGCAGAGAAGACTGCCAGCGACGATCTGGGACTTAAGCTGTTATTCAGGCGACAATAGTGTCTGCTGGGAATGCCCTGTGATCTCTTTGGACAGTCACAGCGCACTCCCCGCGAGACCTCTGAGCGTTGGTTGTGTTTATTTTCACAGGGCCGGCCTAACCTGGTGGCCTGGTCCCTGTTGTTTTTAATCTGCTTGCTATTGGTGATTGTTATTTTGTGGGTATTTGGGGAATTGTGATTGTTAGGCCCTAGGGTCACCTGCCCAATATGAGTTCAGGTCTAGGGTCTGCCACAATGGTGCTCTTTGCCATAGAGACATTCCTCTTGTTATCTCCCGTTTCCCCCCAGGCACATGCGGGATGGAAAGGAATCCCTACTAACTTAGAGACAAACACATATGAGTCCCTGAAGGTTTGCTTTGCCCAAAAGTTTAACCTCTCTAACTGCTGGGTATGCTCCCAAATCCCGCACTATGCTGCAGGGTTACCCTGGAGGGTAGTTCCCCAGAATTGGTCAGATATCTGTTGGGGATGGTTCAGTAGAGGGAAAAATGCCTCGGGTACCCCCTTGTCACAGAACTGTACCATTGAGTCCCAGTATGCGTTAAGGGACGGCCCCTGGAAGCCGCAGGCCAACTCAACGTATATCCCTTCCCCTATTAGGTTGCGGCCAGTGGCCCCTGGTTTGGTGTGCTATCGATAGTTTAAGTCCAGCAATCACACCTGGTTTGCTGGGAATAGCACCTGTCAGTATTATTTATCCCCTGACAGTGACACTTCCATCCCTGTCTATGTTAAAGGCAAATCCAACTCCACCGCCTGGTTCGGATCGTTTAATGACAGACAAACAAATAGGTGGAGTAGCGGTTATAATGGCTTGGTAGGGAATGGCCACTCCTTTTATATTTGTGGTACCTCTGCCTATAAGTGGCTACCGCATCGGTGGTATGGAAGCTGCTACCTAGGATATCTTGCCCCTCCCCTTCGTGTCTTCCCTAAACTGCCCCCTGGCCGCCCTAGGCAGCATAGATCTTTGTATGCCACCCCAGAGCCCATTACAGAAGGAGACAGATTGGGTATGATCTTTCTCCCATCCTATGGGGTGGGACGACTGGCTCAGTTTTATCGTAGGCTCTCTGTGTTTCTCACCAAGTATGCCAATGAGACCTTGGCCATAGAGAAAAGCCTTAACTCAGAGCTTTACCAGCTCCGGTTGCTGTCCCTGCAAAACAGACAGGCCTTAGATTATGTTTTAGCCTCCCAGGGCGGAGTGTGTGTCCTTATTGGGAGTGAATGTTGTACTTATGTCCCAGAAAACTCACAGGACATTAACAAGCACGTCCTGTCAGCCGAACAGACTTTTGAGCAGTGGAAGGCTCAGGAAAGGGAACCCACAGTTTTTGATTCCCTTTGGGGTTGGTTGCCCAACCTAGGAGGACTGGGAAATAGCCTTGTGCGTCTCCTCCTCACAGGTGTGGTACTGTGCCTGGTCACCCTCCTCCTGATTGCTTGTTTTAAATTGCTCCTCCGTAAGCTTTGTGCCCCCCGTTCCCCAGAAATCCCAGCATACCCTCTCATTGAGAACCCTAGCTCTATGGCACTCAATCGTATCTTGTCTACAGAATATGAGAAAACTCAGCCAAAAGCTTGTTGAGTATTCTCAAAGGAGGGAACTGTTGACGTCATTAGGCCTATATATATGAACCAAAGTTCTTCCATGTTTAAACTCTGTCCTTCCATGTTTAACTCTAATCGGCCTCAAAAGCCAAGGACAGGAATTGGAATGTGTAAATAGCCAGTTACCTATTACGACCTTGCTCATAACCAGGTCCTAAGCAATAATGATGAGGTTTGCATGTTTCTAGCTGGAGGAGGGGTAGTAAACTAAGGGTAAACAGAACCAAATGATTGTTTAGAGGAATGTTACTAACAAGCTAGATTTATAGCCCTAGAATGATTTAACGGCTTAAATGTATGAACATGCCTTCGGTAGAGAAGGGAGGGGGAGTAGAGGTGGGGTGGTAGAGGGGGAGAGAAGGGGGGGCTTAGTTGTAAGGTATAAGAAGAGAGAAACTGTTTTGTTCTGGTGTGCTCGATTTGAGACTTGCCTGTCTCCTTGCACCACTTTGAGATCTCAAATAAACTTTGATTGTTTCTCCACCCCGGTATATTTATTGGCGCGAAGCACGCCGGGCAACGAACCAGCTGTTGCTGTCCTCGGGCCTCTGTGCCTGCAACAGGAGTGCAAAGGTGCGACATTACACAGGGTACAATCAGGACTGTTGAACAGCTGTGTCCCCATAAATCTCTAGCCTAGGGTGCCTTTTACACTGCCTTGCTATCAGAACAGCTACGTTCAGCCTGCTCCCACAGCCTTCAGCATGCAAATTCACTCCTAGCTAAACACATGAGCACTCTGACCAGTCACTCATTAATTACATACAGGACAACACCTGCAAATTCTGAGTCCCAGACTTTCCCCCAGAAATGTGCATTTAGTATTGCCCAGCACATTACTGAACAATGCAAGCTCATAGAAAGTCCATTTCATTAAACTCCCAAATGGAGTTTCCCCATACACTCTAAGCCAAACACACTGGTTAAGATAAAACAATAAGAAGTTTATTAACTACAGAAAGATAAGTGATTAAGTGATTACAAGTGATGATGCATAAAAGTCAGGATTGGTTACAAAAAAAATAAAAGGATAAAACACAAGCTAATACTTAACAAGCGAAGTGAACTTTAAAGCACAAGGTTTTGTCTCACTCTAGGCTACAGTAAATTCCACAGGCTGGGTCTCCTTTCAGCCTGGGACCCCTCCCACTTAGTTCACTTCTTTGAACGTCATTGATGTGATGAGCAGAGATGAAGGAGGAGAGGGGTGAGGTCAAGTGTTTTCTTCCCACTTTATAACTAAATTTCTTGTGCTAGAAACATCCTTGTTGAGTCATGGTGACAAGCAGTTCATTGTGCACGTGAGGCTTGAATCATCCCTGTGATGAAATGTAAATTTCTTGTTTACACCTTCCCCCCCTGCTGGAGGATGGCTGCTTAAGTAGGTGATGGCCCTGTAACACCTGTCTTGGGTGCTAGTGTGTCCATCTCTGAAAAACTGGTTTGTGGGTGTTACTGAAATATGTTGCAATTCTGGGTAACAATCATACAGTAGAATCTAATCTTGTATATAGTGTTGCTATACATATTTTAACAGGATAATGATATTCAGCAGATTATGACTTTTCGAATGATACCTCACAAGGCATACTTTGTACAAAATTTATCATAATCTTGTCAAAATGGTGACCATAATAGTATAGACTATCACAAAAAGTATTGTATGAGCTACCTTTCCTCTGTGGTGGCTGAGTGGTTAAGGCACTTGACTACAAGCCTGAAGGTTGTGGGTTTGAGTTTCACTCCATCTCACACTGAAAGACCTTCTCCAGTTTACCCAGCTGCAAAATAGGTACCTGGTCCATCCCTTGGGACAGGCAAAGGTGGTCAGAGATGATGCTGGCCACATCACTTCCTTGTGTGCCATTGGCTGTGAAACTGATTTGCTTTAACTCCCTCAGCTGGATGAGCCATTGGCTTGGGGGAACTTTTACCTTTAGTCACTCCAGGTCCTGCACTGAGCACAACTCATCAAGACCCAAGAATAGGTCCCAGTTCTACACCAGGGTAAACAAGTGTATTTCATTGGAATTGCTCCTGATTTACACTGGCATAAACAAGGGAAACAAGTCCTGTGACTAGCATACGTAGATTTGTCTGACTACTGACCTGTAAACAAGAGAAGGAATGCTTGAGCCAAACACCTCAAACTTCCTGCCTCAAGCACTCTTCTCTCACATGACAGATTTACAGTAAGTACTGGATCCCCTGGGAAAGCTTTGTATCAGTTACTCATGCTCTTTCCGTGTATGCTTAGCACCAAATGGTGGCTGGTCCCTTTATGAGTGTGTAAGTGGATGAGGAGGCCGTTGGGATTTGTCATAACTGTAGCCCTCACCCTGCCCTGAAATCAAAGTTCCAGGAACATGTTGATGCAGGGTTTTGATCTGAGCCTGTATCTAACTGTGAGGGATACTATGTTTTATGGATTGTTTGGGTAATTGCCTCCGGCTGTCATCTGAGTCTATGATCTTGTTTGTGGCAGATGGAAATTGAGGGATTGTCCTTTGATGCAGTTAGTTATTGACAGCATGTTGGTAAACATTGGATTTGCTCTGAAGCTATAGAACCTTAAAAACCTTGTAGACCACAAGAGGGCAGCTCTGTAACAGCAATGCACGACTTGACACCTCAAACTAGCATGAAGCAGTTAAAAATGCCTGCTTTCACTGAGAGATGATATTTAACACCAGTGGGCTTCTCTTTTCACAATACGGTTTAAAGTATATTTGATTTCAAATGCTATTTTAAAACACAACACTATTAATATGGATTTACAAGATGCATGCCTATACTGTATGAACATATAGCTGTCTCTTTACAGCCCTCAATGGCATAGGCCCTACCTATCTAAGGGACTGCTTCTCTCCCTCTGACATGCTGCTGCAATAGACAGGCCGGAGCAGAAGACCTATTACTGTAGGGTGACCAGATAGCAAGTATGAAAAATCAGGACGGGGGACCGGGGGTAATAGGTGCCTATATAAGAAAAAGCTCCAAATATCGGGACTGTCCGTATAAAATTGGGACATCTGGTCACCCTATATCACTTTGAGATAAGAGAAGTAGCTGTTAGGGTGTTCTCCATTAGGGTCCTGGATTCTTGGGCCTTTGCAAGTCACAGTTTGAGTTTTGAAGGCATGCAGTAAAACTAACCTTTTCTCCTCAGCCTATTGAGATGTGTGTTGGGAAGGGCTAGGTAGAAGGATTGTGCAAGGAGGTTGAGTTTTGTTACATTTATGTTATTGCTGGGTTATTTGATTTGATCTGCAGTAATTTTTTTTAGGACAGGGACCATGTGTGTGTGTGTGTGTGTGTGTGTTTGTTTGTACAGCACCTAGCACAATGGAATCCTGGTCCAGGCCTTGGGCACCTAGGCACTATTGCAATACAAATTATAACTGATGTCTGTTTATTATTAATTTATTTTTAACAATATTGTCAAGGGACCCAGAGGGGAACTCTTTTAATGCAGAGTAGTAAAAATCCAAGTAAATAAACCCAAATATAAAGCATATTTCTATCAAATGTATCTACATTTAACTATAGAAGGAGAAAACAAACCAATATACACAACAATAATCTCCACAGAAATTAGACTTTATTTTCTCATAAACTTCCTGATTATTATCTAAGTGGAAAATTGACCTTTCCAAATTAGCTAAGTCTACAAACCAATGTCTTATTCGCTCTTTAAAAATTCAGCCTTTCATGAGTCACTTCTCTTTAAATGTTACAGAATAAGACATTTCAATTAGCAACTTGTTCTCCATTGACAAAGTCATTCATTTTAACTTGATAATGGCTATGCCTGTAATTGTCATGGCTAAAACATCATAACCAGAAATGTGCAGTGTCTATTAGTATTTTTATGGATTAACCTAGTATGTAACAAAATGAGTGACTTATCTTTTTTTTTATTAAATAATCATCACTGAGATTTTCAGAGCAACCTAGGGGATTTAGATACATAATACTCTTTCTCCCATAGGTCATTCCTCAACCTTTGTTAATTACCACCCATTGTAGCATTATGTCTAATTTAGGGTCCAATCCTGCAAGCCTTCCGTGCTCATAATGGGAGCTCCATGGGTAAGCCTTGAGGGGTTGAGCCTTGAGATTAAAATGTCCTCCAGGCAAGGAACGCACATTTATAGCCTTGTATAATAATAGATATGGATTTTAGCAATTTATCAGCTAATGTAAACAGAATGAGCCTAATTCTTAACTCTCAGCAGTA
Organism: Emys orbicularis; assembly: GCF_028017835.1. Taxonomy (NCBI): domain Eukaryota; kingdom Metazoa; phylum Chordata; order Testudines; family Emydidae; genus Emys; species Emys orbicularis. The sequence continues at coordinate 46,293,300 of NC_088684.1, read as the reverse complement.
TACAAATGGTTGACATAAACCCATTTGACCAGATCCTCAGCTAGTGTAACTAGTGTAGCTTCACTGATGTCAACAGAACATGATTTACACCGAGGACGGAATTACTCCACTGCTACATCAATGTAACTCAGAGCAGGCCAAAGTCCAATAACTTAGCCCAGCAGCATACTTTCACTGGAGACGATAAAACTCTTTATATAATTTTACAGCTACTCAGGGGGTAAATACTCAACACAATCCAGAAGGCTTAGCCTTGCAACTCCTATCAACTTTAACAGGCGTTTTGCAGCCAAATCCCTGCATGCTGAAAATGTACTTGGAACAGTGCCATCCATTTAAAGACAATGCCTCTTTCCTTTTTATTCCGTCCCTTGATGATTAGGTATGTGTGTGTCTCGGACTTTGTTAGAACAACCAATCTGAAATGCTATGGCTCACAAAACTGTATAAGAGTGAATGTCATTCTTCTGAGGGCACAGGTATGTCTATGGGATTTCTTTTTCCTGTCCATATATAACAGTGTAATCCCTTAACAGGAGAGGGCATAAGGTACATTATCAGTTAATATTTTACACTATCAGCTGACATTTAATGATGTACTTTTCTGGGATGCCAATGCCCTCTGCCAACAATTTCTAACTGCATTCATATGAGGTTGATGCTGGTACCTAGAATGGAAATATATCACCATTCTGTAGTTTGGAAAAGAAAATATAGAACTGCAGATGGAAGCATCATATCACACAGCTGATGCTGTCATCATGGGTGCATGAGTTGTTATAATCAAATAATTCACATAAACACAGATTCATAGACATGAGAAATGGAAAAGATTTAGTAGGTCAGCTGGTCCCTCTCCTCTTCCCTGGGGCAGGATTCAGAGGGAACTACTGGATACTAGCACACATTTGCGAAGCAGGCCTTCACATTTCCCTGTCTTTGCCAAAGGGAAACATAGTTCTTCGGCTCCTGAAATATATTCTCGATGAGAATGAGAAGTGCTTGTAAAAAATATGACCAAACTCTATGGTTATTGCTTTTTGAGATTAATGCCCCAAGACATTCACATTAATCATTTGTAACAGACAGAAATAAAGGCTGCAGCTGTAGAAAGATTCACAAAATAACGTACTAAGCCATCAGTCTGCCATTCCCCAGAGTAAAACTACTGTGAAGCTAACGCGGTCAACCCTTCCATGAGGAGTTGGACCAATAGATGAGACCAAGTCTTCCCTGCTCATACCACCTTAACTCTAATGAAATAAACAGACAGCCCCACTTTCTTCCTACCATTAAAGAAGAATGTGATAAAGTTCTGTGAATCCCAGCATCCAATTTGCATACAGTAAGAACCTCCTGTTTCCCCAAGCAAGTAACAGTTTCCTGAGGCATCAGCAATATAATATCCCAGATTAGTATAAATATTTATATATAAACCTGTCAACCAATATTGTGCCCAGATAAATAAACAGCAAATACCTCTAGAAGAATTTATTTACTAATGATAGGTGCTCCCAATAGTTCTTCCATTAGGGCTAATTAAGCTTCTCAGGAAATCCACATCCCCATTTTCATAAAATTAAGGCTGTGGTAAGTGCTTTTCTCAGCCCATATGTAAACCAATGTGCAGACTCAGAATTGCCAACTCTTGCAATATCTGTTGTTTGGCTTAAAGCCCCAACTCCTGGAGTCGAGGGATCACGTGAAAATCTCAGCTTTCATTTTTTTAATAAAGAAGTTTCTAGCCCTTGTGGTTGCAGGGAAAAGTTTGAAAACATGATCTGAGGGGAACCAAAAAGGTCAGAAACAAGAAGGCAAATAAAATGAATGCCAAATTTATCATTATTTTTTAAGCCTCAAAACTCTGGGGGGCCTAACTCATGATTGTTGAACACTTAAGGTTGGTAATGCAGGACTCACCAGCTGAGGAAGGAAAAATAAAGTCCCAAATACAGATCTCTTCATCTCCCTTTCTCTAGGGTTCACTTTAGTTCCAAAACACAGACTCAAAACCGGAACAATTTCATTCAAACTACTGGGTAATAACCAGCCAAGACCTTCCCAACTTCAGCCAGCTGGGAGAGGAGAAGAGAGGGCACACCTTTCCCCAGGATAGCTTCCTTTGCAACAGCTTCCCCTTCCCTTCCATAACCCTGCCCAGACTAGCCATGTGAAAGACAGGATCCCAGTAAATCTTTGATGTGTTCAAGCTCAAGCTTCTGTCCACCTTATCACATCAATTCCCACTAAACAGATTTGCCTTCCCATTTTTGCAGCCAAAATTAGAAAATGAAATTCCGCGCATTAAAGCCTGTTATAAGCCGATTCCCTATGGTTGTTCTGACAGCGGAAGAGTCTAGCATATACAAAAAGCCAAATAGAGTGCAAAATATAAAGAGGCTTTATTTCAGAACCACAAACAAACAGAGAAAACAAAGCAAACAACTTTAGACAACTTACAAGTCTCTCCAGCATGTTCAAACCTTTTCAGCTGTACATAATGAACATTTTCATTTTCTTGATGGGTCACAGTGGCAAACAATTAGGAATTTGTCCGTGTGATTGCATCTCATTTTGTAAATGTTCTGTTCCGAACCTGCACATAATAGTGCTGAGGCAACTGCCAGGGTACTCAGTGAAGTGAACTAAATCTACATGCGGAAAAAGCAAGGGGAACCACTTTGCTTTCTGAACTCTGCATCCAACTGTTTTCTGCAAAATTATTTGCTGTCCTCCTGGATGAACAGTAAGCTATTCTCCCCCAATCAGCACAGAAACGGTAGCCTTCAACAGTGTGATGATTATTTTGATATGACTTTAATTCTGAAGATCCTGAGTTTATAATGCTTCTCTCTAAGGTACTCTCTAATGTCCCCTGTTAGTCTCTTTGAGGCCCAGATCCTCAAAGGTATTTAGACTCCTAACTTCACAGTGAGCCTCACAGTTGCTCATGCATTTATCCTCACACCATCCCTATTTTATCCCCATTTTATAGATAGGAAGCTGAAGCACAGACACATTAAGTGATTTACCTAAGGCTACATGGGAAGTCTGTGACAGAGCAAGAAATTGCAACTGGGTCTTCCAAATCCCCAACTAGCACCCTAACCCCTTGACCATCCTTCCTCTGACTGGGTTTGGGATAATTACAACATGCCTATAATATAGTTTTCCCTAAACTACTGATATGTATTCTCAGCTTCAAACTCCATCTAAATGTAGAATTTGTCTGGGAATATTTTAAAATGAAAGCACCTCTGGAAAAACAGCAACATTCAGAAACAGCTAAATCCTCTAACATGATTAGAGATCATCGTGAGAAACAGTTTCCTGGATTTGAATTTCCCTAAGGTTCTACTCTGTTTGGATCCAGGATTTTAGCTCAGACTCATCTCTATCAGTTAACTTAACTGAAATCTGTTCCAAAAGGAGATTGCTATTAAATGTGTTTGCAAAATACAACAATCCTGTAATGGTGAAAAATAAAACTTACCCACTGTTTTTCTGCATTTGTCTAGATCCCTATATCAGACTGTAATACAAGCAAAGGCATTCAAACCCCTTATAATAGCTTGTGACCAAAGGGAGCACTGGTGCCAGTGAATTCTTGGGCAATGTAGAACTAAAGCTGCCAGAAAATAAGATGGCTCCATATCTGATTCTTAACCAAGAACTCAGTCTATGAAGAACTGCCTCTGAAAGCAAGACAGAATATGAGCTACAACTGTAGCTGATGCCATTGTAAACCACAGTCTAAAAAAGATTTAAGAGCCCTTGGCTTTCCAGCCAATATGAAATGTGGAAGCTGCCAAACACCATGTATCACAGAATGTATAGTTGGGCTCAGTGCGTTGCACTTTTTTGCCAGAAGATATTTAGCTCTGAGCAGTTTTGTTGGAAAATGCCAGCTTGTCAAAACCTGTTCATGGGCAAGAGTCAGTTTTCTGGGAAAGAGTCAGTTGCTATGACTCTTCTGCTTTTAAAAAACGGGGGAGGAGGGGGGGGGAGAGAGTTTTAAAATGATCAGAACATTCTGTATTGACATTTTCCTCAACAAAAAGTTGCATTTTTCAGTTGAAAATGATTGTGATTCAAAATGTTATTTAACTTATATTTAAAAAATAAATAAAAAAGGTTGAAATCAAAATGAAAGTTGGGATGGGAAAAACATTTATAAGAAATGAAATCATTGAACTAGAATAAGCCAAGTGTCTGTTTATGAGCATGGAATTTCAATAACTGCCTGGGCTTTCGAATGGAAAACAAGAAAAATAGCTGATGTACCTAGTAACAAGGTAGCTTGCTCCAAAGGTCTAGAAGGCCTGTGGCCAGCCAACCCTGATTACTAAGGAGCCACACCTGGGAGTGAGCTGACACTTTCCCTATAAAGATCAGCAAGAAGCAGTGGCAGGTGACTACAGAGGGCGAGTCTACACTAGGAGTGCTGCAGCATGTCTGCTGAAGATGCTGTATACTGACAGGAGAGAGCTCTCCTGTCAGCATAATAAAACCACCTCCATGAGAGCCGGTAGCTATGTTGGTGGGAGAAGCTCTCCCATCAGCATAGCGCTGTGCACACCTGCACTTAGGTCAGTGTAACACGTCGCTCAGGAGGGTGGCTTATTCACATCCCTGAGCGACATACGTTATACCAACATAAAGTGGTAGTGTGTACAAGCCCTCAGAGATCAGAGAGGGGGCTCAAGTAGAGAGTCCTGGGAAACAGGACTGAGACTCCAGCCCCGTAGGGTGTGGGAGTGGCCTTCCAAAGCAGAAGAGCTCCCAGTGAGGAAGGCCTGGGAGCAGGAAGAGAAACCTTTGTTTTGTGTGCACTTTGTTCTGGGATTTTGAGTTTTATCTGGAGTTTATTTTACATTAATAAACCTAGGCCTCAGGGCAGCGTATTTTTGATCAAAAAAGAAAAGGGCCCAGGTGAAGTTTTATTTGAATAGTCCAAGAGGGAAACTGAGACAGGCTGCCTGTAGTGTGAGCTGAGGGCATGGTGGAGTGCACAGGAGACAACTGACCTCCTTTCATATCTGCATGTGCGTTATTTCATGGGACACATTACACAGGCTGGATGAGACGGTCTGCTAAAAGATGAAGCAAAAATTACATGTTTCATTAAACCACTGAAATAGTATTAATTTTTTTTAAAACTACTATAAATTTTCTCTAACAGATAAATAAATTAAATCAACAAACTCTTTTCAGATTCATGAACTCATCACTGGACAGCCTCTTGTCATCATATAATAAAATAAAATAAATAATAAAATAATTAATAATAATATGCCTATTAGCTTCATGAAACAGTACAGTTTACTCAGTTGTGAATGTTAAAACCTGTCTCTCAGTTTACAAAATTATGTCTCTTATCAGACTCATGACTTCAATTATCACATGTCTATCAGATTAATGAATCTGGCAGAAGATGATCAGCCAGGTCAGAAAACCAGGGAAGACAATTCTGAACTGAAATGTGATATTTATTGCAAATGTTAATGGTTTTCTGAATAAGATTACAGAACTATGAAAATGACACTAACTATACTGAGATGAACTGTTCTATGTTTATTATAGATATATATTTAATGAAACTGACTACAGAACTTTGAGGAACAACATGTATAACTTGAAAATGTTAGTTCCACTGATCTTGATACACACAGCTGTGATGATATGCACAACACACATATGAAGAACACTTAGAGCAGTTTCACAAACCTCTGAAAGCTACATCCTTTTAGAAAATTAAACTAAAACCAATTGTGCTCCCGCTGCAGTATGCTGTTAAAGACTTACCCACGTTAATTTGTACTTCTTTCATGTCCTCCTTCAGCTAGTCCTATAAATATACCCTACTCTGGGAACATGCCTCACACTTTGGGAAACACTGGTGTAGATCTACATAATATTCATAATATGATGAGTAATGAAATACTTAATGTTGACATTTAAAATGTCACCATTGGTATCTGAGTTAGCACACATTGAAATTAATGCAGCAGTTCAAACCTCAGAGCTATTGTTTCAGGCTCTCTGCAAACTCAGTCAGACATTATTGCATCGGTTATACTAGGATCACATTTGGAAGGTTTTTATTCCCCACAACCATAACAGAGTAGGGAGTAACTTATTTAAAAAAGGTAAAAGCTGAAACTCTGGAGAACAATGGAGAGGTCTGTTGGTGATCTCTTAACTATCCTTTCACAATGACCCAAGGGGCATACCTCACACTTTTGGAAATATTGATGTAGAGAATTATTATAGAACTGTGAAAACTAAAATGTACATCATCTGCAACTTGGGTTTGCGTGACTAGTAGGGCTGGTCATATTTTGACTTCTTGATGGAAATTTCAAAATTTGTAATGAATTTTTTTGTCAAAATGCTTTCATCATTCTCTCATCAACTTTACAGGCTAAAATACAGTGTTGGTCAATTGCAACTTCCAACCATCCAGGAAATGGTTTGCTGATTGGTTTCTTGAATATACCAAGTCAGTAAATCTTTAGTAGATAGGCCCTTTAGAGATCTCATTTCATCACCGTGAAAAAAACAATATGGAGAAGTTCATTACTTTGGTCCAGCTGTGATTTTGGTAAGCCAGATATAACAGCCTCGGCAGTTGCATTTCAAGATATGCTTTATAAAAAAGTATGTTTTTAACAATCCGAGTAAGGTTAAGGTTTGTTGCTCCTTTAAAGAGTTAATATCCAACAGTTTGTTACTTTAACTGGAGTTACTAGACAGTTCAGTTACAACACTGTGCTGGAATGGTTTTGATTAAAATAAAACAAGTTAGCTTTTAAGTGAGTGCAAGTATAAGGATTAAAGTCAGAAATGGTTACAAGAGACATATATTCATGGAGGATAGGTCCATCAACAGCTATAAGCCAAAATGATCAGAAGTAACTGGAGAAGATGGTTGCCAACATGTCACGGAGTATCTCCTGTGAGTCCTTTCAGGCCTTAAGTACAGTCCATACCACTTCAGGTCTCCTTCACCACCCTGTTATATTTTGTTTTTCCCCAGCAGGCCTCCACCTGTAGTGCTATTTGCATACATTTTAAAGCCCCAGCTAGCTCCCCGACTTGCCTCTGGTGAAGGCACCAGAACTAGCAACTGCTTACCACTACCTTTTTTCAGACCCTCAGCATCCCCCTTTCCAGGGCTTTCTTCCTCTCAATTTATACTCTCCCAGCTGCTGGTATTGCTTCCCCCTCTAATTAGCCCCTCAGCTGTAGATCTATACAGTTGATTGACCTTCCAATTGGGTCTCAATTAACCTATATTGGTGGAGATTTGAGTGACAGGATGCTGAGTCGTTCCTGACTCGGCACATCCTGTCACAAAGAGGTTTCATTACTGTCCCAGCAGTGGTTTTTGGTTTTTCTAGACACCTTTTGCATGGCTAGCCCATTTCCCATTGTATTCATGCACCTGATAGAAATGTGCTAACAGATTCCTGAATCTCCTAAGAAACTGTTGATTTCATGGTTTTGTGCAAGCATAAGAAGAATTTTGATGATTTCAGAAAGTCAGGATACTTAGCAATTTCATGATACAAGCAATATTTTAATCAATGTCATGCAACCATTCATTTTCTCTGTCTGCCTTAAAAAGTACCATATAAGGCAGGTAACACAAGCCAATCACTGGAAAGGAAAAATGGCATTTTCTAAGACAAGATCTGAAAAGTACTCACATGGCAGAGGAGAGTTCTTAGGGAAAGAAACAGTTTTCTGAAATCATTTTGATGACTTTTGTTAAGTACATCTCCATTGTTACATTTTTAATATAATTGTTACTCTTAAATAATTATATATTAATGGATTTGAATAACACCAAAATGAAGATCTAGATCCTAAGCTGACCTTCAGAGTTCAAGCCTCTTTTTGTTAGGACACATCTTTTTGTACCACATCTTTGTATAAATTACGTAGGCACTTACTGTTGATTGTGGCTGGATGCCATCTGGGTGTCCAAGAAGAGGAAGCTGCTAGGACTTGTCACAACTGCCTGAAATCAAAACATGCTGATTCAGAGTTTTGATTTAGTCCATTCATTGGCTGTGAAAGCTGTTGAGTTTTATGGGTTGATCAGGTAATTAGCTTAGGAATGTTGTCTGAGTCTATGATCAGTGTTGTTGCAGTTGGAAATTCAGGGATTATCTTTTGATGTAGCTAGTTTTTGATAGCATGTTATTAAACTTTGATTAACTATGAAGCCATAGAATCTTCTGTATTACTTAAACATGAGAATATATAATTAAACACAACAAAGTTTCTAAATAATATGATAATGAGAATAATATTTGGGCTTTATCCTGCCATCCTTATGCAGGCAAAACTCCTCAGAGTCAGGATGTTTTGAAGAAAATAAAAACATAAGACTATAGTTGGTCAAACAGTAAAAAAAAAAAAAAAAGATTCATGAATAATCTTGCTAATTAAATAACTAAATTAAATTTGCTGTAATTTGTGGGGTTGTATTTGGTAAAGCATTGTCATGAAGTTTAGCATGAATGAATATTCATATAAATTTTGTGGCAAAAGTGCATTATTTATTATTTGCCATTCATTATTTGCTAAACTCATTTACATATTTTATCATCAGTCAGGGAGCAGAAACTATTCCATGTCACTAAAGTAACCAACCATATATCACAAATAGTGAATAACAAGTATTGAGAATGAGGAGCATGCAAATGACCTCTGCACAGACAATTTGCTCACATTATTCAGTGTATACTTATGAATAATAAATATACATGAAGAATAACAGGATTAGTTTGTGTTTGATTTGCAAGAGGGGAAATTTGTGACATTCTTAAAGAATAGTTGGACTAGTTCTGCTTTAGATTAGATATACACATTGCTGTTCATCATACAAATGTGGCATAGGACTGGCAGCTACTAGAAATGTTTGCAGCTACACATGAACTATAGTCACTTTTCCCCTGGTAACAGTGTAGGATAAAGAATTAATGCGTTCATCATTCACTGTTATGTAGTTTTGTTGTGCTTCTGATCTGGTCTCCTCTTTTGATCTACTTCTTTGTTCCTCGACTCAGATCCTCTAAGTAAATATCTGACTCAGCCATCCTAATACATAGCAGGCGCTTTCTCAACAGGGGCCATAATCTCAGCTGGAAGCCCCATTACAGTCATTTTTACAACACTGCTTCCAAGATGCTCCTACAGAGCTGCTCACAAACAGAATATGCAGACTGGAGACAAAGCTGTAAATAAATAATGTGATGCAAGTTATATATTTTACAAACATGCCACTAAAGTTTATCAAGACTTCCTGAACTGTTTGAATTTAGAATTAATATTTATGTTAATTAATATCTAAATCTTTAATAGTGACAGCATAAGAAACTTCTGTATTACACACTACAGGAAATACTAAAGATGTCAAATGTGAAGCATTTGATATACATCCATTTTAGGTACTTCCCCATTCCTGCAGTACCTGAGCACCACAGAATCTGTAATGAATTTATCCTCTCAACACTCCTGTGAGATAGGGAAGTACTGTTATCCCCATTTTACAGCTGGGGACCTGAGGCAGAGGAGCTAAGGCCCAGATTTTTAAAGGTATTTAGGCACTGCTGCACTCAGTGTTGCAATGCCTAACTGATTTAGGAGCTTTCTCTCATTTTCAAAAGGGATTTAGACAGTTTGGAGCCTAAATCCCTATGACCATCAAGGGAATTTTGGCTCATAAGTGCCTAAATCTTTTTTCAAAATGAGACTTAGCCGTTGCAGTGCTGAGCACAGGAACACCTAAATATTGAAAAATCTGGGCCTATATGACTTGCCCAATGTAAATACAATTATAGAAGGAGTGTATACCTTATACAAGGAGCTCAAACAGTGTTTTGGTGACACTAATACCTTTCAGTGCTGCAAACAGTGTTAAAAACACCCGCTCCCTTTTTTAACAGGTTGTGTGTGATTGCAGCTTTATGCTACAATACATTTCCTGGGAAAGAAGAAGAAGGGGATGGGGGTTGCAATTAGAGCTGGACAATTAATGGATTTTTCAGTTTACTGCCAAATCCAATATTTTATATTTTCAGTTTTGAATTTTATATATAAATACATACACAATTCAAAACTGAAAACTATTTTTGGCAAATCTAAAAGTTGGGGAGGAAAGATCATTTTGGGTTGAATGAAACATTTTGTTTTGACAAAATCTAAATGTTTTGTTTTGATACTATTTTTAACTAAACCAAAATATCAAAATGTTTTGTTTTGTTTAAAAAATGTCAAAATGAAACATTTCCATTGGGGGGGAGGTTGGGGTGGGGAAGGTTTCAACCCAGACAGTTTGGTGAAACTGACACAACTTCATGGAATGTCACCAAATCTGCATTTTTTGCCACAAAAAGTTTCAGCCAAAAGAATTTACCCAGTTGTAGTTGCAGTATATACAGGTGCCCTGTATAATAAATTCTAGCTGACTCCACCAGAATTCTTCTGGGGCTTTCTGAGAATACAACCACCACCAGGGTCCCCCAGCCCTTCACTAGCTCAGCTCTGCCATCTAATGCATAGCGGAAGTGGATACATAGTCCCCTCCTGTTCTTGCTGTTCTCCATCCTCCTAATACCACTAATGGAAGCTTCGAGAAATAAATAGATTCAATTCCTCATTCCCATGGTGCTAGTCCCTGTGAATTGGTACAAGGTGATGGAGAATAAAGGTTACATCTAGCACCAGGTTTTACCCCTTGTGCACCACCTAGGGCCACACACATACTAGCTGTCCAACGTTAGTTCTGAAAGTTCCAGCCCGTATTGCGATAGCTTATGGATCAGGAAAACTCTAGAGGAAACTGATGGGATGCAGGGCTTTATTCATCAAAAAGAAGATTGTTTTGCAGTGAGGCCTACAGGACGCCACGCCAGATGTGTAAACCAAGAGGTAATAACTGCTGTTGGAAATGTGGTGAGGAAAAGGGGGACTCCATACATCTCCTTTGGCTCTTCTGAGTAACTCAAATATTTTGTTACCTACTGCATGCCAATCCACTCTGCACCACAGTAGGCTCCCAGCCTATTGACTGTAGCTGGGTTCTGAAAACAGGATTTGCCTTTAATGAATTTCAGGCTATGTTTGTATACAGTCATTCTACAGCGTGTTTTTTAATGTCTACAGAGATCACTTACAGCTAATCATTCTGGAATGATTTGGATGCATCATTACAGAGTTCGGGCTGTTTAAGTTTCCTTAGCAAAAAGGAAGTCTTTTACCTAGATAACTGCCGATGTTATTTTCTGCATTTATAGCACAGCTGGTTTCATATTAAATGCAATACTAATGGGTTTTCAGTTGGAAGCACAAAATCATTAAATACTAGTTGGCCACTTTTCTTTTCATGTCAGTGTGTAGTATGAATGCTTTCACAAAATAGGCTTGTTTCTAGATGGAAGTTTAAAGACACAACAGGCTGTAAAGAAAAGAGGAGGCAATTTTAGCTTTTTTTCCCACATAAAAATGCTGATATATTTCATGTAGCAGATTACCAATGGCAACTGGTTCTTACACGGCTGAAGTATGATTCTTATAATAAAATAATAAAGCTAATTTCTAGCTCTTATACAGCATTTTTCACCAGTAGATCTCAAAGTGCTTTACAAGTAGGTTAGTGTCATTATCCCCATTACATAGATGGGGAAACCAGGGCACAGCAGGAAAGTGTTACTGAATGCTGATTTCAATTAACCTATTATGGATATATCATAGAATTATTAAAGTTGGAAGGAACCTTCAGTAGCCACCTAGCCCATTCCTCTGTATTGGGCAGAGAATTGAATTCATTAGTAGAGCTGGTTGAAACTCAGAATTTCCATTCTGCCAAAAAGTCTGACATTTAGAAATTTTGTTTAGTCCCAAATTGGAATGAGAAAAAAAAATCATGTCCCACAGGAACAAGATGTGTGGACTCAGGGGCTAACGCAGCACCCAGTCACGCAACTACCCACCAGTTTATATCAATTGGGTGCTTATTGAAAGACAGGCAGACAGCAGGGGAGGCCAATTAAGTGAGTGGAAACAAGTGAGTGGCCCAACTGAGGGGCTAATTGGCTGGAAGTCGCCCCAGCAGCTAATACTATATAAGCAAACAGGAAGCCAATACTGAAAGGAGAAGTAGGAGCCTGAAAAAAAAGCAGAAATAGACAGACCTGGCTAACACTAGTACTATCTACCCAGAAGTGGGGAATCTGGCTAGTGCCTGAAAAGGAGGGAAAGAAGACTTAGACTATTTAAACTAATAAATTATAATAATAAATTAAAGAAGATTTAAACTAATAAATTTGTTAGTCTCTAAGGTGCCACAAGTACTCCTGTTATTTTTGCGGATACAGACTAACACGGCTGCTACTCTGAAGACTTAGAGTGGTTGTAGTCTGTGATTAAGGCCTGAAAGGACTCTCGGGGGACTAACTCTGACACTCACAAAGTGAAATTTTCCAGAAAAAAATTATTTTGAGTCAACTGAAACAGCCTATTTCAATAACAATAAAAAAACGGTTCCAATTTTATTATAAAATAAAAAAAATAAAATGAAAAAAGGTATTTCAAAGTAAAAAAAATAAGGTCAAAGTGTTCTATTTTCAACCTATCACACTACTTTTTTTTTTCAATTTTTTCTAAGCAAAATTTTATCAGAAGCAGCATATTCCTGCAGAAAGTTTGTTTTGACAAAACAGTATTTTCTAAGGGGGAAAAAAGTTCCATTGGAAAATTCTGACCACCTCCATTCATCCAAACCCATCCTTGATTCACATGGGTAAAGTTTGTTTGTTTACCTACAATCTTAAAATAATTGATCTAAACATTCTGTGCAGCAAATTAAGCCATTTCTCTTTGGACAACTTGCTTCACTTCTGTGTTTCATTTTCCCCATGTGTAAAGTAGGCATAATAATACTTACCTCCTTTGCAAAGCACTGTGAGATCAATTGATGAAAAGCACTATGTAAGAGTCTGCATCTGTATAAAAGTTTCTTATAAAGGATTTTTTAAAATTATTAGGCTCAAGCTTTCTACATACAACCACAAAGAAGCATTAAAGCTATTGGGGGGGGGGGGAGGATAACAAATTGCTTGTTCATACCTTTAAATATATCAGGATGATCAAATCTCTTCTTCCCTGACTTTGCTTAAAGGACCGGTAAGAGGTCTCAGAGGTGTTAACTGTGAGGTCTAATGCCTCCTATTGAAAGGGTGAGGGTTTGGGCTCTTTAACAAAGGCTTCCAGTCTCTAAAATGGTGAGTTGTCATTGAAGTTAAACGTGTTAACAAAAACAAACCCAAAGAATCCCTTCCCCTCTCAATTGCTCAGCTTTCACTCTCTCTTGCGCTGTCCTCATTGTCTTGTAGTTCTTCAGTCACGTGTTTCCCAATCTTTTAAAAACAAGTCGATTAGCAAATAAATAAAAAAGCGAAACTTCCGGGATTTCTGTGCATATCATTAAGAAGCAAAAATGACCAGATAGGGTTTTTTTTTCTATTTTCAGGTCGCCTTCAGTTAAGATAATAGAGCCCTTCCCTCTTTTTAATGCCCCTCTGTTTATTACTGGGGAGTTATGTCTCCCCTAAATCACATTTTCTCTTGAAACTAGAAAAGAGAAGAAGCACAGTTGAGGAGGAGAGAGATACACAGGAAGTGTGTTCTGAATGGCCAGAACAAGACCAAGCTGGAGAGAGTTTAAATCAAGGACATCAATTTATTTCTCATGAAACTCTGGACAGGCAACTGCAGCAGAGACAGGTTACTCCCCCTCCCCCAACCCCCACGCAAAAAATGTGACAGCAGCACCACGGAGAAAATTTGCAAATCTGTACTCTATTAAATATGAAATGGTGCATTAAAATAGTGTTAAGATTCTGTCTTGAACTGACAGGAGTGGTGAAAAATTAAGGTACAACTTTTAGCGCACCCTTCCCTCTCCATTATGCACTGTCAGAGACTGAGTAATAGCTCTGTAGCGCTGTCTCAGTGCACACTACATAGAGCACTTTACACCCTAGTGTGTGAATATTTACACAACAACGAGAGCTGCTTCATTTGAATGAGCTGAAAAATTACGGCAGATAATTCCACTTACTGATTGAACATGTGAAGGGGGGGAATAGAACTGTCAAAATAGGCAGGGCCAATTATAAGGCAAATGCACCAGCGCTGCCATCTAACAATAGCTAGGAAAGGGGTGAACTGAGATCCCTGCTTATTATGCAAAATTGTGCTCCCTTTGAGTTGGACCAGCACCTTCCAATCATAGGAACATAGGCCTAGAAGGGACCTCCTGAGTCATTGGGTTGTCTCCACAGCAGGGGACTGGACTCAGTCATAATCCTGTCCAAGTGAGGGGCAATAAGGTCTTCTCTAGGAGCAAGGTGAGGACCAGGCTGAGACACCCAGCATCACAGCTTGGTCCCTGCTTTCTCGTTGTTCCATGGGGGAAGGACACTAAGCCAGCCAGCCCTATTCATGAAGTAGCTTACTTCCCCCTGCTCACTGCCCTAGCCCCTGTACAGGGCGGAAACAGAACTATTCCCCCCCCTCCCTTTCCTAGCCACCTGCGTGGGAATGGGAGCAGCAGCTCAGCAGATGCTCTCTGCCAGTCTGGCAATGCAGCCAATCCAGCCAAGTGAGCTTGATGGGTTTCCACAGAGGGCAAGAAGTGGCTACCTTCTTTCTTTGCCCGTCATTGTTTTCCTTCTTTGCAGTTTGAAACACACACACAAAAAATAGCGCTCTCTTACTCCAACACACAAACACAGTTTGTAAAGCCCATTACCAAATTCACGTACTTTACAACATAAAATGGTGTAGGGTGTTTATTACGCGGATCATTATGTTCAGACCTGTTGGATTTTCTTCAGTATGTTTTTAGAGTCTTTGTGAATTACCCGAGTAGTTCAACCTTTCTTGGAAGGCTCGCCAGGAGTGTAATGAAAATGGCACACAAATGGCATTTTATTTTATACTGACCGGTAATAAACTCGAAAAGCAAGAATCATTAAAAAAAAAAAAAAAAAAGTAATTTTCCGGCTGATTTCTAGGAGACGGTAACAGAGTTAAGAATCCCATCTCTTTCCTTTATAAAATACCTTTTTGAAAGACATTTACAAGTGACTAGTATATTTTTGCTATTGGGAGTTATGCAGGTAAATCCTCAGATCGGAATTAAATTACCCCCATTGGCAGCACCGTATTATTGCCTAGGCCGACAAGGCCTAGGCCTAGGGCGGCAAATTTGCAGGAGCGAAAGCTCCCCTCCGCGCCCCGCCCCGCCCCCCGGCTCCAGCTCACCTCCGCCTCCTCTGCAAGCGCGGCGCCTGTTTCTCTCCCCTCCCAGCCCTTGTGCCGCGAAACAGCTGTTTCGCGGGGCAGGGAGGGAGGGGGAACGCCGCGCGCTGGGGGAAGAGGCGGGGCCGGGTGCGGGGATTTGGGGAAGGGATCCAATAGGGGAAGGGAGGGGGCAGGGACTTTGGGGGAGGGGGTTGGAATGGGGGCGGGGAAAGGGCGGAGTCGGGGCGGGGGCAAGGCGGCAATTATTTCCAACCTAGGGGCGGCAAAATTATTAATCGCCACTGCCCATTGGTGCTTCTAATTGAAACCAGGCTGAAATTTGACATGCAAGTTCTAGCATAAGACTATAGGGGGCGGAATTTCTTTACAAAGATGTGGTTGTAATTGGCTTGTTATTTATTGGTATCACATCACACAGTGTCTCCCAGAGACAATCGGGGTCGAGGTGCCAGAGGCTCTGTACAAACAAGTAAAAAAGCCCCAGCGAACTCAGACTCTAGGTTCATGACAATTCTCACTATAAGTGGGCAAACCAGACAAAGGGAGGGAGATAGACGACAAGGTGGGGGAGGAAATCTCTTGCGTTGGACCAGCTTCTGTGGGCGAGAGAGACAGACTCTCCAGGGACGCAGAGCTCTTCTTTTGTGTAACTCCAAAGCGTGTCTCTCTTGCCAACAGAAGCTGGCCCAATAAAAGATGATCCCTCCCCCACCTTGTCTCTCAGATCCTGGGACCAAACATAGCTACACCACCACTGCCAACGGGGAGTGGGAGCCACAGTAAAGGGCTCAGTCATGAGCCTGTTGCATCCTTGCGCGGGGGGGGGGGGGGGGGGAGACAGGGAGATTGAGGAACAACCTTAGGTATAGACTGATATTTCCTTTGAATTCTCTGGCTTGTATTTGGAGCAAGTGGGGACTATTGTTTACCAGCTTCCATTCTGGTTTTGCCCAGGTATAAGGCACCAGCACTATCCGGTTTGCAGTGATCAGTCATGTCCCAATGTGTTTCCTTGCCGGAGTAAATTAATATGTGCGATGGGTTTAGACATTAATTTGGATGCAGGCTGAGCTCCCCGCTCGTGCAGACGCACAAAGGGGCGCAGAGAGCGCGCCCGGGGGAGCACATCTCCTCTGGGCTAAAACTCTCCGTCGAGGATGTCCAGTCCCGGAGCCACATCATCAGCCCGCGTGGGAAGGGGCTGTTGTTTTCCGCGCCAGTCCCGGGTAATTTGGCGATCACGGCTCGGGCCGGGGGGAGCGGAGTTTCCCCCCAGGCTTCAAGGAGGCGAAGGAGGAGGAAAGGTGGCGGGATCTGCCCACCCTGCCGGGCTGGTCCCTGGGGAGCGATCGCGTTGCAGTGTGACTCCATGAAACTGACACGGGCTCTAGCGCCATCAGCAAAGGGAGGAGCGCGGGGAGGGGGCCCCGGCCAGAGCCCAGTGTGAGCAGCCTCCAGCAGCGGCTGCAGCAGCGTCTCTTCAGGAGCCGAGCCCCAGCTCATCCCGGCACGACGGCCGCAGCGCCCCCGCTCCCTGGCAGAAGGCATGGAGGATGGTCAGGAGATGTCCCCCTCCTCAACCAATTCCTCCGAGGAGCTCAGCTCGGCCCTGCCGCTCACCAAAGGGATGTCGATCTTCCTCGATGTAAGTCCGGGGCAGGCTCAGGGCGGTGGGCAGCCGGGGTGTGGGGCTGAGCCGGACGCAGCCCGCTTGGCGTTGCAGCAGAGTTGGAGGGGCTAGTTCTTGGGAGAGTGAAAACAAGCGTACGCGGGCGTCAGTCTCTTTCTAGCGCATCCTTGTAGCGGCTGCAGTGTGACCACAGCCACAGGTAACCAGAGCTAGAAACCGCATCCTGGGGGGAGAGAGGCCGTGCAAACCTCACCGAGAAAACAAACCTTGGAGGGACACCAGAGGAAAAATTCCTTCGCAGCGATTTCCTTGGGTTTCCCAGCGATTTGCACTGAGCCAGGGTCCAGGTGATGGAAAGTTTTGAAGGCGCATGCAAAGGTGTTTTTAAGGAAAAACTATATTGGCCATCTTTTTTGAATACCGCTGAAACCTTGATAATGTAAGTTTGGTTAGACTGGTTAGAAATGCCTCCTAAATCAAGGTGGCATTAAAAGCTCTCCCAAGGAGGTACAGATCAAATTGTCCTTTTAAAGGGAAAAATGGTCAAAGCCGAAATCTAAAAGGTACCACGGTCTTGCTTTGCCTCTGGATCAGTTAACTCTTTATATTCTTTTCCTGATTTGACCATATTACTTTTTTTAAAATAATAATTTAGAGCATATGCTTATAGACAAAACGTGTTTAGGATCTGGTCTGCTTTTATTTATAGGACCGTAAATGAATTTTTAAACATCAAATATTTGTGTTAGAAAATGAATAACATACCTAGATAACAGTAGATTATAAGTCAGGTCTGGATGTGAAGAAATTGTCAGGGGAGAGTCACAGCCATAAATCAGTTGAATTTACAGCTGAGCCAAAAATAATGTAACTTTCAGGAATTTACTGTCAGCTACTTGTATTTCTTATCTTATAATCAAGAACGACTGATCCAGCAAGGTGCTGAGTATCTCCTTAAAGGCACAGGGATCCCTTAATTCCCTTAATTCCCACATGCATCCGAAGACGTGGGTATTCACCCACAAAAGCTCATGCTCCAATACGTCTGTTAGTCTATAAGGTGCCACAGGACTCTTCGCTACTTTTACAGATCCAGACTAACAGGGCTACCCCTTTGATACTTAATTCCCAATGGACTCTAGAGGAACTGAGGGCATTTAAAAACTAACTTACATTGTGCTGAGTGCCATCTGCAAGAGGCTAAGCAGCCTCAGTTCCCACTGCTGAAAGTGGCATTCAGCACCTCAGACCTTTTCAGGAGCTGCTCCTCACCCTGCAGGATTAGGGCCCAGCATTCAGAAAAGCACTTGAGCAGGAGTCTACCTTGAATTCAGCAGGACGACTGGCGTGCTTAAAGGTGAGCCTCTGGTTACGTGCTGGATCAGCCACAGAGCGCTCAGCACCTTGCACAAGACTGAGCCCATATACATTGTCTACACATGCTGTGCAATTGAGTGTAACGACATTAACAAAGAATGTAGCCCCTCTTTAGGTCTTAGTATAGGCAAAGTTCGCAGGATTGAATCAGTCTGTGCATCTATGTTTTTGATTTGACAAGCTCCATAGACTTACACTATATTACACCAACTTTCACTGCTGACTACTTCAAAATACAAAGCACAATATAGGTTCATAACATCTATATAGGCCCACACATCTATATTAATCAACGATGAAACTTGCACTAAGGGCCCTACATCTATAAACACCTCTAAAGTGACCACATTAAAATTCCCAGTGATTTCCCAACAATTTTACTGAGCGTTCAGTAAAAACTATGGCTACTTTTAATGATTTTTATAGATCCCTGCTGTAATCATTTAAGAGAGGCCTACCCTTTATTGCATTTTATTATATTTATGGCCTGTAGACATAATAAAAATGCTGTTTCTGGATATCACTTTGATCCTACAAGATTTATTCTTCCCTTGGTGTGTATGCATAACTCTCCTTAAATCAAAAGGGAGTTCTACACATGCATTACAAAGAGGTGGAATCACTGGTTTGCAAGAAAAAAGGGATAAGAGTACGAGTGGAGCCTACAGCTAAAGATAATAGCATCCTAAATTGGGCAATATCCTCTCGGAGTCATCTCACAAAGATTCACCAACACATGAAAAGCAACAAAGAGTCCTGTGGCACCTTATAGACTAACAGACGTATTGGAGCATAAGCTTTCGTGGGTGAATACCCACTTTGTCAGACACATGACGAAGTGGGTATTCACCCACGAAAGCTTATGCTCCAATACGTCTATTAGTCTATAAGGTGCCACAGGACTCTGTCGCTTTTTACAAATCCAGACTAACACGGCTACCCCTCTGATACTTGACCAACACATAAGTAGCAGAAGGTTTGGCCCTAAAAAGAGCACCAAAGTATCTCCTCCAAAGGGAGGTGGGGGGCAGGTAAGCTGGATCTTAAGCTGTACACTAGCCAAGTATGATTGCAACACAGTGAACATTACCTACATTTTGTTCCTGTCTACTCACAATACGGCGCATAACTCCTTTGATGTCAATACATTGCCACCTAAATACATCGGGTGGTTGGATGCCATAATAGATTTCTGAATTCTCCCTATATCTGTGTATGTATGCTGCAATTCCAACAAAAGTAATCATGTATCCAGCCAAACATCATGTTCCTGTGTGTTGATGCAGGGGTAGGTTGGGCTGTGTTCTCCTCTTTTAACTGACTGCTGCCTATTGGTAACATCCCAATAATGATGCATAGCATTTATATAGCACTTTCATCTTCAAACAGCTATAGAAAATTAAAGTTTCTCCTGTTCAAAACACCCTAATGAGGAAGGTAAGTAAATGATAGTTGGGCTCCCAATCTTTTGCCTAATGTTTATCTATTACACGAGTCTCCAAGGTAATGCTGATATACAGTACTTTAGTGATTACTTATGTTAAACTCACTGTAGGTGGGTGTATTACGGTATGGCCTTCCAGTGACTGCTTGAGCACTGCTGCTCTGAAGGAGCCAAGTTCGGTGCTAAGTGCCCGCCTTCTGGTGCCTCCAATACTTTAATGCAATGCTGTTTGAAATATAATCACTTGCACAGAGGCTGAGAATGGGACATTGTGCATATGTCATTATTGCTCAGGGCACAAATAAGTTGTGTGGTCTATTTATCTGGGTTGTACCACTTGCTCTGTGTTGGATACATCCCACTTCTTTTCTCATTATTCAGCCCATTAGCCATGCTTACCTGGGCTCTCCCAGCAGACAATTCAACCCAGGCACCTTTTCTTCAAGGAACAGGATTTCTGCACTTGCCATTATGGATTTGCCTCCCCTTTAGGGGCTCCATGCTATCCTCTTTTCATCAGGCAGAGTCTTGCATAGCCAGCCCTAGTAATTAGCTCTAGATCTCAAAATATTTCTATTTTTTTAAATCCACATCTCTCTCTCTCTGTCCTTTGGCATTAAAAAAGGAAGCAAAACAACCATGAGCTCTCTTGCTGTCTCTACAGCTGATATTAACTAACAGCTACTAATTCCAGTACAATGCACATTCTTACAGACATCACTGTTGCTGGTGCACAAACAAGGAAGCAGGCAAATGGAGAAACATTTTGATG
The DNA here is from genome assembly GCF_028017835.1 of Emys orbicularis. Taxonomy (NCBI): domain Eukaryota; kingdom Metazoa; phylum Chordata; order Testudines; family Emydidae; genus Emys; species Emys orbicularis. The sequence continues at coordinate 46,272,735 of NC_088684.1, read as the reverse complement.
TTTGCTCCATGTGAAAACACAGAAGAAAAACGAATACTGATTGCCAAATGAAAAAAAACAACCCACAGTATCAGCTAGGACCCTAGTGTTGTATTTTAGCCATTAAAAGAATATTACCAAGTGTAAAACCATTCTGACAAGGCTCTAGACAGTCCTTTGTCCTCCTGCATTTTTGCTTTTTAATAGTACCTTCTCAAGCTTAAGATTCTCAGACTTTAGCAATTGGGTGTTAGTATTAGTAGAGTGTTTCCACAGTACTGTTTAAAAAAAAAATCAGAAACTGAGCAGCCCAATCGTGCTATTGAGAGCTGAGTTGCAAATCCCCTTTGTTCAGAGGTACTAACCAGAGATTAATTAAAGCCACTAAATTTAGTTCAGAATGGACCTGAATCTAGATTTTGAACATCCCAAAGTTCAGATCTGAGTTTATGAAGGGAGTCCTGGATCTGGATCAGTAGCTTATTTTTTTAAGCTTTGTTCCCATGTCAAACAACATACAGTCAGGCAAAGCAATCACACAGAGGGTTAGGACACTCAAATTTCAGGGGTGCTTGGATCTTGGGTTTTCAGTAAGTCCAATCTCTAATAAAGACTATAAAGTAATGCTACTATAGGTGATTTATTTAAACTAATCCTAGCTAGCTTCTTAGCTGCACCATTACTGATCTGCTGTGTTCTAACTGGCTTAGAAAGCAAACCTCCTGCCTTGACTTATCATAAGTACTCACGCACATTTGGAAAACATTGCCCATTCTGTGTGCCTACATATTTCTGTAGAAACTTTTCTGATCAGATGAAGCTTTCCATTTCTGTGTTGTGGCAACCTGTTAATAATGCTCAGCTGTTATTTGACTGGTTGCCTCGGATCCCAATAGGAACAAGTTTCTATCTTGGCCTGCCTTCAGGTGGGTACAAAGCCTTAAATGGCAACAGAAACCACTGTGCTGGGGTGGAGGCATCCTATGGAGGGAGGATTCCAAACACCCGTGCATCATGGAGCACTGCTCCAGAGTGGCATTCTCCAAGGTACTCAGAAATAGGCTTGTGGGTGGGCTGGCTGGGGACAAGGGGGAATGCTGAGCATAGCACAGAGCCACTGGCCCAAAATGTTGCACGAGGCAGGTGTGGGGAGGGCCACAAACAGATTATATTTCATCCCAGATGTTCACATTACTTGTGTTCTTCCTTCAAGATGGTAGGAGGGCTGGAAGAATCCATCTGCTTATCTTCCATCTAGGTCCCCAAATCAGGCTTTGCACGAGGAGTCCAACATTTCATTCTGATTATTTAGACAGCTTCTGGGACATGCACCGTTTGCAGTGTGGGGTAAATACAGGCCTCTACCATCTGTGGATAAGAATTTCGATCTCTTAGTAAAAGTCATGATACAAAGTAGTTACACTCCACACGTTTCAATTTTGTATCACTTCTCCCCACAGCAAACCATGGTAGCAGCTCCCTTTTGAAATGTATTTTTCTTTATTTAATTCCTGCCTAGTCTAGTGTAAGCTCCTTCTTCCTGGCCTCTCCCCCCACTTTAGTCCATCCAGAACACAGCTGGCAACAGCATCTTCCTCTGCCATTTTCCTGACCATGCTTTCCCCATTCTTACATCTCTACACTCGTTTTTTTCCTTTTCATCCACAACCAGTTCAAGCTTCCCCTCACTTTCAAAGCAATGCACAAACTTGCTCCCGCATATCTGATCTCACTGCCTCCTGAACCCAGTCTGATCCTTTTGCTCCACAAAAGGTTCTCTGCGGACTGCTCCCTTGGGCTCCCTTGCCCAGTCTTAACCCTCTGTCTTTATTCACAGTCTCTTACGTTTGCAGCAGCCTCCCAGCTCGCATTCCCGAAGCATCCTGTCAAGTTCTTCTGTACCAGATATGGACTGACTGCAGAGCTTGCTTGTACACCCCAGATGTATTCATCCTTGTAGTTCATTCAGTAGTTCTAAGTTGTCTTCCCATCAGGAGTTGTGCTGGACTATATCCAGTAGCTACTATTAGTATTGATCTGTAGTTTAGAAGAGCAAGGAATGGATCTTCCTGCTCTAAGATTTTCTTGGCTGTCTGTAGAGCTCTCTCAGCCTCTCCATTTGCTTGAGAGCTCCAAGTAATATGATCAAAATCATATTTTGTTCAGAATGATTTAAATTCTGCTGCAACTTGTTCATCACTAGTTGTTCTGGAATATCAAAGTGAGCAAAAGTGCACTTCAGTTTCTCGATAACACTGCACCATGTTATGTCTTTCAAGTTCATTATTTCTATATATCAGGAAAAATAGTCCACGGCAACTAGGTAATGATGTCCTCTGAATTCACCTAAATCTGCAGCAAGTCTCTTCCAAGGTCTTTCGGGTAGAGGTGTTTGTACATTGTATGATCCAGAGTTGTCTCTTAAGTTTATTTGTACAGGATCTCCTTTCAAAAGCCCCATATCATCAAATCCTCCACTGAGTTCTTCCTCCTTTCTCTCTAGGCCCATTGTGGGTGCCATACTGCGGCTGAGAAGATTTCTGGTCTTTGGTCACATACACGCCAAATGCATAGCTTTTGTCTTTGTAAGTTGTTTTGGTGGTGAAGTGGCCCATGCACTTCGGAATACCTCCAGTGGTAGTCAGAGCTGTATCGAGTGACTTTGTCTCTGAAAGGGGTTGAAGGTGGTTGTAAGCCCTTTCTGAGATGAGTATGACCTCAACTCCTGCGTCAATTTAAAAGTCAGTAGTCCTGCCAAAAATATTCAGTTTCACTCTCCAGGCAGGCTCTGTGTCATCACAAGTGACAGATGCCAGAAACAATGACTCTTGATTGTCTGTAATATGAGTTAACTCCCTTACTGCTTTGGTGCAGCAAAGAGCTGCAAACTGTCCATATGTCCATGTATTACACAGCGCGCCTCTGGCTGGATGTGCATCATATCTTGGGATATGACTTTTTCCACACCTTGTGCATGTAGGCTGGAATTTGTCCCTCTTAGCCTGGGAGTTCTCTTTCCCTGCCTCAGGGGTTTTATGATAATGACTTAAACACTCAAATGTTCATTTATAGCTTCTAGATTAGGTTCAGGTTTTTCAGGTTGCTCCTGCCTTTTGTTCTATTGTTTAACTAATTCTGACTGTTTTGCTATCTGTATCGCTGTGGCTAGGGCTAATTCTCTTCAGTTGTAGCTGCTGTGAAAGATTTTTATCTGTTAACCCAATAATCAGCTTGTCTGATATTTTCATGTTTTCTATTCCCCCAAATCACAATTTTTATCCAATACATGCAGAGCTCCAATAAAACATTCAATGATTCTCTGATGAAACTGAATTCTCTGATGAAAACATGCTCTTTCATAAACCACAATTCTCTGAGGTATAAAGTATTCATCAAGCATAGCCAGAACCCTTTCATAGTCATCTTTGTGACTGTATTCATTAAAGTCAAATGATTTTAAAATATGCTCTGCCTGCTTCCCCATACCATATATTAAAGATGATACCTGTGTATCTCCAGTTTCTTTGTGTAGCTTGGTAATAATGCAAAATCTTGCAAAATCTTGTTTCCAGTCTGTTCATTCTGAAGGTTTATCAAAGCAGAATTCTCTCAAGCATTGACGAATGGCCTGGTGATGAGATCCTGCAACCTTTGTTGCTATTTCTTTTGTCTGCAACCTTTGCTGCTGTTTTCTTTCTATTTCTGTTCTTAGTTTACTCCTGACACCATGTCATGTTCTTCTGTACCAGATATGGACTGGCTACAGAGCTTGCTTATACATACCAGACATGTTCACCATTAGATCCTTTAATGCTCTGCCAGGTATGGCTGTGGTTGATCTAAATGAGGTATTTTACACAATGTCACCTAGTGGATGAATAGTATAATACAGTTTAACATTCCATTACACAGTCTCTCTCTGCTCCTTTAAATCATTAACAACCCATGGGTCCTGGATTGACTGCACTCTAACACCCACACTCTGTCCATTGTTTGTACCACCCCTTGTACCTTTAGGGCTGGTCTACATAGAAACTTGCACCAAAATAATTAAATTGGTTTTTAATTCACACCTCTAGTAATTTTGGTGAAAGTCCGGGTGCTTTTTAGCTTATGGGTACTAAATCAAGTTAAATTGACATAGGATACTTGTATTCTGAAATGAGTGTTCACATACAGACTTGCACTGAAATCACAAATTAAAACCAACTGAGTTATTTCAGTGCAAGTTTGTTTGTGGATGAGATTATAACCCCTTCAGAGCAGAGATTTTATTTTCCAATTTTAATTGCTGACAAGTGCTGTGTATAACTGCAGTGATATATATGTATAACCCTGAAGACGTGTCCAGTGCTTGTCAGCAATATTATATATCTATAAATAAATACAAATAATTACTATGGCCCTGGTTTTATGAGTGCACAGCACTGGAGTTAAAGAAAGCTCAGTGAGAGAGAGGGACAAAAGCAAACTTGGGGCTTCTCTTGCTACTGCATTGTGAAAATATGATGGTGGGATAAAAAAAAAGCAAATGCTCATTGTTTAAAATCTGCAGTGTCATACAGTGTATGCAGAAAGTGATTCCTTTCTCTCTTTTTCTATCTAGATATTGAGAAGAGCAGACAAAAATGGTAAGACCAGTCACTTCCGACTCTTTTTTTCTCTTCAGAAAAATCTATCATACCCAAACCTGTGTTTTAATGCTTGATAAACTAGGCTGCACTGAACACATTCAAATGAAAACTGGCTTTTGTTAGTGTAGTAGCTGTCACTCTAGAAGTCAGACACATGATGTTTGATGCTTATGATTTTCTGTCCTGATCTGGCAATTGGGTCTGGGCTGACCCTTGTGCTTGCATGGAGTCCCATTGCAGATGATGGAACTATGCACAGGTGCAAGGGTCTGTCCATGTGGATCTTATTGCAGGCCTTAGAGTGTAGCAGCTACCTTCCAGTGGTAAAATTGGTTGCCATTTTGAATACCAATTAATTTTATAAGCTAACTACCAATTGTTCTTTTACATACAGCAGGCAGACTCTTATTAAGAAGAACTGTCTGTGCATGTGGGGACACATGCTACCTTTGGCTATGTGCACACAGAATCTATTGGGCCAAATCTTGCTTTTTCAGGCTAAACTCCCATTGATGTCAAGAGTTTTGCTTGAGTAAAGACTGCAGTATTTGGCTCAGTGAATTAAGTGCACATGCACCCAAAGGCAAAATTTGGCTTAGGCATTTGACTAGCATCTTTGTTCATTGCATGCATATGTATTATTAGTAACTGTGTTTACAAATGCCATTTAAATATTACGAATAGCTCAATTTCTACAATTTTAAAATACTTAAATATATTTCCTCAAGTCAAATTTGCTTTCCTCCCACAGTTTTCAGATATTTGTTTGTCTGTCCATGTGTCAGAAGGCAGGATGAATGACCTGAATCATGTGTAATTCATAGTAATACAAAACCCTCTTGGTATATTAGCATGGACTGGTGATTTTCCATTAGCATGGACTGATGCTTTTCCATTAGGTAAAATACAGTAAGTTTAGAATGAAATACTGGAAGCCCTGACACACACATGCAGTCCCACTGCATTATGAGCACCATCACAAGGGAAACCAGTGGGCTTGTAAATACAAGTGTAAGTGTTGCAGGATCAGGTTCTAGTTTTAACCCAAGTTCAACTCCTTGTTCCATCACAGAATTCCTGCATGGCTGGGGTAAGTCACAGAATCGTAGGACTGGAAGGGACCTCGAGAGGTCATCTTGTCCAGTCCCCTGCTTTTAGTAGCTCTGTGCCTCAGTTTTCCATCTGTAAAATGAGGCTAATAGCACTTCCCTACCTCCCAGGGGTGTTGTGAGGATAAATACATGTGGTGATGGGGACCATGTAAGTACCTAAGATAAATAGAAATAAACCTTGCAGATAGTATCTTGGCACATTCAAGGGCTGGAGGGGGGGTGGGAAGAAGTTCTTCCTAAATGCTATATTCCAATACAGCAGCTCTCACTCTTTTTCAGTCTGTAGACCTCAATCTAATGGAGATCTGCTGCTTGTGGACCACATATGATGAAAACATCTGGGGCCTTATATCCATCTGCTATAAATTGTCAGAGCACCATTGTTGTCAGTGGAGCTGTGACCATTTACACCAGCTGAGGATCTGTCTCCTGATCCTTTGGAACCATACCCCCCAGCCCCAATGCACAGTGGAACCAGCTGGTTCTATGACAGCCAAGACCCTGCACTCTCACAGTGAGAGAATAGCATTGCCTCCTTAATTCATTGTCCATACTCTGTTAATTCAAATAGGGGGGAAGTAATCCCAAGTCAGTGACAAACCTGATTAGCCCAGCATAGTCCAATGGCATGTAATCCTAAAGGCAATTTGTCTTTGAAATTCACAACCCTTGATCTCACTAGAGCAAGGAGAAACTCATGGGAAAGAACATCCTGATTCTAAGGTGATAATTCAACCACGTTAGTTGTATTAACTTGACTCAACAAATCAGAAACTGAAACTGTACTTGTATCAATGTTTGCTCAACCCCCGAATGCCAACAAACCTAACATACTTCCATTCTTTTGTGATTTAGCAGAGTAAACGCTCATGCCACATTAAGGGTATGTCTACATTTGAGCTGGATAGTCTAAGTCCCAGCTTGCATACACTTACCTGAGCTAATTCCATTTGAGCTAGCATGCTAAAAGTAGCAATGTAGCCTGGGCTGCATGGGCAGCAGCTTGGGCTAGCTGCCCAAGTAGGTAACTGCCTAGACCCCCAGCTTCATACTCAGCCAGCTAGCCTATGCCTTCACCCATGTTACCCCAGCTACACTGCTATTTTTAAGTGTGCTAACTCAAATGGAATTAGCTCAGGTAAGTGTATGCAACCAGGGCTTACACCATCCAGCTCAAATGTAGATGTACTCTAAAAGCAATCAGATGTGTTTCTAAGACTTTGCCATGAGATAACCTCTGTTTGAGGAAGTCAGATATTAGAAGGCTGGCCACATATATAGCATGTTTAAGCTGTTGTCGGCAAATGTTTCAAAATATTTTTTGTGAACTGGGTGCTTTGCATTGTAAATGACACCTGTTCAGTATGGTAGGAAACCAAATATTGATTTACTGTTATATTAGCATATCATGTTTGTTGCAGTAATGTATGTAAGTTCTTGCACATATTGTTAAGGTAGTGCTGTTTTGAAATCATAGCAATCTTTTACATTACCTTCAGTGAGAAATTAAAATATCAGAACTGTATCCTGACACTGAAGAAATATATGTCTGTTAGATATTAAGCAACCTTATTAGTTACAGCTTGACTAATAGTAGGAAAACTAATCTAGGTAGTTCAAATGCAAGTGTCCTGATTGAATGTATTGCCTTAAAAATACTATTAATGAAAGGTCAATGTTTATATCCAAAGAGATAGAACATTCCAGTCTCAATCAGATGGGAAATGCATCAAGAATTCATCTAGCATATTTCATGAACCAGGTATCACCCATGACCAGTTCTGGGAACTGACTTCTTCACTACAGGCTAGAGCCTGCCCTGTCCTGAACTAGCTTTCTGGGAAGCAAGAAGGCACAAGGAGCATCTTCCCTTCCCGCTCCCTAGCAAAGCAGCAGGACATGATCTCCCTCTAGAATTCAAGAGAAGAGTAGGTGGAACACTCAGCCAGTGCACTGGTCCACTTCCCATGTCCACCAGATAGGAGATATGTCTTGCCCTCCTGCTAACCCCTATGATGTAGTCAGTCGAATGAGCTAGTCAGGGACATGTGCTGCTCCTGATCAAATGAGAACTAACATGAGTTTGGCACCACATTGTGCCAGCTTACTCCAAGCCATCCTGCCATGCAACTGCAAAGTGTATATTGTGCAGAATGCATGGCTGTCGCTGTCACTGCTCTATTCCATCTTACCCCACCAGCCGCCCTAATACAGCTCCCTAAACAAAAGACAGGATTTTGTTCACAGAACGGCAGCATTTACTCATGCTAGGTAACTACTCAATAGATTCTGAAATAGCACAACTCCTTGGTATAAAATGTTGTAATCTAGCCTTGGATGATATTGAATACCCCAAAGGACTTCTTCTAAAAACAAAATGAAATGAGAGATCAAAGAGCATGGAAATCTTGCTGTTAAATAAGAACATAATTATCACCACTCACAAATGCTACAATGGCTATATTACCCTTATGACAGTTAAATATTGCTCTAAATTATAAACTGCACCATTAAATAGTCATATTCCTATAAGAAGAAAACTAAATTTCATGAGTATTTTCTAACCTTTCATTCAGCTGGTTTGTGTTTCTTTTGCTAAAGTGGGCAGGTTAGATAGGCCTCTGTACCACTTCAGACATGCATACCACTGCATAATTTTGAACTCTTCCAGTTCTAACCAAATATCCATGCCCTCAACAAGATCAGGTGACTACGCTATATTTGTAGTTCACATTTTCATACCAAAATGGGCTGATGATAACTGATGGTGATCTCCATAAATGCAAAGTATGGATTAGATCAACACCGTTTTAATACCTGGCAATCTCACATGTGCCTGATTCTTTTACACAGAGGGAGCACAACATGTAAGTAAGAAATGCCAATGATTTAAGGGTAAGCAGGAGGAGTATCGCTGGTTGGAAATTTTCCGACAGACGCCAATTCATTGAAAGCTAAACATTATGATGAAAGTTCATTTTGAAAGAAAAAAATTGCAAAAAATCATTTTTATATGGTCAAAATGTTCGGTTTAAACCTTTTTGAGAAAGGAATGTTTTGATTTTCTGTTTCAAAACAAACTTTGTTTTATCTTTTTATTTTATTTTAATTTTAATCTATTGAGGTTGCAGGAACAAACCATCCCGATGTGTAGAAAGAATAGTAAATATGGCAGGTGACCAGCTTGGCTTAACAATGAAATCCTTGCTGATCTTAAACACAAAAAAGAAGCTTACAAGAAGGGGAAGATTGGACAAATGACCAGGGAGGAGTATAAAAATATTGCTCAGGCATGCAGGAGTGAAATCAGGAAGGCCAAATCACACTTGGAGTTGCAGCTTGCAAGTGATGTAACAAGAAGGGTTTCTTCAGGTACGTTAGTAACAAGAAAAAAATCAAGAAAAATGTGGGCCCCTTACTGAATGAGGGAGGCAACCTACTGACAGAGGATGTGGAAAAAGATAATGTACTCAATGCTTTTTTTGCCTGTGTCTTCACGAACAAGGTCAGCTCCCAGACTACTGCACTGGGCAGCACAGCATGGGGAGGAGGTGACCAGACCTCTGAGGAGAAAGAAGTGGTTCGGGACTATTTAGAAAAGCTGGATGAACACAAATCCATGGGGCCGGATGCGCTGCATCCGAGGGTGCTAAAGGAGTTGGCGGATGTGATTGCAGAGCCTTTGGCCATTATCTTTGAAAACTTATGGCAATCGGGGGAGGTCCCGGATGACTGGAAAAAGGCTAATGTAGTGCCCATCTTTAAAAAAGGGAAGGAGGAGGATCCAGGGAACTACAGGCCAGTCAGCCTCACCTTAGTCCCTGGAAAAATCATGGAGCAGGTCCTCAAGGAATCAATTCTGAAGCACTTAGAGGAGAGGAAAGTGATCAGGAACAGTCAGCACGGATTCACCAAGGGCAAGTCATGCCTGACTAACCTAATTGCCTTCTATGATGAGATAACTGGCTCTGTGGATGAGGGGAAAGCAGTGGATGTGTTATTCCTTGACTTTAGCAAAGCTTTTGATACGGTCTCCCACAGTATTCTTACCAGCAAGTTAAAGAAGCAGGGGCTGGATGAATGGACTATAAGGTGGATAGAAAGCTGGCTACATTGTCGGGCTCAACGGGTAGTGATCAATGGCTCCATGTCTAGTTGGCAGCCGGTATCAAGCGGAGTACCCCAAGGGTCGGTCTTGGGGCCAGTTTTGTTCAATATCTTCATTAATGATCTGGAGGATGGCGTGGATTGCACCCTCAGCAACTTTGCAGATGACACAAAACTGGGAGGAGTGGTAGATACGCTGGAGGGTAGGGATAGGATACAGAGGGGCCTAGACAAATTAGAGGATTGGGCCAAAAGAAATCTGATGAGGTTCAACAAGGACAAGTGCAGAGTCCTGCACTTAAAACGGAAGAATCCCATGCACTGCTACAGACTAGGGAAAGAATGGCTAGGCAGCAGTTCTTCAGAAAAGGGCCTAGGGGTTACAGTGGACGAGAAACTGGGCATGAGTCAACAGTGTGCCCTTGTTGCCAAGAAGGCTAACAGCATTTTGGGCTGTATAAGTAGGGGCATTGCCAGCAGATCGAGGGACGTGATCATTCCCCTCTATTCGACATTGGTGAGGCCTCATCTGGAGTACTGTGTCCAGTTTTGGGCCCCACACTACAAGGAGGATGTGGAAAAATTGGAAAGAGTCCAGCGGAGGGCAACAAAAATGATTAGGGGGTTGGAGCACATGACTTATGAGGAGAGGCAGAAGGAACTGGGATTGTTTAGTCTGCAGAAGAGAAGAATGAGGGGGGATTTGATAGCTGCTTTCAACTACCTGAAAGGGTGTTCCAAAGAGGATGGATCTAGACCAGGGGTAGGCAACCTATGGCATGCGTGCCGAAGGCGGCACGCAAGCTGATTTTCAGTGGCACTCACACTCCTGGCCACCGGTCCGGGGGGCTCTACATTTTAATTTTATTTAAATAAAGCTTCTTAAACATTTTAAAAACCTTATTTACTTTACATACAACAATAGTTTAGTTATATATTATAGACTTATAGAAAGAGACCTTCTAAAAATGTTAAAATGTATTACTGGCACATGAAACCTTAAATCAGAGTGAATAAATGAAGATTCGGCACACCACTTCTGAAAGGTTGCTGACCCCTGATCTAGACTGTTCTCAGTGGTAGCAGATGATAGAACAAGGAGTAATGGTCTCAAGTTGCAGTGGGGGAGGTTTAGGTTGGATATTAGGAAAAACTTTTTCACTAGGAGGGTGGTGAAGCACTGGAATGGGTTACCTAGGGAGGTGGTGGAATCTCCTTCCTCAGAGGTTTTAAAGGTCAGGCTTGACAAAGCCCTGGCTGGGATGATTTAGTTGGGGATTCGTCCTGCTTTGAGCAGGGGGTTGGACTAGATGACCTCCATAGGTCCCTTCCAACCCTGATATTCTATGATTCTACATTATATTATATCAATTTTTTTTAAAAGTCTAAATCAAAATGAAACTTTCAATCAACCTGCATTGAATTTTTTTCAGGATTTCATTTTATAGCAAATTTCAATCCTCCCTCTCCCCCCCATTCTCAAACAGAATTTTTATTTTTTTAATTTGTGGAATTCCCTGTGAAACAAAAAAAATTGTCATCCCCCTGTGCCCTCCCCCACCCCCCCAGGTCTAGGGGATGCAAACGTATACTGTACTAACATAAGAACATAAGAACATAAGAAAGGCCGTACTGGGTCAGACCAAAGGTCCATCTAGCCCAGTATCTGTCTACCAACAGTGGCCAATGCCAGGTGCCCCAGAGGGAGTGAACCTAACAGGCAATGATCAAGTGATCTCTCTCCTGCCATCCATCTCCATCCTCTGACGAACAGAGGCTAGGGACACCATTCTTACTGGGTGGGGATCACCAAAACTTTGGCTTTCCCCATCTCTCCCTGCAAAACAATCTTCACTCCCTCTACCCACAGCCAACAGTGTGTGCCATGCATGTTGGCTGCACTGGAACCACATGATTCCATTCCTGTCTGTACTAATCCCCTCACTCACCTTCTGACATGGTCTGAAGGACACAGGGCTGAACCATGGAACCAGGGTCTTGCATCAGCAGCATGTGGTCAGTTGGCCACAATCAAGCGTGCACTGTACCAGTTACTGGTCACTGGGGCCTCTTCTGACCATGGGTCCTTGAGCCAAAAATCCTCCTATACTCCTTCCCTGTTTGCACAAGAGTGGACATTCAAACATTCTCCCTATATCCCCAATAATCCACCAGCAAACAGTGTGTTAATACAGAAAGAAAGAGCGAAGGGCAGGCGCTGAGACCAGATCTCTTGATCTCAGAAAGTGACACTTATCCTTGAATTGCTGGAGAGCTGCTTCACCATTAAATGGAGTCATGAAGTGCCACACAATAATCACAGGGCAGTGCCCTGACGCTGCACAGCACCTGCATCCTGATGTGTTTCTAGTCTCTCTCCACCTCTCTGCAGCTGAGTGTGAGGAGGGGCCTCCTCTCTCCTGACTGCCCTTTTCCCCTTTAGCATCCTCAGATCTTTCACAGCTATCGCTCAGAGAATGAGGGGGGAACTCGCTAGTTTCTGCTTTCCTCTCTCGGGGGGTGGGAGAGCTTGGCCTGACCACCACCAGTACGTTGGTTCAACTCTCTGTGGGCTGCCTGCTATGTAATGAGGCCTGCACACGCTCTCTTCATTTTCTGGGGACCTCTATATGCAAAGTGTACGTACTCTCAGCCTTTTAAAAGCCCCAGCCTTGGTCTGTGTGGAGATAGCCTTGAAAACACAACTAATGGCTAAGGTTGAAATTGTTACTAATCTAGTCCACTCCTAAAGGCATCCGAGGCTGGGCTTTGGCGGACGTGAATAACCAGTTACTTGACTCCAGACCAGTTCAAAACAGAGTGGTAGTGGTAGGTGAACTGTCAGTGATGGCACAAAGGACTCTGCAAGCTACCTCCCAGATGGTTGTCTGCATTTAATTCACATCCTCTCCCATTGTGACACCGACTCTCTGAGGCCTTGGTAAAGTCACTTACCCGTTGTGCATTAGTTTTCCCATGTGTAAAATATCAACCTCGCTGGACGTTCATTGTGATAATTAATAAGTTTGTAAATCCTGAAGAACATGCTGAAGTTCCCCAGCCATCACACTGAACCCTACAGTGGTTGGGAACCTAGCAGCACCCCCACTTGCCCCCAGCTTCTTTGGACAACTGAAGCTTGATAAACTTGTAGATGTTGGGAACCGTGTATGGATTCCAGAACAAACTACATGTGCTCCACTTCTCCTGCAGCAAGAGGTTGGTATTAGTACAAAGATTCTCCCACCCACTTTTATATGAAATGATTCAGTAAAGTTTTGGCATATGCTAAAACCCACCTTGCTGCAATCACAATAATGGCCAGGATCTGGTTACATTTTGAGGTTGGGATCCCAAATTTATTTTCACAACCTTACCCAATAATATTAAGGCCACCTTTAATCAGCGACCTAATAAAAACAAAGAGCTGCAATAGGCAGTCCTACAAGAGACAAGTTAAATGTAGATGCCTCTATTTGTGTACAGATAGGAACATTACTCAGCATGTGATGAAGAATGACTGCAACTAAATGATGAAAAAATAAAAACCAAGTGCACAGACCAAAACAAAGGATCAAGAGAGCCTGGCCTGAATACCAAGTGCCCAGTGGAAAAAACCTGCAGATCCAATATAAAATATTATAATGCCAAGATCAACACTCTCTCTGTCTCTCTCTCTGTCTCTCTCATGACTCTTAGTCTAGCTTGTTGTCTGATTTTTTTTTTAATTGCTGCAAGCTCTGAGCTTTTTGAAAAATATTCTCTTTCAGCAAGTAACTTAAGTGGAATTTTTTGATAAAACTTGCATTCTGATTAGATTCGCCTTCAGAAATTGTTACTGTTTTCACATTGATATGTTTTCATTCCATACATCCCAATCTTTTTATGACACAGGAACTCAGTTGTCACTTAGTCCTGTGGTTTTTACATGTGCATTATAAAGACTGTTAAATAGTCTTAAAAGAGCATCACTATCATCATATCTGGTTTGATAATTTCATATGCTCTCCTGTGTACAGAATTACCTTAAACATTAGTACAGTGGGCGAAATCCTGGCTCCAATGAAGTCAGTCATATGGACTGCGAGGGAGTCTTGGTTTCACCCCAATTCCAACACAATGCAAACAATGGCTCATCAAAAGGGTACTGCCAAAGGACTCAGGATAATTTTAATATAAGGCAGAATTCAGAGAGTGACTGAGAACCGACAGCTCCCTCAGGTTCCAACGGGAGTTGCAGCTGCTCAGCACCTCATCATGTTTGACTCATAATGCATACACTGAGTTTTCATTCATAATTCATGTGTCATGTAATTTACATAGAATAAATGAACTTAACAATGATAGAATTGTACCATTGTTATGATCAGTCAAATATCCGGTAACAAGTTCCATTCTTCAGAGATCTGAATTCCATTTCTATATTTCAAGGTTTTTTTGATTGACAGCTCAATTGCATGCTAAACATAGATTTTTACATGCGAAACTTCTATGGGACTGTGGCTTTCACTAAATCTTAGTTATGGTGATAGCGATTTACAAGTAAAATGTTTTTGAAGCACTCAAAGCTGAGAGCATTGCAAATTCCTGACTTTAATACTGGGTTCTAGATGCAGGAATCACACGGTGAAGTTCTATGGCCTGTGGCATACAGGGGGTCAGATCTTATGATCATAATGGTCCCTTAGGTCCTAAATTCTGTGTATATGTTGAAGAGGCTTGAGGGCAGAATAAACCCTTGTGTCACACCCTGCCCAGTGGAAACCACTCACTGCCCCTGCTGTTGGTCACATTTATTATGAGGCTAGCCCTGGAAGGTTTTGACAAAGTGGAAGTTGCTGGGATTTCCACTGGTAGACACCTCTTAACTGACCTCAGATATGCTGAGGACATGATGCTCTTTGCTACCACCACAGAAACAATTCAAGAAATGTTGTAGTTTGTAAAAACAGCCAGTGAGGAATATGGCTTATCGCTGAATGAAGCAAAAATGAAATGCATGTATGTTGACATAATTAACAAAAACAAGATGAAAGGAGACATCACAATTAATGGTCAAGCCATAGAGGCAGTAGATGAATTTAATTATTTGGGATCATACATATCCAATAAAGGAGGGTGTTCCATAGAAATTGGAAGAAGATTAGGAATGGCTCATTCAGCCATGGCATTGCTGTGATTCCTTTCGAAACCTTTTGCACTTGGCTTATCCAGAATATCTCATCCATTTTTGGAGAACACTCCATCCAGTTCTCTGGGATCCAAACTCAATTCGACTCCAGCTCATCACTCAGGTTCCTTTATTAGGCATGGACCAGCTCTAAGCCCACACTGGCCAGGCCCAGGGTGTTTATATACAGAGTGATAGCATAATTCCAAATCATGTCACACACTACTAGCTACTAACACAGGGCCGGCTCCAGGCACCAGGGTAGCAAGCATGTGCTTGGGGCGGCCAATTCAAAGGGGTAGCACTCCGTCCGGTATCGGGGTGGCACGTCCGGGTCTTCGGCGGAAATTCGGCGGTGGGTCCCTCATTACCTCTCTTCCTTTTTGAGCTGCCGCCGAATTGCCGCCGAAGAGGAAGAGAGGGAGGACCCACCGCCAAACTGCCGCAGAAGAAGCGGCATGGTTGAGCTGCTGCTGAAGTGCCGCCGCTTGGTTTTTTTGCCACTTGGGGCGGCAGAAAAGCTGGAACCGGCCCTGTACTAACATCTATGCTTCTTGAATTTAATTGGTTTGGACATCATACAGATCATGTAAGGACCAATCGCTTTGAAGATTGTGTAAGGAACTCATCACTTGTGTCTTCACCTTATCCACATTTCAAAGTTACCAGTTCAGGGTATTCCCACTTATCTCAACTAGCCCAAAAACACCATCTCCAGCACACAGTCTGTCACACTCTCTTGTTTAGAGTTTAATCTGGCACTCAAATCAAGCTACAGGCAAGTTTACTCACGCCCAGCAAGATGTATGCCTACAGACCTACACCTACAGAAGTTTGGAAAAACTGTCATCTCAAAATGTATGAAGGTTTGATTGGTGAAAAGCTTAATTTTGTCCATAGTGACTTTTGGATGTGAATCACGGAAATTAATGCTGCTGTCAAGACAGGGCCGCCCAGAGGATTCAGGGGGCCTGGGGCAAAGCAATTTCGGGGGCCACTTCCATAAAAAAAAATTGCAATACTATACAATACTATATTCTCGTGGGGGCCCCTGTGGGGCCCTGGGCAAATTGCCCCACTTGCCCTCCCCCCCCCCCCCCCCCCCCCACGGGCGGCCCTGGGAAAAATAAACCTTCCGCATCTCGGCACAAACCCAGTTTTGAGAAAACTTCTTTACAAGGTATCACTGGTTCTCAGCATCAGCTAGTGCTAAAAGGCACTAAAGCTCATTAAAAGGGTTGGACAAATATTTTCCGTCAAAACTTTTTTTGGATCGAAAACTAGGGGTTTTTAAAAAGCAGAAAAAATCATGGACAATGTCTGCTTTCCTTCAAAATCTGTTGTGTTTTTTTTAATTGAAAAACTGAAATTAGTCTGCCAAAACCTGAATGTGGTTTGGGGTTTCAGAAGTGTGTGGCCAAATATTTGCTGCTTGCTGTGTTTGATTGTTTAAAGAAACAATAAACAAATTCTGCTTAAAAAAAATCCAAAACTTTTGAACCACCTCAGCTTGTGACCAAACGCCTGAGCCCATCCAGTCAGAGACTTCTCCAGGTTTCTGATACTCTGCTGGCTTCCTTGACTCATATCTGTCTCCATAACTTTGGGTTAATTTAGGTTAGATCATAAGAACAGCCATACTCGGTCAGACCAAAGGTCCATCCAGCCCAGTATCCTGTCTACCGACAGTGGCCAATGCCAGGTGCCCCAGAGGGAGTGAACCTAACAGGTAATGATCAAGTGATCTCTCTCCTGCCATCCATCTCCATCCACCCTCTGCCAAACAGAGGCTAGGGACACCATTCCTTACCCATCCTGGCTAATAGCCATTAATGGACTTAACCTCCATGCATTTATCTGTTTCCTAGAGACTGGCTCCATGGGGTCCCTCACAAACTGGAGACGGTTACTGTGGGTTAGCCTTTAGTATAGCTTATGTACATACTCCACGAACTGAGCATTTGAGCTTGTTCCAGAATCTGGGATGAGCCTATGTTGTGGAAACTGAAATGCTCAAAATAGCACATGCATGTGAATGGACACAGGGTGCTAAAATTAAATTAACCCACGGGGTCTCAAACTGGGGGTCGGAACCCCTCAGGGGGTCACGAAGTTATTACTGGGGATCGCGAGCTGCCAGCCTCCACCTCAAACCCCGCTTTGCCTCCAGCATTTATAATAGTGTTAAATATATAAAAAAGTATTTTTAATTTATAAGGGGGGGGTCGCACTCAGAGGTTTGCTATATGAAAGGGGTCACCAGTACAAAAGTTTGAGAAACACTGAATTAACCCCTCTAAAACCTCAGGGAATGCAGGGGCGGGGGGGTCTCCCTTGGTAGGGTTGGGAAGGAGGTAGGTGGTGTAGGATATTGCTCTTCTCATATGATCCCTCCCCCAGTGGCTAATTTTAAATGAAGCTACCCTCCCCTGACATGAATCTCCCTGTGGCACTGAAATTAAATATAGACTATAATTTGGCATTTGAGAAGTGAAAGGGACGGCAGCCCTAATGGAAAAGCTAACAGCTTGGCTCTTCTGCAAGCCTCAAACTGCTGATGAGCTTTAGGGTAGGGAAGGCTGTGCCTCCCAAACAGCCTGGCCCTGCCCCCTATCCGACCCCCACCCACTTCCTGCCCCCAGACTGCCCGCCCCCCTCAGAATCCCCGACCCATCCTGCTCCTTGTCCCCTCACCGTCCCCCAGAGACCCCCCCAACCACCACCCCGGGACCCCACCTCCACCAACGCCCCCTGCTCCCTGTCCCGACTGCCCTGACCCCTATGCAGCCCCCCACTGAGTCCTGACAGACCCCCAGAATGCCCATGATCCAACCCCCCTGTTCCCTGTCCCCTGACCGCCCCCCCAACCTCTGCCCCCTCCCTGCCCCTTATCCAACCCCCCCCCCCGGCCCCGGGCCCCTTACCCCCAGCTCTCCCCTCACCCGGAGCCTCAGCACGCCGCATCCAGGAGCGTCCCTGGACAGCGCTGCAGCGTGGCTCCAGTGGGGCCTGAGCTCCTCCCCGCTCAGAGCCGCGTGGTAAGGGGGCGGGGCTGCGAGCTCCAGCGGGGCCTGAGCTCCCGCCGCTCGGCCCGGAGCTCGTAGCCCCCCCCCCCCCTTACCACGCGGCTCTGAGCGGGGAGGAGCTCAGGCCCCACCGGAGCCAGGGACGCTCCTGGATGCGCTGAGGCTCCGGGAGAGGGGCGGAGGCGGGGTCAGGCCGGGGCCGGGGAGGGAGCCTCAACCCTTCCTGTGGGGGCCCCTGCGGAGCCCGGGGCCTGGGGCAAATTGCCCCACTTGCCCCCCCTCTGGGCGGCGCTGTGTCAAGAAGAAAATTGAAGCTTTTGAGATATGGTGCTGGGGAAGACTGTTGCATATCTCCTGGATAGACAAGATGATGGAATACTTATGTTAGAAATATTATTGAAGAGAAACAGATCCTGCTGTCGGAAAGCAACAGGCACAAACTTACATGCTTTGGTCACATCAGGTGTAGAGACGGAAATAATCTCAAGAAAGTTATCATGGAAGGAATAGTGGCAGGTCATCATAGTAGGGGACAGCCAGTAAGGAGAGGAATAGATGGTATGTGTAGTAAGAAGAGATCCTGAGACATAAGCCCGTGTATTAGAGTCCTAGTATGAGGCCTGAGGCCTGAACTAAAGTAGTGGTTAAAACTTTGCCAATATGAAGCAAAGTCAGGTTGTGAGCAAAAGGCAGGCCCTGCTCACAGAATTTGGCAAGCATGGGGCTAATATTGCAAAAACATATATTCCTAAGAGGTGCTGGGCACAGAGCACTCACACAAGCATATTCCAGAAGGGTAGTACCAGAACACCTCAGTACCAGCACATTTCCCAAAGATAACAGGAACACACTGACAACATCCTTAAGGATAAGGTCAGGATGACAGCATAATAAATAGAGATGTTTTAATCAAATCAACAGATACAAGGGAATGGGTGGCACACTAGTACGTCAGGGGTAATACGCAATTTGTTTGTATTGGTGTATAAAGATGTATCTCAGAGGGAGTGTCTTTGACCAGCCGAGGGGGGAATGGAAAGTCCTGCCTCTGAGTGAGCTGTGTCCACTGTCACGAGCATACATGTCTTTGTATCCTCGTAGAATCTGCCGGGTGCTATTACCGTGCTTCGTTGACAATAAACGTGGTTGGGCGCCTTCGCTGAAAACAGAGTCTGTGAATGTATTGGGCAGTTTAATTGAGGTCTGCTATCTCCACTATCTGTGCAGAGCTGGGACAGTACACTAAATAAACACACACACAGCCAACATCTAACCACAGTGTGCAGCAGGTCACTGGGAAGTCAGCTGCAGAGTGCTCAGAGCTAGTGAAGAATCACTAAGAATTCAAAAAATTCTGCTACAATGAATAAATGGATTTTACTTACCTTAAAATCTATTAATCATTCTACAGAAAAACTATGATTATAGTTGGGGACTGTGAGCCAGAACTTCTGAGTTCTTTCCAGCTATGCCACTGAGATGTTGTGTGATCTTGGGTCTGCTTATGTAAAGTAGCTTCTCCATCTGTGAAATGAGCATACTACCACTTATATCTATCCAAAACCACAATCTGTATTGAAGCACAGTGCATTTGCCAGGTGGTTAAGGATCTGTATCTTTTTTTTTATTTCTAGTGCCTTGAATGTAATAGACAAACATCTATTATTCTGTAGCACATTAAAATTCATTACTTGACATCTCCTTCGCACTCTTCATCAATATTTTTTCAGCTGATGTGCTGTTTGCAATTCTTCACACTTCACGTTTTTCTTTCATTTCCTTGCATCCTGGCCAGCTTCCCAGCTCTTCACCCACTGAGTCAAATCAAGCAAAAGTAAGAGAGACAGAGAAAATGATTTTAAATCATTGAAGTTGTCCATGCCATGTTTGAATCTATTGCTGATAGTTCTATGCCCAGGACAACTCTCGCTCAAATGAAGGAAAAGAGGCAGCCATGCCTAGGGCAATTTTGTACAAGCCCTCTGTAGCTAGAATGTGGGGTTGGGACATGGAAGTGTGTTTTTGCACATATGCTCCCTCATCTTAGTGTCCTATAAGTCATGTTGACTGCCTCTGCAAGGGCAAATTGCATAGCAGTTTCGAAGGATGAGTCAGGTCTAATTATGGGCCTGTATTTAAGCTGAATTTCGAGTTACATTTAGTTCTGCCCTAAAAGTGAATGTGGTCTGAACTTGGCACTTAAGGCCAGATTTTCAAAGGTATTTAGATGCCTAAAGAAGCAGATAAGCACTTAGTAGGATTTTCAATAGCACTTAAGCAGGTTAGGCACTTAACACCCACTGAAATTATTAGGTGCCTAAGTACCTTTGAGGATCTGGCCTTTGGTGCTTATAAAGCAGAAAGAAGTGGTTTGTTTGGATCTCTTCAATTTCATACGCTCTACCGTATAGATGAATGCTCTCCGGGGCTGGAGATACATGTCAGTAGTTTCTCTCGTTCTCCTCCATCTTGTTCTTCAGCCCAATTAACTCATTTAAAATTAATTTAGGAACCCCAGCTTTTCAGTGAAAGCTTTTCAGATCATTGTAACAGTCTGGCTCACTTTTCTGCATTCATAAGCTGCTGGCTGCCAGCCAAGGCTCCCTATCTTTTGTTGCCCTGTATGATAGTGAATGCCTCCCTCTTATTCCATGGGGACTTGAAGCTGAGAAAGGTTAAGAGATGCAGCTTAAATGCTGGGGATGGAAGATTGTTGCTTTGTGCTTTATCCTTTTTCAGCGCTTCAAAATCTTCCTTTTCATATTTTTTTTTAAGTTTTGAAAAAGAGCAAATTTAAAGACATAGGCCCTGATTCTCCCCTACCTTGCTTAATCATTTGCACCTGACAGAGAGATGCTGCTTAGGAAGGAGGGAAGCTTTTGTGTGGTTCACTGAAAATTAGTTGTGGTTTAGCCCCATTATAAGAGCTGAAAACTCTAATTTGTGCATGTGCCATAATTTTTGTAAACGATGATGGTGCTTTTCAAAAACTATTTCCCAGTATGCAAACTGAAATGGAATTGCACTGTGCATATGCGTCTTGCTAATTTAGGACGATAGAAATATAATAGCCCTTATATTCTTCACTACACAATTAGTCAGAAATGCTAAAACTAGCCCTGCTTACTGGCTACTTTATACTGTACATGTGGGAGCTAACCATGAGGAGTTCTCACTTTAGGTTAGCGGCTTGAATAAATTTCCCCCCCACATCTGCTTACTCTAATGCATGACATGCTGGACAGTGACCATTATCATGACAAGGATTCCATTTAGCTGTATGATCTCCCAGCATCACGTGACATCCCCCATTACTGAAAATCTGCCTGTAATCATGTGCACTCATCACCCATTCATCCTCATGTGTCCAGGTGCAAAGTTGCAGGGATTTTCCATCTTCATTGCCCTCTGGCTTTGCACCCCACTCAGTCCTCTGGCTGAGACGCTGATAGTCCAAACCCCTTCTAGGTAAGGAAGTGTACAGGTGCAGTCCAAAGTCCTAAAGCATCCACCTAGTCTCTGGGATCTGGGCCCCACCCTTTCCTGGGGTTCTGCCACCTTCGCCCGGTTCTGGTGGCCTCAGAGTCCAGGCTCCAGCCTAAGCCTGTACATCTACACTGCAATTTTATAGCCCACCAGCCCCAGCCCCAGCAGTCCGAGTCAGCTGGCCAGGGCCAGCCATGGGTGTTTTATTGCAGTGTAGAGGTACCTTCTGTTTGACAAGTAAGTAACTAATTACCACCCAGGTGGAATGAATAGTCCAACTGGCCTTTAACCCTTTCTCAACCCTGAGGGGGTTTCACATTTCCTTTGTGGAAACTATAGTTGTATTAGGAATTGTAGCTCTGAGAGACCCCAACTGAGATTGGGGCCCCCTTGTGATAGGTATTGTCTGAATACTGTTAGAGAGTTTCTGAGCTGAAGAGCTTACATTCTGAGTAGACAAGATAAACAAAGGGCGGGAAGGGGAACTGTTTTGGTTAACTCCCTTCTGCCCTGTGATCTTCTGGCAATTCCATACTTTTCTCTGCCTTTTGCACAGCTTGTGTTCACCATAGCTCCCTTTTGCTGGGTGTGTACACCTGTTAATGTCTCATTTGGAGAAGGACATTTGGATGCACCATATGTCCCACTATTTTTATGTATTTTTTTTAATCACATGGGGTTGTCTTTGAGCTCAAAAGAACAATATAGTTCCCCCGCATGTGGATTTCCCATGTGGGAGCTGCTAACTGTTAAAGCAACTTACTGGCAGCCATGTCTCCTAGGCTCTAATCTTGGTTCTACTGCTGACTCACTGTGGGGAAGTCACTTAACCTATCTGTCTCACTGACCTCTTGTAAGATGGGCATGACCTCACGGAGATTTGAGTTTTAATTAACTAAAGTGTAGGTCTTTGAAGGAGATTTTTGAAGGAAAGCTTCTACAATAGACAAAATGAAAACTCTTGTGAAAATGTATCATAAGTGCTCATGAGCTACAATGGAAGGTACAGTGTATAGCTCCTTCTTTTGTCCATCCGCATATGATATCTAGGAGTATTCTGACTCCAAGGCAGACAGGGAGCTGTGGCTGGAGGTTAAATAAATCATGTTTATGAAAGACACTGGAGAAGGCATGCAAAAGCAAGCAAGGCTTGCAAAACAATTTGAGGCCATGTTCCCCAGGCAAATGATACTGGAATTTGGTGTAACTTAGATTTGTCTAGGGAAGGAATGACTTCAGAAAAGTTGAGACAGATAAGGTAGGTGAGGTAATATATTTTATTGGAGCAACTTCTGTTGGAGAGAGAGGCAGGCCTGAAGAAAAGCTCTGTGTAAGATGGAAAACTTAAGAACATAAGAACAGCCATACTGGGTCAGACCTAAAGGTCCATCTAGCCCAGTATCCTGTCTTCCGACAGTGGCCAATACCAGATGCTCCAAAGGGAATGAATAGGTAATCATCAAGTGATCCACCCCGTTGCCCATGCCCAGCTTCTGGCAAACAGAGGCTAGGGACACCATTCCTGCCGATCCTAGCTAATAGCCGTTGATGGACCTATCCTCCATGAATTTATCTAGTTCTTTTTTGAACCCTGTTATAGTCTTGGCCTTCACAACATTCTCTGGAAAAGAGTTCCACAGGTTGACTGTGTGTTGTGTGAAGAAATACTTCCTTTTGTTTGTTTTAAACCTGCTGCCTATTAATTTCATTTGGTGACCCCTAGTTCTTGTGTTATGAGAAGGAGTAAATAACACTTCCTTATTTACTTTCTCCACACCAGTCATGATTTTATAGACCACGATCATATCCCCCCTCTCTAACATCCTGGAACCAACACAGCTACAACAACACTGCATTCAGAAACATTTGTCTTTCATGAATCATCCTCTGTTTATATTTACCCATGACAAAGTCTGAAGTCTGTAAGGTAGAAATTTCAGCTCTACTGCACTAAATAACCTGGACCAAATGATATTTGAGGGTTATGAGGGAAACAAAGTGTGAAATAGACACATTGGTAAAGGTACGAAGCATATTCTTACAAACAGCAGCCATTCCTGAAGACCAAAAAGGCAGAGGATACTCTGAGGTGCTGCTTTAAGAGAACCTTATTGAGGGTGATCTAGTTGTGAACTTCATCTCAGTACCAAGGAAACTGATGGAGGGCCTGACTGACCACTGTGCTACTGCAAGTTTACACTGGTATAAAATTCGAGTAATGCTCTGGTGAATCATAGTTCAGAGTGTAACTAAAGACAGCCTAGTACAGCTCTTAGATGAGAACAACAGGACAGGGTCAAACCTTCATAGCCTCTGAAAAAGCCCCTATAACCTGTCAGGGATTTTTTAAATTAATAGATAAAAGTGGACATTGTTTACTTGGATTTTCAAAAAGCTTGAGATTAGATCTCTCATAAGATCATTAGTGAAAATAAATAACCATGAGGGAAGAGGCAAAGTCTGCTCAGGGATTATGAATTTAACAAGTTAAGCAATAGAAAACAAACCACTATAAGACACAATCCTGCTCCCTATTGGCATAACTCCCTGTGACTTTAATGGCAAAGGATCAGGTCTCCTTAAGAGTAGAACCAGGTAAATAGAAGAGTGCCTCAGGGTTCTGTATCCTAACCAATACTACAGACCTCTCTTCTCTCTGAGTCAATCATGGTCAAGAAAGGTTCCCAGAGAGAACATTGATGTCATGCATGTTCCTTCCTCATGCATAACCAATGCTACAACATTTGAAGCCCTCTTTTTTGAAAGGCAAAGGAGGCAGTTTGAGTAAATGGATCACTGAAAGCATCTCTGTTAATGATTAAACTAGATGATATTTATTAAGAAAAGCTTGTTCACAGAACACTCATTTGATATTCACACTGTGTATATAGTGCCAAATGGCAGCTGTATTTAGATTCTCAAACAGCTGTTTATGGCAGTTGTGTCACAGAAAACTGCATGTCCAAAGCAAAATATTGTGCCACCTTGATTTTTTGGCTTTTTGTCACTTTTGACATTTTATTTAGACTTTAAGGGTGATTATCTGGAGCTACCATCTGTCTCTTTTCATGTCAAACACAGCGATGAATAAACCTCCAAATGTTTAGCTGAAACAGAAATTCAATTTGCCCAATTTTGAATCTGTGCAACGCTTGTGAGTTTGAGCGGAAAATCAAAGAGCGAAAGGGAGAGCGAAAATCCTTAACATTGCTCCCTGGGGACATGCATTGCAGTCCAGTATTTAATTACATATTAATGTACTATTTTTCCAGAGGACCCCTGCCTCATTATGGCCAGAGAAGGAGGCAGGATTGTGATAAATATCTGGATTCAGGCCACCCCCACTTCATTCTCTGTACTTGTTGTATGAGGTGTCATGAGTGAGTCACAGTGTCACTAGAAGACGAAGAATAGCCACGTGAAAAACTTTTAGAACCACACCAAAAATTGTTTGAATGGTTTACACAACTTCAGACTGAGAACTTTGTTCGCACTTCATGCAGACGGTTGGTTCAGCTTCTGAAAGTATCCACCATAATCAAATCTTTCAACCTACTGCGCCAACTCTACCGTTTTCCCCCAAAGACTTCAGAGCAGCACAGATTTCCTTCTCACAAATACCCAACCTGCCCTCTCCCACCTTTGTTCTCCACAGCCCCCACAGACCACTTCTGTAGGCTCAGGACCTCTTGTAAGTGTGAATGCTATAGGCTTAGCTGTTTATTTCCTTGGCTTTTGTTTGTGCCTTGTTATTAGAGCTCTGATACACTAGGCCAAATTCAGCTCTGATCTGCCTGCAAAAACCTGGAGTAGCTCTATTGATTTAAGTGGAGTTATTATAGAGTTACACTGATATAATCAATCAGAATGTGACCCACTCACTTCTGCTGAATGAAGACATGGCAGAGGAACAGCAGGTTTGCTCTTCAGTGTGGAGGGATCCCAGTAGAACTCCCATTGACTTCAGTGGGGCCAGGATTTCATCCATGGCCTTGTCTTTTGGGGTGTTTTACATCTACCCTTCATCCAAGAACGTGTTTGCCCCTCACATCATCTTCTTTGTCTACAGAAACTTGTATAAAGCACCATCCAAGCTCCTAGTCCATCCAAGTCACTCAGTATTCTATTGCCCTACTCCTTTCCATTTATTCCTTCTCTTAAGGTTTGAATCATTGCCTAAATGAATATTTCTTCGCTCAGTTAGTTTGATATACAGATTACTAGGGAAATTTTTGGCTATACTTAGTGACTGTAGTATCACATCACTATTTACCAAGTCTATCCTGAGCTGTCTTAACACACTAGTCTCTTGCTCTTTGAATTCAACAGTTTGTAGCTCTGTTGCTGTGTCCTGTGAGCATTTTCTACATTGTGTATTCATGTGCCATATTTAAAAACAGTCTTGGAAAGCTCAGGTTAATGGTGTTCACTGCTTTTGTTCTCTCTGTGTTACTGCCAGAAAAATTCAATCAGGTTTGTAAGGCAAGATACTCACTTTGTGGATTTACATTAACCCTTATTGAAATAACTCCTGCATGTGTGTTTTCCTAGTCTGTCTCTAACAAGTGTTTTTGGTTGTGCAGTTTACCAGCCACCATGGTTATGTTTCAAAATCTTGAATATTTGAAGGTTTCACTAGGACTTTTTGTATTAAAATTCCATTTTTTGAAACTACCATCATCTCTGCAAAGAGCAACACAGATCATAAGCTGGATCTGTTCCTTAACACAATCGTTTACAACAGTTACACATGCACAACTCATTGAAAAACTGATAACTTAAATGAGAGCTTAAATTAAATGAGTCTGTAAAACCAGGTAAAGTTTCCACCTTGCTCCTAAAACAGTTCACAGGATTTAGTCAAAGCCTACCACCTTCCTGGCTTCTCTTTTATTGTTAACTTAAATGACAAAACAAACTGAACCACCTAAATATTCTCCTGAGTTTGTCCATTCGTAGGGATTTTCCCTGCAGGACGCCTTCTTCCCCTCCCACTAATTTTGTCAGCCTCAGAGAAGCTCAAAAAAAAAAAAAGCCTTTTATACTCATGGGTTTGAGCTGACAGGAGAGTTATGGGGTATGTGGATGCTGCTAACAAGACGGAGAGGAATAAATAAGTTTCCTTGAAAAGGGGAGGGAGAACATACCTGTCACAACACAAACTGTCAATACAGCTGGGCCCCATTAAGGAAGTAGGTCTTTAAAAGGAAGGCTTGGGCCATGGGAGAAGGCTGTACTCCCAAGGCAGAGCACACTCTCTTGACCCTGGGTTGGACGGCCCCATGTTGAAGAGCAAAGCTGGTGAGATGCTCTACGTGAGTGTTCTAGAACTCTTAGGACAGTTACAGTTGTGTCCCCTGGAGAAGTAGGGGTATGCTGTTGTGAGTTAGCCTCTGCAAAGATTTGAAATGTTATTTGTATTACATTAGCATCTAGAATCCCC
Organism: Emys orbicularis; assembly: GCF_028017835.1. Lineage (NCBI taxonomy): Eukaryota > Metazoa > Chordata > Testudines > Emydidae > Emys > Emys orbicularis. The sequence goes on along the minus strand of NC_088684.1, from coordinate 46,245,778 downwards.
AAGTAGGATTCATAGATTCAAAGGCCAGAAGGAACCATTGTGATCATCTAGTCTGACCTCCTGTAGAACACAGGCCATAGAACTTTCCCAAAATAATTCCCAGAGAATCTCTTTTAGAAAAAAAAACCCCATCCAAACTCAATTTAAAAATTGTCAGTCATGGAGAATCCACCACAACCCTTGGTAAATTGTTCCAATGGTTAATTATTCACTAAAAGTTTACACCTGTCCCTCCTTTTTAATCTCTCTCTTGAGCTACTGACAATGTACATACGCCATGCAGCCACTGATGGAGTGGCTCTAAACTGGAAAGAATACAAAATCAGTTTATATGCTAATGACATTTTTGTTCTATTGAAGAGTTCATTCAAATCAATTCCATCATTATTGACTGTAGTTGACATTTTTGTGGAGAGCTGTGTTTTTTTGCGTTAACTGGAATAAACTGCAAGCAATGGATGTATCTAAAAGACCCTTCTCAGTTTCAGCATTTCCCATTTCAAATATTCAAGGAAATAACTTATTTACATGTTAAGATCTGTCCTAATCTTCCCAAAATTGTTGCTATAAATGTGGACTATATGCAAAGAGAAATTTCCAAGGATGTAGAGAGGTGGCATCTCCTCCCTCTCTCCTTACTGGGGAGAAGAGGCATAGCCAAAATGAACATCTGCCCAAGAGTGACTTATGTCATTAGCCTATTGCCTTTCTAGGTCTCTCTCTCACTCTGTGCAAATAAATAGGCTTACTGTGCAATTCACATGGGTTAAAAAAACAACCTAATTTGTCAAACAAGGCCCTTAGAAACTTCTGGGTAATTAGATTTGTATCTATATTATCTAGAATTCCAGATGCAGGGAAGGTGTCCCTAGCCTCTGTTTGCCAAAAACTGGGAATGAGTGACAGGGAAAAGATCATTTGATGATTACCGGTTCATTCCCTCTGGGGCACCTGGCACTGGCCACTGTCAGAAGACAGGATACTGGGCTAGATGGACCTTTGCTCTGACCCAGTATGGCCGTTCTTATGTTCTTATCATTGTAGAGAGATTCCCCTCCAGTGGCTCTGTGTACACACAGTCCTGGTTCCAGATCAAAAAAAGCTTAGCTGTACAGTCTGGTTCCCTCTCTTCTTTTATATACCTTAAGAGGCCACCCCCTCCTTTAAGAAATAATCCAAGCTTTGCATCTACATGGGACATCCTTAAGACGATTACAGCATCCAATCTTACTACTTCTCTTCTCATACCACCCTGGGATAACCTCCGCCTCAGGATCAAGGCCAACTCTACGCGTAAGATAATTTGGGTGGAAAAGGGAATAACAAAAAATAAAGATATAATACAAGATGATAGACTGGCATTCTTCAATTACATTTATAACAAATAGCAGCTACTGCTGTCCCACAGTTTCTTCTTTCTGTGGTTATGTCATGGGTGCACAGGCTTGGTGCTCTGGAACAGCTCTGAATGAAAGCCAGACAGCACCCTCTTCAGTGTGACACCCCCTCCAGGCACACACTCACTAGGGCTCCTTGGCTTCAGTGCCTCCTGGGACTGAGTTCGGAGCTTTCAGCACCCCTGTTCACGCCGTGAGCTCCCCACAGAGAGTCCACCTGAGTAGGACACCTGGGGAAGCCTTACACCCCCCCCAAAGGGCCATGCACCCCTAACTTCCACAGTCAGCAGTGACTCTCAGCCAGCATTGTAAACCAAAAGGATTCATTAGTCATCTGGAACTCAGCATAGAACATTTCCGGTTAGCACAGAAAGCAGGAAGTTACAGCAAAGTCCATCTTGGAGAGACCCAGAGCCCTGGCTCTCCCCCTGAGTTCCAAACCAGGAGACTGACCAGCTCACAACAGCCCACCCTCAGTCATGCCCAGTTGCCACTCCTCCATCCTTTGTGTGTTTCCAAGGCAAACCAGTCACTTGGCCTCTACCTCATCTCTCTGTTCTTGTCACAGCCGACTGGCTCTGGCGGGGGTGGGGAGGGGGAGGTCAGTTGCTAAGTTACAAAATGTCTGCCCATCCTCTGGGCCTAGGAAGTTGGATGGCAGTCACATCTGCTCTCTAGGGGTCTCTTCAAAGATCACACAACCTGTCCCACCCCCTAGGTAAATATGCAGCACATGGGGAAACAGAGGCACACACTCACAAAACATTAAGAAATTTCCCACTTCATCACAGGCTACACTCAAGAATTCATGCAAAGACAGGGGAAAATTGGTCTGTTTAAACTCTCTCACCTCTAGAAGAACATGTTAAGAAATATGGAAACAAAAGTCACAGACGAAAAAAGGGGAAAAGCCTTACTACCTCAACAGAGACCTCGGAAGACATCTGGCTCAATGGAAAAGATACTTCAAGTTCTTTAGTCTTGTGATTATTCCAGAACAAGATATAAAAAGGTATTACAGGATGCAGAATAGTTGTTCAAGGCTAGATTGACAAAACACAATGAATGCTGGAGATGCAAACAGCTATATACCAAACTTTTGCACACCCTCAATACCTGTCAAAAAAGCACGTGTTCTGAAACACCATATTCAGTGCTCTCTCAAAAGCTTCAAGAGCCACTATCTTTCCTTCTCCAAGCTTGTGTATTCTAGGGGTGCTGCATGAGTTGGCATTACCAATTAACATTTAGAAATGGATTGCTGTAACTATTTTAGTGACCAAAAAGGTTATTTTGAGAAAATGGAAATCTGCACTTCCTTCCTCATACACAGATTGGCTTAGTGAGCTCCCTACTACTGCATTTAGGAAACACTATTTCACTAGGAGGGTGGTGAAGCACTAGAATGGGTTACCTAGGGAGGTGGTGGAATCTCTATCCTCAGAGGTTTTTAAGGTCCGGCTTGACAAAGCCCTGGCTGGGATGATGTAGTTGGTGTTGGTCCTGTTTTGAGCAGGGGATTGGACTAGATGACCTCCTGAGGTCTCTTCCAACCCTAATATTCTATGATTAATGGAAAAAATTATTCTGTCTACTCCTCTTAGGGACTAATTTTGGACTACCCTCTATAGTCCCAAACCCTCTCCTTTCCCAAGGGTGACTACAGACCACTTCCCTGCAGCCTCTTTCTGCCCTCAGCTCCTGGGCTTTATAGAGGCCCCTCCTGTTCCTACCCAAGTGAGTCTCCTGTCTAATTCATTCCCTGCTCCCTGGCTTCTCTTCCAGGTACAGGCTGAGCAGTTAATTGGCCTACCTGGCCACCTTAACCCCTTCCAGTCTTGTGTGGGGTGGACATTTCATCACAGTCTCTGATACTCAGAGGTTATGTTCTCACTTATTTATCTATTTAGTCATTTTAATAAGTGATACCCTGCATGACCTCTGCTGGTTTAATTTTTTCCAGGTTTTGCAAATAATTAACTTTGAATTTTGTTATTTATATGTTGTCTCCATCTTGTGCATGTATTTATATATGTTTTGTTGTGTTATGTGTTTATATTTTATATAAAAACAATAAAAATAAAGTTAAAAGTAATTATGCCTGTTTCCATTCTAAATTTGTCTAGCTTTAACTTCTACTCATTGGATCATGTTATACCTTTCTCTGCTAGACTGAAGAGCCTATTAAATATTTGTTCCCCATGTAGGTACTTATACACTGTAATCACGTCACCCCTTAACCTTCTCTTTGTTAAGCTAAATAGATTGAGCTTTTTGAGTCTGTCATTGTAAGACATGCTTTCTAATCCTTTAATCACTCTCATAGAATCATAGAATATCAGGGTTGGAAGGGACCTCAGGAGGTTATCTAGTCCAACCCCCTACTCAAAGCAGGACCAATCCCCAGACAGATTTTTACCCCAGTTCCCTAAATGGCCCCCTTAAGGACTGACCTCACAACCCTAGGTTTAGCAGGCCAATGCTCAAACCACTGAGCTATCCCTCCCCCTAGCTTTCCCAGCTCTCATAGCTTTCCTCTGAATCCTCTTCACTATTCAAGAAGGCTGTTGATAAATTGAACACCATAACCGGACACCGTATTCCGGCTGCAGTTGCACCAGTGCCAAATACACAGGTAAAATAGCCTCTCTACTCCTACTCAAGGTTCCCCAGTTCACGCACCCTAGGATTGCATTTGCTCTTTTAGCCACAGCATCACACTGGGAGCTCCTGTTTAGCTGATTATCTGCCCTCATCCCCAAATCTTTTTCAGTCACTGCCTCCCAGGATATAGTCCCCCATGTAAGTCTAGCCTACATTCTTTGTTCCTAGATGTCTACATTTACATTTAGCTACAATAAAACATATAGTGTTTGCTTGTGCCCAGTTTACCAAGTGATCCAGATTGCTTTGAATTAGTGACCTGTCATCTTCATCAGGGCCCCGTTGTGCTGGGTGCTGCGCCTAATCATTTTTAGAACCTGCAGTGGTTGTGTGCCTCAATATTTTACCCGTGGAGTCATCTGAATTCTAATGACCCCAGTGGGGTTGCCAAAAGGACCCACCTGCTCTGCCTGCCAGGGTGAGTGTTATGTCACTGTGCAGAATCCTAACATTTGACTTCAAGAGGAGTCAGCAGAAAACCTCTGCACTTCTATGCTGTGTCCTACAACTTAACACCCAGTAACAGAATCTAAGGGCTACATTTTTAAAGGGCTCTTAGCAACCCAACTGCTGCTTGTGCCCATGAAAGTACGTACAGCTGCAATTTTTGAGAATACCGGTGTGCAGAGGTGATAGAATTTACCACTTTCGCCTACAGATCACAAGGCTTGCAGATTGAAATTCTGCCACCTGCATATGCAGATGCTAATATCTGAATAGCATGTACTTATGGGTTTGCACACAGGAGGCAACTTTTTTTTGAAGATACCTTGTGTCTGGTTTCGTCTATGTTTTTATTTTCATTATCCCAATATACTCTAAATCCACTCCCTACAACATGACTTAAATAAGGCAAGTGTCCATGTCCTACTCTAGCAGTTAATTATAGTCACCTTCCTTAGAGATTCCTGTTTAATTGGGACAATCTCTTTGTTATTTCTAATTTTTTTGAAGGTAGTATTAGCAGTCTGTTCTGCACTGCAGGATGACTTATAAGAATTACCTTAGACTGCTCTGGGAATGGGCTCAGTTATCCATGCTGTTTGCCCTTCACATCCAGTGATTAATTGCTGGCAATTAGTTCTGCTGAACTTCGACAGTAAGATCTTGGAAGGCATTAAAAGCCTATTTCTGAAGTGTTCCAATCAGAAGAATTGCTCAAAATGTGATGCTTTGTCAGATTATTCCACTGGTTAAAAACACACTGGAATGTGTGCACTCAGTCCTGTTTTTTCAGTCTTCACACTGTAGTTACAGGAAGATTGTACATAGAGGAAGATTCTTTGGTGTATAATCAGATAGCTCTAATAAATAGTATTTTAAAAAAATCAGAGTCTGCTGTGTGCTCTCCTTATTAAGGCAAAGAGTTTGTATTTAACAATTACAATTACTGTTATTTAAACATTACATACAACAGCAACCAGAGCCTGGCACTGACTGCAGCTCTTTGCAGTCCAGAATCACACCTTCCAGAATGGAGAATGGCCATTGATCTTTGAAGCCACATACATATATGACAATTGCAGCAGCTCCATACCTGGTGTAGACTGTACCAGTCTACTCAGATTTCATTTTTGTGGCTCACAGAAAAACAGCAGCCACATATCCAAACCAACATGTTTTAAAATGTGGCTGCTGTCCAATGTTTACTATGTCTGGAATTTTCAAAAATGCCTAAGTGATTTAGGAGTACAAACCTCCTAAATCACTAAAGCGATTTTGAATATCCTATCTTGTTTCCTCCTGGAAGGATGTATCACACCACACTGCAGTGACATGAGCCAGTTTAAAAAGTATGCATGCCACAAAATGTGCATATCAGAGGTTTTCATCCAGCAAACAAATTAATATGGAATCCAGCTCTGAAATGCTAATAGTTGGGAAATACTAGATAAGAGAGGTTGGGCAGAGATTGAGTCAAGGATGTTGTGTCATGTTAGTTCACTGCATGCTACAATTAAGGCCAAAGTAAAAAGCAGAGGAAATAGACTCTGCCAAATAATGCTGTAGCAGTATTATAATGAGACTATTTGTTTCCCCTCAGGGTTAATGCAATTCCTAATACTGTTCTTCTAACTATTCCCATGATATGGTACTTTTCTCAAATTGCATTAGGCCTTAGGCATCCCTTGCACCTATAACTAGCCATCAGTCATCAAAAGGCCAAGGTGGTGGTGGTGGTGGTTTAGCCTTGTCTCAAACAGAGAAGATGTATAATTATGGATGGACATGAGCTGGAACAAGTTAAACCCAAGCATGAAAAAAGTTGACTATATTTTAGTTTGGAAAATGGGGTTGACTCATGTCCCATCTGAGACTTGGCCTGGTCTACACTAGCAAATTAGGTTGGTTTAACTACATCGGTCAGGGTGTGAAAATCCTCATCTTAGTTAAGCCGACCTAAATCCCCATATAGACAGTACTCGGTTGATGGAAGAATGCTTCCATCAACCGAGCTACCGCATCTCGGGGAGGTGGATTACCGGTGTCGACAAGAGAATCCCTCCTGCTGCCGTAGGTAGTGTGTACACGGACTAACTGCAGCTGCACTGGCACAGCAGGGCTACTGTAGCATATTAAGTGTAGACAAACCCTAAGCACTCTGGCCCATTTTTTTAAAGGTATTAGACATTGCTGCACTCAGCATTGCAATGACTAACTGATTTAGGAGCTGAAATATCATTTTCAAAAGGGGTTTAGGCACTTAGGAGTCTAAATCCCATCAACTGCTAGTGGGATTTGGGCTCCTAAGTGCCTAAATGAATCCCTTCTGAAAATGAGATTTAGATTCCTAAATCAGCTAGGCATTGCAATGCTGAGCACAGCAACACCTAATACTTTACCAGTGTGGGTCTGTAAAATCACCGGCAGGAATTGTCAAGTTCATTAGCCCTGGAGTAGAAACGTGGTGCCCCTAACTCTTAAAATTATTCAGTCTACAATTTAGTCACATTGTCAGGAGCAGAGTTGTGAAGTTCATGGAGAGGTTCCTAGTGCAGGTCCTACAGAATATTCTACCGAAGCTCTCAGCCCTCTTTACATTCAGGTGCCTTTGTAGACATCCACAGAATGGGATGCAACTAAGAGTTCAACTACTAACAGCAAGATTTTGACAGAAAAATATACACGATGGCAGGAGATTTTCTTGCCAAGTAACGTTTGCAGGAGCAGTATTAGAAGTAGAACTTTTCTATGGATGCCCACGGTCCAGAAAGACCTGCAAAACTTAGACCTAAATTAAGTCAGTTTACTGATGTCTACTTTACGATGTCTGCTACAGGCAATAATATCTCACAGATACAGACAGACAGGAGTTGGCTATTTTCTGTGCTTCCAAGATATTCTATGAGCAAGAGAATGTCTTGAGATTCTTTCCAGTACATTCTTGAGAATGGCACTTACCCTTTTTTAGGTTTCAACCAAAGGTAGTGAGACGGAGAGTTCTACATGACCTGCCAGTTTGCAAATTACTTAGAGAAAGGTGGCTGGGCATCATTCTTCAATAAAGCTTTCCTAACACTAATGCAAAAACTAGAATTTCTTCTGTCTTATGATGGGACCCAGATCTGCAATTACATTTGCCATTCATCAAACAAACTATATAGATATAAATGGGAGAAAAGGTGCTACTCTCAGGGTCAGACAATAAACGGTTAGTACCCTTCTCTCCATGGCTTAAAACACTTGTGTTAAATTTTGCAGGGAGGATTACATAAATACTATGTTACATTATTTGATCAATTGCTTTTACCTGTCTGCAAAGGTTGATTGACAGATATACTACTATTATTGATGCATTTAATTTAATACTCACTACGTGGCCTGAACACAATCTGTTATCAAGTTTCCAAAAAAATTTAATCTAAACAGCCAGTCCCAGGATTCTATTTTTTTAAATCTCCTGTTCAGATTAATTAAATTAAAGGAGACAACAAACTGTATCCGTAGCTAATGATGTTTTGATTTCTTCTTGGTTTCAGATGATGGCAAACTGTCTTTTGAGGAATTCAAAGCCTACTTTGCTGATGGAGTCCTGAGTGGAGAAGAATTGCATGAGCTTTTTCACACCATTGATACACACAATACTGAGTAAGTATCCTTGGCTTACAACCAAGTGCTACATTTTGTATTTGGAAAAAAGTTTAATTTTGGCAAAAAAAAACGTAAGCTGTTTTTATACAAGAGAGTTGTTTCAGGGAAATTATAATGCCCAATTATGTACTCAGGTAAGAGCAAAACTTCTCGTCAGCTGATCATCTACATATGTTTAAGTGTCCAAACATTCAGAAATACAGGCTTGTAGAATGTGGTGTGGGCTTCAGACACTGTGTACGTCCTCTCATGAGGGCAGGTGGAATCAGGGAAAGGGAAGAGATGCTGTGGTCCTTTCCAGCTCTCAGGCTGGAGTAGCCTTGTTAAGACAGCTACACAGCTGCAGGGTGAGGGGGTAGATTACTGCCCTCACAGAATGAATTGGGTGTTGAGCAGAGAGTTTGCCCCCAAGTAATTAGCATGAAACCATCATAGAAAGTAGTAAGCAAATGTTACCACCTGATGACTGTTTGATGCGCTGTAGGAAATGGATTGATGTCTTCATTCATGTTTCTTGGAAATCACAAAACTCACATTACATTTCAGAGTGGCTGACTTGTTGGCAGGGTCAGCAGAAGCTGACGGTTGAAGGGTATAGAGAGTGAATCAACTTCTTGTCCCAAGTATCTCTCTCTCTGCAGTGGGTTAATGCAACTGCCAGGCCACCGGGGGGAAATTGTGTCACTCCTCCCCATATGGTATGTAGTCTTTGTATAGACTAAAGAACAGTCAAAAAAAAGTTCCATAAAAAATAATTTAAAGTTTGGATTTTTTTCAACTAATTCCAAGTATATACTCGTTCATAAGCCGAACTTTTTTAGTAAAAAAGGGAAGCACCAGAGAAGGGGGTCGGCTTATGAACGGGTATAGAGAGGGAGAGGTGGGAGATAGCCCCTCCCCCCAACAGAGGGAGCAAGGAGAGGCAGCACAGCCAGCAGAGCCAGAAGGGAAGAGGCGGGGCCAGAGTCTCTCCGCTTCTGGCCACACTGCTCTCCCCCCAGCCTCCGAAGCAGATGTAGCTCCGGGGCTGGCAGGCTGCAGCCGTGCCACTTGGCCCCGCCCCCCAGAGCAGGCTGTGGCTGCGCTGCCCAGCCCGCCGGAGCACGCTGCAGCCGCGCCTCTTGGTCTGGCCTGCTGGAGCAGGCTGCAGCCACGCTGCAGGAGACATCCTCCCCTGGCCCTCCCCAGATAAGGTGGGAAGGGATGAGATGGGGAGAGTGTGGGGGTCACGGGATAGGGGTGGGATCATGTGGGGGGTGGTCACAGGGGTTACTCCCCTGACCCCCAGCTTCTCCCCCCAAAAAACATTTCCCCACCAGTTGCTGTCCCGGCCCGCCAGGGTAAGCAGCTGGCGCGCTGGGACACTTTGTTTACTTAGGTTTACCTCCGTGCATGCGGACGCTCGAGGTAAACAAACCATCTCGGCCTGCCAGCAGCTTATCCTGATGGCCCGGGAGCCAAAGTTTGTTGACCCCTGAATTATAGGGTCGGCTTATGAATGGGTCATAAAAATGTTCCATTTTTACTTATCCATCTTTGGGGGGGGTCGGATAATAAATGAACCGGCTTATGATCGAGTATCTACGGTAGTTTACTAGCTAATCAGAACAGTACTTGGCTAATCTGCATGCTGCATGATTCACACACACAAATCTGGTGGCCTCCTCCCACTTCTCAGCAAAGACAGGGAAGCAGACCACTGTAGGGGGACCATTACTAAGACATTACATAATCATAATATAGCACAGTTACTAGCCATACGTAGATGACACTGTAGTTGTCAAAAGACATAGACAAAGTATTTTTGTGATGCATCATCCTTGCTTTGATTCATAGCAGCCCATCATACAGAGACCACAGCAGGTACTCTTTTGTCATTAACCCCCCATATCCCCCAAGCCCAACATTTAATTGGTGTTTCTATCCTTGTGAAGAGGTTGACTTTCACTCCTACTGATAACTGGTCACATTCAGTAATTCAGTGGGTCTCCCAGTTATTGGTATGAATTAGCAAGGTGTATCTAATACTGATACCAATCTAGTACCTTTCATGTGGACTACATTCAGTTTGGGTGCCATTTCTGTGGTCCAAAAGCTACTGAAGTGATGGTATTTATTACCTTTGGTTCCTAACAGGTTATAAAGCCATCCCATTTGCACCAGTCATTATTGGCTTTTTGGTTCTGTTTAGAAACAGTGTGAACTCAGCAGATCAGTTTTGCTTGTCTCAGTAGTACTTACTGGTACCGTATAGATGAAGACACTAATGCAGTAACTGACATTAACTCTATTGTGCATGAAGTTTCTGATCTCATGCACTGCCAGTCCCTGCTGCTGCCTCAGTTTCTCTCCTTCCACAGGGTATCTGGTCCCAGGTCACTCTCCTAGGCCTCTCCAGAGAGCCCTATAGCTTTCCTAGCCCCTAGTCTCCCTGTCTCTGATGAAGCAGGCTCCCTCTTATGATGATAGCCAAGGGCTTTCTAGATGAAACCTAGTCACCTGACCCAACTGTTGTCAGTTGTTGGCTGCATGTGTGTTCTCTCTGCGTGCTGCACTGGCTCTGGCCAGATAGCCCATACAGCAGACCTTGATCAAACTGCCCAAGAAGACCACAGACTCGGTGCAGTAGCAAAGGTCAACCAGGTTTATTGCCAATAAAGCACAATATTAGTCCCCTGTGTGTGCTACAGAGACACACTCAATACATGTATGCCTGTGACAATGGACTCAGCTCAGTGAAGGACTTTCTGCTTCCCCCTCGGCTGGACAAAGACACCCCCTCTGCGACCTGTCTTTTATACACTGATACAAGAAGTTACGTACTGCCCCTCTGACATGGTTAGTTACCACTTTTACCCTTGTACCTGTTGGTTTGATCAAAACATGTCTATCCATCACCTGTCATCCTGACCTTATCTTTAAGAGAGGTCAGCATGTCCCTGTACCATCTTCGGGGATTGTGTCTACATAACAACCCTGTATCAGGGTGTTTTGTTTCTAGCCTTCCTACTTGAATACTTAGCACCTAGGAATGCTTGTGTTTTTACAATGCCAGCCCTGTTTTTGCCAAGTTCATGTATCACATAGTGCAGGGATTCTCAACCTTTTGCTTTCTGAGGCCCTCCCCAACATGCTATTAAAAACTCCACGGCCCACCTGTGCCACAACTGTTTTTCTGCATATAAAAGCCAGGGCTGACGTTATGGGATAGCAAGCAGGGCAATTGCTCAGGCTTCGGCTTCGGCCCCGGGTGGTGGGGCTCAGGGCAGCGGGGCTTCGGCTTTCCGCCGTGGGACCCAGTGAGTCTAACCCTGGGCCTGCTTGGCAGCCCCCCCGAAACCTGATTGCAGCCCCCCCAGGGGGCCCCAGACCCCTTGTTGAGAACTGCTGACATAGTGAACCTGCAAGCAGGCATCTGCTTTGTAACAGGGCCTGACTTTGGCTCATAGCTTTGCTTTTGCTACCTTTGCTTTATATCAGCAGGACCTGACTTGGCCTTAGGCCTTTTATACCAGGCCTCATGTCTCCGGCTTTCTCTTTCTGGTACACCGACCACCTATCCAAACCCAAACCTATCACCTGAGAAATGGAAAGCTAGCCAGAGGTGAGACTGAGCCCAACTTCCCTGGAAGTTTTAGCTCAACCTCTAACAAAGGGTTTTGAAAGCTAGATGGTAGAGTTTTGTAAGAAGCAACTCAGTTAATTTACTTTTTAATTAATTTTCAATCTGAATGGCATTGTTAAAATAATTAAGAGTCTTGTGGCACATTAAAGACTAACAAATTTATTAGAGCATAAGCTTTCATGGGCTATGACTAAAGCTTCTCAAAGAAAAAACATGTTCTTTAGCAAAGAAAACTAAAATAAAGCATAAGAAGTATTATGCATGCAAAATGCACATTCCAGGTCTGAATGTTAAATAAGCAGCTTCTAGGGAGAGAAACCTGAAAACTCTTTAAAATGCCCTAAGGATATTTGTTAACCTAATAAGACTTCTGTTCTTCTCCTCAATCATGTTCAATATTAACACGAATTCAAATCTTTAGTATTCAAGTTCCTTCTAGTCCAGGAATCGGCAACCTTTGGCACGCGGCTCGCCAGGGTAAGCACCCTGGCGGGCAAGGCCGGTTTGTTGACCTGCCGCGTCCGCAGGTTCGGCCGATCGCAGCTCCCACTGGCCGCGGTTCGCCGTCCCAGGCCAATGGGGGCAGTGGGAAGTGGCAGCCAGCACATCCCTGGGCCCGCGCCGCTACTATACAACATCTGTAAGGAATTTTAGACAGAGTTGAGGAGTCATGGGTTGAAGTGCCAACAGCACGTGGGTAACACCCAACTCTATACTCCTTTACATAAAACAAACAGCACCCACAATCTTTTTGCTTTCTCAGTGTTTAGGCAAAATTAGCACCTGCATGAAGACCAGTTGGTTAAAGCTTAACACAGGAAACTCTGGGAAGACATTGATAGGAAGAGGGAGGCACTTCAGAGAGCTTTCTTCCTCGACAACATTCTCCTCTCTTGAGGGCATCTGCCCTCAAAATAAGTCAGTCCACAACCAAGTAGCCATAGATGCAAAAAACCATGCATTTCCTCTGTGCATGGCCAAAAGAGTCTATGCCATCCGATCAGACCTGGCCATACCATTCATGCATTTTTGATCGCTAGGCTTGATTAGTGCCACTCATTATATTTAGGAATGAAGCCATGTGCCCTGAAAAACTCCAGTTGGTACAACACAAAATGGCCTTTCACCCTAGCAATACAGGTTGCTATGAGTACACCAGTCTGCTGCTCCACCCTCCATACTGTCTCCACTGAATACAGAGTCCAGTTCAAGTCCTAATTAGAGTCCTAATATTCAAAGCCTTCCCTAGAACTGGCCCTAGTTATCTGAGAGATCACTTCTGCCTCCATGACCACAACAGCTAAGTTCTACAGGCACAGTGGAACTGTTGAACAATATGGGAAAGCTTGTTAGTATAAGAGAAGAAACTTCTGATGAACTTTCATGGTGAGATCACTCCTGCAAGAAATCAGAATGACAATGGCCCTCACCAGGTGTAGAACGGAATGGGAAAACTCATTTTCTAAGCTTAGCCTTCCTTTGATAAGTTCTTCACATAGACAAACATATAGTGCGTTCACACATAAACCTTAAACCCCTCTCTCTCTCTCACACACACACACACACACACAATTGATCCTACAGGCTGGGAAGAAAGAGAGAGATCCATATTTCTGTTTTTAAATTCTTGGGAGATGCTCTGCTACTATGATTATGCGGTTTGTTTAAGCTGCCACATACTCTTCATATACACACACCAATGCTGTTCAACAAGCTATAGACCATTTTTTGTTTCAATTGTCTTAATTAATGCACCACCACCACCGTTCCCACTATTAGACAATAAAGGAGAAAATGCAATGTGAGCTGGTTATGCTCAAATATAGGAGGACATGATGTAGCAAGCCAAATTTTCCTAATATAACCAAAGTGCTCAATATTTATAATCCTCAAAGCAAAAAGCAGCACAAATCCATCTAAATGAATAATTAGGGATTTTGTGCATGTTAAATAGGCATTATTTGTTTTGTGAATAAAAAGCTCATTTCTTAAATTTGAAGATTCAGACAGAGATAAACTTGATCTTACAAATGTGAACCAAAACTAAAATATAATCCTATTCATACTGACTAGCAAACTAGGTGGGATACCACATGCATCTGTTTAGCAGATTAAGCTCCTTCAGACAGAGTTCCAACCCTGTTCTTCAGAATCATCCCTTCTTGTACACTTCTCCAGCACCTGACTTTCCTTACATAGAATTTAAATGTGACTTTTCACTAAAGCAGTCTTGTTTTGCAGTAATCCTTGTCTGGACTCAGCAGGGGGCTGAGTCCTTTTGATGGGCTACTGAATTGGACTGATCCTTTTCATTGTACAGTATTTGATCTCTAAGAAAAGTGGCTATTACTTCCACGTCTGACTTTGCTTTTCATTCTTGTGAAACAGAAATATAATGCACAAGTGAACTTACTTTTTACCAAAAGTAAAGGTCAGGAGAATGTGTGGAAATAATAGGCATAATATTGTGACTTGGTTATCAGGAAAGAATAATTTGTGACAGCACTAATAGTTGGGATTTTAAATAAGGAACATTTTAAAATGCTACAATTGATATCTGAGAACAGGCAGTGCAATTGGTACAGCCATCTGGGTTACTGAAATGTAAATCACCCAGCAAGAATGTAGTGGAAAGCATGGTGTACGAAGTGGCCAGGAAAACACTTCCATGGGAAATATGTGAGGATATGTTGGTTGTTTGTTTTGTTTTTCTAATTGGCCACATTTGTCCAGGCCTTTTGCTCAACTTGATGGCATTTTTGCATTTGTCTGTCTTCATGTGTGTGTAACCCCTACCCGCTCGGCATGGCACTCTGTCCCCCTCTAGTGGTGGCTAGGCAAGCTAGAGACCGATGACCCTGCTACAGGCTTGATTAAGAGAGAACTATCTTTTAGCTCAGGAAGTAGAGGCCCATGCATTAAGCTCAAGAGATCCCAGATTTGATCCCTGCTGCTGACAACCCACACAGGGGTGTTGGCATTATATAAGTATTATGTGACAAATTTTGAATGCTGCATCTGATCAATTCCAACATTTCAGGGAACAGTCCAGGCACCAATGGCAGGAACCCTATTGATTTTGGGGAAAATCAGAAAACTCAAAGGAAGAAAATCTAGGACACATGGATCCTGCCATCTGTTTAGCACAGCCACCACTTCAAACACCTCTCAATTGTCTATAGACCAAAGAACTGGTTGATGGCACTGTGACATTCCCCTGGTGTTATCTGGATCGGTGATCTGCTAGGTCACTCCAATCCTCAACTCTGGGAGCCAGTTTTATCCTGCTCTGCTGTGAGAACCCCCACTCCCGGGCTGTTCACACACAGGCTCTAGAATGCAAGCTGCTCCCAGCTATTTGAGTGAGCACTTTGGGCCAGCCGCTGCTTGGATTGTGCAACTGAATGACACTAGCCAATATCTCCAGTCCCAGACACAACCCTAGGAGCCTCCATCTTGCAGTGTCCAGTAATGCCCGCTGGACACTGCAAGCTTATATGAGTTCATCAATTTAACAAAGAAATTGATATGTACCAGGCTTGTTATCCCAAGGGGAGTCTCTGACATGCTTCAAACCAAACACACTGCTTCAGGTAGAATAAACAAACAAATTTATTAACTACAAAAGATATATATTTAAGTGATTATAAGTCAAAGCACAACAAGTCAGATTTGGTCAAAAGAAATAAAAGCAAAACGCATTCTAAGTTGATCTTAACAATTTCAATGCCCTTACAAACTTGGATGCTTCTCACCACAGGCTGGCTGGTTGCCCTTCAGCCAGGCTCTTGCCTTTGAGCAGCACTTCAGTCATGCTGGTGGTGGTGTCTGTAGATGGAGGTGGAAGAGAGAGCGAGCATGGCAAACGTCTCTCCCTTTTATCATGTTCTTTCTTCCCTCTTGGCTTTGACCCCCCCCCTTTCAGAGTCAGGTGAGCATTACCTCATCATAGTCCCAAACTGACCAAGGGAAGGGGGGTGACTCACTCGAGAGTCCACCAGATCTTTTGTGGCTGCCTAGGCCAGTGTCCTGTGTTCCTGTGAAGCTGGGCCAGATTTGTCCCATACATGCCCTGATGAGGTGTGAACTGCCCCCTCTGCTCCTGGAGAGTTTTTGCCTGGGCTTGTTTTAAGCCATGAGGACACATTTTCAGCCTCATAACTTTGTACATGAAATTACAACCTATAATATTACTATAACAACAATGTTCAGTGCATTGTGAGCCTGCCGAAGACACCCGACATGACAAACTGCATTGGATACCAAACAATCATTTTATAAGGATGAACATGGGGGTGCAGGGTGTTCCCCGAGGCACAGAGTGTCACAGCTAGCCACTAATGCCCTCCAGCATAACAGAACCTCTGCTTATTCTCCCAATAGGGCTTGGCATTTTGGCACCCTGAATGATTTATCTCCTAGACAAATAATGGTGGGAGGAGAAGGGGAGATGGGGGCATGTACACAGCCTCTGGCATGGGGCAGAGAATGGGAGGGAGGGGAGAGTATACTGGGAGGGGAGAATAGGGATGGGGCTGGAGCACGTAGTCACCAGCATGCAGGGGAGAATGGGGGACCGTGGTAAGAGAGGAGGAGGAGGAGGAATGGGGGGCACACATAACCCCAGGCAGATGGGAGATTGGGGGGAGTCGCTGAACTAGAAGGGGATGGGAGGACAGCACACAAAGAGCTTGTGGAGGGGAATGGAGGGATGAAAAAAGCCTCCAGTGTGTGCAACAAGCTCAGCCCACAGAAGCTATGAAGTGTGTGCCCCCATAGAATCATAGAAAAGGACCTCGAGAGGTCATCTAATCCAGTCTCCGGCACTCAAGGCAGGACTAAGTTATCTAGACCATCCCTGACAGATGTTTGTCTAATCTGCTCTTATAAACGTACAATGATGGAGATTCCATAACCTCCCTAGGCAATTTATTCCAGTGTTTAACCACCCTGAGAGTTGGTAAGTTTTTCCTAATGTCCAACCTAAACCTCCCTTGCTACAATTTAAGCCCGTTGCTTCTTGTCCTATCCTCAGAGGTTAACAAGAACAATTTTTCTCCCTCCTCCTTGTAACAACCTTTTATGTACTTGAAAATTGTTATGTCCCCTCTCAGTCTTCTCTTCTCCAGACTAAACAAACCCAGTTTTTTCAATCTTCCCCATAGGTCATGTTCTCTAGACCTTTAATCATTTTTGTTGCTCTCCTCTGGACTTTCTCCAATCTGTCCACATCTTTCCTGAAATGTGGTGCCCACAACCGGACACAACACTCCAGTTGAGGCCATATCAGCATGGAATAGAGTGGAAGAATTACTTCTCATGTCTTGCTTACAGCACTCCTGCTAATCCATCCCAGAATGACATTTGCTTTTTTTGCAACAGGGTTACAATGTTGACTCATATTTAGCTTGTAATCCACTATGACCCCCACACATGGGCGGTGGGTATTAAAGGCCGGGGCAGGTTAAGCCTTCCCTGCCCCAGGCCGTGGCCTCGCGCATGTTCCCCTGGGAGGCCCCACCCTCCTTGCCCCTCTACCCTGAAGTCATCTTGGGCTCAGCTTCAGCCAGCTGCCAGGAGCTTGGACCCACCGGCAGCCAGCAGCAGCGCTCGGGCTGGCCTGCAGGAGTGGGGGGGGGTGCGGGCCAGTGGCCTGGCCCAGTTCTCAGGGGGCTGGCAGCTTGGTTGGGTGCTGAGACCAGGCCGGCGCTCCGGGGGGCCAGGCCGGCACTCTGGGGGGCTGGCAGCTTAGCCAGGCACTGGGGGAGTGACGGGGTGGCCGGTATTGCTGGGGTGGGCGGGCTGGGGCTCCTCCGGCTGCAGAGTGGGCCTCGGGGCTCCAGCTTGCAGGGGGGCGGGGCCGGTGGGCTAACCTCCCCAAAGGGGGGGGGTCACCACCACCCATGCCCCCACATCCCTCTCCACAGTACTCCTTCCTAGACAGTCATTTACCATTTTGTATGTGTGCAACTGTTTCTTCCTATGTGGAGTACTTTGCATTTGTCCTTATTGAATTTCATCCTATTTACTTCAGACCATTTATCCAGTTTGTCCAGAGCATTCTGAATTTTAATTCTATCCTCCAAAGCACTTGCAACCCCTCCCAACTTGATATCAGCCACAAACTTTATAAATGTACTCTCTATGCTGATAACTAGTCTCTGGGAACAGTTTTCCAACCAGTTTTACACTCACCTTATAGTAGCTCCATCTAGATTATATATCCATAGTTTCTTTGGAGACGATCATGCAAGATAGTTTCAAAAGCCTTACTAAAGTCAAGATATACCACATCTGCTGCTTCTCCCCCATCCACTTCCCCTTAGTGGGTATCAAGAAGTCAGGCAGGAGGGAGGACTAATAAGGTTCCTTTTAAGAGTGTGACTCTTTACCATAGTCACTTGACAGAACATACCCATAGCTAATACAAAAGTTTCAGTTTTGAAATAGTGATGAGGTTTTGTATTCTTACATGATACAATATTTTATGCCTGACTTTGCAGCTGGCAAGTATCAGACATTGTTTGATCTTTCATCCCAATAGAAATGCAGAAAATTAATTTTTAGGGCTTTCCATAGACCCCCTTTTGCCTTTGAAGACTCTCTCATCAGGAGACAGTATGATGGAGGCATGTGGCAACATGCCAGAAATCTGATTGGGTTAGTGAAGAGAGAGACAACTTGGACAATGCAGTATGAATGCTGAGTCCCTATTAATACAGTTTTCCAACCCAGAACACAAGTTCACATGCATGAAGAAAACCAAAATGTCACTAATTAGCATCGCACACAATTGCTGAAAAGGGCAGGTTACATAAAATGTCTGATATTAACACATTGGCTCAGAAAAGGATCAAAGTATTCATTGAACCTTACAAAGTTTTGTTATGCAAGTGTAAGAATCATGTACATGTCAAACAGCCTTAAACCATCCATTGTGTGATGCCTCACACTTGCAAATTATCCTAGAGAAGAAAATGAAATTCTTGATTTATGCTTATGGCTGCTAAGTAAGTCAAAGCTGCAGTTCAGTAGGGAAGAATGAGAATAAAATTACTGTACCTAGGATACATCCAGCAAGTGAACATTTGAAGGGCTGCCCAGAGGATTCAGGGGGCCTGGGGTCTTCGGCAGCGGGGGTCCTTCCGCTCCGAGTCTTCGGGGCACTTCGGCAGCGGGTCCCGGAGTGAGTGAAGGACCCGCCGCCGAACTGCCGCCGAAGACCTGGAGCGGAAGGAGCCCCTGCCGCCGAATTGCCGCTGAAGACCCGGAGCAGAAGAAGCTCTGGGTCTTCGGCAGCGGGTCCTTCACTGTGTTTGGTGGCACTGAAGGACCTGCCGCCGAAGACCCTCCAAAAACTCTTGTGGGGGCCCCTGTGGGGCCCGGGGCAAATTGTCCCACTTGCCGCCCCCCCGGGCGGCCCTGCCTTTCAGATCCCCTCATGGGCACCTTTGCCTGCATTAAACCAAGATGCAAGGCCTCTTTCATGGCCGCACATTAGTAGCACAGCTTGAGCAGTTCCTCAGATATTAATTTCAGTTTGTTGGAATTTTAAAAGTTAACCCATTTACTCTGGGCCATCCAAGCCCTTCCTTGTCCCCAGTTTTCAAAGTTCCAAAACACACCATTCTGAAAGCATGTCTTTTTGCCATAATAGTAGCTCTATGCACCACTGATTCATTAGGCCAGGTTGTGATACATTTTCTTGGACAAACTCTATGTACATATTTTCAGGCTGTGACTAATTCTGAGCCCTCAAACCCAGCCTTAATTTTATTGTAAATGACAAGGAGCCCATGCTTCCATCCAGTGGGAGTCTCTGAAATAGTTCTTGGTTACAGTGAATAATTTCTGGCGCTCATTACAAATGCAAATACTCCCGCTAGTGCCTTCTACACTTGCACAGTAATTGTTCTAATAATGGCATCCTTGGGAAAAGTTGTCAGAAGATGACAAGAATATCTGTCAGGGTTACAAAATAAGAACTGCCATCAGACTGTAACCAGGTTTCTATGTTCATGATTGACAGGAGGACACAGTGTGATAACTGCATCACCCACCGCTGACTGAAATGGGCCAGTGGGTAATAATTCTTGAAGATTTATTTTAAAGATACTGGGCCACATTTTCAGCTCC
This sequence comes from Emys orbicularis, assembly GCF_028017835.1. Taxonomy (NCBI): domain Eukaryota; kingdom Metazoa; phylum Chordata; order Testudines; family Emydidae; genus Emys; species Emys orbicularis. The sequence goes on along the minus strand of NC_088684.1, from coordinate 46,225,864 downwards.
ACTCTGCTGTGCAAAAGGAACAGAAACTGCATGCAAATCCCCGTGGGTGAAGAGCTGGCATAGCCAGCGTCGGAGCTACTCCCCTGCAGACATGGCATAGAAGTAGTGCTGGGGATATGTGATGGCAGGCACATGGACAAAGTACAGTGCTGCCCAGCTACCCCCACATAGTGAACAGTCACTTGGGGACCTTGCCAGTTGGAGCTATTGTAACTTATGCCTAGGCTACTCTAAACTATGTGAGGGATAGAGCAGAGTTGGGCAGAGAATCAAGGAGCCATAACCACCTTCCTGCTACTCCCACTCTGTTGCACTGAGCGGATCTTGGACACAGCAGAGAATCTGTCCCTCTTTTAATTCTCATGAAAGGTACCAAATTAACATTCCTGATGATCCAATTCCTCTGTGTGATCACAAGAGAGACTTGGCAAACTTTTCCTCACTGTCTTTCTAATGTGCCCCAAACTTGCTCCATACTAGGACCGAGAGGATACGTCAGGCCTCTAACACTGGGCAAGTAGCAATGTGTCATGATCCAGCCCTCTGATCCTGTGGTCCAATCAATCTGCATTACCCTGGAGTTTAGTGTACTACACTTATTCAATACAATGGCATACAAATAACACAAGATGATAGTGACTCTGCCAAGCCTACAAAAAATGTGCAAGTTAGTGCCAGTTGTGAGGGTTACTGAATGTAAACTATAAAACTTCAATAGTTCAGCAAAACTTTAAGAATGGTCAATATTTATCCCTTACCTGGTTTTCCATCAAAATCAGAGAGTCCATCTGAGTCCCATGCTGCTGCTGACATTCTGATTCCATATGCAAGAGGATTTACAACTGCCCAATAAAGTTAAAGGGAGAAAATATTGAACTCCGTCATCTTTTTTCCTCCCAAATACAATATGGAAATAAGACAGGCTTTACGAAAGCAGCAGAATGGAACACAAACAGTCTCTCCAATTTGCTGAATTGCAGTTGATGGACAAATACTAACTTTTCCTTAAAATTTTATGGAACTGTTGAAAAGTTATATGTACGTATTTAACATTCAACAACAAATAGACTGGAAAAAAGTATAATAAATGAGGTGATGCCACCTTTTAAAATTGGGTCATTTTGCTTAAACTTCACTTCAAGCATGAATTTTGCAGCAATATTCTCATCAACTACCAGAACCAGAGATTAATATTTTATACTGTTTGTCAATAGGGATTATAAACATTCAGATTATATATAGCATTGATTTTAGCTCTAAAACTAAGTGTGGAGGAAAAGGCAAGATGGTAATCAGGATGATCTGATTTTAAGGTCCAATAGTTCATGAACCGCCAAGGCTACTAAAAAATTGCTATACACAATAATGTGGACATACAAGATGTCAAAGCTCATAATGTTTTGCGCAGCTCTGATGCTGATACAGCTTCTCTGAACGGGGTGCAAATAAAGCTGGTTGGGAATTTTCTGTTGGAATGATTTTCCAAAGGAAAACACAATTTCTGCAAATCTGAAATTTTGAAGAGGAAAATTTCAATTTTGAAGAAAAGTTTTCAATTTTCCTCTGGGAAAAATCTAAACACAGTATTTTGCTTTGAGGCAGTTTTACCCAAATTGGAATATTTCATTTTGTTGTCCTGGCCCAAATGTTTTGAATCAGTTCAACAAAACATTAAACTACATTTTTCTATCAGCACATAGCATTGTGGGAGTTGTAGTTCAGGGCCCCATTCTTTCCACTGGGCCATGCTCCCAGGAAGACTATATCTCCCATAATACAACATGGCTTTCCCTCCAACCAAGCTGTATGGTGCATCAGGAGAGTCATATGACTCTAGGAGCATCAGTGAAGATGTAGTCCTACCAGGGAGCATGGCCCATAGAGGAGAATGGAACATCAGGCTCCCAACCTACAACTCCCATGAGGCTCTGTGCCACTACTGAACAGTGCAATTTAATGTTAAACTAACTCAGACTGAAGCATTTCAGGTCAGTTCAATAAACCAAAACAAAACATTTCAAGTTCAGGAACACTGAAATGTTTTATTTCAATCAAAAATGTTGAAACAAAACATTTTGACACTTCCAGATAAAAAATGTCTAGAATTTCTGAACTGCAAAAATTGTGAAATTTGAATTTTTTGTCCCCATTTGGGGGGACAACTACTGGAATTTCCCCTGGGATAAAAATTCCAAATTCTGCTCAGCTCTACTTTCAGAAAAGATATAGATAGTCCTTGTTTCCCTCTTTGTGTTGGCTCTGTAGTCATTGTTGAGGACTTTACTTTTTTTCATATGTGCAGCCATTTTTTATAGTTCTCTTAAGGCTCTCATTAGCATCATAGATATATTTGGAGCTTTGATGACTAGACTGATGAAGTACTGATTTAGCATGGTCAGCTGCATAGTCATTGCATTCTTGTGAATCACCCTCTGGTGCAAGGGAGCAGTGTATAGTGTATATTTATAGGTGTATTTGGTTGTCTGAGTATTGTATATTATATTGTCTCCGTTCATTATTCAGGACAATTTCATTCTCTGTTGTAACCACAAAACACAGAGTGATAACTAATTATTCGAAGGCTACGTCTGCATAACAATAAGGGATACCAGCCCCAGAGTTCCCGCCACTACCACAATGAGCATAGGATCATGAACGTTAGGAAGAAACAGATGAGTCCAACTACCAGAATTAAACAATAATCCCCTACAGCAGAATGACTGCAGAACACAAAGAGATTTTAATAACTAAGCAATGAATTTCTAAACCCTTATTATGAGACTATAGTCATTGGTAGCGAAATGTCTAAATGACGCTGGCTCATGAAAATCTTTGAAATACTATTCAGAGCTTTCAATAAAGTCTGTTTATGTAATCTTTACATCATTATGTCTACCTTGTGCATAACTGCTTCCTATAATGAGCAAATGTAAATTACATTTCCCTGTGCCAGCAAAACTCACTGCAGCCCATGGAGATCCTGAATGCAACTGCCCGGTGCTGGTTATCTGCTGGGGTGGAGGTAGCTTTAATCCCAACAAGATTCTGTGTGAGCATAGGTGGTGGATATTCTAGAGTAGCACTGAATCAGTGCATTAGCCAGGCCCTCTTTGTGGGAAGCCCTCATAAAGGAGGAGCCAAGAACAGGTTGCAGTTACTTTGCACTGCCACATCTTGGATTCCTGGAGAGTCTACCATCAGGGACCTCTGCCAGCACTTACCCTCACTGAATCTAGCTCAAGGGTAGACTGGTCTTTTATTGGATATTAGGTATGTTCAACTATGTAATGTGGGTGGGGAAGAGTATTCAAAAGAATACCTAAAATAGTCCTTAAAAATAACTTCATGATATTAGGCACAGAGGGTTTTAAGAGAGAAAGTCAGGCAGGTGAAAAATACTGTGTGTCACAGGCAGCAGAGATTCTGAAAATAATTGTGCTGATGTGACATGTATGCTCTCCACTATACACTGTGCCTAGTATGCTCATCACGAATCAGAATGATTGTAGTGTTGGAATCAGAATGCCAGTCATCTGGAAAATATTGTAAATAACATATGTACAGCATTACCAGACTGGAGTCTACACTATGGCGTTCCTTGGCATGTATACCAATGGGAACATTGAAAAGTTGTGCACTGCAAATCTGAGTTATGTTGCAGACACAACCCTGTGCTGAGCATTTTCCACCTCTACCCCCCAATCTCCTCTAAGTCCCCAATTACTTACATGGGATTCTGCAGCTAGCTATGCCTTTTTGGGAAGAACAAAATGTTCTAGGTTTACTCACGCCTGTGCTGATTGAAGATACATATTATTAATGTTGATAGTATCTAACAATCACAGACATACAAAATTACAGGGACTCTGCCCTGAAGAGCCTACTGTTTAACTCAGTCTGGACACAACTGACAATGGGACTTCAATGGGTAGTAGGTACAATAGACAAGGAAGGATGGTACAGTGATTTGGGCACTAGTGTGATCCCTAGGTTTGATTCTTTGTCTGCCAGAGCCTTCCTGCATGACCTTGGGCAAATCACTGTCTGGTTGTCTCTCATTTCCCCATCTGTAAAATGGGGATCATAGCACTTCCCAAACTCACAGGATTTTTGTGAGGATAAATATACTCAGCGACTGTGAGGCACTCAGATAAGTACCTTAGATAGAAGGAAACATCAATCAGTATGAAAGAAGTGAGGTTTAAGGAGTGAGGTGCATATACACTGCACCTATTCTTCAGCTGGACAAAATTGGTGGCAGTGGGTTGGTGTGAACAAGAGCAGTCAGAAGGTGGTTGTAATTTCAAGAGAAAGGTGGTGTAGACGCACCCCACTAATACCTAAAGAGGCCATGCTGAGGGTGTGTGCCTCTGCTGATGTCCCCTGGTGAGTTAGGCCCCATTTAATGTTCTTCTCCCTGTATTGTGCAACCCTGGAAATTGCCTTCTGTTTGCCCTTATATAATATGGAGGTTTGCCCTCATACAACACAGAGCTAGTATGTGAAAGCCACTGATGACTGGCATGGGCAGAAGGTGTGGGAGTGAGGAAAAGTTGGCAAAGCAGCTAACCATCTGCTCCTAAAGTTGGATCCACTCAGAATACAGATAGTGTTCATCAGGGATGGGGAAGGGTGATTTTGCAGGTTAACCTGAAAGGACCGCACTGATGAAGAGATAAGGGACTTTTCTGGCTGTTGTATGGGAGTGAGAAGAATGTACCATCTCCTCAAGAGTAGGAAAAGGGAAACATAATGGGAATTAAGAACTTACCACATGGAAGAGAGGGCGCTGCTGCAGCCAGCTTTAGCAATGACATAAATTAATGGAGATATCCCATCTCCTAGAACTGGAAGGGACCTTGAAAGGTCAGCAAGTCCAGCTCCCTGCCTTCACTAGCAGGACCAAGTACTGATTTTGCCCCAGATTCCTAAGTGGCCCCCTCAAGGATTGAACTTACAACCTTGGGTTTAGCAGGCCAATGCTCAAACCACTGAGCTATCTCATACCTCTGCCACAGTCAAAAGGCAGGCTCAGAAAAAGTTCCTGCAAGAGGGCAGGCCTCTGCTGAAGAAAGTCAGCAAGAACCAGGCAGTCAGCATGAAAGGTGGGTTTCTGGAATGGGTACATCTCCTCCCATAACTTATAGTGTGGCTCAAACAGAAGTTATGGGCTTGATGCAGAAATAACTGTGTGAGGTTCTTTGCCCTGTGATATGTAGGAGTAGGATTGCCACTTCTGATGTACAAAAACACAGGATATTTGGGATGATCTGGAGCCCATAAAATTAGACAGCTGTTAGCATATATTGAGCACCCTTACAGATTTCCTGGAACAACTACTACAAAAAGGATGATCCTGGGAAAACCTGAATAGGTGGCAACGCTACGATTGAGGTCAGAACAGATCATCATAATGTCCCTTCTGGCCTTAAAATCTATTATATTCAATATCACAATCAAGAGTGTCACCTAACAGAGAAAAACCTGGGTGTGAAGTGCAAAGTAAGGATGCATGTAAATAAGGGAATTTTAAGTTATTTAAATAATGTTCTTTCAATTATTAAAATTCCTGCAGGACAGAAAATCTGGACTTCCAGGTATTGAAAATAATATAGCATTTCAGCCCTACATTTGATGGGATGAAAATGAGTCCCACTCCATGATTAGCTTCAGGAAACAAAATGGATTTATCTGCCTCTGTACTCTTCCTTTAAGTTTTGTGAATTCCCATATCTGTAAAGCATACATTTTCACTGAAAACTGCATTTCTGAACATCCTTCTGATCTTCATTTTTATTCTTGGAGGGGTTTTTTGTTATTGCATTTTTTAATCTTTATTTTAAGAAATTACCAAGTAGAGATGCATTAACAACAGAGGACTGTAGACCAATTAAATTTCATTCAATGTACTGGAAGGGTAACCAACATAAGTAAAAAATGACTGACATTAATACAATAGATAAGAAGATTGTGTATCACTAAGTTGATTCAATAATGTTCTACTATTTATTATTTCTATTTGGTGCATTAGTAAAGATAGTAGGCTGACAGTGGTACTAGGCTGCAGAGAGAGAGACGGGAAAGAGAAGGAAGAAAGAATGACAGAAAGATAGAAGGTATCAAAAAAGGAAAACGTTCCTTCTGCTCTAAAGTACAGTATGCTTCAGGTTTTATTTTTTGCCATGAGAAAGAAGTGTCTGGATGCTGAACTGTTAGATCTTAAATTACTTTGGATTCTTTAGTTTTTGCAAGCTAATTTAATTCCTGGTATTTCACTGGATTGACACCCCCAAGACCTAGAAAATCACTTCTAATAGCTTTATCCCTCTCTCTGTAATTTTCACTCATTTTGTAAAGGTTTCAGTTGCATACCCAACAGCTTGTAATTGTGGCAATGAGACACAAGTTTCCTTCGATAAAAAACATTGAAAAATATACTAATTTAGGGGGAAAACTACAAACTGTGAGCAAGTGTCAGTTAAGGTCAGCAATCCTGCATGATGTGTGTAATGGGGAGTATGTTTTAATAATAACCTCCATTGACTGTTAAAACAACACTGCACTTCACAGTCCCTACTGCATTGCAGCAGAAATACATAGCAAAAACATGATCCTGTGAAAGCTCCATTTAATTCAGTGTAAAGATTCTTCAATGGAGCAAACATGCTAATATATCAGAAGCAAATGATAAAGGGAGATAGTCCAGTTTGGACTGTCTGTCGCTTCCAGGCAGAGAGATTAAAAAAAAAAAAAGATTTCAGGAGTAGGAGAAACACAGCTAGATGACAATAAATATATCTAATGGTTCAGTAAAGTAACTCAAACCAATTTCTAATCCCAAAATGGAAAGAAACGCCTTCAGATGGATGTTTTCTTAAATCAACTAATTTTTAAACTATTTATTTAGGAAATTTTAACATGTTTATAAATCCTTACCATGTAAATATAAAAAAAAAACCATACACACACACCAGTTAGTTTTTGTTTACAAAAACATTATACAGAAATATAGTCAGAGATTTCTATTTAACAGGGTGTTACCATATTACAGAGTGAGCATCATTACAACTATAATATATCCTTTCTAGTAATTGTATTAAACTGAGCAAAGTGTCCATATGCACATTTAACAGACCAGGCATGTCTATCAAATGTTGATATTCAAAAAATAAAAATAAAAAAATTGCACAGGTGTGCTGGGGGGGGTTCTGCAGATGGATGTACTTTGAGTATGGAATTTAAAGTAACCAAATGTCTTTTTGGTTAGGTATGGAACTGATGTGTTAATTTTCCATAACCACAACCTCCCATATGTTTGAACCATTTCTTTACTGTTGTGCATTTTTCTTTTTCCACTAGCAGATGAGAGATTAATTCTTCATTTCCTCTTGTAAAGCACCTAACTTTAAAGCCAAGCCTAAACAAGTGCTGTGTATTAGTTACAACTTTAAGAGCTGGCCAGAGCGTCTGAATATTGCGCAGATCCCTGACCAGGGGACCAATGAAGAAAGAGTGCAACCTTCAAGCATGATCCCTTCTATTCCCCCAATCCCTGTGATAGCCCCTCCTTGGAGAAGGAGAGGGAATGCTGGGGGTTGGAGGCAGAAAGTGAAGGACCAGGAACATAGAGGAACATACATCCTTCCCTCATCATCACTACCCACTGCTCCAGGGTGGGATTCTTTGTAGAAGCTAATGCTGATTGAATCCCTGATGTGAAACATCTCCTTCCTCAAGGGGCAGCAGGGAATGGCCAGGCAGTGCAGCTAGGGGTCAGAGCTGGTGCAGGGACCCAGAGGAATCTTGGGGGCTGAACCCCTGCTTCTCCTGCAAAGCAGAACCCCGCCCCCTGATGAAACAATACCGAGAGTAAACTTCCTGAGCCACTGTTGACTGTTTTCCCCATATAGGAGACAATCTCAGTCTTTGTAATTAATGGAAGGAAGTTCTATCATGAACAGAGCCAGGGACTGGGTGTTAGGACTCCTGGGTTAAATTGGCAGCTCAGCCTTGACTCACTGTGTGATCGCCAAGTGCCTTAGTTTACTAGTCTGTGAAATGGGTATGTAAAGGTGTGGGCAGTCCCTACACATCCCCTTACCACCCAGTATGGCGCTACCGGTGTGCCCCTCTTTAATTTCACCCAGTGCAGCAGCAAAAGATTTTCTTTAGCCACCCAAGGCAAGAAGCCATATTCACAAAAATACCATATCCCCTTTTTAATCAGGTTTCAAGACAGGAATCATTGTAACAAACTGTTCATCAGGACCCTGGTTCAGGGCTCCCAAACTTACAGTCCACTCACCAGTCTCCAAGTCAGGTTAGGCTTCTCTCCTCGTGCTTGGGGGCTTATCTACACACCAAAAATCACAACCCACAGCAGCAAGTCTCAGAGCTGGGTCAACTGACTTGGGCTTGCACAGTGGAGCTAAATATAGCAGTGTAGACATTTGGGCCCAGGCTGGAGCCCAGTCTCTGAAACCCAGCAAAACCCAGAGCCCAAGACTCGCCTACACTGCTATTTTTTCCCCCGCAGCGTGAGTCTGAGTCAGCTGACCTGGGTTCTGAGACTCCCTGCCATGAGTCTTTTTTTGTTGCATAGGTGTACTCAGAAAGCAACCCTCACCCATTGCAGCCTACCTGGCTTCTATTCCCCACTCTACTTTGCTCGGCTGAGTCAACTCTGCTTCCTGGCCCTGTTTATATGGCTCAGCCCTCAGGGTGGGGCAGGGCCTCCTTGATTATCTGCAGGCTATCGGCATCAGACTGTCCCTGAAAAGGGTACTACACTTTCATAATACTTACCTACTTCACAAAAATGTGATGTGGCTTACTTGTTTGTAAAGAGTTTTGTGAGCCATGGAAGATCCATGACTCCAAATACTATTGTAAGCACCACAATGTATTTTAGATATTAAAGTACCAGTCACAATTATATTGAGGTGCCGATACTACAAAGTGTACTTTTTAGGAATCATTAAAAAAGGGATAGAGAATAAGACCGAGAATATCTTATTGCCCTTATATAATATATATATATCGAGATATACCTATCTCATAGAACTGGAAGGGACCTTGAAAGGTCATTGAGTCCAGTCCCCTGCCTTCACTAGCAGGACCAAGTACCAATTTTGCCCCAGATCCCTAAATGGCCCCCTCCAGGATTGAACTCACAACCCTGGGTTTAGCAGGCCAATGCTCAAACCACTGAGCTATCCCTCCCCCTGTGCGTCCATGGTAAGTCCATGGTACGCCCACATCTTGAATGCTGCATACAGATGTGGTCTCCTCATCTCAAAAAAGATATACTGGCATTAGAAAAAGTTCAGAAAAGGGCAACTAAAATGATTAGGGGTTTGGAACAGGTCCCATATGAGGAGAGATTAAAGAGGCTAGGACTTTTCAGCTTGGAAAAGAGGAGACTAAGGGGGGATATGATAGAGGTATATAAAATCATGAGTGGTGTGGAGAAAGTGAATTAGGAAAAGTTATTTACTTGTTCCCATAATATAAGAACTAGGGGCCACCAAATGAAATTAATGGGCAGCAGGTTTAAAACAAATAAAAGGAAGTTCTTCTTCACACAGCGCACAGTCAACCTGTGGAACTCCTTGCTTGAGGAGATTGTGAAGGCTAAGACTATAACAGGGTTTAAAAGAGAACTAGATAAATTCATGGAGGTTAAGTCCATTAATGGCTATTAGCCAGGATGGGTAAGGAATGGTGTCCCTAGCCTCTGTTTGTCAGAGGGTGGAGATGGATGGCAGGAGAGAGATCACTTGATCATTACCTGTTAGGTTCACTCCCTCTGGGGCACCTGGCATTGGACACTGTCAGTAGACAGGATACTGGGCTGGATGAACCTTTGGTCTGACCCAATATGGCCATTCTTATGTACTAACAAGGAACATTGGAATTGCCTTATTGGGTCAGACATGTGGTCCATCTAGTTCAGTATTCTGTCTCCAACAGCAGCTAATACCAGATGTCTCAGAGGAAGATGTAAGAACTCAGCAGTAGACACATGTGGATTGATCTGGCCCTCAAAGGTCTCACTCTAGTCCCTAATAATTAGAGACTGGCATAACTTCTGAAACAAACGGTTTTTATCCTTCTGAAACTACTTTATATATATATTAATTGTTGTAACTCTGGATATTCATGTTATCCATATAAGTGTCCAATCACTCTTTGAATCTTACTCCTTACTAATAAAGCAAAAGAACAGTGATTAATTATATTTATGTATTCTTATCTTTTCAGCAACCTTGACACAGAAGAACTCTGTGGTAAGTTCCCTTTTCAAAGACAGCCATACAACAAGACTGCAACAGGCTTGTATTGCATGTGAACACATCATGTGGATTGAGCTCAATTTTCTCTTTGATAACATGGAACAAGTATATAAACTACATGGTCTGAACTCCTGGGAAAAATGGAGATGGCGCAATGAACCTTGAAGACTAAATTGGAATCTGCTAGAGAATTCTGCAAAAATACTTCATGAATTTTCTGTCTCATTTTATCATTCAAAAGTGCTTTTCTCTGCTCTACTTTATTTGCTTATTGCTGGACAACTTTTATTCCAATTATTCCATTACTTCCTCAAGTATAAATGCTTAGGCAACGTCAGCATTTCCAATGGCTTTGTTACTCTCCTCCAACTTGACAAATTCTGCCAAATCTTAATCAAGTCAAACTCCCATTGGCTGAAGAATATGCCCCACAAAAGCTGTCCACCACATGTGCTTCCCTGAAAAGCACTTATTTTTGTTCCTGGGCTAGTTTCACAGCATCTGAGTTAATAATGCTGCTTGCAGCACAAGAAGTACACAGTTCAGAGTAGTCCTTCAAATGCACCCACAAATTGTCAAAAATCAGTTATTCGTGTAAAAAAAAAAAGGCATATTTCGGGGGGGGGGGCATCAAAAAATAATGGGAAGAGTGGTATGTGTGCATTTATATTTTTCTAGGGCTGATAGCATGGAAGCCTTTTAGGAGGTCACTGTGAAATACCCACAATCATCTGAATGCCAGCATGTTTGCATGTAGGTCTAATGCAACACTGTGACCAAATGTGGGGAGAATGAGCGATCTCTTTGGTGAAATGCAATGAGTGCATGGCTGAAATAACACAAGGCCAGATCCTCAGCTCAAGTCAAAGGAGTTATGGTGATTTACAGCCGCTTAGGATCTGGCCAAAATTATCTACAGCTGACCTCAAAAGGGAGGATAATGGTTTTGTGTCCTTTCTTTACTGCTTTGATTTATAGTTTACTGCTAATGATCGGCTTATTACATCTGCAAACTGTGCACTCACTTAGGCCCCAATTCTGCAGTCAGGCCCATGGAACCAGACTCCTGTTCCATTGTCTGACTGTAAGTGCTAAATGCTATATGCCAGTGGTTCTCAAAGCCGGTACGCCGCTTGTTCAGGGAAAGTCCCTGGCGGGCCGGGCCGGTTTGTTTACCTGCGGCGTCTGCAGGTTCAGCCGATTGCGGCTCCCACTGGCCACGGTTCACCGCTCCAGGCCAATGGGGGCTGCGGGAAGCAGTGTGGGCCGAGGGATGTGCTGGCCACCGCTTCCCGCAGCCCCCATTGGCTTGGAGCGGCGAACCATGGCCAGTGGGAGCTGCAATCGGCCAAACCTGCGGACGCCGCAGGTAAACAAACTGGCCCGGCCCGCCAGGGACTTTCCCTGAACAAGCGGCAGACCGACTTTGAGAACCACTGCTATATGCAGAATTTGGCATATAAGGTTTAAAGGTATCCTGTTCTTCCTATCAACTTTGATTAAACATGGACTACATTAGCTACTCTCATGACATCTGATCTTTCCAACATCCTCAAAAATCTCTTATAAATTCCCAGCAGTTTGTTTCTCATCTTCCCTGCTTTGGTCTTCATAATTCTGGAACTGAATTCATCTGAGCCCTTTGCCCTGAAAATCCGAAATAGCCACATGCTCACTTCAGTGATTTTTTTACAGCTTTTCCATATTTTATTTCCCTCTCCTCCAAATAAAATGCATCTTCATCTCCAGGATATTAAGTCACACTACATTCCACTTATTTTTGTGAATAATGAGGCAAATAATTGAATTCAGGCTCTAAGCAATATCACCTTCTGTCGCTAATTTCTCCTCAATCTTATGTATTAGTGACTCCACTGACTTTTTGTTTCCTTCTCATCTAACTAAAAAACTTCACAGGGTATGTTTGCACTGCAATCGGAGATGTGATTGCAGCATGCATAGACGCACCAGAGCTATTTTTCATCTAACACTGTGGTGCAGAGATATTAATTGAGCTGTCAAGCCGCAATTGACCTCAGGGTCTCTCAATTCATAATCCTATGCCCTATTCACTGTACAATCCCAGTTCCCTCAAATGAACATATAGTGCTGCTAAAAGAAAAACAAATGTAATTATGTTAATTACTTTCCTTGATAAAACAGAATTTTATGGGAAAGCTCTTCAGTTTCATCCCACACTGAAAGTTATGTAGGGAAGTATATATTGCCATTATACTCAGAACATGGTGAGCTGTTTGTTACATTTATTTTACTAGCTGGGTCTAATACCTAAAATCCTAGATGAAAGGTTACTGGAGTCATGATTTATTCTTCCAGAATATTTTTCTCAGCATTTGGGAGAGTATGAAAATGTGCTGTCTACCTTAGAAGACCTAAATGTTTCTATACTGAAGGCAATGGACAAAACAAAGAAAGTAAGTGGAAGTTATATTCGTCTTCTACACAATATTTTGAGTCTTTTTTTCTATTGTGATTTGATGTACTGGGTTTTAATTTCATTATTCACAAAGTATTTGATAACTCTTGTTTAATTATTTCCACATTTTTGTTGTTTTATACTAGAGGAGAAACAGGCTTCTTGAAATGGTCAAAATACCAAGGCATTAAAGTCTAGGTGCAAGGAATTTGTAGTTTCAATCCATGCAAAATTACCTTTTTGAATGACAGACAACATGACCTTCAACTCCTAATAATGTAGGGTGTTCATATTCCATTCAAAAGATCCTGGATATCATAAAGGTGCTGCATTCCAGTAAAAATGCTAATGTTATATTAAGCCAATTACCTGAGCATAGAATGAGAGAAGCACTAAACGCAGCTTTCAATAATTTTTAGGATGTGTTCAGGAGCAATATTTACAGTATGGCCAGTTGCAGATTTATAGATTTTAAAGCCAGAAGAGGCTAGAATGATCATTTATAATTTATAAAAGGGTGTCAATAAGGAGGAGGGAGAAAACTTGTTCACCTTAGCCTCTAAGGATAGAACAAGAAGCAATGGGCTTAAACTGCAGCAAGGGAGGTTTAGGTTGGACATTAGGAAAAAGTTCCTAACTGTCAGGGTGGTTAAACACTGGAATAAATTGCCTAGGGAGGTTGTGGAATCTCCATCTCTGGAGATATTTAAGAGTAGGTTAGATAAATGTCTATCAGGGATGGTCTAGACAGTATTTGGTCCTGCCATGAGGGTAGGGGACTGGACTTGATGACCTCTCGAGGTCCCTTCCAGTCCTAGAATCTATGAAAAAAAACCACATGCCATGGAATCTTTCCCAGTAATTCCTGCATCAAGCCCTAACAGCATCATATAGACAAGAGAAATATGGGGATTCTCATCAGTACCATAATTACAGAAGATGCCATCTCTTGCATCAAGGCTTTTCCAAGAGTACAGAATGTATATATTTTAATTGACCAACTGACATGTACAACAGCCAGAAAGTTTATACCTTACTGTGCAGGGGTTGACTCACCGCCAGCACCTCCTCATGACTGGGTGTGGTGTGGCATCTCTCCGCTAGAATCTGCTGCTGCTAGTTGCTCTCTGCGGTGGCCTGCTCCTTCCTGTGACTTGGCCCTCCGGCCAGGTCACTTCAAAGTCTCTCCCGCTCCCAGGGTAGTCCATAAACAGAAAGCGAGGGGTGTTAACACAAAAAAACGGAGTTAGTAAGAGAGCAAGGAACGCCTCTCTCTCAGGCTGTCTCAGGATCTGGCTCTCCCTTACCTCAGGGAGGGACTATCAGGCAGTGGTGGTTGGGGAAGTTCCTGCCTTTCCTCAGTGGTTGAAGGTCTGTTCTCTTCCCTGGTCCACCAACAAGTGAACTGGTCTGCACCCTTTTAACTCTTCCTCCAGCCTGTACCTCTCTTACAGGTGTGGTGGGGCTGGGCTGACTAAGCCCAGAGCAGTGTTTTAACCCCTTGTTGTCCAGAGTGGTGTTTGCATACCCTATTACATTTACTTTTTTAGAGCATGATCCAGGGAGGTGCTGTGCACCTCCAATTCCCAATGAAGTCAATGGGCGTTGAGAGTATTCAGCCCCTTGCCAGATAGGGGCATTAATAAGGAATATCTGCATTTATTCTTTCTGGACATAAGCCTAAATATAAACTGCTTGATTAGCCACATGTACAGGATAGTGCTAAAGGCAGAACATGTCATCTGATAACTACTGGATGTAAATAGAATGCTGCACTTAAGAATTACTTTGGAAGTTAATTACATAGGAGGAGTCTCAGTAGAGTAGTAAGAATGTTGTGAAGAAAAGCATTACTGACTGGAAACAAAACAAATGGGAAAATCTGGGATATTAATAAGTGTTACATTTGGCTGCCTCAGCAACTCAATTAAAAACATTAAAACTTGCCTAGACATTATCTTGACTTCAGATTCATGCTTAGTGGTTTTGCTTTCCTCAGGAGATACATTGGACAGCACACTCCACACAGCACCATATATTGACAGTAGGGCTGTTAAATGATTTAAAAAATTAAATCACGATTAATCACAAGGTTTAAAAAAGTTGTCGTGATTAATCGCAGTTTTAATCACACTGTTAAACAATAGAATACCATTTATTTAAATATTTTTGGATGTTTTCTACATTTTCAAATATATTGATTTCAATCACAACACAGAATACAAAGTGTACAGTGCTCACTTTATATTATTTTTATTACGAATATTTGCACTGTAAAAAAGAATAGTATTTTTCAGTTCACCTCATACAAGTACAGTAGTGCTCTCTCTTTATTGTGAAAGTGCAGCTTACAAACGTAGTTTGTTTGTTTTTTAAACACATAACTACACTCAAAAACAAAACAATGTAAAACTTTAGAGCCTACAAGTCCACTCAGTCCTACTTCTTGTTCAGCCAATCACTAAGACAAACAAGTCTGTTTACATTTATGGGAGATAATGCTGCCCGCTTCTTATTTATAATGTCACCTGAAAGTGAGAACAGGCGTTTACATGGCACTGTTGTACCCCTTCATGCTTTGGCCACCATTCCAGAGGACATGTGTCCATGCTGATGACTGGTTCTGCTCGATAACCATCCAAAGTAGTGCGGACCGATGCATGTTCATTTTCATCATCCGAGTCAGATGCCACCAACAGAAGGGCCACCAAACAGGAATGGGTCACTTTCTAATACTAGTATTAAATAATGATAATAATACAGTGGTATACAAATCTTTCAGTCAGCCATTTTTTATTAAAAACAGTGAAAACAGAACCGGGTGCTCATGCTGTCAGACAAAATAAAAGTTGAGCAGACAGAGAACCAGAGTATTCAGTATTTTAGAGAGAATGCTTTGAAGTTTCTATGTATTTTTATGATAGTGATAATCTTTTCACACTGCGAGGCCCTGCAATACTTCGGTATTATGGGGGACTAAGGGCCTGTTCCTGAGAGATGTCAAGTGCCCTCAACTCCCCTGGACTTCCCACTCAGTTGAGGAAGCTCAAGCACTTCATAGTCAGGCCCTTAAATGACAGACTGGTTCCTAGACAAACAACGTGGGTGAGGTAATATCTTTTACTGGACCAACTTCTGTTGGTGAAGGAGACAAAGCTTTCGAGCTACACAGAGCTCTTCTTCAGGTCTGTTTCCTAGGCAAGCACTCTTTCCGTCAGGCAACTCATTCAGTCATGACTTCTGATATTTATTGGGAGAAAAAAATTGGTTTGTCCCTTCATGCACTTGATCCACCCAACTTAAAGCCAGATAAACAACCAGTGCTGGACCAAAATTGAGGCACCCCTCTAAGGCAATGGGTATTTTATATGACAACTGCAGGATCAGGCCCCTAGATAAATCGTTCATCCTCAGTTTCCAGGGTAACCAAGTAGAGGGGGAAAAAATGTCTGTCTTCAGTGAGAACACAAATACATTGGATCAGCATGTCTGAAATTCTAAAAACCAAATTGTGAACAAGCTTTCAGTCCCTTCCCTATTCAAAACATAAACTTAGCTAAAGCTAGGTTGCATTAAGCTAAAAAATTGGAGTTCAGTGTAATTTCTTGTTTACTGTTCCTGCATTTTTTCTAACGGAAATTGGTAACATCAGAGTGAGCAATATTGCTTGATTCATATTCATAAATGCAAGTATTCATTATTTTAATGTGCAGCAAGGAATCACCATGAAGCTGGTTTGATTTTTTAAAAAAAATATTTGCATTAAATTTTGTTTTCTGAAATTTAATAACACTTTTTACAGGCATCTGCATTAACTAAGTCCGTGCGGTTTTGTTCCCAAATCTTCTCAGCATGTGAAATCCTGCAGTCCTCAGTCAAGCAGAACTCCAATATGAGCTTTGCCTGACTTAGGGCTGTGGGATTTGGACCGATATTAATAAAACTGTCCATATCAACAGAGAATATTTCCAATTGTACATATTCTTCCTGCAATACTGGGCACCATGGGGTTGGAGCCAGGGCCAGATTCTGACCCCTGTAATGTAATATCAGTGTAGTTTAATATACATCTGTAAGTTCACATAGAAACCCTTTTGGATTCAAAATATAGCTTGAAAGGCTCACAGAGCCTGGCCCAGCATGAATATAAAACAAGATAAAACAAGCATGAGAGTTATATAGGGCATAATATTATTGGAAGCTGTTAAGAGGTTTAAAATAATATGAGAGAAGAAGAAATAGCATAAGAGATTATGAATAAGAATATGTTTGAAAAGACCATGACTAAGAAGTCAGTGAAGGAATAAGATAGCCTGCAAGAGATGACAAGTGTCAATCACACACAAGGACACTGCTAAACAAGGTCTTAGCCTCTGTGTTGAAAAAGAAGTGAGAGATGGCAAAGAAAGGCATGGAATTTACATGGGAAAATGCAGAAATTATGGAGGCAGGATCACATCCAACTCAGGGCTAAAAATATTCAGGTAGCTAAAGTCTAACAAAGGACAAGAACCAGAAAGGATCTGATTACTTTAGTGGGAATGTCAAAAGGAGATTTTTAGGAGCAAGTGAATTTAAAATGGTTTTAGAAATAGGAAAGTTACTAGTGGTCTAGAAAGGCTAATATGCCTTCAATTTGAAGTTGCTTTTGTGAATTTAATTAATTGTACTTTCAGTTTGGTAATTTGATTAAGAATGCAGATTTATTAAAATACATGGGAGCAGGCTATCTTGCCTACAGATCACTATTTGAATGAATAGAAACCAGTGCAAGAAGGGGCTTAATATTTATTACGTGGGTTGAAAAGGTAGTAATTGTTGCTGTCAGGGATACAGCTCGTGTCTGTTCCCTCACCCTTGTATTTATTTTAAATGAAAATGGTGAGCCATCTAAGAAAGAGATTGCTGTATTTCACTGCATTCAGACTCAAATTCTAGAATGCATTTAAAATCTGAATAAAAATCAGCAGGTCTGACCTATCATCATCGTGAGAAGGATGTCATAAACCCACGTAACCAAGAGCATCATACACATTTCCAGTAAAGATAAAAGGACAAAATCAGTATCAAAAAATATTTTC
Organism: Emys orbicularis; assembly: GCF_028017835.1. Classification (NCBI taxonomy): domain Eukaryota; kingdom Metazoa; phylum Chordata; order Testudines; family Emydidae; genus Emys; species Emys orbicularis. The sequence continues at coordinate 46,208,051 of NC_088684.1, read as the reverse complement.
TAGTTCTTAAGAGCATTGGACTGGGACTCAGGAGACCTGGGTTCTATTCCTGGCTCTCCTGCTGAGTGATCTTGGGCAAATCACATCCTGTCTCTGTGACTATATTTCTCCATCTGTAAAATGGGGATAATGTTACTGACCTCCTTTGAGAGGTTGAGATTTGTGGTCAAAAAGTGCCATGCAAGAACTAGCTATTATTAATACAAATATCAAAGAATTAGACAACAAAGCTATATGAATATTCTGTATCTTGAATCTGATCAAAAACCCATTGAAATCCAGGGAGGATTTTCCACTGATGTCAATGGGTTTTGGATTAGGCCCCTTTTCTTTTCCAGTGTAGGGCTAGATTCTGCCATTCTTACTGAAACTGAGTAGTACCTTACTCTGAGTGGTCCTATTGAGGTAAATGGGACTATTCCTGGTGCAAGGTACCGTGCAAGGTGTGTGAAGGAGGAGAATCTTACCCTTAGCTTTCTTTACTGAAATAGCCAGTTTCTGCAAAGTTCATCTGAGTGGAATATAGTGTTCACTACTGTGATATTACTCGGTGCCCTATCATTATTCATGTCTGAAGGAGAATTGCTGAGACAAAGAACAAAAAGAAAGAAGATGTAAAAAGGCAAGCATATGCAGTTAAAGAAGAGTTTCATTCTGTTCCCAGCTTACTAAAGCATGCTGGGCCAAAGCCCTATTGTAGCAGCTCTGATCCAGGAGATACACACAGTTGGACAAGGAAGGGAAGGAAAGCTTTGAGAATTTATAGCTGGGATGGATTTGATGTTTTGTGGCACTTGATATTTGATCATTCCTCTACTGTGGATAAGTTACTGTATGAGTCACTTCTGTTGCCAGGCTGGCAACAATAGTCGAGAGGGCTAGATTACAAGTTGGTTTAGGTTCTTTTTCCTTTAGCTGACAGGTTACAATTTTCCTGCTCAAAGTGAAAGCTGAGATAGTTGTGTTTCCCTCTCTCTTTTTCAGTCTTACAAACAGGAAGCATTAAAAATTCACGATTCAATGCTGCTAATATATTCTGGGGAGCAATCCAGACAGCGAGGGGCTGTGTCACCACTTGCTCTGCAATCTGGGGAGTCTCGCAAAGCTTTGCTACGGTAGCTCCCAACCTGGGCTCCTCACAAACAGAATGCAGGTCACATACAGTCTGTGTATAACTACAGCCCTGGTCCCGCAACTCTGACCTCAGCTGCCTGTCACCAAACACCAGCCACACTCTGGCTTCTACCAGCCTTGGTTACTACTCTCAGGATGAACTCAAAACATTCCCAGTCCTGGATTTCCCCCCCAAAAAACGTGTTTTGCACTGTTCAGCCTTCTCCTGGACAGTCCTGATATATTAGGCCCATTGCCCCTCTAAGCGGATCAACGTACAACAGACTGCTACCTTAAGTGAAATTACCCAAACGATTCTTAACACTGAATTAGTTTTAAAAGGTAAAACCAGTTTATTTACTTACAAAGATAGAGGTTTTAAGCAAGCACACTTCTAAGACATTAAAGTCAGAAATGGTTACAAGAGAGAGAAAGATAAAACACTTTAAAACTTAACAAACTAGACTGGGTTCAAGGTGAAGTCCCTTCCCAATGTTTCCAGTAACATTGCTGACCAAACTCTTAGGCCAGGGTCTGCTCCCAAAGTCCAATGGCTATTTCTTTTGTCTTCTTAGGTGAAGTAAGAGCCGCTGTAATGGGGTATCCACTCCACACAAGTCCTGAACACATTAATGTGGGCCAGGATGAGCAAATTAACCTTAGATGTTGCACCTGGAGGAGAACCAGGGATTGATAGGGCCTAATGGCAGATGAAGCCCAGCTGGGGGAGGAGCTGGGATAGGATTATAAAGCCACAGAATAAGAGCAGGAAGGAACAGGGCAAGTCTAGGCTAGGTTTGGCACTGAGATTTGAGTCAGGATGAGTACTGGTTTCTGGCTGAAGGTAGTGAGACTGAACTAAGGACTGTGGCTAGCCCTGCCCCCCCACCTGAAATGAGGCAGAACAGTGAAACTGACAATGAGGGAGGAAGAGAAAGTTGCCTTGGATTATGAAGGAGGAGCAGCAGGCGATGAGGAAAGGACTCAAATCAGAAAAATACTATTAATATTAATATCAGGATTTGAAGGAAGAGGAATGCATAGAAATGAAAAACAGGATAAAAGTCTACATTTTAAAATTGTCAAATCAGTGACAGAAGAAATGAAAATAGGAGATGTTAACCCCTGAAAATGGCGGAATGGATAAAGCAAAGTGTTGGTGGCATAAAAAGAGCTAAAAGAATGCAGGATGGAGATCTATTGATAAAATGTACACATTAGGAGCAAGCTAAACGACTTCTTAAACTGTAAACCTAGGAAAAATTAAAGTTACTTGTCAATAGTCTACATGCCTGATCGAAGCAAGTTGGGTCACATATGGAGTGCCACTTGGATTGTCTGAGGATGAAATCAAAAAGAGTACAGGCAATGATAAAGTATTGTTTGTTAAATGGCTACTTAGCAGGAGAGAGGGAGAAAACCAGCCATCTATGTCCTTACACATAACACTTAAAGATGGGACATTTCCAGATACAATCCAAATGGGATATCAATCTTTCTGGGTTAAACCATATATTTACACCGCCTCCCCGCACCCCCTGTGAGGTTCTATGATTGTCACAGGGTTGGACATATGGCAGCCATTTGTAAGGGAACAATGAATGAGATACAGTAAATGTGGAGGAAATCACTCAGATGAGGAGTGTACAGAAGGGACAGAAGCTACATGCAGCAATTGTGGAGGAAAGCACAGTGCAACATATAAAGGATGTGCAATAGCAGAATGAGCTAGAGAAATACAAACAATTAAAATTATTCAAAAAATATCACTTGCGGAGGCTACCAAAAGGCATCCACTGCCCAAAATAGAAAAAGAAAAATGTTCAAGTAAGAGAAAAAATGTATAGAGGCAGCAGAACACATCTTTGTTCAGGGAAGAGAATACAAGAAGAACAGGAGAGGATGTATTGCTTGCAGATAAAGAGAAGTTTATAGCATCATTATAGAAGTAATTAGCTGCACCTTGCAGATGTGGGGGGAAACAAAGGATTAAAATCATAGCAAAAGCAGCAGAAAAATATCTAAAGATTGCAGTCTAGTGAGAGATGGTCTTTCATGCAATTTTAAATGAAGACAATAATACATGATCTTAATGAGCATAGAACTGGAAGGGACCTCGAGAAGTCATCTACTCCAGTCCCCTGCACTCAAGGCAGGACTAAGTATTATCTAGACCATCCCTGACAGGTGTTTGTCCAACCTGCTCTTAAAAATCCCCAATGATGGAGATTCCACCACCTCCCTAGGCAATTTATTCCAGTGCTTAACCACTCTGACAGTTAGGAAGTTTTTCCTAATGTCCAACCTAAACCGCCCTTGCTGCAATTTAAGCCCATTGCTTCTTGTCCCATCCTCAGAGGTTAAGAAGAACAATTTTTCTTCCTTCTCCTTGTAACAACCTTTTATGTACTTGAAAACTGTTATCATGTCCCCTCTCAGTCTTCTCTTCTCCAGACTAAACAGACCCAATTTTTTCGATCTTCCCTCATCTCATAGGTCATGTTTTCTAGACCTTTAATCATTTTTGTTGCTCTTCTCTGGACTTTCTCCAATTTGTACCAGAACTGGACACAAAACTCCAGTTGAGGCCTAATCAGTGCAGAGTAGAGTGGAAGAATTACTTCTCATGTCTTGCGTACAATACTCCTGCCAATACATCCCAGAATGATGTTTGCTTTTTTGGCAACAGTGTTACACTGTTGACTCATATTTAGCTTGTGATCCACTATGACCCCCAGATTCCTTTCCGCAGTACTCCTTCTTAGGCAGTCATTTCCCATGTTGTATGTGTGCAACTGATTGTTCCTTCTTAAGTGGAGTACTTTGCATTTGTCCTTATTGAATTTCATCCTATTTACTTCAGAACATTTCTCCAGTTTGTCGAGATCATTTTAAATTTTAATCCTATCTTCCAAAGAACTTGCAACTCCTCCCAGCTTGGTATTGTCCGCAAACTTTATAAGTGTACTCTCTATTCCATTATCTAAATCATTGATGAAGATATTGAACAGAACCGGTCCTGAACCGATCCCTGCGGGACCTCATTCATTATACCCTTCCAGCATGACTGTGAATCACTGATAACTACTCTCTGGGAATGATTTTCCAACCAGTTATGCACCCATCTTATAGTAGCTCCATCTAGGTTGTATGTCCCTAGTTTGTTTATGAGAAGGTCATGCGAGACAGTATCAAAAGCCTTACTAAAGTCAAGATATACCACATCTACCGCTTCCCCCCTATCCGCAAGGCATGTTACCCTGTCAAAGAAAGCTATCAGGTTGGTTGACATGATTCATTCTTGACAAATCCATGCTGACTGTTATTTATCATTTTATCTTCTTTTAGGTCAGGGGTCTCCAAACTACAGCCTGCGGGCCGGATCCGGCCCGGGGCTTCCATTTGTCCGGCCCTCCAACCAACAGGGGAGAAGCGAACAGCTGAGTAGGCAGCCGAGCAGGCAGGGGGAGGGGCCGCCGGCAGCAGCTCACGCGGGGCGGCAGCACAGCTGAGCTGTGCGGAGGGATGAGTGCCTCTGGGAGCCAGTGTCCCCCCCCAAAAGGGGAGCCAACTTAGGGGAGAGTTGCTGCTGCAGCCGAGCAGGTACAGGGAGAAACAAACAGGCAGGCTGCAGCTGAGTAGGCATGCTGAGCAGGCAGGGGGAGGGGCTGCCGGCAGCAGTTCGCGGGGGTGTGTATGGTGGGGGGGAATAGCTCAGCTGAGCTGTGCGGAGGGGTAAGTGCCCCTGGGAGCCAGTGTCCCCCCAAAAGGGGAGCCAACTTAGGGGAGAGTTGCTGCTGCAGCCGAGCAGGCACAGACCCCTGCCTTAGAGTAAAAATACAAGCCAGATGCTTAATTACATCTCCAATAAATGGAGTAAAGAAGATGGAAATTAACAATTTCATAATGGTTAAATTTTAACTACAGCACTAATAGAACCAAACAGTATTTGTATGATACAAATGTGTGAGTTTTTAGAAAAAAAATTTAAAAAAATTATGTGAAATGATTTTTAATGTATTGACAAATATTTTGTGTGATTTCACAGTACCTGCATCGATTAACTTTTATACCGGATTTAAAATTTAATGCAACACTGACACAGTAGAGTAGTGTTGTTTTTTTAATGATTTTGCATATATTTAATTTCTTTCACAGTCGCTTCAGCCCGCGAAGCCCCTTCAAAAATCTAATATGGCCCTCATCTCATAAAGTTTGGAGATCCCTGTTCTAGGTGTTTGCAAATTGATTGCTTAATTATTTGCTCCATTATCTTTCCGGGTACAGAAGTTAAGCTGACTGGTCTATAATTCCCCGGGTTGTCATTATTTCCCTTTTTATAGATGGGCACTATATTTGCCCTTTTCCAGTCTTCTGGAATGTCTCCCGTCTTCCATGACTTTTCAAGGATAATTGCTAATGGCTCAGATATCTCCTCAGTCAGCTCCTTGAGTATTCTAGGATGCATTTCATCAGGCCCTGGTGATTTGAAGACATATAACTTGTCTAAGTAATTTTTGACTTGTTCTTTCCCTATTTTAGACTCTGATCCTACTTCATTTTCACTGGCATTCACTATTTTAGACATCCCATCGCCACCAACCTTCTTAGTGAAAACTGAAACAAAGAAGTCATTAAGCACCTCTGCCATTTCCACATTTTCTGTTATTGTCCTTCTCCCCTCATTGAGTAACGGGCCTACTCTGTCCTTGGTCTTCCTCTTGCTTCTAATGTATGTGTATAATGTTTTATTGTTTCCTTTTATGCCCCAGCTAGTTTGATCTCATTTTGTGCCTTAGCTTTTCTAATTTTGTCCCTACATACTTGTGTTATTTGTTTATATTCATCCTTTGTAGTTTGACCGAGTTTCTACTTTTTGTAGGACTCTTTTTTGAATTTTAGATCATTGAAGATCTCCTGGTTAAGCCGGGGTGGCCTCTTGCCATACTTCCTATCTTTCCTATGCAGTGGGATAGTTTGCTCCTGTGCCCTTAATAATGTCTCTGAAAAACTGCCAACTGTCTTCAATTGTTTTTCCCCTTACACTTGCTTCCCATGGGATTTTACCTATCAACTCCCTGAGTTTGCTAAAGTCTGCCTTCTTGAAATCCATTGTCTTTATTGTGCTGTTCTCCCTCCTACCATTCCTTAGAATCGTGAACTCTACCATTTTATGATCACTTTCACCCAAGTTGCCTTCCACTTTCAAATTCTCAACCAGTTCTTCCCTATTTGTCAAAATCAAATCTAGAACAGCCTCCCCTCTAGTAGCTTTGTCCACCTTCTGAAATAAAAAATTGTCTCCAATACATTCCAAGAACTTGTTGGATAATCTGTGCCCTGCTGTGTTATTTTCCCAACAGATGTCTGAGTAATTGAAGTCCCCCAACACCACCAAGTCCTGTGCTTTGGATGATTTTGTTAGTTGTTTAAAAATAAAAACTCATCCACCTCTTCTTCCTGGTTTGGTTGGCTGTAGTAGACCCCCTACCATGACATCATCCTTGTTTTTTGCCCCTTTTATCCTTACCCAGAGACTTTCAACAAGTTTGTCTCTTATTTCTATCTCAACCTCAGTTCAAGTGTATACATTTTTAATATACAAGTCAACACCTCCTCCCTTTTTCCCTGCTAGTCTTTCCTGAGCAAGCTGTACCCTTCTATACCAATATTCCAGTCATGAGTATTATCCCACCAAGTCTCCGTGATGCCAGAACATCCGATTTCCTCCAATATAGAAATCTGGTTCCCTGGTAGATTGAGGATTGCAAATTAGCAATCAAGGGGGAAAAAGGCATATCGACAAGCAAAACACACAATGAATACTAAAAAAACTTACTGAATTATAAAAGCCCTTTGTGCCACCGCCTTACCCCTATCAAAAAGACCACACACACAAAAAAAGTTGGGGAAATTTCTATGGGAAAATGAACAAACATTCAAAGCTTTCAGAAATATATAAGCAAATTCAAAGAATGAATGAGTTTAAAGTAAAAGTAAATGTATACCTGGTCATATTGTAAAACAATGAAATTAAGGTCTCCAACTTAGGAAAGGCAGACATTTTAGTAAAGGAATTCCCAAAGGTCAGTAGAGATATGAATCAAAGCAATGAGTTTTGAGAGAGAGAAAAAAAAGGAGGTTTACTGAGGAAAACTGTAATAGAGAGAATATATATTGGCTGGAGAGAATATATTGATGTGTTAAAAATTTGTAGTATGCAGGAGCTTAGTGCAGTCATTAGAAAAAGGAAAAATACAGCTCCAGGTAAGATAACATAAGTAATTAAATGCTTCAACATTTGTCAGAAGGGAGTCTAAAGATTCTATTGCAGTTATAGAACGATATATGGGAAGTTCTGCTGCCAATAGAATGGAAACCAGGCAAGGTATATACAAGACCCGATGCTCACTGGCCTACTGCCCTCACCTCATGTGTGGGGAAAAATAATGGAAACAATGATAAATGTAAGACTAGTGAAATACTTGGAGAAAAATGATATAACTGAGGTACAAAGTGGCTTCAGAAAAGGAAGATGCGTAGTTGACCAAATAGTGAGACATCGCCATTAACTGTAGCTTTATATGACTTTAAATTATGTTTTTTAAACTTCCCTAAGAATATATGCAACAGATAAGAAAAACTGTAAACTAAACCTAGCCTGGCCTGTATAGTTGGCAACACTATAAAGATACTTTAATAGAAGATGAAGGTACTCAGCACTTGGAAATATCAAACCCTAAAATCAGAAATGACTATGGGCCTGATCCAAAGTCCAATGGGAGTCTTTCTATGATATGAATGGGCTTTGGCTCAGCCCCTAATTTAAGACAGTGGCAAGTTGATCATTTTAATGTCATCCATCAGAGATGAAAGGAGACAAGAATAGAGCCTTACATTAGACACCACTTCCATCTCATTCATCAAGGTGATATTTACCTAACCAGTGCATGGAACCACTTTATTTTAACGGAGAGTATGAAATATATGCAGTGTTTCAGGGTACACCCTAGTTTAGGGATCGGCAACCTTTGGCACACGGCCCACCAGGGTAAGCACCCTGGCAGGCCGGGCCTGTTTGTTTACCTGCCGCGTCTGCAGGTTCAGCTGATTGCGGCTCCCACTGGCCACGATTTGCCGCTCCAGGCCAACGGGGGCTGCGGGAAGCAGCACCCAGCACATCTCTCGGCCCACACCGCTTCCCGCAGCCCCCATTGGCCTGGAGCGGCAAACCGCGGCCAGTGGGAGCCGCAATCGGCTGAACCTGCGGACGCGGCAGGTAAATAAACAGGCCCGGCTTGCCAGGGTGCTTATCCTGGTGGGCCATGTGCCAAAGGTTGCCGATCCCTGCCCTAGTTAGAAGGCAGTGATTTTGCCCTGGATATTTTAGGATAGGATTATTATACAGCTAACAGAAAGCACTCACGTTTTGGGTACAGTAATATTTTATTTTCAAATTTAAAATGAAAGGAAAAATGCAATGTACAGAATGGACTGTCACAGAGCTTAATGGCAAATTGCTTTAACAAATGTTAGAAGTTCCTTTTATCTCTTCCTCTGCCCCTTCTTTTCATCTTCATTTTTCTCCTTCCATCCCTCTCATCTACTTTTTAATCCCAGCCCAACCTCTTTCCTCCATACAAATGGCTAGGGCCCTACCAAATTCATGGTCCATTTTGGTAAATTTCATGGTCATAGGATTTTTAAAATCTTAATCTGAAATTTCACAGTGTTGTAACTGTCAGGGTCCTGACCCAAATGCAAGTCATGGCCGGGGGGCAGGTGTTGCAAGGTAGAGGGTCACGGTATTGTCATCCTTACTTCTGTGCTGCTGCTGGCAGTGGCACTGACTTCAAAGCTGGGCTACCAGCCAGCAGCCATGGAGCTTCCTGCAGCTGAGGGAGGTTCCCAGAGGTGGGTCTCATCTGGCCCCAGGAGCGGCCCATGCAAGGGAAGAGGAAGGCCCATCTTGGCCGGGATTAGCAGCTAGAGCCTGGTAGGAACCCCCAGCTGGAGCTTCCCAGCCCAGCCTGTCCCTGGCTCAAGGCCCAGCACTCAGGGGCTAAAGGGGCCTTGGGCAGTCTGTGGGAGTGGGGCGTTGTGACCACAGTGCCCCCCAACCATGGTGCGCTGGGTGGTCACCCACCCATAAGACCACCCCTTCAAAAGTGATGACCCCACCCATACCATGTCACTTGCTTCTGTGCTGCACTGCTTTCAGAGCTGGGCACCTGGCCAGAAGCAGGACCGGCTCCAGCATTTCTGCCGCCCCAAGCAAAAAAAAAAAAAAAAAAAAAAAGCCGCGATCGGCGGCGGCAGTTCAACAGCAAGTCCTTCGCTCCTAGAGGGAGTGAGGGACCTGCCACCCCCGAATTGCCGCAGGTGCCGCCCCTCTCCCTTGGCCACCCCAAGCACCTGCTTGTTAAGCTGGTGCTGGCCCTGTCCAGAAGCTGCTGCTTTCCAGCCGCCCAGCTCTGAAGCCAGCATAGAAGCAAGGGGGGCAATATTGCGACCCTCTAATAATAGCTAGATTTCATGGGGGAGACCAGGTTTCACTGTCCGTGACACGTTCTTTACGGCCATGAATTTGGTAGGGCCCTACAAATGGCTCAGATAACTACAGTACATTTTTTTCAAAGCTGAATTGGGAGGCAGAGAATACAATTCTCTGAACATAAGCACTTCCTGTAAGCGCAAATGTACCATGGCTATTTTGGATTGAAAATCCTGCAGACTTGCAGGAAAGGGAATTCTGGACCAAGACAAGAAATGAGTAAAAGGAGATTTGTTAATATTTCCCCCCTTCAAACTGTTTGTTTTCAGCAGTTTCACTGCTCAGTATACTTTGATTTTTTTTTTTTTTTTTTGGTTTTGCATTTCTTTTCTTTCATGTAAATTGTGGAGGTTTTCTGCTTCGGGGGGAGGGGGGGGGAGAAGCAGTAGTTGAGGCATCCTCTCTGTTACTAGGAAACATCTTGAACATTCTGAAGATAGGAGCCAATCAAACACAGAAGGGATTATAAAAGCCAAACAGCACCAAAAAATTTGCACATTGACAGCAGTTATTGAGAATAACATTAGAATAATTACGTATACCCCGGCACACTGACAGGCTGATAGCCATTATCAACCAGAGTATCTGGATTTGCATAGTGTATGTTTGAGTAATAATAATTTTAGTGATTATGTAAATTATGCACCAATAACTAGAGTGTAAGGAACTGCATACACAGGAAATAACTGTACAGCTTTTTAAACATTGAAACACAAACTGTCAACATCACATATCAAAATACATAAAGTAAATATCCTTAAATCAAACTAAATTCTTAAGCAGATTTTTCTTACTTTGCCGATTTGTAAATTTCAATGATCAGCAATGGAAATATTTTTTCATTGGTTTGTGTGTGAATGGTGAAAGTGACATTTACAGACACTTAATGATAAAAACCAAAGCCTCCCAAACCTATCTATGTAGTCAGTAGGAACAGTAATATCATCCTTATTTTACAGCCACCTTCTTCCTCTCCGTTCTTTTCTAAACACTTCTTGAAAACACACCCTAATCCTCCTGGTCAAAATTTGCTCAACTTTTTTATTCTAAGCAAAATCTCTTGCAGTTTTTCCATGATTTCATGATTTTTAAATTCAAAAACAGACAAATTTAGTTCAGCTGCTGCCTACACTTTTCACACAAAGCATTTCACCCAACTCTAATGTCAGTCTCAAACATAAACACCTGTGTTACCGTGTTCAGAGTAGAGCTGTTTGGGAGAGAAAAAAAATCCTGCAGAAAATGTTGATATTTCATCAAAAAAACTAAAAGCCCTAATAATTATCCTTTTTTTGGGGGGGGACAAACAATCAGTTTTTGGCCTGAAACAGGTTTTCCACTGAAAAATAGAAAGTTTTCAAGGAAACCAGACACTTTCCAAATAAAAATAAACAAATATTCATGTATTACCATAGCATTTAGTAAAAACCCCAATTTTTCAAGGGAAGTTTTTGAAGGAAAAATTTTGACCCACTCAAGTTGAGAGATCTAAGAAATACACTGAGATCATCAAGAAATAAAGTCAAAATATCATATTAATGACTTTACATGTCACTAAGCCCCAATCCTCACAGCTGTTACTCTTTTGAGGAAGGTTCCCACCTCCAGATGCAGTGGTCTGCCATACCATACTTTCTCCAGCTAAAGTCATCCTAAAACAGATTAAGTAAAGAGCGACAGTAAATTCAGGAGAACAGCCTAATTAAAAACCTTTTCTTTAGGCCATGGATACCTTGGGCCAAATTCCCCAGTCTTTAATCAAGCAAAACTCCCATTGGTTTAAATTGGAATCTGGATCTTATTTTCATAAAAACATATACTGAACTACTTATCAGCTGTTTGTGGCAAATGCATCTGAAGCGAACAGAAATGCTGGTGCCAGTACTGAATGTGTCACCAATTGTTCCCTATACAAAGCAGAGATAGGTCTATGACTAAATATCTCATGTACAAGCAATGCAATAACTATTTTTATCTAATAGCATTAGTGCTGTGTGAAACTATGGCACTTTGCTGCATAGGGTTTTCTGCTTATTTTGTGCAGGGCCAAGAGAAGCCAGTGCTCAGATTCTGCTGCAGGCAAAAGAAGATTTGTTAACAATCAGAAATTTCAAAACCATATCCCAAATTAAATCAATACCAATGCCTTTTAATTTAAAATTGCATAGAAATAGCTTTCTAGCAGAAAATGAGGTACATAATCCACTCTATCTTGTCAATATCTATCAAAACACATCATGTACAGCTTTGATGTTTTACCTATACTCCTACAAATGCCTCCTAAGAACAATGAATTATACATACTCCTACTACCTGCAGTTATAAAAAGCAGCAAACAGCAGTCATGTGCCTCTAACCTATCTGGAGAGAAAAATGAACAGAACTTTTTATCCCTATATTAATTTTGTAGATACTATTGCAGCAGTCACATCAGTATTACTAACGAGAATGAAAGAGCCACTGATAGACTCATGGGTGAAGCTTCCCCTTAAGGAGGCTAGCCCCTGCCCTGCCCTGCCCCTTCTGGCTGAGGCTCCGCCCCTTCTGGCTGATGCCCCACCCCCACTCGCTGCTCTCAGCCCCCCCATGGCCCCAGCTGGGGCAGGGTGTGTCTGTGTGGCTGAGAGCTCAGCCCCAGCCAGGGTTGAGTTCTCAGCCTCAACCGGGACCACAGCAGAGCTCTTGACCCTGGCTGGAGCTCTGAGCCTGGAGCCCCTCTCCCATTCCACCTCCACTCTGCCTCTTCCCCTCCACCCACCGCCCCCCCCCCGAGGCCCTGATATCCCCCTTGCTCTTCTCCCCTCCCCCCACTGCAGCCCCGAGACTGGAAAAGCTCTGTGCCCCTGCTGCAGCCGCAGGGCCACGGTGAGGAGTGAAAGCTCCTCCAGCCCCAGGGCCACGGCGAGGGGAGATTTTTCCAGGGGCCACAAATCTGCCACTGTCCCCAGCAGCAACTTAGCCTCCCCCAGCCTCCATTATGCGCCGCCCCTGGATAGACTATAGTTGTTCTGATGGACACTCCTAAGAAAATGTGTGTCAGAATCCTCCAGAAATGGCCCAGAACAGTATAGCTTACATCAGCATTGTGTGCTGTTACTGCAGAATATCGCCATTCCAGTTGTCTCTGGGTCAAAGCTAAACTTGCAGTTGCATTTTGTTAGAAAACGGAATAAATTAAAGAATTTGTAGCATTTACTTAAAATTTTTAAGTGACAGTTGGATCAAATTAGTTACACATTGTGATGGTTTGGCAAATTATGCATCTATTAGCACGTCTATTCAGAATCATAACTTACAAACACAGTGCAGGCGATACTGCATTTGAGACAGACCATAAGCTAGTAAACTAGTAGGCCCTGATCATACTCCCAATAAAGTTAATGACAAATTTGCCATTGAGTCATATGCAGCAGGATCAGGCCCTAAAGTTGTCATTAGAATAGATTAGGCTTGAACCATTTTCTTCTCTCATTTCAGGAGGGTCATTTTTATTATTATTATTTGTATTATGGCCGTGCCTAGAGACCCTAACCTACATCAATATTCCATTAGGTTAGGCAATGTATAAACAAAGTAAAAGAATTCCCTGCCCTGAAAAGCTTAACATCTAAATAGACAAGACAGAAAGGACGGGAGAGGAAATAGAGGCTCACCGGGGGAAGAGACTTGCCCAAGGTCACACAGCAGGTCACTAGTGGAGCCAGGAATAAAACTTGGTTCTTATTTCACAGCCCATTGCCCTACACGCTGGGGCCACACTGGCTCTCAAAGAATTGATTAATTTTTTGCCATTCTTGTTTTGTCATCAGAATGAAAACATGGGCATGTTCATTCCAACTTTTTAGCACATGGATGCAAATGGCACTACACTGGGACGATATTATAAAGTATTGGGACAATCTTTGTAACAAGAATGGAAATGGTGCAAAAACTTATTCTAATTAAAAATTTGAAGATTGCAATTCCTCAGATACCATATAAATGACATCCCCACATCTTCCCTGAAACATTCATTGCTCAAAATTCTTTAGATAGTCTAGTATCTTAAAACTCAGGATCTCTAGGCCAGAGAAATTGGCATAGCTCCACTGAAGTCAATGAAACTTTACTAATTTATACGAGCAGAGGATCACTCTCTCTCTCTCTCTCTCTCACATACACACACACACAGAGTTTTAATCAATTCTTAGCATACCACACAATTTAGTTATCTGTTCAGATTAACATAAAAAGTTATGAATAAAATGACTTTGGCAAAGTATATATAATATGAACAGAAGCAGAACATTATCAGGTATTTAGCCCCTGAATGGAATAAGTTACACATTACAAATAAGCTATTTCTACCTGCTTCACCTACTACTACACAGCCAGCAAATCATTGTTTCTTCCTGGTGCCAGGAGTAAAGTTTTTACTGAAGAAATAGGGACAGAAATTGATGCAGCAATCACAGAGCAAGATCAAAAGATTTCTATGCAATAATTACAACACAAAGGCTACTTGAGTCCATTGCAAAGAGAACCAAAACACTCTCTCCATCATTATGATGTAATTTTTCTGTAGAAAATTCATAGCAGGATCTTGTCACTTTCTAACAGGCTTTCCATGTCCTGAAAGTTCTCATCAACATGCAGTTTATATATTCACTATTCTCTTTTTTGTAGAAACAATGATCATTATAAACTTAGTTTTGCTTCATCCTTTCTTGTTCTTCTTGTAGAGATAAAAGTATCCTTCCATAGTAATTAAATTATGCAAAATACAGGCCTTGACAAAAATCTACTTCCTTGATAATTAAGGCTACTAGCCAGGATTAACAGTACCTGCACTCCCATGCACCCCTCTAAGTTATATGTATATCATGTTGATTGATATTCTCTCATTTTCCTTGTACACTCCTGTCTGTCTGTCGCCATCTCTCTGTTTTCTTATGCTTAGATTGTAAGCTCTTTTGGCCAGGGACTGTGTTTTTGCTCTGTATTTGTATGGTATCTAACACACTGGGGCTCTGGTCCATGACAATGCAAATAAGAAATGTATATAAATGACATTGCCACATCTTCACTCCCCCACCAGTATATCAACTCCATCTCTAACATATCAGCTAATCAATTCTGCTGTCTCACATCTGCACATAAAATCCATTCTGATATCTCCAAATTTTGGTACACATGCCCTAGTTAATATATTCTTGGCTCTCCCTGTGAAGGAACTTTCTGTACCAGTACAGGGAACTGAGTCCTAAACTACTGAGTTTTAAAGATCACGAACAGGCATTCTATAGTGAAGGCTATAAAATAACTTTTTTCCAGTTACATTAATGGCAATTGATAAATCTCAGCACCCCACAAGATCGGGCCTGTTTCTTGGACCAGAAAGAGGTGGGGAATTATCCGTATTTACTTAAGATCCGCTTATCCAATAAAAACAACCACTATTACTCTATGTTAACACAGGCATAGTTTCTTTGTACCATAATGTAAAGTGTGACCTATACGCTAAGGAACTATAATTCGCTGTTAACATATTCAATAAATAGAGCATCTTTCTTGTTCTCTCAAAAAGACCATCACTGGCTCTCATCATTAATTGATGGGTGTAGTATGCTAACGGCATTAAATGCTTTTCATGCCAACTGACCTTGCACTACCTTATGCATGTTTTATAAATTGATACAAAACTTCCTTAATTCAGAATGAATATTTTCTTTTCTAGTGAAACCTGGCACCAGTGTTTATAATGGAAATGAAAGCATTTTCCCCTAGAAAATAATAGCTAATGATGAAGTATTATAAAACATTGTCAAAAATAATTCATTCGCTACTTGATTTAAATTCCTATGGAGGTGTTTTTTCCTGAAGTATTTAACAGTAATGCTGATTACTTCTACAGCACCCTTCTTCCACAGCTCTCCAAAACCCTTTGAAAAGGGTTTTTACAGAGAGAGCTCCTGAGATTCAAAGAGATAATGCAATTTACCCATCCTCATATGTGAAGCCAACAGCAGAGCTGGGATTAGAAGACCTAGTTCTCCTGGCTCCCAATCTAGCCACTAAACCACATTAACTCCCTTCATAAAAGGAGTGGACCATTTGGCACGTCTTCACTACCCGCCGGATCGGCGGGTAGCAATCGGTCTATCGGGGATCGACTTACCGCGTCTAGTGAAGACGCGATAAAATCGATCCCTGATGGCTCTACCGTCGACTCCGGAAATCCACCGCGGCAAGAGGCGGTAGCGGAGTCGACGGCGGCGCGGCAGCGGTCGACTTGCCGCCGTCCTCACAGCCAGGTAAGTCGACCTAAAATACACCACTTCAGCTACGCAATTCACGTAACTGAAGTTGCGTATCTTAGGTCGACCCCCCGCTGTAGTGTAGACCTAGAGATGGTGAGGTATAGAGGCCTACTCCAAAGCCCACTGAAGTCCGTGGAAAGGTTCCCACCAACTTCTGTGAACTTTGGATCAGGCCTTGGAAAAACAAGAATGCTTTCAGGTGTACTAAGACTGTTAAATACTAACAGTACAAAATATTTGTATTGAATGCTCTAAGTAAAAAACGGGTTAAGCAATAGTAAATTGGCTGGAGTAGGAGTAAGAAGTAAGTAGAGTAATATAGAATCAATAACTTAACACGCTAAGCACTTGGGGAGAATATCTGAAGGGATATTTCCTGTAATAGTTATGTGCACAAAACCTGAATAAGTGAGGTGTGATCTATCTGGGGACTGGAAAATACAGTCTGGTAGCTATGATTAAAAAACCTCAAATGAGTCACTGACACAGAAGATCATTTCTGAAGGAGTCAAAGAGGAAATAACAACCAGCAGCAGGAACTGACAAGTATTCTTTAACATTAAGGTTCTTTTGCTGTAGCATCTCAATTTCAGTATCTCCAGTCTACAGAATAGTTTAGTAAATATAAGCTATGGACATATTTTTGAAGATTTAATTCAGCTCAGTGATGAATCAGATTCACTATATGCAGACAGGAAGCTCTATGGAGGTGTCTGTAATGTTTATACAATGTATCTTCAAATTCTGAACCACCAGAGAACACCTGTATGTTGTGAAATAGCTCTGGCATCTAAACACAAGTGAGGGTTATCTCTATTAGGTCCATCAATGTTTTGTTCAGAGCTTTCAAAGTATATTGATCAAAGATAAATTAAAACAGACCCTAGATTTCTGCTGTAGGCTTGAATTTAGTTGTCCATTCTGAATAAATTTGCACATGTTGTTCTAATGTGTCACACAGAATCAAAGCTCTTGGAAAGTAAATTAACTCTGTCAGATACAACATCTTTTTAAACCAATTAGTGTGGGGAGGTCAGATAACTTAGGGGGAGGAAGAAATCAGCCTTAGCATTACACAAATGAATTCTGCCACTTTTAAAAGGCTGCCACAGATGTTTCATACAGGGCTGGTGTCAGCCTTAGGTACTTGCTCTAAAGACACTGCAGGATAATGTATCCCATTAACATTTCTTTATATAACCTAAAAAATAACAAGGTACTTTGATTGGAGAGAGAGCTCAGACTTGATTAATTTTAATATATGGTAAATAAATATAGGCGACTTTGATGCTCCCAGCTACGTAATTAACTCTGATGATTCATGGGTGGTTTAACATCTGAGATTTCAACAGTTTAAATCTTCCAACAGTGCAAGAACTAGCTTAACAGCCTATCCTGGTGGTGAAGAAAAATATTTGACATGCAGTACACTGTGTGAGGTATCTTTGATCACACAGATGTTTATATTTGAGAACACAGTGCTTCCAAAGCTATTATCCAACATATGAAATGAATCATTTATATCCAAGTTTAAAGGTCAAAAAACTGAAAAAGATGTTTACACGCTGATTGCAAATACACTCACAAAATAAACAAATAAAATATCCAGGAAATTCAAAGACAAGCTTAATAGCCAGAGGACACCCCATCCATAATTCAGACCAAAAGACACAGCGAAGAGTTAAAAACACACATTTTATCATGTATATCTTCAATATAGGTTTTCATTTGGAGCAGGAGTAACTGTTATTTGACAAATGTTCCTAAAAGCTTGAAAATCAACAGGCCCTCCTCACTTACCTTCAAGTGTCTTCTGGGGTGAGGCCCAGTGACCTGAAAATTTCCCTCTTCCCCAATGTATACCTTATAAAAGCTTCTTGTATTTAAATATATCCACAAGTTTGCAAAATTGGTTATAAAAATGTGTACTGCAAAATTTGCTAAAGGAAGACTGGTAACAACATAGACTCTGGCCCATTTTCAGGCTGCAGTTGAAAGTTCAGAATGTAGTTATGTTGTAAGCTCCTGAAAGTAGGAATAATGGTTCTAATTCAAGGTGCTGAAGCCTGTGCCTCACTTCAACCACATGAGTTTAGAAATAGGCCATTAGGCCTGAGTCTCAGTCATGCTGGGGGTCTCTTAACACCTGACACCTTAAAGTGAGTGCAGATGTAGTTTACTTTGTGGATCCTTTATGCTGCACCACTTGGTATAATGAGGCTTGAGCATAACTGAGAATTCAGAAGATTGACTTAAATAGGACTACTCATAAATGCGAATTTAGACATGTGCTTATTAGCTTTCTGAATTGGGGCCATAATGTGGCACAAAGATATAACAATGTGGGGAGAAAATGCTAAAATAAAGGTATAATTATCCTTTGTAAAAATAAAGGGTAGCAGTTCAAAGCACTGAAGTTTTTATAAAGCATACTGATCCTTTCAAAAGAAATCTGCATATAGATTATTCATATTTAGGACCAGGTCTATAGCTACTGGGACTAGGCATAGCATCACAGAAGTCTATTGAGCTACACAAATGTACACGAGCAGAGGATCTGACCCAGAACTTTTAACGTAAGATTATTTTCCAGGAGTATACTTTGTTACATTAAATTACAAATCCCTCATTTTGGAAAAAAGTGCACATGCACACTTTTTATATATAGAGAGAGAGAGAGAGAGAGTGTTAAGCTGTTCCACTGTGGATAAATAATGAAATTATTGAGTGTGGGGGAGGGGAAGAGACAATGACTCTGTGGTCTGGTGATTAGCGCATTGAGGGGGAGCCCCAGGATCCAGTCCCCACTGTTCTAATTATTTTATATATATATATATATATATATATATATATATATATATAGTATGTTTTTAACTTTGAGAATTCTTTACTGAAATTCAGAAGTCTAATGTTATTTTGAGAACATACAAATTCCTTTTTTGAGTCAACAGATTTTATAATGCATCCCAATGGGAAAACTTAAATGCCTGAAGGGTGACAAAAAGGCCTGTTATTTGAATTGTTACAGAGTCTGCTTTGTATCAAAGGAAGCTTTCTGTTTTAAACACATATAGTTGATTTCACCAAGATCTTTTTGATATCAAAATAAACCTCAATACCAGGCAGTGGCATCTTCAAAGTGGAGCATGAGGCATTACAGCATACCAGCACAGAGCAAGCATTATTAACAACCAGCTGAAAGACCAGCACACTGTGACGTTGTGCAGTCTATATGGTTTTATAAAAATTTGATAATAAGTCAATATAATGTAACTGGGATAGTTTTAGAGAAAATATGGTAACAAGTGAATATAACGTAACTGGGATATGCTTCATGCAAAAGGTCTCTTGTAAGGTATCATTACAAATCTTATAATCTACTGAGTATGATCATCTGATTTGTATAAATGTACCACTCTTGTATCTAAAACTAGAAATATAAAATGTAACTCTGAGGGCCTATTGTAATTATGTAAAGTGTGGGCCATTAATGATGGTTTGGAATCTTGATGACTCCCATTAACCAGGACCATTGTCTGCAGATGGTTGTGTTTACCTGTTAGTCTTCCTGTATATGTGTGTGCTGGCAAGTGGGCAATGAAGTCTTGCAGTGACATGTGATCATGTCACCTGAACTGGAATCCATCTTTAACCTGGTGCTTTTCCAGTGAGGGGGGGTGGAAACCCAGAGGGACAAAGGGTTCCCGCCTTATGCAAAAGATATATAAAGGGGTGGAAGAGAACAGAGAGAGAGAGGAGCCATCATGAAGAATCCCCTAGCTACCACCTGAGCTGGAACAAGAGCTGTACCAGGGGAAAGAATTGTGCCCAGGCCTGGAAGGTGTCCAGTCTGAGAAAAAGATTACTGAAGCATCTCTGAGGGTGAGATTATCTGTATTTAGTTTGATTAGACATAGATTTGCACATTTTATTTTATTTTGCTTGGTGACTTACTTTGTTCTGTCTGTTACTACTTGGAACCACTTAAATCCTACTGTCTGTATTTAATAAAATCACTTTTTATTTAGTAATTTACTCAGAGTATGTATTAA
This sequence comes from Emys orbicularis, assembly GCF_028017835.1. Classification (NCBI taxonomy): domain Eukaryota; kingdom Metazoa; phylum Chordata; order Testudines; family Emydidae; genus Emys; species Emys orbicularis. Next base: position 46,188,033 of record NC_088684.1, on the reverse strand, counting down.
TACCTGGGGGAGCAAACAACTGTGCATATCTCTCTATCAGTGTTATAGAGGGTGAACAATTTATGAGTTTGCCCTGCATAAACTTTATGCAGGGTAAAACGAATTTATTTGGGTTTAGACCCCATTGGGAGTTGGGCATCTGAGTGCTAAAGACAAGCAAACTTCTGTGAGCTGTTTTCAGGTAAACTTGCAGCTTTGGGGCAAGTAATTCAGACCCTGGGTCTGTGTTGAAACAGACGGGAGTGTCTGGCTCAGCAAGACAGGGTGCTGGAGTCCTGAGCTAGCAGGGAAAACAGAAGCAGGGGTAGTCTTTGCACATCGGGTGGCAGCTCCCAAGGGGGTTTCTGTGATCCAACCCGTCACACACACATCCTATGACTTGATACTCTGTCAATAATAAATGCATGGGAGGGGAAACATTTGATGGGGAGGACAAAGATAATAAGGGATCCGGTAGATATGAAATACAGGAAAGCTGAGGGAAGAGGATGGCATGTGAGGGCTACATTCACAAAGAAATGTAGGCATGCCAACACTGAGCATTACCACCCCTAACCTGTAGACACCTAAAATATCACTGGGATTCCTAAAGCCTGAGTTAGGTACCTAGGCTCCCTATACATTGAATGGGGAAAGAAAGGTTCCTTAGACTATGAATCACAAAGATCAGCATGCTAGGCACCTATTTCCAGCCAGCAGGGAGGCACCTCCCACAGTTGATGATTCTCAGCTGCAAACCCTCTGCTGGAATTAGGCACTGAAGCTGTATCTGCAAGGAACTGTGGAGAAGAGGGCCTCCCTTGTAACTTTTAGCCCAGTGGTAAGGGTACTCACCTGGGATGTGGGAGGCCCCTGATTCAAGCCCCCACCCATCAATGATGGGAAAGGATTTGAACAGGGTAGTGCCCTACTGACTAGGCTAAGATATAGTCGGACATGAGGCTCCCTCAGTCTCTCCTAGTGAAGCTGCTCCACTGTGGATAAATAATGAAATTATTGAGTGCGGGGGAGGAGGAAAGACAATGACTCTGTAGCCTAGTGATTAGTGCATTCAGGGAGGAGACCCATGATCCAGTCCCCTCTGCTCTAATTATTTTTTCAAAAATGATTTAGCCACCATGTAACAGCTTCAACAGGAGAGGCAGAGGGAACCCTACATCAAAATGCCCCAAAGTCTAGGGGTTAGTCTGTTCAAACCATCTCAGCTGGGGGACTGTGGAATGGGCTTGCCCACATCTCAGGTGAGTACTCTAACCACTGGGCTAAAAGTTGTGAGGCAGTTTGCTCAAAATGGCTGGTGAGAGCAAGCTCACCTATAAGGACCCATTTGGGGAGGCAAGCTCAGACCACACTTATCAGATCAATCCCCGCTGGAGAGTTAGGTGGAGGAACACCTGTCTTCTCCCAGTTCATGCATCAACTAGGGCTTGGCTGTCTGGCATGGGGCTGTAATGAACATGCTCAGAAACATAGGCACCTAGGGAACTTCTACTGCAAATATTTAGATGTGGAACGAGTTTAAGCACCTACAGGGTTTGGCAGCACCTGAATGGGGATTTTGTGAATGCTAATGTGGTCTGATTCTGGGATTTAAGCACCTAAAATGGCAGTTAGGTGCCTAAGTCCTCTTGTGAATGTAGCCCTGAGAGTTTTAATGGCAATCTGTCATTTCAGCAGCAGTTGGACATCTAACTCAGTTTTCAGTAAAAAGGTAGAGTGGCAGCTGTTCAATATTCCATATATAGGCCCCAATCCTACAATGAGCTCCACAGTGTGGAGTCCCGTGGAAGTCAGTGAGGCTCCCAAGAGGTTCCCACCAGATAGAACAGCTTGCAGAATTGGGGCCATTGTTTTTTAATAAAATGTGTTTAGATTGGCTGAATTTGTTGTTTAACTGTTCTATCAGCTACAACAGCAAAGGTTTTGCAAACATAACCAGGCCCTTTGTTTCACGCATGCTCTGTTGCCAGATGCAGCTGATTGGAAACAGTAAATAATTTTGGTAGTGAAGCTGGAGAAGGGACAGAATCCAGCTCCCGTGCTCTGAAATTTGCAGCCGGGGCCCTAGTAATCTCTGAAAAAATGGTAATAATTAAACAGGCTGCCATATAAATTACAGCAGCATTACGAAGAAATAATGTACGGTAGATTGGTTTTTTGTTTTGTTTTTTTTTATAGCCCTGCATTGATGAAAGAGCTGCATTGTAGAACACACACAAAAATTGAAACCACTTGTCTTCTCTGGAGAAGACAATATAATCAGTGTCTAAATAACGTGAATAACTTTAGAGCCTACTTTAATGGTATAGATAGTCCCAAGTTGCTGAGGCAAAGTTACATTTTCAGAACCATTACTAATAACACCTTTCGGTTGAAGAACAGATGCTCTAATAGTCAGACTTCTAGGATTACCTGGGGGAAAAGAGAGTAGGATTGCGGACTTTTAAACATATTAAAAATTCATTATACAAAGAAACCTTATAGCTCTGCTAAAATATGATGCCAAGTTTAATCTTGAACACCTCAGAATGTAACTAGCTATTGCTCACATTTCACATAACTCTGAAATGAGTACACATGAAAATCACAATGGCTTCTTCCGATGGACAGTGAATGGGAATAAAAACTCAATATTCACCACAACTGCTTGCAGTACCCTGGCCTTTTAACACGAAAGAGATATTGTTGTAGTGCAGTCATTGCAGTGTGGAAAACAATTCATTTTTAATGAATCAGTGGGAGTTACATGTGTGCATAGAAGGCAAAAGGGAACCCCTTAGTATTGTACGCAGACCCATATTGCAGTCTGTTTTTAGTAAAGGAAGTCTGCTGTTTGAGTGCTTAGCATGATTAATGTGGAAAACTGCTGAAGATTGAAGGGTTATTAATTTGGGTAAGAAGTGGCACAGTCTAGAGATCTAAGCACAGAACTAGAAACCTGGGGTTGGATTCTGGGCTGTTAGATTCTAAGAGAAAAGCACAGTTTGCAGCCCAAGGAACAGGGAGCAAAGGTTGTTGTAAGCTGCTTTTGTGCCCCTCCAATCCTGGGCTGGAGAGGCCTTTAATTTAATTTAGACAGCACAAAGGACCTGTCTAAATTATGGCAGCCTCCCTGGGCTGCCCTATGAGCTGCAGTGCTGCCTGGAATCTTTTACCCCAATACACCCTTCTCACTTGCAGCCCCACCCTGACATACCCCCTGTGCCAGTGGGTCCTAAGGAGGCAGCCTTAGAGCTGTCGCCCACAATGCCTACACCAGAGAAATACTCCCCAGGATGGATATGGAGCTTATTTAGGGTTGCCAATTTTCCTAACGGCTCAAGGCCCAAGGCCCTGCCCACCCCTTCCCTGAGGCCCTGCCCCCTGCTCACTACATTCCCCCTCCCTCGGTGGCTCGCTCTCCCCCACTCTCACTCACTTTCACTGGGCTAGGGCAGGGAGGGGGTTGGGGTGCGGGAGGGGGTAAGGGCTCTAACTGGGGGTGTAGGCTGTGGGGTAGGGCCAGAAATGAGGGGTTCAGGGTGTGGGAGGGGGCTCCAGGCTGGTGCAGGGGGTTGGGGTGTGGGAGGGGGTGAGGGATCTGGCTGGGGCTGCGGGCTCTGGAGTGGGGCTGGGGATGAGGGGTTTGGGGTGCAGGAGGGGGCTCCAGGCTGGAGAGTGGGGCCGGGGGATTCAGAGTGTGGGAGGGGGCTGCGGGTTGAGGCAGGGGGTTGGGGTGCAGGAGGGGGTCAGGTCTCTGGCTGGGGGTGCAAGCTCTGGGGTGGGGTTGTGGATGAGGGGTTATGGGTGCAGGAGGGGGCTCCGGTCTGGGGCTTGGGGTGTGGGCTTACCTTGGGTGGCTCCTGGTCCCCAGTGCTAAGGCTGGCTCCCTGCCTGTCCTGGTTCCGAGCTGCGCCCCAGCATTGGCCAGCAGGTCCAGCTCCTAGGCGGGAAGGCCAGGAGGCTCCATGTGCTGCTCTCGCCCGCAGGCACCGCCCCTGCAGCTCTCATTGGCCATGGTTCCCGGCCAATGGGAGTGTGGAGAAGGTGCTTGGGGTGGAGGCAGCATATGGAGCCTCCTTCCCCTCACCTAGGAGCTGCTGGCTGCTTCCGGGGTGCAGTGCACAGGCAGGACAGGTACGGACTAGCCTGCCTTAGCCCCGCAGCACTGTCAACTGGACTTTTAACGGCCTGGTCGGCGGTGCTGACCAGAGCCAACAGGGTCCCTTTTTGACCGGGCATTCCAGTCACAAACCGGACACCTGGCAAACTTAAGCTTATTCGCCACTCCAGCCTTTTTACACATCTGAAAGGAACCAGACTGGGGGTCAGGATTCACCCCAAGAAATCTTGTTTTTAATCTCGATTCTGATAGTTACTCTCCCATTGGCCTTAAAGAAGTCACCTAAATTCACAGTCTGTAAAATGGGAACAATTACATCTCCCTCCTTTCACAGGGCTGCTTTGAGAATTAAATACATTTGTAAAGAATTTTGAAGATGAAAGAGACAAGGTAGATGAGGTAATATCTTTTATTGGACCAACCTGTGTTGTTGGAAAGTACAAGCTTTCAAGCTACACAGAGCCCTTTTTCATGTCTGGGGAAGGAAGCAAAGTGTCTGAGCTAAATACAAGTTGGTTCAGATGAAGACAAATGAAAGACAGATGAAAACAGCTGCACCCATATTATTGTATAATCGTGGCTTCAGTACTCAAGGAACATTACAAATTAATGTTTTAGAAATTATATCTTCTTTTTTCCATGATTATTGCATTCATTTCTGTTCTGTGCTTTGTTTATTGCATATATATATAGTATATATATTTTACCTTCTGAATCACTTGTGCATATTCCCAAAGAGATCTAAGCTGCAGATTTTAGAAGATACTTTGCATGGAAATTATTTTAACATAGGGCCATGTTTGATTTGTGAGTATATCCTAAAAATAGGGAAATTTTGTAAAAAGTAGTATTATCAAAGTTCTCATTTCTTATTGATCTTTGTGGTTTTGAGGCTTATTTTTGTTTTGCTGCCAAGATGACACCTTTGGTGGCTGTTTTATCTTACTCTATATCCATGATACAAAAATCTTACTAAAATAAAATGCAAATATTAAACAGAAATATTAACAATGTGCACTGTGCTGAAAATAAGTACAAAATAGGCAGCAAAAGACAGAACAGAGTCCTTAGCCCTTCATTTTAAAAGAGGCTTATGAAGATTTCATTGGAAGTTTAAATGAACTTTCTGGTTAAGACAAAATTAATTGTTTAAAAAAAAAAAAAAAAAAAAAAAGGAAATTAGGGAAAGTTGATTCCAATGACTATACATTAGAAGTTATGAAATGCGGACAACTGATAAGGGCAGCTAACGATATCAGTGAAAAGTCTACATCTTGTAGGGTTAACAACAATAAGAAGGAATATTTAGAATATATCAGGAATAAAAGAAATATTAAAAATGGTATAGGCCAAAAATGAGATAAACGTAGCAAAACTATTCAGAAAATTAAGCAGTGATTTGATTATGGTTCATAAGTACTTCCATGGTAAAATGATTTCTGATTGTAGAAGGTTCCCAAATCTAGCACCCAATTATAAGATCCAATGATTGGAATTTGAAATTAGACAAATTCAGACTGGAAATAAGATGCAATTTTTACTTAACAATTGGAACAGCTTACCTAGGGATGTATCACTTAAAGTTTTCAAAATCAAGAACTAAAAGATATTCTCTAGCTCAACCAACAGTTATGGGTTTGATGCAGGAACCACTTGGTGAAATTCTATAGCCTGTTGTATGCAGGAGGTTAGAGTGGATGATCAAAATGGTCTCTTTCTGGTGTTATAAATCTATGAATCTATAACTTAGCCACACAACTCAAACTTGCATGCCTAAATACCCATACATTTATTTGAATGCGTTACAAAACTGTAATCTGTTGTTTTAATGGAAGGCCATTGTTCTATAGTAATTTCCACCATTAATTTGCTGCACAGGTTACAAAATTATTCTCATTAAAGATGAGCTTTCATCTCTTTACTGGGGCAAATGTAAGCCCTATTCCTGTAATGGTACTTTGCACAGGGAGTCTGTCCCTAAGGATCCTTTTGTAATCCCTAAGGGCATATGCTACCTTGAGGCTCTGTGAAATTTACATTCATATTAAGCTTAGAGCTGGTTGCAAATTATTCATCAGACTGATTTTCAAATGAAAAACATCCTTTTCTCAAAACCAAAATTTTCCAAGGGGAAATTTCCATTTTGCTGAAAATGTTTGATTTTTCCATCAGGAAAATCAAAATGTTGCCTGCCCACATGGAAGACTTTTGTCAGTTTTACTTTGTGCCTGCTGAAGCTTTCCCAGAGAGCTGCATCTCCTGTTTTGGATTAAGGATGGTTTTTCGCTCTCTCATATTTCTAATATATTAGACTAATTCTCACCAATATTGTGCATAATTTTTAGGACTATCAAAAGGCCTCTAACTTGGAACAGTTTGTGACTCGTTTCTTACTGAAAGAAACATTGAATCAGCTGCAGTCTCTCCAGAACTCCCTGGATTGTGCCATGGAAACCACAGAGGAGCAAACTCGTCAAGAAAGGTAAACTAAATGTTTTCCCCAGTTGGGTGTATGTCAGGGGCCTGGAACTAGGGGTGAAGTGACGTTAGAAATAAAAGTACTGTATCTAAGATCATATGTGGAGTTAAAAATATTCCAGTGAGATGCACTTAACATACCCTGAATTTGCAAAGACTATTTTGCGTTTTATTTTGATGTCTTAGAGACTAAATAGGACACTAAAGGACAAATCTTGCACTCCTTAGTCAATGGGAGTTTTGCCAGAGGTAGGAGTGCAGGATCTGGTTCTAAGGCTCTGATCCTCTGATAGCATGTGGGTTCACTGCCTCATCTATGAGAGTGCAGCCATTTTGTTGCTACTTGGGATGCTTATTTTATTTCATTTCTTTGGAGCCTCCCAAAACATAAAACACACTATAAGAAATCTAACATTGTCAGTACAAAACCTTAGTTCATTAGTCTTTCCAAATAAAAGTTTTCCTATTAATAGGCTCTCTCACAAGAACTAAGGCTACTCTACCCAACCACAACATGAGACCCTACCGAAATCATCCCTAGCCCCTCCACCTACAAGTTTCCCTAACTTCCCTAAATGCCTGTGACAAAAGATGCACTTTGCAGAGTGCCCACAAAGTTAACAGATCTGGTCTCTGGAAGACCAAGAACAGAAAAACCAGCATCTTGAACTCCCCCGGAAACTTATTGGGATCCAATGTAGTCCTCAGATTATTGTTGTTATAGGGTTCCTTTTTGATGCACTCCTCAACTAGTAGCCACATTTTTGCATGTAACTAGACCTTCTAAATTGACCTATTCTGAACCCTATTATTAACAACACCATTACACACTGCCTATGGTGGTTTAGGCAAGTATAGATGGTTGCCTAGCCCCAGCATACATCAAGCTCAGCTGTGCTTAGGCTACATCTACAACTATAAAACAATCTAAGCTTGTTTTTTTTTTTTTTTTTTTTATTTTAACATCTACTACAAATGTGTACTTTCTCAGCAAGCACAGATTTTGGTTTAACTTAGGCCCAATGGCAACACACACTTACGCATACATGTGTGTTTGCAGTATCAGGGTCTTAGATGTTGAAGGCACAATCCTGTAAACTTTTACTCACATAAGCAGTCTTTACTCGTGTGAGTAGTTCCAGTGAATTCAGTGTCACCACCCACATGCGTAAGGTTTGAAGGATCAGGTATTAAAGCAGCTCATTGTATTTGAAAATATATTTTGGGGTTTTCTCTTTAGATTTTCCTTTGTTCTCCCCAATCACTGTGTTACTATACCTGTGTCTGAATCCATTTCTCAGCTAGTCCTAAAGTGCTACCCAGAATATTCTTGGTGACCTATCAAGTTGAATGGCAAAGCAAGTTGCTGGTTTTGCCCCTTAATGCTGCTTTATGATGGATAAAGACTGTTTCAAAATTTAGAATGTTTTAAAATGTGTTTTCTCTTGATGTTTTTATATTAGAAATGCCAGGTCTGTGTTTCCTTTGCTTTGCTGTTGGATGCTGGCATCGCTGATACTGGAATAATAATGTGACAGAGGGATATTACCTGAACTGCAGATTTCTTTCCTAGAGCAATTAAGGGGGTTGGGAATGCTGATTTTCACATAGTCTAAGACTAAGAGAACGGGGGGGGGAAGGGATATGGGATGGCTTGATATTTATGATGTAAAAACAAACAGCAAAATCTTTAAAGAAGAAAAGTTTAAGACCATCTTTATATATCATAAAGGAACAATAGAGTGACCTAGATATCCTGTTTGGTTTTGAATCACAGTTCTCCTTTCACTTCCATATCTTTACATCAAAATATAAGCAAAGTGATTTTTATGAAGCTATTTTCAGTTTGAATTTGGGACATGCTTCCACTGAGGTCCACCTGTGCTATTGGTTTTCCCAAAGTCACTGATGAAACCTATTTGGTGCTCAGTGGGTCTAAAAGAGAGTATTTTGTTACCAACTCCCCTCTCTGTTAATAGTCTGGTGGGGCAATATGGAGATTTTTTTGTCTAGGACTCTAGATATAGCTGTTCCTAAATGCCCTATAGCAGTGGTGTGCAACCTGTGGTCCATCAGGGTAATCCACTGGCGGTCCGCGAGACAGTGTTTATATTGACCATCCGCAGGCACGGCCTCCTGCTGCTCCCAGTGGCCCCAGCCAATGGGAGCTGCAGGAAGTGGTGCAGGCCACAGGGAGAAAATGAATTAGGAAGTGTCATTTACTCCTTCACCTAACACAAGAACCAGGGGTCACCCAATGAAATCAATAGGCAGCAGGTTTAAAACAAACAAAAGGAAGTACTACTTCATACAACACATAGTCAACCTGTGGAACTCATTGTCAGGGGATGTTATGAAGGCCAAAGCTTAAACAGGGTTCAACAAAGATTTAGATAAGTTCCTGGAAGATAGGTCCATCAGTGGCTATTAGCCAAGATGTCAAGGATGCAACCCCCATGTTCTGGGCATCCCTAGCTCTGACTGCCAGAAGCTGGGAGTGGATGATAGGGGATCACCCAATGATTGCCTGTTTTGTTCATTCCCTCTGAAGCACCTGTCATTGGTCAGAAGACAGGATACTGGGGCTAGATGGACCATTGGTCTAACCCAAAATAGCTGTTCTGATGTTCCCTCCTCACAGGTCACCATGACATACAAGAGATTAAATGAGACTGAAAAGGGCTAAAGAGCTGGTGACAGAAGTCCCAATCCAACTGCATCTTTAAAGACTTATGTTGTAGCAAAGCTTTGGTCTACACACAGATTCAGCTAAATTGGTGCAACCCTCTAGTTTGGACTCTCTTTACACCAGTATAAGTGTCTTAAATTGGTTTAGTTTAAATTGATTACAAACAGGTAATCCAATTTAAGACTCTCCTAAACAGCTTTAAGAGTGTCCACACCAGGGGATTGCACTGATTTAATTAACTCAGAGGGGTTATACTGCTGCCTGTAGTGGATAGGAATTGGGTAGTATCCCTTTAAATAGTTAACGAACTCTCTACTAATCATCATTGTCTTCTATTTTTCACAAGCCACCAGAGTGCTTCCAGAGCAGCAGTGTGAGGGCCGGCCTTAAGGGTGGGTGACCACCCAGGCGCCATGGTCAGGGGAGCGCCATGGTCAAGAGTCTGCAGAAGGGCTGTGCTCACCCTGGAGGCGGGGGAAGGGGATAAAGGGGACTGTGTCCCCTCTCTGCCCTTCCGACAGCATGACACCTGCAGCACTGCCCCTGCTCCATCTGCTGCTGCTCTGCCTGCTGAGCGGCTGCCAGCTGCTTGGGGAGCAGTACATAAAGGGTGCCATTTTCTGTTAGGCCGGCCATGAGCATTGTGCATAGGCTTTGCATGTAATATATAGTTAGTAAACTTACTTATGTGGTCCCCACTATACCCAGGTGGTTCCTTCCTGTTACATTTGTTGAGTAAAGAGCAAAAGAACAACACCACCCATTACTGTAGTACCTGAGTGCCTTCCAAGTAAATCAATAGCAGTAGTGAAGTCCCTAGTGAATTTCCAAGCAAAAACAGGTGGGTAGACAAGCCCAAAGTTTCTTTGCCTCTGCTATAGCATCTACAAAGTCACAAACAGTGGGGAAGTGGATAGCTTGGCTGAAATTTATTCAGAAAACTGTTTGGAGACTACTTACAAATAATGAATATAAATCAGGATTGGTCTGAGAACAATTCACTAACTAAAGAGATGGCTACATTCCAAACTTACATTATTTGAAACAAACAATTTGACCAGCCATCCTAACTGCAGCCATAGCATTAAATATTTTATTTAACGGATATATTTCAACACAGCTCTTCTCACTAGTGTACCTGGCCCTCATTCTATGCTATCCATTCCTGGTCCTCTTTGCTTCCTAAATCCCAGATTAAAATCCTTTCACAATGTTATTTATCATGAATTTAAAACAGAAAATTTCCCTTCTCAAGTGAACATATAAGTTTTGATCCTTCATTAGTAACTGATCGCATGACCCCAGTACCTTTATGGGGACCCATTGAAATCACTGGGGCTCTGCTCAGATCCAAGGGCCTGTAATAGTGGTTCCCAGTGCAGGACCAGGACCACAGTGAAGACATGCCACCAATTTTATGTCCCTATATGATATTTGTGAGGTATTAACTTTACTTCTTTTTCCTCCTCAGTGAGTATCAAAGTGGACACCGCTAACTGTAGCAGTAAAAGCCTAGAAAATCACTCAGTTTCAACAGATATTTCTCTCTCTCGCTCCTTTTTTTTTTTTTTTTTAATCAGCATCCTGACAGCAGAAGGAAGACAGAGACTTTGGCACATGGATTAACTACTATCTGTTTCTATTTAGACAAGGACCAGCAAAGCCAGAGGTGCTCTCAATTCAGTGGCCAGGAAAACGTTCAAATCGAAGATTTCAGAGGAACAGTAGTTTATCACCAAACAGTCCTCATTTAAATACAGGTATTGTCATTTCAACTTTTTAATGTATTTAAAACACACACAGAAACAAGGCAGCCATGTACTTGTCCTCAAAATTTTAAGCAGCAAGTACAAATCAACGAAGGTGCTATTATAGCTGAAAGCAATCTTCAGTTTAATACAGCAGCCATTAGCTCTAGCTGTAGAAGCAGAACAAATAAGTATACTGCTACAGCCCCAAAGTCTCCCCTGCATTAGGGCTGTTTTGCCATCCTGTAGGGTCATTGTTTTTGTGCTATGAACTGCAAATACCAGTATATACTTCTTAGCTATATTTATAGATAGTGGTGATGGGAAGAGATGGGATTATAATGAAGAGGGGGAAAAAACGCCAAGAAACAAGTTTATGCTGCCTGCATTACTCAGAGAGTGATCATGTGTCATGGTCGAGGGGAGCAAGTGTTTTTATGAGAGAGAAAGAAAGAGGGGAAAAATAAGGACATTAGCTTGAGGCACAGCAGACGTCTCTTAGGTTGACATGAAGAATTAGAAATGACAATTTTGCCTTAGGAAAAAGAAATATTGAGAGGATTCCAAGCCAAAGATAAATTTTGGAATTGTCACTAACCCAGAAAGGTGCAGGAAAGGAATCCTCAGCCTAAATATAGATCTCAGGTCCATGACATTCGTGCAACACAGACACCACAGAGCATGATGGGGAGGGATTGACGCAGCCCACTTCTCTCCACCCGGGCTCTTGGCCATGTAATTCTTCCCATTTGCAGGTGAAGTGTCCACCTCCCGCCATGTATTCTCTTGTGAAGCACCTTCTATGGTACACAAAATTGGTGCAGAGTCCCCATTGCATAGGCTTTCTGTGTCCCCTATCCAGTGAAAGTAAATGTTCACAGTGTTAGGCCCCCTGCCCTGCTGTGATGCAGTGAATTTTTGGCTTTGATCACTTTTTTAGGATAGGGTGTCATGTAATTGTTACTACTAAGGCTGTCGATTAATTGCAGTTAACTCACAGGATTAACTCAAAAAAATTAATCATGATTAAAAATATTAATTGTGATTAATCGCAGTTTTAATCATACTGCTAAACAGTAGAATACCAATTGAAATTTATTAAATATTTTTGGATGTTCTTCTACATTTTTAAATATATTGATTTCAATTACAACACAGAATACAAAGTGTACAGTGCTCATTTGATATTATATTTATTACAAATATTTGCACTGTAAAAATGATAAACAAAAGAAATAGTATTTTTCAATTCACCTCATACAAGTACTGTAGTGCAATCTCTTTATCGTGAAAGTGCAACTTACAAATGTAGATTTTTGATTTTTTTTTGTTTTGTTACATAACTGCACTCAAAACCTAAACAATGTAAAACTTCAGAGCCTACAAGTCCACTCAGTCCTACTTCTTGTTCAGCCAATCGCTAACCAGAATCGCTAACCAGACCAGACAAACAAGTTTGTTTACATTTACGGGAGATAATGCTGTACCCTTCTTATTTACAGTGTCACCTGAAAGTGAGAACAGGCATTCGCATGGCACTGCTGTAGCCAGAGATGCAAGATATTTAAATGCCAGATGTGCTAAAGATTCATATGTCCCTTCATGCTTCAACCACTATTCCAGAGGACATGCTTCCATGCTGATGATGCTCGTTAAAAAAATAATGTGATAATTACTTAGTGACTGAACTCCTTGGGGGAGAATTGTTTGTCTCCTGCTCTATGTTTTAGCCGCATTCTGCCATATATTTCATGTTATAGCAGTCTCGGATGATGATCCAGCACATGTTGTTCGTTTTAAGAATACTTTCATTGCAGATTTGACAAAACACAAAGAAGGTACCAATGTGAGATTTCTAAAGATAGCTCAAGAACTCAAACCAAGGTTTAAGAATCTGAAGTGCTTTCCAAAGTCTGAGAGAACAGGGTGTGGAGCATGCTTCCAAAAGTCTTAAAAGAGCAACATTCTGCTGCGAAAACTACAGAACCTGAACCACCAAAAAAGAAAATCAACCTTCTGTTGGTGGCATCTGATTCAGAAAATGAAAATGAACATGCGTCAGTCCGCACTGCTTTGGATTGTTATCAAGCAGAACCCGTCATCAGCATTGATGCATGTCCTCTGGAATAGTGGTTGAAGCTTCAAGGGACAAATTAATCTTTAGCACATCTGGCATGTAAATATCTTGCAACACCTGCTACAACAGTGCCATGTGAACGCCTGTTCTCACTTTCAGGTGACATTGTAAACAAGAAGAGGGCAGTATTATCTCCCGTAATGGAAACAAACTTGTTTATTTTAGCGATTGGCTGAACAAGATGTAGGACTGAGTAGACTTGTAGGCTCAAAAGATTTACATTGTTTTGTTTTTGAATGCAGGGTTTTTGTACGTAATTCTACGTTTGTAAGTTCAACTTTAATGATAAAGAGATTGCATTACACTGTTTGTATTAGGTGAATTGAAAAACACAATTTCTTTTGTTTTTTACAGTACAAATATTTGTAATCAAAAATAAATATAAAGTGAGCACTGTACACTTTGTATTCTGTGTCGTAACTGAAATCAATAATTTGAAAATGTAGAAAACATCCAAAAATATTTAAATAAATGGTTTTCTATTATTAAAAGTGTGATTAATCGTGCGATTAATTTTTTTTTTAATTGCTTGACAGCCCTAGTTACTACATTTCTAAATCACAGCGTACAGTGGAAAACCTATATCAGACCACTTTTAATTATTGTGAAATTGTAAAGAATTAACAAAGCATTTTTCTCAAACAGTTAATCTAATGTACTTTGTTAGACAAGCCTCTTCTGTTTCAGAATTCCTATTTTGTTAGCACCGTTTCAAGGTTTCTTTTTCCTAAGGCAAAACTGACTTTTCTAATATCTTCATAATGACCTAGGAGATTTTGGCTGTCTCCAGCTACAATTCCTGTTTTTTTTTTCTCCTCCTTCCTTTTACTCTGAACATCAACTGTGATATTTAATCTTAGTAATGCATGCATCACAAAGTAGGTTCTTAGATTCTCTATGTTACTGTCCCATTTTTTTCCTTCTTCACTGCTCATAAATATAGCTAATAATTATTGTATTGTGTTCTCTGTTCATAGTGCCAAAACAGTGACCCCATGGGTTGACAAACATATAATGGTATACGCAAAATATCTGTATTAGGTACATCTAATTGTTGGCACCCATATTGTGGTCTATGGACCAGTGGTAGTCCATGGAGCCCTCAGAGAGTTGGCTGGTCACATGGTGCAGGCTTCCCTCATTTCCAACTGTTAAATTGCTTTAAGACACACAGGGAAATTGTGATCATGAATGGGAGGAGAGATTGCCCATGTGATAGCAAATGGGAAGAGAGATGGTCCACAAAACAGCATCTCTGATAAGAAGTGGACAACACTAAGAGAAAGGTTGAGATCCCTTTCCTAAGTTGCCAATCACTGTGTTATCAAAGAGCTAAACAAATGAAAGGTTCAAGTCTCCACCTCTCCGTGTATCTGAACGTGTGTGTGTTTTATTCTCTTCTCCTTCCGGTCTTCTTTTTTCCCTGTCATTGACTCATTATAAGTAGTGGAAACATTACCGGGGGAAGGCTTGAGCAACAAAAAGGTGAGGCTTGCATTCCGATCTGAACATAGGTTAGGGCTTGGATTCATTTCCCTGGACGAGCAGTTCCAACAGAGTTTCAACAATTCCAACAACACCCAACAGAGTTTCAAAACACTGGAGTTAACATGGAATTCAGTTTAAAAATAAAAAAGCTCGATAGTTTCTACTACATCCCGTGAAGAATCATGTGTTTTAGGAAATCACTATTACAGGAAAAATTGTTTCAGTTTAATTTACTAGTTATGCATACACAAATGTTAACAATCAAATACATCCTAGCCTTTTTTCAAGATGCAAAATAAGTTACAAGCTAACAAAACATTCTTACATGTGTATTTATAACAACATAAAAATAAGTAAGTACATTACATCCCAGCTTTCAGTAACATTTTATCCTTCATTATTTATGTTTCTGAAAGGTTGGTTAGAGGAAGACAACCAATGGATGACCCAGATAAACAGACTCCAGAAGCTGATTGACAGGCTGGAAAAGAAGGTATATATTTCCTTTTATCTGTTCTCTCTCTCTTATTTTCAGTAAAGATTTCTGAAGCAATCCTGAAACCATAAATGTTCTTCCTGCCATGTCATATTCTCACTGCTGTTCCAACTAATAATGACAGCAACTAGCACAACAGCTACATGAGCTAAAGCACATTAAATGCCCATCTCCCTTTCATCTTGCTTATTCCTATTTGATGATTTCATAAAAAACAACACTTCACTGAATATTCACAGCTCTTTTTTCCTGAGTTGGTATCTGTATCTGCTGTAGATACACACGCTTGGGGGGGAGGGATAGCTCAGTGGTTTGAGCATTGGCCTACTAAACCCAGGGTTGTGAGTTCAATCCTTGAGGGGGCCATTTAGGGAATGGGGGTAAAAATCTGCCTGGGGATTGGTCCTGCTTTGAGCAGGGGGTTGGACTAGATGACCTCCTGAGGTCCCTTCCAACCCTGATATTCTGTGATTCTATATGTAACACACAATGCTTGCATACATTAATATGCAAAGTCAACTACCCTCTGTTAGTTAAGTTTGGGCTATACATAACATTCCTAACACAAAACCATAAGAGTATGAAAAGTTAAGGCACCTAACAGTACCTACTATCTTCTCCTCTATCCAGAGTCCCACACCTCACCACTAGAACAATCATCCACTGCAGAGAACACACCACACCTTACTAAGGATATTTAATAAGGTGCCTTATTAATGATGCCAGCCTTCCAGCTACTCCTGCCGCAAGGTCCCCAGCTCCCTCATAACAAACAGATCAGACTTCACACCCCTTTTGTGCAAAGATATGAAAAATCACACTCACTTGTGTCTGGGGAATAACATTTTATATATCTTATCTGTATTTATTTTCCATTCTGCAAGCACAGGGTCCCCAGTGTCCATTTGCTGTAGGATCGGGGAATATTCTTCACCTCTTCCTGGTTGAATCTTCCCACTACAACTGGTCACAAATTCTCTGATGGCAGGGTTTTCTGTCAGAAAATGCCAGTTGGTCAAAATCAAATTTTGTGGAGATGGTTCTATTTTGACAAAGTTCCAGTGGAGACCTGTTTCGCTTTCTGTCAACTTGCCCACCCGGCTCTTGGGCAGCCTGCCATGTGGCCTGATGGGGAGCCAGGAGTCTGAAAACCCTGGCTTCTGACTCAACTGGGGCTTCCAGGCTCCCAGCTCCCCTTCAGCACACTGGATGGGATGACAGGGAGCTGGGAACCTGGCAGCCCTGTGAGCACCAGCTCCCAGGCTTGTGGCTCCTTGGCAGTCTGAGCATCCAGGGCCCATAGCTCTGAGGCAGCCTGCAGTCCCTGAGCCAGGACCCCAAAGTTTCCGGACCCCACAGCTTAGACTCTCTTAGAGCCAAAGCTCCATTCCTTTTTGCAGTAAATTTTGAAATATCAAAATCCTCCACAAAACAAAATCACCTTTATCTGTACAGTTCTTTCCATTTCCAGCTTGAGTTGCCATATGGTATCACATCATTACCAACCAAGCCAGTGGGGTGAAAGTCAGCCCTGCACAGAGGGCCAGCACAAAGCATATGTGTCAGTTAAATCCCACTTCAGATCTATTTGGAGGGTTTAAGTGGTGGATAGCCCTTATGCAGGCCCTCTGCATAGGGTGAATTTCACCTTAGACCAGTCTTGTACTTTCAAATTTATAGAAGGAATTTGAACATGTTTTAAATTAGCCTGTCAAAACTTTGGGGCCAAATTTTGCCCTCAGTTATGTAAATACCACGCATTTTGTAGGGGAGCAAAATTTGGCCTACTTCATTCTACAGTAGGGTGAAATCTGCAGTAGTACTTGTTGCTACTTTATGCTGTGATCTCTTGCTTCACCTCTTTTACTTTATTCCTGTCCTTGGAGTTTAGGATGAGAAGTATATGGAGGCCACAGGAAGTATAATGAGATTAAGTTTCCTGCATGGTTCTCTATCTGAAGTCTCTGTGCTGACAGATGAGCCATTACAAATAGTTTCCTCACAAATTTTGTGATTTCCCATCTAAATTCTGCATGAGATGCACAATTGCACAGCAGTTGATGAGTGAATGTCATTTCACTACTGACTTATTCTGCCACCTGCTGTTGGTGATGCTCCAGCAAATACCATGTTTACTTAAACTCCACTAGCAGCATCACATCTGCTGTTTGCTTTTAACCACCTATTGTGTTTGCACTTGCAAAATGCCTGCTTCCCAAGGTTAAGAAGTCATTGCCCAATTGTATTCATGTTTGGGAAAAGAAAAAGCATCTTTACATTTCTTACACAAAGAAGCTCGTACAGTGTGTTGCCATTTGCCACCATCTAGCCTGCTGCAATTTGCCAAATCCTGAATTTTGCTTCACGTCTTTATTACAAATATTTCTTGTTTGTTCTGAAGTGTGAAGAAACTGTCTCTGGTGCTAAAATACCCCTTTGTCACTGGGTATGTCTACACTTCAAGCTGGAGGTATAAATTCCAGCTCAAGGAGACATACCTATGTTGGCTCATGGACAGGTAGGCAGTCAGGGTGGCTAGCCCCTTTGCAGCTCACAACTACACTCTATTTTTAGTGCAGGGGCTCGATCAGAGCAAGCCCAGGTATGTCTCTTCAAGCTGAAATTTACACCTCCAGCTCGACATGTAGACATACCCACTGGGTTACAAGTATTCCCATATGTGTAGCATTATAGGGCCTGATCATCAGTGGGCATTTGCTAACTTTGTACATGCACTACTAGATGTGTTCACACAAATCAAAGATTTGCATGTCCACATCTAGTAGTACGCATATGAAGTAAGTAGGTACATTTGCAATCTCACAAATGCATCTGCTTGAAAATCAGACTAATTGCAGGCAAGTAGTTCTATCCACATGCAGTTCTACTTTGTGCCTGTTCCTTCTCCAGAAATTTCTTTAATCCAGCAGATGTATTTAGAAGCTAATTCACCACCTCTAGCATGGGGGTTCCCAAACTTGGTTCACGGCTTGTTCAAGGTAAGCCCCTGGCGGGCCGCGAGACGCTTTGTTTACCTGAGCGTCCGCAGGTACGGCCGTTTGCAGCTCCCAGTGGCCGCAGTTTGCCGTTCCCGGCCAACAGGAGCTGCAGGAAGCAGTGGCCCGGCCTGCGCCACTTCCCGCAGCTCCCATTGGCCAAGAAATGTAAACCGCGGTCACTGGGAGCTGCGAGAGGCCGTACCTGTGGACGCTCAGGTAAACAAAGTGTCTCATGGCCTGCCAGGGGCTTACCTTGAACAAGCCGTGAACCAAGTTTGGGAACCACTGCTCTAGCATATATACTGTTCACTGCAGCAATGTGGATTCTTTTAACTGCATTGTTGGCTGTATGGAGGATTTCCCAGCTATGAATGCTAGCAGTTGTGGAAGACTCTTCAAGGCCTAATTGAGCTTCCTTCTTCTCTTGGGCACATTTAGCAGCTACTCGTTAATAAAGGGATTTGCTCATAGTACTACCCATGAATAAAATCTACACAAGTTTCTCCTGTACAAGACCTATATTATGCTAAATCTCAGGGTTCGTTCATTCATTCCTACTTGCCTCTTGTTTGACATCTTCAGCTGAGAGTTTTTCTTTTGTGAGTTAGATCTAAAATATGAATGTGACTGAGCAGATTTATCACAAATTAACAACTTGCTTCTCTGTCTAGCTATTAATGGGATTTGAAGTGTGTGTGTGTGTGTGTGCGCTAAATTTGATCCAGCCTGTAGCTCTTGTACAGCCACTGAAGTGGGTGAGGTTCTTCAAGCAACTTGTATGTCAGACTAACAACTAATAAATAAGCAGAAAGGCCTTAGTTCAAACTCTTCATTCTAAGTATGCCTATATCAGAATCTGGTTTGGAATGGCCTAGTCTACCCCCGCCCCGCCCCCAAAATAAAAGTCTAAGTCATTGCCCACAGCTAATCTTGTGTGTTTATATTTGCATTCTTTCCCCCTTGATCACAAGGATCTAAAGCTTGAGCCACTGGAAGAAGAGGTTTTGGAAGGAAACACAAAATCTGTAAGTGTTTTTCAAGGCAGTGAATTTATTAAGACATTTGTGGACCAATTTTGTATGATGTAGACAGTATCCATCTGCAGTTTGGTTGAAATCACCAAACTCACTTTTCAGCTAATAAGGATCTATTTTATTGCAGCAGAGCCTCAATGCACAAGAAATAATAACAAGACCAAAAAGAGCTTTTTGGGGAAGAGGGAGTATCACCAAACTGAGAGGACATGAGAAAATACTCATTATTTAGAGATAATAAACAGAGATAGTGAATCATAAAAATAAAGAAACTAAGAACATATCCAGAAATGAACACAAATTACAAGTAGGTATACATGCCAAGAGCAAATCTTCCAAATAAATCCGTGTTGATACCAAGGTTAAACCATAAATCAAATAAAAAGAAAGAGGAGTACTTGTGGCACCTTAGAGACTAACACATTTATTTGGGCATAAGCTTTTGTGGGCTAAAACCCACTTCATCAGATGCATGCAGTGGAAAATACAGTAGGAAGAAAGCTATCTACAGAGAACATGAAAAAAATGGGGGTTGCCATACCAACTGTAACGAGACTAATCTCAGTTAAGGTGGGCTATTATCCGCAGGAGGGGGGAAAAAAACTTTTGTAGTGATAATCAGGATGGCCCATTTCAAACAGTTGACAAGAAGGTGTGAGTAACAGTAGGGGAAAAATTAGCATGGGGAAATAGTTTTTAGTTTGTGTTATGACCCATCCACTCCCAGTCTTTATTCAAGCCTAATTTAATGGTGTCCGGTTTGCAAATTAATTCCAGTTCTGCAGTTTCTCATTGGAGTCTGTTTTTGAAGTTTTTTTTGGTTGAAGAATTGTGACTTTTAGGTCTATAATTGAGTGTCCAGAGAGGCTGAAGTGTTCTCCGACTGGTTTTCGAATGTTATAATTCTTGACGTCTGATCTGTGTCCATTTATTCTTTTGCATAGAGACTGTCCGCAAAATGTACATGGCAGAGGGGCATTGCTGGCACATGATGGCATATATCACACTGGTAGATGTGCAGGTGAACGAGCCCCTGATGGTGTGGCTGATGTGATTAGGTCATATGATGGTGTCCTTTGAACAGATATGTGGAAAGAGTTGGCAATGGGCTTTGTTGCAAGGATAGGTTCCTGGGTTCGTGTTTTTGTTGTATGGTGTGTTGTTGCTGGTGAGTATTTGCTTCAGGGTGGGGGACTGTCTGTAAGCGAGGACTGGCCTGTCTCCCAAGATCTGTGAGAGTGAGGGATCGTCCTTCAGGATAGGTTGTAGATCCTTGATGATGCGCTGGAGAGGTTTTAGTTGGGGGGCTGAAGGTGACGGCTAGTGGCATTCTGTTACTTTCTTTGTTGAGCCTGTCCTGTAGTGATTAACACTACAAAAGTTTTTGTCTCCTGCTGCTAATAGCCCACTTTAATTGATTAGTCTCGTTAGAATTGGTATGGCAACCCCCATTTTTTCGTGTGTGTGTGTATATATATATATATACACACACACACAATCTTCCTACTGTATTTTCCACTGCATGCATCTGATGAAGTAGCCCACAAAAGCTTATGCCCAAATACATTTGTTAGTCTCTAAGTTGCCACAAGTACTCCTTGTTCTTTTTGCTGGTACAGACTAACACAGCTACCACTCTGAACCCTTAAATCAAATGTGCATGAAAAGAGATAGCCAATGATGGCACTTAGTAGACTCGAACAAGAAAAACATTAACAAGGAAAGATCAAATGAGTCATATGATTCTGGATAGCTTGATCGTGAAATAGTATAGATGCAAGTTGATCAATGAGACGACCGTACCAATAATCAAGCCAGGAAGGAATCAAAGCCTGGACCAAAGATTCCATTGCGTTGGTTGTTAAGGAAGCATCATTTCTTGAAATACTGAATAAGCAAAGTAACATGTATTAATGGATGAACCAATATGCAAACTCCTTAGAATATTAGAATTATAAACATCAAGAATTAAGGATGAAAAGGTCTGGTGTCTTCTCCACTTCCAGTTATTCTTCTAGAGTTTTACCTTTCAAGGTTATTCATTCTGTAGAAAGGACAAACTTTTCAAGTCAATGTATAGTTTCAATTATTATTTTCAACAGAGGGGTAGCCGTGTTAGTCTGGCTGTGTAAAAAGCGACAGAGTCCTGTGGCACCGTATAGACTAATAGACGTATTGGAGCATAAGCTTTCGTGGGTGAATACCCACTTCATCAGACGCATGACCCGTCACCCACAAAAGCTTATGCTCCAATACGTCTGTTAGTCTATAAGGTGCCACAGGACTCTTTGTCGCTATTTTCAACTGGTCACTTCAAAAAAATTACTATAATAACATGACCACACTGTAAATCTTTTTTGCATTTCTTTTATTTAATTTCACAAGGCCTAAATCCAAAGTGAAGAAGAAACACACTTTTTCTTCTCTACTATCTCTGTTTCCTGATTATATGTCTGAGAAAACCTGTACTGGAATATATCAAAAATAGGGTTGTATTCCATATCTTAAATCACATTAAGTTTTGGGCTTGTGAGCAATTGGGGTCAAAGGGTTGTAACTTCCATATCTGGAGACTTAGGTTCAACTTGCACATCTACTTGCATAGAATTGATTCATCCATTGAAATGTGTTAACTTTTCTTATGAAATAAGCAACTATTGTTTCTTGACCTAACAATGAAGACATGAGAAACTCTGATCCAGGCTTCGGACAAGTCACACACATTTTCAAAAGTGGCCACAGATTTTGGGTGCCCATCTTGAGCAGCAGCCTAGCTTGGTGCAAGAATAACCTGTAACATATGTAGATTATTTTACTCTAAGGTACCAGAGAACTAAAACAGTGGATTGCAAACTCTACTGGGGAATATCAGGGGGCAGGGGTGGAGGGGTTGTGTTGTTTTACATGATGGAATCATTTCTGCTAGTCTTACATTTTATAAAAGCTTATATTTACAAAAGCTAAATTTGGGGGCAAATTGGAACTGAGAGTATCCCTTTAAGATTCCTGTACAATCAGTATTTTTTAAATTCTCTGTGCTGTTCTTGATCTCTCAGTCTGAATGTTGCATTACATTTTTTTTCATTTAATTAAATGAAGTTGGATATACTTGATATCATGGATTTGAGGATACTCAACTTGAGAAACCTAGGGCTTGATTTTTAAAGGTGCTAAACACCCATCACCCCAATTGAAGCTGATGGGAGCTGAGCTGCTCAGCACATCTGAAATTCAGGCCATAGATTTCTCAACTTGGGATCCTGACAACTTTCTTAGTTTAAAATGTATGGAAATGATAGGAGGCACATGCCAATGAATACTGTAATATCTTCATCAGCACATAATGATTGTTCAGCGTCAAATGTCTGTGCTAGAGGAAGAACTAGAAGAATTCCGACTCGCTCTGAAACAGTATGTGGAATCTGCTTCTACTCGGACTGGATGTTTGCAGTAAGTATGATTTTATTACCATTGCGGCGTATTCTGCGTAGCACTACAGATATGAATATTTCTTTGAATGAATCTCAAACTTTGGGTGGACCAAGTGTTAACAGAGAGACTGTCTCATGGACCATCTTCTCTTCTATTGGGGAACACACACGAAGGGAGCATTGGGACAGGACTATTGGAATAAAAGGGAGAGTTCAAAGCATATAAAATATTCTGTATATTCATATAAAATATTCATATAAAGTATTCAATGTGGGGACTTGGGCCCAGCTGTAGAGATGAACAAATAATTCAACATATATGTTGAATAATTTGAAAAGAATCACACAATGTGTTGAATTAGTCAGTGAATAGTATTTGCCCAGCTTTTGTCCTCTGTAACAGAGAATATTTAGAAAAAGAGCTGGAAGTGAGAATAGCCATAGGATAGCCCTCGGATACTGCAGTTTCTTGTAGGGGAGGTTGTTTTGTAGCATTTTCTTAGGATCCCTGAGAAGGGGAGCTTTTGAAGAAAGACTCTTTAAAGACTTTTTTTTTTCTAGTGCATACCTTTCTGGGACAATGCCTCAGCAAGCTTCCTCCACCCTGATCCTGCAGTCCTGATCCTGCAAAACATCCCACAAAGGCATATAAAGCTCTACCCATACAAATCACTTTGCAGGATCAAACCCTTATTTGGAATTCTTTCAAAAATAAATAAAAAAAGTTGATTTCCTGCCTACCATAGCGTGATTGTTGTGAATTGTTGGGTTTTTTTCTTCTGCTGTACTTCTCTGTTAATCAGTCACTCTCTGAGGGCAGGTTACGCTTAAAACACTGCATCAGCGCAGCTGCACCAATGCAGCTGCACCGCTATAGGACTTTAATGAAGACGTTCTGAGCTAACGGGAGGAGTGTCTCCTGTTGGCGTAGTTAATCCACCTCTGCGAGAGGCAATAGGTATGTCAGTGGGAGAAACTCTCCTGCTGACATAGCACTGTCTACGCCATCACTTAGGTTGATATAACTAAGTTGCTTAGAGGGTGTGGATTATTCACACCCCTGAGTGACGTAGTTATACCGAAGTAATTCTGTCGTGTAGACTAGGGCTAAGTCTCATGCCTGTCTTTTTTTCCAGGCAAATATGCTAGCTTCCAGCTAAACCCCAGTGAGGATACTGAACCCAAGGCAGTGCTAATCAGGGAAGGAAGGCTGTTAATAAAAACATGCCTGGAAAGTTTTATTGTGTTTTGACTCTTATTTAAGCATGGTTTAAAGCTCATCATAAAGAGAGGATCAAAAATCCCTGTAGAGAGGGAAAACAGACCAGTGAGGGCTTGTTTCCTTGTTTGTTACACTAAGCATGCTAGAGCTCAAAAAGTCTCAAGTCTACTAATCTAAAGACTGAAATCATAAGCCTCAAATATTATGTTACAATGCACCTAAACAAATCACAGAAAAAATGTTATGCCACACTACCCTTACCTGTTTGTTTGCTCAGAGGTGTCCATCCAGTGACTTGCATGCTCCACCCCTCATCCATCTGAGAGAAATATAAAATCAGAACATGCTCAGTAAGAGGAGAGCATTCTTGTGGTGATAGTTGTGTGTTTGGGAAGGTTTTTTCAGCATGCTGAGGGGTAATGGTGGACCTCCCTTTAAGAGGGAGAAGATCTCCAGCCTATAAAAGGGTGGCTAGCTCAGTTCAAGTCAGACCAGACCTATAAAATGGAAAGGACAAATCTGACAGTTTGCTAAGTATACAATGCTCAGATAACACAGTGAGGGCAAAATATATTATTAGTAGTAGTATTACCATAATGCCTAGGAGCCATAGTCACTGACAAGGACCCATTGTGCTAGGTGCTGTACAAACACAGATCAAGATGGTCTCTGCCCCAACGAGCTTACAATCTACGTAATATATAAACAAATAGAGGCATAATGCTAGACTAAAGACATTTGCGTTTCTTTTCCTATTCGAATTTATTAAAGCAATGGTTCTCAAACTTATTTGCTCAGGCTCCCCTTCTTTGTCTGTAGTCATTTATGCCCTCATCCCCAAGTACATATACCACCACCCAGCTCTGAGGGCAGGGTGGAGAGCAGCGGCTGCTGGCTGGATGTCCAGCTCTGAAGGCAGTGCTGCGCCAGCAGCAGCACAGAAGGGTGGCAATGTGAAAAGTGATATAGACATAGTGCCCCACTGCCACCCCGAGGCTGACAGCCAGAGCCCCACTGCCTCCCCATGAGGGGGAAGAAGAGCCCACGCCTGGGCTGCCTCCCCTTGAGGGATTGAGAGGAGAGCCCAAGCCCAGGTGGCGGGGTTCTGGCGGTCAGCCCCAGCGCGGTGGGGCTCCGGCCATCCTCTTTCTCCCCACCTCCCAGGTGTGCACGGCCCTTCTGGTCCTGGTCCAGCCCCAGCCATCCAGGGATGACAGCCACAGCTTTTTTTTAAAAAATAAAATAAATAAAAGCACACAGCTCGGGCCTCACTTGACACATTCCCACACCTCTCTTGGGAGACCTGCCCCATAGTTTGAGAAGTGCTGGATTAAAGGGATGAGATTCCATCCTTGTACTTCACTAAAAAGGTAGAAACCAGAGGTTTTTTTAAACACAGTTAGGCTTGGAAGGATTAGATTTTTATTGATAAATGTCAATTCCACCATATGCACACAGACCAACAAAAAATTTCCATCAATAATAATCAAAAATTACAGATAGGAAAAGTAAGAAAAATGCTTATGAGAACTTATTAGAGATTGATTTAAGGATATTTGCTTTGTATCTTTTGACAGGTGATGTTGGTCATTTGTTATTTTAACAGTTACAAAGCTTTAACTTTTGAATCTCAACATCTAGTCATTAAATAATTATTGTCTGACTCCCAAATCTCCTATTATTTCCCCACAACTGTGAAAATTTAAATTGATAAAAACAAAAAAATGCTTAAAATAAACATTGATATTTGTTGAAATTATAAAAAATAAAAATCTAATTCTACCAAACCAACACTTAATGGACAAAATTATCTTCAGTTGAATAACAGCAAGGATGTTTAGCTCATTTTGTGTAAGTCTGTGAGCTAGTGTTTGAATCACTACCCTCTAGCCTGACAAAATTTAATGTGATACTATTTTGCCTGGGAATGAACTACAGTAGAACCTCAAAGATCCAAACACCAGAGTTACGGACTGACCTGTCAACCGGACACCATGTGAAACAAGAAGTAACCAATCCAGCAGCAGCAGAGACCAAAAAAAAAAAAAAAAAAGCAAATACTATACTGTGCCTGTATTGCATCTTAAAGGTAGACACATCTGGGCTGCCTGTCCCCACCCCCACCCCCACCCCACGCCTGGGGTAGCCACTTACAGCTAGGAGGTGAAGACGCTGGGGCTGCCAGCCCAAGGCAGGCAGAGCCAGCAGAGCGGGAGCACCACTGGGGTCTGCACCACTTTCACCCTCACCCCCAGCCCCCTGGCTGGCAGGGGGATGTGTTGTTTTTACTCCCCCCCCCCCCAGCCGGGAGGGGGACAAACTTGCAAACTCAGTCCGACCCAGGGAAAGAAGCTGCCTGCAAGGAAGCTACCAGAGCTGAGGAGGGAGCTCAGCTGCTGCTGGAGCCTGCCCTGGAGTATCAGCTGCTGAAGCCCAAATTGTGCTTTGTTCAGAGTTACGAACATTTCAGTCTTACGGACAACCTCCATTCCTTCCATAACTCTGAGGTTCTATTGTATATAGGAAAGACAGATTAAGTGACAGAAGTGGAGGAGCTGCACTATACCTCAAGATTCCATAGAAAATGAGTGACGCAGACAACACAGTAAAATTTGTATGGAAAAGAATCTCAAGTCATTAGAAGATATGTAGGATTATAACACCAGCTTCTGGATCAGGAAAAACATAGTGAGTCTGATTCTCAGCTCTGGCTGAGTAGCACTCAGGAGAGGACCCACGATGAGGAACAAAAGGCTACCTTTATGATTCACCAATTCTGGGACTGGTCAGCCCCTAGCATATGTTGGAGCAAGCTCAGGGCTGCTCTAACTTACACTTGGTTTCCTATGGCTGGGGCTGTTGTTCTAGTAACAGTGAATAACCACATCTCCTTATTCTTGGACTTTCCCACTCCACCAGGAGCTGTACCATCCCAGCATTGCTCTTAAGAAAGGGGAGCTTCCTGTTGGTGTGATCCACTGACTTTACTTCCCCTTGGCAAAATAATGCAAAGGACCTGGAGCATGATGAAAAATCAGGTCCACTGAGTTTGCCTTGGTTTGGGAGATCAAATTGGATACCATATCTAGTAAAACAATAATAATGGGCAACTTCAGCTAAACACAAATAAACTGGTCATATCTCATGCCAGAACAAGGTTTGGAGAAGCAATAAACAATTGTTTCTTGGAATAGCTTTCTTTAAACCTGGTGAATGTGGGGCGAGGACAGTATCAATTTAGGATTGGAGCTAGTAAAACATATTCCAACAGAACAATTATCCATCAGAGAGAGCTGATTCTATGGAATGGACATGACGCACTATAACAGACATCATATGGAAATGCAGTTGGAGAAAGAAAATATGAACTTTTTGTAATATTTGGGAATGGTTGACTATGTTATGAACAAATGTACCATCACACAAGGGCCAAGAGATGGAAAAGCAAACCAGAATGCTACCTGCTACAAAAAAGAGTCTACAACCCACCAAAGCATTCTTTAGTAACACTGAACTGCATGCTTGTCATAAGAAAAATCCTAAATTGTTTGAAAATATAAAACTTAAAGAGCACATAGAAAAAGGAAGAACTGATTTGTTTCCCCAATTTAGCAGATATTTGGTATGCCAGTGGTGCCACCTGCTGGTCACTTTCTGATTCATTCTGGATGTTTTATTTTGTTGTGCTACTGTATGTAGTTACTGACCACCTCTTCATAGTGTACAGTGTTCTATTCTTCATGCAGCAGGAAATAACGAAACAGGGTGGATTCATTGCCTGTTACAGTTTAGGGTGTAATCTGAGCACAGTTTTCAAACAAAGCAGTAATAAAATCTCCACATCTCACATTTGGATGTTCAAATAATCTATAAGTATCCTTTCTTGCAGTGCACATCCAGTTGCCAATTTGAGCATCCAAATGCAGAATTACAAATCATATGAAGACTTACATATTTGAAAACTAGCTCCTGAGTCTGAGGTTTATAGAATGCACTAAAGCAGATGGATTGGCATATGTTCCATGGGATACTTTATGCCACCATGGACTGGTAGGTGAATCCATGGCAAACTGTCTAAGATAACTGGAGGAATAAACCCAAAAGTAGACAATACATGGGGGGGAAAGTTTTTTCTGAGAATGTGGGCTGTCAGGCAGGGACTGTTTTTGTGTTGTTTGTTAGTACAGTAGCTAGTACAATGTGACCCTATTCCACATGTGGGGTCCCTAGGTGCCATCACAACAGAAATACATGATAAAAAGATAGTTTTTAAAAGTGTATGAGCAACAGACAGTGACCATTCTATCTTTATGCCACATATGGCTGCTTGCTTCCAAAACACCTAAGGTCTATCCTGCTTTAATGAACTTCTCGCCTCTGGAAAACGAACCTGCACAAGTGAAGCAGCATAATTTAGGCCAAGATTTTCAGAAGTGACTAATGATTTAGATGCCTTAATTTCTGGGTATCCCACTCTGAGACACTTTACCCAGGAGGCTTGATTTTCAGAGCGTGGGTAATCAGCCCTTTCTGATAATAGGACTCTTTTAACCCGTCTCAAATTGGGCACATAAGTACTGAGGCATCTGTGTCACTACTCATTCTTGAAAATCTTGTCCTTACTTCACAACTTACTTCACTTGCTCTCTGTGGGAAACACTGTA
Source organism: Emys orbicularis (assembly GCF_028017835.1). Lineage (NCBI taxonomy): Eukaryota > Metazoa > Chordata > Testudines > Emydidae > Emys > Emys orbicularis. The sequence continues at coordinate 46,159,545 of NC_088684.1, read as the reverse complement.
TTATGCTGGTTTACTGTGCAGCACAGTTGGATTAGCTTCTATAATATTGAACCATGCTTTTTGAGATAAAGTACCCTAGCATTTGGAACAGTACGAGAAATTAATTTTGTAAATAAGAGTCCATTATAACAGTTCTAATTTTAAAGGTTATAAATAAAAATTCTGCTTAAAAATACCATGCAGTATATCACGGATAAGAGTAGAAAAGAGCTCAAGTCATTAGCAAAACAGATGCCTCTAACTCCACATATTTTTCCCTCAGACTATCCAGGTATATCCTTTTTACAGAAATCACTGAGTTTTGTTCAATCACTGTACAGTAGTTTGGGAAAAGTGTGCTTGCTAATTCTGTCCTACAACTCTTAGTGTTTCCATACAGAAGCTTTCAAGCGAATCCCGCTTCATCATTTATGAGTTCTGGGAGAACAGCAGTGCCTGGAATAGGCAAGTAGTGAGATTACCTTTTGCATTTCAGGTTGTTTAGAAGGTTAGAAAATAACTGCATGAAAGTATTGGAATATAAAGATATAAATATCTTTCATTAATGTACTTGATCTACTTTCCAATTAAATGCCATTAAGAATGCTTCATAACAGTTCAGTTTTTTTCTGCATTGAGCTTAAAACACTATTTGAATATCTATTGGAAAGACATGCAATAGTCTGACTTGAATAGACAGAGACTGAAGGTGGAGAGATATACAGTTAGGAGTCATCAGAATGATGCTGGCAGAGAGCTAATGCAGGGTGGACAAGGAGCCAAAAGGAGACAGACAGGTTGCAGTGCTGCAACATACTTACGCACATGTGTAACTTTAGGCATGTGAGTGGTCACTGGTGCCTTCCCCCAAGGTTTCCCACCCTACCACAAAAGCCCAGCAGGCTTCCAGTCTCTCTTCGGGACCTTGGAGGATATCACACCCAGAGGATTTCCCACCAGCTGGAGGCAGAGATTTAGGGAAGTGGGAAGAGGTGGAGATTTTATTCTGAACTGAGTTTTATAAAAAGGATCAGGCCCACCAATCTGAAGATGGAATCCATTGTTTTGGGGTTTTCTGCAGCCTAATATCCTGCTTACAGAATCTAGCCCAATGAGTTCAGAGAAGGTGCATTTACCTTCAGCAACAGTAATCGGAAGAATTGAAAAGGCACTTCAACATCATTGGAATAGACGAATCGCCATACAGGATCAGACCAAAGCTTCATTTAGTTCAGTTTCCAGTACCAGATGCTGCCAAGGAAGATGCCAGAATGCCACTGCAGACTGAGATGGGATAATATGCCCCATACATTAGGTCTAATCCTGGTCTCTAATAGTTAGAGATTGACTAAAGCCCTGAAGCACATTTAATATCCCTTCTGATTTTTTTTTTAATTATAATTATGAATTTCTGGGTATTCTTCATAGCCATATAAATATTCAGTCCTTTTAAATCTTGTTAAATTCTCATCACTTATATGTTTACAGTCATCTCCAAATGAACTACAGCAAGACATTCCAAAGGAGTAACGTGGACTTCCTGGAAATTCCAGAACTCATGACAACTATGCTAGTACCTGGTAATTATCAAGTTTTTCACAATACTTTACTTGCTTCAATATGAAGATTTCCCATTGACTAGAATGTTCCATATGTGGAATAACTGCAGAATTTTCCCTTATTCAACACTCTTTTGTAGTTTTGCCTCTCTTCTGCTCTTTTTTTTCTTTTTCATTAAGCATCATGGGTTTGTATACAGTAATACAATTGTTAAACACATCAGTAATAGGAACATACACAATACTTCCTCCTATTGGAGAAAAGGTAAGATTATTACAAATTAAGTATTAAACTAACAAATATGGTACATTAGAATATCCAGAATATGAAGAGTTCCTTTGTAAATAGTAACATCCTGTTGCCTTGAACTGTTTTTGCACTACTGGTTTAAAAATATTTAGGCAGAAAATATGTTTGCTTTCTGATAAAGAGCTAGATTTCAATTTAATTGCATCTGCTTGTATTACATTGACCGAAAGAGTGGTCTTAATTTACCACCCAATTGTGCATATTTCCTGCAACTTTTCTCCAAACTCCATTCTGAAAAGCTGAGGTGCTGAAGATTCCCGAATTACAATTAATATTATTTGTATTACAGTAGCACCTAGTACTATGTGGTATACATGCACCTTATAAGAGAAACTTCCTGTCCCAAAGAGCTTACAGTCTAAGTAGACAAGAACAACAATGAATGGAGCAAGCATTATTAAGTACTTTGTCCAAGGTCATACAGAAAATCTGTGGCAGAGCTTGAAATTGAACCCAGATCTCCTATTGTAGGAATTGGGCCAGTCCCTATCCAATGCCTAACCTCTAGACCACTTTTTCTCTCCAGTAGAGTAACTGGGCCAAATCCTGAGGTTTTTCCATCAAGCAAACTCCCATACACAAACTCCACTGACTTCAATGAGAGTTTGCCTGAGTAAGGAATGAGTAAACCCTAACCAAGGAATGCAGAATTTGGTCCAATAATTTAGTAATATAATGCACTATTTCCCTCTGCATGATAGCGTCAGACTACATTGTGCCAATAGCTGGACTGGAATTCAGTAAGGGTTGGAGAAAGAAGAAATAGTGGTGTTCCAATCGTGGCTGGGGAAAGTATGTTTAGCATCAAATCAAATCAAATGTATATATCATTTATAAATGTTTAAATATAAAGATCAGTCTGAAATTGAATTTAAAACATGATGTTTAAAGCATGCACTCTGCCTTTTAAATGGGATTTTAGTCTACAGCATTCCTCCTGGTAGATTATTACCATGGCAACCAGAGTATTGCTCAACATAAATTCCTTACTCAAAAATAATATAGGAAAGTAATATTTAGGATATGCATAGTTTAATTTTCACAATGTATAGGTTATATTTTCTTTTAGAAATATATATACCTATGTTAAGTTGTTTTTCAGTAAGTGCAGTAATTGCAGCATAAGGATCTTCATACAAATTTGTATTCAAAGGAAAGAAAAGGCTTAAGAGAGAGCAAAAATGATGGCTGTAAGGAAATTACTATATTTTATGTTACAGTCACATACAATGTAGACTGAGTTTAAAACTCAGTGAAGAATAGAAATAACTCTGCTATTAGCAACTGCAATTTTGTAATTGATGTAACCCAGAAAAGCCCAACTCAGATACAGCTACTGCTTTTCAGTATCATCCTTTTTAACCCAATTTATCAGCTGAGTTGACCAAGGAGATGAACTGACTTCTCCAAGGTCACATACTGAATCTGTGACTCAATAAAGATTACAAGCCTTCTCTTAAAAAGCAACAGAGGGTCCTGTGGCACCTTTAAGACTAACAGAAGTATTGGGAGCATAAGCTTTTGTGAGTAAGAACCTCACTTCTTCAGATGCAAGTAATGGAAATCTCCAGAGGCAGGTATAAATCAGTATGGAGATAACGAGGTTAGTTCAATCAGGGAGGGTGAGGTGCTCTGCTAGCAGTAGAGGTGTGAACAGCAAGGGAGGAGAAACTGCTTCTGTAGTTGGATAGCCATTCACAGTCTTTGTTTAATCCTGATCTGATGGTGTCAAATTTGCAAATGAACTGGAGCTCAGCAGTTTCTCTTTGGAGTCTGGTCCTGAAGTTTTTTTGCTGTAAGATGGCTACCTTAACATCTGCTATTGTGTGGCCAGGGAGGTTGAAGTGTTCTCCTACAGGTTTTTGTATATTGCCATTCCTGATATCTGACTTGTGTCCATTTATCCTCTTGCGTAGTGACTGTCCAGTTTGGCCAATGTACATAGCAGAGGGGCATTGCTGGCACATGATGGCATATATAACATTGGTGGACGTGCAGGTGAATGAGCCGGTGATGTTGTAGCTGATCTGGTTAGGTCCTGTGATAGTGCTGCTGGTGTAGATATGTGGGCAGAGTTGGCATCGAGGTTTGTTGCATGGGTTGGTTCCTGAGTTAGAGTTGTTATGGTGCGGTGCATGGTTGCTGGTGAGAATATGCTTAAGGTTGGCGGGTTGTCTGTGGGCGAGGACTGGCCTGCCTCCCAAGGTCTGTGAAAGTGAGGGATCATTGTCCAGGATGGGTTGTAGATCACTGATGATGCGTTGGAGAGGTTTAAGCTGAGGGCTGTAGGTGATGGCCAGTGGAGTTCTGTTGGTTTCTTTTTTGGGCCTGTCTTGTAGCAGGAGGCTTCTGGGTACACGTCTGGCTCTGTTGATTTGTTCCTTTATTTCCTTGTGTGGGTATGGTAGTTTTGAGAATGCTTGGTGAAGATCTTGTAGGCGTTGGTCTCTGTCTGAGGGGTTGGAGCAGATGCGGTTGTACCTCAGTGCTTGGCTGTAGATGATGGATCGTGTGGTGTGTCCGGGGTGGAAGCTGGAGGCATGAAGGTAGGCATAGCGGTCGGTGGGTTTTCGGTATAGGGTGGTGTTAACGTGGCCATTGCTTATTTGTACTGTGGTGTCCAGGAAGTCCAGGAAGCCTTCTCTTATGTGAGTAATCCGGTTCATGTCAATAGGAATATACTCACCAGGATAAGGACTACTCACAAGAGTGAGGGGTTTGCAGGAATGATATCTGGGATCCTCCTTGCAACACTAGCCAGTGGAGTCAGTAGATTCTGATCACTGTCATTTGACAGGGGTATCACCCTTTTGAAACCTTGACCCATGTCATGTGACTGGGTATTAATGGGAGATCAGTGACCAGGCCCACTTGCTCCAGGCTATCAGGTTGCCATGAACCACTTAGTACCAACTTTGATGAATTCTTCTTACCCTACATTGGAAAGGGCAGAACTCCCAGCACAGTTGGAGCACTTTTTGCAACAAAACTGACACTCATGTACCTGACTGTGATGTTCATAAAGCAGGAGTCTGGCCTCAGCACTGGGTCAGCGAAGATCAGTGCTTCATGATGCATTCACAGTGCTCCACCTCATTGCCCATACAATTCCAACTGCTTAAGTGAGGGCAGAGAGCTGCAGGCTGCTATTTGGACTCAGATGGACCAAAGGAATCAGCTGATTCCAAATACATTTTCACTACAGAGAAGTACAAAGGCAGTGAATCTACAAGAGAGGATCCAGTTCTTATGGAAATAGTCCAAGACCACTGATTTTGATTTAAAACTGGGACAGGAATCTGCAGGAATCACAACTGAGAGTTTCCTGGGCCAGGTACTTTTGCCCAATGAGGCTGTTGTTCCTTACACCCTATTTTAGATCAGCTGATGAAGAAGGTGGACAGACACCTCACTCAGCTACCCTTGCTTTGAAGGCTATTGCGAAAGAATACATCTTCCCCAAGGTCAATCACCAGTTATGTCCCCCATCCTCCATGCAAGAGCCTTGCAGTGGAGATGACCATAGCTAGAGGGAAGACCTACTATGTTACTGGTACCATACAACTGGATGCTGAGCCGTGGGATTGGGATTCATTTCGACAAATTGTTTACCAAACCACGGTTGCAGTCTTAAGCATTATAGAAAACTAGACTTTCATGGCCAAAGTTGGGTGGATCTAAGAAAAGAAGCCTCCGTTCTGATCAATTTCCTTCTCCAAGGCAAATATTGGGAATTTAAGAAGCTAGACTACAAAGGTGTAAACTATTGCACTAAAAGCTCTCTCTCCCTCCTCCACTGTTCTGCTCAGCTCCCCCACCAACTTCTCCTGGACTACCACTCTCCTCCCCTGATTAAGCAAGTTCTGTCCTAGAAAATGCACATCTCCGATTACACTGCTCTACAGCCAAAATGCTTCTGATTTTGTTACCACCCTTACACATCAAGCTGGGTCTGATGAAGAACTTTGACAAGGCCATTGACAAAACACAAGCAGCTTTCAAGTACCTCCGTGGAAAATTTCCAAGGTTAAGTGAAGCTAAGATAAAGGAAGGTGTCTTTGTTGGGCCTCACATTCGTGAACTTCTTCGAGATGATGCATTTGACCATGCACTGTGTGGCAAGGAAAAGACGGCATGGAAAGCCTTCCAGTTAGTGGCAATAAATTTTCTCTGAAACAACAAGGCAGACAACTACAGGTTGTTGGTGGAAAACCGCCTCAAGGCATACAAAAGCCTTGGTTGCAACATGTCACTAAAGATACATTTTTTGCACTCTCATCTAGATTTTTTTCCACCGAACTGCGGAGCAGTGAGCGATGAGCACGGCGAGCGATTTCACCAGGACATTGCAACAATGGAGAAACGCTATTAGGGCAAATGGAGCCCATCAATGCTTGCAGACTATTGCTGGACAGTGACAAGAGATGCTCCATTTAATGAATACAAGAGACAAGCCAAGAAATGCAGAGTAGACACTGAATAGGACTAAACTATGTACAGAATAGTTTTTTGCCTTTTGTTTCATAATAAGTTTTATTTATATAACCCTTTTGCTGATTTTTAAAGTGTTACATAAACAGGACAGGTGAAATATTATCATGTAAAGCAACCATAAACACATGAAAAGACCTAGGTTTACAATTGATGATTAAAACTCTATCTACACAATATACATAGACATAAAATGTAAAAACTTAAATATCTTAGAAACAGTAGCCAATCAGTTGTTTTAATTGTCATATTTGAATTCAGCACATCAAAATACATAATAAATAGCACATTTTATCTCTGAAGCAGACGACTTCTCAAAAATTGTAGACCAGTGTTATCTTTGGTGGGAACTGAACACAGAAAGAACAGTTTAATACTATTTCTTTAGACTAGCAGAAGAATAGATTATAGATAATCTATTTAGGGTTTCAAGAAAGGGTTTGGGGGAGAAGGGAGGAAGACAGAGGAATACTGTAAAAATAAAATAAAGATTGGTCAGTAAATATTTTTTTTCCTTTTCAGCTTCATGGTGGGTCCTGAACAACAACTAGAAGCTTTCATTGCGGGTCCAAGTAATGGTAAATGTTGTATTTGCATTCAAACAGCATCCATACACCAGTCGATAGGTGCTATAGCTACTGGACTGTGATGTAACATTGTTTATCACAGGCACAATCTTTTCCATTTTAAAATATGGAAAAATTATGTACGTGTTATATTCTCTCCTTGTGACTATTTTGGTGAACCATTTTTACAAGCTTACGTAAGGACACTTGTGGCCCTGCTAAATTGCTAGGTGCGTGCGTGCGTGTGTGTGCGCTCAAGCCAGCCAAATTATTGTACAGAAATACGTCTCATAGAAATGGTCAGTGTATGTGAGTGTTAAGTACTGGCTTTTACTGCTTTTATCTTTATGTTAATAAATAGTTACTCCAAGCTTCCATGTTGTCCTCTTTTCAAAGAAAATGGTATAACATTCCCATTTTCATGAGTTTCTAATTTTCTCTTTTAAATAGAAGTCACCAGGCTATGCGGTGTATTCCATGCTGGCAACTCTCCCTGCTAGCACAGAACCTCATACATGTATATATTAAGTCATTCAGAAGAGTAAAGGGCTGCTGCCTCCCCAGCAGGATTAACAGAATCAGAGAAACGTAGGGCTGGAAGGGATGTCAAGAAGTCATCATGTCCAGGACCCCACTGAGGAGGGACCAAGTAAACCTAGGCCATCCCTGACAGGGTGTTTGTCCAACCTGTTATTAAAAACCTCTAATGATGGGGATTCCACAGCCTCCCTTGGAAGCCTATTACAGAGCATAACTATCCTTATATTTCAAAATTTTCCCTAACATCTAACCTAAATCGTCCTTGCTGCAGATTAAGCCTATTAATTCTTGTCCTATCTTCAGTGGACATGGAGAACAACTGATCACCATCCTCTGCGTAACAGCCCTTAACATATGTGAAGACTTATCAGGTTCCCTCCCCCCATCTTCTTTTTTCAGAACTAAATATGTCCATTTTTTTTTAACCTTTCCTCATAGGTCAGGTTTTCTACACCTTTTACCATTTTTGTTGCTTTCCTCTGGACTCGCTCCAATTTGTCCACCTCTTTCCTAAAGTGTGGCACCCATCACTAGACACAGTACTGGAGCTGAGGCCTCACCAGTGCTGAGTAGAGCAGAACTTTCCCTTGTCTTACATACTACACTCCTGTAAATACACCCCAGAAAGTAATTAGCCTTTTTTTCATGATTGCATCACATTGTTGACTGGTATTCAATTTGTGATCCACTATAACCTCCAGATCCTTTTCAGCAGCACTATCACCTAGCCCAGGGGTCTCAAACACCCAGCCTGCGGAGCCAGTTCCTGCGACCGGCCATAGGCACTGACTCCCCCTCTCTGCAACTCCCTTCCCCACTCCTCCACTACCTCCCAGCACTTCCCACCGCCGGTGCTTAGGCTTTCCGGGGGAAGAGGCGGAGGAGCGGGGACGTGGTGTGCTCAGTGGAGGAGGCGGAGAAGGGGCGGGGATTTGGGGAAGGGGTTGGAATAGGAGCAGGGAGGGGATGGAGTTGGGGCGGGGACTTTGGGGAAGGGGTGGGAAGAGGCGGGGCAGGGAAGACATTGTTAGCTGGATCAGCAAAACATAACCCACCTCTGGCCCTGCTGCTGCCAGCTCCTACACACATGCTCTGGGGAGGAGGGCAGGCAGGCAGGCGGGCTCTTGGAGCTGCAGTTTAAAGCAGTGTATACAGTCACTCTCGCTCTGGGGTTGGGATGTCTGCTGTGTGCATTTCAATGAGCTGTTTCCACAGTTCTCTGAAGTTTACCCGAGTCAAACTGCCCAAGCTTGACAAACAGCCTTGCAGCACCTCGCTCCCAACCAAGCTATTGAGCCTGCTCTTCCTGCATCCCCAATCTTCCCCTCCAGCTATACCCTGACTCACACCAACTCTCGGCCAGCTGCTACACCACTCTTCAAATCTCCCCTCCCTCAAGGGAGGGCCAAACACACCCACCACTGAAATCCGTCCCCACTGATCCCATGCGCAGTGTGAAGCGCTGCGGGAGAAGGGAGCGGGGAAAGCAGCAGCAGTCAGTCATTGGGAAAAGCCCTTTTCCTTTAACACTGGGAGGGAGGGAAAGGGAAGGTGAATCAGAGAGAAATATCACGGGGGCGGGGGAGACTTTTAATAGCATACTATATTACTCTTCATTTTTTTCATTTTTGACTATACTTTTGCATCGTAGTCTGAAAAGGTTTCAGTGATGCAGCCCTCAGGCCCATGTACTAGTGCTCATGTGGCCCTTGTGGTGATTTGAGTTTGAGATCCCTGACCTAGCCAGTTATTCCCCATTATGTAGCTGTGCATTTGATTTTTCCTTTCTAAGTGAAGTGTGCTGCAATTATCTTTATTTAATTTAATCTTGTTGAATTCAGACCAATTCTCCAATATGTCAAGGTCATTTTGAATTTTAATCTGGTCTCCCAGCGTGCTTGCAACCCCTCCCAGCTTGATGCCATCTGCAAATTTTACAAGCATCCTCTTCACTCCATTGTCCAACTCATTAATGAAAATATTGAATAGCAACAGCATCAGGTCTATCCCTTCAGGACCCCACTAGCTATACCCTCCTACTTTAACAGCAAACCATTGATAACTATTTTTTGAGTAGAATCTTTCAACCAGGTGTGGACCCACCTAGGTAATTTCACCTAGGCCATATTTCCCTAGTTTGCTTATGAGAATGTCATGAGAAACTATGGCCTGGTCTACACTACGAGTTTAGGTCGACTTTAGCAGCGTTAAATCGAATTAAGCCTGGACACGTTCACACGACGAAGCCCTTTCTTTCGACTTAAAGGGCCCTTTAAACCGGTTTCTTTACTCCACCTCCGACGAGGGGATTAGCGATAAAATCGGCTTTAGCGGGTCGGAATTGGGGTAGTGTGGACGGAATTCGATGTTATTGGCCTCCGGGAGCAATCCCACAGTGCTTCATTGTGACCGCTCTGGACAGCACTCTCAACTCAGATGCACTGACCAGGTAGACAGGAAAAGGCCGGCGAACGTTTGAATTTTATTTCCTGTTTGCTCAGCGTGGAGAGCACAGGTGACCACGCAGAGCTCATCAGCACAGGTAACCGTGATGGAGTCCCAGGATCGCAAAAGAGCTCCAGCATGGACAGAACGGGAGGTACGGGATCTGCTCGCCATATGGGGAGATGAACCAGTGCTAGCTGAACTCCGAAGCAGTAAACGAAATGGCAAAATATTAGAAAAGGTCTCCAAGGCCATGAAGGACAGAGGCCATAACAGGGACGCACAGCAGTGCCGCGTGAAAATTAAGGAGCTACGGCAAGCCTACCACAAAGCCACAGAAGCAAACAGAAGGTCCGGGGCAGAGCCGCAAACATGCCGCTTCTACGCGGAGCTGCATGCCATTCTAGGGGGTGCAGCCACCACTACCCCAACCGCGTGCTATGACTCCCTCATTGGAGAAACACACAGGGAAGCGGGTTCGGGGTACGAGGAAGATGAGGATGGAGATAATGTAGATAGCTCACAGCAGCAAGGTAGCGGAGAAACCGGTTTCCCCAACAGCCAGGATATGTTTATCACCCTGGACCTGGAACCAGTAACCCCCGAACTCACCCAAAGCATGCTCCCAGACCCTGAGGGCGCACAGGAGACCTCTGGTGAGTGTATCTTTGTAAATATTACACATGGTTTAAAAGCAAGCGTGTTTAATGATTAATGATTAATTTGCCCTGGCAATCGCGGCCAGTACAGCTACTGGAAAAGTCTGTTAACGTGTATGGGGATGGAGCGGAAATCCTCCAGGGACATCTCCAGAAAGCTCTCCTTCATGTACTCCCAAAGCCTTTGCAAAAGGTTTCTGGGGAGGGCTGCCTTATCCCATCCGCCATGGTAGGACACTTTACCACGCCAGGCCAGTAGCACGTAGTCTGGAATCATTGCATAACAAAGCATGGCAGCGTATGGTCCCGGTGTTTGCTGGCATGCAGACAACATCCATTCCTTATCTCTCTTTGTTATCCTCAGGAGAGTGATATCATTCACGGTCACCTGGTTGAAATGGGGCGATTTTATTAAGGGGACATTCAGAGGTGCCCGTTCCTGCTCTGCTGAACAGAAATGTTCCCCGCTGTTAGCCACGCGGTGGGGGGAGGGGTGAAGTGATCATCCCAGAGAATTGGGTGTGTGGGGGGGAGGGGGGTTAGTTGGGTTTGTGCTGCATGTTAACCCGGAAACCGCAGCCCCTCCTTTTACATTGCAAACCCATTTTAAATGGCCAACCCAATGGGTGCTTGATATGGGAAATGAGGGCGCTGCTGTTTGAAACCATTCCCACATGTTAAGAAGGTTAAACAAGCCAAAAGACTGTGGCTTACCATGGCTGCCTGCAAGCCGAAATCTGTTGCCTGGCACTGCGTGAGTGATCTCTCACACCAAACTGGCAGGCCCTCAATATAAGAGGAAAAATGCGACCTTGTAACGAAAGCACATGTGCTGTGTAATGTGAACAGCAAAATTTAACGTGAAAGAGTGTACCCATTATTCTCTAAAATGTGTCTTTTTTAACCACCTCTCCCTTCTCCTCCACCAGCTGCAAATGTTTCTCCTTCACAGAGGCTAGTGAAGATTAGAAAGAGAAAACGGAGGACGCAGGACGATATGTTCACGGAGCTCCAGATGTCCTCCCACGCTGACAGAGCACAGCAGAATGCGTGGAGGCAGTCAACGTCAGACTACAGAAAAGCACAATATGAACGAGAGGAGAGGTGGCGGGCTGAATCGCGGGATGAACAGAGCAAGTTGCGGGCTGAAGATGATAGGTGGCGTCAGCTTGCAGACAGAAGGCAAGAGTCGATGCTCCGGCTGCTGGAGCATCAAACTGATATGCGCCAGCATATGGTTGAGCTGCAGGAAAGGCAGCAGGAGCAGAGACCGCCGCTACAGCCCCTGTGTAACCAACAGCCCTCCTCCCCAAGTTCCATAGCCTCCTCACCCAGATGCCCAAGAACATGGTGGGGGGGCCTCCGGCCACCCAGTCACTCCACCCCAGATGATTGCCCGAGCATCAGAAGGCTGGCCTTCAATAAGAGTTAAAGTTTTAAACTGCAGTGTGTCCTTTTCCTTCCCTCCTCCCCCACCCATCCTGGGCTACCTTGGCAATTATCCCCCTAGTTGTGTGATGAATTAATAAAGAATGCATGAATGTGAAGTAACAATGACTTTATTGCCTCTGCAAGCGGTGCTCGAAGGGGGGAGGGGAGGGTGGGGTGGTTGATTTACAGGGAAGTAGAGTGAACCGGGTGGGGGGGGCGGAGGGTTCATCAAGGAGAAACAAACAGAAGTTTCACACCATAGCCTGGCCAGTCACAAAACTCGTTTTCAAAGCTTCTCTGATGCGCACCGCGCCCTGCTGTGCTCCTCTAACTGCCCTGGTGTCTGGCTGCGCGTAATCAGCGGCCAGGCGATTTGCCTCAACCTCCCACCCCGCCATAAATGTCTCCCCCTTACTCTCACAGATATTGTGGAGCGCATAGCAAGCAGCAACAACAATGGGGATATTCTTTTCGCTGAGGTCTGAGCGAGTCAGTAAGCTGCGCCAGCGCGCTTTTAAACGTCCAAATGCACATTCCACCACCATTCGGCACTTGCTCAGCCTGTAGTTGAACAGGTCCTGACTCCTGTCCAGGCTGCCTGTGTACGGCTTCATGAGCCATGGCATTAAGGGGTAGGCTGGGTCCCCAAGGATCACGATAGGCATTTCAACATCCCCAATGGTTACTTTCTGGTCCGGGAAAAAAGTCCCTTCCTCCAGCTTTCGAAACAGAGCAGAGTGCCTGAAGACGCGAGCATCATGTACCTTTCCCGGCCATCCCACGTTGATGTTGGTGAAACGTCCCTTGTGATCCACCAGGGCTTGCAGCAGCATTGAAAAGTACCCCTTGCGGTTTATGTACTCGGTGGCTTGGTGCTCCGGTGCCAAGATAGGGATATGGGTTCCGTCTATGGCCCCACCACAGTTTGGGAATCCCATTGCAGCAAAGCCATCCACTATGACCTGCACGTTTCCCAGAGTCACTACCCTTGATATCACCAGGTCTCTCATTGCTCTGGCAACTTGGATCACAGCAGCTCCCACAGCAGATTTGCCCACTCCAAATTGATTCCCGACTGACCGGTAGCTGTCTGGCGTTGCAAGCTTCCACAGGGCTATCGCCACTCGCTTCTCAACTGTGAGGGCTGCTCTCATCCTGGTATTCTGGCGCTTCAGGGCAGGGGAAAGCAAGTCACAAAGTTCCATGAAAGTGCCCTTACGCATGCGAAAGTTTCGCAGCCACTGGGAATCGTCCCACACCTGCAGCACGATGCGGTCCCACCAGTCTGTGCTTGTTTCCCGGGCCCAGAATCGGCGTTCCACGGCATGAACCTGCCTCAGTAACACCATGATTTCCACATTGCTGGGGCCTGTGCCTTGTGAGAGGTCTATGTCCATGTCAATTTCCTCATCACTCTCGTCGCCGCGCTGCAATCGCCTCCTCGGCTGGTCCTGGTTTTGCTTTGGCATGTCCTGGCTCTGCGTATACTCCAGGACAATGCGCGTGGTGTTCATAGTGCTCATAATTGCCGCGGTGATCTGAGCAGGCTCCATGATCCCAGTGCTAGCTATGGCGCCTGGTCTGAAAAAAGGCGCGAAACTAGTATCTGACGGACCAGGGGAAGGAGGGAGGGGCGAGTGACAACATGGCGTACAGGTACAGGGGATTAAAATCAACAAAGGTGGCTGGGCATCAGGGAGAAACACAAACAACTGTCACACAGAATGGCCCCCCCAAAGATTGAACTCAAAACCCTGGGTTTAGCAGGCCGTTGATTTCACGGAGGGAGGGGGAAGCTAATGAATACAGAACAAATCTATTTTTTACATCTTAAGCTGGCAGCCGACGGTGCAGCATGACTGATAGCCACTGCAGTACAATGACGATGGATACCAGTCGTAATATACCATCTTCTACCAAAAGGCAAGGGGCTGCTGCTGTGTAGCAATGCAGCCCCACGTCTGCCAGCACCCAGATCGCCCTCGGCCTCTTCTGGGTGCTTAGCAGAAAATACTGGGCGCTTGGCAGAAAATAGCATACTACGACTGATAGCCATCATCGTCAAGACAGTTCAATAGGACTGAGCATGTCTACCCAGGTGCCTCTGATCGAACCGCAATATGACGACAATGGATACCAGTCGTAATATACCATCTACTGCCAAAAGGCAAAAGGCAAGGGGCTGGTGCAATGCAGCCCTACGGCTGCCAGCCCCACAGCTACCAGTCATGCTGCACCGTCTACCGCCAAAAGGCAGTTAGCTGCTGCTGCTGTGTAGCAATGCAGTACCACGTCTGCTGGCACCCAGATGACATATGGTGACGGTGAGCTGAGCTGAGCGGGCTCCATGCTTGCCGTGGTATGTTGTCTGCACAGGTAACCCAGGTAAAAAGGCGCGAATCTATTGTCTGCCATTGCTCTGACGGAGGGGGAGGGGCCTGACGACATGTACCCAGAACCCCCCGCGACACTGTTTTGCATCATTCCGGCATTGGGATCTCAACCCATAATTCCAATGGGCGGCGGAGACTGCGGGAACTGTGGGATAGCTACCCATAGTGCAATGCTCCGGAAGTCGACGCTAGCCTCGGTACTGTGGACGCGGTCCGCCGACTAGAGCACTTAGAGCATTTTATGTGGGGACACACACAATCGGCTGTATACAACCGATTTCTATAAAACCGGCTTCTATAAATTCGACCTAATTTCGTAGTGTAGACATACCCTATGATTAAAGCCTTACTAAAATCAAGATATATCATGGCTCCTGCTTCTCTCCTAGCCCCCAGGCCAGTAACCCTGTCAACAAAGGAAATTAGGTTGGTTTGGCATGATTTTCTCTTGACAAATCCATGTTGGTTATTGCTTATAATTAGGGCGGTCAAGCAATTAAAAAAATTAATGACAATTAATCGCATGATTAATTGCACTGTTAAACAATAGAATACCATTTTTTTAAATATTTTTGGATGTTTTCTACATTTTCAAATATATTGATTTAAATATAAAGAAGTTTGTTTACATTTCCAGGAGATAATGCTGCCCGCTTCTTGCTTACAATGTCACCAGAAAGTGAGAACAGGTGTTTACTTAGAACTGATCTGGCCAGCATAACAAGATATTTACGTGCCCGATATTCCCCCCCCCCCCCCCCGGAGCACTGCTTTACTGCGTTATATTCAAATTTGTGTTATATCGGGTTGTGTTATATTGGGGTAGAGGTGTAGTTCCAAGATTGCTTCAGCTAGTTCCTTAAGTACCTGAGGATGAAATTCCTCAGGCCCTGTCAACTTGAATACATCCATCTTATCTAAACATTCTGTAACCTGTTCCTTCTCTATTTTGGCTTGTGTTCCTTCACCCTTCTTGTTAATATTATCTGATCACCACTTCCCTTTTTAGTTAAGGCAAACAAAATAGGCATGAATACCTCAGCCTTCTTGATGTCATCGGTTATTAGCTCCCTCCCCATTATGTAGAGGACATACACTTTTCTTTGTCTTTCTTTCTCTTGCTCCTAATGTATTTAAAGAACCTCCTCTTAGTGCCTTTTATGTCTCTTGCTAGGTGTAATTCATTTTGTGCTTTAGCCTTTCTGATTCTCTCTCTACACGCTTATGATATTCTTTTGTACTCCCTTGTGACAATTCATCCATGTTTGCAAAAGAGCAGGACTCCTCCCACCAAGTACAACAATAGTGATAGTCAGAGCCCACAGTGAAGCTTTGCAGACTCCACTAACAACGTTTGCTGGGAAAATGTTGTTTATAGTTTTTAAATATTGAGAGAAGTGGTATAGTAGGGAATGTTCTTTCCCTTCCCCTCTTGAGCAAAGAAGATAGGCCATTGTGGGATATACACTCTTCCCCCCACAACAGTTTAGGGTTCAAAAGATGTCCTCTCTGTCCAGAGAAAGTTGGGACCTAAACCCATTTCCCACACAGCCAGTCATGGGCTAGGAATATTTTGCACTAGAGCCTGGAGCTAAGCATCTACAGAAAAGAGTAAACTCCAGAGCCTAGACGCATGCCAACAAATGGAAACAGCCCTACTGCTCTGAGCAGTCAGCCCCTGGAGAGTGAGCAATATAATTGAGAGGCATGTGGCAGCTATTGGCCTTTCACATAAACTTGAGTGTTTTGGAGGTAATTCTAGCCTCAGCTTTGGGCTGATCCCAAAAGTTCTGAGTGGGGAGGGGAGCGAGAAAACGTGCAATATTTCAGAGAAATTTTATGTGCCTGCTATTTGTATTGGGACTGGATACAAGTAAAGCTGTACATTACTTTCACAGTATTCATCAAGTCTTATTTGGATCCAAACAGTGCAGTCCCTTAAGTCAGATATGAAATATTAATAACGACAGTGTACCTCTACATAATTCTACAGCTGCTAAAGAAAAGGGGAGTTGAGGGAGTCAGCCGAAAACCAACACAACATTTGAAGATGTAGAAAGAGGTTCATTATTTCTTTTAGAAAACTGATGTACACGTTGACAAGTCTGTTTTAATTTGCCAGAAGCTGGGAATGGGCAACAGGGGGGATGGATCACTTGATGATTACCTGTTCCATTCATTCCCTCTGGAGCACTTGACATTATCTACTGTCAGAAGACAGGATACTGGGCTAGATGAACCTTTGGTCTGACCCAGTACGGGTGTTCTTATGTATCCTAAGTGCACGTCTGCCACTGAAGCTAAGAACCCACCTATACAATAGAACAGCAACTCTAACTAGTGAAGTTTAATTTTCACATTCAACAGTAATTTCTTGTATACATGTAACAGTAATATCTTGAAGTTTAGAGTTCTAGAAGTCAGTGGAAGTTACATACCTAAAACAAGCCAACTTAGTGTTATGAAAATTCCACCTATGATTTCTGAGTAATTTGAATTGGAGCGTGTCCCCCATTGAATGTCACTGGGACTTGTGCTCTTAAGTAGGGCTGGCCAGAAGAAATTTCCATTTAATAAAAACTTGAGGTTTTGAAATGATTTCGTTCTGCGGTATAGCAAAAACAGAGTGATAGAGTGTACCCCCAGAATAGCCAAAAGCTCAGTGTTAGAGACATACATATGGGGAGTCTGAGACCCCCATTCAAGTCCTGGCTTTACCCAAGTTAGGCCCCATTTCAAGTCCTTGGTCCCCCACCTACCCACCCGGATGCCCTAACCATCAGCCTGTTGGCCATCCTGGGGTATGTCTCTCCGGTTTTGAGAAGAAATTCCTTCTGGACCTGGGAATTCCTCCCAATGAGTGTTTATTGAAACCAATACTTTTCTAATGAATCATTTTCCAAATTAAAAAAAGTCAATCCTGACTAGCTTTATGCATATATCAAAACTTTTCAAATCCGCACCCATCCCACACTTTGCAAACTTCCTGCTGATCTCACACCCTAATATGGATTTAATGTAAAACTTTTTTGCATTTAAATATTCAGGGAAAGGGACATTTAAAACAAGACAGATACTAAACACTGAGGTGTTCTCATCCATTCACATCCCATATTCTACCCTAGTTAAAAACAGGCATTGGAAACAAGAGAAAGCATTTGTAGGACACTTTGTACCTGAAGACTTTAAAACATCTACATCTTTAAAAATATGAATTCTCTTTCATGGAGGCTTTTTTCCTCAAAGACGTTTTAGTAGTAATTTCATGTTTCTGGCTTGAGCTGTTTTGTCAGATAAAGTTTCAACTATATTTTGTTTTGGGTAGAGAGGGTTGGGAATGGAGCTAAGAAAGTATGTAGCACAATTTGGGATGGATTACACACTAGGAAGTAGTTCTTCATTCACAATACTGTACTTCAGCATTAAACTTAAACCAGCATTTGGGATAACAACATCTCAAAAATATTTCCACAAGATGTATGATAATTTTACAAGAAAAATATGCTCTCATTAAAACCATCTGTCCTTCCCTTCTGCATGTTTAAGACCAATTGCTAGGAAAACAGATGGAAGTAAAATGTATACCATCCTTTCCACCTGCAGTACAATTTCAAGTCTATTACAGAACATGTCAGTACTGATTGAATTACTTAGCCAGGTACAGATTATTAACTACAGCAATTAACAATTGGTCTGGTTTCCTATTTTGATAGAGTTGGTTTGCTCATCCTTAGCTTTAATTAGTACATTTAAGAATATGCTTTCAGGTTAGTGAGAACATTTCCTTTTTTGTTAAGCAAAGGCAGGCCATGTCACTACTGGGATGGAAAAATCCACAAGCCTTCAGGAAGTGATGTCAATCAAGTGGATGGCTGTTACCAATAATCTGGTGCTCTGATATTGTGCTTGTGGGCACATAATAGGTCATTTAAGGGTTATGTATAGGGAACATCTTTTCACACAACTATGCTCTCTAAATTCTGGTTTAAATTGTCTCCATGAAGTTTCAATTTTTTTGTTCCTTTCTAATGGATAAGGTAATCTGTTCTAGAATTGAACAGAGTCAAATGCCAGAGATAGAAAAATTCTACTAAGTCAAGTAATCAGTCTTCCTGCCACTGCAAAATTATTCCCCATTTACTAATGATATAGCCAATCACTAATCCACAATTGATAACATTTAAGGAATCTCAGCACTAAAAGAGTTTGAGATAGAAGAGATGAGAGTAAAACTGGAATTGCTTTCAGCATTAGCTGTAGGGTTGCTACTGGGAAGAACATACCTCTAACCCCCAATTATAGTTGAACTATTTCAGTCTTTTGTAAATTTAAGGCTTTCAAATTGATGCACTGTGTGCTTCAAATATAAGTGTACAAACAGATTGCACTCACAAAATATTTTAATTGACACACATAAGGGACATTAAAGAATTACAATGATTGTCTGAAACCGCTGCTGTATGTACAGAAACAAAGATGACAAACACCAAGAGAAAATCCAGGACTTTTTTGGCAACTTTATTTTGCATAGTTTAGAAAATATTAAGACAACTGAAAAGCTAATCACATCTTTAACAAGTCTAACTTTGCAAATTTTTAGTACTATTGCTCTATCTAACCCTTCCTCTGGTTCAATTTCTAGTTCAAATTTATCCTTTGCTAGAAAAAAAATGATGCTAGAAAAATCCAATTTCAGGAGTGAAAGGATTAATTTCAGCCTTACTGCAGTTCTGAGTACAGAACCTATTACAAGTAGCTGGACCAAAATAAGTTTTGTATTATCTTGCAGTTAGTCAATTTAGAGAGCTATATTTGCTTATGTAAACAATACTGTACATTATTAACTAAAAGACTTCAAGGCTTCTTTTCATTATGCAATCCTTATTTAAGGAAACAGCTACAAGACTCTCACTAGTATGCACTACCGATAAGGATTCTTGCAATTTTTCATTGTCACCACTTCCCATTTTCACTTTGGAAAAATCAGTACCATTGGATGACACTAGTTAGTGTTGCAGTTCCTGAAATCCACTGCCCTATAGGCAGTTCCCCTGTATAGTCAATGATTGTTTGGGTGGATATTCTAGTTTTATGGAAACTGTGCTGCCTTTCAATGAAACCAAAATGTCAAGATATTAAACATCTTGAAAGAAACTAGTAGTATAGCCACAGAATGCAAGAGGTCACTGAGCGTCAGTGTGAATTACTGAAAAGCAATCAAAGTCAATTTCAAAATACAAGAAATAATATACTTACACCTAAGTCACGTTTGAGAATTACTACAACTTGTGTTTCTGTTCCATTATTATAGCTAATGAAAATCTGAATATTGCAAACAAAATCTGAGTCAGAAATACTGGTTTAAAGTTGGTGGTTCTACAAATGTTGAAGCTGATTCAGTGAACCAGAGTTTGTCAGTGCTGAAAACACTTCTTGCTTTTGATAATTAAAGAAACAAATTTACATCCATTATAATTTGTTTACATTCTATTGGCATTCTTGACTAATGACCGGGGGGGGGAGGTTTCGTTTGTTTTTTTAAAGTATTTAGGCACCTAGATGCTTCTGTAAATTCCATTAAGCACCTATCTGCATCTTAAGGCACCTAAATACCTTTAAAAATCTGGCCCTTAATCCACTTCATTGTTAGCTGTCCAAAAGATGGATTTCTTATCTTCAAAAGGACCTGTCATTTCTTACTTAAGGCAATAAAATAGTTTTTTCCTGTAAGACAAACAGACCCAAAAAATTACTTCAAAGTTTGAAATGTCATTTAAATTACACATAGCAAGTTAAATCTCATTGAAGCGTAATAAAAAGTATTCATAATGAGATATGTATACTAAACATGTAAGATTGTAAGAGATTATAACAAGAATTACAGGTTAATTAAATGCCTCAAATTGTGGCCTAAATTTTTAAAAGCAACTTGTCATTGTAAACCCAATCTGAGGTACCTTAATGGAACACTATTATCAAGGAGTGCCAAGCACTCACCCTCTAAAAATAAGGACTCTTTAAAAAGACATCATCAAGATGAAGACTCAAAAATTACTAGTCACTTGAAAATTTAGACCAGTATTCAACACTACTTGAGGATCCTATATTTAGAACATTTCCAAACTGCTACCTCAGAAGGTGCTTACCATGCATTACTGATGCATGAAAGCCAGTAAATGGTAGAACCCAGAGGCACTGACTTCCTGTTCCCAGGGGAGTGCTCAACCCCTGTTCTGCCTCAGGCCCCACCCCCCACTCCACCCCTTCCTCCAAACCCCCTTTCTGCCCCCTCCCCCAGCACCTCCTGCATGCCGCTGAACAGCTGATCGCAGCGGGCAGGAGAAGCTGGGAGGGAGGGGAAGGAGCTGATCAGCGGGGCCCGCCAGGGGCAGGAAGACTGGGGGGGGGAGGGGAGAGGAATGAAAAGGAGCTGATCCAAGGGGCTGCTGAGCACTCACAATCTTTTTCCCCATGGGCGCTCCAGACCCAGAGCATCCACGGAGTCGGCGCCTATGGTAGAACCAATAGATCTGTTTTGAGCAAATAAAAAAAATGCTACTAGGAAATAGTTCCCATCAAGGACAATACGCTGAAATAAATCCACAGACAAAAGCGCTACTGGCAAAGCTCCAGAAATACAAGACTGAGTAAAACTTGCTACCAATACAGACAGCAAGATAGTATTATAAAGAGGGACTTTAACAGAGATAGGAATAGTGATTTATAAAAGGAATAAGACACCACAACAACTAAGAGTACAGCAGGTAGTCTTGGAAATGAATGGCAAGGAAAAGGAACATGAGAATTGGGTTCAGTTCAGAGACTGGTTAATAATGAAACTGAACTACGATCTCAGCATTGGCATAGCAGTCAGACACAGAAAATTCCATGACTGCCCACCTAGAATAATCATAGAGAACTTGTGAGACTAGCTAATTCTGCCAATAGGTCTCTAACTAAGCAAGCTTAGTGATCCTGAAGGTTAAAATCTGATATTGAAATATATTTCCAAATGAGTTGCTGTTTCTTGTCGTATCAATGGTAGAGGGGAAAAAAACAAGTTATATGTAGAGGGTTTCAGTCCAGTCCAGGTAACAGCCAGACTTCAAAAGTCAGCTTGTGAAGTAGTCTTACTGAAATGAACTTTGCAGAAGGAAGAATGAATATCTGTAGCACATCTGGCAAGTGTGTGAAGTCATGACATCACCACTCGAAGTCTGGCATATACACCACCACCTACTCTTGCATTGTTTCATAAAACCTCCTGTTGAAGTAGACGGAAAATCTTCAGACACATGCTATAAGCATTTACACTTGAGACAGCTGCTATCATTGACAAAAGATGCCCTTGAGTTTAGGGTAACATCCCCACTAATAAGGGTCAGTAATATCCCTGTTACTAAAGTGGAACAGAATCAGAACACCCTCACAGCTTTTCATCCATATGTTAAAACTGGTACTTTCCCATACAAGAATCGTAGTGGATCTATACAATTAACATAGCCGAGAAAGCGGTAGGTAAAGGTTTCTATCACTTTTCAGGAGTCCCTTTTAAGATTTAAGTACTCTTATTTCTAATGAAAATGAAGAATTACACTGAGTACTTTAGATTACAAACAATACTAAAGGCCTTCAAGATGTGTTCAGCACATGCAAACCTAAATCAAGTTGATCCGTAAGCAGTCTCCTTTCCACCTTCCATCTCCATTGTTTGCACTATTGTGCATTGTTCCACAGCTAAACTTAGGCCCGATGATGCAAGGAGCTCTGTACCGGCAGATCCCGCACATCCTGGTGGATCCTACTGACTTCAATAGAGCTTCTTGCTAGGGTACATGCTTCATACAGAGCTCCCTGAAGGATCATCGTCTTTAGGTACGTCAGCAATTTGGACAGCTTTTTATATAGTTCGCCTGGTACTGTGTATTAGCAAAATTTTTTGGCAAGACACTAAACTATGGAGTGTTTAAACAAGTAGGCACACAAAGTTTGTTTTACTTTTGGAAACAAGATTACATTATTTTTCTAAGCAATCTGGTAATCCATGATCATTTGAGGAATGTTAAGTTAATTTACTCAGCAGAAAATACTACAGTTAAATTTGAAGCAGTTTTTGCAATAACTTATACCTGTTAACTTTAAAAGATGCAGGCAAAGAACTTTGTTCTGTCCAAAATGGACAAAATCTTTGAGCAAACTTCCACTAGTCAAGGGTGGCTGAAAATAGTTAGAATTCTATTCCAAAGACAGATAGCTGTAGCAGACCACGACTCTTGAATACAGGCTCCCAAAAGGAGTCTTCCATGTTCGAGTCTGAGCAGCTTGCTCCAGTAGAATGTACCGCACGCTATCCTGAAGTAAAAAACACAGTGCCACTGATGTTCAATTATTTTCTAATAAGAAGCTGGAAATGTATTTCCCCATTGTGTGTGTAGTTTAAAGAGATTTAGAGCCAACAACTGAAGGGATGTGAGTAAGTGATACGTCACAGCTAAATATACGTTGACCAAAAATGGCTATAGGTAAATAGTCTCCTCCTGAAAGAAATTCTGAGAGAAATCTCTACTCGTAGACTAGAAAGTTCCAGGGATCAGTCTGCAATTAAGTAGCGTCACAAAATTATCAATGAAAAAAACAAACCAGTTGCAGTAGAGAGGAATCAATATTTACTTTTTCAAGGTGCATAAGTCTTGTTTTTAAAATAGAGGAATAACAAAACTTAAATATAGAAACCACAGGTGCTGACTTATTTTTCCTGCGGGGTGCTCCAACCCTGCTCCACCGAGGCCCCGCCCCCACTCCACCCCTTGCCAAGGCCCTGCCCTCGGCTCCACCTCTTCCCGCCTCTCCGCCCCCTCCCCCAAGACCCCCCACCTACTGCTCTCCACCCTCCCACGAGCACCTCCCGCCAGCTGCCAAACAGCTGATCAGTGGCCAGCCCCGGGGCCCCCCAAACAGCTGTGGCTTGTGGGTGCTGAGCACTCCCCTCCCCCCCCCCATCAGTGATTGAGCCCCGGAGCACCCACGGAGTTAGCGCCTATGATAGAAACTTAAGAGAAACCATTCAGAAATAAACCAGGGGACTAGATTGTTGGACTCCCCTGCCCTGGGTGCAGGTTCTCCAACACCAACAAATGAAGCCTTAAACTTGTCTTCAAGACAAAAAGTAAGTACATAAAAGTGTACATGGAACTCATCGCTGTTCTATAAGTCTCCTGACCAGAAGCAGACCAGAGATTGGCTGCAGAAGCAGGCATTCCTTCTGATTAGATAAGCAGTGAAGTTGCAGTCTACTAGGTTGTAGCAAAAAGAAATGCATGTAGTCATTTAGACATTGTTTTCTTGGATACAAAGCCCAGCCCACTGGATACGGATTTCAGAAGAAAAATTCCAAGTGGATCTCCTGGAGATAGGCATGTGAACCAAGTAAAATAAAAGACCGAGTTCTATAACCTGTGAAGAAATTCAAAGATGTCTCCATATCCCTGAGGAATTTTGTTTAAATCGTCACTACGGTAAACAGCAGTAGTCACCACCACCAGAAAGTGTCCCTGTGAGAGATCTGAGCTCACAAAAAGAGGAGGACCCTCCCATCAGTCTGTCAGGATTACAATGCTCGTAAAATAGGGCTTTAATGCTTCAAATCCTGCAAAAACCCAGGTGTTGATGAGAAACTGGTCTACCTTAAATAGGTCAAAAAACTTTTAAGGAGGGTCTTATATACACCTCTACCCCAATACAACACTGTCCTCGGGAGCCAAAAAAATCTTACCGCGTTATAGATGAAACCGCGTTATATCGAACTTGCTTTGCTGCGCCGGAGTGCGCAGCCCCTCCCCCCCGGAGCACTGCTTTACCGAGTTATATTCGAATGTGTGTTATATCGGGTCACGTTATATCAAGGTAGAGGTGTACTTGGTTACAAGAGAAAGACAAGCAGTTTGCTTGTAAATGGATGGAGAATATTCTTGCAGAACACAGCCTGCTGTACAGTGCTGGGAAACTCATGCCAAGAAACTTGACAGAATTTTCACCCCTGATTACCAGCAAGCTTCACAAGCTTTATTCTCTAGAGACATTAGCAGAAAGAGGGATCCTAGGCTTGTTGACAGAAGTGCCCTGATTCTGGAGTGATATGGGCAAAACTCAGTTCACTAACACAACATCCCACAGACAGAGCTGCAAGATTCTAATGCACCTCCAGATGAGGGCTCACAGCCAAATGTGTCTGGTTGCAGCTTATCTCACAGTCACATCAATAAAGGCAGCATTAGCTTGATCCTAGGCTGTCTCCATATAGAGAAAGTTCCTAAAAGTAACCAGTCTCTTCAAGGACAGAAGAGGCATATGCAGGCCTTCTTCCACAACTTGGATTTATGTTCTCACAAAAATGAAAGCTCTCAGTACAGCATTGCAGATAGATTTTCTTAGAGGCAAATCCAGAAGTATGCAATCAGGTGATGTTGAACTGTGTCCGGAGAAGTCCAGCTATAGAAACCTCCACCACCAAATACCAGAAAAAACTCCAAGAAGCCAGTATTAAGAGCTTGGGTCCCGGAGTTTATCAGTCTGTGTCTTGACAGTATGCAGAAATTGTTGCCTGTTCTTTGCTGACTGGAAGATGATTGGTACTTGCATCTGAACCACAAGAGAAGTCATCTCCACATTCTTAAAAAATACCCCATTGTAGTACTGGATGGTTTCTTAAATAGAATGGCCACAGCATTCTCTAGGAAGGATGTGAAAAATCCATTCCTCCTCTGTTGTAGCACAAATTCATTTGGCATCCAGAGAGTTTCCCCAGCTCCTGGTGTCAAGGTGGCACTCCCTGCTGTCCTGCTCACCATCCACTTCTTCCCCAACAGGCACAGAATGAGCTGAATTTATGCAGGAATACTGACCATCAGAGCAGAGCAGGTGTTAATTCATGGATTTAATGCAAAGGGAATGCGTACTTGCTCTACACTCCAACAAGGTGGTATATTAAGGCACTTAAGGCTATGTCAGCGCTAGGTATTATTACTATTAATATTATTATTTAAAGGTGTTGGATACCTTGAGAAAGATGGTCTATCCTGATTTGTACAAGACTTTCTTCTTGAATGCCATTTATACCAGTTTAAGGTGGCGTTTTTACAAGGTATCTGAGGATACCAAGAAAAAGTTTGGGTTCTTAAACCCTGGACTCATTCTCACAAAAACATGGCCAATTCATTGTTTGTAAACGGGGAAAGCGTTTGTAATGGAAAGTTTGCTGCAGGCCAAAAATGGAGAGAGAGAAATATTCAGTACGAGTAAATAATGACTACAGAAAAATATTTGAGGATTTGGGAGCTGAGAAATCCCCAAATCACAACACTTTTAGATCAAACCTGGGTCATGCAAGTTTAAGACTGACTTTTTATTTATTTATTTTTTAAAGTTGCCAACAGCAAGAAGAGATTAGGTAAAGTATACCACGCCAAACTGAAGACATATTTGATAGCTATTAAGAAGGAAAGCTGAAGAAGCCGAGCACGGTACAGTTAAACAAGGTTAAGACCTCAGCCATTGTTAAGAGGCAACAAAGGAACTGACAGCTGGAAGCACTATGGAGCACCATAGTTATTCTGTCATAATAAAATGCCAATCCAACTGGGGACTCAAGGTGCTACAGTAATAATGTTATAACTGCATCATGTACCTCTGCAAACAGATTTTTTAAAAAGTTAAACTTTGCTCAATCAACACTGACAGTTGGCAACCTGCAAGACTGCTTTTCACTGCTTGGTTTAAATTGCAAGAATACACTTACTGGTTTTTCAAGTACAATAGGATGATCAGGAAGAAATTCCGGCTTCTTTTGAGAGAGTGAAACACTTGAAAGCTTTAAGAGGAAATCTCTGCTGTATTTAATTCTTTCTGCAAACACAGGATTATACACAAACAGATTACTATAAAGTTATTTGTTAAACAGTGATATTTGCAAAGCAGCTTAAATGCTGGCATTTCCCAATTTTGGAGTGCTTGACTTTTCTAAGAGCTTTTTGTGTGAAAAGGGTGCACCTTGTGTGCATGTGCAATATACACCTACTCTTAAAAGAGTGATTTTGGAAGGACTAGCTGCTTCAGGTCATTACTAGTGAACTACAAAGTATTTCATGTATAGATCACCAGTTTGAATCCAATACCGCTCAGGAGAGATTGAAGTTACTGCTAAAAATGGATGTTTCAGAGTTCCTATACAAAATGAATTTGGTGGATCTCAGTTCCAGATCTTACACCACAAACTCCCATAATTTGCACTAACTAGCATATTGTGCAGAGACACCCAGAACTAGCCATGGAGACTGATTTACCTGTTAACGCTAAGGGAAATTCCTCCAGATCAGTGTTAAGACATGCTCTCAGGGCAGTATGTGTAGTAAGCTTTCCCTGCAGATAAACTGAAGATTTACATTCACCAGGGCAACCAAGCTGATGCCTTAAACCAGCATGAACTTAAGAGATGAACTTACATGCAACCTTGCAAACGGGTAAGTGTAATGAGCTAGCTCACAAAACTTCACATGAGTGTAATGCATGAAGCTGAACAAATATTGATAGCTATGCTTAGGGCTTGTCTAACTGGGATTTTGTTTTGTACTGTTATGGCCACACTAAATTGCACTGGTGTAAACTTACCACATCTGTGCTAGTCAGCTATTGCACCAATGCAGCTATATCAATCTAGCTATACCATACAAGCCCTGAAACCCAAACATGCCTCCCAATGGAGTTTTTCTGCAGTTATGGCAAGGTCAGATGACACTACCAGAGTTTTAAGTTTGCTGTACTACTTCTACACCAAAGTAGCAAGGTTCCAAAAGCCTGGCTCCTTCACATAGCCCAATCCACATATGGGAGGAAAGCATCACCTCTAAGCAAAGACTGATATCTGGAACAAGCATATGTACCTTTTCAGAGTTCATATTTTCCGTTACCTTGGAAGCTGGTAATTCAAACATTGATCTACATATAAACAAATACTCCTGAGGGCATTCTGCGCCAAAAAATAAAAATTCTGCGCACAATATTTTAAAATTCTGCAAATTTTGTCAAATAAATGTGGAGGCTCCAGCATAGCATTGGAGAGCACAGGCCACTGGCTGCACCGAGGTAGGAGATCACTGTGCAGCTCCCCCCGGGACACGGACTCAGCGGTGAGGCTGCACCCAACCCAACACAGCGCAAGGACCAGGCCTGCCCCAATAATACCCCAGGGCTCTGCCCCTCCATGCCAGGTAGGAGCCAAGTGTGGAGGGGCTTAGTGTGGGGGGATCCAGGCGTGGGTTGAGAGAGTTCTGTGTGGGGCAATCTGGGTGCAGGCGGCTCAATGGGAGATCCGGGTGCAGGGGGGAGGAATCAGGATGCACAGGGTCTTGTTAGGGGCTACTGGGTGCAACAATAATGGGACTCTTCAGGGGGGTCCAGGTGAAGGTGGTTGAGACTCAGTGGGGTGGGGATCCAGGTGCAGCTGGCTGGGGCTCGGTGGGGTGGGGATCTGGGTGGCTCATCGGGGGAGGGGGGGGAGTTTGAGTGTGTGTGGGGGTAAGGCTCGGCAGGAGGGTCTGGGTATGAGGGAGTCTGGATGCACAGCGGTTGGGCAGATGGGAGAGCAGCTCCCTGTACAGGGATCCCTCCCCCTGCAACTGAGGAGCGATGGGTGCAGGAAGCAGGAGAGTTTGCACAGCTTCCTGCAGCTGGAGGGGAAATCTGGGGGTGGGTCTGACTTAGCCCCGGATGCCATGCAGGGAAAGAGGAAGTCCTATCCTCCCCAGCCCAGCCGGGACTAGTAGCTGAGCCTGGCGCAGGGTAGGAGCCACCAGCCAGGTCTTCCCCAGTGCCACCCCCTGCCCCACGGTGATTTACCTCTCCGCTGGCTGCCCTGGGCACCCGAAACATGCTGCTGGAGAGGGTCGCATGACCGCTCTTGTGGCTTCCCTTTGCTTCCCCGTCAGAAAGTCATTTTTCTGAAGGGAAGCAAAGAAATCTGCGGGGGACATAAATTCTGTTCATGTGCAGTGGCGCAGAATTCCCCCAAGACTAAAACAAAGCTTACCTTTCTTGGTTTCAGACTTCTGGCACTCTGGTTGACTAGGGATCACAGTTTGATTTAAGACCTGCATTCCAGTACCCTCATACCACTAAAACATGAAGAGAAGAACATGCAATTTATTCAAGTTTCATAAGCGTTTCCAAAAATGCATCATCAAATCCAGGAATTTCCTTCTGACAAACTGAAATGAAAAAAAAAATAGCAAAGTTATATTGTTTCAAGTAAATCTGCAGTGATTAGTTTCAATACAATAGTCAAGTTGGCTTTTATGGTTATGAAGGTCATGGACAATCCACAGCACGGTGTAATTCTGGAATTTGTTCCCTTGTCAGTAAGGTAGGTTTTTGGGGGATGGGTTTTCTTCCCTCCAGGGTACACTCCCTGCTAGTGTAACCCACAAATCTCCTGGGTGTGGTGTTTTATCCCATCTACTGGCACCGAGACCACAAGACAGAGACAGAGACACAGAATGAGTCGGCTCTACATCCTTAGCTAAGAGCCAGTTGGCTTTTAGCTCGTGCTGTAGAGGTTCATGCACTAAGCTCTAGAGGTCCCAGATTCGATCCTGCCCGCTGACGACCGGGATCTGTTGGCATTACACTAGTTCTTCACAGCCAACACATTTAAGAGAAAACTGGCTTCTTCTAATCATTGTTCATTTTTAACTCAGTTTCAGTCAGTGACACCTATGCAGGACTCATGAAGATACTATAGGCACAGTTTGAAAGACAGGGTTGCACAGATGAAACTGAGGCAGTGTCTACTCTGGCCTATAATTCATAACTGGCACAGCTCCACCATTGCTGCCAGTAGTGGAAGCTATAGCATAGAAATAACTGAGCAGGAGCTGCACTGCTGGAGAAGTACAGCTATGAAGTAGACTAGCCTCAAGAACCTGTAGAACTTTTACTATTAGTGTTAGTGAATATACATAACAACTAGAGGCCTACCAAATTCACAGTCCATTTTGGCATGTAGGATTTAAAAAAAAATATCAAATTTCATGATTTCAGTCCTTTAAATCTGCAATTTCACAGTGTTGTAATTGTAGGGGTCCTGACCCAAAAAGGAGTTGTGTGTGTGTGGGGGGGGGGGGTTGCAAAGTAATTGTAGGTGGGGTTGTGGTACTGCTACCCTCACTTCTGTGCTACTGCGGGTGGTGGCACTGCCTTCACGGCTGGGCAGCCAGAGAGCAATGGCTGTTGGCTGGAAGCCCAGCTCTGAAGGCAGAGCTGCTGGCAGCAGCAGCGCAGAAGTAAGGATGGCATGGTATGGTATTGTCACCCTTACTTCTGCACTGCTGCCTGCAGAGCTGGGCCCTAGCATGGTATGGTATTGCAACCCTTACTTCTGCACGGCTGCTAGCGGGGTGCTGCCTTCAGAGCCGGTCAACAGCCGCCCTCTCTTGCCGCCCAGCTCTGAAGGCAGCGCAGAAGTAAGGGTGGCAATACCGGGACACACACCCCCCAAATAACCTTGCAACCCCCTGAAACTCCCTTTTGGGTCAGGACCCCCAATTTGAGAAACACTGGTCTCCCCTGTTAAATCTGTATAGTACAGGATAAAAGCACACAAAAGACCAGATTTCATGCGGAGAGACCAGATTTCATGGTCCATAGTGCGTTTTTCATGGCCATGAATTTGGTAGGGCCCTAACAATAACATAAAGCAGCTTTATTCTGCTCCCACACTGGAATTTACAGAACTGGAAGTTAGAAGAAACATTTCCTTGGAAACTGAGCACATTTGAGACAGCAATCTTTTAAACACAAAGATGGAACCCTCTGGTGCCATTTTAGAATTACTTTTCAGGTAAGAACCACAATTAGCAGCATTTTTCAGCAGGGCAGTTAAGTGTTATTTCTGTGGGGTGGAAGGTAGGGGGAAAAGAGGATGAGGAGAGAAGGAAAGTCTTTTTTCTAAAGGAGAGGATGGAAAGTCTTATGTTTAAATCTAAACCACCGAGACATGGTCTTAAGTCTTCCCTCCTAGCAAGGATCTCTGTAACCAGAATACCAACCCCAGAACTTAACAGTCTAAGCCTGGGTATCTTCATCTGCAACATCCTTGGAATGCATGTGTGTAGGAGACTACCCCACCCTCCAATAAATTGCTGGATCTCAGCCCCCTCCCCGCCAGTGGCTTTGCAATTTGGCTGAGGGCCTTTTGCTTCATTCTGAGTGGCATTTGCAAAGAACAGTCATTTTTTTTGCATCTGCCTTTACTTTAGAAGGCGCACTGCTGCTGCCTGTACAGTCTTCTGCCTTATTATGGTGACTATCTAACCCTGCTACAGAGTTGCAGTAGCCTAGCCTGAAGATGCATTATCTAGACTACCCTAGCCTGAAGTAGTATTATCTAGACCACATGTGGAACATCAACATTCTGCCATAAAAGTTCTTAATGCAGAGTTAAAGTTTCTGAAATCTCAGTTATTAATGTTCCAATTCTAACTTAAACAGATGGTGTATTCTTCAAAGGGAATCATTCCAGAAATGGGGGCTGTAATTCATTATCACTATAGACAAGCTGCAGATGGGTAGCTTTTGCAGCCTTATGGATCTACCCTACAGAATTCCTCCTATAAAGAGTGTTGAGGCCCAGATATTGGGGTATATTGTGATTGTGCTACACACTAGATTCTGGCCCTAAAGCCAGCATAAGTATCTACTGAAAGGCCTCCTTGTTTAGAGAATCATCCTGTGGCATAGAAGCTCCTATGATGCAAATGTAGTGAAAAGTAGCCAGAGCACAGGGGGCAAGATCAGTGTGTCCATACTCCTTGATGATCCTTAGGACTGTTGGCAGGCATTATAACTGGGAGCAGCCTTCTGGCTACACCATTTTAAGCAAGAGGATGGGACAGGACACAGCCAAGCGACGTTCCATGAGTGCAGAGGCTACTCTGGCACCCACCTCTATAAGCCACACTATGTGGTCCTTGGCTATAGCCAAACATCTAGATTGATAGAAAGTTCCAGGAGGTCATAGTTTGTCTCGAATACTGCCAACAAGACTAGAATAGAATGTGCAAGAGAAGAAGTTTCTTGCTTGTATTTGTTTGTCCAAAACTATACACTGTGATGGACCCATGCATCGTGACATGTATCACTATATGTGATCAAGGCTGAACATTCTAAAGCAGTTGATTCCTCCAACTCAGAAAATAGAATGTGGGCTCTTTTAGTGTTTAATTATCCGTTTATTTCGCAGAAACAGGTGAAGATATTGTAGTGTTTACAATCAACCTTGTACAAATAAAAATTAGAAAGATAAACAATCTTCTAACTCAGAGGGCAAAAAAGGTCAGATGGCCACTCATCTTTTCTACCAAGTATCTTCAGATAACAGCAATTATGTGAATGATCCTCACCAGCATGGCTAAGTAAAGTCCATTAAAAAGCCATTTTTGGTTGAAGAACTAGGTAAGAACACTGACTTCTAATACAGCGGATTTAGGGTATGTCTACACTACGAAATTAGGTCGTATTTATAGAAGTCGATTTTTTAGGAAGCGATTTTATACAGTCAATTGTGTGTGTCCCCACTAAGCGCATTAAGTCGGCAGAGTGCATCCACAGTACCAAGGCTAGCGTCGACTTTCGGAGCGTTGCACTGTGAGTAGCTATCCCACAGTTCCCGCAGTCTCCGCCGCCCACTGGAATTCTGGGTTGAGCTCCCAATGCCTGATGGGGCAAAAACATTGTCGTGGGTGGTTTTGGGTACACGTCATCAGTCACCCCTCCCTCTTTGAAAGCAACGGCAGACAATTGTTTTGCGCCTTTTTTCCATGCGGACACCATACTGATTTCAGTAGATGGTGCAGTAGGACTGCTAACCGTCGTCATCGAACGACCGCTTCCGCTACCACTCTGCTCTCCTGCTCTAGCTGCAGACGGTGCAATAGGTCAGAAAACCTGGCATTCCGACCACTGCATCCACTGCCACTCTGCTCTCCTGGTGATCTCGCAGGTCCTCTACATGACCGTCGTCATCCGCCGCTTCTGCTGCAACTCTGCTCTCCTGTTCTTGTCTCGCCATACCACGGCAGGCGTGCAGCCCGCTCAGCTGTTGTGTCCTGGCAGCAGATGGTGCAGTAGGTCTGCAAAACTGGTCATCCAACCACTGCTTCCCCTGCAACTCTGCTCTCCTGCAGACGCCATACCATGGCAAGCATGGAGCCCGCTCAGATCACTGCAGCAGTTATGAGCATTGTAAACACCTCGCGCATTATCCTGCAGTATATGCAAAACCAGAACCTGCAAAAGCAGGCGAGGAGGCGATGGCAGCGCGGTGACTAGAGTGATGAGGACATGGACACACACTTCTCTCAAAGCACGGGCCCTGGCAATTTGGACATCATGGTGGTAATGGGGCAGGTTCATGCCGTGGAACGCCGACTCTGGGCCCGGGAAACAAGCACAGACTGGTGGGACCGCATAGTGTTGCGGGTCTGGCTTGATTCCCAGTGGCTGCGAAACTTTGGCATGTGTAAGGGCACTTTCATGGAACTTTGTGACTTGCTTTCCCCTGCCCTGAAGCGCAATAATACCAAGATGAGAGCAGCCCTCACAGTTGAGAAGCGAGTGGCGATAGCCCTCTGGAAGCCTGCAACGCCAGACAGCTACCAGTCAGTCGGGAATCAATTTGGAGTAGGCAAATCTACTGTGATCCAAGTAGCCAACGCAATCACTGAGCTGCTGCTATCAAGGGTAGTGACTCTGAGAAATGTGCAGGTCATAGTGGATGGCTTTGCTGCAATGGGATTCCCTAACTGTGGTGGGGCGATAGACAGAACGCATATCCCTATCTTGGGACTGGACCACCAAGACAGCCAGTACATAAACCGAAAGGGGTACTTTTCAATGGTGCTGCAAGCACTGGTGGATCACAAGGGACATTTCACCAACATCAACGTGGGATGGCCGGGAAAGGTACATGACGCTCACATCTTCAGTAACTCTGGCCCGTCTGAACAGCTGCAGCAAGGAACTTACTTTCCAGACCAGAAAATAACCGTTGGGGATGTTGAAATGCCTATAGTTATCCTTGGGGACCCAGCCTACCCCTTAATGCCATGGCTCAGAAGCTCCTGACTACTGTCCAGGGTGCCTGAAGCTATACACAGGCACCCTGGACAGTAGTCAGGAGCTGTTCAACTATAGGCTGACCAAGTGCAGAATGGTGGTAGAATGTGCATTTGGATGTTTAAAAGCACGCTGGCGCAGTTTACTGACTCGGTTAGACCTCAGCGAAACCAATATTCCCATTGTTATTGCTGCTTGCTGTGTGCTCCACAATATCTGTGAGACTAAGGGGGAGATGTTTATGGCGGGGTGGGAGGTTGAGGCAAATCACCCGGCCACTGATTACGTGCAGCCAGACACCAGGGCGATTAGAAGAGCACAGCAGGGCACGCTGCGGATCAGAGAAGCTTTGAAAACCAGTTTCATGACTGGCCAGGCTTCGGTGTGACAGTTCTGTTTGTTTCTCCTCAATGAAAACTCTCCCCCTTGGTTCACTCTACTTCCCTGTAAACCAACTGCCCTCCCCTCCGCCCCCCCCTTCGATCACCGCTTGCAGAGGCAATAAAGTCACTGTTGTTTCAAATTCATGCATTCTTTATTAATTCGTCACACAAATAGGGGGGATAACTGCCAAGGTAGCCCGGGAGGGGGTGGGGTAGGAGGGAAGCACCGGATGGGGTGGTGGAGGAGGGGAGGAGGAAAGGACAAGGCGACACTGCACTTCAAAACTTATTGAATGCCAGCCTTCTGTTGCTTGGGCAGTCCTCTGGGGTGGAGTAGTTGGGTGCCCGGAGGTCTCCGCCCCCCGCGTTCTTGGGCGTCTGGGTGAGAAGGCTATGGAACTTGAGGAGGAGAGCGGTTGGTTACACAGGGGCTGCAGCAGCGGTCTGTGCTCCTGCTGCCTATCCTGCACCTCAACCAGACGCCGAAGCATATCAGTTTGATCCTCCAGTAGCCTCAGCATTGCATCCTGCCTCCTCTCATCATGCTGCTGCCACCTATCCTCTTCCTCCAGCCATCTATCCTCTCGCGCATCCCTCCTGTCCTCATGTTCATTTTGTGCTTTCCTGGACTCTGACATTGTCTGCCTCCACGCATTCTGCTGGGCTCTTTTAGTGCTGGAGGACTGCATGAGCTCAGAGAACATTTCATCACAAGTGCGTTTTTTTCGCCTTCTTATCTGCGCTAGCCTCTGGGACGGAGATGATAGGGGGAGCGTTGAAACATTTGCAGCTGCAGTAGGAAAAAAAAGGAGAGTAGTATTTAAAGACATTTTAGAGAACAATGGGTAGACTCTGACAGTAAACCAAGCTGTTAACATTACATAGCACATGTGCTTTCTTTACAAGGTCGCATTTTGCCTCTTATATTGAGGGCCTGCCAGTTTGGTGTGAGAGATCATACACGCAGAGCCAGGCAACAGAATTCGGCTTGCAGGCAGCCATGGTAAGCCACAGTCTTTTGGCTTCTTTAACCTTCATAACATGTGGGGATGGTTTCAAACAGCAGCGCCCTCATTTCCCATACCAAGCACCCATTGGGTTGGCCGTTTAAAATGGGTTGGCCATTTAAAAGGAGGGGCTGTGTTTTTCGGGTTAACATGCAGCACAAACCCAACTAACCCCCACACACACATCCAATTCCCTGGGATAAGCGCTTCACCCCTCTCCCAACCGCGTGGCTAACAGCGGGGATGATTTCTTTTCAGCCACAGGCAAACAGCACAGCAGGAACGGCCACCTCTGAATGTCCCCTTAATAAAATTCCCCTTTTTCAACCAGGTGACCATGAATGATATCACTCTCCTAAGGATAACACAGAGAGATAAAGAACGGCTGTTGCTTGAATGCCAGCAAACATCGGAACCATACACTGCCATGCTTTCTTATGCAATGATTCCAGACTACGTGCTACTGGCCTGGCGTGGTAAAGGGTCCTACCATGGAGGACGCAATAAGGCTGCCCTCCCCAGAAACCTTTTGCAAAGGCTTTGGGAGTACCTCCAGGAGAGCTTCACTGAGATGTCCCTGGAGGATTTCTGCTCCATCCCAGACATGTTAACAGACTTTTCCAGTAGCTGTACTGGCCGCGAATGCATCCCAAGTTGTCAGGCCAAATTAATCATTAAACACGCTTGTTTTTAAACCATGTATTATATTTACAAAGGTACACTCACCAGAGGTGCCTTCTCCGCCTTCAAGATCTGGGAGCCCGGGTTGGGAGGGTATTGTCTCCAGGGTGATAAACAATTCCTGGCTGTCGGGGAGAACGGTTTCTCTGCTTGCCTGCTGTGCGCTATCTTCCTTGTCCCCAAAATCCTCATCCCTGTTGCATGAGACTCCCTTGCAGGAGTCCACGTATAGGGGTGAGGTAGTTGTAGGGGCACCCCCTAGAATTGCATGCAGCTCATCATAGAAATGGCATGTCCAGGGGTCTGACCCAGAGCAGCCATTTGCCTCTTTGGTAGGCTTGCCTGAGCACCTTAAGTTTAATGCGGCACTGCTGCAGGTCCCTGTTATAGCCTCTGTCCTACATGCCCTTGGAGATTTTTTCAAATATTTTGGCATTTCGTCTTTTGGAACAGAGTTCTGATAGCACGGATTTGTCTCCCCATACAGCGATCAGATCCAGTACCTCCCGTTCGGTCCATGCTGGAGCTCTTTTGCAATTCTGGGACTCCATGATCACCTCTGCTGCTGAGATCTGCATGGTCACCTGTGCTGATCAGCTTGCCACGCTGGCCAAACAGGAAATGAAATTCAAAAGTTCGCAGGGCTTTTCCTGTCTACCTGGCCAGTGCATCTGAGTTGAGAGTGCTGTCCAGAGCGGTCACAATGGAGCACTCTGGATAGCTCCCGGAGGCCAATACCGTCAAATTGCGTCCACACTACCCCAAATTCAACCTGGCGATGTCGATTTCAGCGCTAATCCCCTCATCGGGGAGGAGTACAGGAATTGATTTTAAGAGCCCTTTAAGTTGACAAAAATGGCTTCCTCGTGTGGACGGGTGCAGGGTTAAATCGATCTAATGCTGCTAAATTTGACCTAAACTCGTAGTGTAGACCAGGGCTAAGAGACACAGCTACACAAATGAACCTTCTAAAACTACGCAGAAGCACTAAGGAGTTCCTAGATTTCTCTTCTAAGGCAGCAAAAGACAGCTTTAGAACTTTGAGCTCATTAAAACGTGCCTTGTTGAGGCACACGGCACAGACTGTAGAGGGTGTAGTGTTTTCAGCCACATCTTTAGAGAAGAGATTCTTTGAAATGTGATAAGAGTATCTCTGAATTCTTGGCTGCACACACAAATGAGTTTGTTAGGACCAGAATTCTAGGACAAATCTTTTCCTTCTGTCAGTCTACCTTTTGAAGTAAGCTAGTAAATCTTCTTCCAGACAAGGAAATAGAAAAATGCAAGGCTCTTCTAATTTAGAAGCCATATTTTGGAATAAGTTTACATTGGTCACAGCAGAAGCATACGCCCGTGCGCCATATTTTATTCCACGACCACCCAAAAAAACCAAGATACTCCTCAGCATAAATATCTGTACACATCCAGAATAGCTCATGTTGCTGCTGACTAGATGTTAAACTAGCACTGCACAATTCTAGTCGGTATCATACTGCTGCTGTCATTACTATAGTATGCAAGAGCACAGTAACAAATGAAACAATGTCCTTTGTAGAGTAAAAATCATGTACACAGGAAAAGCCTAGAGGAATGCAACAGTGTGATTACTAAGCACTCATCTGCTGCTGCTAGTGTGACTCAGAAAAGACTGCTTGACTACTGCCAAGCACCTTTATGCACATCACCTTGTATTATCATGACTGTGTAATGAAGCAGTGAACTATGGACCTGATATCCATATTTTTACCTCCGAACTATACCTGAATTTTGATTTCCAAATATGTACGTTTGTTTACTTAGCCATAAAATAAAGTCTGGGTGTGATGGGGCTCCACTCACCACACTGTGCATCCTGCTGGCTGTCTTGGGAATTAGCGCCGCAGGTCAGTATGCCTTCTCCTGATGGTGCCTAAACTGCTGTCACATCTGCTCCCAGACCCATGTCCTCCAAGAAACACAGCATCCTCTTCATGACACAGCACACAGCTGTGTCACGATCTGTGCTCCCTCCTTCCAGGGGCCCTGAAAGTCAACTGTCCAGCCACCTCCCTAGGGGCGACTGCAGTCAATTGTCCTGCCACTTCCCCAGTGGTGAGTGGGGGAGAGGAAAGAGGAGACCCGGGCCCAACCACTACTCCAGGTCCCAACCCAGGGACCCTGTAGATGGCAGACACGTGCGGAGTCCCCTCCAAATCCTCAGTACATTTCCCTGGGCCACTTCCCCACAGCCCCAGTACCTTCTTAGCCCTTAACTCAGGGCCTCAGCACTCCAGACCTAGCAGCCAGCCAGGAGCTCACTCTTGCTCCCCTATTCCTGCCCAGCATTGCTATGTCCAGGGTGCTAGCTTCCTTCCACCTGCCAGGCACCCAGTCCTCTCTCCTTGAGCTCCACGGTGTAACTGACTCTGCGCTGCCCTGCGGCTCTTTTTATATGGGCCTGCTGGGCCCTGATTCGCTGCTCCTCGCATCCCCTCTCCTATTGGCTGCTTCTAACGCAGTCTCCCAAGGGCTCTAGTAACCCCTTGCATGCCAGTGTGGGCCAGATGCCCCATCACACTGGGTACAATCACACTATTTTTAACTTGAATCCAACCATGTAGAGATGAAGTACCAGGCTCTAAATTCCCTCCAAGATTTGAAGAGAGAGACCGATTTGACCAACATATCTTGCAAAAACTATACACTCAACTGCTGTGAATAAAAGTCTTGGACTGGCAAGTTCTTTGAATTACTCCTCCCCACATCTGATTTTGGATACCCATCCCTTTAAAGGAGATACGCTCTCTTTTAGAGTTGAGGAGTGTAAAACCCCAAGAATCTATCTCCATGGACGATTCAGATGTAAAAAAGTGTCAAATTTTCAAAACTCAAGCTTATGGGTACAAGCTAGGCAACTGTGTGTCTGCAAGCCAGATACATGCCCATCTGCTATTAGAATTACCATATTTTTACAGTGAAGTGTATGTACAGAAGTGAAGGCTCTAACAGATCAACCACTATGGTAAAGTTGCTCAGGTAAGACTGGATTCAACAGCAGCTGTCCAAATAAGGGTCACCTTCCACCTGTGCTATGGGGATGGATTGAAAGAGGAAGTAGTCTGTAGATCTATGCAACATTATTTCAAGTCATTTCCAGGGAAGTGCACTAGAACAAGGAGTCAGTTTGGCTTGCAAGATCTTTAGGGTGAGACTGTCTTTTCATTTTTTGTGTACAACACCTGACAAAGTGGGCCTCAAACCCTTATTGGCCTCTAGGTGCTACTGCAGTACAAATGAATAATCCACAGATGCTTGTCAACATGTTTTTGTTTTTTGGGGGTGGGGGGGCGCACGGAAGGCAGAAAGTAGAGATTAGATTAATCTATGGAAGGCAAAAGAAGTGGTGCTCAGACACTTGAGATTCTTGAAGAAGTCACTGATTTATTACTGAAATCTTTCTGGGTCATTCAAGACACCAATGGTAGGCGCCAAGTAAGATTGGACATGATATATTCCAACAGACACAGACAGCAACAGTGAGTTTTAGAAAAAGCATAATTTAGTATTGTTAAAATATGTGTTTTTACGTCTATTTTAGTAGAAGTTTTGTGTTATGGGGTTCACGGTGATTGCTTGAGTGGGCAGTCAGTGTGAATTAGTATTGAAAAAGCAGATGCAGAGTCAGAACAAAATAGAGGTTAAGAGTACAAAGAACAAGCTCATTTTGCTGATCTTTCTAAGCTGGCCCTCAGGATGAGCTGAGAACACAATTACCCAATAAATACCATAGTCTGTCCTAAACACAGGAGACACAGCAAAAGTTTATCTAACAAACATTTAGGATGCATATTTGGAGGAAAGTTTTAATCCAAATTCTGTGAAGTTTGCTGCCTCAAATGTGTTGAACATATTTTCATATAAAAGGGAATATAAAAATTACTGCCACCACTTCGTAAGTATAACAAACATGATAAAACGGGTAGGAAAAAAAAATGAGTAAATGACCGGCTATCTACACACAAAGAAGCTTGCAGAGAAGCCAGATCTGCAAGTCCACATTGTCATTTATGGAGATGTACCATCCATGTCTTAGTGCACATGTGAGGGAAGAATTTTTCTACCTCAAACTAAACATGAACATCTCCAGGACTGAACTACTTAGTGTGCAATTCTAGAACATCTCTCACTGGCAAAAGTATCTATTTCATTAATTAACAGATGGATTGATTGACAATTTATGGTAGTTTCATGACATTCATTTATAGATTTAGCCAGCCAATATCTTTCATTGGTGACTTGAGTCTTCATTTAAATACTTACCCAGCTAACTTCACTATGTAAACATACTTGAGTGCTGTATGGAAATTCAGGTTGGAAGTTGAAAGTAATTGTTGAGGCTGTTGGAACACGAGTAAGAATAAGCAAAAACAAAGAGTCCATTCAGAATATATCTTGAGACATTTGTCAACAGGACTTTACACACCATCCGAGGACAATAATGAAGAAATGAACAAATAGTTTACCAATTACACCTCTACCCCGATATAACGTGACCCGATATAACATGAATTCGGCTATAACGTGGAAAAGCAGCGCTCCGGGGGGGCGGGGCTGCACGCTCCGGCGGATCAAAGCAAGTTCGATATAACCCGGTTTCACCTATAACGCGGTAAGATTTTTTGGCTCCCGAGGACAGCGTTACATCGGGGTAGAGGTGTACTAATTGAATGCTTTCATTATGCTGCACCATGGGATACTGTCCCATTTCTTGCAGGATCTTAACAACATAACACTATGGATTCTAAGGTATGCTGTTATTTGTCTGCTATCCACACTTCCCTCAAGCGGCCCCCAAACAGGCACTGCTTTGTAGAAAGTTTCAAAACTCTGTCTCATCCAGAGGTGCATCCCACAAATAAATATATACAGAGGCCACATCCAAGAAAAATTCATCTAGTTTTGGGTTTTTATTGCAAACTGAGTTCAGGCCAAGTTCACAAAACTTTGCAAGCCTTTCAACAAGCCTGATCCAAACCATGGTTTGATGGTTTTCATCTGGATTTGTTATGTGTTTTAGGATCTCATTCAAGCTCTAAGAATATATTTTTGCACACATGCAAGGAAAGGCTAAAGTTCCCACAAGCTGTAACTGGATGACAGGGGACGGATCACTCAAACTGCCCTGGTCTGTTCATTTCCTCTGAAGCATCTGGCACCAGCCACTGTCAAAAACAGGATACTGGGCTACATTGACCACTGGATGATCAAGATGCTAAAGGAGCACTCAAGAACGATAAGGCCATTGCAGAGAAACTAAATGAATGCTTTGTATCGGTATTGACAGCTGAAGCTGTGAGGGAGATTCCCAAAACCTGAGCCATTCTTTTAAGGTGACAAATCTGAGGAACTATCCCAGATTGAGGTGTCATTAGAGGTGGTTTTGGAACAAATCGATTAACTAATAAGTCACCAGGACCAGATGGTATTCACCCAAGAGTTCTGAAGGTGTTGATAAATGCAAAGTAATGCACATTGGAAAACATAATCCCAATTATACATATAAAATGATGGGATCTAAATTAGCTGTTACCACTCAAGAAAGAGATCTCGGAGTCACTGTGGATAGTTCTCTGAAAACATCCACTCAATGTGAAGCAGCAGTCAAAAAAGCTAACAGAACGTTGGGAAATATTAAGAAAGGGATAGATAATAAGACAGAAAATACCATACTGTTTCTGTATATCAATGGTATGCCCACATCTTGAATACTGCAGGCAGATGTGGTCACAAAAAAGATATATTGACTTGGAAAAGGTTCAGAAAAGGGCAACAAAAATGATTAGGGGTATGGAACAGCTTCTGTATGAGGAGAGATTAATAAGACTGGGACTTTTCAGCTTGG
This sequence comes from Emys orbicularis, assembly GCF_028017835.1. NCBI lineage: Eukaryota > Metazoa > Chordata > Testudines > Emydidae > Emys > Emys orbicularis. The sequence continues at coordinate 46,118,056 of NC_088684.1, read as the reverse complement.
AAAAGAGACTAAGGGGGGATATGACTGAGGTCTATAAAATCATGACTGGTGTGGAGAAAGTAAGTAAGGGAGGGTTATTTGCTCCTTTTCATAACACAAGAACGGGGGGGGGGGGTTGTCACCAAATGAAATTAACAGGCAACAGGTTTAAAAACAAACAAAGGGAAGCATTTTTTCACACAATGTATAGTCAATATGTGGAATTCCTTGCTAGAGGATGTTGTGAAGGCCAAGACTATAACAGGGTTCAAAAAAGAACTAGATAATTTCATGGAGAATAGGTCCATCAATGGCTATTAGCCAGGATGGGCAGAGATCGTGTCCCTAGCCTCTGTTTGCCAAAAGCTGGGAATGGGCAACAGGGAACGGATCACTTGATGATTACCTGTTCTCTTCATTCCCTCTGGGGCTTCTGGCATTGGCCATCATCGGAAGACAGGATACTGGGCTAGATGGACCTTTAGTCTGACCCAGTATGGTCGTTCTTATGTTCGGCCCAGTATTGCTGTTTCTATGTTCCCCATAGCTAATTTTTAACCATGAGCCTTAAATAGAAATGTATTCAAGACATTCAGCATAACCTCAAATTTCCCTTCAGGTAATCTGTAAATCTTTGTTAAATGAACAGATTTTAACCATGCTACTTACCATGCTGTGAAGACAGGTGGCGTGCAGGTCTTGCTGGCTGAAGGGATTTACCAATCAGTTTTTTAGTCTCCATTGTCTTTAACATTTTGAGGCTCCACACTTTAAAAAAGGAATCACATACATATAAAGCATTCAGTTACAGATAAGAGTGCAACATTATAACCTGCACTTTCAATAAAATCTTCCTTGGCTTCTTGACTGTACCAAGCTGCATTGTAATGCAAAAAAAAAAATGAAGAACGTAGTATGCAAACAGCTTGGGAAAACAGTTCCTGGATTGGAAAACAAATATCTAGTCAATTGGTTTTAGAATGAGTATTCCAAAAAGTCATTCTAGTCATAAAACTTAGAATTGCCTTTTTAATTACCTCAAACAACAGCTATCTTTTGGCTTATGTATTTACTGGCAAGTGAAAATTCAAGCTATGAGTTATTTCTGAACAACTCAAATGTTTGTATGATCCAGGACTCTGCCCAAGATTTTTCCTAATGTTATGGATTCAATGAAGTGACGGGGCTAATAAAAGATGAGTTCAAAGAAAGAGTTACTGAATATTTGCTGAAGGTAGATCCCATGCCACTCTACCACTCACTGCCTATAGTCTACTTTTGTGCATGTGCCCAGTCAGCAGACTTAATTTCAAAATATGTTGCTTGTTTATTCAAAAAGCTGAAGCACACACATAACATAGTATTTGTTAGATTAAGCTGGCAATCACTGCAGTTTTGGACGGTACATGAAACATCACATTACAGATCAGGCAAAACAGCTCCTTTTTCTGTGTTCAATTCTCAACACAACTAGAAAGACAAACAAGTTAGACAGACCTGAAAGAGCAACAAAATGCTAGAGAGGGGGTGACTAGACTGAATTATCACAGATTAAGAGTCCTAAACATATAGTTTGGTTAAGAAATAACTGGGGTTGGGAAAGATGAATTTGGAAGCATATAACATGAAGAACGTAAACAGTAAAGATGAAGAGGCTGGTTCATGGAGTACAGTTAAGAATAGTGTGGATGAAATAAAGAAAAATTTAGGCTGAACATTAGAAAAAGTGCTACAGTATTTCACAGCCTAATAGAACTCCAACAAGGAAAATTATAAAGCTAGCCTTGACAAGCTACTGAGACATTTAAGAAATAATACTCCATTGGTAGGGAGATCGAAAGAAAGAATATTTCATTTGATATGAAAGTGTTAAATAAGATCAGTCTATGATGCTGGATAACGGGGAACTATGTTTGTTACAGAATTTGGACACAAAACCAAAAACCAACATGGAAACTTGGTGTTAGAATCAATGGTAGATGCTGTTGGACAAAAACTGACCAAGAAAACTAGGACTTTGCTTTACAAAGCTACCCAAAGAGATGTGGTGTTCTATCTACCTATCTTAGTCTCCTTAACATGTCTCCTTTTTCACTGCAGTTGGTATGACTACAAGAAAGGTGGTGAAGGTAGTTTTCAATCAAGATAGCTTAACACAATTGGGGAGCCCCCTTAAAAGTTATCTAAACAATCTAAATACCTTTACAGTCATGTTGTAGCTCAGGGCTTATCTACACACAAAGTTGCATCACTTTAATATCACATCTTTAGTTAAACCAGGGCAATGGTGTATTTAGATTGTGTCTTTGTCACCATGACAGTTGAACCGGACAGCAAAGACACACAAACTCGGTGGCAAGGGGACTGGAAACTGCCAGAGCCTCGGCTAGGGGCAAGGGTTCCCAAGCTCCCACTAGTGCAGCTGAATTGGTGGATACACCAGTGGTAATTTCTAAAATTCCCTACTTTGTCTTTAGCCCAGGGAATCTCATGGCTTGATGAGAACTTTTCCTTTGAAGAAACAATGGGAAAAAAACTAAAGCTGGATAGGGAATGGAGGAGGGATTGGAAGCAGGGAGGCTGTCCAAAAGCGTTATCCAGTGTCGCTTACAATACTAGTGTTATACCACTTCAAATGATTGTTGGAAGTTCTAAATGCCAAGGATTTGTTAATCGTCATTTTTGTACACGTTTAGTTATATACTCTGCATTATAATGGTATGACTTCATTAGTTGTGCTACATTTCTAAGCTTTGAGAGTTTTAAGTCCCCAAATCTGTAACTACATTAGTGAAACTTACAGTCAAGTATAAAAGTCATTTTAAATCCTCCTCCTTCTCTTCCTCCTCCTCCTCCTCCTCTTATCACTTATGCACAGCACATTACACAATACTAACTCTCAAGAGAAATCTGAAGGCATCTGCATTGACCTTGCATATGCCAAGACAATTAGAGTGTCCAAAGTTTAGGGGTTAGCAAGCAAGTCCAGGAAGAACAGATTGTCAAAGCGTTTCACATATTTTTTTTAATAAATGTAAAGACTGCTTATAGATTTTGGTACCGATTTTACTACCTTGACTATTCGTCTACCAAAAACCATCAATCCAACAAAGATCCTAAAGGTTACCTGCAAAAAGAAAAAATGGGCTTTGACTGTTGTTTATTTGCCTTGTATAGTTAATATCTGGAAGGATTATAAAAGAAGATGAATCTTTATTTTCCTACCTTTTTTCTTTTGAGATTAGAATTGAGGTTTTGTCTACACTGGAGGACAACTGGAGAGATGGTAGGATTAGGATACCAGGTAATGAGGAAGTGAAACCTGAGAGGATGCATTTTATTTTTATTCAGTCTGCTTAGAACTTTAGGGATGTATATTTACTTGGTATTTAAGTTAAATACTGAGAAACATTTAAGAGAAAGAGCATCTCTGCTTAAGATTCCACAACCCAAATCCTTAAGTTAAAGTCTGAGCAATTTCAGTCCACAATTCAGTGTTCAACAAGCTTTTAAGCAAAGCCTGCAACCACTCCAGTATTTCTAAAATAAAAAATTAGGCCACCATCCCCCCCCCCAAAAAATTGTAGCCTTTCAGGCAATTAGTAATATTACAACAGTGCCTACAGGAACAAGCCAGGTTGGACCCCATTTGCTAGGGGCTTGCAGTTATGTCATAAGATAATATTTGGGGGGAGGGGCTGGAACAATCTTAGCTCAAGACCAGATACAAATGGTGGATAAAACAAATAGGACTGGAGGGGGATGGGCAGAAGAGGACAAGGCAGACTGGTAATACAGTACTATTTATTTTACTAGACCATGCACAATCTGTAGCTTAGGCAGATCAGTAATAATTTTTTTACATCAAAGGTCAAAAAAAGCCCAATCATCTTCCCCCTCTTTGCAGATACCCTTCATAGTTGTTTTTCAAATGCACGCACACTGCAGTTCATCTGAAAGGGTCACTCAACTTGATTTTTCTGAAATCAGCTAATTTTTTAAAGTTTGTTTTACCAGTGCAACACCTCAATAATGTGACCCTGATACACTGTATATTTTTTAAATATATTGTTTACAGAATTCTGGGGGACCAGGAGCAAGCAAATCCAAAAGTGATTTTTTTCTGGTTTAGCTTAAACAGTTTATAAAATGACAAACTAAAACAGAGATCTAAACCAGAAAAAGGCAGTCTGATTCCAGAATAAAAGTCCACACGGAGAGTTACATCATTATAACTGCAGAGCTTTAAATTCACACCCTACTTTATACTGGTCTGACTTTCCAGATGTTTTTAAAGGTTTGTCTATATGGGATGTCAAGCTTGGACTTAGTGTGGGAACCTGTGAGAAGACTCAAGCATATTTCTTGAGCTCTAATACCTTAACTGAAAAGGTGAAGAAAAAAACCCTTACCCCAAATATAAAAATATAAGTCGAGTTGAAATTAACAAAGAACTGAAGCTTCCCAACTGCTCTCCCTTCTTTTTCCTGGCTCTTGTAAAGTCTCAGTTCCTCCCCTCCCCCGCCCTCCTATCGCCCCCCCCTCCGCTCTCGTTACCCCCTCCCATGGCCCCGCTCCCACCTGCTCCCCGTTACCCGCCCCGCCCTTCGACCCCCACTGCCCTCACACCACAGCTCGGTCCGCCTTGCACTACTGCCGCCCTGCGCCCACCTGCCCACAGCGAGCCGCCGCCGCCGCCACCACCACAATCGCAGCTCTCCAGGGAAGCAACCTACAGCGGCAGCGGCCTGCTGACTTCGCACTTTGTTTGACTACGACCCCCGCGTGCGGGGCGGAGTCAGGCTCCAGAAGGGGGCGGAGCCTCCCCGGTAACCGTTTAACGGCTGCACTGCGAGAGCCAGACAATGCTCGAGGAATCCCGGAAGAGGAGGGACGTGTGCGCCAGGCACCACCCCCGCCATCAGCCCCCTCATGCACCCTTGGCCATCAACCTAGTGTCGCCCCCAGCTCTGCTTCTCCCCCCCACCGCCAGCCTACTGCCCCCCCAGGCCCTGCTATCAGCCTAATGCCCCCCTCTGACCCTCCCCCCACCGCCAGTCTACTGCCCCCCCCAGGCCCTGCCATCAGCCTAATGCCCCCCTCTGACCCTCCCCCCACCGCCAGCCTACTGCCCCCCCAGGCCCTGCTATCAGCCTAGTGCCCTCCTCTGACCCTCCCCCCACCGCCAGCCTACTGCCCCCCCAGGCCCTGCCATCAGCCTAATGCCCCCCTCTGACCCTTCCCCCACCGCCAGCCTACTGCCCCCCCAGGCCCTGCTATCAGCCTAATGCCCCCTCCCCTCACCGCCAGCCTACTGCCCCCCCAGGCCCTGCCATCAGCCTAATGCCCCCCTCTGACCCTCCCCCCACCGCCAGTCTACTGCCCCCCCAGGCCCTGCCATCAGCCTAATGCCCCCCTCTGACCCTCCCCCCACCCTCAGTCTACTGCCCCCTCCCCAGGCCCTGCCATCAGCCTAGTGCCCCCTCCCCCCCACCGCCAGTCTACTGCCCCCTCCCCAGGCCCTGCCATCAGCCTAATGCCCCCCCTGACCCTCCCCCCCACCGCCAGCCTACTGCCCCCCCAGGCCCTGCCATCAGCCTAATGCCCCCCTCTGACCCTCCCCCCACCCTCAGTCTAGTGCCCTCTTACCTTCCCCTCTAGGGTTGCCAAAGTTGTAATATTTTAAAAATGGACACTCCAGCAGGAGTGTCCCCTGCCCCTTCCCCCTGAGGACCCCCCCTTTTCCCTAAGCCTCACCCCTGCCCTTTCCCCCTTAGGCTCCGCCCCTGCACATTGCTCTTCCCTCTGCCCCCACCTCTGCCTGGGTCAGGAGGGACTTGCCTGCGGCACCGGGGCTGGGAGCTGCAGCCACCCACTCACTGCAGGTAGGAGGTAGGGTTGCCAACTTTATATTCGCACAAAACTGAACACCGTTGCTCCGCCCCCTGCCCCTTCTCCGAGGCCTCACCCCTGCTCACTCCATCCCCCGTCCCTCTGTCGCTCGCTCTCCCCACCCTCACTCACCCGCTTCTTTTCACAGGGCTGGCTCGGGGGTTGGTGTGTGGGCTCTGGGGTGGGGCCAGGGATGAGGGGCTTGAGGTGCAGGAGGAGGGGCTGAGGCTGAGGGGTTCATGGTGCTGGAGCGGGCTCCAGTCTGGGGCAGGGGTGTGGGGGGGCTGAGGGCTCTGGCTGGGTGTGCAGGCTCTGGGGTGGCGCTGAGGTGTTTGGGGCGTAGGAGGGTGCCCTGGCTACCCCTACGCTTAGGAGCTGGAGGGGGGAACAGGCCACTGCTTCTGGGAGCCGCATGGAACCAAGGTTGGGGCGCCCTACTCGAGCGCCGACCGGACTTTTAAAGGCCCGGTCAGCAGTGCTGACTGGAGCTGCCAGGGTCCCTTTTCGACTGGCTGTGCCGGTTGAAAACCAGACACCTGGCAACCTTTTAGGAGGCAGCCCTGGCCAAGTAGGGGCTCCTGCAGGTGATGACTCGGCGCCTTCCCATCCCACAGTAGCCGGACTTTGAGTGTCCAGGCAGTAGATGTGACCGGACACTGTCAGGTCCCCTTTTTGACCAGATTTTCCAGTTGAAAACCAGGCACCTGGCCACCCTATCCCCCCACCATGAGCCTAGTGCTGCCCCCCCTCCGCTCTACCCCTACCCCTACAGTCAACTTAGAGCCGGTCCTGCTCTGTCCTGCATCAGCCTACTGCCCTCCTCACTCTGTCCTCTCCCCTATCCCTTGTGTGGGATATTTTCTCTCCTGCTCCCGAATTGGGAAACCAACAGGGGGAGTGCAAGAAACAACTGTCCTATGGAGTGCAGGGATTAGGCTGTGTGTGTTGTGTCCTCTCCCCCCTCCCCCCCCCCCCCATCCAGGGGATACTGTGTCCCAAGCAGCTGCTGAGCCTTTTGCCTGGGGTGACGGTGGGGGTAGGTCAGGGGGTGGATTGGAAAAATAGAGACTTCCCAAGATCTGAGTAGGAGATTCACAAAGTAACATCTTCCCTCCTGAGAGGTAGGGAGCTTGCAGTTCTGCCAACCCCCTGCCTGCAAAAATCATGACATAGACCTAAAATCATGAGATTTGTAAAAATAAACGAATGCAGGGTGCATTTTCTTTGCCCGGACGTTGCTGCTCCATTAGGACAGCACTCACTTCATGCTGCTCTCTGCACCCATGAGGGCTAGGAAGTTACTGGGTTTTAAATGCAAGCAGGGATTCTCATGCAATCTTGGTTCTGCAAAACAAGCCACAAATACCACAAGAAATATGTGCCAACACAGAGACTATAACCCCACAGAGAAAGCCTTAAAATTATTTCTACAGAGGGAGCTTCTTCCATCCTCTCCCCATATCAGAGGAAGGAGACCTGGGACATGTCTGCATGAGAGAGAGGCTATTTTCCATTTCACTACCTGCTCTCTGGGTCTCCCATGAGGGAGTGCCTCCATCCTTCTTACATCCAGGAGTGAGGAAACTTGGAGATGGCCTAGCCTTTCCTTCCCAGTTATCACTACACAAGCCATAAAAGTGTGATTTTTAAAGCCAATTGAGATATTCCTGTCAGTGCCTAGAGGGTTTAGGGACAGGTTTTGAATGGAAAACACCACAGCAAATTCATAGTACAGTAATATAAAACAAAAAAAAAGGGAAAGCAAATTCAGTGATAATGTGAGTTGACAACAACATTCACCAGAGGGCATCTGTCCACTCATTAAATGACTGAACCTATAAACAGTATGGCATTAAGCCTTGATATGTCTTTTTTTATTTTCTCATATAGGTCACTCTTCACATAGGCTGTACTCTTTAATTCCTCAGGATGGGAATAGTGCAGAAACAGGTAATTTTCCAATACAAATGCAAAATCTATTCTCCTTGTTGCTCAGTAGAGATTTGTGTTCTGATACCATCCATTCTCCTACACCATAGAGAAGACATTGGAATGCCCATTAGCAGCTGGAGCATCACTCATCAAGAAGTGAAAATCTGTGTGACTCAAAGATTTAAAGTGTGATCTGCCAATCAAACAACATCTCTTGTCAAATAGTTGTAGAAAAGCAAGTGATGTGACTATTTAGATACTCGTTAAATAGTTGTGGAGGACTAAAAGTGGTCCTTGGGCTTCTCATGTCTGCAAATGATACCATCTTGCATATTTTTAAATTAAACAATTTTAAACTTTTGCATCAGGGATCAACAATAGAAGAACCCTATTGACACCCAATAATGGCAGTACAAGACTTTGTGTTGTTAACTTAAATTCTAGTTTTTGCTTAAGTACTTTTATGCTATTTGACCAAACCACTTCAGTCCATCTCAAGTGTTCATCACTGTCTTTGTTAAACAATGCCTCCTTACATTTATTTTAATATTCCAAGTTTAAAATCTTGCCTCCTAAAGTTCTAGCCTATTCAGCAACCTCAAATAACTAACCAAACTTATTTTTATAAGAGTTTGCTACTTTAAATACACCTCTACCTCGATATAACGCTGTCCTCGGGAGCCAAAAAATCTTACCGCGTTATAGGTGAAACTGCGTTATATTGAACTTGCTTTGATCCACCGGAGTGCGCAGCTCTGCTCCCCCCAGAGCATTGCTTTAACGCGTTATATCCGAATTCGTGTTATATCGGGTCGCGTTATATCGAGGTAGCGGTGTACTTCAATCATGTCACTGCTTAATAATCTTTCCTCATGACTGAATAATCCCAGTTTGTTTTATATAGAAATTTTGCCATTCCATTAAGCATCCTAGTTCTATGCTGTACTCGCTCAATTGAATTATATCTTTCTTCAGATAAGGTCAGGGGCAGCAGGTTTGTAGAAATTTTGGTGGTGCCCAGAATGCCCAGAGCCGCCCCCCCCCAACTCTGCCCCCCACCTGCCTAAGGCTCTGCGAGGGTGTTTGACAGGAGGGGGAGAGGAGGACTGGGGCAGGGGATTGGGGTGTAGAACGGTGGAGAAGTTGGGCTCTGGGATGGAGTCTGGGGTGCAGGCTCTGGCATGGAGTTTGGGTGCAGGCTCCGGGCTGGGGCAGGGGGTGGGGATGCAGGAGGGGATGAAGGGTGCAGGCTCTGGGATGGAGTTTGGGTGTAGGCTCTGGGCTGGGGCAAGGAGTGGGGATGCAGGAGGGGGTGAGGGGTCCAGACTCTGGGATGAAGTTTGGGTGTAGGCTCTGGGCTGGGGCAAGGAATGGGGATGCAGGAGGGGGTGAGGGGTGCAGGCGCTAGGAGCAGTGGCATAGCCAGGGTTGCAGCCGAGGAGGAGCGGCGGAGAAAAAAGGCGCCGGTCCTTCGGTGGCATTTCGGTGGCCCTGCGCATGCGCCGAAATGCCGCCGAAAGACGGAGCGGCGCATGCGCAGGGCCACCCTGCTTCCCCATCCGGAGCGCTGTCCGGGGCACCGAGACCCCCGGCCACGCTCTCAGGGCCGGAGTCCTGGCCGGAGCGCCGGGAGCCCGCTGCGCCGGCCGCCCGGAGTGCCGGGAGGCGGGAGCCAGCCCGCGGCCCCGTTCCGCCGGCCGCCCGGAGCGCCGGGAGGCGGGAGCCAGCCCGCGGCCCCGTTCCGCCGGCCTCCCGGAGCACCGGGAGCCAGCCCGTGGCCCCATTCCGCCAGCCGCCCGGAGCGCCAGGAGGCGGGAGCAAGCAGGCCAGCCCGCGGCCCTGTTCCGCCGGCCGCCTGGAGCGCCGGGAGCCAGCCCGCGGCCCCGTTCCACCGGCCGCCCGGAGCGCCGGGAACCAGCCCACGGCCCCATTCCGCAGGCGCCACTTTTGGGGAATGTGGTCAGGGGAAGCGGCCGCTTCCCCTGAACCCCGCTAGCTACGCTACTGGCTAGGAGGGAGTGTAGAGGGCTGGGGTGCAGGCTCTGGGAGGGAATTTGGGGGCAGGAGAGGGTGTGTGGGAGAAGGGGGTGGAGGTGCAGGCTCTGGGAGGGAGTTTGGGAATGGGAGGGGGTGCAGGTTCTGGAACGGAGTTTGGGTGTAGGCTCTTGGCTGGGGCAAAGGTTGGGGGTGAAGGAGGGAGTTTGGGTGCAGGCTCTGGGAGGGAGCTTGGGTGCAGGAGGAGGTGTGTGGGAAGGGGGTGGGGGTACAGACTCTGGGATGGAGTTTAGGTGCAAGCTCTGGGAGAGAGTTTGGGGGATGGAAGAGGGGTGGGAAAGGGGTGGAGGCTCTGGGAGGGGGTGGGTGGGTGCTGAGGGGAAGGGTACTGCCATCACATGTGGCTTCCTTCCTCCCCTGCTGCAACCTGCTGCCCCTCACCCTAGCCTCACTGGGGGTGGGGGATGGGGCTGCCCCTTGCCCAGCGTGGGGCAGGAGTGTTGGCTGCTCTGGGGGGTGGATCACAGCCCCAGCAGCTGAGGTGAGTGAGGTCCACTCCAGATGTCTCCCGCCGGAAGCCCCCTTGGCGTCTCCTCCCGGTGGGTGCCAGGGGAGGGGGGGGCTGCTAAGCATGTGTGCCTCCTCCCCTCCTCCCCCTCCTGAGGTGGAGCAGCAGCCAGCTGCCTCAGCCTGCCGCAGGCGCTGTTCTTGTGCTGTGCTATAGCCAGCAGCGCAGGCAGATGAGGGAGAGGCGCCGCTTTCATTCAGGCAGGGACGCTCCGGAGCCTGGGGGAGGCACGTGGGGGGGGTAGGCAGGGGCCGAGGCCGCTCCAGGCAGGGCCAGGGGAGAGACCCAGCTCCAAACATTGGTGGAGCAGAGCCCCCGGCCCTGAATATTCCTGGAGCCTGGGCACCACAAGCCCATATAACTTGCCGACCCTGGATAAGGTGACCAAACCGTGACACTATGCTTCAAATATGGGCTAACATAAAAAAGTGATATAATATTCTCAGACCTCTGTTGACACAAACCAATTTACTATTAGTTTCATTTAGTGCTGTTGCACAGTAGACCAAAAATTTAAATGTTGGCACATCCATTACATACAAATGCTTTTCCTCTATCATACTAACTAAATCATTTAATGCCATTTAAATTATACATGGGAATTATTTCTCCCCATGTGAATCAATTTACACTTAACCACATTATATTTATCTTGAGCCCAGTCACCTAATCCATCAAGATTATTTTGTAAAACTACATCCCTCTACATGTTACCCACTTCCTTATCTTAATCATCACTAAACTAATTAACAATAAATAACAAATATACTAGCATACAGAAATATTAAATGTCATCTGATGCAGAGCCAATGCAGCAACCTACATAAATGGGTGTCATCCCTCCAATTTTTCAGAGGACAGTTCTGATTTTGATGGGGACGTCTCACATGCTGCAAACCAGACTTGCAAAATATTGAAGCATTCTAAATTTCTTTATGGCTGAGCTAATGAAATGACATCAAGCTGTAATGATGTATACTAACATTTACATCCCCCTATCGTGGCATCAGATGTGCCAAGGACTAGTTAAATACTAGGAAAACCCACTTATGTATTTCATAAAGATCTACAAATTCCCACCAAATTGAGCAGAATATACTGAGAAACAGAGTTCCTTTAAGCCCTTATTTTTATTTTCTGAAACAAGCATTTAAAAATTATTGGACTACAGTAGCATAGGCTTCCACTAGGGCAACTAGCCTGACAATTGCCCTGGCTGCTGTAGAATAGACCCATGACCATTAATCGGCCCTCATAGAACCCTGTTTATTCTGTGGTACTTGACCCAGAATCCACTCCTTGCCACAGAATTGTATTGAGAATTTAAGCTTTCGCTGGAGAAAAAAAATAGACCCTATCCCATATAAATATGGAGAAAACCTCCCAAATCTGAACCAAATGCAGACCAAGGTCTTCCTTAGGGCTTTTGTATACTATAAAGTTGTACACTTTAACTATATCAGTATAGTTAAAGTGATACTGTGTATACAATTATATTGGTATACAAGTCCTTTACAGTAGGATAGCTATTCCTTTATGGGAAGAGGGATAACTTAGGCCTGGTCTACACTAGGCGTTTATGTCGAATTTAGCGCCGTTACATCGAATTAACCCTGCACCCGTCCACACCACGAGGCTATTTAGTTCGACATAGAGGTCTCTTAAATTCGACTTCTGTACTCCTCCCCAACGAGGGGAGTAGCGCTAAATTCGACATGGCCATATCGAATTAGGCTTGGTGTGGATGGAAATCGACGGTAATAGCTCCGGGAGCTATCCCACAGTGCACCACTCTGTTGACGCTCTGGACAGCAGTCCGAGCTCGGATGCTCTGACCAGCCACACAGGAAAAGCCTCAGGAAAATTTGAATTCCTTTTCCTGTCTGGGCAGTTTGAATCTCATTTCCTGTTTGGACATCGTGGCGAGCTCAGCAGCACTGGCAACGATGCAGAGCTCTCCAGCAGAGATGGCCATGCAATCCCAGAATAGAAAGAGGGCCCCAGCATGGACTGATCGGGAAGTCTTGGATCTGATCGCTGTGTGGGGCGATGAGTCCGTGCTTTCCGAGCTGCGCTCCAAAAGACGGAATGCAAAGATCTATGAGAAGATCTCTAAAGCCATGGCAGAGAGAGGATACAGCCGGGATGCAACGCAGTGCCGCGTGAAAATCAAGGAGCTGAGACAAGGCTACCAGAAGACCAAAGAGGCAAACGGACGATCCGGATCCCAGTCCCACACATCCCGTTTCTACGAGGCACTGCATTCCATCCTAGGTGCGGCCGCCACCACTACCCCACCACTGACCGTGGACTCTGAGGATGGGATATTGTCCACGGCCGGTTCCTCAGACATGTTAGCGGACGGGGAAGATGAGGAAGGAGATGAGGAGGACGAGGCAGTCGACAGCGCTTACCAAGCTGATTTCCCCGACAGCCAGGATCTCTTCATCACCCTTACAGAGATCCCCTACCAACCGTCCCCAGCATTTAACCCGGACACAGATTCAGGGGAAGGATGAAGCAGTAAGTGTTTTAAACATCTAAACATTTATTTTTAACAGAACTGGAATATTAACAATAAGAACAATGTGCTTTTCATGATTTGTTTGCCCTAGGCGCTTAACTATTCAGTCCCAACTATTTAAAAAAAATCTAACAGTGTCCGGTTGTGCATGATTCTGCTGCCCAAGCCGCTCCACTCTTTAGTCCCTGCCAGTGCAGCTATATTAAAATGCGGTCTATATGTCCGGGGATAGAGCTGAAATCCTCCAGGGACATCTCGAGGAAGCTCTCCTGGAGGTAATTGGAAAGCCTGTTCATCAGGTTCCTGGGGAGAGCGGCCTTATTGGGTCCTCTGAAGTAGGAGACGTTTCCGCGCCAGGAGATCCTCAAGTACTCCGGGATCATAGCCTTGCACAGCATGGCGGCATACGGCCCTGGTCTTTGCAGGCTTTCCCGAAGCATCCTTTCTTTAACACTGTCTGAGATCCTCATGATTGTGATGTCGCTCATGATGACCTGCTTTGAATTAGGTAGGGGACTGTTAGTATTGGGACTGCTTGCCCGTTCCTTTACAGAACTGTAACCGCCGGTTTACAGCCAGGCGGTGGAGGCGGGAGAGGGGCAGCATACAGGGATCTTTCCCTGGGACAGCCGCGAGGGGGTGGGACAGGGGCAGAGTTCATGCTTGGCCGATTGCTGGCAGCAGAGACTGGCATTGCTTTCAATGTGAAAGGAGGCCAGTGCTACTATTAAAGTTTTAAGCAGCCACAAGTCTACGGCTTACCATGTCTGCCTGCTACAGAAATTCCGGTGTCCTGCCCCGCTTCCCAGATCGGCAGTGCAAGACCCCAGGCACTGAAGGCGAGGTCCGAAAATTCGACCTTGTCCTGAGTGCGCATGTGATAGGTGCAGTGCATGGTCTTGTTCACAGAGAAAGACTATGTTCTTTGTTCACAACTACATTTATCTTTCGGAGGAATTCACTATCTTTTTCTCATTCCCACAGCCACATCTGCGACTGTCTCCCAACCCAGCCTGGCATCACACTCCCAGAGGCTAGCGCACATTAGGCAGAGGAAGAAGAAGACGCGAGAGGACATGTTCTCAGAACTAATGGGCTGCTCCCGAGCCCAGGCAGCACAGCAGAACCAGTGGAGGGAGAATTTGTCCCAAATGCACCGGACACACATGGAACGTGAGGAGAGGTGGCGGCAGGAAGACCAGCAGGCGACTCAAACGCTGCTTGGACTTATGAGGGAGCAAACGGACACGCTCCGGCGCCTTGTTGATGTTCTGCAGGAACGGAGGCAGGAGGACAGAGCCCCGCTGCAGTCTATCAGTAACCGCCCTCCCCCGCAACCAAGTCCCATACCCCCCTCGCCCAAAGTCCAGAGAAGGAGGGGCGGCAGAGTCCGTGAAAACTCTCACTCCACCCCTGCAGACTGCTCAAGCACCAGAAGGCTGTCATTCCCCAAAATTTGAAAAGTCCTTTCCTTCCCGCCTCACCCAAGCCCCCGTCCAAGTTTCAGCCCCCAGTTTCATGTGTGGTTGTTAATAAAAAATACATTTCTGTTCATTACTGTTTCCATCATGTTCTTTTGGAGGAGAGTCTGTCTGAAGGGGGGGAAGGGGCTTGGTAATTGGACAGGACAGTCACCTTTAGCAGGGTACAGAGGCGGGGGCAGGTCCAGCAGGAGGGCACATACACAGTGCAGTGACTAGTTACCCTGGTCATTCTGGGAGGTGGTTTTCATGTTATGTGGGGGGGGGGGGTTGCTCTGTGACTTTGTGGCGGGGGAGGGCAGTTACAGATCTTATGCAGCGGTCCTTTTCCTGGATCACAGAGCCACGCAGCAGGGGATCTGTAACCCTCCTCCCCCTGCCATAAAGTCACATAGCCCCCACATACACGCAGTCCCGCTCAGGAGGGCTGGCAGGCTCCGTTGAAACAACCAGTCCACCACTGCGAATCCTGTCATTCCTGGAGTTTAGAAGCATCATTTGCATCAGTACACTACACCCGCTCCCCACCACAGTCTGCGTCCCAGGTTTAAAACATTCCCGCGAAAACAGTAATAAAGACAACGGTGTTCATTAAGAAAATAAAACTGATTTTATTTTTTTGGAAGGGGGTGAAGGGGGTATGTAACTGGAGAGGATAGTCAACATTAACTGGGTAAAGAAACGGGGGCAGGTTCAGCTTCTCTGTACACAAACTGAAAAGTCACTGGTAACCGTGCTCACTCTGGAACCTAGCTTTCAAAGCCTCCCGGATGCACAGCGCGTCCCGCTGGGCTCTTCTAATCGCCCGGCTGTCTGGCTGGGCGTAATCAGAAGCCAGGCTATTTGCCTCAACCTCCCACCCCGCCATAAAGGTCTCCCCCTTGCTCTCACAGAGATTGTGGAGCACACAGCAAGCTGCTATAACAATGGGGATATTGGTTTCGCTGAGATCACAGCGAGTCAGTAAGCTTCTCCATCTCCCCTTGAGACGGCCAAAAGCACACTCCACCACCATTCTGCACTTGCTCAGCCGGTAGTTGAACAGTTCTTTTTCAGTGTCCAGGGCGCCAATTTAGGGCTTCATGAGCCAGGGCATTAGCGGGTAGGCTGGGTCCCCAAGGATCACTGTAGGCATCTCCACATCCCCAAGAGTTATTTTGTGGTCCGGGAAGTAAATACCTTCCTGCAGCCGTCTAAACAGACCAGAGTTCCTGAAGACGCGAGCGTCATGAACCTTGCCCGGCCATCCGACGTTGATGTTGGTAAAACGTCCCCTGTGGTCCACCAGTGCTTGCAGCACCATTGAAAAGTAGCCCTTTCAGTTGATGTACTGGCTGGCCTGGTGGTCCGGTCCCAGGATAGGGATGTGAGTTCCATCTATAGCCCCACCGCAGTTTGGGAATCCCATCGCGGCGAAGCCATCTATGATGACCTCCACGTTTCCCAGGGTCACTACCTTTGAGAGCAGTACCTTAACGATTGCGTTGGCTACTTGCATCACAACAACCCCCACGGTAGATTTGCCCACGCCAAAGTGGTTCGCGACTGACCGGTAGCTGTCTGGCGTTGCAAGCTTCCAGAGGGCTATGGCCACTCGCTTCTGGACAGTCAGGGCTGCTCGCATCCGGGTGTCATTGCGCTTCAGGGCAGGGGACAGCAACTAACAAAGTTCAAGGAAAGTCCCCTTCCGCATGCGAAAGTTTCGCAGCCACTGGGATTCATCCCAGACCTGCAGCACTATGCGGTCCCACCAGTCCGTGCTTGTTTCCCGTGCCCAGAATCGCCGTTCCACAACATCCACATGACCCATTGCCACCGTGATGTCCTCGGCGCTGGGTCCCGTGCTTTCTGACAGGCCTGTGCTACTCTCAGACTTCAGGCCCTCACCGCGGTGCTGTAGCCTCCTCGCCTGGTTTATCTGCATCTGCCTCTGGTAAAGGTGGATGATAAGCTGCGAGGCGTTGACAACGGCCACAACTGCAGCGATGGTCGCAGCGGGATCCATGCTCGCAGTGCTGTGGCGTCCGCGCTGTCACTGACCAGAAAAGTGCGCGAACTGATTTCCCGCCGGCGCTTTCAGGGAGGGAGGGAGGGCGGTAGTGACGGACGGATGACGACAATTACCCAAAAGCACCCTCGACACATTTTTTTTACCCAGAAGGCATTGGCGGCTCGACCCAGAATTCCAATGGGCAGTGGGGACTGCGGGAACTGTGGGATAGCTGCCCACAGTGCACCGCTTCCAATGTCGACGCTTTCCCCGTTAGTGTGGACTCACAAAGTCGAATTACTGTCCTTAGTGTGGACACACACGTTCGACTTTGCAATATCGATTCCACATATTCGATTTAAGTGAAATCGAACTACCCTCGTAGTGTAGACATACCCTTAGTTGCTGCTGATAATATAAGCAAAAACATCACCTAGCATACTTATCCCACAATCTGAAACCATCCCCCATATTTTCCTGATGCAGCAATTACCAGCTCTGGTGTTATGGTGGACATTTGCATTTATTTGACATACTGTATTTTAGACGTTACAATACACAACAATAGTCTAATAATCCCCATAACTTCTGATGTATACAATCATCAATTTGCAGAATTGATGGCAGTTCTATTTGATGGAGAGTGTGAAATACTTTCTATAGTATAACATTACTGTTCAGTCTTCAGTATTTCTAATACTCTTAGATACATGGAGGTAAAATATATTTCTGTACAAATATTACCCTTTTCTATTTGGCAAACTTATCAAACAGGTCTGATTACTTTGTTGTTGTAGTATAAACTGTTAGCATAAACAAACATGGATGAAGGTATTAATTTGTATGTCAAGAAGTTATGGGGCACTAACTAGCATGCAATGGTACATGCAAAAAAAAAATTCCATCACTTTTTAAGATTGAACTATTTTCAGTGCAGCCATCTCTCACAATTTTATTAAGAGTATTGTGATTTTGGATATTTTTCTTGAAGCCCCATTTCCTGCAATCATGTAATTTTATGAGACTCAACTTTTTTTTTGTTCAAGTAAGTTTATAGTCCTTGTGGTGGTGGAGAAAAGCTTGAAAATGTGACCCATGTGAATCCTAAGGGCTCAAAAACCAGAAGGTAAATAGAACCAAAATTATTAGGCTTTAAAATCATGGGATTTTAAAATAAATCATGATATTTGGGTGCCTGACTCATGATTTTTCAAGACTTAAGGTTCGCATTAGTGAATTGGATAGGTGAATTGCAAAACCTAAACTGAAAAGTAAATTCAAATCCCAGATTTGTGAACTGAATATCCACAGTAACTAGACTGGTGGGCATTAAGCAGCAAAATTTTAACTAACCTTCATTTTAAAACTTTTTTGTAGTCTCTCTGAAATTCAGTAGCACTTCCTGCTTCACTGAAGACATCCCAGAAGACACTTTACAGTAGCATCAGACACCAGAAATTCCATTGCAATCTGTGATGTCACTGGTTGCATCTACAATGGAAAACTGTACCATTGTTCATTGCACCAATGTGATTCAACTGGTACAAACTGCCATGGTGCAGATCATCCAAAGTAGCCATTTTGTTTCTGATACACATATCCACACCCATGACTTTCTAGCTCCTGCATTTAACAGTTGGTGGTACACTCATAGGAAGGAGGCCTATTTGCCTTGGGAGAGTGGAGTTTTTAAGTTCTGGCCCCCATGAAATCAGTGGGGGTTTTGCCATTGACTTTAGGCTCAGGACAGGATGTCACCCCTAGTTTGTATGGCTCCTCCTCTGAATTCCAAAGACTTTTGTAGCCACCAATATTTCATATTGTTGGTGTCACTAGGCATCACCCTAGGTAACTCGGGGGGTTGGAAGACCCGAGAGTCGATGAAGCCCCCCCGCTCTAGGCCAAAGTGAATCAAAGCCCCTGCATGTTAAACTTTACTAACCCCACAGGCCAGCAGCTGGGAAGCAGTAGTGATAAGGGAAACCTACATGCTTCTAGCTGAAGGACAAGATTACTTGCAGAAAGAAACAGTGAGAACAAGCTGCACAGCCAAGGTCGTGTAATGTAACCAGAGGGAGAAAGGGGGAGAGGTGGGAATGGAGGAGGGGGGGTGAGAAAGGGCGGGGGAAGAAGGGAAAGGGTTAGCTGCAAAATGTATAAAAGATAAAGGCCGCTTATGTTGGTGTGCTTGATTTGAGACGTGCCTGTCTCCTTGCACCACTTTGAGATCTCAAATAAACTTTGATTGCTTCTCCACCCTGGTGTGTTTATTGGCGCGAAGCACACCGGGCAACGGACCCCGCTGTTGCTGTCCTCGGGCACTCTGTGCCGGCAACAATATCTAAATGACAGTGTGTCAAAAAAATCATTTATTTTGCATGAGCTATGTAGTCAGTCTGGTGAGAAACTGGGGGACAGAGTAATCTGTGCTGTAAAGGAATGCAGAGTTCCATTTTCATTGGTTTTAGCTGTCATGTTTATCTAGTCCTACAATGTTCAGCAGGAGTCACTTAGTGCCACCAAAACGTGTAGCTGGGTAGTAACAGAAGAGGAGCAGAAAAGAGAAGATAAGAAAGGCAGGACCAAGAGAAGAGGTCAGAGAAGACTAGAAGGAGTTGTGGGGGGACACCACCGGAGCTGGGATGAAAGAGTAACATTACAAAAATTATATATACAAGAACTCTGCATACAAAATAAAAGTGGCACTGGCAGAAGGTGGTGACATTAACAATCCACTTAATTTCACACTTGTGGTTTATTTTGTCACCAAAATTCCCCAAATGAATTATTTTTTTATTTTGTACTGCATACAAAATAGAATTTCCAACTATAATATAACTGTTGTGTGCTGAGATATGCATGGAAAACACATATTAGAAAATTAAATTCATTGTTGTGTTCAATGAGATTCAGATTTGTTGTTTAAAATAAAATTACAAACCCTGTTGGTATTGTAGAATAAGTAAACATGAGTTAATGTAAAGAATATTGGAATGGAAAAATACTTTTGCTCCACTTAACTTTCTTTTGGCTGGGAAATGCGAATTTAAAAAAAATCTCTAATTTGAGTTGCCTATTGATGACATTTACAAGATGAGATTTTCTACAATATTTCTACAATTATTTAAATTACTACTTATCCTAAATAACTCATTTCTCTCTAATCCTCTAGGCAGTAATGTATAATAAACTTTGTGATCAATACCAAACTGGGAGGGGTTGCAAGCGCGTTGGAGGACAGGTTTAGAATTCAAAGTGATCTGGACAAACTGGTGAAATGGTCTGAAATAAATAGGGTGAAATTCAATAAGGATAAATGCAAAGTACTACACTTAAGAAGGAATAATTAGTTGCACAGACACAAAATGGGAAATTACTGCATAGAAAGGAGTACTGCAGAAAAGGATCTGGGAGTTATAGTGGATAACAAATTAAAGGAGTCAAAATGTAATACTGTTGCAAAAAAAGCAAACATCATTCTGGGATGTATTAGCAGGAATGTTGTAAGCAAGACATGAGAAGTAATTCTTCCAGTCTGCTCAGCCCTGATAAGGCCTCAGCTGGAGTATTGTGTCCAGATCTGGGCAACAAACTTTGGGAAGATGTTGTTGGGGGCCACTAGGCATAGCTACCAGGTAACTCGGGAGAGTGGAAGGCCAAAGTGTCGATGAAGCTCTTTTGCTCTGGGCCTATCTGAACCCCCAGACTCCATCTTGTGAACTCTCACCTACCTCTGTGTTCACTGCTTACAGGCTGAAGTAAAAATGTATTGGTCAGCTTTTCTAGCAGGCAGCTGCTGTAAACAGGCCTTGCAAGGCCAAAAGATAAGCAGGCGTATGGGAACTATTCTAATTGTAACGGCTAGAGAAGGGAGGGGTGGGAGGAATAAGAGGGAGTTAACAGACAAAGGCTTACACAGAAACAGTTTGGGGTATAAAAGGTAAAAGTTATTTGTATTTGTTGCACTGGATTTGAGGCATGCTGGTCTCCTAGTGCCATTTCAGAGCTCTGAAATAAACTTGGCTTGCTTTCTCCCCTCGGTGTCTTTATTGGTGCTAAGCACACCGGGCCACGGACCATTTTAGTCCGCCTCGAGACCCTCAGGCGGTAACAGTTTTGGCGTCCCTGGGTGGGCTCGAGGCTGAAATTTAGCCTTGCCCGGATCCCTCCTGGTGGCCGACGGATTACGACGACGACCGACGCCCAGCGTGCACCGGTGACTTCATCGGGGGCCTCGGCAGAGACGTGGTTTGCTCGACCCCGGAGGGCACAACGGTGCAACGCACACAGACAGTGGAGAAGCAGCTGCGGGCGATGGTGGGGAACCGGTCCCGTGGAGAGGGCGACGGTGCAGAACCGGACCCTTGGATAAGGTAGGAACAGTCCAGTGGGGACTTTATCTGTTTTGACCTGGGGACGCCCAGTGGTCTGCCTGTTATGACTTGGGGACGCCCAGAGTCTCCCTCAGTATGGGGCAGGGACAGAGTACAGCCGGCAGGGTACAGTGTACACCTTTAGAATGCATTCTGGTGAACTGGAAAGTGTTTGGATCTGATCAGTTGATTAAAAGTAAATTGAAAAGGTTCTGTACAGTTGATTGGCCTCAGTACCAGCTGGAGTGCCAAGAAAGGTGGCCACCAGAAGGATCACTTAATTACAACATGATCCTTCAATTGCTTTTGTTTTGTCAGAGAACAGGTAAAGGGAATGAACATCTCTGTGTGTATACGTTTATGGTGTTAAGAAATAGGACTGGTATTTTGTTCAAGTGCCATTTGACTCCGACAGGCTCGGTAGTATTGGCTGCTAAACCCCAGAACCCTCCCACTGTTGTAATGCCAGAATCGGTGTCCCCTTCGGCTCCTTCACCCCCACAGGCTTTAGAGAGTACCCCCCCCCCCCCCGTGGGATTGTATCCGTTGATTACTGAGAGTGTGGTAGCCCGTCCAGGAACACAGGAACGGCCAGCACAGATAGGGTCAGTGTATTCTTCCATAAGCCTGACTGAGAAGATTGTAATATACTTATGAGAACCCTGTTGTCTGAAGTGGAGCGGAATCAGGTTACAGCCAAGGCTAAGGAGAAGGCACAGAGAAGGCATTTAAGGTTTAAAAGGGAAAGCTATTGGACACCAGAGGTAGTACAGAGGGGAATCCTCAGAAGTGAGTGTGCTTATCCTGGTTTGTTGCTTCAAAGCTTTGCACAGAAGTTATGTTACTGGGAAAGGTGTATAATGGCAATAAGTATGTGTTAATGGTTGGAGAAAAGGTGTATGAGTGAAGAGTGGAAGGTTCCTTTGGAAGTTAGAAGAAGCCGAGAAAGGGAGAAGAGGAAAAAGCACAGAATGAGTTAACTGAGAGGAAAATACAGCTAGCAAGCTCATCCAAGGACAGCTAAGACTTGGCTGACCCCCAAGAGAAAGGGGGGCCTGAATGTGCCCAAGCGGCTGTGAGATCAGCAAAATACTGCAAGGCATGATGAAGACAACAGTAAGGGTCGCTGGGAATGCGTTGTGATCTTTCTGAACAGTCACAGCATACTCCCCGCGAAAACCCTGAGCATTGGTTTTATTTTCTCACAGAAGGCTGACCTGGCCTATGTATTTGGTCTTGTTATTTTTTGACTTGTTTAGTGTCAATAATTCTTTTTGTCTTCTGGGTATTTGGGTTTGTGGTACTAGTGCCTACAAATGGCTTCCTAATGGTTGGCATGGTAGCTGTTACAAAGGCTATCTTGCTCCTCCCCTCCGCATTCTGCCCAAGGCTCCCTCAGGTCGTCCCAGGTACTATCGGTCCTTGAGAGCTACCTTAGAACCCATCAGTGAAGGAGACAGGTTTGGGATGATAGCCCTCCCTTCCTATGGGGTGGGACGACTAGCCCAACTCTACAGAAGACTGTCTAAATTTCTCACCCAGTTTGCCAATGATACCCTAGCCATAGAGAAAAGCATAAGTTCTGAGCTGTACCAGCTTCGACTGCTGGCTTTGCAAAACCGTCAGGCCCTAGATTATGTGTTAGCTTCACGAGGCGGGGTCTGTGCCCTTATTGGAGAAGAGTGTTGTACCTATGTCCCAGAGTTTTCACAGGACATTAACCAGCACATCTTGTCAGCAGAACGGGCCTTTAACCAGTGGAAGGCCCAGGAAGGGGAACCCACTATTTTGGATTCCCTTTGGGGTTGGATACCTGGTTTAGGGGAACTAGGGGATGTAGGGGGAAGCATTGTTCGCATCTTGCTCACAGGTGTGGTGATATGTTTTGTTCTTGTTCTTTTGCTCATTTGCTGTAAAGTGCTCATATGTAAGATTTGTACCTCCCCCTCCCCAGAGGTTCCTTTATACCCTCTTATTGATAATCCCGATTGTATGGAGCTTAATCGCAGTTTGTCTTTAGAGTATGAGAAAACTCTGACAAAGGTTTGTTGAGTGTTCTCAAAGGAGGGATTGTTGGGGGCCACTAGGCATAGCTACCAGGTAACTCGGGAGAGTGGAAGGCCAAAGTGTCGATGAAGCTCTTTTGCTCTGGGCCTATCTGAACCCCCAGACTCCATCTTGTGAACTCTCACCTACCTCTGTGTTCACTGCTTACAGGCTAAAGTAAAAATGTATTGGTCAGCTTTTCTAGCAGGCAGCTGCTGTAAACAGGCCTTGCAAGGCCAAAAGATAAGCAGGCGTATGGGAACTATTCTAATTGTAACGGCTAGAGAAGGGAGGGGTGGGAGGAATAAGAGGGAGTTAACAGACAAAGGCTTACACAGAAACAGTTTGGGGTATAAAAGGTAAAAGTTATTTGTATTTGTTGCACTGGATTTGAGGCATGCTGGTCTCCTAGTGCCATTTCAGAGCTCTGAAATAAACTTGGCTTGCTTTCTCCCCTCGGTGTCTTTATTGGTGCTAAGCACACCGGGCCACGGACCATTTTAGTCCGCCTCGAGACCCTCAGGCGGTAACAATGTGGACAAATTGGAGAAAGACCAGAGGAGAGCAACAAAAATGATTAATGTCTAGAAAACATGACCCATGAGGAAAGATTGAAAAAACTGCATTTGTTTATTCTGGAGAAGAGAAGACGATGGGGGGACATGATAACAGTCTAAGTATGTAAAATGTTGTTATAAAAAGAAGTGTGATAAATTGTTCTGTTTATCCACTGGGGACAGGACAAGAAATAATGGCCTTAAATTGCAGCAAGTGAGATTTGTGTTAGACATTAGGGCTACGTCTACACTACCCGCCTGAATCGGCGGGTAGAAATTGATCTCTCGGGGATCGAATTATCACGTCTCGTCGGGACGCGACATTCGATCCCGAATCGACACTTGTACTCCACCAGCGGAGGTAGGAGTAAGCGCCGTCGACAGGGGAGCCGCGGAGGTCGATTTGCTGCCGTCCTCACAGCGGGGTAAGTCGGCTCCGATACGTCGAATTCAGCTACGCTATTCGCATAGCTGAATTTGCGTATCTTAAATCGACCTCCCCCCCCCCGTAGTGAGGACGTAGCCTAGGAAAAACTTCCTAACAGTGAGGACAGTTAGGCATTGGAACAAATTACCTAGGGAGGCTGTGGAATCTCCATCACTGGAGGTTTTTAAGAACAGGTTACCAAACACCTGTCAGGGATGGTCTAGATAATACTTAGTCCTGCCTCAATGTAGGGGACTGGACTAGATGCCTTATCAAGGTCCCTTCCAGTCCTACATTTCTATGATTTCACACCATGTCATGCTAAACTATCAGGCTACAAGAAAAATATTTCTTTTGCTTCTAGTAACCTTCCTCTAGTAAGTAATTTATTGCCTCAATTTTTATATTCCCAAGCTGTACACAAGCACTGTACAATATATACACTTTCCAATCCATGCCGATTGCATACAATAAAAACACCTCAAAGGATTTTAAAATACTTTTTATTCCTTTATCACTACAATACTATTACCCTTACCACCATATTCATAATTTTCTTAGTGACACACAAAATGATACTGCTGTCAGTTGCTGACTGGAACTGTAATCTCTTGCGGCACAAGTCAGCCTCCCAGAACCAGGATAACATACCAAAGAAGAAGGCAGTGATGTGCGGCATAAAACAGACAGTAAAGAGAAAGCACATAAGAGACATTTCAAATACTCTTATTACTCCAGAGCTATTGTTTCATTTATATCAAGATATTACATGGGGGTGGGGGAGGAGAGGGAATCTAAGGGCAAGATAACGTCTATCGCTTCCATGAGCAAAAGAGATGCGGAGCTGGTTGTGTCTGGCTAGCCGAGCAAGGAACAGGGACAACTTCTCTACTGCAGCGTCCCTACCCCATCTCACACTACTGTAGGGAGTCCCTCCCAATCGGTGCACTTTGGAGGCTGGGCCTTATGGTACTTAGGATGCAAGAGAAGGAGTAGGCCCAAGGGTGGAGCAGGGAGGAGCTCCTCTATGGCATTTTAGCCCTACCACAGGCAGCAGAGAGCTGCATAACTACATCTACACCCTGTGCATGGCAAGTTAGGGCTAGATTCACAAAGGAACTTAGAACTGCGCATCGCAACGCCTATTTTTTAGGTGCCTAGCAAAACCACAGGAACAACACTGTGAGCCACAAAGCTTGAGTAAGACAGCTAGGCCCCCTTTACAACGAATGGGAAAGTAGGCACCTTAGACTGTGACTCACAAAAGCCAGCACAGTAGGCCGGGAGCTACCAAACTACCCCATGGGTGTTGCCAAATGGAGGAGTGTGTGTTAAGCCCAAACCCATTCACAGAAATAGGTGCCTAAGTACTGGCTGCAGGGAAGTGCCCATCTCTGTTTGTGATTCTCAGCTGTGAACCCTCTCCTGGAGTTAGGCGCCTAAAGCATTTCTTGCAAGACGCTGGAGCGTGGGGCAGGGAGAGAGGAGGATAACAACCTCCCTGCCTAATTTTCAACCCAGTGGTTAGGGTACTCACTTGGGATGTGGGAGACCCCCAGTTCAAGTCCCTGATCCACCTGCCTCCCAGCTACTTCGTATGGAGTTAGGCAGCCTCTGCACATGCCTAGCGAATCAGCGAGGTAGGTAGAGGAGCGCCTATCTTCCCCCGGTTTGTGAATTGCGCTAGGGCTTAGGCTAGAATGAGGCTGCAATGCACATGTCCAGAGGCCTAGGGAACTTCTACTGCAAACCCATAGGTGGTGAGCAAGTTTAGGCAACTACAGGATTAGGCGGCAGCAGAGCAGGAGTTTTGCAAATCACAGTGTTACTTAAAAACAGGAATTTTAGCACCTACATCTGGGGGTGGGGCACCTAAATGCCTCTGTGAATCTAGCTCTTAGTTACTGTCAAATAGCAGCAGCCGTCCTGTCAGCAGTATCATTCCAGAGGTGCAAAGCATCATGGAGGTACAAAACAGCAGCATGGGAAGTCCAGTGCATTGTGGGACTTGTAATTTCCTTCTAGAGCCGAACTTACTGGTGGAAGTGAGAGAGAAGCCATAGAGCTTCTGCTTCAATGCAGCCATGACTTTCTTGTGCCCAGTCAGCTCTTTGTGTCACCATACCACAGCAGTGTAGCTAACCAGAGCACTACCAGTACCCCAAGACAACACCTCTATCTCCATTTTTCATTTTGACTACCTGGTTACCCTGGCCAAGAGCCAGCTGCCCTCTGGCTCCCTTCTTACACCTCACTCCACTGCATTGAAACACTGACAGAGCCAGGAACAAAGCAGCCCGCAAGAGTCAGAGTATACAAAAAGGGAGAAATATTTACTGTACATTACTTTTACACCCCACAATGCAATGAAATGCAGGGTGCTGATTGCTATGCACTGTACTTATGAACGATGTGACCACTTATGAAATGGGGGGTAGGGTTTGCTATGTACTGCCCTTATGAATGACATGATCTCTTATGAAACGGTGGTAAGGAGGGGACAGTGGCAAGAACTGTGGAATTACAGTATTGATTGATGTAGATACCTGTATTGAGAAACAGTGTTTGCATAAAACCTCTCAGTTGTCTCTCATCAGGCGTTTGCCTTTTGTTTGAAACACATATTATATGATGTGATGCCTATAACATTTCTTAATAAAATAAAAACCTTTATTTTTAAACAATTATTAGAAAAAGACACTATTAAACCATTGCCAGGCAGGGCAGCTGCCACTAGCAAACCAACACACCAGTAAGATGAAAACCTTTAACAAAACAAAACAAAGCGTATGAACAGTGCAAACAGTGAAACCATCTGCAAGTCAGAAACCCCCTTCTTGCTGAGTGTCCCCTGACCCCTTGTTCTCCTTTCCCTTCCTTCCATGATCATTGCGCTCCTGGGGCAGGGGGGATGGAGGTGTACACCGGGGAGGGGTTCAGAAGAGGACTGCATGGGGTACATTTCCACTGTCCAGCCGTGAAGGCCCAATTGCATGGGCCACCCAGCTGTGGAACTGTGCAAACTGTTTCTGGTGTGCAGTGCATGGTACCATGAAGGGGAGTCAGGCTGTGGGGCAGGCGCAGCAAGAGCCTGCTCTATTTTCCCTCCCTTAGCTGCTGTTCCCATTCCAGGAAATGAGAACCAAGCGTCTGCTCCCTCACAGCAACCCTGTCCTCAAGCTCTGCAGCCAGCCTGCGCCTTTCTGCTTGCCTCATCTTTCCATTTGTCACAAGTCCTTCTCTTTTTGGTATTGGACTTGCTTTTCGGCCCTGTCCACAGTGTCAACCATAAGTTCATTACAGACAGGCTTCCTCTTGGACCGGTCCCATGATGGTACATTGACCAAAGCTTCTACTTGTGTATGGGTGTGCTGTCAAAGTACTACAGCCTGCAGAGTTCCAGTGGCCTGGAAGCAGACAAGACAGAGGGTTATTGTCTCAAATAGCACAGTGCATAAGCAGAGAAAAAAATCTTTAGAATTTCAAGGACCTAAAATGTTCCGTTGTAAAGCTTAACTTCAATATATCGCGAGAGGGAAACTTCAGACCACAGACACTCCCTGGATACAGCCGGTTTAATTGCAGTGAGAAGTTAAAAATCATAACTGCTTTGTTTTTTTTAAGTTGCAGATCAGCTTGGGCTTTGGGGGAGGGAGGGTAACTGGGGCATGCTATATAAGCCTTCTCTACCACTTCAGGCATTCCAGATTTTGGAAGATATTGCAGTTCTTGTGGTTCCCAAATGGCAAAAAGAGCTTTTGTTCCAAGCTGCTGGTAGCAAGCCGGTCATGTATGTCACCAAAGTATTCAAACGTATGGTTACTGAACAGCACATTTATGAGTGGAGTGGGCTGGTCAGCTACCAAGGATGGCCCTGAAAAATACTCCCTTCCCCAAAGTGTGATTACCTATCTGGAGTTCCTGCTATAGGAAACGTTTGCAGCTCTCAGTACCTGAGATTGGGTGAAAATTCAAGAGGGAGTCAACAGGATGCTATGGCTTGGTGCCTCCAATACAGCCTGCTAGGACTGCATGCAAACACAGAGAATATCCCCCTCCCCCTCCAGCACATTTCTGGACTGCATTCAACCCAGTAGCATAGCTGGGGGGGAGCGGAGCAGCGGCCGCCCCCCCACTGAGCACAAGTGGCGCCTTGTCAATTTCTTGGCACCTGTTTACTCACCCGGGGGAGCGATCAAAAAAAAAAAAAAAAAAGACGCCACCTGCTGCGGCGCTTTTATTTTACTCACCCGGCAGCGCTCCGGGTCTTCGGCGGCATTTCGGCGGCGGGTCCTTCAGTGCCACCGAAGACACCCGGAGCGAGTGAAGGGCCCGCCGCCGAAGACCCGGAGCGCCACCGGGTGAGTAAAAGCACTGTAGCGGGTGGCACCTTTTTTTTTTTTTTAAATCGCTTCCCCTGTTCCCTCTACCTGGCTACGCCACTGATTCAACCGCCCTCCCTCCGCCCCATCTGTATTTTGGACAAATGACTTATCACCCATGGAGGATGTGGCCTATATTTCAACCCCCACCCCCACCCCACACACACAGTTCACTGTTTTCAGATGGGTCATTACACCATTGGGTTGGTTTGGAGCAGCATGCTTACAGGGAAGGAAATATAAGGTTCTTCTTATTAAACTGGCATGTCCTAGCAAAAGTGTGAGCTTTCCTAGTAAAATTTCACTTTTAGATGCAGTTTCACTGTTTCCTCTTCCTGGTCTCCATTTTCAGTTCCATGTGGCAGTGGTGCGGGAGGGTAGGGGTGGTGGACACCAAGGCCCTGGCATGCAATCCACCATTAGCAGATACACTGCAAGCCGGGGCTTGTAATAATTTTTGCATTGGTTCATAAAATGGAAATCCCTCCCAGAGCTATATTAATAAACACAAAAATGAAACCAGAAACTTACGAGGCCCTGGAGCAATTTCTGCCTGTTCCATTTCTGCTGCTGGCTACTGCTCCAGGGAGGCATCAAAAAGCTCCTCTGAGTACGGCCCCAAGATGTGCTACAGCTGCGCCTGCAGCAAAGCCTCCTCGGGGACTGGTTTCAGCACCAGAGTTACTTCAGTAGCCTTATCTGGTGCTTGCTGCTGACTCCCATCTGTTCCTATGCTAGATTCTGGGTCAGCCTGTCATCATGCACCCTGTGGGCTCCGTGCTCAGCACAGTACCCAGGACCGAGTCAAACTCCTCATTAAATGGGCATGATAGTGGTGAGCTCCCAGAGGTGCAGCTCTGGTCCCTGGCTTGCTTATAGTTAGTTAATTTGCTCCCTACAGTACATCAGTCTGGCAAATTCCCCACTCTGCCAGCTTTTTTGCTACTTGCTGGTACCCATAGGCACACCTGGTGCTTTTGCTAAAATTGAATGTTTCACTAGCCTCGCACCAATGATCTGTCTGTGCTCCTGCAAACACACTTGGCAAAGGACTTCTTGTGCATGGTGGCCATTACAAATACAGGAGAAGGTTCAATGTAATTTGCAGCTCAGCAGACAGAACAAAATGGAATGATTAAACGCCAGGCAGCTGTACGTAAGCAAAGGGGATGCCTCTGTTTCCTGGGACTCTGTTGGTGATTCATGGGATAGAGAGGACAAAGAACATTGGCCCATGGGATTGTGGGATAGTGATGGTGGACTCTCAGGGCCCGAGTCCAGCAAGGGGCTGCGTCTACTCTGCAAATGGATAGGGTTTGAGCTCTGGGTCCCGGCAGAAACTGGGCTTGAGCCCACCCCTCAGCAGGATCCTGGGGCCCAAGTCCAACAGATCTGTGTGTAAACAGAAGCAGGTTTCAGCTTAAGACTGAGTCTGAACTCAGGCTTACACTGCAGTGTAGACATACCCTAAGTGCTTTTGACACATCCCACTAAGCACCTAAATATCTTTGAAAATCTGGCTTTTGGTGAATTGCAAGAAGTGGTCCATGGTTTGCAGGATCACACCCTATGGAAATATTTGGAAATAAAATAAGGATCCAATCCTGCAAGGCGCTACACACTTTCTAATCCCACGGAAGTCACAAGAAGTTGAGGATGCTCAGCACATCACAAAATCAGCCCCTACATAAATAAAAATAAAGATTTTTCCAAAGTGTCTCGGCATGCTTTTGTCAGTGTAAGAGAAAAATCAATTAAAATATCCAAAGACAGGAAGAAGCCGGTTGTTCAAACTCCAGGAAATATGTCAATAGCATTACATATGAACAAAATCTGTCTTGGAGGGATGTTACATACAGTCTACCAAATTCTCTGTGCAACTAGCTTATTTTTCTAATAAAATAAATGCTTTAAAATGCAGTATGAAAAAATATAAACATATTAAAGACGTCACTAAATACCATTCAAAATTGGTGTAATTAAGATGCAGCAGAGTAAATCCCAGAAATGATTTCTAATCTTACTATTATAGAGGGTGTCAGGCTGTTCATAGTTAAGCTTGGAGCTGTAAAGCCAATTTTCAACAAATCGCTAACTTCTGCTCAACTAATAGCCAAACCAAACCACCTGAAATGTCACAAACCACATCACCTCCCAAAGGTAAAATATTTCTGGAAAAAATTAGGGTTAATCACACAAGTAGTTTTAGAGAATGAGTCTTCTCACCCATTCCCCTCAACTCTTTATTTGAAAAAGTGCTGTTTTTAATTTGTCCCCCTTCTACCCCAAATACCACATCTAAATCTAAGCAAAGGTAGAACTATATCTATGTAATCAAATAGGTACACAGCCATTCGAAAGGGAAAGTCTATTACACTTATTTTGAAATAACTGATTGTTTCAAATTAGTCCAAATCCTGCTGTGACTTTCCCCATTATGAGGTTTACTCTAATCAGGGTGAGTCACACAATTGTTTGCTGTCCCTCTGGATTCATGCAAGCTATCAGGATTGAGGTTTAGGTTGTTGCTTTTTTAAAGACTTAATAACAGAGTTTTTAATAGTCATTTGATGAAGTTTTATCAGGTCAGTAATGCCAATGATACACAATTGTGGTATTTTAGGAGCAACAATTTCCAACGTGTCCCTCATTGTATTACTTTTGCCCAAAAGATCTGTTAGTCAACATGACCACAGTCTAGGGAACTTCACTGCATGATGCAAGACTATTATTTCATTTCACATATGATAAAGTATTTTTGTTTTAAATTCTTCGTTGGCATTTTAATCTCTAAATAAAATATCCAGATACTCCTGACACTAAAGAAATCAGTAGAATATCAGAGGTTTGTTGGTTAGACAACTTTTTCCTAAGTATCAGCCCTTTAGCTGAGACATACAGCCTCTTAAGAGTAGATGGAGTGTTACTATATATGGTTTCTTTGTTTTATATCCACCAATAGCGGCATGCATAGATCGGAGGAGCTCTTTATACATATCCACCCTGGCAGAAACAGAGGGGACACAGTAACATGGGTAGGGCTTTGCATTGTGGCTGTTCAGAGCAGGACTAGGCTAACCCAGTACCAACCACCTAGGTTGATTGCAGTGTAGACATAGCTTTTACTAGAGATATAATTTAAGATTTGGATCAATTGTTCCCATTAATTCACATACACACCCTATACACAAAACCTCTTCAGTGTGTTGCTTGTGCCTGCAATCAGGGCAGCTATCTTATAGGGAGCTGGTCTTCTAGGGAGACTTTGAATTAGCTTGCTTCAAATGAGCTTGTCTCAGTTGTTTCTATCCCTGTTATGAATGCAGTGACAACAACTGATGGCTGCTAGTCCTCCAGAGCCTTCCCATAATCCCCCAGAAAGCCCTATTGTGTCATCTATCTTGCCATCGACTTAGCAGGCTAGAAGTCATGAGTGGGGTTACATTCCAGATTTTTTTCCCCCTTTCAACCTGTCTCCTTATTGTTTACTGGCTTCTTTTCTCATTGGGGCAGACTGCATGAAATTACCGATACAACAGTAATTGTAACAAAAAAACAAACAGAGAAAATGGAATCAAAACAAAAGAAACTGTTGGCTTAATATATCAGATTTACACTACTCAGAAGTACTTGTGGCACCTTAGAGACTAACAAATTTATTAGAGCATAAGCTTTCGTGGGCTTCAACCCACTTCTTCGGATGCATATAGAGTGAAACATATATTGAGGAGATATATATACACACATACAGAGAGCATGAACAGGTGGGAGTTGTCTTACCAAGTCTGAGAGGCCAATTAAGTAAGAGAAAAAAAACTTTTGAAGTGGTAATCAAGATAGCCCAGTACAGACAGTTTGATAAGAAGCAAGTGTGAGAATACTTACAAGGGGAGATAGATTCAATGTTTGTAATGGCTCAGCCATTCCCAATCCCTATTTAGCCCTGAGTTGATTGTGTCTAGTTTGCATATCAATTCCAGCTCAGCAGTCTCTCTTTGGAGTCTGTTTTTGAAGTTTTTCTGTTTTAAGATAGCCACCCGCAGGTCTGTCAAAGGGCGGCCGGAGCCCCGGGGCGAGGGTGGCGAGCCCCGGCGGGGGCTCCGCTCTCCCCCCGGCAGCCGGGGGCAGGGCGCCGGGGGGGGGAGGGCGGCGAGCCCTGGCGGGGGCTCCGCTCTCCCCCCGGCGGCCGGGGGCAGGGCGCCGGGGGGGTGGGGGGGAGGGCGGCCGGAGCCCTGGGAGGAGGGCGGCGAGCCCCGGCGGGGGCTCGGCTCTCCCACCCCGGCGGCGAGCCCCGGCGGGGGCTCGGCTCTCACCCCGGCGGCCAGAGCGCCGGGGGCAGGGCGGCGAGAGGGCGGCGAGCCCCGGCTGGGGCTCGGCTCTCCCCCCGGCAGCCAGAGCGCAGGGGGGAGAGCGCAGGGGGGAGGGCGCGGGGGGGAGGGCGGCCAGAGCGCCGGGGGGAGGGCAGCGAGCCCGGCTGTGGCCCCGCTCTCCCCGGCGGCCCGAGCGCCGCGCCGCCCCCCTCCAGGTGCCGCCCCAAGCACCAGCTTGGTTGCCTGGTGCCTGGAGCCGGCCCTGCTTGGGGGCTGGGAAGCCCTAGGCCAGCAACTCCCCAGGCTGCAGGGCCTGGTCCTAGGCCCAAATAGGTATTGGGATTGAACAGGGGCAACCTGAGGGTGGGTAAAGGCAGCCAGTCCAAACCCCTTGTTGCTGGTGATGATTGGCTGTTAGACTGCAGTCTGCCCCAGGGCACGGGGGGCTAGATGGTGATGGGCAGTAGCCACGACTGAGGCAACATGGGGATAAGGGATGGGGGTTCTGCTGGGCGGGGAGACCCAGAGAGAGATTGGGGTACTGCCAGGGGGGCAGCACCTAAGCCAAGGGCACTGGGGTCCGGGAGGGACACGGGGCCAATGACAGGCGGGACACCTGGCCTGCAGAGGGCGCTCTGGATGCTGGTGAGCTAATTCCCAAGATGACCAGTAGGAGCCACCGCAGGGGTGAGTCCACTCCCGATTACAGTGTGGATACCAGTTTCTTGTACCTACTAAGTGTCCTACCTTGAGTGTGAAACTTTAGAGGAATAGCAACTCCTGTCATTCTTAGGGCTAAATAACTATAATAAAAATGTATACAAATGTGTCTGCTCAGAGAATAGATAAAAAAGCAAGAACCATATCAGCAGTACTAAAATGGAGAGAAGTTTTAATCCAGTGACAGTGTCCAACTCTCAAAAGCTGTTAAGTCACACATTAGGTTTTACTATTAGTTTTCCCCATTATATTTTTGCATATAGTAATCAGATTACCACCAGATTTAAAATATTAATTCCTTTGGCAATGGTATAGCTATTGCCAACAATTTTTTTTTTAAAAGGAAAACCTCACTTTCTGATATTGTGAGCCCAAATTATGCCTAAGGACTCTGAAAAGTTTTTCCTCATGTAGGAAAATAAGTGGACACAACTGTAGTGTTTAAAACTATAAAAAAGAACTGGTGAAACTGAGCCAAATAAATTATACACAGCAATGGAGAACAGTGAAACAAGTGTCCCAATACCTGGGACTTTCATAGCTAAGAATGAGTTCAAGCAAAACATAATTCTTACAAATACAGTAACCCAGGAACCAAACCCTGCAACAAACCCCGGTGCCAATTCTGTCCGCATATCTATTCAAGGGACACCATCATAGGACCTAACCACATCAGCCACATCATCAGGGGCTCATTCACTTGCACATCTACCAATGTGATATGTGCCAGCAATGCCCCTCTGCCATGTATATTGGCCAAACCAGCTTGGCTTAACAGCAAAATCCTTGCTGATCTTAAACACAAAAAAGAAGCTTACAAGAAGTGGAAGATTGGACAAATGACCAGGGAGGAGTATAAAAATATTGCTCAGGCATGCAGGAGTGAAATCAGGAAGGCCAAATCACACTTGGAGTTGCAGCTAGCAAGAGATGTTAAGAGTAACAAGAAGAGTTTCTTCAGGTATGTTAGCAACAAGAAGAAAGTCAAGGAAAGCGTGGGCCCCTTACTGAGTGAAGGAGGCAACCTAGTGACAGAGGATATGGAAAAAGTTAATGTACTCATTGCTTTTTTTGCCTCTGTCTTCACGAACAAGGTCAGCTCCCAGACTACTGCATTGGGCAGCACAGCATGGGGAGGAGGCGACCAGCCCTCTGTGGAGAAAGAAGTGGTTCAGGACTATTTAGAAAAGCTGGATGAGCACAAGTCCATGGGGCCAGATGCAATGCATCCAAGGGTGATAAAGGCGTTAGCGGATGTGATTGCAGAGCCATTGGCCATTATCTTTGAAAACTCATGGCGATGGGGGGAGGTCCTGGATGACTGGAAAAAGGCTAATGTAGTGCCCATCTTTAAAAAATGGAAGGAGGCGGCTCCAGGGAACTACAGGCCAGTCAGCCTCACCTCAGTCCCTGGAAAAATCATGCAGCAGGTCCTCAAGGAATCAATTCTGATGCACTTAGAGGAGAGGAAAGTGATCAGGAACAGTCAGTATAGATTCACTAAGAGTAAGTCATGCCTGACTAGCCTAATTGTCTTCTATGATAAAATAACTGACTCTGTGGATGAGGGGAAAGCAGTGGACGTATTATTCCTTGACTTTAGCAAAGCTTTTGATATGGTCTCCCACAGTATTCTTGCCAGCAAGTTAAAGAAGAATGGGCTGGATGAATGGACTATAAGGTGGATAGAAAGCTGGCTAGATCGTTGGACTTAACAGGTAGTGATCAATGGCTCCATGTCTAGTGGGCAGCCAGTATCAAGCAGAGTGCCCCAAGAGTCGGTCCTGGGGCCGATTTTGTTCAATGTCTTCATTAATGATCTGGAGGATGGCATGGACTGCACCATCAGCAAGTTTGCAGATGACACTAAACTGGGAGGAGTGGTAGATACGCTGGAGGGTAGGGATAGGATACAGAGGGACCTAGACAAATTAGAGGATTGGGCCAAAAGAAATCTGATGAGGTTCAACAAGGACAAGTGCAGAGTCCTGCACGTAGGACAGAAGAATCCCATGCACTGCTACAGACTAGGACTGAGTGGCTAGGCAGCAGTTCTGCAGAAAAGGACCTAGGGATTACAGTGGACGAGAAGCTGGATGAGTCAACAGTGTGCCCTTGTTGCCAAGAAGGCTAACGGCATTTGGGGCTGTATAAGTAGGGGCATTGCCAGCAGATCAAGGGACGTGATCATTCCCCTCTAGTCGGCATTGGTGAGGCCTCATCTGGAGTACTGTGTCCAGTTTGGGGCCCCACACTACAAGAAGGATGTGGAAAAATTGGAAAGAGTCCAGCAGAGGGCAACAAAAATGATTAGGGGGCTGGAGCACATCACTTATGAGGAGAGGCTGAGGGAACTGGGATTGTTTAGTCTGCAGAAGAGAAGAATGAGGGGAGATTTGATAGCTGCTTTCAACTACCTGAAAAGGGGTTCCAAAGAGAATCGCTCTAGACTGTTCTCAGTGGTACCAGATGACAGAACAAGGAGTAACAGTCTCAAGTTGCAGTGGGGGAGGTTTAGGTTGGATATTAGGAAAAACTTTTTCACTAGGAGGGTGGTGAAGCACTGGAATGGGTTACCTAGGGAGGTGGTGGAATCTCCTTCCTTAGAGGTTTTTAAGGTCAGGCTTGACTAAGCCCTGGCTGGGATGATTTAGTTGGGGATTGGTCCTGCTTTGAGCAAGGGGTTGGACTAGATGACCTCCTGAGGTTCCTTCCAACCCTGATATTCTATGATTCAAACCAGACAGTCTCTATGCAAAAGAATAAATGGACACAAATCTGACATCAAGAATTAGAACATTCAAAAACCAGTAGGAGAACACTTCAACCTCCCTGGACACTCAATAACAGACTTAAACGTGGCAATTCTTCAACAACAAAAACTTCAAAAACAGACTCCAACAAGAAACTGCAGAACTGGAATTAATTTAAGAACTGGACACTATCAAATTAGGCCTGAATAAAGACTGGGAGTGGATGGGTCACTACAAAAAACTAATTTCCCCCTGCTGATACTCATATCTTCTTGTCAACTGTTTGAAATGGGCCACCTTGACTACATTGAACTCATTAGAACTACAAAAGTGATTTTTCCTCCCTTCTTGTCAACTGTTGAGAATAGCTCACTTCCACCTTAATTGAATTGGCTTGTTAGCACTGACCCCCCACTTGGTAACTCCCATCTTTTCATACACTGTGTATTTATACCTCTCTACTGTATTTTCCACTCCATGCATCTGATGAAGTGGGTTTTAGCCCACGAAAGCTTATGCCCAAATAAATTTGTTAGTCTCCAAGGTGCCACAAGGACTCCTTGTTGTTTTTGCTAATACAGACTAACCTGGCTACCCCGCTGAAACTCCTTGCTTAACATTGTAGTTATGTTCCTGAAAAATGCTACTTTAAGCAAAACAAGGTTAAGTGAATCCAATTTCCCCATAAGAATTAATGTAAATAGGGGGGTTAGGTTCCAGGGAAATTTTTTTCGTCAGACAAAAGACTATATATATATATATATATATATATATATATATATATATATATATATATATATATATACACACATACATACATACACACACACACACAGTATAAGTTTCAAATGAACAATTTAATACTGTATACAGCAATTATGATTGTGAAGCTTGGTTGAGGTGGTGGAGTCAGAGGGTGGAAGAGGGTGGGATATTTCCTAGGGAATGCCTTACTGCTAAATGAACTAGCACTCAGCTGAGCCCTCAAGGGTTAACACATTGTTGTTAATGTAGCCTCACACTCCACAAGGCAGCACGGAGGGAGGGGAGACAGCATGGCAGAGAGAGAGAGAGAGATGGGTGTTGCCCCTTTAAGTATGCTGACCCCACTCTAAGTACATTGCCTTTTTAAGTAGATCAGCAAGTTGAGACAGCAGCTGCTGCCAGCAAGCTCCCTCTGTCCTGAGACCTGTCATGTCCCCCCCCTGCTCTTGGAGATAGGGTACAGGAGTGGGGGGCAGGAACGGGGGAGGGGGACACCCTGACATTAGCACCCCTTCCCCCCCCCAGCAAGGAGGAGGCTCCCAGGAGCAGCTCCAAGGCAGAAGGCAGGAGCAGCACATGGCGGGGTGGGTGGGTGGGGTGAGGAACAGCTGAACTGCCCAGCAATTGATAGCCTGCTGGGCAGCTACGCACAGGGAACTTAGGGGAGCTGATGGGGGGCTGCCGGTCCACCCTGGTTCCAAGCCCCCACTAGCTAGTTCCAACAGGCTGCTCTTTCTGCAAGCAGTGGACAAAGCAGGCGGCTCCCAAACGTTATAAGGGAGCATTGCACAACTTTAAATGAGCATGTTCTCTAATTGATCAGCAATGTAACAATGAAACAAAGTTAACTGGGACAACTTTAAGTGAGGAGTTATGGTAATGAATACATGGAATCAGTTTACTTTGCCCTCACACTATAGTAAGTACCGATGTTTAAAAGCACTGAGCCGACAGAGAATGAGAAGAATATGGAAAGTGGAAACTTTTTCTCCACCTCTCTCTAGTCATAGGGTTTTTACCTACCTGCTTACAGGTTTTATAAAGCCACTCATCATTGTAGTATTTGAGCACCTTCCATATAACATCAATAGCAATAGTGATGTCCCTAGCAGACTCCATGGAGACTCTGTCACTTTTGCCTTCTGAGGGTAAAACCTCTATTCGGGGTAGGGTTTCTTAGATTTTATTCATTTACTTTTTTCAGTAGGGTCATAGGGTAGAAGTGGGTGTCAGTGTTGTGTCATTCTTAGGGTGGAAAGGCCTTTTCAAAGGGGAAGGTTTTGCAACATTTCCTAAAGGCAGTCAGACTCCAGATTTACCTCATCTCCTCTGGAAATCTGTTCCATTGCTGGATCCCCTCAACTGACAATGCTTTATCTCCCACAATTCATCCTGGCCTTTGTTGTCTGCATAGGCCCAGCAGAGCACAGCTGTCATAGTAATTAATAGATTCAGTCTTTAATATATCTGGAACATGATCTGTTAATTGCTTTGAATATTAGGACCAAGTGCTTAAACTGTCATTAGAAGCTAACAGGTAGCCCGAGGAAACACTAACACAGGACGGAGGTGCTCATAGCAGCCCAAGCTATGGAGAAGACCAGCAGCCACCTTCTGTAGCAGGTAGAACCTGTGCCTGTTTCCTTAAGGTTAATATCCACCCTTTATGAGCCAGAGAGTGTAAGTTTCATGGACTTGATTACGAAACGATTGCCTTACATAAAAAGAAAGCAAATGGAAAGCCAATGTGATCTATGATCTTGAGGTAACAAAGATACTTTCCAACAATCAAGCGCCCAGATTTCCAGAAATGCTCCCTTTTTATTTTAAATAAAGACTAATCCAGGACAATATGGAAGGGAAAAAGCACCAAAAAAAAAAAAAAAAAAGTAATTTGTACAAATATCACAATTAAACACGTTATAAGAGTTTTCAATAACTGTAAAAATGTTTAAAAAGCTGAAAGTTGGAAATTATTAGATGCCCTATTCAGACCAACATTTCAGTCCATTTCTGCAGGGGGAAGTGTCACATTTTTCATGCATGGGCAAAACACATATGTTCTGTTTAGAAAGAGAATTTTCCTGTGAATTGTAAAGGTCCTATATTGCTATGCATAATAGGCTACATCAGATGCACATCAGGGAGCACAGGAAAAAAGAACAAAAGAGGTTAACCATTAAAAAAAAAAAAAAAAAAACCCTGAAAAAGTTCTCCTACTAGACTGTATGCATGTTTAGGGCAGGATTTCCCAGGAACTTTGAAGCGAATAGATACAGTGACAGAGTTTTGTTAGGACAAGTGCATTAATATTGAATAAAATAAACGAATCGTTCGTTATTTATTTTTATAGCAATATGTTCCACTGAGGCCTTATCCAGCTTCGACTGGCTCAACTCCCACTGATCTCAAAGGGAATGTAAGTTATCCCTACATACACCAAAACAAACATTGGAAAACAAGTTAGACTGCTAGCACTAATGTCCTATTATGAAGTTTTTGAAAAGAAAAATTAACCTGATTGCAAGATATTTTTAAAAGTTAATCAGGAATTCCAAATATCACAAGTGAAAAGTACCAAACAAAATTTATTTTGATCATATCAGCGTATCCACACAGGGGCCAATAGATTATTATTTTATTATTAATTTAACAATGTTTTGTGAGCTGGGATGGAACCTGTCATAGGAAGTCACAGGAAGTTTTGACAGCTGTCTCAAATGCCTAATGGCATTGTAACTGATCTATTAGAAGCAAGTGGACTTATCTTCTATCTGGCCCCACAGCGCTAGACGCTTCCTTTCACAAGAATGGTTTACTAGCTTGCTTGTACCAATTATTTTAGAGGCCTGATCCTCTGTTCTTGAGAATAGCACTCACAGGTAAGGGATTGACCACATGCTTCCTGTAAAAAGACATCTGCACTGCTCCCATGCCATTTGGTCAAACTCTTCTAATTAGGAGCATATGCATCCTTTACATAGAAGGAAAGGGTATTAACTTTGAATAATAATCTTTATTAGTTTATTTTAAAAGGTACATTGTAATCCTGAGCTACTGCTTTTGTACATTTGTCATCATACAAAGACATGTCATTTACAATTTGAAGAATACATTTATTGTGCTCCAAATCCTCATCTGAATGTCACTTTGTCCTAACAGGAACATAGATAATTTAAAATAATATACATATCCCTGGAACATCCACATTAATTTACCCCAACCCCATTATCTACAGACTACTGTCTTCTAAAGAGCTCAGGACATTCCTTCTAAATTTAGCAAAAAACTAGTTTAAAACTGTAAAGATGGGCAGTGCAAGAACTGGTCCCTTAATCCTTTGTGAATACATCATTAGAAAATTAAACTGGTTTCAGTTTCCGTATTCTCTTGAATGAATTGCCAATGTCAAATTGACCAGCTGTATTTTGAAGGAATGATCAGAGTAACAATTTACTCATTTTCATATTACAGAAGTACCTCCTTTTGCAGTGACCAATACAAAATTCTCCCAACAGGAAAAGTTTATGATGATCAGATGAAAATAAGAGGTAACCCATCATCACCCTATTTTCAGCTAAATTACACCTAAGTATTATAAAACAAGTCATATGAAACATTTCCCTTCGACCCTGTAAAGGAACTCACACAAACAACCAGAGCAAAGTTCCATAAATCCAAACATGGCTTTTAGGATTTGCCTGTAAAAAAAGAAACATTAAGTCCCAGGATCCTTGGAAAAAAAACAACAACAAAAAACATTTATCCAAGTTGAATTCCAACATTGGATAAACTGACATTTCTGTTTCTAACTGGATTACCAAAATATTGCATCTCTCTACCTGAAAACCTGAAAGCATACAGTGTTTACAAATGTTGTCTCTCTAGCAACAGTGTCAGTCTTCAAAAGTACACTCGTAAATTTCACTTCCTGAATAAGGTTGCTATGATCTTAGGTAAAAGTTACAGTAAGCAGTTAAAGCAAATTGCTTATTGCTTAGATTTTAAAGCAAGCCACTTCAATACAGTTTTAATGAAAACGTAAGTACAAATATGAAGCTATTGTAGAAACACTTATAAACACCTGCTGCTTTTGAGTACTTACTGACCACCCAAACAATAGCACAGACTGATCTTAACATAATAAAAAGGAAACGTAAAATTTAATACTGTTTGTTGGAATTAAATTCAATAATACCTTTAAGACAGGTGCATGAACATGTAAACAAAGCTTTAGTATTCAGAGCTTGGGAATCTAGCAGCAAAACAAACTATTTGCATATAATGTAGTGCAATGAACATTTGTTCTTAAAAGATCCCCAGTCTTAAAACTACTTGTAACAGAATGGAATCCTTAAAGGAAAAGTTTTTAAAATGTCCAACATGTAGCATCCAGAATCACTAGACTTTTTCACCTGCTGTAATCTACCATTATAAGTCTATGCAAAACTGTGCTCTGGATAACTAACTTTTATGGCTCCCCAGTAACAGGCTCGAATAAGGCAGATCAAGCCTAAGAGATAAGCAATAGCCCAAGAAACATATGTTGCATGGAAATGCCTGGCAAAATCTTGCGTACCAACCTAAAAAAAAGAAAAACAAATGTCAGCAACACAACAGTCTAAGCAATTTAAGAGGGGAAAAAAGTGTTTTTAGATAAACATATTAAACTTAATAGGCACTGTCAAGGGTCACAGTACCTTTTTTTTAGTTCCATGAAGGTATATTTTTTTATTTCAAGTCAACGATGCCAATATTTAAAATCGTACCAAAACTCAAAGAAATTGCCTTTAAACTCCATATATAGTTTCTTACTTTCACTCCCTCCACTACAGGCCAGTCCTCCACTACTCATCTGAGGGTACAAAAGGCCCATCATAGAACCAGGGCAGTTATACTGTGCAAGTTAAGGGTGTCAGTAAGCTCATAAAGACAAAATTCAACTCCTGTGCAGGGGGCTCCTTGCACCACAGTATGTAGCTGTGGGGTTGCTGTCATTCTAAGGCTGCAGTATTGACTACAGAGGTTCCATTACTGTTCTGCAGGCTGGGGACATGGGTACAAGGATGTAGACTCTATGTTCCCAACCCCATTCCCAAACCTCTCTTCCCCACCATGTAATGGAAATGCAGCAGTTTGGTTGCTAAGGTGCTCTCCTCAGCCTTCACCCCTAGAAGACTGGAAGATATTTACAGTGATACTATATAGCAGCACCAACCTCTATTGGCAAAACCTGGGAGAAGCTTTACCATTTCACTGGTGACAATATGAACTGTAGCGTGCCAGATGTTTGTGTTCAGCTCTTGAGATTGGAGGGTAAATAGGTGGTTGGGGAGAGGATAAGGTTGTTTTTTTCCCCAGTCGTGTGTGGATTGAGGTACAGGTTTCAGATTGTTAGGGTAGTCATAAGTAAGTATCCAGGAAGGGGAGAGAAGCTTCAGGAATTTGATACATAGCTACAGGACACTTGAAACAGAACCCATGTTCCAGAGAGGATGACTTGTAAATGGGAGATAACAGAAGAAATCCTCCCCATGTTGGGGCTGAAATGGCAGATAGAGAGAAACCTTTTACGGCCCTGGATCTCAGATGGAAAGGGGAGTTTGGATTATGATTTCTGGTCTGGTTTACAAATGGAATGTTTCACTCTGAGAAGCCAAGATTTGAGCCAACACTTAACAGGAGATTTTCTAACTGAAAAGTAATGGAGGTTGGCACCCACAGTAAGGGGTGGGGCTACAGTATAAATCTATATCCCTTCATCCCAGCAGGTTTTCAAGAAGAAAACTGGAACACTGCAATTGGGGTGTCACAGGAAAGCATCAGAGTGAGAGAAAAGGGAATTTGGTAAGGAAATGGGAAGAAAAAGCACCATCCCCATATCAGGATGAAAACCTGGAAGCTTTATAGAAGACAGCAGCAGGGGAGGAGACAGTATCTCTCTGTGACCATATTGTTGTCTCATACTACTGACTCCCCCAACATCTAGCTGTTACCCTTCCATCCTTCCCATCCACATACCAGCCAGCCCCATTTTCCCTTGCTCTCAAACTTCCCAACTCCCTCCTGACTCAGTCTCCCTTAACTCTCTTCAATCCTCCTATTACTCAGAAGCCTTCCCGTCCCAGCCGGA
The DNA here is from genome assembly GCF_028017835.1 of Emys orbicularis. Lineage (NCBI taxonomy): Eukaryota > Metazoa > Chordata > Testudines > Emydidae > Emys > Emys orbicularis. The sequence continues at coordinate 46,075,229 of NC_088684.1, read as the reverse complement.
TGCCCTCAAGCTGAAAATTGTTCCTCTTCCTACTTAACCTCTCCACAGCTCAGCACCACATCCCCCCCTCTGAGCCCTCTCTGACATGACACTTTCAGGGTAAGAATACCCCCTGTGCAACTCTCTAGACTAAAAAAAAATCCATCCCTGGACTCAGAATTCTTCCCCTCCCTTTCCACCATTGACAGGGAGAGCAGGATGGAACTATGTTGTGCTGCTAGTCAAACTGCACCAGCCCTTCTGCTGCCTTTCTCAGTGGCAGGAGCCAACAAGGCTAGCAGAGTGAGACTGCTGAGCTGACTGCAGAGGCTAGCAGGACACTGCTGCACAGGAAATACAAGAATGATTGCTTGGAGAAGCCTTTGCAGACTCAAAATCCAAAAGAGAGGATCCAAAAAGATGGCAAGTCACCTGTGCTGCATCTGAACTTGAAGGAAGTAGAAATCATAAACATTAAATTAAGGAACTTGGATAAGGAGACCCTAAGAAGGCATAAACATCTGACAATAAAAGCGAATGTCAATAATGTGCTAGCCAAGGCGGAGGGATATGGCCAGGCTCTGTGCTATAACAGACCTAGTCATGGAATAACTCAAGAGTTAACCTAGCTCATGGGACTTGGAATAACTATTAGTTAGCACCAATTAACTATTGACTCTTAAATAGCTAAAAGCACAATTCATCAGTGAGGCCACAGAATCAAAACAAAATTTGCTGGGTCAAACCACTATAGGAAAATGTTGGGAACATCACAAGAAGTGGAAAAACACTTTTCTATATTTCCTTCCCTGATTTGCATCTAGATTCCTAAAATAATTCTGATCTGAGAATCACAGGATTATAAATGACAAAATGTAAATTTGTTGAAGTAAGAGAAGGAATCAAAATCAGGCTGGACAATTGAGATGCTAAAGTAGCACTCAAGGACGATAAGGCCATTGTGGAGAAACTAAATAAATTCTTTGCATCGGTCTTCACAGCTGAGGGAGATTAGCAAACTTTAGCCATTCTTTTTAGGGGACAAATCTGAGGAGGTGTCCCAGACTGAGGTGTCATTAGAGGAGGTTTTGGAAGAAATTGATAAATGAAACAGTAATAAGTCACCAAAACCAGATGGTATTCGCGCAAGAGTTCTGAAGGAAATCAAATGTGAAATTGCAGAACTGCTAACTGTGGTATGTACCCTACCATTTAAATCGCTTCTGTACCAGATAGGAAGATGGCTAAGGTGGCACCAATTTTTTTAAAAGGCTTCAGAGGTGATCCCGCCAATTATAGGCTGGTAAACCTAACTTCACTACCGGGCAAACTGGTTGAAACTATAGTAAAGAACAGAATTATCAGACATATAGATGAACATGATTTGTTGGCGAAGAGTCAACATGTTTTTTGTAAAGGAAAATCATGCCTCACCAATTTACTAGAATTCTTTGAGGGGGTCAACAAGCATGTGGACAAGGGTGATCCAGTGGACATACTGTACTTTGATTTTCAGAAAGCCTTTGACAAGGTCCCTCACCAAAGGCTCTATCCCTTTCTTAATGATTCCCAACATTATGTTCACTTTTTTGACTGCTGCTGCACATTGAGTGGATGTTTTCAGAGACTCCAAGATCTCTTTCTTGAGTGGTAACAGCTCAAGAATTTGGGCTGTTGCCTTTTAATTTCACTGCATGATGCACTGTTCTACTTTTATTGGAAAGGCTAAATAAGAACATCAAGATTACCGTCTCCACACCTTTCGTTATTTTACATCTCTCTATCTGGCCCTCTTACACATCTACCTGTAAACACTTCTGATGTTTTAAATCTCTCTGTATGTGCAAATCTTTCCATGTCTCTAAGAATTTTTGCTGCTCCTCTCATCTCTCCTATATTCATTTTAAGAGGGGTGACTAGAAAGAAACAGCAGACAAGGTAAGAGAGTACCATCAATGTATATAATGGTATATTAATATATGCAGCATTAAACTATGTCCCTTTCCTAATATAGCCTAACAGATTGTTTGATTTTTTTTTTACCACTACAGCAGACTGACCAGATGTGTTCACTGATCTTTTTTATGAATTGTTACAGTTAAAACAGAATCCAACAATTTCTTTAAAGTAGCTAAAATTATTTCTTACAATAAAGTATTACTTTGTGCTTGTCTGCATTGTATTTGTCAGTCATTGTGTTGCTTAACTATTTAGCTCTCAAGTTATATAGGCAACTTTTGCAAATTATATCTTCTATCTTACTGTGACAGAATGTATACACCCTGTGTTCACACCCTAAACACTATTGAAATAATTTTTGTAGAAGGCACGTCTTGTAAGGTGCTATTTGAAAACTCATAATTTGCTGGTCAGTATGGTCCTGATGTGTGGCAACATTGTATGTAAAGTTATAAGATTTGCCTGTATAGTGTTATTAAAACATGATCCAAACCCCACAGCCCTGCCCAAACAGAGGGTGGCAAACAAGTCTGTCCTAAACAAAGAAAGGTGTGCTCTGCTTAATTTGCACTTAAGCAGTAAACGGAGTCATCATGCAGGAAGGGAAACAAAGAAAGCTCAAAAGGGTGATAAAAAGCCAGCAGGGAACATCCTTCTCCATAGACTCTTTGTCTCCTAGTGTCCAGCTGGAAATGTTTTTCAAGAGAAGGACTGAAACAATAAAAAGAAGGGACAAATGCCCTAAGGTACCCTTTTCCCTGACCATTATATTCACTGAACCTGAAGTGACAAAGGACTCTGGGGGACAAGACCTGACCTTCAGGGGTTTGGTCAGTAAGACAGCTGAAAGCATGTGGTCAGAAACTTTCTTGAATCTGATATAGTTTGTTAAGTTAGGTATTAATAAACATTTTATCTTTATTTTCCTTTATTTTACCTTTATTTTTTCTTTCTGACTTTTATGCCTCATTACTTGTATTCACTTCAAATCTTTCTCTTTGTAGTCACTAAACTTTACTGTTTTATCTAATCCAGTGTGTTCAAATTGAAGTGTCTGGGTAAATATTTGGGGTGACAAGTTGTGTGCGTATTGATCTCTTAAAGGAATAACTGACTTAATATAATTTGTACTGTCCAGGAGAGAGCTGGGCAGTACAGGACATATGTTTCTTGGAGAAAATCTAAGACTGGGGATGTGTTGGGGTCACCCTGCAGTACAGCCACCGCTGATGAGAACCAGCATGTAACCCAAACGTGGCTGGCAGGCTGCAGGTACATACAGACACTCAGGGTGTGGCTTGCATGTTTGAGTGACCCAGGTGAGAGCTATTTCAGCAAGGCATTGTAAGGCACCCAAGGTTGCAGGGCAGGAGTGACATAACTGCTCATTAGTCTGGATTGTATGCTGGTATGTCACACTTACTCAGTGGCCTTAAAGCTGGTGTTGTGCATAGTTCTCTATCAAAAGTTTTCTAGAGACCATGTATATTTTACTGTCGTCCCTCAGGGACAGGAAGGTTTAGTCTACATGGCTTCCTGGCAGTCTCTTGAAGCTAGATCAATATCACGACTAGAGCTGGTCACAAATTTTCATTGCAAAATGCTGATTTGCTGATTTCGCTGATTTGCGAAATTGAAACATTCTATTGGAGTGGTTCAATTTCAATTAAACGGCTGATGGAAAACAGACCTAAGAGGCCTAATTTCCTGCCTATGTGGCAGGCTGCTGGGGAGCTTGGGCTTCCAAGCTCCTCACCTGGCAGGAGGCCAAGGAGCATTTCTTGTTTCAAAAATACTAAAATCTTCCTGTTGAGGGAATGCTTCAGGGTTTCCGAAACTAAGCATTGTGAAATTTCAGTTCTGCAAAAAATGTCGAGGTTTTGGCTTTTCATCCCAAATCAGGAATAATTTTTTTCCCAAAACCTCAAAGTTTCTCATGGAACTGAAATACACAGTGTCCCAGCCAGCTCTAAACACAACCTTAAAAGAGCCCACCAGCCTTTTAAAGTTGCATGCCAGAGCATAAATACACGATTAGTGGGATGGTGACAGGCAATACTGAAGGCAGAAATTGAAGAGATTCTACTTAAATGCTGGAAAAGGGAGGAGACCCACTGGAAATTAATATTGAGTGCATTACTCACAGTTAATCCAACTCCAATGAAGATGCATATCATTCCAATGGTAATGTATGCACAGCAGCGTCTTCGCGGGAGTGCACTTCCAACAGAGGAACTGTAAATGAAACGTTTGTTAGATTATATCCACACAAAAATTTTAAACCATTTAATATATGCCATGTTAATGTTATATCGCTTTAGATTTTTAATCAAAATGTTGTGTGGTACCAAGTCAAACATCTTACAGAAATCTAAGTATATTATATCAACCACTGTTACCTTTATCAACCAAACTTGTAATCCCACCAAAAAGATACCAAGTTAGTTTGACAGAATCTATTTTCCATAAACCCATGGTGATTTGAATTAATTACATTACCCTCCTTTAGTTCATTATTAATCAAGTCCCATATCAGCTGCTCCATTATCTTGCCTGGAATCAATGATAGGCTGACATGACTATAATTACTCAGTCACCCCATTTACCCTTTTTTAAAACTGGTACAACATTAGCTTTCTTCCAGTCTTCTGGAACTTCAGCAGTGCTCGAAGGTTTATTTAAAAAAAATATATATATCAACTTTATTGGTCCAGCGAGCTCCTCAGCCAGTATTTTTAAAACTTATGGATGCAAGTTATCTGGACCTGCTGATTTAAAAGTGTCTGACTTTAGTAGCTTAAATAAATAAATAAAATAAATAAAAAATAAAATAAATAAATTAATGGAGATATCCTATCTCCTAGAACTGGAAGGGACCTTGAGAGGTCATCAAGTCCAGCCCCCTGCCTTCACTAGCAGGACCAAGTACTGATTTTTGCCCCAGATCCCTAAGTGGCCCCCTCGAGGATTGAACTCACCCTGGGTTTAGCAGGCCAATGCTCAAACCACTGAGCTATCCCTCCCCCCTAGCTTCTATTTAACATCCTCCTGGGATAGTAGCAGAACAGAAAGAATGTTATCATATAATGAGACTGCATCATCTGTTTTTCCCCCAAATACAGAACAGAAATATTTATTGAACACTTCTGCCTTTTCTGCATCATTATTGATCATTCTCCACTTCCATCTACTGATGGACCAATACCATTGTCAGAATTCTTTTTGTTCCTAATATATTTGAAAAACTTCTTATTGTCCTTAACTCTGATGGTAATAGATTTTTCCTTTTGTTCCTTGGCTTCCTTTGTCAATTTTCTACAATTCTTATCTTCTGGTTTATATTCTTTACTATCAACGTCCCCTTTCTTCCCTGTGTGTGCGCGCACCTTCACTTCCCCTCTAAACCAGCCTTCTTCCTCAGTTGTGGGATTGTGGCTTTTTGGGCATCTGGTAAGGTGTTCTGAAATGATTCCCGATTATCATTCACATTTCTGTGACTAAATTCTCTCCCAGCTGACTTGGTTCATAACTGTGTTCAACTTTGTGAACCTAGCCTTATTAAAGCACCATGTAGATATATTACTGGTCTGGACTTTATTCTGCTTGCATGTTATAAATGTGATCAATTCTTCGTCTACAGATTCAACAAAGCAATACAAGTCTTCACTGAGCTCTCTGACTAAGAACCAATTGTTGGAGAGAAGCACCAAATTTTAACAACACAGCTGAGCCCACTGTAGCGTCCATGTTGGGGGAAAAGGCAGTTTTGCTTTAACTGAACAATTTACTGGACAACAAAATTAAAATTGCAGGTGCACTAACATGGGCTCCACGATTTTCCAGATAAGATGACAGTGGATTTGGGGAGCAGGGTGGACGCTTTTATTGTTTACTTTCCATTAAGACATTAATAGTGCGGCTCTACACAGGTATAGCTTTCCCCCTGTATGGATCAGATTACAGAATCAAGACTTTATTTTGCAGGCTCAACTTCCACTGGGAACTATGAGTGCCCACTGTGGTAAAAGAATGGGCATATCAAGTGGGGTGCTGCAGGGATCGGCCCTGGGTCCAGTTCTGTTCAATATCTTCATCAATGATTTAGATAATGGCATAGAGAGTGCACTTAAGTTTGTGGATGACACCAAGCTGGGAGGAGTTGCAAGTGCTTTGGAGGATAGGAGTAAAATTCAAAATGACCTGGACAAACTGGAGAAATGGTCTGAAGTAAATAAGATGAAATATAATAAGGACAAATGCAAAGCACTTAGGAAGGAACAATTAGTTGCACACATACAACATGGGAAATGACTGCCTAGGAATGGGTACTGCGGAATGGGATCGGGGGGGGGGGGGGGGTCATAGTGGATCACAAGTTAAATATGAGTCAACAGTGGAAGGATGTTGCCAAAAAACCAAACATCATTCTGGGATGTATTAGCAGGAGTGCTGTAAGCAAGACACGAGAAGTCATTCTTTCGCTCTACTCCGCGCTAATTAGGCCTCAACTGGTGTGTTGTGTCCAGTTCTGGGCACCACATTTCAGGAAAGATGTGGACAAATGGGAGAAAATCCAGAGAAGAGCAACAAAAATGAATAAAGGTCTGAAAAACATGACCTATAAGGGGAGATTGAAAAAATTGGGTTTGTTTAAGAAGAGAAGACTGAGGGGGGACATGATAATTTTCAAGTACATAAAAGGTTGTTACAAGGAAGAGGGAGAAAAATTGTTCTTGTTAACCTCTGATGATAGGACAAGAAACAATGGGCTTAAATTGCAGCAAAGTAGGTTTAGCTTAGACATTAGGAAAAAATTCCTGTCAGGGTAGTTAAACCCTGAAATAAATTGCCTAGGGAGGTTGTGGAATCTCCATCATTGGTGGTTTTTAAGAGCAGGTTAGACAAACACCTGTCAGGGATGATCTAGATAATACTTAGTCCTGCCTTGAGTGCAGTGGACTGGACAAGAAGACCTCTCGAGATCCTTTCCAGTCCTAAGATTAATTTTATTGTTGCTTGTAGGGTATATATGTAGAACTTGGACTGACTATTACCACCAAGTGTAGCACTAATGTTGCAACAATACTTAGCACTTCCACTGCACTTTTAAAATCAGAAGATCTTGAAATACTTTGAAAACCATTATATAAATCCTCATGTACCATCTCTCTAAGATAAGACATATCTATTTGTGGTAAACAGCATTTCAGTTCTTATTTCGGACACCATCCCCCAAATTTAAATATTTGTAAACACTAACCAAAAAGCAGAACTGACAGAAAATGTGTAAGTAACAATAAGAATCTCTCAGAATATTTCACTGTCCTAGACTTCACTTCCCTGTACTCCCTTCCCCCAGCCTTTTTTTTTTTTTTTAATTGTCAAATTTAAATTAGGATTGGAAGCTCCTCAGGGCAGGAACTGGCATTTTGGACTTGTCTGTAACATACCAGGCATACCTATGGTACTATTTAAGACTACACAGCAAAATAATTTCTCTGCCTCGGATGGTGGTTAAGTATCTTGTGCAAAGTCACACAGTGAGTCAAAGGCAGAAGTAGGAGTAAAGCTCAGCAGTCTCAACCTCAAGACCCCAACCCTAACCACTGGACAGAAATAGAAAAAAACAAAGAAAAGAAAAAGAACTAGATAAGTCAATGGCTATTGGCCAGGATGGGCAGGGATGGTGTCCCTAGCCTCTGTGTGCCAGAAGCTGGGAATGAGTGACAGTGAAAGGTTCACTTGATGATTACCTGTTCTGTTCATTCCCTCTGGGGCACCTGGCATTGGCCACTGTCGGAAGACAGGATACTGGGCTAGATGGACCTTTGGTCTGACCCAGTATGGCCGTTCTTATGACAACACTTCCTACCCTCAATGTTACATTAATTAGCTCAGCAGAGGCATGGTAAATTCAGAGTTTAAAATTATATCACCTAAATTTGGAAGGGGAAATAAGGTCTTTATTCAGTTTTGAGGTACACCAAGGTAAGTGTCTCTTTTTGAGTGCATGGAAAAAAAACACTTGCGAGTTACAGCGCAATAAAGGAGCCCCAGGCGCACTAGCTCACTACCTGTCCAAACTGGCAAGGCACGTAGAGCGCTCTGACTCCACGACTACAGCGCTGCTGGCACTCCACCTCGGCGAGTGGAATAACATTTGCTGCGTCTTTGGTTACAACGCCCGGGCGTCAGTGTGAACGAGGTGTTGTGTTACTGCGCTCTGATCGGCCTCCGGAAACATCCCATAATCCCCTTAAGTCAAGTGGCCACTCTTGTCATTGTTTTGAACTTCTGTAGGAATGCAGAAAGGCCCTTTCAAAGCTCTGTTTCTGACAGCCGGCATGCAAGCCCTTACTGCGGAATGCTGTGTGTGACAGAGAGAGAGAGGCGGGGGGGAGGAGGAGGTCTGCTGCTGTCTGAATTTACAAGACAGCATGCTGACATGCTCTCATGCCCTCAAAAACCCACTCTCCCCCCCCACATACATGCAACACATTCCCTGTCACACTCCATCCCACCCCTTCCATTTTAAAAGCACATTGCAGTCACTTGCATGCTGGGATAGCTGCCCATAATGCACCACTTCCAATGCCACTGCAAGTGCCACATATGTGGCCACGCCAGTGCGCTTGAAGCTGTCAGTGTGGACAGACTGCAGCGCTTTCCCTACTGTGCTCTCCAAAGGCTGGTTTAACTCAAAGCGCTCTACATCTGCAAGTGTAGCCATGCCCTAAACAAGTTTGACTAAAACCCTACTTCAGCAATCCACTTTTAATACACCATATTACAGGCTGGGGAAGAAGCTAGGCAAGATTAGATTAAGCAGCCTGTTGCTAATGAGCTGTCTAACTCACTCAGCTCTCTGCCCCTTGGTGCCTTGGTTAGTTTTATTTTGGGAGATGGCACTAGTAGTAGGGATGGGAGAACTAATGCTAAAAGTATACCTTGCCTAAAATGGAATCTTTTGTCTGAATATTTTAAAGTATTCTTCTGTTCCCTCAACACCACATGGTTAATGCTATTCTCCACCACCACGCTCTCCCCCCATAAACACACACACACTTTTGAAGTTATTCTGGTTATAGACTCAACAGATCTCCCAGTTCCTCTGCTGGGCTGGCTGTTCAATTCCAGTATGGCAAGTCCTGAGGTGAGAGGCACACAACAATCATGCAAAACTGTCAGCCACCATAGACGGAAGCAAGACAGTGCTACAGTTTTATTTAAGGTAGAAAACCTCTTTCCATCAGTGTAGGATGGAGACCTCAAAAATTTGGATAGCACCTGAACTTTCTGGTGTATTATCCAAAACAACCTTTGGAGGTCTGCTATTATTACCTATGAGTAACTTAGAGACCATACGCAAGACCCAAAAGTATCAGCTCGGGGCTGCTAAAATTTGAAATTTTACTTCTGAGATTCCCCTAGCTAAGACACAGACCAATTCTGATTAGTAACAAGAAGAGTCATTTGTTCAAACTTTACACACTTTATATTTAAGTTTAAGTGATTTATAGTTAGCACCATGTCATCTAGGCATCTGGACAAAAAATGAAAAGGTTATCCAGTAGCATTGTATTGCTCCCATCTTAGCAGCCATGTTTTTAACAATAAGGGTGAACATGAACCAACCAAACAAAACCCCCAAACTAAACCCAAATACAGAACCCCTCCATCCATCTTCACTCCATCCTGGAAATAGCCAACAATACTTTCTGGTTAAAAGTATCACAAACTGTTGAGAGATCTACCAACGTCAATATACAGATATTACCCTTGTCCATTACCAGAGGGACATCAAACACCAGTAATAATACTGATTCTGGACAGTACCCCAGCCTGAAACCAGACCAATAGGGATCAATGTAATATGTGGAATCCAAGAATAAACTGTAGCTGACACTACTACCACTTTCCTGGTGGTGGTTTCTTATTAAAAAGAGATGCTGGAGAGAGGCTGGTAAGTGGGCAGCTGATAATTCTGTTCTTTACTATAGATTTTGTCCATTATCAGACACATAGACGAACACTGTTGGAGAAGAGTCAACACAGCTTTTGTAAAGGGAAATCATGCCTCACCAATCTATCAGAATTCTCTGAGGGGGGTCAAACAAGCATGTGGATAAGGGTGATCCAATGAATATAGTGTCCTTCGACTTTCAGAAAGCCTTTGACTAGGAAAGGCTCCCTCACCAAAGGCTCTTAAGCAAACTAAGCAGTCATGGAATAAGAGAATCATAGAATCATAGACTATTAGGGTTGGAAGAGACCTCAGGAGGGCATCTAGTCCAATCCACTGCTCAAAGCAGGACCAACACCAACTAAATCATCCCAGCCAGGCCTTTGTCAAGCCAGGCCTTAAAAACTTCTAAGGATGGAGTTACTGATCCATGAGAAGACCTCCCTAGGTCTTCTCATGGGAAGGTCTTCTCATGGATCAGTAACTGATTAGAAGACAAGAAACAAAGGGAAGGAATAAATGGTCAGTTTTCTGAATGCAGAGAGGTAAATAGCAGTGTCTTCCAGGGATTTGTACTGAGACCTGCGCTGTTCAACATATTCATAAATAATATGGAAAAGGGGGTAAACAGTGAGATGGCAAAGTTTGCAAATGATACAAAATAACTCAAAATAGTTAAGTCCAAAGCAGACTGTGGAGAGTTACAAAGGGATCTCACAAAACTGAGTGACTGGGCAACAAAATGGCAAATGAAATTAAATGCTGATAAATGCAAAGAAATGTATATTGGAAAACTTAATCCCAACTATGCATACAAAATGATAGGATCTAAATTAGCTTTTACCACTCAAGAAAGCTCTTGGAGTCATTATGGATCATTCTCTGAAAACATCCACTCAAATGTACAGCTGCAGTCAAAAAAAGCTAACTGAATGTTAGGAACCATTAGGAAAGGGATAGATAATAAGACAAAAAATATCATGATGCCTGTGACGGATTGGATCACAGAAACCCCCTTGGGAGCTGCCACCCGATGTGCAAAGACTACCCCTGCTTCTGTATTCCCTGCCAGCTCAGGACTCCAGCACCCTGTCAAGAAAGAGAAGAGCAACAAGAATGATTAAAGGTCTTGAGAACATGACCTATGAAGGAAGGCTGAAAGAATTGGGTTTGTTTAGTTTGGAAAAGAGAAGACTGAGAGGGGACATGATAGCAGTTTTCAGGTATCTAAAAGGGTGTCATAAGGAGGAGGGAGAAAACTTGTTCACCTTAGCCTCTGAGGATAGAACAAGAAGCAATGGGCTTAAACTGCAGCAAGGGAGGTCTAGGTTGGACACTAGGAAAAAGTTCCTAACTGTCAGGGTGGTTAAACACTGGAATAAATTGCCTAGGGATGTTGTGGAATCTCCATCTCTGGAGATATTTAAGAGTAGGTTAGATAAATGTCTATCAGGGATGGTCTAGACAGTATTTGGTCCTGCCATGCGGGCAGGGGACTGGACTCGATGACCTCTCGAGGTCCCTTCCAGTCCTAGAATCTATGAATCTATGAAAACTTGGAAAAGACACAACTAAGGGGGGATTTGATACAGGTCCATAAATCATGACTGGTGTGGAGAAAGTAAATAAGGAAGTGTTATTTACTCCTTCTCATAACACAAGAACTAGGAGTCACCAAATGAAATTAATAGGCAGCAGATTTAAAACAAACAAAAAGGAAGTATTTCTTCACACAATGCAGTCAACCTGTGGAACTCTTTGCCAGAGGATGTTGTGAAGACCACGACTATAACAGGGTTCAAAAAAGAATTAGATATATTCCTGGAGGAGAGGTCCATTAATGACTATTAGCCAGGATGGCCAGTGGTGCAACCCTATGCTCTGGGTGTCCCTAAGCCTCTGATTGCCAGATGCTGGCACTGGACAACAGGGGATGGATCACTTGATGATTGTCCTGTTCTGTTCATTCCCTTTGTAGCATCTGGCATTGGTCGCTCTCGGAAGGCAGGATACTGAGCTAGATGGACCATTGGTCTGACCCAGTATAGCCATTTTTATGTTATAAAAAAAGTTTCTTGAACAAAGATCTAGCCAGTACTTGTCTAAATGAGTTGGATATTTGTCCTCTTCAAAAGGAAGCAATATTAATAATGGGACTCAAATCTCCCCTTTGTCCTTAGGCAGATATGAAGGACAAGAGTCAATCTCAAAAGGTAACATCTTTCCAAAAATACCTACACTCAGTAAGCCAAACTGAGAGAATAAACCAGCAAATACCACATCTCTGCAAATCCATTCCTACACTTCTCATGAACCAGTCAGCTCAGCCAAATCTAATCAATCTTATCTTTGAAAGAGACTGACAGTTCCCTTGTGTGGGAAACACTTAATTGTAACTAAATTGTGACAGGAGAAACCATCAATAACTTGATACACTCCTGAGAGTCGAGATTTCACAGATGCTATGGCTAAGGGGAAACAAAAAGTCTCTTCACCTTAATCACCCCAGAAACATCTAAGAGTTCTCTGTGATGCAACTGATCAGACTTCAGTTAAGCCTTCCACCACTGTTGCTGGACATTGTGTACCATGGTGACTTCTGAGGATGGTGGAGGAGGGAGCAATATTTCAGATGTTGTTTCGGTTGTAAAACAAACACACACACACACACACACACTTATAAATTTGTACTAGACCACTAAGAAGATATCCCAGTGATTGTGAAGCAATATCCCCAAAACATTCTGGTATTTTATTGGGTCTCTCAGTCTCTCAGCACAGAATTCCAGATCCCAACACTCCAGCCCAGATCTACTACCCTCACAGGAGCAAGGAAAGGCCCTGATTTCAGTGAGGAGATGATCTGTGACAACAGGTTATTTCTTAATATCCTATAGTTCCAGTCCCATCATGCAGGTCAAAAACATGAGTATGCCCACTGATAAGAACTGAGACAGAGACCATCTGGCACTTCCCACGGTCGTCATGCACTCCAAAAAGACCACTTGGACATGCTTTAGTACAAGGACCTCAGCACTATTCCATGATACGCAACACTGACCACACTAAACAGTTTGGTTTGGGTAAATCAGTGGAAAGCACACACACAATACACCTGCCAACCATTTTTGTGCCTGCACATTGTGGCACCTATCTCACAATTTCAGCTACGACTCCCTGAAAAAGATGCAGAGCATGGCAACTGGGGCATGATTGACAACATATACTCTATATTATAGGCATACAATGTATGTACAAAGATATATAATGGTGCTGTTGGGGTTTGGGAGAGAAAAAGACATGGCATCCTTTAAGGCAGCTAGCAGCCACGGGAGAGCCAAGAGGGAGCAATGCCTGTATTCTTCTGCCACATTCCAACTTGGTTCCACATAAGTCTTACTACTCTGCACACTGAAGCTGAACTAAAAGTTAATGTTGGGAGATAAAAGTTCACCAGGTAGATATCCAATAGAGTATCTTTGTCAATACTGAAAGCTATAAATAGGAACATCCGGTAAGAAAAATAGGGGCACACTTTTTAATTCCTTCAAAAGACAGTGAATACAGAAAGCAATTTGGAGGGCCAGAGAGGGAGAACTGTAAATATTTTATTAAAATATATGGACTGTCCCTCCTAACTAGGGATGATTTGCATATATGATAGCACTCTCAATTAAGCACCTCCTAAACCTGGTAGTGCTTCCCGCTAAAGGAACAAGAGTAAAACTTTAGAACTGATTTTCTGATATTTCAAGTGGCTCAAGACTGAAGCTGAAAAATGAGGCTTCCTTTGGATATTGCTATACCTACATAAATTCCCAAAGAAAAGCTAAACAGTTAATAGACTGTCACAGGACAAACCAGCAACTTCCCGGCTGAAGTTAATTAAAACTCCAGCAAAGCCTCACATGCTTAGCATGTGACTAGAATTCTTTAAACAGTCTTTTTGGGAAGCTTTCAAATGGATTGGTTTAAGCTGCTTTACTGCACTTGTATTTATCTACAAGGAATTTTGGAAATTCCTGAGTACAAAAAAAAGCTTCCTCAAGTTAATACACTGCCTTGTGATACAAGCAATTTTAACCTTATCTCAAGGTGCCAGGGGCTGAAGTTACACATTTGACCACTAGCAAGCCATCTGTTAATGCTTCTTTCACAGTCCACAGAACTGCTCTTGACACATTAGCTGTTCTTGAAAGAATGTTTAATCTGGAAGCCTCACCTAAAGAATTTTTGAAAAAATGAAATTGTGCTAAAAACAAAAGTAAAGGCAAGGTTAACACTATACCTCAAGGAAAAATCTAGAGAGAGTTGGTTTGGTTGTTTAAAAAAAAAAAAAAAAAAAGACGGCCTACGGTCAAAAAGAAAATCTGTGGGACAGCAGGAAATTGAAGTTGGGTCTCTCAGGTCTCAGGTTAGTACCTTAAATGCTAGACGAGTGGTCACCAACTGGTCGATCGCGATTGACTGCTCGATCCTAGAGACTCTCCCAGTCAATTGCGATCTCTGGTGGTGTAGAGGGGCTGCTGCTAAGGCTCCCAGCCTGCCCCTTCCCCACGTCACTCCCAAAAGCAGCCAGCGCGGCACCATGGGCGGGGGGGACAGGGGTCTCGGCGCTCTGCTCCTGCCTGCAAGCACTGCCCCCGCATCTCCCATTGGCTGGGAACGGGGAACTGTGGCCAATGGGAGCTGCAGGGGCGATGCCAGAGGCGTGTTGGCCCCTTCCGGGAGTGGCATGGGGTTGCGGCAGGCAGCCTGCCTTAGCCTCGCTGCACCGCCAACCGGGAGATGCCCAAGGTAAGTGCCGCACGGCAGGAGGCCATACCACAACCCCCAACCTTGAGCCCCCTCCCAGAACCAGCACCCCAAACTCCCTCCTGCACTCCAACCCCCTGCCCCAGCCCTGATCCACCCTCCCAGAGCCAGAACCCCGTACCCGCTCCTGCGCCCCAACACTCTGCCCCAGCCCGGAGCCTCCTCCTGCACCCAAACTCCCTCCCAGAGCTTGCACCCCTAACCCCTTCCTGTACCCCAACCCCCTGCCCCAGGCTCAGCTTGGAGCCCCCTCCCACACTGCGAACCCCTCAGACCCAGCCCAGAGCCCGCACCCCCATCCCAAACCCCAACCCCCTGCCTGGTTAAAGTGAGTGAGGGTTGGGGAGAGTGAGCAGGGCGGGGCAGATCCTGGGTTGCCCTTAATAATTCAAAAAGTGATCATGGGCATAAAAAGGTTGGCGATCCCTGTGCTAGATCATGCTTTTTCTGAGTGTGAAAGTAGTAATAATATGCAGGTTTCTTCCAGATGAAAGACACTTCTGCACTTTATTTAAAACAAACAAAACAAAACCCCCTATATAAATGTGAAAAACCAGACAATGGAATGTTAAGCTTACAAGATCAAGTACTCAAGAGTCAGGAAACCCCTAAAAAGAGTTAAACTTTTTCTTGCATTAGCTTGACTGCATTGTGGATCCTATATATTTCAAGATTCACCTAATTATAGGTAGTCATTAATGGGTAAGTTATTGTTAACAAAGTGGCAGGAATAGAAGATACTACATACTCATATGTATAATACATACTCACATTCTACATTCACACTGTGGCAGAAATCCTCACTTTTAACGTTTCCTGACTTCAATGTTTGATTTTGCAAACTTAACACTGAAACAACCCTAGGTCTTCTGTCTTTACTTTCCATAGCTGGGTTTTTTTGTTTTTTTTCTCCCTACCCAATAAAATAAGAAGCAGGGAGAAGAGATAATGCTATAAGTACCTTATGCAACATTTTAGGGGAGAAAATACAGAACATCTTTTTACCCAACTGAAACTGAAGGGTAACCAACATTCTCATTTTTAGAGTAGAATTTGAGGCTTACAGAAGTTAAGTGACTCGTCAAAGGTCACACCCAAATCTATACCAGCAATGGGAATAAAAATAAAGGTTATTTTGACTCCCAGTATACGGCCCTAGCCACTCAGTTACAATACCTCAATAAATGGAAGAATTTTTTTCCTACAGATCTTACACTTTTTAAAAAGCATTAAATATAGAAAAATTATATGAAAATACTGTCATATCCCAAATTACAGAACCATGTGAACAGTAGCAACTTCATAACACTATTTGAAAAGTTATTTAAAAATGCTGACTTTGTCCCTCATATTTTAGGCTCTATTTGCACTTAAGCACAACAATTTTGGAAGAAATCAGTTCCATCACAGTTGTTCCAGAACCAGTTACAACACAGTTCCATACTGTTGTTTTCCTATAAATAACCAACCTTATATCCAAAAGTTATCTAGAAGAGAAGATGGAAATATCAGGGACGTGTTAAGAATGAATCCAGACCATCTGCCATGGGAGGCATGCCATTGGGTGGCTGGAGAACATGCAAAAGAAGGGATGATTGAGAGATTCCCTCCATTGAATATTATTTAGAGAGGGTAACAAATTTATTAGGGCATAAGCTTTCGTGGGCTACAACCCACTTCTTCGGAAGTGGGTTGTAGCCCACGAAAGCTTATGCTCTAATAAATTTGTTAGTCTCTAAGGTGCCACAAGTACTCCTGTTATTTTTGCGGATACAGACTAACACGGCTGCTACTCTGAAACCTGTCATTTAGAGAGGGAAAACTTATGGGATTTAACAAAAGAGGTCATGCAAAGAGCAGCCCAGGATAGGCAGAGATGGTGGAGTCTTGTTCGTGTTCTGATGTCAAATGGTGCAGGAAGGTTTGAGATTCAGTATAGACAAAACCTTAGCTATGGTTCCATTTTTAATCTGTTCGTCACCTTCAGAACAGCAGGAGTGTCAAAACTATCTTTCCTATTTTTGCTGGAGTGCTCTATAGAGGTCCAGAAGAAGCAAATTCTCCATCCTTAAGTGAAGGGGCAAGAGTGTTGAGTATTTTATCGAAGACTTATTCTTCAGGAGTATGACAAACGGGTTTTAAGAGGAGCGAAAACCCACCACAAAAGAATTTTAAGTAATCTGAATAAAAAGCCTTCTCCCCTCTAATCATGTTTCTTCCTTGGTAACTGTGAACTCATAATCCTATCATTTCTCAAGTTATCCAGAGAGTTTTCCAGGAAGAAGAGGGTAGACAAGTACTGAATTTATAATGTAAAAAACAAGGAGAGGAAACTTAATTTCCTCACAAACATTTCTTCCCCAGAGTGGAGCTAAAAACAAAACAAAAAACAACTTTCAGACCTTTTTAAAAATACACTACGTAGAAACAAAAAGAAAAAGGCAAAACCCATTTACACCTCTTTGCAAGGTCACTTTCAAGGTCCCATTTACACTACAAAACAGTATTGTATCTGGGTCCCCTTGCACGGCTGTATTTGAAGTTCTGATGGAACCATAGTTTGTGAGCTACTGCCTATATTAGCCAGAGCGAGTATACTTACCAAAGTAGTTTAAATGGAAATGAACCATTTTGTTCTCTGTATTTATATTTTATATTGTAAATGGTTTCTGTCACTTTACAAGGAATCATCTTGCAGGCACTCATTGTCATATGAAGTGAAATCTCACCCTCCCCCCTTCCACCAAAACTGACGGTTAAACTTGTGACATCAGAGGAAAAAAGCAAGGAACGTTTACAGTTATGGGCCAAAAACACCATGTTTTCCCAATATCCAGATATAAAAAGCCAGTACCATCTGTGTTCTGAAGACGCTGGGTATGAATCCAATTTAACTGCTTGTTTTGCTTCTTTCGATATATCAAACCTAACTTTATTTTAGTTCTGTTATTACATGCACGCTCTTAAAAAATGTAATCAAAAGTGTTTACATTCTATGAGGCACAATTTATGTATTAGAAATCATTTTTCTGGGCGCCAACCTGGTCTCCACTGGTGTATGAAAGTCATTTGTACAGTGCATAAAAGAAACACATTCAAATGGAAGTTTGTGACTGTTAATTTCACCATCCTTTCTGTGTTTGCCACTGGAAGTTATGTTGTAAACCTAAGTCAGATTTTCATATTTGCTAAAGTGCTCAAGTGACTCAGTCAGTCAGTCTCAGTTACAAAATAAGTCAGGCAGTTAGGAGCCTTAGTCACTTAAATTATACCCTAAAATCCCTGCTTTAGGAACTGATCTGTTCTTGTCAGAACTACAAACCCCCTCCTCCCTTTCCCCCCCCAACCCTCCCCCCCCTTCAAGTGCATGAAAAGGTCCACCAACCAAACAATACAAAGCTACAGCTATGAAGTTTAAGATTGCGTCCCCTCAAGTCCCAAGGCTAAGGGCTTGCACTTGATGCAAAGTTATGCCACAATACTCCATGCCCTCAAACACTTCTCTGTTATCCGTCAAGATAGTTGCAGCTTGCACATTAAAACAGTTTCAGTAAAGGTCCAGGTTTATTATTTATACTGCACCATAAGTGTGCTTGTCCCTTTAAGAACAAATCAAATAAGAGGTCCGTGCTCCAAAGAGATTATACAACATAACCTAGCAAAAAGACAACAACAAAGAAGTGGGGAGAGAGGATGAGGATTATAGCAATAACATCAGGTGGTATACTTGTTACCATCATGCTGGTTCATTTTAAAAAGAAATATTTGATTCCACTGTGCTTTGGGATAGTATCAGGAGAGAGATGACTTGGAGATCAGCCATAAAATGCTATATGTCAGTTTTAAAATATAACTGCTAACCACGATTAATATACTACTCAGTTCAGGAGAGAAAGTCTGTGTGTAGTTACTGCCAATACACTAGAGCAGGGATAGCAAATGGAGGACAATTAACGCAGACTCCAGGGTTCACTGGCCTAGACCAGGGGTTCTCAAACTTCATTGCGCTATGATCCCCTTCTGACAACAAAAATTACTACCTGACCCCAGGAGGGGGGGGTTGAAGCCTGAGCCCACCTGAGCCCCACTGTCCTGGGTAGGGGGGTCAAAGACGAATCCTAAGCCCCACAGCCCCAGGTGGGGAGTGGGGGTCAAAGCCAAAGCTCAAGGGCTTCAGCCCCAGGCAGGGGACCTGTAACCCTGAGCCACTCCACCCAGGGCTGAAGTCCTCATGCTTCAGCCCCGGGCGGTGGGGCTTGGGCCCCAGCAAATCTAACGCCAGCCTTGGCAACCCCCTCAAAATAGGACCGCGACCCACTTTGGGGTCCCAACCCACAGTTTAAGAACTATTAGCCTAGACAAATGGGAAAATGCCTGCCACCCATGCAGTCATTCACATGTACTGAGCCCAAGATTTCCAGAAGTGTGCCCCCAAAGTGCTGGCTGTGTCAAAATGACTCCAGTGCAGGGTGCCAAGCACTTTTAAAAACCAGGCCACTTGTATAGGTACCTAAATGTTAAAGTCTTGGCCTAAACTGTCCACTAGGCATCTGCCTGTTCTTTCATATAATATATCCCCAATGCTGGTGGTATTTCCCCTGCTCAGTGAAACATATACTACTCCCATTACTGGAAGGAATATAAATATTACAAGGGAAGACAGGATCCTCTGAATAACATTAGCATGGGAAATAAGTCAGCTAAATTAATATTTTCACCTCTAATTTCATGCCCTTTATTTGCAATCATCTCG
The DNA here is from genome assembly GCF_028017835.1 of Emys orbicularis. Taxonomy (NCBI): domain Eukaryota; kingdom Metazoa; phylum Chordata; order Testudines; family Emydidae; genus Emys; species Emys orbicularis. The sequence goes on along the minus strand of NC_088684.1, from coordinate 46,055,760 downwards.
CTTCAAACATACATTCTGGGCAACATTGGGAGCCATCATTTTTAGTGCCATTTGAAGATAATTACTACCATGCCCAATCAATTGTTGCAAAAGTTAAACTTACTTTCTAAATATATATTTTAAATATGTGGTTTGCTTCCTTAACTTTCCTTCTTAAAGTTTAGTCTTAATGTAACTTCTCACTCCTTACCAAATAGTAGACAAGTTAGAAATTATTCCATAAATATTAAATGTTAAGTATCTTATTGCAATAGCTTGCTTAACATGAATTAAGCTTTGCATTTGGGAACAGAGAAAAAACAAAATACTTTCCAAAATAATAAATATTTTTCCTTTCTTCTCCTATTACTTTCAAGCTGAAGGCAAGGTGGGTTGTACGTTTATGCAACATCCCGATTAACTGCATGAAATGGTAAGCTTCAAAGACATTAAATAAAAATGTAAGCTGCTGTTAGTTGTAGTAATCCATCTCTTTCTATTGTTAGCCATCTATTTCTTCCTCAGAGAGACAATGGCAATCAAATTAAAGCAGTTACTAATCTAACCTGCATATGTTAAACCGTTACTAACTTGTAGGGAATAAGGAGGGGAGGGTTCACTGGCACATTATTATGCTCTTTAGTCTCGGTATTCTCAGGTATAGAAAACAAAATATCTGCATGTCAGCCTGTTCTCTAGCAATAATATTTGACATAAGTTTACTACTTTAAATTTGTTTCTAATGTCTCTCCAACAAACTTAGCATTTTTAGGAAACTTACATTTTTTTGCAGTGTGGGCATTTTGCCAAAGTGTTAAACCTCAGTTCCATCCACTGTAAAAGAGAAAGAAAAAAAAAGTTGAAAAAACCCTCTAGCCTGAGAAAATGTTTATTTTACTTCATGTTAAATGTCACTGGGGATCACTGCAAAAACATTTTGCTTCTCATGCTTTAATCTAACTTGTTTCTTGTTTTATTCCATACATGGGATGCCCTTTTGCCAGCAACAATGTTGCACTCCTTGGATTGGGATTTCCATGTTAAATAATTTCCCATGACTTGCCTAACTGTTATGAGCTTGTTTGACGTAGCAAGGGTTCCATTGACAACAGCAGCGAATGTAATGTAGTATAATTAATCAGGCCATTTCTCCCAATTCTAAGACTATGAGCACCCTCTGAACCAGAACAAGTGTATTTTCTTTGGAACATCCCTCTGTTCAAAATATTATTCATCTAGGTTCTAATGAAGCTTCCCCCCCCCCCCATTTTTATCTTTTAATCTCTTTTCTTGATAATCAGCTTTAATATTTTTTGCGTGCAGTGATTCATTAAAGGGAAAGAAACAGAACTGATTCATTTTGAGGAGAAAGGCAACGTGTAGTGCATTTTCTAATAGAGACAATTTAAAAAAAAATCAGTTTTATTTTACCAAGAGAAACACAACACAATGGGAGCAGAACAACATTTGCCAACTATTTCCCAACATGTCTAGCAATTTGTCTACTCTGCCCCCTTGACCCTGAGAACTCAGGCAACTGTCATGCTACAAATTCCCAGCAAGTCTATAGCATAGCTTGTGAAGATTATGGCCTTGATGCTTATCTCCATGTAAAATCAGGAGCAACTCTACTGAAGTGAGTGGTAGTATATTGGTGCAAACCTGCTATAAAAAAGATCTAACCAAGGTCCTATAATTGTACTGCATGTAAATGCAAGCTACATCACAACAGCATTTAAATGCGTGAAGAATGCTTTCACATATATTTAGAAGGTCTAATGTGGAAAAGGCCTAAATAGATTCCTGGTAATCTCACTCAGATGGATTTCTGTTAATAAGCTATGTGAGACCACTAGCACACACATCAATCATTGAAACAACGGAAGTAAGAGGACTTGGAGTTCCAGTTTCTCAAGCAAGAAGTGTTCTTGCTTTGTCACTGGTTGTATTTTAAAATCCCTCTGGGGAAATAGGTGAGATTGGTCATCAGAGTTACAATTTTCTAAGGTAACCTGGGATCAGAGAGAATTCTGATAAAAATAATTGCGCCTTGGTGACAATGCAGTTAAGACTATGAAAGTTTCTCCACGGATGTTTTTGTTGCAAGGACACTAGCTTCATTTTATATCTTCAGCATGAATTTAAGATGTTTTTATCCTATCTATCTATAATCGATATGCTGCTGACACATCCCACTTTTGTTTTCATTCAGTCTTTATGTTTTGATTGGTACCATTAGCAGGATTTGCTAATTTCTTTTTTCTTCGATACACCTCTGAAATGCTTCATTAGCCATGGGAAAAGTAAAGAGTGAAGCTTGTGTGTAAGCCAGACTCCTACATCTTTTCACAAACATGCCTTGGCGCTAAACTTGAATAATAGCTTTCTCCTTCCACTGAGAGCATCAACTGGAGTGTTTTATTGGTTATTTTGACTGAAATAAATGTTGCCAATGTGACATCCAATACCAATACTTTACAGTAGTTTTATGCACAGAGTTCATTTATGAGAAGAAAATCAAAACAAAGTCTTACATTTCAGGGAAACGTGCATTCATTCACTAAACTATTCTAAACATAGAGGGACCAATTCTCACTTATACCAAGACCCCTTTACCCCACTCTGGCAAAGTAATTTCCACACACCTCACGGCTTCTTTATGCTGTCAGAATAATGTGAATGGGCTTCACTGTACGTGGGAATCAGACCCACAGCACTAGTAGTATGGCATACATTTCTGTCACTGGGGATTTGACTCCATATTTAACTCCTAACTCACATACTACTCCACCAATTGACCCTTTAAGTTTGTTTTGTTCTGAAGGGTTCATTTATAACATTATTTAAAGCTTTCACACTCAGCCAGTAAGTTTTAGAAAAGTTCTATCACCATTTGCCCCCCTCCAGGATCCAAGTGGAAACTGAGAATATATAAATCCCTCATATATCTACACCTTTCATCTACAGATCTTGATGCATTTTAGAAACATTAATTATGTCTCAACACTTCTGTGATGTGGGTGAATCTAGGTGCTCAGATACTACATTGCTGGGGGCCATAGAAGTTTAGATGGATGAACTAAAGCACAGGCTTTGTCTTCACTACCCGCCGATCCGGCGGGTAGCAATCGGTTTTTCGGGGATCGACTTACCGCGTCTAGTGAAGCCGCGGTAAAATCGATCCCTGATCGCTCTGCCGTCGACTCCGGAAATCCACCTCGGCAAGAGGCGGCAGCGGAGTCGGCGGCAGCGGTCGACTTTCCCGCGTCCTCACCGCCAGGTAAGCCGACCTAAAATACGCAACTTCAGCTACGGTATTCACGTAGCTGAAGTTGCGTATCTTAGGTCGGACCCCCGCTGCAGTGTAGACCTAGCCACAGACAAGCGAAGTGACTTTCAGAACTATCAGTGCTGGAGTTGGGAATAGAACTCAAGAGACCCAACTCCCATATTCCTGCTTAAAATTGCTATATGGAACTCCCAGATACTGGAACCAAATCTCTACTCCATTATTCCAGTTTTACCTCTTTAATTCCACTGACTTCAATGGTGTTATAATGGGATAAAACTGGTGTAAAGTATTGGAGAATCAGAATCATTAACTCCATTTGCAAAGTTAGGTGTATTTCATTACATGAAGAACATTAATGAATAATCTTATAACTAAATATTGCCTAGAAAGCATATAAATATGCCCATTCATTAAGAGATTATAGCTACTAAACATGAGTATATTAAAACCTTTTAAAGGACAAAAAGATTAATTTAATCTACTCCATTTTAAACAGGGGAAAAACAAATAATTTTACTACAGTTTAACTGCACACAAATTCATGAGATTTTAACTATATGCCTTTTCCCCCAGTCACGGAAGTGCTTAGAATAATTTGTTAAGAACCAAGAATACATGTGGCACTATACAAGACAAAAAGGAGGATGTATTAATGAACTTACTAAGGGTCTGATCCTGAACACTTTTATACAAGTGAGTGGCTCCATCAAGCTCAATGGAACCACTCACGTGTTTAACTGTTTGCTCTATCAGATCCTAAAAGACACAATGTAGAAAACAGAAAACACTGGAAAGCAATGGACAGAGGAATGATTACAGTTACAATATATTTATTCTTGGAGTGGTATTATCTCAGACTTACACACAGATAAGAGAATACTGGCAAACCCGATAAGAAGCTCTGTAGAACACCTTAACTCAGCAGCTTTGTAATATATGTGGTGTCAATTATTTTAATTTTACAGAATATAGCTGTCTAGGGTGGTCCTGATTAACTTGCTCCTTGGACTGTCAGAAGTTGACAGTGGCAAGGAAGGAGAAACAGAATTAACCTAACATCATTCAACCGCAGTCCTTACGACAGATCAAGTAATAGTACAGAGAGACCATTGATGGAATTCCATCAAGTAGTCCTCAACAGGATCTGGCAGTGGGGTAGAAATTAGGAAAAGAATGGGGCTGGGGTGAAGAGATTCTCAGGGTTCCTACAGGGGTGCAGAGGACTCAAGGCAGGGGGAAGGATACAGCAGACCTGGTCATCAACTTGGATAAAACACTTGATGCCCCATCTGAATCTTTATCCGTGGGGGGGGGGGGGGGGAGAGTGGGGAAGGGGTTAAAACAAACACCTGCACTTTTAATTTATTCAAATACTTCCCTCCCCATCCCGTTTCCTTCTGAGACCAGAAACACAAGTGCCAAATATGACACAGGAAAGGCTGTTCTTGGGAGTTTTTCCAGCTAGAATCCAAAGTGGAAATGCAGATAGTCTCATAAGGTTTCTAGCTTAATTTTACAGACTGGAAGGTCTGAGTCTTGCCACCTTTAGGGCACAATGTGAAACTTGTCCATTCACAGAAGACTTTCTTCAAGAATGACAACTATGAATGGCCAGCACAATCTTCTTCTGGAAACACACAAATGAGAACAACCCCACTTAGAAAGTGGTGAAATTAATGAAGGAATGTAACGTATGGTTCTTTTGCATGAAATAATGTTTTTCTTGACTTCATATATATTGCCTATAAGCTACAGTGATGGTGTAAAAATGGTGACGAGATTGGCTTTGTGTTAAATTGCTAAAAAAAGTTCTTGATACTTAATTTTTCATTCTCTTCCCCACATTATCTTTTTCATCTTGCATTTAGCCACTTAAGTGTCACAGAGCCACCCACCAGTAAATTGGGTTACAGTTTTACAACAGATTAAAAACAAAACCTCAGTATCCTAAGCATATGATGAGAACAACAAAGACCCACCCATCTCACAGTTCAGCTACTCCATTTCGGTTAGAAATAAGAGAAGAAGATAACACCCATTTCTGAATCTCAGTTGAGACTGTGGGAAGTGGAAAACTGCAAAAAAAATCATAGTGATGTTTTCCAGTCAACGGTGCTCAGAAAACGACATCACCTACTGCAAATCTGAGCTTCTCATGAACTATTATGCATTTTTTGTTTTTAAACTTGTGAGGCAATCTTGTAAACAGTATATTGGGTACCAGGAAGGGCAAATCACTGAACTGCCCCACCTACCTCAACTCCACTCCACCCGCCCTGCAAAAAAAGTGTTTGCAGTACATTTAAAATGGAAATCAAACATGAAACAGTCATCCTGACACGAGACAGATTCAGACTGCAAAAATCAGATCGTCTTAGCAGCCAACGAATGGAGGTATGAGAGTGCAGGGAGGCTGTTTTAAAGTAAATTCTAAAGTTAGTGTGTAGTGGTTATCTTAACAGGTAATTAAGCCTACTGTTTTAAAACAAAGATATTAATTTAAATTACAGACTCTACCTTAAAACAACACTGAAATGGTGTTTGTTTCAAGATTCTACTAAAACCTGTTTTCTCAGCCATAATTTGCCTCATGAGATTTGGTCTCCTGCTGGGAAATACCATTTGTCTCATTAAAATAGAAGCTTTTGCTGAGACAATAGCCCCATTCACTGAATGGATGTACTGAAATACTGATGGGAATGTCAAAGAACTCTTATGAAAATATATTTCAATTACAGATATTGTATTTTAAGAAAAACTTCAATGAGGAAATTAGTACAGGGGCATAGTCAACATGAAAACCACATCTGCCTAGAAAACATTTTACCTAGTGTAAAGTAACACCTAAGATAACTACAATTGAAAGAAGAAAAAGATATTTCAAGCATGTGACTTTAAGCATTTGATAAACTTTATGGAGAATCAATTTCCCTCTTTCTGAAAGAACCCTCATAAGCATCCCTATGGAAAAGAAAATCCTTTCACATGCTTTAAATACTATGTCCTGGTTTTCTTTAATTTTATTTATTTATTTAAGCCTAATCTCTCAAAAACTCTTGTTTTTAAATTTGTCAGTTTCAAGAATATCAAGTTGACAGTTTCTCTTAACTTTACAGAACAAGCTCTGGGTCATATTTTAACCTGCTGTAAATACTGTACATACCTATGGATCAATAAACACTGCTACATTAAAAAAGTCATAGACTTTAAGGTCAGAAGGGACCAATATGATCGTCTAGTCTGACCTCCTGCACAACGCAGGCCACAGAATCTCACCCACCCACTCCCGCAACAAACCCCTGACCTATGTCTGAGCCATTGACGTCTTCAAATCATGGTTTAAAGACTTCAAGATGCATAGAATCCTCCAGCAAGTGACCCATGCCCCACACTGCAGAGGAAGGCGAAAAAACCCCAGGGCCTCTGCCAATCTGCCCTAGAGGAAAATTCCTTCCTGACCCCAAATATGGCGATCAGCTAAACCCTGAGCATGTGGGCAAGACTCACCAGCCAGACACCCAGGAAAGAATTCTCTTTAATAACTCAGATCCCACCCCATCTAACATCCCATCACAGGCCATTGAGCATATTTACCGCTAATAGTCAAAGATCAATTAATTGCCAAAATTAAGCTATCCCAACTTACCATCCCCTCCATAAACTTATCAAGCTTAGTCTTGAAGCCAGATATGTCTTTTGCCCCCACTGCTCTCCTTGGAAGGCTGTTCCAGAACTTCACTCCTCTGATGGTAAGAAACCTTCGTCTAATTTCAAGTCTAAACTTCCTGATGGCCAGTTTATATCCATTTGTTCTTGTGTCCACATTGGTACTGAGCTTAAATAATTCCTCTTCCTCCCTCTTATTTATCCCTCTGATATATTTATAGAGAGCAATCATATCTCCCCTCAGCCTTCTTTTGGTTAGGCTAAACAAGTCAAGCTCTTTGAGTCTCCTTTCATAAGACAGGTTTTCCATTCCTTGGATCATCCTAGTAGCCCTTCTCTGTACCTGTTCCAGTTTGAATTCATCCTTCTTAAACATGGGAGACCAGAACTGCACACAGTATTCCAGATGCGGTCTCAACAGTGCCTTGTATAATGGTACTAACACCTCCTTATCTCTACTGGAAATACCTCGCCTAATGCATCCCAAGACCACATTAGCTTTTTTAATGGCCATATCACATTGGCGGCTCATAGTCATCCTGTGATCAACCAATACTCCGAGGTCCTTCTCCTCCTCTGTTACTTCTAACTGATGAGTCCCCAGCTTATAACAAAAATACTTGTTATTAATCCCTAAATGCATGACCTTACACTTTTCACTATTAAATTTCATCCTATTACTACTACTCCAGTTTACAAGGTCATCCAGATCTTCCTGTATGATATCCTGGTCCTTCTCTGTATTGGCAATACCTCCCAGCTTTGTGTCATCCACAAACTTTATTAGCACACTCCCACTTTTTGTGCCAAGGTCAGTAATAAAAAGATTAAATAAGATTGGTCCCAAAACCGATCCCTGAGGAACTCCACAAGTAACCTCCCTCCAGCCTGACAGTTCACCTTTCAGTATGACCTGTTGTAGTCTCCCCTTTAACCAGTTCCTTATCCACCTTTCAATTTTCATATAGATCACCATCTTTTCTAATTTAACTAATAATTCCCCATGTGGAACTGTATCAACTGCCTTACTGAAATCGAGGTAAATTAGATCCACTGCGTTTCCTTTATCTAAAAAAATCTGTTACCTTCTCAAAGAAGGAGATCAGGTTGGTTTGGCACGATCTATCTTTTGTAAAACCATGTTGTATTTTGTCCAAATTACCATTGACCTTAATGTCCTTAACTACTTTCTCCTTCAAAAATGTTTCCAAGACCTTGCATACTACAGATGTCAAACTGACATGCCTGTAGTTACCAGGATCACTTTTCTTTCCCTTTCTTAAAAATAAGAACTATGTTAGCAATTCTCCAGTCATACAGTACAACCCCTGAGTTTACAGATTCATTAAAAATTCTTCCTAATGGGCTTGCAATTTCATGTGCCAGATACTTTAATATTCTTGGATGAAGATTATCTGGGCCCCCCGATGTAGTCCCATTAAGATGTTCGAGTTTGACTTCTACCTCGGATGTGGTAATATCTACCTCCATATCCTCATTCCCATTTGTCATCCTGCCATTATTCCTAAGCTCCTCATTAAAGACTGAGGCAAAGTATTTGTTTAGATATTGGGCCATGCCTAGATTATCCTTAACCTCCACTCTATCCTCAGTGTTTAGCAGTCCCACTTCTTCCTTTGTTCTCTTCTTATTTATATGGCTATAGAACCTTTTACTATTGGTTTTAATTCCCTTTGCAAGGTTCAACTCTACATGGCTTTTGGCCTTTCTCATTTTATCCCTACATGTTCTGACCTCAATAAGGTAGCTTTCCTTGCTGATCCCTCCCATCTTCCACTCCTTGTAGGCTTTCTGCTTTTTCTTCATCACCTCTTTGAGATGCTTGCTCATCCAGCTTGGTCTACAACTCCTGCCTATGAATTTTTTCCCCTTTCTTGGGACGCAGGCTTCTGGTAGTTTGTGCAACTTTGACTTGAAGTAATTCCAGGCCTCCTCCGCCTTTAGATGCACAAGTTCTTCGGTCCAATCCACTTCCCTAACTAATTTCCTTAATTTTTTTATGTTAACCCTTTTGAAATCAAAAACCCTAGTCAGTTTTGTTTGTTTGTTTGTTTATCCTTCCATTTAGTTTGAACTGAATTAGCTCATGATTGCTCGAACCAAGGTTGTCCCCTACAACTACTTCTTCTATGAGGTCTTCACTACTCACCAAAACCAAATCTAAAATGGCATCCCCTCTTGTTGGTTCAGCAACTACATGGTGAAGGAATTCAACAGCTATCGCATCCAAGAAAATCTGAGCCCTATTACTATTACTAGCACTTGTCCTCCAGTCTATATCTGAGAAGTTAAAGTCTCCCATGAACACACAATTCCCATTAGTATTTACTTCATTAAAAACATTAAAGAGGTCTCTAGCCATATCCAAATCAGATCCTGGTGGACTATAGCACACCCCAAGCACTATCCCAGGGGAGGCTCTAGGAGCTCTCTTCCCCAATGTGATTTTTGCCCAGACAGACTCTGTCTTATCCATTCCATCACTTCTTATTCCTTTATAGTCTACCTCACCATTGATATGCAATGCTACTCCACCACCTTTGCCTTTATTTCTGTCTTTCCTAAACTGCACATACCTTTCAATACCTGTACTCCAGTCATGACTACTATTCCACCATGTTTCTGTTATCCCTATAATATCTGGTTTCACTTCCTGCACCAGTAACTCTAGTTCCTCCATTTTGTTACCTAGGCTCCTCGCATTGGTGTACAAACATCTCAATTTTTGCTGTTTGGCTTCGCTCATATTCTTTACCCGATTAAGCACAGACATTCTACCTATTAGACTGGTATCTACACTACCCTTCCTCCTTATGTCCTTTCTCCTACCCATGGCTGTATCCTTTCTTACTTAGTTTTCTTCCCTCTCAATGTTAAAATCTGGTGTGGAGATTACCTGGACAACTCCCAACCATCTCCCCCAAATTCCTAGTTTAAAGCTCTCTTAATCAGTTGTAAAAAGAACAGGAGTACATAAGAACATAAGAAAGGCCGTACTGGGTCAGACCAAAGGTCCATCTAGCCCAGTATCTGTCTACCGACAGTGGCCAATGCCAGGTGCCCCAGAGGGAGTGAACCTAACAGGCAATGATCAAGTGATCTCTCTCCTGCCATCCATCTCCATCCTCTGACGAACAGAGGCTAGGGACACCATTCTTACCCATCCTGGCTAATAGCCATTTATGGACTTAGCCACCATGAATTTATCCAGTCCCCTTTTAAACATTGTTATAGTCCTAGCCTTCACAACCTCCTCAGGTAAGGAGTTCCACAAGTTGACTGTGCGCTGCGTGAAGAAGAACTTCCTTTTATTTGTTTTAAACCTGCTGCCTATTAATTTCTTTTGGTGACCCCTAGTTCTTGTATTATGGGAATAAGTAAATAACTTTTCCTTATCCACTTTCTCAACATCACTCATGATTTTATATACCTCTATCATGTCCCCCCTTAGTCTTCTCTTTTCCAAACTGAAGAGTCCTAGCCTCTTTAATCTTTCCTCATATGGGACCCTCTCTAAACCCTTAATCATTTTAGTTGCTCTTTTCTGAACCTTTTCTAGTGCTAGAATATCTTTTTTGAGGTGAGGAGACCACATCTGTACACAGTATTCGAGATGTGGGCGAACCATGGATTTATATAAGGACAATAATATATTCTCAGTCTTATTCTCTATCCCCTTTTTAATGATTCCTAACATCCTGTTTGCTTTTTTGACCGCCTCTGCACACTGCGTGGACATCTTTAGAGAACTATCCACGATGACGCCAAGATCTTTTTCCTGACTCGTTGTAGCTAAATTAGCCCCCATCATGTTGTATGTATAGTTGGGGTTATTTTTTCCAATGTGCATTACTTTACATTTATCCACATTAAATTTCATTTGCCATTTTGTTGCCCAATCACTTAGTTTTGTGAGATCTTTTTGAAGTTCTTCACAATCTGCTTTGGTCTTAACTATCTTGAGTAGTTTAGTATCATCTGCAAACTTTGCCACCTCACTGTTTACCCCTTTCTCCAGATCATTTATGAATAAATTGAATAGGATAGGTCCTAGGACTGACCCGTGGGGAACACCACTAGTTACCCCTCTCCATTCTGAGAATTTACCATTAATTCCTACCCTTTGTTCCCTGTCCTTTAACCAGTTCTCAATCCATGAAAGGACCTTCCCTTTTATCCCATGACAGCTTAATTTACGTAAGAGCCTTTGGTGAGGGACCTTGTCAAAGGCTTTCTTGAAATCTAAGTACACTATGTCCACCGGATCCCCCTTGTCCACATGTTTGTTGACCCCTTCAAAGAACTCTAATAGATTAGTAAGACACGATTTCCCTTTACAGAAACCATGTTGACTATTGCTCAAGAGTTTATGTTTTTCTATGTGTCTGACAATTTTGTTCTTTACTATTGTTTCAACTAATTTGCCCGGTACCGACGTTAGACTTACCGGTCTGTAATTGCCGGGATCACCCCTAGAGCCCTTTTTAAATATTGGCGTTACATTAGCTAACTTCCAGTCATTGGGTACCGAAGCCGATTTAAAGGACAGGTTACAAACCTTAGTTAATAGTTCCGCAACTTCACATTTGAGTTCTTTCAGAACTCTTGGGTGAATGCCATCTGGTCCCGGTGACTTGTTAATGTTGAGTTTATCAATTAATTCCAAAACCTCCTCTAGTGATACTTCAATCTGTGACAGTTCCTCAGATTTGTCACCTACAAGTACTTGTGGCACCTTAGAGACTAACAAATTTATTTGAGCATAAGCTTTCGTGGGCTACAGCCCACTTCATCGGTTGTGCCAGCCTCCATCCTAGAAGTCTATTTCCCTCCCTACTCAGGTGAAGTCCATCCCGAGAGAACAGTCCTCTGTCCATGGATGCCAGTGGTCATACATCCCTAAGCCCTGCTTATAGCACCACTGCCTGAGCCATCTGTTGATCATCATAATCTTGTCACATCTTTGTTGCCCTTCTCTAGAAACAGGCAGAATCCCACTGAAGATCATCTGACTATCGATTTCCTTGAGCGTCTTCCCCAGCCTGGCATAGTCTCCCTTCATACATTCCAGCGAGAATCTAGCCGTATCATTTGTTCCCACATGAAGGACAATCAGTGGATTCTTTGCCGCTCCCATTAGGATCCTCTTCAGCCTCAGGTCCCGTATCTTAGCACCCGGCAGACAGCACACCCTTCTGTTCTCTGGATCAGCTCTGGTTACAGGCCTGTCTATTCTTCTCAGTAAGGAGTCCCCAATCATGTAGACCTGCCTTTTCCTGGTGATGGTGCGATTCTCCGGTCTATCCCCTGTTCCCTCTGGCCACAACTCCTCTCGATTCCTATTCTCCCTTCTAAATCCTCTGCCACCCATCCTGTATCCTCCTGGGGCTCATATTTGGTGGTGTTATCTCCATTGACTCTTCCCCTCTTCCTATAGGGCTAGCTGCTCTTCTCTTCTTCCTTGCCCTCTCACCTTCAGCGACCACCTGCTGTGCCCCTTCTTCATTTTCCAACTCCACAAACCTGTTCCTGAGCTCTATTTCTCCTTCACTAGCCTGTCTTTTCCTCTGCCTGGTTCTCTTAGTCATATACTTCCATTGTCCACTTTCCTCACCCAGCAGTCTCCCCTCAGAGTTCTTTGGTCCTGCTTCCATCTGCAAGTCTGAGCTTTCCCCTTCAGCCTCCTCACGTCTTTGCTTCATCATCTGCTCGAACTCCTTTCTAAGCTCAACCAGAATTTCCACCTGCATCTCCAATCCTCGGATCTTTTCTTCCATCAGCTCTATCAGGCGACACTTCATGCAGACAAAACTCTTTTCAGGTACCCTCTCCAGGATCATGTACATACTGCAGCTTCCACATCCAGTCATCTTCATTGAATCTTCCACTGCTTGGATCACTACCACTGCTGCCTCTGTATCTGTCATAGCCTTCCCACCTAAGTCCTGTTATTCCAGGAAACACAAATCAAACCAAACCAAAACACTACCACCCACAGCAAAACAAACCTCCAGCGAGCACCACAACACTGCCAGAACACCACACACGCCCTTCACTAGCCTGTCTGTTCCTCTGCCTGTTTCTCCTAGTCTTCCCCCCAAACTCCTCCAACAGAACTCTCACTCAAACTCCTCTGTTTACAGCTCTGTTTGCTGGCCGCTGTAGCTGTCTGTGCCGCTGCCAGACTGGCTGGCTACCTAAAACACTTCAAATGATCCTTTTTCAGGCAGCACAGTAGGAGGAGATCAGAGATTTCGAACTTTCACTCCTACTTCCCAGACCTAAGCACTAGCACACAAAAGGCTCTTGCAAATTTCTGGTGTATATGTCTACCATGTTGTCTAAGAGAAAGTCCAGTGGACACAATGGCAGCAACTGCTGACACCTTAACTACACCACTGTAGACATGTATTGGTGGAACTAAACCAGTTGTAGTGGAAATTTCTGACTAATAAGATCTACTGTAGGTACTATCCAAGACACTGGACCTGAAGAGGCATTTGCTGGTAAGTAGAGGGCTTTGGGACTATTTACACATACAGAGGACCCACCTACAAGATGGCTGTCTGATTCCATCTGTGACACTGGCAGAGCAGGTGCCAGTGTAACCCACGTGCCCAATAGGGAGATATGCCTTTAAGAGCTCTGTAGAGAACGGGGGGGGGGGGGGAGGGAGTGGGAATGAATTGCGTCAGGGTCATTGTTGCTAGGCAGATGCACCATTAGCACTCCACACTCAGAAGTTTCTGGAATTGGGTGTTGTAGTTTTGGCTATGCTCCAGTAGGTTCCCTGTAGCTGGACTCTACTTGCCCCCATGGAGTCTGTCAGGGCAGCTGCTTTACAAAAGGCGTGTGTCCTGTGTGGGCTGGGAGAAGCTGAGCCACACGAGCAGAAGGAAGGCTGGTTTTCTCTAACTTTGAAGCACTTTGCAGCAGGTTAGTGCTATTGTTAACCCTCCAACAGGGAAGCCCTGGCAATGTTAATTATAGAAAAGGGAAATTGGGAGGGAAACAAATTTATTTTATTTTAATAGTAAACTTTGAATGCTATATGATTTTAGCCAAACGGTTTTAGTTAAATTGTCTCAACTAGTATGATTAATCAATTCTTCTCTTATTAAAAACAACGAGGAGTCCTTGTGGCACCTTAGAGACTAACAAATTTATTTGGGCATAAGCTTTCATGGGCTAAAACCCACTTCATCAGATGCATGGAGTGAAAAATACAGTAAGCAGTATATATATATCACATCATATGAAAAGATCGGAGTTGCCTTACCAAGTGGGGGGTCAGTGCTAATGAGGCCAATTCAATTAAGGTGGAAATGGCCTATTCTCAACAATTGACAAGAAGGGGGTGAATATCAAGAGAGGGAAAATTACTTTTGTAGTGCTAACGAGGCCAATGCAATCGAGGTGGACATCGCCCATTACCAACAGTTGACAAGAAGGTGTGAGTATCAGCAGAGGGAAAATTATGTAAAATTATTATATATGCCATGTGCCAGCAATGCCCCTCTGCCATGTATATTGACCAAACCGGAAAATCTCTATGCAAAAGAATAAATGGACACAAATCAGACATCAAGAATTGTCACATTCAAAAACCAGTAGGAGAACACTTCAATCTCCCTGGACACTCAATAACAGACTTAAAAGTGGCAATTCTTCAACAAAAAACTTCAAAAACAGACTTCAACGAGAAACTGCAGAACTGGAATTAATTTGCAAACTGAGCACTATCAAATTAGGCCTGAATAAAGACTGGGAGTGGATGGGTCACTACAAAAAGTAAATTTTCCCTCAGCTGATACTCACACCTTCTTGTGAACTGTTGGAAATGGGTGACGTCCACCTTGACAGCAATTAAATTATGGCAATATTAAAAATGGAGAATCAGCAATTTTTTGCATATACAGTTTTCTAATATCCCTTGTAGGGAACACAAAAGCCGATCTACAGACTCAGCTGAACCAGGCTTAAAATGTTACTTGGAGTGTGATTCCCTAAAGCAGCCATCAGATTTGCATTCATGAGTAAGATACTAATTTATAAAACTGAGTTTTTTGAAGGTAGGTATGTGCAAAGTAGTTTTTGTAGTCTTGTTCATACAAAGAATCATAGAACACTTCATAGCAGAGAAGAATCTAAGTAAATTATGTAGCTTACAAATATGCATTACTCCTACGGATAGAGTGGACAAAAAATTAAAATCTCAGTGTTTGCAAAAACACCTGAACAAGGGGTCTGGCACGTTATCCAGTAGAATTTGATTGCATAGGACATTGTTTCTAGTAAAACAATGCAGTGTAAGGGTCTGTCTGCACTACAATATTATTGTGTCAAGAGAATGCATTAAAACTTAACAATACCATGTCTATTTAATAGCTGCTTAGTTTTGCCTATGTAGATGGAGCCAAACACCATTATAACAATGTCACAGAATCAAGTTATGATAATTTACCAGACTGCACTCTTTTGTATCATGCCAGAGCTCTAAAAGGATTCCATAACATAGTTTAAATTCAGTTTGGGACTATCTATGTAGGCAAAATCAACCCACGTTATAAGGTGATCTTTGATAAAATGTGTACTGTAGATGGGCCCTTAGAAGAATTTGATCTTGAAGGTTGAAGATTTTTTTTAAAGTGATATCCTATCATTTAAAAAATATTGTGTTCCTGTAATTACAAGGAAGCAGTCAGAGTTAAGGTTGTGCGTACAAGCTGAAATGAACTGATTTCTGAATGTTTAACCATGAAACCTTAACACTGGATTTTTTTTGGGGGGAAGGGAGGCATAGGTTGCACTAGGTATGATTTTTATTTATTTTTAAGAAAAAATGGAAAAAAAGAAGAGTCAATAGAAGGAATTTCTGTCTCCAAGACTTCACAACTTTAGCATTGCAAAAAAACCTTGCAAATAGCATGTGTAAATCCATGACCCAGCTCCCTAACTAGTGCCCATAGAACCTACAGCACACCGGCACACCTCACAAACTCACATTTAAACTACAACAGTATTTAAGGTGGTTAGTGTGCACTTTAATTGATCTGTATATGTACCCCACAAAAAAACACATCCTCTAGCAAAACTGCCGCAAGGAAGCCCCTCTCTCGCACCCATTACAAGGCAAGCTGAAGCCCTTCCTCAGCCCCTTTAGACTTCTTTATATCAGTAGATAAATGTATCTTTAGCCCTTTCACACCTTACAAGGTTGGAAAGAGCCCTTGCTTTAGCAAGGTGACATTGGTCAGTTGATTATGAAAACAGTTTAGCTTCAAGGACCTGCATTGGCCATTTTTCATAGGGGCATAACTAATGCACTTTGCAACAAATGTCTACTATGCATGTTCACAACATGATTTTCAAACACTAATATGTTGGTGAAATCAAAGCTAATTTCCTCCAGCATAAGGCTGTTTATTACATTTCTATAAGGACTATTTCTATAGTCAATTTCAACATTGAAACCTCAAGCTTTATGACAACAGGGCTGGTCAACAAATGGTTGCAAAAATGTTTTTACTGTAGGGGGGAAAAAATACTTTTCCCAATCCTCCTATTCTAAAACAGCTGAACTTTTTGCTCAAACTTTCAAATGAATTTGTACCTTTGGCCTCAAAGTAAAGCTTCAATCCTACACAAATTTACACATGAGCGTATCTTCAAAAGGACTATCCACTTGATAAAAGTTATGGATGTGCATAAGTCTTTGCAAAACTGGAGTCCAAGCATGGAGAATTTTATCCAGAGGTGAAAGTTTCATAAAGTTATGAGCATCTGAAAAATGAACTATAATAGAAACAATTACACAAGTTTACTTATTGCAGAATATAATCATCACTGGATTGTAACAACAACAGTTTAACAATAGTTTTCCATCAGTATTATATTGATTATGGGCCTGACCCTTTCCTAGATGGAGAGAATACTGGGGGATTTTCTTAAAGAAGCACAAGTAAATACTCAGATACAACTGCATATCCAATGTGATATCTGTGTCTTAACAATCAACTCACAAAGGGATTTGGCTCCACATCAATGCTGTACGAGTGGGATAGGCTCTTGGAAGGAGTTCCACTGATTTCAGTGATATTGCACTCATGTAACTGAGGAGAATTTAGCCCTTCGGCTACATCTACATTTAGAGCTGGGGGGTGATTCCCAGATGACACGCTGCATAGTCGGGATAGCATAGGCAGTGGCTCAGGCTAACCGTTTGAGTATTTGCCTAGGGGGACAGGATGGGTACTTGGGCAACTAGTCTTGAGCTACCATCCATGCTACACTGCTATTTTTAGCACACTTGCTTGAGCTAGCTCAGACGCATCTATTTGAGCTTGGAATCATAACCCCAGCTCCAAGTGTACACGAAAACCATGACACTACAATGCACATTGGTTACTTACCAGGAATGTATTTCCACAGTGTCCGCACACCACCCGAGTACCTTCTGGCTGAACTGGCAAGGCAGGCTGAGCTGGCTGCTCTTCTGGAATCAACATCACTGGACCAAGGTTAATGATGCGTCTACTGTGGTAGGAACATTAAACATAAATGCCATGTCATTACACTAATGAGGGGAAGGGATGATGCATTTAGATTATTAGCTCTGCAAGACCTTACCAGATATTTTATGACTGTAAAGTGGAACCTACTTCTTATTATATGTGCATCCAATTGAGCTCTCTCTTAGTAGTGTTTTCCAAACAGGTAAGGAAGACACCATTTTCTTTATTGAAAGGTTATTATATAAGTGTAAATGGCGGCAATTTCAAGAACAGAGACCTAGCCAGCAAATGTCAGAGTCCAGTTTGGGATACTGCCCCTCATGAAGAGGGGAATATTGAAAGTGCAGAAAATCTGGGTGAGATGACCAGATATTCAGGCTTGTGAACAGAGATACGTGGCAATGACTGGGGAAACACATAGCAGGAAAGGGACTCTCTCTCTTGGCCTTCCAGCCAACATCCTTCCCCATTCAAACTCTCCTTTCCCTTCAAAATCAGGCATCCCTCCTCACCCCTTCTCCAAGCAGATTTCTTCTTCTTCTTCTCATACGACTCTGTCCCTCTTTCCCACACACTCCAAGCCAAGACAGGCCAGGCAGCCACCTTGCCTCTTGTGTGTCACAGTCTCTGCCCACAAAGGGGATGTCCAACACTCATCTCAGGCTGCTCCGCTGGCAGCTTTGGCAAGCAGTGAGAATATGCCCGATTTACAAGATTTCACACACACACGTACACGCAATGGGAGAAATCCCACAGCATGAGGCTTGGACAGACTGTGGGAGATCCCTGTTTATTTCCCAGGAGGTTTGCTCACCTGGGACCCACACAGAGGGCGACTCAGATGACATTAGCCATTCTTTATATCTACCCTCGAGCTGGCAATGGGACTGAGAACTGGCATAGTGTCAGAAGGTCAGAAAATACCAGTAATCCAGTACAATTAAACTCACTTAAGAGAAAATTCTATTTAAAGGAAAACTTTTTCTATACACTAAGGCCTGGTCTACACTACGAGTTTAGGTCGAATTTAGCAGCGTTAAATCGAATTAAGCCTGGACACGTCCACACGACGAAGCCCTTTTTTCGACTTAAAGGGCCCTTTAAACCGGTTTCTTTACTTCACCTCCGACGACGGGATTAGCGCTAAAATCGGCCTTTGCGGGTCGGATTTGGGGTAGCGTGGACGGAATTCGACGTTATTGGCCTCCGGGAGCTATCCCACAGTGCTTCATTGTGACCGCTCTGGACAGCACTCTCAACTCAGATGCACTGACCAGGTAGACAGGAAAAGGCCCGCGAACGTTTGAAATTTATTTCCTGTTTGCTCAGCGTGGAGAGCACAGGTGACCACGCAGAGCTCATCAGCACAGGTAACCATGATGGAGTCCCAGGATCGAAAAAAGCTCCAGCATGGACAGAACGGGAGGTACGGGATCTGCTCGCCATATGGGGAGACGAATCAGTGCTAGCTGAACTCCGTAGCAGTAAACGAAATGGCAAAATATTAGAAAAAGTCTCAAAGGCCATGAAGGACAGAGGCCATAACAGGGACGCACAGCAGTGCCGCGTGAAAATTAAGGAGCTAAGGCAAGCCTACCACAAAGCCAGAGAGGCAAACGGAAGGTCCGGGGCAGAGCCGCAAACACGCCGCTTCTACGCGGAGCTGCATGCCATGCTAGGGGGTGCAGCCACCACTACCCCAACCGTGTGCTTTGACTCCATCAAGGGAGAATCATGCAACAGGGGAGCGGGTTCGGGGTACGAGGAAGATGATGATGAAGACAATGAAGATAGCTCACAGCAAGGAAGCGGAGAAACCGGTTTCCCCAACAGCCAGGATATGTTTATCACCCTGGACCTGGAACCAGTAACCCCCGAACTCGCCCAAGGCGTGCTCCCAGACCCTGAGGGCACACAAGGGACCTCTGGTGAGTGTACCTTTGTAAATATTACACATGGTTTAAAAGCAAGCGTGTTTAATGATTAATGATTAATTTGCCCTGGCAATCGCGGCCAGTACAGCTACTGGAAAAGTCTGTTAACGTGTTTGGGGATGGAGCGGAAATCCTCCAGGGACATCTCCAGAAAGCTCTCCTTCATGTACTCCCAAAGCCTTTGCAAAAGGTTTCTGGGGAGGGCTGCCTTATCCCGTCCGCCATGGTAGGACACTTTACCACGCCAGGCCAGTAGCACGTAGTCTGGAATCATTGCATAACAAAGCATGGCAGCGTATGGTCCCGGTGTTTGCTGGCATGCAGACAACATCCATTCCTTATCTCTCTTTGTTATCCTCAGGAGCGTGATATCATTCACAGTCACCTGGTTGAAATGGGGTGATTTTATTAAGGGGACATTCAGAGGTGCCCGTTCCTGCTCGGCTGAACAGAAATGTTCCCCGCTGTTAGCCACGCGGTGGGGGGGAGGGGTGAAGTGATCATCCCAGAGAATTGGGTGTGTGGGGGGGGGACGGTAGTTGGGTTTGTGCTGCATGTTAACCCGGAAACCGCAGCCCCTCCTTTTACATTGCAAACCCATTTTAAATGGCCAACCCAACGGGTGCTTGGTATGGGAAATGAGGGCGCTACTGTTTGAAACCATTCCCACATGTTAAGAAGGTTAAAAAAGCCAAAAGACTGTGGCTTACCATGGCTGCCTGCAAGCCGAAATCTGTTGCCTGGCACTGCGTGAGTGATCTCTCACACCAAACCGGCAGGCCCTCAATATAAGAGGAAAAATGCGACCTTGTAACGAAAGCACATGTGCTGTGTAATGTGAACAGCAAAATTTAACGTGAAAGAGTGTACCCACTGTTCTCTAAAATGTGTCTTTTTTAACCACCTCTCCCTTCTCCTCCACCAGCTGCAAATGTTTCTCCTTCACAGAGGCTAGTGAAGATTAGAAGGAGAAAACGGCGGACTCGGGATGATATGTTCTCGGAGCTCCAGATGTCCTCCCACGCTGACAGAGCACAGCAGAATGCGTGGAGGCAGTCAATGTCAGAGTGCAAAAAAGCACAATATGAACGAGAGGAGAGGTGGCGGGCTGAATCGCGGGCTGGAGAGCGCAAGTGGCGGGCTGAAGAGGATAGGTGGCGTCAGCTTGCTGACAGAAGGCAAGAGTCGATGCTCCGGCTGCTGGAGCATCAAACTGATATGCTCCTGCGTATGGTTGAGCTGCAGGAAAGGCAGCAGGAGCAGAGACCGCCGCTACAGCCCCTGTGTAACCAACAGCCCTCCTCCCCGAGTTCCATAGCCTCCTCACCCAGACGCCCAAGAACGTGGTGGGGGGGCCTCCGGCCACCCAGTCACTCCACCCCAGATGATTGCCCAAGCATCAGAAGGCTGGCCTTCAATAAGAGTTAAAGTTTTAAAGTTTTAAACTGTAGTGTGTCCTTTTCCTTCCCTCCTCCCCCACCCCTCCTGGGCTACCTTGGCAGTTATCCCCCTAGTTGTGTGATGAATTAATAAAGAATGCATGAATGTGAAGTAACAATGACTTTATTGCCTATGCAAGCGGTGCTCAAAGGGGGGAGGGGAGGGTGGTTAGTTTACAGGGAAGTAGAGTGAACCGGGGGGCGGGGCAGGGCGGAGGGTTCATCAAGGATAAACAAACAGAAGTTTCACACCATAGCCTGGCCAGTCACAAAACTCGTTTTCAAAGCTTCTCTGATGGGCACCGCGCCCTGCTGTACTCTTCTAACCGCCCTGGTGTCTGGCTGCGCGTAATCAGCGGCCAGGCGATTTGCCTCAACCTCCCACCCCGCCATAAATGTCTCCCCCTTACTCTCACAGATATTGTGGAGCGCACAGCAAGCAGCAATAACAATTGGAATATTGGCTTCGCTGAGGTCTATCCGAGTCAGTAAACTGCGCCAGCGCGCTTTTAAACGTCCAAATGCACATTCCACCACCATTCGGCACTTGCTCAGCCTATAGTTGAACAGGTCCTGACTACTGTCCAGGCTGCCTGTGTACGGCTTCATGAGCCATGGCATTAAGGGGTAGGCTGGGTCCCCAAGGATAACGATAGGCATTTCAACATCCCCAATGGTTATTTTCTGGTCCGGGAAGAAAGTCCCTTCCTCCAGTTTTTGAAACAGACCAGAGTTCCTGAAGACGCGAGCATCATGTACCTTTCCCGGCCATCCCACGTTGATGTTAGTGAAACGTCCCTTGTGATCCACCAGGGCTTGCAGCAGCATTGAAAAGTACCCTTTGTGGTTTATGTACTCGGTGGCTTGGTGCTCCGGTGACAAGATAGGGATATGGGTTCCGTCTATGGCCCCACCACAGTTTGGGAATCCCATTGCAGCAAAGCCATCCACTATGACCTGCACGTTTCCCAGAGTCACTACCCTTGATATCAGCAGGTCTTTGATTGCATTGGCTACTTGGATCACAGCAGCCCCCACAGTAGATTTGCCCACTCCAAATTGATTCCCGACTGACCGGTAGCTGTCTGGTGTTGCAAGCTTCCACAGGGCTATCGCCACTCGCTTCTCAATTGTGAGGGCTGCTCTCATCCTGGTATTCTGGCACTTCAGGGCAGGGGAAAGCAAGTCACAAAGTTCCATGAAAGTGCCCTTACGCACGCGAAAGTTTCGCAGCCACTGGGAATCGTCCCACACCTGCAACACGATGCGGTCCCTCCAGTCTGTGCTTGTTTCCCGGGCCCAGAATCGGCGTTCCACGCCATGAACCTGCCCCAGTAACACCATGATTTGCACATTGCTGGGGCCTGTACTTTGTGAGAGGTCTATGTCCATGTCAATTTCCTCATCACTCTCGTCGCCGCGCTGCAATCGTTGCAATCGCCTCCTCGCCTGGTTTTGCTTTGGCATGTTCTGGCTCTGCATATACTCCAGGACAATGTGCGTGGTGTTCATAGTGCTCATAATTGCCGTGGTGATCTGAGCGGGCTCCATGATCCCAGTGCTATGGCGTTTGGGCTGAAAAAAGGCGCGAAACTATTGTCTGACGGAGGGAGGGAGGGGCGAGTGACGACATGGCTTACAGGGAATTAAAATCAACAAAGGTGGCTGTGCATCAGGGAGAAACACAAAACTGTCACACAGAATGGCCCCCCCAAAGGTTGAACTCAAAACCCTGGGTTTAGCAGGCCGTTGATTTCATGGAGGGAGGGGGAAGCAAATGAATACAGAACAAATCTGGTCCATCTATTTTTTACATCTTAAGCTGGCAGCAGACGGTACAGCATGACTGATAGCCATCGGCATCTTCTGGGTGCTTGGCAGAAAATGCTGTATTACGACTGCTAGCCATCATCGTCAAGACGGTTCAATAGGACTGCCGGCAGGACTGAGTCTCCAGGAGACAAAACATGTCTGCCCAGGTGCCTCTGACCGAACTCACTGAGGAGTACGATGACAACGGATACCAGTCGTAATACACCATCCACTGCCAAAAGGCAATTAGCTGCTGCTGTGTAGCAATGCAGCACCACGTCTGCTGGCACCCAGATGACATATAGTGACAGTGAGCTGAGCTGAGCTGAGCGGGCTCCATGCTTGCCGTGGTATGTTGTCTGCACAGGTAACCCAGGTAAAAAGGCGCGAATCGATTGTCTGCTGTTGCTCTGACGGAGGGGGAGGGGCCTGACGACATGTACCCAGAACCCCCCCGCGACACTGTTTTTGCATCATCAGGCATTGGGATCTCAACCCAGAATTCCAATGGGCGGCGGAGACTGTGGGAACTGTGGGATAGCTACCCACAGTGCAACGCTCCGGAAGTCGACGCTAGCCTCGGTTCTATGGACGCGGTCCGCCGACTTAATGCACTTAGAGCATTTTATGTGGGGACACACGCAATCGACTGTATAAAACCGATTTCTATAAAACCGGCTTCTATAAATTCGACCTAATTTCGTAGTGTAGACATACCCTAAGTCATTTAGCATTAAGTTAGTCCTAAATAGCCCACTTTGTATTAACTAGAAAAAAAACAACTTCGAGCTCCAAAGACAATTTAATGTCAATTTTATCACATGCTTGGTTTTGTAGTTTTAAGTTAACCACACTGTATCATTTCATGTTTCCAGTTTGCTCATGTGGTTTGAACATACAACGAAAATGACAGTATATGAAGCAAAAATGCAGGCACAAAGAATCACCTAATCCACGTCATCCCTCCCCATGCCAAGCTGCCACAGCTCAGGGTGGGCCAGATCCCCTTCAGTGTGGAAGGCAGGAAACAGTGGCAGGGCATGCTCTGTGAAGGGCCCTTTTCTACAGAATGCACACTCCCAATCTTGCTCTCCTTCAAAGAGAGCTGCTGAAGACGCATATACTATTGGGACTGATGTTTTAACAAAATTAGGGAAATTGGTTTATTTTTGTGCTTCCTAGTTATCTAGTACATTATTATGTGTTATGGATTCCTGCTTCCTTAGATTTATTAGATGAAATCCTTGACTTCAATGGGAACGGGATTTCACTTATTGTGTATGCAGTGGCATCTGTTGTGTCCAGACACATGCCTCTTATTTATTTTAGAATTCTAAAGATTTGCATAAACATCAGATACGTTTATATTAACTAGTTTCTCTAAACAAAGAGCAGATATATTCACTGACTTATTTTGTTTTTTTGAGAAAGGAGTAGGAGGGATTTCTGCAATGAAAGATTTAACAAGTGTATCAAGTTATTCACCGTTACAAAGCAATAGAGTTACTATAACGCAAGTTGTGCGTTCACCACTTTCCCATGGAATTACCATAGAACTGAGCTTGCAGGAAATTATGCACAATATTTCCCAGAACTTTTAAGTTGTTTCCCCACTATATTGTATGCTATTCACTTCATATAATACTCATATAACGTACACAGTATACTATTCCATATTAAATATATTAAAAACATTCTTGAAATGGATATCAATCATGTTAGATAAATAGTTATTATGGCACAAGTAATATAGTTTTCTTCTTTGAATACGTTAACCTAATGAATCCAATAAATTTAGGTCTACACATATCCATGGACAAATAAATATTTGTGTAGTGTTAATGAAAGTGGACACACTTTGATAAATGAATGACTAACAATGACATTAAAATATTAATGAGTCTGACGAAGTGGGTATACACCCACGAAAGCTTATGCTCCAATACATCTGTTAGTCCATAAGGTGTCACAGGACTCTTTGTTGCTGTTTACAGATCCAGACTAACACGGCTACCCCTCTGATACTAAAATATTTATAACATTCACATCACCATGGTATCTGTCATTACGATTCTTTAGGCCTTACCAGTTGGGTCTCGGACATCCTATTCGCCGAGACGTATCCTTACAGATAAGAAGACAATTACATGGACATCTAACATACTTCTTTCCTGAAGGAGGGTTTTTGATTGGCTAGACAAAAAAAAAAAACCAACAGAAATTTTATATAAAATAGTGAACTAGTATTTATTT
Organism: Emys orbicularis; assembly: GCF_028017835.1. Classification (NCBI taxonomy): domain Eukaryota; kingdom Metazoa; phylum Chordata; order Testudines; family Emydidae; genus Emys; species Emys orbicularis. The sequence continues at coordinate 46,030,850 of NC_088684.1, read as the reverse complement.
ATTTTTTTTGCTAGTTTCTTAAGTATCTTTTAAACAGAGTAACTGATATGACATGAACCCAAGTTAAGAAAAGGGAAATACAGGTTCTCTCCTTACAGGACAGAACGTGACAGGACTAAAGTTTTAACAACAAACAATTAAAGTTATTGATCAGCACCCTAACTTTAGCTTAAAGAGTAGGAAAATGCTTTTGTCTCACTATTAGCTGAAGAAGCATAACATTAAATTAGGTCCCAGTTTCACGCATGTGTGTGTTTGTATGAATTAGTGAATGCATGTTGTTTGAACTTTGTAGCCCTTATATTTGATTTTATAAAATGCATCCTAAGAACACTAGTATTTCACACACTGCCACTTGAATGCTTAAATATCCACATCTCCAAAGGGTTTAACCTCATTATTCTCTCGCTCTATCTATATACTCACTATTATATACACACACCCCTCAGTCAAGTAATATGCAGTCTCTACAGCTTACTAGTTACTCCTTAGAACCCAGCTTTGCTTAACAAACAGCATTCAGATATGTTTAGTGAGAGTAAATATATAAAAAAACAACAAGCAACCAAGGATTTTGTAGCCTAGTGGACAAGGTGTCCAGTTCATATTTTAGAAATACAGAGTTCAAAACCTACAAAGTTTAGTTTTATTCAATATTAACTGAAATGTTTTCTAAACAAATACAGCTGCTTAAGAGACAAAGCCTACCTGTCTTACTCTGAGACTTAATCCTACTGACTGCAATAGGTGTATTCACATAAGTAAGGGAGCAAGATTTGGCACAAAAGCTAATACCCTTTGGGAGTTTTGTGCCTAAATACCTTTAAGAATCTGGAGCAAAATAATTAACAGAATGGATAGACTGAAGTTACAATACAATATAATTTAGGACAAAATATCTAAAATATTATCTGCCTGTGTTTCTATAGAGCCTAACGCAGTGTTTCTCAAACTGGGGTCGCCGCTTGTGTAGGGATAGCCCCTGGCGGGCCGGGCCGGTTTGTTTACCTGCCCCATCCACAGGTCTGGCCGATCGCGGCTCCCACTGGCCACGGTTCGCCGCTGCAGGCCAATGGGAGCTGCTGGAAGCGATGCAGGCCGAGGGACTCACTGGCCGCCACTTCCAGCAGCCCCCATTGGCCTGCAGCAGCGAACTGCGGCCAGTGGGAGCCGCGATCGGCCGGACCTGCGGACGGGGCAGGTAAACAAACCGGCCCGGCCCGCATGGGGCTTTCCCTACACAAGCGGCAACCCCAATTTGAGAAACACTGGCCTAACGCAATAACATCCTGGTGCATGAGAGGTCTCCTAGGTGCTGTGGTAATACAAATTAATCAATAATAGTAAGAGAATCAGGTAGCTTGTTCATTCTCCAAGAGATAATCGCAAACACCTAAAGCTAGGGCCTGCATTTATCATCTCTCGGGAGTTCCTGCTATCATCACATTTTTACTGCTACAACAACCCCACTCCCTCTTTCCTTTTCAACAAATTAAAAATATATCTTAAAATATTTTTAAAGTTCTCTTAATTTTTTCTGTGTTATCCAAAAGATGAAACTAGGTGATCATAGTGTTCCTTCCTGACCTAATAAGCTATGAAATATCAGTTTCTATCAGTGTGTTCACACGTTAATTGACATATTTCTAATGGAAAAGTTTTATTATAGGCAGAGCTGGTAACTTACACTTATAGCTACGGTTGATCAACACTTTCCATTACAAGATACAGTTTTCAATTATTCTGCCAAACTTTTTAGCTGACCTTTTCCCTGTCAGGTGACTGCCTCAGGCTAAATATTTTTGGAAAGTTTCAGCAAAAATGATTCAGCCATTTCTGAAAATGAGGTTAGGGAAATCAGCGAAGTAACATACGTTAAAAAAATGTTTACAAACATTTTGTCCAGCAGCTCTAGCACCTCCATTGCTCTAGCTTTAGTGCAAGGGCTTGTAATTTGATAGGAAGTTAAGCTTAATGTCAGGGCTATGCCTTTTGCTGCTACCATGAGAAATCATCCAGAGTTGGCCAAGCTCTAAGCCTTTGAAAGTCACAGCTCACACATGCTTACAGAATTTGGTCGCTAAATTCTCCAAAGATTCCATCTGTACTGGGTATGCTCCAGCACAGGGATGCTGGAGACTTTCCTTGACATTGTTCCTCCAGATGCCAGGGGCTGCTGTGGCACCAGGCGCAAGAACTGAGGAGCAGGGTAGGGTAAGAACTGGTAGGGTAAGACTGGGATTGGCTGGGAGAGGAGGCAGGGACTGGGACAAGGCAGAGAAAAGGCTGGGACAGAGCAGCAGTAGGCAGGTCTGTAACCACTAGAGAATGTGGAATCAACCTACGATTCATGAGTCTCAACAGTCCTGTGCTGTCAGCGAGCCACAGTCTCCATGTGTGGATGAGTGGGTTAAATTCAGTACAGGGACATGAACCCCATGATATAATGCTGATTAACTTGACTTGAGGAGGTGAGGGAATTGATGCCATTTGGAGTAGCCCTCCACTGCCCTCTCAATATTCTCTGCCCAGCCAAACTCCTCTAAAGTGTATGGATGGGATTTCTGTTGAGTTGGGGAATCCCACTTATGATCCAAAAAATCTTGCTTCCTCAATGTAATGGAAATGTTTTATTTCTGCTGCAAACATGATGTTCTGCACCAACCCAAGGGGAAGAGGCACATTTGTCTCTCACTGTATAACACTGCAGTCCCGGATATGGGGAGCATAACGAAATCCATACTTACCATTGGTTGATTTTATAAGTATGTCAAGGGGACACTATAGATTTCAGGTCCTGAGAAAACTTGTTTTTCAAATAAGAGGGGAAGGGGTGGAGTTTATATATACGGCACAAAACTTTCTAAACAATATTTAAAACTAAAGACTTTAGAGTATTATTTAACAAAATAGTGCACATATTCAGCCAAGTACACATATGTAGTCCACTGGGTAGATTAGGCATTGTGTTCCTTAATTTACACCTAAAATACTTAAGGCACCTCGATTTTTTTTTCTGTCAGATCTGGAAATACTGTCCCCCCTTTTCCCTCAACCCCTCCCCACCCCGAAAGCCTATCATCTCATGCTGTCTGATCTCCCTAAAACATCAGGGAGGTAGCTTCTGCTTTAACTGACTCTTTTAACCCTTTGAATTCCCGCTTGCAAAGAATAAGAGATGGAAAGCAAGATGCATTCCACCTGAAACAAGTAAGCTTAGGAACCTGAAGACTTCATTGCCTTTGTACATTTTCATTGCTAACAGATAACTGAGCCAACCTTGTGTCAATAATCCTTGAATAAACATGCTAGGTGATCAGTAATACTGACATACCCTTTCTACATAACCAGGAGTTAATAGAGCATATCAACAACAATGGAAAATCTAAAAACTCATTTACCGTAGCTTCATTGCAAACTGTGCACTTAACGACATGTTGGTGAAGCTTGCCATCCAAACTGATTAGTGATTGGCACACGCGGCAGTTTATTACAGGAACACCACTGGCATCAGGACTGGCTATGGCGGTATACGGAGGGGGGAGTTCTGCTGCAAAGAAATGATGAAACAGTTCAACAACCAAACCAATAGGGTGATCAGGGTCACTCTACAGCAGAAAATATTTCCAATGGTTACAATAACTTAAGACACAGAATCAGAAAGTTAGTGGTTGGTGTTATTGTTTATCTAAAGTAATCACAAAACTGATTATTTACAGATTTTCCCCAATATTCTGTATTTATACATTAGTCCTAGTTCTATAACCATACTACAGAATACTGATAATACAGAAGCATCACATCACACATTGGGAAGGCGATAAGAGGTGACACGTCTGCCTCTGGAATACTGCATTTGTATCCAGGCACTTCAACACCAGAGATATGTGGCCAAATTCCAAAGAGTTCAGAGAGAAACAATAACAATGACTGAGGGGTGGGGGAGAAAACAATTGATTTCTGGAGGGAAAATGAAAACAGATAAATAAAATATGCATAGCTTGAGTAAGTGGGAAAGTCCTGGCAAGCATTTATATTACCTGAAGAGGATGCAACATTGGGACAGATATACTTAGTGTGGCGTACAAAAGGGTAACGCTAGAAGAAATCAGGTAAAATTAAAAGAAAGGAAATTTTTGCTGACTCCCAAGAATAGCTCCCCTAGAGTGAGTGCTATGGGCCCAATCCCACAAGGTGCTAAAAGTACACCCTGAGGGTTCTGAGAGCCCTCAACTTCCACTGAAGTCAAAGCGAGTGGAGAATACTTGGCACCTCACAGATTCGGGCCTTTTAAGAATGTGGATTAGTCCCTTCATGGAAATTTGTGGAAAACAATTCTGCTTTTGGCAGTAGTAGGCTGGACTGACCAACCTTGGGGCTCCAGCTTTCAGCAGTCACACAGACAAGTTTTGGGTTTTAGGGGAAGGTATTCTGTTGACAGAGGCCTTGGCTACACTCGGGACTTCACAGTGCTGCGAGCTCTCGCAGCGCTGTATGTACTCCACCTCTCCGAGGGGAGTAGCTTGCAGCACTGCGAGCGAGCGTGCAGCGCTGCAGGCACTGATTACACTGGCGTTTTACAGCGCTGCACTCGCTGCGCTCAGGGGGGTGTTTTTTCACACCTCTGAGCGCAGCAAGTTGCAGCGCTGTACAGCGCCAGTGTAGCCAAGGCCTGGGAGTGTAAATGCAAATGCAGCTTATGTAATGTATGAAAAGGAAATGTTAGTCATTTAAAAAACAACAGCTCAGCATGAGGAGGGACCAAAAAGGCCTTCTACCCTTTTGAATGACCAGATTTCCCTTTCTCTACCCCAGTGTCTGTAAGAAGCCAGGAAAGCAATAAGGTACTAGGTCCCCACTACAGTTTATACATGTGTTCTTAAATAGGGAATTGCAATAGGCAATAGAAAACACAGTCTAACACATTACAGTAACACAACAAAATTCATTTGAACACATGACAGTCCTAAGTAAAGTTTTACTGGAGATAATAGCTTGAGTCTATTTTAGTCACTTTTTATGTAAATTAGTATCTTGAAATAAGAGCACTAAATATGTGCATGTGTGAGGAGGAGGAGGTAAAAATTACTGAAGCCCAACGCTTGAAAACAGCATAAAGTAGGAAGTGTGTACAAAAGAGCTCCCCTTTAAGCATGGAGCCAAGAGACACTGAATAAACTATACAGTAGCTCACAGCCGAACTATCAACAAATATTTCAAAGAAACCAAGAGTCACATCATATTCCTACAAAAAAGCAGTGCTCAGCAAAGCAGCAGCTGCTGGAAAGAATTAAAGGGCTACTATTAAAGCTGACAGGCCCAAATTTAGTCCTACCAGTTTGTTTTAGCTTGTGGAGACACTATATAGGGTAGCCAGGTATCCGGGTTTTGACCAGAAAGTCCAGTCAAGTCTACTGATCGGACATCCGAAGTCCAGTCATCACGGGCGGGGGAGATGGGGAGGCACTGGGTCATCACCTGCACCAACCCTTACTCAGCCGTAGGGTTGCCAACTTTCTAATTCCAGAAAACCAAACACCCTTGCCCCGCCCCCGCTCACTCCATCGCTTGCTTTCCCTCACCCTCGCTCAGGTGCTCAGTTTCACTACAAGGCCAAAACAGGCACCAGGAGAAGGCCAGGAGCTGCAACAGTTTGAACGTGGGAGATGGAAAGTGTGATTCAAATAACAGAGCGAAGGGGTCGGAGGCTGGCCTCCTGGCACTGAGGGGGCTATGCTCTGCCTGGGCCCCAGGCTGCTGGCTGAGTTTTATTGCCTTTTTATTTTCTCTCTCTGATTATGATGGTGCCCGGGAGGACTCCACTCTTCCAGGGGCTGCCTAAATCACCCAGCCGGGAAGGGAGGAGGGTGGGCTGGAGGGAAAAGATGGGAGGGGGTGGAGGAGAGAGGATGGGGAGAGAAAGAGGCTAAGGACGAGAGCAGGATGGGGGTGAGGGCAGTGAAGGAGAGAGGAGGGAGTGTGGGGGGTATGTGGGGTGGATGAGGAGGCAGGGGGAGGCAGAAGGCTACAGGTGCATGAGGATGTGGGGGGCACAGGGGTGTATAGGGACATAATGGGAGTGCAGCAGTGTATGGAGGTGAATGGAGTGCAGGGTGGGGGGTGAAGAACATGGGGTGGCAGATCTGGGAGGTGGAGAGGATGGGTGGGAGAGCGCTGTAAGGGGTACAGGGATGGGATGGGTAGGTGTGGGGGCAGGGAAGGATGGGAGGGGGAGGGATGCAATGGGGGGGATGAGAGTGCGGGGGGTTGGGACAGGGAGGGATGAGGGTGCGGGGGATGGGACGGGGAGGGATGCAGTGAAGGGGATAGGGGTGCAGCCCTATTCCCAGCACTCAGAGATGGGGATACATACCTCAAACTCCTGGGTGCCAGCGATGGGGCGACACACCATGGTTCGCCACAGGGCAGTGAGGGCACATGCCGCAGCTCAAGCCCAGCCACAGGAGGAGAGCGAGGAGAAGAGGGCTGGCAACAGCAGAAGAGGCGCACACCACGACTCCTCAACAGCCACCTGCTGAGCGCTCACAAATCGCGCTAGTTCGTCCCCTGCCCTGACCCGGCCAATGAGAGTGAGCCTGCGGGAGGGGCAGCACACAGACCCCCTTGTCCGCCCCAAGCCTAGGAGCCGGACATGCCAGCTGCTTCCCGGGAGTGGCAGCTACCACTGCGCGGCACCGCCAATTGGACAGTCAACGGCCCAGTCAGCAGTGCTGACCAGAGCTGCCAGGATCCCTTTTCAACCAGTGTTCCGGTTGAAAACCGGACACCTGACCACCCTACTTAGCCGGGGCTACCTCCAACCTGTGTCGGGCACCTGCAGCTCCCAGCCTTGGCTCTGCAGACAAGTCCCTCCTGATCTGGAGGGGGGGGGAGGGAGAGGAGCAAATGGTGGGCGGGGCCTTGGAGGGACGAGGCAGGGCAGGAGCAGGGCCTTGGGGGAAGAGGCGGGGCAGGGGAGGTTCCAGTACTCCTGCTGGAGTGTCTAGATTTTAAATATTACAAAGTTGGCAACCCTAACACTATACTCATTCTTTCCCTCCGTTTTTGTGAGTAGGTAGGGTACTAAAATACACAAAAAACCTACAATATATTTCCTAATGATGAGAAATCACAATCTTCTAAGATGCTGTTAAAGCCTGTTTCTTTGCTGTGTAGCCTACACACAAGCTACCCAAGACCTTTGATTTGTTTGCATTTTTGGGTGCATGCATGTTAAATGTTTCTGAAAAAATAAAACAAAACATAATTTTGGTAAATTTCAGACTCAAGTCTACTATCATTTGCACTGGCAAAATTCTGGAGTAACCCCACTGACATATATGGAGTTACTCCAGAATTACACCAGTGCAGCTGAGAGCAGAATCTGGCCCTTCATTATTTAGGATAGGCTCATTTTCAGAACCTCAGCCTTACCATCATCCTTTGCAGAAACCAATACACTCTTGAAGATTTTTGGAGTAACTTCAGAACATTTTAATGACTGGTTGTTTTCTGAAGAACTGCAATGCCGTCTGGATTAATGCCTGGGCATGCCTATATGTGGAGACAAGTTAAGCTCTCCACATTCTCAGTTCAAGACTATCCACTAGTAGAGACAGAAGCCAATACCGTAATCCGTAAGAACCCAAAGTAAATACTTTTGGAGTCTGGCAATATTTCCTACTGCATGTGCATTGTAAATAGATCAGTGTAATTTTAAAAAACTGTAGATGACTGAAAGTTGGAAAAATCAGACAGGTGGTGGTGCCTGGGCTGTTGCTGCTACTGCTCCCATAAACACCTTTCCAGCATCGGACAAGCTGCCTACCACAGAGCTGACTCATGTTGAGCAGCCAGCTCTAGCCATAGAAGGGCCAGCTCAATAACAAAAGGCATCACATCTAGCAGGCTAAGAAGAGAACTAAGAACAAGGGGGAGACCCAAGGACCTCTGATCCTCTGGGTCTGGTATTTACATTCTAGTATCAGAGGGGTAGCCGTGTTAGTCTGAATCTGTAAAAAGTAACAGAGGGTCCTGTGGCACCTTTAAGACTAACAGAAGTATTGGGAGCATAAGCTTTCGTGGGTAAGAACCTCACTTCTTCAGATGCAAGTAATGGAAATCTCCAGAGGCAGGTATAAATCAGTATGGAGATAACGAGGTTAGTTCAATCAGGGAGGGTGAGGTAATTATCATCAAAGAGGCTGATAAAGGAGGTGCTGTTGTCATCATGAACAGGTCTGACTACCAGAAGGAGGCTGCCAGACAACTCTCCAATACCAAATTCTACAGGCCACTTTCCTCAGATCCCACTGAGGAATACACTAAGAAACTGCACCATCTACTCAGGACACTCCCTACACTAACACAGGAACAAATCAACTTACCCTTAGAGCCCCGACCGGGGTTATTCTATCTACTACCTAAGATCCACAAACCTGGAAATCCTGGACGCCCCATCATCTCGGGCATTGGCACTCTCACTGAAGGACTGTCTGGATATGTGGACTCCCTACTCAGACCCTACGCCACCAGCACTCCCAGCTATCTCCGTGACACCACAGATTTCCTGAGAAAACTACAATGCATTGGTGACCTCCCAGAAAACACCATCCTAGCCACCATGGATGTAGAGGCTCTCTACACAAACATCCCCCACACAGATGGAATACAAGCTGTCAGGAACAGTATCCCTGATGATGACACAGCACAACTTATTGCTGAGCTCTGTGACTTTATCCTCACGCACAATTATTTCAAATTTGGTGACAACATATATCTCCAGACCAGTGGCACCGCTATGGGCACCCGCATGGCCCCACAATATGCCAACATTTTTATGGCTGACCTGGAACAACGCTTCCTCAGCTCTCGTCCACTCATGCCCCTTCTCTACCTACGCTATATTGATGACATCTTCATCATCTGGACCCATGGGAAGGAGACCCTGGAAGAATTCCACCATGATTTCAACAGCTTCCACCCCACCATCAACCTCAGCCTAGACCAATCTACACGGGAGGTCCACTTCCTAGACACCACCGTACAAATAAGCGATGGCCACATTAACACCACCCTATACCAAAAACCCACCGACCGCTACGCCTACCTTCATGCCTCCAGCTTCCACCCCGGTCACACCACACAATCCATCGTCTACAGCCAAGCACTGAGGTACAATCGCATCTGCTCCAACCCCTCAGACAGAGACCAACACCTACAAGATCTTCACCAAGCATTCTCAAAACTACGATACCCACACAAGGAAATAAAGAAACAAATCAACAGAGCCAGACGTGTACCCAGAAGCCTCCTGCTACAAGACAGGGCCAAAAAAGAAACCAACAGAACTCCACTGGCCATCACCTACAGTCCTCAGCTTAAACCTCTCCAACGCATCATCAGTGATCTACAACCCATCCTGGACAATGATCCCTCACTTTCACAGACCTTGGGAGGCAGGCCAGTCCTCGCCCACAGACAACCTGCCAACCTTAAGCATATTCTCACCAGCAACCACGCACCGCACCATAACAACTCTAACTCAGGAACCAACCCTTGCAACAAACCTCGATGCCAACTCTGCCCACATATCTACACCAGCAACACCATCACAGGACCTAACCAGATCAGCTACAACATCACCGGCTCATTCACCTGCACGTCCACCAATGTTATATATGCCATCATATGCCAGCAATGCCCCTCTGCTATGTACATTGGCCAAACTGGACAGTCACTACGCAAGAGGATAAATGGACACAAGTCAGATATCAGGAATGGCAATATACAAAAACCTGTAGGAGAACACTTCAACCTCCCTGGCCACACAATAGCAGATGTAAAGGCAGCCATCTTACAGCAAAAAAACTTCAGGACCAGACTCCAAAGAGAAACTGCTGAGCTCCAGTTCATTTGCAAATTTGACACCATCAGATCAGGATTAAACAAAGACTGTGAATGGCTATTCAACTACAGAAGCAGTTTCTCCTCCCTTGGTGTTCACACATCAACTGCTAGCAGAGCACCTCACCCTCCCTGATTGAACTAACCTCGTTATCTCCATACTGATTTATACCTGCCTCTGGAGATTTCCATTACTTGCATCTGAAGAAGTGAGGTTCTTACCCACGAAAGCTTATGCTCCCAATACTTCTGTTAGTCTTAAAGGTGCCACAGGACCCTCTGTTACTATTTACATTCTAGTTCACCAAAGAGGGTCATATAAGGTTTCTACTGAAGCCATTATCTTTGTGAAATGTATGTGCAGATTTGTGTGTGTGTGTGTATATATATATATATACACACACACACACACACACACACACACACAGAGCAAAACACATTCTTAGGCCATTGTAGTTAAAGGCAGGTCACTCACAGGTAGTGTCCCTTAAGGCAGGTTTCACAAAACAGGAGGTGGGAGACACTCATCTCCCTAGCTGACAATTGTGTATTGCATGTCTTACAAATGGAATGCTATTTGCATACTGAGTCAAATGCTAATGAGGAGAGGGTGAGGATTTCAGGAGAAGAAATTAACAGAAAGAGGTGAACAGCTCGGTGGTGGGAGCTGTATATAGGAAGGGCCCTACCAAATTCACGGTCCATTTTGGTCAATTTTGTAAATTTAATTATTTCAGCTATTTAAATCTGAAATTTAAGTGTTGTAATTGTAGGGGTCCTGACCCCAAAAAGAGGTGGGGGGGGGGAAATCGCCAGGTTATCGTAGAGGGGTTGCGGTACTGCTACCATTACTGCGGCGGCGCTGCCTTCAAAGCTGGGCAGCTGGACAGCAGCGGCTGCTGGCCAGGAGCTCAGCTCTGAAGGCAGAGCTGCCATCAGTAGCAGCGCAGAAGTAAGGGTGGAATGGTATGGTGGTATTGCCACCCTCATGTCAGCGCTGCTGCCTGCAGAGCTGGGCCCTCAGTCAGCAGCCGCCACTCTCCGGCTGCCCAGCTCTGAGGGCAGCAGTGCAGAAGTAAGGGTGGCAATACCACAATACCCTCTGAAATAACCTTGTGACCCCCCCTGCAACTTCCTTTTGGGTCAGGACCCCCAATCTGAGTAATGCTGGTCTGCCCTGTGAAATCTGCATAGTATAGGGTAAAAGCACACAAAAGACCAGATTTCATGGGGGGAGACCAGATTTCACGGTCTGACATGCGTTTTTCATGGCTGTGAATTTGGTAAAGCCTATATATATATATATATATATGTAGCTGAGGAACAAAGAACTGTCTAATATATCTAGGGGTGCAGAAAGAAGCAAGGGCATCCTTCATCAGGAGGAAAGCTGCCAGCACACTTGGTCCCAGGAAAGGAGGATCTCAGCTTTCCTAGTGGAAAAATGCTGTGTGAAAGACTTTGGTTAAGCAGTGCCTTATTAGACAAGAGGGCATCATGTTAGTCAAGCTTAGTTTCTAGAATGCATGTTCTGATTTTATTTTACATGTAACCCTTTGTTGAATTTGTTTGCTATCACTTGAATCTCTGTTCTTTGTTATACTTACTCCCTAAACATATCTGAATGCTGTGTGCTAAGCAAAGCTGGGTTCTAAGGTGTAACTAGTAAGCTGCAGTGTACTGTTCCTTTGGGAACAACGGGCCTGCTAATTCTGGGAGTGTCCAGTGGTTAGGGGGCAGCTTGGAGGACTCATGGGTTGGAGTGTGCCTATTGCTAGCCTGCATGAGGGAGAGCAGACCCCACAGGGGCTGAGAAGGGTGTGCAGGTGTTGCCTGTGGCTGGCAGCTGGCCCCTGGCAGGTACAGACAAGGTTTCCTCATGCTAAGAGCAGGTGGCAGCAAGACGCCTCACAATTCTAGGTATCACTGGGAAGAGTCACAAAGGGACTCCTGCCTTCTAATCCTAGCCCCAAGAGCAATTCACTGTGAGGCTGTAATCTCTGCCTCATTTTCCCCTTCCATAAAAGAAGGGTGGCAACAAGTGCCAGCTATTGTGTTGTGACAATTGTTTGCAAAATGCTTTAAGTCCTGGAGATCACCAGAATGCACACAAAAGTTCCCAGCGTCTGGGAGACTACCAGCCCACAGAACTGCTGTTTGCCTGGAGAACTGTACTTGCATGCCCTTTTAAATATTGGCAACTATGCTTGATGGAATCCAGCACAAGCAGCAATCTTCTTCCACTGCAGCAGAAGTCTGATGGAGACCTGAGATTGGTCAAATAAGACTTGTAATGGAAAGAATCACTACAATTGCCCCATATTAGAGCTGTTTGGCTCCAACGTGAGCAGCACAGATTCTAGTATCCTGCCACATCAGCTACTTCCAATATCTCAGGATAAATTATGATTATCTTTTAGAATGGCACTGGACCTGATTCAGAGTAGCAGCCGTGTTAGTCTGTATCCGCAAAAAGAACAGGAGTACTTGTGGCACCTTAGAGACTAACAAATTTATTTGAGCATAAGCTTTCGTGGGCTACATCCCACTTATTCGGATGCATAGAATGGAACATATATTGAGGAGAATTGGCCTCTCAGAGTTGGTAAGACAACTCCCACCTGTTCATGCTCTCTGTATGTGTGTGTATATATATCTCCTCAATATATGTTCCATTCTATGCATCCGAAGAAGTGGGATGTAGCCCACGAAAGCTTATGCTCAAATAAATTTGTTAGTCTCTAAAGTGCCACAAGTACTCCTGTTCTTTTTACTGGACCTGATGTTCACATCTGAGCTAGAACAAGGCTGACTGTGAACTGGACAAAAATATCCATCAAAAATGAAGGAAATATTGGGGCTATAATCTTCATGCTAAAAAAATGCATTTAGAGGAGTTCCAAAAACAAATCAGTACCAGGAATTAAATTTCAGCAAAGAGTATATTGTGAGGAGAAGACAAACAGATTCCCTAGCAGGGTTAGGAGGCTGCCAGTCATGAACTCTTAATAGAAATGCAGACAGCTTTCAAAGTACATTAATATAGCACTTACAGATGGCTTTTTTAACAGTCTGAATTTCAGACTAAATATTTGTGGCATTTGTAAGATACAATATACTGACAGCAGTAAAACAGTTCATATGCGTAGGCCTAGTATTCCTGATATCCAGTCATTTCCAGCAAGTCTTGTTTTTACAAGCCATAGATCTTTTCAGAGCACCTGTAATGAAATCTGATTACTGCTATTGATATTATGGTTTATAGCTACATTATCAATGTTACTTCTAACAAAAAAAAACAACAACAACAGCTACATCATATCATCAATGACAGCAGAATGCTCTCTGTTATGCAGAGTATCCTAGTTCAAGCTAGAGGTGGGTCCCTTTCTCCCCAGGATAGGAATGCTGTGGATGTGGTAACGTATTGGCCTCCTAGGAAGCCATATTTCACATTACTCTTGAAAATCTTCCTCTGCCTGACATTTAGAAAGGCAGAGACCATCTCCAAAGGGATCTGCATCCAGGTTTCCTCACAGGCAGCTGCTGTGATTCTGGGCCTAAAAAGGGGCATGGAAAGGGGGAGGGGTATATGGAGGTAATGAAGAATACGTTGAGAAAAAGAAGTTATTGCTCTATTTCAGTGCCTCTCAAACTACAGTCTACAGCCATCCAGTAGTCTGCAGAGCCGTTGATGGTGGTCCACAAAATAAGGCAGACAGGTGGTTAGGGACACAGGCAGTTAGTGACTGGGAGATAGTCCAGAAGAAAGTTCCCCTCAATGTGCACTGCAGAATAACAAAGCTAGAGGACCACCGCACTACATCCAAACAAGTTTACTTCTGCCAGTAAGAGGTTAGAATCTAAATCCTGCCCTGGCCAGCAAAACCATACCCAATGCATCCTCTGTCATAGGCATGCTGCTGGATTATTTCTCTATAGTGAATTCTGCTGCTCCTCTCAGCAGGAATATGCACACCTACTATCTGCTCGCCGTAGCACGCACACTTGTGGGTTAGGCATTTCCAACTCCCTAACTCAACAAACCAGGCCCTTCTGGGATATGACAATCCCTACCACACTCTGTGTGCTTTTGAGAGATCCTGCCCTGCTGCTTGTGTGAAGAGAAGATACTCCCTACCTATCGGTGCTTCCAATGCATCACATTGAGCCCTGGGGATGTGTTACCAGCCACACACTCCTCATTATTAAAAAGATGGTTCTACCTCTTAGAAGACTTCATAAATAAGAACATAACTAAGGCCTTGCCAGCACTTGAAAAGTGTATCCAGCATCTACTAGCCTGAAAACTAAGCCTGCTAGCCTAGGTGAAAAATACACGAATTGCTAGGAGCAAAGGTGAAAGAAAGAAGCAGCAGTTTCTTCCCCAAAAGGAGGGTGCTGCTACACCGCCAAGCGACATCCCCTCCAATTTAAAGGAATAAATCAGCTGTGTACCATCTATTGGGTACTGTATTTAATTAGAACATGTCCAAATGTTTAATGTACTCAGACAGGGCTGACAGGGCAGGAGGCAAAAAGGACAGTGCCCCAGGCCCTTTGTTTGAGAAGGCCCCCAAATTGAGTGGCACTGCAACCCCATGCTCCAGGTCACAATCCACTGAGCAGGGAGCTGGACCCAGTCCCATGGGACAGGGGCTGCCATTATAAAGGGAGTGCAGGGTGGGCTTGCTCGCTCCCCACCCAGGCTTCCCCTCAGTGTTTTTGCACCCTTGGGGATTTTTGGAGGGGGAGGCCCTCCGTTTCAGATTTTGGCCCTGCCCCCCAAAAACCTATGTGCGGCCCTGCACTCAGCTCTGGAGACTAGGGGACACTGCTCTGAGGGGCTAGAAAGCAAGCTCCACTGCTCCTTGACACACCACATCCCTAGGCCTAGAACCAAGGGTGGATAGGGACAGAGGAACTGATCTCTGACTGGGTGCTAGGTGAAAGGGGGTGAAAGCCAAAGGTGAGAACAGCTCCTTCTTTCCACTGCCTGTGCTCCTGCTGGGTCCTAGTGATCCATGGATTTTCTTGCTTGCTCAACCAGCAGGCGTGATCCACTGGGTGTTCCCCCATGATCTACTTTTGGCACCTCACCACTGAAGAACACCTGCTTCAGCATCTCTGCAGCTCCTAAGACATACAAGAGAGAGGAGTTTCTCCTGCAGGTCTCCTGAGGTGTATGGGACAGCCTATCTAGTGGTGTGTAGCTAAACAGTTTCAGATTACAGAATGTGCAACCTTAACTCTGCCCCTTGTGTGTACACATTACAGTGCAGTCTTTATTAGTTTAATACATTTTCTTTTAACTAGCAACTTGCCTTCCTCAAGGGTAATTGAGGTAGAGAGGCAATTAACTAGGAAGCTACAGCAACTTAGCCTATATACTGTATGCCAGCAAATTTTCACTATTCCTTTAAGCCATACTAGCAAAACAAAATAATTTCGACTTTCATGTAAGTGATTTTTACAGACGATCTGGCATACATAGTTGGCACAACAAAATGCTTTATTAACCACATGGATTCTGCACCTTTTCTATGGGAGGAGTATAGAATGTATTAATAAAAATATTACATGCCAAAATCATTCAAGCTTGTTGCTTTCTCCTGCCATCTGAACGTGAAATTTAAGTGCTGGGCTCTCTCACAAATTTTCACTGATGACATCAACGAAACTATTAAGTAATAGTATCAATTGGCATGAGAACCAAGTTTAAGAAAAGTGCTACAGCATAGGCTTATATCTGGGTTCAAACCCAAGTCATTGCACTGATTCATTCCCATTACATAATTAATAATCACATTTTCAAAATACTCTTAACTGTACATAGAGTAATAGTTACAAAACAAAGACTCCTAGGAAAAAAGTAACTGAATATGAGAATTCAAAATGCCTGAAAACAATATACTTTAAAGCTAAGGAGGTTATAAACATAAGGAGTGAAGGCAATTCTGCATAATTAGATCCCAGGGAAAGAAAATCCAATCTCCATGACCTCTGTTTTGAAGCCTGTGTTACTGGTTTGTGTAATTAAGAATGCTAGATGGTGGTTAATGTTAACCAAGGGCATAGCAGAGCTACATTTTCATATCCAGCCCTGATTTTCTGACAGTTTTAAAGATTACAGTATACAAAAAACATATTTGCTCACCTGTAGCATTTGTTCACTTTCTTTAGTACTCCCATCTACAGTGTATTCACATATAAATCACTTTTTAGTTTAGATTTAGATCCTGTTTAATCTGTATGTGAAAACTGGAGATCCTAATTTGTAACAAGCCCGGTAAAAATAGAGACCCAAATCTGCTCCTATTAAAGCCAGCCAGAGTAGGATTGGAACCTCATACTTTAAATGCTGCCACTAAAGCTGAACTAATCTCATTTAGTTTAGACAGTCTGAGCTTTTTCTGACATTCTGTTTCATTCAAGAGGTTTAACTAGTTTAAAAAACATCTATACCAATGTGTTTTGTAAACCATAGATTCATAATTATATTTAATTTTTAGATCATGTTTATTACTATTCCTAGCTCCAAATCTAAGTTACTTGCTTAAGTAAAAATTAACTCCCTCTTTCTGAACAGACAACCTTTACGAACAGACCAATTTTATTACACCTATAGAAGAGAGTTTAACAATACATCATTAATCTGGATCCCACATTCACAAGTCAATGACCTACTATATCAAACTTGCTTTTTTCGTGTGTGGCCTGCAAAACCAAACTCACAATGACATGTGTTAGTCACTATATTCGGTATAGATGCTACTGTACAGAGAGCTACTCTCTAGTACCAGTTTGCCCACCAGACTAGAATTCTACCACCCGTGTCTACTGGTACAAGTCTTTGATGACCATTGGAAATTAAATGGGGTCTTTCTATGTCTTTTCTCCATTTGTTCCGGTTTGATTCTTTAAGATATGCTTGCAGGTAAGATTCTCTCTGTGTCCTATACTATAGTTCACCATACTGAATTTAGTTACTCACAGTTAAAATATCCTTTGGTTTAATACCACCTCTAATTAATGGGAGGACTAAAATCCAATAATTTACCTTTCAAAATAGCTTAAAAAAAAAAAAAAAAAGAGTTCAAATGTGAATGTAGTCAGTGTTGCTAGAAATATGCTCTACCCTGTCTTTTTAAAAGCATTATCCATTGTTTCTCAGCTTTTTCTTTGCTGCTCAAATTTCCATGCAATAAAGAAAAAGTGAGACTACTTTTGCTACCTGAGAAACTACCATTTGTTTATCCCATTCCTCCTTCAGCCTATTGTTCACTTATACACATGCCTGCTCGTCTCAAGGCCCAACATCTACCGGTCCCCCTCCTCAAGGCAAGGCAGTCCCATCAAAGAGCAGCTATCAGCAATCAGGTACAAATCAGAGGTGATTTTCTCTAAGCCTAATAATAATGCCAGCATTATTCCCTCTTAAGGCAACTCAAGCAAAAGATATTGAAAGGTAAAAGGTACTTTCAGCTCCACAAGAAGTTTAGTGTCACTTTTCACGAAGGTGCTTCACAAGCAGCACCAAAAGGTGCGTGGATTTTTAAATGAAGACTAATTACATATGTAATATCCCACCCAGATTTTTTTTTTTTTTTTTTACAATTTTCAGTATAAAAATAATTACTGAGGTCTGAACTGAGGTTAAAAAAAATGACTTGCTCGTGGGTTGTAGGAACAGGGAACCCCCAAGTCAACAGATTGGGGGTGAGGGGAGGGTGATGAGGCTTTCAATGACAGATTGCATGGTTTTTCTTGTTTGTTTCTTGAGCAACAGCCTCTCAAGGACACGGGAACAATGTGTGCACCAAACACACCCTGCCTCTGCCTAGGCCAAGCAGCAGTTGCTGAGCGATGCGCGTTAGGGTCTGCACGTTTGACTCGCCGCCGGTAACAATGCACCGATGGCTGCTGCGGAGAAGCCGGGAATGCGGCACGTTGCAAACTCATCGTGCAGCCTTTCCTCCCTGCCCCCCGCCAAGAAAATACCCCAGCCTCCGGGGCACGCCGAGAAACCCCTCCAGGGCCAGGCCAAGCCGCGGGACCCACCAGCTTTGCAAGACACCCACCCTCTCCCCCAGCGCAGGCTGGAAAGGCTGGCCGGGGGGAGGGGGCAGTGGGGACTCACCTCTGGGGCTGCTCTCTGGTAAATAGGGCGGCGCGGTGGGGGTGACATTGCCGGAGCTGGGCGCGGAGAGCAGAGGGGAGCGCTCGTCCACCCCGTCAGCAGCCATGACTACTGCGGCAGCAGGGCAGGCTCAGCCCGGGGAAGCGCTCTCCTCGCTCGCCCGGCGTGTGAGCGTGTCACAAGGCACTGGAGCGAGGGGGAGGGGAGCGGGACCAGCAGCGCGAGAACGGGGGGAGGGCCTGGGACCTGAAGGGGGGAGGGTGGGACTAGCTGGACTCTCAATGTCACAAGCTAATGAGGCAGAGGATGGGGAAGGGCAGAGCTTCCATTCCCTGCAGCCTCTGCCAAAGTTGAGGATGATGATGATGGGGGGAATAACTCATGTGGCAGCTGTTTTTGTTTCCCAGGGCAGCTAATGCCTGAGCCTTAAGATGAGGGTGGCAAGGGGGAGCAACTGGTGTTCAGGCTCTCCTCCCAGGAGAAACTGGGACATGAGCAGGAGAGAGAACACCTGTGGTTGCCCAGGCCACCACTGCAGCAGGAGAGGGAAACCCTGGCACCTTGGGGTTTGTTATGAGGCGCGCACACACACACCCCCTCTCCTCCTTGCTTGCTACACCTATTCTCTCACTATAGTGTCACTAGTCAAGAGCTGTCTCTTGCACCAACCGAAGTTGGTCCAATAAAATATAGCACCTCACCCACTTTGTCTCTCTAATATTATAAATAAGATTTTCATTCCAGAATTGTTTGCAGACACCATTAGCATAGAGAGATGGGTACATTTTGCTTTTTCAACTGGAAGTTACTAAAAAAAGGAGGAAAAAATAGTATTTTCTCACTTTCTGCTTTTTTACTAGTGGTTTGATCTGTTATGTCTCTCTCTCGCTCGCTCACTCTCAAGGTTTTTATATGACAGTTTTCACTGGGATGTCTGCACAAAATTAAAGATCTCATGAAAAAAATCATGTTTTTAAAAATAAACTCAAAGAAAAGAGATGATATAGTAAACAACAAAAAGCAAATGGAGTCATTGTAGCTGGCCTTGTTATTACTTTTTCAATTGCCTCTTTCAAAAACCTGATGAGGAGACAGATGTTTCCTCCCTGTGATTGTAAACACTGATGTACTTATGAAAATGATGGCAAATCAGTGACCTTTATTGCAGTATTAAATATGCATAAGGAAATTCATACTCTTTTTGTCATTTGAGTCTGCTGCTCATCTGGGAAGGGTCTCCTCTTCTGGTGTCAGTGAACTCTCTGAGGACACAAGGCACCACTTAATACTGTCTCTGCTGAAATCCCACTCAGGCACCAGCTGGAAATCCCAGCTGTAGAACTGGGGATAACCTTTCCTATTGTATTTTTTGCCCTAGATTGCAAAGAGACATATGCTTGTCACACTGTGTCATCTAGATACATTACCCATGGATTTGAGATTTCCAGGCCCTTCTAATGTATGGCATGTAAGTGATAACACAACAAGGTGTGGAATTATTCTGGATAACGGCATATGCCTGAGGCATTAGGAGGATTGCCAAGTGTCATCAGCCATCCGAGAAGTGTGGTTATCTAGGACAACTGAACTTCCTGAAGTGTGTTATTGGGAAAATGCTCTTACATTTTTGTAACAACAGGATAATAAGTCCTGAGCCTGAACTCTGAAGTTGGATGCAAACACAACGATTTCATTAGCTAGTCGGATTCCTTCCCTCTTAATTTTGTTTTGTAAGATATATTAGTTAGAACTGGCCAAATAAATTCTGACAGAACAGCTTTCCATTGGAAAATGCTGATTCAAAGAAATAGAAACATTTCTCAGGAACATATTGATTTTGTCAAAATTTTAGATGGGAAGTTATCAAAACATTTCCACTTAGCTAAGGTTGAAATCTTTAATTTCAATAAGGATGATGTGCTTCATTTTGAATTTATCATTTTGACTTGTTAATATGATATGATAGCCAATTATAACGTTAAATGAAACAATTCAAACATAACAAAACATTTCTATCTTATTGAAACATTTTGACATTTCTGAAATGAAGTATTTCAGGATTGTCCTGTCACGGGAAATTTCAACTAATCGTTTTGATTCAGGATGAAAAATAATTTTGAAATGTTGACATTTCCTGCAGAATGGAAATTCTGACTTTTGATCAGCTCTAATGTTGCCATGTGAAGAATAATACATGACAGGGCACCTGGTGGTTAGGTGCATATTGACAAGGAACCAAGCTGAAGGCCAAGTACTTCCCTCATCCAGCAAGTGCCCTCCTGTCATCTCAAACCACTGTCCTCTCTGGAGCGTGCTATTCCCCTCTGAAAATGCTATAACTGACTTTGCAAGTGGCATACTTTCAGGTTACATAGTTCTGAACCATGTGTTTTTGTTTTTGTCCTTTCATTAAATTAGACTGATCCTGAGAAGTGCTGAGCAACCCAAATTCCCATTGATTTAAATAAGAGCAGGTGGTTCCCAGCACTGCTCAGGATCAGGCCAGACCTTAGAGCCTTTTCCTGCAAGGACCCTTAAAGCTCCCATTGGTTAGATGCCTAAATACCTTTGAGGATCTGGGCTAACATACTGCTTACCCCCCACTCTTTTGGGGGCTCTAAGTTGGTGTTAGGCTAATATCAGAAGCTCAATAATAGGTCTCTAGTATTTATAGTTGAAATATACCTCCAGCCCAGCTTCCTGCTAGCGTCTTGCTATCAAGCACCCAGTTTTCAGTAAATATACTGATTTCTAATAAAGGAACTGACATTTCCAGCCACGTACCTTTACCATTTCTGTTGTACTGTGAAAGATACAATAGCTAGAAAAGATCAATAAAAAGAGGTAGAAGATAGGCAGGTTCACCAATGCACACTGTACTGCAGTTACAGGAAATTGATTGTGTGAGACCCATCCACTGCATTGTTCCATGCCTCAGAGGAAGTCTTAAAAACCCTAATATCACTGCCAATTGCCTAAATGGAAAACTACATTACAATTCAGATCTGTTAATCAGTTGAACTCTGGGCATATGAGCAAGAATTATTGTAGCTAAGCATCTCATTATACTGACCTATACCCGGAGAATGATTGGTGTCTAAATAATTGCCTGTTAAGTAAGTATAAAAGTAACACACAGCCACAGCTCCTAGTACCTAATTCTCCCTTTCAATGCCAAAGGGCTTGTCTACACAGGGACATCCAGGAAAACAAATGCAGATTAACCAAAGATGTGAATTTGAAATAGCATAGTTAAACCGCATTAAATCTCTTTGTGGACACTGTTATTCAGAATTAAAATAGTCTTAATTTGGTTTAGCTGAGCTTTGGTCTACACTACAGAGTTAGGTCGATCATCAACCTACATTAGCTTACATCAATGGTTCCCAAACTTTAACAACCTGTGAACCCCTTTCGCTAAAATGTTGTCTCGCGAACCCCCTCCTAAAAATGAATATTTCCAGGGATTTTCTCCTTTACCTGAGTATAAATTATAAAAGCAGTGATCTTGGAAATATAAAAAAAAAAAAAATGATATGTTTATTACACACTTTATTATTAATTATTATTTATCATTACAGTATTTTTATTACATTATGAAAATGGCAACACTCTTCCAAGATCTCACTTTTGTAGCTTGTAACACTTTGAATAAGCCTGTTATAAGACAAGGCTCCTATGTTTCATCAAGGAGTATCAGATGTAAAACAGCATGAAGGTATTTAAGAAGCCAACTCAAAGAGTTCCTCCTACACCAGCATTCAAGTCTTGAGCAATCCAGGCAAACAACACACGTTACAACAAAGCTTAGCTGCCTATTTACCTCCCTTTCCATTTCTTATAAGGAGTCCTTGAAGTTTAAATCTCCTCAGTGTGATAGATATGCTTGCTTTGATCTGCTTAGCTCTTGGAAGTCCAGGGGCTCCAGGCTGCTGGCCCCGTGCTGCCCAGGGTCCCTAGGGACAGCTCTATCCGCCATTAGGGAATTTTTTCCCCGAGAACCCCCTGTAACATTTCGCAAACCCCAGTTTGGGAACCACTGGCTTACATCAACCTAACTCAGTGTCTACACTAAAATGCAGGCCCCACCGATGTAACTCGCCCACTACACTGACTTAATAACTCCACCTCCACAAGAGGCATAGCTCTTAAATCAATGTAGTTAGGTTGACACAGTGTAAATGTAGACACTGCAGTGCTTACATTGACTGTTGCTGCCTTTCAGAAGCCTTCCCACAATGCCCCACACTGACAGTTACATCAGTGCAAGCACTCCTGGTGAGGACGCACACCGCTGACACAAGGAGCATCGTGAGGACATTCAAAAGCAGCTTACTTACTGCGGTGGCTATAATTTCAATGCAATTTTGGTTGCCTTAATTTTGTAGTGTAGACGTGCCATTAGTAC
Source organism: Emys orbicularis (assembly GCF_028017835.1). Taxonomy (NCBI): domain Eukaryota; kingdom Metazoa; phylum Chordata; order Testudines; family Emydidae; genus Emys; species Emys orbicularis. The sequence continues at coordinate 46,008,396 of NC_088684.1, read as the reverse complement.
ACTCAGGAAGTGAATTAAACTAAAGCAAATTAAGACCACTTTAATTTGGAATGAGGGTGTTAGTTGCTAGAGCTGCTGTACTTCAAAATTACAGAATCAAGAAGTGAGCTAATAATTCCCAGTGAATAATTTGTTCATTGCATTTTGCCTATTTGTCATTATTTTAAATTAATTTTATGAAAGTAACTTCAGGTTTACAATTTCATATTGACTTACACATTTAGGTCTCAGTCAGGCAATGGGATCCACTGGCATGGAGCCCTATGCCCATATGGCATTTTCTTTGACTTAGGTAATACATAGTTCCAAAGGGTGTCCAGCAAATTGATACAATACATTATGTAGCTATCGATAGATTATACAGAAACTACATTCTTTTGAATGTTATTAAGGTTGAAAAGTCAAGCACTCAGGAGATAGAGAATGCCAAATTTAAGAGAATGCTAAATTCTTTTGAATGTTATTAATGTTGAAAAGTCAAGCACTCAGGAGACAGAATGCCTATGCATCCAGAATTCAGCCCCCTTATGTATATACATTATGGAACAGCCTTTAATTACATGATCACATGCTGTTTTTTCCACAGATCCCCTGACTCATTCAATGCACAGGATGGACTACCCTAGCAGCTGGGCTCACTTGTGAGCCCAAAGAAAGCAAGAAATGATAGGCATCCACCTGATGAGGCTATCACCGAAGGCTGAAACTCCTCCCTATACAACTACCAGCTATGGAAGCTGAGCAAATAGAATGTGGGTCCAATGGATTCTCAGCTTTTGCTTTTATATCTTGAGGCTACTTTTTTAAATATATGGAGGAGCTGTTGGGATGCATTTCCATTGCTGGCTGCAAAGGGAAGTGCACAATGTATTAAAAAGTGAGGCATATGTTCAGCACTGATCAGAACCAAGGAAAATATCTTAGATGTAAGACTTGTGGGGGGAAATAATTGCTAAGTGCAGGTAAACTGAAAAGCATCCTACTGCACCTTTGAAAATCACACAGGCAAATGAAGCAGCTATGTCTTCTGAAAAATTAAGTTTACAAAAGGTTGTTCCATGTATATCCAGATTTACATTGCAAGGTAGACGTATCCCAAGTCACAGTCGTAGCTCCCCTTTCTGCACCAGAGGGCTTGTCTATATTACTGCGTGGGGTCGATCTAAGATACACAACTTCAGCTACATGAATAGCGTAGCTGAAGTCAACGTACTTAGATCTACTTATCGCGGTGTCTTCACTGCTATAAGTCGACAGCTGACGCTCTACCGTTGACTCCGCTTGCGCTCCTCGTTCTGGTGGAGTACCGGAGTCGACAGGAGAGCATTCAGTGGTCGATTTATCATGTCTCGACCCCCCCCGCTGGATCGATCGCTGCCTGCCGATCCGGCGGGTAGTGTAGACAAACCCAGAGGCTTGCTGGGTTTTACCACCTGAACTTCTGTATCATACAGCTTGGGGCAGGCAGGGAATCCTTCAGAAGTACTGACACGGGGCAAGTGAAAGATGATGCATAAAGTTAAAAGGACACAGTTAATTTCTTCAACAGTTTTTTATTGATTTTACTTCCCATTTTTTGTGATACCTTTTGAGAAGCTTTAAAATACACATTACTCTGCCAATCCCTCTTCTTATCCATTTAGGAGCCAATGGTTTTTTGATTCCCCCCCCCCAGTGGGTTTTGGGGGAAAAAACAACCTTGAAATTAGCACAATTGTTTAATATAATAATAGTAGCTCAAACTTCTGTAGCCCCTTTGTGATGTTACACCCCATATTCTTCATAGAAATATGGTTATGATATGAATATGGCATAACTAAGATATACTTTATGCAAGATGGCTCATGTAAGGTATCATTGGAAAGGTTATAAGCTATTGAATGTGATTATCCAATTTCTATGCATGTATTATTTCTGTATCTAAAGTTAGGAATATGGCTTATATAACAATTACAACTGGGTGTGTATTTGGGAGACACCCACCAGACAACAGACCATCAGCCTTGATGGGCCGTTAGGAAGAAACAACAAGACTGTGAAAATACTAATCTCTCTCCTTCCGGAGAGTCCTCCTGGGACATAGCTGTGACACTACTAGGTCAGGTGGTCCTGTCACCTGACACTAAACACTATCTTGGACTTCTAGTCATTTTCCACTAACCGGAGGGGGAGGTCAAGTTTGGAAAACAAAAATTCCCACCTTATGTAAATTGTATTTAAGGCTGGGGAGAAAGGCAAACAGGACTCTCCTTCATTGCCTATCCAAGAAGAAAGACTGCTGAAAGTACCTGAAGGGACAAAGGAACTGACCTGAGGGGAAAGGCAGGGGTGAGACAGGGATTCAGTCTGTAAGAAGAAATAACTGGAACTGTAAGCTACAGGAACTCTGCAATTTGCCTAAAATAACATTTAGGGTGAAAAATTACTTCTTGAAACCAGTCTCTTTAAGATCTTAAGCTTAGTATGCGTGTTTTGTTTTATTTGCTCAGTAATCTGCTTTGTTCTGCTTGCTATCCGTTATATTCACTTAAAATCTGCTTTTTATAGTTAATAAATTTGTTTTGTTTATTATTAAACCCAGTTTGTGCAATTTCTAACTGGGGGAGGGGGGAAGTTGTGCATATCTCTCTTCACATTGAGGGAGAGGATGAGCGTGCGCTGTGCAGATCTTTCTATACAGCGCAAGACAATATACCTTTGGTTCTGCTCTCCAAGAGAGGTGGGCACCTGAGTGCTGGGGCAAGTCCCTTAAGCTGAGTTTTCCCAGAGCTGATCTCAGTGTCTGTGTCTTTCTGCACCTGGGTGTGGCCCTGCCTGTGTGTGTGCTAGGAGGCTTAAGAGCCTGGCAAGGCAAGACAGAGTAAAGGGGGCCCAGGCTGGCAGAACAGGCAGGCTCAGTGGTATCCCAGTACATCAGGTGGTACCTTAAAGGGGGGCAACCCGTCACACCCATATCAAACAAAAACATATTTGTTTGTGCACTGGCATCATGAACAGCTTAACCACAGCTCTGTGAGTTATGATTCCTTTGTTAATTATAGCTATTGAACTATCAAAGGAGAGAAAAACAGCCTTTTGTGGGACCTATATTTTTGTTTTATTAGTTGAATTTAAGGTGTTGATTTTGACCTGTAAAACATAGTGCACACACCCTGAAAGAATCACAACATCAACATTTTTCTCTGACTTTATTTTAAGTTGTGCAAAGCTTTCAAATACTATGGGAACACTATAACAATCTAAGAGGACATGCATTAAACTGATACCACACATTTTTGCCCGTAACTCACAAAGAAAACTGTAAGGGTTGGATCCTGCATCATTGAAGTCATTGAGAGCTTTGCTATTGCTGTCAGTGGGCACTGGATGAGACAGAAACGGAAGAAATTAGCAATCTGTGTATCCTAAAGTTCTTGAATAATTCCAGTCAGATAAAAACATTTTAGAGAAGAGTTGATTTGAAGGTCTGATGACTGAGCAATGGCTGGAAAATCCATGGTTTCCATGGCAGCTGGTGTCTATATGAAAGTGTTGGTGGGAAGGAGAATGCAACTCTCCTGTAATTAGTGTGGATTAGGGTAACATGTAGATTTATTTTTTATTCTGAGATTGCATTATGTTTTTCTTGTATGCATGTTTTCTGTTCCTTAGTTACTGGTGTAAATTAATCTGTCTTTTGTTACCTACTTGGAATACTGCTTGTAAACACAGGGGATAAGAGAGGATAAGGCCTAATCTGGTTTGCCTCAAGACACGCTACATTAAAAACAGAGGCACATTAGGATTTAACTTCCACTTTTTAAAGGATACCTTTTTGCCTCTCAGTGCTTCTTTTACTTTGTTGATTAGCCACGGAGGCTCTTTTTTGGTTCTCTCTGTTTTTTAATTTGGAGTATACATTTAAGTTGAGCTTCTATTATGGTGTTTTTAAAAAGTTTCCATGCAGCTTGCAGGGATTTTACTTTTAGTGCTGTACCTTTTAATTTCTGTTTAACTAACCTCCTCATTTTTGTGTAGTTCCCCTTTCTGAAATTAAATGCTACAGTGTTGGGCCGCTGTGGTGTTTTCCCCACCACAGGGATGTTAAATTTAATTATATTATGGTCACTATTACCAAGCGGTCCAGCTATATTCTCCTCTTGGACTTGATCCTGTGCTCCCCTTAGGACTAAATCAAGAATTGCCTCTCCTCTTGTGGGTTCCAGGAATAGCTGCTCCGAGAAGCAGTCATTTAAGGTGTCAAGAAACTTTATCTCTGCATCCCTTCCTGAGCTGACGTGTACCCAGTTAATAGGGGGATAGTTGAAATCCTCCATTATTATGGCGTTTTTTATTTTAATAGCCTCTCTAATCTCCCTGAGCATTTCACAGTCACTATCACCATCCTGGTCAGGTGGTCTGTAATATATCCCTGCTGCTATATTCTTATTATTTAAGCATGGAATTACTATCCATAGAGATTCTATCGTACAGTTTAGTTCATTTAAGATTTTTACTTCATTTGATTCTATGCTTTCTTTCACATATAGTGCCACTCCCCCACCAGCACGACCTGTTCTGTCCTTTCAATATATTTTGTACCCTGGTATTACTGTGTCCCATTGATTATTCTCATTCCACCAAGTTTCTGTGATGCCTATTATATCAATATCCTCATTTAATAAGAGGCACTCTAGTTCACCCATCTTATTATTTAGACTTCTAGTATTGGTATATAAGCACTTTTAAAACTTGTCACTTTTTAGCTGCCTGCCATTACATGGTGTAATTGAATGGGACTTTTTTTCATTTGACTGTTTCTCATCAGATCCTACCTGTATTTTATCATCTTCCATCCTCTCCTCCTTATTGGGACATAGGGAATCTCCATGTATAGATCCTCCCCTAAGGCATGTCCGAACCACATGCTCCTCTGCACCTGTCGGCTTTCCACCAGCCCTTAGTTTAAAAACTGCTTTACGACCTTTTTAATTTTAAACTCCAGCAATCTGATTCCATTTTGGTTTAGGTGGAGCCCATCCTTCCTATATAGGCTCCCCCTTTCCCAAAAGTTTCCCCAGTTCATAATAAATCTAAACCCCTCCTCCCTACATCATCGTTTCATCCATGCATTGAGACCCTGCAGTTCTGCCTGTCTAACTGGCCCCTTGCGTGGAACTGAAAGAGAATGCTACCATGGAGGTCTTGGACTTCAATCTCTTACCTAGCAGCCTAAATTTGGCCTCCAGGATCTTTCTCCTATCCTTCCCTTTGTCATTGGTACCTACATGAATCACAACCACTGGCTCCTCCCCAGCACTACACATAAGCCTATCTAGATGTCTCAAGAGACCCGCAACCTTCGCACCAGGCAGGCAAGTCACTATATGGTTCTCCTGGTCATACCAAACCCAGCTATCTATTTTTCTAATGATCAAATCCCCCATTACGATTACCTGTCTCTTCCTAATAACTGGAGTTCCCTCCTCCGGAGAGGTATCTTCAGTGCGAGAGGATACTACTACATCATTTGGAAGGAGAGTCCCCACTATGGGATCGTTTCCCTCGACTCCAGTTTGATGTTCTCCTTCCCTGAGACTTTCATCCTCCTCAACAGCACAGAGGCTGTCAGTCGGGGGTGGGACCGTTCTACTGTGTCCCGGAAAGTCTCATCTATGTACCTCTCTGTCTTCCTTAGCTCCTCCAGTTCAGCCACTCTGGCCTCCAAAGCCTGTACACAGTCTCTGAGGGCCAGAAGCTCCTTGCACCGAATGCACACATATGCCACCTGCCCATAGGGCAGGTAATCATACATGCTGCATTGGGTGCAATAAACTGGCACTGTGCCTCTGCACTTCTCCCTGTTTCCAACACCCCTGTGTCCATGGCAGCACAGCTCTGGCAGGAGCCATACTCCTACTGGCTGCCCCCAATCCCATTGAGGGTGAGAGTACATGTTCAGAATCCAGAAAGGAAGTGTTGCCTTACTCACTGATTTGCTGTGGGGTTGGGGGTGGCTTATACTCTGGGAAGTGGTTGTTCCCCAACCTACCTGCACAGCCGTGAAGAAGAGGAAGTGTGCTGCAGAGCTCCAGTCTCCCCCTCTGCCCTCCTCACCCAGATCCTCTGCTTTTTGCTACCCTCTGCTCACAGAAGTGATGGGTAGCATTTGGCCAATGCCTCTACACATCTGTTTTTGGCAATTTATGTAATATATTTTCTGCACTCTAATACTATAGAACATTTTGTGCCAGTGTTTGTATGAAGTGTGCTATTATAAAGTTGTAATGGATTGGATGGTATTCATTTTACTACAGTAGATTATGATGACAGAAATGATCATGGTGAAGTCATCTTTGTTAACACAAAAGGAAACCTTTTCCTACCTTTTCCTTTTCCTCATTTGTGTCATTATCTTTGCCATGGCACATCTGTCATTTCTTTTATAATCTCTCTGCTATTCTAGTTAACTTTATTTTTAGCATAATGGAAGAATTTTCAGTACAAATCTGAAATTATTCTCATTGGAAACTGTAATCTTGATTGGCAGGAAAACTGCTTAGATGATGTACAATTTTTTCTAGCCTAGCTTCATATCAGTCAGTGTATTACAAGCACTATATTTGATCCCTGATTTCTAGTTACATCTTCGGGGTGGCGGGAAAGGGGTGTTCAACATTACATAGTTATTTTGAGCACAGTGAACCCTTCCCTGTTCCCCTGGAAAGTACTAGTTCTTTTCAAAAACATAATTTATTTGCTTCATCTCCACCTAATTACATTACAGGTTCTCAAGATTCCTCTTTTTCTTTGTATTTGAGTTCACAACTCAATAAATATGTATGCCTCGTGTGACGTTGCACCCCATAATGCTTTATAGAAATATGCTAGTGAGTGTAAATAAGACATAACTGGAATATGTTTTATGCTAGATATGCCATGTAACATATTGCAAAAGTTATGATCTACTGAATATTTTCATCCTATTTGTATGCATGTATCATTTTTATATCTGAAGTTATGAGCATTGGCTCTATGCTTGTATTTAAAGTGTTTGCTGTAGGAAGCACATAAGACAGATTTGGTCCACATAGTGTGAAGGGTTATTCAAGTAATTGGGAGTACTTAACTAACAATGGAGTTTGAGAGATGCCAATCCACATCTGAGCTTTCCTGGGAACATTCAAACTAACATGTAAACAATGGCGTTGGCCTGCAAAAAGCTGAATCATTTGTAGACATGTGACTTGCCCAGGCGGCTAGAGACCCCATCTTGTGGCTGTGATGTTGCACAAGAGCGAGGGTATAAAAGGCCCTGAAAGCCCCTCCATTTTGTTTTCAGCTAGCTCAGAAGATAGCCTCTCCATCCCAAAGAAATGCCTGAAAGAAACTGGAACAAAGGACAGTAACTACGGGGGTGTGAGTGATTGCTGGACCCAGACGAGGAGGAAGTCTAGTCTGGAAAAGAACATTATTGGAAAATCTCTGAGGGTGAGATTTACCTGCATTTAGTTTCCTACTGTATTAGGCTTAGACTTGCGTGTTTTATTTTATTTTGCTTGGTAACTTACTTCGTTCTGTATGTTATTACTTGGAACCACTTAAATCCTACTTTTTATATTTAATAAAATCACTTTTTAGTTATTAATTAACCCAGAGCAAGCTCTGTGCACTCTCTATCAGTGTTATAGAGGGTGAACAATTTATGAGTTTACACTGTATAAGCTTTATACAGAGTAAAATGGATTTATTTGGGGTTTGAATCCCATTGGGAACTGGGTATCCGGGTGTTGGAGACAGAAGCACTTCTTAAGCTGTTTTCAGTTAAGCCTGCAGTTTTGGGGGGACGTGGTTCAGACCTGGGCCTGTGTTTGTAGCAGGCTAGTATGTCTAGCTCAACAAGGCCAGGGGTGAAAGTAACTTACAGGACTTACTGGTACTGCCGGAGTCCTGAGGGGGCGTGGCCTCAACCGGAAGAGGCGGGGCCTCAAGCGAAAGAGGTGGGGGCCTCTCAGGATTTAAAGGCCCTGGGGCACCGGCTGTGGCTGGGAGCCCCAGGGCCTTTAAATCAACCCGGGGCTCCCAGCTGTAGAGGTGGCTGGGAGCCCCCAGGGCTCACGGGCAAATTAAAGGGCCCGGGGCTCCGGCCGCCGCAGAGCTCCGGGCCCTTTAAATCCCCACCGCAGCTCCAGCTGGGATTTAAAGGGGAGCCCCGAGCCTTGCCGGGCTGGGGCCGGGATTTAAAGGGCCCGGAGCTCCCGCGGCTGCCAGGAACCCCGAGCCCTTTAAATCCCAGCCCCAGCCCTGCCGCCGAAGCTGCGGGCGGGATTTAAAGGGCTCTGGGCTCTCTGCAGTGGCGGGGAGCTCCGAGCCCTTTAAATCCCGGCCCCAGCCCTGCCGCCGAAGCTGCGGGCAGGATTTAAAGGGCTCGGAGCTCCCCGCCGCTGCGGGGAGCCCAGAGCCCTTTTAATCCCGGCCGCGGAAGCCGGGATTAAAGTAAAGTTCTCTGGATCCCTGCTGTGTGAAAGGCATTACATAACTATAACATTATAGTGTTATTTCAACATGCTGACTTGGCAATTTAATGCAAACACTTTATCCGCTGCATGGGAATTTAGAGGTATCATTGAGCTAAATGATCTAGGAAAACTTAGTGAAAATAAGATCTTCAGAGTTCAAACAAAGAATCCAACCTGCAACTGGGTCTCTGCAGGCTGTCCCAGCTTCCCACAAAAAACTCCATTGAAGTAAGTGACTGCACAGGTCCCACTGCAGGATCAGGCCCTATGGGACACTAATATCCACAGTGATTAGTGTTGTGAAATTAAATGGAAATCAGACAACTTACTGTGTGCTTTGATTCTACACTAAAAAATGTAATGATAGAAACAAATTCCCTACAATTTAGCTATACATTTCTCCATAGAGAGACTATTACAATAATTTTTTATCTTTGATATTGGTGTGATTAAATCTAGCCAACAGCATAAAAAATAATATGGCCTGTTATTGCATCTCTTTGTGTGCATAACTCCCACAGAAGATCTTGTGCAATTCTCCAGATTCTCTATCCAGTACTGCCCTATGTAGATATTTCAGTATAGATAGTAGAGGTGCAGTACTCTTTGGCTTCAATTACTAACAAGAGTCTCAAATACAATTTGCCAAACATTCATTTACGTGGCAATCTAGAAAATGCCTAATTTTTATATTTGGGGTCTGTAACAGGGCCTCCTTGGTCCTGCTTCCACCTCAGTCAACAAACTCTGCAGAGACCTTTGTGCTGGTCCAACATCTTGTGCAGTTTATTTATAAAGGATTCCCACCACCTTCACAACATACACCTCTACCCCAATATAACGCGACCCGATATAACACGAATTCGGATATAATGCGGTAAAGCAGTGCTCCGGGGGGGCGGGGCTGCGCACTCTGGTGGATCAAAGCAAGTTCGATATAACGCGGTGTCAAGGCTGTATCCTCACTTTGAACTTTAGGGAACAACTGTGGGGGCCTGCATGAAGACTTCTAAGCTTAATTACCAGCTTAGATCTGGTCCGCTGCCACCATTCCCAAAGACTAATTCCCTTCCCTGGGAAGCCTTGAGAAACCTTTCACCAATTCCCTGGTGAATACAGATCCAAACCCCTTGGATTTTAAAACAAGGAGAAATTAACCATCCCCCTCCTTTCTCCCACCAACTCCTGGTGAATACAGATCCAAACCCCTTGGGTCTTAAAACAAGGAGAAATTGACCATCCCCCTCCTTTCTCCCACCAACTCCTGGTGAATACAGATCCAACCCCCTTGGATCTAAAACAAGGAAAGATCAATCAGGTTCTTAAAAAGAAGGCTTTTAATTAAAGAAAAAGGTAAAAATCATCTCTGTAAAATCAGTATGGAAAATAACTTTACAGGGTAATCAAACTTAAAGAGCTCAGAGGACTCCCCTCTAGTCTTAGATTCAAAGTACAGCAAACAAAGATAAACACTCTAGTAAAAGGTACATTTACAAGTTGAGAAAACAAAGTAAAACTAAGACGCCTTGCCTGGCTTTTTACTTACAAGTTTGAAATATGAGAGACTTGTTTAGAAAAATGGGGAGAACCTGGATTGATGTCTGGTCCCTCTCAGTCCCAAGAGCGAACAACCCCCTAAACAAAGAGCACAAACAAAAGCCTTTCCCCCCCCAAGATTTGAAAGTATCTTGTCCCCTTATTGGTCCTTTGGGTCAGGTGTCAGCCAGGTTACCTGAGCTTCTTAACCCTTTACAGGTAAAAGGATTTTGGAGTCTCTGGCCAGGAGGGATTTTATAGTACTGTACACATGAGAGCTGTTACCCTTCCCTTTATAGTTATGACACGCCCCCCAAATCACAGATAGTGTTGGACGTCCGGTTCCACACTGGCTGTGATTTCTTCCTGGAGCTCTAGGAGAAAACAGAGTTAATAAGACACATGTATCTTTAGACATACTACTGATTATATAAAAACTAACAATATGTTCCATTCCAAGAACAATTTTTAACCAGTTGACTCTGGGAAACTTTCCCGGGAGAGTGCATCAGCCACTTTGTTAGAAGCTCCTGAAATGTGTTGTATTTCAAAATCAAAATCTTGGAGAGCTAAACTCCACCGAAGAAGTTTTTTGTTATTCCCCTTGGCGGTATGAAGCCACTGTAGCGCAGCATGGTCTGTTTGTAGTTGGAAACGCCGTCCCCAAACATATGGGCGTAGCTTTTCCAGCGCGTACACAATGGCGTAGCATTCCTTTTCGCTGATTGACCAGTGGCTTTCCCTCTCAGACAGTTTCTTGCTGAGAAACACGACAGGATGGAATTCTTGATCCGATCCTTCCTGCATTAAAACTGCTCCCACACCTCGCTCGGACGCATCTGTGGTTACTAGGAACGGTTTGTCAAAGTCTGGGGCCCTTAGCACAGGGTCAGACATGAGTGTTGCCTTAAGCTGGTTAAAGGCCTTTTGACACTCATCAGTCCACTGAACTGCATTTGGCTGTTTCTTTCTGGTTAGGTCTGTCAGCGGGGTGGCGATTTGGCTGTAGTGGGGTACAAATCGCCTATAATATCCGGCCAAGCCTAAGAAGGATTGGACCTGTTTCTTTGACTTTGGAACCGGCCACTTTTGGATAGCATCCACTTTGGCCTGTAGGGGATTTATAGTTCCTTGACCCACCTGGTGCCCCAGGTAAGTCACTCTGTTTTGGCCTATTTGACACTTTTTAGCCTTAACAGTTAGTCCTGCCTGCCGGATGTGCTCGAAGACTTTTTCCAGGTGCTCCAGGTGTTCTGTCCATGAATCAGAAAAAATGGCCATATCATCGAGGTAGGCAACTGCAGATTCTCCCAGTCCCGCTAGGAGACCATCTACAAGTCTTTGGAAGGTGGCGGGTGCATTTTGCAACCCGAAAGGGAGTACATTGAATTCATACACCCCTGCCTGGGTGACGAAGGCTGACCTTTCCTTAGCGGGTTCATCTAGTGGTACTTGCCAGTACCCTTTGGTTAAGTCTAAAGTAGAGATGAATTGGGCATGTCCCAATTTCTCCAATAGCTCATCTGTGCATGGCATTGGATAGTTGTCAGGACGAGTTACAGCATTTAGCTTACGGTAGTCCATGCAAAAGCAAATTTCCCCATCTGGTTTGGGAACTAGAACCACTGGAGATGCCCATGCACTGTTAGAGGGGCGGATTATACCCATCTGTAGCATGTCCTGGATCTCCCTTTGTATAGCAGTTTGGGCATGAGGTGACTCCCGGTAGGGTGGGGTTCTAATTGGGTGAGCATTACCTGTGTCAATGGAGTGGTATGCCCGTTCGGTCCGTCCTGGAGTGGCTAAGAAAATTGGTGCAAAGCTTGTGCACAGCTCCTTGATCTGCTGTCACTGCAGACGTCCAAGGGTCGTGGAGAGGTTCACCTCTTCCACGCCACCATTCCTTTTTCCTTCGTAGTAGACACCTTCAGGCCACTCAGCGTCATCTGTTTCCTGGGCTATAAACTGGCAAACGTTTAATTCTCTGGAATAAAAGGGTTTAAGAGAATTAACATGGTATACCTTAGGCTTTATATTGGAGGTGGGGGAGGCTATGAGATAGTTAACAGCTCCTAGGCGCTCCTGGACCGTGAATGGTCCTTCCCACCGCTGCCACCATGTCAAGGCTGTATCCCCACTTTGAACTTTAGGGTACAACTGTGGGGGCCTGCATGAAGACTTCTAAGCTTAATTACCAGCCTAGATCTGGTCCGCTGCCACCGTTCCCAAAGACTAATTCCCTTCCCTGGGAAGCCTTGAGAAACCTTTCACCAATTCCCTGGTGAATACAGATCTAAACCTCTTGGATTTTAAGACAAGGAGAAATTAACCATCCCGCTCCTTTCTCCCACCAACTCCTGGTGAATACAGATCCAAACCCCTTGGGTCTTAAAACAAGGAGAAATTGACCATACCCCTCCTCTCTCCCACCAACTCCTGGTGAATACAGATCCAACCCCCTTGGATCTAAAACAAGGAAAGATCAATCAGGTTTTTAAAAAGAAGGCTTTTAATTAAAGAAAAAGGTAAAAATCATCTCTGTAAAATCAGTATGGAAAATAACTTTACAGGGTAATCAAACTTAAAGAGCTCAGAGGACTCCCCTCTAGTCTTAGGTTCAAAGTACAGCAAACAAAGATAAACACTCTAGTAAAAGGTACATTTACAAGTTGAGAAAACAAAGTAAAACTAAGACGCCTCGCCTGGCTTTTTACTTACAAGTTTGAAATATGAGAGACTTGTTTAGAAAGATGGGGAGAACCTGGATTGATGTCTGGTCCCTCTCAGTCCCAAGAGCGAACAACCCCCTAAACAAAGAGCACAAACAAAAGCCTTTCCCCCCCCCAAGATTTGAAAGTATCTTGTCCCCTTATTGGTCCTTTGGGTCAGGTGTCAGCCAGGTTACCCGAGCTTCTTAACCCTTTACAGGTAAAAGGATTTTGGAGTCTCTGGCCAGGAGGGATTTTATAGTACTGTACACAGGAGAGCTGTTACTCTTCCCTTTATAGTTATGACACGCGGTTTCACCTATAACGCAGTAAGATTTTTTGGCTCCCGAGGACAGCGTTATATCGAGGTAGAGGTTTATATAGCACCTTTAACAAGCAGGGGGGAACAATCTCTCTCTCTCCCTGTCACTGTCTGCTTTCCCCCTTTTTACTTCCTTCCTGTGCCTATTTGTGGGCTCTGGCTAATGGCTTAATTAGCCTTTTTGCCCTACCCCACCCGGGCACAAATTAGGCACAGCTCTGCTTAGTCAGTTCCAATCTGCATTGTCTGATTAGAGTGGCTATGAACAGAGTGCTGACTCAGGCTTTCATACCTAGCACTTTGTCACAGGGTCAGATTGGGGGAGGGGGGAAGTGGTGGTGCTCTCCTACCATTGTTTCTGCTACTATGTATAAAACTCAGATATAGAGGCCCAGGCCTTCAGAAGTATTTAGACTCCTAACATCCAATGAAATCAATGGGAGTTAGGAGCCTAAATACCTTTGAGGACCTGGACCCATATGACTAAAAACCAGGCCTCTGAGATATAAAAGCAGCCTGTGCTTTAAATGGGAACGGATCTGAGACAGGCATTCCAGTGAGAGCAGACCAAGGAGTGAGTGGTCTATCGGCTGGGAGTGTTTTGGAAGAAGAGCTAGAAGGAAAAATGAGGAAGTTTAGGCTATGGGGCAATAGCCTCGTGGTTTAAGGGTTCCAGGGTTGGCAAAATATAGTGGATGGTGGGAGTAGGTCCCCCTATACTGCCACCCTGTGAAAGGGTGCAGCAACACCTGCATACTAGAGGAAGAGTAACTGATTAGAGTTGGACTGACAACAGAGCCCAGGAGAAGGGTGGAAGAGGTTAGTCATTCAGAGGAAGGGGCTGTGGCTACTACTAGAAGAGTCTAGAGTGGAAGAATTAGCTTTGCGTTTATGTTGGACTTCTCCCAGTCCCTTAGGCTCTTAGCTTTGATATCACCTTCAACCCCGCTCTAGACCTGCAAATCCAGGCTGTGGCAACACTGTGCTTCCTTCTTCTCAACATTTCTTAGATCTGGACTTTTCTCTCTGTACAACAACAAAAACAATACACTTAGACGGAGAGGGTCTGTAGCACTGAAGGTCCATGTCCACATTGTACAGCTTTATTCCAGGCATCTAAAAGCTCCAGAGGATTATTACTGATCTGGTGCAGCCAAGTTAATCTATGGACAACCACGTGGCTGCTGCCATTCCATGGCTGGACAATGTCCCCTCCTGACCTCAAGTCCAATCTTCACGGCTCATTGAGCGGTGATTTTATCTACAAGTTAGGTTATATGACCAAAAAGTGCCAGCCGATGGTGACCAATGATGACTTTAATCCTCTGAAGGCCAGTTCTCAATATGTCCCTATTACTGATAAAATCTTCTTTTTCTTTTGTATGGCTTGGGTAGGTAGCAACAACTACAAAATTATATCTGTTTGATAGCCAGCAGTGAGCTGGTGAATGTCCTTTAGGCCTCTGGCAAAAGAACAAAGGGGACATTCAGATACAATGTGCTCTATTGTTTGTGCCTGGTGACCACGGTCGTATTCATGTGTTTGCCTCATTTTTCACTTAAAGAGGGTTTGTCCACATCTCCCATGAGATGTCCTGATGCAATTCAATCTGCACCAGTCTTTCTGACGTAAATCAAAACCCGGTGGTTCCTCAACAGGATCAACGATGAGCTGTTTGTTTTGAGTGGTCGAAGTGCTCCATGTGACTCTCCATTGAGCCTCAGCATCAAAGTTGGGTGAAAGGATCTTGATATGGTTCCATATAGAGTTGCAGGATTTTAATCTTGTCTTTGACGGGTTCTGCAGATCATGGTGCAGTGGGATCCTCGTATTTGCAGTGACATGACTATGAAAGTGAGATGTCTGAGCAGTTCTTCTAATCTGTGGAGGCTGGATGTGCGATAGGACCGGGAGCCAGTCAATTGGAGTAGATTTGAGCGTCCCCGACACTATGCGCCTAGCATTATTGAATTGAGTGTCAAGGAGTTTAGTGTGACTGCTATGAGACCACACTGGTGCACAATATTCAGCTGCAGAATATACCACAGCAATTGTTGCAGTTTGTAAGGTCTGTGGACTAGAGCCCCATGATGTTCCAGCCAATTTTCTGATAAGCGTGACACGAGACCTGACCTTATCGCGGGTGTTCTCGAGGTGTTGTCGAAAGGTCAAACTCTAGTCCAGTGTAACGCCAAGATACTTTGCATTAGCTTTGGGGCTGATGCTCTCACCGCAGAACTGCACAACAAGTTTGGTAATAGCCATTTTATTGTTCAGATGGAAAGCAGTTACCATGGGTTTTTTTGGATTAGGTCTAAGTTTCCAGCATTGGAAATAATCAGCCATTGTGCTAAGATCTCGGGTTAGGGTGCAGCTGATGGTATGGAGGCTTGTATGCTGAACAGCTAGGGCAATATCATCCGCATACATGAATTTCCTTGACTCTGTTGCTGGTATATCCACGGTATATAAATTAAAAAGTATTGGGGCCAGGACAGTGCCCTGAGGGATGCCTGAGTTAAGAGTTCTTAGTCTACTGATTTGGCCATTAAGGTGTACCTTAAAGCGGTGGTCCCCAGTCATTGCCACCAAGAGGCGGATCGTTCGCCAGAAGTGAATGACGCGGGATACCTTGAGGAGAAGGCCCTGTCTCCAAACAGTGTTGTATGCCGAGGACAGATCAACAAGGGCGATTCCTATCTTCAACTTACTTTGGAATCCTGCCTCAATGTGGCTGGTAAGTTAAGCTACATGGTCACAGCAGTTCCTTTTTGGGCGAAATCCTGCCTGCTCCACTGGGAGGATGTCTTCAATAATATCAGACAGACAGTGGAGCAGTACCCATTCCATGAGCTTGCTAGTGGTTGAGAGGAGGTAGATGGGGCGGTAGCTGACTGCATCCTCTGGGGATTTCCCAGGCTTCAGTAGGGCAACCACTGTTGCCTGTCGCCAGCTTGTTGGCACTTCTCCACTTCTATGCCTGGCAGTAAAAAGCGCCGCCAGCCATTCCTGTCCCCGTCTCCCCAGATTCTTGAGAAACTCTGGAGCAATGCCATCACCTCCTGCAGCTTTCTGGCTTTTGGTTTCCAACAGCACAACACTGATCTTCTCGACAGAATATGGTGAAGACAGTAGGGATTTCTCCGGGCATTGTTGAAGGTTTCTGCAGAGTTCCCGCGGAACCTCCTGGCATGTAATCTTGTCTGTCGGCCTCTTTCTGTTAGAAAGAAGATGAGAGGCAACAGCATTTGCTCTCATCTTTGCTGAGCGCTGAGTTACTGGCTGGGATCCTCCAAGTTGCCGCAAAGAGCCCATGCCTTACGGCTCGAATGGGTGAAATCAAGGCTTTCTATCTTTCCAGGAGTGACGAATTCAAGGACTCAAGCAGCACAGTGGCTTTATCTGGGTTGCCGCTCTTTTCATATTCCCTCAGGAGAGACTCAGATGCTTTTGTCCAGCAGGGGGTGAAAGCCTTTCGGTGACAACGCGGGATGTACTTTTTAGCGGTCAATTTTAGGATGTCTGTAAAACAGCCAAAGTTTCTAGGTATCGGTTCAAGCCATAAGATCTGAGATTCTCTTTCTGAAGTGTAGGTGGGCCAGTTAGCCTTGTGGAAATTCCAACGCGGCTTTGGCACAGACTGCAGAAGAGGCACTTCCAGGCCAATCTGAAGGATGATTGGCTGATGTTGGCTATGCAGGAAGTGACTCAGGATGGTTCTTGTTGTGGTCAGTGGGACACCTGCACTATTACGGGTCACAAAACACAGGTTACGGTTGTGATCCGTTGTCCACCTAGCAGATCAAAAAGATCCAGATTGCTTCAGATCATAGAGCAGGTGGAGATCTTCAAGGAAGGCCCCTTCTGTGATCTGCTCCCCGGCTGTGTCATCTGAGCAGTATCCCCAGTCTTCGTGATGGCTGTTAAAGTCACCTATGTAGATGGCCAGATGAGGAAGGTAAGGAATGATAGGATCAGGCCACATGATGTTAGGTGGCTTGTATATGTTTACTATAATGATGTCCTAATTCTAACCATATTGATCTCTTTTCCACTGGTCGATGATTCTTCCAAAACGTCCACATCCTCTAATCCATTTTGCATATACACCGCTAACCCATGTTTTGGATGGATGACAGCAGCGATTTTGGTATAGCCATAGATTTTATGTCTGGCAGCTTTATCTTCTTCTTTCACATGTGTTTCTTGGAGGGCCACAATGTCAATGTGATGGTCTTTTGGGGTCCTCAAGAGGTAATCTGCTTTTTCCCTGGACATCCCTTCTACATTAAGTTGGTATAGTTGGAGGACTGGCCCAACTGTTCTTTTTTGGTCCTGGAAAGGATGGTTTGAGGAAATATAATCGTTGCTACGTTCACTGGTAGGTCGGTAAGACGATGTCCAGTGGCCAATTGACGACATTGGTATGTTGGTGGATTTGCACAAAGCACAGAGCACAAAAAACACCAGCACTTAACAGACGCACCACGTGAAGGTTGTCGTCTTGCTCCCACTGATAAAATCAAACCATCTTATGCACAGTATTTGCTGCTGGCAACACATGTGAAATACCTCCAGCCTCTCGACGTCTTGTTTAAGCAACATCCATGTTTCAGATCTATATAAGAGGATTGGAAGTAAAGAGGTCTGATAAATCCATACTTTTGTATATAGTTTCACCTTCTTTTGGCTCCAGGCCTTGTACAGGTCCTTCATGGCTGAGGCTATTAAATTGATTCTCCTTAAGATATCTGACTGGCTGCATGCATTTGATGACAATTTACTGCCTAGATAGATGAAATCATCCAGTACTGCCACAATTTTTCTCGCAGCACAGATGTTTTCTATCACAACGTTTGCACCAACACTCTGGATTTTTGTTTTTGCCCAGGAAATCCTTAGCCCAAGGTAGTTGCCATGTGCTTGAAGTTCTCTAGTGTGTCTTTAAGGTTGTTTGCATCCTGGCCAAAGAGGACGACATCATCCATATAATCCAGGTCAGTAAAAGAAGTTGAACCAACAATTATACCAATATTTGCAGAGACATGTTCAAGGAGCCAATCCCATGTATGGCAAAACAGAGCTGGGGCCAGGATACATCCCTGATTCACTCTGGTTCTAGTGAAAAACCTGTTGGACCTATGGGTTCCTGTAGTGAGGCAGAGTGGCCTCTCTCTGGACTCGTGAGTGAGGGCTCTTTACCCTCCCCTTGGTGGGTGGAGCTAAGCCCTCCCCACCCCCTCGCAGGAAGTGCAGGGGCGGGACAGGAATTATAAAGGGAATTTCAAAACAACGAGGAGTCCTTGTGGCACCTTAGAGACTAACAAATTTATTTGGGCATAAGCTTTTGTAGGCGAAAACCCACTTCATCAGATGCATGGAGTGGAAAATACAGTTGGTGCTGTACCAGGGAAGGAGGCAGATGTTGCTGCTAGGAAGCTGAGCCCTCTGTTTGATCCTGGACCAGCAACTGAGCAGACCAGTGCCCTACTGACCAAGGCAGCAGAAGGCCCCAAGGAGTGACCGGAGGGGACGCCGTCCAACTATGAAGCAGGAAGATGGAGACCAGTGCCAAAGGACCAATGCCAGCAGAGCGGGGTAGGAAGTAGCCCAGGGAAACCAGACATTGCTCCAGTTGTGCTGTTGGGATGCAAGGCAGCGAGTTTGTGTTTCACCGCTGACCCAGTGGTGGGACTGCCTACCACTATTAGGGCCCTGGGCTGAGACCTGGTGGAATAGGGCAGGCCAGCATCCCCCTGCTGCTGGCCCACAGCTGGAGCTGGCTGATTACTAAGCCAGAAGGCCTGCGCCAGACTGTTACCACTGCTCCAGCCAGGAGGCTGATAGCTACAGACAGCTTTACCTCCTCTGCCCCGCCCCAAGAGCCAGGACCCAACTCTGCTGACTGCCGTGTAGTGTGGTGGCATGGCCTCCCTCCTAGGGTTGCCAACTTTCTAACCCCTGAAAACCGAACACCCCTGCCCTGCCTCTTCCTCTGGGGCCCCCTCCTCTGTTGCTCACTTTTTACCCCCACCCATGTCACTTGCTTCCCCATCCCCCGGGACTCACCTGCAGAGCCGGGCTTGGAGCACAGTGGGGCACAGCGGGGGGGGGGGGGGGTCTGAAACAAGGGGTCGGTCCCCGGAGCGAGAGACTGTGGTGGGGTAATCAGGGCAGAGTGAGGCGGGGTGTGCAGACAGGTTCCTCCTGCCCTCCCCATTGGCACTGGTACCTACTTTGGAGCCTGGTCCAGGAGACAGCCAGTTCTCTCCACCAGGCTGGGGGGCTGGAAGAACAGCAGATGCTAAGCAGAGCTGCTCCTCCAGGCTCCAGCAGCAGCTGCTGCTCTTCCCACCCCATGGTGGCAAAAGCCAGTTACTGCAGATAACCTGACTTCTAGCGTCCAGGAAGCTGTGCTGACCGGATGCTGCCAGTTTCCCATTTCAACCAGATGTTCCAGCTGAAAAACAGACACCTGGCATCCCTACTCCCTCAGGACTTGAGAGGGAGCCCCGTTAGTTCTCCATTGCACCCATGCCACTGAGTCATTACATAAATCTTGGATTAACCTCAGAAAGATGTTATGAACACCAATGCCTCATAGGGCCTTCCACAGGGCAGCTCTATTGACAGAATCAATGGCTGCCTTCAAGTCTACATATGCTGCTGTCAAAGGACAATTGAATTAGCTGATAGATCTCAGGTAAAAAATGAAGAGTAAGTAGAGCATCCATGGCAGATCACCCAGCAGTGAAGCCCGATTTTTCTGGGAGATGGTTTTTCACAAGGAGATGCTGGAGCTGGGCAAGTAGGACATGTTTAAAAACTCTTCCAGGAACAGAAAACAGAATTATTGCCCTTTAGCTGCTGCTCTCAGTGCGTGGAGCTTTCCCTTTATAAAATGATCCCTTCCTTCCACTCTGCTGATACCTTCCCAGTAGTCCAAGCCAGACAAAAAGTTGGTGTAATGTTTGCATTATGGTCTCTATGGAGCACCTGAGAAGTTCAGGTTTTATATAGTTGGGTCCAGCAGCATGCCCACTGGAGTAGGCAGGGGTTAAAAGCAGCCCTGGAGAGGGCTGTGGCTGGGAAAAGCAGCCACAGCTGTGGCCAGCTCAATCAGGGCCCAGCTGGCCCTGATAAGAGGGCTGTGGACCAGGAGCTGGAGGAAGTCTCACTCTAGCCCTTGAGTAGGAAGGGCTAGTTGCCTGGGAGCAAGGTACCTGAACTGGAGCAGTGCTGGGGAATAGGGCAAGGGAGCTGGGGAGCTCTTGGTAAAACCCCAGGCTGCTGGCCTTGTTGAAAGCCTACAGAGGTACTGGGGCTGCAGAGATACAGCCTGAGAATAGGCAAAGGCAGCAGCTCCTAACCCCTTGCCAATGATGAGTGGCCACTACAGACTGCAGTTTGCCCCAGTGAGCGGGGGCTAGATAATGACTGGTAGTAGCCACTGAGGCAAGGTGGGTTTAGAGGGTTGGGGGTTCCCCTGGGAGGGGAGACCCAGAGCATGGGGGTACTGCTGGGGCAGAACCCTGAGGTAAAGGGCACCAGGGTCTGGTAGGGACATGGAGGGGCCTGCAGCAGGTGAGCCACTGGCC
The DNA here is from genome assembly GCF_028017835.1 of Emys orbicularis. Taxonomy (NCBI): domain Eukaryota; kingdom Metazoa; phylum Chordata; order Testudines; family Emydidae; genus Emys; species Emys orbicularis. Next base: position 45,987,733 of record NC_088684.1, on the reverse strand, counting down.
ACCAGGAGGTGCTCCAAGGCTGGTAAGGAGCTAATTCCTAGGATGACCAGCGGGAGGCGTCGCACCGGTGAGTCTCACTTCACTACACCCACTTCAGTTTCTTTATGGCAGAGCAGATCTTTTCCAACATAAGTATATCTACACAGGTTTCAGGGTCAGGGATTGCATCTACTGCTAATATGTCCAGATCTGAGTATGGGCATGGAGTCGCTTCAGGTTGGCTAAGTACAGTCAGATAATATTTTTCCCCTCTTTGCAAGGTTTTTGCTTGGGTAGAGCATGTTTTACCACACTGTACACTCTACTACAAATCTCATCTGGATCCTTATCTCCCATCTCAATTACTGCCACCTCCTCTTCTCTGGCCTTCCTAATACACATGTGCCCCATTCATATCCATTCAAAACACTACTGCTAAGATCACACTGTTGGCCCTTAGTTTGACCATATCACTCATTTTTGAGTCTCTCTACTGTCTCCTCTTCCTCCACCACATCAAGCACAAACTTCTGGTCCTTACCTGTAAGGATCTCTACAACCTAGTCCCTCCAAATTTATCTGCTCTTGTGTCTTACTATGTCTTGTCTCACCTCCTTTCCCATTGCCTCTATATAAACCCATGGTATGCCCACATCCTGAATATTGGGTGCAGATGTGGTCGCCCCATCTCAAAAAAGATATATTGGAATTTGAAAGGGCAACAAAAATTATTAGGGGCATGGAATACCTTCCATGTGAGGAGAGATTAATAAGACTGGGACTTTTCAGCTTGGAAAAGAGACAACTAATGGGGGAAATGATAGAGGTCTATAAAATCATGACTGGTGTAGAGAAAGTAAATAAGGAAGGGTTATTTACTCCTCATAACACAAGAACTAGGGGTCACCAATTGAAATTAATAGGCAGCAGGTTAAAAACAAACAAGGAAGTATTTCTTCACACAAAACATAGTTAGCCTGTGGAACTCTTTTCCAGGTGATGTGAAGGCCAAGACTATAACAGGGTTCAAAAAAGAACTAAATAAGTTCATGGAGGATAGCCATTGATGGACCTATTAGCTAGGATGGGCTGGGATGGTGTCCCTAGCCTCTGTTTGCCAGAAGCTGGGAATTGGCGACAGTGGATGGATTACTTGATGATTACTTGTTCTGTTCATTCCCTCTGGGGCACCTGGTTTTGGCCACTGATGGAAGACAGGATACTAGGCTAGATGGACCTTTGGTCTGATCCAGTATGGCTGTTCTTATGTTATGTTCAAATACCTTCTTTAAAAGCCATCTCTAATATGATTCTCATAGTAAGCTGACAGTGGTTTAGCAGTTTGATGCTTCTTCAATAATATCTTCTAAAACAAAACAAAAACCATGCAACCTGCAAACTAGGCACTGCTATCAGTGTCACCTTGTGTAATCCTTACTGGCATCCTCATCTTCTCACCCAGCTGTTACATCTTGTCTTAATCCTGATCCTGCAAACATTCAAGTATGTTCATTCATAAATGTTTGAAGGAGCAGGTGTCACATTCTTGGGTGCAATCCAGTGAGGGATTGTGTCATTGCCTGCCCTATAATCCTGGGCACCTCACAATGCTTTGCTGCTCCCAACCTCTGGGCTGCTCACAAATAGCCTAACATCATGCAGGTCACACCCTGAGTGTCTGTATAGCTGCAGCCCTGGTCTAGAAGCTCTGACACCAGCAGCTTGCCAGCAACACACCAATCACACTCAGGCTTTCACCAGCTTTGTGGTGGACTATTTACTGTACTATTTGCAGGATGACCCAACACACTCCCAGTCCCAGATTTTCCCAAAAATGTGTATTCTACAATGTCCAGCCCTTTCCTGCACAGTTTATATATTAAGGTTCAATGCCCCTGTAAAGAGTCAATATTCAATAGTTTGTTACTTTAACTGCAGTTACTAAACAATTCAGTTTAAACACAGCACTGGGTTGGTTCAGGTTAAAAATAAAAGAAGTTTATTAACAAAAGAAGAGGTAGGATTTTAAGCAGGGCTGGCTCCAGGAACCAGCGCAGGAAGCAGGTGCTTGGGGCGGCCAATGGAAAGGGGTGGCACGTCCGGGTCTTCGGCGGCAATTCGGCGGCGGGTCCCTCGGTCCCTTTCGAAGGGAAGGACCAGCCGCTGAATTGCCGCCGAAGAATGAAGCAGCGCGGTATTTTTATTTATTTATATATATATTTCCCCCCCCCCCCCCTTCGCCGCTTGGGGTGGCAAAAAAGCTGGAGCCGGCCCTGATTTTAAGTGAATTCAAGTATAAGAGATATAGTTAGAAATGATTACCAGCAAACAAAAGTGAAAACACACATGGAAAAGTCTAATACTTATCTAGCAAGTTTTGGTTCAAGACTTTGTTTAAGATGGCCTTTCTCACCCTCAGTCGTTTACAGCAAGATGGTGACTGGCTCTTTCCTTGGTCAGGATCTCTCCCAGAGGCTCAAAAGTGCTCGTGCCTTTGTCGTCTTAGGTGAAAGAAATAACTTGGGGTTCTCTGCCCCTTCTCTTTATAGTCCAGTGAACCTTTGAAGTGAATTCTTCTGAGGGTTACCCTTCAAAGTAAAGTTTATTCAAGCAGTAAAGAAAGTGACATGGAGTCTAATGGTGAAGGAGACTTTCTTCCCCAACTTGTGTTTGCTGAAATCCAAGTTGTTCGGTTTCCTGCCATCTCCTTCCCCTGCGGTCTGGAAGACTATGTTTACTACTTACATGTAAATTGACTAAGTACCCCCTCCCCCCTTTGTTTAGGATAGGCCTATTTAACAACTTTTGCCTAGGCAGCGCTGTCTGGATTTGAATAAGTGCTAATAACATTATACAGGGGAATTCCTAACTTTACATATAATATTGCTACATGCATTTCACCATGATAATATTGACCAGCAAGTTATAAGGCTGATCATATGTCATACAAAGATTATTACAACATTGTGTAGGGTGTGAATACAGGGCAGCTTTCGGTCACAGTGGGGCCCTAGTTTGTAGGTACTTCAGGGCAAGGTAGGGACTGTTGTTCACCTTCAGCAGCACCCAACACAATGTGATCCTGACCTTGACTGGAACTCCTGGATATTACTATAATATATAATAATTCACACTTGCATTTATAGATGCACCTATTAGATTAATGTATATTGTATAGCAGTAGTTCTCAACCAGGGGTATGCAGAGGTCTTCCAAGGGGTACATCAACTCATCTAGATATTCGCTAATGCTTTTGATGTAGCTTGTTGTAAAACTAAGCAAAGTCAGTACAAACTAAAATGTCATACAGACAATGACTTGTTTATACTGCTGTATATACTATACACTGAAAAGTAAGTACAATATTTATATTCCAATTGATTTATTTTACAATTATATGGTAAAAATAAGAAAGCAAGCAAGTTTACAGTAATGATGTGCTATGACACTTTTTTTTATTTTAATATCTGATTTTGTAAGCAAATAGTTTTTAAGCGAGGTGAAAGTTGAGAGTACGCAAGGCAAATCAGACTCCTGAAAGGGGTACAGTAGTCTGGAAAGGCTGAGAGCCACTGTTGTATAAAACCTAAATACTGGTATTATTATTGTCTCCCTTTTCCCATTTTATGATGTGTTCCATTCCAAATTTATCTACGTAGGTAGGTGACATGCAAAAATCTTCTGCACACATCCTTAGCTTTACTTCTGACACAGTCACTTCATTATTATACAGCTTCTTGTCCACTTTCATTACCATGTGGCAATATAGCAGCACATATGATTATGTTATTCTACTCCAGGAAGCTACTATACAATCTGGCAATTTTTGCACACAAGCCCAGGTTTGGACCAATCAAGACATTACTCTCTAGGACGGGTTAATTGGTGGATCTATATCAGAAAGTTTACACAGCAACTGCACAATATCCAAATGCAGCCATTTTTAAGGTAATGGCCAGTGTTTATATGTGCTGCTGCTTTCTTCTGGATGGAATGTTGATCATGAAGTCCTGGCTGGCAAGATTATATTGTATTACACACAAGATACTACATTAGAATAATATTAAGGTTGCCAAATCAAGTATTCGAAAGCTAGGAAATGCCAGAATTAAGGTTGACTGTGCAAAAACAAAAGCAAAACAACAGTATGTGATCATTAGTTAAAAATTGTATCATAATACATACACACAAGGTGGTTGAATTAAGGTTGCATAGGCAACCTTAATTCTGGCATTTCCTAACTTTTGAATCCTTAACTCTGCAACCTTAATGTTCCTGTAATGTAGTTTTTGTGTGTAATTTACTGTTTTTCAAAAAGCAAACTGAAAAAACAAATTCCATTGTGTGGCATCATATTGACATCAGTATGGTTCATCATGAGCCTTTAGATACCCTGCACAGATCTCTGCCACTAGAACTAAAGGAGCAACTGATAGCAATAGTAGGTTGTGATCCTCTATGTGGATTAGCATTAGAGGGGGATGAAACACACACTTTGCCAATGGCTTTTACCCCACAGATATTTGCTGTCAGCAGAAGAATTTTGGGACTTAGGAATCTTTGGTTCTGTAAGGAAATGTGCTCTAGTGGTCACAGATCCTTTTGCCTGATACACCAAAGATTGACCCTTTCTCCCCATCCCTCCAAGCTGTCCCAGTCCTCTCTCTCCCTCATCCCAGCTCCTTGTACCCCATCCTTCCTCCCTACCCAGTCCTAGTCTCTACTCTCCAGGCTTCTCATTCTAGTCCTAATCACCTTACCCAGTGAGTCCTAGTCTCTCCCCCTCCAGACTCCCCATCTACAGCCCAGTGTGTCTCTCTCCCCACTCCCAGTTTCTTAGTGCAGCTAGTCCAGGGCTGGAGCACCCACGGAGTCGGCGCCTATGGGGCTGGTGAGTGTGGCCAGGGGGCAGGGTGTGAGGGAGTGGGTCTCCGGAGGTGCGTGGGGGGCTGCTGGCCAGTGGGGGGGGTCTCTTGGAGAGTGTTGGGGGAGGTCTGTGTTGGGATGCTGGGCAGTGGGGGGGTCTGACTGGATTAGCCACTGGGCCAACAGGGACCATGCCCAGGGGCCTCAGCCAATTGGGGCACCCCATGCCCTGACCCGCTCTGCCTGTCCAGTGTTCCTGCCATGGAGTGGGGTTGAGGCACAGGGGCTTTCTCCACTCCACTCTTGCTCCAGCCCCTGGACCCTGACCCCATTTCTCTGGCAGGAGTGCCGGGGGGAGGGAGGGGCGGGGGGGAATGCAGGTGGAAGGGATGAGGAGGGGCCCCCACTTGTTCTGGCCCAGGGCCCCACAAACCCCTAATCCGCCTCTGCTCCTTACCTATGCTTCAACTGCCTACAGCCTTAAATCTGCTGCTCTTTCTTCCCCTTACCACATCCAACACATGGATAAGGTTTCTTTTTTTGTCAATAATCTGGTACAGTACAAATGACAAACACTTTATACATTGATTGAATTCCTTTTTGTATGGGGAAGCTCCATCATGAATCTTTTTTATTAAACAAATAATTTTCTAAAAATATGAAAAGATTCAAATCCTTCCACCATCAAACCTAATATTTTCAACCGCCCACTAACATCTACAGGTTTTATTCCTATTTCTATTTCTAGAACAACTGGACACATCTACTAGTAACTGACTTCATGGATTCCTTTCATTTGTGAGTCTTCAAACAGACTAGATCTTTAGGCTAATAAAATCGCAGCAACTCAGTATATCTTTGACTCCCCAATATTTCCTCACCTGACTCTCTTTATCTCAGGGATTCTACTGAGGTGAAAATAACCTTTCTCTATTTTACTGACTTTTTGGAGAAACACCTTCTGATTGTCCTTGAGTAAATCCAGGATAATAGGATTGTAATCATCATCCTCTCCATATCAGAGACTCACACCTTGAAGCTGTGGATCTTATCCAGCAGTCTCCATTTTATTATCTGTTACTGATGGTAACACATAGTAAAGAATTAACTTACTTCTGAATGAGTTCATACTCTTCAGCTCTCTTCCTGAGCATGGGTGCAGAGGTCATTCGCAGAATTGGGGCCTTAACAGCTGCACAGTTACTGCCGATAGGGCTTTTTTCCCTGCTATGTGCTGGAAACAGCGCCAATCTCATAGGACATTCTATCCCTTTAAACGGAGAGGTCTGCACTGGTGTATCTGAGGGTACTTGAGCAGCCTGGGGAGATCTGTACTTCCCTGCATATGGTGCTGGCTCTCCCAATCAATAAACCTGGTAGTAAAGGTTAGCTTAAATGCTCTTTTTGTAGTCTTAGCTTTTTAAATGTATTGATTTAATTACTAGCATTTCCCCCCAAATACTAATAGATTTTAAAACGAAAATTTCAGCCTTCCCCAAAATGGAAAGAGAATAATCCCTTCTATTGTGACCTAGAATATGAAATATAACCATTCTTTTACATGCGTATGATATAAGCTATGTTAAAGTTCCCAGTGTTAACATGTTTAGTTATATGTAGGTTTTATGTTAATGATGGGATCCTTAACTGTTGTATATCTGAGTAAAATTCAACTCTCGCAGCTCCCAAGTGCTTATCTGTCAGGAGTAATTGCAGAGTGATAATTATTTCTGGACTGGGGACTGTAGTAACAAGGTAATGCCCAAATGGGTTAATTGCAGCACATTTCAGTGGCAGTTTATTGAGTATTTAGGGTTCGCTCCCATTCTCTCACATGCAATCTGGAAAGATGTCTGCTCCAACCTGCTTCTTTATAACAGAATGGCTTGCCACTCCCCTAACTCAGGGGGAAAGCAGAGGAAAATTTATCCTAGTGAAAGTTATGGCAGCCTCAGGGGTCTGAGAAATTAGTTGGGAATTGGTCCTGCTTTGAGCAGGGGGTTGGACTAGATGACCTCCTGAGGTCCCTTCCAACCCTGATATTCTATTTTGTATAAGTGATGGACTGTGGGCCAAATATCTTGATAAGGGCTGCAGTGACAAAATGAAATGTGACAATTTTTTTTACAATATTGCCAATCCCAAAATACAAAAATCATGCTCCAAAAAAGCAAAAGACTAGCTTAAAAATCATAGGATTTAGAAAACAATTTTTTGGGTTGACTTCTGGTTTCTGAGCCTTGAACATAATTTTAAAAATGTAAACAGATGTGCACTGATCATTAAGGTAGAAAGCTTGTCACTGCTTTTCCTAAAGGGGTTCCTGCTTTTTCCACATGTTCACAGTTTCCTTAGAGCCACCCACAACTCGGATTTGGGTTCTCTAGAAAAAACATAGGCATTGATTTCAGAAGACTGAGATGACCTTAGTGTTGCCAGCTTTCACAAATTTACTGTGAGACTCGCAATAATTGGGGTTCTTAAAGCTTCAGTTTCTGGAGTCAAGTGGTTATGTGAGAATTTTTTAAAGCTTCTAGCCTTTACAGTTGAGAAATGTCACCCAAACATGACAAAATGTGACTCAAATGTCCCCTCAAGGCTCAGAAACCAGAAGGCAAAGACCCCCCCCCCCCCCGAAAAAAAAATTAGTATTTTTTTTTCTAAATCCTTGATTTTTGTCCAGGAACAATGTCAGTCTAACTGATTCCCTGTTACCCAAGTTATCCCATTTATCCTTTTAAAATATTGAAACAATATTAGCTTTCTTTCCACCTTTGTTAAATATCAACATCAAAGGGCCCAATATTTCTCAAGTTGGGCACTGAAATATTGAGGCACTCAAAATAAATGGTCACTTTTGAAAATATTGGCCTAACTGCTCAATTATAAGTCCTAGACTAAGAGCTGTGTTGGAGGAAGAAGCAATGACCAAATGCTAAACCTTTTTAATGCTGTGTTCTCATAACTACAGGCTTCTTACATGGACCTACATATTCGCATTGTTCTCTCCTATGTCATGGGTCATTTAGCCTATCTCATAGTCAGTTACCCAGTGGTAGAGTCCATAACCTCATAATTTTGTACTTTAATATTTGTAGACACTGGACTACCTTTGCAGCTGTTATATATTGGCATAGCTCCATTGAAATTAATGTATCTAGCAGGGCCAGATTTACACCTTACATACCTCTACACCAGTGGTTCCCAAACTTGGGTTCACGAACCCTTGGGGGTTTGTGAAATGTATCGGGGTTCTCAGAAAATTTTTTTGTAATAGCAGACAGAGCTGTCCCTAGGGACCCGGGTGTGGGGGCCAGCAGCCTGAGCCTCGTGACCATGACTTCCTGGCAGATAAGTTCAAGCTTTGTTGTAGTCATGTGGTGTTTGCCTGGATTGCTCAAGATCTGAATACTTGTAGGAGGACCTCTTTAATTGAGTTGGCTTCGTAAATACGTGTATGCTGTTTCACGTCAGGTACTCCTTGATGAAACATGTAGGAGGCTTAATTGAGGTGATACGAGCTACAAAAGTGAAATCTTGGAAGAGTGTTGCTGTTTTCATAATGTAATAAAATTAATAATGTAATGATTAATAATGTAATAATAAATAGTGTGTAATAAGCATGTCATAAAAAAACCAAATTATGTCCAAGATCACTACTTCTATCATTTATACTCAGGTAAGCGAGAAAATCCCTGTAAATATTCATTTTTAGGAGGGGGTTCGTGAGATTTGATATTTTCGTGACAGGGGTTTGCAGGTTGTTAAAGTTTAGGAACCACTGCTCTAGACACAGCTAGCTCTTTCTGCAGACCAGTCAGCTCAGGCTATTCTGGCACCACAGCGGCCTCTGGTGGGCAAAAGGCGGAACTGCAGCACACTTTCTGCAGGAAAAAAAATCTGCTTTCCTCCCTCAAGAATTCTGCGCATGCTGGAAACGTCACTTAAGGGGAGCAACAGAGAGTCCTGTGGCACCTTTAAGACAAACAGATGTATTGGAGCATAAGCTTTCGTGGGTGAACACCCACTTCGTCAGACTTAAGGGGAGGGGGCACGACGTGAGACGTCTAGGCAGGGGCGGGACAGATCAGGAGGCTCCCTTCCTTTGGAGAACGAATCACTGCCGCCAGGGGCAGCAAAATAGCCCAAAATACTGCAACACACAACTGCTAATACCCCCGGCAGCTAAAAATAGCCCAATTGGGCTAGAAAATTGCATGCTTGGCAGCTTGTGCCCCTAGAACACCAGCGCCCCTATGTGCCTACTGTGTCTAATTGGAAATCTGCCTCTGGTATATAGGCATATTTTACCATGTGAGGATCAGAAGATCTGGACTAATGTTTTCTAAGGGTTTTTGTCATTTTGTTTGCATTATACATTTTCGCTCACCCCGTAGGAGATTTGTTGGTTATAGTACTGCCATGATAGTAAAGTATGAAATAACCTTTTCTACCTTTGCCAAATTTGAAAACATTTTAAAAACAACTGAAACTATCAAAATTCACTGATTGTATTCTGCCCATTTATGGTGATATTCCAAAGAAGAGTTTTGGTGACAGCAACAAGTAATTTGTTGGTACAGTGCACTTATATTCAAATGAATGTCTATAAATAATGGGTTTCCATTCTCTTCAGGACAGAGACTGAGAAACTAGCATGATGGGGCTTTCATCCTAAAGACTTAGATCACACAAAGTGCCATATCCCACCACCTAAGGACTCAAGACACTTGGGCCTTGCCTTCACTAGGAAAAAAGGTGTATTCTTAAATTGAGTTAGCAAACTCGAGTTAACTAACTTGAAATAAAATCCTAGCAAAGACAAGGCAGTTTGTAGTTTTCACATGTGTTAGCCTGGTGAGTTCACTGCTTGCTTCTGAGATGTGTGAAAACTACAAGCTACCCTATCTTCACTAGGCTTTTACCTCCAGTCAGTTAACTCAAGTTAAAGACAATTCCCCCCCCCCTTGAAGACACGCCCATGGACATAAGTGGACTGAGCAAGAAAGTTAACAAATGATGCTGTTGATTTATTCTAGAACAGGGGTTCTCAACCTTTTTCTTTCTGAGCCCCACCCAACATGCTATAAAAACGTCACCACCAACCTGTGCTGCAACAACTTCTGTATAGCCAGTAGATTAAAAGCCAGGGCTGGGGTAGCAAGCAGGGAAATTGCCTGGGGCCTTGTTGCTCAGGCTGTGGCTTCAGGCCTGGGCCACGAGGCTTGGGCTTTCTGCCTGGGGCACCAACGAGTCTAATGCTGGCTCTGCTCCCTGGTTTATTCTGGTGGACCCCCTGAAACCTGCTCACGGTCCCCCCACAGCCCTGGCTGAGACCCACTATTCTAGAACTGGTTGAACTGTTACAAACAAAACGAAGGGTTTGGGGTTCTTTTTATTTTCTTTTATTTGGTTTTTCCTCCAGAGAAAAATGGCCCTTTCTGGCAAACAGAAATTTGGCCCATAAAAATAAAAAATCGTGGCTCTGACACGTCCCAGGGTTTGCTAGGGGCGTTGATGATACTGTGTTTCTCCCCCGCACCCCCGATGTCAGCGGAGGGGCGGACACACAACAAACCCCGAACTAGTCTCACTGGCCTGTCAAACAGTGGCGGGTCGGGTCTCCCCCGCTCTGAGCGACCGACCCCAGGCTCCGTGCCCGGGCAGACCAAGCCGCACATCCTGGCGCCCTGCGCGGCGGGAGGCCGATAGAGCAGCCCCCAGGGCCCAATGCACCATCGCTAAACGGAACCCCGACATTGGGCGGCGCTAGGACCGCCTGGGAACGATCCCTGCCTCTGGCTCTCCCGGGTGCGCCTCCCACGGGCAGCGGCCGAACGCATGAGGGGCGTGCGCAGGGAGGAGCGGGCTGCGCGCGCCCTCCCCACTGCGTGCGCGCGGCGTGTCGCCCTCTCACGTCGGGTGCGGTGAGGCGCTGTGCGGGGCCGCCGCCCGGCTCGAGCTCGGGGTCATGGAGGAGCCCGGGCGGGAGGAGTCGGCGGCGGACGACGTCGAGCTGCTCGTGAGGAGTCAGCGCAGGGAGAAACGGGAGCTGCAGGGTGAGGAGCGGCCGTGGGGTCCGGGCGGGCGCGGGGCTTGAGGCGAGGGAGGGCCCAAGAGCAGGGGTGTGTGCGCGCGCGCGGCGTGGGAGCGCAGTGAGGTGTGGGTGCGGGGCAGGGGTGCGTGTGCGGGGCGTGGGAGTGCAGTGGGGCAGGGGTGTGTGTGCGGGGCAGGGGTGTGTGTGCGGGGCGTGGGAGCGCAGTGAGGTGTGGGTGCGGGGCAGGGGTGCCCGTGCGGGGCGTGGGAGTGCAGTGGGGCAGGAGTGCGTGTGCGGGGCAGGGGTGCCCGTGCGGGGCGTGGGAGCGCAGTGAGGTGTGGGTGCGGGGCAGGGGTGCCCGTGCGGGGCGTGGGAACGCAGTGGGGCAGGGGTGCCTGTGCGGTGCGTGGGAACGCAGTAGGGCAGGGGTGCCTATGTGGGGCGTGGGACAGGAAGGGCCCAGGGGTCGGGTGGGATGGAAGTGTGGATGCAGGGTGTGGGGGTCGTGGAGGGGTGCGTGTTGGGTCAGGGGCAGCAGAAGGGGATGGTGGGAGCTGGGGGGAGGGGCAGAGGGGTGTGTGTCGGACATGAAGTCAGAGTGGGCAGTTGAGAGCGTATGGTCTGGCCTGGGAAGGGTGGTGGGCACCACGTCTGTGCTGGGACCCTAGACTAGGGGTCCTCAAACCAGGGGTCGGGACCGCTCAGGGGGTCGTGAGGTTATTCAGTGGGGGGTGCCGAACTGTCAACCTCCATCCCAAACCCCGCTTTGCCTCCAGCATTTATAATGGTGTTAAATATATTTAAAAGTGTTTTTAATGTATTGGGGGGTCGCACTCAGAGGTTTGCTATGTGAAAGAGGTCACCAGTAAAAAAGTTTGAGAACCACTGCCCTAGTCTGTGCCACTTCATATAGTGCTGCTGGCCAGAGCCAGCTTTCTCTGCAGGTAGCAGTGCGGCATGTAAGTCACACTTCAAAGCAATTCATAGGTGTTATGTAAACCTTAAGACCCTTCTGGGAAGTAGGAAATAATTCTCTTCTTACAGATGAAGAAAGGGAAGCAGAGTGGTGAATTGATTTCCCCACTTGGTGAATCATTTTGAGAGGCAGGGTTAGGGCCCAGGAATTTGTCTCCCAGTCCATATCTCTGTGTAGCTTTTTTATTGCATTATGGACCACACTTAACTTGAATATAAGGTACAAAAACTGCCATGGTGCAGTTATGAACAATGAAATCCACAAGGTGAGAATTCCAGAAGTTGAGGTTTATAATGCAGTAGTTCACTACAAAATACCATAAATGAACAGTTATTAGTTTACATTTCAGTTTCAGAAAGAAAACTTCAGAGATAGGAAAGAACATTTTGTTAAAGCTACTGTTAAATAATTATATAATGCATAGGCTGAGAAAAGAGTGTCTGTACATCTGGGTATAGTGCTTAGATTATCCACTAATACAAAGTTTGTTTTTAAGTTTTATGTGATACATGGAGTACATAATCAGCAATAACCCAAATTTAGGTGAATAGATTTAACAATACCGTTTAGATATTGGAATCTGAATACTCGGGTACATCACGCATGAAAAGTTGTACAGAGATTTGGTTGTGGAAAGCAGAATATATCAATAAGTGGAGATTGTCCCTCAGTGATTGAGAATTAGGTTGGTTGTCCATTCAGAACATACAATCCACTAGGAAAGTATTTGTTACTTTCCTGACTCTGCTTCTTATCAGCACTCTAGCTCATCGCTCCTGGTATTACCGATCTCCGGTGATGTGTTCTATGTAGATGTCCCTCGACCACCTGATGGTGTCCGACACCATGAGTTACCGCATCAGCTGAGCGTAGCGTTGGCTGATTCCGCATTCTCTCAGCACTCGCTCGTTACTGGGGTCCCGCGCCTAGGGCTCCGCCGATCAGTGCGTGTCTGGACCTGGTAACCCTTAGCTCTCAAGGTTTCGGCCAGAGGGGCATATTTCTCTACCTTTCGAGCTTGAGCATCGTGGAAGGCTGGGGTCCTGTTCTCAAACGGCACTGTGAAGTCCACCATGATGATATTCTTCTGGTCCTCGTTGGTGATGACACTGTTCGGTCGCAGTTGGCTGTCGGTTCTGGGGATGGCGGAGTTTACGGCAACCTTCCCCAGGGGTGGCGGGATGACTTTGACCAGGCGATCTTGGATGGCATTGTGTCGCAGCTGCCGAGCTCTTGAATGGGGCTTGCAGCTACACAGGGCGTTTGGTAGCGTTTCGTTGGCGTAGCTGTACTTCCTGCATCGCTTGTCCTGATTCCCATGGCGGACGGCTCCGTTCAGTGGGATGCAGTTGAGCTGGGCCCTGTGGATGAACTTCCAGTCGGCAAATCGGGTGAAGCTTCCCCTGGCGTCCCACTTGCACATCACCTCGAACGCCTTGCCCTGGTCTGGCTTCCGTTTCTGGTTTTCCACATATTGGCAGCGGATGGCATCCTTTAGGGTCCTCTCCAGCATGGTTCTAGCTCTCAGAGTGATGATAGTGTGATCTGTATTCTTCACCTGTGGCACCAGAACTCCCAGCTCCTGGCGTTCCTCGCACCACGTCCAGTGATAGCCGATACGCTTCTTCAGTCGTCGCGTAGCATTGCGGGCACAAGTCCAGAGCGAAGCTAAGTCTCCCCTGTCTCTTCCAAATTCACTTTCCAGTGAGCCGCTCAGGTAGGTGGCGACATCTTGGTTGGAGGGGGTCCTGGTGATTCGCTTCTTGATGGCACCCTGCAGAGCACTCTCCGTGATGTTCCTCACCGTGGCATCCGGGCACGCCGGAAGGTGGAAGGCGTGAGTGATCACGGCAACGTTGCACAGATCACCCATTAGAGGGATTTGGCGCCGCCCTGTCTGTGCAAGATGTACACCAGTTCATTGCTGGCCCTCTGGGGAAGAAACATCCACTTCTTCACCAGCTGCTGGTTGGTGTTGTCTTCCTTGTTCAGAGGTACCTTCGCCACGGCAGATCCCCTCAGGATGAATGAGATATGGGGAATCAGGAAGGTGTTCAAGGCGTTGATCTTCTACCATGGTGCCAGTAGGGAGGAGTCGATCCTGGCCTCATCTCATAGGATCTCTGCGATGGTATCCTCAGGTGTCTCCTGGATGCGGAAACCCGTCGGTGTGCCAATATGTTGGTACGCCTGCCCGTCCTCGAGGAAGATCATGGGTTCACCCTGGATCTGAAAAGATGTAACCTGGACTGAATCCCTTCTACTGCCATCAATATGCAGGGATGCACACTTCCTGGCATTGAAGCGGAGTCCCATTAAGTTGGCAGCCTGGCTGGTGATGTCAAGCATTTGTTGGAGACTCTCAGGGTTGTCTGCAATCAGGACCAGATCATCTGCATAGGCCAGGATATTCGCTCTGTTGTTGTATAGATCAAAACTGCCTAGACCACTGGAGATCGCCCAAATGAGCGCCTCCATGGCTAAGTTGAAAACGATGGGGCTTAGGGATCAGCCCTGCTTCACGCCGCTACAGATAGGAATTTTGGGCGTCTCTCCTTCCATGGAGCGGATGGTGGTGGTGCAGCCTTCATACAGTTCCCGGACCAGTTGGAGAAAGTTTTCAGGCATCCCAAACTCTCTCATGTCTAGAAAATGTGCTAGTGGGGCATCGATCCAAAAGCATTAGCCAGGTCAAGTCATGCTATGGCACATTGCCTTCTTGCCCTCCTGGCCATGTGAATGGCAGTCTGAAGGACAAAGTTGTGTTCGTAGCAGCCTTCGCATGACATGAAGCCTTTCTGGATGGAGCTGATGACTCCTCCATTCACCGTCCAGTCTGTGATCCTAGCTGTGAGGCAGCTGACATACAGTTTGTACATGGTGGAACAGAGAGAGATGGGTCTCCAGTTGTTGGGGTCACCTTGCTCACCTTTCTTGTAGACGAGCACCATCATAGATTTCTTCCAGGAGCTGGGAGTGTGGCAGAACTGTTTGCATTTGTTGAAAATGGCAGTTAGTACCAGGCAACTGGGGTCTAATTTTTTCAGGAAGTTGTAGCGAATGCCATCTTTTCCTGGGGCTGTGTTTTTAGTCTTTGTAAGTCTGGCCTCTACTTCCTGTGATGTAAAGTCTTGTTCCAGGTCCTCTGCATAGTCATCCCAGGGTAGAGGATGAAGGCACACTGGATGCTGTGTGTTGTTCTGAGCTACATGATCAAACACCCCCTTGAAGTATGAGAATAGTCTCTCGGATGGGATTGCGCAGTAGGATGAGGGCCCGTCGAGGATCTCTCTCATAGCTTTAGAGCAGTTTGATTGGTAGAGCGTCTGGATCCTGCTGTTGGGTCGTAGCGGCGACTGATGTTCCTTCTCCTGGCTTCCCTCATGATGATGTGGTTCTGTCTGGACGCAGGAGCTCTGTGCGCAGTTGGTGTGTTCTCCTGAGTTCCCTTCCTCCCAGATACGATTTCTGCAGACTGACCTCCTTGTAGACAGACTCACTAAAGATCTAAGTCCTCGAAGGAGGCTGTCCTTGCCATCTTCTCCATCCAAGCAGCTTGCCATGGTGTGGTGGCCATCACCGTAGGCTTCTGTTCTTCCGGCTGCTCAATCTCCGCAGGCTCAGGCTGGAAAACTACTGTGGGATTAGCCTGTTGCCTTTTTCCCTCCCGGTGTTGAGAACTCCGTTTGGCCGGATCTTCTGGAACGAGGGCAGTGTCTTCCCTTATGGATTTGAGGGCAGCATTGGTCCTTTTAGGAAGGACAGTTTTAGAGGCAGCGGTACTGGCCCTTTCAGGGATGCAATCTTGCTTGGGAGTTTCCGGAGCAATGCTGGTCCTTCTGTGGATGAGTTCTGTCTGGGGGGTTGTCTTTGATGCAGTGTGAGACCTTCTGGGGGCAAGGTCCCATTGGGTGGTCTTGGAGGTCGTGCTGGTCCACCTAGGGGTGGGATCCTGTTGCATGGTCTGAGCAGTGGAGATAGCTTCTCCACTCGCTGGGTCTCACTGGGTGGCCTGTGAGGTAGTGCTAGCTCTTCCAATGACAGGATCCTGTGATGTTACTTGTTGAGGGGCGCTGACCCTTCTGAGGACTACGTTGTGTTGGACGTGCTGTGAGGAAGCACTAAGCCATCTGGAGATGTATTTGCCTTGCATAAGCTGGAGGGAGCACCAATCCTCCTCTTGGCGGGGTCCTGCTTAGGGATTTTTGAGAAAGCACTTACTCTTTCAATGGTAGTATCCAGTTCAGTGGTCCCCGAAGCAGGGGTAGTCCTTCCCTCAGTAGATGGTTGGACCACCTTTTTGTGCTGTGGCTCTGGGGGAGTTGGTTAGGATGCAGTAGTCGGAAGCCGGAGCTGGAGCATGTGGTGTTTCTGCTTTCGGAGCAGAGATGGGGTGGCGGCAACATAGACTGTAGAGTTGGACTCTTCCAGTTCGAGATGTCCTTTGCAGGTGACTTGATGAGACTTGCGTTTCTTCTGCGTCTCAAAAGGCAGGTCGCAGAGAGCACATTGAAAGGCGATCCGCTTGCTATGGATTCTCTTGAGGTGTCTGCTGAGACTGCCACTGTACTGGAATCGAGGATAGCAGCAGGGGCAGAGGAGGGTGTCCATAGGGAGGGGATACCGGTGATAGATGCAGTCATTTTCCTTTTCTTCTCCCTCTGTTGGGTAGGCTTCAGTCGTATCAGCAGATTCGCTACATGGTTCTCGTTCCTCTGTGAGAGTAGCATGGAGAGGTTCGGCTGGGCAGGAGTCTAGTGAGATGTTTAGGTCACGCTGGTGGTTTCTGAGGAGAGGTTGGTCTCACTGGTTGGGATACCTTCCAGCACAGCAGAACAACGACCAGCATCAGGATCCTGGGCAGTGGAGGAGGTGGGAGAAGTTCTCCTTCTAGCATCCTTCTCCTGAGGAGCAGGCGAGATGTTTGTTTTTCCTGGCTGTGATGTCCTGGAAGGCCATACCTCGAGGTGCAAGGTCTCCCTGCAGCAGCATCTCCACGGGTTTTCTTCAAGGTGGCGCTGCTTTTCCCATCGATGCTGCTCATCTGTGATGTCCTGCAAGCACTGAGGGTCTTCTTAGAGATAAGAAATACTGCACATTTAACAAGTTCAAATTAACATTGTGTTCCAAGCCTTAGTCTCTCTCTTGCAATCAGACCGTTGCACGCCTGTTGATGTAACTGTAGGACTGAGACTCTTAACTGTCTTTATGTCCTGATTTCTCATGCACCCATAACTTCACAGCTATCATGTTGCACTAACATTAGTTTTTTGCACTTCATTTCTGTTTTTAATTAAAAAAAAAAAGAGAAACTGAAGATGTCTGGTCTTCTACGTTATTCTAGGCTAGGGTAAAGGGAGTTACAAAAAAAAGTTCTAATGTCCACTTGCAAACATGCCAATCTTAAAATCTTATCCCCGCAAAGCTAGTCAATTTAAAAAGAGTTAAGTATTATGGGGTACTACATCTGCCAGTGGTTTTTACAGTCATATCATATTGTGTGAAATACCACCCAAACCAAAGAGGAAACTAACTAGTTAGCTGACCTTACACAAAGTACTGTCAAAGGACCAGAGTCAGTACTTAAAAACAAACACAAACAAACCAAAACTGTTCATTTATAGTCATTTATAGCTATAGTAGGTAGATTAAAACAAATCACAGATGTGTGATTTTTCTAAGTTGACTTCCATTTAAATATTAATTATAGAGTGGCTCATATAGTAGGATTCACATCTAGATTTCAAAACTCCAAGATTTGTTCAAATCAAAACCTCAGCCACACTCTTTATAGTGCTCTGAATCTATTTGCATAATTTTTATTTTGCGCATCCTTGAAGTATGGGGGTATTGGAATGCAGGGTGTAGACCCCAATCCTGCAAACATGAACATATTTTAAGTTCTGATTGCATTCAATGGGGCTTCTCAGATGTGTGATGTTGAATGGTCTGTATTTTCAGAATCGGAGCCATAGTTCAGTATCTTAAAAATACTGAACTAACTTTCATAAGTCTTATTTATCTTCTTCAATAGAAATTGTAAAACAACCCAAGTTCAGAGTTTCTGGTTCCAGACATTTGAGTTATGCAGACAAATTTCAACAGACTTTTCGCTAGCTTTTCAAAATAAACAGTTGGCTGAGGCAAAGTATGGAAAATTTTAGTCCCATATAATTTTGAGAAGGCTATGGTTGAGTTCCATAGTATTTATAAGATTAACAGGTAGCAAATACTTTAATAATGATGTGGCTGGAATATTTTCTTGCTTCCCCGGGGGTTGATAATTGTATCTTTCAGAAAGTATAGCTGTTTTAAAATGTAGTAATCAGGTTATGAGACTGCCTAGCATAACTTATGACATACTGGTATGTCAAAATCTTTATTATCTTATTTATATAGCCCAATTTTAATCACATTTGCACCAATAAATTTAGCATATTTCATTTATTAGAGGTAAACCATTGATCATTCTACTGGATGTTCCTACAGCCAAAATTCAAGGTATGAAAAATGCTGTTCCTAAGAATGACAAAAAGAGAAGAAAACAGTTGATTGATGATGTTGCCAAACTGGAGGCAGAAATGGAACAGAAGCACAAGGAAGAACTGAAGCAGCTAAAGGAAACTTTACCCGAGCAGAATAAGGTACCAGTCATTTTTAGCCTTATTTGTAAGGTCTTGGGGGCAAATATTAACCTCAATCAGCTTTCATTGAAATTGTGTAACTGTGTGTGTGTGTGTGTGTGTATATATATATATATATATATATACACACAGTTACACACTGTAACTGAGGCTAGAATTATTAAAAAGTTTATTCACAGATTAATAGATTTCCGGCCTGAACCCAGTCTTCTCTCTCTCTCTCAGGATCATGGTGATAATAAATCTTGTGTGGTGTTCAGATACTGAGGGTAATGAGCGCTATAGAAAAAAGCATATCAAATTATTTTTTGAGAGAGTTTTAAGAGCAAAATCATATGTCCAATTAAGAGTGTTAGCAGCTCATTCTTGTCTGTCTTTGCATTTTAAAAAAATTTAACTTTTAGCTCCCATAGTATATTTTCATGCTAAGTATCTAATCTAGTTGTGTGTCAGTTATTGATGCTGCTTTTGTGAGAGGTTCAGTGGTGTGATTCTTGTATTGTGATTCCTGTCAAGAATTTGTGCCTGAACTCTGAGTACTTCCTATATCAGGGGTGGGCAAACTACAGCCCGGGGGCTGCATCCAGCCCTTCAGACATCTGAATCTGGCCTTTGAGCTCCCACCAGGGAGCAGGGTCCAGGGCTTGCCCCGCTCTGATGCTCCAGCCAGGGAGTGGGATTGGGGGCTTACCCCACTCCATGTATGCCTTGGCTCCATGCGGCTCCCGGAAGCAGCGACATGTCCCCCCGTCCATCTCCTACGCTGCTCCACGCTGCCCCCGCCCCAAGTGTCATGCCCGCAGCTCCCATTGGCTGGGAACCGCGGCCAATGGGAGCTGTAGGGGTGACCCCTGCAGACGGGGCAGTGCGTAGAGCCGCCTTGCAGCATAGGGGCTGGATGGGGGACATGGCACTGCTTCCGGGAGCTGCTTGAGGCAAGTGCCGCCAGGAGCCTGCACTCCTGACTCCCTCCTGTGCCCCAACCCCCTGCCCCAGCCCTGATCCCCCTCCCGCCCTCCAAACCCCTCAGTCCCAGTTGAGAGTACCCTCCTGCACCCCCAACCCCTCATCCCCAGCCCCATCCCAGAGCCCACACCCCCGACTGGAGCCCTCACGCCCCCCCACACCAACCTCCAGCCCAGAGCCCGGTCCCGCACCCTGAACTCCTGGTTTCTGGCCCCATTCCACAGCCCGCATCCCCAGCCGGAGCCCACACACCAACCCCCAATTTCATGAGCATTTATGGCCCGCCATACAATTTCCATACCCAGATGTGGCCCTGGGGCCAAAAAGTTTGCCCACCCCGTCCTATATGTTCTGTAGCAAAAACATGGAAATTCTACACACAATATTTTAAAATTCTGCAAAATTCTTCATATTTTATCTGTCAAAATAACACAAAATAATCATGCCCGTTTCAATTATTTTGGTAATTTATTTCAAAATACCTGTCAGCAAGTATGTCTGTAACAATATAGACAACAAAAAAGATTCAGGAAATGTTTTTTGACCAATAGATTCCTTAGTAGGCATATTAATATTGAACTTTGAGTAATAATTCATTTAAACTACAATACAGACACACATTTCTTACACCTCTCAGAAGCAGTGCAAAGGCTTGGGGTCATCGGGTAGTGGAGGAGCTGAGGGAGAGGGAAGTAATTGTTTGGAAGAAGCCTGGGAGTGAACCTGGAGGGTTGTTGGGTATGGGTGGGATAAGTTTGGGGTGTGTGTGTGTGTGTGTGTGTGTGTGTGAGAGGGATTGTTAGGGAGCCTCTCCCACACTGACCTCAGCCCCATTCATTCAGACAGACACATATGCCCTTGCACCCCCATGTGTACCTGTGCATCCCCATCTGTCCCATCACCCCCTCCCCCATTCCCATGTGTCCCTGCACCCCCACTCATTTAGCCCCGGACCCAGTCTGTCCCTACCCACTAGCCCTTCTGAAACTCAGTCTGTGACCTCCCATGTGCCCCACTCTGTCCATCCCTCCAATATCCCAAGCCTCCTGACCTGGCCCCACAGGCAGGGTGCTGTGAGGAACTCAGCTTCTTCTCCGCCCTACCTGTACCAGGCTTCTCCCACCTGGGAGCAGCTACCCTCTGTTTTGGTACCACAGCAGTCCCTGGTGGGCAAAAGGTGTAACTGCACGACCTCTCTGGCAGAATGTATTTTCTGCGGAGAAAAAAAATCTGTGTGGGACATGAATTCTGCACATGCACAGTGGTGCAGAATTCCCCCAGGAGTAATCCTATCAATTTTTCCATTTTATGACCTTTACTTGTGTCTATTTAAACATTTCCTTTCTGCTATTAAAACAG
Source organism: Emys orbicularis (assembly GCF_028017835.1). Lineage (NCBI taxonomy): Eukaryota > Metazoa > Chordata > Testudines > Emydidae > Emys > Emys orbicularis. The sequence goes on along the minus strand of NC_088684.1, from coordinate 45,966,906 downwards.
TTACATTTGCAGTCACATAATCTTTACAACCTGGTGATATACTTCTGCTGGTATACTTCTTACTTTCAAAAATAATTATATATTTTGTGGAAAATGTGGACCTGTATGACAATCTTGCTAAAATTAAACACACTTTTGTGCTCTGTAAATAATTACATAAGTGTGTGACACTTTATAATCAAGTAGAAAAACAAAGTCCCTGCACTGAGGAGCTTACAGTCTCTATGGGTGCTGTGATGCTGGTAATTCAAGTGCCAGCTCTGGCCAAGGCTGTAAGTCGTTGGCTAAACCGAACCAGCTCACCTGTATGTTAGTTTTGTTCAAAACAAGTATTAGTCTTATAAGAATGTATTTAGTGTTTAGACTCAATGAAATGCTTGTTAGTTGCTGCATGCATTAATCTCACTTGTAATGACTGTATTCCATGCTGTAAGGAAATATGTAAGTTTTGCTTTGACTTTGAAAATGTTTGCTCTGAATTTGTGAACCCATGCATGGGAATCATTCCCCCCCCCCCCCAACCAGGAGGACTATCAAAAATTAAGTGTAAGATAAAAGACTTGTTAATTGCTCCATCCACTCATGGATAAGAATGTGTAGAAGGCCTTATCCCATATTTTGAATGCCAGAAGAGGGAAATAAAAGTAGTGGACATAAAGGCCTTGTCTACACTACATAGTTTTGTCGTCAAAAGCTGCCTTTTGCTGACAAAACGGGAGGTGTATGCACTACAAAACTACTTTTGGTAGCAAAACTCTGCTGTTTTGCTGACAAAACAAAACCACCTTAACGAGAGGCATAAAGTTTTTGCGGCAAAATTAAAGCGAAAAAGCATCAGTGTAGACACTGCTGTTGGTTGTGTCAACATAACTGGCTTCCACCAGTATCCCACAATGCCTGCCGTGACTGCTCGGCTCACTGTTTTGATCTCTGCTGCCCTACGGGCATGCACACCTTCCCCCCACTTTCAAAGCTCCGGGAAGTATCTGATAGATGAGTATGCTCCTTTTGGGGAACAAAGAGCAAATCATTAATGTGGAATGCTCCTGTTCTGCCCTGCACTAGGAACATGGGCAGGCAGACTGCTGTTGCAGGGAGTGTGTGTGTGGGGGTGGTGACTGCTGTGCTGCTTTGACATTCCTCAGCACTGAGAGCTCACAGAGCTGCTCAGGATGCTGCTCTCGGCAACTGAGGAGGCTGTGGGAGAACTCGGAGGGAGTCTGTCGAGCAGAGCTGGATGCACACTTGCCAACCTTCACGTGGTAAATAAGCACCCCGACTTTCACACACAGCCAAAAATCAAGCTAATCCCATTTCAAAACAAGGCCAAAACAAGCCAATCCCTAAGAACCGCAACACTCTAGGTAGTTAGATTCCCCCAGCATGCAGTCTGGGACTGTGGTGGGCCCCCTTCGTACCCCTGACTCTTTCTCCCCTGCTAGCCCCCTGCTTGCCGGGAACTGATCAAAAAAAAAAGAAGCAACAAGCTACAAGCCAAAAACTAGCCAATAAGCAACTCGCAAACCAATTAAGCCAAAAACAAGCCCAATTTCTGTGGGTTTTTTTCTGTGGGTTTGGCATGTCTGAGCTGGAGGCTGATGGGGGGGCGGGGGGAGGAGGTGTCCCCCTCCTGCTGCCTAAGGATAGGTCAGTCAGCCTGCTGTCTCCCCCGCCCCAGATACACCACTCTCCTCTCCCTCCCCCCACACACTTCAGTTGAAAAAACGGCTGACAATCTCTAGGATGCCCCTGGAAAAATGGGATTGAGAAACCTGCATCGTGTGATGCTGTACCTGCCCCGTGAGGCATTGCAAACCCTTCCCAAAGCACCCTGCGGCCAGTTGCATGGTGGGAAAGCTACCACAGTGCACTGCTCTCTGTGTCGATGCAAGAGCTGTTAGTGTGGATGCACTCTACCGACACAGAGCTAGTGTGGACATGCAACAGTGATTTTAATTAAAGTGGCATAACTTTTGCTGAGAAAACTTCGTAGTGTAGACAAGGCTGAAGATTTTTCATCTCTTGCTGTTTGAACTCTCACAGGGCCAGAGACATTAAACTAAAGCAGTTTGGGGTTATCCCTGGGTCTACCCTGAAAGACATTTTGAATTGACCGATCACTACAATCTGCCACTCTTAAGACTTAGATTACAACTAATTTGTGTATATATGCTTGCTTGCTTTAACCTGTAAATAACTCTCATATCGTTTCCCCTAGCTAATAAATCTTTAGAGCTTATTACAAGATTGGCTACAGGTGTTGTCTTTAGTGTAGGATCTAAGGGCAGTGGTTTTCAACCTTTTTTCATTTGTGGATCCTTAAAAAATTTCAAATGGTGGTGCGGACCCCTTTGGAAATCCTAGAGGTAGTCTGGGGACTGCAGGTTGAAAACCACTCATCTAGGGTATCAATTGATCTGGTGTAAGTGACTGGTCTCTTGGGACTGGATGCAACCTGAATATTTTGTGATTTTTTTTTTTTTTTTGGTATAAGTGGCCATTTATCACTAATCCCAGCTCGCCTGGTGGCAAGATAGGCTGGAGAGTCTAAGGGGACTGCCTGTGACTCCATGATTAAGACTGTTATAGTGATCCAGGAATTCACATTTTTTACAGGGTTGGTGAAATCTAATTATAGAACGTATCACCAGTTTGGGGTGCCTGCCCAGTTTTCTGACAGTCTACCCTGAGGTTGGCACTCACGGTTGTGGGCCACTCCAGACAGTGTTACAGATCCAGTATTGCAAATCCACTGACTGAAAAAGAACTACTTTCGAATGTAAAGGTCATATGTATGAGTAAGCTTGTTTGTAGACTTTCTCTCCCTAAATTAGGGGAATACAACTAGTAGGTAACTATACATATTGCTGTAGTAAATTTTCCTTAGCATTTCCATTCCAGCCTACCTCTTTCAGTCTCTTATAACTTTCTGAAACTTTATATATTTGGCTGAAATTTTCTAGGCTATGTATTTTCTGATTGCAGATTTGAAAAACTTGAGAAAAAACATTTTCAGCTGTTTGAGAGTATGAGAAGAGTGAAAAATTCTTGTGATCATTTGTTAAGGAAATAGTCTTTATTGACAAGTGACTGTCTCTGAGAATTCCAGTGAAATTGGTTTTGAGTTGCCAAAGTTATGACCTGATGAAAATATTGATGTGTCTCGGGTATATCATTTGACAAATGCACAATGAAACCAATGATATACCTGAGATACATTGATATTTTCATCTTCTGAAGAGACAACTTAAACTCCCTCATAGATTTCCACCACCCATCCATTAAACTCTCTCTGGAACACTTCCACATTAGCATCAACTTCCTGGACAGCACAATCAGCTTCAGCAATAGTTTTTTGTATGATTCTATTTACAAGAAACCCACGGATCACCACACCTACCTTCATAGATCCAGTAACCACCCTAAACACGCCAAGAAATTTGTTATCTACAGTCCAGGCACTCCGATACGACGGAATATACTCTGAGGAAGCAGTCTGGGATATATAACTTAATATACTCAAAACCGCCTTTACCAAACAAGGACACTCCACCAGAGAAGTGAATCGCATCATGGAATGAGCCAACCAAAGACCCTGAAAGAACCAGATTCAATACAGAAGTAAAATCCCGCCTGACCACACTCTGCTAGGTGTCACCTACCACCCCCACACTGGCCCCCATATGGGGTATCAAACAACTACAACCCATACTCAATGGGCACTCCATCCTGAAAGAAATCTCTTCTGGCCTTCAAACCCAAGCTCATCATCAGAAGCAAGCTCCCCACAGACCAGGACACATCAACTCAAAGTGGCACCAGACCCTGCCAGAACAACAGATGCAAAACCTGCAGATGTATAGCTGTATCTCCATTGCTACAATGATCAGCACCCCCCACCCCACAGCACACCTTTCAAGATTTATGCATCCTACACATGCCTATCACAACACATGGTGTACCTCAACCAGTGCACTAAATGCTTCAGTAACAACTATGTGGATGAAACCAGACAGTCACTATGCTCTCAAATGAACTCACACAGTAAAATAAGACAAAAACACCCTGTCACCTGTGGATGAACACTTTTCACAAAGCGATCACTCAATATTTGATCTATCCGTTCTCCTCCTCAAAGAAAACCTGCGCAACACTTCCAAAAGACAAGCCTGGGAGTTTAAATTGCTAGACACTAAAAATCATGATCTTAATAAAGACACTGAATTTATGGCTTATTGCAACAATCTATAACCCACTAACCCCCCTTTTTTGTTCTATGACTACAAGGGTGTTTACAGGCCACTTCACCATGAATGGTCCCTTAGAATATACGCTAACTACTTATGCCAAACTGTCCATCTTGTATTTAGCTCTGACCAGACCTGAGGAAGAGCTCTGTTTAGCTTGAAAGTTTCTCTCTCTCATCGACAGAAGCTGGTCCCATAATACCTCACTCACCTTGTCTCTCTAATATCCTGGGACCAACGTGGCTACAACAACACTGAATACAATACTGAGAAATTTAGCAATTGTGCAGTAAATGAGGTAGGGCTGTAGAGATAAGGTAAAGCCTGCACCTTTTAATAGATGCAGGGAATTAGCTCAGTTCAGAGGACCTTGCAAAGTGTGGCAAAAACATTACAGTTCCATTTGGCCTAATATGTCCTAATGATGAGATTTTATTTAAGAGTCTTAAGAGACTATTGGATCGCATGGTTAACATTCAGGAAAGTTGGATGCATAACTTGTAACCCTATTTCCTTGTGACATTTGACAGATTTAATTATGTTGACTAACTGTCTCAAATTCTAAAGTTTTATGATATTGGATTTTAAGGTGTGCAGATCAGGTAAAGGCTCCATTTATGCCTTAAGACAGAATCTACTGTTGGAGGTTGTCTTTAGTGTAATTTTCACTGTACACATTATGTTATGGTTCTCAATCAAAGTGTTCTTAAGTGAATTGGCTTAAGATTCCTGATAGTAAGGAGAAAAAAGGTGGGGGTCTAGGTCAGGGAGTAAATATAAGTTAATAGATAATAGGATAAAGTATTGGCTGCCTTCCTACAAATAAAAGTAAGCTAAAATATTTTCTCTTAAAATATTTTAAACGTTGATAATACTGTTCAGTATTTAAACTGAAATGTGTAACTGGTATTGATTGAAACATATTTAAGAAACATTTCCAAGGATCTGTTGTAATTCTCCATTCTCACTCATATTAACTAAAATGTTAAAAATTTTGTTTCTTTCTAGGTAGATTCTGTGGCTGATAGTATTGCAAGTTTTCAGCTTGAGGAAAGAGAGCAACAGATGCAGCAACCTCGAATATCAAAAGCACAGAAAAGGCGGGTATGATACCAGTTTAAATATCAGGGGGTAGCCGTGTTAGTCTGTATCTACAAAAACAACAAGGAGTCTGGTGGCACCTTAAAGACTAACAGGTGTATTTGGGCATAAGCTTTCGTGAGTAAACACTGTCAACACTGGTTCTCCACTTGCGAAGTAACTCCCTGCTCTCCATGTGTCAGTATATAATGCCTGCATCTGTAACTTTCACTCTATGCATCTGAAGAAGTGAGGTTTTTACTCACGAAAGCTTATGCCCAAATACATCTGTTAGTCTTTAAGGTGCCACCAGACTCCTTGTTGTTTTTTTTACCAGTTTAAATGTTTTTCTGCAAAGAAGTGCGGGCATTTTCACACCAGCGTATGCGTTTACTAACACGTGGCTAGGCTCAACACCTGCTAGTTCCATTAAGTTTACTTAAATCCCTAAAGAAATGCAAACATCTTCCCAATGGGCTCTACCAAGTCTAACACATCTTGGTGGTAGAGGTGATTGGTAATTTTCTAACAAAAGTTTCATCAGAAAATGCTAATTCAACAAACCCAGCTTGGATTTGACAAACTTTAATTGAACCACAAGTTGGTTTCTTGGCAGGCTGCTGGGGGACCCCAGTATTCTAGGGTTTGTGATTTAAGGGCATCTCTGTCAGGGACCCCAGTGCATCCAGGGTCAGTGGTTCCAGGGCAGCTATGCCATGCCAGAGCTTCCAGGGTCCCTACATTGGAGCCAGGGGTCTGGAAACCCTGAGAACCATCAGGGCACCCAGTCTTACTACCATGGAGCTAGAAGCCTGGAAGCACTGCCTCTAGCCAATCTGGACTCTGGTCTGGTGCAGGGAACAAGGAAGCCCTGAGAGCTTCTACTTGAGCCCGGACACTCTGGGCTTCTCAGCTTCTGGTTCTGCAGTAGGGAGTCTGGAAGTCCTGGGAAATCCAGCTGACTCCTCCTCAGTGGGGTCCTGGGAGCTAGTTGGCAAGGGAGTCTAGAAGCCCAGGGTCTCTGGCCCTAGAGCAGTCTGCATGCTGGGGCTGGGAGCCTTGCCAGCTGTTGACTGAAATTAACATAATTCTTGTCAGTTTCAACCTGCCAGAGTCCCAGGGAACATACTCTATTTCAGAAACACCACATTTTGATGTTTCTGAAATAAAATTTTTCAGAATTTCTGGTTTGTGGGAAACTTTGAAAATTTTTGTTTTGTTCTGATTTGGAATGAAACTAAATATCAAAATTTCCCACAAACCAGAATTTCTGAGTTTTAGCCCACTCTAATTGGTAGGTTACTTGCATGATTTGATGTTAGAAATCTGTAGGGGTGCTACCTTGGTGCTTTAAGTGTTTTTTAAACAGCACTACTTCTGAGTTGACATCTGGACCTCTTTGGGTTGGCATTTCTGTACTCCTTGTTTAATTCGAACTCCTGAACCCACCGGCATGAGTGGGAAAATGTAGCAGCCTTATTAAAGAAATAAATACTACTTACCATTATAACTGTGGCTCTTTGAGGATGTCACCTCTGTGCATTCACCCTACCTGGAATTCTTCTGTCATTGGACTCTGGGGTTTAGCAGGAGAAACTTGAGGCACTCGGGCCTGTATGAGCCTCTTATAATCTCATGACATCCTGTGTTGTAAGAGGGAAGTTGCTTGGCAACAGTACGTATTGCTTTCCAGAAGGTTCTTAAAGCTGAGTAGTTCTGGGTAAAGGAAGTACCCCACAAGCATGAATATGCAGAGGCAACACTTGGGTAGCCAGTATATTATCTCAGCTGGAATTGGCCAGGACACTGAAGTTTATCCATCTTTTTCACACAAAAAATATTTTGAGATTTTTAAGGACTACAGATATTCAGAGCTTCCGTTTTATAACTCCTCCAAAAGATGAATGACTTAGGAGAGTGCTATCTACTAAATTGCCAATGCTTCTTTCTGCACTTTTTCTGAAGGTCTTCCATCAAAGTACTAACTTCTGAGTCCACTTATCTTGAGATCAGATGGTAAAATAAAAATCTTGGAAATACCACAAAATAAAAAAAGTCATCTAGTGAAACAAAGTGAAACAGGCAACGTGTCTCTCAGTATTTGCTCTACAAAATTCTTATGTTCCTGCAATTTAGCTTCATGAACTGATGCTTCACTATATCATAGCTTCAAGATAAACACATAGGCCATAATTTTCAAATGTATGCCTAAAATTAGGCACCTAAATAAACAAGAGATTAGCTGTCTTTGGATTTAGATACTTAACGTTAGGTACTAGCTTGGAAAATGTTAGTCTAACTTGCTAATTCTACTATACAAAGGTTATTCTTTCCTAAAGGGTGAATTTCAGTATATTTATTAGCTGGAAAGATACTGACCTTCCTTCGGTGGCACACTGGTAATGCACAGACCTAAATCTGAGCAACAAAATTCTGAATGTCATGGATCTGAGCAGCAAACCAAGAATTGCACAGACACTTGGGACCTCTTGTAAGCTTGAACATTATTTTTCCAATAACTTTCATATGAAATCGACATCCTCTTGTAGCATTCTTTATTGTGCTTCCCATTCAAGGAGAAGAAAGCTGCATTGGAGAAGGAAAGAGAAGAAAGGATAGCTGAAGCTGAGATAGAAAATTTAACAGGAGCCAGACATCTTGAAAGTCAAAGGCTTGCTCAGATATTGGCAGCAAGGCAGCTGGAGATTAAACAGATTCCATCAGATGGCCACTGCATGTACAGAGCTATTGAAGACCAGCTCAAGAATCAGCAAAACTCCTGGACTGTTGCAACCCTGAGAAGTCAAACTGCAGAGTATATGCAAAGTCATGTTGATGATTTCCTGCCGTTTCTAACAAATCCCAACACAGGAGACATGTATAGCCGAGGTAAGAATTATAGTTTAATAAATGGTTCTTAAAAAGTGTCTTTTTACAAATGTTACCAGTAGTTCTGGAGCTTATCAGTATTACAGTTGTAGCTGACTTGTGACCAGTTACAGCATGGTTGTCCCCCCATGACACTGTATGTCATGCAGTGTAGACAGGATCGTAATCTCCTCTGTAACTAAACAAATGTCTTGAAGATGTTTGTCTACACGCAGGAAAAGTAACTTGAGCCTGGTTATGTAACAGTTAATATCATCTATGATACAAAATGGAACCATGTTACATCTTGACCAGGTAACAATGGTGCGGTAATCATGTTCCATGAGTGAGCTGAAATTGTAATGTAGATAGGCCCTCTAACATAAGGATAATCTTGTTTACAGTTGAAATCCTGCAGGGATCAATGTTACTATTCTCTTTGCTGAATCTTGTTTTGGAAAAAAATATGCCTTTGATTAAGCTGTCCAGGAGACACACATTGTAAACTTGACTTTGGCATGAAATAATGAAAATTTAGTTGGACAATTGCTTTCAAGTCATCTATGCCTCAGTAGCAAAATAGCTCTTTCTTTAAAGATGCTCAGTGGTCCTGTTGATATCCTGTATCTAGAATAGGCATTTAGCAGAAGGGAGCCTTTAAGCATGTTTCAATAGCCCAAAAAATCACTCTTCAAAAGAATTTTCAATAAAAGCTTAAACTTCCATGGAACCATGATATAGAAAAGTGTTGTATGTTTTGCTGTTCCTGTTAACATGGCAGTTAGAGAGTCCGGAGTCAAGTGTTGTTCACATAGTTACCACGTTCCGTAGAGCTGAGTATTAGTACAGTATTGTGAAAGTTAGCTAGTCTGCATGTTCGCCTCTTGTGATGCTAGCATCCTCTCATTCCCTGCCTCTTCATATTAGCTCCCGGAGAGAGACAACGTTATAGGTACTGCTGCAGTGTTATTAGCAGCACGGTAGCACTTCTGGCTGGCTCTATCTTGTCTTAGGCTAAACTTCCTTTCTTAAATTTAAATTACCTTTCTATTTTATTGGTAGGTTTCTTTTTTGTGTATCAAAATAGATAAACCTTCAGTTTGCCTCATAAATCTTTAACCATGATAGCCTTTTTGAAATCCAAACTGATTTTCTTTAATTGTTGAGAAGGGTGGTTTCTCCAAGAAAATGCTTTTTGTCTTGCAGTGTATAATTTTGTTCAGTTTATTCTTCACCCAGAACATATTTAATAGTGTTTTTTATGAAGAGTTCAGCTAATTTTACACTTTTAATTCCTTTCATTTATAAGAGCACAGATCTTACTTGCAATCCCCAATCTTACTTGCCTTAAAACTGTCTTCTGGAGACATGCATAGAAGGGAATGTTCTCTGGATTCTAAATATTTCAGTTTACTGAGAAATAAACAACCCAGTCAGTTTGGAGAAAAACATAGTAGAACTGCAGCTAGTTACAGGACCTGAAAATTATCTGACATCTATCTTGCACAAGAGCCAAGCCTAGTAATTAGATAGAAAGATATTTCCACTGCATGCTGTCTCCCAAAGCTATGACTCCTGCAGTTTAAAGCTATTGTGTACCACTTATTGGGTACGGTATTTAATAAGATCATATTGTCCATAAAATTTATTCAAGAAATGCTTAAAATATAACTTGCTGTTTCCTGTATTCTTACTACACTATCTTTCCTGTCTTTGCTCTCCTTTTTCCTCTTTTCTTTTCAACAAGAGAACATACTATACTTCTTCCTTTGTCGTAGATGTTTGTTTCCAATTTGTTTTCTCTTTCCCTGCACTTAAATATTCTTATTCCCCTACATTATGTTCTACTTTTACAAGCCAACATTTATTTTTAATTTATCTCATCAATATCTTTCCCACCCACATCCAGGAAAGAGATTTACTGAGAGGATTACTCTTTTTTCTCCTGCAGGGGAGTTTGAAAAGTACTGTGATGATATAGTCAACACAGCTGCCTGGGGTGGTCAGCTGGAAGTAAGTATGGCACTGTTTGTTTATTTTTGTTGATGAAACTCTGAAGAGGTTGAAAATTAATGGATTTTTAGATACAAATTCTTAGAAATGCCCCTTCTCCACTTCAAAGAAGGGGCTTTTCTGTAATAGAAAAATTTCTGGAGACCTAATCAAGCACAGTTGTAAAGAAATATAATAACAATACCTACTCTTATATAGCGTGTTTCATCAGTATATCTCAAAGCACTTTACAGAGAAAGTAAGTAGGTATCATTATTCCCATTTTTAACCTCTTGACAAACTTTACATTGTGGACAAATATTTTCTCAGAGGATTACCAGTTTTGTCTGTGTCTGTATTGCTTACAGCAGCTTAAGTCTTTAAAACTTATAGAACAGGGGTTTCTAATGTGATGGTTGACAACATGGAGGGAGAGAATAAAAAATAGAGACAGAAAGTTGGTTTTATTTTCTTTGTTTAAACAGGGTCAACATATTTCACAGCACAGCAAGCTATCATACAGCAAAGTGTAATTAGAGAGTGAGATTTATAATTAAAGCTGAAATAAAAAACTTTTTAGCACTTATGCTCTGTTTTTGCATTTCATTCCGTTTCAGCATTGAAAATAGACTAGTTGCTCTCTCGAGTTCTTGTGAACTAGCACCGTGCTGCATTGCTTTTATCAACAGAGCAAGAGATGGTTCATAGAAACTTTTTATAGGAATTTAAAAACTAACCTCAGGAAGATTTTGTAAAATCTCACTTCTAAAAAAACCCCTAAATTTCAGGCCTAAACTGACCTAATGGTATGTGTGTTAGAACTAAGTATTTTTCATGGTATTTAATTATACTTCTCAGCATATTGTTTTCCTGTCTTAAAGCTAAGGGCTCTATCACACATTTTGCAAAAACCAATTGAAGTAGTACAAATGGATTCTCCTCCCATTATTGTTGGTGAAGAATATTCAAGCAAACCATTAATACTAGTGTAAGTAGATATTTTTATTCCTATTTTTAATCATGTTTTTCCCACAGGAGAGTATTTAAGAACTGATAGTAAGTGATTGCAATACTTTATCTAGCTTGTCTGACTAGAGAATGTTACAGAACGAGTTGGCTTGAAAATGCAAAATAGCCATCAATAAATCAGGTTAGGAAACTAAAGAAGCTCATTCTCAGTGTTCGCTCTAATTTTTTACATCCATGTGCAGAATGAGTTTTGTTATGTGTACCAATATGGAGGTGATGTGTGACACATGACCTTCATATTGGTGTACATGACAAAATTCATGTGGTGGGGGTGGGGCTGAGGGATTCGGAGTGTGGGAGGGGGCTCAGGGCTGGGGCAGAGGGTTGGGGTGCGGGGGCGGTGAGGGCTCTGGGGTGGGGCTGGGGATGAGGGGTTTGGAGTGTGGCGGGGGGCTCAGGGCTGGGGCAGAGGGTTGGGATGTGGGAGGTGCAGGCTCTGGGGTGGGGCCGGGGATGACAGGTTTGGGGTGCAGGCTGCCCTGGGGCTGCAGTGGGGAAAGAGGTCTCCCTCCCCCCTCCCCCCCCCCAGTCCTCTTTCGCCGCAGCAGCTCGGGGCCGGGGGAGAGGCGCCTCTCCCTGGCCGCGGCAGCTCTGGCGGGCCTGGGCTGGGCTCAGCCAAGGAAGGGGCTCCTCTCCCCTGGCCGCAGCAAGTCCAGGGCAGGTCCATGCTGGGGCCGGCGGAGAGGGGCGCCTCTCCCCCACCCGTGGCAGGTCCATGCTGGGGCTGGCGGGGAGGGGCTCCTCTCCCCGCCGCAGCCCTGAGCCCCTGTGCAGGGCTTAATAGGCGGCTGGGCAGCTTAGAGGGAACTTAGACATCCGTCACTTTTCTGTCAGTTGACTGATTCGTTAGCAGCCTTCAGTTATTCAACAAAAGCTATTTTATTCACAATTATAAATGGATTTAACGTATAATTTTATATTGTGGGGAAATAGAGCAGGGTGGCCTTCTTTCCGATAACCAAGATCCTGGGCCTGAAGACCCTGAAACATCTCCCCTAGAAATCTGCCATACTGAGGACTTTCGTGGGTAATGGGGTAGGCCTAAAAGCCTGAACCAAAAATCAGTTTGTGAGGCTATGCCCAGTCAAAAGTAGCAACAGAGGAGGGAATGAAAGAATAAATCCCCCCCCCCCCCCCCCAGCAGCACTGGTGAAATATGTTCATGGCTAATGAAATATAATAACCGCTTGTGTGAAGCAATAGGTAACTTTAGCTAAATGCAAACTGACTCATGCAATTTCTCCTTTGCATGATCTATGACCTATTCCGTGATTCCAGCTATCTGCAAACTAGCCCCCCCCTTAAGCCTTTGCTGAAATCCCCCGGAAAATGACATAGTTCAAGTCTTAAGAAATGTACCAAAACTAGGGCCGAGTACCACCCCTGCGGAAACCACCAAGCGCCCTTCTACCCAAACAAACACCCACTCCTCGGAAATTAGGTCAGAGGGTAGGGAGGGGGGTGAGAGGACTGACCCCAACCCCAACACCCTAGCTCGTGATCACCCCAAACCCAGCCTGTGATTTGCCCCCGAGCTCGTGTTCATCCCATGCCCAGCTTATAATTGGTCCCCAATTTCTTAACTCATGACGTATTGTTTGTACCCTGCTTGTGGTTTAATGGAATAAAAACAGCTTGTAAGCTGTCGCTGGGTGTGTTGGTCTCCGGACCACACCCCAGTGCGCACTGGTTTGTATGTCAATAAACTGGCCTCAGGCTATGAGTCTTTGAACTAAAATGACTGCGTGGGGGTCTTTGACCACGACAATTTAAAAGCTCCATTAATGATGTGTAGGTTTTATCATTATTAGCAAAACTAAAGAAACACTCCTTTCTCATGAAAACATGCAGTCAAACTTCCATGGTTTCCAGGATAATACATTTTTCATGCTGTCTTGAACTTTAATTGAATGTCTTTAAACTATCTGAGAGTAGAAAGTAGGTATATTTATACATATGTATATTATATATGTTTTAATTTTAGTTAAATATTTTTTAAATTGCTTTTTTGTTTTGTTTTTAGGTATATGAGACACGCATATGGATTAGGAGAGCATTATAATTCTGTAAAACTGCTCACAGACACTGCTACAGAAAATGGTAGCTAGTATACAAGTCATAAGTCCACATGGATAATGGGTGCCGCTTGACACTTTGGTCTCTTCATCTGTGGAGGGTTCCCAAGAAGACTGGAAAACAAAAGTAATGGGAAGGAACTTCTAAGAAAGACAAAAGATTTGGTTACATATCAGAAGTAGCAGTTTAAAACAATACCTAGACTGCTGATTTAGATCATGTTTTAGAAAATATTCTCTAAAATGCTGGCTGTGTAAGCCATTGTAACTTGCATAGTTTGAGTATTTTGGTTTACATAATACTCTGCCACAGTGAAAAGATCAATAGTATATGTTTCAGGTAGCCTGTGTTTTTTTTTTTCCCCCTGCTTCTGTGCATTTCTACTGAAGAGTTGATGTGATTTGCAGGCTCTTATTAGGTCATTTCAAGTAGATTATGGTGATCATGGAGATTTTATTAAGGCATTTAAATGACTGTTGAATAATATTCTGGACTGGAGTGACCGTCAAGATACTGCTTTAATAGTCCCAACAGGGCATAGCTAAAACATATTTAAACAATAGTAAGGACCCTCCTAATACTTTAGTTACATAAGAGCCAGAGGCAAAGCCAGTGATGCTGAATATCATACCCTTATCTGACTCAAAAGGTCGCAAACCTAACTTCTGCTTTTATGGATTCTCCTCTTAATTTTTTAATCGGGTTTTGAAAACTGTCTTGTCTTCTGCTTATGGCCATAGATGACAGAACATGGGTGAGAATTGATAATGGCACTGCTGGTCCACATAGTCCCGCCTGTAGAACAGGGGACATTCAACTTTTCGTTCTTTTGTAATTTATTTTTCTTTACAATAGTTGTCATTTCAGATGAAGACTTAGTGAACTAGTCCAAACATACTGTTTATAGTGCTTCCATTCCATCAGATCTGCAGTTTGGAATGCAGTTTACAATACTCGGGTGTGGTCTGTACTTAAAATTTAGGTCAATGTACCTACGGTGCTCAGCAGTGTGAACAATCCACACTCCTGAGCACCGTAGCCATCCCGACCTGATCCCTGGTGTAGATGTAGCTAGATCGCTGGAAGAATGCTTCCATCAACCTACTTACTATCATTCGGGGAGATGGTTTTTCCTACAGCAATGGAAAAAACCCTGTCGTTGTAGGTTATGTCTATGTTATGGGGTTGTACCGGCAAAACTTCGGCACTGTAGTTACGCCAATATAGTCCCTGTAGTGTAGACATTGCCTTATACAGCCAGTTGCAAACAGTTATAAAAATTGTTGTCACTTAATTCTTGTAAGTAACTTTAAAGATGACCTGCAAAGAAATTTGGATTTGTGTTGTCTGCTTTGCTTCTTTATGACATACAGAGAAGACTCGAAACATATAAGGAAAGCCTGCTAATACCAGGAAATTATTTTTTATATAGACTGTTTAAAACTTTTTTACACTGTTTTTTTTTAACTGCCTGAATAAACAATTTGGGAGAAAAGCAGTTGTTAAAGATGCAATAGTGCTGCCCCTCAGCTGAGGGCTGAGAGAGTTTATAGTCCACATCCAAAACATCCGAGTCATACAGTAAAACCAGAAAACAAATTGACATTCCTGGTACTTCTTCATGCCTTTTTTATATATCATATAAAAGTAAGACACAAAACCAACTATTTTTCTTCTGTAGGTCATTTAATGAAAGCACTTTGTGGTCTTGCTGAAAGATGCAAATGAGGACTTTACAAATGCCATATTTACTTGTTTTATAGGTAGTCTTCCCACATAAAGAATGTTTGATTATGAATTTCACAGCATGGAGCCTGCCAGGCAAAACAAGTGTTAACCAAATATAACATCGTTTGGCAATCTTTATTCGTTTGGTATTCATTGTAACAACTGGATGAACCCAATTGATGTCTTGATTGCTGGAGTCAGACTTTTTTTGCAATGCCTGTTACCAGAAAGGGATTCATTAGTGAGAGAGAATTAATATAGAAATCTTCTTTAATGCCATAAAGATTTTCACCATAATACAATAATATATTGTTTTTAGTGTTACCTAAAATTGATGTATTAGGCAGTGTACATGCTGATTTATGTAGCTGAATGGTGAATAATTGTCAGTTAATTGAGGTTTCATCAGAATTTATTCCTGGGTCACTAATTGAAAGGGGAAAAAGATGATATTGGAATTCTGGAATATGTCTGTATCCAACAATTTGTCCAATTTAAGATGTTTTCAACTTGTACAAAGCAAAAGAATATTTAATGATAGTGAGCAAAGGACCTTTGCTCATGCTGTATGGGCCATGCCAAAAAAAAAAATTAAAAAAAAATAAAATGTATGGAAACTTCCATTGCTTTAACCTGCTTGAATTAAGAAGTTAGAAACTTATTTGTGTTTATTGAATTGGATAAGATTTCCACTTATCAGTTTGTCCTGAAATAGATTATCTATCACAGAATTTCTCTGCGGTACTTCCTGTTCCCTCTGAAACTAGTGAACTTAATGATGTTCACTTTTGTCATAATCCTACAACAGCATCATGTCTTAGTCAACCACAAGTTCCATTCAAGAAGACAACTCTCTATTAAAGAAATAGAGATCCAAAAGCTCATTTTCTCCTGTTTTTAAATCAATGTTATCTCTTAGTGTCACCAGTTGTACTTGCCATGGCTTTTTTCGGTAGCATCCACTCCAGCGTATTATAGAATTTTCCCATCTTAAGTGAAATGTGGCCAGCTAGATACTACAAAAGCTCCGTTTCATTTTGTATTTTAACTTTTTGCTGCATATTGAAGCATGGCTTACATGATTTCCATTGACGCTTCTAAAATTATAGATCTGCTTTGAAGTCTTTCTTGCTTTTCAATTCACATTTTTAATTTCTCAATTTTATCCCATTATTATAGTTATGTCCCTTGTGCCACAAAATATTCCACCACTTTCTGATTGGTGTCTCATCCTTCAAATACTGTAGAAAGTTATGTTTAGAACCCTGAGCGGGTACGCAATTTACATCCACATCTGATCCATGATTCCCAAAAATGGTCTGCGGATATCCGTGGATTTGCAGGGCTCTAATCATGTCCCCTTTTTGCCATGTTTAGACAAGCTGTAAACATTCAGCTGTTTTTCGCATAAATTGGGGCTTTTAGATTATTCCTGTTTTTTCCAGGCAAACACTTTTTTGCTTTTGATAAAGTTACAGAATTAGTGGCTAAAGGGGTTGCCATACATGTGAACTTTAGTGAAGCATTTCAATGAAACATTATATCAGACTTTCCCAGAATTAGTTCAGGCTGACTTGGGTAGGAGCATTCACATGTGTTGAAAACTGGCTACAGGATTATAAAACTGCAGTGGGGAGAGATGGTCAATGGGATACTAAACATTAATCTCTTTATTACAGGTATTATCACTGAAAAACAGAGTGAACAGAATACACTGCTCTACAGCCAAAATGCTTCTGAAATAAATGTAGTCAAACTTTACTAATTCTGGGTCACTGAGAACGAAAATGATGCTTAAAATTGTTGATTGGCTCTAGTTTTCAAGATATGCTATTGGGTCAGTATATACGACCCTTGACTTGGGAATGGCGGAGGATAAGTGAGTTATAAAGGGAAGGGATCTCAATTTAAACCAGAAATGACTAAAATACATCTTTGACGGGATCTATGAATAAATCTATGACTGGGTTTGGACAGTACTTGCTTTTTAGGCAAAACAATGAATGATGCAATCTGAAGCTGGTATTGCATCATACATGATATGAATTGCATCATGTTATTCCTAGAAGTCATGGATGATGCAATCATAATGAAGCTTACATCACTCTGCTGAACAAACTGCCCTATATCAGCTCTAGAAATCATACAGTGTCATGCTCTCTTATTTGTCAGTGTTTGATTTTGCAAAGGGACACATTTCTCTTTAGCCAAAGTGAGCAGAGATGCCTCGTACTTGTATGAACAGTGCAGATAACTTCTGCTATGTTTGTGGTGACGTGACTTTTGCATCACAAAAGTGCAGTATAACCACTATGGTTAAGAAAGCCTATCACCTTTATTTTGGCTGCAAAATTGGAGATCAGGACAAGAGGTGGGCCCCACACATATGCTGCAACACTTGTGCAACAAATCTTCGCCAGTGGTTGAACAGGAAAAGGAAATCTATGCCTTTTGCAGTGCCAATGATTTGGAGAGAGCCAACAGATCATACCAGCAATTGTTACTTCTGCATGGTGCCTCCAGTTGGGAAAGGTGTGTCAAAGAAGAAAAACTGGACTGTGCATTATCCAAACATTCCATCAGCTATACGCCCAGTACCCCACGGAGAAGGACTTCCAGTTCCTGATGCACCAGAATCATTCTCACTTGAGTCAGAAGAGGAAGAGGATGAAACTTCTGGTCCTGAACCATCAATGTCACAGGACCCACATTTTCTCCCATCCTCCTCCTCTGAACCACACCTCATAACACAAGGTGAACTGAATGACCTTGTCAGGGATTTGGAACTACCCAAGAGTAAGGCAGAGCTGTTGGGCTCCAGACTACAGCAGTGGAATCTCCTGGCAGGTGATGTTCGGGTTTCCATGTTCCATGAACGTCAAAAGGATCTTGTCCCATTCTTCTTCATGGAAGGTGATCTTGTAGCCTGCAACAACATCGATGGTGTGATGGCAGCCCTCAACATCGTTCACGATCCAGATGAGTGGAGACTGTTCATTGATTCATCGAAGACGAGTCTTAAAGCTGTTTTATTGCAGAATGGCAATGTTTTGCCATCAATTCCAGTTGGTCATGCAGTCCATATGAAGGAAACCTATGACAACATGAAACAACTTTTGAGGTGCATAAACTATGACCAACGTCATTGGCAGCTTTGTGGCAATTTGAAGGTTGTTGCTCTCTTGCTTGGTCTGCAGACTGGATACACAAAGTACTGCTGTTTTCTCTGTGAATGGGATAGTCGTGCAAGAGATTCCCACTACATCAAGAAAGATTGGCCACTCCGACAGTCATTGGAGCCTGGGAGGAAAAGTGTTCAGCATCCACCACTTGTTGAATCAAGGAAGATTTTGTTACCACCCTTACACATCAAGCTGGGTCTGATGAAGAACTTTGTCAAGGCCATTGACAAAACACAAGCAGCTTTCAAGTACCTCCGTGGAAAATTTCCAAGGTTAAGTGAAGCTAAGATAAAGGAAGGTGTCTTTGTTGGTCCTCAGATTCATGAACTTTTTCGAGATGATGCATTTGACCATGCACTGCGTGGCAAGGAAAAGACGGCACGGAAAGCCTTCCAGTTAGTGGTAATAAATTTTCTCGGAAACAACAAGGCAGACAACTACAGGTTGTTGGTGGAAAACCTCCTCAAGGCATACAAAAGCCTTGGTTGCAACATGTCACTAAAGATACATTTTTTGCACTCTCATCTAGATTTTTTTCCATCGAACTGCGGAGCAGTGAGCGACGAGCACGGCGAGCGATTTCACCAGGACATTGCAACAATGGAGAAATGCTATCAGGGCAAATGGAGCCCATCAATGCTTGCAGACTATTGCTGGACAGTGACAAGAGATGCTCCATTTAATGAATATAAGAGACAAGCCAAGAAGCGCTGAGCAGACACTGAATAGGACTAAACTATGTACATAATAGTTTTTTGTCTTTTGTTTCATAATACATTTTATTTATATAACCCTTTTGCTGATTTTTAAAGTGTTACATAAACAGGACAGGTGAAATATTATCATGTAAAGCAACCATAAACACATGAAAAGACCTAGGTTTACAATTTATGATTAAAACTCTACTATCTACACACTATACATAGACATAAAATGTAAAAACTTAAATATCTTAGAAACAGTAGCCAATCAGTTGTTTTAATTGTCATATTTGAATTCAGCACATCAAAATACATAATAAATAGCACATTTTATCTCTGAAGCAGACGACTTCTCAAAAATTGTAGACCAGTGTTAATGAAATTCACAGTCAGTTCATCAAACAAGGCATTTCAATGATGTCTGGCTCCAAACCTCCTCTTGCTACATTGTTGGCATGTTACCAATGCCCTGTGTTTCCTATTGCTGTTCATCTTTATTACTTGATGCAAATAGGGTGACTTGACTACTGGTATGCAAAATGCTCTGGTCATTACAGCCATGTTCTCTCTTTACATCATATACTTTAAGAGGGCAGATCAAATATGAACTTTGGGTTTGTAAAGTTCTTAACCGGGGCATAGGCCTTGTGTTATGTTTGAGAGCGCTCTGCTGAGATTAGGGCCCAATTGTCCTAGACCAGGGGTTCTCAAACTGGGGGTCGGGACCCCTCAGGGGGTTGTGAGGTTATTACATTAGGGGTCGCGAGCTGTCAACCTCCACCCCACGCCCGGTTTTGCCTCCAGCATTTATAATGGGTTAAATATATTTAAAAGTTTTTAATTTATAAGGGGGGTCGCATTCAGAGGCTTTCTGTGTGAAAGGAGTCACCAGTAAAAAAGTTTGAGAGCCACTGTCCTAGATGCTGCACAACCAGGATCTGCCTGAAGAGTTTGTAGTCTGTATAGCAGAGTCACAATGGGTGAGAGGGGGAACATGGGTCTGAGTGGGGGAATGTCTGTGCTATAATTTTTAGCCTTGTAGCATGAGCTTGATTCAGTTTACCTGGACTCTTAAACTTGCTGCTGTGGTCTTCCCCCTCCCCCCATTGTAGACATACCCTGAGACAGACTGATGCACATGTGTGGCTGTTGATGCCCAAGATTTTAGCTGATGCAGTTGCTCTCTGCTTTGCTTCTCCCAATGGGAGTGTGGGAGAGGCGGGGTTGGCCAAAGGCTCAGCAGCTAATGGCAGGATGGGGGTAGATTTGAAGTGCAGAGCTGAGATGGCACAGTCTTGCTAGCATGAGATGGAGGCAGAGGGGGTGGGTGGTAGTTGGTATGTCAAGGTCATGCCCCATTTCCCACAGGCTGTGGCTGCAGCAGGGAGCAAGGAACAGCCCCTTTCACCCCAGGACTCTGCAGCAGCGAGGGTTTGGGGATCAGGCAGTGGGTTCATGCATATTCTCCCCCAACCTATGGGTGCAGTGGGAGAGTATTGCAGAGGGGGTAATGTGCCTGCTCCTCTCCTGGGACTCGGTGCAGAAGGGAGATGGTGGGCCTGCATGGTTCTGTTCTACAAACCACCTGCTGAGAGCAAACATCTTGTCTCTGCTTTCCCAGGTGGTGTTGCAGCCCTACTTCCACAAATGCAAGCTTATCATAGCCCTGCTGGGTGGGACCTCACCTCTGCTCTCCTTGCTAAGTGTTCTGTGGAGTACAAGGCATGGAGGAATGGTGGGGGGAGGGGGGGCAGGGAGACTGAATTAGGTATTAGTGAGGGGAAGGGATGGCAGAAGACATGCTAAACCTGAAAAAAAAAAATGCAGAAATTGGCCTTGTTTTTGGCTTAATTGGCTTGAGAGTTGCTTGTTGGCTAGTTTTTGGCTTGTAGCTTGTTGCTTCTTTTTTTGATCGGCTTGCGGCAAGCGGGGGGGGGGGGGGGGGGCAAGCAGGGGCAAGGGAGGGGAGAGAGAGGGGTGCACAGCGGGCCCACCACAGTCCCAGACTGCATGCCGGGGGGATCTAGTCACATAGAGTGTTGGGGTTCTTAGGGATTGGCTTGTTCTGGTCTTGTTTTGAAATGGGATTAGCTTGATTTTTGACTTATTGTGAAAGTCGGGGTGCTTATTTACCACGTGAAAGTTGACAACTGTGGATGGCAGTAGAGGTATTGGAGGGCAGTGGGGATGTCATGGGACTGGAGGGGGTGAGGTTTGCATTTGGGAATATTGGGGAAAATTACAGTAATTTGAAAACATTGGTCAGTATGGCTTTAAATGTCCAGGTTGGCATGTGCACTTCACTTACTGTCTCAGCATGTCTCTTCTGCTTAACTTGTCATTAAGGTAACTCCATACAGCACCAGACCACCCTGTCACAGCTGCGTATCCCTCACCTTCCCCTTAACACCGCAACTCCTCACACTATCTTCAGTAGTGGCCAGCGTAGCTAGTACTGCATGCTGAGATGCTGTTCCAGTGTTTGGTGTGCTTAGGTGTGGTAGAGGGCACTGACTACCAGGCTCTGCTGCTCTCCCAGATGCACCCTTTTCCTTTGGGAGGTGGGGGCTCCTCCCGAGCCCCCCGGCCACATGCCATAGCATTGCACTGTGGCTGTTTCCATGGCCATGTGAGGGGTCTCCAACGTCTTGGGCGGGGCTGGGTCCTGTCACTGTCTGCATGGTGAGGGGGTCCCTGCCCTGCATAGTTACAAACCGCTGTTGGCACAGTTTGCTAGTGGTAGCAATTACTGACACCCAGGTGTTCTCTTTTGCTGGCCTGTCATAACTTGCAGCCTCTCCCTTTCCCCATTCTCTAGTCCAGGGATAGCAAGTTGTGATGACTGGGGTTTTCCCCTCACAATATGGTACCTCTCACCTTTCCCCATCTCCTGGTCCAGGGATGGTAAGTGGTGATAGATGGGGATTTATCTGTCACAATTCTATCATCTTTCCCAATCCTCTGGTCCAGGGGTAACAAACTGTGACGGATGGGGAGCCATCTCACCACAATTTGCTACCGTTGTGAAATCTCTCTCAAATTTGGACACACATAACGGTATTTTTGTAATTTGGAAAAACTTTCTACAGAGTTAAACCTCAGACCTATTGTATGTAAAGCCCTGAATGAAAGTGTTATTTCTTTTAGTCTCTTTCCATTGTATATTAGGCCATTCAGTTTCTATAATAAACATTTAATGCACACAAGTGAAAATAATATAAAACTTGAGTCTAAAAGTCCACTCAGTCCTACTTCTTGTTCAGTTAATCGCTCAGACAATCAAGTTTGATTACCTTTTTAGGAGATAATGCTGCCTGCTTCTTGTTTACAATGTCACCTGAAAGTGAGAACAGGCATTTGCATGGCACTGTTGTAGTTGGCGTCACAAGATATTTACGTGCCAGATGCAGTAAAGATTCATATATCCCTTCATGCTTTGCCCACCATTCTAGAGGACACGTTTCCATGTGGATGATGGGTTATGTTTGATAACAATCCAAAGCAGTGCAGACTGACACATGTTCATTTTCATCATCTGAGTCAGATGACACCAACAGAAGGTTGATTTTCTTTTTTGGTGGTTCAGGTTCTGTAGTTTCCACATTGGACTGGTGCTCTTTTAAGACTTCTGAAAACAGGCTCTACACCTCATCTTTCTCAGATTTTGGAAGGCACTTAAGATTCTTAAACCTTGGGTCGATTGTCGTAGCTATTTTTAGAAATCTCACATTGGTACTTTCTTTGCATTTTGTCAAATCTGTAGTGAAAGTGTTCTTAAATCGAACAACATGTGCTGGGTCGTCATCCAAAACTGCCATAACACAAAGTATATGGTAGAATGCACTGAAAACAGAGCAGGAGACATACAATTCTCCCTCAAGGAGTTCAGTCACAAATTTAATTAATGCATTTTTTTAATGAGTCATCGGCATGGAAGCATGTCCTATGGAACGGTGGCCAAAGCATGAAGGGGCATACAAATGTTTAGCAGACCTGGCATGTAAATACCTAGCAATGCCAGCTACAACAGTGCCATGCAAACACCTGTTGTTATTTTCAGGTGACATTGTAAATAAGCAGGCAGTATTATTTCCCGTAAATGTAAACAAACTTGTTTTAGTGATTGTCTGAACAAGAAGTAAGACTGTGTGGATTTGTTGGGTCTAAAGTTTTACATTGTTTTGATTTTGAGTACAGTTATGTAACAAAAAAATCTACATTTGTAAATTGCACTTTCACGATAGCGATTGCACTCCAGTACTTGTATGAGGTGAATTGAAAAATACTATTTTATCATTTTTACAGTGCAAATATTTGTAATAAAAAATAATATAAAGTGAGCACTATACACTTTGTATTCTGTTGTAAATTGAAATCAAATATTTGAAAAAGTAGAAAAACATCCCAAATATTTAATACATTTTAATTGCTATTCTATTTTTTGACAGTGCAATTAAAACTGCGATTAATTTTTTGTGTTAATCGCGTGAGTTAACTGCGATTAATCGACAGCCCTATTTTCAACACTAAATCTGTACTTTGGCGCGTGCACACACACGCTTATTGCCCTCTGATTTTATTTCAGAAACATTGTCTCAGATCTTTTCCTGAATGCTGAAATGCAAGAGTTTAACCTCTCTCTATTTTTTACCTCAGAATAGCTCTTGCACCTTAGGCCTGGTCCACACTAACCCCCCACTTCGGACTAAGGTATGCAAATTCAGCTACGTTAATAACGTAGCTGAATTCGAAGTACCTTAGTCCGAACTTACCGCGGGTCCAGACGCTGCAGGCAGGCTCCCCCGTCGATGCTGCGTACTCCTCTCGCTGAGCTGGAGTACCGGCGTCGACGGTAAGCACTTCCGGGATCGATCCGGGATCGATTTATCGCGTCTAGACAAGACGCGATAAATCGATCCCAGAAGATCGATCGCTTACATCCGGACCAGGAAGTAAGTATAGACGTACCCTTAGTTACCCTGCGGTTTAAAAAAAAAATCACCTTTCTAAGCTGTGAGGAAAAGCCCTAAAGGATAGATTCATAAAGGGACTTGGGCATTGTGATACTGAGCATCACAATGCCTTTTAGCTGCCTAGAAAGTCATAGGAACATCACTGTGATCCACAAAGCCTGGATTAGGTGCCTAGGCTCCCTGTACAATGAATAGAGAGAGAAAAGTACTTTAGAATCTGATCCACAAAAGCCTGCATGCTCAGCGGGGAATTGCCTCAACTAATCAATGGGAGATGCCACCTAGAGTGGTGTCTTCTAAGTCATGTCCCTTCTCAGAGTTCAGTGCCTAAATATCCACTGCAGTTAGGTGCCTAGCTCTCACGGCTGGCTTTAGGCCGATTCCCCTGAATCGGGCCTCACGCCTAAGAGGGCCCCGCGCCCAGTGGTGAGCTGGAGCCAGTTCCCAAGCTCTGGCAGCTGTCCGCCCCACCCCCGGCCCCAGCTCACCTCCCCCTCCTCCCCTGAACGCTCCGCCCCCCTTCTCCTTCCCTTCCCCTGCTTCCTGTGAATCAGATGTTCGCGTGGGAAGCCTGGAAACAAGCAGCAGCAGGTAAGCTGGGGCGGGGAGGTGCGAGGAGGGCTCCAGGGAGGTGCGGCGCGGCTCAGTCCGGCTCCGGCCCCGGCCACGCGGCTCCGGCCCCGGCGCAGCTCCGGCGGGGGTAAGCAGCATGGTAAGAGGCCGGGGGTGGGTTGGATAAGGCAGGGGCAGGGAGTCCCGGGGACAGGGAGCAGGTGGGGGGAGGGGGGTTGGATCGGGCAGAGGTTCTGTGGGGGCGGTCAGGGGACGGGGAACGGGGGGGGGGGGGTTGGGTAGGCGTGGGAGTTCCGGGGGTCTGTCGGGGTGGTGGTGGATGGGGTCAGGGCAGTCAGGGGACAGGGAGCAGGGTGAGTTGGGTAGGGGGTGGGGTCCTGGGGGGGCAGTTAGGGCGGGGGGTCTCGGGAAGGAGTGGTCAGGGGACAAGGAGCGGGCGGGGGGGTTGATGGGTTGCGGTTTCTGAGGGAGACAGTCGGGGGCAGGACATTGGTGGGGGTTGGATGGGGGGGGATGTACTCACCAGGCGGTTCCCTACCGGGTCTTCGGCGGCGGGTCCCTCAGTGCCGCGGAAGACCCGGAGCGAAGACCCGGAGTGCCGTCGGGTGAGTCATCCCTGCCGAGGCCCCGTCGAATCGGGCCCCGCACTTCAATGGTGAGCTGGAGCCGGTTCCCACTGGTTCGTGGGAACCGGTTGTTAAATTTAGAAGCCTTTTCAGAACTGGTTGTCCCGGCTTTTAAATTTAACAAAAGCTCCCTGCCCTGTCCCCGGCCCCAGCTCACCTCGCTCCGCCTCCTCCCCTCATGCTCCCCCACAGCTTCTCCTCCCCCTCCCCTGCTTCCCGCGAATCAGCTGTTTGTGGGAAGCAGCGGCTTCCTGCAGGTGAGCTGGGGTGTGAGGGGGGGCGCGAGGAGGGCTCCAGGCGCCGCCCGGCCCGGCTCCGGCCGGGCGGCGCTGCCCGGCTCTGGCCCTGCCCCGGCCCCGGGGCCTGACCTTGGCCCCGGCCCAGCTCCGGGCGGCACGGCTCCGGCCCGGGCCCCGACACCGGCCGCGCAGCACGGCTCCAGGCCGGGCCCGACCCCGGGACCCGGCCTCAGCCCCGGCCCAGCTTGGGGCAGCGTGGCTCCGGCCCGGCCCCAGCGGGGGTAAGTAGCATGGTAAGAGGCCGGGCCGGGGGGGTTGGATAAGGTGGGGACGGGGAGCGGGGGGGGGGTTGGATGGGGCAGAGGTTCTTGGGGGGGCGGTCAGGGGATGGGGAAGGGGGGTGGGTAGGCGCCGCGTGGGAGTTCCAGGGGTCTGTCAGGGTGGTGGTGGATGGGTCGGGGCAGTCAGGGGACAGGGAGCGGGGCGAGTTGGGTAGGGGGTGGGGTCCTGGGGAGCAGTTAGGGTTGGGGGTCTCGGGAAGGAGTGGTTAGGGGACAAGGAGCGGGGGGGGTTATGGGTTGCGGTTTCTGAGGGGGGCAGTTGGGGGCAGGACATGGGTGGGGGTCGGATTGGGGGGGGTGTACTCACCGGGCGGTTCCCTACCGGGTCTTCGGCGGCAGGTCCTTCACCCGCCGGAGCCATGCCGCCGAAGACCCGGTAGGAACCGGTTCCTAAGATTTTGGCAGCTCATCACTGCCGCATTTCCTAAAGCCGGCCCTGCTAGCTCTGCCTAGTGATCCATGAATGGGAACCCCTCCTGGAGTCAAGTGACATAGGTATGTAAGCTGCTTCTTGTGAGAATGAGCTAGGCAGATGCCTGACTCCAAACAAAACAGCTGGATGAGATGCCAACTTTTAGCCCAGTATTGAAGCATTCACCTGGGATGTGGGAGACCCCTGTTCAAAATCCCTTCTTTCCCTCTTCTTGAGGGGAGAATTGAATGTGGGTCTCCCACATGCCAGGCATCTGCTCTAATACTGGGTTGTAAAGTGGTATTTATAAGATGGATAGTAACACTATATCCTCCTCTGGCCAGATTATGAATGGAACCCAATCCAGTCGGTGGCCTCTGAGCATGCCTACCAGATCAGGCCCCACTTTCAAGATAGGCATTTGCCTGTATATTTTCCCCGGTTTGTGAATCACTCTGGGGCTTAGGTGGGAAACAGGCATTCAGATGGTTAAAGTAAGTCAGAAGTGCACATGCTCAGAGGCAGAAACTTAAGATGCCTAGGGAGCTTTTACCCTGAAAACATAGGTGCTGAGTTTAGGTGTCTGAAATGTTTGGTGGGAGATTTGGAAATCACAGTGGAGACTAAATCAGGGACTTAGGCAGCTAAATCCAGACTTAGTTGCCTAAGTACCTTTGTGAATTTAGCTCTGAGTCTCTGTAATGTGTCCATAACGTGTAATGTATGTGCCTGGCTTTGTTAGATCTTTATAAGAATGTTAGTGTTCTCCTTTTCAAAACACTTCTATGTGTTGTCAGTAAAACCATCCCTCACAGGAGAGACATGCCATGTTCTTGCATTGATCAGCCACTGATGTAATATGGCTGTCTTAAGCAAATGTATTTATAACATTTCCCCCCTTGAGCTCTGATTGGTTCAGCTACCACTGTGATGAAATAGGGAGCGACCTGCCAGGTCACTTGGT
This sequence comes from Emys orbicularis, assembly GCF_028017835.1. Taxonomy (NCBI): domain Eukaryota; kingdom Metazoa; phylum Chordata; order Testudines; family Emydidae; genus Emys; species Emys orbicularis. The sequence goes on along the minus strand of NC_088684.1, from coordinate 45,939,875 downwards.
TATAATGAAAACATCCTGTACAGCTTCAGAAACAAATATGTAGCATGTCTAGTAAATGCCACATCCTATTCCTGGATGTTTTGGGCCAGGCGACCAACCTTGCACTTTGCATGTGTGCTGAGACACAACATTACAATGTTTTAAGTAAACTGAAAATATTTGTGTTGCAGCTTATCAGACTGTGTCCTTGCAGCTTTGTGGATGTCAGAGTCATGGACTCAGTGATAATGCAAGAAAGATGTAAGAGACAATGCTGTGTTTGTAAGTTAAATCTTCCTGGAGCAGTTAGTAAAAGACAAGGTTTATATCACATATGGTTAGTGAGCAGGTAGAGGCTGAATTCAAAGAGGGATCTTTACAGTTAAAGAACCAAAAATGTGGATCAGTTGGTTAATTATAATGGGAGAAGAGTGCCACCATTTTATATACATTGCTTATCAAGAGGATTGCTGTACAGCTAGGCCACCATCCTCTGTGCACAGCAGCATCTACCATGACAGTCAGGTCTTCATTCTCCTGATCCTGAAATAGGTCCTGAGTAGTGCAGTGCAGGGCAGAGCGAGCGAGTGAGCAAGCAAAATCACCTTACATTTTTAGGTCACTAGTGGGATTTTCAAAAGCATCTAGTGCTTTCAACCTTTAAAAATCTGGCCTTTACTTGATATTTGGGAACCACATTGAACCCACATGTGGTGATGTGAAAAAACACCAAGGTCCTGGATAGAGAGGCAAAATAACAGTTGACAAAGGCAATCCCCATTGGTAGATCAAAGGAAACTGAAGAAGTTTTGACCAGTCCAGGAAATCAATTAGTCTTGAAGTCAGGTAATTCCAAAGAATAAATTTATAGACAAGAGAAAGGAACAACATTTAGAATTAAAAACTAATATCAATACAAATAGGAAGTGTTATACTAGAAACACTGAGAATGTGATTGCTGAAGCTACTAGCAACTATTATTTGCAATGATTGTTATTAAAATGTAAATAGCACAATGACAGCCATCTGCATACTGGTAATGAAGGTTAATGAAGGTGTACTAAGACTAGTAAAAATAACATTTTAAAAAGTAAATAATTTAAAGGCATGAAATTTGGTTTACAAGAAAAAGTGTCAGATTCAGGCGATCAGAGCAGCAGCCAAAACAAGTTTATGAATTGCTATGATGTTTCATGCAGACAAATAAGTGGATAAGGTTTTTTTTTTAAACACTAAAAACGTGTCTGAGAATTATAATTTTTGGAGGGGGGAATGGCAGTCCAAATATTTCAGGGAATCAAGTCTCCTGGGGCAGCTCACTGAGTAGATCTCATCAGCCAGGGAGGAGCTGCCTTGTATTGGGGATGCGGGGAGGGTCGTGCACGCTGCCCTCAAGCACACAGGCCTGGGACGCGAGTGCTGAGAGCTGCTGCCCTGCCAGGGGGGAGGGTGCACGACTCTGCCCCCCACATCCAATTTGTGCAACCACTGTTGTCTCGGGCTCACGCCATTTGGGGTCACCGGCCCCCTCTGCCACTGCCAGGCTCTGTCTCAACCCTGTTCTTAGCCCCGGCCTGTGACTTCGCCCCTCTCCTTCCGCTGCCTCCTGCTCGTGATCGCCCCGCGCACGCGCAGTTTGGGCCCTGCGCGTCCCTCCGCCTTCAGCCCGGAGAGCGGCAAGCGGCAAGCGGCGTTAGCCCGCCTGAGGGCAGCGGCTCGCTGTCCCGGAGCATGCGCGGCAGCGCGCTAGGTAACGGTCAAGCAGTGATCGCCGCCGCGTAACGCTAGGGCCATGGCGGAGCGGCTGCTGTTGCGGGCGCGGCGGGGCGGTCGTGGGACCCGCTCGGTGTCGCTCCGCGGGATGCGGCTGCAGCGCGTACCCCGGGGCCTGGCGAGCCTCCCGGGGCTGCGGACCCTGAGCCTGCGCGACAACGAGCTGCGCTGTTTGCCCGTCGAGCTGGGCGGCCTGAGCCGGGTGAGGCCCCGCAGGCGGCTGCCACCTCCCCGCCTGGAGCCGCGCCCTGGGCCCCAGCGTGTAGCCGGGCGGATGCGAGGCCGGGGCGCGCTTAGCCTCCTGCCGCCCGAGCCCAGTGTCTCAGATGCGGAGTCGCTCTTCGCCCACACAGAGCCTGGCCGCTGCGATTCGCGAGGGCTGCAGCCACCCACCAGCCCCCGGCCTCTTAGCATCTCCCATCGCTACTGGCCTGCCCCCGCCGTGCCTGTGCCGCTGCCCTTTCTCCCCATCGCACTGCTGGCGCCGGGGTCCCTTGCCTGCTCCCCGCGTTGGTCGCTCACTGGGAGAACTTTTGCCATGTGGGAGACCTCGGTTTGATTCCCTGCTCATAGAACGCTTAGTTTTGCGGGTCATACTAGTTGAGGATGTGGGGCCCCGTCCGGTTTTATAACCCAGGCCCCTTATCTCGATAAGAACTAAAAATGTCAAAAGCCGGGATGGGAGTTGTGGCAGCTCCAGATGTGGAAAGAAGAGCTTATCTGAGGCTTTGTCTTCACTACCCGCCGATCCGGCGGGTAGCAATCGGTTTATCGGGGATCGGCTTACCGCGTCTAGTGAAGACGCGGTAAAATCGATCCCTGATCGCTCTGCCGTCGACTCCGGAAATCCACCTCGGCAGGAGGCGGCAGCGGAGTCGGCGGCAGCGCGGCAGCGGTCGACTTTCCCGCGTCCTCACCGCTAGGTAAGCCGACCTAAAATACGCAACTTCAGCTACGGTATTCACGTAGCTGAAGTTGCGTATCTTAGGTCGGACCCCCGCTGTAGTGTAGACCTAGACCTCAGGTGGTGCAGCGATCCTTTGACTGTAGCTGCTAGCTGACATCAAGGCCCCCTCCCTATGAAACTTCTAGAAAGTGCAGGAGTCTGGGGTCAGTCTTACTTCCATTTGCATCACATTTTAATAAACTTTTTTCCTAACTTTAGCTGAAATAAGTGGTCAGTCCTGACAATATAACATAACAGTAAGGTGCATACAGTTAGAAAAACACATTGTCTCAAAACCCTAGTTTTTAGTTGGTCATCTTTTATTGTAGGTCCTCCTTGGTCTCATTCAGAATTTTGAACACCCTGGTTAATGGCAAATATCTATAATTAGTGACTGAATTGCCCAATAATACCTGTCTAAACTATCCAAAATTAATTGAGATGACAAGTGGAAGCTGTATTTGTAATACAAATGATTTGGTTCTTGAGGTTTGATCAGATTAAATAAGGATTAATTTAACCAGCTATTGGACCAAGTGGAATGTGCAGAGTATAATGTATGTATGTATGGTGGGGAATAGTTTCATACTGTTTATTACCATATATGTAGTTAGGGTATGCCAGGTTTTCCAGTCTAAGATTGTATTTTTAATGGATCATAAACTTGATAGTGGAAGTTTGACTACAGGCTTAAATTTGGCTTTATCATGGTTCAGCGTGGGATTAATATACATTTCTTTAAACCAATTCTTTTTTTTTTTTTTAATATTCTGGTAAAATTCAAACTACTTTACTTTAAAAATACCCAAAACCTGTAACTGGGGCAAGAAAACAAATGCATATATTTTTCCATTATTTTAAAAAGGATTTTTACTCTATGCTGAGGGGACACGGGGAAGTGCTGATCATCCCACAATGTAATCTGGAGATGTCCTGAGGCAGAGCCTTTGCTATTCAATGTGTGTGATTCTGGAAAAGTCTCTTCACTGTTGCATCCTAGGGTTTATCTGTGTCAGCCTCTGGGTTTTAGATTTATTTTAGGGCTGTCAATTAATCGCAGTTAACTCAAGTGATTAACTCAAAAAAATTAACTGTGATTAAAAAAATTAATCACAATTAATCGCACTGTTAATAGAATACCAACTGAAATTTATTAAATATTTTTGGATGTTTTTCTACATTTCAAATATAATGATTTTTATTACAACACAGAATACAAAGTGTACATTGCTCACTTTATATTATTTTTATTACAAATATTTGCACTGTAAAAATAATAAACAAAAGAAATACTATTTTTAAATTCACCTCATACAAGTACTGTAGTGCAAACTTACAAATGTAGATTTTTTTTTGTTACATAACTGCACTCTAAAACAAAACAACGTAAAACTTTAGAGCCTACAAGTCCACTCAGTCCTATTTGTTGTTCAGCCAATTGCTAAGACAAACAAGTTTGTTTAGATTTACGGAAGATACTTTTGACTGTTTCTTATTTACAATGTCACCTGAAAGTGAGAACAGGCGTTCACATGGCACTTTTGTAGCCAGCGTTGCAAGATATTTACGTGCCAGATATGCTAAACATTCATATGCCCCTTCATGCTTTGGCGACCATTCCAGAGGACATGCTTCCATGCTGATGATGCTCGTTTAAAAAAAAAAAGTGTTAATTAAATTTCTGACTGAACTCCTTGGGGAAGAATTGTATGTCCCCTACTTTGTTTTACCCACATTCTGCCATATATTTCATGTTATAGCAGTCTCGGATGATGACACATGTTCATTTTAAGAACACTTTCACTGCAGATTTCACAAAATGCAAAGAAGGTCCCAGTGTGAGATTTCTAAAGATAGCTACGGCACTCAACCCCAGGTTTCAGAATCTGACGTGCCTTCCAAAATCTGAGAGGGTCGAGGTGTGGAGCATTCAGAAGTCTTAAAAGAGCAATACTCCAATGTGGAAACTACAGAACCTGAACCACCAAAAAAGAAAATCAGCCTTCTGATGGTGGCATCTGACTCAGATGATGAAAATGACCATGCATCGGTCCACTCTGCTTTGGATCGTTATTGAGCAGAACCCGTTATCAGCATGGACGCATGTCTTCTGGAATGGTGGTTGAAGCATGAAGGGACATATGAATCTTTAGCGCATCTGGCATGTGAATATCTTGTGATGCCGGCTACAACAGTGCCATGCGAAAACCTGTTCTCACATTCAGGTGACTTTGTAAACAAGCCGTGGGCAGTATTATCTCCTGCAAATTGTAACCAAACTTGTTTGAGTGATTGGCTGAAGTAGGACTGAGTGGACTTGTAGGTTCTAAAGTTTTACATTGTTTTATTTTTGAATGCAGTTATTTTTTGTACATAATTCTGCATTTGTAAGTTCAACTTTCATTATAAAGAGATTGCACTACAGTACTTGTACAGTAACTCCTCACTTAAAGTCATCCTGGTTAACGTCGTTTCGTTGTTACGTTGCTGATCAATTAGGGAACATGCTTGTTTAAAGTTGTGCAATGCTCCCTTCTAACGTCGTTTGGCAGCTGCCTGCTTTGTCTACTGCTTGCAGGAAGAGCAGCCTGGTGGAGCTAGCTGGTGGGGGCTTGGAACCAGGGTGGACCGGCAGCCCCCCTATCAACTCCCTGCTCCCCTAAGTTCCCTGTGCAGCAGCTGCCTGCAGTTCAGCTGTCCCTCCCCCCACTGCCATGTACTGCTCCTGCCCTCTGCCTTGGAGCTGCTCCCCGAGACTCCTGCTTGCTGTGCGGGGGGGAGGGAAGAAAGAGGGGGGCTAATGTCAGGGTGTCCCCCTCCCCCCTGCTCCTGCACCCCGCTTACCTCATCTTCCATAGAGCAGGGGGGACACACCAGGGCTCAGAACGGAGGGAGCTTGCAGCAGCTGCGGTCTCAGCAAGCTGATCTAATTAACAAGGCAGTGTACTTAAAGGGGAAATGCGCATATTGCTTTCTAACACGTACTCCCTCCATTCCTGCTGCCTTGTAGAGTGAGAGAGTGAACCCTTGAGGGCTCAGCCAATTGCTAGTTCATCATTTAACAGTAAGGGAAATATCCCACCCTCTGACTTCTCCACCTCAACTAAGCTTCACAATCATCATCACTGTGTACCAGTATTAAATTGTTGGTTTAAAACTTATACTGTGTGTGTGTGTGTGTGTGTGTGTGTGTGTGTGTGTGTGTGTGTGTGTCTATATATATATATAGACACACACACACACACACACACACACATATATATATAGTCTTTTATCTGGTGTAAAAATTTCCCTGCAACCTAACCCCCTCATTTACATTAATTCTTATGGGGAAATGGGATTCGCTTAACATTGTTTCGCTTAAAGTCGCATTTTTCAGGAACATAACTATAATGTTAAGTGAGGAGTTACTGTATTAGGTTGTAATAAAAAATAAATATAAAATGAGCACTGTACACTTTGTATTCTGTGTTCTAATTGAAATCAATATATTTGAAAATGTAGAAAACATCCAAAATATTTAAATATATGGTATTCTATTATTGTTTAACAGTGCAATTAATCGTGATTAATTTTTTTAATTGCTTGAAAGCCCTCATTTATTTATGTAATCTGTGTAAGGTATGTCAGTTTTTCTGGGGTATGAAGATTAGTTTTGAGTGTGCAAATATGTATGTGTACTAAATAAACTACACTAATTCCTAGATGTGATTGAGCATTCCTTCACCTTCATCCCTTCAGAAATTATTGAAATTCCAAGGTAAAACTGTTCTTAGTTACACCAGTAACTATTGATTTCGAGAGAGTTATTCTGCATTTATATTTGCGTAAATGAGAACAGAATCCAGCCGCTTTTCTTAGTATTATTGGTTTGTTATATATTTTGCTGGCAGCTTAATTAGTTGTTTTATGTTAACTGATTAGAAGAGTAAAATGGGATTTTCCTAAAACTGATCTTATGCTATATGAAATTGTTTTATTATATGTACTTTGAATATATGCATTAATTTTCTGTAATATAGGGAGAATAGAAGGGAAATTTAATAAAGGTCTTAATTTCCTGGGCACTTGTGTTTAAAATGTGATCAGCTTGTGTTTTTCAGTCTATCTTTGCTAAGGAGGATACAATGTGTAAGAACATTTATAAATATCTCTTTATAGTTGACGGAACTAAATTTGGGAAACAATATCTTTGAGGAAGTTCCAGAACAGCTGAAATATCTCAGTTCACTGCAAAAGCTTCACTTGTTTGGAAATAAAATTACTACAATATCACCCACAATATTTGGTAAGTCAATGTCAAATCAAAACAGACAATTAAGTAATTAGAGTGTTTTTAGACCTAAAGTATAATAATACATTAGCTATTTCATATATTTGGAGTGAACAGGATTGTTTGGTAAAGTGTGTGGTTTTTTTCATACCTGTTTTATAAACTTATTACTCTGTATGGAAAATTTTAATGTTTGGAAGAAAAAGTTACCTGTTAATGCAGTTTTCAGTTTTCTTTATATGCCTGGTTAAATTAGTTCTGTGACCAGTGGCAAGAGTGTCGGAGCCTTCCCAAAAGTGTGTGTGTGGGGGGTCCTCCCCTCCAAGGCCCTGCCCCTAGCCAAGCTGGAAGTCGGAGCGGGGCTAGGAAGTCCCCCCGCCTCTCCCCGGCTGCGGTGGGGGTGGGGCCAGGGCCAAAAGCAACCCCCTGTCTGTGTCCCGGGCCGCATGCCCAGGGCAGGTGGAGGGGCCCAGGCTCCCCACAGCTGCCCGTGTGGCTCTCCGTGACTCGACTCTGGCCAGGGAGTGCCTTGGAGCTGCAGCCCGGCCATGATAAGAGCTGTGCGGGAAGCTGTGGGGAGCCACGACAGACCCTCTACCTGCCCGCGGTGCGGGTGGCCTGAGGAGAGCAGGTGGAGGGCTGCGGCTCTGAAGCACTCCCCCTTCCCCCCCCCCCGCCCGGCTGGAGCCGGTTTGGGGAGAGCCACGCAGGCAGCTGTGAGGAGCCGGTGGAGAGTCGTGGACCCTCCACCTCCATCTGCCCTGGGCCAGGCGGGGAGCCTGGTGAGTGGGGACATGGCCTGGGGGCTGCTTTCAGCCCCCTCACACCGTGGGCAGGTGGAGAGTCTGCACGGCTCCCACAACTCGGCTGGCGCTCCATGGCTGCTGGCCTGGCTGGGGACGTGAGGCCTTGGGGGGAAGAGGAGGGAAAGGGGGCAGGGTTTGTCCCGTCGAGTGGGAGGGTTATGGCCCTCTGGGCCCCCCTATTCCGGCGCCACTGAAGGGGTAACAGTAAGCATTAGCAACAATCTGACTAAATTCTCGTTAACAACATTCTCTGAATTAAAATACCTACACACCTAAGCTTTGCCATCTCGGATAGAACTAGTGATGTTATGCCTTCAGTAGTTGCCTATGGTAGATATTTCACAAGGAAGCAGAAATTTCCTAAAATGCATCAACCTGGTTGTACAGTATTGTACAAAAGGTGGGGGATTATTTCCTGCTTCTGCTTGAGATACTATTATTTTGGCATTTATAACTAAAAATATAAATGTGGTTACTAATAAATTTTTCCAGCTTCTTTTATTTTAAAGATCTAACTAGTATTTGACTCCTTCACCAGAGGTCTGCCAAAAAAAAAACCATTTATTTATTTATTAATTGTCATGTTTATTTCAGTAGTGCTCAGAGGCCCTTCTCAGGATTGCAACCTAATTGTGTTGGCTGATACAGAAACATTAACTATAGGAACAATTTACGAAGGACTGTGATGGATTTCTCTATCACTGGAAATCATTAAATCAAGATTGGCTATCTTTCTAAAAGATATACTCTAGTTTAAATGAATTAATTTGGTGAAGTCCTCTGGTCTGTGTTATGCAGGAGGTTAGAGTAGATGATCACAGTGGTCCCTTCTTGGCTTATAACCTATGAAGGCAGAGCTGTACAACAAGTCAGAATGAAACCACCTATCATCATGGCAAGATTAAATTACCTCACGACTCAAAAGTAAAGAAAATGTTCTCAAAAATCTGTGCAAAGCCAAAGTTTTCACACAGGTCTACTTTATAGCTGAATGAATGAATGACAGCTATTATTAACAACCATTTGCAAAAAAAAAGCAAGAAAGAAACTACGGTAAGTCATAAAAAGAGGTGCTTGCCATAAGTATGCTGTCTTTCTGTGATGGAATAATTGCACCCCAAGGTCAGTACATCATTACCAGCATAAGTTATGAAAGAACAATGATTCGTTATCCTTACAGTGTCTTTCTTCAGAAGAATATATATAAAATTGTCAATTTTTTTTTTTGTATCCAGTGTTGTTGTAGCCATGTTTGTCCTAGGATATGAGAGAGACAAGGGAGGCAAGGTAGTAACTTTTATTGGACCAGCTTCTGTCGGTGAAAGAAACAAGTGTTCGTGCTACACAGAGCTCTTTTTCAGGTCTGGGAAAAGTATGCCGAGTATCACAGCTAACTACAAGATGGAACAAATAGTTTAGTATAAGTAGTTGGTACATATTCTAAGGGACCATTTAGGGAGAAGTGGCCCGTTAACAGCTCTGTAGTCATAAAAGGGGGATTGCTGAGTTACAAATTGTTGTAATAAGCCATAAATCCAGTGTCTTTATTAAGATCATGTTTTTTAGTGTCTAGCAAAGTTATGAATTTAAGCTCCCAGGCTTATTTTTGAAAGCATTGTGCAAGTTTCCTTTGAGGATGAGGACTGATAGGTCAGGGAAAGTTATCGCTTTGTGAAAAGTGTTCACCCAGAGGTTATATGGTGTTTTTTTCTTTAATCATTTTCCTCCATGAGTTCATTTGAGAGCATAGTGACTGTCCGGTTTCGCCCACATACTTGCTATTGGAGAATTTTGTGCACTGGATAAGGTACACCACATGTTGTGATAGGTATGTGTAGGACGCAGGGCTCTTGATAGGCGTATTATGGGGGGTGTTGATCATTATAGCAATGGAGATATGTTTGCAGGTTTTGAATCTGTTGTTCTGGCAGGGTCTGATGCCGCTTTGAGTTGATGTGTCCTGGTCTGTGGGGAGCTTGTTTCTGATGATGAGCTTGGAGAGATTGGGGGGTTGTTTGAAGGCCAGAAGAGGGGGTTCAGAAAAGATTTCAGGATGGGGTCCCCATTGAGTATGGGTTGTAGATGTTTGATGATACTCAGGATGGCTTCCATTGTGGGGTGGTAGGTGACAGCTAGGGATGTGTGATCAGCGGGGGTTTCATTTCTGTATTGAAGCAAGTTCTCTTGGGGTATTTGGGTGACCTGTTCCATGATGTGATCTGCTTCTCTGGTGGAGTGTCCTTATTTGGTAAAGGTGGTTTTGTGTGTGTTAAGATGTATATTCTGGGCTTTCTTCTTAGAGCATATGCTGTGGTATCTGAGTGCCTGGCTGTAGGTAACGGATTTCTTGGGGGTGTTTGGGGTGGTTACTGGATCTATGAAGGTGTGTGAGGTGATCAGTGGCTTTCTTGCACATAGCTGTCTGCAGGGTTCTATTGTTGAAGCTGATTGTAGTGTCCAGGAAGTTGATGCTAATGTGAAAGTGTTCCAGAGAGAGTTTAATGGACAGGTGGTGGTTGTTGAAATCTATGAGGGAGTTTAAATTTTTTGTCGAGAGGATGAAAATATTATCAGTGTGTCTCAGGTATATCATTGGTTGCATGGTGCATTTGTCCAGAAATTCTTCTTCAAGGTGCCCCATGATTGACCACCTTCAGTGTGACCTATAGATCCAACAGTAACCACAAACACATCAAGAAAACTATTATCTACAGCCAAGCGCTCAGATATCACAGAATATGCTCAAAGGATCTTTAGCTGTGACACTGTGCATAGCTTTCCCAGGCAGACCTGAAGAAGAACTGTGTGTAGCTTGAAAGCTTGTCTCTCTCACCAATGGAAGTTGGTCTAATAAAAGATATTAACTCACCCACCCTTGTCTTTGGAATATTTTTGTCATTCACACACCTTAACAAAATCCTAATAATTTTACAGTCCTTCCACATGCAAAGCTTCCATTGACTTCAGTATAAATTGTGCATACTTAAAGTCTGCAGCATCTGTATGTTAATTTAGGGAAGTTAAACTTTACCTGTCAGCTGATCTAGTAATTTGACAGGATATTCACCTGTTATAAATGCCTGCCTTTTAAGCACTCTACAAGGCACAGAGGGGAAAGTAAAGAGAGTAGATTGTTAATCTGCCAGATGGAGGTCATTATGTGTGTGTCTAAGGAGAAGACCAAGAGAGAGTGAGTGTAAAGATGAATAAAAAATGTACTTTTTATATTCATTTGGATAAGAATGTATTTCTTACAGATGGATTAGAAAAATTGATATTTCTCAATCTGAACAACAACAAGCTTAAATATCTTCCTCCAGAAATACACAGGTAATTTTGGTTATTATGTAGCTTACCCTGTGTTGGCTATATACTGTACATGTTATACTCATGTACAGTCTTTGTGGACGTTAGATGCAGTATTTGCCTATGGTTATCATTTTGACAAACCACTAATTTCAACTGCTGGGAAAACTTCTGCTACGTTTTCATTTACAGTTGAGCGCCAAGAAATAAAATCTGTAGGTGTTTTTTGTTTTTAAAGTGCTCATTTCCCTTATATATACTCACTCTTATATAGTCAGGTTACCTTTTTGATACTTTTCTGGGAAGGGATGCAATATGAAGTCCTCCTCATTCTCAGGAATGGAATATAATTGTCTCAAAATACTTTTTTGTAAATCTTTTGAGAGTTAGGGTTCTGACTTGGTTCCCACACACAGGCCTTCCAGCTAGTAATTCTACTAAAGCCAATCTTTTTAATATTCTCTCTGAACAATTTGGCTTTTGTGTGTTATCTTTTAAAATATGCTGAACTACAAAATCGGAGCTGTGTACTGTTTCTTATTACCATATATATCTCATTTCTTGTGCTTTAGCGAATGAAACTAGGTACAACTATACTATTTCTTTCTAATTTTTATCCCAGTCTTCTTTTATACCAAGAACTTTTCAAGAAAGCCTCAGCATGTGAAGTTGTGAACATTATAGCAAAAATTTAGCTTTTGAGATTAAGAAGCATAACCTGGGTTATGCTATTATTACAATTGTGCGACTTAGGCTAGGTACTGAGTAGGAGGATGTCATGGTTTCTTCCCTGGAGAGTTTGCAGTCTGACAGATAAAACAAAAACCAAAGCCCCAAAACCCAGACTAAGGGTGGGAGTTTGGGAGGGCTGAATTCCAGATGAAGAGTGGCCACAGGAGAAGAGTTGTGCAGGGTCTTAGTGGTAAGGACTAGAAGCTTGAATCTGATGTGATGGGGAAGGACAAACCAGTGCTTTAGGAAGGCAAAGATATGCTTTAGGAATTATTTTGGGGAAGTTAAGTGGCCTGTGGTATATAGGAGATCAAGACTAGACGAACACAGTGGTCCTGTCTGGCCTTAGAATCTACGAATCTTTGAAGTCGAGGGATTCAAGGACAGGGGATGACTTAGATGGGGCAAAGATGATGATATAACTACTGTATTTTTTTATGGGCTTGAAGGATATTATGGATGTCAGAGAAGCTGGAGAGGATGAAAGAGGTCTTTTGTAGACAAAAGCTTAATCTCGTAAATATTGTGGAGGATGATGCCCCCTCTGGCCTCTAGTTAGTCAAGTTTTTCTGACCAAGAAGTTCCTCCTGTCTATTCTGTATTTGGGTGAATATATTGTGATTTCCCCAGTGTGATGGTGTATATTTTCTTCAGTGCATTTTGAACAGAAGTTATTTTACCAAATAAGCACATCAAAATTGTCTTAACTGTATAGAAGAAAATGTTCAGTATGTTCAAGAAGAATAACATTAAGTTGGAATGAAAAGTACAAAATCTTTACTAACATTTCTGTTACCCAAGTAATCTTATCCTGTAAAAACATACCCTGTTTCAGATGCACAGGACCATGTTCATCCCTGGTTGTAACGCTATTGATTTCAATGTTGTATTTGGCTCAAGATGTTTTCACATTGGAAAATGTTAAGAACCATTTTAGCAGAAAAGCAGCAAATGATTTTAAAATACACCTCTACCTGATATGACGCGACCCGATATAACACGAATTCGGATATAACGTGGTAAAGCAGCGCTCTGGGGGGGCGGGGCTGCGCGCTCCGGCAGATCAAAGCAAGTTCGATATAACGGGGTTTCACCTATAACGCGGTAAGATTTTTTGGCTCCCGAGGATAGCGTTATATCGGGGTAGAAGTGTAACCATGATTACATTCTGACATTTTTGTCTGATTTTCCTGTCCCCAGTTTCTTGATTTGCTTTTTCTGACTCATACATATAGTTTGTAATTAATGATTTTTGTACCTTCAAATACAAAATGCTCCATGTTATGTACTCAAAATGGGAAGAATCTAGTGATAGAATCTTTTTTTTTTAAATAATTGGAAAGAGGAGTAAGAGGAAGAAAATAAAAGTTCAGGTTATATAAAGCTTTATGCACCAATAAGAATGGCCATACTGGGTCAGACCAAAGGTCCATCTAGCCCAGTATCCTGTCTTCTGACAGTGGCCAATGCCAGGTGCCCCAGATGGAATGAACAGAACAGGTAATCATCAAGTGATCCATCCCCTGTTGCCCATTCCCAGCCTCTGGCAAACAGAGGCTAGGGACACCTTGCTGGCTAATAGCCATTGATGGACCTAACCTCCATGAATTTATCTAGTTCTTTTTTGAACCCTGTTATAGTCTTGGCCTTCACAACATCCTCCGGCAAGGAGTTCCACAGGTCGACTGTGCGTTGTGTGAAAAAATACTTCCTTTTGTTTGTTTTAAACCTGCTGCATATTAATTTCAGTTGGTGGCCCCTAGTTCTTCTGTTATGAGAAGGAGTAAATAACCTTTCCTTATTTACTTTCTCCACACCAGTCATGATTTCATAGGCCTCTATCATATCCCCCCTTAGTCATCTTTTTTCCAAGCTGAAAAGTCCCAGTCTTATTAATCTCTCCTCATACGGCAGCCGTTCCATACCCCCAATAATTTTTGTTGTCCTTTTCTGCACCTTTTCCAAGTCCAATATTTTTTTTTTTGAGATGGGGTGACCACATCTGCACGCAGTATTCAAGATGTGGGCGTAGCATGGATTTATATAGAGGCAATATGATATTTTTTGTCTTATTATCTATCCCTTTCTTAATGATTCCCAACATTCTGTTAGCTTTTTTGACTGCCGCTGCACATTGAGTGGATGTTTTCAAAGAACTGTCCACAGTGACTCCAAGATCTCTTTCTTCAGTGGTAACAGCTAATTTAGACCCCGTCATGTTATATGTATAGTTGGGATTGTTGAGATGTTTTCCAATCTATATTACTTTGCATTTATCAACATTGAATTTCATCTGCCATTTTGTTGCCCAGTCACCCAGTATTGAGAGATCCTTCTGTAGCTCTTCGCAGTCTGCCTGGGACTTACCTATCTTGAGTAGTTGTGTATCATCTGCAAATTTTGCCACCTCACTGTTTACCTCTTTTTCCAGATAATTGATTAATATGTTGAATAGGACTGGGCCCAGTACAGACCCCTGGAGGACATCACTATTTACCTCTCTCCATTCTGAAAACTGACCATTTATTCCTGATATAACTAGATTAGGGATGTAAAATAGTAAACAGTTAAATGATTAAACGGTAAGCATTGGTCTCACCGGTTAACCACCCTAACCGTTAACCCGGCCAGTCAGCCGGAGTGACCCCAGCCATGCTGGCAGGCCGGCTGGAGCATCCCCACCTGGCCAGCGGGAGCAGCTCCAGTCCCAGGTGCGCCAGCCAGCCGGAGCAGCCCCAGCCTTAGCTGCGCCAGCTGGCGAGCATAGCCCCAGCTGTGCCGGCCCCTAGAGCGACCACAGGTGGACGGGAGCAGCCTCAGTCCCAGCTGCTGGCCGGCCGGCAGGAGTAGCTCTAGCCCTAGCCGCCGACCAGCCATAGCAACCCCAGCTCTAGCCGCCGGCTGGCCATCGGGAGTAGCCCCAGCAGTTAACCGGTTAAATAATATAATTTTAATTGTTTAAACAGTTAACTTTTTAAAACAATATTTACATCTCTAAACTAGATATATTACTGTGAGTACTTGTACATGAATAGGTGATTGATTACTTCTTAATATAATTTTCTTTTTTTAATTCTTTCATTGTTTGCAATTGCTTGTAAATGACATTTTCTGTAGCACTTGTGTATTTTTCCATTGAGCATATGTTGTGCTACATTTCAAAAAGTGCTGAAGTCAACATGACAATTGACTGTGTGTTTCAGCATCCCATTTAATGTAGATCTGAGAAAATGTTTTTTCCTTTTAAAAAAAATGTTAATGTTGAGAATGATGCCAGATTGACAGTACCAGAAAACTGAAATCCTTTACTTATAGAATAGATACTGTGACAGACCCAGACCAGTGGGGTACAGGAGTCTGGTAGAGGGCAAATATACTGGTCACTGGATGAGTAGTTTTCTGTTCCCTGAGTGACCAGAGCAGGGGCTGCACTAGAGTAATCAGGAACCTGCTAGAAACAGTTAAGGCAGGCAGGCTAATTAGGACACCTGGAGCCAATTAAGAAGAAGCTGCTAGAATCAATTAAGGCAGGCTAATCAAGGCACCTGGGTTTTAAAAAGGAGCTCACTTCAGTTTGTGGTGCGAGTGTGAGGAGCTGGGAGCAAGAGGCGCAAGGAGCTGAGAGTGAGAGGGTGTGCTGCTGGAGGACTGAGGAGCACAAGCGTTATCAGACACAGGAGGAAGGTCCTGTGGTGAGAATAAGGAAGGTGTTTGGAGGAAGCCATGGGGAAGTAGCCCAGGGAGTTGTAGCTGTCATGCAGCTGTTACAGGAGGCACTATAGACAGCTGCAGTCCACAGGACCCTGGGCTGGAACCTGGAGTAGAGGGCGGGCCCGGGTTCCTCCCAAACCTCCCAATTGACCTGGACTGTGGGTTCTTCCAGAGGGGAAGGTCTCTGGGCTGTTCCCCAACCCACATGGTGAATCTCTGAGGCAAGAAAATCCGCCCAATAAGCGCAGGACCCACCAAGATAGAGGAGGAACTTTGTCACAATACACACCACAAGCAGCAGCAGTACATGCTTTCTGTTACTGATTCTGCTGCAAAAGTGTGTAAAAGCCTGTTTTAGGAGGATCACAGTTGAGAAAGGTACTTGACCTTCCTGTTGTGGCTGCTGATAAAGGTGCCATTTCACATGGTGTCCACCAAGACCATTAATTCATTTTTCATAGGTCACCAGTTGTTGTAAGGACAATTTCTTGTCAGTACCCCAGCACCCATACCTCACTGCAGTCCCAGCTGGTCTCCCATAACTTGTTCATTGACTGCTGCAGGGTGAGCATGTGTGTCTCACGAACACACTAAACCCTGGTCTACACGACAAATTTATGTTGGTATAACTACGTGGCTCAGGGTGTGGATATTGACATAACTCCTGGTGTAGACAGCGCTATGTTGACAGGAGGGCTTTGTCCTTCGACATAGCTGCTGTCTCTTTGGGAGTTGGAGCACCTAAGCAGACAGGAGAAGCTCTCCCCTCAGCATAGGTAGTGTCTTCACTAAATGCTACAGCAGAATAGCTGCAGCACTGTAAGTGTCGACAAGCTCGTAGTTTATTTAATATGTATTCGTAGTAGAGTGGATTTAAAAAATAATAAATGTTTGGAATTCAGACTGCATTTTCTCCTTTGCTGTTAACATCTCTGGCCAATTCCTTTGTTTTTGGAACCTTTAACAAACAATTTGTGATTAATCACTATATACAGATGGATACTTTAAAAACATACTTAAAACATTTTGGGAAAGATGTGAACAAATGGGAGAAAGTCCGGAGAAGAGCAACAAAAATGATTAAGGTCTAAAACATGACCTGTGAGGAAAGATTGAAAAAATTGGGTTTGTTTAGTCTGGAGAAGAGAAGACTGAGTGGAGACATAACAGTTTTCAAGTACATAAAAGGTTGTTACAAGGAGGAGAGAGGTAAATTGTTCTTCTTAACTTCAGAGGATAGGACAAGAAACATTGGGCTTAAATTACAGCAAGGGTGGTTTAGGTTGGACATTAGGAAAAATGTCCTAACTGTCAAGGTTTGGAATAAGCATTGGAATAAGTCCCCTAGGGAGGTTGTGGAATCTCTGTCTTTGGAGATTTTAAAGAGCAGGTTAGACAAACACTTGTCAGGGATGGTCTAGATAATACTTAGTCCTGCCATGAGTGCAGGGGACTGGTCTAGATGACCTCTCATGGTCCCTTCCAGTCCTGTGATTCTGTGATTGTATGAAAACCCTTAACAATTACTCACTAGGGTTAGCCCTTAATAGTTGGCCAGCATAGAGTTCAGTTTATATAAATATGTTACTCAATATAAAAGTATATAATTAAAAATAGAAGTAATCCATGTACAGCAAATTCTACAGTAAAAGTTTAAAGAAATTGATACATATTGTAGATTATAAATTAAACATACCATGGCTGTACACTGAAATACTTTATTAATTTCACAGGTTAGAAAATCTTGAAAACATGAATTTAAACAATAACGAGCTAGAAAGTATTCCCAAAGAGCTATGTTCCTTGCAAAAGCTCTCTGAACTCCATCTATCCCACAATTGTCTCATCACAATACCTGAAGAGATTGGATACATGACGAATCTCAGAATGCTGTGCCTGTCAAGAAACCAAATAGGAGTGCTCCCTGACGTGAGTAATGTGCTTTCAAAGGTAGTATTTTCTCTTTCAGTGAATATGGATAGCTTAAGAAAGCATTTGAATAACACATCTTTAAGGATGGAATTTTCCAAAGTGCCTAAGTCATTTCAATGGGACGTTTGATAATCCCACCCTTAGAGATATGTTGTTCAAATGCTGTTTTCTTGAGGAATATGGAGATCTCAAATTTTATAAGGATTAATAGATTGGTTTTGTTATTACTCAAAATAGGACTAAAACCTCATTGGTTAAATTAGAAAAGTAGGGGTGAAATTTTCAAAGGGCCCCGACTCAGCCTCTCTATCTTTGTGCACCTAGTTTTAACCTTGCAACTTCTAGGAAACTCAACAATTGAAATGTTCATGCCCAGAGCAGGGCAATTAGATGCTTGGCTACCTTATTTATTCACACATGCCATGTGCATGTACCAATTTAGGTTTCATAAGCACACAGAGTTAGACCATTTTTGAAAATTATCCTGTTAATTCTAGAAAATCTGCAAAGAGGACTATACTTAGAAACATACTATCTAGTGGCCTGCTTTTCAGTGGAGCAGTGTGTGGTTGCTCCACTAATCTCATTTGAGAATCAAGAAGAGATGCAGGTGTTTAGTGCCCTTGAAATCTCAGGGCACATTTCTCTATAGTGGTCCTGGCTGAATTGATAAGAAAGTTTGAAAGTAATTGTATAAAAGAGTGCAATAACATCCCTGACTGCAAGGAATCTCATTACATAAAGTCTGAAGCGATAAAGAGCCAGAAGCAACTAATAATGCAAATTCGTTGTATTAATTGTTTTGAGATATATTAGGCAAAGACTTAAATAGACAATGTCAGCTGCATGATTCCTCAAAATGATGCCTTTAAGAGAATATGTGGTAGCTCTGTCACAGCTGGAAAGGATTCTACATACACAGGGGGAGTGTAAACACCTTCATAGTGTGTGTATTATAAAATAGAAACATAAATGTAAATATTGTTCTGCCTCTTTATGGGTCAAATACATATAATAGCATTTCTCTCAGTCAGAGTTGGAAGGCTAGACTTGCTTTAGTCAAATCTAAATAAAGGTCTAAAATGGGTTAGATATTAAATGTTAAAAGTCTAAACTCTGGCTCATTTTAGTCAGCTTCCACAGAAGAAAAGTAACCTCACATACTGGTTTTCCTCTTAACTCAAGCCCCTCTTAAAGACCTTTCTTGATTTGCAGATGCTCTAAGCCCCACTGCCTTTTGAAAATTTGGCCCTAAATGCATATCCATTGAGAAATTTCATTTTGCACTTATTGTACTTGTGCTTAGCTTTCATTTGTCATCCTGTCAAGTTAGAAGAAAAGATAAAGGACATCTGTCAGTTTAAAATAATCAATATAAATATGTTTTGCCTAGCATTTTAATTACAAATTGCTGTATTATTTATATTAGTAAGTGAGTGGTCTTCATCTTAAATTCTCAGGAATATTGCATATACTAATCCTGCCTGTTCCTAGTAGATTGTTTCTGATTGGAATTGTATGACCTTTTCTATTACCCCATGCTCAGCACCAGTGGACAATCAACAGTATGTGCATCAAGGAGGAGGAAATAAAATTTGGAACATTTAAAGCTTGTATGTGATGGAATTTGCTTTGTCTTGTTACAAAGAACACGAGTATTAGATGTACATTGCACAATGTTTGTCTTTGATTTCTGTATTCACTTTATCTATAAAAGCCAATCAATAAAATGAATTGAAGATGGCTGCCACAAAAGAAAATGTTAAAAACAGCTGTTAATGCCATTGTATCTTGGCAGCTGCTTTCAGCTATTGCTTAAGTTGACATTGAAAACACTTAAAAATACCAGCATAAACTAAACTCCTGTGCATTTGTTTCCATCTAATATTCCAACAGATGCAAGCAATTATCTTAAGAAATGAAAATTGAGTTAGATGTTGTGGGCTGGGAACCAATAGTAATTTTGAAAGTGAAGGAGCTCTATTTAAAAGTTTTTTTTTAATTGGAGATAGGAGTCTGAGAAATGTGGATTCACAGGCTGTTCAAGCTCCTTATGTGGTAAACAGGAAAAACCTTGATGTAGAGAAGAAGATATTGGCATTGTAAATAATTCAGAATGAGGTGTGAGGGAGGATGTGGGGGATAAGAGATCCATGGGGATTGTGAATGATAAATGCAGGCGTTATTTTTGTAATACCAAAAGAATGAACACCTTCTTCCCTTTTGTAATTTTCAGTTTTCCTCCTATTTTCTCTTTTATCTGGTAGCTCAGTCTCTCTTCATCAGTACTGTTGCTTCCTGATGCCTGAGACTGCTCTCTCGTCTCATGGGGATTTTAACTTCACATTCACTGTTGATATTTTTCAATTTTTATTACATTGTTTTCCCCCCTCCATCTAGGGCCTTTGCAAATTAAGAAAACTAAGAATTCTAGATGTAGCAGGGAACAAAATTCAGGTTTTCCCAATAGCAGTAAGTATTATTTTCTATATTCTATCCTCTAATATGAAATTTCTACTGCAGATCTATTAAATGAATTAAATGGGCAGCCTATGTAACTTGTAGCGATTGATACCATGAGTTTCACAACTCATTGAGTGAAAAGAAAAAAATGTGTAGAGTAGTTGCATATAAACCAAACAAAATCCAATTGGATTTAGCAAAGTTATGTAAACCACAGTAGCTGTGTCCTAAACATTCCATATAATAATAGAATTAATATACTTTTAATATTGTTAAATCAAGGAGCCCAAAGTTTCAAATTTAAAAATGTGCCTGGGACTTTCCAGTTGCTAAAGAATTTTTGTTTATGTCAAAATACAATCACACATTTCACCACAATTTGTAATAGTCTGCACATTATTATGTTAGGAGAAGTTTTACAAAAGGTCATGACTACAGTGTTTTGATTTTAATGTTGCGTGTATTTAGTGTCACACCTGGACCAAGTGATCACTTGGAAAGGGGAATAAAGATTAATCTGTAACTACAAAGATGTAGGAGAGTCCAAACAAAAATCCCACTTGTGTGGTGGGCTTTGTAGACCGTAATTTGTATGGTTTTTTGTGTCCTTTGTCCTCTGAGAATTAAATAATTTGATATACCACTAACCAGTACATAAGCTCTTTCTGCTGCATTGCAATCTTTGGTTTTGGCGTAAAAATCTTTTGTGTGTATTGTGTGTTTGTTCTTTTGTGGCTGTTTTGAGTCATGCTCTTCTTTAATAGTTTGCCTTCTGATTCTTCTGGCACTTATGAGATGGTGGGGGAATGAAATCTTTTGGTTTCAACTACTCTAACTTTTCTAAGTTTCTTTACGTTGTTATTGCTGTGTCTATAACATACATTATTTGTGAGTGGTGACCTGTTTTCCAGAGGGCATTGGAGAACATCTCCTTCCCAGTAGTAGTCAAATTCTCTGCATTGTCTACTGAAAGTTACCATGTTATATTGAAGTTATTGGAAATAAGGAAATTTTGCAAAAAAAAAAAAAAAAAATTGGTAGAGTTTTTTTTTAATTAACGTGTGTAGGTTTGAATGTGCACATGCATTAACATCAATAATCACTTAACGGCGCTAGTAAATTACTTTATTCTGCTCAGGCAACAAAGTAATTTAGTAGTGCCCTCAGGTGATGATTATCAGAGGACCCATTTACAGCTTGGCACAGTTACTAAACAGCAGGAAAGTTTATAACAAGAAACAGTGTGCTTTATACAGGACAAAACAAGATGGTTTGAGTTTATAAATTTGGGGCCTGATCCTGCAAACCCTCACATGAATTATTCTGTACTAACGCAGGAAGGCCTACTCATATATTGAATAAGCACTACTTGTTTTGCAGCCAAGGCCAAAAATCGTTTCAAAATTTTCCAAAAAACCAATGCAAAGATGAGGGAGCAAAAGAATGGGGCACTGTAATAAATATGGGCCCTACTGTGGTTGTAGAATACTACTGTTTCTAAGAGTATAGCAGATTTAAATAGTAGTGTGCACTCTGTAACTAGGTGGTGCTTTATGTAACTATGTACATGTTCACTCTGGATGCTTACTCAGGCTGTATATAACTGTAGCTTAAATCTGCATCACTATAGTCTATTCTTACACATTTAATGCATATTTAGCGTTCAGTTGTGCCTGATAGGCACTGGCCCACTTTTTAGGCTAGGGTGGCGCCTACTCCAGAGGAAGTTCCAGGACGGATTGTACCTCAAGAAAGCTAAATCAGGAGGGAGTGTGCCTACTGCTATGCTCCTTTCAGGGATGCAGCCTACTCCACTCTACATATCTGCCTAGGTTTCGCTGGCCAGTGGTGTTGGGGTGGTTCAGTAATCCCAGTTCCTCTTTACCCTTTGGTGTAGCTTGTACTATGACGGAACATTCCTTTTGTTTTAGTCAGTTCATGGATTGCAGTTGTGCCTAACTGCTGCACAATGGGGCAAGGAGGATGCTTGCACTCTTCCCCATATTTTGCTAACCTGCAAAGCAGCTGGGAACAATCTGGCCCTTTATCGCATCTCTTTGGGTTGATTTTAATAGCAACCCTTTGGTAATCTGAGTTTGTGAACATTTAGCAATCTAGCCTATGATCATGGATTTAGTTCTAGTTTTTGCTCTCTAGCTATTCCGCTGCTGCAAGAATCATTTAGCTTCTTCAGTATATTTCCCCACAACTATCAGGTAATCTTCAGGGCTGCTGCACATTTTGCTGTTTCTGGAGTCTTGGTTGATCCATCAAAGTTGAAGCTTGGCTAAGGACCTTTGAGAAAACAGGGATGGAGCAAAGGGGGGGGGGGGAATGGAGTAAAAGGTTAAGGGTGGGGTTCTGTATTGTTCATTCAAAATGTAAATGTGATCCTCTTCAGTGAAAAAAATATTTTAAGGGAAATTATTTACTGACTATTTAAACTTAATTTTAAGAGTCTGAACGGTTTTAGTTTTGGTGACTAGATGCAACGATTTTTTTATAGGACAGCACTAGGTGCAGGAGGCTCATCTCAGTTAGCATTTTTAGTACAGTATTCACAGACTAAATTACTTCTGCAACAATCATAGCTCTCCTAGCCATAACAAATAGTGCTCTTCCTCCATTACATGGATACAATTTATGTAACTGAACAAGGAATTCTGAAAAAGCTGTAGCGTAAACATTTGCAGCAAAATTAATCTGGAATATTTCAAGGCCTTTTTGTTTTCTTTTAAACAAAGCAAGTATATATAGGTAGAAATCTTTAGAGTATAAACATTCATTTTGTGCGGCAATATTCATTTCAAAACATTATGACAAGGTCATAGGACTCTTTAGCAAAGTTCTTCAGCCACTGTGGGTATACTTTCATAAAGAAATTGAGAGAGCTGTGTCAGAGGAAACAATAAGCCCATACTAGGAACCCTTAAAGAGGAGATGCTCTATATCAGAGGTTCTCAACCTTTTTCTTTCTGAGGCCCCCCCAACATGCTATAAAAACTCCACGGCCCACCTGTGCCACAGTAACTGGATTTCTGCATATAAAAGCCAGGGCTGGTGTTAGGGGGTAGCAAGCAGGGCAATTGCCTGGGGCCTCATGCCACAGGGGCCCCTACAAAGCTACATTGCTCAGGCTTCAGCTTCAGCCCCGGATGGTGGGGCTCAGGGACCTGGGCTTCAGCCCCATGCGGTGGGGCTTTGGCTTTCTGCCCTGGGCCCCAGCGAGTCTAATGCTGGCTCTGCTTGGAGACCCTCTGAAACCTGCTTGAGGCCCCCTTAGAACTACTGCTCTATATAACCTGAATCATGATGGTTTGCTAGGCTCTTTGGGACCACGTGTGATCAGAGTATACAGGTTTATTTTAACAGCTATACAGATGATCTGTTCTTGTTTTCTCATGCCAACTTGAAATTTGAATGGCTCTAAAATCGCGAAGAAAGATAGAGCTGTTTCAGCTGAGCTTATCAGAATGCTATCCCTGTAATTCAAGAGGGATTCCCATTACGTCACGTGATGTGAGATCAGGCTTGGTGACATCTGTGTTCTGGTAGTTTAATTCTAATGCAGCAAAATAAGATAGTAGAAAAGCTTTATTTAAATGCTCTAGTTATAAATCTTAATGGATCAAGTGGGGGAAAAAAGGTAAAATAGTAAGTATCTAATGATTGAAATGTTGATCAAGTATCAGGGGGTAGCCGTGTTAGTCTGTTCAGCAGATTTGGGGGAAATCTTCCCCTTTTTTCATTACCCATGTTCAGTCTCTCTCTATATCTATAGCAAAATGCAACGCAAGAGATAGGTCTGTTTTCTGTGTAGCAGGACAGAAATCTGACAGCCTTTTGTTTTCTATGTAAGAAAACAAAGACAAAACTCTAGAAAGTGCCTTTTTCCCCCCATGGGGAGAAATGTTGAATCTTTTCTCTTCTATAAGTTTATTTGTCTACAAAAGCCCATTAAAAGAGTTTTTGCCCAGAAATAGTTTTGGCCAAGAGAGAGATTGTTTAGCTTTCCTCTAGGTTTACTTGGTGAGCCATAATTCTCATGCCAGTGTACACAGTGTTTATAATGTAGGACGTTTGCAAATTTCCGTACTTCTTTAACTTTTCTAATTCTCTTTTATACAGCAAGATAGTTCCAAAAGGGTTTATTTTCCAAAATCTTCTAAGTATTTTCATAATTTTGTTCATGTTTTCATAATTGTCCTTCTCTGGATTTTTGTTCAATAGTCACTGGAATAGAACTCAATTTTTCAGGTTTGTAGGACATTTCTTCTAAAGTTTCTCTGACAGTGATTATTGATTTTCATGAAATACCTAAAGCAGTGGTTCTCAAACTTTAGCAACCCGAGGACCCCCATTTTGATTTAATTTTTTTTGAGGTGTTCCGCAGCGTGCCGGAGGCACTGGGAGGGAGGGGAAGGAGTTGAGGGAGGGAGGAGTTGATCAATGGAGCCCACGGACCCCAGTTTGAGAAACACTGACCTAAACCATTTCAGCACCACTTTAAGTGGCTGGGTTTTTAGTAAGCTTCCTTTGTCCTGGGATATCTACAAATTGTCCCAAATGAAGACCCCTTGCAGACAACTTGTTCTTAAATGCCTGTACTTTATATGTAAGCTTGGCAGAATTTGATTTTTTTTTTCTTAAAAAAATTAATGGATAATACTGATTTTGATCAGTTTCAGTTTTCACAGTTGCATTAAAATAGGGTGTTCAGAAATTTATCTGACAATAGACATTGAGATTAAAAAGTTAAAGGCTTTATAAACTGTTAAAACACAAATTATCAACACCACATGTCAAAATATACAAAGTAAATATCTTTAAATCAGCAAATCATATATGTTTTGACTATTCATTCGCTAGATCATTTGTAACAAGCCTTATTCAAAATAAGGCTTGCCCTGAAATAAAGCTTTACATTTTTCTTAAAATAAAGTCATTATTCTTAGAAAAGGAAACAAGTGAGTACCACTGATCTTCTAATAGACTTTCAGATACTCTATTAAATTGTCATTGAAGCTATTAACTGAGGGAACAGATTGTTATGTTCATTATTCCAATGTGCCTATTATACGTTCCAACTATGATTCAAGAAAAGTATTTGTGTACCTGCTGTTCTATTTTACTGGACAAAATGAATTAGAGAGATAAGAGCAGTACGATTTAAAAACAAAAAATAAATAAGATTAGCAGCTCGTTCCATTTTTGTTGGTGAGGGAGCCAGAAACAGAATCTTTAGTTTTACGTATTTTCTTTATACACTGTGAGTTAAATTATGTTGTGCTTTTGTTAACCTCCATGCATTTTTCCACAGCACTGTATACTTCAGAAACAAGAATTTGTTAGGCATACCGTAAAACAAGTGAACAGTGAATTAAAGTTTCCGTGTTTGTTTAAGCCTATTTCACTTAGGCTTTCTTAGAATCCTAAACCACTTCTGAATAGTATATATGGGAGTGATTTTTCCAGTCTCATTTCATTTTTTAACTTATATATTTATTTAGAATTTTTTAACAGATTTATAAATTCTTGCCATATAAATAAATATCAGAGACCAAACAATAATCATTACAATAGCAAACTTTTCCTTAGAGAAACTTTATACAGATCTCTCTATTTAACCGGGAGTTACTTTATTATAGAATGAGCATCTTTACACTATACGTGACCTCAGTCACATTCCAAGCAAAGGGTCTTTTACTTCCCTCCTTACCTTGAGAGGGTATTCCATTGGGGCTGTTGAGTTGAATACAGGAGCGTCAGAATTAAATGCATGTGGATAAAATCATTCCTGTTTAACAATAGAGGACAGGTTTTTTAATAATTATTTTAATAATTTCCACTGTGTTAGCTCTTAAATGCAGAGATTTTGATAATCTGTAACTATCATGTGACTTAAATAATACTCTAGGCACAAGACCTCTCTTGTAAAACAACCAGTCTTGTTTGATTTACATTTTTATACTATTTATTAGCAAGAATATTGGAATATGTACTCCACTTAAATCTTGTATGTTTTTTCCAGCAGATGAGTATATCTCCTGCTTTCTATACATTCATATTTGTTACATTTGTTTTTCTTGTTTAAATAAAAATAGCATTTGAGATTTTTGTTATCTTTTCTTACATAATTACACTATTTATTTATTCAAATAGATGGAGGACCTTATGCTGATGGAACTTTACTGTGAAGATAATCCATTGCTCCAGAAACAGCCTGTTTCTGCCATTCAAGAGGAAGAAGTTTGGTCTCTTAAGGTGAGCAATGAGAGACTTCAACTAATACCCTTCATAATTTTAAAAATTCAAGATTTAAAATAAAAATAAAGATTGAATAGTATTCTTGTCAATCCAACAATTCTAAACAGTTTCTGAATCTCTGTTCAGGTTATTCCTTCATGAACTACATGGTTTGGTCATATTCTCTTTTGCCTATAATATTGTTTGATCATAGCTGATTATAACCATTGTGCTGAAGAATGTAGAAGAGGTGGAGGTGAAAAGTTTGAAGGGAGAACAGAAGAGGGCATCAGCATTTACTTAGCAACCTTCCATTTACGTTTTCGTATTGCTATAAAACAAAATTCTGCCCCTACTAAGGATTTTATGACGGCAGCCTGGGAATGGCAGTTTAGGCAGTGACAGTAGATGATCATAATAGTCCCTTCTGGCCTTAAAAATCTATGAATCTGTAAAGGATCTACTTCAAGTTTGCCGTTATATGATCCTTGATTACTTGACTCAAATGCAGGTCAGATACTGAGCTTTTAATCCATAGCAGGTCCAACTCACTCTGTGACAGCATCATTCATCTATTTTTTTCTTTGGAATTGTAAGGCTGCTCAAGGATGTTAAATGATAATATTGCAGCTGCTAATTCTAGCTATTACCCAGATTCCGTTCACTTCTCTCGGAAGAAAACTTGGCTGTAGTGGTTCATGTGTTAATCATCTGAGATAAAAAAATTTATAAGTACCTAACCTGTTTGCAAAAGTGACTTAGGCATCATTCATTTTGATTGAAAATGGGAATTAAGTTCCTCAGTCACTTAGGCATTTATGAACATTTTACCAATCCAGGCAAAAGTACAGTAATTCTTTCTCAACCTGGACATGAGAGTGACAAAAGTTGCAGCTAGTACACAATTTGGTGGCTCGTCTCTGAAGTTTTTTGTTACTAGCATTCTTCAGGAAATCACTCTCCATTTTACTACCACTGTTGCAGTTTCACCACTAGTAACGTATAAACAATCTGCAGGCATTTTTTGTCACTCATTTCTACCTGCTCTGAGGTGCACTGGAAGTAGTGCAAAGGAATGAGATTTCATGAAAAATGCTGGTGTAGATGCAGCCAAAGGTCCTATGCCAGTGCTCCATAACCTGTCACGGCACCCTGTGCACTACTGGGTCTAATTCATTGTTCTAATGTATAAAATCCTCAGTAGGCTAGACTTACGTTAACTCAGACTGCTTCTTGGTCAGGAACCCTACACTGTAGTTACCCCTCACCAGTTATCAGAACGTTAATACAGATTTGAGAAAGTAGAAGGCAAAGCCTTCTTAACCTCAGGTCCAAGACTGTAGGACACCCACTTGAAGGAGATCAGAGAATGCCAGCTCCAGGTTACACTGCAAGGCACATCTCTTTGTAATATAACCCCTCTAAAACCAGAACAATATAAAAGTTTGTGATGGACCCAAAACTAGCAGCTCAAGATCAAGCAGAACAGAGAGATGACATCATGCTCATGGGAGGAGACTTGATAACATCTAGATTAAGTTGGAGTATTTATTGCTCCAGGCAGCTCTTAACTGTATTTTTAATACTTTTACGGTGCTTAGATAAGGCAGTGCTAAGCAGCTTATGAATGCTGGTAAATAACCCTGAACCAGCTTCAGTGTGTTGGTACTAAATCTAAGTCAAAGAGATGTTTGCTGTGACAAGTATCTTCTTGTTTTAAATGCTATTTGCAAAATCTGTTTAAAATACAAGAACATATTAAAATAATTTTAATGAATTGTCAGTCTTTTT
The DNA here is from genome assembly GCF_028017835.1 of Emys orbicularis. Classification (NCBI taxonomy): domain Eukaryota; kingdom Metazoa; phylum Chordata; order Testudines; family Emydidae; genus Emys; species Emys orbicularis. The sequence goes on along the minus strand of NC_088684.1, from coordinate 45,911,917 downwards.
TGTTCTCAAGGATGGGGGAGGTTCTTACTTGGCATGCACTCCAGCAAACTCCCATTGATATCAGTGAGAATTTTGCTTTAGTAAGAACTGAATGAAAACAGAGCCAAGACCTTGGGATTTGGCCCCAGTGGCACCTGTTACACAGCCAGGAGTTTGCTTTGGATGAAAGCACAATATATTCAAGACTAAAGCACATATATGATTTACATCCATACCCTTCTCGTAGGTAAGATAAGATTAATTAGTTTTTACCTTCAGCAAGAGCAGGTTCTTTCTGGTGGAACCGGTTAATAGAACTGTAGAGTTCTTTGTCTGTGTCACTGAGCAGTCAATCCTGCATATTTGTCAATTTCTTGATTTTATTTCTATCTAATTACAGTATGTAAAAGTTAATAATTGACTGTTTTCTCATGCAAACTGTGGTGGACCTGAGGTTTTTATGTAATAATTAGGGCTGTCGATTAATCACAGTTAACTCACGCGATTAACTCAAAAAAATTAATCGTGATTAAAAAAATTAATCGTGATTAATCGCAGTTCTAGTCACACTGTTAAACAATAGAATACCAATTGAAATTTATTGTTTTTCTACATTTTCATATATATTGTATTCTATGTTGTAACTGAAATGAAAGTGTATATTTTTGATTATAAATATTTACACTGTAAAATTGATAAAAGAAATAGTATTTTTCAGTTCACCTCATACAAGTACTGTAGTGCAATCTCTGTGGTGAAAATGCAACTTACAAATGTAGATTTTTTTGTTTGTTACATAACTGCACTCAAAAACAAAACAATGTAAAACTTCAGAGCCTACAAGTCCACTCAGTCCTACTTCTTTTTCAGCCAATCACTAAGAGACAAACAAGTTTGTTTACATTTACAGGAGATAATGCTGCCCTCTTCTTATTTACAATGTCACCAGAAAGTGAGAACAGGCACTTGCTTGGCACTTTTGTAGCCGGCATTGCAAGTTATTTACATGCCAGATATGCTAAACAGAAGTCTTAAAAGAGCAACACTCTGATGCGGAAACTACAGAACCTGAACCACCAAAAAAGAAAAACAACCTTCTGTTGGTGGCATCTGACTCAGATAATGAAAATGAACATGCATCGGTCCGTACTGCTTTGGATTGTTATCAAGCAGAACCCGTCATCAGCATGGATCCATGTCCCCTGGAATGGTGGTTGAAGCATGAAGGGACATATGAATCTTTAGTGCATCTGGCATATAAATATCTTGCAATGCCGGCTACAACAGTGCCATGTGAATGCCTGTTCTCGCTTTCAGGTGACATTGTAAACAAGACATGGGCAGCATTATCTCCTGCAAATGTAAACAAACTTGTTCGTCTGAGCGGTGGGCTGAACGAGAAGTAGGACTGAGTGGACTTGCAGCCTCTAAAATTTTACATTGTTTTATTTTTGAATGCAGGTTTTTTTTAATACATAATTCTATATTTGTAAGTTCAAATTTCATGATAAATGGATTGCACTACAATACTTGTATTAGGTGAACTGAAAAATAATTGTTTTTTTTTTTTACAGTGCAAATATTGTAATAAAAAATAAATATAAAGTGAGCACTGCACACTTTGTGTTCTGTGTTGTAATTGAAATAAATATATTTGAAAATATAGAAAACACCGCCAAATATTTAAATAAATCGTATTCTATTAATGGTTAACAGTGCAATTAATCACACGATTAATCATGATTAATTTTTTAAATCGTTTGACATCCCTAGTAATAATGGTATGATGTACATACAATAACTGTATGTGATGTACTTAGTCAGTGAGTCACTGTGTAGCTATATTGGGTTATTGAGTTTTCCCCTATGAATGTATTGGTTTAGTTTAATAGAGGCTGTTGGAAAAATGAGCAGGAAGCTCCAGAGAAGCCGCCTCAACAAACACTTGTGGGCTATTACAAGACAATGGCTGAGTTATTAGGACTGAAGATGCTACTTTCTGTCAAAGTAACATGGCTGTTTTGCCAACTCTGGGAGCCTAGAGATCAAAGGAACATTACACATTTGAAAAACTTGGAAAAGGGGAGGGAGTTGTCACTGAGCGACTCCTGCTGGGAACAGACTGACACAGACAGGTCCTTGTGGGCATGTCTGAAGGCTTGGGGCCTTCCCAAGCTTCGAGGGGATGGTAAGCCTAGGGAGATGCCATGTGTCTAGACTGTTTATTGTTTTAAGATCTTTTTCTCTGAAATGCTTTGGTTATAAATAAACAATACTTTGTTATAAGAAGGCTGTCTGGTCCCTGGGTGCCACTGATCATAGCTCCCAAGGAATAGAACAACAGAAGAGCAAGTCAGGCTTCCAGAGGTAATAATGGTTTCACCACGCAGGGAAGAGAAATAAAGCTTCAGTCATTGGTCTTTTAAGATCCTTTCCTCAGGGCAGGTTTTATTGTCCACAAAACAATATCAACTGAGAAACAATGTGCAGTAATTCCCATAGGCTTTTTCTGCTTTAACCAGCCAGGAGGGGAGAGGACACAACCTTTCAAGTTCCCTTTTGACCCAGTTTCTCCTTCCTTTTATACTCCCCTCCCCACTCCCTGCAGTCATATGCCAACAGGAAGACTATAATACCATTGTCACGATGGCCTTTGCTCAATATGATATATTTGCATATGCTTTTTTTTTTGTACAAGAGGTCTCCCTTGGTTTTAATAAGAAATTTAGGAATATATTTAGTAATACAAATATTAATTGTTATATAAAGAAAGCATTGCAATGCACTAGCCAAAAAGAGTAATTGTTTATCTCTTGGAGACTTACTAAGTTTACTTATGTGAAAATGTTAACTTTAAAAAAAAAAAAAAAGTCTAATGGAGGATATATCAAGAATAAGCTGGGCTTCTGAGGTGCAGCAGACAGCTGTTTTTTGTAGCTTTTATAGAATTGCTACTGTAGGCAGGGTCTGAGTGAGCTCTCCCCTGACACGTAGTGATGAGCTGGGGGAAAAGACTTCAGGAGCAGACTGTATTTGCATAAACACAACTACTCTGCCTAGGTGTGCAACAGATGGAACTGCTCTGTCAAAATGATCACTTGCGGCTGGTGTTGGGTTACAAATCACTTTTAGTCTTGAGTGTCGGGGTAATGGACTGTTGTTATCCTGATTGAGTAAAGGGCAGTAGAACTTTACTTAGCCTGTCCTGATTGAGGGGGGTCACTCTCAACTAAACCTCACTTGCTAAGAAGGGGATTGGGATGCCAAATCCCAGCGAAAGGCAAGGAAGTAGAGACAGGTGTTTGTACCTGGTGGTGTGGGCTCTGCCTAAATAGTCATAGACATAATTTGACTGTTCCCCTCTTCACTGTTTAAAGGTGTAGGCCTGGCTTTTCTTAAGTAACTTGCCTCATTTCTTAGTAGGCTTGATAGCGAAGGTGAATGGAAGGTTAAGTTGTAAATAGGGGCTAAACAAGCAGTATGCTGGAGTCAAAATGTCTGCTAGCTAAGATAAGCAGTAACAACTTGATAGGCATAATGGACAAGATAAACGTGGAATATAAAGAGCAAGTTCCACATGAACAGCATATGGACAGAACATGCTATACAGGGATTGGTTCCTGCAAAGTAACCAATCCAATCCAAAACAATGTGATGTAATGTATAGCAAATGCAATATCGTGTAAATGTATATAAAGGAAGAGGTTTTCTGTGTAACTTTGGATGTGTGGTATGGCCTATACCCACCCCTTACGCTTGAGTCTGATCAACTCAGTGTAGCTTTGCTGTATGCCAAATAAAGGAACCTGAGTGACGAAATCTGGAGTTGAACTGAGAATTTTGGATCCCAAAGAACTGGATGAAGTGTTCTCCCAGAACTGGACAATGTGTTCTGGATAAGCCAAGTGGAAAAGGTCTCAGAGGGAATCCCAACAAAAGGTAGAATTGATTAGACTCAATTGAGAGTTTTTGTTTTGTTAAGCAATTAGTAGAGCTGAAATCACTGATAATCAGGTCTAGCTGCTGAACCTTAGAGCTGGTGAGGGACAGTGTTGCGGTGAAAGAGACAACCCATCCTGCAGTGAGGTTCACCACTGCCTGCTAAAATCACTGAGAGCTGGGTTAACTTGTGGAACCACAGAATGTGGCATCAGAGTAAACGGTAGCAGCAGCGGTGACAGAGTGAATGGCGGCAACTGTGAGTCAGTTGCAGAGGCAGCAGCAGCAGCTCAGGCATTGCTTGACACTGGCCCCCAGGGAGGGAGGTGAACTCACATGAACGCACTTCTGAACTCTGGGCCTTTGCTGACCAAGGACAGCAACTGTGAGTGGGGTGCAGTGGAGGAAGAGCGCAATGGCAGATTAAAGGAACATTTGTTGGACTTTTACACCACAAAGTGAGAAACTGAGGCAAAGGACACTACCCAATATACTTTGGGGTGGGTGTTTGTTCATGGTCACATGCTTTCAAGTTGTGGTGTTTTCCTAAATTAATGCCAGGTTCCTTTTCCCTTTTTATTAAAAGTTTTCTTTTGTTATACCCAGACTCGGTGTTTGTGAAAGGGGAAGTATTGCCTTTTAGAGGCATCTGGTAAATTTTCCCAGATTACAGGGTTGGGGGTCTAGAGCCAGTTCTGTTTTGTATTGTTAAGAGGAACAGCTAGATATTGAACCCAGACTTTGGGACTGCCAACTCCACCTGGCAGAAGAGTTACACTACAAATATATTAGCTTACCCTTTCAAATTTAGTAGCAAAATAATCCTTGTCATCAAGGATTTCAGAGACTAACAGAACATTAACAAAGGCCTATAAATCAAAGTAATTAATGCAATGATTAACTTCAGTAAAAGTTTTAAGGCCTTGAACAATCTAGACTATTGAGCAGCTGTGCCACCCTTGCCCTGCAACCTTGTCTGCCTTACGATGCTTTGATGAAGGAATTCCCACGTGGGCTGCTCACAAACAGCCTTCCAGCATTCAAGTCACACCCTGAGTGTGTGTTTGTAACTGCAGCTCACCAGCCACATTTAAATTACACTCTGGCTCTCACCAGCCTTTGTTATACTGCAGTTGTCCCCAAACTTTTGAGAGTCGTGCCCCTCCTTACTCCTGTTGGTGCCAGCCAGGACCGGGAACAGAGCCGTGGCTCGCGGGGGCAAAGGGGCTGAGGCTGGGGCCGCAACTGGGGATGAGGCTGGGGCCGGGAGTGGGGCTGGGGGGACAGACCCAAGCGTGGGGGCGGGAGCGGACCCACACCGAGACTGGGGACGGGCCAAGAGCCGGGGACGTGGCTGAGGGCGGAACTGGAGCAGAGCGGGGAGGGGCTGGGTGGCACTTCCTCCCATCACCCGTGGAGGCTAGCCCGGCCCCCGTTCCACACACCCCGAAAGTTCCTCTGTGCCCCACTAGGGGACCTGTGGTCTAGGGAAGTCTCAAGATCGTTTTAGTCCATCAATTCCATTCATAAAATAACTAATTTTCCAAAATCCAGCTTTCTCAAACACTAAATCTGAAACACGGAGGGAGGCCATGTAGTCTCAGAAACCTCTCAGAATACATTATCTCTTGCTACTGCTCATTTTGCTTGTCCATTATCAGGATTCTAATACATTGAATTGTACTTCCTTTGCATAATGATGGATTGAAATGCTTGTGTCCCTAAAACTCAAGCTTTTATGAGATGGTGCTGAAAAGTCATGTATGACGTCCATTCAGCGGCACTAAGAACATTAATAATGCATGAATAGTTGGGAAATTAACAGTTCTATAAAATTCTTACATTAAATTCAAGTTGTATAAGTCGGTTTCTTGGAAAAGAAACAAGTGTACTTTGTCTTAAAGGCACAGCTATAAAGAGAATGATCTTATGACTGAGGACTGGCCAGTTAGACTTCCAAGTCCACATTAATATCTTCACAGGACAAATATGCTGTAGTTTTGGTCAGATTTCTTCTTTGATATGCTTGTATATGAGTATCTGGAAAGTACTTTTAGACAGAGGATTATATGAACAAAGTAATGATTCACAGCTTGCTCTAGTACACTTTGCTCCACCAGAATCCCCACTGAAATTCAGTGAGAGTTCTGCCTATGTCAGGATTGCTGCATTGGTCTAAAAATGCAATACTTGAACAAAATTTGGGAAGTATTTTAAGTGTATAACATGCCCATTACATTTAAGTTGAATATTCAGTGATGAATGTAGACAATGAAAAATATAGTAAGTTAAGTGGTGATTTATACAGTGCCATAGATGTGCATGACCATGTGTGGAACAGTAAGACAGTCCTTGCCCAGAAAAATGTGCAATCTAAATTTTAAAATAATTATGATGACAAAGGGATTTGGGGGAAGGCGGGAAGCTAGGAAGAGAGAGGACAGGAGTAATGTAAATAAGATAAAGCAATTGCTTGAGGGCTCTGGTGGTTTTTTTTGGTGTGTAGATTTTCTTTGCAGTTTATGAACAATTTGTTTATAATCATAGTAATTTTTAAAAAAAATCCTTAATTCCTTTTTGTGCAAAACTGAGCTGACTGTGCTAATGGAGGTGGAAGGGTCGTGCATATGAGAACACAGCAGGTTGGGAGACGGATTTGCGGTGTGGGAAAGAAGAACAAGATGAAAAGGGGAGAGGGAGAAAGTGAGAAATGTGAAGACAAGTTCGGGTGGCAGCAAATTGACTTAGCAGCATAGAGTTAATGAACTGAATAGCAATGGCAAAGGTGCAGTGCAAATAACGGCAATGACATTATGGACAGTGAAATTAATGGCAGTGGCAGTACACGTAGTTCACCATTGTTCTAACTGCTAATTGGTATTTAGGTGCTTAACATGATTTCCAGTGTTGGGATTAGTCATCATTCAGTTTTAGGTGGCAAAATAGTATTTATTTTGACCTAATACCACATATTGTGAAAATATTTCAAGAGTTGTATTCTGTATCTGTTAAATTATCCAGGAAATAGCGGCAAGACTTATTTTCAGTCAGTCAGCCAAAGAGGACTCCATTCTACATACTGCAGTAAAACAGAACTTGGAGGCATGCAATATACTTTCCAAAAAACAAGAGTGTGCTCAGTGTGGGCAAGGATTCCTGAATATATGGCTGGAATGTGTACGTTTTGTGAATGTCAGACAGGTAAATCACCCTTTTATGAATTTCTCCTAAAATTATAGGTCTTGCTCCTGCCTGAAGATACATAGTAGCATAAAATAAACTCATGTGCAGTTGTTTCCTCTTCACTTGAAGATCTCTGAGCTGAAAAATCATGTAAGAATGGGTTCACAAGCACAGGAAATGATTCCTTTACAAAGATAGTGTAGAGCTGCATATTGGTAGGCAGCACTGAATCCATAGTCTCTCTATCGCATGGTTGCAGGATTACATTGCTCCAAAGTGATTTGGTCATTTGAAGATAAGAGTCTTTGTGGATACCATTTCAACTTGTACATTATGAGTATCATTCTTCGGTGTGCTAAGTGCTGCCAGAAAAAGAAGAAGGAACTCAGAACCTTGCAGTGTCAGCCCTCTGTGAAATCCCTTTCACTGTAAACTTTTCTGCATTTCCTGATGCTGTAATGAACTCCCCCAACAACTATGGATCATCAGAAACCTTGCTACTTTCCACTCCAAATGCAAGCAGCATTTATTTGACCGTGCGCCTTCTCTAATATAAACACAGAGCAACTGGTATATTTATATTTAAAAACAAAAACCCTAACCAAAAAATAAAACCCAACCTACCGAACTAAGAGAGTCCACTGCATATGCATCTTCCTGTGGGGAGAGGACAACAGAACAAACAACATGTGACAGATGTGTAATGCGTTACTGGAAGGCACTCAGATCCTACAGTGATGAGCATGGTATAGGAACTTATATAGAATAGAATAGAAAATAGGCACCAGGAAGAGACACACTTAAGGGAAGACCGTGGTTAAATGAAAAAAACCTGTAGATGCTTTATGACACAACGATAGCATTCCAAGGGATTTGAGGTAATGTCTTCTTTTTAATTAAAGATAATCCAGAATTCCAGATTCTCTCATTTGTTCTGATCTGGCAGTTCAAAGTGATCGCAAAGCCACCAGATCTGTTGGAGGATTCCCCCAACTGAAGTAGAATTACGGTAGCTGGCTGCTATCCTCCCTTCTCTTGCAAGTCCTGGTGAAGTGCAGGAGTATGTCCAGGGTTATTCTGTTGTCCTTCAGTCTCTGGCTGCTGGATGGCCTTTGAGTTCCACAGCGACCCAGCATAGATTAGAGCAGCCCCTGGGATATTCCCTTTTGTGCTATATTCAGTAATACTTAATCACCTGTGTGTTGATTCAGTTTGAATATATGAAAAGGCTTGTGTGTTCCATGCTTACCCTCTCTAATTAATTTCTTAGCCAAGATATAATATTTAGCTCTGAATCTTTGCACATAAATCATTCTACTGCAAAACATCTCCACTAGTCCACAACAGTTGGTTGTCTCGTGTCTGCACTGGATCCAGGGGCTGCTGAAGTTGTTGCGTAAGAACCCATCTGGTTGGCCCCGACCCTTTGTTCTGTCATACCTGCCCAGATGTTCTCCTTTGACAGCAATATTACATAGAAGTGGTAATCACTTCCTTCCTAAGGAGCTAATTTTTACCACAACTGGGCAAATGACAAGCTCTTCCTCCCCCTCTCCCCTCTTGGCTTTTTCACTTGAATTTCATTTTATTTTCTGTCTCTCTGTATTATTTCTCTCTCTTCAACGGCATTGCACCTCTAGTAGCAATTAATTTCATTAACATGTTATTTTCTTCTTCTTCTAGACTAGTGGGGAGGAGATTAAATAAGACAGGACCTAGTAACACTGACCTTTGCCACATACTGCTAGGCACCTTACTTAGCCAATACACTGTCTTTTTTTAACTCTTTATCTCAACCAGTTTTTAATATGCATGACAGAACTACCATCCCAACAAATTTGGATTATGTTCTCATGACACATTTTGTAATACAGTATCAAATACTTTACTGAAATGCTTTACCACCCACTTGTAGCTAAACTACAGCCACCAACTCTATTACACATAAACCCCTGTGTTAGTGCGCCTCAAACCTTCTCTGAAAAGAACTCTGAAAGAAGAGGAGGTAATGCATTCTCTGTGTTCATTCAGTCCTCAGCCTCTCTGCTTAGACTGCCTGCAAGAGTTCCAACCATATGATTTCAAAAAAAAAAAAAAAATAGACCTTTTCAATTAGGAACAGGACTTGGACCAACAAACTAATTTCACATAGGCCAACACCTTGGTTTTAGTAACAGCTTTCAGTTATTACTGACTTTGGCCGTAATGAAGCCAGTGACTGAGAAGTAAAAGGCTCTGAATTCCATTAGCAATTCCCTGAGCCAGCTAGCCCTTAGGATATGTATGTGTTTATATATATAAACATTTCATTTCTTTTTGTTGTTTATATTAACTTTTCCCTATATCCTCTTAAAGTCATGGAGTTTAGGGAATAAACTACTTTTGTGTTGGATAATGAACTTTCAACCCTGCATTAAATGATGTTATATAATTTAAAACTGCTCTCAAAACATATCAAAATAAATACGCCTTCCTCCAAATGAGTGTGACTTAGATGATCAGTATTATGGAAAAATAAATGCAATTTTGTAACCACAATTTCTTTCAGTAACACAGTTAGCTGAGCAGCAGGAAAGCATACATCACCTTAATTTATATTGTTAATTCTACTCATGATTTACAGCATAAAAGACTTGCTTAAGAGCTAAAATTACCTGTTTGAGTTAGACATAATACAGTCAGCAGTTGAAGTTGACAACTACAATAGACCAAGTCACAAAAGTGTTGTAATGTATTTGTGTATGTTACAGCTTTGTATTTGTTTAGTGCTATATATAATTAAGCACAAAAGGAGGAGAAATTATATAGAATTCCTAATTAACCATGATTATTCTTGTCAAGAACCTGTGCATACTGAGAAGTATGACTAAAGTTCACTAATAGTAAATATACGGTATTTTATTTCATCTTCATAGTTGCATTAGGACTTGCTCTCTTTTGTTCAAAAACATTGATAACTAGGCCTTGAAAGTCTTTGGTAACTTCTCAAATACTCTGCTCTCCTGCTTTATATCTGTTGCTCTTTTTAACTCATTATCATTTTATTTTTCTGGTTTTCCTGGTCAGATGGTAGTATTCATGGGCATGTAAGAGATGGGATTCTGTCTCTGTAGTATGAAAATCAACTTCTGTCATACTGTACATCTTTATCACAACAAGTATTATTCTAAATTGTCTGCTTACAGGATATTTATTACTTAAGGGGATGTTGGCATGTCTTTTAGACCAAAATGAAGTCATTTTATTATATCAGCAAACAGGAAGGACCCAATGTGTTGTTCTATTGAGTTATGAGTTACCCTGCAGAATGTAATTTGTGCACTGCCCAGTGCAGAAAATATATGCATGCTTGTTGATAGATTAAACTCCCTAAAGCAGACCCTTGTGAATGTGCAGCTGCATATAAGATGGGAATAGCAACTCAGATCTAAACTTTGAAAAAAAAAATCCAATTGACCTTTTAAAGGGATGTTGGTTGGCATGAATAGTATCCTAATGCAAATTTTCAAATGGAACTCAGTCTGTCTCTTAATTACATGAATGCAATCATTTATGAGTGTACTAGCATTTGAACCTAGAACTGATAGTGGAGACATCATTGTTTATGTCAGTATAAAGCCCCTATTTTGATAATTTGACCCTCTATTTAGAAGCAAGCCTGCTAAGTATCATATGTCATCATCTTTTTATTCTTTATTTCTGAGTGAGGAATAATGTGTATGCTCATGTTCAAGCCTGATTGTCACAGCATGCTGTAAAAAATCCTTGAGGCTTGTCCACACTAGCAGTTTAGGAATATGGGTACTAATTTTGCTAGAGCAGATAAGGCTGGAAAGGTTAAATGACTAGACTGTAATCTGATGAGTTGTACTGGAGAAAGAGAATTGGGTTTCAGGAAGAACTAGAAGCTGGGGTGTGAGTGTAAGTCTATGGGTTGCTCCTGCATGTGGTATAGATAGAAACAGCAAAATCCTGAGCATGTTTTCTTGGAAACAGCTTTATTAAATGTACTGCTTTTCTGACAGCTCTGCCTCCTTGTTGCATCATATATTGCTAATGAACCATTGTCTAAGGTTACATAGCACGTCACTGGCAGAGAGTGAGGGATATAATCAGATCACCAGATACCCAGTCCCTTGCTCAAAGCCACTAGAGCATGCTGTCTCTGAACTCCTTGGTGGAGTTCAGACCTGGGATTACATGAATACATATGGATTATTATTATGTAAATGTAACTAAACTGCTGAGCTCTATTCATTTGGGTTTTTGAATCCATTAAGCTTCCAATCAAACTGTATGAAGGTAAAACTACAAGGACCAGATTTTTCAATTCATACTTGATGCAGTACTTGAACCTGCAGACCCTTGCATTTGTATTGGCAAGCTGGTTCATTCATTCTGTTTGTTCCCTCTGGGTGACCTGGCATTGGCCACTGTCGGAAGACCGGATACTGGGCTAGATGGACCTTGGGTCTGACCCAGTATGGCCATTCTTATGTTCTTATGTTGATTTACTTCCACACAATTTGGTGTCTGATTTGATAATTTGGCCCTACAGATAAATTCAGACAGCACAAATATATAACTCTTAAAAAAACCCAACTCCCCACAAAAACCGTAAGATTCTGGAATAGAGAAATAAAACTCATTTAGCTGGAGTGGTCATTATGGGCATTATTAAAGGAGACATCAGGATGTTTGGCTTCTTGTACAACTGCCCAGGACAGGGTTGTTTAACCAATTTAAGGTACACTCTTTCATGTCATCATTTATTTAACTAATTTCTGTAGGAATGAAAATGACTTGAAAAACTACAATAGAATTATTAGAATTTTATTAAGCTGCCAATTCAGAGCTGTTACGGCCATTTTACAAACAACTACACATTTTAGGACCCAACAAGCTATTGAAGTCTATGAATGTGTTAACTATGGTCAAGGACAGGGGAAAAAAGGTTTAAAATTAAACTGAATATTGCAAATGAAATATCCTAAAATTATTTTGAATTTTTAAAAGAGAAACTCTTGTGCCCTGGATGGTCTTCCAATGGATGAGGCTATGGACTGGGACTCAGGAGGTTCTGCCACTGACCTGCTGTGTGACTTGATAAATCACTGTGTCTCAGTTTCCCCTCCTATCCTTTGTCTGTCTTGTCTGTTTAGATTTGTATGCTGTTCCACTATGTGTACAGACAGTGCCTGGCACAGTGAGGTCCAATCTCAGTTAAGGCCTCTATGCAATACTGTAATATCACACTTCAAGAAACGTAGTAGTAGTAGATCCCTGTATTTCTCAAGTCGTTGAACTTCCAGAGGTCTGTGGATAACCAATATAGCTCCATTTCTTAAATGCTTGCTTAATTTAGACAGGGTGGAAGAGGCAAAGCTCTCAATCTCTTTTATCACCTCATTTTCTTGCTGTAATGTCTTGATTTTCAAGTATATTTAAAAAACAAAAACAAAAAATCAGTAAATTTTCCACAGACTCCTCCTATGGACGCATTTTCACGTTAGATTATACATATTAGACTGCATTAGCATCCAGTCTTGCTGTCTTTACACTGGCAAAACTCCCATTCATTTGTTTTTATTAATGTGCTCAGTGCTGCAGCACGCACAAAAGATGGCCCCTAGGATATCAATTTTAATATTATTCTTCAAGCTAAAACTTTAATGTGATTTTGCCTGTAGAAGGCCTGCAGTATCAGGCCTTAGAAGAATAACTTCATTTACAGGGTGTTCAGAAAATTGGGAGTTGATAGTTTCTTATGAGACAACTTTATTGAGAGTAATATGAAACACCAGTGTTACAGCTTTGCCTTAATTGTGTTTGTAGTGTAGAAATATTTTCTATTTTTGCAATTTTTACATTGAATTTTTTTTTTTTTTTTTTTTTTTAAAGAAAATGAAGATAAGCAGAAACGTGCACCTCTTGCCTGTAAGGACATTGCTGTGCTCTTACAAATGCTTTAACCATCCTGGCCATGGATTCTTTGGAATTGCTGTACCATAGAGCAAGCAAGGAATTCACTCAGTACATCAATCAGATTGCCCTCTTTGGCATTGTTTACCCTTACCCGAGAGCTAGTTCTTAGAATTCAGTATTGTGTCTGTTCTCAATGTAAAATATACGGTATATTATGGAGAGATAATGAGTTACAAAGAAATGATCTCCATATACATAATTATTCCGCACAACTGTGTGATGCTGATGTTTTTTGGCAGACTTAACACAGCTTCTAAAAGTGGATGAATTAAACCAATGACATTGTTTAAATATGACGCAGAGTTTTATAGTGTAAATTGTAAACAGACATTGTATTGTGGCTTCTTTGACAGATGTCTTATGTTCTAATGTGAGATTATTATGAAAATTTGTTTTTCTGAGAATTTAGGATCAAATTTTAAAGCTTCAAAGAAATATATGGAGACGTGTCAAAGTGATTCTTTATATATTCTTTCATTGCCATTATAAATCCAGTTTTTTAGAAGTTTATAACTTGGCACACAAGTGTCTTAGCACAGGAGCAAATATGTATGAGTGCTTTAAAAATGAAAAAGAAAGATTACCAGTTTTAAGATTTTTTTTTTTTGCATAAAACAATTTTAATTTTTAAAGAGGCACTTATGCCTCATGGAAAACTTTGAGAAAACATTCTATATAGAAACAGTTCTTAGATGTTTTATTTTTGTGGTTTCTTTTCTTCCCTGCTTTCTGATCCCTTTGGATGTTTTTAGATTGAAACAGGCATTTTTAAATCTTCCTCCCCTAAATTTATAATCCTCTGTTAATGTCATAAACCTGTCCTTTGCAACTAATTATAATGTTACAAACAGGGTCCCTTGTTCTGGAAAGTGCTTAAGTATGTGCCTAAATGTAAGCGCAAGCAGTCCTATTGATTTCAGTGGGACTGTTCATGTGTTGAAAGTTAAGGATGTGGTTAGGTACCTTTCTGCACTGGGTCCAGAATTATTTCATGTGAGAATAATAAGCAGGAACAGTCACATATTTAAAGAGCAAAGACTGTTTTTAAACTATTTGTTGCCTAGGAGTAAAGAACAAGTTAACAAATACCAAAAAACAAGCAGAATTTTCTCTAAATAGAATATTGTTGTGATTTTTACATTTCCATGAGGCATTGGTGGAGCACCAAAAAACATTTCTCAAGAACTTTATCTCATAATATGGTGTACTCACTTCAAGTGAAATTCATTGCAGACAGAGGATTTATCATGGAAGCAGTACGGTAATGCTGTGCAGATAGTAGTGGGCACAGACTGAGTGAAGGGAGGATTCACCATACCTCTCCGAAAGTACAAACAAGAAGGAGGGCATTGAGGATAGGCTAGGGAACAAACTACCAGATCTGTGCATATGCAGATTCAGTGACTAGGAACCCCATATAGTGTGACGGGTTGGATCACAGAAACCCCCTTGGGAGCTGCCACCTAATGTACCAAGACTACTTCTATTCCTGTTTTCCCTGCCAGCTCAGGACTCCAGCACCCTGTCTTGCTGAGCCAGACACTCCCATCTGCTCCAACACAGACCCAGGGTCTGAATTACTTGCCCCAGGGCTGCAGGTTTACCTGAAAACAGCTCACAGAAGTGTGCTTGTCTTTAGCACTCAGATGCCCAACTCCCAATGGGGTCTAAACCCAAATAAATCCGTTTTACCCTGTATAAAGCTTACACAGGGTAAACTCATAAATAGTTCGCCCTCTATAACACTGATAGAGAGATTTGCACAGTTGTTTGCTCCCCCAGGTATTAATACATACTCTGAGTTAATTACTAAGTAGAAAGTGATTTTATTAAATACAGAAAGTAGGATTTAAGTGGTTCCAAGTAGTAACAGACAGAACAAAGTAAGTTACCAAGCAAAATAAAATAAAATGCGCAAATCTATGTCTAATCAAACTGAATACAGATAAGATCCTCACCAGTTCCAGAATGCTCCCTTTTACAGGCTAATCTCCTTTTAGCCTGGGTCCAGCAATCACTCACCCCCCCTGTAGTTACTGTCCTTTGTTCCAGTTTCCTTCCAGTATTCTGGGGGGTGGAGAGGCTCCTTCTTTAGCCAGCTGAAAACAAAATGGAGGGGTCTCCCACGGGTTTAAATAGACTTCTCACTCCTATGCAAAGTCCAGCTCCAAGATGGAGTTCTGGAGTCACCTGGGCTAGTCACATGTCCCTGCATGACTCAGTCTTTACAGGCCGAAACCATTGTCCACATGGTATCTTGCATGTCTCCAGGAAGACTTCTTATGTGGATTGGAGCATTCCAAGATGCATTGTTCCCCAAGTTCTTCCTGATCAGGTACTTAACCTTGCGAATTCCTTCCTAAAGAAACTGACCAAATGCCTCACAAAGCTTACTTAGAAACCAAGCAAGTATGCAGCCTATATTCTTAACCTCAAGTAGAAAATGATATATGTGTACAAATAGGATGAATAGATATAGTAGACCATAACCTTTATGGAGATATGTTACATGGCACAGGCAGCACAAAACATATTCCAGTTATGTCATACATACATTTATAAGCACACACACCCCATAAAGCCTTATGGGGTACACTGTCACAGGGGGCATGGAGTAGAAACTGCGCAAGGACTCCATCCTCCACAGTTTCCAGGTAGGACAGTCTTATGGAATGTGATCATTCAAGCTGTGAGAGAACATTGAATGCTGAAATTCTGCTCCTTCACATGGACGGGAGCATCTGCTTTGCATTGCACACACTTGGTATACATACTAAATATGTTCTAAATACACATTTACATCATAGGTCTCAACTATCCTATTAAATAACTAATGCCGTGAATGAATAACTGCCTGATCAATCTTTCTGTTGTATTTTCTCAGTTAATAGGCACTTCAGAGAGACATTTGGTTATAAAATAATTTGTTTTTAAAATAATTCAGTTTGACACAAATTGTCTGAAGCAAGAAAAGTTAAATTCAAAGCTGCCTGAGCCGCCTCCTTTTATTGCAGTGGAGTTATTTATACTTGGCTTCTAATACAATGTGTGCTGCATTTTTTCCTTGGCCTTTTTGGCTAAGGTCCAGACTAATATTGGTTTAATATCTGTAAACATCCTCTTTTGGGGAGCACTACATAAAGTTTCCAACAGGATGGATTCAATGAGCTAATAGATTTGTCCTGTCTTTAATTACAATAATTGTATTGCGAAGGCATAAGAAGATGAGTTAAGCAGTATTAGCCTTAACTTTGAAAAACCTCACTGTCACTTAGTGCCTTGTGTGTTAATTTCTTTGTGCAACTCTGTGAAATACATGATAAGATGAACAGAACACTTCCTCAACTTAGAAATGCCCTCCAAGTACCCAATGAAACTGCAGCTTCAAGAAACTAAAAATGCATGTGTGCAAGTTGCATTTATGACCTCCCTTTGTCTCCAGGGAGGGGAATGAGACACCAGTGACCTTCATGATGATCTTGTTTGGGCGTGAATGGGATGGCATAGTCTTTGGGAACACACTTTCCCTTTACAGACAGAAGGACTCCATTGGTGTTGTCCATTTGGTGCATTGTGTAATCATGCTGCAGGGCAGAATCAGTGACTGCTTCTGAAGAACACCCTCTTCTGCTTAAATCAGCGTGACTAATACATGCTGTGCTTATGCTGATGTCTGTGATGTGCGGACATCACGCTCCATGCCACCAGATGAAACAGGAGAAGAATACTTCTGTGTATTTTTGTAAAGATTCATCTGAAGATAATAATAGTGACCATGACACAGAATATTCCATGGGGATTAATAGGATTTGGGGCCATCTACAACTCTCAGCTAGTCCTTGACTCTCAAATAGCATTTGGTATTACGTCTGTCTCCCAGCAATGTTTTTCCCCTGGAATATCTGTGGGCATCACAAATCACAAACATCCTGCACAGTAGTGAACTATCTGTTAAACTCCCATTTAAATCCAGTCAAAACTCCTTTGTATTCAGTGGGAGCAGGTTCTTCATACCCCAAGTCGTGAGCCCTGTGGAAGTAGTATTTGCCTCCACCTTAACTCAGAATCTCAAACTACTATAGGTAAGTGAAATCCAGCAGGTCTGATGTAAACTGATGGAGAGTGTGAAAAATGAAGGTTCACCTGCTATTTAAGTTCCAAAGGGTATTTTACTTTCTTTGATGTTTTTCCCAGATGTCTTTCTGCCATGCAGGCCTCATGTAGCACAGAAGGATTTTCAATAATCTTGCTGCTCCTGCTAGCAGGAATTAATAAAAAGGAATGAACCAATATGGATTATCATTGTTCCTTTCATTGTGCAGTTTATATGGCTAACTAATGATGCTTGTATATCAATGCCTGTGTGATTCTACTTATGTAACCTCAGTGTTACAACAGGCAAAGAAAAGAAAGAGTTGTAAATGCCTAAGCACATTGAAGTGTCACCACTGTGATGTCATCATAGGGCCCCTGGACGTAGGTCAAAGGGCCTTCATAGGACTCTTAGTAAGAAATATAGTTTCACATAATAACCAAGGAAAGACCGACTGAAAAGATTTTCAAAGTTAAATTTACATTATTCTATAATTGAACAAAATGTTTATGCATAAATAAAATATTTGATAAATGGATTTTCACAATACTAGCCTGAGTTGCAGCTTGAACACCCCTTAAAAAGGCTACTCTGCCTCTGCAAAACTCTTCACATTCAGTACAGTCCCTGGAAGCTCCAGTGAAGTGAGGCTACAGCTGTGATATAGGCAGATGTTTGAACACTTGGGAAAGATGAAGACAGCCTGACAAGGAAGGTTGTGCAGGGGGACGTGAAAACTCTGGGTCTATGGGGAACAAGGAAGGATCCATCCGAAGCAGATAATTGTAGTTGGGTGGGAAGGTACACGGTCTGATCTGAGTGAAGAAGTAGTAAATATCCAAGTCAATGAGGAAGAATGCCAAGCTGGTAATAGCTGGGTGGAAGGGAGATTGGTCACCAGGAATAATGGGAGCCAGTGGTAGTAAAAGAGCCCCCAAAATATAAATCTGCTTCAATTTAAAATCAGTCCATTGAATCTGTTATGCTTGTAGGTTCCCTAATTCAAGTTGTTTACTGCATCTGGGATAGGTTGAAAAGGGACCCTATGCAAGGGAGATTTCAAGACAGCAGGCATAGAATGCTGTACTGTCCATGCTTAGACCATGCTAGAACACTGATCATACTTTAAAAATAATTGATGTCTGATGTAACAATTGGTCACTTGAGAATGCCTTTAATGCATTTGAAGGTATGTACCAATTCTAAGGTAATAGAAATATGCTGCACTTGTATAGATTGTGACATATTGCAGCCTATCTTTGGGAAGCATATAGTATTAAGTTCATGTATTACTGTGAGCCAGGGATTGCAGTGAGGACGGTTCCCACAGATCCAGGAACAAAAAACAGTGGGGGTTGATTAAGGTGAATCAGTTAGGTTGTAAACACCTCCAGAAAGGAACCCTTCCAAGGAGGTTTGCATATACTGGTTCAAACTAGGTTTTCCAGAAACTGACAGACAAAGAAAAGGGATTTTATTATTTAAAAAAAAAAAAAAAGCTGGGTTTAAATTGACTTGGGGCCGTCTGGTTCAGCAAATGGACAGGACATTCTGTCTTGGGGTGGGGGTTCTGACCCTTGCAGTGGGGTTGGAAAGATATTGGCTTTCTAGGGCCCCATAAGATTAATAGGTGACCACAGCACAGGGTCTATTTGGCATGAATAGACCCCGGTCAGACCTGCTGGGAAATAGCAGTGAAGTGCAGAGGGACAGCAAACCCAAACCTCTGGTCTGAAGGGAGAGAGATGTGGGTCTCTGCCCCATGAGAGGTGATAGCTGAGAAGCCTAAACCTTGAGTGGGTACCCTCAAGGAAGAACAGGAGGGGGTCAGTTAAACCTGAAACTCTGACATACATAAGCACTTTTAAAACCAGAATATTAAAGTATTTTACAAATAATTAAACCACATAACATGTATGTGCGGTAATGATGAATTAACCATTTCATTTGCAGTGGGCCAAGACTGAAAAGCTTGGCCCCTAGCCCATAAGTCCTCTTAACAGAATTTCAAACTGTATATTCCAACATAGTGCATGTGATGGGGTAGTGTGCCACGGAGGGCAGTGGCTTCTAGTGGTCAGCCCACCCAGCAACCTGGCATGGCCTTTTAAGGGCTTGGAAGAGTCCAATAGATATATAGGGAGACCTTAGAGTCCCAGGAATGGATGATGCTTGAGGAAGGAATCCTGACATTGTATCTTTAAGGGCCCAAAGCCTTGCAGAGAGGGCAGGGCAAGGATTCTCTCACCCCATCAGTTGGGGAGGAGTCAGGAGAAGGGGACCAGTATAAAGGCTGCCTCCTCTCTCACAGCAGGGCCACACTGTCTGGAGAAGGCTGGCCAACTGACCCCTCCAGACTGACAGACTAATTGGAGAGGGTGTTCAGTTGAAGGGAGCTGGATAAAGCCTTGCAGCTGCCTATTCCAAGCACGAGGCCTGAGACACAAACCCCAGCTCAAAGAAGAGGGCTGAGCAGGAACTCCTGCCTGGAGCAGGGAGATATCGACTGCTCTAATGGTGAGAGACGGGGGACTGCTCACACACAGCCCAGCTGCTTCAGAGGAGGGCTGGGAATGGTCTTAGAGAAGGTACTTTCATGGCTCGCTAAGGAGAAGTTGTGAGGAATCAGCTCCAGGTGGGGATAGCAGAGACCTGGTGAAGACATTGTCAAGCAGGGTGACTGTAGGGACAGTTCAGGGAAGAAGCAGAAGGATCAAAAAAACACACAGTCCTTATCTGCCTAAAACAGGGTCCTTGGGCTGGAACACAAAGGAGAAGGTGGGCCTGGGTTCCCCTGCCTCTCCCCCAGACCAGGAAGGGGTGCATGGGTGTTAAGAGTAAAAGGCCAAGAATGACAAGTTGCAGATAGATGCTGGGAGATGGGCTTGAAGGCCATTAGATTTTGAATTTCTTATTTGGGAGCTTTTTGTTTATCCCTGGAAGGGAAATGGACTGAGCAGTGACCTGACGGGAGGGCTAAGCCAAGTATATCAACAGACCATTACAGCACAAGAACAACTAAAGAGGGTGCTAGACTGAGAGAACCCCTGCAATTGTGTACCTGGATGCTAGGAAGCACTCTGGAGGTGAGAGGCGTGATTACATACAGCTATGCCATTTAATATACCCCTAATCAGAAAATCAGGAGCATCAAAAGTTAAAACCACCCTCCTACACCAACAATTTCCCACCCTTACAATTCTCCATTTTCAAATGTGTGGGGAAAAAGATGTGCTTTTCAGTATGTCATGAAGATCATCAGACGAGGTATTTTGGAACAAGGGAATGTGTGAATTCCAAAGCTATGGGGTCCTCACAGAATATCTGGCTGACAGCATCTTTGCAGTTAGAGCAATGGAACTTCAGCTCAAATGTTTCTGCTGATCTCATTTCTGGCAGCAAGGCACAAAGAGAGAGGGAGGGTCTTTCAGGCAGGAAGGTCCTAAGCTGTTACTTACCTAATAAAATGAAAATGTGTAAATGTAAAGCTAATTGATGGACTAATTTAGATACTAAATTGTTTGTAGCAAGCAAGAAATTGATTTAATTTTGCAAAGAACAATGGATATTTGCAAAAACTGTTCTTCCCAAAAGAAAGTGTTAGCATGCAAGGGGTGAAAGAACTGAAGTGCATCTTTAAATATATATACCAGGTCAGAAAGCACTGGGAAACAAATGACAGAAATCAGATTTATTTGCAATCAATATGGAGCAGTAACAACACAGCACAAGTGTTCAGCCAAAAGCATTCTTCCATGGAGAAGTTTTACTTTGTTAGATGCACAATTTCTTGTGCAAAATGCACGCACAATTCTGTGCCTATATTTGCACATGCAGTTACAATGATTAAATGCACAAAACGCTAATTTAGATAATTTGTGCATGCTGTTAGCCTGTTGTGCAATATTTTTTTGTACAAATTAGGTATGTATTTTGGCTGTGCAACTGTGCATCTATTTTGTGTGTAATCAGCCCCTTAATGTTTAATAAAAAGATAATACTTTAGTTTTGAATTATTATACCTACAACAACCTAGAAATGTGTAGCTCTTTCTTGATCAGTTACAAAGGAAAATTTCAGTCAAATGTATAGATAGATACTTGAATTATTTTTCCTTTGAAAATACTTAAGATCAAGAGGGATGCTCCTATATAATCCATCAGTCTGGTGGTAAACGAAAGGAATGTGAAATAAGGGCTAGTGGCAAAACTTAGGCATGTGCAAAAGGCAGAAGATTTTTTTTTAATGGGTGTTTTGATCAGAAATGCAGTCTTGTACAGATTTGGTCCTTTAATGAGCCATCTATTTTTTTATTTTTATGACAGACTAAGACTCTAGCACACTGACTGTGTGTTCAGAGTTGCAGTACACATTGGATTGTTTTAATTCCTGTTGCTGAGAGAGAAACAACTGGTGCAGTAAAAGCAAGATTCCTGATTGCAAAGCACTAGGCAAGTATACCGTAAGTTTCGATTTGGTTTGGTTTCTTTCTAGAGCGATGGTAGACTTGGAGGAAATAATTTACAAGCAGCTGACTGATACGACCTAGTCTAAAATGTTTTAAGCCTGACATAATCATTTCATATGAGTCTATTTGATAAATAGAGGCTTCAGCCCTTTTGCGTAAGTCATAATTTGAGGTTTATGAGGTAAACAAAGGAGGCGCAGTCCAATTGTGTTAGATATATGCATTTCCTAAGATGATTTTCCTTTTCAGTAGTACAGTTATTTAGAAAATCACTCACTCAAATCTATTTCTGTCCTAGATTTATTTTTGAGAACCGATAAATGCTGTTATAGTTCAGGATACTATTAATAGTATATTATTTAAACAAGACTTTTTATGTTTTAGTATTACTGATTTCTTAATGTCAGCAATAGCATAGCTTTGTGTACAGTATTTTTGATTCACATTTTTATATGCTACTAATTACCAATTCAGCAAAAATATCTTCAGGAAGGAAAATAGCGTGTAAGACTTGCTGAGCTCATGTTATAAAGTTAGCCTCGGATGCTTTATTTAGAGCATACTGTGAATTCTTCATTTTGAAAGACTGGTACATTTTTGAAGCGTTCACTTTGCTCTACACAGTAGCAGTCTCAGAAATAAAGTTTCAGATACTTGTAGTTTACAATGGAAACAGAAAACTAAAATAAATGGTAATGTGCATTGTTTAAATAACACATTCAGTTTAGACATTTTCAGTGATACTTCTAATAGTTTACAGGTCTCTAGACTATATCTAGGCATTCTTCTTTGAATGCATTTGGCTGACAGACTGGAACTCCACTGGTTCTGGAAGGTAGTCAGGAATCAAGGGTACTGGCATATTATTACTAACTTAGACCTGTGGCTCCTTACAAATTTTTCTTTTGAGCGGTTATGTTTACTGTCATAATTATAAAAATAATTATCATTATTGTTTATATTACAATAGCATCCAGAGGCTCCAGTTCAGATTAGGGCCCCATTATGGTAGCCACTGTCCAAAGACGTAGGAAAGACAGCTCCTGTTGTATAGAGTCAACAGTCTAAATAGACAAGACAGATAGTGGATAGTAGGGGAAAACAGAGGCACAGAGAGGTGAAGTTCTTTGCCCCATATCACACAACAGATCAGTGGTCGGGCTGGGAAATAGAACCACATTCTCCTGAATCCTAGTTCAGTGCCTTATCCACTAGACCACACTGCTTTTCAATGTGTCCAAACTATAGGATGTCCTTTCAACTCTTTCTTTAGAGGAACTGCAGTAGTACATAAAAATGAATTGGTTTATAACAGTACTGCCCACTGTTGTGTTGGAGAGCCAAAATGTGTATGTGAATGGCAATGGGAGTCTAGTGGCATCGATGCTCTAAAACTGCAGATGTGCATAGGCAACACTATACTTGCTTTACTTGCCACTATATTTGACACTTACATTTGACACAATATTCTGTAAAACACCACAGCAGCAATACCCATCAGATATAATCATAGAAAGCTGAGCTGGAATTGCCCAGTACATCAGTCACTCCATATCTTCACCCCCCATACTTACAGAATCCTGGGGAGCAATGACTTTGCAAAAGATTTGTGGGTGGTGTTGGATAATCTGCTGAACATGAGCTCTTCATTTGACTCTTTGGCCAAAAGAGCTAATGCCATCCTGGGATACACAAGCAGGGTAGGAGTAGAGTTTATTTTACCTCTGTATTTGGCACTGGTGCAACTGCTGCTGGAATACTGTGGACCAGTTCTGGTGCCCACAATCCAAAAAGGACGTTGATAAATTGAAGACGGTTCAGAGACGATTGATGAAAGGATTAGAAAACATGTCTTCTAGTGATAGACTCAAGGAGCTCAATCTGTTTAGCTTAACAAAGAGAAGGTTAAGGGGTGACTTGATTACACTCTATAAGTACCTACATGGGGATCAAATATTTAATAATGGGCTCTTCAGTCTAGCAGAGAAAGGCATAGTACGATTTAATGGCTGGAAGTTGAAGCTAGACAAATTCAGACTGGAAATAAGGCGTACATTTTTGACAGTGAGAATAATTAAACCATTGGAACAGTTTATCAAGGGGGTGTGATAAATTTTTTTTATTGTGTCAATTTTAAAATCAAGATTGAATATTTTTTCTAAAAAGTATACTCTAGGAATTATTTTGGGGAAGTTCTATGGCCTGTGTTATACAGGAGGTTAGACTAGGTGACCACAATGGTCCTTTTGGCCTTGAAATCTATGAATCTGCCAACACAATTGAAACTCTGAAACCCAATGACAGAGGATCTGAAAACCACTTTCTGAATAGCATATACTCTTTTCAGTTAGTGCATACCTTAGGGGAGAAACGATAACCTGCCCCCATCGATGTTATGACCACTGATTATGCTGGGTAGCTCTCCTTCTGGAGCTCATCAGCACTGCCCCAGGAACCAATGTAAGAGTTGCTTTATCGTTAACATTCTGTCTACTGCAACTGTTAGAGCACCAGGGTATCCAAGCAGAGAGTGGATTTATGCTGGAAAATGAGAACAATTATGTTTTTCTCATGAGAGCATTTCTTTAGCTTGTTTCTTTGTTTTGTTTTTAATTTTTTTTTGTAAGACTCATTCCTGAGAAAGGTGTGTTTTACACATTGAACACTGTTAGGCTTTGGCTTTGTTTGATATTTATCTAGGTATTTATATGGTTGCAATCACCATAGTATCTAAGTGCCAGCAAGAACAGGATTCTGCCAGCAAGAATGCTTAGAGTCACGGAGTTCAAATTTGGGTCTCTATCTATTTCTGGGTATGTGGCCCCCATTGCCATAGAATCTGAGTGCCCGACAATACCACTGTTGGGATAAGGAAATGCTATTATCCACATTTGACAGATGGGGAACTCAGGCAGAGAGAAACTAAATTATTTGACCAAGGTCACACAGGAAGTCTGTGACAGAACAAGGAATTGAATTCAGATCTCCTAAGTCCCAGGCTAGTGCCCCTAATCACTGGACTATCCTTCCTTCACAGCCCTGTGTGCTACAGATGTTTTAGGTCATGGAGAGGGAAGTGGTCTCTGAGGTAGCCATGTCCCAATTTGTTAAGGGTTTTGTATTTTAGGACTGGGATTTGGAAATTTGGTTAAGTGAATGGAAATTCAATTGAGTTTGCAAAACCTATCTGTAATGTGTCAGAGTTGGTCTTTATGTGCTGCTGAGCAATGTACCAATTGCAGCCTTTTTGTGCTGGTCACTTTCAGTGCTAGGTAAATTGTACTGCAACACTAATTTGGATATTCTGCAAGATTGAATGATCACTGTTGGCTAAGATTTCTTCTGAGAGAAGAGGGGTGAGAGGTGCGGTTTTCTAGTTGAATGAAAATAGAAGGCATTTCTGGCTACCATGACAGTATTGATGTCCAAAAGCAGTAAAGGATCCAGTATGACCCATGGTACAACCATAGCAATCTCTCTGTCATTGTGTCAAGTATCAGAGGGGTAGCCGTGTTAGTCTGGATCTGTAAAAAGCAACATAGAGTCCTGTGGCACCTTATAGACTAACAGATGTACTGGAGCATAAGCTTTTGTGGGTGAATTAGTGTGTTGGCAAGTTACTTAACATATTAGATTCCTGGGTACAATTGCAGCCTCACAGCTGCAGTAACAGTCATGGACTGGCTCTGCAGCTGGGATTCTGGGAGGATTCCTTTACTCCTACAACTTTTCCTCTGTAGCAACACACAATGCACAGCACAGAATTTGGATAGAGAGCATTTGAATCTTAAGAATAAATTGATCAAAATGGTAAGTCAGAGCTAATATAGGAAATGGACAGGAATTCAAGATCTCTTGTTGGGCAGAACAGACACCGCCAAAGTGAAGACTTTCCCAGAAGTGTTTGTTTCAGGTATAACCTCACCAGTAAGTATCATGGTCACAGAGCAGAAAAGGCTTATTTGAGAAATGTGGTAAGTCTTATCAAGCCCATTGTGGGAGAATTGCCCTCTCTGATAAACAGAATTATTTTTGGGTCCTAACAACTTGACTTCAAGGTAATGAAAATCAGTTTAAGGGACAGATATAGCTGGTGGAAAATATAGAGTTGCTGTTAAGATATTTGTTGTGGCTTGCCCAGGGTAGACATACAAATGGCGTTCTCTACTCACACTCATTTTGGGGCTGACTAAAAGGATTTGGTGTATAGTTGCCAAGAAAGTTAACAATGATCACATCCCTCCTCTTCTATCACGACAAACCCTGGGCTCTTACCAAATGTGAGCCAGCTCATAGCATTTGTGGAGCCAGTGGACTAAGGTCAATGGAGCAGCTTTTCAGGAGAATCAAGGAAACACTTGAAGGTCTGGACCTGTGGCTTGCAAACAGGGCCGGCTCTAGGCACCAGCGCTCCAAGCATGTGCTTGGGGCAGCACTTTCCAAGGGGCGGCACTCCAGCCCCCCCCCCTTTTTTTTCTTGGGGCACAAAAAGCCGGGAGCCGGCCCTGAACCAAGATGTTCCCTGTCAGCTGAGGCTTTCAGGCCGAGTTGGAACTGACGCTGCAGTTCTGACTGCAGTCGCTAGATGGCGCTCATGGCAGCCTGAGTCGCACAGGCTGGACTACAGTTCAGGCTGCCCTGCCACTGGAGAGCCGGAGGGGCTCAGCTCCGGGGGGATGATGCTCTGAGACTCCAGCGGCCGGGCAGCCTGAACTGCAGTCCAGCCTGGGTGTGAGGAGCCGGGGAGGGAGGGAGGGAAGCGGGGCCCGGGATGCAGGGAGGGAGGAGGGGTCCTGCTGCCGCTGCTGCTCTGAGTCTCCCCAGGGCGGCGCGGCGTTTCCCCGCCCGAATGGGCTGCGCAGGGCGCCGGCGGGCTGGGCAGGGGGCGTGGATCCCGGCTCGCGTGCTGATAGGGCGAGTGGCTGGGCAGCCCAAGCTGCCAGGGAGCTGCCGCCGCCTCCTCCTGCCCCCGGACCCAGCCCGCTGCGCACCTCCCCCGCGTTAGCCCTGCGCTGCCTGCCCTGGGCGGGGAGAGGCAGAGCCCGGCTCCGAGCGGGGCAGCGGGGGATACTGCCCTGCCGGGGGACCCCCGCAGCTCAGGCACCTGGGGGTCAGTGTCTGTCCTCTCGGCTCTGCCTGCATGGGGCTGGGGAAGCAGCTGTCAGCGCTTGCCCCTCTCAGCCCTTGTATCCCCCATCCCGCTCACAGCCCCTCCACTTGTACCTCCCCCATTGTTCCTTCGCTGCACTCCTTCGCCTTGTACCCTCCCTCAACCCTCTCTTCCCGCACCTTCCCCCTCCCCTGCACCTCTTCTCCCGCAACCCTCCTGATACCCCCTCTCCTCCTCTGCAAGTACATCACACCCCGCCTCTCTGCCAGTGTAGAGCCCCCAAGCACCCCCACACCCGCTCCTCTGCCTGAACCCTCTTTACTAGCTCCCCATCCCTTTCTGAGTACAAGGTTTGAAGGTTAGTCCCTATGCCTTCCATGTGCATTTGGAGCACTAAAGATGGGGTTGCGGGGGCGAGATTTATACTAAAGTGAAATAAAAATAGGAGAAACGGTTTGATCCCCACTGCAAGTGTAAATGGGGATTGCTGTGATGAACAAGGAGGTCATGTTTGGGGGGGAGCTCAGGGCTGGGGCAGCAGGGGGTGCGGGTGGGGGAGGGCACTGGTGGGGAGGGAAAGAGCCCAGGGCTGGGGTGGGGGGCAGCCAAATTTTTTTTTTGCTTGGGGCAGCAAAAAACCTACAGCCGGCCCTGCTTGCCAAGCAGAGTGGTTTTCGATTGAGACAGTCTAGACTAACGGTTGGATAATTATTTTAGGCTGTTTTTCCACTTTATTAGTCCTGTAGCACCTAGGAGCCCTAGTCATGGACCAGAACCCCATTGTGGTAGGCACGGTACAAAAAAATGGTCCCTGTACTGAAGAGTTTACAAGCTGAATAAACCAGACAGGGTGGGGGAAGAGATATAACATACAAGCAAAATGAATGAAACGATAGCGGCTAATGTCCGTCATGCTAGTTCCAGGATTATTTTTGGTGGTTCAGGTAAGAGGGGATCAGCTAAAGGGAAGGGAGAAGGGACATTGAATGGAAGGAGGCTGAGGGGGCCAGGGCAGGGGAGAAAAGGGTGAGAGAAGTGAAGCTGAAGTGAAGAGAAAGAGACTATGAAGAAGGGGGAAGGTTGGAGCAAATAGCTAATCAGCACAGGGCAGAGAAAGCCCAGTCAAATCTGTAGAAAGTTCTCTCAGTGTCCAGAGGTGCCTGCTTTGGCTGCTTCTGCCCTTACTGGCCGGCCGGAGTCTCTGGCTGACTCCTCTTTGCAGCTTTCTCCCAAGCCCACATGGCAGGGTGGAAGGGACCACCCACCTGGAATTGGAAGGCAATTCTTTATCTGATGGACCCAAGGGGCACACTTCTGCTGTGTTTATTAAATAACGGCTATTTTAAGATAATGGGCCAAATGGAGCAAACCTGACACAGGGAGCTCTAAAGTACATCCCCAGAGTGCACACTGCACCAACAAAGCCTGATTAGTCAGAGGACAGGTCCACTGTTAGGGTTGCCAACTTTCTACTCGCACAAAACCAAACATCCTTGCCCCGGCCACTGCCCCGCCCCTCCTCAGAGGCCCCGCCCCTTCTCTGAGGCCTCGCCCCCACTCACTCCATCCCCCCTCCCCCCGTCGCTCACTCTCCTCACCCTCACTCGCTCATTTTCACTGGGCTGGCTCGGGGGTGGGAGGGGGTGTCGGCTCTGGGGTGGGGCTGGGAAGAGAGGTTTGGGGTACAATCAAGGTGGCCCATTTCAAACCGTTGACAAGAAGGTGTGAGTATCAGCAGAGGGAAAATCCATTTTTAAAAGTACTAATTTTGGCATACCTTCTTGTCAACGGTTTGAAATGGGCCACCTTGATTGCATTGGCCTTGTTAGCACAACAAAAGTAATTTTCCCTCCCTGGGTATTCATCCCTTCTTGTCAACTGTTGAGAATAGGCCACTTCCACCTTAATTGAATTGGCTCGTTAGCACTGACCCCCCACTTGGTAAGGCAACTCCCATCTTTTCATGTGCTATAATATATATTCTGCTTACTGTATTTTTCACTCCATACATCTGATGAAGTGGGTTTTAGCCCACGAAAGCTTATGCCCAAATACATGTGTTAGTCTCTAAGGTGCCACAAGGACTCCTCATTGTTTTAGCAGTGAATGTGACTGATATCTTGCTAGTCTCACAGCAGGTTGGCTCTGTGTAACTATCTTTAATTTCTCTTGACTTGCTCAGCAATGAATGAATTTGCAATATATTAAGTAAGTCTCTTTTAGCAAGTATCAAACTTCAGTTTCTACATATGATGCCATTTAATTGTACAGCTAATATTGCGACGTTTAGAGAACCTTGTTTATAGAGCCAACCACTGTGGACACTGTTCCTATGATTCTATTCATACAGAGTAATCAACACTAATGTACCTAACAAAACCACTGGATGTCACTGTTGCTTCATGCAGTGTTGTAGCTGTATTGGTCCCAGGATATTAGAGACAAAGGGGTGATGTAATATCTGTTATTGGACCAACTTCTGTTGGTGAGAGAAAGACAGCTTTCAAGCTTACACAGAGCTCTTCTTTGGGGCATGGAGGAGACAACCTGAAGAAGAGTTCTGTGTTAGCTTGAAAGCTTGTCTCTCTCACGAACAGAAGTTGGCCAGTAAAAGATATTATCTCACCCATTGTTGCTTCACACAGTTATTGAAAAAGGGAACATATTTAACTTAGCAATGTGGAAAATCTTGTTTAGAGACAAGGCTAGGGTGACCAGATAGCAAGTGTGAAAAATCGGGACGGAGGTGAGGGGTAATAGGCACCTATTTAAGAAAAAGCCCCAAATATTGGGATGGTCCCTATAAAATTGAGACATCTGTTCACCCTAAACAAGGCTAAGCCATAAAGTCACATTAGGACATGAACTTTTCCACAGTCAGGCTGGTTGGATCTGGGTTTTTGTTGAGGGCCCTTTTCTAGGTTTCAGAAGGTTTTCTCTTGGTATAATTCTGACTGATGTGTATTAAATGAGCTATCAGTGTCAGACATGGCAGATCTTGAAGTATTGTATGGTGAAGGGGCTGTTGTATTTTTCAGTGTAATCTTTGCTTTCAGGGGTTTGGGATTTAATTAATTTTAGATTGTTAGGGTCAAATTTAACAATGGATAATGTTTGGTCCAGAGGCATTTTTCAAGATACATGTTATTAAAATAGGTTTCATTTATTTTGTTAGAGTTGTCCAAATAAATACATTTGGACATTTTGGAGCTAGTGGATTATGTATGCTTTCAGTACACAGACATAAATACAGAAATAAAAGACTGCATACAGTTTTTGATAGCAGCTATGAGCATGTGTAAATAGCTGGAACTTCAGTTGTTTAGTTCAATGTTCTATATAGTACAAGTGATCTATAACATTTTTCCCTGCATGGACTTCAAGTTCATTCAGTAAATGTTTAATATTTTTTAAAGTACTAATTTTGTCATGGCTTTTCTGTTGTTCCATTTTTCAGCTTTCTGTTGTAAGCATGCCAATAGGTTGGCTAGTACTCTATCATATGCTTCACCCTTAAAGCTGAGGTTGCAAACTATTCGACTTGAACTGGAAAAGTATTTGATCAGCCTTGGCTGAATTCAGCTTCCATTCTCGAAACTGCCTGTGGTTGGTTAAACTTATTTTGTGTCTGCGAACTGTCCATCAAAGCTTTTTTTAGAATTCTTTACCTTCATCCATGAATATTGGTGGCCGCTGTTTGGTGAATGTAGAGTGCAAATTTTCTTCTTGGGAAAAGTTACAATGGGCAAGTCATGTTAATTTCTAGCACATGACTCTTCCTACCTCTGGTAATAATAAATCTGTAAACTCCATTCACACCCATGTGACTGAACATCAGCATGTGCCAACCTGTTGAACTTGAACTTGCCTATGAGATTGCACCCACATTCCACCATGGGTGAATCAAGTTAATTCAAACCCAAATAGTTTCAAGGGCCTGCAAACCAGTTTTGACACACAAGAGCTTCCTAGACAGGTATTTCCCATGTAGAGGAGTGAAAACTGTGACTTATAAATCACTGTTTTCCTGGGATTCTTTTGTTGGGAGTGATATGTTGGGTTCTCCCATTCCGTAGCAGAGCCAGATTATCACTTCCCCTAAACCCATGTATCCCCCAGCCAAGAGATTTATGCAGATCTTGGGGATCTGCTTGAGGTAAGGGCCATACTTACAGAGGTATTCTGTCTCTGCAGGAACTTGTTTTGAACTAAATATGAAGAGTTCCTCAGATCTAGTTATAATGCATTAATTTTTTTCCCTTGTGTGCAATCTGTGTTCTGTGTTACCTATGCTGACAGTCTACCAGATTATACATGCTGTGCAATATTAGAATCTATGCTACTGTACATCATACAGAAAAAGAATGATCTGATCACTTGAAAGAGGGCTGTACAGTGCATAAAATGACCATAAAAGCTTTTTGAATGTAACCCAATGTTACAATAGCACATGCACCTTAACTTAAACGTACAAAAGCAAAGGCACTCAAATATAAGCCTGCCATTTTGTCCTTCAGTGACCCTAAGAACTGCATCTTATATACCATGGGCTCTCTTGG
Source organism: Emys orbicularis (assembly GCF_028017835.1). Classification (NCBI taxonomy): domain Eukaryota; kingdom Metazoa; phylum Chordata; order Testudines; family Emydidae; genus Emys; species Emys orbicularis. The sequence goes on along the minus strand of NC_088684.1, from coordinate 45,880,601 downwards.
GAAGGCAGGAACCTCACAACACTGGTTCTTATACATTAGGAGGTACAGTCTGAAGTATGAAGGAACTGCATGGCTTGAGGCTAAATAACTAATGGCAGCCTTTTAACATGGAATTTCTTTGATGTTTTTGTTTTCTGGTATGTATTTAAGTTAGGACATTATTATATATCATATTATGGTTTTGGAGTGATGTTTTAAAATGCTTCTTATTTATCTGTGATCCAAATACTTTTGCCGTGATTTTTGCCATTGGGTATACCTAAGTTTTAAACATAGATTTATTTCATCTAGACATTCAGACTGCTGGCCTATGCTAGAGCTGGCCAGAAAACTCCTCTGTTTTGAGGCTGATTTTCATTTTGGATTGCAATGAAACTGAGACCTTTCCAAATGCAAGGGAGATCAACATTGACCCTATGGGATGGGAGAGATCCAGGTTTAAGTCTCTACTCCAAAGCAGATAAATCAGGGATTTGAACCTGGGTCTCCCACATCTCAGGTGAGTGGTCTAATCACCAGACTACTGACTATTCTGCAGGTGGGGGGTCAGGCTCTGTATCTCCCCACAGAAATGAAATTCCATCCTGGACCTGAGAAACCTTCCTGACAGAATTTTCATGAAAACTGATATGTTTCCATGAAATATTTTGGTTTCAATGGGAAAAAAAATTAGTTGAAATTTAGCTCTAGTCTGTGGAGAGGGCTCTGATATGTTGCCATTCTTAGTGTCATTCTTATTATTGCCTCTATTGAAAGAAGTACTTTAGTGTTCTCGAGGTGACTAACAGGGACAGTATTGTTAGGATAAATCCTGATATCATCCATTTTCTACTCCTGAAATGTAAATCCCTGCAGTAAAATCCAGTTTCTATTAAAATTCCACATTTGCACTGGAACTCCAAATTATTATGAAAATAATCTATTTTCCCTCTCCTTGACCCAAGGAGTTCAATCATCCTCTAGCCAACTGTTTATTTTCCAGAATTAAATTCAACACATGCATATGTGTGTGTGTGTGTGTGTGTGTGTATACACACACACACACACACACACACACACACACACACACACACACACACATTGATAATGGACAAAAGTCTATTTATAACATGGAATGGGGTTTGTCACACACACACACACCATTCCATGTTATTATATACCTATACATACACAGAGAGACAAACCCCATTCCATGTTATTGATGATGGACAAAAGTCTGTTATTTGGTTAATCATCCAGAAGATCAGATACATATCCAAACTAGCCAAATCTAATGGTTCTGCAAACACGAGACTGGAAAATCTCAAGAACAGGGTTTCTCAAAATGTTTCAGCACTTTGGTGTCAAAGGAGTGGGAAGTGTGATCTTGATTTGAATTGGTTCTTCCACTCACCAGTGCTTATATGAGTGTTTCAAAATATCCGTGGGCACTGGTGAGTTGCAACTATTTCTACGTTTAGATTTGCATTCATATTTCTATGTGTATTAATAGGTATATCTCTCTTACACACAGACACACAAATACTAGGGTTTTTTGCTTAGTAAATGTTACAATTAGACATGCTGAATCTTACATCAACATTAAAGAACAATTGGGTGCCTCTAGCTGTGCATAGGAGGATTTCTACCTGTTTTTTACCATGTGAAAATAAGGAAAGGACTAGGTTGTGACTCTGACCTGACCTTTTAGATGAGTTAGTGAAAGTAAAGACCTCAGTCCCGGAAGTCTTTGTATGGTGTGAGCTGGAAGCACAAAGTGGTTGTGCTCCAGTGCAGCTGTGAGTAGACGCCATGTGTGGGTGCAAGAACAGTTAATCAGTAAATGTCCACTGCACTGAGCAAAAATAACACTCATTTCCCATTGCATGATTATTCCCTTCCTCGGAAAGTATACAAAATAAAAAAAGGGGCAGGGGAGAGAATGGGCATGTCTGGAATATCTTTAACAATGATTTTCGCATATGAATGAGGAATTAAACACTCTCCTCCCTGATCTCACCCTTTCTCCTGGCAATAACTGTGAGGCTAGTGTAGGGTTGTGATTCCTTGCTTTCTTTTGTGCTCATTACTTTTTCCCATATGCTTTTAAATGCAAAGTACTCATGTGGAGTGTTGTCAGATGAAGTCCAAAGTTTGACAATCTTTTTTTTTTTTTTAGTTTTGTGTAAAAAATCAACTGTTGTTTGAGCTTTTATATATGTATAATTTTACAGCTGGACCTTGGTTCTCCTAGGCTGACACAGCATTACTATAATATTTTGGTCATGGTACATATCGACAGTGTGATTGAAAGAAGATCATATAACAAAAAAATCCAATTAGACTGCAGTTCAAATAAAAACATTATATACTACAAAATCTGAATTGTTATAAAATCTGGAAATTTAGTACAGTGCTTAAAAAAATTAAACACAGATGACAAACAGAGTGTGGTAGTGTGGATTAAAGAAACAACTATATTAATCTTATTTAGAAGATGTATGAGGCCACTTTTGGACCCAGTCATGCAAACACTTAAGTATATGCTTAACCTTATGCACGTGAATAATATCATTGACTTTGACATGAAGCTCATGCTTGTAAGATCGGGGCTTTGGATTCCTGTGCACAGTTCAGTATTGCCAAGAATAGCAAGTGTTCAAAAATCATGAGTCAAGCCCCACGATATCATGAGATTGCCTTAAAAATCAGGAGGTTGTACAAGATAATAAAACCAGTGTTCTTTTTGTTTGCCTTCTGTTTGTTTAAGTCTGTAGAGATCACTTTTTAAAGATTTTCTCCATAGCAATGAGGCCTAGAAACCTACTTTTGCTTTTTTAAATTAAGGCTGAAATCTTCCCATACTAACATGACTCAAGGAGCTAGCGATTTAAGAAAAACACCAGATAGTGCAAAACTCACAATGAAATCACAAGAGTTGGCAACACTGCAGTTTTGTTCACCTTAGTTTGAAAGCGCTGTCTAAAAAGAAGTGGAAAATATGTGTGAGAGATCATTTGGAATGCTACAGAGACTTCAAAATGAAGATTGAAAGAGCAGGCCTCATTGGTTATACACCTGGTACTCATACTTGGCTATCAAACTATTGCTTAATATATTGTATCTCTAGTTTCCACTACCTAGAAATGCAGACTGTATTTTTTTAATAGGAATGTCATTATTTCCCTGCTCCAGTGGAGCCAGTGTAACGCAAAAGACATTTAAATGTCTGGACATTTATATTGCTACCTTGCTCATCACTGTGGTATCTGTGCACCTGAAACAAGGGGTATGAATTTATTGTAAGATAAGAAGGTATTTTATGTACTGTCTCCGTAGAGAGTACATGTGTCAAATAAGCTGCCAGGAGCAGCAATAGAAGATAACAGAATGAATAGTTGTAAAAAGGAGCTGTAGACACAAGTATTATTGTCACTGTGCAGCTGGAACTGATAGTTTGCAAATCTTCCACAGTGCAGTATGAATTTTGTTATACTGCCTATCACTGGTTTAATCTGACCCTTCAGTTTATTTTTAAGAACTGTGTGTTTCTTTTCAGCACCAGTTTACAATGACCAGAAGCTTAATGCTTGACCTTCTCTCTCTGAACGATTGCTTTGATTAAGGTATCATATAGCAGCAAACATAAGAAATGAATACTGCAAAACTTACGTAACATGTTTGGTAACTTAAATGGTAGTTAGCGCTTAATGCATGGCGAATACATGCCTCTGAATGCAGAGAGAAGGGTTTTGTGTGCATTTTCCTCACAAGAGAGCTTAAAGCTGTTTTCTGTGTGATTGTCAGGGAGAGACTTGTCTGGCTGGATGCTTCCTGGTTGTATTAGCATAACCCAACCCACACTGAACATACGCCCAGCACTACCTCATTTTACCACTGGCCTGAGGCCAAAAGCAAAAGCACTACAGTGAATATAAGGGGGAAATTACAGAGACGAGAATCGTAAACTTACCTAAGAGTAGACCAAATTTCTGAAAAGAGAAGAAAATGTTATATTTAATATGAATAATCTTTCCCTTTCAGATGTCTATTTACAAGGTTAAAAGCAAACATACTTATCAAGTATATTGAATACAAGAGAACAGCTGCAGAATGTAAGTGCTTCTGTTCATCTCTTTCTATAGCTTTGAAACTGAAAACTCAGAAGAAGAACTGGAGACTGGCACTGAACAGGGTAATTCTGCAGTGGTAATTTGTTAAGAAGGAGAAACTTTGGGGGAGATAAAGCATGGCAGGGGCGAAAAGGAGAAAGAAAAGTGCAGTGTGGAGGAAGATCCATGCTCTTCGCTGTGAAGATATCAAACTGTGGTGTGTGAGAAGGCTGCCTATTTTGAAGTGGGCACCCAGCTACAATTTGAAGGAAAACTTGATTCCTGATACAGTCTCTGGGATGATGCTGGCAATTCAACAGGTACCTCAAGGTACAGTAATACATCTGATTTTCACATTTTAAATAGCTTTAGTCAGACAATTGTCACTTTTCAGTAGAGTTTTTATTTCTTGCTTCTTAGTGTTACGATGAAGCCTGGGTTAAAAAAAAACCTAGAAAAAAAAAAGAATTGTACATTTTAATTAGACCCAATCTAATGGGATGTATAGGAGAGAGTTTTTTACACCCCTCACTTTTTATACATTGTAAACAAACATCTTTTCTTGTTTTTAACCAAGGTCTGTGAACAGGGGATTAATGTTACTATGTACCTGTCACTTTGACAGTAACACAAGACATATTGCAGAGTGTGACACAAGGATGAATGCCGGTGTTATGCAATGTATTACTAGTGTAACTGGCCATCACTTCCTACTTTCAAATTAGAAACAAACAAAGAGCTACAAAATAACTTTGTGTCTTGAAATGTTGTTTTGTTTTAAAAGTAAGCATCAGTATTACACAGTTACCTGTAGGAACCTTGAGAACTGCAGTAAACAAGTAACAAAACATTCTATACATAAAAAAGGCTCTCTGCCAAAGCTATTATCTGCAGACAGGATCTTGTGTGCATGGAGAGCTTGTGATTTCAGCTTGTATGTTGGTCTAATGAGATGTACTGTATCACATTACCTATTGCATCTCCCTTTCCAGCACTAATATAAACTAGGGGTGGAGCAGTAGTCTATTTTGGCAGCCATAGGTAAGTAACACCAATCTGGATTTATCTGGTGATTATTACAGGTGAAAAGTACAACCTAATGAATGATTCCAGAGAAATAAAGTCTTTTATCTATCTAACATCATTGTGCCCGACTTAGGCAACACTTTATACCCGTCCCTGGCAAATGCCATGTCAGTTTCTTGCCTGCCCAAAATGGACTCTCTAGCTACTTCTCTGATGCGCAGTGTAGATGTTATTTCTTTACAGTGTTGCAGAATGGCTAGCCTTAACTATCATTCATGCTGCTCAATTATAAGCACTTCTTTAATTGAATTATTCTGTAGCTGGAACCAACCGGTTTGTGTAAGTATTTGTGCTTTTAGGGTAATTAGGAACATCTGCATTGGCATGATTTAACTTTAAGAACCTTAATACTGTAGTGAACTATAAGTGTCTAATTTTACTGGTATAGTCTTATACAACAATTGTAATTAAAATGCTGCTAATAACAATATGTTAAACTCCAACAAAATATCAAATTAGGGACAATTATACATTACTAGTAGTTTCATCCAGCATAATCTTAATTGAATCTGGTTCCCAAAAATTATTTCTTACAAAGTAAAACTTTAAAAAGCTCAGGTGGTGCTGGAAAAATGCTGCTTTTCCAGATTATTCCATCTTGTTTGTTATGTAATCTAGAAAGAATGTGATACAACTTTAAATTAATTCTGTTGCTTAAAACCAACAATCAAAAAACCTCAAACTCCATCCTCCCCAAACAAAACAAAGCAACTCTCAAATAAAATCTGAGAATAAATTGTCTTTCTTTTTTGACATCAAAGTTGTCCATTTTGCTGGAAACTATTTTGAAGTGTGTGTGTGTGTGTGTGTGTGTGTGTGTGTGTGAGAGTGAGAGAGAAATATATTTTCAGACTGTTTGCACCCAGTCTTCTCATAGCATTGCATCTCTCGTCTGGTACTGGGACTATACTTTAATGTTAATCAGAGATTAGGAATAGACAGAAAAAAAGAACCAATCCAGTTTGCTGTATAGCATGAAGAAGAAGAGAATACAAATCTTGTAAACCTTATGTGTGTCGAGTTCTTTTCTTATAATACAAGAACAAAGAGTTATTTGGTGAAAATGAAAGCAACAAATTTAAAATGGTTAAAAGCAATTAAATTTATAAACCACTGAAAATTGACAGATGGAACTCACTGCCACAAGATATTGAGGCTAAAAGCCTAGTGTGATTCAAAAAAGGATGAGCTATTTATATGGATGTTGAGATCATCCTGCAGTTATATTAGATGGGATAAAATATTTTAAAGGGTTAGATGCCCTCAAGTTTCAGGGCATAAATCAACCACTAGCTTGACAGTGGTTAAGAAAAAACTTTCCTTACCATTTGTATTTTCCATAATTGTCCACGAGGGGAATTTTTGCACCTTCCTCTAAATCATCAGATGTGGCCATGTTCAGAGACAAGATACTAGACTAGAGGGAGGACTGTTCTTATCCGGTGTGACTGTTCCTGAGTTCCTGTGTCTGAACAAATGTCAGACAACATGGCCATTATCTCTTTGTTGGGGGTAGGAGAATAAGAAGAAAGGAAGTCATTGTCCTTGCATCATATATTTCAGCTCAAACCACAAAGATAATGCTCATAGTTAAGGTTACGATTTAGTCATGGGTGTTTATAGTATAAGTCGTGAACAGGGTGTGGGCAGTAAACAAAAATTCACGGCCCTGTGACCTGTCCATGACTTATACTATAAATACCCCTCACTAAATCTGGGGGGAGATACCCGGGGGGGACTGCTGGGGCGGTGTGCGGCACTGCTTGGGGGTGGGAACTGGGGGGCCGCTGCTGGGGGGGGGCGCCCCGGGGCCAGTGGCACTAGCTGCCGGAGGCTGCTGAGCAGCGGCTGCTCCAGCCTCCTGGGGACCGCTGAGCAGTGGCAGCTCTGGCTGTCCGGGAACCACTGCCGGGGGCCACCAGTAGCGGCTGCTCCGGCTGCCCAGGGACCGCCAGCAGCAGCTGCTCTGGCCACTCCAAGGACCGCTGCTTGGTGGTCCCGGGGCCAGCTGCCCAGGGCCACCCAAGCAGAGGCAGTGCAGCTGGGCCCGGGGCCGCTCCAGCAGCAGCTGGTGCAGCTGGCTGCAGGGCCGCCCAAGCGGCTGGCTGCAGAGCCGCTCCAGCAACGGCAGGTGTGGTTGTCCTTCTGTGCATAGGGGTGGCATCGAAAAAGGTACTAATCAGGTATCGGGACTCATATCACTGACTTTACATCGCCTGCTCTCTGACTTCCTCTAGTGGATGGGGTTCATCAAAGGCAGAGCCAGAGCATAATATGTTCTGGCAGTTCTGGCCCAGTGGAATAGTTCCTAAGAGACTGTTCCAGCTAGTGTAAGTTCATACAGCCCTGAGGTGGCTTAGAGCCAGCTTTGCCTCCCTGTTGCATCTCAGCACAGGTGAGGATGGAGCTCAAAGTATCTTAAAATTAACCCCCCAAAATCTAGCTTGTTGTGTGCCCTCACAAACAGCTGTTGAAGTGAACCCAGCAATAGGTCACTAGAAATCCCCCTGCTCAACTCTCACTGTGACAGAGTTGCAACATTTTGGGTGGCCTTTTTGTTAAGTCACGGTAGAGAACATTGCAAAATTCTGTCTTCAGTGTCACAAGACATGGAGCATGAAATCAGTTTGTGAAAGACGTGGCTGGAGAACACTTCTTATTAAAGGTTTGGTGGCCTAGAGAAAGGCCTCTCTTCTCACATATCCTGTATTCTTGGTCTTGCTTAAGTTCAGATTCTTTCTTTGATTTTCCTGATACAAGTGCGAAAACAACAAATATCACCCTTGTTGTCAAAGGAGATTAAGGCGTATGATTGGATGTCTAATGGTGTTATCCCATCCGTACTCTCTCTCAAAGATCTCCAACAGGCAACGTATAGAACTGAAAATCATCATACTCAACATCTATCCTTAAGGGAATATGTAATCTCTGCAAAGAATTTATCATCTAAGATTGTTGCTTCAAGTAATGTTGGAATCAGTTCAGAACATTCCCAGTCATGCTCAACCAGTCTTCCAGCCGATGAAACGAAATCCATATGATCAGCAACTTTAAATGCCACTATTAGACCCAATACTGCCAGCAAGGACAGGTATCCTGTGGCATACATATAGATCATTAGTGGCTGAGAAGGGCCAACTCAGCATATGTAATTTCCTAAAGCCAGAGAGATTTTTATCCTGTAGATCAGTGCTAACCACAGGACACACTCGGCAGTCACTACCACCTTCCCCAGTACTGTGGCCCAGAATGCCAGATCTTAATTCACCAGTTGCAGAGAGGTTGAGTGAGAATTTTTAATAACATAGGCTTCACTTCCAGCTTTTTCAGAGCGTGGAATCATCTCCCTCTTATTCTGCTAACTCCACTATCGTTGACAAAAGAGATATAACTGCTTTTAAAATAAACTGTCAGGCAAGGGTCTGAATCTCAGGCTGTGGGATTAAGCCCACCACTTTAGCTCTAAGTCTGAATTGACTTGTAATTCTCTCAGAAAGCCAAGGAACTTGAGACTTCATGATCTGGCAATAGGTCCTTAATTTGGCAATGTTTCTCAAAAATCTGGTACTCAAAATCTAGAAAATAGATCATACTTCTCTGCCAATGTCATATCCACTGATTGCTGACAATCCAGGTGGCTAAAACTGTCAACAAAACTAAGGAGGGATGACAGATTATTCTTTGTGAATGTTTATTGTAACCAATTAGTCAGCCAGTATTATCTATCCCCTTTTGTACCCCCCTCCTACTGCGAACCTGTTACAGCTCTCACCTATAAAGCCCGCCTCTTTAACTCAGGGAATGCTTGCTGTTTCTGACAGTTTGTACCCTCATGTTCATTCTTTTTACAAGATTGTGACAAATTGTATACAAAGTATACCTTGTGAGGTATCATTTTAAAACTCATCATCTGCTTACCATTTCTGTACTAGTAAAACATGTGTGCCCACATTGTATGTAAAGTTATAAAATTCTACTGTATGACTTTACTGAGACATGCTCCAAGTTTAGAAAAGCAGGCACAGACCAGTTCCTCAGAAACAAAAGGCAAACTGACACCTCAGCCAGGTGTCAATAAAATCAAATGGACTATCAGCTGGTTAAGCGGGCATTCTTTGGAAGGAAGAAGAGGGTGAGCAAGAAATTTACATTTTGGCAATGCAACAGCTAGGAGTTCCTGTGTAAACAGACTGGCTGTCACGTGAACTGCAGCTGGAGATGATTCTCAAAGAGGAGGAAAAGATATAAAAATGAGGAACAGAGGCCCCAAATCACCTCTCTTCGCTCATCTCTATTCATTTGAAAGACAAAGGACGTACCATTGAACTGGGTGAGTGGTCTTGTCTGAAGGAATCTAGCCAGACTTCTGTGAGCAGGTGGTGAGAAAAACCTTTTTGCTCTAACTTCACTTGGCTTGATAAGTTAAGTATTAGTTTGCATTTTGCCTTTTATTTTTTGTAACCAATTCTGACTTTTATGCTTCGTTACTTGTAATCACTTAAAATCTATCTTTCTGTAGTTAATATATTTGCTTTATTGTTTTAAATAAAGCAGTATGTGTTTGGATTGAAGTGCTTGGAAACCTCCATTTGAGATAACAGGGTTTGTGCATATCATTTTCTATTAATGAAATGATGGACTTTCTATGAGCTTGTTTTGTCCAGAAAGAAAGAGCTGGGCAGTACAAGACGCAAATTTCGGGGGATCAGTCTGGCACTGGGAATCTGATGGTATCGCTCTGTAATATAATTCACAAGTGGCTGGCTAGAAGCATTCATATAATTCAGTTGGGAGTGATTTTCCATGCTAGAGGTTGTTTGTGAACAAGCCAGGAGTGGTGGTTCTTACTGCGAAGCAGTGTAAAAAGCACTCCAGGTTGGAGAATTGAGGGGACACAGCTGTTCAGCAGTCCAGATTGTACCCTGGGGGATGTCACAGTGTTGAAGATCATGTAAATGGGATGCCACTTAATAAGTTAATTTTGCAGAGATAGTGGGAAATATGCTGTATGAGCAATTTTGTCCTGCACATGATGCATCAGTTATCATCAGCACCCTAATTCCTTATCCTCTTGTTAAATTCAGAAGAGAGGATCAAAGTCATGGTTCTTTCTTGGCCTTCTGGTGCTACCTCTGCCACCCACAAAAAAATTAATAATAAACTTGGGAAGGGTGAGACTGGACTCTCATTAATGTTAATGGCTAGTTTTTTATTTTCTACTTCTCTTGGGGATATTGGATTACCCCATTAAACATGGTGATTGTGAGCATAGCTCCAATATTCATAATCTTAAAACCACACAGGATAACCAATAACTCCTAGTATATCTAAATTCAAAAGTTTAAGGTTTAGCAAATGGCTTACAACAGCATTTTGAATGAGCTCCTGCTTTTGGTAAAGGTCTGATCTAAAACAGGTCTGACCTCTTCCCATTTTCATTCTAATCTTGGATTATGATATGTAGAGGGAGCAAATGAGACAATAGAGTCAAATCTTGGATGACATGTAGTCATGCAGCTGAGTTCCCCCCCTTCCCCCCACAAACAAATTAGACCCTGAAGGTACGCCTATGCACTGGCATAAAAAAACCCTGTGGCACCGAATCTCACAGTACAAGCTAGTTAGCTCATGTTGTGGGGCAAAAAATTGCAATGTAGATGTTTGGGCTTGGGCTGGAGTCTGGGCTCTGAGACCCACCCTTCTTGTTGGGTTTTAGACTGTGGGCTCCAGCCTGAGCCTGAAAGTCTACACTGCAATTTTAAGCACCGAAACCTGAACCCCACGAGCCCAAGTCAGCTGACTCAGGTCAGCTGCAGCTGTGCCCTGGGTCTTTTATTGCAGTGTAGAGGTACCTAAATATCTCTCTTGAGGTTCTGATAACCATAATCTCCTGCTGGCATCCCTTATAACTTGAGGCACTTCTGATTGAGCGTGCACCTGTCAGATTTCTCCTTCCTGCTACCTACTTAATAATACTTTGCACTTTCCATCTGAGGATGTTGAAGCTCTTTACAAGTATTTGGTCTAACAGTGGAATGGCAAGGTGGTAAAGTATTATCCCCATAGAAAGATTGAGTGGCTTGAATGAGGGTACACAGGTGGTTTTGCAGCAAAACCAAGAATAGACTCTATCGCCTGCCATTCCTAAGAGTTAGCCACACGACTACCCTTCCCTCCAATAACTGACAAATTCAGTGATATTTATAACTGTTAAAGAGAGAAAATTACCTCAGAAGATGAATAGAAAACCAGCGGTGCTTTATCTCTGGCTTCAGACTTTGTCTTGCCAAGGTCATGACATTTTGCGGGATTCATAAGAAATGTCACTTGTTTTGAATATGGGTCTGTCCACATGGTACACTGTTTATATGCATAAGCACTAAAAAGATGGGCAAATCACTTGTATGGCAGCATGTAGGTACAATATTTGGAGGACATTCATTTACAAATAAATCAAAATTTGGTACTGGGGAACATTCCCTGTTGTGGTGACAGCATAAGGATAGATTTTCATGTGGAATTTACATGCAGCATTATACACTTGTTGATTCTTCTGTGACCTTCAGTGGCCACGGAAGGTTGCACATCAGCTTCTTGTGCCCAGTTAAAGCATTCATTATACACTTGTTGACTCTTCTGTGACCTTCTGTGGGTATGGAAGGTTGCAGATTAGCTGCTTGTGCCCAGTTAAAAGCATTCATACCAAACTGAAAAAGGCTCCTGACACATAGTTATCTTCCCTCTTATATGTGTGCCTGCTGAGAAGAGAAAAATAGGCAACTGAAGTCTGATTTAAATCAGTCTCTCCATCCCTGCCAGCTCCCTGGTTCATTTTGTTTATTTTTTTAATTAAAGTTAATTTAGTCTAGAGCTGGATTTACTGCTGAACAAATGAAATCCCACACACTGACTGGAGACTCTGCCATTAAAAAGGAGCTATACCTGGTTTCATGCATTCCTGCACTCATGCTCAAGGTTTTGGAGGCATGGTGCCAGCATTAGTTTTTTTCAGACCACTGATGCAGGACCCCCAGCAGTGTTGTTTCAAAGGGTGATCTGTTGCCTAGGTTTTGCAAGCTCTTTCCTTAAGTGTTGACATAAATGTACGCAGAATGATTCACTTGAGTTAGTCAGGTAAAATCATTGTGTTCCAGCATGTGAGAATGGGGTGAGGGGAAGGCTTGTCCTATAGATGCACAACTACAGTATGTGCAGATGAAGATGAATGCGCTTCGTTGGAAGCAGAGCTAGAGAAGCCTCCTAGAGAAGAGCTTTGTAGCAGCCATGTAATTTACAGCCCATGTGAGTATATTCCTTATGGAAGAAAATCTCTCACTTCTTACAAAGAGTAATGATCTGAGCCCAGAGTTATGAACTGTAACATGTTAATATATATATCTACTACAGAGATTCACATTCACACAGATTCTCAGTGGATGCCCAGGGATGTAAAGTTCCGAGTTCTAGTGAACTAACAAAGTATTCAAAGGCTTCATGTCAGAGGTTGCAGTTGGCATTCAGGCCCCCTCTTGGGGTGACATGGCAACTTTGCCTCAGTTTCCTTCCTTCTTTGATGGACTTGTTGCTGTCTAGTCTGTTTTGGCTCTTTGTTACGACTGCGGCCCTTCAGCTGAGTCATTGGTAGTCTTCTCCCCTCTCAGTGTGCTAAAGAGTCCAGTATGTCAGGAGACCAATTGCCCTAGATAAAGGGCTTACAGTCCCTGGCCTCTTTGAGTGTGGCTCACTTGTTCAAGGTTTAACAAAAAACCCTTCTGGGTTTGGAAGGGGAACCCAGGTCCACCAACTCCTTCGGATTCCAGTCTAGGGACCCTGTATGAAGTGGTTGGTACCAATCTCTCCCAACCCCTTCCTGTTTCCCTGTCTTGCTTGCTACCATGCCTCTCTTGCAGGCCGTTCTTCAGAGTCTCATCCTGTGGCCCTCTTCTCCTGGAAGTCCAGCTTCCTGGATGGCTTCTCACCAGTCTGTGGCTGAAGGCTCCTGCTCTCAGAGGCTCTTCAGCCTTTCTGGCAGTCATACCCTGCCCTTTGCCCTGCAGCCTTTTTATCTCCACAGCTGTTGTGAGGCCACCAAACAGCCCAGCTGAGAAGGCAGTCCATTTCCCTTTTAATGCTTTCATGGCTGTGACTGGGTGGGGTCTATACACCCCAGGACCTCCTGCATGCATGACTCTGACTTCTTTAATTTTGACTGTGGGTAACGTTAAAAATGTGCACGTCCAGAGTGCCTCACATACCAGGTACATCATTCTGAAGCATTGATCTTCCAACAGAACATCAGGGAGTGGTGGTTCAAGTGATGTGGCTGGTTCATGGAGCAACACTGGAGGTGCATCCAAGGAATACCACCATGTTCACCAACAGTGAAAAAGATAATAATAGAGCTGGTTGGAAAATTCCATCAAAAATGAAACTGTCAAAAAATTGAAATAAACTTTTCAATTTTCTCCCTTTCCCCCCATTTTTTGATCAGTTCCATACCAAATACAAAGGTGGAGGCAATTTTAGATGAAATGGACCATGAGATATAAAGACTCATTGTGTTATTGCAAGAAGGACACAAATGGGAGAACACACACCAACTACTACAGTGGAGCCTCTTTTTTCTCTTTTTACTGCTTTTCCTAGTGAAAAGGGCACTCCCTGAAATTCTTGTTTCACTTGATACTGTTTTTTCTAATATCAGTTACAAGGACACTCAAATAGTTTTGGTGTAAAATGTAGGAGTGGGATGGAACAGAAACTTACAAAATCTAGTATGAATAGAAATGTTTTCTATTTTTTATTTCAACAAAAATCATTGTATGTTGGGATTGAAACATTTTCCTGTACTGTTTGGAACTCAAAAATTAATGTAGGATTGTGGTGGTATAGGAGAGCAAGGAAGTGAAACTGGCTAGACATAAACTTTAAACAAATCCAACCAACTTTCACTGTCAACAACAAGCACAGCAAAATGCAAAAGCCAAATATCAGTCATAATTGATTCTGATCAATCATAAATTACATTTTAAATTCTTTGTTTTAAACATCTAAGGTGATGTGCATTAATAAGTAAACTTTTTTAAAAAAAAAAAATCTGATTTTTAAATGGATATTGTTCCTTTAAATTTTGGTTTGGTTTCTGTTCCATTGTATAAATTTTAATCAACTTACATTCACTGCCTTAGAGATGTATGACAAACAATAGATTGCCACAAAGTGGGCCTCGTGACTTAGTCACAATAGAAAATATTACCATTGTTGTCATAACAATCCATGGTCACATATTATAGAACCAGAGTCAACAGTTAACTGTGTCATCATCAAGACAAAAATCCACATTTTTGCTTGAAAATCACAAGCTTGTATCAGTAATATAGAGGAGCAGCTCTGCTGATGAACAAGACAAATGTTGATGGAAAAATGAAGACAAAGTAGAGAACTAGTGCAGATTCTAAATTGCTCCCCAACTTGTCCGAGATCTGCCCAAACCTAATGATCTTCCCAGGATACTGCAAAAACCATTGACTTGGTAGGGTTCATTTTGGGAAGGATGAAGGTATGATTTGGGTTTGGGAGGATTTTCTGGAGTTTTTCCATTTTTATTTGGGCCATCCGTGGTAAGTTGTTATGTAAAGTTGCTCACTGGGAGAGTTAATTCATTTGTATATTAGTCATAATGCTGCTGGGTGGATATTGTAACTCTAATTATTAACAGTGTGTTCAGAGCTTTTCTATGTATTATTTTTAATGTTAAATCTAAATAAATGATTTTATGGCTTCATAGCCTTAATTTCCGTTAGAATGCTATGTGCAAAATTTAATGATAATCCTTTGTTTTCCAGCCTTGCTGTAAGAGGAAGGGTTTTTTTTTTTTTAAGTTAAAATCAAGAGGCTTGTATTCAGGGTGAAATTCACCTCAGTGCAGAAGAGCCACACTAACCCCTATTCTTCTCTTGAGCTCTGATTTAAGGGCTTAAGTACAGTTTAAGAGACGTAGAGGGCTTTGTATTTGTCCTCTGCACTGGGGTGAATTTCATCCTAATGATGAAATGTTATAGAATCATAGGGTTAGAAGGGACAGAAAGGGTCATCTAGTCTAACCCCCTGCCAAGGTGCAGGATTTGTTGTGGCTAAACCTTCCAAGACCAATGGCTACCCAGCCTCCTTTTGAAAACCTCCAGTGAAGGAGTTTCCACAACCTCTCTAGGCAGTCTACCTTTGTCCTGCTCTTCTTATAATTAGGAAGTTTTTCCTGGGATTTAATCTAAATCTGCTATGCTGTAGTTTGAATCTATTGCCTCTAGTCCTGCCTTCTGTGGCAAGAGAGAATAACTTTTCTTTATCTTTTCTATGGCAGCCTGTCAAATATTTGAAAACCACTGTCATGACCCCCCTGAATCTTCTCTTTTCCAAACTATGTTTATGTTTTTGCATTGTATTAGGGAGGTGAGTATTTCACTGTGGGGGCCCATTTTCAAATGTGGACACTTAAAGTATGTCATTTTGTTGGTCAAATCTGTACTTAGGCATTTCATGTGTCTAAGGGCCAAATTCTGTCCTCAGATATGTGTGTGCAACTCAGGAGGAGTTGTATGTTATCATATTGAAGGGTGAATTTATTAGTGCTTATTTGAGTGCCCCAGATATGGGATTTGGACATCTCATTAGGGCATCCAGATTTGAACAATGGAAAGATGTTTGAAATCAACAAGCACAATTTTCATGCTCATCAGGTTCCCAACAAGGAAGTTCTTTGAATGTACAGGACTTCAGGCAAGATTTATTTAATTTTGCATTGAGAATAGTGGACTGTGAGATATTTGCAAAAGTCACAAGATTAATTGTAGACCTGAGATACTGTCTTCTTGTTTTCCTTGTTCTGGGATAATACTTTTATCTTATATACCATGATGCCAAAAAGATATGGCGTAGCCTTTCCGTCTGGATAGCCATGTGTTCAGATGTGTATATCCAGATGTGGGAATTTAACTGTAATTCTGACTAATCTGACTCTAATTTGCTTCTTTGGTGACACTTCATTACTGTCATAGTTGTAGTTTCAAACTGGCACATTCAATAGTAATTCCCAAGTCAGCAGGTTAAGATACAGGACTTAGCAGCTCTTCTTGTTTGCACCCAGGTTCATTATTCTATAGCTATCTGCGTTTGTCATCTACCTGCAGTGGTGCCACATGTCGCCAGCTTGGCCAGTGTAGCATACACAGTGTAGCATGTGATGTGTCACGAAGCCCAGCGATAGCCAGAGAGCTCCATTTTAAAAGAAACCATGGCACATAATGTTATCTTCCGATAGTGAGTTAACTAAAGCATGCCACCACAGTATTTATATATAATATCTGAACCTATTGTTCATTTCTTGTTTGCAGTTCTTTACATTGGAATAGCCATTCTTTCTTGAAAGCCTTACTTTCGCCACCAGTGGGGTTCTCCTTCCTTAAAAATGAGGAGGAGCTGGCGTCTCCATTCTTAATGACTTTTCAGTGTGAAGAAGTGCAATACAGTAGTATTATTACCATCTGTTTCCTGCCTTTTGACTACTTTTTGAACCCAACGAATGTATTGTAACAAAGTTGAACCTGAAAAACTAAAATCAGTGAGCGAAATCAAACGACCCTCTGCTCTGTTTGTTAATAAAATGGTTTGAACTTTTATAATACCTTACACCTGAGGATTTCATGCTTAAGAGGGATTTTATTAAGCTTTATGACACCCTTCTGATGATACCCATTGCATAGATGGGTAAACTGAAACGTGCAGTTTGTCTGAAACCATACAAAATCAGTGGTAGAGACAGGAATAGAATCTAGGATTTCTGAGTCCTGGTGACCTGTCCTAACCACTAGACAGCACTGTCTCATTGTTTTCTAGGTAACATAGAAGGAATGAGAAACTACTTCTGGAAACTGAACGGACATAATAGGACAGAGTTTAAAAACAAAACACCTAGATTGTGCCCCTATATATAGGGTGTGAAAACGCACTGCCCAGCAGCAGCTCCCTAATTGGTGGAATTCCTCCAGGGACACTGGGGATGTGTGGATCAAAGTGGCCCCCGCTACACCATTTCCAGGGTTCAGTGTGGACTCTGTTTGTGTGGGCCAGCTCTGTTGGGCAGTGAGGAGGGGATGGGTTATGGCTCTTGTTTTCCCTGAATGCTAAGCACCTAGGACTCCTTGTGCCCTGCACACACCTTGTTCATGTGTGCTGGACCAAACACAGTCTGGCCACAGTAGTCACAAGTCTCAGATTCAAACCATTTTTGGAAACTTAAGAACAAAGTAAACGCTTGCAGAGGGGTGAGAATCTGGTAAGTCTGACATTTATAACTAGATAGTGACAGCTTACTTCCCAGTAGTTTAAGCCTCATTTCCCCCATTAGAGCTAAGAGGAAACAAAGTAATACTGTATTTAATCCCATATTGATTAGTAGCTGTGAGTAGCAAATATGTAAACGTCCTACAGCAGGAAATTTCTTAACTTAGCTTGAGAGTCATTACAATACTCTCCACTAGCCATTACAATTCCTCAGTTAATTCCTCTTGAACTGAGTAATTAAAATCTATTAATTTAAGCACATGAAAACCTATTAAAGGTAAACTGCACACACTTTATTTAATCTTAAAACTAGTTAACATCCCAAATCTGTAAGTGCAGACTAAAAAACAATACAAAGACTACCCCCACCTGACTTTATACATTAAAATGTATATTTGAAAATTATTATGATTTAAATAACAGGCCACGTTCTGTACTTCCCCTGCAGGAAGGAACTGATCACAGACACCGAAAACAATACACGAGAACTAAATTCTGTAGAGCAGTGTTGAGGTTATCAAAGTAGTTCAGAGTGTGCACTCCATTCACTGAAGTGTTACTATTTTGTTTTTAAATGTAAATGTTCTGTATTTGTAATTGTCTAGTTTGCACGTGCATACTGTTTAATGATATTGGATCTTAAACGTACGAAGTTTTGCAGTTCACCTTAGCCAGGATTTATGGACCCATTTCACAAACACTGCTTAGAAAATGGACCCCTGGTTCTAGCCATTCAGTAAGGGGTCATTTGTCTATTTCCTCAGAGTTTATCTACACATAAAAGTTGTACCACTTTGACTGTAGTGGTCTAGTTTAACCAGTACAACTCCCCTATAGTGGATGAAGTTATACTGGTATAGCTAATTCCCGAACAGGAAAGGGGATAAGCTATACCTGCATAAAGCACCTTTATACCAGCAGAACTGCATACGCAGTAGGAGTTGTACTGGTATAACTATCTTGATTTAAAAAATCACCCCCCAATTGAAATAATTGTGCTGCATAGATCAGACTTGCGTAGTCCTCTCCTCCTTCCCCATGTTCCCCTCTTCTTCCTGCCTGCCCCTTTAGGCAGGGCAAGCGTTCATCTCCTTCTGCCTCTTCTGGAGTTTCTGGTGTGTTTCTTTTCACCTTGTGCCTTCTCTTTTCTGTAGACTTTGGGCTGAGTATCCTGTCCCGCTGTCCCCAACATGGACATAGGAATTGCCATATGAGATCAATGGTCTATATAGTCCAGTATCCTATCTCTGCCAGTGACTAATCCCAGATGCCTTAGAGGAAGGTGCTGGATGAGGACTCAGGAGACATGGATTCCATTCCCAGCTCTGCTGCTGGCCTACTTAGTGACCTTGGACAAGTCATGTCCCTTCTCTGTGCCTCCATTTCCCTATCTGTAAAATGGGGATAATAATACTGACCTCCTTTGTAAAGTGCTTTGAGATCTATGGATGAAAACTGCTATATAAGAACTAGGTATTATTAATAGATAATTATGGAAAAATCCACCCAAAACAGAAGATTCCTCCAAACCCCATTGCTCAGTGGTTGGTTTATGCCTTAGCTTTTTATAGATGTAATTATCATTGCAGGTAGTTTTAATCCTGCTGTTAAAACTGTGGACTTTACCCCCACCAAAACCAAATGTAAAGTAATTTGATATCTTGGTGCAAAGGATTAAAATGCTTATACCAATGCTAGAAGCCTAAATAATAAGATGGGAGAACTAGAGTGCCTAGTATTAAAAGACGATATTGATATAATAGGCATCACAGAAACCTGGTGGAATGAGGATAATCAATGGGACACAGTAATACCAGGGTACAAAATATATTGGAAGGACAGAACAGTTCATGCTGGTGGGGGAGTGGCACTATATGCGAAAGAAAGCATAGAATCAAATGAAGTAAAAATCTTAAATGAACTAAATTGTACTATAGAATCTCTGTGGATAGTAATTCCATGCTTGAAAAATAAGAATATAGCAGTAAGGCTATATTACAGACCACCTGACCAGGATGGTGTTAGTGACTCTGAAATGCTCAGGGAGATTAGAGAGGCTATTAAAATAAAAAAACTCAATAATAATAATAATGGGGGATTTCAACTATAACCCATATTGACTGGATACATGTCACCTCAGGAAGGGATGCTGAGATAAAGTTTCTTGATACCTTAAATGACAGCTTCTTGGAGCAGCTATTCCTGGAACCCACAAGAAGAGAGGCAATTCTTGATTTAGTCCTAAGTGGAGCACAAGATCAGGTCCAAGAGGTGAATATAGCTGGACCGCTTGGTAATAGTGACCATAATATAATTAAATTTAACATCCCTGTGGCGGGGAAAACTCCACAGCGGCCCAACACTGTAGCATTTAATTTCAGAAAGGGTGTCATAACTATAAAGGGAAGGGTGACAGCTCTCCTGTGTACAGTGCTGAGATCCCTCCTGGCCAGAGACTCCAAATCCTTTTACCTGTAAAGGGTTAAGAAGCTCGGGTAACCTGGCTGACACCTGACCCCAGGGACCAATAAGGGGACAGGATACTTTCAAATCTTGGGAGGGGAAAGGCTTTTGTGTGTGTCCTTTGTTTGAGGGGTTGTTCGCTCTTGGGACTGAGAGGGACCAGACATCAATCCAGGTTCTCCCCATCTTTCTAAACAAGTCTCTCTTATTTCAAAATTGTAAGTAAAGCCAGGCAAGGCGTCTTAGATTTACTTTGTTTTCTCAACTTGTAAATGTACCTTTTACCAGAGTGCTTATCTTGTTTGCTATACTTTGAACCTAAGACAGAGGGGATTCCTCTGAGCTCTTTAAGTTTGATTACCCTGTAAAGTTATTTTCCATACTGATTTTGCAGAGATGATTTTTACCTTTTGCTTTAATTAAAAGCCTTCTTTTTAAGAACCTGATTGATTTCTCCTTGTTTTAAGATCCAAAGGGGGTTTGGATCTGTATTCACCAGGAGTTGGTGAAAGGAAGGAGGGGAGAAGGGTCAATTTCTCCTTGTTTAAGATCCAAGGAGTTTGGATCTGTATTCACCAGGGAATTGGTGAAAGGTTTCTCAAGGCTTCCCAGGGAGGGAATTCTTAAGATGGTGGCAGCGGACCAGAGCTAAGCTGGTAGATAAGCTTAGAAGTTTTCATGCAGGCCCCTACATTTGTACCCTAAAGTTCAAAGTGGGGATACAGCCTTGACATGGTGGCACAGCGGTGGGATCGTTTTAAACCCAAAAGCCAGTAAGAGATTTTTTTTTCCTTCTAGCTGCTTGGAGAGCAGAGCTGAAGGTAGATGCATATCTTATCTCTCCTTGCCTGAAGGCAGAGGTGTTAAGTTTTTTTAACAAGGTCCTTTGTTAAGAGAACGGTTCAATAAGTGAGCAAACTTTGATCTGGTAAAGGTAATTTACAATCTGAATTGTTTTTTTTTCTTTTTACATCCTCGGAAGTAGCTAGTTAGAAAGTCTCTGTTAACTCAGCAGCACTCAGCAGGAGCCTGAGCTAAATACATCCCAGTTTCAGTCAACTGCAGAGGGTGTGACCCAGCACAAGAAAACAGGAAAATGACTACCAAAGAAGCAGCTAACAAAATAGAACTGGCCAAACTAGAAGCAGAAGAAAATGAAAGAAAACATCAAAGACTGCTTCAAATTAAAAAACTTGAACAGGAGGCCCATGAAAGAGAAGAGAAAGCCAAACAGGAGGCCCATGAAAGAGAAGAAAAAGCCAAACAGGAGGCCCATAAAAGAGAGATGGAGCTGAAAGAAAAAGAGATGGAACTGGAAGCAGCAAGGACTAGGCAGGGTGCATCAGACCATCCTAACAACTCCTCTCCAGGTACCACTTCCCATCCCAGGAAATTCCCCACCTACAAGGCAGGCGATGATACTGAGGCCTTCTTAGAAAATTTTGAAAAGGCCTGCCTTGGATACGACATCCCTCCAACCCAGTACATGGTAGAGCTGAGGCCGCAGCTCAGTGGACCCTTAGCAGAGGTGGCGGCTGAAATGCCTAAGGAACACATGAACAGTTATGAACTTTTTAAAAACAAGGCCAGAATCAGAATGGGGCTAACACCTGAGCATGCCCGTCGGCGGTTCAGAGCCCTAAGGTGGAAACCAGATGTGTCATTTACCCGGCATGCCTACCACATTGACAAAAATTGTGATGCCTGGGTATCAGGAGCAAATGTTAAATCTCTGGAAGATCTGCTTTCCCTAGTAAAAATGGAGCAGTTTTTAGAGGGTGTTCCTGAGGAAATAGAAAGGTACATCCTAGATGGGAAGCCCAAAACTGTAACCGAGGCGGGGGAGATTGGAGCCAAATGGGTGGAGGTGACAGAAAAGAAAAAAGCTAGTAGCAGTTGGAGCGAATATCAGAAGGGGCAAGCCGAAACAAAACCTTATCACCGGGGACAACCCAAGGCCCCACCCACATCCCAAGGGAAACCCCAGACGCCTTCTCAGCCCACCACACCAGTCTCCATCAACCAACATCGCCCCGGTGATACCTTAGCAGGGCGATGTTTTAAATGTAATGAACTGGGGCATATAAAGGCTCACTGCCCCAAGAACCCCAACCGATTACAGTTCATTACACTCCAATCACACCAAAGAACCCCAGACCCCGATGCCTCTCTCATACCCTCGGAGCGAAGGGAAACCTTGAGAGTGGGCGGTAAGAAGGTTACCGCTTGGAGGGACACTGGGGCACACTATCCACCAATCCCTAGTGGACCCCAAACTCATCAACCCTGAGGCTACAGTGACAATTCAACCCTTCGTGTCACAGTCTGTAACCTTGCCTACAGCCCAGTTGCATGTCCAGTACAAGGGCTGGTCAGGAATGTGGACTTTTGCAGTCTATGACAATTATCCCATTCCCATGCTGCTGGGGGAAGACTTGGCCAACCATGTGAAGCTAGCCAAGAGGGTGGGAATAGTCACCCGCAGCCAGGCTAAGCAAGCTTTCACCCCCATCCCTGTTCCTGAGCCGTCCACCAGGGCCCCGTCTGTGTTACCGGAGACCCAAAAACAGGTGGTGGAACCGGATCCCCTGCCAACGACTGCAACAGCCGTAGTGGATCCAATCCCAGAGACCCAGCCAAAGCCAGTCCCAGAACCGGAACTGGCAACGCAACCAGCACCAGAACCATTGCCAGCACTGAGTCCAGCGCTTGCAACCCTGTCTACAACTCCAATGCCAGAGGGCACCAGCGAGCCTAAACTGGCGGAAGCAGCAGATAACCCTACCCAAGAGGCTCAGCCAGAGCCTGAAATACCACATAGTGCACCAGCGGACAGCGGTTCACAGTCAATGGAAAAAGCCCCAGCACCTGCATCGCTTCCAGAGGGACCAAGCCCCAGTCCACAGTCCAAGGAGGAACTGATGTCTCCAGCATCAAGGGAACAGTTCCAGGCCGAGCAGGAAGCAGATGACAGCCTTCAAAAAGCTTGGGTGGCGGCACGGAGCACCCCACCGCCTCTCAGCTCTTCTAACCGATCCCGGTTTGTTGTAGAAAAAGGACTTTTATACAAGGAGACTCTTTCTGGTGGGCACCAGGAAGACTGGCATCCTCAAAGACAGCTGGTAGTTCCCACTAAGTATCGGGTAAAACTCTTGAGCTTAGCCCATGATCATCCCAGTGGCCATTCTGGGGTGAACAGAACCAAAGACCGGTTGGGGAAGTCCTTCCACTGGGAGGGAATGGGCAAGGACGTTGCTAATTATGTCCGGTCTTGTGAGGTGTGCCAACGAGTGGGAAAGCCCCAAGACCAGGTTAAAGCCCCTCTCCAGCCACTACCCATAATTGAGGTCCCATTTCAGCGAGTAGCTGTGGATATTCTGGGTCCTTTCCCAAAGAAGACACCCAGAGGAAAGCAGTACGTACTGACTTTCATGGATTTTGCTACCCGATGTCCGGAAGCTGTACCCTTAAGCAACACCAAGGCTAAAAGTGTGTGCCAGGCATTAGCAGACATTTTTGCCAGGGTAGGTTGGCCCTCCGACATCCTTACAGATTCGGGAACTAATTTCCTGGCAGGGAACATGAAAAACCTGTGGGAAGCTCATGGGGTGAATCACTTGGTTGCCACCCCTCATCACCATCAAACCAATGGTCTGGTGGAGAGGTTTAATGGAACTTTGGGGGCCATGATACGTAAATTCGTAAATGAACACTCCAATGATTGGGACCTAGTGTTGCAGCAGTTGCTTTTTGCCTACAGGGCTGTACCACATCCCAGTTTAGGGTTTTCACCATTTGAACTTGTGTATGGCCGCGAGGTTAAGGGGCCATTACAGTTGGTGAAGCAGCAATGGGAGGGGTTTACGCCTTCTCCAGGAACTAACATTCTAGACTTTGTAAGCAACCTACAAAACACCCTCCGACACTCTTTAGCCCTTGCTAAAGAAAACCTAAAGGATGCTCAGGAAGAGCAAAAGGCCTGGTATGATAAACATTCCAGAGAACGGTCCTTCAAAGTAGGAGACCAAGTCATGGTCTTAAAGGCGCTCCAGGCCCATAAAATGGAAGCGTCGTGGGAAGGACCATTCACGGTCCAGGAGCGCCTAGGAGCTGTTAACTATCTCATAGCCTCCCCCACCTCCAACATAAAGCCTAAGGTATACCATGTTAATTCTCTTAAGCCCTTTTATTCTAGAGAATTAAACGTTTGCCAGTTTACAGCCCAGGAAACTGATGACGCGGAGTGGCCTGCAGGTGTCTACTATGAAGGAAAAAGGAATGGTGGCGTGGAAGAGGTGAACCTCTCCACGACCCTGGGACGTCTGCAGCGACAGCAGATAAAGGAGCTGTGCACAAGCTTTGCACCGATTTTCTCAGCCACTCCAGGACGGACCGAACGGGCATACCACTCCATTGACACAGGTAATGCTCACCCAATTAGAACCCCACCCTACCGGGAGTCACCTCATGCCCAAGCGGCTATACAAAGGGAGATCCAGGACATGCTACAGATGGGTATAATCCGCCCCTCTAGCAGTGCATGGGCATCTCCAGTGGTTCTAGTTCCCAAACCAGATGGGGAAATACGCTTTTGCGTGGACTACCGTAAGCTAAATGCTGTAACTCGTCCTGACAACTATCCAATGCCACGCACAGATGAGCTATTGGAGAAATTGGGACATGCCCAATTCATCTCTACTTTAGACTTAACCAAGGGGTACTGGCAAGTACCACTAGATGAACCCGCTAAGGAAAGGTCCGCCTTCATCACCCAGGCAGGGGTGTATGAATTCAATGTACTCCCTTTCGGGTTGCGAAATGCACCCGCCACCTTCCAAAGACTTGTAGATGGTCTCTTAGCGGGATTGGGAGAATCTGCCGTTGCCTATCTCGATGATGTGGCCATTTTTTCTGATTCATGGACAGAACACCTGGAGCACCTGAAAAAAGTCTTCGAGCGCATCCGACAGGCAGGACTAACTGTTAAGGCTAAAAAGTGTCAAATAGGCCAAAACAGAGTGACGTACCTGGGGCACCAGGTGGGTCAAGGAACTATAAATCCCCTACAGGCCAAAGTGGATGCTATCCAAAAGTGGCCGGTTCCAAAGTCAAAGAAACAGGTCCAATCCTTCTTAGGCTTGGCCGGATATTATAGGCGATTTGTACCACACTACAGCCAAATCGCCGCCCCGCTGACAGACCTAACCAGAAAGAAACAGCCAAATGCAGTTCAGTGGACTGATAAGTGTCAAAAGGCCTTTAACCAGCTTAAGGCAACACTCATGTCTGACCCTGTGCTAAGGGCCCCAGACTTTGACAAACCGTTCCTAGTAACCACAGATGCGTCCGAGCGAGGCGTGGGAGCAGTTTTAATGCAGGAAGGACCGGATCAAGAATTCCATCCTGTCGTGTTTCTCAGCAAGAAACTGTCTGAGAGGGAAAGCCACTGGTCAATCAGCGAAAAGGAATGCTACGCCATTGTGTACGCGCTGGAAAAGCTACGCCCATACGTTTGGGGACGGCGGTTCCAACTACAAACAGACCATGCTGCGCTACAGTGGCTTCATACCGCCAAGGGAAATAACAAAAAACTTCTTCGGTGGAGTTTAGCTCTCCAAGATTTTGATTTTGAAATACAACACATTTCGGGAGCTTCTAACAAAGTGGCTGATGCACTCTCCCGGGAAAGTTTCCCAGAGTTAACTGGTTAACAATTGTTCTTGTAATGAAACATATTGTTAGTTTTTATATAATCAGTAGTATGTCTAAAGGTACATGTGTCTTATTAACTCTGTTTTCTCCTAGAGCTCCAGGAAAGAAATCACAGCCAGTGTGGAACCAAACGTCCAACACTATCTGTGATTTGGGGGGCGTGTCATAACTATAAAGGGAAGGGTGACAGCTCTCCTGTGTACAGTGCTGAGATCCCTCCTGGCCAGAGACTCCAAATCCTTTTACCTGTAAAGGATTAAGAAGCTCGGGTAACCTGGCTGACACCTGACCCCAGGGACCAATAAGGGGACAGGATACTTTCAAATCTTGGGGGGGGGAAAGGCTTTTGTGTGTGTCCTTTGTTTGAGGGGTTGTTCGCTCTTGGGACTGAGAGGGACCAGACATCAATCCAGGTTCTCCCCATCTTTCTAAACAAGTCTCTCTTATTTCAAAATTGTAAGTAAAAGCCAGGCAAGGCGTCTTAGATTTACTTTGTTTTCTCAACTTGTAAATGTACCTTTTACCAGAGTGCTTATCTTGTTTGCTATACTTTGAACCTAAGACAGAGGGGATTCCTCTGAGCTCTTTAAGTTTGATTACCCTGTAAAGTTATTTTCCATACTGATTTTGCAGAGATGATTTTTACCTTTTGCTTTAATTAAAAGCCTTCTTTTTAAGAACCTGATTGATTTCTCCTTGTTTTAAGATCCAAAGGGGGTTTGGATCTGTATTCACCAGGAGTTGGTGAAAGGAAGGAGGGGGGAAGGGTCAATTTCTCCTTGTTTAAGCTCCAAGGAGTTTGGATCTGTATTCACCAGGGAATTGGTGAAAGGTTTCTCAAGGCTTCCCAGGGAGGGAATTCTTAAGATGGTGGCAGCGGACCAGAGCTAAGCTGGTAGATAAGCTTAGAAGTTTTCATGCAGGCCCCTACATTTGTACCCTAAAGTTCAAAGTGGGGATACAGCCTTGACAGGGGAACTACACAAAAATGAGGAGGTTAGTGAAACAGAAATTAAAAGGTACAGTACCAAAAGTAAAATCCTTGCAAGCTGCTTGGAAACTTTTTAAAGACAGCATAATAGAGGCTCAACTTAAATGTATACCCCAATTAAAAAAACATAGTAAGAGAACCAAAAAAGAGCCACCGTGGTTAAACAACAAAGTAAAAGAAGCAGTGAGAGGCAAAAAAGCATCCTTTAAAAAGTGGAAGATAAATCCTAATGAGGAAAATAGAAAAGAGCATAAACTCTGGCAAATGAAGTGTAGAAATATAATTAGAAAGACCAAAAAAGAATTTGAAGAACTGCTAGCCAAAGACTCCAAAAGAAATAGCAATTTTTAAAAAAATACATCAGAAGCAGAAAGCCTGCTAACCAACCAGTAGGACCACTGGATGATCAAGATGCTAAAGGAGCACTCAAAGACGATAAGGCCATTATGGAGAAACTAAATTAATTCTTTGCATTGGTCTTCACTGTTGGGGATGTGAGGGAGATTCCCAAACCTGAGCCATCCTTTTTGGGTGACAGATCTGAGGAACTGTCCCAAATTGAGGTGTCATTAGAGGAGGTTTTGGAACAAATTGATAAACTAAACAGTAATAAGTCTCCAGGACCTGATGGTATTCACCCAAGAGTTCTGAAGAAATTCAAATGTGAAATTGCAGGACTACTAACTGTCATCTGTAACCTATCATTTAAATCAGCTTCTGTACCAAATGACTGGAGGATAGCTAATGTGACGCCAATTTTTAAAAAGGGCTCCAGAGGTGACCCTGGCAACTACAGGCCAGTAAGCCTCACTTCAGTACCAGCAAATTGGTTGAAACTATCGTAAAGAACAAAATTGTCAGACACATAGATGAACATAATTTGTTGGGAAATAGTCAACATGGTTTTTGTAGAGGGAAATCATGCCTCACCAATCTACTAGAATTCTTTGAGGGGGTCAACAAGCATGTGGACAAAGGAGATCCAGTGGATATAGTGTATTTAGATTTTCAGAAAGCCTTTGACAAGGCCCCTCGCCAAAGGCTCTTAAGCAAAACAAGCAGCCATGGGATAAGAGGGAAGGTGGATTGGTTCTCTCATGGATTGGTAATTGGTTAAAAGATAGGAAACAAAGGATAGGAATAAATGGTCAGTTTTCAGAATGGAGAGAGGTAAATAGTGGTGTCCCCCAGGGATCTGTACTGGGTCCGGTCCAATTTTACATATTCATAAACGATCTGTAAAAAGGGGTAAACAGTGAGGTGGCAAAATTTGCAGATGATACAAAATTACTCAAGATTGTTAAGTCCCAGGCGGACTGCGAAGAGCTACAGAAGGATCTCACAAAATTGGGTGACTGGGCAACAAAATGGCAGATGAAATTTAATGTTGATAAATGCAAAGTAATGCACATTGGAAAACATAATCCTAACTATACATATAAAATGATGGGGTCTAAATTAGCTGTTACCACTCAAGAAAGAGATCTTGGAGTCATTGTGGATAGTTCTCTGAAATCATCCACTCAATGTGCAGCGGCAGTCAAAAAAGCGAACAGAATGTTGGAAATCATCAAGAAAGGGATAGATAATAAGATGGAAAATATCATATTGCCTCTATATAAATCCATGGTATGCCCACACCTTGAATACTGAGTGCAGATGTGGTCGCCCCATCTCAAAAAAATATATTGGAATTGGAAAAGGTTCAGAAAAGGGCAACAAAAATGATTAGGGGTATAGAACAGCTTCCATATGAGGAGAGATTAATAAGACTGGGACTTTTCAGCTTGGAAAAGAGGTGACTAAAGGAGGATATGATAGAGGTCTATAAAATCATGCGTGGTATAGAGAAAGTAAATAAGGAAGTGTTATTTACTCCTTCTCATAATACAAGAACAAGGGGCCACCAAATGAAATTAATAGGTAGCAGGTTTAAAACAAACACAAGAAAGTATTTTTTCACGCAATGCCCTGTCAGCCTCTGGAACTCCTTGCCAGAGGGTGTTGTGAAGGCCAATACTATAACAGGGTTCAAAAGAGAGCTAGATAGATTCATGGAAGATAGGTCCATCAATGGCTATTAGCCAGGATGGGCAGGAATGGTGTCCCTAGCCTCTGTTTGCCAAAAGCTGGGATTGGGTGACAGGGCATGGATCACTTGATGATAACCTGTCTGTTCATTCCCTTTGGGGCACCTGCCATTGGCCACTGTCAGAGGACAGGATACTGGGCTTGATGGACCTTTGGTCTGACCCAGTATGGCCGTTCTTATGTTCTTAATGTATTGTTTACTAATTCCCATTATCCTTCTCTATAGGTCTGGCCTTTGCTGTTCTGTCTTCAGTCCATCCAGTGTTTGGTTTATATGGCTCTCTCTTTCCTGTCATCATTTATGCTGTGTTTGGAATGGGACGCCATGTTGCAACAGGTAAGTGTCTGGAAATGTTTAGGCTCCCATCCTCCAAGTTGCTGCGTGTGTTCTGTGAAATGAGGAGTTTCCTCAGTAACTGGTGATCTCAGTGCAAGTTGAAGGTACTAAGCGTCACAGGATCAGTTGTGGGGGAGAGCAAGAGGGAAGTGTCTTAAAACAGATTAACCTGTTTACATTTCTTTGTGCCTTTTCTTTACAGCTACATCTTTTTCTGCTTAAGAAAAGTGTTTTCAAGGGGGAAAAAAAAGCCTTGTTAAGATTATACTGGAGCCATTCCTACCACCATAATTGAATACTACATCCATATTTCCTTTATAAATACAGCTTATCAGGGGCTTATGCACTTTATTATATAAATTTGCTTGAAGCTAAAACTTTAACAGACAAGAGCTCAGCTAAAGAGAGCCTTTTTAAATATAAACGGGAACAACTAAAAGTTTAACTGTTCCTAAACTATAGAAAAACCTCATTATTTTCTCACATTGCTAAAACACAACCCCAGTACTTCTCACCAAAAAATACCCCCTCCCTACTCCAAATACTTCAGTAGAATTGGGATTACTCCTGATTAGCTGCATCTATTGAGCTGAAGGGTGCAGATGCCCCATCACTTCCACTGTAGAAGCTAAGGAGCCACTAGGAGTTCCCTAGCTGCCATGCTAGTGATTATGTGGCTTCCTCACCACTGCTTTGAGCAGAGCTACCCACAGGGGCAAGAAGTGTTTCCGAGCTCCTGCTAGATTATTGACTGCTTTGTTCCCTAAGAAAGCCTGTTATGAACTGAGGAAGGGAATTGTATTAATCAGGTTGGACCATCAAGAAACTGCTCTGTGGGAATAGTGGCCTCCCAGTGACCCTTGAAGACCAGGGGAAGTATAGAGACAGGCACTTGGTTCCAGTAGGCGAGTACAGTGAGCTTGAATGCAGGGCAGTAGCCCTTCTCCCCAGTCAACCAAAGCTAAAATGTGAAAGGGGTATCCTGCACCTTAGGGGAAGGGGAGTGGCTGTGGAAGCCTTTTGAGAGGAGGGGAGATGGTTCTTGGAAATTTGGAACCATTGGCAACCACAAAGCACACCCTGCAGGGCTCACATAGCTCAACTGCATACATCTCTCCTCTGGCTAATATGTTTTCTAAGAAGCAAACACTGTCTTTTGAATAACTACATGGTTTTGAAATTGATGTGTGTGCCAAAATCTGTGTTTAGTAATACTGTTAACAGCTCCATAAGAGCTGTGTGGTCTACTGGGAAACCAATGTACATTCCAAAGTGCATAGAATTTGTATCCCAACATATGTATGTTATATTGTCAAACCTCCAGATAATTTACAGCAAACAGGACATGAATTCTGTGTCAAGGTCCTTGGATTTTGTTGCTCTGATGTAGCAAACTAGAAATTCTGCAGAAGCTTATTTTTGAAAAAAAAGTAGTTTTAATCAATGAACTATTCACATGAATAACACCATTGTTACAGTATCTCTTGTGTTATGCACACAGAAATTGTCAGGGAGGAAGTCTCTGGGGCCTTTGATACCTGGGGAGGCAGTTTGGGATTGTGGGACATGTACATTAGATGGATGGTTCTGCTAAAATGATCAGTATACTCACTTCACAGGAGAGTGAGAAACTTTCTTTTAAATGAAAGCTTAGATTTTGGAGAATAATTCTGTGGCAGGAGCTAGGGTAACGGTAGGTTGCTATATAGCCTTATAGTTCCTTTATTTGTCTTCTCTCATTAGTATTTCCCTTTTTCATTAAAAAAGGTGAAAATATGAGGAAAAATGTTTCAAAATAGACAATGTTTACAAATTTCTCCATGAACAGTTGATTTTTAAACTAAAGCTCACTAAAGGAAAAAGGTACCTCACTCATCATCTTACATTGCACCCTTAATATGCAGAAAAATATCTTGTGGTAATAAACTCTCGTTTTGTAGCATGAAGGTGGTGAAATGGACAAAGGGCAGGACTTCAGGACTGACACGGTATCCATGGGGTGAAATGGAGCAAATGTCATTCAGCCCAGGATTTGTGGAGTATAGTCAAGGCCATGTATCCTACAATTCTGTGGTTTTGGATTTGCTGTAGAATCCACCTTTTGGACTCCAGCCCTTGCCACAGAATTGTGCTTCACAATCTAAGCTTTCATTCAGAAATGTTTCTGTCCCTCGTGGTTGTGAAGAAAATATTATAAATGTGAACACAATGTATTTTCATGTTAATCATTTCAGCAGAAGAATGCCGCTATTGCACATATCCCATAATCCCAAAGGCCCTGATTCAGGAAAGCACGTAAGCATGTGCTGAAGATTCATTGTTTAAAGTTAAACATGCTTAATTCCCATCCCAAATAAGGATGCTTTCCTGAATCACTGCTAAACCGTGTACTACAGCTCCTCAGGTGCCAATGCCTCATATATCCTTTACTCAGAGGTGACAATCTCTGTCCCCTCTAATAACTTCTGTGAAGTCAGTGAAACTCTCTTTAAGTAAAGGATGCAGGATTGGGACCTTTTTGCATGAAAAGTGGAGTTCATCTGTGGCCTGGTCCTGTAAACTTTTGCCTGCTTGACTAATTCTTACCCATAAATAGTCACTCAGTCTAGTCTTGTGGAAAAGATTACTCATCTGAGCAATAAATTGCTAGAATTGAACTTTATTCTGGCTGCTTTTTCTCCATTTGAACTCAGGAACCTAATTTATTTGGGATACCATAATTAGCTGTACAGCAATTAGTGACGTTATCACAAATAGAAATTATGATTTCAGGTGGAGCTAATGTATGCAAAACTTTTTCCAAAAAGGATGTTGTTCAAAGCTTTCCATGATGCTTTAATGCCTTTAACATATTGAATTGTCCTTCTTTAGCTGAATGTGATTAAAAATTTCAAAAGTGTTTCAACTCAGCCTCTGTTTGTCTGTGTGCACATTATTTGCTTGTGCATTTTTTGAGCACCATTATTTTCGGGCACACAGAAGAGAACTTACACACAAAAAACCATTTGCACTCAGTTTATCTGCTCATATGGCATCTTACACTTAGAAATTTGCACCCAACAAGTGAAAGTGCTTTAAAAAACATACCTGAAGTGAGTGGGTGTGCAAAGTTTCACATTCATGGATAGAGGCCGTACTTTGAAAAATTAATGTTAGTGACTCTAACAAATATTGAGCTACTCATTGGTAACTGATATGTGACTTTTCTTTTACAGGAACTTTTGCTTTAACTTCCTTGATATCTGCCAATGCAGTTGAACGTCTTGTTTCTCCAGCAATCAACAATTTCACTACAAGCAATAATTCGGGAGTCTTAGGTTTATCGGAGTTTGAAATGCAGAGGATTGGAGTTGCTGCAGCGGTTTCATTTTTAGGAGGAATTATTCAAGTAGGTAGTCTAAATAGTCAATGAACATTTATTTTAACATATGTAAGAAGTACGCTATAGCTAAGCCTTTGTCTGTCACAGCTATGACTTTGGTGATGAAAAACATGACTTAGTTTCATTTCATAACAAGTCCAGCTCTTTGAACCTTGGCCAGTAGGCTCTTGAGCAGGGTTCTACCATGGTTTTTGTTTTTTGTTTTTGTTTGTTTACAAATTTGGCTCTATATTCGTCCAGTGCTTAGGAGTCTGCAAATATAATTTGACTTTTGAAAGAGTTTCAAATAATTTACTTGCAAAATAAAGGGGGTTTCTTGCTTAAAATAAAGGTGATCCTGTGACATTTTACATTTATTTTTGCCAGAATTAAATGATTCCTGCATTTTTGGGGTGCTAAAGCCATGTCCTATCCCATTTTATGTCAAGAAAAACAGTCAGTTCTTAATTATGCTTGTGCTATGGTGGCCATGAAGAGACAAATCCTTCTCCCAATAAAGTAAATGGGAGTTTTGCATATGACTTCACTAGAGCCAAGAACAGGGCCTAATGGGTACATCCCCTTCTATTTTTACTTTTATTTGCCTTATGCAGATAGCCCACAACAACTTTTATTATTATTACTTATAGTAATACTTAGCACTTACTGACATAGGAATAGCCATATCTATCCTGCCTCTGACAGTGGCCAGTACCAGATGCTTCAGTGGAAGGTGTAAGTGCTTGTGTGAGAGCTGCCATTTTGGCAGATACACGAAGGTTTGTACTGGGGACCACCAGAGTTAAAAGCATGAGTTGCTACAGCTTTTACTCATATCCTCTGTGTATTGGCACAGTGGGAGACCTGTTATACACAGGTTTCCAATGGGTTTCATGTGTATAGTGCTTTTCATCATCAAAGCATTTAACAAACTGTATGATAATCTCATTTACCTTTTGTTCAGACAAACCATTCAACCCAAAAGAAAACTAATAGCAGATTAAGTTTATTATTATTATTATAATTTTTAATGATTTTGAGATCAAAATGTTATTTACCTTCTCATATGATCAGTTGATCTTTATCCCAAATCCACTTTAGTTCCATACTTGTTTCTGCAAGAGATTAAATAAAAAACATCTTTGCCTATGTTCCCCATTATCAAGATAAACATGCCTTCTCTTTCATTCTTTTCAGGATATATGATGAAATACTGAATAAAAATACTTTTTCCAAATACATTCACATTTGTAATAGCACCTTTCATCTTCAAATATTAACTTATTAATCTTCGCAGCACCCTCCTTTGTGTGAGGTAGGGATATTTCTGCCCCCATTTCAAAGATGGAAAAATGGAGCTAGAAAAGTTATGACTAGAGCTGACTGGGAATTTTTTGACAAACCATCTTTTTGTTGTCAAAAAATGCCAGTTGGTCAAAACTGAAACTCTTCATGAAAGGGGTTGATTTTGATGAATTTGCTAACTCAAAAAAGAGTAAAGAAAAAAGATTTGAAGTTGTTGAAACACAATTTTTCAGTTTTCTAGTTTGAAATGACCTGTTGTTTAGAAACTTAAGCTAAGAGGCTAAAAGTTTTTTTTATTGTTTTGTTTTTTTAAGAGAGAGAGTTCACAATCGAAACGAAATGTTACAGAATTATTTTGACAAAATGTTTCAATTGACTTGATCCCAAAAAATCTGTTCATTTGGTTTGTCAATATTTTCAAAATTTAGATTTTTCATCCTGATTCAAACTCTTGAAAATATTCACTGAATAGGAATCCTGTTTCCCACCCAGCTCTAGTGCAGACTTTACCTGAAACCATAGAGGGTGTGAAAGCCTAGATTAGAATGCAGGACTCTGGTTCCCACCTGAGTGTTGAGACTCCTAAGCAACAACTCTCTCCTTGTAGAAGTACAATGTTTCCAAATTGAGTTTTCAATTAAATTTTTAGTTGAAAAATGATTTAGCTGATTAAATGTTTTATTGAAAATTTGATTTTTGACAGAGAAAGGGCCCTGAAAATTTTCAACACAGATTATTTGTAAAAAATTCTGACGGGTTTGACTAATAATAGAGCTGGTTGAAATTTTTCGACTGTTGAAACATTTTGTCAAAAATTTGAAAAACCAATTAAACATTTTGAAATGTTCCTATGTAATTTTTTACTAGCTTTTCTACCAGTTCTACTCCCTCTATACTTCTCACGTGATTTTTTCCTGTGTTGATTTATATGGATATATTTGGTAGCCTCTATCATATGCTTGCACTCTAAGATACAAATTTAATTTGGCATTCTCTGTGTAAGAATAAGTAATCTGTTATCTGAAAAAGCATTTGTTAGTGGATCAGATACAGATAAATTGCTTCAAGGTTTGGATTGTGTTTTTGTTTTTATTGAATGAAAAAATCTGCATTTTTACAATGGAAGTATTTTAATCTTTAAAATCTAAAATGGTTGTGGCATTGTTTGAAAATCAGTTCCTGTTGATGGGCACTAATTTATTTCCTAATATTTCATAACTCTCTGGATTAGCATTGTAACAGATGTAACCTATTCATAAATCTTGGTATACAAGCTGTGTATTTAATAATGGCTCTCTATAAGCTGTACTACTCATTTATTAATGTGGTCTCGCAAATTTCTGTTCATATTTCAATGCTATTGATTGATAATGAATCCTCATAATAGTGCTAACAGAATGGAATATGGTGTTTCAAAATTTGAATCTAGTAAGAGTGATCACTGGACTACCACAGATCCAACAAAATGTTGCTTCTTCCTACAAAATTTAACTAGTAAATAACTGTTTGTTCGCTCAGTGCAAAACAGGGAAGGAACTTTAACAATAACGTATGTGAGTGTGTAGTAGACAATGGTGTCAGAATACTCAAATTAGTAGTACAGGACTGTACAGAGCCCTAATTTAAGTTTTCTGTCACATCTTTTATCCGTCTTGGTAAATGTTTTAACAAAGTTCCTTCCCTGCTTTGCATTGAGTGTACAAAAGGTTATTTGCTAGTCAAATGTTGTAGGTAGAAGCAACCTTTTGTTGGATCTTAGATGGGAGTTAGCTGGGAGTTTCCAGTTGGTAGGGGCAGAAGCAGCCAAAGCAGAGACTGCTTCACTTGGGGGGGGAGGTTGGAGGGGCAAAAAGGGACCCAGCCAGGGTCAACCCTCTCCCCAGCATTTTGCTGGACTCAGAACTGTGCAGGAGAGACACCCTCCTCCCCCATGCTGGGGGCTCTAGGAATCGGACCATGCCTCCCTACATCTTTCTCACACCCTTCCCTCCCTCTCTCTCCCAACCATCTGGGCTGGGGAGTAAGCTTCAGAGAGGAGCCCGCTAGAGCCTCCATCTGGTAAGGGCAGAAGCAGGCAAAGCAAGGGCTGTTGGTTCTTAGAAAACTTTCTGTAGTTTTGACTGGAGTTTTCTTCTTCTTCGAGTGCTTGCTCATGTCGATTCTGTTCCAGGTGTGTGGGTGCCCATGTGCACGGGTTGTTGGAGTTTTTTGCCTTAGCGGTATATGTAGGGTTGGCTGTGGTGCTCTCTTGAGTGCCGCTCTCATGCGTCGGAATATTAGGCACTGCCAGCCCTACGCCTTCTCAGTTCCTTCTTATCACCCATGACGGTTGGTTGGAGTGCCTTGTCTTGCAGTCTTGCAGTTCTTAATAGCCCTTTGTTTATCTTCTTTGTATATAGTTCTTAGGTACTTATTTAGCCATTAGATTAAGTGTTAGTTTAGTAGAGTCCTGGCTGGGACTTCGCCCAGGAGTGGGGCATGCCCCGTTCCCTGGGCTTCAAAAACGTGTTCATCATGCAACTGGCCGATGCCTGTTAGTGACCCCCTCCGCAGCTATTTAAACTGCTTGGGGGAGTCCCATATAAAGGATAAGTGGAGGATTTGCAAGAGCTTTCCCTCCAGAACCCAGAAGGAGCGGGATATCTGCTTGAGGGCCCTCCTCATGGAGGCCGCGCTTCATCTGGCATCAGAACCCTCCCAGTCGGACTCCACAATTCATGGTGCTACCCTTCGGTCTCTCGTCAGCCCCAAGAGTGTTTACAAAGTGCATGGCATCAGTGGCTGCTTACCCGAGGCATCGGGCTGTTCAAATTTACCCGTACCTCAACAACTTGCTAATCAAGGGCCGGTCCTGGGATGAGGTGCGGAGGCACCTTGATCTGGTTTGCTCCACCTGTCACGATCTGGGGCTGTTGATAAACAAGAAAAAATCGGCATGCAGCTCCATCTCAGGCCCCTATAGGCATAGCTGGCATCGGTCTACGGCCCCAACAGACACAATGTTAACCATGTAGTCAGGGTACTATCATCACTCACGTGGTGGAGAAATCCCGTATCGGTGGAGGAGGGAGTTTCCTTTGCGGCCCCATCCCCATAGGTTATCCTAGTCTCCGATGTCTCGGATCTGGGGTGAGGAGCCCACCTGGGCGATCTCAGCACGCAAAGTCGTTGGTCGAGGTCACAAGGTCACAATTGTTCCCTACGCATAAATGTCAGAGAGCTCAGAGTGGTATGCTTGGCCTGCCAAGCCTTCCTGCCTCATATAAAAGCAGAGGGTTCAGGTCCTGATGGATAATACCACCACAATGTTCTATATCAATAGGCAAAGCAGAGCCCGATCTCATCAGCCCTTTGCCAAGAAGCTCTCAGGCTCTGGAATTTCCATGGTCAGCATGCCATTGCATCATCAGGACCGTCTCATCTCACCATGAGTGGTCACTCCATCCAGAGGTGGTCAGCATCATCTTCCCGAGGTGGGGGACTTCCCAGGTGGACTTGTTTGCATCCAGGCAGAATGGAAAGTGCCACATTTTCTGCTCAATTCAGGGGATCGACAGAGGCTCCCCATCAGATGCTTTTCTGCTCCCGTGGTTGGGGACCCTCATGTATGCCTTCCCTCCAGTGCCATTAATTCACAGGGTCCTCATGAAGATCAAGTGGGACAGGGCAAAGATGATCCTCATAGAGCTGGCTTGGCCGTGTCAGCAATGGTTCGGTACACTGCTGGACTTCTCAGTGGCCGCACTGTTACAGCTACTGCTCTGGCCAGACCTGCTGTCCCAGAACCACGGCAGTCTTCTGCATCTGAACCTGGCAACACCACCTGATGGCCTGGCTGCTGCATGGTTAAATGCGGAGGAGCAACAGTGCTCGGCTGTTGTCCAGCAGGTCCTGGTGGGCAGGGAAGCCCTCGACCTCTACCTGGCCAAATGGAAATGGTTTATGTGTTGGACCTTGGTTAAAGGTATTCGACCCAAGCGGGCCTCACTGCAGTTAATCCTTAACTACCTTCTGCATCTCAAGCTCCAAGGCTTGTCCCTTTCATCTGTTAAGGTCTACTTGGCCTTTATTTCGGCCTTCTATCCGCCACTCGAGGGCAGGCCAGTTGTTGCCCAGGACATGACTGTCAGGTTCCTCAAGGGCCTGGAGCGCTTCTACCTGCATATCCAGAACTTTGTCCCTCTGTGGGACCTGAATCTTGTGCTGTCGTGGCTCACGGGTTCCCCCATCGAGGCTTTGGCTTCCTGCTCCCTCCTCCTCGTCTCCTGGAAGATCGCTTTCTTGGTCGCAATAACATCTGCTGCAGAGTCTCAGATTAGGGCACTTACCTCAGAGCTGCCCTATACGGTGTTTTACAAGGATAAGGTCCAGCTGCGGCCACATCCAGCTTTCCTACCCAAGGTTGTTTCACAGATTCATACGAGCCAGGACATATTCTTACCTCTCTTCTTTCCAAAGTCTCATAAGATGGAGGAGGAGTGCAGGTTGCACTCTCTGGATGTCAGAAGGGCGCTAGCCTTCTACATTGAGCAGACCAAGCCGTTTCGTAAGTGAATGCAGGTGTTCGTTGCAGTGGCCAACAGGATGAAATGTTGTCCAGTGTCTGCTTAGAGAATTTCATCTTGGATCACTGCCTGTATCTGTTGCTGCTACGATCAGGCAAAGGTGCCTCCTCCGGTGATTGTGACCGCCCATTCAACTAGGGCACAGGCCTTTTTGGCAGCTTTTCTAGCTCAAGTACCGATCCAGGATATCTGCGGGGCCGCCACCTGGTTGTCTGTTCATGTGTTTACGTCTCATTACGCGCTTACCTGGCAGGCCCGAGATGATGCTGACTTTGGTAGAGCTGTGTTGCAAGCTGCACGACCGTGAACTCCGAGCCCACCTCCATGAATACTGCTTGTGAGTCACCTAGAATGGAATCAACATGAGCAAGCACTCGAAGAAGAAGAAACGGTTCCCTACATTTCATTACTGTTGTTCTTCGAGATATGTTGCTCATGTCCATTCCATTACCTGCCCTCCTGCCCCTCTGTCGGAGTTGCCGGCAAGAAGGAACTGAGAGGGCGTAGAGCCAGCAGCACCTGATGTAAGGTAGTATGAGCATGGCACTCAAGAGGGCGCCACAGCTGACCATACAGATACTGTTAAGGCAAAAATTTCTGACAAATGTGCATGTGGGTGCGCACACACCTAGAATGGAATGGACATGAGCAACACATCTCAAAGAACAACAGCTATGAAAGATAGGTAACCGTTTTATTCCTGTGCTGATGGCTGTTTGCTCCAACCTTCCCCCTCCCTCACAATCTCTTCACCTCAGCTTCACTTGGCACCTACCACTCTTCCCTTGCCATTTTCTTTCCATTTCGATGATTTCCTCCTAACTAAACCCTCTCCTGCCCCTTGAAAAAAAATCATTTCACTAATATGATGTTTGCCACAATCATACTGTTCACTCTGGTTGTGTGTTATATTCCTTCCCCCTCCCTATCTTCCTGGTCTATTTAGATTGTAAGCTCTTTGGGGTGGGACTGTCTCTTTGTTCAGCCTGTAACACAACGGGGTCCTGGTCCATGATTAGGGCCCCTAGGAGCTATGGTAGTACAAACAGTAATAATAATGGGGGCTTTCATGTGTTTTAGTATGAAGTAGGTTATTTAACTACCTATTTATATTGCCCCCATCTCTGTAGCATCTGCGTACCTAGAAGAATATGCTGTAAAATGATCAGGGTAAAACTGAGCATGCAGTTTCCAACAGAAAACTTAGAAAGAGTTGAAAACAAAAAAAATCCATTAAGGGCCTGATCCACAGCCTATTGAAGTCAATAAAAGTACAGTGGAACCTCAGAGTTACGAACACCTCGGGAACGGAGGTTGTTCATAACTCTGAAATGTTTGTAACTCTGAACAATACATTATATGGTTGTTCTTTCAAAAGTTTACAACTGAACATTGGCTTAATACAGCTTTGAATCTTTACTATGCAGAAGAAAAATGCTGCTTTCCCTTTATATTTTTAGTAGTTTACTTTTAACCCAGTATTGTACTATATTTGCTTTTTTTTTTTTATTTTTGGTCTCTGCTGCTGCTGCCTGATTGCATACTTCCAGTTCCAAATGAGGGGTGTAATTGACTGGTCAGTCTGTAACTCTGCTGTTTGTAACTCTGAGGTTCTATTGTACTCTCATTGACTTGAGTGGGCTTTGGATCAAGCCCTAAAATCCAGCCCTTACCGCCCACTCAGCTACAAGAAGCCTCAAATAAATTTTGAAGTGGTAAGAGACTCCACTTCAAAAGTTATTTTTTCTCCCTTGGTATCCTGCTGTTAATTGATTTATCTCATTAGACTGACCTCATACTTGGTAAAGCAACCCCCATCCTTTCATGTATTTATACCTGCTCCTGTATTTTTCACTTCATGCATCTGATGAAGTGGGTTCTAGCCCACGAAAGCTTATGCCCTAATAAATTTGTTAGTCTCTGAGGTGCCACAAGGACTCCTCGTTGTTTTTGCTGATACAGACTAACATGGCTACCACTGAAAAATGAGTCTGAATATTCCAGAAGTATCCATGTAACCACCCTACTCAAAGCAGTGGGCTGGTTGGTAGTAGAAACTCCTAATGTCATGGAGAGAAGGGCTAAAGAGCCTTCTACAAAGACCTGTCTTGTTACTTTTGTAAACCCATCTGGGGATGGTTCCTAAAGCCTGTAGAAAATTTTGAGAATGAAATGTGAGGTGCTCAGCAGCCAGGCAAAAGCTGAAATTGATAAAAGAGAGCTCTAACGTTCAGCTGTTGTTACCTCTCCACCTCCTTTTCCTGCAGAAACAAAATGTAGATCAAGCTTCCTGGTGAGCTCTGAAGTGTTCCTGAGGTTTTTCCATTGCTTTTAATTTGAAGAGAAATAGTATATAATATACAGTAATTAAAAACAGTAGGAGAAACATCTCTAAATGCTCTTTCAAGCTCATTCACTCATCATTAAGGCAACATCAATTAGTAAAAGAGATACCTTTAGGTGTTTGTTGAATTTAATAGTAGTGTCAAAGGAAACAAACTCATCACAATGGCTGCAACCTCCAGGCCATGAGTCAAGCCAAAAAAAAAAAAAATGGTCAGGAGAGAATTTTTACGCAAGTCTGTTCTAATGATGTGAGAGAGAGAAAATAGGAACTTTATAGTTTGA
Organism: Emys orbicularis; assembly: GCF_028017835.1. Lineage (NCBI taxonomy): Eukaryota > Metazoa > Chordata > Testudines > Emydidae > Emys > Emys orbicularis. The sequence goes on along the minus strand of NC_088684.1, from coordinate 45,839,632 downwards.
GGAAAAAAATTCATGAGATTAAGACCTGATCAAAATCCATTGAATACAATGGAAAGAAAATGGAATTTACTTCTAATCCAAAATCCATAGACCTCAATGAACAAGGTTTATGAAAGTGAAATGAACAAAGGATGAAATTATCATAGTTATAGGGACACAATAATGGCTATTAGTGTGGTCAGAACAGAAAAGCCAGTGGGGGAGCCCTGTGTTGCTGAGGTAATAAGATTAGAAATGAAGTGTGAACTCAGTAGTTCAAGGCTAAAAGATTTGAGGACAGGTTCAGTGCAAAGGATCAAGGAAAAAGAGGTGAAGTTGTCTCCTTACAAGTTATGGAAGCAAAAACAGAATAAGAACATAAGAACGGCCGTACCGGGTCAGACCAAAGGTCCATCTAGCCCAGTATCCTGTCTACCGACAGTGGCCAATGCCAGGTGCCCCAGAGGGAGTGAACCTAACAGGCAATGATCAAGTGATCTCTCTCCTGCCATCCATCTCCACCCTCTGACAGACAGAGGCTAGGGACACCATTCCTTACCCGTCCTGGCTAATAGCCATTAATGGACTTAACCACCATGAATTTATCCAGTTCTCTTTTAAACTCTGTTATAGTCCTAGCCTTCACAACCTCCTCAGGTAAGGAGTTCCACAAGTTGACTGTGCGCTGCGTGAAGAAGAACTTCCTTTTATTTGTTTTAAACCTGCTGCCCATTAATTTCATTTGATGACCCCCAGTTCTTGTATTATGGGAATAAGTAAATAACTTTTCCTTATCCACTTTCTCCACATCACTCATGATTTTATATACCTCTATCATATCCCCCCTTAGTCTCCTCTTTTCCAAGCTGAAGAGTCCTAGCCTCTTTAATCTCTCCTCATATGGGACCCGTTCCAAACCCTTAATCATTTTAGTTGCCCTTTTCTGAACCTTTTCTAGTGCCAGTATATCTTTTTTGAGATGAGGAGACCACATCTGTACGCAGTATTCGAGATGAGGGCGTACCATCGATTTATATAAGGGCAATAATATATTCTCAGTCTTATTCTCTTCCCCTTTTTAATAAATAAATAATAATAAATAATAAATAAATAAAATAATAATGATTCCTAACATCCTGTTTGAAACAGATTACTACAAGAACCTTTTTGGTAATTAGTAGAAGAAGTGTGTTTGTAGCAGCAAAGATTGTCTGATGAAATTTAGCCTTTTTTTCTTTGCGTTCTGATTGTAAATGTTGACATACTTGTACAATATTTTTTGGTTTTGATCGTTTCTCACAGGAAAGCTGATACAAAAGATTTAAGACTATTGGTTGATTTGGGAATGGTTTCATTTAGCTTACTTGTTGTTCATTATTGTGAACTTGTGATTGGTCACATGGTGGACCTCAATCCCAGACTTTGCTTACTTGAGAAACTAATTAAGCTTAATTATGAAACTAATTTTGGATTGTTCAGAAATCTGTTTTTTTCATGACCAGTCATGCATATAAAATTACATTACTATGAATATTAATAAACAAAACCAAAAATAGACAAACTGAAATTCATAATTTAATTTTGAGTGGTTTGTGGATAATTAGAGAAAGCTACTTGCCAATCAGAGTAGGGAACAAATCCCTTTGAGACTAGAAGAACCTACGGTCCTTGTGATCTTAATTATTCTAGTGTAAACTACTTCAATTGAGTTACTCTGGTGTAGATGAGACTTGACCCGCCTCCCCTATTCCATGCTTCTACACTGGCTCTAGTAAATGTTTCAGGTATGTATTTTAAAAACTTGAATATAATTAGTTATCAGCAGGCATTATCAGAGAGAAAATAATGGCTCTATTTATCGTGGGAACAAAACTACACCGTCTGTTATGTAATCATCACTATTTATCTAAAGGATAAGTAAGGCATGTGTTTGAAATGTGTTGTGTACTTTATCAGGTTAATATCTTTATGCACTAGTTTGCATAATTGTGGGAAAAATATAGGGCATTAGTCTACATTATATAAATATGGTGTGTGTGTGTGTATATATATATATATATATATATATATATATATATATATATATATATATATACATATGTTACACTACAGATTATAAACTGAGTTGTTTATAAGACATAGCATAAATTCAGTGAAGTATGTTTAATACACCTGTCCTTTTCTAATAGCTTCAGATGCTGTATTTTAAACAGTTCCATGAGAACAACAAGAGGCTTCTAGGTTACAGGCTCAGTCAAACAAAAATGTGTGTCTCTGGCTGTTGGCCCTCAGAACTCTCATGATTTCTGCAGCCTCCTATTCTGTGTTAACAGTTGAAGAATGCGAAATTAGACATTCACAGTATATGCTGCTTCCTTTCCAGAAGTGTTCTCTGTGATTTTGACCTAGCTTGATTGTCATATGTGTCAGATGATCTCTAGGGAGAGTCACCGAACTTACTTTGTTGGTTCCTTGAGGTTCTAACATAGCAGCACCCTCCAATGACTGGAAGAGTGCTGTCCAAGGACTTTTAAAGTTCATTCTCCCATACTCCTATCCATCACTATGCAGCAGAGTTACAATAGCCCCAGAAAAGACAGTTACTCACCTTTGTAACTGTTGTTCTTCGAGATGTGTTGCTCATGTCCATTCCAATTAGGTGTGTGTGCACCGCGTGCACAATCGTTGGAAGATTTTTACCCTAGCAACACTCGGTGGGTTGGCTGAGGCGCCCCCCTGGAGTGGCGCCCTTATGACACTGGATATATGCCCCTGCCGACCCAGTGCCCCCTCAGTTCCTTCTTGCCGGCTACTCCGACAGTGGGGAAGGAGGGCGGGTTTGGAATGGATATGAGCAACACATCTCGAAGAACAACAGTTACAAAGGTGAGTAACCGTCTTTTCTTCTTCGAGTGCTTGCTCATATCGATTCCAAGTAGGTGACTCCCAAGCCTTACCTAGGCGATGGGGTCGGAGTTAGATGTCGCGGAATGAAGGACCGCTGAACCAAATGCGGCATCACCCCTGGACTGCTGCACTATGGCATAGTGGGAAGCGAAAGTATGCACGGATGACCAAGTCGCTGCCCTACAGATCTCCTGTATGGGCACATGAGCTAGAAAGGCGGAGGACGAAGCTTGAGCCCGAGTAGAATGGGCAGTGAGGCGGGTAGTTGGGACACCAGCCAAGTCATAGCACGCACGGATGCATGATGTAATCCAAGACGAGATTCGTTGCGAGGAGACCGGGAGGCCTTTCGAACAGCTGGGACGTCTTTCTAAACGGCTTTGTTTGTTCGATGTAAAAGGCGAGAGCCCTGCGAACGTCTAGGGAATGTACCTGTTGCTCCCGCCGCGAAGCGTGCGGCTTCGGAAAGAAGACCGGGAGGAAAATGGCTTGGTTGACATGGAAGGCAGACACCACTTTAGGGAGGAAGGCGGGGTGTGGTCGCAGCTGTACCTTGTCCTTATGGAACACCGTATACGGTGGGTCCAATGTGAGGGCCTGAAGTTCCGACACTCGTCTCGCCGATGTGATAGCGATGAGGAAAGCTGTTTTCCAGGAAAGGTACAGAAGCGAGCAGGTGGCCATCGGCTCGAAGGGGGCACCCATGAGTCTAGATAGGACCAGATTGAGGTCCCACGTAGGGGCCGGATGACGAATTTGCGGGTACAGACGTTCCAAACCCTTGAGGAACCTGCTGACCATGGGATTGGAGAAAACCGAGCGCCCGTTTTCACCCGGGTGGAAGGCTGAGATGGCTGCTAGGTGTACTCTGACAGATGAGACAGCTAGGCCTTGCTGTTTCAGGGACCAGAGATACTCTAGGGTGGTAGGTACTGTCGCCTCCAGAGGGACAGTATTGCTCAGGGCACACCAGCAGGAGAAGCGCTTCCATTTGGCCAGGTATGTGGACCTAGGGGAGGGCTTTCTGCTACCCAAGAGTATTTGCTGCACCGAACTGGAGCAACGCAGCTCACATTGAGTCAGCCATGCAGCATCCGAGCTGTCAGGTGGAGGGACTGCAGGTCCGGATGACATAACCCGCCGTGTTCCTGAGTGATCAGGTCCGGCCACAATGGTAGAGGAATTGGTTTGGTCACCGACAGATTGAGGAGTGTGGTGTACCAGTGTTGTCTGGGCCACGCTGGAGCGATCAAGATTAAGTGGGCCTTGTCTCTGCGTAACTTCAGAAGGACCTTGTGGACCAACGGAAACGGAGGGAAGGCATAGAGCAGGTGGTTTTCCATGGTATCAGGAAGGCGTCCGACAGGGAGCCCGGGGAGCGTCCCTGGAGGGAGCAGAACACCTGGCACTTCCGATTCTCGCGAGAGGCCAAAATGTCTATGTGGGGAAATCCCCACTTCCGAAAAACAGAATGGATAACGTCCGGACGTATCGACCACTCATGAGCCAAGAAGGACCTGCTGAGGCGATTTGCCAAGGTGTTCTGGACTCCTGGGAGAAATGATTCCACCAAGTCAATTGAGTAGGCTATGCAAAATTCCCAGAGATGTATGGCTTCCTGAAAGAGGAGGGACGACCGCGCTCCGCCTTGCTTGTTGATGTAAAACATGGCCGTTGTGTTGTCTGTGAAGATCATGACACAACGACCCTGCAGGTGTTCGCGGAATACCTGACACACTAGGCGTACTGCCCTCAGTTCCCTGACGTTGATGTGCAGGGTTATTTCTTGTGCGGACCAAAGACCTTGTGTGCGAAGGTCCGCCAGGTGGGCGCCCCAGCCCAGAGATGACGCGTCCGTGGTGAGGACTAGAGATGGCTGTGGGGCATGGAATGGCATCCCCCCGCAAATAAGGCTGGGGTTTAGCCACCAACCCAGAGAGGATAAGACCTCTGTCGGCAGCGTGAATACTGTGTCCAAACTGTCCTGGCCTGGACGGTACACTGACGAGAGCCAGGTCTGAAGCAGGCGGAGGCGTAGTCAGGCATGTCTGGTCACGAAGGTGCACGAGGCCATGTGGCCCAGAAGACCGAGGCACGTGCATGCTGTCGAGGTCGGGAAGCTTTGTAGGCCGTGAATAATGGTAATCATGGACTGGAAGCGGGACTGTGGCAGGCATGCCTTGGCGAGATTCGAGTCCAGGACCGCCCCAATGAAGTCTATTCTTTGGGTTGGTTCCAAAGTGGACTTTTCGGTGTTGAGCAGCAGGCCCAGTTGCCTGAACAGGCTCATGACGAACCGAACATGAGACCGCACCTGTAGCTCGGAACGACCCCGAATGAGCCAGTCGTCGAGGTACGAAAACACTTGGACCCGATGTCTGCGGAGCAAGGCCGCTATGACAGCCATACACTTTGTGAAGACCCTTGGCGCTGTGGACAGGCCGAAGGGAAGAACGGTAAATTGGAAATGCTGCTGGTTGACCACAAAGCGAAGGAACTGCCTGTGCGGAGGGTAAATTGCTATGTGGAAGTACGCGTCCTTCATGTCGAGGGCGGCGTACCAGTCTCCAGGATCCAGGGAAGGGATAATGGTCCCCAGGGAAACCATGCGGAACTTCAACTTTACCATGAATTTGTTGAGTCCGCGCAGGTCCAGGGGGGGCGAAACAAACTGAAGATGGTATCCAGTTTCCACCGTGCATAGGACCCAGCGATCTGATGTTATGCGGGACCACGCAGGGAGGAAATAGGAGAGGCGGTTGGAGAAAGGCGGGAAAGGATCCTGCAAGGAGACTGGTGCTCCGTCCTCGAGCGCACCTTCAAAAGTTTTGCCTGGGCCCTGCCGATGGTTTTGGGGGGCCCTGATTTTGGCCTGATTGAGGACCAGATTGACGTCTCCTATTACCACGACCACGCCTTCTAGAGAAGTCTTGCCGTGGTCGAGGGTTAGGGCTAGGGTAGGTGCGCTGTGGTTGGGGCCGGAAGGGCCTATGTTGCGTCACCGGGGTATGCATGCCCAATGAGCGCATGATGGCCCGGTTATCCTTCAGACTCTGCAGTCTGGGATTAGTTTTGTCTGAAAATAGACCTTGGCCATCACAGGGCAGGTCTTGTATAGTTTGCTGCAGTTCCGGTGTAAGACCGGACACTTGCAGCCATGAAATGCGGTGCATAGCCATGCCCGAGGCTAGAGTCCTAGCCGCTGAGTCCACCGCGTCTAAGGACGCCTGCAGGGATGTCCTCGCCACTTTCTTACCCTCTTCTAGGAAGACCCCAAACTCCTCCCTGGACTCCTGGGGAACCAACTCCTTGAACTTCCCCATCGAGTTCCAGGTGTTATAGTTGTAATGGCTCAGGAGGGCCTGCTGGCTAGCTACCCTGAGCTGTAGTCCACCTGTTGAATAAATCTTGCCCCTGAATTAATCCAGGCGCCTAGCGTCCTTGGACTTAGGGGCGGGCGCTTGCTGGCCATGTCTCTCCCTCTCGTTCACAGACTGTACAACGAGGGAGCAAGGTTGGGGGTGAACATACAAATATTCATAGTCCTTAGAGGGCACCATGTATTTCCTCTCCACCCCTCTGGCCGTGGGAGGGATAGACGCCGGGGACTGCCAGATCATATTGGCATTAGCCTGAATGGTCCGAATGAACGGTAAGGCTACACGTGTGGGGGCATCGGCCGATAAATTGTCCACCACAGGATTTTCAACTTCCACCACCTCCTCCTGTGAGTGGATGGCAGGCCCAGCTCAACCATGGTGTGCAACGGGGAGCTTAGATGCACCGGACTCAACGGCGCTTGCGGCGCCAGAATCGACGGTGCCGGAGTTGGTGCCTTCGCGGTGCGGTCCGTCACGGCGCGCTGCTCCACTGGAGCCCCAGGCGGTGCTTGCAACTGCAGAGGAGCAGCAGGTGGTTTGTGCTGCTTCTTGGGCCGTGGAGATAGTGACCGGTGCCGTGTCTGTACTGGTGCCGGAGACATCCAGTGCCGAGCGACTTTGCTGGTGCCGGGTCGCTCCGGTGCCGGAGGCGTGCTTCGGACCGACGATGCCTGGTCCGCGCGCGGTGCCGAGGGCACCGGGCTAAGTGCCGCTTCCATTAGGAGCTGTTTTAAACGAAAGTCCCGCTTCTTTTTTGTCCGAGGCTTGAAAGCCTTACAAATGCAGCACTTATCGGGTTGATGAGCTAGGGAGGTGGAGGTCAGCTATGCCACGCTCCACAGTTCCAACGACCGTCACGGGCGGTAGGAAGGAACTGAGGGGGCGCTGGTTCGGCAGGGGCATATATCCAGCACCATAAGGGCGCCACTCCAGGGAGCGCCTCAGCCGACCCACCGAGTGTTGCTAGGGTAAAAGTCTTCCGCCGATCGTGCACGCGGCGTGCGCACACCTAATTGGAATCGATATGAGCAAGCACTCGAAGAAGAACTAGTGACTCCCACCTGCTCTGTGCCTGTGGATGGAGAGTTTGAGGGGTGTGGCAACCACCTGGCTGGCTGTAAAGGCTGACTGGCTATACAAGGGTGGTTGGACTGTCAGTGATTATCCAGGGCACCTGCCATAAGGGTGTGTGTGATATTTTGGGAGTGGCCAAGAGTACGGTTTTGGTAGGGGTTGGGTTGATGTACATAGAAGGTTTTTGCAGCTCGGAGTCACCTCTCCTTTTACTCAGCCAAGCAATCACTCACTCTCCTCTCCCCTTTGTCAGAATAAACTTGTGAAGGGTAGCTGGGAGAAAGCAGCATTTACCCCTCTGCCTCCTCTTTACCATTTCTCCCATTCCCAACCACTATACTGTATTTTCTACTCTTTATCTGCAGGCTCAGCATCTCTTTAAATCACCTGTCAGAGTCCTACATAATTATTTGTTCTTCTTCTTTTGCCTCCCTACTCTACTCTGCTCCTTCTGGGCATTATCTTCTTTATCTTCTTTGTGCTTTTTTTGTTTCGTTTTCTTTCTTTCTTTCACTTTCTCCTCTGCTGATTCCTCCTTTCTCTGGAGTCTCATTTTGTTCTAGCTTGTGCCAGTCACAGTAATGTTAAACTGGCAGAGCCGAGGCAGGGTCTGTTTATCTCCATCCGGATTGCTCAGAAGACACAAAGGATTCTGGAAAAATTTCTCTCGCAAGGAAACTGGAACACTGCTGCTTTTGTGTCACTTTTTTCTCCAGAATTTACATTTTGGTTTACAGGAAAACTAGAGACACCATTAACATCAAAATCTGTGAAAATGTTGTTCTTGTTACAGTCGCAAGTAAAACCTAATATTACTATAAGTTTAAAAAAAAGAGAAAAATACTTTTCTCTAGATTGAGGTTATTTTGTGCATTTGACATCATTTTATGTATTATTAGTTGCACTGTTTTAACTGTTCATTCGGGTAATTAATCCTTCTGTTTGTGTTGGTCTTTCTTATATTGACAGGGAAGAAACAGAATTAAGAAATGCAGGAAACTGTGACTGCAAATACTTAAAAATCAGCAAAGGAATGCCAGGCCGGGTGTAGTATCTGAAACTATTTTAAAACTTACTTTAGGGAATTGACTACATTTCAGGTTAACAGTGTTCTTTTACTTTTTTTATTTTTGTTTATTGCTTTGGAAAAATAGTTTTGGTAATATAAACTGATGGAATTTTGTTCTGTTAGCTCAGCCTTTCCCCAAGCTGCCTCCAACCAACCAGCAGCAGGAGCCTCCAAGATGTGGACAGTATGTCCATTCACCACAATGAGGTGTTAACTTGAGAGTCTATCTGGAACTATATAAATACTGATATTATTAGGCAGATTTCTCAGAAACACGAACACCCAACTAAAATCCAGGAACTTTTTCAAAACATTCTCCTTATTTCTTCTTTCCTTAGATGGATCTTTGTTCATTGTTCATGTAAGTAGTTTCTGTTTCACATGCTGGAAGGACATCAGAGAATTCCTCTACCCATTTATTCTTGGAATGTTCCTTTTTGTTTCCCAATCTTTCCTATTTTGTAGTAGTTTCATGGAGGATGTGTGGGCACATGGTTCTTGTTTAACTGCAGTACAAATATATGTATAGTGATAAGGTCTTGCATCTTACTTAAGGAAAGTCAGAGGTTAATTTTGCAATGGGAGACCAAATCCAGATTTGTTTATAGGTCTTCTGGGTACTATTGAATTATTTGAACGGCTGCATAAATGTTAAACTGGCCATATTAATAGTTTTGCGGTGTTTCACATCTAGCCTCATTTAAATGTACCCCAAACAATATGTTTTCCAAGTGACCTATTTCATAGTGCTTGTGATAGAAAGTCTTTGGTCTTGTCTATATAGGTAGTAAGCTCTTTTGGTCAGGGACTGTCCTTTTGTTCTGTGTCTGTCCAGCATCTAACACAATGGGGTCCTGAAGCATGACTAGGGCTTCTAAGTACCATTATAATACAAATAATAATAATAAATTAATAATAACAGTCTGAAAAATTCTGAAGGTTTTAGGTGAAAATCTCAGTGAACTTCAGATGGCGGTGGTACTACAGTTTTCCCAGCATCAGCAAACTAGTTGGATCTAAGAAGATGAATAGTGGTTTAACCTTGTCAAACGCAAAGTATGTAGAGCATGTGTCAATCTTCTACAAACATGACAAAATTTCCCATAATTTACCTCTCACCTACCAAATAGCAAATTTTTTTGTAATGTTTATGTACTTCTCCCTCCATAGTTGTCCATGTGACCTTGTTGCCAAGAATATACTGTTGTATAAATGTCCATCCTGATTCACTGGAGGCTAAACTACACTGCATTTTTAAAAAGATTTGTTGCACTTAGAACATAAGATGATTTAAAAAACAAACAAAAGAAAACTTCACTATTGGACAGAGATTAGCTTTCTTATTGAACCTTGGTACTGTGAACGTTGTTTTGAGAATTCTGATAGGCATCAATGTTAACAGCCAACCAAAATGTTATGACATGGTAATTACTAATTTTGGGCTTGAGAGGCCAAACTTGTCCTTTCCTATTGCTGTCTTAATTTTTGTGAAAGAAGGGAATGTGGCTTTTTTTGTTTTAAAGTATTGGTTATCCAAGTGCTGTTTTATTTCTTATGCATTCATAGACAATAGCACTCTTCTATTTCCTGTGTTCTTTGCAAGATATATATTTGCCAGTAATTATTTCATTTCTGTAAAACTATATATGATGACATGTTTCCAACTCATGGTATCTTTGGCACAGGGTTCTGTTGTACGGTGCTTAATATAAATGGGGCCCTAATCTCTGTTTGGGGTCTTTGGTTGCTACTGTAATATAAATAATAAATAATCATTAATAACTGACTATATTCTCCAGCAGAATTACACTGTGATTGGTTGCCAGTGCCATATCCCTCAGCCTCCCCAATAGTGTTCAGTAAGGGTAGGTTCCCAAGGGACTGCTTGACCTTTGAATTTCACTGAGATGGTGCTGGGTTTTTAGGTATTTATTCTTTACTGGGGGAGTTTTCACAGCAAAAGTTTATCAGTTTAAGGGCTATTTCATAGGGATTTATTTTATTCATTCTCTACACTTCTGGTTCCTGTTTAGAGAATGCAGCCCTCTTCCTAGTGGATGTGGAGTGATGACCTTTGATATGCCCAATGACCCCATCCTGAAGGCTCTTTAATAAGCTCTTTGGGTCAGGAACCATCTTTGTATGCTGTCTGTGCAGCTCGTAGCACAAGCAGATCTTAGTCTCTGACTAGGGCTTCTAGGCACTATAGTAATACAAATTAATAATAATAATACTCACCATAAGTTTATCAGCAATTGTCCTTAGTAGGATTCAGTATTGGGTGGCAGTGCTCTCAATTCCTATGGCACTGAGCAATTTGCCAGCTATTTAAGGGCAGTATAGAGAAATAATTTCAGATGAAGTAGGAAGAGTGCTCACTAGAACTTTAGAGAGATAAGGTGGGTGAGGTAATCTCTTTCGTTGGACCAACTTCTGTTGGTGAGAGAGACAAGCTTTTGAGCTTACACAGAGCTCTTCTTCTCAGACCTGAAGAAGAGCTCTGTCTAAGCTCAAAAGCTTGTCTCTCACCAACAAAAGTTGGTCTAATAAAAGATATTACCTCATCCACCTTATTTCTCTAATATCCTGGGACCAGCACGGCTACAACAACACTGCATACACTAGAGATTTGTCAGGTAAACTAAAAGCCAGCCACTCTGGGAGTTTCAATACAGATGCACTGGTACAATGACTACTAATTGTGTATGCAGGTGAAATGTATAGTGAAAAATTAAATGATACTTGTGTGCAAAGAGCAATAATATATGCAAGTAATTGCTTTAGATTAGTCACTACTAAGGAGCCTGTAAGGAACTCTAGAAGGATGAAATTCAACATGGATAAGCACAAGTTAATCCTCACAGAAATTATCAATTTAACCTACGCATACATAACAGACTTGAGAGTTTTCATGGAGAGGATCAAGGTGTCATTGTATACCCTTCAGTTAGGACGTCTGCTGTATCTGCAGGAATGGGGAGACATACTAATAAGCAGTTAGGGTGTATTTACAGAAGGACAGAGTGTACTAAGGAAAATATTAAAGTGTCAGTGTATTACACTGGTATAACTTACTTTGAATACTGCACTCAGCTTTGGGCAGTCCCATACACAAATTCCATACTGTAGTAGAAACTGTCCAAAGAAAGGCAGTGAAAGTTATTAGAGGCATGGTGGGGTTTCTATACAATGATCATTTTAAAAGATGAGCGTTAATTAGATGAAAAAGGAGAAGTGATAAAGGCATCATAACAAATTGTAAAGAGGTGGTCAGCTGGTCATCTCTTTTTTTAACCTGTGCACTAATTCTAAAACACATGAACATATACAATGTAAAGGGAAAAAAATAAAACAGATAAAAGGGGATGCTTTTTTTACCCAACGTACAATGTGTGGAACCTTCTGTTTGTAGCAGGATATAATTAAGGCAGAGAGTTCAGTATGATTCAGAAAAGGGTTAGATATTACATGATTAATAATAGCATCCATAGTTACACTCACTGCTAGAAGAAAATTACTAGGGCTATCAAACTGATCACATTATAGTATTATAGGATTCTGTACAGTTGGAGGTGATGGTTTATTCCTCTGAAGCATCTGGTGTGACAGCAGCTGATGTGAACAGGATACTGGATTAGCTAGGTCATTGTTCTGTCTCAGTATGTCAATTCCTGTGTTTCTATACAAGTTTCTAAAAAACGTGAAATCATCTTCATAATCAAAAAAAGCTGGGCCAAATTCTGCTCCTAATTATACTGATGGAATCCAATATACGTTTGTTAGCAGAGGATTACACTAGTGTAACTGGAAGTAGCATTTGTCCCACTGTCATTTACTTTCTCAATTTAAAATGTCCTGTCTCATTCCTCTTTAAGCTGATGCAACTATTTTCCAAATACACTGTTTAAACATAGAAAAGTAGATTTTAAATATCTTTATCACATTCTAATTTTATTGCAACTTTCAACCAGTAGCTTGTTGATTTTCTCCAGATAGTTACAGCACATGTATTTTGGTACTCCCCGTGGATATCAAAGGGGAGCAAATAGGTGTATAGACATCCAAGTCTCTCTGTAAGGAGAAAACATCTATGGATGCTCCAGTGTCTTAGAACCAGTTCCCAGCTACATTTCCTTTGTGCCACTCAGTGCAAAGGGGATGGAGCCATGAGCAGCTGGAGATTCTCCTGACATAAGAGGAGTCCCCAAGTGGTATTAAGATGGTGTAGCTGGGGATAGGTTAGCTGGCATAACTTATTGTAGACCTCAGCCTATTCAAGCCGAATATCAGTAGAGTGGAACGGTGATTTAGAGCCAACTTTCTCAGGGCCCAGAGATCTGGCTCTTAGTCATTTGTGATTTCAGATACTTTAATCAAATACTGTATTGAATGTGAATTCTCTGACTTTATGCTGCCCTGATGAGTAGATGATTTTTACATTGTTCACTGTGTTCATATATTTGAACAGGGGAGAATAACAAGTAGAGCCAATATTTAGAGAAGTCATTGTGTGACCATACTTTGACTGACCCAGCTGTTGTAACTAATCTCATTTTAGAGCCTGGTAAACTAGTTGTGTTAGTGAGATAGTATAAAATAAACTTACAAAAAGATTTCATGTGTTTCACTTTAAGCTATATTCATGTTTCACAGCATGCATCTGAAACTGCTCCTTTTGATTTGCTAACACAGCCATTTATCTCCTGGTTTATTAAAAGGGTATCTCTCATTGCATTAACACTGGGAAACCTGCATTTTAATGTAATCACTGATATATATCTTTGGTTTCTTAGGTAGCAATGTTTGTGCTGCACTTGGGCAGCGCCACGTTCTTGTTGACGGAACCGGTGATAAGCGCAATGACAACAGGAGCAGCTACGCATGTTGTGACTTCACAAGTCAAGTATCTGCTGGGAATGAAAATGCCATATATATCTGGGCCCCTGGGATTCTTTTATGTGAGTTCACGAGCGGAGATATCACATTGGTTTGCTAACATTCTGTTTAACATCTATAGTTTTTGGAAAGGGAGACATGGAGGTAAGGACATGATTGTGTGAACCCTCATGTTAGCTGTCCCATTCAAATCAGTAGGATTTGTTAATAGGGATTATTTGAGTGAGTAAGAACTAGCGGGATTAGGCCCCAGATTGATCCTTTGTGTTTTCTGGTTTAAAAATAAGTGGTCACGTTTTGCAGCTTTGTCAATAGTTCTAATTATTTGATTTAAAAATTAGCAATATTTCATAATTTTTCATTCAAACGAGGCTAAACAATACCCAGTTTATAGGGTGATTCAGGGAGTGTTAACCTTTGTTGAATATCCGGTCTGAGGGAATACCACAGCATTTCAGCTTTCATTCCAGACATGTTTCATGTCACATTTTCTTGAATATTAGTGAGGTGAAAGAAATATGATACATGATTTGTGGATGTCCTGTGCAACAGTTACCTTGTATATGCTACTGCTATTTTATGATATGGCACATTCTTCTCACAAACACACGTCGAGTTTATCACTTTATTTTAATCGCCGTATCGTGCGTGCAGCAGGATAAAGCTGCAGCCCTTTGGGAATTTAAACTCTGAAGGTAAACATGATTGCATGGAGCCTTCCATGGCAAAGTTACATGACCTTACATGGGAAACACAATTCTGAGAACACATTCTCTAGGATAATCCACGGTAGAAAAAAGCTTTCCTTGTAGGCATTTGACCTTGTTCTTCCAGCACAGTATAACTAATAGTGTTGCTCCTTGTTAGGGTGATAGTTTGCATACACTCAGCTGATGGGCAACTAAAGAATGAGTGTCTGTTTACTATCTGAAGCAAGGGCCCTTGTCCTTAGAACTGGAACTGGGCAAATAGCAGAATTTTTTATTTTTTGGCAACGCCACAAAATTGAAACAAAATTTGAAAAAATGTTTGTTTCAGATGGACTTAAAAACAATATTTTTTACATTTTTAGCGAATAGAAAAGTTGAGGAAAAAAATTCATTTTGAATCAAATGAAATGTTTTATTCAACCTGAAATAAAACATTTTATTCAATTTTGAGTAGTTTTTAACATTTAAATTTTTTAAAAAATAAAAGAAAATTTCTATACTAAAAGTTGTTTTGAATTGAAAAATCAAAATGTTTCATTTAGAAAATGTTGAAATCAAGCATTTCTACATGGTCTGAATTTTGAGGGAGGTAATTGAAACAATTTGAGGTAATTGACATTAATTCAAGAAATGTTTCGGTGTCTCTGAATCTGCATTTCTTGCTGAAAAAAAAATTTGGTTCTACTTAGAACACGTGCAGTTTGTCTAGCCCCTAAAGTAGAACTAGTTATTTGATTAACATGGACCATATTTCTTTGTGTCACTCTTGCTCCTCAGTCACTATTTAATTCGGTTCCCATATTTGAGTCAGGCAAGGGGAGGATTTAAAATGTGTTCTCTGAAAATCTCCAGGCAATGGGGAGATTGGTCTAATGATCTCCCTGATTGGGGAATTTTGCTTTTTAGAAAGGTTCTTTTGGTCATACTTTTATATTAAGGGTACATTTATAAGTAGTTGATAAAGGGCTAATAAATTATTAATGTTTGTTATTTCGCATGGAACAAACATGAATAATACGAGTTCCAGATGGTTATAGGCACATAAGTGCAAGGTGTCATAAGCAACCTATTGGACGATAACAAATGATTTACCATTTATTAACCCTTTGTAAATGTACCTTTGATATAAAGTATGACTCTTCTAGCACTGCTATGCCAGTTACATGGAGAGCGTATCTACATAAAGGAATATTGTCATCGGGTGGAGATGACTAACAAGTACTGCAGCCAAGAGACAATCAGATCATACAATATAAGAAATAATAGATGACGTGAAGGCCAAGACACTAACAGGATTTAAAAAAGAATTAAATAAATTAATGGAGGATAGGTCTACCAATGGCTATTAGCGAGGATGGGCAGGGATGGTGTCCCTAGTCTCTGTTTGCCAGAAGGTGGAAATGGCTGAAAGGAGATGGATCACTTGATGATTACCTGTTCTGTTCATTCCCTATGAAGCACCTGACATTGGCCACTGTCGGAAGACAGGATACTGGGCTAGATGGACCTTTGGTTTAACCCAGTATGGCCATTCTTATGTTATGTTCTTAGAGAACAGCAGTAATACAAGGAAATAATTCTATTTTAGGATGCTGGTGATATCATAAATGAGGTCATTAAGAACCTTTGAGGAAATTTTCTTCCTTATCCCTTGTATGTTTGTTTGTCTCTGACATATCCTAGCTGTCTTTGCCACACTTCTTTACTTCTGCTGATATCAAACCCTTCCCTCCTTTGTTCAGTTTGCAAAAAAAAAAAAGATGTTTTCTTGTATAGAAGTTTTTGTAAAAAGTTTATTTTAAATCATCATAGAATCATAGAAGATTAGGGTTCGAAGAGACCTCAGGAGGTCATTTAGTCCAACCCCCTGCTCAAAGCAGGACCAACACCAGCTAAATCATCCCAGTCAGGGTGTTGTCAAGCCGCACTTAAAAACCTCTAATGATGGAGATTCCACCACCTCCCTAGGTAACCCATTTCAGTTCCACCACCTCCCTAGGTAACCCATTTCAGTTCCACCACCTCCCTAGGTAACCCATTTCAGTGCCTCACCACCCTCCTAGTGAAATAGTTTTTCCTGATATCCAATCTAGACCTCCTCCACTTCAACTTGAGACCATTGCTCCTTGTTCTGTCATCTGCCACCACTGAGAAGAGTTGAGCTCCATCCTCTTTGGAACCCCCCTTTAGGTAGTTGAAGGCTGTTGTCAAATCCCCCCTCCCTCTTCTCTTCTGCAGACTAAATAAGCCCAGTTCCCTCAGCCTCTCCTCATAAGTCATGTGCCCCAACCCCCTAATCATTTTTGTTGCCCTCCGCTGGACTCTTTCCAGTTTGTACACACTTTCTGTAGTGGGGGCCCCAAAACTGGATGCAGTATTCCAGATGTGGCCTTACCAGTGCCGAATAGAGGGGAATAATCACTTCCCTTGATCTGCTGGCAATGCTCCTACTAATGCAGCCCAATATGCCGTTAGCCTTCTTGGCAACAAGGGCACACTGTTGACTCATATCCAGCTTCTCATCCACTGTAATCCCCAGGTCCGTTTCTGCAGAACTGCTGCTTAGCCAATCAGTCCCCAGCCTGTAGCACTGCATGGGATTCTTCCATCCTATCCTTGCTGAACCTCAGCAGATTTCTTTTGGCCCAATCCGTCTAGGTCACTCTGGACCCTATCCCTACCCTCCAGTGTATATACCTCTCCCCCAGCTTAGTGTCAGCCGCGAAGTTGCTGAGGTTGCAATCTATCCCATCATCCAGATCATTAATCATAGAATATCAGGGTTGGAAGGGACCTCAGGAGGTCATCTAGTCCAATCCCCTGCTCAAAGCAGGACCAATCCCCAGACAGATTTTTACACCAGTTCCCTAAATGGCCCCCTCAAGGATTGAACTCAGAACCCTGGGTTTAGCAGGCCAATGCTCAAACCACTGAGCTATCCCTTCCCCCCTTCATCTTTAATGAGGATGTTGAACAAAACCAGCCCCAGGATCAACCCCTGGGGCACTCCGTTTGATACCGGCTGCCAACTAGACATCAAGCTGTTGATCATTACCCATTGTGCCTGACGATCTAGCCAGCTTTCTATCCATCATATAGTCCATTCATCCAATCCATACTTCTTTAACTTGCTGGCAAGAATACTGTGGGAGACCATAACAAAAGCTTTGCTAAAGTCAAGGTATATCACGTACACCGCTTTCCCCATATCCACAGAGCCAGTTATCTCATCATAGAAGGCAATCAGGTTGGTCAGGCATGACTTGCCCTTGGTGAATCCATGTTGACTGTTCCTGATCACCTTTCTCTCCTCCAAGTGCTTCAAAATGGATTCCTTAAGGTCCTGCTCCATGATTTTTCCAGGGACTGAGGTGAGGCTGACTGGTCTGTAGTTCCCTGGATTCTCCTCCTTCCCTTTTTTAAAGATGGGCACTATATTTGCCTTTTTCCAATCATCTGGGACCTCTCCTGATCGCCACGAGTTTTCAAAGATAATGGCCAATGGCTCTGCAATCACATCAGCCAACTCCCTCAGGACCCTCGAATGCATTGCACCCGGCCCCGGGGACTTGTGCATGTCCAGCTTTTCTAAATAGTCCTTAACCTGTTCTTTCACCATTGAGGGCCGCTCACCTCCTCCCCATATTGTGCTGCCCAGTGCAGCAGTCTGGGAGCTGATCTTGTCTGTGAAAATCGAGGCAAAAAAAGCATTGAGTACTTCAGCTTTTTCCACCTCATTTGTCACTAGGTTGCCTCCCCCATTCAGTAAGGGTCCCACACTTTCCCTGACCACCTTCTTGTTGCTAACATACCTGTAGAAACCCTTCTTGTTACCCTTCACATCCCTTGCTAGCTACAACTCCAATTGTGATTTGGCCTTCCTGGTTACACCCCTGCATGCTCGAGCAATATTTTTATACTCCTCCCTAGTCATCTGTCCAAGTTTCCACTTCTTGTAAGTTTCCTTTTTGTGTTTAAACTCACTGAAGATTTCTCTGCTAAAACAAGCTCGTTGCCTGCCATATTTGCTATTCTTTCTGCACACTGGGATGGTTTGCTCTTGCACCCTCAATAAGGCTTCTTTAAAATACAGCCAGCTCTCCTGGATTCCTTTCCCACTCATATTAGTCTCCCAGGTGATCCTCCCCATCACTTCCCAGAGGGAGTCAAAGTCTGCTTTTCTGAAGTTCAGGGTGCATATTCTGCTGCTCTCCTTTCTTCCTTTTGTCAGGATCCTGAACTCGACCATCTCATGGTCCCTGCTGCCCCGGTTGCCACCCATTTCTACTTCCCCTATCAATTCTTCCCTGTTTGTGAGCAGCAGGTCAAGAGGAGCACGGCCCCTAGTTGGTTCCTCCAGCACTTGCACCAGGCAGTTGTCCCCAGCACTCTCCAAAAACTTCCTGGATTGTCTGTGCACTGCTGTATTGCTCTCCCAGCAGATGTCAGGGTGATTGAAATCCCCCATGAGAACCAGGGCCTGTGATCTGGAAACTTCTGTTAGTTGTCCGAAGAAAGCCTCGTCTACCTCATCCTCCTGGTCTGGTGGTCTATAGCAGACGCCCACCACGACATCACCTTTGTTGCTCTCGCCTCTAAACTTAACCCAAAAACTCTCAACAGGCTTTTCTCCAGTTTCATACTGGAGCTCTGGGCAATCATACTGCTCTCTTACATATAGTGCAACTCCTCCACCTTTTCTCCCCTGCCTGTCCCTCCTGAACAGTTTATACCCATCCATAACAGTGCTCCAGTCATGTGAGTTAGCCCACCAAGTATCTGTTATTCCAATCACATCATAGTTCCTTGAGTGTGCCAGGACTTCCAATTCTTCCTGCTTGTTTCCCACGCTTCTTTCGTTCGTGTACAGGCATCTAAGATATCTAGCCGATTGCCCTACTTTCTGAGTTTGAATCAGGAGGCCTCCCCTGTTGCACCATTGTGAAACAAAGAAATGTCTGTTTATTAGAAGGCATGGTTTTGCTTTAAAGGCACTATAAAAACTAGAAAAATTCCTTGGGCATATTAACACATATGGATTGGTTTGAGAAGGCACCAGTATCTCACTCAGAAGCACCATGCAATAAAATAGCCAACATTAGTTGCCATGATATTAGTTTTATATGAGAACTGTACTAAATAATTATGTACAATTGTGCACGTGACCAGAGAGTAAAAGGTGAGTTTGGCAGCTAGTCTTTTTGAACATTTTCTTTTATTTTCTCTAAAACTCACATAATCTGAATACTGCTGCATAGCCTCTTTTTTTCTTCATTCCACTCAAACCTCCCTCCCACCTACTTTAGCATGTTTTCTAACTCAGATACCCCTCAGGGCTGCAAAGCAGGAACCAAGAATGTTAATGAAGTGGGATAGGAAAGTCAAAAGGAAACCAAGGCAATGAAACATTTTCTTTTAAGGAGAATGAGCTCACAATTAAATATGTACAAATGAGATTTATATGTGGAGAACAAATCTACTTTGAAGACCAGGGGTCTGTGGGATTTCTGAGTAAAGAACACACTTTTGTGATTTATTAAATCTCATTTTCTTGTACAGTAGGTCCTCACTTAAAGTCGTCCCAGTTAACGTTGTTTCGTTGTTACGTTGCTGATCAGTTAGGGAACATGCTCGTTTAAAGTTGTTCAATGCTCCCTTCTAACGTCATTTGGCAGCTGCCTGCTTTGTCCACTGCTTGCAGGAAGAGCAGCCCATTGCAGCGAGCTAGTGGGGGCTTGGAACCAGGGTGGACCAGCAGCCCCCCTATCAGCTCCCCCTATCAGCTCCCTGCTCCCCTAAGTTCCCTGTGCAGCAGCTGCCCAGCAGGCTAGCAATTGCAGCTGTCCCTCCCCCCACTGCCATGTGCTGTTCCTGCCCTCTGCCTTGGAGCTGCTCCCCAAGACTCCTGCTTGCTGTGCGGGGGGAGAGGAGGGAGGGGAGGAAAGGGGGCGCTGATCTTCCATAGAGCAGGGAGGACACAGGACAGGGCTCAGGATGGAGGGAGCTTGATGGCAGCAGCTGCGGTCTCAGCAAGCTGATCTAATTAACAAGGCAGTGTACTTAAAGGGGAAATGCGTATCTCTCTCTCTCTCTCACACACACACACACACGGTGTGTGTCTCTGTCTCTGTCTGCGATGCTGTCTCCCCTCCCTCCATTCCTGCTGCCTTGTAGAGTGTGAGAGTTAACCCTTGAGGGCTCAGCCAATTGCTAGTTCATCATTTAGCAGTAAGGCATTCCCTGGGAAATATCCCACCCTCTGACTCCTCCACCCCAACCAAGCTTCACAATCATCATCACTGTGTACCAGTATTAAATTGTTTGTTTAAAACTTATACTGTGTGAGTGTATATATATATAATATAGTCTTTTGTCTGGTGAAAAAAAATTCCCTGGAACCTAACCCCCTCATTTACATTAATTCTTATGGGGCAATTGGATTCGCTTAACATTGTTTTACTTAAAGTCGCATTTTTCAGGAACATAACTACAACGTTAAGTGAGGAGTTACTGTATACACTCTCACTTTGGTCTTCTAACTTTTAACATGTTCCCTAACTAAATTATTCAGATTTTAGGCTTAAAACATCTACAGCAGCTGCCAGAAGATTTATTCTCAAT
This sequence comes from Emys orbicularis, assembly GCF_028017835.1. NCBI lineage: Eukaryota > Metazoa > Chordata > Testudines > Emydidae > Emys > Emys orbicularis. Next base: position 45,818,996 of record NC_088684.1, on the reverse strand, counting down.
ATGGGTTGCATTTGCTGACCAAACAATGGAAAGAAACACTTAAAAAAATTTAATGGGGTCTTTTTGCCAGTTAAGTTGTATTGATTGGAGAACAGACTCTTTTGACTAATTTGTTGTTTTTAATCTCTTATTTTATTTTTTTTAACATCTGCACCCGTTTTTGGAGCTAATCTTCATGGTTTTAATTTAACCTCTTTAAAAAAGGCAGAAGAACTCACTAATGTTTCAGCGTACACAGTCTTTCTATACTATGCACAGTTAGGGTTGCTGACTTTCTACTCGCACAAAACCAAACACCCTTGCCCCACCCCTTCTCTGATGCCCTGCTCTTCTCTGAGGCCCCTCCCCCGCTCACTCCATTGCCCCTCCCTCTATCGCTTGCTCTCCCCACCCTCACTCACTCGCTCATTTTCACTGGGCTGGCTCAGTTGGTTGCGGTGTGGGAGGGGGTGAGGACACTGGCTGGGGGTGTGGACTCTGGGGTGGGGCTGGGGATGAGGGACTTGGGGTACAGGAGGGGGCTCCGGGCTGGGGGGTAGAGCCGAGGGGTTTGGAGTATGGGAGGGGCCTCCGGGCTGAGGCAGGGGGTTGGGGTGTGGGAGGCAGTATGGGCTCTGGGCTGGGGATGTGGGTTCTGGGGTGGGGCCAAAAATGAGGGGTTCAGGATGTGGGAGGGGGCTCTGGGCTAGGGCAGAGGGTTGGGGTGCGAGGGGGGGGTGAGGCTCTGGCTTGGGGTGCGGGCTCTGGGGCTGGGCTGGGGATGAGGGATTTGGAGTGCAGGAGGGGGCTCTGGGCTGGGGCTGAGGGATTTGGAGTGCAGGAGGGGGATCAGGGCTGGGACAGAGGGTTGGGACATGGGGAGGTGTGAGGGCTCCAGCTGGGGGTGCAGGCTCTGGCGTGGGGCTGAGCGGTTTGGGGTGCAGGAGAGTGCTCCAGGCTGGGATTGAGGGTTGCGGAGGGTGGGAGGAGATCAGGGTTGCAGGGAGGGGGTTGGGGCTCGGGAGGTGGTCAGGGGAGAAGGCTCCGGGCGGCGCTTACCTCAGTCAGCTAGAGGAAGCAGCGGCATGTCCCCCTTCTGGCTCCTATGCAGAGGCACGGCCAGGAGGTTCTGCTCACTGCCCCATCCGCAGGCGCCACCACTGCAGCTCCCATTGGCCGTGGTTCCCAGCCAATGGGTGCTGTGGAACTGGTGCTCGGGGCAGGGGCAGCGCGCAGAGCACTGGGACTGGTCCTACACCTAGGAGCCAGAGGGGAGACATGCTGCTGCTTCCGGGAGCCGCGCTGAGCCATGGCAGGCTCATGGGAGTCTGCCTTAGCCCTTCTGTGATGCTGAACAGACTTTTAACGGCCCAGTCAGCAGTGCTGACCGGAGCCACCAGGGTCCCTTTTCGACCTGGCGATCCGGTTGAAAACTGGACACCTGGCAATCCTATTCACAGTTGCCTTATATACAGTGTGCAGATAGTTAAGGTCACCTAAATGTGTTATTACTCTGTAAGGCCAGTGCATAATTTTTAAAGAAATTCAGTGGCGCTCAAGGTAATTCTCCCTGCAGGCCAGTAATTTTCCAAGAGAGTAGTAACACTTTAGGTGATTTTCACTCTGTATGTTTACTTGTGTGTGAAGGTTGCCTGAAGTTTTACTTACTGCTCTGCTGGGAAATTACTGGACTTCAAGGGGAATTACCTTGAATTTCACTAAATTCCTGCAAAAATATGCATGGCTCTTTATAGGACATTAAGATTTTGGGTACAATCTTGACTAAATATACACTGTGTATATAGTAAAACTATGCAGAAAGTTACATCAACCTAATTTTAACTTTCAGGGATCCTGAGATTTATTTTTGGGAGGGGGGATGAACTCATAAATTCCAAAATACTTTTTTTTAAATTTGGAAGGAGATAAGACTGCTGAAATAATTAATATAATCCACAATATTACTATGCCTCTTTCTAGTAAAAAAAAAAAAATCTGACATGCAAAAAAGAAGATAGGAAACAACTAGTTATGATAATTTACATAAATATCTGATTACCCTTATAGTTCATACATTTTGTTAATGATAATATTGTAATAACATCCTTAACTCTGGTACACTGAGTACATATTTATGAGCTCTCGCAGTATATACATCACCAGTGTATGTATATATTTAAATATGTAATTAATGATGTGTCTGTTGAAAATGTTTATACATATGTTTTGTGGGTTAGACATCAGTGTTATCACAGACCTGTAATATAAAAATGCTCAGTGTTAACTCTATAAAACATTTTGAGCTTACTGATTGAATGTATAGTGTAATATGTGGTTAAATGCTTTAATACTAAGAGGTATATTATATATTTTGCAAAGGGCATGCACATAGTTTCATAAAAAATAAGCTGTTGATTCTGCTATTCTGATGTCATTCCAATGAAATGAATAGACCCAGGCTTTCCAAGGCATGGCTTCATATGTGTGCACTTATTGATGGAAGCACTTTAATATGACCCATCTCTGCCACCTTTGTTTCAGTGTACTGCAGATTAAACCTACAAAAAGGTTTGGACCTTTTTGAACAGTGACTGTCAATAATACTAAACTGAGCAGTAGCTTTGTAATGTGGGTAATGAAGTATATTTTCACTTATTATCTGATCTAAGGCCCGGATCCTGCAAACACTTATTCACCTGCTTAACTTTTAGCGTGTGAAAAGAACAGTTGCAATCAATAGGTCTAGAGGTGAAAAAACTAATGTACTATGCTACCTTGACCTTGGTAAGTAAATAAATCTCTGGATAAACCTACACTAGCTTGCATTTTAAGTTCTTAGAAGGGCAATGTTTCCTCTCTAAGCATGGTTGTGGATTTCATTAACACTTATCTTTTAACATTTAGTTATTTATAAAGCTTAACTGGAAGTTTTCAAATATCCAAGTTAAGATCTTAAGCTAAAAAGTAAAGAGCAGCACAGGTGAGTTGTTTGAAAAGTTGCAGTTAGTAGGGTAATTTTTAAAAAAAGGCAGGTTGAACTCATATTTCATGGGAATTAAATCAGTCAGGAAGCACAGCATTCTGTGGCCATCACAACCATGAAGCAGGACCATTTTTAGTTGGTTGAATTTGAGATTAAGGGTAGATCCCATTGTGTACGTGATGGTGTGGGGTGGTATGGCATAAAGGTGTCATCAGTCTGTTTGGTTTGATCACATTACTAATTAATGGTAAAGTCAAAGTAAGTAATCCAGGTTATCTCAAATGCAGAACTGGCATATTATTTTTTATATGTACTGTAAATTGCCTGGTACATTTTTGGGTGATGTAAAATAATTAATAACAATAATTTTCTGTATATGTCACATTTTTTACAGAAAAATTAGTTTTAAAAATATGATTAATGTAATTCCTTCCATCTCAAAAGCCAGGATTTCTCTCTCAATGATTCCCACTGTACATGTCTCAAAATTACCTACAAATTTAAAATTTAAAAATTACTTACAATAACTTTTCTATACATAATGTCACTATTTGAATGTCTTGAGATGCTGGACCTACCGGGGCCAGAAGCAAAGCTTTTATCCCATGGAATATTGGGAATTCTTCATTTGCAATGATATTAAGCTCCATTTTTTGGCCCGTGAGCCTTCCCCTGTTTGGTGTAATTGCAAGGGGGAGGCGTTGGAATTCCAGATTTACAGGGGAAAGGGGAAACATTAGTTTGGGAAGTTAGGGATTTTTTTAAAATGGCATTTGTTTGAAGCTGCTCAAGGGGCTGGAATGGTAGATCTAGCTAGAGATCGATAAAGTGATGTGGTTGAAGGTACATAATAAATGCAGTTCATTACATAGCTCTGCAGTTGATCCCATAGACCTTGTCCAGACTAAGGTGTAAAGGTGTGATATGAGATTCAGTTAGCTAGCTCAATCTAATAACACCTTCTAGTCGACTCTAGAACCTCCAGCCAAGAGACAATAATGGTACGTACCGTGTTCTAAGGTACAGTTGCTTTGTCTTGATTAGAGCGTTATAAGATGTTAATTAAATCAAGCTAGCTAACGCTATCTAAAATTGTCTTTAAATCCTAGTCTAGACAGAGTCTCCACCATGCATGTGGGGAATGTGTGTGTGCGTACATGTGTATACAACACTGTGTAATGTATGTGTATGTATGTATTTATGCATGTAGATGAATATACAAAGAGATTACAGTTTTATGGTTCTTGGAAATACTATGGACACAGATTATTCTTGACATATAATTTAGTAAAAATTTCCTGCAGAAATGTTTGTTACAGAAACTGATCTATAACTGCCATGGACTTCTGGGAGCCTTGGCTATAACTTCAATTGAAGTATTTTAAAGATTAAATGGCAGACAAAGTAGCATCTATATTCTTCATAGAAGGAACACTAAAGAGGATGTCCAAGTGTAAGAATATTCCATGTTCTGATTTGTACATTAGATTGTGACTCTCCTGCATACTTATAAACTTTCTATTTGATGGAAATCCTTGATTAAACACTACAGTGATTCCCTCAAGTTCGTGGAAATGAAATTTTTACCTGTTTTTAAAAATGTCTAGTACAGAGGAAAGACATAAAAATTATCTTTGGACAGTGTAGATAGACATCTTTATTGTTTAAATTAAATATATCCAGGATGTCTCAGTTCATCTAGTAAAGACTTAAATTCATTGTTGCTACACATGGATCATCAAATGCTGACACTTCAGCAGAAACTGGTCATTTGAAATAAGCTTGCAGCTCTTTGATTTCTGAGAATGGGAATCAGTCTAACTCTTCTCTTTCCTCTTACCAACTTTGTTTTCGATATGGATATGTATTTTCATAGTTTCTGAGCCAAGGATGACTTTGTAGACACTTTGACACAGCTTTCCAATTTTTTCTTTTGTCCTAATTGATCCCAGCTTCTTGTGGGGAACAGAGGCAAAGTCCCATGCTGTCTGTAATGTACATTTTTGGGCAGTGATGATATATTAATAGCCAAGTCTCAAGCCATTCAGTATAACATCCTCCTTGATGCATTACACAAGGACACCGTGTGGTTAGAGATGGTGGTTTTTTACTCATCGTTCACCTATTACTTATTACTCTTATAAAAGAATGTTATTTACAAAGGTTAGACAGTGACTGAATAAGATGACTTTAAAATTTGAGAGTTTTTTCCAGGCTCTGAGAAACATTCCCACTGAAATATGTTTGTTGTTATCCTGGCCTGGGTTCCAGTATTTTTTCTCCTTGTGAACTATCAACAGGTTTCTTTTCTTTCCCATTGTCATGTTTTTCTTGTGATTGTTTTCCATAATGGAAAACTGAAATATTCCTAAAATCTAACAAAAATTGGAGCTTTTAAACTTGCTCATTTAAAAAAAAAAACCATAGTCCTATCCAAGAATGACAGAATCATAGAAATTAGAATAGAAAAGTCCTCTATGGTGGTGTAGTCAACCCCCCTGCCATGATAGAATTGTTCCTTGAGATAAGTTTTGTAGTGCTTTGTCCAGTCCAGTTTTAAATGTCTTTGTTTAATCCCCAAACTGTCAAGAAGTCCTCTTACCACCATAAGTACATTTGAAAATGCATTCATTAATCACCATTCTAACAAAGTGGAGGTTTCTCTCTTCATTTATTTTAGGGATATTTTTAGTTGTCCTTAGAACAGACACCCTGACTTTTCATATTTGAGCTTCAATTCCCTTTATTTTATTGTGTTGCGTTTTATAGCATATAAATAAGAGATTATTTATATTGCAGCCTAGATCTGTAGAATTTCCTCAATTCCTTCTTCTGTATAGGCTTTCTGGATTCCTTTTGGAGACTTTTTTTTTCAAAGAAACAGAACATACTTTAGCTTTGTCAGTCATCTAAATCTCTGTTACCTATTGTTATCTTTTTCCTATTTTCTCATAATGGACCAATGAATTTTCTGGATTTTTGAATGGCTTTCTTCCAGACATGTTTGTTATTCACCTTGTAATACAGATATATATGGGATAAGTGTGACATGAAATGGAAATTTTTAAGACAACTTGGTTGGGTGTCCAACCTACATTTCTTCCATATTCTCTCCTTTCATTTCTTTCTCCCTCCCACAAGATGTATGTGTCAAAGAATAATGGGGGCTTCTTGTTAGATATACATTCAGATTCATTAGCCTTAGACAAATGGTCTTTTCCATACAAACCATCCAGGACTCTTGACTCCCTTCAGAACAGTGAAACATCCCTCCTCTCAACTACCTTTCTATATTCAGTTTATAGTTCAGCCTACATGGCTGTTAGGCCTCCACTCGAATTCTGATTTTTCCCAACTTGTTCTCCTTAAGGCTTCAGAAAGGATGTGTACTATATATGCTCCTATCACTTTTGTTCCTCTAGCAAATAGGTTGTTACACATCAGAGGCATGAAGAACTTGACTGTAGATTTTCTTTCTTTCTCTATTTTTCTGGACAGGATCCTGTAGAAGTTATCTCTATCTTTCCTCAGATCTTCTAACCTCTTCAATGGATTTGGAAATTTCTTCATCAACTTTAATCTCAGAGGTGTGTGTCTTCTGGATCCTCAAATTTGGAACAGGTTAGGGCTGCATACCTCTTCAGTTTATCCTGTTAATCTCAGGGTGCAATTAGAGATATTATAAACCAGAGGTAATCAATGATTTCAGAGTTAGTGAATCAGAGATCTGGTTCTATCCATTTCACAGTAGCTTAAATACAGTATTTATGGCAGATAATCACCCATTCACTTCTGTGAGTGGATGGATGCTTTCATGGTGCCAGTGAGCCATTCAAGATACAGGATAGGCAACGTGAAATTATTTGATATGGTAATTGTATGTTTCCTTTAAATATCATTAAAATGGATTAATCAAATTTACTGGTTGTGTCTGAATTAAGGAAAATTTTCATTCTTGTGAAGTATATTACATACATATCTGTACTGACAGGATTGAAATATTTAATTCATAGGAGTTTTGAATGAATAAGGATTGAATAAAATCTCAGTAAGGACATCAAGATTTGCTCTATTGTACTTCCAGGATAATTTTGCTTTATTAAGTGTGTTTCTGTTAGTGGAAATGTATAGTATTGTTTGTATTAAAAAGTTATTGTAAAGGTATTCACAACTTTCAGAACTGTTTCAAGCAGAAGTCCTTTTGTAATGGTAGATCCATGAATTTTTTCCATCCAAAGTGTTGAGTGAACACCAGTATGTCAGATTGCTTAACTCCTATAGCATTGATTCGGCTTTTGAGAATAGTTCTGTACATCTGAAGATATTAGGTTGCATTCTAGTATGTGGCATTTTGTCATGTATACAATTCTGTTGTCATCTCTGTTTTGTTTTGTTTGTTTTTTATCACTGTAGATTTATGCCTATATATTTGAAAACATCAAATCAGTTCAATTAGAAGCTTTGCTTCTGTCCTTGGTAAGCCTGGTGGTGCTCGTTCTTGTTAAAGAACTGAATGAAAAATTTAAAAGAAAAATTAAAGTAGTTCTTCCCATCGATTTAATTCTGGTAAGTATGAAATCAAGTATCAGACTTCTTGCCTTTCAAAGCTTGCAGTTGTTTAACTAAACTGCAAAAGCTTACTATGTCGTCAATTGCTACCCAGAGCCACACCTGCCACTTGTTAAATGTAGAGCTAATTTGCATGGCTGTATGTTAATGTATGAACAGGAAACAGTTTGGATAAATAATTAAAAAAAGAAGTGACATATGTTTTCAATTTATAAAACATTTTTCATATGTTTATTGTTTCTTACGTAAATACAAGAACATGAGGCCTAAGATGTTAATATGAACAATTTTAAGTATAAAAATAAAAATGTAATTGGTATGTTTTTGATCTGAAGCTGTAAGAGACGAATGCTGGTTAGCTGTAGTCAAACATAGTTTTTTACATTTATTTATGACAAAATCAGTACCTAAACTATCATTTTCTATAATTTCCAGTTTTCTTTTCACGTGGTGTAGGTTAAATAGAAATTAGCTACAGTGCTGTAAGTGCTCTACATTCAAACGTCAAGTGGTAATTCAGACATTTCCCTGCACCCAGAGCTGGGATTCTGTTTTCCCCAGAACCTCTTACAGAAAGCAAACAGATTTTGAGAGAAAAATTCTGAAGTCCATGTGCTCTTCACAGTGTATCAACCTTATACTTTTGCTTTCTTTGGACTCTCTCATACAAAAGGAGACATTTTCTAAGGAAGCAAAATGCTGAAGCACAATCAACTGACGTTGCATAGGTCATTATAACAAACTATTTGGGGTATTTTTTCATAAAGAACTGGGGCCAATTTGGAATCACATTGAATTAATTACTAACTATTCTGTATGCTGCTGAACTGACTGGATTTTTTGCAGGCTATCTCTGGTATGACACAGCATCTAGAAACCTGTAGAATAATTGTGCTTCTATGTATGCACAAAACTATGTGATTTCAAACTATGCCAGGCATGTGACCTGTTGTGTTTACTGTTTGTTTCCAGTTACTTGGTAGTATGTACTTCTCTGTATGTCTGATGGCTGTGGAACCACCCAATTTAATTTGCTTAGCCTCAAAAATACAAAGGATATAGAATCCTAGAAATGTAGGGCTGGGAAGAACTTTGAAGGGTCATCTGTTCCCTACACTGAGGCAGGACCATGTATTCCTAGACCAACTGTGACTTTAACCTATTCTTAAAAACCTCCAATAATGGGGACTCCATCACCTCGTTTGGTAACCTATTCCAGTACTTAACTATCCTTATATTAGAAAACTTATCCTACTAACTAACCTAAATCTCCCTTGCTGCAGATTAAGCCAATTAATTCTTGTCCTGCCGTCTGTGGACATGAAGAACAATTAATCACTGTCCTCTTTATAACATCCCTTAATATATTTGAAGACTTTTACCAGGTCCCTCCTCAGTCTTCTTTCCTCAAGACTACACATGCCCAATTTCTTTAACCTTTCCTCCTGAGTAAGGTTTACTAAACCTTGTATATATATTTGTTGCTCTCCTCTGGACTCTTTCCAGTTTGTCTCCATCTTTCTTAAAGTGTGGTGTCCAAAACTGGACCCAGTACTACAGCTGAGTCCTCATCAGGGTTGAGCAGACCAGGACAATTACCTCCTGTGTCTTAGGGCTTATCTTCACTATCGTGCCACATTGGCGCAGCGGCATCGATGCATCTGCGCCAATGTAGCGCATCTGGTGAGGACCTATTATGTCGATGGGAGAGCACTCTCCCCCGACATAATTATTCCACCTCATCGAGAGGTGGAAGCTATGTTGGTGGGAAAGCGTCTCCCGTTGACATAGTGTCGTGTAGACACTGCTTTAAATCAATGTAACTTATGTTGCTCAGGGGATGGCTTTTTCACACCTCCGAGCGAGGTAAGTTACATCGACTTAAGCAGTAGTGTAGACAAGCCCTTAGATACAACATTCCTATTAATACACTCCAGAACCATGTTAGCCTTTTACACAACTGCATCACACTGGTGACGTGTATTCAGTTTGTGATCCATTATAACTCCTAAATCCTTTTTAGCAGTACTACTGCCTAGCCATTTATTCCCCATTTTTATTTGTGTATTTGTACTCTGTTTTGCACTTGTCTGTATTGAATTTCATCTCGATGATTTTAAAACTATTCTCCAATTTATCAAGGTCAATTTTTGAATTCTAATCCTGTCCTTCAAAGTGCTAGCAACCCCTCCCAGCTTGGTGCCATGTTCAGATTTTATAAACATGCTCTTCAGTCCATTATTCAAGTCATTAATGAAAATATTGAATAGTACTGACCATGCATATCGTGCAAACTAGATACCATCAATCTAGGCTTGAATAAAGACTGGGAATGGCTGAGCCATTACACACATTGACTCTGTTTCCCCATGTTAAGTATCCTCACACCTTCTTGTCAAACTGTCTGAAATGGGTCATCTTGATTATCACTACAAAAGACTTTTTTCTCCTGCTGATAATTGCTCATCTTAATTAATTAGCCTCTTAAGAGTTGGTAGGGCTACTCCCACCTTTTCAAGTTCTCTGTATGTGTATATATATCTCCTTACTATATGTTCCATTTTATGCATCTGATGAAGTGAGCTGTAGCCCACGGAAGCTTATGCTCAAATAAATTTGTTAGTCTGTAAGGTGCCACAAATACTCCGGTTCTGAGATTGCTTCAGCAAGTTCCTCAAGTACCCTAGGGTGAATTTCATCAGGCCCTGCTGACTTGAATACGTCTAACTTATCTAAATGTTCTTTAATTTGTTCTCACCCTATTCTGGCTTGTGTTGCTCCCCCCTTGTTGTTAATATTAACTGTGTTTTAGCATCTGGTCACAATAAATTTTTTAGTGAAGACTGACGCAAAATAGTCATTAAACACCTCAGCATTCTTAAAGTCTGTTATTAGCTTTCCTTCCCCACCACATTTTCCTTTGGCTTTCTCTTCCTCTTAATGTATTTCTAGAACCTCTTCTTATTGGCCTTTATGTCCTTTGCTAGGTGTTATGTTCATCAGGCAGATGGAATTGCCATACTTAGAGCTGGATGAAACTTTTTTTTGCCAAACAATGCAAGTTTGGGTGAACCAAAACATTTTGTGAATTTGTGTCAATTTTGCCAAAATGTCAGTTGGAAACCCCCCCCCCCCCCAAAAAAAATATTCTGAAAAAAATAAAATAATTTCATTTTAACAATTTCAAAATAAAACATTTCAATGTTTCATTTATTTAAAAAAATATTATTATTATTCCATTTATTATTTATTTAGAAACTTAAAAATGTTTTTAGAAAGTTTGAAAACAAAACTGTTTCATTCAAGCTGAAATAAAATTTATGTTCAGACCCAACTGATTTTTTTCTGACTCTTTGGTTTGCCAAAACATTTGAAACATTTTCATTTTGGGTTGATCTGAAATGAATTTTTGTTTTGATATTTCAGAAAGGCCAGCAGACAGAAAAGTCAGTTATTCTCACAGCTGTGCCCAGATATCCTTTTGTGTAGAGTAACTATTTAACCCATAGTCCTTGAGACAAATGTAGACTGTACGTTCACTTTGCTTTCATAATTTTAAAATATTGTTTCTAGAAAGAAGTGACACTTTTTTTCTCCATATGGCTAAGTGGTTTCTTGTAAGATCCTACTGAAGTTTGTAAGTGCTTTTCAAAATTAATATGAAAATGGACTCTGAATTTTCTGCTATAGTGGACTGGAGAGATAATTAGAATACTGTTTCCATGGGTGGTGGGTGAAGCTTCCCCTGGGGGAGGCTAGCTCCCTGTCCCGCCTCTTCCGCCCTTGGCCCTGCCCAGACTCCACCCCCGCCTTGCCTCCACTTGGCTCCCTCTCCACTCAGCCCCCCTGCTGCCAAGACCCTCTTCACCCCCCTGCCCATGGGAGACACCCCCCCACACACCCGCTGCAGCCTTCCTTACCGCCCCCGCACTGCAAGACCCGCTTGCCTGCCGACCCACTGTCTTGCTAGGGCCCTCCTCACTCCCCCATCTGCCGCTTGCCTTCTCACACACACACACACACACCCCGTCCGCCTGCTGCTCACCTCCTCACTCCCCCACCAGAGCCCCCCTGCCCACTGTAAGACCCCTGCATGCCTGCTGCCCCCCTCCTCACCCCCTTGCCCACAGCAAGATCCCCTGCTGCTCGCCTTATCACTCCCCTGCCCGTCCACCCGCCGCTGGCCTCCTCACTCTCCTGCCTGTCGCTGGCTTGCCACATCCCTCCTCAGTCCCTTGCTCCCACAGGGAAGGGAAGTGAGGAGGGATGCCGCGAGCGGCTGGGACCTCCGGAGAGGGGGGGTGGAGTGAAGGAGAGGAGGAAGACTTACCAGTCAGGCAGCTGGTGGGGACCTTGGGGAAGGGGCGCAGGGAGGGGAAGAGGCGGGGCCACCACTGCCCAGGTGTCTGGCAGTGGGTCAGCGCCGGCTGTGCCAGGGAAGTCTTAGGCTAGGTCTACACTACAGGGGGGGTCGAATAGCGTAGCTGAAGTTGCGTATTTTAGGTCGACTTACCTGGCTGTGAGGACGGCGGCGAGTCGACCGCTGCCACGCCGCTGTCGACTCCGCTTCCGCCTCTTGCCGCGGTGGATTTCCGGAGTCGACGGCAGAGCGATCAGGGATCGATTTTATCGCGTCTTCACTAGACGCGATAAGTCGATCCCCAATAGATCGATTGCTACCCGCCGATCCGGCGGGTAGTGAAGACATGCCCTTAGTCTTCCCTGACCTATTATACCAACCGCCCATGACTGTATCTCTTAGCTGTGTCCTTAAGAATGCAAATTGGATAGAATTTAATATTTATGTCTCTTAGCCACATATATAAACCCTCTGAGAGGTGCAAACTTAGTTTAGAAGTTTGAACTAGAAACACAGCAGCTTGTAAGACCAGAGACTTTTTGTGTTAGAACACCTGAGACTCTAGCATGGTTTACAAATATTGTTACAACATAGCTTGGCCCCATGTACACTGCAAGACCTAACTATTTATTTGTTGAGGGACTACTATGTTCTGGCATATGCCCCCCAAATGGTAAGAAGTACACAATAGACAAGGCTTAAGCTAGAAGCAATTTCATGTCTGAGCAGGAAAGGATGAGCTATTATCCAGTCAGAAAAGTGTTTGTATAGCATGTCCCAGGAACCATAAGAGACCTAATCAGATACTTGTGAAAATACTTTGAGGAAGGGAGTTAGACAGAGGGGAAGTCAGGAGGAAGTTGTGGGAATGCACAGGCAATAAACCACTAGACCTAAACCACCACAGCGTAAGGGAGATGCTATTATTCAAGCTAAGATACACAGCAACATGTCAGGTTACAGTGAAATTCTTCAGCCACTTTGCAACTGATTAAAAAAAAAAACTGAAAAGGAAAAGGACATGAATGGGCTGAAAAACCCACAGAAAAATGTATGCGGGGGAGTGAAAACTCTGTGAAGATCCCCTTACTGAGTTTCTCCTAGCATCACTGTGCAGAGACCCACCAACTTGTGTAGATCCTATGCCCACAGAACACCATGTGCTGGTCCTGAGAGGGTGGGAATTATGGTGCTGCTCCCCTACTAGTAGCCACAAGTAGATCCATGCATGGATTGTCCCCTTGGTGTGCAGATTTGAAGAGGGACAGTCACATTTGAATAAGAAAACTTATAGAGCATAGGGTATACTTAATACAAATAATAGTTCGCACATGTGTTTTCCAGTTCTCTGAAACTTAAAACATGAGGTGTACCCAAGAAGAAAGCAACCTAAACAGCAATGTGCAGGAGGTCAGACTAGATGAGCATGATGGTCCCTTGTGACCTGAAAGTCTATGAGCATGTTGCTACTTCAAAACACTAGAATTTGTTAAAAAAAGACTTTGGCATTGACAGGCTGCATACTAACATGCACTTGGAAGGATACAGTTTTGTGCTGCATTATGTTAGTGGGTCCGTGGACACAAATTGAACATCTATAACTGGTGTGGGCATGGGGGCAGCAGTTCATGTTTGGCAGATGTGTACTTAAATATCCATAAAAAGCAACAGAGGGTCCTGTGGCACCTTTAAGACTAACAGAAGTATTGGGAGCATAAGCTTTCGTGGGTAAGAACCTCACTTCTTCAGATCTTGCATCTGAAGAAGTGAGGTTCTTACCCACGAAAGCTTATGCTCCCAATACTTCTGTTAGTCTTAAAGGTGCCACAGGACCCTCTGTTGCTTTTTACAGATTCAGACTAACACGGCTACCCCTCTGATACTTAAATATCCATAATCTCCTTTAATCTCCAATACCATAAATGTTCATGTTCCCGTACAAAAATACTGCAATATTCTACAGTAATTGCTCAACACATTGCAGATGTACTCTTTTGGATCAGTTCTGTACAACTTTTTAACATTTGTTGGATTTTAGTGAAGTATGAGATTTTCTCTACATAATCCCTACAGATTCTGGTTGTATGCATTGATTTTTCTTAGCTATGCTCTCAGTGGGTTGCAGCAACATGTTTTGCTATAATCTATATACTATGGCATCCTGTAGCGAAACTTACAAGATATATATTTTTTGCATAGTTTTCCATGGATATGGCCTTCACCCTTTCTAAACAGAATATTGCACTTAATGCTTAAATAAAGGTATTTTTATTAACAAGTATGCAAATTTCAAGACATTAGAGTGGCATCTTTATGAAGGAATATTTAGAGAGGCATCTTTCAGGACTCTAGTAGGCAACTTTAGGAAAGAAGAATGGTCCAGTGGTTGGACGTTAGCCTGGGACTGCAGAGATCTGGTTTCAATTCTCTGCTCTGCCACAGACTTCCTGTGTGATCGTGGGCAAGTCACTAGGCCGCTCTGTGTCTCAGTTCTCTTTCTGTATAATGGGGATAATAGCATGTCCCTACCTCACAGGGGTATCGTGAAGATAAATACATTAAAGATTGTGAAGCACTCAGATATTGCAGCAATATGAGTACCTAATAAATAGAACATTAACATCATTTCTGTACTGAATTAAATAGATCATTGCTACATCCATTGGCTGCTACTGTGCTGATATGGAATACACGTATGGCCTAGAAGTTGTGGGACATATTCCAGAAGGGTAATGTGTTCTTTATTTGCTTATGGTTTTTAAATGTATGTATGTTTAGAGAACAGTCCATGAAAAGATCAAATAAAATAAAAATGGAGAGTACCTGCAATACTCATTTTGGCCCTCAAATATAGCCCCTCACTGGAGAAGTTTGTTGATACCATCCTGAGCAATGCAGAAGTTCAGGTGCCTATGGAGACTGTTTCATTATTTTATAGGACAAATGATGTCCAGTGGATATAAGAAAGGTTGGGTGGTAAAACATTCTCCCCTACTACAACACAACCTGCCAGGCCTCCTTCTCCAGTACATCTACCAAAATAATTCTCTCTGTGCTGCCACAGACCAGGTATTATGGAGGAGCTTGCCATGGACAGAGGGTGGGTAGATAGCACCCTTCTTCTGCAGCAGTGTTTCCACACCTTTTCAGTTTTTTTTTTCTTTTTACTTCTAAACTGGGATATTAAGTCATTCTCCCCCCACTCTCCCAAGTAATCTATTGGTGTCTAATAGGAAATTTCCTAAGAAATAATTTTTTTTGCAGGAATATGTTACCAAATGATGTATTTTTGAATAGTGTTTTAACAAATATAGAAGCACCATAGTTACGATGGTGATGAACACCTTATAGATAGCGAGAATCTACTTCATTGGGGTCCATGATCCCAGAATACTGCTTGCTTCTCATGATCATTATCAGTTTATAAGATTTAAAAATGGGGCTCAGCAGTTTATCCATTAGATTTCCAACCACTTCTAGGGTTTCCCCATCTGACATAGGCCCCGTGCATTCTGGGAAGCCCAGGAGACAGTGTGTGTATTGGGAACTTGCAGCAATAGGAAGAAGACACTGGGATCTGTTGAGAGAGCCAATTATATGAGCTGTTGGGGGCAAATTAGGCATCGCGTATCTAAACTCAGGGTTTGGAGAAGGCTAAACGCGTCTCTTTAATATGTATTATGAAGAGTTAAGATGTATTTGTGCAGCTTTAATTAAAAGAAGCTTATTGTGTGCTACATAACACACAAAGAATTGCTGCAGAAAGTGTTGAAGAATGCAAATGCAGCCCGTAACCTCCATAAACCAGTAAATGCTTTGAGAGGCTTAAATTAAATTGTTGTATGTTACAAAATGAGGAAACAAGATTTCAGTGGCTGAGCTGATTTATGTGGACCCATTAGCAGTTCTCTAGTTCATTGTTTTACATATGGCAGATTCCATTTGAGATAGTTTCATTCAGGCTGTCTAAATTTCCCCCTGCAGTTTTAAATGGATATGGTATTCTTCCTCTCCTAAATTGTTGTGAAGTGTTACTTTATTATTATTATTAGTCATCGCATTCTCCTATCCCCCACATATTAAGTCAGCAAAATACATGTTTTGGGGCATACATTTCTGATTTAACATTGATATATCTTTCAGATAGGGGGCACTGTGGCTACCACCAGTTCTGTCCACTGGCAACAGAAAGAGCACTAATATTGTCAAGGTGACAGGCTACAATTGGCATTTTAAGCACTGTGTGCTTTAAAGGAGGTCTACATCGTTCTGAAAATGCTAGTGGCTGCTAGCATCCTTTTTACACTAGTGCTCCTGCTGTTGTTACCACTGTTTGATGCAACTGAAAAAGTGGTAGCAATGATGTGACATTTAGGGCAAAAAGCTTGTATGCATTCCAATTAAATATAACTTTGGTTCAGGATTTATCACACATGTATCAAGTCCAATAAAAAGGATTGTATTTATCTTTACAGGATACCAGCACCGAAAGCCCCATCTCTGAACATCCTCTCTGAAGTAGTTACTGAAGCTTTTGGAGTAGCGTTAGTTGGTTATGTAGCATCACTAGCCCTGGCTCAAGGCTCTGCTAAAAAGTTCAAATACTCTGTGGATGATAACCAGGTAAAGCATTTTCTTTTCACTGCCAGCAAATCATAAAATGACTGTGATGTTTTGCAGGTGACTGAGGCATTTCATATGTTATCATGAGGACTTCAGATGATAATAGTAAACACCCATTGCAGTCCAAATGAGCTCTGCAAAGCTTCCTAGTCTGTGGAGGCTGCTACTGATTCTAAGGGGACACAAGCCTCAGCCGAAGCCATGAAATGCTGCATTAGGCACCAACAGTGGCCAGCTTGGGTTTCGGTGTGGTCTTCAATGTCGTAACATGAGGCAGCTTCTTCCAAGGCAACTTAGTGAGAGAAGAATTTTACATGGGCCTAGGGTGACCCGATGTCCCGATTTTATAGGGACAGTCCTGATTTTTGGGTCTTTTTCTTATATAGGCTCCTATTACCCCCCCACCCCCTGTCCAGATTTTTCACATTTGCTGTCTGGTCACCCTACATGGGCCACAGACTGAAGAAATAGAGCAGTAACTGGAGTGAGCTAGGAACTTATAGCTCCATAGACTCACCTGATCTTACAAAATGGGGCTTGTGCAAAGCATGAGTTCCATTTCAAGAAAAGGATAATTCTTTATAAGAAGTAGGAGCAGTGCTGATTCAGACAACCCTTCCAAACCTTCAGCTGCAGAGGCTGTCAGTCCTGAGGGTTCCACTCCTCAAGGGACAGGCTGAAGTGTCAGTGGGCTGTTTACTGCTTATGCCACTCTGCTGCTGAATGTGGCGTAGGAGCTACGTCAGGTTGGCTGAGTGCTCTGGGAAGATAATAACTTAAGCAGTTGGTGGGAAATACATGTACTTAGGGACAAGTTCTCTATTGGATATGGTCCCATAGATAGAGCTGATGGGGAATTTTTCAGCTAATCATTTTTCATCAGAAAAGTCCGTTAGTCAAAACCAAAATTGTTCGTGAAACAAGGTCAGTTTAGCAGAATCTCTCAACTCCAAAAAATGTTGAAAAAACGTTTCAAAATTGTCTAAATATTCCATTTTGACCTTTTCAAAACAAATATGTTCAGTTTTCCAGTTCAAACTGACTTTTTGTTTTGAAATGTAAGCTAAATAGACTGAAAAAGGTTAAACAAAAGAAAAAAGGTCAGAATCAAAACAAAACATTTTGAACTTATCAAAAGAAAATGTTTTGATTGACCTAAAGTGGAAAAAAATTGTTCAGCTTGCTAACTATTTTGAGATTTTGGCTTTTCATCATGAGTCAGGACTGTAAAAATGAACTCTCTAAAATATTCACAGGATGGGAAAATTGTTCCCCTCCTAGTTCTGTCTGCCTGTGGGACTGAAATGCCACCTTGCCTTCCCGCCCCATTGCGGAGCAGTATGAAGTGGATGAGCCACGGCTGAACAGTGAATGATTAGCCTGGTAGCTGGAGACTAATTTGAATGTCTTTGCAGGACACCCCAGTTTTGGTTGGGCCAGCCCATGTCTTTGCAAACTCTTATATCAGTACATCATTGAGACATGGATGTGTGAACGTCGTATTCGCTCATGTTTTAAAAAATATTTCTGCGCACAATCTTCCATTAGTTTTGACTTATATCACAAAGCCATATTTTGTGGGGAAGGGGGAAAGAAGATAGATGGCCTGAGTGATGGTGGAAGGCAGGCATTATAGCTGCAAATGGCATTAATAAGATAATGCCTCCAGGGGTACTTAGTCTGCAGCCCTTGCTGCGCCTTTAGTAAATGTGTACCATGCACATGCACAGCTGAGCCCTCCAGCAGCTTGCTGGTTTTCAGGTGGGAGGATACGTGGTCAGGCAGGTGGCTGGATGTGCCACCTATGGGGCAGTGAGTATTGCCAGCACCATTAATGGTCTCAGTGTGTGGGGAAGAGGAAAAAGGGTCTCCCTAGACTCTCTCCCTGACTCAGTGCACTGATGCTGAAGAACCATAATCAGACACTGTATTAGAACACACTGTTCACCTCAGTATGCAGCTTGCAAGATCTTGGAAGACTTCCTCACCCTGACTAGGCTTTTCATGTCTAAGTCTTTGCTCAGAGGTAGCTGCATTTCTGTCCTGGGTGAGGTATAAAGCACATTAGTCATGAAAGATACCATATACCATATACATGCAAGTTACCATTTCTACCACTCCATTAAAACTTGCTGTCAAAGAAGATAATTAGCCATTCTTTTTCAAAATTTCTTATTGAAAGTGGAGATTGGCCTGAACATACTTCAGAGCTAAATACCCCCAAACTTTGGGCTATTCAAAATGGATCTGGATGTAAATGTTGTGGTTGGAGCCTATCTCTGGTTGGAGCCTATCTCTAATAACTAGCAATGCCATTTATTCTCCAAACACAATATAACTCCCTGATCTACTTTTGAATCTAGCTAAGCATCTGGATCATTCAGGTTAGAACAGAGTCATGAGAAAGCATACAGTGCTGGAAGATGTTTTACACTGTATGTTACTGTTTTTCCCTAAAAGTTTGTTCTTTATAATTGCTAATATTTACATAGAGAATTCCCATGTTGGCAAGAAATGTTGAAATGACAGAACAACAGAATAAAACAATGTATTCTTTTTAAAAACTTTGCAGGAGCTTTTGGCTCATGGCCTCAGCAATGTGATTCCTTCATTTTTCTTTTGCATACCAAGCGCTGCAGCGATGGGACGTACTGCACTTTTATATAGCACCGGAGCAAAAACACAGGTAACTCCTTAGACTTAAATTGGTAAGAAAGCTGAGATTATTGTGCTGCTTATCATGTATTATACTGATTGTATCCACTATATTTTCTTGTTCTCTGTTTACCTGTAATGTGGTGGTCTCAGGAACCAACTTCTGAAGCCATTATCAATACCATTCCTTCAAGCTTCATATAAAATCAGCCAGTGAGAGGAGGATACCCCTCATTCCTCCCAGCAACCAATCATGTATCCCCAATACACAATTTTAGTTTAATAACTCAGGTGGGGAGAGGCATGACTCTACTCTTTAGCTTTAATAATCTGCATGGCATCACAATTATGTGCTACAGCCATGCTAAAAAAGCAAAGGGGTTGATTTATTAATTAATCTACTTAGATTTTAATTCATTATGAGCTTTCAAGTCTGGGAAACAGAACTCCATCCTTGTGTTTCTCCCCTGCGTGGATACACTGCAGAAACTACACTTAAGATCTTGCATTTTTATTTGTATTTATCATCATCATGACTAAAGGGCCCTCTAGTGGTGTGTGAGGGATTTCACTTTATATGTTGAGCTGGTCTTTAGCTTTAGTTTGATTCGATTTAAATAAATAAATCCGATTGTGACTAAAATTAATTAAATCCAACTTTTCCAGTTGTTTATTTTCACTTTATTTTGAAAATCAGCCTTGAAAGCCACTCCTAAAAAGTTGTAATCTGCCCACTGAAGGTCTGTGTCACTGTGTGCTTGTATTGTGTCACAATGTGGTCAGATTGTACAGTACATTTCAAGCCTGTGGAGATGACATGTTCAGCTTCTCCAGGGCAGATATTAGCTGTTTGAGTTTTTGAGCTTCAATAAGCAGTTCAGATAACAAGAACTAAATCTGAGATTGATCAGAACCACAGTTCCAAAAGTATAACTTTTCTAATTGTGCTCATCATGTTAACTCAACCATATGAACACCATTTTGGGGCAAAGCTATGCTTGTCCTTAATGGCAGTTCATAACCTAAATGAGGCTAGATTATTACTCGTGGTGTAGACTTGTAGATTATGCTGAACCCTTCAGATCCTATCATGTTTGTTTTGTACAAGTTGTCATAATACCTAGAAGTTATTTAGGTCTTTATATTTCCAAAACACTGTTCAGATATTTGTTGATAACCCAAACAATACCCTGTGAGCTAGGTAAATTATACTGAATAATTTAAACAATAAACATCTTTAGAAAGCATTAATATTCAAAGAAAGTTCTAACGCTGTTTATTGAATGTTTCAAGTAACGGAGTCTGACAACATATAGTGCTTCACCATCCTCATGCAGCATCATTTTCCATTATCCACCCAGGTCCACTGTATCCATGCTTCAGACCCATAGTTCACTGTAGAATTCATTTTAGTTCCTGCATATAAGAACATAAGAACGGCCATACTGGGTCAGACCAATGACCCAGTATGGGTCTAGCCCAGTATCCTGTCTTCCCACAGTGGCCAATGCCAGGTGCTTCAGAGGGAATGAACAGAACAGGTAATCATCACGTGATCCATCCCCTGTCGCCTATTCCCAGCTTCTGGCAAACAGAGGCTAGGGCAGGGGCGGGCAAACTTTTTGGCCTGAGGGCTGCATCGGGTTTCGTAAATTGTATGGAGGGCCGGTTAGGGGAGGGGATTGTGGCCTGGCCCCCACCTCCTATCTGCCTCCCCCCCCAGACTCCCGCCCCATCCAATCCCCAATTCCCTGACGGCCCCTCTGGAACCCCTGCCCCATCCACACACCACCGCTCCCTGTCCCCTGACTGTCCCCGGGCCACCGCCGCCCCATCCAACCCCTCCTCTCATTCCTGACGGCCCCCCCGGGACCCCTGCCCCATCCAACCCCCCCTTCTCCCTGTCCCCTGACTGCCCCCAGAACTCCTGCCCCTGACTGCCCCCTGCCACCCCATCCAACCCCCCCCCCTTCCTGACTGCTCCCCGGGACCCCTGCCCCCATTCAACCCCCTGTTTCTCCCCCGACCACCATCCACACCCCTGCCCCCTGACCACCACCCTGAACTCCCCTGCCCTCTATCCAAGCCCCCCTGTTCCCTACCCCCTTACCGCTCGGCCTGAAGCACCGGTGGCTGGCAGCGCTATAGCCGCGCCGCCCGGCTGGAGCTGGGCCACGCTGCCGCCGCCGCCACCACACAGCACAGAGACCAGGTCAGGCCGGGCTCTGCAACTGTGCTGCTCCAGGAGCTCACAGCCTCACCGCCCAGAGCATTGCGCTGGCGGCGGAGCGAGCAAGCTGAGGCTGCGTGGGAGGTGGGACAGCAGGGGAGGGCCGGGGGCTAGCCTTCCGGGCTAGGAGCTCGGGGGCTGGGCAGGACGGGCTGGATGTGGCCCGCGGGCCATAGTTTGCCCACCCCTGGGCTAGGGACACGATCCCTGCGCATCCTGGCTAATAGTCACTGATGGACCTATCTAGTTTTTTTTTTAATGCTGTTATAGTCTTGACCTTCACAAAACAGGCATGGCAACTCCTCAGGCAAGGAGTTCCACAGACTGACTGACTGTGTGTTGTGTGAAAAAATGCTTCCTTTTGTGTGTTTTAAACCTGCTGCCTATTAATTTCATTTGGTGACCCCTAGTTCTTGTATTATGAGGAGTATATAACACTTCCTTATTTACTTTCTCCACACCAGTTATGATTTTATAGACCTCGATCATATCCCCCCTTAGTCGTCTCTTTTCCAAGCTGAAAAGTCCCAGTCTTATTAACCTCTCCTTATACGGAAGCCGTTCCATACCCCTAATCCTTTTTGTTGCCCTTTTCTGAACCTTTTCCAATTCCAATGTATCTTTTTTGGGATTAGGCAACTACATCTGTACGCAGTATTCAAGATGTGGGCATACCATGGATTTATATAGAAGGCAATATGATATTTTCTGTCTTATTATCTATCCCTTTCTTAATAATTCCCAACATTCTGTTAGCTTTTTAGACTGCTGCTGCACATTGGGTGGATGTTTTCAGAGAACTATCCACAATGACTCCAAGATCTCTTTCTTGAGTGGTAACAGCTCATTTAGACCCCACCATTTTATATGTATAGTTGGGATTATGTTTTCCAATGTGCACTTATCAGCATTGAATTTCATCTGCCATTTTGTTGCTGAGTCACCCAGTTTTGTGAGATTCCTTTGTAACTCTTTGCAGTCTGTTTTGGACTTAACTGTGTTGAGTAGTTTTGTATCATCTGCAAATTTTGCCACTTCATTGTTTACCCCTTTGCACAGATCATTTATGAATATGTTGACTAGTACTGGTCCCAGTACAGACCCCTGTGGGACACCACTCTTTACCTCTCTCCATTTTGAAAACTGACCATTTATTCCAATCCTCTGTTTCCTATTTTTTAATCAGTTACTGATACATATGAGGACCTTCCCTCTTATCCAGCTATCTTCTAGGAAGTTGTAGAGGACCATGAAGGCCTGTATGGTGGAAGGGAAGTATAAATAGAATGAAATCATGATGTTTCCCATGGGCTTGATTGGTTACGACTCCTTTGTGCTTGTCTGGTGGCATAACGATGCCAAAATCCTTCTGTAAGTCACCTGCAGAGAGTTCCCTGGCATAGGGGAACTACCTGCTGGCACACCTCTGCCCTGGCAAGCCCTACTCCTCTCCCACAGGGCAGGAACAGTGAACTGGAGCTTTGCTTCGCTCTGCCAGTGGCATAATTTAAAAGTACCCAGGAGCCACAGGCGCCGACTTTTCAAAGTGCTGGGGTGCTGGACCCCTGGCTCTGACCCAGACCCCGAACCCACTCCACACCTTCCCTCAAGGCCCCGCCCTGTTCTTCCCCCTCCCCTGAGCATGCCGCATCCTCACTCCTCCCACTTCTCTCCTAGCCTCCTGCATGCCGCGAAACACCTGTTCGCCGCAGGCGGGAGGCATGGGGAGAGAGGCGAAGATGCTGATCCCTGGGACCCACCAGTGGGTGGGAGGCACTGGGGGTGGGTGGGCAGTGAGATAATAGGGGGGCTGATGGTGGGTGGTCCGCACCCACCATTTTTTCCCAGTGGGTGCTCGACCCCTGGAGCACCCACGGAGTCGGCACCTATGCGAGGAGCAGCTCTAAATTGCATCAGGCTCACGGTTGGCCCTCAGAATTAGTCAGCTCGACCTGGCTCCCTGATACCTTCCCTATCCTTTGTCAATCAGAACTCTAACATAGGAGAGAATGTGCCCCTGTATGTCTGTGATTTAGTTCTGGATCACATGCAAAGGCATATGGCCAGCTCTCAGGAGACACTTCCAGGAGCTGGGGCTAGGAGTGGGGCTGCGCTCCCAAGGGGAGGGGGCGCAGACAGGGGTAAGGGACTGAGACTGGGGGTGGATCTGGGGTCATGGCCAGGGGCCGGGGCTGGGAGCTTAGTTGTGGCCAGGCCATGGTGGGGGGCCAGGAGCTGGGGTCCTGTCTGGGAGCGGGGACGTATCAGAGCTGGGGGCAGAGCGGGACTGGGTGGCGCTTTCTCCTCACCACCCCTGGTCGCTGGCCCTGGCCCCGCCGCTCCCCCCTGAACATTCCTACACACCATCCCTAGGGGGGCATGTCCCACAGTTTGGGGACCACTGCTCTATTCCACCACCAGCTGTGCACCAACTATGTGGCTGTGTAGGCTCTGTTATTGCATGGACCTTACGCTATATGTGCCCTTCTATCCTTTTCTATTCTATTCAGGTTCTTCTATCATGCTCATCACTGTAGTACCTGACCTGCCAGCTAGAGTGCCAATTTTCTGTATGTGGCCTTCTCTAACCCCAATGCTATGACAGACTAAATTCCTCTACCTCTTTTCTTCTTCTGCCTCTTGGAAAGGTGCACTTCAGTTTGACTTCCCAGTTTCTTGGTCCATATAGGTGGGGTGGCAAGCAGAGGCTGAAGAATGTCACAAACAAATGTTGATGACAACAACAAGCAGAGCAGAGGCAGTGGGTGTTCTGAATGCATAGAAGTCAGTGGATTAAGTCGTATGTCATGAGAGAGATATAAGGGGCCCCACAAGGACTAGTACCAGCCCTATTTGAATCTATAGTGGTCTTCATGTTTTCTAAGAACCTCTACTTGGACTTAGTAGGATCCTGAGCATTTTCCTCTTCATGATACCTTAATCTAGCAACCGCAAGAAATGAGACCTGGATCCCAGGCTTGATAAATATTCCCTCAGGAGATATCAGCATCTGTCTTTTACCTCTCTTTTCCCTGACATTTTATTTTTGGTTAAATCATCCCTTAAAGTGTGCCCTGATAACTTTATTAAAGACACACACTATCAGTATCATAATAAAGCAAGCGGGCATATATTTATCACCAAACCCTGGAGAAGATTTGATTGAGATCTAGAGTAAATTTTGAGGTTTTATTCCTTCTGTTAAACAGGATTATTTTGTTTTGTAATTTTCCACCAGATTAACACTATGTGATAATACATGCATTTGCCTCGATTCATGTTTCCTGCATAAAACATTAACTTTCTGATATTGGGGATTATGATTTACTGATGCATCAACCAAAGGTAAAATGCTTCAATGCTAATACAGGAATCTTTGTTGATACCTGATCGTACAAGGGAAATGTTTTTTCATAATAAAGGAAGAAAAGAGCTCCTCCTATTCAAAAACAACCAACAGATCTAGAGTTCTTCAAATATCACTATTGCATTGTTCAGTGTAGGGATAAACTGTTGTGAAATGACACAATATGAAGGGCATGTTACCATAAATACAAGTACAGAATGGGCATACATTGCTGCAGATCTCGTGAAATTACTGCACACACATGTGCCATTAGAGTAGCCGATTTTACAAGTGGTTTGTGCCTATGTATCTGACATCAAGTCAAGCCCATTGTTGATATCTGATCCAGATATTCGTGCATTTAGTGGCTAGAGGAAATCCACCAGAGGTGAAAATTTAAATGATCCGCACATGGTTCCAATCCACAGATTTGATAGCCAAAATCTGTAGTCTGTCTCCTTTATCTTTTGTGTTTATAATGTTCTGTTATTCTGACCATTTCTGACAAACCCAGTAAATTCAACTGACTTTCAATTGGCTATAAATATTGAATAACATTATTGTGCTTTCCCTGTTTGTTTGTTTTTAGGTGGCTTGCCTTATATCTTGTATTTTGATACTTGTGGTGATCTATGCAATAGGACCAATGCTATACTGGCTGCCCATGGTACAGTACTTGTTTTTATTTTTTAAAGTTTCATTGCACATTTCCAAACAAGATATACATGTATTTCATAGAAGATGGTTCTCCTTTTAAAATGAATACATAGCTCCCATAAACACCAGTGTTAATGGCATAATAGAAAGAGGAGAATACACCTCTGCAAGTCTTAAAATACTTAGATTACCCCCCAATTCCTTTGTGTTGGGAAATATTTTCTATTAACTTAATTTTGATCTGTAATCGGTCTAAATATATGGGGCCAAATTCTAGCTCATGTAAATTGGCATAGCTCCACTGAAGTCAAAGTAGTTGCACAAGTTTCCTGCACAGAGAATGTTTTCCGTGATTTTACTTTACAAATAAATTTGTCCCACATTGAAGCTAGTAGCCAGTGATCTAACCTTTATTATAGAAAGTTATGAACTATTCTTGTTTTGCTGCACAAGGAATTATGGATCAATCTGCACTGAGATGTGGATAGACCAAATAGAGTGTTGCCATGTAAAATATCTAGCCATAAACATTGTAAGTTAACACCAAATCATACTAGAGAAAGGCCAAAACCACTAAAATTCAGATCCAAACTTCTCCAAAGTTTGAGGATGTTCATATTAGGGATTTGGGGTCAGCCATGTCTTACTTTTACTATGCTTTATTGTTGATATATTGCCATAGGTGTGCAAGGTGTTTTCCACGTATGGGGTCCAGGCCTGAAATAGATTGCAGTCTAATTACATAATCTGCAGTCTGAGCCACTGGATAAGGGATGCACCATGTGGCTTTGTTTAGAGAGAGAGAGAGAGAGAGAGAGAGTGTGTGTGTGTGTATTTTAACCTTTGCCTGTTTGTGGGTTTTTTTTGGCCTTTTGCTATTTTCCTTTTTTATTTAACCCTATCCTATTACCCTTATTTTGAATCTTTCTTATTCCCCCTTTCCTATCTCCATATTTTGAGTCTATCCCTTCCTACTCCTGTTTTGATTCTGTCCTCCTCCTTCCTGCTCTGAGACCATACATTAAAAAGACTAATGCAGGGTTGGCCTGGTACCTTTACTCTGCCTGCCAAATCTCTGGATTCTCCACTCCAGGACCCTTCTGCAGAAGGTGGTGAGGAGTGGAATTGCTGCTTAATAGGGCAGGAATCATATCAGTGCCTGGAAGTTACTAGCTCCTTTGCTCCAGAGAACCTCACCAGGTAGCAATAGAATGTGGGCCTGCTGCTACTAAAGCAGATAGGCCTGCTATTTCTCTCCAGAAGTTCCTGTCTTCTTCAGTCCAGGGCCTCTCCTACATAGTCTGTTAGGGTGAGGAGAGTGGGTCTGGTGCCTTGCCTGTGCCCTTGATATCTGTACTCAGAACATTTTTGAAGCATTTTCCTTGGTATTTCTAGGATTACGTTATATCAAGTACTAATTTGGGGGAAATGCCAATTTTGCTACCTAGCAGTTCCCTAATAGTCTTTTCCCTTTGCTTCTTTTTCAGTGTGTTCTAGCAAGTATCATTGTTGTGGGTCTAAAGGGAATGCTAATGCAGTTCCGTGATTTAAAAAAATATTGGAATGTGGATAAAATAGATTGGGTAAGTGAAATGTAACCTAAGGATGTTTTCCAGACAGAGGCTTAAACACATGCTTGCTAAACAAAACCTTAATACTGCTTTAGGCTGAGAACACATATGCCAGTGCAAGCCAGTTTTTTATATACTGCCAGCTTATTTTCTCAATCACAAAATAGCAGCATTTGAAATTTTAATTGCCTTTATAAGAAACAGGAATGGAATTTTGGCAAATTATTAAGGATAAAGCATAATTTAAGACAAAAAAGTGTATGCAGTCAGACCTGGTTAATCAGAATGGATTTAGAATGTCCAATTTTGTATGTATACAAATCCCTTGGTTAGCTAGTCAGCACAGTTTTGCTGTGGAAGTGTAAAAATTCTGGTATTCTACCCTGGTACGTGGAATGAAAACTATACAGGACCTATAGAAATAAAAGTACAAAAGATGTGGAAACAGATATTGTGTGCTTCTAATGATGTTGCGTAGATCTTAATCCAGATGAAAATAGTATTGGATATGGTTGATACCTTCCCGTTTGCAGAGTAAAACAGATTTTGTTTGGTTAAAACAAAAGACTCCATAGCAAGGAATGTGAAATAGAGCTAGGATGACTCTATGTCCCTATTTTATAGGGACAGTCCTGATATTTGGGATTTTCTTATATAGGTACCTATTACTCCCCACCCCTGTGCTGATTTTTTACTGCTATTGGGTCACCCTAAATGGAGCAGATTGGTGAAACAAAAAGTAATGCAGAGTCATACTCTAATAGAAATCAGAACAGGACACTAGTATTCACAGCAAAGAACCCCTATCAAATATTCAAAGCAAATATGGCTGACATTCAGTCAACTGGTGGTGGTGATTTGTTGAGTATTGGTCATGTTTCAGGAGGGCCAGTAGATTTCCCTCTCTTAGGGAGTCGTTGAATATTCCTTACAAGGCTCTATGTTATAGCTATTGGTTTGGACATATCTTGAAACATTTTAAAGCCTGTTTGTGGTCACTGTATGTAATTCTGTTAAGGAGTGTTAATGGTTGCATCCTTTGTTATGTTTATGGGAGGCATCTTAGATTCTTCTGGTCTCTTCAGGGAAATAGGATCTCAGGTGCCATAGCAGAAGCTCTTCACAGGAGTTGCATTAAAAATCTGGACTGATAACTTTTAGGGACAGTTCAGCTGGATGATAATTTTCAGACTGTAACAGAGGAGGAGGATCACTGGGTCTCATCCACAGGTGTGGCGAAGTCTGTTATGAATTGTGTGTGCTGCAAGTGGTAAAGTTCTGGGCCTGTGTTGTACAACCCACATTCTAGTCTGTCCTTCACACACTTGACACTGGTTGCCAGAGTTCCCAAGTGATCTGTGTGGATGATGTGGAGAGAGGTTGTATGTCAGGACAAGTAAATTGATGTCAGTTGGTAGGAGACTATAACTAATCCATCAGCACGTTATTCTAATGACTAGATGGTATTTTCTACCAGGATATTCTGGACGCTCACCTGACTCAATCTTTCAGAGACAGATTAGCCTGGTTGATTCTTTTTCCCTTGTGGGAAGGTTAGAAAGCTTTGATATCTGTTTAGAGGAAGTGAAGATCAGACAAGGCTATGAGCATGGTTATCACACCCAGGTTATCAACTAATGTTAAGATAAAATCAGGAGTGTATTCAGCTGTGTGAATATGCCTGGAATGTACCTTGGAGAATCTCATGCTTACCATTGTGGACATGAGGTCCTGAGCCATTGGGATGTGGATGTTGTCAACATAGGTGTTGAAGTCTCCTAGGAGAATAATTTAGGTTATTCCAGTGCCAGGCTTGTCAGTAGTTCTGTTAGTTCCTAAAAGAACCAAGGTTTCAGAGTAGCAGCCGTGTTAGTCTGTATCCGCAAAAATAACAGGAGTACTTGTGGCACCGAAGGCTTGTGTATTGGACAGTAGAATTCCCATGCTGATTCCATCTCTGTATTCTTGTTTATTGAATATATTAGAACAATAATTCATCTTTGGCTAGCTGTATCATCCCCTCTGTTCAGTCTTTATAATGAAATGGTAAAGAATATTGCTCTAGAACAGGGGTCGGCAACCTTTCAGAAGTAGTGTGCCGAGTCTTCATTTATTCACTCTAATTTAAAGTTTCGCGTGCCAGTAATACATTTTAATGTTTTTAGAAGGTCTCTTTCTATATGTCTATAATATATAACTAAACTATTGTTGTATGTAAAGTAAAGAAGGTTTTAAAAATGTTTAAGAAGCTTCATTTAAAATTAAATTAAAATGCAGAGTCCCCCAGACTGGTTGCCAGGACCCGGGCAGTGTGAGTGCCACTGAATATCAGCTCGCGTTCTGCCTTCGGCACACGTGCCATAGGTTGCCTACCCCTGCTCTAGATAGTATAATTCAAATTGAAAGATTGTCTTCCTTTGTAAATAGAAGTGTTGCTCTTATATAACAGAATTGTTTGAGGAGATACATCAAGACCAAGTAATATGAGTGACTACAATTAGTGCTGATTTTGGAATGTATTGGATCCCAGCAGCAACT
The DNA here is from genome assembly GCF_028017835.1 of Emys orbicularis. Lineage (NCBI taxonomy): Eukaryota > Metazoa > Chordata > Testudines > Emydidae > Emys > Emys orbicularis. The sequence continues at coordinate 45,789,485 of NC_088684.1, read as the reverse complement.
GACAGTATATTGGAAATGAAAACAGTCTATTGCCTAGGTTTTTAAGTGTTTTGAAGATAGGAACTACACTAAAAACATTTAGAAATAATTAGCAACTGTCCTTTTGGAACAGATGTGAATCAAGAGCATTTAAAAGGGTGTGTCTCATGTAATGTAGAAGTCAAGATTGTTATTCTCATTGGTTTGGCAAATGCAGTGTCTGGAAATAGAATATTAGATACTATGTCAAATTATTATCTTTGTCTTTCATAAAAAGGGGAACTAAGAGGACCCCAGGGAATTATAGACAGGTCAGACTAACTTTGTTACCCGGAAAGATACTAGAACAAATGACTAAACAATCAGTTTGCAAGCACCTAGAAGATAATAGGGTTATAAGACATAGCCAGCATGGATTTGTTGAAAACAAATAATGCCAAACCAACCTAATTTTCTTCTTTGACAGTGTTACTGGGATAGTGGATAAGGGGAAAGCAGTAGACATGATCTATCTTGATTTTAGTAAGGCTTTTGATACAGTCCCACATGACATTCTCATAAGTAAACTAGGGAAATGTAGTCTAGATGAAGTTACTATAACATAGGTGCACACCTGGTTGAAAGACTGTTCTCAAAGAGTAGCTATCAATGGTTCACTGTCAAACTAGGAGGACGTATCTAAGTGGGAACCCACAGGGGTCAGTCCTGGGTCCAGTACTATTCAATATTTTCATTAATGACTTGGATAATGGGGTGAAGCATATGCTTATAACATTTGCAAATGACACCAAGCTGGGAGGGGTTGCAGGCACTTCAGAGGACACAATTATAATTCAAAACAACCTTGACAAATTGGACAATTAGTCTGAAATCAAGAAGATGAAATTGAGTAAAGACAAGTGCAAAGTACTTCACTTATGAAGGAAAAACAAATGCACAACTGCAAAATGGGGAATAACTGGCTAGGTGTAGAACCTCTGAAAAGGATTTGGGGAAGTGGATCACAAATTGAATATGAGTCTACAATGTCATGCAGTTGTGAAAAAGGCTAATATCATTCTGGGGTATATTAATAAGAGTGTCATGTGTAAAACACGAGAGGTAATTGTCCCCCTCTACTCAGCACTGGTGAGGCCTCAGTTGGAATACTGTGTCCAGTTGTGGGCTCCACACTTCAGGAAAGATGGGGATAAAGTGGAGAGAGTCCAGAGGAGAGCAATAAAGATGATAAAAGGTTTAGAAAACCTGACCTATGAGGAAAGGTGAATAAAACTGGGCATGCTTAGATTTGAGAAAAGGCGACTGAGGGGGGTTCTTCAAATATATTAAGGGCTGTTGAGGATCAATTGTTCTCCCTGCCCACTGAAGGTAGGAGAAGAAGTAATGGGTTTATAATCTGTAGCAGCCCACCAGTCATAGGGAGGAACGGAAAGGGGGATCCCCTCTTCTGGCTTTCAAACATCCCCCCCCAACCTCTCCAAGCTCATCATCAGAAGCAAGCTCCCTCCCCATAGACCAGGACCGACCAACTCAAACTGGTATCAGACCCTTCCAGAACAACAGATGCAAAACCTGATGACCTATTTCCACTGCTACAATGATCAGCACCGCTCACACACACCTTTCAAGATCCATGCGTCCTGCACATGTCTATCACAACACGTGGTGTACCTCAAACCAGTGCACTAAATGCCCCAATAGCAACTATGTGGGCGAAACCAGATAATCACTATGCGCTCGAATGAACTCACACAGGAAAATGATAAAAGACAAAAACACCACATCACCTCAAGGTGTACATTTGTCTCATTGTACATCTGGCCTATCAGTCCCAATCTTCAAAAGAAGCCTGCACAATATTTTCAAAAGATGAGCCTGGGAGCTTAAATTCATAACTTAGCTAGATACTAAAAATCAAGGATTGAACAGAAACACTGTATTTATGGCTTATTACAGCAATCTGCTGCAACCCACTAATAATGCCCCCCTCCCCACCAGCTACTTCCCCTCTGCCCTTCCTTTTCTCCTTATGACTGGAGGGGTGTTAATGGGCCACTTCACCTTGAATGGTCCCTTGAAATATGTGTTAACTACTTAAGGTAAAAAATCTGTTCCACCTTGTATTTAGCAGTAACACTGAATTAGTTTCCCAGACCTGCAGAAGAGTTCTGTGTAAGCTCAAAAGCTTGTCTCTCTCACGAGCAGAAGTTGGCCAATAAAAGATATTACCTCACTATAGGCGACGCATGGGGGGGCATGCGGGGTCCAGTGCCCTCCCCCCCCATCCCCCAATTTCTGCTCAACCTGCTGGGGAGGGAGAGGGCTCTGTCCTTCTTCCGCCACGCCTGCCCCCCCAGCACATTTGGCCCTTTCCCTGGCAGCTGAGCCTGGGCAGGGAGCAGAAGGGATGGGACCAGCTGCTTCTCACGCCAGCTGAGGGTGGCCGCTGCTGTGTGCAATGCGGTGACTGCCTGTGAGAACCTGGCTGGTGAGGCGGCAGCAGCCCACCCCCTCTGTTCCCTGCCTGGGCCCAGCTGCCGGGGACGGGCCGAGCAAGCCAAAGCCACACCCTGACACGTTTCTGGCTTGCTTGGCCCCTGTCCCTGGCAGCCAGGCCTAGGCAGTGAGTGGAGGGGGCGGGCCGCCACCGTCTCCCCTGCTGGGCTGTCTCTCAGGCAGCTGCTACGCTGTGCAGAGTCAGCAACCTGGAGTGGCCACCTTCAGCCGGCATGAAAAGTGGCTCAGTCCTGCTCCCCACCAGGGCCCGGCTGCCACGGAGAGCAGTCAGGCAAGCTGGGGGGAAGGGAAGGCACAGTGGGAGAAGGTCAGAGCCCCCCACAGGTACCTCTGGTGGGGTGGGGAGAGCACGGAGATCCTGGGCTGGGCGCAGAGCCGGGGGTTGCTGGGGAAGGCACCGGGAGCAGGTTCCCTAGCTTCTGCTCAGCCAGAGGTAAGGGCATTTTCTTCACCCTGTACTAGGGTTACCATCCGTCCGTATTTCCCCGGACATGTCCGGCTTTTGCGTCTCTAAATAGCCGTCCAGGAGGAATTGGTAACAAGGTTAAAATGTCCAGGGTTTTTTTCTCCCTCGCCTCCCTCCCTCCCTTCCATGCAGAGTGCGGCTGCTGATTGGGCGGCTGGGCCGATTGAGCCGTTCCCATTGGCCTCCAGCAGCCAGAGCCCTCCCCTGCTCCCCCCTCCCTCTGTCTGCAGCCCTGTGTAACACACAAACCAACCCACCGGGCAGCGTGTTTTGCCTACACGTGGAGCCAGAATGGTAAGGGGAGTCCGGGGGGGGGGGGGGGGAGTCAGGGAGCAGGGGAGTGTTGGATGGGTCCCCGGCCTCCACCTGCCACCCCCCCCACCGCGCGTCCACCCCCCGTGGGCCCCCGCTCCCTGCCTGCCTCTCCCTTGCCTGCTTGTACTGCCAGAGCCAGCAGCAACTGCTGTCTGCTGCCCCCGGGTCCTAGCGTCCCCCATCCACTAATGGGAAAACAGGCTGCCCTTACCCTGCCCTTCCACCCTAGCCCTGAGCCTCTCCAACGCCCCAAACCGCTCAGCCCCAGCCCTCATCCCCCTGCACCCTAATCCTCTGCCCCAGCCCTGAGCCCCCTCCTGCATCATGAACCCCTCATCCTCAGACCCACAGCCCTCACCCCTGCATTCCCTCCTATCCCCAAACTCCCTCCCAAACCCCCTCCCCCCTTCCCACACACCCCCTCCTGCCCTCAAACTCCCTCCCAAAGCCTGCACCCCTTCCCTTTGCACCGCCTCCCACCCCCAAACTCCATCCCAGAGCCTGCACCCCTCACCACCTCCTGCACACCCACCCCATGCCCCAGCCCGGAGCCTGCACCTAGCACCCAAACTCTATCCCAGAGCCTGCACCTTGCACCCCTCCTGCACCCTAATCCCTAGCCCAGGACCTGCACCCCAGACCTCCTCCCCCCACCCAACCCCCCTCCCACAGCCTTAGGCAGGTGGGGGGGGGGGTTCTGGGCACCACCAAAATTTCTACAACCCTGCCACCCATTCGAGTGGATAAGGGTCAGGGCAGTCAGGGGACAGGTAGAGTCCTAGGGGGGTTCTCAGCAGGGGGCAGTCAGGGGACAAGAAGCAGGGGGGTTGGGGTTCTGAGGGGGGTGGGAAGTGGGAGGGAGTGGATGGGGTGGGGCTAGGGCGGGGCTTCCCCCCTCCCCAGTGTCCTCTTTTTTGATTGTGGAAATATGGTAACCCTACCCTGTACCTCTCCTACTGAGCGAGCTCCGTGGAGAGCTATGAGTCTCCCCAGGCTGGGGCTGGCCCCAGCTGGGCCCAGAGGCATGTGCTTCCCACTCCTATGGCCCCAGCCCTCCAGGAGCCAGTGGATTGGCTGCCCTGGCCCAGGGAGGTGGGGCTTGAAGTTCCTCCCAGAGACAACACATGAGGGGTCACGTGTCCCCCCCTTTATTTTGTGCCCCCCCCCCAGTATCAGGAGGCACAAGACTGATTGTCTCTCTAATATCCTGGGACCAACATGGCGACAACAACACTGCATAAAACAATAGAAGATATCATTCTGCCATCTGAAATGAAAACTCCACAACATGAAGAAAAAGGAAACAAAACTTAACAGTGACATCTACTTCCTGAGCAAATGCAAGAAACAAAACATCATCCCCAGAGGTCTCACCATCTATAACCCTCTGACCACTACATACAACTCCAAATATGCTGAACAGCTCTCCAGATGGACTTCAGAAAAACTGAGGAACCACTTACTGCACCTCATATACTCTGGAAGGGACCACCTTGAACAAGAAATCATGACATGCTCCCACACACTGGAAGAAAAAAAATCAGGAAAGTTACCTGGAAATCATACAAGAAATCAAAAAAACTGTATATATAAAAAAATCCCTGATGAGAGCCGTCCAAAACAAAAACAAAAAACTGAACCAACTACAACTACTCCACAACCCACAGAACAGCAACTCCAGGAGAAACTATGGCACCAGTACCCATCACGTGGACGTTACACGAAACCTAAACCTCATCAGTTTATCAATACTACCCTAATTGGAGGTGAATTATCTGTACTCTCTAAGGGATTGAACATCTGCCCCACCACAGAACCTGATTCCATACTAGCATGTGGAAAACTAGAAGAATTCTTCCCCTGGCTCCACCTGAAAGAATTCTTTCACAACAATGACGACACCACTCACAATTACCACGTCCCATCGACAATCATAAGAAAAAAGAATCATACGTAGGCACCAACTTACTTAGCTCCCGGGGGGTGCTCGACCCCGCTCTGCCCCAGGCCATGCCCCCATTCCACCCCATCCCCCAAACCCTCCCCCTGCCTCTTCCTGCCCCCACTTCTATTCCTCTCCCCCAGCACCTCATGCACACCGCTGAACAGCTGATTGCGGCGGGCAGGAGGTGCTGGGAGGGATGGGGAGGCGCTGATCCATGGGGCTGCCGGTGGGTGCTGAGCACCCACTAGTTTTTTTCCCATGGGTGCTCCAGGGCTAGACCACCCACAGAGTCGGTGCCTATGGAATCATCTGATTGGACAACAAATAGTGGATGAAACCACGCTCTTGATCATGATATTGATTGCTTCAGGAAGAAAATTGACTGAAATTCTTAACAAACACCAAATCCACCACAATCTCTCCACCACTGAGAGGACAGTATACAGTACCTGAAATCCAGCTACCAGATAGTGATCCAACCAGCAGCCAAAGGGGGTGCCATCGTAATCCTCAGCTGTGATGACTACATTTACGAGGCCAACCGACAACACTGTGACACCACCACCTGCTATAAAGAACTCAAAGAAGACCCCTCAGCACAATTTACCCAGGAAGTTAAGGATATCATCAAATCCTTTCCCAAACAACTCCAAGAGAAACTCTACAAACTCATCTCCCAGGAATGCACTCCAGGGACCTTCTACATGCTTCCCAAGATACACAAACAAGGGAACCCATGCAGACCCATCATATCTGGCTGTGGCACATTTACTGAAACGATATTGGGACTCATAGAAACCATCCTTAAACCACTAACCACACAAAGGGCCAGGTTCCTCCAGGACACAACTGACTTCCTCCACAAACCCCGCAACATTAACAACCTCCCTCAGAACACCATCCTTGCCCCCATGGATGATACCTTCTTTTACATCAACATCCCTCACAATGTTGGCATAGCTGCCTGCCTCAAATATTTACAACACAATAGACAACCTTCAGATATCCACCCCAAACACATCACCAAACTCATTCATTTAATTCTCACCCCTAACAATTTAACATTCACCAATGAACACTTTGTCCAAACCATGGGGGAACAGCCATGGATACTAGGATGGCTCCCCAATACGCCAACCTCTTCATGGGCCATCTTGAAGAAGAATTTCTGGACAAATGTACCACTATACCAACAATATACCTGAGATACATCAATGATATTTTGATCCTCTGGACAGATGACTTAAACTCCCTCATAGATTTCCACCTCAACAACCACTATCCATCCATTAAACTCTCACTGGAACACTCCCATACCAGTGTCAACTTCCCGAACACCATGATTAGCTTCAACAATGGAACACTACAGACATCTATATACAAAAAACGCATGGATCACCACATCCACCTTCACAGATCCAGTAACCACCCCAAACACACCAAGAAATCTGTCATCTCCAGCCAGGCACTCAGATACCACAGAATATGCTCTGAGGAGAAAGTACGAGATATACACCGTAACACACCTCAAACCTGTGTTCACCAAACAAGGACAATCCACCAGAGAAGTAGATCACAACATGAAACAGGCAACCTAAATACCCCGAGAGAACTTGCTTCAATACAGAAATAAAAGCCTCTCCGACCGCCCACTCCTAGATGTCACCTACCATCCCACACTGGAACCCATACAGAGTGTCATCAAACAACTACAATACATATTTGATGCGGACTCGAAAGCTTGTCTCTCTTATCAGCAGAAGTTGGTCCAATAAAAGATATTACCTCACCCACTTTGCCTCTTAATCCTGGGAGCAACACGACTACAATGACACTGCATACATGGAATGTGTTATTGTTAAGGTTTGAAGAATACTGTGGTTAAATTATAAGCCTCTGATATCTCTCTTAAAGTGGCTTGCCAAAGAAATCTTTGAGGTTTCTATGTCTTCTTTGTTGAACCTTGCAAAAATCCATAAATTAGAATGTCCAGCAGAGAATCAACAAAATTGTTTTTCTAAGAGTCTGGGTGCTACCCAGACTAACAAAGTACTGACTCATGGCCAACATAAACCTTGGAAAGGGTGATTGACATGTGAGAGCATGATTGCTTTGGCTCATCCACTCCAGCTTTGTGTGTCTCTTGTTACAACTAAGATGAAGAATGTCATTCTGTCAAAGGAGGGTTCTAAGTGCGCTCACCAGCTTTCCTAAAATCAAATACTGCTTTCGTTCCTTCCACTGTCTTTTAGATTGCTCTAGATCTAACATCCTCAGTAGCAGGAGGCTTTGGTGTCAGTTTATATATTGACTTCCTATCAAATAGAGAGTCTGGCAAAAAGATTCAGAGAATCCACTGACATCACTAGTGGAGAAAGAGATTTAAAGTATCTTAATTATTTATTGCCTAGTATTACCTTAGTGCCCGGAAGCCCCAGTCAGGATTGGACCCCACTGCACTTGATTCTGTACTAACAGAGAAGTAGATATTGGTCCCTTTCCTGAAGGCCTGGGGATTACAGTGGATGAGAAGCCGGATATGAGTCAGCAGTGTACCCTTGTTGTCAAGAAGGCTAATGGCATATTGGGCTGCATTAGTAGGAGCATTGACAGCAGATCGAGGGAAGTGATTATTTCCCTCTATTCGGCACTGGTGAGGCCACATCTGGAGTATTGCGTCCAGTTTTGGGCCCCCCACTACAGAAAGAATGTGGACAAATTGGAGAGAGTCCAGCGGAGGGCAATGAAAATGATCAGGGGGCTGGGGCACATGACTTACGAGGAGAGGCTGAGGGAACTGGGTTTGTTTAGTCTGCAGAAGAGAAGAGTGAGGGGGGCCTTCAACTACCTGAAGGGGGGTTCCAAAGAGGATGGAGCTCAGCTGTTCTCAGTGGTGGCAGATGACGGAACAATGAGCAATGGTCTCAAGTTGCAGTGGGGGAGGTCTAGGTTGGATATTAGGAAACATTATTTCACTAGGAGGGTGGTGAAGCACTGGAATGGGTTACCTAGGGAGGTGGTGGAATCTCCATCCTCAGAGGTTTTTAAGGCCCGGCTTGACAAAGCCTTGGCTGGGATGATTTAGTTGGTGTTGGTCCTGCTTTGAGCAGGGGGTTGGACTAGATGACCTCCTGAGGTCTCTTCCAACCCTAATATTCTATGATTCTACGAGCCTGACAGTAGTTGAGGGGGGTACACATACTAATGTAGCATTAGGATCCAGCATTTAAAAGAGACCTGCATCATCTGGGTAATAAAAATCAATTGTGCCCACAGATCTCAACAGTGTTTGGTTTTGTATCCCCAAGCATAGGCTTTGTATGGATTGCCTGATTTTTCTCCTTCTCTTTTTCTTTCTTCTGTCTCTACCCTCGAAGCTAAAGCATTCTCTCCATTGAGCATGTGCAAAACAGGCAGTACCAGTATGTTTCCCTACGCTGTCCCACCAGTGGATCTTAGTCATGTTATAAAGGAACCATTCATCTCAGAATGAGATTGTACTCTCAATTCCATTTCCCTTATATCCCTGCTAATACTTTTTATAAGTAGCCGAAAGCTTGTTTTGCTTCCATTTGTCCAGCAAATGTTTAGATTAATGAGGGTCTCAGTGATGTCCAGAGCTGAAATACAAATTTCTGGACAAAACTCCAGGTTTAAAAGCTTTGAATGAACAAACTAAGATCAGGGCTTACAAATTGGTAAGTGTATGAGTTATTACAACACGTAGAGACTTTTGTAGCTGTCATAAGTGTGGTAAAGTGAGGCGAGATGTTAGCAACATGGTAGCATTGAGGCTTAGCAAAATTTACAAATTGAAGTGCAAGTGGTTTGGTCTGAAGAGCAGTAAAGATTAAGCCATGGCTGAATGGGCTCCGTTTGATTCAGTTTGTATTTAAAGTTCAAAGTTGCTGGATTAGCCTTTTCATGTGTAATAAAAACAGCCTGGTAAATAGGTTTTGACTTTTTGTTTTCCCTGGTGATATTCTGCACAGTAATTTGTGTAAGTTTTAATTTTAAGACATGTCTAGAATTTATGAGTATTTGGTTTCAAGGAATAAGGTAGCTCTTTGCTATTTGCTCAAAAGAGGTGTCACCTAAGAAAGACAGCAGATCTTTTTTTTGTAGTTTGGCACTTTAAAGAGTTGGAAGGAAAACATTTTGCTCAGCAAAGTGTTATAACATCCCACATTGTGTAAAGCATAACTGTATAAAATGTGATTTATATTTGACAATAAAGGGCCAAATCCTGAAGTCTTTACTCAGGCAAAACCTTCCATTATTAGATCCAAAGTACTGAATTGCATCTGGCATTTCTGAACTAACTGCTGTGGCATCAGCCATTTTTTGAAGAGAAAAGACATTGGTAACACTGGTCGTGTGTTTGTGATATGGTCTATTCTCTCCACAAACTTGAACAGTTAGTATTGCAATTAATCAGAGATACATGCAGCTGTGGAGAAAAATATTCCTGAGATTGTAAACTCATTTCCATCCTTCTGTGAGACTTTATATAAGACTAGATGCCACTCTTTGCTCAAAGTTCCCTCAACTATACCAATATTTACTGAGTGCCCCCAGAAGACAGGCATTCAGTACATTTATTCATTTAATACTTACTCTGTTTTCATTTTAAGTCTGTGGTTTGTATTTCTGTTCTGATGCTTGCTTCCACTCCCATGTGAATTCCCAGCATGAGCTATATTTAAGATGTTCTGTCAACCACAGAAGTCCACTGGAACATGGCATGGGGCCGGTCACATTTAAATGCCATTGTCTTAGTACACTCTACAATTTTGAAAAAACGTTTTAAATGTTATAACAGTCAACTGTCAAAGAGCATGTCTTCCCTGCAGTGCCCGGTATGATTCTGCTGAGTCCTGCCTCCATTTCCCTTACCCTTAAGGTACCCTTAAAAAGTCCACAGTCCAGATATTCAAACCGTTCTCCTTTCTGGGGTCCACTTTATTAAGTTCTGCACAAAGTGTTTCAAAAGAAAATTGAAAGATCAAATTGAAACTTCATCTCAATTTTCAGCGGGGCCAAACCCCTCTGTGGCATGGCCCACTTGCTCTGGCAATGCATGGGGGGGGGGCATGTGGGGTCATGTGCCCCTCCCAGATTTCTGCCAGGGTTTGCTGGCCCCGTTGAGTCACATGGTGCAGCCCGGCCCCCTCCCTGCACGGTAGCTGCTGGTGCCGGCAAGCTGCGTCCCACGGGGAGAGGCAGGAGCAACAGCTGGGTGCTGCAGGGAGAGGTTGCTGCTTTCTGGAAGGGGAGACTGAGGGTAAGGGGGTGGGTGTGACTCAAGCAGTTCCAGGGGTGGCCGAACTTTTAAATTGTGCCCCCCCCCCCCACTATCAGCAGGTATGGGTTGTCCCTGCTTCTACCTCTGCTCAAGTCCACAGACCACTCAGAGACCTTTATGCTGATAAAACACCCAGTGCAGTTTTACTTACAATATTGATTCCCACCATTCTTGTAACCATACAGACTTACTCCTACAGACTTAGGGAGCCTTCAGTTCTTCGAGATGTGTCCCCCTATGGGTGCTCCACTACCCATCCTCCTCCCCTCTGTTTTGGAGCCAAAAACATATGTGTTGCGGCAGAGAGGGAACTGGGGATGGTTGGACTGCACAACACTATATATATGTCCGGCACACAGCGCGATAGGGGGAGATGCGCATGTGCGGTCCGATCCCAGGTGCAGGGGGCGCTGCCACACTTACAAGTTGAGCACCCATAGGGACACACGTCTTGAAGAACCTCAGTTACTGCACAGGGTAAGTAACCTTCTCCTCCTGAGGCAAGCAGGGAAGATCAATTAATTAATTAATCAATCTCTCTGTCTGCTCCTCCCCTCCTACTTCTTTCTTGTGCCTTTTTGTATCCTCTGCCTAATGACTTAATTAGTCTTTCAGCTTTCCTCCACCTCCCCCCACCAATTAGGCACAGCTCTTCTTAACAATGTTTGTTCTGCAGTGTTTAATTGGAGCTGCAGTAACCAGAGTGCTGGCTCAGCTGTTATTGCCCAGCACTCTGTCACACACCACCCACCCCCTTACCTGACAGTAAGATTTTTCTTTCCCCATGCTCCATCTCACTTAGTGGAGGTGCCACCCTGCAGGAGTCTCTCCCTGTCCCTAGGCTGATCATCTGGTCATCCTTGTGGGGTCTGCTCATTCTCCATCCACAAAAATCACACTTTGTGAGGGGAGGAGACCCCCCCCCCAGCTCCATCTCAGCCTGCAAGTCTTCACACCATGGGCACCCTAGGGATACTCCCCTTATTCTCCCCATTTGTATCTGGCAAAGGATTGAGGTTACTCCCTTTATCCTCCTGTCCAGTTAGGAGCTCAGGTTCTCCCAACCCTCCAAACTGTGCCTGGGTTTCTTCTCCTTGGGGTTGTGTTGCAGGGGTTCCATCAACCTCTACTGAGGAGCTTGGGCTTCCTTAATTCCCATCCCCCCCACCTTCAATTGCCTGGGGAAGTCTCCTTTCCTCTTGACTTGGGTGCTGTTGACTAGGGGCTTATACAGTTTCTCCTATGGGTTCAGTTTTTTCTCTTATGAACATAGAATGTGTCCATGTGGATAGTTGCTCCCGAAATCATCCAGTGAGCCTTCGCCAGCTCCCTCTTGACAAGGGAGCAAGCTGAGGCTGTATCCACAAGGCCCCTCTGGAGTTTCCTCCTTATCCTAGCCCAGCCACAAAACTCAACAAAACCACAGTCCATATACAGGCAGTCCCTTTTTGTGTGTCACTGTCACCCACCCTGATAGCATGTAATGGGATGAGCCCCAGCCAGAACTCCTTGGGGTTCTTCCTTCTTGCTCTCTACACCCCTTCCTGCTGTGGGTTCTCCAGTCTTCCTCCCAAGCTCTAGACCCTTAACTGGTTGTCCTTCTTTCCCAGAAAAGTCTGCCTCTGTGTACTCCTCAGTCAATTTCACAGCTTCATCCGCTGTACCTGGTGGATGCTGTCTAACCCATGCTTATAGGTTCTTAGGGAGGCCTTGAAGGAACTGTTCTAGCACTACAGCATCCATTATTTCCCCCACTGTTCGGGTGTCTGGTTTTAACCAGCGGGTGGCCAGTCCATCAAGCCTTGGGTGAATGCCTGGGCCTGTAAACCCCCAGTCCACCTTGTGGATCAGAACTTTTGGCGGTACTTCTCAGTGGACAGACTCACCTGATCCAGGATGGCTGCCCTCATCACCTCATAATTCCTGGCCTGCTCCTCACTTATAGCCATATAGGCCGCTTGGGCTTCCTCTGCCAGATAGGGAGCCAGCCGTAGAGCCCCAGTGGCCCTATCCCAACCTGCACCCATAGCTATCCTCTCCAAAGTGCCCAGGAATGCATCAGGGTCATCTGCAGGGCCAATCTTATGTAGTCCTATGCCCTGTGTCCAGGTGCCATCCCCCACCATGGGACTCACCACCTTCTGTAGGAGCTGCTGCTGCACATTGGTTTGTTCCCTTATGAAATCTTGCAAGCTTTTCTGTTGCTCTGCCTGCCAGTTAAACAAAGCCTGCCTCTCTGTGTTGGTGGGATTGTTCAAATCTTTGCAGGGTCTTCTGCATTTCTTCTTACTGTTTTACCAGCCATTGCAGGGTCTCCTCCATCGTCCAGGCCACCAAACCCTTGTGCTGGCTAAGATCCCAAACAAGCCCCCACATGTGGCAGGCTCACTCGCTCCTGCCTCTGCTCAAGTCCACAAACCTCTGAGAAACCTTCATACTGATAAAACACCTGGAGCAGTTTATTTACAATGTTGATTCCCACCACCCTTGTACAACATTCCACCTTAGTCCCACAGACTTTGGGAGCCTTCAGCCCCAGAGGCAAGCAGGGAAGATCAATCTCTCTCTCCCTCTCTCTACTTCTTTTTTTTTTTTTGCCTAATGGCTTAATTAGCCTTCCAGCTCTCCTCCACTCCCCAATTAGGGAGGTACAGCTCTTCTTAACAAGGTCTGTTCTGCAGTGTTTAATTGAAGCTCAGTGACCAGAAAGCTGGCTCATCTGTTATTGCCCAGCATTCTCCCCCACCCTCCTCCCTGAGGGTCTATCCTTTCTTTAAAAAATTGTTTATTTCATCCCAATCCCAAACTGGGCACAGCTCTTCCTCCCTGCTCTCTTGGCACTTCTTCCCTGGAATTTGGCCTTCTCCACAGGCTTCCTTTCTGATGCTTATTAACTCTTGGCCCTGAAGGAACCTTCTTATTCCCTGCAGTGTCTGCAGGTATCTGCCTAGCCCACCTACAGCTGTCTTCCCCTTTATAAGTTCCCGCTGCCTTTCCTTGAGCCCAGTTGTGCACCAGGTAACCTAGTCCAAGTGCCCTTGGACTCTGCTCCCTTTATTGAAGGAACCAATTAAATGTGGCAACAATGTATTCCAAGTTTTGCATACCAGTGAAATATACTTTTAAAAAAGATGTTAACAATCTCTGACCACTCCTGGCTCAATCCATGCTCCAGCAAACTTCTATAGTAACTGTGACATGAGCAGCATAATACTTTCCGGGGCTTCATAACAGAGCAGAGCTGTTGGACCTACTTTAAGAATGAAAACAAAGTCAGTTCCGAGGTGAAAAGCTTTAGCCTAGGCCTCTACTTCTGAGGGTGTAAAATTCCTTGTTGACATTACTGTGCCTGTGTAAATATGTACGTGCACTCTTGAACAGTGTTTACACTTGCATGCACACAAATGAATGAGTAAATGCTGATGCAAATTCTAGCACTTGGGTCCTATCTAGTGTGCATATGTAACTGACAGGATAGTCTGGCTCCTTTTAAGAGTACCAATGTAGGAGTTTTTAAAGTGTGTTTATACCTGTGAACAGTGATGAGCTGCCAAAAAATTAACAACCGGTTCCCTCCTTCTCACCCCAGGAGGGGGTCGTGGCCCCTCCTCTGCCCCCCAGGACTCCTGCCCCATTCAACCCCCCACGTTCCTTGACGCCCCCCCCCGGGACCCCTGCCCCATCCACCTCCCTTCCCTGTCCCCTGACTGCCCCCTGCTGCCCCATCTAACCCCTCCTCTCATTCCTGATGGCCCCCCAGGACCCCTGCCCCATCCAACCACCCCTTCTCCCTGTCCCCTGACCACCCCCAGAACTCCTGCCCCTGACTGCCCCCTGCCGCCCCATCCAATCCCTCCTCTGATTCCTGATGGCCCCCCGGGACCCCTGCCCCATCCAACTACCCCTTCTCTCTGTCCCCTGACTGCCCCTGGAACCCCTGCCCCTGACTGCCCCCCACCGCCCCATCCAATCCCTGCTCCTTCCTGACTGCCCCCCCAGGACCCTTGCCCCCATTCAATCCCCCTGTTCCCTGCCCTCTGACCCCCCGATCCCTATCCACCCCCCCCGAACTCTCCTGCCCTCTTCCAACACACACCCCCCCCCGCTCCCTTACCGCGCTGGAGGCCGAACCGGGGGCGCTGGGCCGGGCTGGGTCCGGGCCGAAGCCACTCGGCCGGAGTCAGGGTGCTCGGCCAGGGCCGGGCTGAAGCTGTTTGGCCGGGGCCGGGGCGCTCGGCCGGAGCCGGGGCCGGAGCTGCAGCCAGGGCGCTCAGCCGGAGCCGGAGCCGCTCGGCCGGGGCAGGACTGGGCTGGGCCGCGCCTCCCTGGAGCCCTCCTCGCACCCCCCCACCCCAGCTTACCTTGCGAAGCCGCCGCTTGTTTCTGAACCCTCCCAGGCTTCCCGCGCAAACATCTGATTCGCGGGAAGCAGGGGAGGGGGAGGAGAAGGGGGGCAGAACGTTCAGGGGAGGAGCCGAGGAAGCAGAGGTGAGCTGGGGCTGGGAGCTGGAGCTTTACCAGTTGTTAAATTTAAAAGCCCTTTTAGAACCAGTTGTCCCACGCGGGACAACCGGTTCTAAAAGGGCTTCTAAATTTAACAACCGGTTCCTCCAGCTCACCACTGCCTGTGAATCTATGTTTGCACCTGCTCACTTGGAGGTTACTAAGAGGCCTGGCTGAAAAATTTGGCCTTTAATATGTAATGTGCTGACTCTCTTTCTTAGCATGGCTGTTAGAAGTTTCCAACATATATTGCAATAGAGGAGTAAGTTTTGTCAAAAGTTTTACAAATGACCTTTAATTATTAGTAGCAATCATGTTTACGCATTCTGCTGATCGTTAAACCAGTTGTAGAGTAAGATAAGTGTTAATTTATAATTCCTTTCCTACTTCACTGTGAAATACAATTTCTAGTTCATACTGCAGGTGGCATTGCGTAAAAGGAGGCAGGTTTTTTACCTGTGTGCAGTGAACAAGTTGTCACTAACTTGCCAACTTGGAAAATGAAATGTATAGAGCCTTGGCAAACCAAGTTGAGTTCAGCCTGAATAACATTGCTACTGTAGCAACATATGTCATTACAAGAGCTTCAGAAATGGACTTCCATGACCCTTAAACTTGTTAGAATGTCAGATCACTTGTGTTCTCTGAGGGAGAGGTAACATTTTCATGGATAATTCAGTCTTCCTCATTTGCCAGTTCAGAGATGTCTGGTTGCAATCTCTAGTTATCATTCTAATTTAAGCTTCTTGCTGGGAACTTTAAACATATTTATTCCCAATTAAAAATAATTATACAGCTTTACAGAGAGCTTAAACTAACTGTGTCTTTTGTTTCCTTCCTTGAAGAGCATATGGGTTAGTACCTATGTATTTACAGTATGCTTTGCTGCTAACGTGGGACTATTGTATGGAGTTGTCTGCACTATAGTTATAGTGATTTTCCGCTTCCAAAGGTGAGACATCATTTGTTCTTGAAATGTTCTAGAAATAAATCATTGTGACATATATTGCTCCACTCTCAGTATAGATGTACAATACACTGGGTTAAATAATGAAATCTCATTTTTTGTAACTAACTGATTTTTAGTGTCCTTATATCTACAATGATTATTTTTATAATGCCCTAACTCAGGGGTAGGCAACCTTTCAGAAGCGGTGTGCCAAGTCTTCATTTATTCTCTTTAAGGTTTCGCATACCGGTAATACATGTTAACGTTTTTTAGAGGGTCTCTCTCTCTAAGTCTATATTATATAACTAAACTATTGTTGTATGTAAAGTAAACAAGGTTTTCAAAATGTTTAAGAAGCTTCATTTAAAAATAAATTAAAATGCTGATCTTACGCCGCCAGCCTGCTTAGCCCGCTTCCAGCCTGGGGTTCTGTTCACCTAGGCGTGCAGTGGGCTGAGCAGGGCGACTCGAGGTCAGGGCAGAGGGCTGGGGTGTGTGTGGAGGTGCAGGGCAGAAGGCTGGGTATTGGGGGGGACTCGAGGTCAGGGCAGAGGGCTGGGGTGTGTGTGGAGGTGCAGGGCAGACGGCTGGGTGTGGGGGGGGTTCAGGGCAGACGGCTGGGGGTGTGTGGAGGTGCAGGGCAGAAGGCTGGGTGTTGGGGGGAGGTCAGGGCAGAGGGCTGGGGTGTGGGGGTGCAGGGCAGAAGGCTGGGGGTGTGGGGGGGTGCAGGGCAGAAGGCTGGGTGTGGGGGGGGGCAACTCAAGGTCAGGGCAGAGGGCTGGGGGTGTGTGGAGGTGCAGGACAGAAGGCTGGGTGTGAGGGGGTTCAGGGCAGAGGACTGGGGGTGTGTGGAGGTGCAGGGCAAAAGGCTGGGTGTGGGGGGGTTCAGGGCAGAGGTCTGGGGGTGTGTGGGGGTGCAGGGCAGAAGGCTGGGTGTTGGGGGGCTCGAGGTCAGGGCAGAGGGCTGGGGGGGTGCAGGGTAGAAGGCTGGGGGTATGGGGGTGCAGGGCAGAAGGCTGGGTGTGTGGGGGGTGCAGGGCAGAAGGCTGGGTGGGTGTTGGGGGGAGGTCAGGGCAGAGGGCTGGGGGGGTGGGGTGCAGGGCCCTGGGGTGCTCGGCTCGTGGGGGTGCTCCCAGCACCCTGCCCTGAGCGGCTCACGGCAGGGGGCTGGGAGGGATATGCCCTGTTCCACCCCCTTCCCCCAGGCCCGTCCCTACCTCTCTCTGCCTGCTCTACGGAGCTGTGTGCAGCCTGCCGCTCTTCCCCCTCCCCCTCGCAAGGGCCATCCCGGCAGGGAGAGGGAGGAGGAGGAGGGGCAGAGGGGCCGGAATGCACCAAGCTGTGGGAAAAAGCGGGGGAGGAGGGAAACTTGGCTGCCGCAGGACCAAGCTTCTGCCTCCTGCCCCCGCAGGGGAGAGCGGTGGGCGGGGGGGGGGGCTGAGTGGGGCGGGGGGCCGGGACCCCCCCCCCCACCGCTCTCCCCTGCGGGGACAGGAGGCAGAAGCTTGGTCCTGCTGCAGCCAAGCTTCCCTCCTCCCCTGCTTCTTCCCCCAGCGTGGCGCTTTCTGGCCCCTCCTCCTTCTCCTCTCACCGGCAGGCAGCGTGCCATTCAGAATCGGCTCCCGTGCCGTGTTTGGCATGCGTGCCGTAGGTTGCGGACCCCTGCCCTAACTACTAAGTGCAATAATGGCTTTGAAATGCACTGCGTGGCGTGTCTTAATGCTCTTATAAAAAGGAATTTACACTTACAAATAAAAAGAAAACCAGTCAGACCGGTGCATTTACTGGACATTAAAGAATTCTAAAACAGTTTCATAAAGTGAAATTATTTTATGATTTTTTAAAATAATTACAGATCTCTAGGACACATAAATCAAAGCTAGGGTAAGATCAATAATAAGGTCAATACAAATTTCCTTCCATTAGAGCCTTTTTTTTGCTCATTGAAAAGTGCAGGATGTCTGGCAAGCCTTAGTTACTGAGTGTCATTATAAACCTCTAGATACTGTACTGAAGGAGCCGCCAGCTGACATTCTACACATTTTAAAATGTTGTAATAAAAACCAATAGGAAAACCATTCCAGTGTTTAAAGAAAAACACCCACACACTATAAATTCTGTGTACAAGTTCCAAAAAACAAACAATGAAAAAAACTACAAATAGCATATATTAATATGCATTATTTTCACAGTACAACTAAATAACTATGCTTAGGTTTTGAATAAAGGAAAATATTCTTTGAGGTTAGTGATCCTCCCAGTGCTGGTAAACCAATGATCTTGTAAGTTACCTACCCCATGTGACTGGTTGCTCATGGTTTCCATATGTTGAGACAACTATTGAAATATTTGTATTTTGTCACACAAAGATGTCTCAGTTTTGCAGATAGCAAGTGAATGCCATTTATAACCCACATCTCTGTAGTAACTTTAATTTTCCAGGCCAATATTTTTTTCTCTTCCTCGTTCATATTTTGCAGGTAAATGTAGGCTAACTAAATCCAGTGATGAGTAGTAAGCCATCACTTTTTCTTTTCAAGAATGTGGACATACATTACACAACCCGTCGAGGGCTATGCCTACAATGTGAGTTAGGGATGTGACTCCTCTATATGTGTACACATCCTTGCACTAGCTCTTAGTGAGCTAGCATGAGTTAGGGATGTAAAATAGTAAACAGTTAACCAGGGCCGGCTTTAGGCCAATTCAACCAATTCCCCTGAATCGGGCCCCGCGCCTAAGAGGTCCCCGTGCCCAAGAGGTCCCCGTGCCCAAGCCCTGGTACAGCGTACCGGCAAGAGCCGGTGCGCCGTACCGGGGTGGCCCGGCTTCCCCAGGGGGCAATTCCCAGGCCCTTTAAATTGCCACCAGAGCCCCACTGCTGGAGCCCTGGGGTAGGGCTGCGGGGCTCTGGGGGCTATTTAAAAAGTCCAGGGCTCCCGCTGCCTCTACCGCCCCGGCCCTTTAAATAGCCGCCGGAGTCCCACCGCTTCCCCAGGGCTCCCGCGGCTATTTAAGGGCCAGGGCGGTAGAAGCAGGGGAGCCCCGGGCCCTTTAAATAGCCCCCGAGAGCCCTGGGATAGCGGGGGGTTCGGGGGCTATTTAAAGGCTGTGGCTCCAGCTGCCTCTGCTGCATCCCCTGCCCGCATCAGCCCTGGGCTGCACCGGCCGACCCCAGGAGCATCCCCGGGCCGTGCCAGCCAGCCGACCCCAGGAGCAGCCCCAGGCCGTGCCAGCCAGCCGACCCCAGGAGCATCCCCGGGCCGTGCCAGCCGGCCACCCCAGCAGCAGCCCCAGCCCTGTGCCCACTGGCTGGAGCAGCCCCAGCCCCTCTCCCTTTAATTGGTTAACCGGTTAAACGATATAATTTTAATTGTTTTAACAGTTTACTTTTAAAACAATATTTACATCCCTAGCATGACTATAAATAACAGTATACCTACAGTTGCGTGGGGAGCAGCAGCAGAGGCACAGCTGAGCCGTACCAAGTACAAATTTGTCTGTAACTCAGTGAGAACTAGTGTGAGTATGTGTACAGGAGCCTGGGAAGCAAACCCTTAGCTCATAGTGTAGGCATCGCTTACACGTTTAGGTCAGGGGGTGTCTCTTACTCTGTGTTTGTATAGCACCTAGCACAACATAGTCCAAGTTCTGATTGAGGTCTTTGGGTGGAACAATGATACAAATAATAAATACAGTCACGGGCACGAACTTTGTGATTTGGCAGGGCATGCTCCACCCCTGCTCCGTCCCAGGCCCCGCCCCGACTCCATCCCTTCCATCAAAGCCACACTCCCAGCCCGCCTCTTCCCCCTGCCCTGAGGGACAACTGGTGCCTCCCATACTGGCGGGGGCACAATCTAAAGGGGAGGTCAGGTCACATGTCCCCCCGAGGCCACCACGCTCTCCCACCCCACATTACCTGCAGGGGGAACACTCTGTCCTCCCATTGCACCTGACCTCCCAGGCGGGGAGCAGGAGGGAGCCGCTTCTAATGCTGGCCCCTCTCGGTCGCTGCTCTGCAGCCCGGCAGCTGCCTGGGAGAGCCTGGTTGGGGAGACAGCTGCTCCCTGCCCGGCCTCAGCTGCCGGGGACCACAGCTGAGTGAGCCAGAAACGTGCTGCGGGGAGGGAGTCTGTGGCTCGCTCACCCCCAGGCACTTGAAGCCGGGCGGCGGTGTGTGGAAGCCGCCTCCTCAGCCAGGCCCTCTCAGGCAGCTGCCAGCCCGCCACGCTGCATAGCAGTGTCTGAACAGCTGATCCGCAAGAGGCGGGAGGCACTGTGGGGGAGGGGACGTGCTGATTGGCGGGGCCCGCTGCTGGCAGGAGGCGCTGGGGGGCGAGGGGGAGAGAGGAGGGCCCCACCAGTGGATGCTAAGCACCCACAGTGTTTTTCTGTGGTTGCTCCCACCCCAGAGCACCCATGGAGTCAGTGCCTATTAATATAGTTTCAGAGGCATAACAGGAGTAACATTTACATAAGTGAAGATTAATATTACTTTACAAAAAAGTCCCATTTTTCATACTTTAAATTGAAAAATAAAGCTACAGAAATTTTGAAGTTATATTGGGTTATAACAACTTTTCAGAATTTAAAGAGGCTACAGAACCAACCTAAACCTACCTAGCTGTCTAGCATTTGTACACTTGAAGGATATTTTCCCCAGTAACTGCCTGTCCTGATTTTTATAGAATGATTACAATATGAAATATACTTTAAACATGCAAAAATATATATATAGCAATTCTGTTGTTAGAACACTGCAGCCCTCTGTTATATTTTAGACCTGTATCTCTACCTATCCATATTCAAGATTACTGTACTGATGATCTGCTTCACAACTTTTCTCCATGTATTGATTACAGAGCAAAGACACTGAGTTTGAAAAATATGAAAGAAGTGGAATGTAAATTCAAAACAGAAGCTGATCATGTAAGTGTACTCTTCCTCTATTCTTCTATCCCTTATTAATCTATAGCTTTTTATCTCCCATAGTTTGTTACAAAGGTTATAAGAGTAAGTGCGCTCAAAAAATTACAATTACATGGTCATTTCTAGAACTAGTGGAAATATATGCCATGGAAATCTTGTGTTTTGGGTCTCTTTATGGTTTCAATTATGTATGCAGAATATTAAGTTTATGTAAAAAATTAAGGGTTCTAGTCAATGGTTATCTGTGAATTTCAATTTATGGAAGTTCCTCTTCTGTTGGAGTTTGCCTCTCATGGGAAAAGCTGCCTGAGTCCCACAGGTTTTGGGGGATCTATTAGTAACCAGTGGTTTCCAAACAGTTACTACTTGTCTCTTTCCTTCTGTTTGATTTCCTTATACCTCTGCAACCCTTTGACATTCTGTATGTGCATGAGCCCCTTCCCAGCCATGATTCAGTCCCATCTGCTCATCCAGAACCTGATTTTTTCACAGTGCACCCACATGTGGTGGGGAAAGGGAGGAGGGTTGCATGGAGCTGGCACAGACCCCTTTAAACACCTCTCAGCCAAGATCACCTTGGTCAGGGTCCACTTGAGAAGTAGATGGAATGATCCTACCTCAAGAAACTGTTTTCTGAACTTACATTCTCACTTGTCTTTTATCCTCCCAATCACAGATTAAATTTTTTTTGCCTTTTTTCCATTATAGTTATGATTACTTTGTATTACAATAGTGCCTGTGGGCTCCAGGTGAGATCAGGGCTCCATTGTGCCAGGCACTTTACACATAGATAATCAAAAACACCCTGCTCAAATAGACAGACCAAAAGTTAGAGGGGAAACAAAGGTGCAGTCAGGGGTGCTGTAACAATTTTTATAGTGTCAGTGCTTAGAGCCATTGAACCAAACTGTAAACCCTGTATATAATGGAAACTACTTCAAGCCAGAGGATGCGCTAGCAGCTGCCCCCGCTTCTCCAGTTTGAGCACCTATGGGTGCAGTGACTTGCCCAAAATCAAACAGCACGTCAGTGGCTGTGCTAGAAACAGAACCCAGCTCTCCTGATTTCTAGTCCAATGCCCTATCCTAGTAAAGCATTCTGCCTCTCAGTGTGGCATTTTCTGCTGTGTCCACATGACTTTTCAAATATCCATCCATCCAGTCTTCTTAATAGTTGTTAGCAACATGCCTGCCAGTTATTACCTCATTAGTGAAACTCTCCAATCCAAATTATTCATTTTTTGATATCTGAATTACATCTTGAATCTGGGTTATCTTGGACTCAAAAGTTGAGTTTGCCCAAGAGGATTTACTGTTTGGCACGCTGAAACATTTTGAGTGACAACGCTGAAAACAGTGGTAAGCAAGAGAGGGGAGGATTCTAAAATGCTAATTAAAAACAATGTTGTGACACCAGTCCCAGTTGTTGATTATTAGATCAAATTTCAGTATTAAGAAAAAAAAGTTAAAGGAACTTTGTTAGAGTTACATGACCCAAAATTTGATCTATATTTCTTTCTCTTAAAAGGAATTTTTAAAAATATTTTTCATCTCTTTTCTCCAAGTTTCTGTTTTAGCTCTCTTTTTTCCTAAATCACCAAGAAAGATCAATGCCTGAGAACATACAATAACAAACTAGCCTACGCACTGTGGAGGGAATAAAGTTTTAGTAAGGAAGCAGGTTTCTCAAGAGTTTATTACAGATAACAAAGAGGAAAAACATTTTCAAGATTAAGAAAACTACCTTGGCGCACATGCCTTTTAACTTAATTTAGAACTGCTGGTTGCAGTTGTTTACAGTGAGTTTTTAAATGTGTGAATGCTGGAGTTGTTGAGGCTCCCCTTGAAAATGACAGTTTAGAGATGAACAGGATACCTAAACATGAAAATATGCAAATTTAATCATCTGTCATACTATCAAGGTGCTGTGAATTTATAAGGGTTATTCCATCAATAAGCGAACAGAAACTTCAATATGGAAAATATTGAGAGAATGCTTCCTAAAAAACATATGTGAAACATGTCACATCACAGACACTATTAAGATCAAACTCTTGCCAAAATGTTTGTGGTGCTGAGTAATGCCCGCAGCAGCTGTGGATGGATAGGAAACTAGTGAATAGGCTGCTTCAAACAGTTTTCTTTCCTCCTTGGGAAGGATACATTGTAAAGGAGCTCAGTTTTTCTCAGAATGATAGAGATCAGATTTTGAAATGCATCCAGAATGTAGCTAGAACTAAACCAGATCTGAATTTGTCACAGTTCCCCTCAACCATATCCTGAGGAAAGTTTGATTTTGATAGGGTCTCCTGGTTGGTATTCTTGGACTGGGAGGGTTTGGGGCTGTAATGAAATGCTAAAATGTATTATACTGTTCAGCCACTGGGTGGTGCTGTGTGTAACATACCTTATTTAAGCTAACCTCAGCCATTCTTCATCATGTTCCTATTACGTCTCTGGCGTTTAGCACAGGCGCCAGTGAGTGCTCGCCCCCGACTCCGCCCCCTCCCTGCCCTTATTGGACCCCTCCCCAAATCCTCGTCCTGGCCCTGCCTCTTCCACGAGCTCGTCACATTCCTCCTCCTCCCCCTCCCTCCCACCGCTTGCTGCATGAAACAGCTGTTTCGTGGCGCAAGCGCTGGAAGCAGAAAAGAACTGGATTAGGTGCTGTTGAGATACCACCATATATTGATAAGGTCAATTCAGTTTAACACAATAGCTCAATATGTTTCTGGGAGAAATCTGGTAGTAGCAGACACTCTGTCATGCAGCCCAGTATTGTACTCAATTACTCATGAGCTCAAAAATGATGTAAAGGATGTGGATGCTGTGGACTCATACAGACCAGTGTCAGAAAAGTACACCTGCTACAATAAGTGACCTTGACTGACACACAACTTCAAGAAGTTCTAAATTACATCAGAGCTGGCTGGTCCAAGTGTTTAAGGGACACTAAGGAGATGAAGTGAGTGAGATAATATCTTTTCATTGGACCAATTTCTGTTGGTGAGAGAGACAAGCTTTTGAGCTTACACAGAGCTCTTCTTCAGGTCAGGGACATTAAGGAAGTGTCAAGAGACTACTTTGTAGTACGTGGACAATTAAATGGTCTCGTGATTAAAAGTGACTGAATTGTAATTCCAAATGAAATGAGAAGAGAAATCCTAACCCTCATCCATGAAGGACATCAAGGATTAACTAAATTCCATGCTGGACCAATCAGTTAGTGTGATGGCTGGGCATCAGCAAGGACATAAAGAATAAGGTATTTGCATGTGAACACTGCAGAACTAACAGACCAACACAACACAAAGAACCTTTAAATACAACACCTCTACCAGACAGACCTTGGTAGAGATTAGCTGCAGATTTATGTGAATTCAGAAGACATCCTTACTTGGTCATAGTGGATTATCTTTCCAGGTATATAGAAGTAATGTACTTGAAAGACATGGCATGTTGAAGTGTTATTGAAAAACTGAAGTGCACTTTTGCTCATTTTGTTATTACTGAACAGTTAGTGATGGAAAACAGTCCACAATTCACTGCAGCAGGATTTAAGTCGTTCCAAATGAAATATGATTTTGATTATATTACTAGCAACCCACATTACCCACAAGTGAATGGAGAGGCTTAGAGAGTGTACAGACATCCAAGAAAATCCTATGGCAGAAAGATCCATTCCTTGCTCTTTTGAGCTACAGATCAACACCAGTAGCAGCTACTGGGTATGGTCCAGCACAACTCCTGATAGGAAGATAACTCAGAATTACTGTTCTGATTTTGGAAAAGAGCCTATCTCCAAAGTGGCCAGACATGAAGAGAGTAGCCAGATAGGATAAAAAGGTCAAAGAACTTATGAATACTTTTACAACAGGCCTCACTCAGTTTGAGAACTGCTGGGTCCAGAATCTGGTGACTGTTTGTGTCAAATTGGATGGAGAAAAAGGATAGACAACGCCAACTGTAGTAAAGAGAAAGAATTCATCACCAATATCATATGCTATTGAGACCAACAGACTTGGAGAGTTCAATAGAAACCTTCAGCATCTATGTGTGTCCCTCAAAAAGAACTATCAACAGAGCAAACTCTATAGATGGTGGATGTGGAACAAGAAGAAGACAACTCAAAGATTCCATACCAACAGCAGCCAGTCCATGCAACTAATGGACAGCCGGATGATCAAGCTGTGATGTGTTTGGGTCGTGTAACTAAATAACCAGTATGATTTAGAGACTAGCAGGCTGATCCATACTGAACTTCAAAGACAGCATGATAATGTAAATTTGATAAATGGTAGGAATGTAGAACTTAAAGGGACAGACATAGTGGAATACTAAACTGTACTATACTGTTCAGCCTCTAGGTGGAGCTGTGTATAACATACCTTCTTCTTCAAGTATAGAACCCTATGGGTGCCCCCAACATATGATATCCATACACTCATGTGCTCTCAAACAGAGACTGCAAAGTAGTATTCGCAGGCCTGCTCCTGCACAAAGCAGTGCCTTGAACAAGGGAATATAGGAAGGCACGAGCCCACCACCACTCTGTTCTCAACTGCCTGTAGCATGAGATGGAGAGTTCTACTGTCTGCTGTATTCAGCTTGTCACCTTAACTTGTGAATTGTTGTTTTACTTATTTGTTTTAGTAGTTTTGTTCTTTTAATTAATTTCATTATACCTTTATTTCACTTTATTTTGTGTTGGTCAAGGGGAGGCTCCTTCCTCCCCTCCTCTTCTCCGATTTTTTGTGTTGGAGCATAATTGTTGTGCCCAAGATCTCAGGGTTTAAGACCCATAAGACTTGCCACAGGTCTTTTCCCTGTAAGTGTTTGGGGGGCTCCCACAACCCCTGCCAAATGCAAGGTCTATCTGGGTTTGAAGGGCAGATCCAAGAAGGACAGAGGATAGACTAAGCTTATACTAATGGAGCGTGCCTTAGCTCCTGGAGGCCCTCTTCCCCTCGTACATTGACATCTATGTCAAAGACAGCCCAGGTCACTGTAGCTGCTTCATCTGCAGCTCTGGACAATAAGACATCAGAAAAAAGGAAATATACCTCTCCCAACTGGGAAATAAAGAACAGGGGCAGATCATCGCAAAGGACCCACTCTTGGAAGAGCTCTTGTCCCTCTAAGAGTACAGTAGAGACTTTGACTGAGTTCGGTACTGAGGTGTTGGTACCGAGGAAGACGCTTCACTTGGATGTGCCTACCACAAGAGCAACTAGTGCAGCGGCACCATCTACTCCCTTGCAGCATAGTGAGACACGCAGGGCTACCATTCATGCCAGTATTGATATTTTACAGTACCTCTGAAAGGGACAGGACATTATAATAATCTTGTACTGCAGCAGCCTCTATCTCACCACCTGATACTGACTCTAACTTTGGGTGAAGACATCAGAGCTCTCAACATCTTTCCAGGTTTCTTTTTTCAGAGGATCTCATTGCTGATGAACCTGAATCACCAATTATGGGGGGATCTGCCAGCACCATCTCCATGGTACCGCTACAAAAGCAGCATGTTGGGACTGGTTTAAACGTCCAGCCTTCAGTACCAATAAGAACATTGGAGCTCCGCCTCCCCCGTCCCCCTTTAGTTCAGGGAAAGACTGCTCAGACTCAGATTTCTGTACATGGATTCCAAGACCATAGTACCCTACCCCCTTGAGCCCTTTGCATGAAGATAAGCCTGGGGAACCTACCAGATATCATAGGCCCAGAGATTATGATTATCATTGGGGTCCTTTCCGTTATCCCCTTCAGTTACTGGACCCGTGGGGCCACTATGACAACCAGCGTCATCAGATATCTAAGAGAAAGCACCAGTACCCACGAGTACTGTACCAGCCACCGGCTTCTACAAATCATCCTATAGTATAGCACACGTCAGCACTGTGCAGCTTAGTACCCAACACTTCTCCAGTACTGGAAGATATAAAAGAGGAACCGGAGTCTCTGACAGAGGAGATCTCACCTTCTGGAAGGTCCTCTTCATTTCCAGATGAGGTGGTAATACCACCACTGCCCTCCTATGCAAAAGATTTCAAGACCTTCCAAGAGAGCATTCTGGTTCCAGTCCTCAGGACTTCCAAGAGAAGGTCATAACATGGTGGAACACCTCCTATTTGAATGACCTAAGGTTTTTAGCAAGCATAGACTCCTCTGTCCACACAGTCAAGGATTCTAGGGCAATGCTGCGATTACTGGGAATTTAGGTGCCTGCAATGAGAAGACAGTTTAGTAGATCCAAAACCGCTCAAATATCGAGACCATTCTGCTACCATCAGTACACTTTTCCTAAGACTCAGAACCCCTTCAGGAGACGGGCCAGACCTCAGAAATGGAGCCTTCCCACCTCTACTTCTACCCAATTATCCCCTCCCTTGGTCAAGAGCATCAAGTATTACACTCCACTAGATCACAGTTTGCAACTACTCCCCTCCCTCTGGAAACCAACTATATTACTACCTAACTGCCTGGGAATACTTCCACACTATTCCCCCTTTCCACCCTCACCCTACTCTGTCCCTCTTCAGGGACTCCTCTCAATGGGAACTCTTAAAACAAGACATCCACTCTCTTCTTGTGGGAGCTATAGAACTGGTCCCCACAGAGTTTGTCAGAAGAGGATTCTATTCCAATTACTTCCTGGTTCCCCAGAAAGGAGAAGGGTGGAGACCAATCCTTGATCTCAGGAACCTGAACAACTGTGTCCTAGCACAACACTTCAGAATGGTGACACTAGCCATCATAATTCCATTCTTAGATTCAGGAGACTGGTTCACTGCCCTCGATCTGCAGGACGCCTCTTCCATGTAGTCATCCACCTGTCACACAAGCATTTCCTAAGATTTGTGGTGGGGCAGATCACTATCTATATCAAGTTCTTCCTTTTGGACTCTCCATGTCCCCAAGGGTGTTCACAAAGATTCTCTCAGCAGCCCGTCTACGTCAGTAGGGAATATAGATTTTCCCATATCTGGTGACCGGCTTCTCAGGAGCCCATGTCATGGATCCACAAGATTAGTGCTACACCCCCAGCTTTGGAGCAGTCTGTTGGAGGAACCCCTTCAGTGCGCCAGACCTCAAGTGATCTCATTCTTTCTCCAGGGTAAGCCACATGGCCTCACTGCTTCCTGAGTCTGAACTTCTGGGGCTTCAGCACTCCTGCTTAATATTGTGAACTCTGTTCAGTGAGTCCAACAGAGATAGATTCCTGGTAGAGATGTGTACACTCTTCAGGGATTAATGCAGCTCACCAAGCATTTGCAGTGACACAAACAGCATTGTCAAAATGGTATGGTTTAATAGTCAGCTGGAACATATCATAGGAAGTCTTTAGGTTAGCAAATTAATACTAAAGCATAGACCATTTTGGTTAGCCCAGAGCCCAGCCAAACTGTAGTGAACCCCATTGTTCAAGCTCTGTCTGTCTCTCAGTCTGACCTTCTTGGTCAGATCCCAGGTGAGAGTCCCCGACTCCTTCCAGCAGCCAACTCTAATCTCCCATCCAAGACCTTCCCAGTCCTTTGTTTCCAAGCTGGGAAATACAGCTCAGTTTTCCTGCCGTGGGGTAGGGAAACCTCTCTCCCTGTGATTTGTTGGTTGCTAGGTGTCAGTGTCCTCGTGTTTGGGTGTTCTGTTTTCTTCTCGGATTCTCCATTGATATGGGGTCAACCCCGGCTAGTACTTTTTAATGGCCCATCCCAGCTCAGACAGCTAACTGACATTCATACCTATCTCTCTTAGCCTGCCCTGAGAACAAACAGTCATTTTCTACCCACTGGGTAACAATGCAACATATAGGGGAAATTGAGGCACTCACAAGTGTCATAAAAATATTACATAAAATTTCCACTTTGTCACAGCCTGTCACCCCAAGAGGCCCAGGAGGCAACATCATCAGCATTAATGTTATTCCAGTTTCTGGGCCTCCTTATCAACCTCAAAGAAACCCCATACCATCTCCAGTTCAGAGAATAGGCTTTATAGGAACTGCTCTAGACTCCACAACAGCAAGAACCTGCCTACCCTAGGAGAGATTCTTCACCCTACCCACCCTAATCTCAACATTACAGTGCAGACTGCAAACAACAGTGAGGACTTGCCTATTATTTTGGGCCACATTTCGGCCTCTATGTGTGTGACTCTCCATGTGAAGATGCCCCTCAGATGCCTCCAGACATGAGTAAAAACAGCATATACTCCAAACAAACAGCCTATCCAAACATCACTGTGCAGTATGATATACTTGCCAACACTTTTTTTGTGCCATACAAGGTCTCTTAGTCAAAATAATGCTAGACAACAAGACAGCAATGTATTATATCAACTGACAAGGCAGAGCAAGTCCCCAGGCCTTATGTGCAGAGCTGCTAAAGCTGTGGAACTGGTGCATCGCTCATCAGATAGAAATGTCAGCAATCTATCTACCAGGCTTCCAGAGTACAACTGCAGACTCCCTGAGCAGACACTTTTGGCAGGATCACAAATGGAATCTCAAGGACTCTGTCTTCTACAGCATCTGCCAGACCTAGAGTATACTGGGGTAGACCTCTTTGACACACTGAACAATGCAAAATGTCACCTGTTCTGCTCTAAGGGAGGTCACAGTCATGGTTCTCTAGGGGGATGCCCTGGTAACACCATGGCCCACTACCCTTCTTTATGCCTACCCACCTATACCATTAATCCTCAAGAGCCTTCTCAAGCTGCATCGAGAAGGAGCGAGAGTTATTATCATAGCACCTGCTTGGCTGAGGCAAGTGTGGTACTCAAACTTCATCCACTACTCAGAGGTAACACCCCTCAGAATTCCTATCACAAAGGATTTGTTGATACAGAGTTCAGGGTCCCTTGTTCATCCCAACTCCTCCTCCCTGAATCTGAGAGCATGGCTCGTCAGTAGCTCTCAAGCATGGAATTGACCTTTTCCCCCATCCAGTAGAAAGCCCAGTACTCCCAAGACTTACCTACAAAAGTGGAAGCGCTGGTGGTCCTTCCCACCTTGAAACCTATAGGGAACCATCCTCCATCTCTCCTTCAGAATTTCTTTTCTAATTGCCAACACCTCAGCGAAGTGAATGAGGGAGCTGGGGTGCTTATGGTGGACCTACCATACACCACCTTATACAAAAACAAGGTTATATTACCTCTCCATCCTCATTTTCTCCCAAAGGTCTCCTCAGAACATAACATTAACCAGGAAATTCACCTACCAGTTTTCTACCCAAAACCTCATGCCTCCAGAGAAGAATCAAGCCTTCATTCTTTGGATGTCAGGAAGGCCCCTTCCTTGTTTCTGGACAGGACTAAACTATTCCATGCCTCTCTTAGACTGTTTTTGTTGATTGTGGATAGGATGAACAGCCAACCCATTTCCACACAAAGACTATATAAGGGGGTTTCAGGTTGCATCAAGACCTGTTATGAGAATGGAGGGGTACAGCCCTCTCATGGAGTGACAGTAAATTCTACAAGAGATCAGTCTCCATCTATAGCTCTACTGAAAGACATTCCCATAGCAGAGATATGTTAGTCTTCGTTCTATCCATACCTTGGCCAAACACCATGCCATCTTACCTGCTTCCAGAGATGATACTGCCTTTGGTGATGCAGTCCTTCAAACTGACCTGGACTTACTTCCTCAGCACCCTCTTCCTCATTGAGTTACTGCTTGGGAGTCTCCTATGGTGGAGCCTCCATAGGGACATATACTCAGAGAAGAAGGAGAAGTTACTTATGTTACAAAAACTTTAGTTCTTCAAGATGTTTTATCCCTATGGGTGCTTCACCTCCTGCCCTCCTTCCCTTCTGAACGGTTAGGCTTCGCAGTTGAGAAGGAACTGACTGGCAGCATGCCCGGGCCTCCTTATGTGCCCTGGTTACAGTCTCTGGTCAAGAGTCCATGGGCATGTGCACCTTCTATGGTGGAGCACCCATAGGGACAAAACATCTTGAAGAACTCAAGTTACTGTAAGGTAAGTAACCTCTCCTTATTTAAGCTAACCTCAGCCATCCCTGGGAGAGCATTAAAGGATCTTATGTAAGAGAGATCTCTGGTGTCTCTCTCTCTCTCTCAGAAAGAAGCTCTGTAGTTGGCATATCTGATACAGAAGCCTGATCTGCTAGTAGCAGCACTGCAACCTACTGTATACAAGAAGTACATGACATTAGCTTCTCAGTCATAGTAGGTTTTGGCCTTTGCAGGTCTCTCTTTTCCTCTTTGTATGTTACTTCTTCCACTGCTGCCAGTTATAATAATGCTGGGATGATAGGCACCAGGGTACATGTTCGTCTGAACATCAAGCATTGTACTGGGCTGCTGTTAAAGTGGGAGTGTTTCTCCATTCAAGAATGCCTTGCCCTATATTTTTTTGCTTTTTGCAGCTTTCTTTAATGCCGGATTAGTATTTTAAACTGCCATTTCAGGTTTGCTGTTCAGTTGGCTGTGGTATGGTGATGAAGTGAAATGATATAACTGAATTCCCATTCCTGGGTAAATTGCACAAATGCTCTGCAAGTAAACTGGACTAGTTGTCTGAAACTACACAATTTGGGATACTGTGCCTGCTGAAATGTGAAACGCTTCATGGCTTTGTCTATGATGATGGTCGCTGCAGTACTGTCTGACAATTTGACTAGTTCCCAGAGGTCTGAGAAGTAGTCTACAGTAACTAGGTAGTTTGTGTGGTTTGCAGTGAAAAAGTCCATTGCCATTTTGTTCCAGGGTCTATTGGGAATGTGCTGTGTATTTTCATTGTATTTTCATGCTTTCCCTGTGCTACTTGGTGAATTATCTTTGTGTTTGCTCGACTTATCCTCTGAAATTTATCGGAAGTTTGTTCACTAGCTTTGCACGCCTGTGGATTGGGCTCTCTGAGCATTCTCATTCCAGTTCCTGCATCTATTGTCCCAATTACTAACCTAGCATAAATTAGATCTTTCAAGATTTAGTAATTTCATGAGTCAGCCATTTTGTACAGTCTGGTAATATACTGATCTATTGTTTCTCCAGTTTCTTGATTACCCTTGTTGAGAAGATGCCTTTCGTATGTGACATTTTTTGTGGGTTGAAAATGTTTTTGAAGCACTTCTAGGTTGTTTTCAGGGTCCTCCTGCTGTGCTGTTGACATGTCCAGAGGCTGTTGGAGCATGAGGCAGTCTTTCCTAATTACAGCTAATAGTGTGGTTGCTCTTGCTTTGTTTTCCCTTTTATCCAGCTCTATTGACATTTTTTTCATAGCTTTCCCCCTGTGATCTAAAAAATATACAGTTGCTAAACATGTTGTATTTCATGTCCATATGCTCAGGGACAGGAATCTGATATGTTGCTATGATTACTGTTTTCTCTTGGTTTGGTTTGTAATAGTCTTAGATTCTGATTTCACCTACCTGTAGGAGATGACTCACTTCTGACACAATGTTCTATGTGCGAGCATAAAGAGAGAGAGAACCGAGACAGTGCAACATGCAGGCTATACTCCTTTCTCCACATCTACAGTGTTCTCTCATCAATCGCTTCCTGAAAGTAGAATTCTCTCAGGTCCTAGACACAATCATACAATAGCACCCCCAATAGGAAGCTGTTTATCATACCATTAGGGATGTGTCTAGAAGGCACAATTAAGCTCATATTACTTTGGGACACTTGGAGTTGGCTCTAACTTGTGTTATTCTGGCTAGCTGAGAGTGGTTCTAGCTTTATGCCTGTAGTCGAGGATGATATTGGGAAGATCAGAAATGGCTTCTGCAGTTCACAGATGATTCAGCCTTGCTTCAGAGTAGCTCAGGCTTCTTCATGTGTTAGAGCTTTAGATGCACGAAAAGCTCAGTAAATTTATCTACTGGGTAGAAATTCTTCAGGTGACACTCAGTGAATACCTTTAAATACTCCTTTAATTTTACTTATATTTCCTCCTCAATTTAAGATAGAATCATGTGTGAAGACTGATCAAATTAGTAATCTGTTAAAGCACCATGGTAACTCAGAATTTTATCACAGGATTGTTGTTTGGTATTATGTAGGGTTTTTAAAGAAATTTCCCTTTTTTAAATCTTAAGGCACTAAGTCTTTTGTTTATTTCATCCCAAAGGAATCTTTACAACAGGTAAAGATAGTTTCAGTGAACAACCCACTAGTATTTCTGAATGCCAAGAAGTTCCATCATGACCTAATAAGGATAATCCAGAAGGATAGTGCAAGCACCCAGCCACATGATGATCTAAACAAGGTAGGTTATACTGCATGCATTAGTAATGATGAGACTTACTTGCATTTCTCTTGTGCATTCCATCAGAAGATTTCACAGCATTTAATTAGATAATGCAATAGAAAAATCAGACTATACTATAAATTAGTTGTTTACCGTGGAATAAAGTTCGAGTCTAAACTTCAGGAGATTAAATATATTTAGTTTTTCCTATTATTTTGAAAGAATATCTCTAATATATTTGTTTATGTGATTCAGTGAAAGATGCTAATGCGCCGATCCAAAGTCCACAGGATGCCTTCCATTAATTTTAGTGAACTTTGGATCAGGATTTAAAGGCCTGATTTTCAAAAGACATCTTCAGCTGTAGTCAGTGGCTGCTGCAGGTGCTCAACATCTCTGGAAATTGAACTCTCAGTTTCCTATTCTCCTCCCGTGCTACTGTAAATCAGGAGCAACTCATTTGGAATCAGTAGGGAGTTAGGTTGGTAAAACTGTTGAGAATCAGGCCCTAAAGTAATAACTCTGTTTAATTTTCTGCACTGCTAATATTTTTGGGGGAAATAAATAGAGTATTTAAAAAAATAAATGCGTATAACTATGGTTCTAGGGAGTGTCACGAAAGGCATCCTGCTATTCCAATTTACCCACTCATATCTATTTCAGTTTTAGGGGAGCGAGAGAGTTTTACTGTTGCTGATGCTTTTTCTTTCATTACTGGGAAGGTACTACAAAACTATAGTGAGAGGAGCCATATAAGTACCTAGATAGAAAGAAATGCATTTGATTTGTGTCTGAAATTAGTTTAGAGGTTCTTTGGTGCAGGGATTTAGTCTTTTATCTGTACTAGAAAGAGCTTAACACTGGAACTAGCTGACATTTTTTGCAGTTTTTTGTAGAAAATTGGCCTTTTTTTCAAAAGAGAAAACTTTTTGCAAAAAATTAGCAACATTGATTTTTTCCATGTTTGTGAAAGTTTCTGATATTTTTCCTGAAATATTTATCATAAATGTTATATATATATCAAAAGTATTATCAACCATTTTTGTTGATCTAAAACTCTTTTTAGTAAATAAAGCGCATTTTTGGTAAATGAAGAATTCAGAAAATGGTTTCAGTAAGAATTGAATTGAAAATATTGCAGATAATTTTACAGAAAATAGTCCATTTTGAACCCTGTGAAATGGAAACAACTTTGAAATACTGAAATTTTTCAAAAAATTATTTTCCTGTCTTTTCACCAGCCCTGTTTAGCATCCTTTGAAGAGTCATTAAAAAAAATACATCTGCTGAACCCAGATTCAGGTTGGTGGTTGGCTCAGAAGGTGAAAGTCAGCTGTAATACTAAACAGGTTGAGATAACTGGGAAATGCTTGCTTCCTTTATTCCACAAATACAATGGATCCACAACATTGAGTCACAGAAAGACAATTTTGATATTTTTTCTGGACTCTTAATTCTGTTTCTCAATAAGGAAATTGACAAAGGAGGCATGAGACCTGATTACTCTTCCCCTCGAGTACTTATATTGTTCATTGCTTTTGTTTCAGTGTGAACAGAACACGTTGCTCAATCCAGTATCCAATGGAAATTGTCATGGTGAGTTTACCATGTAAGATACAAGTTGAAAGTAAGAGAGGGTTTCAAGTGTGTCAGATGGTTCCAAATTTTCCCATTTATTTGTAAATGAATTTTCATGCCATGGACACACACCAAGTAAAGCACAGAATCATGGCAGTAAGGGACCTTAAGAGATCATCAAATCCAGCCCCCTGCACGGTGGCAGGATCAAGTCAATCTAGACGAGCCCTGGCAAGTGTTTGTCCAACTTGTTTTTAAGAGCTTCCAATGATGGGGACTCCACAACCACCCTTGGAAGACTATTTCAGAGCTTAACTACCCTTATAGTTAGAAAGATTTTTTCTTAATATCCAACTTAAATCTCCCTTGCTGCAGATTAAGCCCATTGCTTCTTGTCCTCCCTTCAGTGGGTATGGAGGACAATTGATCACCATCCTCTTAATAACAGCCCTTAACACATTGGAAGACTTATCAGGTCCCCCTCAGTCTTCTTTTCTCAAGAATAAACATGATTGGGTTTTTTAACCTTTCCTCATAGGACAGGTTTTCTAAACCTTTTTATCATTTTTGTTGCTGTCCTCTGGACTTTTTCCAGTTTGTCCACATCTTGCCTCAGAACTGTGCTGTTGTGGTGCTCAGAACTGGACACAGTGCTCAAGCTGGGGCTCAAGCTGGGGCCTCACCAGAGCCAAGCAGAACGGGACAAATACCTCCTGTGTCTTAGATACAACACTCCTGTTAATACACCCCGGAATCTATTAACCTTTTTTTGCAGCTGCACACATTGATGACTCATATTCCGTTTGTGATCCACTATAATCCCCAGATCTTTTTCAGCAGTACTACCACCGAGCCAGTTATTCCCCATTTTGTAGTTGTGCATTTGATTTTCCTTCATAAGGGAAGTACTTTGTACTTGTCTTTATTGAATTTCATCTTGTCAAATTCAGACCAATTCTCCAATTTGTCAAGCCATTTTGACTTGCTTCAAAGAGCTTCCAACCCCTTCCAGCAGCAGATTTTATAAGCATCCTCTCTACTCCATAATCCAAGTCATTAATGAACTAACATTGCATGAGCACTAACAGTGCCATTTTCCCCACAATACCCTGTCAATCTTCCTTAACTTTGATCTGGAGGGCCCCCTTGTAGAGATGAGAACACCCATTTAGTTCTACACCCACTTAGTTCTTGAGCTCCTTTCTGAGATTGCCAGTAAGGGATCCAGCAGAGATATCTCTTCTCTAGATAGGACTCTGAGGTGTGACTGCAGCACGTGTAGTCATACCTGAGCTAACTTTGATCTAGCTAGCTGGAATAACAAGAGCAGTGAGGCTGTGACAGCATGGCCTGTAAGAGCCGGCCTGGAGACCTGACTATGTGCTCGAGAGGCTAGCCTGTGCTGCCGCCTGTACTGCTGCGGGTTCACTGCTATTGTGATTCAAGCTGGCTAGATGAAAGCTAGATAAAAGCTAGCTGGGGTATGTCTGTGTGCTGCAGTCACACTTCTGATCCAGTGTAGCTATACTCAGCAACTGCCAGCTCATTTCAGAAGAATTACCATGAACCCATCACAGGGTTCCATGAATCCAGTCACAGCGTGATTTAAATTATTACTGCTCTGGTCCAGATTTGATCTAGAGACCTGAATTACTTCAGCCTCTCAACCATAGGCACTGACTCCAGGGGTGCTCCTGGGCTGGAGCACCCACGGAAAAAAATGGTAGGTGCTCAGCCCTCACTGGTGGGCCGCTCCTCCCCCTTTCCGGCGGGAGGCCCCACCGATCAGCTCTTCCCCCTCCTCCAAGCACCTCCTGCCCTGCGAGGATCAGCTGTTCAGCGGTGTGCCCGAGGCGCTGGGAGGAAGGGGGAGAAGCGGGGGGGCAGGGCGGGGCTGGAAGAGGTGGGGAGAGGGGTCAGAATGAGGTGGGAAGAGGCAGGGCTGGACAACGGCAGGGGGACTTCCCCACATGCCAGGGAATGGAAGGGGCGGGACCAGCCACTTCCGGCCACTGGGACGCTGCTCTGCAGCATGGCAGGCTGACGGCTTCTGAGAGAGCCTGGCTGGGGAGGAGGCAGCTTCCACTCCCTGCCCATGTCTGGGGACTGGGGGCGAGCGAGCTGGAGTCCTCCTCCCCCCAGCACGTTTCTTGCTCACTCAGCCATGGTCCCCAGCAGCCGAGCCCAGGCAGGGAGTGGAAACCACCTCTTTCCCAACCAGGCTCTCTCAGGCAGCTGCCGGGCTGCAGAGCAGCGACTGGGAGGGTCCGACATTAGAAGCAGCTCCCTCCTGCTCCCCGCCTGGGCTCCCTCCTGCCAGGGAGAGCGGCGGAACATGCCGTGGGGGCACGGAGTGGGGGGGGGAGGTTGGTGGGTGGAAACACGTGACCTCCCCTTTAGATCGTGCCACCCCAATATGGGGAGGCACCAGTTCTGGGCGTGCTCGGGGAAAGGGGTGGGGTGGGGGCAAGCCGTGGGACAGAGGGTGGGAAGCACCCCTCAGGAAATCAGAAAGTTGGCGCCTGTTCTCTCAACTGAAACACAAAAATCAAATGTACAGCGTTTGCTGATAAAATGAGGAAATAAACCCGGCTGCATACCCTGATGATGCAACAAGATCTGCATCAGGTGGGCCCCCAGTGCCTACTCAGAGTTCACTGCAGGATTGGAGCCTTAGTTAGTACAAGACTGAAAAGTACAAAAGGATTAAAACCATGTTAAAACTTTATGGCTTTTAAAGCCATTTACAATAAAAGTAAAGAAAATGGAGATTGAAATTAACAGTGGTACCTTACTTCAGCATATGGAACAAACTAAAGGTTTGTTTTTATTTAAGACTTAAATGCATAAACCCCTCTCATGCCACACCTCATAAAATGTCAGAACATAGTGCATACATTCATACAGGCTAAGCAAAATTGCAGGCTCTTCTTTATATGGGTGACCTCAAGCATGGAAGGAGTTCAGCTATTACATCTCTTGTAAAAAGCTTGTTACCATTCAGGCTATAGAGGAAAACTTGAATTTGGGCTAGTATCTGACTGTTACTAACTATTAACCTTTATTAACTATGTTTATGATGTTTATATTGCATTAGATTGTTTTATTTGGGGCAACTGAGTGCATGGCTATAGCTGTAAAGAACAGCAACGTAAGAACTTCTAGTAAAGACTATAAAGTATTGTACCAGCATTTCCCTAAAAGCTCAGAAATGTCAACCAGTGTGAAGTGCAGATTTCATTTGGCTGAACTGATTCTTCACCGTGTGTAAAATTTGTATCCATGCTGACAGCTAGCATAAGACCTATGTACTTCTTAGATCACACTTAAGCCCTATTGTGAGGATTTAAGTGGTGCATAGACCTAGTGCTCAATCTCTGCACAGCAGTGAATTTCATTTGGGTTCATTTAAATGAGAAAGAGAAGAAAAGGTGGACTTCCACTTCTAGAAACCAACATAGTAGCAGATTTTCTAGCAGCACGAGAATAAGCACCAACAAATAGTCCCGAAGTTCTTCAAAAGAGATATATGTCTGGAATATAGTTGTGGATGTTTGTGGTTATACCAGTAACCTATGGACTACATTTTGATTTTAGACTCTGAGCATCACTCCAAGAGTAGCACTGGAAGGAAGACACATTATCACTGTCTCAGTTCTTCCACTGATCCCTTTTTGCTCTAGGGGAGTAGTAAATTACCATTGGCCTATACCAGCAGCAAATTGTGACATCACTGTGCCTACTTAGTTGTGCTAGCTAGTGAACAGGGGAAGAAAATGAAACCAAGGATCCAGCCTTGCCTTTCACACCCATCGCCTCCCCACTTACTCTGAAAGGGAGTAAGTATGTGCTGTATGCCCAGACCCAAAATCTGGGTGGCCCATACAAGGGTGGAAAGCTGAGGAATTCTTACTTATTCTTCCGCCTTCACTCCCTTGTGTAGGCACGGAGCCTAAGACCCAGTCTAGCGATATATAAACATGTCTGGCATGGGATTGGTTTAATAAATAAAAAATAAACCTTAACTTTGTTCCACATCTCACACCCTGAGCTAAGTTCAGCTCTAGCGTAAGCAGCTGTAGAGGATGCTGCCATAGCAATAAGGCATTCTTGGCTTTGATTACCTCTGGGTTTTAGACTACTCACAGGATGGAATTAGTGCCAATATAAATCCACACCATGCTGGAACTCTTAAGTCCCCTCAAGAATTTTAAATCTCTTTATCTATTCTGTCACAACTTTTTAACTTTACACATCTTTATATTCAAGCTCCCATCTTTTCTGGAGTGCTTTGTATCTTGTGGTAATTAACTTTAAAGTTAACATTTTTTCACAGTATGGCATCAATAAATACATTTTGTTTCCTACTTTTCCCCATTACGAAAGCCCTAAAATACTTGGTCTCATCCCCAATCCAACGAAGCAGTTAAATATGTCCTTAGCTCTAAATATGTGTGTCATCCGTTTGATTCCAATGGGATCCTAAGGGTATGTCTACACAGGGCTAAAAGCCCTGCAGCAGAGCCATGGCTGGCCCAGGTCAGCTGACTCGGGCTCGTGGTGCTCGGGCTCTGAGGCCCTGCAAGGGTGGAAGATCCCAGAGCTCAGGCTGTAGTCCAAGCTCAAATGTCCAAGCACAACAATTTTTAGCCCTGCAGCCTGAGCCCCATGAGCCCAAGTCAGCTGGGCCAGCCGTGGCTTTTTTATCCGTGTAGCTGTACTTAATAGGCTTAAACTCAGGCATTTGCTAAAAGGCTTTGCTGGCCTGGGGCCTTAATCACAGACTGATTAATGTTTATTTGTTGCTTTGAATATGTACAGTGCTATATAAATGCTAATCATTCTTATTACAGTGGACAAGAACTATTAATGATCCAGTCCATCTCCTTGCCACCATAGGCTCATTCCCTACATCTGTTAGAATATTCACCAGGCTAGTTTTGCAATTTATGACCAAAGAGGCTTCCCCCATTTCCCTAGGGAGACCATTCTACTGCCTAATATTTCTCACTGGCAAGACATTCCCTGATATCCAGCCTAATTTCCCCCTTTCTTAATTTCATCCCATTATCCCACTGATACTGCTTCACACCAATTTTTCTACTGTGCACCTGAACTGAGCTATTCCCTTGCTTGATATTTTCTCACTATACAACAGAAAGTTTTGCAACATGGTATTTTCCATTTATTTTCAGAGAAATGTCAATATTCCTATGGAGATTCCAATAGGCATTTCACACTTAACAGTATTTCTGTCACATGTATAGGTGAGCTGTCATTACAGCCATGCCCCAACGAGAGATGTGCTTTAATATTAGACTGCAGTGGACTGACTTTCTTTGACTATACCGGAGTCTCTGTGCTTCTTCAGGTATTTATATACATTTTATATATACAAAACTGGAGCCAAAGCCATGTTCTCCTCACTCACGCAAGTAGATCCAATAGGATTCCTTGTGTGAGAAAGGTGGTCGTAGATTTGATCTTTAAACTGAATTGTGTTTACATTGAAAATTAATGTTTAATGGTTTGGGGCCAGATCTTCTGCAGTCGCTCCCCCAAACCCCTTCTTTTTTCATCTAAAGCAGATTTAGGGCCAATATCAGACCTGGTGCAGTTGCATTGACTTCAGTGGAGTGGCATATACTTACAAGAAGCCTAAACTTGGCCCTTAGGCTTTTGGCTTTTATTTATGTGAAAATATACTTTCTAGCTAATCCATTGGAGTTAGGTTTTAGTGATCACTACATTTTGTTCACATCTGTGTGAGAACAGCACTTAAAACGGTGGAGTTCTGGCCCAGGAATGCGGCCCCTTTGTGCTACTACAGTAAAAATAATAAATCTAATGATAATAGTGATCATTCAGCTATATACAGTAGTTCAGAAATTACTTTCCAAAAGCTAATTCCTGTTGGTGCTGTTGGGATTGAATTTAGTGGAAGATATTTACTGGGTAACGACTAAATTAGGATGGCACAAGCTGGCCCTAAATAACTTTTGCTCTTCAGTCTGATCTG
Organism: Emys orbicularis; assembly: GCF_028017835.1. Classification (NCBI taxonomy): domain Eukaryota; kingdom Metazoa; phylum Chordata; order Testudines; family Emydidae; genus Emys; species Emys orbicularis. The sequence goes on along the minus strand of NC_088684.1, from coordinate 45,748,754 downwards.
CCAATCCTTGATCCATCAAGTTCTGGTTGTAGCTTCCAAGCTGCCCAATTGTAATGTAGAATGGATACGGGTGGCTGTAGAACAGATCCAATTTCATGGAAATTTCCAAACGAGAATAAAGCTACTGAACATATAAATGAATAGCTGGATTAATCCTAAAAGGAAATGAAGGACTGTTCTTCTGTTGTATTTAACAGTTTCATGCCATACTGGCAGGGCCGGCTCTGGCTTTTTTGCCGCCCCAGGCAAAAAAGCCTCCGGCCGCCCCCCCCCCGCGGGGGGGGGGCGGAGCCGGGGGGGGGGCGGCGAGCCCCGGCGGGGGCTCCGCTCACCCCCCGGCGGCCGGGGGGAGGGCGCCGGAGGGGAGGGCGGCCGGAGCCTTGGGAGGAGGGCAGCGAGCCCCGGCGGGGGCTCCGCTCTCCCCCCGGCGGCCGGGGGCAGGGCGCGGGCGGAGGGCGGCGAGCCCCGGCGGGGGCTCGGTTCTCCCCCCGGCGGCCGGGGGGAGGGCGCCGGAGGGGAGGGCGGCCGGAGCCTTGGGAGGAGGGCAGCGAGCCCCGGCGGGGGCTCCGCTCTCCCCCCGGCGGCCGGGGGCAGGGCGCGGGCGGAGGGCGGCGAGCCCCGGCGGGGGCTCGGCTCTCCCCCCGGCGGCCGGGGGGAGGGCGCCGGAGGGGAGGACGGCCGGAGCCCTGGGAGGAGGGCGGCGAGCCCCGGCGGGGGCTCCGCTCTCCCCCCGGCGGCCGGGGGCAGGGCGCGGGGGGGGGGAGGGCGGCCGGAGCCCTGGGAGGAGGGCAGCGAGCCCCGGCGGGGGCTCGGCTCCCCCCCCCGCGGCCAGAGCGCCGGGGGCAGGGCGGCGAGCCCCGGCGGGGGCTCGGCGGCCGGGGGGAGGGCGCCGGAGGGGAGGGCGGCGAGCCCCGGCGGGGGCTCGGCTCTCCCCCCCCCCGCGGCCAGAGCGCCGGGGGCAGGGCGGCGAGCCCCGGCTGGGGCTCAGCTCTCCCCCCCCTCCCCCCCCGGCGGCCAGAGCGCAGGGCGGCGAGCCCCGGTAGGGGCTCGCCGCTCTCCCCCTGGCAGCCGGGGGAGGGCGCGGGGGGAGGGCGGCCAGAGCGCCGGGGGGAGGGCGGCGAGCCCGGCTGTGGCCCCGCTCTCCCCGGCGGCCCGAGCGCCGCGCCGCCCCCCTCCAGGTGCCGCCCCAAGCACCAGCTTGGGTGCCTGGTGCCTGGAGCCGGCCCTGCATACTGGGGCAATTACTGTACCAATAACTTTGTATTGTTTATATTATAGAATGGCTCCCTCTGGTGTCAGTTTTTGGTAAAACTTGAATCCATTACAGCATGTTCCTTGTTTTGTTTTGAATATCTAAATTATTTTGAGCATTTTATTCACAGTCAATGCCTCAAACAATTTTGTAAAATCTTTATTGTTGTCACTCCTTTAGATTTACATGGATTTTAAAAACAGAAGTATCGATGTGTTACTAGCACATTGTAAAGGCAAGTATCAGGCCACAGACAAATTTTAATAGTATTTTAAATGTTCACATTATCTTTTTAATGTTCATGTATGTGTCTTATCACAGCATCCTTGGTAAAAGCAATGCAGTACAGTGGAAATCTAGGATCTGAAAATCCTATCTTCTTTGAATCTGTTTCCTCTGCAATTGGTGCCATTCATTTAAACAGGGTGAGTTTTAAAGCAGTGATAGGTGACATCCAAAAGGTTCAAAGGCTTGGTTTGGGTGCTTATAAAAATTTGCCACAGTGTGGAAGTCCCATACATCCAGTGAGTCCTTTGGACACAAACCTACCTTTCTACCCACTCTCCTCCACCAAACAACTCACTCCCATTATTAATGTTTCATTTTTACAAATGACCACTGGCTGGTGTTCCAACCTCTGGACTTCAGTTATCTGATTCTCTCTTCACACCAGTCCCTCCCCTTCCTTTAGTGATGACTTATGGACCTTGGTAGCTTTTTGGCCTAGGTTCTGATGCCTCTATGCTCTGGTGCGTAATACAGTCTAGGTTACACCAAAACAGAGTTACACAGGTGCTACTGAGTTCCTCAGCTTGAATTTAAAAGGGTGGGGGGGAAAGATGAAAGGGGGAACCCTAGGGAAGGAAGGCGTTTTGGTGAGAGTCTGCAGATGAGAGAACAAACGATTCTTGAAAGGCAGCAGAGAGAGCTATGTGGGTGCGTGAGGGAGGCTTGGTTCAGGAAACAAAGGTTGAAGCTTGAACCAGTTTTTATTTGGTAAAAAACAGTTTTTGTATTCCTTGTTAAAAGAAGTATAAAACCTGCTCTATGCTCATAATGTAAACAGTATAAACCTATTTCGTTGTAATGCCTTTTTAACTGAGTGTACACTGTAAACAATGTGCTTTCCCGTAGCTTGACTCAGCAATACAGAGATGGCAAGAAGCCTATTTAGAGCTGCCTCCAAGAAAGATTAAACTAGTCAAGGGTCTGGGTATTTCTCTGTTGCTATAAACAGGCACATTCTGCTACTTAGGTTATAAATGCCTCCTCTCTCTCCTCCACCAACAAAATCCTTCTTCATTGATCCACCCCGTTAAGGTGCATTGGTGATATTAGTGTTGTGGATTACAGAATGAGAGAAATATGCCCAGTTCATTGTTTTCACACCATTTTACACTTAGGACTACAAGTCTTAATGAAGTTGGTAACTGGGGGGCAAAAAATGATGAACCTCAATGTTGCTGACTGGGACAATTACTTGTTATTTTGTCTGGTTTTGCATTTAATAAGAATGTTATAAGAACATAAGAATAGCTATACTGGGTCAGAACAATGGTCCATCTATCTCAGTATCCTGTCTTCTGGCAATGGTCAGTGCCACATGCTTCAGAGGGAATGAGCAGAACAGGGCAGTTATCGAGTGATCCCTTCCCTGTTGTCCAGTCCCAGCTTCTGGCAGTCAGAGCCTTTGATAGGGTCCCTTAGCAAAGGTTCTTAAGCAGAGTAAGCCGTCATGGGATAGGAGGGAAAGTCCTCTCATGGATCAGGACTGATTAAAAGATAGGGGGGAAAGGGTATGAATAAAAGGTCAGTTTTCACATTTGGGTCCACCAAGGATCTGCACTGGGACCAGTTCTGTTCAACATATTAATAAATGATCTGGAAAAGGGGGTAAACAGTGAGGTGGCAGAGTTTGCAGATGATATAAAATTACTGAAGATGGTTAAGTCCAAAACTAACTAAGAAGAGTTACAAAGGGATCTTACAAAACTGCATGATTGGGCAACAAAATGGCAGATGAAATTCACTGTTGAAAAATGCAAAGTAATGTACATTGTAAAACATAATCCCAACAATACATACAAAATGATGGGATCTAAATTAGCTGTTACCACTCAGGAAAGAGATCTTGGGAATCATTGTGGGCAGTTCTCTGAAAACATCTGTTCAGAGTGCAGTGGCAGTCAAAAAAACTAACAGAATGTTAGGAACTATTAGGAAATGGATAGATAAAACAGAATATATCATAATGCTACTATATACTCACACACCTTGATACTGCATGCAGTTCTATTTGCCCTATCTCACAAAAGATATATATATTAGAATTGGAAAAAGTACAGAGAAGGGGAAAAATGATTAGGGGTATGGAGCAGAGGACAGATTAAAAGCGACTCTTCCTCTTAGAAAAGAGATGACTTGGGAGGATATGATAGAAGTCTATAAAATCATGACTGATATCGGAGAAAGTGAATGTGGAAGTGTTATTTACCTCTTCACATAACACAAGAACCAGGGGTCACCCAATTAAATTGGGTGGGATAGCTCAGTGGTTTGAGCATTGGCCTGCTAAACCCAGGGTTGTGAGTTCAATCCTTGAGGGGGCCACTTAGGGATCTGGGGCAAAATCAGTACTTGGTCCTGCTAGTGAAGGCAGGGGGCTGGACTCGATGACCTTTCAGGGTCCCTTCCAGTTCTAGGAGATAGGATATCTCCATTAATTTATAATTTAATTTAATTTAAATCTGCTATTGTGTGTCCAGGGAGATTGAAGTGTTCTCCTACAGGTTTTTGTATATTGCCATTCCTAATATCTGATTTGTGTCCATTTATCCTTTTACGTAGGGACTGTCCAGTTTGGCCGATGTACATAGCAGAGGGGCATTGCTGGCATATGATGGCGTATATTACATTGGTGGACGTGTAGGTGAATGAACCGGTGATGGTGTGGCTGATATGTGAGCAGAGTTGGCATCGAGGTTTGTTGCATGGATTGGTTCCTGAGTTAGAGTTACTATTGCATCGTGGTTTCAACGATTTCAACAGCTTCCACCGCACCATCAACCTCAGCCTGGACCACTCTACACGGGAGGTCCACTTCCTAGACACCACGGTGCAAATAAGTGATGGTCACGTTAACACCACCCTATACCGAAAACCCACCGACCGCTATGCCTATCTTCATGCCTCCAGCTTCCATCCCGGACACACCACACGATCCATTGTCTACAGCCAAGCACTGAGATACAACCGTATCTGCTCCAACCCCTCAGACAGAGACCAACACCTACAAAATATTCACCAAGCATTCTCAAAACTACGATACCCGCACGAGGAAATAAGGAAACAGATCAACAGAGCCAGACGTGTACCCAGAAGCCTCCTACCGCAAGACAAGCCCAAGAAAGAAACCAACAGAACTCCACTGGCCATCACATACAGTAGCCAGCTAAAACCTCTCCAACGCATCATCAGTGATCTACAACCCATACTGGACAATGATCCCTCACTTTCACAGGCCTGGGGTGGCAGGCCAGACCTCGCCCACAGACAACCCGCCAACCTGAAGCATATTCTCACCAGTAACTACACACCGCACCTTAGTAACTGTAACTCAGGAACCAATCCATGCAACAAACCTTGATGCCAACTCTGCTCACATATCTACACCAGCGACACCATCACAGGACCTAACCAGATCAGCCACACCATCACCGGTTCATTCACCTGCACGTCCACCAATGTAATATACGCCATCATATGCCAGCAATGCCCCTCTGCTATGTACATTGGCCAAACTGGACAGTCCCTACGTAAAAGGATAAATGGACACAAATCAGATATTAGGAATGGCAATATACAAAATCCTGTAGGAGAACACTTCAATCTCCCTGGACACACAATAGCAGATTTAAAGGTAGCCATCCTGCAGCAAAAATACTTCAGGACCAGACTTCAAAGAGAGACTGCTGAGCTTCAGTTCATCTGCAAATTTGACACCATCAGCTCAGGATTAAACAAAGACTGTGAATGGCTAGCCAACTACAAAAGCAGTTTCTCCTCCCTTGGTGTTCACACCTCAACTGCTAGAAGAGGGCCTCATCCTCCCTGATTGAACTAACCTCGTTATCTCTAGCCTGACTCACTCTTGCTTGCATATTTATACCTGCCCCTGGAAATTTCCACTACATGCATCCGATGAAGTGGGTATTCACCCACGAAAGCTCATGCTCCAATACGTCTGTTAGTCTATACGGTGCCACAGGACTCTTTGCTGGGTTCAGAAAAGAATTAGAGAATTTCCTGGAGGATAGGTCCATCAATGGCTTTTAGCCAAGATGGTCAGGGATGCAACCCCATGCTCTGAGTGTGTTAAGTTATAAAACATAATGCTTTGTACTTACAAAGCAACTTTCATCTGAGGCGCTCCAGATGCTTCAACATTAATTAACCCTCATAACACTCTTATGAGACAGATAGGGAGGTCAATTGACTTGTTCAAAGCCACAGAGGCAGTTGGTGGCAAACTGGGAATAGAATCCTGATGTCCAGTGCCACCCTCCTCTAGTGATGCTGCAAAATGCAAAAGTTTCAGAGGTGCCTTAAAAAGCTTGTATGGGCCCCCAAAAACTTGGATCCTGGACCAAGTTCCCAATCTGAACCAGGAATTGATTTTTGTTATCTACCTCCACCACCATATCTGGGCTGCTCCTGACCACTCATTTGTCCTCCCTATAATAGGGATTATCTTCCTAAAGCGGCTGATAAAATTTGCCCAGATGTTCACCTTCTAGCTCCTCCCTTCTCCTGATCGCCTACTTACCATTCATCTGTTAGAATCCCACAGACCCTAGTGCTATCTGCTCCAACCAACCACTCCCTTCTCTACCGTGAGCCAGTTGCACTGTGGCCATTAGAGTTACGGTTAAAAACTCAGTGTTTGCCAGATAGATCCTATGTAGTTACTACAGAGTTATTTCTTGTTTTGTGTAGGGGAAAACTGTGGTAGCTACTGGTAACTGTTGGCAAATGTGAACTTTTTAATGGCAACTATTGCATTTTGTAATATTTCCCACTCTTAATTGTACTTCACAGTATATTGCATGCCTAGGAGCTACCCCGAGGTGTGTAAGATCACAGTGCAGCATTGTGGTATTCATCACAGTCAGGTATTCATCATGGCAGGGGGAAGGAAATAGGATGGAATACTTGAGGAAAGGGAGATGGGGTGTAGAGCAACAGGAAGGACACATACTGGGCAGGTAGAAATGTTGAAAGGTATTAGATTAGATTGTGCCTTATGCATTAGTCAAGGAGTCTTCACCTTCCTTCCTCCAATCTTCCTGAGCAAGGAACAGGGCCAGTTAAAAATGGCCCAGACAAGCCAAGGAATTCTCAAAGGGCTTGGAAAAGGATCAGGCACAATCTGTCCCCAAGATCCTCCAGAGTGTTGCAGCTCCACATACACACCCCCCCAACTCAGGCCAGTGGCTAAATGTTACAGTTGGCCCATTATACTTAACTTGTGTGAAGGAATTTCAAACCTCAACTGAGAGCATTCAATTTACTGGAATTAGGTGTCTTGATATGTTCCTTGTTCTCATTACTCCTGGGGATGGGAGAAGATGGCAGAGAAGTAGTATGGGGGGAGGGGAGATGAGGAAGACACCACTGGTAATGGAGTAGAAGGAGCTCCTACTGATGGAAAGTATCTGTGGTGGTCTATTTTACGCTTGAGCCTCTGCAGGAGAGAATAGTCTTGCACTGCTAGGGAGGTGGACAGGCTGGCATAATGGTTACCTCCCACATCAAACTCTATCATTCTGAAATATCAAGGCTCTTCCACATATATCTGGTTTCCAGCGGTAACGTCATACTGTCTGAATTTCATTAATGATGCCAAGAGGCTTGTGGCTCATCCGTTGTTTTGTTTATAATGAGGATGAGCTGAATAGCCTTTGGATTTATCTCTCTTTGCAGTGCTTGATGTAGATTTTTAAATTAGGTACTTGCTTTCCTACTGTTTCATGTGCTATGCACTCACAATGTGGATGATAATTTGGTAATACATGATAATAAGGTGAACCTTTCTGTTTCTTCAATTTTAGAATTTCAGCAAACTCAGTGATCACAGTGAAGTGTGAAGTCTACATGACGCAGGGTGGCTATTTTGATCTGCTAACATACAGAATGAACTACGGCATTGCTTTTCCTTACATCTTTTTTCATGAGATCATGTAGGTAGTATTTTGTATGCCAAATATGTTTAATAGACATCAGTGCTGCCAAAGATTTCTCTTCAGCTACCGCTGCTGAGAGAGTGTTCATACAATGGATTGTTCTATTGTGGATATATATATAGTATTTTTGTACCCATTTAGATACAAAATATTAGAAAGCAGACATGGGATATCAACCTTTTATTACAGTGATTTATATTGTTTTAGCTCATTCTATAGTAACTTAATTTGTAACACACAACTATAGTTTTGTGCATGGAAGAGTAAGACATTATGAACTTTTGCAAATGATCTGTAGTGACTGGTGTGGTATATGCAGCATACCATATACAAAACCAATTTTGTTTCAAATATCTGCTTTAATCCTTTTTTTCTTAAAACCAAACACATGCAATAGCAACATCATATTGTATAACCCTGTGCACTTAACCCAGTCCTGCATTTCTTGCACACTTAATCCTTGTATACTATTTAATGCCCAATGGGAGTTTTGGGTATGCAAAGAATACACTGGCTTAGTACATGTTATCATGTCTCCCTCCAGAGACCGGTGCCAGTGACTATTACAGCTTGCTGTTTTGTTAAACCAAAGGAGTTCGTTAGTTCAAGTGGAAGAAGAGGCTTTTACTTTTGGTTCTAAAGGTCCCAGGTTTGATCCTCACTGATGCGTGTGGAGTCTGCATACGTATGTGACTCTGGCTCAATACACAATCTCAGGCCCAAGAATATTATGGGCCACACTCTCAATTTGTATAAATCCACATAGCTCCATTGACTTTAATGGAACTGCACAAATTTACACCACTTGAGGATCTAGCCAAAACATCATATCATGGAACAGATTTTCAAAAATGGGTCTAAAATTGCACATGCAGGACATATATTTTAGTGGGCAAATGAGCAATTGCCCACTACGCAGGTGGGATAATGGTGTGTTCAGCTGCCCAGTTGCACATGTAAAGGTGGGTCTTGTACATAGAAGCAGATGCATGAACATTTTTGGGACAGCAATTTGAAAGTTTGGCCTTGTAAATTCTGGGTCAGATTTACCAGAGTAAATCAGTGTGTGCTGGAGTGGGGCAGTGTACAGTGTAATCTGTCCCTCCTGTAAAATTGAGAAATTGGCCTAATTTATTATTAATCTTATGATTAAAAAATTAAGCGATTACTAGAGTGCACTGATAGCTATGTGTTATCTAGTTCCTTCTTTTTAAAGGTAAATGTTAGTGTCATTAAATTAAGTCCCCAAAGCATTGCAAAATAAGGCAAAATGACTCTTTGTAGCTAGTCTGAGGTACCTTCAATGCTTTATTTACACTTTACTGATTTGCTATTTAGTCAGAAGTACTGAAGTCTCTCCCAAGAGATTATTGGTTCCATATCACAGAGACAGCACCCACTATTTAATTTTCAGGTAGTTCATTTATATTGTAATGTACTGGATAGTGTGTATGTATACGATTGCTCCTTTACTGGATGGAATCACAGCTGCTCCACTGTTTGTTATTGGTGCTAACCTGTTAACCGTTAAAGGAAATTCTCTTTTAGTTCAAGTGCTACTGCTTGTTAGGAATCTGTCCTTCTGGACCAGAATCATCTGAGTTCTCACTCCGTGTTCCAAATGGCATGATATGCAGCATAGTGACAACCAGGAGAAGCAGGGAAGAAGAGGGCAACAGGTATGGATGGTCACAGGACCTCAAGGGGTAGGCATCTCATGTCGAGGGAAAGGTAGCCCCATTGGGGGACTAGTCACTCAAACCTCAGAAGAGGCACACCAAAAGGTTTATGAACCTGTCAGAGAACTAGGTTTGAGATTTGTGCTGGCTCTGAGTTTCATCACAAAAGGTTTGAGATTTTAACATACTTTTTCATCAAATTTTTAAAATTTACATAAAAAACAGGGGGAAAATGACAACATTTTTGCCAGAATGGTTTCTTGTTTCAATCAGCCCAAAGTTGCTCTACTAGTTTGAGGTCTGACTTGAGTTTCATTAAAATTTGCAATATGTTATAGATTGTTGTAAGCAGCTGTGACAGTCAAGACCATAACACACAAGTCACATTACAACTGAAAACAATGTGCAATACAGAGTAAGATTATTCCAAAAACATTTACAACATACAGTGCTGCTATGTATTTATGTATCTGTGATACACACAGAATGAAAGACAAATGCACTTACGTAAAAGGGTCCAAGAAACCACAGTTCAAATATGTATCTTGAAATATGTTGGATAATGCTGTTTATGGTTATAGGTATCGTGTGGTATTTGTTGATCTGTGAAACAACTGCAGTAAAATGTGAGGGTCCAGTAAGTTATATAGCCCAGCATGAGCCTACTTAAAAAAGAGAAAGCAAGAGGAAATGGGAGAGCATATATTCCCCACACCACTCTCCCAGCCTCACTTTGAGCTGTGGATTCCTTCCCCCACCGACTTAAAGGGATAGGGAGGGTGAAAGGAAAGTGAGCAGAACACATTACTTCTAAGAGTCATTTTGGCAAAGCAGAGAGAATGGTAGTGTCAGGCTGCCCTGTTCAGATGGAAGGGAACAGGCAAGATCAAAGGCCAGGCAGCCAGTTCCTGGCAGCAGAGTCTGGCTAGACTTTCCCTGCTACACCAACCCCAACCAGTTATCTCCAGCAGATGTGTGTATTGCAGGAGGCTAGGGAGTATCATTGGTTCCTGACCCTCTGCATGTCTATGCCATGGATGGCTTTTCCCTCATGTTTGTTCTGTCCCTTCACCTGATTAATAAAGATTTTGGGGAATGGAGGTGTATAATTCTGTATTTCACAGGATGTAGGGGAATCCTGGAGTTGTTTCCCTCACTGCCTTGCAAATGGTCAGAAGGTTCTTAGTCAGACTTTGTTATGGTTGCATTTATAAATGGTTTGTAAAGGGTTGATTAATAAATGTTAAAAGCATGTTACAGGCATGAATAGTATGTTCTACAGGTAGTTGTAAGTAAGTGGAAGATCAGTGTTCTAGATGGTTGCAAGCAACATGTTGCCTTGTTGAACTCTATAACAGTCTGTAACAATTGATTAATCATTTGCTAAAACAGCTATTAATAATTTATTAACCCTTTGTAAACTATTATTAAATGTACCCTTAATTGTGGAAGCACCACTTGAAGTTCTATAGTTAAGTTTTGCACATAAGCAAGAGGTTGATCCCCTTCTTTATCTATGAAAGATGCAGCATCTCCTCCCCAAAACTACAGCATTTACTCTTTGACTACAGAGTGCATTTTCTGATAACTTTAAAATAAATCGATTAATGAGTTTAACTTAGAAGATAATTAAAAAAGAGGGTTATTTAAGAAATTCAGCACTCGGCATCAGAACATTTTTTGTGTTGAAGTACCTTAATAATGGAACAACAAATGTGCCTCAAACTTCCCTTATTGTTAAAACTCACTGAAATTTTCTGCATAAGCTTCATTTGAAAACATTTGGTAGGATTAATGGTCATTTCTCCTTGTTATTCTTCATAACTAAAAGATCCTCTTACAACAGGTGCTAACGAATAACATTCTACTACAGAGAATTCAACACAGAACTACCCTCTTTCAAAATAGTTTCCATTTCATTATTTTCAGTGAGACTAAGGTAATGCCTTAGTGTATGCAGTCTTGTTGTAGCTGTGTTGGTCCCAGGATATTAGAGAGACAATGTGAGTGAGGTAATTCCTTGATTGGACCAACTTCTGTTGGTGAGAGACAAGCTTTTGAGCTACACAGAGCTCTTCTTCAAGTCTGGGAAAGATACCCAGAGGGTATGTCACTGTAGTTAGACACCTGCAGCTGGCCCATACCAGATGACTCGGGCTCGTGGGGCTCGGGCTAAGGGGCTGTTAATTGCAGTGTAGACGTTTGGGCTTGGGCTGCAACCCAGGCTCTGGGACCCTTAACCCAAGCCTCACAACCCTGAGTCAGCTGGCATGGGCCAGCCGCAGGGTTTTAATTGCTGTGTAGACATGCCCAGAGTGTCAGAGCTAAATACAAGATTGAACAGATAGCTTAACATAAGTAATTTGCACATATTTTAAGGGACCATTCAAGGTGAAGTGGCCCATTAGCACCCCTGTAGTCATAGGATATAAAGGGGATTAGTGGGTTACACATTGTTGTAGTAAGCCATAAATCCAGTGTCTTTATTAAGTTTCAGAGTAGCAGCCGTGTTAGTCTGTATCCGCAAAAATAACAGGAGTACTTGTGGCACCTTAGAGACTAACAAATTTATTAGAGCATAAGCTTTCGTGGGCTACAACCCACTTCTTCGAAGAAGTGGGTTGTAGCCCACGAAAGCTTATGCTCTAATAAATTTGTTAGTCTCTAAGGTGCCACAAGTACTCCTGTTATTTTTGTCTTTATTAAGACCATGATTTTTAATGTCTAGCAAAGTTATGAATTTAAGCTCCCAGCTCATCTTTTGAAAGTGTTGTGCAGGTTTCCTTTGAGAATGAGGACTGATAGGTTATGTATTGAGTGATCACTTTGTGAAAAATGTTCACCCACAGGTGATGGGGTGTTTTCGTCTTTTGTCATTTGTCTTTTAACAACTATGACCCACATTCAATGGGGACCTCATCCTGAAGGAAATCTTTCTTGAACCCCCCCCCCCCCCCTTCTGGCCTGCAAACAACCCCCCTAACCTCTCCAAGCTCATCATCAGAAGTAAGCTGCCCACAGACCAGGACACATCAACTCAAAGTGGTGCCAGACCCTGCCAGAACAACAGATGCAAAACCTGCAGGCATATCTCCACCGCTACAATGACCAACACACCTTTTAGGATTCAGGGGTTCTACACGTGCATATCACAACATGGTGTACCTCAACCAGTGCCCTAAAAACCCCAATAACAACTGTGTAGGTGAAACCAGACAATCACTACTCTCTTGAATGAACTCACACAGGAAAATGATAAAAGATAAAAACACCATATCACATGTAGGTGAACACTTTTCACAAAGTGATAACTCTGTGTCTGACATATCAGTCCTCATCCTCAAAGGAAACCTGCACAACACTTTCCCTTTATTATAGATTATCTCTGTCTTCCCCAAGGCCAGCTGGCAGGATGCAGCAGAACTGAGACATAAGTGCTCATAAGCTTCAGTACAAGACTGCAAACTAGCTTCCCCAAAGTTATTCAGCTGACTCAGCAGGGTATAGTGGGTGAAATTCACCCCTATTCAGAGGGTCAGTACAAAGTCTATACACTATTTACTAACTTTTAGTGGTCTATTGGCCTTGTGCTGGCCCACTGCACATGGGTGCATTTCATCCAGTAGAATGAAGGGACTTAGTTATTGTGCCTATTGAGCCAGACAGTCACTTTTCCATATTCTAGCCTTATCTGAACACCCCTGAAACACCTGGGGACCTGCCACTATATTAAGTAATAGGGTTTTTAGATAAGTGAGGTTTGGATAAATGAGTTTGTCCTGCAGTCTCAGTGAAGACATTATCCTGCGAGGTGCTGAATTCCCTCAACTCCCATTCAAAGGCATTTCAAAGGGGGCTGGGGTCAACAGGCTAGGGGAAGCTTCATGTTTACTATTAAACAAGTAAAGGAGGCATATAAAAATTAAGCAAGTGGGGGCTCTGGGTGCTAAGCACCTTTAAAAATAAGGTCACTTATTTAGTTGTCTAAATATTAATTTAGATGCTCAACTTTGCACTCCCAAGTCTCAAAGCAGTAAACTTAGACTTCATGTAGCTTATGAAAATCAGTAGTACAGTATTTAGAGTTTGGGTATGTGGCACTTTATAGAAGGGCATTGACTTGTATTTGTTTTCAAGAGGAGGTCAGTATTTTCAGAGCTCTTATATTTATTTGACATTTTGCTGTCTCCTTTTTTAGGCATTAATTCCAAATCCCCATAATTTGAATTATGATTTTCCCCTCTTAGAATGTGTCCTTCAACACTTATTTAAAACACAGGTATCAGCTTCTACTTCTTAAAGCGTTAGCATTTCACTCATTCCAAAACAAAGCAAGTGAAGATTAAAAAAAAATAGAATTCAAAACCAGTGTTAAGAAACAAACATGGTGACAATTATAAATTAGGCATAAAATATGTAATAAGGGGAAGATTGTTAACATTATATTTATGCAAATTAAATGGCCTTAATTTTCATCATATATCTTTCATTTTAAAGGTTATTTGCCCTGATTCTATGATTCAAGTGTCACAAGGTCTGGCTTTAGCTGCTTTGCCGTAATTTATTTGACAGCTCTATATGCTATAAATATATAATGTAATGAGGAAAGGTATCTTCATTGTTTAATGAAAACCTTAATGTGTCAATAGTGTGTACGGATATTGTTTGACATTTACTGGTTACCAAAATAAATTAATGAATTGGTGAACATACTGTATGCCTTGAAAATAATGCACTCCTATGCAGGGAACATACTTCCCACTCTACAGAAAGTGCTCTCTCATAAATAAATGAATGAGTGCAGTTCCAGTCTGGATGTTAAATGGTGCTTTCATCATGAAGATGGATTTTTAGTAAAGATCACATAATCTGCACATTCCCATATGTTGTACAATACGTTTAACGGGGATTTTTTTTGTTTGTAATTTTTTGTATTAGCCTATGCAACAATACATTTATATGGAAATAAATTGAAACATGGGAATTTACAAGTGGAAGGTGAAAAATGTCCTCATTATTTCAATACTTAACAGGTTTTACACTTTGTACTAAACACTCTGTAATGATGTATGGTGCCTTCTCTAGCCTCATAATGTATTAAATCTTATTAAGGATATAGAAAAGTTGCACTATATCCAGAGGATCTGCTTCCTCATGGGTTGCAAGAAAACTCTCTTGATAGATATTTCTTTCTACCTCCAAGTAACCAAACACAGAAATCTTGGGCCAGGCTTTCAAAATGTGGCCTCTGTTTATTCATGCACACAGTTTGCACATAGTCATTTGTATGTGCCATTTTCTTTACACTATTGCTTCTGTCTGCTGATGCTAGAGACTGTATATGCAATAGGGAATATGCCACTTCACCTTGATTGAATTGGCCTCCTTAGCACTGACCCCCCACTTGGTAAGGCAACTCCCATCTTTTCATGTGCTGTAATATATATACTGCTTACTGTATTTTTCACTCCATGCATCTGATGAAGTGGGTTCTAGTCCACGAAAGCTTATGCCCAAATAAATGTGTTAGTCTCTAAGGTGCCACAAGGACTCCTCTTGTTTTTGCTGATACAGACTAACACGGCTACCACTCTGAAACCTATATGCAGTTTGTATATGCTAAGGGAGTTTGCATATATATATTCTCTCATTTGCACAGGTAAGGAAAAATACACCAAACATTGTGCATGGTATAAAAGGAGGCAAGGTTGAGATCCCTTGGAAAATCCCTTCACACTAACAGACTCATTTTCCATGCCTTTCAATTTGTGAAGGCATTTACTTTGAGGCAAAGTGAGTGCAACACGCTGTCATGCTGAGCTGGTAGTATTTTACACTCACTTTTACACATCAAGGGTAAATGACTTCAAAGGTATAAATCAGTATTGAATTAAATGGGAAATATTTTGGCCTCTGTTTTTCTTCCTGTTACTAAAGGCTATTTTTCTGAGCTTTGCTACACTAATAGATTCTGTTCAGCAAAATATAGGGGAGGTATGGAGCCTAATCCTGATTCAAGAACCAAATCATACATTCTGTTGTGGTCCCAGAATCCATCATCTTAACTTAGACTGTACTTAGAGACTACACTCGAAGTAAAAGACAAGTGTTAGAATGATACCACAGCCTAGCCCCAGTTCAGAAGGCATTGCAGCACCCCGTGAATAAAAAGTTGTCAAGATCACAGCCCTGGAATTCCCTCCCTGATACTGAATCTTGGTCTCTATGGCAGATTTGGCCAGCATGATGTGCAGATGCTATGAAATGTCTGTTTTTCTCTAATTTCCTTTTTAAAAACTGAAGTATCATGCTGGATCTACTCAGGCAGTTGAGTCTTGTGTGTCTAGTTCCAACTCAAAAGCTGCTGAAGTGGCTGCTGTATTAATGCTGTCATAAGTGTTGTCCATCAGGGACCACTTCTGCAGCTCCTTGATCTGCTTGGCGACCTGTTTATACTTGAAGCTCCTGCTGCACTCAGGGTGCAGTGCTGTGTCACAATTTGAAACAAAGCCAAGTCTTTAGCAAGCTGGGACTCTTAAAGACTCCCCCATACTGACTCAAGCTGAATCCTAGACTCAAATCCCATCACCTGCCAAATAGAGTGCTGCCAGTCAATCTTCTTTCCACAGTTATCCGTTATGACCTGATAAAAGTTCTTGTATGATTGATAAATTTTGGGGGAGGGTGAATATGTTATTCATTAAAGGTTCAGAAAACAGATTTATGAAGGCTTGAGGCCTGATTTTGCTCTCTCAGTGGTTTGTGCTATTTTGAGTTTTGACTGATATCTGAGTTAGTGAGATCAGAATAGGATTACTACCTTGGATGATGGAAGGAGTGCAGTCTCCAGGCCAGTTTAGTACTAGGCCTTTGTTGAGATTACCAGTTAGTGTCAGTTGTGGATGGTCTTTTGAGATGGCTCCTGAACATCTATCAGATAGTAATAACTGTGTCACTTCCAATCTTTGCTGAACTTGAACCAGCAACCAAAGGAGTGCACCTGCACTATATTCACAGTCCAATACTCCAGCTAGCCAACTCTTACTCAGACACACGCCATCGGCCAGCCAGCAGGCCCCTACTTACTTTCTTTAATATGTGATGCTCACAAACACACAAGGAAAAACATATGCCTTTATTTGGTTTATTTTAGATCAATGAAAAAAAACACAAGCAAGAAAAAGTAAAAGTAAAACCACCATGAGAGAGCACAGTGTGTGTGCTCGACAGTTTTGGCAAATATTGCAATTTTACTATGAGTCTCACAATATCTGATGTTTTTCTGAAAGCCTCCGCTCCTGGCATCCTGTGATTAGGTGAGAATCTCAGCTTTCCTTTAGAAAAAAAAAATGTTTCAGTCCTTCACAATTGCAGAGAAAAGCTAAAAAAGTTGACCTAAGTGGACCATAAAGTCTAAGGCCTGGTCGGTCTACACTGGGGGGGGAGGAATCGACCTAAGATACGCAACTTCAGCTACGAGTATAGTGTAGCTGAAGTCAACATATCTTAGTTCGACTTACCTCGCGTCCTGACGGTGCGGGGTCGATTGCTGCGGCTCCCCCATCGACTTTGCTTCCGCCTCTCGCCGAGCTGGAGTTCAGCAGTTGACGGGAGAGTGATCGGGGATCGATTTATCGCATCTACACTACACGCGATAAATCGATCCCTGATAGATCGATCGCTACCCGCTGATCCGGCGGGTAGTGTAGACGTACCCTAAAAGACCAATAGGTAAATAAAAAAAATCTAATGTTTAGTTTAAAATAACCCTTATGATTTTTAATTCATGATTGTTTGAGGCTTGACTTGTGAATTGCAGGGGGTTGGGAATATTGCCCCTCTGCATAGGCTCCATCAGCTTTGAGAACAAAATGGCTGTTGAAATCTACAAATGGGAAGAGTTTTTAGAAATGTAAAGATGCAGCACATAGAAAACAAAAAGACCTTACAATTCCACCTACCCATCGGCCATCACTTTCCTCTCTGTCACTCTCTATCTTTCCTCCTCACATATATACACACACCAGCCAGCATCCAATCACTCTGGAGACTCTTCTTCTGGGTTATGGATTGGATCAGAACCTTCCTTTTTTTCTCCCCCAGGAGCTGGGAGGCACTTACCCTGTGTTCACTAGTCATTGCTTTTTGCGACTTGCCTGCCTTCAATGATAGACTCAAAGAGTCTAAGGCCAGAAGGGACCATTAGATCATCTAGTCTGACCTCCTGTATAACACAGGCCATTACATTTCACCAATGAAGAGGAATGTGTAGTGTTTCTCAGACCATTAGCCTTGGAAGGTTCTAGGAGCCAATCAAGGGGAGTCAGGTGCCGAAATATTTTTTGAGGATCGGGGCCAAAGTCCCCCATTCTCCACTACATCTCAGTGAAGTGGCAGCCAAGGATCAGGGAGCAGCAACCAACTTTGCAAGGCTGCCACTGCACTCAGATGTAGTGGAGAATAGGGGACTTTGGCCCAGAGCGTCTAACGGTATTTACTTAACGGTATTTAGACACCTACCTGGCACCAGTGGAAATTAGAGCAACAGGGTCTTTACCCTAACCTCTGCCACTGGTCCATTTACCATACACCACGATGGACAAGAGAATTCATCTGTTAGTATTTGTTAGCTACGTTTACATCATTATTAGCAGACCATTGTTATAATAAAAGAAACTAAAAATAACATTGTGAAATTCCCTATCCAACAGCTTAACGGTCACTTTATTGACATCTTCTCTAGTATAAACTAACTGTAACAGACAGTCTCAGGTTTTTTTGTTCTAAAGTTAATTTCCCCCGTGATCAGTCACTTTGCTTAAATTCCTGATACTTCCTTTTATCTCCCTATTTTTGCTTGTTCTCTATATGCAATATCCTTGATTAAATAGGTCATAGAATCATAGAATTGGAAGGGACCTCGAGAGGTCATCTAGTCCAGTCCCCTGCACTCAAGGCAGGACTAAGTATTATCTAGACTATCCCTGACAGGTGTTTGTCCAACCTGCTCTTAAAAATCCCCAATGATGGAGATTCCACCACCTCCCAGGGCAATTTATTCCAATGCTTAACCACTCTGGCAGTTAGGAAGTTTTTCCTAATGTCCAACCTAAACCAGCCTTGCTGCAATTTAAGCCCATTGCTTCTTGTCCTATCCTCAGAGGTTAAGAAGAACAATTTTTCTCCCTTCTCCTTGTAACAACCTTTTATATACTTGAAAACTGTTATCAAGTCCCCTTTTAGTCTTCTCTTCTTCAGACTAAACAAACCCATTTTTTTCAATCTTCCCTCATAGATCATGTTTTCTAGACCTTTAATAATTTTTGTTGGTCTTCTCTGGACTTTCCCCAATTTGTCCACATCTTTCCTGAAAAGTGGCGCCCAGAACTGGACACAGTTCCCCAATTGAGGCCTAATCAGTAGAGCGGAAGAATTACTTCTTGTGTCTTGCTTACAGTACTCCTGCTAATACATCCCAGAATGATGTTTGCTCTTTTGGCAACATCCTTCCACTGTTGACTCATATTTAGCTTGTGATCCACTATGACTCCCAGATCCCTTTCTGCAGTTCTCCTTCTTAGGCAGTCATTTTCCATTTTGTATGTGTGCAACTGATTGTTCCTTCCTAAGTGGGGTACTTTGTATTTGTCCTTATTGAATTTCATCCTATTTACTTTAGACCATTTCTCCAGCTTTTCCAGATCATTTTGAATTTTAATCCTATCTTCCAAAGCACTTGCAACCCCTCCCAGCTTGGTATCGTCCGCAAACTTTATAAGTGTACTCTCTATGCCATTATCTAAATCATTAATGAAGATATTGAACAGAACCGGACCCAGAACTGATTCCTGTGGGACCCCACTCATTATGCCCTTCCAGCATTACTGTGAACCACTGATAACTACTCTCTGGGAATGGTTTTCCAACTAGGTATGCACCCATCTTGTAGTAGCTCCATCTAGGTTCTATTTCCCTAGTTTGTTTATGAGAAGGTCATGCGAGACAGTATCAAAAGCCTTACTAAAGTCAAGATATACCACATCTACTGCCTCCCCCCTTAGTCTACCTCTAAAAAGAGGGTCATTTGGGAAATAAATCAACTGAGAACAATGCTGACAAGAAAAAAAATTTCTTGCTCTGAAAAGGTTCTTGGGATATTACATTTGTTATCCCAAATTCAAGATCATTTTCATGTTATTTTCTGTAGTGGAATCCACACTTAGATCTGATGATAACTGTTCATGCTCATTGTATGATAATCATATTAGTGAAATCCAAATGAGAAAATAAACTATATTGCCAGATTTTGAATGTAAAATATTGTGCTGCTGTGCTTGCATGCACGAATCCAGTAGCTATGTGAAAATGGGAGCAAGGAGTGGGGGTAGAGGGGAACACTATGCATCACATCTTACCCATAATTTTATCAATCTAATCCAGGGGTCGGCAACCTTTCAGAAGTGGTGTGCCGAGTCTTCATTTATTCACTCTAATTTAAGGTTTTGCGTGCCGGTAATACATTTTAACGTTTTTAGAAGATCTTTCTATAAGTCTATATTATATAACTAAATTATTGTTGTATGTAAAGTAAATAAGGTTTTTAAAATGTTTAAGAAACTTCATTTAAAATTAAATTAAAATGCAGAGCCCCCTGGACCGGTGGCCAGGACCCGGGCATTGTGAGTGCCACTGAAAATCAGCTCGCGTGCCATAGGTTGCCTACCCCTGATCTAATCTATCTTTTAAACAAAAAGATTTTTGAGAAAAAGAAAGCTGAGCAGAATGAGAAAACCTGAGTACCAAAGAGAAATGCAGCACAGCTATCAAAGCTAATAGATCTCTCCACATACCATTTTCATGAGCATACCATCCAGCCCCATGCAAGTGAATGTACTCCTATTAAAGGAGTACATTTAAATGGCACCCAGCATTGGCTTCTAAAGAGGCTTCTACTTTGCATGACATGGTATATAATAAATAAAGACGTATATATAATATATGACCTGTGCCTGCCAAAATAGGTTGCCATTGCTAATCCCTTGCAAGGAATGTGGGCTATTTTATTTTTTTATATATATAGTCTGACTGGTATGAGCAAAATTCCCTGACACATCCATTGATCCTAATAATATGCTCTTAAACAGCTTATAAAGTGCTTCATTGCAATAAAAAAGGAGATAGTTTTTTCTGGACCTGGTTACTTTTTTTAGACAAATGACGTGTTCATAAGATCTTTCATCAACAGAAGCATTAAACAGGTGTTTAACTGAACTCACAGCCTCCTCATTTCAGTCACACAGTACCTTCTTTACTGTACCTTCAGAGGCAGCAGAAATAGTGCATCTTCCAAGCTGCCACACACTTCTTATTGACACCCATTACAAGCATCATCTAAAGAAGAAGTAGGATATGTCTATCATTCAGCCCCTAGACCAGAGCCATTTCTCTTTCAATATTACCTTTCAAATGCCATCTTGGACACCAGCAGGGAATATTGACTGAACCATTCATGGCATGCACCCAGGCAGTGGAGGGCAGTGTACAAGGTGCAAAAAATGTCAGAGAAAAAGTAGGTGAGAGTAGGGCTTGTGGGAGATATAAAGCCAATCCAGAAAAACAGATGGTCATCAGTTAATCAGAGCTAGAATCATGTGAGAGATCACTAGGGTTTTACCTGTCAAAGTCATTAATTTGGGGAGTGTTGTTATTTATCAGTTACATAGCTCTGTTGGTGTTCCTTAACTGGGTGATTTATGGGCCCAGTCCCTTAAAGGCCCTCAATCCCCACTGACATCAGAAAGAAGTGTTACATAGAAACCCAATGTGGCAATCCCTTATCTATGTGAATGTTAGTCCTGACACCCAGGCTGGTGACCTCCCCATTAGCTGTACGCTGGATATGTTTTGTAGATATCAAAATTAATTAATTAGGTAAAGCACCGCAGGTGAAAATGAACAGACACTATTTAGCACCAACTAGTCCAGAAAAGACTCTACAGCATTGGTGGTAGTAATACCATTCGTTGTTGCTATCCGGCTCTGTGAGCAGTAGTGCCCAGATCTACCATTAGAGGCTTTGGCTTAGCATTGAGATCTGTATCAATGCCAAACTCTCTCTGTTAGCTGGAATCCCTAGGAGACACAGCAGGCTTCATACTTCCAGTGACAGCAATGCTATTAATGCCAATTAGCCACATTTAGAATAAAAACAAGCATTCAGTGCAGGCTGTTTCTCTAGCCATATTTTGTTTTAAGCAATGGGGGCGCCAAAGCGTACGATTACAGTATTTGTTTAGCATGTATACGGGACCCCTCGCTGGGTCACTTACACGAAATGAGACCATTGATCATAAAAATTGTTTTTGAGTGGGCCCATCAAGCTGTGCACGTCATTACTGAGTTACCACTTGAGCTTTTTACTCTCACCCTTATCCTTCCTTCTCACTCTATTCCCCTGTCATTTGTTACCATTGCTCAGTGCATGGTGTCTCACATTTGCTTGTATACATTTCAGGATAGAAACAATGTCATCGCATATGGGCTCTTCGATGCCTACCACGCTTTTGGGAGACATATATAGTAAATAAATAATAACAGCCTGGCAGCAGCTGTGAGCAATATAGCCTATGGTGGCCATTAACATTCAGATACTGTCCCTGCCCTGTCCCCTAGTAAAGGGAGGGAGGAAGATATACACACCCAGGAGAACAATGTTGGAATATTGTAAAAGGATAGAGATTTAATAGGTCTTTTCCATCTCTAACTGCTGTGATTCTGGACAATTTATCTTAAACCACCAGTGTTCAGGAAATTCAGAACTAAGGCTGAAATGGCACCTGTCACTCATTTTTGGAAATGATTGCCTATTTACCCTTTTCAAAAAGTGATGTTGCTCATGGATGTGTTGTGTTATGCTGCTCTTTGCCAAGGTACTATGGCTGACAGTAGGGTACGCTTTCCGTGTGCTGCCTGGAGATTTAGATACACAACTGCAGTACCATTAGCACTAATAAGATTTGTGTGACTATGTTCCAACACAAAACAGTCATTATTTATCCCACAATATGTAACACCACCCAATACTAGATATTCTGCAACACTTAGGAAGTATCAGGTAAATTTAGGGCAAAGTCAAGTTCGGTCCTTTAGCCTGAATTCCTTGGCTCTTGTATATTTAAGACAGTCCCTTATCATTATTTTAACATAGATTTTTTTATGTGTGAATTAACAACTAAATCCATTATGAAAACCCATTTACCAAAGGGCTGACACCAGACAAAGCCTGCGGCAGCTATGGAACTCTGGGATACAACATCTGTTCCATAAAATTTAACTCAGACATTCCAAATCTTTGCCTGTTCATCGCTGCTTTACAGCTTTTCAAACAGCTACTTTTCTCCTCAGGACATGCAAGTTCTGCCACAGACCCATGAAGGCCAAATGTCTCCTTTAATTCTCCCAGGCTAAGCCAGTTAAAGGGAGGCTATCAGGATACATGGTGCTTTGACATATTTAAAGGGGGAAAAAAACATTTACCACATTAATTTGTTTCTTAAGGTTTTATTTTCATTGTTTTGTTTATTTGTGTTGAATTTCACATCTATTTAAAGTACTGCATCTACCTTATGAGTCAAACTACTTTATATTTTATGGACCCAGCTTAGTAATTTAGCTGATGTGTAAATGCTCTCAATTACTAATTGGTGATGCTTCCCATGACATAACACAAACTGACTCAGAAAGTAGCATATGCTGCTATTACCTCTAATAGATCCACCTTGTCTCAAAGATTTGAGGCCAAAATTACCATTTGGCGTTGCTGCAGATTCAAATATACCTTCTGCCCTGTGTTGAAATTAGAGGAATTTTGTCTATTTGATATATATTGAATTGAAGACCCTGTTTTCACTATTACTGTAGAAGTTTTTACATTCAGTACTTACATTACAGTGACTATTTAGTGGGAGAGGTCAAGGTGGTAAAAGATTTCTTTGTGGGGACTGGTCCAGTTTTGATGTTTTAAAATAGTTATTGCTTGGCTCAGACATTACTGTTTGGAAGAACAGCTACTGCCTCTGAGCCTGATTCTCCAAACCCTCTTCACACAATACTCCCATTGATGTCAGTGGCATTTTTGGGCCTGTGGAGATGGCAGGATTAGCCCCTGTGTTTGGTGTTATTACTAGGAAAAGTGTTAGAGTACAACATTTTAATACAGTATCTGACCCCTTTTTCAGGATCTGTTATTTTGGCTGTTTCAAGCTGGTGAGATGTTGCATGCAGGCTGCTGCCTTCCCAACTTACATTGTTTCCCACTGAGTCCAGTGTAGCACTGGTTTGCAGGATCTTGCAGAACTTATCCTTTTTAGTCTTTTTCTTTGTCCTCCTCATCGGAGTGAGGTGGTGTGAGTGTGTGTGTGTGTGTGTGGGGGGGGGGGTGGTTGAGTCTATGTGCCTCATAGACTTTAAGGTCAGAAGGGACCAGCATGATCATCTGGTCTGACCTCCTGCACATTGCAGTCCACAGAACCTTCCCCACCCACTCCTGTAAGAGACCCCTAACCTCTGGCTGAATTACTGAAGTCCTCAAATCATGGTTTAAAGACTTCAAGTAACAGAGAATCCACCATTTACACTAGTTTAAACCTGAAAGTGACCCATGCCTCATGCTGCAGAGGAAGGGAAAAAACTCCCAGGGTCTCTCCCAATCTGACCCAGGGGAAAATTCCTTCTTGACCCCAAATATGGTGCTCAGTTAGACCCTGAGCATGTGGGCAAGACCCACCAGCCAGACACCTGAGAAAGAATTATCTGCAGTAACCCAGAGCCCTCCCCATCTAGTGACCTATCACCAGCCATTGGCGATATTTGCTAATAGCAGACGCAGATCAGCTACATGCCTTCATAGGCAGTCCCATCATATCATCCCCTCCATAAACTTATCAAGCTCAGTCTTGAAGCCAGTTAGGTTTTTTGCCCCCATTGCTCCCCTTGAAAGGCTGCTCCAGAACTTCACTCCTCTGATGGTTAGAAACCTTCATCTTATTTCAAGCCTAAACATGTAGATGGCCGGTTTATAGCCATTTGTTCTTCTGTCCACATTGGCGCTTAACTCCTCTCCCTCCATGGTATTTATCCCTCTGATGTATTTATAGAGAGCAATCATATCTCCCCTCAGCCTTTTTTTGGTTAGGCTAAACAAGCCAAGCTCTTTGAGTCTCCTCTCACAAGGTAGGTTTTCCATTCCTTGGATCATCCTAGTAGCCCTTCTCTGCCTCTGTTCCAGTTTGAATTCATCTTTCTTAAACATGGAACAATAGAATTGCACACAGTATTCCAGATGAGGTCTCACCAGTGCCTTGTCTGATGGTATTACACTTCCCTATTTCTACTGGAAATACCTCTCCTGATGTATCCTAGAACTGCATTAACCTTTTTCATAGCTGCATCACATTGGCGACATAGTCATCCTGTGATCAACTAATACACCAAGGTCTTTCTCCTCCTCTGTCACTTCCAACTGATAGGTATTGAGCTTATAGCAAAAATTCTTGTTGTTAGTCCTAAATGTGTGACCTTGCATTTTGCACTATTACATTTCATCCCATTTTTATTACTCTAGTTTACAAGGTTCTCCAGATCATCTTGTATGTTATTCCAGTCCTCCTCCGTATTGGCAATACCTCCAAATTTTGTGTCATCCACAAATTTTATTAGCACACTCTCACTTTTTGTGCCAAGGTCAGTTATAAAAATGTTAAATAAGATTGGTCCCAAGACCAATCCCTGAGGTGCTCTACTAGTAACCTCCCTCTAGCTTGACATTTCACCTTTCAGTATGACCCGTTGTAGTCACCCCTTTAACCAGTTCCTTATCCACCTTTCAAGTCTAATATTAATCCCCATCTTCTCCAATTTAACTAATAATTTCCCATGTGGAACTATATCAAATGCATTACTGATATCCAGGTAGATTAAATCTACTGCATTTCCTTTGTCTAAAAAATCAGTTGTCTTCTCGAAGAAGGAGATCAGGTTGGTCTAGCACTATCTACCTTTTGTAAAACCATGTTGTATTTTTATCCCAATTACCATTCACCTCTATGTCCTTAACTACTTTTCCTTTCAAAATTTGTTCCAAGATCTTGCATGCAATTGAGGTCAAACTAACAGGTCTGTAGTTTCCTGGATCACTTCCCCCACCCCCTTCTTCAAAATAGGAACTGTATTTGCAATTCTGCAGTCATATGGTACAACCCCCTTGTTTACAAATTCATTACAGATTACATATTTAAAAATCCTTGCTATTGGGTTTGTAATTTCATGTGCTGGTTCCCAGTGGCTGTTTGAGTTTAACTTCCACCTCGGATGTGGTAATTTCTACCTCCATATCCTCATTCCCATTAGCCGCCCTGCCACTACCGCTAAGCTCTTCATTAGCCTCGTTAAAAACTAAGGCAAAATATTTGTTTAGGTGTTGGGCCATGCTTAGATAATCTTTAATCTCCATCTCGTCTTCAGTGGCTAGCAGTACCACTTTTTTTCCCCTTGTTTTCTTTTTATTTATATGTCTATAGAAGCTTTTACTGTTGGTTTTAATTCCCTTTGCAAGGTCCAACTCTGCTTGGCTTTTGGCAGTTCTCAATTTATTCCTACACTTTCTGATCTCTAAGAAGTAGCTTTCCTTGCTGATCCATCCCATCTTCCATTTCTTGTAGGCTTCCTGCTTTCTCTTAATAACCGGTTTGAGATGCTTGCTCATCCAGCGTAATCTGCAACCCTTCCCTACGATTTTCCCCCTCTTGCTTGGGATGCAGGCTTCAGCTAGCTTCTGCAACTTTGACTTAAAGTAATTCCAACCCTCCTCCACATTCAGATCCTTGAGTTCTTCAGTCCATTTCCCCAATTCCCTTAATTTTTAATGTTAGCCCTTTTGAAATCAAGGATCCTAGTTGCAGACCTATTTTTGTTTATCCTTCCATTTAGTTTAAACCAAATTAGCTTATGATCACTCAAACCAAGGTTGTCCCCTACAACCAGTTCTTCGATGAGGTCCTCACTACTCACCAATACCAAATCTAAAATGGCATCACCTCTTGTTGGTTCAGTGACTATCTGGTGAAGAACTCTGTCAGCTATCACATCCAGGAAAATTTTAGCCCTACTATTATTAGTAGCACTTGAGTTGTCCAATCTATATCTGGGAAGTTAAAATCTCCCATAATCGCAAAATTCCCAGTAGTATATATTTAATTAAAAACATTAAAGAGGTTTCTCTCCATAGCCAAATTGGATCCTGGGGGGTCTGTAGCATACCCATGCACTAGCCCAGGGGAACCTCTACTAGCATTCTTCCCCAAAGTGATTTTGGCCCAAACAGACTCTGTCATATCCATTCCATCACTTCTAATTTCTTTACAGTCTTCCTCATAATTAATATACAATGCTACTCCACCACCTTTGCTGTTATTTCTGTATTTCCTGAACACATACACTTCAGTCCCTGTACTCCAGTCATAACTACTATTCCACCATGTTTCTGTTATCTCTATAATATCTGGTTTCACTTTCTGCGCCAGTAGTTCTAGTTCCTCCATTTTGTTACCCAGGTTCCTTGCATTGCTGTATAAACATCTTAATTGGTGCTGCTTGGTTTCCTCCACATTCCTCACCCAATTCAGTACAGTCATTCTACTGCCAGTATCGCCTTCCTGACTGTTAGCTTCCTTGGTATCGGCACTATCTTTCCTCTTAATGTCCATTCTCCTACCCACTGCTGTTCATTTCTCCATTGCTGTATCCTTTCTTATTTGATTTTCCTCCCTTTCAGTGTTAGAATCAGGCATAGAGATTACATGAGCATCTCCCAACCATCTCCCCTGAGTTTCTACTTTAAAGCTCTTTTAATCAGTTATGCCAACCTCCATCCTAGAATTCAATTTCCCTCCCTACTTAGGTGTAGTCCATCCCATGAGAACAGTCCTCTGTTCATGAATGCTTCCCAGTGATCAAACATCCCAAAGCTCTCCTTAGAGCACCACTGCCTGAGCCATCTGTTGATCATCATAATCTTATCTCACCTTCGTTCTCCTCCACTAGGGACAGGTAGAATCCCACTGAAGAACATCTGAGCCTCCATTTCCTTAAGCATCTTCTCCAGACTCACATAGTCTCCCTGGATACGTTCCAGCAAGAATCTAGCTATATCATTTGTTTCAACATGAAGGACAATCAGTGAATTATTTTCTGCTTCCATTAGGATGCTCTTCAGCCTCAGGTGCACATCCCGTATCTTAGTTCCCAGCAGACAGCACACCCTTCTGTTCTCAGGATCAGCTCTGGTGACAGGCCTGGGTCTGGGGACTCCCTACTAAGACAATCAATCATGTAGACCTGCCTTTTCCTGGTGATGGTGTGATTCTCCAGCCTTCCTCCTGTTCTTTTTGGCTGCAAGTCATCTTGTCTTTTATTCTCCCTTGCAATCTTCTGCAAGACATCCTATATCCTCCTGGGGCTCTGAATTCTTGGTATCTCCCTTGACTCTTCCCCTCTTCTTATAGGGATAGCCTCTCTTCTTCCTCCTCCCACCTTCAATTTTACTGCCTGCTGTGACCTTTCTTCATTCACCAACTCAGCAAACCTGTTCCTGAGCTTTATTTCTCCTTCACTACCCAGTCTTTTCCTCTGCCTGGTTCCTGTAGTCACATGTTTTCACTGGCCACTTTCCTCACCCAGCAGTCTCCCATCAGAGTTCTTCAGTCCAGCTTGCATCTGCAAGTCTTGACTTTTCCCTTCAGCCTCCTCTTGCCTTCCCTCTATCATCTGCTCGAATCCCCTTCGAAACTCAACCATAGTTTCCACCTGCATCTCCAAACCTCAGATCTTCTCTTCCATCAGCTCTATCAGGCGGCACTTCATACAAATGAAGCTCTTTTCAGGTACCTGCTTCAGGATCATGTCCATCCTACAGTTTCCACACCTGGGCATCTTCATTGTCTCTTCCATTACTTGGGTCACTGCCTCTGTGTCTGTCATAGCCTTCCCACCTAAAGTCCTGTCAAGGAAACAAAACAAAACGAAAACCCCAAACAAACATCAAAGCAAAACCAGAATACCCCATCCCCCAACTCTTCCAATAGAATTCCCATTCAAACTCCCCTGTTTATAGCTCTGTTTGCTGGCTCTTGTGCTGCTGGCTGACTGTTTGGCTGCCTTTATAGGACCCCTAATCAGGGAAGCCCCATCCCCTAATCAGGGCTCTGCTTCTCTCACAGCACATTGCCCTCTACCAGCCTCTACAAACTGAACAGGAGAAAAAACAAAAAAACACAAAACAGGAAAAACCCACAGTTGTCAGTTGTTGGCTGCATGTCTGTTCTCGATGTGTGTTGTGCCGGCTCTGCGCAGATAACTGACCTCGATCACACAGCAGACCTTTATCAAACTGCCCAAGAAGACCACAGACTGTTCAGTGATGAAAGCACTCGGTGAGGTTTATTGCTGACAAAGCACGGTCCTAGCTCCCCAGATCAATGTCTACAGTTATACTAGCACATGTATGCCTGTGACAATTGACTCAGCTCAGTGAACAGCAGGACTTTCTGTTCCACCCTCGGCTGACAAAGACACTGCCGCTGTGGCCCCCTCTTTTATACACTGATACCCAAAAGTTACATACTGCCCCTCTGATTTGGTTAGTTACCACCTTTTACCTTATATATGTTGGTTCAATCAAAATATCTCTATCCATCACCCCGTCATCCTGACCTTATCTTTAAGAGAGGTCAATGTGTCTTTGTACCATCATTGGGCACTGTGTTTACATCATATCTTGGCATCAGGGTGTTCTGGCACCAGCTTTCTGGAATGTGTTTATGAAGGGACAGTGCACAGCACTTCTTAGAAGTGTTAGTGTTTTTGCAATAACAGCCCTGTTTTTGCCAGATTCTGTGAACTTGCAAGTAGGCATGTTTTGTAACAGGGCCTGACTTTTGCTCATAGCTTGACTCTTGCTAACTTTGCTTTATCTCAGCAGGGCCTGACTTTAGTTCAGGCCTTAGGCCTTACACCAGTCCTCTTATACCAGGCCTCATGTCTCAGGCGCTCTCTTTCTTCTACAGTCAGACCCCTCCCCCAGAGTCCAACAGCTGCTTCCTTTGTCTCTACAGATGCAGTGAATGCAATGGACAGTGGGAGAGAGAGGAGTGTCTTGGGGTGTCTGCCCCTTCTTTCTTATAGTCCTGTTCCCGCTTTGAGAAGCATTTCCAGGTGGGAGCAAGGTGACAGGCAGTCTGTGTGGAAGGAAACACCATGCTGTTTCTTTGCTAAGATGTATATTTTTGCCCTGCTCCCTTTCCTGCCAAAGAATGGCCACTTAGCAGGTAATGGTCCATCAGCCTTGTTTACACCGGCTCACCCTTTGACTCTAAGGAACTGGTTTGGCCACTGTCCAGACTTCTCTGGAAAACATACTTTTAGTCATGATCTCAGCTTACGTTTATATCTTCACATATAATGCTGCTCAGTGCATTTTACAATGACATTATTGAATAGCCAGTTATGAGTTTTTAAATGATACCTCACAAGACATGCCCTGTACAAAAATTATTACAATAGTGTGAACACAGAGGTGTATTCCGTCACAGGGACCAGTTAGCACCAGTTATGGGAGTTGACTTTAAATGGATGGCAATATGCTTGATCACTACTATCCTGAACTGGCTATGAGCTGCAACTTTAAGGTAAACAGTTCTGTAATCATGGGAAGTGGGTATAATAGGCCTGGGGAGGCTCTCCCTGGACTCCAGAGAGATTACTGATGAATCCAGGAAGCTGAATAGCACATACCACCTCCTCAGCTGCCCCAGAACCTGCATGGCGCAGAGCAAAAGCTTCTTCCGGGGGACAGTCCAAGACGCTTTTCCCCGTGACAGCTTGGAGTCTGGGGAGGCGCAATGTGGCTGGCTCGGGACTCCTCTGGGCAGGTGGGGGGGCCTTAGGGCACCTCTGGGCAGGTGGGAGGCCTCCCGCCCACCTGGGGCTCCTCTGGGCGGGGGGGAGAGGGGCTGTAGGTGGAAGGGGCGGAGCCGGGGGCTAGCCTCCCCAAAGGTGGGCTCCACTCACTGCCCATGTCTGTAATGTTCTCATACCGTACATTTTTAAAAAAGCTTTATTTTATTTTACTCATTTGTAGTTTCTCCTCATAATCTTGCAAAATGTTTATTCCTTTCCGATTATGCTGTCCATTTCCATTTATTTTCTCCTCCCCCTGCTCCCACTCCTGGGATGTTTTCAACAAAGTTGAAACTAGCATGACTCCTTTCTGTCATGTTTTGATAATTTCCATCTTTACACAACAGCCTAATGATATCAATAGATCTCCTGGGATAGGGTTTGTTAGTTAATTTTCATTCCTTCTTCAGGCTGGCTGGCTTTGCAGAACACAAAACATTATAGATTATAGATAAACAGTGGCTATTGTTATTTATTCTTGGTGTCAGAGTGGTTAATTTTAACCATCGCCTCTCAGATATTTAGATTCTAGACATTCCTCATATATAACAACTTCAAAATTTGGGCTCAGGCTACTTAACAGTTGTTCTTCTTCGAGTGGTTGTTCATGTCCATTCCAAGCAGGTGTGTGCGCGCCGCGTGCATGCCAGCCGGATGATTTTCCCTTAGCAGCATCTGTAGGGTTGGCCCGGGCACCCCCTGGAGTGGCGCCACCATGGCGCCCTATATAGGGGCCAGCCGACCCTCCACCCCCTCAGTTCCTTCTTACCGCCGGTGATGGCTAACTGGAACTTTGCTCACTCTCGCAGCAAACCTAGCTATGAGCTAGTGTCTCTGTTCATGTATATAGTTCTCTTTTTTCCTCATAGTTTTAGAGTTAGCATTAGTTGTAAGTGAGTAGTAGTTGGGGGGTCCCCCCCAACGTAACCCTTGCCCCTTCCTGGGGCATGCCCAGATCCCCAGGGTTTAAACTCTGTGCAGACTGCGGGAAGTTTATGCCAAAGAGTGACCCGCACTCTTCCTGCTTGAGGCGCCTCGTAGAGAACCACCAAAGAGACTGGTGCCGCATCTGCAAGGGGTTCCGTCCCAGGACTCTCAAGGACAGAGAACAAAGACTTAGAGTGCTCCTGATGGAGGTGGCCTTATGGCCACACTCGGACCCCGAGCCTGCCGATCCGGCGCCCAGTCCTCATCCTCGGTGCGCAGCACTCCGGCACCGTTAGCCAGAGAGGAGGCCCAATCTAAGAACTCTAAGTCCGGGCACTGGAGAGAATCGGGACATAGGAAATCGGCCTCCATGTGGCACCGATCACCGTCTCCGGTGCCCGTGAAAAAGAAGAGGCCGGTGAGGGGCTGATCATCCCACCAGGACCCTAAAAGGCCGGCGGCATCCACAAGTGTGGTGGGACAAGCCGCACCTCAGGCGCCAACTCCCAAAGTTCTGTCGACTCCTGCCCCTGTGGGGGTACAGTCGAGTCCGGACCGGTCCAGGTCCCTGGACCTCCATGAGGATGTGCACCTCCCATCGACGCCGGAGGCGTTCGAGGCGGCCTCAGACCTGTTAAGCCTCCCCGTACCGGCCTCCCCACGCCGGAGGGAAGAGCCGCCAGGGACTGCGCAACCCCCGATCCAATCGAGGGGCAAGCCGGCTATAATGACGCCTACATCCCCGCCCTGCGCCGCTCCGGCGGCACCGGCATAGAGAGAACGACCGCCCCGTTCCCAGGGACTCGTGGTACCGCTCGTCGGCGACAGTGGGTACTGCCCCTCCTTGGTCTTCGTACTCGGAAACCTCAGAGTCCGAGGTGGAATCCTACTGCTCCAATAGATCAAGGAGCAGGAGGTCGGCTTCACAAAGAAGTCAGTGAACTTACCCCATGCCTTGGCAACAGCAATGGCAACCGCCCTCCCAGTGGCCGTTCTGGACCCTCTGGGCTTACCATCAGGCCCAGGGTCAGGTGCATGGCCCACGCTCCAGGTCCACGTCGGTATCCTCGATGTCGGTGGCTCTGGCACAAATGCCTCCACCAGCGGCACCGCCGTCCGAGAGGAGCGTGCCTTCTTCTCAACAGGATCTGGCACCACCCCATCAGACACCAGCACCGATGGGGGCCATGTCCTTGACGCCGCAGGCACCGCTCAGCACGCCTTGTCATTCGGCATCGACCCCGGTACTGGTCACAGTGCTGCCTCCTACATCCGCACCGGCTACGCAACCCGAGCACCGTGTGCCGCAGGACCCGGCAGGAGCTGAGGGTAGCGAGGAACGTCCCCTGCAAGTGATTTCCTCCTCTTCCTCGCTGGACGAAGCGGTCGTGGGGACTTCTGTGCCACCGGCTCTGGAGGACAACCGGGTGCTCCAATAACTGCTCAAACGAGCCGCCCAGAGCCTGGCTATTCAGGCTGAGGAGGTAGAGGTGGATGTGGACCCTGTAGTGGACATCCTGGCTCCCTCGGGCCCATCTAGGGTCGCCCTACCGCTGATTAAAACAGTAGCCGACATGTCCCGCACCTTATGGCAGACCCCAGCCTCTCTGGCCCCTACGGCCAAAAAGACGGAGAGGCGCTACTTCGTGCCTTCCAAGGGCCATGAGCACCTGTATGCTCACCCTCCCCCGGACTCTCTGGCTATGGATGCGGCCAACCAAAGGGAACATCAGGGGTTTCAAGGGTCTACGCCAAAGAACAGGGAGGCCAAGAAGCTAGACCTCTTTGGTAGGAAGGTCTACTCAACAGGGAGACTGCAGCTGCGCATAGCCAACCAGCAGTCTATAGTTAGCCGGTATGGCCATAACATGTGCTCAGCTTTGTCCAAGTTCGCTGAACTCCTTCCTCAGGAATCGCGATCAGAATTCTCCGCTCTGGTGGAGGAGGGGAAGCTGATTTCGCGTGCATCCCTCCAAGCGGCCCTGGACGCGGCGGATGCAGCCTCCCGCATGCTGGCCAGCGGACTGGTGATGCGGCGGGGGTCCTGGCTTCAGGTCTCTGGCCTTCCGCATGAGGTCCAGCAGACCATACAAGACCTTCCCTTTGAAGGGCCCACACTGTTTTCTGAGAAAACGGACAAAAGGCTCCATAGCCTAAAGGATTCAAGGGCCACGTTGCGCTCGCTTGGCCTGCACACTCTGGTCACCCAGCGCAGGCAATTCAGGCCGCAGCCAGCTCAGCGGCTGTACCAGCCCCAAAACTGCTCAGAGGCCCCACGCAGGCGGAGTAGAAGTAGCAGGAGGAGGCAACACCCATCCTCCAGACAGTCCTCCAGCCAACTGCGCAAGGTCGCCGGGCGGGGGGGGGCAAGTGGGGCAATTTGCCCCAGTCCCCGGGCCCCGCAGGGGCCCCGCGAGCCCTGGCCGAGAATCCCTGCTAGAGACACCTTTTTAATTTTTACTTACCTGGAGATGGTCCGGTCTTCGGCGGCATTTCGGCGGCGGGGGGCCCTTCAGTCGCTCCGGGTCTTCGGTGGTATTTCGGCGGCGGGTCCTTTAGTGCTGCCGAAGATGCGGAGTGAGTGAAGGACCCGCCACCGCTGCCGCTGCCACCAACTCGGAGCACCACCCGGTGAGTATGTCTGCTCCTCCGCTTTGCCCCAGGCCCCTTGAAACCTCTGGGCGGCCCTGCAACCACGGCCTCCGTCGGGACCTAGACCCCAAATTTGATGGTGCGGTCGAGGACAACTTACCAGTCAGGACCTTGGATCCTACCAACCTTACCTTTTTGTCCCGTCTGTCCCCCTTCTACCGTGCCTGGTCCCGAATCACATCGGACAGTTGGGTGCTCCGTACGGTAGAGAGGGGATATTCTATCCAGTTTTCCTCCCTCCCACCCCACCAGCCCCCCTCCCCATCCCTCTTCAGGGACCCCTCTCACAAGCAACTTCTAATCCAGGAAGTGCAGTCCCTCCTCGCAGTAGGGGCCGTGGAGGAAGTTCCCGAGTAACTCAGTGGCAGGGAGTTCTACTCCCGGTATTTCCTAATACCGAAGGCGAAAGGGGGCCTCAGACCCATTCTGGACTTGCGGCATCTGAACAGGTTTGTGAAGAAACTCAAGTTCTGCATGTTCTCTCTGTCCTCTATCATTCCCTCCATGGATCCAGGAGACTGGTATGCCGCCCTCGACATGAAGGACGCGTATTTCCATATGGAGATAATACCTCAACACAGACGTTACCTCAGGTTCGTGGTGGGCGGCACCCATCTCCAATTCACAGTCCTGGTGTTCAGACTGTCAACGGCCCCAAGAGTTTTCACAAAGTGCATGGCGGTGGTAGCGGCTTTCCTGTGCAAGCACCAAATCCAGGTGTTCCCATACCTGGACGAATGACTCATCAAGGGCCGTTCCAAAGATCAGGTGGAGGCTCAGGTGGCCTTTACCAGACAGACCTTCCTCAAGCTCGGCCTCCTGATAAACGAGGCCAAATCTACCCTGTCTCCCGTCCAGAGGATGGAGTTCACAGGGGCAGTCCTGGACTCGATGCAAGCCAGAGCGTACCTCCCAGAGTCCAGGTTTCGGTCTATGTCCGACATCATCCTTGGTCTCCGGCGCTTCCCGACCACTATGGCAAGGAATTGCCTCAAGTTACTGGGCATATGGCCGCATGCACCTACGTGGTGAATCACGCCAGGCTCAGGCTGCGCCCTCTTCAGTCCTGGCTAGCGACCGTGTACCAACCAGCCAGGGACGCACTGGACTCTGTGGTGACGCTTCCCCAAGCGGTGCTGGACTCCCTCCAGTGGTGGCTCGACCCGCGACAGGTCTGTGCAGGAGTACCCTTCGCCAGCCCTCAACCATCCCTATCCCTGGTAACAGACGTATTGGATCTGGGATGGGGGGCGCATCTGGGGAATCTTAGGACCCAGGGCCTCTGGTCCCCGGAGGACCTCTCCTTGCACATCAACGTCAGGGAGCTACAGGCGGTGCGCCTTGCCTGCCAGACTTTCAAATGACACTTGACAAGCAGGTGTGTAGTGGTCCTCATGGACAATACCTCGGCGATGTTCTATATCAACAAACGGGGGTACATGCTCCTCTCCCCTGTGCTGGGAAGCCCTCGCATTATGGGACTTTTGCTTACAGAATTCAATCCACCTGACGGCATCCTACCTCCCGGGGGTGCAAAACAGTCTGGCGGACACCCTCAGCCGCTCGTTCAATGGTCACGAGTGGTCCCTTCGCCAGGATGTGGTATGTTCAATCTTCCGTCTCTGAGGCTATCCCCAAATAGACCTCTTGGCCTTGCAGGACAACAGGAAGTGCCAACTGTTCTGCTCCCTCATGGGGCGCAGCCCAGGATCGCTCACGGATGCCTTCCTCCTCTCACCCTTCTCTCCAATTCCGATGGTCCACAGGGTACTCCTCAAGATTCGCAGAGATCGTGCTCGAGTCATACTGATAGTGCCAGCATTGGTTCATGTCACTACTGCAGATGTCCATACGGTGCCCTTTGCGTTGCCCCTGCTCCCGGACCTGATCACACAGGATCAAGGCCACCTCCGGCACCCAAACCTGGAGTCGCTCCACCTCACAGCCTGGCTGCTCCATGGCTGAACCCGGTGGAAATGCAGTGCTCACAGTGTTCATGTCCATTCCAATACTCACCCTCCTGCCCTGCTGTCGGAGTGCCGGCAAGAAAGAACTGAGGTGGTGGAGGGTCAGCGGGCCCCTATATAAGGCACCATGGTGACGCCATTCCAGGGGGCGCCCAGGCCGACCCTACAGACGCTGCTAAGGGAAAATCTTCTGGCTGGCGTGCATGCGGCGCACACACACCTGCTTGGAATGGACATGAACAACACATCTCGAAGAACAACAGTTACGAAAAGGTGAGTAACCATTTTTTCTATTCAAAGTGAGTCGGAACCATGCTGCTGTTACAATCAAAAATGGATCTGAACCAAACTATGTTGATTAGAAGAATCCCAAACTTTGGGAAGGTGTTCAGAATCCAGACTCAGATCTGTATCGGAATATTACACTTAGCCCCATATTTAGGCCTACAGAACAAAAAGACAAACGCTCACCGCCACCTAAGTATAATACAGGATCAATCTCTCCTTTGGAGAAAGATACTGTATTAAAAGAGGGAGAATGGAAAAAATAAAAAGTATATAAAATGAGAAATATTGTCAAAGCATTTGCTTTAGCTACGAGGATCTAAGTAATGTTTATATTTTGTGCTTACAAAACTATAGAGGTGTAGTGCTCACTTAAAACATATCAGCACACGAAGAGTTAATGAAGCCAAACTATAGAAAATGTGGGAAATGGGAACTTGAGGAAACATCCCAAGGCATAACATGCAAAACCAGTTTTGCTAATCAAAGAAGTATTGTGAACTTGGCTGACAGTCATTTTAATGAAAGACCTTCATTGTTGTCCAGCTCCTTAACAGAGTTCAAAAGTATATACTGTGTATATAAATTCCAAAATATCTAATATTTAATATTGAAGGCTTGGACCCCTTTTGTCACCAGAGAAACCAAAGGATTATGACCTATTGAATTCCCTTGTTTTGGGCCCTGTCCAGCTGAGAGAGCTAATTTCTTGGTATTTACATTCATAGAATTGTAGACCTAACTTGATTAATCAAGATGAAAAGAGAATTAATTTTGTTTTATGATGAATTAAGCAGAATAAACTTCCTTCGCACAAACCCACTGAACCAGAATAATCAAGCTCTCTGTATATATTTAATTTACGACTAATTGCCTAGCATTTCCTAAATACATAGATACTCACTCCCTCCGCATTTCAGAAGAGCCTACACTTTTTGAAAGCTTTCCTTAATGCCCGTTAATACTCACCTTTAATCGCCCATGAGGAAGGCTGCCACATGTAGCCAATAGAGCTAGCTTAGTCTTTTATTTTACTTAGCAGTAACACAAGGGATCTACAGGCCTGTATTCTGTAAGACACTGGCTTAAGTAAGTTAGCATAAGTAAAGCAGGCCTGTGACCCTTAGTATAGATAAAATGGCCTGACAGTTACCCTGATTTTGGGAGACTGGGAAGGTACATAACGATACCAGGTGACTTCAAGAATATTCAACTGATACTAGGGTTGGATATTTTAGGATAAAATTATTGGCAGATGTTTAACCACAAACTAGCTTTAGCAAGAGTTCATGTATATGGTAGTGAGCTAAAAAGCACTAATACGGTAACCTATAGGATACAGGTATCCCAATATTATGAGGGTGAGGAACTTAGATATGGACATGGGAGGCTGGGCAGCTGAATGAATATTCATGATAGTGCCCAGGCCCTATAATCGGCCAAGCCACCATGTAGCTAGGTGGCGAGCTTTCCATCACTGACCCTTCAGCTCCTCATTGTCATAATCTACCACTGACCTTTTGGCATGGGGTCTCGATCATTGGACTCATTTGGCATACCAGAGACAGGGTTGGTTCTTTGTTTCTTACCACCAGATCCCCATGGAAGGATATGGGTATATGAGCGTGTGCAAAGAATGATACCAAAGATATCTCCAATACTATATTATTGCTCTTTGTTTATGTGGTTTGACGCTTTCTTGTTTTTACTGATTGTGTTAATAAAAGTGGCTAAGGCTTTGCTTTGCCTGCAGTGTGAGTGCTGTTGCCATACACCCCAGGGTTCCCTCAAGATATTGAGCTTGTTAGTTTTAATTCTGTTGTGTCTGATTCTGAGACTAGAATCCTATTTCACCCAGTTCATTAAATTAGTAGCAGTTGGCAACCAATAAAGAATCAGGCTACACACTCTATTGAGCAGACAAGGTCTCAATGATCATTTCAAGACCAGAAAAATTGGATTATATGAGGGATTATATATTGAAAATTAATCCATTGATTAACCCCCCCATCATGGCAAGTCTTTAGAAAGTTGACCCATAATTTAACCGAAAATGGAGGTTGTAAAAGATAGAAATTGGAGAAGAGCATTCATTATCTTAGCTAACAATAACTGTGGTTTTGAAGTATTTGAGTGTTTTGAAATGTCTGCATAGAGCTAAACCTGGAACTGCCACAGTGTCATGAGATGGACTATTTCCAGCCATCGCCAGGCTGGGGTTTCTTGGGAACAAATCTACTAGTAAGGGAAGAGGCCGGCATGCTGGCCTACCCCAGAATGGTTTGTTAAGAGAGAGGAGTGGGACCAACATAGGCCATCAAAAGAATAAGTGAATTCTCCAGGTTGCGCCATGAAGAGGGAGGAGTTAGATAGAGTGCCTTTGACCTCCCCGTTCCCAGCCAAGAAGCAATGTCATAATTCTGATCTTACAGATAATGTAATAAATTAGAGTTGGTTGGAAAAAGGTAAGTATATGTCATTAAAAAATTCAAAAGACATACATTTTCATAACATTTGCTTTTTTTGTAGGGGGGCTACTTTTACAAAAAGTTTCTTCATTGGGGGAAAAACACTGTATTTTTTTCCACTTTAAAAAGGGGGTTGAAAATAAAAATACGAAAAGGATGTGCATTTTCCTGCACCAAAATGAAATACTTTCTGAAAATTTTCAACGTTTTTCATTTTGAAATTTTACACACACACACACACACACACACACACACACACACACACACACACACACACACACACACACACACGTAAAAAGTCAACCAAATTTTAAAAAATGGAGAAAATTTTTATCTTGGGCAGAAAGGCATTTTCCATCAGGGAAAAAAGGTTTTGACAGTACAATATCAACCAGGTTTAGTATAGATGAGGATGAAATCCTCCAAATCAGTGGAATTACACAGAGGTAAAATTGATATAAATGGGAGGATAAAGTGTTGGGGAAGAGTAGAGGTATTTTATAGAGAGGAAAAGTCACAGGCATTGTTGAAGGGTAGACTCCACAAGGAACCCGTCTCAGGTTCAACTCATCTGGATAACAGCTGATCTTTTGGATGACTACAGAATTAGGACTTGAACTCAGAGCTTTTAGAGAAGTTTTGAGCACAGTTTTTTATCATGTCTGGCTAGCAGTTGATTGCATCTTCATTCCTGCTCATTTAATCATCCCAAACGACAATGGTTAACACAGATTCTGAGGTGCTGTCACCATCCAATATAAAATGCTTGTCTCAGTTAAATAGGTGGAATCTGACTCAAATATTGATCATTAATGATCAACAGCAAAATGTTGTCATAAAACTTTTTATAT
Organism: Emys orbicularis; assembly: GCF_028017835.1. Lineage (NCBI taxonomy): Eukaryota > Metazoa > Chordata > Testudines > Emydidae > Emys > Emys orbicularis. The sequence goes on along the minus strand of NC_088684.1, from coordinate 45,709,419 downwards.
ATCTGCTTCAAGAACTTTCAGTATTCACCCACAGTTTTAAATGAGTTTCATTGTGCTTGTGCTCTTTTGTAATCACTTTCCACCAATATTTTTGTGGTTGAGTTTTGCAGACACTAGTTACTCCTGGGGGCATTCTGCACCAAAAATATTAGAAATTCTGCACTCAATATTTTAAAATTCTGCAAAATTCTGCAAATTTTATTTGTCAAAATAACACTACATAATCACACCAGTTTCAATTATTTTGGTAATTTATTTCAAAATACCTGTCAGCAAGTATGTCTGTAACAATACAGACACACACAAAAATCCCCCCAGGAATAGAGAGTTAAAGAAACCTCTACGACAACCCAGTTCCTGTTTCTCTGCCCCCTTCCCCACCCGAGCCCAGCTGGGGGGTCACACACCCACAACCCTTCCCCCCCAGAGCCCACCTGCGGGGGGCCCCCCAGCCCAGCCAATATACCCGAACCCCTTCCTTCCCAAAGCCCAACCACAGGGCCCTCCCAGCCCAGATACCCACACCTCCTTCTCTCTTCCAGAGCACAGTGGCCTCCCCCAGCCCAGACACCTGTCCCCTTTCCCCGCAGAGGGATCCAGAGGGAGAAACGGCCTGATGTTCGGTCCCAGATTTGCACAGAGTTTCCTGCATGCCGCCCTCTCCTTCCCTCAGGGCATGCTGGGAATTGCAGCTGCCAGGAACCCTCTAGCTCCCTCTCCCTCCCCCAGCAGTGTCTTCTATGTGCAAACTGGGCTCTGCCCAGTCCAGTGGCGCCTAGTGGCAGATAGCAGCATTGCAGCCCATTTCTGTGGGGAAAAGGAAATTCTACATGCACAATGTTAATTTCTGCAAAATTTTGCATTATGCAGTGGTGCAGAAATCCCCTAGGAGTAAGTAGTGTATGTGGACAATGGGTTTCAAAATTGCATGCACAAGTGTTCTTGGAATCTGAATTTAAAATTTTCATAGATGAATATTCATGTGCACTAAGCCAATCTAGGAACAGGAACGATGCCATGTGATGTCTCTGACCAATCACACTAACCAATCGTTTCAATAGCAAATAATGAATACACCAAACACTTGCTGAGAACTGTTTGCAATTAATCTATAATTTAAAAAATGCACAGGAAATTGGAATATTCTTTATCATAAATTGAGAAAGCTGTGATCTGCTCACAGATATTTGATGAGCAGAAAGAGATTACATTAACTGGATTCATTATTAATTGTGAATTATTAACTCAGCTCTATCTATATCCAAAATTGTAGAGCTGTCTGAAAATTTTTCAACAGAATACTTGTTTGTTGAAAAATGTGGTTTCATCAAAATGGAAGTGTTTTGCAGGAACATGTTGATTTCAACAAAATTTTTGATGGGAAAAAGAGTTAATTGGTTTGATCTTCTTGTTCTGATAATGTTGAAATATTCCATTTTGATAAGCTATAATATTGATTTGACTATTATTTTGACTCATCTTGTTTACACTTTATTATATTAACATACTAGCTTTACTGTTATATTTATGCATTATAATTTAATATACAATATGTCTTAATACTCTATACAGACTTACTCTGTGGTAGAGTATCTCCTTATCAGTTAGTGTGTATTTACCCTCTTTATGAGGACATATGAATTATGCCCTCTCTTTACATGGCCAGACTCACTGAAGCAAAGATCCCACCATCAGTTTCAAACAGTTTATGCAAAGTATCTTTCCCTGACAATATCTTACTGAAAAATAAAACATTCCAGCAGAATAACCTAACAGATCCCATATAAAAAGTCTATTGTGTATTTTTAGTGTACTTTGTATAATTTGTGTCTATTTTCAGTGTACTTTATGTACTTTATGTGTGATAACATTATTTCAATTTTAAGTATAATGGACTCTGTATAAAACTATGGGGAAACCAAAAGAGGGAAAAAAATCAATTCATCCCCTATTTTCAATTGTGCTCCACCACCACTATACACCCTCCAGTTTCTTCTGAGGTTTTAGCCAAGAGCTGATCCATGACCATCTGTTTTTAATCTGTTACTCAGGATGATAGTCTGTGGATCAATGAACTCTGGCCATATTCTATAGAGAAACTGCAAAAAAAAATTGGAGAATTTCCAACAAATAATGCTCACCAGAGACTTCTTTTTTCCCTTCCTTATCTCAAACTCCAGTTTTTCATAAAGGAACGGTATCTGAGCTGACTCTTCCAACAGCTGGTCCTGACATGATGCATTAGTGCCATCTAGCTAAACAAGTGAAGTCATAAATCTTTGAATTCTTAATTATGCTACCACTGCCCAAAGGAGTTTTGTGAGTTAATGACAGTCAAGTGAGTGAGAGCACGACGACACTGACAACATTTCATTCTCAAAGAGATAATTTTTGCACTTTCTGCAGGAAGAACCTATCTGATATAAAAATTCCTTGAGACAAGTTTTGAGAAGAAACAGAGATGGAGTCCTTTGCTTCAGTTAATGCACAACGGATGTAAAACATATGGAAACACAAAAGAGAAGTAATAAGCAGTTGCTCTGTTTGGGCCAAACGTATTGCTGACATAAAGTGAGTGCTGCTCCACTGAATACAGGTTATCCTGAAAAGAAGGTGTAAACAGGAAGTAAATACTACCACTTGCTGCTTTTGTTACCCATTGAGTTGGCATCTGTTAACAATCAAATAAAACACACACACACACACACACATATATATATATATATAAATGTTACTCACCATAGGTAACAAAACAATTCCCACCATTAGCAATCCACACTCACTGACAAGCACCTCCCCCAGAGCTGCCTTGCTAACAGTAAAGGAAATACCTGGGTGAATAAATATGTCCCATCCACTATGAAGGCTGCCAAACCAGGGCTCTCATGGACTATAAGAGGAAGTGAATTCCAGAGCCAGCAGACTTTCCACAGAGAACATCTGGCCACCAGCTCCACAATTTCAACCAAAATGGTTTTGAAGTGAAATTCACGTATGTGCAGGCCAGAACAAGAAAGTCTACTCTACTGTTCTAGCCAGTGATAGTATGTGTATGGTCACCCTTAACCACTGACTCTCCCAGTACTATTTATAGAATCTTCTGGGAGGCTAGCTACTGTGAACCACAGTTATCTCTAATGTGGCATTCTTATGTGAAATTAACGACGGTCTCCTGAAGTGAACCATCTACAAAATATAAAAGTTCCCAATTTATTCAAATACTTTGCAAATTTATAAAGAATCCCAATTATTTAAATACTTTACTATTATCCATTCCAAATGAATAATCAAGCTGTAGCATCTCCTGACAAAAGCACCATATAATTGACTATTCTTTTCACCAGTTTTTTAAAATATGTAGGCATGTTAAGATGCTGCATTTTAAAGCTGTAAAGCTAAATTCTTCCCTCAGATACATGAATGCAATTCCCACTGAAATCAATTAAAGCTGTTTTGAAATCATTTGGAACTCCATGAACTTGTTTCTCTACTCAGCAATACCAGCTTAACATCACTGAAAGCAATGGAGATAAGCACTGTGTAAAACTGGTGTAGTGGAGGGAAGAATCACATGACTATCTGAGAGCAGATTTTGGATTCTTGATTCAAAGCTTCTCAGTTACTGTAAACTCCCAAGGATACAACATTTCATCACATCCCTGTTAACTTAGGCTACATCTTCACTACGGGGGGGGGGGGTCGATTTAAGATACGCAAATTCAGCTACGCGAATAGCGTAGCTGAATTCGACGTATCACAGCCGACTTACCCCGCTGTAGGGACGGTGGCAAAATCGACCTCTGCGGCTTCCTGTCGACGGCGCTTACTCCCACCTTCGCTGGTGGAGTAAGATCGTCGATTCGGGGATCGATTGTCGCGTCCCGATGGGACGCGATAAATCGATCCCCGAGAGGTCGATTTCTACCCGCCGATTCAGGCGGGTAGTGTAGACCTAGCCTTAGGCTATTTACATTTCATGATGCTTCTTGCCGGCTTTCCTGCCATGGAAAAAAGAATTGTGGGAGAATATTTTCTTTAGATAGATATGCTGGATAAAATTTTACAAATCTATCTCATCTATCTATCCAGCATAATTCTATTAATTCTAAATAATTCAGGATATTTCAAATATTTTTTGAATGAAAGATGTTGATTTTTTTTTGCTTTGAAAGAAGTTTTCATTGAGAAATTTATTTTATATGAATTTTTATATAAATTTTTAAAAAGGATCTGAGTTGAAATGAAAAGTTTCAGAGTTATTTAAATGAAACATTTCAACTGGTCTGAAACAATTTAAAAATCCATTTCATGGAACATTTAAAAGTTTTGGCTTTTTGTCCCAATTTGGGATGAAAAAAAAATCAAAATCTTGATGGGATGGAAAATCTATTTCCTGGACAGCTCTAGTGGAAAGACTTATCTAAAAATTCAGGAAGTGCTTTTAGATAGTGTGATATTTAAATATAAAGAATTATTATTCGAAATGGAAGTTTGCTGAAACTCAGAGATTCTGTTGGCTCTGAAACTAGCCTTTCCACCATCCACAGGAACCAGAGAAAAGAAGCTAAATTTTCCATAGTCCTCCAATTCCAACCATAAGGCTAGTTAGCTGTAGCTTTTTGGAAGCGATTATTGTCCTGACTGTTCTCTTAATAGAATATCCATAAACTTTAATGAAGAGAGAATAGGACTGGAATAGAACATTTTCACAGGATAATAGTCTCCTGTTTTCTTATAGGCAATGCATTTATTGAAATGAGATTTATTTTCAAAGCAGGAGATATTGACCTTGAGCAATTACAATAACACTATTTTTCTTTTACCAGATGACTGATGGCAATGTAGTCATTTTGTCTGATGGATGTCAATACACAAGAGATACATTGCTTCACATGCTGTTATTGAAGAGCAGTATTCTGAATGGTTGAGGTCAGACTAGATAATCATAATGGTCCATTCTGACATTAAAATCTATGAATTTATGAACAGTTTAGAAAATATTGTATGCTTCATTCAGAGAACAGTTTACCCCTCAGAAATACAGTAGGATCAGGATACTTTTTGAATCAAGTTCATGTTGTGACAGAGAGGGTAATTTCCTACAATATCTTTGGGAGATCTTGCTATATTATATTTATGTGTGATTGTGGGCCAGGGACTCTATGTAATACCATGGGGGAGAGTGACCACAGTCCTCTAGGAACTAAGAACAGTGGGGAGTGATTAGGAAAATTCACTCATTGTGTGACATCTCCAGAGAGGTATCATCATCTGGAGAGGCTCACAAATACAGGTTCAAACCGGATTCTCAGAGACCAACATAGCAGGGACTTTTGGATCAATAGCCTGTTTGGCTCAGTAGACTCACTGAGGATCAGGGCCTTCTTTCTGATCCAGGACCTTCTGTCCAAGGGGGACCCCATTGAGATGAAAGGACTTTGGCCTAGTAAAGCCCCATAGTGCTAACAGGTAAGCTTTTAGCATGTGTATAGCTATTCATAGCCTTTGAAGAGAAAGCAAAGTGCAGACTCTGGCCTGTTCAGGCAGTCTGGTTTGCTGGCAATAGCACAATGTAGGAAGGGAACTATGCAGCCTGGAAAACTCCTGGTTAGGAGAGAGAGACATGCAGGTCTCCACCCAAGACAGGTGATGACTGGGAGCTGGAAGCCTAAAGGTGGGTGCCATTGTTGGACCACATTGGGGAAATACAGGTGCAGGTGTTCAGAACTGTGACACAAGTCCCTGCTCCAATCACTCTTTAATGATTTATATAGAGTGGGACAGCTTTGATAGGGGAGAGTGAAAGAGTCATGGCTCAGAAATATGTCCATGTCTGGGGCACTTTCCTGCGATATAGAAGACATAAGTTCAAATCCCTACTCCCCATCAGGCAGATGGAGGCATTGAAGTTGAGTCTCTCACATCACAGGTGAGTGCCTTAACACCTTGGGCTAAAGGTTATAAGGAGGATGCTTTCTCCCATAAGGTTATAAGGAAAGTATCTTCTCTGGCTGTTTTGGGAATCTAGACCCTTAAAATGCATGAAACATAATATTTCAGGTCAAACATGTTTCATTCAACCCAAAATGGATTTTTTGATTCCTCGACATTTTTTGCAATTTTTGGATTCTGTTCAACATGAACCAAATTTTTTTGCAATTTTTTGGAACTGTCAGCAAACTGAAAAATTAGCTCTAATAGAATCCTCCTAATGCTAAAGGAAAACAAATGGGTGTAACTATTCTAAACATACAAGGGTCCAGTTTTGAAAGGATGTCTTCCACTCAGATACCCTCAGACACCTCAACTCAGAAAGGAGGCAAACCAAACCCTTCCCTATTTCTGTGATCACTACACACACACACAGCCCAAAATTTCAGTGTCAGATCATCTTTTCCCAGCATGCTTTTCTGGTAGCTGTCTTTTTAAATGTGGGAGATAAAAGCAGCAGCAGGCCTAAATTGGCCATTTTGATCTGAAAGCTGTAGGCTATATCTCCTTTCCTTTTGGCTGGTAAGTACTGTTAGCTCCTGTTATGTTCTCACCTGATTTTCCTGTTCTGTTCCTGAGGAGATGGCACATACTCACAAAATCTTTGGTGGACCTGCCCGAGATTTCTGGTTTTGTAACAAAAGTTTCACAGAGTTCTGATCTTTCTGAACTGAACAATATAATAGGGGAGTTTGGAGTGAGGTAATTTAAATCACTTTAGCATTATCTACATTTTGCTAATATATTTGTTGCTGGTTTTATCAATGTTGGAAGAATGTTTGTTTCCTGCAGTCCTTTAGATTATTACGGTGTGTATGAAGCCAGTGGTTGGACAGGTGCCTTATGGACAGGATGAGAATACATTGCCCCCAAGAGTTCACAGCATTTTACCTGGTTGGCTCTAAATCTTCCACATTCCAAGCCAAGGTGCAATATAGTTATATGTGATCTTTCTCATTAAGGCTGGGCTTTGGGATATCAAAACCTGAGGCACAGGGAATGCACAGGGTGCATAGATGAATATTTGTCTCCATTTGCTTTTTAGAGGCAACTAAGGGTAGGGGAAGGGACTCATGAAAATTCTAATTCATCAAGGGTACTGTTAGACCAAAGCTGACAGCTGATTTTTGGATAACATTGTTCTAGCTCTCCTTATGTCTAATCTGCACCATGGCATGTAGCCCACGGCCATGCCATTTTAGATTCCTGGAGCTGGTTCTTTGCACACTTCTTGATCTCCATATCTATCTGACCCTACTGTGTTAGTGATCAGTGTGTTCAGTGTCGTGGTTACATGATTACAGGTATGCTGGAGGATGGGAGGGGGGGGGGGGCGTGTAATGGGAAGTGGAGGATAATGCTGGGATGAGTGCAGAAGTCATGTTTTTAGCTACATTCATTTCTCTTACGTAAGTGAATATGGACTTGACAGCTCCAAATATAAGGGAACTATGTATTGAGGTACTCCCTTTGCCCATCTCATAAGCACTGCTTCTCTTTCTGCCTTAGTAAGTGTACTGTTGGCCTGGGTTGTGTATTTGGCCTGTGGCATGGCCCCAAAATCAAATGCAGCCACCATGGCTGCATGCGACCACAAGGGTTTTTTTCTGCAGCGCCCCCTCCCTGCAGCGTCCAGGGGTTTTGGGGGTGGGCTTCAGCCCTCTCTATCTGACTTCAGCCGGGGGACTCCAGGAGTGGGCTTCAGCGCCCACCTCTCCTACTTCAGCTGGAGGCTCCGGCGGTGGGGCTCTGGGCTTCAGGCCCCACTCCCAGCTTCAGCTGTGGGGCTCCAGGCTCTGGGCTTCAGTCCCCCAGAGTGGTGGGGCTCTGGGTTTTAGCCCCCCACCCCAGATCCAGCCATGGGGCTCCGGCTCTGGGCTTCATTCCAGGGGGACGACCTTACCAGGCACCTTGGTCAAAAGACAAGGAGCAGGATGAACCTGGGGTGTGAGGCCACAGAAGGGAGCTCAGGGCAATGCGGGGACGAAACAGCGGGGGAGATGGGGAGCCCGGTAGAGGCAGCAGGGGCTAGAGGCAAAGGGTGGGGGGTCAGGGGAGGCAGCAGGGGCCAAAGGCATCAAAATACAACTGTATATTATTTTTATTATTGTCTGAAAAAAAACCCTACATAAATAAATTACAATGATTTGGACATGTATATTTGCATATTTATTTGTTTTCCCTAAAATTAATTAAGTATTTTAGGAAAATTTGTCAGAACAGCCACCTGCATGAGTTGGTGGCCGCACTCTGAGACCACCAAAAATTTTGTTGTGAGAAGCCCTGACTAGGGCCAGTTCCCTTTTTCCCCCGGGGAAAAGGCAAACCCCTCCCCAGGAGACCTCAGGCAGCTCTCCCCCTCCTCTTCAGTTAGGGTCCTTCATTGCTCCCAACTGCTTCCTGCTCTGCTGGGAGATAATCAGCTTCTCCTGGAGGTTCTCGCCTCTGTGCCTGGCAGCTATGACACACTGTGGGGTAGGGCCTGTTCCAGTCCCTCATTCCACAGCACTGGAGGTAAGCGGTGCTGCCAGGTCCGAGGGAGTGGGGCGGGGGGCACACACCCTGGCACAAAGCTGCAGGGTTTGGATCTGTTTCCACAAACATTCTGCAGTGTCTTGTCATTCCCATCTTGATTCTTGTTCCCGCTCTGGATGCTACCATCTATTCCTCCAAACCTCTCAGCAAATGCCCAGCAGGTGCAGCTTGTTCTTCATTTGAATAAAACAGTCATCAAAGGCATACAGCTGAGTCAGCTATTAAACCACTCAGTTCTAATCTGTACCCTGGCTGAGTTAGAAAGGACAATTAAAAAGCCAGAGAATAGTCTCCTTTTTTCTAGTGTCAACTTCATCGGTTCAAAATATCAGTTGTTATCGGTCTCGCAGTCTCTCTGCCAAAAGGCTCCAGGCAAAAATTGAATGACTGTTTTACGGGTGTGTGCTTTCCCGCCGAAATTTCAGAAAACCCTGCTTGGGCATAAACAGCCTTTTTGGGAAGGGCTACAGATTTAGGGTTAGATTGTGAGTGGCCCTACCCCAGCCACACGGGAGTAAAGGAGAATAAGGCATTAAGGCTCTTTGTATCAAGGTTGTGGGTGGAAGGGGAGGAGCATGCTCTGTGGGGATACTAACCCCCCATCCTGTGATCAAAGTGGGTGAGGAGAAGGTCAAGAGGGGTGAGGCATTAGAGCTTTGATACCCGCCCCTCCATGAGCAGAGCTCAGCTAACACATGGGGAGAAGTAAAAAGGTGAGATGCACTCTATCAGGGACTCCAGTAAATTACTTCTCCCTAGGGACAGGGAATCTACATCTACACTAGCGACTGTACATGCCTCCTGGGTGTGGTGTTCTGTCCTATCTATTGGTACCGAGACCACTGAGTAAGAGAGATAACAATTAATAAGTCTGCTCTACAGCCTTAGCTAACAGCCAGTTGGCTTTTAGCTCCTGTGATAGATGCTCATGCATTAAGCTCCAGAGGTCCCTGGTTCGATCCCGCCCCCAACGACTGGGGACTGTTGGCATTACACCTACATGGGTGGTGTTGTAACCCCCCTATATCCACATCTGAACTCCTGAAGCATGAGTCTGAAGGACAGTGCCCAGTGAGGATCTGGGAGGGACCCACGCACATGCCTGTGCCAGGATGAGCTGGCCCAATTTTCCCACACCTGTTCACCCCTCATCACGGGGAGAAGGACAGCAAGGGCAAGGAGATGGGTTCACAGACAATAACATGCACTTTGCTCAAGAAGTCTGACCTGCTGTATTTTTCTATTCCATGTATCACTCTCAAAAACATTAGTGTTCAATTTTCTTGCGTGTAGACCCTCCTTCCTGACTATGATGGATGGGATGGGTTTTTTTCAGGTTTGGGATAGGCCCCCAAGAGTCACAGCATATGAATTTTATTTCTGCAACTCTGTGGTGCCATAATGCTGCAAATACTTCTCTGACTCTCCCATGCCCGTTTCCACCCCTACGCCACCAGGCCCAAAATATCCTCATGTCAAAGAAAGCAGCAGAGGGATACGGACAGTGAGTGGTGCTCAGAACTAACTGCTCCTCTCACCAGCAGCAGAATGAAAACCACAAGAAAAGTTTTGATAAACGTCTTTATGGCTTTGGTAATCTATTAACTGACTGTACAGTGAAAGGGCACACAATTAAATGTATAGTGAAGACATCAAACAAGGAACAGTGTTTAAATGGCCCCTCCTCCTCCACCCAGACCCGCCGACAGCAATTCCGGGCCCCAGGGCAGAACTGTCAATGGGCCCCCATGCACACACAAGCCGCGCCCATGCGGACACAGTCCACCTGACATTTGAGTGGTGCTGCACCTGTGCTGCTGGTGCCCAGTGAGCTGCTGTCTGCACTGCTGGGCACGCTCTTCCCGCACGACCAGGGCTTTCATATGTCCGCCCGGTAGGGTCACGCAAACCCAAAGACCCTTTCCCTGCCCCCTGCCCTTTCCCTGAGACCACACCCCTGTCCCACCCCTTCTCCAAGGCCCCGCCCCCTGCTCACTCCATCCCCCCTCCCTCGGTCGGTCGCTCTCCCCCACCCTCACTCACTTTCACCAGGCTGAGGCAGGGATTTGGGGTGCGAGGTGCAGGTTCTGGTAGGGAGTTTGGATGAAGAAGAGGGTGCAGGGTGTAGGCTTTGAGAGGGAGTTTGGGCACGGAAGAGGGTGCGGGGTGCAGGCTTTGGGAGGGAGTTTGGGTGTGGGAGGAGGTGTGGGGTGAGGGCTCTGGGAGGGAGTTTGGGTGAAGGAGGGGGTGCAGGCACTGGGAGGGAGTTTGGGTGCAGGCTCTAGGCTGGGGCAGGGGGTTGGGGTGCAGGAGGGGGTCAGGGAGTCAGCGCTTACCTCGGGCTACTCCTGAAAGTGATCAGCACATCCCTCTGCCAGTGGCTCCTAGGCGGAGGTTCCAGGCGGTCTCCGTGCACCCCTGCCTGCAGGCACCGTCCCTGCAGCTCCCATTGGCCACAGTTCCAGGCTAATGGGAGCTGCGGAGTTGGCACTTGGGGCGGGGGCAGCGCGCGGAGACCCCCTCCCCAGGGACCGCAGGGATGTGCCGGCTGCTTCCGGGAGCGGCGAGGGCAGGCAGGAAGCCTGCCTTAGCCCCACTGCACTGCCAGCGGCTGGGGGCCCCCGGGCCCTTTTAAATCACCCAGGCCTCTGGGCAATTGCCCCCTTTGCTCCCCCTGCCTGCCTCCACCCCCACCAAACCCTGACCACTGTGAACCTTGCATGTAGTCATGCTAAATAGCCGATCAATGCTGTAGTCACAGCTGTCAGGGAACAGTATAAAGACAGCAGGTTCTGAAATCCCTCCCAATCCCAATGTCACTCTTTACCACAGGTATTACTATAAAACAAAAATGTTGCACTATGATGGCAACTAAGCTGCCTCAAAACCTTCCATATAACAAACCCACCATCAAAGGTGTTAACCTTGAGGAGGTGCCCTCATACAATTGTCTGTGGTCCATAGGTGTAGACATTGGTTGCAGGGGATCAAAACCCAGAGGTAAGGGCATGCAACTTAGGCCTGGTCTACACTAGGAAATTAGGTTGGTATAACTACGTCACTCAGGGGTGTAAAAAATGCACACCCCTGAGCAATGCGGTTAAACTGGCCTAACCCCAGGTGTAGACAGTGCTAGTTTGATGGAAGAATTCTCCTGTGGACCTAGATACCTGATCTTGGAGAGGTAGAGTACCTGTGCCGAAGGGAGAACCACTCCGATTGGTGTAGGTAGCAACTTCACTGAAATGCTACAGTGATGCAGCTGCGCCACTGCATCATTTTAAGTGTTGACAAGCCTTAAGTGCCAATGTTGGCCAGTGCTTTTCCCACAGCAGCCTGGAGTGACTGTTCATCAGCACAGGCACAGAAGTTACCTTCTGGCTTCTGGCTGTTCCAGGATGTGTGAGCATTGTGCATCCTGGATTTCCCTTGACTGCCAGGAACAGTGTGCATGTGGCTGGGATCTGTCTACCTGTAAAACCTTCCTGTGCCCACTCCATATGGAAGTATTCCCCCTTTCCTTCACATACGTTATGAAGGGCACAGCATGCCACTATAATGTGAACTGTTGGCCACACTGGAATCTAGACGGCTATGCAGGCATCACCAATGAGCTTTCAGATGCTCAAAGGTGCACTCAACAACCATTCTGTAGCTACCCAGTCTGTAGCTGAATTCTCTTTTGGCTGGGTCAGCAATACTGGGTGGACGGTTTCACGAGTCAAGTTAGCAGCAGGTATGCGGGGTCCCTCAAAATAACTGTTGGCACTGACACACCCGACAGGGTCACATTGTTTCTGGGGAATAAAGGCCCTTCTTCCCCTCCAAAGTACAATCCCAATCTCCTGAGCACTCTGGCATCAGGAACTTTACCTTTGTGTCCATCATCCGTGTTCATGAATCAACCCCTGTGGTCCACTGAGCCGTGGAGAATGAGTGAATAGTAACCTTTTTGGTTCACATATTCACGCACAGCTTTAGGTGTACAAAGTTTGGGGACATGGGTGTCATTGATGGCCTCTGCACTTTTCGGAAACTCCATCTACTGAAATCCAGCTGTAATTTCTGGTACTTGAGTTATGGCAACCACCCGGGGGTAGATGGCAGTATTGATATCCTGGCAAACCTATGCAACCACCACCCTGACAGTGGACTTCCCACCTCACCCTCCCGCCCAACCAGTTGGTTTGCAGCTGACTGGTAGCTGTCAGGTGCTGCCAGTCTCCAAAGGGGATTAGACACTCGCTTCCACACCAATCTGGGTCTCTGAGAACAAGTGATCTAGCACTGAAGGGTTGGTGCAGACTTCTCTCCAAGCTTCCCAAAGGTCTGCTTCCTCATTCAGAAGTTCTGAACCCTGGTTGTCATCGCAGGTTTCCAGAATGATGTGATCCTACCACACTGTGCTGGTTTTCCTGGACCAAATGTGGCGGTCCACCCAGCGGCGTACTGTGGTGATACCGGCAGTGATAACATCTGTTCCATGGGATCACCGTGGATAGTCACTCACCCTCTCGGTCTGCCAACTTTGGCTTGTAAAAAAGTTTGGCCTAATTCCTTCAGGTATCTAGCAGGTTGTTTACCTCATGGGCATTTTTCTTGTGACAAGTAGCAGGAACAGAACCACATCATCCAGGACTTGATCCATGTCTTCTGGCAGAAGGGAGAGGTGAGCGGGAGCTGCCATCACCAAATGTGTTCCAGCAACATGCAGGAAGTTGGTTCCTAGAGTGTCTCCTATGACGCACAGAACTCTGGGATACCACCCCATAAATGATAGCACTAACATTGCGTACCAACAAGGGACAGCATGAACGCATATACGCAGCGTATCACCAGGCCCAGTGCAGCATATGTGGACACTCAGTACAAGTATGGGGTACACTTGCTAACCATATACTGACAAAGCATCAAAGAGTCCTGTGGCACCTTATAGACTAACAGACGCATTGGAGCATGAGCTTTCGTGGGTGAATACCCATTTTGTCGGATGCATCTATAGTCTATAAAGTGCCACAGGACTCTTTGCTGCTTTTACAGATCCAGACTAACATGGCTACCTCTCTGATACTTGACATATACTGACAACTACCCATGGATGCTTGCAAGTGCATTCATAGCCTATACTTGAATCACAATTTCTTCTTGGGTCTACTCCTGGGACAGTGAAGCTACATACCATGCCTTTCTCAGGGCTAGGACAAAGGTTTGATCCTTAAAGCTTGTATTTTGAAGTAATTTCTTGGAACCAGTAATATCTAAAATGAATCAATGAAAATTTGGCAGCGCAGAACAGCGAAATTTGACTCAAATCTGTTTCAATCATTTTGTTGTACCATTCTCCTTGAAGCTAAAAAAGAAAGTGAGGTTTTTTTTTTTTTTTTTAGAAAAAGGTATCATGATACCATTCTCCCTTTACATATACTGACAAAATCAAAATTGTTCCTGTTGCCTTTGTATACCTAGGCAATGAAGTGTTCTCAACATTGTGGTATCTGAATGAGCACCTAATCTAAGTCTTATGTCACGTGTTTCACTCCATGGTTTGTTGTACACGTGGGTCAAAACCTCTTTATAAAAATATGCAAAGCTCCTGCCTGTGGGTCTTTGTATCTGAGTTAAATGGCTGAGAACCTGATGTTGGCACCAAGCGATGAATCTGTGTACTGGGATTTCAAGCGCTAGCACCATATACATTAGCCAGCCTTCTCAAGCACACACACTCTCAGCAGGATTTGTCAACACACTTCCCAGCACTCCATGCTCAACATGTGGTGCAGTGTGTAGGGGTCCAAGTCACTGCAGTGTACATGAGGAATATTTCTGAACTGCATTAACATTACTGCTGATGGTTCTGTGAGAGCCTGAGATGCAGCACTGCAATGTGTTTTCTTTCAGCCTTCCCTTTATGGCCCTTTATGGCCCTTTATTTAGCTTCCCGTCTTCATAAGAAAGCTGTGGTGAGAAATTGTTTGAGTATTTTTGAGACTATTGCAGGAGCAGGGGCTCTCCATTCCCAGCAAACACAGTTGAATTCACCCATGCTTTCGTTTGTCTAGGCTCTCATTACTTCCAGGACTGACTATTTTAATTTGCTCCTGGTGGCGTTCCAGATTGTTTGCTAAACTGGCTGCAGATGGTTTTGAATGGTGCTGCTGCCAGAACTGTTACTAGGACTTGATCTGCAGATCATATTTCTGCCGTCTCGTGTTCCCTCTACCCCGGTTGCCTGTTAAACAGCATATGGCTTTAAAATCCTCTTACTGACCTATAAAGCTCATGACGGTTCTGATTCTGTTTACCTTTCTGACCTTTTCGCTTTTTTACACCCTGGCTAAGGCTCTTTATTCACCTACTACAATGTCTGTTGATAGGGCACAGCAAGGGGGGCTCGTGCTGAGTGTGTTCCAGGGCTATGCCATTAGGGCCTGCTGTAGCCCCACTGAAGTCAGAGGCATGGATTTGCCTCCTGTTGCCTATTGTGCAGCATGGCTCTCCTCATCTCAAGGATATTAGGGCATCCCAATTAGCTTGTTTGTGCATCAAGGCAAAATCGAAAATGTTATTTGTACAGGCTCTTTGTTGAGCTTAAGAAAACACAAATGTGATGGGTCATATCCTTAGCTGGTGGAAATGGCAGCAGCTTTATTGAATTCAGTGGAGCTGCTCCCATTTACACCAACAGAGGGTCTGGCTCATTATATTTGCATTGCATTACGTGATGCATGACCTAAAATCACACAGAACTTGCTCATCTCTCCTATGAATCATCTGAGTACCCAGAGCTCAATAACTCTCCCCCTACCTATCTTGACCCGGTACATTTCTCTGGTTCATTTTTAAAATCTGGTTTCATTCTGAAATGTAACTGTGACAGAGATGGCAACTTCATGCAGTATCCTTGGGGAAAAAACCATATTGAATAAAGTTGAAGTATCTTGGGAGTCCATTGTATGAAATGCAAAGTTCTGTATTATCGAGGGCCCAGATTGTATGTAACCTCTCTGAGGGGAAATGTGATGTGAGGCCTGGGAGTTCAAAGGACTATACTGAAAATGTGTCAGACAAGAATAGGCTTTTGGGACAATAAGTGTGAAGTGAATTTCCTGGGGAATACCTAGGAATGCAAATTCCCCACCTCTCGTTATGCAAAAACCCAGTCTTCTGAAGCAAAGATCTGAGGAGAGGGTCGTTGTCTGCTGACCCCAGAGACTAGAGATCAAAGGCCTGAGCTGTAATAAGAAATGGCTGACCTGCCCAACCTGGTTTCTGGTTCTGAATCTGAGACAGTTTTGAACATGAAAACATGGGGAAAACCCAGTTGTAGGTTTTGGAGGACTGACATCTACCAGAGCCTGAGGTGGGACTTGGGGATGACCTCCAGTAAGCTTTTTAGTATGTGTGTAGCTTCTTTTATTGTTTTTAATATGTTTTCTTTGTAATACTCGCACCTTAAGAATAAATGTGCTTGCTTAGAAAGAGCTGTGTGGTAACTTGTAACTGCTTAGTTACACTGTTCATAGCCTTTAGAGAAAAAGTAGAGTGCAGACACTGGTTTGCTGGGAATATCACAGTGTAGACAGGGAACTGTGCAGACTAAAAACACCCTGGTCAGGTGGAGCAAGAGAGATACATGTCTCACTCAAGAGAGGTGATGGCTGGGAGCCCAGAGTGGGTGCGCTTGGTGGACTGTGGAGGTGGAATAGAGGTGCAGTTGCTCTGAAAGTGTAAAAATTTCACCATCCCTGTGTGTATTGAATCATATTTGCTTTCTTTCCCAACAGTCAGAAGCTTCTGCTGATTTTTATTCCTGTAAGCACTGCAGGGCCAGCAGAGCTATGGGAGTGAGCTGAATTCTGTTTGTGTGCATGCATCATCAGTAGAACTGTTAATTCAGTTCCGCTCACAGGGCCAAATTCCACCCTCATTTGTACTTTCACATTCCTAGGGAAGATGCAGAACTGTTGGGGTTACCCAGAGGAGAGCTACGGAGGGTCTTTATTGCTGGTGATGCTGCATGGGCCAGAAAAACACATAATGAGTGAAGTATTGGCCCATTGAAGTGAATGGGAATTTTGCCATTGTATACAGTAGGGCTGTGTTTATAGCATTGGTGGAGGGGAAGAGGCAGGAAAGATTTTTTTTTTTTTTTTTTTTTTGCTTTTTAACTGAGCCTATTTACTCTTGAAGGCATTGAGACACAAACATGGAATCCCACAATTTCCCTTTACGCTCCATTTTCAGAGCAGAACCACACTTTCTGCTTATCTGTTTGCTTTTACTTTTGAGCATTTGATGTAGAGTTGATTCACATAATCTTGCTAGCCTCGGACACCTTAGAAATACCAAGATGTTTGTCTCCTTTTAGGAGGAATTTCAAAGTGCCTGTTCTGTACCCACCGCAGCCCTTGAAATCATCACAACAAGAGATCAAATGTGTTCCACTGTTTTGTTTTACATTTGCCTGGAACATTAGTAATAAGCATGTTGTTGGGAGGATGTATCAAATCAGTTTCAGTCCAGAA
Source organism: Emys orbicularis (assembly GCF_028017835.1). Lineage (NCBI taxonomy): Eukaryota > Metazoa > Chordata > Testudines > Emydidae > Emys > Emys orbicularis. The sequence goes on along the minus strand of NC_088684.1, from coordinate 45,692,368 downwards.
TTCTAGGGTCTGATTATACTCCCTTTAGAAATATCTTTGCCCTATTTCCGTGTAGTCCTGCTGCCTGTGATTCTCCCACTTCTTCTTATTTTGTACTCTATTACCACCGTCATCTTTTCACCTTCTTGTATTCTGTCACCTCTGTCTGGCAATCTCTCCCTGCTTTTATGTGCAAAACCCTCACCCTTTTTAAAATTCAGATCCCTCCTTAAAACACACTTTTCCCATAGCTGATCATCTGGCTAAGCCACCTTAGTTTGTAGTGTTGGGGTGGAACATATTTTATATATATCATCTGACATTAAAGTGTGTCATGTGTTTGTACTGTATGCCAAAATAAGAGCTACAATGTGGCTGGCAGCAGTACCAGTGGGGGTAGGCACAAAAAATTCTCACGCTAATGATTCTTCATGGAAATCCTGCTATGGAAAGAATTATGTATGGTACAGGAAAACATGTCTGAATTCAGAATCCCCTTAGAACATACGCTACATTAGGGTTATTGCTGGAGAGTAAAGTACACTTATTTGAGGGGAAATTGTAGTACATGATGAGAGTTCAACTAGCCAAGGAAAGTATCAGAGGGGTAGCTGTGTTAGTCTGGATCTGTAAAAAGCAACAGAGAATCCTGCGGCACCTTTAAGACTAACAGATGTATTGGAGCATAAGTTTTCACCCACGAAAGCTTATGCTTCAATACACCTGTTAGTCTTAAAGGTGCCGCAGGACTCCCTGTTGCTTTTAGCCAAGGAAAGTTTCCAAAGTGTAAAGAAGGCAAATATAATGTGAGTGGCCATTAAGGAAGGTGTGAAGACTACATGTGAGCTTTCATGAATATTAATGAGTTCTCATCGTTAGAACTTTACAGCAATGTGATAGATTTATAATCTTGGAATGCTGGGGAAATTCCAGAAGACTGGAAGAGTGCTAGTGTTGTGCCAATATGCAAAAAAACCCAAGTGGGATTGCTTGGGTAACTACAGGCCAGTTAGCCAGACATAAATCCCTAGTAAAATAATGGAAAAGATGATACTGGATAAAATTAATAAAGAATTATAAGACAGGAGCATAATTAATGCTAGCCAACATGGTTTCATGGAGAATAGGTCCTGTCAAACATACCTGATTTCATTCTCTGGGGAGATTACATGCTTGGTCAGTAAAGATAACTGTCTACATGTAATATACTTTGACTTTTGTAAGGCATCTGATTTAGAACAGCATGATATTCTGATTAAAAAATTAGCACTATGCAATATCAATCAAGCACATGTTAAATGGATTAAGGATTGACTAACAGATAGAGCTCAAAAAGTAGTCATCAGTGGGGAATTATCATCAAATGGGGCTGTTTCTAGTGAGTTTCCAAAGGGATTGCTACTAGGCCAGTTGCTATTCAATGTTTTCATCAATGATCTGGAAGTAAATATAAAATCACTGCTGGTAAAATCTGAAATAGCCCAAAGATTGGCACAGTGGTAATTAATGATGAAGACATGGCAGTCATGCAGAGTGATCTGGGTTGCTCGTAAGATTGGACCATTCAAACAAAATGTGTTTTAACACATCCAAATGCAAAATTTCATACATCTAGGAACAAGGAATGCAGGCCACATTTACAGAATGGGGGACTGTATCCTGGAAAGCAGTTATTCTAGAAAGGACTTAGGGGTCATAGTGGACGTGTAACTCAACATGAGCTCATGGTGTGATGCCCTGGCAAAAAGGGCTAATGCAATATTTGAATGTATGAACAGTGGGCTACTGAGTAGGAATAGTGGGGTGATTTAACTTCTGTATATGGTATTGGTGAGTTCAGTACTAGAATACTGTGTACAGTTCTGGTGTCCAAGTTTTAAAAAGAATGTTAAAAAATCAGAGATGCTGCAGAAAAGAGCCACAAAAATGATTTGAGGGCTGCAGACAATGCCTTGCAGTGAGATTTAAAGAGCTCCATCTGTCTAGCTTATTAAAAATAAAACTGAGAGGTGGCTTGATTAGTGTCTAGATACTTTCCTGGGGAGAAAATACTGGATACTAAAGGGTCTTTAATCTAGCAGAGGAAGGCATAACAAGAACCAATGGCTGGAAGCTGAAGTCAGACAAATCCAAAGTGAAATAAGGCACAATTTTTTAATAGTGAGAGTGATTAACTATTGAACAAACTACCAAGGGAAGTAGTGGCTTCTCCATCTCTTCAGATCCAGACTGGATGCCTTTCTTGAAGATACGATTTAGCTGAATGCAAGTTATTGATATAAATGCAGGGGTAACTGGGTGAAATTTAATGGCCTATGATAGAGGAGGTCAGACTAGATGATCCAAATACCCTTTGGGCCTCAAATGCTATGACTCCGTGTAAAGACTGACCATTTTTATGGCTAAAGTCCTGCTTTCGATGTACTGTATGACACCAGGCACCACCTGTTTTAAGTAAAAAATTGAATCGTCTATTCTGCAGAAATTCTGGTGTTTCAAAATTTGACTTCATCCTGAATTGGGATGAAAAGGAGAGAGCTTTTTTTTAATGGAATGAAAATTGCCAAAAATTTGGATAAGTTGAAACATTCCCTTCTTATATTTCTGATTGAAATATTTTGACATTCCCAAATCAAAATATTTCCTTTTAATTTGTTGAACTGAATCTAAACATATTGTTTCACATCAGTTTGATATTATTTTGGGTCCTGCTTAGCTGCTGTGGTGCTGTTGTAATAATTGGGCCTACAAATTTACCCTAATTTTGCCAGCTCAACTGTAAAAAGTGAGTGAAAGTTTATAAAATGTCAGTCACCTATAATAACAAATGTTGATGGGAAAAGGTACAAAAGGGGAGACAGTCTGAATTAGTCCAAACAAGAAGGACTACTGATATAAATCTAGGATTGTGTTAAGATCATTCCTGGTAGACAAGGCAATGTGAGACTGAAAATCAATGTACCAAAATTGGTGTATCAGAAACTAGATGGACAAAATATTCTACTCATCACTCCCTTCTGTGGTCCTTAAAGAAAGAGACTTTGGGGGGGGAATTGCTATGGGAGTGAGCTTCAGCATCATAGCTTCTACCCTCACTGTCTTCTGGTTACCTGACCCTTTGTCATCCTGAGAGATGAGCTGCCCAGACCGGCCCAGAGAGAGGGACCCAGCTGACACTGCTCCCTCTACCTAGCTCTGGCTGTATCCCAAACAGCACCTGGGATGTGAGAGTTTGTTGCTTTCTCTCTCTCCCCATGTATCCTTTTCCTTCCCTAGCTTATTTCTTCTCTTTCCTATCCCTCTCCTTTTTCCTTTTGTCTAATAAGAGTCTGGTTTAGCTGGCCAAAACTGCATATTTTGCAACACCGCTCTGAGCCTCTGACCAAAAAGGCAGCTAAAAGCAATGTCCTTAACAGTCGATGCTCATTCAAGTTTGCCAGGTCTCAGAATGGCTAGACCAGGGGTGGGCAAACTTTTTGGGCCAAGGGCCACATCTGGGTGGGGAAATTGTATGCAGGGCCGGGGCAGGGGGTTGGGGTGCGGGAGGGAGTGTGGGGTGTGGGAGGAGGTGCGATGTGCAGGAAGGGGCTTAGGACAAGGGATTGGGGCAGAGCAGGGGTGCAGGGTGTATGAGGGGGCTCAGGGAAGGGGGTTGGGGTACAGGAGGGGTGTGGAGTGCAGGAGGGGGCTCAGGGCAGGAGTGCGGACTGCGAGAGGGGGCTCAGGGCAGAGGTTGGGGTGAAGGAGGGGTGTGAGGTGCGGCAGTGGGCTCAGGGCAGGGGATTGGGATGCACAGGGGTGCAGCAGGGAGCTCAGGGCAGGGGGTTGGGGTGCAGGAGGGGTGCGAGGTGCAGCCAGGGGGTTAGGGCAGGGAGTTGGGGGGTGGGGTGCAGGTGGGGTTCGAGCTCCGGCCCGGCGCTGCTTACCTAAAGCGGCTCCATCGTGGCACCGGCGCGCACCGGGGCCAGGGCAGGTTCCCTGCCTGCCTGCCTGTCCCCGGCTCTGCACCGCTCCAGGAAGCGCTGTGGCACCTGGGGGAGTGGGGGCAGAGGGCTCCATGTGTGCTGCCCTTGCCACGCCTCCAGGTACCTCCCCCGAAGCTCCCATTGGCTGCGGTTCCCCATTCCCAGCCAATGGGAGCTGCGGGGGGCGGTGCCTAGAGGCAAGGGCAACGCATGGAGCCCTCTGCCCCCCTGCCCGGGGGCCGCTTCTGAGAGCGGCGCCGGGCCTGCAGCGCCACAGGGGCAATCCCGCAGGCCGGATCCAAAGCCCTGAGGGGCCGGATCCGGCCCGCGGGCCGTAGTTTGCCCACCCCTGGGCTAGACCATGTAATGGCCTGTGTTTCTCTAGCAGTGAGGTTGCAAGTGAGAGTTAACATGAGAGACAGAAGCTGCATTTTCTATCTTTGCTGTTCTTTTCTCCTCCCTTTTGTGTACGTCTTGTTTTGTCTTCTAGAAAATGAGATTGGACTTTAACAACAACAGCAACAATGCCGGCTCTAGCCCATCTCAACTACTTTTTCATTTTCCCCCAAAAGGACCATTATTACCATCTAAAAGAGTGTCAAACCAGGGGGTTTTCCTTCTAAAAACTCTCTCCAGCTAACAGGAAAGGGAACAGGAATGCTGTGAAAATGAAAGCCTTATTTAATACTTTACATTTCAAAAGCTTTAGTTTTTCCTTCTTTTCTGTATATTTATTAATAGGTTAAAAGGATTTTGAATGGTGTGTTTGCTGTGGTGCTGAGGTCTCTGTATAGCAAACCCCAAACCTTTAAAACTGTTTAATGTCAGACAATGATTGGATTATGGTAACACCTTTGGCCCATATATTCCATCTAAATCAATACAACAATGCCTCATGCTCCCATTTGCTCTATGGGCTGGGCTCCCCATCTGGACTATATATCCCATAATTGAATGGTTCCACCAGAGATGAGACCACAGTGCATCCTTGATGATGTAGTCCAGCCAGGGAGACCGGCCCATAGAGAAGAAATGGGGCATCAGAACTATAGTTCCCCTGAGCCACCGCAGCAGCTCAGATGAACACAGATTAACATGAAACTGTCCACCAGCAAAATGTTTTGAATCAGTTTGACAAACTGACATGTTTCAACTGGGGTTGACCTGACCCCAAACGAAATATTTTGGTTTGATTTTCCCAATTAAAAAAAAAAAAAACTTGGGGAAAATAGTAATTTTCCTGCAGAAAACTTCAATTTTGCAGAACCTGCATTTTCCAACAAAATGCTTACACAGAAATGTCCTGACCAGCTCTATTTCAGAGCTAGAGAAGCAGCTCTTAATTGACAAGAGGAGAGTGCCAAATATTAATAAGCCCCAGAGACAGCAAAACTGATGAAATGTGTGTTGAATCCAGGGGAATATACATGTGCAGCATACATGTTATTTTAAGTTTGTCATTTTTATGAATAAGTGTCTAACTAAAACAGCATGTTTTTGATATTTGGATTCCATTCCCTAAGGTTACTTTAATCCTGCCCATTCAGTGTAAGCCCTGCGGTTTTCTCTCTCTGAGCAGAAGAGTCGGTACAATGTAGGCTAGAAGCAACAATAAAGAAAACATTGAATTGATTCTAGTGTGTGCCTGAATAACTGCTAGGTCCTGAGCACCAGCAATCCTAGGGAGAGACCCAAACTTTGATACACGGGCACAATTACAATTACCCATTAACTTCTTTGCTAGCGTTCACTTGTAGAGCACCTACTGCAGGAATGAAAGGAGTGAGACTTCAGTGAGTACACAAAAAAAGCCATTATCCTTAAGGTGACTTCTCCCTTCCTGAAAGTTAAACTACAATGAACAGCCAGATGTAATGGCTAAAGAGTGAATAAGAAAGAATGAAATATTAAGAGATGGCAAAGTTCTTGATACCATTGATGTGACAGGGAAGTAACTTAGCAAATCTATATTTAAGGTGAGAATTAGCTTTTTCATTATAAGCCTGATTGTCAGGGCAGGGTTGTGGGCAGCCAGACCTAGTGGTCAGAGACAGAGTGCACAGTCAGGAATCAGGCTGGGTCAGGATACCAGGAGGTCAGAGGCAGGAGACAAACCAGAGATCAGAACCACAAGTCAGAGGTCCGGAGCCAAGCCAGGTCAGGAAGCCGGGAAGTCAAGCTGCGGGAACAGGAGGCACAAGGTACACAGTCCAGAGCAGGGTGGATCCCAGTTGTTCAGACAACTTCCTGTTCCTGGTGTAAGTAGGGACAGCAGGCCAATCGGCTGCTCTGGGATGCTGCCAGTGGAGGTTCAGGGGTGGAGCCCACGCGTAATTTGTAATGAAAGAGGTGCTGGGGCTTGAGCTGGGTGTCTGGAGGGCAGTGGCTGCTGGCTGGGTGCCCAGCTCTGAAGGCAGCACCGCAGACAGCAGCAGCGCAGAAGTAAGGATGGCATGGTATGGTGTATTCCCTTACTTCTGTGCTGCTGCTGGCTGGAGGCACCGCAGCCTTCAGAGCTGGACAGCCAGAGAGCAGTGTCTGTTGGCCAGGAGCCTAGAGGTGCTGGGGTATCAACTGCCAAGCCAGAGGTGCCAGGGTTCAGCCCCGGCACAGATTAAGCACTGGGTGGAGCCTCAAACTAGGGTTGGGCTTCCTGGGTCCTGGGTCAGCAGTTGTCAGCAGGCTGCCCAGTCGAGGCAGGACCTGGGTTTGACATTGATTTTGTCCCCTCCTTAAATCACTCACAAGAAGTTCTGACATTGAAACGGCTCTGTTTTAGGAAGCACAGCAAACTGTAAACTCCACTGCTCTAAGGGCTTGTTTCAGACGCTCTTATGGCACATATTGTGGAGTACAGGAGCTCCATTTAGAAGGACCATTTGTGTCCAAAGAAGTGCCAGTTACAAATGTAACTGCTGTGGTACAGCTGGCAGATTTGTAATCAATGTCAGCTGAACTGGTAGAATTCATGGAGGTTAGTATAAACTCTGTTAGTGCCAAACACCTGAATTCAAGGACTTTGCTGGCAGAGTTGTTGATTGCAATGCTACATTGACTACTGTTTATTTTATTAACATGTATTGTCTTTTTTTTGGGTAATATTTATACATAGATGGCAATCTAATCTAGCACAAAGAAGTGCTGTACATTTTAGTTTCTCTTTTATAACAGTGTATAGCAAATTCCACACATCATACTTCCTTACAAAAGTAGGGAAATTCCTGGACAACCATCTTTATTTGAGAGATAGAAGTTACTTTATTAAACAATTTAGAATACTTTACTCTGACCTCATATTAAACACTCATTTACTTCCTATCCATCAGCAATATTCTTTCACATACTCATCATGGTATCTTACATCATTTCACATCTCAGCCACCTTTTCAATAGAGTACAAACCATCAAGTAATATACTTTAATGACAGTAAAGATATAAAGACCTGGAACTATCGAGATCAAATACCCATAGCCAAGAAGAAACACTAAGACCTCATTCTTATCCCGTAAACACCCTACCATTGTACTATGAGCCAAAGAACACCAGTTGCCATCTTCACAATATATAGTAAATGGAATATACTGCATAGTTGTAACTTCCTGATGCTAATCAGGTACTGCAGTGTAATACAGGTAGATGATGGACAGGAAATAGGACTGAGAGTTAAGGTTTTTTGGGAACCTTAACTTTTGAAAACATTTAGTTTCAAATATTTGTGAGGTTTTTTTTAATAACATTCTAATAATGTTTTAGCTTAATTGATATCTGCTACCTTAACATCAGTTAAGATACAAAATCATAACTGAATGTGTTTGCCTTGGAATAGACAGACATCTGTTCTTTGAAAATAAAAAGTCTTGTAAACTGTCTAATTGTCACAAATCAAGGTCCAACACCATATTCTTTACAAGATATTATTTCCTAGACAGGCTGATGGATAGTTACAACTGAGACAAACAACTTCACTTGGCCAAGCTAGAGTTGAAAGCAAATATCACCATCTGAAATGTTAAAAACCTTACCAGAAAAGACAGTAGTTATCCAAAAGACAAATTCAGAATCAAAGGTTAAACGTAAGCACTGGAAAGTAGGGAAATCTGTAACCCACACACCTTCTGGGTGTGGTGTTGTGTCCCATCTAGTGGCACTGAGACCACTTAAAGAGAGAGAGAAGAATAAGTCCGGCTCTACAGGCTTAGCTAACAGTCAGTTGACTTTTAGCTCACGTAGTAGAGGCTCATGCACTAAGCTCCAGAGATCCCCAGTTCAATCCTGATGACTGGGGTCTGTTGGTGTTACAAATGCACAGTGAAGGTCACCCAATAAATGCAACTCTGCTTTGTAAATTACACTTTGCCAACAAGCAGAAACTCATGAGACAAACTTTTCCATCCATAACAAGCAGGTTCTTCTCATCAGTGAGCATAAAACTGTAGAAGCAGACAAGAGGGACAAGGCATCAGGTTACTGTTGCCACTAAATTGGGGATGAATAATGGGAGTGCACTGTGTGATGGTAAACTACAGATACTCAGTGTTTATGTCAAATAGTCCACTGAAATTGTCAAAGACAAGCTAATTATTCAGCATTCAGCATTCTGGTGGCAAAAGGTTTGAAAACGAACAGACTGAAGTGTACAAACAGCCTAGTTTTGTCAGACATTTTGTGTGCAACTGATCCCCAATAACCTGATCCCTATTTTCCCATCAGGGCCAGCCTTAGGTGTTGGCCACCCAAGCGATTGCCCAGGGGCGCCATGGTCAAGGGGGTGCCGTGTGGCAGCACAGAGGTGCGCTCTGCCAGCGTAGAGTCAGAAACTGCTCCTGGCTGGCAAGGGAGTGACATGTGGGGGTGCCCAGATTTCTCTCTGCTTCCTCCCAGTGGATGAACATGGGGGGGAAGGGAGCGGTGACTCTCAGATATTGCTCCCCCCCACCAATGTTCCTTTGGGCCCGCCTAAGGGACTGTGATGGGGGGAGCAACTCCAAGTGCTCCATGCATCCAAGTCACTTTCCCCACCTGGGCTGTGCAGTGAGGTGAGAATCAGGTGCTCCTGCTCTCCTGCCCTCCCCTTATGCAGCCCAGGTAGGGACAATGACCTGGATGCAAGGAGCCCCAATGTTGCTCCTTGCTCCCGTCCTTACAGTCCCCTAGGGGTGCGTGGAGGGGCAGCATTTGAGGGGGAAGCGAGCAGCAATGCCAGCTGCTCCGTGCATCCAGTTCAATTTCCCCACGTGGGTGCAGGAGGGGGGCGCAGGAGGCACAGTGCAGGTGTTAGGGATGGAGGGGGCAGGGGTTGAGTACAGGAGAGGGTACAGGGATTGGTGCGAAGGGGGTGCAGTGCAGGTGTTGGGGTACAGGAGGGGGCAGGGGTTAGGGGTAGAGGAGGGGGTACAGGGATTGGTGTGAAGGGGGCACAGTGCAGGTGTTGGGGGTGCAGGAGGGGGCAGGGGTTAGAGGTGCATGAGGGGGTACAGGGATTGGTGTGAAGGGGGCACAGTGCAGGTGTTAAGGGTGCAGGGATTGGTGCGAAGGGAGCACAGTGCATATGTTAGGGGTGCAAGAGAGGGCAGGGGGTTGGGGTACAGGGATTGGTGTGAAGGGGGCACAGTGCAGGTGTTAGGGGTGCAAGAGAAGGCAGGGGGTTGGGGTACAGGGATTGGTGTGAAGGGGGCACAGTGCAGGTGTTGGGGTGCAGGAGGGGGTAGGGGTTAGGGGTACAGGAGGGGGTACAGGGATTGGTTTGAAGGGGCACAGTGCAGGTGTTGGGGTGCAGGGGGCAGGGGTTGGGTGCAGGAAGGGGTACAGGGATTGGTGCGAAGGGGGCACAGTGCAGGTGTTGGGGAGGAGGGATTAGGGGCAAAGGGGGCACAATGTAGGGATTAGGGGTGCAGAAGGGGGGTGCAAGGGTTAGTGGCAAAGGGGAGGTGGGGAGCCCACAGGGTCTAGCAGCAATGGGGGGTACCCACCGGGGCCAGGGGCAATGGGGGGTTGCTGTGCCTATGGGGCCGGGGCGCCAAAATACAAGTTTTCCCAGGGCACCATTTCCCCTAAGGCTGGCCCTGTTTCCCATATCCGAACAGCCACTGCATTATGCAGGCCTCCACTGAGCCTGTCTAGGTAAACGTGTTAGGCGGGCTGTCTAACCTCGCTTGCCTTTGACACTGCTCCTATAGTTATAGTTAGTACAGAATTAAAAATATGCACCAAGAATAGCAAGTAAATCTCATAGTCACTATTAGGATTAAAAACAAGACAAAAAGGAAAGAACGTCAGTAGCTTCAGAAGAAGGAAGTTTAAACATGCTAGCTCTCTACTACGTGACTGAGTGGCTACGGTGCATACGGTGTGTGTATGCCACCAACATGGTGCAGGTCAGATAGGTAAAGGAGATGTCACAGTGATCGGCACTTGTTACCAAATCCATTCCTTGGTTAAATCCATTTGACACTAGAAATGAATCTGGCTCTTAAGCTGGACCCTAACAAATGTCCCTGCTTTACCTTTTATGGATTATGAAAATAGTGAGTTAGAGCACAACAAATATGTTTCATTCAAGCTAGTGTAAAAATAAAGGTTTTTAACACAAATGTCCTGAGCCAAGCTGAGAATGGAGCTAAGCTGAAGGCAAATGTGCACAGGAGAACATAGCTCCCAGCTGCACAAAGATTCACAGTGAAATAGCACTCTGTGACTCTCATGCATACAGGCAGTATTAGATGCTATTTGCTATCTCTGCTTTTTGCAAACATTTAAGCATGTAACATTTTGTTTGCAAGCATGGCTGTAGGAATTGTGACTACTCCCGCTAATACACCAGTTGTATGCAAATATCTCTGTGTGTGTTCAAATCTGCATGCAAATATATTTTCACTTTTTGAGTGTTTGGGTAGCCCTCTTGAAAGCTCTTGTACGTTTGGGAGTCATGAAGTTAGGGAGCAGATACCATGTGGCTTTGGTGATCAGTCACACAGGATAAATAGAAGATACTTGGAGCAATGGTCAGATAGCAAGCAGGAAATAGATACAAATATGTTTATATAACTGGTCACCGTGCAAAATTATTTGAATTAATTTGTAAAAACCACGTCTTTTTTCTTAAGTGGTCTATAGACAAAAGGGTGTAATTAGCTCTTTGAAAAGCTTATTCAAAGGAAGTTCATGAGAAAAAGTAGCATGCATCCATGACATTAATGGGCACCCCTCCTCTAGAACCTTCCTTTCCATGGCCATATCAGTTCAAGGCCCAAATATTATGCACTGACATAATGCACTGACATTTTAAAAGATTGCACAATGAACACGCACCCTGCTCCTCTAGGAAAAGTTATACAAACACCTGACACCCGTTGGGAATTCAGCTGTGGGTGCCAGACAGCTGCTGCTCATCCGTATTTCCAGGTGTGCTTATTCAGTTGGGAGGTCACTGCAGCGGCAGACACAATCACAGCATGGACACATGCAGGCTGGAGAGAGAGAGAGAATATGCTCAGATTCTGCTGCTTGGGCTGACTGAGTTTTGCCCTGATTTAGAGCACCTGGCTTGTTGCAGAATGCAGATGTTTGCTCTGCTGCCCAAGAAACCAGGACTTCATTCTCTTTATAATGAGCACCGTGACCTGGGGGAGTTTTTCAAGCCCTGGCTGAGTCAAGAGAGAGTCTAGTTTTTCCTCTTTTGGCTTCTCAGCTGACAGTCTGACAAGTTCACAAACCTAATTAGTGGAAGGGGTATGTGGAAATTAAAAACTTAATTTTCAAACTCCTTTGAGTCAAATCTAATTGACAGATTGAACTATAGCTTGTTCTGTTCTTCAGTTTCATCTTTCTGTGGGCAAATCCCTGGTGGTAGAGTTTTGCTTGGCCCATTGCTACACTTTTCCAAGACTATATTAAAAATTATTCAGTAGTAACTTTCAGAATCTGCAACAATCTTAGCACCACTGAAGTGATGGTATCTGAGACCAAGGCATTTTCAAAACTTAATAGATTATAACTTACTCAAGAGACGAGGTGCCTTTTTTTTTTTTTTAAGACCACCGATTTAATTAAAATCTACCACCAATATATTAACAGCAAGCTTATGGATCACCAAATGCCAGTCAAACATAATGAAATAAATGCAAATGTCAGATGACTTATTCTTTTGTCTTAGAAATTTGAAATCTTAAGGGTATTTGTCTCAGATTCAGGCTCTGGAATTTATTTGGATGTATAAAAAAGGTGCACAGCCAAATGTTTACATTTTAATGGTAGTTTATAAATAATCCAGTGCCATTTTTTTCTTTTTATTTAACTTTCATATCTTTCATCAAGGGATGTCTCTCCTTTTATTCCCAAAGCTACCTACATTCCACCCAAACTGAGGCCACACTCACTTTTCCTGCTGAACGTTATTTGCATCAGGAAAGAACAGGTAAGTACACTGAAGTTCTTGAGTCACAGTCAAGGAATGACTGCACCACAACTATGGGGGGGTTAGAATTTGTGTGGGATTACCCAAAGAAGGGCAGCTCTGCTTTGTGGTTGGGGGGGGGGAAGAGAAAGAAGGTCAGAAACTGCTGCAAAAGGTGCTCGGTGGTCAGTTTTTCAGCAATGACTCCCTCCCCCCCCCGCACCCCTCCCCGAATGTGCATAAAGGTATGAAACCTGGGTGGGGCAAGTCTCTATGTGAAAGCAGCGAGGAAGCCAGCACCCCTCCTCCCTCACTCCCTCCCTCCCCAGTGGAGGCGAATGGCAGGCTGAGTTAGGACCTCCTGTGGGCATTACACTAGTCGCCCCTTTTAAAAGGGGGGCTGGGAAGGAATTTTTCCCACACCACCAGAATTGGCTTCGGTAGTTTTTTCGCCTTCCTCACAGCGGGTGTGAGGATGGACCTTTTCTGGTGAATAGAAAAGATGGTAGGCCATATGTCACAACTTATTTTGTAATACTGGGTGGATGTTCAGTGCAGGTACTCCATAGGGAGGGCAGCCAGTGACCAGATAAATGGCCTGGTGAAGGACTTAAAAGGAGGTACTGGATAAAGAAACAGAACGGGGGAAGGGGTTTGGGAACTCCTATGATTGGTACAGCAGGGAGCCAACCCTCCTCCTCCCGTTCTCATAGCCCTCCTTAACCCTCTTATGAGGCTGGTGGATGGTAAGGTCCAAGCCATGGGTGGCTGGGGGACCTGGATGGAAACAAAGAGGGGCTGGTTAAAGCCCCTGAGAACTGATTTGAATCAGCATGGATTTGCCTGCTACACTTTATCTGCCGGGTATTCCCAGACATCTATAAAATAAAGTTGCGGCGTGATTAAAACCCATAACAAGTCTCCTGTCCTTCTTGCGGTACACTCAGACAATGACTGACTGTAATTTTCAGCCTTTCTGTTTAAAAATGTTTGTGTTCCCCAGCACCTTCCTTTTGGATCTTTGTCACATATTGTATCACACATTTGGGCTTCAGAGTTGTGAGGTGCAACAACATTTACTACTTGTATGGCAGCAGTGTCCCTAGGTCCCAATGAGGATCAGAGACCTATTGGTATGTAAAAGTTCCTATGCTGAAAGGCCTTTTTACAAAAGTAAACTAAATGTAAATTAGAAACAAATTTACAATTGGGCTACAAGCAAATAGGATGAGAATACATTAGCTGGGTGAATAAATTCCACAGTGGGAACAAAGTATGGGGGAATCAACCCTGATGAAACATACAATCTGAAAAGGAAACAAATTTTTTAATCTAGTCCTGAAGAATGCCACGAATACACAATGCTAGCATGTGCCAGGGGGAGGAAATTCCACAGCTGCAGGCTCTCTGCCTCTGTGTTAACATCATTTTGGTACTATAACAAAATCTTCATTGCTTTCATTAGGATGACTCTTCTATACATGATCTTTCTTTGTCGCGGCCTTTTCAGGAGATACCATTCATATCAACATAGGACCATCAGGAGATTTCTGTTGCAATGACAAAGTAATAGGGTTAGACAATGGTTGTATGTGAAAAAGTGACCTTTTACACTGAAATACCATAGTCCTTTTATTTATTTATTTTCTTTACAACAATGATCTTTCCAGGTCATTATTGGATCAATACTGACTCAGAGGGGAAAGCACTCCTTAAAAATGACTATTACTCCTTCTTGCAGCACTCTTGGAGATTTTTCCACGCAGTACTGAATACATGTCTAAATCCTGTAAACACAAATGAATGTGAGTAGCTTAATTCATGCAAGTGGTTCAATTGACTTCGCAGACAACACAAAGTTACTTATGTAAGCAAGGACTGGCCATTAGGTCTGATGTGGCTTAGCTTATGAAATCAGAACAAACCACTGCCTATAGATACAGAAAAAACACCACACAAATTTTAAAAACAATTATAATTAGAGTACACAGTTAACAATTTTTGTACTATAGTTTGATTATCATGACTCTCAAAATAAGCTGTCTTGTTTACGATAAAGATATACCTTATCCTTAGTGTATACATAGCATTTTGCATTTCTAAAATGTTGCATAGATATTAACTAATTAATGGTTGAACTTTTTCATGGACAAATTCTGGAATGTTTTTGCTAGATTGATAGGTAAAATAGAGATCTCATTTAAGAAATGTCAATGTGTGTTTGGGGGGGGGAAAGTACAGAATAAAGTTTTCCCACAAGATGTCACTGTTTCTCTTTCACAAGAAACAGGGTTGACATTGAAAATAGACCAGATTCCCTAAGATGACCTAAAAGCACAGAAATTAAGTAAAGCATTTCCTTTTGTATGTGTGAGTCAACCGGGTAGTGCCTTGTCTATGCCGCACAACAATATAAGATTAAGTCGTCTACAAGAGTTTTTAGTATACCCTGGCTCACATTGTACCAGGAATCAGGCAGAGTTGAGTTGAGGGCACATTCATGACAAAATTAATGTAAGACAATATTTTCTTCCTATTAAAACTACTGATAAACTAGCACCTCGTGATACCCAAAAGCATCCAGATGTTTGGACCTTTACACATGAACGGGGTCTCTTGGCCTTCAGTAGGCTACTTTAATTGAAACTGGGTGAATAGGACAATTGAAATCAATGTTGCGAGCAAGCACTTTGCAAACAGTTTTGTGAAAGTCCTTTTGATTTTGACACGAGTAATGCCAGCTATGTAAATCCTCACCCTGAATCTCTGTGTATAGCTATGGGCTTGGTCCAGCAACACTGACCCAGCAGCCAGTCAGCGACACACAAGCCACACTCTGGCTTTCAGCAGCCTTGGTTACTACCTGCAGGGTGACTCCAACACACTCCCAGTCCCGATTTTCCCCCAAAACGTGTGTTCTGCACTGTCCAGCCCCCTCATGGGGGTAGTTCAGATATTAGAAGTCCGTTTTCCCTGTAAGGGGTCAATATCCAACAGTTTGCTACCTGAACTGGAATTACCAAACAGCTCAGTTTAACCACAACACTGGATTCATTTTGATTAAAATCATAAAACAAGTTTATTTAACTACTACGAGAAAGTATTTAAGTGAGTACAAGCATAAAGGTATTAAAGTCAGAAGTGGTTAAAGAGAACTAAAAATACAATGCTAGCTAGTAGCCAAAACTTAACAAACTAGACTTGATCCAAGGTAAAACCTTACCACAGGTTCCAGCAACATTGCTGAGCAAATTCTCAGGTCAGGATCCCTCCCAAAGTCAAAAGGCTGGTTCCTTTGTTTTCTTAGGTGAAAGAGAGCGAGGGAAAGAGAACCTGGGGTGTTTTTCCCCTCACTTTTATAGTCCAATCACCCTTTGAAATGCATTGTCCTGAGGTTTACCCCTAGATGAAGTTCCTTTCTACTGTGAGGATGGAGATATGGAGTCTTGTAGTGAAAGAGTTTCCCTGTTGTTGTCTGCTAAAATGCAGATTGGTCTGTTCATTGCCAAAGAATGGCCACTTGACAGGTAATTGCCAATTGCTTTGTTGACACCTGGCTAGATGCTGCAGCTTGTCTTTTGTCTTTTAGAAACATGGGTTTGAACATGTGGTAACAACGTCATACAGGGGGAATTCATAACTTCATATATAAAGTGGCTACACATATTTCACCGTGATATTATTGACCAGTGAGTTATTGTTTTCAAATGATACCTCACAAGGCATGTTTTATACAAAGATAATTACAATCGTGTGTAAGGTGTGAATACAGGGGTGCATTCTGTCACAACAACTGTAAAAGGGACACTATTAAGCTCTTTGCACCTCCAAATAGGGAGTCTAAAGAGCAGAAATTTAATGCAGCAATAAGCTGGACCAAATGCTGCTCTAATTTACACTGGTTGAACAATTTGCCCCACTGCCTGGAAAAGGCCAAACTCTTTACTAATATAACTCCACTGGCTTTGGTGGAATTGCACTTCCTTCACCAGTGGGGAAATTGGCTTATTGCGTGTGTCTTTAATAACCTGACCAAAATATTAAGAATCCGATGATACTTTAAAAGTTCATGAGGAAACCCTACAGTGTTTAGGAGGGGATTTGCTTTCCTTTAAGGAAGGTATATTTTGTGGCCTAAGTAGATTGACCTTGTCTATTTTAAAATAATAAACTCTTTGCTTCTCAGTGGCCAAAGCTAAATGAGTTTAGTGACTTCAGTCCAGTTCCAAACGGAGAGATGTACACCCCCTGCTACTAAGTAGCACTGTTCTCAGCCGGTTCAGCCGAGAGGCTTGCCGATGTAGAACAGAGGCTGGGGCACCTTTTTGTCCCTGGAGCTGTTTCTCCCAGGCTAGGGTTGAGGCACATTGGCAGGAGTCTTGTGCAGTTCACCTTTTCAATGGATAAAGACAGGCCATCAGTCTCCAAGGCTCACATCCCACTATTCACTCATTTTCAGTTATATAAGTGAAAGGGTCTCTCTATTTCGCTCCCATAATGGGACTGCATGTGAAATAGATGTGGGAAGATTTGTCATCATTTCCAGGTTCATCCTTCAACCAACTGAGCTCTCCCGCTGGATTGAGTCCCATCTCTCTCATGTCTGGAATGCTTTCTGTTTCATCATTTAAAAGTGATAGCCAGCAGGTAGTACAAAACAGCAGCTACACAATACAGGATGTAACACAGTACCTGAGGGAACAGCTAGACAGTTTTTCCAAAGTCAGGAACCAGAACACCCAGTAGCTCTACACGGCACTAAAAATGAATCTTGCTGTAGGGCTCCTACAGTGCAATCATTTTGACAAATTATTAGTCTAGTTTTTCTGAATCTGTAGTGTCATACTGGTATTCCTTACACAAAGCAAACCACCCAGCAGGAGAGGTGGTCAGAGAGACACACTATATTTACTGCGTCTGCCATAAGGACAAAACTGGATCCTATTGAAGTAAATGGCGAAATTCCGATCCACTTCTGTGGGATCAGAATTTGGCCCATAAACACATTTTTCATTTAACAAACCATAGTATAAATTTCCATCCATTTGCTAAATGGGACTCTATACTGCAATTATGAATGCCACTGAGCTCTGCCCGTGAAAATGGCATCATTGTTGCTATAGTAACTAATGTACTTCAAAGGGGGAAAAAGTGGAGGGGTGTGTGTGTGTGTGTGGGGGGGGGGGGGTTAAAATGGATCAAATCAAGTACCATGAACAAGCTATGAGGTGGTGTTTGTTGCTAGAAAATGTTCACTGCCACTTTTTTAGGGAGACTTGTAGAAACTGGACAGTGCCCCCTATAGTATAGAGGGTACAAGAGGGTGTGGTGCTATAGTTCTGATTAGCATGAATTTGAGGTGGCTGCATGACATACCACTATGTAGATCTCAGACTTGAAGTAATAACAACTTTAAGTCTCTCTCTCACTTTTACTTTGGGTCAGATTCTGCCACTTTACACTGAGTGTAGTACCTTACTCACTGATCACTGATTTAAATCGGGCTTCTCTCAGAATAAGGTACTGCTCAGGGTGAGTAAGATTGGCAGAATCTGGCCCATTATTTGAATTTTCTAGCTATCTATATCTAATCCCTATGCAATAATATATCATTATTATATATGCACGTACACCTCAGAGGCACTGTGAAGCCATAACGTGGGATGAGTTACACCAGCAAATCATTGAATAGCCGCTTTCAAACTTGTGCTTATAGATAGAGAGAGAGTGCAAGTTATTTTTATTTAAAGTTATGTGAATTTTGTTCTCGGCAATGACAGTGGGATATGAACCTTGGAGTCTGAAGGCCGGTCTTTATCCATTGAAAAGATGAACTGCACAAGACTTCTTCCAATGTGCCTCAACCCTGGCCTGGGAGAAACAGCTCCAGGGACGAGAAGGTGCCCCAGCCTCTGTGGCTACAACTTCCTATTTGAAGGTCCAAAGAGCTTAATAGTGTCCCTTTTATAGTTGTTGTGACAGAATGCACCCCTGAATTCACATCCTACACACTATTCATAGAATCATAGAATATCAGGGTTGGAAGGGACCTTGGGAAGTCATCTAGTCCAACCCCCTGCTCAAAGCAGGACCAATCCCCAACTAAATCATCCCAGCCGGGGCTTTGTCAAGCCTGACCTTAAAAACTTCTAAGGAAGGAGATTCCACCACCTCTAGGGTTACCATATTTCAGCAAGCAAAAAAGAGGACGGGAGGAGCCCCGCCCTAGCCCTGCCCCTGTCCTGCCCTAGCCCCGCCCCATCCTGCCCTAGCCCCGCCCCTGCCCCTCCCACTTCCCCCCCTCAGAATCCCCAACCCTCCCCCCGCTCCTTGTCCCCTGACTGCCCCCTCCTGGGACCCCTGCCCCTAACTGCCCCCCAGGACTCCATCCCCTACCTAAGCCTCCCTGCCTCTTGTCCCCTGACTGCCCCCTCCTGAGACCCTCCCCCCATCCTAACTGGCCCCCTAGGACTCTACCCCCTACCTGTACCCTGACTGCCCCAACCCTTATCCACACCCCCACCCCCAGACAGACCCCTGGGACTCTCACGCCCCATCCAAGCACTCTCCACCCCCTGACAGCCCCCCCCCAGAACTTCCGACCCAACTAAACCCCTCTGCTCCCTGTCCCCTGACTGCTCCGATCCCTCTCCCCACCCCTGCCACCTGACAGCCCCCCCCCAGAACTCCCAAACACCCCCCCACACTCCTTGTCCCCTGACTGCCCCCTCCTGGGACCCCTGTTCCTAACTGCCCTCCAGAACCCCACCCCCCTACCTAAGCCTCTCTGTTCCTTGTCCCCTAACTGCCCCCTCCTAAGACCCCCCCAAATGCCCCCCAGCATCCTACCCCCTACCTGTACCCTGACTGCCCAAAACCTTATCCACACCCTCCCCCAGAAAGCCCCCCCCGAACTCCCGACCCCCCCCCGTCTCTTGACTGCCCCCTCCAGAACCTCCCTGTCCCTTCTCCGACCCCCTGGCCCCCTTGTTGTTGGCCTTCGCCTAATGTCTCTGTGAGCTTGCTCAGGAACGGCCTGAGCCGTTCGTCCCGGCACTCTGGGGAGCGGGGGAGGAGCTCCAGACTGCCGGAGGCAATCTGCGAATGCAGGGAGGGAGGGAGGGAGTGATCTCTGCTGCAGGGGAGAAGAGGGGGGGCTCTCTCTGGCTGTCGGAGCCCCATGTAAGTGGCACCATCCGGCCGGCTGCCCTGTTAGCCGCGCGCGCTCTGCATGGGGGGGGGGAAGTCCGGACATTTACAAATTCCCCCCGGACGCTATTTTTAGCTCAAAAAGCCGGACATGTCCGGGGGAATCCGGACGAATGGTAACCCTAACCATCTCCCTAGGTAACCCATTCCAGTGCTTCACCACCCTCCTAGTGAAAAAGTTTTTCCTAATATCCAACCTAAACCTCCCCCACTGCAACTTGAGACCATTACTCCTTTTTCTGTCATCTGGTACCACTGAGAACAGTCTAGATCCATCCTCTTTGGAATCCCCTTTCAGGTACTTGAAAGCAGCAACCAAATCCCCCTTCATTCTTCTCTTCTGCGTACTAAACAATCCCAGTTCCCTCAGCCTCTCCTCATAAGTCATGTGCTCCAGCCCCCTAATCATTTTTGTTGCCCTCCGCTGGACTCTTTCCAATTTCCATCCTTCTTGTAGTGTGGGGCCCAAAGCTGGACACAGTACTCCAGATGAGACCTCACCAATGTCGAATAGAGGGGAATGATCATGTCCCTCGATCTGTTGGCAATGCCCCTACTTATACAGCCCCAAATGCCGTTAGCCTTCTTGGCAACAGGGGCACACTGTTGATTCATATCCAACTTCTCGTCCATTGTAACCCCTATGTCCTTTTCTGCAAAACTGCGGCCTAGCCATTCGGTCTCTAGTCTGTAGCAGTGCATGGGATTCTTCTGTCCTAAGTGCAGAACTCTGCACTTGTCCTTGTTGAACCTCATCAGATTTCTTTTGGCCCAGTCCTCTAATTTGTCTAGGTCCCTCTGTATCCTATCCCTACCCTCCAGCGTATCTACCACTCCTCCCAGTTTAGTGTCATCTGCAAACTTGCTGAGAGTGCAGTCCACACCATCCTCTAGATCATTATTGTAATTATCTTTATACAAAATATGCCTTGTGAGGTATCATTCGAAAACTAATAACTCACTAGTCAATAATATCATGGTGAGATATGTATAGCCACATTATATATGAAGTTACGAATTCCCCCCTGTATGATGTTGTTCCCACATGCTCAAACCCATGTAGCCCTGACTAGGCAGAAGTTGTTAAACAGGTCTATCCTAAACAAAGAAGTGTCTGCTTATGTCAATGTACATCTAAGTGGTGAACAGGGTCCTTGGGACAGCAAGCAAGGGTTAACCGATTTCTCAAAGACAAAAGACAAGCAGATGCCTCTAGCCAGATGTCATCAAAGTTGATTGGCAATTACTGGTCAAGTGGCCGTTCTTTAGCAACAAACTGAGAGACCAATCTGCATTTTAGCAAACAATTACAGGGAACTTCTTTCACCATGAGACTCCATGTCGCCATCTTTACAGCTGGAAGGAACTTCATCTAGGGGTAACCCTCAGGACAGTGCATTTCAAAGGGTGACTGGACTATAAAAGTGAATGCAAATCACCCCAGGTGTTCTCTCTCACCCACCTAAGAAAACAAAGGAACCAGCCTTTTGACTTTGGGAAGGAAGCTGACTGGAATATTTGGTCAGCAATATTGCTGGGAACCTGTGGTAAGGGTTTTACCTTGGACCAAGTCTAGTTTAAGTTTTGGCTACTAGATAGCATTTTACCTTTAGTTCTCTTTAACCACTTCTGACTTTAATACCTTATATTTAAATGGTCTCTCTTTGTAGTTAAATAAACTTGTTTAATGTTTTTAATCAAAATGAATCCAGTGTTGTGGTTAAACTGAGCTGTTTGGGTAACTTCAATTAAAGCAGCAAACTGTTGAATGGTTTCAGAGTAGCAGCCGTGTTAGTCTGTATCCGCAAAAAGAACAGGAGTACTTGTGGCACCTTAGAGACTAACAAATTTATTAGAGCATAAGCTTTCGTGGGCTACAACCCACTTAGGGAAAGATTAAGAATGAGCTCTCAAAACTGGATATATAGTTCACTCTATATGCATCCGAAGAAGTGGGTTGTAGCCCACGAAAGCTTATGCTCTAATAAATTTGTTAGTCTCTAAGGTGCCACAAGTACTCCTGTTCTTTTAAACTGTTGAATATTGATCCCTTTCAAGGGCGATGGACCTCTAATATCTGAACTGCCCAGGAGTGGGCTGAACAGTGCAGAACACGTTTTGTGGAAAATTCAGGACTGGGAGTGTGTTGGGGCCACCCTGCAAGTAATAACCCAGGCTGCCGGAAGCCAGAGTGTAACTAGTATGTTGCTGAGAGGCTGCTGGGTCAGTGTTGTTGGACCAAGGCTGTGGCTATACACAGACACTCAGGATATGACCTGCATGCTGCTTGGCTGTTTGTGAGCAGCCCAAATTGGGAGCTGCAGAAGAAAATCATTGTGAGGCACCCAAAGTTCTAGGGCAGGTGGTGACACAACTCCTCACTGGTTTGGTTTGCACCCTGGAATCTGAGAGTTGTATTTAATATTTTCCCCCTTATTTCTACCTCATTTTAATTTAATACAAATATACTGTAGGTGTTAATACTCTGAGGGATACTAAAGCCTGAAGCAAATGTAAGCATATTACCCACTTCAGTGTGAAATGTGCTCTCTCTGCCAGTAGACTATTTTTCAGACTAATTGGTATTTTGGGGGGGAAATGTGCACAATATTTCTGATCAGAGATGAGAGTTGAGGAAATGTACTTGACTTCCATCAGAAATATGTTCTTTTAAATGTTGGCTTTTTCTCTATAGGCTCATTTGTTCCCTTAAATACCCCTCAACCCTCTTCCTTTCAGGTGGGGTAACTACTTCAGACAGTCCCAGATGGTCCTGAGTGGCAACATTTAGATCCTCTTCTGAAATCTGAACACGTGACTGTTTTAGGATCTTCAGATCCTAGGTTTTTGGTGAAGTCAGTTATAGACCTAATGCAAAATTCAGATCTGGATGGAGCTATAATTATACTTATATAATTTATGTGCATTATGGTAACACCAGCGGGACACAACTGAGATCAAAGCCTCATTGTCCGAGGCACTGTGCAAACATAAAGTAAAAGAGGGACTCTGCCCCAAAGAGCTTACAATCTAATGGGACAAGAGAGTCAAAAAGGGATGCAATGTAAGAGTTTCTTTATTCAGGGATGAATGTATGACCTTGGAGTCTGTGCCTCATACAAGTTACTACATAGGTGGAGCATAACAGAGACGTTTCAATTATGTAATAAAACAAAAGTTTTAACCAGCACGTCTAGATCCTGGCTGAGAATAGGGATTATTTAAGAGGAAAGTTCAGGAAGTGGGGGATTAGCTTGTAGAAATCATAGGGTCAAAAAAGGACTGGTCAGTGTGACTCCCTCCTTACTTTTTCAGGAATACTCATCATGACACTATGCCCACTATTGTCTCCTCAACTAGTTCTTGGAAATAAGTGGTGATGGTGCTCAAGCTACCTGCTTTGGTCATTTAAGGGGAGATTTTCAAAGGCACAAATATCAGTTAGGCCCCTAAATCTCACTGTGAAGCATCTATAACTCCCATTTGTGCAGCTCAGGGCACTGAAGTGAGAGACACATCACAGTCTGGATTCTCCACTGAGCCATGGCACAATCTAGGCAGCATGGCTCAAAAGCAACAACAACAAACGCAGGTGTGACCTAGACGAGAGAGGAGTGATCATAGCCTGACTGAGTTACAGCAGAGGAAAGAGGACTGCTCCTTTACAAAAGCATATCAGTGTCATTCTGTTTATTAAACATCACTGAGACCTTTCACATTCATTTCCTTTCAATAACTTGTTTTTTTAAGAACATTAAACCACCCACCTATTTCTCAAATCTTAATTAGACACTCAATTAGGTAAATTGCATCTACTTCTCTGTCCTTTTCACTGCAGTTCCACATGCACAGTAGATTGGGATGGCTTCTTTAAAGGCTGCCTCTGTATGTGCGGGGCTGTGCTGGCAGCGCTCCTGCTGCTATTGTAACCCACGTTCTGCTTTCTGAAGGGAGTACAGATGCAGCAGGGTCAAGAGTCACTTACGGTGCAAATGATTTGGGTTCAAACAAAATAGTTTCTCTTGGCTAAAAATCTCTTAGCATATACGGTAAATGAATTTAGCAATAAACACAATCACTTTGCTTAATAGTGTATTTAGATTAGCACTGAAATGGATCACTGGGATTCAAACAGCTGCCAAACTCTACAATGTCACTGCAGCACATGATCCCAGTTGTGCATAACTTTACCAGTCACTATAGGGTGGAGAAGTTGCTACTGTTTCATGACAATTGTGAGGGTCCCACTTCAATTTGTGTATCTGGAACAGTATTACATAGCAGGTCGGAAACTGATAACAGCAGCGGTATTACCAAAAAGTTTTGATTCCCTCTATGTTCAATTTACTCTCCCTAGAGAGCTTCCTCTCACTTACCATGTGGTTCCACTTCAGAATCTTGCAACCTCAGGTCACATAAGTTATTCCACACAACTGATAGAAAAACATAAGACTCCAGTGAGTGAGGGTTGCAGAATCCATTTTTAAAATTTTAGGGCCTGACTGTCCACTTCTTAGTACCTTTATACAATCATTAACAACAGCAAAAAACAAGTGCATAGCAGATGTAAATTGCTACCAAATTAAAATTTTCCACCTCACACAGAAATATTATTTTACACCTGCTTTGCACATGTGCAAATTACTACACAATATGCAAGGCAGGGGAAACCTGGGTGCAGAAAAACAGTTCGGTGATTGCAGTACATTAGAGATAACTGAGGCAAGTTTTAGATTTATTTAAATAACAAGGGGTTGGGGCATTTTAAAGCTATATTACATTTAAAAAAGCATTCAAAGTACATTAAGGTTGCAAATTTCAGCATTCAAAAGTTGCGAAAGGTCAGGATTAAGGTTGCCCATGAAACTTTAAAAGTTCCTTCCACATTCATACATATGCATTATGATAGTCTTTCACTACATGATCACATCTTTTTCCACAGGACTCCTACCTCATTCAGTGCACAAGATGGATGGTGCTCTGGGAATGAATAGGGTTGTGTCCTGAAGGAGGCTGTTGTCTATAGGACCCCTGCCTCATTTACTGAAGAAGGAAGAGAACGGAGGGTCACATGGTTAAGATAGTTGAGTGCCACCCTTGAGAGCTGGATTCTATCTCTGCCTCTGTGTGGCACTCTGTACCTCAAAGCAATACTCTGAAACCCCCATGTTCACCACTCTCATATACTGCTGATCAGAGCCGGCACCAGCCAAGCGTGTGTGTGTGTGTGTGTGTGTGTGTGTGTGTGTGTGCGTGCTCAGTGGTTTGAGCATTGGCCTGCTAAACCCAGGGTTGTGAGTTCAATCCGTGAGGGGGCCACTTAGGGATCTGGGGCAAAATCAGTACTTGGTCCTGCTAGTGAAGGCAGGGGGCTGGACTCAATGACCTTTCAAGGTCCCTTCCAGTTCTAGGAGATAGGATAACTCCATTAATTTAAAAATTAATTAATTATTTTTTTTTCTTTTGTTTTGCAGATGAATTTCAGTGCGCCACTGTAGGAGGCGGCGGCGCGGAGGAGGGGAGCGCCCTGCTGGGAGCGGGTTGCGCGCGCCGTCTGCCCCAGCTGGTGCCAGGTCTGCAGCAAGCCCGGCAGCCGCATCCTTCCCTCCCCACCGACCGATGACTTTCAATTCACCTGCAGGCAGGAGCGGCGCGGAGCCTTCCCGGCAGGCGGCGCAGCAGGAGGGGCCGAGTGGCGAGCGCCCCGGCTGAAGGAAGCCCTGGCCGCCCCCCTTCTTTCTCTCCCCCCCCCCGCTAGCCGGGGCACGCACTCTGCTGCCCGGGGCATGTCTGCAGCACAGGGAGTCCTGCTAGCCAGAGTGCAGCCGCCGCCCGCCCAGAGGCTTGCCAGCGCAGCCGGGGGAGGCAGCTGCGAGCTGCCAAGTAAGTGGCACCGAAAGTTTGCACCCTGTTTTTGTTTTTTTTGGTTCGCCGCTCCGGCCTCCCTGCACCCTGGCTGTTTTTTTTTTTTTTTCGCTTGGGGCGGCAAAAAAGCCAGAGCCGGCCCTGATGCTGATATGTTTTGTACAAAGTATATCTTGTGAGGTATCATTTTGAAAGTCTTGATCTGTTGAACATTAATATGCTGTTGGATTATATGTGCTCTCATTGTACGTGAAGTTATGAAGTTTTGCTCTGTGTGTTATTGAAATATGTTGTGAGGTTGGGAACACCACAACAAGCTTTATAGGTACAACAGTGGAGTAGCCAGATGCGCTGATTGCCCATTAATGAATCCACTATCCCAGAAACTGTGTGCAATGGAGACTTCTCAGAGAGAATAGTTAGACAATGGAGACTGCTTGACTAATGGGGACTGCCTGGTCCCCATGTCAAACGGTCTTTCCAGAAAGCTGGAAGAAACTATAAAGAGGGGAAGTGACATCATGACTTGGCCTCACTTCCCCTACAACTGAGCACCTGGAAATGCGTCTGGAGGACAAAAACTTTGAACTGGGAGGGTGGCCCTGGGCTGGAGGAGAGTCCCAGCCTGTATATTGAAGATCTGTGACCTGTTTGTACCATCTATCAGGGTGAGACACTGCTTGACTGAAATCCTATTTAGTTTATAGAACTTAGACTGCAAATTTATTTTATTTCTTAGGCAACCAACTTAGATCTCTACACTTATTACTTATACTCACTTAATATCTCTCTTTCTGTACTCAAAAAAACCTGTTTTATATTTTACCTAAAACTGTGTTTTGGTTGCCGTGCTTGGGAAATCTCAGCTCAGTTTACAAAGTATATCCACTCCACATCAAGGGAGGGAGGGATGGACTGGGTAATGAACTTACACAGGTGAAGCTTCTGACAGGGTAAGACGGTACAGTTCTGGGGTGCAAGGCTGGGGAGCTGGGGAGAATTAGCTGGAGCCTCTCTGTTGTTGGTTCATGAGTGCCTGGGAGGTCATTCATAGAATCATAGGACTGGAAGGGACCCCGAGAAGTCATCTAGTTCAGTCCCCTGCACTCATGGCAGGACTAAGTATTATCTAGACCATTCCTGACATGTTTGTCTAACCTGCTCTTAAAAATCTCCAATGATGAAGATTCCACAACCTCCCTAGGCAATTTATTCCAGTGCTTAACCACCCTGACAGTTAGGAAGTTTTTCCTAGTGTCCAACCTAAACCTCCCTTACTGCAATTTAAGCCCATTGCTTCTTGTCCTGTCCTCAGAGGATAAGAAAAACAATTTTTCTCCCTCCTCCTCATAACAACCTTTTACGTACTTGAAAACTGTTATCATGTCCCCGCTCAGTCTTCTCTTTTCTAGACTAATCAAACCCAATTTTTTCAATCTTCCCTCATAGGTCATGTTTTCTGACCTTTAATAATTTTTGTTGCTCTTCTCTGGACTCTCTCCAAATTGTTCACATCCTTACTGAAATGTGGCGCCCAGAACTGGACATAATACTCCAGTTGAGGCCTAATCAGCATGGAGTAGAGCGGAAGAATTACTTCTCATGTCTTGCTTACAACACTCATGCTAATACATCCCAGAATGATGTTTGCTTGTTTTGCAATAGTGTGACACTGTTGACTCATATTTAGCTTGTGATTCACTATGACCCCCAAATCCCTTTCCACAGTACTCCTTCCTAGGCAGTCATTTCCCATGTTGTATGTGTGCAACTGATTGTTCCTTCCTAAATGGAGTACTTTGCATTTGTCCTTATTAAATTTCATCATATTTACTTCAGACCATTTATCCAGTTTGTCCAGATCATTTTGAATTTTAAGCCTATCCTCCAAAGCGCTTGCAACCCCTTGCAGCTTGGTATCGTCCGCAAACTAAATCATTGATGAAGATATTGAACAGAATCGGACCCAGAACTGTTCCCTGTGGGACCTCACTCATCATGTCCTTCCAGCATGACTGTGAACCACTGATAATTACTCTCTGGGAATGGTTTTCCAACCAGTTTTGCACCCACCTTATAGTAGCTCCATCTAGGTTGTATTTCCCTAGTTTGTTTATGAGAAGGTCATGCAAGACAGTATCAAAAGCTTTACTAAAGTCAAGATATACCACGTCTACTGCTTCCCCCCTATCCACAAGGCTTGTTACCCTGTCAAAGAAAGCTATCAGGTTAGTTTGACATGATTTGTTCTTGACAAATCTATGCTGACTGTTACTTATCACTTTATTATCTTCTAGATGCTTGCAAATTGATTGCTTAATTATTTGCTCCATTATCTTTCCAGGTACAGAAGTTAAGCTGACTGGTCTGTAATTCCCTGGGTTGTCCTTATTTCTTTTTATAGATTGGCACTCCCATCTTCCATGACTTTTCAAAGATAATTGCTAATGGCTCAGATATCTCCTCAGTCAGCTCCTTGAGTATTCTAGGATGCATTTCATCAGGCCCTGGTAACTTGAAGACGTCTAAGTAATTTTTAATTTGTTCTTTCCCTATTTTAACCTCTTCTGATCCTACCTCATTTTCACTAGTATTCATTATGTCAGACGTCCAATCACCACCAACCTTTTCGGTGAAAACCGAAACAAAGAAGTCATTAAGCAACTCTGCCATTTCCACATTTTCTGTTATTGTTTCCCACCCCCATTGAGTAACTCAGTTGGGTGTGTCCCTGCCTGTGGATGTCTGTGTGAGTGCAGTACATGCCAGAAGTTTGTAGCTTGCTGACAGCATCACAGTGTGAGAAGGAGCGCTGGTTGGTGGGACAGAGAGCTCAATGGTCCAACGGTTCAGGTTACACCCTGGGAAACCTATCACACTCTGCCATAGAGTTCCTACATGATGTTAGGAAAATCATGTAAACTAGATTTTCCACAGATGGCCACTAATTGTGTGTTCTTCATTTTCTGGGTGCCCAATATGAGACACTTGGGGCCAGATTTGCCCAAGTGCTGAGTGCTCCAACTGAAGTTGAGTGGCGCTGTACTTTGAACATATAAAGTGCTAAAAATGGCTAAGTATGCTGAAATATCAGGCTCCATGTTTCTGAAATTGGAAATCCAAAATTAGTGGATACTTTTGAGAATTTTGGCCTTAATCTGTGCCTCAATTTTTTAGCTGTAAAATGGGGATCATGATACCACCTAATCTCACAGGGCAATTGTGTAGACAAATTCAAGAATGTTTACTGGTAGCACCACAGGAGGAAATTAATAATTTTGCATTCAGTGCCGGGTTTGAATGGTGTGTGTTAAATGAGTCCTAGTTGTTGAGCCACACATTTAATTAGGAGGATTTACAAAAAAGAATAATTACCCATTTACTGAATGAGTCTGGGATCCTGTGGAATAAATAGTATTTGATTATGTAATTAAAGACATTCGCACAAAGGGGGTGAATTAAGGTTAAGCAGACAGGAATTAAGGAACATCACAAACCTCACCATCTTCCTTTTCAAGTCCACTTCTTTGGCCTTGCCTTTGCGAATATAAACCCATAACACAGTGTACATATAACTTAAGGAAGAAAGAAAAAATTGTTCAGGTACTTTTCTCCTTGGAGAGAGCAGAGGAGAAAGAATAAAACACATGACACAGAGGCTACTCCTGTCACTTAATGCGCTTCTGGAAAGCTAAAAGATACCATGGTGATGAGGGTGGTTTAAAGAACAGATGATAAAAATTCTTGGTAGAGGGAATATTTTAATGGTGATGGCCAGCATTGGTGGCAGCACATTTGGAAATGCCCCCCCCCTTCTCTGAATTGTTTTACTTCTTACTTTCCGCCTGCCCCTTTTTTCAGTGGTAAAGGGGGAAAATGTTAAAAGACTAAGGGCTTGTCTCCACTTAAAGTGTGACAGTGGCACAGCTGCACCACTGAAGACCCCACCTGTGCTGGCAGGAGAGCTTCTCCCATTGGCACAGGTACTCCACCGTCCCAAGAGGTGGCAGCTAGGTCGATGGGAGAATACTCCTGTTGACCTAGCGCTGCCTACACTGGGGGTTAGGTCGGTTTAACTGCGTCGCTCAGAGGTGTGGATTTTTCACATCTCTAAGCGATGTAGTTATAATGACCTCATTTCCTTGTGTAGATCAGGCCTGAGATAGTTTTTCAGACTTTTGGTAAAATTCCTACTATCAAACACCGGGGTTTTTTTTGGTGCAAAATTCATTTTTAACTAACACGATTTTGAGATGAGAAAAATTTTGTTGAAAAAACCATGATCAGCTCTGCTCATTAAACTTAGTCACATTTTCACTTCAAAATAATGTCAAAAAAGTACCGTCCCAGTTCCAGGGATAATTGACCTTCTGTCCCCAACATGGTCTGGTCAATGGCGCCCCTTTGGGGCTCAGGCCTGTATGCCTCTCCCTTTAGACGGAAGATTTAGGCTTACAGTCTTCTTGCAATGCATTAGGACTATTCCAGCAGGTCTGACCTTAGTCCAGCACCTGCCATTCTGCTCTCCCCAAGGGCCACGACAGTAGTTACCAGTGACCTGCCAGCTTTCACAATGAACAGGACATTTATTTAAAAGAATTGAAGAGAAAACATATAAAACAATAAACAATCTACATGTATGTTAAGCCTAGCAGTCTTTCAAACCTTTGCAGCAGGGCTGTGCCCTCTTGGTTACATCATCATGTCAGGTGTTAGATCAAAAGAGGGATGCTCAACCAGTTCATCCTGACCTTTATATCACAAGCTCTTTCTTTGTCTCCTGGACCTCTTGAACCCAGTTTGGATCAGTATATGAAATTCTTCCCAGGGGGTTGGTACTTATCAGGAGTTGTTTACCTCTCATTAGGGTGACCAGACAGCAAATGTGAAAAATTGGGACAGGGGTGGGGGTAATAGGAGCCTATATAAGAAAAAGACCCCCAAATCGGGACTGTCCCTATAAAATCGGGACATCTGGTCACCCTACCTCTCGTGGGATCTGCAGTAATCACCTCAACTAGTTTTAGTTCCTGGGAGAAGCTTGCAGACCCTCCCCCATAGAGCAAAGATTACAGTGCCTCGCTCTCAAAGATACATGTAACATTTATAGATACTAGAGATTATGACTAATTCCAGTACCTATAGTGTCTGGCGTACCTCCGTATACAGGGCCGTCCTTACCCATATGTTAACTATGCAGCTGCGTAGGGCACCAGGAAATTTGGGGCACCAAATTGCCCCAAATTTCCTGGTGCCCTATGCAGCTGTGTGCTGCTCCAGTGGCCAGCCTGATCCCCCGACCAACTGAGCTGGCCAGGAAAGCTGCCCCTGCCCCGTCTCTTCCCCAAAGCCCCCGCCCCTGCTCCATTCCCACCCTGCCTCTTCCCACCCCTGCTCTGCCCCTGCCCCACCCCCACTCCACCCCTTCCGCTGAGCTACGTCCTGGGGGACTGCAGCAGGGGTCGGTGCACCCTGCACTCACCGGGCGGCGGGAAGTGGAGCGACCCGGCCCCAGCCGGCTCTGCTCCGCCGGCTCCCAGCCACACCGCCGGTGAGTGCTGGGGGGCGGTTCTCCATGCTCCCCAAACCTGCTCCTGCCCCCCACACAGACCTTGGGCGCAGCCCCCCCCCATGGAGGCCTGGGGACACCCCAGGCCTGGGGCCAGCCCCTCCCCATGGGGGGGGGGGCTGCATAGGGCACCACAATCTCTAGGGACAGCCCTGTCAGTATAATAGTCTTTTGAAGTTTCCACATTTCCAAGGTCTCACATTTGTCAAAAATACAGTGAGAGGATGTCAAAAATCCTTCCGAAACAAAGGTTGGAGTCAGGGGTGAGGAGGGGGAAGCATGGTAGTGTAGCCAGAGCCCATAACCTCTCCACACCCCAGCCCCCTCCCCCAGCCCAGAGCCCTCTCCTGCACCCCAAACCCCTCATCCCAGCCCCACCCCAGAGCCCGCACCCCCAGCCAGAGCCCTCACCCCCCTCCTGCACCCCAACCCCCTGCCCCTGCCTGGTGAAAGTGAGTGAGAGTGGGGAAGAGCGAATGCCAGAGGGAGTGGGGATGGAACAAGCAGGGGTGGGGCCTCGGAGAAGGGGCAGGGCAGGGGCAGGGGCAGGGCCTCGGGGGCGGGGCAGGGGGCAGGGCAGGGGTGTTTGATTTTGTGCGATTAGAAAGTTGGCAACCCTAGGGGGTTATCTTATAGGGTGACCAGATGTCCCGATTTTATAGGGACAGTCCCGATATTTGGGACTTTGTCTTACCTAGGCACTTATTACCCTCCACCCCATCCCAATTTTTCACATTTGCTATCTGGTCACCCTATTATTACCATTCCAAGCGTCATGAGTAAAGGGCTAGCAACACCTTTGGATCCCTCTTCAGTCGCTCTCAAGTGGCAAACCCTGCGCTTTCAATTCTCTCAGGGTTGAATCCCACAGTTCTCCCACTCGCAGACCTGGTCCCTGAGCTGTAACACTCCATTTACCAACCATGATTACTTAGCAGGTCCAACTGGGTTTGGCACCTGCAAAAGACTTCACTTTGCGAGCTTTGACCAGCAGTTAAAGGCAGTGACACCAAACAGCTTCTTCAGAACAAATTATTTCTATGAACATAGCATTCGGAGAAAAGGGTTAAAACAATAAAAGGCCTACACATGTAGTTCTTACCTAAAGCTTAGCCTTTCTCCCAAAGCTAAGGCAGATTCATCTTATTCCAGGTGCCTCCTGCTTCTGGGGGTTCATTCTGCTTCCCTGTAGTCACTACTTCTCTCTCCCCTTGATCTTAGGGGCTCAGGCTTTTATCTGCTCTGTGGTTCTTTGTTTCAGTTTTCCTGCCTGAAGGTGTGCTGCTTAGAAAAAGGCTGGGTCAGATATCACCATCTTTGCTGTTTTATTAGACTACAGACTTTTGCCTTTCTGTGGAATAAGGTGGTCAGGCCCTTTCAGGAAGCAAATTGTTGTTGTAGGCCTTGCCTTAGCTTCAGTGTCCCTTACTTTTCTATCCTCACTCCTTGTTGCAGACTGGACTTCTCATAGCAAGTCTCTCTGGGTATGTCTGCACAGCCGTAGCTGTCCCAGGTCAGCTGACTCGGACTTGCGGGACTCAGTGTGTGGGGCTATAAAATTGCAATGTGGACGTTTGGATTCAGGTTGGAGCCTGGGCCCTGAGACCCTGTGACAGAGAGGGCCTCAGAGCCCAGGCTCCAGCCTGAGTCTGCTATTTTTAGCTCTGCAGCCTGGGCTCAAGTCAGCTGACCTGGACTCTAAGACTCAGCGCCACGGTTTTTTATCACAGTGTAGATGTATCCTCCAGGTTCTCTGTATTTAGGCTTCTTCTCTCAGCCCCAGGAAAGAGGACATAGCCATTCCTTAAATCTGTTGCTGAGTCACATGGTCGGCAGATAGCCCTTATCCCTTTCCTGGCTGTTTCACCCTGTCACAATATGTGTATGATGAGACTAGTGTAGCACCTGTATTTGCACAAATTCACCTGCAAAACCAACTGGCCCCAATTTTAACAGTGTAAACTTCTGCATTTGTCCATGCACATGTCAGACAATTCATAAATTGCTCAAACTGTCAGAAACTTCCAAAGTGCACACATGGGTATCTGCATCTGCGAAGCATATGTGCAATTTTGAATGCACATATGTGGACACCAGGTAAAGATTCAGCTGAAAATGTATTTCTCTGTGTGTTCATTTCAGAATAGTCTTAAATTATTATAACTATGTACATTATACAAGTAATTCAAATATTTCTTATATGCTTTTTTAATTATTAGTGTAACTTAACACATTTTCTGTGACATAAATATTAAGGGTAAAGTTTTCAAAAGCACCTAAACTGATCTGGGAGGCCAGGTCAAAATTCTATCTGCCTTTACCCTCTAAATATTCTTAACACTCACACTGTCATTTCAAGTTCATTTATTCATCTTGATAGATGCAGCATAAGTGAATGTGAACAAACGTATCTGTTGAACTGGATTTTTAGCTTTAATAAACAATGACTCAAGGTAAAAAACAATATGTTTATAAGAGTAAAAGGAATATTCTAAAATGTCATTCATTTTGGGAGGCAGCCTAATTGTGCGTCATTCTCTGGTGATCTGTGTGTGACCATCTCTCCTTTATATAAGCAAATTCCATTATAGAACTTTGTGGGCTTCAATCAGTTTAGAAATTATTGTCTCCATACCTAGATACTAAGACCCAGACATTACTGTCGTTTGCAATTCTTGCAAATAAATAGCAGTTTGCCACATTCTTAACAAAAAGTTATTCATTAGAACTGGGGCACATTAGCAGCACTGAATAACATTTGACAATTGCTTAGGGTATATGTTACTAAAGGTATTGGATGCTTATACAAATTTCTTGATGTGCTAATAAAAAAGGGTAGTAATTGAAATACTGTACTGAATTTGAAGCTCCAGTACTATACTTTTATTCTGCAATCTGTCCTCTTGCAATTTGTAAACACATTAGAAATCCAGTTGTTTTTAAAGCCACTATTAACTATCATTAGTCACAAAGTGTGATTTATACCTGTTATTGAATGTATCTAACTTTTACCTTGTGTAAAAGGAATTAGTTGCAGGCTGACTTGGTCAAATGATTTTTAAGCATGTTTAAGGTGACCTTTAAACTCTGCAGAGTTTAATCACTTTGCATAGGCTGCTGTAGGTTGTACCACAAAATGATGCCTTGAAGAAAGAATCTAAACTATTGTTCTGGCAGCTTTTTCTGACTGATGGGGCAATTGGGAAGGTGAAAGGCCCTCGAAGTATGTCTGTGAGGGCATAAATGCAATGGACCAGCAGAATACAGCAACTGTGAACCACACAGATAATAACAGAATCAGAAATGAAGGGCTGGAAGGGTCACCAAGAGGTCATCAAGTCTAGTGCCCTGCAGTGAGACAGGACCAAGTAAATATAAAACATTCCTAACACGTGTTTGTCCAACCTGTTCTTAAAAACCTCCAATGATGGGGATTCCACAGCCTCCCTTGGAAACACCAGTGCTTAACTACCCTTACAGTTATAAAGTTTTTCCTAATATCCAACCTATATATTTTTTTTGTCTACCTTCAGTGGACATGGAGAGCAATTGATCATTGTTTTCTTTACAACAGCCTTTAACATATTGGAAGACTATTATCAGATCCCCTCTCAGTCTTCTTTTCTGAAGACTAAACATGCCCAGTTTTTTTTAACCTTTCCTCATTGGTCAGATTTTCTACCCCTTTTATCATTTTTGTTGCTCTCCTCTGGACTCTCTCCAATTTATACACATATTTTCACCCAGAATTGGATATAGTACTCCATATAAGGCCTCACCAGTGCCGAGTATATTGGAAGAATTACCTCCTTTGTCTTACAGGTGACACTTCTGTTAATACACTCCGAATGATACTAGTCTTTTTTGCAACTGCGTCACATTGTTGACTCATATTCAATTTGTGATCTACTATAAACCCCAGATCCTTTTCAGCAGTTCTACCACCCAGCCAGTTATTCTCCGTTTTGTAGATGTGCATTTGTTTTTCCTTCATAAGTGAAGTACTTTACTGAACTTCATCTTGCTAACTTCAGACCAATTCTCCAATTTGTCAAGGTCATTTTGAATTCTAATAATATCCTCCAAAGTGTTTGAAACCCCTCCAAGTTTGGTGTCATTCACAAATGTTATACACATACTCTCACTCCATTATCCAAGTCATTAATGAAAATACTGAATAGTAACAGATCCAGGACTAACCTCTGTGTGACCCCACTATTTACACCCTCCCAGTTTGACAGAGAATCATTAATAACTACTCTTTGAGTACCATCTTTCAACCAGTCATGCACCCATTGTACAGTAATTGCATCTAGACCACATTTTCCTAGTTTGCTTATAAGAATCGGACTGTCAAAAGCCTTATTGAAATCAAGATATATCATATTTACTGCTTTCCCGCATCTACTAGACCAGTAACCCTGTCAAAGAAGGAAATTAGGTTGTTTTGACATGATTTGTTCTTGACAAGTCCATGCTGGCTGTTCTTTATAACTCTGTAATCTAGGTGCTTATAAATTGAGTGTTTAATAATTGGTTCCAGTGTCTTTCTAGATATCAGAGTTAGAGGGCCTGATCTATAATTCTGGCCTGGATAACCTTTGTTCTCCTTTTTTAAAGATGGGTACTGTATTTGCTCTTCTCCAGTCCTCTGGGACCTCACCTGTCCTCCATGAGTTCTTGAAGATAATTGCTAATGGTTCCAAGATTGCTTCAGTTAGTGCCTTAAGTACAGCAGTTTCATCAGGCTGTGCTAACATGAATACATCTAACGTATCTAAATATTCTTTAACCTGTTATTTTCCTGTTTTGGTTTGCATTCCTTCCCCCTTCTTGTTAATATTGTGCTGAGTATGTGGTCACCATTAATTTTTTTCAGTGAAGACTGAAGCAAAACAACCAGTAAACATCTCAGCCTTCTTGATGTCATCCGTTTTTAGACTCCTTCCCCATTAAGTAGAGGTCCTACACTTTCCTTCATCTTTCTCTTGCTCCTAATACATTTAAAGAATCTCTTTTTATTGCATTTTATTTTCCTTGCTAGGTGTAGCTCATTTTATGCGGTAGCCTTTCTGATTTTGTCCCTACATGCTTTTTCTATTCTTTTGTACTCCTTAGCAATGTGTCCATGTTTCCACTTTTTATAGAATTCCTTTTTTATTTTCAGGGCATTAAAGAGTTCCTGAAGGACCCGTATTAGCCTTTTACTATTTTTCCTTTGTGTCAGGATAGTTTGCAGTTGTGCATTTAATATTCCTTGAGAAACTGCCAGCAATCCTGAACTCCTTTATCCATTAGATTTTTTTCCCATGGGACTTTACCTACCACTTTTCTGAGCTTGTTAAACTTTGTGCTTTTTGAAGTCCATTATCTTTATTCTTCTGCTTTCACTCTTTCCTTTCCTTTCCTTAGAATCATGAAACGATAGATTTCATGATCACTGTCACCCTCATTGCCTTCCACCTTCAGATTTATAACCAATTCCTCCCTGTTTGTCTGAATCAAGTCTAAAATGGCTGTTCCTCCGGTTACTACTTTCACTTTCTGAAACAAAAATTTGTTCCTAGTACATTCCAAGAATTTCCTATAAATTTAGTGTTTTACTGTGTTATTCTTCCAACAGATGCTCTTTTCTGGGGTACTTGGAATAATCTATGTAGTACAAATATTAATACCAATGTTAGTACATAGTAATTTTGATGGAATTTTATTTTGAGACAGGATAGTAGATACTCAGGATAATTGGGCATTTCCTGCTCTAAACACAATGTATCATTAGTTCTTCAACATTCCCAGATCTTTCAGAAACAATGAGGTATCAGAAAGATAATGTTATTTATCATAGACATTGTCTTGTTTTGGTTTGAAGTTGGGGCTCACTACCATGCCAGTGACAATGATACATAGAGCAAATCAAACATATCCATATGCATCTCTGTAACTC
The DNA here is from genome assembly GCF_028017835.1 of Emys orbicularis. Lineage (NCBI taxonomy): Eukaryota > Metazoa > Chordata > Testudines > Emydidae > Emys > Emys orbicularis. The sequence continues at coordinate 45,655,444 of NC_088684.1, read as the reverse complement.
TTGCTCAATCTGGCTCACTTGTCAGGCACTGGCATTTTATAGGAGACCCTGACCATATCTAGAAGCTGACATTACCTAACCAACATTTGATTCCTTTTTAGTTTAAGAAAGACTTTGATAAGGTTGCAGGAACTGAAGGCATTTACTTAGTGCTGAGAGAAAATACATTTAGTTTCATAGCAAAGTTGTAATCATAAAAATGAGGGAAAGGGGGGAAGATAGTGTTATAATTTATTTCCTTTGAGCTTCTAGTGTGAACCCAAATTAGCACATTCATATTATGGTTTTCAATGATGTATTTAATTACCAGGAATAGCTGCATCTAACCGTATTTTAGAAATTGATGTAAAATTGCTTTCTGTGTTTAAATTACCTGAAAGACTTCTGCTTTCTAGCAGCCAATTTATATATGAAGAAAAGGAATCTATAGTTCAAGGCCAACCTTCTATGTTCTTCGTAGGAAGCCAGTTGTTTCAGCTGAGTTTTTACACCAGCATATTTGAAGAGGACAGGCTAATTCACATGTATCGTGTTATCCACCATTTCACATCTAGGCAATTGAAACAATAGAAGGGATTTGAAATGCAACGGAGAGTAGAATATTCTCACCATTTGTTAAAAGGAAGAGAGAGAAGAGAGATGGCAGCAGCTTGATTAGAAGGACTGTGCTTAAATTAGTGTGTTAGTTGGAAAGACTATGTAGGCAAATGTGTGGCATTAAGGGGCAAATTCTTATTCTTTAAGAACTGCTGGGTAAGCAAGATGGGAGGCAGGATAATGGTGGTGGTAAGGAGGGGTGAAGTTCAGAGCTGCTTCTGCCAGCAGCCAACAAGTGGCTGCTTATTTTTTATCTTGCATACAGGGGGGTTAGACCAATTTTTATAGTGCAGGTGCTGATAGCTATTGAACAAAACTGTAAACCCTGGATATGATGGAAACCACTTCAAGCAAGGGGGTGCAGCAGCACCCACAGCACTCTAGTTCCAGCAACTATGCTTGCATAGGCCTCCAGACCATTCTGAGCAGGGCTACTGCCCAGTGCCTTTGCTACTTGGTATCTTTGCTGCTTCTTTCACACCTGAATTTGGAGAAAAAACCCCACACTTGCAGTTAGAAGCACAACACATTACTCATATTCTTGACATAAGAGCTTTACTCATCCAGATGGATTAACAGTATTGAGAAGGAGAGGTGAATGTGGCTCACAGGGAAGATAGAAGAGGAGAGAATAAATATTTAAATACACCATTCAGATTAATATTAATTTAATAACCTGTTGGCCCCTCCCATTTTTAACGAAATAGATGTATATGGCGCTAATAAATTCTGAGGCCAAATTTATTTGCTATAATCTTAGGTTTTGGGCTTTGGAGTTTATTTAACCCTGGGGATGGCTACTACTTTGAAAATGGTAAGAACTCTCAAACTATCACATCTGCTATCATCAGAATAAAATAAAGTTGCTTTTTGGCAAATATATAGGGTTGATATTTTGCTATCACAATGGAATACGAGAACAGATCCCACTGCAGTTTGTATGAACACACCGGAGCAGTGTATTTCCTCTTGCTGTAACATGGGACTAAACAAAATGCATTGTACTGCACTCAGTAATGCTTGGAAGGACCCTGGGTTATCTAATAAAAACTATGTTTAGTAGACTTCAGGTTAACATTCTGCTCCTGGGAGAAAAAGATAATCATAGGCTTGTCTGTCTTACAACAGTAGGTAAGAGGGAATTTAAGAGATTTTCAAAGGACTGTTCAGGGTTTTAGCTCAACTATCATTGACTTTAATGAGAGCTGGGTGGCTAAAACCTCATGCAAAGCTTTGAAAATACAGGGGTTGCTTTTACTGCAGGAAAGCCTTGGAACTGGCTGATAAAACAGGCAAGGGAAAGATACTGCTAAGTGCATAGTAATACTTATGTGCAAATAAATAAATACATTACAGACTTAATTATACAATAGATTTCTCCCACTAAAAACCATCGTATTACAGTCTCACCTTGTAGGGAGTTTTACATTGACTTAATGACAACAAAATTAAGCCAATGCTGAGAACTTTTGAAAATTCTGCCATTAGTCTACACAATGAGACTATAATAAAATGTAATTTAGTGGGATAAATTATCTGATAGAGAAATAATTTTCTCTAATCTATTTAAATACAGAATAAAAGAGTATTGACCCCTTGCAGAATATCCCTTGACATGTGCTATTGCATCTCAGTGATTTGAATTCATTTTTCTCAGTTTAGAAGTGAAAAGATGTTTTTTTCCCCCAACTGCTAGACCTGCGGGCTCAACCTGGGATTTTGAAGTCAAGCTGTATGCCTTCTGCCTCATGAAACTTCACCAGGAATAAATAATTACGCCAAATTCTGCCCTCAGTTAAACCAGTGCAAATCAATTGTCCTCTGAGTTTCCCGAGGTGTAACTGATGCAGAATTTGACCCTGGAATTGGAAAGCTGTTAATAGTTCTTTTAGAGATACATGAGTCAAAAAGAAGCCAACTCATTCTCTAAAGGGTATGTCTACACTACGAGAGTAGTTCGATTTTAGTTAAATCGAATATGTGGAATCGATATTACAAAGTCGAACGTGTGTGTCCACACTAAGGACAGTAATTCGACTTTGTCAGTCCACACTAACGGGGCAAGCGTCGACATTGGAAGCGGTGCACTGTGGGCAGCTATCCCACAGTTCCCGCAGTCCCCGCTGCCCATTGGAATTCTGGGTCGAGCCGCCATTGCCTTCTGGGTAAAAAAATGTGTCGAGGGTGCTTCTGGGTAACTGTCCTCATCCGTCCGTCACTACCGCCCTCCCTCCCTCCCTGAAAGCGCCGGCGGGAAATCAGTTCGCGCACTTTTCTGTTCAGTGACAGCGCGGACGCCACAGCACTGCGAGCATGGATCCCGCTGCGACCATCGCTGCAGTTGTGGCCGTTGTCAACGCATCGCAGCTCATCATCGACCTTTCCCAGAGGCAGATAGAGAGAAATGAGGCGAGGAGGCTACGGCAGCGGGGTGAGGACCTGAACTCCGAGAGTAGCACACGCCTGTCTGAAACCACGACACCCAGTGCCGAGGACATCACGGTGGCAATGGGTCTTGTGGATACTGTGGAACGGCGATTCTGGGCCCGTGAAACAAGCACGGACTGGTGGGACCGCATAGTGCTGCAGGTCTGGGATGAATCCCAGTGGCTGGGATTCAACTTTCGCATGCGGAAGGGGACTTTCCTTGAACTTTGTGAGTTGCTGTCCCCTGCCCTGAAGCGCAATGACACCCGGATGCGAGCAGCCCTGACTGTCCAGAAGCGAGTGGCCATAGCCCTCTGGAAGCTAGCAACGCCGGACAGCTACCGGTCAGTCGCGAACCAGTTTGGCGTGGGCAAATCTACCGTGGGGGTTGTTGTCATGCAAGTAGCCAAGGCAATCGTGAAGGTACTGCTGTCAAAGGTAGTGACCCTGGGAAATGCGCAGGCCATCATAGATGGCTTCGCCGCGATGGGATTCCCAAACTGCGGTGGGGCTATAGATGGGACTCACATCCCTATCCTGGGACCGGACCACCAGGCCAGCCAGTACATCAACCGAAAGGGCTACTTTTCGATGGTGCTGCAAGCACTGGTGGACCATAAGGGACGTTTTACTAACATCAACGTTGGATGGCCGGGCAAGGTTCATGACGCTCGTGTGTTCAGGAACTCTGGTCTGTTTAGACGGCTGCAGGAAGGTATTTACTTCCCGGACCACAAAATAACTCTTGGGGATGTGGAGATGCCTACAGTGATCCTCGGGGACCCAGCATACCCGCTAATGCCCTGGCTCATGAAGCCCTATACTGGCGCCCTGGACACAGAAAAAGAACTGTTCAACTACCGGCTGAGCAAGTGCAGAATGGTGGTGGAGTGTGCTTTTGGCCGTCTCAAGGGGAGATGGAGAAGCTTACTGACTCGCTGTGATCTCAGCGAAACCAATATCCCCATTGTTATTGCAGCTTGCTGTGTGCTCCACAATCTCTGTGAGAGCAAGGGGGAGACCTTTATGGCGGGGTGGGAGGTTGAGGCAAATCGCCTGGCTGCTGATTACTCCCAGCCAGACAGCCGGGAGATTAGAAGAGCCCAGCGGGATGCACTGTGCATCCGGGAGGCTTTGAAAGACAGTTTCCAGACTGAGCAGGGTCACCAGTGAATTTTAAGTTTGTGGACACAGAAGCTGAACTTGCCACCGTTTCTTTACCCAGTTACCGTTGACTATCCTCTCCAGTTACATACCCCCTTCATCCCCTTCCCAAAAAATAAAATCTGTTCTGTTTTGTTAATGAACACCGTTGTCTTTATTACTGTTTTCGCGGGAATGTTTTAAACCTGGGACGCAGACTGTGGCGGGGTGCGGGTTTAGTGTTGTGATGCAAATGATGCTTCTAAACTCCAGGAATGACAGGTTCCGCAGTGGTGGACTGGTTGTTTCAACAGAGCCTGCCAGCCCTCCTGGGCGGCACAGCGTGTATGTGTCGGCTATGTGACTGTCTGGCAGGGGGAGGAGGGTTACAGCTCCCCTGCTGCGCGGCTCTATGATGCATTTGATCTGTAACTGCCCTCCCCCGCCACAAAGTCACAGAGCAACCCCCCCCCCCCCCCGAACATGAAAACCACCTCTCAGATTGACCAGGGTCACTAGTCACTGCACTGGGTATGTGTCCTGATGCTGGACCTGACCCCGCCTCTGTACCCTGGTAAAGGTGACTGTCCTGTCCAATTACCAAGCCCCTTCCCCTCCTTCAGACAGACTGTCCTCCAAAAGAAAATCATGGAAACAGTAATTAACAGAAACGAATATTTTATTATGAACCACACAGGAAACGTTTGGGTTGAAACTTGCACGGGGGCTTCTGTGAGGTGTGTAGGAAAGGACTTTTGAAATTTTGGGGAATGAGAGCCTTCTAGTGCTAGAGCAGTCTGCAGGGGTTGACTGAAAGTTTTAACGGCCCTTGCGGCCCCTCCTTCTTTGTACTTTGGGTGAGGGGGGTGTGGGACTTGGTGGCGGGGGAGGGCGGTTAGAGATAGACTGCAGCGGGGCTCTGTCCTCCTGCCTCCGGTCTTGCAGAACATCCACAAGGCGCCGGAGCGTGTCCGTTTGCTCCCTCATTAGTCCAAGCAGCTTTTCAGTAGCCTGCTGGTCCTCCTGACGCCACCTCTCCTCCCGTTCCATGACTGCTCGGTGCATTTGTGACAAGTTCTCCCTCCACTGTGTCTGCTGGGCTGCCTGGGCTCGGGAGCAGCTCATTAGTTCTGAGAACATGTCCTCCCGCGTCTTCTTCTTCCTCCTCCTAATCTGCGCTAGCCTCTGGGAGTGTGCTGACAGGCTGGGTTGGGAGACAGTCGCAGATGTGTCTGTGTGAATGGGAAAAATGGAGTGAATTCCTGAGACAGATAAATGAAGTTGTGTACAAAGAACCTAGTCTTTCTCTGTGAACAAGACCATGCACTGCACCTCTCACATGCGCACTCAGGACAAAGTCGAATTTTCGGCCCTCGCCTTCAGTGCCTGGGGTCTTGCAGTGGTCTTGCAGTTATCTCAGAAGCGTGGCAGGACACCTGAACTTCTGTAGCGTGCAATCATGGTAAGCCGTAGACTTCTGGCTGCTTAACACTGTACTAGTAGCACTGGCCTCCTTTCACATTGAAAGCAATGCCAGTCTCTGCTGCCAGCAATCAGGACAGCATGAACTATGCCCCTGTCCCACCCCTCGCGGCTGTCCCAGGGAAAGATCCCTGTATGCTGCCCCTCTCCCTCCACCGCGTGGCTGTAAAGCAGTCCCAATACTAACATTCCCCTCCCTAATTCAAAGCAGGGCGTCATGAGCGACATCACCCTGCTGAGGATCTCGGAGTCCCAGAGGGAAAGGATGCTTCGAGAAAGCCTTCAGAAACCAGGGCCGTTTGCCGCCATGCTCTGCAGGGCAATGATACCAGAGTATCTGATGGTGTCGTGGCGCGGAAACGTGTCCTACTACGGAGGGCCCAATAAGATCGCCCTACCCAGGAACCTGATGAACAGGGTGGAAATGTACCTTCATGAGACCTACGAGGAGTTCTCCTATGAGGATTTCGCCTCTATCCCCGGCCATATTGACCGGATTTTCGCGTAGGTGCACTGGGACTAAAGAGTGGAGCGTCTTGGGCAGCAGAATCATGACTTACCGGACATTGTAAAAAAATTTTTAAATACTTGGGACTAAATTGTGAAGAGCCTAAGGCAGACAAATCATGAAAAACCCTTTCTTACTATTGTAAATATTCCAGTTTTTTTGCAGATTATTGTTTACATGTTTAAGCACTTTAGGAAAAAGCCATTGTTAATATTATAAATATTTCAGTTCTTGTAAAAATAAATGTTTAGATATTTAAAGCACTTACTGCTTGATCCTTCCCCTGATTCTGTCTCCGGGGTAAGGGATGGGGACGGTTGGTAGGGGATCTCGGTAAGGGTGATGAAGAGCTCCTGGCTGTCGGGGAAATCAGTGGTGCCAGCGCTGTCGACTGCCTCGTCCTCCTCATCTCCTTCTTCATCTTCCCCGTCCGCTAACATGTCCGATGAGGAACCTGCCGCGGACAATATCCCATCCTCAGAGTCCACGGTCAGTGGTGGGGTAGTGGTGGCGGACGCACCTACGATGGAATGCAGTGCCTCGTAGAAACGGGATGTGTGGGGATGGGATCCGGAGCGTCCGTTTGACTCTTTGGTTTTTTGGTAGCCTTGTCTCAGCTCCTTGATTTTCACGCGGCACTGCGTTGCATCCCGGCTGTATCCTCTCTCTGCCATGGCTTTAGAGATCTTCTCGTAGATCTTTGCATTCCGTCTTTTGGAGCGCAGCTCTGAAAGCACGGACTCATCGCCCCACACAGCGATAAGATCCAAGACTTCCCTATCAGTCCATGCTGGGGCCCTCCTTCTATTAGATTGCACGGCCATCTCTGCTGGAGAGCTCTGCATCGTTGCCAGTGCTGCTGAGCTCGCCACGATGTCCAAACAGGAACTGAGATTCAAACTGCCCAGACAGGAAAAGGAATTCAAATTTTCCCGGGGCTTTTCCTGTGTGGCTGGTCAGAGCATCCGAGCTCGGACTGCTGTCCAGAGCGTCAACAGAGTGGTGCACTGTGGGATAGCTCCCGGAGCTATTACCATCGATTTCCATCCACACCTAGCCTAATTCGATATGGCCATTTTGAATTTAGCGCTACTCCTCTCGTTTTCGAGGAGTACAGAAGTCGAATTTAAGAGAGCTCTATGTCGAACTAAATAGCTTCGTGGTGTGGATGGGTGCAGGGTTAATTCGATGTAACGGCGCTAAATTCGACATAAAAGCCTAGTGTAGACCAGGCCTAAGAGCTGTGCCAATTTTATAACTGGAGAAAAAAAGCAGTAAAACATATTTTAATCATTGAATTCATCAGATATTTTTATACACAGGGAAGAGAGCTGTTCAGTGAGAATGTGCCATTCTTTGGCAATTACTTTTCAGAATGGAGGTACATTTTAAGAGACTTACAGGTGTGTGCTGAAAGAAAGAGCATTTTCTTTTCTAAATGAAGGTGAGTCAGATTATCTCTGGGGCTTCAGTTTCTTCTTAACTGCCAGGCAACAAATAGGATTAAAACTAGTATTGCAGTTTATTTAGGTTCAGTTTGATCTAATGTAATTATAAACTCTAACACAGTGGTTCTCAAATGCGCATGTGGCCACAGCCTCCTGGACAGTGATTGGAGGGGTGATGGGGTGACTGCCCCACACTGGCCCATAAGGGGTTAATAGAGCCCTCAGGAGGCTGCACAGGAGGCAGCCAATTACAGAGGGGCTGAGACGAGCAGCCAGTCATGTCTTGGCAGCCCCATATAAGAAGGGCTTCAGGGCAGAGCAGAGTTCAGTGCTGACTGGAGCTCCTGGGGAGAAGATCAGGCTTCCAGCAGGAGGAAGGAGCACCAGCACCTGGGACAGAGCAGTGCTGCAAGCAGGGACCGGGGGAGCTAGAGAGAGCTCCTGGCTGGCTGCTAGGGCCTGCAGGCCGAGGTCCTGAGGAAAGGGCAGAAAAGAGTGCTGGAGCTGCATGGGAAGCGGCCCCAGGACAATGGACTTCAGTTGCCACTGAGGTAGTGGCTGGACAGAGATTGCAGGTGGCCCGGAAGGGGGGAACACAAAGTGTGGCACAGCTGGAGGGCAGTGAAGAGGATGCCGCACTCCTGGGGGTGGTGTGGGTCCTGGAACAAAAGTGACAGCGGCGAGGCACCACTAGATGAGGGTGTCCTGGAGAGCAGAGCTAATTCCCAGGACAACTGGTAGTAGGCACCGGAGTGGTGAGTGATTCCCATCACAGGGGGGCAAAACAGTGTTAACAAACATACAAATATCACTTTTCACAGAAACAGACTTACCAGCTAGCAAGTCGGAAAAAAAAAATCAACCAAAAAAAGCAAAAGAAACAACAAAAAAGACAAAAACATGCAAAACACCTTATTTGTTTCTATTCTGTTTAGGCCCAGTAAAGAATAGAGACAACTGTACATTATTTTTATTATTGAGTCCGCAATAAAAACCTACATAAATAAATTACAATGATTGGGACATGCATATGTGCGTATTCATTTGTTTTTTCCTAAAGTTAATTAAGTATTTTAGAAAAAATTGTCAAAGCGGCCACCAGCAAGAGTTGGTAATCACACTCTGAGGACCAAAACATATCTTGTGAGACCCCTGAACATTAGTCACTCCTTTAGTAAAAGCAGGGAACTGGGGGTCAGGAGGCTTTAGTTCTGTTCTTGACTCCATCAGAATATCTGTGTGATCTTAGGGAAAGTCACTAAATACCTATGGAGAATTTAACCTCTCCTCTCCCCCATAGCATTTCTGCCACCTGTGAAAATCTTCTGAGTCAACATACCTCTGAGATTCAGCGTCCTTCTCCTTTAATAACTGTCATGTTCTGGGGTGCAATCCAGAGCAGTGAGGGGTTGCGTCATCTTGTGCCCTGTAGCCCATGGGCCTTAAATGCTATGCAGCTGCGGCTCACAGCCTGGTCACTGATACCCAGCAGAGACGCATGCACTGAGTGTCTGTGTGTTAAGCAGCTCTGACTCAGCAACCTGCTTGTTACACCCCAGCCACACTCTGGTGCTCTGCCAGTTAAAGCAGAGCGCTGAGTTGGTTTAGATTAAAAGTAAAACAAGTTTATTAACAAAAGGAGATAGGATTTTAAGTGAATTCAAAGGATAGAGTTAGAAATGGTTACAAGCTAATAAAAGTGGAAAAACACTTTCTAGAGGCTGAGACTTAACAACGTTACAGTTTTGGTTCAAGGTAAGATTCTTACCTTACACTATCTTACAGCCAGGTGGCTGACCACCACTCTGGTCAGGATCTCCCACGAAGTCCAAAGTGCTCAGTTCCTTTGTCTTCTTGGGTGAAAGATCTTTTACTAAAGTTTTTTCACTTGCATTCAGTTCCCAGAGACTTCAGCTCACCCTTGGCTGAAGGACCCATCTTTCTCAGCTTGCAAGAACTCAGGCCCTTTGTGTCTGTCTAGTAATGGATGCCAAGATGGCGTCTTCTCTCTCCTTATATTATCTTCCAAAACTCACTGTTTTGTCCCTAGACTCAGGATGACCTCCTGCTGTTTTTCCCTTCCTGTGGACTTCCCATCCCCCTGCTGATTTGCATGTAAGTGGAGCTTCCATTGCTTAAACACCTTGCTTAATTTCATTGGCGACAGGTAGGTAGCTGTGATGTTCCCTCCTGTCTGAGAGAGAACCTGTTTCTGTCTATGGTTGATCATATACTTTAAAGCATAACATCATTAAGTATCCATATTTCCTCTTACGGTGTTGATGCATACATTTCACAATGATACTAATCACCAGCATGTCATTAGCTTTCAGAAAAGCTCTCACTTGATACTTTTATAAAACATTAATATTGTATACAATCACTTGATTCAATTACTTATCACTTGAAGGTCAGACCCTGCAAGAGGCCATCTCCCCCACTTGCCAGGTGAATGGCTTTGTTTACATTTTATGAAAGTGTGCCTTCATTGTTTGTGCCTCACGGCACAGTCCTTTGTCTAGGACAGACTGGGTTTATGCATTGCTTGCCAAACACATTTTTAAGGACATAATTCTAGTGCACATTCATAGCTCTTTGTGCACACCCTGTACATACATCATGCAAGAATATTAATGATCAGTGAGTTACTAGTTCTCTAATCCTATTTTATGACACCTTTTGGATATAGATTATGACAACATTGTGTTAGGTGTAGTGAGTATGTCACACCTGACAAGAGCTGCTGAGACAGAGTAGTAAACCACAAATGGGCCTCTGTGTCACAATAACACTGTATGCTTTTTTTGAGAAGCTCAAAGTACTTTACAGACATGAGTTAAACTTGAACAAATATGTTGTGAGATTGATGAGTCTTTCCCAATTCCAAACCACTCCCAGAAAAAATCCAGTTCATTACCAGAGTGAAAGGTGACATTGAATTCTCTGCTGCCTAGCAGGTGGATCACAGATTTCAGCTGTGCAAGTGAGAATCCTAAAGATTTTAACAAGAGCCAAAACAACAAAATCCCTAGTGTGACCTTTGTCCATGTCCTATCTGTAGCTCAGACGTATCACAAATCTATGCCAAGGCATCCTAAAATAATGCTTCCATTGTGGGCATCCTGCCCAGAAGCCTGATCCTGATTGGCTAGGACAGCTGCATGGGGGTTCTTCCTGGGTGGCCCCTCAGCAGACATAGAGTTAGAAATAGACAAGTTAGGTCCTTCCTTATTGTCATTATTCCATGGTTGCTTACTCACAACAGGCCTTTCTGCTTATCCTTATCAGCACTGCAGCTTCCCTCTGACGAGTCTTGCTTTCTCCATTTTACAGATGGAGAAACTTAGGCACAGATCTACTAAGGCCAAGATTTTGCAAACTGATATGTTTCCACTAAAGATATTTTAATAACTGTCAGTAATATACAGGAAATCTAGGTAGATTATTTCATGCCTTTGTTATTCTGACATTATATATAAGGTCCTCTGCCCGCTTGGTTGGGGCCTGGAGAAAAGATCTCTGAATGAGGCTGTGCTTTGTATTCAGCTGCAAATAGTAATTGCATGAAATATTTCAGAATAAAAAATATGGGAGGGAGGTGAACTCACATGAACGCAGCTCTGAACTCTGGGTCTTCGCTGACCGAGGACAGCAACTGTGAGTGGGGTGCAGTGCAGGGAGAGGGGAGTGGGTGTTAAAGGAATGTTTGTTTGTTGGACTTTTGCACTGCAAGGTGAGAAACTGAGGTAAAGGACACTGCCCAAGTACTGTGGGTTAGGTGATTTGCTCAGTGTCCTATGCTTTCAAATCATGGTTATGTTGTTTTCCCAGTTAATGCCAGGTTCCTTTCCCCTTTATATTAAAACTTTATTTTGCTATACACAGACTCAGTGCTTGCGAGAAGGGATGTATTGCCTCTTAGAGGTGCCAGGGTGGTGGTTAATTTTCCCACATTACTGGGTGGGGGCTTGAGCCAGTTCTGTTTTGTATTGTTAAGAGGAACCCCTAGATATTGAATCAGACTCTTGGTGCTGCTGACTCCACCTGACAGAAGGGTTACACTAGTACATGAAAATGAAACATCTACCCAGCCACTGTGAAATTAGAGAGGTGAGATGGATTGGAAAACCCCACTCTTTTTTCAAAGAGAATGCTAATACTTGTCAGGGTTGTACAAGCACTCACTTGGCTTTCCAGAGAAATCTGCTAGGTGTGGGGCTTAAGTGATGCTTCTCTTTCTCTTTGAATCCTAAAAATCATGGCCAGCCAGTATCTCCTGGTATTTTCATTTCATTTCTTTTCCCAGTTCTTTCTGGTTTGCTCTAGCTCTGTCTCTCTTCCTCTCCATCCTCCAGTGAGAAAGGTCTGGAAAGCTTCCTATATTGCTGAGAAATCAAAACCCTGAGTTGTTTCAGAAGCTTTCCTGCATTAAGGGCCTTCCTGAACAAGACAAGGTGTGTTGCTGGTGCTTGGAGCTAGCTACTAATTTCCCATTGCTGTGTCTTTGTTTAGTTTATGCTAGTTCTTTCTTGTTGTTTTCTGTCAATCATTTTCGGTATCACACTCAGTGAAGCAGTGGTAACAAAGACATCTACCAAGTTCTTTCATGATGATACCACTAGCTGTCTGAGTGAGAGACAGACACAGGGATCTATAAAATCTGTCTGTAGATAATAAAGTTGCACTCCATGTTGTTGGCTTATTAAAACCTAAATGCTACCTTTAATAACATGAAAAGAAAAATTATTTGGGGGCGGGGAAGGGGGACAAAATATGGAGTGACTTCACCCTACCCTGGTCACCAGTGGTTGTGAAACAGTCACTAACAATGACACATCCTTTCCTTCTACCACCAATAGAAGCCAATAAAAAGTCAACCTTTGCCAGCTGTTACTACTACTCTGAAACCTGTTACTACATAGTCACCACAATTATCCCCCTTTCTAAGCAGAAGGAAAATAATGGTAATCTCAGATTCCACTGTGCACTAAAAGTTGGCAGATGCAGACTTTAGAAATGGTAACTACTGTATCTGCTTATCATCAACCAGTGATTATAGTAGTGTTCCCTCCAATTCAGAGCTGAATTTTTCATTGACCTTCAAGTGAAATCACTCCAATAACTTGATGAAATCCTTTCCCCGGGGGCTCATTTCAGAAGAAGATAACTGTGGCCTACTGTCAAGGCTGTATCCCCACTTTGAACTTTAGGGTACAAGTGTGGGGGCCTGCATGAGGACTTCTAAGCTTAACTACCAGCTTAGTTCTGGTCCGCTGCCACCATTCCCTTCCCTGGGAAGCTTTGAGAAACCTTTCACCAATTCCCTGGTGAACACAGATCCAAACTCCTTGGATCTTAAAACAAGGAGAAATTGACCCTTCCCCCCTCCTTCCTTTCACCAACTCCTGGTGAATACAGATGCAACCCCTTGGATCTAAAAACAAGGAAAAATCAATCAGGTTCTTAAAAAGAAGGCTTTTAATTAAAGAAAAAGGTAAAAATCATCTCTGTAAAATCAGTATGGAAAATAACTTTACAGGGTAATCAGACTTAAAGAGCTCAGAGGACTCCCCTCTAGCCCAGGTTCAAAGTACAGCAAACAAAGATAAACACTCTAGTAAAAGGTACATTTACAAGTTGAGAAAACAAAGTAAAACTAAGACGCCTTGCCTGGCTTTTTACTTACAAGTTTGAAATATGAAAGACTTGTTTAGAAAGATGGGGAGAACCTGGATTGATGTCTGGTCCCTCTCAGTCCCAAGAGCGAACAACCCCTTAAACAAAGAGCACAAACAAAAGCCTTTCCCCCCCCAAGATTTGAAAGTATCTTGTCCCCTTATTGGTCCTTTGGGTCAGGTGTCAGCCAGGTTACCCGAGCTTCTTAACCCTTTACAGGTAAAAGGATTTTGGAGTCTCTGGCCAGGAGGGATTTTATAGTACTGTACACAGGAGAGCTGTTACCCTTCCCTTTATAGTTATGACACGCCCCCCAAATCACAGATAGTGTTGGACGTTCGGTTCCACACTGGCTGTGATTTCTTCCTGGAGCTCTAGGAGAAAACAGAGTTAATAAGACACATGTACCTTTAGACATACTACTGATTGTATAAAAACTAACAATATGTTCCAGTCCAAGAACAATTGTTAACCAGTTAACTCTGGGAAACTTTCCTGGGAGAGTGCATCAGCCACTTTGTTAGAAGCTCCTGAAATGTGTTGTATTTCAAAATCAAAATCTTGGAGAGCTAAACTCCACCGAAGAAGTTTTTTGTTATTTCCCTTGGCGGTATGAAGCCACTGTAGCGCAGCATGGTCTGTTTGTAGTTGGAAACGCCGTCCCCAAACGTATGGGCGTAGCTTTTCCAGCGCGTACACAATGGCGTAGCATTCCTTTTCGCTGATTGACCAGTGGCTTTCCCTCTCAGACAGTTTCTTGCTGAGAAACACGACAGGATGGAATTCTTGATCCGGTCCTTCCTGCATTAAAACTGCTCCCACGCCTCGCTCGGACGCATCTGTGGTTACTAGGAACGGTTTGTCAAAGTCTGGGGCCCTTAGCACAGGGTCAGACATGAGTGTTGCCTTAAGCTGGTTAAAGGCCTTTTGACACTCATCAGTCCACTGAACTGCATTTGGCTGTTTCTTTCTGGTTAGGTCTGTTAGCGGGGCGGCGATTTGGCTGTAGTGTGGTACAAATCGCCTATAATATCCAGCCAAGCCTAAGAAGGATTGGACCTGTTTCTTTGACTTTGGAACCGGCCACTTTTGGATAGTATCCACTTTGGCCTGTAGGGGATTTATAGTTCCTTGACCCACCTGGTGCCCCAGGTACGTCACTCTGTTTTGGCCTATTTGACACTTTTTAGCCTTAACAGTTAGTCCTGCCTGCCGGATGCACTCAAAGACTTTTTCCAGGTGCTCCAGGTGTTCTGTCCATGAATCAGAAAAAATGGCCACATCATCGAGGTAGGCAACTGCAGATTCTCCCAATCCCGCTAGGAGACCATCTACAAGTCTTTGGAAGGTGGCGGGTGCATTTCGCAACCCGAAAGGGAGTACATTGAATTCATACACCCCTGCCTGGGTGACGAAGGCTGACCTTTCCTTAGCGGGTTCATCTAGTGGTACTTGCCAGTACCCTTTTGTTAAATCTAAAGTAGAGATGAATTGGGCATGTCCCAATTTTTCCAATAGCTCATCTGTGCGTGGCATTGGATAGTTGTCAGGACGAGTTACAGCATTTAGCTTACGGTAGTCCACGCAAAAGTGTATTTCCCCATCTGGTTTGGGAACTAGAACCACTGGAGATGCCCATGCACTATTAGAGGGGCGGATTATACCCATCTGTAGCATGTCCTGGATCTCCCTTTGTATAGCAGTTTGGGCTTGAGGTGACTCCCGGTAGGGTGGGGTTCTAATTGGGTGAGCATTACCTGTGTCAATGGAGTGGTATGCCCATTCGGTCCGTCCTGGAGTGGCTGAGAAAATCGGTGCAAAGCTTGTGCACAGCTCCTTGATCTGCTGTCGCTGCAGACGTCCAAGGGTCGTGGAGAGGTTCACCTCTTCCACGCCACCATTCCTTTTTCCTTCGTAGTAGACACCTTCAGGCCATTCCGCTCATCTGTTTCCTGGGCTGTAAACTGGCAAATGTTTAATTCTCTGGAATAAAAGGGCTTAAGAGAATTAACATGGTATACCTTAGGCTTTATGTTGTAGGTGGGGGAGGCTATGAGATAGTTAACAGCTCCTAGGCGCTCCTGGACCGTGAATGGTCCTTCCCAGGACGCTTCCATTTTATGGGCCTGGAGTGCCTTTAAGACCATGACTTGGTCTCCTACTTTGAAGGACCGTTCTCTGGAATGTTTATCATACCAGGCCTTTTGCTCTTCCTGAGCATCCTTTAGGTTTTCTTTAGCAAGGGCTAAAGAGTGTCGGAGGGTGCTTTGTAGGTTGCTTACAAAGTCTAGAATGTTAGTTCCTGGAGAAGGCGTAAACCCCTCCCATTGCTGCTTTACCAACTGTAATGGCCCCTTAACCTCACGGCCATACACAAGTTCAAATGGTGAAAACCCTAAACTGGGATGTGGTACAGCCCTGTAGGCAAAAAGCAACTGCTGCAACACTAGGTCCCAATCATTGGAGTGTTCATTTACGAATTTACGTATCATGGCCCCCAAAGTTCCATTAAACCTCTCCACCAGACCATTGGTTTGATGGTGATGAGGGGTGGCAACCAAGTGATTCACCCCATGAGCTTCCCACAGGTTTTTCATGGTCCCTGCCAGGAAATTAGTTCCCGAATCTGTAAGGATGTCGGAGGGCCACCCTACCCTGGCAAAAATGTCTGTTAATGCCTGGCACACTCTTTTAGCCCTGGTGTTGCTTAAGGGTACAGCTTCCGGCCATCGGGTAGCAAAATCCATGAAAGTCAGTACGTACTGCTTTCCTCTGGGTGTCTTCTTTGGGAAAGGACCCAGAATATCCACAGCTACTCGCTGAAATGGGACCTCAATTATGGGTAGTGGCTGGAGAGGGGCTTTAACCTGGTCTTAGGGCTTTCCCACTCGTTGGCACACCTCACAAGACCGGACATAATTAGCAACGTCCTTGCCCATTCCCTCCCAGTGGAAGGACTTCCCCAACCGGTCTTTGGTTCTGTTCACCCCAGAATGGCCACTGGGATGATCATGGGCTAAGCTCAAGAGCTTTCCCCGATACTTAGTGGGAACTACCAACTGTCTTTGAGGATGCCAGTCTTCCTGGTGCCCACCAGAAAGAGTCTCCTTGTATAAAAGTCCTTGTTCTACAACAAACCGGGATCGGTTAGAAGAGCTGAGAGGCGGTGGGGTGCTCCGCGCCGCCGCCCAAGCTTTCTGAAGGCTGTCATCTGCTTCCTGTCATCCTCAAAGACAGTTGGCTGTCATCTGCTTCCTGTCATCCTCAAAGACAGTTGGTAGTTCCCACTAAGTATCGGGGAAAGCTCTTGAGCTTGGCCTGGAACTGTTCCCTTGATGCTGGAGACATCAGTTCCTCCTTGGACTGTGGACTGGGGCTTGGTCCCTCAGGAAGTGATGCAGGTGCTGGGGCTGTTTCCATTGACTGTGAACCGCTGTCCGCTGGTGCACTATGTGGTATCTCAGGCTCTGGCTGAGCCTCTTGGGTAGGGTTATCTGCTGCTTCCGCCAGTTCAGGCTCGCTGGTGCCCTCTGGCGTTGGAGTTGTAGACGGGTTTGCAAGCGCTGGACTCAGTGCTGGCAATGGTTCTGGTGCTGGTTGCGTTGCCAGTTCTGGGACTGGCTTTGGTTGGGTCTCTGGGATTGGATCCACTACGGCTGTTGCAGTCGTTGGCAGGGGATCCGGTTCCACCACCTTTGTTTGGGTCTCCGGTAACACAGACGGGGCCCTGGTGGACAGCTCAGGAACAGGGATGGGGGTGAAAGCTTGCTTAGCCTGGCTGCGGGTGACTATTCCCACCCTCTTGGCTAGCTTTACATGGTTGGCCAAGTCTTCCCCCAGTAGCATGGGAATGGGATAATTGTCATAGACTGCAAAAGTCCACATTCCTGACCAGCCCTTGTACTGGACATGCAACTTGGCTGTAGGCAAGGTTACAGACTGTGACACGAAGGGTTGAATGGTCACTGAAGCCTCCGGGTTGATGAGTTTGGGGTCCACTAGGGATTGGTGGATAGTTGACACTTGTGCCCTAGTGTCCCTCCAAGCGATAACCTTCTTTCCGCCCACTCTCAAGGTTTCCCTTCGCTCCGAGGGTATGAGAGAGGCATCTGGGTCTGGGGATCTTTGGTGTGATTGGGGTGTAATGAACTGTAATCGGTTGGGGTTCTTGGGGCAGTGAGCCTTTATATGCCCCAGTTCATTACATTTAAAACATCGCCCTGCTAAGGTATCACCGGGGCGATGTTGGTTGGTGGAGACTGGTGGGGTGGGGTGAGAAGGCGTCTGGGATTTCCCTTGGGATGTGGGTGGGGCCTTGGGTTGTCCCCGGTGATAAGGTTTTGTTTCGGCTTGCCCCTTCTGATATTCGCTCCAACTGCTACTAGCTTTTTTCTTTTCTGTCACCTCCACCCATTTGGCTCCAATCTCCCCCGCCTCGGTTACAGTTTTGGGCTTCCCATCTAGGATGTACCTTTCTGTTTCCTCAGGAACACCCTCTAAAAACTGCTCCATATGCATTAGGAAGGGCAACTCTTCCGTAGATTTAATATTTGCTCCTGATATCCAGGCATCCCAATTTTTCCCAATGTGGTAGGCATGTCGGGTAAATGACACATCGGGTTTCCACCTTAGGGCTCTGAACCGCCGACGGGCATGCTCAGGTGTTAGCCCCGTTCTGATTCTGGCCTTGTTTTTAAAAAGTTCATAACTGTTCATGTGTTCCTTAGGCATTTCAGCCGCCACCTCTGCTAAGGGTCCACTGAGCTGCGGCCTCAGCTCTACCATGTACTGGGTTGGAGTGATGCTGTATCCAAGGCAGGCCCTTTCAAAATTTTCTAAGAAGGCCTCAGTATCATCGCCTGCCTTGTAGGTGGGGAATTTTCTGGGATGGGAAGTGGTACCTGGAGAGGAATTGCTAGGATGGGCTGGTGCATCCTGCCTAGCCCTTGCTACTTCCAGTTCATGCTTCCTTTCTTTTTCTCTCGCCTCCTCTTTGGCTTTTTCCAGCTCCATCTCTCTCTTGTGGGCCCCCTCTTTGGCTTTCTCTTCTCTGTCTCTCAGCTCTATCTCTTTTTCTTTCAGCTCCATAGCTCTCTTGTGGGCCTCCTCTTTGGCTTTTTCTTCTTTGGTAGTCATTTTCCTGTTTTCTTGTGCTGGGTCACACCCCTCTGCAGTTGACTGAAACTGGGATGTACTCAGCTCTGGCTGCTGCTGAGTTAACAGATTTCAGAGTAGCAGCCGTGTTAGTCTGTATCCGCAAAAATAACAGGAGTACTTGTGGCACCTTAGAGACTAACAAATTTATTAGAGCATAAGCTTTCGTGGGCTACAACCCACTTCTTCGGATGCATATAGAGTGAAACATATATTGAGGAGATATATATGTGTGTATATATATCTCCTCAATATATGTTTCACTCTATATGCATCCGAAGAAGTGGGTTGTAGCCCACGAAAGCTTATGAGTTAACAGAGACTTTCTAACTAGCTACTCCCGAGGATGTAAAAAGAAAAAAAAAACAATTCAGCTTGTAAATTCCTTTTACCAGTCAAAGTTTGCTCACTTTGAACCCTTCTCTTAACAAAGGCTCTTGTTAAAAAAACTTAACACCTCTGCCTTCAGGCAAGGAGAGATAAGATATGCATCTACCTTCAGCTCTGCTTTCCAAGCAGCTAGAAGGAAAAAAAAATCTTACTGGCTTTTGGGTTTAAAACGATCTCCACCGCTCTGCCACCATGTCAAGGCTGTATCCCCACTTTGAACTTTAGGGTACAAGTGTGGGGGCCTGCATGAGGACTTCTAAGCTTAACTACCAGCTTAGTTCTGGTCCGCTGCCACCATTCCCTTCCCTGGGAAGCTTTGAGAAACCTTTCGCCAATTCCCTGGTGAATACAGATCCAAACTCCTTGGATCTTAAAACAAGGAGAAATTGACCCTTCCCCCCTCCTTCCTTTCACCAACTCCTGGTGAATACAGATCCAACCCCTTGGATCTAAAAACAAGGAAAAATCAATCAGGTTCTTAAAAAGAAGGCTTTTAATTAAAGAAAAAGGTAAAAATCATCTCTGTAAAATCAATATGGAAAATAACTTTACAGGGTAATCAAACTTAAAGAGCTCAGAGGACCCCCCTCTAGCCCAGGTTCAAAGTACAGCAAACAAAGATAAACACTCTAATAGAAGGTACATTTACAAGTTGAGAAAACAAAGTAAAACTAAGACGCCTCGCCTGGGTTTTTACTTACAAGTTTGAAATATGAGAGACTTGTTTAGAAAGATGGGGAGAACCTGGATTGATGTCTGGTCCCTCTCAGTCCCAAGAGTGAACAACCCCTTAAAACAAAGAGCACACACAAAAGCCTTTCCCCCCCCAAGATTTGAAAGTATCTTGTCCCCTTATTGGTCCTTTGGGTCAGGTGTCAGCCAGGTTACCCGAGCTTCTTAACCCTTTACAGGTAAAAGGATTTTGGAGTCTCTGGCCAGGAGGGATTTTATAGTACTGTACACAGGAGAGCTGTTACCCTTCCCTTTATAGTTATAACACCTACCATGCTGTGCAAGCCCTGGAGGGCTGTCTGTGGTGGGCTATGCATTGGAAAATGTGGTCTGTTGCACAAGCTCAACAAATTTTGCACAGCAGGGATTTGTGGAGCTGCTAGTGGATATCATAAGTGATATCACTTGGATATCATAAGTGAGCAGTCTGCTTCCCATGCTTAGCATCTGCCTGCACAGTGCTGCATCCATGTGTTTTCTCTCACTTGGGCTTCACGTTCCTTGGGTGTTAAAGTCCTCAAATGGAATTAAAAGGGGTGGTGGATGGGACCCAGACCATTATGTTTTTATTATTAAATACACCATAACATTCAGCTGTATGGGTGTGGAAGTCCCTGTGTAACGGGGCGAGGACTCACCACTGCAGCGCCTCCTGCTGTCGTCCTGGGAATTAGCTCTTTCACAGCCTTGGAGCACCCTCTGCAGGCCCCTGTCTCACCTTGCCAGGCCCCCGTGTCCCTCCCGGACCCCGGTGCCCCTTTCCACTGGGGTTCTGCCCCTTGCAGTACCCCCACAGCCTCAGTGGGTCTCCCCTCCCCGGGGAACCCCCACCCCCCCTATCCCCGCCTTGCCTCAGTCTTGGCTACTGCTAGTCCCCATCTAGCCCCGTTCACTGGGGCAGACTGCAGTATGATTGCCACTCATCACTGGCAAGGAGGGTTTGGGCCTGCTGCCTCTGCCTACCCGTGGGCTGCCCCCTGCAACCCCAGTACCTAGTCGGCCTTATACTAGGCCTGCAACCTGGGGGGGGTTCCAGGCTGGAGCTTCCCAGCTCCTCTTGCCTTCCCCCAGCACTGCTCCACCTTAGGTACCCAGGTACACTCCCCAGCAGTCAGGCCCTTCTCCCTCTAAAGGCAGAGAGAGAGTCTGAGTGCCTGGCTCACAGCCCTTTTATAAGGGCCAGCTGTGTTCTGTTCGGGGCGTGGCCCCAGATGAGGCTGCTTCCCCAATCACAGCCCTCTCCTGGGCTGTTCTAAGCCCTTTAAGGCAGGAGCGGGGCAAGCACCTCGCTACCCAGCTTGCTGGAGAAGGTGGTGGGAGTTTAACTACCTTCATCATCAGAGGTGGTAGGTGTCCATGCCCCTAGGCTCTGACGGTGGAGCACGTACATCACATCATGGATGACAGAAGCAAAGTGAGACACTCTCTCCTGCCATTACCAGTTGGTTTGAGGTTGCACTGTCGAGAATCTTTATATTCTCTTTCCTGTGGTTGCTCTCTGGAATAGAACTTCCAGCCAGGGACACAATGTGTTTAAGGGATACGTGGCCCTTTCAACATTCTTTCCTGGCTTTGATCAGTTGTTGCGGGGCATCCTGTTCCTAGCTGCAGTGGCAGTCATGCTCTATCTCAGCAGAGGCAGCACTAAGGCCTTGGCTACACTGGCAATTCACAGCGCTGCACTTGCTGCGCTCAGGGGTGTGAAAAAACACCCCCCCTGAGCGCAGCGAGTGCAGCGCTGTAAAGCGCCAGTGTAATCAGCGCCTGCAGCACTACATGCTCCCTTGCAGCGCTGCAAGCTACTCCCCTCGGAGAGGTGGAGTACTTGCAGCGCTGCAAGACAGCTCTCGCAGCGCTGGCGGCGCGACTACACTCGCGCTTCACAGCACTGCCGCGGCAGCGCTGTGAATCCGCAAGTGTAGCCAAGGCCTCAGACAGCCACATAAGTAATTGCATGGCTACTAGGAAAGGGAAAACCCGTCCTTGCGGTAGGGAGCAATCTCTATGGAGCTTAGTATTATTACTGCATCTGTGTAATAAGGGGATGAGCTGGCAGCCCATGAGCCTGACTTTTGGAACCTGTGCAGTGGAGCAATTGGTCCCACTACAACAGTGGTTCTCAAAGACAGTCCGCTGCTTGTTCAGGGAAAGCCCCTGGCGGGCCAGGCCGGGCCGGTTTGTTTACCTGCCGCGTCCGCAGGTTCGGCCGTGGTTCGCTGCTCCAGGCCAATGGGGGCTGCAGGAAGGGTGGCCAGCCCATCCCTCGGCCCGCGCCACTTCCCGCAGCTCCCATTGGCCTGGAACGGCGAACTGCGGCCAGTGGGAGCCGTGATCAGCCGAACCTGCGGATGTGGCAGGTAAACAAACTGGCCCGGCCCGGCAGGGGCTTTCCCTGAACAAGCGGCGGACCGGCTCTGAGAACCACTGCACTACATAACAATATTCTTCATAGATTCATAGTTTCCAAGGCCAGAAGGGACTATTCTGATCATTAGTCTGATCTCTTGCATAACACAGGTCATAGAACTTCTCCCAAAGAATTTCTAGAGCATAACTTAGAAAAACAGCCAATCTTGATTTTAAAATTGCCAGTGATGGGGAGAGTACTACAACCCTTGGAAAATTGTTCCAATGGTTAATTACCCTCATTGTTGAATATTTATACATTATTTCCAGTCTGAATATTATAGCTTCAACTTCAAGCCATTAGCTCATGTTATACCTTTCCCTGCTAGATTGAAGAGCACATAATCAAATATTGTTCCCCATGTAGGTACTTATAGACTATAACCCAGTCATCTCTTAACCTTCTTTGTGTTTAGGTAAATAGACTGAGCTCATTGAGTCCATCACTAGAAGGCATGATTTCTAACCCTTTAATCATTCTCATGGCTCTTCTCTGAACCCTCTCAAATTTATCAACATCCTTCCTGGGAATGGGAGACAGGATTTATCACTCGACGATTGCCTGTTTTATTTATTCCCTCTGAAGCACCTGGTATTGGCCACTGTCAGAAGACAGGACACTGGGCTAGATGGACCTTTGGTCTGACCCAGTATGGCTGCTCTTATGTTCTTGAATTTTAGACACAGAATGGATACAGTATTTCAGCAGGGGTCACACCTGTGCCAAATATAGAGCTAAAATAACCTTTCTACTCCTACACAAAATCCCCCTGTTGTAGCCCAGTGGGCCAACTTACCTGTTTTATATTTATTGCTTTGTTATTTTGCCTTATTATATTTAGTAGTAATGCAAGGAACCTACAGGCTTTTATCCTGTAAGATTTGGCTTTAGTAGATATTGTGAGGCTTGAGGCCTATAACCTTTGGTATAGATAAACTTAAGTAACTTAAACTTAATAAACTTACTTAAGTTATAGGGAACAGAAAGTGGTATGCCAGAGGGGGAATTTTGTCCAGAATACTGACATCAGCCACCCACAGAACACAGCTGACCCAGCACAGAACATAGCTGACAACAGCATCTGGAAAGTTCTGGACAGAACCTCCGACCGCAAAGCTGCCATGACAGCAAATTGACGTGTATGCTAATAGGGTAACATCATACATATACTAACCTATAGAAAATGGACACCTTAAGGGGAGGAAATACAAATAAGGACCTCTATTGAATATGCATTGGTCATGGCAGCATCAGCGTAACCTACTATAAAAGTAACACCCCAGGGGCAGCAGAGAGGTTGGAGAAATGTAGACCTTGGGAGGGGCCAAAATGATGGCCACTGGGGAAGATGAGGACGATGACAGCGATGAGAAAGATAATGGTTAAGTATGAAAGATAAGGGTGTACGTATGGACGTCCAAATGTACTTTCTGTATTATCTCTATCTGCTTTGTTAAGTTTAAGTGTGTGTATGATCTTTGCTAAATTATTAATAAATCATATATTTATATATAGAGAGAGTTCCTATAGTGTGAGTGTTGCACCTGTGCACATCGGGGTTCCCAAATTATATGATAATTTTACAATAATCTTACTGGGCCTGATCTTGGGACAAGAACCTGTTAATCGTCAAGTTACAATTATATTTACCCAACTTTGGGTCAGGCTACACTGTTTATGTATCCCAGAATCTCATTAGCCCTTTTGGCCACAGTGTTGTACTAGGTGCTTATGTTCAGCTGATTATCCACCATGACATCTAAATCTTTTTCAGAGTCACTGCTTCCCCAGGACACAGTCCCCCATCCTGTAAGTATGGCCTACATTCTTTGTTCCTAAATGTATACATTTACATTTAGCCATTTTAAAATAAATATTGTTCAGTTGCACCCAGTTTACCAAGTGATCCAGATCACTTTGCCATCAGTAACCTCTCTTCTTCATTATTTACCAGTCCTCCAATTTTTGAGTAATCTGCAAACTTTATCAGTGATGATTTTATGTTATATTGCAGGTCATTGATAAAAATGTTAAATAGGATAGGGCCAAGAATTGATTGCTGTGGGACTCTACTGGAAACACAACCACTTAATGATGATTCCCTATTTATAATTACATTTTAAGAACCAACAGTTAGCATTAATTATATTACTCTCTTTTAAATTCTTTATTAATAGAGTCCTGTATCAGCCATTCCATTATCTTGCATGAGATTTATGTTAGACTGACAGGCCTATAAGTACCTGGCTCGTCCCCATTTACCCTTTTTAAATATTGGCACAATATAAGCTTGCTTTCAATCTTCTGGAACTTCCAGTATTCCAAGGCTTCAAAATCAACATTAATCATAGAATCATAAGACTGGAAGGGACCTCGAGAGGTCATCTAGTCCAGTCCCCTGCACTCATGGCAGGACTAAGTATTATAGACCATCCCTGACAGGGTTTGTTTAATCTCCATAATTGGAGATTTTTAAGAGCAGGTTAGACAATCTCCCTAGGCAATTTATTCCAGTGCTTAACCACCCTGACAGTTAGCAAGTTTCTCCTAATGTCCAACCTAAACCTTTCTTGCTGCAATTTCAGCCCATTGCTTCTTGTCTTATCCTCAGGTTAAGAAGAACAATTTTTCTCTCTCCTCCTTGTAACAACCTTTAATGTACTTGACAACTGTTATCATGTCCCCTCTCAAACAAACCCAAACCCAATTTTTTCAATCTTCCCTCATAGGTCATGTATTCAAGACCTTTATTCATTTTTGTTGATCTTCTCAGGACTTTCTCCAATTTGTCCATAACATTCCTGAAATGTGGCACCCAGAACTGGACACAATACTCCAGTTGATGCCTAATCACTGCAGAGTAGATCGGAACAATTACTTCTTGTGTCTTACTTACAACACTCTTGCTAATACATCCCAGAATGATGTTTGCTTTTTTTGCAACAGTGTTACACTGTTGACTCATATTTAGCTTATGGTCCACTATGACCCCCAGATCCTTTTCCACAGTACTCCTTCCTAGGCAGTAATTTCCCATTTTTTATGTGTGCAACAGATTGTTCCTTCCTAAATGGAGTACTTTGCATTTGGCCTTATTGAATTTCATCCTATTTACTTGAGATCATTTCTCCAGTTTGTCCAGATCATTTTGAATTTTAATCCTATCCTCCAAAGCACTTGCAACCCTTCCCAGCTTGGTATCGTCTGCAAACGTTATAAGTGTACTCTCTATCCATTATCTAAATGATTGATGAAGATATTGAACAGAACCGGACCCAGAATTGATCCCTGCAGGACCCCACTTGTTATGTCCTTCCAGCATAATTGTGAACCACTGATAGCTACTCTCTGGAAATGGTTTTCCAACCAGCTTTGCACCCACCTTATAGTAGCTCCATCTAGGTTGCATTTCCCTAGTTTGTTTATGAGAAGGTCATGCGAAACAGTATCAAAAGCTTTACTAAAGTCAAGATATACCATGTCTACCGCTTCCCTCCCATCCACAAGGTTTGTTACCCTGTTAAAGAAAGCTACCAGGTTAGTTTGACATGATTTGTTTTTGACAAATCCATGCTGACTGTTACTTATCACCTTAGTATCTTTTAGATGTTTGCAAATTGATTGCTTAATTATTTGCTCCATTATCTTTCCAGGTACAGAAGTTAAGCTGACTGGCCTGGAATTCCCCGGGTTCTCCTTATTTCCCTGTTTTATAGATGGGCACTATCTTTGTCCTTTTCCAGTCCTCTTAGATATCGCCTCAGTCAGCTCCTTGAGTATTCTAGGATACATTTCATCAGGCCCTGGTGACTTGAAGACATCTAACTTGTCTAAGTAATTTTTAATTTGTTCTTTTCCTACTTCAGCTTCTTATCTTACCTCATTTTCTCTGACATTATTATTGATAATTCTACCATTTCCATCTAGTAATGGACCAATACCATTGTTAGGATTCATTAGTTCCTAATATACTAAGAAACTTCTTATTATTCTTACCTCTGCTGGAGATATATATACACCTCTACCTGGATATAACGCTGTTCTTGGGAGCCAAAAAATCTTACCGCATTATAGGTGAAACCGCGTTATATCGAACTTGCTTTGATCCACTGGAGTGTGCAGCCCCGCCCTTCCTGAGCACTGCTTTACCGCGTTATATCCGAATTCGTGTTATATTGGGTCGCGTTATATCGGGATAGAGGTGTGTGTGTATTATTATGCTACCTTCATTTCCCCTCTAAACCAGGTCAGTTTTTTAACCAATATGGCCTTCTTTTTTGATTGTGGCTTTTTGGGGTTTTAGTAGAGTGTTCTTAAAGATTTCCCAACTATCAGTCACATTTTTTCTGATTATATCCTTCCATCCAGCTGATTTGGCTCATAATTGTTTTCAGCTTTGTGAAATTGGCCCTTTTAAAGCACCAAGTATATATATGACTGGTCTGGACTTTATTATATTTGCCAATTATAAATGTGGTGATGTCATGGTCACTTATACCTAAGCTACCCTTAATTTTTAATACTGTGATCAGTTCTTCTTTATTTGTCAAGAGAAGATCTAAATTAGAATGTCCCCATGTTGGATGCAACAATTTTTTGAGTTAGGAAATTGTCATCTATAATAAGAAATTCCAAGGATGTTTTTCTTAATGAAAAGAAACCTCTTTTCTTCCTAAAAAAGAAAATAGACTTCTCTGTTCATTTTATTTTACAGGCAAAATTTATATTTATGCAAGCCAGTGAATTAGTCCCCAACGCCTGTTATCAGTACAGTCTCCATGCATAACCCTAACCAAGAGTTCAGTGGACACTACTATTTTGATTCCAGTTCAACCATAAACTCACTTACAGTCACATGCCAGCCACCTGCCCTCCTTGAGTCTCTGTCAACCCAGCTGCAGAATTGGTTAAAAAAGGAAGATCTCAATGAAAACCAGATGTTGCATCTGATCTGAACTTTGCTGTGTAAATAAACTGTGCATTCTGTTCTGTCTATCTGCTTAATTATAATATATCAAACAGTCTCTTGTGGAAATGTTTTCATGGTGCATTTAGTAAAATAAAAGACTATTGCAGTGCTAATTCCCTGATGGCTATTACTGAAGAATTGGTTTTATGTGCTATTCAAATCCTATGGATGAAACAGTGCTTGGATTCACCCGCGACTGGTCTGTCCCACTCTATATTTCACCATAGGGTCCTTTACTTAAACAAGATGAGAATTTATGAAGATCAATGTCTTGATCACATAAAAGTAGGAAAGATCCAAGAGTGGAATCTGCAGCTCTGAATTTAGTCTAAACATATTTCAGTAAGGAGACTTGGGGGAGAACTACTGAGCAAGAAAAGAGATAATAAGTTAAAAATTGCTTAGACAAGTTACATGAAGACTGCAGGGCCTGATGAAATACATCCTAGAATACTTAAGGAACTGAGTGAGCCATTAGCTATTATCTTTGAAAACTCATGGAAAATCAGAGAGATTCCAGAGAATTGGAAGAGAACAAATATAGTGCCCATCTATAAAAAGGAGAATAAGGACAACCCAGGGAATTGCAGACCAGTCAGCTTAACTTCAGTAACTGGAAAGATAATGGACTAAAGAATCAAGTAATCAATTTGCAAACACCTAGAACAGGCCTGCACAACTCGTAAAGTGGCGAGGGCCATATTACTCTAAAGAAAACAGCTGCGGGCCGAAACCCTCCGAGCGCCGACAACGCCCCCCCCCCAGCACCACCCAGCTCCCCCGAAACACAACACCCCCCCCCAGCGCTGGCCACCCCACGGAAACAACCCCCCTAGCGCCGCTGAAACACCCTCCCCCTCACGCTACCTGCCCCGCGGAAAAAACCCCTCCTTCCCCAGCGCCGCCACACTGAAACAGCAGTATTGAACCTTGGTAATATGTTATAGCGGGCCCCTAAGGTAGTATAATTAAGGTAAAAGAAAAATGTCTTTTTGCTAGAAGTAGAATAAGATCTTCCCCCCACTTTGTAATCAATTGCCCTGTTGAATGAATGAGGTGTGAATGAGGAAGGCGTGGAAGGCCGGCACCTCCAGACAGCTGCAACCCTTGGAGAGGGCAGGGCCGGCTCTAGGATTTTTGCCGCCCCAAGCAAAAAAATGTTTGGCCGCCTTCCCTTTCTTTTTCTTCCCCCTCTGCCCCCGGCCCTGACCCCACCCCAACTCCACCCCTTCCGAACCCCTTCCCCAAATCCCCAGCACCGCCTCCTCCCCCGGTGTGCTGCATTTCTCCCCCCCCCCATTGCTTCCTGCGGGCCCCCTGTGACCTCCTGCCCTAGCTCACCTCCGCTCCACCTGCTCCCCCGGGCGTGCCGCCGCTCCGCTTCTCCCCCCTCCCTCTCAGGCGAGGGAGCGCAGAGAAGCGGAGCAGCGGCACGTTCAGGGGAGCAGGCGGAGCAGAGGTGAGCTAGGGTGGGTGGGCGCAGGAAGTAACGGGGGGGTAGAGGAACCACTCCCCGCTCCAGCTCACCTCCGCTCCACCACCACCGCCTCCCCCGAGTGCCCGCCGCTCGGCTTCTCTTCCCTCCCAGCCTTGCTGCGCAAAATAGCGGTTTCGCACGTGGCAAGCCTGGGAGGGAGGGGGGAGAAGCGGAGCAGCGGCGTGTTCAGGGGAGCAGGCGGAGCAGAGGTGAGCTAGGGTGGGGGGGCACAGGAAGTAACGGGGGGGTAGAGGAACCACTCCCCGCTCCAGCTCACCTCCGCTGCCTCCCCCGAGCGCCCCGCCGCTTGGCTTCTCCTTCCTCCCAGCCTTGCTGCGCGAAACAACTGTTTCGAGCGCGGCAAGCCTGGGAGGGAGGGAGGAGAAGCGGAGCGGCGGCGGAGCGCTCAGGGGAGCAGGCGGATGCGGAGGCGAACTGGGACGGTGAGGGCACTTTTTCCCCATGCCTCGGAGTCGGCACCTATGATGGCCGGCACCAGAATGCCACCCTAGAAATGTGCCACCCCAAGCACCTGCTTGTTTTGCTGGTGCCTGGGAGAGGGATGGGAGCCAGACCAGATCAGTAGAACAGGTCAGCCACCGACTCACCACTCGCCTCCTTAGCCCTCCTCCCCCGGCTCGCCTACTCACCCCCCCGCCACTGCCTGCTCACTCGCCTCCTCAGCCCCCCACCCCTCCGGCTTGCCGGCTCACCTGCCTCCCCGCCACTGCTCGCTCGCTCGCTTCCTCGGCCCCCCACCCCCCTGGCTCGCCTACTTACCCCCTGCCACTGCCCGCCCACTCACCTCCTCAGCCCCCCTCCCCCGCCAATGGCTCACCTGCCCCCCCCTGCCACTTCCCGCCCACTCGCCTCCTCAGCCCTCCACCCGCCCGGCTCGCCTACTCATTCCCCACCACTGCCCGCCCGCTCGCCTACTCAGCCCCCCTCCCTCACCCGCCACTTGCCTACTCACCCCCCCCCCCGCGGGCCGCACAGTGAGCCCATCTACTCAACCCCCGCGGGCTGCACAGTGAGCCCATGAGGGCCGCATGCGGCCCCCGGGCTGCATGTTGTGCAGGCCTGACCTAGAAGATAATAAGATGATAAATAACAGTCAGCATGGATTTGCAAGAACAAATCATGTCAAACCAGCCAAATAACTTTCAGTGACAAGGTAACAAGCCTTGTGGATAGGAGGGAAGCGGTAGCATGGTATATCTTGACTTTAGTAAGGCTTTTGATGCTGTCTCCCATGACTTTCTCGTAAACAAACTAGGGAAATATAACCTAAATGGAGCTATTATAAAGTGGGTGCATAATTGGTTGAAAACCTGTTCCCAGAGAGGAGTTATCAGTGGTTCACAGTCAAGCTGGAAGGGCCTATCAGGTGTGGTCCTGCAGGGATCAGTCCTGGGTCTGGTTCTGCTCAATATCTTCCATCTATGATTTATAATGGCATAGAGCGTACACTTAGAATGTTTGCAGACGATACCAAACTGGGAGGGATTACAAGTGCTTTGGAGGACAGAATTATAATTCAAAATGATCTGACAAACTGGAGAAATGGTCTGAAGGAAATAGGATAAAATTCAATAAGGACAAATGCAAAGTACTCCACGTAGGAAGGAACAGTTAGTTGCACACATACAAAATGGGAAATGACTGCCTAGGAAGGAGTACTGTGGAAAGGGATCTGGGGGTTATAGTTAATCACAAGCTAAATATGAATCAACAGTGTAACACTTGCAAAAAAAGCAAACATCATTCTGGAATGTGTTACCAGGAGTGTTGTAAGCAAGACATGTGAACAGGTGCTGGAAAAATTTGTATAGTGGGGGTCAGTGGTGGATTAATCGCTGGGCCAATGGGGCCCGTGCCCAGGGGCCCTGGCCATTTGAGGCGCCTTGGTTAAATGGGCACCCCTGCACCCGAAACTGCTCCGCCCACCTGGTGCTCGTGCAGGGGAGCGGGGTCAGGGCGTGGGGGCTTGCCCCGCTCCGTCTGCCCGGTGTGCCTGCCGTGGAGTGGGGTCAGGGTGTGGGGGCTTTTCCTGCTCCACCCACCCGGCGCTCCTGATGGGGAGGGCCGGGGGGGACTGCAGGCACAAGGGGTGAGAAGGGACACCCACATACTTTGGCTAGGGCCCCACAAAACTGCAATCTGCCTCTGGTGGGAGTGCTGAGAGCCATTTAACCAAACTGTAAACCCTGTATATAATGGAATCCACCTCAAACCAGCGGGTGTGGTAGCACTCTTAGTTCCAGCACCTATGTACGTGAAGTAATTTTCCCACTCTACTGTGTATTGATAAGGCCTCAGCTCTAGGACTGTGTCCAGTTCTGGGTGCCTTCAGGAAAGATGTGGACAAATTGGAGAAAGTCCAGAGGAGAACAAAAAAATGATTAAAGGTCTAGAACAGAGGTTCTTAACCTTTCTTTCTGAGGCCCCTCCCCAACATGCTATAAAAACTCCAGGGCCCAGTGGGGGTGGGTGGAAGATCTTGGGGCTCTGGTCTTAAACAATGGGTTGGGGCTCAGGATTTCTGCCCTGCGGGCGTGGGGTTCGGGGGCACCAGGGCTTCTGCCCTGCAGGGCACCGGGGCTTGGGGCTCTGAACTTTCTGCCCTGGGCCCCAACCAATATAATGCCGGCTCTGCTTTGTGGACCCCCTGAAACTGACTTGCAACCTCCAAGGGGGCCGCGGATCCCTGGTTGAGAACTGCTGGTCTAGAGAACATGCCCTATGAGAAAAGATTGAAAAAATTGGGTTTGTTTAGTCTGGAGAAGAAAAAACTGAGGATGGGGAACATAACAGTCTTCAAGTGCGTAAGAGGTTGTTACAAGGAGGAGGGTGAAAAATTGTTCTTCTTAACCTCTGAGGATAGGACAAGAAGCAATGGGCTGAAATTGCAGCAAGGGAGGTTTAGGTTGGACATTAGGAAAATCTTCCTAACTGTCATGGTGGTTAAGCACTGGAACAAATTGCCTAGGGAGGTTGTGGAATCTCTGTCATTGGAAGTTTTTAAGAACAGGTTAGACAAATACCTGTCAGGGATGGTCTAGTTATTACATAGTCTTGCTTTGAGTGTAGGGGACTGGATTAGATGACCTATTGAGGTCCCTTCCAGTCCTACACTGCTATGATTATATGACTATCAGTACGGAAGGAAGCAGGAGATGGGCTGGGGCAGACAGATACAGGACCGAGGCATGATAGCAAGTAACCATTATAATAAAGCTGCTAGAATAAGATGATCAATGTTCTCCTTGATAGCAATGTTCTATTCCTTATGTGAGGTTGTTACCATCTCCCATTATCCCAGCTTCAGGCAGGGAGGGAAAGGTGTCCCCTACAGACAGAACACTTGATTTGGTGCAGCAGAAGGGAATTAGTTTTCAGAGATGCATTTATCTGCTTTGGGTGCTGCTCCATCACAGATTTCCCAACCCCTTAGAATCAGTGCTGTTTGCAAAGATCTCATGCACATTATGCCAGGTTAAATAATAAACACATAGTCTTTGTATGGTTTTGGGGAGTCTGTATGTATGACTTACGAATTATAGTTGATCTTATGAAGTTATTAAGAAGCTGTTGCTATGAAAATTGCTGCATTATGAATGTCCCTCTGTACATGTTACCACCTGACATGACTTGTGCCACATCCTCCTAAGGCAGTGACCATGGAGGGGAGTTACATTACCTTAAGCTCATTACCTTAATTGTCCATTAAGGTAATGAGCTCAGGCTTAGGAAATACAGCAATTTCAGCCTTCTTGTCTGAAGGGAGTGGAGCAGTGGAGATTGGAAATTTACCAGGAGTAGAACAAAGGAAGCTAGGTGACCAGTTAGGGGATTAAATAAGGACTCATGGAAGGAAAACCCTCAAAGAGAGAGAGAGAGAGACGGGGACTTTGGGCAGGAGAAAGCAAGGGCACAATCCAGCCAAACTCAGACTAGCAGAGCTTGGGAAGAAGGCTCCAGCTGCAGAACAAACTAAGCACTAGAGCAGAAGGACTCTGGACAACCCGAAGGCCCCTGACCCCAAACCAAAGAATGTTCTAGAGTGGTGGGGAAACTGAGGGTAGGGAAATGCATGAAGGGTTTATTATGTTTGTATGGATCTGTGTATTTCTTGTGTGATTAAGAGCAACAACACTGTAAAACCCTGTTCAAAGTGTCTGTGCAAGTTATATGCTACACCTACCATGTGCCACCAGAGAGAGAGAGAAACTAACCCAGAAGGCTCACACCTTTGGAGGGATTCTGGGAGACGGAGGGAAGGCCTTAGAGGTGGGTGGTCAGGATGGTCCTCTTGGGCACCAACTTCAAGGGGGGTTTCAAATCAATAGATGTGGGGCACCACATTGCTTGGCACTTTTCTTTTCACATGGTCAGTCTGCCCAGCCATGGTCTTTCTTTCTTTCTTTCTTTCTTTCTTTCTTTCTTTCTTTCTTTCTTTCTTTCTTTCTTTCTTTCTTTCACTGGCCCTGGCTACAGGAGGAGTCTGAGGAATCAGCATTAGTTACAGAGGCTGGGCAGTGGACTGCCTGGTTACAGCTCTAGGGAGGGGATATTACACAGGGCCTCTGCCCTTTGAGTATGCCTAGGGACTCCATGACAGGGGCAGTGCCTGGGCTCTGCTCCTACCCCACAGGCTTAAAACGCATGGGGATCCAGAGGCTGGATTCCCCCCAAAGCAAACTCATGGGCTGCAAGCAGGGAGAGTCTGACCAGCTCTGAGGTAATCCCAAATACACATTTTACACAACAATATGGTAGAGTGAGTAATTTATGCCACAGCCCTGAAGAGGCTACTCAATGGTCATCCTGGCTCTGTGGCTGACTTAGTGTGCTCTCCTGCCTGAGTCAGAGAGTGGATATGTGACACTATTTTTCACTCCCCTTTTTCTCCAGCATAACCAGCTGCTGCCCACAGTACTTACATTCCTTCCCACAGGGCTGGTTGAGGATTTTGGAGAGAGTTAGCGAGATGGTTATTCCAGGCCCCCCCCCCCCCAAACTTTTAAAAAATCATTTTATATAAAAAATGTGGTGAGGGGGACACAGCACCTCTTGCCTTCAAGCACTCAAGCGCAGAGCTGGTCTCCATACCTGATTTTCAATACGTAAGAAAGTTCTGCAAGACACAGTTGTCCAAATAGGTGATCACGGGGCTTCCGGAGGCTGGAACACTTTGTGTACATTAGTGTGAATTTAAACCCATATACAGTGCTATAAATGTTGATGGGTGAATCTTCACAACACTCCCTGAGGGGTAAATAACGATCCTCTCCATTCTACAGAGAAGACAGCTAATCAAACAGGTTATGTGACTTGCCCAAGAAGGCTAAAGAGAATCCATGAGCTGCCCCGCCTTCTGGTCAGGATTAACATGGGTTACTCAGCAGAGGAACTAATGCAGCTACAGAGAGTTGGCTTGGAGGGAATAGGAGGTAGCTCAGTGACATTCTTGTTTGGTACCACAGTCTCCAACCTAACTGGGGTCATCTTAAAAAACAGCTGGCATCATCCTGAAAACAGAGGAAGCTGTGCATACAGTTCTCACAGAACACAAATGCCAGCCCTGAATGTCTGGCATGAGGGCATGAGCCATCTGTGATTTTTTATGGGGAAAGTCAGTGACAAACTTTCAAACCAACTATTTTTGCAGGTCCTAAATGCTGGCACTGGGCTGGCAATTGGGAGACTAAAATATGTGGGTTGTTTTACGCAAATCATTCAGTCAGCCATTAGGGCAGATTTTTAAAAGTATAGGTCTAAAATGCATTTTTAAAAAATATGTGATGTCTTAACGCCGAGTTGGAGTTGGAGCAAAACATGTTTTCTTTATTTAAAATGTAATTTTTATGGCTGCATTAGACTTGGAGCCAGAACAAACATTTTTAACTGCTGAGGTTTTACAGCCACTCTTGGGTTAGGAAAAAAGCTGAGAAAATATTCTGCCTGGCTGGGCTGGCTTCTTTAATGCTTATTTTAAAATGCAAACAAAATTTGGAACCTGGGCAATAGTTCATCTAAGTGGAAGAAACACTTTAATTTTACTCTAGTTTGCAACAGCATGTCCAGAACATGTAACAACTCTGCTCAATTTAGAGAGGAAGAAAGATCTTGTGGGTAAGGCACTGTGCTAGCACTCAAGCATAGAGCTGGGCAAAAAAAAAATTGGATTAATAGTTTAGTCCAGGGTTTCTCAAACAGGGGTCGCCGCTTGTGTAGGGAAAGCCCCTGACGGGCCGGGCTGGTTTGTTTACCTGCCCCGTCCGCAGGTCCGGCCGATCGCGGTTCCCACTGGCCACGGGTTGCTGCTCCGGGCCAATGGGAGCTGCTGGAAGAGGGGGCCAATAAGTCCCTT
Source organism: Emys orbicularis (assembly GCF_028017835.1). Taxonomy (NCBI): domain Eukaryota; kingdom Metazoa; phylum Chordata; order Testudines; family Emydidae; genus Emys; species Emys orbicularis. The sequence goes on along the minus strand of NC_088684.1, from coordinate 45,620,661 downwards.
GGCCTGCGCCGCTTCCAACAGCCCCCATTGGCCCAGAGCAGCGATCCGCGGCCAGTGGGAGCCGTGATCGGCTGGTCTGCGGACGAGGCATTTAAACAAACCGTCCCATCCCGTCCCGTCAGGGGCTTTCCCTACACAAGCAGTGACCCCTGTTTGAGAAACCCTGGTTTAGTCACTGGAAAATACAGTTTTGGCTGACCTGAAATTAATCACAAATTTGACCCAAATTGTGGAATAGTTTTGGCCATTTTTTTAAATTTAGGTGCTGTTAGACCATAGTTAAGCTGTTTTGGGCTACACAGATCAGAAGATGGGATGTCTGCAGATCCCATCCCCACCTGCATCTATCATCGGGTGATTTATTAATAAGAATAAGATGTAACACACACATATTTATTATGTCACTAGTCAGTAAACTAGACAAGGACCCCTTCAGAGAATAAACAACATAAGCAAGACACACTCGGTTGTTAACAGTTACCAGAACGTGAAGCTCAGAGCCCTTAAACCCCCTTAACCTATGGATGTAAAACAGAGGAAAATCACAATGGGTATGTGATAGACCCAGGCCAGTTGGGTACAGCAGAATAGCAGAAGGCAGATATACTGGCCACTAGATTAACAGTTTTCTGTTCCCTCACTGACCAGAGCAGGGGCTGCTCCAGGCTAATGAGAACACCTGACTCCAATTAACCTGCAAAGAGTCAGGTGAGGCCATTAAGCTAATGTGACCACCTGACTCTAATTAAGGCCCCGCTGATACTATAAAAAGGGCTCACTCCAGTCAGGCAGAGGAGAGCCAGGGAGGCAGAGGAGAGGAAGTGCGGCTGAAGAACTGGTTAATGAAGACACCCTCAAGTTATTGATAAGGGAGAAGCAGGAGAGCTGTGGGGAAGTGGCCCAGGGAAATGTAGCAACTCTGGCAGTGAAAGGTTGGCTGCCAACAGCTGCTACCATTAGGGTCCCTGGGCCGGAACCTGGAGTAGAGGGCGGGCCTGGGTTCCCACCACTACAGGAACACCTCCTGGGAGGGGAAGTCAGGCCCCTGTCAGGACAGGAGGCTAAACTGTTCTAAAACAAGCCCTAGGGACAACAGAGACTGTGGGAATTCTCTCACCAACCTCCTTGCTGGCTTATGATGAAAAGGGCTCAGTAGACTGTAACCCTGGCCCTAGAGAGAGAAGGGCTACGTGGAGGGTCACAGAGAGCCACTGAGGCTAGCATATACCGCCTAGAAGCACAGGACCCACGGGGACAAGGTCAGAGCTCTGCCATAGGTATTACAATACCATATCCTGAAGACAGGGACACAATGACAAAAACTCAGGATACCGACAGGTATAGTGGTGAAAATCAGGGGCGCTGGACACCAAACAGGAACTTAGGGACAGGGTATTCTTCTCCCTCTGGACAGGTCCTCTGGGCAGGTCTTCAACCCTTGGGTAGATCTTCTACCTCAGGTAGGTCTTCAGTGCTTGCCCACGCAGTCTCTGCTTTACCTCATAGTCCAGTGCAAGTATGCGCTCACTAATGGTGTGTAGCAGTTGAGTGCAAGTATGTTAACAGAGACCAAGAATCCAAAGTCCTGGTCCCTCTGGGGCTCCTTGCAGCTAGCTGAACTGTGTGGGACAATGGCTGCCACTCAGATGGACAGCCCTGAGTGACAGGCGTGCCACTCACTAAATAACCTGCAGTTGCTAGGCAGATTATGGCTGTCACATGACTCTAACTGCCCTGACCTTTCCCCTCCTTGATTTGAAAAGGCTGAAAGGGCACTAAATCATCTGAGGAGAAGGGTATCCAAGGTGGAGGCTTAGCTGTCCTTTTACAAATCCAAGATGGATATTACATAAAACAGGTCAGAAACAGATTTTACCCAACAGTGCCATTCACAAAATGGAGGGATGGAGGAGTCACCTCATTTATAACTGTTAGCCCAGTGGCTAGGACACTAGGTAGGAGACCCAGGTACAATTCCTCTTTCTGTGTTATCTGGAGCAGGGATTTTGAAGCTGGGTTTCCCATAGTGCAGAACCGTGCCCTAGCCACTGGGATATTCTGGTGTGGAGCTTTCTCAGTCGCTCTTGCTGAAGCTATTCCACTCTGTATAAATAATGCGATGGTCATTGGAGTAGGGACATAAACGTGGGGCTCCCTTGTTCCAGGTAGCCTAGACTAAATGTTATAAGGGAGCTGCCACCACTACCTCCTTCTCCGTCTGGCTGTTTTGTGGATCTAGCCCTTCATTTCCTTTGCTTTTATGTCAAAAAACGGCTTCCCCCCCCCTTTTTGAAACTGCCAGCAAACTGAAAAATCAGTTATTCCCCCAGCTGTACTCCAGAGATCTAGGTTCAATTCCTGGCTCTGCAACAGACTTCCATGTGTAACTCTGGACAAGCCATTTAACTTCTTGGTGCCACAGTGCCTCATGTGTAAAATGTGGTCGCTAATACTCCCTTCCTTGGATCAGAATGCAATACCTTACCATTTTGGTGTGTTTATTTTTCCTTTCCAAGTACCATGTTTAAAAACTTACATCGTGACTGTCTAGTTGCTGGAAGTGTGAAAGGCTTGTCTACATGGTGTAGCACTGTGCACTAGAGGGGTGTGAATTCTTAAGCACATCAATCTGCGGTTGACCTATGTAGCCTCTGCTGGTGTGCACTAAAAGTTCCCTAGTGCACGTTAACATAGTACTGTTAGAAACGGGACTACATTAATGTGCACTAGGAAACTTTTAGTGCACGCCAGCAGGGACTACATGGGCCATTTAGCATGCCGGTGTGCTTGAGAATTCACACCTCTCTAGTGCACATTGCTGGTCTGTGGAGACAAACCCTAAGTGGCTAAAACCATTGAAGAATTAGTGGTGAAATGGACATGATTTCAACACTAGTGGTGCTGAAAGCAAAGGTGAGCTGTGAAGCGACACGTTAGAATGTGATTTCTTTGGGACAGGGATTGTGATGTCTCCATTGCTTAGTGCATTGTCAGAACCAAACAACTAATAAAATAGCACGCAACTTTGATTTTGGGATGCCACATTTTCAAAAAAGGCCTTTAAAAATTTCTGCCAATAATTTTTATTTTTCATGATCAGATTTTTGCACAGTGAGTACAAACTGAACCAGCACACCACCACTGAAGAAATACTTCTTAACATAAGTAAAATGAGCGCACCACACCCTTTGTTTATGATGCACAGATCAAGTAGTCTAATCAATTTGCATACAGATCAGAGGGGGGAATTAACCCCAAATTTATTTTAATCCCTTTCTCTTTAATCTGGTACTATACTTCCCTTCTAATTTCAAGGTTTCTCCTGCAGTTTTTTACTCTGACTGGCTATAAATCAGAATCCAAGCATCTGCTTCCAAACAAAGTCCAATGCCTTTGTATGATGTTGTCTGATGTTTGATTTTTTTACGTCAGGTTACAGAGCTACCAGCACCTCCTCAGAAATGTTAGCTTTCCTGCACTTGGTGCTTTGGGCTGTAAAACAATGGCAAAGTGGTTGCTTATGCTTATTCATGTCTTTGTCTTTGCACTTAGATTTATTATTTACAGTATCTACTTAGATTATTTATTTACAAAACAGTTGGTTTTAAGGTGGGTTGAAATTTGTCCATCTACACTGTTTTTAATGGAAATTGGCTTTTCGACTAAATGAAGGTTTTCATGGTGTTGGCTTTCCTCCAAAAATGTCAACCTTTTCATTGCAAACCCCAAAAGCTGACAATCAAAATGTTAATTGGTTTTGGTTTTTCTGACAAAAAATTGAAATTTTCCATGGGGGACAAATCTTTGTTTTTCTGACCGTCTTGAATTATGTAGTTTTTTGTTAGGTTATGTTGTAAAACTGCTGGGTTAAGCCCTGAGAAGTGTTGAAAATCTGCAGCTCCCATTGCCTGCAATGAGGATTGCTCAGCATCTTTCAGGATGCACAGTGCCTGCGGTGTATACTGTAGCCCATTAGCCATTTTTCTCATGAGATTTTCTCCCATGCCTCCATCCCTCTCTGTGATGTGTGAGTGCTGTTGATTTCCTGGGATTGTTTGAGGTTAGGGCTACTGCTTCTCATTCACTCTTTAAATCCACACAGAAGATTTGTTTTCCTCTGCTTTCAATCTTTAGCTTGGCATTGTGGAATGCATGCTAAAATCATTGCACATCTTTTGTAAAGTACCTTGAGATATCTTGGCATAATGAGGTGCCAGACAACTTCAGTTTTGCTGTTGTTAGCAACACAGCTGTGTGGAAGTTATCAATTCACAAGTATTTGCATGAGAAAACAGATATTCTCAGGAGTTTATAGGAATTTGTACATGGGATGAAAGTTTACCATATAAAGAAACCGAAATTAGAAGAAATGACCCGTCAGATATTCATGTCCATCCTCAGACAAACATGTCCTCTAGTGTTTGGTCTAATGATATTTTTAAGTGTCTCAAATGATGTGGTTTCCCTTGGAGAGACTATTGCGCACACTAAAACTCCTCCCTGTTAGACTGGAGGTTTTATCATCTAAATTAAGACAGCGATGAGAAAAATTGCAACAAACGCTGGGTTGTGGCGGGAGGGAGAGTGAGGGTGATGAAAATAAGATCCCATAGCAACTTAGGTGAGTAGCTCCTGAATCTTGAGGGTTTCAGAGTCTGTTTTCTACACTTAATGCTGAGGAAATAGGCCTCAGGGAAGAAGTGCGTCTGAGGATGGCCTTTAAGGATGAGCGGGTGGAGGCCCGACTGAAGGAGCCAGGGATTCCAGGCACAGCAGGCTACATGGTTGAGGGTACAGAGACAGGCGTCTGAGAAAGCAATAAAGGAGGTGACCAGGCATACAGATTGGGCTGAGTTAAAGGAATGGAGAGAGTGAGTAAAATGTGTTCTCCACAACCTGGAATATGGGGGGCTTTGTCTGGCTAGCTGGAAGAAAGGGATTATGGCCTTTTTAAGAGTTCCTCCACCTCCCTCGGGTTGGGGGGCGTGGCAGGGATGGTATCACTGAAGTGGGGTACTGGTGGATATCTATTTTTCATGGAAGTGGGGGAGAGAATTGTTAACTATTTGGGAAACCAGATGGGGGGAAGCATCCAAGTTAATTGCTGGCTCTCCTGGCAGCAGGTGACTAGGGTAGATCAGCATTCAGTAGAAAGTTGGGTTCCCTGATAAACCAGAGCTGGAAGTGGACTAAGGGAAGGCATCCCCTAAAGAATCAGAGGAATGGGGGTTGGGGTTTCTAATGTCTGGAACAGCAAGTAGACCTCAGCCCCTTTACCCTCATATGAAATGAGGGCAGTGGGGTCCCAGCAATGGGCTGGGATCAGATTTGGAGTGGGAGCAGGCTGACCACAGCCCTTGGATAGGTGGAAACCATTAAGGAAGGAACAGTGACCTGCATGATATAATTTATTGCAAGATAGTTCCCAGGTGAGTTAAGTTAATAAAGTTGCAGCCTCATTAAATCACATTCCTTGCATCTTGTCTTTCTCCCTGCACAGCCAGGATAAAGAGAGTGAGGCAAGGGCTTCGTTGTGCGGGGTCTTAACAGCAAGGAGGAGAAGCTTGAATTTTATAAAGATGGAGACAGGAAGCCAGGGAGAGGATTTGCAGAGGGACTGAACATAATCAGAGCAGCAATGGTTGGGGATGAGTGGGTGGCAGGAAAGACCAGAAATGATCCAAGGTCTGAACCATAGACTCATAGACTCATAGACTTTAAGGTCAGAAGGGACCATTATGGTCATCTAGTCTGACCTCCCGCATGATGCAGGCCACAAAAGCTGACCCACCCACTTTCCCTTAACTCAGCTGTTGAAGTCTCCAGATCGTGATTTAAAGACTTCAAGTCGCAGAGAATCCTCCAGCTTGCGACCCCTGCCCCATGCTGCGGAGGAAGGCGAAAAACCTCCAGGGCCTCTGCCAATCTACCCTGGAGGAAAATTCCTTCCCGACCCCAAATATGGCGATCAGTAGAACCCCGAGCATACAGGCAAGATTCTCCAGCCGGACCCTCATTTTACCAGCGATGACACGTTATTGCCTAATTGACTAAAATCACGTTATCCCATCAAACCATTCCCTCCTTAAACTTATCTAGCCTAATCTTGAAGCCAGAGAGGTCTTTTGCCCCCACCGTTTCCTTCGGAAGCCTGTTCCAAAATTTCACCCCTCTGACGGTTAGAAACCTTCGTCTGATTTCAAGCCTAAACTTCCCCACGGCCAGTTTATATCCATTTGTTCTCGTGTCCACATTGGTACTGAGCTGAAATAATTCCTCTCCCTCCCTGGTATTTATCCCTCTGATATATTTAAAGAGAGCAATCATATCTCCCCTCAGCCTTCTTTTGGTTAGGCTAAACAAACCGAGCTCCTCGAGTCTCCTTTCATAGGAAAGGTTTTCCATTCCTCGGATCATCCTAGTGGCCCTTCTCTGTACCCGTTCCAGTTTGAGTTCATCCTTTTTAAACATAGGAGACCAGAACTGCACACAGTACTCCAAATGAGGTCTCACCAGCGCCTTCTATAACGGAAGCAGCACCTCCTTGTCCCTACTAGAAATACCTCGCCTAATGCATCCCAAGATCGCATTAGCTTTTTTCACAGCCACGTCACATTGCCGACTCATAGTCATCCTGCGGTCAACCAGGACTCCGAGGTCCTTCTCCTCCTCCGTTACTTCCAACCGATGCGTCCCCAGCTTATAACTAAAATTCTTGTTAGTCATCCCTAAATGCATCACCTTACACTTCTCACTATTAAATTTCATCCTATTACTATTACTCCAATTTACAAGGTCATTCAAGTCTCCCTGCAGGATATCCCGATCCTTCTCCGAATTGGCAATACCTCCCAACTTTGTGTCATCCGCAAACTTTATCAGCCCACTCCTACATTCGGTTCCGAGGTCAGTAATAAATAGATTAAATAAAATCGGACCCAAAACCGAACCTTGAGGAACCCCACTGGTGACCTCCCTCCAACCTGACAGTTCACCTTTCAGTACTACCCGCTGCAGTCTACCCTTTAACCAGTTCTTCATCCACCTCTGGATTTTCATCTCGATCCCCATCTTTTCCAATTTAACCAATAATTCCTCATGCGGTACCGTATCAAACGCTTTACTAAAATCGAGGTATATTAGATCCACCGCATTTCCTTTATCTAGAAAGTCTGTTACTTTCTCAAAGAAGGAGATCAGGTTGGTTTGGCACGATCTCCCTTTCGTAAACCCATGTTGTAATTTGTCCCAATTGCCATTCACCTCAAGGTCCTTAACTACTTTCTCCTTCAAAATTTTTTCCAAGACCTTGCCTACTACAGATGTTAAACTAACAGGCCTGTAGTTACCCGGGTCACTTTTTTTCCCTTTCTTGAAAATAGGAACCACATTAGCTATCCTCCAGTCCAACGGTACCACCCCCGAGTTTACAGATTCATTAAAAATTATTGCTAAGGGGCTTGCAATTTCTGGCGCCAGTTCCTTCAATATTCTCGGATGAAGATCATCCGGTCCGTCCGATTTAGTCCCGTTTAGCTATTCAAGTTTGGCTTCCACCTCTGATACGGTAATGTCAACCCCCCGTCCTTTATTCCCCTCTGTCCTGCTCCCTCTATTCCTAAGCCCTTCATTAGCCTTATTAAAGACCGATGCAAAATATTCATTTAGATATTGTGCCATGCCTAGATTATCCTTAATCTCCACTCCATCTACATTCTTCAGCGGTCCCACTTCCTCTTTCTTTGTTTTTTTCCTATTTATATGGCTATAAAGCCTCTTACTATTGGTTTTAATTCCCCTTGCAAGGTCCAACTCTACACGGCTTTTGGCCTTTCTCACTCCATCTCTACATGCTCTGACCTCAATAAGGTAGGTTTCTTAGCTGATCCCTCCCATCTTCCATTCTTTGTACGCTTTCTGTTTTTTCTTAATCGCCCCTTTGAGACGCTCGCTCATCCAGCTAGGTCTAAATTTCCTGCCTACTAACCGTTTTCCCTTTCTCGGGAAACAGGCCTCGGACAGCTCGTGCAACTTCAATTTGAAATAATCCCAGGCGCCATCTGCCTTTAGATCCCTAAGTATGTTAGCCCAATCCACTTCCCTAAGTAGTTGCCTTAATTTATTAAAGTTGGCCTTTTTGAAATCGTAAACCTTAGTCACAGTTTTAATTATATTAATCCTTCCATTTAGTTTAAACTGAATTAGCTCATGGTCACTCGAGCCAAGGTTGTCCCCTACAACCATTTCCTCAACGAGGTCCTCACTACTCACCAGCACCAAATCTAAAATGGCATCCCCCCCTCGTTGGTTCAGTTACTACTTGATGAAGGAATTCATCTGCTAGCATGTCTAGGAACATCTGAGCCCTATTATTGTTACTAGCATTTGTTCCCCAATCTATATCTGGGAAGTTAAAGTCCCCCATGATTACACAGCTCTTATTAGTTTTTACTTCCCTAAAAACATTAAATAGTTCTCTGTCCGCATCCAGGCTAGATCCTGGCGGTCTATAGCACACCCCAAGCACTATCCCAGGGGAGGCTCTACCTCCCTACACTTTTACCCAGTGTAATTATTGCCCAGACAGACTCCGTCTTATCCATTCCATCAGTTACTATTTCTTTACAGTTTACCGCATTATTGACATATAATGCCACTCCCCCACCTTTACCTTTTTTCCGGTCATTCCTAAACAGCACATACCCTTCCATACCTGTACTCCAGTCATGACTACCGTTCCACCATGTTTCGGTTATTCCTATGATATCTGGTTTCATTTCTTGGACCAGGAGCTCCAATTCCTCCATTTTGTTACCTAGGCTTCTCGCATTGGTGTATAAACATCTTACTGTATGCTGTTTATCCTTTCTCCCATTAGTTATGCAATTTGGTACGGACCCCGTACTGTCCATCCGCCCCCTCCTTCTTATGTCCAATCCCTTTCCCCTACCTATATCTGTGCTTATCTCTTCACCCTCCTTTTCAGTGTTGGAATCTGGCGTGGAGATTAACTGGACATCTCCCAACTGTCTCCCCCAAATTCCTAGTTTAAAGCCCTTTTGATGAGATGAGCCAGTCTCCCTCCCAGAAGTCTATTTCCTTCCCTACTCAGGTGAAGTCCATCCCGTGAGAACAACTGTCTGTCCCCGAAAGCCTCCCAGTGGCCATACATCCCAAAGCCCTCCTTATAGCACCACTCCCTTAGCCAGCTATTTATCCTCACAATTCTGTCAGCCCTTTGCTGTCCTTCTCTAGGAACAGGCAGAATCCCACTGAAGATAATCTGAGCCTCGACTTCCTTAAGAGTCTTCCCCAGCCTGGCATAATCTCCCTTGATTCTCTCTAGCGAGAACCTAGCCGTGTGATTCGTTCCTACGTGAAGGATGATCAAGGGGTTCTTACCTGCTCCTTTTAGGATCCTTTTCAACCGCAGGTCCACATCCCGTATCTTAGCGCCCGGTAGACAGCACACCCTTCTGTTTTCTGGGTCTGCCCTGGTCACAGGCCTGTCTAACCTCCTCAGTAAGGAGTCTCCAATCACATAAACCTGCCTTTGCCTGGTGACAGTGCGATCTACTAATCTATCCCCTGTTCCCTGTAGTCGTAACTCCTGTCTGTTTCTATTTTCCCTTATAGTCCCCCTAGTGCCATCCTGTATCCTCCCCGGGCTAAGTATTGATGCTGTCTCCATCAACTCCTCCCCTCTCTCTATTGGACTAGCCAACAAGGGTTTCAAAAGGAATGGAGAGGGAGGGAGGGATAGTTTGTGGAGATGCTATAGATAGCTTTTTTTAAAAAGGGCAGGATTTATAGACAGTGTCAGAGGGGGAAAGAAGGAGAATAAAGAGTTAAAATGAAGGCCAAGGATGTGAGCTGGTGGGATGGGGTCAGGGCCGGCTCTGGCTTTTTTGCTGCCCCAGGCCCCAGTGGGGGCTCCGTTCTCCCGCCGGGGGGAGGGCAGCCAGAGCCCCGGGGCGAGGGCGGCCGGAGCCCCGGCGGGGGCTCGGCTCCCCCCCCGGCGGCCAGAGCGGCGAGCCCCGGCCGGGGGGAGGGCGCCGGAGGGGAGGGCGGCCGGAGCCCTGGGAGGAGGGCGGCGAGCCCCGGCGGGGGCTCGGCTCCCGCCCCGGCGGCCAGAGCGCCGGGGGCAGGGCGGCGAGAGGGCGGCGAGCCCCGGCTGGGGCTCGGCTCTCCCCCCGGCGGCCAGAGCGCCGCGCCGCCCCCCTCCAGGTGCCGCCCCAAGCACCAGCTTGGTTGCCTGGTGCCTGGAGCCGGCCCTGGATGGGGTGACGTACTGTCAGAGCTACATCTGAGTGTTGTCTCCTTTGCAGCTTAAGTGCCGGAGCTGCTCAGTTTTGCTTGATGGTTCTCACACTATACTGCTCATGAGACAACACTTTTATAACACCAGATGTAACCCAGATGGTACACATTAATTTATATATCGATGCTGGAAAATACATATATACTTCCCATTTGAAATCTTTTAAGCGTGATCTTTATATTCATTTGAAAATTGTTCAGTTTTTACTCCAGCCATAAGACAGCCCAAATATGGCTTCCAGGCAAATGAACATTTATCTGCTCTATTCTGGATGGTTCCAGGTTTCTGTGAGACCATATTCAAAGGTGTACACGCATTTCATTTTAGAAATAATTCTGACTATCATAACATGTTACTGTCAAACGTCCATTATTATACTGAATGGAAACATGGATGAGACAAATTTAGAGCATCTTTCATCTCATTCTCAGTATTAACAACTGTTCCATAGACTTGCCAACAGACCCACTTGTGCGACAAAGCAGAATGCCTTGATTTAATTATTTTCCTCAAGTTTCAAACTTGATTTAATAAGCAATAGTAATTGAGGAAGGACAGCACCAAATGGTTAATCAGGCAATCCAACTCACCTGGCAGAGCAGAAAGAAAAGATCAGGCATTCATTAGTACAGTAAATTATATATTGTAAGCATTGGTGCTTTGTCAGAAGTTAGTATCACTGCTAAAATGTGGAGGAGAAACAAAGTATATAGATATGCATGAAAGATGATTCAGAGTATTCAGCACCAAACTTGCCTCTCTTTAGGTTGTTATATAGTCACAATTCCTGTAGTATCTCAGCATCTATCAAATATTTATGGATTTATCATCAAAACACCCTCTTGAGGGGTGGTATTTGAATGTTACAGAAGGGAAACTGAGGCACAGAGAGACTAAGTCACTTGTCCAAGGTCACACAAGATGGAGCTAGGAACTAACCCAGATTTTCAGTCCATTGTCCTAAAACAAGCACATCCTTCCTCTCTAGCATTCCCTATTCAGCCACAATCTGTGTTGTAGGCCCCTAGTGGGTCAGCAGTGCCATACATTATAGGGGTGCTTGGTGGATATCCTTGCTTGGCCAGACCAGTGTGGAGGCAAAGAGTAAGAAGCCCTCCAAGGTGCACCTATGTGCAAGTACATATTATGATAAACATCCCATGTGTTTTCCCCCCGCCAGTGCACAGACAGGCTGCTTTCTCCTGTTGCTCTGGAAGCAAGCTGGCAATATGGAAGAGGAAAAATGCAGGGAGGAGGCAGGGGAATGGCCTTGTCTCTCATTCCATGCACTTGCCCACAGAGCAGGGCCACCACACAGTGTCAGAGCAATCTGATGCCTCAGCACATTACTTCCCCTTTTCCCCAGCCACGAGGCACAAGAAGCCTAGAGGGATTCTAGGGTTACCATATGTCCGGATTTTCCCGGACATGTCCGGCTTTTTGGGCCTCAAATCCCCGTCTGGGAGGAAATCCCCCAAAGCCGGACATGTCCGGGAAAATACGGAGGGAGGGGCCGGGGCTGCTGGGGCCAGCGGTGCGGGGCCGGCGGTGCGGGGCCCCGGGGCCCGAGCCGAGCCGGAGACGCCGAGGCCAGAGCCTCTTGGCCTGGGCCGGCCGGCCGCCAGAGGGAACCGCTTGGCCGGGGGGGGCCGGACTGGTCCGCGCCGCCCCAGCCCCAACTTACCTGCTGCCTTCCTGTTTCAGGCTTCCCGCGAACTTTTGATTCGCAGGAAGCAGGGGAGGGGGAGGAGCAGGGGGCGGAGCATTCAGGGGAGGGGGCAGAGTTGGGGCGGGGACTTTGGGGAAAGGGCGGGGGAGGGCGGAGTTGGGGCGGGGCTGGGGGCGGGGAAGGGGCCCCGTGGAGTGTCCTCCTTTTTTTAAATTAAAATATGGTAACCCTAGATTGAACCTGTCTGAGGAGAAATTTCTCGGTTGTCTTCCTTGGGACCTTCCACTCTGCTGTGATATTTAAACCCCCTTGTCTTTCCACATGAGGCAGGTGTGTATTTCCAGTTGTATTGCAGCACTGTAATACATCATTGGAGTAAATAACGTAATAGTAGTCTCAAAAATAATTAGCTATGTATTGGATAACATGTCCTTCCTCAATTACAGTAGTTAGGATTTAAAAAAATATATGGCACACCCCCCTTCGTACTTCAGGACACAAGACAACCCCTGATTGCCAAGGCCTAGGAAGAATGTTCTCCCACAGACATATTATTCCATAATTATCCAGTATAATGGTACTATATCCCCCTCTGAAGCATTTGCTATTGGTCGCAGTCAGACAGGATGCAGGGTTAGATGGATCACTGGGATGATTAGATATGATGATTTTTCTTTCCATATCATGTCCCTCCCCTAGCCTCTCCTCAAAGCTATAATTAACTCTTTCCCCCATAAGTCAGTTCACCCAAGCGCCTGATATTCGTGTTTTCTCTCCTCTGAGCGCTCTCCAATTTTCAGTGTTGTCAGCTCTCAGGATTTTGTCATGAGTCTCATGATAATTAATGTTTTCTTTAAAGTCCCAGCTCCTGGAGTCAAGTGGATATGTGATGATTTCAGCTTTCAGTCTTACTTTTTCTTGAAGTTTCTAGCCCCCATGGCTGTGGAGAAAGCTTCAAAATGTGATCCCAGTGCACCCTAAAGGCTCAAAAAGCAAATAAAAAGAACACCAAATCTATAATTATTACATAATCTCATCATTTTTGGTAAGCCTGACTTGTGATTTTTGAACATTTGGGGTTGGCAATACTGAATTTGTCATATATAATATCTGTCACAGCTTTTGGCAATGTGGTGTCCAAACCCAACACAATATTCCAGATGCAATTACACCTGAACCATAAACCAAGAACAATTACTTCTCTGCTCCATGGGTGCCCATCAGCAGGAGATGAGCACATACAGTCTCCTGCAGTAGTAACAGTGCACATTTCACTCTCTATGCCTGTAGGGCCAATAGTTATAAAGCCAATGGGATTCAGTGTTGTCTCATCATCCCTGTCCAATGCATGGGAAATAAACATTCTAGTGTTGCACTGATGTTTGTTTGATAAATGCCTTTAGCATTTATTTAGCAGCAGAGGCTACTCGCCTGTGCCAATGTTCTGTTCCATTGACAATGCCTTTTAATTATCTTGTTGTTTAAATAAACAAGACAAGATAATTAAGAGATAATGTCAATGAATTAGAATAGGTGGTAGATCCCGCACCCAAGGTGAATTCAATATCTTGACCAGCCTGCTTGACTCCTGTGCCTGATTTAAGTCCCATCTCCAGGCAGAAAACAAACAAACAAAAAATAGCTCCTATTTTCATGTATAGAGAGCATCACCGGCACAGCACAGACACGCCTTTTCAAATGTGTAAGCCAGCACAACTTGGCTGAAAGGAATTTACAAACAGATCTTTTCTTGTTTGTATTTTACTTTTCTGAATTAGTCCCCTGGGGAGGACCATTTCATGTTCCAGAGCTGAACTGAAGAAGTGGTGAAAGGGCTTTGGAGAAGGAGCGGGAGGGCTCCTGGTGCTCAGGAGAGGGGAAGTGGTTTTAAAACATTCAGCCTAGAATGGGGGGAAATGCGAAGTCGGCTGCTTGCTGCTGCTTTTGGCAAAATGGGAAGCTGTGCCCAGTGAGGAAAAGGACTTGTCCCCCTAACCTTCCCATAAAGTGACGGGCAGCTGAAAAAGACTCCTGCCATCCCATAGGCCAATCAGCTAGGCAGAAAGCACAAAACTAAATGGAGGAGGATAAAGCACAGGAATAAGAGTAAACTGCTATTTGGAAATAATAGCAGAGCATTGTAAGGTAGATTCACTTTTAAGAATGACCAGACTGGAAAAGAGGAGTGGTCCATTTAGTTCATCATCTTGCCCCCCACCCACCATTCTGCAAAACATTCTTACAAAACTCATTGAACCCCAAAATTCCTGACCAGCTCTAGGCACGAATACTGTGATGTTCAGGTTCATCATTTGGGTTTGTTTCCTTGAGATGCAAATCACAGTCAGGTGGTGTTCATAAATTACAACAGAATTGTGCCACCAGGACTAAAGCCTTCATAAACAAACCCTTGCTTTCTGTGATGTTTAATGAAGTGGGCACTTCCATGGTGTGCTTGACTCCTGCTTTGCATTTTGTAGTCATTTGCAGGCACAGACACAGGCTCATTTGGTTCACAGTAACTTTCTCTGCTCTCGCCCCCAGGACCTTTTCTTGAACAATAGAGGCACTGAGTTTTAAAATAAGTGCTGATCAATTAACTATCAGAAAGAAACAAAAAAGACAAAATAAAATAAGAGCCTATTTGCATCTGATTTGCATTATCCTTGAGAACACTGACTCCATTTATATTTAATTCCTCCCTAATACTATTCAGATTGCAAACTGTAACCTTGCTGAACATTCACAGCTGTGTTTCATTGTTCATTTAATCATCTCAGGTGGTACTGCAGACTAGTAGGGACCCCTGCTAGTACAGTTTTCCCCACGGGTCAACGAGAGTTACTGGCACCCTGCAAGAGGAAAAGAGGGCACCAGGATTTTAGGAAGGGGTCAAAGAAAATATCATCCAAGTGCAACAATATACATGGGAGAATTCACTTCAGGAACTGTTTGCAAATGTAGTTTTCCCTCTGTATGCTGCTTTTATGCTACTTAGAAGGGTTACACAAATCAGATCATTTTGGTAGCTTAACTCTGACTTCTGCTGATGTCTGTGATTCTCTGTAGGAAATCATGTGGCAAGTCCGTGGCAGGACTATCATGGTTGTCTCCAGAGGTGTAGCGAGCGCCCTCCGTACCCTCCGACCGGAGGGGGCCCCGCAAGGAAGGGGGCCCCTAAAAGTGGCAAAATAAATACCGCATTCCAGTTTCTGCATTGTAAGGGGCCCTGCCCGGACATATGTTCGGAGGGGGCCACCGTTCGGAGGGGGCCACGTTCTTTGTTGCTACGGCCCTGGTTGTCTCCTCCCTTTAGTCTGTATTCAGTTGTTTTTTGCTTGCAGTTTAGTTTGTCTCCTCTCTTCTCCATCTCTGCATCACTTATTTCATCCTACATATTTGCAAAATACTGTTGCTTGTCTTTCTCTGTTCTTCTTTTCTTGACAGTAACAAACATAGTAGTGCCAAGTTCAAGCACAGATCTGCTTCATGCCTGGAAGCCATTTCATAGTGAAAATAAGTCCTAATCAATTTCACTCTGATACTATGCCACATATTAAGTGTTTTTGTCCTTATCCATGATGTCTTGTTGATACCCTGGACCTTGACGAAGTGCAAGAAGTGAGCTACTGAGCAGTGAATGTAATGGTGGCACAAGAAATTTGCATGGTAGACTCACAACACTAGAATTGCCTTTGAGTAAAGGTAAGTGGTGAATGTAATTGGGGTGTGACACACAGATGTACTGGTAAGAGATTGTTTGTTTTTTAAGATGGTTCAGGGTTACAAAACATTAATATTCCTCTCATGTGACAGGGTTCAGTATCCATGAACAACTGTTAAAGTGAGAAATCAAAGGCATCCACAACTTTAACATCAGAACCTCATTGTAAATATTTAATATTCAAACTGTTGTGATTGGACACAGAAATCATTTGGCATGGTTCTGTTTCCTGACTGGATAAGTAAAACTCCTGTAATGAAGTTTTTGGTGTGAATACTCAGGATTAAGACTTCACATTTGCTTTTACGGAATATTCTGCAAAATTTGCTTAAAGTTTATTGTACCTGCAAACATCTCTGCTAGTAAAATCATTTACAATAGAATATTTGCTGAAAGCAAACACGAGGGGTACTCAGACTTTCCAAGCTAATTTGTTTAAAAATTGAAACCAATATTAATGGGAAATGTTTTGAAATAGTCACCCAGATGTACTGTGTAATTATAACCCATTGACAGACAAGAATAGCAAACTCAGTAGCTCTGGTCTGAAGTTTTTATTCTCACTCTTCAATTAGTTTTCCCCCCACTTTGTCTGGCAGGCAAAATCACTCCAAAAAACAATCTCTCATATGCTAAGGGGGGGGCCACTATAAAACTGACCATGAATTAATAAATAAAAATTTTATAATCTCCCCTTAGGCAGCACATTTACTGATTTTAATGCTGGAAGTGAGGGTTAAGTGCAGTGTGACAAACTGTACTGGCTGTTGCAAATGCAGCTGCTCGTTTTGATCAACAGCAAAACATTTGCTTTGGAATCTAGAGGCTCCAGTCCCAGTTGGAGCAGCAACCTTTCCCCTATAATTAATTTTTGTGTGCTGCAGTCCATTAGAGAAGCGAGTGACAGCCTCTGGACACAGATTACTGTCTTATGTATAGCCCAAAGGAACATTATGGTCTTAATTAAAGGTGGATTGGTATGTCAACCATGGCAATAGCTTAAACCTCTTTAATACTGTCAGTATCTCACCACCTTAAGAGAATTCTGGTAGCACGCAAACTAAGTAATTTAAAGGCAGCTCATGTTCTCTGTAAGTTTTGCAGGACCGCTACTGGGAATACTTGATAATTTATGAAGGCTTACACCACCAAATTAATTACATTTTCCTGATGCCACATGTCTTTTTTTTTTTTTTTTTTTTTAATACAAGCTAGCTCTGAATTATAAGTAACAATATTGTTCTTGTTCATTCCTTCACTACTAGAGACAGTTTTCTAATAACACCAGTGGAATTCAGTTGCTGTATTTCAGAAGGGCCATTTATTATAGCATCACTATAGTTAAGGCTGTGTGTGCTCTTCAGTTGTACATATTACTGAACCTTCAGCATGGAATTGATTTTGGGGGGTATTTTTAATATAGTTTGCAAAAATCAGTTTGCCTGGGTTTAGCTTACATATGCTCATCACAGCCATCGCAGTTATGGTAAGAAAAGGGTTTATATTCATGAACTTTCCAATAAAACATTATGTCATCAGGAAATAATCAAATCTGAAGCTTTTCATAGAATTGTAGAACTGGAGGGGACCTTGAGAGGTCATCTAGTCCAGTCTCCTGCACTCAGGGACAGGACTAAGTATTATCTAGGCCAGGGGTTGGCAACCTTTCAGAAGTGGTGTGCCAAGTCTTCATTTATTCACTCTAATTTAAGGTTTCGCGTGCCAGTAATACATTTTAATGTTTTTAGAAGGTCTCTTTCTATAAGTCTAATATATAACTAAACTATTGTTGTATGTAAAGTAAATAAGGTTTTTAAAATGTTTAAGAAGCTTCATTTAAAATTAAATTAAAATGCAGAGCCCACCCGACCGGTGGCCAGGACCTTGGGCAGTGTGAGTGCCACTGAAAATCAGCTTGTGTGCCGCCTTCGGCACGCGTGCCATAGGTTGCCTACCCCTGATCTAAGCCATCCCTGACAGGTGTTTCTCTAACCTGTTCTTAAAAATCTCCAATGATGGAGATTCCACAACCTCCTTAGGCAATTTATTCCAGTGCCCAACCACTATGACAGCTAGGAAGTTTTTCCTAATGTCCAACCTACACCTCACTTATTGCAATTTAATCTGATTGCTTCTTGTCCTATCCTCAGAGGTTAACAAGAACATTTTTTTCTCCCTCCTCATAACAAGCATTAATGTCCTTGAAAACTGTTATGTCCCCTCTCTGTCTTCTCTTCTCCAGCCAAAACAAACCCAATTTTTTTCAATCTTCCCTCATAGGTTATGTTTTCAAGACCTTTAATCATTTTTATTGTTCTTGTCTGGACTTTCTCCAATTTGTCCATATCTTTCCTGAAATGTGGCACCCAGAACTGGACCCAATACTCTAGTTGAGGCCTAATCAGCATGGAATAGAGTGAAATAATTACTTCTTATGTCTTGCTTACAGCACTCCTGCTGATGTTTGCTTTTTTTGCAACAGTGTTGTACTGTTGACTCATCTTTAGCTTGTGATCCACTATAACCCCGGATCCCTTACCGCAGTACTCCTTCCTAGGCAGTTATTTCCCATTTTGTATGTGTGCAACTGATTGTTCTTTCCAGTATGGACTACTTTGCATTTATCCTTATTGAATTTCATCCTATTTACTTCAGACCATTTCTCCAGTTTGTCCAGATCATTTTGAATTTTAATCCTATCCGCCGAAGCACTTGGAACCCTTCCCAGCTTGGTATTGTCCACAAACTTTGTAAGTGTACTCTCTGTACCATTATCTAAATCATTGATGAAGATATTGAACAGAACCAGACCCAGGACTGATCCCTGCGGGACCGCACTCAATATGCCCTTCAAACTTGACTGTGAACCACTTATAACTACTCTTTGGGAACATTTTTTCAACCAGTTATGCACCCACCATATAGTAGCTCCATCTATGTTCTATTTCCCTAGTTTGTTTATGAGAAGGTCATGGAAGACAGTATCAAAAGCCTTACTAAAGTCAAGATATACCACATCTACCACTTCCTCCTATCCACAAGGCTTGTTACCACGTCAAAGAAAACTGTTAGGTTGGTTTGACATGATTTGTTCTTGACAAATCCATGCTGACTGTTATTTATCACCTTATCATCGTCTATGTTTTTGCAAACAGATTGCTTAATTATTTGCTCCATTATCTTTCCGGGTACAGAAGTTAAGCTGACTGGTCTGTAATTCCCTGGGTTGACCTTATTTCCCTTTTTATAGATGGGCACTATAAGAGACTCCGGAGTCTCTCTTGTCTTCCATGATTTTTCAAAGATAATCACTAATGGCTCAGATATCTCCTCAGTCAGCTCCTTGTGTATTTTAGACTGTATTTCATCAGGCCCTGATGACTTGAAGACATCTAACTTGTCTAAGTAATTTTTAACTTATTTCCCAATTTTAGCTTCTGATCCTACCTCATTTTCACTGGCATTCACTATGTGAGATGTCCGATCGCTACTAACCTGTTTGGTGAAAATTGAAACAAAAAAGTCATTTAGCACTTCTG
This sequence comes from Emys orbicularis, assembly GCF_028017835.1. Classification (NCBI taxonomy): domain Eukaryota; kingdom Metazoa; phylum Chordata; order Testudines; family Emydidae; genus Emys; species Emys orbicularis. Next base: position 45,601,408 of record NC_088684.1, on the reverse strand, counting down.
CCATTTCCACATTTTCTGTTATTGTTTCCCCCCCCCCCCCATTGAGTAATGGGCCTACCCTGTCCTTGGCCTTCCTCTTGCTTCTAATGTATTTGTAGAATGTTGTCTTGTTACTAGCTAGAGCTAGTTTAAACTCGTTTTGTGCCTTGGAATTTCTAATTTTGTCCCTGCACACTTGTGTTATTTGTTTGTATTCATCCTTTGTAATTTGACCTAGTTTCCACTTTTTGTAGGACTCTTTTTTGAGTTTCAGATCATTGAGGATCTCCTCGTTAAGCCAAGGTGGTCTCTTGCCTTACTTCCTATCTTTCCTACGCAGTGGGATAGCTAGTTCTTGTGCTCTTAACAATGTTTCTTTGAAAAACTGCCCACTGTCTTCTATTGTTTTTTCCCTTAGACTTGCTTCCCATCAACTCCCTGAGTTTGCTGAAGTCTGCCTTCTTGAAATCCATTATCTTTATTATGCTGTTTCCCTCCTCCCATTCCTTAAAATCATGAACTCTACCATTTCATGATCACTTCACCTAAGCTGCCTTCCACTTTCAAATTCTCAACCAGTTTCTCCCTATTTGTCAAAATCAAATCTAGAACAGCCTCTCCCCCAATAGCTTTCTCCACCTTCTGAACTAAAAAATTGTCTCCAATACATTCCAAGAACTTGTTGGATACCTGCAGTATTATTTTTTCAACAGATTTCTGGTTAGTCGAAGTCCCCCATCACCACCAAGTGTTATGCTTTGGATGATTTTGTTTGTTGTTTAAAAAAAGCCTTATCCACCACTTCTTCCTGATTAGGTGGCCTTTAGTAGACCTCTACCATGACATCACCCTTGGTTTTGGTTTTTTTACCCCTTTTATCCTTACCCAGAGACTCAACAAGTCTGTCTCCTATTTCCATCTCAACCTCAGTGCCATGGTTAATATATAAGGCAACATCTCCTCCTTTCCCCCCTGCCTGTTCTTCCTGAGCAAGCTGTACCCTTCTATACCAATATTCCAATAATGTGTATTATCCCACCAAGTGTCTGTGATCCCAACTGTGTTATAGTTGTGTTTATTAACTAGCATTTAAAGTTCTTCCTGTTCATTTCCCATACTGCATGGAAACACATTGTTTTCCCAAGTCCAGGATTGGGGGTGAGGGGAGAGAGAGAGCGAGAGCGCACACAACCAATTACATCATAGCCAATAGCTCAGTGGTCAGGGCCCTCCCTGCATTCAAGTCCCTGCTCAGCCTGATGTGAAGCAGGAACTTCAACCCAGATCTCCCCCATCCCAAGAGTGCCTGACTACCAGCCTATAAAGCCAGTCTCTGGGTCTCTCTTCCTGCCCTCCACCCCCCACAGGTGCTCCAGTGACTTCCAGTAGAGGGTCTTACATAGCATTGTAGCAACCAATTGGTTTGTGAGCCATATTGCTCCTGAGGTATCGGTGCGGTATCACTTCTATTTGGCTTCGGGCACAGTTTCATTTTTTCCTACATTGCCCCAGTCTGAGTCCTTTGTTGTGTATGGCTGCTTCTCAGCAGTTTGGGACTCATTTGCCTGGAGAAAACCTGTTTATCAACTCCCCCTGACATGCCTAGTTTAAACACCTTTTAGTCACATATTTACTGCATATATATCTATAAATAGGGTGACCATACGTTCCAATTTGGCCAGGACAGTCCTCCCTCTTTTAAGCCCTATTTCGGCTGTCCCGACTTTTTTGGCAAAAGTGGGCATTTGTCCTGTTTGCTCTTGCCAAATGCCCACTTTAGCAAAAGTCAGGTGCAGAGGAACATGTGGGGGACAAGCAATGATGCCAGCCTCACATAGGAGGGAAAGCAGGGCTCAAGTGAGCAGTGATGCCAGCCGCAGCCTCATGCGCAGGGAGCAGGCAAGGCTTGAGCGAGCAGCAACCCCAGCACCGTGCAAGGAGCGGGGCTCAGGGCTCAGGTGAGCAGCTCGGGCCAGCCCTGAGCAGAGGGAGAGTGTCGGGGGGCAGCTCAGGCTAGCCCCATGTGGTGTCCAGTTTTCCCTTTGGGAAATATGGTCACCCTATCTACAAAGTCCTTTGCGAGTTTACCATACATACTGCAAGAATATTAATGATCAATGAGATATTAGTTTTCCAAGGATATGTTACATGACACCTTTTGGGTATATATCATGACAACAGTGTGTTAAGTGTGGTGAGTATATCAGGCCTCACAAGAGTAGCTGACACAGAGTGGTGAACCACCAACAGGCCTCTGTGTTACAGAATGTTGGTGTTATGGGAGAGTGGAAAAATGCATTTTCCCATAATAAAAAAATCAATTATAAATAAAATGCACTTTCCCGTTGTAAAATATAAATTCTAAACACACCCTTCAGAATAGAGCAACGGTAAACAATAGCAGAAGTTTGAAACTTGGCATAAGGCACCTTCACCATTTTTATTTGATGTGGCTGGGGAAATAGAATAAAACTATATGCTCAGAAGGGATTTGCTAAGATTATAGAATAGTGTAAAGTAGCCCCTTTCTCTTTGTAGCATCACTGCACGTTCTCCCTATCTGACATGCCCGAGGAGCTCACACAGAGACTGCAGCTGCTCCTGGGATAATGTGTGGGAGGAAGATTGTAAAGGTCTTATTGTGAAACACACACTTACATAGTAAACTCCAACAAAACCTGACTGAAGAACAAGTTCCAGAGAAATTGGCAGGTGCAGAATTGATTTGGAGATTCCCCCGTTGTAGAGTTTCTCTGTAGTTCTTTTTCCATTCTACAATCTTCTGTATAAATTCTGAGCTTTCATTTAGAAAGAATTTTTACTCCTTTGCTTTTGCTCTTGTGAAGATACAGCAGACATGTTGGAATTCTGTGGGATGCTGCTGCTGCTCTGTCATGAAAAAAATCCACTCCACCAAATAATGTCAGGAGCAGCAAAAATGGGAACTCATCCTTTCCAGACTCCCTTCCCTGAAATGAACTGTGAACTTCAGCACCTGACTGGGACCATGCAAATAAGACTATTCTAAAGCAATTTGTGTTTGTATTCTACAAACAGACACAACCCTGAATCAAAATAAAAAATGAAATAAGGAAATTAAATGCAAATAAGACCCCTGATAATGCAACACTAGGGGCTTGATTCTGCAAACCATCTGCACATAGAACTTCTACATAGTTCACTGGGAACACTATGGTCCGATGGCTTTCAGGAGCAGACACCTAAGACTGCACAACTAATCACAATGTACACATATATTATTTTCTATTTCTATTTTTCTGGTTAAGGCACAATTCTTCAGAGAAACTTTACTCACAAAAATAGTCCCATTGAAGTCAATAGGGCTATTCACATGGATCAACTAAAGCATGTTTGTGTTTGCAGGATCCAGACCTAAATGTGTATAGTAGCTAATATAGCACAGTCTATTAAAGCTGCTCAAATTTTTCTCAATTTCCCATTTTCAACATTTTATTTTTTTACTGAGTATTGGATTTTTTTATGACAACAATAAAATCCCTGAAAATTTATGTGTTTTTTTTTTTTTTTTGACAATTGAAAAATATTCTCAAAATTTTGATAGTTAAATCCTTATGACATTTTAAAAATTGTTTTTGACCAGCTCTACTGTTCCTATTGTAAAATATTTTTACAAGGAAAACCCCCTCATTTTAGAGCTTCTATATTTTTAATTCACAATATAATTTTTAATTCATCAGTTAACACTGTCCTTTTGTCATATCCACTCTGTTTTATATGCCAAAGAACTGAAGGCAGACCGCCATTAATGCTGATTCTAGATGGGAGTGACTTATGCACAACATTTTCTGTTAATATGTATTAAAAATTTTAAACAAATTAACTTTAGGAATATTCATTCTCCTTTTATGTTCGCTTTTTGAAAACAGTTGTGCATTTGGGTTTTACTGGCACGAGTGTTCACAGAAACTGAATAAGCTTGCACTCTGAGATATCATGGGAAATGAATTTTAAATTAGCTTTTGTTGACACTTGCTAGTCAATTGATAGTCAACCAATTAGCAAAGAGAAACAGCACTGTGCGACTTGTGTCCAATCACGAAGCAACACAGATTAAATTTCAAATAGTCAGAAAATTTAATATTTTGAAAACATGATTAGAAGAATGAACTTGAGAACAATTTGCATCTGTTCATAGACATTCTGCAAACAAAGGTGAAAAGCAGTATCTAGAAGATAGGGTATTGGATTGGGAGTTAGGAGACTTGAGTTCTATCCCTGGATCTATCACTAATCTACTGTGTGACCTTGGACAAGTCTCTTCTCCTTCCTGGCTTCTGTTTCTCCTCCCACCCTGTGACTCCTCTATTTATATTATAAACTTCTTGGGGCAGGACCATTTCTGGTCTCCCACTATGTGTTTGCACAGTGCACCTTAATCAATTGGGGCCTACTGGGTGCTATTGTGATACAAATAATTACAGATGGTCAGCCAGCAAGCCAGAGATGGGAAACATGCCCGTACACTGAGATGGCAGCCAGCAAGCAGTAAAATTCCATTTTCTTTCTCCCAAATCTGAAAGTTCTGTAAAGCAATGACTCTGGAAAAAGATTTGGGGTCATGGTGGATAATCAGCTTAACATGAGGTCCCCATTTAACACTGTGGCCAAAAGGCCTAATGCAGGGATCGGCAGCCTTTGGCACACGGCTTGCCAGGGTAATAATGGGCACTTCAGTCTAGCAGAGAAAGATAGAACAGGATCCAACTGGGTGGAAGTTGAAACAAGATAAATTCAGACTGGAAATAAGGTGTAACTTTTTAATAGTAAGGGTAATTAACCATTGGGACCATTTACTCCAGAATCATGAAGGATTCTCCATCACTGGCAATTTTTAAATCAAGATTGGATTTTGTTTAAAAGCTATGCTCTAGTTCAAAAGGCATTTTTCGGGGGAAGTTGTGTGGCCTGTGTTATTTAGGATTATCATAATGGTCCCTTCCGGCCTTAGCATCTGTGGCTTTTTCTGGAAATCCCTTCCCATGAAAAATGTTGTGTATTTTACTTTTTGTCATGACTGAGGATGAAAATAATTTTAAAAACTTGAAAGGGATTTCCACTTTCTGACCAGTTCTAACAATAATACAAATGAAATTTGGTGAAAAAATTTCTGAGCTGTTGTCAGTTTAGGTCTAAGATTCTTGGCACTCAGTGCTCAACAAAAGCGATTCCTGATCACCGTCACTAGCTTTAGGACTAACGTTGCCTCAATCTTCTGAAAAATATCAATACAAGTCTTCCATTCTATTGTATTTTCGAACAATGTTCCTATTTTCAGCCATATCAGTGCTATGTGTAACAACGGTCAGAATTTAGTCATCAGTGATTATGCATAGTACACCATGCTGAACTAATTGTAGATTATATTTTCTGATGCATTTATTCTTCAATACTGAAGAATGTTTGGACATCTTGATATTACTTTAAGAACAATAGATGCTGAAGGCCTTCCAGGTACCAGCATCTGGGTGTGCTACTTTATCGTACAAAAAGTGCCTCAAGGAACTAAGCCTCAAGAAGCTCAGCATCTGTCTCAGGTTGTTGCGAGGAATGGTGCTCTCCTTGTGAGCTTGCCCTTGAAGATTACTTAAATGGATTTCAACATCTTCAATGTTTTCCTGGAGTTTTTGCAATGTGCCTATATGTGAAAATATGCCTACTATATCAAGTCTTGTCTATACTACAAAATTTAACCATGTCTGAACATGGCCAGCAACAGTTGTTAATGTAACATGGTTTAGTAGTATCCTAAATATTTACGAGGACACAAACATATTCAGTACCACTTCACCCAGCCATGGCTGTTTAACTGAAATACTGCTGAACATATTTTGTCCCTTTCTTCACTTATAGCCACACAATCCTAGATCAGCTAACACAACTGCTGGCCTTTGGTTCAGACACTTAAATTTCAGTGTAGGGAAGTCTTCAGAGCAGTAATGTACTTTGATTTCTCTTTATCTCCAAAGTAGAATGCTGTATGATACGTTCATACCAGGCAAGAATCCCACATCAAAATCTGCTGCTAAAGTTCTGTTGCACTAAAGAACATACTCACAGAACATTTTATTTTCAGAGCATAACTGAACTTATCCAATTTTGTTCCATTTTGGGCTGATGGCTCATAGAATCAAACCTGCAAAAGTCAATCTGTCATCTTCTAATAAACCCTGAAATCTAACAAATAGTCACATTCCAATTAAATATTCTTTTAGAGTTCTTACTGACACACACATTAAATAACAACAAATGGCAGCCACAGGCCTATGAGTATTATCTGGGAGCCACAAGATGGTGCTGTTACAATTAGCCTTTCAAGTTCTATTTTTTATGCCAGATCAGCAAGACTAACCAGCTACTTCTCCCAATAAGGCTATAACAGGAAGTGACTCAGGGTGAATCAGTCACTTCATCATTCCCTAACACATTGAATAAAATTCCATATTGCTGTAAAAATGCCAGGAAGACACAGTCACTTTCCTGTTGTTCTCTCTCTCTGCATTTACTCTGCCCCAGTCTGTCTCAATTCCCTGGGCCACTTCCCCACAGCTCCAGAACCTTCCGCTTCCGCCTCTGGCTCCTTCACCTTCTTCCCAGGGCCTCGGGCCTGCAAGTCCTAGCAACCCTGTTCACGGTGCTAGTCTCTGCAGCCCTCTAGGAAGCTGGTCCCCTCCCTTGGGCTTCCTGCAGCAGTTTGACTTGCTCTGGCCTGCAGCTTCCTTTTATATGGGCCAGCTGCCGCCCTAATTGGCTGGTTCCTTGCAGCCTTCCAGGCTGAGTTTTAACCCTATCAGGGCCAGTGCGGGGCAGATGCCCCGTCACAGTCAGGCAAATGTACAGTGATGGAATTTGTTTGTGTGAAAAAGGTGATTATCCATGATAGAATAGCTTAAGGCAAATAAGCATGTAGGAACCCTGACAACAGTTGTATGCAGAAGAACATTTCAGCCACTGCTGTGTAGCCCATTGCCCATGATACTTTGTGATAACTTTAACAACTGAAATGTCCTGCAGTTGTAATAGTTCAAATCAGAAGGAAAGAATAGTTGGAATTCTGCCCGTTTGTGTGAATAATTCTATGAGTAATGTAAAGCCTTTATAGGCTTCGTAATGCAGGTCATGAGATACTTTGTATGTGAGTCCTGCTGACTAGAAATGGCACCTTTTGCAGCCCATTGCGTAAGAAATGATATAGTTAGTTTTTGCCACATTATGCCTATTATTTGCCTACTGGTGGAAAAATATGGTATATGCAACAGTACCTTGCATTGACTGATGACGATGATGATGCAGTGCACTGGATGCATGTTGCATGTTGGCTGCAATGAAAGAGAAGCCTGGAATAAACTGTGTTGAGGGATAGCAGGCATATGTCCACATTAGTCATGGATGAGCCAGTCTGGCTAAAGTAAGGACTGAGTCAAACCTTTGTCTAGAACTAAAATCAAACCTTTTTTAAGGCTCAGAAATATTTGGTCAATGAAATTAAATAATAAGTAAAGTTGCATTTTGACCTTCCCCTCTCCTTCCTGGTTCAAGTCAGGACTGGAAGCAGAAATGCCAAAATACCATGAGTGACTATTCTTGCAGTATTGTATGGCCCCGCTGGAAGCAAGAAGAACCAGAGGTCTTCAGATAAAGAATGTCCTTGTGCAAATTTCGTCTCATGTTAGCAGAGAAAAGATTCTGAATTGTTCACATATCATCTGGGTGAGCACAGAGACTTCTGGGTGGTAATTTAAACTGAGCCCAGGGACACTGAACCCAGGTGCTAGATGTCTGAAAGTGCCACTGGCAACTCATCCTAGCTCTTGGACCAGTGCTGCCTCTTCCTGGCAGCTAAGCCTCCCTGCACCTTCGGAGATATTATTATATCAACTTGAGACCCCAATCAGGGATCATACATGCTCTGGAATTAGCATATTGAACGAGCTAGGCACTATACTAGACATATATTAGAGTTAGTGCGGAAAGCTAATTTTAGCCTTAACTATGGACAAAGACTTGTCATTCCATAATTACTCATTGTTATTAGCTGAGCTCTGGTGGGCTCCGCACTGTACTAACATCTTTTCCTACTGGCTCCCCTCCCTGTTTCACTTGTTCACCTGGAAAGCTAGTGGGCTAATATGCACCCGAGAAAGGTTTGCTCTCTGCTAGCACTAGAGAAGGTGATGTCAGAATTACGAGGTTGTTGGGTGGCCTAGTCACAGGCAGGGAGAGAGCTGGGATAGCTGTCCAGATGTCTGACATAAGGTTTCATAAAACCTAGGACCAGCCTTGATCTTTCTTTTATGCCTAAATGTTTATATGTGTTACCAAGCCATAATGTAAAACTATATAAACATTTTCACATGTCGAACTACAGATTAAATATGGTGCTTATGATGATAATTAAAACCACAAAACACAACATATTGTGAAAAATGCCACATGCACATTTAATTATGATTCAAATTTTCAGGCATGCCATTAGGGAAAGGACTTACTGAGTGCCTCCTGAGAGTTGTTCAGTAAGTCAAAGGAGATGCTCAGCAGCCTGCAGGATCAAGCCCCTTTATTTGTATAGCCTAGAGTAGAGTTTTCTTTATTTTTGAGCCTACCAGTTAGATCGGGAATTGTTAACATTAATTTTTAAGCGGAGGACACTGAAAAGTAGGATTTTTCTGCTGTTGTTATTTGATAAACTCATATTCCCAGTTAAGGAACAGTTAGCCTACTACACAGAAAGTAGCTTTACTGAGCCAAACGTTAGTGAGCTATCTGTGTTAATAAAGTAGACCGGTTTAGAATAATTTTGACGAGGTATACTTTCTACATTGGTATGGCCTGTGGCTCATTCTATGTTCATTGCCTTGGCATGCATACCTCAGAAAGACATGAGGGCCAAGATTTTCAAATGGGACTCATGGGTTTTTTGGGTATCTCAAATTTTGGGTGCCCCGGTTATGGCACATCATAGAGGGGTCTGATTTTCATGAAATACTGAGACCTCTGAAAACCAGGCCCCTCTACAGTATCTCAAGTTGGGCATGCAACGCTGAGGCACACTTGAAATCTAAAGCTTCTAGTACTACAGATTTTTGAAATAATATAGAATGAAAGGTGCTTGAGATGACCTTATAGGTTACAGAGTTCATCAATGCAGCATTGTGTTGTAGTGCTTTGTCCATTTTTAAACGGTATAATGACTGATATACCCTCCTCTCTTATTGTTCTAAGACCTCACATTATTTATTTTACTACTAAATACGTACAGAGTCAAGCACTCTGAACCTTTACTCCTAGGAACAGTGCTTGACTTCAATGGGACTGGGTACTCAGAGTCATAAGCCCTATGCCTTTGCATGATTGGGCATGTTTTGCATAGATCTGACCAAAAGCTTTGGATTTTAACTCATAATTTCTGCAGAAAAGTGACCAGTTTTCATGATTTTTTGCAAACTATACTAAATAAAACTCCAATAGAACATTTGTCCTTATTGTTACAAATCCACCGGTATTCTAATGGGTTTTTTTTTTTTTTTTTAAATCTTATTATGTTTTCTTAGCACTATTTTTTGGACAAAGCAATAAGAATATCAGTGTTTACCAGTGCAATAGAAAAGCAGACACAGTGATGCCAGCTCTCATGGTTTTATTGTGAGCCTCATTATATTTGGTGATTTTCTTAAAGTCCTAGCTCTGGGAAGAAAGTGATTATGTGAAAAAAAATCTGTTTTCAGTTTTCAGTTTTTTAAAAATTAAGTTTCTAGCTTATTGCTGAGAAAAGCTTGATCTGAGTGAACATGATCTGAGTGAACCCTAAAGGCGCAGAAAAAGAAGGCAAATAAAAAGAATCCAACACTGGCTTAAAATTATTACTTTTATAAAAAATAATCTCATGAATTTTTGATGCTTGACTCATGGGAAGTGAGGCAAACAGTAGTATCCTCCCCAACATAGGCGCTGACTCTGTGGGTGCTCCGGTTCGCAAGCACTCACTGAAAAAAAACATAGGGGGTTCTCAGCACTTGAAAGATCAGATTAATGTTTTTGGGCCCCAGTGCCCAGACCGTGGCCCCGCCCCCTGCTCCACCCATGCTTCTCCCAAGGCCTCACCTCCACCCATCCTCTTCCTCCTGAGGCACTGCCTGCCACTCGCATGGGGGAGAGGGTCAGACAGGAGAACCCACTGGCAAAAACAAAAGTAAGTGCCTGTACTCCCCAAAGTAAAAGGAACATACAGTGGTGCTGTTGGAGAGGAAGATCTACAATTCAGAATTACCCCTATAGTGTTAATATGTAAAGGTGAGACCAGCTGCTGATGCAACTAGATAAAACATGACCCACCTTGCACAGACATGGGCTAAATGTTGAGGGGAATGTTTATGTTCACCCTCCTCCAACTTTATTAATGTATTTACATTATAACATGTTTCCATGAAGAATTTCACTTTCTCATAAAATTCTGGGCCTAATTCTCCATTGCAATATTCCAGATTTTTACATGTGTTGCATCATTGGGCCAGATATCAGCTGGTGTAAATTAATATAGCTCCACTGAAATCAATAGAGCTATGTCAACTTACACCAGCTCAAGATGTGGCCCTTAGCATTTAAGTACTCATGCAAAAAAGGCAGTGGACCAGGCAGTAGAAAATCAGGCTTGCATGTTTGTTTACACCTCTGCATAATGGTCACAAGACTCTACCAAATCAGAGTGGTGTTTCATACTTTCCATGCACAAGTATAAGTGACTACCGGAGGGGCACGATAGTGGAGAATTGGGTTCAGTAGTCACAAAATAAAAAGCACATTTCTCACCCATGAAAACCTCATCGCCCCACAGAAAAAAATGGCAGAGTAGATAGACCTTACAACATATCCCGAAAGTCAACACACTTGATTTCTTTTGAACCAAATAGGGGTGTGAGTTCCAGAACTACCCCGCCCTCAGCCGCAGTCAAACAGGCAGCATACTGTCAGCTCAAGCATCCCAAGTGATCTTAATTGCCAAAGTAAATAATGATTAGAGATCCAAAGGACCCAAGCAATGAAAGGCTTGATGTATCAAAACCAGAGTTGGGTAGTATTTCACAGGGTTCTGAAGTCTTAGGTTTTTTTCACTTGGGTTTGCAGAACAGCGTTCTTCAGGTTTGGTTGTGTTGAATTATTTCACACAATTGTCTTAACAGACATTTTCCCTAAAATATTTATAAAAAATGTTAACAAAACTCTTACTGGATTGTTGTCTTAACCAAAAAGCTTCCTTTGATGACCATTTAAGTAACATTTTTAATTTAACCCCTCACCCCAAATTTCACAGAAAACAATGTGTTTTTTAAGTATCAGAAGGGTAGCCGTGTTAGTCTGGACATGTGTCTGACGAAGTGGGTATTCACCCATGAAAGCTTATGCTCCAATATGTCTGTTAGTCTATAAAGTGCCACAGGACTCTTTGTCAATGTTTTTTTAGAGTCATCTTTTTTGCAGAATGTTACTTTTTTTTAAAAAGCCATTCTGGGCATAAAAACTTTGTTCAAAGATCTTGAGCAGCTGTAATAAAAAACAGCCCCTTGAATTGTGCCTCAAATAACTGGAAACTATAGTAGTCTGTGGAGCTCCTTAAAACCCAGGTTGAATTTTCTGTTGGTTTATTTGGGAAGCTGGCTTGGGGAGGAGTTATGCTGTTAGTCTGTTCCAAGATGTTTTAATGAAGGGTGTCGTAAAAATCAGACTGGTCCATTCCACTTGAATCTTATGCTCTCTCTGCAGTCATATGCACCATACCATTCTTTTATTTTTGCTTAGGCTTAATGTAACCAAGTATAGAACAGCAGCATATGCACAACAAAGCTGCTAAAAGAGGAAATATCGAGCTTACACACTTCTTTGCAGCACCGTTGCTTATCAATGAAGCGTATATACAGCCTAATTAACATAACTGGAACGACTATAATTATGCTATCATTTTGTTTACTTTAGTACATTCTGTTGCGGTGTGTGGATAGCAATATTTGTTACTGAAATATTCCCCCTTGCTACATTCAGGCTGTTTAATTATCCTGTTAGTTTTATCTTATGTATAGTGTGATCTAGCTGCTGAAAGGTGAGCAAACGGTTAAAGTCCACAAAACCTTGACTCTGCATGCCATTTTCTACTAGGGATCTGGGGCATAAACCTACAAAGCCTTGTTCCAATGAGTACTCCGTACTCCAAGGCATAGTCGTGCTCCAGTCAATGTTACCAATTGCTTCAATGAGGCTTTACTGGATTAAGCCCTGAATAAAACTATTCAAGAACATGCCCAGCAGAAAGCACTTTGTGCAGGTAAGTTTGTGAAAAGATGATGGGGAAAACAAGTGTCTCTAGTTCAGAATTTCATCTAATAAAATACAAGGAAGCAAATTGATTTCATTTGACTTTCTCTAGTGTTTCCCACTGAGCTACTGGATCAAAATCACATCAGTTTTTAGTAAATGCACAATCTTCTTCCCTTGGATTTCATCCAGATAGGATTCCTTACACAAGTGGATCACAGGGCTGTTGGGTTTTGTTTTTGGGGGGCGAGGGGGGGGGAGGAGAGTGGGCAAATCAGCTGCTTCAAGACACCATCCATTGGACTTACAGAAGCACTCTCAGCATGCTCCCATCTCATGCAATTGGCTTACCCCAGACGCCGATGAGGGAAGGGAAAGAGGGCCTTGGGCACGCCCTTTCCTTGACCCATTGGCACATCTGGAGGTGCAAAGAGGGAGTGGTCAGTATGCTAGTCCAAGCCAGAGATTGCTGTTGTCTGACTCCTTGAACTCATCCATCTCTGCACACTACAAAACATCTGGCCCTTTGACAACAATCAAGTTTCACTATTGTTAACAGTGCAGAATCAACCTTATTCATGAGCAAGCTGGATTCTCTTACATCTTGAATGTCACCAGTACAAATGCCTGTTACTCTCTGTGACAAACTGGGAAATGTCTACATGAATTTTTTATGAAAATGGTTCATGATTCTGTTAGTTTATGGTTGCTTATTATAGAACTAGATCAAAAGGGATTGTTAAAGAAGCCGAGTAGGAAAAGTGAAGCAATAGGCCAGAGAAGGAGCACCCCTCACAAACACAGAAGCCAGGTATACAGGCATGTTGGGAAGACAGAGACCATTATAGAATTGGCTGGGGGCCTAGGGAAAGATGGCAGGCTGGAACTGACTGATACACATAGAGTCAGAAGGAGGTTTGCTGCACGCATGCAGTCTGCGTTCCAGGTCAGGGGTAAGAGTTGTGTGGTTAGACTTTGCTGTACCTTGTTAACCCAATGTCCCTAAATATTGTATTCTTATTGTCTGTTAAATAATGTCTGTTTTGGAAAGGCTGGCCTGTGTCACTGCAAACATCTGCTGGTTGCATAGTTCCCAAGAAGGGAAGTCTCCAACAGGGATCCATGCTCATCTAGATCTGCCGGAGGAACCATGGTGAGAAACAGATTCTAAATCCAGTGACCCAGTCACAGAGAGAGAACAAATATTCTTCCCAAAATATTCATTTTTACAGTTACTATAATTTGTTCTGAGTCTAACTCTAAAGCTGGCACATGCCATATATGATGTGTTCAGAATGTGCATGCTAGGGGTGTCCAAATCTTCTCAGGAAACCTCTTATGAAAAATGTGTGGGCTCTTTCTACCAGAGGAGTCATTGCAAGGCAGGCAGATGTCAATGTCAAACTCCCAGCCAATGCATATAATTTTGTTTTGGGGGAGGGATTAATAACATCTCTTCTGAAGAAGCAGAACACTGTATAAAGGTAAATAAAGCTGGAAGAAATGGGTCTCCTGCCCTCTCCTCCAAAAGAATTATCAGACTGACTCGATTGCCTCCTCTCTGCATTTTCTTAGTGCTCTCAGTCAGGCACGATACGTAAATGAATGCTGATATCTTGCAAGCTCTCCCTTAAAGGTACATCCAATACCCTTAATAAAAGCTCAATATGTGGAACTTAATCATCTACCAGATGTTTTTATTTACTAGTTCTTTTATTATTTAAAATAGCTCATGGGGTTTTCTGTTTTCACTTGGATCTTATGAAAACATTTTTAACCATGTAGGTCCAAATTCATTGCTGATGGAACACCATCAAATTTTCCATCAAAACTATTTATGACAGAAAATGGCTTTTTGTTTAAATGGAAATTTTCATGAAAACATTTGGGGTTTCTTCAAAAAATGTTGAGGTTTCATTGAAAAAACAGAACATTTTTCAGTGTACTGCGACTCAAAAACAATTTTTTTTGGTTTAAACTGGAAGCTTAGTTTTTGGTTACCAAAAACATCAACAAAATATTTAATTTTTAGGATTTCAGTTTTGTGATGAAAACCTAAAAATTTGTTAAAGGAAGAAAAATCATTTCATGACCAGCTCCAAATACATACTGATAGTATCATAACTCCCAGTGGAGTTCTAGTAGAACATGCCATAACAAATAGTCCTACACTCACCCTTGCCACATAGAACTGAGATCTGTGGTAGCTGCTCAGAAGGTAGAGACAGATACATGGTGGCAGAAATATCTTGGTAGCTTTGTTTCCTCTTTCCTATGGCCCTTTTTCAGCCCTTTGCCACAGAATTACAGCTGCTGTTTTCCCCTTCTTACTGCATAAGCAGGTATCCCGTAGGACTTCATCCTACCATTGAAATCAATGAGAGTTTTGTCTGAATAAGGATTGTAGGATTGGGCACCTGGTATGCAAGCTTCTTCATGCTGTTCTGAAAATGCACTTTAAATCTGACCTTTGCTATTCCAGTCCTGGCCTTCTCTTGAGCACACTGTCAGTCGTGGTGAATTTCAGCAAGTGTGTGATGGTTTAGTTACTGTGCACAAATAGGGACTGGTATCATTTTGTGTGTGTGTGTGTGTGTGTATATATATATATATATATTTAAGATCAGAGTTTTGAGAAAAAAAATGCCCCCTATTATTTCACAGACTTGTGTACAATGCTGTCAGCTTTCACCAATACATTTCATTTGTTATGAAGTACGTGACTGGCAATGTGGTCATTTAATCTATTGGTACTTTTTCTTGGTTTGACAGTGTCTTATTAATACTATGCTAACAGTGAAATGTTAGACTTTGACTGCAGACATGAATCTGGCTTTCTGGGCCATATGGCAGC
This sequence comes from Emys orbicularis, assembly GCF_028017835.1. NCBI lineage: Eukaryota > Metazoa > Chordata > Testudines > Emydidae > Emys > Emys orbicularis. Next base: position 45,586,233 of record NC_088684.1, on the reverse strand, counting down.
CACAACTAAAGTAAAATCTAACTTCAGTTTTGCAAAACAATTTTGCAAGTAGTCTAGTTCAGTAACACCCTACTCTCTTTCCATTTCCTTATTGTACTTTAATTTCAGGAAAACATGTCTTGTCAGTGTCGATGTGTTATATTGGTTATGGTAATTGACAATCAGTGTTGTTACCGTGTTGTGAATCATTAACAAAGGCTGTCTTCATTGGTAGAGACAAACATCAATTTGTGCTATATTTCCACTTTGTTTCCAGTTCCCTTTTCCACTCTTACCCGCTGATCTCGGTCTCTGTTGTATTCAACCCACACTGCTTCTGCTTCCTTTGCCTTCTCTGCAGAAGCTATCTGTCCTTGCCTTCTTCCTAGTGAATACCATCTTCTCCAGATAGGCTCTATATCTCCCTCATCTAGTAGGTATCTGAAATATTACACTTTCCTTCTCTTGATCTCCAATAATCATACTCAGTAATGCACAGCTGCAGACTTGTTCCACATTCTTTTTATTTTTTGTTTATGCAGGTGACTACACTCTTGCCTAAAGGGTCCAGCTGTCACAGTCATGTAGAGCAATTGGTTATGTCTATGCTTGAACAAGCATAAATTTTATGGTCATTGGCATATTTTTTGTATGATGGGCAGAACACTCAACCTGCCAGGAAGCTCTGTTCTATTGGTTTCTATACATTGGAATTAAGTAGTGTTTTCTTTTGCTGGTGGATTTTCAAAAGCACCAAGTGAGATAGGAGCACAAGTCCCATTGAAAATGGCCTAATTTTCAAAGATGCTGAAGTCCCACAACTCCCCATTAATGTCAAGATGATTAAGAAATGGCATAGTGATGGGTTCCAAACCGAATCCCATGCAGTCCTCTTGAGCCACAAGAATGGTGACTGCAATGAAGGATTTTAGGAGGTGGGTGCAAAGTGGAGCAAAATGGAGGGATCCTCATGGCATCAGTTATGTTTATGAGGGCCTCAAACATTGTTTTCCAGCCCATTTGTAAAATGCCAAGTCCATCCCAGAAATACTTCACAAAAGTTGGACAGGAAGTGACACAAAATTCTGCACCTAGTTGAAACCGCAGGGGGTAGAACATATTTTCCTTAATTGGAAGTTTGCCAGGGCACTAGAACCAACATACCTACTCCTGTAGAAAGAGCCATCGAGTCTTTAGTGACCACAGGTAAGGAAGACTTAGGTTTTATGTCTCATCCAAAAAACAATCCCTCAAACAAAGCTATGCTAATTGTTCTTTGGATGGCAGCAGTCCTCACAAGATGAACGCTAGTGACCACAAGGCACCAAGTCTCTGCAGAAGCCAATTACCATTGATGGAGTTTTCCGTACTGGACTACTTTATATACCAGAAAATAGGAAACCAGATTCTTTCCCAAGATCAAAGTATCTCTGGTAAACTGAAGAAAACCACAAGAATAATGCTTTTATATTCAAAACACACATGGTTTAATTGTAGTATTTTTCTATTATCAGAAAATTTCTGATACATTTCCCACATGTGACAATTCACATGGTAGTGCATCACTTCAGGTGTGTCTTACATGTTGTATTAGACCAGGGGTCGGCGCGGGCGAGGGATGTGCTGGCCGTGGCTTCCCGCCGCCCCCATTGGCCCGGGACGGCGAACCGCGGCCAGTGGGGGCCGTGATCAGCCGAATCTGCCGCGTCCGCAGGTAAATAAACTGGCCCGGCCCGCTAGGGTGCTTACCCTGGCGAGCCGCGTGCCAAATGTTGCCGACCCCTGTATTAGACTGAGACAAATACAACATGATTTGATGCCTGCAACCTGCTTTGGATGTGATGTGAAAGATTTGAAAAAAGATGCATTTTTCAGAGGAAACAGAATATCTGTGGACTTGTTTTCCCTTTGAAAAGAGGCAACTGTTTTTGAACTGTATGCCAGCTCAATTTGGGTGTATCAAATAAATACAGTCAGTTAGTAGGGAAAGTTCTTCCTGTTTCCATTAATTCTTGGGGTTTCAAATTGTTTGTTTGAGCTCATGTTAATTTCTGCCTCCTTTTTTTACTATTCACCCACTAAAATAAAATACACTTTCTGGTGAATATAAGGAAAAAGTTTCTCAATGTTGAAATGTATTAGACTGTGGAAAGGAAGGAAAGAAGCCCCAGTTATAATTGTCTTAGACAAAACACATTAGAGAATAATCCTGCATTGTCAGGGAGGTATATTGGGTAGGTAACTCCTGTATGATAGTCTAATATTCTATTACATTTTCAGTTATGTGCACCAAAAGTGTATCCAGGAGCTGAGTAGAAAATAGTTTCTTCATCTTGTGAAATCTGAACACATTTTTCCTATCCTCCATCTGGACGAAAAGCTGAAAGCTCAAAAATTGTCACAAATAAAAAGCCACAAAAAAAGTTTCAGTTCCAGCCCTTTGAAACATTTCAATAATTTTGAAACATTTCATTTAGATTTTGACTGTTTTTTAGTTTAATTTTTTACTATAATTAGCTTAATTTTGAAACAAAAAGTTCCTTTAATTTTAAAAAGGTAGACATTTAAAAAAAAATTCAGGTCAGGAAATTCATTGAAACTTCACCTTTTCCACACAAAGTTTTGGTATTGACATATCATTTTTGGACTAAAATTTTTTGTCAAAGAAAGGCCAACCAGTGCTAGTGTGTACAGATACAGTATGGCACAAACATTCTGGCACTCACGGATAGTGCAGCAGGCCTTTGGATTCTGCCAAAGGTGATATCTGCTGTCTATAACTGCATGTCTATTTTTTGGTCAGCAAAAGAGTGGAGTGGGATAGGAGTTTACATGAATGTTTGGATCACATAAGGCCAGATTCTGCCACTCTTACTCATACTGAATTGTATTTTACTCCATGAGTAGTCCCATCAATTTCAGTGTGACTACCTGGACAAGGAACTGGACTACTCATGAGAACAGATGGCAGAATCAAGTCCATAGATTCTTTCAAAGTGGGTATCAAATTATTTTAGCTGCATATTTCACTTGGTATCGATGCTGGTAGGACTGCACCATTTTTAATTCTTCATTACTTCAGTCTTTAAATCAATTGGATATCTTTTTGAAAGAGATGCTTTGTCTCAACCAGAAATTACAACCCTGATGCAGGAATTAGTGGGTGAAATTCTATAGCCTGTGTCATGCAGGGCATACAACTAGATGATTATAACGGTCCTTTCTAGCCCTAAAATCTAAGAAACTACAATTTTGCCTTTTAGCCTAGATAACAACCCAAAACAAACGTCTTCTGCATCTACTGCAGCGGGAAAGCATAACAAGGTGAGTATTCCCAGAGTAAGTAAGCAGAGTTAGGGTGCCTTTTAATCAGTCCATCATTGCAATAACTACCATCTTCCCATCTTATCTAATAATAGTAGTGATAGAATGCAGTACCACAATTCATACACATTTCATTCCCGAGATCCCCTGACTTATCTCTTGTAGAGCTTGTGTGGAGTTACCTGAGCTGCTAGTTTAGAACACATGTAAATCCAATGAATAAAGATGAGAACTAACTTTCTTGAACAAAACAAAATCACATAATAGATCCATGTATGGAAAATACCGTTAGTAAATATATGAAACAGAAACCTGACTGCAGCTTGAAACCTGCCCAATAACATTTATTTGATACACCCAAATTGAGCCGGCATACAGCTCCATAAACCTGCCTCTTATGGTATAATAAAAAAGTCTTTGAGATAAATTTATCTCTGGTAACTCCAGTGACTTCACTCATAAACTCATAGACTCTAAGGCCAGAAGGGATCATCATGATCATCTAGTCTGATCTCCTGCACATTGCAGGCCACAGAACCTCACTCATCCACTCCTGTAATAGACCCCTAACCTCTGGCTGAGTTACTGAAGTCCTCAAATCATCGTTTAAAGACTTCAGGTTACAGAGAATTCACATTTACACTAGTTTAAACCAGCAAGTGACTTGTGCTCCATGCTGCAGAAGAAGGCGAAATCCCCCAGGGTCTCTGCCAATCTGACCTGGGAAACATTTTTTCCTGATCCCAAATATGGTGATCAGTTAGACCCTGAGCATATGGGAAAGACCCCTCTCTGGACATTAGAGATATTTGCCAGGAATGGGACACCGGATGGGGAGGGCTCTGAGTTACTACCAAGAACTTTTTCCCAGGTGTCTGGCTGGTGAGTCTGACCCACACACAGAAGGTCAGGAAATCGATCCAGTCCCTTAAAAGTGATCTTATGTTTGTGTGAACAAGTACAGTAAACTGAACGGCATGTTTCTGCTCATATTCCCAGATTTTACTCAAATTAGGTGTGGAATCAGGAAGTGAAGCTTTATGCAGAAGATTTGGTTTGTGACTGGCATGTGGCCATGAGTGACCTGAGAGTAAAATGGAAATATTTTCATCTGCTCTTCTTGGTTCCCAAAGACCCAAAAAAGCAAGCAGCTGACAATGATATTTCCCTGTTCCTAGGAACAATAAGGATTATGCGGTTGTGAGGATAGGATAAGGATATCTTTATGCACACCACTAAAATGCCCTGGCATTAAAACAGAAAACAAAAGTGAGAATGCAAGGACATACAAGCTCCTTCTATTAGCTTAGTGATTGTTGTTACCAATTGAGATTTACTGTAGAGCAAATTAGCAGGATAGTGAACCTCATTGTTGGATCTGCCACCTATTATATTACTAAGGGATAGCACTGGGAAAGTAATGGCATGGATAACCATTGGCTGCAGAGAGATGTAGTATGTCATAAGATATTTAATGTACAGCAGAACCTACAAGAAAGAACACTATGGGCACCACAGTAGAACAGGAGGTCAGACTACATTTTCACGGTAGTCCCTTCTGGCTTTATAATCTATATGAACAATAGTTAAAGCACTGTACAACCAAGCAACATAAATTTGGAAAATCATGAAGACTCTCTTAGGCCAAATTTTTCAAACCTGGGTGCTTCAAGTTGAGTGTTATATTTAGGCACTTATATAAGTATCCTGATTTTAAATGTTGCTTAACATAGCCAAACACAACTACAACTGGTTTCATTGGAAGTTGTGGACAGTTGGCATAATAAAAAATCAGTTCATTTATTTAAATTCTTGAATAAAGATTTAGTTGCCTACGTTCAGGTACCTGCATTTGAAAATTTTACTACAACAGCCAGTGATGAGCCTCAAAGGGGGTCAAAGATATAGACTCATCTGAACCTCTTGGTCTGCAAAACTGGACTGCAAAAATATAAGGTTTTGTTGTTTTGTTTTTTTGGCAATATTTCACCTTCTTCCTACTTGCTGTCAGTAGAAATACCATAAGAACAGCCTTCATACCAGCATTTTGGTGCTTGTACTTATGCTTTGGGAACGAGGGAGTGCAGATGAGAGAGAAAGGAAAGACTATTTAACCAAGCCTTTTCAAACTTCAGAAAAGGTTTGGTTTGGGTTCAGCCCAAAGGCTGGGAGAAGGCAGGGCTGGTTCTTCTTTGAAACTACTAACCAGCTAAACCCTCAAGATACCAAATGATTTTATGATTCTTTGTGAACCTTAAATAACTTTTAATTTATCATCTGTGCAAATTCTACTCCAAGAAAATAATTGAAAGTTGTCACTTTGTCAGAGAGAATCTCTGCAGTGTGCAAAAGCCTTGGATAAAATACCTACCTAAATGCATCATGGAAAACAAACAAATCCTGGTGATGATAAAAGGCTAATTCAATAATCTAATCTGATCAAAAGATCGGTCTTGTAAAATCAACTACGTTTGTCTTCAAACACAAAGACATAGAAAAGGTTCTCAGAAGAAACACATTCTCCACAGGAATTGAACCACAAATTGATTTATGAATATACTTCCCTAAGAGAAATATAACTTAATTCCTAAACTACTCCCACTAAGAACCTATGGGCATTTTGTCCCCTTTGTACTAGTTTAGCAAATCACTGAATGCATGTAAACAACATTTTGTATACAGCACGTGATTTATACACTGTTTCTCCTTAATGTTTACAAGGAGAACAACAGCAACCCATAAAGCCGTCAGCTCTGGTGTTTTCCTTCAAAATAAATCCAGCTCAGATGCTCAGTGCAGATTGGGATTTCAATGCAACAACTGACAATTTATAAATCACCCGCTTTATTTCACAGTGAAAGTGCACATCTGTAATCCATATTTATTTCACATTAATAATTGTGAGGGTGCTGCTGCTTTAATTGTTTTGTGTCATATATATTTAATCTTACTAAATAACCCTACACACTATTCTAAAGGGACCATTTGTTTTACAACTGGGAAATATGCAGAGATTAATTGTTTTAAATGTTTTCAAATACAATACTGAAACGCACAGAAGTCCAGCACTTCCAAGAGTTTACTAACAAAAGCCACATTTTCATTCATTTATGTTTAAGAGAATTACTTCACACCCCTTCTAAAGATCAACTTCAAACATGAAAAATGAGCAAAACAAAGAAAACATTTTCATCAGTAAAAAATGACTAAAAATGTTGACTCACTTCAGAAATGCTTTCTGTAGTTGCAGAACTTTATTTTCCCATGTGTATACAGAATATTTACAATCGTTGTAACTATTTTTTCAGAGATTTTAGAAAGCTGGTGAGTATATGCCAGAGAGAAGGTGATTTAAAGCAAAAAGGGCTAAATTATGCCTTTTCAACCAGCCCTGATGAAAGGCCCCATTTAGGGAAGCCTTATACCGCTCCTTTGCTCAGACCCTCAGCCTAACTATTTTCCCTCTCTCCCTCTGTGTCTACAAAATACTTAGTCTGAGGGCAAGTCAAAAGATATTCAGGACAGAGACCATCTTTATGTTCTGTGCTTGTACAGCACCTCACACGGTGGGATCCTGGTCTAGGGCTCATAGGTGCCATGGTAATACAAATAACAAATAAAATCTGCACCACTCTCACTTGCCATTCTGATACCACTTCCTGGGACTACAACTGTGCAGGCTGCCCTTGCTCTCTGTCCCAATGGTCCATCTGAACTGGGTCAGAATCAAGATCATCTTGCCCTTCTTCAAGACCCATATTTATGGAACTTACTTTCTTAGGATGTACCCTACAGCTCAGTACAAAGCCTTGCTATTCAAGTGACTACTACTTTTCCTATTTTAGCTTCCCTTTTCTCCCTACATCTTCCTTTTGAAACACATCTCCTCCCCCCGCCCCTTTTTTTGGGGCCTGCTTCAGTATTTGTAGCTGGTGTATTTGAACCCTAAGTCCAGTTTGGTTTAATTTTTGTTTGTCATGTCCAACATCCAGATTCTATTTTGAGATGGCAGCTTCGTAAATTAAGGGTCCAACTGCTAACCTCATCTACATGAGGCGTCCCATTTAGGTCAATGAGATTATTCAACTAAGTAAGAGTTTAAGAATTAGCTCCAGAATCCTAAAAGAGCTGGAGAGTCATAGGGAATTTTGTGTGTGTGTGTGCACACACGTAGACCCTAGTCATGGCTAAAGACATCTAAGTCTAAATGTTGCTTTCCTCCACAATGTAAAGATTGCATATCTTACATCTTCTTTATAACAACGGGTTTCCAGTGCTTGTGCCTAATATCCCTTCTAAATCAAAATGCTGAAGATGTAATCAGTTGGCTACATGTTTCACTAAGCATTCAAAATCATTATCCTGAAATCCATTGGGGAAGTAGGCGAGATGCTCTCAGTTCAGCTCTCAGTAGATTGTAGGTCAGTAGCACAAAGACATACTATATAATTGGACTCAAGTGGTAGTCTCAGCTTGTGAGAGGCCAAGGACAAATTAGTTAGACTCCCCTCATACCTTTAAGGGAAACGTTTCAGCATGGGCACAGTTCAGCTTGCTGCTGCTGCCTGACCTGTGGATAAATAGAAAGCTTAAAGGTTCCAGAAATTGAGCAGTGAACAATTTGGGTGTCTGAACATGACAGGAAACGTCAGAGCATTTCTATGAGTATTTTGGTTGCAGGGTGAATTTGAATTCTTAAAATTATATCCAAGATTAGGCAACTAGTTTTTTTAATTTTAGATTATAAAGGAAAATAAAACCCAACCTGAAACTCCATACAAACATTAATTCACCATAAATACCCAATATTTTATATTATATTTTAAAGGTAGCTGATTTGCACTTGTTCCATGAATCAGACAATTATCAGGTAAAAATGCACTCAAAGAGAAAAATCACTGGTCCAGTATTATAGGTGCTACTGTATGTACTGAACATGTACTTAATTCATTATGCATGCCAGGAGAAAATCAATAGCAAGCAATCCAGTACACTACAGTATTGAGTCTTGTCTAGACTAGAGCTTTAGGTCATGTTATAATACATGTGTAATCGCCAGTTAATATGTGCTAACTAACACTATTGTAAATAATAATGTAAGCCCTTCACAGTCTAGTGAAGCAGGACCAAGAACAAACATTAATGTCCCAGAATAAACATTTGTAATGTGCCTACATTATCACTTAACAGTGGTATTAAATGGCCTTCCTATTGGAAGGATGGTCTAGTAGCTAGGGAATAAGCCTAGGACTAAGAAGACATAGGGTCCAGTGCCTGCTCTGCCACAGACTTCCTTTGGGACTTTGTGCCAGCCACTTTGCCTTACCTCACCGGGGCGCGGTGAGGATAAATACATTAAAGATTACAAGGTGCTCAGGTACTATGGCAATAATGGGGACCACATAAGTACCTAAGTTAGATAGATTTAACAAGGCCAAGTCAAGAAAAGGCCTAGAAGGTTGCCTTGGTGATTCAGCATAATCAGGCTGACAGGAAGATGCAAGTAAATGAAGGCTTTGTGCTCTGTCTCCCAAAAGTTCATTTTAGGGCACTACAGGACAGCGGAAGGGATGAATGCACTTTTGAGTAACCCCCTTTTCTACTGCCAGGACAAAGGTAATGGTGGCTATCAGATCTAATTATGTGCCGTGTGTATCTACTTTTGTTTTTCTGTAGTTAAAGCAATGCAGCTTTTTGTTTTTCTTTCAGGGTTTCGATGCTGTGCTTCTTCGCTATTTGAATTTGCACCGAAAGAGATTTAGAATTGGAAATAACTTTTAAGCGGTACTTTTACTATTGTCTCAGGGGTCTGACTCACAGATTGTCTGTCACATTCCCCCAACCAACTAACATTTCTGCCTAAGCACCGCAACCAACATTATAAAGTAATGACACTATTTTTATATTTATTTTGCTGCATACTGGGTAGATGGATCCTGTTGAAAAGATACTTGCACATCATAAGACAGTGGACTGTGTTTTTATCTTGAGAAAGGAGCACCAGTTTCTGCAAGGGGAGAGTGACTGACACTGCTGGAGGGCCCTTGGTCAGACCGCTACAGGACCCCATGTGGGCCCCCTTCTCCCACAGCCTCATGAATTGGAGGGAAGGAGCATGCCCACAGATGGGGTTAAACTATCAGGGTGAAATCCTAGCCCCACTGAAGTCAGTGACAAAGCTCCCATTGACTTCAATCAGACCAGGATTTCACTCTCAGGAATATCCCATTTCCCATCAGCAAGGAGCAGCACATGCCTTCACAGCCTTTGGACTGTAGTGATATTGCCACATTCTATGACTATGGATATCGGCTGTCTGCTGTAATGCTCTCTCCACTGCCACACTCTCTATTACCAGCCTCCCTGTCTCTCCTCTTCTCCATCCTTCTCACCCTTTCTATATTCACTTCCCCCTGAAAAATCCACAGTGTGCTCTTGTTGATTACAAGGACTATTCTACTCTATGATTTAGTTATTTTATGGAGAAATACGTAATGATTTGCAAACTTACCCAGGTTAAGATCTGATGCAGATGTCTGAGATATACTGAATAATAGTAACAAAGCACCTTTAACACCAGGCTGGTGCGTGGATTCAGAAATAACCCAAAAGGAAAAGTGTTACCTCCAAATCACCACCATCAAACAGACCTATCCTTTTCAGAGCTCTCTTAGTCACCTGAACTCAGATCCTCAGGGGATTTATCTCCATTTTAAACTCCCTGAGGGATCTCACTTAGGCACCTAAATCCCCTTGAGGATCCGGTGTGTCACCTTGTTGCAAAACACACCTAGAACAAAATCTGTTTCTATTCCTTCTTGAATTTTGGCTGAGAATTTAATTAAGGATTTATAGATTTTCAGAGAGTCTCCTTGGCTAAGCTGGAAACAATCTTTAATCAGAGTTTTCTCTAGGGAGGGGAAGGGATAGGGCTGCAAGGTTATAGGGCTGAAGCAATAATGCAGGTATCCCAGCCTCGTTCAACTTAACTTCCAATACTACCAGTCGCTTAACTTATGGAAGAACAGCTTTTCTCACAAGTATCATCCAGAAAAGCTTCAGATGAGTAATGAAATGTCAGGTCCTATAATCTCACATTAATGCTTACGACTGAAGGCTTTATTACTTTGGAAATCAAAAATTAATCCCAGAAAATTTCCAAAATTCAAGTCTGTGTGTTTTTTCAGTACAACTAGTGATAGAAAAAAATCAAAGCTGTGAACCAAAGCAAAGATGTTCTGAAGGCCATATTTGTATTGTTATTGATTATTGGTGGTACTCATTGAGAACCAACTGTATGCTTGGTGCTGTACAAACACAGAAAGAACGTTCTCTCTCCCTCAGGGAGTGTAAAATTTAGATCAGACAGAATTATTACATTTCAGACATCTAATATGCCAGAAATGGGCTCAATCTTAATGTGGTGCAAATATATGAAAATAAATTTATCTTTTTTGGTGGCTTAATGGAATAAGTGATTTTTAAGGCTGGATTTGAGTGATGAGGGACAAGAATTCCAAGTGTAAAAGTGATGTGAAGGAAGGCATCAAAATGAATGGGGAAAAGTTTCACAAGTGACATCAGGAAGGAGGCTTAAGGAGAGCATAAGAGGGGGTAAGGGTAGGAAGAACAAAGATCAGAGCTATTGGGAAGGGCATTTTAATGGACCTTGACGGTAAGGACAAGAAGCTTGAATTTCATGCCAAAGGTGAGTGAAATCCAGCAAAGGGATTCAAAGGTAGGGGTGATGTGATTAAAATGGCAGGAAGGAGAAGTTCTACCAGTAGCAGCAATTAGTGTATAGTACGCTAAAGGGGGACAAGATCAAATGAGATGAAGTGAGAGTCCAGAGTCAGCAGGGTGGTAGTTGACAGTGGCTGTGTCATTTGACAATGGTAAAAAAAAAAAAATCAGTGTTGCTTCCTTCTAACACTAAATAGGGAACTTTAGTAGAATAAAGGACACGGTATTTAACCCCTAAAGCCACTTTGCCTTTCTCTCTGATTTGTTGCAGAACTTTCACTTAGAACCTTCCCCAGGCCCTATTGCCTGACATACTGCTTCAGACATAGAGCAATGGTACAGTCTCCTCACACAGCGCAGGCCAAATCACTGATCTTTCTAAGCAAGTGTTTTGTAAACACAACTTTGGAGCCCAGAGAAATAACACAATGGGAAGAACTTGTTCTGCCTCACCTCCTCATAACCATTCACCACAGAAGCTGGATGCAATCTGACCCTCTATTTTTAAATAATATCCATCCCTTAATGAATCTCCATTGGCATTTAAATCAAGCCATTTAATTTGTTTTCTTTACTGCTTCCCTCATCCTTTTGACTGCAGTACATCTTATTTCTGAGAGGGTTCATTTGACTTATAGGAATGGACATCTGCTCATCTCAGTCTCATGTGGTCTCCCCGGACGGGAGAAAAATGATGAACCTTGCATGCCTTTACTATCTCCAGGGAAATAACTGTGGCCACAGATATAGAGCGGAAAGAAATGAGTGATCTGTGTTTTTCCACCATCCTTTATTTGCACTCTTCATGGTTTCTTTTCTCTTCAATATTGTTCATGTGCTTTGTTCAGCTGGTAATCCAGTAGAAATTGAAGCCTTTGCCCTCATGACTGTGAAGTTTTTACCATGCAATGGATGTGGTATAAGAACCTAGATAGAGAACTAGATCCTAGCCAAATATTTGTCAAATGCAAGGAATTTTAGAAGTACTAAAAAATGCTGTGCCAGATTTTACTCTACTTTGCCCTTGTGTAAATCTGGAATAATTCCATTGGCTTCAGATGTACTCATTTACACCAGTGTAAATGAGAGGAGACTTGGCTCCTTTAGATAGCATTGTTCAATATGTAAAATGCTCCAGCAAAATTATAATGAAAGAGGATAGTGTACAGTGCTTGAAAGATCTTGTGCAGGTCACAAGAAGAGAGCTGTGCAAAGTGTGCACAATGAAATCTGAAACAAAGAGAAACCGGTGTCTAAATACCACAGCACCTGCTATAACAGAAATTTGGGTGTAGATAAATAACATTTGCCTGGTTTCAGGTTTCTTTACAAACTCAAAAGCCAGATGAGGTTTGTCAAAAGGTTTTCTAGAGGCAGCTGGCTTTTGCCACCTTAGAGCCTGGGTTTAAAGACTGAAGTGGGCATGGAGAGATTTAGGATTTTACATTAACAATCATGCAAATTTCATGGCTTGCCTCTTACTAAATTCACAGTTTTGAATGATTTCTACTGACGTCCCTTTGTTGGATCATTCAGAAGCAAGACAGGGTTAAGGAATTAACATTGTAGGCCCCTGCCCCGTAGTGTCCCAGCTACTGGAGTCATGTGAGTGTCACAATCTCAGCTATCAGTTTAAAATAATGTTTAGTGCTTACAGTCACAAAGAAAAGTTTGAAAAAGTGACCTGAGTGTAACCAATGTAGAGACATCTGCCTGAGTCTTCAGACAGCCTGGAAAATAGCTCTGAGAGGTGTGAACTGTCCCATTCATCTCAACTGGAGAATCCATGTGCTCTGGGGGAGCCTGTCAACACCATCTCAGAAGAGGACTCTCTGTGGCAGAAGAGGAGTAGCTGGCCTGGCCCATCTACCCAAGCAGATACTCCAGCAGCTGGGGTATGTACTGGTCCTCTCCATTATTATTATCACTGCTGCCTCTCCAGGGAACAGAGTAGCCCCTTGCTACCACTTCTGGAAGATTCAAGTGGCCCCATGCCACCCCATTGCAAATGGCCCAGGGGCTATGAGGTTGAAATCACAGTAGGGTTTTATTTCATGATTTGTCTAGAGCCCTCGATTGTTTTAGCTTGGCCTGGGTCAAAGATGAAACTGAAAGCAGAGCTTGATGGGGAATCTTGTGTGACACTTTCTTTTCTCTAGACAATGTTTTAAATAGCTCCTCTTTTTTAAAATGAGAACCAAAGGCACTCAGAAATTTGCACAAAAAGCAGAAGGGAGCACCCAAATGTATTGCAATGCCATGAGTTAAATACCATGTCCCATCATGAGCTAATGTGACAGACTACAGTAAAAATATGCATTATGGTGAGTTACTGCATCTGCAAGTCATTATTTCCAATAGTAATAACTTGCAGTACCATGAGCCATTGATGTATCTCAGGGGAAATTGCAGGATATCTCCCTTAATTAACTTGAGTCACCAGTGTATAAAAGTAAACAATCAGTACCGCCTTGATCTTCCCTGGCTTGAGTGGGTAGAAGGTGTGTTCTTCCAGGCCTCACTGCCTGAGAAATATTGATTTACAGGTCTTTAGCCCTGATTATCAATACTGGAGAACCCCACTATAAAATTTGGTTCATATTATTATTTAAAAGATAATCTCCCCCAGGCAGCATATCCTGGTTATACAGACTGCTGTATGTAGGCACACATTTTCCCTTTCCCTGTCTGAGCATAATGCCAGCAGACAGAAAAAGGACTGAGTTGGGCTTGATTAATGTTAGCACATGGTCACAAGGGTGACATGTGTTAATGGTGCAGTTATCACAAGTTAATGACACCCACTATTCCCTCAAGCCCAATGTCCTTCCCTTTCTGCCAAAGCCAAATAACACCACTGGGAAAAATTCATACCAAAGCTGACAGGAAATCCCAACTGCTTCATTTTAGGGAGTCAGCAAGAACTGCTGAGGCAAAAGGAGGCGACGGTCAGAATAAGGATCCTGACTAAGATCTGATTCCCAGCGTGGTCTTTTACTTGTTTTGAGTGGGTAAAGCATTCATGAAGGGAGACAGGAAAAAGAAGAGAGATGCGAGAAAACAGTGGGAGTGTGTCCTGAGCACTAAAAGTAATTCATCACATAAATCACATTTGATTTTTTTCTGTTCTCTGATTAGACAAGTAGTATTCTTATAGAACTGAAGTCAATGGGAGTCTTTCTGTTCACTTTGGTTGATTTTGACTCAGGCCCGTAATCAAGAGGAAGACTTGAAGAATCCCCTGTGATTCTGAATTTCTCAGGGAAAAGTAGAAGATAAGCAGAGTTAGGGACTTAGAGATTTAGAAAATGTTACTCTTTCCTTTCTTGGCCTGGCTTTCCAGGTCTTATCATAGAATCATAGAATCATAGAATATCAGGGTTGGAAGGGACCTCAGGAGGTCATCTAGTCCAACCCCCTGCTCAAAGCAGGACCAATTCCCAACTAAATCATCCCAGCCAGGGCTTTGTCAAGCCGGGCCTTAAAAACCTCCAAGGAAGGAGACTCCACCACCTCCCTAGGTAACGCATTCCAGTGCTTCACCACCCTCCTAGTGAAATAGTGTTTCCTAATATCCAACCTAGACCTCCCCCACTGCAACTTGAGACCATTGCTCCTTGTTCTGTCATCTGCCACCTAATATCCAACCTAGACCTCCCCCACTGCAACTTGAGACCATTGCTCCTTGTTCTGTCATCTGTCTTGTATGAGGCATCATTCATAGAAATCCTAGGCTACTGTTAGGTTTACTGGGTGTATACAGCTTTTCAGTTTGATTTTCTTTTGTCACACTTACACAAGTGACAAGGTGCATTTTCGATCCTAGTTGTGAAGTGTGCACTCACACCTTTGTCTGGCTTGTTTAATTGCTTCTATGCCAGAGCTCTGGCAAGGGGCTTTGGAAAAGTTACCCCTGCCTGTGTTACATAGTGTCCCATCCTAAATAACACATACTAAGTGCATTGCATTTACTGGCCTTTAGCTCTCTGTCATTCCCACAGTCAGTGAACAAAGTAACTGAGTGTATGTGCATGGTCCTAGTTGAATGGGGTGTGATCAGATTCTTGTCTAGCTCCATTAATTGCCAGGGTTTGTGTCAGGCAACATACCATCCCATTTATCTCTTAGGATTACTATTTCATTTTTCAGTTGTCACCTTCTTCTAGTTACAAGTCGTATCTTTACTGATGATCTAAACTGGGTAGCAAGCACTTCTCAAAGGGCTGGTCTTCACTGGGGGTGAGGGAATCGACCTAAGATACGCAACTTCAGCTACGAGAATAGCGTAGCTGAAGTCGACGTATCTTAGTTTGACCTACCTCGCGTCCCCACGGCGTGGGGTCGATTGCCGCGGCTCCCCCGTCGACTTTGCTTCTGCCTCTCGCCGAGCTGGAGTTTAGCAGTCAACGGGAGAGCGATCAGGGATTGATTTATCGTGTCTACACTACACGATTCCCTTCTTTTAGGGAATCAATAGCCTTTCACTAGGGAGATCTTCAAATTCTCTCTGGTTTTCGCTGTCATGAAGGAGGGCGCTGATTCCCAGTCTAAGGGTATGTCTACACTACGAGGGTAGTTCGATTTCACTTAAATCGAATATGTGGAATCGATATTGCAAAGTCGAACGTGTGTGTCCACACTAAGGACAGTAATTCGACTTTGTGAGTCCACACTAACGGGGAAAGCGTTGACATTGGAAGCGGTGCACTGTGGGCAGCTATCCCACAGTTCCCGCAGTCCCCGCTGCCCATTGGAATTCTGGGTCGAGCCGCCAATGCCTTCTGGGTAAAAAAAATGTGTCTAGGGTGCTTTTGGGTAATTGTCGTCATCCATCCGTCACTACCGCCCTCCCTCCCTCCCTGAAAGCGCCGGCGGGAAATCAGTTCGCGCACTTTTCTGGTCAGTGACAGCGCGGACGCCACAGCACTGCGAGCATGGATCCCGCTGCGACCATTGCTGCAGTTGTGGCCGTTGTCAATGCCTCGCAGCTTATCATCCACCTTTCCCAGAGGCAGATGCAGATAAACCAGGCGAGGAGGCTACGGCACCGCGGTGAGGGCCTGAAGTCTGAGAGTAGCACAGGCCTGTCAGAAAGCACGGGACCCAGCGCCGAGGACATCACGGTGACAATGGGTCATGTGGATGTTGTGGAACGGCGATTCTGGGCATGGGAAACAAGCACGGACTGGTGGGACCGCATAGTGCTGCAGGTCTGGGATGAATCCCAGTGGCTGCGAAACTTTCGCATGCGGAAGGGGACTTTCCTTGAACTTTGTGAGTTGCTGTCCCCTGCCCTGAAGCGCAATGACACCTGGATGCGAGCAGCCCTGACTGTCCAGAAGCGAGTGGCCATAGCCCTCTGGAAGCTTGCAACGCCAGACAGCTACTGGTCAGTCGTGAACCACTTTGGCGTGGGCAAATCTACCGTGGGGGTTGTTGTAGCCAACGCAATCGTTAAGGTACTGCTCTCAAAGGTAGTGACCCTGGGAAACGTGGAGGTCATCATAGATGGCTTCGCCGCGATGGGATTCCCAAACTGCGGTGGGGCTATAGATGGAACTCACATCCCTATCCTGGGACCGGACCACCAGGCCAGCCAGTACATCAACCGAAAGGGCTACTTTTCAATGGTGCTGCAAGCACTGGTGGACCACAGGGGACGTTTTACCAACATCAACGTCGGATGGCCGGGCAAGGTTCATGACGCTCGCGTCTTCAGGAACTCTGGTCTGTTTAGACGGCTGCAGGAAGGTATTTACTTCCCGGACCACAAAATAAGTCTTGGGGATGTGGAGATGCCTACAGTGATCCTTGGGGACCCAGCCTACCCGCTAATGCCCTGGCTCATGAAGCCCTATACTGGCGCCCTGGACACTGAAAAAGAACTGTTCAACTACCGGCTGAGCAAGTGCAGAATGGTTGTGGAGTGTGCTTTTGGCCGTCTCAAGGGGAGATGGAGAAGCTTACTGACTCGCTGTGATCTCAGCGAAACCAATATCCCCATTGTTATAGCAGCTTGCTGTGTGCTCCACAATCTCTGTGAGAGCAAGGGGGAGACCTTTATGGCGGGGTGGGAGGTTGAGGCAAATAGCCTGGCATCTGATTACGCCCAACCAGACAGCCGGGCGATTAGAAGAGCCCAGCGGGACGCGCTGTGCATCCGGGAGGCTTTGAAAGCTAGGTTCCTCAGTGAGCAGGGTAACCAGTGACTTTTAAGAGTAGCAGCCGTGTTAGTCTGTATCCGCAAAAATAACAGGAGTACTTGTGGCACCTTAGAGACTAACAAATTTAAGTTTGTTTAAAGAGAAGCTGAACCTGCCCCCGTTTCTTTACCCGGTTAATGTTGTCTATCCTATCCAGCTACATACCCCCTTCACCCCCTTCCGAAAAAATAAAATCAGTTTTATTTTGTTAATGAACACCGTTGTCTTTATTACTGTTTTCGCGGGAATGTTTTAAACCTGGGACGCAGACTGTGGTGGGGAGCGGGTGTAGTGTACTGATGCAAATGATGCTTCTAAACTCCAGGAATGACAGGATTCGCAGTGCTGGACTGGTTGTTTCAACGGAGCCTGCCAGCCCTCATGAGCGGGACTGCATGTATGTGGGGGCTATGTGACTTTATGGCAGGGGGGAGGAGGGTTACAGATCCCCTGCTGCGTGGCTCTGTGATCCAGGAAAAGGACCGCTGCATAAGATCTGCCCTCCCCCGCCACACAGTCACAGAGCACCCCCCCCCACACAGAACATGAAAACCACCTCCCAGACTGACCAGGGTAACTAGTCACTGCACTGTGTATGTGCCCTGCTGCTGGACCTGCCCCCGCCTCTGTACCCTGCTAAAGGTGACGGTCCTGTCCAATTACCAAGCCCATTCCCCCCCTTCAGACAGACTCTCCCCCAAAACAACATGATGGAAACAGTAACGAACAGAAACGTATTTTTTATTAACAACCACACATGAAACTGGGGGGTGAAACTTGGACGGGGGCTTGGGTGAGGCGGGAAGGAAAGGACTTTTCAAATTTTGGGGAATGACAGCCTTCTGGTGCTTGAGCAGTCTGCAGGGGTGGAGTGAGAGTTTTCACGGACTCTGCCGCCCCTCCTTCTTTGGACTTTGGGCGAGGGGGGTATGGGACTTGGTGGCGGGGGAGGGCGGTTACTGATAGACTGGAGCGGGGCTCTGTCCTCCTGCCTCCGTTCCTGCAGAACATCAACAAGGCGCTGGAGCGTGTCCGTTTGCTCCCTCATAAGTCCAAGCAGCGTTTGAGTCGCCTGCTGGTCTTCCTGCCGCCACCTCTCCTCACGTTCCATGTGTGTCCGGTGCATTTGGGACAAATTCTCCCTCCACTGGTTCTGCTGTGCTGCCTGGGCTCGGGAGCAGCTCATTAGTTCTGAGAACATGTCCTCTCGCGTCTTCTTCTTCCTCCGCCTAATGTGCGGTAGCCTCTGGGAGTGTGATGCCAGGCTGGGTTGGGAGACAGTCGCAGATGTGGCTGTGGGAAAGAGAAAAAGGTAGTGAATTCCTCCGAAAGATAAATGTAGTTGTGAACAAAGAACATAGTCTTTCTCTGTGAACAAGACCATGCACTGCACCTATCACATGCGCACTCAGGACAAGGTCGAATTTTCGGACCTCGCCTTCAGTGCCTGGGGTCTTGCACTGCCGATCTGGGAAGCGGGGCAGGACACCGGAATTTCTGTAGCAGGCAGACATGGTAAGCCGTAGACTTGTGGCTGCTTAACACTTTAATAGTAGCACTGGCCTCCTTTCACATTGAAAGCAATGCCAGTCTCTGCTGCCAGCAATCCGGCAAGCATGAACTCTGCCCCTGTCCCACCCACTCGCGGCTGTCCCAGGGAAAGATCCCTGTATGCTGCCCCTCTCACGCCTCCACCGCGTGGCTGTAAACCGGCGGTTACAGTTCTGTAAAGGAACGGGCAAGCAGTCCCAATACTAACAGTCCCCTACCTAATTCAAAGCAGGTCATCATGAGCGACATCACAATAATGAGGATCTCGGACAGCGATAAAGAAAGGATGCTTCGGGAAAGCCTGCAAAGACCAGGGCCGTATGCCGCCATGCTGTGCAAGGCTATGATCCCGGAGTACTTGAGGATCTCCTGGCGCGGAAACGTCTCCTACTTCGGAGGACCCAATAAGGCCGCTCTCCCCAGGAACCTGATGAACAGGCTTTCCAATTACCTCCAGGAGAGCTTCCTCGAGATGTCCCTGGAGGATTTCAGCTCTATCCCCGGACATATAGACCGCATTTTAATATAGCTGCACTGGCAGGGACTAAAGAGTGGAGCGGCTTGGGCAGCAGAATCATGCACAACCGGACACTGTTAGATTTTTTTTAAATAGTTGGGACTGAATAGTTAAGCAAACAAATCATGAAAAACACATTGTTCTTATTGTTAATATTCCAGTTCTGTTAAAAATAAATGTTTAAATGTTTCAAACACTTACTGCTTGATCCTTCCCCTGAATCTGTGTCCGGGTTAAATGCTGGGGACGGTTGGTAGGGGATCTCTGTAAGGGTGATGAAGAGATCCTGGCTGTCGGGGAAATCAGCTTGGTAAGCGCTGTCGACTGCCTCGTCCTCCTCATCTCCTTCCTCATCTTCCCCGTCCGCTAACATGTCCGAGGAACCGGCCCTGGACAATATCCCATCCTCAGAGTCCACGGTCAGTGGTGGGGTAGTGGTGGCGGCCGCACCTAGGATGGAATGCAGTGCCTCGTAGAAACGGGATGTGTGGGGCTGGGATCCGGATCGTCCGTTTGCCTCTTTGGTCTTCTGGTAGCCTTGTCTCAGCTCCTTGATTTTCACGCGGCACTGCGTTGCATCCCGGCTGTATCCTCTCTCTGCCATGGCTTTAGGGATCTTCTCATAGATCTTTGCATTCCGTCTTTTGGAGCGCAGCTCGGAAAGCACGGACTCATCGCCCCACACAGCAATCAGATCCAAGACTTCCCGATCAGTCCATGCTGGGGCCCTCTTTCTATTCTGAGATTGCACGGCCATCTCTGCTGGAGAGCTCTGCATCGTTGCCAGTGCTGCTGAGCTCGCCACGATGTCCACACAGGAAATGAGATTCAAACTGCCCAGACAGGAAAAGGAATTCAAATTTTCCCGGGGCTTTTCCTGTGTGGCTGGTCAGAGCATCCGAGCTCGGACTGCTGTCCAGAGCGTCAACACAGTGGTGCACTGTGGGATAGCTCCCGGAGCTATTAGCGTCGATTTCCATCCACACCAAGCCTAATTCGATATGGCCATGTCGAATTTAGTGCTACTCCCCTCGTTGGGGAGGAGTACAGAAGTCGAATTTAAGAGACCTCTATGTTGAACTAAATAGCCTCGTGGTGTGGACGGGTGCAGGGTTAATTCGATGTAACGGCGCTAAATTCGACATAAACGCCTAGTGTAGACCAGGCCTTGTAGCACCCTTTGATTCTTTTGGGGAAGAAGAAAAGAGGATCCAGCCCCTGCCTGCACTTTGGTCCTGTGATGAAAAAGATTCCTCAGTTGGAAAAATAAAAGCTTCCAAGCTTCTTTGAACATCTCATGGACTCCCAGCAGGCAATGTGCACATACACTTTGTGTAGCATATTCCAATACTCTTTTCTAAGTAACCTTAAGAGGATGGCTGACCAACCCCAGACAACTAAAACAATACCAAAAAAATCAGGTAGTGGTTATAACCTCAAATCTTTCATTAACTTCCATAGTTAGAGCAAATGAACAATTGTATTAGCTGCTGGGGCAATGACCTTATCCCCCAGCCCTACTTCTCATCCCCCCCAGGAATTTTCCTGATTAAGTACCGGTAGTTATTGATTTTTTTCAACCTGCCCACAATGGGAGCCCCAAAAGTGTCAGGTAGCTATAAATACAGCCCAAAATATATTGGTTCCTGAAGAAAACAATCAACTGACTTGCTCTTGAAAACACATTCATGTGTTTAGTGAAACCCACAGATTAACTGATAGTGGTTTCCTGCATCCTTCCATGGAACTTAAATTCTGTATACACAATTCCGAGCACCACCCACCCTGATCCAAACTCTAAGGGCTTCAGGCTAGATGCTTATTCCTAGCCATGCTCCTACACTGAAACAAGTCTTCTTCCCACCTGAATTTATCCCCTTCCTCTTCCTCAGCCTGATTTACCTGCCCCCTCCTCTTCACTAGCCATGAACTCCACTCTCCAGCTTCCCCCCCGCCTTTGCTTCAGTTCCTTTTTGCATCCCCCCTCAGGCTTGCTAATCATGTGCAGCAAACATCAACAAGCTGTCAGCAGCAGCGTGTGTGAGAGCAGGTCAATGTCAGCCATGTGCATGCCCTTACCTCGCTGCACACCAATCACATCCTGTAGGCCACCTAGGTCATGACACATGATCTGTGAATGACAAGACAAGTCTCTCTCCCTGGATCACCTCTTCTGGCCAGCCAGTCATGCTCAGGTCTCATTCTCTCTTGTGCCCACCCTGTTTCCTCTCCTAATACTTCCCACCTCTTTCTAATAACCTTCCATCTCAATTCTCCCTCCTCCAGTGGAGACTGGGTGATAGACACAGGCATTTTGCATCCCATCTCTTAGATAATTGCCTGCCAGCTGTGCAGTTTAGACTCCATCCTTTCCTTCACCAGTACTAGGTAACCAGAGATTGCCAAACCTATTCATTACATGCGGGAGGCAGATGCAGGGGGATGGTATACAGCACCATCTTCTCTCTCTTTCTCTCACACACTTGGAAAATGGAGCTGGGCCATCCGATAAGTATCCCATAAGACCAGAAGTTCTGTTTCATGGTCTCCCACTTCACAACATGTGAAGGCTGCAATTCAGCAAGCAAACCTAGGGGGAGGGAATTTTTAACAGTGGGAGTATTAATCAGTGGCACAGCTTACTAAGAGTTGCAGTAGATTCTCCATCATTGGCAATTTTCAAATCAAGATTGGAAGTTTTTCTAAAAGATATGCTCTAGTTCAAGCTCAGCTGTTGCACTAGTAGCAGGAAGTTCTATGGAGCTAGGTTGTGCAGGAGGTCAGACTAGCCTTAAAATCGGTGCATGGGAAGCATTCCTTGCTGCTTACAGGCAATTTGGCTACATCTTGCTTGCCCAGCTGCCCCTTACACAGCAAGAGCGGGATTCTGGTAAGGACAGTAAATGGCACAGTACCGACCACATTCCACTTGCATAGCAGGATGGAGAGTGGCACAAAGTCCTTCTCAGGCAACGGGGCTGGTGGTGGCAGCACATAAACTAATTCTCCATCCCTCAGAATAGACTGGGAGTGGGACAAAAGGCTATGCAAGGTTCCTGCCCTTCAAACAGCAGGCTGGTGGCCAGGGATGCCAGACAGCTTAGTAGGAACTGACCATCAGCAGGCAATCAGTTTTCATTGGCCTTGTTGGACCTGGGCCCCAGTTATTCTTAAGCCATTCCTGGACTCAGAGCCACCATTCCATATGGCATATTTGAGGGGATAGGTCAGAGTGAGATGACAAAACACTACTTTCTCCTGTGCAGCCATTGTCAGAAGGAAACCCATAATGCTTAGAGTGGCAGGTAGGGATCTATCAGGTGTTCACATACTGTGATCCCCATGGTTGGTTGCTCAGAGCCACCGGCTGCAAGTAGAGAATGAACATTTCACCTCTCCTGCTGCCTCTACTGTGGGCAAGATCTTCCAGCACCCCAGAAAACACTGTATATCAGATACTCTTCTGCATCCAGTTATTTATAATTGTTCCTCACATCATTTGCCTGAACAAATTACAGCCTGCGTATTATCTGTGAATGGAGTACTATTGTTATTCATCCGTGCCCCGTTCCCTGATTGGGCATCTGCAACTTTCTGAACAAGAGAAGAATGAGTGATGAATAGTGAATAATGAATAATAACTAGCAAAGGAGTTATTACTTTGCTAGTTACTTTTTTCATACACTTGTTCCTGTATGAATATGTTATCCATATAGATATAATAGTTGATTCCATAAACATTCATATGCAGAGAAAACAGGTTGAAGAAAAACTAAGCAACAGGGGCAGGAATACAGCGGAATCAAATCATGAGTTGAAATTTGTGTACATATTCACAAGCACATTTTCTCATTATTCAATCAGTGGTACTAGAATCTCCTTGTGCTCTGATAGGGAGCTAAATGGGTAAGTAAGAGACAATGGTTTTCTTCTAATCTCTCCCACTGACCTGCTCTATGATCTTGGGCAAGTTGCACTGCCTCTCCCTGCTTCAGCTTTCTCATTTTTAGAAGAGAATGCTGATACTTACCTTCCTCTATAGGGCCGTTTAAGATCTATGGATAAAATGGGCTCTGTGAGAGCTAAGTATTTTTTTTTAACAGGCTCCTCAGTAACCTGGCAAAAACCGTGGTGTTTCTTAGGTTCTTACTGGTGTGTTGCTGGTGTTTTCAATGAGTCTGTTGCTTAAAAGATTGTTAATAAATGATATTTTTGCCACTAAAAGTAATCAATGATTTCTGTGCATTTGACTTGCCAAATCAGGAGTTTTTTTAAAAATTACTATTTTGTTCATTTAACAAAAACTTTTTTTCCTCTGCAATGTCCAAAACTTAATAATTACTGTTTTCCTCCACTGTGTCAATTTGTCCTCCTGAGCCTGTAGAGATCCTCTTTCTTTTAATCTAAACCTGTAGAGGCATCTTGGCAGCTAATGTGGGCAATTACAGCCATTCTTGCTGTAATTTATACAATTACAGGAAATTTATTTTTTCTTAGCTGTGGGCTCCAGCCGTCTAAAGTTGCTGACCAGAAAGGAAGCTGTGAACATAATTTTTTTTTAAAAGATTTTGTTTACGTTCCCAGATCCATGCTTCTTTCCACTTTCCATCTATTTAAGAAAGGTTCTGAATTAATTGCATGTGTATTTGCATCCTCTTTCTAATCAGACTGTGTGCATAATTTTTAAGTGGTGTTTTAAAAATGCAGCCCAATGCTGGGTTTTAGACATGCAAAATGTTTTAGATTTCTGACCCCCTGTGCCTAACCTGAAAAAGAAATAAATAAATCTCCCCAGCTTTCTCTGCATGTGATCTGCAGTCAAACAAGAAGCAGCAAAAGGCACAGAGAGCAGCATCGCTATGGATGGTATTGAATGGGGAAAGAAACCTTACAAGTATGCATTAACCCTCTCGCACTCGCTCTCTTACCTTTCCAGTGCTCTGTATTATAACACAGTACCAAAAGGCAGAACATCATAGATTTTCCACTTTTGTGGAGTGCCACAGTTTAAAGCTTTTCTGAAATAGTCTCTAGTTTGGATTTTATAAGTGTTGAAGGGGCATCTTCAATTCATAGGAATATGTGGTTGTGCCTGCTTTATGCCTTTGACTTGACATTGTAGAAGTCAACATACTGGAACTTTAAAATAAGGGTCTCATCCTACTCCCAGTGAACTCAATGGAAGTTTTGCTGTTGACTTCAATGGAAGCATGAAAATATCTGTTGTATGGAGTGCTAAATACACTGTCAGCACTTAACAAACAATAATAATACATCCCGACTGCTTCTTCCATTAGCACTCAAATAGCACTGAAATGGAGGACCACCCTGCTCCTTTCCTAGCAAATCTCCTTATTATAAACGCATTTCAGCTGAGTGGAATCACAAAACAAAAACCAAATAACCTTTAAAGCATGGCTAGCAAACCATAATTACTTGCATCCCTCTGGATCTCACACTTTGGACAATACCAGATCACTGTACTGTCAAGATGTGGTTCTTGGTAAAATTCTAGGTTATCAAAATACTTTATGAATCCTGCTTACAGCATTTCCCCAAATTAATGCCGGGTTACTTCCATTCGTCTATTAAAAGTTTCTTTTCTATACTCAGATTCTGTGTTTGTGAGGGGGGAAGTATCGCCTCTAAGAGGCACCCAGGAAGTTGTGTGTAATTTTCCCAGATTATTGGGTGGGGACTTGAGCCGGTTCTGTATTGTATTGTTAAGATGGACCCCTAGATATAGAACCTGGCCCTTGTTGCTGCCGACTCCACCAGGCAGAAGGGATACATAGATATGATTGAGATAACCCTGGCAGAGTGGAAAAAACAACTAGAAGAGATGACAGATATTTATTAGCTGCTTCACTTGAGAGATTGCTCTCCTTTTGTTACTCAAGTTCACAATAGGAAGGTTTTGCTGGACCTTCAGCTGATTCTGGCTATGATTCTGGCAGGAGGGGCAAAATACTTTTTATAATCTATGTGTGGCAAGGAGTTTGCAACCTTTTCTTTCAGGTGTGGACTATGTTATCCACACCTTTATCACCACTGCTTGGATTACTGCAGTGCATTCTAACCATAAGGTGCTACATTAGTTTGGTCCCTTGGGACCTAGGAGAGCCCCTTTTTCTTTGTGACACTACCCACAGCAGCTGAGATCAGTTGAAGTTTAAATGGAAGGTATCTAGATAGAGGGAATTTTCAGTGAGGAGGACTCAGCTTTGAAATTTGGTTCCCTCATTGGTCCCCCAGAAGTTGAATTTATTGACCTTCAGGTCATGCCACAAGACTTATCTGTCCTCTCGGGCTTTGGCTGTGGGAAAATCTTAGTTTTGGAGGATCCAGGAGAGTTTGGACACTGGTCTAGATGATATGGAACTAGGTAGCTTTTATTGCAAATATGTGCACGTGCCTTGTGTGCGGAGAAGATGCTATTGTTATGTGAGACTGCGGTACGTGGCTGGAGAGCTCAAAGGGTCACTCTTCACCTGGCTCTGGTTTGTGGCTGCTGGGTGCTTGCAAAGTTAAAAAAATAAAAGAATTTTTTGTTTAACAGAAGCTTTCCTTGCCTAAATTTGGAGAACTACAGAGCTTGGGATGGGTGCGTTTTAAAGAAATGGAAATAAATAAATATACAAGTTCTTCACGTGGAAAGGCCATTGAAAAATGCATTGATCCAGGCTGTGGCTTTTAAAGACACAGCCACTCAAGGGGAGATGATGGTGGACATCACACCTGTGGCAGATCGTTGGAATTATTCTGCTTATGAAGGCAAATAGCATGACTCCGAGGATAAATCTATATTGCAAAAGAAAAAACCTGCAGCAGCGAGCCTCAGAGCTGCAGTCAACTGACTTGGACTCAGAGGGCTTGTGCTACAGGGCTAAAATTAGCAATGTAGATGTTCCTGCTGGGGCTGGAGCTCAGGCTCTGAGACCTGGCATGGGGGTGGGTCTCAGAGCCCAAGCTTCAGCCTGAGTGAGAATGTCTACACTGCCATTTTAGCCCCCAGCACAAGCCCTGCGAGCCCAAGCCAGTTGACCTGGGCTCTGAGACTTGCTGCTGTAGGTCTTTTTTTCTTATAGTGTAGACGTACCCTGGCCATCCTGGGGTACCTCACACTGGAGTGCCCACTGCTATACCTTGTAAAGCCTGTCTTAATCAGAAGTCTGGGCTAGTTCAAGTACTGCACTAATTAGTATATTTTGCTGTAACCCGGGGACCCCAACTGGCAGAGGGCACAGGGATGCATTGGGTTTTACAGGGATCCCCTGGGTCAGATATATGCATAATAATTCACCAAAGGGTGGCACGTGAGGTCTCTATGAGAGCTAGTAGCCTACTGATCATCATAGTCATTGAGCAATGTATATAGGGATAATATTTAAGGAGTTACATGTCTATACTAAAATAACATTCTTAAGGTTTTGGAGTTAAGGCAAGTCACCAGGAGATGACATACCTCAGAAATGTTCCTTTTCAGGCAGGTGGCAACTGCTATCTATCTCCCTGTCTGGCTGTTTGTGTATTGTATGCCTCACTCTACACCTATTTGCATAATAAACCAGTTGCAAAATGAGAGATTGCAAAATTTACAGGAAAGGAACTCTACAATATGAAACAAATAGCAGTGGGCATCTGTTTGTGAATAAAGACAATGGATGGGACTGATATACCTTGGGAAGGGCAAAGAAACACTTTGGATCATTCAACTGGGGGTAAGCGGTCTGCGTACGTTTCTCCTGAAAGGAGGTTCACAGCTAATCTGGCTGTCAAATGCTGCAAGGATTTTGGTGAGCAAGCAACTCTTTACAAGAAATGAGAGTATCTTGTTAATTAAGTCTAGGCTCTAGAATGTGTGTTATGATTTTGTTTTGTATGTGACCATTTGTTTCCAATACTTCTACTTGCTACTACTTGACTCTCTATGCTTTTTTACATGAATTTATAGTTAATTTCACTACAAATATATCTAAGTGCTGTGTGTTAAGTGGAGCAGTGATCTGAGGTGGAACCGGTAAGCTGGGAAGTATTGTTTCTTTGGAAGTGGCAATTCTGAGTGGAGCAGAGGCTGGACACACCGGGGAAACACTCAGAGGGCTGAAGGATTGGGGTGTGTCTGTTGCTAACCTGGAAAGTAACAGCTGGGCCTAAAGGGGAGTGTTGTGCTGTCAGTGGAGGTGGGGTGCTGACCCACAGACAAGGCTTCCTCATGCTAGGCAGAGTGTACCAAGGTGGCTCACAATCCTGGGTGCCCCTCAGAAGCATCACATCTGCCATGTGGTGTTCTTCCTCTATCTGCAGTGTTAATGGTCTGCAGCCAGCTCCCTGGGCCATGATCTTGTCTGATCTCAGAAGTTAAGGAAGGTGTGGCCTGGTGGGGAAAACCTAAGGGCTGCAGGAAGTGGTGCTGGTGAATCAATAAATAGCCTTCTTCCCACTGAATCAGTACTGAGCCCATAACCCTATAATTAGGGGTATTAGCCTGCTGGTGGTATAACTTCTATATAAGGCCTAGAACTAAGGTTATGCTGACAGTGTACATTACACATCGCGTGGAACTGTTCCTGAGAATAGGATTGTGTCCTGGTCAAATTCCAGCTGTGTAATTGCAATGTATTTATCCTACTCTCCCTATTGGATAAAATATCACTTACTTTCTGTCCTGAGTTGTTGTGTAGTATTGCTCAGGTGAGCTGCTGCCTTCAACACCAGAGCTGACCTGTGGATGAAATTACCAATATCCTATGAACTATGGTCCATATAGCTTGTGAAAGTTGTCTGTATGTTGAATATAACTGCAGTGACAAACACAGGAGTCACCTCTATAGAGAAATACTATATAGTTAGGCTTTGTGGATTTTTATTTTTATTTTTTTTTTATAATTTTCACAGATCATATCAATGTTTATTTTTAAGCTCTTATTTTTATCAATTTGAACTTTCACAATTGGGAAATTATGGGTGGGGATCAGACAATGGAGGGGTTCAGATAATTATTTAATGACAGTAGATGTTGAGATTCAAAAAGTTAAAGCTTTATAGCCATTAAAACGCAAATAGTGAATATCACGTCACAGTATACAAAATAAACATCCTTGAAACAAACTGTAATATATTCACAAACAGCATTTTTCTTACTTTGCCTATTCGTAAATTGAGATTATTACTGATGGAAATATTTTTGTCATTTTGTGTGTGTGTGTGTGTTTTGAAATCAACATTTACCAATTAAAATCGAATCCTTCCAAGCCTATGTACAGTGATAACAAAATACCCTGTATAATACTCAGCTTCCTACCTGAGCTGGTTGAATTCGGGGGAAGGGTCCTTCTGAAAGAAGCATTGGCTTTTCTGATAGAAGAGGGCACTTCATCTATGACCATCATTTGACAATAGGTTAAAAGGTCTCAGCATTTGATCTGATGTCATGAAACAACTGCTTTGATGGTTTTCCTCAACTTGCTTACCAAAAACCTGGCTTGACAATTTATTTTGAACATCTGGCTACTATTATTTAGCATCTATTTATAAAGCTGTCCTCAAGAAAACTGTGGCCTCTCTCACAGAAATGTCTGTCTTCAATCAGTTTGTGTGTGTCTTGTGGCAATGGGATATTTTACAGACATTAGTTCCTAATTGCCTAGGGGTTTCTTATACAAATCAACATTCCTTTCTGGAGCTACTTTATTTATATATGGTTTCTATTAACAGAGCTGTTTCTGCATACAACATAAATGAAAACAACTCTATTAAAGAAGCTGTGAGTCACTGCTGTCATTTTATTAAATAAATTATTTCAAGATCTCAGACAAGGCATGAAAAGGCTATAACCAAGTGGCTAGGGATTCCTTAAAAATACCCACAAACCACTTTTGTTTCTGCATTTGCATTAAGCTCATTTAGAAGTTCACATTCCATTTTACCAATGCTAGTGAAATAATTATAAGCACATTCAGAGACACTGCAGTATGTAATAAGGTGGGAGAAAGAGCAAACTTGCTTCTTATGCAGGAACAATGATGTAGCAGTTCAAGGTTATGTGTACTTGTACTATATGGGTACATCATACATCAGGAGAAGAAATGTTAGTGTGATGACACACTCCTCACATCAGACATTTAACTCCAGGTGCACTTCTGTTTCTGTTCTATATTTAGATCCATGTACTACTATTACTTTAAAAAAAAAGAAGGTGCACCTTACAGATGATGGGCCAGATTCTGTTCCTCTGTGCTATTGAACTTAATGGGATTGAGGCAGAGGTTTATCTCTGTGTACCCTACCTGGATTATGTTCCTGCTTTGCTACATGCAGCAATGTCTTTTTTGCTGCTTGATCTATGTTTCCCTTCACTCAGCAGAACCTGGTTCATGGTGCTACTACTAGAGCAAGTTAGTCTTCGGGCCTGCTAATTCATCTTTCCACTCAGTTCAAGTCCATAGATTTTATATGTTCAGAGCTTTGAAGCAATAGCATTTCCAGATACCTCATAAAAGTGTTACAATCATCTGGGTAAAAGTCACCTTTCTAATTGTGATGCATGGGTTGCAGAACACTGTTATTTCCCTGCCTCCTCTTATCAGTTCAACTGCAGCACCAGTCCTGGTTCAGAGAACAGCTTGAATATGTAAGGAAGAGATAAGGGCTCTGTTAAGACTAGTAAATGGCATAGGACTAAAAATAGAATTCCGTGTGTTTAAATGGAATGATTTAGTTATTCCTCAAAGTAAACCTGCATCTGCTTGTTTGATCTCTAATGATTCTCACACATGAACAAAATAAAAGAATCGGATAAAGGCTTACATTTTTATTCATTTGCTGACCACTAAGCACAATGATAGATGAGAATGAGTTTAGTGAGTTGACTGGGTAAGAGAGGAGAACAGTAAACAGTTAACAGCCTGATACGGGGTATCTGCATTGTGCTGGGTCCCAGTTTTCTTGTGCCCTTGATCATTACATAGGTAGCAGTAGAGAGCATGAGATGAAGAGAGATTTTTAAATTAGGATTCCTAAGCAATAGGATATTTTCTCATAACAGACTAGTTAGACACATTATTATAATAGTTATCTCTGTTGAACTGTATCAGATATACTCTACCAATTGTGTTTGATCCTGTGATCATTCAGTTTAAATGAATTGTAATGCTAATAAAACAAAAATCTTGTACCAGCCAAAGTATTTAAATATTCATTAAGATAAAAACATCTGGGGTTTTGCCATTAACTTTAGTAGAGTCAGGATCTCACCCCTGATGTTTTTCAGGATATAGAGTTGAATGAATAATTTGATATTGACCTGAATGTTATATTGACCTGAATATTTTTTATGTTGTTCATCAGTTTGTTTTGATTTTATGTATCTTGAACTCTGAATTCTCTGGAGACAAACACATTGGCCTAAACTTTCAAAAGTAACTAGTATCAGAGCGGTAGCCGTGTTAGTCTGGATCTGTAAAAAGTAACTAGTGATTTTGGGTGCCTCATTTTTTGGCTGCCCAGCTTGAGAGTCTAAAAACAGAGGGCAGGCACTGTGCACATTTTAGAAAATTGCTTCTTTTAAAATGCATCAGGCTAGGCACCCAAAATCATTCGCCCCCTTTGGAAATTTTCCGCCAATGTCTGTGATCTGCAGGTGGATGTTTAGATGTCTGCTACGCAGCTCTGTGTCACCTCAGTTCCGTAAGAAACAAATCCAAAAGAGATGAATTGAAGAGGACTGTTTGTGTATTCCACTTCCAGGTGCGTAACAGCTGGTGAAGGCCGAGAGACCGAAGCTGTGAGCTATAAATTCTACTAGAACTTTGGCCACTTCCTATCATTCTGGCTTTCTCACATTAATAATCACTGAACATGAGAAAATGGGAGCTCAGGTGTGTTCTGTGGCTTTGCTTTCTATCATCTCCACATATCCAACTGGTTTGGATTCACAACGGGGCCTTGAAAAATCGCAGGCAGAAAGCTGTGATTTATACAGTGCTAGAGTAATTAGAGCAGCACTTCCAAGTTCTGCTATAGTTAAGGCTGTGTCAGTATTTCCATTAGCAGTCCTTGTGTTCAAGGGTTTACAGTTTGACTGTAAAATGTCGCTCCAGGCTGCAATTTGGCATATGAGGACTTAGTGCCAGAGGAAATCTTACATTTTATAGTAAGAGAATCTGTTTGGCTTTTTTAAAGGCATTTGAAAACTCATCCCACTACGCATTCAGAAGAGAAGGATCTAAATATATTTTGTGTTTCTAATAGTGCTGTTCAGGCTGTTTGTTCAAAGAGACATGAATCCTTTCTTGCTGCCTGGGGAACAGTCATGTTATTAGCCCATAGCAGTAACAGATAGCTACACCACCTTCTGCTAAGGCTCCCCCATCTCACCTGCATTGGGTGAAATACTAGGCAGGTATCCCCAGTTTACTCTCCCAGACCTGCAGCAGAGAGAAGGGTAGGCTGCCTATGAAGTTGGGGTGGGGGACCTATTACTTCCCCTTAACCCATGCAGTCATCAGTGTGTATGGTTCAGTAGATGAGTGTAGAAGAGACATAATAACTATATGCCCTACAAAACATGAAACCAGTATGTGAGCCTTCCTATTCAAATTCATTTAAACAATGCTTTGCATCTTGAAAGTTCATTTAGCTGATTTGCAGACTACATCATTGTAATATTTTTATATTGAAATATATTTTGGAACAGATTGGTGTAAGTCCTACATGGGGCTGCCTACCAGTTAACTCCTGAATGAATGTTAGACTTTTTTTTTTTGTCTCAAATTTTTTTAGGTCTCTCTGCAGATAATCATCAAAGCACCTGATAATATCTGGAGGGAAACTCTGATAGCCTAGAGAGATTCCATAGGAGGTTTCAGGGTGACAGCAAGGAGACCTGAATAATAACATGTAATAAATGGGAATTGTGGAGTTGTTGTGGAGCACAACAAAGGAAAACTGAAGGTAAAAACATGATTGTCTAATATTGAGTCAGGACCCAGCACCTGGTGTTGGTGAGTAGTGAGGACCTCAGAGAAGAACTGATTGTAGAGGACAACCTTGGTTTGAGTGATCATGAGTTAGTTCAGTTTAAACTAAACGGAAGGATAAACAAAAATAGATCTGCACCAAGGATCCTTGAATTCAAAAGAGCTAACTTTAATAAATTAAGGGAATTAGTTAGGGAAGTGGATAGGACTGAAGAACTCAAGGAGCTGAATGTGGAGGAGGCTTGGAATTAGTTTGAGTCAAAGTTTCACAAGCTATCTGAAGCCTACATCCCAAGCAAGGGGAAAAAATTTGTAGGGAAGGTTTGCAGACAAAGCTGAATGAGCACGCATCTCAAGCAGGTGACTAAGAGAAAGCAGAAAGCCTACAAGGAATAGAAGATGTGATGGATCAGCAAGGAAAGCTACCTCTTGGAGGTCAGAAAGTGTAGGGATAAAGTGAGAACTGCTAAAAGCCAAGCAGAGTTGGACCTTGCAATGCGAATTTAAACCAATAGTAAAAGGTTCTACAGCCATATAAATAAGAAGAAGAAAAAAAGGAAAGAAGAAGGGGGACCACTAAGCACTGGGGATGGGATGGAGTTAAAGATTATCTAGGCCTGGCCCAACACCTAAACAAATACTTTTCCTCGGTTTTTAATGAGGCTAATGAAGACCTTAGAGATAGTGGCAGTTTGGCTAATGGGAACGAAGATATGGAGGTAGAAATGATCACATCTGAGGTGGAAGTTAAACTCAAACAGCTTAATGGAATTAAATCGGGGGGCCCAGATAATCTCCATCCAAGAATATTA
This sequence comes from Emys orbicularis, assembly GCF_028017835.1. Taxonomy (NCBI): domain Eukaryota; kingdom Metazoa; phylum Chordata; order Testudines; family Emydidae; genus Emys; species Emys orbicularis. The sequence continues at coordinate 45,553,124 of NC_088684.1, read as the reverse complement.
AAGGAATTGAAATTGCAAGCCCAATAGCAAGAATTTTTAATGAATCTGTAAATTCGAGCATTGTATCATATAACTGGAGAATTGCAATATATAGTTCCTATTTTTAAGAAAGGGGAAAAAACGTGATCCAGGAAACTACAGGTCTGTTAGTTTGACCTCAATTGCATGCAAAATCTGGGAACAAATTTTGAAAGAGTAGTTAAGGACATAGAGGGGAATGGTAATTGGGATAAAATACAACATGGTTTTACAAAAGATAGATTGTGCTAGACCAACCTGATCTCCTTCTTTGAGAAGATAACTGATTTTTTAGACAAAAGAAATGCAGTAGATTTAATCGACCTGGATTTCAGTAATGCATTTGATATAGTTCCACATGGGAAATTATTAGTTAAATTGGAGAAGATGGGGATTAATATTAGAATTGAAAGGTGGAAAAAGAACTGGTTAAAGAGGCGACTACAATGGGTCATACTGAAAGGTGAAATGTCAAGCTGGAGGAAGGTTACTAGTAGAGTAACTCAGGGATTAGTCTTGGGACCAATCTTATTTAACATTTTTTAAAACTGACATTGGCACAAAAAGTGAGAATGTGCTAATGAAATTTGTAGATGACACAAAATTTGGAGGTATTGCCAATACGGAGGAGGACCGGAATATCATACAAGATGATCTGGACAACCTTGTAAATTGGAGTAATAGAAATGGGATGAAATTTAATAGTGAAAAGTACAAGGTCATGCATTTAGGGTCTAACAAGAAGAATTTTTGCTATAAGCTGGAGACTTATGAGTTGGAAGTGATAGAGGAGGAGGAAGACTTGGGTGTATTGATTGATCACAGGATGACTATGAGCCATCAATGTGATATGGCCATGAAAAAGGCTAATGCATTCCTAGGATGCATCAGGAGAGGTATTTCCAATAGACACAGGGAAGTGTTATTGCCATTATATAAGGCACTGGTGAAACCTCATCTGGAATACTGAGCAATTCTGGTCTCCATATTTAAAAAAGATGAATTCAAGCTGGAACAGATGCAAAGGGCTCTGAGGAATGGAAAGCCTACCTTATGAGATATGACTCAAAGAGATTGACTTGTTTAGCCTAACCAAAAGAAGGCTGAGGGGAGATATGATTGCTCTCTATAAATACATCAGAGGGATAAATAACAGGGAGGGAGAGGAGTTATTTAAGTTAAGCACCAGTGTTGACACAAGAACAAATGTCTATAAACTGGCCATCAACAATTTTAGGCTTGAAATTAGATGAAGGTTTCTAACCACCAGAGGAGTGAAGTTCTGGAGCAGTCTTCAGGGGGGGCACTGGGGGCAAGAAACCTAACTGGCTTCAAGAATGACCTTGCTAAGTTTATGAAAGGGATGGTATAATGGGACTGCCTACAATGGCATGAGGCCCATCGGCAACTGCCAGTAGCAAAAATCCCCTAGATGAGGAGGGCTCTGAGTTACTACAGAGAATTCTTTCCCAGGTATCTACTTAGTGGGTCTTGCCCACATGCTCAGAGTCTGATTGCCATACTTGGAGTCAGGAAGGAATTTTCCTGCAGGTCAGACTGGCTGAGATCATCGGGTTTTTTCTCCTTTCTTGGCAGCATAGAGCAGGTTTAAACTAGTGTAAATGGTGAATTCTCTGTAACTTGAGGTCTTTAAACCATGATTTGAAGACTTCAATAACTCAGCCAGAGGTTAGGGGTCTATTACAGGAGTAGGTGGGTGAGGTTCTGTTGCTTGCAATGTGCAGAAGGTCAGACTAGATGATCACTATGCTCCCTTCTGACCTTAAAGTCCATGAGTTTATGAGCACCTAGTTGCCATTCAAAGCTGTGCTAAATCATTATGATATGGATAATATTTCACAGATGCTGGAAATGCATCAAGTATTCTGGAAAATGTAACAAGTATGAGAAATAAGGCAATTGAAATAAAGTCAGTTCCCCCACAAAAAGGCTCTGCGAATCAACCTTAGAGAATTTATCATAAAAGGTCAAAGACTTATACAGGGCTAATGTAATTATGCCCATGAACTACTTGAAAATTATTCATTATGCTTATTCTTTTACTTTTTTTTATTTGTAATTTATTATTAATGCTGTATGTTTTGTCTCATAGTAGTGTTTCTCTTTTCAAGAGGGCTGCCAAAGACTTCTTTTGCAAGTGGATATTAATTTGTAACAGTTTTGGGAAGGTCTTGTAGTTGAATATGAGAGACAGTCAGGAGAGCTGGACTATATTCCTTGTTCTAACACAAGTGTCCTGTGACACCTTAACAAGCTACTTAACTGCTTTGTGCCTCAGTTTCCCGCTGTGTAAAATAGAGATATTAATACATTCCTACCTCACAGGGCTTCTGTGAGGACATGGGTGGCATATAATGGAGGCTGAGGGAGGATAAGCATCCCCAAACCTCACGCCACAGGGGGGAGGGCAGAGGTAGATTACCACACGGGTCCATGGGGCCTGTGCCCAGGAGCCCCAGCTAATTTGGGGCCCTTGGAAAAATCTCCCCCTGCCATGGCCCCGGGTCTGGAGGAGCTCTCGCTCCCCACTGCAGTCCTGGGGCTGCGGCAGGGCACAGAGCTTTTCTGGTCTCAGGGCCGCAGTCGTGCGTGGGGGAGTGCAGGGTGGAAAGGAGTGAGCAGGGGGTGGGCCTTGAGGGAAGAGGCGGGGCTATGGGCGGAACAGGGGCAGGGCCTTGAGGGAAGGGGCAAAATGGGGTGGGGCCATGGACGGGCCATAGATGGAAGGGGCGGAACAGGAGAGGGGCTCCAGTCTCGGAGCTCTGCCGCTGCGGCCCCCAGCTGCGGGGGAGAGGGGCTCTGGGCTTGGAGCGCTGGCCAGGGTGAGAGCTCCACTGCGGTGCCAGCCAGGGCTGAGAGCTCAATCCCGTTCAGGGCCGAGCTCTCAACCTTCCCCGCTGCCCCCGTCGCCCAGGCCAGGGCCACGGAGGGGCAGGGCTCAGAGCAGCAAGCAGGGGCGTGGCCTCAGCTGGAAGAGGCGGGGCAAGGGGCTAGCCTTCCCAAGGGAAACCTTCACCAGCTGCCCAAGTGTGAGGCACTGAAATACTTATGACAAGTACCATAGAAATGCCTGCAAACAAATTTCTCATACCGAGAAAATTATTGCGAACAAAAATTCATTCAGTGTTTCCACCAGGTGAAAAAGGATCACAATTGAGGAAGCAAATTCACAGTGTTTTTATTCACGCAAATGTAAGCCCTTCCCACATCATGAAACCCACTGAAATTAGGGGGTATAAAATAAAAATGCTATACCCACAGCATTTGAGAGTGCTAACCTCCCACCATAAGGCAGTTTGCATACTAAGAAAACTTCACACAGTTTATTTCCTTCCATAAGTGCTTTACTTAAGCAGATGGCAAAGTATCCAGAATATGTAGTAGGAGGGGAGGAGTAGTGGAAACAGGAATTTGCAAAATATGAGATATGAGGAAGTGCCTATTTCAGTCAACAAATCAGCATTCTTATTTATTGCATGTTATAAAAAGTTTATTGCCAATTTTATAACTCTAGCTGCCCAGTGTCTGATTTAACCAGAAAACACGCTAATAATTTGCTCCACCATCTAGGTTAGCTTTTCATGTCCTGGAAGTTGTGACAGCCTGGCCTAGACTCTTTCCATAATGTTTATTAGTGCACATCAACACTTATAAGAATGGCCATACTGAGTCAGACCAAAGGTCCATCTAGCCCAATATCCTGTCTTCTAACAGTGGCCAATGCCAAGTGCCCCAGAGGGAATGAACAGAACAGGTAATCATCAAGTGATCTATCCCCTCTTGCCCATTCCCAGCTTCAGGCAAACAGAGGCTAGGAACACCATCTCTGCTAATAGCCATTCATGGACCTATCCTCCATTAATTTATCTAATTCTTTTTTTAAACCTGTTGTAGCTATGTAATGCTGATGCCCCTGGGTGAGTTGTCATAAACAGGAATAGAACCTGTGATCTCTGCGTCTTAATGCACAAGCCTCTATGGCCTGAGCTGAAAGAACCTATTCAGGCAAAAGGAAGAAATGTAAGGGAGAAAATCTGCACCTGAACTGTACATTTTTTCAGGAGCTTAGGAGAGTGGAAGGGGTGACTTTGAGGGCCCACAATACGTCCAGCCAAAGGGGGTCAGTGCTGGCCCCAATATTCATTGAACTTGCTCCTATTTTCACTGCTCCACCTTGGATCCTGTAAGCCCAAATTATTGGATGATTAAAAGTATCAGATATATTTTGGGTATTATAAAACACTTCCCCCTTGTCTCATCAGGGATGGATGATGGGTTAGGCCAACTTCTGGGGTCTTGAGTGGAGGGAAGTGCTTGTGCTCAGACATGCCAGAGGCAGAGCCATTCTTCAACCTGTGTCCCTTCACATGTTTCAGAGCACATGTGGGAATGTACCTACAGTAAGGAGAGGGGTTTCTCCACCTTCTTCTGCCTTCCATTGGGCAGCCAGAGGAGGCATGAGGGAGCCAATTGCCTCTCATGACACCCCCCTTCTCTACTTAAAACTATTCCTGCCCTGCCTGCCCTCCTTCTTTATAGTTAAGGAATTCTCAAGCTGTCTTTTGAGGATGCTGGGGGTCAGACCAGACCACCTGTTTTGGGCTCAAGAAGGAATATTTTCCCTCTAGCCAGATTGGTAGATGAGGTATCTTTATGTGTACCCTCATTTCCCCTTGAGGAGGGAGAGGCAAGAAGATTCAGAGGTAGGCAGAGTCCTTGAGGTTACATTGATGAGGGCCAACTCTCATTTATTGGTTATGTTGTATAAGGCCATTTAACACCACATGGAACTCAATTAAATACCTGGTATCTTAGGGGGGTGAAGTGGAGAGAGGTACACAGCACCTCTTTCCCCCATTCCATCATTAAAATGGATAAAGTTGCAGCCTGCCACTTTACAATCCATACCTGTATCTGTGTTTCATTTGCTTCCATGTCCTGATCAATGCCATACTTTAATGGTACTGCTCTGATACATGGTGATGCACCATGTCTTGTCCTGCAAAGATGGACATGCAAGGCTATTCTCATGGGAGGTTGGCAAAGAGTAGCATTGCACACCCATGGGTATTAAAGATGGAACATTCCATGCCATTTTATGTACATATTACCTTTGAATCTAAGGTCAACAAAGAGACAGTATAAGACAACATTAATCAAACAATAACCCTAAAAATCCAGGTCAACAGCTGAATGTCCTAAATTAGAAAAATATAGTGGGCTTACAACGAGAGGAAGCCACAGCAATAGCATTAAGACAACACAAGTACTTTCTATACGTAGTTCATAGCTTCACAGATTTCAAGTCCAGAAGGGACCATTACGATCATCTAGTCTGACCTCCTGTATAACATAGGCCATAGAACTTCCCCAAAATAATTCCCAGAACATATCTTTTGGAGAAACATCCAGTCTCGATATAAAAATGATCCATGATGGAGAATCCACTATAACCCTTATTAAATTGTTCCAGTGATTAAATTACTTTTACTGTTAAAAATGTATACCTTATTTCCAGTCTGAATTTGTCTAGCTTCAAATTCCAACCACTGGATCATGTTGTAACTTTCTCTGCTAGATTGAAGAGACCATTATTAAATATTTGTTCCCCACGTAGATATTTCTAGCCAGTGATCAAGTCACCCATTAACCTTCTAAACAGATTGAGCTCCTTGAGTCTATCACTAGAAGGCATGTTTTCTAATCCTTTAATCATTCTTATGGCTCTTCTCTGAACCCTCTCCAATTTATCAATATCCTTCTTGAACTGTGGATGCCAGAACTGGACATAGTATTCCGGTGGTGGGTGCACCAATGTCAAATATAGAGGTAACCTCTCTGCTCCTACTAAAGAGCCCCCTGTTTATGCATCCCAGAGTCACCTTAGATCTTTTGGCCTCAGCATCACTTTGGGAGCTCATGCTTAACTGATTATCCACCATAACCCCTACACCTTTTTCAGAGTCACTGTTTCCCAGGATGGAGTCAGCCTTCCTGTACGTCTGGCCTACATTCTTTGTTCTTAGATGTATACATTTACATTTAGCCGTATTTTAAACACAGAGTGTTTGCTTGTAACCACTTTATCAAGCAATTCCAGATCACCCTGAATCAATGACCCGTCTCTTTAGAACCTTCTCTGATTACAGATCAGCCAGCACATTCCCCAGCACCTCCTTCCACTCAGGTCCCTGCAACCTCAATGAGCAACTCCCCCATGGGATTCTGGGCTCTCCACAGTCACAGATACCCCCTCATGAATGTCTCTGTCAGATCCCCGCTTCCCTTCCCACATGCTACAGTCTTGGCAGAACCTGGCAGCACGTTGCAACCTTGAGGGATGGTACGGAACAGAGCGATGGGCCTGGTGCCAGCACCAACGGGAATGATTCTATTCCCTCTTTTTAACCCTCATGGATTCATAGTTATTTGTATAGACTAGAATGCAATACCTTGTGCTATTAAACAGAACAATGGCTTTAAAAATGACCGAAAATGTTTTTACACAGATATCAAATTCCCTAAAGATATCAGACAAAGAGAATAATGCCTATATACTGTGTAATGCTTTCTGTAGCAGGGTGTCTTCTGCTGCTGCAATATGAAGTTCCTGGACCTGCATGCATTTGCACCTGTGAAACTTTACTACAGTCAATGGGGTGGCACAAGCACATACAAACCCAGAATTTGGCCCTGCAGCTTTTAGTAAATGGATTTGGGTTAAATGTTGTCTGAAGGAGAGAAAAATAATATAGTGGAAAACATATAATAGAGCAAATTTATAAGAGTGTTTTTTCCTCTCAAATTTACTAGAAACAAAGAGCTGTGAAAATTATGTTCCTAAGCTTTAAAATGTCTTGTTGGAAAAGAAATATGCTTAACGACACCTGCCTGAAAGGTGAGTATTTTGCTGCTCTGAAAACCTTTTGCAATACAAAGAAGAAAATGATGGGAAACCATAAAACCATTTTGGAATAAACAGGGATGTAAATCACTCAAGGGATCAGTCAGTTCTCAGCCAAAGAATGTACGGGCTTGGGAAAAGATTAACTAAACAATATTTATTTCCCAGGCTGCTCTTAGGAGAAAACAGCTGGATTTGATTAAGCAAATGAATATCAAAAGAACAGAGATAGAAACTTGTTTAGTACCTGACCCAGGACAGGTATACCAACAGAAAGAGAAATCAGCTTCAGCATCCCCTTTACTTCCTTAGTTGAGGGAAGGATAAAGCGAAAATATGCTGTTCTAGTATATAGAGCAACTGCATTTTTTATAGTGATTCTGTGTGGTAGGAGCCCGAGGCATCTCTAAATAGTACAGTAGTTACTCTCCCTTACCATAATTCACCTTATAACCATTCCAGGAATTATGGTCTATGTACAACACAAATTACAACTTTATAAAGTGAGTAATACTGTAAGATATTTAATGGCAACATACCAATTTTATACCTAGATATTCCATCTTTATTGCTGCATATTGAATCAATCTGGGAAACTGTTGAGCCAGATAATAGGCTTTGCCGTGGCAATGTTTTTTAAGCCCTAGGAGCAGAGAATGGGGTGGAGCTGGAGGACAATAAATGTAGCTTGTAGTTGAAATTGAGGTCAATGAGGTTTGAAACATAGAGAAGGGGATAGTCGATGAAAAAGTAACACACACAAAAAAAGATTGGCTTTAACAAACCAGAGGAATTTATGACAACAGAAATGATCAACCTCAGAAAAACCAAGTGATCCTTTGTGGTATGATCAGGGATCAGAGGCCATTTTTGTTAATGGTTGCAATTCTTTTTAGAATGTTTTCTCTCCAGGAGTGGTGAATGTTCATTTGCATGGATATCTGTTGACACTTTTTTGTTGCCAAAGACCTGATGAATTGTAAGTCTTTGGGCTTGTCTACACTGGCATGCTAAATTGGCGCTGTTGCAATTGATGCTGCAGTGTCACTTTAGCAAGTCTGGTGAAGACTTGATAAGATGATGGCAGAGCACTCTCTCATTGACTTCAATACTCCACCTGCCCGAGAGGCAGAAGCTAAGTCAGCGGGAGAGCATCTTCCGCCAACATAGCGCCATGTAGACACTGCTTTAGGTCAATGTAAGCTATGGCGCTCAAGGGGTGGTTTTTTCATACGCCTGAGTGATGTAACGTACATCGACTTAAGTGGCAGTGTAGATCAAGCCTTAGTGTTGGTGACTTCCTAGCCACCCTGATTCTGGTTAACAAGATTGTTAAGGGGGTCTTACTGTTCTCTGGGCTAGGCAAACTGTTCTAACAACTTAACAGATCTTCCCAAGGTTGATCTGACTTAGTTTGAAAGAGATATGAAGCATACTGTGCTGTGCTTCTGTGATTCACCTGACTTTATTTTGATTAGGGATGGGCAAGCTGGGATGATTAAATAAGGAAACCACTCAAACACAACCCAAATCTCAGTTTTTGAGTTTCATAATAGATCAGATCACAGCCTACTCTAAAGGTGAGCCTGAGTCGCTACATTCAGTTCAGTCCATTCTAGGGATCTTCATCCAATATATGAGGGAGGGGATCCCTGCTGCATCAGGCCTTGTACAGGATGGTACAACAAAGTTGGGCTGCCCCCTTCCTTTTTTCCTTTTTGAAAACCTTAACAGAGCAAAGAAAGTGGATTAATTATGTGGAGGAAATCAGGAATGGGGCTGGAGCTGTGACTCAAGATTGGAGATAGGAAACCAGCAGTGCATGAGATCTGAAGCAGGACTGGAGCCAGGGAATAAGGCAATAAGGAATGGCTAGGGACTGGATATGTGCTTTGAGGAACTATGCTGGTGACTGAGAATTGGAGCTGGGTTGGCTAGGGAGTTGGTGAAACAATTATAGTAACTCTAGGGAGGATGCTTCTCCTCACATAGCACAGAAAAGTTGTAACTTGTGTTCAGACGTTTTGTGGTCAGTATATAGAACAGGAGTATGGCATTATGTTAGATCACAGATTTTTTTACAAAAACAAAAGATGTCATTTAGTTAGAGTTAAGGCTGCTAAGTGCAATGCAAGAGAAGACATCTACTAGATCACCATCTTGGCTGACACTGGGGATTGAACTAGCTAAAACCCAGAGTGTGAGCTAAAGAGTCAGTCACTATAGCAGGGGGCAGTAACAGAGTCACATCCTGTGTAGATTGGGTGCAGAGGAGAACCCTTAACACAAGCTAATCAGTGGGCTTAGCATGAGCCTTGGAAAATACCAAAATAATAAAAACGAAGCAAACCAGAAGCCAAGGTTACGTAAAGAACCCTGACAGCACCTAAACACCCAATTCCAGAGAATACCATTAAAAAGAAAATGTTTTCAGAAACTAGCACTTGAAGAAAATAAATTTTGCTCCTATGCTACTACATCTCTACCTCGATATAACGCTGTCCTCAGGAGCCAAAAAATCTTACCACGTTATAGGTGAAACCGCGTTATATCGAACTTGCTTTGATCCACTGGAGTGCGCAGCCCCGCCCCCCCCGGAGCACTGCTTTACCGCGTTATATCTGAATTCGTGTTATATCGGGGTAGAGGTGTACTGTAGAGCTTGATTCAGCTTACATTTAGTCTTTTCTCTAACTTTAATGGACATTGGACCATTTTATACTTTTTGACATTATAAATTTGGTTCCTTGCTTATATGTGTGTATATTGTGACAAAGTTCCTCCTCTATCTTGGTGGGTCCTACGCTTATTGGCGGATTTTCTTGCCTCAGAGATTCACCATGTGGGTTGGGGAACAGCCCAGAGACCTTCCCCTCTGGGAGAACCCACAGTCCAGGTCAATTGGGAGGTTTGGGGGGGAACCCGGGCCCGCCCAGGGCCCTGTGGACTGCAGCTGTCTATAGTGCCTCCTGTAACAACTGCATGACAGCTACAACTCCCTGGGCTACTTCCCCATGGCCTCCTCCAAATACCTTCCTTATTCTCACCACAGGACCTTCCTCCTGGTGTCTGATAATGCTTGTGCTCCTCAGTCCTCCAGCAGCACACCCTCACCCTCTCACTCTCAGCTCCTTGCGCCTCTTGCTCCCAGCTCCTCACATTCGCACCAGAAACTGAAGTGAGCTCCTTTTTAAAACCCAGGTGCCCTGATTAGCCTGCCTTAATTGATTCTAGCAGCTTCTTCTTAATTAGCTCCAGGTGTCCTAATTAGCCTGCCTGCCTTAACTGGTTCTAGCAGGTTCCTGATTACTCTAGTGCAGCCCCTGCTCTGGTCACTCAGGGAACAGAAAACTACTCATCCAGTGACCAGTATATTTGCCCTCTACCAGACTCCTATACCCCACTGGTCTGGGTCTGTCACATATCCCTCCCCCCTGCTCAACGCCAAGGGGTTGGGCAGCTTGGGACGCCAGACAGTGCACACGTGACAAGCCATCGGCGTTGCCATGACGGCTCCCTGCTCTGTGTTGCACACGGAACTGGAAAGGTTGGAGTGATAAGAACCATCTGGTCACCCTTGTGTTCTTCTCCTTGTTCCACTGCATCCATTGAAGAGGGGCATGGTCGGTCATGAGGACAAATCTGCGTCCGAGCTGGTAGTAGCGCAATGTTTCCATGGCCCATTTTACAGCGAGGCATTCTCTCTCCACCACTGCATATTTTTGTTCCCTTGGAAGGAGTTTCCGACTGAGGTATAGAATTGTGTGTTCCTCCTCCCCGACCATCTGTGATAGAACGGCCCCCAACCCTACTTCCGATGCATCCATCTGCAGGATAAACTCCTTGGTGAAATCAGGGGCTATCAGTACGGGGTTATTGCAGAGGGCAGTCCGTAGGTCTGTGAATGCTTCCTCTGCTGCGTCAGACCATCTCACCAGATCAGGTCCACAGGCTTTCACTAGGTCTGTCAGGGGGCTTGCCCTTGTGGCAAAGTGGGGGATAAATCATCGGTAATACCCCACCACACCTAGGAATGCCCGGACTTGTTTCTTGCGACTTGGTCGGGGCCAATTTTGGATGGCCTCTAACTTGTTCACTTGGGTTTTACCAGACCTTTTCCCACAATGTAGCCAAGATATTTGGCCTCTGTAAACCCTACAGCGCACTTGGCAGGGTTTGCTGTAAGGCCAGCTCGCCTGAAGGTATCGAGGACTGCCTCCACCTTCTCCAGGTGGGTTTCCCAGTCTGGGGTATGAATGACCACATCGTCCAAGTAGGCAGCAGCATAACTGTTATGCGGGTGTAATAGCTTGTCCATGAGGCGCTGGAAGGTAGCTGGGGCCCCATGTAGTCCAAAAGGGAGGACAGTATATTGAAAAAGACCCTCTGGTGTAGAGAACGCAGTCTTTTCCTTTGCGTCTTCCGCAAGGGGAATCTGCCAGTACCCCTTTGTCAAGTCTAGGGTAGTCAAGTACCGGGCATTACCCAGACGGTCCACTAGCTCATCTATGCGAGGTATGGGGTACGCGTCGAACTGGGATACTTCGTTTAGTCGCTGGAAGTCATTGCAAAATCTTGTGGTGCCATCAGGTTTGGGCACCAGCACGATTGGGCTGGACCACTGACTGTGGGATTCTTCGATGATCCCCAACTCCAGCATTTTTTTTTTTACTTCTGCTTTTATTTCCTCCCTTTTTGCTGCTGGCACCCGATAGGTCCTCATTGTTACTCTGGCCCCAGGGTTCGCGACGATGTGGTGATATGTCTCGGTTGTTCAACCCGGTTTTGTCGAGAACACATCTTGGTTCCGGAAGATCATCTCAGACACCTCATTCTTCTGGTCTGGTGTTAAATCGGGAGACACTCTCACCTGTTTGGAAGGCTTGTTTTCCTGGGTTAGGTCTTTTTGGACCGTTGTGCATGCCTCTTGTGCATGCCAGGGTTTCAGAAGGTTAACGTGATAAATCTGTTCTTGTTTTCTGCGTCCTGGCTGCCGCACCTTGTAGGTTACTTCCCCCACGGGTTCAACCACCTCATAGGGCCCCTGCCATTGGGCCAGAAGCTTGCTTTCTGCCGTGGGTACCAACACCATAACCCGATCCCCTGGTTGGAACTGTCGCACTTTTGCCTGGCGATTGTAATGGGTTCTCTGGGCCTCCTGTGCCTTCTCCAAATGTTCCTGTACAATAGGGGTAACCCGGGCGATCCGGTCTCGCATCTGCATTACATGCTGTATTATATTTCTCCCCTCATTGGGTTCCTCTTCCCAGATCTCTTTGGCGATATCTAGTATGCCACGGGGGTGACGCCCGTATAATAACTTGAAGGGGGAAAACCCAGTTGAGGCCTGTGGTACCTCCCAGATAGCGAACATAAGGTAGGGCTGTAGGGTGTCCCAATCCTTCCCATCCTGACTTACCACCTTCTTTATCATAGCCTTGAGGGTTCGGTTAAACCTTTCTACCAACCCATCAGTCTGTGGATGGTAGACCGAAGTTCTCAGGGTATGTATATGGAGCAGCGTACAGAGGTCCATCATTAGCTTCGACATAAATGGGGTTCCTTGGTTGGTTAATATCTCCTTCGGTAGCCCCATTCGGGCAAAGATCCCCACCAGCACTTTGGCTATAGTTTTAGAGGCCGTGTTCCACAGGGGGACGGCTTCTGGGTAGCGAGTAGCATAGTCCAAAACAACAAGTATATCTTGGTGGCCCCGAGCCGTCTTCTCCAGGGGTCCCACTAGGTCCATGGCTATTCGCTTGAAGGGGACCTCTATGAGGGGAAGGGGTACTAAAGGTGCCCTCAAGTGGGGATGGGGACTGTGCAGCTGACACTCCGGGCAGGAGGCACAGTACCTCCGCACTTCTTTATGTACTCCGGGCCAGAAGAACCGTCGTAGGACTCGTGCCAGGGTCTTCTCTACCCCCAAATGCCCCCCAAAAAGATGACTATGAGCAAGACTTAATACAGCGTTCTGGTGTTTTTGAGGTACTAGGATCTGCTGTACCTTCTGCCCCTGTACTGGTGCAACCCGGTATAAGAGATCCTTCTTCATTATGAAGTAGGGTCCTGGTCCCTGGGTTTTTCCTTCCACGGGGACCCCATCTATTTCAGTCACCTCCTTCCTAATGTTGTCATACCTTGGGTCTTCTGCCTGATCCCGTCCAAAATTTCCTCTCCCGGGGCTAATCTGCCCAAGATCTAGGGGCCCAGTCTCTGTTGCCTCTACTGGTTCAGAAGCATTAGGGTGGGGGTCAGACTCAGGTGCTTCTCCCTCCTGCGTGGCCTCCTTTTCAGCTGCGCGGGTCTGCCTACCTACAAGATCGACCCTCTGGCTTTGGGTCAGTATTCTGGTTCCCAAGGCCTTAGCTGCCCTTCTTTCCCTTTTTGTCTTTCTACCCTGTCTGGGAGTGGAGAACAAATCTGGGGATATTTCAGAGAAGATTGGGGGTTGACAGTCTGCTATGGATGCCTCATCAATTTTAGGGTCCCCATCTTTCTCCAATCCCCCTACTGGGAGTAAGTTTCCAAACCCTGGGAAGTCCCTCCCTATGAGCACCGGGTATGGGAGTTTAGGGACTACACCTGCTGCTACCTCAGTAGTGTTCCCTTGGATCTCGATTTTTACTGGGATGGTGGGGTAGTAACTAACTGTCCCATGGACGCATGTTATCCCCGTACGTTTAGCCTGCAGCAGCTGACTACGCAAGTCTTGCATCTGAAGAAGTGAGGTTCTTACCCACGAAAGCTTATGCTCCCAATACTTCTGTTAGTCTTAAAGGTGCCACAGGACCCTCTGTTGCTTTTTCCTGAGATAAGCGTGATAGCACTCCCCGAATCAACCAGTGCCGTGGTCCCTATCCCATTTAGTTTCACTGGTCTGGTATACATATGTGAGGTTAGTGAGACCCCCACAAGGTGGATTAGGGAGCATGGATCTGCCCAGTTCCCCAGGTTACACTGCATAGGCTCCTCAGCATGGGGACACTGTGCAGCTATGTGTCCCCACTCCCCGCAGGCATAACATCTGTATGGAGCCCTAGGCGTTCCCCGGTCTCTTGGTTTGGGCAGTCTAACATCACGATCCTCTTCTCCCTCAGTGCTCCGACACTTTGTGGCCTCTAATGGGCCTTCAGCCTCTCTCTTTTTCTACCTGCGCCCTCCTGGTGGCCCAGTCACCCGAACTTTAGGGTTTGGTGCTGCTAGTTTAACCCGGGGTGCCTCTTCCTTAACTGGTCAGGTCAGCTCCCTCGCTGTCTTTCGCCTCTCTACCAGGGCGACACCTCATCATAGGTGGAGGGTTCGTTCTGGCTTACCCAGGCACGAAGGTCTGGTGGTAGTCCCCTCATGTATCGGTCGATGACCAGAACCGCTAGTATCTCTTCCGGACTCCGGGACTCTGTTTGCAACCACTTTCGTGCGAGATGGATGAGATCATACAATTGGGACCGCGGGGTTTTGTCTTCCTGGTACCTCCAACCGTGATACTGCTGGGCCCACACTGCTGTCATTACCCGAGATCTGGCCAGGATCTCTGCTTTCAGCTGGGGGTAGTCTGCCACAGCCTCTTCAGGCAGATCATGGTAGGCTTTCTGGGCCTCCCCACACAGGAATGGGGCAAGGATGCCAGACCACTGATCTTGAGGCCAGGCCTCCCGGAGGGCTGTCCTCTCAAAGGCCAGAAGGTATGCCTCTACATCATCCTCCCATGTCATTTTCTGCAGCCAATGGCTGGCCCGTATGAGCCGCGTCCCATCATGGCCGCGATTCAGCTCTGTAAGGGACTTTACCTGGTTTACGAGTTCCCGCAACATAGCTCGGTCTTGAGCAGCCTGGTCCATCAGCAGGCGATTAGTCTCTTGCTGCAGCCGCACTGCCTCCTGTTGGGCGGTTGCCTGGACACGGGTAGCCTCCTGCTGGGCCGCCGTAGCTTGTATCAGTGCCCGCACTACGTCATCCATTGTGGTGAAAAAAAATAAACCCTCTCCCTTTTTTTTTGTTTTTTGTTTTTTGTTTAAATCACCCTCCTTCTTCCGCCACGCTGTGCACCCCAAGATCCCACTTTTGACACCAGTGTGACAAAGTTCCTCCTCTATCTTGGTGGGTCCTGCGCTTATTGGCGGATTTTCTTGCCTCAGAGATTCACGATGTGGGTTGGGGAACAGCCCAGAGACCTTCCCCTCTGGGAGAACCCACAGTCCAGGTCAATTGGGAGGTTTGGGGGGAACCCGGGCCCGCCCTCTACTCCGGGTTCCAGCCCAGGGCCCTGTGGACTGCAGCTGTCTATAGTGCCTCCTGTAACAGCTGCATGACAGCTACAACTCCCTGGGCTACTTCCCCATGGCCTCCTCCAAACACCTTCCTTATTCTCACCACAGGACCTTCCTCCTGGTGTCTGATAATGCTTGTGCTCTTCAGTCCTCCAGCAGCACACCCTCTCACTCTCAGCTCCTTGCGCCTCTTGCTCCCAGCTCCTCACACTCGCACCACAAACTGAAGTGAGCTCCTTTTTAAAACCCAAGTGCCCTGATTAGCCTGCCTTAATTGATTCTAGCAGCTTCTTCTTAATTGGCTCCAGGTGTCCTAATTAGCCTGCCTGCCTTAACTGGTTCTAGCAGGTTCCTGATTACTCTAGTGCAGCCCCTGCTCTGGTCACTCAGGGAACAGAAAACTACTCATCCAGTGACCAGTATATTTGCCTTCTACCAGACTCCTGTACCCCACTGGTCTGGGTCTGTCACAATATAGATAGATTGATAGATAGATATAGACAGATAGATAGATAGATACAGCTAGATAGATAGATATAGGTATAGATAGATAGATATAATTTAGTCTCTAGTATCAGGGTTGACGGTTGATGACATGAACAGTTCCTATTTGAATATAGTGGACATAGTTTTATCACCTGGCATAAGAGTCTGTGTTCATACTACCTTTGTCTCAAATCATGTTTCTCTATTTGGGGTACATGGAATTATTTTTCTCAGAAAATAAGAGGATTGCAATTTGCATGTATTTAAATTCTCTGCACAGCGACAGATTTGATTAGATATTGCTGTTGCCTAGTCTATTGATTGTGTATTAGTTATACTGATTAAATATATATGTCAATTAACACTCTGTAGTTTGGCAGGGTTCTACCCTGTGACGAGACCCAAAAGTGTTTGAGTTATAATGAGGACCCCAGTGTACACAAGAGAGGCATTTACATTTAGGAAAGACGTTTTGTCCTTGTAATATTTTTATTAGCACAGTTAACAAAATCACAAACACTTCAAACCAGCAAGGAAGGTAGGGATCATATAAAATGTGTGACTGAGCCCCCATATATTCACAACCATTCTTTGTGGAAAATCCCAAAGTGTTAGTCATCATCTTCATCATCATCCTGACCATCATCATCATCATCATCACCAGTCATCATGTTCCTGGCATTTCCCAAGGCACGCAGGCCAGGATTCAGCTTCTATAACATGTTACGCTGATCCCCACTATGCCTATTAAGTATCCAGTAGGGGTTTCAGCCCATTTTCCTTATGTGTATTTCCTCATCCTACTAATGTTGGGGTGCCCTTCTCCCAAAGGTTACTAGACCTTTTATTGCAAGTTCATTGGCATATGCATCCATTAGTTGTCATGGCATTCTTGTGGCTGGGTATCTGCTAAAGTTCCTAACTTAAAATATCTCAAGCTGGTATAAACTGGCATCTTGTAGTTACCTGTCAGCAGTTTAGTTGTACCCATTTATTACAGCATTCTATTTTGTAATATTTTACGATCTAGGGCAGGGATCGGCAACGTTTGGCATGCGGCTCGCCAGGGTAAGCCCCATGGCGGGCCGGGCCGGTTTGTTTACTTGCCGCGTCCACAGGTTCGGCCGATCGTAGCTTCCACTGGCTGCGGTTCGCCGTCCCAGGCCAATGGGGGTGGCGGGAAGCGGCGGCCAACACATCCCTCGGCCTACGCCGCTTCCCGCAGCCCCCATTGGCCTGGAGTGGCGAACCGCGGCCAGTGGGCGCCGCGATTGGCCAAACCTGTGGACATGGCAGGTAAACAAACCGTGCCAAACGTTGCCAATCCCTGATCTAGGGTTACTTCTGATTTGCCGCTTATGGTAAGGCTTTTGGGGTCTTATGCCTTGATTAGTTTAGCTAAGCTATTGTCTTATAGGCCTTGAGGCTTGTAGTCTGATTGCGTTACTGCCTTAATTTATACCTATGCTTTACCTAGCAAATACCTATACCTAGAGGCTACAATTGGTAGTCCTGAATTGTTAAAGCATTTTTGATTTTGTGGCTTATATAGGATTGTGTGAGAGGCCAGACTTTTTACAACCTGTTTGTGAAGATGAATGAGTGAACTTTTTACAATATATATGAAGAGTAGTGAAGAATGATTTACCAATGTTACTTTGGGTTCATCAATTTTTGGGTGCCCAGTTTGAGACACCTTAATGGATCCTGATTTTGTGAGGGTGTGCACTCAGGACTCTGAAAATCAAGCCCCTTCAAGATGTCTCAAGTTGGGCTCCCGATGTAACCAATCCCAGTGGAAAATCTTGTTTTGTTTTGTAGAGCCTATGTTGTTGTTTTTTGTAGAGTTCTGAGAGAATAAATCAATGAAGTTCATTGACACTTTGTGTTTACTATGAGTGTTTTGATACAGGGTGACTAAAAATGCTCCTGTTTAATGGGGGTGGGGATGCATATGTAAATTGGGTGGTGAGAGCTGTTTGTAATGATGGCTTGTGTTAATGTTCGGGGTTTTATATTGATGTATTCAATGGTGAGTTTTCTCCTGAATTGCACTTAGCAACACTGGGCCACATTCTAGGCCCCCATACGGCCTCTTTACACTGCTCTGGCAGCACAGAGTGATTGTAAACTGATCACAATGGCTCATTGGAGAACACCCCCCAAACCTCCCCTAACTTATGACCAAGAGCTGCACCATCTCCCTTAGCAGCCTGGCTTCTGGGTGATATAAAGTCACCTTCTTGTCACCTCCAGGGAGGTGCCTCCTGAGAAATGCAACATGGAATCATGTCCATTATTAGTAACTAGATATTTTTGGGCAGGAACTCTTTTAGAAAATTATACGAAAGTTCAAGTAAGAAATATGTTACATCTTTCAATGTACATTACATATTAATATTGGTTAATGCTACAAATTCTGTCCATCGACAACACAACTTCTTTCAGCAGCTGGATTTTCCTTGGAACTCCCCATCTAACAACTAACCAGCACTGACCCTGCCTAGGCTCTGAGATCACATCCTGAGGTAGTACGGCTACAGGCCAAGCGTAATATTTGTCTTCCTTTAGTGTTCTCACTTCTTTTTTTGCCAACCCTCATAAAGATTTTATCGGTCTGTGTAAATGTTTTGTGGGACCTTACTATGTGCGAGGGACTCCATGACAATAGCATTTTACACATCTCCAGTGGTTAGGTTTAAGTTCATGGTGCAACAATGTGAATTCAGGGGAGGAGCAAGTAGGGAGGACTTACAAAATAAAGTCGCATGCATTTGCCTAAGTCCATCTTTCTAAATGATCACCGTTTGTATAGAGAAAACCTCTTGCTATGTACAAGGACCATCAAAACCGACTTCCACCTTCTTGCAATAAAGTACCATCATTTTTGAAACAATTCACTTTGGAGCCTAATGGGAAAGAGACAAATATGGAAGTCCATGGTAAGTTTTTATAGTCCTTATTCAGGTAATACTCCCACTGAACTCAATGGAGTTTTGTCTCAATAATAACTTATTAAATTGTGAGTAAGGTCTTTAGGGTTTGGCCCAAAGGTGGTAAATCAATTTCCACCCTCCTCTACTACCGCTTTAACAATCAGGAAACGAAATTTAATATTAGATACTTAAATGTTCATTGTGTTTACACAGTACATTTCTTTTAGTTATTGTTAAATCACCAGATAATACACCTTGCTGAACTCTAGTTTTTTGTAAAATATTTTATGGGAGAATCATGTACATTAAGGCTTTTTGTGTAACCTATTTTAAAACTTGAAAGTGCTGCACACAGAATATTCCAAGCATTTTCATTTCAAATTCCATTTGCTCCAAGTAATTTTCATGAGCTAGCAGCCATTGGGGAGCCCCTGAGCTGTTGCTAGGCAATGTGCTTTGCCATGTAAATGCTTACCTGTGCTATGCTTCTGCAGTGCCCCCGAGTATACTGCTAAGGCCATGTGGCCACCGGTGGGGAGCATCTTGTTATACAGCATGGTCAGGTCCCGGGTCAAGGAGACACCTTTTGATATTAACAACTTTGCCATTTTTTACCCAGTCTCTACTCTAACAGGTAGGGGGAAGTTACTGAGAGAATAGTGCTTGGACAGCTCCAGTCATCACACCTTGAGTCAAACTTCAGACATGGGGTATGCTCCAGTATGGAGATGTTATTGCTTACTGTGGATGAGTATTTCCTTTAAGAGATGAATACTGGTAAAATGTCCTTTCTGTTATTGTTGCGGTAGATTATCAGCTGCCTTTGATATCACTGACCACAAGGTTTTGTTGGATGACACCAAGCTGGGAGCGTTTCAAGCACTGGAGGACAGGATTAGAATTCAAAACAATCTGGACAAATTGGAGAATTGGTCTGAAATCAACAAGATGAAATTCAATAAAGACAAATACAAAATTCTTTACTTTGGAAGGAAAAATCAAATCCCCAACTATAAAATGGGGAATAACTGGCTTGTACTAGTACTACTGATAAAAAAGATCTGTGGGTTACAATGGATCACAGATTCAAGATATGTCAACAATGTGATGCAGCTGTGTACAAAGCTAATATCATTCTAGGGTGCATTAACAGGAGTGTTGTATGTAAAACTAGGGAGGTAACTGTCCCACTCTATTTGGTGCTGGTGAGGGCTCAGCTGGAGTACTGTGTCCACTGCAGGGCACCACACTTTAGGATAGGTTAAAAAATTGGGAATCTTTAGTCTTGAGAAAAGAAGATGGATGTGGGGGGTGTCCTGTTGGTTGCAAAAACACTGCAAATGTGTTGGTCTCAGGATATGAGAGACAGAAAGGTAGGTGAGGTAATGTTTTTTTATTGAACCGATGTCTGTTGGGGGAAGATACAAGCTTTTGAGCTTCATAGAGCTCTTCCTCAGGTCTGGAGGTCCTGATAACAGTCTTCAAATACATTAAGGGCTGTGATAAAGAGGGTGGTGATCAGTTGATCTCCATGTCTGCTGAAGGTAGGACAAGAAGCAATGGGCTTAATCTACAGCAAGGGGGATGTAGGTTAGATATTAGGAAAAACGTTCTGACTATTCGGGTAGTTAAGCTCTGGAATAGGCTTCCAAAGGAGGTTGTGGAATCCCGTCACTGGGGGGTTTTAAGAACAGGTTGGACAAACACCTGTCAGGGATGATCTAGGTTTACTTGGTCCTACCTATCCATAAGGGACTAGAGTTGAAGACTTCTTGAAGTCCCTTTCAGCCCTACATTTCTATGATTCTGTGACTCTATGACTTAACAGCAACGTTTTGCAGGAATGGGTGGGTTGAGGCCCTTCAATGGATTTGTTCCTTCCTCTCATAGCAGTCCCTGAAGGCACCTGGTTTGGTGCATTCATTCTTCATCTTCATGGATGCGCATGTGTGCAGGATTCCATCTTGTCCCCCCTCCTGGTCACTTTATATGTGCAGTCTGTAGGGGAAATAGTAAATCATCATGGTTTGCAAGACACTTGGACATATATGGTATCTCATTGTCATCAAACTAGGATACTGTGGTTTCTGTAGTCTTTCAGTGCCTAAGAGAGATAAGAAAATGGAGGGGAGAAACTATCTTAACCTCCGCCCAGATAAGATGGAACTGATGCCAGTAGGTGCTGTAATGTGAAGCATTTGGATAAATATTGTGAGGGTTGTGACATCTATTGAGGTAATATTGGTTTCAACTGGATTCTCAGGTACAACAGCAGCTATGGAACATAGTAAACTGTATAATCTATGGCTGTGAGTATCCCTCCTGGATGTGGTGCTTACCACAGTGATCCATCCTTTCGACCTTAGAGTCAGATTACTGCAATCTGCTCTTCTTGGGGCTATGATATAGCACTTGATTACCGTAGTAGTGAGTATAGAGATAGGCCCCTGATTCAGGAAAGCACGTAAGCAGGTGCTTAACTTTAAGCAAGTGTTTCAGTCCTACCGACTTCGTGTGTAACACTCCGTGGGAGGTAAGTATCTGCTTAAAGTTAAGAATGTTGGACCAGATCTTCAGCTGGTATAAATCAGTGTAGCACCATTGAAGTCAATGGAGCAATGCCAATTTACACTAGCTGAGGATCTGGCCCAAGCATAACTGCTTTCCTGGATAAGGATGCCTTTGTGTCTGCGGGACAACTATCTGAGAGTATGGTCACACAGAAAGCTTATTGGCTTGTTTTATGTGATTGGAGCTTTTGTTTTGGGGCAAGGGCAGGAGGGTTAATTATTGGGGCCTCTTATGTTGGAAGCCTTATAATTTTGTGTTTGTTTTATTAATGTCAATGCTTGGCTGTGGGTGCCAATAAACATTTCTAAATAATTATGTGCTCAGAAGGCTCCAAGTGTCATAGCACTTGAGTGCTCAGAGAAGTGTATTGCCTGGCAATAATCCAGGGGGCCTTCAATAGGGGCTAGCTTAACAAGGGAAAAATAAGTAGTTTTGCATACGCAAACTCCCACTGAGTTCAGTGGAAGTTGTGCTTGTATATCTGAGGGGAGAACTTGCTGCCATGTATCTTTTGGGCTTTTCTGTAATTTGTACAATAAATGTACAGTACAGTAACTGATGTTATGACAGATATGGGACTTGGGAAGGGTTATGAGTTCAAATGACTACACTGACATGTGCCGGAAAGGCATGGACTTTTGGGATAATACGTGTTAAATGGGTTTCCTGGGGAATCCCTGGGGAATGGATAATGCAAATTCCACAAACGTGGTTATGCAAAAACCCAGTCTTTTGAAGCTACACCCTCAAGAGAGGGCCATTGACTGGTAAGTACCTGTTCACAAAGACTGCAGCTCAAAGGCCCAAGGTGTATAAAGAAACAGCTGAACTGTCCAGTTGGTTCTGGTTCCTGATCTAAGAATGGACATGAACTTGTAACCAAGGGGAAAAACCCAGTTGTGGGGTTTGAAAGACTGATGTCTACCAAAGCCCTGCATTGGAGCTGGGGGTGACCTCTGGTAAGCTTTTAGCACCTGTGTATGTTCCTTTATTTATTTTTTTTATGTTTTCTCTGTAGTGCTTTTGCCCTAAGAATAAACACAGTTTGCTTTGTGGAGGCTGGTTGGTAACTGGTATACACTGTTATGGCCCCTGGAAAAAGAGTTAGCCACAGGTGCTGGACCCCAGTCAGACCTGCTGGGAAATTGCAGTGAGGCACAGTGGGACTGCAAACCTAAATCCCTGGTCTGAAGGGAGAGAGACAGGGGTCTCTGCCCCAAGCGAAGAGATGGTTGGGAATCCTAAAACCTTAAATGGGTGCCCTCGATGAAGACCAGTAGAGGGGGTCAAAAGTGCAGTTAATCCTGAAACTGTGACAGTTATGAACATGTAAATTATCTTCTAGTAAGTTAGGTGTGAAGAGAGCCCAAAATTAGCCTTTAATGTTTTGCATATAGAGTTTAGATAATTCATATGCTTTAGAAAGAAACATAGTTTCAGAAATAAAGGATGAGGCCCATGCAAACCTTCATTTGCACACACAGAGCCGTTAAAATGTGAGTACCTTTATGTGCAAGATGGATATTTGCACACTCAGTTGTCGGAGAATAACAGAGTTCTCACTAGTCTGCCTATTCACACGTGGATTTGCACATGCATGTTTTTGTGCCTAAAGCTCTCTATGTAAGATTGTGGTGAAATCCTTATTCATTATGTTCATCTGTTGCTTACTCTACTTTGTGCAGTACTGTGGCCCACTGCAATGCTCCCTACCTTGAGCAAGGTGTGTATTGTATGTGTTAGACAAGGCTAGTAAGTAGTTAGAACTAGAGGACACATTATCTCTCTAAAAAAACAACAAGGAGTCCAGTGGCACCTTAAAGACTAACAGATTTATTTGGGCATAAGCTTTTGTGGGTAAAAAACCCACTTCTTCAGATGCATGGAGTGAAAATTACATATGCAGGCATTATATAATGACACGTGAAGAGAAGGGAGTTACCTCACAAGTGGAGAACCAGTGTTGACAGGGCCAATTTGATCAGGGTGGATGTAGTCCACTCCCAATAATAGATGAGGAGGTGTCAATTCCAGGAGAGGCAAAGCTGCTTTTGTAATGAGCCAGCCACTCCCAGTCCCTATTCAAGCCCAAATTAATAGTGTTAAATTTGCAAATGAAGTTTAGTTCTTGCAGTTTCTCTTTGAAGTCTGTTTCTGAAGTTTTTTTGTTCAAGAATAGTTACTTTTAAATCTGTTTATAGAATGTCCAGGGAGATTGAATTGTTCTTCTACTGGCTTTTGTATGTTACCATTCCTGATGTCTGATTTGTGTCCATTTATTCTTTTACGTAGGGACTGTCCGGTTTGGCCAATGTACATGGCAGAGGGGCATTGCTGGCACATATAACATTAGTAGACGTGCAGGTGAATGAGCCCTTGATGGTGTGGCTGATGTGGTTGGGTCCTCTGATGGTGCTGCTAGAATAGATATGGGGACAGAGTAGGCAATGAGGTTTGCTACAGGGATTGGTTCCTGGGTTGGTGTTTCTGTGGTGTGGTGTGTAGTTGCTGGTGAGTATTTGCTTCAGGTTGGGGGGTTGTCTGTAAGGGAGGACTGGCCTGCCTTCTGAGGTCTGTGAGAGTGAGGGATCGTTTTCCAGGATAGGTTGTATATCGTTGATAATGCTCTGGAGAGGTTTTAGCTGGGGGCTGTACGTGATGGCCAGTGGTGTTCTGTTATTTTCCTTGTTCGGACTGTCCTGTAGTAGGTGATTTCTGGGTACCCGTCTCGCTCTGTCAATCTGTTTCTTCACTTCCCCAGGTAGGTATTGTAGTTTTAAGAATGCTTGATAAAGATCTTGTAGGTGTTTGTCTCTGTCTGAGGGATTGGAGCAAATTCGGTTGTTTCTTAGGGCTTGGCTGTAGACAATGGATTGTGTGATGTGTCCTGGATGGAAGATGGAGGCATGTAGGTAAGTATAGCGGTCAGTAGGTTTCTGGCATAAGGTGGTGTTTATGTGACCATCACTTATTTGCACTGTAGTATCCAGGAAGTGGCTCTCTTGTGTGGACTGGTCCAGGCTGAGGTTGATGGGGGGGTGGAAATTGTTGAAATCCAGGTGGAATTCTTCAAGGGCCTCCTTTCGGTGGGTCCATATGATGAAGATGTCATCAATGTAGCACAAGTAGAGGAGGGGCACTAGGGAACGAGAGCTGAGGAAGCGTTGTTCTAAGTCAGCCATAAAAATGTTGGCATACTGTGGGGCCATGCTGGTACCCATAGCAGTACTACTGACTTGAAGGTATAAGTTGTCCCCAAATCTGAAATGGTTGTGGGTGAGGACAAAGTCACAAAGCTCAGCCACTGGCGTGCTGTGGCCTCATTAGGGATACTGTTCCTGACAGCTTGTAGTCCATCCTCATGTGGAATGTTGGTGTAAAGCACTTCTACATCCATGGTGGCCAGGATGGTGTTTTCAGGAAGATCACCAATGCATTGTAGTTTCCTCAGGAAGTCGGTGGTGTCTCGAAGATAGCTGGGAGTGCTGGTAGCGTAGGGTCTGAGGAGAGAGTCCAAATAGCCAGATAATCCTGCTGTAAGAGTGCCAATGCCTGAGATGATGGGGCGTCCAGGGTTTCCAGGTTTATGGATCTTGGGTAGCAGATAGAATACCCCTGGTCGGAGCTCTAGGGGTGTGTCCGTGTAGATTTGCTCCCGTGCTGTAGCAGGGAGTTTCTTGAGCAGATGGTGTAGTTTCTTTTGGTACTCCTCAGTGGGATCAGAGGATAGTGGCCTGTGGAATGTGGTGTTGGAGAGTTGCCTGGCAGCCTCCTGTTCATAATCCGACCTGTTCATGATGACTACAGCACCTCCTTTGTCAGCCCCTTTGATTATAATGTCAGAGTTGTTCTGAGGCTGTGGATGGCATTGCATTCTGTATGGCTGAGGTTATGGGGCAAGTGATGCTGTTTGTTCACAATTTCAGCCTGTGCATGTCTGTGGAAGCACTCTATGTAGAGGTCCAGTCTGTCATTTTGACCATCAGGAGGAGTACACGCAGAGTTCTTCTTCTTGTAGTGTTGGTAGGTGGGTTCCTGTGGGTCAGTGCACTGTTCAGTGGTGTGTTGAAAATATTCCTGGAGTCGGAGACAACGAAAGTAGGCTTCCAGATCCCCGCAGAACTGTATCATGTTCGTGGGGATGGTGGGGCAGAAAGAGAGTCCCTGAGATAGGACAGACTCTTTTGCTGGGCTAAGTGTGTGGTTGGATAGCTTAACAATATGTTTAGGTGAGTTGAGGGTACCACTGTTGTAGCCCCCTGTGGCATGTAGGAGTTTAGATAGTTTACTGTCCTTTTTCCTCTGTAGAGAAGTGAAGTGTCCGTTGTAAATGGCTTGTCTCATTTTCGTAAAGTCCAGCCATGTGGAAGTTTGTGTGGAAGGTTGGTTTTGTATGAGAGTCTCCAGTTTTGAGAGTTCATTCTTGATCTTCTCCTGTCTGCTGTACAGGATGCTGATCAGGTGGTTCCTCAGTTTCTTTGAGAGTGTGTGGCACAGTCTCTCACCATAGTCAGTGTAGTATGTCGATTGCAATGGATTTTTTACCTTCAGTCCATTTGGTATGATGTCCATCTGTTTGCATTTGAAGAGGAAGATGATGTCTGTCTGTATCCGTGCGAGTTTTTTGTTGAGGTTGATGTATTTCAACTCCACATGGCTAAATTTAGTGCCTTGCATGGTGTCAAGTATCAGGAGGTAGCCGTGTTAGTCTGTATCCACAAAAGCAACAAGGAGTCCGGTGGCAACTTAAAGACTA
Source organism: Emys orbicularis (assembly GCF_028017835.1). Classification (NCBI taxonomy): domain Eukaryota; kingdom Metazoa; phylum Chordata; order Testudines; family Emydidae; genus Emys; species Emys orbicularis. The sequence continues at coordinate 45,527,162 of NC_088684.1, read as the reverse complement.
ACAGATTTATTTGGGCATAAGCTTTCATGGGTAAAAAACCTCACTTCTTCAGATGCATGGAGTGAAAATTACAGATACAGGCTTTATATAATGACACATGAAGAGAAGGGAGTTACCTCACAAGTGGAGAACCAATGTTGACAGGGCCAATTAAATCAGGGTGGATGTAGTCCACTCCCAATAATAGATGAAGAGGTGTCAATTCCAGGAGAGGCCCTAGTTTCATATATTAAGTATCAAACAAAACTGTACACTGCAGCATAAGGTGGCTTATGCTGGATGCATGAAGTGTGCTTCCTATAGGCTGGTGGTGACTGGGATGTCTGGGAGGGGTTCATGGATATTGGGAGAAGATTTGATTTAAAAAAACATGAGGAAAGTGAATAGAAATGATTTTGATGTACTGCTCAGAAACAGTCTCCTGTGTAAACTGTGGGGAAAGAGAACAAATTTCAAGGGGTAAGGCTTGTGTGATATATATATAGGCAAATATATACTGCTTTCCAAACAGCCTCATTCTGACATTTTTAGGTCCATATTTTCAAAACAGCTCAGCATCCGGCAGCTCTTCTTAAGAGCACCACAACCTGCTGGGTGCTTAGCATTTCTGAAAATCTGGCCAATTCATTAAGTGCTGTAATGGAAACTGAGTTTATTTGAAAATCCAGCCCCAATTGTGGTGGTTGTGACCACTTTTGAAAATCTGTTCCTTAAGACTGATGTCACTGAATTACATAAAAGTTTTAAACCTAGAAATATTCTACCTCTTAACAAAATCCTTCAGTGAAAGCCGTTGACTCATAAAGAGGGCACACAATTACTCTCAATTGTAGGGATGTTCCTCTTAGCATATTGAATGAATAACAGGGTCTCACATTTCTATTCTGTTATGAAATAAACCAACTCTAGGTTAGATGCATTTGCCTTCCTGTGGTCATTTGGTTTTATAGAGAGTGACTTCAGATGACTTCTGTATTAAGGAAAGTGGATCAAAGTTAGAGGTCTTTAACTAGAGTTGTACAGGAAGCTATGGCAAAGTGAATATCTCCACAAAATGCTGGAGTAGCAAACATCTTAGCAAAACGAAAGAGAAAATGGGACAGAGGAAAACTGCTGACTCTACTAACATCTGCTGCATGTGGCTCAGCAGATGCCAGTCAGGTCAACATTTAAAAAAAACAACAACAACCTTCTCCCTCTGCTGATGTGGATTTCTTCGGCAATATGCCAGGAGGCTAGTTATGATGCTTGTGGAAAATAATCCTATAGTGAGAAGTCTTGATTTTTATAGCAACTTTACTGGTACATTATCCAGGTCCAGGTTAGCCCCATAAAAGGGATAAGTGCTTGTCAGTTCTTTTCCAAAAGCACAAGAGTTCTATTTTAACAATTTTGCTATTTTAGCTATTTAATAATAATAGTACTTTAACTCTCCAGTAGATCTGGTTGAAAATTTTCAACAAAAATCTTTTGATTTTTTTTTTAATTTTTCATCCCCATTCTCCCGCACCACCATTTTTGAACAGCTTATAGAAAGGAGAACATTTTAAACTTTGAAATTTCAATAAAAAATCATGAAAAAATTGACATTTTTTCAGCATTTATGATCAGCTCTATTTTGATAGTACCATTGCTATTGTTTTGCCTGAAACCAACATGCCTGCGGTCACCACAGTGTTGATTTACACTAATTTATTCATTTCTGACACTCATGCTTTAAATTTCACAGGTGTACAGGGCAAGTGAGTAACATGACTGTCTGTGACTGCCCTTTGCAACAGCCAATGGGCTGCCAAGGTTTACCTCTACATAATGGCTACCTGGAATTGAGTGGAAACACAGAGCAATGGCAAGAAATTGGTGTAACCTTCACAGGTGAAACACCTGGAAATGAATCATCACAACAGCATGTCCTTCTGCCATCCAGTGTAAACTCAAGAAACCTCATCCCTGAAACTGTGGACTAGCTCTTCACCTGCTGTAAATAGGTTTTGGTGGAGCTATGCTGGTTTATATCAACTGAAGATCTGACGCTGCATGTCCATATGATGTAATGTTTTTGGATCATTAGAAATAGTTTGGTGCTTTTCCTAAATTGGCAGTATTGGCATCAAAATTTTAGTCCGGATTCCTACATTTACTGGTGACTTCTGTACCTTATACAGTAAAAACTCACCAGTTACCACAGTATTGTAGGTACTACCCTTACTTTCTATTCTAAGTACTCTTGGGGGAAATACTGTGGTTTCTCCAATACCAAAGAGTGGTAAATTTGGCTAATTACTGGCTTTTTTACTGGTAGCTGCGCAGGGTGTGAGTGTTGCATAGTTCCTCACAGCAAGTAAATCTGCCAATTTGAATGGTAGGTAATTTTGTCTAATCTATTTATCTGGGTACTTGCGTGGCTCCCATTATAGTAATATGTGAGTATCTCCCAATAGAATGACTGCTTGTAAGAGAAATAGCTTGATTAGTTTTTGTGTGTGAAGAACCTTTTACAGAAAGCAAAATCAAAGAGATGAGTTTTGCATTGGTTCTGAATGGCACAAGGTGAGGGCATGTCTACACTGCCCCGCTATTTGGACAGTGTGGGTGTGAATAGCAGCGCTCACTAAAGTGCTGCACTGTAACTCCCCTGTGTGGATGCTATGGGCATGAGCTAAAAGGTTTTTACTAGGGCTGTCAATTAATCGCAGTTAACGCATGCAATTAACTCAAAACAAATTAACACGTTATTTTTTTTTAACGAGTGTTAATTGCACATCTCTGGAGACGGGATTCGGTGGTGGCCGTGTGGGGAGGGAGGCACCGGCTGCGGCAGCAAGCAGGAGGCAGCCGGGGACCAGTAACGCCATAATATCCAGACCAGATGCACAGATTATTGAAATGCCTCCCGACTCCCCGGAGCCGGTCTCGTGCCCCCTCCCCCATGATAATCTATTGATTTGTTTTACATGAGGGGAGGAGTAAGGGAGGGAAATGACCTCCAGGTCACTCCAGAGGTCTCTCCCCCCTGCACTAATCGATAGTCACCCTGTCCCGTAGTCTGCAGGCAATTTGGGAGAGCCAGTTAAACACCTTCTGCGGGGAGAGAGGAGTCCGGCCCCCTGCCACCTGCACCATCCCCTCCCTGCTGGACAGGGCCAGCCTTAGAGGTGTCAGTGGGGCCACTGCCCAGGGTGCCATGCTCAGGGGCACTGCTGTGTGCCTGCTGGACAGGGGTGCTCCTCTCCCACCCCCCTGCTCCACTGCTGCTCCCACCTCCTCCCCCATCCCATGGAGCTGCCCCTGGCCAAGCTGCTCTGGACCATGAACCTGCCTTCTGTCTGCTGTGCAGAGGGGTGTGAGGGGGCTAATGTCAGGATGTCTCACTCCCCTCACCCGTGTACCCAGCTGCTGCTGAGCTGGGGTCAGGGAAAATGGGGAGCCTGTCTGCTGCTGGCTCAAGAGTGAGTGCTGCGGACAGCAACTGCTGCTGGCTAAAAAAGTGTTCAGGCTCCGGAGTGCTCTGCTTAAAGAGACAGCGCTCCCCCAACACACACACACACTTCCCCTTGCCCCAACACACACATACACTTCCCCTTGCCCCAACACACACTACACTCTTCTCCCCAACACGCAATTCCCCCCAATACACGCATACACTCTTCCCCCAAGCACACACTTTCCCCCCAACACATACACACTGTCTCATACCAAACCAAAATCTGAAATGGCGCCCCTGGTGCTCCAGGAGTGGCCAGAGGGCTGCCGGATGGCTATGGCCTCTGGGAAGATGCAGATCCCATGTGACAGCACAAAGCCTTCCTTAAGCCACAGGCTATGTGCCAGGCACCATGAACCGCAGCAGCAGTGCAGATGTAAGGGTGGCAATACACCACATACCATGCCCTCCTTCCTTCTGTGCTCCTGCTGGTGGCGGTGTTGCCTTCAGAGCTGGGTGCCCGGTGCTGAGCCCCAGCACCTCTTTAAATACAAATTAAGCACTGGAGGAGGCAGCAGGGCCTAGAGGTGATGGGGGTTGGGGAGCCCAGGGAGTCCGTGAGGGCCAGGGGCAATGGAAGGGTGGGGAGCCCACGGAGGCCAGGGCAATGTACACTTTGTATTCTGGCTTAAAATTAAAATAAATATTTGAAAATGTAGAAAACATCCAGAAATATTTAAATAAATGGTATTCTATTATTGTTTAACAGTGCAATTAAAACTGCAATTAATCACGACTATTTTTTTAATTTCACGATTAATTTTTTTAATCATTTGACAGCCCTAGCTCTTACATTGCATTAATGTAGCCCTGTTGGAAGAGGACTATGTTAATACAAACTAGGAACCTTTCAGTTCACACCTGCAGCATCTACACCAGGGAGTTACTGCCCAGCACTTTGGTGCGCACTGCTATTCACACCCTGGTGGTCCAAACTGTGGGACAGTGTCAATGTGCCCTTAGAGCTCATTATCATATCAACCATACTGAAGTTGTTAGGAGAACCGTGAGGTACCCACATACCGCCTGGATGGGTGCATTGAAAGAACCTAGCTTGATAGAAGTTTGAATGTTCACTAGCCTACTGAGAAAAATAGCAACAGCTCCTGCTCAGACTTTTTATTCTGAGTTGACTCCGAGTTCAACTCTACTTCCTACGTTCTGTCTCCCAGATCCACTGTACTGCACAGACTGCTTCACACTTTGTTCTTTCTCTCCCCAGCCAGACCCAAATCTCTTGTAGTTTTCTTTATTTGGTCGGCAACTATTTCTCTTAGCCAATCAAATTTGTTAGCTAGTTGTTCCCTTTGGGATTTAGGCCCTTTAAATACCTTTGAGGATCTTGGCCTTAGTGCTTTCCAGGAGTTTGTTGTTGCATTTTATTTCACACCATCTCTTCAAGGGGACATAGTAGGGTGGTCTCATTTTCTTAAGTTGGCAATGATATTTCTTTCTTTTATTTATTCCTAACCACTATCTCTCCTCTATATTTTATAACTTTGTTGAACAAAGTAGCTTTTTCTTTTAGTAATCAGTCTCTAAGCATTTTCTATATTACTCTCATTTGCTAAAATTTAACTTTTTCTGAAGAAGAAAAAAAAAAAAGGCTGAACCAGGAAGTGACACTGTGTCATGCAACTATACACTGATCATCAACGTTATAACCTGTCATGAAAGGTGATGTGCTTTCTAAGGAATGGATTTACTTTTGCAGTACAATTATAAAGGGGCAGTTCTTTCCCTGTTGTTGCTCAACTTAAAAGGTCAGAGAGACACACAGGGAGACAATGAACAGTTCTGTGCATATTTATGGACTTGACATGCATGTGGTAAGTACTCTTCTGACGGCTAATTTTAAAATCCAATCAATCATCACTTAAATACATCATAGTGTATATTCACCTCACTCCTTCATTAGCATTCAGTAGCAATTAATCATCACAGCAGTAGTCCCTAGAAAGTTGAACAATCCATAAGGTACATTTACATTAAACATGAGTAAGTGAACATTTGGTCCACTTCAACCATGTCTTCTGTATTGTCAGCTCTTCAAGTAGTGAAAGACATCTATCTATTGATCATCTGCATGATTGATTGATAGACACAACATGTCTTTTATTCCCCACTGAAGACTGTCTTTGTCAAACCAAAGGGCAGTAGTTTTCAACCAAAAAAGTTTAACGATTTTCAGTTCTGAATCCCATAGTATATGTTTTATTGTACTAATTTAAAATGTATTTTTGCCCTATATTGATTGAAACTTCAGCTACCCTTTTCTGAAACATCTCTGTTTTAGCAGATAGGCTAGGTACCTAAAGCAGAGTGTCAGGTTCTGGAGTTTAGATTTCTTCTTCTGACTCAACCTGACATGAATTAGCATGGTTCTTCTGACTCATGCAGTCATCCAAACCAGGTGAATGCAATTAGCTCCAACCCAGGATCTAAAAGGCATATAAAACTAACAGTATTTTAGTTCTATTACATTTTAAGTAATAGTACTACTTAACACTTACAGAGCTCTTTACAGACCTGCAGGAAATTAACTAATCTAAGTTTAATTGAATTGGTTGTTCAGCTCTACTCATGACACAAAAATATATACTGATAATTACACTGTATACTATGTAGTGTGCAGCAGTGAAATGATATAACCAGATTTTAGTTTGGTTGCCCAGTCTTTTGTACCTACTGGAAAATATCTGTATTTCAAAACCAAGATTTATTGCTAGCCTAAGATGTATAAATTAATGTACAAGAGAATTTACTACCTTGTACTCAGTGAAGATATTAAAGTATTTGTTTTTCATAAAATAGGAAGTTGCTGAGACACTAAGAAGACATTTATTTCTCTTCTTTCATGGCGTTACAGTTAGTAGCTATTATTGGGTTGTTAATGTGATGGAATAGCCAATAACTAAGATATGTGTAAGGCTCTGTGAATATTGAAGGGTTTATTTTTTAATGTACCTGATATAAATGCTGGTTACTACTTTATCTGTTTCAATATATCTAGCTCTGATACTTATTACTGGTGTCTCACGGCCTTTTTTAAAATTAACTGTACGTGCATAAATTGTCTCTGTCTTTCTTTTAATATGGGCTTCAGTGGTTAGGCCAGACTCATTCCTGGTGCAAATATTCAGTGCTGACCTGAACATGACACACATGAGCCTGCTAAGCCATTTCCTAGATCACCCCATGCTATCCTTAGCATCCTCTAGTAAACTGAGGTAGCACTTCCTTTTTGGAGTGCTGACCACCTGATTTTTTATGTTTTCTGCCCTCTGTCTCCCTTGCATAAAATATCTCCTTTCTGTCACAGTCAGTGTCCAAGGGCAGAAGTTGGAGAGAATCAAAATAAGTTGGAAATGAATTACTCTGCACACATTAAGTAGTGATCTCATTACAACTTTAGAGCTAGTGAGGGGGAAGGACATGGTCAGCATCTTCTTCCTTGCACAGTAAGAGAGCAGAATTCCAAGTAGAACTGGACAGAGAAAGGTAATTCTGTTTCACAGAGGAGTTTGATATTTCAAAATTTGGTTTCATTCTGATTCACAATGAAAACCAAACATTTCAAAATTCTCTGTTAAAGGGATCGGGGTCTTGGTTCTGGTACAATGTGCCTGCCAGGGTACCCCAGAGATGCAGACCCTGGAGGCTCTGGAGTCCCCAACTCCACGGCGGTCTGACAGTCAAACTGCCAAGAAGCCAAGGGGGTGAGCTGGCAGGAAACCTGCCTGGCAGGCAGGGTTCATGTCAACCCATGTCTGCGTTCCATCAGACCTTCTTCAAAATTGATCTGTCTTTGCAAAACATTTACATTTTGACAAATCAGAAATTTCTGATGGAAAAAAAATATTTCACTGGAATTTTTTTGACCATCTCTAATTCCAACCTAAGCTAGAAAGAACTATGGGACTGGCAACCACGCAAACTGGCCCCGTGGAGCATGGTCTGCCAGTAGCATTAACGAACACTAAAAGAAAGTGATCCCCATCATGTGTTTTAACCATCCGCTCTTAGAGATCATGCCCTGCTTTATTGGAATGACTCTGGACCAAACACACAGCCAAACAATGCACCACTCCATTGTCTGTCTACCAGCAGAATGGCTCTTACACAGTAAGGGTAGCATTTTGCCCATAGATTTTATTTATATTCACAAAATGCTTCTCTGAACCCCATTTGTTACATGATACTTTGATTCAACTTTTCCTCCATTTTCAATACTGCATTTTCTTTCTTTCTTTCTTTCTTTCTTTCTTTCTTTCTTTCTTTCTTTCTTCATTGAAAATTGTTCAATTAAATCACCATTTTGCAGAGGGGAAATCATGAGGTGAATTTTTATTTTTAAACTCCTTTTCTCTTTGTAGGAAATTTCAATGAATCATTTTACAACATGATGATAGTCAGTGCAACCAGACGAGCTTTCATTTAAGACGATTAGACAATCACAAACATAAGGTGCTGCTGAATTTCTCAACCCTACGGGCAACAGAAATGGCAGAGCAGATTTCTGGGAAATTTTACACATTGGTACATAAACAGTCTGTCAAGAAATCACACCCTTCAGACATCTGCCTCTTGACAGTCTTCAAGACATAAAAAAAATTCATAAATGTGATTTGTAATTGCAACATTTACTAGCCTTAAAATACAGAGACTGTCATCACTATACAAATCCAGGAATGTCAAATGAAAATTATTGAAGTCTGAAGTGCTAGTAATGCAAAGTGGCCTATAGTGCTATACATTATCCAAAGGACTGTACACTCCTTGGGCCAAAGACCTGTTTTATGTTAGCCCACATCAGCATGGCACTGGGCACTCTAACAGTGCAATAGAAATAATAAAAAGGAAAAGCAATAATAAAAAGCATGCAGTACACACAAAATAAAAGAGAACTGGAAGTTTGTGGAGATTAGACATGGATTATTGAAAGCATTGATTGAGTGATAAGTGTGAAGAAACTGGAGTGAGGAATGAGAAGGCCAGTGGGCAGGCACAAAGAAAGATGGAGGTGGGAGACTCAACCTTATTAAATGGGTGGACTGGCAATGGGATCCATCACACTTCATCTCTGTGTCACCAGGTCAGGTTGGCAGTGTCCAAAAGCTGCTAACATCTGATGGCTGTTCTGTGACTTAGCTCTTCCCAGTGGACAGGTAACTACAATGCAAAACCTGCTCCAACAATTACCACTCTTGTTGGCTGCAGAGAGGCCAAGGACTGGATGAACATGGAGTCAGATCTACTCATTCACATCTGGGGATAGTATGTCCAAGCTGAGGCATGGTGAGGTGGATGGTATATCCAAATAGTCTGCCCATAGTGGTCTTGAGATAAATGTATCCATGGATGAATACTAGCCTTCAGAAGCCAGTACTATAAAATTAATACCTTTCTGGTCATTAAATTCACTCTTTTAAAAAGTATCAAAGGAAATGAAAGCAAAATGAGATGGTTAAAAAGCCAAATAGTGGATCAAAGCATAAGAGGCCAAGTCCTGTGGGGAGAGAGGAAGGAATGTGTGTGTGATAATTTAGGTGGCTAGGAAGATAATTAGAATAGGGTAAAAAGGGATAAGCTGGGGAACGAAAACTGTAAAGAATTGAATGGGAATGACAGAGAAAAGAGATTTAAGGAAAAATCTTAGAGTCTTAACAGAAAACAATTACATATAAAAATATTAGAAGGCAAAACCAGTGGGGGGAATAAACCCACCTCCACTTAAAGGGAGAAAATTTCCCTGACTAAAAAGAGCTATTTCAGTTTTTCTGCCTTGGCAAGTGTCTCTCAATCTCTTTGGAGGGGATAGCTATTGAATTTGTGATGTGAAGATTTGTATGGAAGACATGATTAAGTGGAATGAAACAGCAAATGAGTAAAAATTATATGCCATTGTAAACATTACACCTCTTCAGTCTTCTTATTCTTTTTGGAATTTCACCTCTTTCTTCCTGGCACAGGCTTTAGAGTTTCACATGATTTGGTATTAAACTTTGAGACTTGTTTCACTTTCTAAACTTTGTTTCCCTTGGCTTCCTTCCAAATACTTTATTCTTCTTTCTTCCTAATCCAGTTCTCACAGCTCTAGCTTTCTGTGATACAGTTTGGTTTTAGCCAAACTTTCTGTTGGCATTTTCTCTGTATATTATTAGTCCTTCCCTGTGTCTTCTTGAACTCTTGGTATTCTTTTTCTCTGCTGTTGTCCATTTGATCAAAATACACTATTCAGGAATTTACCACAGATGGAGAGAGGGGAAAAACACAGCACATTCTTCTTTGCAAGATTTCCAAAAAGACCACCCCCCAACCCAAAGTTTGGCTTCAGAATGCCTCAAAGCTTTGTGAACCCACAGATTTATATGTTCTCCTGCCTAAAGCTCTGTGAGTTTCTAAACAAGAGAGGTCCCTAGCAGCTAGCTCCCTAAGGCTCTGTCAAAGTAACAACTCTCTTACATAAATATTTTTCAGCTCTAACCCTTTCCATGTGGCTTGTACAACAATAAGTTCTCTCTCTTCCTAAAGGGGCTGGAGGTGATAGAGGACAAGGATGAGTCTTTTAGTCATAAAATATGACTGTTACTCTTTTATAAACGTCAGGGAATGTTGTACAAATACTGGGGGTGGAAGAAAGAAGGAAGAGCACACATTATAGCAGCAGGGGGTCGTGTGCGAGGAAAAGCAAAGATTACATGTAGATAGAAGGATAAATATCTCCTACCTAGTAAATAAGGAATTTCTGTAAGTAATTTGTCTGACTGGCAAACTACAGTAGAAAAATATTGTGTATATATAGGATAGTGAATGTAGATGGTTATTGGTAGCACTACTTCAGGGCTATAATAGAACAAAAATAAAAGGGAGTCTGTATATCTATACATATCTTAATCTACACAATAAGATTCCAGGATTGTCACTCTGTGTGTCCCTCTGAAGTCTAGAATATCTGTTGAGTTAGTGTGAAGTGAAGGAAACAACTACAAGCATGACTGAGAGCTCTTTTGTTCAGATGTCAGCAGATTGAATCATCACTGGAATTTGAGTCTGTTACCATTCAATTTTTAATTTCTCAATCAATTTGCCTTTGTGAAATATACCTATGCATTGTATAGCTACAGTAAGGTATTTATCTAGATCATACCAAGAGTCCTAGACCATTGTGATATCAGAGGTATCGCAACCAATCACCATCTTTATTCTACAGTTAATTTGCATGCAACAATTTCCTTGATTGTATGAGGGAGACTGCACAGATGGTGGATTATTTTCAAAACCATGCATACAACAACACAACCAGCAAACATAATAAATGCAAACACACATAGCACCTCACCACAGCACACACCCCTCATTCACCACACACACAAATCAACCTTGTAACCTTGCAATAAAAACTAACACTAATTCTAGAGATATCTTTATACTACACACAAACAAAGGCTTGGGGGGGGGGGGTATAAAGAAGTAAACTCCCACTCATCTGTTAAAAGGGCCCTGCCTTCCTTCTTGGTGGTCAAGTGAGACTAGTCACAGGAATCAGATGTGGGAGCAGCAGGAGGAACAAGTGCCTGGCTGAGGAAGTTCTTTGGCTCCCAGTCTTCCTGCCTTCAGCTGGAACAACAGCTGCACTTGAGGGGAGACGACAATGTGTCCCTATCCTCCTTTTCTACATGAAGATGACTCCTCATCAGTTCCCCCCCAACAAAGTGGGAGGAGAAGAAAGACACATTTTGCTGCCAGCTCTAAGGGAAGATGAGAAGGAGAGTCATCATATTGCCTCTCCATCCCTACAACTTCCTCTTTCACTCCAGCTTGAAAAAAATGCCAGGAACTACCAACTGACCCTGTCAGCTCCCCTCCCCCTGTGCACTGGAGAGGTAAAGGGAAGAATATGGGGTCAGATGGAAGTGAGTGGGAAGACTGGGGGAGATGAAGGGGGAAATGGAACTGAGAGGAAAAAGATGAACCAGAAGAGAGATTTAGACAGAGAAAAGGGGAAAAGTAGTTAATCATAGGGGAAAACTCAAAGGCAAAGAAAATGAGGCAGAGGAAGTAAATCAAAAAAGTGGAAGTGAAGTAAGGAAAGTAGGAAGAACGCACAGAAAGTCAAAGCAGTTTTGCAGTGTTATATAAGAAGTCTGGTGCCAAATTATTGCAATAAACCACAACATCATTTTTGATCCAAGGCCATGACTGGTTGTACATGGAGGGGAAGGCAGGCTTGCAAAGTGAAAAGAAAAAGAGAAGTGATATGAGCAGCGATATGAATGCAGGGTATTTGCAGACAGGAGAGGAGAGAAACTGCTCTGGTTTTGTGCTCTGGAATGAATTGACTTTGTTGGCCATGGTGCATGTATGTTGATTCTTTAATTGAATAGAACTTCCTTTTGGCAAGTTATAGCTGCATATAGAGAAACTTCCATTATTTATTTTTTGCATAAAGTCTAAATATCTTCTAAAAATGTAGGAAATGACCTTGAGTTTCCAAAATGTGCCAATGGAAGGTCCCACCCCTTTCGTATTGATTTGTTTTTATTTACACTAATACAGATTCTGTATCGTGGTCAAGTCGACTGATGGAATGTATAGGTGTGGGGGATGGGGTCACCAAGGGTGCATACCTCCACGGCTACACAACCTTTTGCTTGACAAACATGAACATTTGCATTAATATAGCATTAGAGTTGATGGCTCAAACCTGCAGCATTCAGGAAATGCAGCGTTAAAGTTCAAAGCCCACCCTTTAAAATTTTGCCTGTTGTGAAGAGGCTTTCTGTCCTTACTTTGCTTGCTGATATGCATTTATTTGCTGGAGATGGATGAGCCATCCATTGTGATATTTTGTTATGAAAACTGGACTATGTTAGGGAGCCATAGAGCATTTGATGGGTGCCTGTTAAGTTTCTTAAAATCAAAACAAAATTAATTAGTTCATCTTTAAATCTACGTCATCAAGCCTTAAGACGGTGTCTCTTTTTATTGGTATACATTATTTAGTTCCAACTGTAACATAATGCAAACCAGAATCCCGCTCCCCCACTGCCCCTCACGCTTGGATGGTGTTCACCACAAAGCTATTTCATTGTCTGCCTTCCAAACCCTCCTCAAAATTCTCCTTTGCCATGAGGCCTACAAAAGCTTGACAGCAGCTAGGCCTCTGGTGGGCTGAGACCACTGCCTATCATGCTGACCAGTACTGGCTCATTGTTTCCTTGCACTCCCCACAGGGGCTGTATCCACCTGTTGCTTCTTGTCTTATGTTTAGATTGTCAACTCTTCGGGGCAGGGGCTGACTTTTTTTTTTGTTCTGTTTGTATAGCACTAGCACTATGGGGTCCTGGTCCATGACTAGGGTTCCTAGGCAGTACAGTAATACAAATAATAAGTAATAACAATAATTAATAATTAATTGTTAATAATTAATAAGTCCTGCCTTTAATAGTCCAGGAATGTTCAGTTCCTATCTCTTATTTATCAGTATGTCTTTATAGTGTATAAGTGCTATTCTCTAAGTGTCCTTGTCATAGCTTACAAATGCATCAGAAATAATATTTGAAAGTGGAGCAGTATAATCCAATACAATCCATTACCAGTGTGACAATTTGGAGTGTTTGTCTGTTCAATTTATGAATTCTGGTTGATATTATGAAGTTGTATCATGAAGTTGTAGTTTCATGGTGTAGAAGCTGCACAAGGTGACAGCGCTGCCTAGTGGTCAGGCGGTGGTTGGCAGGAGGTCTCCCCTTGAAGCACAGAGCTGTCCTTTAGTGCCCCCACCCCAAGGGTTTCCAGTCCCCCCCTTTAGCACAGGGGCTTTGAGGGCTGGACCCTTGAACAGTCATGGTCTTTTCCAGCTAGCCTCTCACTGGTGGTGAAGGCTCTTCTTGTTGTATTGTTCTCTCGGGGTTGGTAGGAGAGCCTGGGCCTGCTCTCTACACTGGGCTTTGGTCCAGAGCCCAATGGTGGGCAGCTACACTCAACACCTTGGGGTGCTAAGCCGCTGGCCCCCGGACCACTTCCTAGCCCAGTCTCTTGTAGCTTACCAGAGTAAATCACTCCAATCTAGTCTGTGACCCACACACTGCGTCCCCTGCTTCTCCTTTGTGGGTTTGCATAGTTTGTGTTGTCAGACCTCAGGCAGTGAGCTCCTGGGCAGTATTTTCCCCACACAGCAGCCATCTGCTCCCTTCCACTGCCTCCCTCTGAACTGCCCTCCTCCAGCTTGTGCATGCTTTGTAGGTGTGTCTGGGTGGGGCTGCCTGGACCCAGACCTGTTCCTTAACCCCTGGCTTTCCAGCATGGGGTTTGTATACCCCATCAGACATGGAAACCCTCTCTATCTGCATCGATCAGATCCTACCAGCCTGAAAGCATGTCTCCCCCGATCAGACACAATGGGATATACTTAACATTAGCAACAGTGCCTTGAATGGACAATAGCGATGCTAAGTGTATTTGCTCAAGCTAGGAACAGACACTACCTCCCAGGAGCAGGCCCTCTCAGAGGTCCAGAGAGGCCCGGGCCACTTCCAGCTTTTGAGGCCCCTAGCCATAATAAAAATAAAAAAAGACAATACATGAAAACAAAATAAGGCACCAAAAAAAGAGTGAGACATAATTTGAATATTTTTTTATTTAACAAATGCTTTTTAGCCTTTTTCTGTGCAAATGCACTAATTATTGGGGGAAAATCTAGCTTTTGTGCAATGTCACAGTTGATATTAAGCATGGCGAGCCCATTCAAATGCTCTTGTCCCATAGTTGAATGGTAATAGTTCTTTACCTGCTTCAGCACATTGAAGTGCGTTCACCTGAAGCCACTGATGCAGGCAAACTGACAAAACTACGCAATGCAATTGTGATATTAGGAAACATCCCAGAGAGTCCAAGTTCAAGTATTTCTTGAAACAATTCCTTTGGCTTGCAATCCAATTTAAAGATCGTGGAATATATTCATTTGAGGAAGATGACCTCATCACTGAGATCTTTTGAGATTTCTTTGTTGTACTGTTGCTGAAATTGTTCAGCTGCAGAAAGTAAATCTTCATTACTCAGTCTGTTGAACTGCCAAAGAAACCCCAAAAGGGTACAGATTAGTCGCAGTGATTCAATTGATGTGTAAGACCTGATTGAATACAGTCAATGATGACAAGGAAGACATTGACCATATAATGCTGCTCAGCATCAGATTCAGTAGGTAAGTTGTGACTGGTGGAGAACTCAGATGACATGCCAATATTCTGTGCTACTAATTTGGACTCCATCAGGATCGCATCCCATTGTTCACGAATCTGTTGAATGTCATTGATAAGACTTTCAATGTTATCCCTTTCAACATCAAGTATAGCATTGAGTGCAGGGCCAGCGCTTCCATTTAGGCGACCTAGGCGGTCGCCTAGGGCACCAGGATTTGGGGGGGCAGCAATTCGGCGGCGGCGGGTCCTTCCGCGCTCCGGGTCTTTGGCGGCAATTCTGCGGTGGGTCCTTCACTCGCTCCGGGACCCGCCGCTGAAGTGCCCGAAGACCAGGAGCGCGGATGGACCCCCACGCCGCAGAATTGCCTTCGATGACCGGGAGCGCGGAAGGACCCCCACCTAGGGCGCCAAAAACCCTGGCGCCGCTCCTGATTGAGTGTTTCAATTACCAGATTGGTTTGGTGGATCATTGTAAGTAGCTTCATCCACAAAGATGATATCAGAATGCATTCAAATGTGGACATGTGCTTCTGAATAGACTGAAGTTCAGTTCGAGCCTGTTCAATGAGATTGAGAGATTCAAGCTCATTTAAAGCCTTTCTCACTGAATTCAAATGCTGCGCAACTGGTTCAACACCATAAATCCATGCAGACCATCTAGTTTTGGACATCCCATGCAGTGAAACAGGAAGATATTGCTTCAGAATTTCCCATCTTTGTGGACTGCTACTGAAGAGATTGTTGATTTGCTGAACAGTTCCAAAGTAAGTAATTGCCTCCTTGCATGATTCAGCACAGTCAACACCTACAAGGTTTAGTGTGTGGTTTCCACAGCTGGAGAAAATACAGTTTGAATTATGCTCAAGTAGAACTGCTGGTACACTGTTGTACTTCCTAGCCATATTAGATCCATTGTCATAGGCTTGACCAATGCAGACTTGAAAATCTAACTTAAAACCTTCTAGAATTGCTAGTACTCAAGCAGCAATTTCTTTTCCAGTTTTTCTCGTGAAATTATCAAACAAAATAAACCTTTTTTCAATTGAAAATTTTGAGCTGTCTACAATCTTAACATATCGAATAACCATAGTAGTCTGTTCCTTGTGAGAACAATCTGGAGTGGCATCAACAATGATTGAAAAATACTTGGCATTTTGAATCTCATCAAGAATTGTTGTTTGCACGAATGACCCACATAGCTCAATACACTCGTTTTGTATGCGTGTGGAGAGAGAATGGACTGGCATGAGCTTTTGACTCTCTTGCGATTCTCAAACATGTTTAACATGCTCTGATAAAAGTGGGTCATATTTGCCTAGAAAGTTTCCATTTGCACGATCACAAATACGTTGACAGGAACCAAAGAAAGCCAATCCCCGCTCAAAAAGAAAAAGGATGACATTCAGGATGCGCTCATGAAGTTTTTTCCAGTTATTAGTTTCTATAGAGTTTAGTCAAGAGTAAATTCTCAACTGAACTTTCAGCTGATGCTGCCCTACTGGCTGATTTCTATGCAACATAGTTTTCTTTGTGTGACGTTGAACTCTCATGTGATGGTATTCGGTCTTTCAACTTCCTCCAACCTTTGTTGAAGCTCCATCCTGATTGATCAGAGAGAACTGATGCATTTGCAGCACACTTGTGCAGGTCCCACCATTTGGAAGAGTTTTTGTCAACAGACGAGTAGGGAAAGCATGATTATCAGCATCGTGTGGAATGTTACTTGGAATTTCAAAGCAACTAATTTGAAGAAAAGATTGCATTGCTCTTGTCAATAATTCCAATGTCAGTCACAGTCAAACCTGTAGTACTCATGAATTGCTCTTGCTGCATAAGATCTACATCTTCCTGTTGCTGTTGAGTTTCTTGATCGTACACAGGAGCTTCTGCTGCATCTGTTACTGTTGGCACATCTCCTTCTTGACTACTGTCCTCATGTTCAGGTATTGGCATTGAAATATCACCTGTTGCAGTTGCGGAGTTTTTATTATCTGTAGCATTGTTTGTTGGGTAAGGTGTGTTTTCCAGTGGTTTGAGAAATGAAGAAATGAATGCTTGCACCACTTTCAAATATCCTCTTCATAGTGATCTATCTGGTCAATATATAGCCTATCCACACTTGAAATATTCTGCTGTAAATAAGTAGCTTATCTACACTGGAAATCGTCTACTGTAAACATATACACAAATGCTGAATGGTACACAAATACTGAAAAGACTTAAAACAAAGGAATACTAATTAAGAACACAAAATGAAACAGTCAGGTTATTATCCTTATCACTGAATCAAAACTCAAGCACACAAGGTATAATATAACAGGCTGAGCTGAAGACAAAGGGATGACACATATATAGTAATCACAGACACGGATACAGACAGAGGGATAATGTCCAAAAATTTCAAATGTGTGTCCTCACAAAACTCACTGTACAAGATTGTCCTCACAAATTTTCACCTTGAATCTGGGCTATAGCCTACGAAAGCCTATGAAGATGGCCAAGCAACCAAGCTAGGGCTCAACCAACCAACCAGTCACCTCTTTTAGCTACCATATGAAGATAATAATGAGGAATTCTCACACATAAATAATTCCTTAGTCAACTAGATGTAAAACTATAAAGACACTAAAATGTAACAATTCTCTACCTTTCAACATGCACTTGATCCAGCACCAGCCACTAGTAGTGGTTTGTTTATATAATCAGCTGATCTGAGAGGACACGTTCATCATGGTCTAATCTTGTGCCATCAGAACCGATATATTTTATTAATATTTGTGAACATTTTTAACTCTTTCATATGACAAATCTATATTTGTTAACAAAAAAATTGTCTTTTACCAAATCACATCTCTTATTTGCTTACATTTACAGCTCTAAGCTAAGAGAGTGTGTCACATTTTGATCCGATAGGGATGTGCATAAAAACAAGTTGCGAAACTTATCAAATGCCAAAAAATTAACAACTGTCTAAATTTGAGGCCCCCTTTGAGCTTGAGACCCAGGCCAAATGGCCCTCCTGGTCCCCTCTCTGATTGGCCCTGCCCAGGAGCTGGGGAAAAGACTCCATGAGGGAGAAGCATCCTGGTATGTAGCAGCCACATGAGGCAAGAGACCCTGCCTGCTTGCCTGAGCCCAGATGGTCCCCCAGGACTCTGGAGGGAAGGGTGAGCTAGTGAGGGCTATTGTGATTAGGACATTTATTTTTTGTATGATCTATACTCTCTTGAGCCTTTAATTATAAAAGAGCAATGGTGTCAAAATCTGAGCAACATGCCTGGGTGTGTTTATAGGCTTCTCAATTGCCACATGCCTCCTGAGAGACTTAACTGGCAACCAGAAAACTCTGCTCTTTCAGCGAGATTCAGGAACTGCTTGTGTTTAAGCTACTGGAGTATCTGGGGGGGAGGGGGCAATCAGTGCTGGTCCTGGGGGCCTAAGGCAGATGGGCTGCAGGGCTCTATTTCCATGACAGGGTAGGAAACAGAGTCGGTGCCCAGGAAACGTGCCAGAGAAGCCAAGAGAGAAAACAATGCTGCAGCTTGCTGAGACAGAGGGAAGCTTAAAACACCCAGGAGACCAAGAATGTGAGTCCCCCAGCAACACTCTGGTAGGTGGCTGGCAGGGGATGCCCAACGGGATCCATGGCAGCCAGCAAGCCAGGCAACTTAAAAATGTTGACTCGTTTCACTGCACTAGACATATGACTTTGGAACTGGCTGTTTTCATGTTATTCAAATGAGCCCTCCCTTATTGACTGATCCAGATCGGTCTGTGTAACTGACTATTGATTTTCAAAGTCCATAGAGAAGAGTTGTTAGAGTTTGAGAAGGGGTATTTGCTCCTCTGGCTCACTGGAGGCCATGGCAGTACCATGGAAGCACACTTTACCTCTGCAACTCTAGTCTAGACCTTGATATTAGCACTGCTGGTCCCTATGGACTATGGAATCACAACTCAGAATGGTCAGGAGCACATGTATTCTATGGGACTGCTCAAATGCTAAAAGATACATGTGCACATAAGTCTTTTCAGGATCTGCACCATATCTTATTATAACAAAGTTTTAATACGCCTGTTATAAATATGTTAAAAACTAAGTCAAATTACCAATAAATTACTATAAAAGTGTCAAATGATAGTTGCAATAGTTTTAGAAGAATTATTACTATAAAATCATATTTTTACCATTAACCAACCTAGTTTGTTGTGGTATTTCCCTTGGGTCTGACCAGTTGATAAATATTTGATATATTTTAACATTAATTCTTAAATATATTATTTTAATTTCAACAATGTCCTGAACAATGCAATAACAATTTTAATTTCAGATATTAAATTGATGCTTAAAATGTCATGTAAAAATTGCCTACATATTTTAAACTGTTATTAAAATGACTGATAATTAGGACAGACTATAAGAAACAAATTATTAAAGATAAGCCTCTCATTAAATTTTAATTTTTGAGACATCCTTATAAAATAGATGATTTGGAAAAAAATCTCAGTGGACCTATGCTACTGAGACAAAACGTAATAATGCATATAAATATCTTCATCGTTCCACTTAATGTAACAACTCACGGACCTAGCAGATCCATGTTGTAAATGTAATCAGAGACTGAAGACCATTCTAAAACTGGGAGGGGGAGACTGCATCAATGATTCTTAATGATGTTCTATCTCTGATTAGAAAGGAGGAGCTTTTCTTATTCCTCACATACCATTTTAGAATATCCATTAGTTACCAGCTGAAAACTATTCATGAGATTTTATTTTGGGGTTTCTACTACTTGTAAGTTTGTGGTTATTTTCTACTAGAGCCCAAGCCAATTCCAGTGAAATATGAGTCTTTCCATTGATTTTAATGGAAGTTGGATTGAACTTAACTGTACTGTCTTTGATAGATCTCTATCAGGTTTGCACGTTGCATGATACCTTTTCGATTTACGCGAACTGGTCAATAGCTCCGGTTGAGACTTCCCTTTATCAAGTGGCTCAATTCTCAAACCAATCAAGTGCTACTTTTCTCACCAAAATGTGGGTCTGATCCTCCACCTACCGAAATCAATGGGCGTTTTGCCAGTCACTTCAATTGGAATAGGGATCTGTATTTCTAAGAGTTTTCTTAACACAATGAATTTGTTTTACTATAGGATTTTGTCCTGGTATCATGGCTATATGACCGTGAAGTTGTTTCTAAATCATTTCTGATTCACACCCTTGGCCTTTCAATCTCTTGACATTGATTTAATAGAAGTATCAAAATATCAGTTATATCATCCATTCTTGTTACCACACATTTTATATTCTTGCCATGATGAAAGCAAGAGTCATGTCCTTTAGTCAGTTCACGTTTACATTTAGAAAGACTTCTGTGACCTTCCTGCTAACTGCATGAGTTGCTCCTTTAAGAGGAGCAATTGAGATGTTGATATTGATGTATTAATCTTTGACTCACAAGGACTGATTTCAATGGGGAGTCCTGCTTCAAAATCAATGGCATGATCTGGCTCAGAGCTTGCCCTGGAGAATCTATGCTACTCTTAGTGGACTTGAGCTTCATGAGGATAGAATATGAAGACATATGTGAAGAAGCAAAGGTTTCCACTCAGGATAAGAATAACTGGCATGTATCTCACCTTAACAACTGAAAAACAGTCTAATTGGGAATAATCCAATACAAACAGTGCTCACATACAGGCAAAAAAAGTAGATAAACATTTTAGGAGAAATGACTAGTCAAATCCCAAACATTTTAGACCTGAGTGCAATATTACACATAATGGGCCCAATTTGTCTCTGGTGTAATTCCGTTAATTTCAGTTAACACCAGGTATGGATTATAGTTGTCATAATTAATGATAAACATTTTGGAAGGAAGCCATATCTGTCAATAACATTGACACCCTATACTGAACAAACTGTATGTCACAGAGAGAGAAAAGGAAAACTGTAAGGGTTCTGCTTATATAGGGAATCCTGCATTTACTATTAATATAGACATTATAGACTGTGCTGCCTAGCAGAAGAGGCAGCAGCTGGAAAGATTCTGAGCTGCAATTCAGTCAGCTCTCCCTAATTGCTGATATTTCCAACTTGGGGGAGTTGTCCCTATCTAGCGTTGAGTTGGCACCTATGTCACCTCTCTAATGCTCTGGGCATTTGGGAAAGATGTCTTGGAGGCTAGAATGCCCATGTGGTCTGATGGTCCCTAGCTGCAAGATGGCCCTTTGGGGGTAGTTACTGACCAGCATACTTTGCAGCAGTGCCAGGTATTCCAGGACCAGTGTAGAATGAACCCCAGAACTAAGGAGCCAAATCCAGTTTCTGTATATGCTCCATCAACTATGCCTATGGTATCTTTATGCTGACCAGATCAGCGTCAAGATAAACCCTTTATTATGAACTGAAACTATGTACAAGAATGAGATAACAAAGCTTCCTACTACTTAACAACTCTTCAAGTTCCTTAAACACAACCTTAACATGATTTGAACAGTCTCTTGGGGCATTTTAGCAGCCTTCCTGATCTGCTATATTGCAACCTCTCTTTAGGCAAATCCTTGTCTGTAAAAGACTGTTCAATCTCATGGTCAATAACAGGGTCAGTCTGTGAATAGTTTTAAACTTCTGTGTCTACTCTCACTTCTCATGCCTTGGCCAAGTTCTCAGCTACCTTCATTAGATTATTCTGATTCCTTCATAAGATTTTACCTTTATCTGTGATCATTGACTATGAGCAAGACTCTTCTGTGATCACTGTAACTTTGACCAGTGCCCATCTTGCCAAATTTTCATTGTCTTTGTTTTTTTACTACAGAAATGGTCTTGCTCTTATACTGTACCAATTTGTCTGATTGTTCTTTCCCATACCCAGTAATCAAATATTTATATGTCAGTTATAGAGGAGTTCAGCAAATAACCTTCCACATTGCAGCAGTGTAGCTCTATAGTTCGGAAGTGCTAAATATGGATCTTCTCTTGCATCCATTGCTTTTTTGAACAAGTTCTTCACTCTACATACTCTACATTCAGCTATTCCTTTGTCTTGAGGATACCTGGGACTAGATGTCTCATGATGAAAGTTGTACATTTTAGCAAAGTCCAGAAAATCCCTATTCTTGAGCTGTGGTCTATTAGTTATTTCTGTTCTTGGATTTCCATGATGTGCAAATACAGATTTGGCTGACAACTCTTGCAGGTGTGGTATCTTCACGTCTGAATACTGCTGGGAAATTGATAAAGTAGTCCATTATAGCAATATGATCATGTCTTCCCAAGTTCAACATGTCAATTCCAACTTTGTCCCATGGAATTCTGAGTGGTTTGTGTGGTATCATTTGTTCTTTCTGCTGGGAATCTCTACTTCTGACATGTTTCACACCGGATCACCATTTTTTGATGTAACTGTTTGTCTGTAGTCAGAATACAACTTCTATAGCTCTTCTTTTGGTCATTCCCAGGTGCCCTTTGTGTATTTGTTCCAAGCTTTGCCTTCTCATCACTGTGGGAATCATGAACTGTGTCTCCTTCAAGAGAAATCCTGAGATTACTGAAAGCTAATTTTTATAAGTGAAAATAGGTAGGTGGGAAGAACTGATGTTTTCTTCCTTTGCTTATAGCTGGCATCACTGCTTGCAGCATTTAATATTTAGCTGTTCCTTTCTCCAGTTCATCCTCTATTCCTGCACATACAGCACGTGACACTTTTATCATGTTCACATGTATATTTACTGCTTGTTCCAGATCATCAGGATGGATACTGACAGATGGAGAATATGCTCATGAGATTGTGTCTGCCATTACCAAGTGACTTCCAGGTTGGAACTCCAGAGTCACAGCATACTTACGTATTCTCAGAAGAAGTCATTGTTTCCTCAGTGGTATTTCTTCAAGTCCCTTTTTCTATATTGCAGTCAGTGGTTTGTGGTCAATTTCTGTTTGAAGCTATGACCGTAGAGAAAGTCATGAAATCTTGTACATCCATACACAAGAACTAGTATCTCTTTTTCAATTTGTGAATAAGTCTTTGTGGCTGTCATAGCCCTAGATGCATACGGGACTGGCAACCAATCAGTTCCATGATGCTGTAAGAGTACTGTTCCCAGCCCTCCTTTTGAGGCATCTGTGGAGTGTTTGATGTTTTTCAATGGGTCAAAAAATTGCAGCATTGACACTTATGCCAGAATGTGCTTTAAATCATTGAACTCTCTTACATGCTGTGGCATCCATGTCTGTTCAGTGATCTTGTGGAGGAGATGTCTTAGGTGAGTTGTGAATTTGCTGACATAATTCAACAAGAAAGCATTCTACAAATATATTAGAAGCAAGAGAAACCTCAAAGACAGCGTTACTCAATGAGGGGGAAAAACAATAACAGAAAATGGGGAAATGGCAGAAGTGTTAAATGACTTTTTTGTTTCAGTTTTCACCAAAAAGGTTAATAGCAATTGGACATCTCACATAGTGAATGCCAATGAAAATGAGGTAGGATCAGAAGCTAAAATAGGGAAAGAACAAGTTAAAATTACTTAGACAAGTCACCAGGGCCTGATTAAATACATCCTAGAATACTCAAGGAATTGACTGAGGAGATATCTGAGCCATTAGCAATGATCTCTGAAGAGTCATAGAAGACAAGAGAGATTCCAGAGGACTGGAAAAGGGCAAATATAGTGCCAATCTATAAAAAGGGGAATAAGGACAACCCAGAAAATTACAGACCAGTCAGTACCCGGAAAGATAATGGAGCAAATAATTAAGCAATCAGTTTGAAAACACCTAGAAGATAATAAGGTGATAAGTAACAGTCAGCATGGATTTGTCAAGAACAAATCGTGTCAAACCAACCTAATAGCTTTCTTTGACAGGTTAACAAGCCTTGTGGATGGCGGGAAGACGTAGCTGTGGTTTAAAACAAATAAAAGGAAGTATTTCTTCACACAATGCACAGTCAACCTGTGGAACTCCTTGCCAGAGGATGTTGTGAAGGCCAAGACCATAACAGGGTTGAAAAAAGAACTAGATAAATTCATGGAGGATAGGTCTATCAATGGCTATTAGCCAGGATGGGCAAGAATGGTGTCCCTAGCCTCTGTTTGTCAGAAGCTGGGAATGAGTGACAGGGAATGGATCACTTGATGATTACCTGTTCTGTTCATTCCCTCTGGGGCACCTGGCACTGTCCACTGTTGGAAGACAGGATACTGGGCTAGATGGACCTTTGGTCTGACCCAGTAGGGCCAGTCTTATGTTCTTATGGTATATCTTGACTTTAGTAAGGCTTTTGATACTGTCTCACATGACCTTCTCATAAACAAACCAGGGAAAGACAACCTAAATGGAGCTACTATAAGGTGAGTGCATAACTGGTTGAACAACCATTCCCACAAAGTAGTTAAAGTGGGGAAGGGCATATCAAATGGGGTCCCATAGGGATCAGTTCTGGGTTCAGTTCTGTTCAATATCTTCATCAATGATTTAGATAATGGCATAGAGAGTACATTTATAAGGTTTGTGGACAATATCAAGCTGGGAGGGGATTTAGAGAATAGGATTAAAATTCAAAATGGTCTGGACAAACTGGAGAAATGGTCTGAAGTAAATAGGATTAAATTCAATAAGGATAAATGCAAAGTACTCCATTTAGGAAGGAACAATCAGTTGCACACATACAAAATGGGAAATAACTGCCTAGAAAGGAGTACTGCAGAAAAGGATCTGGGGGTCACAAGCTAAATATGAGTTAATAGTATAACACTGTTGCAAAAAAAGCAAACATCATTCTGGGATGTATTAGCAGAAGTGTTGTAAACAAGACACAAGAAATAATTCTTCCGCTCTACTCTGCGCTGATTAGGCCTCAATTGGAGTATTGTGTCCAGTTCTGGGTGCCACATTTCAGGAAGACGTGGACAGATTGGAGAAAGTCCAGAGAAGAGCAACAAAAATGACTAAATGTCTAGAAAACATAACCTATGAGGGAAGATATAAAAAATGGATGGGTTTGTTTTGTCTGGAGAAGAGAAGACGGGGGGGGGGGGGGGTAGTGGGGGGAAACACGATAACAGTTTTCAAGTTCATAAAAAGTGTTACTAGGAGGAGGGAGAAAAAATGTTCTCCTTAACCTGTGAGGATAGGACAAGAAGCAATGGGCTTAAATTTCAGCACGGGCAGTTTAGGGTGGACATAAGAGAAAAACTTCCTATCAGGGCAGTTAAGCACTGGAATAAATTGCCTAGGGAGGTTGTGGAATCCCCATCATTGGAGATTTTTAAAAGCAGGTTAGACAAACACCTGTCAGGGATGGTCTAGATCAGTGGTGGCAACCTGCAGCCCACAGGATGTGGCCGCCGCTTCCCGCATCTCCCATTGGCCAGGAACGGCAAACCACAGCCTCTGGGAGCTGCGGGCGGCCATGCCTGTGGACGGTCAATGTAAACAAACTGTCTCATGCCCCACCAGTGGATTACCCTGATGGCTGTGGCTTGCGGGCTGCAGGTTGCCCACCACTGGTCTAAATAATACTTAATCCTACCTTGATTGCAGGGGACTGGACTAGAAGACCTCTTGAGGTCCCTTCCAGTCCTACGATTCTATGAATCTATGCCTAGCAGCCTTTAAATTCCCCTTTTATCTTCAGGTATCAGCATCTTTGATTCATCATGTAAGATTCTCTTGGAGGTCAGTCTCTCTCTTAAGTATGTTATTTCCATCTTTTGAAATTGGCATTGGGCCTGAATCAATTTAACGTTCTTACATCTCACAATTTTCTAATAGTCTCCTCAGCTGTTCCTGGTGTTTAATGGCAGTGCTGCCCCAAATTATTATGTCATCAATGTACACGTTCATGCCTACTACACCCTTTAGCATCTGGCTGATTGTATGGCAAAATACTTCAGGGGCCAAACATATTCTGTAAGGCAGTCTTAAGAAGCACTGTCTGCCAAATGGTATGTTGAAAGTGCAGATCCTGGAGCTCTCAGTTTCTAAGGGGAATCTGCCAAAATCCTGCACTTGCATCTAATTTGCGGAATAATTTGGCTCCTACCATCTCAGACAACAGTTCACGTCTTGTGGTCAAGTGGAAGTGTTCTCTCTTTATGGCTTTTGTTCAGCTCCTTGGGGCCCATTCATGGCCGTAGTCCCCATCCTTTTTTCTCTACAATTACTAAGGATTGAACCCAATCTGTTGGTTCTTCTATTCTGCATATGATACATTTGCTGTCATGTTTTGCAGCTCTTCTTCTAGCCTCTTTCTTAAGGCTTGTGGAATTTTTGTGTAGTATGTACTACAGATTCTGTAGCTTCACTTAACTGTATTGTGTATGTTACAGGGAGGCACCCATTTCCTGCTAATGCACGTTTATATGATGCTATTATTACTTTCATAACTGGTTGTATGTCATCTTTCTGTCTCTGTATTTAATTAGCCAATCTTCTGAGTTTTCAGTCTCCTCCATTATTATGCTTAAGAACAGCTCTTCCTCTTCACTTGAGGAATCTGTTTCTGCACTTAATACATGCACTTTCCTGTTTTCTCTGCACATTTTAGCATAATGGTTGGGTTTATTACAATTTCTACATATTCGCCTGAATGCTGGGCATTTTCTAAGCTCATGCTGACTGCTACATCACTGGCATTGTTTCCTGTTTTCCATGTTTCTCTCCTTAGTCGGTGTAATTTCTGTGAACTTTTACCTTTAGCAAGGTTATGAGCTCTGTGCCTTTCTTTAGGCTTTTTATTTGTGCTTCTGTTTATTCTGCTGTTTGGTATATACATATTGCCCTTTCTAGTGTCAGATACATCTCCTTGATAGTAACTATTCAGACTTTTTTATTGTTACAACCCAGGAAAATCTGGTGTTTAATGAGAGTCATTTAATAGTCCATATTCACAGGTGTGACTTTTTAATATTAAGGCTGTGACAAACACCTCTATTATTTCCCCTTCGTTCTGCATGCTCGTGCTGAACATATATCTCTCACAGGTAGCATTTTTTTCCAGGAACACAATGATCCTCAAACATTTTCATTATTTCTGCACAGCTTTCCTCTTTCGCCACTACCATCTGTATGGAATTCATTTTACACATCCAGGGCTTCTGGGCTTGACGTTGTCACTGTTAAAAGCTCATCCTCCAACTTGTTTGCCCTTGTGGCTTCCATATCCAGTTCAAATTATTGTTTGAACCTTTACTTTCCAGGCACATTCTGCATTTCCCCTGATTCTCAGGCTGGTGGGGGAGTTATTTGCAGTTGCACAGGCTCTGAAGCAGCCATTTCAATCTTACCTTTCTTACTGAGTCTGCCAGCATACTGTGCCTTCTACTTGTCTGGTGCCATGTGGTATCTTACTGATGAGCAGACTGGTGTCAAGATAAACCTTTTATTATGAACAGAAACTATGTACAACAATGAAGTAACAAAACTTCCTAATGCTCTGTGTGGTTGCGGCTTGTGACTGCCCAGTATTGGGTTTCTTTCTGTTTCTGTCCCAGCAGGATGTGTGTCACATGAAACCAAAGACTGCATCTAGAGTATGGAGAAAGTGTGGGATCTCTACGCTTCATGGAGGACTTATTCTGTAGCACAATGCCAAGCCGAGAGTGAATTATCTGGTCCAGTGTGTTTCGTTATTAATGCAGGGAACTGGTAGTCAAGATTCCTGGATTCTCTTCCAGACTTTAGCACCAACTTGCTGGGTAACCTTGGTCAGGTCACTTAATCTTTCTGTGCCTCAGTTAGCCCATGTATAAAATGGGGATAATATACTTACTCACCTAACAGCACATCATGAGGTTTAAATGATTTAGGATTCAAAACTGTTTTGCCATCATCAGATGAAAATCATTATGTAAGTGAAAAATATCTGTTTAAGCAGAAGGGGGTGCACAATAGTAAAATAAAATATTGTAATTCTTTTAGTATTCTATAAAAATATGTTATTTTAAAAATGTAAGTGATTACAGGAAGTGTCATTCTCTAGAAAAGAGAAGATAAAGAAAAATAGTAAGTAAGTCAGAAATAAACGGAGACGTATAGTGACAAATGAGGAAAAATAGAAGTAGATTTAAAAAAGGCATCATTTATGGGCTAACAGATGACTAAAGCAGTGAACTGCATATAAATATGGTACAACAATGACTTTGATGAGTCTTCATCACAAGTCTATGTGCTATAACTTATGAAATAAAAAAGAACAAAGGGCTAAAGACAAGTTGCTTAACATTATGGAATTAATGAATTACGAAGAACGGCAAGAAAAGAGACAAATCTCAGTGCCTCTCCGTGAATGATAACTTTGGGCTAATCTTAAATATCCTGCTAGATTTGTCATTCCCTGGGCCTACTGAAGCTGTAGCTGATCTTTCCATTGGTCTCTCTGATACCCATGGTTATCATACAAAGGAATGTACAGCAAGGCTGTAACAGGCATGGAAGTGTGGAGGCTAGAGAGGTTATATTTTATTGATAGCCACTATTGCAATAATTTTATCCATGTTAGTAGAAATGTGCTAATCCTCACATTTGTTGTAGCTCTTCACACTAAACTCATTTCTGACTTTTCTGAAATGGACATGTATTTTCAAATGTTGATTATAACTACCTCTGTGGTCAAAAGAAATAGAAACACTGTTTGCATATTCAAGTTAGCGATCCATAGTGCACACATTAGACACAACAAGTCCTGCATCTTGGCAAGGGGTTAGACTAGATGACTTGTGGGCCCGTCTAAGCCTATGATTCTATGATTAGTTAAGCTTTAAGGGTTGTTAGCCAATACCTATATGTGCGATGGAGTATACACCATATTAATTGGTTTTATGCACATGTTATTAATATAGTATACGTTTTACATATATTAATGCTGGGAAGTTATGTTAACTTAATGTATTATGCTCTCTCCACAATTCTGTTCACCCATGTCAAGTATCCCACAGTACTTTGCAAAGTTGAAGTCAGCTTTGGCATTAGAAAATAGGAAGCCTGTCAGAGCCAAGATACTTAAATGGTGTGTCCGGCGCAGGCTGGGATATACCCCTGCTCCCAACCAGTTTGGAACGTAGCATCCAAAACAGAGATAAGACAAAACAAGAAGTTAAGGAACTGTTACAAACTGGTGAATTTGGTGATGTGTAAAGAAATTTGTGTAACGTGTAAAATTGTACTAAAAATACTACTAGCTGAAATGAGTATCTTTTAAGCACACCTTCTGTGTAAGGTGAACATGCTGTGAGATAAGAATTGCTTCCCAGAAGGAGGATATGTATGTCTCCTTTTCGTATTGAACTACTTTGTCTTTAGACAATATATTTGGCCAATTCAGTTATTTGGTCTCGGGAATATTCCCAAGAATGAATCATAGAATATCAGGGTTGGAAGGGACCTCAGGAGGTCATCTAGTCCAACCCCCTGCTCAAAGCAGGATCAATCCCCAACTAAATCATCCCAGCCAGGGCTTTGTCAAGCTGGGTCTTAAAAACCTCTAAGGAAAGAGATTCCACCATCTCCCTTGGTAAGCCATTCCAGTGCTTCACCACCCTCCTAGTGAAACAGTTTTTTCTAATATCCAACCTAAACCTCCCCTACCGCAACTTGAGACCATTACTCCTTGTTCTGTCATCAGGTACCACTGAGAACAGTCTAGATCCATCCTCTTTGGAACCCCCTTTCAGGTAGTTGAAAGTAGCTATCAAATCCCCCCTCACTCTTCTCTTCTGCAGACTAAACAATCCCAGTTCCCTCAGCCTCTCCTCATAAGTAATGTGTTCCAGCCCCCTAATCATTTTTGTTGCCCTCTGCTGGACTCTTTCCAATTTTTCCACATCCTTCTTGTAGTGTGGGGCCCAAACTGGACACAGTACTCCAGATGAGGCCTCACCAATGCCGAATAGATGGGAATGATCACGTCCCTCGATCTGCTGGCAATGCTCCTACTTATACAGGCCAAAATATATGACCCACAAGTGAGGTCAAACAATTGGCTACACCTTTTGGGTCAATAGGCTGGATATATTTTCATGGTTGTTCCTGTGATAGCAGCTCTTCCAGATCCTTGTCTGGGACCCGTGCATATAAGTACTGAGTCCTTCCTGTGAGAGCAGCAGTCTATTTGTTTCTGGATCCTTCTCCTCCAGTTCCCTTCACTGTCTTTTCCTCCTGATCATGTCCAGTTGAAGCAGGATCAAAGATCCTTTAATAAAAGTTAGGAGGAAGGGCATCAATCCTGGCCATTAAACTGTGCCATCCATAGGTCTGTCAATATCGACAAATAACCTTTCTTCACACTTTATTACCATGCATATGATGTGAAGGATGACCATGAAAGCTGTGACTCATCACTTCCAGGAGAGTCAGAAACAAGAGGTTACTCATATCCTTTTGATATGCATACATGTTAGGAAGCCTGGTTATCCTTCCCAAATATAAATGAAGGGAGACACTTGTCAGTGATACTTCATTGTCTATCTGTGGTCATCATAGCACATGGACATCTTTGGTTGCTTAAAGAAATAAGTGTCTTGCAGCTACTTGTGTGTTTTACATTTTTCACAAAAATCTCAGGGGTGCTTATGTTTCCCATATATCCCCTACTGGCCCTCCTTCTAAAACTGTAAGTGGAATAACTTCTTTTATTCTAAGATAAAATTTAAATGTCCTATAATCAATTAATAAGCATCGAGTGTTTTGTTTGATTGGAGCATTATTTCCTATTCAGTCTTTGCATCTGAACCATACAGTTTTGCTTTTTGGTTCTCACTCCCAAAATTCTCTTGAGAAGCCATACTTACCAGCTGAGAAGCATCCAACAGCCAGATATGTGTGTTTATTAAAAAGACTATCACTTTTGTGCTAACTTTGATTACCAGTTTCTACACTTAAAAATGAAAATGAAGCTGGCTGGAAAGCCAAACTGCTAGATATCTGAAATCATTACCCTGAATTATGTGAATTTCTTTTCTTCAGTTCTCTCAAGTGGCATAGATTAATTTATAGAGTGTATGTTTTTAGCATCTGTGAAGTTCTCATGTGAGTAGTCGTACTGAGAATAAAGCTTACAGACTGAAAAGTGAATGAGGTAAAGTAGCCATTAAGAGGGTACTGCAAACATCATTCCCCTTAATGATTTTTGCACACCTGTATTTATGAACATCATTTTGGGGAGCAGGAGTGAAATGGGGGTAATTAGAAAAGATAATTTACTGACACAGTAGGAGATCTATAATTGCACAGTCCACAGAAGCATAAAATGGCATGTAGAAACTGAGGGTAAATTTTCAAGAGATTTGAGTGGGGCCAATTTGTATTCACATTTGCCCTCTCATAATGAATTGCAGTCATGAATCTGAACACTTGTCCTTCTGAGCACCTGATCTGCAACCAGCTACTTAGAAGCACAACTACTGTGATTTGTGTCCAAAATCCATTATGTAAACACAAATTTTCAGCAGAAAAAAAGGGGGGGCAGTTCTTTTGAAAATTTTGCCTGAAAATACATATAATCACAGAAAATACATATAACCAATCAAAATACATATAGCCACAGTTGTTAATAGCCCAAATCCTGATCACCATTACAAAGTTCCTCTGAGTTGTTATGAGACCTCTGGTCTAGCTGATAAACAAATGCTGAAAAGAACAAACTAACTATTGACATAACAGAATCACCAATCCGTTTCATGACTCCTGGCTCCCAATAACTGAATCATAAGCAGATGCCAACTTTCTGTATCTCATTCTGCCATTTAGCACCAGGCTTGCTAAATTCCTGGGGAATGGATCCATCAGGCAGTAAATTTGTTTTGGGCAAAATATAGCTATTTTGTGAATTATTTTTGTTAAAGAAAAGATTAAATGATACAGCAAAATAGCTGTTCGGAGGGCTACAGCAAAGAAAAGTAAAAGGATGCAGGAATGCTAGTTTGAACTTCAGAGTCAATTGCTAATATTGC
Organism: Emys orbicularis; assembly: GCF_028017835.1. NCBI lineage: Eukaryota > Metazoa > Chordata > Testudines > Emydidae > Emys > Emys orbicularis. Next base: position 45,495,516 of record NC_088684.1, on the reverse strand, counting down.
TTTTCTAGATATGGGGTAAGCATTTGAATTCTGCCTAGAGTTTAAAGGCTGGTAATACGAAATAGGACTTTGAAATGATATTTTTGTTGCTGTATGCAGTTTTGTTGGAAAACAAAAGAGGAAGCAGCCAGATGGTAATTCCTATCTTCATCTTATGAAAAATAAATTGCACAATTTTACTTCCATATAAAGTTCAGAGAGCTCATTATGGGCCACCTTTATACTGGTTAAATCACCCTTTACTCCATGAATAGCCCTAATGGTTCTAGAAGTGTGGGGATACCATAACAGATGAGTGCAGAACTAAGAGCTGGTTATTAAAATCTCACTCAGTCGTCACTCTAAATTCTGGGTGAAAGAATGGAGAGTTGAGATCTAAATCTAAATCCTATCTATGTGCTAACCACTTGAATAGCCAATATATCTCATTTCAATAACTTCTTTAAATTATTATTACCTGTGTAATCCCACCTAGATTATGTAGAATGGACCAATTGTTGATGATGAAATTATGCTGGGCCCAACGTGAGTTTTGTGCTATTTGGCTGGAGATTCGGTTCTGCTGGCTGTCAGGGAAACTACTGTATAATTTTAAATTTAGTTTTTGTAACTTCTGCCATGGGCCCCTTTATCTCTGGACAGGTGTCCCTTTATGTTATTGTAGAAATCCATAAAATATTAATAATGATACTTGCGTAAAGAGAAGAGGCTCTGGTTCATTTTGTATATATAGCAATTGAAACATTATATTTATATAGCAGTTGAAACATGAAGTCATTTGGAGTCTGAAGATGTTTCTGTAAATTTGCATAGAAACCCTTAAAAGATTGGTCAGTGTTACTGAGCCAACACTTTAGATCTCTTTGGAAAATCTCACATACAGGCTGGAGTCAGACTTTGCCTGAAATGGTAAAAGTTACATCATCCATGTCCTTTTTAATTTTAGCAACAAGCTTATTTCAGTCAACACTAACAGGTGCTATTCTAAAGAGAATCAGTCAAGGTATTAAATTTCCTCTACATATGCAGCTGCAATAGCAAGTGATCTATGTTATTTTATTCAGCCTCAAACCGATTTTCTTTCACTTCTGGCAACTATGGGTTTTATCCATATTTCAATAACATTTAATGTACCTTAATCAAATAATTAGACAGAAAAGCATTTCATTAGATTCATTATATATAATGTATGTATATCTGTATAATAATAAACACAAATTCTGTTGCATGAAGCAAAGTGCCATATGAAAAAGTCATTGGGCTTCTAGGATGGAATCCTCTGTTCAAAACCAGCCATGCATTTATGACTATGCTGGACAGAGCACTGGAGAAAATACTATTCTATACTGTCAGGAGAATGGACATGATGACCTAGAGATTGTAACTCATGTAACTGTAGCCCATAGTTACATGAGTGCTCAGACCCGCTGACAGCAATTCCAGGCCCCAGGGTAGAACAGTCAAAGGGCCCCTGCTGGTGCCCAGCGACCTGCCAGTTGCGCTGCTGGGTGTGCTCTTCTGGCATGGCCAGGGCTTCCACATGCCTGCCTGGCTGCCTTCGTCGCCACTGGTACCACCCCATGCGTGCCTAGAAGCATAAGACGCCGACTTCCAGATTTCCTGGGGGTGCTTGACCCCCCGCTCTGTCCTAGCCCCCTTCCCCTAATGCCCAAACCCCGCCCCACGTCTTCCCACCCCAGCAGCAGCAGTCAGGGGCCCCAGGCCCTTTTAAATCACCTGGGACCCTGGGCAATTGATCCCTTTGCCACCCCATCAGCGGGCCTGTGAGTGCTCCTGTTGGTTTCTGTGGGAACACTTGTGTAAATTAGAGTTGCTGGATCAGGCCCCAAATATGCCTTTTCCACCTCTAGAATCCTTGACTCACAATACATGCATTGCCTTTGAGAATAGTATGTTAGTACATGTCTCATTAAATACGTGTAGGGGAGGCTAGTAGTTGTTCAGATCTCTGTTCATCCCAAAATATTAGAGAGAGGACTAAACAGTGCTACTTAGCCACTGACCCCAATAATGGTGTAGTGTGGAGCTGTAATGTCCTAGGCGAAACTCTGGGAAGTTCCTCAGCAAGGCACATTCCCTTCCTAATCTGCCTGATATGCAGGAAGATTGTGCCGGGTGCAATCATATTTGTGATGATGCAACCTACTCATTCTGGTTCCCCTAGCATGCTCTGTGGAGGTTAAGCAAGTGTATGGTCCCATCCACTCTGAGATGATGTGTGCCCCTGGGGGCAGACAGAAGGACTTGGATTGTGACAAAACCTTGTGTAGAGTGTGCAGTATAATAGGCTCTTAGTGTTTTCCCAGCCCTTCAGAGCTGCTCAGATATCGTTTTGTTTGACAATTCCCATGGAAAATCAATTGAAATGTTTCTAAAGGAATATTTTTTTACAATGGAAATTTTCACAAGGGAAAAAATGCCATTTTCTAACCACATCTAGTCTTTAGTGTGTAAGTTACTTCTTTACTGAAGTAGATCTAAGGGACTGTGGGCCTGATTCCTCAGTGCCTTGCACCCTTTCCATCCAGATATCCTGGATAAGGGGAGAGGGAAAGGGTACCATTCAGATCTGCTAACATTTTTCATCCAATTTGCGTGGGTGTGAATGATTGTACAAAGTTCTGGGCAATGGTGAATTGGGCCCATAGAGTCTCTCTTGAACCACATATGGCCTTGGAATCAGCCCCAAGAATTTAAAACTATGTTGGCCTTTATCTCACTTAAATAATCCAGGTGATCTTCTCCAGGATTCAGTGCTAACTGTTACCTCACTAAAGAAGCAAGCTGAGTAAAACAAAAAATGACTTGGCTGCAAATTTAACCATCTGTGGTTAAAATAAATTCCATGTGCAAATAAAATAAATAAATTCCTTGAGACTAACAACCTGAAGAGCTGGGTCTACCAGAAATCAGAATCCCACTATAAACTCAAGAATTTAATTTATCTTTTTACTAGCAAACTGTGACTTTATCACATATATCAGCCAAGGTTTTCCCATAGACATTTCATAAACTGTGAGTTTCAGAAATGAAGCACTGTAAAAGCATGCTGCCCTTTTACAATTTAAAGCCCTGTGTTGTGCTTCTTTCTTTTGGCTGGAAGATTGACCCCCATGCTGCCCACCATATAACTAATTTCAAAAGAAATATATCTGTTTTTTAAACTTTATCTCTCTTTCTAGTTTTAGCATTCACACCGATGGCTTTTTCGTCAACACTATTTCTAGGCACATTTCAGGTTTATGTAATCATAGAAATGTAGGGCCAGACAGGATCTGCAGAAGTCCAGTCCAGTCCTCTTCACTGTGGCAGGACCAAGTAAACCTAGACCATCTGTACAAGGGTTTGCCGGGGCTCGACCCACTCCCTACACACAGTTGATGTTTGGGGAATTAGTCTGGCCGTGGGGTCTTGCTCGGCAGCACTTGCGGTACTGGAATAAACACCGTAAACCCAGGCCCTGGGTCAGGGCGGGGCAACAAGGAGTCCGGGGCTCAGGCCCTCAGGCAGGGCTGAGCAGTAACAGTAGACCCAAGCCTCCACAGGCCTTGGAGAGGGGGAGACTGCCACCCAACTCATGGGTGGCAGAAGACCTGCTGCTGTGTCAGTGGGGATCCTTGCCGCAACACACCGACATGGGCTCTGGTAGTGCTGCAGTCAGACTAGGGTCGACTGCCCCCAGGCTACTTCCAGACTCCCCCTCGGTTAGTACCTGGGTCAGGGTGTTGTCCTCTGGGGTCCAGCACCATAGGTTCTTCGGGGTAGTGGGCGAGCGGCAGGCCCAGCAACTCCTCCGGGTAGCGGGCACAGGGTAGGCCCGGCAACTCCTCCGGGTAGCGGGCACAGGGCAGGCCTGGCCAGTCCTGGTGGCTGCCTTGGGCCGCGGGGTTTTCCCAGGTGCGGGCTAGGCTGGAGGCATCTGGCCTCTCCGGCGGCTGGGGCCTTACTGAGCTCTGAGGGCAAGCCTTTATACTTCCGGGTCGCCACCTGACCCTTTGAGGGGCGGGCTTAGAGCTCCCTAGCTCCACCCACTCCGGCCTCCGGATGGGCTCTTCCCTCTCCGGGGCGGCGGGGAGCCACACCCCCTCACTACACCATCCCTGACAGGTGTTTGTCCAACGTATTCTTCAAAACCTCCAGTGATGGGGATCCCACAACCTCCCTTGGAAGCCTATTCCAGAGCTTAACTACCCTTATAGTTAGGAAGATTTTCCTACTATCCAACCTAAATCTCCCTTGCTGCAGATTAAGCCCATCACATTTTGTTCTACCTTCAGTGGACAGGAAGAACAATTGATCACAGTCCTTTTTATAACAGCCCTTAACATGTTTAAAGACTATCAGGTTCCCCCTCAGTCTTCTTTTCTCAAGACTAAACATGCCCAGTTTTTTTAACCTTTCCTCATAGGTCAGGTTTTCTAAACCTTTTATCATTATTGGTGTCTCCTCTGGACTCCAAATTGTCCACATCTTTCCTAAATTGTACTGCCCAGAACTGCATACAGGTCTCCATCTGAGTCCTCACCAGGGCCGAGTGGGATAATTATTGCCTGTGTCTTAAATACAACACGCCTTTTAATATACCACAGAATGATATTATCCTCATTTGCAGCTGCATCATGTTGTTGACTCATATTTGATTTGTGAACCATTATAACCCACAGATCCTTTTCAACAGTTTTACCAGTGAGCCAATTATTACCCATTTTGTAGCTGTGCATTTGATTTTTCCTTCTTAAAAGAAGTACTTTGCACTAGTCTTTATTGAATTTCGTCTTATTGATTTCAGATCATTCTTCAATTTTCAAGGTAATTTTGAATACTAATCCTTCCCTCCAGAGTGCTTGCAATCCTTCCCCACTTGTTGTCATCTACAAATTTTATAAGCATACTCTCCACTCCCTTATCCAAGTAATTAATGACCTTTGCTGGACCCCACTATATACACCTTTCCAGTATTTCTAGGCTCATTTCAGGATTCTTCTTGCAAACATTTTCTATCTTTCAGGTTTTTTCTCTTTACAAGGTTGCCTGGTCCTCCTTTTCTCTCACCCTCTGTTTTATCTTTATTTAATATGCCAGTAATAATCCCTTTCTCGCTGTTTCAAGCAACAATATTTATTAAAGAATTCTCTGAGAATCTTCCAAAGGCTTCCTAGTGCTTTACAAATAATATCTATGCTACCACATCGGTTACACTGTACTTTAATCACATTCTTTCCCCATTGTGGCTATTGCAATACAACCAATGTGTCTCATTATGTCCGGAGGTGGTAGGATTTGGTATAACTTGATGATCTCTAATTGGGGATGATTGGCAAATGGGACCACTTTTTTTTTTAAAGAATCCCGCATGTATGTGAGTAAAATATGCAAAGAGTGGCTTTCAGCTGAGAGTTTAGCATAGCTCCAATTGACTTGGCCCTGATGGAGACTCTCTTTTGACTCACCTCATACATATGCTATCTAAGGACCACAAGTATCCTGGATTGAGGGCTCACTGCTGTAATGAGGCACAGTATGTACATACAAGTTCAGCCGCTGGAATGAAGACTCTGCTGATTTGTTTAATCCCCCATAGTGTCGAGTCATCAGCTTGCTTTTTCCCCCTTGTCTGTCGAGCAGCAATAGGGGCCATGTTGGTTATATGACACATACTATCTATTTATACATAGCCCTGTCACTTGGGGGGAAACAACCTCATAACTGATGGGACAGTAGGAACATTACTGCCCCCACTGTGTGTGACACAAGCTCCCTCGTTATCCACAGGTACAAAGCCCCCCTCCCTTCTCTCCTCATACAAATCCCACTTTAAACAATCATATCTTCCATGCTGCCCTCAAACACGTTAGTTAAATACCTACTTCACCTCACCATAATTATATTGTTGGGGGGGGGGGAAGAGAATGAGAATTACAAATTAAAAATAAAAGACATCTAATGTGAATTCCTCCCTCAGGTCTTATTTTATCATCTCACGTCGATGGTAAGCTCCTGAGGGCAGGGCCTGAGTTTATTTACATCTTGCACATCACCAAGCACGCTGCTAGTGTTTCAATAGCAACAAACAAAAATGCCTCACAAAAATGCCTTGAGAATTTAAGATTACGACACTGTCGATGGTACATGACAACTTCATCTGCACCAGGCTTCGGGGCAGGGGCGTGGTATGCTCATTCCTTTGGAAAGCTTCTAATAGAGTTTATGTGCTTTATGGTTACTAACATGAAATAAAAATAAGTTAAGGGTGGGGATGATGGCTCTTTGAATGTTTTAAGGTCTGAATTAGAGGCAGGTGACTGACAGTAGGCTTGTAAATACAAGTTTTTCATGGAAGTATTTTGAGGCAATAGTGCAGTGGTACCCTGTATCTATGCAGATATTTACCAAGCTATCAAAATCAAACCAACCAATCAAAATAAAACAAATCCCGCTCTGCCCACAATACCTGTAGCTTTAAAACCCAGTTTAGCTCTGCACTCAACAAAATTCCAGAGATAAAGAAATTAATTCTCAGTTACTCTCATTGATGCTCTTTGCTGCAGGAGTTCTCAATCTTTCCCGGGCAAGCACTCCTCTCCCATCACCTTTTCCACACTGGGAACTCCCCCACTCACCACAACTAGCCAGGAACTAGCTGGACCTCCCTTCCTATTTAGCAGTATGGGAAGGGCAGGGTGGTTACAGTGCTGCTTAAGAACACTTGGTGTGCATTCCTGGCCTACTGACCTCAAAGGCAAATCTCCTATTGACATCAATAGGCCCGGGAAACTGTATTGCAATACTCACTCAATCCATCTCATCCACAACAGGCTTAGGCTCCTATGCTAAGGTCTGGTCTACACACAGTTCTTTTTTACCAGTTTAACCATTTTGGTGTGATTTTTTTTAACTGAAATAGTTAAATCAATACAACCCCTGCTGTGAATGCAGTTATAAACCATTATAAAGGTGCTTATATCAGTATAGCTTATTCCTCTAAATGTATTGGAACAAACAATACTAGTATAGGCACTTTTATATCAGTATAATTAAGTCCATAGTAGAGGGTTGTGCCAATCTATCTAACTGTACCAGTTGGAAACTGAGTTAGTTTAAGCCATACAGAAACTGTGTATAGACAAGTCCATTTTCAAAAGTGACTTAAGCACTTAGGAGCCTGTTTTATTGAAAGTCAGTGGGTTTTAGGTTCTTAAGGGGTAGGTAGATCCACAAAAGTACTTTGGGCTAGATTCACAAAGGGAGTTAGGCCCCTAACTGCCACGTCAGGGGCCTGCAGCCACCATTTAGTCACCACTGGCTTTCCCCGAACCACCTAACACTGTACACACCTAAATCTTTGAAAACTCGTTGCGATCGGGGGCAGTCCTGAATGATTGGAAAAAGGCAAATATAGTGCCCATCTTTAAAAAAGGGAAGAAGGAGAACCCGGGGAACTACAGACTGGTCAGCCTCACCTCAGTTCCTGGAAAAATCATGGAGCAGGTCCTCAAGGAAACCATTTTGAAGCACTTGGAGGAGAGGAAGGTGATCAGGAACAGTCAACATGGATTCACCAGGGGAAAGTCATGCCTAACCAACCTCATTGCCTTCTATAATGAGATAACTGGCTCTGTGGATATGGGGAAAGCAGTGGACGTGATATATCTTGACTTTAGCAAAGCTTCTGATACAGTATTCTTGCCAGCAAGTTAAAAAAGTATGGATTGGATGAATAGACTATAAGGTGGATAGAAAAATGGCTAGATCGTTGGGCTCAACAGGTAGTGATCAATGGCTCGATGTCTAGTTGGCAGCCGGTATCAAGCGGAGTGCCCCGGGGTCGGTCCTGGGGCCGGTTTTGTTCAACATCTTCATTAATGATCTGGATGATGGGCTAGATTGCACCCTCAGCAAGTTCATAGATGACATTAAGCTGAGGGGAGAGATAGATACGCTGGAGGGTAGGGATAGGGTCCAGAGTGACCCAGACAAATTGGAGGATTGGGCCAAAAGAAATCTGATGAGGTTCAACAAGGACAAGTGCAGAGTCCTGCAATTAGGACGGAAGAATCCCATGCACTGCTACAGGCTGGGGACCTACTGGCTAAGCAGCAGTTCTGCAGAAAAGGACCTGGGGATTACAGTGGACGAGAAGCTGGATATGAGTCAGCAGTGTGCCCTTGTTGCCAAGAAAGCTAACGGCATATTGGGCTGCATTAGTAGGAGCATTGCCAGCAGATCGAGGGACGTGATTATTCCCCTCTATTCGGCACTGGTGAGGCCACATCTGGAGTACTGTGTCCAGTTTTGGGCCCCCCACTACAGAAGGGATGTGGACAAATTGGAGAGAGTCCAGCGGAGGGCAACGAAAATGATCAGGGGGTTGGGGCACATGACTTATGAGGAGAGGCTGAGGGAACTGGCCTTGTTTAATCGGCAGAAGAGAAGAGTGAGGAGGGATTTGATAGCAGCCTTCAACTACCTGAAGGGGGGTTCCAAAGAGGATGGAGCTCGGCTGTTCTCAGTGGTGGCAGATGACAGAACAAGGAGCAATGGTCTCAAGTTGCAGCAGGGGAGGTTTAGGTTGGATATTAGAAAACGCTATGTCACTAGGAGGGTGGTGAAGCATTGGAATGGGTTATCTAGGGAGGTGATGGAATCTCCATCCTTAGAAGTTTTTAAGGTCCAGCTTGACAAAGCCCTGGCTGGGATGATTTAATTGGGGTTCGTCTTGCTTTTAGCCGGGGGTTGGACTAGATGACCTCCTGAGGTCTCTTCCAACCCTAATCTTCTATGATTCTATGATTCTATGAAATCCCCAGAGGTGCCTAAGTTTTTGCTAGTGGCCATGTACAAAGCTGCCTAAGTCCTGACACTGCCTCACAGCTAATGAGCTGCTTGGAGCCCTCGCTCAGGCTGAAGCTCTGGCACCTATCTCCTCAGAGGGGCCTGATCCTCAGAGTAAGCCAACAGGCTCAGGCACCGCACAAAAGACAGGGGATGAATAAGTTGGGAGGTGTGTGTATACACACGCGCACGCACCCATGTGTGTACGTGTGCCTGTGCCTGCCTACTGGTCGGGGCACTCAGCTGGGATGTGGGAGACACAAGTTCAAGTCCGTATTCAATGAGTATTTAATTATTTATACAAAATGGAACAGCTCCAAGAGGAGTGCTTGAGAGAGATACACCCCAGAATAGCCAATAGCCCAGTGGTTAGAACTATTGTGATGATTGGGCCTACAAATTTACCCTAATTGTGAGCTCAACTGTAAAAAATGGTTCACACAAAAATGTCAGAATAACCTATAGCAACATGCTGATGGGAAAAAGTGAAAAGGCAAGATAGAAAGACTGAACAACAAACAAAAAGGCCTAGTGATGTAATTTAAGCAGGTGTTAAGATCCTACCAGGTAAACAAGAACAGTGTGAGACTGGAAACCAGTGACTCAGAATCGATCTGTTGGAAATTAGGCCTAATTGGTGGACAAAATAATAAGGATGCGGGCTATTCCACCCATCACTGCCTTAAAAAAGTGGCCCTTCAAGAAAGAGACTTTGGGAACAACATTGGCTATTGGAGCAAGTTTCACCATCATGGCTGCTGCCCCCACTATCTCCTGGGACTCCAGACCTTCTTCATCCTAATCCTGAAAGACGTCCTGATCAGACAGGGGCAGAGAGGAGCCAGATGACATCACCACCTCCACCGGTTCCAGATAAGTCCTGAATACCTCATGGGATGTGAGACTTAGTCTGAGACACATACATACCTTCTTGTGTGTTCTTTTCTTCCCCACCTTATTTTTTCTCTTTCCTATCTCTCTCTTTTTTTTCTGTCTAATGAGAGTTTGGCTTAGCTAGCCAAGACAGTATATTTTGCAACACTGCTATAAGCCTGTGACCAAAAAGGCAGCTAAAAGAAATGCTCTACACAGCCCAATGGTGGTGTAAATTTGTCAGGCCATGGAGTGGCAAAGAAAACCGTGTGCTGTGCCTGTGTTTCTTCAGCAGTGAAGATGCAAATAAGAGTCAGTGTCAAAGACAGGAGCAATATCTTTTGCTGTTCATTTCTTTCCCCTTTTGTGTGCAGGACTCAGGCGGGCTCAGGCTTCGGTCCCCCGTCCTGGGGTCGTGTAGTAATTTTTGTTGTCAGAAGGGGGCCGCGGTGCAATAAAGTTTGAGAACCCCTGTGCTAGTGCTATTGCTATTGAACCCAGGTCTCTCCCATCCCAACCGAATGCCCTAAGTATCAGGCTTGTGGCTATTCTGGTGTGAGTCACCTAAGTTTCCACTGGTCAGCATTTGTGAAGATGCCTAAGCCCTGCCACTGCCACACCACTAATGGGCTGCTTGGAGCCCTTGCTCAGGCCCTGAAGTGGGAATGCCTGTCCCCCCAGTAGAGCCCAGTCCTGTAGGTGTGCTTTGACCATGCCTACGAACTGATAACTGTTAGATCCTGTAACAGGAGGGACGGATGCAGGCCTCTGAGAGGGAAAGGGGCAGAACCACACGTGCACAAGAGACAGTCACAGGCAGAAGGGAACACAGCATAAGAGAGGTGTCAAGCTTGAGTAGAATACAGAGAGAGATGGTTTTGGTTGCTAAGGTGTGGCCTACCTCAGTGGCTGACATGGTTTAGGTGCCTAACTCCAGAAAAGGGTTCATGGCTTAGAATTTTGAGTAGGAGGGAGGTGCCTATCTCTGGCCCAGGGGCTTAGGTATGTCTCCTCAGTTTTTCCCACCTGGTACGCTTAGATGGCTCCCCACGCCGCTTGCTCACTTTTTTAAGCACCTAATTCTCCCCATGCCAGGGCTGAGGATTACACTGGGCAGTAGGGCACCTATTAGGGTTGCCACCTTTCTAATTGCTGGTAACCAGACCCCCGAGGCCCCACGCCCTGCCCTACCTCTTTTCCAAGCCACATGCCTGTGACAGGATCCACGGGGTGCAGCCTGGGACTGTGGGACTGCTGTGCCCCCTTATCTCTCTCCAGCCTGGGCTGTCTCTCCCAATGCCTTGCTAGTGACCAGCAGCCCCAAGGTGCAGAATGTCACAGCCCCCTTCTCCACCTCTTCCCCAAGGTCCCGCCCCTGCTCCACCTCTTTTCCAGGCCCTGCACCCTTCTCCACATCTTCCCCCAAGGCCCTGCCCCTGCTTCACCTCTTCCCCCAAGGCCCGCTCCATTGCTCTCTCCACCCTCTTCTTCCCCCTGTCACTGGCTGGATCGTCTCCACCTCCCTCCCCACAAGCTGGGTTCCCTCTGTTCCAGGGCTGGGATGGGTGTTGCTGCAGGATTACAAGAAGCCTGCCTTCAGGTAGGAGGCAGAGCCAGCTGAGATGGGGCTGGCGCAGGTTAATGACCTGGCGCCTCCCCCCGCCCTGTGGTATCTTGACTTTTGGTGTCCACTCAGTACAGCTGACTGGACACTGCCAGGTCCCCTTTTTGACCAGACTTTCCAGTCTAAAATTGGGGACCTGGCAACCCTAAATGGCACCTGGACATAGAAGCCAAAAACCAGGCTGTCCAGGTAAAACCTGGACGGGTGGCAACCCTAGCACTTACAGGTTAGGCCTTGCAGCGCTGAATGGAGCAGTGCCTAAATACCTTTGAGATCTAGACCTTAGACACTTTGAAATTTCTATCCTTACTCTGCGCTACATAGTGCAGTTGGTTAATGAATTAAACTTTCATAAAGGCTGGAGATCTGTGTTCAAGGCTGTTTTAGGTCACAAGGGAAAATGAGTGTAGTAGTCTCTTAATCATTCCATAGGTTTGCACAATTACAGCAGCATCTCTGCTTGGGAGAGGCCCTGGATGCATACAGTAAGGGAGCTATAGTTTGAGACCCAAGTAGACAGGTAGATTGGATGTAATCTATCACATGTATAGTCTGCCCCTCAGTACAGCATCTAGGTGCTCAATACAAATTCAAAGACATTTAATTTGTACATACAGACGCCTATTTTCCATCAAGCCTGGGTTCAGCTGCCTTTATTTTCTTTGTGGGGGCGGGGCACTAAGGGTGGGGCTTACTTTGGGATTTTAAATAATAAGTTCTTATGCGTTGTTCTGCCTTTGTAGGTAGATGTTTACACCTTGCTCCGAAAATGGTCAGCCTTGTGCTTGTTGGGCTAGCCTCTAGTAAGGAGTCTCGCAGTTGAGGCCGAGTCCCCTCATGTCATTGAGAACATTCTCTTAGGAGTTTCACCTATCAGCTGTAACTTTCCTGCTGACTACATCCATATTGATCTGTTGCAGAAGCCCTGTCCTGGTAAGTGTCTTACAGCCAGTAGCGTAGCTAGGGGGGAGCGCAGCAGCGGCCGCTCCCCAACTGAGCACAAGTGGCGCCTTGTCAATTTCTTGGCGCCTTTTTACTCCCCCGGGGGAGCGATAAAAAAAAAAAGGTGCCACCTGCTGCGGCACTTTTATTTTACTCAGCTGGTGGTGCTCCGGGTCTTCGGCGGCACTTCGGCGGCGGGACCTTCACTCGCTCCACGGGTCTTCGGCGGCATTTCGGCAGCGGGTCCTTCAGTGCCGCCGAAGACCCCCAGAGCCAGTGAAGGGCCCGCCGCCGAAGACCCGGAGCACCGCCGGGTGAGTAAAAGCGCTGCAGCGGGTGGTGCCTTTTTTTTGATCGCTCCCCCTGTTCCCTCCACCTGGCTACGCCACTGCTTACAGCTCAGAGCAAGGACCTTGAATTCTGTTTTGTTAAAACTTGGGTACCATCTACCTAAACTATGGTTAGCTTTTTGCTAGTCAGCAGTGGTTCTCAAACTGTGGGTCAGGACCACAAAATGGGTTCTGACCCCATTTTAATGAGGTTTCCAGGGCTGGCATTAGACTTACTGGGGCCCAGGGCTGAAGCCTGATCCCCACCTCCCCGGGCCGAAGCCAAAGCCTGAAGGCTTCAACCTTGGGTGGTGGGGTTCAGACTTTGGCTTCAGCCCTGGGCGATAGGGCTCAGGTTACATGCCCCCTGCCTGGGGCTGAAGCCCTTGGGCTTTGGCCCCCCCTGCCCAGGGTGTTGGGGCTCAGGCTTTGACCCCCCCACCCAAGATGGTGGGACTCAGACGGGCTCAGGCTTCGGTCCCCCCTCCTGGGGTCATGCAGTAATTTTTGTTGTCAGAAGGGCGCCGCGGTGCAATGAAGTTTGAGAACCCCTGTGCTAGTGCTATTAGTCACACACTTTTACTTATGCTGAGTACCTAACAACTCCCATTAATATCAGTGGGAGCTGCTGGCCATTTATTTTGGTATCTACCTATGGATTAGGGAGCCTAAGTTTACCATCCTAGTTTTGAAAATGTTGGCCAATAACAACAGTGCTGTTTTTCTATCTTGGGCCAAGTCGCCTCATGTCATTCATTGTTTCCTGATTGGAGATGTGTTTTAAAGTCTCTGTTGAGTATGTGTTGCCTCATTAGTATGGTAGGTTTTCAAAATTATGAAGTTTTTCCATGAAAATTGCCAGTGTTCTGAGACAAGTAGGAAAAACACCACTCTTCTGGAGCTGCTGAAGGCTTCAAGCTCCTACTGGAGGTGGTCCTAAACTCCAGAGTGTTTTTATACTTATCTAAGATGAAATGACTAAAAACAATAGAAATCTATCCTGGGGAAATACGTTTAAAACTGTGTTTCCAGGATTTAGTCTGCCTGTTTATGGGAGAGAGTTTATTGGAAGAAGGGCACTCAGGATAATAAGCTCCAATCCAGTGTGTTATGGGGCAGTAATGGCCAACTATGAATAATGAGAATGCTCTCTAGTAGAAGTCATTTATGATACTCTTTACTTCACACATGTCTGCAACCAGGAAGTGATATTAAAATATAATGATTCATTCAATGTAAACCTGGCATGCAGATCTTTTCTGTCTTCTAATCTACGTTATTTTATGGGTTAGACATTTTCTCTCCTCCTCCTTCCCCATTCACTCTCCAACCATTTACATGCCACTGTGGCATATTTAGGCAATGGGCCAGATTGGTACTTAACACATGAAAAATCAGAGAGGTAGAAAGAAAGACAGAAATAAAAGCTAGGCCTGAAGCATTCACATCTTCGTGTCCTTTCCTGACAACCAGTCCTTTCATTTGTGGTAGGGTACTAGTTCTATCAAACTTCTGTCTTGTATCAATTTTTAGCAGCATGGATAATTTATTGCATCTAGGATGATAGAAAACCAGCTTTGTACATCATTCAGCTTGCAAAAGATGTGTAGCTTCAGTTCCTTAATGGTGTCATTTTGGCTGAATGCTATTAACAGATTACCCCTGCCTAGGGCAGTGGAGCATGTGCAGCAGAAAGATAACCTTGTGTTCGTAATTTAATATTAACTGTTTTCTCCATAGTACCTCTTTCCAGTACATTAACAACAAACCAATATGGCCTTGTCCCCTGCGGTCGTATTCTTCAGCAAAAAATGGATTACATGATAGCAAGTTCCTGAAGATTTCCAGTGAAGTATTACAAATCATTCAATGCCTGCTCTGCAGAAATGAAAAATAAACAGGCTTAGATTCAATCAAATTTAATTCCTCCAATTTAGCTTTACCGCACTTCAAAGGGTGCTCTTATTAATGTCTTGGTGAAAAAAATGTAATAGTCATTTCCCCCCTTCTTATACCGAAAGCCTGCAGTTGTGTTCAACATATAGTGAGATCAAGAAACTGTTTTTTTTTTGGTGTGAATACTCTGACACAGTTTGATATAAAAGTGTAAGCCATTTACAGAAAACTCTTTATGGAATTTTTATCCTATTCCATTCCCGGGAGCTAAATTTATATCCTGCATTAGCTATCATAGCACTACAGTATTAGTCTTCTCCCTTTGCAAGCAGTTCAAGGCAGTCTGAGGGCCCTATCACTCTCTACCACTCACATACACAGGCATTACGGGTTTATCTCATCTTCTGCAGCAAGTGCTAGGCCCAATTCATTCCTTTAGGCTACTTTACTAATAACCTATTCCTTATCAGGGCCTCTCCACCTCAGCTTGTGATCAAAGACCCAATTAATGGAATGGAGAAAGGTGAAGCATTCAAATAATGGAGACAGCTGTTTTTCTCTGTTAGAGAAAATCCATTTGTATTGTTATCACACGCTCCAAGTTCTGCAGCTCCTGTTTAATTCAGTCTCCTATTTCTACTGATGATAAAAAAAAAAGTCACAATGAACTCAGAAGAGAATGGCAGAAATATCTCTGTGTTTCAACTGAGCCTGGGTGTTATCAACTTGAAAGTGAAAATACAAGCAGATAAGGAAGGAAAATGTCCAACAAAGACCATATCAAATTTTTCAAAAAATGTACTTTCACGCTGCATTCTTTAGTCATCTTTCTGATTTTTTTTTCAGATTCTGATATATACTCTCTAAGTCACCCATCTGAGCAGAGATTGATAATATCTTGGGTTCCAAGTCAATTGAAAAGTAATTGAAGGGGGAGAGTAATCATAATTGGTCAGGATGAAGACTGTCAGTGAACTTCATGTTCTTCTGAACCTTTTCATGGCTGGAAGCTTGCAGCTAAGTTGGATATTTACATAACCACCCCTGGTGGATCATGATAGTTTCCTAATCTGATAAGGAAGGGGTTATGACACATCAGAATCCTGTGTTAAATGTTCTCTTTAATAGATTTCTAGATGTAAATATGCTCAAATTACCTCAAAATGTAGTTATTAAAAACACTTTATCACCAAAAAATGGCAGTAGCTCATTTCATAAAGGCATAAGGGTACCATACAATTATCATCTTTCCCCGGTTTGCGATCATACTCTGCTTCGTGTACTTGTTAATATGCTTAGTGTAAGACTCCCGGGTTTAAAGCTAGCCTTGTGAAAACCTATTTTGCACCTCTTAAATAAGAGCTACATATAAAAAGAAAAAAGAAGAAACAGACATCTACCAGATATGCAACAAAAGCTAGTATATGTGTGTAAGGAAAAACCCTTATCCCCTTGTCTCACTAGCACCTACTTCCTTGCAGAACTGTAAATCAAGAATTATTTGCAGTTTCTAGGAATACCTGTGCAATGTTTTTCTAAATCTTGGTTAGGGTTATTTTAGGAGCCTTCCAATGGGCTTGGGATCAGGCCCTTTGAAAGTAAGGAATGAAAATCCTGTCTTTAAATTCTGCCTGAACACAAACAATTGCCACAATAAACATACACAAAGCTATAGTATATGCAATAAATACAGCCAGCAAAGCTTTTCCCAGGCTGATTGCTCAGAGGGGATCACAGAATCTGTGGGTAAAAAACCCACTTCTTTAGATGCATGGAGTGAAAATTACAGATACAGGTATAAATATATATTGGCACAGGAAGAGAAGGGAGTTACCTTACAAGTGGAGAACCAATGTTGAAGGCCAATTCAGTCAGGGTGGATGTGGTCCACTCCCAATAATCGATCAGGAGGTGTCAATACCAAGAGAGGGAAAATTGCTTTTGTAGTGAGCCAGCCACTCCCAGTCTCTATTCAAGCCCAAATTGATGGTGTTAAGTTTGCAAATGAATTGTAGCTCTGCAGTTTCTCTTTGAAGTCTGTTTTTGAAGTTTTTTTGTTGAAGAATGAATACTTTAAAATCTGTTGTTGAATGTCCAGGGAGACTGAAATGTTCTCCTACTGGCTTTTGTATGTTACCATTCCTGGTGTCTGATTTGTGTCCATTTATCCTTTTACGTAGAGACTAGCAATGCCCCTGTGCCATGTACATTGGCCAAACCGGACAGTCTCTACGTAAAAGGATAAATTACATCACATAAAGGCAGACAATTAAATATTGGCAAATTTTATAAGTACTGCTATACAAATGCAAGAAATTTAAATACTAAGACGGGTGAACTTGAGTGCCTGGTATTAACTGAGGACATTGATATAATAGGCATCACAGAAACTTGATGGAGCGATGTTAATCAATGGGACACAGTAATACCAGGATACAAAATATACAGGAATGAGAAAGTAGGTCACACTGGTGGGGGACTGGCACTATATGTGAAAGAAAGCATAGAGTCAAATATATTAAAAATCTTACATGAACCAAACAGAATCTCTATGGATAGAAATTGCATGCTTGAATAATAAGAGTATCAATAGGCAATCATTGATCCACTGGATCATGGTGTACGTGTAAGAGGTCTAGTCAGGTCCCTGATGAATTCACTTATGGCTGACAAGTCCAATTCAGGAGCGACACAGCTTGTTACAAAGATCCATGTGTTGTCAGAATTGGAGTCCAAGATTAGAGCACGCTGCTTTCTTCTTTCCCACTTTGCTTCCATCCCCTGGATCAAAGCCACTTTGTGTTGAGCTGCACCCAATGCCAGATATTCCCTCCAGATCGAATGGGATTATGTGCTCTCCTCCTAGCTTTCTACATAGGAGTATAATAGTAGGACCAGGATGGTGATGGTGATTGTGAAATGTTCAGGGAGATTAGAGAGGCTACAAAACACAGAAAACCCAGTAATAATGGAGGATTTCAACCATCTCCATATTGACTAGGAACATGTCACCTCAGGATTGGAATGTAGAGAAAAAATGTCTAGACACCATTAATGACTGCTTCTTGGAGCAACTAGTCCTGGAACTCACAAGGGGTGAGGCAGTTATGGATTTGGTGCTAAGTGGTGCACAGAATCTGGTCCAAGAGGTGAATTTAGCTGAACCGCTCAATAGTGATCAGAATGAATTGAATTTAACATGTACCACAGCAGCATTTATCTTCAAAAAGGGAAACTACACAAAAATGAGGAAGCTAGCTAAATGGAAATTAAAGGGAAGCCACACGCATGAAATGCCTGCAAGCTACACAGAAATTTTTTTAAAACACCATAATAGAGACTCAAACTATATGTATACCCCATATAAAAAAAACGCTAAAAGAGAGAGCGAAAAAAAAAGCCACCAAGGCTAAACAACAGAGTAAAAGAGTCAGTTAAAGACAAAAAGACATGTTTTTAAAACTGGAAGTCAAATCCTATGGAAGAAGATAGAAAGGAGCATAAACTCTGGCAAGTCAAGTTTAAAAGTACAATTAGGTAGGCCAAAAAGAATATGAAAAGCAATTAGCAAACGACACAAAAACTAACAGCAATATTTTAAAAGTACATCAGAAGCAGGAAGCCTGCCAAACAATAAGCGAGGCCACTGGATGATCAAGATGCTAACGGAGCACTCAGGGAAGACAAGGTCATTGCGGAGAAACTAAATGAATTATTTGTATTGGTCTTAGCAGAGGATGTGAGGGAGATTCCCACGCCCGAGTCATTCATTTTAGGTGACAAATTTGAGGAACAGTCACAGATTGAGGTGTCAGTAGAGGAAGTTTTAGAACAAATTGATAAATTTAAACAATAATAAGTCACCAGGATCAGATGGTATTCACCTAAGAGTTCCAAAGGAAATCATATATGAAATTGCAGAACTACTAACTGTAGTATGTAATCTATAACTTAAATCAGCTTCTGTACCAGATGACTAGTGGATAACTGATATAATGCAGATATTTAAAATAGGCTCCAGAGGCGATCCTGGCAATTAAGAGGCCAGTAAGCCTAACCTCAGTACCAAGCAAATTAGTTGAAACTATAGTAAAGAACAGAATTATCAGTCAAATAAACACGATTTGTTGGGGAAGAGTCAACACAGCTTTTGTAAAGGGAAATCATACTTCACCAATCTATTAGAATTCTTTGAAGGAATGAACAAACACATGGACAATGGTGATCCAGTGGATATAGTGCATGTGGGCTTTCAGAAAGCCTTTCATGAGGTTCCTCCCCAAAGGCTCTTAGGCAAAGTAGGCAGTGGTGGGGAAAGAGGGAAGGCCCTCTCATGGATCAGTAACTGGTTAAAGAATAGGACACAAAGGGTAGGACTAAATGGTCAGTTTTCACATTAGAGAGAGTAAATACTGTAGTGGAGGGATCTATACAGGGACCTGTCCTGTTCAGCTTATTCATAATTAAGGCTTCAAGTTTGTCACGGAGGTCACAGATTCCGTGATGGCACTTAACTCTGAGCATCACTTACCTTGGGGGGCTCCCCAGAAGTGGCGACATGTCCATCCCTCTCAGCCCCTAGCTCCGCGCACTGTCTCTGCCCGCAGGCACCGCCCCTGCAGCTCCCATTAGCCGTGGTTCCTGGCCAGTGGGAGCTGCGGAGCTGGCGCTTGCAGCGGGGGCAGCACGTGGAGCTAGGAGCTGAGGGAAGGACATGTCACCACTTCCGGGGAGCCACGAGGAGCCGGGTAGGGAGCATGCCAGCCCCGCCAACCCCTGCCCCCCAGCACCAGCGGGGGTCCTGGGCTGCTCCCCCCGAACACCTGCTGCGCCCCCGGGTCCTCCCCCGAACACCCACGGTATCCCCACGGGCTGTCCCCCCCCCCCACAGATTTAGGCAGGAGTATATAGTACAAGTCATGGACCGGTCATGGGCCATGCATTTTTGTTTACTGCCCGTGACCGGTCCATGACTTTTACCAAAAATATCTGTGACTAAAACATAGCCTTATTCATAATGATCTGGAAAAGGAGATAAACAGTGAGTGGCAAAGTTTGCAGACAATACAGCATTATTCAAGATAGATAAGTCCAAAACTGACTGCAAAGAGATCTTACAAAACTGGGTGACTGGGTAAGAAAATGGTAGATTAAATTCAATGTTGATAAATGCGAAGTAATGCACATTGGAAAACCTAATCCAAACTACATAATCCTAATACATACAAAATTATGGGGTGCAAATTAGTTGCTACCACTGAAGAAAGAGATCTTGGAGTCATCCTGGATAGTTCTATGAAAACTCAATGTGCAGTGGCAGTCAAAAAAGATAACAGAATATTAGGAACCATTAGGAAAGGGATAGGTAATAAGACAGTAAATATCATAATGCTACTATATAAATACATGGTACGCCCACATCTTGAATACTGTGTGAGTTCTGGTCACCCCATCTCAAAAAAGATATACTGGAATTTGAAAAGGTTCAGAGAAGGGCAACCAAAATGATTACAGATATTGAACAGCTTCCATATGAGGAGATTAAAAAGACTGGGACTGTTCAGTTTAGGATAGAGACAACTAAGTGGGGATATGATACAGGTCTATACAGTGATGACTGGCATGGAGAAAGTGAAGAAGGAAGTGTTATTTACCCCTTCACATAACACAAGAACCACTGTTCACCTAATCCAATTAATAGGCAGCAGATTTAAAACAAACATAAAGAAATACTTATTCACACAATGCACAGGGAATGTTGTGAAGGTCAAAAGTATAACTGGATTCAAAAAAGAATTAGATGAGTTAATGGAGGATAGGTCCATCAATGGCTATTAGCAAAGATGGTCAGGAACACAAACCCATGCTCTGGGTGTCCCTAAATCTCTGACTGCCAGAAGCTGGGACTGGATGACAGAGGATGCATCACTCAATAAATTATCCTGTTCAGTTCATTCCCTCTGAAGCATCTGGCACCGGACACTGTTGGAATACAGGATACTGGGCTAGATGGACCATTGATCTGACCCTGTATGTATGGCCATTCTTATGTTCTTATGTTTTTCCATAGAAGGAAAGACAGATTCAAGGATACAAATGGTTATCAACCCCCACCCCCACTCATCTAAAGAACCCCTCCCAAATCACAAGATATGTTAAGTGGGTTCAGAGATGATTTCTCTTGTCTTCCTTCTGAAAACAGAAGAGCTTTCTTGTGTAGTTGGTAAAGACTGCACTCTGAGATGTAGTGGCTAGTGTTCAATAAAAGCTCAGCAAAGATTAAGCATAACTATGACCATACGGCTCCAGCTCAGCTCATTCAAACACATTTGGTCATTGTTTACCTAAGTTTGCAGCAATAAATACAGATGTGCGGATCTGAATCCACACCTGGCATTAATCAGCTGCTGCTGCTATTTCACAGCTGACTGTAAACAAGGAAAAATGCTAAAGTGGAAATACTATTCCAGAATAACAAGAACGATTATAGGCACCCACAGTGATGAAGGAGGCTTCCTAACAACGAGCACTTCCCACACATTCCGGTGGTGAGAGAAGGGTTTTTGCCATACTATATCAGACCCTACTTCCATAAAAGCATCTGCAGTTTTTCATTCTAACACAAGTTTTCTTGTGCTGATTAGGAACTGATGAACCTGATCAAATCTTTTCCCAAAACGAACCAAAACTGAAACGTTGTGAGATTTTTTTAAAAATGTAGGTAACATGTTTGATGGCTTGTTTGTTTTCCTGTGCTGATACACTTTGTTTTGGCCAGGTTTGAGAGAGAAAATGTGTGTAGTTGACAAATGTGTGGTCCTTTGCAGGGGTGGTGAGGGCTGCACTTTATTGTCTCTGGTATTTCCTCACAGAGAGGATCCAGGGAGTAGGTAGGCTGGAGGCCTTGATCAGCAGCTTGGGAAAAATAATCAGCCAGGCCGAGATCAGTTCATAGCCCTTTACTCAAGGCTCTGTGTATTGTCCAACACACACAAAAGGATATGTGGAGTGATAGCATAAAGTTATCTATGGTCTGCAGGACCTCAAGTCTCCTTGCAGTCTTCTGCTGCAGTTACAGGAGGGTCTTCTCCAGTTCTTTCCTGATCCGAGGTCCCCTCCTGGAGCTGAAGTGCTCATCTATCTCCCCCAGCTGGTAATTGTCAGACCCAGTTGTTCACTGGTGTGTGTGTCAACATATCTAATATAATGTCAGGAGAATATACGTACCTATGCCTATGATTTAACAGGAGGATTGTTTCCTGAGCCTCCTTGTCTAGGCTACAGTGGTGCAAGAGGCAGACAGTGGTTCTAATTTTCCAGTTTAGAACAACTCCATATCCTTCACTCATGCTTGGCATCAGAAGGAACTCTGGTGCCATCTTTATCAATCCTGCCTGCAGCTCCCATCCTAACATTCTTTTGAACCTTTAGTAGACTTTATATTGAATCTTTTTTCACTGGTGACCTTGTGGTTTAAACATTCTTCAGCTACCTTGCACCTTTTCTGTGAAAGCTCCTGAGCGGCCGTGTTCTTTATCTCAGACACACATGCTTAGCAGCACCACTCAGCAGTACATTCATTGTCAGTGTTTGTCTCATCTTTGCTCAATAGTGATTTGGCCATCATGAGTTCAACTAGCACATAAGTAAATTATGGGAATAAGAAAGCAAAATATTACTTATGTACATCACATGGATGACCCAGATGGCCTCTATCTCAGTCCAGGTCCATACATCCATTGCTTGTGCTAGGAAAATTGTTCTTTCTCATCAAGCTTCTCGGCTCCTTGCTGTTGCTAGTCCAACAATCTTACTCAACTTTCTAGCGGTGTATATAAACAGGTGCATGTCTGATGGGTGGAACTGACATTAACTGGCTTTAGGTCACTCAGTAAGGCAAGAATGGCATTTCCAGCCAACAGCATGCATAGAATTCAGTGTAGTGGCAACATTTAGTGGAGTACCTTGCAGGCAACAGGAGGCTCAAGACAGTCGATGTCAGTTTAGTACAAAGCAACATGTATGTTGTTAGACTGCAAGCGAATGGAGCTGTGACTTGAATTTTCTGAGTACCAGTGTGAGAGGAAAATATGCGCTTTCCTGCGGTAAGTCATTTTGTACCAGTTGAGCGTTGCAATCCACTGCTGTGGGGCTGTTGGAACAGATAGAGTCCAATACCACCATGATGCTGCAGGTTACTGCTTGTTTGGTGACCTTTACTTTGGAAGATAAACATGTGGGTAGACACGCGGCCATCTATCTCCACAGGCATCCCTGTTCTGTAGAGTCTGGTGCACATCATTTATCTGATATCATGGGTGGACTATCTTTTATGCTTGACTGGACTTTCTTTTAAACTGGTGTGAGGACCCTGAGTTCTAAAGTAGAGGTGGTTTCATTTCAAAATACCCCTTACTTGCCAGACTGCGCCACCTCCCCACCTTATGGATACCTGCTAGTGTCATCGTGAATATAGTTAAGAGTCAGGGGAAATGTTTCTTTGGGGCCAGTGAAATAATATTTGTGCACTGCAGCTGAGATAAGCCCTCATTTCTGCTGCTTATTTTAGATTAATTTCACTTTAAGAGTGTATCCATTTGAATTCACATCAAAGCAGCAGTGATATATCAGTTGGGGATTTAAAGCTCTAGACAATAGCTTTGAATGCTGTTTGCTTGTTCCAAAGATCTATGATCAACTGTAGTCCATTGATGCTAGTGCTATATTGATGATTGTATTGTTTGTGTTAAAGTTTACAAACCACAATCAGATGAATCATTTCTCACTCATCTACAAAGGTTTAGAGCCAACATTTGAGATGATGAAAACTTGTCTTTAGTCGATCCTGTACTCCTGGATCTATACTTTTGTGTTTTTTTCTATTAAAGTGTACCATTTATCTAAGTATTCACAGAGTTTATTGCACCAGATAGAAAGGTTTGGGAAAAGAACTGGCTGGTTTGGGGGCAAGGTGTCAAGAGTTAATTAGTTGCATGTTGCTCATGTTTTAACTGGGAGGCCAGAAATTACAGATTACTTTAGTGATGGAGAAAACAGGATAGAAAGACAGTGGAAGACACATGAAACTACTGAGTCTATGCTGGTTATTGAGCCAAAACAGTCCTGTATGTGATAGATAAATATTGTGTCTTTTCATACCTCTACAGTTTAGACTTTTTTCAACTGTCCTTCTTTTGTTCAAAAGCAAACTTATTAAATGTATGGCTATTGGGTGCTTTTACATGACCTTTCCTGGTATATCTGTTTGCTGTTGGAAGGGCAGTTAACGTGCACTTGGAGTAGCAATTGCCTTTGCCATAGCTTTGAACTGTTTCTTAATGCTTAATGTTTATGCTTCATCCAAAGTATTTGAGCCTTGTAAGAGGGTCAGTTTCCTGGCTAAGGTCAGTGAATGCAGCGCATTTTTAAATGCAGATAGTCTGATCTGCTCACTTAAGAGCTTTAGTACATCATTTTGCAATCACATATCTCAGAAATAATTTATGCAATCAATTAAAGAGCATTATCAAGGGATGATTTGACAACTGTTGCCATGCCAACCAGTGAAGCAGAGAGAGCCTGAGTGTTTAAAGGCTGCACCTGGTGATAGATGTAGCAGATTTTGAGGACTCAGACAGAATCACAGATGTCCAAAGGTGTGGAGGGAACATGATTTAAAGCTTGATTTTATGCCATTTTTACTGGCGAAAGGGTGTTGATGGCATGTTGTTCACGTTCTCATTAAAATTCTGTCATTTTTCACAAAGTGTTCTGCATTCAGGGCTGAAAACTGAAGTGAGAATGCACTTTACAGACTGATAAAATATGATAGCAAAATGGATGATGTTCATTTGCAGGCTGAATTAATTTAAAAAAAAGTTTGTGTCAGTGCATTTATGAAAAGCTCGTTAATCAAACACAACTTTACCAGCCTTAATGGACATGTCTTAAACACTCTTGTATTAATATTTAAAATTCTGGTTTGCAAATGGCTTCCAGTGCATTGAGCTAAGAAGTAATTAGAATAGGTCATTACAAGAAGAAAACAACAGAAGTTGAAAGTACACTTCCAATTGGCTAGCCACAGCCTTCAGTAAATTGCTTCATAATTTCAATGTTTGGGCTTAAAGCCTTACTCATAGGGTAGATAGGCTTCTCTTAGGCTACGCCTACACTCACGGTGCCATGAAGCATATAGACACTGCATGGCCCTGCAGCACGGGTATAAACAGCAATGTAGATGGTGAACAGAGTAAAGACACACTAGAACCCTAGGGAATATACCCACATGGCTCTCTACACGCCCAAACAGTGCCTCCCTCATCTACACTGCTATGTGTAGCAGTGTAGTGTCCCACTGTCTCTCTGCTGTCAGAGCCTTTCCCACCACAGTGAAAGGCTCTGGCAGGGGGGAGGTAGCAGGAAGATGCTCTGGCAGCTCCCTGCAGCTAATGACTTTTCCTGCTGTCCCACCACCACTAGTGCATTTCACTGCCATGTGCAGCTACACACCAGTGTGGACAGCCTTCTTTTCACTGCAGCACTTAGATATGTGCACCTTACATGCTGCCGCAAGTGTAGCCAAGGCCTTAGTGAGACATAAGAATTTGATAAAGAACAGGTTGTTTGCCCCCTTATGCTCAGTGTATTCATTTATGCAGTAGGGAAGACTAAGTGTCTCCCCTACAGGGATTACTGGGTGAAAGTCTATGGCCTGTGTTATGCAGCAGGTCAGACTAGCCGATCATAGTGATTCCTTTTGATGTTAAATCTATGAATTTGTGATCTAAGAATAACAGTTTGGACTTGTGATTATTGTAAGATTTTTGAAACAGGGACTTTTTCTTACTATGTGATCCTGGTGGGGACTCCTCAGTGTTAATGTAATACAAATAATATATAGTAATAGTTCATTCGCATACCTACTGGTGCATACATTGTCATAAGTGTGAAACCTGACTTAATGCCAAATCCTCACAACAAAGTGTCATTTATTTAGCATATCTTCAACAGCCTCTGGGAACCTCTTATTTTCAGGTGATCTCTAGTAACCCTAATACAATGGAAACTATCTTAAAAGTTTTCAGTGACTTAGGTTAACCTACTTCTTTGACTAATCTTGCTGCATAACTCAATTTATTTGATCTAGGAAATGATTATTAGGGCTCATAATTTCTTTATCTATTTTTATTTCCAGTCATGTATCAATAACAAAGTGTAGTATTCTCCCTTCTTCCTCAAGCCACCTCATGAAGAAAAAACATTTTTAAACTTCCTCATTCCTCCATCCTGAATTTCAGTGGACTGGGGGCATCATCCACAGACAACAAAAGTCTGACTTGCTAAATCAGGGCCAAACACTGCAGTCCATAATCAAGCAAAATTACCATGAAAGTTAAGCTCCCAGACCCCTGCTTTGTATTTCAATGGATGCTTTTTGTAGAATCAAATGAAGTAAAAATCTTAAATGAACCAAACTGTACCATAGAATTCCCCTCTATTTGGCACTGGTGAGGCCACATCTGGAGCATTGCGTCCAGTTTTGGGCCCCCCCACTACAGAAAGGATGTGGACAAATTGGAGAGAGTCCAGAGGAGAGCAATGAAAATGATCAGGGGGCTGAGACACATGACTTATGAGGAGAAGCTGAGGGAACTGGGCTTGTTTAGTCTGCAGAAGAGAAGAGTGAGAGGGGATTTGATAGCAGCCCTCAATTACCTGAAGGGGGGTTCCAAAGAGGATGGATCTCGGCTGTTCTCAGTGGTGGCAGATGACAGAACAAGGAGCAATGGTCTCAAGTTGCAGTGGGGGAGGTCTAGGTTGGATATTAGGAAACACTATTTCACTAGGAGGGTGGTGAAGCACTGGAATGGGTTATCTAGGGAAGTGGTGTAATCTCCATCCTTAGAGGTTTTTAAGGCCCAGCTTGACAAAGCCCTGGCTGGGATGATTTAGTTGGTGTTGGTCCTGCTTTGAGCAGGGGGTTGGACTAGATGACCTCCTGAGGTGTCTTCCAACCCTAATCTATGATTTTATGATTCTATGAGGAAGTTAGTAAAACAGAAATTAAAAGGTACAGCACTAAAAGTGAAATCCCTGCAAGCTGCATGGAAACTTTTTAAAGACACCATAGTAGATGCTCAACTAAAATGTATACCCCAAATTAAAAAAAATAGTAAGAGAACCAAAAAAGTGCCACCGTGGCTAAACAACAAAGTAAAAGAAGTAGTGAGAGGCAAAAAAGCATCCTTTAAAAAATGGAAGTTAAATCCTAGTGAGTAAAATAGAAAGGAGCATAAACTCTGGCAAATGAAGTCTAAAAATATAATTAGGGAGGTCAAAAAAGAAATTGAAGAACAGCTAGCCAAAGACTCAAAAAGTAATAGCAAAAAAAAATGTTAAGTACATTAGAAGCAGGAAATGTGCTACACAACCAGTGGGGTCACAGGACAATCGAGGTGCTAAAGGAGCACTCAAGGACAATAAGGCCATTGCGGAGAAACTAAATGAATGCGTTGCATTGGTCTTCACGGTTGAGGATGTGAGGGAGATTCCCAAATCTGAGCCATTCTTTTTAGGTGACAAATCTGAGGAACTGTCCCAGATTGAGGTGTCATTAGAGGAGATTTTGGAACAAATTGATAAACTAAACAGTAATAAGTCACCAGGACCAGATGGTATTCACCCAAGAGTTCTAAAGGAACTCAAATGTGAAATTGCAGAACTACTAACTGTAGTCTGTAACCTATCATTTAAATCAGCTTCTGTACCAAATAACTGAAGGATAGCTAATGTGACGCCAATTTTTAAAAAGGTCTCTAGAGGTGATCCCGGCAATTACAGGCTGGTAAGCCTGACTTCAGTACTGGTTGAAATTATAGTAAAGAACAAAATTGTCAGACACACAGATGAACATAATTTGTTGAGGAAGAGTCAACATGGTTTTTGTAAAGGGAAATCATGCCTCACCAATCAACTAGAATTCTTTGAGGGGGTCAACAAGCATGAGAACAAGGGGGATCCAGGGGATATAGTGTATTTAGATTTCCAAAAAAACCTTTGACAAGGTCCCTCACCGAAGGCTCTTAAGCAACGTAAGCTGTCATGGGATAAGAGGGAAGATCCTCTCATGGATTAGTAATTGGTTAAAAGATAGGAAACAAAGGGTAGGAATAAATGGTCAGTTTTCAGAATGGAGCTAGGTAAATAGTGGTGTCCCCTAAGGGTCTGTACTGGGCACAGTCCTATTCAACATATTAATAAATGATCTGCAAAAGGAGGTAAACAGTGAGGTGGCAAAATATGAAGATGATACAAAACTATTCAAGATAGTTAAGTCCCAGGCTGCGAAGAGCTACAGAAGGATCTCTCAACACTAGGTGACATGGCCACAAAATAGCAGATGAAATTCATCATTGATAAATGCAAAGTAATGCACATTGGAAAACATAATCCCAACTATACATATAAAATGATGGGGTCTAAATTAGCTGTTACCACTCAAGAGAGAGACCTTGGAGTCACTGTGGATAGTTCTCTGAAAACATCCACTCAATGTGCAATGGCAGGCAAAAAAGCGAACAGAATGTTGGGAATCATTAAGAAAGGGATAGGTAATAAGACAGAAAATATCATATTGCCTCTATATAAATCCATTGTACGCCCACATCTTGAACACTACGTGCAGATGTGGTCACCCCATCTCAAAAAAGATATATTGGAATTGGAAAAGGTTCAGAAAAAGGCAACAAAAATGATTAGTGGTATGGAACAGCTTCCGTATGAGAAGAGATTAATAAGACTGGGACTTTTCAACTTGGAAAAGAGACCACTAAGGGGGGGATATGATTGAGGTCTATAAAATCATGACTGGTATGGAGAAAGTAAATAAGGACGGGTTATTTAGTCCTTCTCATAACACAAGAACTAGGGGTCACCAAATGAAATGAATAAGCAACAGGTTTTAAACAAGCAAAAGGAAGTATTTATTCACACAACGCAAAGTCAATCTGTGGAACTCTTTTCCAGAGGATGTTGTGAAGGCCAAGATTATAACAGGGTTCAAAAAAGAACTAGATAAATTCATGGAGGATAGGTCCATCAAGGGCTATTAGCCAGGATGGGCAGGGATGGCATCCCTAGTCTCTGTTTGCCAGAAGCTGGGAATGGGCGACAGGGGATATAGATCACTTGATGATTACCTGTTCTGTTCATTCCCTCTGGGGCACCTGGCATTGGCCACTGTTGGAAGATAGGATACCTGGGCTAGATGTACCTTCGGTCTGACCCAGTATGGCTGTTCTTATGTTCTTAAATCCCTTTAAAATGTTAGCAACTATACATGGAACATTCCAACAAGCACCCACATTCCACTTCTTCTGTGAATTCATCCCATCCCCTATTATACACAATCAGATAAGTTTGAGTGTATCCCAAAGAATCATCTTATTGTACCCAACCTCTCAAGCTGCACAGTGGGGTAAACACAGGGGTTAGGAATCAGTTATATTTGAAGAGGTGCTATGGTGCCCTATAATTATATTTCTCAGGCCCACCCCAAAATAAAGTCCTCTCTGCTAATCAAGCAATAAGACATCAGTTCCATGGGGCTAACGTGTCACTTGAAAATCCTAGAATAATAGAAATAAGATAGAGAAAATAAGACTTATTAGGTAGATTATCATGTCTCATCCCCCTGCCAGTGCTAAATTGTTCCCTACGGTATACTGTAAGTTCAAGAATCATGATGATATTTTGCTTACTGGCATGAGTTCATGTGATATTCATTTGGGAACAAATCATGCCTTGATGTAGGCAGGTGCCACTCTCACTGAAGTTGGGAGTTGTGCCTGTCACGCTGCCTGGAGTGGTTCATGACCATGAGAGCGAACCTCAGGGCAGACTATCAAAAAACAGGCAGACAGCCCAAACTGGTGGTGTGTTCTATAATTAGATTTTACAAACCCAGTAACAAATGTGAACTGCTGAAGTACTATAACTGTCTTACTATGGGATCATAGACAGTCTCCTTGGGCATTCCAGACTATCTTACCATCAAGCAAGCTGGACTTAGTGATAATTGGTTGCTATAAACCAAAGACCACAGGTTGCTTCCAGTCCCAAGAGACCAGTTACTTACACCAGGCCAATTTGTTCCTCAGATCTCACGCCAAAGACAATGCTTGTATCCAATCCTATAGTAAACTAACTAATGATCTATTAACTAGGAAAAAGAAATGAGAGATTTATTTACAGGTTAAATACAGGCAAACATATACACACAAATGAGTTACAGTCTATGGTTCCAGAAGGTGACCAAGTTGTAGCAATCTGTCAGCACTGAATGTTTTTTAGGGCTAATCCATGTTGACCCTGGGGATCTCTGCTTCTGATTCATAGCTTCAGCCCTGTGAGAGACTAAACAGCAAAAGAGATGAAAAAATGTCTTGTTCACTGTCTTGATTTCCTACTTCCAGAATTCCAGCTGATGAGTTGAGACCTTTTGCACATAGCCTCTTCATGGGTGTGATGGGGCAATTAACAAAGTCTTTGTATGGTGATGTACCACAATCATCCATTTAGTTTTGATAGCCTTCTTAATGAGTAGGAGATGATCCATTCTGAAAGGTTGACCATTTCAGAGCAAACATTTTTTACAGTTATAAAGCAATAATTATTACCTTATAGCATGTGGTAAAGATATTATAAGTGAAATTCCTGCATGCAG
This sequence comes from Emys orbicularis, assembly GCF_028017835.1. Taxonomy (NCBI): domain Eukaryota; kingdom Metazoa; phylum Chordata; order Testudines; family Emydidae; genus Emys; species Emys orbicularis. The sequence goes on along the minus strand of NC_088684.1, from coordinate 45,465,272 downwards.
CAACTTACAAGCATTTCATAATGTTTAAGCACATTGTTATAAGGCCAATACCCATTTTAACTATACCAACACACAGATGAGAGGGACTGGCTTCCAAAATTTGTAACCACACCCGATCCACGATCTGCAAAAATGGTCCATGGATATAAAGCAGTTATCTGTGGATATAAAGCGGATATCCACAGATATAAAGTGGATAGCTGCCAGTTTGCAGGGCTCTATTTGTCAATGCTGGGCTGAAGCCTAATGCCTGGGCCAGAGTTGCCACCTGGTTCTCCAGGGTTACAGTATCTAAAGATCTGGACCCTTGTTTTGGTGGGGGGGTTTTCAGTATATTTGCTCAGCAAACTCAGACCCCTGTTGCAACCAGTTTGCATTGATGCTTTTGGCAACAGGGTAACAAACACGAATGAGAAAGCCCAGACTTGAGATGTTCCTAATTAGCTCATGCTAATTTGGAGAACTTGTAGAAACCTGACACAGGATAACATTTTAATTTCTCTGGCCAACAGTCTGGGTGCTGGGTATGAAAAACATGATGGAATGCCTGTGATGATGTCATGACAGCTCTTGGTCATACCAGAAGAGATTACTTTAAGGACCTGCAACCTTCTCTGATGTAGTGAGTAGTTCCACAACACAGAGACATCAGAAGTCACTGCATGATCCGGGGAGGGAGGGGGGTGTTGTTGCAGGCGATTGTTGTTCATTTGCCTTGGTTTGGTTATTTTTAGCTGCCATATGTACAATTCAATGCTTATTTTGCACATAAGTGCAAAGCTGCTTAGCAAGGGAAAGTAGACTGCCAAGAAGCAAGTGCGATGTTTGTTTACCATGCTGAAAGTAGAAGGGATTATGATGCCGGCATATCTCTCATTTTATCCCAGTCTTCCTAATGTCATAGTAATGTCTTAACCCTTCTTTACTTCCTCACAGTTAAATGAACCAGCTGCTCAAAATAGAAGGAAAATGCATAAGCTTCAGCAGGCTTGAAAAAGGTACAAATATTTTAACCATCTAGGAATATATAGTAGGTTCTGACGTGATTCAAAGCACTCCCTTTGGAGCTAATTCTGGTTGCGGAATTGGTGCATGCCAGAAAATGCAGAGGTGGCAGTGGGCATGCAATACGGAAATTAGATGCTCTGAATATGCTTCTTTTGGAAAGCCACAGAGAGAGTGAGGCTATGTTACACTAGCACTTTTGTCGGAGAAATTTATGTTATGTCGGTCGGGGTGTGAAAAAGACACCCCCTGACCAACAGAAGTTTCACTGACAAAAGCACCAGTGTGGACAGCGCTACATCAGCAGGAGACACTCTCCCGCCGACATAGCTACCGCCGCTCGTTAAGGGTGGTTTAATTATGCTGAAGGGGAAGCTCTCTCCCAACGGCATAGAGCAGCTACACGGGAGACCTTACAGCAGCGCAGCTGTTGCCACTGTAAGGTCTGCAGTGTAGGCAAAGCCTGATTTGCACATCTTTCATGAACAAGGGCTTAATTCTACTCTCCCTGGTGTTGGTCCATTGACCTCATTTCATACCCGTGCACGCCCCGGGAGCTCAGGGGTTGTAACAGGGGCATGGTGCATGTGTAAATGCTTGGCTATGCTGCTGTCCAGAGAAAACAAAGGTCAGACACAAATTATTTCTACTCTTAGCAGGGACAGAATGTGTGAGATTTGGGACAGAGCTGACTAGGGGGGCAGAGACTCAACTTATAGTTTTCTCTATCCCACCAGTTCCTGATTTTCCCCTGCCAGGCTTCTCTCACAACCCTCTTCCAGAACTCTTCTTGCTTCAGTGTAGGCTCCAAAGGAAAAGTTTCCCGCTCTCCAGGCTTTGGCAAGGTGGGACTTGCTGTTATAGGTGCTATACTCCCTAGGTGTAGCTAAGTTTGCTGCAGTGAAGCTTCTTCCGCCCAAGCTCCAATCAGCACCCAGCTTGTCTGCCCTGCCTGTTTTCTGTACCTCCCTCCCAGCTGTGCTGCCCTCAGGGGGAGTGCCTGGCAAAGGAAGTAGTGAAAGGGGAGGAAAGGGAGAAAGGCCTCTACCACTAGTCACTCAGCTGCTAGAAGAGTAGTCCCTATTTATTACCTCTACTGGCATTCAAAATTGTGGGGGAGGGACCTTGAAAACTGGCAGTAAATAGGCTGCCTGCCCCCAAGGAGATTACAAATTAATGGCCAGATTTTGCCTGGCTCTTATCCGTAGACGGTCCCTCACTATTGCTCCAGGAGGAGACTGAGACAGGCAGAGCCTGATGGGAGGCGGAGTGTGCTTTACAAGAGTGCATGTGAAATCAAAATGAGGCTGGTTTTCCATAAGTAGGATGTAAAGTAGCTGTTAAATTTTAGCACAGTTAACTTGGCTAGAAATGAGTTTCAATATTCAAAGATGTTTGGTCTTTTGTATGTTTCCCCACTGGATTTCAGACTATAAAGGGCTTTACATAGACTTCAATCTTGCAGTGTTTTCATGGCATTAGCAATCAAGCAAAGTAATGTGATTGACTGTATTTTTCTTATATTACCAATGAAACTGATAGAAATAACTAATTCATTAACTGAATAAACTAAGCTTCCTGTTGTGCATCAGCCTAGCATAGTATGAGTAACAGCACACCTTAAAACCATTTCCTATCTTACGGGGTTTTGTATTTAAAAGGGTGTGTATTAAAGGAATCTATTAAAGTACTTTTACCTCTTTCAGTCTCTGATAATTAATATGAACTCTAAGTGCTTTATGGATTGTTGGGCTGATAATTCACTAGCAGCTGAAGTAATAGAGGTTGTGTTGGAAAGATGGCCTCATACATACCTTGCAGAGTGCACTAAATGATTGAACCAAAAGAATAATAGGTATGGAAATTGCTGTGTGCATGGTGTTCATTCAAAGATAATATATGACAGGAGCAAGGCAAGCAGCAAGTTAGCAGATGACTCAGCCAGCATCTATGACTGAATAAAGTGTGAGTCTAACCTTCTGTCATTGAAAATATATTTAATCTGATATATTACTTTCTAAGCTAAAATATTTTACAGTACTGTTTTCCCTATAATGCTACCATAGAGCTAAATTAACACTTACGCATGGTGAGTTGCACCTTACTCCACAAGTAGTCCCATTGAAATCAATCTACTATTCATGTAGTTAGGGTCTACTCAACATGAGTAAGTGTGTCAGAGTCAGGCCCAACAGTAGACACCAAATAGCATCTGATGAAGATATGTGGGTCTATTAAATGTTTAACATGTGTAGGATGTACACTGAGAACAAACAGTTGATTATTGTTAGGCTATTCCTTTTGTTATACCTTAATCTAGAATACAGGACAGTGTACTTTATAAAAAAAATTAGTTGCCAAACATCGACCCTCATACAGGTGGAGCAAAGCTGTGGGACATTGGTCTGTGTGGCTTAAAATTAGCTACTTTTTCTCATACTACTTGGAAGGCTGTCTATAACTTATTTTTTTGGCGGGAGCACTCAGGTGTACAGCAAAGAAGCAGAGCACAAAGCCTAGCCATTGAATAAAAGTGGTCTGACAAAGAGAGGGTAAATTTTTAAAAAATGGAGCAAGATAATTGCTAGAGCACATTATGCAAGTGTGCTGGTCAGGGACGGCTTGCAGCAACTTTGCATAACAGAGTAGCAGGACCCTGTCAACAGAATTCATGCTGAAAACATATGTTCTTCTGCTCAAACCAGTTTTCACTGCATCTGGAGACCAAGCGTTAGCGAGGAGAGAAAAAATAAAAGGAAGGCAGCACATGCAATTCTCTTCTTAGAGAAACCATTCATTTATTCATGAACAAAATCTTTCTCCTTCTAGCACTAGCAGAATTTCTCACAAAGTTTTAGGGCAGATGTTTTTGTGCTGTTTTTGCAACAACAAAAAAAGGTGTGTGTGTGTGTGTGTGTATGAAAATTTCAGCATTTGTACAGGTTTATGAGCTTTTCCTCTAAGTGAAAGCTATGTTTTGATATCAAAAACAATCATATTTGGCAAAAAGTGGAAAACTTGGCAAAAACCATTGTTTAAAATTACTGCGAGACTTGTAAAATTCTAAAAATAACTCTGTTTCGCTGTCAAAAGTTCGGGAAACAAAACCAGATGTTTCACCCCATTCCAGTTACTCTGCCAGATCTCCCACTGCTAAGGAATCAATTGAAATTCAGCATCAGAGCTGATCCTAAGGTCTTTGTTGAGAAATAAAATGGTACATTCTATTGATACTCATGTGTCATTCTCATTAGCCAGTTGGGGACTGCAGACATCTGAGGACAGATCCTGCCACCCTTACGCTCACTGAGTACTAGTTTACTCTACAGAATTGGGCCACTAGAGTGTAGAATGGTTGTTGGGAATACATGTATTAAATACCAAATTTTGCAACCCTTCCTCAAATTTAAATCAACAGGGCTACTTGTATGACTGAGTGCTACTCGATCTGTGGTTGCAGTGGCTCTTGGTTAGCAGTCTGGGTTAGGGTTGGGGCTATTAAATTCAGAGAAGATACGTGTACACATCAAGATGAGACTATAGCCTTCAGATTATAACTTTTACTTGTGAACTCCATAAGACCAGAGTCTGTTCAGGAAATAATGTGTGATGAGTAGCACGAAAATCACTTGGTCAGTGTCTGAATTGTGGTTGCTCTCTTCCTTAGGGGCTGGATTATAATCATATTAGAATATTATACATCTTTGGTGTCTGCATACTACTTTTCTCTCCTGAAATATGATGGTTACACGCTGGTTGACTTTTAAGAGGTCAGATGGAAATTTATTATTCTGAGACTGAGATTTGAGATGCCCTCTTTTGATGATGATGTATGGCTATAGACATGAGTCATTAGAAATGGTGCCTGATTATTGTCTTGAATTGTTGAACACCTTAACTATTGCGCTTTGTACTTGAGGATGATTGCTGCCTTATCTGAAAGAAGAAAGTAATTGACTGGCTTACATAGAGGACATATGTGTTTATTCAATCTACTGAACTATGAGGGACTTATTCAGATAATGCTTTCTACCAGCACAGCTTGTTTCTCTAAAAGGTTGGCATTCTATACCCCCAAATTTAATCTCACGAATTCTTCCTTATGCTGTGAGCCTGATTTTTCACTGCCTTATATATTGTGTAGCCTTTTACACCAAAATGCCAACTGACTGCAAAATGCTAGTAGCTCAGAATGATAGGCCAAGATTTCCACAAGTGACTTGTGTTTTGGAGGCTTCAAGTTTTGCTTAAGCAATTTGAGACCTTAAGGGAGCCAGTGTTGCTTAGTAGTTAGTGCATTGGACTAGGATCTGAGTTTTGTTCCCAGCTCTTTCACTAGCTTGCTGTGTGACCTTAGGCAAGTCATTTCCTCTCGCTCGCTCCGTGCCTCAGTTTCCCTATATGTAAAATGGGGATAATGATACTGACCTCCTCTCTTCTTTGTTAAATAAACTCATACTTGCGAGCTTTACAAACAAATGTAAGTGCTGTGTGTTAAGCAGAGCTGTGATGTACTGTTCCTTTGGGAGCAGTGGGTCTAGTAATTCTGTGAGTGTCCAGTGACTAGGGTGTTGGACACCACAGGGGGCTGCTCGGAGGACTCGGGGGTTGGAGTGTGCTTGTAACTAGCCTGTATGAGGGACAGAAGAGCCTGTATGGACTGAGAGGGGCGTGCTTGTGCTGCTTGTGGTCAGGGTTGTCAGGAAGATGACCCTGGTACATACAAGGCTTCCTCACCCTAAGGACAGGTGGTGGTGAGGCATCTTACAATCCTGAGTCCCACAGGGGAGTGTCACAGAGCAGGGCTGGCACACAGTCTGCAGCCCACTAAGGTATGTGCGCCAGGGAGTTCAGGGAAGAATTCTGCCTCTGAAGAACTCTACCTGCTAGTGCTCCCTCTGGGGCTTCACGCTGCCTCTACAAGGCACAAGCTGGCCCAAATATTTCTTCAGTCCTTACTTGGGCTAACTCCTAATGGGATCATTGGAAGTTCGTGTGGGTAGGTGTGATGGCTCTCATCTTGGCTGACATACCAGGATTGCACCAGGGATCCCGAGCTAAAAGCACAATCTGCTATACATAAGGACTTCAGGATTAGGACCATGGCAAATTCCTTGTAAAATACCCTTTGTTATTTAGGCAAGGGGAAGTCTCAAGAAATAGGTCTGTGCCTCACTACCAATGTATACAAGCTCATGTCTACTTCTGACTCAACAGAAACTTGCTGCTCTACTGTATTTAGAGTCATTTTTAATAAGGGACAAATTTTGCCACAGGACGGAATTAGATCCTTACGATCTGGGGCCAAATTCTACTCTCATACTTGTGTAACTGCAAAGTCATTCCGTTGGCTTCCAGTATTTCCATTGAAGATGGATGTACACTGGTGTAATTTAGAGCAGGACTTGATCTCTTACTGGAAATAATAGTTGAGTCTCTTAAGAGTAAGAGAGTCATTCCAATGTTGTCAACAAGTAATTCTCTTTCTGGTTTAACAGAAAATTCACTATCACTAAGCACTCTGTCAAATATTCAAGCTAGAAACATTCCAGATGAAGTTCTGCTTTTATTTGCATTAATGTAAACCTGGTATAACTCAAGTGACGTTATTCCAGAATTCCACGCAACATACATTAGAATTAGACCTTACACCATCACAACAAACCCTCATGGGCTGACCGTGCCTTGAGGACACAACATATAACCTCTTAATAGGAGGGCTTATACACTACCAGCTGAAGTAGTGCACCTGCATTCTTTACACATCTTAGGAACAAAGAATGTAGGGCATCCTTATATGACAGTGGACTCTATCTGGGGGAAGCAGTGACATTGAAAAAGATTTCGGGTTCATGGTGGATAATCAGCTGAACATGAGCTCCAAGTGCAACAGTGTGGCCAAAAGGGCTAATGCAAGCCTTGAATGCATAAACAGGGGGATCTTGAATAGGAATAGGGAGGTCATTTTACCTCTATATTTGGCACTGGTGTGACCACTGCCAGACTACGGTGTCCAGTTCTGGTGTCCACAATTCAAGCTTTAAAGAGTGTAGTGTCCATGTGTTTCTTGACAGATCGAAAGGTGTGCTTCCATTTGCCAAAGCAGGCAGCATATCAAATCGCGTACAGTTTAGGACATCAATTTCTAGAAGAACTGTATAAGCCTTTAATGGTCATATTCATATTCTTCAAACTGTTAACACACAATGACTCAGACAAACAAAAGCCATAGAGAAAGCAGCTCAAACAGTGTGTATTGAATGTGAGCTTATAAAACTGTTGCTCATTTCCGCTCAATGAAAATCCTTATCATACTTGTAAATGCCATGTACTGTTTCTGCAGATAGTTCAAGGAAATATTTCTTAAAGAAAATTTCTGCTACTCAACCCTTCCACCGGCCTCTTCTTTGAGTCCTCCTCCCTTTAGAATATTAGTGATTTAACAAACTTTTTGTAGTACTATGTAGAAAACACAGTGCCTGCCTGCTGATGCTCCTAGCTTTCCCAAACCGCAGTAGTGTAAAACTGACCTTATGCCGGTCAGTTTCACTGTTGCTCACAGAAATTTCAACAGCAGCAATGAAAACAAAACCACTCACTTTTTGTGTTGCTATGAGCAGTAGAGGAAGCTTTTGGCACTGTTTGTTTTTAGGTAGTTTAAATTCTGTTAATGTTTGAAGGATTTCCTTGCAACAATAACTAGAAACTTTTTTTTAAATGAAAGCTTAGATTGTGCAGAAGTTGATGATCCTCACCCTGGACAGGTGGAACTTCAAGGTGTGTGTGTCTGAGTAGGGGAAGAAAGTGTGTGTATGTGTGAGAGAGACTGTTTTTGGCAACTGTTAATACTATGATGTTATTTTATAGAGCAGTATGTAGTAATGGATGTAGAGATTGGATGTAGTAATGTAGTAACAGGCATGGATGAGAGATTAGAATTAAAAACTCCTTCTCCTATTAATTTTTACCAAATGATGTGCCATAGTCATAACACTCAGAGGTCATTTGTTTCCAGTTATGTGACTCATTTTAATCTCAAAGTTACTTACATTAAATACAAATTTGGGATAATTTACATCAGTGACAAAATATCTTGAAATTACGGTAGAAAGAGTTATTTATCCTAAAAGAGTGAACCCCAGAGCATTTTTCCTTGAATAAAAACATTTTTTGTGTCATTCTGTTTGGGTCTTTGTCATATTGGCTTTGCCAGGTTTTGGGATATAACCACATTTCCAAGATATCAGTAGCACGGTACTTGTGCCAACACGCACACAGGAAATCTTCTCTACTTTATGTTCTCAGTGAAGCATTTCTATATTTTTTCACATTCCATATGAAAAGGAGAAACAAATATTTTCATAGCTCAATTCCTGGGGCATCCCTAAGATTTTTCATGAGGTGTCGCTTGGAGTCTCTCCATCACAGGACAGCAACGTTACCTCTTGAAAGGGATGATTCTGTTGAAGGAGTTATCATTGTTTCTAAAGCAATTTCCTTGGATTTATCTGAGCTGTAATGGAGGTATTTCTCTCCAGGTGTTGAGCTGCCACTGATAACAGACAATATATTTTCTAATTTATAATAAAGCACACATGTATTGCCAGTATATATTTATATATTTCATAATACAATACATGTTTTTCATTGTAGTGGGTGGTGTAATTTTGGGGTATTACACTTGTGAAAGCACACGCAGCATGAAATATGATCCTACAGACACCCTGTAAAGATGTATAACTTCATCTCATTAGTAGAGAAGATACACATGTGTGGGTGGGAAGAAACAAAGGAGGTATTTCCATAAATCAAAGGACATTTTTGTATCCATGATCTTAAGAAAAAGAAATATTTAGATCTGCTCCTAAGGATTCACCTGTTTATGAAACAAATTTTCTTTAGTTTCCTTTCATTTAAAAGACTAATAATGTAAATTTTTAAAAATCTCTGCATGTTTTTCTCCAGAACTTTTCTGCCATGCTCTGATTCTGTCCCACATTTTAAATGTTATTTTAGCAAGAAGAAAGGACTCTCTGTCTTTGATTTATTACCTCTGTTTATGGAATATGGATGTTTGGCCAACTTTACTTCTTAAACTAAGTGAATCAGTGCAAAAGCAATCACTTTTGGACATCAACTGTATAAAGTAAACATTTGAATGATAAAATAAGTGTTCCCATCTGCAAGTTGGCTGGTATTTCATAATGGTATAGAATTCTTGTTTTTCTTATGTGGTGTCCCTTGTCTTTTTTTCTCTTCTTTTTTGAGTTTGTTTGGTCAGTTACTCAGCAAAAATTGCTTGTACCTTAGAAGAAATAGTGTCTATTCAGCATATGGCATTTATAGATCTTCAAAAGCCCTTTCAGGAAGCATGCTTCAGATTAGAGGGCTTTTCTACTTCTGGAATGGTTTTAATTTGTTAGCACTTTAGATCTGTAGTCTTGAGGTAGCTCCTCTTTCAGTCAATAAAATGGTTAGTGAAATGAGGGTAACATATTATAATTGTGTTCTTCAAATCAGATTTTTATGTGGGGTTTTTTCCTTCTGCTATGTGTATCTGTCATTCTGGGAGGTTGTTTTCCTTTTACTCTTCAGTGCAACTGCCAAGAATGACGGTTCTAACCATGAATTACCACAGCAGCTCAAATCCAAGTGATTGGGAGGCTGCTATGTTGGGATAAAAAGAAAGACAAAAACGGTTCAGCTTTGACTAAAAAGTTTGCAACTGCAGCCTGCCATCAGGTCCAGAATTCATACCTTTTTTGCTTGCAGCTCATATAACACTTTATACCACATGCAGCACCTACAGTAATGAGATACAATTAAACGAGTTAAGGTACGGTGAGGCTATACAATACAACTTCATTTAATATACATATCTGTAACAGGGTGGCAGGATGCCTCTTTCAACCCATCATGATAGCAGCTGTCCAACCCTGCATACAGACACTAGCTGATTTCTGCTGACTTAGTGTGGCTTATTAACACAACCAGCTTTTTTGTGCACAGGGATTGAGGTCTAGTAGAGAAACGTCACTGCAGGGAAACTCTAGGTCATCTTAGAAAGTTCATGAACCCTGGCTGCACTGCCCAGATTGCCAGTAACTCCCAGCCCTTCCATGTCCAAACTAGGAGCAGATGACTTGCATGCTTACTTGGTTACATTTGAGTGGGTAGATATGCAGCCCAGTGAGAGGGGAAGGGTCCTGAGTTCTCTGATTGGCCTCTTTGACAACAGGCACCAATGGAAATCTGCTTCTGCATGGGGACAGTGCTACAGAGTGAGGCCAGGAAAGGCAGTCATTTTGGCGGTCCAAGGAAATTTACCAACAGAGGTTTTACATTTAACTTCAGGGGGTGGCTGTGCACCTTTACTCAGCAACAGACTCATTGGCTGACACCCCAAGTCCAGGATAGTTGGGAAGCTAATGGATAGAGCTGGGTAGAACTGGATTTTCCATTTAATGGGAAACGTCACAATTTCACATTTTTCCCCATTCCAAAACAGAACAAAAATATGCCATTTCCCTATTCCTGCATGATGTTCACCTGCTTATACATCCAAGGATCACATTTGCTGTCTTAGTTATAGTATCCCTGTGGGAATTGGTTATCTACCATGACCCCTAAGTCCTTTTCAGCATCACTGCATTTGAGATTCAGTCTCCCATCCTAAAACTGTGACCTACATTCTTTGTTCCTAGATGACCTTGCATTAGGCAATATTTAAAAGCATGCTGTACCATGTGAGCCAAATTTGTACAATCATACTGTACTTAGCAGTATTTAACCAAGCCACCAATTTTTGTGTCAGCTGCAAATTTTACTAGCAAAGATTTTGTATCACTGATAAAAATATGAATAGCATTGGCCCAAGAATATATCTCAGCAGGTGATGATGATGATGATTCTCTATGTACAATTACTTTTTGCGATTTGTCAGTTGTCCAGTTTTTAATCCATTTAATATGGGCTGTCATTGGTGTCCTTTTGATGAAGATTCGTTAGTGGAGGTGACTTTGGCATTGACACCTCAAGATGAAGATGGAGCTGGAGCTGTGGCTGGACCCGTTTCATGTACACACTGATGGAAAGATGCCAGCAGCTGCCTTATCTACAAACATAATACCTTTTTCCTCCCGCTTACTGCACTAGTTAATTGACACAGAGAGAATATTCAATGTGTGGGAGCTGGCCCTTGACAGAAAGAGAACACAGGAGAGAATATAGGGGGCAACCTAGAAGACCACTATTGCTAGGCCCCATGTCAGTATTTCTGTCGCACTCTTTCCATTTGCATGTGTGTGTTTTGCTTTTTTTGACTACACAACCGGTATATTCATCTATGTCCCCACACATAAATCTGCAAGTGGACATGCAAATGGAGTTCTTCTCCAATGTAGTTATGTAAATGAAATAAATTAAGATAATATTTGCAGCAGGCATTATTTGCAGTAGAAAATTGCTGTCTATTCCCTTCGACCATCCTGATTGGGGAAAAGGCAGCATACATGCCTCACTTAACAGGTCACACTGGGATTGATGCGAAGAAAGAAACAACTCTAGGAGCGAAAGGGATCTGTGCACACTGTACATGTTACGGTACTCTGATGGTGCTGCTATCAGACAGTTCTTTCACCTGGGCTTATGACTTATGTAACAACTTCATTTTTCATCAACACCTACTGCACACATAGAGGCAATCAGCGGATTTACAATGGGTATCAAGGTAGGTGGGACTCGTATGCAAGTTAACATTTAAATCATCTGTGCCTTTGTGAAAGAGTGACTTGCTTGGTACCTAATGATTCACACATGTAAAACCAACACCACCATGCTGGAAAATTACAAAGTTTCCTAAAATAAACAACCCAACAAGCAAACAGGCAACAACCAATAAACTAAACAACCACACAAAAATCCAAACCACCAACAAAATAGTCAATTTCTAGTGAAAATATGGGCTAGCCTCAAAAGTTTCCTTTTTAAAGTGAAAGTTCCCAATTTCCTTCAATAAAAGGCTTCTGTCTAAAGTTGTAATGAGTATCAGTTTTACTATTTTAAAAAAATAGACAGCAATATAACTGAACAGAATTGCATAACATATAGGAAGTTTCTCCATTACACTTAACAGGAACAAAACAGGCCAGAGCCTTAGAAGCAAGTTAACAACTCAACAGATTTCCCGCTTTGTTACTAATATTAGCCTTATCAAATCTCTGCAAAATAATAAATGCTTGCAAATGCAGCAGTTGCTTTTGCAGTTCAGAAGCAAACCATCTTGTACTTTTTGAAAATAAAAAAGCAACATGTTATAAAAAAAATACCCTCTAAATTATGTTTTGACACCAACATCCTAATTCTTTTTCACATGCTATCCATATGTCAGTGCCTAACTTTAGGCACACATGTTAGAAAAATCTGTCTCTCTAGCCACATGTGCATATGCGGATATACATGTATGCCTGTCTTTTCTTTCTGATGTTTCGTCACATTCAAAATGCTGTTGCCAAATGGAAAATATTGCAAAATGTAACTGACATTTAAATAGATATATGAAAAATGGCAATTTTAAATTAAATTAAGCAAAATTTCACAAAAGTTTTAGTTTTATTATCAACCCCCCCACCTCGACACCCATCAGAGCATATGGCCCACTGTTTAAGTAAAGACTGCTTATTTGCACAAAGTGGATATTGCTATTAACACTGTACTAATTACTGAAAACAAACATGTGTAAGCATGATCTCTGGTAACTGCCTCTGTCAATCCAGCTTTTCCTCCCCACTTGTTCATACCAAGGAATTAGTATTGCTCATGAAAGTACAGTGAACCTTCACGCAAACAGCCCACCAACTGGCATGAATAAGGAAATCCTCATCGACCGCTATTGAAGACAGATTTCAGACAACACTTTTTGTCATGCTTATACTGTTTTTTTAAAAAATGAAACATGGAAGAAGCTTTTTAAAGAACCTTGTTTAGAGATAAAACACTGGACATAAAGAACACTATTTTAATATATGGTGTGCTATCTAAGTGTCTAAAATTTCCGATGCTTCTGCTTTGATGTGTGGCAGACATTTTGTGTTGAGGGCAGTACAGATTGTCACAGAGTATGCGCGCGCGCACATACACACACACACACACACACACACAGAAGGGTAACACATGGAACCTTTAATTTTGTTCTTGTGGTTTTCTTTAATCTATAGTTTAAAAAAATCATTCAGACTGAAAGCATCTGTTTGGTCTTTGTATTAGGGAGAATATAAACAAGTGAGTGAAAGTTCACCTTGGAGTACTCCTATAGGAGTAGGAGTGACTTGATCACCACAGAAGCTTCAGAAAAGCTTGCCTCAGTAGGCTGCATAATTCTTCATTTTGTTACCTAGCTGGTCTCTTATCATGGAGGACCCTCCAACATCTCCTTCAGACCTTATGTGGCTCTCATCATAGTAAGAGTTGAAAGAGCCTGCTATGAAAGAACAGAGTACTAGTTTGATCAGTGATGTGTCAAAGCCTCCCGGAGTCCATTCTTGTGTTAGTGATAGCCCTGGAGAAGACGGCAGTGACTGTCAAGGTGAGCCTATATCACCATGTTCAGCTGTGAAATAGTAAAGCTTGGTGCATTTCTGTCTCCCATATACCTACACTGGAGGCTCATGAAGGGAGCTAATAAATGAAATGAGGCGGCAACAGCAAATTTTGTTCTTATACTGCATCACACTGCCTGATGTACTAAACAGCAGTGGGACTGTCCAGTTCGGTGCAAGTTGCATATAAAAAGATGTTGCATGATACAAAATTTTGCATCTGATGATTTTCACAGATCATGCTACGTTTTGGCACCAGTTCCCTGTCATTTCTCATACCATGGAACTTTACATGGGGTGTTTCCTTTATAAAACAACTTGCCTTGGGTTTCAGGATTTCTAAGTAAACAGAATTCTGTCATCACACTCCGGTGTTCCAGTCGTACTTTGTCATTAGTCTCTCCCTGGCACAGCCCGAGGACTCCAGTGAACTCTGTATGCACTTTGTGTAGTCTTGAATTTGTTCCCATGCCTGTAAGCTGGTGTTTAATCAAGACTGAACAAGATGGCCTTATCCTTCAAAGAGAGACTATTTACATTCTTTGCTTCACATAGCCTTTGGGTTGAGTGCCCACAAGAGGAGTATCATATTATAAATAATAAATACTTAGCTCTTATATAACACTTTCAGCTGCAGATCTCACAATGTTTTACAGAGGTGGGTAAGTATCATTATCTCCATTTTATAGCTGGGGAAACTAAGGCAAGGTCACAAAGCAAGTCAGCGACAGAGCCAGCCAGGAATGAACTCCAGGTCTCCTTATTCCCTGTTCACTGGACCACATTGCCTCTGCTTCACCCCTTCCATTTCAATCACCTTTTTCCTGTATCTAGTTCCTTTTCTGTCTCCAAACCCACGCAGTCACCACGTATTCCTATGCCATGGTATGGGGGAGGGGCAGAGGACCCAGAAGGCAGGATAGGAATCAGAGATGTTTTTTCCTGGTTCACTCTAATGTGACATCTTGGTAAGTGACCTACAGCAGATGATTTGCCAGGGTGTCTTCTCTTCCTGCTCCTGGAAGCCAGAGGAGAAGAGCTAGGATGGGATATTGGGTCCCTTGCTCTCCCTCACAAATGTGTCAGGAGGTGAAGGCAGCAGTAACAAGTTCCTTTTCTCCATAACTCCTCCTGCAAAGGACCTGGAGTGTTCACTCTGGTAGCGTCTCGAAGCCTGCTAGTTTTCAGAGCAAGGCACATGAGCCGAGACCTCTGATCAGCGCTTTGTTGGCTCTGCTGGCTCGACAACGCACTAGGTTTCTTTGGCACTATTAATAGGAAAGCAGCTGGCTTACGAGCCCTACAGCCCATTGTCAAGACTGACTCATCCGGAAAATGCCCAGGCTAGTTGTTTGCTGACCCTTTTGGGGCCTGATGAGGAATGAGTTGCCTTTTCACCTGCAGTGGTGATCACTCCAGAAAAAGACTGAGGCACTTTGACTTGGCTGGGGACAGTGGGGAAGCCTGCACTAATGCTGTGTCCTGTACTTCTTCTGTGGATCAACAGAGGTATTCACTGCAGCAGGCTTCCACAAGTACTGTATTTGTTTAATAGAAATTCAAGTGATTCAATGAGGTGCTGCATTTTCCTTCTATAAGTTGTAGCTTAATACAGAAAAGTCTTAATTTTGTATAAATTAACACGAGAAGGACAGAAATAAATGATTTCAGCATGGTGGACATCTGTAGAAAGGACATCTGAACTGCCCCTCAGACTGTACAGTCTGCTGTTGCATTAGTCTCAGTGATAACACTACATAGCAGAACCTCACAAACTAGGCATTCAACAGGTCAGAATATTTCAAGGAGACTTGCAGCTCTCTTGTTTTTAGGATCTATCATTTTTGGAAACTAGCAACTCTTCACCCAAACTTCCTTTCCAGCTCTAAGTGAGAATTTCAGAGGGGCGGCAAAAAAATTGAACCCCCCTTGCTTTGTTAGAGGTGCTCCTTTCCAGTCTGGGATACAATCACTGCCCCTATCCACATTCTCTCTTGGGTGGTCACAAGCTCCTGCACTTTCAGTGATATCCGTTACAAGCAGTACTTTCTCTTAAGGATGGTTAAAACAAAAGTCCTAGAACCGGACCCGAGGATAACTTGGGTATCAGTGTCTGTGGTCTTGAAAGCCTATTAGGTGATGGGAGAAAAACATCACAATACAATGCACGCGACAATATGTCCTTTAACTAAGCACACCAAACAGGGTATTGTTCACCTTTGCAATTTTGATCATTTAAAAAAAATAGTCTCCGTGTTCACAGGTCTCCCCAAGGGATTTATAGAACTTGCTTCCTCTCTGCCTTTTCTGGTAACGAAATAAAATTGCGCTATGAGAAGCTACTGTTCTATAGCACATGCATTATTCGGTTGTTCTGGTTATATCCATGATCCCATCACTAATCCACACTGAAATCAAAAGCTCTTTCCAAAGAGTTTTTTCTATACAGTTGGTTAAATAAGAACCCTCTCCCTTTTTGCTACGTTATTGTCTATTTCCAATTATAACCTAGGGGCTAGGGACTATGACTTCTTTAGTGTCAAGCAAAAATGTGTTTGAGAAGTTAGAAGGTGGAAATAGATAGCCAGAAAGGGTTTGTACTTAAAATATTATTTTATCTATGCCTAAAATTACAAGTGGAGAGGAATCCTTAAAATTAAATATGGCCCAAGA